>NW_028227258.1:136782798-141755298 GCF_978045245.1 Mus caroli | reverse complement strand
TACCTTGCAAAGGAGTTTTAATGTAGTTATGCTCTAAACTTTATTGTAATAATTGTCACAAGGAAACTTTTCCAAAGTTGTACTCTGCTTAAGTATATCAAAAATAAACTACTCGGGGTCACACTCTAGAAGTTTGAAGCCAGACCAGCGAACTAAATCTGTTGAACTGGATTTCCTTCTTGCCTCATGAGCATCATCTCTCTGACAGTCAAAATGTTTGTAGGGACCTCCACAAGTCGAAAGACCCCATGGGCAGCATAATCTAGGGAGGGGGGGAGCCAGTTCTTTTAGATGAAAAGATCAAGATGCCAGCTAAATGTAGTGTAATATGGCAGCCAGAATGCCCTAGGGGGTTCCTCCAATCTTGGTACTGAAAATCTGAGAATTCTGCAAAGTACCTGTTTCTTCCTCTCCTTTCCTTTCCTTTCCTTTCCTTTCCTTTCCTTTCCTTTCCTTTCCTTTCCTTTCCTTTCCTTTCCTTTCCTTTCCTTTCCTTTCCTTTCCTTTCCTTTCCTTTCCTTTCCTTTCCTTTCCTTTCCCTTTCCCTTTCCCTTTTTCCCTTTCCCTTTTTCCCTTTCCCTTTCCCTTTCCCTTTCCCTTTCCCTTTCCCTTTCCCTTTCCCTTTCCCTTTCCCTTTCCCTTTCCCTTTCCCTTTCCCTTTCCCTTTCCCTTTCCCTTTCCCTTTCCCTTTCCCTTTTTCCCTTTCCCTTTCCCTTTCCCTTTCCCTTTCCCTTTCCCTTTCCCTTTCCCCCTTTCTTCCTTCCTTCCTTCCTTCCTTCCGTTCTTCCTTCCTTCCTTCCATTCTTCCTTTCTTCCTTTCTTCCTTTCTTTCCCTTCCTTCCTTCCTTTCTTCCTTCCTTCCTTCCTTCCTTCCTTCCTTCCTTCCTTCCTTCCTTCCTTCCTTCCTTCCTTCCTTTCTTTCTTTCTTTCTTTCTTTCTTTCTTTCTTTCTTTCTTTCTTTCTTTCTTTCTTGGTTTTTCGAGACAGGGTTTCTCTGTGTAGCCCTGGCTGTCCTGGAACTCACTTTGTAGACCAGGTTGGCCTTGAACTCAGAAGTCCGCCTGTCTCTGCCTCCCGAGTGCTGGGATTAAAGGCGTGCGCCACCACACCTGGCTACCTGTTTTTATTTTTAATGGTTCTATTTATTAAAATGTAGAAAAGCATATATACAAGCATGTTTATCAAAAAGCTTAAATGCTTACATTTCTTTCTTCTATAATAGTCATCTCAAAACAACAACAAAAAATGGTGATCAATAATTATTACAATAATTTTTTATTTTAAAAAGTAGGAATAAGAATGTTTTCATATTTTTAAAATTAATGCATTTCCTTATCATTTCAAGCAGCAGCATGTTTATTTATGATACTGTACAATATCATAAATCTAATTAAGCTGTAGTGAGTCACAGTCTACCTCACTATGCAGTACAACATCATAGACCTTAATAATTTTTACCTCAGCAGGAGGAAAAAGCCCTTTGAATTAAAGCATTAAGTTCTATGGTGAAATATATTGTTGTAACTTCAAAAAGAAAGAAGTAGTGTTTATCAGTGTTTAACATAACAGCATAGTGAGGTTAGAACTGTACCCCCCCAGTACCATCAGAGTATTTCTAGGTATAAACAGTTTATTTTCTAAATTGTGAATTGGTTAATGACATTCATCACAAGGCTATTCTTTGGTTTGTATCCATGGCCCCAAGACTCAGACTGTTACATAGCTCATGGCTGTTGTTCAATCAATTGTACGTTCCTTTTACTGTTCTGTGGGCCAGAATGAGTCATTCAGTAACTTTGGTTATTTAAAATTCTCTCTTCTGGAGTTTAAGTCTTGATCTATTGCTTTATTTTTGTTTTGATGAGGTCAGTTTTCTCTCCTAGAATATGATTTGTTGATTGATTATATTCTCTCTCTATCTGATATGTGTGAATGTACACACACTCACACACACACACACACACACACACACACACACACACACTCTCTCTCTCTCTCTCTCACACAGAGTGCTGGCCACTAACCATAGTTCATGTACTCTGGGCTGACTACCAATCAGTCGTATTGATGTGCCCCCTTAGGTTGTCCTGCTGGTTCACATTGGAACTCTCTGCATATGGAACAGATTAGAACAAATGTAAAACAGGGTGTGAACTGTCAATAAACCTGTCACCTCTACAAACATACTCCAATAGTCTGAAAGAAATTGTGAATTTTATCTTTATCTTGTATAGATAGCACTTTAGTATTTAGCAGACTCTATTTAAAAATAGCTCCATTATGTGGATGGAAATGGAAAATATTTTACTGAAGGACGTAACCCAAATCCAGGAAGATAAATGCCAAATGCCATATGCTCTCTTCTCTCTGTGATAGGGAGTCTCAACTCTTAGATTTAGTACATAACCTAGAATAATTGCAGAAGTCAGGAAAGTAGAAAGGGAGAATGGAATGAATAAGGAAAAGCACTTACCCCAGGAGGGTAGAAGGAGAAAGGACAGATAAATACACCAAGAGTATTTGAAAACGCTATAGGAAAAAACATTGTCTTATAAACTTACTTTTCTAAGCACACCCAGAATTAATATAGAGTTAGTGGAGTTCTGCTGCATGAGGGTATAATGGTCCCCCACAAAGCCACAGACTAACAACCCCCCCCCCGTGCTTGGATACAGGGGGATCCAAGGCATCACCCAAAACAATATAGGATATTGCCATTGCCCTCCGTTGCTTCCCAGTACTTGAAGGTCAGAGCATAATACTGAAGACACAATACATTTCAGACACAACACTTAGAGCAATTGAGATGAAGCTGACATGGAGCCATTCTCCCTGAGATAATTCTTTTACAGTATCAGGAGGTGTTGTGCAGGCTGCCACAGGAGAGAGACATTCAACAATCCTACCTGGTTGTAAACTTATTCACCCCTAACAATGGCAAGGTAAGATGTCCAAGTGGTACAATAGTGATTATTTATCATAGGCCACATTTTCTTTCTTCCTTCCTCTTCTTTTCCTTCCCTTTCCTTCCCTTCCCCTCCCTTCTCATTCCATTCCCATTCCCTTCCTTCCTTCCTTCCTTCCTTCCTTCCTTCCTTCCTTCCTTCCTTCCTTCCTTCCTTCCTCCCTCTCCCTCTCCCTCTCCCTCTCCCTCTCCCTCTCCCTCTCCCTCTCCCTCTCCCTCTCCCTCTCCCTCTCCCTCTCCCTCTCCCTCTCCCTCTCCCTCCCTCTCCCTCTCCCTCTCCCTCTCCCTCTCCCTCTCCCTCTCCCTCTCCCTCTCCCTCTCCCTCTCCCTCTCCCTCTCCCTCTCCCTCTCCCTCTCCCTCTCCCTCTCCCTCTCCCTCTCCCTCTCCCTCTCCCTCTCCCTCTCCCTCTCCCTCTCCCTCTCCCTCTCCCTCTCCCTCTCCCTCTCCCTCTCCCTCTCCCTCTCCCTCTCCCTCTCCCTCTCCCTCTCCCTCTCCCTCTCCCTCTCCCTCTCCCTCTCCCTCTCCCTCTCCTTCTTCCTCTCTCAGCAGGGTTTTATACAGTACCTAATCTGTCTCTATGTAGTCCTGGCTGTCCTGGAAATTTCTATGTAGACTAGATTGTTCTTGAACTCACAAAGATCTTCCTGCTTCTGCCCCCAGAGTACTGGGATTGAAGGCATGTGCCACCATGCCCAGTCAATTGCACTTTTATTTTAAGGATAAGCAATAGCTGTTTAGTTGGAATTAAAGCCCATTTAGAAGGAGGGAATTCATGTATACCGATGGCTGGAGATGTCATAAACCTTAGAATAGTGGTTCCCAACCTTCCTAATGAAATCCTTTAATGTAGTTCCTCATGTTATGGTGACCCAAACTATAAAATTATTTTTGTTGCTTCTTCATAACTGTAACTTTGCTAGTTATCAGTCATAGTGTAAATATTTTTGGAAATAGAAATTTGCCAAAGGAGCCACGATAGGTTGAGAACCACTGCCATAGAGAGCAACCTATTACTGCTATTTCCCTAAACCAATATAGCTTCTTACTGTACACTCTCCATATACTCATAGATAGATTTACTTTTCACCTCCCACCAAAGAAGCTTCATTTTGCAAGATATGAAAACTTAGAAAAGTTCATAGGTGGTCATCATTGCAGAGAATAAGTGACTATGAGCCTCTTGGCTTCAGTTTGACCACCTAGGATATATATTTTCTGCCTAAGGCTTTCAGAGCACTGTGGAAGAGAGGGAAGAAGAACCGAAAGGTTCAGAGAATCCAGATGCCCAATGCAAGACTGTAACTGCTAGGCACAACAGGTTTGCCATGAAATTCATGAAGTCCCAACTACATAGCTGCTTATACAATATCTGTATATTAACCACACCAGTTAACATGTCAACATGGATGGGGCAGATTTCACAAGACCCCCCCACTAGATGAAGATCTACAAGAAGCTGATAACTGCTGGAGAAGGGATTGTCAGTTTTCTTCAGGGATGAAGCCTGTGATATGTTATATAGTTCCATGTGGTCATCCTTAAACACACGTTCATACAAGTGACACTAAGTGGACTTAGTAATGGTGTGTCTGTGTGTGTATCAAGAATGATTATAGAAGATAAAGTCATGAATTCCAGAGGGTGTAGATAAAAGGACAAAGGAAGAGATGAAGAATGGAGAGAGGATTGGAAGTGATGGAAATTCAGTGTGCTCATGTATAAAATCCAACCCCTAATACCTAAAGACTTAAAAAAAAATCCTAAAGATTTTAAGGTTACCCAAACTCTAAGAAACATTGATGGATATTTGCCCAGGACTTACTCATAATGGATTTTATGTTGTTCCAAGGTAGACTGGATAGTCTGAGATTCCTTCTCACTAACTCGGAAATCCACAGTCATATTCACAGCGATATCATGGACAGCATCTGGATACCAGAAGTCGAGCTACAAGACAAGACCATTGTTAACTGTGGCTTGTTTGTTGTTAAATACACTTAATTGTTAGTTGTTAAATATATACTTAAAATGCTGAGTGTGGCTATGTAGTATAGCTGTACCTTTAGAAATGTGGGGTATAAAACCATGAGGATTCTGGGGCTTACTGGTTGCTGGGTTCAGTGAGAAATCCCTTTTCAAAGGAATAAGGTAGAGTGACGAAGACATTTGTTGATTTCTTTTGGCTTCTGCTTTTTAGATGTATATCTATATCCACCAGAAGAGGTGAAGCACTATACAACACATATAGATACTATACCCACACCGGCCATACATTGTGCACCATAAAGGGATGTAAGGTTCTGTGTAACTAATAAGCTAAAGAGAATCTTTTTTTACAAATGTATTTAAGAACTGTTGAATATAAAGTAGTAGGAAAAAATTCATTTGTACTAAGAAACAGTTTAGGACAATGCATTGAAAAGAGCAAGTAGAAGAGACAACTCTTCATTAATCATGCTTTAATGGTATGTACACGGTTATTTAATAATTGATTTAGCCACAGTTGGCAGTCATCCAGATTTTACAATTTTCTGGCTCCTCCCCTGAATTCCTCTGTGAATTCTAGAATTCTGGTAAGGTTTGTATCTGACAAGAAGGTGCAATTTATTAATCTTGTTTTTTAATTTTACTATTTTAGTAATATGCCCTTGACCAAATCACTGCAACTGATTGCTTTTCAGTGTGCTTTAATTTAAAAATGTGGTTAATAGGCTTCCCTGGTGAGTGCTATACATGTAGTGAGGTGGATATATGTCCTGAGATATCATGAGTGCTGATGTCCTCTTTGCTATGTGCCCATAGCTGGAAATTTCAGCAATTTTAATGTGTGAGCCTGCAAGAACAGCACTGAGGTTAAAACAGTTTGAGAAGGTTCAAGCTCTTGAGTTTCTTTAAAATCCCAGTTAATTTTGAAACCCAGTGAAGTACAAATTTCCAGTCTGAGTGATGTGAAGATGATGTTCAGTCTTCACTATCGCACTCCACCTGGGAGATGTGAGGGAGCTGCTGGGTCTCCGCCATTACACCAAGATTGAGGTATGTTCCAAGTCACTGTGGCTATCTCTTAGTTACAACACACTTCAGGTTTGGGGCAACCCACTATGGGACAACAAGAGGTTGTTTTCCGACCAACCAACACATCTGTATACTTTGAAACATCATAGGATAAGGCGAACATATCAGGGGCTAATTTATAGGCCAAATATCACAATAACAACATCTGCATTATAGCAAAAAATGTGGAGGAAGAGTTTCATGCTCAAAGTACTGTTGTGAACATTTATTAAGTGGCAAGCACATAGGTGTGCCACAGCAGCGTCCTAGAGGGAAGTTATAAGAGGAGGTTTTGTGTGCCAGACAAAGCTGCATATAAGTGTTTCCATCATGTGAGCTAACAGCAGAGGAAGGAGCACAATCTCCTAACAGAAAGAACACAGCAATTTCCTGCAATTGCTCCAGTCTGAGGCAGGGCACAGCTGCACAGAGGCAAGGATAGTGTGAGTGTGAAGGATACTCAGGAATTAGAATAGGGAGAGCTTCTGACTGGTTTGACTGAAGAGAAGAGTGTGATTGGAATGAAGGACAGGCTTGGTTCTGGGTTTAAATCTGATGTGTGATGTTGGCAGTTTCAGTTACCACCTTTTTATGTCAGGTTCTGTTTCAAGGATGTTACATTGTAAATCTGATGGCAAATATGAAATAAGAGCAAGGTGAGTAGGCCAAGCTGACTTGTGTGATAGGAGTGGCTTCACCCATGATAGAAAAATGTTCTCTTTTCTGTTGGATTTTAAGAAACTGCTTATACTTAAGAAACTCTTTTGAAGGAATCCTCACTGTTGGAAAGCTATCATCAGTCAGTACTTTACTCTCATCAGATTGTACTTGAACAGAAGTCACCAGAAGAAATTGGAGTGGATGTTGTGGGTGGGGGGACTCAGAGTACAGACAGGAAAGGGGGTAATGGAAAAGGTGCCAAGGATTCCCCTTGTTTTACAGAATACTTAGGAGCTATTGCTTGTAAAGCAGGAAGGAAAAAGCAGTGAACCACAGAAACAGAACTAGGTGTGGTGCTGGCTCCTGGCTGAGTTATCCCAATCGTTCCCGTCATTCCTCTCCCTCCCCCGTTTGTCAACCTTTCATAGCCAGTGGGCATTGAAGATAAAATGGAAGGAATATCTCCTAGAGAATTGAAAAGAAAGAGATAAGACTCCTCTGACTGTTTTACCTCAATGCTTTGGGTCAAGTTCTTCAAGACACTGGCTTGCTTTTCATTCTGGAGTTTCACACGGAATACCTTCTCCCTTCAAGTAGATAAAAGACAGAAACCAAAGAAACAAAATTGCAGTGAAATTTGAAGCCATATTCCTTACCTCCTTTTTCACCCAGGGACTGGACTATAGATAGAGAAATTTACCTGTCAAAGTGGACAGGAGCAATTGCAAGTGTGGTGTAGATGACAGCCATAAGCAAGAAGAACCTCATGTTTTTTCTTGGCTTGATCTGACCCATGTACGGGTTTTATACCTCAGCTTTTATCTCGAGGAACAGCTGATTTCCTTTGTGGTTCCTGGGGATGAACAGTCCTTCCACCTCATATTTTTACAGTTGAGAGGAGGCAGGGTTGTGAATATCCAGGCCTCTCTCTACTTTCTTATATTTTTGCTTGTGAGCCTAGCCTCTAATGGCTGAGCCACCTCTCCAGCCCTCTGCTTTCTTATTAATAGGAGATATACATGTCTCTAAAAAAGATTGGGAAAAATCCCTTCAGCAAGTAGTGTGTTCAAGGTGATAGGATGAGTCTATTCACAGAGATAAGACAGTAACTTACCTCTGTTCTAAAATACTGGCCTCCCAGGAAGCTTCAATTAAATAGGATGAAGCATACTCATAGGTTTTAAATACAAAACAATTAATATACTTAATTTTTTGTGAGTATGTGTTTGGAGTGGAGTTTGTTCATGCTATGATATATGTGTGGAGATCAGAGGACAACTTAAATAGAGGACACATTCTATCCTTTTATCATTTGAGTTTTGGGGGATTGGACTCAAATCATGGGTCTTGGTGGCAGGTGTCTTTACCCACTGACCCACTGCACTGGCCTCTATCCTACATTTTAAAAGTTACATTTATAACCTCAAATGAATTTGAGTAACTGCTATAGAACTTTGGTGTATAGTCTTTTATTTTTTTTCAACTTTTTATTTTTGGTTTTTCCAGACAGAGTTTCTCTATATATCCCTGGATGTCCTGGAACTCACTCTGTAGACCAGGCTGGTCTTGAACTCAGATTTTTGCTTTCCTCTGCCTCCCAAGTGCTGGGATTAAAGGCATGTGTCACCACTGCCTGGCTTTGGTATATAGTCTTATGTAATGAAACTTTATCCTCCTCCCCCCCCTCTTTCCTCTTCTTCTTCTTCTTCTTCTTCTTCTTCTTCTTCTTCTTCTTCTTCTTCTTCTTCTTCTTCTTCTTCTTCTTCTTCTTCTTCTTCTTCTTCTTCTTCTCTCCCTCCTCCTCTCCCTCCTCCTCCTCCTCCTCCTTCTTCTCCCTCCATCTCTTTCTTTGGAAGGTTGGGTGGACAAGCTATTGCTATGTTTGAGTTGGCCTCAACTTCTTGCCTCAGCCTTATTGCTTCTGGGACTGTAAGTGTATGCCAGGAAGTCAACTTGGTTACATATTATAAATATCAAAATATTATTATTGGAGGATGTCCTTATTATCAGAGCAACAATTTATACTCCATCCACAAGTTTCATGTATTCTCCCAAGAATCTTTTCTAAACTCTGAAGATAAGAAAGTGGACATTTTTGCAAAATGCCATATGTTTTCACTGGTCAGTGATGATAGCAGTAGAAACTCTCAGGGCAAAGGCTTGATCTGTTGCTCTTGCCAGAATGTGTGTTTTACAAGAGCAAGCTGAAAAGGAAAAGCTTGATTTTAGATTTAAACAGATACAAGCTTAAAACTGCTCCTAAACCCCAGCTGCACCCTTGTGACCAGTGTCCTGCCTTAGTTCCTTATCTGTAACGATGTTATGAAGATGTTCATGAATGACAAGATTAACCGAGATAGTGTATGGAAAGGAATTAGCATTCGGTAAATGACTAGATAAAGTATAAGCTCACTTTCAGGGTCTACAAACAGAAACTTACCGTTGGCCACTGTCAGGCTGCAGAACTGATCAGTATCAACCTGCATCATGTGGTAGACTCAAGTAAAGGCTGTGCCCTTTAGGGGGTGAAACTTCTCTCTGCATTTATGTTGTTTTCTACTTCAAGAAAGGGAATTGTTTCTAGACACTTCATCTTCAGATTTAAAAACCTCTAATCTGAAAATCATTTTGCCAATTATACAAGAAAATAGAAAAAAAATCTCCTTTAATTGTGGTAGTCTAGGGTATTGTTTTTTTCTTTTGGTCTTAAAACTTTGACACCAAGCCTGATGATCAGAACTGGATCTGTGGGACTCACATAGTAGAAGGGGAGAACCAACTTGCCTCAGTAGTCCTGACACAACCTTACTCCACTCTTGCATAAAGTTGGGAAGAGGCTTGGTTTTTCTAGGGATCTAGATAATTTGAGGCAAATGGTAACCTCATGATTAGATTCTGATGCTAAAGTACATCTTTTGACTTGTAATATCCATTGCATGTTGATAAGTCAGTGTTTCTGAATAAAATCTTGACCTACACACATTCAGGTCACTCCTCCCAATTGTCCACTTACTGTTTCAGGCAATGGACAGTAGATTTCAGAAATATTTATGAACATTTATTCAGAATGTGTGTTATTTCTTAGTATACAGAGCCAACGTAGCTTGCTTTCTTCCTTTCTCTCTCTCTCTCTCTCTCTCTCTCTCTCTCTCTCTCTCTCTCTCTGTCTGTCTCTCTGTCTCTCTGTCTCTCTGTCTCTCTGTCTCTGTCTCTCTCTCTCTCTCTCTCTCTCTCTCTCTCTCTTTCTTTCTTTCTTTCTTTCTTTCTTTCTTTCTTTCTTTCTTTCTTTCTTTCTTTCTCAGACAGAGGACATTTATTATACAGAAGTATACAGCTGTTTCCAAAGCTCGTTTCTTCAAAAAGAATAAGGGCAGTGACCTTGATTTTTGCAGTATGTGCATCAAAATTTTACCAAAAACTTCTTTTAAAATAGAGATGAGTCTAGAAAACATTCTTTAAGAAGTGACAACTCTTGATTGATTGTGTATGTGTATAAGTGTGTGATTGCAATGTGTAGAGGTCAGAGCATAACTTCTTGGAATTGGTTCTCCCCTTCTACCATGTGTGTTCCAAGGCTTTGTAGCAGGTGTTTGTTTTTTTTTTTCTTTTTTGAATCCTTATCTATAATCACTAGTTCATAACTATGTTATTTTATCTAAGTAAAAACAATATTCAAAGAGCAAAACCCATATTCTTTTTTTATTAGATATTTTCTTCATTACATTTCAAATGCTATCCCCAAAGCCCCCTATACCCTCCCCGTGTCCTGCTCCCCAACCCACCCACTCCTGCTTCCTGGCCCTGGCATTCCCCTGTATTGGGGCATATGATCTTCGCAAGACCAAAGGCCTCTCCTCCCATTGATGGCTGACTAGGCCATCCTCTGCTACATAGTAGCAGGTGTTCTTAGCTGTTAAAATATCTCAATGGTCCAGAATGGGTTGAGTTCTGAAAATTAAACCAAAGTACCTTGTAAATGCTGTAGAGAAATTTGTCTTCCCAAGTGCTGAAAGTCTCAGATACTTATAGCCTCTTGATAATATATGCATGTTTGCTTTCCTATTCCTTACTATCCTTAAATTACCTCTCCAAATCTTAGAAAAGTCCACATGTATTCCTTTACATTTAAAATGTATTCAGTTTGGAACTTTGGAGGGTTCTTGTTTGATTTATCTTCATAATTTGCATATTTTGGTTGGCTTCATTCCTTAGTTAGGGTTGGGTATTACTGTCCAGAGGCAAGGTAAGAGAGTGATTGTGAAACAGGAATTACATACTGTTTTTGGTACTTCACTAATAACTACAGCTGAATTACCCTCCCATTTAGGAGGTATAGCTCATTTCAGGCTATACCTGAAAAATATGGAGGAGAGCTATGGAAGTTAACTAGAATACACACACACACACACACACACACACCACACACACACACAAACATGGGACCACACATATATGCAAAAGTATATATGAATATACTTAATTAATTTATGGTAATTTACTTTCTGCACTTAAGGATCTCCCTCAATACAAGTGATGTATTCCTATATTTCTTTGAAGATGATTGGTAAATTGTAGTGGTTTCACTGTTGCCATCTTGTGAGAAATTAGGGCATTAGTCAGTTTATTGCTTGACAGTTTCTCTTCAAGTCCCAGAAATGACTGTGACTTCGGATGAATTTTATATAAGAACATTGCTATATTTTAACATATTATGTTCATATTGTATTAAATATGAAATCATATTTTTGGCATCACACTTTTTACAAGATGCTCTGAAGTTATAAATTAGGTATATATTATTCTGTTTTAAAATATTGAATTGATGTCACAGCTCACTTTCTTCTAATTCCAGAAAATATCATTTCACGTGTGATGTGTTAGTCATAGAGTGGCCTTTGCTTCTTTTACTGGTCCAGCTGGTCCAACTAGCATCTCTTGTCTTACTTCCAGTCTGCTTGCCACAATCAGCTCTTCCAAGAAGACTCATTCAACATGCACCATCTTCCATGGTTTCCCATGGTTCTACTAAGGTCAGTGCATCAAGCTGTAAACATGGAATCTTGGCTCTGCCTGATGTGGATCTTCTCTCCTTCTGTTGCCTACTTGTGCCCTCTCCAATTCTCCCAATTCCTTCTTCATTGTCTTTCTTTCATTACCATTTGAACAATCACAGGAAGTCCTGGATGTCACTTTGTACGGTATATTGTGACTTATTTACCCATTTTATGTCAAAAGCCTTCTCCCCACACCATGAAGTACACTTCTTACATGTCCTTTTTGAGCAGTGTAGAACTCATTTATTTAGTATATTAATTTAAATATACTAATTATATTAAAATTACAAAGCAAATAACTAATTTTCTTTATTAGTTTTTATTATTTTATTAATATATGACATAATATGTTTGTTATATTGCATAGTATTTATTATAGTATATATTATAATTAATATATTTATATATTATTATATTTATTATTTTTATTGATTACTTCTCCAGTAATTTTATATAATACACACACACATACATACACATACACACACACACACACACATGTATATGTATCTGTATACAAACAGGAAGATGTCTAATCATTCTCTTTCATTGTTCTGTCTTCAGTTGCTTAGTAAAATTCTTGGTATGCTATAGCTATTTCATCATGTCACTTGAATGAGCTGAAATAAAACCCAAGCCAGGATGCCACTTTTCCAATTCTACTATGTTTTACAGTCTTCACTGCCCACTATGTATTTTCCTATTCATAAGCTTCCCATTATAACCGGGGTTCTTTGTCAGTATTGGTCAACTCCAGAAGGAGTAGTTTCCCCACATCTGACAATACCAGTACATGTGCACAACTGACATGCTCATTATTCACAGTCACTCCCCCCCCCCAAAAGCAGGCAATCTGCTATGTTTTCCAATAATGACAGGATTTTATTAAGATGTTTTCAGGGGTCCAATTGGTCAATACAGCAAGAAAATTAAGAGAAAGATTAGAATCTGCAAACCTCCAAACAAACAAACAAAGTCAAATCAGACAAGAAATGAACAGAAAGAATTTCGAAATAAGGCAGTCCAGATTCTTCACTAATATGGATGCTCTAGGACATAATTGGCAATGTACTTGACTGCAAGCATTGTCTCCTCACAGGTTTGGCGGATCTGAGACTCAGGAAGCAGAAAGCCAAAGAAGCCTTTATCCCTGAGTTCAAAGGTAAAAGAATATTTGATTCCCTGATCGTAAGCCCAGTCGTCAGATCCCCCAGCAGCAGGATCTGAAATGAGAAAACAGCGGGAGAAAAACCTTCAGGTCTAGCAAGGAGGGTAAAAGCAATCACCAGTTTCTCTCTCTAACAACGAATTTTTCACTGTGAAAAATATTACGAATAGGCTATTCTAGTCAACAGAAAAGCCAAGTATATCAAAAAAGCAATCCTATGTTGCCCTAGAATTATTTTTGAGAGAATTATCCTAGGAAGTATGCTTTTGGTAATATGAAATTCTCAGTGCACTTATGTATAGGGGGGAAGTACACTGTGGGCATCTCACTAAAGAATGCATGTCTCCCGGAAAGCAAAGAAAACTGAGTGGGAGGAGGACAGCACCCCAAGCTTGTAGAAACCTCAGGATTGTGAAGCCTGATAGCCCAAGGGCAAGGGTGCCACTCTTCTTTTTCACTCCTGGAGATCGAACCAGAGCCTTGTTCATGTTAGGCAAGGGCTTTCCACAAAGCCACATTACCCCTGGTTTCTAAGTCTTCACTTTTTATCTTTGGCACCTGACATAGTTATTCATTTAGTTAAATCATTCAATTATAATTTTGTTGTCATTAATGTATTTTTTTTGTTCATCTAATCAAGATCTGAACATCACCCACTGAGTTGCAAGTCATGTGTTCATCTTTAGAGATGCTGGGACAAAGGAAAGACATTGTCCTTGCCCCTTATTGGCTTATAGACAGTGGCAAAATATGCCTAATTAGGCTCAGGTGAATAAACTCATGATTTGAAAATAGGTGAACAAGAAAGTCATCTCTGGCAGAACCACCTTAAGAGGACACCTTAGCCAACAAGGCCATAGAGAGTACTACTCTTTAACAAATCTTAGACGTTTTTGAGCTTTAGCAAACTCAACAGCTGGAGCCTTCTCAGCTGCAGTCATCAACAGCCCCTTGATGACAGGACTGGGTCTATTTCTGATTCTTTCAGAACTTGGTCAAAAAGAAATCAGTGGAAGGCAGGGGAAAGTAGAGATAGAAATAGAGCACTGGTCCTGCAGAATGTGCCTTTTAAAGGAATTTCAAACTACGATGACCACAGTGCTGGAGTCTAGCTCCACCTGGCTCTTTCTGCTGTCTTTTTGTGTGTGCTGCATGTGTGCAGCAAATGGTATTAAATCCCTTGGAACTAGAACTACAGGTAACTGTGACTCAGCCATGTGGGTGCTGGGAACCCAAGCCAGGTTGTCTGTAGGAGTAGTTTCATTCTTGTGTCAAATGTGCTCTAGCCCCTCCTTTCCTCTTTCCCTTATGGACTTGCCCCAACCCTCCTCTTCTGGGCCTTTTTCTACTTTGCTGAAATGTATACACTGGGTCTGGAATACCTGAATTATGCAAATACCCATGTATGTAAAGCCAAGATTTCTCTACGAGAGAGAACAAATGGCCTTTGTCTTTCTAATCTGGGTGATCCTATTCCATGGAATATTTTCCAGTTCCACCACTTTTTCTCCAAATTGGGTGATTTCAGGTTTTTTTTTATGGTTAAGTAAAATTCTACTGTGTCTGTCTTGCTGTGTATTTCTTTTATTTGTTTGCTCAGGAAAAGAAACTGGGTTCCCCTGAAGGGTTATTTCTTCAATTCTCCTTCCTACTCATGGTCTTTTTTTTTTTTTAATAGAGAAATTATTCCCAACTATGTTCTCATCCTGTAATGATCCTTCAAGTTATACATCCAAGTCACCACCCTAGAAATAAGGTATCCAAACCCAGGGCACGTGATTTGGGTATGCTCTTATTCTGTAACCTAATGTTGTACCTCTTAGTACCAAGATGCCTACACTCATTTTTTCAAAGATTGCCTTGGTCTACCTTCTCCAATTTTTCTTTCCTGATTCTCTCCTCTGCATCTTTCCTTTCTTTTTATTTTAGCATCTACTGAAAGCTTAGCACATAGTAGATGCCCAAAGGATGCATATAGGAAGCAGATGTTATTGTAGTTTGGAAAGGCTATTTATTTCTATCTATTGAGTAGGAAAATATATACTACATTAACAAAATGCTATGAGGCAAAAGTGCTTTAGATCGTGAGAAAAGAAAGAAAGCAGGGAACATTGTTCCTTTTTTGATAATCAGTTTCTTAGCATAGTTCTGAACCCACGACTCACAGATCGTTGTAGCTCCTGGGCCATATGTGTACTTGGTGCCATGCAGAGTGGAAAGCTCCTTTGCTGCACCTTTCACCAGGGCATTCTGTAAAAGAACCATCAACAAGTAAATAAACGAAAGCAACTAAGCCAAACAAGCATACGTACACTGTGTCAAAAACCAAAGACATTTACAGCACATTTGGATTAATATTTTATGCTTCTGCAATGTCTGTTTCAATCTTTCCAGCTGATTCATATTGAGATGCATAAGTAAATCCTGTGAAAGAATGTCTTCCCCAATGCCTCCCCCCCAGCACTCATGCTGAATTTCTTTTATTTCCTTTCTGAAGGGTGTAAGAGCAAAGCAAACACCAGGAAGTCCTAATGCACAGAGGTTATTGATGTCATTGCACAAAAACAAAACATACCTGAAAAGGCAAATAAAACAACCATGACTTGACAATGTGACTGGAAAAAAGCCAATTGAGTCATTACAGGATGGTGTGAGTTAGGGCCAGAGCTCTAGCTGATGAGCACACATGATGTGTAGACAAGTCTTTTTGGAGGAAATTGCTCTGAGACTCACATTAGCTTTGAAAGGCTATTATTTTATTGCTATTGTACATTAAAGGAACATTTAGTTTGTACCTCAGCCTCTGCTGTCCTTGTTGTTATCTTCTCTCATCTGGATAGTTAGCTGATTACATGCACCATTTTTAGGGTTACCTTGTCATGTATCTTCAATATCTCCAACTTCTTCTTTTGGTAAAAAGACTCATTGTGAACCCCATGGTCTGTCTTGAGTCTTATCTCACATTTGCTCTGAAATAGGATTCCCTGAATGGCCCCTTATACCTTTCTTCCTCTTGTTACCTGTTTTTTGGGCACTCTTCTTCCCTAACTGGGATGGCCTTCCCTCTCTGCACTTAAACAGAGAATTTCTTTCCTTTCAGGTTTGCTTTCATATTACATCTCTTTTGCAGCAGCTCCCATCTATCAGAGTTCCATCCCTCTGTTTTTTTTTGGCACATGTTGTTTTATATTAGCTCCCTGTTGGATTTGTGGCTATTCTTTTTTTTTTTTTTTTTTTTTTTTTTGGTTTTTCGAGACAGGGTTTCTCTGTGTAGCTCTGGCTGTCCTGGAACTCACTTTGTAGACCAGGCTGGCCTCGAACTCAGAAATCCGCCTGCCTCTGCCTCCCGAGTGCTGGGATTAAAGGCGTGCGCCACCACGCCCGGCGTGGCTATTCTTTAAGTTTGCTTTTTATTCTCTTTCTATATAGTTCAGGTTGGCGTTGAACTTAAGACCCACATGTCCCCGTCAGGCTATTCATTGTATCTTTAGCAGATGACTTAGTATAGGTTGATTGACTGAGTCATTTGCTGGAGTTCAGGGCCATATCTGGATAGGGTTCATAATACTGAACTTTTCAAAAGTTGGACTGTTACCTTCTGAGTAGAGATTAAAGACTGTATGGAGGTGAACAGTTATATGTATTTATGGTTGATGGCTGTCATATTCAGATACTGACATTAATTACAAAGGAAGAAATCTATGGACCATTCTCTAATTTCATTTAAAGTCAAGAGACAGAAAAAAAAGCCATAATAAACATTCATCAGCCAAAATCTCATATTTAAAATTCCAATTATCTTAATAATATTTCTTGCAATCTTTCCTTTCGTAATGTTTGAATAATTTCACCAATATTACTCATTTATCCCCCCAATATCATCTGTTCACATTCACCACCACAGAATTTTCTAGCAGTATGGAATGCCATGTGGAACAGCACACTCAATGGGAATGTTCCAGATAAGCCAAATGACTGTTGAGAACTGTGGATAAAGTACCATTCTAGCATTCGCCAGTGTTGCCAAGGAACAACACAGAAGAGAAGAGCCCACAATTCAAAACTCAGTTGACACTTTCTTTGGAACCTGACACTTGAGGAACAAGGGTCAAATAATAACTAATGTGCCCATGCCTTACACATTACAAAAAGTTCTTTCTAGGAGCTAGAAACGAAATGCAGAGAGACTAAAGGAGCATGCCCAAGGGCATTCATCCAGGTATGGTTAGCTCAAGCTATGACATCATCCACCTACCCTTCTTTTCTTCTTTTCCTAGCCTTTGAATATTCCAAAAGAAATGTGGTTGGAACTGGTTTACTGATTTCCAAGAATGGAAGGAAATTAAATATTCATCAGCCTAGAAAAAGCTTTGCTATCTGTCAAGGGTCAACATAGCCCATATCGATAAATCCTCAGCTACAAATTTCTTACCCTATCTTTGCAGGGTCACCTTTGTTTACTTAACTTAAGAGGAGCTATAGCAAAAGACAGAGTCTAAAATGTCACATAGAACTCAAAGCATGAGGGACAAAAGAAAAAGTAGTGGGCTATTCATGGGGCCCTGGGCTGTTGGGGTCTGGTGGGGTGAATAAGTAGATGGAGCTCTTCTGCTCCAAAGACCCCTGTCCCCAGGTAACAGAGGATTAAAAAGTCGCTGCTTCATTGTGAAGCACAAGACCCTCACTCTAATCTCTTGCACAGTGCCAGAGTAGGTACAGTAGCCTACTTGTCTGTAGTCCGTTATCACAGCATGGAAAAATAGAGCCCCCAACCAAACCTGAAGTATAAAATAAGTCTAATGGATTTAACTTAAAGAGCAGAGTGAGTACCCTGTGGGTAACACATGTGATACTGGAGCCTCAAATTATCTCTAACGAAAGTTTCCTTCCTCCTGTCCTGTGATAAGGCTAACTTATACCAAGGAACCAGTAAGAAACATTACTTTTATAATTGTGCTTAAGAAGGTCTTAAGATTTAAGCAGGCACCAAGGAGAAAGAATTCAGATGTGGGAAACATCCATGTGATTCTAAGGAAGGTGGACCCTGATTGCAGTGAAGAAAGATGTCAGGGACACAACTGATTTAGGGCCAGCTGGGCCTTGTCTTTCTCGCAGAGCTCAGGAGCAACGTGGGAGAGAGGAAGGCTGTCATTGACATGAAGCAACTTGTTCTTCCAGTCGACCTGCATGTGTATTCCTCTCTAACATTCAAGGAAAACAGCAAATGTGAGGCAGTTGTATTTGCAGTTCAGAGGGCTTTCCTTTTTATAAAAATGCATTTTAAAAATAAACACTGTATGACACAGGCACAGGGCAATCTTTAGCAGTTGAGATTTGCAGAACACTGTATATTATTAGTGTAGAAGAGGATATAAGATCCTGTAAAAGCCAAGAGGACTTATCGAGGAATGTGACTCTGCTCTTATCTTTGTTTAAAGCAGTTTCTCAACATCTGACCTCTCTCTCTCTCTCTCTCTCTCTCTCTCTCTCTCTCTCTCTCTCTCTCTCTCTCTCTCTCTCTCTCTCGGTTGGAGTGGGAGTAAGTTTCCTGGTATCCTGTATGATGTTTATCAGCATTCTCTGGCCTCTACCACAAGATGTCACTAAATGCCCATAGTATGTCCATCAAAACATTTCACAAACACTACGAAATGTCTTCTTTAGGTAGTAGTAGGTAGCAATTGCAGGTATGTCTTTAGTACCTTGGCTCCCAAAAATATCATCCCACCTGTGGGATTGATAAATTTAGCAAAAACATTAGACTCCCAGTTAAATGTAAATTTCACATAAACTTAAAACATTGTTTCAGTATGATTCTACCTCATGAGGGATTGGAGACATGATTATAGTAAAAAGTGTTGTTTTATGCACTCCAAATTAAATGAGGAGTCATGTAACAGACCTGGCTACTATTCACCACATCACTATTTCCAGTCTTCTGTACGATGTCCAACTTATTGATTTGACTTCACCATCCACATTTTCTATCAAGAACACCCCTTAACCCTGTTTTTTGGTCTGACTTTTATTTGTTTTATTCTATACTTTCAATGCCCCATTCCTTCCCTGCCCATCTGAATCATGTCTATTCATCAACTCTCAGAACAAGTTACATCTCCTTTCTTTTTTGACTTACCTTCCCTCCTCTTTGTCTCTCTCTCCATCCCCTCATTCCCTTCCTCCTTCTTTTCTCTTTTTCCTCCCTCCCTCCTTTCCTTCCTTCCTTCCTTCCTTCCTTCCTTCCTTCCTTCCTTCCTTCCTTCCTTCCTTCCTTCTTCCTTTGAGTCAGTATCTCTCTATTTAGCTCAGGTGGTCTTAGTACTCACCATATAAATCAGGCTGGCCTTGAACTCATAGAGATTTGTCTGACTCCACCTCCTTAATGGGGAACTAAAGCCCTGTGCCACTGCTCCATCTCCTTTCTTATTGAATGCTACACAGGTTGCCAGTTCCCTCTTGTGAATCACTTCAACTGTGCACAATTAAACTCCCAGTTTTGTACATTATGGTTTCCTGCCTCTGAATTTCAACAAGACCCTAATTTCTCAATTTCTCAATTATGTCTCAATTATGGCAGGAGCCATAATTTATAGAAACTTAGTGTGTTCTCAAAGAAATTAGTCTTAAGTCAAGTTCAGTCAGTTATCTAGGTCCAGGAGGAGGATTTTATCAAGCAAAGAAGTCCCCTGAACTTTCTTTCTTTCTTTTTTTTTTTTTTAATATTTTTTATTACGTATTTTCCTCAATTACATTTCCAATGCTATCCCAAAAGTCCCCCATACCCTCCCCCCACTTTCTTACCACCCACTCCCATTTTTTTTTTTTTTTTTGGCCCTGGCATTCCCCTGTACTGGGGCATATAAAGTTTGTGTGTCCAATGGGCCTCTGAACTTTCTGTTTTTTGTTTTTTTTTTTTTTTTTTTTTTTTTTTTTCGAGACAGGGTTTTTCTGTGTAGCCCTGGCTGTCCTGGCACTCACTTTGTAGACCAGGCTGGCCTCGAACTCAGAAATCCGCCTGCCTCTACCTCCCGAATGCTGGGATTAAAGGCGTGCGCCACCACGCCCAGCGCCTCTGAACTTTCTAATGGTGCATTGGTAACAAGTTTCTTTACTGTTTCATTTAAACCTTTTTGGTGCTTTTTAAAATTTGAAATGAGAAATTCTGAGAAAATATTTTATTTATATATTAATCACACATTAGTTTATGCTAGCCTCCTGACTGTGTGACTGTGGCCTTGCTAGACTAGTCACTAGGCAGGGACATGGTAACAGCTGTCATGAGTATGTACATAGTGTTGTAGTTGGCTACCCTCTAATCAGTATTCCTTCCCTTTCAGTGTTTACCTCTAACTGTGACCTGACAGTATTCACTGCTCAAGTGAGGTAACAGGATTCTTTCCTTTTCATTTCTCTTTCCTTCGTTCTTTCTTCCTCCCTTCCTTTCTCTCTCTCTCACTCTCTCTCTCTCTCTTCCTTCCTTCCTTCCTTCCTTCCTTCCTCCCTCCCTCCCTTCCACCCTCCGTTCCTTTCTTCATTTCTATATTTTATGTTATTTATTTATGTTAGTCATTTAATTATTTATTTTTTTACAGACTCTCACGTGTCCTTGGTTGTCTTGGAGCTTACTATGTAGACCAGATTGACCTTTAACTCATAGAGATCTTCTTGCTTCTGCTTCCTCAGTGCTGTTGCTAGTGTATGCTACCATATTCGGCTTTACAGGATTCTATGTTTGTAGTTCGTTAACTAAAATTTTAATGAAGAGACAGTGAATGATATGCTGCCAAATTGGAAGGTATTTTAAATCTGTCATCACAGTTAATAGTTGTTCAGAGGATTGTTATTTTTTCTGGTTATTTTTCTGATTATCTTTCTCCTTTTGGATAAATACTCATCAAAAGAATAGTCTAGGACCCAAGATTACACCCTTAGAAGTCAGTGCTGTATGTATCGAAAGATGGCCTAGTCGGCCATCAATGGAAAGAGAGGCCCATTGGACTTGCAAACTTTATATGCCCCAATATAGGGGAATGCCAGGGCCAAAAGAATGGGAATGGGTGGGTAGGGAAGTGGGGGGCGCTATGGGGGACTTTTGGGATAGCATTGGAAATGTAATTGAGGAAAATATGTAATAAAAATATTAAAAGTTAAAAAAAAAGAAGTCAGTGCTGCCAGGTAATATAAGTAAAACTTTTATAATATCCAGGGTCAGAGGTAATTACAGGTTGGGTGCAAAACTTTTCTCATGAATTTTCTCAAAAAATTGGGGCACCATTGTAGAATGCATAAAAAATATGGATTTTATATTGGTCAATATAATCAAATCGAACACCCAGACAAATCCACGTACCTATGAACACCTGATTTTTTTTAAATAAAAAAGCCAGCAATATACACTGGAAACAAGCATAGCATCTTTAACTAATGGTGCTGGTCAAAGAAGATGACAGCACGTAGAAATATACAAATAGATCCATAGTTATCACCCTGCTCAAAACTCAACTCCAGATGGATCAAGACCTCAACATAAAACCAGACACATTGAACCTGGCAGAAGAAAAAGTAGAGAATAGCCTTGAACTCATTGGCATAGGAAAAGATTCTCTGAACAGAATGATGTTAGCATGTAAGCACTAGAATGAGCAATTAATAAATATGACTCATGAAACCGAGCAGCTTCTGCATGTCAAAGGACACTATTAATAGGGCAAAATGGCAGCCTAGAGAATGGGAAACGATTTTTACCAATTACACATCTGAATGAGGACTAATATACAAATGTACACAAAATGTAAAAGGAACTCAAGAATCTAAATATCAAGAAAACAACTCAATTTAAAAAGGGATAAAGATCTAGTGTCTTTTTTTCTTTTTTTAAAGACAGGGTTTCTCTGTGTAGCCCTGGCTGTCCTGGAACTCACTTTGTAGACCAGGCTGGCCTCAAACTCAGAAATCTGCCTACATCTGCCTCCCAAGTGCTGGGATTAAAGATGTGCACCACCACTGCCCAGCAGGGATACAGAAAGAATTCTCAATAGATGGAAGGAAATGTTTAAGAAGCACTTAAAGAAATATTCAGCATCCTTAGCCATCATGAAAATGCAAATCAAAACTTTGAGATTTCATCTTACACCTGTCAAAATGGGTGAGATCAATAAAACAAGTGAGAGCTCATGCTGAGGAGGATGTGGAGTAAGGGGAATGCTTATCAATTTTTGGCAGGAGTGCAAATTTGTAGATACTAGGGCAATCAGTGTTGAGGTTCCTCAGGAAGATGGGAATCAATCTTCCTCAAGATGCCACTATACCACTCATGGCATATACACACATGATGGTTCATCCTATGAAAAGACTTGATCAATCATGTTTATTGCTGCTGTATTCATAATAGACAGAAATTGGAAAGAACCTAGATGTCCCTAGACAGGAGAAGGGATAAAGAAAATGTAGTACACTTCTACAATGAAGTATTACTCAGCCATAAAACTGACATCATGTAATTCAAAGGTGAATGGATGGAACTAGAAAAAAAAATCATACCGAGTGGAATATCCCAGACCCACAAAGACACATATAGTATGAGTCGGATTATTTGAAGATATTAGCTATTAAGTCAATGATAACTAAGGTTCAATCTACAGAACCACCAAAATGAGGCATAAGATTAAGGGCCTAGAGGGGACAGATAGATCTTATTAGGAAAGGGAAATAGAATAGAGAGTTACGGGTGGATGGAAAAGGAACTAGAAAGAGAGGATCAAGTTGGAAAAAGGAGTGGAGAGGGAGACAATAAAGGGAATATGGGAAGGAACATCTAAAATTACAGTCTATTGAGGGGTAATGTGGAAACCTAATGTAATAGAAAAATGCATATGTGTGTGTGCATGTGTACGTGTATATGTATTTTTGTTATCAAATGTCGTGAAGCTTCTACCAGTGTGTTCTTCTTGGAGTGGGTGTGGCTTTGTGGTGGGAAGTGCATCATTCAGGATGGGCTTTGGAGTTTCAAATATTGTAAGACACATGGGAATTCCCAAGCCAGCCAAGATGTTTCCAAGCTAATATGTTGTTCTCTACAAACTGACAGCAAGTCCCCATTGCTAAAGACAACACAACTCATTGAACACAGAGAACTCAGACTGGTGCCTAGTTAGAGCCTTCATCTCTATGTTAAAGCCTCTTTTGTGCAAAAAGGTACTCTGTGCACTACCAAAAAAGAAACGTAAAGATCAAGCCAGCCACAAACGCTTTGATCTAACATGGTGCCCTGACTGCAAGATATGCTAGGACAATGGTGGCATAAAACTTGTGGGAGTAATCAACTAATATTTAATTTCAATTAGTCCCAGTCCACAAGATGGAACCCACCCCCAACACTGGATGATTACAAACTAGAAACAAGACAGCTCAGGGACCTAGGGTAAAACTAAATATGACTGTTCTAAAAAACAGTAGCAATAAAATGATCTATAATGGTATTCTGCTATACTCATAGATCATTGCCTTTCTCATCCATCATCAGAGAAAGTTCCTTCTGCAGCAAATACAATTAGATACAGAGACCCACAGGCAGACATTATGCAGAGAGTGAGAAACCTTGAAATTTGCAGCCCTACATAGGATGCCTACTTCAAATTTCTTAGCTCAGAACTCAGGGAACCCTGAGGAAGAGTAGGCAGAAAAAGTGTTCAAGTCAAAGGGATGGAGGGCACCAGGAAATAAGTCCCTCTAAATCAAAATGATCAAAGCTCTATGAACTCACAGAGGGAAGCAGCATTCACAGGACCTGCACGGGTCTGCAGCAAGTCCTCTGTATATATTATGGCTTCCAGTGTAATATTTTTTAAGTAACTCCTGAGTATGCAAACAAATACATCTCTGATTCTTGGGATATTTCTTTCTGTAGATTTGTCTAGGTCACATATGATAGTTTTATAATTTATATTTGTTGTATTTCAATTATCCTTTAAAACAAACAGAAAGCTTGTTTGTTTTCTAATTAGAGACAGGAAGGAAGTGATCCAGTTGGGAGAGGAAGTGGGGAAGAATTGGGAGGAGCAAAGGAAGGAAAGACATAATCAGTATATATCATCTGAGAAAACAATCTATTTCTAATAAAAGGAAAAAGTTAAAGTGTGTCTTTGGAAGTTGTGGCAAGTTAGGAAAATTTCCAGTGGCCACTACCTCTAGGCTCAGGGCTACCCT
This sequence comes from Mus caroli, assembly GCF_978045245.1. Lineage (NCBI taxonomy): Eukaryota > Metazoa > Chordata > Mammalia > Rodentia > Muridae > Mus > Mus caroli. The sequence goes on along the minus strand of NW_028227258.1, from coordinate 141,731,191 downwards.
ATCATTAGTGTCAGCTTGTCTAAGCCTTCACATCCAGGTTGGAAAATGAGAAACAGACCAGAGAATTTCTAAGATTATTTTATAGATTTTAGTGCAGAAAGGTCCTTGTGTCCTGGATTGGCAGTTCTGGGTTCACTCTGCTTAGCTCTGGCTCAGTGTGTGAGGCGAGATAAGGTACTCAGCTGGTATTCTTCTAGCTTCCTGCCTTTCATTTTGAGGCAGTATATTATTATTTATTATTGTTTTTAACTAGACTGTGTGTATCAACCAAAGGTTGTGCTATTTGTCATAACTGGTAAATTCAGCTATCCATGGTGTAGCCTGGCTCCACTTCTCCCGTTCTCTTTCTCTGCTTCCTGGCTGCCAGACCAACCTTATCCTTCTTTCCTGCTTTCCCTGACATAACAGAGCTGATCTTCTCTGGATAAAATAAACCAAAATAAATCCTTTTTTTCCTCAACTCACTTTTTGGTCAGGGTGTTTTATCACAGAAATATAACAGTAACTAATACAATCATTCTTGTGGCATAGCTAAATAGAACTACTGCCCTTTTGCATATTAGTAAAGAAGCCACATTCAAATGAAATTGTTCCCTGTTTCAAAATTCCATTAGTTCGTCCAGTTTATCCGGAATTTTCTTAGTATATAATATATGTATGTATATTTGCATACACACGTACATACATACATATAACACACACACACACGCACACGCACACGCACACACACACACACAATTTCTACTCCAGAAACTAATAAGGAATTGTTCTGGCAATTTTTTTCAGAATTAGAATGGACAGCATTTTCAACACTGAAGTGGTCTCTCTCGCATTGCACCCACTCACCAGTTCCTCATAGTTCTCAGGCAGCTTATAGTCATAGGAGTAAGGATAGAGCATCATCTGTGAGTATGAGTGTACTGTCAGATAGGCCTTGATGGAGGAGAGGTTCTGGCGGATGAAATCTGCCAGGGCCTTTGTCTCTTTTTCTGACTCTGGAGTTGGTCCACAGTAAGTGTCAGAGCAGGGACTCCGAGAAGCTCCCACTTCTGCAAAAAAAAAAAAAAAATGTGTATTTTTTATCAGTGGCCAACGGTCACCTTCTAGAGTTCTCATAGAAGATGTTAGGTATTTCATATTTTCAGTTAGGAAGCTAAATAATATAAGGTGTTTTCTTAGAACTCTTTCCAACAATTCTTCATGAGTTTCCATCTGTCATCTATCTATCTATCTATCTATCTATCTATCTATCTATCTATCCATCCATCTATTATATGTCCATCTATGCATACATTAGGATGGCATATTTTTAAACTGGTGAGAAATTACATATGAAATCACTAATATCATTATATTGTAGGCCTTTAAAAATGAATATTTATGAAGGCAGGTAGTATCCCTGTGCTTTCTGTACTTCAGTCTGTACTGTCTATATCCATATAAAGTGATATCAAGACAGTGGACTCTGTCATTAAGTGGGATACTTATTATTCATGTTCATAAAAAATCCTTTACTATAATCACTAAATTGCATTGTAATTTTAAATGATTGTTTATTTATTATTTTGTCTAATTTGCCATTTGATTTGATTTTGTAAATATATCACATACATTGGTAGATTGCATCAGGTATGTCAGTTGTGCATTTACAGAAATTAATATATCTAGGAACACAACACAGAACTTGGCACCATAGTTTTTAATAAAATGGATGAATAAACTACTTTCTGTGCTTTGAGAAAGAATTGTAAAACATAAAACTTTGTAGTTTTTATTGTTTTGAATATTGACCTATTGTTTTCTCATGCTGCTTTATCTCTTATGCTTTTGAATGTTGTATACAAAACGGTTAGCTAGACATACACTCACCACACCAGCCAGCATCAAAATTTCTGTTGGGGTCTACACCAAAGCAGGAACTTCCAGCCATAGTAGAGCGGGTTTTTCTCCACATTCGGTCCTGAAAGTAGATTATATAGTTAGATCAAAAGCTACAGGAAGTAACAGTGTGACTGTCACAAGTCCCTCTGAGTTCAAGTACCTTAGCCCATGTGTAGACATAGCCATCAATGTTGACCACAGGCAGAACATAAAAGTCCAGTTCGTCAAGAAGCCGTTTCATGTGGATCTCTTGGTTATAGGTACGGACAGCCTGGATGTGAATAACAATGTGAATTCATGCAAGAGTAGAATGGATGATGCTGCCAAAATTTACATGGCCTGGATATAGTTGATTTTGGTAATAAAAGCAGCGTTCTCTGCCTCATGGCCAGCCTGCATTTAAATACAGCATTTTCTTGAGCTTTCTTGGATAAAGCACTACAAATAATTCAGAAGTGCACTGAGAAAAGGAAATTAAATTTCATCTAATAAATTATTATTTTTAAGAGCATATCAATGTAAAGTTTTATATTTTGAAAAAAGTTATAAAATAATGTAGGGAGTTCCCATACATTTTCTATCTAGTCTTCCCTAATGTTACCGATTTTTTTTTGTAATCACAGTCTAGGTATCAAAGTAAAGGTGCTAGCATGGACACAATATTATAAAATAATTTTAGATTTTATTTAGACTTCACCATTTTTTTTATCAATGCCCCCTTTTGATTATAGGGTTCACTTTGTCTCCGCTTCTGTCTCTCTCTTTCTTGGGTCTCACGTTGCCCTGACTGCCTCAGACTTGCTATGCAGTTGAGCTTGTCCTTGAACTTCTCATCCTGACTTTCCAAGCACGGGATTACAAGCCTCTACCAGAATTGACAGCTGTCACATTTCCTCCTTCTTTGCTGATGTTTGATGATTTTCAATATTTTTTTCATCTCTTATAACTTTCATGTTGTGGAAAATCACAGGTTAGGTTGATTGGCAATTGTAGGAGTATTATATATTTAGAGAAGGTTACCAAAGTGATCTGTCTTACACAGTATTACTATTTTACTTAACACTGATGATAGTACTCTTAATAACTTAGTTAAAATTGTTTTTTAAAAAATTTTTTCATTGTAAGTTTTCACTTTGCAATTAATATGTGTTCACAAATTATGTGAGCATACTTTATGGCTCTGAAAATGTCTTATATTTTCTTAAAGTTTTATACACTAAGTTTTGCACCCTTCAATGGATTTGCTGAAATCATTATTACCATGATATTCTAAAGGTGATTTGGTTATTATTTGTGGATATATTATTTGTAATTATTCTATAAGAAATACTTATTTCTTTTTCTTTTTCTTTATGAAATATATTTGTATCAACATGAGTGCATACACATTTGGAAAGTTGAACATTTAAGCTTATCAGGGGAATTCAATGGGCAGTTGCGATTTATCCATACTGATCAATTTTTAAGGGATGAATCACTGTTTTAGCTGTCAGCTAGTCCACCTAAGGCAGGTGAGAAAGTGTAACTTAGTGAAATTGAAATAAACCCAGTTTTCTAACTTAAAAAATGCATGTCAAACAAAGGTCTGTTGACAAGTATTAAAACTAATTTATCCCCAATAGGAACTTGGAATTGTGGATTGTTTGTGTGTGTTTATGTGTATATGTCTGTATATTTGTGTTCTTTTGTGTATGCATTTGTGTATATATGTGTATGTATGCATGTGTGAACATGTCATTTTTCTTATACTAGGTTATAAAGGAATGAATTGAAATTAATACTTTCTATTTCTTCCATCAAAAATTATTCTGTCCACCCACCTCTCTCACAAACCACTGACAGAATGCAGGAGAAATCCACTCTCTTGCGTGGAAACCACAGTCGATGAAGAAGGCAGGCTTATTTGGTCTATCTTTGCCAATCTATTGTGAGAAAAGGGAAATGGAGAAGCGTTATTTACCACATGACACTCAGGGGTTAACATCCACTTCCTTTGGACTCTATAGGTGAATCCTGACAGCATCTGGCAATGCCCAACACTCAAACTGTTCTTGTCTCTGAACAGTCACTGTGTTTATGCTGAAAGCTTGCATTACTATTAGGCTTACCTAGCCTACAGTGCCACAAAAAGCTTGTTTACCCCACGAACCTGTATTCCCATAGCACTTATTGTCAGCTATGGTTACCTAACATGACTATGACAATTGATGACGAATGATAAGTAATTATAATTGCTGCTAAGTTTATGAAAATGTCTCTTCTCCTCACTTCTTGTCTTTTCATTTTGTCACTGGACTTGCATGACAAAAATGGCATGCAGGGTACTGGAAACAAATGTTGGTGTTGATTGTAATGTAGTCTGATAAATGAGAATAGCTTGACTGAGAGCTTGCTTACAAAAGCTTGCAACTTGCAAATGGACTTGGAAACCACACCAGGGAGAGAAGAATTTCATCTCAGTCTACCATCACTTAGATTGCTTACAGGAATGTGGTAAAATTTATAAGAATTCTCTTATTTTACTAGATTTTATTTTTGGATAAATCAAAAGGAATTATACAAAAATGCAGATAGAATAAAAGAATCCAAGGAATCTGAGCTATAGGGTTTTACTTTTCTTTTTTGATAACCATGTCTGTGAAACAAATGTTAGTGAGTCAGAATTCATTGTTTTAAACCACTTAAGTCATGTTTAAAAATTGTTACCTTGAGAACATACATGTTACGTCCTTCAAATGTGGTTCCAATGACTCTCTGAGAAACAAGGTCTGGATTATCAGTGGCAACTTGTTGAATCCATGCCTCTATCTGCCAAAGAGAGTCATTCTCGAATTAATGTGACATTGTTTGTTAAACTCCCATGCCAGCAAAATGTATCAGAATCAGGCATGCCCCATACCGTTTCCCAGTTGTTGTACTTGGTGTAGCTGTGTCCACTTGCACGGGTGTGGCTATCAAACTGGGATTCCAGAACATGTTTCACGTTGCTTATCAATACCCTGGGTGAGTTAAAATGGGTGTTTGTAAGTGTGAATATATTCTTTCCCAGGGAACACAAATGAAGCCAAGAACTGCAGCTTTAGGAGATGCTGCGGTACCTCCCACAGACTCACATGTTGCCTTTTGACTTTTATTGAGGTCTTCAAGCTCAGCTACTAACAGATTCTGGTATCAATCACAAAAAGTGAGGCATTGAGGACACTGAGGGGCATGAGTAAGATGGAATCTTCCAGGACCCATATGTCACATACCTTAGTGACCCTAAACACAGAAATCTTTTTCTTTGATACCCAGAAATCAGAGCCTTGGGCAGCCACACAACAATGCATATTTGACACATATTTGTTTTATTTTCTTTTTAAAGAATTTATTTATTTATTTATTTATTTATTTATTTATTTATTTATTTATTTAATGTACATGAGTGCATTGCCACTGTCTTTAAACACACCAGAAAAGGGCATCAGATCCCATTACAGATGGCTGTGAGCTACCATGTGGTTGCTGGGAATTGAATGCAGGACCTCTGGGAGAGCAGCCAGTTCTCTTAACTGGTGAACCATCTCTCCAGTCCTATTTTGTTTCCTTAAATCTCAGGTATTTTTCTGATATTAGCACTAAATGTTGCATGTCCCAGAAACCTATTCATTATAACCAAAGTAACGTAAGAGGTGGTCACTGAGGGCCAGTCTTTAGGATTTTAGGAAAACAACTTGCTGGTTGGAAGTTCAGAAATATTAACAGCGTTAAATATTTATCAGGTAAATGACATTGGGTTTAAACAACTAGTATCTTTTCTGCTGTTTGGGTGACTTGATAATCTAATAGTTCTGTAAGAATGCAATATTAAAAATGAAGAGATAGAACCCTAGAGACCTGCCTATTCATATTAATTCAATTGAAAATTCCTAAATATGGTGTGCATGTGGCTTGTGTATTTATTTTTATTTCTCATTACTACTCTTAGTGGATACGCTTGGAAGGGAAAAATATCTGATCACCAATATCCTTGATCATTGAATATTCTAGAACAATTTGAAAAAACTTCTGTCATTCACAGTTAAACTTTCCCCTGGTTTTATCTGACATTAAGGAATTGCAGGCACACATAAAAGTCTTCTTTCCCTCTCAGACTCCAGGGCACCTATCAGGGATACTCTCTGAGGCTCTCATATACTCCTCCCCGCATTTGGTGAATTTGGGTATGCGTTTGTATCTGTTTGTGGAAAATGTGGTAAATTAATACTAAATGACTTGTTGGAGCTCTTGCCAATCTCCTTTTTATGAATTAACTCTCTTAATATTTAAAAGATGAAAAGGAGCAAATCTTAGGGTTTATATGAACAAAGAAATTTTTCTTTGAAACAGTTATCATAACTTAATTAGTGAGTTAGTCTTTTGCAATTCACCCCAAATGTAGTACCTTAAAGCAACATAGATCTGTCAAAGTATAGTTTTGGAGTCCCACAAAGGTCTGAGAGAAAGATATCAATGTGGAAAAGTTTGAATGGGAGGTAGAAAAAAATCGTGAATTGGGAATAAAAACGTCAAGGTTTGTTCAAACTTGTGCATTGACTTCAGAAAAATCATGCACTCCCTGGCTTTAAATTCATGTTTTTAGAATGGAGCTTTTAATTAGAGAATACCCAATGACCTTTTTAATACTGAGATGAAATTGGTCTTAGTCATTTACATAGTTGCCTTTGAATAGATGAAAAAACTCCTTATTTACAACCTATATAAACTAAGAAAACAGAATTTAGCCCATACTAAACCATGGCTAGAAAAAGATTTGGAAAATGATCTACAAGGAAAATTAGTAATAAAAACATAATCAAACAAAAACAAAACAAGCAAAACAAAGATCTAAAAACAAAACAAAAAATACAACCAACTGGCAGAAAACAATTCTATTACAATATCATCCAATGGAAAGAACAAATCCTGCCAAACACAGGTGAAATTCTCTGAATGGAAGAAGGATCCAGTAGAAATGGCAGGTGAAGTATACTTTAACTTTTTATTTTCCCAGTGCTTTGGCCTGAGCCCAGGGCCTTGCATGTGCAAGGTGAACATACAGATGAGCCATATCCCTAGTTTTTAAAAAATATAGAATATAGTGTGCTAGCCAGTATGTAACTTACATGGTTTTTCACTAGGTGCCAAGGGAAATGCATCCTAAGTTAATTGCTCCTCAGCACTCCACAGATATAAGGCTTTCCACAGGTATCTCTTATTTAAAGCTATAATCATGGCCACTGCTGATATTCAGCAATCAATGTTGGGTGAAGGTAACAGCAAAGCTCACAGAACATATAGCTATACTTTTAACATAGCCAACCTGAAGCTCAAATGACTTAGAGGAAGATTAGTAACTATGAAATGCTGTTAGTGGTGCTTTATTGCAGGAAGAGACATTCTCTTAAAGTTCTCATTGAGATAGTCAACATTTTAATCATGACAACAAGTGTAAAAAAACCAGTTTAAATTAATAATATAAATAATAGTAAGTAATAGCAAAATTTTTCCCATTGCACCTTGGAAAAGGGCATCCGAAGTCTTGTATCATTTTAAAATTTTAGTCAGATCACGAATTATAATGGAGAAAATTATAAAAATCTGTGCACAAAGAAATAGAAATTGTAGTTTTACATTCAAGGCTGTATCATTACATATAGAGATACTGGGAACTGGATATTGTCAGTCAGGTTGAAATACACGGCTAACTGCTTGGAGGCTGGGGCTCATCTCAAATGATGCTTTGCAGCCTTATGGTTAGTTGGCTTTATTAGATTTATAATAAAGCTATATTACAAAATATTATTACAATTATCTATAATAATAATAATTGTAAGTGCTTAAAACAATGCCTCTTAAGGACATCATTGTGGCTCTAAAACACACAGGCATACATGATATGCTTTCATATGCTTTTATGCTAGTACCATCCAATTTCTTTTTAATTTTTAAAAACAAGTGAGCAAATTAGATCATTGTGACTCTCAATAAACTACAGAATATTATGGCTGGAAAGGAAAGGGAGACATGGTGTAATTTCTCAAAGATACTTACCTGCTTAATTATTTTCTTTTAAAGATTTAAAAAAAATTAATGTGCATGAGTATCTTTCCTGCATTTATGTCTATGCACCATGTGTATGTAGTACCCATGAAGGCTAGAAGAAGGCATTAGATTGCTTGGAACTAGCATTACAGATGGTTGGGAAACAGCATATGGGTGCTAGGAATTGAATCCTAGATCCTCTGTAAGAGCAGCCAGTTCTTGTAACTGTGGAGCCATCTCTCCTGCCCTACACAGTTCATCAATGTGTAGAAAAAAAAATGATGATGCAGGCAGTTAGCAACATATAATGTCACTCTGATTTGAATAATGGGAGAGACAAACTTTCTGGAATTTTTAGGAAGCAATTTTGTAGAATACAAAAGAGTAAAATGTCTTTTACTGCTCACCAAAATGTTCTGTCAACTTAGCTTCATACTAGAAACTAAATATTAGTACTATCAAATTCCCAGTCTTTCTGTATTTAAGGATACAATCATGGCACATGGAACCACAGTTTATCTTTCTGTACACCTTTTGAAATTTGGCTCAGAATTCAAGGTCTGACTGGTGAAGAGTGTGTGATCCACTGAATAGATCTAAATCATATTATCATGGGACTTATGCAGTTGATGGTCTCTGTATACACAACAATTTTAACTGCAAGTTCTTGCCAGTGAGAAACTACCTGATACAAACTAATTACTGTATGGAGTAATAATAGGGACTGTTTGTGACTAGCATAGTTATTGCTGAAGTTATTTCCTGAGATTCCTGGGGACTTATCTATTATTCAGAAATTATATGCTGCAGTACTCTCAGCAGAAATGCAAACATTAATAAGATCTAAGCCCAAGGTACATTCTATACTGCAGCAGACAACAGGCACCCATAATTAATGAAGTCTGTGACTAGAAAAAGCAAGAGAACCTTTTACTTGATGCTGTTAATGAGGACAGATAGGGGTTCAGAACCATTTCACTGATGTAGAATATGAACAGAATAAAGACATCCTTTCAGTCTCTCTGGATATAGCTTATGGGCACTGCTCTTTGTTTTCTGGAAGAATTCTATAGAAACTCATCTTTAAGTAGATTATTAAGGCATCTCAAGCTGAGATTTTAGAAGTTCTTACTAGAAAATAAGAAAAATATCAGACATGCCTCTTAATTACAATTTGCAATTTACAAGGTTATATTTTGCTTTTTAAAAGATAGCCTGTTTAATGTTGCATTTTAATAGTATCCTCAGTAAAGATCAGAGAAATAAGTCAGATAAAGCATGATAATAGAGTGAAACATAGCAATGTTCTGATATCTTTAAAAGGATTTCATATTGGGCTGGAGAGATTGCTCAGCAGTCAAGAGTGGGAACTTCTCTTCTTGAAGACCTGAGTTTGGCTCCCTGCACCTACATTAGGAGATCCACAACAGCCAGTAGCTCCATTTCCAGAGGATTTGACAATCTCTTTGGTCTCTGTGAGCATTGTACTCATATATACAAATTCACACTCATATACATGCATAGATATGTAATTTTCAAATGATAAGTAAATAAAAAGGCAAGTGCATTTCCCTCTTCGTACAACAGTAAACCAGAGTAGAACTCACACTAATAGTAATATTATTAAGTGCAAATAATAGTATGCTATTGGTTTATCAGTGCTATCTTTCTCATTATATCCTTATCCCATGGGTTAGAAAGTCAAGGCTTGAGAAGCTTAAGCCATTCTCAAGGTCTCATGCCCAGAAGTTGCAATGATAGGTTCTTGTTTGGTTCCTTCAAAAGCATTTTCTTGTTGTCTATGCCACTTCTGATGGTGGCACACGTTGCATATTTGACTGCTGAAATATTCCTTGAACAACAATACTATTTTCTCTATTTTTTAACATGCAAACAAACCAAAAAAGTAAGTTCTGATGCTAAAATTCTGTAGATCTTATTTCTTCAAAACATAATGAAGATCTGCATGTATGGCCAAGGATTGCTAGATAAGCAGGTGAACATCCTGGATTGGAGCCCAAGGAGTTCTTTTTGTTCATTCTTGGTCTATGCCTGGATGAAATGTTCTCTGTTGTCCTGCAGTTGCCACCAAGCCAGCATGGTCTCACTCTTAACTTCAAGCTACAACACATCATCTGCTCTCTGCCCATATACCCTTCAGTTGTCAAATGAAGCCTCATTTTACAGTTGCCTGTCTCTGAGCCAAAAGTTTTATTCATTCTTATTCTCTAGTGCTCTGCTCTTTCTATTACACATCACTGCTCTCCTTCACTTGAAGTTTGTCTTCTAATGTATGTAAAATCCTAGCCACCCTTTTGTATATCTAAGGCATGTGGGCACTTAATATCTATTTTGGAGTATCAGCCAATGGACACCTTTCTCTTCTTTGAAGGGAATTCTCTCTTGAAAGATGTCAACTTAACAATGTAATATTTTGGGAAGAACAGTCTAACCAGTTTAGACAACTCTACTTGTTATTTAGAGTCCCTTTTCTTTTTTCTTTTCTTTTCTTTTCTTTTCTTTTCTTTTCTTTTCTTTTCTTTTCTTTTCTTTTCTTTTTTTCTTTCTTTTCTTTTCTTTCTTTTCTTTTCTTTGCTCTCTCTCTCTCTCTCTCTCTTTCTTTCTTTCTTTTGGCCACTTTTCATGCATCCTGATACTAGAGATGGGGTCTTAAAAAGAATATGTTATATCTAGACTTAAAGTAAAGGAACATGAGTGGACCTAACTGCCCACAAGAGATGTGGTTGTTCACCCAGAGAGAAGATTCAGAGATAAAATTGTGCCTACATGATAATAGTGTCCATGGTTTGGCCTTTACTGTCTATATCATTTTAAAAGCAGCATTAGGTCACATATTTTGCTGGTTCAAGAGTGATAACTGAAGAGAAAAGTCACTAAGACTCAATCTATGGAGTCTGGTGCCAACTCTGCTGTTACCTTTTGTGTGGGAAAAACATAGTCTTATCCTCATTTTACCTTCACTGGGTCATTCACAGACTTAGGGAAAAGGGCAGAGACTTGTGATATACGTAAAGCATAAACTTACTCATAGTGAACTTCATTCTCCTCTAGAAAGTTCTCCACATCAACAACATCTTCTGCTTTAACATGAAAGTCAACTGTAGTAAGAGGTTTCACTTGTGTAGCAGAATCTGGTTTCCAGAAATCAATCTGAATAAGAAAGCATACGTAATAAACATCTATAGCTTAATATCAAATTAGAATTTGAGAGCACATGAAAGGTCTACTCCATATAATTATCTTTGAACTTAAGTAATTCAGGTATTCTCTTATAAATATCTCCTTTGAATTAATAAGGACCAACCAGTTAGATGTCCATAAAAATGTCTCCAAGGATAGAGATGCAGTTTTGTGGATAAAAATGCATAAACACGAGAACCTGGATTCACATACTGAGAACACACTTTACAAAGAAAAGCTGAGTGTGGTTGTGTGTGCTTACAACCCACGTTTGGTGGATGGCAGGGAGAGTCAGGAGAATTAGTGGGACTTGCTGACCACCAGCCACCAGCCTCACTTCAGACTGAGTGAGAGATCCTGTCTGAAGGGACTAAGGTAGAGAATGAAAGAGCAGATACCTGGCAGTCTCCTCTGGACTTTGTGTACACAGATAGGTGTATGTACTAGCAGTACACACTGCTTTATCACAAACACAGATACACAATCACACAAAAATAACATGCATAAATAATCAAAACTAAAACTGGTTAGCAAGAAGCATGAAGAACATGGTTCTTTTTCCTACTTCCAGTTAATTGGAGTATTCTTTAGCTACCCTTTTTTGTTTTTCAATTTTATGCAACAGTTGCTTATTATGACAACAGTCTTTATGGTAATGCATAGAGCTGCCAAGCAATAATAAATACAGTCCAAAAAAGTGTGGAGAGAAACTGAGCCTTCCTTTACTTTAATAGACTTATTTTCATAATCTTTGAACTTATTTCTGTGAAAGTCACAGTAATATAAACCCAAGAGCATCTTTCTGCTGTGTTCTTTACTGTGTCTGGAAACAAAATACTCTTGAGGATCCAGCTGTACACTGAGATTTCTATCTTATTCATAACTGTTGTTGGGAGTTATTACATAATGGACTTTACGTTTTTGACACAAGAGTGGATGAAACACATACAGTATTTGTCTTCCTAAGGGAGACTTTAGAGAAAATAGGAAATGTCATGCAAATGACACATTTGATTATTCTAATGATTTTATTTATGCATACATTACCATAAACATCCATTTTCATGGAAAATGTCAGCTAGGTTCTACTGTGTTTTGTGTGTATGTTTTTCTATTCTTTACATTGAGCAGAGTTCTGGAAGTCTGAAATAAATCTGACCTTGGATCTTGATTTCCTATTGTGTCTCATTTGTTTAGATGTTTATAAGCTAGGCTCAAGGCACAGATGTGAGTTCTACACACTGTGGCAGAACTGGCTCAAATGATATTTGGGGCCATTTCTGGGAAATTTGTAAGGAAACTGGGAAGATTTAAAGATTGTACAACTGAAGAAGGAAGGTTTCAAGGTGACCAGGTTTCTGGTGTACTGGTATGGAATCCAGTTAACTATAGCTGGTCCTGCTGAACTTAAAACCACTCTACTAGTCTAATGGATGCTAAGCCACCTTGGGGGCTATACAGGATGCCAGGTCAGCAAAAGAAAGGAACATGTGATGCAAACAAGATGGATTCCAGAAGAAGAGATTTACATGAAACATTGGATGGGGGATAAAAGCCTATCCTTAAGTCATAGTCTTACAAGAGTATCAACCTGGTCAGCCGGATTATAGTTAACTTGAATCCTTACTAAAATAAGGTACTGTACTAGCACAAAGACAAGGTAAAGTAAGGTATACATCTAAAATTAAGTCTGGGTGTGTTGCTTAGTTGGTACAGGGCGTGCCTGGACTCACAGCTCTGGATCTTTTCTCCAGCACTACATAAAACTATATATGACTCAAAATACATGCAATCTCAGGATGTGGAAGGTGAAAGCAGGAAGATAAGTTCAAAAATATTTTCTGTTACATAGCATGATCAAGGACAGCCTAGGCTATATGAGTTCCTGTGTCTCTCTTGTGAGCCTTTGGAGGGTAAGTTCTGCTGATAAAATCAGAAGTTTTGGTGCTGGGGACCTTTGGGTTTTCAGAAATATGCACAAATTTGTTTCACACTGTATGTGGGTATGACTCAAACACAGAGTAGGTCTCTCATTGAGAATTTTGTTTTCTTGTGTGTAAGTAAAACAATTTCTACTGTAGGCTTAATTCACAGAGCAGAAAGAAATGTTCTGTTGTCAACAATAAAGAAGGTAGTAATAATGTTACTCTAAACAGAGAAAAATAAACTTCAAACTCCAGAAACACAGAATGTAAGAAAACCCAGAGGACAGAGAGTATGTTTTACATTTAAAATATGTTGTTTGGGAGAACCAATCTAATGTGAGTGCAAGGAATAAAATAAAACCCTCACACTGAAGTTACAAAGGATGAGATGAAGTGCTGAAGTGCAGTGTAGCACTGATCCTTTCAACATACTGAGGTCTTTAAAGAATACCTTCAAAAGCTGGGAGGAAGGACACACTGGCCAAGGATAATAAAAAAGATGAGATGCCCTTTGATGATCTTATCAGGAAGGCTACATCCCAGAATACACCGCACCCACATGATCACTACAGAGGATTTAAATCTTTTGAAAATTTATGTTGGAAAGAAAATAAAGTATGAGAAGAAACATGTACTTTCCAGCATTGAGCTAGAGTGTGCTGGCACAGCTGTAGGAGAGCTGGCCTGTTTAACTCTCCATTGGCTTCCACTTTTTCTAAGGGTTCTCAACTCCTAAAGCAAGCACTGAGGTTCAAGGTAGACAAGGATGGAAGTGAATACACCGTAGTAGAAACTGTAGAAACAAAGGCTCTATCCAATGACAGCAGCCATTAAACAGTTACTTGGTTCTCCCTAATTATCTCCAAGTGTCCTACTTATATTCTAATTTAAACTCTTACAACCCTCTAAGGGAGGTGGTATTACCACTATTATAAATGAGAAAGGTGAGGGCCAGAGAGGAGCACAAAGCTATCTACTATTGATATGGCTAGAAACTAAGCCCCATGAATCTGAGATTAACCCCTATGCTGGACTGCAATAAAATGGGAGAATCAAGGCAACTAAAACAATTTATCAAACGGCACTGAAGTATTGATTCCAGAGGACTGGGACTGATTTCTAGCACACACATGATGATTCCCAATCACCTGTAACTCCAGTCCTGGAGGATTTGATCTTGTTCAAAGGATTTAAGTGTGTTGAAAAAAGGATGAAGTTTGTAGGGGCTTACAGGGGAATGAAGGAGTTCTTCAGGAAATCGTTGAAGCAGAAGTGGCAGCCCGGGGACCTGTCATTGATTTTAATAAGCTTCAGAGCCAATTGGAAGCAGATGCGCCATGCATGCTCAGAAAATGAAGGGTGATCCCTGGGACATAGTGTGAACTGAAGCAAGAGTACATGAGGCTCAGTTAACTTCATGTGGTAATTGAAAGCGCCTACTACTAGCCTGGTAGAATCCTGCTCTCAGGGAGGCATTTAATAAAGTATCTGCACTAATGCACCTTTTCATAAGCCAGAAAACCACACAGTGCTGGATCTAGATCACACTCCACTTGCATTAGATAGCTGAGCATATGTATCCTAAAGAGAGCAAATTAATGAATCACTTTCGTCATTTAATGCCCAATATGGTACATTGGAGACGGATGAGAAATACACATTGACTAAATGAACTGTAATAAAGGTCTCTTTGTGTGGTCCCCAAGTTTAGTAGAAATAGAGTGTGCTCTAGGATCCTTAAGGTGTGAAAACATGCGATAGGCCCCAGCAATAAATGTTTGCTTTACAAATGAAGGCAGGAAATTGCCCTGTAGCATGTATCCAGACCACTTGAAATGCTGAAAAGATACATTTCAAAAAGAAATAGTTTGAATTGTCTCCAGATTTGACCAGAATGCTCCAGACTTTGTAAGCTAAAAACTAGGAGAATCAATAGAAAGAAACAGAAAAAATAACTTTAGAGGTAACTGATACCTGACTCATTTGGTTCTAATGAGTCAATATTAGAAGGAAGGCACCTTTCATGTTGATATATTAAAGAAAGCCAATGGTTAGGCTGTAAAGCGTTCCCATGATGCTGGTGGGTGGCATTTAAACAAGTTACAGTGAAGGCTGGCAGGCAGAGATGCTACTCTGTAGAAGGAAACTCCAGATCTTAACGACAGGTTAGAGAAGGTGAGTTTATGTTCTCTTTCTACTCATCACTTCACATTTATGATGATGACACCTTCTACCTTTTCCTTTATTTCACTACCTCTATATTAAAAACAAAAACACAAAGACAATAAATAGGTAGGTGAGTGGATGGATGGATAGATACAAGGGTGGGTGAATGCATTGGACTGTGTGTGTGTGTGTAGATGGACAGACTGACACCTAGGAACTAGGAGATTGGTTTAGTTTATAACTCAAGACTAAACAGCATTGACCAAAGTGGTGATATTTATACTCCAGAGTAGGTGTTTGCCACACTATACATGTAATTAAATTTGTATATTCTAACCCTACAGATTTTTTGGGAGTAGCAAAATTTCACTTAATTTTAAAAGCAAAAGAGTAATGTGGAATTTGTTTGTGCATTCTACCTTTGTTTTCTCCCTCAGGTCATACCATTAAAACAACCAGAATCAACGTCAGGAAAACTCAAGTTGTTTGATTAAGAATGGAAGAAAATCAAAGGGAAAGATGACACATGGGATATGGAAATGAATTGGAAATTGGAAAAAAGCCCCGTTTTTCAGTCATTTCCAAATGGATCATTTCCCCCTTTGTCTTGGAAGGAAAGTAACTTGCAAATTAGATGATCTATGACCTTCAAGACAGAGCCAACTCATTTAGCTGTCACAGTCAGCTTTTCTAAAAGGTTGTGTAGATTTATAACACTACATGGCTTGACACAAGCTAATTTAAGCAGGAAAAGAAAGCGCAGTGGCATTAAGTAGTTTCCAAGTTTTATTTCTTGTTTTCAAAAATCCTTCAGGGAATAGTTCATGTCATTGCTTTTGACAGAATCAGAGTAAATCCGGCTTTGAAGTTAGGGTAAAATGGAGAGCTGCTACTTTACCTGTTTGGTGTTGGCTAGTTCCTGAATTAAGTTGACGTGATCTTCATCAGGTACACTGACACGGAACACCCGGTTGCTAAATGGTAAAAAGAATGAATAGAAACTTAAATTTCAGTAATGTATCCAAAAGCTAGCAAAACATACTTTGGAAGGAATTTTAGACCTACCCATCAAAGTTCTCCTCAGAAGCATGAGCCAGGGCCACACTCACCAGGGCCAGTAGCAGCAACATGGTGCCTGTCTGAATTACTGGGCAACCTGGGTTCGTCTTGCTTTTATAGCCCGGAGTGTTCTTTCTGTTCTTCTCCACTCTGAAAAATGGCCACTATCAGATCTTGATTAATAATTTTCCTGGCACAGTTATTTTGGTAGGTGTTTAAAGTCTAAGAAGTTATCTTTTGAGCACCTGTAGAAAGGGCAAATGATCTCACGTCCACATTTAACCTAGAATCATTAGTGTGTTGGGGTGTCAAACAAAAATTTATGTTGTAGTCTTTTTATTCTCATTTTGATTTGAGATTGACATACAGTGAGATAGATAGATTAGTGAGCATGCTTAATGAGTGTTGACAAATGTAAACCCTGGATTATTTAACAAAGGCAGAAGACAGTCCCAGCTTAAGAAGTTCCCATTCGTACCTTTCTTCAAAGATATTTCAACTTTCTTCAAGCAACTGCTATTAAAGTTTTTATCTTTATACTAATTTTGTCCATTCAAACTTCACATAAATGAGGTTATATTTACCATATACATTCCTTTGTGTAATGACTTCTATTATGTATTTGAGATTAATCATTTTTTGTTTATAATACTCATGTCTTTCTACTTACAAGTATCAGTTCACGGTATGAGCATACTCCAATTTTTCTGTTTTCTCGTTAATGAATGCTTATATCATTTGCGACTTTGGGCTATTATAAATAATACTTGAACGAACATTTTATACAAGTCCTTTTGTGGGCATATGCTTTCATTTGCACAGCATATAGCTGTCTGGGTAGAAATGATAAATAGTAATTTAGGTGCAGGGTTAACATCATCCTACCAAATATTTCCCACAGTGTTTATATGACTTTAAGCTTTGACTTAAAGCCTTAAGAACAGACAACCTAGTCCTGCAACTTAGTTCTTTTATAATATTGTTTTAGTTTTGATAAGACTTTCCATTTACATACATTTTAATTTCATTCTTCATGAAAAACTTTACTTTCACTGGAATTTGCACTGAGTTTACAGACAAGTTTAAGGCTAAATTATACCTACTATATTGGATCATTTATCTCATAAAGTGACACTTGCCTGAATTAGTTCAGTCTTTGTCAAAACCATTGTGGTGTTTGTTTGTTTGTTTCTATTCACAAGATAGCAAGTTGCCCTGGCTAGTCCCAAATGAATTGGTAGAGATCATGAAACTCAAGTCAGAAGTAAAGGAGTTGCTGACATAGCCTGAAACACAAGAGTTACACTTGTATCAGATCCCTACCTGGTGGGATGGAATTGAGTGGATCTGCTCAATTAGATACCTTGTACACAGAGTTGTATCACATTAAAAGCATACTGAGTTTAGAAAAACATCTCATGAGGGGAATGCTTTCAAATGTGAGCCAGTTTTGTTCCAAAGGAGATAATAGTCTTTTTATCTTGGTTATCAAATAGCCCTTTCCTTCGGGTTGGAGAAAGGCAAAATAGGGGAATAACAATCTATCTTCTGCTGTTCAAAACACAGGAGCAAAGCAGAATAAAGCTGTTCTAAAAATGGGGAAAGAATGACTCACATCAAATTGGCTCTCAATGACACTAAAGTATTCTCTATCTTCTTTAACAAACCTTCCCATTAATATGCCACTGATTAGTCTGATGAAAGCTGGACCTAATACTGATAGGACTCTAAGTGATGTAATGAAGCTAGCTTATTACACTGACCTCCCCAAAGTATTAGGCCCAATGGTGTATTTTTTTCCTTTAAAACTAGGCAGCTTTGTCAAGCTTCAGACTTTGATGGCTTTCCTTTACTTTCATTTTGGATACAAGATCTAGTAGATCTTTGGTACAACAAAGTCTATTACAGTCTGTCAGAGGGAAATCTAGATCACTTTTATGGTCCATACTGAGTAAGATCTGATCTTATTGTCTTCTAGGGCCAAGATATTCAAAGCACTCCAAGTACAAATGTGTTGGGGTTCAACAAAGGGTAACATTTGATTGTTGTTTCTTCAGTCTTCTTTAACATAGGCTAGAATATCACCATATATCTTTAATATCGTTGACATTTAAAAGAGTACAAGTCAGTTCTTTGTTTGATTTGTCTCCATATTTGTCATTTCATTAAAAATTAAAAACAATGAAGTCTCACCTACATGACATCCTGAATATGAAGATATAAATGGTTCATATACCTATACTTTTCAAACAAAACTAAGTACTAATTTGAAATTTTAGGCTGCTTTGATTTTGAAAAGCATCTTTCCTTTGAGATATTCCTTTCCTTAAACTAGTTTCTAATGGTTTGTTTTATTGATGCAAACCTGGCTGAATATTTCTAAGTATTTTCCTTTTACTAGGATTGCAGGCTCCCAGACAGATTTAACTTAGTCTTATTAAAATAGATCTTGTTCTGGCCTAGTCGGCCATCACTGGAAAGAGAGGCCCATTGGACTTGCAAACTTTATATGCCCCAGTACAGGGGAACGCCAGGGCCAAAAAGTGGGAGTGGGTGGTAGGGGTGTGGGGGAGGAGTGTATTGGGGACTTTTTGGATAGCATTGGAAATGTAAATGAGGAAAATGCCTAATAAAAAAATTAATTCTAAAAAAAAATAGATCTTGTTCAGTTTTTGGTGACTTTATTTTCTAATTACATTATACATATACATATACATATACATATACATATACATATACATTATACATATACATACACACACACACACACACACACACACACACACACACACACATATATGTGTGTGTGTGTGTGTGTGTGTGTGTTCATGTGCATGTGTACATGCCAGTGCCTTAGTTAGGATTCCTAATGCCATGACAAAACATCTGGTCTAAAGCAACTTAGGGAGGAAAGGGTTTATTTGGCCTACACTTCCACATTGTAGTCCTTTGCTGGAAGCCAGGACAGGAACCTACACGGGGCAGGAACCTGAAGGAAGGAGCTGATAAAGAGGACTTGGAGGGATGCTACTTACTGGCTTGCTTCTCATGGCTTACTTCCTAAGGTTGGCACTGCCCACAATCGGCTGGGCCCTCCTCCATCGTCCTCACTAATTAAGGAAATGCCCATAGTCTAGCCTGTAGTCTGATCTTATGGAGGCATTTTCTCAATTGAGGTTCCCTCATTTCAGATGACTTTAACTTGTGTCAAGTTGACATGAAACTAGCCAGAACACATGGCTTTTATAGAGATGTCAGAGAACAAATTAAGGGAGTTGATTTTCTCCTTCTATGTGGGTCTCAAGTTCCAGATTTTATCATTTTAAATTATACTGTAGTAGGCACAGAACTCTTTGATGAGTAGCAGTAAAAAGAAATAACTAAGTCTATGTAGGGGTAGGAGCTAATATGTCAATAAAGACTGCAAAAGCTAATCTCAAGGTGAAAATACAGAGGTGGGATTTCCCAGTCCCAGGAAGAAGAGAAGGAGACGAGATAGAAAAGGGGACTTTTGGGCCAGGTTTTGGAGAGAGAAGCATGGACACCATGCATGCCGGGAGGCTATTAGAACCGATGGTGGCCCGGCCGCCACCAGAAGAATTCTGATATAAGCTAGCTGATGAGTTTAGGACAATAGAATCTGTGCCCAGCAGTTGTGTTATCTGGCTGATTTTAAAATATTAAGGCTTTCTGATGTTTTCCATCTGCGGTAACTCAGGTGGGCAGGAGAAAGGGTGCAGCTTTGGGGCAGGTCACTGGCGGTTGGCAGAGCCGGCAAGGGCAGTTAGCTGATAGTGTGTGAACATCAGCTCCCAGAGTTTTCGGGAAGAGTGGCTGTCCGCAGCGTAGCGAAGGCAGCTGGAGGAATGGGTGGCACTCTCGGGAAAATGCCAGCTGACAACATGGCAGCGGCTGTTCTTGGAGCATAGCTGGGAACTTGGAGAGAGCTCCCAAGAAAGAGTAGGAGTGTTTATAAAATTACATGCAACGAGTCTGACATATCCACAAAATCCCAATTATGTTGGTACTGTTCAATAAACCATTAGAGGGAGATTACTATTAAGACAGGTAGTCCTTTTACAGGAACGGCAAATGTTCTCTTTGATGATCCCTTCTAGATTTTCTGCTTTTGATGACTATAAGAAAAGCTATAGGAAAAAAAAAAACCTGAAACTTATTTCAAATCATAATCCTGTTCCTACTATGTCTACATTCTTAGGGGTGTCAGCTTCCATTGAGAGATTCTTCTTAGAATCTACCCCTTCTTTCTCCCCTTCCCTTCCCCATTTCTCTATTTTTTCTTTTTCAGACGTGATCTACTGTGCACCCACACTGGCCTCAGGCTCACTCACAGCAATTTTAGCCCTGACAATACTAGGTTTACAGGTATGAGCTATCTTTTTGATTATTACCCTTATATCACATACTGTACTCTGTTTTCTACATAAATGGTAAATGGTGTGATTTATTCACTATCCATGAATTTATTCTGATTTATCCTAATTCAATATGGCATGCACATGCATTTCATACTACTGCAGTGTTTTCCAGAATTTGGTTTTGCCCATTTTTGTTCAGATCATGAGAGGTTCTCAAGTGAAAGTTAAACTCATAGATCAATACATTTATTAAAAGGAAGACTGGGAGCATTAAAAATCTACTTCTATGAACATAGTGAAACACATGTCCTTGTGGCATGGTGGAACATCTGTTAGGTCTATGCCCATGAACGGTATACCTGAGTCTTCAGGTATGACTATTTCCAATTCTCTAAGAAACCACCATATTGATTTCCAGAGTGATTTTTACAAGTTTGCACTCCTACCAGCAATGGAGGAGCCTTCCCTTTTCTCCACATTCTCACCAGATTGTACTGTTGCTTGAGGTTTTGATCTCACTCTGATCAGCCACTATGATTCATGGTGGCTCTCAGGGACTCTCAGGTTCTTTTTGATTTGTATTTCCCTGATGATTAAGGACGTTGAACATTTCTTTGGAATGCTTGGACATTCAAGATTCCTCTGCTGAGAATGTTCTGTTTAGCTCTGTCCCTCACTTTTTAGTCCTTCCTAACTGTGCCGCCTTGACTGGTCTTCCTGGGAGAGGATGCTCCTAATCCTGCAGAAACCTGATGTGTGGGGCTGGGGAGGAGGACCTCTCAGAGAAGAAAGGGAAGGGCTGGGGAGAGGGACTCTGTGAGAGGCAGCATTTGGGATGTAAATAAGGACTCAGAGTGTGGGCAGCCTTTGGAATGCAAATAAGTAAGTAAATAAATAAAAATAAATTCTACTTCTAACTTTGCTAGTGAAAGTATTTCATGCTTCCTATGTTAACTTACTGGAGAATTTTCTAAATTCAGATAATGAGCACAAATTCGGATGACAGAGAATCAAAAATATTCTCTCATGAAGAACATGATTCTCTACATCTGACTTTGTTTTGAACTGTGAAAATACTTGAGAGTTTATTTTAAATTAGTGATTCATAAATCTAAATAGAGGAAATTAGGTCCCATAATTTTTCATAAATATACTGACATTTCTGTTTCATGTCTCATGTTTATATTTTAAATTATCTTTTTCTCCATTTCAAAAAAAGCCTTTTTATGGATTCTTTGTGAGTTTTATATGATGGGGACTTTTGTCCCACTCATACCCCCCATCTCCTCATATCTGCCATTTGCCTTTTGCAACCTGCCCTTCAAACTAAAATGAAACACACACACACACACACACACAAAGCATAGAAAACATCTCATTGTATCACCTGTGGTTTGTCACAGTGTGTTCCACACTATCTTCATTTGCAAATGTTTATTGCAATGAGTCATTGGTCTGGTTTGAGGTCTCTGGCTTCTATCATACTATCAGCACTGGAGCCTCACTGGGACTCCTCCCTGTTATCCTGTTGTTGTTCTGTGTCATGAGATCCTATAGATTTGAATCTAGAGGACTGGCCCTTTCATGTTCTCCAACCATTTACAGATGATGTAGACTTTCTGGTGGTCCAGGGTAGTAGCTAGCTGAGCTGCTCAAACTTCTAGCTCTCTTGCATCACATCACCAGGGTGGGCTTTCCAGCACTGGGCTACCCAATGCCACCATCAGCAGGAGGCAGAGTCAGGTCTTCCACTCAGAAACACAATTTTTAAAAGATATGAAGGAGTAAGAAAACACACCATATTCATGGATTAGAAAATTCAACACTTTGACAGCATTAACTCTCCTAAACAAATCAAATTCCCAAATAATTTTTGGTAAGCAATGGACAAGATTATTAAAAAAAATTATATAGACATTCAAACTACCTATACTAGTTCTGGGTAGAAAATAAAACAAAGTTAGAGAAACTATTTCACTTGGTTCTAAGTCAGTTTATTGAGGGAGGAAAAAAATAAAATAAAACCAGACCCTTAGACCAACAGAATGGAGTGAAGAGTTCAGAAATGACTCAAATGTCCATGTCTAATGGGCTTTCAACAAAGGAACAGAGTGATCCAGTGGGAGGAAGTACAGCCCTTTCTATGTATAATTTTGGTGATTATGAAAGCAGGAGGCACTTTTGTATCTGTGTTTTGTGTAATTTTGGAGTAGGTGAAAATTGCTCTTTGGTGTTATAACTCATCCTATACGATCTTTAAATATTTGGAAAAAAATCTTTCCATAAACATACCCCATAATATTAAGTACAAAGGGTTTCTGAGGTCAAATATGTTTTTTTTTTTAATCTAAAATAAACAAGCTCCTTTTCGAGTGATTTCTCGGGGCCTGTAGTATGTGTTGTAAATCACTAGGAGTGGTTTGGTATGCAACGCTTCCGGAACACATCTCCCACTTGTGGCTGGGGTCGGCTGAGTAGATCTAAACTAAGAACCTAAACCCAACCTTCCAGCCCCATGCACTGGCTATGGATCAGTTTCCTCTACAGCAGTGCTTTGGACACAGTTTGGGAATATCTGAACTAAGTCCATGACTAACTTAAAATTTGACCATATTGATTTCTGGTTTTGATTTTTTTGTCTTTGTTTTTAGTTAAATTTTTATTTGGCAACTTTATACACATGCATTTTGGCTACTCTTTACCCTTATTATCTTTTATCTATCCTATTATCTATTATCTATTATCTTATCCTATCAATCCTCATTCCTACCTTACAGATCTTTGCCAGATTCTTCATTTTGGGTTTTGGTTTCTGAGAGATTTACTTTAACCAGGACCATCTATGTGACCCTTAAATAGGAAATAGCTCTTGGAGCCTTGTGGGGTTATCTGCAGGCACATAACCCAATGAGATAATTTCCACTTGTCTTGAATCTGTTAGTGAAGCATCTCCCCGATCTATCAGCAGTGTCAGGTAAGGCTCTTGAGCACTGCTCTATCCATTTCATACCGTTGATGGCTCATTCTTGTGTAGAGCCAGAACCACAGCTGCTTCAAGGTCACAATTGTGTCTTTCCCTAATGGGGGCATTTACCATCCTTTCTCCAGGCTTTTACATTCTTTCTACTTTTTCCTCCAAGCCTTAAAGAGGGTGTTATAAACATATTGTTTAGCTTTGAGCACACCCACCTGTCACTCATTCTTAGTGTCACTTGCAACTGAGTCTGCTTTTACCATTATTCATTGAATACCACACCAGAATATCTGCTGCAGCTCCACCAGACCTTCATCTGTAGTGCACGCCCACAATCTCCCTCCAACTGTAGTGCAGACCCACAATCTCCCTCCAACTGTAATGCACCCCCATAATCTCCCCTCAACTGTTTATTGCTTTGCTGAAGCCGCTGACTCTGACAGGCAGTTTCTGGGAAGCCACCGGCCATTCTAGTCAGGAAAGCAGGTAGGCTAACTGCGGATCTTGACTTTTCTTCATTCTTCTAAGTTCAATCCTCTGGTCTCATTCTCAGCTCTGTAGCAGAACAGCAGCTGGAGCTTCCCTTCCTCCATTCCATAATCTTCAGTGGTCCACACAGATCTTCCCTTTCTAACCTCTGTCCCTCCATTGTTTGCTTTATCCCAACCCACAACTCCAGCAGGCATTTTCTGAGAACTCAAAGACCACTCTGTCCAGAAAAGAATTTAGGCTTACTGCAGATCTTCACTTCTCCTTCTGCTCCTCCAAATTTTATCCCCTAGTCCCATCCCCAGCTCTGCAGCAGAACACCTGTTGTAGACTCCCTTGCCCCTCTATACCTATCTGCAGTAGATTATACAAATCTTCCCTTCCAAATATCTTTTCCCCCACCCATGGTTTGTCCACAACTCCTGCAGCCACTCTCTGGAAACTCACAGGCTACTCTGACCAGGAAAGCAAGTAGGATAACTGAAGATCTTCACCTCTCCCTCCACCCCACTAATTCCAACCATCCAATCTCATTCCCAGCTCCTTAGCAGACCTTTTGCTGTAGCCTCTACCCATTCTTTACTGTCATTCCCAAGATACTACCTAAGAAGATCCTTTCTTCTATAAACTCCCACTATGCCCTCAGCCCACCCTCATTTCTAATTGTTAGATCCCATAGTCAGAAACGGATTTTATCTGTAACCCTCAAGAGCTGTATCTATCAGAATCTCAGAAGAATTTCCTATGAGGATACAATCTAGTCATCACACTCTTCTAAGAACCAGATATTTAAAGGAAACCAAGAAAAAGGAACCAAAGAAAAGGAACACCTACCCAACAAAGACAAGAACACAGATTATCACCTAGTGTAACAATCTTATCAATCCTAGATTCCCACCCAGATCCTGTGATAAAATCATAATCATAACAGCCAGGACAATATGTCTCTAGTAGTGTCTAGCAATCCTACCATAGTAAGCCCTGAGTATTCCAATATAGGTAAAGCACAAGAAAAAGAACTTTAAACAGCTATTATGTATATGAGAGAGGTAAAAGAGAACATGAATAAACCCCTTAAAAATATATGGAATCACAAATAGTGTAAGGAGATGAATAAGAAGATTTAAGACATAAAAGTGGAAATAAATCAATAAAGAAAATCCAAACAGAGGTATATCTGGAAATGAAAAATTTACTAACTCAGACAGGAACCTTCATCAACAGAATACAGAGATAAAAGAGAGAACCTCAGGCATTGAGGACACCATAAAAAATGGAAACACAGGTCAAAGAAAATGTTAAATCTAAAAACTCCTGGAACAAAACCTTCAGAGACTCCAGACCCTGTGAAAAAAAATCTAAAAATAATGGGAATACAGGAAGGAGAAGAAATAAATGTCAAAGGCACAGAAAACATTTTTAGCAAAATCACAGAAGAACATTCCATGACCTAAAGAAAAAAAAAGGCCTATCAAAGTGCAAGAAGCATATAGAATACCAAATTGACTGGACAAGAAAAGGAAGTCCCCTCATCACACAAGCATCAAACCAACAAATGCATATAACAAAGAAAGAATATTATAATCAGCAAGGGAAGAAGATCAAGTAACATATAAAGGCAGACCTGTTAGGATTATACCTGACTTCTCACTGAAAACTCTAACAGTAAGAAGGGCCTGAACAAAATTGTTGGAGATTCAAGGAGACCACAGATGACAGGCCAGACTATTATATCCAGCAAAATTTACTGGATCAAGGAGTTCCCTGAACAGTCAGCCCAGTTGGGCTTAGAAGCTGGGAGCACAGTTAATGTGGCCAGTGCTTTATTATTGTTCCTCAGCTTCCCAGGGCTTAATTCCCCTTCTTCAAGGGTTGGCAAGTGGGGACAAGAAAATTAACCACTGTGTACTTACATAGGTATCCTTCCTGTTTTTTTGTTAGATATTTTCTTTATTTACATTTTAAATGTTATCCCCTTTCCTGATTTCCCCTCCGAAAAACCCCCATCCTCTCCCCATCCCCCTGCTCACCTATCCACCCACTCCTGCTTCCTGGCCCTGGCATTCCCCTATACTGGGGCATAGAACCTTCACAGGACCAAGGTCCTCTCCTCCCATTGATGACCGACTAGGGCATCCTTTGCTACATATGCAGCTAGAGCCATGTGTCCCACCATGTGTTTTCTTTGGTTGGTGGTTTAGTCCCAGAGAGCTCTGGGGGTACTGGTTAGTTCATGTTGTTGTTCCTGCTATGGGGCTGTAAACCCCTTCAGCTCCTTGGGTACTTTCTCTAGCTCCTTCATTGGGGACTCTTTTTTCTGTCTAATGGATGACTGTGAGCATCCACTTCTGTATTACTCAGGCACTGACCTCTCAGAAGACAGCTATATCAGGCTCCTGTCAGCAAGCTCTTGTTGGAAACCACAATAGTGTTTGGGTTTGGTGGTTGTATATGGGATGGATCCCCAGGTGGGGCAGTCTTTGGATGGTCATTCCTTCAGTCTCTGCTCCACTCTTTCCTTCCTGTTTTACTTATGAGTCTATCTCCCCCAGAGTGTAGTAAAGATGAGAGGTTCATTAATTAGCTCTTCTCTCTATAGGGTCCAATTAAAGGTTTTTGCTTATTTTGCTAGTCTTTATATTTGTCCAATGACCTTAGCACATTTTGTTCTGTTATCTACCTAATAATATTAGTTTAAAAAAAGAAGAGGAAAGAAATTTGTCCAGGCAGTAAATGCTTTTCTCATTTGTTTATTTTACTTCTAATATAAGTATTTTTAAAGAAAATAAAATTCTCGAATCAGTGTAATTTTGCTAATTTCTGAGTTACAGAATTCATTTTTGCCCTCTTTCCTTCCCTTTCTTTCATCCCCTCTTCTCTTCCTTTCTTTTCTTCCTCCCTTCTGTCTTGCTGTCTGTCTCTTTGTTTTTTGAGGCAGGGTGTCATGCAGTTTGAGCTGTCCCTGAGGTTTCTATATAGCCAAGAAAGACCTTAAATTTCGAATCTTCTTGCCTTCCTCACACAGGTGGCCAAATTATAGGCCTATGCCACTATGTCCAGTTTATGTGGTGCTGGGAATCAATCCCAGGACCTCATGTCTTGCTGGGCAAGCATTCCACCAACTTGTGGTATATTCTCTAGCCCCTAGAATTCTTGAAAATGTATATTTGTTCCCTAAGTGTTTTAAAAGTGAGTGCCTTTAAGCCTAAAGTGAATGCATGGTTTTCTTACAAAGAGAGGGTATTTTAGGTAAAGCTTGAATGTGAAGGCCAAGGTAGTATGGAGAGGGAAGAGGTTATAGAGGATCGTTTAATTGGGACCAGAATATATGACTTTAAAGTATAGTGTTGAACTGAGGGCAATTTAAGCGAGCAGATACAGAAGAGTATCTAAAGCTTCTCTTTCTGAAAACAGAAACAGATTTATATTAAAAAGTTATAGTTAAAATTTCTTATATTTTGTAGTTTATATTTGCCCATTCTACCAAGGAGAACGATCATTCATCACTGAGCACTGCTTTGACCTCTTACTGGCCCTGCATTGCGAGAATCCTATTGTTCATTGTCCTATGCCATTACAGTTCTTGCTTCTAGAACCTTTGAGTCCTATAGCTTGCTTCTTCTTTTAAAGTGTACTGTTGTTTGGTGAAGATACTTTATTAGCTAAAATTGTAAGTTGGGGTTAGGGATGAACTTCAGTGACAAAATACTTACCTAGGAAGCACCAGGTTCTGCTTTCCATCTCTAGTATCACAAATAAAACAAATCAAAACAAGCAAAACAAATAAAAAACCTAACCAAACCAACCAACCAACCAACCAACCAACCAACCAACCAACCAACCAACCAAACCTCCCCCCAATAACCAACCAAACATAAAAACAAAGCCAGCTAAACTTACACTCTGGATGTGCACTTTGTGTATATGAAACATGTACATTAGCAAATATCTCTTGGCCTTGCTAACCTATCTTTTATAATGCCTGTTCCAGTATGTCACAAGAATTATGTGCATTATTCTTTATTCTACCGTTGGGAGATTATGGGTGAGTTTTTCTAAGACATTATACTTCTCCAGATTTTGCAAATGGGATCCTTGGGATACTGACAAATCAGATCTTCTAGATAACTGCTTGTTGTATTAGGGTTTTATTGTTGTGAACAGATACAATGACCAAGGAAAGTCTTATAAGGACATTTAATTGGGGCTGGCTTACCAGTTTAGAGGTTCAGTTCATTATCATCAAGGCTGGAGCATAGCAGCATAGGCAGGCATGATGCAGGAGAAGCTGAGAGTTAGAAAAATAACATGCTTAAAAGTACACATAAGCCTCAAGACTTTTTCATTAACATGGCACATGCTTCTCCCATTTGCATATCAGGGATTTTTCTTGTAGATGCTCTATTTGTTTCATGTAATACAGACAGATAAGGGTGTAAGTCTTTTTTGTGAACTGGCTTGTTCCTTTGGTCACAGATCCTTGATCTATCAATTTTTAAAAAGTATTTATCATCATCACTATTAATAATATTGTTATTATTTCTAGTGTGTATGGTGGCATAACAAACATGTAGACTACAGAGGACAACTCTGTACAGTTAGTTCTCTTTTCCTCCCTTTTAGTGGGTTTTGAAGATGAACTTGCATGATAAGCACCTTTCTTTACTGGCTGAGCCATCTTCCCAGGCCAATGAACTAACTTATAACTATTTTTATGCTGATGATGGACACACTAACTGCTTAGTTTTGTGCCTACCACAAAACTCTTTCATTACTTTATTTATTGCATTTTCTGACCTAAGAATTGACTAGAATTCCTGTATTATAAGGAGTTGAGTTTGAAATTGTCAAGTATCCTAGAAGACAGAAATTTTATCAACTTAAAATACAATTACAAGATTATGCCAACCAATAACTCCAGAAAGGATTGTAACCAGGAAATCCCTTCTTGGATAGCTTGTTCTTGGAGGTGTGATCACTTGCACTGTTAAAAAAAATATATTGGTATTTATATATTGACAATGTGGCAAGGTAAAACAAAAAGTTTTAAAGGAGTCTAGTAGTAGAATAAACTAAAAGGAAAATAATGCAGAGTTATAATCATGGCTAATAGTTTTTTTTTAAGCCAACAAGAACAAACACCAAAAACTAAAAATCAAAAACAATGAATCAAACAAAAGCAAGTTGAAACTTTGAATTGTAACCAGGTTGGCTCACCTAGCATGTTAGCAAATCATACTCCAAATTTAATGGGGTGACCTATGAGCCTTGAATTAGTTTGTTCCTTTAAAAGTCTTGTTGGTGTTTTGATTTAAATTATTACCAGTCATTTTATTCTTTAGATATACTTTGCTTCCTGCTATACATTTAGTCCAAATTAATCATTTTCTTTTCTTACTTTTGAGGTCAGCCTGAGGCTATGAAGGGATTAATTGTAAGAACTAGAAGGAGCTCCACGGTTTTTTTTACTTATCTTCTACTCGTTGGACCCTCTGCTGTGATGGGTTAAGGTCTTTCCGACCTTGCAGCTTCCATTGGAAACACTGAAGACGTTTTTTCCAGTGTTGATGTACCCCCCCCTTTTGTAGAATGTATACTAGTAAGAAGAATTCAGCCTCTAGGGTCTCTATGTGTTCTTTCTGAACAAGAGGACAGGGGTGTACTTGAGCTACAGGGCCCTTTTAGAGGAGTCCTGTTTTTTGGTTCCCCAGGACCTAGCTAACTTGGGGGCAAGAGCTAAACTTAGGCAATCCTGCTAACCACCATATCCTCAGTGGCTTTGGCCTCTGAATACAGTTATTGAAAAGTCAGGTCAATTACATTAGTACTAAAACTCAAATTATGGGTTAAAATTTATTTGTGGACTATGATTTTTAAAACTGAGAAAAATTGATTGAATTTTGGATTGTGATTAAGGCATAATCCCTCCAAATTTCTGATATGGTCCTAAACATTCTTCTACAATTTTTTACAGTATATGAAGTAGGGTTCTCAGCACTGATCATTATAAATCAAAATATCAATCAACTTGGAAAAATGTTGAAGTTGTTTAGTGACCCTCATCATCAAATTTTCTTGTAAAAATATGCACACCCATTTTATACTCACAGATAGGAGCAGATTCTACCCATTACCAAAGAAGCCTCCCAGCCCCACCACTTTTTTTTTTGTTTGTTTAGAACATGAAGACCATCACAGAAAAGCATAGCTTGATTCAATATATAGATCAATAGATCATAGACAGCCTGGTCCAGAATAAATCTGTATTAAAATTGATCTAATGGCTCACAGAACATGGGGACACAAAGTTAAGGAGGATATATATATATATATGTGTGTGTGTGTGTGTGTGTATGTGTGTGTATGTAACAATAAAATTGAAATAAAAAGATGTAATCAACTTGAGAATAGGGAGAGTATGGAGAGAGTTCAAGGGAGGGTGTCAGGGTGAGGCTGAATGAAAAAGAGAGGTGAAACTAATATAATTTCTTTTCAATTAAAAACATGCTAAAAATTGAAATGGGTACAGGTTAACAAAATAAAAATAAATAAAATGATGAAAGACTTTGAGTACATTTGCCTTACAAGGGAAAATAAGTAATTCAAGAGACATTGAATGTATTATAGAGAATTGATTATTGATCCCAGTAGGAATGAAGAGACCTGAAGGGCAGAGGTGGTTTTGTCAGTTCTAAGAATGAAGACCCAGCTGATCTTTAGGTTACAGTCTTGATCTTGGTAGGAATGAGGATATTTTAAAGGAACACCTGTGCTCCTCCTTTTGACTATCATACTATTTAATGAAATAATGGATCCTACCTATTGCAAGAGATTTTGTATTTTTTAATGAAAATGCTTTTAAATAGAATTTTATGTTGAGCTCAAATATTAAAATAAAAACATATTGTCTTCCAGAATTAAAATAAGAGATAATCTAAATTTTATAAATATGGCCTCACTACCACAGGCCAGATAGAGAAAGTAGAAGCTTTGAATACCAAAGGAATTGAGGCCTAAGAAACCTCCTGTTTTCTCTCAGTGTTATGCATAAACTAATGCTGGCTAGGTGGAGGACTTGGCTTGCCCAAGTGAATGCTTCTGTCTTGCGTAACAGTCAAATAGTGCAGTTAGAACTTGATTAAAAACTAAACATCACTAAAGTGCACTTAGAAGGATTAGCAAAGATCCAGAATGAAAAGCAGTTAAAAAAAAAAAACCTCATTTTCTTTTTGTCCAATTCTATGATTGATGAGAAAAATAAATTAAAAGCAAAACAAAAAGAGAGAGGTGATAGTAAGAGACTATTAGAACACACAGCTCTTTATAGATATTTTTGAGTGAGGAGGAGAAATAGGTTTTTAACCACTTTCTTTGTTTTAAAGATCTTTATTTATACAACTTTATATACAATACTTATGTTTGGATTCTCTTAGCTAAACGAATGTTCTGTGGATTTCAAAACAAAGAAGTCACAGAAGTTTAATTTATTCTCTATTATAGAATTGTTGGGGTGAATTAACTAGACAGATGTGATTTCTTTCTTTATGGTACACCATAGTCTAAACATTTTTTAAGTCTGCTTACCCTTTATGCCAAAATCATGTATCTACCAGTCTGGTGAGTGAAGGAAAGTTGGTAAATACTATACCAAATGTAAGAAGAACAAAATTGCCTTCAAAATAAGCAAAAGGCATTCCATATCATATTAAGTTCAATTCTGTTTCCTTCTTCATATTTTTACTTTTATGTTTACTTATTTTATTAATAATTTACTTACTATGTAGCTTTGGTTGGCCTGAAACACCATATGTAAACAAGGCTGGCCTAGAATTCACTGAGATGGGCCTGCCTCTGACTCCTGAGTGCTGGGATTAAGGTGTGAACCACCATGCCAATCCTTATGCTTAGAGACATTACCCAGTCAATTGGCTGTATCAGCAACAGACTACCAACATATTATTTATTCAGAACTTACTTTGTGTCAGGCTTAGTAGTACCAGCATGTGGTAATTAACTTGGTTTTCATAGTTTATGAATTGCTTGTATTATATTTGAAGAAACTAAGCCTTACAAAAGAACAAAACAACCACCATCAGCAACAGCAGTGTCACCATCATCATCATCACCATTTTCATCATCATCATCATCATCATCAACAATAACAACAACAACCTCAAAATGCGAATGGTCACATACCTGATTAAGGAGGCCAAGACTTAGCTCAGAGATCAAGTCTTTATGCACTTGTAAACAAACTGTCAGGGAGCCCTGTTTAAGCTTGACTTGAAAAACAGACAAACAAAAGAAAAAGAAAAAGAGTGAGAATTCAGCTGTGACTTTTATACAAGTGTTTATTTCCCAGTTGACCCTTTCTCATAATAAATTGTGAATATAGAAACAACATAAAATATGTCTTGACAAACTGAAGTAATGAAAATTGTTCTTGTTTCTTCATTGGCTTGATAGTATAACAGTAAATAAGTTTCCCCAGGTTACATTCTTACAAATACTTTTGTTTTCCAGATAGTGTCCTACTTAAGTTGTTGAGTTTGTTATATTTTTTTACAAAATTAATTCAGATGGCCTTTCATAAAATTATAATTGAAGTTGTTACATGTGATTAATTAAAATTAAATATTTAATGAATTCCATTTCTTCATTGGGAATTTGATCTCACTGTTAGAATTTTATGGGATATGAATACGATGCTAGATCCCCACTGTTACCCTCAACAGCCTAAGAAGTTCCTAGAGAAACCTAGACTTTTAGGGCTCTCAAGTTGGTTAGGTCACAAAGAATGTCCCTAAGATGGTGGAACATCTACTAATACTCTAGAATGGCTACTTGAGTTTAGCTTGGACAGATGACCATAAGGAAAAAGAAACTTATCCTCACCAATCATAAGAAACTCCATAACTCAGGACCATTGTTTTATCAGAAATATCTGCAGTTTATCCTTCCTAAAGGGTCAGCTATAGGCAAGAGAACCAATAAAATGGCCAGATTGCAGCTATAAACCCACTTCTGATGGGCACAACCTGGGGACCTTGTTTTATCCAAGATTGGGAAAAAAAAATCTCCCAAGTGGAAGGGATCAGCCCTAAAGGGTTATGAAACACTATGAAACTTACTTATTTCCCCAGGCATGGTGCTGTTCTCTACCTTGGGCAACAGTTCAGCAGTTCGTTTCCTCAATAAATTGTCTTTTTGCCTATTGAAACAGTCTAGCTTAGTGGTTCTAGTGAGCTTCATTTAAGCTCAACTCAAGGTCAACTTGTTTTTATGGACTCAGTATTGAAAAAACTTCCAGTGAAGCCGAGTTGGGGTTTAATAAAAATACTTTAACAAAAACATGAGGATTAAGTGTAGCTGCCTGAGGCCACACGAACTGGGTTCCTGAGTGGATGAGAGAAGAAAAGAGACCAAGACAGATTTCTGATCAAGGCCCAATGTTTACTAAGAGTCTGTGCTTATAAAGGGGGAAAGCCCATCTCCCGCCATGCCAGGCTTCTTGATGCTCTGTTGTTAAGTTGTTAGCACTAGTCTGTCAGAGCTGTTAGCATTAGGTCACCAATTTCACAGATTGTCAGCTATTTCAGGAATATCTGGTGAAGACAAGTTCAGCTTCTCAGCGGGTAGCCTTGGAGAAGAGCTGCAGCAGCAGGTGACAGAACAATAAAGCCATCTAGATTGGAAGGCTCCCCTCAGGTGGTCTCATTCACAGTGGCAGCAAGGTCTGAATCAGCCTGCTCAAGGTGGGAGGAGGCTACAGTTAAGAATGCTAAGAGATATCTACAAGTGTGGATATGATTTCTAGCTTACAAAAGTTCCACATAATGTTTTACTAGGTTTTCCAGTTACAAAGGGCTGCTAGAGATTTTAAATGAGATCACTGGGTATTCACAGGACTAGAGTTGGTAAGGTAAAGTATAGCTCACAGGACTACAGGGAGGCAGGAGGTCTTCATGGAAACACAGTTCACAGTCTGGTTGAGATTGCCAAGCACTAGGGAAAGAATGAGACCTATTCAAGGTCAAATACACTTAGGCTTTGATCCTAATTCATTGCTTTTTTCACACAAAATGTCTATATGTGAGAGAATATTAACTCTATGTCAGTATCTTTATGGTATATATTTATAATAGTGAAACTTTTGCTTCTCAGCTAATGAGTTAGTTCAATAAGACTCATAATTTTCTCTGCCCTATCTCATAGCCACAGCAATTTAAAAATAAATTAATCCGAGAGTCTCTTGATTTTCTGTTTCTTTAGTATTATTTTTAAACTACTGTATTTATTACTATTCTGTAGAGGTGGCAAAATTACCCAATGAAACAGACTCAGAATGGGTTTATTTTGACTCACAGCCCCTCAGGATGGCAAAGTCAAGGCAACAGAAGCTTGACGTAGTTGACCACATTGAATGTGGAGTCAGGATTAAGGGAGTAATGAAGGGCTGCTTGCTCTCTCAGCTCTCTTCCTTTTTTATATAGTTCAGGATCTCAGCCTAAGGAGTGGTTGATCCCTGCATGCTAGATGATTCTGCAGAATGGTAAGGGATGGAAAATCACTGAAAGAAGACTCCAGACTCAGATAGTATGCAAACCCAAAGAGTGTTTATTCTGCAGAAACATCCAGATGCCGGAGGGTCAACAATTCTGTAAAATGGTGACCCCAGAAGAAGGCACACAGGCCTTCTTATGGGGAACCAGGGTACTCCCTAGAAGCATTAGGTAATTTAAAATTTTATTGGTTGGTGCTAGGGGGTCACAGGTGGTCAGTGATCTGCATTCCTCTATCATGAATATTTAACCGTAGGATGAACTAGGGCTGCCCAGTGCAGATGGCCTATCCTGAGATAAGATATTTGCCCATTTTTGTGGCTATCCCCAGGCTGTTCTTTGGGAGAGGGTTTTATGATCTTGTTCTGGATTTTATAGTCTGTCCATGGAGCTGGTGTCTTATGGCCTAGTTTCTGGGATTTAGGGTCTGTTCCTGGAGCTGCTGCCTTATGCCTTTTTTTTTTTTTTTTTCAAAATCGGGCCTGTTTTTTAAATGGACACAAATGGGGTTTATGTTGTCCTTACAGAATAAACACTCTTTGTCCTTGTCTACTATCTAAGTCTGGGATCTTCCCTCAGCAATTTTTGGACCCTTACAAAATATATCTTGGAGAGTATTGATACGTTATTTCTCTGCTGGTGAAATGAGCCAATTTGGGCCAGATTAGATTATATTAAATGTAGGTTTAGTGGGAATCTGCTCTTAGGCAAATTCACTGGCCAAAGGGCAGAGTCAGGGAAGTCACCATGAGTGGGGGGTAGAAAGAGAGAAACATGCAGAGAGAGAGAAAAGAGGAGGAAAGAGAAGAAGGAGAAGAGGGAGGGGGGTGGAAGGGGAGAGAGAGAGGGGGAGAGAAAGGGGGGAAAGAGAGAGGAAAGGAGGGAGGAAGGGAGAGAGAGAGAGAGAGAAAGAGAGAGAGAGAGAGAGAGAGAGAGAGAGAGAGAGAGAGAGAGAGAGAGAGAGAGAGAGAGAGAGAGAGAGAGAGAGGAGCCTCTGGGGGAAGGGCATGCCAGCCCCTGGGCTGGAAAGTTCAGGGTTGGGGCAGGGTATTTTAGGTATGGACTGAGGGATGCTGGGAGAACCTGGAAGCCAGGTCAGCTTTGATGTGTAAAATATGCACCTAGATCCCCTGTCCCAGGGTCTGAAACCAAGCAAGTATATGGAAAGGTTGAAAAAACATAATGGAGTGAAGGAAGAGAAAAAAGAAAGAACCTAAGAATGAAGAAAAGGTGGATACAGAGAGACAGGGAAAACTGCAGGATGAGAAGAGAGTTGTGTGACTCAGCATAATCTGTGCACACAGGAAAACAGAAAGACAATAGAGAATTGTTCTATAGATTCATTCCTCAAAAGCAGAATTTTTAACTTAGGATCTATGGACAATATTCATGGGACCCATGTGTCTATATTTGAAAATATTACATTTCTATTTTGTCTCATTTTGCCTGAAACTTTGCTTCCTATCTTCTCAGTGGACATAATCTCCACATCTCTGTAGGACTGGCGTTACACAGGATTTAGTCAACAATACAAACCACTAATAGGTTCATTTCAAAATACAATTGTGGTAGATATCTTGAAATCTTACTTGTAATATGTTGAAGATTATCATTGATCTGAACTAATGGTTTATGAGGATATACATACATTAGTACCAGATATTCAAAAAATTGTTAACTGTCTTTCAGTATAATCAATTTCCTTTCTAACTTTATAATTTTCATTTTTGATTCAAAAAAATAAGTCGAACTTTTGCCCATCATTGCTGTTCCCTAGTCTACTGCTCCTGGCTTGCTTGTATGTTCCTTCTGAGTCTATGCTTCACACGATTGAGGAAAACTCAAGGACAGAGTCAGTGCTGGGAACACGGGTCACATGTCTTTGAAGGCGTAAATGAGCTGGCTGCTAATGGAGAGAGCAGATACTTGTGTAGAGCCAACTTTTTTTTTTTCAGATTAGATTTTTATTTCAAAGCAATCATCTGACTCACTGACTCTTAAAGTTTGATTTTATCTCACAGGGCAAAACCTTGTGTTTAAATTCTTGTGGGTAGCTATCCAGGGTTAATTTCTTACTGGTGTTCAAAGCTTCTGTGAGAGGCCAAAACTTTGCTCTTGGTGTTGTTTCCACCTCCTGAATGTTGATGTTAGTGACTTGAGTCATGACACTCAGAGAAATTATTGTTTGTAATTAACACTATATTACCAAGAATTTCACCGGCTTTGGTAGTGAGGGAGATCAGATTCTAATTTCTCTGACAGTCAATGAATCAGGCAAACCTGCAGAGCTGGGAAGGAAGCTGAAGGTTTACTTGATGGGTGAGGGCAGCAGAGAAGCTATTGGCTAAAGAGGGAAACTGCCTTTTACTTTAGAATTTTGTTCCAGACTGAGACTACATTTTCTGTTAGGAAGTCACAGATTAATTCAACCACATGCTGAGTGCCACACTTTTTTTTGACCTTTCATTTTCTCTTCCCCATTTCTTTATTGTGTACAAAGTAACTGGTGCAGGGATATATG
The DNA here is from genome assembly GCF_978045245.1 of Mus caroli. NCBI lineage: Eukaryota > Metazoa > Chordata > Mammalia > Rodentia > Muridae > Mus > Mus caroli. The sequence goes on along the minus strand of NW_028227258.1, from coordinate 141,693,971 downwards.
CATATTGTTTGGGGAAAAGATTAAATGGCAACTGGTGCATCCGAATTCAAATCAAATGGCAACAATATAGAAACTACTGATTCTTAAAAATAGTTTTTTTTCTCTATTAGTGGCATGTTCATTCCACTCTTATCTCTATATTCTAGTGTGTTACTTTCCTCTTATTATTTTTTTTCTGCAAGAAAGAACAATCAATAACATAAACATTCTTGCAGAATTTAATTAAAGAATTTTTATGTTTTTTGTTTATGATTATAAAACCAAACATGATTTTATTTCATTTTTATTTTGCATGTAGTTGTTTTGCATAGGGCAATACATCACGAAGCTGGAGTAATTTCTCTAAAAAATGAAGTCTAAATAGTTTTCCCTTCAAGATAAGGATCATGTTAAAATAAGTTTCTTATTAAAAATATTCTGAGTTCTCAGTATTTACAGATAACCAAGAGGTCTGCGACACAAATATTATCAGTACTTATGCCATTGGTCACCAGGGATAAGGCCCTCAGGCTGTTAACTCAAATAGCCTTATCTTTATTTATGTAAACCCAAGCTTCCTATTTTCTCTGAGATTAAGAGTTCAAAATCCTGTTCCAAATGCTAAGCTGTTACTAATGACTTTGACTCTTGGCATTGGTGTTCCAGTGTCATCACACTTCTTCATACATGGTCTTGCTGTCTTTATGTTAGGGAGAAAGAAGTTCTATTACAGAAAGGAATAAGAACTTAGAGAATACTCTCAGAGGTTTTTGAGTCCTTGGCCTCTGTGTAGGAAAGGGAAAAATGCTTCCTAGATTTCTTAAGACATATTATCTAAAGAATCTCTCGTTTGGCAATAAAGTGCAAATGACTTAGGCCATCTCAGCATTAATCTGACTCACTGACTCTTAAAGTTTGATTTTATCTCACAGGGCAAAACCTTGTGTTTAAATTCTTGTGGGTAGCTATCCAGGGTTAATTTCTTACTGGTGTTCAAAGCTTCTGTGAGAGGCCAAAACTTTGCTCTTGGTGTTGTTATCCCCCCCTTTTTTTGTACAGTATGCAAGAACAAATTTTAACAACTATGCAATTTCTTTTCAGTATCCAGGTAACACAACTATTAGAAAATATGGCATTACTTATTAGATTAGATTAGATTAGACAAATCTTTTCATTTACACGTCAAGTCTACTCCAATTGTAGCACTTGGTGGCTGAGATCTAAGCAGACTTGAAATTAGCCATTGCATTTTACATAATCAGTCTTGAAAAACCCTATTTGAAGATTTAAATAAGAAATATCATCCATCTTGGATCCGGGACTCCGCCGAACTTAGGAACTTAGTCTGCACAGGTGAGAGTGTGCACCACAGAGGCAGACAGCTTCTGGGACAGGCGGGAGCCACAGAGCCGCTGAGGCAGCACCCTTTTGGGGCCGCAGACATCCAGCACCCTCCCAGCCGGAGGACAGTGGTCTGCCCTGCACGGAAGCCCTCTGCCTCAGCAGCAGGGAGCGCCATCTTGGATCCGGGACTCCGCTGAACTTAGGAACTTAGTCTGCACAGATGAGAGTGTGCACCACAGAAGCTGACAGCTTCTGTGACCTGCCAAAGCAACACAGCATCTGGGAAAGGTCCTGTTTTGGGCCTTCTTCTTCGGCCAGGAGGAGGTTCAAACACTAGATATCTGTACACCTTCCCTTTAAGAGGAGAACTTGTCAGCAGAGAGGGCTCTAACCACTGAAACTCAGAGGAGAGAGCCTGTCTCCCAGGTCTGCTGATAGACGGTAATCAGAATCACCAGAAGAACAATCTCTAAACAGAGACAACTATAACAACTCCAGAGATTACCAGATGGCGAGAGGTAAATGTAAGAATCTTACTAACAGAAACCAAGACCACTCACCATCATCAGAACCCAGCACTCCCACTTCGCCCAGTCCAGGGCACCCCAACACACCTGAAAAGCTAGACCTGGATTTAAAAGCATATCTCATGATGATGGTAGAGGACGTCAAGAAGGACTTTAATAACTCACTTAAAGAATTACAGGAGAACATGGCTAAAGAGTTACAAGTCTTTAAAGAAAAACAGGATAACACAATCAAACAGGTAGAAGTCCTTAAAGAAAAACAGGAAAACACATCTAAACAGATGATGGAAATGAACAAAACCATACTAGACCAAAAAAGGGAAGTAGACACAATAAAGAAAACCCAAAATGAGGCAACACTGGAGATAGAAACCCTAGGAAAGAAATCTGGAACCATAGATACGAGCATCAGCAACAGACTACAAGAGATGGAAGAGAGAATCTCAGGTGCAGAAGATTCCATTCCACATCAGCACAACAATCAAAGAAAATGGAAAATGCAAAAAAGATCCTAACTCAAAACATCCAGGAAATACAGGACACAATGAGAAGACCAAACCTATGGATAATAGGAGTGGATGAGAATGACGATTTTCAACTCAAAGGACCAGCAAACATCTTCAACAAAATTATAGAAGAAAACTTCCGAAATCTAAAGAAAGACATGTCCATGAACACACAAGAAGCCTACAGAACTCCAAATAGACCGGACCAGAAAAGAAATACCTCCCGACACATAATAATCAGAACAACAAATGCACTAAATAAAGATAGAATACTAAAAGCAGTAAGAGAAAAAGGCCAAGTAACATATAAGGGCAAGCCTATCAGAAATGCACCAGATTTTTCACCAGAGACTATGAAAGCCAGAAGATCCTGGACAGATGTTATACAGACACTAAAAGAACACAAATTCCAGCCCAGGCTACTATACCCAACCACACTCTCAATTAACATAGATGGAGAAACCAAAGTATTCCAGGACAAAACCAAATTCACACATTATCTTTCCACGAATCCAGCCCTTCAAAGGATAATAACAGAAAAAAACCAATACAAGGACGGGAACCACGCCCTAGAAACAACAAGAAGGTAGTCCCTCAACAAACCTAAAAGAAGACAGCCACAAGAACAGAATGCCAACTTTAACAACAAAAATAACAGGAAACAACAATTACTTTTCCTTAATATCTCTTAATATCAATGGACTCAACTCCCCGATAAAAAGACATAGACTAACAAACTGGCTACACAAACAAGACCCAACATTTTGCTGCTTACAGGAAACTCATCTCAGAGAAATAGATAGACACTACCTCAGAATGAAAGGCTGGAAAACAATTTTCCAAGCAAATGGTATGAAGAAACAAGCTGGAGTAGCCATTCTAATATCTGATAAGATTGACTTCCAACCCAAAGTCATCAAAAAAGACAGGGAGGGGCACTTCATACTCATCAAAGGTAAAATCCTCCAAGAGGAACTATCAATTCTGAATATCTATGCTCCAAATACAAAGGCAGCCACATTCATTAAAGAAACTTTAGTAAATCTCAAAGCACACATTGCACCTCATACAATAATAGTGGGAGACTTCAACACACCACTTTCACCAGTGGACAGATCATGGAAACAGAAACTAAACAGGGACACAGTGAAACTAACAGAAGTTATGAATCAAATGGTTCTGGCAGATATCTACAGAACATTCTATCCTAAAACAAAAGGATATACCTTCTTCTCAGCACCTCATGGTACCTTCTCCAAAATTGACCACATAATTGGTCACAAAACAGGCCTCAACAGATACAAAAATATTGAAATTGTCCCATGTATCCTATCAGATCACCGTGGACTAAGGTTGATCTTCAATTACAAAATAAATAATAGAAAGCCAACATTCACGTAGAAACTGAACAACACTCTTCTCAATGATACCTTGGTCAAGGAAGGAATAAAGAAAGAAATTGAGGACTTTTTAGAGTTCAATGAAAATGAAGCCACAACATACCCAAACTTATGGGACACAATGAAAGCATTTCTAAGAGAAAAACTCATAGCTCTGAGTGCCTCCAAAAAGAAACTAGAGAGAGCACACATTAGCAGCTTGACAACACACCTAAAAGCACTAGAACAAAAGGAAGCAAATTCACCCAAGAGGAGTAGAAGGCAGGAAATAATCAAACTCAGGAGTGAAATCAACCAAGTGGAAACAAGAAGAACTATTCAAAGAATCAACCTATCAAGGAGCTGGTTCTTTGAGAAAATCAGCAAGATAGATAAACCCTTAGCCAGACTCACTAGAGGGCACAGGGAAAGCATTCTAATTAACAAAATCAGAAATGAAAAAGGAGACATAACAACCGATCCTGAAGACATCCAAAACACCATCAGATCCTTCTACCAAAGGCTATACTCAACAAAACTGGAGAACCTGGATGAAATGGAGAAGTTCCTAGACAGGTACCAGGTACCAAAGTTGAATCAAGATCAGGTTAATGATCTAAACAGCCCTATATCCCTCAAAGAAATAGAAGCAGTCATTAATAGTTTCCCAACCAAAAAAGCCCAGGACCAGATGGGTTTAGTGCAGAGTTCTATCAGACCTTCAAAGAAGATCTAATCCCAGTTCTTCACAAACTATTCAACAAAATAGAAACAGAAGGTACTCTACCCAACTCATTCTATGAAGCCACAATTACTCTGATACCTAAACCACAAAAAGACCCAACAAAGATAGAAAACTTCAGACCAATATCCCTTATGAATATGGATGCAAAAATCCTCAATAAAGTTCTTGCTAACCGAATCCAAGAACACATCAAAACAATCATCCATCCTGACCAAGTAGGTTTCATCCCAGGGATGCAGGGATGGTTCAATATACGGAAATCCATCAACGTAATCCAGTATATAAACAAACTCAAAGACAAAAACCACATGGTCATCTCGTTAGATGCGGAAAAAGCATTTGACAAGATCCAACACCCATTCATGATAAAAGTCTTGGAAAGATCAGGAATTCAAGGCCCATACCTAAACATGATAAAAGCAATCTACAGCAAACCAGTAGCCAACATCAAAGTAAATGGTGAGAAGCTTGAAGCAATCCCTCTAAAATCAGGGACTAGACAAGGCTGTCCACTTTCTCCATACCTATTCAACATTGTACTTGAAGTCCTAGCCAGAGCAATTCGACAACAAAAGGAGATCAAAGGGATACAAATTGGAAAAGATGAAGTCAAAATATCACTTTTTGCAGATGATATGATAGTATATATAAGTGACCCTAAAAATTCCACCAGAGAACTCCTAAGCCTGATAAACAGCTTCGGTGAAGTAGCTGGATATAAAATTAACTCAAACAAATCAATGGCCTTTCTCTACACAAAGAATAAACAGGCTGAGAAAGAAATTAGGGAAACAACACCCTTCTCAATAGTCACAAATAATATAAAATATCTTGGCGTGACTCTAACTAAGGAAGTGAAAGATCTGTATAATAAAAACTTCAAGTCTCTGAAGAAAGAAATTATAGAAGATCTCAGAAGATGGAAAGATCTCCCATGCTCATGGATTGGCAGGATCAACATTGTAAAAATGGCTATCTTGCCAAAAGCAATCTACAGATGCAATGCAATCCCCATCAAAATTCCAACTCAATTCTTCAATGAATTAGAAAGTACAATCTGCAAATTCATCTGGAATAACAAAAAACCTAGGACAGCAAAAACTCTTCTCAAGGATAAAAGAACCTTTGGTGGAATCACCATGCCGGACCTAAAGCTTTACTACAGAGCAATTGTGATAAAAACTGCATGGTACTGGTATAGTGACAGACAAGTAGACCAATGGAATAGAATTGAAGACCCAGAAATGAACCCACACACCTATGGTCACTTGATCTTCAACAAGGGAGCTAAAAACATCCAGTGGAAGAAAGACAACATTTTCAACAAATGGTGCTGGCACAACTGGTTGTTAACATGTAGAAGAATGTGAATCGATCCATTCCTATCTCCTTGTACTAAGGTCAAGTCTAAGTGGATCAAGGAACTTCACATAAAACCAGAGACACTGAAACTTATAGAGGAGAAAGTGGGTTAAAGCCTAGAAGATATGGGCACAGGGGAAAATTCTTGAATAGAACAGTAATGTCTTGTGCTGTAAGATTGAGAATTGACAAGTGGGACCTCATGAAACTGCAAAGCTTCTGCAAGGCAAAAGACACCATCAATAAGATAAAAAAAAAAAACCCAACAGATTGGGAAAGGATCTTTACCTATCCTAAATCAGATAAGGGACTAATATTCAATATATATAAAGAACTCAAGAAGGTGGACTCCAGAAAATCAAATAACCCCATGCAAAAATGGGGCTCAGAACTGAACAAAGAATTCTCACCTGAGGAATACCGAATGGCAGAGAAGCACCTGAAAAAATGTTCAACATCCTTATTCATCAGGGAAATGCAAATCAAAACAACCCTGAGATTCCACCTCACACCAGTCAGAATGGCTAAGATCAAAAATTCAGGTGACAGCAGATGCTGGCGAGGATGTGGAGAAAGAGGAACACTCCTCCATTGTTGGTGGGATTGCAAGCTTGTACAACCACTCTGGAAATCTGTCTGGGGGTTCCTCAGAAAATTGGACATAGTACTACCGGAGGATCCAGCAATACCTCTCCTGGGCATATATCCAGAAGATGTCCCAACCGGTAAGAAGGACACATGCTCCACTGTGTTCATAGCAGCCTTATTTATAATAGCCAGAAGCTGGAAAGAACCCAGATGCCCCTCAACAGAGGAATGGATACAGAAATTATGGTACATTTACACAATGGAGTACTACTCAGCTATTAAAAAGAATGAATTTATGAAATTTCTAGCCAAATGGATGGACCTGGAGGGCATCATCTTGAGTGAGGTAACACAATCACAAAGGAACTCACACAATATGTATTCACTGATAAGTGGATATTAGCCCAAAACTTAGGATCCCCAAGATATAAGATACAATTTGCTAAACGTATGAAACTCAAGAAGAACGAAGACCAAAGTGTAGACACTATGCCCCTTCTTAGAATTGGGAACAAAACACCCATGGAAGGAGTTACATAGACAAAGTTTGGAGCTGTGATGAAAGGATGGACTATCTAGAGACTGCCATATCCAGGGATCCATCTCATAATCAGCTTCCAAACGCTGACATCATTGCATACACTAGCAAGATTTTGCTGAAAGGACCCAAATATAGCTGTCTCTTGTGAGACTATGCCGGGGCCTAGCAAACACAGTAGTGGATGCTCAAAGTCAGCTCTTGGATGTATCACAGGGCTCCCAATGGAGAATCTAGAGAAAGTACCCAAGGAGCTAAAGGGATCTGCAACCCTATAGTTGGAACAACATGATGAACTAACCAGTACCCCGGAGCTCTTGTCTCTAGCTGCATATGTATCGAAAGATGGCCTAGTCGGCCATCACTGGAAAGAGAGGCCCATTGGACTTGCAAACTTTATATGCCCCAATATAGGGGAATTCCAGGGCCAAAAGAATGGGAATGGGTGGGTAGCGAAGGGGGGGGGTATGGGGGACTTTTGGGATAGCATTGGAAATGTAATTGAGGAAAATATGTAATAAAAAATATTAAAAATTAAAAAAAAATAAAAGGAAAAATAATTGCTTTAATGTAAAAAAAAAGAAATGAAAATAAATTTTAAAAATTAAAAAGCAAAAAAAAAAAAAAAGAAAGAAATATCATCCTTAGTAGGTTCATGTATTTGAACACCTACTTGCTAGTTGATGGCATTAGTTTAGGACGTGGACCCTTGATGGAAAATTTATGCCACTGTGGGTAGGTTTTGAATTTGTAGCCGTATTTCACCTATCTCTGAGTTTGCTCTCTCCTTTCTGTATGTATACATATATATATATATATATATATATATATATATATATATATGCAAAGACACACACACATATATATATATATATTTATTATTATTATTTTCACTCAGTTTCATGCTGTGGCTGCTTACTATCATGCCTACCTGCTAAGATAAGTTTCCATCTGTCTGGAATTGTAAACCAAGATTAATATGTCCTTTCTTAAGTCACTTTTGGCCAGAGGGGTTTATTACAACAACAGACTTAGTGATCTTTTGATCAGAAATGTAGAAAATGGAATCAGTAGGAGACCCCAAACCTTCTAGGTATCCAGTCCCTATGCAGAGAGAGTATTAAGCAAATCAACAATACCCACTTTCTTCATCTCTCATTATCTCTACCCAAGGTTTGGAAGCAGCCTTACTGTTGTAATGTTGTACAGCTCACACACTGACCACACCCTACTCTCTAACCCAGATAAACAGTGAACCCTGACAAACAACCTAAGTTACATGACTCCTACTTTTGGTCACACATCATAAACCACATATTAACTTTTTCTACTTTTTTATTAGATATATTAGTTACATTTCAAATGTTATTCCTTTTTCCAGTTTGTTTCCCTCCCGGAAATACCCTATCACATCCTTCCTCCCTCTGCTTCTATGAGGGTGTTCCTCCACCGACCCACCCACCCACTTCCACCTCCCTGCCTTAGATTTCCCTACACTGGGGCATCTATTGAGCTTTCATAGGACCAAGGACCTCTTCTTCCATTGGTGCATGACAAGGCCATCCTCTGCTACATGTGCAGCTGGAGCTATGTGTACTCCTTTGTTGATAAGCCACATATTAATTGTGTTTCCCCATGGTGTTTGACTTCCCTCTTCCCAAGAAACCTTAAAAAGTACTTTAATAGTTTGGCGTGGTCCTGAGACTATTTCAGGCTCCTCTTGTGTAGCCAACATTAATAAAACCTGTAGCCTAAAAGTCATATCATTTTCCTTATTTGAGGTAAAGCTCTTTAGAGCCCAATTCTTCGATATTTTGATCTGGTAAAAGTTCTTGTTGGCAACATACATGTAACAGAGGGGCTGAAATAACATGGTGGTAACACTGAAATAGATTTTCTCAGTTTGATCTAGGTGAGTGTTCTCAGTCGCTACATGGCTATATGCTGATCCTTTCCATACTTTGAGGATATATTTTGTAAAGGGAATAAAAAGTCTTTTTTCTCTAGTAAACCTTGTGAACCAATTTGGTTAAAGTAAGAAAAGAGCCATTAAACATCAAAGTTCTTGAATGTCCCCACAATTCCTCTATCCTCCCAAGTAATTTATTAATCAGTACAGGCAATACCATAGGCATAATTATGACACATTTCATTTTAAGTATTTGTCCATAATAAAGGAGTCAAATTCCTCATAAGAGGTTCTGTGGTTCATTAATTCACATGAGTAATTCAGCAATAGTTGAGACATGTTTACTTCATATTTTGTTGGGTAAACCACAGGAGCTGCAGCTTTGTGTAGGTAACCACTAGAAACAACTGATGTATCAAAATGAATTGATCCTGGCATTGAGGGGTTTAGAGAAACACAATCAGAATTTGGTACTGTGCGTGTAAGCCTGAAGAAAGAAACCTTGGCTCATTTTCTGGAAATGTCAGGGATTATGTCATAGACAGACAGACAGACAGATAGATAGATAGATAGATAGATAGATAGATAGATAGATAGATACATAGGAAGTCCAGAAGCTTCCTATCATGTAGATTGTTATGTATCTAAATGATAAATACACGGATAAAAGCATTCCATCTTCTTACTTAATACCTTCCTCCAAACTTAGGCTTGTTATTTTATTCCAGAACACATGTTTATAGCAACACAACACATTCAACATATGAAGAAAATACTCTTAAGGCTGATCTTATAAAATGAGCCCCATACCCACCAGGAAAACAGATTATTCCTTTGACCCTCCAGAGAGTTGTACATTGGAAAACTCTCAGTTAATATATGCATATAATCATTTTCTTTAATTTTTATTCTATTCCAGCCTACATTGTTTCTCTTCCTAAAAATTGTGTTTTGATTAATTTGGTTCAACTGCCGGCCTCCTAGATACATAGACTAAATTAATATCTAGCCGTCTCTGTGCAACATCATCTGTATTAAACCTCTTAGCTTCTCTTTCTAATTTCTCAGTGGGATATTTGACCCCTAAGTGACTGGAGACAGAGAATCAAAGAACACTGGGTCACATAGAAAGGATGCATAACTCTACAACAGTGACCTGTATGGGTATATATGTATATATATCCCCAAAGGTATTTTTCTTATTAGTTGTCTTGTTTTTCCTAAGAGGTGGCACATTTGCTGAGATAATTTTTATCTGCTGTTGCTACTCAGTTTTAAGGTCCACATCAGACTATTGCTCTGACTATCAGGAAGAACGCTCAGCTTGAGGATCTATTATTAAAATAGCTCTTTTCAACATTTCCTCATTGGGGAAACTTTATGACTTTCCTCTGTTGCTGAGGGTGCCAAGTCTTTCTTGGAAAACCAATCAGGGAACTGGGAAATACAATGATTTCCATTACATGCTATTAGAGTTAGGGTCACAAAACAAACCTCAAATCCACAGTGAAAAACCTTTGGTTTGTACCAGACAGCACTTAAAAGATAATGTTCGAGAATGGCTGAGAAGCACCTGAAAAAATGTTCAGCATCCTTAATCATCAGGGAAATGCAAATCAAAACAACCCTGAGATTCCACCTCACACCAGTCAGAATGGCTAAGATCAAAAATTCAGGTGACAGCAGATGCTGGCGAGGATGTGGAGAAAGAGGAGCACTCCTCCATTGTTGGCGGGATTGCAAGCTTGTACAACCACTCTGGAAATCAGTCTGGCAGTTCCTCAGAAAATTGGACATAGTACTACAGGAGGATCCTGCAATACCTCTCCTGGGCATATATCCAGAAGATGTCCCAACCGGTAAGAAGGACACATGCTCCACTATGTTCATAGCAGCCTTATTTATAATAGCCAGAAGCTGGAAAGAACCCAGATGTCCCTCAACAGAGGAATGGATACAGAAAATGTGGTACATTTACACAATGGAGTACTACTCAGCTATTAAAAAGAATGAATTTATGAAATTCCTAGGCAAATGGATGGACCTGGAGGGCATCATCCTGAGTGAGGTAACCCAATCACAAAAGAACTCACATGATATGTACTCACTGATAAGTGGATATTAGTCCAGAAACTTAGAATATCCAAGATACAAGATACAATTTGCAAAACACATGAAACTCAAGAAGAATGAAGACCAAAGTGTGGACACTATGCCCCTTCTTAGAATTGGGAACAAAACACCCATGGAAGGAGTCACAGAGACAAAGTTTGGAGCTGAGATGAAAGGATGGACCATCTAGAGACTGCCATACCCGGGGATCCATCCCATAATCAGCTTCCAAATGCTGACACCATTGCATACACTAGCAAGATTTTGCTGAAAGGACCCTGATATAGCTGTCTCTTGTGAGGCTATGTTGGGCCTAGCAAACACAGAAGTGGATGCTCACAGTCAGCTCTTGAATGGATCACAGGGCCCCCAATGGAGGAGCTAGAGAAAGTACCCAAGGAGCTAAAGGGGTCTGCAACCCTATAGGTGGAACAACAATATGAACTAACCAGTACTCCCGGAGCTCATGTCTCTAGCTGCATATGTATCAGAAGATGGCCTAGTAGGCTATCATTGGGAAGAGAGGCCCCTTGGTCTTTCAAACTTTATATGCCTCAGTATAGGGGAATGCCAGAGCCAAGAAGTGGGAGTGGGTGGGTAGGGGAGGGGGGAGGGTATGGGGGACTTTTGGGATAGCATTTGAAATGTAAATGAAGAAAATACCTAATTAAAAAAAAAAGATAATGTTTGGCTTATTCTTAGTGTACTGTGTGATGAACCAAAATGCATTGAAGGTGCAAATCTACTCAAAAGCCCCTGGATTCTGCCTTGGTATCCATTCTTCTGAAGTTTAGACATGAACTTTTCAGAGCTGCCAAGTTTACATAATCAAAGTAATGGGTCCATATCGATCCAGTTCACAATTTACTCTCTGAGAGGAAAGGTAGATTCTATTCTGGAAAACACAAAAAAGCTTCATTAGGGTTAAGGATAGAGAAATTAATTTTCAGTCAAGAGTCTGTTTAAAATGATTAATACATGGATAAAAATGTATTATTATGGACAAAAGGAAATTCTATCCAACTAAACTAAAACATTAAATAAATCTTACTGCATGTCTATACATGAAAAGTAGCCAGTAAGCCATTATTTAAAAAATCCACATATTGAAATACAGTGCATAATAGTTCAATGACATTTTAATAGGAAATGACTCCTCTGTAACTATATAACCTTTTCAATAGTTTGTATGATACAAAGTGATATATTTCCTATTACCTTTTCGCCATTTTATTGAAAATAGATTTTTTCCTAATGTAATACATTTTGATTATAGTTTCCTCCCAGTTAATCCCATCTCTCCTCTCCCCCCCCCCCCAGTTCCATTCCCTTAATGTCTTTCACTAGAAAACAAATATGATTCTAAGGAATAATAATGAAGTATAACAAAATAAAATATAATAAGACACAGCAAAAAGAATCCTATCAGAGTTGGATAAGACTAACTACCAGAAGGGAAAGAGCAGCCCGAGAAAAGTCTCAAGAATTAGAAGCCCACTTACTCCCACACTGAGGGATTCCATAAGACCAGGAAACTGAAGATCATAATGTGAACACAGAGGACCTGATGCAGACCTGTGCAAGCTCTGTGCACGCTGCCTCGGGCTCTATGCTCTGTGCATGCCGCCCCGGGCTCTATGTTCTGTGCACGCTGCCCCGGGCTCTACGAGCTTTACTCACATTGCTTTAGAGGATCTTGCTTTCTTGGTGTCCTCCATCTTGCTTCTTGGAGTCCTCGGGCTCTTACATACTTTCTTTCTCCTCTTCCACAGGGTTTCCCAAGCTCTTAGGAGAGGGTTTTGTAGGAGATATCCGAGTTAGGACTGAGTGTTCCAATTTCTCTCATCCTATGTGTAATGTCCAGCTGTGGTTCATTGTATTTGCTCCCATCTGTTGCAGGAAGAAAGTTCTCTGATGATGGCTAAGCAAGGTCATCATCATTAACTAATTAAGATTCTAGTAATCTTTCAGTGTAGTAGAATGTTATTAGGAGTCATTTTATTACTATGTTTTGCTTTGTTTTATTTTTAATTTATTTTATTTATTTATTTATTTTTTTGGTGAGACACTCGGAGCTATGAGTCTTCCTCTTAGGACTGATTTCATTGTGTTCCATAAGTTTGGGTATGTTGTACCTTCATTTTCATTAAATTCTAAAAATCTTTATTTATTTATTTATTTATTTATTTATTTATTTATTTATTTATTTCTTCCTTGACCAAGTTATCATTGAATAGTGCATTGTTCAGCTTTCGTGTGTATTTGGACTTTCTGTTTTTTGTTTGTCTGTTTGTTTTTGTTTTTGTTTTGTTTTTTTGTTTTTGAAGACCAGTCTCAGTCCATGGTGATCTGAGAGGATGCATGGGATTATTTCAATTTTCTTGTATCTGTTGATGACCAATTATAGGGTCAATTTTGGAGATGGTACCATGAGGTGCTGAGAAGAAGGTATATTCTTTTGTTTTAGGATGATATATTCTATAGATATCTGTTAAATCCATTTGGTCAATAACTTTGGTTAGGTTCACTGTGTCTCTGTTTAGTTTGTGTTTCAATGATCTGTCCATTGCTGAGAGTGGGATGTTCAAGTCTCCCTCTATGATTGTGTGAGATGCAGGGTGTGCTTTGAGCTTTAGTAAAGTTTCTTTTATGAATGTGTATGCCCTTGCATTTAGAGCATAGATGTTCAGAACTGAGATTTCTTGGTAGATTTTTCCTTTGATGAGTATGAAGTGTCCCTCCTTATCTTTTTTGATAACGTTAGGTTGAAAGTCGATTTTATTCAATATTAGAATGGTGGCTACTCTAGCTTGTTTCTTGGAACCATTTGCTTGGAAAATTGTTTTCCAGCCTTTCACTCTGAGGTAGCGTCTGTCTTTGTCACTGAGGTGGGTTTCCTGTATGCAGCAAAATGTTGGGTCCTGTTTACCTAACCAGTATGTTAGTCTATGTCTTTTTACTGGGGCATTGAGTCCATTGATATTAAGAGATATTAAGGAAAAGTGATTGTTGCTTCCTAATGTTTTTGTTGTTAGACATGGAATTACCTTCATGTGGCTGTCTTCTTTTGGGTTTCTTGAAAGAAGATTACTTTCTTGCTTTTTCTAGGGTTAGTTTCCCTCCTTATGTTGGAGTTTTTCATCTATTATCCTTTGTAGGTCTGGGTTGGTGGAAAAATAGTGTGTAAATTTGTTTTTTTTTTAATGGAATATCTTGGGTTTTCCATCTATGTTAATTGAGAGTTTTGCTGGGTATTTAAACCTGGGCTGGCATTTGTGTTCTCTTAGAGTCTATATGAGATATGTCAAGAATCTTCTTGCTTTCATCATCTCAGGTGAGAAGTCTGGTGTAATTCTGATAGGTCTGACTTTATATATTACTTGAACTTTTTCCCTTACTGCTTTTAATATCTTTCTTAGTTTTCTGCATTTGGTGGTTTGACTATATGTTATGGGAGTAATTTCTTTTCTGGTCTAATCTGTTTGCTGTTCTGTAGGCTTCTTGTATGTTCATGGGCTTTCTTTCTACAGGTTAGGGAAGTTTTCTTCTATATTTTTTGTTGATATTTACTGGCCCTTTAAGTTGGGAATCTTAGTTCTTTTCTATACCTATTATCCTTAGATTTGGCCTTCTCACTGTGACCTGGATTTCCTAGATGTTTTGGGTTAGGAACTTTTTGAATTTACATTTTCTTTGACTGTTGTATCAGTGTTTTCTATGGTATCTTCTGCACCTGAGAGTCTCTCTTCTATACTTTGTATTCTGTTAGTGATGCTTACATCTATGACTCGTGATCTCTTTCCTAGGTTTTCTATCTTCAGTGTTGTCTCCCTTTGTGATTTCTTTATTGTTTCTATTTCCATTTTTAGATCCTCGAAGGTTTTGTTCAATTCCCTCACTTATTTGGCTGTGTTTTCTTTAAGGCGTTTTTGTGTTTCTTCTTTAAGAGCTTCTACCTGTTTACCTGTGTTCTCCTGCAATTCTTTAAGAGAATTATTTATATCCCTCTTAAAGTCCTCTATCATCATCATGAAATGCCATTTTAAATCAGACTCTTGCTTTTCTGGTGTGTTGGTGTATCCACAGCTCACTGGGGGTGGGGGTGGGGGTGGGGGTGGGAGGGAAGAACTGGGTTCTGGTGATGCCAAAAAGTCTTGGTTTTTGTTGCTTATGTTCTTACCTTTGGTTCTTGCCATCTGGTTATCTTTGTTAGCTTGTATTGCTGTCTCTGACTGTGTCTTGTACCTCTTGCAAGCCTGTGTGTCAGTACTCCTCTGAGACCATTTCTTTTCAGGAGGAATTTGATTATGGAGAGCTGTGGCACAGGCTCAGCTCTGGGCACAGACTTAAACTGGAAGGATCCCGTCCCTGGCTGTTCCTTAGTTCTTGTGTCCTAATGGCCCTGGGTGGGTCCCTCTTGAGGCAGGTGTTTGAGCAGAAGTGGTGGTCTTACTTGTGCTCAGAGATGTGACACCATTCCTGGGAGACCAGCTCTCTCCTGGTGATATGAGAATATGGAAATCTATCGTTCAGGATCAGCTCTAGGTGCTGTGGCACAGGATGAGGCAAAACTTCTCTAATTTCCTAAATATGTTTGTAAAATTGGCCCTAGTAGATACAGCTGTATCTAACAGAGCATATTAAAAGTGTAAACCTCTTTAAACACAAACAGTAAATTATTAAAAACAAGTGTTAAGCCAAATAGAGACTTATGATGGATTCTGCCTAAATAAATACTGTGGATGGTGTTATCCTATTCAGTTTCAAATCATACTACAGAGCCGTAAAAATGGAAGCAGCACAGTATTAGCACAAGGAAAGGACATATAGATCAAAATTTAATTGAGGACCCAGATATAAGGCCATACAACTAAAGTTACTTGATTTGACAAATATAAAATAAGCACACAGTGGGAGAACTACAGCATATTAAATGGACAGTGGCTCAACATAGACAAAAATTGAATTAGATCCTTATGCCTCACTCGGCAAAATTTCAATTCCAAATGAACGGAGACTTCAATATAGGATGTGATACCCTAAAACTTCTAGCATAAGAAGTAGAGAGTATACTTAAATATTTAAGTACAATTAATGGATTCCTCAATGAGACTCCAACAGCACAACAAATAACATCAATGACTAACAGATGGGATCTCATGAAACAAAAATTTCTGTACACAAAAGGGAAACTGAAGAGAGAAAACAGACAGCTAACAGAATGAGAGATGGTCTTTACCTGCTGTTAATCTGACTGAGTATTTGTTTCTAAAATACACACATGCACAAAAATGTTTAATTTTTTTAAAGAAAGAACCCAATTTCACAAAGTATGTTATGGAACTGAAAATTATCAAAAGAAAAACATGCAAATGTCTAGGAAACACTCTAAAAAGTGCTTGACATCCTTCATTATCATGGAAATTCAAATTAAAACCAACATAAGCTTTCATCTCACCCCAGTGAGAGTGGACATCATCAAGAATACAAATGACAACAGTTGCTGGCATGGCTATGGTGAGAACTGAAGTCTTACATACTGCTGGTGAGAGTGCAAACTAGTACAGTGACTGAGAAAGCAGGCTGGAGGTTTGTCAAGTTAAATGCAAAGAGATGGCCATATTATTTGACAATATCAGTAGTGTGCACATACCCAAGGGGTTTGTATCCTGCTATAGAGATGCTTGCACATCTATGTTAATAGCTGATATATTCGCAATAGTGGATTTTAGATAATGGCATTTACATTGCACTAGGTTTCTGCCTTGCTCCTGAAGTGTTCCAGAATTTCAGTAGTTTATCCCAGTATTCTATCTCTACAACTCCCTTGACCTAATTCCTCCTGTTCCCATCCCCACCCAACCCAATTCCACCAGTAAAATCTATTCTATTTTCCATTCCCAAGAAGATCCTTGTGTCTTCCACCAAACCTTTCTTGTTACTAGCCTTTCTGGGTCTTAGAATTGTAGCATGATTATCTTTACTTTACAGCTAATTTCTACTTGTAAGGGAGTAGGTAGCATGTTTGTCTTTCTGGGCCTGGATTATCTCACCCAGGAGGATTTTTTTCCCTAGTTCTATCCATTTGCTAGCAGATTTAATCTTTTTTCTTTTACAGCCAAGTAATACACCATTGTGTAAATGCACTACTTTTTGTTTTTTAATCCGTTCTTTGGTTGAGGAACATCTAGATTGTTTCCAGTTTCTGGTTATTAAAAATAAAGCTGCAATGAACATAGTTGAGCAAGTGTCCTTGTGGTAGGATGAAAAGTCCTTTGGGTATATGCCCAGGAGTGGTATGGCTGGGTCCTGAAATAGTAACCCTAACCCATGGAATCTGAGGGTGACACTAGTGAAGACTCCAAGTAATTGAGGACAAAGAGCCTGAACTGTAGCAGAGGGATTGGAACACCAACTTTCTTAGTCAGGGTTTCTATTCCTGCACCAAACATCATGATCAAGAAGCCAGTTGGAAAGGAAAGGGTTTATTCAGCTTACAGTTCCACAATACTGTTCACCACCAAAGGAAATCAGGACTGGAACTCACACAGGGTAGAAACCTGGAGGTAGGAGCTGATGCAGAGGCCGTTGAAGTATGTTACTTACTGGCTTGCTTCCTCTGGCTTTCTCAGCTTCCTTTCTTATAGAACCGAGGACCACTAGCCCTGGGATGATACCACACACAACAGGCCCTCCTACCCTTGATCACTAATTGAGAAATGCCTTACAGCTGGATCTCATGGAGGCTTTTCCTCAAGGGAGGTTCCTTTCTCTGTGATAACTCCAGCTTGTGTCAAGTTGACACACAAAACCAGCCAGTATACCAACCCAGCCATAAAATCTCCAACCTAACTTCCTCATGCCTACAGGATGTGATATTGAAGTACACAGGCAGCTTGCTTCTGCACTTTCTAGCAGAAGTTCCCCTTCTGCTGCCCCAGGCTCTCTCCCACAAAAAGCACAGTGGGGTGTGCAGGCAGCTTGCCTCTCTGCTTTCCCACAGAAGTTCTGATTTCCCCAAGCCTTGCTCCCTCATACAGCAAGCACAAGGCTTCTCCCCCTCCCCGCTCTGGCTGCTCTGAGAGAACTGGAGGAGCCACAGGAGCCAGCTTGAGTAAGAAGGATGACAGCCTTGCTTCTGTAAGGCTAGCACTCTCCCGGACAACCAGCTGGGCACTTTCCAGGTGGGACCAGTGCCTTGGAAAAAGAATATTAGGGTCCCATGTTTGAATCATGGAAGGGAAGTGATCAGGGGTCACAGACAGTCATAAAACTAGTTCCTGATAGCCCCATAAAGATAATCCTTAGGTCAGAAAAATCCCCCTGTCAGCCGCGCAATTATGCCCTACCAAATGGTATCATGTTTAAATTATGACTTCTTTTTCCCCTCCTCTTCCATCACCCTAAGCATTCAAAGAATCTCTAACTATGCTGTATGTAAGTGCCAAGCCTTCCAAGCTTGTGGTCGCACACCTGTCCTGCACTGTGGGAAGGATTGTGATCTGAGTCTGACTCGAAAACAATAAAAAGACTCTGATGCACAACTGCATTAGATTCTGCAGTTCTTGAGCTCTCCTAGGTTTCCCGCAGAATTGGGGCCTAACAGTGGGACCAGAACCTGGCATTATCAAGACCATAGAGTCTTCATCCAGCAACTAACAGAAGCAGATGCAGAGTTCCACACCCACACATTAGGCAGAGCTCTGGGAGTCCTACAGAGGAGGGGGAGGAAGGATTGAAGCCAGAGGGATCAAGGACATGGTCCACAGAATCAACCAACAGGCACTCAAGTGTCCTCATAGAGATCAGGGAGCCTGTATGGTTCTGACCTCAATCCTCTGCTTGTATGTTATATTTGTGTGACTTGGTGTTCTTGCGAGATTTTTAATAGTGGGAGTGGGGCAGTGTCTGATCTTTTGCTTGCCTTCAGGAACCCTTTTATCCCAACTGGGCTACCTAGTCCAGCCTTGATGTAAGAATATGTACTTTGTCTTATTGTAGCTTGTTATGTCATATTTGGTTGATGAGCCTGGAAGAGCTGCTCTTTTTTGATGGGAGGTAAAGGGGCAGTGGATCCTGGGGAAGGGGAATGTGAGAAACTTGGGGGAGGGAGAATTGTAGTCAGAATGTGATATACGAGAAAAGAATAATTAAAAAGAGAAAAAGAAAATGATATTTGATCCTACTTCTCAGAATAATGATATTTGATCCTACTTCCCAGACTACATTAAAAAACCATTTCTCCACAAAAATGTCATTTTTCTGACATGAGACAATTTGTGAGTTCATTATTAATAGAAATGGGAAGACTGACCCAGCAAAAACTAAAATATGTCTTAAGATACAATCAGGGAGCTTCAAATAATGTATTTTTAGAAAATGTATACCAGGAAATATGTATACTTTAAAAATTCTGACAAACCAGGAGAGGGATGGGGACACCAACTACCTACAAAACTTTTGACCCAGAATTGGTTTTGTCCAAAAGAAATGCAGGGACACAGACGAAACAGAGTTAGTCTCAACCAGTGACCACCTCATTTTAAGACCCATTCCATGGGCATGTACCAATCTCTCACACTGTTAATGCTGCTATGTTGTCCTTGCAGACAGGAGATTAGCAGAGCAGCCCTCTGAGAGGCTTTTCAACTGCTGATTGAGACAGATGCAGATACCCACAGACAAACATTGGATAGAGTTTGAGAACCCCTATGGAAGAGTTATTGGGAAGACTGAAGGCCTTCAAGTAGGTGGCAACCTCACAGGAAGACCAATAGTGTCAACTAACCTGAATCCCTGGAAGCACTGAGACTGAGCCACTAACCAAAGAGAACACATGGGCTGGTTAGCCCCCCCCCCCCCCCACGCCATACCCTGCCCTTATGTAGCAGAGGGCTGCCTTGTCTGCCTCAGTGGAAGAGCATGCATTTAATCTTGCACAGACCTGAAGCACCAGCGGCTGGTGAATGTATGAGTGGCTGCCCTCTCAGAGGTGAAGTGTCCTGTCTGTTCTGTAGCCTGTGTAGATTGACTTAGTTTCATGGAGTGGAAAGCATCCCTAACACATCTGATTCATTCATTTCATTGGATAATCATTTGCTGTTTTATTGCTTTTCATAGTGTAGAAAGTCCTGCTTTATCTATCATTCGGGTGGCTTTGACAAACATCAACTTATTTTGAAAATATATAAATTGACTACCCTTAAAATTTAATTAGAAAATGCTGAGTGAATTGCATTTCTGAGTCTACACAATCTAGGTAGTACCTTGTCACTTTTCAATTATGTTTTTACAAAGCCTCTTTGTTAAGTTTCCATTCTTGGCACTTGAAATCACAGAAGCTAAATAACAGGTAGGACAAACGGTTAAAGGTGTGTGTGGGAGTCGGGCAGGCCGTGGGAGTGTCACTGTGTACTGAGTCCTAGGCTAGGCCACTGTATACGCTTTAGTTAAGTGTTTGAAAAGCATATTGCATATGGCTTAGGCCTGATGATAAGGGCAGAGTTCTGACTGTTCTCTTCTGTATGCTGCCTACGCTAAAACCACAGAGACATTTCTGAAGATCAGGGAAAGAAAACTGCAATTCAGAGAGGGTGAGCAAACGTCTCATGACCCACGTGTTTCTAAATTATTGGTTTAGCATACTTCTCTTCTGTTTGCATGTCTTCTGTTACTGCAGTGGTGCGATAATGGTTTTTCCCAGGCCTTGGATCTTGGTGATGGTGCATTTTCTTAATGGATTTTATTATTTCAACCTACCTCTAGAATCAGTGCCTCTTGCTCCATTTTCTCTGGGGCTTCTGGGGTATTGCCTATCATCAGTAGTTTTGATTCTGTGTGTGGTGTAAATATGCAAATATGTGTGCTTCTTCATGGTGTGCAGGTCAGAGGACAATCTGTAGGAGTTGGCTTCTTTCTTTCTCCATGTGGGGTCCAAGGATTCAATTCAGGTGGTCAGGCCTGGTGGCAAGTGCCTTTATCCACGGAACAGGCTCATCAACCCTGAATTGTTTAAATTACCCTGTTTTAAATGCTGTCTTCATTGGAAATGATTCAAGTCCTCTATGGAACTATTTAGCTATGCCTTTGATTTCATTCCTCAGAATCCTGATGAATGTGACAACGATACAGAATGTCTCAGAGAAGCTGCCATCAGTACCACAGGTTTCTGTTTCATTTCTGGGCTTAGTGTCTTCTCTGAGGATAAGTGCTCAGTGGGAACCACACATACCTTTTATCTTTCAGGGAAGCAGGGGTTTAATCATTTAGCCTAGGATTATGCTACCAGCTGTCTTTGTTCCCAGTGTTCACCAGTGACTTCACAATGTATAACTTTTTGCAGAAGCTTAATATATTTAATTAACTCAAGAAGTTAACACTGTTTTTTTTTAAACACAATCCTTCCACAGAGCAAGTGATTTGGATGAAGTTTTCATGAAATGTAAGACTATGGTAAGTGGGGATCCTGGAAAAAGACAGAAAAGGCACATTATAGGTTAAAAAGTAGACTGGTACATTATCTCCCACATGCATTACAGGTATGTCCCATGGATTAGTGGCTTCCCCTTTCTTTAATTCCCCAGGACTGTTAACATTGGCACTACTGATATATGAATTAGATGATTTTCTGTTGTCAGAATAGATCTGTGTACTGTATATCTAGCAGTGTTCCTGACTTCAATATCTGGTGTGTAACATTCACCTCCAAGTTGTCACAAACTTGCTTCTAGATACGGCCAAATATTACCTGAGGCAGTTGTTTGTTGAGCATCTTAGACCTATCAGCACACCTGATAGGCTCTTATGCCAGACTGTCACTCCCTTCTGATACAATTGCTCAGCATTTATTTCCTATACAGCTACCTCTTCTGCCTACGCAAAAGACTAGACATAAGCAGGTGGTCCCTGCTTTACTGTATGTTTCTTCCAACCTCTCAGGTTTTGAACATCATTTTAAAGTGGCTTTTGATGACTCTGTTAGGACTATCTCTAGGGATTAAGCCTGAGATTTGTCTCATTGTTATCCTTGGGATGTCAGAGAATTCTCTGCTCCTAGGAACTGTATTATCTAGTCATCACAACAATGGGTCACTCAGTTCTGTTCTTAGAGGTTTGCATAGTAATTAGTCCCGTGTAACTCAATTGTAGAGGTTGGATTTAGAATTTCGATCTGAATAGTCTGACTCTGGGAACTGACTTTTCACATACTTCTCCCTCCCCTGGAAAGTGGCACCACAAATCATTCACCTGGAAGTAATTCTCTAAAATACTGTCTAAGAATCATCATTCAGAGTTATCATATTTCTCTGTCTGTTTCACATTTACAGCATTTCAAGTTATAACTTTTAATGATTGTTTCTCTTGAACATTTCTTTAAGTGTTTCTCAGCCATCTGAATTTTCTCTTTAGAAATTCTGTTTAGATCTGTACACCATTTTTAAATGGGGCATTTGTTTTCTTGATATCTAGTTTTTTGAGTTCTTTATATATTTTGGATATTAGTACCCTGTTGCATCTAGAGGTTGGTAGAAATATTTTCATGTCTGTAGGCTGCCACTTTGTCCAAATGACCTTGTCCTTTGCAGTATAGATGTTTCTCCGTTTCCTGAGGTCTCTCATGAGGAGAGAGAAGCAGGAGAGGAATGGGGAGAGAGGGGGAGCAGATGCAAGAGGACAGAGCAAGAGCAAGAGAGCAAGAAAGAGAGGAGGGGCAAGCAACCCCTCTTTTAGTGAGTTAGGTACATCTGGCTGTTGCTAGGTAACTGTGGGGTGGAGCCTACACTAAATGCCAACAGAAGCAACCATAAAAGGTGTTGTTTCCTCAATTTCTTTCTGAAACCATTTGGTATTTTTATATAATAGAGCTACAGACTATATCTATCTATTTTGCTGAAAGTGTTAATGAGATTTAGAAGTTTTCTGGTAGATTTTTTTTTTTAGGTTCATTTATGTATACTAGCATATCATATGCAAATACAGACACTTTGACTTCTTCCTTTCCAATTTGTAGTTCCTTGATCTTCCAGTTTTATTATTGTTTTAGTTAAGGCTTCATTGAATAAGTACTATATTGTACTATATGGAAAGACTGGACAGCTTTGTCTTGCTTCTGATTTTAGTGGAACTGATCTGAGTTTCTCTCTAAGTTAATGTTGGCCATGAGCTTGCTGTAAATGGCTTTTATTATATTGAAGTAGGTCTCAAATATCTCTAATCACAAAGCAGTATTGCGTTTATTAGAGATCTTTTCTGCATCCAATGAAATGATCATGTGTTATTTGTCTTTCAGTCTATGGTGGGCTTTATTTATTGATTCATGTGTGTTGAACTATTTCTGTGTTTCTAGGATGAAGTCTACTAGATCATGGTGAATGTGTTTTTTTTTTTTTTAATGTGTTCTTGGACTCAGTTTGAAAGCATTTTGTTGGTTATTTTTGCATCTATGTTCATAAAAGAAATTGGTTTGTAGTTCTCTTTGATATCTCTTCATATAGTTTGGGTATCAGGGTAACTGTGATCTCATGGAATGATCTGGGCAATGTTCCTACTATTTATATTTTGTGGAGTAATTTGAAGAATATTCAAAGTCTGGTAGAATTCTGTGCTAAAACCATCAAGCCCTGTGCCCTTTAAAGTTGAAAGCGTTTTAATGAAAGCTTCTATCTCATAATAATGCATTCATTTAAATCACTTCTTTGACCTTTAACTTTGGTAAGTTCCATGTACTGAGAAAATGATTTCTTCCAGGCTTTCCAATTTGCTAGAATACAGGCTTTTGAAGTACATCCTATGATTCCCTTGCATTCCTCAGTGTTTGTTGCTACAGCCTCTTTTCATTTCTAGATTTCTCAATTGGGTATTTTCCATCTTCCTCTTAGCTAATTTGCTTAAGAGTTTGTCAATCTGTCTGAATTTTTCAAAGAATTAGCTCTTTGTTTTATTGTTCATTGTATTTTTTCTATTTTATTGATTTCAACCTAGAGTTTTATTATTTCTTGCCATCTACTCTTTTGGGCATGATTTCTTCTTTTTTTGTTCTAGAATTTTTAGGTGTGCTATGAAGTTGTTCAGATCTCTCTAATATCTTTTTCTTTTCTTTTTTCTCTTTCTTTCTTTCTTTCTTTCTTTCTTTCTTTCTTTCTTTCTTTCTTTCTTTCTTTCTTTCTTTCTCTCTCTCTCTCTTTCTTTCTTTCTTTTTTAAAATGTAGGCTCTTAGTGCCATGAACTTGCCTCTTAGAACAGCTTTCATTATGTACCATAATGGAGATGAGGACAAAGAATGAGGAGAGGTCATAGTAGAAGGTCTGCTATAGAGCAGGGAATGATCCTGAGTATTGAACTTGGGGGACTGGAGGAAAAGGTGAAGCTCTGTCATCAGCCTACTTGCTTCCTTTGCCAGAGTGGCATATGTGTTTGAGGGAATACCTGTTGGAGTTGGGGACTGGGATAAAGCACTGAGTCAGAAATAATGTTTAAGGGTGATGGAGATCTTTGTGATCCACTGGAGAAGGATGTGGGAGAGGAGGAAGCTGTAGTAGGTATTCTGGGCACAAGACTGGGGGACTGGATATGGAGAAGAGGGAGTAATAAAGGTCTGCTATTAGATTACCATTTTCTCTGAGCAATTTGTTAAAATTAAAGCAAAAGTGAGACATATAACATGACATTTATACTTGTTAACACAAGAGGTAGGGGATTATATGAATATAATGTTCTTCAAGAAATTTTATCAAATATAAGTATCCAGTAGGCTAACAAACTTGAAATGCTTCTAATCTTTTGAGCTATAATAACTGAAAAAAAAGTAACATGGTGTAAAGTTGACCAGGTGTTTCAAGTAGAAGTAAGTCAACTCTATAATTTGGGATGAGGTAGAATTTAATGTTTGGAGGTGATTCTTTGTGAAAATAAAAGAACATTGGTAAGTGTCAGGCATTATATTAACAAAATTTCAAATAATCCAAGAGAAACCACAGGAGGGATACATAACCACCTATGCAGAAAGTAACTCTTTATGCAGTGAAAGTGAACGCAAGAAGCTACTAATGAAGATTCTGCCTTATGCACCAGAACCTCTCTAAAGGTTTCATATCTTCACAACTCTTATCAAGTAGTTTATATACCACTAAATCTTTGGTTCACAATTTTTTTTGGAAAGAGTGAGTATCTCAGACTTCTATAGGTGGACCTCATGGACAGTTGAAATATCTAGGTTGAAGAATGATGCAGTTATCCAACAGGAACATTATGTTACAGCAGGTGCTTCAGATTCAACCAAGTCCTCTTCTTTAGATGTGCATGTACACAGCAAACTCCCCTCTGATAAAATTTTATAAATTTCACATGTTGCTAAGTTACACAGTTGGCAATATTATAAATTATTTTATATATTTCAGAGAATACTGAATAATGTTTACAACTGTATAACCTTTATACTCATTTTTACTTGAGAAATCTGTCATATACATGTACCTGAATGTTCATCTCAGAGAAATTACAATACTGAGAACAGGCTACAAAATGGCGATTGGCTATACATAAGGTATGCCTTTGTTGATAACAATCAAATCTTACAATCCTGGAGAAAAAAATGATTATGGTAAGAAGCAACTGAATTTATGACACTGAGTGAAAAAGTAAAGTTCTATGCATGTTATGATTCAGCATGATAATTTGTATACTTGAGCAAAACTATCCAGAAGCAAATGGATTAAAATGTTAATGGATCTTTTTATTTTTCCACTGGGACACTTCGTAAGTCTTTTTATTATTTTATCATTTTTTATATCTTCTCTATTTCCTACAGTGGTCATGTACATGATTAGATAAATCCCAATATTAAAATTACAGGTAAAATAATATATTACTTTGTGTTATAAGGAATGGGTAATTTTGCTTTGAGACAAATTTTACTTTTTACTTTTTAAATTTTTGAGACAAATTTTACTTTGAAAATTTCAAAACAATGTGTTTATTACATGTTGTTCATTAAAATGAAGTATTTTCTTTTATATCTTTCCAAAAGTAAGATTTAGAAATGTATAGCATCCACTGAAACGGTTCAGTAGGTAAAGGTGCTTGCCCTAAGTCTGATTGATAACTTATGTTTAGTCCAGGGAACAGAGAGAACTGACTCCCACAAGTTATCCTCTGATATCACCATGTGTACCATGTGTGCATCGCAATAAATAAGTGTAATAAAAAGTTATAACTACCTATATTAAGTTATAAATAAACCAAGTTTAAAAATATCTTCATGTGGGTTTGGAGAGATGGCTCAGTGGTTAAGAGCACTTCTAGAGTTCCTGAACAATTCCCAGCAACCACATGGTGGCTTATAACTATCTGTAAAGGGATTCAATGCCCTCTTTTTGTGTGTCTTAATGTCTTCATATGTATATGGGCAACGGTGTACTCATATATATAAAATAAATAAGAAAATCTATAAAAAATATATTCATGTTTACTCATGGTTTAATTAAAAATAAATCAGTATATATTTTAAATAATGAAGATTAAATACCTTATGATAAATTTTTATTTCAAGATAAATATAACTTTGCTAGACTTTAATAAAACAATAGCTTAGAGATATAGCTACACATATACACATATAATACATATATTTTTAGAACCATAAAACATACTTTATGATAAATCTGCTTAGCAAAGACTACCTTTCTTAGATATGAAATAAAACTGGTCCAACTATGAAGACACAGTTACCTGGGAGAGAATCACAGCTGTATGAGCAGTTTGACTTTGTGACTGAGGTAATGCATGTTACAGGTAAGCTGTTCTGTCCACATTGTTTGTGGTACATTGTTTCAAATTCTTAAGACGCTGGCTAAAGCTGGGTGTGGTGGTGCACGCCTTTAATCCCAGCACTGGGAGGCAGAGGCAGGTGGATTTCTGTGTTCGAGGCCAGCCTGGTCTACAAAGTGAGTTCCAGGACAGCCAGGGCTATACAGAGAAACCCTGTCTCGAAAAACCAAAAAAAAAAAAAAAAAAAAAAAAAAAAAAAGACGCTGGCTGAACTTCACAAAAAGTTTTGAAAGTTGATGACTATTGCCTAACAAATCTTAACACACAATGTGTAGTGTTGGGGACAAGGGTATCATAGCCACTCGTAGCTAAACAGATGTGTTGCTTCCTTGTCCCTTGGGAACTCTTGACCTCTCATCTCCTTTTTGCTTGTCGACAGAGTTAATACCGACTAAATATGTTCATGTGGAAATCAAAAGAATTGAGAGGGCATTGAAGACATGATATTTCTGCCAGTACATTTCCCCCTCCCCCAAATCAATACAGTCACTCAGCTTCTGACATTGTCCTTAAAGCAGTTATTATTCAGTCAACAAAAAAAGGTGGTGAACAGTAGCTTTGCTCTGGCTTGTTTTAAAGGGGAAAATAGTTTTGTTTAGCACTTTATAAACCATGCACTGAGTCCTTTCTCTGGTTCAAGCCTGAAAGGTCTGGAAGTTGACCATTCCTTTAATAGTGAGTGACCTGTCTAGCCAAATGCTGCTCTGGCTTCTACTGTCAGGGAATCATGTCACTACCAGGCTTTGAACCTCTCACTCCACTTCAAAGCAATACGCAGACTTCCTGGCAGACGAGCTCATGTTATCTGAAGGGCGGTAGGAAAGAGTACTCATTTTTGTTGATAACCCTGCATGTGACCTGGCCTTTGGGGGAATATATTTCAGAAGCTGGAGGAAATATCTTTTAAATTTTTTCCCCAGAAAGCCATAAAACAGAGGGTTCAGGCAATTGTTAAAATAAGCTATGCAGATGGTGATGGGCATAGCAGTGTCCACAACGTCAGCAATTTCACAGTCACGGATGACTCCCAGCTGAATGAGCACATCCAGAAAACTGAATATTTGGTGGGGAACCCAGGAAAAGAAGAAGAAAAGCACAATCGCCATGATTATCCTAAAGATGTCATCATTTCTTGGTGTATTCTTCTGAATTTTGTAAGCCTTCTTTAGGGCTTTCCAAATCAGAGTATAGCTGGTGAGAATAATAATGAAAGGGAACACGAAGCCCAGAATGTTCTTGGTCAGACCCAGTCCAATGGGGAGTGTTGAGTTCTGAGATTCATAATGAAAAGCACAAACTGTGATATTGGTGTTCTCCATGAAATACACATTTCGGTGGATGACGGCCGGCAAACTGGCCAAGCCAGCCATCAGCCAGATGATGATGCAGGTGACTTTGGCGACCAGCATCGTGCGGCGGAGGCGAGACTTCATTGGGTGGACAATGGCCAGGTAGCGATCGATGCTGAGACACGTGAGCAGGAACACACTGGCATAGAGGTTGAAACTGATGCTGGCCGAAGCGATCTTACATAGGTGATTGCCGAAGGGCCACTGGTATTCCATAGCGGTATAAACTGCCCACAGAGGCAAAGTCAACAAAAAGCATAAATCAGCCAGGGCAAGATTCAGAAGGAAAACACTGGCCACAGTCTTTAGCTTCATGTAAAAGTAAATGACAATTACTACCAAGCTGTTTCCAAACATTCCCACCACGAAGATGATGCTGTAGAGAGTAGGGATCATGACAAATATGTAATTGTGCCTACCAGCCTTGGGGCAGTCATCTTGGATTCTTTTAATTCCATCTTCAGTAGAAAAGTTAAGGAGCATGTCTCTTTGTTTGAGGGGGTGAATTCAAAATGCACCTGGAGAAAACAAAGGTTTTTTTTTTTAAGTGTAATTTTCTTTTGCAAATAAGCAATTTTAATTCTTAATCACAACTCTAGTAATTTAATTTTAGTCTTTGGAGAAAAATCATAAATCCTTGAGGTTGGCAAATAGTAGCCTCCAAGTTGATTGATAATAATACCATATATATGTCTTGAAAAATACTACAAAACTAAGTCAGATATCCTGAATGACTTGAGAGCTGTTCCTGGAATAAGCAGAGCTAATTAACGGATCTTTAACTTTAAAAGTGTGATATATATATACATCTTATTTTCAACTAATTTGTTTCATCTCTCCATTTTTGCTTGGGTATAGAGATCATCAGCATACTCCCTTAAGCAGTCACTGTGGGAATGGATTTAAGAGGGCAGTAAGGAGTGCTCAGTGCTTTGGGAAATAACATTCCTTCCATGTTTTTCAGGCTGCATCAGGATGAAACTGCTTATTATTATTATGTTTTAAAATTTTCCAACTTAGTTCTAGACTTTCATTCCTATTGGCTCTTTCTGCACTCAATGCTGAGGTTAACTATTTAATTTGCTCTTTACGTAGGAAGGATGTCAAACAAAAAGGTTAGGCTAGAATTATTTACAAGATGTCTCTCTGGGCCTGGAGAATAGGGGCAATTGTTTATGGCATGCAGATGTCCAGATGCTTGGGAATGAGGTCCACAGAGACTTTTGTGGACATTTCTCCAATATTTCACATGATTAACTCTTAAGTTGTTCAGTTGTGTGATTTGAAAATCCACAAATTCTCTATTATGTAAACCCAGCAGGATCTGGAAGGAATGCTGAGGTGCTGCAAGAGTAACCTGGCAGGGGGTGGAGCTGTGGTGCTCTAAGATGACACTAGCCTGGGAGGTCATGCTGTTAATTACACAGATCCTGCCCTGATGTCTTAATGGAATTCCTCTGTGTATGGGGCTGCCCATTCCACTCTGAAAACGTGCCCTGAAGAAGAAAAGGAACAGAACAATGGTTCTATTGTTCTTGCTAGTATTCCCATGTTTGTCATCTGATCTCTCAGCTATCAAAGTCAATTGCAGAAGACACCAGGGTGGTGTATTTGTGGTGACAATACCAAAAAACAGAAAGGATCTCTTTATGCTTCCTGAGTAATTAAATTTATTGTTCCTCTTTAAGTGTCTGGTTCCACCCTCATCTTTTCCTTCATTAGTATCTCTCTCTCTCTCCCCCTTCTCTCCCTCTCTCTCTCTCTCTCTCTCTCTCTCTCTCTCTCTCTCTCTATATATATATATATATATATATATATATATATATATATACTCTTCCTCCTTCACTGATAGGGACAGTAGCAACTACACATAGATATTACCTATACCATGTGTCATATTTACTGTGAAGTTTTCTCATGTTTTCCAAGTAGTTTTGGAACTTTGGACATGTGTTTTAGTGCTTTTTAAATATAATTCATATCTTTTTCATTTTTATGAGATATTTTCTTTATTTACATTTCAAATGTTATCTCCCTTTCCTAGTTTCCCCTCTGAAAATTCCCTATCCTCTCCCTCCTCCCCCTGCTCCCCAGCCCACCAACTCTAGCTTCCTGGCCCTGGCATTTCCCTATACTGGGGCATAGAACCTTCACAAGACCTCTTCTCCCATTGATGAAAGACTAGGCCATTCTCTACTACATATGCAGCTGAAGTGCCTCTGTGTGTTTTCTTTGATTGGTGGTTTAGTGCCAGGGAGCTCTGGGGGTACTGGCTAGTTTATATTGCTCTTCCTCCTAGGGGGCTGCTTAACCCCTTCAGATCCATGGGTATTTTCTCTACTTCCTTCATTGGGGACCCTACATTCCATCTAATGGATGACTGTGAGCATCCACTTCTGTATTAGTCACTCACTGGCAGAGCCTCTCAGGAGACAGCTATATCAGGCTCCTCTCAGCAAGTTCTTCTTGTCATCTGCAATAGTGTCTGTGTTTGGTGGTTATTTATAGGATAGATCCCCAGGTGGGGCAGACTGTGGATGGTCATTTCTTCATGATCTGCTCCACACTTTGTAACTCCTTCCATGGGTATTTTGTTCCCCCTTCTAAGAAGGATGGAAGTACCCACACGTTGGCCTTCCTTCTCCTGAGTTTCATGTGTTTTGCACATTGTATCTTGGGTATTCTGAGTTTCTGGGCTTATATCCACTTATCAATGAGTGCATATCAGGTAACTTCTTTTGTGATTGGGTTACCTCACTCAGGATGATATCCTCCAGATACATCCATTTGCCCAAGAATTTCATAAATTCATTGTTTTTAATAGCAGAGTAGTACTACATTGTATAAATATACCACATTTTCCATTTTCTGTATCCATTCCTTTGGTTGAGGGACATCTGGGTTCTTTCCAGCTTCTGACTATTATAAATAAGGCTGTTATAAACAGAGTGGAGCATGTGTCCTTATTACAAGTTGGAGTATATTCTGGGTATATGTCCAGGAGTGGTATTGCCGGATTTTCTTTTTTTATTTTTTCATTATTTTTTTTTAATTCGGTATCTTCATTTACATTTCCAATGCTACCCCAAAAGTCCCTCAAACCCTCCCCCACCAGTCCCACTTCTTGGCCCTGGCATTCCCCTGTACTGAGGCATATAAAGTTTGCAAAACCAATGGGCCTCTCTTTTCACTGATGGCCGACTAGGTCATCTTCTGATACATATGCAGCTAGAGACACGAGCTCCGGGGAGTACTGGTTAGTTCATATTGTTGTTCCACCTATAGGGTTGCAGACCCCTTTAGCTCCTTGGGTACTTTCTCTAGCTCCTCCATTGGGGGCCCTGTGATCCATCCAATAGCTGACTGTGAGCATCCACTTCTGTGTTTGCTAGGCCCCAGCTTAGCCTCGCAAGAGACAGCTATATCAGGGTCCTTTCAGCAAAATCTTGCTAGTGTGTGCAATGGTATCAGAGTTTGGAGGCTGATTATGGGATGGATCCCCGGGCATGGCAGTCTCTAGATGGTCTATCCTTTTGTCTCAGCTCCAATCTTTGTCTCTGTAACTCCTTCCATGGGTGTTTTGTTCCCAATTCTAAGAAGGAGCAAAGTGTCCACACTTTCGTCTTCGTTCTTCTTGAGTTTCATGTGTTTTGCAAATTGTATCTTGTATCTTAGGTATTCTAAGTTTCTGGACTAATATCCACTTATCAGTGAGTACATATCATGTGAGTTCTTTTGTGATTGGGTTACCTCACTCAGGATGATGCCCTCCAGGTCCATCCATTTGCCAAGGAATTTCATAAATTCATTCTTTTTAATAGCTGATTGTGTAAATGTACCACATTTTCTGTATCCATTCCTCTGTTGAGGGACATTTGGGTTCTTTCCAGCTTCTGGTTATTACAAATAAGGCTGCTGGATTTTCCAGTAGCACTATGTCCAATTTCCTGAGGAACCACCAAACTGATTGCCAGAGTGTTTGTACCAGCTTGCAATCCCACCAGCAATGGAGGAGGGTTCCTCTTTCTCCACATCCTTGTCAGCATCTGCTGTCACATGAAGTTTTGCTCTTAGCCATTCTGACTGGTGTGAGGTGGAATCTCAGGGTTGTTTTGATTTGCATTTCCCTGATGATTAAGGATGTTGAACATTTTTTTTTTTTAGGTGCTTTTCAGTCATTAGGTATTCCTCAGTTGAGAATTCTTCACTTAGCTCTGTACTCCATTTTTAAATGGGGTTATTTGGTATTCTGGAGTACAACTTCTTGAGTTCTTTGTATATATTAGATATTAGCCCCCTATCAGATTTAGGATTGGTAAAGATCTTTTCCCAATCTGTTGGTTGCCTTTTTGTCTTATTGGCAGTGTCCTTTGCCTTACAGAAGCAAAGTACTTTGCACTTTTATGAGGTCCCATTTGTTGATTCTTGATCTTACAGCATAAGTCCTTGGTGTTCTGTTCAGGAATTTTCCTAGTGTGCTTATATCTTCCAGACTCTTTCCCACTTTCTCCTCTATAAGTTTCAGTGTCTCTGGTTTTATGTGCAGTTCCTTGATATATTTAGATTTGAGCTTTGTACAAGGAAATAAGGATGGATCAATTCACATTCTTCTATATGATAACTGCCAGTTCAGGCAGCACCACTTGTTGAAAACGCTGTCTTTTTTCCACTGGATGGTTTTATCTCCCTTGTCAAAGATCAAGTGACCATAGGTGTGTGGGTTCATTTCTGGGTCTTCAATTCTATTCCATTGGTCTACCTGTCTGCCGTTGTACCAGTACCATGCAGATTTTTATCATAATTGCTCTGTAGTACAGCTTGAGGTCAGTGATGGTGATTCCACTAGAGGTTCTTTTATTGTTGACAATAGCTTTTGCTATCCTACATTTTTGTTATTCTAGATGAATTTGCAAATTGCCCTTTCTAACTCTGTGAGGAATTTAGTTGGAATTTTGATGGGGATTGCTTTGAATCTGTAGATTGCTTTCGGCAAGATAGACAAATTTTCTATAATAATCCTGCCAGTCCATGAGCATGGGAGATCTTTTCATCTTCTGAGATCTTCTTAGATTTCTTTTGTCAGAGACTTGAAGTTCTTATCATACAGACCTTTCATTTCCTTAGTTACAGTCACACCAAGGTATTTATACTATTTGTGACAATTTTGACGGGTGGTATTTCCCTAATTTCTCTCTCAGTCTGTTTATCTTTTGTATAGAGAAAGGCCACTGATTTGTTTGAGTTAATTTTATATCCAGTTACTTCACTGAAGTTGTTTATCAGGTTTAGGAGTTCTCTTGTGGAATTTTTTGGGTCACTTATATATACTATCATATCATCTGCAAATAGTGATATTTTGACCTTTCCAATTTGTATCCCCTTGATCTCCTTTTGCTCTCTAATTGCTCTGGCTAGGACTTCAAGTACTATATTCAATAGGTAGGGAGAGAGTCGGCAGCCATGTCTAGTCCCTGAATTTAGTGGGATTACTTTAAGTTTCTCTCCATTTAGTTTGATGTTGGCTACTGGTTTGCTGTGTATTGCTTTTATTATGTTTAGGTATGCATCTTGAATTTCTGATCTTCCAAAGCCTTTTATCATGAATGGGTGTTGGATTTTTGTCAAATGCTTTCTCAGCATCTAATGAGATAATCATGTGGTTTTTGTCTTTGAGTTTGTTTATATAGTATATTACACTGATGGATTTCCATATATTGAACCATCCCTGCATCCCTGGGAAGAAGCCTACTTGATCATGATAGATGATCATTTTGATGTGCTCTTGAATTCAGTTTGTGAGAATTTTATTGAGTATTTTTTATCAATATTCGTAGGGGAAATTGGTTTGAAATTCTCTTTCTTTGTTGGGTATTTGTATGACTTAGGTATCAGAGTAATTGTGGCTTCATATATCAAACTGTGTAGAGTACCTTCTGTTTCTATTTTGTGGAATAGTCTGAGGAGTATTGGAATTAGGTCCTCTTTGAAGGTCTAAAGAACTCTGAACGAAACCCATCAGGTCCTGGCCTTTTTTTGGTTGGGAGACTATTAATGACTGTTTCTATTTCTTTAGGGGACATGGGACTGTTTAGATCATTAATCTGATCCTTATTTATCTTTGGTACCTTGTATCTGTCTACAAAATTGTCCATTTCATCCAGGTTTTCTAGTTTTGTTTGATATAGACTTTGTAGTAGGATCTGATGGTTTTTTTTTTTTTTTTTTTTTTTTTTTGGATTTCCTCAGATTCTGTTGTTATCTCTCCCTTTTCATTTCTGTTTTTGTTAATTAGGATACTGTCCCTGTGCCCTCTAGTTAGTTTGGCTACGGGTTTATCTCTCTTGTTGATTTTCTCACAGTACCAGCTCCTTGTTTGGTTAATTCTTTGTATAGTTCTTTTTTAAAATTTTTTTATTTTTTTCTATTTGGTTGATTTCAGCCCTGAGTTTAATTATTTCCTGCCATCTACTTCTCTTAGGTGAATTTGTTTTCTTTTATTCTAGAGCTTTTATGTGTGTTGTCATGCTGCTAATGTATGCTCTCTCATTTCTTTTTGGAGGCACTCAGTGCTATGAGTTTTC
This sequence comes from Mus caroli, assembly GCF_978045245.1. Classification (NCBI taxonomy): domain Eukaryota; kingdom Metazoa; phylum Chordata; class Mammalia; order Rodentia; family Muridae; genus Mus; species Mus caroli. The sequence continues at coordinate 141,659,227 of NW_028227258.1, read as the reverse complement.
CTCTTAGGACTGCTTTTATTGTGTCCCGTAACTTTGGACATGTTGTGGCTTCATTTTCATTAAACTCTGAAACGTCTTTAGTTTCTTTCTTTATTACTTCCTTGACCAAGTTATCATTGAGTAGAGCATTGTTCAGCTTACATGTGTATGTGGGCTATTATTTATGTTGTTATTGAATATCAGCCTTAGTCCTTCGTGATCTGATAGGATGCATGGGATTATTTCCATATTTTTGTATCTGTTAAGGTCTGTTTTGTGACAGATTATATGGTCAGTTTTGGAGAAGGTAACTTGAGGTGGTGAGAAAATAGTCTCCCCCCCTTTTTTTAGAATAAAATGTTCCATAGATATCTGATAAATTCATTTTTTTCATAACTTATGTTAGTTTCACTGTGTCTCTGTTTAATTTCGGTTTCCAAGATCTGTCCATTGGTGAGAGTGGGGTGTTGAAGTCTCACACTATTATTGTGTGCTGTTCAATGTGTGCTTTGAGCTTTTGTAACGTTTCTTTAATGAATGTGGATGCAAGGGCATCCACATTCATTAAAGAAACGTTAGGAGTATAGATGTTCAGAATAGAGAGTTCATCTTCATAAATTTCACCTTTGATGAGTAAGAAGTGTCCCTCCTTGTCTTTTTTTGATAACTTTAGGTTGAAAATCGATTTTATTCAATATTAGAATTGCTACTCCAGCTTGTTTCTTCAGACCATTTGCTTGGAAAATTGTTTCCCAGGCTTTTACTCTGAGGTAGTGTCTGTCTTTGTCAATGAGGTGTGTTTCCTGTATGCAGCAAAATGTTGAGTCCTGTTTAGTTATCCCGTATGATAGTCTATGTCTTTTTATTAGGTAATTGAGTCCTTTGATATTAAGATATATTAAGAAAAAGTCGTTGTTGTTTCTTGTTATTTTTGTTGTTAGAGTTGGAATTTTGTTTATGTGGCTATCTTCTTTTGGGTTTGTTGAAAGAAGATTAATTTCTTGCTTTTTCTAGGGCATAGTTTACCTCCTTGTGTTGGAGTTTTCCTTTTATTGTCCTTTGAAAGGCTGGGTTTGTGGAAAGATATTATGTAAATTTGGTTTTGTCATGGAATATCTTGGTTTCTCCATCTCTGTTAATTGAGATTTTTGCTGGGTATAATAGCCTGGGCCAGCATTTGTGTTCTCTTAGAGTCTGTATGACATCTACCCAGGATCTTCTGGTTTTCAAAGTTTGGCAAGAAGTTTGGTGTAATTCTGATGGGTCTGCCTTTATACATTACTTGACCTTTTTCCCTTACTGCTTTTAATATTCTTTGTTTTCTGCATTTGGTGTTTTGATTATTATGTGACAGGAGGAATTTCTTTTCTGGTCCAAACTATTTGAGGTTCTGTAGGCTTCTTGTATGTTCATGAACATCTCTTTCTTTAGGACAGGGAAGTTTTCTTCTGTAATTTTGTTGAAGATATTTACTGGCCCTTTAAGCTGGAACTCTTTCTTCTTGGCTATACCTATTATCCTTAGGTTTGGTCTTCTCATTGTGTCCCGATTTCCTGGATATTTTGGGTTAGGATCTTTTTGCATTTCCCATTTTCTTTGACTGCTGTGTCAATGTTTTCTATGGTATCTTCTGTACCTGGATTCTCTCTTCTATCTCTTGCATTCTGTTGGTGATGCTTGCATCTATGGCTCCTGATTTCTTTTCTAAGTTTTCTATCTCCAGGGTTGTCTCCCTGTGTGATTTCTTTATTGATTCTACTTCCGTTTTTAGATCCTGGATGGTTTTGTTCAACTCTTTCACCTGTTTCAGATGTGTTTTCCTGTAATTCTTTAAGGTATTTTTGTGTTTTCTCTTTAAGGGCTTCTACCTGTTTACCTGTATTTCTTTAAGGGAGTTATCCTTCTTATAGTCCTCCATCATCATCATGAGAAGCGACTTTAGATCCATATCTTGCTTTTCTGGGGTGATGGTGTATCCAGGACTTGTTATGGTGGGGGAATTGGGTTCTGATGATGTCAAGTAACCTTGGTTTCTCTTGCTTCTGTTCTTATTGCCACCCCCAACCCCCGTGCCCACCATGTGATTATCTCAAGTCCTCCCTGCCTTTGATGTTTCTGATTGGAGCTTGTCCTTCCTGTAATCCCAGTTGAGTCAGAACTTCTCAGAGTTCAACTTTCTTTGTGATCCTGTGATTCTGGGATCCTGTGATGCTGAGATTCTGGGTGTGTCAGAGTTCTTGGCAGTCAAGCTTCCTCTGAGACCCTGAGATCCTGCTGTGACCAAGCTCCTGGGATCCTGGGATCCCGGGATCCTAAGACCTTGGGCATATTAGAGCACCTGGAAGTGGTACCTTCTCTGGGGACCAGGGCCTGTCTGCTGAGTTCAAAACCAAAGGTAGACCAGTGCAGATTGGAAGGAAGCCAAGCCACTGGTTGGGTAGGTTCCTAAGTCTGCGCTCCAGCTGTCCCCAGAACTCCCTGTTCTGTTGGAACAGGTGTTGTGTTCCATTCACCAGTGATCCCAAAATCCTGGGAGCACTAGGGTGCCTGGGGGGTAGAGAGACCTCTGGGGACTGTCCTGTTTTGACAATTTAGGCATCTTGACATATCCTCCACACTTGACTGATAAAGATCCCATGATTGAAAGCAGACAAGGCCTGAGTGAATGGCAAGTTGCCTGGATGCTCTGAGTATATAAAACTGAGACTACTTATATAGGATTCATCAGCCCCAATTTATATTTTTGCTTGCTCACAGAATCTCATGGAAAATATTCAGTGTTGCCTTGGCAATATTGACAAGAAAAGGAAAACAACAGACCAAAAAATTGTAGAAATGTGTGGTTAACAAAACCATACAAGTTACAAGTAACTTGACAGTACAAATGGCTTTTTGGGAGATAGACTTAGTTCTTTGTCAGTCAGAAGGATTTCTCTTTAAAGGCCTTGTTTACTGTTTTTGTTGCTTTCATTATAGTTATGGGGCTTAGACCAATCTAACAGTATAATTTCCTTAGATAAATATTCTCTTTTTGTTGATTTTTTCCATAAAACCTTTATTGGTTAGTAGTCATTCATACCTTAGTACAGTTTAATCTGCCTGTTTTCTATTACTCTCATATGAGTTTAGTTGTAAGTAGTTGGATTTTCCTTAGGAAAATATTTGGAAATGTCAAGGTTAAAGAATGTTTAAAAAATGAAACAAGCCCAAGTTGACTCTGTATTGAGAGTAGAAATATTTGATTTGGCTTGAGTATGAAGACACCAAAAATAGAAAGAAATTTACTTCAAGTATCCCCAGGGAGCCCTGAGTTAGCAAGGAAAAATTCTCCTCTCCTTTCTCTTCCTTTCCTGACATTACACTAATAAGTCAGTTACATTAATTTTGTCTGGAGTGAGTAAAATTATACTAACTAGTGTGAGATTACTTTGAGCCTAAAACAAAAAGGGAGATCATCTGCATTTGAAAGGACAGATTTATAAGCATGGATTTGAAATCTAACTTACAAACCGAGGTCTGCTTCTACTGCACTTCAATTGATTTACACTGGATGCTTTTTAATGTGTAAAAATTATTCTGAACAGTTAGAGGATTTGTTGTTGTCCTTGTTGTAGTTGCTGCTAATTCTAGACAAACTAGTATTATCTGAGAAAAAAAAAAAAACTACAACTGAAAAAATGTCTATAAGATTGGCCTGTAGGACATTTTCTTAGTGAATGATTTGTCCTTTGTGGGTGGTACCATCCCTGGGATGGTGGCCACCGGTTCTATAAGAAAGCAGGTTGAGCAAGCTATGAGGAGCAAGTCAGTAAGCAGCACCCCTTCAATGCCTCTGCATCAGTTGGTGCCTCCAGGTTCCTGCTCTGATTTCCCTTGGATGGTGGACTACATGCTGTCAGGTGAAAGAAACCTTTTTTGGTTAAGTTGCTTTTTATAGAATGTTTGATTTCAGCAATAGAAACCCTAAGACAGAGCTCATACTTGGGAAATTTTAATGAGGTCTTGATTAATTAATGAGTATATTATTTGAGAGACTCTAGACACAGCAATGAAAATGCTAACATATCCATAAACATTTAAATAATGACCAAGATTTATCACTTAACAAGGATCATATTTCTCATACTCAAGACTTGAAAACAAGGAGGTAAGAAGAATTTTATGGGTCAAGATAAAAGGAACATAAATGTGAACAGATATATTCAGCAGACACTTGTGGATCACAGTTCCCAACACCTGCTATGCTACTATGTTCAATTTTCAAGTATGCAAATTAGGAAGGCAGAGTTTAAGAAAACTTTACAGTGCTCACTTCTAAGAGGAAGACAGGAGAATTATCTCTACTGTGTTTTAGGGCCTGTGAGATGTTCTCTGTTTATAGTTGACTCAGCTGTTTGAGAAGTGTAGAACATAAAAGTGGCAGAGGAACTTAGGGAAAGCATTTGTATCTTGGAAGAGGGGGAGTGAGGGTAGGAGTGGTGGGAAAAGAACAGTAAGAACTTAAAGGCAGCAAACTGGACAGCCAAGAGGTAGTAGAGATGAAGTCATAGCTTGGACTGTTCCCTCTTTAGAGATGTCTACAACACATTTATGAGAATTGGCTCTCATGAATCCACAAATGCTGAATAATCTCTTCAAAGTATTGGTCCAAATGTGTACTGGGACTTTCTGAATGAGAGGGTGCCAGAACATTTCTCTATTCTGCATTAACACTACTTTGATAAGTTTTTCTAGAGAAACATGGACCTTTGAGGAAAATGACAGATGAAACTGTTGGCTCCAAAGGAAACTTTATATCCCCAAATTCCAGAACTCATAAAGGACAAATCTGCTATCTGTGGTACCTATTAGCATGGCCAATGCATGCTTGCTTCCAGGTTCCTTTATTATCACAGGTGCCTGGTACACATTCCAAACTCCATGCTAGCTCCTTCCATCTTCTCCAGTACTCTAGGCTCATGGGTTTCCTTCCCCTCCGGCTACTCATAACCTTTACTATCTTGCTATGTTCTCTGTATCCCACCTCCTCTCTCTTTTTTGTCTGCCCCATTTTTTCTTGCTTTCTTAACCTCATCCTATTGTCTCTCCTCTCTCTTGCTTGTAATCTGTGAACCTGCTTCTTTACCTGCTTCTTTCTTGGCCAGGTCCTGTCTGATGGTCGTGTTCAGTTTACTTTTCTTTTTCTGTTCTAGACACTTCCAGATGATTCTGGCTGTTGTTTCTCTTATATCTACAATAAAACCTTTCCAATCACGAACAATCATGTCATCAGTTTATACAGGAATCCTGTGATTGTTACCTGCCTTCATGGAGGAGGAAGAAGCAATGACTCTTCTTTCTTTGAAGCTAAAAGGAGTCAGTCTGTTTGGGGGAAAATTGTGATATATTAGGAAAACTAAAATTGTAAGTCACAGACATCAGCTGCCTTTCTGTTTGTGCCCAGTAAGCTGGATTCTGAACAGAAAGAATGCTAATAAAAGTGAGAATCAAACGGGTACTGAGGGACAGTCAGGTGGAGGTTAGAACTTCTCTTGTTATGTTACACAGTAGGTTGACTTAGATGTATATCTCAAGAAGCTGAAAGAAGGATTCTGAATGGTTTTATCATAGAGAAAAGATAATAAGAAATATTTGAAGAGATAGATACATTTGACCCCACTTGCCATCACACCATGAGTACACATATTAAACTATGGCAGTGCATGAATATGTATGTTTTATGAATTTATGAAGCAGTTAAAATTCTCAATAAGGATTAAAGAGTCAGTGGGGAAAACTGTCTAATTTTAGGTCTTTTTATTGCCCTTTACCCAGGCTCCATGGTATGTAGGAAGTTTTTTTGCACCATTTTCCCATAGGCTGGGCAAGAAGGGTTTAGAGTAGAAAAACTTCTAACATATCACTCTGTGTCATTTCCAGAACAGTGTGGTTCTGGTGTGTCATACCATTCCTCTGATGTTAGCCTCAATCTCGTCATCCATAAGATGGGAATTGATTCTCTTTGAACACAAAACGTATAATGAAATGAAATTATGTGAAGCTACTGGGCATTAATTTTAATAGTGTCCAAAAAGTTGAAACTATACTTTTTTTTTTTTAAAGGCAAGGCAAGCATTGACTCAGAACACCTATCAGTAAGGAAAGTATGAGAGAATACAAACAGGTTTATCAGTGGTAAATTTCTCATGTTGCCATTAAAAGGCTTAAAACTTTAAGCTGTTTTTCAAGGTGTATGGGTAAAAAGAAATTGGAAGCAGCTGAACTAATTTGCCATCATGCAGGTGGGGCCTTCTATCTGCTGACTCTTGTGGGCATTACTTGGTGTTTCTCTACATTTTTTTTTTTTCTGTTCCCTGAAGCCAGTAGCAGACCAGATAGTGTTCTTTCTTTTTTAGCATTGAAAAAAAAAAAAGAAAAGATGCCCAAGACTTTTTACTAGATTGTTAATACTTTAAGCTTTTAGGTAATCCAAAACCTATCTAATAAAGACAGAGAAACGCAGATATGAGATTGACATTTTACTTTTATCAACATTTATACCCCAGGTTGAAAGGAACATCTGCATTTTCTTTTTCTTTTCTTTTTTTTTTTTTGTTTTCATTTTTTTTTATTACATATTTTCCTCAATTACATTTCCAATGCTATCCCAAAAGTCCCCCATACCGCCCCCCACTTCCCTACCCTCCCATTCCCATTCTTTTGGCCCTGGCATTCCCCTATATTGGGGCATATAAAGTTTGCAAGTCCAATGGGCCTCTCTTTCCAGTGATGGCCGACTAGGCCATCTTTCGATATATATGCAGCTAGAGACAAGAGCTCCGGGGTACTGGTTAGTTCATCATGTTGTTCCAACTATAGGGTTGCAGATCCCTTTAGCTCCTTGGGTACTTTCTCTAGCTTCTCCATTGGGAGCCCTGTGATACATCCAATAGCTGACTGTGAGCATCCACTCCTGTGTTTGCTAGGCCCCAGCATCGTCTCACAAGAGACAGCTATCTTTGGGTCCTTTCAGCAAATTCTTGCTAGTGTATGCAATGGTGTCAGCGTTTAGAAGCTGATTATGGGATGGATCCCTGGATACGGCAGTCTCTAGATGGTCCATCCTTTCATCACAGCTCCGAACTTTGTCTCTGTAACTCCTTCCCTGGGTGTTTTGTTCCCAATTCTAAGAAGGGGCACAGTGTCCACATTTTGGTCTTCATTCTTCTTGAGTTTCATGCGTTTAGCAAATTGTATCTTATATCTTGGGTATCCTAAGTTTTGGGCTAATATTCACTTATCAGTGAATACATATTGTGTGAGTTCCTTTGTGATTGTGTTACCTCACTCAAGATGATGCCCTCCAGGTCCATCCATTTGGCTAGGAATTTCATAAATTCATTCTTTTTAATAGCTGAGTAGTACTCCATTGTGTAAATGTACCATATTTTCTGTATCCATTCCTCTGTTGAGGGACATCTGGGTTCTTTCCAGCTTCTGGCTATTATAAATAGGGCTGCTATGAACATAGTGGAGCGTGTGTCCTTCTTACCGGTTGGGACATCTTCTGGATATATGCCCAGAAGAGGTATTGCTGGATCCTCCGGTAGTACTATGTCCAATTTTCTGAGGAACCGCCAGACTGATTTCCAGAGTGGTTGTACAAGCTTGCAATCCCACCAACAATGGAGGAGTGTTCCTCTTTCTCCACATCCCCGCCAGCATCTGCTGTAACCTGAATTTTTGATCTTAGCCATTCTGACTGGTGTGAGGTGGAATCTCAGGGTTGTTTTGATTTGCATTTCCCTGATGATTAAGGATGTTGAACATTTTTTCAGGTGCTTCTCTGCCATTTGGTATTCTTCAGGTGAGAATTCTTTGTTCAATTCTGAGCCCCATTTTTTAATGGGGTTATTTGACTTTCTGGAGTCCACCTTCTTGAGTTCCTTATATATATATTGGATATTAGACCCTTATCTGATTTAGGATAGGTAAAGATCCTTTCCCAATCTGTTGGTGGTTTTTTTGTCTTATTGATGGTGTCTTTTGCCTTGCAGAAGCTTTGCAGTTTCATGAGGTCCCACTTGTCAATTCTCGATCTTACAGCACAAGCCATTGCTGTTCTATTCAAGAATTTTTCCCCTGTGCCCATATCTTCAAGGCTTTTCCCCACTTTCTCCTCTATAAGTTTCAGTGTCTCTGGTTTTATGTGAAGTTCCTTGATCCACTTAGACTTGACCTTAGTACAAGGAGATAGGAATGGATCGATTCGCATTCTTCTACATGATAACAACCAGTTGTGCCAGCACCATTTGTTGAAAATGCTGTCTTTCTTCCACTGGATGTTTTTAGCTCCCTTGTCAAAGATCAAGTGTCCGTAGGTGTGTGGGTTCATTTCTGGGTCTTCAATTCTATTCCATTGGTCTATTTGTCTGTCACTATACCAGTACCATGCAGTTTTTATCACAATTGCTCTGTAGTAAAGCTTTAGGTCTGGCATGGTGATTCCACCAGAGGTTCTTTTATCCTTGAGAAGAGTTTTTGCTATCCTAGGTTTTTTGTTATTCCAGATGAATTTGCAGATTGCACTTTCTAATTCGTTGAAGAATTGAGTTGGAATTTTGATGGGGATTGCATTGAATCTGTAGATTGCTTTTGGCAAGATAGCCATTTTTAAAATGTTGATCCTGCCAATCCATGAGCATGGAAGATCTTTCCATCTTCTGAGATCTTCTAGAATTTCTTTCTTCAGAGACTTGAAGTTCTTATTATACAGATCTTTCACTTCCTTAGTTAGAGTCACGCCAAGATATTTTATATTATTTGTGACTATTGAGAAGGGTGTTGTTTCCCTAATTTCTCTCTCAGCCTGTTTATTTTTTGTGTAGAGAAAGGCCATTGATTTGTTTGAGTTAATTTTATATCCAGCTACTTCACTGAAGCTGTTTATCAGGTTTAGGAGTTCTCTGGTGGAATTTTTAGGGTCACTTATATATACTATCATATCATCTGCAAAAAGTGATATTTTGACTTCATCTTTTCCAATTTGTATCCCTTTGATCTCCTTTTGTTGTCGAATTGCTCTGGCTAGGACTTCAAGTACTATGTTGAATAGGTATGGAGAAAGTGGACAGCCTTGTCTAGTCCCTGATTTTAGAGGGATTGCTTCAAGCTTCTCACCATTTACTTTGATGTTGGCTACTGGTTTGCTGTATATTGCTTTTATCATGTTTAGGTATGGGCCTTGAATTCCTGATCTTTCCAAGACTTTTATCATGAATGGGTGTTGGATCTTGTCAAATGCTTTTTCTGCATCTAACGAGATGACCATGTGGTTTTTGTCTTTGAGTTTGTTTATATACTGGATTACGTTGATGGATTTCCGTATATTGAACCATCCCTGCATCCCTGGGATGAAACCTACTTGGTCAGGATGGATGATTGTTTTGATGTGTTTTTGGATTCGGTTAGCAAGAACTTTATTGAGGATTTTTGCATCAATATTCATAAGGGATATTGGTCTGAAGTTTTCTATCTTTGTTGGGTCTTTTTGTGGTTTAGGTATCAGAGTAATTGTGGCTTCATAGAATGAGTTGGGTAGAGTACCTTCTGTTTCTATTTTGTGGAATAGTTTGTGAAGAACTGGGATTAGATCTTCTTTGAAGGTCTGATAGAACTCTGCACTAAACCCATCTGGTCCTGGGCTTTTTTTGGTTGGGAGACTATTAATGACTGCTTCTATTTCTTTGGGGGATATAGGGTTGTTTAGATCATTAACCTGATCTTGATTCAACTTTGGTACCTGGTATCTGTCTAGGAACTTCTCCATTTCATCCAGGTTCTCCAGTTTTGTTGAGTATAGCCTTTGGTAGAAGGATCTGATGGTGTTTTGGATGTCTTCAGGATCTGTTGTTATGTCTCCTTTTTCATTTCTGATTTTGTTAATTAGAATACTTTCCCTGTGCCCTCTAGTTAGTCTGGCTAAGGGTTTATCTATCTTGTTGATTTTCTCAAAGAACCAGCTCCTTGATTGGTTGATTCTTTGAATAGTTCTTCTTGTTTCCACTTGATTGATTTCGCCCCTGAGTTTGATTATTTCCTGCCGTCTACTCCTCTTGGGTGAATTTGCTTCCTTTTGTTCTAGTGCTTTTAGGTGTGTTGTCAAGCTGCTAATGTGTGCTCTTTCTAGTTTCTTTTTGGAGGCACTCAGAGCTATGAGTTTTTCTCTTAGAAATGCTTTCATTGCGTCCCATAAGTTTGGGTATGTTGTGGCTTCATTTTCATTGAACTCTAAAAAGTCCTTGATTTCTTTCTTTATTCCTTCTTTGACCAAGGTATCATTGAGAAGAGTGTTGTTCAGTTTCCACGTGAATGTTGGCTTTCTATTATTTATTTTGTTATTGATGATCAGCCTTAGTCCATGGTGATCTGATAGGATGCATGGGACAATTTCAATGTTTTTGTATCTGTTGAGTCCTGTTTTGTGCCCAATTACGTGGTCAATTTTGGAGAAGGTACCATGAGGTGCTGAGAAGAAGGTGTATCCTTTTGTTTTAGGGTAAAATGTTCTGTAGATATCTGCCAGATCCATTTGATCCATAACTTCTGTTAGTTTCACTGTGTCCCTGTTTAGTTTCTGTTTCCATGATCTGTCCATTGGTGAAAGTGGTGTGTTGAAGTCTCCCACTATTATTGTATGAGGTGCAATGTGTGCTTTGAGATTTACTAAAGTTTCTTTAATGAATGAGGCTGCCTTTGTATTTGGAGCATAGATATTCAGGATTGATAGTTCCTCTTGGAGGATTTTACTTTTGATGAGTATGAAGTGCCCCTCCCTGTCTTTTTTGATGACTTTGGGTTGGAAGTCAATCTTATCTGATATTAGAATGGCTACTCCAGCTTGTTTCTTCAGACCATTTGCTTGGAAAATTGTTTTCGAGCCTTTCATTCTGAGGTAGTGTCTATCTTTTTCTCTGAGATGAGTTTCTTGTAAGCAGCAAAATGTTGGGTCTTGTTTGTGTAGCCAGCTTGTTAGTCTATGTCTTTTTATCGGGGAGTTGAGTCCATTGATATTAAGAGATATTAAGGAAAAGTAATTGTTGTTTCCTGTTATTTTTGTTGTTAAAGTTGGCATTCTGTTCTTGTGGCTGTCTTCTTTTAGGTTTGTTGAGGGATTACCTTCTTGTTGTTTCTAGGGCGTGGTTCCTGTCCTTGTATTGTTTTTTTTTCTGTTATTATCCTTTGAAGGGCTGGATTCCTGGAGAGATAATGTGTGAATTTGGTTTTGTCGTGGAATACTTTGGTTTCTCCATCTATGTTAATTGAGCGTTTGGCTGGGTATAGTAGCCTGGGCTGGAATTTGTGTTCTTTTAGTGTCTATATAACATCCGTCCAGGATCTTCTGGCTTTCATAGTCTCTGGTGAAAAATCTGGTGTAATTCTGATAGGCTTGCCTTTATATGTTACTTGGCCTTTTTCTCTTACTGCTTTTAGTATTCTATCTTTATTTAGTGCATTTGTTGTTCTGATTATTATGTGTCGCGAGGTATTTCTTTTCTGGTCCAGCCTATTTGGAGTTCTGTAGGCTTCTTGTATGTTCATGGGCATCTCTTTCTTTAGATTTTGGAAGTTTTCTTCTATAATTTTGTTGAAGATGTTTGCTGGTCCTTTGAGTTGAAAATCTTCATTCTCATCCACTCCTATTATCCGTAGGTTTGGTCTTCTCATTGTGTCCTGTATTTCCTGGATGTTTTGAGTTAGGATCTTTTTGCATTTTCCATTTTCCTTGATTGTTGTGCCGATGTTCTGTATGGAATCTTCTGCACCTGAGATTCTCTCTTCCATCTCTTGTATTCTGTTGCTGATGCTTGCATCTATGGTTCCAGATTTCTTTCCTAGGGTTTCTATCTCCAGTGTTGCCTCATTTTGGGTTTTCTTTATTGTGTCTACTTCCCTTTTTAGGTCTAGTATGGTTTTGTTCATTTCCATCATCTGATTGGATGTGTTTTCCTGTTTCTCTTTAAGGACTTCTACCAGTTTGGTTGTGTTTTCCTGTTTTTCTTTAAGGACTTGTAACTCTTTAGCCATGTTCTCCTGTAGTTCTTTAAAGTCCTTCTTGATGTCCTCTACCATCATCATGAGATATGCTTTTAAATCCAGGTCTAGTTTTTCAGGTGTGTTGGGGTGCCCTGGACTGGGCGAAGTGGGAGTGCTGGGTCCTGATGATGGTGAGTGGTCTTGGTTTCTGTTTGTAAGATTCTTACCTTTACCTCTCGCCATCTGGTAATCTCTGGAGTTGTTATAGTTGTCTCTGTTCAGAGGTTGTTCTTCTGGTGATTCTGAGTATCCTCTGTCAGCAGACCTGGGAGACAGGCTCTCTCCTCTGAGTTTCAGTGGTTAGAGCACTCCCTGCTGACAAGCTTTCCTCTTAAAGGGAAGGTGTACAGATATCTGGCGTTTGGACCTCCTCCTGGCCGAAGAAGAAGGCGAAAAACAGGACCTTTCCCAGATGCTGTGTTGCTTTGGCAGGTCACAGAAGCTGTAGGCTTCTGTGGTGCACACTCTCAGCTGTGCAGACTAAGTTCCTAAGTTCAGTGGAGTCCTGGATCCAAGATGTGCTCCCTGCTCCTGAGGCAGAGGGCTCCTGTGCAGGGCAGACCACTGTCTTCCAGCTAGGAGGGTGCCGGATGTCTGTGGCCCCAAAAGGGTGCTGCCTCAGCGGCTCTGTGGCTCCTGCCTGTCCCAGAAGCTGTCTGCCTCTGTGGTCCTCAGTCTTACCTGTACAGACTAAGTTCGGCGGAGTCCCGGAGCCAAGATGGCGCTCCCTGCAGGGCAGGTCACTGTCCTCCAGCTGGGAGGGTGCCGGATATCTGCGGCCCCAAAAGGGTGCTGCCTCAGCGGCTCTGTGGCTCCCGCCTGTCCCAGAAGCTGTCTGCCTCTGTGGTCCTCACTCTGACCTGTACAGACTAAGTTCGGCAGAGTCCTGGAGCCAAGATGGCGCTCCCTGCAGGGCAGGTCACTGTCCTCCAGCTGGGAGGGTGCCAGATGTCTGCGGCCCCAAAAGGGTACTGCCTCAGCGGCTCTGTGGCTCCCGCCTGTCCCAGAAGCTGTCTGCCTCTGTGGTCCTCACTCTAACCTGTACAGACTAAGTTCAGCGGAGTCCCGGAGCCAAGATGGCGCTCCCTGCAGGGCAGGTCACTGTCCTCCGGCTGGGAGGGTGCCGGAAGTCTGCGGCCCCAAAAGGGTGCTGCCTCAGTGGCTCTGTGGCTCCAGCCTGTCCCAGAAGCTGTCTGCCTCTGTGGTCCTCACTCTGACCTGTACAGACTAAGTTCGGCGGAGTCCCGGAGCCAAGATGGCGCTCCCTGCAGGGCAGGTCACTGTCCTCCGGCTGGGAGGGTGCCGGATGTCTGTGGCCCCAAAAGGGTGCTCTGCATTTTCTTTCATAAAGCGAGAGTCTGGGCCAGTGAGCTCGGTGGGTAGTGGCAGTTGACACCAAGCCTGATGCCCATTAGATCACAGTTGAATTTTCACAAGCAGTATTTTCAATTCATCTTTCATATAATTAGTTCATATATAAAAGGAATAAACCTATTTATAAGTTATTTGCTTACAGTGTTGGACAGCTCAATAAACCATCCTATTCAAAACACTTTCTTGTGACTGTTTTACAAATCAAACATTAGAAAGCAGTCTTTTCTTTTCCTGTATGTCTACATTTCTCCAGCAACATTTCGGGGAACAACTTCCAGTAATTATGCACTATAAATTCATTAACTCATAGAAATTGGCATTGAAATTTTAGTCTTTGCTAATTTCTTAAACAACCAACCAAACAACCTACCAACCAACCAGACAAACCAACCAGACAAACCAAAACACCAAACAAAAAAACCTATGTCTTATTTCTTAACAATTTATGCCTATTTTATGACTCCTGTGTGTTCTTTTATTTCCTTAAGCATTTTGAATCTCTGTCTATTAAGAAATCTTATCTGTTTCATGCTGTGTGTTTGTACATTGTATGTATGTGTTTGCCTGTGCCACAGCACACATGTTCAGATCAAAGGACAACATAAGAGAGTCATTTCTCTTTTTTCAACTATGTGCCCTGTTAATCTAACTTGGACTAGGCTTTGGTGCCAACTCCTTTATGAAAGGAAATGAAGAAGTTCCTTTCAACCTGGCGTATGAATGTTGATAAAAGTAAAATGTCAGTATCATATCTTAGTTTCTCAAACATAGTTCAAGATAAATCTCTCTATCTTGAAATCCCTATTCACTTTGAATTATAGTCAAAATAGCACATGCATGTCCACCCAACCATCCCAAACTTTTGGTTGCTTTTTGCTTTTTGTAATTTCAAAATGAAAAAAAAATGGTAGTGATCAAGGGTGAAGGGGTTTGCAGCCCCATATGAGGAACAACAATATGAATCAGCCAGTATCCTCAGAGCTCCCAGGGACTAAACTACCAACCAAAGAGTACACATGGAGGGATCCATGGCTCTAGCCGCATATGTAGCAGATGATGGCCCTGTCGGTCATCAATGGGAGGAGAGGTCTTTCATCCTGTGAAGGCTCTATTCCCCATTGTAGGGGAATGCCAGGAACAGGAAGCGGGGGTGTGGGAGTTGGTGACCAGGTGAAGGGGGAAGGGAATAGAGGGTGTTTAGAGGGGAAACCAGGAAAGGGTATAACATTTAAAATGTAAATATAGAAAATAATAAAAAAAAGAAAACAAAAAAATCCTCCTGTGACACAATGATTTTCTCAGAAAATATTCTCTTATATTAAATATAAATAGTGAAATGGTGGATGGGAGTTCAAGGAGTGAGGAGAGGTGAAAGTTCTATAGTTTAGGAAAGGAATGAAATGAAAGCCTATAAGTATACTGACTGATGTCTTCTCCATGTTCAGATTCTGCAGGTCTATAAGGTCACAGAGTTTTCCACTGTACTCATCACAGTTCATTACATCAGTAGCCTGGCCACGAGGAATAAAACAGAGTTCTGATGGTATGGTCATGGAGCCTGCACAAGACGTTCCTAGCTAATGAGTAGAAAAGTAAAAGCTATTGTGGGCTTCTCAGTCATATCTTTGTTATTCCATGTGTCAACCTCCCTCCTGCAGATTAAAAAGCAATTTTATTTTATTTTTAATTATGTGTATATCTGTGTGTGGATATGAGCCTCTGAATGCAGGTATCCATGGGTGAGGAGCAAAGCCATCTGATCTCCTGGACCTAGAGTTAAAGGCAGTTGTGAGTTGCTTGATGTGGGTGCTGGGGATGGAATTTAGGTCATCTGCAAGACAGGCTCTTTTCTCCATTCACAAACATCCTGTGTGTGTGTGTGTGTGTGTGTGTGTGTGTGTGTGTATCTTGATTCAATTGCTGAAACTGTTTTGTTTTACTTTAGAACATCACTTGAAAGGGAAGACTAAGTGACTACCTAGGAAGACAGTGCAGATTTAGACCCCCTGAACCTAGAATTTATGTGCAGCATGAGTTTATGCTAGTCATTGTTATCTACATAACAGTAATTTTAGATTAAAGTTTTAAATACACAAACCACAGAGCTATAAGACTTAAATCTAAAAGCAGAAAATAAACATTATACTGTGTACATTTCTCCAAGTTACTCAGTGTTCCTATCACAGTAGGAATACTCTTTGAACTACAGTCTGCAAACCAACCCTGGAAAAGGTGACAGCTCTGATTGTGGCTTTCTCATTTGCTAACTGTGAAATTGACTAAGGCACTCAAAGTCTTCAGGCTTCTGCAACCTTTAGGGAGTTTATATACTTAAAAAAATCCCTGGAAGCACCAAAATAGCATAGTATTTCTTTTCATCTTTTGAAGATGAAGGCAACTTGTCTTGTCAAGCAAAACATATTACGTCAAAAAAATATTAAGTCAGTTTTTTAATGTGTAAGTATATGTAATGGCATATACTAATAATCCTATATTGAACACAGTCTTTCAATTATAATAACAAAATAAAAAATTTCAGAATAAATAACAAATTTACAAGTATAATCTATTAAGTAAGAGTTTGCTTCTGTCTTTATAAAGTTAACATTTGAGGAAAATGCTTTCCATGTATACTGGTAGATCCTGCTTTGATTAGTTTGTTTCAATCCATTTATAGTCAAAAGCTGTGAGCCTTTGTGGAATTCATGTTTATTTAATATGGTTGCAAGGTGAAATGGTATGAAAAGAATGGTTTATGGTGAAAAAAATTAAAAGCAAGCCCTTCAGTCAGGGAGGCAAGATTGTGGTACCCTACAAAAAAAGGGCACAAGGTGACATTAAAATATGTCACAGGAAAATGAACACAGTCATGAATTCTTTGTGACAAAATATAAATTATTAGTTTTACAATTGGTTTATGTGGTTCAGCTGCCCAGGTTAAAACAGAGGTGAGTGAAGGGGGAAGATCTTTACAACATCTTGTAGCATCTGGATGATTCAATCAGTAGAGTTTAGAGAATGTCAGAACCTCTGTCCTAAGAGAATCAATGGAAGGAAGGACATGTTATCTGATTGTGTTCTATTTAGGTTTTGAGACCACATTCTTGTATGCGTTATAGTTTTCATAAACTTTAAACACTTTTAGATTCACTTCATTTTATATGTATGAATGTTTGCCTGCTTGAATATATGTGCACCACATGTATGCAGTGCCTGCTTAGGTCGAATGATGGTGTTGCTATTATAGATGTTTGTGAGCTGACATGTGGGTGTTGGGAATTGGACTAGATCTTCTGCAAGAGCAAGAAGTACTCTTGACTGTTAAGCCATCTCAGCCCCAAGATTTGTTTTTGTTTTTTGTTTTTTGTTTTTTTTATATAAATAGCAAGGAATTGTGCAGACATTGTAAGACCCAAGTAAATTCAGCAAGACTGGAGTTCCAGAAAAGTCTGTTCTTTTACTGATTAACTACCTCCAACCAGTAATTCAATATCCCTCTTTGTTACTCTTTAAACATTACAAGGAGTTTAGCCTGAGAATGCCACCACCTGTTTTCATATTTGCTACAGGTAACAAGTGAGAGGGTTGGAAGACAAAACACACATGGAAATCATAAACTTTCAGGCTGGTGAGATGGCTCAGTGGGTAAGAGCACTGACTGCTATTCTGAAAGTCCTGAGTTCAAATCCCATAATGAGATCTGACACCCTCTTCTGGTTTGTCTAAAATAAATAGTTTTTTTTTTTTTTTTTTTTTTTTAAAGACATGGTTTCTCTGTATAGCCCTGGCTGTCCTGGAACTCACTTTGTAGACCAGGCTGACCTCGAACTCAGAAATTCTCCTGCCTCTGCCTCCCGAGTGCTGGGATTAAAGGCGTGCACCACCACGCCCGGCTAAATAATAAACTTTTATAAGGTTATTTAAGAGCAAATCACATCAACTGAAGAGAAGACAGTTCTCAGTTTTAAAGATAGGTCAAAATTCTTAATTTTTAAACTCAGTAGAAAATTTTGTTATTATAATGTTAAGTCTGTTTTAAAAAATTGTTGTATCTTATTATTGATTGGTTAGTTAATTGATTGAATGATTGATTTAGTGTTTGTGCATGTATATGTGAACTTATGCATGCCATAGCACATGTGTGTGAAGGTCAGAGTATGGGGAATTGCAGGCTGGTCTCCAGTTGAGCAGAGGTCTGAACCCCGGAAATGGTGAGAATTCACCTACATGACATGGTACGTGTTCCCTCATGCTCCTGGAACTCTGACTCCTGCCTAAGTTAACGACCCCACAGCCCCCACAATAGAAGCATGGCTAGAAGGCAATGGCTTAAGCTTCCGACCTTCAGGCTAAACTCCTCCCCAGGTACCTATCAACAGTAAAGACCATAAAAAGGGCTGTTTAGCTCTCGCTTGCTCTCTTACCTCTTACTTCTCACTCTTTTACCTCTTACCCTTCACTCTCACCCTCTCTCCTTTCTCTTTGTCTTCTTTCCTCTCTCTCTTCTCCTCTCCTCTTTCCCCTCTCTCTCTTTCTCTCTAGCCTTACCCCCTCCCTTCTCTCTTTCTCCCTGCCTTTCTATAATAAATCTCTAAAGCCATAGACAGTCTCTGCTCATCAAGACTGAGCTCACTCTCGTCAGTGTTGCGAACCTCTCTTCCCTCATCCCTCTCTCCCATAACCCCGGTGGCTTTAACAAAGTAGCTCCAGGACTCCCAGGTAGGGCTGCCCCTTGCCACCCCCCCCCCCCCGAAGAGTGGGTCAGAGGCTTGGATGCCCACCCGGGGATGAGTGGAAGGTATATAGCAGCCCTCCCATGCCTGACTGACCAGAAAATAGGTGGAACTCTGGCAGGGTGTGGGTCTTCCCCTTCCCCCTCTTCCCCAGGGCCCCCTTTTTATTTCCTAACATCAGAGGACATCTTTCAGGACTCAATTTTCTCCTCCTACCATGTAGGTTCCAGGAACTCATGCCACCAGCCTTAGCAGTAAGTTCCTTTACTGGCTAAGCCATCTCTCTAGCCTGGTTTTAAGAAGATTTTTGATAAATACTAAAAGACCTATAAGATGTTAGGTATTGTATAATTTGTATACTAAAACTTGAGACAAGTGCTGAGGTATAAACTGGCAACTTCAGACCAAATCTAAACCAGTGGATACCATTTCTTTGCTTCTCTAACCTCACTGCAAAGTGTTTTGCAGGGATTTGAATTCTGTCATTCACTAATCTCCATTCTTTTCCAGTCCTTTAAGTCGGACAGGGCTCTTTAAAAGCAATGAAGTTCTGGGAGACAGGCTCTCTCCTCTGTGTTTAAATACCGAATGGCAGAGAAGCACCTGAAAAAATGTTCAACATCCTTAATCATCAGGGAAATGCAAATCAAAACAACCCTGAGATTCCACCTCACACCAGTCAAAATGGCTAAGATCAAAAATTCAGGTGACAGCAGATGCTGGCAAGGATGTGGAGAAAGAGGAACACTCCTCCATTGTTGGTGGGATTGCAAGCTTGTACAATCACTCTGGAAATCAGTCTGGCGGTTCCTCAGAAAATTGGACATAGTACTACCGGAGGATCCAGCAATACCTCTCCTGGGCATATATCCAGAAGATGTCCCAACCGGTAAGAAGGACACATGCTCCACTATGTTCATAGCAGCCCTATTTATAATAGCCAGAAGCTGGAAAGAACCCAGATGTCCCTCAACAGAGGAATGGATACAGAAAATATGGTACATTTACACAATGGAGTACTACTCAGCTATTAAAAAGAATGAATTTATGAAATTCCTAGCCGAATGGATGGACCTGGAGGGCATCATCTTGAGTGAGGTAACACAATCACAAAGGAACTCACACAATATGTATTCACTGATAAGTGGATATTAGCCCAAAACTTAGGATACCCAAGATATATGAAACAATTTGCTAAACGCATGAAACTCAAGAAGAATGAAGACCAAAGTGTGGACACTGTGCCCCTTCTTACAAGTGGGAACAAAACACCCAGGGAAGGAGTTACAGAGACAAAGTTTGGAGCTGTGATGAAAGGATGGACCATCTAGAGACTGCCATATCCAGGGATCCATCCCATAATCAGCTTCCAAACGCTGACACCATTGCATACACTAGCAGGATTTTGCTGAAAGGACCCAGATATAGCTCTCTCTTGTGAAACTATGCCGGGGCCAAACAAACACAGAAGTGGATGCTCACTGTCAGCTATTGGATGGATCACAGGGATCCCAATGGAGAAGCTAGAGAAAGTACCCAAGGAGCTAAAGGGATCTGCAACCCTATAGTTGGAACAACTTAATGAACTAACCAGTACCCCAGAGCTCTTGTCTCTAGCTGCATATGTATCAAAAGATGGCCTAGTCGGCCATCACTGGAAAGAGAGGCCCATTGGACTTGTAAACTTTATATGCCCCAATACAGGGGAATGCCAGGGCCAAAAGAATGGGAATGGGTGGGTAGGGAAGTGCGGGGGGGGGTATGGGGGACTTTTGGGATAGCATTGGAAATGTAATTGAGGAAAATACGTAATAAAAAAAATAAAAGCAATGAAGTATGAACCACAAATATAATCACTGCCTTTGTAGTAGCTACATTAAGAAGTAAAATAAAACTAAATCAAGCCTATCCTGGGTGAAATTAGTTTTGATAATATATTTATTTAAACCTAGCTATGGAAACGATTACTTCAACACTTAACCAATAAAAGCACTGAGGCTGTTCACATTTCAATGCATCATTTCATCAGAGAATAGTGTATCACTGACGTTCTTAGCGCGTATCAGTTGAGACTAGCCATGATTAAATTCTCATAGTTGGCATGGCTACTCGTGTGGACAACAGCAAAGCTTGGCCTTCAGATGTCTTCTAACTGACCACATGAGCAGCATCGAAGCCTCACTATCATTCAGTGCTTATTAGGAATGCAAAACTCAGGCACCACTTAGATCCACTGAATCAGAAACTGTGGGTGGGGCAAGCAGGTGATTTTGATGCATATTAATAATTGAAGAACACTGTAGTATAGATGTCCAAGCTTCCAAATATGCTGTAGATGCCAATAATAATAATTAATAGTTAAACTCAAGTCCAATGAATAAGAGCATTGTTTCAGGTAGTGTTTTCATCTGGCCTTTTCCACAGGGTCAACGGTAACAGCAGGAGAAGCCGGTATGTAAAGCTTAAGAATTACTCATAACATTCTGTTCTTTCCTACACACTCAGGAATGATGTAGCTAAAGTCTTCCCAGCAGAATGTTATATGATACAATGCAGCTTACATTTATTCCCATCTATCTATCATATATTTACTTTGAGTGAGTGGGATCATGTATTATTTCTACAATGTATTTAAAACTACCTTAGAACAATCCACCCGAGGACACATGAGCCCCCGCTGGTAAGGCCAGAAGTGTGTGAGGAGCATAGAGATGGTATCCACATGATCTGGATCAAACATAAGATTGACTTCTTATAGGATAGAGTTAGGATTTTCAGTCATCTGTGACTCATTGTCTTTATCTGTAAAGCAACAGATAAGAATGAGGTTGTAAGTATCAGCATATTCAGGCTTGTAAGACTGGTGGAAACATCAAATATGATGACATAGGGAGATTATGAGATCTTAGGGCTTGGCTTTGGTTGTTGCTATTCAATGTAGTGTAAACCACTAATCACCTCCAGCGCAAGTAAATTTGGTAAAGGCAGATTGAGACAGATCATGATGCAGTGCTAGCTGAAGTAAACATGGGTTAATATACTTGGTGGAGAACTGAAAGGCGGCAACAAATGCTGGCCAATGTACAAGTTTTCCAGCTTGAATAATTCCTTTTGAATTCTATGTAAATTAAATAAAACAGTACCACTAACTAATAAAAAGGATTCAAACTTGCTACCTACTGTGATGTCTCCTTTCTCCTCTTTTCTATGTTGGGCTTCTTTTACTTTCTAAGTAAACAGGCTGGGATAAAAGCTAAGGCTACTAGGCTGATATAAAGTAAATAACTCGATGCCAACAGAAAAATATACAGTTACTGGTGAGTAATGCTTCTTATGAAAATTTGATTAGTAATCAAAAAATTACCACATGCCACTCAACAAATATGAAATTAAAATATGTTTGCAGGAATGTATTTTACACTGGGGAGGAGTTAAGGACAGACATATTCTTTCCAAAAGAGTTGAAATAATGTTATATATATATATGGTTCTGGATATGGCTGTTCTTATTTACAATGTAAAATAATATAAAATAAGATGGATTCCTTGGTTCACCATTTTAAAACAGAGTTTCTGCCTAAGAGAACTTCATAGTTCATGCATTGGCAAACAGTTCATATATCAAAAACTACTTAAGGACCAAGAGAAGATGTTTGTACATTCTGTTTACACCAAGATGATATACTGTCTCCTCTTGTTTTAAAGTTTGCCATAGAAAATTCTCCTTTTGCCACTGCTAATTCATCAAGGAATTTCTGCTTTCATTGCCAGCAACAAATCTGTTCAGGTCAGCTCCCATCTTCTTGAACTTGGCTCTGAAAGGAAGCTTCTTGTGTTTTCCTTTATTCCTGAAATATTAATACCCCCTTCTTCTTCCATCTGGCTCAGCCAACACTTCTCAAAGATATAGCTCCTACTACCAAAGAAATTCTGTGTTGTTAGGAGCCTAGTAGAAAATAGAACTCTGTTTTCCTTGAGCTCAGGGATATTTCAAACAATAAGCTGGGAAGCTAGAAATATCTAACACTTTAGTTTTTTTTAAACAAGCATTCATAAATTCAGTTTCTTTGCAATTTGAAATCATCTCACTTACAGCTCATAGAATAAATAGAACCATATATTTATTTTTCCTCTCAATTAATTTCAACTTTTATTGCCTGTAAGTTGGATGAAATTTCAAGATCAAATTAAGAGGAATGAGAAAGCACCATCATTTCAGGCCTCCCTGTTGGAAAATGTTTGCATAGAGCTTATCTGTACATAGGAAGCTCTCAGGAACAGTTAAACTCTTATATCCAGATCATTAGTTCCTCTTCAGACTTGCTGGTGGGTGAGCTCCTGGCCTTCAACTTTCACACAGAGGAGGAGAGAGCATC
Source organism: Mus caroli (assembly GCF_978045245.1). Taxonomy (NCBI): domain Eukaryota; kingdom Metazoa; phylum Chordata; class Mammalia; order Rodentia; family Muridae; genus Mus; species Mus caroli. Next base: position 141,636,690 of record NW_028227258.1, on the reverse strand, counting down.
CTTAAGGTGACTTGCAAGGTACTTTGATATTTGCAAAGGTCAATTTGATATTGCCAGTTGTTACATGCTTCAGCACGAAATGATGTCCAATCAAGTCTATTTACTATGCAGTTACTTTATTCTTGTGTGAAGTTCTGCTGGAATCTGATTTAGAGAAAGGACTCATAATGGTGGTTTCCTATTAACACTAACATATATTATTAAATAATATTTACTATATTTTAAGTACTGTGCTAATCATTTTCTTATCTATGGATAGAATGAAGAAGAAATGGGTAGGTTTCATATTTCAGGTAAGTAAACAAACTCCCTGAGCAGGTGCTTATATTTTGCTATTCGAAAATTAGTACTTCAAGTGTAACACCATTTTTTACACATGAGTTAAGTCATGTTTATGACCTAGTTCAGGGCTTATACTCAGGGGATAATTTTGCGCTTTGGGGCATTTGGTATATGGATCCATATTTCATTTTAACAGAAAAATAATCGAAGGAGGAGGACGAGGCTGTAAGTATTTAGTACTAGTCTAGGGGTAATGCCAATTATTTTATGATGCAGCAGATAAAGAAACATGTGGGCGACTTATTCTGTTTTCATCCCTGTAGACTGGTGAACTCACCCAGGAGCCCATTCCCAAGTAACCCTGCTTTTTTTACAAAAAAAAAAAAAGAAAAAAGGAAAGAAAGAAAGAAAGAAAGAAAGAAAGAAAGAAAGAAAAGGAAGGAAGGAAGGAAGGAAGGAAGGAAGGAAGGAAGGAAGAAAAAGAAATATGTGGCCCCAACTGTGAAACTGAGAAGCACTGGTCTGATCCTTAGTCTTCCTTTTGCTTTTATGGAATAAGTTATCTCTGAAGTGCATTCTATTAGAACTCTTTACTTCAGTACTCTATCTTCCCAGAAATATCACACATTCCACCCAAGGAATCAGATCCTGTTGTATAACTCCTCAAAAGCCCAAGATGGTGTTAGTTACTTACAGGAGGAACTCTGCCTATAGGCACTGGGTAAACATCTGCTTATGACATAATTATAGAAATTACACTCTCTATATTTGGGTCCTTTCAGCAAAATCTTGCTAGTGTATGCAATGGTGTCAGCGTTTAGAAGCTGATTATGGGATGGATCCCTGGATACGGCAGTCTCTAAATGGTCCACCCTTTCATCACAGCTACGAACTTTGTCTCTGTAACTCCTTCCCTGGGTGTTTTGTTCCCAATTCTAAGAAGGGGCACAGTGTCCACACTTTGGTCTTCATTCTTCTTGAGTTTCATGCGTTTAGCAAATTGTATCTTCTATCTTGGGTATCCTAAGTTTTGGGCTAATATCCACTTATCAGTGAATACATATTGTGTGAGTTCTTTTGTGATTGTGTTACCTCACTCAAGATGATGCCCTCCAGGTCCATCCATTTGGCTAGGAATTTCATAAATTCATTCTTTTTAATAGCTGAGTAGTACTCCATTGTGTAAATGTACCATAATTTCTGTATCCATTCCTCTGTTGAGGGACATCTGGGTTCTTTCCAGCTTCTGGCTATTATAAATAGGGCTGCTATGAACATAGTGGACTCTTGTGAGATGATGCTGGGGCCTAGCAAACACAGGAGTGGATGCTCACAGTCAGCTATTGGATGTATCACAGGGCTCCCAATGGAGAAGCTAGAGAAAGTACCCAAGGAGCTAAAGGGATCTGCAACCCTATAGTTGGAACAACATGATGTACTAACCAGTACCCCGGAGCTCTTGTCTCTAGCTGCATATGTATCGAAAGATGGCCTAGTCGGCCATCACTGGAAAGAGAGGCCCATTGGACTTGCAAACTTTATATGCCCCAATATAGGGGAATGCCAGGGCCAAAAGAATGGGAATGGGTGGGTAGGGAAGTGGGGGGCGCTATGGGGGACTTTTGGGATAGCATTGGAAATGTAATTGAGGAAAATATGTAATAAAAATATTAAAAATTAAAAAAAAAGAAATTACACTCTCAAGGATTTCGATTCAAACACTGGCAGAGAGAACTGGAGTGAATTTCTTGTAGGTTTGTAGGTACTTCAAGAGGTTAGACAACTCTTGTGCTGGCTCCAAGTTCACTATGAGAATGAGGTAACTGGAAGTGAAATTCTGCCCTCTCCTGGTACCGTGTCCTCAGACACCTGATAGTGTCAAACCAAGGGTCACAGAGGATCTTGCATCCATAAAACCTGAACTGATATTGCAATATTCACAATAATAAAATCAGGAACAGTTCATTAAATATAATATGGAAGTAAGGCTTTAATTGTAATGAAGCTAATTGGAGAAATGTAAGGAAGAAAAACATTAAATACCTCAAGGAACAAATAGTCTAGCTATTCACCGTGAAGAAATTAATGGCTTAGTTTGATTTTCTGTTACTCACCTTTACTACAGAGAACAGCTTTTCTGATCCATCAGGATACAGAGAAATGGCTTTTATTTTCTTCCTTCCTTCCTTCCTTCCTTCCTTCCTTCCTTCCTTCCTTCCTTCCTTCCTTCCTTCCTTCCTTCCTCCCCCCACCTCTTTCTTTTCCAAAGAACATTACTGTGGAAAACTTCCAAATAGCAATATCATTAGAACAGACATATATGGCCTTAATTATAACGGCTTATTCCTTTGAAATTTCCCCTCAAATTTTAGAGTTTGAAAGATGAGCTAAATTGGAGGAAATTATACACTCTTATCTTTGCTGTTAAGAGCTCTGTTCTCTGAGGAATGGCCCTATAGCTCAGTGATAGAGCCATTGCTGACCATGACTGAGGTCTGGGCGGTGATGGGAAAAGTCTCTTTCCTATGAAAAAGTCACTGAATTCTTATCAGAATGTGGCTTCTTTTGTATACTAGAGCCAAATAGGTAACATTTGGGTGAGGCATTTGAAGTTGGGATTTACAACTCCATGCATGGTAGGCAAAGCCATATTTAAGGCATTTTCCTTGAAAATATGAAACTCAAAGATCACAGAAAAGAAGAAAAAGCTGATAAGCATAAAAGAAAAGAAATAGAATCAGTCAAAACTAGAAGTAAAAGAAATGATGATGCTGATGCCAAAAATTAATATAAAGCAGCATCACTGAGCAAAGAGCAGTGCAATTTAGGAAGAGATGGAATCAGCTGACTGTAGTAGGAACAGGGTTAAGAGCATATTTAGAACACAGACTCATTGAGAGCTAGACTTGTAGACATTAAGTTACTTATTTGTTTGTTATTTATTTTTGCCTCAATACAATACAATACCAAATTGAGATCTCAGGTAAACAATTAAATTTTCATTGGGATTCTATCTGAGAAATTGAAAATGATATTGAGAAGCCTCCACTTCGCTCATAGAATAATGTTGTGAAATGATAAATTTAAGATTTATTTACTTTTATATTTTGTATGTGTGTATGTGAGCACACATGCATGAGTGTGCAGAGGCCAGAAGAGATGGCATCAGATTCCTTGGAGCTGAAGTTACTGACGGCTCAGAGTCACCATGTGGGTACTTGTAACCAAACAGGGTGTTTTGGAAGAACGGCAAATATTCTTAACCTCAGGGAGAGGACTAGATAATGTATTTAAAATGACTGCTGCTCCCCGGGGAGCTGACCAAGTACGCCATGTCCGAGGGCACCAAGGCCGTCACCAAGTACACCAGCTCCAAGTGAGTTCCTTTAACTCACACTCCTAACCCAAAGGCTCCTTTCAGAGCCACCTAAAAATAAAATAAAATAAAATAAAATAAAATAAAATAAAATAAAATAAAATAAAATGATTTCTATAATTTCTTCAAAATATATATTCAGCACAGATAGAGTGGGCACGAACAAAAGCAAGTTTAGCAAATGACTTTAATGTACAGCCAATGGATACTCTGAAGTAGATAATAGATATCAAGCACTTTGTATTGTGTTATTTAATGCAGGGTCTCATATAGCAATGTCTGACCTTGAGCATGTATGTGACTGAGGGTGACCTTGACTTTTTGATGCTTCTGCCTTTACCTTCTGAGTAATGGGATTACAAGTGTGAGACACACATATGGGTGGGGTGGTGCTGGGAGTGAGCTCAGACCATTGTTCATATAAACGCACTACCACTGAATCAGATCCCTAGGACGACCACTTAGAGTTTTTAAAGGAATCATTGATTTATTGACGTAGGCTGTTTGTTGCTGTATCACAGGAAACAAATAAGCTTTACAGTTACATCTCTCACAATCATGTGATTGGCAAATTTACTCATTCTTTTTGATATTAGTATTCATTTATTTGAAATGGGATACAAGCCAACTGTGTAATGTGAACATGAGTGTTAGATAAAAGGTAGGGAAGAGGTTGCTGAATATAAAATGCACAACAAATGTTATTAATTGTAATTGCCATTATATTTATATTCTCTATATTTTCTTGTAGACTCTATACATATACTATGTACATACATATATTAAGTTACCCAATAACATTTTACCTTTTATGTGTAATTTGTTGCAGTATTACATGACCAACAGATTGATCAAAATAATGTAAAAAGCCATTATCGGATAATATGCTGATATAATCTGTTATTAATTACATAAAGCAAATTATCAAATCAAAATTTAAGAAATGACAGAACAAACATTTTAAGTAGAGATATTTGTAAGATCAAGTTGAAGGAACAAAACCAAATCACTACAGGCATTTGCTCAGTGAATCAACTTCAACTAATTAAATGAAAAAAATTCCTTAGAAATACAATGCTTTTCTTGCCTATAGCTGCCCCAGTATTTTCAGCTCTTCCTTGAATTTCTCAGCTACCATGTACTTTATTTCTGTGTAAAATAATGCAAAGCAAATTAGGATGAATTTATTTACATTTTGTCAAGCAAAGTTCAGAAGAATTTTGTGAGAATAATATAATATGCAGATCATTTTAGACATCTTGGTATGAACAGACTCCAATTTACACACAAAAATTATGTTTTAGAAACCAGTATATCCCAGTAGCCATAGTAGTGTATAAAAAGCACAATTGGCTTCAATTATAATCCAAATAATAAATAAATAAATAATGCTTTCTTTATGCTATACCCAGAACAAAAAATATTCTCTTTATATTAAAAACTAACCTGCAGCTTATGGTATTTTGATGTGGATCAGATAGTCAAACTTATTTTTCATCTTTAGAGTATTATGAGGATCAATGTATGCCCTTTGCTGGTGAAAATAAATACAGTATCCTCAGTGCTGTTTTGGCTATCCAAGCAGAGCGCCCTTTCCGTTATAAAGCATGTAGTCGAACTTTTAAGTCTTAACTCAGATGAGACAGTTTGTGGACTGCTCTGAGAAAGCTCCTCTGCTTGTGTCCAAGATGAGCTTTGCCCTTCTGAAACAGTCTCAGGGGGCAGCCTGAGCCTCATCCCACCACTATTTCTTTGTTGTCCCTACCAGCAATGCATTTTTCACTTTTCCTTTTCCTATCCAGTCAAAGATGCTGTATGCATCTTCAAGTTACATTTCAATTAAGTGAAATTGCTGTGTGGGTAGATGCAGGACAAAATTTATTATATTTGTATATGTGTACTTATTATTTTGATATTTGTTCAATTAATGTCATATAGTGTTCACATGTCATCAGTAATGAAGAAGATTATGGTCATACACTGGTAAGAATAGATAAATTTAGTATTTTTAACACTATGAAAAACTTACTTTTGAGTGTTTTATTGTTGCATATCCTAGGGTGAATTTCATGGCATGGCTATGGAATTATCTACAATTTATACCACAAGGCTATATTTGTGTTTTTTGTCAAAAGTATATTTGCTTTAAGTTTTTGAACACAGATGAACATGAAAATATAAAGAGAGAACTTATCTAATTTGATTAGGCAGACACATTGAACGATGATTTACACTAGATTAATACTTAATGAATAAGCTATGTTTCTGATTATAAGTGACATTTGGCTAGCATTTTCATCGTTTGTCTATATAGCTCTAATAAAATTTTCTAAACAAGTCAATTGACTTTTAAGCTTTGTTGGAGAAAACATAGTCTAATTATCAGAACGATATTTCAAGTTTTACACAATGATAGTGTGTATATTTTGATTAATTGGCTAATTTGTCAGAATAACACAGTCCCTAACACAGCCTTCTACCTTGGAAAAGAATTGTAGGGAGCTGCAAACATAACAATTTTATGGAATGTCCAATCTCAATTGAAATATCTACAGTGCAACTTCTATGCATAAGTGAAGCTTAGGGATCATAGAAGAAAGTTCAGAAAGACTGTACAAGAATGTCTCATGTCTGTATCTTCTAGATGTAACAGGGAAGCTACACCCATGAACTCTCAACAATAATGTCACCTAAATAAGACCCACATAAAGACATCAGTTGACATGTTATCATGGATGGAGGAAAATTTACAAGGTTCCATGTATAGATAAAGATCTATGGTTATAGAGGGAAGAAGATCAGTTTTCTCCCATACCAAGGGGGTTATTTATCCATATGATAGAATCTGCTCCATGAGACCCAAATAGTCAGCCATAAATACATTGTCTTAGTTCATCTTTTGTGATGAATCCTATGAGGAAGACCAACTTGAGAAAGAAGGGATTTATTACATCTTACAAATTAAAGCTCACCATGAAGGGAAGCTATGGCAGGCATTCAGGGCAGGAATTTGGAAGCAGGAACTGATGGAGAACCATGGGAAAATATTACTTACTGTTACTCCATGTCAGGTGTAGTCTGCTTTCTTGTATAACCTAGGACTACTTGCCAGGGATGTCACCACTCATAGTAGCCTGGGCCTTCCCACATCAATCAGTACTTAATAAATGCTCCACAGACTTGCCATTCTGATGGAAGTAGTTCCTTAATTGATATTCCCTGTTTCTAGATGGTTCTAGTTTGTGCCAAGCTGACAAAACCCAGCCACCATGCATATGTACAAATGAGCAACATGAACTCATACACATATGTATTTATTTATGTGTGTGTGTGTTTATCAGTAATAATTAGAAAAGAAAGGCCATGAACTCAAGAGGGAGAGGGGACTCAGAAGGAGTTTGAGAGGAAGATGGAGAGGTGAAAATGGTACAAATCCCCATGTAAGAAGTTCTCGGAAAATTTAAATAGAAAACAAATCTGAAAAAGTACAAATTTTCATGTTATTATCTTTCACATGAAGTGATAACCTTTCAGGCTTTATTGATCTAGAGCTTTCAGAACAAAGCAGAGAACATGGGCGGAAGATTGTGGTCTCATGTCAAATTCTTGTTAACATCTCAGAAGGTGCCACATTGAGGGCTATTAGTGGCTACTTTTTCAAAGAATGCCATTCAGGAGTGAAGGAATTCTAGATAGGAAAGGTGGTAGACTATTCCCCAGGAGGAAGGACAAGTCAGGAGATTCTATGCAAGATGGAGATAAATAGCGGCTATCTTCTGAAAAGTAGCTTTTTAAAGAGTCTAGTATTAAGCAAAAGCATATGGGTTCAAGCTAAGAACTCTGGGAGGAAGGCAGAGCAGCCATGATCAAAGCTGCTGACATCATTTGTGTTTTTAGCTGTGGACGGAAAATGTCAACTACTCATATCTTCCATGGCTCTATTTATCATGTCTATCATTATCTATCTAATGGCCTAACATGATAATATTGTTATTTGTGACATTACAGCATTACTTCTATTATTTTTTATTTTATGAACATTTCCTGCCTCTTTGTATGCATGATAGTTTTATGATGAATGATAAACACCATGAATTTTACTTTGTTCTGTATTTTATATTTTTAAATCAAAATTCTCTAGGTTTCTTTTGTGAAGTTATTGTCCTGTGTCCAAAATTTGATTCTTTGAGAGATAAGCTTTTACATTTTGTTAGGTAGAATCAAAGCTATGTTTGGTACAGGGGTTACTTTCACATTCTTACTGAATATAATACCTGATGCCCATCCATTATAAAAACCTCAGAGTCCTCAGTAGGTCTCTAAGCCTTTTCTTGGTGTTGCTGTCTCCTCCCTGTTGTTCTGTTTTGTAGACCAAAGCCTCTTTGGCTTCTCTGAACTTGATCCCCTCAGTTTAGGGAGACTTTATTTTGCTTGGGCTTGTATTCTCTGCATCTTGATTTGAAATTGCTTCCAGGAATTGGGGCAAACACTGACTCTTCAGTTGTCTCTCAGGGAACCCTGGGAGATATAAATCATAGGTTTTGCTACCCAATAGCCATTGTCTTGAAAACCATTGATCCACAAGTGTATCCATTTTTTTTCTTGTTTTCTTGTTTTCATGGGGGCAGTTATATCTGGTCCCTGTCACTCTACCTTGCCTGGGTACAGATGTCTCTGGAAGAGCCCTGACATATTAAAATTGCTACTTGATCTTGGAAAACTAGTACATCTAATATTCTTTACTCTTGATAAAGTGGGGATAATATCTCACGTATTAATTGATAAAATTTTATAGGAAAATATGTATGTTATAATCAATAAGATTAAGGCAAAGAAATATCCATATACAATAGTGGGTTTTAATAAAAGAATCCACCTTATTGGCTGTTTTTTGTCCTTGGCACCAGAACTGTTTTCTGTTTTCCAGAGATGCTTGCCATATTTACTGCCCTCTTACCAACTGAAGACTCTGTAGTTTACCTTTAAAATTGCTCCTAAAAGACCAACGTGTGGATGCTTCATCCCTCCCTAGGATAGGGAATAAAATATCCATGGAAGGGGTTGCAGAGACAAAGTTTGGAGCTAAGACGAAAGAATGGACCATCCAGAGACTGCCCCACCAGGGGGTCAATCCCATCATAATCAGTCACCAAACGCAGGCACTATTGCATACGCCAGCAAGATTTTGCTGAAAGGACCCTAAAATAGGTGTCTCCTGTGAGGCTTTGCCAGTGCATGGCAAATACAGAAGAGGTTGCTCGTAGTCATCTATAGGATGGATCACAGGGCCCCTAATGTTTCAGAAGCTAGAGAAAGTACCCAAGAGCTGAAGGGGTCTGCAACCTTATAGGTGGAACAACAATATGAACTAATCAGTAGCCCCAGAGCTCGTGTCTCTAGCTGCATATGTAGCAGAAATTTGGCCATCATTGGTAAGAGAGACCCCTTGGTCTAGCAAACTTTATATGCCCCAGTACAGGGGAATGCCAGGGCCAAGAAGTGGGAGTGAGTGAGTAGGGGAGCAGGGCAGGGGGAGGGTATAGGGAACTTTTCGGATAGCATTTGAAATGTAAATGAAGAAAATATCTAATAAAAATTTTTTTTAAAGTTCCTAAAACAACCATAAACTAAGCAGATAATCTTTCTCCATCTAGAACTCACAGTGCGTTATATTTAACTGAAATATTTTGCTAATGATTAAGAGTCTATGTGATTTTTCAGTCATAAAAATCTTACCTTGTCTTATAAACTAATTAAAATAAGTAATTATTTTCATTTCAGTATGAGATAAAAAGTACACACAAGTATTTACTAATAATATCTGTCTACAATGCAAACTTCTGAGACTTAAAAAGTTATGCAGTTTTGTACCATTTGAATAGAAAATAAAAACAAAATTCCCAAACAAACCGTGCCAAGAAATAAGCTGGAATAGCCATTCTAATATCCAACAAAATAGACTTTCAACCAAAACTTATCAGAAGAGCTGGGAAAACATACTTCTTACTCATAAAACAAAAACTCCACCAAGATGAACTCTCAATTCTAAACATCCATGTCCCAAACACCTACATTTGTTAAGGAAACGCTACTAAAGCTAAAAAGCACAATAATAGTTGAAGACTTCAAAACATCACTCTCACCAATGGACAGCTAATGGAAATAGAAATAAAACAGAGACATAGTGAAACTAACAGAAATTATGAGCCAAATGGATTTAACAAGTATCTACCAAACATTTCACCCCCAAACAAAAGAATATACCTTCTTCTTAGCACCTCATGGTACCTTCTCCAAAATTGACCATATAATCGGACAAAAAACAAGCCTCAAGAGATGCAATTGAAATAATCCCATGCATTCTGTCAGATCACCACAAAGTAAGGCTGATCTTGAATAACAACAAAAACAACAGAAAGTTCACATACTCATGGAAACGAAACAACTCTCTATTCAATGATAACTTGCTCAGGAAAGAAATAAAGATGGAAATTAAATACTTTATAGAACTTAATGAAAATGAAGGCATAGCATAATACCTTGTGAGTACACACTTGTGACAAACTTGTGAGTCACAATGAAGACAGTGATAAGCGGAAGCACTAAGTGCCCTCATAAAGAAATTAGAGAGACCCTACACTAGCAACTTAATGGCACACCTAAAAACTCTAGAACAAAAAGAAGCAAACCTGCTCAAGAGGAGTAGAGGACAGGAAATAATCAAACTTAGGGCTGAAATTAATCAATTAGAAACCAAGAGAATGATACAAAGAATCAACAAAAACTGAGAGATGTTTTGTGAGAAAATCAACAAGACAGATAAACTCTTTGCCAAATTAACTTAAGAACACAGAGACAGCATCGAAATTAACAAAATCATATATGAAAAGCTAGACATAACAACAAAATATAAGGAAATTAAAAAACAATCAGATCCTGTGGCATAACCTTCCCCCAATGAATAAAGGGGTGAGAAGGAGGTAGGACTTCCAGGTCAGAGAGAAGCAGGGCGGGGGGCAGAAGAAAGAAACTTCATTTTGGATGGGAGAGAGCATGAAGGCACAATTAAGGTAGCTAGAGGCTGTCAGTTTAAGTGCCACCACTGTCAGAGGATCTATAACTTATAATAACTTATAAAATTTGGATGTTAGTTTCTCCGCCCAGTTATTGTGTTACCCATTGATTCTAAACTTAGAATGTGTAGTGTTTTCTTTCATGCTATTACTCAACTGGGTTCCAGAGAAAGGTACAGTGACAGAGTACCTCAGCCAGCCACAGGAATTTGGAAGTATGGGGAGGCCATGGCAGTGGCCAGCCAGTGGTGGAGAGAATTCAGAGCTCTGAGTCAGAGATTCTGCCGTGCTGAGAACAAGCTGGCCTGTCTGTCAGTGCTTGTTGCCAGTGGTAGTGTGGGATTCTTCTTTAATATTTCATGAAGGAAGATTATACTAAAAAGGCCTTTACTCAGCAAAACTGGAAAATCTAGATGGAATAGATGATTTTCTAGATGATTTCTATACAATACTGTATAACAGAGTTAAATCAGGATCAGGTACACTATCTAAATAGTCTCATAAGCCCTAAGGAAATAGAAGCAGTCATTAAAATCCTACCAACCAACCAACCAACTCTCCCTTACCCGGCCCCCCAAACCCCAAAAAACCCAAGAAAACCAACCAACCAACTAGCCAACCAACCAACCAACCAACAACAACAACAAAAGAAAAACACAAATAAACAAACAAAAACCCCAGGGTCAGATGGTTTTAGTGCAGAATTCTATCAGAGCTTCAAAGAAGACCTAAAACCAACACTTCTCAAACTATTCCACAAAATAGAAACAGAAGGAACACTACCTCCTTTGTTCTATGAAGCCACAGTTATGCTGTATGTAAACCCAACAAAGAAAAAGAACTTCAGACCAATTTTGCTTATGAATATCAATGTGAAAATACTCAAGAAAATTCTTGCCAACCGAATCTAAGAACACATCAAAATGATCATTCACTACAATCAGGTAGACTTCATCCCAGGGATGCAGGGATGGTTCAGTATACAGAAATCCATCAACGTAATCCACCATATAAATAAACCCAAAGGAAAAAAAATACATGATCATCTCATTAGATGCTAAAAAAGCCTTTGACAAAATACAACACTCCTTCATATTAAAGATCAGAGAGATCAGAAAATCAAGGTGCATACCCAACCATAATAAGATCAACACTCAGCAAACCAACAGCCAATTAAAATTAAATTGAGAGAAACTTGAGTTATCTCAGTAAAATCAGGGACAAGGGCTCACTCTCACTATTTAGTCCATATAGTACTTGAAGTTCTAGCCAGAGCAATTAGACAATGAAAGGAGGTCAAAGGGATACAAATTGGAAAGGAAGAAGACAAGGTATCACTATTTGTGGATGATATGTTAAGTGATCCCAAAAATTCTACCAGAGAACTACACCTGATTAACAATTTCAGCAAAGTGGTTGGATATAAATTAACTCAAACAATCAGTAGCTTTACTCTATACAAAGGATAAATGGACTGAGAAAGAAATTCAGGAAGCAAAACCTATCACAATACTCACATCTAATATAAAATATCTTGGTGTAACTCTAACCATGTTAAGTGAAAGATCTGTATCACAAGAACTTCAAGTTTCTGAAGAAAGAATTCAAAGAAGTCATAAGAAAATGGAAGGATCTACCATGCTCATGGATCAGTAGGATTAACATAATAAACATGACCAATTTACTAAAAGCATTCAATTAATCCCTACTAAAATTCCAACTCAATTCTTCACAGAGTTAGAAAGAGCAATTCTCAACTCTATATGGAATAACAAAAGATCCAGGATAGTGAAAACAATTTTCAACAATAAAAGAACTTCTGGGGGATTCACCATCCCTGACCTCAAGCTGTACTACAGAGCAATAGTGATAAAAACAGCATGGTATTGGTACAGAGACAGACAGGTAGATCAATAGAATATAATTGAAGACCGAGAAATGAACCCATATACCTATGGTCACTTGATCTTTGACAAAGAAGCCAAAACCATCCAGTGGAAAAAAGAAAGCATCTTCAACAAATGGTGCTGTTTCAACTGGAGGTCAGCATGTAGAAGAATGCAAATGGATTCATTCTTATCTCCTTGTACAAAGCCCAAGTCCAAGTCGATCAAGGACTTCCACATAAATCCAGATACACTGAGTCTAATAGAAGAGAAAGTGGGAAATAGCCCAAAACACATTGCCACAGTGAAAAATTTCCTGACAGAACACCAATGGCTCAAGCTCTAAGATCAACAGTTGATAAGTGGACCCTCATGAAACTGAAAAGTTTCTGTAAGGCAAAGAACACTATCAATAGGACAAAATGTTGACCTAAGGATTGTGAAAAGCTCTTTATCAACCCTACATTATATAAAGGGGCAATATCCAAAACATACAAAGAACTCAAGAATTTAAACTCCAGAGAACCAAATAACCTTATTAAAAATGGAGTACCAAGCTAAACAAAAAAATTCTCAACTGAGAAATCTTGGAGATTGTCCTAAAGAAATGCTCAACATCCTTAGTCATCAGGGAAGAATGACTAAGAGAAAAACTCAGGTGACAGCAGGTTCTGGTAAGGATATGAGAAAGAAGAATACTCTTCCATGTTGGTGAGATTGAAAGCTGGTACAACCAGCTGGTACAACTATGGAGGTCATTCTGATGGTTCCTCAGAAAACTGGAAATAGCTCTACCTGAAGACCCAGCTATACCATTCCTGGGCAGATGTCCAAAGAATAGTCCACCATATCGTAAGGATATGTGCTCCACAATGTTTATAGCAGCCTTATTTATAATAATCAGAAGCAGCAAATAATCCAGTAATCCCTCAACAGAAGAATGGATACAGAAAATGTGGTATATTTACACAATGGAATACTACTCAGCTGTTAAAAATGACTTCACAGATTTTGCAGGTAAATAGTTGGAACTAGAAAATATCATCCTGAGTGAGGTGACCCAGACCCAAAAGGACATATATGGTACATACTCCTTCATAAGTGGAAATTAGCCCAAAAGCTTAGAATACCCAAGACACAACTCACAGACTATATGAAGCTTAAGAAGAAAGGCCAGTTGGCCTGCAATCTGCACCTCTGAGCTGAGGCTGATGCACAGCAATCTGTGCACGAGTCCTACCAGGAGAGCCCTGTTCTCCCAGGAGTGCTTTTATTCCTGGGCTCAGAGGTGAAAGGGCCACTTTCTCTACAATAACGGTATGGAGCAGGGCGGCCAAGAGCACATGGGGCACAAGAACAGTGGAGAAGCTTGGACAGGATCCTTCCAGTTGCCATCTGCACCCAGAGCTTGGACCGTTCCAAGCTCCACCAGGAGAGAGCTGGTCTCCCAGGTGTGGTGACACAGGTTTACAGACCCACAAGAGGAACAAGCTCCAGCCAGAGACAGCAAGAACATCTAACACCAGAGATTACCAGATGGTAAAAGGCAAACTCAAGAATCTTACCAACAGAAACCAAGACTACTTGGCATCATCAGAACCCAGTACCCCCACCACAGTAAGTCCTGAATCCCCCAACACACTGGAAAAGCAAGACTTGGGTTTAAGATCATATCTCATGATGCTGATAGAGGATTTTAAGAAGAACATAGATAACTACCTTAAAGAAATACAGGAGAACACAGATAAACCGGTAGAAGCCCTTAAAGAGGGCTTTAAGAATTAAGAATTTCCTTTAAGAATTAAAGGAAAGCCAGGAGTGGTGGTGCATGCCTTTAATCCCAGCACTCGGGAGGCAGAGGCAGGCGGATTTCTGAGTTCGAGGCCAGCCTGGTCTACAAAGTGAGTTCCAGGATAGCCAGGGCTATACAGAGAAACCCTGTCTCGAACCCCCCACCCCCCCAAAAAAAAGAATTAAAGGAAAAAAACAACCAAACAGGTGAAGGAATGGAGCAAATCCATCCAGGATATAAGAATGAAAGTAGAAACAATAAGTAAATTACAAAGGGAGACAACTCTGGAGATAGACTTAGGAAAGAGATCAGGAGCCATAGATGCAAGCATCACCAACAGAATTCAAGAGATAGAAGAGAGAATCTAAGGCACAGAAAACATTGACACAACAATCAAGGTAAATGCAAAATGCAAAAAGATCCTAACTCAAAACATGCAGGAAATCCAGCACACAATTAGAAGACCAAACCTAAGGATAATAGGTATAGAAGAGAGTGAAGTTACCCAACTTAAAGGACCAGTAAATATTTTCAACAAAATTATAGAAGAAAACTATCCTAACATAAAGAAAGAGATGCCCATGAACATACAAAAATCCTACAGAACTCCAAATAGATTGGATGAGAAAAAAATTTCTCCTGTCACATAATAATCAAAACATCAAATGCAGAAAACAAAGAAAGAATATGAGAAGCAATAAGGGAAAAAGTTCAAGTAACATATAAAGGCAGACCTATGAGAATTACACCAGACTTCTCACCAGAGACTATGAAAGCTAGAGGATCATGGACAGATGTCATACAGACTCTAAGAGAACACAAATGCCAGCCCAGGCTATTATACCCAGCAAACTTCTCAATTAACATAGATGGAGAAACCAAGATATTCTATGACAAAACCAAATTTATACAATATCTCTCCACAAATACAGCCCTTCAAAGCATAATAAATGGAAAACTCCAACACAAGGAGGAAAAATACACGCTAGAAAAAGCAAGAATATAATATTGTTTTAACAAACCAAAAAGACAACCACATAAAGCATAATTCCACCTCTAACAACAAAAATGACAGGAAGCAACAATCTTTTTTCCTTAATATCTCTTAATATCAATGGACTCAGTTCCCCAATAGAAAGACAGACTAACAGACCGGATACATAAACAGGACACATTTTTCTGCATACAGGAAACCCACCTCAGTGAAAAGACAGACACTACCTCAGAGTAAAAGGCTGGAAAACAATTCTCCAAGCAAATGGTACAAAGAAACAAGTTGGAGTAGCAAGTCTAATATCGAATAAAAGTGGCTTTCATCCTAAAATTATTAAAAAAAGATAAGGAAGAACACTTCATACTCATCAAAGGAAAAATAAATCAAGAAGAACTATTCTAAATATCTATGCTCCTAATGCAAGGGCACCCACATTCATAAAAGAAAATTTACAAAAGCTCAAAGCACACATTGTGCCACACACAATAATAGTGGGAGATTTCAACATAACACTCTCATTAATGGACAGATCATGGAAACAGATAGTAAACAGAGACACAGTGAAACTAACAGAAGTTATGCAAATAGAGTTATCATACATCTACAGAACATTTCATCCTAAAACAAAAGGATATATCTTCTTCTCGGTACCTCATTAAACCTTCTCAAAAATTGACCATAAAATCAGTCACAAAACAGGCCTCAACAGATACATGAAGATTTAAATAATCCCATGCATCCTATCAGATCACCAGGGACTAAGGCTGATCTTCAATAACAATATAAGCATTACAAAGCCCACATACACGTGAAAGCTGAACAACAATCTACTCAATGAAAACTTGGTCAAGGAAGAAATAAAGAAAGAAATGAAAGACTTTTAGAGTTTAATGAAAATGAAGCCACAACATACCCAAACTTATGGGACACAATGAAAGCAGTGCTAAGAGAAAAACTCATAGCTCTGAGTGCCTCCCAAAAGAAACTGGAGAGAGCATAAATTAGCAGCTTGACAGCACATCTAAAAGCTGTAGGAAAAAAAGGGGTAAATTCACCCAAGAGGAGTAGACAACAGGAAATCATCAAACTCAGGGCTGAAATCAACCAAGTGGAAACAAAAAGAACTATAGAAAGAATCAACCAAACAAGGAGCTGGTTCTTTGATTAATTCAACAAAATAGATAAACCCTTAGTCAAAGGGCAAAGAGACAGTATCCTAATTAACAAAATTAAAAATGAAAAGGGAGAGATAAGAACAGAAACTGAGGAAATCCAAAAAAATCATCAGATCCTACTACAAAAGCCTATATTCAATAAAACTGGATATTCTGTATGAAATAGACAATATTCTAGACAGATACCAACCAAAGTTAAATTTGTATCAGATAAATGATCTAACCAGCCCCATATCCCCTAAAGAAGTAGAAAGAGTCATTAATAGTCTCCTAACCAAAAATAAATCCCAGGACCAGATGGTTTTAGTGCAGAATTCTATCAAACCTTCAAAGAAGACCTAATACCAATATTCCTCAAACTATTCCACAAAATAGAAACAGAAGGTACTCTACCCAATTCATTCTATGAAGCCACAATTATTCTGATATCTAAAACACACAAAGACCCAACAAAGAAAGAGAACTTCAGACCAATTTTCCTTATGAATATCAATGTAAAAATACTCATTAAATTTCTCACAAACTGAATCCAAGAACACATCAAAAGAATCATCCATCATGTTCAATAAGGGTTCATCCAAGGAATGCAGGGATGTGGAAATGCATTATGTAATTCAGTATATAAACAAACTCAAAGGGAAAAAAAAACCATATGATCATCTAATTAGATGCTGAGAAACGATTTGACAAAATCCAACACACGTTCATAATCTAAACATAGTAAAAGCATTATATAGCAAACCAGTAGCCAACATCAAACTAAATGGAGAGAAACTTGAAGCAATCCCTTTAAAATCGGGGACTAGACAAGGATGCCCACTTTCTCCCTACCTATTCAATATGGTACTTGAAGTCCTACCCAGAGCAATTCGACAACAAAAGGAGATCAAGGGGATACAAATTGGAAAGGAAGAAGTCAAAACATGACTATTTGCAGATGATATGACAGTATATATAAGTGACCCTAAAAATTCCACCAGAGAACTCCTAAGCCTGATAAACAGCTTCAGTGCAGTAGCTGGATATAAAAGTAACTCAAACAAATCAGTGACCTTTCTCTACACAAAGGATAAACAGGCTGAGAAAGAAATTAGGGAAACAACACCCTTCAAAATAGTCACAAATAATATAAAATACCTTGGTGTGATTCTAACTAAGGAAGTGAAAGATCTGTATGACAAGAACTTCAAGTCTCTGAAGAAAGAAATTAAAGAAGATATCAGAAGATGGAAAGATCTCCCATGCTCATGAATTGGCAAGATTAATATAGTAAAAATGGCTATCCTGCCGAAAGCAATCTACAGATTCAATGCAATCTCCATCTAAATTCCAACTCAATTGTTCACTGAGTTAGAAAGGGCAATTTGCAAATTCATCTGTAATAACAAAAAGCCTAGGATAGCAAAAACTATTCTCAACAATAAAAGAACTTGTGGTGGAATCACCATCCCTGACCTCAAGCTGTACTACAGAGCAATTGTGATAAAAACTGCATGGTACTGGTACAGTGACAGGCAGGTAGATCAATGGAATAGAATTGAAGACCCAGAAATAAACCCACACACCTACGGTCACTTGATCTTTGACAAAGGAGCTAAAACCATCCAGTGGATAAAAGACAGCATTTTCAACAAATTGTGCTGGCTCAACTGGAGGTCAGCATATAGAAAAATGCAAATAGATTAATTTTTATTTCCTTGTTCAAAGCGCAAGTCCAAGTGGATCAATCACCTTCATGTAAAACCAGATACACTGAAACTAATAGAAGAGAAATTGGGGGACCACCACCGGGGTAGCTAGAGCGCAGGGTCGGCTGACACCCGCCAGCTACCCATGACCCCCGCCACAGGATTTTGAGACTGCTGGTGAGTGGAACACAGCTTCTGCTCCAGTCCAATCACGCGGGACCTGAGACTGCTTTGGTTGGGGAGGCAGAAATCCTGCCTGAGTAGGGCCACAAGCCTCTTCGGGTCAGAAAAGCGCCGGGGTAGCTAGGGCGTAGGGTCGGCTGACACTCGCCAGCTACCCACAACACCTGCCACAGGATCTTAAGACTTCTGGTGAGTGGAACACATCTTCTGCTCCAATCCAATTGCCCGCGGGACCTGAGACTGCATTAGTTAGGGAAGCAGAAAACCGGCCTGAGTAGGACCACACACCTCTTCTGGCCGGACCAGCACCGGGGTAGCTAGAGCACAGGGTCGGCTGACACCCACCAGCTACCCACGACCCCCGCCACAGGATTTTGAGACTGCTGGTGAGTGGAACACAGCTTCTGCTCCAATCTTTAAACAGTGACAACGACAACAACTAACCCCAGAGATTACCAGATGGCGAAAGGTAAACGTAAGAATCTTACTAACAGAAACCAAGACAGTGCACCATCATCAGAACCCAGCACTCCCACATCGCCCAGTCCAGGGCACCCCAACACACCGGAAAAGCTAGACACGAATCTAAAAGCATATCTCATGATGATGGTAGAGGACTTCAAGAAGGACTTTAATAACACACTTAAAGAAATACAAAGGAACACTGGTAAACAGGTAGAAGACAGTAAAGAGGAAGCACAAAAATCCCTTAAAGAATTGCAGGAGAACACTGCTAAAGAGTTACAAATCCTTAAAGAAAAACAGGATAACATAATCAAACAGGTAGAAGTCCTTAAAGAAAAACAGGAAAACACATCCAAACAGATGATGGAAATGAACAAAACCATACTAGACCTAAAAAGGGAAGTAGACACAATAAAGAAAACCCAAAATGAGGCAACACTGGAGATAGAAACCCTAGGAAAGAAATCTGGAACCATAGATACGAGCATCAGCAACAGAATACAAGAGATGGAAGAGAGAATCTCAGGTGCAGAAGATTCCATAGAGAACATCGGCACAACAATCAAGGAAAATGTAAAATGCAAAAAGATCCTAACTCAAAACATCCAAGAAATACAGGACACAATGAGAAGACCTAACCTACGGATAATAGGAGTGGATGAGACTGAAGATTTTCAACTCAAAGGACCAGCAAACATCTTCAACAAAATTATAGAAGAAAACTTCCGAAATCTAAAGAAAGAGATGCCCATGAACATACAAGAAGCCTACAGAACTCCAAATAGACTGGACCAGAAAAGAAATACCTCCCGACACATAATAATCAGAACAAGATAGAATACTAAAAGCAGTAAGAGAAAAAGGCCAAGTAACATATAAAGGCAAGCCTATCAGAATTACACCAGATTTTTCACCAGAGACTATGAAAGCCAGAAGATCCTGGACGGATGTTATACAGACACTAAAAGAACACAAATTCCAGCCCAGGCTACTATACCCAGCCAAACTCTCAATTAACATAGATGGAGAAACCAAAGTATTCCACGACAAAACCAAATTCACACATTATCTCTCCACGAATCCAGCCCTTCAAAGGATAATAACAGGAAAAAACCAATACAAAGACAGGAACCACGCCGTAGAAACAACAAGAAGGTAATCCCTCAACAAACCTAAAAGAAGACAGCCACAAGAACAGAATGCCAACTTTAACAACAAAAATAACAGGAAACAACAATCACTTTTCCTTAATATCTCTTAATATCAATGGACTCAACTCCCCGATAAAAAGACATAGACTAACAAACTGGCTACACAAACAAGACCCAACATTTTGCTGCTTACAGGAAACTCATCTCAGAGAAAAAGAGAGACACTACCTCAGAATGAAAGGCTGGAAAACAATTTTCCAAGCAAATGGTATGAAGAAACAAGCTGGAGTAGCCATTCTAATATCTGATAAGATTGACTTCCAACCCAAAGTCATCAAAAAAGACAGGGAGGGGCACTTCATACTCATCAAAGGTAAAATCCTCCAAGAGGAACTATCATTCCTGAATATCTATGCTCCAAATACAAAGGCAGCCACATTCATTAAAGAAACTTTAGTATATCTCAAAGCACACATTGCACCTCATACAATAATAGTGGGAGATTTCAACACACCACTTTCACCAATGGACAGATCATGGAAACAGAAACTAAACAGGGACACAGTGAAACTAACAGAAATTATGAATCAAATGGATCTGGCAGATATCTACAGAACATTCTATCCTAAAACAAAAGGATATACCTTCTTCTCAGCACCTCATGGTACCTTCTCCAAAAATGACCACATAATTGGTCACAAAACAGGCCTCAACAGATACATAAAAAATATTGAAATTGTCCCATGCATCCTATCAGATCACCATGGACTAAGGCTGATCTTCAATAACAAAATAAATAATAGAAAGCCAACCTTCACGTGGAAACTGAACAACACTCTTCTCAATGATACCTTGGTCAAGGAAGGAATAAAGAAAGAAATTAAGGACTTTTTAGAGTTCAATGAAAATGAAGCCACAACATACCCAAACTTATGGGACGCAATGAAAGCATTTCTAAGAGGAAAACTCATAGCTCTGAGTGCCTCCAAAAGGAAACTAGAGAGAGCACACATTAGCAGCTTGACAACACACCTAAAAGCACTAGAACAAAAGGAAGCAAATTCACCCAAGAGGAGTAGACGGCAGGAAATAATGAAACTCAGGGGCGAAATCAACCAAGTGGAAACAAGAAGAACTATTCAAAGAATCAACCAATCAAGGAGCTGGTTCTTTGAGAAAATCAACAAGATAGATAAACCCTTAGCCAGACTCACTAGAGGGCACAGGGAAAACATCCTAATTAACAAAATCAGAAATGAAAAAGGAGACATAACAACAGATCCTGAAGACACCCAAAACACCATCAGATCCTTCTACCAAAGGCTATACTCAACAAAACTGGAGAACCTGGATGAAATGGAGAAGTTCCTATACAGATACCAGGTACCAAAGTTGAATCAAGATCAGGTTAATGATCTAAACCGTCCTATATCCCCCAAAGAAATAGAAGCAGTCATTAATAGTCTCCCAACTAAAAAAAGCCCAGGACCAGATGGGTTTAGTGCAGAGTTCTATCAGACCTTCACAGAAGATCTAATCCCAGTTCTTCACAAAATAGAAACAGAAGGTACTCTACCCAACTCATTCTATGAAGCCACAATTACTCTGATACCTAAACCACAAAAAGACCCTACAAAGATAGAAAACTTCAGACCAATATCCCTTATGAATATTGATGCAAAAATCCTCAATAAAGTTCTTGCTAACCGAATCCAAAAACACATCAAAACAATCATCCATCCTGACCAAGTAGGTTTCATCCCAGGAATGCAGGAATGGTTCAATATAGGGAAATCCATCAACATAATCCAGTATATAAACAAACTCAAAGACAAAAACCACATGGTCATCTCGTTAGATGCAGAAAAAGCATTTGACAAGATCCAACACCCATTCATGATAAAAGTCTTGGAAAGATCAGGAATTCAAGGCCCATACCTAAACATGATAAAAGCAATCTACAGCAAACCAGTAGCCAACATCAAAGTAAATGGTGAGAAGCTTGAAGCAATCCCTCTAAAATCAGGGACTAGACAAGGCTGACCACTTTATCCATACCTATTCAACATTGTACTTGAAGTCCTAGCCAGAGCAATTCGACAACAAAAGTAGATCAAAGGGTTACAAATTGGAAAAGATGAAGTCAAAATATCACTTTTTGCAGATGATATGATAGTATATATAAGTGACCCTAAAAACTCCACCAGAGAACTCCTAAGCCTGATAAACAGCTTCGGTGAAGTAGCTGGATATAAAATTAACTCAAACAAATCAATGGCCTTTCTCTACACAAAGAATAAACAGGCTGAGAAAGAAATTAGGGAAACAACACCCTTCTCAATAGTCACAAATAATATAAAATATCTTGGCGTGACTCTAACTAAGGAAGTGAAAGATCTGTATAATAAAAACTTCAAGTCTCTGTAGAAAGAAATTATAGAAGATCTCAGAAGATGGAAAGATCTCCCATGCTCATGGATTGGCAGGGTCAACATTGTAAAAAATGCCTATCTTGCCAAAAGCAATCTACAGATTCAATGCAATCCCCATCAAAATTCCAACTCAATTCTTCAACGAATTAGAAAGTGCAATCTGCAAATTCATCTGGAATAACAAAAAACCTAGGATAGCAAAAACTCTTCTCAAGGATAAAAGAACCTCTGGTGGAATCACCATGCCGGACCGAAAGCTTTACTACAGAGCAATTGTGATAAAAACGGCGTGGTACTGGTACAGTGACAGACAAATAGACCAATGGAATACAACTGAAGACCCAGAAATGAACCCACACACCTACGGTCACTTGATCTTCGACAAGGGAGCTAAAAACCTCCAGTGGAAGAAAGACAGCATTTTCAACAAATGGTGCTGGCACAACTGGTTGTTAACATGTAGAAGAATGCGAATCGATCCATTCCTATCTCCTTTTACTAAGGTCAAGTCTAAGTGGATCAAGGAACTTCACATAAAACCAGAGACACTGAAACTTATAGAGGAGAAAGTGGGGAAAAGCCTTGAAGATATGGGCACAGGGGAAAAATTCTTGAATAGAACAGCAATGGCTTGTGCTGTAAGATCGAGTATTGACAAGTGGGACCTCATAAAACTGCAAAGCTTCTGCAAGGCTAAAGACACCATCAATAAGACAAAAAAACCACCAACAGATTGGGAAAGGATCTTCACCTATCCTAAATCAGATAAGGGACTAATATCCAATATATATAAAGAACTCAAGAAGGTGGACTACAGAAAGTCAAATAACCCCATTAAAAATGGGGCTCAGAACTGAACAAAGAATTCTCACCTGAGGAATACCGAATGGGAGAGAAGCACCTGAAAAAATGTTCAACATCCTTAATCATCAGGGAAATGCAAATCAAAACAACCCTGAGATTCCACCTCACACCAGTCAGAATGGCTAAGATCAAAAATTCAGGTGACAGCAGATGCTGGTGAGGATGTGGAGAAAGAGGAACACTCCTCCATTGTTGGTGGGATTGCAAGCTTGTACAACCACTCTGGAAATCAGTCTGGCAGTTCCTCAGAAAATTGGACATAGTACTACCGGAGGATCCAGCAATACCTCTCCTGGGCATATATCCAGAAGAAGTCCCAACCGGTAAAAAGGACACATGCTCCACTATGTTCATAGCAGCCCTATTTATAATAGCCAGAAGCTGGAAAGAACCCAGATGTCCCTCAACAGAGGAATGGATACAGAAATTATGGTACATTTACACAATGGAGTACTACTCAGCTATTAAAAAGAATGAATTTATGAAATTCCTAGCCAAATGGATGGACCTGGAGGGCATCATCTTGAGTGAAGTAACACAATCACAAAAGAACTCACATAATATGTATTCACTGATAAGTGGATATTAGCCCAAAACTTAGGATACCCAAGATATAAGATACAATTTGCTAAATGCATGAAACTCAAGAAGAATGAAGACCAAAGTGTGGACACTGTGCCCCTTCTTAGAATTGGGAACAAAACACCCAGGGAAGGAGTTACAGAGACAAAGTTCGTAGCTGTGATGAAAGGATGGACTATTTAGAGACTGCCGTATCCAGGGATCCATCCCATAAGCAGCTTCTAAACGCTGACACCATTGCATACACTAGCAAGATTTTGCTGAAAGGACCCAAATATAGCTGTCTCTTGTGAGACGATGCCGGGGCCTAGCAAACACAGGAGTGGATGTTCACAGTCAGCTATTGGATGTATCACAGGGCTCCCAATCAAGAAGCTAGAGAAAGTACCCAAGGAGCTAAAGGGATCTGCAACCCTATTGTTGGAACAACATGAGGTACTAACCAGAACCCCGGAGCTCTTGTCTCTAGCTGCATATGTATCAAAAGATGGCCTAGTCGGCCACCACTGGAAAGAGAGGCCCATTGGACTTGCAAACTTTATATGCCCCAATATAGGGGAATGCCAGGGCCAAAAGAATGGGAATGGGTGGGTAGGGAAGTGGGGGGTGCTATGGGGGACTTTTGGGATAGCATTGGAAATGTAATTGAGGAAAATATGTAATAAAAATATTAAAAATTAAAAAAAATGTGTTTTAGCATATATTCATTATGTATAATAATGGATTTCATCCTGACAATTTCATATGTGTATGTATTTTGATGCATTCCGATATGTAAATAATATATTTTTGTGTATCCATATATGCACATAAAAAAAAAAAAAGAAGAGAAATTGAAGAAGATCCTCGAGCACATGGGCACAGGGTAAATTACCTGAACAGAACACCAATAGCTTATTATCTGATATCAAGAATTGATAAATCAGACCTCATAAAATTGCCAAACCTCTGTAAGGCAATGGGCACTGTCAAAAGGATAAAATGGCAACCAACAGATTACGAAAAGTTCTTTACTGATTCTACATTTGATAGAGGGCTAAAGTCCAATGTATACAAAGAACTCAAGAAGTTATACTCCAAAGAACCAAATAACCCTATTAAAAATGGGGGTACTGAGTTAAACAAAGAATTCTCAGCTAAGGAATACCAAATGGCTGGGAAGCACCTAAAGAAGTGTTCAGCATACTGAGTCATCAGGGAAATGCAAGTCAAAACAACCCTGAGATTCCACCTCACACCAGTCAGAATGGCTAAGATCAAAAATCAGGTGACAGCAGACACTGGTGAGGATGTGGAGAAAGAGGAACACTCCTCCATTGCTGGTGTGATTGCAATCTGGTACAACCACTTTGGAAATCAGTTTGATGGTTCCTCAGAAAATTGGACATAGAAAATTGGACCTGAAGACCCACTAATACCATTTCTGTGCTCCAACATTTAATAAGGACACATGATCCACTATGTTCGTAGCAGCCTTATGTAAAATAGGTAGGAGCTGGAAAGAACCCAGATGTCCCTCAACAGAGGAATAGATACAAAATATGTGGTATATTTACACAATTTACTCAGCTATTAAAAACAACGAATTTATGAAATTCTTAGGCAAATGAATTGACCTAATATCATCCTGAATGAGGTAACCCAATCACAAAAGAACACATATAATATGCACTCACTGATAAGTGTATATTAGCCCAGAAACTCGGAATACCCAATTCACAAACCACGTCAAACTCAAGAAGAAGGAAGACCAAAGTGTGGACACTTAGATCCTTCTTAGAAGGGGGAAACAAAATACCCATGGAAGGAGTTACAGAGACAAAGTTTAGAGCAGAGACTGAAGGAATGACCATTCAGAGACTGCCCCACCTGTCAATCCACCCCATATACAATCATCAAACCCAGACACTTTTTGGATGCCAACAAGTGCTTGCTGACAGAAGCCTGTTAGAGCTGTTTTTGGAGAGGCTCTACCATTGCCTGGCAAATACAGAGGTGGATTCTCGTAGCCTCCCATTGGACAGAGCACAGGGTCCCCAAAGGAGGAGCTTGAGGAAGGACCGAAGGAGCTGAAGGGGTTAGCAGGAGAGTCTCCACCAGTTCCTGACAAATACAGAGGTGGTTGTTTGCAGACTACCATTGGACTAGCACAGGGTCCCCGATGAAGGAGGTAGAGAAAAGACCCACGGAGTTGAAGGGGTTTTCAGCCCCATGGGAGGAACAATATGAACTAACCAGTATCCCCAGAGCTCCCAAGGACTAAACCACCAACCCCAGAGTACACATGGTGGGACTCATGGCTCCATCTGCATATGTAGCAGAGGATGGCCTAGTAGGTCATCAATGGGAGGAGAGGCTCTTGGTCCTGAGAAGGCTCTAAACCCCAGTGTAGAGATATGCCAGGGCCAGGAAGCAGGAGTGGGTAGGTTGGTGAGCAGGAGGAGGGGAGAGGGGATAGGGGTTTTAGGAGGGGAAACCAGGAAACCAGGAAAGTATAAATAAAGAAAATATTTAATGAGAGAGAGAGAGAGAGAGAGAGAGAGAGAGAGAGAGAGAGAGAGAGAGAGAGAGAGAGAGAGAGAGAGAGAGAGAGAAGAGGAGAGGAAAGAGAGAGAGAGAGAGAGAGAGGAGAGAGAGAGAGAGAGAGAGAGAGAGAGAGGAGAGAGAGAGAGCCACACCAAAATTTGGATGTTTCAATCCCACTTAGAAGGGGAAACAAAATGATCATTGGAGGCAGAGGGAGGAAGGGACCTGGGTGGGGTAGGGGCGGGAGAGGGCAAAAGGGAGACATGATCAGATATGGTGGGGCCTGGGGGGAGACAGGAGAGAAGTCCAGAGGGCCAGGAGAATGAGATGAAATGTGTAGCACATTTAAATGCACCAAGATAGGAAAGATACTAGAAAATTTTCCTTAATTGCCAAATTCTATAGATTGGAAATTATCAATGTATATCATACCTTATAGTTTTCATAATTGTTATACTTTTATTTAATTTATATTTTAAGGAAAGGAGCTTTTTATTGGATTAAAAAGGGAATTGTAGAGAGAATATCTTGTGTAGTGTATGGATGGATCACATGTCAATTAAAAAGCCTATGGCCAGGGCTGGAGAGATGTCTCCGAGGTTACGAGTGCTGACGTCTTTTCCAGAGGTTCTGAGTTCAATCCCCAGTAACCATATGGTGGGTCAGAGCTATCTATAATGAGATCTAGTGCCCTGTTCAGGTGTGTAGGCATATATGCAGGCAGAACACAGTGTACATAATAAATGAATCTTTTTTTAAAGAAAGCTTATGGCCAATGGTTTAGGCAGGAAATAGAGGTGGGACTTCTGGGACAGAGAAAGGGTTCTGGGATAGAGCCATGTGGGAGATTCTCTGGGAAGATGTGTTGAAGCAGACAGATGGTACCTGAGAACAAGTAACCCACCACGTGGCAGAACGTAGGTAAAAGTAAATGGGTTATAATTATTTGTGTCTAGTCAGAGTAGAGCTTAGCTATATGGCCAAGAAAATGTATTGTGAGTCTGAGCCTTATTTCTGGGAGCACGAGGCTGTGAGGAAGAACCGAGTTTAACCTCTACAGAGAACTGCCTTAGTTTTGAATGACAACTGGGAGAGCAGTGGCAACATCCTGACATCCAGAGGAAAAGATCTAGATGTTACCCCTTATGAGACATTCAGAGGAAAAGAACCAGATGTTAGCCCTTCTGAGACAGTTTTCAAAGACACTGCATTTATAAAAGAGAGAGGAGTCTTCTGAAACCAGAGCTGTGTACACACTATCAATATTTTAAAATTAACTGGAACCTGATTTTGTTTTCATGTCTTTGTGTGAGGAGAAACTCCTCATTTAAGATCATACACTCTATATTCTCAAAATGTTTTACCTCCTTAAAAGGCTGCTTTTATTTGATGTCAGTACTAAGAGTGCTTCTGGGAAATACATTCATGAATATTTATAAATAAATGACTCCATTTGTACTATTAACTAGCCCCAGGACTGGGAATTCTTCCAGAGAGACTTCTTTTGAGTCAGACGTCAGTTTAGAGAACTAGACATATGCTGGTAGCCACATTATTTACGTTTCTATTGCTGTAAAAAGACGACATGACCTAAGTAATTTAAGAAAATATTTATTTCCTCCTACAACTTTTATGTAACAGTCCATCCCTGAGAGAAGTCAGGGCACGAACTTGGAGGTGGGAGCTAACACAGAAGCCTGGGAGAGTGCTGCTTACTGGTTTGCTCCCTGACGTTTGCTCAGCCTGCTTTTTTTCTTGTAGCTCAGAATGTCATCACTTACAGCGAGTTGAGCCCTCCTTCATTAGCCATCAGTTTTGAAAAAAGAACATTCCCAGACCAATCTGCTAGGAGCATTTTCTCATTTGAATTTCTCTCTTCTAAATGACTCTGTGTCAATTTGATATAAAACTATCCAGCACAGCAGGTCAGAACTAAACTTCACACATTTCTGTCAAGTCAACACATTTTTATGCCCTGAACTTTGTAGTTCTAGGAGACCAGGTAAGTGTCATTCCACTGTGGAATAAGGTCAGCAGAAATCAGGTAGCAAATGGAGTTCCAGGAAGGTCAAAAAACCAGGAGCTGAAAGCCATGTTAAGGGACATATGTTCTCTAGAAGGATTTTTCCTCATTTCAATTACAACAGAGACTTCACTGGACATATTTTGGTTGAATTTTATTGGGGGTAGTCACTTTGAGGTTAAGAGCTATTGTGAAATTGTGTTTAGGTTTACAGAATGCCTACCATCCCTGTACTCAAGAGGCTAGGACAGGGTGATAGAGAGTTTCAGGTCAGACTGGGGTACATAATAAGATATTATATTAATAAATCTGTATTCAAATCTTGAATCTATTTGGTTCAGTCATTCAAAATCACATAATTTCTGAGGCTCAGAGATATATGGACACTAAATATAAGCAAGTTAAAAGTCACCTTTTGGTGGAAAGGATGTGTCTGTCTGAAAAACATAAGCATAAAGTGGGTTTCAAGTGACCTAATTTTTCTTATATAAAATGTTCCTAATAATTGTTTTCTATTCTTGATTTACACAAGTTTATGTAAAATGTACTTATTTGGAAAAAAAACAACAAAATTTCTCCCCAAAAGTAATAACAATCACATGATTGAAATCAGAAGTGATATCATTTTCATAATATTCTGTCATAGACATTCCCAGGCATTGAGCTACTACTATTTTCTTCCAGTGATAGACATTGCACTTTTTCTTATTCTGCTTGAGATAATGTGATGGATATTCCTCATATGGATATGCCTCATAGGTTGCTGAAGAGAAGTCACTGGCTGATTTCCACAAACTTTACACAGTGACAAGAATGCAACTCAGAGCCATCACCCGTGGACAGGAGGAGTCTTTTCTAGGGAGCTGTGTAGCTCTTCATAACTTGTCATCAGTACCTGAGTTGAATATATATATATATTCATATATATATGGCTATATACACTTAATACTACAAAATGCTTATATTCTCTTTTGAGATTATAATTAGATTTATTCTTTCTCTTTCCTCCCCCAAATTCTCCATATTACATTTCCACTCTCCTTCAAATTCATGGCCTCTTTCCAGGTTATATTTCTAAATATAGTTTGTTTAGTCAGCATAATGATTCTTATATGTATGTTTTCAGAGCTATTTGGCACAGAGCAACCAGTTGGTATGCTCTTCCCTGTGAAAGACCACTTTTCCTAACCCCAGCCTTCTTCATTTGCCTATAATTCTCTGTGGAGGGTGGAGGCCTCACAGACTTTCCCTGCTCCAATTTGAGATGCTTACTGGGGTCACCTTTTTTTCAGGTCACACTTGGGCAGTTACATTGATGAGACTATATAGGTGTAGCTTCTGATCTTACTGAGAGACACAATATCACAGCAAGGATCCTGTGACTCTTACAATCCTCTGATCCCTCTTCTTCAATGTTGCTTGAGCTTTAGTGGAGGGAATATTTTGTGGATGTATCCATTGGGACTGAGCTCACAACTCTGAAATGGATATATTTTTAATCTGCATATTGAAGAGAATGGAGAGAGACTGGGATTTCATATGTTTTTGCTTCCCATGTTCCTTTCACAGAGGAATAATGTATGTGGTGATGGAGATGGTGGTGGTGGTCTTGTGTCTGAGTGTCCTTGTGCTAATCTTACTATTGAAGATGAGGGCAAATGACTGACAGATACAATGTTGAAGCTGTAAGGCATTTTCCTACCTTCTGGGATGGTTGCAGTAACTTACTCAGATAAAAGCATAGCTATTTTTATATCAATCTATCTCATACTCAAGAAGGAAGAAAAAAATGACTCATGAATGTGATCAGGTTGTTATTATTTTACAAGGTAGCTTTTAACATTGTATAATAAGAATGTTTTGTAAAAGAATAAAGCCACTAGTGGCACATTGAAGACGTATTTTCCTTATTTGGAGTTAGGAACCTCTTAGTGGCTGTCAAAAGACTCTCATGCTCTTTTTGCTACATTTCCTATCCTTCCAAATAGTCACACACGATAGAAGAAGAGAAATGTTTCATGATAAAACAATACAAGTCCATGGTAAATGCTCTCTGGAAAAGTAGACTCTAAATTAAAAAAATACATGGTAAAAGATGGGAGTTCTTTTGCTTTTAATTCTAAAGCTAGATTTGGCTAAATGATTTTTTTAAATTCTTAGCTCAAACTTTTTGCCAGTGTTATTGGAACATCATTTAAAAGTAGCCCTGTAAAAATATTTTCCTGGTTTTTCCCTTCATGTAAGTTGTAACCTCAGGTAGTACAAATGTTGTTTTAGAAGAATTTAAAATAGAAGTTAACGTTTCCTTACTCTATCTCACCATATCTCTGGATTTACCTCCCTCCCTCGAGTCATTAAACTCATAATCTCTTGCTTATTCTTACAGAACTTTAAAAATGCACAATACATCCCCGGCCTACATGCTTTTTCTTATTATTCACTTCACTTCTCTGCTCTTTTCTGTCAGTTATTAATTTTACTAACTACTAAACCTAAAAGCCATGTTTCTTATCAGCACAGGTAAAGCAACCTCAGTGATGGCTACATAGTATTCTAGTTCTTGATAATTTTCTTGATGGCAATTTACTTAACCAACCAACTTTTATGGGACCTCAATCTAGTCCACAAATTTCCTCTTTAGCTGCCACAAATATGTCTCAGTGATTACATTTGTACATAAGCACTTTTGTACTCACATGAATGTTTCAGTAGGATAAATCTAAAACAACTTCATTGAACCAATAGTGTATTTTTAAGTTCTTGATGTGGATTTACAAGTTTACCTCTATAAAGATTCCAACAAAAGTTTGATGCTCAAAATTTGAATTCACAATTTCTTTGTTCCTTGTTTTGATTAGCTTGGCGTTCCTTTAACTGGGAAATACCCTGTGCTTCCTTTCATTGCTTGACATTGTCAGATAGTTTTCTTCTACTGGTTTGTGCTGCCATCGCCTTTGCTTAGTTTTAATTGAGCCTATTCACATTTTCATATTTTAGAAAGCTCATGTCACATTGCAGAAACTAACATTTTACATGTTAATAGTTTCTTGAGTTTCCAGGAAGTTTGCTACTTTTCATTACATAAACATTTTTAATCCATATATTTGTGTGTGGAGAGGAATGTGCTCGTGAATGCCATTGTGCATGTGTGGAGGTCATGTGCTGACTAATTGTATTCAAAAGTTTTACATACTTAATCTTCCTTTTCTGCTCTATAAATAACCAGGAATTTAAAAATCAAATCAATGACTTTTGTCATAAGCTATTGTTAACATGATTCAGTTCCTTTGACTAGAACACCGAGAACCCAAGTCAGACCCTAATGGCCTCTGGATAAGAATCTATAAGACAAGGAGAAACAGAATGGTACTTTTGATTTATAGTTTGTGTACAGTCCATTAACTTATGATTATCTTTTCATTAAATATTGCAGTAGTTTAAATGGGAACATCCCTCATAGGCTCAATGTATTTGAGTGCTTGGTCCCGAGTTTGTGGAACTGTTATGAAAAAGATGGAGAGGTGTGGCCTTGTAGGAGGAAGTATGTGTGCCACTCTGTGTAAGCTTTGAGGTTTTAAAAGTGCATGCCAGTCCTACTCAGGCTCTCCTCTCCAAATCAGGTATATGATATTAGTGTTTAGCAACTGCTCCACAGACATCCTGCCAGCAACTTTCCATGCTCCCTGGCAGGATGGTCCTGGACTCACTCTCTGAAATTACAACCAAGTGTCCATTTCAATGCCTTCTTTTATAAATTTGCCTTGCTTATGGTATCTCTTCACAGCAACAGTAAAGTAACTACGACAAATAATATGAAATAATATGATATATATATATATGTACATATATATTTGTATAAAATATATTGTGATTGCTTACATTTCTATTGTATGGCTTATTACTGTGACTGCTTAGTTCTATTGACAGTACTCCTTTTAGGAGATCAAAAAATGGGCACATTCAAGCAGTCATTATGTTGGAAATATATAGGAGCTTTTTCCATTCCAGATAAAGTGACAACAATTAGCTCTGAGCAGGTAAATGGCGCAAGTACAATATGTTCATGCACAATGACATCACTTGAATGGAGATACAGTTATTGTCCCTAGATTAATGGAACACTCCTGTTCTAGAGAAATACCATGTTGGCTTAAAAACATGTAATAATTCATTTGAATTTCATAACAAAAACTATTTGAGTCAAAATGAATGTAAATGGCCAAAGGGGATGTGTGGTGGTTTGAATATGCTTGGTCCAAGGGGTAACAATATTTGTAGGTGTGGCCTCATTAGTGAAAGTGTGTGACTGTAGAGGTGGGCTTTGACACTCACCTCCTAGTCATGTGGGAACTAGTCTTCTGTCTGCCTTTGGATCAAGATGGAGAACTCTCAGGTCTTCCAGAGCTGTGCCTGCCCAGAAGCTGCCATTCTTCCTGTCTTGATGCTAATGGACTGAACCTCTGTACTTGTAAGCCAGCTCCAATTAAATGTTTTCCTTTACAAGAGTTGCATTGGTCATGGTGTCTCTTCACAGCAATGGAAACTTTAACTAAGACAGGATGGTCATTGGTATTTTATCATTTTGTGAGCATTACAGAAACTTTGCCTGCTGTCCAGATACTCTCCTTGATGCTACTTCTCTTCCCTGCCCCCCTCCCATCCCATAGAACATGACAGCTGCTCTAACTTTTAACTTAATACTTTAATACCTGTCGATGCTTCCAGAATACTAAAGTCCCAGATCCAAGCAGCTGGCAAAGTTTATCTTTGAGAATATTATGCATGCTTAGTGTGGAAGGCAAACCTCTTTCCTCAGTAGTATTCTCAAGGAATCTAGGTTCAGATTAGCCTTTTTAACAATCATGAAGGAGCTATTTCAGAAACATTTGTCCAGGGACATCTAAACGTTTCCCCAAAACTTTCATATACTGAGACAAAAAGTTTATAACCTGAATCATTTTGTAGGTCACAAGCTTAAAATAAGGCATCGCTACTGTGAGTCTGTAATCTACGATGGCTTTATTTATTATGAAACCATTCTTGAGGTAAATGAGCATTTATAGTAACAGCTTTTTCAAAAAAACTATTGGTGATGTAAGTTGGCATACTAAACAGTTTATGTGACTTGCCCAAGAAACAATTTTATAACATTAAATAAAAGAATCGTACAAATTAAACCTTACGTTTTAATTGAGATAACACAGATGTATAAACTATATCATTCTTTCTTTTATATGTGTATAGTTTTAGAACATTATTCTAAGTTGCGTAGGGTTATACTCAAATATTTGACTAAAGAAATTGTTCTGTCTCCATTTCCCATATAGCTAAGCTACATACATGTGAACTGGGGCCACTCCATTTCTTTGTAAAAGGCAAGACTATTATAAATTGCTATACAAATATCCGCCACTTGACCTGCATGTTAAATGTATAGCCATCAATGTGTTTGAGTGGGTTGTTCTAATTTTAGTATTTTTACAAATAAAACAAAAACTAGAATTCTTCATCATTCTACATAAGGTCACATGTTTTGAATAAAATAGAGGAGATTTTGCATTTATCTTTTTCCAAATAAGAAAAATAGGACTTGTGTTCCATCCAATAGATGACTGTGAGCATCCACTTCTGTATTTGCCAGGCATTGGCATAGCCTCACAAGAGAGAACTATATCAGAGTCTTGTCAGCAAAAATCTTTCTGGCATATGCAATAGTGTCTGGGTTTGGTGGTTGTATAAGGATCTAGAGAAAGTACCCAAGGAGCTAAAGGGGTCTGCAACCCTATAGGAGGAACAACAATACAAAGTAACCAGTACCCCCAGAGCTGTGTCTCTAGTTGCATATGTAGATGGCCTAGTTGGTCATCAATGGGAGGTGAGGCCCTTGGTCTTGCAAAGATCATATGCCCCAGTTCAGGGAAATGCCAGGCCCAGGAAGCAGGAAAGGGTGGGTTGGGGAACAGGGTGGTGGGAGGGTATAGGAGACTTTCAGGAATAGAAAATGGCTGAGAAGCACCTGAAAAAATGTTCAACATCCTTAATCATCAGGGAAATGCAAATCAAAACAACCCTGAGATTCCACCTCACACCAGTCAGAATGGCTAAGATCAAAAATTCAGGTGACAGCAGATGCTGGCAAGGATGTGGAGAAAGAGGAGCACTCCTCCATTGTTGGTGGGATTGCAAGCTTGTACAACCACTCTGGAAATCAGTCTGGCAGTTCCTCAGAAAATTGGACATAGCACTGCCAGAGGATCCCACAATACCTCTCCTGGGCATATATCCAGAAGATGTTCCAACTGGTAAGAAGGAAAGATGCTCCAGTATGTTCATAGCAGCCTTATTTATAATAGCCAGAAGCTGGAAAGAACCCAGATGTCCCTCAACAGAGGAATGGATACAGAAAATGTGGTACATTTACACAATGGAGTACTACTCAGCTATTAAAAAGAATGAATTTATGAAATTCATAGCAAATGGATCTGGAGAGTATCATCCTGAGTGAGGTAACCCAATCACAAAAGAACTCACATGATATGCACTCACTGATAAGTGGTTATTAGCCCAGAAACTTAGAATACCCAAGATACAATTTGCAAAATACATGAAACTCAAGAAGAAGGAATACCAAAGGGTGAATACTTTGTCCCTCCTTAGAATGGGGAACAAAATAGCCACGGAAGGAGTTACAGAGACAAAGTTTGAAGCTGAGACGGAAGGAAGGACCTTCCAGAGACTGCCCCACATGGGGATCCATCCCATATACAACCACCAAACCCAGACACTATTGCATATGCCAACCAGATTTTGCTGACAGGAGCCTGACATAGCTGTCTCCTGAGGGGCTCTGCCAGTGCCTGGCAAATACATAAGTGGATGCTCACAGTCATCTATTGGATGGAACACAGGGCCCCCAATGAAGGAGCTAGAGAAAGTATCCAAGGAGCTAAAGGGGTCTGCAACCTTATAGGAGGAACAATAATATGAACTAACCAGTAACCCCAACCTCCACCCCCAGAGCTGTGTCTCTAGTTGCATATGTAGTAGAAGATGGAAGAAAATATATAACTTAAAAAAAAAAAAGAAAAACAAGACTCGATTTCAAATTCTCACTTTCAACTTTTAAATAGTTAGCTTTCATTAAAACATAGGTAGCCTACAGTAGAGAACAGACTGTGGGCTGAAATTAATAGGACAGGGTCTGAGATTAGAATTCCTTTGTTTAAAATCTCAACTATATATATATATACCAGTTACTACATTTGGGAGAGCTATTTATCTTATTTTTCAGTATTCTAGATAATAAAATGAGGACCAAGTAGAGACTATCTCACAAAATTGTGAGAAGGTCAATATTAGCTCAGTTAATTGTAGTTTTATCAAAATGTGATTTTTGCTTCTGGGAAGAATTTTGTTGAGAAGCACATTAAATATGTAGATAAATTGCCCATATTTGCTGTTAGTGGTCATATGAACAGATGTAGACACTACGTAAACCAGTATACTAGTGTCTCTAAAATCTAAATATAGAAGGACCATATGATCAAACTATCCCATTCTTGGGCATATATCCCAAAGGACCCTGTATCCTACTACAGAGATGTTTACTCAACTGTGCTTGCTGGTGCTTTATGCACGATAGCCAGGAAATGCAACCAGCCTAGATGCTCACCGAAAGACAAATGGATAATGAAATACAATACAGATGAATAAAAATTGAAAGTAACAGGAAAATACAGTATGATGTGGGGAAGCCCAGGCTGAGAAATATAAACATCTGGTCTCTCACACATTCAGATGCTAGATTTTAATTATAATATCTTTTTATTTACACTGGGATGAGTTTGTGCAGAGGCAAAGAAAGTAGAAAGGGTACCACAAAAACGGGCATGAAAAGCAAAAATAAAAACTACAAGCTTCAAGGGAGAGGAGTAAGGAGGGTAATGGAGTGAGTACAATATGAAGGTGAAAAGGGAGACTCTGGAGTGGGGGAGTAGAGTTAACCAGAAATGAAGAGGCAGGGTGTTACCAGAGAGGAAGTAGGGAGGGATGTATCATCCCAAATTAAGTATGTATAAAAATGACAGAAAGAAATCTGCCATTTTGAAAAAAAGTTTTGAAAACTTTTCTTAAAAGGCCTCAGAAATAACCTTTAAGGTAATAACTTTAATTCAAGGCATAGGTGTTATATACTCAATTTCACTATATCTAATGTCTTTGAATCATCTGGGACTCTTGTGACAATGTAGATTCTCATTAGCAAGTGTGGTTGAGGTCTCAGAGTTTGCATTTCTTATAAATTTTCAGGTGATGCCCAGGGTGTTAGTCTGTGGGTGTGACTGGATGGCGATGTGAGGAATCAAGAAGCGGGGAGGGAGGGGTAGAAAGAAGATCTGGATGATGGGTGCAGATTCAAGATCCTTCCAGAAAATACTGAGAGGTTGTATTTTACCTGCTTCTCAACACAGTTAAAACCAGTGATTTATGTTTTAATATTTTCTCTTTTTTCATTCTTTGCTTTTCATTTGCCATTCTCCTTCAGACTGAAAAAAAAACCAACGAATCAAACAAACAAAACCCCCCAAAACCAGCATTGATGCTTAGCTAGCCCGTTAAGAAGGCAAGGAGTCAGGTTCAAGCCATTTTGTTGTACATAATAGGACAATTTATCTACATGACATTTAAAAGGTAGTTTCATTGTCACATTTATTTTGTAAAATACAGAGATCTGAAAATTCATTGAAGGCTTTCCATACTGCTACTGAAAACAAACTAAATCACAAATACAACAGTAAGGAATTAATGTTTGTTAGTAATACGTGGCCATGGTCCTTGTCACTGAAGGGGTGCCAGTCTTACGAGATGTTGAATGAAAGAGTAATTACTATTAATGTAGTAGGGACCAAACAACACAGGTATGGTACACAGCTCATCTGGTTGAACAGGTGAGACAAGACGAGTGCTGGTTTGTAAATGTCTTATCACTGCCTCCTAAGAATATTTTGTAAAATAAAAACACTGATGACCCTTTGGGAACATGTTTTTTCCTTATTCAATTGTGATGCTCTCAGTTTTCATCCTCATTGTGATCAGATTCTTCCAAATAATTGCACAGCACAGGAAGGGAAAAAGAACGTTTTGGTTGTTTTTTTTGGTCATTGTTTTGTTTTTCATTTTTTTCCTGTGTGTAAAACAATGTCATCTTGTTTTAAATGCTCTCTGAGGACATTGACAGTAAATATTTAAAAAATGACAATATGTTGGAGTTTTACTTAAAAGTCTACAGTTAAACTTTGCTAGTTTTTTTTTTTTTTGTACAAAGTCTATACCAGTGTTATCACAGCATGATTAAAAATAAAAAACTGGGTAGAAAGGAAGGTGTACATGATGTGTAGAGATTTAATATCTTTCCAGAATATTTTGATATTCTTCCTTCTTATTTCATTTGCCTCTAATCACGAAGAATCACTAATTTATATTTCAACCTTTTATTCTTTATATTTTAAACACAGACTTTTATTATTATTCATGTGTATGGGTGTGCCTGCGTATTCATATGCACATAAGTGCCATGCTCTTAGAGCCCAGAGGAGGATGTTGGACCCTCTGGAGTGTAGGCAATTGTAAGTAACTTGACAAGGGTGCTGGGAAACAAACTCAGATCCCCTGGAAGATCAATGCATGCTCTTAGCTGTTGAGACATCTCTTTAAACCTCTTGACAATGTATCCTGTTTGTTTTTCTTTTGCCATTACTCCTTCAAATAGAAAGATGTAAATATGTCTAATTGCCCTGTTGGTAAGGCTGAAGGATTAGCTTTACGCCATTTTATTGTGTATATTTGGACAATATACCTAGATGACACCAGAAAGGTAGCTTTGCTGTAACATTTATCTTCTAAAATATGGGCACTTGAAAATGCACTGAACATTTTATGTACTTCTATTGAAAAGATCCAACTCACAAAGACACACTGCAGTAACTTTTGTAGAGGGTTCAAAAAGTGAGACCGTTAGGATATTAAGAGGATACAGTTGGTCTCTATTACTGAAGGTATGGCAGTCTTAGGCGATGTGCAAGATGCAGCAGTTATTAGAAAAGCAGTAGGGACTGAACAACATAGCCACAGTCCACATTCCACCTAGACTAAAAGGTGAGACAAGAGAAGTAGTGATTTATTTTAAGATATTTTTTCTTTTTTCTTTCTTTCTTTTTTTAATGGTTTTTCATTTTAGCTTGCCCAATTCCTTTGTTGGGACAAGATCACTTTTATCCTTTGGTTCATATTTTTCAATAGTCTTATTTTTTAGTTAGCCATTGATACTTAAACTAATTGATCTAAAGAAGATTTTTAATAGTCTGGTAAAAATCAAGGTATATATTTTATCTACATAAAATAGGTGAAAATCACATAGAAGTTGATCCAAACCAGAGAATTATTAATTGTATTATTTCATTTGAAGACAAGGCCAGTGGGAACTAAGCAGGTACACTGCTGCTGGAGCCTTGAACTCACTCTTCACCCTCTTCGCAACCTCAATGTTTTCAACATCAGACTGCAAGCAGCTATAACTGTTCTTGCACATGGGAAGAGTTCTTCAATAGTGCCAGCAGATTCTAGACATCCCCTCTGACTCAAGATGCTGCCTTAAAGACAGCATTTTAACCTTTGAAATATTTAGAGTTAAACTTCTAAACAAAATTCTTATTTACTGGCCTGCCTGAGAGACTCTTGGGCTTACTGAGGAACAAAGTAAACAAAACAAAACAAAACAAAAGTAAATCATTTTGAATTGACTTATAAAAATAATCTAAAATAAAGTGACCACACGACTCTTATTTTTAGTTTTCATATGCAAAAGTTAATATTCTTCCCTCCTTGAACATATGTTATGAAAAAAAAAAGTGAAAATCAGAAAACATTTACTTTTGCTAAAACAACATCCACTTGGCATGTGCTAAATGTTGGTATTCTGTCTAAACTCCACCCCAATGTTCCTGGCAGCAGCCTGGTATGCTCCTCCACAGTTACTTGAAAACAGCCAGTAGGTATAGCCCTATAAAAGGGGCTGCTTGGCCCCTCCTCTCTCTCTTGCCTCTCTCTTACCTCTTGTCCCCTTGCTCCCTATCCCCCCCCCCCATGCAGCCATGGCTGGCCCCTAATTTTCTACTCTCTCCTTCTCTCTGCCTTTCTCTGCCTCTGCTACCCTCTTAACCCCCCTCCCCATGCCCTAAATAAACTCTATTCTATACTATACTGGTGTGTGTCTGGTCCCTCAGGGCGAAGGAATGCCTTGGCCTGGGCCCACTGGGGCACCCCCTTTCCCCACACCGTGCCAGAACATATTCTTATAGTTCTTTCTCTTTTTATGATCACAACACTAAACATATTTTGTTTTCTTTTTCCAACTGACATTAATGGAATAACAATTTAATAAAATATAACTGAATTTTGTATTTTAGAACAATAGTAAAATAATGGTACTCATTTGTCATTGAATATTACTTTAAATGTCTGTATATACTAATGCATTAAAGTTGCATTAGTAAACCATTAGATGTTTTTAAAATTCAAATCATGAATATAATAGAAACAGTAGATACAGATAAATCTAGGATAGATATCAAATACAACTTGTTTATGGGAGCTTTAGTGTGCTACTTTCACATGTGAGATCAGATAAACACGCACAATGACTTCACGTGATTTTTAAAGAGAACTTTTAACGCTGATTTGAAGAAAAATAATAGTGCTTTTTAGCCCGAAGGCTATGAAAAGCCAATGTGGCTCATTGGCAAAGTACCAAGGGATTAAAACACTCCTAAACTGATCTTAGATATTTTCATTGTGATTGTTTTGTTTCATTGTGGGAATTAAAATCAGCTTTTTAATTTATGCAATATTTGGACTTAAATTAAAAAGAATTGATTAGCTAGCATGGGAAGTTCTTTGACATTTACCAGATATGACTGAGTAGGAAAGAGACTCGATTCAGTGAGAAGCATGAGATCAAGAGACAGAAGTTTGCACCAGTCAGCCAAGACATGTAAATATGGAAACGATCACATCTCTGCTCATAGTACAATTTTGGAAGTAAAATACAGCACCTCTTGGCTGTTTTCTTGAAAAGTCCATCGTGCATGTGCAAAGGGGAGTCATGGGTGGGCAGCAGCTAGGCTGTGCTACATATTCCTTCTCACCCTGGACTTGGTACGTGGCAGATTAGCATTCATTGTCTACTGACCCTCTAACACAAGATAGATATCAGGTATTGTTGTTTGTAGTAGCATCCCAGTGATGAGCCAGAAGCAGCACAAGTGCACATGAGTACATAAATACAGTTGGATTTCAAACTAGAAAGGCAAAGTGAGAAATCTGAGTGATTCACAAAATTAATCTTTTTTGAAGCATGATTCAGAGTAAGACAGAAAATAGACTAAAGATGAGAGACCAGCCACAGCAACAGTGACAGGATGACATTCTAGAATCTAGAGTCTAGGCTTTAAAATGCAAGGCATCCATCACTACACTGAGACAATGTACTGGGTTGGGAGATCATGAGGCAGTTATTCAGCTTAAAGACAAAGTGAGCAGAACTAGAGCTCTAGACAGCTTGAAGGGAACAAAGAACAGTGACTTCAGAAGAACGTGAGTCCAAGCATATTGCAGACTTAAAACTGACCAGAAACTTTAGCCAATGCTGGCACCTCCATATTTGGGGTGACTCCCTGGACCATAAGCTCACATTACAGGAACTGCCATTCATAATTTGGGGATGAATATTTATAACTATCACTAGAAAACTGAATGTTTATTCAGAGAAGATAATTTGTCCTCAGTGCTGGGCAGTTTTGTGGACTCCAAACATAGTCTGCCTAATGGGGTAATTAACATCAGGCTCTCTTCTTTTTAAACAATAACTAAAAAATGAAAAGCATCAAGGCTCTGGCCTCATTTTCTTGCCTGTTTGCTTTCTGAGACTGAGCCGGAAGATTTGGGATTTGCTGTATAGTAAAGGTTGGTTTTCAACTCCCCATCTTTCTGCCAGCATCCTCTGAGTACTGGAATGACAGGTGTGTGACCTCAAGCGTTGCTTAGGAAAATGTATAACAAAAGTGACCTTAAGAGCAGAGAAATAGGTTAAGAGTTGATGAAAAACAACTTTTCACACCACAGAGCTAGGTCAGAGGAAATCTCCATTCTCTATTCCCCTTGCTTCCCAGCTGAGGAGGGGTAATAGACAGGACAAAGAGAGTCCCAGACAGTCAACACAGAATCAAAAGAGCTTGAGAAGAGATTGACCAAATCGGGCATTTATAGCTAGGGAAATGCTATGGCAGGCAGGGTAACCTGCTTTGTTTTGTTTGATTTATTTATTTGTTTGTTTTAAACCCCAGGAAATGGGAGAAAAACTAACACCTTGGCCCCAGGAGCCTCCCCAGTGGCATCTACTAGGAGAATCATTTTGAGGCTGAAGCACCTTCAAAACGTGATATCAAGTGCTATGGAGATTATAAATAGCAAAGGCGATAGGGGTTTGACTCCTTCCTGGTTGGTTACTTTCTTTTTCTGGAATTAAACCAAACTAGGTTAGCTTTCTGCATGTGATGGGGGACGGGGCAGGGATAGAGATAGATATATAGAGAGGAGGGGTCGGGGAGGTGGGAGTGTGTCTGTGTGGGATGTATGAGGGCGTAGCAAACAAGACATCTGTACCTGTACTGACACAGGTCTCCGATGGTTATCTAAAGACACCAAGACAAGAGGGGCCTTGAGGCGGCCACAGCTGGGTGGCTGTTGAGACAGAGAACTGAAAAATGGGATGGTAGATGAGGGGAAGTGGAGGGCCCCAAACCAGGATTTTCAGTAAGAATTCATCTCATTAGCAGAGTCTGAGACAGCTGGAGTTAGTGCCTGTGCTTCTCCGCTTGTTATTTAAATGACATAAAGGGCTTTGGGGAATAATTCTAGCGGAGCACCTAACTTTGTCCCATGTACTTCCAGGGTCTGATGCCAAGGACCACACTGGCAGTGGTCTGGGAGCTTCCCTAGCAGAGAACTTGGGAAGGGGAAAAGCTTGTCTGGGAAGCAGAGGAGGCCCCCTTAACTTTACCTAAAAGCCGCCTGACTTTCAAATAGGTCCTGTGTCCACACAAGCTTCACGTTACAGTTTAGACTCACTTGGGTGGAGGAGAACATTTGCTGGCCTGCTTCTTGAACAATTAGAATTTGGAATAAGCGACAAACAAGCCTACATCACCCTGAAGCCCCTCATCTGAGCTGGGGATGGTGAACTGTTCAAGGGGGGGAGCTCACAGACAGTGTGTTAGAGCCCCAGGATCACCAGGATCTTTCCAAGATGACAAGCCCATCTGCCGCCACTCACCCGTGCACGGTGCCCAGCTCCGGGCTTCTTTCACGCCTCTTGGCTGCTCCCCATCTACAGCGCTGCTGGCGCTGGAGAGGCTGTGCTTGTCTTGTCTGGTCTCTGTTACTCCCTGCTGCCTGGGATCCAGGCTGCCTGCAGCTGTAATCCTAGCGGAGACAGCTACAATTTATACAGCAAAGGGGCGTTGCTGTTCCTTGGGATCTGAGTCTGGGCTTGCCTTCCCTTCTCGCCCCGCCTTAAAGACCCTCCTGACCCCTCCCTTGACAGATTCTGACTAAGGCAAGGATGACTCCAATGTACTTCAGTGTCACCTACTTAATACAGGCTCACTTGGAACTGGAACCCTACATCTCCTAGAGAGGTTCTGGAAGAGGGAGGGATCTGTGTGGGATCAGACAACATTATTTACTTTGGAGAGAAAATATTCCTTTTTCCCCCTTTGTTTGCTTGTTTCTTTCTTCCTTCACCAGCTAGCTCTCCTTTATTTCTAAGTTAAAAACACTTTTAAGGACGAATTAGGAACTTCCTTGTATTTATAATACCAAATCAAAATTTGACAGTGCAGCTGTGGATCTTAGATGGCACTGATTAATTATAGGGTTGCACAGAATGAAAGGGTAGATTTTTATCTATTTTTTTAAATGCTCCTTGAATATCATTCATTACAACTATTCTTGTTAACGTATTAGAAAGTCAGTAATGTCATATAAGTACCTTTGGTCTCTTGACTTGTATCCAACTTTGTAGTTAGAAAAACAAAAATGAAATTTTAAAAGTCTACTGACAAAAAAGGAACTCAAGCCTTTTGTATTTGTAGGGTTTTTTTTTAATTTTTGTTTTTTGTTTTGTGTTGTTTTATTTTGTTTTGTTTCCCAAGACAGGGTTTCTCTGTATAGCCCTGGATGTCCTGGAACTCACTCTATAGACCAGGCAGGCCTAGAACTCAGAAATCTGCCTGCTTCTGCCTTGCAAATGCTGGGATTAAAGGCATGTGCCACCACTGCCTGGTGTGAAATACTCTTGAATACATTAGCACAGAAGACTTTCTGAACAGAACATCATGAGCATGCACAGGCACTAAGATCAACAACTAATGCACAGGACCTCATGAAACCGAAAACCTTCTGTAAAGCAAAGGTAAAAGTAGTAGCCTGTAGAGTGGGAAAAGATGTTTTACCAACTCCATATTCAAAAAAGTACTAATATCAAAAATATATAAACAACTCACAAAACTGGGTGTCAAGAAAATAAATAATCCAATGACATAAGGGTACAGATCTAAACAGAGAATTCTCTATAGAGGAAGCTCCAATTTTGAGGAATGCTTAATGAAATGTTCAATATCCGTAGTCATCAGGGAAATACAAATCAAAATTAGTTTGAGATTCCCATCCTACACCTCTCAGAAATGGCTGAGACTAAAAGCGAC
Source organism: Mus caroli (assembly GCF_978045245.1). NCBI lineage: Eukaryota > Metazoa > Chordata > Mammalia > Rodentia > Muridae > Mus > Mus caroli. The sequence goes on along the minus strand of NW_028227258.1, from coordinate 141,592,380 downwards.
AGCTCCATTCTGGTGAAGATATGGTATGAGAGGAATGCTTTTCCATTGCTGGTGGGAATACCAACTTGTACACCTATGAAAATCAGTGCAGTCGTTCCTCAGAAAAACAGGGATTGATCTACCTAAAGATCTAGCTACATCACTCTTGGGCATATACCTAAAAGGTACTTCATCCTCCCAAAGGATACTCAACCATCTTCACTGATGGTATATTTATAATAACCATGTCTTGGAAACAACCTAGATGCCCCTCAACAAAAGAATGGATAAAGTAAATATGGGACACGTACAGAATGGAGTATTATTCAGCTGCTAAAAAATGACATCATAAAATTAGCAGACAAATAGATGGAACTAGAAAAAAAAATCATCATGAGTGAAGCAATCCAGACTAAGAAAGATAAATGTGGTATGTATTTGCTTTTGACAACTGAGTTACAATTCAGAGATCCAGAGATGTTAAGTATAGAGGAAGAGACTAGGGCAGCATATGATCTCCTTTTAAGGGTGAAATAGAGATTTTCTGGGTGGACTGTGTGTGTGTGTGTGTGTGTGTGTGTGTGTATTTAGATTCAGGTTGAGAGGGGGAGTAGAGATGGGGTTGATTGAGAAAATGTAGGAAGAGAATGCTATAATGGAGGGGAATAAGAGGGGTGTTTTGGAAATCTAATGCAGTGGAATCTCCCTAAAATATATGAAGGCAACCCTAAAGAAGACTCCAAATAATGAGAAGAAAAAGTCTCAATTGGCTATATGTCACCAAATGAAGCATCCAGTACCAGGGTTGAGTTGCAACCAATTGAGTTGTCCAAAGAGGTCTCACAGAAATACTCAAACAACCATACTACTGCCAAAACAATACATTATTCTCAACAAACTGACAGCAAGGACCCATTGCTGAAGACCAAACACACACACACACACACACACACACACCCCTCATTGAGCATGAAGAGCTTATGAAGAGCTGGTACATACATAGAACCTTCACCCTTGTGTTCTAGTGTCTTAGGTACAGAAAAGTACTCTTCAGGCTACCAAAAGAGAAATGTAAAGACCAACCCAGCCACAAACCCATTGATATGCAATCTGTCCTGCTTGCAAAATATCCTAGGAAATTGTGGTACAAAGCTTGTGGGAGGAACCAACCAATGTCTGATTTGATTTAAGGCCCACTTCATGAGATGGAGCCCATACCTGACAGTGCTTGGATGACCAAGAACTAGAGACTACATAGCCAGGAGACTTAAGATAAAACCAAATACTACTGGTCTTTAAAACTAAAACAAACAAACAAACAAACAAACAAACAAAAAATACCTGCTAATAAAATGACTACTAATGATATGCTGCTGTACTCATAGATCAGTGACTTAGACATCATCATCGAAGCTTCCTATTACACCAACTGAGAACAAATATAGAGACCCACAACTAGACATTTCACAGAGTGATAGACTTTGAAAGATTAAGATGTGTTCATCAAATTTCTCTCCTCAGAGCTCAGAGAATCCCACAGAGGGGGTGCAGAAAGAAGTGTAGGAGAAGACATTGTAATAAGGAAATATTGTATGAGAAAAGAATGTTTTTAACAAAGGAGGGAGGGAACAGAAGAAAAGCACCTATAGCAAGCCTTGAGCAATGACTACTTGGGAGATGGGCTAAGAGCATTGCATATATGCTACTTGAAGATCAGTGTTGGAGGCAGAGTTTGATGAAGTTGCCTTTTAAAGAGGAGTTGTTCTGAAACAACATTTTTTTTTCTGATCTAGTAGCAAGAACTAATTTCATAGGAATTTCTTTAATTCATGACACCTTTTCTCATGCCTATTACTGTAATTTAAAATTGGTGAAATTAGATTCTTTAGGCTTACAATTCCTGTATTTAGACTTCCCAAGGGTTTGTGACCCACAGTCTTTGCACAGTGACTCATGATTCTAGTTGCTCATTAAGTTGCTTTTGACTACTACTTCCAGATCAGGATAATTATTATTTATTATTATTTTTCCATGGTATTGAAGTTAGCTACTTAAACTCTCCCCTTTGGCATATCTTCAAGGCTAGCCTATTTATTACTATAATTATTATTTACTCTTTCTATAGATTATATACATATTTTACATAGTTTATGACTTGAAGATGCTTAAGTTGAAAACCTACTATTTACAAAAAAAACCATATGTTTTATTGGCAAGGTATTATAATCATTTATTTACAGAGATGTTTATTTGCCAGTGGATATATTTGGACTTAGAAATATAAAACTAGTAGCTAACATTAACATCAGTTCTTAGACATGTTTTCACAACTTGGATTATCTTGAATAAATGGCCTGGAAAAATCATTTAAATAGAACTAATGATTTAAACATGTGAATAACATATTATTTTCTCACGAATAAATTTCCTGGAGTAACATGCTATCTCTTTAAATAATTTTATACTGCTTCTCTTTAAAAACATTTCTCATTTTTACAATTTGTCTATATGTATATGCTGAATTTGAACCTTTATTTACAGAAAAGACAACTTTTATTTTAAGTGGATTATAGTGATTATGGTGCTGGTCACAATAGCATAAATATACATAGTCCTTGAATTTAAGAAGATCACAACTGCTCCTGGTTTCTATCTGTCTGTGCCTGGAACTCATCCTATGCCACAGAGCTCCATACCTAAATACTGCCAGGAGAGAGCTGGTCTCCCAGGAATGCGGACATGCCTGTGAATAAAGGTAAGACCACCACTTCTGATAAAATTCCTGCCCTAAAGGGATCCACCCTGAGCCATCAGGACACAGGAACCAAGGAACATTCTATCTGCACCCTGGAGCTGACCCTGTGCCACAGTTCTCCATACCCAAATTCCTTCCAGAGAGAACTGGTCTCCCAGGAGTTCTGTCATATAGGCCTGCAGGACGGACAAACCACAGTCAGAGACAACAAGACCAGCTAACACCAGGGATAACCAGATAGTGAGACAAAAGGGCAAGAACACAAGCATCAGAAACCAAGGCTACTTGGTATCATCAGAACCCAGTTTTCTCACCACAGTGAGCCCTGGGTACCCTAACACACCAGAAAAACAAGACTCTGATTTTAAATCACATCTCGTGATGATGATGTGGGACTTAAATAACTTTAAGAAGGACATAAATAACTCCCTTTTAAAAAAAATACAAGAGAACACAGGTAAACAGCTTAAAGCCCTTAAAGAGGAAAAACAAAAGTTTTGTAAAGAATTGCAGTAAAACACTACCAAACAGGTGAAGAAATTGAACAAAACCATCCAGGATCTAAAAATGGAATAGAAACAATAAAGAAATCACAAAGGGAGACAACCCTGGAGCTATAAAACCTAGGAAAGAGATCAGGAGACATAGATGCAAGCATCACTAACAGAATACAAAAGATAGAAGAGAGATTTTTCAGGTGCAAAAAATACCATAGAAAACATTGACAACAGTCAAAGAAAATGCAAAAAGCAAAAAGCTCCTAACCTAAAACATCCAGGAAATTCAGGACACAATGAGAAGAGCAAAGGGTAATAGGTATAGAAGAGAGTGAAGATTCTCAACTTAAAGGTCCAGTAAATATCTTCAACAAAATTATAGAAGAAAACTTTCCCAACCTAAAGAAAGAGATGGCCATAAACATAAATAGGCCTACAGAACTCCAAATAGATTGGACCAGTAAAGAAATTCTTCCTGTCACATAATAGTCGAAACACCAAATGTAGAAAACAATGTAAGAATATTAAAAGCAGTAAGGGAAAAAGGTCAAATAACATATAAAGGCAGATCTATCAGAATTACAAACAGACTTCTCACCAGAGATTATGAAAGCTAGAAGATCCTGGACAGATGTTATACGGACACTAAGAGAACACAAATGTCAGTCCAGGTAACTATACCCAGAAAACTCTCAACCACCATAGGTGGTGAAACAAAGATATTCCATGACAAAACCAAATTTACACAATATCTGTCCACAAATCTAGCCCTACAAAGGATAATAGATGGAAAACACCAACAGTAGGAGGGAAACTACATCCTAGAAAAATCAAGAAAGTAATCTTTTAACAAACCCAAAAGAAGATAATGACACAAACATAAAAATAACATCAAAAATAACAGGAAGCAACAATCACTATTCCTTAATATCTCTTAACATCATTGAACTCAATTCCCCAATAAAAAGACATAGACTAACAGACTGGATATGGAAACAGTGCCCAACACTTTGCTGCATACAGGAAACACACCTCAATGTCAAAGACAGACACTACCTCAGAGTAAAGGGTTGGAAAACAATTTTCCAAGCAAATGGTCCCAAGAAACAAGCTGGAGCAGTCATTCTAATATCACATAAAAAGTTCTACCAAAAGTTATCAAAAAGGGTAAGTGTGGAAAGCCTTTTGGGGTACCGCTTGGCAGGAGTGTGACATTGGCTAAGGACAAAGAAGTGGCTTCAGACAGGAATCTGACCTTGGCCTAGGACAAGGAAGTAAGCTCAGGCAGGAATCTGACTTTAGGGCAAGATAAGGAATCGGCAAGAATCTAACTTTAGGCTGTGATAGGGAAGTAGGATAAGGCAGGAATTTTAGTCTTAGGGTGAAACTAGGCCTCAGGCAAAATTTTTGGGCTTGGACCAGGAAGTGGACTTAAGTATTTCAGCCATTATGATAAGCCCCTTTTAACAACTATCATAGGGATAATCACAGGACTTCACTTGCTGCTTTGTTAGTAGTTCCTTATTGTATTGCTCGCCCAAAATACTTGCATGTAATTAAAATGGTATAAAAAGTGGGTTGGAAAATAAAAATTTGCCTTCAGTCTCAGACTTGACAGGGGTCACGCTGCAATTTTGTCTGTCTTTTTTCTTTTTAATCCTCACTGCTATACTGGAGAACCTGTTAACTGACTGAGCGGGCTTGGTCATATAAGGAAGAACATTTCATACTCATCAAAGAAAAAGTCTACCAAAAAGAACTCTCAATTCTGAACATCTATGCTCCAAATGCAAGGGCACCCACATTCATAAAAGAAACTCTACTGACACTCAAAAGCACACATTGAACCTCACACAATAATAGTGGGAGACTTCAACACCCTACTCTCAGTAATGGACAAATCATGGAAACAGAAACTAAACAGAGACACATTGAAACTAGTAGAAGTTATGGACCAAATGGATTTAACAGATATCTATAGAAGATTTCATCCTAAAACAAAAGAATATACCTTTTCTTAGCACCTCATGGTGCTATCCTAATTAACAAAATCAAAAATGAAAAGGGAGACATAACCACAGAAACTGAGGAAATCCCAAATATCATCAGATTCTACTACCTTCTGTACCATGAGGTGCTTAGCACCTTCTCCAAAACTGACCATATAATCTGTCACAAAATAGGCCTCAACACATACAAGAAGATTGAAATAATCCCATTCTTCCTATCAAATCACCATGCAATAAGGCTGGTCTTCAATAACAACAAAGCAACAGAAAGCCCTCATACACATGGAAGCGGAACAATACTCTACTCAGTGATAACTTGGTCAAGGAAGAAATAAAGAAAGAAATGAAAGACTTTTAGAGTTTAATGAAAATGAATGTGCAACATAACCAAACTTATGGGATACAATGAAGGCAGTCCTAAGAAAAAAACTCATATCTCAGTTCCTCCAAAAATAAACAGGAGAGAGCATATACTAGCAGCTTGAGAGCACATCTGAAAGCTGTAGAACAAAAAGTGGCAAATTCACCCAAGAGGAGTAGACAACAGGAAATAATCAAACTCAGGGCTGAAATCAACCAAGTGGAAACAAAACGAACTATAGAAAGAATCAACCAAACCAGGAGTTGGTTCCTTGAAAAATTCAGCAAAATAGATAAACCCTTAGCCAGACTAACTATAGGGCAAAGAGACAGTATCCTAATTAACAAAATCAAAAATGAAAAGGGAGACATAACCACAGAAACTGAGGAAATCCCAAATATCATCAGATTCTACTACCTTCTGCACCATGAGAATCTCAGGTGCAGAAGATTCCATAGAGAACATTGGCACAACAATCAAAGACAGTGCAAAATGCAAAAAGATCCTAACTCAAAACATCCAGGAAATCCAGGACACAATGAGAAGACCAAACCTACGGATAATAGGAGTAGATGAGAATGGCGATTTTCAACTCAAAGGACCAGCAAATATCTTCAACAAAATTATAGAAGAAAACTTCCCAAACCTAAAGAAAGAGATGCTCATGAACATACAAGAAGCCTACAGAACTCCAAATAGACTGGACCAGAAAAGAAATTCCTCCCCACGCATAATAATCAGAACAACAAATGCACTAACTAAAGATAGATTATTAAAAGCAGTAAGGGAAAAAGGTCAAGTAACATATAAAGGCATGCCTTTCAGAATTACACCAGATTTTTCACCAGAGACTATGAAAGCCAGAAGAGCCTGGACAGATGTTATACAGACACTAAGAGAACACAAATGCCAGCCCAGGCTACTATACCCAGCCAAACTTTCAATTACCTTAGATGGAGAAACGATTCCATGACAGAACCAAGTTCACACATTATCTTTCCAGGAATCCAGCCCTTCAAAGGATAACAGAAAAAAAAAAAAAACCAATACAAGGACAGAAACCATGTCCTAGAAAAAGCAAGAAGGTAATCCCTCTATGAAGCTAAAAGAAGACTGCCACAAGAACAGAATGCCAACTTTAACAACAAAAATAATAGGAAGCAACAATTACTTTTCCTTAATATCTCTTAATATCAATGGACTCAACTCCCCATTAAAAAGACATAGACTAACAGACTGGCACACAAACAGGACCCAACATTTTGCTGTTTGCAGGAAACCTATCTCAGGGAACAAGAGACACTACCTCAGAATGAAAGGCTGGAAAACAATTTTCCAAGCAAATGGTATGAAGAAACAAGCTGGAGTAGCCATTCTAATATCTAATAAAATCGACTTCCAACCCAAAGTCATAAAAAAAGAGAAGGAGGGGCACTTCATACTCATCAAAGGTAAAATCTTCCAAGAGGAACTCTCAATTCTGAATATCTATGCTTCAAATACAAGGGCAGCCACATTCATTAAAGAAACTTTAGTAAAGCTCAAAGCACACATTACACGTCACACAATAATGGTGGGAGATGTCAACACACCACTTTCACCAATGGATAGATCATGGAAACAGAAACTAAACAGGGACACAGTGAAACTAACAGAAGTTATGAAACAAATGGATCTAACAGATATCTACAGAACATTTTATCCTAAAACAAAAGGATATACCTTCATCTCAGCACCTCATGGTACCTTCTCCAAATTTGACCACATAATTGATCACAAAAGAAGCCTCAACAGATACAAAAATATTGAAATTGTCCCATGCATCCTATCAGATCACCATGGACTAAGGCTGATATTCAATAGAAAAATAAACAATAGAAAGCCAACATTCACGTGGAAACTGAACAACACTCTTCTCAATGATAACTTGGTCAAGGAAGGAATAAAGAAAGAAATTAAGGACTTTTTGGAGTTTAATGAAAATGAAGCCACAACATACCCAAACTTATGGGACACAATGAAAGCATTTCTAAGAGGAAAACTTATAGCTCTGAGTGCCTCCAAAAAGAAACTAGAGAGAGCACACATTAGCAGCTTGACAACACACCTAAAAGCTCTAGAACAAAAGGAAGCAAATTCACCCCAGAGGAGTAGATGGCAGGAAATAATCAAACTCAGGGGCGAAATCAACCAAGTGGAAACAAGAAGAACTATTCAAAGAATCAACCAATCAAGGAGCTGGTTCTTTGAGAAAATCAACAAGATAGATAAACCAGTAGCCAGACTCACTAGAGGGCACAGGGACAGCATCCTAATTAACAAAATCAGAAATGAAAAGGGAGATATAACAACAGATCCTGAAGAAATTCAAAATACCATCAGCTCCTTCTACAAAAGGCTATACTCAACAAATCTGGAAAACCTGGATGAAATGGACAAATTTATAGAGGCTTCATCTATTAACTGATGTGACCAGATGAAGAAATCCACAGTCAAACATTAGGCAGAGCTCAGGACAACATTAGTCATAAGAGTCAAGGACAAGATATTACAACCCACAGAACCAACTAATTTTACTTCACAGGCTCTCACCCATGAAGACACCTTTCACACAGGTGGAATCAACAATAAGAGAGTCTTCATGGTTCTGACCTAGGTCCTTTGCACATGTTACAATCGTGTAGCTTGGTATTCTTGTGAAACTCCAGCAGTGAGAACAGAGGTTTTTTCCTACTCTTTTACCTGCTTTTGGGACCCTTTCCCTCCTACTGTGTTCACTCCTCTTATTAAATATAGATCATTTTCTCATACAATACGTTCCAAATACAGTTTTTCCTCCCTCTATTCCTTTCACCTCTCCCACTACACACACACACACACACACACACACCTCCTCTTACATCTGGGTTAAGTTCATTACTTTCTCTCATTAGAAAAGAACAGGCTTCTTCCTAGAGATAAAAGCATAACATATCAAAATAAAATATAGTAAGATAAAATGAAAACCATCATATTAAAGTTATACAGACCAAGTTAAAAAAAAAGAGCTCTAAGAGAAGGCAAAATAATCAGAAACTCACTAATTTCCACATTCCTAGTATATATATTTATGTACAGAGGATCCTTGTAGACTCATGTAGACTTTGTGATTCCTGCTTCAGTCTCTGTGAGTGATTTGATTTTTGCTCACTTATTTTAAATGGTCTTGCTGTTCTGGTGTTTTCCATCCCCTCTGCCTCCCTCATTTCCAGAATAAAAAGACAGTCTTTAAAATCTTTATTACAGAAATTGAGTATGACAAATATTCATTACTGTGTAGAATATATTCAAAATATGTATTGATAAATTTTGCAATATGGGAATTTATAGATTGAGTAAATGACCTAAGTATCCATTGATGCAACATTTCAGCGTTTCATTGTGTTAATGGTGATTGTGGTTATACAGAATTTTTGTCTCTACATTTAAATATCATTTTATTTACTTCATTAGTATAAGCACTTAACTAAATTATTAAGAAAAAATATTTAGTCTTTAAATATTCTTTCTTTATCTGAAATTATAAATTTTATTGCAATTCACTTTGCAAAGCTGACAGAATCCATTTGTTCCTCTTGAACAATGTGCAGTAAAATGAGTATTTTTACTCCCTGATAAGTCATACAAGCTCACAAAATGCACATCTGTCAGAACACAGTTCAAGAATGGAGTTGTGTGAGAATTCTGAATGCTTGTAAGAAAGCTCCAAGAAAACAAGATGTGAATCTTGTAGCTTCAGTGTTTCTTCAAACACTGAATTTCTCTAGGAATGTGTTTTTGTCCTACACCCAGGGTACTGGACAGATACAAGTTTTCTTCAGCTGTTGCTATTTACATGCCTCTATAGAAAAACATGTTTTTGCCACGCGTGGCTTTTCCTTCTAATTCAACTTCTTACTCGTGTGACTTTTCTTATCCTTCAAAGTACAATTTTTTTTTGATGCTTTGCACAAAGTTAAGTGTTGCAAGAGATTTTAGTTCACCTCATCTGTTGGCTAGTTTCTCCCATATCCCTCTGCCTCTGAAGAAGTGACACACATCATTAACTCTTAATATTTGCTTCTCCATCTAAAGTAAGCCAAGGAAAAGAAGGAAGTTCAAGACTGGGTTCCCATAAAACCTTATTTGGGAATGACAATGTCATCATTTTCATGGCATCTCAACCTTATCCCTTGACAGCAACTTGAATAGTTTGTTGACTGTGGTAGTAAATGAACAGGGCAGCTTTCTTCAACTTCTTTGCCTGTTTTCCTTACACTTCTTTTTTTGCACAACAAATTCTTTCTGTATATGAATAAATGAATAAAAATAACCTAAACTAGGACAAAGTCTTTTGAGTGTACAGTATATTTGAAAAGTAAAATTAAATCCCCTATCTCTCTGGCAGGGTCTGATTTTGAATCATTTGTGAAAAAAATAAACAGTCTTATTCTTAATAATAAATTTAGTCAGCAAGAACATGCTTTAATGAAGATAATATAATGGTTCTAAATGTTACTTAGTAAAATATCAAGTTATTTTTCTTTAGGGAGAAAAACAATCATTAAAAAATAATGTCAGCTTTAAGGAAGCTAACATATTAGTTCAGTCAACTCAGCATTCGGTTGTCCAGAGCACTGAATAAATTAACTAATTTATATCATTTCTTACATTTGTTAACTTATTTGTCTGTGTTTCTTTATGTATCTATGCTTGTGGAGGAGGGCACATGTGTATATTTATGGATTCCATATTACATGTGTGGAGGTAAGAAAACAGCAATGAGAGCTTTTTTATTCTTTCTGAAGGTTTGAGGTATCACAGTTATCTCTTCCTACTCACAACTACTGTCTTTACTCACTGAGCTATCTTCTGCCCTATACTAACAATATTTAATAAGAAAACAATTTCCTAAAGTTTTAAAAGCATACTATATTTTGTTATGAGGAATGGTCTAGTTTTACAGAAATATGTCTTGAAAAATCCAAATAATGATATGAAGAGACGATTTCAGATGCAAGGTGCCTGTGACCTTCAACCCTTAAGAAATGCCATAGAAAATTGACAACATTGAGTTGAGTCCTGCTACATTTGAAGTTGGGATAGTTATTTTTATAAGATAGTATAAAAGTGTCTTTGAAAAGATGATTTCATGGGCCACTTAGCATACTACAAATATTCAGTGGTAAAACCACTAATAAAACTAAAGTTATACTTTTAAGTTAAATAACAGGTACAGCAGTAAGAATTTGCTAATGTGATGGAAACTATTGACAACAAATGTTGAATAGAATGTGGGGACAGCAACTGGTAAGAAGGACATATGTTCCACTATGTTCATAGCGCCTTATTTATTATTAATAATTAATAATGTAATATTTCCAGAAGCTGGAAAGAACCCAGATGTCCCTCAACAGAGAAATGGATACAGAAAATGTGATACATTTACACAATGGAGTACTACTCAGCTACTAAAAAGAATGAATTTATGAAATTCCTAGGCAAATGGATGGACCTGGAGGGTATCATCCTGAGTGAGGTAACCCAATTACAAAAGAACTAACATGATATGTAGTCACTGATAAGTGGATATTAGCCCAGAAACTTAGAATACCCAAGATACAAGATACAATTTGCAAAACACATGAAACTCAAGAAGAACAAAGACCAAAGTGTGGGCACTTTGACCCTTCTTAGAATTGGGAACAAAACACCCATGGAAGGAGTTACAGAGACAAAGTTTGGAGCTGAGATGAAAGTATGGATCATCTAGAGACTGCCACACCTGGGGATACATCCCATAATCAGCCTCCAAATGCTGACACCATTGCATACACCAGCAAGATTTTGCTGAAAGGACCCTGATATAGCTGTCTCTTGTGAGGCTATGCCTAGCAAACACAGAAGTGGATACTCACAATCATCTTTTGGATGGAACACAGGACCCCCAATGGAGGAGCTAGAGAAAGTACCCAAGGAGCTAAAGGGGTCTGTAAGTCTATAGGTGGAACAACAATATGAACCAACCAGTACGCCCGGAGCTTGTGTCTCTAGCTGCATATGTATCAGAAGATGGCTTAGCTGGCCATCACTGGACAAGTCCACTTGGTCTTGCAAACTTCATATGCAAGGGAACACACAGGGGAATGCCAGGGCCAAGAAGTAGGAGTGGGTGGGTAGGAAGTTGGGGCGGGGGGGAGGATATGGGGGACTTTTGGGAAAGCATTTGAAATCTAAATGAAGAAAATACCTAATTAAAAATAATTGGAAATGAAAAAAAAAAAAAGAATGTGCAGACAGTGGAAACATTATTCACTTTTCCTCCCATTAGTTTATTAGTCATTCACTTTACCTCTCAGTTGATTCCCATCTTCCTCCCAGTCCCTTCCCTCATACCACCCTCCCCCTCCCCCTTACCTCTGAGCAGTGGGAGGACCCCACTGGGTGCCAAACTGATTCAAGTCACTGCAGTACTGTGTACATTCTCTCCCACTGATGCCAGACAAAGCAGACCACTTAGGGAAACAAGATCTACAGCCATGCAACCAAGTCAGGGTTAGCTTCCGGTCCAGTTGTTATGGTACTCACATAAAGACCAAGCTACACATCTGCTACATATTTGTGGGTATCCTAGGTCTAGCCCTCATTTGCTCTTTGGTTGGTAGTTCAACTTATGAGGATCCCAAGTACACAGTTCAGTTGACTTTGACAGTCTTCTTATAGAGTCCCTATCCCCTCCAGGATCTACAATCCTTCCCTAAACTTCTCCACAAAATTTCCCAAGCTTGGTCTAATGTTTGGCTGTGGGTCTCTGCATTTGTTTCAGGTAGCTACTGGGTTGAGGCTCTCAGAGAACAGTTATGCTAGTTAGGCTCCTGTTTGTGAATGCAGATAGACAGATGCAAACCTAGCCTAAGAATCCAAGGTTGTTGAATTAGGAAGGCATTCCTGCAATGTGTACCTATTGATCATCTGAGGACATATCAGCACCCCTCACCTCACCCCTGCAAATTACAGTAGTTGCTACTGCATTAATTTATATCTATTCCTGTATTCTGGCCAGTGGGGACAGGTAAAATTGACAAACTATGAGGCTTCAAAGCCTTACAGTGTGTCCTTGTGAATCAACTGTCTCTGCAGTCACAGTTACTAGTTGTTTCCTCCATCTACACATATACCTCCATGCAGACATGGTCTGTCACATTCTTCAAAGTTAAATTCACAGTCACTTCCAAGGAATACAGGTATATAGTCATAGAAGTAAGCCCCAAGAGTCTCCTGAAACTCACTCCATGAACATGTAGATGCTTTCATTCATTTCCAAGTCACAATGCCTGCCTTAGTATCCAGGCACACAGAATCAAGAGTAGCCATTGATTTCAACCTGGCACACAACCCCATTGTAATAGTGGGATGTAAGAACACTCATTATGATCTGTCCCACAGAAGCTTCCAGCAGATCCAGCAAATACAAGCAGGGTTCTTATGGTCTTTATGGCAGGTGCCTTTTTGTGGGCATGTGTTACCTCCACAAGAATTAGTGGGAGTTTCACAGTTTAGCCCTCTTTACCCCTTATGACATTGGACAGGAAGCCCATTTCTCCTGGCTCAGTCATATAAGTGTCAATTTCTTGTCAGGGGCTAGAGAAGCAGGTGTCTTTTAGATCTTCATTCTTTGTCCAAATTGTTGGTTATATCTAAGCAGCAATTGTCTTATGGAAAACCCTTGTGGATAGAATTAGTTTTGGCAAAAATTGAAGAGACACATAGTATTGGTTTTATTGCAAAATGAATCCTGGTGCTTGAAGTAATTGGAGGACAGGGTCCATTTTCTCTCACCTAGGCCAGTCAAAAAGGCAAAGTTATGGGAAAAGAACTAACAGGCAGGCAACAGATTCTAGGTAAACCTCTTCTGCAGATGTTGGGGGGGACCCACATTGAGACAATGATGCATATCTGCTACATATGTGTGAGGGGGCAGGCTAGGTCCAACACTTGTATGCTCTTGGGTTAATGGTTTAGTTTCTGGGAATCCACAATGGTATTTCTCTGGAGTACCTATCCCCTCTGGAATACTTAATCCTTCGTCCACAAGACTTTCTGAGCTAGGTGTAGTATTTGGCCTGGGTCTCTGTATCTGTTTCAGTCAGTTGATGGGAGGAGCCTCTCAGAGGACATTTATGCTAGACTCCTGTCTGAAAACATAACTGAGTATCATTAATAGTGTCAGAGTTTGTGGTTCTTGCCCATGGGATGAATCTCATGTTGGGCCAGCCATTGGGCATATATTACCTTAGTCTCTATGATATCATTGTCCATGCAGTTCTTGTCGGTAGGGTGAATTTTGGGTTGAGGTTTTGTGGGTGGGTTGGTGTCCTTCCTTATTCCTCTACTGGGAGTTTTATCAGGTTCTATAATCCCTACTGTTAAGAGTGTCAGCTAGAATTACCCTCAAAGATTCCCTTGAGTTTCCCCCACTCTACCTGTATCTGACCACACCCTCTATCCCCTCCAAATCAATCCCTTCTCTCTTCCAGTTCCTTCTCACCATCTACTTTTATTGGCAATTTTATATCCTCTTTCTGAGAGAGAGTCACAAATTCTCCCTTGGGTCCTCATTCCTATTATGCTTATTTTGGTCTGTAGATTATAACACTTTATGATTAATATTCACTTATAGGTCAGGACATACCATATATCTCCTTTTGGGTCTTGGTTACTTCACTCAGGATGTTATTTTCTTGTTTCATTCATTTGCCTGCAAATTTCATTATATTATTGTTTTTATTACCTGAGTAGTGTTCTATTTAGATAAACAACATTTTATTTATCCATTCTTCACTTGAGGGGCCTCTGGGCTGTTTCCAGTTTCTGGCTATTACTAATACATAGTAGAGCAAGTGTCCTTGGGCTATTGTGGGACATAGTTTGGGTATATGCTGAAGAGAGGAATAGGTGGGTCTTGAGGCAGAACTATTACCAGTTTTCTGAGAAAGGGAAAAATTGATTCCCAGAGTGGTTATAGGCTTTGCCCTCCCAACAGCAATGGAAGAGTATCCCCATGCTCCACATCTTCACATGTACTGTCGCCTGAGCTGTTGATCCTAGTCATTCTGATAAGTGTAAAGTGTAATCTTAGAGTCATTTTGAGTGGCATTTCCCTAATGACTGAGGATATTGAACATTTAAGTTGTTTCTTGGATATTAGAGTTTTCTTGGTTGAGGAATCTCTATTTAGCCCAGTATCCCATTTTAATTGGGTTATTTGGCTTGTTGGTGTCTAACTTCTTAAGTTCTCTCTCTATATTGGATATGAAAAAAAAGCCTCAACAACCCTATCAACCCTATACAATAAAAGAACTTCTGCAGGTACTGTCATCTTAGACCTCAAGATGTGCTTCAAAACAATACTGAAAACAAACAATATTATTATTATAAACAAAAAAGTTCATGCATGGTATTGCTATAGAACAGACAAATTGATTAATAGAATCAATTAGAAGGCACTGATAAAATCCATAAAACTATGGACACTTGATTTTTGACAAAGAATCCACAACAATCCAATGGAAAAACCCTCTTCAACAAATGGTGCTCCTTTAACTGCATGTCTGCATCTAAAAGAATCCAAATAGATCTGAATTTATTTCCCTGCATCAAACTCAAGTGCAAGTGCATCAAAAACCTCAACATAAAACTGGATACACTAAACAGAAAGGAGACACAGCCTAGAATACATTACTACTAGAGACAATTTTCTGAACAGAATACACATTGCTCAGTCTCTAAGATCAACAATTAATAAACAAGACCTCATGAAACTGAAAAACATTTGTAATGTAAAGAAATGGACATAATGGCTACATATAGATTGGGGAAAGGTCTTCATTACTCATTCTTGGTGGAAGATGAATCAGTGACGACACTCTGGATATCAGTTTGGAGAATATTCATAAAGCTAAACACAAACTTACTATATCAGCCAATAGAATACTCCTTAGAATGTGTCTAAAGAACTCTGAAAAATACTACACAAATACTTGTTCAAGATTGATCATTGCCAGTTTACTCATAATATTGAGAATATGGAAACAGTGTACATGTACTTGAAATGAGAGATTAAAAACTGTGATATATACATATAGTGGAAATCTATTCAACTGTAAGAAAACTGAAATAAAAATTGATAAAAATGAATAGACCTAAAAAACACATATTTAGCAAGGTATTCCAGACCCATAAAGAGAAACACTGAATGTTCCCTCTCATCTATGATTCCTAGCTCCAAATCTGCATATGTAGGAATATAAGGGGTAGAACCTAGAGAAGCCAGAAAAGTAAAAGGACCATTTAGGGTGGGGTAGAAATTTTAGAGAGGAAAGCAGCAAGACAAGTAATAAGGAGGACAGATGGGAAGAAATGAGTTAGAACACAAATGAAAAGGTTAAGGTGTCAATACAGGAGTGGAAGGAAAAATAACTTAAATGAAGTTTGAAAAGCCATAAAAATCATACTCTGCTTTTTACTGAAATTACTTATAATACATAAAGGCAAATATATACAAATGTATATGTAGATATACATAGGTATATAAACTTCTACATTGTATGTACATAGACATTCAATTATATATATGTATATATCACATATACACACATGTTGTAACACTTGAGATGACAACACTGCACAATGTGCATAGACTGTCTAACAAAACCACCTGTGTTTGGCATAAAAAACAGACACCTGTTTGTCTTGTTTTGTTTTTGAGGAGTATGAATACTCTCAAAACAGTGTAGGCTATTGCTATTGCTCTTCATTGTATTCTAGAGGTTGAAGGCATTTACCGATTGTTGAAGCACCATGCATTTCAGACATCGGACTTGGAGGATCAAACTTGGATTTGACCTGAAAACCTCCTTGATGTTGATGATGGTGATATTTCATAGTATTGGAATGTTTTCTGCAGGCTTATAAGAATGAAAGCAACCAATAGTTTTACACAGATGTATCTATGAACTACAAACATAACTAGCATAAAAACTTGTCCCTAAGGGCTTCATGGCCAAACTCATATCTTGGAGAATATTGACAGATTTTTAATTGGGTTTAAGGTCAATTCAACAGAATGAAAATCATGCCTGGTATTAGAAACTTAGCCAACTACCCAGCGATAAAGAAGTCATGAATCTTAGAGGGGACCTCCTACTTCCACTTAACAAATCACCATAATACTTAGCTGAATGATAATATATACACGTATATGCACAGATAAGTGTAACCCCCATAACAATAAAGTCCATCAAAACTAAGAAATTCGTCAAAATGTAATATTTTTTGGTGTGGTACTTCTGCATCAAAGACTCAGGCAAAAAACAGGAACTAGAGGAGAGAAAGGGGAATAAAAAGTCTACTGTGATTTTTTTCTCTTAATATAGCAAAGAAGCTTTGTCTGTGATACATCAATAATATAGGTACCTAAACAAACAATATCATTATACATTCTAATGTCTAAAGGGAAATCTAATGGAGTTCCCTCCCAACAAAGAAATATAGGAAAATAAGGAATATGGAGAGAGGAAGTATTTGTCTTCCCAAGGAATGTATATCAAAATGTCTTATCCAGGAACATTTTGATTTTATCTTAAATATAGCTTGATGAAAGTGGATTTAAAAATAATTTTCATCAGTAAAGTATAGAAAGATGACTACAACAGTAGAAAGGCAATTGGTCACACTAGGTAGCTCTTTTTAATAATTAGATGAAACTGATGGCATAAACTAGCAATATTGCATTAATGTATTCATTGAATAAAATGCTAAGATTTTTCCAGAGTATATGCGAAAGTACACAGGAAGAATTTTGAGAGACTTCCAGGATTCTGACTTGCAGAATTCTCACTTATAGTTATGATCCTAGTTTTGACATTATGAAAGGGTCTTGGAGAGCTGCTGAGTCTTGGAACTAGGAGAAAGTCTTGGAGGGGACATGGTTAAGTGTATATCCTCACTTTCTGTAGAAGCCCAAGGCATGGACCAAAGAGAAGTTAATGATTGACAACATGTGAGAAATTCAGAAGGGAGAGCAAAGATTGGTGAAAGTGCAAGCAGTAGCAACCAAAGTCTTATCATTTGGAGATACCAGTACCACAGGATCCACAGTAGCCATGAAGTAAAACTAAACTGAACCAGAAACACTAGCAGTGTGTGCTACCACTGGAAGAACTAGGGAAGTGATGCACACTGTACCACCAATATCTCATGCTGACCTTTTAACCTTTGACCTTTTAACCTTTGGACGTTTGTTTTGCTTAGATCTAATTGTGAGTGTGCTATGGCTTTTCCTTTATAAGATAAGAAGAATTTAATTTTGATTTTACAGTGTGAAATATTGACAGATGTTAACTTTAAAGATACCTTGGAGTTTTTAAGAGATGATATTTTAGAGATGGTCAACTTTGTAAGTGACTTATGTATGTTAAAAAGCCAAAATTTTAAGTGTTTTAGTTTATAAAGACTTAGGGAAAGGCCCTCAAGTGTCATTCCTAGACAAAGAATTATAGGAAATACATGTGTATTGAGCATAATGAATTAACTATTTGTATGTAATTTGTCTGAAAAAAGTTTTCTCCCAAATAAGAGATACCTGTTAAAAGTATAAGAAGCATACAGAACATCAACTAGATAGGACAAAGAAAGAAACCTTTCATGACACATACTAATCAAAAATTAAATGTACAGAGAAATAAAAATACTAAAAGCTATGATGGAAAAACGGCAAGCCACATATAAAGGCTGACCCACTAGACTAACACCTGACTTTTCAGTGGATATTCTAAAATCCAATAAACACATTTGTTATAGATACAGTTGCATATGGCTGTTTAGGCTGCACTTGCCTATATTTCTTTGTGTAGGTGCTATTTATTATTATTATTATTATTATTATTATTATTATTATTATACAAGTCTTTGACTTCTTGTTTAGAGTTACCTCAAGATAATTTATACTTTTTGAGGTTATCATGAATGGTGTTATTTTTCACAATTTCTTTCTCAGTAAGTTTTATATAAGAGGAATATTTATGTTTTAATTTTTTGTGCTGCTACTTATTGAAAGAGTTCACCATCTATATGAGTTTTCTTGTGGAATTTTTAGGATCATATATGTGTGCTACCATATAATCTTTGAAAAAAAGATAATTTAACTTTTAAATTTCCAACTTTTATCCCCGTGCTCTCCTTCAGTTTTAATATTACTCCTGCTGGATTACTAGTGCTCTATGAAACAAGAATCCCTTGAGTGAGGTCAAATATGAACAGAGACAGCTGTAGAAACCACAACAGTTCACAGGAACTGGATGATGGGCAAGGACATCTGGGTGGTGGGACGATTAGCATCCTTGTAGAAATAAGGTAGTTACTGGTAAAAAGAAGTTCTTCACTTAACTCAGAATAGAATGCCATCAAAAAGGTATACATTTTTTTCAGTTTACAATATTTTATTGTAGAAAAACATTCTTGTAAAATTTGAGTAAACCTTTTTACCTAGGCTTCTTTGCAATATATATTTTTACCAAGTTATTTCTTATTGTCCATAATCTGTTTTAAGAAAAGTACTCAAAAAAAACAAGTTAAGTGGCAAAGACTTTCCCTAGGTAAAAAAACACTAACAAATCATTGTTAATAACATAGACCCACAAAGGACTGTCCAACTATGACCATCTATTATTGTTTTATTTCTTCAAATTGCTTAGCAATATTTTTACAAATATCATTTGAAATGTAAATAAATAAAATAACCAATAAAAAAGAAAATAATGTCTAATGATATTCTGCTATACTCATAGATTGGTGCTAATCCAGTTGTCATCAGGGAAGATTCATCTAGCAACTGATGGAAAATGATACAGAAAACCACAGCCAAACATTAAGCAGAACTCAGAGAATTCTAACAAAGATGGGAGAAAGGATTGTAGGAGCCATTAGGATCAAGGATATCATAAGAAAACCCATATAGGGCCGGGCGTGGTGGCGCACGCCTTTAGTCCCAGCACTTGGGAGGCAGAGGCAGGCAGATTTCTGAGTTCGAGGCCAGCCTGGTCTACAAAGTGAGTTCCAGGACAGCCAGGGCTACACAGAGAAACCCTGTCTTGAAAAAAAAACCAAAAAAAAAAAAAAAAAAAAAAAGAAAACCCGTATATTAATACATCTGGACTCATAGGGACTCACTGAGACTGACCCTACCAACAATCAGGGAGCCTGTGTGGGTTTAACTTAGGCCCTCTGGATATATGTTATAGTTGTGTAGTGTGTAGTTTTTGTGAGATTCCTAACAGAAAAATCAGAGACCGTTTCTGATATGATTACCTACTTTGGGGCCCTTGTCCTCTGTCTTAGTCAGGGTTTCTATTCCTGCACAACATCATGACCAAGAAGCAAGTTGGGGAGGAAAGGGTTTATTCGGCTTACACTTCCATGCTGCTGTTCATCACCAAAGGAAGTCAGGACTGGAACTCAGACAGGTCAGGGAGCAGGAGCTGATACAGAGGCCATGGAGGGATGTTCTTTACTGGCTTGCCTCCCCTGGCTTGCTCAGCCTACTCTCTTATAGAACCCAAGACGACCAGCCCAGGGATGGTCCCACCCACAAGGGGCCTTTCCCCCTTGATCACTAATTGAGAAAATGCCTTACAGTTGGATCTCATGGAGGCATTTCCTCAACTGAAGCTCCTTTCTCTGTGATAACTCCAGCTGTGTCAAGTTGACACAAAAATAGCCAGTACAATTGACCCCTTGTCAACTTGACACACAAACACATCACTAGTAAGCCTCAACCCTTACATTCTTATTCATCCCCAAGATCTAAATAACTTTAAAAGTCCCACAGTCTTTACATATTCTTAAAATTTCAATCTCTTTAAAATATCCATCTCTTTTAAAATCCAAAGTCTCTTAACTGTGGGCTCCACTAAAACAGTTTCTTCCTTCGAGAGGGAAAATATCAGGGCACAGTCACAATCAAAGCAAAAATCAATCTCCAACCGTCCAACGTCTGGGATCCAACTCACGATCTTCTGGGCTCCTCCAAGGGCTTGGGTCACTTCTCCAGCCATGCCCTTTGTAGCACACACGTCGTCCTCTGGGCTCCAGATGCCTGTACTCCACTGCTGCTGCTGCTCTTGGTGGTCATCTCGTGGTACTGGAATCTCCAAAACACTGCATGACCCCTTCAGTCCTGGGCCTTCAATTACAACTGGGGCTGCACCTTCACCAATGGCCTTCCATGGCCTCTCACAGTGCCGAGCCTGAGCTGCTGTGTGACCCCTTCATGCCTTCAAAACCAGTACCACCTGGGTGACCCTTACACATTACCAAGTCCCACTGCAGAAGGAGTACAACCTTGCCTATCTCTGGAACACAGCCTCTTTGTGCTTTCAGAAAACACTTCCCAGAAGATGTCACCTCAACGATGCTGGTCTCTTCTTAATCACCGCTAATTTCTTAGCTCCAGCTAACCAGCATCAATAGTCCCAGTAATGCAAAGTTTTTGCTTTAGTAGTTCTGGTATCTTGTTAATCACAGCTGATTCTTCAGCCCCAGCTAACCAGAACTACAAAATCTTCACAATAAAAACAGCAATGGCCCTGAAGAGAGTCTTTAATTTTCCCCCTGAAATTTCACAAACCAGGCCTCCATCTTCTGCACTGTTCTCAGCATTATCTTCCAAGCTCCTACACAACATCTGACAGAGCTCTTAGCAACGAATGGATATTCAAGCCCAAAGTTCCAAAGTCCTTCCACAGTCCTCCCCCAAACATGGTCAGGTTGTCACAGGAATACCCCACTCCTGGTACCAATTTGTCTTAGTCAGGGTTTCTATTCCTGCACAACATCATGACCAAGAAGCAAGTTGGGGAGGAAAGGGTTTATTCGGCTTACACTTCCATGCTGCTGTTCATCACCAAAGGAAGTCAGGACTGGAACTCAGACAGGTCAGGGAGCAGGAGCTGATACAGAGGCCATGGAGGGATGTTCTTTACTGGCTTGCCTCCCCTGGCTTGCTCAGCCTACTCTCTTATAGAACCCAAGACGACCAGCCCAGGGATGGTCCCACCCACAAGGGGCCTTTCCCCCTTGATCACTAATTGAGAAAATGCCTTACAGTTGGATCTCATGGAGGCATTTCCTCAACTGAAGCTCCTTTCTCTGTGATAACTCCAGCTGTGTCAAGTTGACACAAAAATAGCCAGTACATCCTCCTACTGGGTGGCCTCATCCAGACCTAATATGAAGGGGTGTGCTTAATCTTATTGTGATTTGTTATGCCTTGGTAGGTTGATATCCCTGCCCTTTTCTGAAGAGAAATGGAGGAGTGGATGGGGATGAAGAAGGTAGTGTGGAGGAGGAGGTAGGGGCTAAGGGAGGGAGGGGAAACTGCAGTCAGAATATAAAAATATATGAAAGAATAAGTTAACCAAAAAATTTTTTACATATATACATTTTCTTTCCATTGTGTCTGTCTTTATTAACTTCAATACTTTCAAGTACAGCAGTTACAAATGCATTCTTCCAAGTGTGGACCTAGATGGGTTGGTCAAGTGCTTATCTCTTATGCACAAAGCCTTAAGTTCAGTCAGTTTTGCGCATAACCCAGGCCTCTGTGACACATACCTATAATTTTATCTCTAAGGAGATAAGGTCATCAGAAGTCCAGGGTCAACCTGCTCTGTCCTCAGTTTGAGATTAAATTGGGATGTATGAGTAACTATCTCATGCCTTCTTTGTTATACTAACCACATATGGAAAAGCTATTTAATGTGTTCTCTTCTCAGTTACCTCATTTGTTAATGAAAGATAAAGATAAATGCTGGCTTGATTCTACTAAAGTATGATTAAAATGTTGATAGTACTAGCAAATTGCTTTAGGTAATTACCAGTAAACAATATATCTTTGAAAAACGTTAAGCAATGCACATAGTTACATTTTGATTGCCTACTTCAGGTGTGCTTCATTGGCAATTTGTACTCAACTCCATAACAATCATGACCACTATCTTTAATTTTCTTGTGCTTCTGAAGACTCAAGAAATTATGACAAATACTTTAAAAGATTAAAACCCAATCCATCCAAAAATAGGAGAGTTGAAGTTTCCTCTGCCACCAGAGGAGTGGAGTTTTAACGATTTGGTAAAAATAATGCTAAGGTTTTTTTTTTTTTTATTATTAGAAATTTCAACTTTAAACATTTCAGACTACAGATGATTAAGCCTGATTGGATACATGGAGAGCAGAAAACTAATGTAGCCAAAAGGAGAAAAATTTACATTATATTTATAGTTTATTAATTTTACATTATACTAGTAAAGTGAATTTTTGTCAGAGAGGAGTGAAAATGTGTGACTTAGACAAGTCCAAGAACCTGCACGGGATAATCTTAAAGAAAAGTAAGAAGGCTTACAATGTTGAACTTTAGAGGGATATTTCAGAATAACAGTTTTTTACCTGAGAAACCAAATGAAAGACCCAGAACTATGGTAAATTCTGTGGTAAAGAAAATTCACTTAAGTTTAACCAATGAGCTGTTCGTTACTACTGACATGTGAGTGCCACTTATTGCACCTATTCTGACATCTTGCCATGCTGGTTACTGTCATACTTCATAGGTGTTTCAGGTAGGTAGAATTATTAATTACCTCTCTATCATGTCAACTTGCCTACAGTTTTATATATCATAAAAGAGAACTTCAAGAAACTAAACTTCAAGGTAGAGGATTCTAAGTAATATCCACCTAGAATCACTTGAATTCTGAGCCATTCCTGTGAGATTTATTTAGCAACTAGCACACAATCTCTCAACCTGAGAGAAAACCAAGGGCTACCTCAACATCTGGATTTGGGAAAAAGTCACTTCAAATACTTTGATTAAGGAATGGAATATTTTCTCTTAACAGGATTGAAATCACGTCTGTTATTAGAAATCTAGTCATACTTATGGTGTTAGTGAGGTGATGGACCTGAAAATTTATCACACCAGTTTACTAGATCAGCCCAATTGCTTACAACATTCTAGATATTTCTAGATATTATTCTTATACTCATAAGTAAGCGAAGTGGGGCTATCACCCCTCATCACAGAAGCTTTTTTTTTTTATAGAAAAATGGAGACAATTATTGAAAACCAAAATTGGACATAAGGAAGAGAGCAGTGGATTGTGGAAAACCCAGCATCAATGGATACTATGTACACAAAAAGCAATATAGACTCGAGTTGTATTTGATTTTTATAATGCAAACAAACACAAATAAATACACATATGTGACAATATAAACAATGAGTTTGAGAGTGCGTTGCATGCGATGAACTGCAGGGAGGAAAGAGGGCAAAGTGGTATAATTCAATTTTCAATAAAATTTAAAATAATAATAGTAATCAAAGAAACATTTATAACTTATATTAATGGGAGTTTAGAAGGATCCAAGGAATAATTAATGTGGAAATTATGCATTTCTTTACTGGAGATTTTCTCTAAGATTTCCATATCTCAAATTTGTATTACAGACCCTTTCTAGGAAGACAAACCATAATGAATGATGCTGAGATAAAGGTCTCAGTTTATGAAGAGAGATACAACAGATATGATGTATACTTATGTGAGGTTCTGAGTATATGTGATACATGTGTGAATACATATGGTGTGTGTGTGTCTGTGTGTGATTGTGGAAATTTAGAGGCTTGAGCTTATTTAGGAGAGGAGGAAAGCTGCAAGTATTGTTCTTTCTCCTATCTTTTTGTGACTCTGAGTCTCTTTTGTTTCCTACTGAACAACTTTCCAGGGATATTTGGCCATTAGTCTTGTGTTAATTCCTGTCACAAACTCCCATCTCCAGGTAGAAGCCTCTGGGCTAGAGATGCTTGTGCTACAATACCCAGTTTAGTTTGGTTTTTAATGTATGTTTTGATGACCTAAACTCATGTCACAAAGCCTGTACCTCAATTACTTTAGACACTGAACTACCTTTTCAGGCCATTTTATATATTTTAAAAATTGTGTGCTACCCCCAATTTCATCATTTGTGATGATTAATTTTGATTGTTTGTGAATTTTTATCTAGAAATATCTATGACACTGGCTTCTAGGCACAACTCTGAGGGATTATTTACTGTCATTAGCTTCTGTCTATGCTTCTGAGAAATTATTTGGATTAGGTATTTGAGGTGGGAAAATTAACACTATAACTGGGCTGTACTATTCATTAGCCATGCCTCCTGGAAAGTTCAAGGAGGAGAAAGTTCACTGAGTATGAACATTCATCGTGCACTGCTTCTTAACTGGATGAACGACTTCACTAGCTGCAACCTCCTGATATCAGAATTGTACCATAATGATGCCCAGAGTCCTCAAATATTGAGCCACTTTTTCCTAATGTAAATAATATTCTAGATCAATAATTATTATTAATTATAATTAATACAATATAATTGTATTATACAAACATTATATAAATATTATATTATAATAATATATAAATATCATTCTAGTAATAATATTTATTTAAAATAAAGTGTTTCTATAATGCACTGGAGTGAGGCTGATTTTATGATACACCTAATTAGTTGACTATTAGCCATTGAGACTGTTTTGTGGCAAGAATTTGGGAGAATTTGCTTAGATAAATTCCCAGCTTTCATTTCTTATGCATAACGTAGAATCACTTCTGCTGTTCTGTATTATTTTGGAAGAAAAGATTAATGAAGTGATGCTAGTGGATCTACCTCATGAATGCAGGTCTCTGAGTAACTGAGTTAGAGGAGAAGATTGAAAATGTCATTTCCCAAAGACTATGGAGAATTAAGGCACATTGGAGTCTAAGCAATAATATAGTTTAATAACATTTATTATTGTAATAAAGAATGTGTAATATCCAGCATAAAATAAACATAATGAATGAAAACTATTTGTAATCAATAATATGGTAAAATATAATAACAGGAGTGTCTTGTAATAATATAGTCTTCTATGGCTAAGCAGGAGGTGCAAAGGCTCATTGAAAAAGAATGGGCTTGAACCTTCGTCAGCCATCCTCTTCCACTTGATTCCACTGCTACATGTGATATGTGGAAGTTGCTCTGTTGTGCACTGTTAAATGAACCATAAAATGCCATAGTTAGACAAACATTCTCATAGGATAGATTTGCCTCACTTCAGATTAGTTTTTCTGTATATTTTCTTAACTCTACACAAGAATTATTTGTGTTAACAATACACCTGATTTTGAATGGTGCTAACTGTTATAACTCTTCACAAATGTGTTTTAGTGGATCCTGAGTTAATTATTTGCCAATGAAATGAAACAAACATTAATGCTTTTGCACAAGTATAGCAAAGTTTGTTGGCAGTGGCACAAGGCTTAATTCTTTAGAATGTTTAATGTTTAATCGATTTTAAAATCAAATCATTGTTTCTAAATGATCTTTTAAAAAATAATTTCATATCCAAGATATAGTACATAACTTATTGACCATGGAAAGGAAGGTGAGAAATATAACAGGCAATATTCTGGTAATCTTACAGAGGCTAAATTAGGAGTCCATCTGTCACACACACATTTCCATATATACATGCACCTATGTGTGTGTTTATGTGTGTACATATACATATATATATATGCATATATTTAAACATAATTTAATTAACGTGTTGTTTAAAAACCCTTTTCCATACTCTAATATCATGATGTGCCCCAAAGCTACTGGGATATTATTTACAGTTCTTTGAAATCAGGCAACGCTGTCATCCACCATTCATTTGATGACTACTTAATACATTCTACCTGTCTGTAGGACCTTTCTTCTGAGGGGCAGCAGGTGTAATCTTTAATTCTTCAGCATTATCATTAGAGAAAGTTTTCTCACTGTGGTTACCTATGGCTTCTTTCATAGCATACGATTTATGAAGAGTTTTTAGTGAACCTGAAGGCATCAGACCTTATTTTGAGTAACTTTATAAAATATATTGTCATCATTCCCAAATATCTTGAGACAGTTTTCAGTTCGATTTTCTACAATAAAAATCTGTGACACAACAAGACAAAAATCAAGATCCTCTGTCATTTCACATAGTTTACAAATTTGAAATCAAGTAAAAATTTGAAATCTAAAATTGTGATAACAGTACAAACAGGTATGAAGACATGAAATGAATTCTCTATCTGAAATGGAGATTCTAAGTTCTTTGGATCTTACTAAAACTTCTTAAAATTTCATACAAATTTTAAACAATAAAGGAACTACTAAGTAAAGCATTATTTTAGAAGTTATATGCTGACAAGAACTGTGAGTGAATCGAACTAATGATTTTAAAAGTGTCTTGACTATGTTTTCTTGGGTTTTGGAGATGGGGTAGAGGGGGAGGTGGAGTTTCATTATAGCAGTTGAATGTGATGTCCCTCTAATTCCAGGCATCTCAATACTTGATTCCTTCCTTGTGAAAAATTTTGGGTGGTTAAAGTGGCTTGGCTTTCCTGGAGTCATTATACCACTGGTGAGAATTTAGGGTTACAAAATCCAGGGATTATTTGCAGTGTACTCTCTCTGCTGCATGCTTGGTGTCCTATAAGAGCCATCAGTGTGGGCCCTCACATTTCTCAGTAATTAATTGGTAACTATAAGTACAACATGAATTGTATCTTGTCCTCCATAAGTTGCTTTTCATCAGTGTTTTATCCCTGCAATAGTGGCCAATTAAGATACTTCCTAAATGGAACAACACAAATAAGTCTCTTCTGAGATGTTGATTAGGTTAATTCAACTCTACTCAGAACATAAGTTTCTTCCCAGGATGCACCTAAGATTATATTTGACCAGTCTTTAAAAAGATAGGAAAAAAATGATTCTCAGGAAAATCCCACTCATCAAATTGTTTTCTTTTATGTACTGATTGTTCAGAATAGTTTTCCTACTTTGTTTCATACCTGATCCTACAAAGGAATATATTTGAATGGAACTATACATATAGGAAGAATCATTAATCATTATGATTAAGAATGGGAAAATGTATTTTATTGCTTAATTTGGATTGAACATGCAGCATAATATAGGATTTGATTTTAAGTTACCATTATCTGTGTTCTTCAGGTTAAAATTATGTCAGTAGTCCAAGCCCTGCTCAGTGCTGTGTGAGAAAGCAATTCGAGCTACTTTCTTGCTATTGTACTTCATTGTGAGTAATATTGCCAAAACTTCCTTCCTGTGGACTTTATCCTTACAACTGCTAGTTAAAATGCCCCCTTCTTTCCTTCTCTTTTGTTTTCTTCTATTGTACTTTGTTTACATTTTAAATGTATGTTCTTATTGGTTCTCTATGAATTCCTCATCTTGTAATCCTGTAACACTTGTTTTCCAATCCTTCCATATCTGCCCCACTGTAACTCCCCCATCCCCCAAAATTGATAAATTAAAATTTAAAGTTTTAAATTAAAAACTGAAACCATAAAATTAAATTAAAAAATTAAAAATTGTGCTGTGGAATGTGATGTGCCATGGTATGTCACATTGTCTATACTCTTTTGCCTCAACAGCTTTACTTGTGAAATGCCTGTTAAGCAGGGAGAGGGACTTTATAGAGCCCACTTCCAGCAGGTAGACAGGGCATCAAATGAGGCAGGGGGTTGCCATCCCACAGTCAAAACTCTCACCCATAATTGTTCCTGTCTGAAAGAACTACAGGGATGGAAAGGAGCCTGAGGAAGAGAAAGTCCTGCGATAGGCCCAAAGTGGAATCCAGCTCAAGGGGAGGTCCCAAGGCCTGACACTTTTACTGATGCTACAGAGTGCTCACATAAAGGGACTTATCATGACTGCACTCTGGAAGACCCAACAAGCAGTTGAAAGAGTCAGATGCAGATATTTGCACCCAACAAGTGGAAAGAAGCAGCTGACCCCTGTGATTGAATTAGGGGAAAGCTGGAAGAAGCTAAGGGGAAGTGTGACCCTGTACGAGGACCAGCAGTCTCAATTAATCTGAACTCCTGAGATCTCTCAAACACTGGACCACCAATCAGGCAACATTCACCAGCTGATATGAGGCCCCCAACACATATACAGCAAAGGACTGCCCAGTCTAGGTTCAATCAGATATGCATCTAACCCTCAAGAGACTGGATGCCCCAGGGAGTTTAGAGGTCCAGTGGGATGGGGGTGGGGTGGGGATGGGAGGTGTGAGGACACCCTCATGGAGACAGAGGAGTGGGCAGGAGATATGAGATGTGGAACAGTTGGAGGGTGGATAGGGGAGAGAGGAATAAAATCTGGAGAGTAAAGTAAATAAATAATTTAAAGAAAGAAAAAAAGAAAGTGAGCAAAAAGGATAAAGATATGGGTGGGTGGGGAGGTAGGAAGGATCTAGGAACAGTTGGGGGTAGGGGAATCATAACCAGAATAAAAAAAATATATTTTCAATAAAAAGAAAGCAAAAAAGAAAGAAAGAAAGAAAAAGAAAAGAAAGCAAATGTTCGTTGAAATGAGTCACTTGTTTGTTTCAAGGCACCTGGATTTTGCTACACTATCAAAACTGGAAACTCTGAGCAATTCCTCTCGTCCTGAATATCCTGATGTTTCCCTTAGTCATGCAGATCCTTTAAATTTGAATCTGGAGGACCAGCCCCTTCACATGATTCAGCTGCTTCACCTAGGTCCCCTACAGATATGTAGCATATGTGCAGCTTGATCTTCATCTGGTTCTCTAACAGTTGGTGTGGGGTCTGTCTCTGACTCTGTTGTCTGTCACTGGATCCCTTTCTTCCAACTGGGCAGCCTTCTCTGACTTCAGTGGGAGAAGACGAGACAGTGAGTTGGTATTTACCACATGTCTACACTTCTCTGAGGAGGAGGAGAAATGGAGTGAGGTGATTGGGAGGATGGGACTTGGAAGAGGGGTGCTGCAATCAGGATACAAAATAAATAAATAAATAAATGGAAAATATGAATGCATACAGGTTTATAATAAAGTTATGAGCTACAGAAAACCCGAGGTACATAAAGCTGCACCTGAAATAATACAAACAATACTATTTTTTATACTAGTAGGAGTTAGTGTTAAAATAATATAAAGTATGTAGTATAATATATACTAGTTATTTATCATTATTCATTATGTCACATATTGTGTATGTATACAATTGTATGCAATGTGTTTTTATATGAGCATCAGTGCATTTGAGGTGAATATTTGATCTCACCACTATTATACACAGCTATTTATGTACCCTAAAGTAGTGCTAAAATGGGAAAAACCCCAAATGGATTTTTTTCAATTTTACTATAGTCTTATTGCAGTAATACTGTATGTGCAACATATTGTTGGCTAAAACATCAATATCTAAAATCAGTATCTAAAAAGAAAGCATGAATGAAAGAACGAAATGATTCACTTACTTCAAACTACAATAGCAAGCTCCCTTCCCAAACCTTCATGAAGTAGATTAATACATCTTCCATTCCGGAAGAATGCAATCCAGGGTGTCCTTTAACAGCAATGATCTTTCTGAGATTTTTCCAATTCTTGGCTCACAATGAGGACTTTTTTCCAAAAGGCAAAACCCAACAGATCCCCTTACCTTTTTTGAGAGGTCACCCCCAAATAATGAGTTACTGGAAGTAGGATTGCATAGAACATGAGGGGTTATGCAAACAGATAAACTGTTAAGTATCCAAGTAATTCATAAAAGAACTTTTTAATCTTTAATTACACATGAATAAGGTATTTTAGTAGAATGTAAGTTGGTTGTGGAATCTGTGGTAAAAGACTAAACAGAAAAATGAGAATTTTATGTTTGATTGTCTTACAAATAATATTACTCATAAAACTCTAAATATAAAGAAATATCTGGGTAAAGGCTTTATAGACTAGCTCCTAGTATAATCAGAATTCAAAGTAAATATGAATATATGGCAAAAGTATTGCTTAAAGTATTTTCTGCAGATCACTTTTCTGTATTGAATCATGGGAATTATTTTAAAATCATATATGAATTTCTGTGTACTACATGTATGACTGCTACCGAAAGAATCCAGAAGAAGGTGTCAAGATTCATGCAATTAGAATGTAGATGGTTGCAGGTCATGTGTGTTCTGGGCATGGAAACATCCACTGTTGTTAAACAGCGAACTATTTTTCCAGCCCCCTTGGAGTCACATTTAATATCTAACTTAATATAAATCCAACTTGTAACACTCTTGTGGCAATCTAGATCTAGATCAATCTAGATCATAAAACATACTAATGAACCTAAGCAATGCAGTTATAAAAAATTCTACTACAGATAAGGCAGAGATGCTGGGGTTCTGACTAGCAATGAAAGCTCAAAGCTTTTCTGTTACCTAAGAAATTATTCTGTGGAGTATAGTACAGGATAATGTTTCAAAGGAGACAAAGCTATACCTAACCTAAACTCCTGTAGGTAGTTATAGTTGAGAAAGACAAATTCAGTGAAAGCTTCATGTTCCAATTAATGACATATATTTAGTATATGAAATATTCACTATACCATGGTAGTAATATTAGGACACAAATAACCCACGGGTATCATGCACACAAATTTCCTTTAATTTGTATTACACAGGAACTCAAGCCAATAGTCTAGCCTGGCCTGCACACAATTGTGTGCCTGTCGTCCAAATCATGATAGTTATAATGTAGAAGGTTCCCAAGTGGTGGGATTAGAGATCCAGTACAACACTCTGGCTTGAGAAATGCGTCTGTTTGCAAAGTGATAATACATGTCTGAGCTAAGGAAACCTCTTGGAATGGGGCATCGTACATACAAGCCTATGTACCTTCAAAATGCATTGCTTCTCTCCTTGTATGGTTCCCCATAAGTTTTCTGTACCATTATCTTTAGATAGCAGAATTTTTTTGATGCAAAATTTCTTGATCAGGGACACCAAGTCAATTATGTAAATCTTTAGAAAGCAAGCTTCCTTGTATATTTAGAATGGCATCCCCTTTTAAAGAAAAAGAAACAAACAAACCAACAAACAAGATTTGTAATTATCATTGTACATTGGAGAAAGTATTTGAGAAACATTTTTGTTAAAACATAGCAATTTAGACAAGTGAGTTTCAACTTGTATGTAACAATCACTTTGAGGTTCGACCATCAGATATCCTGCATATCAGATATTCCACACATTACACATTATAATTCATAACAGTAGCAAAATTACAGTTATAAACTAGCATCAAAATAATTTAATGGATATAGATTACCACAACATGAGAAATTATGCTAGCGTCACAAGATTAGGAGGGCTGAGAACCACAGGATGAGTCCTACTTCCTTAAGAGGTTCCCAGCACCTACCCAGAATCTTGGCTCAAAAGTAGAACTCTATAATCAGGAACTTGTGTTTTCTTACCTAAGACTAGAATCAAAGAAGCAGAGTTCTGATTGCAGTAGCAGTGAAATAAACCTGCTGTCTGTTCAAGTTGCCTTTCCTGGCTTCCAGTTTACACCACTACCTGCAAACATTGATCTGCAATCAGCTCTCCAGCCCCCAGCTCTGTTTTCCTCAAAGGAGGTCAGCTCCCATGTGGGACAACCAGGCAGGAACCTATCATAACTGCCCTCTGAGAGGCTTGACCCAGCAGCTAACTGAAACAGATACAATGACCCATAGCCAAACATTGGATGGAGCTCAGGGACTATTATGGAAATGTAGGTTGAAGAGTCAAGAACCTGAATGAGATAGAAACTTCACAGGAAGAACAACAGAATCGACTAACCTTGACCACTGGGAGCTATCAAACACTGAGTCATCAACCAAAAAGCATACACAAGCTATACCATGACCTATGGCACATATGTAACAATTGTGCAGCTCAGTGTCCATGATGGTCCCTCAACATGTGGAGTAGGGGCTATCCCTAAAATCGTTGACTGTCTGTGAAAACCTTTCCCCCTCTGGCCCCAGTGAGAAGAGATGTGCTAACTCTGAAGAGAGTTAATATTCTAATGTGGGAAGATAACCTAGGGAGTCCTAACCCTGTCAGAGGAGATTCTGTGAGGGGGAAAGACGTGAGAGGCTGCATTCCAGATGAAAAATGAATAAATAATAAATAAACAATCCAATAAAAAATGGAAAAATAATAATGAATAAATATAAAACCCAACAAAACAAACAAAAGCCAAATTGCTCTTTCTGAAAATAAGCAACCATCAAAAAGGGCAAGGCCAGAAATTACCACATCCTGATTTTATAATTTGGTGAATCTGTACTTTTTGTTCATAGTAAGTAAAGTTCTGTAATATCGATGGAATTTCTTACTTGAACACACCATTTTGCCTGTTGAGAAGGTGTCACAATTTCACATCCATTCCCTTAAATATGTGAATATTCAATTATTTAAATTAATTGTAAACAGCAGCTTGTTTGATGGACAGAAATGTTGTCTTGTTCATGAAACACCATAGCTAACTTTCATGTTGTACCAAAAATAGAGAAGTGAGGAAAAAATGAAGAATCTCAGGTGTTCCTGTACTTTTAAATTGCTCTGAATGCACATGGCTGCCTTCAGGCACTGAATCTTCACTTTCTTCCCCATGATTTGGTCCCAGATTTCTGACAATTAGAGCCACACACACTTGGCAAGCCCCAGGGTCAAGGAAGGATTATTTGCCCCTTTGCCTGATGATACTATAGTAGCATGCTTACTTTCAGAGCATTAACTTTTTTCTCTTGATGTCTGAGGCCACAGCACCACAGTCTACTGAGAGACAAACTCAGAACATGGCACAATTAAAATATAACAATGATATTTGTTCTAGAGTCATTGCTGCTCCCTTGCAAGTTAAACAAAGTAGACTATTAATAAGTAGGTTAGGCTAATTCTTGATTATTTGATATGGTGTTAGGATGGTAATATCAGGCAAAAGTGAAAGTGCTGATTTATTTCTTGGTAGAGATATTGGAAAGAGGGCAACATCCAAGTCTCTGATAACCTATTATAGGTCAGTGGTGGACTAGCCATTTTGAACTGTTGTTATCAGTAATAATTTTGTTAAGTATGATTTAAGACATATTTTGTAAAGCACACCTTTACCACTACTATTATTTGTTCTGTTTTACTTCACAGCCAGAAGCAAAATCACTGGGTTCATTTGCAATGGCAAACCAAAGCTCATCTAATATATGAGGGAGTTAACTTCCAACAGAAGGTGTTAAATTATGTTTTTGTGATGAATCCTTTAGCTTCTCAGACTTTTATCTACCATGCCTCTCATCCTGAGTTCATATTTCCATAGTTCAAGGAAACTGTCATCATCAGTTAATCTCAAGGAAGGAACGCACATATGCATCGTTAGAGGGATGCTGACTGTTGGGGGATGCAAAAAACGGTCTCTAACTATAAAACAGATACTATGACAAGGACTGATTCTTGACTATAATTTTTTTTTATTTAGCATCAATTTTATCCTTCATGAACCAGTGTAATTCCATCGATGGTGTTCTGAGTATTTTATATGAATCTTGCCCCTTTTGGCAATGATAGCTAACATGTCCTGTGTGGGATAAGTTACTATTATTGTAGATCCACACATCTGAAGCACAAGTATGTCTTTTATTGTGAATCAGAGCCAAGGCAATTATGGGTGGAGAGCTACAACTGAGAGGAATGAAGAATACATTGAACTTTTTCCCTTTTTACTTCCAAATATATATTCTCACCTAATCAAGTTTTCCTGATTTGAAACGCTGAGTTTTGTTGGAATCAGATAGTCCTTCGCATTGAATCACACTCTGATCCCCAAAGCATTTAGTGAATGATCCTCACTTACATTTTCCTTTCTTTTATGAATATCCTTTTCAAACACACCATCCTCAGTTACTATTTGGGATATTTCTCTTTTAGAGATCAAATTACTATTTTATTTATTGTCTGCCCTGGTCTCTGTTATGAATCCTAAAATCTGTGCTTTCAAGAAAGCATTTTCTCAATATACTTCTGAGCCTTTTATTTCCCTTTTCCGTGATTTCTTATTTTCAACTGTCTCTGATAGTTCATGTGTCTAAAGATGCTGTCACAGTTAAGAACCCAAACAAATTTCAATCCTTCTTCCATGGAGTCTGTAAAAATGACTACAGTACAAAGATTCACTCCATATTTTCTCATTTTCAAAGTTGTGATGATTATAGTTATGGTAACCAGAAACGTTTGCTGTAAAATCCCGAAGGTGTGGGCAGTGATAGTCATGTGTCTCACGTGATAAACTTGTTCACAAGCAGCATAAATTCCTGGCACAGGTATAGTAATAAACTGGGTGTTGAATTGTTAAAAACATGTTTCCAATGGCAATTTAGTAACTTAGTTAAAATAGATCAAGGCATATTAAGTGGCTTTTAAATATAGTCTACTAGAATAAAATGATTCTTCCTCTCCAGAAGGTCACAATGCCAAGGTATACATAATCTACCTAATGCAACAAAACCAAAACAATTAGCAACAACAACAAAAAAACCCAGACTCTCAGGATAATCGTGTGTTTTTGTCTCATTGTAAAGATTTAGCAAAGCTAGGCATAATTTATGTCTTATTACCTTTTTGGTGATATCCGTTGCTAATCCTTTATTGTGGGAACTAGGCAGGCACAGGTTACTTGGTGCAATGCCAACAGAAAAATCATATGCCGTCATTTGATTCACACATCACTTTCTCTCAATTTGATATTCTGAAAAGTTGTCCATAAGTGTGATATTTGAGTGCAGTAGTTTTCTAAAGGCAGAACACAGGGACAGTTTTTTTTTTTCCTTTTTGAAAAAGTCTACTCAATTTGTAAATATAAAGGAAAGGATCAGAGTAACTGTATCTTAGACAAGGCATCCTGACAATAAAATGAAAGTTAGAATGTTTACTAGAAATATTGCTTGAAATGTTTCCCCAACTTCAGAAAATAAAAGACAAATTTAATTAGAATATAAAGCAGAGATTGTAGGCATGGGCCTCTGTGTCCCCAAGTCACACGTCTCTTTAAAAATTTCTTCAATGGTGGTGAACAATTGATACCTTTTGTTGTCAATGAGTGTTTTTTGTAAGTATTTCTGTGATACATAATCTCTAATGGGTGAAAACAAATATTATTTCTTCTTTGATGATTTTGTTCAATAGTCATTACCTCTGCACAGTGGCTACTTTCTCTTCTTCATTGACCTGGTCAAGTACCCCAAGCCATTCTTCATATATTCTAGATGTCAGTAGACTTTCTTTGATATTTTGAAGGAATTCCATATATAGAATTCCTTATACATATATTTTGTGGAAAAAAATAACGGAAATTTCTCAATACACATTTGAGTCTAAAATTCTGTTTAGTTCCAACTTTCTTCATAGCTAAAAACTTTCCTCTTGTTAGACTTGTTAGAGCATTGACTGATATGTAGGTCTAGTAAGTTTTTTCTTTCAAAACTAGAAACCTAAGAGCAGATTTTCAGATGTGCTTAGATTGCAAAAAATCTCTTAGTTCAATGTGCCTCTAGTGGACAGATGAGGAAACTGGTACACATAAGAGACCAATACCTCAACTTGAATACTATTTTTAAATGACAGAAGCATACATATATGGTAACCACAACAAAGATAACCATAGTGAGTTATTATCTGATTTCTCTGGAGCAGAAATTCATGCCTGACATTGAGCACATGAGGTCACATGAGGTCATGGCTCTTAGAGAAGGTCCTGTCACCATTTCACTAAACAACCATGATGTTCCTAACTCTATTCTATCAAAATGTCCAGTGGCTCCAAGATCCACTGCCTATATATTCATACTAACTCCTGAACCTTGGGATCTGAAAATTGGTTGAAGGAGTCAATAATTTTATACCAGAAGATCAAAAAATCTGCTTTGGGATTGGTCCTCCTAGAAATGTAGGAGAGGATTCACATTTGATAGTCCCACAATCTGGCTGCTTAAACAATTTCTGAACAGAACATTGCCCAAGTTAGTAACAATAAGTCAGAATGAGGAAATATCATAAAGCCAAACTTCTAGATAAAGAACTACATGAAAACAAATACTACAAACGGTGAGAAAATTGGCTTTCCCAAAAATTAAACCTTGAATTTGTAAGCCAATCACAGTTGGTTCTCTTGGAAATAGTACATATATTAACAAAGATAATGGACTCATCAGGTTGTTTGCACGTATTTATGGATTTATTTCTATCTATAAAATGACAGCTAAAGAAAATAGGCCACATATTTTTAACAGAAGTGGGAGATTGAAGAGAAACAACATTAGAGCAAGTGAAAGAAAGGAATGAAAAGATACAATTGAATTTTAAATAAATAGTAAAATTTAAAAATATCATTTTATGGTGCTGAAGGGATGGTTCAGTACTTAAGAATACCCGTTTTAGGCAATCTCAGGAAGTAGGAGGTTAGGGGAATCCTCCAGAATTTACCAGTGACATGAGAGGTGAGAGACTCTCAGAACTCAAAGGGAGGGACCTTATTTATATGAAACACCCTACAGTAGGGAGAGGGAACTTATAAAGCCCACCTCCAGCAGGAAGACAGGACACCAAGTGAGGGATGGGGTTGCCATGCCACAGTCACACCTCTGACCCATAATTGTTCCTGTCTGAAAGAATTACAGGGATGGAAATGAAGGGGAGCCTGAGGGGAGGTCTCAAGGCCTGACACTATTCCTGAGGCTCACAAAAAGGGACCTATCATGACTGTCCTCCAAAAGACCCAACAAGTAACTGAAAGAGTCAGATTCAAATATTTGCACCCAACCAATGGACAGAAGCAGCTGACCCCTGTTGTTGAATTAGGTAAGGCTAAAAGAAGCCGAGGAGAAGGGCAACTCTGTAGGAGGACCAGCAGTCTTAATTAATCTGGACCCCTGAGATCTCTCAGACACTGGACCACCAAATAGACAGCATACACCAGCTGATATGAAACCCCCTAACACACATACAGCAGAGGACTTCTAGATCTGAGTTCATTCAGAGATGATGCACCTAACTCTCAAGAGACTGGAGGCCCTAGGGAGTTTAGAGGTTAGGTGGGTTGGGGGCATCCACTTGTAGATGGGGTGGGGTGGGGAGAGGTGTGAGATGTGGAGCAATTGGAGGGTGCATAGGGGGGCCAGGAATGGAATATGGAATGTAAAAATGAATTTAAAATAAAATAAAATTTTAAAAAAGAATACCTGTTTTATAGCCATGTGAACCTTCATTTGGATATCATTATTTTGTGAGTGAGAGAGTCAAGCAGACCATGAGATCCTACTGGGTCTGTACAGAAAAGATATACAGGAAGAGGTTCCATGCTCTAAAACTAGAAGAGAAACCTGCCTCTCAGAAATGAAGTAGGGAGTGATGAGAATGAAGAGCAGGGTGAGGGGGAATGGGTGGGAGGGGATAGGGGATTTTGGGGAGGGAAACTAGGAAAGGGAATAACATTTGAAATGTAAATAAGAAAGTATCTAATAAAAAAGAGAAAAATCCATTTGAGGAGGCATGCATACCAGGTGATACTGGTACACATGTATGACATACGTGACTCCATATGTCCACATGGAGTAATCAAATGAAAGATACTTAATTACATGACTGCTCACTACGACGACTTTTTTCCCCCTCTGAATCCCTATTCCTTATGCTGTGAGTATCAGAGGAACCTTTGAGCTTACCAGATTTCTCTCCTATCTATCTACTCTCACTCAAGGGAATGTATGATGAAGGAAACTACTCACAGAGATTCGGAGGAATCCCGAGGGTAGATGACGCCAGGACTTTCTCTATCTCTAAGATCCATGCCACTACATGCGCAGATGGGGTTTTAGGTTTACATCTTCTCTGCAATCCAACTTCGCATATGCTGTTTGACATGGTGCTATGCTGGGTGAGATTATAAGTTTATCCTCAGTTTGGGGTCATTTTTCTTGGATGAGGAACAGCATATCCTGAGAGAAGATGGGAAATACCTGTCATGCCATATATAGCACAGAGCACTATTTGCTTCTTGAGAACCAGTTCAAAGGTGTGCACAGCTGCAGTGCAAGGGCTGGCATGGACAAACAGGACCTTGAACTGATTTTATGCCTCAATCTTTACTGTACAAAATGACCCCTAATGTTAACACTGAAAGCTCAGGCAACATTTAGTTTTACCAGATTTCCCACACTAATAAAGAGATCTGACTTTTCTAGTAGATAGATTCTGATGAATAGTACTCTCTTAACTTCTTATTGTATAGCCAATGATTCGATGCACAACTGTTTCTCTTCATTGTGGTAGAATTGAAGAGGGTAGGGGTCATTATAAAAGCTGGATCCTGTCATTCAGACAGACAACAATAAGTGATGTGAAACCTTCCAGAATTACTGTAGAAAGTTTTCCATCACCACAAACGGAAGTCAGGTCTTTTCCTAGTAGGTTTCCTGTCTTATCAACAGTAGCAACTGTTGGTCCTGGTGGGGATCCGAGCCCCTGTGAAACAAAATGCTATGAAAGGCCTTCATTTCTTAACTGTTCTTTCCTTTGCATTTAAGGAGGAAATGAGATCATTCAAAGAAATATTGTCATTTATACACTTTTTGTTCCATTTTTATATTTTAATTAGTTATTTTTTTCATTTACATTTCCAATACTACCCCAAAAGTTCCCCATACCCTCCTCCCCCCACTACCCTCCCACCCCCCACTTCCACATCTTGGCCCTGGCGTTCCCCTGTACTGAGGCATATAAAGTTTGAAAGACCAATGGGCCTCTCTTTCCACTTATGGCCGACTAGGCCGTCTTCTGATACATATGCGGCTAGAGACACGAGCTCCGGGAGTACTGGTTAGTTCATATTGTTTTTCCACCTATAGGGTTGCAGATCCCTTTAGCTCCTTGTGTACTTTCTCTAGCTCCTCCATTGGGGGCCCTGTGATCCATCCAATAGCTGTCTGTGAGCATCCACTTCTGTGTTTGCTAGCCCCCCCTGC
Organism: Mus caroli; assembly: GCF_978045245.1. NCBI lineage: Eukaryota > Metazoa > Chordata > Mammalia > Rodentia > Muridae > Mus > Mus caroli. Next base: position 141,552,765 of record NW_028227258.1, on the reverse strand, counting down.
ATAGTCTCACAAGAGATAGCTGTATCAGGGTCCTTTCAGCAAAATCTTGCTAGTGTATGCAGTGGTGTCAGCTTTTGGAGGCTGAATATGGGATGGATTCCCGGACATGGCAGTCTCTAGATGGTCCATCCTTTTGTCTCAGCTCCAAACTTTGTCTCTGTAACTCCTTCCATGGGTGTTTTGTTCCCAATTCTAAGAAGGGGCAAAGTGTACACACTTTGGTCTTCATTCTTCTTGAGTTTCATGTGTTTTGCAAATTGTATCTTGTATCTTGGGTATTCTAAGTTTCTGAGCTAATATCCACTTACCAGTGAGTACATATCATGTGAGTTCTTTTGTGATTGGGTTACCTCACTCAGGATGATGCCCACCAGGTCCACCCATTTGCCTAGGAGTTTCATAAATTCATTCTTTTTAATAGCTGAGTAGTACTCCATTGTGTAAATGTACCACATTTTCTGTAACCATTCTTCTGTTGAGGGGCATCTGGGTTCTTTCCAGCTTCTGGCTATTATAAATAAGGCTGCTATGAACATAGTGGAGCATGTGTCCTTCTTACTGATTAGAACATCTTCTGGATATATGCCCAGGAGAGGTATTGCGGGATCCTCCGGTAGTACTATGTCCAATTTTCTGAGGAACCGCCAGACTGATTTCCAGAGTGGTTGTACAAGCTTGAAATCCCATGAACAATGGAGGAGTGTTCCTCTTTCTCCACATCCTCGCCAGCATCTGCTGTCACCTGCATTTTTGATCTTAGCCATTCTGACTGGTGTGAGGTGGAATCTCAGGGTTGTTTTGATTTGCATTTCCCTGATGATTAAGGATTCTAAACATTTTTTCAGGTGCTTCTCTTCCCTTCAGTATTCCTCAGGTGAGAATTCTTTGTTTAGCTCTGAGCCCCATTTTTTGAGCCCCGTTTTTAATGGGGTTATTTGGTTTTCTGGAGTCTACCTTCTTGAGTTGTTTTTTTGTTTGTTTTTAATATTTTTATTAGGTATTTTCCTCATTTACATTTCCAATGCTATCCCAAAAGTCCCCCATACCCTCTTCCCCAACTCCCCTACCTACCCACTCCCACTTTTTGGCCCTGGCATTCCCCTGTACTGGGGCATATAAAGTTTGCAAGTCCAATGGGCCTCTCTTTCCCATGATGGCTGACTAGGCCATCTTTTGATACATATGCAGCTAGGGTCAAGAGCTCAAGGGTAATGGTTAGTTCATAATGTTGTTCCACCTATAGGGTTGCAGATCCCTTTAGCTCCTTGGATACTTTCTCTAGCTCCTCCATTGGGGGCCCTGTGATCCATCTAATAGCTGACTGTGAGTATCCACTTCTGTGGGAATCAGGAAGACTTTTTTTTTTAAACATTTTTTATTACATCTTTTCCTCAATTACATTTCCAATGCTATCCCAAAAGTCCCCCATACCCTCCCCCCCACTTCCCTACCCACCCATTCCCAGTTTTTTTTTTTTTTTTTTTTTTTTTTTTTTTTGGCCCTGGCGTTCCCCTATACTGGGGCATATAAAGTTTGCATGACCAATGGGCCTCTCTTTCCAGTGATGGCCGACTAGGCCATCTTTTGATACATATGCAGCTAGAGTCAAGAGCTCCACGGTACTGGTTAGTTCATAATGTTGTTCCACCCATAGGGTTGCGGATCCCTTCAGCTCCTTGGGTACTTTCTCCAGCTCCTCCATTGGGGGCCCTGTGATCCATCCACTAGCTGACTGTGAACATCCACTTCTGTGTTTGCCAGGCCCCGGCATAGTCTCACAAGAGACAGCTATATCTGGGTCCTTTCAGCAAAATCTTGCTAGTGTATGCAATGGTGTCAGCATTTGGAAGCTGTATATGGGGTGGATCCCTGGATACGGCAGTCTCTAGATGGTCCATCCTTTTGTCTCAGCTCCAAACTTTGTCTCTGTAACTCCTTCCATGGGTGTTCTGTTCCCAATTCTAAGGAGGGGCATAGTGTCCACACTTCAGTCTTCATTCTTCTTGAGTTTCATGTGTTTAGCAAACTGTATCTTATATCTTGTGTATCCTAAGTTTTGGGCTAATATCCACTTATCAGTGAGTACATATTGTGTGAGTTCTTTTGTGATTGTGTTACCTCACTCAGGATGATATCCTCCAGGTCCATCCATTTGCCTAGGAATTTCATAAATTCATTCTTTTTAATAGCTGAGTAGTACTCCATTGTGTAAATGTGCCACATTTTCTGTATCCATTCCTCTGTTGAGGGGCATCTGGGTTCTTTCCAGCTTCTGGCTATTATAAATAAGGATGCTATGAACATAGTGGAGCATGTGTCCTTCTTACCTGTTGGGACATCTGGATATATGCCCAGGAGACGTATTGCTGGATCCTCCGGTAGTACTATGTCCATCACAAACAATCTGACAGTAGAATCTTGAAGAGTGTAGCCATTTCCATTTCCAGCTCTTTAGCAGAAAAATTATTAGGACCAGTATTAATAATATGTCTTCTGACCACATGTTTGAGTCATCAGGAGAAAACCCTTGGGTACTCACCTTTCCTCTCTGAGTCTTGATCTGTTGATCCACAATAGAATAAGGAATTGCATTCAGCCATCCACACTACCAAGACAAATATTATTACAAAATTTCTTACATCTGTCTTTGCAGACTGTGTGTGGAAGATTAAACTTTGATTTGACATGACCACACAACCTAGTACCCAGAAAGTCATAAACTCACTGTGATTTTGGTGACTTGATAAAGGAACATTTGGAGAATATGGTAACTTTAGCAACAGTGAGCAAAATAGACAAAAACAAAAACAAAACCAAGCAAACAGAGAGGCTTTGAGGATGCCTAGGATTAAAAACAACTTTTTGCTTTCATTCAGAGATGACCAGTCTGTGAACAGACATGTGTCTAACCTGGAAAATAATCCAGATGCTGGCAAAAAGTTCCATCTGTTGAAATATTCTATCAAAATGCTTAATATCCTCCAGGAGTGGCTAAAATGAAAATATGCTTTGGGGGTCTGGTTGGTTGGCACTGTTGTTCTTCCTATAAGGTTGCAAACCCCTTTAACTCCTACAGTCCTTGCCCTAACTTCCTTATTGGTGTCCCCACCCTCAGTTCAATGTTTGGCTGTGTACATCCTCATCCATGTAATTGGAGTTATTTTTAATTGTACTTTATTCATGATTAAATTCCTTGACATTATCCCATAAAGTTTCTTTTCAATTTTTATTGGTTACTTTATTTAAATTTCAAATGTTATCCCTTTTCCTAGTTTCCCCTCCACAAGCCCTCATCCCCTCCTCCCTCCCCCTGCCTCTACCACCCACTCACTCACTTCTGCCTTAGTGGCCTAGTATTCCCCTATCCTGGGTCATTAAGCCTCCACAGGACCAAGGGGTTACCCTCCCAGTGATGCCATATAGGGCAATTATCTGCTACATATCCAGCTGAAGGCATGGGTACACTCTGTGTACTCTTTGGTTGATGGTTTATTCCCTGGGAGCTTTGGGGGTCTGGTTGGTTGGCACTGTTGTTCTTCCTATAAGGTTCCAAACCCCTTTAACTCCTACAGTCCTTGCCCTAACTTCCTTATTGGTGTCCCCACCCTCAGTCCAATGTTTGGCTGTGTACATCCACATCTGTATTGGCCTGACTCTGGCAAAGCCTCTCAGGGGACAGCTAATCCTGAACTCCTGTCAGTAAGCACTTCTTCACATTAGCCTTAGTGTCTGGGTTTGGTGTCAGCAGATGGGATGGGTCCCTAGTTGGGGCAGTCTCTGGATGGACTTTCCTTCAGTCTCTGCTCCACTCTTTGTCCCTGCATTTACTTTTGACATCCCATAAAAATTTTAAGTATTAAACTAACAGACATAAACTCAAAAGCAGACACTCACACCATCACACACACATCCATACCCCAACATACAAAAAGAGTAGAGAGGGGACAAGACTAGAGGCGGAGACAGACTGACACACAGAATGTCATCATATAGATGCACAGAAAGTGACAGAGGGACATACATACATACATTGAAACACACACAAACATACACACACACAGAATTACACAAAGATACACATTTATAAACAGAAAGACAAAAATTTACACAGATATGTATGCAGAGAGAAAGGAGATAGACAGAAATACACACATTTATTAAAGATTTATGGAAGATTGAAAACCATACCACAACATGTACACTTATACCTCCACACATATAGAAATGAGTAAAAGAAGGAGTGGGAGAGGAGATGGAGTTGTATACCAAGTAGGAAGTACATTATAAATTTAAAGAAAATAAAGGAATTAAGAAAAAAATAATTCTCTCTTAAATGGGTATCCTTTAAATTAGGTGTGTGCATATGACTAATTAATCACAATTTATTACAGTGGATCTTTATTATCTAGTGAGCACAAGCCATTGGACTATGGATTTCATTTCACATAAACTAGACAAGAATTCAAGAAAAAATCCCTCTAAAGACTGTAATTACATATTAGATGCTTTCTGTTTCAAAAGGAGTAGTTTGTAAAATATGATTTGTAAATTTATCATGAGCAAATTTCTTCTGTATTTAATTATAGGTACATCTACACAAATGTGGATCTCAAAAACATAACTCAATTTTAATTCTCAAAGTAGATGGAAGGTAAATTTACAGGTTTTCCTATCATTGATTGTAACTTCACAATTAAATCATTCACTGTATCAATGTTTATTGCTGTCCCATATGAGGGTTATAGAAAGTACAGAGGAAAATGCTATAAAATAACTTGAAAGTTCATGATTACAAAATGAGTCGTGATGTATTCATCTCTTATAATCTACAATCTCTAATGTATAATGAGTAACTTATTTTCTTCCCATAAGATAACTCTGGAAGAGTGTCAGTCTAACATGTTTATCTTAAAATTAAATCCTTGGGTAGTGGGCACTCAACTGTAACTGTAGCAGGTATGACAAAGGGAGACTGAGTAACTGTGAGTACTGGAGCTCAGCATCCTGATTTTTTTTTTTTCATAATGGCAGCGGGCAGGCAGGGAGCGTGGTTAAGAACAGAGCAGAGTCCTTTGCTTCCTCCCTAAGTGGACTTCCATAATTTTACAGCCTAACTTTTACATGTACCATGTGCACAGTTCTAGGAAAATTAGGATAAAAAGCAGCTGCAAGGTTGTTGGGTTTTTTTTATATATATAAAAAACAAATATGAACATTCTCTCCATATCAGAGTTTGTAAATGATATACAGTGTTAAAACCTGTCATGGTAATTGAATCCAAAAGAAATATTTTAGAGATGAGACTCCATTTCTTAATACTCCCTAGAATATGCAGGAGCTTATAATATTAGGTTTCTACTGCCTTTCACATTTAAAATTTGTTCCAAAGACCTAGAAAGACAGCAAGAAGGCAATAGCCTGAAATCAAATGACAGGAATTTGAGATGATACCACTGATATACTGGAATTGTAATACATTATCATAGCATATGACAGTGAGTGGATAGGCATATGTTTATGAAGATAGTTCCTATTAGATCATCTGCAATGAGGGTATTTAGGAAATAGTCCCTTAATGAAGAACACAGCACAGAGCCTCATCTCAATCCATAACAACAACTTTGAACCAAGACTAAAGAAAACTAATTCATAAGCCATCTCTTTCACAGAATTCTTATTATCTTTTAACTGCTGGGAACAACCTATTACCTTAAAAATTGTGTGTGTGTGTGTGTTCATCCAAGACCCTACCATAACATGCCAGGTTAGTTGAATTTAATGAACAAGGGCATCTTTAAAAAAAAAAACAAAAAACTAGAGGTTTATTTATTTTATATATGTGAGTACACTGTAACTGTCTTCAGACACACCAGAAGAGGGTATCGGATCCCATTACAGATGGTTGTGAGACATGGTTGTGAGACACCATGTGGTTGCTTGGAATTGAACTCAGGACCACTCATAGAACAGTTAGTGCCCCTAACCACTGAGCTATCTCTCCAGCCCTGAGGACATCATTTTTTTAATTAAACATTTTATTTATTTACATTTCAAATTATATCACCCTTCCCCATTACCCCTCCACAAACCTCCCACCCATCCACCCTCTCCCCCTTCCCCTTTGCCTCTTTGAGGATGCTTCTCTATCCATTCACCCACTCCCACCTCACTGATCTAGCATCCCCCTTTACTGGGGCATCAAGCCTCCATAGAACCAAGGACCACTGATGTCAGATAAGGCCATCCTCTGCTACATATGTATCTGGAGCCTTGGATCCTCCATATATACTCTTTGGTTGGTGGTTAGTCTCTGGGAACTCTGGGTGGTCCAGTTACTTGATATTGTTCTTGTTATGAGGTTGCAATCCCCTTCAACTCCTTCAGTCTTTCCCCTAGCTTTTCCACTGTTGTCCCCTGGCTCAGTCTGATGGTTGTCTGTTAGTATCTGAATCTGTATTGATCAGGTGCTGGTAGAACCTTTCAGGGAAAAACCACACAAGGCTCCCGTCAGCAAGTGCTTTTTGGCATCAGCAATAATATAGGGGTTGGGTGTGTGCAAATGGGATGGATCCTTAGGTGGTGTGGTCTCTGGTCTTTCCTTCAGTCTCTGTTGCTTTTTTTGTTCCTGTCTTTCCTTTGGACAAGAACATTTCTAGGTTAATTTTGAGACGTGTGGTTGGCCTCATCCCTCAACTGAGGGTTCTGTCTACTGGAGGTGGTATATACAAGTTCTATCTCCCCAAATGGCTAAGGTCCTCCCTGTTGCATCCTGGAAATGACTTGCTTCCCTGCGGTTGGGGACTTTCTAGTGGTTACCCCAGTTCTCAATCTCCCACTGCTACATATTTCTATTAAATTTCCCAATTCTCTCTATACTTTTCTCCTCTCCCTTCCAATACCTGATCCTGCTCCCCCTTTTTTGCCTCCCCCTCCTTTCTCCCTCCAAGGTCCCTACCTCCCTCTACCTCCTGTGATTATTTTGTTCCCCATTCTATGTAGGATTGAAGCATCCATACTTTGGGCAGACCTTAGAGCAGTCCCCGTCGCTAAGAGTGGCCTTCCTTCTTTTTAAGCTCCATCTGGTTTGTGGGTTGTATTGTGGGTATTCTGAGACTTTGGACTAATACCCACTTATCAGTGAGTACATACCATGTGTGTTCTTGTGAGTCTAGATAACCTCACTCAGGATGATATTTTCTAGTTCCATCCATTTGCCTGTGAATTTGAAGAAGTCATTGTTTTTAATAGCTAAGTACTAATCCATTGTGTAAATATACCACATATTCTGTATCTATTCTTCTGTTGAGGGACATATGGGCTGTTACCATCTTCTGGCTCTTATAATTAAGGCCACTATGAATATTATGGAGCATGTGGTTGTAATATAAATAGGAAAGAACCAATGTGTGGTTTTGCTCAGAATATGGAGTTAATAATCTCTGACCAGATATTAGACAACACCTGTGGGTTTCCTTTGGACTTCAACATGGCACTTTGAAAAATGTGCACACAATTGAACACCACATACTCACATGAACACACATACACAAATGCACAGTCACACACTCATACACACAATGAGCATAATAAAATTAAAGAGTAAAGTTCTGATATTTTGCTGAATATCTGAAAAGTGTTGTCCTTCTCCCCAGCTTCTTTCAGCCTTCCCCAATTCACCAACAGGGGTCAGCTGCTTCTGTCTATTGGTTGGGTGCAAATATCTGCATCTGACTCTTTCAGTTGTTTGTTGGGTCTTTTGGAGGGCAGCCATGATAAATCCCTTTTTGTGAGCAATCCATAGACAACCCAATCAAAAAGTGGTGTATAGAACTAAACCGAGAACTCACAACTGAGGAATCTCGAATGTCTGAGAAGCACCTGAAGAAATGTTCAAAATCCTTAGTGATCAGAGAAATGCAAATAAAAAACGACCCTGAGATTCCACCTTATACCATGCAGAATGACTAAACCTCAGTTGAGAACACATGTTGGAAAGGATGTGGAGAAAAATGAACAGTCCTCCATTGCTCGTGGGATTGCAGGCTGATGCAACCACTCTGGAATTCAATCTGTAGGTTCCTCAGAAAATTGGAAATAGATCTACCTGAAGACACAGCTATACCCAAAAGATGCCTCACCCTGCCACAGGGGCACATGTTCTACTATGTTCATAGCAACCTTATTTGTGATAGCTAGAAGCTGGAAACAATCTAGATGTCCCACGACAAAAGAATGGATACAAAAATTGTGATTCATTTACGCAATAGAATACTACTCAGCTATTAAGAACGAGGGCATCCTAAGTTTTGCAGGCAAATGGATGGAACTAGAAAATATCATCCTGAGTGAGGTAACTCAGACCTAAAAGGACATGCATGGTATGGACTCACTAATAAGTGGATGTTAGCCAAAAAAGAAAAAGAAAAAAAAAAGAAAGAAAAAAGAAGAGAAAAGAAAAAACCCATAAAGAATACACAAGATATAGTCTACAGAATTCAAAAGGCTCAACAAGCTGCAGTACCCAAGTGAGGATGCCCCAGTCCCACTTGGGAGAGAGAAGAAAGCAATCACAAGTGGGGAGGGAGGGAAGTTTCTTGTCTTGTAGTGCCATGTCATAATTTTATAAATTTCACCATATATATATATATATATATATATACATATATGTATATAGGATGAAAAATTATATATGTATATAACCTAAAGATACTTTGCGTTGTAATGTGCATATGTATATATGTGTGTATATGTGTGTAATGAAAAGCTATATATGTGTATACCTGAAAGACACTTTGTGTATAAATTATAACTTCTAGCTTAGTGTTTTAATGTGATTATTCAGTGTCTGAACTCGAGGGACTTTGTGTCTATATCTGTTTCTTGTGCCTCTTCTGGGCACTTTTTGTTGTATTTGTTTGCTTTGTCCTATTCTGATGTTTTGTTCTATTCTATTCTATTCTATTCTATTCTATCCAACCCCCCCGCCCCCTGGTTTTCGAAGACAGGGTTTCTCTGTATAGTTCTGGCTGTCCTGGAACTCACTTTGTAGACCTCGCTGGCATCGAACTCAGAAATCTGCCTGCCTCTGCTTCCTGAGTGCTGGGATTAAAGGTGTGCACCACCACTCCCAGCACTTGTTTTCTAGTAAGGGAAAGAAATGAAGTGGTTTTCGATGTAGGCGAGTGGATAGGAAATGAGAAAAGAAGAGGGAAAGAAATTTTAATTAGGATATATTATATGTAGAAAAATCTATTTTCAATAAAAACAAAAATAAAATTTAATTCACAATAAAATAAAAGCACTGGTTATTTCCATTATGAATTTCTCAAACTCAATTTTTGTACCATTAATTCTTTGTTACTCAGTGACAATTCTATATTTCTATGACCTTTTAAATCTTAACTTACTCATTATATGCATTTTCAACTCCAGATTCTCCCTTGCAATTGATTAATTTTTTGTGAAAATAACTCAAGAATAATGAAGAAATATGTATATGAATAACTTACATGAATGTTGACTCAAATCATATCCTTTTTGTATGAATGTGCTCATCAAATTTTGTCAATGTCATTATATAAACTATAATCAGGCATTTCCTAAAATACTTGGAAAGATTAAAAATAAAATTATTAGTGATATTCATTTAAAAAGGAATTTATAATTTGTTTATGTATGGCTCATCGACCTAGTCACAAAACATTCTTCAGAACTACCTTAAGGGCAAATATTTATAATTTAATTAGTATGCATGAAGTTCTGTTCAGAAAAAGTGATCCTTTGAACTTAAACTTGTGAATATATAACTGAACAAATATTTAAGAAACAAGGAAACATAATGACAAATTTAGGCTAATGAAAATTTTATCACACAGGGGGAAAATGTTTGTTGAAGGCTAGAAACAGAAGACAAAAACAAACAATTAATTTAAGAATGTCTAAGTAATTTCTTAGTAGGGATGATGAAACAAGTAGATGCTGAAAATGGCAAGAAATTGAAAAGCTTAACTGCAATAAGAAGATAATTGATGCACATAAAATTTTCTTTTGAAAAACTAACTTGAATGTTCAATTGCATGGATTGATAAATGCAAATTATGGGAATGGTAAACTGACACTATAATATTTTTTCAAAATATTGTTCATGGAGAGTGGGGTGGTTTATCTTACTGTTAACATTAATTACATCAGACACAAATCTCTGGATATTTCTCAGAGGGAGTTTCTAGATTGTATTAAGATAGAAAGTAGCATCCTAACTGCTGGACAGTATTCAAAGGGAAAGCTATCCATGCAGCAGATTCACCCTACTTTACAGCAGGAGCAGTGTAATTAGCATCCTGCCCCTATGGCCATACCTTTCCTGCCATGAGAGAATGTGTGACAGAACTTTGAGTTAAAGCAAACTCTATCTTCCTTATTTAAGTTGATTTTAACAGGTATTTTGTCAGCAACAAGACAAGCGACATATTGTAAATAATGTCATGATCAGCTGCCTCCATGTCATTAGGTAAGAGACTTTGGGAGACAAGAGAATGATAGAGTTAAAGCATTTGTTTTCTTACCTTCTCTGGATTCCTCAGGCTGTTAAGGACCTTTTGCTATTGTTGGGTTTGTGCTGGCAAGTCACAGGTATTTCTTTATCCTTTTAATTCAGAGTTTGTCTGCATTGCCACTGCAGGATTTTCTTTCTTCTTGGTAGATAAGTCCTAAAAACTGCTGTAGGTTCTACTATACCATACACCTGATGAACCTTAACATACCTTCACAAGAGATGATTTAGATAAAAGTCTATGAGAGAACCAACTAGACATACATAATGCAAAACTTTATCCTCCAGAGAAAGAGATATACATATTTGCTTATATATAATGTTTTAGTTGTGCTAAAGCCAATGTTGTTTGTACTTTAAAGAGATTTTTAAATGAAATAACAGAACTTTTTATTATCTAACCAGATAATAAAAAGAGGGTTTACAGAGGGTGTCAGAGTATTTCCTCTTTGATTTTTTAGAGCACATTAATATGCATCACAGTAAGCAAATTAGTTTCTGTTTCTTTCCATATTCCAAATGTGAAGGAGAGTTTATCACTGTGCACAGATGCAATAATTTAAGGATACATAAATGAATCAATAAAAAAATCAGACTTATCAAAATCTAAACACAACAAACACTATTTTGGCGAATAGTGTTAGTTTTTCATGCAGATATAGATCATTTTAAATTGAAAATTTTATGTCTTAAGAAATAGACAGAAATATGTCATTACTTGAAATATTTTTTAAATTACATTGAGAATATTTCAGAGATATTATATGGAAATCCATCAATGTAATACACTATATAAACAAACTCAAAGACAAAAACCACATGATCATCTCATTAGATGCTGAGAAAGCATTTGACAAAATTCAACACCCCTTCATGATAAAAGTTTTGGAAATATCAGGAATTCAAGGCCCATACCTAAACATAATAAAAACAATTTACAGCAAACCAGTAGCCAACATCAAACTAAATGGAGAGAAACTCGAAGCAATCCCACTAAAATCAGGGACTAGACAAGGATGCCCACTTTCTCCCTATCTATTCAATATAGTACTTGAAGTTCTAGCCAGAGCAATTTAACAACAAATGGACATCAAGGGATACAAATTGGAAAGGAAGAAGATGATATATTTGCAGATGATATTATATATATATGTGATCCTAAAAATTCTACCAGAGAACTCCTAAACCTGATAAACAGCTTCAGTGTAGTAGCTGGATATAAAATTAACTCAAATAAATCAATGGCCTTGCTTTACACAAAGGATAAATGGGCTGAGAAAGAAATTAGGGAAACAATACCCTTCACAATAGTCACAAATAACATAAAATACCTTGGTGTGACTCTAACTAAGGAAACGAAAGATCTGTATAATAAGAACGTCAAGTCTCTGAAGAAAGAAATTGAAGATCTCAGAAGATGGAAAGATCTCCCAAGCTCATGGATCGGCAGGATTAATATAGTAATGGCTATCCCGTTAATCTATAGTTTCAATGCAATCCCTATCAAAATTCCAACTCAAATCTTCACTGAGATAGAAAGGTAAATTCATCTGGAAAAATAAAAAACCTAGGATAGCAAAAACTATTCTCAATAATAAAAGAACCTCTGGTGGAATCACCATGCCTGAAATTAAGCTGTATTACAAAGCAATTGTGATAAAAAAAAACTGCATGGTACTGATACAGTGACAGACAGGTAGATCAATGAAATAGAATTGAAGACCCAGAAATGAATCCACAGAGCTATGGTCACTTGATCTTTGACAAGGGAGCTAAAACCATCCAGTGGAAAAAAGAGCATTTCCAACAAATGATGCTGCCACAACTGGTGGTTATCATGTAGAAGAATGTGAATTAATCCATTCTTATCTCCTTGTACAAAGCTCAAGTCTAAGTGGATCAAAGACCTCCACATAAGACCAGAGACACTGAAATTAATAGAGGAAAAATAGTAATAATAATAATAATAGGGAAAAGCCTCGAAGATATGGGCACAGGAAAAAAAATTCCTAAATAGAACAGCATTGGCTTGTGCTGCAAGATCAAGAATTGACAAATGGGACCTCATAAAATTGCAAAGTTTCTGTAAGGCAAAAGACACTGTCAATAAGACATAAAGGCCACCAACAGATTGGGAAAGGATTTTTACCAATTCTAAATCTGCTAGGGGACTAATATCCAATATATTCAAAGAGCTCAAGAAGGTGGACTCCAGAAATTCAAATAACCCCATTAAAAAATGGGGCTCAGAGCTAAACAAAGAATTCTCATCTGAGGAATACCAAATGGCTGAGAAGCACCTGAAAAAACATTCAACATCCTTAATCATCAGGGAAATGCAAATCAAAACAACCCTAAGATTCCACCTCACACCAGTCAGAATGGCTAAGATCAAAAATTCAGGTTACAGCAGATGCTGGCAAGGATGTGGAGAAAGAGGAACACTCCTCCATTGTTGGTGGAATTGCAAGCCTGTACAACCACTCTGGCAGTCAGTCTGGAGGTTCCTCAGAAAATTGGACATAATACTACTGGAAGATCCAGCAATACCTCTCCTGGGCATATACCCAGAAGAAGTTCCAACTGGTAATAAGAGCACATGCTCCTCTATGTTCATAGCATCCTTATTTATAATAGCCAGAAGCTGGAAAGAACCCAGATGCCCCTCAACAGAAGAATGGATACAGAAAATGTGGTACATTTACACAATGGAGTACTACTCAGCAATTAAAAACAATGGATTTATGAAATTCTTGAACAAATGGATGTATATGGAGGATATCACCCTTAGTGAGGTAATCCAATCACAAAAGAAATCATTAGATATTCACTCACTGATAAGTGGATATTAGCCCAGAAACATAGAACACCCAAGATACAATTTGCAAAACACAAGAAAATCAAGAAGAGGGAAAACCAATGGGTGGATACTTCATTCCTCCTTAGATTGGGAACAAAATACCCATGAAAGGAGTTACAGAGACAAAGTTTGGAGCTAATATGAAAGGAAGGACTCTCCAGAGACTACTTCACCCGGGGATCCATCCCATAATCAGCCACCAAACCCAGACATTATTGCACAATGCCAGAAAGATTTTGCTGAAAGGACCCTGTTATAGCTGTCTTGTATGAGGCTATGCCAGTGCCTGGCAAATACAGTAGTGGATGCTCACAGTCACCTGTAAGATGGAACACAGGGCCCCCAATGGAGAAGCTAGAGAAAGCACACAAGGAGTTGAAGGGGTCTGCAACCTTATAGGTGGAACAACAATGTGAACTAACCAGTACCCCCAGAGCTCATATCTCTAGCTGCATATGTAGCAGAAGATGGCTTTGTGGGCCATTACTGGGAAGAGAGGCCCCTTGGTATTGCAAACTTTATATGCCCCAGTACAGGGGAATGCCAGGGCCAAGAATTTGGAGTGGGTGGGTAGGGAGCAGGGCAGAGGGAGGTTATAGGGAACTTTCAGGATAGCATTCGAAATGTATATAAAGACAATATCTAATAATAATTAATTAAACAAATAAATAAGAGAATATTTCAGAGATACAAAAGCAAATTGAATATTTTCAGGGTGTTCAAGTAGCCTAATTGTCCTATTGTTTTAAGAGAAGATCATTTCTCCTTCATTGCCTGATCTTTTTACTTTAGAGGACACAAAGGATGAGTTATAGTCAAAATTATTATCATGTCCACTCACTGTAGTTGGCATCTCTGTGAATCTGTGTATTTTGTAGAATACTTACTTGTACCACATAATGAAATATTTTTTTAAAAAAATCTTTGAGCTCATTATTTTAGAGTAAGTGTATGAATGACAATATTGTGAGTACTATTTCTACTATGCTTTTGATTCTTTGTTTGTTTTCTAGGTAAGGGCTCACTTTACAAGCCATAATGTACTCAGACCTCATTACAGAAGCTCCTGAGTCATTCTGTGCTTTCATTCCAGCTACATATCAGCATTTGCAAATCAAAAGCCCATTTTTAAATTTTTTTTTAAGTTTTCTATTGAAGTAGAGAGGAGAGAGAAGGAGAGGGAGAGGAAGAGGGAGGGAGACAGACAGACAGAGGGGAGAGAGAGGAGAGAGAGAGAGAGAGAGAGAGAGAGAGAGAGAGAGAGAGAGAGAGAGAGAGAGAGAGAGAGAGAGAGAGAGAGAGGAGAGAGAGAAAGTACTTACCTGTGATGGCATCCCTGTGCATTGTGCCATTTTACTACCCTCCAAAGTCCATTTGGAGACATTTAAAACTACTTTATAAACTGTTGACAAATTCTCTATAAAGCAAGTAACTGATGATGTCAAGTGTTTATTAAAAATAAAGATAGTTAAACTATTTATATGGCTGTGGACAGTTTTTGAGAGAATAGTCAAACAAATGTTTTGTGGTCTATGAATATGAATGGTGACATAGCAATATAGGTGAAAGAATATTTAAGAGAGAAGAACAAGGTTATTAGTCATGAGACAGAAAGAAATGTTGTACATTCTTAGAACTAAGAAGGCAAAGTGTGTAGTCATTACAATCAATTAATCAGCAACTTGGAGTCAGGATTCATTTGGGAACCCCGAACCTTATAAAAAATATGTGTATTCTATAAACCTGATAATTTACCTCAAATGGGCCTTCTAGAGAATTTATCTATCTCTTATTCCTTAGAGAAATGAGTGTGGAGGAAGCAAGGGTCCTCTCATTTCTAGATCTGGATGATCTAGATCATAATTCAAAACACATTTGTTTTATAGCTTAGGGAGATTGAAGTTTAAAATCAAAGTTTCAGAAGGGTAGATTTCCCCAATATTCTGAAGGAAATCCTATCAACATGACTTTTCTAAGTCCTGAGGGTTTCTGAATCACTTTCAACTTCCTTGACTTATAGACCCCTCACTCCAGGCTCTTCTTTTCGTACCACATTATCTTTTCCTCTTCATGATTTTTGTTGTGTTTTATTTCTTCTGGAGACATAATTGAATATAGGGCTATTTTCTATTGCAGAGGTAGAGCTCATTTTTAATCTAAGCACTCAGGAAGTAGAGGCAAGCATATCAAATATATATATTTGTATTTCTTTGTATTTCTAGATATACTGGGCTGGCCTATATATATATATATAGGCCAGCCCAGTATATCTAGAAAGTTCCAGGACAGCCAGGGATACACAGAGAAACTGTGTCTAAAACCACATCCCTCACCATCACTAAAATATAATTGAAAGAATTTTAAACTTATTTATATATCCAAGGCCCCTATTTAAGGTTATACCATGAAATTCAAATTCTATATGAATGCAGAGAGGCCACTGATAAACTGCTTGTGGCAGGTATGGTGTTAGCAATGATGGGTATGAGTGATGTGATTATTTAATTCTAAGCAAAAGCATAATGCAGTGGTGCATTCTAGTGTTCAAAGTGGTCTAATCAAATGCATTTTAAATTACACTATTGACAGTGAGTAGAACTTCATGACATTGTTCAGAAAGTTCAGAGTACATGGTAGTTAAGCTCAAGTCCCAGATAAAAGATAGTGGAGCATATAGAGTGTGAAAATGCATAAGAAAATTTGATTTAAGAATAAATTGTTAATTTTTACTTTATTAGATATACAATCCAAAATACTAAATTGGCGGGGCAGGGAGGAAGAGAGAGGAAGAGAGAGGGAGAGAGAGAGAGAGACAGAGGAGAGAGACAGAGAGAGAGAGAGAGACACAGAGAGAGACAGAGAGAGAGAGACAGACAGAAAGAACAAACTAAGTGTAAGCATGCATAAAGTTATTCTCTTTTCTCTTGATTATGGATGTTATCTGTCCAGTTGTTTCAAGGACCTGCTTGTTTAACTTTCTTTCTCAATGGTGAACTACAACCTGAAATTGCCAACTATCATAAACCCTTTTACCCTGAAGTTACTTTTGTGTGAAAATTTACCATATCACTAGGAAATTAAGTCAAGGCATCTTGACTGAAAATCATCAAACTAATAAGACATAAAAGGGGTAAATGATGTTAAAAAAGAAAACCATCAACAATGAAATTCCTTCTATTTATCCAAACAGATGCAGACTCGATGTGTAAAAGGAGAAGAGTGGCAGCTGCTACACAGTCACGAAAAGCTGAGGATATTACAGATACAATTGTATTTTAGAATTGAAATGTAGAACTAAGTATCATTTTCCACATTTTAAAAATGTCCAAAGCAAATTTTAGTGAGACAAAGTGCATCAAGGTGTTGAATATTGCTGGTAGTCAGTGAAGAGGATAAAACATTGGGGTGGGTGAGCCATGATTTACCTAGGGCACCTATAGGGCATTGCTGCTTTTCGGTGATGGTTCATAGGGTACAGAGATACGTATTTATTTTTCTGAAATAATCTGAATGAGCTTCTCTCATGAACATCAGGATAAGTATTGGTGCTTATTATTGCCTAATTATACCTCTTATCATGTTGGGTTTTAGGGTAAAGATTATGTCAGCCTTCTGATATCAATATAGGTGAGCTACTAAATGTAGGTTCATTTGAACATTTTAAAGAGTTTTGATAGGTACTTTGACTTGTATGTCATATTTTAAACCTTTTACTACTTCTTGTGCATAATACTGAAAATTTTCCTTAACTACTAACTTATTACTATTGTGTTTGTTGTAATTATATCATTAATTTGCTATGCATTGTTTTGCTCAACACTGTGAAAAAGAAGAAAAATAATGTTTGTTAAAATTTACAATCTTAGGTAGTTTGTTGTTTTCACTTCTGACAGTCATTTAAAATTCCACGATACTAATATTTTATATTGCAATAGGAACAAAATACAGTGGTTTAGGTAAAGATAACTATTCTGCTACAAACTCATATGCGTGTACTATAAATTAGAACAGAAATGAGTGTGTAGAATGGCTTGTATATGGAACACAGGCATGCTGTGTCTTTTTGTGTGCTCATTCATAATCTAGAATCATCTATGTTAGCAAAACACCCCAGAATCTGAGGAGTAAAGCAATTTTTAGCAGAGGCACAGGCAGATTTCTGAGTTCGAGGACAGCCTGGTCTACAAAGTGAGTTCCAGGACAGCCAGGGCTATACAGAAAAACCTTGTCTCGAAAAACAAAAAAAGAAGTAAACAAAAACAAACAAACAAACAAAAACGAGTTACATGCATGGGCAGACTATGTTTATAAGTTTTTAACAGATGGTTTATATACAAGATTTTTATAAATACAGAAAAGAAATATAATTTTTTTTCTTTTTTTCATGGCCAAATTGCATTTTATTGCACAAATGTCTGAGACTCAGGAATATTGAATGTATTTATCTCTGATATTCTATCTCATAATACATAAACATATATGTGTATTTTTCAAAGCCTAAAGTTGTGTTTCCCTGTTTAAAATGTTGATTTTTATGACAACTTATTTGACAACACTTTTGTATGAATTTTAAAATGACTATTTGAAAACAATATTGCTATAACAATATTCCTGGCAGAAATCTATATGCAGGGCTTAATTTCATAGTCTGAATTGTCAATTGTTTTAGGAAAAATGATTGTTCAGAACACTGAATTAAATTACATTTAGGTGTTCAACAACTACAAATTAAATTTGAATCAATTTGCCCTTTTATCTTGTGCCTTCTGCCTGAGCAGATCATCAGCTTGTCTGCCCTCTGAAGACCCCACAGTCTGAAGGCCTGCCAAGAGATCTGCTGCACCCAGGGCAACAAGTATGGGAGTCTCCCAAAACTTTGCAATAGCAGGGACCCCTGAGGAGCCCAGCAGACTAAAGACACATCGCCTCCAGTTGAACTACATCTCCCATCCTGCCTGCACCTTCTGCTGGGCCAGATCATCAGCTTGACTGTCCCTCTGAAGACACCACAGACTAAATGTATCTCAGGAGATCTGCTGCACCCAGGGCAGCAGAGCAGATCATCAGCTTATCTGCCCCTCTGAAGACCCACAGTCTGAAAGCCTCCCAGGAGATCTGCTGTACCCCGGGCAATAGACCTCAAAGTCTAAAGGCCTCCTATGAGATCTGCTGCAGCCAGGCAACAGATCATTGGTGTAAAGGCTTACCACCACACTGTACCCCACAGTCTGAAAGCCTTATAAAGTTCCTGAAGCAGCCCAAGGACACAGGAGGCAGGCTCCAGACAAAAACAACCAGGCCAGTTTATGCCAGAGATAACCATAGTTTAAGAGGCAAGCACATGACCCTAGCAACAGAAGGCAATATACTTTGGCACCATCAGAACACAGTTTTTCTACCACAGCAAACCCTGAATATTCCAACACACCTGAAAAATAGGATGCTGACATAAAATTCTATCTCATGAATACAACAGAGTCCTTTAAGGAGGAAATCAATAGCTCACTGAAAGAAATACAGGTAAACACATAGAAGCCCTTCAAGATGAAACAAATAAATACCTTAAAGAAATACAGAAAAACACATTCAAATAGGTGACAGAATTGAACAAAGCATCCCAAGACCTAAAAATGAAAGTAGAAACAATAAAGAAAACACAAATGTAGACAACCCTGGAAATGGAAAAACCTAGGAAAGAGTCCATGGTCTACAGATGCAATCATCAACAACAGAATGCAAGAGATAGAAGAAGAGAAAATTTTAGTGATAGAATATACTTTAGGAGATATTAACACAATAGTTAAAGCAAATTCAAAACATAAATAACTCCTAATCCAAAACATCCAGGAAATCCAGGACACAATAAAAGACCAAATCTAAAAAAAAAAAAAAAAGGAATAGAAGAAGAGGGAAGAAGATTCCCAGTTCAAAAGATTGGACCAGAAAAGAAAATCCTCTCATCATATATTAATCAAAACACTAAATGCACAGAACAAAGAGAATAATAAATGCTGTAAGATAAAATGGTTAAGTCACATATAAAGGCAGATCTATCAAAATTACATCAGTCTTCTCGACAGAGACACTAAGGAGCCTGGACAGAAGTCATGAAGACCCAAACAGAAAACAAATGCCCACTCAGGCTACTGCAAACCTCTCAATCATCATAGATTGAGAAACCAAAATCTCCTAGGACAAAACCAAATTTAAACAATATCTATCTACCAACCCCGGCCTACAGAAGATTCTAGAAGGAAAACTCCAACACTCTTCTCAATGATACCTTGGTCAAGGAAGGAATAAAGAAAGAAATTAAGGACTTTTTAGAGTTCAATGAAAATGAAGCCACAACATACCCAAACTTATGGGACGCAATGAAAGCATTTTTAAGAGGAAAACTCATAGCTCTGAGTGCCTCCAAAAGGAAACTAGAGAGAGCACACATTAGCAGCTTGACAACACACCTAAAAGCACTAGAACAAAAGGAAGCAAATTCACCCAAGAGGAGTAGACGGCAGGAAATAATCAAACTCAGGGGTGAAATCAACCAAGTGGAAACAAGAAAAACTATTCAAAGAATCAACCAATCAAGGAGCTGGTTCTTTGAGAAAATCAACAAGATAGATAAACCCTTAGCCAGACTCACTAGAGGGCACAGGGAAAGCATCCTAATTAACAAAATCAGAAATGAAAAAGGAGACATAACAACAGATCCTGAAGACATCCAAAACACCATCAGATCCTTCTATCAAAGGCTATACTCAACAAAACTGGAGAACCTGGATGAAATGGACAAGTTCCTAGACAGATACCAGGTACCAAAGTTGAATCAAGATCAGGTTAATGATCTAAACAGCCCTATATCCCCCAAAGAAATAGAAGCAGTCATTAATAGTCTCCCAACTAAAAAAAGCCCAGGACCAGATGGGTTTAATGCAGAGTTCTATCAGACCTTCAAAGAAGATCTAATCCCAGTTCTTCACAAACTATTCCACAAAATAGAAACAGAAGGTACTCTACCCAACTCATTCTATGAAACCACAATTACTCTGATACCTAAACCACAAAAAGACCCAACAAAGATAGAAAACTTCAGACCAATATCCCTTATGAATATTGATGCAAAAATCCTCAATAAAGTTCTTGCTAACCGAATCCAAGAACACATCAAAACAATCATCCATCCTGACCAAGTAGGTTTCATCCCAGGGATGCAGGGATGGTTCAATATACGGAAATCCATCAACGTAATCCAGTATATAAACAAACTCAAAGACAAAAACCACATGGTCATCTCGTTAGATGCGGAAAAAGCATTTGACAAGATCCAACACCCATTCATGATAAAAGTCTTGGAAAGATCAGGAATTCAAGGCCCATACCTAAACATGATAAAAGCAATCTACAGCAAACCAGTAGCCAACATCAAAGTAAATGGTCAGAAGCTTGAAGCAATCCCTCTAAAATCAGGGACTAGACAAGGCTGTCCACTTTCTCCATACCTATTCAACATTGTACTTGAAGTCCTAGCCAGAGCAATTCGACAACAAAAGGAGATCAAAGGGATACAAATTGGAAAAGATGAAGTCAAAATATCACTTTTTGCAGATGATATGATAGTATATATAAGTGACCCTAAAAATTCCACCAGAGAACTCCTAAGCCTGATAAACAGCTTCGGTGAAGTAGCTGGATATAAAATTAACTCAAACAAATCAATGGCCTTTCTCTACACAAAGAATAAACAGGCTGAGAAAGAAATTAGGGAAACAACACCCTTCTCAATAGTCACAAATAATATAAAATATCTTGGCGTGACTCTAACTAAGGAAGTGAAAGATCTGTATAATAAAAACTTCAAGTCTCTGAAGAAAGAAATTCTAGAAGATCTCAGAAGATGGAAAGATCTCCCATGCTCATGGATTGGCAGGATCAACATTGTAAAAATGGCTATCTTGCCAAAAGCAATCTACAGATTCAATGCAATCCCCATCAAAATTCCAAATCAATTCTTCAACGAATTAGAAAGTGCAATCTGCAAATTCATCTGGAATAACAAAAAACCTAGGATGGAAAACTCCAACACAAGGAGGGGACCTACACCAAAAACAAACAAACAAAAAACGTCCTTTATACAAATGACAAATGGGTTGAGAAACAAAATAGGAAAGCAACACATTTCACAATAGTCACAAATAATGTAAAATGTCTAGGGGTAACTCTAACCAACAAGTGAAAGATCCATGTGACAAGAACTTCAAGTCTCTCAAGAAAGAAATCCTCAGTAATGTAGAGATCTCCCATGTTCATGGATTGGTAGGATTAACATAGTAAAAATGGCCATTCTACCAAAAATAGTCTACAGATTCAACAAAAACCCCATCAAAATTCCAACACAATTCTTCAAAGTCATGGAAAGAACAATTTTCAATTTCATCTGGAAAAAAAAAAAAACCCAGATAGGGAAAAAATTCTTAACAATAAAAGAACTTCTGGGACAATCATCATCCCTGACCTCAAGCTGTATTACAGGTCATTGGTGATAAAAACTGTATAGTATTGGTACAGATAGGCTGATCAATGGAATAGATATGAAGACCCAGAAATAAAACCACACATGTATGGAAACTTGATCTTTCACAAAGAAGCCAAAAATATACAATGAAAAAAAGAAACCATCTTCAATAAATGGTGCCAGTTTAACTGACAATTGGTATGCAAAAAAATGAAAATAGCCGGGCGTGGTGGCGCACGCCTTTAATCCCAAGCACTCGGGAGGTAGAGGCAGGCAGATTTCTGAGTTCGAGGCCAGCCTGGTCTACAAAGTGAGTTCCAAGACAGCCAGGGCTATACAGAGAAACCCTGTCTCGAAAAACCAAAAAAAAAAAAAAAAAAAAGATCCATTATTTCTCATCTTGCATGAAGTTCAAGTGCAAGTTGATGAAGGATATAAACATAAAACCAGAAACATTGAATCTAATAGACAAGAATGTGGGAAAGATCTTTGAACTCCTTGACATGGGGTGGGGAGAGGAATTTCTTAAACTGGATTTCAATGGCTCAGGCTTTAAGATGAAGAATTGATAAATAAGACCTCCTGAAACCGAAAAGCTTCTGTAAGACAAAGGACATAGTTAATAGTACAAATCAGCAATCTACAGATTGGGATTTTTTTTTTTTTTTTAACTAAACTTGTTGTATGCTGGCCCGCGGCCTACATGAACCTGGTACACCTGGAAGGCAGGCGGGGGCTGAAAGAGACTTAGACTGCGAGAGAGATTAATGGAGACCAAGACACGTTTTCTGTTCAAGGATCCCGAGTTTACTAAGAGACCGTGCTTATAAGGGGGAAGGCCCCCCACCCCCTACTCTTGGTGCCTGGAGCCATTCTGTCAGCCAGGCTGGTTGCTTATTCAGGAATCTCTCAGGAAGACAGGTTCAGCCTTTCGGCATGTAGCAGAATCTCAGGGCAGTTGTCACTTCAAAAGAAGCCAACCAAGTTGGAAAGCCCCACCTCAGTGGCGATAAGGTTTGCTTCAGGCTGGGGGAGGCTACATAAACTCACATCCTATAGTGGGCTAGAATTCAAAATATATAAAGAACTCAAGAAGCTAACCTCCAAAACACCAAACAACACAATCAAATAATGGAGTATAGAGCTAAACAGAGACTTCACAACAGAGGAATTTCGAAAGGCTGAGAGGCACTTAAATATTGAAAGTCTTTTGTGATCAGGAAAATGCAAATCAAAATGACCATGAATTTCCACCTTATACCAATCAGAATGGCAAAGACAAAAATCTTAGTGGTCAGTATATGTTGGCAAGGATGTGGAGAAAGAGGAACACTCCTCCAATGCCGTTTGGATTGCAAACTGATACAACCATCCCCTTCAGCTCCTTTGACCCTTCCCCTAACTCTTCCATAGGAGTCCCTGACCTCAGTCCAATGCTTGACTATAAACCCCTGCATCTGTTTCAGCTGCTGGTTGAACCTCTCAGAGTATAATTATGCTAGGCTCCTGTCTGCAAGCACAACATAGCATCAGTAATAGTGTCAGGATTTGGGGCCTGCCAATGGGATGGATCCCAAGTTGGTCTGGTCACTGGTTGGCCATTCCTTTAGTTTCTAAAGTTCAGTTAAAAAAAAAATGCCCCTGCATTATTTAGATATGAACAACACCGAGACCAAAAAAAAAAAAAAAAAAAAAAAAAAAAAAAAAAAAAAAAAAAAAAAAAAGACAGAAAGAAAGAAAGACAGACAGAAAGAAAAAGAAAGAAAGACAGACAGAAAGAGAGAAAGAAAGAGAGAAAGAAAGAGAGAAAGAGAGAGAGAGAGGAAGGGAGGGAGGGAGGGAGAGAGAGAGAGAGAGAGAAAGAAAGAGAGAGAGAAAGAAAGTAATAGGATGGGTGATCCCATCCTTCCACTAGGGGCCTTGCCTATCTCCTGGATGTGATCTCTTCACGTTCTACCTCCCCCATTGTTTGACATTTCAGCCCTCATTGAGTACTGGGAGTCTCTCATATCCCAGATATCTGGAACTTTCTAGAAGTTTCCACTGCTCCCCCCCAACTTCAGCAGCTGCATATGCATATTTCTATTTATTCTTCTGGCCCTTTGGCCTTCTCTCCTGCCTCCCCCCAAACCTGATCCTGCCCCTTTTTTCATTCCCCCTCTTCTCTCACACACTCTTGTCTCCCTTCCTTTGCCTTCCCTATTATTTTGTTCCCCCTACTGGGTGGGATTGACGCATCCTCACCTGAGTCTTTCTTCTTGTTAAACTACATATGGTCTGTGAGTTATATATGTGTATTCTGTACTTTATGGCTAACACCCACTTATCAATGAGTACATACCATATATGTCCTTTTGGGTGTGGGTTACCTCATTCAGGAGGATACTTTCTAGTTCCATCCATTTGCCTGCAAAATGAATGATGTCCCTGTTTTTAATAGGTAAATAGTATTCCATTGTATAAATAAACTACATTTTCTGTATCCATTCTTTGTTTGAGGGACATCTCGGTTGTTTCCACCTTCTGGCTATTACAAATAAGGCTTCTATGAAGATAAAAGGAACATGTGTCCTTGTGGTATGGTGGAGTATCTTTTGGGAATATGCCCAAGAATGGTATAGCTGGGTCTTCAGGTAGAACAATTTTCAATTTTCTGAGGAACTGCCAGATTGATTTCCAAAGTGGTTTACCAGATTGCAATCCCACCAGTAATGAAGGAGTGTTTCCATTTCTCCACAATCTCACCAGCATATTCTGACCTTCTGTTTCTGTTTTGTGGAGTTTGAGGAGTGTGGGAAGCACATCTGGAGTTAACTTTGGCTGACTTCTTGATTGTGATTAATCAAGAATGAGTCTGCTAACTGCTGTCTTAGTTTTTAGGTAAGACATCCTGCTAAGTTCCTCCATTTAAGCATAATTCTTTGAGAGAC
This sequence comes from Mus caroli, assembly GCF_978045245.1. NCBI lineage: Eukaryota > Metazoa > Chordata > Mammalia > Rodentia > Muridae > Mus > Mus caroli. The sequence goes on along the minus strand of NW_028227258.1, from coordinate 141,527,908 downwards.
TGTCCATGCCTAAAAGAAGTGGCCTTAGTCAAACAGAGAAACTTCCTATATAACCATTTGTGGTCATTGTTTAACTTCCTGGAATTCTGCTGCTTACCTTTAAAATACACCAGCAGCCCTCCCATATCTGTTTTTTGTATCTTCTTTCTGCCTTTCCTATAATCATCCTCACTCCTAATGTAGTGGTTTTCCAGTTGACTGGCTCCAGCATAATGGCACCCAGCATGAAGGCTGGACTACCAGAGATGCAGTGAAGGACACCTCTGAAAGTGGAGTGCTGGGGAAAGGCAAACGTGTTTGCAGTGGTGAATAACTTTAGGGAGTAAAATTGTAGATAAGGGAGTTCAGAAAAAGTAAGGGAGCTCAAAAAGAGTAAGGGAGCTTGTAAAACAAAAGTAAAAGTTGAAAAGAAAAAGAAAAGAAAGGAAAGAGAAAGAAAAGAAGACAAAAAAGAAAAGAAAAATGGCAACAGCCATATGTTTTTTTGTGCAAATGCGTAATATTCTTCCCTAAAGTAGAGTCAGTATATTCTACACGGAGGAAGACTCTTTATATTTTGTTATATGACTACTTTTTTATTTTTAATGCATTTGTTTTAAGTAACTTATTTAAGATTTTATTGTGGTCTAGTTTTTTAAAAGAAGTCTTAGAAGAGAAAAAGAAACTTTGCTCTCAGGTTTGAACTAACCATGGGAGCAAGGGTCCATAGACCGACAAAATAGTCACATATACTTTCTCTTGAAGGGGACACACTGCTGAGGAGAGAAATTTGACAGTGGTTTTTCTAAAACCTCATCAAGAAACTAGAAATGGGAGGAGAGTCACTACAATTGAGAACGATACAACATTGCTTCAAGTGAATACAAGTGAAGTTAGCTATAAAACAGGATATGACCACAAAGGCAACTGACTGTACATACTCAGGAAGCTTGTTAAACCTGTGTATCAAGTATTTCATGATGAAGTGCAGAGTTAGACAGCACCATCTTGTGAGAATTCTCACTAGAGAATAATGGATCATGTCTCTAAGATTAATAACAGTGTAAAACATAAGGAAGAACAAATATGCATTATAGGATGACTAACCCATTAAAATAGGAACATTATGCAATTGGGATTCTGTTTTTCAAAAAAAAAAAGCCATGTAAATGACACTACTCCACATAATGATGTCATCTCTTTCTTAGATGCAAAGGAAAGAACAATTAAGAAAAGAAGGCCTTTCATAATATCATTGTTCTACAGGGACTCCATGTCCCACCAGGACCAAATGTGCACAGTTCTCACTATTGATAAGTCAGGAAAACTCTTTGGAAAAGAGCTGACATCAGTTTTTGATGATAGCAATCTGCTCACAGCAATTCTGGTTGGTTCTTCTCTGGCTGTCCTTAGGACAAAATCCTGCTTCTTAAATACCCAATATCCTCATCAAATCTATCACAATGTGAAGAAACAGTTGTGCATCTATCAAATCATTGGCTATTCCATAGGAAACTAAGAGATGGCTATTCACCAGAATCCATCTAATGGAAAATTTGGATATTTTTATTAGTGTGAAAAATCTGGTAAACCTAAGTGTTGCCTGAGCTTTCAGGGTTAACATTAGGATGCACTGAGTACAATAAAAGATTGAGGCACAAAACCAGTTTAAGGTCAACTTTGTCCATGGTAGCCCTTGCACTGTAGCTGTGAACACCATTGTTCTGGTTTTCAAGAAGCAAATAGTGCTCTGTGCTGTATATGGCATGACAGGTATTTCCCATTTTCCTCTCAGGTTATGCTGTCCTTCATTAAAGAAAAATGACCCCAAGACTAAGGATATTTTCATAATATCACTCAACATAACATCATATCAAACAATAAAGAAGTTGAATTGTGGAGAAGATGTAATCATGTAAAATCAGTCTGCATATAAAACAGCGTGTATCTTAAAGGTAGGGAAAACATCCTTGCATCATCCACCCTCAGGAGTTCTCTGAATTTATGATAGTAGTTCCCATCATCATACATTCCCTTGAGTGTGAGTAGATACATAGGAGAGAAATCTGGTAAGCTCAAATGTTCCTCTGATACTCACAGCATAAGAAATAGGGATTCAGGGGAAAAACCAGTCATAATGAGCAGTAATATAACTAGGTATCTTTCATCTGGTTCTTCCATGTGGACTAATGGAGGGTCGCTTCATACATGCATATGATTATCAGTGCAGGTATGCAAATCTAATCAAACACATTTGACTACCAGAGTTCTTCATTCTCTCACTCTGTACTTTATTTCTGAGGGGCAGCTTTCTCTTTATCAGTATAAAGCATGTGACTCCTTTATGTATACCTTTTCTACTCATGCCAAGTAGGATTTCATGTCTCTCTCTCTCTCTCTCTTTCTCTCTCTCTCTCTCTCTCTCTCACACACACACACAAAATAGATACCCAAATGCAGGTTCTCTTGTCTGTGAAACAGTTAATCTTTATTACTGAGACCTTCACTGAAGCACCATAAAATTATATTTTTATTTTATTATTAAAATTAAAATTCAATTATATAATTTTTCTCCATCCCTTCCCTTGCTCTATTATGTCGCTCAATCTCCCATTTATGTTCAAATTCATGCCCCATTTTCTTTAACTGTCATAATTATATAGATACAAATAGATTCATAAATATTTTGAAACAATTTGATGAATCCATTATTCTTGGTAGTATATGTACTACTTCTGAGATAACCAACTGTGATTGGCTTACAATATACAGAGTTCACCTTTGGGAAAGACTAACATTCTCTCAGTAGTATTTATATGCATATAGCTCTTTATGGAGAAATTTGGCTTCATGACATTCCTTCATTATTCATTAGTGTAACTTTCATGATGTTTTGTTCAGAAATGGTTTAAGCAATGACATTTTTGCACTATCAAAAGTGAAGCCTTGATACGGACACCTTCCCTGTCAGAGGATAGGTGTCTGCCCATCCCAGGAGGGCTTTGCCTGAGCATCTGCGAGAGACATCTTGGTTCCTGGACTCCACCTAGACTATTCTGCACAGGTGAGAGTGTGAACTACAGAAGCTAACAGCTTCTGAGACAGGTCCTGTTTTGGGCCTTCATCTTCTGTCAGGAGGCAAGTCTGAATGCCAGATATATGTGCACCTTCCCTGAAAGAAGAAAACTTGCCAGCAGAGTGCGCTGACCACTGAAACACAGAAATGGTTTAAAAAATGATATTTTTGCACTATCAAAAGTGAAGCCTTGATCCGGGTACCTTCCCTGCCAGAGGATAGGTGTCCGCCCGTCCCAGGAGGGCTTTGCCTGAGCATCTGCTGGAGACATCTTGGTTCCCGGTCTCCACCGAGACTGGCCTACACAGGTGAGAGTGTGGAATACAGAAGCTAACAGCTTCTGGCACAGTTCCTGTTTCAGGCCTTCATTTTCTGCCAGGAGGCAAGTCTGAATGCCAGATATCTGTGTACCTTCCCTGAAAGAGGAGAGCCTGCCAGCAGAGTGCTCTGACCACTGAAACTCAAGAGAGAGCTAGTCTCCCCAGTCTGCTGGTAGAGAATAACAGAATCATGAGAGGAACAAGCTCTAACCAGAGACAATTATAACAACTGACTCCAGAGTTTACCAGATGGCAAAAGGCAGACATAAGAATCTTACTAACAGAAACCAAGACCACTCACCATCATCAGAACCCATTACTCCCACCTCAGCCAGTCCAGGGCACCCCAACAATCCTGAAAACCTAGACCTGGATTTAAAGGCATATCTCTTGATGATGGTAGAAGACATCAAGAAGGTCTTTAATAACTCACTTAAAGAAATACAGGAGAACACTGCTAAAGAGTTGCAAGTCCTTATAGAAAAACAGGAAAACACATCCAAACAGGTGATGGAAATGAACAAAACCATACTAGACCTAAAAAGGGAAGTAGAAACAATAAAGAAAACCCAAAGTGAGGCAACGCTGGTGATAGAAACCCTAGGAAAGAAATCTGGAACCATAGATTCGAGCATCAGCAACAGAATACAAGAGATGGAAGAGAGAATCTCAAGTGCAGAAGATTCCATAGAGAACATCGGCACAACAATCAAAGAAAATGGAAAATGCAAAAAGATCCTAACTCAAAATATCCAGGAAATCCAGGAAACAATGAGAAAACCAAACCTACGGATAATAGCAGTAGATGAGAATGAAGATTTTCAACTCAAAGGGCCAGCAAATATCTTCAACAACATTATAGAAGAAAACTTCCCAAACCTAAAGAAAGAGATGCCCATGATCATAGAAGAAGCCTACAGAACTCCAAATAGACTGGACCAGAAAATAAATTCCTCCCGACACATAATAATCAGAACAACAAATGCACTAAATAAAGATAGAATATTAAAAGCAGTAAGGTAAACAGGTCAAGTAACAAACCAAATTCACACATTATCTTTCCACGAATCCAGCCCTTCAAAGGATAATAACAGAAAAAAACCAATACAAGGACAGAAACCACGTCCTAGAAAAAACAAGAAAGTAATCCTTCAACTAACCTAAAAGAAGACAGCCACAAGAACAGAATGCCAATGTTAACAAAAAAATAATAGGAAGCAACGATTACTTTTCCTTAATATCTCTTAATGTCAATGTACTCAACTCCCCAATAAAAAGACATAGACTAACAGACTGGCTACACAAAAAGGAACCAACATTTTGCTGCTTACAGGAAACCTAACTCAGGGAAAAATACAGACACTACCTCAGAATAAAAGGCTGGAAAACAATTTTCCAAGCAAATGGTCTGAAGAAACAAACTGAAGTAGCCACTCTAATATTTAATAAAAATGACTTCCAAACCAAAGTCATCAAAAAAGACAAGGAGGGGCACTTCATACTCATCAAAGGTAAAATCTTCCAAGAGTAACTTTCAATTCAGAATATCTATGCTCCAAATACAAGGGCAGCCACATTCATTAAAGAAACTTTAGTAAATCTCAAAGCACGCATAGCACCTCACACAATAATAGTGGGAGACTTCAACACACCACTTTCAACAATGGACAGATCATGGAAAAAAGAAACTAAATAGGGACACAGTGAAACTAACAGAAGTTATGAAACAAAAGGATCTAATAGATATCTACAGAACATTTTATCCTAAAACAAAAGGATATACCTTCTTCTCAGAACCTCATGGTACCTTCTCCAAAATTGACCACATAATTGGTCACAAAACAGGCCTCAACAGATACAAAAATATTGAAATTGTCCCATGCATCCTATCAGATCACCATGGACTAAGGCTGATCTTCAATAACAAAATAAATAATAGAATGCCAACATTCACGTGGAAACCGAACAACGCTCTTCTCAATGATACCTTGGTCAAGGAAGGAATAAAGAAAGAAATTAAGGACTTTTTAGAGTTTAGTGAAATTGAAGCCACAACATACCCAAACTTATGGGACAAAATGAAAGCATTTCTAAGAGGAAAACTCATAGCTCTGAATGCCTCCAAAAAGAAACTAGAGAGAGCACACACTGGCAGCTTGATATCACACTTAAAAGTTCTAGAACAAAAGGAAGCAAATTCACCCAAGAGGAGTAGATGGCAGGAAATAATCAAACTCAGGGGCAAAATCAACCAAGTGGAAACAAGAACTATTCAAAGAATCAACCAAACGAGGAGCTGGTTCTTTGAGAAAATCAACAAGATAGATAAACCCTTAGCCAGACTCACTAGAGGGCACAGGGAAAGCATCCTAATTAACAAAATCAGAAATGAAAAGGGAGACATAACAACAGATCCTGAAGAAATCCAAAACATCATCAGATCATTCTACAAAAGGCTATACTCAACAAAACTGGAGAACCTGGATGAAATGGACAAATTTCTACACAGATACCAGGTACCAAAGTTAAACCAGGATCAAGTTAATGATCTAAACAATCCTATATACCCTGAAGAAATAGAAGCAGTCATTAATAGTCTCCCAACTAAAAAAAGCCCAGAACCAGATGGGTTTAGTGTAGAGTTCTACCAGACCTTCAAAGAAGATCTAATCCCAGTTCTTCACAAAGTATTCTACAAAATAGAAGCAAAAGGTACTCCACCCAACTCATTCTATGAAGCCACAATTACTCTGATACCTAAACCATAAAAAGACCCAACAAAGATAGAGAACCTCAGACCAATTTCTCTTATAAATATTGATGCAAAAATCCTTAATAATGTTCTCGCTAACAGAATCCAAGAACACATCTGTCATAGTTAGGGTTTTACTGCTGTGAACAGACACCATGACCAAGACAAGTCTTATGAAAACCAATATTTAATTGGGGCTGGCTTACAGGTTCAGAGGTTCAGTCCATTATCATCAAGGTGGGAGCATGGCAGTATCCAGGCAGGCATGGCACAGGAGGAGCTGAGAGTTCTATGTCTTAATCCAAAGGCTGCTAGTGGAAGACTGACTTCCAGGCAAGTAGGGTGAGGATCTTATACCCACACCAACAGTGACACACCCATTCCAACCATGTTACACCTATTCCAACAAGGCCACACCTTCAGATGGTGTCACTCCCTGGTCCAAGGATATACAAACCATCACATTCCACTCCCTGGTCCCCATAGACTTGTTGAAAAACATGAGTCTGTGGGGGCCATACTTAAACATAGCATAATGCAAAATGCATTTTGTCCAACTTTCAAAGTCCTCATAGTCTGTAGCAGTTGCAACAATGTTAAAAGTTCAAAGTTCAAGGTCTCTTCTGAGATTCATTCAACTTAATTAACTGTAATCCCCAAAGCAAGGGGGGAAACCAGCTAGGCAAATTCCAAACTCTGCATCTCCATGGCTGAGGTCAAAGTGGTCTTCAGATCTCCACTCCTTTTTCATCTTTGTTGACTACAACAAACTGCTTTCAACAGTTGTTTTTGTTGTTGCTACAACAAAATGGCTGGTTCCATTCCCTGTTACCAGCTTTCCTCAGCATGTATCCCATGGCTCTGGCATCTTTAACATCTTTGAGTCTCCAAGGTAATTTCAATGTTACAGCTTCCTTTTTCAGTGTCTGGGATTCCACTTGATCTTTTGGACTCCTCCAAAGGGCTGGCATCACTTCTCCATCTCTGTCTTCTGTAGCACTCTATGTTCAGGTCGATCCACTCCACTATGGCTGCTGTTCTTGGTGATCATCCCATGGTACTGTCATCTCCAATACACTGGGGTGTTCCACTCCAACTAGGCTTCAACAATAGCCTCTCATAGGCTCTCTTAAGGGTGCCAAGCCTCAAATCCTTTGCATGACCCCTTCAGTTCTGGGCCATTAACTAAAGCTGAGGCTTCATCTTCTCCAAAGGCCTTCCTTCTCTGGCCTCTCACAGTGCTAAGCCTCAGCTTCTCTCCATGATCCCTTCATTCCTTCACAAGCAGTACCACCTGAGTGACTCTTACACATTACCAAGTCCAGCCGCAGCACAAGGTACAACCTTGGGTATTTCTGGAACACAGCTTCTTTCTTCAGATGTTGCCACTCCCTCATCCAAGGATATACAAACCATTACAACATCAAAACAATCATCCATCATGACCAAGTAGGTTTCATCCCAGGGATGCAAGGATAGTTCAATATATGGAAATCCATTATGTAATCCAGTATATAAACAAACTCAAAGGGAAAAAAAACCCATATGATCATCTAATTAGATGCTGAGATACCATTTGACAAAATCCAACACCTGTTCATGACAAAAGTCTTGGAAAGATCAGGAATTCAAGGCCCATACCTAAACATGATAAAAGCAATCTACTGCAAACCAGTAGCCAACATGAAACTAAATGGTGAGAAGCTGGGAGCAATCCCACTAAAATCAGGGACTAGACAAGGCTGTAAACTTTCTCCCTGCCTATTCAACATTGTACTTGAAGTCCTAGCCAGAGCAATTCGACAACAAAAGGAGATCAGGGGGATACAAATTGGAAAGGAAGACGTAAAAATATCACTTTTTGCAGATGATATGATAGTATTAATAAGTGACCCTAAAATTCCACCAGAGAACTCCTAAGCCTCATAAACAGCTTCAATGAAGTAGCTGGATATAAAATTACCTCAAACAAGTCAATGGCCTTTCTGTACACAAAGTATAAACAGGCTGAGGAAGAAATTAGGGAAACAACACCCTTCTCAATATCACAAATAATATAAAATACCTTGGCGTGATTCTAACTAAGAAAGTAAACAATCTGTATGATAAGAACTTCAAGTCTCTGAAGAAAGAAATTAAAGAAGATCTCAGTCGATGGAAAGATCTCCCATGCTCATGGAGTGGCAGGATCAATATAGTAAAAATGACTATGTTGCCAAAAGCAATCTACAGATTCAATGCAATCCCCATCAAATTTCCAACTCAGTTCTTTAGAAAGGGCAATCTGCAAATTCATCTGGAATAACAAAAATCCTAGGATAGCAAAAACTCTTCTCAAGAATAAAAGAACCTCTGGTGGAATCACCATGCCTGACATAAAGCTGTACTACAGAGCAATTGTGATAAAATCTGCATGGTACTGGTATAGTGACAGACAAGTAGACCAATGGAATAAAATTGAAGACCCAGAAATGAACCCATGCACCTATGGTCACTTGATCTTCAACAAGGGAGCAAAAACCATCCAGTGGAAAAAAGACAGCATTTTCAACAAATGGTGCTGGCATGACTGGCGGTTATAATGGAGAAGAATGTGAATTGATCCGTTCCTATCTCCTTGTACTAAGGTCAAATCTAAGTGGATCAAGGAACTCCATAAATAACCAGAGACACTGAACTTATAGAGGAGAAAGTGGGGAAAAGCCTTGAAGATATGGGCAGAGGGGAAAAATTCCTGAATAGAACAGCAATGGCTTGTGCTGTAAGATTGAGAATCCACAAATGGGACCTCATAAAATTGCAAAGCTTCTGCAAGGCAAAAGACACCATCAATAAGACAAAAAGGCCACCAACAGATTGGGAAAGGATCTTTACCTATCCCAAATCAGATAGGGGACTAATATCCAATATATATAAAGAACTCAAGAAGGTGGACGACAGAAAATCAAATAACCCCATGAAAAAATGGGGCTCATAGCTAAACAAAGAATTCTCACCTGAGGAATACAGAATGGCTGAGAAGCACCTGAAAAAATGTTCAACATCCTTAATCATCAGGGAAATGCAAATCAAAACAACCCTGAGATTCTACCTCACACCAGTCAGAATGGCTAAGATCAAAAACTCAGGTGACAGTAGATGCTGGCGAGGATGTGGAGAAAAAGGAACACTCCTCCATTGTTTGGGGATTTCAGGCTTGTACAATCACTCTGGAAATCAGTCTGGCGGTTCCTCAGAAAATTGAACATAGTACTACCGGAGGATCATGCAATACCTCTCCTGGGCATATACCCAGAAGATGTTCCAACTGGTAAGAAGGACACATGCTTCACTATGTTCATAGCAGTTTTATTTATAATAGCCAGAAGCTGGAAAGAACCCAGATGCCCCTCAACAGAGGAATGGATACAGAAAATGTGGTACATTTACACAATGGAGTACTACACAGCTATTAAAAAGAATGAATTTATGAAATTCCTAGGCAAATGGTTGGACCTGGAGGGCATCATCCTGAGTGAGGTCACCCAGTCACTAAAGAACTCACACAATATGTACTCACTGATAAGTGGATATTAGCCCAGAAAGTTAGAATACCCAAGATATAAGATACAATTTGCTAAACACATGAAACTGAAGAAGAGCGAAGTTCAACATCCGTCTTAGAAGGGGGAACAAAACACCCATGGAAGGAGTTACAGAGACACAGAGCTGAGACGAAAGGATGGACCATCTAGAGACTGCCATACCCGGGGATCCACCCCATAATCAGCCTCCAAATGCTGACACCATTGCATACACTAGCAAGATTTTGCTGAAAAGACCCAGATATAGCTGTCTCTTGTGAGACTATGCCGGGGCCTAGCAAACACAGAAGTGGATGCTCACAGTCAGCTATTGGATGGACAACAGGGCCCCCAATGGAGGAGGTAGAGAAAGTAACCAAGGAGCTAAAGGAATCTGCAAACCTATAGGTGGAACAACAATATGAACTAACCAGTACCCCCCAGAGTTTGTGTCTCTAGCTGCATATGTAGCAGAAGATGGCCTAGTCGGCCATCAGTGGAAAGAGAGGCCCAGTGGTCGTGCAAACTTAATCTGCCTCAGTACAGGGGAACACCAGGGCCAAGAAGTAGGAGTGGTTGGGTGGGGGAGTTGGTGGGGGAGTGGGTGGGAGACATTTGGGATAGCATTGGAAATGTAAATGAGGTAAATACCTAATTTAAAAAATAATAAATTAAAGAAAATAAACAGCAAAAAAAAAAAAAAAAAAGAAAGTGAAGCCTTCCTCCTTATTTCTAGGAGGTTCAATCTGAAAGCAAAGTTCCTGATTCTCTGGTGTAAAAATTTTCTGACTCTTTACCTATTGTTCAGAGACTATCTTTCAGGAGTTACTATGTATGTGTATGCCCTGCAACTCAGAGCCACAGGATATTTTGTTCTGTATACCTTGAGTAGCTGTCTAATCCATATATAGTGTAGATACATTGCAAAGAGAACCTTCTTTGATGTATGGGTAAGGACTACATTATCTGTGAATATTAGCTTAAATATTTAAAAATCAAGTTTGAATCATGCTTCTTTAGTGAATTATTGACAAGACTTTCTCAAAGAAGCACGACCTCCTGTGACTTCCTCCATTCCGTGCCAGGCATGATTTTCTGTTTGTGAAAAATGAGATAATAACTTACGATGGTTGTCTCTGTTGTCATTGAATTATTTGATGTTTCTGCCATTTAAAAATAGTATTCCAGGTGAAGTATTGATCTCTTATATGTACTAGACTGATCAGCTGTCCACTAGAGGAACATTGAGCTAAGAAGAGATTTTTCTGCAATCCAAGCACATCTGAAAATATGAAATACTCTTAGGTTTCTAATTGTGAAGAATGAAACTTACTAGACCTAAATATCAGTAAATGCTTTAACTAGGGGAAAGTTTTTAGCTACAAAGGAAACTGGAACTAAACAGAATTTTAGACTCAAATGTGTATTGAGAAATTTCTGTTATATATTTTTTCCACAAAATATATGTTTCTCTCTATATAAGGAATTCCGTCAAAATATGGAAGAAAGTCTGCTGACATCTAGATTATATGAAGAATGGCTTGGGGTACTTGACCAGGTCAATGAAGAAGAGAAAGTAGCCACTGTGCAGAGGTAATGACTATTGAACAACATCATCAAAGGAGAAATAATATTTGCTTTCATACATTATATATCACAGAAATACGAAAAACACTCACTGACAGCAAAAGGTGTCAATTGTTCACAAACATGCAAGACATCTTCAAAGAGAAGTATGACTTGGGGGGGGGGTTGGTGGTCACAGTGGCCCATGCCTATAATCTCAGCTTTATATTCCAATTAAGTTTGTCCCTCTTTTCTGTTTGGGGAACCATTTGAACCAGTATTTCTAGTACAAACTGAAATATAGTTACTATGTTCCCTTTCTTCATATTTACAAATTGAGTAAACTTGTTTTAAAATAACTATCTCTCTGTTCAGTCTTTTCGAAAAACTACCAATAGCAAATGTTACTCTTCTGGGACAACTTTTCAGAATATTATAAACAAATTGAGAGATATTTTTCTATTAACAAAATGACAGTTTATAATTTATCTGTTAGCACAGTGCCAAGTATCCAATGCCTGACTACTTCCTGTAATAAAGGATTAGCAAAAATAACACCAAATGGTAATGTGACATATACTTTATGCCTAGCTTTGATAAATCTTTACAATGGAACAGGAATACAATATTAACCTGAGAGTCTTAGTTATTTTGTTGTTGTTTATTGTTTTGAATTTGATGTTGTTTCATTTTGTAAAATAAGTACATCCCTACATTGTGACCTTGTGGTGGGGAGGAATCATTGATGTGTTTTAAGTTAGTAGAGTGTAGATGGGTATTTTAGTTCAATGACTCAGTCTTTTGTCAATTGTGATTTAGAATATCCTTAGACTAACCCACTGAAAGAAAATGTTGTAAAATGATTAAAAAAAACCCAAAAAACCAACAACATGAGTACTGGATACTGGGTTCAGCAAACAAGACTGAATTCGGTTTATAACGGTGCTTGTTTTCCAGGTGGTTTCCCCATCCAACCAAAGGCAATATAATTTAGATTGTTTTTATCAGCTATAATTATGACTCCTGAGTAGTGTGATTAAATATACCCTTGGTTTAGAGAAATTCTTGAGTATACTTTTCCATGGTAGCTACTTTTCAAATACTATTATAAAATACCAAAATTTATACAGTACAGGTATCAAATGGAAATTTTGACTCTCGGTATTTGAGTTTCTGATTTATTATTAATTGACCAATTGCCCTGAAAATGTAAGGAATATATTATAGGAAAGCATAACTCAAAAAAAAAATTCCTCGTAGTGTATGAAATCAAAGATCAGAAGGAAAAGCTAAGGTCCCAAAGAACCTGTCATTGGAGATCCATAATTATCCTTTATCCTGCAAATAGACCTTATTTCAAATACCTCTCAATATGCTACACCTTAAGATCAAGGTGTTACCATGTATCTGCACTGAGACATCAGAAACATTTAATGTTACTTCTCAGATGGGTTTGCATATCTCTTGCTTTTTAGTCAGCCCATGGAAACTTTCAATAGGATGCTGCTTATGTTGAGAGGTAATCTTCCTTCCTTAGTTGTACCTTTCTATAAGCATCCTTAAAACATGCTCAGCCATGTCTGTGTCAAATGCAACAAAAGCTACTCCAGTGGACAGTATATATAACATACTGGCCATCACAATGTGAAAACTAGAAATCATCCTCTTATATACTATTGCACTGTGATGATCACAATTGAACATCTGATTTCAAAATCATCTTTTAAATTTCTAACAGAAAATTCGACACTATATTTTATAACAACTGACTTTTTCTCAGAATTTTGAACTATACATTTTTATCCTCCAAGACAAATAGGTCAAATATGATTTGCAACGATTGTAAAATGACAAGAGATGCTCAGTGTTTGCCTCATGTTGTCACAGATTTCTCTTGTAAAGTTTCTGATTGAAAACTACCCAAAATTATTTGGAGAAGACTTGATTTTAGTTTATTAGGAGAATGCATTATTTTTTCCCTTTTGGAGCGAAGGCCTCTCATTACCAGAATAATCTATGTAGCATGAGTGAGATAAAGGAAAATGGACACAGCAGCTGCCCCAGTGGGAGGACATGTCCCCAGCCTTGATATACTGCCCAGAAGTCCAAATGCTCCTCTTCACAATGAGGGGAGTATAGGTGTGTATAGATGTTCTACTACCATAACTTAAAAAGTAGAATCACTTAGCACTGAGGATATGATTTTTAATAAAAATCAATTGAAATTTACTTAACAATGTGAAGAGAAACCACCTATGTATGTTAGGTGTTATTCTATTCTTAGAAATTGCCTCCAAATTTTGGTACCACTTTCTAGTGGTCCTGAGTTTATGTATGAGGTAAATCCCAGAAATGAAATTAATTAAGATATATAAAGAAATATTACTTACTTTGATATATTGAGTCTTAATATAGATTTTTAAAATACACAGCATAGCAACCCAATAGCAAATCAGGTTTCCTGTACATAGCAGCTCTGCTTTGTAGTACAGGCTGACCTCAAACTCAGAGAGATCCTCTTAGCTCTGTTTCCTGGCATCTTGGATTAAAGGCATGTGCCACCATACTTATTTCTTATGCAAGTCTTAATATAGCATAATATACCTATAGGGGAGACATAAACACTATCATCTCAGATTTGAGTTCACAGTTCAGGGGGGTAAAGCCAAAGGCTGTCATAGAAAGGCAAGTTGTGTTATAAAATGCAGGTACTGCTGTTAGTTTAAATTTTCCCTTGGCTGTTAAGTAAGAAAGTCACACAGGATGACTAAAAGATCAGTACGATAATATTGCTTGATTCTTATACCTATATACATAGCTTTCAAGGCAAAACCAAAAGTTTCCTGATTATTCCAGAAGTATGGGCCATATACAACTAGATATTCAGTACCTTACAAGCAATGGCATTATTATAAATGTTATAATATTGATTAGTTATTTTCTGTGTATTTGTGGGGATGCAGAATGCATTCATGCTATAAAATCAAAATGGCATTCAAGGGCCAAGTGAGTTCAATTAAAACAATCATTTTCCTTACTTCTTAGGCTCAGAGAAATCTAACAAAATGCCTTCTTTTTTAAACCTGGTGATTACTCGTAGCACTGATACCAGCCAAGACAATGTGTATATTACCCCACCACCACCAAATAAGTAATATCTTGTTGGGCATTCTCAAACTCTTCCAGTAGTGATAAAAAACCAACTTTTTGGCAAGTCTCTTATGAGTGAGTATCTGTTAAGCCAGAAATCTTCATTCTCCAATACTGGTGAGTTTCATTTTGGTTTTCTACAGCTGTCCTGTTTTGCGCAGTTTCTAGGAACCTTTGTTCTAAGTAAATTATTTCATCAAACTGATGTATTCTTAGATAACCTATCCTTGAGGGTAATACCTTTTAAAATAGAAATAAATCCCACTGATGTTTGAGTCATGTCATAAAAGAAAATTGAAAAAAAAAAGAAAAGAAAAAAAATAGTATTCCCATGTTTTGCCCTGATTTCAGCAAAGACCCAAACCCACTAGCTTGTTGGAGAAATGGGTTTATGGATGTGCTTCTCTGAGTCTCCAACCACCATTCATTGAGCTTCTTTATCTCTCACATTACTCTGGAGTGTCCCTTAATATCATTGCCTCTAAGATTACTCAATCTTATAATTTAAAATATCTAGAGACTTTTATTTTGTTACCAATTAATTATATATATATATATGCATATATATGCATTGATATTTGCTATATATTAATCATTTAATCCTATATTTAAAAGCCATCTAATATTCCTTGGTCTATTTTAAATAAATTACTAAACTGCCATTAGAAATATTTATTTAATGTCCAGCATCCATTGTAGCATTATACCTGCAAGAAATTTATGCTGCATGTGAACAAGTTTATCATGTTAGACACATGATATTTACTCTCACGACTTAAGTATTTTACAGAAAAGGTTTCTGGAAATCGTGATTGTAATCATCACAACTTTGAAAAATTTAAAAATATGAACTAAATCTGTGGATGACAGTCATTTTTACTGAGTGAAACCATAGTAGAGGGATTGAAATTTGCTTAGGTTCTAACAGCATCTTTAGACATAGTTGAAAATAAAAGTCTAGGAAATACATTGAGAAAAGGTTTTCTAAAAAACACAGATTTTGGGATTCAGAACAAAGGCCAAGACAGACAGTAAATAAAATAGTGATTTGATCTCTGAAAGAGAAAGAATCCAATAGCAACTGAGAATGGTGTGCTTGAGAAGGATAGTCATAGAAGAAAGAAAAAGTAAGAGAGTTCCATTCACCAAAATGCTGTGGGGATGAGAAGTTTGATTCAATGCTGAGGATTATCTAATTCCAACAAAACCCAGTGTTACAAATTGGGAAAAATGGAATAAGGGAGAAAATATATTTGGAAGCTAAAAAAGAAAAGTTTCAATGTCTTTTCATTTCTTTCAGTTGTGGCTCTGCACCCATAATTGCCATGGCTCTGGTTCACAATAAGAGACATATTTGTGATTCAGATGTGTGGATCTATAATAATCGAAGCTTGTCTTTCTCTCAGATAGGATATGTTATGTATCATTGCTGAAAAGGTACAAGATTCAGATAAAATATTCGGAACACTGGCAAATGAATCACACTGGTCCCTGAAGAAAAACTTGATGCTTAACAAGAAGTAGATTGGAGTGAAGAATCAGTGTTCACTGTAGCATCTATTTTAAAAGTAAAGAAGGATTTTTCATCCCAAACATTCAACATCCTTCTATAGACTCTTATGTACTTTCTTTGCTTGAGATAAACTGATGATGACAGTTTCCCGACCTCAGGATAAGAGGTATGGTAGATAAAAGTCTGACAAGCTAGAGGATTCATCACAAAGACACAGTTTCAACAACTCTTTTTGTAACTTAATTTTGTCATATATCAAACGGGCTTTGGTTTGGCATTGCAAATGAAACCACTGATTTCACCTGACTATATCCTGTGATGTGAGAACAGAACAAGTAATAATAGTGATAACAGTGTGTTTTACAAAAAACATGTGTTAAATCATACTTATAAAAAATATCCCTCATAAATAACAACAGTTCAAAATGGCTAGTCCACCACAGTGACCTGTAATAGGCTGTTGGAGAGTTGGATGTCGCCCTCTGTTTAATAGATACATGAAATTGTTTTCCTTCTCTACCAAAAAGTGAAACAGACTTTCTCTTTAACCAGATATTGCCAACCTAATCCAATGTCAAATCATTAAGAATTAACCTTTATCTTGCCAGGGAGCAGCACTGACTCTAGAGCAAATATTGTTTTACTTTAATATGGCTATGTTATGAGTTTAACTCTCAGTAGACTGTAGAGTTATGGCCCCAGACATCGAAAGAAAAGATACTGCCCTGAGAGTAGGCATGCTTTTTAACAAAGTAAAGATCAGTGCCTAAAGGTAGCCATGTGCATTCAGAGCACTCTAAAGGGACAGGAACACCTTGGAATCTTCCATTTTTCTCACTTTTTATCCTTGCTACAACATGAAAGGTGATTGTGGTGTTTCATGAACAAAGCAACTTTTGTGTTCATTAAACAAGTTGCTGTTTACAATTAATTTTAATATTTGAATATTTAAACATTTAAGAGAATAAATGTGATATTGTGAAACCTTCTCACATGAGACACAAGGTGCTCAAGTGAGAAACTTTGCCCTATTCCAGGTGGTTCTGTAAGCAAAGATGCATATACATATTAGAACTTTACTTATAGTAAACTAAATGTACTGTTTAACCAAATTTTACAATCAAGAAGACGTGTTTACTGGCCTTCCATTTACTGAGGTTGCCCATTTCTAGGAATAAATCTGGTTTTTGTTTGTTTGTCTGCTTTATTGGTTATTTTTATAATTGTTATTTTGCATTCATTCATTCATTCATTCATTCATCCATTCATCCATTCATTCATTTTACATCCTGAATGCTGCCCATCTCATCTTTCCCCCTCACAGTGTCTGTCCCTTTCTTTCTGAGATAGTTAGAGCCTTCTGAATATGCTCCCACCCTGGCACATCAAGCCTCTTAAGTTTTAGGCTCATGTTCTGTCACTGAGGCCAGACAAGGCAAAACTTTAGCTATATATTCTTACTTCTTTTGAGTTAAGATTATACTTTGAGCTGCTCTATAAAACATTTTCCCTGATTTTTCTTTGCATTTAGTAGAGTTTCATGAGTAACATTAAAGTTAGAAAAACAAACACAAAATCCTCTTTAGTTTTCTATTACATATGCCAAAACCAAATTACATTATATTAAAAAAGCTCATTCATGTGTTATTCAAGATGAAAAGTTCTTCCATGAATCACCTGAGCTCTTACTTTATCTGTTCTCATAGCCCCCCAGTTTCTATGGAATCCTACTTCCAGCAATTCAATTTTCGGAAGTGATTTCAAAAAAGGAAGGGGATCAGATCTTTTCTACCTTTAGGAACAAAGTCCTCATTGTGAACTAGGAATTGGGGATAACTCTGAGATCATTGCTGTTAAAGTACACCTTAGAATTGCATTATTCTGGAGTAGAAGATGTATTTATCTAATTCAAGAAGGTTTGGAAAGGGAGATTGTTGGTGTAGTTCTTTCTTTCTGTAGTTCTTTCTTTCTTCTTTCAGTTATTAGATACTGATTTTACATATTAATGTTTTAGTCAACAATATGCTGCCCATATCATAGTACTCTAAGGAAACTAGAATGAAGTTGAAAAATACTGATTACATAGTATTTTGTTTCTTTTGTTTTTTGTTTTTTTTTTCATTGTAGCACTACGTTGGGGTACATAATAGTCATGTTTCATAGTGGTGAGACTATTATAATGAATTAATTCACATTAACTGCACACCTGGTCACATGAAAGCACACTTACAAATAATTATATACATACACAATAGGCAATATAATGAATAATGATAAATAACAAGTATATATACTATGAATGTTCTATATTTTAGCACTAACTCCTACTTAAAAAGAATAATGTTTGCCTGTATTATGTCAGGTACAGTCTTATGTACCTTGGGTTTACTGTAACTCTTAATTTTATGATAAACCTGTATGCATTAATTTATGCACTTTATATCCTGATTTCAGGCCCCTGTTTTCATCCAAGTCCCATCCTTACAACCTCCTCTCACCACTCCATTTCTCCTTCTCTTCAGAGAAGTATAGAACCCAGATGGATACCAAATCTCTTTCATACATCAACTCACAGCAGGTATAAGTGCATCTCTCCTACTAAAGCCAGACAAGGCTTCCCAGCTAGAAGAAATGGATCCAAAGATAGACAATAGAATCATAGAAAGCCTCCACACCAATTGTTAGGGGACCCAAAGGAAGATCAAGCTGCACATACGCTACATGGTTAAAGGGGACCTAGGTACAGCTGCTGAAGCATGTAAAAGGGCTGGTCCTGCAGATTCAAGGCTGAAGGATCTACATGACTAAAGGAAACATCAGGATATCCAGGATATAGGAGGGGAGCACACTGGAAGGTTCCAGTATTGATGATTTAGCAAAATCCAGAGGTCTTGAACTAAACTAGTGACTCATTTCAATGAACATTTGCATGTAAAGCTGTTTGGACAAAATGGTATAGACAATGTGACACACCATGGCACATCACATCTCACACAGATGAATTTTTTATTTGTTTTAATTTTTAATTTTAGTTTAAATGTTTATTTAAATTTAATTTATTTTTATTTTATTTTTTATTTTATTTATTTTAATTTATTTTTTAATGTTTATTATTTTAATTTGAGGGATTTCCAAGGGGAGAGAAGATATAGGACTGGAAAATGAGAGTTATTGGGTTGCATGGTGAGAAATTCACTGACAATCAAGAACATGCATTTAAAAAGTGAAAAAAAAAACAAAACCAGACAATAAAAATAAACAAGGGTACATTTTAACCAGTAACTTACAAGAATAAGGGCCACATGAAGTCATGGTAATATGACTCACTACAGTAGGATAAGACAAGAAGTAACTTGAATAGTTTTCTTACATAGGACTCTACTTGGCTTGGGCTGCTAACATATTTTTTCCCCAAAGGACATAGCTACTGGCAATCTAAAATCAAATTCTATGTTAAACTTCATGTTCAGTCCAAATGAAGAACGGGAGTTGGAGATAGGAATTAACAGAGGCTTTTTGGCATGCACAAATGAACACACACATGTGCATATGTGGCATGCATATGACAAACACACCTTAGATATTCACACATACCATGTGCATCAGCTCACATCAATCATAAGCATTCAGTCATGTATCACAACCACTCACCAAAACACAGATATAAAGCATTTTTGTTTTATCTCTCTTCATAAACTAAGACATCTTTCTCAATGTCAAGCATTCTTTATTCACAGCTTGTCCTCCTAGAAAGGGTCTCTAATACAAAAATGAGATAATGGAAATCTTTGAGAAAACCTCCAGTAAAGAAATTAGTAACTTCCACATTAATTATTCATTGGACCTTCCTGAGATCCCATTAAGTTCTAGATTTCCTCTTATTACAATTATTATTTTAAACTTTTATTGAAAATTTAATTATAGCTCTCTTCAGTCCATTTCATGCACCACACTCTCAAACTCTGTTTCAGTACAGTTATATTGTATGTTAATTTGCATGTTTGTATCTATAAAAATATGAATACAACCTAAGCCTATTTTGCTGTTTTATTTTTGTGTGTGTATATGTCTTCAATTGTTCTTTATTGGACAATTCATTAGAGGGTTATCTCTGGAAAAGGTAATACTTCTTTAGCCATCTTTAGTTGTCTATAATTTTTTGACACTTTGCATTGATATTATCATCATTGCATTTGCATCAATTTCTCTGAAAGGCAATTTCAAAACAGACTTTCAGTTATGTTGATTTTTATGGTCTTTACGAACCCTCTTCGGCAATGTTCCATGAGCTATATAGACAGTGGACCTACAATGTACATGTATCTAGTGGTGCTGAGTTACCCTCAATCCATTGATCTCATCATTGTGTCCAGTTTTGGTTTTCTGTGATGGTCTCCATTTTCTGAAGAAGATGCTCTGTGATGAGGGGTGATAGCCCCAGTTATTTGTGGGTATAAGGATAATATTTAGAATGCTGTAAGGAATTGGGCTGATCTAGTAAATTGGTGTGATACATTTTAAGGTTCATTTACCTACTTTACTAGCTCCATAAACATGACTAGATTTCTAGTACCAGACTTGATTTCAATTGTGTTGAGAGATAAAGTTCCATTCTTTAATCAAAGTATTTGAAATGATTTTCCCCAAAATTCAGATGTTTGAGGTAGACACCTTGGTTTTTCTCTCAGGTTGAGGGGTTGTGTGCCTGTTACTGGATAAATCTCACAGGGATGTCTCAGCGTTCAAGTAATTCTAGCTGGATATTACTTAACGTTTCCATGGTATATCAAACAGTAAGTAGGCAAGTTGATAGGTTGTACCCATCTGCAACACCTATGAAGTATGACAGTAACCAGCATGGCAAGATATCAGAATAGGTACAATAGGTGGCACTCACATGTCAGTAGTAACTAACAGCTCCTTGATTATACTTGAGTGTATTTTTCTTTACCACAGATTTTACTGTAGTTCTGTGTCTTTCATTTGGCTCCATGGAAAAAGATGTTATTCTGAAGCAACCCTCTAAATCTGATGTTGGCCTTTTGTAAACCTCAGTTGCTGAAGAGAAATGGATTAATGTTGATTTCATTGTGTAAAGTTGCTCTTTTTGGTGATATGAATGATAATTTTGCTCAATATTGTATTTTATGCTAATATCACTGTTCTTTGACAACTTGGAGAACAACCATCCAGGCCCATTTTTATTTTCAAATATCGATTGAAAAGTCAGGTGTTCATCTAATGTGTCAGTCTTCATATGTGCCTTGGTCGTCATAGCTCTTAGTGTTTTTATTTCTTTGTACACTTAGTCTTTGATTATTATGTGTCAAGGACGCTTTCTTTACTGGTTCTCTCTACTTGATGTTTTGTATGCTTCTTGTACTTTAACAAGTATCTCTTCCTTATTTGGGGAAACTGTTTTCAGACAAATTATATAATAGAGTTATTTCAATTATGGTAAATACTGTTAGTAGGAACTAAGATACTACAAGAAGGAATCAAAACACAACCACCCACTAAGCTCACCAATACAGCCCAGAATAATAGAAGGCAACAGATAGTTCTATTGCAGTTTGCTGTTTTCAGAGTATCTTACTTTGCTACCCAGGGGTGCCTAACACTTGTGATTTTTGTCTAAATTTTTTAAAAATATTTTTATTAGGTATTTTCCTCATTTACATTTCCAATGCTATCCCAAAAGTCCCCCATACCTTCCCTCCCCCCCCCCCACTCCCCTACCCACCCACTGCCACTTTTTGGCCCTGGCATTCCCCTGTACTGGGGAATATAAAGTTTGCATGTCCAATGGGCCTCTCTTTCCACTGATGGCCTAATAGGTCATCTTCTGATACATATGTAGCTAGAGACACAAGCTCTGGGGATACTGGTTAGATCATGTTGTTGTTCCACCTATAGGGTTGCAGACCCCTTTAGCTCCTTGGGTACTTTCTCTAGCTCCTCCATTGGGGGCCCTGTGATCCATCTAATAGCTGACTGTGAGCATCCACTTCTGTGTTTTCTAGGCCCCGGACTAGTCTCACAAGAGACAGCTATATCAGGGTCCTTTCAGCAAAATCTTGCTAGTGTATGCAATGGTGTCAGCATTTGGAAGCTGATTATGGGATGGATCCCTGGATATGGCAGTCTCTAGATGATCCATCCTTTTGTCTGAGCTCCAAACTGTGTCTCTGTAACTCCTTCCATGGGTGTTTTGTTCCCAATTCTAAGAAGGGGCAAAGCGTCCACACTTTGGTCTTCATTCTTCTTGAGTTTCATGTGTTTTGCAAATTGTAACTTATATCTTGGGTATTCTAAATTTCTGGGCTAATATCCACTTATCAGTGAGTACACATCATTTGAGTTCTTTTGTGATTGGGTTACCTCATTCAGGATGATGCCCTCCAGGTCCAACCATTTGCCTAGGAATTTCATAAATTCATTCTTTTTAATAGCTGAGTAGTACCCCATTGTGTAAACGTACCACATTTTCTGTATCCATTCCTCTGTTGAGGGGCATCTGGGTTCTTTCCAGTTTCTGGCTATTATAAATAAGGCTTCTATGAACATAGTGAAGCATGTGTCCTTCTTACCAGTTGGAACATCTTCTGGATATATTCCCAGGAGAGGCATTGCAGGATCCTCCAGTAGCATTATGTCCAATTTTCTGAAGAACCGCCAAACTGATTTCCAGAGTGGTTATCAAGCTTTCAATCCCACCAACAATGGAGCAGTGTTCCTCTTTCTCCACATCCTCGCCAGCATCTGCTGTCACCTGAATTTTTTATCTTAGCCATTCTGACTGGTGTGAGGTGGAATCTCAGGGTTGTTTTGATTTGCATTATGATTAAGGATGCTGAGCATTTTTTCAGGTGTTTCACAGCCATTTGGTATTCCTCAGGTGAGAATTCTTTGTTTAGCTCTGGGCCCCATGTTTTAATGGGACTATTTGATTTTCTGGAGTCCACCTTCTTCAGTTCTTTATATATATTAAATATTAGTCCCCTATCTGATTTAGAATAGGTAAAGATCCTTTCCCAATCTGTTGGTGGCCTTTTTGTCTTATTGATGGTGTCTTTTGTCTTACAGAAGCTTTGCAGTTTCATGAGGTCCCATTTTTGTCTAAAATTTTTAAATATCTGGGATTATACATTGCCAAAGCCTGCCTGTCGGTCACTGGGAAAATCATGATGACTGGGGGAGTGAGGATAGGAAAGAGTCAAATAAATTAGAAGTTGGGAGGGCTAACAGTAAATACTGCATATTGATTATATACTCTCAGTGTCTTTTAAGGGCAAGCAACTCAAAGCATGAACAATCCCAGGAACTAAACATTAACCCCAAATGTTTACATAGTGAGTTTATGGTAAACAGTATTATCTATGTTTGACTAAGGCCATTTCCTTCAGTCTTGGTCAGTCTCTCAAGGGTATATGCATAAGCAGATAAACTTGGCAGGATAAAATGCATGTCTTAATGAAAAATAAGACAGATGACAGCAGACTCGTTCATGATTAATGAATAAGCAAGAAATCAGGCAAAGTTAACTTTAATGTGTACTCCACATTTTCCCCATTTTTATCTATAATAGCTGCACACCTTTCTACCCATGGAGCAGAAAGATGTGCCTGTCTTAGGTTGTCATCTGAAAACACAGCGCTTACCCGTCACTGGCACACAAATAGTCTTGTATTTGTGACCTGTCTTAGGTTGGGAAGGTTTTCAAGATAATCTTACCCGTCATTGACTACCAACCTCTGCCAGGGAAGACATTGGAACCTGAATTTTTCTAAGTCTGCTTTGACATCTGTAAGTGCTCCAATGAAGTGCTCTGATGACTCAGTTCAAGAAAACAGGTAATAGACATGTCATGGAAAGGATTATAAAGCCAAATACTGCTATGCCAATTATGAGAGATGTAAATGAAGACCATGAAAGAAAAAAAATGACCTATAAGTTTTTCAGAATATCATTTTCAATGTTAGCCACATCAAAACACACAGGATTTGCATTTATTAAACTTACAACCTCCTAAGAAGGGCCAATAAATCTAAATTAGTACTGGTGTTCCGCCATATTCCTTGAATGTGCCATTTTACACTTGTCAAAATATGTGACTTTCATTATATATTTTTGGAGTTATACAGGTTGATATCAAGCATGACATTCCAAATGGCTTCTGAATTTCATACCTCGTACTTCATTTCCCATGATCTGTACTATATCACATAATGTGTCACATCTTTGTTATATCCATTTATCCAAAATCTGACCATTGGTTAAATCTAGTAGCACTGGCAATTATGAGAGTAACAATACTGGCAATGATCAGCCAGACCATATGTTTGTTCCTTGCCAAAGCATGTTCTAATTCTTCCAGTATTTGTAGCTTTTTCAGAATACCAGAGTTCTGAGTCATTAACTAGAAGCATAACAAATTAAGGTTGATGAGGTATCATAGCATTAATTCCTTGGAAAATGTCAGATACACAATTAGTCAACTACAGTCATAGTAAATTACATTAACTCTGATCCTATATAATTACTAACAGTACAATTGTCACATTAAACAATTCTCCAGACATAGCAATGTTATTTGCCCAATCTTACACAAACCTTTATAAAACCTGACAAAAGATATGGGATTGTTTTCAAAATCTACCCAGGGGGGAATTCCTTTTTGACTTAGTATTTCAGCCTGTCAAGTGGGACAATGGATGTCGTATCTCTCTTCTGTAACTGCTTCCTGCTGACATTAGGATGTCGAAAATGGGGCCCAGGAAGGCTGAAATGCTAGTCAAAGGCTGGGCAATGGGATATTTATCAAAAGCATCTAACTATCTGATACAGATAAAAGACAAAAAAGCAATTCCATTGATTAAACTGGTTAACATCAACTTCAACAAGTACAGAGTTCTGCAGTTCCACGGGTGATCAGCTCCACAGGTGGAGTCTGTCAGTCAGGTGAAAATCTGCTGAGACAAATATAGACTAGGAACAGAAATTAAAATTGTCTAGCAAATTGGGGAAGGTAAGAAATCCCAAGCAAGGGAAATTTCCATTTTCAAGAACAAACAGCTGTACTTATCTGGATTCCATTTGATCTGTGACAGGCAGGTCTTAGGACTTATGTGAACTTAAGTTTACAAAAGAATATACATTAGTATTTACCATTGTATAGAAATCCATATTTCAGAAAAAGTACTTAACATATGTCTGCTAGACAACAGGAATAGACTCATGCCTTTGAGACCTACTAAAATTTATAGGTTTACAGCTATAGATACACAGATAGAACAGAGATGGCTTTAGCATGATGAGAAGCATCTTTAAGTTTATATTCAGAAGACAACCAAAGGGAAATTTAAATCTTAAACTTGTGACTGAATTGTAAACTGCAAATATTCCATTTACTTATCAGAACTTCATTAATCAATGCTAAATTCTGAATGGTGAAATAATAAGAGCATATGGGGGGAGGGGAATATGGAACATTTCCTATTTTTCCTTTTTCAAGAGGGCCACAGGTCAATATTATGCCAACAGAATGTGTATTTTCATAGCCTTTTTATATACACAGAACTTTGGGAAACAAAGCCACCACTAACAGAAGCAATTGCTGAAATATACATAGAAGATATACGTGCTGATCCTATGGCTTCCTCATTCCTATAACCTAGGTCAATAGAATATTCAGTCACTTGCCTTAAGCTTCAAGTGTACTCCCCTTCTATCATTCCATGCTTTTGCAGGCCAGGAAATCTGCCAACAGACCCTGACCTTCCTTGACTCTACCTGGCAGGCAGACTTTGATTCTTATTCTCCCCCCCTCCTCCCTCTCCCTCTCCCTCTCCCTCTCCCTCTCCCTCTCCTTCTGCCTCTCCCTCTCCTTCTGCCTCTCCCTCTTCCCCCCTCCCCCTCCCCCCTCCCTCTCCCTCTCCCTCTCCCTCTCCCTCTCCCTCTCCCTCTCCCTCTCCCTCTCCCTCTCCCTTTGCCTCTCCCTCCTCCTCCCTCTCCCCTCTTCTTCAGAGAAACAGAAAATGGATCTGGACATCACCTCTATTTTCATTTTATACAAGCCAAAGCTGTCTCAGATATTGGCAGAGAAAGACTGTGTCTGTCTTAGGGGTACTCTCAGGAAGTGTGGACATTACCCATCATTGGTACATGAATCCTAGCATTCATGCCGTCTTATGTCGATCCACCTCTGAGAGAATCTTACCCATCTTTGACTACCAGCCTCTGAAACGGGAGATGTAACCTATTAATTTACAGTTTTGAGCCATATATGATTGAGATATGCACAGCTGTTCAAAAAGAAAGAGATAACACACTGAACCACAAGTGGTAAACAGGCATAATCCTAAAACCAAAAGAGTAGTCAAGGCAATTTATAAAAGGAAAATTGAACAAATGACCAGGAAAGCAAGCTTTTCTTTAATTACTCTA
Organism: Mus caroli; assembly: GCF_978045245.1. NCBI lineage: Eukaryota > Metazoa > Chordata > Mammalia > Rodentia > Muridae > Mus > Mus caroli. Next base: position 141,501,543 of record NW_028227258.1, on the reverse strand, counting down.
ACCATTCAGAGGCAGCTTTGCATAATCAAATTACAGGGCATTATTAACTTTCAGACAAACCATTAACAAATTGAGCAGTTTGAACATATTGTGACAATGTTACTATGGCAGTTGTAGCAGTAGCTATAATACATTCTATAGTAAGAATCCCAGCAATGATCAATCCCATCATTCTGGTAGGACTACTCAAGCCTTTTCAATTTCATACAACAGCTACAAGCCTCAATCTGCATAACAAGCATACCATACACATTGACATATGGCCACTCTAGATGATAAAAAAAGAAATACACAGAAACAAACACAAATAGAAATTGTGTGTTTATCGTGTTTTATGTTCAGGTCTTTGACCCACTTGGAGTTTCATGCAAGGTAATGAATATGGATCTATTTGCATTCTTCTACTTGCAGATGTCTAGTTTTAAAAAATTTTTTTTGGATGTGCAGATTATTTAATTGTATGGCTTTGGTTTCTTTATCAAAAATGAAGTTGCCATAAGTATGTGGGTTTTATCTGGGTCTTTGAATTGATTCTATTGATTAAGGTGTCCATTTCCATGCATTTTAAAAATTTTCTCTTAAGTACAGCATGAGGCCTGGAAAGGTGATACCCACAGGAGTTCTTTTAATGTACAGTATTGTTTTAGCTGTCTTGTTTTTTTTAATATCTAAAAAGTATAAAAACATCAAGGAGTTAGACACTAAGAAACTAAAAATTCAATTAAAAATGGGATACTGAGTTAAATAGAGAATTTTCCTTCTTTTTATTAGATATTATCTTTATATACATCTCAAATGCTATCCTGAAAGTTCCCTATACCCTCCCCCCACTCCCCTACCCACCCACTCCCACTTCTTGGCCCTGGCATTCCCTTGTACTGGGGCATATAAAGTTTGCAATATCAAGGGGCCTCTCTTCCCAGTAATGGCTGACTAGGCCATCTTCTGCTACATGTGCAGCTAGAGATACGAGCTCTGGGGATACTGGTTGGTTCATATTGTTGTTCCACCTATAGGGTTGCAGCCCCTTCAGCTCCTTGTGTGTTTTCTCTAGCTTCTCCATTGGGGTCCCTGTGTTTCATTTTATAGATGACTGTGAGCATCCACTTCTGTATTTGCCAGGCACTGGCATAGCCTCATACGAGACAAACAAGGAATCTCTAATGGCCAAGAAACATTTAAATATATTTTGTATTAGGCAGCCTCCCAGCATGTTCTACACACAGAGAGACTTTATATTACTTTTTATTATATATCTCCTTTATTTACTTTTAATGTTTTCATTTTAAGTAACTAATACTTCATTATGGTTCACTATTCTAATAGAAACCTTAGGAGAATAAAAAACTTTGATCCTAGTTTTGAACTAACACTACGGAAGCAAGGGTCCAGAGTCTGAAAAAAACAGTCATGTATACTTTCTCATGAAGTGTACATTCTGCTGATGAGAGAACCTCGACAATGGTTCTATGACATTTGAGGACAACAGAAAACTGTTTGATGTGAATACAAGTGAATTTGGCTATGAAAAAGGGTATGAACGCTAAGTCAACTAATTGATTGTATAGAATTCAGGAAGCCTGTTCAACCTACATATTGAGAATCTCATGATTCAGTGCAGAGTTAGACAGCACCATCTTTTGAGAATTACCAGTGGTGAACACTTGATCATGTCTCTAAGATTACTAACAGTGTAGAGTATAGGGAAGAATAGCATATAGACATTACAGGAATACTAATCAATTATAACATGCAATTGAAATGTTTTTAACATGGCAGCATTAATTACACTACTCCATGTAATGGTCTCATCTTCTCCTTAAATCCAAAAGAAAGAAGAGTTAAAAAAAATGATGGCCTTTCATATCTTCATTGTTCAACAGGGGTTCTTTGCCCCACCAGGACCTAGTAAGCATTGTTCTGACATTTGCTATGACAAGAAAACTATTTAGCAAAGACCTTGCTTCCATTTTTGATGATGTAAAACTTCCCACAAAATGTCTAGTAGGTCTCACATGGTTCTTCTCTGACTTTCCTAAGGACAAAATTCTGCTTCTTAAATACACCACCCATTCAAAATCTATCACCATATGAAGAAAGAATTGTGACTTAAGTCATTGGCTATACATTAGGAAGGTAGGAGAGGGATATTTACCAGGACCCATGTACTGGAAAAGTTGGATTTAATCTCTTTACAATTGTGCAAAATCTGATAAATATAAATGTTGCCTGAGCTTTCAGGGTTAATGTTAGGGTGGCTTGAGTATAATAAAAGATTAAGGCACAAAACCAGTTCAAGGTCCTCTTTGTCCATGCCAGCCCTTACACTGTAGCTGTGCACATCATTGGTCTGGTTCTCAAAAAGCAAACAGTGCTCTGTGCTGTATATGGCATGACAGGTATTTCACATTTTCCTCTTAGTATGTGCTATCCATCATCAAAGAAAAAGGGACCAAAACTGAGGGTGTATTTATAATAGCACCAAATGTAACATCAGGTCAATCACTACAGGAAAAGTTGGATTTGTAGAGAGGATGTAAACATAAAAACATCAATCTGTGCTTATGGTGGAATGTATCTTAAAAGTAGAAAAAGTCCTAGCATCATCCACCCTCAGGATTACTCTGAATCTTTCTTAGTTAGTTTCCCTCATCATACATTCCCTTGAGTGAGAGTAGATACATAGGCGAGAAATCCGGTAAGCTCAAAAGTTCCTTTCACAGCATAAGGTATAGGGATTCAAGGGGGGAAATAACAGTCATAATGAGTAATAATGTAACTTTTATTTGAATCAAATAAAGTATCTTTTATTTGAATCAAATAAAGTATCTTTTATTTGATTTCTCCATGTGGACATGTGGAGGGTCACTTCATACATGTGAGTTTCACCTAGTATGTATGCCTAATCAAATGCATTTGGCTACCAGGGTTCCTCATTCTCTCTCACTCTCTACTTTATTTCTGAGAGGCAGGTTTCTTTTTCTCAGAAAAAGCATGTGACTCCATCATGCATATCTTTGTTACACATACCAAGTAGGATCTCATGATCTGCTTGTCTCTTTCTCTCATAAAATACTGGTATCCAAATAAAGGTTCTGTTGGCTGTGAAATAGGTATTGTTAATCACTGAGGCCTGTGCTTCAATATCATAAAATAATATATTTATTTTATTATTAAAATTAAAATTCAATTACTTAATTTTTCTCCATCGTTTCCCTTGCTTTATTGTTGTGCCCCCTCAATCTTGCGCTTATGATCAATCCATGCCCCATTTTCTTTAACTGTTATAATTATATAGATACAAATAAACCCATAAATAATTTCAAACAACTCGAGATGAGTCCATTATTCTTGGAAGTGTATGTACTATTTCTGAGATAACTGTGATTGGCTTACAATCTACATAGGTCATTTGTGGGAAAGATTAATATAATCACTCTCAGTAGTATTTATGTGCATATAATTCTTTATCAAGAAGTTTGGTGTCATGAGATTCCCTCACTCTTCATGAGTGTAATTTTGATGACATTTTGTTCAGAAATTGTTTAAGCAATGATATTGTTGGACTATCAAAAGTGAAGCGTCCCCTCATTTCTAGGAGATCCAATTTCAAAGCAAAGTTTCTGATCATTTGGTGTACAATTTTTCTGACTCCTTTACACAATGTTCAGAGCCTATGGTTCAGGAGTTACTATGTATATGTTTGCTTTGCAGCTCAGAGCTATGGGACATTTTGTTCTATTTATGTTGAATAGCTCTGTTTTTCTCTAATAGTCTCCATCCATTGCAAAAAGAACCTTCTTTGGTGGATGGGTAAGGGCTACATTATCTGTGAATATTAGCTTAAATAGAATAGAGTTAGGAATCACAATTGTTTAGTGAACCTAAGAACCTAAGAACCATGACCTCCTGTGACCTCCTGCTTCCAGTGCCAGGCATGATTTTCTGCTCCTGAGAAATCAGATAATAGCTTTGTTATTGTTACCATGATGATATGTTTCTGTCATTTAAAAATAGTAATCATGTTGTGGTTTTGATATTTTATGTGGGCTAGTTTACTCAACTGTCCACTAGAGGCATGTTGAGTTAAGAAGAAATTTTTTGCAAACGAAGCCCATCTGAAAATCTGCTCTTAGTTTCCTGTTTTGATGGAGGGAACTTAGTCAATGTTCTAACTATGGGAAGTTCTGGGAGATGTAAAGAAATTCGGATGTAAAAGGGAATTTTATAGTTTGAATGTATTTTGTGTGATTTCCATGATTTTTTTTTTTTTTTTGCACAAAAATGTTGTTCTCTCTCTACTAGGAGTTGCTTCAAAATATCCAAGGAAATCTGCTAATATCTGGACTATATGATCAATGGCTTGGGGTACTTGACCAAGTCAATGAAGAAGAGAAAGCAGGCACTGTGCAGAGGTAATGGCTGGAGAACTGCGTGAACATCAACAAAATAGAAGTAATATTTGCTAATATACATTAGAGATTATTTATCACATACATATTCACTAAAAATACTGACAGTAAAAAGTTTCAATTGTTTGCAAACTTTGAAGACATTTTCAAAGAGAATTGTATCTTGGGGGTTACAGTGCTTCATGCTTATAATCTCAGCTTTATATTCCAATTAAATTTGTCTTTTTCATAGCTTGGGGAAAATTTCAAGCAATATTTCTAGTACACATCCTAACTTTCATTTTAGTCTCAGAGGATCATGCCTAAGATATAATTACTCTATTCCTTTTCTTCATATTTACAGACTGAGTAAACTAATGCACCCAAACAGTGTATTATACCAAATTGAGAGAAATTGTTCTGTGATTCAGATGATAGCTTATAATCTAGCTGTTGCCATAGCTCCAATTATCCTATGTATGCCTAAATCCCACAATAAAAGTATTAGCAAATGATATCTCCAAAAAGTAATAAGACATATGATTTATGCCTAGCTTTACAAATCTTTGCAATGAGACAGGAATCCAGGATTATCTGAGAGTCCGAGTTTTTGTTGTTGTTGTTGAGGTTGAATGTTTTAGTTTTGGTACTGTTTCATTTTGTAAAATACATGGAGTTTTTTTTCATTGTGACCTTCTGGCTGGAAAGAATCATTGGTACATTTTAAGTCAGTTGAATGTAAATGGATATTTGAGCTCAATGACGGAGTCTTTTGTCAATTGTGATTTAGAATAACCACCTAGAATAACCTACTGAGGACAAGTGCTGTGAAATAATGTTTAAAAATCCATTGGTACTGGAGTCAGCAATCAAGACTCAATTTTGATGTAATCAGTCTAGAATGTGTGAAATTATATTTGTTTTCAAGGTGGTTTCCCCAACAAAACAAAGGCAATATAATTTGAATTTTTTGTCAGATATAGTTGTTATAACACCTGGTTAGTGTGATTAAATAAGCCTTTTGCCTCTTGATGCTGAATATGATTGGCTTAGAACAATTCTTGAGCACAATTTTCAATGATAGCAACCATTCAAATACTGTAATTAAATACTAAATTGATTTATTATTCACCAGTTGCCCTTCGAACTATAATGAGCTTATTATAGGAAATGATAGCTCAGAATAAACTTTTTCTCATATTTTGTAAAATCAAATTTCAGGAGAAAAGTTAGGGTTTCAAAGAAAATATCATTGAAGATCCGTAACTATACAGTTTACTGAAAATAAGCATTATTTCAAATACCCCCAATGTATTGAACCTGAGGATCAAGATGTTATCATTGTGTTTGCACTGAGAAACATGAATGATGCTGCTCAGATTGGTTTGCAGTTCTCATGTTTTTAGTCAGGCCATGGGGACTTTCAGTAGGATGGTGCCCACATTCAGTGGTCATCTTCCCTCCTTAGCTGCGCCTTTCTATAATAATCATTACAAACAAGCTCAACCATCTGTATGTCAAATGCAACCAAAGTTACTCAAGTGGACAGTATGTATCACATATTGGCCATCACAATATGAAACGTGGAAACCATCGTCTTACATACTATTGCACTGTGATGATAATATTTGAACATCTGATCTCAAAAATCATCTTTTAAATTTATAACAAAAATCCACCTACAATTTATAACAGCTAATTTTTCTCCAAATTTTGAGCTACATATTTTCAGCCTGCAAAGCTCATATATTAAATGTGATTTTCAAACATACAAAATGACAGGGATCTTCTGCCCTTGCCCCCTTTTGTCACAGAATTCACTGGTAACATTTCTAATTGAAAACTCTCTGAAATTATTTGAAGATGACACAGGTTTACTTTCTTATGAAACATAACTATTTCGTCCTCATGGAGAGAAGGACTCTGGCTCCCAGAGTAATCTTTCTAATCTGGGTGAGATAAAGGAAAAGGAACATGGTCACAGCAGCTGCCCCAGTGGGAGGACATGCACCTTACATCATGGTGCAGATCAGTCCAGATGCTTCTCTTCACAAGGAGAGGATTATAGGTGCATATAGTGTTCTACTTCCATAACTTAAAAGGTAGAACCATTTCGCACTGGAGATATAATTTATAACAAACAGCAACGGGAAAATTACTGAACAAGGCGAAGCGAATCTTCATCTGTGCATTAGAGGTACTATCCTATTGTAAGGAATTGCCTCTAAATTTTGGGGCCTCTTTCCAGTGGTCCTGAGTTTTTGTAAGAGGTAAGTTCCTGAAATGAGATTAAATAACTAAGGATATGTGAAGAAATGTCACTTATATTGACATTTTGAGTCTTAACATAGATTTGTATAGTAAAATAGAATGACAACTCAATATCATAATGGGTTTTCTCTATGTAACAGGTCTGGCTCTCCTGGAACGTGGTTTTAGTCCAGGATGACCTCAGAGATCTGGGATTAAAGGCATGTGTCACCATACTTGTCACTTATGCAAATCTTAAGGTAGCATAACATACCCACAGGGAAGACATAGACACCATGATCTCATATGTAAGCTCATAGTGCAGGGGGAAAGCCAAGGGCTGCCATAGAAGTGCAGTCAGGAAAGTTGTGTTGTAAAGGGCAGATATTGCCATTAATTTAGAGTTGTTCATGGCTGTTCAGTCAGAAAGCCACACAGGGCAACTTAAAGATTTGTGCTTCATGTGTTCTGTGAATAGAATATTGGTTATTACGAGAATTTTGGCTATTATCCACTTATCAGTAAGTACATACCATATTTGCTCTTTTGTGATTGGGTTACCTCACTCAGGATGATACTTTCTAGTTCCATCCATCTGCTTAAGAGTTTCATGAATTCATTCTTTTTAATGTACCATATTTTCTGTATCCATTCCTCTGTTGAAGGACCTGTGGGTAATTTCCAGCTTCTGGATATTATAAATAAGGCTGCTTAGATCGGAGCAGAGCATGTTTACTTGTTATATGACAGAGAATCTTTTGGGTATATGCCTAGGAGTGGTATAGCTGGGTCCTCAGATAATACTATGTCCAATATTCTGAGGAACCATAAGATTAATTTCCAGAGTGGTTGTGGAAGATATAATTCACAGACCACCTGAAGATGAAGTGGTGCTTTGGTCCATCTTAGAAAGCAGAACAAAACACTCACGGGAGCAAATATGGAGACAATGTATAGAGCAGAGACAGAAGGAAAGGCCATCCTGAGACTGCCCTACCTAGATATTCATCCCCTATAAAGTCCCCAAATCCAGACACTATTGGGGATGTCAAGAAGTGCTTAATGAAAGCAGTCTGATATGACTGTCTCCTGAGAGGCTCTACCAGAGTCTCACAAATACAGAGGTAGATGCTTTCAGGCAACTATCAGACTGAGCATGAGGTCACTAATGGAGGAGTTAAAGAAGGGACCTAAGGAGCTGAAGGGATTTGAAACCTCATAGGAAAAACAACAATATTAACAAACCAGATCTCCCCACCCCGCAGAGCTCACAAGGACTAAGCCACTAACCAAGAGGTACACATGGAGGAACCCATGGCTCCACCCGCACATGTAACAGAGAATGGCCTTGTCAAGCATTAATGGTAGGAAGGCCCTTGGTCCTGTGAAGGCTAGATGGGTGTCCCATTGTAGGGGAGTTCAAGGGCAGGGAGGTGGGAGTAGATGGGTGGATGATGGAACACCCTCTTAGAAGCAGCAGGAGGCAGAATGGAATGGGGGCTTCGGGGGGGCATAACTGGAAAAGGGGAATAACATTTGAAATGTAAATAAATAACATAACCAATTTTTAAAAATAGAAAAGAAGACTGGTGCTATATTATTGCTTGATTATAATATGTATATGCACAGCTTTCAAGGCAAAACAAGAGTTTACTGAGTGTCCCAGAAATGTGGGCAGTATACAATTATTATTATATATGTTATATATTGATTACTTATTTCCTGTTTATTTCTGATGATGCAGAAAGCATGCATACTATAAAACGAAAAGAACATGTAAGGGCTAAGTGAGATCAACAATGACAAACAATGCTTTCCCTCCTTAATTAGATTCAGAGAAAGCTGAAAAAATACCCTCTTTTATAAACATGATGATTACTTGTGGTTGATACCAGCCAAAACAATGTGTATATAACCAGCCCCAGACAAGGAGCATCTTGTTGGAAGTTCTGAAACTCATCCAGATACCAATAAAGAAACAACTTTTTGGAAAAACTCACCAGTATTTGTAAAGGTGGAAATCATTTTTGGTTTCTACAGCTGTTCAAGTAATTTCTCAAAACTTTTATACTATGTAAAATATTTTATCAAACTGATGAGTTGTTTATATAACCTATCTATGAGTGTAAAATCCTTCTAAAACAGAAATAAATCCTACTGAAGTTTGAGTCCTATAATAACAGAAAATTGAATTAAAAAAAAAGAAAAATAAATGCTATTCCCATGTTTTGCAATGATTTCAGCAAAGATCCAATCCCACCAGGTTGTTGCAAGAAATTTGTCCATTGGATGTATACCTCTGAGTCCCCAAACATCAACACTTTTAACATCTTTATGACTCTATATTGCTCTGGAATTTCCCTTAATGTCAATGACTCTGAGACTACTCAATCTTATCACTCAGAGTATCTAGAGACATTCATTTATATTACTAATGAATTAGATACATGCATTGTTCTTTGCTACATATGAATCATTTTATCACAATAGACTATATTTAAAAGCCATCTAATATGGCTTGATCTATTTCAATAGGTTACTCAATTGCCATTGGACATGTTTATTTACTGTCCAGCAACCATTTTAGCACTAACCCTGTGTGAGTAATTTTGCTGCTTGCTGACAAGTTTATCATATCAGACACGTAACAATTACTGCCCACCCTCTAGGTATTTTACAGCAAAAGTTTCTGGCAACTGATTGTAATCATCACAACTTTAAAAATAACAGAAAATATAGATTTAATCTCTGTATGGTAGTCATTTTACAGAGTGAAACTATGGAAGAAAAATTTGCTTGGGTTCTTAACTGTGACAACACTTTTAGACATACATAGTTGAAAATAAGAAGTCACTGTAAAAGGAAACAAGTATCTCAGAAGTATATTGAGAAAAGGCTTTCTTGAAAATACATATTTTGGGATTTAGGCCAGGACAGACAAGAAGTAAACAGTGATTTGATCTCTGAAAGAGAAAGATTCTGATAGTAACTGCGAATAGCATTCCTGAGGAGAGTCATAGAAGAAAGGAAAGACTAAGAGAGGACCATTCACCAAAATGCTAGGGAGAACAGAAGTGTGATTCACCCTGAGGGTTATCTGCTCCTAACAAAATCATGTGCTTGAAAGTGGGAAAATTGGATTAGGGGAGAAAATATATTTGGAAGATAAAAAAGAAAATATGTTCAAAGTCTTCTCCATTCCTCTCAGTTGTGGCTGCTCTGCAATCATAATTGCCATGGATTTGGTTCACAATAAGAGACCCATTTGTGCTTTAGACGTTCGGATCTATAATAATGGAGGCTTTGCCTTTCTCTTGTTTTTAGTCAGGCCATGGGGACTTTCAGTAGGTTGGTGCCCACATTCAGTGGTCATCTTCCCTCCCTACTTGTGCCTTTCTGTAATCATCATTACAAACATGATCAACCATTTTTGTGTCAAATGCAACCAAAGTTACTCAAGTGGACAGTATGTATCACATATTGGCCATCCCAATGTGAAACCTGGAAACCATCGTCTTACATACTATTGCACTGTGATGATAACATTTGAACATCTGATCTCAAAAATCATCTTTTAAATTTATAACAAAAATCCAGCCTACAATTTATAACAGCTAACTTTTCTCCAAATTTTGAGCTACATATTTTCAGCCTACAAGACTCATATATTAATGTGATTTTCAAACATACAAAATGAAAGGGATCCTCTGCGCTTGCCCCCTTTTGTCACAGAATTCACTGGTAACATTTCTAATTGAAAACTCTCTGAAATCATTTGAAGATGACACAGGTTTACTTTCTTATGAAACATCACTATTTCGTCCTCATGTAGAGAAGGACTCTGGCTCCCAGAATAATCTTTCTAATCTGGGTGAGATAAAGGAAAAGGAACATGGTCACAGCAGCTGCCCCAGTGGGAGGACATGCACCTTACATCATGGTGCAGATCAGTCCAGATGCTTCTCTTCACAAGGAGAGGATTATAGGAGCATATAGTGTTCTACTTCCATAACTTAAACGGTAGAACCATTTCACACTGGAGATATAATTTATAACAAACAGCAACGGGAAAATTACTGAACAAGGCGAAGCAAATCTTCATCTGTGCATTAGAGGTACTATCCTATTGTAAGGAATTGCCTCTAAATTTTGGGGCCTCTTTCCAGTGGTCCTGAGTTTTTGTAAGAGGTAAGTTCCTGAAATGAGTTTAAATAACTAAGGATATGTGAAGAAATGTCACTTATATTGACATTTTGAATCTTAACATAGATTTGTATAGTCAAATAGAATGACAACTCAATATCATAATGGGTTTTCTCTATGTAACAGGTCTGGCTGTCCTGGAACGTGGTTTTAGTCCAGGATGACCTCAGAGATCTGGGATTAAAGGCATGTGTCACCATACTTGTCACTTATGCAAATCTTAAGGTAGCATAACATACCCACAGGGAAGACATAGACACCATGATCTCATATGTAAGCTCATAGTTCAGGGGGGAAGCCAAGGGCTGCCATAGAAGTGCAGTCAGGAAAGTTGTGTTGTAAAGGGCAGATATTGCCATTAATTTACAGTTGTTCATGGCTGTTCAGTCAGAAAGCCTCACAGGGCAACTTAAAGATTTGTGCTTCATGTGTTCTGTGAATAGAATATTGGGTATTTTGAGAATTTTGGCTAATATCCACTTATCAGTAAGTGCATACCTTATTTGCTCTTTTGTGATTGGGTTACCTCACTCAGCATGATACTTTCTAGTTTCATCCATGTCCTTAAGAGTTTCATGAATTCATTGTTTTTAATGTACCATATTTTCTGTATTCATTCCTCTGTTGAGGGACCTGGGGGTACTTTTCAGCTTCTGGATATTATAAATAAGGCTGCTATAAACACAGGACAGCATGCGTACTTGTTATATGACAGAGAATCTTTTGGGTATATGCCCAGGAGTGGCATAGCTGGGTCCTCAGGTAATACTATGTCCAATATTCTGAGGAACCACAAGTTTGATTTCCAGAGAGGTGGTGCCAAGATACAGCTCACAGACCACCTGAAGATGAAGTGGTGATTTGGTCCTTCTTTAGAAAGCAGAATAAAACACTCACGGGAGCAAATATGGAGACAATGTATTGAGCAGAGACGGAAGGAAAGGCCATCCTGAGACTGCCCTATGTGGAGATTCATCCCATATAAAGTCACCAAACCCAGACACTATTGGGGATGTCAAGAAGTTCTTGCTGAATGGAGTCTGATATGGCTGTCTCATGAGAGGCTCACAAATACAGAGGTGGATGCTTTCAGACAACCATCGGACTGAGCATGGGGTCACTAATGGAGGAGTTAGAGAAAAGACTGAAGGAGCTGAAGGGGTTTGACACCTCTTAGGAAAAACAACCATATTAACCAACCAGACCTACCCGAACCACAGAGCTCCCAAGGACTAAGCCACTAACCAAGGGGTACACATGGAGGGACCCATGGCTCCACCCACACATGTAACAGAGAATGGCTTTGTCAAGCATCAATGGTAGGAAGGCCCTTGGTCCTGTGAATGCTAGATGGGTGTCCCATTGTCGGGGATTTCGAGAGCAGGGAGGTGGGAGTAGATGGGTGGGTAATGGAACACCCTCTTAGAAGCAGCAGGAGGCAGAATGGAATGGGGGTTTGGAGTGGGCATAACTGAGAAAGGGGATAACATTTGAAATGTAAATAAAGAAAATAACCAATTTTTAAAAATAGAAAAGAAGACTGGTGCTATATTATTGCTTGATTCTCATAGGTACATGCATAGCTTTCCAGGCAAAACAAGAATTTACTGATTTTACCAGAAGTATGGGCCATACACAATTATTATTATATAAGTTATATATTGATTACTTATTTCCTGTCTATTTCTGATGAAGCAAAAAGAATGCATACTATAAAATGAAAAGGGCAAGTAAGGGCTAAGTGAGTTCAACAATGACAAACAATGCTTTCCCTCCTTTCTTAGATTCAGAGAAAGCTGAAAAAATACCTTCTTTTATAAACCTGATGATTACTTGTGGTTGATACCAGCCAAAACAATGTGTATATAACCAGCCCAGACAAGGAGCATCTTGTTGGAAGTTCTGAAACTCATCCAGATACCAATAAAGAAACAACTTTTTGGAAAAACTCACCAGTATTTGTAAAGGTGGAAATCATTTTGGGTTTCTACAGCTGTCATGTTTCATGTAATTTCTCAAAACTTTTATACTATGTAAAGTATTTCATCAAACTGATGAGTTGTTTATATAACCTATCTATGAGTGTAAAATCCTTCTAAAACAGAAATAAATCCTACTGAAGTTTGAGTTCTATAATAACAGAAAATTAAATTTCAAAAAAAGAAAATAAATACTATTCCCATGTTTTGCAATGATTTCAGCAAAGATCCAATCCCACCAGGTTGTTGCAAGAAATTTGTCCATTGGATGTGTACCTCTGAGTCCCCAAACATCAACACTTTTAACTTCTTTATGACTCTATATTGCTCTGGAATTTCCCTTAATGTCAATGACTCTGAGACTACTCAATCTTATCACTCAGAATATCTAGAGACCTTCATTTATATTAGTAATGAATTAGATACATGCATTGTTCTTTGCTACATATGAATCATTTTATCACAGTAGACTATATTTAAAAGCCATCTAATATGGCTTGATCTATTTCAATAGGTTACTCAATTGCCATTGGACATGTTTATTTACTGTCCAGCAACCATTTTAGCACTAACCCTGTGTGAGTAATTTATGCTGCTTGCTGACAAGTTTATCATATCAGACACGTAACAATTACTGCCCACCCTCTAGGTATTTTACAGCAAAAGTTTCTGGCAACTGATTGTAATCATCACAACTTTAAAAATAACAGAAAATGTAGATTTAATCTGTGTATGGTAATCATTTTTACAGAGTGAAACTATGGAAGAAAAATTTGCTTGGGTTCTTAACTGTGACAACACTTTTAGACATACATAGTTGAAAATAAGAAGTCACTGTAAAAGGAAACAAGTATCTCAGAAGTATATTGAGAAAAGGGTTTCTTGAAAATACATATTTTGGGATTTAGGCCAGGACAGACAGGAAGTAAACAGTGATTTGATCTCTGAAAGAGAAAGATTCCGATAGTAACTGGGAATGGCATTCCTGAGGAGAGTCATAGAAGAATGGAAAGACTAAGAGAGGACCCTTCACCAAAATGCTAGGGAGAACAGAAGTGTGATTCACCCTGAGGGTTATCTGCTCCTAACAAAACCATGTGCTTCAATGTGGGAAAAATAGATTAGGGAAGAAAATATATTTGGAAGATAAAAAGAAAAAATGTTCAAAGTCTTCTTCATTCCTCTCAGGTGTGGCTGCTCTGCACCCATAATTGCCATGGATTTGGTTCACAATAAGAGACCTATTTGTGCTTTAGACGTTCGGATCTATAATAATGGAGGCTTTTCTTTATCCTACACAGGATATATTATGTATCATTGCTGAAAGGGGGCAGGATTCACAACAGTAGCAAACAAATCACATTGAGCCATGAAGAATTAGATTTATACTGATCAAAAAGTAAATTGGGGTGAAGAACCATTCCTTGTTATAAAGTCTGTTTTAAAAGTAAAGACAGTTTTTGCAGCCCAACACTCAACATTCCTCTAGAGACTCATATGTACTTTCCTTCCTTGATATAAACGGATGATAACAGTTTCCTTCAACTATGGAAAAGTGTAACTTTTCAATAAGAGGCATGGTAGATAAAAGTTTGACAAGTTAGAGGATTCATCACAAAGACACAGTTGAAGACCTTGTTTTCGAAGTTAACTTTCTCCTATATCATATGGGGTTTGGTTTGGTATTATAAATGAGCCCTCTGATTTCATTTTTGACTATACCCTGTGAAGCAATAGTAGAATAAGTAATAATAGTAGCAATAGTGTGCTTTTATAAAATGCGTGTCTTAAACCATACTTAACAAAAAATACCCCTCATAAATAACAGTAGTTCAAAATGGCTCGTCCACCACTGACCTATTATAGCTTATCAGAGATTTGGATGTTGTCCTCTGTCCAGAAGATACATTTAAATTATTTTTCTTCCCTAGCAAAATAACAAAACAAACAAAATAACAAACCCACCAGCACTTTCACTTTTACTGGGTGTTGCCTTCCTAACCACATGTAAAATAATTGGGAATTTGCCTAACCTACTTATTTTCTACCACTTTTATCTTGACAGGAGCATTGGTGACTCTGGAACAAATATTATTGTTTTATTTTAATTGGGCCATGGTTTGATTTTGTCTCTTAGTAGACTCTGGGGCTATGGCCCCAGACATCAAGAGACAATGCTCTGATAGTAGCCATGCTTAGTAACAATAGGCAAAGTTATTGATAGTTTCCTCTTTGCCATGATGCTTGCCAAGTGAGTCTGGCTCTTATTTTGAGAAAGCTGGGATCACATCGTGGGGAAGAAATTGAAGATCAGTATCTTAAGGTAGCTATAATATTTGAGCTCTCATTCTCAGCCAGCACCTCAGCATGTCTGCCTTATCTACAGCACTTTTTTTTTAATAACTGCATTACCTAGGCTCATTAGTATGCTTTCAGCTCATCATGGTTCCATAATGCCACAAGAATGTTATATGGACTTACACTAAGCTAGATATTAAATGTGTCTCCATGTTCTCTGGCAAATGATGGTTCAGGTAACAACACTGGATGTTTCCATACCCAGAACACAGATGATGGCATACAACCATCAACATTCCAGTTTCAGGGATCCTGTCACCTTCCTCTTGGTTTTATGGCCACCAGTCACACTGAAATTCATACATTATTTTAAAGTATTTTCCATGATTCTACACAGAAAAGTGATTGCTGAAAACATTTTAGGTAATATTTTAGCTATATATTCTTACTTCTTTTGAATTATGATTATACTATGAGCTGGCCTACAAAATATTTACCCTAATATGTGCTTCTCTTCAGAAAAGTATAGACATCCCTCCACTCATAGATACAAACGCTCCCTCATTCATACATCAATTCACAATGGGAAAATGTGCATATTCACCCACTGAAGGCTTCCCAGCTAGAAGAAAGGAATACAAAGAAAGACAACTGAGTCAGAGACTAGCCCTACACCAATTGTTAGGGGACCCAAATGAATATCAAGCTGCACATATGCTACATGTATGTAGGTGACCTAGGTGCAGCTGCTGACACATGTTAAGGGGCTGGTCCTGCTAAGGGAAACATCAGGATATTCAAGATAAAGCAGGAGAGGGGTCTCTAGGGGGTTCTAGTATTAATGATGTAGCAAAATCTAGGGTCCTTGAATTAGACTAGTGACTCATTTCAATGAACGTTTGCAAGTAAAGCTGTTTGGGCAAAAGGGTATAGACAAGGTGACATCATGGCACATCACATCTCACAAGGTGCAATTTTTTAAAATTTTTATTTAATATTTAATTTTTCAGTTTTTTAATTTTAATGCAAAATTTTATTAATTTGTAATAAATTTTTTATTTGTGGGAAGAGCTACACAGGGAGAGAGCAAATATGGAAAGATTGGAAAATGAATATTATTGGGTTGCTTGATGAGAAATTCCAAGAAAACCAATAAAGAACACATATTTTCAAAAGTAGAAAAATGGACAATAAAAGAAACGGATAAGAAAGAATACACAGGTGTATTTTAATTAGTATTTTCCAGGAATATGATCCACACAAAAGAAGTCATGGTGATGTGACTCACAATGGAGTAGGATAACCCAGGGAATAGCTTGAATAGCTTTCTTGCCCAGGACTCTACTTGGCTTGGGCTAGTAACACATTCTTCCTGAACTTCTAAGCTGCTAACAGCCTAAAATTGAAGCCTATATCAAACTGCATGTTCAGTCCAAATAAAGAAATAAAATATATATTTTCTAGTCTTAATAATTATTAACAATTCTCATTTTATGGACAGTTCTATTCAAATATATTCCTATTTATGGTCGAGTATGAAAACAAATAAGCAAAACTATTCTGAAACATTTGCATATATAATAAGAGAATCATCTGAGTGAGATTTTCCCTGAGAGAAATGTCTTTTTTATCTTATGCAAGACTAGTCAAACATAAAATTAGGTGCATCCTAGGAAGAAACATGTAATACGTATAGCTGATTTAACCTAACCCATCATTTCAGAAGAAGGAATTATCAGTGTTGTTGAATTTAGGAAGAGTCTTAACTTACTACTCCTGCTGTGATAAAACACTGATGGAAAATCAACTTATGGAAGGCAGGATACACTTAATGGTGTATTTCTAGTTATCAGTTAATTACTGAGAAATGTCAGGGCCCAAATTGAACCAGGTAGGAAGTAGAGGCAAGAACTAAAGAAAAAGCCATGTAGGAGTTGTGCTTAACACCTTACACCTTTTATCTGTCTCAGCCTGCCCAAAGCTCAAGGGTGGTACCATCCTGGAGTTCTGGGTCCTACAAATTCCATTGTTAATCAAGACAATATCCCATAAACTTCCCTACACAATAGGCAAATCTGATGGAGGCATTTTCTCAATTAAACTCCCCTCTTCTCACTAACTTCTTCTTGTAGTCACTTCTTTTATCGCTTTAATAAAACATCATGACTGAAGCCGCTAATAGAAGTAAGTGTTTATTTGGAACTAAGAGATGTAGAGGAATACAGTCCTTCAAATCATGACAGATAGAACACATAACCAGTATCTGACATGATACAGGTCTATGAAAAGGCTTTCTGAACAAGACTCCATTAGCCAAGAACTTAAACCAACAGTTGACAACCAGAACCGATAAAACTAAAAGGCTTCTGCACAGCTAGAGAACGAGTTCACCAGAAGAGGAAGTTCACTGAATGGAGCCCTCACATCATCACCAGTATGATTTTGATCTTAGCCATTCTGATTGGTGTAAAGTGGTATCTCAGGGTCACTTTGATCTGCATTTTTCCGAAGTCAAAGAAGTTTGAACATTTCTTTAAGTACTTCTTGGTCATTAGAGATTGCTCTGTTGAGGATTCTCTGTTGAGTTCTGTAGTGAATTCTTTGTTTTGTTTTTTACTTTTTGGACTCTTCTTGCGTTCTTTATATATTTTGGATATTAGCCCTCTGTTGGGTGAAGCAATTCTTGTTTCTCCTAGTAAGAATTCTTTCTTTAGATCACCTGCCCATTTATTAATTGGGTCTTTTGGTTCATTGACTCTTTGTTTTTTGAGTTTGAATATTCTGGATCTTAATCCTTTTTCCAGATGAACAGCTGGCAAAGACTGTCTTAGCTGCCAGTCAACCAAGCATAGTAATTCTCATGTCACTGTTGAAACACTGACAGATCTTCCTTCCTTCCTTTGCCTTTCTTTCCAAGTGTTTAATTCAGCAGAGATGCAGTAATGGGTTCCCTGGCACTAAGGAGGATGATAGACAGTGACATGTGTTGGGTTGATGTTGGGAGTGTGGAGCTAACTAGTCATTCATCAACACCAAAAACCATTAGAGTATCACACATGTTTCTTTTGATACAAATGGTTGTCATAAATATTCCAGATTGGTCAGTGGGCATGCATACTGTCTTCTGCACAAATATGTCCCAGCACATTGCAGCACTTTATTGTGTTAATATTGCTGCAGAAGTCACCATCCCTCAGCAATCAGGACCAGGTGAGTATGTGAGATCTATAGCTTAGATGCTTTCTGAATGGGTGTCTCCTGAAAGGGTAGGTCTTTGTTGGGGATTACTTCTAATGCTTTGTCTTGATTTGCTTCCCAAATTACACAGGAATCTGTGTGACCAGATGCTGAGGTTCTCTGTCCTTAATCGGGTTTTGATTGATCAAAACCCAGCAGCCAATGGCTGAGCATGTGGAAAAAGGCTGGACTTTTAGCATTCTGAGCAAGAAACAGAGAGGAGAGATGAGGGCCTCCTGCCATGAGAGGTGTAAAATGGACGACACAGTGAAGGGGCTGGAATGCCAAAATACAGGTACAAAGGGAAAGCAGCCCCAAGGGAGGCCTGCCAGAAGGAAGCAGAGTGACAAAGATAAAGTATAGACTTAGAAAGTGTTAATTCAGATATATTTGAGAGGAATGTATGTTAGCCTTGGGGACATTCAGGTGTATCTTGCCATTGAGCAAGTCAGGCATATTGAATGAATATAATGCTTCTGGGCATGTGTGTCTGTTCATTCATGAATTCATAGCTCTTGGGTAGGTGCAGAGCCACGTGTGCACCTGTCTGGAACACAGAACAGATTAAATATTTAAAACAGGTCTTAGACAGGGATCTAGATCTGAAACTAGCTTTTCATCAGCCTACAACACAGATCAGAACACCCTCAACATTGAGAAGATGAAAGGTGATGAAAATTATAAAAGAGCAAATAATGAATATCTTTAAATCTGACATGATGACAACTACAACATAATTCCAGACCTTAGAAAATATTTGGCAAAACAGCCTAGGACACAGCTCAGTGGTTTAGTTCTTTCTAACCACACATGAGGCCTTGAGTTCTATGTCCAGGGTCACAAAACAAAAAAGCAAAAATTCAAGTCTTCGAATTTTTGGAACCCTTCAGAAATCATATGCCTTTGTCATTAGGGACATTTTCTTTGCTTACAGATGATAGGGCCCAAAGAAAATAGTGTGCAGTGATGTTGTATTAGGAGCCCCAAGCAGCTTCTCACTATGGAAGGACCATTTATGCCTACCCAGAACCCTCATGGGAGGAATTATAGGAATAGGGTAGTGGTGGAAGATGGTGGTAATGGAGTAGCACCAAATAAGCAAAATGTCCTGGCTCCTACCACCAGAAATCAGCTCTACTCATAGCCTTGAAAGCAGGAAATAATTATTCAGCATGTTGTAACTCTAGATAGTAGAGAAATCTTCAAAGGCAATAGGCTGTCATCCATCATTGATATGGAGAGTCCCTGAACCCAGAGATTAGGCCAAGGTGGCTTGAGACCCTTCTTTTTATTTACATTAGAATGGTCCTGGCTTCCTGTCTGCTGTCAATGCTGCCACTTTGTAAAGAAAAATCAGAGTGCCTTGCTGCTTTTATCACTTCCTGTTGATCCTCCAAAGAGGTCTTCCTCTGTTTTTGGTAGGATTGTGACTTCACAGCAACATGGGTATGCAGGTACTGTTAATGTTAGTTGTACTGTTATGCCCAAGTTGCAAGTACCCAAAGACCACAAAGGAGCCAATTCCAATGAAAAAAACATAAGTGACTTTAGTAAGAGCTCCCAAGCAAGGTCTCTTAGACTCTTCCCATCACAGTGTGTCAGAGTGAGAGCCCAAGTCTAGGTGTTCAGTGCTTTTATTGTGGTTACAGCAAATGGGGAATTTTTATTTTGGTCAGCAAATTATTATTTTAAAAACCTCATTTCTGGAATAATCTGCAGGAACTGAACATGAGACCAGAACCACCTGACAAACAGGATGTCAGTCAGTTTATCTATTCTCTAAAAGATGTTTTAGGTTATCTCTATGTACCTTGGCCCTGCTATTGTAGCCTGGCTGTTGCTAAAGGGTGTGGGGATGGGAACAATAGGGTTTTTGCTCAGGAGGACTCTGATTTTCTTGTTGGAATTGGGAGTTTAGCCCCTGGTCTGGCACAAAATGAGTTTCTTCAAAACTGGGTTTGGTTGGCTTTTGCAATCTCCCCTTTCTTCTGGGTCCTTAGGAGGCAGAAACTTGGGGCTCCCAACAGGCTCAAGGAGACACTTTCAACCTGTTCCTATTGTCCTTCAGGTGTTAGTTCTATAAAATGGGATCTAAGTATCATGAGCTGTATTACCTCTACTTTTTCTTCTACAAACCGCATTACTCTGTTTAATATGCCGGCACCAAACATTAATAGCAAGAGTAGTATGGGTAAGAGGCTGAGCAGGGTGGTCAACTAGGGGAAGCTATTAAACAATGATTCAAACCATCTAGGGGCTGCATATTTCTCTGTCTGTTGTTTATCTAAATTTTCCCTTACTCTGGCCAATGAGTCCCAGATCACACCAGAATGATTTACATAAAAATAGCACTCCTCTTTCAGAGCAGCACATAGTCTTCCTTGCTGTAAGAATAACAAGCCTACCTTTCTATTTTGTAACACAATTTCTGCTTAAGAGTTCATCAATCTTTCTAAGTGAGCTATTTCTCTTTCCAGTTTGTTGTTGTTGTTCTCATCTATGGCTGTTTTTAAGTTGGGAAAGCTGAAATTCTGTAGGATTAGTTGGTCCCTGCTCCTGTCAGATCCAGCCCCATCCTGACGACCAAAGTAAGAGTAAGGGGCTCTATTTCATGTCTGATAAGCCCGTTGTCTTTATCCAACAGTATTCCTGTTATCCCCTCATCAGCATGATAGGTGATTCTTGGTAATAACTGCACCAGGGCTGGAAGGGCCAGGAGAAGAGGCAGAGCTCACACTTCTAGAGTCAGCATTTTGAAAGTGCAGACAAGTGTCTGTAGCCCAACCATTGCAGCCAGAGAGGATTCTTACTTGGTCCTTGGAAACCTGCCATGTCTGTTTGGGTTGAGCTTCAGCACATTGCTTTTTGTAGTGTGTAAGCTATGTAAAATTGTTCATATGACCTTTCTTCTCTTTTACTGGGATTTGTGAAGTCAGAACTATCAATTCCTAGTATCAGCGGAGTCTCTGGATTTCACACCAGTGATACTCCACACAAGAAGAACTGGCCTACACACACAAAGGGAGGGGAACTAGGTGGTCCATGAGCTTATTCTGCAGCTGGCAGGGGAATGGAAGAGATGCAAAACCACAGCAGGGCTGGCTTATTATCAATTCTATGTCTCAGAGAGAGTTTGGGGCAACATGACAAGGTTCAGAAAAAGGACTAGACACACATATGAATATCAGGTTCTATAAGGGGAAATATAGGCAGATGGCAGTGAATGAGGCCATGTCAATGGGAGGGACTAAACCAAATTGAAGCCCTAAGGAATGTCAGGACTTCTCTATCTGACTATCCTCAAAACATATAGTGGAAGACAAGGTGAAAGCTTTGCAGGAAATCTTTTCCTAGGTAATACTTTTTATGATCTTCCTGAAATTTGAACAGTTTTGTGTCTGTGAAGAGCAGACAGAAAGATTAGGTTCAGTGCTTTAGGGAAACCCATGTAACAGAATAAATGGAATGTAGGACACATGAACAAAATACTGAATGCAGTCCTTCCATTGAACAAGCAGAGGACAGAATCAGAGTTTTGGACAGAAAAAGAAGCCCTACTTCTACCCTTCATCTTGTGGTAGGTTCGTTTTCACTTATTTTCAATAACATAAACTCAGTATTCACAGTTTAGTAATGATGCACACCCATACATTTTTTTTTTCGGAGGGAAACGATGACATGGCTTCATGTTCCATGGACCTAGAAATAAAAATGTATGGTGTATAGTACTCTGTAATGACAAGACGTTCTCAATAATACTCCAACCACCAATCCCTGTCTTAAGAGCTCTAGGAATTTTTAGGAGAAATCAAAAAAGGATACTGTGGGACAAAAGTAATGAAATTAGACAAGGACCCTACAGGACAGAAGTGATGAAGTCAGACAAGGACCCTACAGGACAGTAGTGACAAAGCTTCTTCCTTAGAAGATCTTGAGAAAACAATTCTCAAGTTCATGTGGAAAAACAAAAGATCCAGAAACCCTAAAACAATTCTTTAAATGAGAGAAAAATTTTAAGGTATCACCATTCCTGATATCTAACTGTACTCTAGAGCCATAGTAATAAAACACACATGGTATTGACATAAAACCAGGTTCATCAGTGGAATTGAATAAAAGACCCAGAAATAAACACCCATAGTCAGGACACTTGGTTTTTAAAAGAAGCCAAAACTATACAATGGAAAAAAGAAAGCATCTCCAAAAAGGGTGCTTTGGTCTAAATGGATGTCTTCATGTAAAAGAATGCCAATAGGACCATCCCTATCACCCTGCACAAAACTCCAGTCCAGGTGGATGAAGCACCTCATCATAAGTGGAATACACTAAATCTCATAGAAGAGAAAGTGGAGAATCGCCTTGAACTCATGGGTAGAGGAGGCAACACGCTGAACAGAACACCACTGGCTTAGGCACTAAGATCAACGATTTATAAATGAGACCTCATGAAACAGAAAAGGCTTTTGTAAGGCAAAGGACACTGTCAAAAGGACAAAATGGAACCCTATGGGATAGGAAAAGATCAATACAGACCCTATATCTGACAGATGGCTGATATCTAAAGTCTATTAAGAGCATAAGAAATTTGACATAAATAAACCAAATAGCCCAATTAAAAATGGGGTACAGATGTAAACAGAGAACTCTCAAGAGAGGTAACTCAATAGTCCAGAAGCACTTAAAGAATGTGCAACATCCATAGTCATCATGAAATGCAAATCAAAATGACTCTGAGATTCCATCAGAACAACTAAGAGCAAAAGCTCTATTGACAGCTGATGTTGGCAAGGATGTAGACCAATGAGACCACTCCTTCATGGCTGTATGGCAGTGGAAAATTGTGCAACCACTTGAATCTGGTTGTTTTCCAGAAAACTGGGAAGGGTTCTACCTTAAGACCAAGCTATACTACTCCTGGGCATATACTCAAAAGATGCTATACTATACCACAAAGACACTTGGTCATCTATGTTCAAAGCACCTTTATTAATAATAACAAGAAACTGGAAACAACCTAGATGTCCCTCAACCACACAATGGATAAAGGAATTATGACACATTTACACTGCAGAATATTGCTCGGCTAATAAAAATGAGGACATCCTGAAATTTGCAGGCAAATGGATGGAACTAGAGAAAATATTATCCTGAGTGTGAGAACCCAGCCTCAGAAAGACAAACATGGTATGTACTTACAAGTGGGTCACAAAGTAGTATAAACATTCTATAATCCACAGACCCAAAAAGCTAAGTAGAAAAGAGGGTCCAAGTGAGGACACTTGAATCACATGGAGTAGGGGAAACAGAGTAGAAAACAGGGGTAGAGAGAAGAAAGGAACTGAGAGAGAGAGAGGTGGGGACAAGAGCAGGAGTGATCTAGTGGGGTTGAGAATGGAGAGAGAGTACCAGGAACAAGAACTGAAATCAGTTTCTCTGGGACAAGCTCGATACCCAAGGCAATGGAAACTCCCAGAAATCAATGAGGGGAACTCTCACTAAAACTCCTAGTAATGGTGGATATGAACCCAAAATGTCCATCTCTAGTAACCAGACAAGACTTCCAGTGAAGGGAATTAGACACTAACTAAGCCACAAAAACTTCAACTTACCAAGTGCTCATCATGTAAGAGGTGCAGATGTAAAGATGGAGTAGAAATTGAGAGAAAGGCTAACCAGTGACAGGCCTATCTTGATACAAATGGGGAGTGGGAGACAGAGAGAGAGAGAGAGAGAGAGAGAGAGAGAGAGAGAGAGAGAGAGAGAGAGAGAGAGAGAACCCACCCCTGATACAATTAAAGATATTCTGCTGTACTTGCAAACAGGTGCCTAGAATAACTGTCATCTGAGAAGCTTGACCCAGAAACTCTTAAGTACAGACACATACAGACAAAGTTTGCAGCCAAGGCATGCACTGAGGAAGAAAAACCTAAGGAGACAAAAATCAGGTTAAATGCAGCTATGCATGAGGCTTTCACTTGAATGCTGTTAGACAAAAAAAAAAATGTTGATGCCAGGTTAAGAAACACATCTTACACACAAGGACCATTGTCTTAGTTATGGCTTCTATTCCTGTACAAAACATCGTGATCAAGAATCTGGATGGTGAAGAAAGAGCTAATTCAGCTTCCACTTCCACATTGTTGTACGTCACCTAAGGAAGTCAGGACTGGAACTCACACAGGGCAGGAACCTGGAGGCAGGAACTGATGTAGAGTCCATGGAGGGATGCTGTTTACTGGATTGCTTCCTTTAATTTGCTCAGCATTCTTTCTTATAGAACCCAAAGCTACCAGCCCAGGAATGACACCACTCACAACTGACTGTCCCTCCCACTTGATTACTAATTGAAAAAATGCCTTACAGCTGGATCTCATGGAGGTATTTCTGCAAGGGAAGCTCCTTTCTTTGTGATAACTCTAGCTTGTTTCAAATTGACACACAGAACCAGCCATCAGTGTGAAAGATAAAATGTTCAACAATGATTTTTTTTCTATTTTACCTTCTTCATACCTCTTCTGTGTATTTGTCTATGTACAGGTTTATAACTTCATATGTGTGTCTGGAGCACTTGAATATGTTGGCTCATATGCAAAACGTAAAGGCTCTCAAGTGTTATCTTGACCTTGTTTAAGACACTTGCCTTAAAGCTAGAGGTGAGAAATGTGGCTAGACCATTCTGCATGGGTCTACAAAAGGGGTCTATCTCCTTCTATCACCATAGGCATAATTTTATAGGTCACATTGAGATGCAAGGTTTTATTTCTTCACTAGATGTCAGGTCATCTGCTCATGTTTTCAGGACAAGTATTTAGTCTAATGAGCTCTCATCCTGTCACAAGAAGAGAAGTTTTGATTGATAGGTTTTTATTTCATGATATCTCTCATGAGCATATTATAGACCAGAGAGTATATGGACCTTTGTGATAGTCAATCCTGTGTTGAAACTCTGTATAAAAAGCATAACCATCTGGAGAATGAGTATATTTTCTGTATTGCGGAATTTGTTAGACTTGTGGAAAACTAAAAACTGAGGAAGACCATTGGTTATTACTAATTTCTATAATGATGAACATCCGGTTGATCCAGGAACTTTAGCTGTAAAAGGATGTATTGTGACTTATGTTAACATCTGAACTTTGGCTTTCATGACTCAAAGGGCAATAGAAATGGCCATGTCCTTTGCTGAGCCAGTGTTTCAATGCAGAGGAAGCCTGGTGCTTTAGCATTGTTATAAGAAACTGCTCTTGCCTATTGGATGGTATCCCTAATGGATTCTGTTACCTTGTCTCTCAGGAACACACTTCTGTCACATTGCCTCAGGTTAGGCAACCTTTACCTTAAGGGGAGATGGCTAGACATGTACCTCAGGTTTTCTGCCTCCAGAAGCCTCAGTCTGAATATCCTGGTACCAAATGCTATTTCACCATGACAGGAAATGGGTAACCAGGTAACAGTTTTTACAAACTTACCATTTCTACCACTTCCAAGACCTCATGAGGAAGGCCATGACGATCTTTCGTCACTTTGCTTAGAAGAATTTCCCAATCCAAGAAGCTCATAGAAATAATACTCCCTAGACACTGTGGTACTCCATGCTGGGCCATGACTCCTACTTACATTGTCATTATTAGTTGTCTTGGTTGTTTAGTGGCTGGAAGAAAATGTTGCTGCACGCCCCACCTGTTTGAGCCAGGTGCTACAGGTGCCATGGCATGGGGAGATAATAAGGTAGTTGGGAAACGTATTTCTCTCACCTGAACTGCAGAGTGAGGCTGGCTGTCTCTTCATAGGATGATGGTTATGTGTACAGCTCCTCTGTCCATGCACTGGTGCACTGAGAACAATGCTGTTAAAGGGTGGGGAGCTAATTACTCACGTTCTGTAGATCGGGTGTACAGAGGTTGTGTGATAGCTCACGGAGGTGTCTGCCAGGTAACAACAAGTTGTGCACACTGCTTCTTCTGGCCTGGTTCCCTCCCACAACTGTGATGTTGTACCAGGGTGAACATAGACCCATGCGTTAGGAACCACAAGCCTGGGCCAGATGATCAGACCTTGAAAGAAGACACAAAGGACTATGTTAGTGACACTGACACAGAAGAACTTACCATGAAGTTGCCCTCTCATACCACAGGTCTCCACAGGCTTCCTTTCCTCCTAACCTGTGCGCCCTTTCACCAAACACTCTTCCTTCCTCCTTCACTCCATCCTCTCTACTCCTGGTCTCCTGCTGTCTGCTTCTCATTCAACTTCTTCAGAATCCACATAAGCAGGATCGAGTGGGAAAGTCCCTTCCAGTCTCACAGACATCTTAAGGTTCTTGTCCTAAAAATAGGTACAGCCTGTCAGTGGCAGAGTGATTTTGAAAATGAAAAACCAAATACGCATGTGAATGTTAGTGGCCATGCCTACTCAGTTTCCTTGGGAATCCATTTTCCACTGCTTGTTATCCCTTACCTGTGATCTGTTCTACTTGCAGTGCAGAGTTAGAAACATACTCTGCTAAAGTGCCTCCTCACCTGCTTCCATCACCTTCTGCTGTTCTTGTTTGAGGCTATGGGTGTCTCCTGGGGGCTGGGCTTTGGTAGATGATAACGCAAGGACTTATGTCCTTGCCAGTTTCTGCTTCATATTGATAGTCCCCATGCTGGGTACCTTCCCTACAGAATATTATATTATCTGTTGTCACCAGTTTCCATGAAAGACAGTCTCTGCAGGTCTTGCCTACTCCAGTGTGGAGGACATGCTTCCTGAGAAGTCTTTAACAAAGTTGTTTGCCTGACTTTTGAGCACCTAGGGTGCACAGAGCAGGGTGTGAGGCATGGGCAGGGCGTGGTGGAAAGCTGTCCATTGCCTGATCGGACTCCTGATAGGCCATAGACGTAGGTAGCAGCACCCAGAGCAGTGCCTGGCATATTGGGAAATACCTGTTGGATGACAAGTAGCCATGACTGTCTGTACTCATCGGTTCTGCTGAGGGTCCCTAAACAGGTTATACTCTCATACGCACTCCTTTCCCCCCGCCCCCACAGCGGAATGAATAATTTTAGGCACAAAAGTTTGCTGATAGGATCACTGCGCACTCTTTCGTGTCCAACCGTCCCTGCCCTAAGTCGGTTGACTTTTGCTTCGTGCAGTCGTTCACCGGTGGGAGGGGCACTTTTCCCACGAGACAGGGGGCGTGGCTTGATGAAGCTCAACTCAATGACTATAGGTGCAAGTACTGTGACTGGATAGTGGCATCTATTTCTAACGATACGTGAACACACAACATGACGAAAGATGAACTCACCATGTCAGCTTGACCTGTGACGAGAATGAGAAATATTTCACTATCCACCATGATTCAATATCACTGCCATCTAAAACGATAGGAACAGAGTAGCCAGTGTCCACACAGAGGCAAAGGGGAACGGCAATGGCATTTACATAAGTGTCGTGTTTCCAAATGTGTGTTTTCATGGATGTGTGTGTGCGCGTGTGTTTTCATGTGTATATTTCTCATGCTTTATTTTTGTTGTTGTTGTTTTTGTTTTCCTGTTTGTTTTGCTCTGGTTTGATTTTTTGTTTATTTTTTTTATTAGATATTTTCTTTATTTATACTTTAAATGTTATCCCCTTTTCTGGCTTCCCCTCTGAAAATCCCCATCCCTTGCCCTCTCCCACTGATCATATACCCACCCACTCCCATGTCCTGGTCCTGGCATTCTCCTATACCTGGGCATCCAGCCTTCACAGGGCCTCTCCTCCCACTGATGACCAACAAGGCCATCCTCTGATCCATACGCGGCTGGAGCCATGAGTTCCACCATGTGTACTCTTTGGTTGATGGTTTAGTCCCAGGGATCTCTGGGGGTACTGGTTGGTTCGTATTGTTGTTCCTCCTGTGGGGTTGCAAATCACTTCAGCTACTTGGGTCCTTTCTCTAGCTCCTCTATTGGGGGCCCTGTGCTCAGTCCAGTGGTTGGCTGACAGCATCCACCTCTGTATTTGTCAGTCACTGGTAGAGCCTCTCAGGAGACAGCTATATCATGCTCTTGTCAGCAAGTTCTTGTCAACAAGAAATAGTGTCTGGGTTTGGTGACAGTATATGTGATGGATGTCCAGGTGGGGCAGTCTCTGGATGGCCTTTCCTTCAGTCTCTGCTCCACACCAAAGAGATACAGTCTCTGTATCTCTTCCCATCATTATTTTGTTCCCCCTCTGAAAAGGATAAAAGTATCCACACTTTGGTCTTCCTTCTTTTTGAGTTTCATGTGGATTGTGAATTGTATCTAGGGTAGTCTGAGATTCTAGGTTAATATCTACTTATCATTGAGTGCATACCTTATGTGTTCTTTTGTGATTGGGTTACCTCACTCAGGGTGATATTTTCTAGTTCCATCCATTTTCCTAAGACTTTCATGAAATCGTTATTTTTAATAGCTGAGTAGTACTCCACTGTGTAAATGTACCACATTTTCTGTATCCATTACACTGTTGAAGGCCTTCTGGGTTGTTTCCAGCTTCTGGCTATTATAAATAAGGCTATTATAAATAAGGAGCATATGTCCTTATTGGAACATCTTCTGGGTATATGCCCAGGAGTGGCATTGCTGGATCCTCAGATAGTACTATGTCCAATTTTCTGAGGAACCTCCAAACTGATTTCCAGAGTGGTTGTACCAACTTGCAATCCCACCAACAATGGGGGAGTGTCCCTCTTTCTCCACAACCTTGTCAGCATCTGCTGTCACCTGAGTTTTTGATCTTAGCCATTCTGACTGGGGTGAGGTTGTTTTGAGTTGCATTTCCCTGATGACTAAGGATGTTGAACATTTCTTTAGGTGCTTCTCAGCCATTCAGTATTCCTCAGTTGAGAATTGTTTAGCTCCCTACCCCATTTTTAACAGGGTTCTGGTTACTGAGTGCATGCTATATAGCAGACTCTGTAGCAAGTGAGGATGAAGTTCGTGTTTTTCTCCATCTCTCATTGCTGTCCCTGTTTAGTAAGTTCCAAAGCCACAGCTGTGGCCTTAACCACGCATTTTGTTTTAATCACCCACAGTTTCTTCCCTCTAAGGCTTTCAAATTTTTCTAAGTGTCCTCTGCACTTCCAGGATAAATTAATTGAACAGAGCCTTGTCTTAGGGCCTGCTCCTGGGGAAGCTTGAACTATGGGATGGCTAACTTTTGCATGCACACTTATATGCCACAGCACATTCTCCCTACATCATTTTAAAATCTCTTTTAGTTAAATCATTAATCAAATTTGCATTATTACAATTGTATTGATATTCTTCTTAGTTAGAGAACATGGTGAAGTATGATTACATTTCTATTTTATTTATTTTCAAGACCGGGTGTTGTTCTGTTGTCCAGGTTGGTCTCAAACTCCTGCATTCAACTGATCCTCTCTGCCTCCTTCTAAGCAGATGGGATGATAAGAGTGCACTAGTCTTAAGTACCTACATTTTTTCATAAAGAACATTTCCCCAAAGGAGATGACTGGATTATAGTAGCAAAGTAAGTCCTATTTTCTATGCATTCCATATTTCCATAGGAACAGCACCCAAACTGAAGCCCAGGTCTTCCTACTCCAGCAGGGCCTGCTGCTTTCCTGGCTTGTCACACAGCTGTTATCCTGAGGATCCCTCATTCTAGAAAGCTCTTTTGTCTCTGTCTTGCTTTACTAGTGCTTCCTTTTCCTAGCTCTTATGTTTTCATTTTGCTTTTTCCCTTGTAGCTTTATAAGAATGGATATATAAGATACAGCTTTTTGAAGCCAAAAGCATTGTTCTTGTTTTATGCACAGTGTAGAGACTCTGACAACTAGAGAATCCCAGATACAAAATAGCATCTTTTAGAACTTAGAAAAAATGGCTTTATTATCTCTTAGTTCTCAGCATTCCCTTTTACATTTATTTTGCAAACATGCATGCTGTTTGTGTGTGTGTGTGTGTGTGTGTGTGTGTGTAGGTCTGTAGGAACTGGCTATCTTCTCCTACCATGATGGTCCTGTTTTGTTTTACTTTTTTGGGAGGGATGGGGTTGCTTTTCATGACAGAATTTCTTTGTGTAGTCCTAGCTGTTCTGGATTTCACTATACAGAGGCTGCTGGCCTTGAACTCATTATCCACCTAGCCCTGTCTCTCTCAACAAGTCCTACTGTATGCACCACCAAGACAAGCTTATTTTACTTTAGATGATAATTTATTTTAATGATGTTTACTATGTATATATGAATTACTTTACTATTTTATAATTTACATTTTCATTTAAAATGCTTTATGTATTTTGTTCCAAAGATTTATATCTTACAAATTTTGCATTTTACAATGTTATTGAAGTATATTTTGGGTTTTTAAAATTCACTTATTTCAACATAATGATTTTAATAAATCTACTGTTTTTCAATAATCACCATAAACTAGTTTTTAGAACATTCTTGACACCCACTTAGACCCCATATGTCTACTCCAGTATTTGTCTAATATATTCTAAACCTGAATCCTTTGTAGGTAACAGAGTTTTTCTCCTTAGAAAGTCCTAATTAGATGCTTGTTTTGCCTGAAGTTTGAAATATTACAATAATGTAAGTTAATGCGATGTCTTTTTTTTTCATTGTCCTAGAAAAAATTTAAATTCTTTCTTTGCTAGTATCCCTCCATTGTCCAGTCCACTTCATCCTAGAATCCTGTTATGATGACATTAATTAACCCCATGGATTCA
Source organism: Mus caroli (assembly GCF_978045245.1). NCBI lineage: Eukaryota > Metazoa > Chordata > Mammalia > Rodentia > Muridae > Mus > Mus caroli. The sequence goes on along the minus strand of NW_028227258.1, from coordinate 141,470,474 downwards.
TAGTCAAACACTCGTTTCCCTTGTATGGGTTCTTGGTGTGTGTTTTGATGTCTTTACTTTTAGGAGACATCTTCATTTGTTTTCTTCGAAACATATACATATTCAAACTTTAGCTGTCCTGAGAAACTTTCTTATCCTCTGAACTCTTTTTTTCCTTCCTTTTCTTTTCTTTTCTTTTCTTTTCTTTCCTTTTCTTTTCTTTTTTCCTTTCCTTTCCTTTCTTATCTTCCTTTTCCTTTCTTTTTATAGCCTCCTTTGTCTTGTTTCATGGGTACAATGGCTCCCTAGCTTTCTAGGGATTTAATTATGCTATTTAATATTTGTGTTTTTCTGAATTGTTTCTGCTTCCTTTCTCCCTCCCTCCTTCCTTCCTTCTTTCTCATTCTCTCCCCCTCCCTCTTTCCTTCCCTTCCTCCCTTCCTCCCTTTCTTTCCTTCTCCTCCTAGGTCTTTGTTTTTTAGTCTTTCTTATTTTCCTCAATATTCATTTCAGATTATTGTTAATGAGGCCTAAAACATTCACGGAAACCTGTATGTGTAAGTGGTGTGTGTATGTGTGTGTAGAACTGTGTGAGTGGATAGGTGTGTAGAGCTGAGTATGTGGTGTGTGCGCGCATGTGTGTGTGTGTGTGTGTGTGTGTGTGTGTGTGAAGAGCTGTGTGAGGTGTGTATGTGTATAGAACTATGTGAGGGATGTGTGTGTGTGTTTAGACCTATGTGAGTGTTTATGTGTGAAGAGCTTTGTGAGTGTCGTGTGTAGAGCTGTGTGAGTGGTGTGTGTGTTTGTGCCTATTTGTGAAGAGCTGTGTGGGGTGTGTGTGTGTGTGTGTAGACCTATGTGAGGGGTTTTTGTGTGAAGAGCTTTGTGAGTGTCATGTGTAGAGCTGTGTGGATAGTGTATGTGTGTAGAACAGTATGAGTGGTGTGTGTATAGATGTGCAGGTGGTGTATGTGCAGATGTATGTGAGTGGTGTGTGTGTGTGTATGTGTGTGCATGTGTAGATCTGTGTGTGTGTGTGTGTGTGTGTAGAGCTATGGGAGAGATAGGTCATCTCTTAGGGCTATCATGTAGGACACCAGTGTTTACTGGGGACTCCCCACCTATGATAGTACCAATAAGTCTTTCTTTTAGACCAATCAGACAGCAGGGTCTTCCCTGACCCTTTCCTTTAGGAAGGATGAACACTTTTGTGACTGCCTGCTTCCTGTATGACACCTTATTACATCTGTCTGCTGTCCTCAAGTGCACAGCATCTCCTTTGCAGTCTCTGTAGACCTCTTGTATTTATTTTGCTGGGTGGAATGGAAAAAGCCTGAGAAGCAGGCTAGGCTGGGCATGAAGAGCAGATGTTTAATCGCAGTGTTCTCAGCCCAAACATCCCATTGGCCTCAGAAGTACCAGTGCGTCCATTTCCACGCTTGTGGCTATTATTATTAATTTAGTTTTGCTTTTCACAACAAATCAGCTCTTCCTTGAAAGCATCTTTGAACCCACCTGCCTAGCTGGCAGTTCCTTTTTCTCTGCCAGGGCAGTGGATATTCATCCAACTACTGTCCTTTCCCCACAAAGTCTGACATTTCCATTAGCTTTTGTCTCTTCTCATGTTTACTGTCCTGTGGGTTTGTACTTTAGTAAAACAGTGAAGTGCAGGTGTAACCTGCAGAGCTCAGCTGGAAATTCCTTTTTTTCTTTCCTTCCTTCCTTCCTTCCTTTCTTCCTTCCTTCCTTCCTTCCTTTTTTTTTTTTTTTTTGAGACAGCATCTTTTCTATGTAGCTTTGGCTGGAACACAATGGAGGCTAAGGCTGGCCTTGAACTCACAGAGATCCACTTGCCTCTGCCTTCCAAGTGCTAAAATTAAGGGTTCAAGGGTGTGCACCAGCATGCCTGGCTTGCAATTCACCTTCTTTCTCTTTCATCCTCTTCCTCCTCCTCTTCTTCTTTCTCCTTTTTCTTCATCTTTTTTTCCAAGTCAGGGTTTGTCTCTGTAGCTCTGTCTGTCCTGGAACTCACTCTGTATATCAGCTTGGCATCGAACTCTGGGATCCATGTGCCTCTGCCTTCTGAGTACTGGGATTAAAGGGATTCATTTCCAATACCCAGCAAAATTCACTTCTTGCCTCCACACTCTCAGGCCTAGTTCACATTACCAGTCTGGACTGCCTGCTAGTCTCCAAATGAGCCCCACCTTTTCTGGTATCCTTGCTTCTGATAATTTCTGGCATGTTCCTCTCAACTTGTTCCTATCCTTCAGAGCTAATTTTAAAGTATTATATCTACCCGTTTTGCCATTTTGTATAAACAGAAAAAAGTTCTGCTTTTGAATGTGTTCTTTGTACTCCCTCTGTCCAAACTAATACTTCAAATATCTGTATATCCATCACCTCTGCTGTGTAAGCATCTTGCAGGGAAGGCACACTAACATAATGGCTTTGAATCCCAATCCCTTTCTACCAGCAGTCGATGATTTTCTGTCCACGATGAGCTTTGTATGCTACGGTCATCCCATAGTAGCCATATAGTCTATGTGTTTGGCAGTTTGTGCATAGATGAAAGGGCAGTTTCAATGTCAAGCAATATATGCTGTGTGTGTACTTGTAACAGGATAGGAACAGTAAAAAATTAAACCTCTACCCTATGCTGCAGAGGTCTTTTGATCACATTGATCTCTAGCCCTCACAATAATTCTTCAAAGTAGATCACTGCCTTCCATTTTCAGATGAGGAACACAACACTCTCCTGGGTTAAACAGCCTACCAGCAACCCAGAGCCAGCAACCCTCAGCGATGAACTCAAGCATTGGTCTCTGGTCCAAAAGTCATTCATTCATTCATTCATTCATTCATTCAGTCTTTCTATCGGTCTGTCTTTCTGTGTTTTGTTTTGCAGCCACTTTCTGTTTTCTTTTTAAAAATCTTGTGTCATTTCTAGTTGAGTGCTTAGCACCCTTCCTCATATGAGTTACGCTCCCTGCTGTAGAAAAGCAGGGTAGTGTGGCTAACTTTCTCACTCCAAACTCTGTCTCAGAAGCTGAGGTCCTCAGCCCGCTCTGTGGACCCTTTTCTGTGGGCATTGCCTCTCAGCTGAGCATCAGCATGTGTCTTAGTTAGAGTTTTACTGCTATGAACAGACACTATAGCCAAGGCAAGTCTTATAAGGGACAATCTTTAATTGGGGCTGGCTTACAGGTTTACATGTTAGGTCCATTATCATCAAGGTGGGAACATGGCAACATTCAGGCAGGCATGGTACAGGAGGAGCTAAGAGTTCTACATCTTCATCTGAAGGCTGCTAGCAGAAACTGACTTCCAGGCAGTTAGGATGAGAGTCTGAAAGCCCACAATCACAGTGATACACCTAATCCAACAAGGCCACACCTACTCCAACAGAGCCACTTTCTGGGCCAAACATATACAAACTATCACAGCATGGTTATTCTCTAAAGTTACTGGTCCTGAAGACAGTTCAAATCCTGCCTCCTCCACTTACTAACTACAAGTGGGGTAAGTTAGCATCTCTCTGTATGTCTGTTTCTTCCTCTGCCTTTATGATAACATATATTTATCTGGTAATTTTACACACACACACACACACACACACACACACACACACACACACACATGGTACTGGTGAGAATTAAATGAATAAAGTACTTAGTTGGGGATTGATTCTAATGCTTTGGTTAAATTAGCCTCCCAAAAGCTGGACTTCCAGCTGCTGAAGGTCCCTACCTGCAACTGGTTTTGGTTGATAATAAAGAATTGCTCTACAGCCAATGGCTGGGTAGGGGGACAGAGGCAGGTCTTTTAGACTGCATGGGCAAGAAACCAAGGAGAAGAAGAACAGACACAATTACCATGACAGGGAAATAAAGAGAGCAGACTTAAGGGACTGCCACAATGTGAGAATCCTGGAAAGTGACCCCAATTGGGGGTGGGGTAGCAGAGATGAAATATAGATTTTAAAAGATGTTAACTCATGGATACCAGAGGAAAGTGTGTGCTAGCCTCATGGAGGATTAGAAGTGCTCAGCCACTGAGCTAGTTTGGCGTATTAAAATTAGCTGGTGTGTGTGTGTGTTTCTTTCATTTATGAATCCAGAATTCTTGGGCAGGGGCAGAGGAAATGCCTGCAACCAGCTGGGAGTCAAAGCAGCTTAATTAATTCACCGCTACAGTACTTAAAATAAATAAACTGAGAAGTGTGTAGTACTTTGCACGCGCTTTTTTGGTGTTATGTACTACAACCCCATAACTAATCTCATTTAATTTAATCTTTCTACCGTTCCCATGAGGAAAAATTCAACTTTGCAGCCATGTGTTTCTTACTGAATACCACCAGCACCATCTGGTGGCCATGGACTATAACCCAAGACTGTTGCTCCCCACTGCCATCTAGTGGTCATTGATGCCATGACATTTTCCTGGTGTGCAATTTTTTTCGGAAAATCCTTGAACAGTTCACACATGCCATCCTTCTAAGCAACCTAACGCAGTAAGCAGAGCAAGCTAACAGGAGGTTAGTTTTCAGAAAAGTTAGGTGAATGGCATGAAATGACACATCAGGCTAACTGGCTGTCACAGCTGGGCTTCAAAGTCTCTGGGATATGAAGCTATGTTTGGAATGATCCTAACTGCTTCCTTTCTTCTTTCTCTGACAGGAGTATGTGTATGTAGAAGCCCAAGATTGATGTCGGGTGTGGGTGTCTGAGGTAGGGTCTCTCACTAGACCTGAGCCTGGCCATTTCAGTGAGTTTAGCTAGCCATTTTGTCTGAAAGATCCCCGGAATCTGCCACCTGAGGGATTACACTCCCACCTAGTTTTTACATGGGTGACTGTACTGGCTAGTTTTGTGTCAACTTGACACAGCTGGAGTTATCAGTTGAGGAAATGCCTTCATGAGATCCAACTGTAAGACATTTTCTCAATTAGTGATCAAGGGGGAAAGGCCCCTTGTGGGTGGGACCATCTCTGGGCTGGTTGTCCTGGGTTCTATAAGAGAACAGGCTGAGCAAGCCAGGGGAAGCAAGCCAGTAAAGAACATCCCTCTGTGGCCTCTGCTCAGCTCCTGCTTCCTGACCTGCTTGAGTTCCAGTCCTGACTTCTTTTGGTGATGAACAGCAGCATGGAAGTGTAAGCCAAATAAACCCTTTCCTCCCCAACTTGCTTCTTGGTCATGATGTTTGTGCAGGAATAGAAACCCTGACTAAGACAGTGACAAAGATCTGAACTCAGGCAAGTGCTTTATCCACTGAGCCATCTCTAGCCCATCACTGAGCAGATGTTTCTCCAGGTGAGAACCTACCGTACTCAAGATATATCACAGAAATCATTTCATTTACTCTGAACATACTAATGAGGTTATCTATGCAGACAGATTGTGGCAGATGGAGGATTTGAGCACAGACTCTATGACTTCCCTGAAACAGCTTTCTTTCCCTTATGGTCTGAGGCTGGTCTTGAAGTACACAGTAATTTCCTGCTCTCCAGAATGATGTAGTTCTCCTTCATGATTAAATCAACACCACCACCACCACCACCAGTGTGTGTGTGTGTGTGTGTGTGTGCATATGTGCACGCTAATGTTTACATGGGTGCATATGCATGTGTGAGCATTATGAAAGTCAAAACAAACCTATATATCCTTCCACACTAACAATGCATAACTTATTTTTGAGACAGGGTCTCTCTTGAGCCTTGAACTCACCAAAGTACAGATGGCTAACCGGGGAGCTTCAAACTGGAATTGCAAGCACACATCACCAGGTGTGCAGCTGCTTTAAAAAGTGGGTTCTGGGACTGAATTCAGGTACTCATGCTTTAAAGTTAAGCACTTTAGTGACTGAGTCATCTCCTTGACTGAAGATTTTCATCAGTCTCTAGGCTAATCCTCAACAAGACCAGAGTCTCCAGGTTATACTCTCAACAAGAACAACATTTCCAAGTTATTCCCCTAACAAGCCTGCACCCCCAGGTTACAAGCTCCTGACCTGTCTAATGAGGACCAATGCAGACAGAAGCAGAAATTAAGTTTATGATATGACTCCCAGCACCAGTCAATATGCTAAAGGCCACAGTAGAGTGCATACTTACCCCCCCCCCACTTGTTGCTTACTTGCCCCAATAGATATTTGGGGCTCCTCCACCACCAAAACTGTCCTGCATGATGGCAGTGCATTGGAGGGGCCCAAGATAACTGGAATAGAATAAAGGCTGTGCTGGGAGTTGCATCTGATCAACTCCTGTCTATTTGGGGGGGGTGGATCACTAACATTTGTTTATTAGTTTTCATAGACAATAGATGACTTTTTTCTTGACCTCCTATTACTAGCATATTTATGAGGTCATTTTGCTTCCCCTTAGATGGGATCCTGAACTATCATTAGGGCTATCTTCACTATATATAGATGGCATACTAAGTACCTCATGTGTTCAAGTCAGCACCTATAGGTTTCTCTTGCAATTCTCACTGTTAATGACTTCTTAAACTTAGTTTGATAACAATTATGTTTTAAAGTGTGGCCTCTTTCTATTACAAGTGTCAGAAAAATCAATTCAAATGTGCTTAAACCATAAGTGATTTATTGGTTCACTACCCTGAAAAGGGAGTGGGTGTTGTTACATAAATAAATGATTCTGGATACCTCTCCATCTCAAAAAGGACTGTCAACATTATGGTCTCATCTCTGCTTCTCTGATTGCATCTCATTGTATTCTGTTACTTAGTGTGACAGCTCCTCAGAGCCTAGAGGTGAGAGGAAATGCTTGCCTTTAGTATTGACAAGTACTGGGAGGAACCTTAATTCAGGCCAGATTGGAGACAGATGTTCTGTGCAAACTTTTTTGCCTAGGCTGCTCATGGGCAGATGACTGTTGTGCCACTACAGTCACATGATTGGAGGCTTCCTAAACAGTATCTTTGAAGAATTCTAGGAAGACAGACTCAGTCTCTTAAGAATCCCAGTGTGGGCCAGATGATTGTGGTGCTTGCCTTTAATTCAAGCACTTGGGAGGCAGAGGAAAGCAGATCTCTGCAAGTTCAAGGCTAGCCTAGTCTAGATAGGCAGAAGCAAGGCTAACTTAACATCATTTCCTTACCAGGATTTGATGGTATTTAATAAAATATAGTAAACTTAAAAAACTTAGTTTTTACTGTTGTACATTAACTAGTAAATCAAAAAAACAGAAATAAGAAAACATTGTTTAGGAAAATATTTCTAATGATGTAAGGTGTACCTGAGCATCCTATAAAGACTTTTAGAGGAAAGAAAGCATTGGTGCATTGTGGACTCCTGAGACTTGAAGAGTGTTTACGGGTATTGGCTACAGTCAGAGCCTAGTGTAGGCCACTCTCCAGAGCCTTTAGTGGACCACTGTTACAATGCTGTCATTGCTGTTTATATGATACATTCTCTCTCTTTTTAAAAATAGTCCCTGGCTGTTAATTTTTATGAATAACTTTAAGAGGAAATAATCTTAAGAAGTATCAGGATGTTGGACTGAAATATTAATTTAACAGCATGTGTGGCAACCATGCTTCTGCAACAAGTTTGCTATTAGATGAATCTGATTTCTTTTTAGGAGAACCTAAGATGTGGTTCTTACCCCATCTGGTGTTGTCTGTAAGTGTTGTAGGGGGAGGATCCTCTTTTTTTTTTTAAATTTTTTATTAGATATTTTCTTCATTTACATTTCAAATGTTATCCCAAAAGTCCCCTATACCCTCCCCTCACCCTGCTTCCCTACCCACTCACTCCCACTTCTTGGCCCTGGCATTCCCCTGTACTGAGGCATATAAAGTTTGCAAGACCAAGGGGCCTCTATTCCCAATGATGACTGACTAGGCCATCTTCTGCTACATATGCAGCTTGAGACACGAGCTCCGGGGGTACTGGTTAGTTCATATTGGTTTTCTACCTATAGGGTTGTAGACCCCTTCAGCTCCTTGGGTACTTTCTCTAGCTCCTCCACCCGGGGGTCCATCCTATAATCAGCCACCAAATGCAGACACTATTGCATATGCCAGCAAGATTTTGCTGAAAGGACCCTGATATATCTGTCTCTTGTGAGGCTATGCCAGTGTCTGGAAAATACAGAAGTGGATGCTCACAGTCATCTATAGGATGGAACACAGGACCCCCAATGGAGGATCCTCTTAAGAACTGTAAAAACACTGGTCATGTAAGATTCTTCTTTGAGAGGAAGTAGTGACTAGTTCACAAAGTAGTCTTTGTGCTGGCATGGTCTGGCAGGAGCCATGAACTTGTGCTTGAACTCATGATCCTCTAAGCCTAGATTCTTAAAAACTAGGATTATAAGCAGGTTGGATGATACTTTGTGCTTTAGGGTTTGATAAGCTGTGGAGAGTTAAATATTTCATCATTGGTTTATATTCTGAAATGAATATCTTGCTCAATATGTGAAAAGATCACTGCCTTTGTTATTTCAGAACATTGAGATTTGGCCAGAAAAAAAGTCAAATTAATTGTAGTTAACCACATTCATTTCTGAGACTTAAAATTTCTTATTATTGTAATTCTGTAGTTCAGTGGTATCAGGAGAGGCCTTTGGCTCTCAAGTCTCTTTGCTACTTCTAGGGACTGTCTGCTTTCTCTGGTTCCTGACACCTTTCCAACAGCCTCAAAGTCCCAAGTGTAGCTTGCCTGGCCTTGTTTCTTTGTCACATCCTTTGACTATACTGTCTTCTGCCCCCATCTTCTACATTTTAACATCCATTTAATTATATTGGGGGTACAGAGATAATCCAGACTAAGATTCCTATCACAGGTTCCTAATTTGTTACATCAGCAAACTCTCCATTGCCATAGAAACTTTGTGTTTACAAGTCCCTGTGATTCTGATAGGCATCATCATTCACCATGTTCTTCCTCCCTTGGGCATGTTTAAGTGTTCTCATCATGTGTGTGCATACACACATGCCTGTTTACATTTGCATTGACCAATCCAGCTCAGTCAGTCAACTGGTTTTGCAAGGAGGGAAAGAGGAAAGAAGAGAAAAAGACAATTCAACAAAACTATAACATGACTCCAGCCAGTTCTGAGGCTGAAGCAGGTTTATTTTTTTTTTCCAGTCTGCTTTTATATCATTCTAGATATATACACAGAATATGGTCAGTCCTAAGTCATAAACAAAGTTGTCAAGGAACAAAAAAGGCAATAATCAAAGTAATCAAACAAGTCAATAAACAAAATCCCATGGACACTATGTCTAGGGGTTTATTAGGATGACCAAGATACAAGGAATACAGTACATTTCTCCACTGTATTTGCTTTGAGCCTACTTTGTTGTCCTAGTTCAATGTCAAATTCCTGCCAAAGTCTTAGAAGTGGTCCCCAAATCTCTCCAAGTCTCCCATTTTTTTTATTTCCTAAACTAGATTGTGCCTATCTTAGGTAGTTTTGACTAGAATGCCTTTCTTACTGATTGAATATGCATTATTCTGTTTTAGGTTGGTAAGGCTCTGTCCAGAATCTTGCCCATCAATGACTGTCAGCCTGTTAGATTAATGACTCTTTCTGGTTATCTGTTTTCAGTTTCAAGCCATGTATTTTGGCTGCCAACATGCTGATGTTGTTAAAGGTAAGTTTTATCAGAACAGGCAGAAATAAAAGCATTGCCAGAACAAGAAGGGCTAACATGATCAAGCTATATAAGCCATTCTTGAAGCTTGACCAAGATGGAAATACTGACCTTAAGCCATTAATAATTTTATCAGCAATAGTCACAGCATTAAAACTCAGCAGAGCAATATTCTTTAAATTCATAATCTTAGTAAGCAAAGTTAAAACATTCTGAGAGGTGTTATGCCAAATTCTGAGAGAGAATTATGCCAAGTACCCTACAAATATCTTTGAATTTTCTCCCAATTATGGTGACTACCATTAGAATTTTAGAGGTGACACAAATCCATTGGTATTTAGTGTGACACTTGAGATGGCTTCTTACTCTTAAACTCTCAGCCTTATCCCCAATAATTTGAATAGTGTCATAAAGAACATTGACTCATTGTTCCAAACACCTATCTAAATCCTCATTGATACTCAGAGCATTAGTAACCATTTTTGCTAAATGATTAACTGCCGCAGGCCCTCTTGGTCCCTTGTCTGTGTGGAACGGGTCTCTGGTCACAGGTGGGCAAGGAGTTGGTGGGAATTGACAGACAGACTTGAAACAAGGGAGTGTGAATCTGAATGTAATTTGTCAAATCGAGCAGCAAACTTTTTATACAGAAGAAAATAGGGAAGTTGGGTGACACACCGGCAAGGTACAAAGAGGTTACTGGATTCTTACACAAAACAGAGGAATGCAAACACACAAGGACTGGCAGGAACCAACTGGGATAAAATTCAGTGTTAACAGCTGAGATCAAAAACAGCTCCACCTAAGGTCCACTTAATCTTAGAAGCCAGGGGCAAGGGCTTCATGCCCTTGCCATAGTTCCTACTCTAGTCTATTGTATAGTCCACCTTCTCCCTAGGCCATAGTAAATATTTGTGTATGGGTATAACTCAGCTCTCCATAGTTCTAAGTATCTACTCTGGTTCCTCTTTAGGTCACAAGCATCCTTCTTCCTAGATAATGGTAAATTTCTGTGTAGGGCAGTGACTTAGCTATCCATGCCCAAGGTCGGATCAAGGACTGCCTAGAATCTACCTTAGCTATATGTCAAATTATCAATCCTTAGAAGCACTTGTAATAAAGCAATATTAGGGAAAGCACACAGATCCGTTTACCAACTAAAGCAAGGACATTGGAGCATTCTTTATACAGGATGCCACAGTTCCAGGAGACTAAATTTCCATGAACTTTTCGCCTCAGGACAGCACTCAGGTTTTCGGGGCCTGTCGCACTTGTCACTACTGGAGTGGATGTAGCAATTAACAAAAGTAGCTGTGCTAACTTCTTGTGTCAAAGCCATTGCAGAAGCAGTGGTGCTAGCTATTAATGTAATCAAAGCTGCTCTACCAGCCAAAATCAAGTCCACTACCCTCTTGCTTCTGCTTAAAGCCTGCCTCACTTCTTTCAGTATCTGCAAGCTTTTTTCAAAATAACAAGGTCCTGTGATACTCACAGGCAATAAAACAAAATTTCAACCCACTAATACAATTAGAATCAATACAACTCACATTAAACACCAATTAATAAAAGATTAGGAGGCTTAAGACATGCACTAATCAAATTCAGGGCTGAAATCAACCAAGTGGAAACAAAAAGAACTATACAAAGAATCAACCAAACCAGGGGCTGGTTCTTTGAGAAATCAACAAAATAGATAAGCCCTTATCCAGACTAACTAGACGGCACAGAAACAGTATCCTAATTTTAAAAAATCAGAAATAAAAAGGGAGACATAATAACAGAAACCGAGGAAATCCAAAAAATCTTCAGATCCTACTACTACAAAAGCCTATACTCAACAAAAGTGAAAAACTTGGATGAATTGGACAATTTTCTAGACAAATAAAAGGTACCAAAGTTAAATCAGGATAAGATAAACAACCTAAACAGTACCATATCCCCTAAAGAAATGGAAACAGTCATTAATAGTCTCTCAAAACAAACAAACAAACAAACAAACAAAGCCCAGAACCAGATGGGCTTAGTGCAGATGAAAGATCCTTACAGACTGTTAAAGGTCACAGAAGCCCTAAAATTGGCAAGATAGATGTCACTGTTAGCAGAACTAGCTTCACTGATTTAGAAAAATAGAGATGCACAATGCTCTGGCCACTCCTTGAACCTGTGTGTCTGCCAGTGTTTTGACCGTTCCTTGAACCCATGTGTGTGCCCACTGATGAAGCCCATTGCCAGGTGTTTGTGATATTGGTTGCTAGGATAGAGTCAGAAAATCTCCCCAGCAACCACAGCCAGACCAATCCTGAGTTGCTACACCTGCACCAGATTCTTTCCTTGTACCTCTCTCATACCCATTTCTTGAGAATAGACATTGTTTAGATCTGGAAATCCCCTATTCCCCCACCCCGTTCTTTCCCCCATGAGGGCCTATAAAAACTGGTACCTCTTTCCCCTGGAGGTCGACTCCTCTACCCCTGTTTGGGATATGAGTCATCCCCAGAGCTCTGGCTTCCCATGAATAGAGCCTCATGTAGTTTTTGCATCAAGCTTGGTCTATCGTGAGTTCTTAGGTGTCTGCTGAGGCCTGAGCGAGGTGCTCCTCTCGGAGTCTTTCACAGAGTTCTATCAGACCTTCAAAGAAGACCTAACACCAATACTCCTCAAACTATTTCACAAAATAGAAACAAATGGTACTCTAACCAATTCACTGTGTAGAGCCACAATTACTCTGATACCTAAACTACACAAAGACCTAACAAAGAAAGAGAACTTCAGAACAATTTCCCTTATGAATACTTATGCAAAAATAATCAATAAAATTCTCACAAACTGAATCCAAGAACACATCAAAATGATCATCCATCATGATCAAGTAGGCTTCACCCCAGGGATGCAGGGATGGTTCAATATATGGAAACCCATCAATGTAATCCACTATATAAACAAACTCAAAGAAAAAAACCCATAAGATCATCTCATTAGGTGCTGAGAAAGCATTTGGGGAAATCGAACACCCATTTATGATAAAAGTCTTGGAAAGATCAGGAATTCAAGGCCCATACCTAAACATAGTAAAAACAAAATATAGCAAACCAGTAACCAACATCAAACTAAATGGAAAGAAACTTGAAGCAATCCCACTAAAATCAGGGACTAAACAAGGCTGCCCACTCTCTCCCTACCTGTTCACTATAGTTCTTGAAGTCCTACTCAGAGCAATTAGACAATAAAAGGATATCAAAGGGATACAAATTGGAAGGGAAGAAGTCAAACTATCACTATTTGCAGATTATATGATAGCATTCTTAAGTGACTACAAAAATTCCACCAGAGAACTCCTAAACCTGATAAACAACTTCAGTGAAGCAACTGATAAAATTAACTCAAACAAATCAGTAGCCTTCCTCTACACAAAGGATAAACAGGCTGAAAAAGAAATTAGGGCAATAACACCCATCACAATAGTCACAAATAATATAACATACCTTGGTGTGACTCTAACTAAGCAAGTGAAAGATCTGTATGATAACAACTTCAAGTCTCTGAAGAAAGAAATCAAAGAAGATCTCAGAATATCGAAAGATCTCCCATGCTCATTGATTGGCAGGATTAATATAGTAAAAATGGCTATCTTGCCAAAAGCAATCTACAGATTCAATGCAATCCCCATCAAAATTCCAACTCAATTCTTCACCAAGTTAGAAAGGGCAATTTGCAAATTCATCTGGAGTAATAATAAACTTGGGTTATCAAAAACTATTCTCAACAATAAAAGAACTTCTCGTAGAATCACCATTCCTTACCTCATTCTGTACTACAGAGCATTTGTGATTAAAAACTGCATGGTATTGGTACAGTGACAGTTTCAATTCTATGGAATAGAATTGAAAACCCAGAAATGAATCCACACACCTATTTTCACTTGATCTTTAACATATGAGCTAAAGCCATGCAGTGGAAAAAAGACAGCATTTTCAACAAATGGTGCTGGCACAACTGGCAATTAGTATGTAGAAGAATGCTATACTAGCTAGTTTTGTGTCAACTTGACACAGGTGAAGTTATCACAGAGAAAGGAGCTTCAGTTGAGGAAATGCCTCCATGAGATCCAGCTGTAAGGCATTTTCTCAATTAGTGATCAAGGGGGAAAGGCCCCTTGTGGGTGGGACCATCTCTGGGCTGGTACTCTTGGGTTCTATAAGAGAGCAGGCTGAGCAAGCCAGGGGAAGCAAGCCAGTAAAGAACATCCTTCCATGGCCTTTGCATCAGCTCCTGCTTCCTGACCTGCTTGAGTTCCAGTCCTGACTTCCTTTGGTGATGAACAGCAGTATGGAAGTGTAAGCTGAATAAACCCTTTCCTCCCCAACTTGCTTCTTGGTCATGATGTTTGTGCAGGAATAGAAACCCTGACTAAGACAAATGCAAAGCAATCTTATCTCCTTATACAAATCTAAAGTCCAAGTGGATCAAGGACTTCCACATAAAACCAGGCACACTGAAACTTATAGAAGAGAAAGTGGGGAAGAGCTTCAAGCACATGGGCACAGGGGAAATTTTCCTGAACAGAAACCCAATAGCTTATGCTTTAAGATTAAGAACAGACCAATGAAACCTCATAAAATTGCAAAGCTTCTGTAAGCTTTGCCTAATCTTTTATTAATCTTTTATTAATTGCCAAGCTTCTGTATTGACACTGTCAATAGGACAAAAAGGCAACCAACAGATAGGGAAAAGATCTTTAGCAATCCTACATCAGATTGAGGACTAATATACAATCTATACAAAGAACTCAAGAAGTTAGACTCCAAAGAACCAAATAATCCTATTAAAAATGGGGCACAGAGCTAAACAAAGAATTCTCAACTGAGGAAATACAGCATGGCTGAAAAGCACCTAAAGAAATATTCAACATTCTTAGTCATCAGGGAAATGCAAATCAAAACAACCCTGAGATTCTACCTCATACCAGTCAGAATGGCTAAGATCAAAAACTCAGGTGACAGCAGATGCTGGCAAGGTTATGGAGAAAGAATACTCCTCCATTGCTGGTGGGATTGTGAGTTGGTACAACCACTCTGGAAACCAGTTTGGTGGTTACTCAGAATTTTTATAAAATATATGTCTATACTAAAGACAAAATATTTCAAGCACACACACATATTTAATATAAATAACTTTATTATGGGAATACAAGCACACAGGTACACACACAAACACACATATTGCTTTCTGTTCTGAAGATGAAGTGCCCTGTTATGAGAGGAGATCCTATCCTCTGAGGGAAATTCATCAGGATCCTTTAATATCCTTCTGTGGAGTTGAGCAAGGCCCTGTTGACACTGTTGGTAACAAGTAGATATGATAAAGCATAGGGAGATTGCCTTGCTGGGGTAATCTCAGCTGGCATTACAACTTTGTGGAAGAAGCCAGGATTCCTCTTCAGGATGGTGGAGAACATTGTCCAAAGGGCTTCTTCGAAGTTCTGACAGGTAAAGGAGCAGGACTGACTTCATGGATCAGCAGGCTGCCTGTGGAGAATGGTCTAGTAGGCTGACCTATTTGGCACAGTCTCCTCATTTTAATCATTGTTTTTACCCCACCAATCAAAAGGATGGACACTTGTTAAGTTTAAGAAATAGCAAAAAGGAATGGCCTGGTCTTCATGGGCTTTTTTGTCCTTTTTGTCCTTTCAGTACTTGCCTTGGGTACTGTTATGATTATAGGATCAAGTCTAGTTAAGTTTTTTATTTTGAATATCCATGCATATTTCCATCATATATGGATCAAAACTGTAGCTTAATAGGTTACATCTCCCATTGCAGAGGCTAGTAGTCAAAGATGGGTAAGATTCCCTCAGAGGTGGATCAACTTAAGACAGGATTCATGTACAATTACAGGAAAGGCCCACATTTCTTGAGGGGACACCAAGATAGGCACCTTCTTTCTGTGTCAATAGCTGAGACAGCTTTGGCTTGTATAAAATAAAAAGGGGAGATGTTGGGATCCGTTTTCTGTTTTGCCTGCCAGGCAGAGTCAAGGCAGGTCAGGGTTTGTTGACAGATTTTCTGGCCTGCTGAGACATGGAACTATAAGTAGATTTGCACTTGAGGCTCAAAGAGAGAGGCTGAAAACTCTACTGACCTTGGTGTAAGGAACAGGGAGGCTACAGTGCCTTATGTGTATGTTACAGCAATTGTTTCTGTTAGCTTTTAGCTTTGCTTTCCACACACTATATAGTATAAAAAGACTATGAAAAATACACTTGGTTTTGACCTGATATTGACCTGTAGCCCTACTAAAAATGGGAAAGGTTTCATATTCCCCACACATGCTATTGTTATTTCAAAGTTCAGAATTTTGACATTGATCAGTGGAGTGCTTATGAGGGAATAGGACATAGCAGTTTACAATTCAGTCACAAGCTTAAGATTTTAATTTCCTGTTGGATGTCTTTTGTATATAAACTTAAAGATACTTCTCATAATTCTAAAAGCATCTCTGTTCAACCTACAGCTTTTACTAGATTTCAAAGGCATGAGTCTACTCCTTTTGCCTAACAGACACCTGGTAACTATTTTTTTTTTGAAATATGAATTTCAATACAATGGTAAATACTAATGTACATCCTTTTGTAAATTACATAAGTTTTAGGTAACCAAAAGTCCTAAGACCTACATCACAGATCAAATGGACTCCAGATACTAATATCTGCCCGTTCTTAAAAATGGAATTTTCCTTGGTCTTGGAATTTCTTACCTTCCCCGATTGCTAGAAAATTTTAATTTCTACTCTATTTTGTCTTAGCATATTTTCACCTGGCTGACAGACTCCATCCAGGGATCACCTGTGGAGCTGCTAAACTCTAGACTTGCTGAAAGCCGATATTTAACCAGTCTAGTCCATGTAATTGTTCCCTATCTTTCATATGAGTCAGCTAATTAGATGCTTTTGATAATGCCCCATTGCCCAACCCTTGAATAGCATTTCAGCCTTCCTGGGCCTCCTTCACAACATCCTAATGTCAGCAGAAAGCAGATACAGAAGAGCGATATGACATTCATTGTCCCACTCTACAGTCTGAAATACTAAGTCAAAAGGAACCGCCCTTAGTAGTCTTTCAGAACTGAGACAAGTTGTAGAGACAGCTGACTACGTATACAGTTCCTGTAAGTCAGGAAGTTGGAGCTTTAGTCTTCAGCCAAAACAGTCATCAGGTGACAAGGAGCTCCTCTCTTGAAATTACAGCTATAGAAAATTAATTTTGTCTGGTTTAAACAAGTAAATGTATGTAGTCACTTCATTTTTGTTTCTCACTGGTTTTAAAAGTATAAATGTTATTTGGATTGATTAAAAATTTGTAACATTGGTAAGTGAAAGTTGGCTTAAAACCTGTAACTTCAGGTTGGAGTAATTCAGAACTACAACATGTGACATGAGCCAACCCAGGGAAATAGGTCTCTAAAGATACTTCTAAATTAGGTAACATTCTATGTAATTCTTATCCTAGAAACTTATAAAAGATAGGATTTAGGGCAGTGTCTCTTTCAGGTCTTAGAGGCTATACCATCTTGTGCTCTTGTGTAGGAACAGGCAGCCAAACTTTGTAGCATCTGGGTGATTCACTTGGTGTTTTTGGAGAGACTGAATTGTTGGAGGTTGAGTTTTGCTTTCCACAGTTCTGGTGTGCTCTGGGCTGCTGTCTCAGAATGACCCAGGTTCACTACCTGCAGTACAAAAGTAGGGAGAAACTTAAAAACTTTGTAACGTACATGTAATGTTTTTGGTGTTGATTTTTGAAAAGAATAGATTGTTTATACTGATAAAATTGGGTTTTTCTTTCCAAAATTGTGGTTGTGCTCTGGTGTTACAAGAGAAACTTAAAAGTTATAGTTAAACTGCCAGTGTTCCATTGGCTGCAGTTGGCAGTTCAGTCACAGGCTCAGGATTTTTAACTCACCCACATTTGTAACTAAGATGATTGCTAGAGTAATAAAAGTTAAAAACAGCTGTGACCAGTATGGGCCTGCTGCCCCCTTTTACACAAGTTTTATTGGATACAGTAGTAGAAGCAAATTTAACCCCCCACCCCAATCTTTTTGGAAAGGAGATTTCAGTGGGAATTTATCTGGTATCCAACAAGTTCCTGATGAACTGTTTCAGGAATTTGTAGATAGGCTGCTAAAAGTAGCTAGTAGAATTTTTATAGACCCTTGAGCAGGAATTTCTTTCGTTACACGTCTTAATTACATCTTAATGAGAATGCTAATTTGCCATTAGATCATCTGGCCATACAAAGCAAAGACTGACTTATCTGGATACATTCGTCTTTGTGCAGACATTGGATTGGACCCTCTTATAATCAGGGTCTGGCTATGGCTGCTGCCTTGCAGGGGACTACAGTACAAACAATGCTTCACAGTGCCGAGGTGATAAAGAGTGTTTTAAATATGGGGGCATAAATCATTTTAGGAAAGATTGTCCAAAAATTAGAGACATAGACAGACAATAGAATCGCTCCCCTGGAATACATCCTCACTGCAGGAGGGGTAGCCATTGGTCCAGGCCTCAGAGGATAGGCTCAGATTAAGGAATACTTACCTTTGAGTTAATACAAAGCTCAGAGCAGCCTTAGTGAGGTTTGTATGGCACTGCCTTTGTCTTGCAAACCCCACCTAGGAAGTTTCAGGCTGGAGCAGCATTTTTTTAAATGTTATTTTTTTATTAGATATTTTCTTCGTTTACATTTCAAATGTTATCCCCTTTGCTAGTTTCCTTTCCGAAAGTCCCCTATACCCTCCCCATACCCCACCCTGCCCTGCTTCCCAACCCACCCACTCCTGCTTCCTGGTCCTGGTGTTCCCCTGTACTGGGGCATATAATCTTCGCAAGACCAAGGGCCTCTCTCTCTTCTCATTGAAGGCTGACTAGGCCATCCTCTGGAGCGGCATTTTTAACAGATCTCTCAAGGTGTTGTTCAAAATAAAGTTCAAACTTAAAATTCATGGAAGGTTAATGAGACAATGGAACTTGTAGAGGCATTGCAATCTGGCTACCTACTCCATAGAGAATAATTATGGATTTGGAGGATTGTTCTTTATTCCTTTGCATCCTGATGATTGTAAAGGGTTGTTTTAGTGTGTTTGCTTGTATTTTAAAGGACCCATGAAGCAGTATCACTGGAAAGTTTTCCTCAAGGAATGGCTAAAAGTCTTACTTTGCATTAAAAAAAAAAGTCTGCTTCAATGTAAGAAGTTAGGACTTTGAATATTTCAGTGTATAGTCATCATATTTTACTAACTGATCCCCCTGAAAGAGTTTTATTACAAGGCTTTGCTCTTACACAATGGGCTTTAAAACTTTGGAACAGTTGCTGCTCCAGAAAAGATTCAAAGGCAATATCATTTTCAATATTTGGGGCCTCAGTTATATGCTAGACAAATAGTCCCACAGAAAATTCAAGAAATAAAAGATGATTTTCTTACTTCAAATTATTTTCAAAAGCTTCCAGGAGATGTTTTTTGGCTAAGACCTCTCCTTAAGCTCACCACCGGAGGACTTAAGCCTTTGTTAAGATGTTATCAATGGAGATGCAAATTAACTGGTGAGAGACCTTTGCAGAAAGTAGAGGAAGCATCTGTAATCAATTGTTATCGATTGTAATCAACTGTAATCAAATGTTAATTACTGATACTCAATGTGCTCACAGCAATTCTTTGGCAAAAGAGAGTATTAATGTGGATTCATCTTTCCTCATCTCCAAGTAAAATTTTAACATCCTGTTATAATGCTGTTGTGGTGTTAATAAAAAAATTGTAGGATAGAATCATGAAAGTATTTTGGGAAGAATGTCTTAAAAGCCTGATGAAACATCTATTCCTTGTTTCAAACAGCAAATAATTGGTTATTAAAGAATATTGATATTTGGCATATTGCATAGCAAACTTCTTAGGCAAAATTAATAATAATTATCCAAAGATAAGTTGTTAAAATTTGCTTTTAGCATGCTTTTGTATTTCCTGTAAATTTATGCATGCATGGATCGACCAGGCCTGCTCAGTCAGTCAGTGGGTTCTCCAGCACAGGAGTGAAGATTGAAGAGAGGGTGACAGTTGGACAGCATTGTGGCATGACCCCAGTCAATTCTGAGACTTAAGGCAAATTTAATTTTCCCAATCCACTTCTTGTGTCATTTTGATTGCACGAATGTGTTGAGGGCGAGAACTACAGTAAGGAACTAGCAAGTCCCATGATTACTCCCATGACAGTTGTTTAAAAGGGTTTGTCATAAAGACTGAGATATTTGGGCCCACTTCCAGGCCGGGGAACTTGCCTGAAGCGTACTTTTTTTTTTTTTTCCCACCCTGGGATTGAAGTTTCTGCCTTGGCCTGCTTCCCTATTATAGCCTAAAGATTGAAGCTTATTTCCTCGTCCTTGGCCAATGTCAAATTTCTGTCAAACAGCACCCAAAAAGGCTCTCCAGAATGCATCCCATAAAGAATACATCTACTATATTTATAAACAGCCCTTCTGTGGGAGAGACTGGATCACATGTTTATTCTTATGAGTTTCCTCCTGCTTCAGTACAGATAATTGAACCATGTGCAAAAAATTAAGCTTTAATTTGTATACTGATAGTCAATATATATATATATGTATGTGTGTGTATCTCTATCTCTATCTATATTGTATATATCAGGGCTTACAATTGCTTGAAATTGTTCTTTTTTATAGATACTGCTAATTCTCAAATTTTGCAATTGTTTATGCATATAGAAGTCAAGTTAAGAAAAAATACTGTTCCTTTAAAGACTGGACTGCCTGGACAAGATCCCTTAAGACTGCCACAGAAGACTTGTATCCCAGCAGATTATAGGTCTTACACAAGTACAACAGCCATATAATCTCACTCTTTACATCATCAAAATAGTAATGGATTGAGAAAATAATTTGGTAATTTTAGAGAATTTGCATGTAACGACTTGTTCTCAGTGTCCTCATTTTCTACCTGTTCCACATAATGGTGTTAATTCTCGAGGACTTATACTTAATCAACTATTGCAAATTGATACTCATATTTCTGATTTTAGAAAAATAAAATATGCACATGTGACTATTGACACCTTTTCAGGCTTTCTAGTTGCAACTGCTTTAACAGGAGAACCAACTAAAAATGTAATTAGTCATTGCCTGCATTAATTTTTTTTACATATGCTTGATGTTCAAAAATCAGATTAAAACAAATAATGGAACTGGCAACTACAGCCAAGCATTTGAGATGTTTTGTTGACAATTTAACATTACCTATATTACAGGCATTCCATATAATTCACAAGGACAGGGTATTGTTGTGAAAGACCCCCATTTCAGGGAGACCCTCGCTCAAGTCCCCGGATGAGCCAATAGCCCAATAACTTGAGAGAAACCGTTCTTGATGCAATATCATATGAGGTTAATTTGGAAATCAGCTGAGGCCCAGCTCGTAACCTGCATAGGGGCAGTGGAGATCGACCCCCAGCAGTTGCAGTCGAGGGTTTTTAAAGAATTAACCATAAAGTGAGGAGAGGATAGGACTACAAAGAATGGGGAAGCTGAGTAAACATCATAAAAATGGGGATGGTGAATTACAGCTCATCTCTCACGCTGAAGGCAAAAGAACAAAGAACTCCATGCTGGGCTTCGTTTCTAGGGGTCTAAGAAACACATTGAGTTGGGGGTCTTACAGTACCTATCTTACCCTCAAAAACACCATTAACAAAATAATGGGATGAGAATGGTATCCAACCCGAGGACAAAATATGGCACATGCATTATTCATCATAAATGTCCTGATGTTGGACCTGGAAGGAAAATGTGCTGCTTCTTGTTTTTGGCAGACAGATCCTAAAAGTGACTTCCCCATGGTTATGTGGAGGGATCTCTTAGATAATTCCTGGCATGACCCAGACTTAGTGCTCTTATGGGGAAGAGAGTCTGTTTGTGTTTATTCTAAAGAGGCCCAGTCTGCCAGATGGCTCCTTGAAAGACTCGTGAGACAATTTAACAAGCCCCTTCCCGAGGGGAAAATTCCCTCCCAGAACCTTTCTCTTCTTTGCTCTATAGAAAAAACAAAAGAAAATGAGAATGTTGATACTTGGACTACTCCTGACGATAAAACAGATTGAGGGTGGACTTGATGATCCACTGATCAGCAACAACTCCTGACCTCATTGTAAGGTGACCCCTGTGAATGTCAAGGAGGTAGTCAGGCCTCCCCCCACGTTATTATCAGTCTACTGATTGCAGGAATAAGATCGCCTATTTGGGTGTTCGCAGCTTCATGTCGGGAGGCTTTCACCAAAACTGGGTTTGTGTCTCAAAGCCAAAGCCTCTACCTGCTCTACTGGATGATAAATGTCCTGAGGTTGTACCTTTGTGGATCAACTGAATGCCATCTGTTATACATCCTTCACAGAAGGCTTCAGAGATGGAGTGCCCTATTTTATTGCTATACCTCATACAAAATATTTGGGCTCCTTTGGCGGAGATTGGTCCACTATTCCTTGGGTGCTCAGCTCAAAACAAAAGTATGAGCAAGCTTCTTGCCATGCGCCAATAGGCATACAGGCTTGTTGGCCCCAACCCACCCCATACATGTGTCAGATGAGTATCCTAATGACCAGGTTAGAGACCTAGGCGTACAAGTACAGATTCAAGCCCAAACTGATAACCTTTTGCCCCATCTTTATTATCACCCTCTTTTATCACCCAAACCAAGAGGCATTAATGTGGACCCTCAGATCTCTGAGTTCCTTGCAGTTACACATGTCACCTTAAATTTCTCCAATCCCTCCCTGGCGAACGACTGTTGGTTGTACCTGCACTGGGTGCCTCCTGGTCCCTAGTGGTTCCTTTGCTTAATTATTCTGTCCCTTATTTCAAAAAAGAATATTGTAACTTTCTAAGGCTCTTTAAGCTACTACCAACTGGTTTTAATGCATCTACTTGTTTCTTTAGCTCCTATAAAAATAATTCTTTTGATATAGATCTTGGATTGGTAGTATTTACCTCCTATATTTATTATATTAATATTTCTGAGCCAATTTGCCAGGGCAAGGGTAGGGTCTTTGTGTGTGGAGACAACATGGCCTATCCTTTTCTCCCTTTAAACTGAACTGCACCATGCGTCCCTTCCATGCTTTTGCCAGACATTGAGATCCTCCAAGGAGATCAGCCTGTTCCCTTGCCCAGTTTTGATAACTTTTCCCCCAAGCATAGGAGGGCAATACAATTTATCCCCCTACTCATTGGGCTTGGGATATATGGAACTTTTGCCACTGGCTCGGCTGGCATCGTGGTAGCCGCACGTACCTATAATAAGCTATCCCAAAGACTCATAGAAGATGTCAATATGGTTTAGCTGTCTGTCAAAGATCTGTAGGATCAGATAGATTCCCTGGCTGAGGTGGTTCTCCAAAATAGATGTGGACTAGATCTAATTACTGTCAACAGGGAGGCATCTGCTTGTGTTTACAGGGAAAGTGCTGTTTTTATGCAGACAAATCCAGGATTGTGCGAAACCCAACCCCAAAACACCAACAAGAATTAGAGAAGAGATGTCAGGAACTTCTCGATAACCCCATGTGGAACGCCTAGAATGGAATTCTGCCCTACTTTCTTCCCTTCCTTGGCCCAGTGCTTGGCTTACTAATTCTACTATCGCTAGTACCTTTTCTTTTTAATAAAATTATGGCCTTTATTAAGGGACAAATAGATGTAATTAAGGCCCAACCCTTACAGATTCATTACCACCGGCTGGCAACGACATTCTTACAAATGGCCCTTAAAATAACCTAGCTAATGCTTGGCCCTTCACCTTTCCATTGCCATGGACTGACTAGCCAGTGATGAGCAACTGAGAGGAGGAAGCTGCCCTTATTATGAATGGCAACCTGAGGCAGGGAACCCCACTAAGAAGATAGGGTCCCCCCTATAATGGGTAGGACCATTCTGGGCGTGGCTGTCCTTGCAACCTCTCTGACATAAGACAGGCACAGTCCCCTTGGAGTCTCTAGGACCAAGCTGATTTAGACATTGCCACCCTAAGTACACTTTGTTTCTGTATACAAAAATAGGGGGACCTGTTGGGGCCCAAAAGCCCCTGGATCTCAGTCTCCATCTTGACCCTGGGCCATCATCTATTGACTAATACTCTTTTATTTTTTCTACTATCTTGCTTCTGTTCCTGTAACTCACTAGGGACATTTTACTATAGGGGTTCTCGAGACATTTTATGATAGGGGGCCTACCGGACATTTTACAATGGTGACATTCCTTTGACATCAATGTGTTACCAAGTGATAACACCTTTTTGGCCTGTGCACCTGAGCAAATACTGTTTGTGGTTTCCAGCTTTATAAGTCCTCTGTTTCCCAAGAGTAAATGAGACTGAACAGGATTCTTGTCTTGTCTTTTTCTTTTGTGTCTCCTGATCCCAAATTTGTTGTTGTTGCTCCCTTCCCCGAGAACCCTGTTGCTTAAGTTCTGCAGGTCAGGGCAAAAGAATGCTTGATATTGAGATAAATGTCTCAGTTTATGTAGAAAGATACAACAAATATGCTGTATATCTATGTGAGTTTGTGAGTGTATGTGATACATGTGTGAATGAATATGATGTGTATGAATGTCTATGGTGTGGTGGTGGTGGTGGTGTGTGTGTGTATGTGTGGGTGTGTGTTTGTGTGTGTATGTGCACGCGTGTGCATGCATGCATTTGTGTATGCCAAAAAGTCTCTGTTAATTCCTATCTCCAAATCCCATATGCATGTAGAAGCTCTTGGTTTAGAGATGCTTGTGGTATAATACCCAGTTTTGTGTGATTTTTTAATAATAAGTTTTGATGACCCAAACTCATGTCACAAAGCCTGTATCCCAATTGCTTTAGACATTGAGTTATCTTTTGGGCCATTTTATATAGTCTTAAAACTAGGATCCACCCCCAACTTTATCATTTGTGATGATTAATGTAGATTGTTAATGAAGTTTTATCTAGAACTATGTATAACATAGGATTCTATGTTGAAAGCCAACCTGTGGCTCACAAGAAACGGGGTACACCTGGGAGGCAAGCCAGGGCTGAAAAGAGAAGGAACTAGGTGGTCGAGAGAAAAATAGAGGTGAGTCAAGATTCCTGATCAAAGATCAAATGTTTAATAAAACTCTGTGCTTATAAAAGGGGAAACCCATCCCCTGCCATGCCAAGTTTCTTGATATCGGGTAATGCCAAGTTGTTAGCACAGCCTTTTAGCAGTAAGTTGCCAAATTCACAGGTTGCAGTTAACTCCAGAAAATCCCAGACGTGTTTGGCCTCTCGGCAGGTGGTAGGCAGTGTCACATCAAAGGAAACTAGCTGAGTGGGATGAGCTGCACCGCAGGTGGCCCCGCCTCAGTGGCATAAGGTCTGAACCAGCCTGCTTTAGGCTGGAGGAGGTTACAATTCTAGGTATAACTTTGAGGGATTATTTAATGTCATTAGCATTGTTCCATGTTTCTGAGAAATTATTTGGATTAGGTAGTTGAGGTGGGACAAATAATACTGTAACTGGACTCTACTATTCCTTAGGGATGGCTCCTGAAAGTACAAAGAGGAGAAAGCTCACTGCCTATGAACATTCATTGTCCTCTGCTTCTTAACTAGGTGAGCAACTTCACTACCTCTATCCTTCTCACATCAGAACTACCCTAGATGCCCTGGGCCCTCAAATATTAAGCCATTTTTCCTAATGTAAATAATATTCCAAAGTACCCTTTAAAGAATAGGAAAAGAAACGTTAAAAAAAGTGTTACTGCAATGAACATGAGTGAGTCTGGTTTTATAGTTGATTCTTAGCTATTGGGACTATTTTCTGGCAAGAATCTGGAAGAATTTGGTCAGAGACATCTCCAGCTTTCACTTACTAAGTACAACGTAGAATGCTATTTTGATAATGGTTGGGAAGAAAAGGTTAATGACGTGATCCAAGTAGATTTGCAGCATGAATTCAGGTCCCTCAGTAACTGATTTAGAGGAGAAGATTGAAAAATGCCATTTTCCAAAGATTGGAGAATCATGAAGAAGGCACATTGGAGTCTAAGCAATAATACAGTTTAATAAGATTTATTATAATTATAAAGAATGTGTGATATATAGCATAAAATAAACATAACGAATGAAACCTATTTGTAACCAATAATATGGTAAAATATAAAAAAACAGAAGGATTGATTGTAATAATATATTATTCTATGGTTAAGTGGGAGGTGAAAGGTCATGTTGAAATAGAATGAGCTGGAACCTTCTTCAGTCATCCTCTACCACTTGATTCCATTGCTAAACATGCAATATGTGGGAGCTGTTTTGTTGTGCACTGTTAAATGAATCATAACATGTCATTGATAGACAAATATTCTCAGATGATAGATTTACCTCACTTCAGATAAGATTTTTTTAACTCTAAAAAAATAATTATTTATGTTAACAATATACCAGATTTTGAATTGTGCTAACTATTATCATTCTTCATATATGTGTTGTAGTGGATCTTTTGCAACTTAATTTTTATACCAATGCTAAGCCTTCGGCAAGATTATCTCTAATATGAAATTAAACAAACATTCTTGTTTTTGCACAAGGATGGCAAAGCTTGTTGATGGTGGCACAGGGCTTAATCCTTCAGAATGTTTAATAGACTTTTAAATCAAACCATTGTTTATAAATTATCTTTTCAAAAATGATAATTTAATATCCAAGATATCCTACATGACTTATGTACTGTGGGAAGAAATGTGAGAAATATAACAGCCAATATTTTGTGATTACAGGGACTAAATATGGAGTGTATTTGTTACACATGCACATATGTGTATACATCCATGTAAGTAAATGTATTTATATGTGTATATATGCTTATATTTACATATAATTCAAATGTTGTTTAAATAAAGGTTTTCCAAATCATGATATGACCCAGTGCCGCCGTGATGTTAGTTACAATTGTATGAAATCTGGGAATGATGTCATTCCTCCATCTATTTGATGATTACTTAAAATGCCCTCATTCCTGATAGTTGGACCTTCCTCCTGAGGAAAAGCAGATGAAATCTTTAATTGTTCAGCATTATCATTAGACAAGATTTTTCTCACTGTGGCTATCAATGGCTTCTTTCATTGAACTTGATTTACCAACAGTATCGAACCTGAAGTTGTCCTTATGTCCTCAGACCTCTTTTGAAAATCTTTATAAAATATGTTTTCATTGTTTCCAAATATCTCAAGATAGTTTTCAATAAGAATTTTTAGAATAGCAGAATGTAACATTACAAGGCAAAACCTAGATGCTCTGTCATTTCACATATTTTACAAATTTGAAATCAAGTAAAAAATTGAAATCCAAAATGATGAGGAAAATATCAGTTACTGCAACAGATATAAACCCATGAAATGAAGTCTCTATCTGAAGTGGAGACTCTAAGTCCTTTTCATCTTACTAAAACTGGTTAAATTTTTATACAAATCCCAAAGAATGAGGAACTACGAAAGCACAGCAGCATTTCAGAGGTGATGTGGTTCCAAGAACTGTGAATGAATCCAATTAATGACTTTAAAGGGATCTTGATTAATTTGTGTTGTTTTTGGGGGGAGAATTGTGCAGAGGAGGTGAAGTTTCATTGTAATGGTTTGAATAGGGTTCCTCTTTAATTGCAGGCATCTTAATATTTGGCAACCTCTTTGTGACATCTTTTGAGTGGTTTAAGTGGCTTGGCCTTACTGGAGGAAGTATGTGATTGGTTAGAATTTAGGGTTACAAAAGACAGGTTAGACAATTTCCATTTTCAGTGTATTTTCTCTCCTTCATATTTGCTGTTCAAGATAAGAACCACAAAGTCTCAGCTTTTTGTTTAGTTGTCTTTCTTTCCTGCAGCCATATAAACTCCTCTGCATGATTTGAAGGACTGTATTACCTCTACATCTCTAAGTGCCAAATAATCACTTACTTGTATAAGTTGCTTTGGTCGTGCTGTTTTATTAAAGCATAAAAAGTCAATATGAGAAGTTGGTGAGAAGAGGAAATATTAATTGAGAAAATGCCTCTGTCAGATTGGTTTATAGTATAGTGAGGTCTATGGGACATCATCTTGATTAATAATGGAATTTTTAGGACCTATATCTCTAGGATGGTGCCACCCTTGAACTATTTGTCAGGCCAAGAAAGATATGACGTGCAGGGCAGTAGGCAGAACTCCTATATGGCTTCTGCTTCAGTTCTCCAGGATCCTACCCGATTCAGTTTGGGCCCTGACATTTCTCAGTAATTAGCTACTAACTAGTAGTATAACATGAAGTGTATTCTGTCCTCCATAACTTGCTTTTCATCAGTGTTATATCACAGAAATAGAAGTAAAGTAAGACACATATTAAATGGAACAACACTGATAACTCTCTTTTCATCTGAGATGGTTGGTTAGGTTAATTCAACTCTACTCAGCATGTTTCTTCGCAGGATGCACCTAAATTTATGTTTGACCAATCTTGCAAAAGATTGGAAAAATGATTCTCAGGAAAAAAATCACACTCAAGTGATTGTATTATTTAATATGTAGATTGTTCAGAATATCTTGCTTCTTTGTTTTCATACCTGATCCTACAAAGGTACATATTTGAGTAGAACTGTCCATATAGGGAGAATCATTAATAGTCATTAAGAGTAGAAAAATGTATTTTCTTGATTCATTTAGACTGAAAAATGCAGTTTAATATAAGCTTCTAGTTTAGATTGCTAGTAGCTCGGTAGCTGGGGGTGGTAAGTATGTTAGTAGTCCAAGCCAAGTAGAGTCCTGGGTGAGAAAGCTATTCAAGCCATTCACTGGGCAATCCTAGTCTACTGTGAGTCACATCACCATGACTTTCTTCATGTGGACTAACTTTTAGTTAAAATATAACATGCTTTCTTCATTTTTGTTATCTTTTATTGTCCCCTTTTTACCTTTTAAAAATCTGTTTTTTATTCTCTGCAAATTTCACATTATGCAACCCCCAAACACCAATTTTCCAATCTTTCCATATCTTCTCTCTCACTTTGTAATTTCTCCAAAAAATTACAAATTAAATAAACATTTAAATTAAAATTTAAAATTTAAATGAAAACACTAAAAATTAAATAAAACAAAAAATTCATCTGTGTGAGATGTGATGTGCCATGGTGAGCCACATTGTCTATACACTTTTGCCCAAACAGCTTTACTTGCAAATATTCATTAAAATGAGTCACTGGTCCAGTTTAAGCCTCTGCTTTTGCTACATCATCAATACTGGAACCTCCCAGAGACTCTTTTCCTCCTATATTCTGGATATTCTGATGATGCCCTTAGTAATGGAGATCCATCAGCTTTGAATCTGCAGGACCAGCCCCTTCACATGCTTCAGCAGCAGCACCTAGATCTCCTACATACATGTAGCATATGTGCAGTTTGATCTTCATGTGGGTCCCCTAACAATTGGTGTGTGGACTTTCTAGGACTCTGTTGTCTGTTTCTGGATCCCTCCCTTTCTTCTAGCTGGGAAGACTTGTCTGACTTCAATGGGAGAAGATGCACTTATTCCTGTTGTGAATTGATGTATGAAGGAAAGTGCTTATCCATCTGGGGTCTATTCTTCCCTGAAGAGGAGAAATGGAGGGAGGGGTTTGTAAAGATAAGACTTGGACGAGAAAGGGGGTTGCAATAAAGATATAAAGTAAATAGATACGTTAATGAAAAATATGAATTCATACAAGTTTACAATAAAATTAAGAGCTACAATAAACCTAAGGTACATAAGACTGTATCTGAAATAATTCAGACATACACTTTTTTTTTCATATTAGTAGGGGTTCGTGCTAAAATAATTTAATGTTTATAGTATAACATACACTTGTTATTTATCATTATTCATTATATCGTGGGTTGTGTATGTATATAATTGTGTATAATGTGCTTTTGTATGACCAGCAGTACAGTTGAGGTGATCACGTTTCATCATTATAATAGTCTCAGCACTATGAAACACGACTACTATATATCCCAAAGTAGTGCTACAATGGGAAAAACAAAAACAAAACACTAGGTAATGACTTCTTTCAACTTCACTCTGGTCTCCTTGGAGTACCATAGTATGTACAGCATGTTGTTGACTTAAACATCAATATGTAAAATTAATACTTAAAAAGAGAATAAAAGAAATAAATATTCACTTACTTCAATCTATCTTCACCAGCTCCCTTCCCAAATATTCCTGAGATCAGTACATCTTCCACTCCAGAGTAATATAGTCCTAAGGTGTCCTTTAGCATCAATGATCTCACTGAAGTACCCCTAATTTCTAGAACACAATGAGAACTTGTTCTCAAAGGCAGAAAACAACCAATCCCCTTACCTTTTTTTGAAATCACTCCCAAAAACTGAGTTGCTGGAAGTAGTAATTCATGGAAGAGCTTTTAATCTTGAATAACACATACATAAGGTGCTTTAATAGTTGTGGCATCAGCAGTAGAATAATGAAAATTTTATGTTTGTTTGTCTAACTTTAGTGTTAGTCATGAGACTCTACTAAATACAAAGAAAAATCAGGGTAAATATTTTGTAGCTCATAGTATAACTTTAATTCAAAAGAAGTAAGAGTATATGCCTAAAATATGGCCTAAATAATTTTTTGCAAATCAAGTCTCTTTGTGGAGACAGGAAAATTTAAAAAAATATTTATGAATTTCTATGTGACTGGTACCCACAGAACCTAGAGGAAGGTGACAGGATCCCTGGAAATGGAATGTTAATGGTTGTAAGCCATCAGGTTTGGTCTGGGTATGTGTCTTAGTTAGGGTTTTACTGCTGGGAACAGACATCATGACCAAGGCAACTCTTATAGGACAAGTTTTAATTGTGGCTGGCTTACAGGTTAAGAGGTTCAGTCTATTATCAATGTGAGAACATGGCAGCAGTCATCTTCCTAGCTCTCCATTTTTTGCTCCTCCTGTTCCTTGAGTTCCTGTATTCTCTACTCAAGGTTCTGCTTCCACACATTAAATTTCTATTTATATGATAAATCTGATATTCTGCTGTCCATTTTATTTTGATTAATTACTTTTAAAAAGTTATTATCAAAGTCTTGCTTCAGATACTCATTATTTTCTCTTTGTTGCTCAATTTGATCTGTGAGCGGTCGTTTCCTTTGTTATAGCATCTTTTCAGTTCCTGTCTCAAACCTTCATTTTTGTCTTTCTGTCTCTTATTCTGATTTACAATTTCCTGTGTGTTTAATTCTAGTGTTTCCTCTATGCTGTGCTGACAAGTCTTAAACTTCTCTTTCTGTTGTTCATGCCGGTCTATAAATTCCTGTATCTTCTGTTCCAGGCCTGCTTCCATAATTTTAGCTTCTCTTTATGTTGTAATTCTGATATTGTAGCATCTATCTTATTTTGATTTACTAGCTTTAGTAATTTATCCTCTAGACTCTGCTTTCAAAATTTATCTCTATCTCCTTGCTATTCAGTCTTATCTATGAACTGTTGAGTCTTTTTTTCTAGTGTCTCTTTCAGCTTCTGTCTCCACCCTTCATTCTCCTCTTTTCGTTGCTTATCTAGACATATAAATTCCTGAACACTTAGTTCTAGTGTTTACCCTAGGCACTGTTTACCCTAGGCACTGTTGCCAAGCCTTAAGTTTATCTCCCTGCTGCTCAGTCTCATCTAGTGTTTCCTCTAATCTCTTTTCTAAGGCACATAATTTTTTTTATCTGGGGCCCTGCCTTTTGAGAAGACATAGAAAATCAAGGGAACAAATATTGCAGTATCAATAAATGAAAAGGTGTCTATTTCCTTTAAACCCATCCCTGTCAAAATGTTCAAAATATCATCCCATAAATCCCAAAAGATACTGTGTTTCTCATCTGTAAGTATCAAAAAATTGTATGCATCTTTTTGTGGTTTTTTTTTTATTGGAAATTTTATTTATTTACACTTCAAATGTTATCTGCTTTCCCAGTTTCCCCTCTGGAAACCCCTTATTTCACCTACTCTCTCCCTGCTTCTATGGGGGTGCTCCCCTACCCACTCCCCACTCCTGCCTCCCCATCCTGGAATTCCCCTACAATGAGGGCATCTATCCTTAACAGGACCAAGGGCCTCTCCTCCCATTTATGTCCAGCAAGGCCATCATCTGCTACAAATGCATGGGTCCCTCCATGTGTAGTCTTTGGTTGGTGGTTTAGTCCCTCGGAGCTCTGGGGATACTGGTTGGCTCATATTATTGTTCTTCCTATGGGTTGTAAACCCCTTCAGCTCCTTCAGTCCTTTATCCTCCATTGGGGACCCCATTCTCAGTCCAATGACTGGCTGTGAACGTCTGCCTTTGTACTATGCAGACTTTGGCAGAGCCTCTCAGGAGATAACCATATCAGGCTCCTGGCATCAAGCACTTCTTGGCATCCTCAATAGTGTCTGGGTTTGGTGTCTGCATGTGGGATGGATCCCCAGGTGGGGCAGTCTCTGGATGCCCTTTCCTTCATTCAGTCTCGGCTCCATTCTTTGTCCCTGTATTTCCTTTAGACAGGAGCAATTCTGAGTTAAATTTTGGAGATGGGTGGGTGGCTCCATCTCTCAAACAGGGGCCATGCGTAACCTTTATCCCTGGGATGAAACCTACGGCCCTGTGTGTTCTTGTTGGGTCTCTTTTCGGAGAGTTATTGGAGGGAAAGTGGTGTTCCCACCTCTCAGTTTAGGAATGAGACTATTCCTGGGATACCAGCTCTCTCTTGGCGTGATTTGTGTGTGGAGGACTGTGGGACAGCCTTACCTCTATGGCGCAGATGTAGACCAGAAGCTACATTATATATACATACACATATATCTTTATTATCAATTTATTATTCTTATTACCTTATCTGGCACCCTTTGTACTTTGTCTCCCTCTGCTGTTCGATTCAGGACACTGCAGCCCTTTCAGATTCTTTTATTCACAGGGAAGGCTGTCTGTAAAAAGATCTGTGGCTTCTGTGGTTCTGAAACAGCTCTCTTTCTTTTGTTTGGGTTTCAGCTGGCAGCCTGTGCTTGTGTGCTAATCTTAGGCAGCCTGCATCACAAGCAGTCCGAAGAGCTGGTCTGGTGTAGCGGGTGATATGGGTGTGGGTTGGAGGGGACAATCACAGAAAAGCTCTCTCGGGGTTAGATGCCCCAATCAGCTCACTGTGTCTGACAGAAAACTATGTCGCAGGCAGTTGCACTCCAGGGTCCCCTGTCCCTCCCTTGGAAGCCTACCTGGTGCTGCCCAAGTCCAGCTCCAGGCTGGGATACTGCTCCTGTCTGCCTGGGGCTTGGGGAGGAAGACTCTCTGCTGCTCTCTGTAGGCTCCTCAGACCCAGTCAGCTTTCAATCCAAACACTGCTACAGCCTTAGATCACTTCCTCAGCTATTTATTCAGGGGTGGGGCAGGAAGGCAGTGGACTTTTATCCCAGGCTAGTTGGGTTCTAATCAATACGATGGGCACCAATTTGTTGTGGTAAACCTCCAACCCCAATATGCCCTTGCAAAAACTTACAACTTAGTTACCATATTTATAAGCTGCACACACCTAGATTGGGTAGATTTACCACTACACTACTCCATTCCTCAACTCTGAGATCCCTTGTTACTTGCGACATCTTCGGACCATGTGGTTCTGTTCCAACTTTATTTCTTCTTCTTCTCTCCCTCTGCTTTCCTCTGTTCACCCCATCTTCTTCTCTTCTCCTATTTTCTAAAACTTCCAGCCCCACCTTTCTTTTCCACTGCTCAATCACAAGCCCTAGCCTTTATTTGACCAGTTAAAATGGGGAGAAAGTTCACTTGAAATCACTTGAGTATGTGAGCCACCACTCATTGTGGCAGCCTCTCTTGAGAAATCAGAATTAGCATCAGAATACAAACAGTAACAGGGCAACCCACAATATCCATGCTATTGAAATTTCTCAACTCTAAGAAGGGGCAAAGTGTTCACATTTTGGTCTTCCTTCTTCATGAGTTTCATGTCTTTTGCAGATTGTATCTTGTATCTTGGGTATTCTAAGTTTCTGGGCTAATATCCACTTATCAGTGAGTACATACCATTTGAGTTCTTTTGTGATTGGGTTACCTCACTCAGGATGATGCTGTCCAGGTACATCCATTTGCCTAAAATTTCATAAATTCATTCTTTTTAATAGCTGAGAAGTACTCCATTGTATAAATGTACCACATTTTCTGTATCCATTCCTCTGTTGAGGGGCATCTGGGTTCTTTCCAGCTTCTGGCTATTATAAATAAGGCTGCTATGAACATAGTGGAGCATGTGTCCTTTTTACCAGTTGGAACATCTTCTGAATATATGCCCAGGAGAGGTATTGCTGGATCCTCCGGTAGTACCATGTCCAATTTTCTGAGGAAGCACCAGACTGATTTCCAGAGTGGTTGTACAAGCTTGCAATCCCACCAACAATGCAGGAGTGTTCCTCTTTCTCCACATCCTCGACAGCATCTGCTGTCAGCTGAGTTTTTGATCTTAGCCATTCTGACTGATGTGAGGTGTAATCTCAGGGTTGTTTTGATTTGCATTTCCCTGATGATTAAGGATGCTGAACATTTTTTCATGTGCTTCTCAGAAATTTGGTATTCCTCAGGTGAGAATTCTTTGTTTAGCTCTGAGCCCCATTTTTAATGGGGTTATTTGATTTTCTGGGGTCCAGCTTCTTGAGCTCTTTGTATATATTGGATATTATTCCCCTATCTAATTTAGGATAGGTAAAGATCCTTTCCCAATCTGTTGGTGGCCTTTTTGTCTTATTGACAGTGTCTTTTGCCTTTGCAATTTTATGAGGTCCCATTTGTCTATTCTCAATCTTACAGCACAAGCCATTGCTGTTCTATTCAGGAATTTTTCCCCTGTGCCCATATCTTTGAGGCTTTTCCCCACTTTCTCCTCTATAAGTTTCACTGTCTCTGGTTTTATGTGGAGTTCCTTAATCCACTTAGATTTGACCTTAGTACAAGGAGATAGGAATGGATAAATTCGCATTCTTCTACATGATAATTGCCAGTTGTGCCAGCACCATTTGTTAAAAATGCTGTCTTTTTTCCCCTGGATGGTCTTAGCTCCCTTGTCAAAGATCAAGTGACCATAGGTGTGTGGGTTCATTTCTGGGCCTTCAATTCTATTCCATTGGTCTACTTGTCTGTTGCTATACCAGTACCATGCAGTTTTTATCACAATTGCTCTGTAGTAAAGCTTTAGGTCCGGCATGGTGATTCCACCAGAGGTTCTTTTATCCTTGAGAAGAGTGAGAAGAGTTTTGCTATCCTAGGTTTTTTGTTATTCCAGATGAATTTGCAGATTGCCCTTTCTAATCCGTTGAAGAATAGTGTTGGAAGTTTGATGGGGATTGCATTGAATCTGTAGATTGCTTTTGACAAGATAGCCAACTTTACTATATTGATCCTGCCACTCCGTGAGCATGGGAGATCTTTCCATCTTCTGAGATCTTCTTTAATTTCTTTCTTCAGATTCTTTTTTTTTTTAATCATGACCTTTTCTTTTATTGCATATGCCTAGTATGAAAATTATGAAATCTTTTTTTTTTATTTTTATTACGTATTTTCCTCAATTACATTTCCAATGCTATCCCAAAAGTCCCCCATAGCGCCCCCCACTTCCCTACCCACCCATTCCCATTCTTTTGGCCCTGGCATTCCCCTATATTGGGGCATATAAAGTTTGCAAGTCCAATGGGCCTCTCTTTCCATTGATGGCCGACTAGGCCATCTTTCGATACATATGCAGCTAGAGACAAGAGCTCCGGGGTTCTGGTTAGTACATCATGTTGTTCCAACAATAGGGTTGCAGATCCCTTTAGCTCCTTGGGTACTTTCTCTAGCTTCTCCATTGGGAGCCCTGTGATACATCCAATAGCTGACTGTGAACATCCACTCCTGTGTTTGCTAGGCCCCGGCATCGTCTCACAAGAGACAGCTATATTTGGGTCCTTTCAGCAAAATCTTGCTAGTGTATGCAATGGTGTCAGCGTTTAGTAGCTGATTATGGGACGGATCCCTGGATACAGCAGTCTCTAAATGGTCCATCCTTTCATCACAGCTACGAACTTTGTCTCTGTAACTCCTTCCCTGGGTGTTTTGTTCCCAATTCTAAGAAGGTGCACAGTGTCCACACTTTGGTCTTCATTCTTCTTGAGTTTCATGCGTTTATCAAATTGTATCTTATATCTTGGGTATTGTTGCGGCCCGCCCGCGGTCCACAACACGAACGGTTTACTGAGAATGGCAGTTCCCTGCAAAGAGAGGAATCTAGACGGGGCGGAAGAAACAATGGAGTCAAGACAAGACTCTGATCAAGACTCAATTTAATATTTCCAGACACTCAGTTTATAAAGGAAGGGGGAGGGAACCCAATTTCCCGCCAAGTAACTCAGGGTCCAGTAGCAGGACGAACACGTGTGTGACTCCAGGCAGCAAGGGCAGGTTCCAGCAGTGGGCGTGGCAGGACGAATGAGCCGGTAGCTCCACCCTTGAGCAGGCAGGTTCCAGGCTGGGGGGAAGGGAGGCCACATTTCCCCCCATTAGATAACAAAACAAAAATAAAAAAAGGGGGTGGCCTGTGGCAGAAAAATTATCTATGTTCAATAGTTCTGCCTGAGTTCCTAGGGCTAAAGAAAAAACCTATTTCCGTGGGATTCCCTAACTATTCTAATGGTAAACTGTATCTGGCTGAGACTGTCTTTAAGGCACTGACTGAATAGCAGCGCTGGGCTGTAGGCTCTGACTTTATAATGTTAATTAGTGCTGAATAGGTAGCTACCTGTTTGCATTTTAAGTAGGGCGTTGGAACCCTGGCTGAGTTTAGCTAAACGATTTTAGAATAACACTGAACTGATAATCCTCTGCAATTTTGGGTAAAAGGCAGGGGAACAATGAGAAGGGGTTAAGACCAGCTCTTTAGTACAAGGCCAATTGGCTTTTTTATTTTTTGGGTGGGAGGCAGTGAAGGGCCTGCTCTTACAACAGCAAGGTCTCCAATCTCTCTCCCCCCTATTAATTAAGTTTAAATAGGCAATGCTTAACAGAGGTGATCAAATGATTTTCTCATCCGTAGATGAGTGGGCCTTTAACCTTGACTTGGGTGGACATTGGCCTGATTCCTCCCGTGAGCATTGTAACGACTCACATCTGTGGCTCTTGGTATCTTTTGGGGAGGGGAGGCAGAGCCTTAAGTATTTTTGGTTTTTAGCTGGAATCGGATACCAACCTCCGTCAAATCAGGTGTGTCGCACAGGGAACTCAGAAACGGTCAAACTGGACCTTCCCTCCGCAGTAATCTCCTGCGCCAAGCGGTACCCATACCGTATTCATATGATTATGAATCAGTATCGCAATTCTGAGTTATTGCGAGGTCTCTATATGAGACTTGTCAACCTCAGATTTAGCAAGGCCTAGACAAGAATTATGTCAGTATTAACACCATTAATTTTGGTTAAACTAGGAGCTGAAAGTCTTTCCTCTTCATCTCTGTTATTCCCAGTAGCCTGAGGAACTAAGGACACCTTGCAGTAACAGCAAGGGTGAAAAGCCAGAGGCCAGCTAAGGGACTAAGCCTATATCTATCAAAATAAGAACTAATCTTTGTAAATATATATGAAATTTCTACTTCCCTAGCTCTCCTGGTAAATCTAAATCTTATCTTAGACTGAAAAGCCACATGCTGGGATGTCCCTGGAAGGGAGATTAGCAGAACCACCTGTTTGCTCTTAGGGGCGGGCGGAGAACCGGAGAATGTAGATTGACCTGCTTGAGAGAAGGAAGAATTCTAAACAATGAGAGTGTAGCAATGTAAATTTTCTGTTTGGAGAAGTCAAGGTACTTTATTTAGATGCAAATTGTAAAGCTAAAGTTAATCTCCGGCCTCTTGTAGGGGAATTGGCTCAGAGGAAACAGTGTTTTTTGGGAGCTTCCACTCCCAGCTCAAGAGGAATTTTAGTCTTTAGAATGATACTTACGAGGAGAGACAGAATCTGTGTTTACCTGACGAATTAATCTCTCTGGTAGCCACCGTGCTTCATCTTCATCTCGTGAAAAAACACAAACGGAGCCTCTTCCCCAGATTAGAACTGGATCTGGACCCTTCCATTTATTAGTCAGGGCGTCCTTCCATTTTACCAATGCATAAGAATTAGAAGTAACTGGGTGCCAGTGGCGTTCCGCTGCAGACTGACCTTTAATGTCAGTTTGCAAAAAGTTTAGGACAAATAAGGTAAAGGCAAGGTGAGCCTTTGGTGACCTTGGGGGATATGCTCTGAATTAACTTTGCTAGGTAATTTAGAATATAGGAATCTCTAATAATTGAACTGAATATTAGACCAGTCTAAGATTGAGTTAGAATGGCTGGTCACACTGAAGAAGAGTGAAAAATCATTATGACTCTATTAAATGACTAATTTTACTAAGTCTGAATATACAGTCTCTGATGTACTATTGCCATAAAGTTAAAAGGCTAGAAGCTAGTCTAAACTGGAAAAATGACAAGCAAAGATGGATCTAAAACATGAATTTAATCTTTTAGTCCTTTTAATCAGGACACTGAGTTAACTTACCTGTCAGCTCAGCACACGAATTACCAATATGCTTCTGTAGAGTTCTGTGGAGAGAACTTGTTTTTCCCTTTCCTAATAAGGTAGCTGTTTTAGGATCAATTTATAAGCCAATAAGTAGATCCTTTTAAGATACTAAAAAGCATTTATTAAATTTGACATTTTAATCTCAAATTTTGAAAATAAAGGTATGTTTTAAATAGTGTGCATGGAAATGCACTAAATAGTATATATGGGGATACAATTTCTCTCTTTTGTCTTTTAAGAGGTTAAAGTTTAAAATTTTACAATATCTAACCTTTTGAATTAATAACTTTTTGGACAAAACATTTTAAATATTTGGCTGTAAAGGGGCAGTGACTAATTGCACTTTCAATTATTTTTCTTAAGGAACGGTTGTAACTAGAAGGATAGAAAAGTTATTAAGAGTCACACGTGCATAATTTATTTATTTATTAACTAGAAATATGTATAAGCAATTGTAAATTTGAGAATTAATAGTATCTGAGGGACGAACAATTTTAAGTAATTATGAGCTCAGAGATATAGCATTGACTATTAATATATAAATTAAGGTT
This sequence comes from Mus caroli, assembly GCF_978045245.1. Taxonomy (NCBI): domain Eukaryota; kingdom Metazoa; phylum Chordata; class Mammalia; order Rodentia; family Muridae; genus Mus; species Mus caroli. Next base: position 141,431,647 of record NW_028227258.1, on the reverse strand, counting down.
TGATTGTTCAGCATTTTAAAACACCATCTACAGCACACAACCAGATTATTTGTGCTGGAATAGGGGCAACTGTGTGTCTTAAGACTCCGCCCCACAGCAGCTAGTTGGGCCTACGTGGGCTAAGGATCGGCTGGGAGGATGAGAAAAATGACTTTACAATAATGTTTTTTCTGGCCAAAGAATTGTCTTGGGCACAACTAATTTTTAATTACCAATTAACAACAATTATAAAAGCTTTCTTTATTTTTTGTAAAACCTTTTGTAGTAAACTAAAACACTAAGTAATAAAAGGATACTGTCTCTGAATCTTTTGGGTGAGAGCAAGGATTTAAGGTAAACTTCCCTTGAGAAGCATTAGTTAATAAAATACTTTCCACTTAGGAAACAATATATACTGAAAGATTAAAACTTTTGGCTTCTTGTAAAGAAGCAGAAACAATAAACATTTTTCTTACATAATGTAAAGCTATATTAGCCATACATAGAGGCAAAATTTTCTAGTGATTACCAGTTTACTAGAAGCAAAATACTTTGAATTTAAGCATTATTTTAAACATCTGAATAGATCTGTAACACTGTTAAAAAGAAATTTTTTTTTTGAACACAGGGAAAAACTTTTTTAGGCATTGTTTGCAAAACAAAAGAAAGTTCACAAGCCGCTCTGGGACTGCCCAGAGCCCTGTATTGACTCAAAGGTAAAATACTTTTTAATCTGAGCATTAATCTTAAATTTGCAATCAAACTGCAAGCTGCAGTCAATGGAACAATGGCAGTTTTAACCATAATTTTTAAGTTTTTGTGCAAGGTTAGGATAATACCTACAACTTTGGGAAAGCAAAACCTATGTTTAAAACAATTTATCACTGTTAAAATCAATATTAGAAGCATTACTATCATATTACGAAGTTTGGATATCAATTAATACCTATGAGTACCTATTAAAGCAAGCTTTAACGCTTTAATAAAGAGGCATTGCTTTATATCTTATCTTAAATTTTACTATTTAGGATAGGAACCACATTAATCATTATCTAAACTAGAAATATCTTAAGAGACTCAGCCTCTGAAGCTTAATCTCAAACTTTAACTTGCTTCAGGGCCTCACCAACTTTCTCCCAGGTTCCACAATCTATCGTTTCTTCTTCTTTGAACCATGGACAACAGCTATCTATCTTATCTAAAAAATTTCTTACTAATTGTACTTCAAGCCTTACTCCTTTTTCCTTAAGCAACTCCTGAAAACTAAAAACAATCGCCTGATCCATGATTTTGAACCCTTCTTTCTTCCACCTAAGCAGTTTTCTAAAAAACTGCGGCACACCGCCTGTCTCCGTATCTAGTTCCGATTTACAAAACTGCTGACCCCAAGCAGAAACAGTGTTGGGTCAGCACTGGTTCAAACTTGATTCGTATCCTACCGCATCCTCAGCAACACTTTACAAAACTGAAATTTTTTAGGCTAGCGCTAGCATGTGTACCTGTCCGTTGCTCTGATGCTCCTCCGATACGAAGATCCTTTCCTTTCTTGTGGAGCTCCACACAGCAGTCGTTTCTCTTAACATCCCTCTGCCATTCTTCAGGTCCCAGTTCTGGCGCCAACTGTTGCGGCCCGCCCGCGGTCCACAACACAAACGGTTCACTGAGAATGGCAGTTCCCTGCAAAGAGAGGAATCTAGACGGGGCGGAAGAAACAATGGAGTCAAGACAAGACTCTGATCAAGACTCAATTTAATATTTCCAGACACTCAGTTTATAAAGGAAGGGGGAGGGAACCCAATTTCCCGCCAAGTAACTCAGGGTCCAGTAGCAGGACGAACACGTGTGTGACTCCAGGCAGCAAGGGCAGGTTCCAGCAGTGGGCATGGCAGGACGAATGAGCCGGTAGCTCCACCCTTGAGCAGGCAGGTTCCAGGCTGGGGGGAAGGGAGGCCACAGGGTATCCTAAGTTTTGGGCTAATATCCACTTATCAATGAATACATATTGTGTGAGTTCTTTTGTGATTGTGTTACTTCACTCAAGATGAAGCCCTCCAGGTCCATCCATTTGGCTAGGAATTTCATAAATTCATTCTTTTTAATAGCTGAGTAGTACTCCATTGTGTAAATGTACCATAATTTCTATATCCATTCCTCTGTTGAGGGACATCTGGGTTCTTTCCAGCTTCTGGCTATTATATCTTGAAGTTCTTATCTATCCCGTCCCGCGGGATTCAGTTATTCATGGGTGCGAGGGGGACCTCGAACCTGGAAGGAAATGGGAGGAAAAGAAAGAGAGGTGGAGACCAAGTAGATTGTACCTATCAAGGTCTCGTTTATTATGCTGAGGTGCCTTCTTTATAAAGCATACATCTCGGGGAATATTGGAGGGGTCGAGGGAGAATTATACAAAGAACAAAGGAGTGGGCATCTGCTGACATGGGGGCTGAAGTCAGGCGCCAAACAGCGCGCACTCTGCATCTTATCTCTGGAACATAGATCCTCCTTGACAGCCTTGGGTGTCAGGCTGGGCTCAGGCATAGCTCATGTCCTTGGATGTCATGGGAACTCAGGAAGAGATAAGGAAGAGGGGACTATAATTTAGCTTTTACAGCCTCAGGTGCCAAGAAGGGAATAGGGAGGAAAGGGGGTGGCAACCAGCTCTTAGCACAAGGCCATTTGATTTGTTAAAGAGATTTGTGAAGGGATCACTTTCTCACGGGATGGTCTCTGACACTTATCATACAGATCTTTCACTTCCTTAGTTGGAGTCATGCCATGGTATTTTATATTATTTGTGACTATTGTGAAGAGCTGAGACGAAAGGATGTACCATCTGAGACTGCCATACCCAGGGATCCATCCCATAATCAGCCTCCAAACGCTGACACCATTGCATATACTAGCAAGATTTTGCTGAAAGGACCCAAATATAGCTGTCTCTTGTGAGACTATGCCAGGGCCTAGCAAACACAGAAGTGGATGCTCACTGTCAGCTATTGGATGAATCACAGGGACCCCAATGGAGGAGCTTGAGAAAGTACCCAAGGAGCTGAAGGGGTCTGCAACCCTATAGGTGGAACAGCAATATGAACTAACCAGTTCCCCCCCACCCCCCAGCCCCCCAGAGCTCGTGTCTCTAGCTGCATATGTATCAGAAGATGGCCTAGTTGGCCATCATTGGAAAGAGAGGCCCATTGGTCTTGCAAACTTTATATGCCTCAGTACAGGGGAATGCCAGGGCCAAGAATTGGGAGTGTGGGGGAGGGTATGGGTGGACTTTTGGGATAGCATTGAAAATGTAAATGAAGAAAACACCTAATTAAAAAAAACTTAAAAAAAAAAGAAATTTCTCATAACTATGTTAACATGTAATAAACACTCAATAATGACTGTATTATTGTTGTGAAGTAACAAACTATTTAGCCCATTCATTGATGAAATATATTCTAGCTAAATATTTATTGTTACCAAACTTTACTGTTATGTTATAATGATTTATTTGTTTATGGGTTGGATACTTGGCACACAAGATGAGATAGACTCTTATGCATTATAATGGGCTTGGGGCCAAATCCCTTTATAAGATGCCTTTATATTATTACTGTCTGAAAAGAATTAAAGTATTCTGTGATTAAAAATTTTGCAACTATCTTAACAGTCATTTCGTTAAAGAGTTATTAAATCTGTGACATTTCTGAGGACTTGGAACACTATCTATATATTTAAATGTATGTATTTGATAACCTTAAGGTTATATAATTATGACTCAGCCTTTTGTGTTACCTCTCTGTTTTTTGACCCTATATTTTAATATAATACATTCAATACTTGATAAAAGAAACAAAATGTACCATTTAATATCATAGGAATAACTGAGTTAGAATGCTAAAAATAAAGGAGGACTATAATCATGGTTGGCAAGAGATGGCTCCTGTTCAACAGTAACCAATTAACATCTCCAGATAAAATATTAAAATTCTCAGGGGTGCTTTTGAACTTTGTGAAAAGGGAGTAAGCTGATGCTGACAGTTTGCATAGATTCTTGCAGGCAGAAAGAGCTCAAAACATCATCAAAAATAAGCAATTTCTCTTTGTTTTGAGGCAAAACAAAGTAGGTGTAATGATATCCATTCATTCATTAAAACTTGTAGTTTATATTTCAAACCTGTATGCATATTTTACTTGCCTCAGAGTCAGTGAATACGTAAGTGGTTTTCTGGTCTATGGAGTGAATTTTCCTCTCACCCTACAGAAGAGGAAACTGAACCTTCAGCAATTAAGGATGTTCCTGACAAAAATCAATTCACCTTGAGTTGAAATTTAGCAGGCAGGACTGCGAAGCTCTGGGAAGCAGATGAGGGAACTGGAAGCCTTTGCTCAGGGGTTTCTTTATATGGTTGAAGAATTACATGTGGAGGTTCATGTGGCCAGACTCTTCAACTAGACATAAACGACTTAGGGATAAGAACTTCTGAGTCAACAGTGTCTTACAAAGAGATATGTTTGTACGGAATGAGGAATAAGGAACATAGCCATTTCATCTCTATCCTGGTTTACCAGGTAGAGAAATGGAAAACTGATATTTTATCAGAGAAAAGATATGTAAATATGACTCAGGTAAAATACCAAGGATGCTTGGGAATACTGAAAACAAGACAAGACAAAAATCAGGAGTGTGTCTGATATAAAATTTGTAGGCTTTCCCATCAGACTCTGAGCCTTGGACTTTCAGCGTCTTTGACTCTAGTTGGGTGCACTTCACAGAGTTCTGAAACTAAAGAGAAGTTTCTAAATTTGTGGCATGTTGTTCAACAAAATTTGTTCCCTAAACAAATCTTGAGTGCCTTTTTAAACTGGGCATTTTTTTCAATAGATGATAGAGGCATTTGGGCCACCATGTGGTTGCTGGGATTTGAACTCTGGACCTTCGGAAGAGCAGTCGGGTGCTCTTACCCACTGAGCCATCTCACCAGCCCGATAGAGGCATTTGGAATGTCATTATGATTTTAAAATATACTAGGCCTGATCATAAAGGAGCAAGAAACTACTACTTTTCTCATGATTTGTTTGGTCTGTTAAGAATTATTCTGGGAAATTTGGTCAACATTATATATAAAATATGTATGAAGACTTAAAAAAATGAAATATGAAAGAACTAAATTATCTACTGTCTAATTTTGTAAGCTAAGTACTCTGCTTTTTTCTCTTAAGCTATGTTCATAAAATTGTTTTCAAATCTAATAAATTCTGCACAAACTCATCTATTTTCACATATTTATGTTTCATTTCATTTACATCTTTTATTTATCATAAATGTACCATGTGCCTCAACTTCTCAGGCTTCAGGCCTGGTTTCTGCCCTTCCCACTGCCCCTTCCCACCAGCTGTCATAGGAAGAAAGTTATTTGAGATAATAAAATCCAGTGGTTATGCTGGTTTCATAAAAAGTATTTAAAAGCTGGGCATGGGGGAGGAAGAGGGAGAAGAGGAAAAAAGTTAGACTGGGGAGGTTTCCCTTCTTCTCTATTGTATGGAATACCATGAGTTATTGTTGTGTTGCTGTTGTGTTGGGGACACTCCACATTAAGCTTGAGATGGCTGGAACCCCTGATGACAAGGAAGAAAAACCTGCCGGGGCACTGTGTTTCAGATCAGGAGGTTATGGCCTCTTGTAGTCCCCAGTATGAGTACTGAGAGGCCCCAAGCTCTGCTTTCTTGTCGCAGGTACCTCGTGATGTCTTTCCTGTAACCATTCTTAGTACTTATCATTCTCCTTATCTATTTACTGTTCCTTCTCTTTCCTCCTTCCTTCATTAAACCTTCCTTCATTATTTGGTGACCTGGCAAGACCTAGTAGGAGCCCTCTTAATGTCCCAAAACTAGATGTTACCGATAATATTAAATTGAAAGCCATTCATGAATTCAAGAGAAATAAATGTGTTACACTCTCTCGCTCGAGGCAGATATGAAAGTAATCTAGAGCTGCGGACAGAGATGAGTAAATCTGCAGCTGTTCTTCCAGTCTTAGTCTCAGTTCTGTATAATAAAAATGGGAAAAATTTCTTACAAAACTGAGGGTGGAACAACATACAGATATTTACCAGAAGGTCAGCAATGGCTTTTTTGGGTTCAGGGATGATGGTGGCAGCCCCCTAGGAATTCTCCATACAGATTAACTGAGGATGTTTTTGTAGACAGACAAATGTGGTCCTGGGTGGTTGACCTTGATTGGAGATTCAAAGACTGCAAGGTTAGCAGTATGACCTCCTGTTTGTCCTTTTATAAAACCAAGCTGTCTTGCACATGTCTGAAAGATACTGAATTTGTAATTGCAACACTGCTGCCCCCGACCTCACCAAAGACTGTGCTTGCTGTAAAGCTTTTACGTCTTAGATTGTGTAGTTCCATTTTTTTTTCCTGTTCTAAATCTGTACTACTCTGTATCTCAGGAAAATGTTGGCACAAGAAAATAGAGATGCTTTTACCCTTATAAACTTTGTAACCCAACTTCCTTGTATGATTTCAATAAAAGACTGGGGCTGAGTCAAGTCTATCTGGGCATTCTGACTGCTGAATTCAGGAGCTCTCACAGCAAAACAAAAACAAAAACAAAAGCCTGTCAGCTTATATTTGTGCCTCAATTGTGTGTTTTCTTATTCGCCTATCAGGTATCCCTAGTCCTTGACAACACCTGACTCACGTCAAGGCTGAACTCCAGCAGTATTGATACTTTCACTAAGTTCTGATGGGTTCTGCAGTAAGTAGCTGGATCTACATTTTTGTTGAAAGTTTTCATTACTGTTTCTGTTTCATTGTTATAGATCTATTTAGTGTATTTCCAAGTTCTGATATTTTTGGTAGATCATAGGCATCTGGAAATTTGTCCATTTCTTGAATTCCTTTTGGTTTTAGCTTTGAAAAATACTTTTCTAAATTTCATCTGTAGAAATGTCTTTCTTTTTATCTATAATATTATTAATTTGTATCTTCTTTATCATGAATTTGGTTAACTTTGTGACAAGTTTGCCAATTTTGTTTCTTTCCAAAAACCAATGTCTTCATTCCATTGAAGATTTGTATGTTTTATTTTATGAGTTTCTGCATTTTGTGTTCAGGTTTTTATTTCTTCATTGCCCTAATGTTATTCATTATGATATCTACTTATCTGAAAAAAAATATATTGTAGGGCACTAAAATGGTGAATTTTGCCCTAAGGAGTACTTTCATTATGTAACAACAATTTGGATGTGTTGTGTTTTCATGTAATCCCTTTTGTGCTGGACAGATGTATGACAAATTGATACAAGCTAAAGTTATTTGAAAGGAGGGAATTTGTTTGAGAAATTTACTCCATAAGTGGTATTTTTTTTAAAAAAAATTACAGTTAGTGTTCGATGGGGGAAGAGTCCAGCCCATCATGGGTGGTGCCATCCCTGTGGTGATGGGTTCTATAAGAAAGCAGGCTGAGCAAACCAGGATGAGCAAGACAGTAAGCAACACCACCCAGCATCAGTTCTTGGTTTTGGATTCCTGCCCTGCTTAAGTTCCTGTCCTGATTTTCATTGAGGATAAAGTGTCATATGGAAGCCTGTATAAATCTCTTCCACCTTGCTTTGGTCATGGTGTTTTATGATAGCAATAATAACCCTATGGCAATGTTCTAGATTTTTTTTTGTTTCTTATTTATTTATAATTTATTTATTTATTTATAATTTATTTATAATTCAATAGGGTGTTTTTAATTTTCACAAATATGTGTATTTTCTACAATTTTGGGCTTTTACTTTTATTGATGTGGTAGGATTAAAGGGAATGATTTTAATTATTTTTAATTTGAGACTTACTGTGTTCTAATATGTAATCTATTTTATAAAAAGTCATATGGACTGCTAAAAAGGTGCATTTTTGGTGTTTGAGTATGATGTTATATCCATTTAATTTATGGTGCTTCTTAGCTCCAAAAGTCTAAGTTTCTCTTTCTTTTATTTAGATATACTGTCTAATGGTTAAAGGGAGGAATTGAAACCCCCCATTGTTCTAGTTTTCTTTTTTTTTATTTTGCTATTATACAGACCATGACTAAAAACACTTGGGCAGGAAAAGGTTTATTCAGCTCACACTTCCAGTTCACAGCTCATTACTGAAGGAAGTCAGGGCAGGATCTCATGAAGATCCTGAAGCAGAAACCATGGATGAACACTGCTCTCTGACTAGCCTTCTTGCTTCCTTTATAGCCCAGGTTCATCTGTCTATGAATGGCATGACGCTCAACGAACAGTAGTCTCTCAAGAAATCATCAGTTATGGCAGTCTCTTTCAGATATGGCCATAGGCCAATATAGTCAAGATAATTCTTCTTTTGAAGTTCTCTTTTCCCAAGTGATACTAGGTTGTATCAAGTTTATAAAAATTAAGCACACCCTCACTATTACTGTGTTTGGACTAATCTTTGACTTTATATTTAGTAATATTTGTTTTGTAAAATTAGGTACACTTATGCTTGGTGCATGTATATAATGTGTGTGTGTGTATATATATATATATATTTATATATAAATATATGTGTGTGTATGTATGTGTATATGAGTATATATATATACACATGTATATGTATGTGTATATATGTATATATATATACATGTGTATATATATATATACACATCTCATATATATATGTATATATATATGTATATATATATGAGAGATGAAATGGCCTTTTGATGGATTAGTCCTTTAATCAATATGAAGTGATCTTTTAAAAATGTCTTTCTTCTAATTTTGCTTAAAGACTATTTTGCTTAAAGATTTATTTCTTGATCTATTTGCATGTAATAACTCTTTCCACTTTTTCCCTTGAGGTAATATCTATTTTTGACAGTGAGGCTTATTTCTTAGAGGCAGTAAAAAGATGGTTTCTGTCTCTAAATCTAATCTGCTAGTCTGTGTCTGTTGTACAAACATTAAGATTATTGATGTGCCGAGCTACTATTGGAAGACATGTGAAGTCTTGTCTTGTTGGGATTTTGCACTCTTAGAACTCTCTTGATTGATTGTCATATGATTGCTTATATTTTATCTGTAGTCTTTTAAATCCTTACTCTTTTCTTCAGTCTGAAGATTTATTTCTAGAATCCAGTTTAGTGGTGGATTCATAGTAATAAATCCTTTTAACCTGCTTTTGTTTTGGTCTGTTTCTATTTCTTTGTTGCTTTTTGTTTCCTCAGACTAGATGAGAACCCACATTATGCAAATACTGAATACAAGGCTTAGACTGAGCTCAGAGCAGAATATCTTTCAGCTCTAATTGTCCTTAGGCCTAGCCCTGGAAGCTTCTAGCCTCCCTACAATCTAATCTTCCAAGATGAGTGATCCAAGCTGGCTTCTTTTGGCTTCTGCCTGAATTGTTCTGCTTGGCCTCATACTAACTTTGACAATATGTTTTAATCTTTTGGGTCCTTCTCATTTTCTGGCTTGTTCTGTTTATACCTGTGTCTAATTTGTCTGTATAAAACTGTGCCAGTAAAATTGCCATATACCTCCCCACTTCTGTTCTTAAGTAGTCTCTCTTTCTTGTGTAAGCTGGCATATCTTGTGGGCATATTCTATCTTTGACTCATTCTACCAAATCTTTCTCTGATTCACGACTTTCTCTGCCTTTAATTAGACATTAATTTCAAACATGACTACTTCCTTCTATAAACAAACCCATGTGTATTCATAGCATGTCTATATTCTATCCAGATCATACTGCAATACAACATGTGTTTGCATTCTAGCTGTATAGAATATCATATAGACATAGATGGTCTTTGGATGTGATCCCTTGCCAGAGCAGCAGTGTTGCTGGATTAAAATTTCACTACCTCTCTGGTAGTTTTCAGTGTACAGTAGTCCAGATTGGCAGCTGGAATGTTTCAGAACTTAAAGTATGCCTTTTCTTGCCCCTCTAACTTTACATTTTCTGTATTGCTAATGAAAAGCCATCTGTTATTATGACTGACTTTCTATTATGACCAAAATATAATGTGAAGACTTTCTTCTGGTCCTGTCTATTTGATATTCATATACCAAAATATATACGTATAAGTTAACGGACACCATTTTCCATAAATTTGGGGAATTTTCTCCAATGACTTTATTTGAAATGTTTTGTATGCCTTTAATATAGAATTATTTCTTCCTTAAGCCCACAATTCAGAGATGTTTGTCTTTCCATTAGCCGTACCAATACACTTCAGGTTTTGTTCATACAGTTAAAGAAACTTCATCAGTGCCTTGACTTACTTATCTATGTCTTTCACTTTGTCAATCAAGTCCTGATGCTCTATCTGCCATATATGGATGAGGTTTTCTACCAGTGTTTTATTCAACATATTAAAATTTTCATTTCCAGTCTATGTTTAGTTTACTTTTCTTCACAGTTTCAATTATTTTGTTGTTTTCTATTTTCATTCCAAATCAACTACTTTATTTCATTGGGCTTTTAAATTTTTTTTGGAATTCATGGGTTTCCTTGTTTAACATCTTGAGCATATTCTTTTGAGTTCTCTGTCTATAATGCTGTTTGAATTACTCCTGTTGAGGATCCTTATTATGGGATTGGTCACTTTGTGAAAAGACAGGCTGTCTTTGTTTTTAATATTACTCATTTTTTCCCCCTTAGGGTTTGCACTGGAGCTAGTTTACTGGTTGGTGTCTTGTTTTAAAACTCAAGTCATTTATTATTTCAGAAGGAAGTTTGCAACACTCATGAAAGACTAGTTTGCAATAGGCTTGATGTGTTATTTTTTTCTCCTGTTAAACTGATTGATGGTCAGGCCTCAGGCTCTATTCCCACTCACTGTCTGCAAGAATAGTCATTAACCAGAAATAAAGTCACTGTTTGTTTAGAGTAATGGGACTATATTCAGTGACCACTCAGTGAGTACTAGCATTCTATATTGATATGTTAGTTACTGTGGGTAAGAGTGGAAAGTGAACAAAAGGGATGAGAAACACATTAGAAGTGATGTTTAGTGTTAGTGGTAGTGAGTGTTAGTGGTGGTGTTAGTGTTGACTAGTGTTAGTTTGATGGATTGAAAGTAAAGGCAATGAACAAGAGCAAAGGAGGAACATGTAGAAATTTCTAAATGAGATGGTGAACAAATAATAGTTTTGGCTAAATGTACATTAAAATAGAGGAATAAAGCCATGTAGTCAAGAAATCTGTGTCTGCTATGGCTGTTGGAATGGGTATCTCTTGCTGTTTAAACTTGTGTACTTTTTTCTAATTCACTCTTTATTCTATTTTTGTTTGTCTTCTATACAAAAAGTATCCACCATAGGATTTTCATCCTATAGATATTGAAGGGAATGATATATCTCATGATCTTATATATCTGTAGGAGACCTTGTATCCTTTAAGTATACGAGAACATGGCTTCAGGGTACTAGATGGAAAAGATGTAGCTGCATAGATTATTTAGAATACAGAGCACAAAGTATTTAATCACTGAAATAAAGAAGTAACTGGGAAGCAAAGCCGTAGAAAGCATGGAGGCATATTAGTTTGAAGTACCTAAGGAGATCTTTATAGATGTAGAATTAAGGGGAGAGGAGTTTTGTGGGAAGAGTAGTTTTGTAGTTACAGGAAGGTGAGGCCAACTAACAAAACTTAGAACACATGGAGTTAACAATAAAAGTACAATTTGCAAATCTTTTATTTTATTTTATTTTATTTTATTTGCTTTTTAAAAAATTTTTAATATTTTTTATTACATATTTTCCTCAATTAAATTTCCAATGCTATCCCAAAAGTCCCCCATACTGCCCCCCAATCCCTACCCACCCATTCCCATTCTTTTGGCCCTGGCATTCCCCTATATTGGGGCATATAAAGTTTGCAAGTCCAATGGGCCTCTCTTTCCAGTGATGGCCGACTAGGCCATCTTTCGATACATATGCAGCTAGAGACAAGAGCTCCGGGGTACTGGTTAGTTCATCATGTTGTTCCAACTATAGGGTTGCAGATCCCTTTAGCTCCTTGGGTACTTTCTCTAGCTTCTCCATTGGGAGCCCTGTGATACATCCAATAGCTGACTGTGAGCATCCACTCCTGAGTTTCCTAGGCCCCGGCATAGTCTCACAAGAGACAGCTATATTTGGGTCCTTTCAGCAAAATCTTGCTAGTGTATGCAATGGTGTCAGCGTTTAGAAGCTGCTTATGGGATGGATCCCTGGATACGGCAGTCTCTAGATGGTCCATCCTTTCGTCACAGCTCGAAACTTTGTCTCTGTAACTCCTTCCATGGGTGTTTTGTTCCCAATTCTAAGAAGGGGCATATTGTCCACATTTTGGTCTTCATTCTTCTTGAGTTTCATGCGTTTAGCAAATTGTATCTTATATCTTGGGTATCCTAAGTTTTGGGCTAATATCCACTTATCAGTGAATACATATTGTGTGAGTTCCTTTGTGATTGTGTTACCTCACTCAAGATGATGCCCTCCAGGTCAATCCATTTGGCTAGGAATTTCATAAATTCATTCTTTTTAATAGCTGAGTAGTACTCCATTGTGTAAATGTACCATAATTTCTGTATCCATTCCTCTGTTGAGGGACATCTGGGTTCTTTCCAGCTTCTGGCTATTATAAATAGGGCTGCTATGAACATAGTGGAGCATGTGTCCTTTTTACCGGTTGGGACATCTTCTGGATATATGCCCAGAAGAGGTATTGCTGGATCCTCTGGTAGTACTATGTCCAATTTTCTGAGGAACCGCCAGACTGATTTCCAGAGTGGTTGTACAAGCTTGCAATCCCACCAACAATGGAGGAGTGTTCCTCTTTCTCCACAACCTCGCCAGCATCTGCTGTCACGTGAATTTTTGATCTTAGCCATTCTGATGATTAAGGATGTTGAACATTTTTTCAGGTGCTTCTCTGCCATTCGGTATTCCTCAGGTGAGAATTCTTTGTTCAGTTCTGAGGCCCATTTTTTTAATGGGGTTATTTGACTTTCTGGAGTCCACCTTCTTGAGTTCTTTATATATATTGGATATTAATCCCTTATCTGATTTAGGATAGGTAAAGATCCTTTCCCAATCTGTTGGTGTTTTTTTTGTCTTATTGATGGTGTCTTTTGCCTTGCAGAAGCTTTGCAGTTTCATGAGGTCCCACTTTTCAATTCTCGATCTTACAGCACAAGGCATTGCTGTTCTATTCAAGAATTTTTCCCCTGTGCCCATATTTTCAAGGCTTTTCCCCTCTTTCTCCTCTATAAGTTTCAGTGTCTCTGGTTTTATGTGAAGTTCCTTGATCCACTTAGACTTGACCTTAGTACAAGTAGATAGGAATGGATCAATTCGCATTCTTCTACATGTTAACAACCAGTTGTGCCAGCACCATTTGTTGAAAATGCTGTCTTTCTTCCACTGGATGTTTTTAGCTCCCTTCTCGAAGATCAAGTGACCGTAGGTGTGTGGGTTCATTTCTGGGTCTTCAATTGTATTCCATTGGTCTATTTGTCTGTCACTATACCAGTACCATGCAGTTTTTATCACAATTGCTCTGTAGTAAAGCTTTAGGTCCGGCATGGTGATTCCACCAGAGGTTCTTTTATCCTTGAGAAGAGTGAGAAGAGTTTTGCTATCCTAGGTTTTTTGTTATTCCAGATGAATTTGCAGATTGCCCTTTCTAATTCGTTGAAGAATTGAGTTGGAATTTTGATGGGGATTGCATTGAATCTGTAGTTTGCTTTTGGCAAGATAGCCATTTTTACAATTTTGATCCTGCCAATCCATGAGCATGGGAGATCTTTCCATCTCCTGAGATCTTCTAGAATTTCTTTCTTCAGAGACTTGAAGTTTTTATTATACAGATCTTTCACTTCCTTAGTTAGAGTCACGCCAAGATATTTTATATTATTTGTGACTATTGAAAAGGGTATTGTTTCCCTAATTTCTTTCTCAGCCTGTTTATTCTTTGTGTAGAGAAAGGCCATTGATTTGTTTGAGTTAATTTTATATCCAGCTACTTCACCGAAGCTGTTTATCAGGTTTAGGAGTCTCTGGTGGAATTTTTAGGGTCACGTATATATACTATCATATCATCTGCAAAAAGTGATATTTTGACTTCTTCTTTTCCAATTTGTATTCCTTTGATCTCCTTTTGTTGTCGAATTGCTCTGGCTAGGAATTCAAGTACAATGTTGAATAGGTATGGAGAAAGTGGACAGCCTTGTCTAGTCCCTGATTTTAGAGGGATTGCTTCAAGCTTCTCACCATTTACTTTGATGTTGGCTACTGGTTTGCTGTAGATTGCTTTTATCATGTTTAGGTATGGGCCTTGAATTCCTGATCTTTCCAAGACTTTTATCATGAATGCGTGTTGGATCTTGTCAAATGCTTTTTCTGCATCTAACGAGATGACCATGTGGTTTTTGTCTTTGAGTTTGTTTATATACTGGATTACATTGATGGATTTCCGTATATTGAACCATCCCTGCATCCCTGGGATGAAACCTATTTGGTCAGGATGGATGATTGTTTTGATGTGTTCTTGGATTCGGTTAGCAAGAACTTTATTGAGGATTTTTGCATCAATATTCATAAGGGATATTGGTCTGAAGTTTTCTATCTTTGTTGGGTCTTTTTGTGGTTTAGGTATCAGAGTAATTGTGGCTTCATAGAATGAGTTGGGTAGAGTACCTTCTGTTTCTATTTTGTGGAATAGTTTGTGAAGAACTGGGATTAGATCTTCTTTGAAGGTCTGATAGAACTCTGCACTAAACCCATCTGGTCCTGGGCTTTTTTTGGTTGGGAGACTATTAATGACTGCTTCTATTGCTTTGGGGGATATAGGGCTGTTTAGATCATTAACCTGATCTTGATTCAACTTTGGTACCTGGCATCTGTCTAGGAACTTCTCCATTTCATCCAGGTTCTCCATTTTTGTTGAGTATAGCATTTTGTAGAAGGATCTGATGGTGTTTTGGATATTTTCAGGATCTGTTGTTATGTCTCCTTTTTCATTTCTGATTTTGTTAATTAGAATGCTTTCCCTGTGCCCTCTAGTGAGTCTGGCTAAGGGTTTATCTATCTTGTTGATTTTCTCAAAGAACCAGCTCCTTGATTGGTTGATTCTTTGAATAGTTCTTCTTGTTTCCCCTTGGTTGATTTGGCCCCTGAGTTTGATTATTTCCTGCCGTCTACTCCTCTTGGGTGAATTTGCTTCCTTTTGTTCTAGTGCTTTTAGGTGTGTTGTCAAGCTGCTAATGTGTGCTCTCTCTAGTTTCTTTTTGGAGGCACTCAGAGCTATGAGTTTTCCTCTTAGAAATGCTTTCATTGCGTCCCATAAGTTTGGGTATGTTGTGGCTTCATTTTCATTGAACTCTAAAAAGTCCTTAATTTCTTCCTTTATTCCTTCCTTGACCAAGGTATCATTGAGAAGAGTGTTGTTCAGTTTCCACGTGAATGTTGGCTTTCTATTATTTATTTTGTTATTGAAGATCAGCCTTAGTCTATGGTGATCTGATAGGATGCATGGGACAATTTCAATATTTTTGTATCTGTTGAGGCCTGTTTTGTGACCAATTATGTGGTCAATTTTGGAGAAGGTACCATGAGGTGCTGAGAAGAAGGTATATCCTTTTGTTTTAGGATAGAATGTTCTGTAGATATCTGCCAGATCCATTTGATTCATAACTTCTGTTAGTTTCACTGAGTCCCTGTTTAGTTTCTGTTTCCATGATCTGTTCATTGGTGAAAGTGGTGTGTTGAAGTCTCCCACTATTATTGTATGAGGTGCAATGTGTGCTTTGAGATTTACTAAAGTTTCTTTAATGAATGTGGCTGCCTTTGTATTTGGAGCATAGATATTCAGAATTGATAGTTCCTCTTGGAGGATTTTACCTTTGATGAGTATGAAGTGCCCCTCCCTGTCTTTTTTGATGACTTTGGGTTGGAAGTCAATCTTATCAGATATTAGAATGGCTACTCCAGCTTGTTTCTTCATACCATTTGCTTGGAAAATTGTTTTCCAGCCTTTCATTCTGAGGTAGTGTCTATCTTTTTCTCTGAGATGGGTTTCCTGTAAGCAGCAAAATGTTGGGTCTTGTTTGTGTAGCCAGTTTTTTAGTCTATGTCTTTTTATCGGGGAGTTGAGTCCATTGATATTAAGAGCTATTAAGGAAAAGTAATTGTTGTTTCCTGTTATTTTTGTTGTTAAAGTTGGCATTCTGTTCTTGTGGCTGTCTTCTTTTTGGTTTGTTGAGGGATTACCTTCTTATTGTTTTTTTGGGCGTGGTACACGTCCTTGTATTGGTTTTTTTCTGTTATTATCCTTTGAAGGGCTGGATTCGTGGAGAGATAATGTGTGAATTTGGTTTTGTCGTGGAATACTTTGGTTTCTCCATCTATGTTTATTGAGAGTTTGGCTGGGTATAGTAGCCTGGGCTGGAATTTGTGTTCTTTTAGTTTCTGTATAACATCTGTCCAGGATCTTCTGGCTTTCATAGTCTCTGGTGAAAAATCTGGTGTAATGCTGATAGGCTTGCCTTTATATGTTACTTGGCATTTTTCTCTTACTGCTTTTAGTATTCTATCTTTATTTAGTGCATTTGTTGTTCTGATTATTATGTGTCGGGAGGTATTTCTTTTCTGGTCCAGCCTATTTGGAGTTCTGTAGGCTTCTTGTATGTTCATGGGCATCTCTTTCTTTAGATTTGGGAAGTTTTCTTCTATAATTTTGTTGAAGATGTTTGCTGGTCCTTTGAGTTGAAAATCTTCATTCTCATCCACTCCTATTATCCGTAGGTTTGGTCTTCTCATTGTGTCCTGTATTTCTTGGATGTTTTGAGTTAGGATCTTTTTGCATTTTACATTTTCCTTGATTGTTGTGCCGATGTTCTCTATGGAATCTTCTGCACCTGAGATTCTCTCTTCCACCTCTTGTATTCTGTTGCTGATGCTCGTATCTATGGTTCCAGATTTCTTTCCTAGGGTTTCTATCTCCAGTGTTGCCTCATTTTGGGCTTTCTTTATTATGTCTACTTCCCTTTTTAGGTCTAGTATGGTTTTGTTCATTTCCATCACCTGTTTGGATGTGTTATCCTATTTTTCTTTAAGGACTTGTAACTCTTTAGCCATGTTCTCCTGTAATTCTTTAAGTGAGTTATTAAACTCCTTCTTGATGTCCTCTACCATCATCATGAGATATGCTTTTAGATCCGTGTCTAGCTTTTCCAGTGTATTGGGGTGCCCTGGACTGGGTGAAGTGGGAGTGCTGGGTTCTGATGATGGTTAGTGGTCTTGGTTTCTGTTAGTAAGATTATTACATTTACCTTTCGCCATCTGGTAATCTCTGGGGTTAGTTGTTATCATTGTCACTTTTTAAAGATTGGAGCAGACTCTGTGTTCCACTCACCAGAAGTCTCAAAATCCTGTGGCTGGTTTCGTGGGCAGCCGGCAGGTGTCAGCCGACCCTGTGCTCCAGCCACCCCGGTGCCGGCCAGACCGTACGAGGCCCGTGGCCCCACCCAGTCTGGACCTCTGCCTCCCCAACCAAAGCCGTCTCAGTTCCCGAGCGATTGGTCTGGAGCAGAAGCTGCGCTCCACTCACCAGAAGTCCCAAGATCCTGTGGCGGGTGTCGTGGGCAGCTGGCGGGTGTCAGCCGACCCAGAGCTCCAGCTACCCCGGTGCTGGTCAGACCGGAAGAGGCCCGTGGCCCCACTCAGGCCAGCCTCCTGCCTCCCTAACCAATGCAGTCTCAGGTCCCGCGCGCAATTGGATTGGAGCAGAAGCTGTGTTCCACTCACCAGAAGTCTTAAGATCCTGTGGCGGGTGTTGTGGGTAGCTGGAGAGTGTCAGCCGATCCTGCGCCCTAGCTACCCCGGTGCTGGTCTGACCGGAAGAGGCTTGTGGCCCTACTCAGGCCGGATTTCTGCCCCCCAACGAAAGCAGTCTCAGGTCCAGCATGCAATTCGATTGGAGCAGAAGCTGTGTTCCACTCACCAGAAGTCTTAAGATCCTGTGGCGGGTGTTGTGGGTAGCTGGAGAGTGTCAGCCGATCCTGCGCCCTAGCTACCCCGGTGCTGGTCCGACCGGAAGAGGCTTGTGGCCCTACTCAGGCCGGATTTCTGCCTCCCCAACCAAAGCAGTCTCAGGTCCTGCGTGATTGGACTGGAGCAGAAGCTGTGTTCCACTCATCAGAAGTCTCAAAATCCTGTGGCGAGTGTCGTGGGTAGCTGGCGGGTGTCAGCCAACTCTGCGCTCTAGCTACCCTGGTGCTGGTCTGACCGGAAGAGGCTTGTGGCCCTACTCAGGCCGGTTTTCTGCTTCCCTAACTAATGCAGTCTCATGTCCCGCGTGATTGGACTGGAGCAGAAGCTGTGTTCCACTCACCAGAAGTCTCAAAATTCTGTGGCTGCAAATCTTTTATTAAAAGTCAGTTATGGAAACAAGTTAACCTTCTAAACTATTAAGAAAAAAACCAAAATGCAGACAAAATTAAAACAAAAGGAAAACATAATTTACACATACAAAGAAACCAGCAAACACATAACAACTCACATCCAAACATAGAGACCTCAGGCCTAAGGTCTGGGCTTAACTTTTTATCCTTTAGTAGGGGGTATGTTGTCCTCCATTCCCAGGTTAGGTTTTGTATCAATTTGCTCAGGCTGGGGAGAATATTGATTGTCTCAACAGTCAGTCAAATTTTAAATACAGATAATATACAACATTTATCCTTAAACGCCATTATCTGTTGGTGCTTAATGTGACAGAATAATGTTTCAGAAGTCAGTATCATTATGGAATTGTACTTGATTATAACCAGGAAAGCTCCATCACAGTCTAGAGTTCAGTTGATGAGTATCTCAGGAACTTCAGAATCTGGAGACTTGTAACTTCTTTGGTAGGGCGATAGATGATGCCATGTTGCCACATCAGCTTCAGGTCCTAAATATTCTTTGCTCTCACCAAAGTTTTTCCAGTAGGAAGTCAATACACAATACACATCCTTACACTAAAACATTGTGGCAAGAATAAGGTGTTGGACTGTGAAAACTCTTGGAATGTGCACTGTGGCAATCTGATATATTTTGAGTAAATGTATTAACAAAATATCACTGTCGCATCAAAATAAATGGAATGAAATCTTCCTGATATTTTTCCTAATACCACTTTCTTATAGACTAAGAACTAGACGTCCTCTGAACATTACATTCAATTTGTATTTATGATGAAACCATCTCATGATATTTATTATGTTAATTTTTAAAGAAGCTGGTCTCAGCTGGGTGTGCTGATGCAGCCTATAATCCCTGCATTTGGGAGGCTGAAGCTGAAGGATTAAGGTGTTTTAACAAAAACTATCTCAGAAGTAGAGAGGAGAAGAATAGTTAGCAGAGATTAGGAAAGGTTGAAGACATGAAAGATGGAGATTAGACAGTGAGGACAATGTTGCATGCACAGGAAGTATGAATCTAGAGATCCTTTACATAATAGAGTGGCAGTGGCTAACAATCTTGCATACATCATTTCACAATACCTAACAAGAGAACTTTGTATATTCCTGCTACCAATCATCAGGGTCTGCACCACATATTTACATACTCTTGGCCTCAAAGACTTGAAAATAAATGCTTCTAAGGATTTGCAAAAGCTAGTTGCATTGTTTGGAGAAGAGTGTGCATACATACGACCCTCAGATGAAGGAACTAGGCTGACAAGTGCATCAGTAAAAGTGTGGAAACATGTCTCCCTCATTTGTTAAAGAAGCTAAAGGCAAGTTAATGCTTGAAGCTGAGAAAGGATGTGGATCTGAAGAGGACAGACATATTCTCTCCTATCTGTTCCTACTGCTATAACTCCTGGTTCTCTTCTGGAGACTGACCCCAAATTTCTCAGCACGCTAGTTCAAGATCATGGTAATTATATAGTAATCTCCAAAAAAATGTATATTTAAAAAAAAATCACATAGACTCACTTGGAGATTGGGCCTCCAAAATAAAAGACTACTCATAGCAGGACAAGGGTAAACATGGTTATACCCACCAGGAGGAATGCTAATTTTATGTCCATGCATCTGGGAAAGTAAAATTAAATATCAAACATATCCCCTAGAAAGCTGGTATAATTTAAAAGGAAGGAGACAGTCCTTCAGCTTTAGGCTATTGCTCCCTCTTTGCTCTCATCATCTCCCTTGCTCTTGGCTTTCCTCTTCTCAATAAGATTACATAATCTCCTTATTCCAGAATCCAACAGGTTAAATGATTGGTGACCCCCCTCAACAAAAACTGTCACAAGGAACAAAGGGGGCACTCACGTGATCATGACCATCTTTTAGGCAGTACACATTTTGAGCCAAAGGTTTTGTGGGTTGGCTGCTGTCTTTACCCCTCCACTTGGAGTCCTGACTGGCTACAGGAAGTACCCACTTCAGGATCCATATCCCCAACTGTTGGAGTCTCAACTAGAGTTTCCCCAACAGACACACTGGGCCCTTCCCCCATCTCAGGTATCTGGCATGTCCTACAGATTGCCCCCTTCCTCCATGGCTGATTTCTGTTCTCTCTCCCCTGTTCTCACAACAGGTTCTTGGTCCCAATAATAGTGCCAGGTATGGGTTTCATCCTTTTGATTCTGGATTTAAAAACCAACCAGGAAGTTCTCTATTGTACTAATGGCACATCTTTTCAGAGTTGTTAATACTGAAGCTTCCACTGGCAGTTTTCATAGAAACATTTATTTTACTATATAGCACTGTAAAAGCTAGAAAGTAAGAGTGATGCTTCTAGGTCATTGTGAAGGGATTTCTCCATATTTTATGAAGTAGGGTCTTCAGAAGTAGGGTATTACTATTAAGTAACAGAGAGTAACAAAGAGTAATGGCAATTGCCTGTGATACTGAGAGAGCTATACGTCTTCACTTCACAACAACTCCAAAACCAGTAACCCATCTTGCTCCTGGGCTTTTTATTTGCTAGCTTGTGACATTAATAGGTGCACTGTTGTGCTAATATAGGGTAATTCACATACACTACATTAGAGTTTTAGAAAGCTTTAATAGCTTTTGTATTATTCTTTATAAAGGTCTTTAGTGTTAGCTATCCCTTCTCTCTCTCTCTTCTCTGCCATCTTACTACCTCCCACTCTATTTAAAACCTTATTTCATTATTGCTCTATACAACTGCAATCTATCTCTCATGACTTAAACATTTCCCCTCAGTGGCCCCTTGCTAATATCCTGACCTTCATGATTATTTACATGAAACCCATAAACACTTCAAACACTAAAGACTCACATCTATCAAGGTGATACAAATTGGAAGGTAAGGAGTGGCTTGAACGAGGCCCCCAGCACATGTGTAGCAGATGTGCAACTCAGTCTGCATGTGGGCCCCCAACTACTGAAGTAGAGATTCTCCCCAAAGCTGTAGCCTGACAGTGTTATCTGATCCCCAACAAGGCTGCCTTGTCTGGCCTCAGTGAGAGAGGATGCACCTACCCTGGCAGAGACATGATGTGCCAAGGTGAGGGATATCCAGGGGGTGCCCCATTCTCTGAGAAGAAGGAGGACAGCAATGGAGGGAAGGCCTTTGTGAGGGGGTCTGGAAGGGGGCAGCGTTTGATGTAAGTAAATGAATAATTAATCAAAAATGATTCAAAACTAACATCCAAAATTTGAGAAAAAAATCCACAAAATATGTGTCTATCTGAGTCTGGGATTGTCTCTTTCAGAAGAAATCTTCCCACTTCATCCATTTAGTTGAGATTTTGTGATTTTGTCTGTCTTGACAGGTGAAGAGTATTCCATTGTGTGAACTTAGAATGCTCTCTTTTCCATTCATCAGTGACCAGCGGTTCTGTGAATAGAGCAGTAATGAACATGGATGGGAAAATATCTACCCATAGGAGGATATAGGAAATGTAGCCATATATCATTGTATATATTGTCAATAATGAAACCACTAAGGATCTAGAATAGTCTTTAAATATTTCTCAGCCATTTTATTTAGTCTTTTGAGAACTCTCTAACTCTAAACCCCACTTTTAAGTTGAGTTGTTTGGTTTCTTGATGTTCAGTATTATTAGATTTTTTTATATATTCAAAATGCTGTCTGTTAGGCATATAGCTGGTACATATATTGTCCCTCTTGGTTTACTGCCTCTTCACTCAAATATAGTATGCTTTGCTATAAAGAGGCATGTTAGCTTCATGAGGTCCATTTGTAAATTGTTCTTAATGTTTGTGCTAGCCAGGTATTATTCAGTCTTTTCCAGTGCCTGTGTAATTCTCTATCTTATTCAGACCTTTGATTCACTCAAAGTTGAGTTTTGTTTCCGGTGAGCAAAAAGGATCTATTTCATGCTTCAGCGTATAAGTGTCTAGTTTAACTAACATCATTTTAAAAGATATGTTGTCTTTCCTCCAATGTGTTATTGGGATCTTTGTTAAACATTAGGGGGCTCTAAGAGAATGACCTTATCTATGGATCCTATTCTATTCTTGTGTGCTTTTCTATCAGTACCATGTTGTTTTTATTACTAGATTTTTGTGATATAACTTGAAATCTGGGATGGTGATACATCCAGCCAGGAATATGTTGAAAGATTCTTTTATTTATTAGGATTATTTTGTCTCTCTTGAATCAATTATGTATTCATATGAAATTTAAGATTTTACTTTCAATTTCTGTGAAGAATTGCCTTGAAATTTTGATGATGGTTGTATGAGAGAGCAGATTACTTTTTGTAAGTGGTCATTTCTACAATATTAATTCTTCCAATCCATGACCAAGAGCATCAGTTCAGATGTGAAGCTACTCCCAGTGGACTAGGTCCTCCTGCATCAATTATTAATCAATAAAATATCCAATAGACTTGTAGGAAAATTATCCTACAGGACAATTTGATTGAAGAATTTTCTCAATTGTGGTTCTATTCTCTCTTCTTAGATGACCTGAGCTTATGTCAAATTTACAAACAAACAAAAAATATGAGGAAAGAATGATTTGGGAGGAAAGAAATACTATAACAATACACACACACACACACACACAGACACACACACACACACACACACGTATATACATAAGAGTCAAATAAGCATGTTTACTTGCTTTTTACCTACCTGATCTTTCAAAAGCTACACTAGACTTCTTTTTCCCTCTGATAATAACATATTTTCTTTTTTATTAATTATTCCATTTTTTAAAATCTCAAATGATATCCCACTTCCCAGTTACCCCTCCAAAACACCCCCATCCCAATCTGTTCTCCCCTTCCCCTTTGCCTCTATGAGGATGCTCTCCCCCATACCCACCCAGTACTGCCCCACTGCTCTAGCATTCCCCTATGCTGGGGCATCAAATCTCCCTGGGACCAAGGACCTCCCCCATCCCATTGCTGTCAGGCAAGGCTATTTTCTGCTCTATATGTATCTGGAGTCCTGAATTCCTCCCTGTACACTTCTTGGTTGGTGGGCTAGTCTCTGAGAGAACTTGATGGTCAGGCCAGCCTATGTTCTTCTTCCAATGGGGTTGCAATCCCCCTCCACTCCTCTAGTCCTTCCACCAGCTCCTCCACAGGGGCCCTTGAGCTCAGTCTGATGGTTGGCTCCAAGCATCCACATCTGCATTGGTCAGTTGCTGGCCTGACCTCCCAAGAAACAGCCACACCAGTTTCCTGTCAGCAAGTGCCTCTTGACCACAGCAGCAATGTAGGGTTTGCTGTCTTCAGAAAGCATGGATCGTCAGGTGGGGCAGTCCCTTTATGGCCCTTCCTTCAGTCTCTGATCCATTTTTTTGTCCCTTTTTTCCTTTGGACAGGAACATTACTGGGTTAAAATCTTTGACATAGGTGGGTGTCCCCATCCCTTGACCAGGGGAATGTCTATCTGCTGAAGGTGGTCTCTCCAAGTTCTACATTCCCAGTCTCTGTGCATTTCAGCTAGTCACTCCTGGTCATTTATAGAAATCTCTTGTTTCCCTGGTGTCTGGAATCCACAAGTAGCTATCCCCAGTTTCTCATCTCCCCCCGCTATATATTTTTATTAGATTTCATGACCTTCTATACCTCTTCCCCACCCCCTCCAGCACTGATACTGCCCCCTATGCCCCCCCCCTGCTCCCTCTCCCAGGACACCATTTCCTTCTACCTCCCTCAATGATCTTGTTCCCCACTCAATGAAGTACTGAAGCATTCACATCCTTGACTTCCTTCCTGCTAAGCTCCATATGGTCTGTAGGTTGAATCATGGGCATTATGAGCTTTTGAGCTAATATGTGCTTATAAGTGAGTACATACCATGTGTGTTCTTTTGCATCTTGGTTACCTCACTCAGAATGACATTTTCTAGTTTCATTCATTTGCCTATAAATTTCATGAAGTCATTGTTTTCAATAGCTGAATTGTGTAAGTGTACCGTATTTTCTGTATCCATTCTTCTATTGAGGGACATCTGGGTTGTTTCCAGCTTCTGGCTATTATAAATAGGGTTGCTATGAACATAGTGGAGCATGTGTCCTTGTTATATGTTGGAACTTTTTTTGGGGGTATATGCCCAGTAATGTTATAGTTGAACTATTTCCAATTTTCTCAAGAACCACCAGACTGATTTCCAAAGTGGTTTTACCAGCTTTCAGTTCCACCAACAATGGAAGATGTTCCTCTTTCTCCACATCCTTGCCCGCATTTTCTGTCACCTGCGTTTTTGATCCATTCTGATTCTTAGCCATTCTGATTGGTGTGAGGTGGAATCTCTGGGTCATTTTGATTTGCATTTCTCTGATGACTAAGGATGTTGAACATTACTTTAAGTGCATCTCAGCAAATGTTGAGAAATAATAAATAAAAAGGAGGAAATGCTTTTGGAGAGGATTATATGCAGCATTTTCTTGGATTAACTGTAGAATTAATACTTTGTCATTAAGCAGTGGAAGTATACTTAAGAAAACAGGAGTCCTAAAAGAGATGCATTGATAGTAATTGGGAATTCTCCAATACCAGGCCCTAAGTAATAGGATTGTTTTTCTTTTTTAGCAAAGATTATGATGTTCATTTACACCTAAGAAAAGCAAACATGTGGATTATTCACTGTTCTGCAGAAATCTTCTTAATTGGAAGATATATGCACTTTGTTTTTTAAACCTACTTAAGATACACTAGAGAGTATATTTTGCCCTCTGTGGACAAATCTTTATACATATCACACTTTCTTGTTAATAAGTCCACTCACATTATCAAGGCAACAATTGCTTTTCTACTTTGGTTAAATATTTGAGCCAAGAGTGGGAAAGGGAAATCTTTAGAAGAAAATATTTTTCAAACCTTCTCTGTATCCATATCGAAGAGAAGGTGCATAGCTAGGTCAAAGAGCCAAGTACAGGTTTTACATGTATACAGGATACTCTAAAATACCCGGTGAGCTGGTAACCACCACTACTACTTGCTCCCTCACATGCCAAAATGTACTGGAGTGTAATGGAGACATTTACATTTCAGTTAATTGCTTTAGGATTGAGAAAAGGTCTCTAAGGTCGCTATATATTTTCTCTCAATTTCCAAGCAGTCTATGGGAGAGTTATGCATGTAAAATGACTATAAATGTAACTTTTATTCATCAAATGTAATTGTCCTCTGAGGTTTCCTGTTGAGTAAACTCATATTTTCTAGTTCTTTCTGAACTCTTGATGGCTGGTTCAACTGAACTTTTTGGCCCAAACTCCTTTCCAAGCTCAGTGATTCAAATTGGCTTCTCGTCATCTCTGACTGAATTGCTTTGGTTGGCCTCTAGCTCTGGTAATATGATCTAATCTTCTGAATCCTTCTCATTCTTTGGTTTGCTCTGTTATTACTTTCAATCTCTCTCTCTGAAAAACTCTACTGGTAACACTGCCTTCCCTCTCTTCCTCTCTGTACTGATCTCATAAGTTACCTTTCCTTTAAAATCTGTTCTCATGAGAGTTGGACATATTCTCTTTGACTCATTCTGTCACATCTTTCTTTGATTTGTCTCTTTGTCTCCCCCTTAATTAGACATCACTTTCAAATATTGCTGCTTCCTTCTACAAACTAATCTTACTTTCACTGTTTGGCATTAATGTTGAATACTAAGGGTGCATCTGTATTCCCGCCAGATCATACTGTAATCCAGAGTGTGTCTGCATTCCAGCTGGATAACATAGACCTAGAATGTCTTTGAACATGCTCCCTTTGCCAAGTTGCTGGATTAAAATTCCTCTCCTGGACTGGTGGGGCATGTTGAGTACTTTTGATTTAGTTCTTGATTGTTTCTCCATAACTTCACACTATGATACCCTAGGAGAAGCTCTGTACCTCTCCTATTATAGGGCTGATGGTAGATTCTTCTATAGTAATGGAGCCTCACTCAGTATTAGTGCCCCAGGAGCTGAGATACTAGACAATCAACAGTCACTAAGCTTCTCCAAGCCAGAGGCTTTCAAATTCATTATCTTATTCCCAAGAAAATAAGAACACTGAAAGGAATCCCATTAAAGTCAGGGTCAAGACAAGGTTGCTCACTCTCTTCCTATGTATTCAATATAGTAATCGAAGTTCTAACCAGAGCATTTAGAAAGCAAAAGGAGATAAAAAAAAGGATAAAAATTGGGAAGGAGAAAGTCAAGATATTACTATTTGTAGATGATAATATAGTGTATATATAACCAAGCCCCCAAAATTCTACCAGAGAGCTCTCAAAGCTGATAAACAACTTCAGCAAAGTAGCTGGATATAAAATTAACTCTAACAAATCAGTAGCCTTCCTCTACTCAAAGGATAAATGGGTTGAGAAAGATATTAGGGAAACAATAACCTTCACACTAGTCACTTCACACTTGCCTGGTTGTGACTCTAACCAGGAGAGTGAAAGATCTGTAAGATAAGAATTTCAAGTCTCTGAAGAAAGAAATCGAAGAATACCTCAGAAGATGGAAAGATTTCTCATGCTCATGGATCAACAGGATTAATAAAGTAAAAAATGGCCATCTTACCTAAATCAATCTACATATTTAATGTAATCCCCCTCAAAATTCCAAGTCAATTCTCCATAGAGTTAGAAAGAGCAATTCTCAAATTCATTTGGAATAACACAAAATCCAGGATAGCAGAAAACTATTCTCAACAATGAAAGAACTACTGGAAGAATCACCATCCCTGACCTTAAGCTGTACTTCAGAGCAATAGGGATAAAAACTGCATTGTAGGGATACATCCTACATGAAGGCTCCAAACCCAGACACTATTACAAATGCCAATAAGTTCTTGCTGACAGGAGCTTGATACAGCTCTCTCCTGAGCAGCTTTGTCAGATCTTGACCAATACAGATGTGGATGTTCACAGCCAAACATCAGACTGAGTACAGGGACTCCAATGGAGTAGTTAGGGGAAGGACTGAAGGAACTGAAAGGGCCCTATCTAGAATGGGAGGGGAGGCCCTTAGCTCTGTGAAGGCTTGATGCCCCAGTGTAGAGAAATGATAGGGCAGTGAGGAAGGAGTGGGTACATGGGTAAGGGAACACCCTCATAGAAGCAGGGTATGCGAATTTGGACAGGGTGTTTGCAGTGGGTAAACCTGGAAAAGGAATAACATTTGAAATGTAAATAAATAAAATATCCAATTAAAAAAAAGACAGCTGACAAAATGCAAATGATGTCTGTAGGTTAGTCAACTCTGACATTTCCTATTTCTCAGACTGTTTCACTGTGATTATGTAATTGATTTAACATTTGGGATTGTTGAGTGAAGACTAGAGAATTCTTTGTACTATTTTTGCCTGCCTGAGAGTTTTTCATAATACAAAAAAATAAAAGTCAAAACAAAACAAAACAAATCCTGCATGGGATTAGTACAGAGACAGGCAAGTAGATCAATGGAATAGAATTGAAGAACCAGAAATGAACTCACACAACTATGGTTACTTGATCTTTGGCAAAGGAGCTAAAACCATCCAGTGGAAAAAAGACAGCATTTTCAACAAATGGTGCTGGATCAACTGATGGCTAGCATTTAGAAGAATACAAATTGATCCATTCTTATCCCCTTGAATAAAGATCAAGTTCAAGTGGATCAAGGACCTCCACATAAAATCAAATACACTGAATTTAATGGAATAGAACATGTGGAAGAGCCTGGAACACATGAGCTCAGGGGAATTTTTTTCTGAACAGAACACCGCTGGCTTATGCTCTAAGATAAACAATTGCCAAATGGGAGCTCATAAAATTGAGAAGCTCTGTAAGGCAAAGGTCACCTTCAATAGGACAAAATGGCAATCCACATATTGGAAAAAGATCTTTACCAAGCCTATATCCTATAGAGGGATAATATCCAAAATATATAAAGAACTCAAGATAATCTCCAGAGAACCAAATAACACTGTTAAAAATGGGGTACAGAGCTCAACAAAGAATTCTGAAATGAGGAATCTCGAATGGCTGAGCAGCACTTAAAAAAATGTTTAACATCAGGGAAATGTAAACCAAAACAACCCTAAGATTCCACCTCATACCAATTAGAATGGTTAAGATCAAAAGCACAGGTGAGAGCAGATGCTGGAACGGATGTGGACAAAGAGATACACTCCTCCATTCCTGATAAAACTACTTTGGAATCAATCTAGTAGTTCCTGAGAAAATTGGAAATAGTTATACCTTAAGAACCAGCTGTACCAATTCTGTGTATATACCCAAAAGGTACTTCAACATATAACAAGGACACATGCTCCACTATGTTTATAAGAACTTTATTTATAATAGCCAGAAGCTGGAAACAACCCACATATCCCTCAACAGAGGAATGGATACAGAAAATCTGGTACATTTATACAATGGATGACTATTCAGGAATTAAAAACAATGACTTCATAAAATCCTCAGGCAAATGGATGGAACTAGAAAATATCATCCTGAGTGAGGTAACCCAGAGACAAAGGAACACACATGGTATGTACTTACTAATAACTGGATATTGACTCAAAAGCTCACAATGCTGTGATAAAACCCATAGACTATATGGAGCTTAGGAGGAAGCAAGACCAGGGTGGGGATGCTTCAGTACTGCATTGAGGGAGGAACAGTTTGATGGAGGTACATGGATACATGGAGGGAAGGGGGACCTGGAAGGGAGAGAGGAAGTGGAAGAAAAAAGGGGTTCACTATCAGTTATTGGATGGGACTGGAGTTACAGAGGGTCAGAAAAAATATGTATACACACACACACATATATTCTTATCCCCTGATATACATACATACATATATATATATATATATATATATATATATCCGCAGGGGATAAGAAGGATAGCCACTAGATTGACCCAGATGCCAGGGGAATGAGTGGCTTCTAGAACCCAATGGGAATGACTTTAGATTAAATGTGCAGTGAAGGGGAGATAGAACCTATAGAGACCACCTTCAGTAAATAGCCACAGATCCTAGCCAAATGATGGGATCACCCACCCATTTCAAAGTTTAAACCCAGAAATATTCCTGTCCAAAGGAGAACCAGGGACAAAAAATGGATCAGAGACTGAAGAAAGGGCCAAAAAGGGACTGTCCCACCTGAGGATCCATCCTTTATGAAGACACCAAACCTAGACACTGTTGCTATTGTTAAGAGGCACTTGCTGAAAGGAACTTGGTGTGACTGTTCTTTGGGAGTATTGACAGGAAACTGACAAATGCAGATGTGGATACATGAAGCCTGGGCTCAGGGATTCTGGTGGGGGAGCTGGTGGAAGGACTGGAGTTGTGGAGGGGAATTGCAATCCCATAGAGAGAACATCAGCTGCCTGGCCTACCCCTTATTTCCAGTTACTAGCCCATTAACCAAGTACCGTACAGGGAGGGATCCATAGCTCCAGATACATATTTAGCAGAGGACAGCTTTGCCTGACATCAATAGGAGGGGAGGCACTTGGTCCTGTGGAAGTTGATGCCCCAGCATAAGGGGATGTTGGAGTGGTGGGGCAGGAGAGGGTAAGTGGGTGAGTGAGCACCCTCATAGAGGCAAAAAGGAATAGGAAGAGGGCAGATTGGGCCTGGGGATGCTGTGGAAAGGTAACTGGGAAGTGGGATATCCTTTGAGATGTAAACAAATGGAATGATTTATAAAAGTAATAAAATTAAATGAAAAAAGGACCAAATCTGACAAGTACCTTCTGATCGGCACCAGCACCGGGGCACCTTGAGCACAGAGTCTGCGGACAACCCCAAGGTCTCCACAAGGACTCTCCACTGGATCTTAGGACCTCTGGTGAGTGGAACACAAATTCTGCTCCAATCCAATCGTGCGGGACCTGAGACTGCATTAATTTGGGGAGCAGAAAACACGGCCTGACCAGGGCCACAAGTCACTTCTGGTCAGCAACAGCACTGGGGCTCCTTGGGCGTGGAGTCTAAGGACACCCCCAAGGTCCCCAGGGGACTCTCCATGGGATCTTAAGACCTCTGGTGAGTGGAACACAACTTCTGCCAGGAGGCAGGTTCGAACACCAGATATTTGGGTACCTTCCCTGAAAGAGGAGAGCTTGCCTGCAGAGAGTCCTCTGACCACTGAAACTCAGGAGACAGATAATCTCCCAGGTCTGCTGATAGAGGCTAACATAATCACCTGAGGAAAAAGCTCTAACCAGAGACAACTATAACAACTAACTCCAGAGATTACCAGATGGCCAAAGGCAAACCTAAGAATCTTACTAACAGAAACCAAGACCACTCACCATCATCAGAATGCAGCACTCCCACCCCACACAGTCCTGGGCACCCCAACACACCCGAAAAGCTAGACCCGGATCTAAAAGCATATCTCATGATGATGGTAGAGGACATCAAGAAGGACTTTAATAACTCACTTAAAGAAATACAGGAGAACACTTCTAAACAGGTAGAAGACCTTAAAGAGGAAGCACAAAAATCCCTTAAAGAATTGCAAGAAAACATGACCAAACAGGTGATGGAATTGAATAAAACCATCCAAGACCAAAAAACCCAAAGTGAGGAAACGCTGGAGATAGAAACCCTAGGAAAGACATCTGGAACCATAGATGCAAGCAACAGCACAAAATACAAGAGATGGAAGAGAGAATCTCAGGTACAGAAGATTCCATAGAGAACATCGGCACAACAATCAAAGAAAATGCAAAATGCAAAAATATCCTAACTCAAAACATCCAGGAAATCCAGGACACAATGAGAAGACCAAACCTATGGATAATAGGAGTAGATGAGAATGAAGATTTTCAACTTAAAGGGCCACCAAATGTCTTCAACAAAATTATAGAAGAAAACTTCCCAAATCTAAAGAAAGACATGCCCATGATCATGCAAGAAGCCTACAGAACTCCAAATAGACTGGACCAGAAAAGAAATTCCACCCGACACATAATAATCAGAACAACAAATGCACTAAAAAAAAAGACAGAATATTAAAAGCAGTAAGGGGGAAAGGTCAAGTAACATATAAAGGCAGGCCTATCAGAATTACACCAGACTTTTCACCAGAGACTATGAAAGCCAGAAGAGCCTGGACAGATGTCATACAGACAGTAAGAGAACACAAATGCCAGCCCAGGCTACTATACCCGGCCAAACTCTCAATTACCATAGATGGAGAAACCAAAGTATTCCATGACAAAACCAAATTCACACATTATCTTTCCATGAATCCAGCCCTTCAAAGGATAATAACAGAAAAAAACCAATACAAGGATGGAAACCACACCCTAGAAAAAGCAAGAAAGTAATCCTTCAACAAACCAAAAAGAAGACAGCCACAAGAACAGAATGCCAATACTAACAACAAAAATAATAGGAAGAAACAATTACTTTTCCTAATATCTCTTAATATCAATGGACTCAATTCCCCAATAAAAAGACATAGACTAACAGACTGGCTACACAAACAGGACCCAACATTTTGCTGCTTACAGGAAACCCATCTCAGGGAAAAAGACACATACTACCTCAGAGTGAAAGGCTGGAAAACAATTTTCCAAGCAAATGGTTTGAAGAAACAAGCTAGAGTAGCCATTCTAATATCGAATAAAATCGACTTCCAACCCAAAGTTATCAAAAAAGACAAGGAGGGACTCTTCATACTCATCAAAGGTAAAAATCTTCCAAGAGGAACTCTCAATTCTGAATATCTATGCTCAAAATGCAAGGGCAGCCACATTCATTAAAGAAACTTTAGTAAAGTTCAAAGCACACATTGCACCTCACACAATAATAATGGGAGACTTCAACACACCACTTTCATCAATGGACAGATAGTGGAAACAGAAACTAAACAGGGACACAGTGAAACTAACAGGAGTTATGAAACAAATGGACTTAACGGATATCTACAGAGCATTTTATCCTAAAACAAAAGGATATACCTTCTTCTCAGCACCTCATGGTACCTTCTCCAAAATCAACCATATAATTTGTCACAAAACAGTACTCAACAGATACAAAAATATTGAAATTGTCCCATGTATACTATCAGATCACCATGGACTAAGGCTGATCTTCAATAACAACATAAAAAATGGAAAGCCAATATTCACGTGGAAACTGAACAACACTCTTCTCAATGATACCTTGGTCAAGGAAGGGATAAAGAAAGAAATTAAAGACTTTTTAAAGTTTAATGAAAATGAAGCCACAACATACCCAAACTTATGGGACACAATGAAAGCATTTCTAAGAGGGAAACTCATAGCTCTGAGTGCCTCCAAAAAGAAACTAGAGAGAGCACACACTAGCAGGTTGACAACACACCTAAAAGCTCTAGAAAAAAAGGAAGCAAATTCACCCAAGAGGTGTAGACAGCAGGAAATAATCAAACTGAGGGGCGAATTCAACCAAGTGGAAACAAGAAGAACTATTCAAAGAATCAACCAAAGGAGGAGCTGGTTCTTTGAGAAAATCAACAAGATAGATAAACCCTTAGCCAGAATCAATAGAGAGCACAGGTAAAGCATCCTAATTAACAAAATCAGAAATGAAAAGGGAGACATAACAACAAACCCTGAAGAAATCGAAAAGACCATCAGATCCTTCTACAAAAGGCTATACTCAACAAAACTGGAAAACCTGAACGAAGTGGACAAATTTCTAGAAAGATACCAGGTACCAAAGTTAAAGCAGGATCAAGTTAAAGATCTAAATAGTCCCATATCCCCTAAAGAAATAGAAGCAGTCATTAATGGTCTCCCAACCAAAAAAAGACCAGGGCCAGATGGGTTTAGTGCAGAGTTCTATCAAACCTTCAAAGAAGATCTAATTGCAGTTCTGCAGAAACTATTCCACAAAATAGCAGTAGAAGGTACTCTACCCAACTCATTTTATGAAGCCACAATTACTCTGACACCTAAACCACAGAAAGATCCAACAAAGATAGAGAACTTCAGACCAATTTCCCTTATGAATATCGATGCAAAAATCCTCAATAAAGTTCTCGCTAACCGAATCCAAGAACACATCAAAACAATCATCCATCCTTACCAAGTAGGTTTTATTCCAGGGATGCAGGGATGGTTTAATATACGAAAATCCATCAACGTAATCCATTATACAAACAAACTCAATGTCAAAAACCACATGATCATCTTGTTAGATGCGGAGAAAGCATTTGACAAAATCCAACACCCATTCATGATAAAAGTCTTAGAAAGATCAGGAATTTAAGCTCCATACCTAAACATGATAAAAGCAATCTACAGCAAACCAGTAGCCAAAATCAAAGTAA
The DNA here is from genome assembly GCF_978045245.1 of Mus caroli. NCBI lineage: Eukaryota > Metazoa > Chordata > Mammalia > Rodentia > Muridae > Mus > Mus caroli. The sequence continues at coordinate 141,397,928 of NW_028227258.1, read as the reverse complement.
ATGGTGAGAAGCTTGAAGCAATCCCACTAAAATCAGGAACTAGACAAGGCTGCCCACTTTCTCCCTACCTATTCAACATTGTACTTGAAGTCCTAGCCAGAGCAATTCAACAACAAAAGGAGATCAATGGGATACAAATTGGAAAAGAAGAAGTCAAAATATCACTTTTTGCAGATGATATGATAGTATATATAAGTGACCCTAAAAATTCTACCAGAGAACTCCTAAACCTGATAAACAGCTTCGGTGAAGTAGCTGGACATAAAATTAACTCAAACAAGTCAATGGCCTTTCTATACACAAAGAATAAACAGGCTGAGTAAGAAATTAGGGAAACAACACCCTTCTCAAGAGTCACAAATATTGTAAACTACCTTGGCGTAACTCTAACTAAGGAAGTGAAAAATCTGTATAATAAGAACTTCAAGTCTCTGATGAAATAAATTAGAGAAGATCTCAGAAGATGGAAAGATCTCCAATGCTCATGGATCGGCAGGATCAACATTGTAAAAATGGCGATCTTGCCAAAAGCAATCTACAGATTCAATACAATCCCTATCAAAATTCCAACTCAGTTCTTCAACGAATTAGAAAGGGAAATCATCGGCAGATTCATCTGGAATAACAAAAAACCAAGATAGCAAAAACTCTTCTCAAGGATAAAAGAACCTCTGGTGGAATCACCATGCCTGACATAAAGCTTTACTACAGAGCAATTGTGATAAAAACTGCATGGCGCTGGTATAGCGACAGACAAGTAGACCAATGGAATAGAATTGAAGACCCAGAAATGAACCCACACACATATGGTCACTTGATCTTTGACAAGGGAGCTAAACCATCCAGTGGAAAAAAGCATTTTCAACAAATGGTGCTGACACAACTGGTGGTTATCATGTAGAAGAAAGCAAATTGATCCTTTCTTATCTCCTTGTACTTAGGTCAAATCTAAGTGGATCAAGGAACTCCACAAAAAATCAGAGACACTGAAACTTATAGAGGAGAAAGTGGGGAAAAGCATTGAAGATATGGGCACAGGGGAAAACTTCCTGAATAGAATAGCAATGGCTTGTGCTGTAAGATTGATAATAGACAAATGGGACCTCATAAAACTGCAAAGCTTCTGTAAGGCAAAAGAAGCCGTCAATAAGACAAAAAGGCCACCAACAGATTGGGAAAGGATCTTTACCTATCCTAAATCAGATAGGGGACTAATATCCAATATATATAAAGAACTCAAGAAGGTGGACTCCAGAAATTAAAATAACCCCATTAAAAATGGGGCACCGAGCTAAACAAAGAATTCTCATCTGAGGAATACCGAATGGCTGAGAACAACTGAAAAAACGTTCAACATCCTTAATCATCAGGGAAATGCAAATCAAAGCAACCCTGAGATTCCACCTCATACCAGTCAGAATGGTTAAGATCAAAAATTCAGGTGACAGCAGATGCTGGCGAGGATGTGGAGAAAGAGGAACACTCCTCCATTGTTGGTGGGATTGCAAGCTTTTACAACCACTTTGGAAATCAGTCTGATGGTTCCTCAGAAAATTGGACATAATGCTACTGCAGAATAGTGCAATACTTCTCCTGGGCATATATCCAGAAGTCGTTCCAACTGGTAAGAAGGACACATGCTCCACTATTTTCATAGCAGCCTTGTTTATAATAGCCAGAAGCTGGAAAGAACCCAGATGCCCCTCAACAGAGGAATGGATACAAAAAAATGTGGTACATTTACACAATGGAGTACTACTCAGCTATTAAAAAGAATGAATTTATGAAATTCCTAGGCAAATGGTTGGACCTGGAGGGCATCATCCTGAGTGAGGTAACCCAATCACAAAAGAACTCAAATGATATGTACTCACTGATAAGTGGACATTAGCCTAGAAACTTAGAATACCCAAGATATAAGATAAAATTTGCGAAACACATGGAACTTAAGAAGAAGGAAGACCTAAGTGTGAACACTTTGCCCCTTCTTAGAATTGGGAACAAAACACCTATGGAAGGAGTTACAGAGACAAAGTTTGGAGCTGAGACAAAAGGATGGACCATCTAGAGATTGCCATATCCAGGGAATCATCCCATAATCAGCTTCCTAACGCTGACACCACTGCATACACTAGCAAGATTTTGCTCAAAGGACCCTGATATAGCTGTCTTTTGTGAGACTATGCTGGGGGCTAGCAAACACAGAAGTGGATGCTCACAGTTAGCTATTGGATGGATCACAGGGCCCCCAATGGAGGAGCTAGAGAAAGTATCCAAGGAGCTAAAGGGATCTCCAACCCTATAGGTGGAACAACATAATGAACTAACCAGTACCCCAGAGCTCTTGTCTCTAGCTGCATATGTATCAAAAGATGGCCTAGTCGGCCATCACTGGGAAGAGATGCCCATCGGTCATGCAAACTTTATATGCCCCAGTACAGGGGAGCGCCAGGGCCAAGAAGTGGGAGTGGGTGGGTAGGGGAGTGGGGGGCTATGGGGGACTTTTGGGATAGCATTGGAAATGTAAATGAGGAAAATACCTAATAAAAAAATATTTCAAAGAAAAAAAAGGACCAAATCTATGAAAGTAGGAATAAAGGAAAAAAAAGGAACCAAGATCAAAGGCCTATGAAATATTTTCAATAAAATCATAGAAGAAAAATTTTCTAACCTAATCATGGGACCAAACCATAAGAGAATCAAATAAAGTGGATCAGAAAAGAAAATCCACTCAGTACATAACACAAAACACATAGACATAATGACACATTATTTAAATCAGCACCTGAAAAGAGAAAGTAATATATAAATACAGAGCTATTGGACTTGCATTAGACTTCTTGATGAAAACTCTAAGTGCCCGAAGACCCTTGCATGTGTAGTTCTAACTTAGAGACAACTGCTAGCAGCCCAGACCACTAGATCCAAAAAAATTTTCAATCATGTTTGACAGGAAAAAAAAAGACATTTCATAAGAAAACCAACATCTATTCTAAAATCCAACCTTAAATAAGGTGCCAGAAGGATAACTCCAAGCTAGAGATGTTAACTATAACCATAAAAATAATCTCAGACCAATAAAGTCAGAAGATAAGAAATACATATATCACCATCACCAAGACTGCCACTACTTCTACCACCAGTGCCACCATCACCAACAAAAATAACATGAATCAAGTATCACAGAAATTAATAATCATTGGTCATTATTATCTTTCAACATCAATGTTCTCAGTTTCCCCTTAATAAGACACAGACTAAAAGGATCAATGATAAAACAGGACCCATCCTTCCACAGCATTCAAGAAACATACTTCAATATCAACAATAGACATTACTTCAGAATAGAGAGTTGAGAAAAGATATTCCAAGCAATTGAACCTACGAAACAAACTGGTATAGCCAGTCTATTATCTAACAGAATAGATGTCAAATGAAAACTAATCAGAAGGAATAGGGAAGAATACTACATACTCAACAAAGAAAACATCCACTAAGATTCCATTTCAATTCTTAACATTTATGTCCCAAAGAAAAAGGCACTCAGTTTGTAAAAGAAATACTATTATAACTTAAATCACATACTAACCCTCATATACTGATAGTGAAAGATTTCAATATCCTGTTTTTACTAACAGGTCATTGAGATAAAAATTAAATAGAGAAATGATAGAGCTAAGAGATATTATAAAGAACATGGACCTAAGAGTTAGTTACAGAACATTTAACCCAAACACAAATGAATATCTTTTGTTCTTTGCACTTCATGGAAATTCTTCCAAAATTGGCCACATACTAAAACAAAAGTGAGTCTCAACTGATATAAGAAAATGGAAATATGACTTTGTTTCCTATCTGACAACCACATATTAAAACTAGATATCATTAAAAAACAGAACCAACAGAAAGTTTATAAATTCATGGAAAGTGAACAACTCTTCTGTGAATGAAAAGACAGAAATTAAATAGTTCCTAGAAATGAGTGAAAATGAATGCACAAAATTCTCAAACTTTTGGGACACAATGAAAGCACTCCAAAGAGGCAAACTTATAAAGTAAGTGCCCACATAAGAATATTGGAGAATTGTCATGCTAATATCTTAACATTGTACCTGAAAGCTCTAGAACAACAATAACAAAAAAAGAATTCACATACCAAAAGAGCAGGCAACAAGAGATAAACAAACTCAAAGCTAAAATCAATAAAATAGAAACAACAACAACAACAACAAAAAAAAAAACACGATAAAAAGAATTAAAAGAATTAATGAAACCAAGAGTTGGTTCTTTGGGAAAATCTGTTAGATTGAAAAACCCTTACAAAAATTACCTAAAATGTTGTAAAGAGAATTTCAAAATAAACAAAATCTGAAGTGGAAAGGGGAACATAGCAGGAATAGAGAGATGGCTCAGTGGTTACAGGCACTGACTGCTCTTTCAAAGGTCCTGAGTTCTATTCCCAGCAACCACATGGTGTCTCACATCCATCTGTGAAGAGATCTGATGCCCTCGTCTGGTCTGAAAACAGCTACAGTGTACTCATATAAATAAAATTAATCTTAAAAGTGTGTGTGTAACAGGACCCAACATTTTGCTGCTTACAGGAAACTCATCTCAGAGAAAAAGATAGACACTACCTCAGAATGAAAGGCTGGAAAACAATTTTCCAAGCAAATGGTAGGAAGAAACAAGCTGGAGTAGCCATTATAATATCTGATAAGATTGACTTCCAACCCAAAGTCATCAAAAAAGACAAGGAAGGGCACTTCATTCTCATCAAAGGTAAAATCCTCCAAGAGGAACTATCAATTCTGAATATCTATGCGCCAAATACAAGGGCAGCCTCATTCATTAAAGATACTTTAGTAAAGCTCAAAGCACACATTGCACCTCACACAATAATAGTGGGAGACTTCAACACACCACTTTCGCCAACAGACAGATCATGGAAACAGAAACTAAACAGGGACACAGTGAAACTAACAGAGGTTATGAAACAAATGGATCTGGCAGATATCTACAGAACATTTTATCCTAAAACGAAAGGATATACCTTCTTCTCAGCACCTCATGGTACCTTCTCCAAAACTGACCACATAATTGGTCACAAAACAAGCCTCAACATATACAAAAATATTGAAATTGTCCCATGCACCCTATCAGATCACCATGGACTAAGACTGATCTTCAATAACAAAATAAATAATAGAAAGCCAACACACACGTGGAAACTAAACAACAATCTTCTCAATGATACCTTGGCCAAGGAAGGAATAAAGAAAGAAATTAAGGACTTTCTGGAGTTTAATGAAAATGAAGCCACAATATACCCAAACTTATGGGACACACTGAAAGCATTTCTAAGAGGAAAACTCATAGCTCTGAGTGCCTTCAAAAAAAACTAGAGAGAGCACACATTAGCAGCTTGACAACACACCTAAAAGCTCTAGAACAAAAGGAAGCAAATTCACCCAAGAGGAGTAGACGGCAAGAAATAATCAAACTCAGGGGTGAAATCAACCAAGTGGAAACAAGAAGAATAATTCAAAGAATCAACCAATCGAGGAGCTGGTTCTTTGAGAAAAACAACAAGATAGATAAACCCTTAGCCAGAATCAATAGAGGGCATAGGGAAAGTATTCTAATTAACAAAATCATAAATGAAAAGGGAGACATAACAACAGACCCTGAAGAAATCCAAAACACCATCAGATCATTCTACAAAAGGCTATACTCAACAAAACTGGAGATCATGGATGAAATGGACAAGTTTCTAGACAGATACCAGGTACCAAAGTTAAATCAAGATCAGGTTAATGATCTAAACAGTCCCATATCCCCTAAAGAAATAGAAGCAGTCATTAATAGTCTCCCAACCAAGAAAAGCCCAGGACCAGATGGGTTTAGTGCAGAGTTCTATCAAACCTTCAAAGAAGAACTAATCCCAGTTCTTCACACACTATTCCACAAAATAGAATCAGAAGGTACTCTACCCAACTCATTCTATGAAGCCACAATTACTCTGATACCTAAACCACATAAAGACCCAACAAAAATAGAGAACTTCAGACCAATTTCCCTTATGAATATTGATGCAAAAATCCTCAATAAAATTCTCGCTAACCGAATTCAAGAACACATCAAAACAATCATCCATCCTGACCAAGTAGGATTCATCCCAGGGATGCAAGGATGGTTCAATATATGAATATCCATCAATGTAATCCATTATATAAACAAACTCAAAGACAAAAACCACATGATCATCTCGTTAGATGCTGAAAAAGCATTTGACAAAATCCAACACCCATTCATGATAAAAGTATTGGAAAGATCAGGAATTCAAGGCCCATACCTAACCATGATAAAAGCAATATACAACAAACCAGTAGCCAACATCAAAGTAAATGGTGAGAAGCTGGAAGCAATCCCACTAAAATCAGGGACTAGACAAGGCTGCCCACTCTCTCCCTACCTATTCAACATTGTACTTGAAGTCCTAGCCAGAGCAATTAGACAACAAAAGGAGATCAAGGGGATACAAATCGGAAAAGAAGAAGTCAAAATATCGCTTTTTGCAGATGATATGATAGTATACATAAGTGACCCTAAAAATTCCACCAGAGAACTCCTAAGCCTGATAAATAGCTTCGGTGAAGTAGCTGGATATAAAATTAACTCAAGCAAGTCAATGGCCTTTCTGTACACAAAGGATAAACAGGCCGAGAAGGAAATTAGGGAAACAACACCCTTCTCAATAGTCACAAACAATATAAAATACCTTGGCGTGACTCTAACTAAGGAAGTGAAAGATCTGTATGACAAGAACTTCAAGTCCCTGAAGAAAGAAATTAAAGAAGATCTCAGAAGATGGAAAAACCTCCCATGCTCATGGATTGGCAGGATCAACATTGTAAAAATGGCTATCTTGCCAAAAGCAATCTACAGATTCAATGCAATCCCCATCAAAATTCCAACTCAATTCTTCAACGAATTGGAAAGGGCAATCTGCAAATTCATCTGGAACAACAAAAAACCTAGGATAGCAAAAACTCTCCTCAAGGATAAAAGAACCTCTGGAGGAATCACCATGCCTGACCTAAAGCTGTACTACAGAGCAATTGTGATAAAAACTGCATGGTACTGGTATAACAACAGACAAGTAGACCAATGGAACAGAATTTAAGACCCTGAGATCAACCCACATACTTATGGTCACTTGATCTTTGACAAGGGAGCAAAAACCATCCAGTGGAAAAAAGACAGCATTTTCAACAAATGGTGCTGGCACAACTGGCGGTTATCATGTAGAAGAATGCAAATTGATCCATTCCTATCTCCTTGTACCAAGGTCAAATCTAAGTGGATTAAGGAACTCCACATAAAACCAGAGACACTGAAACTTATGGAGGAGAAAGTAGGGAAAAGCCTCGAAGATATGGCTACAGGGGAAAAATTCCTGAATAGAACAGCAAAGGCTTGTGCTGTAAGATGGAGAATCGATAAATGGGACCTCATAAAGTTGCAAAGCTTCTGCAAGGCAAAAGACACCGTCAATAAGACAAAAAGACCACCAACAGATTGGGAAAAGATCTTTACCTATCCTAAATCAGATAGGGGACTAATATCCAATATATATAAGGAACTCAAGAAGGTGGACTCCAGAAAATCAAATAACCCCGTTAAAAAATGGGGCTCAGAACTGAACAAAGAATTCTCATCTGAGGAATACCGAATGGCAGAGAAGCACCTGAAAAAATGTTCAACATCCTTAATCATCAGGGAAATGGAAATCATAACAACCCTGAGATTCCACCTCACACCAGTCAGAATGCCTAGGATCAAAAATTCAGGTGACAGCAGATGCTGACGAGGATGTGGAGAAAGAGGAACACTCCTTCATTGTTGGTGGGATTGCAAGCTGGTACAACCACTCTGGAAATCAGTTTGGCGGTTCCTCAGAAAACTGGACATAATAATACCAGAGGATCCAGCAATACCTCTCCTGGGCATATATCCTGAAGATGTTCCAACTGGTAAGAAGGACACATGCTCCACTATGTTCATAGCAGCCTTATTTATAATAGCCAGAAGCTGGAAAAAACCCAGATTCCTCTCAACAGAGGAATGGATACAGAAAATGTGGTACATTTACACAATGGAGTACTACTCAGCTATTAAAAGGAATGAATTTATGAAATTCCTAGGCAAATGGATGGATCTGGAGGGCATCATTCTGAGTGAGGTAACATATTCACAAAGGAACTCACACAATATGTACTCACTGATAAGTGGATATTAGCCCAAAAACTTAGGATACCCAAGATATAAGATACAATTTGTTAAACGCATGAAACTCAAGAAGAATGAAGACCAAAGTATGGACACTGTGCCCCTTCTTGGAATTGGGAACAAAACACCCATGGAAAGAGTTACAGAGATAAAGTTTGGAGCTGTGAAGAAAGGATGGACCATCTAAAGACTGCCATATCCAGTGATCCATTTCATAATCAGCTTCCAACGCTGACACCATTGCATACACTAGCAAGATTTTGCTGAAAGGACCCAGATATAGCTGTCTCTTGTGAGACAATGCCGGGGCCTAGCAAACACAGAAGTGGATACTCACAGTCAGCTATTGGATGGATCACAGGGCCCCCAATGGAGGAGCTAGAGAAAGTACCCAAGGAGCTAAAGGGAACTGCAACCCCATAGGTGGATCATTATTATGAACTAACCAGTACCCCAGAGCTTTTGTCTCTAGCTGCATTTGTATCAAAAGATGGCCTAGTAGGCCATCACTGGAAAGAGAGGCCCATTGGACTTGCCAACTTTATATGCCCCAGTACAGAGGAATGCCAGGGCCAAGGGGTGAGGGTGGGTGGGTGGGGGACTGTGGGGGGGGGAGTGTATTGGGGACTTTTTGGATAGCATTGGAAATGTAATTGAGGAAGTTACCTAATTAAAAAAAAAAAGTGTGTGTGGGTGGGACATAACTACAGACACTGAGGAAATCCAAGGGAATTTTTAGAACATATTTTACAAACCTGAGCTCAACCAAATTGTAAAAATCTAAAGAAATGGATTTTTCTCTTTTCTCTAGAGATTCTACTTACCAAAGTTGAATGATGATCGCACAAGTAATTCAAATAAGACTATAACCTGTAGTAAAATATTTTTTCTCAATAGACTTTTAAAATAGTCATCAAATGTCTGCCAACCAAAAAAAAAAAAAAAAAAAAAAAAAAAAAAGTCCAGGGCCAGATGGCTTTATCATAAGATTCTACTAGACTTTTAAAGAAGAGTTAATGCCACCACTCTTCAACTTCTTGCACAAAATAGAAATAAGATGAATATTGCCGAATTTAATATATGATGCCACAGTTACTGTGATACCCATCCCACATTAGAAAACTAACAAGGATGGAGAATTGCTGATCAATTTTCCTCATAAACATAGATGGAAAAGTACTCAACAAAATACTTGCAAAACAATTCCAAGAACACATCAGAGAGCATCTACCATGATCAAGTCAGCTTCATCCTAGAGATGCAGGGATAGTTCAATACATGAAAATCCATAAATGCAATCCACCGTATAAACAAACTTAAACAGTCCACATGATTATCTCATTAGATGAGAAAAATATCTTAATAATAATCCAAAACACTTTCTACATAAAAGTCCTAGAGAAATTGGGAACTCAAGGGACCTACCTAAATAATTTTTAAAAGGCAGTTTATTGCAAGCCTATAGCCAACATCACTATAAATATAGAGAATCCCAAAGGAACTCCACTAAAATCAGGAACAAGGGAACACTCCTTTCCTCTCTCCATGTTTACTCAATATACTACTTGAAGTCTTTTTTTAGACAACTCATGGAGATCAATGGGATGTAGAGAGTAAGAAATTAAACTAACCTTATTTGTAGAGAATACAAAAGAATATTTAAGTGACCTGAAAAATTCAACAAGAAAACTCCTATCGTGATAAACCCTTTTAGGAAGTAGCTGGATACAAAATTAACTTGAGTTTCCTTCCAATATAATATAATAAATCATCTCAGAAAAAAATCAGTGTAACAAGACCTTTCACAATAGTCTCAAATAACATAAGGTATCTTGGAGTAACTATATCTAAGCAAGTGAAAGACTTGCCTGGCTAAAAACTTCCAATCTGAAGAAAAAACTGATATCAGAAGACGGCAATAGTCATGCTCATGGATGAGTAGAATTAACATAGTAAAAATGTCTGTTCCTATCAAAAGCTGTCTACAGATCTAACTCAATTCCTTGATTCAGTGCAATCCTTCATCAAAATGTCAACACAATTCTTCTCTGATCTTGAAATGAAAATTTTCTGGTATACACACACATACACACACACACACACACACACACACACACACACACACACACACACACACACACACACCAGGATAGTTATCACAATCCCGAACAATGAAATAACTTTTGGAGGTCTGTCTCACCATTCCTGATTTCAAATTGTCCTGCAAATCTGTATTCATAAATACAGCATGATTTTGGCATAAAAACACATGCAATGGTTAATGGAACTGGATTGAAAACCCAAACATAAATCCACACATGAATAGCATCTAATTTTTAATCAAGAAGCCAGAATACACAGTGGAAAAAAAGACATTATTGTCAGCAAACGGTGCTGCTCTAATTGGATGTCCGCATGTAGAAGAAAGCAAATAGATCCATACACTGTATAGAACTTGACTCTAAATACATCAAAAACATCAACATAAAACCAAGTGTAGTGAATCTGGTAGATGAGAAAATGGGAATTACTCCTGAACTCATTGGCAAAGGACTTTCTGAACTGAACACCATTAGCACAAGCACTAAGATAGGCAATTAATAAATGTGTTGTTATTAAACCAGGATGCTTCTGCATGCAAAAGACCCTATCATGTGGACAAAACAGTAGCCTACAGAATGGGAAAAGATTTCTTTTTCTTTACCAACTCCACATCTAATAAAGCCCCAACATCCAAATTATATAAAGAATTCAAGAAACTAGGCATCAAAAACTTAAATAATCCATTTTTTTAAAGGGTTACAGATCTTAACAGAGGATTCTCAATAGAGGAAGCTCAAATGACTGAAAACAGTTATATAAATGTTCAACTCCATAGTCATAAGGTAAATCCAAATCAAAACTACATTGAGATTCCATGTTATACTTAAAGTAAAAATACAAGTGACAGCTCAGGCTGGTAAGGCTATGGAAAAAGGAAAAAAATCCTCCATTGCTGGAGTGAGTACAAACTTTTATAGCTGCTATGGAAATCAGTGTAGTGGTTCCTCAGAATAATGGAGTTTCATCTACCTCAAGTTTCAGCTATACCACTCTTGGACATATATACCCAAATGATGCTTGATCCTGCCCAAATGACACTTGCTCAACTGTGTTCATTGCTACTCTATTCACAATAACTCGGGCTGGGAAACAACCTACATGTCCACAAACAGAGTAATACATAAAGAAAATGTGATACATTTGCACAATGAAGTATTAGTCAACTATTTTTTAAAAACCACACCATGAAATTTACAAGCAAATGAATGGAACTGGAAAAAAAATCAGCCTGAATGAAGTAATGCAGACTCATAAAGATAAATACAATATGTATTTGCTTATATGTGGGCATTATCTATTATGTAAATGATACTCAAGCTATAATTGACATACTCAGTGTTTAGGTATAGTAGGATACATGGATCTCCCTAATAGGGAAAAAAAATATATGTTTTGTGGATGTACTGGGAATGGGAAAATATGAACAATAGCATAAGATAGGAAGGTAAAGGAGAGAGGGTATTGATAGAGTAAATGTCAAAAGAGACAGATCTGAGGGACATTTAAGGGTGGTATGGAAACAGTGCAGTAGAAACTTTCTAAAATATATGAAGGACAATCTACGGATATCTTCAAATAATTGAAGAGATAGAATCTCAAGTAGCCATTTCTTGTCACAAAACAAAATTTTCTATACTGGGACTGGGTTGTATTCAATTGAGTTGTCCAAATGGCTCCAAAGAAATCCCCAAGCAGTCCAAGTTGCTGAAGATTGAAGATTCTCTCTCTCTCTCTCTCTCTCTCTCTCTCTCTGTGTGTGTGTGTGTGTGTGTGTGTGTGTGTGTGTGTGAGAGAGAGAGAGAGAGAGAGAGAGAGAGAGAGAGAGAGAGAGAGAGAGAGAGAGAGAGGACAGGGAGAAACTGCAACCCTCAGCTCTAACGGGGATATATCAATCAAATCCTTTCGTCATAGCTCAGGGAAATTCACCAAAGAGAATGCAGAAAGAGTGTAAGAGTCAGAGGGAATAGAGAACCTCAGGAGAACAGAGTCCTCTAAATAAACTGGGCAAAGTTCATATGAATCTCATAGAAGTAGAGCAGGAAGCACAGAGCCTGGATGGGTCTGCACCAGATCTTCTGCATGTATCATAGCTTATCTTTTTGTGTTTTTATAACTCTTGAGTTTGTGAATGAGTGGATTTTTGTGCCTTCTCAGGTTCCTTTCCTTCTGTTGGTTTGCTTTGTCCAATTTTGAAGTGACAGTGTTTGTTTATTATATTATATTTTATTTATTTTTTGAGATTAATTTTTAATTGCAATATTTTCCCCTTCCCTTCCCTCTCTCCAGAGCCCTCATAAGCTCCTTTCTACTCTCCTTCAAATATATGACCTCTATGTTCACTACTTGCTATTTCTTAGGTATATGTATATACATACATACATTTATAAATATAAACTGTTCAGTCCATATAATACTATTCATATGTCCTCCGGGCCCACCACTTGGCACTGGATAAGCACTCAGTGAGCCCTTTCCTGGGGAAGGCCACCACTCCTATTCCCAGTTTTCTCATATGCCTGTAGTTCTTTGTGTAATGTTGAGGCCTTTGGCAATTTTGTCAAATTTTTTTTTTTTTTTTTTTTTTTTTTTGCTTCCATTGAGATTGTCATAGTGTGATGGTTTGTATAGATTGTTGGACCAGAGAGTGACACCATCTGGAGGTGTGGCCTTGTTGGAATAGGTGTGTCATTGTGGGTGTGGGTTTAAAACCCTCATCCTAGTTGCCTGGAAGTCAGTCTTCCACTAGTAGCCTTTAGATGAAGACAGAGAATTCTCAGCTCTGCCTGCACCATGCCTGTCTAGATGCTGCCAGGCTCCCACCTTGATGATAATGGACTGAACCTCTGAACCTGTAAGACAGCCCCAGTTAAATGTTGATTTTTTAAATAAGACTTACCTTGGTCATGGTGTCTGTTCACAGCAGTAAAACCCTGACTAAGACAAAGTTGGTACCAGGGACTGGGGTATTGCTGTGATAGGCCTGAGCAAGCTTTTATTTGAAAAAATGTGGATTTGGAACACAGTGGAATGCTTTAAATGGGGCTTAATCAGTCATCCTAGTAGGAATATGGAAGACATTGTTGCAACAATGTCTGGTTAAGTCTCATGAAGAGAAGTTTGAACAAGCATAGCAAGCCAGTAAGGAACATCTCTCCATGGCCTCTGCATCAGCTCCTGCTTGCTGACCTGCTTGAGTTTCAGTTCTGACATTCTTTGGTGATCAACAGCAATGTGGAAGTGTATGCTGAATAAACCCTTTCCTCTCCAACTGCTTCTTGCTCATGATGTTTGTGCAGGAATAGAAACACTGACTAAGACACATAGGTTTTCTTTTTTGGTGAAAATGACATGTTTCATTGATTGGTTTTCATATTTTATACTATTCTTGTGATCCCATTATAAATTCCAGTTGTTCTTAGTATATAATATTTTTGTGTGATTTTGAGAATTGTTTCTTATTATTTTGTTGAGGATTTTACATTCACATTCATAAAATGCATGAATACATCTTGTAATATCTTTGTCTAATTTTTGTGTCAGGATTTCCTAAACCAGTTGGATGACGCTTCTTCCTCTTCAGTTTTACATGGTTTATGAAGGACTGGTGTTACTTCTTTAGATGTTTAGCAGAATGTGCCAGTAAAGCCCTCTGTCCTTCATTGTTTTGTAGGAAGCATTTCCATTACTAATTCAGCCTCTTACTGTATCTTGATTATATATAATTTTAATGGTTTGTTGTTATTATCACTTAGAGACTTATTCTGGATCTAAATGGGAAAGGAGGGAGGGAGAACCTGGGAGGAGTAGAGGGAAGGGAAACTGTTAACAGGATATAATATGTAAGAAACAAATCTCCTTCCAATAAAAGAGAATAAAAAAGAATGTTACCTCAGATATCTTGGTTTGAAGGAGACTTCTGATCTACAAGGTATGGGGCTCAAGGGGAACAGGGTGAAAGTCCTACACCACAAAGCAAATTTGCCTCATTGATTCTGTCTTGGGTTTCTAGTGCTGTGAGTAGACACCATGACACGGCAGCTGTCGTCACACAGAAGCATATCACTGGGGCTGCTTTACAGTTCAGAGGTTTAGTCTGATATCAACATGGTAGGTAGCATGGCACCATGCAGGCAGCCATTGTTCTGGAAAGATAGCTGAAAGTTCAACAGTCAGTTCTGCGGGCAGCAGAAAGAGGGAGTAATACTGGGCCTGCCTTACGCATAGGAACTTTCAAACATTGTTGATGCTTGGTCTGTTTCTATGTATCATAACGCTAAACTCTCTCTCTCTGAATGTCTAGGCCTACGAGGTAATTCTCAGATTTATAAGCATTCTCGTGCAAATGTTATTTCTTAATTTAAAACTTGGTTAAATAAAAATGACTTCAGTCAACTACTGGAAGGATTGGAGGTAGGCTGGTCTCTGAGTTACTTGGTTGAACAGAGGAGAGAAAAGAGGCACCATGAGAAGAGAAGTACCATGAGCAAATGGTCAGGAGAAACAGCAAATATTTTGGGAACATCACTGGAGAGATCACCAGGCCAGCAGTTGGAAAAAGTAGATTCTGTGTTACTTCTCAGCCCTGGTAACTGTCAAATCCAACTAAACTAACCAGAGTCCGAGTCTCACTTATTTGTATGCTAGTCAGGGATAAGCTTAAATTGGCTGTACTACAAAACTTCCTCCAAACAGGGCACGCCTCTCATTAATGCCACTGCCTATAGACCTATGTGGGCCATTTTCCTTCAAACCTCTCTATCTTCTCTCTCCAAAACTGACAGTTCATTCCAGGTTAGTGCA
This sequence comes from Mus caroli, assembly GCF_978045245.1. Lineage (NCBI taxonomy): Eukaryota > Metazoa > Chordata > Mammalia > Rodentia > Muridae > Mus > Mus caroli. The sequence continues at coordinate 141,382,733 of NW_028227258.1, read as the reverse complement.
ATGTGATGAATGCTTTTCACTCTTTTTAAAAAGACTTATTTAGTTTTTATTTATATGAGTACACTGTCTTCAGACACACTAGAAGAGGGCATCGAATCCCATTACAGATTGTTATGAGCCACCATGTGGTTGCTGGGAATTGAACTCAGGACCTCTGTAAGAGCAGTCAGTGCTCTTAACCCCTGAGCCATTTCTCCAGCCCAGTGTTTTTCATTCTTAATGACTTTTAGTCCAAGATATGGAACTTATAGGTTCTGGTAACTAATATCTCTGTTGTGAATCTTCTTAAGGGCTCATAAGCACATTATCACCTTAATTTTTCATTTACTTCTTTCTCTTTCATTTGAATATTGCGTATCTATTTTTTCAAAACACAAGTTTTAAAAATGGAGAATAAAAGCATGTCCCATGAAAATATAGCTTACAAAAACTTTCTTTGCTAAGTTTCAGTTGGCACAAACTTTCTATTTGTCTTCTAACCTGGGGTCCTCCTGAAGAGGGAACAGATTGATGAAAGATGATAACTTCTGTCGGCCTACCGACAGTGAACTTAACTTTACTGGCTAATGCAGCTCCTTTTCTATCTTCTCAGGTTTCTTTCCAGTTCAAAGAGTTGATCGTAGTATCCACCACTATGAAAGCTGAGTTTATTTTGTTAGCTAACATGTGAGCATCCGATGCTGTTAAATGCTGTCTCAGAACTTTGTGTCATTATTTGTGGCTCCAGAGAATTTTACCAGCACAAGACTCAAATATCTTATAATCCCCTGAGGGACTGTGTGAAGAGTTTAGTATGGTTGCTCTAATATATAATTTTCTAGCAGAAGGTGTACACTATTCACCAATGTCACCTGTGAATGAGAACATCTCATTCTTGAACTAGACAAGACTATTGAGGCCTCCAGAAACTAAGAACTAATTTGTACCCCCAGTAAAATACAATAAGCCACTGTGAATCTAGGATTTTAAGACAAATATTCAATCTATTATTTAAGTGACTTAAGAATCTATGTATAAGGCCAACAAAAGTTATTATTTTGCTATTCTATTTTTGCTTTCTACAACTGTCTTTGTGTCATTCTATAAATTCATGATTCCAAGCAAAAACTAGATAGTGAGATCAATGGACTTGATCATCAAAGAGAGAATACCACTTGATGTCTTTGAGATGTAAGATTTTTTTTTTTCCTTACAGATTTGGAGCTGCCCTGCAATAATGCAGTGATCCACTAGATGTCAATGTTTCCACAAGAATGCATGAAAATACTCTCACCATCTTTAGAGCTGAGAATTAATTGTTATAAAAAGTTAGATGAAATAAAATGTTCGCCTTGCTCTTCAAACTAAGATAAGCTAATAACTTTGGGTACAATTTCACTGTCTGCATTCACCAACTGTCCAATTACATACTGTCTTGGCCTGGAGATTCAAAACAATATAAAATTGAATGAAGTCAATGAAAGAAGTCACAGGAGGATGTCTTCAGAGGTCCTTGTACTGCAGAAACAGAGCAATTCAATATGTGCCTCTCAGACTTTTAAATGCAATGACATAGCAATATTCTTTCCCTACAGTCCCCTCTGTTCCTTTTCTGTTTGCTTTATGAAAAGTAGTTAAGAACTGTCTATTTATAAAAACCATATTTTAGCCTTCTTTCCTCATGGAGTTTTGCTTAATTGGAACAAAGGAGATTCTACCTGTATCCTAAACTTGTCAGAAATATTTCTTTGATGTCAGATATTCTTTTTCTACCATTAGTTTGTGCAAACATCTGAGATGATATGCCCCGTGTGGCAATACAAACAAATGGGTGAGCCAAAGACAGGCCGGAAAACAAAGAGATGGGTGGCAGGAAAATAACACAGTCAGATACTGAGCTCCGAATAAGGGATATGCTGAGCATGTTTAACATAGGAATGATACGAGAACAACAGTTTCCTTATTGTCTTGCCCTTGTATTTTGTATTTTGTATATACTCTGTGTGTGTATGTGTGTATGTATGTGTGTGTACCTTAATTATATATGAAGTCTATTAACCTTGCTATTTTTTATGTGTTTGTGAGTCTGTGCCTGTGGGAGTACGTGCACTTGATCACCAGGTACCCATGATCCTACACAGACCAAGTGCCCAGGAGATAAGAACATCATATTTCTCTGAAGCTGGCATTATAGGCACGTGTGAGCCTCCCAACATGGGTGCTGGGAAATTAATGGAGGTCATCTATAATAATCGTGAGTTTTCAGTCATCTTCCCAAACCTTGCCTTTGAGACAAGTTCTTTTAAGACCTGGAGCTCATGGATTCAACTAGCCTGGAGCTCATGGATTCAAATCCCCAACAGTCTCACTGCTTCCATTTTCTCTCCAAGACTGGAATTTTAAGTTTGTGCCACCAAGTGTGACGTTTTTAAAAAAAAAATATATATATATATACATATACATATATATGTATATATATATGTGTGTGTGACGTTTTTAAAAAAAAGATATATATATATATATATATACATATACATATATATAGTAGCTGTCTTTATGTTTGACTTTTACAAATGTGGTGAGGATCAAACTCAAGTCTTCATGCTAATGGGTTAATCACTTACTTACTGACTATGACATCTCTACAGCACCCTCACATCTACATGTAGTAGTTGTCCTTGTGAACACTGAGCTAAAAACATGCTCATTCTACTACGTGACTGGGAGCTTGCAAACAAATACCACTTAGCTGAGAGCTTGAAGTCTGCTTTGTGTTCTAACTTTTACCTTAAAGCAAAGAGATTGATTAGGGTGGGTATGTTTTTATAATTAAGAAGAAAAGCAGAAGAAAAAATGTATTCCAATAAGTTAGTTATTTGTGGTTATTTTTAGGCCTGGAAGCAGATGGCTTTAGAGACTTCTGGGTGCCAGTTCAGAAATGTCAAACAAGGTCATTGCCAGCATATGCTGTCCTTTACTGTGGCTACTAGAGCTCCAACAAATATGCTAATTTATCCCACGAAGACATGTAAAGACTGTATCCTTTGCTTATTTCTTAAAAACTAATGTAATTATGGCTTAAAATGGCTCAAACAATGAGCTGGTTTAGTTCTTTTTGTGGGAATAGTTGGGGAATCTTCACAGCCTCCATTGGTTCCCTTGATTCCGTGTTTTAGAATCTTCTTGAATAACTGTCTTATCGTAAAAACAGTTACTTTTAGATGATACTTCTTCAGTTTTTATTTTAAAAACATAATAGCTTAATTGTCTAAATAGTTTTAAAAATGAGATGCTTTATTCTAAAAGCAATGCAGATGAATTGTAAATTGAAAACCAGATGGTAGTCTTGAAAATGTACATTTCATTATGAGGTAAGACAACTCTCAGAGGAAATGGGTACAAGCAGGACTAATCATGTCCAGGTTCTCCCTTCAACTTCCTATTGGAAGAGAAACCACTTACCAAGGTCATACTCAGAACCCATTTGCCTCTTTCCAGTGTCATGGATAAGGATACCAAAAAGGGAAGAGCTTGAGATCCTAAACAGAGAACGTGACTGTAGAGAATTGACCTAGGGTTGGGATACTTTTCTAAAGAAGGCAGAGATGGAAAATAGCCCAGGAGAGCAGGAATTCTAGGGATGACTGGCTATCATGGAGATGTGATGAAAACAGAAGTATCCACAAAAGGTTAATAATAAATCTCTAGGAGAACCTTTTTTTTCCTTCAGCCTATTTTCCATTGAGTAGCCCGGAGAGAAGGGAACTGGTTGCAGGGAGGTCTATTGCAGGATTACCTTAAAAGAACCATTTTCTAGTATGAAAGTGGAATGACAGGGCAAGCAATGGAGCTTTTCACATGATGGCATACTGAGGTTGCTGTATTCCTTGATCTCTAAATTGATGTTGTTCAAGGAATGTGGGAAGGGCCTGCTAGCTGTCTCCTCTTCTTCACAGAAAGGACACAAACTATTACAGGCTGACAGTTTTCAAAGATGACTGAAATACTTATGGCTATGTTAACCTTGGGAATTTGACTTAACCTTTTTTAGACCTCAGTTTTCTCCTCTTTAAAATGGATAAAACATACCACAATCTGCTCAAATAATTCAGTCATACAGTGGCTGTGGATTTTTTAAAAAATGGCTACATGTAAACAGGGTGTGTGAACTGTGATGGATTTCACACAATTCTAGAGTGTTGGGTTCATATAAATACTGTGTTTGTACTTTATATTGGTCGTGCTGTACTTACAGATTTTTAAAAATGAACCAAATTAGAAAGCACAGAAATGTGTACATCATAATTAATGAAAGGTCATTCCTTCAAAAGAATACAGAAAAGAAAATGTCATGTGATTTTTGGTGGACTCCTGACAGTGGCACAAACTTGGCTATGAGGCATCTGTAGCACTTGGGGGAGGGGTGAGCTGTGGCAACCTCTTGGAGTTCTCTTTGAAGATGAATGATATAAAGCAATCTTTCAAAAGTATGTCTTGCATGCTGACTTAGCACAAGACCCTGTCAAACCCTTGTGATCATTTATTTTGATGGGCATTCTGATGTGACTACATCTCCAATTGTTTTTATAAGAGCTTTGCAAAGTTGCCAGTCAGCTAATCGTGGTGGAAGCTAACCAAGAAGCAGGGCTAGGTTTGCTTGCAGTATGGACCTCTCTCCCTGTATAAGCTATAATATCCTAATCCTTTCAATAGCCTCTTCGTCTTCTCAAAGCATTTCTATGCATTGTCATTTCATGTAAGTGATATGAATATGTTTGGGATTTCTTGCCACATCTCCTTCTGGAGATGCTATCTGCCTCTATTCATCTTCCAGAGGAGCTGGAAGGTGCCTCAGTAGTAGCATAGTCTTTCATATGAATTCATAATCCAACAATTTTGAGAACATGTTGTCTGTAAGGTTCTGCACAAACACTTACTGGACAATTTGTGGAAGGATACCATTCTGAGAAACAACTAAATAGGATTTTCAGACAAAGAAAACTCCAAGATTGCAAAAGATTAAAGCTGTGGAAAAGGAGACCACCTGCTGGGTTCCAGGTTTCAAGTGTGTTTGGTGTTGTCTGTTTCTTTCTTCCTAGGCTCTCTCATACCTCTTAAGTAGCAGAATACTTTAGGTAATTGCATATTTTACATATGTTTTCACCCTTAACCTGATACTCAGTGTTGTAGGGGCATCTTCAGCCAGAAGCAAGTCAAAATTCACAGGTAAGACTTGTTGAGGTTTTGTCTTTACTGTCTACTGTAATGCTAAGAGTAGGCTCCCAACATCTGGAGTCTGCACTTAGCCCCTGGGACTCTGTCCCCCAAGTTAATTCTGATTGGTGAATAAAGTTGCCAACAACCAATAGCTGGGCAGAAGAGACATATGTGGGGTTAAGATTTCGAGGGCTTGGGAGGAGGAGATAGAAGCTATCTTAGAAGAAGAATCTGCAGGACGGAGAAGAAAAGGGCCAAAAATCATGGCTTAGAGGGTTGCCCAATTGAGTAAAGAGCAGCCCAGATGGAACGTAGTAAATAATAAGTGATGACTTGGGCTTATTGATAGGAAAGAAGATTCTAATACCAAGGAGGGTAGGCAGCTGCCCAGCTATTGTGCTGACTAGGGCAATTTAAAAAATATAAAGGATGTGTGTATCTTTCAACCGAGAACATAAATGATTTATGACAGAGAAGAAGCCCCTGGACAGGAATTTTTAATACTTATTACTGCCAAGATTACATCATCAGATGATGCCAGATGGTTAAGTGGTTGAGGACCTGACAGTGATACAAGAAAGACTGAAAGTACATAGCATAAACACGTCATGATTAGTGAAGCTCTTAGTGAACTAGGAGTCTCTATTGCAGGGCATCCCAGGAGACAGGAGAGCAAAACGTCTAGTCATTAACTTGCTCAGAAGCTACAAGATTTCTAGGCAACTATGGAAAAGCAACAGGCCTTTCTTCACCTTTCTAAGCTTCCCTGACCCCTTAAAACTGTGTACCAGAAATAGCTGAAAAGAAGTTTTGGCCAAGCATTTTAATTAAAGTCAAGGGGCTAATACCTAGCAGAGAGTCCATTTCAGTTAGTCAATTGTAAGCTGAAAATAGATGTGGCCTTTTAAACAGGTAAGCTGCCAGATAAGAGTTTTAGCACAGGCCACAGTGAGGTGACAACTGTTTCTTCTTGTGACTTCAAGGATGCTGGGGGACAGCTATTGTTCATCCATTCTTAGCACCTAGATAGAATATAGGCCTACCTGTATTCAGGGAAAAGAACAATATTCAAACTACAATTTTTACTGAGTACTTATTTCTTTTGTATAATTAAAAGACTGAAAAATCCTGTTATCCATTGTAGGTGAAATTATTTCTTCGAGATCTCATTGGATCGTCATAATTCTGGGTTATTTTGGCAAGTGAAGGAAACTGCCTCTTTCAATGTGCACTTAAATGGTCTGAGTCTCTGAAGAACACAACAGAAGAAGTTCACTTCCACATTTGTGCATGTACTGGGTTATTGGCCCACATGCAAGTATCATTGGCTTTTATCATTATGGCTGTGGCTCAAATTGCACTGGGTAGCCTTATAATTACATTATAAATCTCAGATTATACTGTTTTATGTAGATAGATGACAGACAGACACACATACGAACACACACAAAACTTGCTGTCCTGTGATTTTTTTTTTCCTGTGGAAAATGTGAACAAATTTCTACTTATACATGATAGGATACCAATGATAGACCAAAGGCAGGATTTCACCCAAATCAACCTTGGTAAATCAACGTGTTTAACTGGGTTTCCTTACAGGTCCATGGGTAAGGGTTATTTATAGGAGCCTGAGTAAATGGTTACTCACAGAAATGTGGTGAGATCTTAGTTACAGAAGCTTTGATGACTCCAAAGTAACCATACTGCTGAAGAGACTCATATTAGGATGACTAGTGGTTTCCCATCTCTATACAGATGCCCCCAATATGATACTCTATATATACTATATACTATATACTTTACTATTTTCTAAGACCACATAAATCAGGGAAAGAGTTCTATACCACAAGTATCTGGAACTACAAGTGAAGGTGAGTACATACACAAACTCATACAAATATGTATACATAACACACACACATGCAAGAAAAGATGGATTAGAGAGATATTTTGTTAGATTTTTTTCAATGTTATAAAATATAGTAATCCAAAGCAACTTGGGACAGAAATGCTTTATTAAAGCTTATAGTTGAAGTTCATCATGAAGGAAAGTCAGGAAAGCAACTCAAGGCAAGAACCTGGATGTAGGAACTAAAGCAGAGACATGGAGAAGCACTGCTAGCTTGCTCTTCACGCCTTACTCAACCTACTTCCTTATTTACTTCAGAACACTCTGCTCAATGGTAGCACCACTCACAGCACCCTGGGCCTCTACATCAGCTTAATCAAGATAACACCCCTACAACTTGCCTAGGGGCCAATCTTGTGGAGGCACATTCCAACTAAGATATACTCTTCCTAGATATGTCTAGATTTGTCTCATGTTGAAAAAAGCAAGCTACAATTTTGTTTGCTCTCTACTCAGATGATAAAACTGAGCCTAGACAAATAGGATTCATGAGGCTCTGGTCTATCAGGGAATACCAAGAGCTTTACTGATTTTAGAAAAGAAGTGAGGAGGTGTGGGTGATCTGTGTAGGACAGGTAGGTAAACAAGGTCCCGGGTCTCTTGTCAGCTACCATGGCACCAACAGTACCAGTGGCAGTGGCAGTGGCAGCAGCAGAGGCTGAAGTGGCATGAGCATTGCTAGCCAGGTAGGCTCAAGGTTGAGTGATAAATGTTTTGTGGGAGAGAATTCTTCCCTAAGTGTTACAGCTCAGTGAAAACAGCCACTCTCAGACAATCCTCTGTGAAATAACTTGTGTACTTTATTCAATGTGAACAGGGACTGTACTGGCTAGTTTTGTGTCAACTTGACACAGCTGGAGTTATCACAGAGAAAGGAGCTACAGTTGAGGAAATGCCTCCATGAGATACAACTGTAAGGCATTTTCTCAATTAGTGATCAAGGGGGAAAGGGCCCTCGTGGGTGGGACCATCTCTGGGCTGGTAGTCTTGGTTCTATAAGAGAGCAGGCTGAGAGCCAGGGGAAGCAAGCCAGTAAAGAGCATCCCTCCATGCCCTTTGCATCAGCTCCTGCTCCCTGACCTGCTTGAGTTCCAGTCCTGACTTCTTTCAGTGATGAACAGCAATGTGGAAATGTAAGCGGAATAAGCCCTTTCTTCTCCAACTTGCTTCTTGGTCATGATGTTTGTGCAGGAATAGAAACCCTGACTAAGACAGGGACTATATAAACATAAAGGAGTGAGCTCAGATTTAGGTGTAAGTGTTTTCTACTGGCTCAGTTTGAGATGTTAGTGATGCTCTATGTGCATGGGGAAGGACTCCAAGTGTTTCCTTACATGACTGCTTCCCATCATCCTCTTAGTGGGGTGTTGAGGTTACATGTACCACAGCAGGTATGTAAATGGGTAGGGAGCTGCTCCTCTCCTGATCTTAAGTCTCTGAGATTCCCAGGGTCTGAACTCACTCAACCTTGCTAGTTCTTCTTTCTCGTGGCACAGCCCACTCGCTTTAAACCAGAATAAATGGGGGCATAAAAAATAGATAGTTAACCTTTTTGTCTTATTGACAGTGTCTTTTGCCTTACAGAAGCTTTACAATTTAAAAGGCCACCAACAGATTGGGAAATGATTTTTACCAATCCTAAATCTGATAGGGGACTAATATCCAATATATACAAAGAGCTCAAGAAGCTGGACTCCAGAAATTCAAATAACCCCATTAAAAATGGGGTACAGAGATAAACAAAGAATTCTCAATCAAGGAATACCGAATGGCTGAGAAGCACCTGGAAAAATGTTCAACATCCTTAATCATCAGGGAAATGCAAATCAAAACAACCCTGAGATTCCACCTCACACCAGTCAGAATGGCCAAGATCAAAAATTCAGGTGACAGCAGATGCTGGAGAGGATGTGGAGAGAGAGGAACACTCCTCCATTGCTGGTGGGATTGCAAGCTTGTACAACCACTCTGGAAGTCAGTCTGGCGGTTCCTCAGAAAATGGGACATAGTACTACTGGAAGATCCAGCAATACCTCTCCTGGGAATATACCCAGAAGATGTTCCAACTGGTAATAAGACACATACTCCTCTATGTTCATAGCAGCCTTATTTATAATAGCCAGAAGCTGGAAAGATGTCCCTCAACAGAGGAATGGATACAGAAAATGTGGTACATTTACACAATGGAGTACTACTCAGCTATTAAAAACAATGACTTTATGAAATTCTTGGACAAGTGGAGTATCTGGAGGATATAATCCTTAGTGAGGTAACCCAATCACAAAAGAAGTCATTAGATATGCACTCACTGATAAGTGGATATTAGCCCAGAAACTTAGAATACCCAAGATACAATTCACAAAACGCAGGAAAATCAAGAAGAGGGAACACCAACGTGTGGATACTTAATTCCTCCTTAGAATAGGGAACAAAATACCCATGAAAGGAGTTACAGAGACCAAGTTTGGAGTTAAGGCAAAAGGATGGACTATCCAGAGACTACCACACCTGGTAATCCATCCCATAATCAGCCACAAAACCCAGACAATATTGCATATGCCAGCAAGAGTTTGATGAAGTGACCCTGGTATAGCTGTCATGTATGAGGCGATGACAGTGCCTGGCAAATACAGAAGTATATGCTCACAGTCATCTATAAGATGGAACACAGGGCCCCCAATGGAGAAGCTAGAGAAAGCAACCAAGGAGCTGAAGGGGTCTGCAACCCTATAGGTGGAACAGTAATATGAACTAACCAGTACCCCCAAAGCTTGTGTCTCTAGATGCATATGTAGCAGATGATGGCCTAGTTGGCCATCATTGGGAAGCGAGGTCCCTTGGTCTTGCAAACTTTATATGCCCCAGTACAGGGTAATACCAGGGCCAAGAAGTGGGAGTGGGTGGGTAGGGGAGCAGGGCGGGGGGTGGGGGTATAGGGAACTTTCGGGATAGTATTTTAAATGTAAATAAAGAAAATATCTAATAAAAATAGATAGTTAGATGGATAGATGGAAGATGGACAGATGGATAAATAGCTAGATAGTAGATTCTTAAAGGCAAGATATGCACATATAGGCATCAAGATAAACGTTGACAAAACTCTGTTAAGGGAGAAACTACTCACAATGAACAAACAGAGATACATGTAGAAATATATTTACCACAATATTCTTTCCACAGAAAACCACCTAATTATCTCTTAATGAAAGTAGCATCCACTTATATTGCTGTGTTTAGTTGATGGTACTTCATTTTCTAACTTTGTGCTTATTTGAGTTTTTCCTTGACATAATTTCCTAACAATAATTTCTTTGTGGGGATACACAATAATTTAATCATTTTGTTTTATAGGAAATGTGCCAAAAATAACTGAGTGATGAATGTTTTGAAACTTCAGCTAAGGAATATGAAAGTTTACCAGCCTGCAAGGTTTGCCCACTGATGCAATGATGGTGCAAATCTTAGGAGAGTAAACAATCACTATTAGAAGCAAGCAGAGATAATAAATATTGGAACTGAACATGTTCTATTCTATGTAGTATAAACACTCTGGGAAAATGGTTAGTGACTCCTCATCTTAGAGTACCAGCATCTACATAGCTCATATGATCAACTCTGGTGGTAGTAAGTAGATAGGTACATATGATGGTTTGTATATGCTTGACTCAAAGAGTGGCACTATTTGGAGGTTTGGCCTGAGAACTTGGCCTACAGTAGAAGGAAAGCTGCACCCATATAACAGGACCACACATCTTGTCCTTGATCAGAGTTACTCCCTATTTACTTCCTAGCAATAAAGATTAGGCTGATAGTTTCAGGTGTCCGTTCAGACCATTTGTGATTGTATACAGTCTTGCTTCAAAAAAACCTACCTCTCAGCTTACAATAGACATTAAGTTAGAAACTTCCCTGCCCCCCCTTACTTGCATTTTCTATGAAATCTGGTCCTACTCAGGGTTCAAGTCTGCTCCACCTTCCCTTCTCATCTTGCTGTGTCACGGTTGGATTGGAGGAGAGCCCAAGCCCAAGCTTGTAATAAAGAGACCCTAATGCTATTACATAAGAAACAGCTTCTTCGTGGTCCTTTGGGATTCACAAACACTTCCTATCACAGCATTTTGCTCTGGAAAGCTGATTCTATAGTCATGGAGCTCAGATGAGGCAGCATGTGAATATGCATGTGATGGTGTAAAGAAACAGAATGCTGCATGGTACAGTCACTGCTCCTGCTCTGTAGATTCTCCTTTCAATTCTGTCATTCTGAACCATGAATTTAAATGCAGAACTTCTAGCTCAGTTTGAATATATTTTGTCTGAAATGGGTTGTTTGTTTGTTTGTTTGTTTGGGGGGTTGCAATACTAGGAGCTGAACCTAATGTCTGAAGTGATCAAAACACAAATTTGGCCAGAGAAAATAGAGTATCGGGCTCATGAAATTAAACAGTTGAAGAGAGAGGAAAGGCAGTAAGTATCTGAGTCTGAATCTGGAGAAAGAATAACATCACTAAAGAATAAGCAACAAGGAAGACTGAGTGAGATGTGTGGTCCTGTCATATATATATATATATGATATATATATATTGTTACCCCCAAAGGATGTTGTCATTTGAGGACAGATGTTTTCAGCCTCCTAGAAATTAAAGACAATATATATATTGTTACCCCCAAAGGATGTTGTCACTACTCTAGATTTGCCACTCACCAGACTTTATCAATAGTTCCTGTTTCTGGTGCACCCTTGGCAAAGACACTTTCCAAAAATATGGGATGAGAGAACTGGCTATTCCTGGTAGTGTTAAAGTCTTATCCTTGATCTCAGAGGTCACTTTAGGTCATTTTACCCAGAGGAAAATCCCTCTTGGAATGAAGACTGTACTACACTGTGGGTTGGTTGAGTGGACATGGTGGTCTCAGGTGCCTCCAGACTCTACTCAGAAAGGATTTAATCACCATTACTTCCAAGTCAGGTTTCTTTAATTTCTAGGAGGCTGAAAACATCTGTCCTCAAATGACAGCTCTTTTAATGAAATAACTGTTGTTTGACACTCACAAGGAATGGAGCTCTTTGATGAAGCCTCCTGCTAGACAGAATATTTACTGTAATAAGTATTGGCATGAAGTGTAGCATAACAATGAAGTGAAATATCTTACCAAATAATAGCCAGAAGAAAGATAGGCAGCAGAGGAGAACACAGATACATGCTTCATTCATGTCTCTGAGGCTCCCTGGTTATTGTAATTTTCTCTTTCACTCAAAGGAGATATTAGAACAGGTACAAATACATATCTCCTTATTTACATGCATTTAAGAATTCAGAGGAGCATGTGTCTTGAGCAATGTGACTTTCTTTGACTATCTACCTATGGGAAGCAGCCAGGCTGCTTGTTAGTTATAAATTAAGTACACACACAATGTAATTTCTTGTGGATTATAAAATGCTGTCGAATGAGCATATAAGTAAAGACTATGTATACATATATAGTGTGGCTAATGTGAAGGATCATATTTCTCTAAACAATTTCAGAAATTTTATTAATTTTTAATTTTCAAAGACTCATAAAGACTTGGAATTCCTTTTTGCTAAGTAAGTTTTTAGTCCACTTTCTGTTCTGCCAGAGAGGTTTGCATAATAAAAAGTGCTTACTTCAACTAAATATCCTAGGATATGATTTTACTTCATTATTGTCAACAGATACATCCATGTGTGAGTGGTTAGGAAGCCTGGTAAGGAAGAGGAGCACTGGCAGGTATGGGACATAGCTCTTCTGAGGTACTAAGTGACTGTGACTTCCAGTGATATGATGGTGTCCCCCCCTGGACTGGCCCATTTGCTGCTCCTTACACTCACCCTGCCCCAGACCCACAGCCAGGCCCACTTACAGGCTTTTCTGTCCTTCACACACCATACTTTTACTTCTTTCACTATGTGTAACAAAACATAAATTTGATTACTAAAGAGTGTTATTGAACATTATGGACTTTTAAATACCTTTTGGATAGGTTTTCTGTTTCATCCCTACTCTCTCTTTTTTTGTGATTTATATCAGAGAACTCTTGGGCTTTCCACTTCATGTGGTCAGACTTTCATTGCTTATTGGCTCTTCTGTGCTAGGCAGCAGTTGTTTTCATGATTAGGTCCTAACTTAACCTATTTTCCTTTTTTTTTTCCTAAAGATGTTCCTACTTCCTTTGTCTTTGTCTTTGCCTTTGCCTTTGCCTTTGCCTTTGCCTTTGCCTTTTTTATTTATTTGAGAAAGGGAATCATGGAGTGCAGACTGGAATGAGGCTCTCTGCAGTGTGGAAGATAACTTTCACTTCTGATCCTCTCTTCTCTGGAGGCATCTCAGCAACTTTTCATTTGAGCATCAATCCATTTTCTTATTTATGTGAACTGGAGTGGGTGTGGCCTTGTTGGAGGAAATATGTGACTATAGGGGTAGACTTTGAGGTCTCAGGTGCTCAAGGTAGACCTAGTGTACCTTTCACTTTTGCTGCCCAAGGATCAGCTTCTTCTCTAGCACCATGTCTGCATGCATACCTCCATGCTTCCTTCCAACATGATAATTGACTAAACCTTTAAAACTGTAAGCCAGGACCAGTTAAGTACTTACTTTTATTAGCATTGCTATGGTCATGGTGTCTTTTCATAGCAACAGAAGTCCTAACTAAGGCAAAGGCCCACTCCATTGTGACAGGGATATCATGGTGTAAAGCCTGGAGGGTGGCAGGAACATGGATCTAGGACTACTCACATCCTTTTGGAGTGTCAAGAAGCAGGGATCAAGCTGCTTTGCTGTTCCTTCCCTCCTTTAATTCATTTGGGGTGTGTCTTCCCTCCATAGTAACACACACAGAGGTATGTCTCCTAGGTGATTCTAAATCCAGTCAGGTTGACAAGGACAAAGTTTTTGCGATCCTGCTAACATTAACACTTCCTCTCCTGTGCATACTAGTTAGCTCAAATTCCCCTTGGATCTCTTCATCCATCAACAAATCTTCTGTCAGTTCCAGTCTTTCAGCCAGGGGACTGTTTCCAATTAATTTGTACTTTACATCTTCATCTAACGAGTCTTTCACCAGATTTTTCCACCAAGCTTCAGCCCTTAATTTCAGACTACCCATAAGAAGGGTCCTCATGACCATTTCTCAAAATTTAATCTGTCGACGAGGCTGCAATCAAATCTATTTGCTGCTCTTGTCTTTTAAAATGTGTGTTCTCTCCTCATTCTCATTTCAAGACATATTTCCTGTTTTTCTTAGTTTTAGTGGTTGAAAACGAAGACAAAGCTCAGCTTTCCTTTGGTTCTCATACTTAACATCTTATGGTTTTCAGATGGGTGTCCCTCTGTTACTGTAGGTTTTTGTTTTTTTTTTTTTAAATTTCCTGCATGCAAGTTGATTTCATAACTAATGCCGGAACGTCACTTCATCTGTCTTTATTTTCTCTCCCATACCATCCATCTTTCAGGAAGCATCTTATCCTGTTCTCTTATTCTTTTAATTTTATCATTCTCCAGCTGTCTGTATTGAGTCAGTTCACTAATGTGTCCTTTCATTGTAAACAAATTCTGGAACAATCTTCATAAATTCATTCACTAAATAAGGAAAAACAGTCAGTACTCTTTTCTTGTCTCTCTTTCTATACTCATTCTATTACCTTCAACCTACGATATGCAAAAGCATTCATTGATTCATAAAGCAAATATAAACACAGACTCTTTGAAGGCCACTATGTCAACAGAGATTTTCACACTGTTTTTCTGTCACTCAGCTGTGAATATGTCTGTTGGAGGCAGATCAGCTTTGTTTCTGTCTGTGGCAGTTTATAGGAAGAACATACTTGAAGGATTTTGCGCTACTGTTTTATCCTCACATGATGTAGTTAAGTTTAGCTAGAGTTAGCTGTTATATTATTAATTTTAGTCTTCATATTGCTTTTATATGTATAGCAATTATAATGTCTACCAATTGTCTAACTGATATTTTAAAATAGGGGAACATCCAGGGGATAAAAGGAGATGACTTGGTGAGTAAAGCCTTTGCTTTAGGGGCAAGAGAACTAGGCATTGATCCCTAGAAACTATGTAAAGACAAAAATGGCGTGACACAAACTGTAATCACTGAGCTGGGGAGACAGAAGGATTTCTGATTGCTGACCTGTCAGTCTACACTAGTGGTTGATCTTCAAGCCCCCCAAAAGTCCCTGTCTCAAGGAAGATGGGATTTCTGAAGATTATGCCTGAAGCCAGACTGTGACTTCCACCAACATGTACATTTTAATCTGAACATACATGAATGCACACATGCATACAGCAGTCATATTGACTAATTTTATCATAGATTTTATCATACATTCTTATATTTGATTACTAATTTTATAACCAACATGAAACAAATTCAAGACGAATGAAATACTTAATTTTTGTCACTGGCAAAAACCCTGAGCCAAACAATTTGAAGTGGGAGTAGTTTAAGTTTGACTCATGGCTTTAGCCATGGTTATTTGTTTCATGATATCTGGGCCAGTTTGAAAAAAATGGAGAGTTGATGCATTCCAGGAGACTCTTAATGATACACAGACTGGCAAAGTGGGGTATTGTTTTATCAGCGACATCGATTCTCAATCTAACCATCTCTCTGCCAAGAGAGAATCATGAAATCAGGTAGGCAATTAGAGGGCTAAAAGCCAAGGCTTCCCTCACATCTCTCTCCTCCACAGTCAAGCCCTGGGCTGGCACACCTGTTTCTAAGCACTCTCACTCTCAGTATGTTTGAATGAATCTCAGACTGTGTTAAATAAAACCTCACTTTCCCTTATTTGGGGTAATGACAGTTATTTTCCCACTACATTCAAAAGTTCTTTCCATTGCCTTTCATTTGTTTAACCTTTCCACTGTCTTATGCTGTTTGTGTGTTTTAACTTATATTTTGGTTGTTATTGGGGGGTTATTTTTAGAGGAACTTAGCTTTTATTATGTGTTATACAAGAAAGTATACATGTACATGCAAGCTTCCCTTTCAGGGGCATGTAGAGGACAGAAGTCCCCATCAGGTGTCTTCCTTGGGTGCTCTCCACCTTATTTTTTGAGGCTGGCAGCATCGCTCACTGAGCCTGGAGCTCAACAATCTGTCTAGATTGGTTGGCAGCATTCCCCTGCTATCAACCCACCTGAATCCTCCTACCCAGTGCTGGGGTCTCACACAGCCATGCATGACTTTTACAGGGGCTCTCAGTTTCTCAAGGCTGCACAGTAAGCAACTTGCCCACCGAGTCATCCTCCAAGCCTTTAGTCTTCTGTTGTCATTGCCAATAGTTATTATTTGTTGTTTTATTAGAAAAAAATCTCAAGGGGCTAAAATTCAATTGGTAAACCACTTTTCTGGTAGGTGTGAAGCTCTGGGTTCATCCCCAATTTGGAAATAAAAGGCAAAAATAAACAATGATAACCTGACTGTTTTTACTACTTAAATATTTTGCTTTTAAGTGAACCTAGAAATTTACCGTTATCTATCCACCTTCCTTACATCATCCCTCCATAATACTTCTACCCATCTGCCTCGCATACTCCAGTAAAGTCTGCTTGACAGGCTGAGAAGCCTGGAAGCACTCATGAGGCAAAGAGTTTCATGGAAACTCACCTCCTGGAGCTTTGGCATTCTCATAACACATATACTCATACCCTATCCCCGCATTAGTCTGATGTATGGATCCACATGCTCTCTTTTAGTATATCTTATTATAAGTGCCTTTTAAGATTGAATTCTGATATAGTTAAGTCTCCCACCAGTGTTCCAATGTGCCAGAAGCCAATGAGCTTGGAATCTGGTAGGAATGCAGTAAGGAAGTTACCTATTCAGTAACTAATTAAACATTACAAAAGATGGAGCCAATAGCTCAGGGCTAGTCTGCAGAGTGTTTACCATAAAAGAGCCAGAGAATCCCATTGAGATAGAAATCTTCAGTACAGGCTACATTGCATATTAGAAGCAAGTTGGTGAATTCTTCTGACGAATGGAGATTCTCCACAGATACTTAAAAGTTACTAGAAATTATCAGGGCCCAAGAAATAGGGGGGGGGTTGTGGTATTGCAGTATTCATAATTGCAGTATTCATGAGAAGGTCTGCTAAAGTAGAACCCCTGGTGGTGGGTTTAACAATAGACTAGCTTTATACCTGGCTCCCTTCTTAGTGGTAGGGGCCTGGTCCCCACCTTCTTTTGATGTATACATTCCTTTTGTATTGCATCACTGTGACTTGGAGGATTGTTTCTCGTCTGGTTTCTTGCTATTTTTCTGTATAAAAAGTTTAATGCTCGACCTGACAAAATACATTCATATTCTACACAATCTCGCGTGCTGGTCTGTCTGTCATTCCCGCCGACTCCTTGCCCATCTGCACCCAGAGACCCATTCCACGTAGACAAGGGACCCAGAGGGTCTGCGGCACCATCATCTATCCATCCTTCCTTTTTTCCATGGATTTATTCATTTAATGTTAGTTGTATTCCTTTAACTCAATTTATTTGCTTAGTTTATTTTATTTCCAGGAAGGGTCAATTTCAACAAATAAAATCTGTGGTCTGGTGATCTTTCCAAAATTTTGTGTATGTATTGGAAGTCTGTTTTGGGGTTTTATGTATCAAATCCTACTGAAAATATACAATATACACTCCAGTTTTTCAATATTTTATTTTTAATACACTTAAGAGTTCACAGATTTTGATTTCTGAACTAATGCATTAGGAACAAACTGACAGAGTATTTTACTTATAAAATAAAATGATTCTTTTTTTACTCACTAATTGTCATTACATTTTATTGTGTTTACTGCAGCCAACAATCAGTCTGTGGATATACTTTGAATTTTCAGTTCATTTGATTGCTTTTTTGCTTATTCATTGTGCTAAAACTCATTTTCCCATTATTTTCTGTTTTATGTCCCTGTTTTCATTTTTCCTTGTCTGGTTGTAGAGACAGATAATTATTTTATTTTACATATTCATAAATGCTTTCTGTAAATTGTTTTGATGTTTTGTTTTTGAAAGCCATTCTTTAGATGCACATTTGAACATGTACTTTGTCTAATAGTGACTTTTCTTTGTTCGTTGCTGTTATGTTATTACATTGTAAATTAAAGTGGAGTGTACTGGACCATGCAACTCAGCTTGTGACCCTATGCTGCTTTCTTCCCAGCAATGCATTGTGGCTGGCCTCCTGATGATGGCTCCATACTGTGCTTTAGTGGGAAGAAGGCATTTCTTCTCAAGAATATTTTATGTCTACCATCTTGAACTATTCTTGGTGGTCTGATTCAAAACCAGCTGTCATTGCCTATGATTTTTTATTTGTTACAAAGTCTACCAAGGATGATTCTCTTGAACTCTTGTCAGTGCCTCCTTCAGTGACATTAATCAATAGAGAGTAAAACACAACGTTCAAGGATATTCTTTTTTTTTAAAACATCTTGGCTTTTTAAAAATATTTTGTATATTAAAGAAATTAGAGGCCAGGGGGATGGCTCAGTGAGAAAATGGCTTGCCCTGCAACCTGAGTTTTCTTTCTCTTTCTTTCTTTCTTTCTTTCTTTCTTTCTTTCTTTCTTTCTTTCTTTCTTTCTTTCTTTCTTTCTTTCTTTCTTTCTTCCTTCCTTCCTTCCTTCCTTCCTTCCTTCCTTCCTTCCTTCCTTCCTTCCTTCCTTTCTTTCTTTCTTAGATTTTTTTTATTAGATATTTTCTTCATTTACATTTCAAATGCTATCCCGAAAGTTCCCTATACCCCCCCCCTGCTCCCCTACCCACCCTCTCCCACTTCTTGGACCTGGCTTTCCCCTGTACTGAGGCATATAAAGTTTGCAAGACCAAGGGGCCTCTTCCCAGTGATGACAGACTAGACCATCTTCTGCTACATATGCTGCTAGAGACACTATCCAGTGGGAAAAAAAAGGATATTCTTGAGCATCTTTTTAAAATAACAGTATACAACTTGAGTGATTCACCAGTTTTAGTGGTTTGGAGGATTGGTGTGTCTGTAATAATTGAATTCTAAGTCTGAGGTGATCATAATGTTTTGTTTTAATCTGAACTCACACTATCAAGTAAAGAAACACTTGCCACCACCTCATAAACACAGTGATTACTCTTGGTGGGTTCAAGCAGCCTGAAATCACCCAAGAATCTATCTATTCTTTTCTGCCTTGTGATCTTTCCCAGTTTCCATTATGTAAATAGTATGAAGCATCTTGTTTTAGAAAATTAGGAATAATACAGACACTCATCTATGTAAACACTAATATTTCTGCTCACACCTTCTAAAAGGTGACTAGAAATCTTTCAAACTCATCTTATTGATATGTATACCTATACTTTCTAATATCTTCATATTAAAGCATATGTATTATTCTTCAGTTAAAATATAACAACATAACTATTTCATTTTTATTTTTATTGGTTATTTTATTTATTTACATTTCAACTATTATCCCCTTTCTTAGTTTCTCCTCCACAAACCCTCTATCTTCTTCCCATACCTCTATGAGGATGCTCCCCTCCTATCTCCACTCCTACCTCAGTGCCCTAGCATTCCTGTATGCTGGAGCATTAAGCCTTTTTCAGGACCAAGGGCCTCCTGACCCAGTGATGGCCAATAAGGCAGTCTTCTGCTACATATACAGCTGGTACCATGAGTCCCCACATGAATACTCTTTGGTTGGTGGTTTAGTTTCTGGAAGCTTTGGGTGTTTGCTTGGTTAATATTGTTGTTTGCAACCCCACCCCTTCAGCTACTTCAGTTCTTTCCCTAACTCCTCCATTGTGGTCCCTGAGCTCAGTCTGATGGTTGGCTTTGAGCATCCCAATCTGTTTTGTTCTGTCTCTGGCTGAGTCTTTTAGGAGACAGTTGTATCAGGCTCCTGTCAGCAAGCACTTCTTTGCATCAGCGATAGTGTCTAGTTTTGGTGTCTGCATATGATATGGGTCCACAGGTGGGGCAGTCTCTGGATGGACTTTCCTTCAGTCTCTACTTGTCCCTGTTTCTTTTTTACAGGGGGAAGTTCTGGACTAATATCTTTGAGGTGGGTGGATGGTTGCATCACACAACTGTGCCTATACACAGGATATGGTCTCAAGAGGTTCTACCTACCCTTTGGTGTGTATTTTGGCTAATGTTCTCCCTTTTGGGTCCTGGAAAACTTTAGTGTCCCTGGAATATGGGACTTTCTAGTGGCTACCTCCAGTCCCACCTACCCCACTCCTATATACCTCCTTTCAAATTCCTGACCATCTGTACTTCTCCCCCATCTCTTCCCATACTTGAACTTGCCCCCCCTTTCCCTCCCCCACCTCTCTCCGTCCCAGATTCCCCTCTCCCTCTACTTCCCAGAGAACATTTTCTCCCCCTTTCTGAGTAGGACTGTAGCATCCATACTTTGGTGTGATCTTCTGGCTTCTTGGGTTTCATATGGTCTTATAGCTTCTTTTTGGTTAATATTCACTTATCAGTGAGTACATACCACCATGTGCATTCTTTTGTGACTGGGTTACCTCATTCAAGAAAGTGTTTTCAAGTTCCATCCATTTGCCTGCAAATTTGATGAAGTCATTGTTTTTTTTTTTTATTATTACATATTTTCCTCAATTACATTTCCAATGCTATCCCAAAAGTCCCCCATAGCGCCCCCCACTTCCCTACCCACCCATTCCCATTCTTTTGGCCCTGGCATTCCCCTATATTGGGGCATATAAAGTTTGCAAGTCCAATGGGCCTCTCTTTCCAGTGATGGCCGACTAGACCATCTTTTGATACATATGCAGCTAGAGACAAGAGCTCCGGGGTTCTGGTTAGTACATCATGTTGTTCCAACAATAGGGTTGCAGATCCCTTTAGCTCCTTGGGTACTTTCTCTAGCTTCTCCATTGGGAGCCCTGTGATACATCCAATAGCTGACTGTGAACATCCATTGCTGTGTTTGCTAGGCCCCGGCATCGTCTCACAAGAGCCAGCTATATTTGGGTCCTTTCAGCAAAATCTTGCTAGTGTATGCAGTGGTGTCAGCGTTTATAAGCTGCTTATGGGATGGATCCCTGGATACGGCAGTCTCTAAATGGTCCATCCTTTCATCACAGCTACGAACTTTGTCTCTGTAACTCCTTCCCTGGGTGTTTTGTTCCCAATTCTAAGAAGGGGCACAGTGTCCACACTTTGGTCTTCATTCTTCTTGAGTTTCATGCGTTTAGCAAATTGTATCTCATATCTTGGGAATCCTAAGTTTTGGGCTAATATCCACTTATCAGTGAATACATATTGTGTGAGTTCTTTTGTGATTGTGTTACTTCACTCAAGATGATGCCCTCCAGGTCCATCCATTTGGCTAGGAATTTCATAAATTCATTCTTTTTAATAGCTGAGTAGTACTCCATTGTGTAAATGTACCATAATTTCTGTATCCATTCCTCTGTTGAGGGACATCTGGGTTCTTTCCAGCTTCTGGCTATTATAAATAGGGCTGCTATGAACATAGTGGAGCATGTGTCCTTTTTACCGGTTGGGACATCTTCTGGATATATGCCCAGGAGAGGTATTGCTGGATCCTCCGGTAGTACTATGTCCAATTTTCTGAGGAACCGCCAGACTGATTTCCAGAGTGGTTGTACAAGCTTGCAATCCCACCAACAATGGAGGAGTGTTCCTCTTTCTCCACATCCTCGCCAGCATCTGCTGTCACCTGAATTTTTGATCTTAGCCATTCTGACTGGTGTGAGGTGGAATCTCAGGGTTGTTTTGATTTGCATTTCCCTGATGATTAAGGATGTTGAACATTTTTTCAGGTGCTTCTCTGCCATTCGGTATTCCTCAGGTGAGAATTCTTTGTTCAGTTCTGAGCCCCATTTTTTAATGGGGTTATTTGACTTTCTGGAGTCCACCTTCTTGAGTTCTTTATATATATTGGATATTAGTCCCTTATCTGATTTAGGATAGGTGAAGATCCTTTCCCAATCTGTTGGTGGTTTTTTTGTCTTATTGATGGTGTCTTTAGCCTTGCAGAAGCTTTGCAGTTTCATGACGTCCCACTTGTCAATTCTCGATCTTACAGCACAAGCCATTACTGTTCTATTCAGGAATTTTTCCCCTGTGCCCATATCTTCAAGGCTTTTCCCCACTTTCTCCTCTATAAGTTTCAGTGTCTCTGGTTTTATGTGAAGTTCCTTGATCCACTTAGACTTGACCTTAGTACAAGGAGATAGGAATGGATCGATTCGCATTCTTCTACATGTTAACAACCAGTTGTGCCAGCACCATTTGTTGAAAATGCTGTCTTTCTTCCACTGGATGTTTTTAGCTCCCTTCTCGAAGATCAAGTGACCATAGGTGTGTGGGTTCATTTCTGGGTCTTCAATTCTATTCCATTGGTCTATTTGTCTGTCACTATACCAGTACCATGCAGTTTTTATCACAATTGCTCTGTAGTAGAGCTTTAGGTCAGGCATGGTGATTCCACAAGAGGTTCTTTTATCCTTGAGAAGAGTTTTTGCTATCCTAGGTTTTTTGTTATTCCAGATGAATTTGCAGATTGCACTTTCTAATTCGTTGAAGAATTGAGTTGGAATTTTGATGGGGATTGCATTGAATCTGTAGATTGCTTTTGGCAAGATAGCCATTTTTACAATGTTGATCCTGCCAATCCATGAGCATGGGAGATCTTTCCATCTTCTGAGATCTTCTAGAATTTCTTTCTTCAGAGACTTGAAGTTTTTATTATACAGATCTTTCACTTCCTTAGTTAGAGTCACGCCAAGATATTTTATATTATTTGTGACTATTGAGAAGGGTGTTGTTTCCCTAATTTCTTTCTCAGCCTGTTTATTCTTTGTGTAGAGAAAGGCCATTGATTTGTTTGAGTTAATTTTATATCCAGCTACTTCACCGAAGCTGTTTATCAGGCTTAGGAGTTCTCTGGTGGAATTTTTAGGGTCACTTATATATACTATCATATCATCTGCAAAAAGTGATATTTTGACTTCATCTTTTCCAATTTGTATCCCTTTGATCTCCTTTTGTTGTCGAATTGCTCTGGCTAGGACTTTAAGTACAATGTTGAATAGGTATGGAGAAAGTGGACAGCCTTGTCTAGTCCCTGATTTTAGAGGGATTGCTTCAAGCTTCTCACCATTTACTTTGATGTTGGCTACTGGTTTGCTGTAGATTGCTTTTATCATGAAGTCATTGTTTTTAATATCTAAGTAGTACTCCATTGTGTAAATGTACTACATTTTCTGTACTTGTTCTTCTGTTGAAGGACATCTGGGTTGTTTACAGCTGTTAGCTGTTATAAATAAGGCTGCTATGGACATAGTGGAGCATGTGTAAATGTTTTATATGTTGGAGCATCTTTTGGGTATCTACTGAGGAAGGCTATAGATGGATACTCAGATAGTACTCTGTCCAATTTTCTAAGGAACCATCAGATTGATTTCTAGAGTGGTTGCACCAGCTTGCAATCCTACCAGCAATGGAGAAGTGTTTGTCTTTCTCTACATCCTCACCAGCATCTGCTATCACCTGAGTTTTTTATCTTAGCCATTTTGACTGGTATGAGGTAGAATCTCAGGACCATTTTGATTTGCATTTGCCTGATGACTAAGGTTGTTGAACATTTCTTTAGGTGCTTCTCAGCCATTTGAGTTTCCTCAGTTGAGAATTCTGTTTAGCTCTGTTTTGCCACACACTCTGGTTGAGTCAGCTTGACAGGCTGTGAAGCCTGTGAAGCCTCATGAGGCAGAGTTTCACAGAAGCTCACCTCCTGGAGTTCTGGCATTCTCATTAACCCATATACTCATAACCTATTCCCACGTTAGTCTGGTGTATGGATTCATGTGCTCTCTTTTAGTATTATCTTATTATAAGTGCCTTTTAAGATTGAATTCTGACATAGCTAAGTCTTCACCAGTGTTCCAACGTCTTAGATAGTCCTTGAGCCGACCCTGGACTTGAAATTCAGTAAGAATGTTTCCTGTTCAGTGACATACAGAATTGCCTCCGGTAATACACTATCACTTAAAATAAAAGCCAAGTCGCTCCGACATACAGGAATTTACAATGGTTTAGGAAATAGATCGGGCTGTGGTTTTAGAGTATTGCATTATTCATGAGATGGTTAGCTAGAATGGAACTCCCTAATTAGAACCATGACTTGGGTGTGAAAGCCCTTGCCCTAGGAGTGTAAAGACCTCATACCTGGCTTCTAAGACTATAGCTGACCTTAGATAGGGCTGACTTTTTTATTGCCCAGTTCCTGCCAGTCTTTGTGTTTACATTCCTCTGTTTTGTGTAAGAGTAATTAAGCATCCGGTAACCTCATTTGTACCTTGCTGATGTGTCACCTAACTTCCCTATTTTCTTCTGTATAAAAAGTTTGGTGTTCAATTTGACAAATTACATTCAGATTCTACACAACCTCTCCTGTGTGCATCTGTCTGTCATTTCATCCAACGCTTTGCCCACCTGTGACTAGAGACCCGTTCCATGCAGACAAAGGGGCCCAGAGGGTCTGCAGCACTGTTTCTCATTTTTAATAGGGTTATTTGATTCTCTGGAGTATAACTTATTGAGTTCTTTGCATATATTAAATATTATCCCTGCATCAGACGTAGGATTGGTATAGATCTTTCCCCCATCTCTTGCTTGCTGTTTGTCCTTTTGACAGTGTTCTTTGCCTTTCAGAAGCTTTTCAATATTATGAGGTCCCATTTGTAAATTCTTGATCTTAGAGCATAAGCCCTTCAGGAACTTTTCCCATGTGACCATGTGTTTGAGGCTTTCCCCCACTTTCTCTTCTATTAGATTCAGTGTATCTGGTTTTAGGTAGAGGTTCTTGATCCATTTGGACTTGAGCTTTGTATAGAGAGATAAGAATGGATCAATTTGCATTCTTCTACATGTTGACTGCTGGTTGAACCAACACCATTTTTTGAAAGTGCCGCCTTTTTTCCACTGGATGGTTTTAGCTCCTTTATAAATTTCAATCTTGACAATCTTTCTGAAATTGTTTTGAAATTATTTTTAGTAATGAGGTGAAAAACTTGAAGACTGAAATTCTAAGTTCTACAGAGATAATATGGAACAAATAAGCTAGAGAGCCAGGAAAAGGGATGATGTAATTGACCATGATTCCAAAGACCCTTAAATGGGGAAGTTCATGACAGAAATCTCAGATCTGAAGCCAGGAGAACCAGAAACTTCCACATCCATGAGTAAAAGAAGATGGTCTTCCCAGCTCCAAAAGAGGGAAGAATTTGCTTTGTTTTACTATTGTGCTGTGTTCACTACAAAAGTTCGTCAACAGTGGATCTTCTATATTCAGTCTAACAGAAATGCTAATATAGTTTGAAAACATCCTCACTCCCAGTAGCCATCTAGGAGAGGCTAAAAACTAGCAGGTAATCATCATGAGACAGGTCTACCTTGAATTAAAATCTATGATGGATTTGCTTCTGCATCAAGGCCCAGGAGAATTTCATTTTAGGAAAAATTCCTATGAATATAATTTTCCAGATCTATCTATCTCTATCTATCTATCTATCTATCTATCTATCTATCTATCTATCTACACACACACATATATATCTCAAAATAATTTATAATAGTTAAATGCCTCTTAAATATACATGATGTCTTCTGAAGCTAAAAGTAATATGCATTCAACCAGTTTTTAAAATCTATTCAGAACATTGAACATGATAGAAGTAGACAAAATTCTCTTATGAAGTCCTCTATGAAGGGAAATTGTGAGTTTCCAGATTAGACAGAAACTGTTCCATCTCGGGGGGGGGGTATGTAGTGTAACTGTGGCTTCATAGAATGAATTGGGTAGTGTTCCTTCTGTTTCTTTTTTGTGAAATGGTTTGAAGAGAACTGGTGTTAGGTCTTCTTTGAAGCTCTGATAAAATTCTGCATTAAACCAATCTGGCCCTGAGCTTTTTTTGGTTGAGAGACTTTTGGTGACTGCTTCTATTTCTTTAGGAGTTATGGGATTGTTTAGACAGTTTGTCTGATCCTGATTTAGCTTAAGTATTTGATATCTGTCTATAAAATTGTCCATTTCATCCAGACTTTCCAGTTTTGTTAACTATAGGTTTTTGTAGTAAGATTTGATGATTTTTCAAATTTCTTCAGTTTCAGTTATTATATCTTCTTTTCATTTCATTTTGTTAATTTGGATATTGTCTCTGTTCCCTCTGCTTAATCTGGCTAAGGGTTCATCTATCCTGTTGATTTTCTCAAAGAATCAGCTCCTGGTTTTGTTGATTCTTTGAATAGTTCTTTTTGTTTCTGTTTGGTTGACTTCAGCCCTGAGTTTGATTATTTCCTGCCATCTACTCCTCTTAAGTGTATTTGCTTCTTGTTCTAGAGCTTTCAGGTATGCCGTTAAGCTGATAGTGTATGATTTTTCCAGTTGACTTCTTAATTCTTAATGATGATTCTATTAGAAATCCTAATATTATACTAGAAATTATTAAGCTCTTTTATAATATGACTACTATCAAATCTTTACTGATGTCAAAACTGCATAGAGAACTCTACTCATTTTCAAATTTCATAAGTTAATTGCTTCTGAGATAACACACAGACTGCAACTTAGAGAACATCCCAAGAGCTTTTAAAACATTAACCAAAGGTCATAACAAGGTAACTAATGAATTACTATAGGTGCAAGGACAGAACTTGTGGCTCTAGCTGTATAAGTAAAAGAGAATGGCCTAGCCGGTCATTAATGGGAGGAGAGGCCCTATTCAGAACATTGAACATGATAGAAGGCCTGTGAAGGTTCTATGCCCCAGTATAGGGGACTGCCAGGGCCAGGAATGGGAGTGGGTGGGTTGGGGAACAGAGTGAGGGGGGAGGGGATAGGGGATTTTTGGAAAGGAAACTAAGAAAGAGGATAACATTTGAAATATAAATAAAGAAAATATCTAAAACAACAACAACAACAACTGACAAATGCTGATGAGGAACTGGGAAATAGAAAAGCCTCACACAGTGTTGGGGAGAATACAGATTGGTGAATCCACTGTGGAAATTAGTATATCATTTCCTTAAACATTAAAAATAGATCCACCATATGACCCAGACATCCTACTCCTGGGCGTGTACCCAGCACCCTCTATTTCCTACTAAAGAGACACATGCTTAACTCATGTTCATAGTTGCTCTATTCATAATAGCTAGAGCATAGAAGCAGCCTGGATGTCTATCAGCTGATGAATGGACAGTGGAACTGTGCTACCTATACACAACATGTACAGGAATTTTCAGGTAAATGGATGGAGCTGGGAAACTATATTGACTGAAGTAACCCAGATCCAGAAAGACAAGTATCAAATATACTCAATTAAATGTGGATTTTAGTGTCAAATCTTTGTATTTGTATGTTTAATTGAGAGTATTAATATAATTCAGAGAACTAGAAAAGAATCATTGGTGAAGAGATGTAATAAGTATCATAAGAAAGGGGAGACAAAAAAAAAACAGGTGGCATGAAAGGGAAAAGGGAAACTATGGGAGAAAGCTGTAGGTGGTGAGAAGGATGGTAGGGAGGACAAAGGAGGGGCTGAAGAATAACTAACATTAAGAAGATTTGAAGCCGGGCGTGGTGGCGCACGCCTTTAATCCCAGCACTCGGGAGGCAGAGGCAGGCGGATTTCTGAGTTCGAGGCCAGCCTGGTCTACAAAGTGAGTGCCAGGACAGCCAGGGCTACACAGAGAAACCCTGTCTCGAAAAACCAAAAAAAAAAAAAAAAAAAAAAAAAGAAGATTTGAAAAATATATATGGAAATCTTTAAGCTTCAAAATATAAAATTTAGTATATCTATATTTAGACATGTAGATATATGTCACCGATAATAGATATATAATTATGTATACATATATATATATACTCCTAACCTTTGAACCATCTCTAATGCAGTATTTTGATTAATATTCCTTTCAACTTTATTTCTTTAGGGTTAACATTGAATTTTAAATAATAAGGAGTAGTTGTTTGTCTATGCAGATGTCACAGTCATCAATGTTTCCAGCTTACTGTAGATTGAGGAACAGGGAAGGAAAGGTGACACTGATAATTTCTTTAGTTTGAGGAAATCTTATTCTTCTCTTAGGATATTTAACTGGTTTTGCATATGACATGCAAAAATTAGTGACACTAGTGTCTAATTGTACATTAAATACTACTAAATGACAATTTATTTTGCAATGCATATTACTTTTGATAGAAAGCACCTTGTTTGCTGTCATAATAAATTATCTGATGTAATTCTCACACACAGCTTGTGGATTTTTCAAAAAAACTAAGGTTCTTTTTGGAAGTTCATGAGGTCAGCATTACTTTTACAACAATGTTAGAAGCAACTTATCTTCTTGTTACTGGGTTGACATATTCACAGATGATGTTGAAGAGCTGCAGTGAGTTTTCATTAGTGACCTGGGCAACCTTGTGTTATTTACTAATGAATAGAGGAAGAAAATCATGTGTATTTCTAATTTTCTTGGATAAAGTCTTAAAATTTAATTTAGCTATATCCAAATCACTATGTGCATGACAAAGTAGAAAACAAATTAAGCATGTCTGAAGAACTGTCTGGATTTGTGTGTGAGAGGGGAATGATTCCCCTCCCACCTCACCCCCCTGCATTTTTTTCCAGAGTCATTTTTACTCCTTTTTCTTGAAAGAAACTGTGGTTATTCAGACTTGGGAGTTTGGCAAATGTATTCTCAGAAAAGAGTGAAGTGAGGCTGTTATTTTAGGACAAACAACTGACAGTATTTGTAGCCAATGACAAAATGTAAGCTTTCAACTTAAAAATCAGAACTTTGAGAATGTGTATCTACAATTACAAGCTTGACAGCCCCAGTGCTTATAGACAGGGCCAGCTACATAATTTTCAGGGTCAAGCAAGGAAAAAATGGGCCTCCTTCTTCAAATAGCAGGGTGAAAGAACTTATGATTAGACTTTTGCTTGGTTTACTGTTGTCTCCTTATCCACTTGTTACGGTGTGTTTTATTTGACTTCTGATATTCTTTGAAAAATGTTAAACACTTAGACAAAAAGCATGAAGTTTATTATTTACATTTATATTTTGTAATGACACATTTACATACAAATGAAGCATATTTGGATTTTATAGCAAATCTTTAGACTTCATCCTTTTGCATTTCAGATCATGAGTTATGAGCACAAGAATGCTATTGACAGCTTGCAACTTTGGTATGTTTCTGCACATAGGCTTCTGTAAGGAAGGATAGAGAGGAAAAAGCAGTGAGCTCACCTTGTTTTTTCTTACAGCTATCATGCTTGTGAAAATCATTGATTATTATGAGAAAATGCTAACAATAAGTGAGCATGTGATTGAATCCCTCAGTAGTTCTTTAGCTTGTCTTTCTTAAAAGAAAGTTCTTTTATTAAGAAGTGTGTATTCTCAGCAGCCCTCTTACTCATAGGTATAAGAATTCTACTTTCATGGTTTCATAGTTGTCCCCTAAATCTCATGCTTAAAGGTAAATTCTACAGCACAGAGAAGGATGCCTGATGTGGCTCCTCCACACCCCATTCTCAGTGGACCAATCCTGTTATTGTAAGGCTACTTATTTTGTGAGTGGATTCTTCCTTTTGCCCACTAATGTTTTTTTCCCTCTTTCTTCCTTTTTCTCTCCTTTTCTTGTATCTCCTGGTTCATTTCACTGTAGACTAGCAATGTAGGCACTGTAAGGGGCTTCCTATTGCTGGGTGCCAACCTCTTCTGGGTGCTTGGCCCTCCATCTGGAACTTCTGAGCTTCCAATATGGCCACTGGTCATTCAATTTTTTTTTTAACAAATCAGTTTTGACATTTGATTATTGTGGCACTACCTACACAAAGACTAAACTTGAGCTGAGTATGAACCCTATCAAGATCTATGTAGGTTCAGCAGAGCTTTGGGATTGTGTGAGTTTGTCAATATTCCTCAAGTGAGGAATCACCAAAGAGAGGATTGCTGCATACTAATGGCATATATTTTGATTGTCTATTTTATTGGGCCTTGTATATAGAACATAAATTAAAAGAGAAAATATTTAATTTTTTCTAGAGGGTGAGAGTGGAACATTAAACCAAGCCAAGTGTAAGGTCTTCTGAAAGAACCCAGCAAATCTTCCCATCTAAATCTGGGGAAAGTATGGGTGAGCTCAGTGGTGACCTTGATGACTGTCAACTGTCAATACTGTCACAGGAAATGCTTATAAGATCTCTATGAACAGCACATGGACATTTTACAAATAATCCATGCACAGTACAAGGTGAATATGAGTAATGTATTCTATTCCATGTTCAAAGTAGACAAATGCTCATTTCTATGGTTTCATCGTCTGCATGTTCTTGTTTTATACTACGAGGTGTGGGGAGCAAGAAAGAGAGATTAGTCAGATTGCTAAGGGTAATATCCCATAGTTTCAGCTATTTCTCTAGGTAGTTCTGTTTCAGGTAGCAAATGACGACTTGCTTTGCAATAGACAGTACAAATGTGCTTTGAAAATCATAAAATAAATAATTCAGTATCTAACAATAGGTCTTTTCTATTTTATCTTTTCTTCATATTTGGTACATCTATCTTATATTTTGAAGAACCTCCAAACTGATTTCCATAGAATCTGCATCAGTTTGCACTCACAATAACACTGAACACATGGTTCCTGTTTTCCACATACACACCATCATTTATGTGTCATTACTATTTATTTTAATCTTAGCCATTTTGACTGGGCAAGATAAAAATCTCAAAGTAGTTTTCATACACGTTTTTATGTTGTCTAAGTTTGCTGAACATCTTTATTCCATTTAGCACTAAACCTTTCCATAAGGTTTTATCTCCTTTAGCACAAGGCTTGACTCCAACACTACGTTTCCTGGCGTTCCTGTTTTACTTAAAGTATGGATTTGCATTTTCTTTGTCCATCTTGCTCCTTTTCATTTCTTGTGGATCAATAATCATATGACACCAACATTACTAGACTGTCTTGAAATCTCTTCTTCCAAAGTCATTAACCCAAAAGTTCAATTTAATATCAGGCAGACAAGACAAAGGCAAAAAGCAGCTACATTCTTTGCCAAAATATCATAAAAATGGTCTCTAAGCCTGCCCATAATATTCTTCCTCTCTGAATACCTCTTAAGCTGAGCCTCTTCAATTCATATTACCTTTAGCATCACTGTCTTTCATGTTCTCACTAGGATGGTCCATCAAGCCTCACTTAAAGCATATAACTGCATTTTTAGACCAAAGTCTTCCATATTTCTCCAAACAACAGCATGGTTAAGATTGCATTGAAATACTTCATTCTTGGTTCCAACTTCTGTCATAGAGTCCTACTGCTGTGAATAGAGGCAACTCTTACAAAAAGAAATATTTAATTGGGAGCTTGCTTTCACCTCCAATAAATAAGTCATTATCATCATGACAACAGGCAGTCAGACATGATACTGGAGCAGTAACTTTATCTTGATCCCCATGAGAGGGATGGGGAGAGAGAGAGAGAGAGAGAGAGAGAGAAAGAGAGAGAGAGAGAGAGAGAGAGAGAGAGAGAGAGAGAGAGAGAGAGAGAGGAGAGAAGGAGAGGGAGAGAGGGAGAAACACTGAGTTTGGCATGGACCTTTCAAACTTCAAAGCCCACTCCCAGTGATATAATTCTCAAATAAAACAATACCTCCTCACATAAATTCACATCTATTCCACCAAGAACAATGAGGTTATTTGAAAGAAAATGGCTCCCATTGGGTCACAGAGAGTGGCACTACTAGAAGATGTGGCCTTGCTAGATTAGGTGTGGCTTTGTTGGATTAAGTGTGGCATTTTGGAGGAAGTAGGTCAATGGGGGCAGACTTTGAGGGACTTCTGTCTGTGAATCTAAATGTAGAACTCTTAGCTCCTTTTTCAGCACCATGTCTGCCTACGCTCCATCATTCTTCCTGGCATAATAATAATCATCAACAAAACCTCTGAATCTAATTTGGGGTTCTTTATTCTTCCACCCTACACCATTCTTTCTCTTCCACCATTTAAACCCTCTTTTCTACCCTTTCAACACCTAAATACTAGATAGAAAAGAAAAAAGAAGAGAGTGGAAAGGGGGTGAAAATTATTGTTAATCTACTTTCTCCTGATTTGATTAGGAATATTGAGTTCCTTGGGGCAAGTTTGACCTTTGCCACCAAAATAATTTCTTCTTCCTTCCTTCCTTCCTTCCTTCCTTCCTTCCTTCCTTCCTTCCTTCCTTCCTTCCTTCCTTCTTTTCTTCATTCATTTATTTATTTCTTTGCTCATGACTAATTAGAAAACTACAACCAAAAGCGACCAACCAACAACTCACTAACAGCAACAACAACAACCCAGACTCCCATGGCCATAGCATTTATATACCTTCTCAAAACTCCCCAAAATTCCAAATGTCACATAACTCTAAAACCTATCTGCAGCTGACAAAATCATGGCCCTGCAAGAGCATAAGGAAAATCGTAGCTGCTGTGAATAATCAGAAGCAACCCTTTATCCCATACCCGGGATTAAAATGAAAACATATTCTTATAATATGTCTGTGTTTTTCAAAGAAGCCAACATTGTCACTACACAGGCCCAATTAAGTGGTTTTCTTTATAAGAGCTGCCAGCAATGATATGCTAATGAAGACCAAAATTGGTGATAGGCTTGACCATACTTTTGTTTGGAAGTGTGTAGACTTTGGTATAGAAAAGCAGTTGAATGCTAAAGTAGGGCTTAATGGGCCATTCTAATAAGAACATAGAAGACAGTTTTGGTGAAGATAATTTGAACTTTGGGACCCTGGCTCAAGAAGTTTGTGGTGAAAAGAATATTGGGACGTGGCCTAGAGTACCAGAGCCCAGCCCCAGTGGGTTATAAAACCTGTAGTAGGATATGAGGAATCAATGAAAAAAACTTGGACCAAGAAGTGAAGTTCACACAGACACTGAGACAACTTGGGCCTCTTTTACTTACACATCTATTTTTTCTTAAATATAAAAAGGTTTTAAATTCATTTTCTCATTTTCTCACATACCATCCCTTTTAAGAATTTCCTACATTTAACAATAATATACAGATTGTGTTTTTCCCTTCCTTCTCAATCCCCATGGTTTCCTGCTAAACTGTGAACTCTATGAAGAAATAGGAAACAACTTCAGCAAGTAGTCAATAGCTAACCTAGCACATTGGTAGATAACCAAATGATTGTGGTTTGTAGCAACTGTGGTTAAAGCATAGAGGAATGATAGACTACATTCCTAGGTAATTCTAATTTAATTATCAGCACCTAGCATCTCCCCACATTCTAATCAGGAGATCTAATTCTTCTAATGCCCATATTTCTCTGCAAATTATTAAGTCAATTCCTCATCCTTGCATGGTTTACCTCTGAGTGTTCTTATTAAATCTTGGAACCAACAATCTAGCAAGAACTTCCTAACCTTTTGATAATCATCTACCTATGTTTGGTATTGGTTGGTGGGCACATTGTTGTCAGAACTAAGTTCCCACTGGGAGAAAATACATCCAGATATTAGTTGATGCATCCAGACCAGACCCTCATGTCGACTCATCATTATTTTTTCCCACATTTTTATTAGATATTTTCTTCATTTACATTTCAAATGCTATCCCAAAAGTCTCCTATACCCTCCCCCTGCCCTGCTCCCCTACCCACTCACTCCCACTTCTTGGCCCTGGCATTCCTCTGTAATGGAGCATATAAAGTTTGCTAGGCCAAGGGGCCTCTCTTCCCAATGATGGCCGACTAGGCCCTCTTCTGCTATATATGCAGCTAGAGACATGAGCTCTGGGGGTACTGATTAGTTCATATGGTTGTTCCACCTATAGGGTTACAGACCCCTTCAGCTCCTTGGGTACTTTCTCTAGCTCCTATATTGGGGGCCCTGTGTTCCATTCTATAGATGACTGTGAGCATCCACTTCTGTATTTGCCAGGCACTGGCAAAGCCTCACAGGAGACAGCTATATCAGGTCGACTCATCATTGTTAACAAACATAAGAGTAGTGATCTGTTCCCTTTCCATAATCCTCAGTGATAAACAATTACGAATCCCAGCCTGAGCATTCCTCTTCTGATTCTGGGGAAAGGTCTGTCACGGACACTTTGTGAAAGTAAAAACTGCCAAAAATGCAAAGGCAAGGCAAAAGTGAAACACGCATTTCTTTGGGAAAGATCAGGTGATCCTGCACAAATATCTCCATAGGTCTATGCTATGTGGGCACCCAACTCCTCAGATCTTGCCGTAGGGAGAACCACCTGCATTACACTCATGCACCTTTCCCAGCAGAGACTTGGCCACTGACGCTAGAGTCTATTCTTGCAACATTTTAGTAAAGAATTAGGCTGCTTTATGCTGTTTTAAAAAAAAAAATCTGTCTGTCTGAGACCGAATCAAGAGTTTTAGATTATTTGCTTTTGCAGATGGGATTTCTGAGCTCCATGTGATCTGTGTCATGGTTATTAGTGGCAATGCCTATGCATATCTATAATGAAAAGGAACAGGCTGAACAAGGAAAGTTACAAAATGTTCAATTTGAGGAGAAACAGGGCATTGGTTAGTGGAAAGGAGCTAAATTCTATGTTTAAGGATATAAACACATTTTAAAAAAATCCCGTTGTTAAATGAAATAAAGAGAGTGATGACATCATGGCAAGATCCCACCCAGCTAAGCTTCCAACTGGTGAAAAGGAATTAAAAAAGCTTAGAAGCAGGCATGGTGGTACACACCTTTAATCCCAGTACTCTGGAGGCAGACTTAGGTGAAACCTGAGTTTGAGGCCAGCCTGGTATACAGATAGAGTTTCAGGACAGCCAAACCTAGGCAGAGAAGGAAATCATCAAAACTTAAAGCTGATGGAGATGTAATTGAACAAGGCATAAAGGATATAAAAGAATCATGTTCCTGCACCAGAAAGAAGCAGAATTTGGCAGCTTTAGCCACAGGGCTCTGGCTTTAGGGTCAAGGATATAATAAAGGGGTTGTGGAATCTCCCTCAATGACTAAAGAAATTAGCTGAGACCAGGAGTGTGATAGCTTCCCCTGCAAGGACACTTAAAGAGGCCATTGCGTGAAGCTGTGAAGGTGAAGCCCGGAGCATGTTAGAATACAGCTGGGGTTCCAGGTCCTCTGCTTCCTCAGGGAGCTCAGATGAGTTTCCCAGACACAGAGACTTTGACCTTAATTAGCAGGGTTTACTTACCCACTGCCTCCAAAGGAGCCATAAGATACCTCCCAAGGAAAGCTAACAGGGAATGAAAACGGCCCAAGAGAAAGATGTGTATTGCAGTCAAGTTCTGAAAAGGGCTTTGACATCAGACATGGAGATGTAGAGTTTGAAGTTTGTCCAGTTGCTTTTTGGTCTTGCTTTGGTCAGTGTTTTCCCATTATAAAAATTTTCCTTTCTTTGAAATGCTAGTGTATGCCTAATGCCATTACATGTTAGATGTATATGATCTACTTTTTTTATTTTGATTTTATAGAGGTTGAGAGATTGAATGAGTTTCAGAAGAGACTGAACTTTGGATTTTAAACAAGTTTGAGACTGTTATAGACTATGGGGACTTTTAAAGTCTTAATGCATTTCAAATGCATTAATGCAATGTATAGATACAACCTGTGGGGCCAGTGAGAAAAATGTGATGGTGTGAAAGAAGAAAGCCTCCCATAGGTTCACAGAGAGAGGCGTTATTAGAGGCCTTGCTGGAGTAAGTGTGGCATTGTTGGAGGAAGTGTGTGTGTCACTAGGGGCAGAATTTGATGTCTCAGATGCTTAATCCAGGCCAGTGGCCCACTGTCTTTTCCTGTTGCCTTCAGATCCACATGCAGAACTCCCCATTCCTTCTCAAGCACCAAGTTTGCCTTTGTACCACCATGCTTTCTGCCATGATGATAACACATTAAACCTATGAACTATAAGTCAGCACTAACTGAATGTTTTTCTTTAAAAGACTTGCTAAAATCATGGTGTCTTTTCACAAAAAATAAAACTGTAACTGAGACAGGCACATCTTTTAATTCTTCTCAGTTTTTAAAACTGGCTTCTAAGCAATCTAATATATGAGGCTTTGAGGATTATTTTCATTCAAATGACAATGCTTAACTTCTTTGAGATGCATAACACTTCCTACCCCTTTATAAAAAGTTAGTGTTGACAAAAATATTCCTTTTATTTCAAAAATAAGATAAAGATATTTTAAGGCACACCCAGAGTAAAAATAATTGTAGGTGAAACAGCTTTAACTATCATAAAATTCATCAAGGAGAACTATGCACATAGTAGAATCGAGGAAAGTACAAGAAATAAAAAAGCAATTGATAAGAGAAAATCCTGCTAAAATGTATATGTACCATTTAGAGGAAGCTGCTTTGCCCTTCTTCTCCTTCTTTTCTTCCTCCTCTTCTTCCTATTCTTCCCCCTCTCTATCTGTTTTCCTCCATCCCCTCCCTCCTGCATTTAAGTAAAACAAGGTAACTAAACTGTTGAAAAATGACATGAAATATGAAAATAGCATAGTTTAAAGTATCTAAACACAAAAGTTTCTTATATTTGAAAGTAAGATGAAGATGATGAATAACTTGAGTTTTAGGGGAAAATATCAAATACTACAAAAATTAGTAACATGATTAATAAGTGAGCTAATTAGTAAGTCAATTAATAAGTGTGCTAAATAGCACATACAATTCCCATTCTTAATCCAATTTTATCATTAGTAGGGATGTAATTTATCCCAAAGAGATATTCAAGCAAAAAGGGAATAAGCTTTATGTACTGAATTGCTTTTTGAGATTGTAAGTATTCAATGTTAGTCAAGTATTAAAAATATATCTAACAATTATTAAATGTCTTGCAATTATTAACATTAATAAATATATTAATTCTTTATGAAAATATATTCATAAAGAAACAGCACCATGTCCTGTAATTCAAAATGATGAAAATGAGCAAATACTTGGATTCGAGCGGAATAAGCTCCAGGTCTTTTGCATTAATAGTATTGGGAAATACACGGGAGGATAGAAAAGTTATGCAGGATAACAAGGTTGTACTTCATTTGTTTCCATTTTGCTGAATATACTTTAATATTTCCGTTTCTTGTTAGAGTAAACTCATAACAAAATTCTTAAGAGGCTTTCTCAGCAATTACAGTATGGTGTATTACACATGACACTGAGAGTCAGGCAGGAAGCTGCCTCTCTGACTCATAGTTGTTCTGTTGCAGGTAATAGCTTATTTTGTCAACACTATTTTCACTGTCAGTTAAAGAAGAAATTTCACAGATCCTGGAGGATTCTGAGGCTGATATGAAGAATGTGAGACTGTCTCTTAACATCTCCAAAACATCACTGACATTTAGCATTTCTTAATAAACTGAAATTAGCAATTTCCTTCATAATGTTTGTAAATTCTTTGACTTTCCCAAAAGTGTTAAAGTACTGAGGCTTGGAAAAGTTTAGACCCTTTGAAAATTTTAGTTGATCATTGTACTTGCTATGTTCCACAGGTCTGACTGCCTGTGCTTGAGTGATTTTTATCCACTTTGCTTCAAAAGTCATATCTCATTCTATCCCTGTACTGAATAGAGCCAGTGTATGGGGTGTGCTGTCAGGCAAAACGCTTTGCTTTATCAAAAGGTCACTCATCTATAATGAACTTCTGTAGGAAGACTATTTTAAAAATTTTAAATATTTTGCCATGCCTCAGTAGTTGCAAAGGACTGGAATTGTTTCTTAACTGAATGGGTCTGTGGAAATGGCCACACAATGTAGGCTGGTGTAGGACAAAATAGCACAAGAATGAACCCGAGAACATAGATTCACTGAATTCACTTCATCTGTGAATCTAGGAATTAAGGTCTGTTTCTTAGTTTATAAATCCTGTCATTCTGTATATTACTATTTATAAATTCATATTTATCATCCATCTTCTTATCTAATGGCTAACGTGTACTTTGTAATACAGATTAGGTAATTAATAAAAGGTGATATTTAAAGATAACTTTTAGTTGTATGTAAAAAATATTTAAATGACTACAACAATCACTATTAGTGCAAACTTGTACAACCACTTTGGAAATCAATTTGGTGGTTTATCAGAAAATTGGGAAAAATTCTACCTCAAGACCTAGCTATACCATTCCTTGGCATACAACCAAAAGATGCTCCACCACACCACAAAGATGCTTGCTCAAGCATATTCATAACAGCTTTATTTACAATAGGCAGAAACTGGAAACAACCCAGATGTCCCTCATCTGAAGAATGGATAAAGAAAATGTGGTACATTTACACATGGATCAT
Organism: Mus caroli; assembly: GCF_978045245.1. Lineage (NCBI taxonomy): Eukaryota > Metazoa > Chordata > Mammalia > Rodentia > Muridae > Mus > Mus caroli. The sequence continues at coordinate 141,344,242 of NW_028227258.1, read as the reverse complement.
TACTAAGCTGTTAAAAACAATGATGTCATGAGATTTGCCAGCAAATGGATGGAACTACAAAAGATCATCCTGAGGTTACCAAGAACCAGAAAGACAAACCTGGTATGTGCTCACTTATAAGTATTCCAGATACCTAAAATAGAATCATAAGATTGGCAAATAAAATAAAATGATTCCCACTATTCTGGTATACTCATAGATTTGTGCTTAAGCCAATTATAATCAGAGAGGATTTACCTAGCAACTGATGAAAATATATGCAGAGACCCACAACCAAACTTCAGGTGGAGCTTGGAGAATCTTGTAGAAGGGGAAGAAAAATTGTAGGAGCCATAAAGGTCAAGGGCACCATAAGAATACCCAAGAATCAGCTAATCTGGGATCATGGAGACTCACAGAGACATGACGCATGGGACTGAGCTAGGTCCTCTGCACATATGTTTCAGTTGTAAAGCTTGTTCTAATAGGACTCTTAACAGTGGGAACAGGGCCTGTCTCTGACTCTCTTGCCTGTGTTTGTGACCCTTTCCTCCTACTGAGTTTCTTCTTCTATCCTTAATAAGAGGAGGTACTTAGTCTGACTGCAATTGTGTATGCTGTTGGCTATCCAGAGGGTGGCTAGCCTAAAGAACTAGGATAGAATCATGGAAGGTCTGCCCTTTTCTGAAGAAAAATGAAGGAGGAGTGGATGGGGTACTTTAGGGGGAGGAGAGAACAGAGTTGTTGGAGGAGGGCTTGGGAGGAGAAGAGGGAGGCAAAACTTCAGTCAGTCAGAATGTAAAATAAATAAATAATTAAAAAAAATTTAAAAACTGATTTCTTATGTACTTTGGCCCTTGAAGGCTACAGTTTTTCTTTGTCTATCTAGTTATTATAGAAAGACATGTAAAATGGCAGTAAAAATATCAGCACTGTGTGTGTGTTTGTGTGTCTGTGTCCATGCTCCAAGAGGCAAAGAGGAGCACACTCCGTGTCTTTTTGTATTATTCTCTGTTTATTCCCTTGAGACAGGAACTCTCACTGAAATCACTAGTTTTCATGTTCAGTTAAGTTGGTACCCAGCGAATTCCAGTGATCTTCCTGTTTTAGCACCTGGGATCCAGTTCTAATGATACATGTGTGCATGACCACACCCAGCTTTTTATGACGGTGCTAAGAAGCTAAATTCAGAACTTCATGCCTGTGTAGCAAGCACTTTTTATTTTAAACCATCTCCTCAACATTCTTATACTAGTCAACTTCTGGCGGAGGAATGGCTGTTACTTGTTGAGAACTTATTGTATTCCAAGCTTTCTATTTAAATTACATTCATAATTTTACCCATGATCTTTCCCAAAATCTAAAAAAAAATCATAATTATATTTAAAATAACAAGTGATATCCCAAGTAAACACTGCTTGACATATACGCAACTTGAGACTTCCATGATTACATAAAGCAGAACTCAGTTCCAGAACCAGCTCCCCACTTCTCATCATGACCAAATCCTGGGAATTCTAGGATGGAGTATGACCCCCTGAGCCACTTGGGGAAGCTCTTCCTCTCTTGCTTAGGCTCTTTTACTAATGGGGGTCTAAGAATCCTCCATTTGCCAAGCAAAAAGAATAAAAAGAGAAGAGAAAGAGACTCTCAGCTGTGCTTTCAAAGGGCCCTGTAAATGAACAGCTATAATAACATTGGAGCTGAGGAAATAAGCCAAAAGTGAGACAAGAAGGCAGGACTGAGAAAGGTTGACCAGGGTGGAGAAAGATAGACATCCTCTAAAGGTGACCTATAGCTGTCAGAGAAACTTCCAAACAAGATAACCCCTTCCCATTAAGTCAATGGACTGGATCAAGTTAGGATTCGAGCAGGATATATGAGTTTGATGGAGTGAGTCACTGCACAGCTGTCAGCTGATGCTTTCTACCTGAAAGCAAGGTATTACTCAAGGTGCCCATTTATCACATTCCAAACTAGGTCTCAGAGATCTTAAAATATTCTTGAAGGAAAAGTCTTATGTCATATACAATGGCAGAGATAAAATGCACAGCAGCAATGTCCTCTGGAAAATTGTTCCTGGTGAATTTGAAAGTGCTGATGAGAATTTCAATAATCATCCTTCACCAGTCTTAGCATTCAGGTTCAGTGAAAGCTGGGATTCTTCGTGTTAAATTCTCTTCAGGATAAAGCATATGGGCTTACAGATAGTTGACAGGGACCTGAAGCTCAGTAGGAGCATGCATGAGTCTCAGTAAAGAACTTTCTGAAAGGAAGCTCAGAGAAGTGTGAACAGGGGCAGTATCACTGGGTTTGGTCCATGCACAGCCTTGCTTATAATAGAGGGTTACAGGTTGTACACTTATTTGTGCTCATCTCCTCTACTATCGGACCTACTGTTCTTGATTCCAGAGACAAGGAGTCAGGCTGCTTACCATATCTGCAGAGCAGCAGTCTCAGCTTTCTACCCTGTAGAGAATTGAGACCTGATGGAAATTTCACTTGAAGTATAATTCAGTTCTGGTTTAGCCACACACACTCTTTCCTGTGCAGTGCAGAACATTGCTTTATAAATATCTTTATTTTTCTCTTTTAAAATTTTTCATTTTATTTTTAAATCAACTTATGTAGTAAAAGTTTCCTGATGGCATTTTCAACTTTTCACATGTAATGAATTTGGGTTGATCCTCTCTGCCATACTTATTTCTCCCATCCACCTTTTCACTATCTCTGATGCTTTCATATAATGATATTTTATTTTATTTTAATTTATTTTATTAATTGATATTAGTTAAAAATAAATGCATGGTAAAACAATTCTTGTTTAACTTGTTTAGCCTACAACTCCTAAGCTCAGAGGATTGAAACAAGTGTTTATTTTCTCAGTCAGTTGGAGTCAGGAACCCCAGGATGACTCATCTGGCTGTTCTTGCTCAGAGTGGCTGCAGTTGATGCAATTGGCAAACCTACTACCATCCCAAGTGTTACGAGAAGCCACATGCCCCCTTCCTGAAACAGCTATCTGCAGGTTCCAGATCCAGCTCCAAGTGCAATCATATGGTTTGGGCTTCCAGCACAGTGAGAAGTTAAACATGGAAGGCAAAAGTTTGGAGCAAATATTATGCTGCCTGTTCTAGTTTCATTTCTGTGGCTGTGATAAAATGTCATATCCAAAGGCAATTTTGGGGAGAAAGGATTTGTCAGGAACCTCAGAGTCAGCTCAAGACACCCCAAAGCCAAGTTCTCAGCACAAAAAGTGATTCAGAGGGCATAGATAAGGGACAAAGATAGAAAATAGAGGGAGAGGGAAAATGGGATAATGGAGTGGGGAGAAAAGGGGCAAGGGAAAGGAGGAAGGGGTATTTGCCATGGGAGATGGAGGAACAAAGGATTCAATTTGGATAAAGAGAAGACAGATGCAGCCATAGACAAAAGGAGACACTTATTTATTTTAAATTTTATTTGATGATGTTATTATTATTATGATGTTGATGATGGTGATGATGACAATTTGAGTTTTCTGAGACAGGGCTTCTCTCTGTAACCCTGGCTGTCCTGGAACTCTTTGTAGACCAGGCTGCCTTCAAACTTATAAATATCCATGTGCCTCTGTTTCCCAAGGACTGGAATGGGAAACCCTATTTAGGATGAGGTACTTAATTTAATTGGAAATGTTAATTATGTGAGCCAAAGGGGGCTTGAGATTGTTGGACATCAATACATTGATCTTGGTAGTCCTCCTCAGAAGGAAGAAGTGGCCCAATTAAGGAATAGGTTTTGGTGTCTAGTTTTGCAAATGTAATCTAAAAGTTTTTTGTTTGTTTGTTTGTTTGTTTGTTTGACAACTGAAAATAGTAAATATGTAAACGTAGAACATGAAACTGTAGACTAGGTCAAATATGCTTATTTGGATTTGCAGATTAAAATTATATATTCCAATGCAAAGAATTGAAGTAGAATAGAAAGTATGAGTGGTGGGGAGAGAATGAAACAGTGAGAACAGCAGGAAATGAGGTACTGAAAAATTTCAGCATAAAGATAACTAGAGTTCATTATTTGTGGGAAAGAGTCCCAAAGTGGACTTCCCCACCCTAAAGTGTTTTCTCCAGGAAGAAACCTAATTTCTTTATTTCATGTACATGGTTCCTTGCCATGTCATGTCCTCTGCTAGACTGCCAGATTCTGATGGAAAGAGAACGTCCTTACCAAGTAACAGCCCCATGATTTTGGACTTTCTGGACTTCAGAACTACATTGAGCAAATGTCTATTCTTTATAAAATACTCAGTGTTTCATATGGCATTAGAAAAGGACCCAAAATGGAAAGACACAGAGAAAGATAACCTCAAAGCTCCATCCAGCCTGTCCCTGGAATAATTCTTGAGAGATAATTTTGATAGTTATCCAAGATGTTTACCATGGTCAAAGTTTGAAGTGACACCTTCACCATGGTGCTCAGAGTTCTTCCCCAAGGAAACACAGACAGGAAGCACTGCGTCCTGGCAAGAATGGCTGAAGAGAGCTTAAGTACTATGTGCTGAAGAGCGCCAGAAAGGAGTACCACAGCTCAGTGGGTGCCAGTGCTGACATGACTGCTGTGATGACCAGAAGTACAATCCGAGAGGTGGCAATTTACCTAAGAACAAACAGATTATCATTCTGAGTAATTTCAACTTCTAGTTAGAAGTCTATACATATTGTGGATTTTAAATTTTACTTCTCAATGGCATCTAAGGTCCACAGAAATGAAACCTTTCCAACTTGTGTGCAGTAAATACTTTAGCATTAAGAGTGCTTTCTCTGACCACAAACCAAATAGATAACACTGTGACTCTCATCTTACATTGTGATAATTAAGGACAGGCAGACATCTTTTAACCCTCTCCATGTTAAAAATGCTAAGAGTTACAGACAAGGTGCCTGCAACATTTACCAAACAGAGGCAGAGTTAAAAGCAAGGCTGAACACTGTTCTCAACCTACACCCTCCTTCCTCTCCCTCTTCCCTTTAGAGATTCAAACCCTGATTGCCAAGGACTATAGTCAATAATGTGATGTGAAATCCACTGGAAGCAAAGCAATCGGTTTACAAATTTATAAAACCCACATTTTATTTGTAGATGATTAGACAGCAATATTGTCTCTATAACTGAGAATTGAATAATAAAAAAGAAAAGGAAATCTTTACATAATTAATCCATTGAGGATCAATTTAATATTCCCAAAGGCTTAGGACTCAGCATACTACAAGTTCAGTATAGAATCTTAATTGCTTTTAATGGAAACACTTTAGAAATGAGATGTATACATGTGTATGTATGTATGTCGTGTCTCAATGTTTGTTGTGTATATATTGTGTGTATATCTTTGTGTCTGTTTCTGTAAGTGAATGAATCTGTGTTATGTATGTCACATATATATATATATGTATATATATATGTAGTCTGTATATATGTGTTTTTGTGTATCTGCATGTCTCTGTTTTGTATGTGTGTATGTGTCTGTGCTATGTGTATGTTTATATAGTGTGTAAAATACGTATGTGTTGTGTAAATGGTGTGTATTTTGTGAGTATATATTTTTTGTATGGTATATGTTTGTGTGCTGTGTGTTCTGTGTGTATATGGTATGTATATGTGTATAAGATGTGCATGTATATGTTGTATATGTATATGTATGTGTGTATATGTGTGTATATATGGTGTGCATGTGTCAGTTGTTCATGTGTATATATGTATATGTGTGGATGAGGTGTGTGTGTCTGTGTGTCTGTGATTGTGTATATATGGTGTCCATGTGTATATGTGTAATACATTAAAGCAGAATTTGGAATCACACCTAATTTTCTTTTCATATACCACCTCATTGAATACTGAACAAAAATGTGAAATTTTGAAGTTGGAAATACTAACTGTATCTCCCAGGCACCCTCAAGTGGGCAAGAGGCACCAAATATATGACTAGATGGAAGAGTATCTCCCTGAACATCTGTAAAGATGTTGTGTGTTGGTGTGCTTGTGTGTAGTGTGTGTGACCTGTGTATGTATATGTGTATAAACTGTGCATCCATGTGCATTTCAAGCTTTCCCTTGGAGTCATGACTGTGATGCTTTTGGTGACCTTCATCTCATGACTAGAAAACTTTATGTTTTAAATTCATGTTTCAAATATGAGTTTTAGGGTAAAGCATTGCTATTAAAATGGCCCCTGTCTGCAGGGGATTTTTGGACTGGCTGAAGACCATTTGCTGATTTCTCTCCCTTTTCTTTTCTGTCTCAGAACATTCCGTGAAGGCAGTATGTCTGTTACCACTGGAGACTAATCAATGAAAATCTGATTCCCATGGCTAGCTCCAGATTCCTGTTTTGATATAAATACTGGTAGCCTTCAGAGACACAGAGTCTTAGATACAAGGCACTGAGGGATTATAGGGTTTTTTTTTTTTTTTTGATTTTATAGTCTACATGAAATCAAATGTAACCAAGAATATTATTGCCACCTCCACATTTGACACCCCAAGTATGCAGTTCTTTTTGTGCATTTAGTATTTGTTAGAGGCAAAAGACATATTGAATCTTAGTACCGAATCTTAGTGTTTATCTCCTTCATTGATGAATGTAGGCATGGATCCTATGAATCCTAATATTTCCTGCAGACCACACATGTCTTTATTTCCTTTTTATAATTTCACAAGGTAGGTTATCTCAATCCTTGGAAAGAGAATGAAATCCATGAAGCATCTTGGTCCAAATGTACAGACACATCAGCCCTCTTGGCTTTTATGACCTATAGGGGTAGAAATGAGGAGTCCATGGGTATTTTTAGACTTTTGGACTAATTCTGTCTGTGTTTTATCTTTCTAAGAACTTTGTTGCTGTTTCTAGTACTGAAGTTGTTTGTTTGTTTGTTTGTTTCTTTATTTCTGGTGTGTGTGTGTGTGTGTGTGCGCGCGCGCGCGCGCGCGAACGTGTACATGCACTTGTATATGCACGTGTGTGGTGAACAGAGGATAAACATGAGTGTGATTTCTCAGGTACAATCTGGTTGCTGTGTTAATTCAGGTTCTCTCATTAACTTGATTCAGTTAGGCTGACTAGGCAACAGGTGTTGGGTAAAAATGGGGTCCTGAGTGCAGCCCAGGTCTCAAGCCTCTGGGCAAAGTGGGATGCAGGAAATTTGACTGCATACCCCAAGCTGCTGCAGCTGGGTGGGCTATGGGCTGTGAGAAACCGCAGGACCCGCACTCCAGGGGTGGGGAAGCACAGTCTGAGGTCTCCACAGACCCCTGCATGGAGGCCGGGGACAGCAGTTTCTAGCTCTTGGGCACTGCAGACACTTCTGGATGTCATGGAAGAGCTGAGAATGGAGGGCCTGAGATGGGGGAAGATCAGGAGGAGGGAGCTCCTGCTGGTTTTTGAAGGGAGGAGAGTCCTTGACTTATTTGGGCAGGCTTCTTGCCTTTGTGGAGACCATGGCTGAGAATGCAGAGAATGCTTCCCATGGGAGGTTAGATGAAGACCTGCTCCATTGCTCCAGCATGGTGGATCCTGATAAGAAGTGACAGTCCATGGTTTTAAGGCATTTTTTTTTTTTTTTTTGTAGAAAGGCATAGAGAGGGAGAGAGTAGGGAAGTGGAAGCCAGCCAAACCCATGTGGAGAGAGGGGAGAAGGGAATGCAGAGAGAGGGGTAGCAAGAGGGCAAGGGAGAAGCAAGTGGGAAGCAAGAGTAAGATAGTAAGAGGGGGAGGGGGCAAACAGCCCCTTTTATAGTGAGCTGGACCTACCTATCTGTTGCCAGGTAACTGTGGGTGTGGAGTCCAGACAGAATACCAGGAGCTTGGGGCTTTGCCCTACGTGACCAATGGCCACAGACTTAAGGAGCTAGGGCCTTGTATCAGGAGCCTGGTGTCTGGGAGTGTGAGGATAACTTCCTTCCATCCCTTGCAGATGAATCTTCTAGGTCTCTGGAGTTTAAACCTAGCTTGACCAGAAAACAGGCTGCCTTTCACAGTACCACAAACAGGCACTAGGGATCTGTTGTATCCATGTCCCTAGCATGTCAAGCTTTTTCGTTGTGAATTCTGCCTATTTGAACTGAGTACCTACTACTTTGTAGGGAAAGCATCTTACTGATTTAGCCATCTCTCCAGCACACCACCATTGTTATTGTTAAAGATCATTTTAGGTTATTTATTTATCTAGATTTGGCCCAGCTATTATTCTTTTTTTGTGGAGAATTTTGACAATAGATACAAGATCTAACCTTCAATGATGGCAGTGCATCAGAGAGGCTTCCCCTTAGTAAGTAAGTCATTTGTGATGACAACCACCAGGCATCACTGTGTTCATTTCTTACTTGGCCATTCAGGGACTTCCAGCTTCAGTCATAAATAGCAGACAACAGAGCTGTGGAGTACAGCAAGCTGTGTGAACTGTATTCTGAAGGAGCAACAAATATTGTTTGGAAACTACTGTAAAAAGTAATTGAAGAAAACCTGCTACAAAATGGTAATACAGAAGTCCTGGCCTACCCTTAACAACCTGGGTGATTAATGAGACCATAGTTAAATTTTTTAAAAGAAAGTTTATTATTTATGCCTCAAAACTTCCTTTTTTGTTTAGTTATTGCTCTACTACTGGAAACACCATAGAAACAAATGCTGAAGTTCTACTCTGAGTCCTGATTCTGCTATAATTACTTATGAGACTTTGGGGAGGTTATTTAACCCCACTAAGCTTGTGTTTCTACATCCTTGAAATAAATATTGTGATACTGACCTTATATGGTGATTTTGAAAACTAAATGCACAAAAATTGCATGAAAAGCCGGGCGTGGTGGCGCACGCCTTTAATCCCAGCACTCGGGAGGCAGAGGCAGGCGGATTTCTGAGTTTAAGGCCAGCCTGGTCTACAAAGTGAGTTCCAGGACAGCCAGGGCTAAACAGAGAGAGAAACCCTGTCTCGAAAAACCAAAAAAAAAAAAAAAAAAATTGCATGAAAATGTACTATAAGCTATAAAATGGACAGAGCAGTAGCTCTTTTATATCTACACATGATGTTCCTATGGCATTATACTAGATCCTCTCAAAGAGTATGACACAAAACAAAGCACCAGTCATAGGCATATTACAAAAAATAGGTTTGCGACATTTTTTAAATTTCTTATTTTTAATATTTATAGTTTTGCTTTTAGGATTTATTTACTTTTTAGTGCATGGGTATGAATTTTTTTTACTGCATTTTGCCTATATGTACACCACATGCCTTTCTGATATCTGTAGAGGCCAGAAAAGGGCATTTCCTCCCTTGGAACTGGAGCTGCAGGTTGTGAGTCATTGGATGAGGACTGGGAGCTGAAATTGCACACTCTTAAGAGAAGTATGTGTTCTTAACAACTGAGCTATCTCTCCATCCCATTAAAAAGATTAATTTAATTTTAATTAGGTGTATGTGTGTGTGAGTATCGGTATGTGCATATGTCCCCACGAGTCTTGAAGAGTGCCTTTGCTCCCCTCAAGGTAGGGTTATATGTTGTTGTGAGCCACTCAGTGTGGATGCTGAGAATCAAACTTTGGTCCACTGCAAAAGCAGCAAATGCTTTTAGTCACTGAGCCATCTTTCCAGCCCCAGGTTTGGGGGTCATTTGTGTGTGTGTGTGTGCGTGTGTGTGTGTGTAAAATAACCTCTTCCAAGATGGTTGCACTATAATCTTAATGTGTCTCCTCCAATTCATGTATGGGAAAACTTAATCCCCAATACAACAGATTTGGAGGTCAGCCTCTTGAGAAATGTTTTGGTAATTAGACTTTGTCTTCTTGAGAGGGCTGGTCCCATTAGCTGTGCCATTTTCTTTAAACTAGGGCATTCTGTCTTGGAGGCAGGAGGGAGAATCATGAAATTTACAATACTCAGGAAGTTCAGAAAGTTAGAAGATTTTTGAGTCCATCCACAGGTTTTCTACCAATAATAACTGCTAGGAAAGAGGGGACTTTTTAGTAGAGCTGCCTGTAAGTGGGACAGGAGCTCAAGGTAAACAACTTTCAAGAATCATGTCTCATACTGAAGTAGATTTTTCCAGTGATATAGCTTTTTAAGCCACCCACAACATGGTAAGATAGATAGAATATCTATCTATGCTCTAGCCCGTAATCCTGGTAAATTACTTATATTTGCCCCTTGGGTGTATGTAGTAGTTTCTTACATCACTTTTGGTATCATATCCGAAATGAATATGCATTTAATCATATATGCCCATGAAGTGTCAAATTATAGAATGCGTTTGTAGAATTGGCTGTCTTTCCTCTCTTCTGTCCCTTCAAACTCACTTTGCTATCCTGTGGCTGAGGAATTAGATCTTCAGATTTTCAGTCTCTAAAGTGGTAATAAATTACCTTTTGCTATTTATAAACTTCCCAGATGCTGCTATTTTGTTTCAACACTATGAATGAAGTCACTTAGGCTTGCTTGTAGGGGGTAGCTTCTAATGCTTTAATTGGGAATCTGTGTGTGAACAATGAAGGTCCTATTCCCCCAATTGGTTCTTGATTAATCAATATAGATGCTAGTGGTGAATGGCTGGGCAGAAGAGGCAGGACTTAAGATCCCTCAGGCAGGCTAGGAGACACAGGAGGAGGAAAAGGTTTGGAGGGATGGAGAGTCACCAGCCATGTGACTATTTATTGCTTCCCTAAGCTGGAGATTAGAAATAGAGCTAAGCTGAGGGCAGATGTAGAGTGTTGAGCCAAGAGAAGGTAACTGGACATCTAAGCTAAGGGCAGATGTAGGGTGTTGAGCAAGGAGTAAAGGAAAAGGCACTCTAGGTGTGGGAGGCTTAGAAAAGCCAAGCCACTGAACCACACTGTATGGGGGAGGCTTAGAAAAGCCCAGTAGCTGAGCCATAAGGCAAGTTCAAAATGAGCAGTGTGTGTGTGTGTGCGTGTGTGTGTGTCTTTTATCCAGGGATCCAAGGCAACCATGGTGGTGGCCTGGAGCTTAAAGCACCATAGTAGAAAGCACACACTACATTTGCCAGAAGCTTTTTTTTCCTGTTAATGGTTAAATGTGGATTACAAATTTCTGCCTTATGAAGCTTATTTCATACCTTAAACCTTACTTTGAATTATTTCATACAAAGTCTAGTTTCAAGCATATGTGTGTACCCTTACTTTTGATGAATCATTTCTGTAACTTCTTATTCCTTTTGTATTTTTCTACCTCTAGTCTCAGCCTATACCAGGATTCTCTTTCTTCTGGGTGAAAACACACAAGGACAAAGAATAAGAATGAAACAATTTGTTTTTCCCTAGACACAGGAAAAGCAAAAACAACAAAACAACCTAAAACCAGATTCTATTGATTTGTGGTGTCCCCACTGCACAAATACCTCAGTTTAGTGTTGGATCCCCTTTAATACATTTTTTTCTCTAAATTTCCCCATGACAATATTTCTAAAGTCCCTTATTTTTCCAGGTTATGTCAGCAAAGATCTTTACATCACAAGGCTCAGTGCCATTTCTCTTCTGGATAAATATATTTTCCCTCTTTTTAGATATTTTTCTGTTTCTAAAACTAAACTGGCAACTTCTGAAGTGAAGGACAAAGCTTAAGGCAAGAGTAAATGGCTTTTGTGTTTATATTAAAAAATCCAATACCTGGTTTGAGCTTACTGTGAATGAGTGTGGTTATATGAATGAGAATGGCCCCCATAGAATCATACTTGGATAGTAAGATCTTACTCTTTTTAGCTAAATGGGACTTGAAATTCCCTGGTTTATTTTTATTTGAGAGGCTCTGCACTACTCTTGGAAACTAGCCTTTGCCAGATATCTGAGTTCAGAAGCTGTGGAGAACTGTCCAGCTCAATGCTTAAGTGTTGTTTTCACAAAACACATAGCTGTGTGTTTGCTGCTTGCTTTGATTGCAACAGGAACCACTTCCCATTGTCACTTAGCTACCGTGTATCCTTTATCAGGTCAAGAAACACAGCATTAAGCAAAAAGGACCCTAAGCTAAATGTCAAAGATCTGCATATGGAATCTCTGAGACGTCACCTGTAAAATGCAGACATAAAAAGAGGAAGGTATGCCTCAAGAAATGAGCTCTGGTTACTTCATCTTCTGATATAATATTAATGACACTTGACCTTCTTAATCTCTATTTTCTTCCTTTTCTGCATATGTTTGGAAAACTAGAAAACATATTTTTTATTTAAGATATTTCCATTCTTTGGGGAAAGATAATTATGTAAATTTGAAACAGAAAGTAATAGACATTTATTTCTGAGCCCAATTTATTTGAGAAATTTTCTGTTATAGAGAAGTCTGTGACCAGAGACTCTTCAGTTTCCCATGTGTCTATTATGGAAATTTAATTATTTAGTTCAATTATGCATTCAATAAAATCACACTCTTTTCAATGGATGTTTTCTTAATGAGGTTAGCTGCGGTTTCAGAAAAAGCCTTTCCACACAAAGTATCTTGCTGTTTACCAGAATTTGCTGCTGTACACCTTCTCCTACTCTAGAGGGCAATAGAGTGTTAAAAATGAAAGATGTTTTCAATGATAAAATCTATAAAGCCCTTAGAATCAATCTTCCCATAAAACTGAAAAAGAGGTGGGGGTGGGGGTGAACCTAGCCGGAGAAAGGTGCTTGTGACAGGATGATTATCTCAAACACAAAGTCCAGGGGGAATTAGGCAGCAATTGAAGCTGTCAGCTGAGTAGGTGCATGAAAAATGTAAGAAAACCTCCCCCAAGTTACATAACGTTGAGAACAACATATAAAAGAAAGATAGTAGCAAAAATATGAGAAAACGACAAAACAAAACAGCATCACGATCATACTCCCAGTATAGTGGGAACTGATGTTTAAGGATGGTCATTCTGAGATGATCACTGTGCAGATTATAATGATTCACCTAAACATTTGGGATATTTGTACTTATAAACAACCCATCATCTCAGCTCCATTTCACTCCTGTTCATTCCCTTCTGGTCCATGGCCCTGCCCTCTTACTCTAGAGAAGCAGGATGCTGACTGGACCCTACTGGCTGAGCTCCCCCTGCCTTCACTCGTCTTCACTCGTCTTCACTTGCCATCCAGTTATTTCTTCACGATTAGTTGTAACTGAACTCTGCTTGTCCTGATGGTGCCATCTTCTCTCACTTTTGCCAAAACTTGCTTAGCTTTTCAACCAGTAAATTTCCCTTTACTCCCTCACACATCTGCAGGTTCATTTCCCTCAATCTTTAAAATATATTTGAGCATTTCTCAACCCACTTCCCCAACTTAAAATGAAAGAAAAAATAACTTTGTCTCTTCATTAAGCAACTGCCTAATCTCTCTCCTCTGTTTTTACACATCTCTAATAGTAATCTATCATTTGTTTTAATTTACTTTTTAGTCCATTGCAGCCTGACCTTCATATTTGCTGAACTTGGCTTTGCCTGAATCTCTAAAGACCTTTTTCATAAATGGATCTTTTCAATATAATGTAATTATAGATCTTACACTTTTGCATTTGACAATTCATCTTGAACACTCTGGTTCCTTTTCTAAGCGCCACTCCCCTTATTCTTCCTGAATATCTCTGCTGCTCACCAGCTAAGTTCTTTCCTATGCCAGATCTCATCATTCCAACATCTAACAATCTTTACTCGTTCCAAACCAACAACAGATAAAGTGAGTTCTCTGAGCCCTGCACAGCAGGCATAATTTTCAGTAAATTACCTGGGCTATAATAGTGAGCCTTGAATATAAGTATTTATAAAATGAATAAATATATCAGTCACTGAAAATAGTTCATTGTTTTTAAGGTTGTTACAATTTGGTACTCAGTATTTTGTGTGTTTATTTGTAGATGCTGAAAGAAATTAAGCACCTGATGTGTGACCATTGTGATATAGGATACTATAGTGAATCAGACCAGCATGCTTACTGTTTGTGGAATAGCATCATTGCATATGGGTCTTTTGAGAACTTTATATCTTAAAATAATTCACTTTGCTATTCATTATTACAATGGTGAAAATATTTTCTATAAAAGGGTTGAAAATGTATTTGCTGAGTCTGATATTAAATTGACTTGCAGCAAGTTTTATTCACTTTATTTTGGTCTATGCGGTTCTGCATGTGCAGTCATGCAGTTGACCACTTGTGCAGAACCAGATATAGATGATATGCAAAGAAGTCAAGATGGTGACAGTCTAATAAAAATCCAAATGTTGACCTTAATATGATTTTTCACATGTAAGAAAATGTGTTCCTCCTTTTTCCTCCATTGCTGGAGGGATTGTAAACTGGCACAACCACTCTGGAAATCAATCTGGAGGTTCCTCAGAAAATTGGAAATAGAACTACCTGAAGACCCAGCAATAACACTCTTGGGAATATACCCAAAAGATGCCCCACTATGCTACAGGGGCACGTGTTCATAGCAGCCTTATTTGTGATAACCAGAAGTTGGAAACAACCTAGATGTCCCACGACAGAAGAATGGATACAGAAAATGTGGTTCATTTATGTGACAGAATACTACTCAGCTATTAAGAATGCGGACACCCTGAGTTTTGCAGGGAAATAGATGGAACTAGAAGAATACCATCCTGAGTGCGGTAACTCAGACCAAAAGGATGTGCATGGCATGTACTCGCTAATAAGTGCATATTAGCAAAACAAAAACAAAAACAAAAACAACCAATAACAACAACAAAAAACCCTAATACCCAAGATGAAGTCCACAGAACTCAAAAAGTTCAACAAGCTGAAATGCCCAAGTGAGGATGCCTTAGTTCCACTTGGAAGAGAAAAGAATGCAATCCCAAGTAGGGAGAGAGGGAGGGACCTGGGAAGCAAAGTGTACAGGGTTGGGGGGGAAGTGTAGGGAGAGAGGAGAACATGATCTGGTATTGGGTGAGGGAAAAGGACTGAATCCCTGAGCGTCAGCAAGCAGAAAGAATGGAAAAAGACAACCTCAGGAAAATAGGAGGTTGGGGGACCCTACAGAATGCACCAGAGACTTGGGAGGTGAGAGACTCTCAGGAAGCAAAGAAAGAGATCTTAGATGAAATGCATGACAGTAGGGAGAGAGAACTTATATAGCTCACCTCCAGCAGGAAGACAAGACATCAAGTGAGGGATGGGGTTGCCATTACATAGTCACATGTCTGACTTCTTGTCTGAAAGAATTACAGGGATGGAAATGGAGAGGAGCCTGAGGAAAAGAAGGTCCATTGATAGGCCCAAAGTAGGATCCAGCTCAAGGGGAGGTCCCAAGGCCTGACACTATTACTGAGGCTATGGAACACTCACAAAAGGGACTTAGTATGACTGCCTTCTGAAAGACCCAACAAGCAACTGAACGAGTCAGTTGCAGATATTTGCACCCAACCGATGGACAGAAGCAGCTGACCCCTGTTGTTGAATTAGGGAAGGCTGAAAGAAGCCAAGGAGAAGGGCAAGCAGTCTCAATTAACCAGGAGGACCAGCAGTCTCAATTAACCAAGGAGGACCAGCAGTCTCAATTAACCCTGACCCCTGAGATCTCTCAAACACTGGACCACCAAACAGACAGCATAAACCAGCTGATATGAAGCCCCCAACGCACATACAGTAGAAGACTTCCAGGTCTGTGTTCACTCAGAGTTGATGCACCTAACCCTTAAGAAATGGGAGGCCCCAGATAGTTTAGGGGTTCAGGTGGGGTGAGTGGTAGGGGCATCTATGTGGAGACAGGGGGGTGGGGAGGAGGTATGGGATGTGGAACAGTTGGAGGGTGAATGGGGGGATAGAATATGGAGTGTAAAATATAAGTTAATTTTAAAAAGTAAAAAGAAAATGTGTTCCTCTTTTGATATTTTCACAAACATATAAACCGTTTATAATTTTCTTAGATTTTTTACACACAAATACATAGTAGTTTTATCATTTCTCCTCTTTCTACTCCCCTCTAGATCCTCCTTCTACCTCTCTACTTGCTCTCAGATTCATGGCAGAGATGCAGGTAAAAGCATAAAATCACTTACTGCTCTTGTGGAGGATCCCTTTGGTTACCAGCACCCATGTCAGGCAGCTAGCTCACAGTTGCCTGTACCTCCATCTCCAGAGCATATGGCATGTGCATTCTGTATTCCACAGGCATTTGCAATCTCATGTGCAACAGCTCCCCTGGATATATGCACATCATATATAAAGATATTTTAAAAGAAAGTAATAGTAATGTTTTATCATAATTGAGATGTTTTCTGAGAGTTCAGCTTTAAAAAGAATTTCTATAAAGCGCAGAGGTTGATTCCTTGTTATTTTTGCAGAGGACCCGAGTTATGGTTCCTGTATCCATATCAGGTACCTCAGAATTTGTCTGGAATTCAATCTCCAAGGGTTCCAAAACCCTTTCTGGTCTTAGCAGGAACCCACAAATATGTGTATAAACACACACACTACACCACACACACTACACACGCATGCATACACATATACACTAAATATGTATCTTAAAACAAATAAAATAAAAAATGAGTTATAAGGACATGTTGAAGACACACTTAATTTAGAAACAAAGGGTGGTGACATCTAACCTCTAAGCTCAGAGGGAACCTGGGTACTGATTCCTTACCTCGTTGCCTTTGACCCATTAATTTCAGGTTGAAAAATGACATAGTTTATATTTATGTCCATAGACTGCTTGTAGTTTCAGCTTTGTATAAGGTTTTCTGTCTTTAAACTCTGGACATCCTGGTGTAGAAGTTTTTTTTTTTTTGTTTTTTGTGGCTGAACTTACTGATTCTTTTTGTTTTGTTGATTTTTTTTGAGACAGGGTTTCTCTGTGTAGCCCTGGCTGTCCTGGAACTTACTCTGTAGACTAGGCTGGCCTAGAACTCCGAAATCTACATGCCTCTCCCTCCCAAGTGCTGGAATTAAAGGCATGTGCCACCACTGCCTGGCGAATTTACTGATTCTTAAGGAGGTTTTTTTTTTTTTTTTGGTTTTTCTAGACAGGGTTTCTCTCTATAGCCCAACTCACTTTGTAGACCAGGCTAGCCTCGAACTCAGAAATCTGTCTGCCTCTGCCTCCTGAGTGCTGGGATTAAAGGTTTGCGCCATGTGCTATGAATGCCTCTGGTCCTAAATTTGGCCTCTCCTATGTTGGGGAACTTGGATGCCACAGACACACCAGCTCTGAGAAGACTGGGCAAAGTCCCAGAGGGGTCCCAGGCCATGTGTCCAGGTTTCTTCTTGGTGTGCCAGGTTGGAAGGGGGAAAGCTAAGTCCAGGATGCGGAGGATCCGGACTAAGTTAGAAATGATGGATGGAGGGGTGGGACAAGAGAGAAAGCCTTCTTTGGGAGTCTTAGTGTTGCAGTGAAGGCCTCTTTTAGGAGAAGGCCTTCCCTGTCGGGGTCTCTAATAAAGCAGCTTTCTGAGACAATCTTTGCTTGTTCATATTGCTTTATTTGGGGCGGATTTGGATGCACAGACTTTATTCAGGATGAACCAGGAATTATATAATTTTGAGGAAGGGCATGAGAATATCCAGGAATGGAAGGTCATTAGCTGAAGGCTAAGGCTACTGAGATACCTCATTTGCATTGAGAAGCTTTCCATGTGCTATGCTATGCTATGTGACTGAGCGCCTGTGGTCATCTTGGTTGAGTGTCATGGTTACCTGCTCCAGAGCAGGCATTAGAGGCAGGGAGGGAATATCTCATTCTTACCATTTCAGAGTTCTGAGAATTCCAGTGTTTGAGCACGTTCTACTTTACCAGTTCTTATGCTCGTCTGGTGGCATGGACATCGTGCCCTACACATGTGCTGACTGGTCCAGTGGCTTTCCATGTGTATATCAGCACCTTTCACCATCAACAAATGAAAGCATCTCTCACACACCTAGCATTGACTTCTCCATCTGGGTGATGCAGCCCTTTCCATGTGTGTCTACTGCACCCATGGCTCAAAGCACTACAAACTCTATACCTCACATCCCATTTCCTGTTTCGTGAACCTTCCGAGGATGTTCTTTATATTCTTCTCCACTCTGGTTTTTAGCCCCGTCCCCTAGTTTTTTAACCTAAACATCTCAAAACTGTTACTGCAGAGCCTTTCCTGACTTTGCTCCTTTTTCCTAGACAGTAATTGAATGCCCTGATGAGGATTTCACTGTCTTGTGTAGTCAGCATTGGTTACTCATACTGAAGCTGTGACCCTCAAGGACAAATATTATACATTTGATTCTAAATTCTTAAATCCAAATACAGTCCTGGCCCAACACTTATACTTCCTCATCTTGACATGTCTTTCCTGAGCTCAAATGAAGGAGACAACCAGAAGAGTAACTGGATCATATTCTGATCTGTTCATAAGTGACACTATATATAGTCTCTTACTTTAAACTAGTCTGCTAATTTGTTTCAAGTGGGCAATCCACATATTTGCTGTGTTTCTGCTCATTTTCCTAACTGAAAATAACAAGGAAATGTTATATTTATCTAAACTAATCACATCAGAATAATCTTTTTATTATTTTGGACTATTGGCTTTGCATTTTATATCTTGTAAGCTCTGAGAAGGGAGTGACTTTCATGAAACTCATGGATTTTTCCTCAAAGCTGGAAATAAACCCGAAGTTAAATCTGACAATATCTGAAATTTACAGATGGGAAGAATGAGACCCCATGAACAGTGGGGGTTTTACTACTGACAGAAATCATTGGTAATAAAACTAGGATAAATGCTTCCGGGCCAACCAGATATTATAGATGCTTGTTTCCTCCAGCAAGATTATTAGATCCTAGGAAAAGAAATGTTATGGAATTGCTGGTGATCCTATAACTGTCAATCAACTCTAGGCCAGGAAATCCAGAAGTTAAGGAGGTGGTTCTCTTGCTAAGGAAATTCTAAAAGCCTTCCTGATGAGTTGACATCATAACAATACAGACTGTTTTCACAGAGGGAGGGCTCTGTTTAGTTTGCTTGGAGAGAAGGCAGCAACAGTACAATTTTGATGTTTCTTGTTCTTCCTCTTCTCTTGAATGAGCAGCAGGCAGCTCTCTCCTTCCCCCTCCCCAGGCAGCCCCTAATTCCTGTCAAGATGCACTGACAGTCCTCTGAGATAAATATTCTTATCTTGTCCTGGCCAGCTTCCATCTGGATAAAGGTATCTATCTCATGTAAATATTTCCCAGGCCCCTATCTCTGCAGGACTGAAGTGCTCAATTAGCTATGGACTAAGCCTTTGCAGCAAATGGCACAAATGGTGAACAGCTGCTATGTTTCAGGAGAGGTGAGGTCATCCCTATATATAGAGCCTGGCAAGCTGTTTGTAGTCCTAGCCGCTCTCAGCATGCAAACCACACCTGAGCTATAAGTCAGTCATCTGCCTGGAATGACAGGGTCATGACAGATCTTTCCTTCTTTGATGGGCAACTCAGAAGGAGATCAAAGTCCTTTACAATTTTTCAGCTCTTTCTCACAACTGCTGCTTACAGCATTTTCTATTACTTTTTTTTCTGCCAACATTATACATAATAAAAATCATTGCCTACAAAACTGGCTTTATTTTCTTTCTTGATTTTTCTCTTAATAACCTGTGGCTTGACTATTGATAATTTCATAACATATTATCAGGATACCTATAGAATTGTCACTTATTAGCATCTTGGCAATAAGTCATGCTGTACTTATTTCTCTTACTCCTGTATTTCCTATTACATCATAAAACTCCTTCTTCCTGGTACAATGTACTAGAATGAATATGTCAAAGTCATAAACCCTTATTAACTCTGATGACCTAATCACCGCTACGATGGCATGATTGTTGTAGCTTCTACAAAAATCTAGAAAAGATGAGACAATCTGCTCTTAGACTCCAGTTGGTTCACAGTTGGGCTGTAGTTATGACTGTGATGATTGAAAACGGTCCTGACATAATGCCAAGTGATGATTAGATCTCCCCATCATTTGATTGATTAGAATTTGCTGTAGCTCAGAGGTAAGGACAAGACAATTAGTGAACTGTATAAAGCTGGCTACATATATAGACAAGATACACTTGTTATTGCGGGTCTTGCAGTCAATCTAGCTTCAACTACCCTCAACTGTGCACTCTAGAAAACCCACAGATGGCAGTGAGCTTCTGTTTCATCACCAAGAAAAAAGATGACAATCTCCAACCACTTTGCTTCCCTCACAAGGTGAGGGAGATTCTCCTGCAAGAATGTGTTCACAAGGTTGTGCCCATTAAACCATCTGGGGGTGGGGTAGTGTAGGCAGTGGCTCAGTGGTTTAGAGAACAAACTGCTTATTCACAGGGCCATAGGATCTGACAGTGCCCAAGTCAGACAGTTGTGAACAAGAAAGACCTACCTGGATGGACAACTTCTTTAAGTAAGATACATTTTTGCTGTGGTTCACAACATTCTATCCTCAGTGTAGAGTATAGAGAACAGTCCAACATACGTAAACATATTACTTACACTAATACTACTGAATGTTCTTTAGAGGCACAAATGACAGCATGTAAAACTCCCCTGCCACTTCTTTTTTGTCTTGCCCACTCCTGTCAGCACTCAATCTGTTTAGGTCATTCAAAGTCACCTAAATAGCTGGTCTGAAGCTAGCTACTTACAGTCAAGAGTGGAGAGAATTCAGCTGATTTCCTATGAACTTCAGCCTGCATTAAATAGACTCTCAAGTTGCTTTAAAATTCTTGGTTTATTCTTAGGGATACTCTTCCTGGGTTTCTGTGCTCTCTATATAAAATGGCAATGTGATAAACTCCTCTGCCAAGGCATGGCTGTTGAAATCTCAGAGTTTTTATTTAATCATGGTGCTGAGTTTCTGTCTAGCCTTGGATATGCTATTTTACATTTCAAATATTTCATCTGTAAAGGATGCAGGTAATCCTTACTTATCATACAGGGACATGAAAGATGATAGATGATTTGGTGTTTTAAAGAGCTGTGGACATGTGGAAACACTAAGTCCAAAATAACTGATTTTTCAGTTGTCTTTGGAATAACTCAGGGTAGTGGGGAAATTTCAAGATAAAGCAGTAGCTAATTGACCTGCTTTGGCATGCTAACTCATTCTCTGGGATTGGAGAAACCCTTCTCAAATGAATGGGATTTTTAATAGACCTTTTAAACTTATTTGACAAACATATTGAAATTCTAGATAGGGTTGGATCCTAGATCATAATGTAGATGTAAATGTCTATTCCACTGATATTGTATCCATTGCAGAACATGTCATGCTTCAGGGCTGTGAAACAAAAGTCATGGGAAACATAGATCCTTAGTGATAAGTGAACTATAATATTAGGTATCCATAGGATGCCCTAGAGACAACTGTAAGGGCAACCACCACACTAGAAGTCAGATAAATAATTCTTTCCCCCAAAATGATATTTTTATTAATTATTTGGGAATTTCATGCAATGTACCCAGATCACACTTGTTTCCCTTTCATCCAAGGTCTACCCTCCCACCCTAGTACCTCACAGAAAAACGTGATTATGTTTCCCATATACTCATTAGAGCTTGGTCATACTCACTTATCCATCAGAGGCATTTAAATTTTAACTTTGAAATAAGATTGCTGTTTCAGACAAGAAAGGAATGGGATCTGAATGACTTTATTTGTAGTCTTTCAGGCCTTATTTATATATTTAATCAATGTCTTATAACAAAAAATATGTAATTGGGGCTGGGTTATAGTTTCAGAAGTTTAGTCTATTACCACCATAGAAGGAAGCATAGCAGCATACATGTAGACATGTTGTTGAAGAAGGAGCTGGGAGCTCTACATCTTTATCCTCAGGCAGCAGAAGGAGACTATCTGCCACACTGAGTATAGCTTGATTATTTGTGAGACCTCAAAGCCCTCCTACCCAGTGACACACTTCTTTCAGCAAGGCCACTTCTAGTAGTGCCACTTCCTATGGCCAAAAGTTCAAACACATGAGTCTATTGGGGTCACTCTCATTCAAACCACTACAATCTGAGAAAATGCCTAAGGGTTACCTAGTACCACTCCTATGCTTGTGCACATAATGACTTTAATCACACTGGCCTTGTTGACTTAATTGCAATAGTTCTTTTCATTTGTGGATAGCTCCCAGGAGAGGCAGTGCCTTATTTCTAGATTTAACATTTTCAGTTTATTAGACATAACACTGTTTTAAAGGTAAGAATGTTACAAGTACATGCAATTAAGTTGATAGATTAAAAACAAGGAGAAGCATGGATGTGGGGGGGACAAGAGTGTATAAGGAGACAGAGACATAGCAGATCAGGGTGTTGGTCAATTGTTCTAACCTATTTGAAGAGTAAAGGACGTTTGCAGAAGCTGGGTAAGACAAAGGCAGGCTCAGAGGTTCACTCCATTACCATCAAGGTAAGAACCTGCAGCATCTATGCAAGCATGGTACAAGTGGAGCTGAGTTACACAACTTTACCTGAAGGGTATTGGAAGACTGGCTTCCAGGCAGCTAGGATGAAGCTCTTTTCTCCCCCATTTTAATTTGTTATTTTATTTATTTACATTTCAAATGTTATTCCCTTCCCTGTTCCACTCCACAAATGCCCTATCCTTTCCCTGCTTCCCTCTGCCTTCATGAGGGAGCTCCCCCATTTGCTGACCGACTTTTCCCCTTAGCACCCTAGAATTTCCCTACCCTGGGAGCCTCCACAGGACCAAGGGACTCCCCTCCCAGTGATGCCCTATAAGGAAATTCTCTGCTATATATCCAGCTAGCACCACATGTCTCCCCTACCTGTACTTTTGGTTTAGTCCTTGGGTGCTTTGAGGGGAGGTCTGGTTGGTTGATCTTGTTGTTCTTCCTAGGAGGTTGCAAACCCCTTCAGCTCCTTCAGTCCTTACCCTAACTCCTTATTTGGGATCCACACTTTCAGTTCAATGTTTGGCTTTGTGCATCCACATCTGTATTGGTCAGACTCTGACAAAACTACTAAGGGGACAGTTTTACCAGGTTCCTGTCAGCAAGCCCTTCTTGGCATGATCGTGTCTGTGTTCGGTGTCTGCAAATGGGATGGATCCCTAGATGGGGCACTCTGCAGATGGTCTTTCCTTCACTCTCTGCTCCACTCTTTGTTCCTGCATTTCCTTTTGACAGGAGGAATTCTGGATTAATATTTTTGAGGTGAATGGATGGCCCCATCCCTCACCTGGGGCCCTATTCACTGGATAGTTCTCAAGAGGTTCTACCTCCAGTTTATTTGTATTTCAGCTTATGATCTCCCTGTTGGGTCCTGAGAAACTCTTGGGTCCCTAGCATCTGGGACTTTGTAGTGATAACCTCCAATTCCTACTCCCTTAATGCTACAACCTCCTTTTAAATTCCTGACCTTCTGTACTTCTTTCCCATCTCCTCTCTTATGAGAACTGCCCTTCTCTCCCCCTTCTCTCTCCCTTCCAGATTCCTCTCTCCCTCTACTTCCCAAGAATATTTTCTTCCCACTTCTGAGTAGGACTGTAGCATCCACGCTTTGGTGTGCTCTACAGTTTATGAGTTATATAGTGGGTATTCTGAGCTTCTTTTTGGCTACTATCAACTCATCAGTGAAAACATACCATGTGTGTTCTTTTGTGGTTGGGTTACCTCACTCAGAATGACATTTGCAAGCTTCATCCATTTGCCTGCAGAGTTCATGAAGTCATTGTTTTTAAATAACTGCGTAGTAGTCCATTGTGTAAATGTACATTTCTGTATCCACTCTTCTCTTGAGGGACATCTTAGTTGTTTCCAGCTTCTGGCTATTAAAAAAAAAAAAAGCTGCGATGAACATAGTGGAGCATGTATCCTTGTTTTATGTTGAAGCATCTTTTGGGTATATACCCAAGAGTGGTATAGCTGAGTTCTCAGTAGAATTACTTCCAATTTTCTGAGGAACCACTAGACTGATTTCCATAGTGGTTGCAACAGCTTGTAATCCCTCCAGATATAGAGGAGTGTTCCTCCTTCTCCACATCTTCTCCAGCATCTGCTGTAACCTGACTTTTTTTTCCTTTGTTCTTTTTTCTTTATTTTTTTTATTGGATATTTTCTTTATTTATATTTCAAATATTTTCTTCTTTCTAGGTCTCCCCTTCAGGAACCCCCTATCCTATCCACCTACCCTTGCCTCTTTGATGATGCTCCCCCACCGAACAACCACTCCTGTTTTCCTGCCCTGGCATTTCCCTACTGTGGGGCATTAAGCCTTTATAGGGCCAGAGGCCTGTCCTCCCATTGATACCCAACAAAGCCATCTTCTGATGTCACTTGAGTTTTTGATCTTAGCCATTCTAACTGGTGTAAAGTGGAATCTCAGTGTTGTTTTGATTTCCATTTCCCTGATGACTAAGGATGTTGAAGATTTCTTTAAGTGAGCCATTTAAGATTCCTCAGTTGAGAATTCTCTGCTTAGCTCTGTACCCCATTTTTAATAGGGTTATTTGTTTCTCTGGAGTCTAACTTCTTGACTCCTTTGTATATTTTGGATGTTAACCCTCCATCGGATGGAGGGTTGGTAAAGATCTTTTCTCAATCTGTGGGTTGCCATTTTATCCTATTGACAGTGTCCTTTGCATTACAGAAGCTTTTCAATTTCATGAGGTCCCATTTGTCAATTCTTGGTCTTAGAGCATAAACCAATGGTTTTCTTTTCTTTCCTTTTTTTTCTTAAAAATTTAGATTCTCTCTCTCTCTCAAGATTTATTTATTTTATCTATGTAAGTACACTGTAGCTGTCTTCAGACATACCAGAAAAAGAATCAGTTCCCATTGCAGATGATTGTGAGCCACCATGTAGTTGCTGGGGATTGAACTCAGGAACTCTGGAAGAGCAGTCTATGCTTTTAACCACTGAGCCATCTTCCCAGCCCAAGCCATTGGTTTTCTGTTCAGGAAAATTGCCCTTTTGCCAATGTGTTTGAGGTTCTTTCCTACTTTCTCTTCCTGCCAATCCATGAACACGGAAGATCTTTCCATCTTCTGAGGTCTTCTTCAATTTCTTTCTTCAGAGACTTGAAGTTCTTATCATACAGATATTTTACTTACTTAGATAGCACCACACCAAGTTATTTCATATTATTTATGACTATTGTAAAGGGTGCCATTTCCTTCATTTCTTTCTCAATCTGTTCATCTTTTAAGTGGAGGAAAGCTACTGATTTGTTTGAGTTAATTTTGTATCCAGGTACTTTGCTGAAGTTATCAGCTGTAGGAGTCTAGTGGATTTTTTTGGCTATGTATGCATGCTATCATGTCATCTGCAAATAGTGATATCTTGATTTCCTCCTTTCTAATTTGTATCCTTTTGATCTCCTCTGTTGCCTAAATGTTCTGGCTAGAACTTCAAGTACTATGTTGAATAGATATGGGAAAATGGTCAGCTTTGTCTAGTACCTGATTTTAGTGGGATGGCTTCAAGTTTCCCTCTATTTAGTTTGATGTTGGCTACTGGTTTGCTGTGTATTGCTTTTATTGTATTTAGGTATGGACCTTGAATTTCTGGTCTCTCCAATACTTTTAGCTTGAAGGGCTATTGTATTTTGTCAATGGCTTTTTCAGCATCTAATGAGATGATCCTTTTTTTTTTCCTTTGAGTTTGTTTATGTAATGGATTATGTTGATGGATTTCTGTATATTGAACTATCCCTGCATCCCTGGGATGAAGCCTACTTGATCATGTCTAATGATTGTTTTAATGTCTTCTTGTATTCAGTCTGCAAGAATTTTATTGATTGTTTTTGCATCAATGTTCATGAGGGAAATTGGTCTGAAGATCTCTTACTTTGTTGGGTCTTTTATGGTTTAAGCATCAGTGCAACTATGGCTTCATAGAATGTATTGGGTAGCATTCCTTCTATTACTATTTTATGAAATAGTTTGAAAGTATTAGTATTAGGTCTTCTTTGAAGGTCTGATAGAATTCTGCACTAAAACCATCTGGTCTGGTCCTAGGGATGTTTTAGTTAAGTGACTTTTAATGACTGCTTATATTTCTTTAGGGGATATGGGACTGTTTAGATGGCTTATCTTATCCTGATTTAAGTTTAGCACCTGGTATCTGTCTAGAAAATCATCCATGTCATCTAGATTTTTCAGTTTTGTTGTAGGCTTTGTAGTAGGATCTGATAATTTTTAAGAGTTTTTTCAGTTTCTGTTGTTATGTCTACCTTTTCATTTCTGATTTTGTTAATTTGGATACTGTTTCTGTGCCTTCTTTTTAGTCTGGTTAAGGGTTTATCTATCTTGTTAATTTTCACAAAGAATTGACTTCTGGTTTTGTTGATTCTTTGTATTGTTTTCTTTGTTTCTACTTGGTTGATTTCAGCCTTGAGATTGATTTTTTCCTGCCATCTACTCCTCTTGGGTGTGTTTGCTACATTTTGTTCTAGAGCTTTCAGATGTGCTGTTAAGCTGCTAGTGTATGTTCTCTCTAATTTATCTATGGAAGTGCTCAGAGGTATGAGTTTTCCTCTTAGCACTCTTCATTGTGTTCCATAAGTGTCGGTATGTTGTGCTTTTATTTTTGTTAAATTCTAAAGTCTTTAATTGTTGTGTCCGGCCAGCAGATCACAGCCTGGGTTCTAGCCTGGAAAGGCATTTTGGAAACCTGGAAGAGAAGAGGGGCTAGGCGGCAAGAGAAAGAAATGCAGCTAAGACAGGCATTCTGATCAAAGCTCAATTTTACTTGTTCAAACACTCAGTTATAAAGGAAGTGGGAGGGAACCCGATTCCCGCAGAATGGTCTCGGGGTCCAGTGGCAGGGTGAACATGTGTGTGGCTCCAAGCAGCAAAGGGGCACGGTCCAGCAGTGGGCGTGGCAGAACGAATGAGCAGGAAACTCCACCCCTGAGCAAGCAGGTTCCAGGCTGGGGGAGGGGAGACTATATCTCCTCCCTTTTGATAACAAAAAGAAAAAAAAAAAAAGAAAAGGCTGGCCTGAGGCAAAAAAATTTATTTATGTTCAATAGTTCTGCCTGAATTCTTAGGGCTAAAGAAAAAACCTGTTTCCGTGGGATTCCCTAACTTTTCTTATGGTAAACTGTATCTGGGAAAGACTGTCCTTTTTATTCTAGTAAACCACTAACAGAATAGCCCTGAGCAGTAGGCTCTGACTTTATAATGCTAATTAGTGCTGAATAGGTAACTACCTGGTTGCATTTTAAGTAGGGCGTTGGAACCCTGGCTAAGTTTGACTGAACAAATTTGAAATACACTTTATTAAGAATTGCGGAGTTGATATTCCTCCGCAATTTTGGATGCCAGGGGGGAAACAGGGAGAAGGGGGGTGACGACCGGCTCCGTAGTACAAGACCAATTGGCTTTTTTATTTGGGTGGGAGGCAGTGAAGGGCTTGCCCTTTCAACAGTATGGTCTCCAACCTCTCTCCCCCCTATTAATTAAGTTTAATAAGGCAACGCTTAACTGAGGTGATCAAATGATTTTCTCATCCGTAGATGAGTGGGCTTTTAACCTTGGCTTGGGTGGACATTGACCCGATTCCTCCCGTGGGTGCTATCATGATCAACACCTGTGGCTCTTGGTACCTTTTGGAGAGGGGAGGCAGAGCCTTAGATATTTTTGGTTTTTAGCTGGAATCAGATACCAACCTCCGTCAAACAGGGTATGTCGCACAGGGAACTCAGAAATGGTTAAGCTGGACCTTCCCCTGCAGTAATTCTCTGCACCAAGCGATACCCATACTGTATTCGTATGATCACGAACCAGTATGCACAGTTCTGAGTACTGTGCAGCTCCTAAAGGAGAATTGTCAACCTCAGATTTAGGAAGGCCCAGACAAGAATCATGTCATTAGTAACACCACGATTTGTGGCTAAAATAGGAGCTGGAAGTCTTTCCTCCACATCCCTGTTATTCCCATAGCCTGAGGAACTAGGGACACCTTGCAGTAACAGCAAGGGTAAAAAGCCAGAGGCCAGCTAAGGGACTAGGCCCGTCTCTATCAAAATAAAATCTAATCTCTGTAAATATTTGAAATTTCTACTTTTCTAGCCCTCTTGGTAAATCTAATTTCTAACTCAGACTGAAAGCCACGTGCTGGAATGTCCTTGGAAGGAAGATAGTAGTTGCCACCTGTGTGCTCTTGGGGGCAGGGATGCAAGCCTGTTGGTCCCACTGGGGAATGTAGATTGACCTGCTTGAAAAAAGAAAGAGATCTAGACAATGAGAAAGTAGCAATGCAAATTTTCTTTTTGGGGAAGTCCAGGTACTTTATTCAGTTGCAAATTAACAAGGCACAAGCTCAGTCTCTGGGCTGGTTTTAGAATAGGAAAAAGATGAGAGAATCTCTGGAAGTGGGGGATGTGCTCTGAATTAACTTTGCTAGGTAATTTAGATTATAGGAATCTCTAATTTTGGACTGAATATTAGACTAGTCTAAGGTTGAGTTAGAATGGCTGGTCACACTGAAGAAAAGAGAAAAATCATTATGACTCTATTAAATGACTAGTTTTACTAAGTCTGAATATACAGTCTCTGATGAACTATTGCCATAAAGTTAAAAGGCTAGAAGCCAGTCTAAACTGGAAAAATGACAAGCAAGGATGAATCTAAGACATGAATTTAATTTAGTTTTTTAGTTATTTCAATCAGGACACTGAGTCAACTTACCTGCCAGCTCGGCACACAAATTACTAATATGCTTCTGCAGTGTTCTGTGGAAAGAACCTGTTTTTCCCTTTCCTAATAAGGTAGCTGTTTTAGGATCAATCTATAAGCTAATAAGTAGATCGTTTTAAGATACTATAAAGCATTTATTAAATTTGACATTTTAATCTCAAATTTTGAAAATAAAGGTAAGATTTAAATAGTGTGCATGGGAATGCCCTAAATAGTATGTACGGGGATAAAATTTCTCTCTTTTTTGTCTTTTAAGAAGTTAAAGTTTTAAAATTTCACAATATCTAACCTCTTGAATTAATAACTTGTTGACAGAACATGTTAAATACTTGGATGTAAAGGGGCAGTGACTAATTGCACTTTCAATCATTTTTCTTAAGGAGCGGTTGTAACTAGAAAGCTTGAAAAGAGTCACATGTGCATAATTTATTTATTAACTAGAAATATGTATAAGCAATTGTAAGTTTGAGAATTAATAGAATCTGAGGGATGAACAATCTCAAGCAATTATGAGCTCAGAGATATAGCATTGACTATTAATATGCAAATTAAGGCTTGATTGTTCAGCATTTTAAAGTACCATCTACAGCACACAACTAGGTTATTTGTGCTGGAACAGGGGAAACTGTGTGTCTTAAGACCCCGTCCCACAGCAGCTAGTTGGGCCCATGTGGGCCAATGATCGGCTGGGAGGATGAAAAAAATTACTTTACAATAATGTTTTTTTCTGGCCAAAGAATTGTCTTGGACACAACTAATTTTTAATTACCAATTAACAACAATTATAAAAGCTTTCTTTACTTTCTGTAAAACCTTTTGTAGTAAACTAAAACCCTAAGTAATAAAAGGATACTGTCTCTGAATCTTTTGGGTGAGAGCAAGGATTTAAGGTAAACTTCCCTTGAGAAGCATTAGTTAATAAAATACTTTCCACTTAGGAAACAATATATACTGAAAGATTAAAAATCTTGGCTTCTTGTATAGAAGCAGAAACAATAAAAATTTTTCTTACATAATGTAAAGTTACATTAGCCATACCTAGAGGCAAAAGTTTCTAGTGATTACCAGTTTACTAGAAGCAAAACTCTTTGAATTTAAGCATTATTTTAAACATCTGAATAGATCTGTAACACTGTTAAAAAGAAATTTTCTTGAACACAGGGAAAAACTTGCTCAGGCACTGTTTGCAAAACAAAAGAAAGGCCACAAGCCGCTCTGGGGCTGCCCAGAGACCTGTATTGACTCAAATGTAAAATACTTTTTAATCTGAGCATCAATCTTAAATTTGCAATCAAACTGCAAGCTGTAGTCAGTGGAACAATGGCAGTTTTAACCATAATTTTTAAGTTTCTTGTGCAAGGTTAGGATAATACCTACAACCTTGGGAAAGCGAAACCTAAGTTTAAAACAATTTATCATCTTTAAAATCAGTAAAGAGGCATTGCCTTAAATCTTATCTTAAATTTTACTATTTAGGATAGGAACCACATTAATTATTATCTAAACTAGAAATATCTTTAGAGACCCAGCATCTTGGCCTGCCTAATGCCACGTGTCGGAAGGACTCTAAACTTGAGTTATCAAATTTAACACTAACCATCTGTAGCAATGTAACAATTATTAATCTTAACCAACAACTTATGAGCTGAATGTGAAGACATGCAGAGCACATTATCAATAAAAAAGGAACCAAATGAAGCAGTTAATTTTAGACCAATCAGAGAATATTAATTTTTGTAGCTACAATCATAGAATAAAAAACACTTTACTATTGTCAAACACATTAATCATGAACCATTTATCAGATTTTTTTTTCCGAACTAAGAGGCTGTGCACTCGCCCCTTTTTCCTAAAAGGAACAGTTTTTCCAGCAGGGGCCCTCCTGCCACGTGTCTGGTTCTTGGCTGAAACACGTGGCAGCTCTCGGCTTTGCAGATAAAGTTTTTTATACCATCTTTATTATCTAACATAAAACATAGAACATTCATTCATACAGACTGGACATGAACATACATGAATTGAACACGAGAACAGATTGGTGCACCAGACATTAGACAAGACACAAAAAGGGGACAGAGTACTCCTGCTATAAGGCCCAGAGAGAACGAAGTATGGCACTCCTGAAATTTCTCTCTGCTTTTTGGGACAATTTCCTCCCTCATGATGTAGTTTTTATAACTGCAGTAATCCGCCTGATTATTAATTTCCTTTTAATAAACCCTTTCCTTTCTCACGCCTAAAAATGTAGCTTTTGTGAGTCACGGCCTGTGCCCATCTCCTCTTAAGCTTCACTGCTGAAACTAAGTGAACCAGCGCTCGGGTTTAATGCTGTGTCTCAGCTTAGCCCATACCTTCTCCGGTATGAATTTCCTTTATCCTTTAATTATTCCATGGAGCTCCAAACCAGCAGTGCCTCTTCCAAAAATCCTTTGCCGTTTCTCAGTCCCACGTTGGTTTGCCAAATGTTGTGTCCGGCCAGCAGATCACAGCCTGGGTTCTAGCCTGGAAAGGCATTTTGGAAACCTGGAAGAGAAGAGGGGCTAGGTGGCAAGAGAAATAAATGCAGCTAAGATAGGCATTCTGATCAAAGCTCAATTTTACTTGTTCAAACACTCAGTTATGAAGGAAGGGGGAGGGAACCCGATTGGTCTCGGGGTCCAGTGGCAGGGTGAACATGTGTGTGGCTCCAAGCAGCAAAGGGGCACGGTCCAGCAGTGGGCTGGCAGAACGAATGAGCAGGAAACTCCACCCCTGAGCAAGCAGGTTCCAGGCTGGAGGAGGGGAGACTATATTTAATTTCATCTTTTTATTTCTTCTGTGACCAAGTTATCATTGAGAGTTATTCAACTTTTATGTGTATGTGGCCTTTCTGTTGCTTTTGCTGTTGTTGGAGACCAGCCTTATTCTATGGTGATCTGATAATGTGCATAGGATTATATTAAGCTTCTTGTATTTTTGAGGCTTATTTTAAGTCTGATTATATGGTATATGGTCGGTTTTGGAGAAGGTAGTGTAAGGTGCTGAGAAGAAGGTATAGTCTTTTGTTTTAGGATGAAATGTTTTGTAGATATCTGGGGAGGCAATGTTTTAATTTTGTGGGTGACATTTCCAAGCTGGAAAAATAAAAGTAAAAAGAACTCACCACTAAACTGGGTTAAATGAACACTAAGTTTTCTGTACATAAATAATAAATATAATTACAAAATTATCTTCAAAAAGTAAAAAGAAATAGAGGTGAACACAGGTAAGAAAGTAAGCTTACATAGAAAACACAAATCTCTTAAAGAAACACTGGAAAACAAACAGGTGAAGTAATCGAACAAATCCGCCCATTCTAAAAATGGAAAGAGAATCATTAAAGAAAACACAAAAGGAGACAACCCTGGAGATGGAAAACCTAGGAAAGAGATCTGTAGTCACAAACACAAGCATCACCAACAGATAGAAGAAATAGAAGAGAGAATTTCAGTTGCAGAAAATACCACATAAGACATTGATACAAGACAGAAAGTAAATACAAAAAGCAAAAAGCTCCTAACTCAAAATATTCCTGAAATCCAGGACACAATGAAAAAAACCAAACATAAGAATAATAGGTATAGAAGAAAGTGAAGCTTCCCAACTTAAATGGCCAGCAAGCATCTTCAACAAAATTATAGAAGAGAACTTCATTAACCTAAAGAAAGAGGTGCCCATAAACATATAAGAAGCCCCCAGAACAACAAATAGATGGGACCAAAAAAGAAATTCCTCCCATCATATAATAATTAAAACACAAAATGCACAGAACAAGGAGGTATCATCATATCTGTCATTTTAATTGGTCATATTAGCTTCTACCAGCTTAACCAGAGAACCCTTGTCTTCTGAGTTAACCTGTGTGAAGGCAACAGTTGTGCATCACTTCCTGTAGACTATGCACCCTAGCCTTGCCTTTCCCTTGATGATGCAGTAGGACATCCCCATCTTTCAAAAAACACTATCTCAATGGGGTCTACATCATGAGCAATCACCACCAGCTGAGTCTTCTTGTTCTCCACCAAGGTGGTGACTGTATTGACTCCTGCTCGAAGGACAGGTGGTCTCTTAGTTGGGATGTTGCCTTTGCAAGCAGCTTTCTTCTCAGCATGGGTCAGTATCCTTTGCTTCTTTTCTTGCCATGTCTCTGATCTGTACTTGTGGGCAAGCTTAAGCAGCCAAGTATCTATTTCCCTGTCCATGGCCTGGATAAACTGATCAATGGCAGAAGGTATTTTGGGCTGCTTATAGAGGGTGGCTCTTTGCCACTGCAGCCTGATGTAGTGGGGCCATTTTCTCTTTTGGGCTAGATGTCCTGCCCAATGCCAAAGTTTTTGGGTCTCTTCTCAAACAAAGGATTGACCATCTTTTTGGCCTCCTGTTTCTTGATGATGGCAGGGGCTGGGGCTACCTTCATTTCTTTGGGCACCTTGCTTGTCTGGTAGAGAGACCTCCTGTATTTCTTTAAGGGAGTGATTTATGTCCTTCTTAAAGTCCTCTATCATATTTATGAGATAGGATTTTAGATCTGAATCTTGCATTTCAGGTTTGTTGGGGTATCCAAGGCTTTGTGTGGTGGGAGAACTGGATTCTGAGGTTGTCAAATATTATTGGTTTCTGATGCTTATGGTCTTGTGCTTGCCTCTCAGCATCTGGTTATCTCTAGTGCTAACTGCCCTTGCTGTCTCTAACTGGAGCCTATTCCTCCTGTGAGTCTTGTGTCAAAACTCCTGGGAGTGCAGCTGTTCTCTGTGATCCTGTGATTATGGGATCCTATGATCCTGAGGGACTGGGTGTGGTAAAGCTCCTAGAATTCAAGCTTTCTTTGGGATCCTGAGATCCTGATGTGTCCAAGTCCCTGGGAACCTCTTGTGTCAGAGCTCATAGGAGTCTCATTTTCTCTGGGTTTTGCAGGGGTTGATGGGGAGCCAGATCCTTTGGTCTGCTCAGGGCACAGGAACAAGCCCGAAGGAATGTGTTCCTTGGGCTGGGCCAGTTTCTTGCTTCCCTGGTTCCTGTGGGGGTCCAGATATACTGAGTGTTGGGACAGATGTTGTGGCCTCAACTGTGATCCTGGGTGTGTCAGATCTTCTGGGAGTTGAGCTTCCTTTCTGTGATCCTAGATGTGTCAGAGCACCTGGGAGTCAAGCTTCCTCTGGGTGATTTATGAATGTGTAGGGGGCCAGTGTCCTGAGTCCCCTCTGGGCACCAGTGTAAAGTGGGAGATACCCCTGCCTCTGGCTGGGTGGGGTTCCTGAGTCCCTGGATCTCGGGAGTCCCAGTTACTCTGGTTTGGGGGGCAGATGTATAGCCTCACCTGTGATCCTAGGTGTATAGAGAACCTAAGACTCAAGCTTCCTCTGCATGTTGTAAGAGTCAGTTGTGAGCTAGCACCCTTGGTCCTCTCTGGATACAGGTTTAAAACGGAAGGAATCCTAGGATGAAGGTCTTAAGCCCACAGCCAAAGTGACACATCTCATCCAACAAGTCCACACCTTCTAATAGTTCCACTCCCTGGGCCAAGCATATACAAACCATCACATCCTACTCCCTGGCCCTCATAGGCCAGTTCAAACACATGAGCCTATGGGGGGCATACCGAGACATAGTATAATAAATAAGTACATTTAGTCCAACTTCCAAAGTCACCATAGTGGATAGCCTTCTCAACAATGTTAAAAGTCCACAGTTCCAAGTGTCTCCTGAGATTGATCCAATTTCTTAGCTATAATCCCTCAAAGCAAGGCAGGAAACCAGGTGGTCAAATTCCAAACTCTGCATCTCTATGTCTGATATCAAAGTGGTCTTCAGATCTTCACTCCTTTTTCATCTTGTTGACTGCAATAAACTTCTTTTCCCTGGGCTTGTTCCACTCCTTGTTAGCAGCTTTCCTCAGCAGATATCCCACAGCTCAGGCATCTTGAACATCTTGGCGTCTTTAAGGCAATGTCAACATTATAATTTCTTGTTTCGATGTCTGGGATCCACACAATGTCTGGGCTCCTCCAAAGTGCTTGTGTCACATCTCCAGCTCTGTCCTCTGTAGCACTCTAGGCTCTGGTTGATTCCACTCCACTGCTCCAGTTTTTCTTAGTGATCATTATATGGTACTTGCATATCCAATATACTGGGGTCTTCCTCTGCAAGTAAGCTTTATCAATAGCCTCTCATAGGATCTCTTTATGGTGTCAAGCCTCAACTCTTTTGCTTGACCCCTTTGTTCCTGGGCCATCAATTGCAACTGAGGCTGTGCCTTCATCAATAACCTTCCCTGGCCTCTCAGTGTCAAGCCTCAGCTGCTCTTCATGACCCATCATGCCTTTAAAACCATACCACTCAGGTGACTTGTACACATTACCAAGTATATCTGCAGCAGGTGGTACAACCTTGGCTATCTCTGGAATACAGCTTTTTTGTATTCTCAGAAAACACTTCCCAGAAGACTTCAGCTCAGTGATATTGGTCTCTTCTTAATCACCACTTATCTCTTAGCTTCAGCTAACAATCATCAATTGCCCCAGTAGTTCCTTCTATTTTTGACTCTAAAACCAGAGAGGCATGGCCAGAGCTGCTGAGTTCTTCTGCTTGCTGGGGCTGAAACATGAACCTTCTTATTATATTATCAACTTTCTGTTTTCCAACTCCCTCATTGCCTGTGCTTGGCTGTCCTAGATTGACCTTGAATTTAGAGATCTGAATGGCTCTGTCTCCTGAATGCTGGAATTAAACACATATACTATCATGCCTGAATTTAAGCTTTTCTCTATTTGAAACTTGCTCTGTCCTAAACTGGACTGGAAATTAGAGATCTGATTTGCTTTTCTTCTGGGATTAAAAGTGTGTACCACCATGCCTGGGCCTAAGCTTTTCATGGCCACCATTCCTCAAGATCCTGATCAAAAGGCTGTAATTTCCAGCCTCAATATTTGGATCACAAGTGTGCACTCTGTTTCCAGATTGTAGTACATTTCAGATTAAGGGTCCAAACCATTTCTTACTCAACAGCAAACACAAACAATAAGCTTGGCTGTATGGGATCTTACCCTGATGTCACCACTCCCTTAATCTCTTTATCTCCTTGAACATAGGAAAATAAATCTATATTATTTCCTTGTGTTGTTCTATTACTTTTTGAACCATATATCTTATATTTTTCCCTTCTAAGCTTTCTGTGCTTGTTCAAAATGTTCTTGAGACTTAACCAGAGAACAAAGTCTCTATTGGGCTTTTTTGAGACTTCCTTTGTCAATATATTTAATATAAATCTCTTTACCTTAGACTCAGGTAGACTCTTCAGACAAGGGCATCTCTGTGCCACATACTGAAATTTTTCTCCACTGAAACCTCTTGGACCAGGTCTGCACAGTTCAAATCACTCTTAGTAACAAATTCTTCCTTATTCCATACTAAGATAGCCTATTAAGCCCCTCTTAAAGAATTCCACTATTTCCCAAATCCAAAGTCCCCAAATCCACATTTTCCAAACAAAAGCATGGTCAGGCCTATCACAGCAATACCTGGTACCAACTTTTGTCTTAGTTAGGGGTTTGCTGCTGTGAACAGATACTAATACCAAGGCAACTTGTACCGGCTAGATTTGTGTCAACTTGACACAGGCTGGAGTTATCACAGAGAAAGGAGCTTCAGTTGGGGAAATGCCTCTACAAGATCCAGCTGCAAGGCTTATTCTCAATTAGTGATTAAGGAGGCAGGTCCCCTTGTGGGTGGTGCCATCTCTGGGCTGGTAGTCTTTGTTCTATAAGAGAGCAGGCTGAGAAAGCCAGGGAAAGCAAGCCAGTAAGTAACATCCCTCCATGGCCTCTGCATCAGCTCCTGCTTCCTGACCTGCTTGACTTCCAGTCCTGACTTCCTTGGTGATGAACAGCAGTATGGAAGTGTAAGCTGAATAAACCCTTTCCTCCCCAACTGATTCTTGGTCATGATGTTTATGCAGGAATAGAAACCCTGACTAAGACACAACTCTTGTAAGGATATTCAATTGAAGATAGTTTGCAGGTTCAGTCCATTATTATCAAGGTGGGAGCATGGCAGGATTCATGCAGGCATGGAGCAGGTGGAGCTGTGCATTCCACATCTTTATGTGAAGGCTGCTAGGAAACTAGCTTCCAGGCAACTAGAATGTAGGTATTAAGCCCATGCTCACAATGACACACCTAGGATCCAACAAGGGTATGTATATCCTAATAGTGCCACTTCCTGGGCCAAACTTATACAAACCATCACAAAATCTTCTATTTATCTCTCTTTTTGCTTTTTTGCTTTTATTTTTGTTTGTTTTGTTTTGTTTTAAGACAGGATTTCTCTGTGTAGCCCTGGCACTATAGAACTCCTTCTGTAATCCAGACTGTCCTGGAAGACAGAGATCTGACTGCCTCTTGCATTTCCAGCAGTGAGATTAAAGGCCTGTGCCACTACTGCCAAACATTTCACTTAAAAAAATTAACTTTTAGTTTTATCTACTAAATATTGATGCTCTGTCTGCATGTCCCTATTTCTAGAATGAAAGATATGTGCCAACATTGCAGGGATTTTCTTACATTATTTGAAGTTGAAAGATACTTTTTTGTTGTTTGTTTTGTTTTGCCTTTCAAGACATGGTTTCCCTGTGTAGCCCTGGATGTCTTGGAATTTACTCTGTAGAGCATATTGGTCTCAATCTCAGAGATCTGCTGCTGTCTCTCAAGTGCTGAGATCAAAGGCATTCCCCAGCATTGTCCAGTGGGGGTTGCCATTTTTATACCTTGAGGTATGTCTGTCATTAAATCTGAAACTTGTTGGCACTAGGCTGGCTGGGTACTCAGCTTTAATCTATTTATATTTCTATCCTTATCCAACATTCAATTATAGACTCACACAGTCATGTCCAGAGTTTTGAACTTTCAAATGGCTATAGAACACACCCTCATACAGCACAGACTATAGGGAAGTAGTGGTATAGGATCCCTAAATCCTCCAATACTTGGTTCTGTCTTTACAAATAAAGATTGCCATCTGTTTTGTGGGTCTGTCTCCTTATGAGCATCACAGAGTTCCTTTCTCTGCCCACCCAGCTTTACTTGGTGTAGCCATTTCCCTTCCCTTCCTGTCTTCTCTTGCAATATAACATGTTTCCACAGCCTACAAAGCAAATCCATAAAGTTCCTTTTAACTCTTAATGAACCACAACATGGGAACCACCAGTGAAAATGAGGCCCTGTCTTCAAGTCCCTGAAGATCTGGAAAGCCCTGAAAACATACCATTGTTCTATGTGATGAGCTGAAATGTCACTAAGGCCTTCAGAAGCTGAGTTGCTGATGTCACTTCTGAGAAATAAGCCAGTGATGGTGCTGTCAATCTGTTGTTTCTAACTCATGAAGAATTCATGGGAGGCTGATGGAAACATCAGTTCCAAGGAAAGCCTTTTAAAACTGTTTGTAAGTCAGCTCTTGTTAGAGTTATATCACACTCTCCGCAATGAAGAAGAAACTACTGATGATCATGTGACTTAAGTTTTGAAATTCAGAAGTTGAAAACTACATCTCAGTATTTCAGGAACCAAAGTATTTTAGAAACACAGTTCTACCGAATCCAAGAACACATCAAAACAATCATCCATCCTGACCAAGTAGGTTTCATCCAAAGGGATGCAGGGATGGTTCAATATATGGAAATCCATCAACGTAATCCAGTATATAAACAAACTCAAAGACAAAAACCACATGGTCATCTCCTTAGATGCGGAAAAAGCATTTGACAAGATCCAACACCCATTCATGATAAAAGTCTTGGAAAGATCAGGAATTCAAGGCCCATACCTAAACATGATAAAAGCAATCTACAGCAAACCAGTAGCCAACATCAAAGTAAATGGTGAGAAGCTTGAAGCAATCCCTCTAAAATCAGGGACTAGACAAGGCTGTCCACTTTCTCCATACCTATTCAACATTGTACTTGAAGTCCTAGCCAGAGCAATTCGACAACAAAAGGAGATCAAAGGGATACAAATTGGAAAAGATGAAGTCAAAATATCACTCTTTGCAGATGATATGATAGTATATATAAGTGACCCTAAAAATTCCACCAGAGAACTCCTAAGCCTGATAAACAGCTTCGGTGAAGTAGCTGGATATAAAATTAACTCAAACAAATCAATGGCCTTTCTCTACACAAAGAATAAACAGGCTGAGAAAGAAATTAGGGAAACAACACCCTTCTCAATAGTCACAAATAATATAAAATATCTTGGCGTGACTCTAACTAAGGAAGTGAAAGATCTGTATGATAAAAACTTCAAGTCTCTGAAGAAAGAAATTATAGAAGATCTCAGAAGATGGAAAGATCTCCCATGCTCATGGATTGGCAGGATCAACATTGTAAAAATGGCTATCTTGCCAAAAGCAATCTACAGATTCAATGCAATCCCCATCAAAATTCCAACTCAATTCTTCAACGAATTAGAAAGTGCAATCTGCAAATTCATCTGGAATAACAAAAAACCTAGGATAGCAAAAACTCTTCTCAAGGATAAAGGAACCTCTGGTGGAATCACCATGCCGGACCTAAAGCTCTACTACAGAGCAATTGTGATAAAAACTGCATGGTACTGGTATAGTGACAGACAAATAGACCAATGGAATAGAATTGAAGACCCAGAAATGAACCCACACACCTATGGTCACTTGATCTTCGACAAGGGAGCTAAAAACATCCAGTGGAAGAAAGACAGCATTTTCAACAAATGGTGCTGGCACAACTGGTTGTTAACATGTAGAAGAATGCGAATCGATCCATTCCTATCTCCTTGTACTAAGGTCAAGTCTAAGTGGATCAAGGAACTTCACATAAAACCAGAGACACTGAAACTTATAGAGGAGAAAGTGGGGAAAAGCCTTGAAGATATGGGCACAGGGGAAAAATTCCTGAATAGAACAGTAATGGCTTGTGCTGTAAGATCGAGAATTGACAAGTGGGACCTCATGAAACTACAAAGCTTCTGCAAGGCTAAAGACACCATCAATAAGACAAAAAAACCACCAACAGATTGGGAAAGGATCTTCACCTATCCTAAATCAGATAAGGGACTAATATCCAATATATATAAAGAACTCAAGAAGGTGGACTCCAGAAAGTCAAATAACCCCATTAAAAAATGGGGCTCAGAACTGAACAAAGAATTCTCACCTGAGGAATACCGAATGGCAGAGAAACACCTGAAAAAATGTTCAACATCCTTAATCATCAGGGAAATGCAAATCAAAACAACCCTGAGATTCCACCTCACACCAGTCAGAATGGCTAAGATCAAAAATTCAGGTGACAGCAGTTGCTGGCGAGGATGTGGAGAAAGAGGAACACTCCTCCATTGTTGGTGGGATTGCAAGCTTGTACAACCACTCTGGAAATCAGTCTGGCAGTTCCTCAGAAAATTGGACATAGTACTACCGGAGGATCCAGCAATACCTCTCCTGGGCATATATCCAGAAGATGTCCCAACCGGTAAAAAGGACACATGTTCCACTATGTTCATAGCAGCCCTATTTATAATAGCCAGAAGCTGGAAAGAACCCAGATGTCCCTCAACAGAGGAATGGATACAGAAATTATGGTACATTTACACAATGGAGTACTACTCAGCTATTAAAAAGAATGAATTTATGAAATTCCTAGCCAAATGGATGGACCTGGAGGGCATCATCTTGAGTGAAGTAACACAATCACAAAAGAACTCACACAATATGTATTCACTGATAAGTGGATATTAGCCCAAAACTTAGGATACCCAAGATTTAAGATACAATTTGCTAAACGCATGAAACTCAAGAAGAATGAAGACCAAAGTGTGGACACTGTGCACCTTCTTAGAATTGGGAACAAAACACCCAGGGAAGGAGTTACAGAGACAAAGTTCGTAGCGGTGATGAAAGGATGGACCATTTAGAGACTGCCGTATCCAGGGATCCATCCCATAATCAACTTCTAAACGCTGACACCATTGCATACACTAGCAAGATTTTGCTGAAAGGACCCAAATATAACTGTCTCTTGTGAGACGATGCTGGGGCCTAGCAAACACAGGAGTGGATGTTCACAGTCAGCTATTGGATGTATCACAGGGCTCCCAATGGAGAAGCTAGAGAAAGTACCCAAGGAGCTAAAGGGATCTGCAACCCTATTGTTGGAACAACATGATGTACTAACCAGAACCCCGGAGCTCTTGTCTCTAGCTGCATATGTATCGAAAGATGGCCTAGTCAGCCATCAATGGAAAGAGAGGCCCATTGGACTCGCAAACTTTATATGCCCCAATATAGGGGAATGCCAGGGCCAAAAGAATGGGAATGGGTGGGTAGGGAAGTGGGGGGCGCTATGGGGGACTTTTGGGATAGCATTGGAAACGTAATTGAGGAAAATATGTAATAAAAATATTAAAAAAAAATAAAAATAAAATCAAAGATAAAAAAAAAAAAGAAACACAGTTCTGATTTTATACTTATCAAAACCATCAACACTTCACCTTCAGCACCACAGAAACTCAGTGCTTACAGGAAATGTATATGAATTCTCTCTAGCCTCCTTTGTAATCCAGTTAGTTTTTCTTAGTGGACAAAACAAGATTTGCCCAAATTAAGTAAGCAATCAAAGATCATTAAGGCAGAAAATGATAGAGCATGGACAAGGATAAATATGTTTTATATTTGGATGTGCCAGTAAGTTGTCTATCATGCCAGCATAATGCCTGCTAAATATAAGGAGAATTTTAACACTTAAATTAACAATTGTGGGATTTGTAATGATGAAAATGGATACTAATTGACTCTTCTCCACAAAACTTACATTCTTGCTGTGACTATGACTGTTAATGTCCATAGCAGAAAATTTAGTAGACTGAAAACATCAAAAGCAGGTTCCAAAACCTCCAAGTATTGAAGGTCGTCATTTAGGTCTTGGGAGGATTTTTGCTTTTTCCATTCCAGTCCTTCAAAAGGAAGAAAAATAGGCCTTTCATTATCTCTCTGGAGGCTCCTCATGGGCTCCACCATTCCTCACACTCACCTCAGTCTGTGATCCTGGCTTAAGGGAGTCCCTTCCACTAAACTGCAAAAACAGTTTTCAAATCCTTCCAGATTCTTTTGCAATGTTGTTTTGATTTGACTGCTGTTTTACGGTTGATGAAAACAGCAAATGTACTGGGGATTATCAGTCCCCAAAGTTCAGAAATATGTGTGCTATTTAAAATTCTACTCATAATTACTGAAAATTAAATGATGATGATGATGATGACAATTACCATTCATATTTATTTTGTTGGGGTCACAAGGGTCTTTGCACTTACAGAAAGCACTAAGGAAACCAGGAATGTTACATATGCAAGGTGGTCTTTTTAAAGTAAAAGACGTAAAATTTGTTTGGTGACAAGAAGGCTGGTAATGGAGGTGGCTAACAGCCTTAGGTGATCCACAAGGATCTGTCTATAGGGCTAGTCCATACCAAGCTCCCATAAGCAGGACTGGAGGTGTCACTGAGTCTAGGTAACCTTGCATTTCTCTGTATATGGCCAAATATACAGATATAAAGATATATCCCCCAAACTCCTATAACCAAGGACTGGAGATACTCAATAATCTAGGTGACCTTTGTGTTATCTGTAGGGCCAGGCTATGCCAAATTGACTAAAACAAGCACAGAAGGTGGCTAACAGTCCATATAACCACTATGCTATCTATATCCTATACCAGATCCTCCCCTAGGTTCTCAAGATAATACATGTAGCCTGTCTCTAGAATCTATCTTCATGGAAGAAGTAAAGTGTGCTTTGAGAAGAGTTTTGATGTAAGTATACCTTCTTGTGCCCCAGGAAACTTTTTTTCTAAATTCTAAATACACCTAAAATAAAGAGCCTGGGTTCACATTCTTGATCAACACTGGCTATTGAATTATGTTAAACTGTATGGTTACTTTGCTAGTTCTGATAGTCACAATGATCCCCACATGTGTTTGTGTGAGACAGATGTATATGTATATGTATATACATATACATATATATATGTATATATATATGTATGTGTACACATATATACATATCTGAAGCCAACAGACAACATCTAGTGTTGTTTGTCAGACTCTTTACATTTTGTTTTCTGAGGCAAGATCTCTCTTTGGCTGGAACTTATCAAGCATGCCGGGCTTGCTGTCTAGTAAATCACAGAAATCTGTCTGTTAGGCTTCTCCAGCACTGGTATTGTAAGCAC
Source organism: Mus caroli (assembly GCF_978045245.1). Lineage (NCBI taxonomy): Eukaryota > Metazoa > Chordata > Mammalia > Rodentia > Muridae > Mus > Mus caroli. The sequence goes on along the minus strand of NW_028227258.1, from coordinate 141,301,352 downwards.
ACATAACATTCCTGTCTTTTATTGTTTGTAAATGTTGATAATTTTATATATAAATACTAATATCATGTCTAGTTCCCCATTTCTACTTTCTTTCTCTTTCCATTGCCACCTACTCAGTCTCAAATTCATGACTTCTTCAGTTATTGTGTGTGTAACCCAATTAATGTTGCTAATATGTACATGGATGTAGAGCTAACTACTTGGGTCAAGATAATCTATTGGAGGGATTTTCTCTGGAAAAAAATAGAATATTCCTTTCTCAGTAGCCATTGGTTGTGTCTATACAGGAGACCTAGTGAAATTTCCCCCACTCCCATTGACAAGTTGACTGGTTTTGTCACTCTGCAGGTCTTGTTTATGTGGCCATACTGATGCTATTTCATGAGTCAGCTTTCTTGTCATGTCTACAGGACACTATCTAGTTGCAGGCACCCTGATCTTTTGGCCTATACAGTCTTTCCGCATCTTCTTCCATTGGGGCTTGGTACTCTTTTCAAATACCTTTTAATTTTTTCTTTTATTTTTGAGATTAAAATATAATTACATTTCCCCTCCATTTTCTCCCTCTCAGCCCCCTATATAACTTTTCTTTATGCCTTTCAAACTCATGGCCTCTTTTTCATTAATTGTTGCTACATACATATATTTACCTATATACATACATATATTTCTAAATGTAAGCTGCTTAGTCTATATAATGTTATTTGTATGAGTGTCTTCAGGACTTCCTGGTCTTGCCTAATTGGGAGAAGATGAGCCTATTCCTTGAGAGACTTGAGAACCCAGGGAAGGATAAGGACTGGTGGTGAGGGAGCACACTCTCAGAAGCAAGGGGGAGAAGGAATAGGATAAAGAACTATGGGAGGGAGCACTGGGAAGGGGGCAATGGCAGGGATGTAAATAAATAAAATAATTTTTAAAATATTGGAACAATGGACGGTGCCTGTGCTTATACACCATGGCCAAGGCAACTTATAAAAGAAAAGCACTTTAACTATTGGCTTGCTTATAGTTTAAGAGGTTTTGTTCATTATCAGGATGGTGAGGTACATGATAGCAGGCAGGCAGGAGAGTAGCTGAAAGCATATGTCTGACCCACAAGAAGGAGGCAGAAAGCAAGCTGGGCCAGACATGTGGTTTTGAAACCTCAAAGTCCTCTCCCAGTGACATATTTCCTCCAACAAGGCCATATTTGTTAATCCCAAAAAGTTAAGAACCTGGCCACCAGACATTCAAATATGATTATTCAAACCATCATGCCATGTATATTTCTTTTGTTGTTACTAACATCATCATAGCTTAAGGTATATTGCATTAATTCAGTAAGAAAAGTGAAGTATCCAAATGTCAATTTATCTTTATATAAAGATAAATTAATTTTATATAATCTTTATATAAATCTTTATATAAATCTTTATATAAATCTTATATAAATCTTTATATAAAGATAAATTAATCTTTATATAAGGATTTATCTTTATATAAAGATAAATTAATATAAATTATATAAATTTAGACTTTTAAAAACATAAATGTCTTATTTCATATTTCACTCATATAATAGGAAAGTTTATAATTATTTCCTCTATCTCACAAAATTATTTTGTTATATAAAGGAAAAAACTACTTTAAATTATTTAGAATAAAGATCACTTCATAACTTTATGTGGCAAATTTCTAAAAATCACTTCTGCAACTCAATGTGGTGATGCAATATTATGAAAATACCTCTTACATTCTGACAGTAATATACTTGGAGGTCAGTACTACACATTCAGATAGTTTAACCTGCTTTTAATGGAATAATATAACAACCAACCTTTCTTGCCTTGGATTTCTCATAGGATCAATGTCTACTAACAAAGCTAGTACATATATGTAATCTTAAGTTATGTCCTCCTTACCATGAGCAAGAGTAATACATGTGTGTTGTGAAAATCATTTCTAGAAACAAAACATAGATTGAAAGAAGCCATTTTGGGCGTGGTGGCACACGCCTTTAATCCCAGCACTCGGAAGGCAGAGGCAGGCGAATTTCTGAGTTCCAGGACAGCCTGGTCTACAAAGTGAGTTCCAGGACAGCCAGGGCTATACAGAGAAAGCCTGTCTCGAAAAACCAAAAAAAAAAAAAAAAAAAAAAAAAAAAAAAAAAAAAAAAAAAAAAAAAGAAAGAAAGAAAGTGGCCTTAAAAAAAGAAATACCCATCACTAAGGCTCAAAGCCACATTGAGATGGATTCTGCTTGAGGGTGTTCGTTTGTTTGTTATCTGGAACAGTTGGGATCAATGACATAATCCTTTATAAAGCTTGGTTGAAGATTTCTGTGAAATCTTCCTCTTTCCTTCTCCCAAATAATGCTTTTTATGCTGTTCAGTAATATACTCACCTTTGATAGGGACAGACATGGGGATAGAAACAGACACAGGGACAGATTTACAAGACAGTCTTCAGGCAGGCACAGATTTAGATACATATAACAGACAGCAAAGGATCCCTCAAGCAGAAGACACAGAGCAAAGCAAATAGACAATCCAAATCTTGGCTTGATATTTGTTAAATGACACCAAGCTGGAAGTGCTTTGATTTATTTTTTTTTTATAGCAGCAGTGCATTACTAGTGACCAAATTTATTAATAATGTATTCAAGCTGACCACAGTCCAGCATTCTTGGCCTAGTATACAAATTTAAAATACAACATAGTCATAGTAATGTGTTTCTCAGAAACTCAAAAGTAATATTCTTTTTGATTTCCTGTATTTCTATTTATTTTGCATGTTAAGGAAACACAGTATAATTAAAATATCTGATGGAAGGCATATGCTATTGAAGTATTTGCCAAGAATGTGGTCAGGACATTTTACAACAGTCACCAATTTGAAATGAAATCATTTGAATTCAATCAATCATTTTAAAGTATTAAAACAGCAAAACAAGTAGAAATACAGGAAATCATAAAACATATTGCTTTTCAGTCTCTGAGTCATACCTTACTAGGATGGTGCTATATATTAAATTTGTATACTGGGTCAGGAATAAAGGAAATTCCATTCACAAGATAAACTACAGGTTAAAACGGCAACCAATTTTCACCACTGGTGTTATGATTAGGTAGGAGAGATAAGAGAGATTTATCAAAATCAAAAGAAAATATAGATTGTGATTAGGTAAAAATAATCTTCAAGAGAAAGCCCACCCAGACAAACATTCTTCATGTAATATGGAGACAGATTTAGCAATGTCTGACCGGCTGTTGGTAGTATGCCTTAAAAGGAAAATTGTCAGAAGGTATTTTGGGGACTGGGTCCCAGGCCCTCTTTTTTTTTTTTTTCCTTAGACTTCAGCTATGTCTCTTTAACTTCTATTTTTGTCTTGTTAGTAAATGGCACTGAATTTGTAATTCATTGGCTATTCTGTGCATCCCAGGATTTCCACATGAGCACACCAGCATCTCTCCATCCTGAATCTGCCTTTTCTATCTACTGACTGACATCCTACCACATGTTGCCAAAGGGTGGGGCTCAGACTGGCTTCTGAGAAGAGTTTGCTTCCCAGTCTTCAATTGTTGCTTTTCACTAGCATGCCAGGATCCTGTCCTTTCATCTCAAGTCCTTTGCTGTTTGTTTTTGCCTGTCAATATTAAAGTTGAACTTTATCATACAGTAATTATAAACAAGACAGCTGGGATCCATATTTGGACAGATGTCAAGCCTTTATGGATTTACTTGTAGTTGTATTGTCTCATACCACCCAACAGCAGAGAAAAAGTAGAGAGGCCAGAAGACAGTTTTGGATCTTTTTGGAACCAGAGGTGTTTGTGAACTGACTTGTGGGTTCTGGGAATTAAGCCTCGATCTACAAGAAGACTAATCCCATTTAATCAATGAATCATTTCTCAAGTCCCATGACTTATTTTTGAGACAGGGCATCTCATTAACTTGTAGCTCACTATCTTGTCTAGATTGGTTGATTAACAACTCCTGCTGTCATGCCTAGCTTTTTCATGTGTGCTGAAGATATAAATTCAAGTCTTCATACTTGTAGTTTCACTTTATCCATTGAGACATATTCACAGTTCTCCCACTTTCCATACTGGTTAACAGTTTTACTTCCATTCCCATTTCTTTTCTCTCAACAAAGAGCTATAGATAGCTTTGTAATTAAGTCCTTAACTATTTAGTTACAATTATAATTCACACAGGGGTCAAGAATAATAACCAATATGCTTTACATTTTCTTGAGTAGTAACCTATCTATTTTTAGTTCTGTATATAAACCACACAGAGATCAGCATGCATTGACATGGTAGAACAATTCCGTGAATTTTCTGTGAAATATAAAACTGGTCCTCTGGTTAGGGCCCCAGAAAGAGCTAGACTGTAAGTGGGAATATTTATTTGAGTCATCTCAGTATTACTTCTTACAAGTATTGTGACCATCATTAAATACTTTACCAATGACCAGTAAAACTATTTGCAAGTATAAACACAAAAGTTGAGCTTAAAATGTTACATCCAACTTTGACATTTTATAAGTATTGTCTTTTGATCTTCTGAAGGATACAGCTAGGAGTTCATAAATCAAATAATTTAACAGTACTAGTATTTAAAGTATATTTTAAAAATATAGTTCATTTTTTTGTATATTGCTTGTGATTTAAGTAAACTCTACTTTCCTTGAGTATAATTCTTACTGCTGGTGTGTCTATTATGCAAAAAGACATTTTAAATTTAAATTTGACTTTATAAAATACGCTATCAATTAGAATTGTACCATGCTAAATAATGATATTTCCAGCAGTTGTTATGAATCATGTGGTTCTGTGCTGAATATTCAGGCTCACAGAATGCAAATCTTGCAAAAATTCTGTGATACTTTGAGAAAATTAGAATGCTTATAAGAAGCAATACAAATTAACTTGAATTCTTTGTAGTAAATATAAAAATATATAGAACACTTTCTTTTTTTATAGCATGTATGTAAACTGTGGGATAGGCTGTTAGTTTTGACTGAAGGTCAACACCATAATGTAGAATCTCAGTAGAATCCGTACTGTAACACATTTGCTTTCCAGAGCAAGCAATAAAATTAGTTAGTCTTGCTAAATTCACTCAGCCATTATTTCTTATGACAGAATTATGAGAATGGATTGTATGTTTAGGATAGGGAAACATCATTTAAGAATATAGACATTGACTTTTTGACTGTCATATATTCTAACTAGCCTAATTAAGTAGGAAGAGGAAAGATCCAGATAAAATAATCTAATGATGCTCTCAATGGTATATCATGATGCTATTACACAGTAACACAGTTCTGCACACAACTATAAAATAATTGTCTTTATTTAATGTAGTAAGAGAGAAACCAAAAAAAAAATTAGGATAAAACAATGTTTCGCCTTCTTTTTGGAAAAATGTGTCTTATACTTTTTACCATTCTTTGTGATTTAGTTTCTCTGTGAATATTCCATAACTGCATGTTCCTTGATAGACTAATGGAGTCAGTGTTATTTTCTTCACGTAGCATATGCTTTGTCAGAAGAATTGCTTTAAAGATTTTGGATCAATGAATAAAAGTGTATATACAATATATTATATAACAGTATACATAATTTAGTCAGACCCCTTATGAAATCAATAAATAGAAAGGGTAAAACATTCAGCTTGAATGCACTGTTGACAATCAAATTATGTCTAAATATGAGTTTTGACACATAAATATTTTCTAAGTCTTAAGAAAAATTTTATATTCATATAAATTATTTTTGGAGGATTCGGGAAACTAAGGCTGTGATTCACACAGGCCATTGTATCTATCTATCGAACATTATGCACTTCACTTTCAATATTGACTAAATTCATAGCCACTGGCAAGTCATTCAGCTCCCAGTAATTACAGTGTTTTCATCTTCAGAATGGATTTTATAATTCCTTCCATGTTCAACTCATGGGCTGTTCTTGAGCACCAAATGAGTTAATTAGTGAGACAGTTTTCACAGAGAGCTCTCTGAAACTGTCTGGAATTTGTATAAATTATGATCAGAATAGAGTTCCATAAATATTTTTTTAAATCTAGCTGTGGTGGTCTCTACATGAATACATACCTGTTATTTAAGAGTTGTTTCTCCACGGCATTCAGCTAAACTGCTGGTGATTGTGGTCAATGATCTATGGATTCTCATGCCTCTGAAGATGTGGGGCAGCTAAGTGTGGATGGACGCTGCGGTAAGAAGCAAATTCTGCTAGAGACTGGCAGAGCCAAAGAGTCTACAGGAAGGCTGTTCAGGCTGAAGATTCTGATATCTCCCATGGCATCAATTTGAACTGAGCGCAGTCTTTCTTAAAGATTCTTTGAACATTTATCCAATTAATTCAAATGCAAAAACCAATTAACTATGCATCCCATAATCAAATCAGCTTCGAATGAGTGCCCTAAATTTCAAGAGGCGTTCAGAGCACTAATGAAGAGAAATAGGACAGATGAAGTATTGATGTCGGCACATGAAATGTTTCCATTAATTTCTCAGTCCAAAATACAGCTGTGTGGCATTATGTAAGTGGCTAACGTGTGTCCATGCTGTGCTTGCTATACTGAGTCGGCTTGCCAGCATGCCTGCCCTCTGGTGTATATCAGTTGTCCAAAGGGAAGTTTGTTGGAAAAAGGCATTAAGAAAACTTGGTTATCATAGGCATGAATGCCTTGCAAAGATTATATTATGTTTTGTTGTCTTCCTTTATATGCTGTTGGGGGTTGACTCAAGGCCTCAAGCATGATACACAAGTGTGTTAGCACTGAGCCCTATCACTAGCCCTAGAGTTTATATTGTCATGAGGAAACTTCCAGGAATTGTTGTGTTCTTGTTTCGTGGTCTGGTCTTAAATCCTCATGTAGCCATTCCTGGGCTAGACAAGCATCATCTAATTTACCAAATATGTGAACAGCACAGCCAATTTTTGTGATAACCTCTATGCGACAGCTACTCACATCTTTATGTCATCATTTCCATATTGTAAAAGATAGAATAGTGAATGAGGTGTGAGGCCAACTGCATGTAAGACAAAGAGGTCCAGACTATGCTTGAGATTTTAGAACCTGGAAATGGTTCTTTCCACTGCACATTATGAATGTTATTTCTTCTTGTATCTGTTGGTACCAAAGCTAAAGTAATATATCCAAGTAATTTTTCATTTTCTTGTGAATATAGCTACCCTGGGAGTAGCCTGTGTGAAACCCTTCATGGCAGTGCCCTCAATAGAGTATATTCTGCTAGAAGAGCAGGAAGGAGTCTGCATGCCTCATGCCCATGTGGGGAAAAGGAGGTTAGCACAGCACCTCAGTCATTTTCTCAACAAATAAGCAGTTAGGACCTTCTTTAAACAGCACCACATTTTCCTGGCCTGAGAACTTCAGAAACAAAAAGGAAACTTTTTATTATTTTTTTGTTATTATATTTGTTTGTTTGATGGTAGGAATTCGTGCTACAACACTGATGTAGAGGTCTGATAACTTGTAGGAGTTAGTTCTCTCTTACTATTGGAATCCTTGGTATTGCATTCAGGTTATCTGATTTGGTGGAAAGCACATTTTCCCACTGCCATTTATTTATCTAATGAGTATGTGTGCTGGGATCCACATTTGGAGAACAACTTAAAGAGATCATCTCTCCCTCTTTTGTGTGGGTTAAACTCAAGTTGTCAGGCTTGGCAGCAAATAGCTTTACCTGCTGAACCATCTTATAAGCTAGAAATTAATCTTTCTTATTAGTTTCCTCATATTTAAAATGAGAATAAAACCTGTTTTAGCACATGTAAGACAGTTTAGAAGAGTAGCTGGTACCTGATATGCATGGGAACAATCATACAAGTTAATGATGCATATTTTCCTTAGGAAGTTTAATATGGGTGTTTTAGAGTGGATCTGGGAAGAACTTAGGGTAATAGAAGATGAATATTATCAAAATTCATAGTATTATGATTTTTTACAGAATTAAGAAAATACATTAAAAATAAATAGAACAAAATGAAAATAAAAATACAATTTAATATTAATGACACATTGTTCAGTTCTAACACACTCACCCTGACTATGCTTTTCCCATCCAAATTACTAGGTAAAACAGTATTGTTTTTCTCTAATCTCTGGTTCTGATGGCTGCTTACTCTTCTAACCAGCATCTGTTAACCTTGTGTATTACTCCTCACTTCACTATAATGAGAGACATCTTGAAGGCAGGACCTTTACCATACACCACCTTTGTTTACCTTTGACAGGCATTAACTAGTAAGTGGAAGAGAGCAAATATTTGCACTTTGTTGTTAACAATGACATTTCCCGATATTTGCTCCTGAGTTATCTTCAGTAAAGCAGCTTCCAGTTTTGTACTTCAATAAGCTAAGATAGTTCTTTCCAAGGTTATTGGACAATGGCTTATCATACCTACATTTGAGAAATCTTTAATAAGGCTTTTAAAGGTACATGACGTGCAAACTACCTTTTAAAAAGAAAAATCAATGCTCATTATTACAAAGGCCTAAACATTGACAGCAAAATTAGCCAGCAGTTAGAATCTCATCATGGGAAAAAGACAATGAACAGTGCAGCAGAAATGGGTGTCCTATCTTCTTTATCCCTAGGAAGTAAGCATGAGCTATAAAAGAATAAACAAACCATAGTAATTTCAGCATTCACTGAAAAATAAAGCAAGCAAGGATACATTTTTGGAATAATATGTACTTCATTTTTGGCATGAATATTTTTTCTTCTGATTTTTTTATTCATTCCCTCCAAGAGGGTCCAGAAGATGAATAATAATACACATGTCCCATACCGTCAAAGAACCCAAGACTGAGGGCACAATGAAATGAATTGTATAGATTATGAAGCTATAAGCTAATGTATGACAGAAAGAGAGAGAGAAAGAGAGAGAGGGAGAGAGAGTTAGTTGGTGGGCAGGGGAGTAGAGACTGGAGCTAGAAAAGCTAGCTGGTCAGAACTACAAAAAGTGTGGAACATCAGAAGTGGATGTGAACATTTTTCTTCATGCAGTAGAGAGCCCTAAACTTTCCAGGCAGGGAGGGTCTTTGAACAGCTGAAAATGTTGAAGTCCTCAAATAAAGAAGTTATTTTATCTAATATATATTTGGTGTGAGGCCTGGGTTGGGAGTGCATGCGGGTGAACGTGTGGCTGCATGTGCCTGCTATCTTGTTGCCTGGAGTCAGGTCTTTCACAGACCAAGAAGCTCACTCAGGAACTTCCTATCTCCACTGCCACCCCCACTCCTGGAGTTATAGCTATGTCCAGACATTCCTAGATTTTTATGAAAGTATTGAAAGCTCAAACTCACTTCTTCCTGCTTACATATTGACTGGTCTTCCCCACAGAGACAGTTCTTATCCTTTAACATCATCTTGAAATTTCATTTCTTAAATCTGCCTTTCAAAATTCTCATGTTCATTCAATCAGCATACATTTAATAATGGGTTTAGTGTCTTTTGTCTCATCTTAAATGTTTTTTGGAGATGGGTCTGGCCTGGGACTGATTAGGTATCGCAGGTTTACTTTGTACTCAGAAGCCTTTCTGCACACTAGGAGCACAGCTCTGTCTGACCATACCTAGGTCTGCATTTAAATGTCAAGCTATTATCAGAAGGAAAATATCAAGTTGCCTAACAGATTCTGCAGTCAACTAAAAATTGTAATTTTATTAACACTTTTCTTTGAAGTTGACTAATGGTTTTGTTTTATTTTGTTTTGTTTTTCATGGAAACAGCAGCCATCATTTAATCCATTTTATGTTCCACAATCTTACCATCTAGTTTGCAAGGCAGACAGAATGAAGAACCATGTGTGGTTCTTTGTGGATGATAACAATAATAAGCTTTTATCAAGAGTATCATACAATCTGGTTCAGTGGGAGAAGCCATATCAATGTTGATACTGGTTTCCATGGTAACCTTATGACACTGGGTCATTACTATTCAGCAAACAAGGAAATAGATACAGATCTCTGGAGCTCATTCACCCAATTTGTATCTTTAGGAAGTGGTAGAACTAGGTTAAATTCGCCACCTGAAGGATCTGATTCTAAATGACATGCTTCTGTTGTTTTCTCATCTAGCCTCGTGGTTGTGGCTGCAAGTATCTTCTGCCTTATTCTTTTTTTTTTATGGCGTAGAATTATTTTGCAAACCCAGATGAGTGTATAAAAGACTAAAACTGCATTCCAGAAACTAATTTTACTTTATTTCTCAATTCAGAGTACCAGCATTTAGAAAATTTGTGAATAGCTATGGTCTGATTATATTTTGATATTTGGAATTTCTAATAAAACTGGTCTCATTTTTATTAGAAATTCTTTGATCTTTGAGTGATGTCAGAGTATATTTTAAAACTGCCTCGATGTTATAAGAAACTTCTGGCTTAGAGAATATAAATATGTATGTATGTATGTATGAATGCGTGCATGTGTGTGTGTGTGTTATTATGCTTATAGCGTTTTCTAACCTGTCATGACAGTACTCACTTTCAAAGTAACTATTATTCATGGATGTTGGAAATACTTTTGCTGAATAAAGAGGCATTTTTGGAAGCATGTGGAGGTTAAAACTGTGCACAGGGAGCTGTTCAGCTTTTCACACCCTGTTAGAATAAGCAATTATTCCACCATCTTGCTGCTGGTCCCACCCCCACACCATTGCTTTAAATTGCTATGGAAGTTAAATTGTGAGATATTCTTGTAAAATTGCCTCCTTCAGAATGATCTTTACTTTGTCCTAGCCAATTTAGAATGGAAAGATCAGTTCACATTTCCATAGAATTTAAAAAGAGCCTGGGTTAGTCCTAAAAGCCATAGCTGGGTTAGTATGTTCCAGGATCAAGCTGAAGTTTGGCAGACTGTGTGCTCAGAGGAGATTAAATATTCTTCTCTTCTATACTTGCTTTATTGTGCTATGACAAAGCACTGTGACCAGAAACAACTTGAGGAGGAAATTTTGTATTATAGGTTACAGTCTTTCATTCTAAGAAGTCAGGACAGGAACTCAAGGCAAGCACTTGGAAGCAGAAACCTTAGAGGGCTGCTGCTTGCTGGCTCACTCTCTAGACCTCTTACGTTCATGCTTCACTAGCTTCTTTATACAGTCAAGGGCCAACTTCCTAGTGATAGTGTAGTCTACAATGGGATGCACTCTCCTATCATGGAAATGAGTGGAATTTGGCCTCTAAAAATGAGAGAAAGGATAAGTAGGTGTCATAGTACGGGTTTTTTGTTTGTTTGTTTGTTTGGTTGGTTGGTTTTCTTAGAACCAGCAGCTACTGAGCTTTTGAAAGGTGCATTTTCATTCAAATCTTAGTCCTTGGAGAACGTGATATAGATAATGACCTCTAGGGCTCAAGTTGAAAGGTTCTACTTCTGGAGATATCCAGATAACTCAACCCATAAAACACTCCCCAGGCAAACCTGAGGACCTGAGTTTGATCCCAGAGTTGGATATGTGGTAGTTTGGCTCAGAAACAGCCCTGATAGGCTATTGATTTTTCTACACTAAGTCCTTACTTTAGGGATATTTGAAAAGGTTACAGAACCTTCGGGAAACTTGATGGAAGAAGTAGGTTACTGGGGTATAGCATGGCCCCACTTTCTGGTTTTGCCCTGCTTTCTATGTGGGGGATAAAATTTGACCTGCCAGCTTCTTGCTCTTGCTTTTATGTCTGCCTGCTGCTGTGCCTTCCCTGCAGTAGTGTACTCTGTTCCTACTGGGATATAAGCCAGAGTAAACCCCCTGACCCCTAAGTCTTTTTTGTCAAAGAAGATGATTTCAACAGAAAAGTAACTAATACACTTGGTAAAGGTGGAAGGAAAGATATGGTTCCACAAAGCTCCAACTTTCACACTTACCTGTGAAAAGCTCCATTGTAGGTATGGCTGAAAGATAGTTTCCTCACCATATGTGGGGGTACAGTGAAAAAAAACAGGTAATGGATCCTTTCCCATTTCAGCTCAGATCACAAGAAATAATTTGCTTCTGACTCTTTTTAAGTTCTTGATTATGGCTTTAGAATGTCAAAGATTGGTTGAATCAGGGAGTGATTTCTCTTCCCTCTTCTACTAGACTATCAATAGATTTAGCTATAGTCACTTTCACACATATTACTCCTCTCTATTCTTAAACAAAATGCTAATCTCAAGTTCCTTTCAGTACATATCCTTAGATCCACTGAGTCTGTGAGTTGATAAGAAGGATCAGTCCAATGCAGATAAGTTTATAATTCACTGAACTCTACATCCCTCTCTTATCCTCCAGACACAATCAAACAGTTGTTGGGTTTGTCTCTGTTGTATGGGAATGGTATGAGTTTCAACACCAATACGAAACTGTATTTTCTTTCTAGAAGACTAAGTTAAGTTTTTATTTCATTATTAGGATATTGTTCTGAAGCTTCTAGAAAGACTTAGCCCATAAAACAACAACTACTGATGAAGTGGCATGAACCCCAAGAAATGGAAGCTTTGGGCTAACTAGTCCTGGGTGCTGCTCATCTAATAGTGGAATTCAGAAATTATCCCTCTTGCCACTGCACATCCTGGTTTCTTACACTGACATATGTGGGCACAACACTTCTTAATATTTGTTAGTGATACAATAATACAACTGAACAATGAACAATTATTGTGCAGGAGGACTTGTTTTTTATGATATGGGATTAATGATACTCTATAGCAATCGTCCTGTCCTCAACTTCTCTTGTGGTGTCCCCAACTATAAAATTATTTCATTGCTACGTCAGAAGTATAATTTTACTACTGTTATGATTATGATATAAATATCTGCTATTGAGAATATCTGATATGTGACACCAAAGAAGTCATGACCCTTAGGTTGAGAACTGCTGTTCCATAGGCATAGTGTTGGAATAACAGCAAATTTCCAAACTTAAATTACTTTTATTTGTAGTCACAAAAGACCTCCTTGCATTTTTTTGTTTGTTTGTATGTTTTCTAGACAGGGTTTCTCTGTGTAGCTCTGACTGTCCTGGAACTCACTTTGTAGACCAGGCTGGCCTCAAACTCAGAAATCCGCCTGCCTCTGCCTCCTGAGTGCTGGGATTAAAGGCATGTGCCATCATGCCTGGTCTGCTTGCATTTTCTATTGATAAAAAAGAACAATATATTTTAATGTTGTTTTAAGTGGTGACTTAGAGATAAAGAAACAGATACTTAAATTAAAATAAAAATAAAAACAATAACAAGATACCAACCCCCACCCCAAAAGGGCCAACCCAAATTAAAACAAAACAAAACCCAAACAACAAACCACCACTACCAACAACAAACACATTTTAGGATTGGGCATGTGGGTATAATCTCCATCATCACAGAAATAAGTAAATGCAGACAGAGAAGATGGGTGTGTGAGCGACATTTGTCTGAAGCTCTGCAATGGAACAAGAGTTTTCTCCAAAATCACTATTTTAAGACTTTTTATTTGGTATTTGTTTCTTTTTAATTTAACAAACTACTAGCTCAAATTATCCAATTCATGGTGTGAGGCCATCCATTGGAGTGTTGTAGTTAACTACCAGAAATCACACCCTTAAAGAAAACTGACCTCCCCCCACCCCACACACAGCCTTAAAGAAAACTGAACTATCAACTATCAGTAGTTAAGAGTGTTAGGGACTCATGAGCACTTTCTCACTGTGTGCCAGAATGCTACCTGGCTAGAATGCTACCTGGCTAGGTCTTGTGTAGGCAAGCATAGATGCTGAGTTCATGAAGGCCAAAGTACTGTTGTGTCCAGAAGTCACTGTTTGTCTCTGGTCCTCCATGACCTATGGGTCTTACATTCTCTTGGTCCACTATTTTGTATAGTCTCTGAATCTTGGGAGTGAGACTAATAATGACATCCTACTTGTGACTGAAGATTCTGTGTGTTTTGATTCCCTGTACTTGGACCAATTTTAAGTGTACATTAACCACTATTCATTGTACAATGAAACTTTTCTGATGAAATCTGAAAGCTGCAGTTTAACTACAGACAGAGAGATAAGAATTTAAAGAGAAGTTGTTCATTGAGCAAAATAATATTAATTTGTTCAGCGCTGGAGCCTATGAGCCCAGCAATGGGTTCTTAGCAAGACATTTGGTATCAGGTGTATTTGTTTTGTGGAATCATCTTAAGTATAGTTAGAAAACTCTTCATTGTCACCACTAGATTTATGCCACTATTGCACATATAAGCATATGTTGCCACACTGATAATTATTCCACTTCACAGGGTCAACAGCTACATGAGAATCTTGATAACCCAACCCTTTAGAAGCTGCACCATCAAATATTATGAGAGCTACCATTCAGGAAGGAAGCTTCCTAGTCAGTAGCAATTTAGTTTCTCCAAATCCTGTGATGAATGTGTGTGACATCTTTATCAATAGAGTATGATCTTCAAGTTCTGAACAATGGTAATAACCATTGTTTGGGCATCACTCACAGAACTTCTGACCCAAAACTTGAGGAAAGATACCCCATACCTAATACTGAACTTTTTCTTTGACAATCTTCTTTGACATGCCTTTGGAATATATAGGAATATATATATATAGGAAACTTATTAAATGTATATAGGAAACCTATCAACAATAGATTTTCCTAAGGCTAAGAAAAAGATTTATTTTAATAACTCTGATGTAATCGTGGTAAGATCATTGATGTAGTCAAAATAGGTATTTAGAATTTTATCTATGAAACTAGTTTTACGTTAAAATATTTGTGATAAGTGATTGTGTAGTCTAATTTGCTGTAACCATTTACTTACAATTTCTTTAGCTATAACTACCTTCTTATCATGAATTTTATCCAACTTGACAGATATCCTGTTATTTTTATTTTCTACTATCACTGAATTTAATGTTTAGTTATTAGCAGCAGGTTCTAAAATTAACATTTTATTTCTCTGTGGAAATGTAATAGATATTATTTGCTGTCTCCTTGCAGCATTTATAGTCATTAATTTTGTATAGTTAGTGGGCAGATGGGGGAGCACCCTTATAGAGGCAGGAGGAGGGGGTGGGCATAGGGACTTTGTGGAGGGAAAACTAGGAAGGGGGATAACATTTGACTTTTGACAAAGATGCATAATACATGTGAGAGCCCGACTCGCCAGCAAGAAAGACGTCACAACAGGATCCTTCTGCACACGTTTATTGGGAGAGCTTGATTGCAGAGGCGAAAAGACCCCGAGCCCAGAACTGGTGCTGCTTATATAGGCCTAGGAGAGGCGTGTCTCACACCTGGATTGGTTATGCTTTCTACCTCATTTACATATCTACATCCGATTGGTTATGTTCTCAGTACCTCACAGAACCTCATTAACATGCCCCGGACCAGGCAGTGACTCTGCAAAAACTCTACTGCACATGCGCACGTTGGTTGTTTACCCAAACTTATGCGTGGTGGCCAGTGGTATCCAGTGCCACCTTGCAATGGCATATGTGGCTTCCCACAATACATACCTGAGAAAAGACAGCATCTTTAACAAATGGTACTGGCCAAACTGGACATATAACTATATATGTCAAACTAGTCATGTAAAAGAATGAAACTAAATACTTATCTCTCATCTTGCACAAAGATCAACTTCAAATGGATCAGGAGCCTCAAGGTAAGACCTAGTATTCTGAATCTAATAAAGAATAAAGATGGAAACATGGCTGAGATCATTGGCATATGAAAAGACTTTCTGAACATGGCCCAGTAATTTGGGTATTGAGACAAACAATTGACAAGTGGAACCATATGCAACTAAAGAGTCTTTGTACAGGAAAGGATGTGATAATTTGAATCAAATCGTAGGCTATCAGACAGGATTTTTGTTTTGCCAGTAGTACATCAGACTGAGGGTCAGTATAATGTACAGATAACTAAAAAACTACACATCCTCACATATTATAGTAGAAGGAACTAAATCTGCATCCACATATGTGTTGCTTAAAGTCCTAAATAAATTCAGCTAAATTACATGTACACACTTACGTAGAATAAGAAATTTTTGACTTAATATCTCCAAGGCTTTTTGTACTTCTGAAAGATTTATACTATCACTTACAGGGCTTCATGGGATATGGTTGTAGTGTCTATCCACTGAAGTAGGCATACCTGGACTAAAATCCTCTTCTCAGACCCATGAAACTGGTTAATCTAGGGAATGAGGGATAACTGGTCCTCAGGCTTTGTGGGTAGAACATCAGGAGTTGAATTTAGTAAAAGGTGAACTCAACAGTCCAGTGCTGACATTCTTAGTGCAATGTTGGAGATACAGAGTTCCTTATGCTCACAGAGAAGCAGTAAGAGATACCAGGAATGTTAAACACACAGGTCTCTTCTCAATGAAGAAAATATAAATACCTGTTTTCTTTCCTAGAAGGCTGGAACTGGGTTTTGTTAACAACCTGATGACCTGATTTCTATTTGCACAGGTAGACTTTACACATCTTTTGTGATAGAGGTAGATCTCCAAATTCCCAAATGATTATTCCAGACTTTTCATTCCCTAGACTTTCCTTTATCCATCTTTAGCCAAAATATCACATGTACTTTATTGATTGGTGACCTTTATGATATTGGTCAGGGACCAAACTAAATTCCAGGCATTTTATTTATAGAAATAACCTTCATGGTCACATATGCCTTATAAAAAATTTCCACGTAGTCACAACTTAGGTTTTATGTGCACCTGGAATTGGACTGATTGGAATGATTGTTGCCTGGAAACCTTTACCCAAGTTATTCTGTGTTTCAAATATGCTGACAACGAATTGCCTGTCATTAGATTCCCCAAGTCTGCACTACGATTTCACTCTCATTCTTTCACATGGTTTGCTTCCCTGCCTGAATACCTTCAGGGGCCCACTCAGTGAGAGTTTGCCTTGCCTCTTGCTTTTGATTCAGGATTGTGGGTCTTCCATCATGTAGTATTGCTGTCCTAGATGTCTACATTTAGATACTGGAAAATACACAGCAAAGAATATTTTCTTCTAAGTTATGGCCCTTAAGTAGCATACATCATTTTTACACATATTTTTCTTTATGAAGACTCAATTCATGCTATTTATAGATGTATTAAGGAATAAAAAGTGTATTCTAGGTCTTAAAATCTTCTCTTAGAGGTAATTTTAGAAGGGCAGACATGTCTACTGCAGGCATCTGTATTAATTTCATTTCTGTTATTGGATAAAATATCCAAACAAAAACAACTCAGAGAAGGAAGAATTGATGTTATCTCAGACTTTCAGGGCAATATAATCCTGATGGCAAGGAAGACATAGGAGTAGGAAGGGCAAGAACAAGAATCTGGCTAGTCACATTGCATCCACCTTCAGGCAACAGAGACAATAGACAGTAGGTTCAGGCAATGAAGCCGCGATGATCACTCCAGTGACACACTCCCTCCAGCATGGTTGTATCTTATTCTTTCCTACAACCTTTCAAACAGTGACATCAGCCAAGGAACAAATATCCAAACACAAGAGCTATGATGAGTATTTCATTCGTATCACAGCAGCATATGGTGACTTCTCTACCACCTCCTGTCCTGACTACTGATTAGGTAGTTAGTACTCAGATCTATGCAGAATTAGAACAAACATCAAATGAATTTTGAAAAACAGAGTTGCTCCCATTTCATCTGTCATTTCATAACTACTACTTTTTGTAAAATTTACTGTTTATACATGTACCCTTGGATGTAATTAATCTACAATGATTTATCAATCCATTATGATGAAATTCAGAAGGATAATGTATGTATACACACACAAACAAACATGCATTAAATGCACACACATAGAGAGACACATATTTACATATACTTGTAGATACAACACCTTTATATACATAAATAAATATGCATATATTTATATAAACATTCATATATACACATAGACATACATATATTTTACACATGCATAGACACAATTATACTTTGTACACATATGTCCACATACATTAACATACATAGACAGAGTTGTGTTTTTCATACACACATACACATATATAGATACATATACATTCACACACATACACACACATACACATACAGACATAGGCACACATACATTTACATATGTACCTACATACATTCACTCACATATTAAGACACATATACACACTTACATTTACATACACAAACACACATAGATATACATACAGTTTTATACACACAGAGACAAACATACACACATGACATTTCATGTATTTCTGAGCTAAACTATTTGCTCTTGAGGGAAAGTAGTGTTTCACAAGAATACCATGATTTAAGAATCTTCCTTCATGCTCAATCATATAACAAGGACACATGCTCCATTATATTCATAGCAGCCTTAATTATAATAGCCAGAAGCTGGAAACAACCCAGATGTCCCTCAACAGAAGAATGGTTACAGAAAATGTGGTACATATACACAATTGAGTACTAAACAGCTAAACAGGCAATGGATGGAACTAGAAAATATCATCCTGAGTGAGGTAACCCAGACACAAAAGAACACACATGGTATGTACTCACTAATATGGGAATACTAAACCAAAAGTTCACAGTACCTATGACGGCAAGGAAGACATAGGAGTAGGAAGGGCACGAACAAGAGTCTGGCATGCAAATAGCACCACCTTTAGCTTTCAGCTTCATCTTGTATTCAAGGAAATGAGATACCCTTTGTTATTAGTGGGCTGTTACATTTTACTTTCCAATCACTGACCATATCTTAGTTGTCTGTAGTATCCATTAGTAAAACCCAGATGCCTGAAATATAATGGACAAAACCACTTCAAACTTTCATCATGAAAGGTTTTACTTGAATGTATATGACTATATATCAGGCTAGGGAGACTGGCAGCCCAGATCTTCCTTCTACTGGAATGCATCATGCTGTTTTCCCAACAGTGGGTCTGTTATTATTTTGTGTTCTCACTGCCACTGTCCAACTGATGTTCTAGGAAAAAAGGGGAGGGAGAAGGAAGAAGAGGAGGAGGAGGAGGAGGGCAGGTGCTTCCATGCTGACTTCTCCACTGATAGATTTGCCAACAGGAAATGCTTGATTCCACTAAGTTACGCTAGCATTTATCAAATAAAGTCACTGGTTAAACAGCAGGAAAAAAAAAAGAATAAAATGACATAACCTCTGTCTGTAAATGGTGGACTAGCACAAGGTAGGAAAGCCCATGGTCTCCTTAGAGTATAGTATATGATCAAGTAAAACCAAAACCATAAAGGCAGTGAGATATTATGATAGACCTAGAAGAATGGCAAGGATCCTTAAAAATCAAATATTTGTGAAGATTTGGAGAAAATAGAAATTGCATACATTATTTAGATGAGGATAAATTAGAAAAATTTTAATAAGAAGACATATGCCACCATATTTTAACCTACAAGAAACTCACATCATAGTGATTCTGCTCCAAGATATTTACTATGATTATCATAAAGAAAAATATACAAAAAGGTTGCTAGAAGTTGCTGCTTACAGCTTTGTGGGTGCTAGGGCTGTTCACAGGGAAAATAACTGAACAATGGAATAGTACTGAGCAAGAAACAGGAATGAATATTCTATGGAAACACATAGTTGGGAGAATCATCTTGAAAGTATTGTCTGAGTAAAAGAAGCCTTATACAGATCAATGAATCCTGTTCTATTACATTTACATGAATTGCTAGACTAGATAAATATACTTATAAGGCTATAAAGACAATGAACAGAATGGTATCAGTTTCTGAGTTGGGGTGGAACTGTGCAGAAGTGTTCTCAAAGGAACCTCTTGGAGTGATAGGAAGGTTCTTCATCTTGATAGAATTTGAGAATATACAGATATGTGAATCTGTCACATCTCAGTGAATAGACAGGTTTTGCTTTTCATTATATATAAAGATTATCGCAAAATATTGTGTGGTGATTGGTATCAATTGTCATCTTGATGAGGTCTAGAATAACATAGGAGATAACCCTCTGAGCATGCCTCTGCAGGGTTATCTAGACCATATCAATTCAATTGGGAGGATTTACCTTAACTGTTTGTAGTACCATTCCAAGGGTGATGGACTTGTACTATATATATAAAGCAAGGGCAAGCTGAGTATCAGTAATCATCTCTGTCTGCTTCCAACTGCAGACACAGTGTGAGGAGCTGCCTCCTAAAGCTCCTACTGCCATGATGCTCCTTCCTTCGGAGAGGAACTGCACCTTGCAACATAGTGTAAACAAATATCAGCCTCATGGTAATGCAAAATACATAAAAGATTTTAGGAGATGAATTTACAATTGTAAAGTCATAAATACAATGGCACAGGGGAAGTATTAAGTGGCACATAGAAAATATATTTGAGTACTTTCTGTAGCTCCTTCACTGGGGACCCTGTGCTCAGTCCAATGGATAGCTGTGAGCATCCACTTCTGTATTGTCAGGCACAGGCAGGAGACAGCTATATCAGGCTCCTGTCAGCAAGCTCTTGTTGGCATCCACAATAGTTTCTTGGTTTGGTGATTGTATATAGGATGGGGCAGTCTCTGGATGGTCATCCCTTTAGTCTCTGCTCCACACTTTGTTTCTGTAACCCCTTCCAAAGGTATTATGTTCCCCCTTCTAAGAAGGATCTAAATAACCATGCTTTGGTCTTCCTTCTTCTTGAGCTTCATATGGTCTGTGAATTGTATCTTGGGTATTCCAAGCTTCTGGGCTAATATCCACTTAATAGTGAGTACATATCATGTGTGTTCTTTTGTGAGTGGGTTACCTCACTCAGGATGATACCCTTCAAATCTTTCCATTTGCCTAGGAATTTCATAAATTCTTTGTTTTTAATAGCTGGGTAGTACTTCATCGTGTAAATGTATCACATTTTCTGTATCCATTCTTCTGTTGAGCGATATCTGGGTTCTTTCTAGCTTCTGGCTATTATAAATAAGGCTGCTATGAACAAGTGGTTTGCAGCCCCATAGGAGAAACAAGAATATGAACTAACCAGTACCCTCAGCGCTCCCAGAGACTAAACCACCACCAAAGAGTACACATGGTGAGACTCTTGACTCCAGCTACATATGTAAGAGGGGATGGCCTACTCAGTCATCAGTGGTGGAGATGGTCCTGTGAAGGCTTTATGCCCCAGTATAGGGGAATGCCAGAACCAGGAGTGAGAGCGGATGGGTTGGTGAGCAGCAGAGGTGAGAGGGGAGAGGGATAGGGGGTCTTTGGGGGAGAAACTAGGAAAGGGGATAACATTTGAAATGTAAATAAAGAAAATATCTAATAAAAAATAAATATCAAATATTTAAAACAAAAGAAAGAAAATATGTTTGACAAAAATGATTTTAGGTGTTAATGGAATTTACACTGAAATTTTCTTCTAGCTGAACTATACAGCTAAACATTTTTACAAGAAAACAGTGGTATGAAGAGAATGGGGCAAAACAATCATATTCATGCAAATTATGTCGGTGCAGCTCCTGTGAGAACCACTTCACCAGCCTTTGACTCCCCTCTTTAATTCTTCTCTATTTCTATTGTATTTTTTTTTTCGTTTTGCTTTTATTTGCCTCTATCTGTAAATGTACTTTGTTTTCCACTAACTTAAGAAGAGAAGCATGCTTATTATACCTCATTATCTCTTGAAACCATTTTCTTTCCTCTCCTAGCCATTATTCTATTAACCAGGAGTCCAATCCACCTTCTTGCAGGCCTCCCTTTCCCAGCCCCAGCACTTTGCAGTTTGCTCTTATTATTTAGTTAAAGCTGTTTTGACTGTGGCAGTCAATACCCACTGTACTCTCAGTCATTGTCTGCTGACTCTGAGGTCACAACTGGCACAGTTGGCAGCTGGCTTGGCTTAGAACATTATTATCATTATTAAATGACATTCACTCTTCTAGCGGTAGCAAATAACCAACATCAGAAATGCACTTCCTAGGACCCAGGGTTGCTTTTTTATTGTTTGTTTTGGTTTTTTGCTTTGTTTTGTTTTGTTTTGGTTTGGTTTGGTTTTTGTTTTTGTTTTGTTTTGTTTTAGCAGACCACCTGGTCATGAGAAGCACGTCTTCCTGCACTTTCTATGACTTAGATTGGAGCTAGCATGCTTTGTCTTCTTACTGACTTTTATCAAGCTTTTTTAAGTCCTTCCTTGACTTTTTACTATTTTGTTTTAAAATGAGAGCTTCAATGTTCATGGTGGCATTGGCATTTGTACTTTAAAAGTGTGTATACTGTCGAGGACTATGTGAGAATGAAGGCTCCGGATGAACTGAACCCTATATTAATCTCTCTGCCAAGAAAAGGGGCTTCCAGGTTGGAAACTACTGGGTCATTTCAAATTTTACACAGCTGTTGGCCACATTGATGGATAGTTTTCAGACTGTACCAAGCTATATTTTTAAAATTTGGTATGTTATTTTTCTTAACACATTAAAAATTTGGCCAAAGCTGAAATGTTCTGGTCGGAACAAGGTCTGACAGAGGCCTTACGATCTACTCATGCTTTTGACATACTATAAGATACCATTGTCTCAAGGTTAGGCCTAAGGTCTCCTTTAGCATATTTTGACAGTGGCCTGAAACTACCTCAATGCATACCAATAATCTGATTGAGGAATCAATCTAAGTCTGTATCTCTAGAGAATCTCTTGAGGAAACCTGTTTTTATGGTTGCAGAACATCCTTCAAGAACATAGCCTCTGTAGTAAAAATAACTCTGAGTTATAAGCTTGTAAAAACTAAGGAACACTGTAATTTTTCTTGAGGAAATGAACTTCTGACTGTTCCATTGGAGTACAAGACGACAGATGTGTTATTTTCTACAAAGTGTAGTCCTATAATATATTTTTAATTGTGTACATTCCATTTGGAATTGGACATTGGCTAAAAGTAATGATTAAACAGATTATATCCTCTTTTCAGAGTTACAATTAGTAATAGGAGATGCAGACATAAGGACAACTAGGCATAAGGACAAAAAGAAAATCAAACTATTTGACAGAAATTGTACCCATACATGTAAGCCAGTCAGCTGTAATCTCAAACATGAGAAGACACAGAAAAATACAACATATGTTATGTTTACATTTGACTTTGATGTGTCTTCTCTAGGTCAACCAAAAAAAAAAATCTTTCCAGAAAAGAAAAACTGGATGTAAACAGACTCTGAATTAGAGGTCAGGGTCAAGGCAGTCTGAACTGTGGAATCAGAAATGATAGATAATTTGCACATGAGAAACAGAATGAGGGCTTGCTATTTCCTGACATCTAAGGGCTCTTCCCAGGTCTGAAGAGCCTCGTTTCTGCTTGACCTCATCTCCTGTTTCTGCAGCTCTTTCTCAAAGCCTGGGGAAATGGCCTCTGTGTCTACTTCACCCACTTTCATATTTCTGCAGACTTTACTTCCTTTCCAAAAGTTATTTATTCATTTTTTTAACTCTTCCATGAAATCTTTATACAGAGACACAAGAAGAGATAAAGTAGGCAATATTTATTTTGTGAGGGACAGAAGTTTAACATAAAACACTGATTAGAACTCAATGTCTAGTTGTCAGCCCCTAGTTCCAGTCCTTAGATATCTCACATTTTCCTTCCATTGCTAGACACAGTGACTGCACTCTGTCACAGAATTGTGCAGTCTTCAGTGACACTCTGATCTCTTTTTCCGATTAGAGATAGCTCATGATCTAAGCACTTTGCCAGGAATTCATTGTCCTATAATATTGTCTTCCTCCAACTATCCTGTGACCTTACAACTTGGTTCCCAGGAGAATCACTGCCTCTTATTTGTCCCAGATTAAGTCCTACAAACCAATATCTAGTAACAGATATTTTGCATGAAATTTGAGCGTAATGCAGAAGAACACAGAAGCCAAGAGAGATTCGGGGAGACTGTGTATTTGATGTGTCTCCTTTCCCTAGGTAATGTTAGTTCTGCAAAGGCCACAGAGCCCTCAGCACCACAGATGATTTATCCTCCAGGAATCCACAGAGCCTCTTATAGCTAGTTGATGATGGGCCAGCAGAGGAAAGAGAGCCCTCAGCCCACAGCCCACTCTCATCAATGTACCCACAGAGCAGTCGAGATCGTTTATTCCTCCATTTTCCCTGCTGTGATCTTGCACAGGGCCCTCCTTTCTCCCAATCAATAAAGGTCTGAAAAAAGAAGTAGGATGTCCTTTATCAGTAACAATTATTTCTGTCCATTAAGGTCAGATCCTCAAACTTAATAATAATGTCTTCTCACCGAGTATATGAAAAACACCATAAAAATAACAGATGGGAACAAAAATGATTAGCTCTTCCCAAGAGGTAAATCTTAGTGGAATAGAAATGTAAAAGAAAAAAGAAATATACCTATGTGGTTGTTTTTTAGAGGCTAGATATCCATTTAAAAGATTATTACATGTGCAGACATACATATATAATAAAATCACTTTAATATTTGTCTTGAAAAAAAATTACCTCAGATCCACAAAACAGGTAGCAGCTGAGGAGCTGTTCTGAAGACCTGTGGTTACTCTCAAAGCTCTCAGCCTTGTTCCAATCACAGAGACTAAAGAGGACTTGGGTAGCAATGACATGGTTTTCATTTTATGCTTCATAAATGATGTATGTGCTGCATAGATGTAAAAAAAAATAAAGTTCTTGATAAGATGTAAGTTGTTGGTGCAGAACAATGATTCTATAGAATTTAGGATTTTGTTTGGAGTAGGAAAAGCATGATTACAAGACAATGTTTTTTTTTTTGTGTGTGTGTGTGTGTGTGTGTGTGTGTGTGTTCCAATGTGTTTTTTTTTAAATTATTTTATTTATTTTTTTATTTTTTTATTAGGTAATTTCCTCAATTACATTTCCAATGCTATCCAAAAAGTCCCCAATACACTCCCCCCCCAGTCCCCACCCACCCACCCCCACCCCTTGGCCCTGGCATTCCCCTGTATTGGGGCATATAAAGTTGGCAAGTCCAATGGGCCTCTCTTTCCAGTGATGGCCTACTAGGCCATCTTTTGATACAAATGCAGCTAGAGACAAGAGCTCTGGGGTACTGGTTAGTTCATAATAATGATCCACCTATGGGGTTGCAGTTCCCTTTAGCTCCTTGGGTACTTTCTCTAGCTCCTCCATTGGGGGCCCTGTGATCCATCCAATAGCTGACTGTGAGCATCCACTTCTGTGTTTGCTAGGCCCCGGCATTGTCTCACAAGAGACAGCTATATCTGGGTCCTTTCAGCAAAATCTTGCTAGTGTATGCAATGGTGTCAGCGTTTGGAAGCTGATTATGGGATGGATCCCTGGATATGGCAGTCTTTAGATGGTCCATCCTTAAAAGGTGAGCAGTCATTTTTGCTAGTTACATATGCAACTCAAATTCAATATATCTGAAATAAACTCATGCTTGATTCTAATTTAGCTCATGCCAGCTTTTGTCTCTCTCAATATGTCATCAGAATAACTTATTAAAGATACAAAGCTAGTTGGTGCTTACTATGGTAACAATGCTTCTTTGTCAATTATAATGTTATCTCAGAGCACGAAATTATTTCCATATTTACTAAGATTCTATAAAACATTTCAATATGGAGTAGTGATATGAGGGTCCATGCTTCAGTGAGACTGAATTAAGTCCATCATAAATATTTGTGATAGTTAATCTTGATTGCTAATATGAATGGGTTTAAAATAACCCAAGAGATTAAGCCATGAGATGGTATCTGTACTGGGGGACTAGAGAGAGAAAGAAATAACCTAAATGCGAACAGCACCATCTCCATAGCTGAGAAAAAAGTGAGGTGAGTATGGGAATTTCTCTTTCTCTGCTTCCTGTGGACTCAATATGATCAATCACCATACTCCCTGCCTGTTCTACCATGAGCACTGTATCTTCTAACTGTGACCTTTGCTTTTGGAAGTTGCTTGGGTCACAGTTTGTCAAAGCAATGAGAGAAGTAGCTAATAGTTTAGAGTTTTTAAGACATAAAAAAGGATTTTTTTTTGAAAGCATTAAAGTGTCTTATACTGGAAAACTGCTTTTTTGGGGACTTTCTTGAAGTTTCTGCAATGAACAATGAAGTCATTTGCTACAATTTTGTAGATGAGAATTTCCTTGAATCTCAGTTTTATTGATGAGAACAGTGACCTGCTTAAGTAATGTTAATGTAGACAGTAGCAGCTAGTGATTTCAATTGTCTCTTATTCTTTCTTTATTTATTATTCAAATGAAACATCTATTATGCAGTACAAGAGATTAAATTTGGAGACAGAAATTTTATGTCTTCTTTGGTTCTGCTTTTGTTCAGCTCAGATGAATCAGTGCCCCTTTCAAAATCTCACATCTGATGCTCTTATAAAGGGGACGTGGTCCCCTAAAATAGTTGCATGAGAAAGTTGCATGAAGGCTTGCATTCATGCTAGATCCCATCTACCCACCACCTTTACACCAAGAACGTCACCTCTAGATACAGACCTACCTCCCCATGTAATATGATGTAAGCCAGTTTCATGTTCAGAGCTTTTTACATAATGAGGAAAATTCTAAATGGAAAAAAAATCTCATAACAAAATGTAGAAAAGAGGGGTGTGATATTAGCCTTATATCCTTCCTGGAGTGGGCAATTCTGCAATCCACTGTTCCCTCGGCATTATAATTGACTATAGTTCTGTGTCTTTCTCTTTTCTTGCTCTGTCTCTCTCTTTGTCTGACTGTCTGTCTCTGTCACTATCTCTCTCTCTTTCTGGGTGTTCATGAGTGTGTTCATGTGTGTGCATGTGTGTGTGTGTGTGTGTGTGTGTGTGTGTTGGGGGATGTATTCAGAATGAGCTAATTTTACTTGAGTCATGCTTGATGGGAACTGGTAACTTGACTGTAGCAAATCTTTGCAAGTGTTCATTAATTCAGTCTTAATTAATGTAGAATGACAATTAAACTTTTATAGAATATATGTCATTGATGAGAATATCATGCATTCATTATACTCTGGAAAACTGCAATGAATATAAATGTATTCCAATGACCAAAACTTAAAAAAATTACAGCAGTTGGACAGCTATGGTTGTATACAATATGCTTCATATTACTGTAAAAGATTTAAAGTTGTTCTGCATAATTTATTAGACAGAAGTAAAGAAAGCACTCTATTTTTTATTAATATAGTATTAGCACAGCCAGAAATTTGCCATGGCAATAACTATATTATTCTTTCCTGCCTATTTCTTCTTTTCTTTTCTTTTCTTTTCTTTTCTTTTCTTTTCTTTTCTTTTCTTTTCTTTTCTTTTCTTTTCTTTTCTTTTCCTTTTCTCTTCTCTTCTCTTCTCTTCTCTTCTCTTCTCTTCTCTTCTCTTCTCTTCTTTTCTTTTCTCTTTCTTTTCTCTTTCCTTTCCTTTCCTTTCCTTTCCTTTCCTTTCCTTTCCTTTCCTTTCCTTTCCTTTCCTTTCCTTTCCTTTCCTTTCCTTTCCTTTCTCTCTCTCTCTCTCTCGCCCCCTCCTCCCCTCCTCCCCTTCCCTTCCCTTCCCTTCCCTTCCCTTCCCTTCCCTTCCCTTCCCTTCCCTTCCCTTCCCTTCCCTTCCCTTCCCTTCCCTTCCCTTCCCTTCCCTTCCCTTCCCTTCCCTTCCCTTCCCTCCCCTCCCCTCCCCTCCCCTCCCCTCCCCTCCCCTCCCCTCCCCTCCCCTCCCCTCCCCTCCCCTCTCCTTCTCTTTCCTTCCTTCCTTCCTTCCTTCCTTCCTTCCTTCCTTCCTTCCTTCCTTCCTTCCTTCCTTCCCTCCTTCCTTTCTTTCTCCCTTAATATAAAGCTGCAGGCTGAAAAGGAAGTCCATCATGTCAGAAACTCAACTACATATAGTTAGACTTAACTGATGCTTATTATCTTACATATACTTTACATTGTCTATAAATAACTCTGTCTCTTGTTCCGTAGATAATCAGTCTACTAAGACAATGTTCTGCTTTTTAAAATGCTGTAAATAGAGACTAAAGATATTAACTGTTGTTAAGAGTACCGCCTGCTCTTACAGAAGTTCTGGGTTTGATTCCTAACACATGTGTGGTACCTCAAAACTGTGTGACCCCAGTCCCAGGTGATTTGTTGCCCTCTTCAGACCTCCACAGGTAGTGCCGCACACACTCTACTCAGTATACTAGCTGTAAGACATGTGTCAGAATGTCTTTATTTTCTAATACTGTGTACTCTTTTGTGTTACTTATTTTCTTTTTATGTTACCATGAAAAAGATCAGTAAGAAAATCAACTTTAGGAAAGAAATATTTGTTTTGGCATACAGTTTGATGATCAAGCCTGTCATAGTATGTAGGTCCTAAGTAGGAGGCAGCTGTTCTTACTATATCTGCAGTCAGGAAGCAGAGAGAGATTTGTATGTGAATTGTAGGTAATATATGTCTCCTTTTCTATCATGTTGCATGATGGTTGTGTGTATTTGAAACCAATATCTTACCCACATAACATACATGTCAGCACTCAGCTTTCCTTCACTTTTTCATTCAGTCTGAAATTACAGCCCATTGGATGGTATGGCTTAGAGTAGGCTAGTCTTCCTACTCAAATAACTTAAAATAAAATCAAAGGAGATTCTATGTCACCAGCATGCCCAGAGACTTGTCTCCTAGGTGATCCTGGATCCTGACAAATTGAAAATTAAGGATAACTACTTATCCCATTGTCTATTTTTTCTCTATTTTCTTTGTTCATTTTATTTCTGAATAGGATTGACAAGACCTGTCCTGTCAATATTAGTACAGTAAAAGTGTTAGTGTAATTTGTAGAATAGAAAATACTAGTAGTCAAAGACTTAAGAGTTGTGTGAACAGAAATGATGTGTAAGGAGCCCTGAGATACATCAGCAGGCGCTATGAAGTATACTATGTGGGTATGGGCTAATGATGTCCTTCATTTCTTAAAAGATTTTTAGGCTCTGGTTCTAGAAAGCAGTATTCCCCAGGTGGAGGCCAGAAGAAAGAGAACTTACAGGCATGTGCTGTAAGGCTCTGTTTCCTTCTAGCCTATGGAAGACCAAACCTCCAGAGAAGCAGTCTGAGAGTAAACAGTGTTCAATTTTCTTGAGTTTCATTTCCCCAGGCCATTTATCAATTTGAGATGTAATAATGAGGAAGCAGGAAGCCTATGTTCTGTTGCCATTTCGTTAAACTCTGGCCTCCCAGCCAAGTACTGCCTGTGACCATGTTTTGATAAGATTTTATTGAAAAAAAAAAAGCCACACTTGCTCATTCACATTTTATGTAGCTGCTTTCAGGTTGCAATCTATAGGGTATTAGGGCTAAGAGACCATGCCTCCTGAAAGGGTAAGATCCTGGTTTGGCCCCTGTCCTCTTCTCAGACATAGTTTCTTCATTTAGTAAATATTTACACACATAACATATACATGTTCCCTGACTTTTTCATAAACACTGTAGACATTTCTGAGGGAAAAGCTATCAAAAAAGGAAATCCTAAAATTTACCCTAATCTTTCCAACTTCCCAATTGAATTTCTCCTTGATAATGACATGGATCACACACACACACACACACACACACACACACACACACACACACACACACACACACACACAACACACACACACACACAACACACACACACGTACACACGTACACACACACACGTACACATACACATACACACACACCCTGGAAGCATCATTTTTTTTTTCTTATTTTCCTATCTCTGGAGTTCTGACCCTGAGTTCTTTGTTCCAATGTCTTCATTTTCCTCTCATTTAGAAGACTGTGATGGTTTTTCTTTATTGTTGTATGTAAATAGGTACAAACTGAGCAAGTACCATAGACAGATTTCCAGTGCTAATATGTTCTAAAACCGAGATGAGCTATGCTTATTTTCCACAAGTGAACAGTATACATAAATGACTACATTTTCATTTGCTGATAAAAATACTTAACTTTAATAAGGATAATGACTATAGGGTAAAGAAACAACATTGTGGTTGAAGAATTTCTACTTTTTGTTTATTTTGTTTTTCTTTCTTTATTCATGTGTTTATGTATAAGTTAGAACCCCAGGATCCTGAGCACTGAATTCCAGTCATACATCATTATGCTGTTGTATTAAATCTGAGCCAGTTTTATATGATACATATTAAACTTTTCTTATGATACTATATGTTCAAAGTTTTCCTTTAAATTATGCCAAGGGGCCAACTTCTTTATCTTAGCTGTAGAACATTCTTTATCAAAAAGAAAGGTTTTATTGTTTATAATTTCATAAGACTTCTATATTTCATAAAACATTTTTTAACTTGGTGTAGTGGTGCACATCTGTAATCCTGGCAATCAGGAGATTCAAGAGTGAGGATGGCAAATTTGAGGACAGCCTGATCTGTGTAGAAGGGCCTTGTCTTAATCAGGAAAAAATTTCTTAGAACTGTATTTTTTCAGCTTTCTTAAACAGAGTCTGAGCTCTGATGGTACCCATACTATAATGTTACCATAAGAATGAAATTAAACAACATGAGTGTAATACTGATGGGCCTGTTCAGCAATTTATACCAATCATGGGTCAACAGTAATTTTGGTGCTTTTTATATTTTAAATTGTAAATCAATTATTTTCTCATAAATATATCCTGACTGTAATTTCACTTGCCTCCATTCTTCTCAGTTCCTCTCCATCTCCTCTCTCCTATGTTTCTACTCCCATTCTGATTCTCATTTGAAATAAACAGGCTTCTAAAAGGCAATAAATATGGCAAAATAAAATAAAATAAGATGAAGCCAAAACTGTCACACTGAGGTTTGACATGGCAATCCAAGAGGATGAAATAAATCCCAAGAGCAGGTAAACAAGTCAGAGAACCACTCGTTCTCAAAGTCAAGGGGCCCCTAAAAATATTAAGCTAACTTTAATATAAGCACAGAGGGCCTGGTGTGCCCTCATGTCGGCTCTGTGCTGGCTGCTTCAGTGTCTCTTAGCTCCTATGCCCCTTGCTTACTCAGTAGATTTAGAGGGCCATGTTCTCCTGATATCTTCCATTGCCTCTGACCCTTATAGTATTTACACATCTTCTTCCACAGGATTCCCTGAGGTCCCAGGAAGGGGTTTGATAGAGACCTCTAATTTAAACTCTCTCCACATAAAGTCCATCTAGTCTCTGGTTCCTGGTTATCCAAACAGTGTTTGATATGGGCTCCTTTTTGTGGAGTTGGCCCTAAATCAAATCAGATATTGGTTGGCTATTTCCACAAGTTCTTTTCACCATTGTACTAGCATATTTTGCAGGCAGGACAGATTGTACATCAGAGTTTATGGCTGGATTGATGTACATATTTGTCTTTCAGTAGCCTGCAGAATATTTTCCCACGTCAAAGAAACAAGAATGTATGCGGTGAAGGTTCCGTGTAGGCAGCAGATAGAGCTCAGTATGTTCAATGAGCCCCATGTATGTTGTTCTCTCTAGTAAGGAGGCTCTTTTTTTCAGTTTGTGGAGAACATCCTTTTGTGTTAACATTAGCCTGGATTGTTTAAGTAATTCCATGAGACCCTCTTGGCCAGCATCTCAATTGAATTCAACTCAGTCCCTCCACATTTGGAAGCCTTGTCTGATTATAGGAGATGGCCTTCGTAGATTGCAGTATGTTTATACTGCTCTACATTTCCATACTACCCTGAAATGTCCCTCAATTCTGAATATCTCACCCCACACTCTCTCACTTTATCCCATCTACCTCCAACTGATTCCTCCCACTCTTGTGTCCACTTGCTCCCAGTCTACATATATAATCTATTCTATTCCCTTTTCCCAGTGAGATCCATGAATCCTCCCTCGAGCCCTCCTCTTAACCTAACCTTTCTGGATCGGTGGACTGTAGCTTGATTATTATTTATGTAAGAGCTAAGATCCACTTATAAGTGAATACACACCATAACTATCTTTCTGGGTTGTTGAACTGACCAAGCCCACTCAGTCAGTCAACAGGTTCTCCAGTGCAGGATCGAGGATTGAATAGAACGAGATGATTAGACAATACTGCAGTATGATCCCAGTCTATTCTGAAACTAAAGGCAGGTTTATTTTTTCCCAATCAAATTTTATACCAGTGTAATCACATGCAAGTATTAAGAGCAGTGAGTACAATACAGAACAAGCAAGGCAATAAACAAAGTCCTGTGATCACTCCCCTGATAGTTGTTTCTAAGGGCTTGTTGGAATGACCAAAATATCTGAGCCCACTTCCTTGTCCAAGCCCAAAATCAGATTCTTGCCTGAAGCCTACTTCTTTTGTTCCACTCTAAAATTAAGATTCCTGCCTGAACTTACTTCACTGTTATAGCCTAAAATTAGATTCCTGCGTGAACTTCCTTTTCATGGCTGTACTGGCTGGTTTTATGTGTCAACTTGACACAGGCTGGGGTTATCACAGAGAAAAGAGCTTCAGTTGGGGAGGTGCCTCAAAGAGATCCAGCTGTGGGATATTTTCTCAATTAGTGATCAAGGGGGAAAGGCCCCTTGTGGGTGGGACCATCTCTGGGCTGGCAGTCTTGGGTTCTATAAGAGAGTAGTCTGAGCAAGCCAGGGGAAGCAAGCCAGTAAGAAACACCCCTCCATGGCCTCTGCATCAGCTCCTGCTTCCTGACCTGCTTGAGTTCCAGTCCTAACTGTGGTGATGAACAGCAGTATGGAAGTGTAAGCTGAATAAACCCTTTCCTCCCCAACTTGCTTCTTGGTCATGATGTTTGTTCAGGAATAGAAACCCTGACTAAGACAATGGCCTAATGTCTGATTCCTGCTTGAACTTAATTTCCTTGTCCCTGGCCAATGTCAGATTCCTGCCAAGCAGTCCCCCAAAGGCTGCCCACATTGATCTCCTTGCTCAGGATAACTTTTTTCTAGTTTTATCCATTTGCCTGCAAATTTTATATCATTTTTTAACAGCTAGGAATACAGCACTTTGTGTACAAATGTGCCACATTTTCTTTATCCATTCTTCAGTTGAGGAAGATCTAGGTTGTTTCCAGTTACTGATTATTATGGCTAAAGCCAATATGAACATGGTTGAGCAAGTTTCTTGTGCTAAGAAGGATTATTCTTTGAATATACACCCAAGAGTGGGATAGCTGGGTACATCAATTTCCAATTTTCTGAGGGATTACAGTACTGACTTCTACAGTAGTTATACAAGTTTACACTCCCACCAGTAATGAATGAATTGTTTCCATTGCTCTGCATTCTCACCCACAAGTTGAAACTTGTGTTATTAATCTTAGCCATCCTGACAAGTGTAAGAGGGAATCCTTCATTCAACTCTTCAACAAGATTCCCTGAGCTCCATCCACTGTTTGGCTATGGGTATCTGCATCTGTATGAATCAGTTGCTGTCTGGAACCTCTGAGAGAACAGCCATGCTAGACACCTATCTGCAAGCATAACAGAGTATCATTAATAGTAACAGGGATTGGTTCTTGCCCATGGGGTGGGTCTCAAGTTGGGCCAGTCATTGGTTGGCCATTCTCTCAGTCTCTGCTCCATCTTTTTCACTACAATTCCTTTAGGCAGGATTAATTTTGGGTTGAAGGTTCTGTGGGTGGGTTGGTGTGGTGGATTGAATATGCTTGGTCCATGGAGTGGCACTATTAGGAGGTATGCATTTGTTGGAGTAGAGGTGGCCTCATGGAGGAAGTATGTCATTGTGGGCTCGGGCTTTAAGGCCCTCATCCTAGCTGCCTGGAATCCAGTTTTCTCCTGTTTGTCTTCAAGATGTAGAACCCTCAGCTCCTCCTGCATCATGCCTGCCAGGACAACTTGATGATAATGGACTGAACTTCTGAAGCTGAAAGCCAGTCCCAATTAAATATTGTTTTTATAAGAGTTGCCATGGTCATAGTGTCTGTTCACAGAAATGAAACCCAAACTAAGCCAGAAGTGTTGGTATACTTATCCCTCAACTGAGAGTACTTCCTGTCTACAGAAGGTGGCCTCTTCAGGCTCCATATCCTCTACTGATAGGAGTCTCAGCTTGAGTCTTCCCCATAGACTTCAGGGAGCCTCACCCATCCCAGGTCTCTGTTGAGTCCTGGAAATTCACACCCCAAACCTAGTCACTGACTTCCATTCTCTCTTCAGGAGCCCTCTCTCCCAAGCTCTCCTCATACCTGGTGCCCTTCTTCCCTCCCCTTCACCCTCCCCATCCCTTCTCTCATTCAGTTCTATCAGCTTCTAATGACTTTTATTTCTCCCTTTGAATGATATTCAGACATGTTTGCATGGACCCTACTTGTTATTTAGCTTCACTGGGTCTATGGATTGTAATGTAGGTATCCTGTACTTTATGGCTACTATCCACTTATAACTGAGTATGTACCATGCACATCATTTGGGTCCAGATTATCTCACTCAGGATGAAATTTCAAGTTCCATCTATCTGGCTGTGAAATTCATAATGTCTTTGTTTTTAGTAGTGGAGTAGTATTCCATTGTGTAAATGAACCACATTTTCTTTATCCACTCTCCTTTTGAGGGACATCTGGGTTGTTTCTAGATTCTATCTATTATAAATAAAGCTGCTATGAACATAGTAGAGCAAGTGTCCTTTGCAATGGTGGAGCATCTTTTGGGTATATGCCCAGGAGTGAAATAGCTGGGTATCAGTTTTCTAAGAAAGCGAAAAATTGATTTCCAAAGTGGTTGTATAAGTTTGCACTCCCATCAGCAATGGAGGAGTGTTTCCCATTGTCCATGTCCTCACCAGTACATGCTGTTACTTGAGTTTGTTTTTTATTTTTTAACTTAGCCATACTGATGTATGTAAGGTGGAATCTTAGAGCTGTTTTGATTTGTATTTCTCCTATGCCTAAGGAAGCCAAACATTTCTTTGAGATCCCTTCCTTAAGAATTCTCTGTTTAGCTCTGTAGCCAATTTTTAATTGGTATTTGGTTTGTTGGTGTTTAACTATTTGAGTTCTTTATATATTTTGGGTATTGGCCTCTGTTGGATGTAGGGTTGGGGAAGATCTGTTCCCAACCAGTAGGCAGCATTTTGTTCTGACGATGAACTTTGATTTACAGAAGCTTTTTAGTTTTATGAGGTCCCATTTATTAATTGTTGATCATAGAGCCTGAGCTATGGATGTTCTGTTCAGGAAGCTATCTCCTCTACCAATGCATTCAAGGTTATTCTATACTTTATTGTCTGTTAGATGTAGTGTATCCAGTTTTATGTTAAGGCCTTTGATCCTCTTGTACCTGAGTTTTGTGCAGGGTGATAAATATGGATCTATTTGCATTCTTCTTATGCAGTACCATTTGTTGAAAGATGCTTTCTTTTTTCCATTATATGTTTTTTTTGTTTTTTTTTTTTTTTGGAGGGGGTGGCTTTTTTTTTTTTTTTTTTTTTGCTTCTCCATCAAATATCAAATGTCTATAATTGTTTGTGTGTGTGTGTGTGTGTGTGTGTGTGTTTATTTCGGGATCTTTAATTATATTCTACTGATCAACCTATTTGTTTCTATACCAATACCAGGCAGTTTTTACTACTAGTGCTCTGTAGTACAGCTTGGTATCAGGGATTGTGATATCACCCTAAGTTCTTTTATTGTTCAGGATTGTTAGTTGTTGATCTCAGTGCCTACATTATTGGTGTTCTGTTCATAAAGCCTTCTTCTGTGCTCATGTATTAAGGATTTTTTTCTGAGGCTAGTGATTTTAAACATCTGTAGCAGTACCATTTGTATGTCATCATCTGATGAATGTTTACTGAAGGAGCAAGCTATTTTTTTTTCTTACCAGATTCTGAAATGAAAAACATGATGCTCTGTGCTCAACTACACAGCATTGCAGTTCCTTTAGCCAAAACCTCAGCCTTTCCACCCACATAGAGTTTGCAGAGCCTTACAGCATGAGGTTCAAAACAGAAACACTAGTCACCACCACATGTGTTGCCTTGTTTTGCTCTACTGGTGTCATGTTTACATAGGCTGGAACACCTAAGTCACCCTAAAAGTTTCTAGTTGGTATTGCTTCCACAATCTCTCTGCGTTAAATGATTCTTGGATGAATGTGGGAATAGTTGCACATCACAGAAATCATTTTTAGTTTAGCCAAAAATTGTAAGTGGCGGTGCATCAAACATACAAACTTGTACGAGGGCTTATCACTTGATAGAGAGTCTTTGTTGAGTTCTTACTATTTTTCAAAAAATATTTTTACTTATTGTTTGACAATTCCATATATATATACAGCATATCTTGACTATATCCACCTCACATCTTCCCCTCTCATTTTCCTATATTTCTCTGATGTGTCCTCCTCCCACCTTTATGTCTTCTACCTGATTAGTTTTTAAATTAACCCACTCAACCCAATTAGGGCCCACACATGAGTGTGAGGTTACCCAACTGTGCATTGGCAACCTACCATCAGTCATGCCCTTAAATGAAAGTGACTCCTTCTTCCAAGATGCTATCAGCTAATAGTTCCCCAGCTAGGAGTGGGACTTTCTGAGCTTCGCCTGTGGATGCTAGAGTGTTGACTGGCTTGATTTTGTGCAGCAAGCATGGTTGCTATAAGATCATGAGTGCAATAGCCATGTCATGTTCAGAAGACAACATCTAACAACAGTTCCCCCATTCTCCACATCTTCCATTCTTTCTGACCCTACCACCATTCCATGTTATTGCCTGAACCTTGGTATGCATAGAGACTTTACATATAGAACTGAGCATTCACAGTCCATAATTCTCTGAACTTTGATCAGCAGTGAGTCTCTTTGTACCATTAACTTACCTTACTTTTCTAATGGAGTAGTCAGGCAAAGGATTGGTGATTTTTCTAGGAGGCATTAGCTAAGAATCCTTTTATTTTAATTAGATATTTTCCTCATTTACATTTCAAATGTTATTCCCTTTCCTAATTTCCCCTCCAAAAACCTCCATCCCATTTCCCCTCCCCCTGCTCCCTAAGCCATCCACCCCTTCGCTGTGAAGGCATTCCCCTATACTGGGACATAGAACCTTCACAGGACCTAGGCCTCTCCTCCCATTGATGACCAACCAATTAGGTCATCCTCTGTTACATTTAAGATTACACTTGAATGAGGAATGATATTAGTGTCTCAGGCATTCCATCATTAGCACTGGTTTTTATGGCAACTTGTAACCAATTAGAATCACCTGAGTAGGAAGCCTCACAGAAGAACTGTCCTGATCATCTTAACTGAGGTGGAAAGAACCATTCCATATGTGGGTGGCACCTTCTAGGGGTAGTCCAAATTAAAAAGGTGTGGCACACGGAAGATGGTATTGCTTACTTGGCCTTCCTTCTTACTGTTGCTTTGATTGACCTTGTTACTACTGCTGACTCCTTCACTGATATCAGAATCAGCATTTCCAGACACTTCTGGTGGGCTAAGGATCAACGGTTTTCTCAGAATTTATGGTGCCAGATTGAGACTGCTGAGGCAAGTAACCTTGTGCATCTAGGAAGGACTGTAATTTTAGAGAGAGAGAGAGAGAGAGAGAGACTATAGTACTGATGATTTTGTATTCTAGGGCCTTTGGCTATGACATCATTGAATTCATTCATTCATCTCCCTCAACCAAAATGTAAAGACATCAAGGAATATGTTATGTTTCATTCACCTATATTTTCCTTGTGGGGCTTTGTTAAGACCTACAACATTTCAAATATTTGAATAGATGAATATTACATATTTAATTCATTTGGTGATATCATAGGATTGTAGGAAATTTTAATCAAATAAAAGGCATATTGCTACAGACTGTAAAAAAAAAATCTACTTTTGACTCTCTGCCAGGGTCTGCAGACACTGGAATATATTCATAGTTGTTTACAAAAAAAGATTCATGAAGTTTTCAGCACTGAGAGAGATGGACAAAAATTTCACATTACATATTGTGATCTCCATGGAAATGAAGTGTAGTATTCTTAGACTAGGCAGACCTATTGTTGAAAAAAAAAAAGGTGGTCTAAGGAGGTGACAGCCTAGACATGGATCAGGCATGTCACATAGATTTAGGGAGCCTGACCAGAGAATGAAAAGTTAGAGACCAAAGGCAACCACTATGAAATTCAGCCCACCACAAGGGAAGTGGATGTAACTAGTGCTACACTAAATTTGAATGGCATAGATGTTGGAGAAAGGATTATTCTCAAAGTCCTTGGCTTTTACAGTTGGGTGAATAGAGGTGTTATTCCCCCAAAATAAAGTCTAATAGGATTTGAATAAGTTTGTGTTGGGAAGATGGAGTTCATTTTTGAATTTCCTGTGCTTAGTATCTCTATAAGGCTTTGGCAATGGCAAAGAAGAAAGTACAATGGATGCTAAAGGGCCCTGTCTGGTTAGTGTTCCCAGTATTCAAATCTTTACCCCATAGAGAACTTACCACTAAATCCTATGACAAAACTGTCCCAAGGGTGATCCTGAATAGCTCCTTTTCCCTATGTGTGTGTGTGTTGTGTGTGTGTGTATGTATGTATGTATAGTGGTAGACATCTTAATACATCAGTGATTCTTATTCTGTTTTGGTTTTGCAAATGAGTGCTCAGCATCCACATTTCATGCATTAGATAATGGATATCTAGCTAGAGTGGTAGTCACTATCCCATACCTGTAAGACTATTAAATCTCAGAGCTAGGGATCAAATCCTGGTATGTTATGAATCATTTGTTTAATATTCTCTATGCTCTGTGTATTTACTCATATGTAACCTTCTTTAATTGTACACAATTATTCTGGCATCTGTTATTTTCCCAGCTGACCTGCTGAATAATCAGAAAAAAACATAACTGTGGTGGTTTCTCATCAGTGAACTAGCACATTCAGAAGCTACAAGATTCCTTCTGTGCCCCACTTGGTGACATATTGCTTCTGTATCACAAAGAGTCTGCTCTAGAGGCTCATGTGGGATAGAGGGCATCTATTGGAGATGGATGTAAATGAACCTATGCATCAAGGGCTCAAAAATAACACCAAAGTATTATGAATGACATTATCAAGGGCATCGTTAAGATAAAGTTGAATTATCAGAAACCTTTTTGTAATGACACTAAAAAATTGAACATTACCAAAAATCAGTGCCTCTGCAGTGTGTAAAATGTGATTTGGATTAATTGGTCCTGGTATTTCTCTATACCCTATCTTAAGATGTATAAAATTCTGTTGTCTCTTATATACTTCTTCAATTAACGAGTGAAAACATCCCCTTACAGTTTTGTGCAGAGCCATACTCACCAAATTGACACAAAACAGACATATAATTCAGACTGGCACTCTTTTCCTAAAAATGCCTAATTTATAAGTAACTCTATTATTTTCACTTCCTATACAGAGTTTAATGTACTGACAGGAAGCATCAACATTGAAGAACTTATTGTGACTGGAAATACTGTTGATTCCCCTTCCCTCAAACTGCAGAAGCTATGCTGTAGGTCAGGATACATGGTGTTAGCCAGGGTCTGTTTCACAGCTCTGTAAATTTCCACCCCTGCAAGCAGGTGATATGCACTTTGTTTAAATTCATGTTTTACAGAAGAACATCACAAACAACTGTAAGATATCATCTACTTGTTCATTATTTCACTCAAATAGCAGAGAGATATTAAGAAAAATTAAAAATGAATATGTTAGGCAGTTGCTATTTCTTAGGACAAAAGAGATAATAAACTTGCCTTGTTTTTTGAGAGAACTGTAAAAACCATAAAATATCTCCCTGGACAGAGTTTTAGTAAAGTAGTTTTGAATAAATCAGTAACTGTCTTTGGGTAGCTTTGAAACTGAGGTTCCTGGATTACATAAATGGAAATGGCATATGATTAGAGTTGATCTCTGACTCTCATTCAGAGTCTAATTTTAAGCAAGAAGATAATTCTCTTAACAACCAAAAGGGGGGGGGGAGCTTTTCAAGGACGATCTTCATTCATTGGATGGTTTGTCAAAGATCAAGTAACCATAGGTGTGTGAGTTCATTTCTGGTTCTTCAATTCTATTCCATTGATCTACCTGCCTGTCTCTATACCAATAGCATGCAGTTTTTGTTTTTGTTTTTGTTGTTTTTTTTTTTACTTTTATTTTTTTGTATTATGAAAAAGTCTCAGGCAGGCAAAAATAGTACAAAGAATTCTCTAGTCTTCACTCAACAACCTCAAGTGTTAAATCAATTTCATAATCACAGTGAAACAGTCTGAGAAATAGGAAAAGTCACAGTCGACTAACCTACAGACATCATTTGCATTTTGTCAACTATCTTTAAATATATATATATATTAAAAGAGTGCATTTTCTAGTGTAGGGCATACCATACATGAAAAAGTGGCCACAAAAATGTGCTATGCAATGTATATGACCCCTGCTTTGCAAGTCTTGTGGAGCTTTTGGGAATATCCAGATCTGTAGCTCTTCTTTCCCCAAGGCTCCAGGGGATGGAACGTCAGGAACATATGGCTCCCGAAGGCATTTTTCCTGATGCTGTAAAGCTGCTTGCCCCGCTGCAGCCCTGAGCCCACTATGGTGGCTGCAGCCCCAGATAGCCGTGAAACCAAGCCATAAAGAGTGTGTGCAGATGATAAGGGCAGCTCATGCTGTAAAGCTGCCCACTGCTCCAGAGTCCACCCTAGTGGCCACACTCTGTGGGGCGGGCCACACCTGTGGCTCCAGATACCTAGCCATAGAGAACATCTGCATGCAGATGATAAGGAAAGCCCATGAAGCAATGTATGAAATGCCCTAGTTGTAATTGACTGACTTTAGTTTAAAAACCTCTGGTCTGGCACAGCAACTCGTTCAACTTCCCGGGGCCCAACGGAGAAACATCGTGCTGAGAGACAGTCCATGTGGACTCCATGCTGATGCCCACATGGACACCTGCCCAGACGCCAGTCCTGCACCACCATGGTTCTACTCCAGCATATCTGACAGCAGGAAAGAGAGTCGCTGACCACTGAGCCAGGCTATGCCAGCCCGACCGGAATATTAGTGAAACGTGTGTGTGTGTGTGTGTGTGTGTGTGTGTGTGTGTGTGTGTGTGAATGAGTATGGGCCCATTTTACCATTTATTTGATTATTGTTGTTTATGAATAAATAAACTTTTAGAACCTCTTCTCTGAGCTCGAGGATTTACTTTCTGCCTTTGTCTTTAACCCTGATTCACAACAATTTGCAACAGTAATGCAACAACTAGCATTACATAGGTATGATTTTTAAAGGAATGATATAAATATTCATAATTTGAGTTCACGGTCTAGTAAATCATTGTGTTTTCATATCAAGTATTTTGTATCTCAGTTTCCCACTGTGGTACTGGACATGGAACTAGGAGAAGATGCTAAGACTAGGAATGCTTAACTAAGTTCACAGAAAGCTGATGATATGTAGACTGTTAATAGAAAGATTCACAAAATTGTGCAAAAGTATAAGTATGACCATATTTTTAATGCAATCATTGTTTAATATGCATTTGCATGGATTGTTTCATCAATCAACTCCTGTCAATCATTGGTGAGTTCTACCTTTCATAAGAGCTCTATTTTGATGAGCTTTTGTAATTTTAATTTAGGATATACTTTACTTCTTTTGCTCAACTTATTCCTATGCTCTTAATTTTACTTTTTGTAGTTACCATCGGT
Organism: Mus caroli; assembly: GCF_978045245.1. Lineage (NCBI taxonomy): Eukaryota > Metazoa > Chordata > Mammalia > Rodentia > Muridae > Mus > Mus caroli. The sequence continues at coordinate 141,259,714 of NW_028227258.1, read as the reverse complement.
GAGATTCCTTTTAAGTAAGATTTCTTTGTAAGTAACATTACTGTGTTGATTAGTATTTGCCAACTAGATACAAACTTGAGTTGCCTGAAAAGTGGGAACCTCAATCAAGAAATTGCCTTCATCAGATGGCTTGTAAGCATGCTTTTGGGAGCATTTTCTTGATTAACAGTTGCCATTGAAGGGCCCAGCCCATCTGGAGCAATGCCACCCCTGGGAAGGTGGTCCTGGGTAATATAGACAGGCTGAACCAGCCATGGAAAGTAGGCCCATAAACATCCTTCTACAGTCTCTGCTTTAGTTCCTGCCTCAACATTCTTGCCTTGAGTTTCTCCTGCTCTGGTATTTCTTGATGATGGACCTGTAAACTAAAATAACTGTTTTCCACTCCAACCTGTTTTTGTCAATGTTTTATCACAGTAACAGAAAAGCCTAAGACAATTATTATTGACTTAAAAATAGTATATATCTTTAAAAGATTGTTTTGGTGGTGATCAAACGCTGAGCCTTGTATATGTAAGACAGATTCTCCATCACTAAGCCAAATCCTCAGCAGACAAACACACTACTGCTGATTTATATTTGTCAAATTTGTATCCCCAAGTATACTGAAGTCAATTCCAATGTTTTACTGGCGTTCTCCATCTTTTCTATGTATAGTATCTTATACTTGCAAATAGTAAATTTGACGTTTTCGTTTTTATTTTATTTTTTAACATTCTTAACCACCTTGTCAAGTCTTCTAGTACTATTTAAATATAAGATATAAAGCAGAATTTTTTTTATTGTTTCAAATATTAGAAGGGAAATTATTTCAAATCTTTCAGCTTTTCTCCATTTGCTGTGTAGACTTTACTATGTTGATTTATGCTCATTCTATTCCTAATTTTTGTATACCTTTCATCACAATGAAATTGTTGAATCTTAATTGACTTTGTATATCTATCAGAATAACACTATGACTTCTGTCTTTCATTTTGTTGACTGACATATTGTATTTATTGACTAGTCTATGTTCAACTGTTGGTATTTGTTAGTATATGTTGAATTTCATGTATATGTTTGATAATGATATTTTGAAATACTATTGGATTTGATCTGCTAGTATTTCTGTTAAGACTTTTTTGACATCTATGTTTATTTTAGGTAGTGCTCAGCAGACTTCCTGTCTTGTATCTTTTATTATTGGGGTATCATTGTAATGCTACTCTTGTAAACTGAGTTTTGAAGAATTTCCTCTTTTCAATTTTTTGGTTATTAGAGGAGAAACAAGAATTAAGTAAATGTCTTCTTATTTATGTAGCAACTTTGAACATAAGCACAATAAGAATTGTACATATTATGGAAAATTCCTTTTCAACAGCCACTGTAATGTTTTTATCTTTCCTACAGATTCCATTCAATAAATTTTAGTGAGGTAGAAGGAAATACAAGGCATAGAGATATTTGTTTTCATATAATGCCACTTAGTTCAATTCTATTCACTTGGTTTTATGAAGTTATATTTGTTTTAATCCAATAAACATTGAGATTTTTACTATGATCCAACATTCTTACCTTATACATTAGTTAATTCAGTGACAAAATACCACAACATAATATTTTTTCCAATGAAAGCACATTAAATATATAACTATAATGCACAGGGGAGATAAATCAGCTAAAACATCAGAGAAAAATTATGCTCATAATTTGAAGTCTCTTGCTGAAGAACGAAGAACTCCATTTTTGTATTTGAAGAGTTGCTTACCACCTTTGAAATAGGGCATGCACAGAGGATTAAAAAGAAGAAGAAGAAAAAAAAAAAGACTAGGAAGTTGAGCCACAGACATCCAACCTAAAATACTGTAGTGACAGTGTTTACAGAAGTGCAGAATAATGTCTAATAAATACCTGTTACAAAAATCAAAGCATAGCAACCCCAATGCATCCAAAGATCAGAAAAACATGTGCCTCTTTTATTCCTTGTATTATAACAATAGAGAGATAATACAAAAATTATTTTTAAAAAGTCATATGGGGGCTGGCGAGATGGCTCAGTGGGTAAGAGCACCCGACTGCTCTTCCGAAGGTCCAGAGTTCAAATCCCAGCAACCACATTGTGGCTTACAACCATCCGTAACGAGATCTGGCGCCCTCTTCTGGAGTGTCTGAAGACAGCTACAGTGTACTTACATATAATAAATAAATAAATAAATAAATAAATAAATAAATAAATAAATCTTTAAAAAAAATTACTGACAGAACATAAAATTGATTAAAAAAAAAAGTCACATGGAATAAAGTAGGACCATAATAGCCCCAAATAGAAGTTATACTGGGACAGTATTATCTATTGTGACTTAGAAACTAACCAGAAAAAAAATTGGGCAAATAATACTGGAGCATTAGAGGTGGAACATTATTTCATCTTAGGTTCTGTCCTCTGGGATGTGAAATATCTTGTCTATTTAAACACACACACACACACACCTCATTTTGTTTATGGGCCAAGTCCAAAAATTATAGCCCATCGCCCAGTATACTCCTTCCTTTTCATGGATTCTGACCTGGAACTTTGAGTTTAGAGATTTTTGGTAGCCTTTCTTTTATGACTATTGCATGTATAGCACCAGAGGTCACCAAGATGTATGCTAAGTGTATTAGTTAGGGTTTTACTGCTGTGAACAGACACTATGACCAAGGCAAGTCTTATAAAAAAACAACATTTAATTGGGGCTGGCTTACAGGTTCAGAGGTTCAGTCCATTATCATCAAGGTGGGAACATGGCAGTATCCAGGCAGGCATGGCGCAGGAGGAGCTGAGAGTTCTATGTCTTCATCCAAAGGCTGCTAGTGGAAGACTGACTTCCAGGCAATTAGGGTGAGGATTTTATACCCACACCCACAGTGACACACCCATTCCAACCAGGTCACACCTATTCTAACAAGGCCACACCTTCAGATGGTGCCACTCCCTGGTCCAAGGATATACAAACCATCACATTCCACTCCCTGGTCCCCATAGACTTGTTCAAAAACATGAGTCTATGGGGGCCACACTTAAACATAGCATAATGCAAAATGCATTTAGTCCAACTTTCAAAGTCCTCATAGTCTATAGCAGTCACAACAATGTTAAAAGTCCAAAGTTCAAGGTCTCTTCTGAGATTCATCCAACTTAATTAACTGTAATCTCCAGAGCAAGGCAGGAAACCAGCTGGGCAAACTCCAAACTCTGCATCTCCATGGCTGATGTCAAAGCGGTCTTCAGATCTCCACTCCTTTTTCATCTTTGTTGACTGCAACAAACTGCTTTCTCCTAGGCTGGTTCCACTCCCTGTTAGCAGCTTTCCTCAGCATGTATCCCATGGCTCTGGCATCTTTAATACCTTTGAGTCTCCAAGGCAATTTCAATGTTACAGCTTCTTGTTTTAGTGTCTGGGATTCCACTTGATCTTTTGGACTCCTCCTAAGGGCTGGCATCACTTTTCCATCTCTGTGCTCTGTAGCACTCTAAGCTCAGGTTGATCCACTCTACTACAGCTGCAGTTCTTGGTGATCACTCCATGGTACTGACATCTCCAATACACTGGGGTATTCCACACCAACTAGGCTTCACCAATAGCCTCTCATAGGCTCTCTTCAGGGTTCCAAGCCTCAAATCCTTTGCATGACCCCTTCAGTCCTAAGCCATCAACTACAGCTGAGGCTTCACCTTCTCCAATGGCCTTCCCTGGCCTCTCACAGTGCTAAGCCTCAGCTTCTCTCCATGATCCCTTCATTCCTTCACAAGCAGTACCACCTGAGTGTCTCTTACACATTACCAAGTCCAGCCGCAGCATGAGGTACAACCTTGGGTATCTCTGGAACACAGCTTCTTTGTGCTCCCAGAAAACAATTTCCAGAAGATTTCACCTCAACAATGCTGGCCTCTTCTTAATCACCGCTAATTCCTTAGCTCCAGCTAACCAGCATCAATTTTCCCAGTAGTTCCTTCCATTCTTAACTCTAGAGCCAGAGGCACATGGCTGAAGCTGCCGAGTTCTGCTGCTTACAGGAACTAGAACATGATCCCCTTGTCCTATTACATTATCACTAGCTTTATGTTTTCTAAATCCTTCACTGCCTAAGCTTGGCTATCCTGGATCTTGCTCTGTAGATTGACCTTGAATGCAGAGATCAGCATGCCTGTCTCCTGAGATTAAAGGTGTGTACCACCATGCCTGGATTTAATTTAGCTGGGTAGGATCTTGCCCCAAGGTCCCACTCCCTTAATCTGTTATCTCCTAGAACACAGGATTTTGCTCCACTTCACTTCCTGGTATGCCTTTAATACTCAAACCATATATTTTAAATTTGGCCTTTCTAAGCTTGCTATGCTTGTTCAAACTTCTCTTTGTGAGACTTAACCAGAGAACAGAGTCTCTGCTGGGCTTTTTTGAATCTTCCTTTGTCAATGCAATTAATGCAATTAATCCAAATCTCTTCACCTTAGCCTCAGGCAGACTTTTCAGACAATGGCAAAAAGTAGCCACATTCTTCACCAAAATACCACAAAACCAGTCTTTATGCCACATTCTGAAATTCTTCTCCTTTGAAATCTCTTGGGCCAGGTCAACACAGTTCAAATTACTCCCAGCAACAAAGTCTTCCATATTCCTACTAGGATGACCCATTAAGCCCCATTTAAAGCATTCCACTGCTTTCCAAATCCAAAGTCCCAAAATCCACATTCTTTCAAATAAAAGCATGGTCAGGCCTATCACAGCAATACCCCACTCCTGGTACCAACTTCTGTATTAGTTAGGGTTTTACTGCTGTGAACAGACACTATGACCAAGGCAAGTCTTATAAAAAAACAACATTTAATTGGGGCTGGCTTACAGGTTCAGAGGTTCAGTCCATTATCATCAAGGTGGGAACATGGCAGTATCCAGGCAGGCATGGCGCAGGAGGAGCTGAGAGTTCTATGTCTTCATCCAAAGGCTGCTAGTGGAAGACTGACTTCCAGGCAATTAGGGTGAGGATTTTATACCCACACCCACAGTGACACACCCATTCCAACCAGGTCACACCTATTCTAACAAGGCCACACCTTCAGATGGTGCCACTCCCTGGTCCAAGGATATACAAACCATCACACTAAGTAGTATCCATGTTTTATTTTCTATCATAGGCTTCATTACATATTAGACTCAAGAAATGAGTTCATGAAATTTTCCTAGAGTTTAGCTGTCATTGTTAAGTCAAAGACCAAGATAGTGTCACAACTGACTGACTCTGAACTCACTTGCCAGATTACCTAATCTTAAGAGCATCCCTTTCTTCCATATTTCTTTTAAATACATTTTTCTTGATAATATTTGAAAACTGTGACTATTCATTAAATCTTAATTAAATTATTTCTAGTCATTGATCTTAATGTATTAAATGTTTAGAGACTATTCTAATACTTGCAGAGCATGGCAGTTACAAGTGCCATAGAATAACATTAAGATAAGTTACTAACCACCAAGACTAAATCTCACCAGTCCAAGAGTGACCACATAGAAAACCAGTTTACATTAACATCGGTTTTACATAACTGGCATGCAAAAAAACAAAAGGTAAATAACATGCTATCTGTTCTTGTTCTTAAATCTGCAGCTTCACTTCCTGGTTCCTGTTAGAAATGTAGAACTTTGGACTTCAGTCCAAATGTTGTGTGTTAGGATATTCACTCAAGGAAAACTAGGTGATACTAGTTCTAAAGAAAGAGAAGCATTAGGAGATAACAGTGGACAAGTGGAGAGATAGATTTTTTTTTTTTTTTGGTTTTTCGAGACAGGGTTTCTCTGTGTAGCCCTGGCTGTCCTGGCACTCACTTTGTATACCAGGCTGGCCTCGAACTCAGAAATCCGCCTGCCTCTGCCTCCCGAGTGCTGGGACTAAAGGCGTGCGCCACCACGCCCGGCGAGAGAGAGATTTTAAGACCATAAGAGCCTTATGTCCAGGATGTCCCACTCACAGAAACACAGAGATGGAGATCGACACAAAAAACAAGAGATTTATTGATTTGGTGCATTGAGGCGTCCTGCAATAGGGGCAGAGGTGATCCTGAATCTCCTAGCACACACTTTTTATACAGTTTAAGGGCGGGCCTTGGTAACGACTTGACCTTGTTTAAGCCCATAGTTGGCCCAAGCTGACCTTCTCACTCCTCCCTTTAGAAATGGTAAGGTGAGGTCTTAGTCGACAGAAAAGGGAACTGAAACATTCTTGGTCATTATTTGCACCTGCCTTGCGGTAGGGGGGTAGGGGCTTTCTTGGAAAGCTTGTTTTGCAGGGTCATTCCAGGAAGGGAGTGTTCCTCACAACTTTCTAGCAGAAGGTCCCTAGCATTCTATTCTAGCAAGGTCTTTCAGCAGTCATCTTATGTTCTCTAAGGCTACACATTCCCACAAGATAAGAGGTTAAGATAGCTTCCTGTTTCTGCAGAGGACAAGAGTTTATTTTCCTATGTCAGCTGGCTCACAATCTGCTCTGTCTCCAGCTCCAGAGAAATCTCTTGCCCTCTTCTTGTTGTCAAAGATACATGCATGTGTGTGAAGAAGTCAGTTCAGGACTTTTGGAAAATTCCAGCAGACCCCTCTCCTCCAGAAGGGGAAGGCTAATTAACATTCTGTAAAATGGAAGACCAGCCACCTGCAGGTGGGGAGGCCTAGACTAGGTAAACATATTCCACAGGATAGACTGACCATCACCCACTTGTGTGTGTGTGTTGGGGGGAAGTGGGGGAGGTCTACAGCATGTAAATATTCCACAGGACAGACACTGCCACCTCATTCCCTAGAGACCAATCAATTTAAAAGTCATACTGTTCTGCCAATCACATTGTGCCTAATGGCTGTTGCTCTGAAAAACTGTATAGACTGACGAAATGGGCTGTGGCAGATTGCCATCTCTCCTTCTGGTGTAGGATGACCCCTATGTGTTGGATCAATAAATTCCTCTTGCTTTTTGTGTAGATTCCCAATTCCTGGCTCCCTGTGGTTCACTCAGGGGGATCCCCTTGTAAGCTAAGGCTTGAAAGAGTCTTACATTTGCATATATGCAGACACCTACAAGCATGTATACACACACACACACACACACACACAGAGATAGATAGATAGATAGATAGATAGAGAGAGAGAGAGAGAGAGATCCTTTGACTACTTGACATTTCAACCACATAAAAAAAAAGGCCTATTAAAAGTTGAAGTGAAAGAACTGGGCCAACAGCTCATTGGCTGCTCTGAAGAGGACCTAGATTCAGTTTCCCACATTCACATGGTGGCTCACCAACATTTGAAACTCCAGTTTCCCATCACCAACCACTCATGTGATGTGCATATATGTAAACACTCAAATTCATGAAAGTAAGTTTTAGTTTTTTGAGTAAAGAAGCATCATCATCAGACATGTAATCCCTGATTTCAGTTATTCCAGAGCTTTTGAGGGTCCCACTTGGGTTAATTGTAATGACATGGAGACATCTGTATTCCATAAGAGTGTTGGCCTGTTTTCTGGAGCAGAACTTCAGCCAGTCCATCTGACTCTACAAGACTTCCTGCCACACTCATTTCCATTGGTTCACATTCAGCTATAGCTCTTTGCCCTGCTCCCTTTCTGCTTCAGTTCCCTTACTGGGTAGCTCAGCCCCAGCTCTGCCCACCAGCTCTTTAGTATGCAAAACTCCACTCTCCTTTCTCATCTAGTCTAAACCAGTCAGCAGCAGGAAAATTCCTGGTCTTTATCTCTGTGTTGTCTTCAGGCATTGCAGCTTTTGTGACTTTCCCAGGCCTGCTTGCTTTTTTTTTTCTGGGGAGGTAAGGAAGTAATAAACATTTACATATCCTGCTAGCCTAGTACCACCTGCACAGCAATGAGCACAGTGACAAGCTTCCATAGCTAGCTGATATATGGGCATCCCAACACAAAGTTGTTAACTTTTCTTTGACTATCAAATACTAACCCCATCAGGCATAGTCACCAAATTCTTAAACTTTCCATGATGTATTCTAGTATCAAGTCATTTCATGTTAGCCTGGGACAATTTAAGTTTTCCTATTTCATTAGCCAAATTGTGATTTAGACTTGGCATGCAAAAATCGATTTAATTTAAATTCAGTTGGATGTTTATTGCATAATGCACTAGCCAAATGTCACCCATCTATTTAAAATGTATTTAATGAGGCTTGTCATTCAGCTTTTTAATACAGTGTCTCTCTTACTCAAGTAAGAAGGTGTGTGAATAAATTCCCCATGGACCTGTTCTATGCTTTTTAACCAGTTCTGTATCATTTCTTCATCAGGAATCTGTATCATATCATCACTTCCTGAGGAGAGCAGAGCAGACATAAAGCAGGGACCTTCCACTTGAAATGATCTCAGAACAACATGACTTCAGAGCTCAGAAATGACATTTTCAACTCACATGAGTATACGCGCACACACACACAGGATCCTCCAGTCTCCAAATTTCTTTCCTTTCATAAATAATATAGAAAAACTACTTCCTATATTTCAGAATTGGTAAGCATCCATTGGAAGACAATACATGTAATGGACACAAGACACAGTATACTTCTTATTATTATAATAGTTATATCAACTGTGTATATTCTTTTTTGTCCTCATTCCTAAAGCAGAGATAGGTGGATCTATATGAATCAGAGGTCAAAGTGATCTGAGTAGTGAATTATAAGCCAGCCAAGACTCTGCACTTAAAGCCTGTCTCAAAAACCTAAAACTAATGATATAAAGTAGTAACCAAATAAAATATTTATTTTTATTTATAATGATATAATAATAAAAATAATTTTTATTGAGGTAGCAGGGATTAAATCCAGGGACTGGCAAGTGCTAAGCAAATGATCACCACTGGACTACATTATCATCCAATTAAATAATAATTGGTTCATAATATTTAAAATAGATTTTTCTGTGTATGCATAAGTGTTACCATACATTTACTGTCTTAACTGATTGTTAATGTTGTTCATCTGTTGTTTAATATAACTTCTGGAAAATCTTTGCAGTGAACTATTTTTGCCTCTGATTTTAATTTCAAATTCCTAAACTATGTCCACTGTTTAATAGGACATGTTTTTCTGTATGAGTCACTATATTGCTCACTAGCTCTCTGTGAATCACCATTTTGCTCAGGACTTTACTTTGAATCACCTTGTTCCAAAGCTCCTCTTGGTTCTGTGGGATACATCTCACTGTGTGGGTCTGTGGAGCTACTTCTCACTTACTGTGTGAGTCTGTGGAGTTACTTCTCCCTCTGTGTGGGTCTGTGGGGTTCCTTCATTTTTTCCCACATGAATAAAGCAGAGTAATTTCCCAATTTCTACTTCTATATCTCTGTCTCTCTTTGTCTGTTTGTCTGTGTCTCTGTCTCTCTCTCTCATCTGTCTCTGTCTCTCTCTTGTCTCTCTCTGTCTCTGTCTCTCTCTGTCTCTCTCTCTGTCTCTCTCTGTCTCTCTCTCTCTCATAGACACACACACACACACAGACACAGACAGACAGACAGACTGACGTACTACTTTCCTCCAATAACAAGATTTGGTCCCTTTCTGTGTAGGAGTGAGAAAAATATTGCAGTCCCCTCTGAATTGTAAAACAGGAACATCAAGCATGAAAATTGATTATTGGATTCTGAAATCTCTAAAAATAGAACTAACAAACTTGGGGGGTGATATTAAATAAGTTATCTACTTGATAGGAAACATATAGTTTGTTTTGGAGAAGTACCAGAAAACAACTGCTTGCCTATTTTAATTAATATTTTAAGCTATTGTCATTTCAATGAATTAATTGTTGAACTGCTCCTACAATTGGAAACAGCTACTCTAGACTGCTAGGGATTTTTTTTTAAAGAAGTAGCTAAGAATAAGGGAATTAGTCTTTGCTTTCTAGGGTCATGGGATGGAAACATGGAAGGTATGATGAAGGGAAACAACATAACATAATTGATTGCCATTTGGGAAAGAAAGGAATGTGTTCCACCCAGCTGTGGCTAAGAGTTCACAGCTAGGTGCAGGAGGGTAAGGTGGCTTTTGGGCTCTAGAAATTATTTTTTAGAATATTAAAATGTGTTTATTCATTTTTTTAATTTATTGGCTTAAATTTTTTCATGTAATCTGTCCTGATCACATTCCCCACCCCCTCCTTTCACTTCTCCCAAGTGGCTTAGAGGTTAAGGACATTTGCTGCTAAGAATGATGACCTGGGTTTCGTCTCCAGGTTCCTATAGTGGAAGGAGAGGATCAGTGCTTACAAGCTGTCTTCTAACCTCCACACATGCCATAGCATATGTACTCACATACACATATATCCCCACACAAACTGAAAAAATACATGCAGTGTAATACATTTTTAAAAGAATAAGTTTATAAGGTACTCAGTATACATCTAGATTAGTTTTTCATTTCTCCTTTCAACTAATTTGTGACCATCCAGGGGTTCTGGCATACAAGAGATTGTTTAATCTAATACCATAATTAAAAAGAAAAAGAAAAAAAGAAATGCAGCAGGGGGGCTTAGAGAGGAATACACAGAGAATATTACATTTCAGAGGATAGTCTGTGGAAGACAAGCATGGCATAACTGTCTCCATGGTGACCCTAGTTTTCACTGCTAAAACCAAAATATTTTCCACAGGAGAAATGCTAAGTGCTGAGCACTCAGCCTGACCTAATTATTTCCTGATATACAGGTATATTCAGACATTGGACTCTAATATGTAAGACATGCAGTTAGCATTGCCAATTAAAAGCTAATAAACATAAAAACAAGGTGACAGATAGAGTCACTGGGCTGGAGGCCATGTTGTCTTAGTGCACAGCCCTCTTCCATCAGCTCTCTTACCAACTGAATTAGAACATGACCAGTCATAGTCAAATGGGGAAGGGGCGGGGTACACTGCACAGGAATACACTGTTCAAATGATCTTGTAATAGCTGACATTTCTGCTCTACTCCAAGTTTAAGATTAGTATGTAGGAGCAAAAACCCACAGGCTCTTTTCTGAACCAGCCTAGGATTTGTCCAATTGTCCATTGTAGGACAAATAGGATGGGAAGCAATCTTTGGTACATAAGAGAGGACGAGGAGATACAGAACCATGAGGAGGGATAAGCAGGTGACAATAATGACCATTACTGTGGAAACAGGTATTCATAAAGAAACAGAAAAAGGTAGGTAGTATTCTCTGTCACTTTCTGTCCTCCCCTCCTTCTCTCACTCTTTCCCTCCCTTTCTCCCTCGCTAAATCAATAGCACTTCTAGGGACCTATCAGTTTCTCAGTGCAGTCGTTGAATTAAATGCAGGAAACTGCCCCTTCCCACACAATAAAGCAGGAACAGATTCAGTATTCTGGTTATGTTCCTGGCATTCAGCTTGATAAGCTGCGTGGGAAGCTACTTGTCAAAGCTTTCTGATAATAAAAAGGCTCTTTTCACATTATAAAGATATTCCTTATCTACTATGGTTTGAGAAGCTGCAAAAATTCTCCCAATTTTTCTATTTACATTCTAATCTTCCACATGTGGTTTAGGCATGTGACATTTTGTTTTCGGGTTTCTTGCCAAGGATATGTGGGATGCTGTTATGTTTCGCTTTGTAGAACAAGCAAATGAGGCTGCCTGCAACTGGGAAGACTTCTAAAGCTTCTGAGTTCTTGGTTCTGACTGTTGACCATTCGTTCCAAAATCTAGAGACTGCATAAGGAATCTCAATTGCTTACAATGGCCCAGATAAAAACTTTTCCAGATAGCAGGCTTCTATGAAAGCAGTCTGGCCACATACATGGATTGAAAGGGCATCTACACATTTATTGGAAAGCAAACTGAAATAAGAGACAAAGTGTAGTTAATTGTTTAAAAAAAATGAAATCAAAGGACTTGTTCCATAAAAGTAACTTTTATACTGGGAATCTTTTCTAGAATGGTTTGCCCCTTTAAAGCCTTTGGTTTTATACAGATTTCTTTTCTAAATAAATAGGAAAGTACATTATTGGAAAGGATACAATTTAAGATGGTGCACCTCAGGGAAGGTTTGAGAAATTGCTACTGTTTCATTATGTCCTAAGTTATGAATAGCATCCACAAAAATGAAAACCCAGGCAAGTAAAACATAGAAATAAATGTTCATTTAAAAACAAGTCAGAAACCTACACCTACTTCTTTTCTATGTGAAAAAATGAAGGGCTTAAGCACCACAAAAATAACTGTATTTGACTGGATGCTAAGTGCAGGGTAATTCAATACATCACTTATCACCTCACAGAGTTCTCAAACATAATCTGCAAACAAGAGAAGGACACAGAATTCTAAAGCAGAAACAGAGTAAGTGTTCCAGAGTTGTGCAGCATTCCCATGGTGGATCAGTGATCGGAACCAAGCTTTACTGATAACCAAGGTCATAGATCACTCCGTGCTGCTGCTGTGTATGAGGATATATGGGAAGCTTAGAGCAAGGCTTGCTAGTGAGACAGGCAAGCACAGGAATAGATTAGCAACCTGGCGCTCCGTTTGGCTTTGGCTATTTACTTATTATCTTCTCTTCTAATCATGCACTTCACAACCTCAGACCACTATCTGCACATATTGTATATACACATCTTCCCAAAAAATCTTTTAGCACAAATAGCAACCTAGGGCCTATATGTGCATCCAACTGCATGTGCACCCTTCTCTGAAAAATCAATATTTTTTCCAATCAATAACTTTCAAATTTTTACAGGTTCTAATCAGTCTTACTCTAGTTATATCCAGGTATGAAGGTGAAAGGGCTGTCCCCCTCGAACTGGCTTTATGTGCCTATGCAATAAGGCAAGCTTGTGCAATAAGGCAAACCATGTTTACCAAATGAACTTTCAGGGGGGATCTCCTATTTACCATTCCATTCCTATGCATAGTTATTATATGCATAATGTGGTATGCATATAATTCAAACTAAATGCAAAATGGGAAGAGAAATGTGTAATGAACAAAGAGATACATAATCTAGCCCTGTCAATCAAAATAGAGAAGGCCTGTACTGCAAGCCCTAGCAACCAAACTCCCTTTCTTGAACCTCATACGAAAAAATTTCAATAAATAATTATGGACCTTGGCTATCCTCACACATATCATCTATTGTCATGCATGATGGTGTATTTCTTTCTGACATCTAATATCCCCTTGTTTTAAATAAAATTTCCTTGCTACATTGTAATTGTCTGGGCCTTTATTTCAGTTCTTTGAATAGAAAGACAAAGAACCTGGAAACACCGTGCCCAGAGCACAGCCACACATATCACTAGCATCATTCTGTATCGATTATAATTTAAAAAGCACATTATAAAGATAAAGTTCAGCAGGGCCTTCAAATTGTTACCATCAGGATTTTAAAATATATGTTGATAGAATACACACACACACACACACACACACAATTTAAATGCACATAGATCAGTGGTTCCCAACCTTCCAAATGCTGTGATTCTTTAATGTGGCAATCACTAACCAAAATGTATTTCATGGCTACTTCAAAACTGTAATTTTGTTAATATTAGTATGATGTAAATGTGTGCTATGCACTATATCTGATAGCAACCTCTGTAAAAGGATCAGTCAACCACCAAAGGAATTGTGACCCACAGGTTGAGAATGGCTGATATAGATTAAACTTCTACTCCTTTAAATACCACCCTCAGTTCATTCTTTCTTTACCAGACGTAGGTCCATAGTTACATTTTTACATTTGTATACTATGTCCATAACTAACTACAGTATTTTATAAATACATTTAGTATTGTTTCTACTAATGTACCGTGTCTAGGCCTTGTGCTACAACTTGCTCACAAAATATTTATTTTATGATATACTTCTGAGGTATATTGATGAATATTGTTTTAAACATAAACTTCAATACTTTTCATTTTAATTATTGCTAATCTATAGCAAGAACACATCATTAATTTTTTTATATTCTTTTTTATGTATGTTGTGGGTGCACATCTTTGTGTATCAAAATGAAGATAAGGTTATGCCACAGTGTGCCTTTGGAGGTCAGGAGATAATTGTGGATGTCTGTCCTTACATTTCACTGTGTTTGAGGCATGGTCTCTTTGTTAATCTCTGATATGTATGCCTACATGGGTTATTCTTTTTTTTTTCTTCCATCTTGTTACAGAGGCACTAGAATTTCATATACAGGCTATCTTTGTCCATCTTTACACATACACATCTAGTTTTATATGGATTCTGGATTCAAATCCAGATCTTCATACTAGCAGTAAACTCATTACTAACTGAGCCATCTCCCTAGCCTTTTAGCATTCTTACTTGCAATTCTTTTTGTTTGTTTCCCCCACCCACCCCCAATCCATTGATTATAAGAGATTACAGTGAGGAGCTAAATGCAGGTGATTTGGTTGTCTTTCTGAATGTTTCTCTAACACATGCATCTTCGAAGCACAAGTGTGAGATCACAGACTAAGCAATATTGAAAATGTTCCTGAATCCTGTGGAAGGCTCTGCAAAGAACATGTATACTACTGTTTTCAGCTGACAACTGTATAGCTGTGATATCTTGTGCATTGATTCTTTTTATTTTCTTGGTAAGTGTCTAGAGCAGATTGCTGGATTACGTGGCACTTTTATTTTTAAATCTCAACTTCCAACTGTTTTACAGAGTGATTATATTTTATATCTTTGGTGGTCCTAATTTATTCATTTTTTTTCTATTTTTAAGTTCTTACCTACATTAGATATCCCAGGCTACTTCATGTTAGAGGTTTAATAGATGTGCATCGCTATTGATTAAGCATTGAAGGAAGACCAAAGTGTGGGTGTTTCAGTCTTACTTAGAAGGGGAACAAAATTATCACAGGTGGTAGAGAGGGAGGAACCTGGGAGGGAGAGAGGAGGGAAGAGAAAAAAGGGGGCAGGATAAGGTGTGGGAGGAGATGCAGGAGAAGTACAGAGAGTCGAGAAATTGAACAGAAGTGTGCAGCAGTGGGGGTTGGGGAACTGGAGGTAGTCACTAGAAAGTCCCAGATGCCAGGAAAGCAAGAGGTTCTCAGGACCCAACAGGGATGACATTAGCTGAAATACACAACAAAGGGGAGTGAGAACCTATAGAGACCATATCCAGAGGATAGGCATGGCCCCGTGTTGAGGGATGGGGCCACCCACCCATCTCAAAAATATTAACCCAGAATTGCTCCTGTCTAAAGGAAATACAGGGGCAAAGAGTGGAACAGAGACCGAAGGAAAGGCCATTGAGAGACTTCCCCACCTAGGGATCCATTCAATCTGCAGACACCAAACACAGACACAATTGCTGATGCCAAGAAGTGCTTGCTGACAGGAGTCTGTTATAGCTGTCTCCTGGGAGGCTCGACCAGAGCCTGACTAATACAAGTGTGGATGCTGGCAGTCAACCTGAGCAGAGGGACCCCAATGGAAGGAGCTGAAGGGGTTTGCAACCCCAGAAGAAGAACAACAATACCATCTAATCAGACCCCCCAACGCTCCCTGGGACTAAACCACCAACCAAAGAGTACACGTAAAGGAACATATGACCCAGCTGTTTATGTAGCAAAGGTTGTCTTATCTGGAGTCAACGAGAGTAGAGGATCCTGGTCCAGTGGAGATTGTATGCCCCAAGGTAGGGGAATGCTAGGGAGGTGAGCAGGAGTGGATGGGTAAGTGGGGGAGCACTCTCATAGAATCAGGGGGAGGGAGGATATTATAGGGGGGGCGAGGAGGGGAAACTGGGAACGGGGATAACTCTGAAATGTAAATAAATTATGTAACCAATAAAAAATAAAATAAAATAAACAAAATTAAAAAGAGAGAAAGAAATTTCCTTTTCCAACAGTGGATGACAGCATCCATGCTTTTACATTCTGATTATTTTTGTTTTTGCAACTTTGTTTTTTCTTAATATTTTACAAAATGCCTTAAAATATTTATTTTATTCTTAATTTATAAGTAGTTATACATGTGTTCATCTCTCTGTGTGTATATGCCTGAAAAGGCTGGAAGAGAGCATAAGATCCCCTGGGATTCAAGGTGCAAGCAGTTGTGAACCACCAATGGGGGTATGGGTAACAACCTGAGGTCCTCTACAGAGCAACACTCACTCTTCATCTCTGAGCCATCTCTCCAGCCTCCAATTCGACATATTTTCAAAGCAATTCTCAGTATGTATTCAACTGTAGGAAATAATAAAGCAGATCCAAATCTCCCTTGAACAGTTTTCTTTTGTGACAACACAGGAGACTACTAGAATACACTACTTAGCCAGGGCAGAGTAGCTCCACCATCATAACAATATTTCACATTGACATGCATTAGCCATGTGGGCTTCTTGATAACCATCAGCTGGTCTTTCAGTATTCTTTATTATATCCACTCCAGAACTATCACATCTATTATCAAAGATGTCTGTGATAGGCATCTTTGGGGATTAGTGCTGTAAGTTTCATCTAACTCCCTAGAGCTCCATATTGGTGGGAATATATATCTGTGGATCACTCTATGGTATTCCTTCACCTTTGAGGAAATCCAACATAACGTTAGAGCTTTTATGAATGAGTGTGACATAAAAAGTGTGGGCATATGTGTTATGTGACCATAAGTCTTCTTTTCTCTGAGATATAATAAGAACTCAAAAACCCATTTGCTAGGACTCATTATATTTGCATGTTTAGTTTTATAAGAAACTGCCAAAATATTCTTCGGAATGGCTTTCAACTTATATTCCCAGGATCTCTGTATGAGAGTCTCAGTGTCCAAGCAGGTGGTATTTAGTACAGTCTCCACTTGATACTTCAGTACCGGGAGGGGCTTGCAGTCTCAGTGTGTTTTAATTTGTATTTATTTATAGCTAACAACATGGGATATTGAGTGTTCATATATGTATGTATGTGTGTGTGTTTACATGTGTGTGTAAGTGTGCAAAGTATAAATGCATAGGTGTACATGGTGTACATGGTCAGAGGTCAGAGGCATTGAGTTGTCTGCTCTGTCATTGTTCACATTATTCTGTTGAGATGGGATCTCTCACTGAACCTGAACTAATGGTCAGCAAGTCACATTAATTGCCTTACCCAAACCCCCTACCCCAGTGCTTGGGTTACAGGAAGACACGATCTCACACCCCTTTTTATATGCGTTCTTGTGGTCTTGGACAGCAAGGGCTTTCAAAAACTTAGCTATTTCCCAGATTATAAGTTTTTAAATTGTCTCACTAGCAGCTGAGCCTTTCCAGTAGAATGTCTCTGCTTAACTATTTGGACTGTTTGCTCCTTTACAATTGAGTTTTGTTAGTTCCTTCTGTATTCTAAATATGCATCTTTTGTGAAGTGTCAATGTTTTCTCCCATTCTGTCATCTTACCTTACATCATATGAGAAGGATCTTTCACCGAATGACATTTTGGTGATGTTCAGTTTATCAGTTTTTTTTCTGTTATAAATTATATATTTGGTGTCAACTATTAGAACTTCCCAGCCACAGATACCGTGAGTTTTCTTCTATGATTTTTTTTTTGTTTCACATTTGAATTCACAATAAAGAAGCTGTATTTCTATACAGTTTCATGTTTAGTTCCAATGTTTTTTGGTTTTTGTTTTGTTTTGTTTTTCTAACTTCTTCTTTGCTTAGCCTATAAATAAAGAATTGGTAGGGAACCACAGTTGCAAACATTGTCTTTGCTCCTTTGACTTGGAGAGATGCATCTTTTTTCTGAAGTCCAATGATCATATTTGTGTGATTTCTTTTTGTTCTGTATCTATGAGCCTGTGATTACCATGCAACCTTGATTACTGTGATTACATTGGATCTTGAAATCAATCAATGTTCTAGTTGACGTTTTATCCACTTAACATAAGCTAGTTTTCTGGGAAGAGGAACCTCAAAAATAAAATGTCTCTATCAAATTATTCTTAGGGAACTCTGTAGAAGCATTTTCTTTCTTAGAGATTGATGTGAGAGGATCCAGCTCACTGTTGTCAGTCCCAACCCTGGGCAGGGGTCCTGTGATATATAAAATGTAGACTGAGCAAGCCATAGGGAACAAGACAGTAAACAATATCCGTCCTTGGTGTCTGCATCAGTTTCTACATACAGATTCTTGCTTTGAGTTTTTGCTTTGGTTTCAAACAATCATATAGAGTGATCTGAGAGCATTGTTTTGGTCATTTTGTTTGTTTGTTTGTGTGTTTGTTTGTTTTATCATAGCAGTAGAAACATAAGACAGGTATAACCATTTCTTCTACATTGTTTTTGTCCTTGTTGTTTATTTTGTTGTTGCTGCTGTGTGTGTATGGTTATTATTTTTTATTAATAAGGTATTTTCTTCATTTACATTTCCAAAAGTCCCCCATACCCCCCTACTCCCCTACCTACCCACTCCCACTTCTTGGCCCTGGTGTTCCCCTGTACTGAGGCATGTAAAGTTTGCAAGACCATGGGACTTCTCTTTCCAAGGATGACCAACTAGGCCACTTTCTGATATATATGCAGCTAGAGACACGAGCTCCGGGGGGTACTGGTTATTTCATATTGTTGTTCTACCTATAGGGTAGCAGACTTCTTTAGCTCCTTGGGTATTTTCTCTAGCTCCCTCCACTGGGGGCCTTGTGATCCATCCAATAGCTGACTGTGATCATCCACTTCTGTGTTTGCTAGGCCCCAGCATAGCCTCACAAGAGACAGCTACATCAGGGTCCTTTCAGCCAAACCTTGCTAGTGAATGCAATGGTGTCAGCGTTTGGAAGCTGATTATGGGATGGATTCCCGGGAATGGCAGTCTAGATGGTCCATTCTTTCATCTAAGCTCCAAACTTTGTCTCTGTAACTCCTTCCATTGGTGTTTTGTTCCCAATTATAAGAAGGGGCAAAGTGTCCACACTTTGGTCTTCGTTCTTCTTGAGTTTCATGTGTCTTGCAAATTGTATCTTGTATCTTGGGTATTCTAAGTTTCTGGGCTAATATCCACTCATCAGTGAGTATATATCATGTAAGTTCTTTTGTGATTGGGTGACTTCACTCCGGACGTTGCCCTCCAGATCCATCCATTTGCCTAGGAATTTCATAAATTCATTCTTTTTAATAACTGAGTAATACTCCATTGTGTGAATGTACCACATTTAAATGTACCACATTTTCTGTATCCATTCCTCTGTTGAGGGGCATCTGGGTTCTTTCCAGCTTCTGGCTATTATAAATAAGGCTTCTATGAACATAGTGGAGCATGTGTCCTTCTTACCAGTTGGAACATCTTCTGGATATATGTCCAGGAGAGGTATTGTGGGATCCTCTGGTAGTACTATGTCCAGTTTTCTGAGGAAGCACCAGACTGATTTCCAGAGTGGTTGTAAAAGCTTGCAACTCCACCAACAATGGAGGAGTGTTCCTCTTTCTCCACATCCTCGCCAGCATCTGCTGTCACCTGAATTTTTGATTTTAGCCAATCTGACTAGTGTGAGGTATAATCTCAGGGTTGATTTGATTTGCATTTCCCTAATTATTAAGGATGTTGAACATTTTTTCAGGTGCTTCTCAGCCATTCGGTATTCCTCAGGTGAGAATTCTTTGTTTAGCTCTGAGCCCCATTTTTTAATGGGGTTATTTGATTTTCTGGAGTCCACCTTCTTGAGTTCTTTATACATATATATAAATTTAATATATATATATTAAATTAGTCCCCTATCTGATTTATGATTGGTAAAGATCCTTTCCCAATCTGTTGGTGGCCTATTTGTCTTATTGATGGTGTCTTTTGCCTTACAGAAGCTTTGCAATTTAAAAAAAAAATTATTAGGCATTTTCCTCATTTACATTTCCAATGCTATCCCAAAAGTTCCCCATACCGCCCCCCACCACTCCCCTACCCACCCACTCCCACTTCTTGGCCCTGGCATTCCCCTGTACTGAGGCATATAAAGTTTGCATGACCAACGGTCCTCTCTTTCAGTGATGGCTGTCTAGGCCATCTTCTGGTTACATATGCAGCTAGAGAAATGAGCTCTGGGGGGGGGGGGCGGACTGGTTAGTTCATAGTGTTTTTCTACCTATAGGGTTGCAGATCCCTTTAGCTCCTTGGGTACTTTCTGTAGTTCTTCCATTGGGGGCCCTATGATCCATTCAATAGCTGACTGTGAGCATCCACTTCTGTGTTTGCTAGGGCCCAGCATAGTCTCACAAGAGACAGCTATATCAGGGTCCTTTCAGCCAAATCTTGCTTGTGTATGCAATGGTGTCAGCATTTGGAGGCTGAATATAGGATGGATCCCCGGATATGGCAGTCTCTAGATGGTCCATCTTTTTGTCTCAGCTCCAAACTTTGTCTTTGTAATTCCTTCCATGGGTGTTTTGTTCCCAATTCTAAGAAGGGGCAAAGTGTCCACATTTTGGTCTTTGTTCTTCTTGAGTTTCATGTGTTTCAAAAATTGTATCTTACATCTTGGGTATTCTAAGTTTCTGGGCTAATATCCACTTATCAGTGAGTATATATCATGTGAGATTTTTTGTGATTGGGTTACCTCACTCAGGATGATGCCCTCCAGGTCCATCCGTTTGTCTAGAAATTTCATAATTTCATTCTTTTTAATAAGCTTTGCAATTTTATGAGGTCCCATTTGTCAATTCTCGATCTTACAGCACAAGCCATTGCTGTTCTATTCAGGAATTTTCCCCTTCTGCCCATATCTTCAAGGCTTTCCCCCACTTTCTCCTTTATAAGTTTCATTGTCTCTGGTTTTATGTGAAGTTCCTTGATCCACTTAGATTTGACCTTAGTACAAGGAGATAGGAATGAATCAGTTTGCATTCTTCTACATGATAACTGCCAGTTGTGCCAGCACCATTTGTTGAAAATGCTGTCTTTTTTCCACTGGATGGTTTTAGCTCCCTTGTCGAAGATCAAGTGACCATAGGTGTATGGGTTCATTTCTGGGTCTTCAATTCTATTGCATTGGTCTACTTGTCTGTCGCTATACCAGTACCATGCAGTTTTTTATCACAATTGTTCTGTAGTACAGCTTTAGGTCAGGCTTGGTGATTCCACCAGAGGTTCTTTTATCATTGAGAAGAGTTTTTACTATCTTAGGTTTTTTGTTATTCCAGATGAATTTGCAGGTTGCCCTTTCTAATTCCTTGAAGAATTGAGTTGGAATTTTGATGGGGATTGCATTGAATCTGTAGATTGCTTTTGGAAAGATAGCTATTTTTACTATATTGATCCTGCCAATCCATGAGCATGGGAGATCTTTCCATATTCTGAGATCTTTAATTTCTTTCTTCAGAGACTTGAAGTTCTTATCATACAGATCTTTCACTTCCTTAGAGTCATGTCAAGGTATTTTATATTATTTGTGACTATTGTAAAGGGTGTTGTTTCCTTTCTTTCTCAGCCTGTTTATCCTTTGCGAAGAGAAAGGCGATTGACTTGTTTGAGTTAATTTTTTATCCACCTACTTCACTGAAGCTGTTTATTAGGTTTACGAGTTCTCTGGTGGAACTTTTAGGGTCACTAATATATATAATATATATATATATATAACTAATATATATATATATATTATCACATCATCTGCAAAAACTGATATTTTGACTTCTTCCTTTCCAATTTTTATCCCCTTGATCTTCTTTGTTTTCAAATTGCTCTGGCTAGGACTTCAAGTACAATGTTGAATAGGTAGGGAGAAAGTGGACAGCCTTGTCTAGTCCCTGATTTTAGTGGGATTGTTTCCTGTTTCTCATGATTTACTTTGATGTTGGCTACTGGTTTGCTGTAGATTGCTTTTATCATGTTTAGGTATGGGCATCGAATTCCTGATCTTTCCAAGACTTTTATCATGAATAGGTGTTGGATTTTGTCAAATGCTTTCTCTGCATCTAACGAGATAATCATGTGCTTTTTTTCTTTGAGTTTGTTTATATAGTGGATTACATTGATGGATTTCCATATATTAAGCCATCCCTGCATCCCTGGAATGAAACCTACTTGGTCAGGATGGATGATTGTTTTGATGTGTTCTTGGATTCGATTAGCAAGAACTTTATTGAGTATTTTTGCATCTATATTCATTAGCGAAATTGGTCTGAAGTTCTCTAACTTTGTTGGGTCTTTCTGTGGTTTAGGTATCAGAGTAATTGTGGGTTCAAAGAATGAATTGGGTAGAGTACGTTCTGCTTCTATTTAGTGGAATAGTTTGTGAAGAACTGGAATTAGAAGGTCTTCTTTGAAGGTCTGGTAGAACTCTGCACTAAACCCATCTGGTCTTGGGCTTTTTTTGGTTGGGAGACTATTAATGACTGCTTCTATTTTTTTTAGGGGATACAAGACTGTTTAGATCATTAATATGATCTTGATTTAACTTTGGTACCTGGTATCTGTCTAGAAATTTGTTCATTTCATTCAGTTTTCCACTTTTGTTGAGTATAGCCTTTTGTAGAAGGATCTGGTTGTGATTTGGATTTCTTCAGTATCTGTTGTTATGTCTCCTTTTTCATTTCTGACTTTGTTAATTAGGATGCTGTCCCTGTGCCCTCTAGTGAGTCTGGTTATGGTTTATCTATCTTGTTGATTTTCTCAAAGAACCAGCTCCTCCTTTGTTTGATTCTTTGAATAGTTCTTCTTGTTTCCACTTGGTTGATTTTGCCCCTGATTTTGATTATTTCCTGTCATCTACTCCTCTTGGGTGAATTTATTTCCTTTTGTCCTAGAGCTTTTAGGTGTGTTGTCAAGCTGCTAGTGTGTGCTCTCTCTAGTTTATTTTTGGAGCTACTCAGAGCTATGGGATATCCTTTTAGAAATGCTTTCATTGTGTTCCATAAGTTTGGGTATATTGTTGCTTCATTTTCATTAAACTCTAAAAAGTCTTTAATTTTTTTTTCTTTATTCCTTCCTTGACCAAGGTATCATTGAGAAGGGTGTTGTTCAGTTTCCACGTGAAAGTTGGCTTTCTATTATTTATGTTGTTATTGAAGATCAGCCTTAGTCCATGGTGATCTGATAGGTTGCATGGGACAATTTCAATATTTTTGTACCTGTTGAGGCCTGTTTTGTGACCAGTTATATGGTCAATTTTGAGAAGGTACCATGAGGTGCTGAGAAGAAGGTATATCCTTTTGTTTTAAGATAAAATGTTCTGTATATATCTGTTAGATCCATTTGTTTCATCACTTCTGTTAGTTTCACGGTGTCCCTGTTTAGTTTCTGTTTCCACTATCTGTCCATTGATGAAAGTTGTGTGTTGAAGTCTCCCAGTATTATTGTGTGAGGTGTAATGTGTGCTTTGAGCTTTACTAAAGTTTCTTTAATGAATGTGGCTGCACTTGCATTTGGAGCATATAGATTCAGAATTGAGATTTCCTCTTGGAAGAGTTTACCTTTGATTAATATGAAGTGCCCCTCCTTGTCTTTTTTGATAACTTTGGGTTGGAAGTCGATTTTATTCGATATCGGAATGGCTACTCCAGCTTGTTTCTTCAGACCATTTGCTTGTAAAATAGTTTTCCAGCCTTTCACTCTGAGGTAGTGTCTGTCTTTTTTCCTGAGATAGGTTTTTTGTAAGCAGCAAAATGTTGGGTCCTGTTTGTGTAGCCAGTCTGTTAGTCTATTTCTTTTTATTGGGGAATTGAGTCCATTGATATTAAGAGATATTAAGGAAAAGTAATTGTTTCATCCTATTATTTTTTTTGTTAGAGTTGGCATTCTGTTCTTGTGGCTGTTTACTTTTAGATTTGTTGACAGACTACTTTCTTGCTTTTTCTAGGGTGTGGTTTCTGTCCTTGTATTGGTTTTTTTCTGTTTTATCCTTTGAAGGGCTGGATTCATGAAAAGATAATGTGTGAATTTGGTTTTGTCATGGAATACTTTGGTTTTTCCATCTGTGGTAATTGAAAGTGTCGCTGGGTATAGTAGCCTGGGCGGGAATTTGTGTTCTCTTAGTGTCTGTAGAACATCTGTCCAGGATCTTCTGGCTTTCATAGTCTCTGGTGAAAATTCTGGTGTAATTCTGATAGGCCTGCCTTTATATGTTATTTGACATTTTTCCCTTATTGCTTTTAATATTCTCTCTTTATTTAGTGCATTTGTTGTTCTGATTATTATGTATCGGGAGGAATTTCTTTTCTGGTCCAGTCTATTTGGAGTTCTGTAGGCTTCTTGAATGTTCATGGGCATCTCTTTCTTTAGGTTTGGGAAGTTTTCTTCTATAATTTTGTTGAAAATATTTGCTGGCCCTTTAAGTTGAAAATCTTCATTCTCATCAACTCCTATTATCCGTAGGTTTGGTCTTCTCATTGTGTCCTGAATTTCTTGGATGTTTTGAGTTATGGTCTTTTTGCATTTTGCATTGTCTTTGATTGTTGTGCCCATGTTCTCTATGGAATCTTCTGCACCTGAGATTCTCTCTTCCATCTCTTGTATTCTGTTGCTGATGCTTGCATCTATGGTTCTAGATTTCTTTCCTAGGGTTTCTATCTCCAGCATTTCCTCACTTTGGGTTTTCTTTATTGTGTCTAATTCCCTTTTTAGGTCTAGTATGGTTTTGTTCACTTCCATCACCTATTTGGTTGTGTTTTCCTGTTGTTCTTTAAGAGCTTGTAACACTTTAGCAGTTTTCTCCTGTATTTCTTTAAGTGAGTTATTAAAGTCCTTCTTGATGTCCTTCTTGATCATTATGAGATATGCTTTTAAATCTGGGTCTAGCTTTTCCGGTGTGTTGGGGTGTCCAGAACTGGCTGAGGTGGGAGTGATAGGTTCTGATGATGGTGAGTGATCTAGATTTCTGTTAGTAAGATTCTTATGTTTGCCTTTCGCCATCTGGTAATCTCTGGAGTTAGTTGTTATAGTTGTCTCTGGTTAGGGCTTGTTCCTCTTGTGTTTCTGTTAGCCTCTATCAGCAGACCTTGGAGACTAGATCTCTCCTGAGTTTCAGTGGTCAGAGCACTCTCTGCAGGCAATCTCTCCTCTTGCAGGGAAGGTGTACAGATGTCTGGCATTCGGACTTGCCTCCTGGCAGAAGATGAACTTGCAAAACAGTGCTTGTCACAGAAGCTGTGTTGCTTAGGCCTGTCCCATAAGCTGTTAGCTTCTGTAATCCACACTCTCACCTGTGCAGACTAGTTTCAGAGGGATCCGGGAACCAAGATGGCTACCCCAGGTGCTCACGCAAACCCTCCCAGGAGGGGCGTACACCTCTTCTCTGGTAGGGAAGGTGCCAGGATGTCTGGAGCCAGAAACAGGGCCTGTCCCAGAAGCTGTTAGCTTCTGTAGTCCACACTCTCACCTGCACAGACTAGTCTTGGAGGGATCCAGGAACTAAGATGGCTCCTCCAGTTGCTCTGGCAAAGCCCTCCTGGGCCGTGTGGATGCCTCTCCTCTGGCAGGGAAGGTGCCCGGATGTCTAGAGCCTGAAACAGGGTCTGCCTCAGAATCTGTGTCTCTTAGGCCTGTCCCAGAAGCTTTTAGCTTCAGTAATCCACACTCTCACCTGCACAGACTAGTCTTGGGGGAATCTGGGAACCAAGATGGCTCCCCCAGGTGCTCTGGTTATTATTTTTTAAATTGATTTAGGGTATTATTGCATCCTTATATTATATCTTATTGTATCCTTGGGATTTCCATATAGACTGTGGGAGAAAATTTTTCTTTTAAAAAATAACATTGATTCTACCTGTAATTCTAGGGAAAACTGTCACCTCTACTACTCTTCCTTTCTTTCTTTCTTTCTTTCTTTCTTTCTTTCTTTCTTTCTTTCTTTCTTTCTTTCTTCTTTCCTTCCTTCCTTCCTTCCTTCCTTCCTTCCTTCCTTCCTTCCTTTCTTTCTTTCTTTCTTTCTTTCTTTCTTTCTTTCTTTCTTTCTTTCTTTCTTTCTTGTCTAGTTAGGAGTCTTTTATTCTGGTTAATCCTACTCAAATCAAAGCCTAGCCATTTATTTTCTAGCAGATTCTTATGTTTAGGAGCAATAGGAAGCTAGTACAGAATAGTTTGAGTTCTGGGAGAGGTCAGATGCCCCACTGCATAAGGCCTTCAGTCATGAGTCCAAGTCCTAGCAAGGCAAAGTCCGTGGGGGTAGGGAGTGACGGGAAAGAGATAATGGCAGTTTACTGTGAGTAGAGCCTCAGTTTCACATTCTGCTCTTACCTGTGCAATGGCCACTGTTTTGTTTTGAGACAAGATCCCATTGTGTAGCCCTGGTAGGCTATTCTTTTTTTTTTTAAACTTAGTTCTTTTATGTATACGAGTATAGTTATTTATTTGATTATCTGTATGAATAGGCGGTTGTTGACACACCAGAAAAGGGTGTGTCCTATTAGAAAACCCCATTCCAGATGGTTGTGAGCCACCATGCGGATGCTGAGAATTGAACTCAGGGCCTCTGGAAGAGAATCCAGTGCTCTTAACCTCTGAGCCATCTCTCCACATCTGGCAGGCTTTTCAATGAATAACTATTTTAAAGCAACTTTGGTTTTTATGTGTCAGAAGATACTTTAATCATCATCAAAGTATAATTTAATAGACATACAATTGGTTGTGAATGGCTAATTTTAGTCTGCATCTTAATGACAGTTCCCATGCTATTCTCCAGAAGGTTGTCTCAGGTATTCGGTCTGTACTTAATCAGCATATCATGTCCTCAGAGCCCAGAAGCCACAGAATGATTTGAGTAGGAAAAAGTTTAATAGACATAAAAGGACACAATGTCTGAGCCAGGGTGTCAGAGTATTTGACAGTGAGTGGTGAGAAAATAATAACAGAATAGGAAAATGAGAAGCATTTGCTGACATCTAGGCTGAATAAGAGTCATAAAGGAGGGTGTTTCTTATCATTGGCTGAGGCCATGAAGGCCTGGGTAGCTTCTCCAGAGGCCTATGCCCCACCGTTCACAATGATGATTGTGTGCACTTTCACAGCTGGAAACAACATCCTCATGACACAGGTTCTGTGGGAGGAGTCAATGTGGGTCACCCTGGGAAGAGAGGGCTCCTGGAGCATCTGGGGCACTCTCCTGCACGCCTTCTCACACAGATTTCCCCTGGAGGACTTTGGTTTATATCTTTTACCTGAAATAAGTCTGTTCAAGCTGCTACTGTCAAACTGTATTGACTGGTGGCTTCTAAACAACAGAAAATGGTGTTGTACCGGTTGTAGGTTGGAAATCGAATATCAAGGTGCTGGAAGACTCTTTGTCTGAATAGCATATCCTGGCTTAACAAATGCTTTTTCTCTGCTCTGCCTTTACAAGTGGGAAAGGTGAGAAAACTCTCCATAGTCTCTTTAATGAGAGCCATAATGGCATATATAAAACTGTATCTCCCAGACCTATTGTCTCCCAAGGCCTCACTTCCTAACATTATTGTATGCATTGAAATTTTAACAACTGTATTTCAGTGCATTCCTAAAATCATACTGTGGTAATGAATACATTAATCAATCATTATTCTGTGAGTCTTCTAATGATGGTAAGATGATAACAATTGGTTTGGGGGCCCTTGAATCTTGGAAATGATGCAATGTATGAGACTGTCCTTAGGGAGCTCCAGTCTCTGCACTTGGCTTCATCCGTGTCCTCTAACTGTTTACCACCCAAGAGAATTATTAAATGAAGACACTGGAGAGTGTTGCTGTGCACTGCAGATGGGGGCCCTGAGGAAGCTTTCTACATCATAGGATCCAGACACTGGAGAAACCAGGCCCACTGCCCTGAAGAGCCTAAGATCCTGGGAAACTGAAGCTGTTACTGGAGCCACATTCTATGGAAGCCGATTGTGTAACTAAGCATGCACTGCAGGTGTTCATGAGAAACTTCTATTAACCTGGAAGGAACACCTATCTGTGCTATTTTTCTATTATCCTTTATTTATTTATCTTACATTTCAACTGCATTAATTCATCCATTTAAGTCACAGTGTATATTTCTCTCTCTCTCTCTCTCTCTCTCTCTCTCTCTCTCTCTCTCTCTCTCTCTGTGTGTGTGTGTGTGTATGTGTGTATGTGTGTATGTGTGTGTGTGTGTGTGTGTCTGAGTGTCTGTATGCTGGTGAGTCTGTGTGTACATGATATGATACATGTGGGGGTGAAAAAATAATTTCTAGGATTAGGTCTCAGGGTCTGAACTTAGGTCACTCTTTTCCCACAGAGCCACTTCCCCAGCCCTTCTTTTCTAGCTTATGTGGGACAAGGGAACGATGTCACTAGAAGAACTGGCATGGAACTGGCAAGGTGGAGCATGTCTAAACCCCTGAGACCAGTAGGAGTGACACTAACTCCCTCCCTGTTTCTGTGCCTGCCTCTGAGCACACAACCCAGTGACCTTTAATTTTTTAGTTTGTTTCAAATAAATTCTGAGGCATTTTCTTTTATACATCACAATTCTAAAAGGAAAAAACTTGCAAACTAGTGTCTAAAGAATTTTGGGTACTTAAAAAAAGAAAAAAAAAAAAACTAGTTCACTAACAGTAAATGAAAGCCATTGCATTGAAACAATTGACAAATTCTGACACCCCAGGATGACAGGCATCATGTTGAACGATATGCAGAAATTTGCTGTTAGGAAACACAGGGAAAAGGCAGTTCTTTAGATGTAAAGCAGCTGTTTGAATTAAGAGACTCAAGAGATAAATGTGCCCAGATACTGAGTTACAGGAGATATTGATAAAATACTATTTCTCGTTGTTACAGCTTTTAGATTTACTTTGGTTTTTAGTTGTAGGCTTGCTTGTGTGTGTGTTGGGGAAGGGTTATGTGCACAGTTGTGCAGATGCCTATAGAGGTCCTAGAAGATGAATTATCACTCCTGCAGCTAGCGTTCCAAATAGTTCTCAGAACCTGCATCAGGAGGCTTAGAATCACACTTAGGTTCACTGTAAGAGCAGAACAGACTCTTAAATGCTGAGCCATCTCTACATATCCTTTGCCACATATTTTTTAAAAAGACATTAGTTTACTTCTTGT
The DNA here is from genome assembly GCF_978045245.1 of Mus caroli. Classification (NCBI taxonomy): domain Eukaryota; kingdom Metazoa; phylum Chordata; class Mammalia; order Rodentia; family Muridae; genus Mus; species Mus caroli. The sequence goes on along the minus strand of NW_028227258.1, from coordinate 141,230,744 downwards.
CAAAACCATGAGCCAAAGTGTTTAACCACAAGCATTTATGAACTTTACTGATGGATGCATTCTTTGCCACTGTGGGAATATTGTACAAATATCTATATGTTCTTATAAAGGTTGATGAGACATGTATCTTAGTAACTGGTTATGGTACATAGGTGAAACAAATGCTTCTTATCTCTGCTAGTGATGAGAATCTCTAGGCAATAACAAAGCGACATTCTTGCTCATAGTGTGATAGTATTAGATAATGCATTCTTCTCAATTGGTAATTTTTCTTTAAGTTTTGGTAAAGAGTTCACTTCTATTATTTTGTGACTAAATATTTCAATTTTTTTCTGCAAACTGTCTTTTCATCCATAATCCTCTTAATCCTTCTTCCTGTCATGATGTGTCCTTCCATAGGTGCATACATGGTGTATCAAGAGAATGCAACATACTGAGTTTAGTGTCTATCATTACAACGTGCATGTATAGATCTTGATAATTCCTGGCAACACATGGTCTCAGACAATTTATAGTTTTATTAAATCTGCTTTAAATTTTGAAGTAAATTAAGCTATGTTTATTTAATAACATACTTGTAAGATGTACCTATATTTACTCATAAAACTTTCCAGTTTCTCTCCCATATACTGTTTGTTTCATGAAATAAGTTATTCATCACCGTCATGGTATTTCTATATGGCCACAATGCTGCAATCGTTATTCATAGTCAAGTCTTTTTATGTACCTATGGCACCATTCTTCCAAATCCATATATATATTTGCAGCTGCTGACAGGCAGCATATGTGAATCATCAACTAACCTGACATCGTAAAATGGTTCTTTGAAGTGGATTTGCCAAATTCTTTTCACAGGTGAGTCTGAATTCTGTTGCTGTATTCATTTGCCAATGTGTTGTATTCCCAGGGTATAGGTCTCGCTCAGCTGGTGAGGGTGAAGGGTATCGCATGCTGAAATTTAATAAGCAGTACACGCTCCTATTTCCTGATCATGTGCTTTTCTTTTCTGGAAAGTAATTTTGTTTTACTTAAATCTTTTAGTTTTGAGACATTTTTACTTGCTCCTTGAACTTTGCAAATATTTTGTTTTATTTTATTCTATCAACTTGTAAATATATATATATATATATACATATATATATATCATATTGGTGTTATACTGATTCTAATTTAAGAACTTATTTATCAATGGCCTAGTTGGACATCAGTGGGAGGAGAGGCCCTTAGTCCTGTCAAGGCTCAATGCCCCAGTTTATGGGAATTTGAGGGTGGGGATGTGGGAGTAGGTAAGTGGGTGGGGAACACCCTCATAGAAGCAGGGAGAGGAGGGAAGGGAAGGGGGTTCTGGAGAGAACAGGAAAAGGGATAACATTTGAAATGTAAATAAAGAAAATATCCAATAAAAAAGGAGCTTATTTACCCACCCATTATTTCTGAATTAATCTCACTTTTAGTGCTTTCTGTGTATCCTTTCTATAAAGATCTCAGAAGCAGTAAAAAATAAGTATTTCTATATGTATTTATTTGAAGAGTCTTTGCTTTTAAAAAGAGTCAGTACTTTTAGTATATTGCACATTTCTGTTAGTTGCTGCACTTCTTTTGATACTCAAAATATGCAATTACCCTAGATTTTAATTAACAGGGTAGAGGAATAAATTATGGTATATATGCAATAAACTGACCAGGCAGACCAGGTGTCCTTCTGCTTTAGGCTTGCTAGAAGCTTGGATAACAGGCGTGTGCCACTCAAAGTAACAAAGATGAACATTAAATAGCATTAATTAACCTATTCTATGCCCTACCCTGAGGATTATTCCCTGATGTAGGCTATAATCCTACAAGCCTCACTGGAACAAAACACTACCAATAAAACTGCTTGATGTGTTTGCATTATCTTTGTAGCATTGTAATGTATCCGTTTTTACTATTTAATTTGTTCTTTTATAATTTTATTCATGTATATAAAGCATGTTGATCACACTCACCAAGACATTTTCTTATCTCCATTCTACATTTGTCAATTCTTCTTTCCCCAGTAAAAATTCCTCTCCTACATTCCTGTTTGTTTCATTTTATAATCCATTAACCTCTGCTATCTGTGTGACCATAAGCTTAACACTATTCTGGAGTGTGGGGAGATTACTAGTAGGTACACACTGAAGTCAAGAACTCACCCTCTGGGACGGGATCCTTCTGGATTCCATTTGCACCCGGAGCTGACCCTGTGCCACATTCTTCATACCTAAATCCCTCTTGGAGAGGGCTGGTCTCCCAGGGATGCTGACACACCTAAGAGCACAGATAAGAATACCACTTCTGCTCAAATTCCTGGCCCAAGAAGGATCCTTCCAGAGTCATCAGGACACAGGAACTAAGGAACAGTCAGGGCCAGGATTCTTCCTATTTCCATCTGTGCCCCAGAGCTGACACTGTGCCACAGTTCTCCATAAGCAAATTCTGGCCAGAGAGAGCTGGTCTCCCAGGATTGCTGACACAGAGGCATACAGGAGGGACAAGCCACAGTCAGAGACATCAAAGCCAGCTAACACCACAGAAAGCCAGATGGCCAGAGGCAAGTGCAAGAACATAAGTAATATCAGAACCCAGGTCTCCCACCACACCAAGCGCTGGATACCCCAAGACGCCAGAAAAGCAAGTCTGATTTAAAATCACATCTCATGATGATGATAGAGGACTTTAAAAAGGACATAAATAACTCCCTTAAAGAAATACAGGGGAATACAGGTAAACAGCTAGAAGCTCTTAAAGAGGAAACACAAAAAAATACCCTAAGAATTACAGGAAAACACAACCAAGTAGGTGAAACAATTGAACAAAACCATCCAAGATCTAACAATGGAAATAGGAACAATAAAGAAATCACAAAGGGAGACAACCCTGGTGATAGAAAATCAAGGAAAGAGATCAGGAGTCATAGACACAAGCATCGCCAACAGAATACAAGAGATAGAAGGGAGAAATCTCAGGTGCAGAAGATACCATAGAAAACATTGACACAATAGTCAAAGAAAATATAAAATGCAAAAAGCTCCTTTTTTTTCATTGTCTCAAGCAGGTAAAATTTTTTGTGTGTAGGAAACATTCAAGATCTTTCAAATAACTTTTTTGACATATGTAATCAACTGTTGTCAACTACAGTTTTCTTTTTCTTTCTTTTTTAATTGGAAATTTTCTTTATTTACATTTCAAATGTTATCCCCTTTCCTGGCCCCCCCAGGAGCCCCCTAGATCATCTCCCTCCCTCTGCTTCTATGAGGTTGTTCTCCCACCCACCCACTCCCGCCTCCCTACCCTGGCATTCCTATACACTGGGACATTAAGCTTTCACGGGACCAAGGGACTCTCCTCCCATTTATGCCTGACAAGGCCATCTGCTACATATCTATCTGGAGACATGAGGCCATCCATGTGTACTCCTTTGGTTGGTGGTTTAGTTCCTGGGAACTCTGGGGGTCCTAGTTTGTTCATATTGTTGTTCTTCCTATGGGGTTGCAAACACCTTCAGCTTCTTCAGTCCTTTCTCTAACTCTTCCACTGGGGACCCCGTGTTCAGTCCAATGGTTGGATGTGAGTGTCCAGCTCTGTATTTGCCAGGCTCTGGCAGACCCTCTAAGGAGACAGCTCTTTCAGGCTCCTGTCATCATGCACTTATTAGCATCCACAATAATGTCTGAATTTGGTGACTGTATATGGGATGGGGCAGTCTCCTGATAACCTTTCCTTCAGTCTCTGTTCCACACTATGTATTTGCTCCCATGATTATATTGTTCCCCCCTTTAGAAGGACTGAAACACCCCCACTTTAGCCTTCCTTCTTTTTGAACTTTACATGGTCTGTGAGTTGTATGTTGGGTATTCTGAGCTTTTGGGCTAATATCCATCTATCAATGACTGCATACCATGTGTGTTCTTTTGTGATTAGGTTACCTCACTCAGGATGAAATTTTCTAGTTCCATCCATTTGCTTAAGAATTTCATAAATTCATCATTTTTAATAGCTGAGTAACACTGCACTGTGTAAATATAAATGGGACATTTGCAAAAATCTCCTAACTTGAAACATTCAGGAAAATGAGGACACATGAGAAGACCACACCTAAGGATAATAGGTATAGAAGATTCCCAACTCAAAGGGCCAGTAAATATCTTCAACAAAATTATAGAAGAAAACTTCTCTAAAGAAAGAGATGCCCACAAACATACAAGAAGCCTACAGAACTTAAAATAGGACCAAAAAACAAATTCCTCCTCTCACATAATAGTCAAAACACCAAATGCACATAACAAAGAAAGAATATTAAAAGGAGTAAGAGTCAGTAAAAATGTCAAGTAACATATAAAAGCAGAACTATCAGAATGACAACAGACTTCTCACTGGAGACTATGAAGCTAGAAGGTCCTGGGCAGATATCATACAGAACCTAAGAGAACACAAATGCCAGCCCAGGCTACTATGGCCAGCAAAACTCTCAATTACCATAGATGGAGAAACCAAGATATTCCATGGCAAAAGCAAATTTACACAATATCTCCCCACAAATCCAGCCCTACAAAGGATAGTAAATGGAGAACTCCAACACAAGGAGTGAGACTATACCCTAGAAAAAGCAAGAAAGTAATCAACAAACCCAAAAGAAGATAGCCATAGAAACATAATTTCACCTCTAACAACAAAACTAACAGGAAGCAATAATCACTATTCCTTAATATCTCTTAACATCAGTGGACGCAGTTTCCAAATAAAAAGACATAGAATAACACAATGGAGACTTCAGAGAACCAAATAACCCTACCAAAAAAGGGGAACAGAGCTGAACAGAGCATTCTCAATTGAGGAAACTTGAATGGATGAGAAGCACCTAAAGAAATGTTCAATATCCTTAATCATCAGTGAAATGCAAATCAAAATCACCCTGAGAGTCTACCTCACACCAGTCAGAATGGCGAAGGTCAAACACTCAGGTGACAGCAGATGTTGGCAAGAATGTAGAAAAAGAGAAACACTCCTCCGTTGCTGGTAAGATTGCAAGCTGATACAACCGCTCTGGAAATTAGTCTAGTGGTTCCTTGGAAATTTGGACATAGCACTACCTAAGGACTCAGTTATACTATTCCTGGGCACATACTCAGAAGATGCTCCAACATGTAATAACAACACATGTTCCACTATATTTATAGCAGTCATATTTATAATAACCATAAGCTGGAAACAACCCAGATGTCCCTCAACAGAGGAGTGGATACAGAAAATGCGGTATATTTACAAAATGGAGTGCTACTTTAAAAAAATGACTTCACGAAATTCACAGGCAAATGGATAGATCTTGAAAATATCATCCTGAGTGTGGTAACTCAGTAGCAAAAGAACACACCTGGTATGTATTCAATGATAACGTGGATATTAGGCAAAGAACATGTAATAGCCACAATACAACTCAGGGACCACATGAAGTGCAAAAGGAAGGAAGAACAAAGAGTGGATGCTTCAGTCCTACTTAGAGGGGGAACAATATAATCAAGGGAAGTAGAGGGTGGGAGGGACTTGGGAGAAAGTAGGGAGGCAGAGGGGAAGATTCAGGTATGGAAGGAGATTGAGGAGATGTACAGAGGGTCAGGAAACTGAACAGAGGTTTGTAGCAATGGGGGATGGGCAACTGGAGGTAGCAACCAGAAAGTCCCAGTTCCCAGGAAAGCAAGAGACTCCCAGGACTCCATTGGAATGACATTATCTGAGGGGAGTGAGAACCTGTCAAGACCATATACAGAGGTTAGACATGGCCCCATGGTTGAGGGATGGGGCCATTCATCTCCAAAATTTTAGCCCAGAATTGCTTCTGTCTAAAGGAAATACAGGGACAAACAGTGGAACAGAGAGTGAAGGAAAAGCCAGAGACTGCCCCACCTGGGGATCCATCCCACATGCAGACACCAAATTCATACACCTTCGCTGATGCCAAGAAGTACTTGCTGATAGGAGCCTGGTAGAGTTGTCTTCTGAGAGGCTCTGCCAGAGCCTCACCAATACAGATGCGGATGCTTGTAGCCAACCATTGGACTGAGCACAGAGATCCCAATGGAGGAGTTAGGGGAAGGACTGAAGGAGCTGAAGGGGCCTTATCTGGGATCAAGGTGAGCAGAGGCCCTTGGCCCTGTGAAGGCTTGATGCTCCAGGGAAGAGGAATGCTAGGGCAGTGAGGCAGGAGTGGGTGGGTGGGTGATAGAGCACCCCAATAGAAGCAGGATAAAGGGAGATGGGATAGGGGGTTTTCAGAGAGGAAACTTGGAAAGGGGATAACATTTGAAATATAAACAAATAAAATGCCAATTAAAAAAAGAAAATGTGTGAAAATATTAAAACAGTGACCAAAAACAATAAACAAACAAACAGAACTCACCCTCCTTCAGATTCCACGTGTTAACAACAGACTAGCAAGGAGACGTTACACCAATAATTTGTTCCTCTATCTCTGCCATGCCCAGTCTTGTGCTGGCCCTGTGTTGGCAACCACTGAAGCTGTGAGTTCATGACTGCAACAGCTATGTCATGCTAGAAGAAAAGTTTTAAAGGCTTTTCCTTATCCACCATTTACATTCTTTATCTACCCATATTCTACCATGTTCCTGGAGACTATAGTAGGACATAATAAGTGTTCAGGGCTAAGCATTCAATTGTACCATATTGTCACCACCCTGAATAGATTATAGCCTCTCCGTTCACTGTTGTTCACTGGTTCACTGTAAAGAGAATCTGAGAGGAGTAAATTTCTATGGTCATAAAAATAACTATTTGAAAAGGAGTCTATTTAGCTAAACCACAGTAATAAACTTCCCCCTCAAGGTACTGTAACTGTGAGGTTTTGATTGGATTTAAAGTACAAGGCACAAATTCCCTCCTATGAGGCAGGTCTCAAATCTAAGCAGGTTGTAGGTGACCATCCATGTAGTAGTCAGCCAGCATTGCATCAATGGCCATATCTTTTCTAGAAAGTTAGTATTGTGGTTCAGAGCAGGATGTGGGTACATGTATGTGTCACAGAGCCAAGGATACCCTCTAATGCCTGATTACATCACCTCTACCTTTTAAGTTCTTGTGTTGCAGGCATCGGCATACCAGGTTTATGTAGTGCTGGGGATTGAATAAAGGAATACAGGACTCCTGTATGCCAGGTGTAGTGTTCTAGATAAAAATGCCTCCCACAGAATCACAGAGAATGGCATTAGTGAAGTTATGGCCTTACTGGAATAGGTGTGGCTTTGTTGGTGGAAGTGTGTTACTGGTCAGGGATGGAAAATAGGAGGTGTAGGGGTGTGGGGGTGTGGGGGTGTGGGGGTGTGGGGGTTTGGGGATAGGGGTGATTTTCAGGTTTTAGAAGCTCAATCCAGGCTTAGTACTTCATTTTTCTCTCTGTTGCCAGCCAGTCAGACATTGAACTCTCAGCTCCTTCTATAGTACTATGTCTGTTTTCTACAATGACCACAATGAACTAAATGTTTTCTAAGAGTTGCCATGGTCATGGTTATCTTTCCACAGCAACAAAATCAAGAAGAAAGGCAAGCTCTCTAACAATTTAGCTACATATATATTCCCTTTGTTAGTCTTTTAACTTACCTGAAATTTTGTAGGTCTGTAGTAAAAGAATCTATATACCTGTCTAGATGTAAATAAAGTCTACTATGACGTTCAGTAGATGTTTGTTTAAAGTGTCCAATTAATTATTTTATTCCACTTTCAATTATTGACTTACTTTTATAAAGAATCTTTCCTCATCCTGAAGGTAGAAAAGTCAATATTCTATCTATATAATTGCATTGTGTCTGCTGAAGAAGTAAGCACAATTAGTAGAAGAAATTAAAAAGGCATATCTTTAATGTCAGTAAAAATTTAAACACCATGATGATAGAGGGATGAATAATATCTTAATGAGGAAACTATTATTATTTCAAGATATACATACTCTATTCAGAGTTAATGTAACACAAGAGACCTCAAACTGAAGCCATTGTTCATTATACATTGCTTTAGACCACTGCATATCTTTTCCTACTTAGTCAGTAAAGATAGGGAAATGCTATTGACTCAAGGATATTTCTCATTTCTGAGCTGGATCAGTTAATTTCTCTCTAGGCAGTGTGGTAATCCTCACCCTGGTAAGTCACCATATTGATGTTTAACTTACTGTGGCCAGTTGATTGCATAGTGTCATGAAGTTCAGGCTTCCTGAACTTAAACAATCCTTCCATGTTAGCTTCCTCAGTAGGTGGAACCAAGTGTTCACCAGCTGCCAGGAGGTATTTCTGCACTTTTCTTTGTCACTATTTTTATTCCTAATTTAATATCCTCCCAGTTGAAAGAATTTTGTCTTAAAATTTTCTTAGTGTAGAGAACAGTGATGATTAATCTCCTTATTTTATTTTGTATACAGTATGCTTATTTCTCTGTAATGCTGATATATATTTTTGCTGGATATAGACCTCTGGGCTTGCTTTTTGTTACTCAAAGGCTTAAAAACATATTTTTACTTTCTTTGCGTGACAGCTTCTGAAGGTAATTTAGCTATTATTTTTCAATGCTATTTCCCAACTCAATATGTATTTTATCCTTTGTTCCTGCAAGTCTGATAAAATATGCTTGAGAATATATTTTGTCATTTATTTTGTTTGAGACTGACTGAATTTTTAGAATCAATGTTTTGCCAAGTTTTTGTCCTATTGACCATTGCTGTGAAAATAGTTGTCTGTCTCATTCCTTTCTTTTGGGTTCTGAGTTTGTCATCACCTGTAAATTAAACTTTATGATCTGCTTCAAGCAAGCCCTTATACACTTGAAAGTTGAAGTTTTTTTTTCTGCCTGTTTTCCTCAATATGATAAATTCTTATGATCTAAGTTGCTGAAATTCAAGTCCCTAAATTTTTCTTCTAATACCTTCGTTCTGTTATTAAGCCCAATTAGTAAAATTTGACTTACTGATTTTGTACGTTTGCTTCTAAAGTCTATTTTAAGATGGTATTCTATTTCTCTATTATTTTTTTCTGTCTTTCTCTCATTGTAGGTGTAGTTTTCTCACCACATTGAATTTATATTTAGATAATTATTATATTGTCTCTTTCTACCTCAACTTCAGTAGACATCAAGTTATATTGTTCATTATTTTTCCTCCCTTAAATTGACTCATATATTTTATATGTAAAGTAATTTTTGTCTTATTACTTGTTTGAGACAGGATTTTGTTCTCCTCTACTGGTCTGGAACTGTCTATGAGCATAGACGCATTTAGACTGGCCATACTCATGCCTCGCCATCTCCAATGCTAGGTTTATAGGTGTATTATTATAGGGTTGACTGTGTTTGTCTCAAACACTGTAAATTATCTACTAGGTGTATTGGAGACATGAGGAGGAAGAAGCAACTTAAATAATCAGACAGTGATTGTTCATTGTTGGTTTTTGCAGGTATGTAACTTGGGCAGAATTTTCTCTATAAAGAGTAGATTCTTAGTTCTGTCCTGTGGAATCACATTGTGAAGGTCAGGACAGTTTTCAAGCATAAGCAGTATAACAGTTAACACGAGACTGAGTAAGAGGTTATATACACGATTTTGCATCCCCTTCTATAGATCTCCACTTCACATATGCTCTGATTCTAGCTCTATTCTCTCATTTTCATAGACAGAATGAAAGCAAGGTTTCTATGAAAATACCAAGTATCAATGTTCTCTTCACTGATCTAGGTTCACCAGTGTGGGAATCTGTTTAAGTAACAAGTGAAAGTGTATTGTTAACACAAGCATGGCCATATCAAGAACAATGTCTCAGAGTCACGAAAATGAAAAAGCCTTCCCTGGGTCATGCATGGGGAATGCCAAGAAATTCTCTTGGAAAGAGACAGATGCTGAAATGACCTTTAGCTAAATTAAACAGTCTGTGCAGAAAATATTAACCACAGTTTTCTCATTCTGGATGGTTGCAACATGAGAATGGTCCCCTACAGAGGCACCTACTAAGGTTAAATAATCCTTTAGTTTATTTTCTGAGGTGTACAATAATAGCACTGAGTTTCTGAAACTCGTGACACTTTCTTAAATATAAGTCCCTATAAAATCAAAATTAAAAAGCATATCATATACTTTCAATATACAATGTTGTAGCTGACTAGCGACCATGGATGATCTGGGTTAATCTGAAAGGGGGGCTGGAAATGAAAAGGACAGGGTGCAAGGAAGGATTAAGCCAAGACAAGGTTCTAATCAAAGCTACAAGTTTAATTCTTCATCTACAGCTTATAAAGAGAAAACCGCAAATCCCATCCTTTGTTTCAGCTGGATTATACTGCATAGCAAGCTTAGCAGGCAGTCTATTCTTCTAAGTTCCTGTAAGAAATTACAGGTGTAGCAAGGTCTTCAACTCCACCTGGGTTGATAAGCCCATTGTGGCAAGCACTCAAGGTCTGTTTAGCCTTCTCAAGGCTGAGGGAAGGGCACGAAATGTCACATAATATATATTATCATTCCAAAAAGGAGAAAAGGGAGCATAGTAACAAATACTGGGCCAAAGCAAAGACTGAAACCCTCCTGTGCCAAGTCCAAAATCTGAGTATCCATGTCTGATGTCAACACTCTCTTCAGATCTCCAGTTCCTTTCAGCTTTGTTGACTACAACACATTTCTATTTTTTGGGTTGGTTGTGCACTCTGTTAGCACCTCTCCTTGCCACATATTCCATGACTCTGTCATCTCCAAGATCTTGGAATCTCCGACAAAAGCCAGGTTTTATCTTCACACCTTCAGGCAGTGGCCTCTCTCAGTGTGACTGTATATGAGTCTGCAGCTTTTAAGAGGTTGATCAAAGTTACACGATGTCATAGGAATGAGATACCCTGTCCTCTTGTAGGAATAGCACACTACAAAGAACATAGAGAAATGTGTCCACTTACCATACATACACATGAAAGAGAGTCCCTCTGAGCAGAGGGTAGCCCTCTCCCAGTCACGAATATTCCCATTGCCCTTTATCTTAGACTTCCAGTCCTAGAATGGAAGAAAATAAATGCCCAATTTTGAAGCACCACAGTTTGTCATACTTTTCTATGGCCCCTGTAGTACATTACATCAGAATGACTTGGTTTCCCCATACTGTGTTCTGAGTTTGTCAAAATGCTAATAATTATCTGAAAAAAAAAACATAGGGAAGAATAAATTTGTTGAAGATATCCAAAACAAAAATATTTTGTCTTTAATAGACAAGTAGGGATACCAAGATTTCAGCAGTGCAGTCTTGACACTGAACTAGACACTGCGGGGAGAACGGGTCCATGCTTTTATGGCTCCACATTCTCTGTTATTTGTTGTTGGACTACCATTTCATTAGATTTCTAGAACATGACACACTCAAACTTGGGTTTTAACTGTAGAATGAACTAAAAATAACCAACTTGTTACTTTGCCATTTTCAGCTCCCTGGAAACTGTTTTAAGCAGATATGTATTACTATAATAAAAAACTCTTTGACTTTTATGTGAAAATATACTATTTATTTTGATCAAATCTGCCGAGAAGTTCTTTCTAGAGCTTAGGAGATATAAGGTAATATTCACTTATTACTCTGTCATCTCCAAATTGGGATCTCAGCAGTGGATGTTTGTGTGTGTGCATATATGTAAGTCCACTAAAAGAATGACATAGTAACTCACCATGGGAAGAGAAGGATCGATTTCCTTTCTCACCTCTTTTGTAAGATCTTAGCATGGCCTGAATCTGTCAGATGTAATTAAAGGAACCAGGTGTCATGAAGGAAGCTCACAAATAGACCTGCTCTGCTTCTCATTAGGACAAGGACCAGATGTCTACCTTGACCATTGTCATCACTTTAAAAGAGAACACTGGGGACTTGCCACCTTGGAAATGAAAGGTAGTCTTGTTATTTACACCAGAGATTAGTTGTATTTCTAAACAGAAAGTGCACACTAAGTCAGCCCATGACTCACCAGGAAGTCTTTTTCCCGGGGTTCCATCTTTGCTTTGGCAAAGGCCAACAACTAAGGCTTTCTGGTTTCTTTGTCTTTGAACAGCTACAACAGCACTCTGTGCAGCTGTCCAATCATGCGGTGTGGAGCTATGGGGGAGCTTTCCATTCCAGTACCAGCTGGTGATGATTTTATGGCTACCAGCATGAGGATTGATAGTGTCTATAAATTTACATGCAGCAAGTGTAGCCACAGATGCCTTTCTTATTCCTGTCTGGAAACCTTACTAAATGTAAGCCTGAGAAATATCCGGCAGCAGTGAATTCTGAAAGCTGATTATGTACCACATAAAAAGAGTCTTTTTTTTTTTTATCCATTTTCAATCTGCTGCCTTTTGAATTCTATCCAGTTTCTGCTCTTTCTCAAATTAAGGTGAATGGGGGTATGGTATATAATTAGGCTGTGTTACACTATTCATTACTTCATTCACCATAATCTTATTATCTCTGCAGACATGCAAGGTCAATTCCAGCAACATTTGAACAGAGATGTGGTTAATTTTAAATGAGCTGAATATAACCAATAATACACTTGATTGAGATAAATTCTAAATGGACCAAAGCTGCCACAGAGCTTTATTCTGTTATTAACACTGACAGGCATTTACCGTCATGGTGCTGATGGGTGGATAGTCCTTTGTATTTGTTAAAAGCTGTGCAGACATGGGAAAATACTCCTGAATCCCTCATTCGCTTCACATTAGATGTAGGTCAATCATAGATTGCAAATTTTCAGTTATATAATTATGAGGCTTCCAGAAGATATAGCAGTAGCAGAGCTTTATATGAGGTCAGAGGAGTATCAGCAAATTCTAGCTATTGACATTTCTGGAACGGGATGTCCGCAAGAAAGTAAATGTTAGTGTTTTACTGAGGTGTACTATGGAAAATACAACAAACTCCCATATCTTTCTATTACAGGCTCTAATTTGTTTGTATTTTCCCCCTGGGGGACAAAATGAGCAAAATAATTGTTGTCTATATTGTTACATGTAATCATGAGTTAAATATAATTTGTTTCAAATAAAAGGGAATATGTTTACAAATAAGCTGTGTTGTAGATTATCTGTGGGTTCTCTGTATACTGGTTACTGATAGTTTTTTCTTTTTCTGGAAAATATATGAGATCTTATATTTTTCTCTCCCTGAGTAACGGCAGTGAAATAGCATACACTCTGTCAACTTTATGAACAACATATATTTACTCTGATTATTTTGAAAGACTGAAAATACAAAGATTAAGATCTGATTAATTGTCTGGTGGTGGTTCTTCACATAATCTCTGGTTCTCACCATACATAAGGCTTCATGGAGACAATGCCTCTCTTTGGTTAAGTCCCTAAGTTCATTTCTGAGGGTTCTTCCTTCTGGACCACATGCTGCAATATCATCACATTGAGGCTACATTTTCAGTACATGAATTTTGATGGGACATGTACATTCAGTCCCTTCATTTCTCTTTACTTTCTCTATGCTTACTCAAGCTCTATCCATCTCTTGTACCACAACTGAAATTCTACCACAAGGGGAATTGGCCCAATCTGTGCCCAGTCATTGTCCATTTCTTGCTTGATTTACCAGCCTGCCAGCTGTCTACTATGAGCTCTGAGCCAGCGACTACTCAGATGCTTCTTTTTAGTGCGTGTCAAAGCTTGTTGGCCAGGAAAGTTACCTTTGAAGGCTACTTGCCTATTCTATTTGTAATCCTCCTGATTTTTTTTTACCTTTTATGTGAATATATGATCATCTATCTTGTTTTTCAATCGGTCCATCTACTTTTCCTTTGTACATGCCTCTGCAGCATGTCTTGCTGACTTCTAATTTCTTTACATCATGACTTGATTTTAAAGCTGTGGGCATGGTCTTCCATCTGTAGCATAATTCCATCTGTTCCATAATTGCGCATCCCAGAGCTCAAGTGCCATGCTTCTTTCTTTTCCAACTTTCTTCTTCTCCCTTCCTTCCTTCCTTCCTTCCTTCCTTCCTTCCTTCCTTCCTTCCTTCCTTCCTTCCTTCCTTCCTTCCTTCCTTCCTTCCCCCCTCTCTCTCTTTTCACCTATGCTGTGAAATACACATGCCTTTTGTTAAATATCTCAAATTATCTATGAAGTGGATGTAGTCAGTATGAAATAAAGCAAAATCAATTCCCCTCCCAGAGGCATTTGTGAGAATATTTCCAGATTTTTTTGTTTTTCTTTCACATAACTCTGACAATGTTGACAGAAAAATATTTTCAAACACCACACATAGGAAACATTTTATTCTCTTTTATTAACTTTGATGGGTAATTTTGGCAACTATGTCATGCCATTTTGTAAACTTTCTAAAATCGTTGTTCACACCCATAATTCTGCCATTAATGTTATTCCTAAAACATACATGGCTATACAAATGTCTGATAAATATCCTTGTCTGTAAATATTTCTCTAAATTTAATACATATGTCTCAACTGGTAAAATCGTAAGTATTTTAAAAACACATAAATATTTTAAAAGCATTTGAGCTAAGGTTATGCTATTCTATAAGTGAGGCAGAGCTAGCAGTGGAGAGCTGACACCATTAGACTCACAAATGAGTTCCTGTGGTTGAGGATAGCAAGACAGTGTATGAGAAAAGAAACTCTATGTAATTTCAAGGTTGAACTTGGACTATGCTCACAAATGTGACTTTTCTACACTCTGATCTAGACTCACAGTAGAATTTTATATATGTCTAATGTTTGGCTGCATTGAAATGTCTCATTGTTCAATGTTTTTCTTGTCTTCCCATCTGTGGCTCTATTAAATGACTGCATTTTCCTTTCAGATTTCTTTTTTTTTTTAGAGACTTTATTTTTTATTTTATGTATATGAGAGTTTACTTGAATGAAAATCTGTGTACCGTATGTGTACAGTGCCTTCCGAAGAAGGTATAAGATCGCTGGGACTGGAGTTACAGATAGTTGTTATCTTCTATGTAGGTGCTGGGTATTTAACCTGAATCCTCTTGAAGAGCAGCCAGTGATTTTTAACCCCCCCCCCCCGCTTTGGTTTTGCTGTTTCCAAACTCCTCATCTATTCTTTTAAAAAAATTATTATATACTAGTTATATATGGATGGGCTTTACAATGACATTTTGAGATATATAAATGATAGATTTAATTCACATTCCCTCTTAATCTCTTTTGTCCCTGCCAATATTCTTTTTAATTCCAGTTAGCTCTCTATATTCATATCTATGTTTTGATTCAATGAGTTTCTCTTCTCACCAGTGGTGAAAGTGTGTCTTCCTTTACCACCAACCACTCACTAAATCCTCAGGGAGAAGTAGGTCCCATAAGAGCCCCTCTCTGCAACATTAGAGTGTGGATCTTGTGCACATTTTGAGCAGGTAACCATCACTGCTTTGTGTTGAAGAGCAAAATAGCCATGTCATGTCCAGAAAATAACAGTCCACACTATCCCAGTTCCTTCTGTCATCTCTTACATTGTTTCTACTTCTGAAATGTTCTTTGAACTATGTAGGATGGTACAGATGTCTCACTTATAGCTGAGAACTCATTACTCACTTATTCTCAGCACTTTGACCAGTTCAGAGTCCCTGTGGGTACTGTTAACCACTCCAAAGAGGACATTCGACTTACAAAGCTTATTAAGAAGGCAATTTGACAAGCTTGCCTTATTCAGTTAGCAAAACCACAGCAATATCATCTTCTCACTAGGGTTTGTGACCTCTGTAGTCATGGAGTTCTGATTACATTAACCAGATGAAAATTCATTCCTATAGGGTAGACAACAAATCCAATCAGAAAATAGTTGGTTATCTCCATGACAGAATTGCCACTGTCACACCATCTGGTTAGAATTGCAAACAGGGACCATGGCTTAGTAAATTTGTTGATGACAATTTTCCTCCAGCAATCCACATAGCACCTTCTTGGACTGTGAGGGTTAACCAGCAGCCAAGAAGCTCTCAATCTAGTTGAAGCTTAATTTCTCTATGTCCTGTGACAAAGTTGCATGGTGTCTTCAGCAGTAGATTCTTAGCATCTCATTCTGATAGACAGCCAATAGCAGTGGCAAATCCCAGTATTGTTTGAGAAGACCTTGAGTTAGCCTACCTCTGGGGCTAGAATTTCCATTTAATTACCCACAGTTTCTCTGAAAATCTACCCATTCAAAAGTGGAAACTCCTTTAAAATTATTTTATTTTATGATTAACTTATCAAGTATTGTTTATTTAATGGCTGTAACATGTGTCTTTAGTTCTGTCTATTCTATTCTGCATATGGCTGGCTGGCTATCTTTCACCTTCAGTTCTTGAATGAATAATGTACCATTGAGTATTTTGTTCTTAGGCAAGGTATGATTTTATCTATATTTTTAAGACATTCTACTTATGTTTTCATTCTTAATTCAAAAGATACATATGGATGTATTTTCTGACTTTATTCTGCTTGGGGTTTCCTGGTACAGGCATATTATGTGTCTCAGCAAATTAAGAAGACTTTTGAGTCTCTTGATTTCTGACCCTCTAAGAGTCTAATGTCAGTGTTTTTTCTGCTATCCCATGTTTATTGTTGTTCTTGTTTAAAATCACTATTGCATTTAAAATGTTTTTTTTTCTCTTGTATGTTGTCATATTGAATTTTTGTTGGATCTGCCTTTGGAAATTTCAATTCTGCATTTACATATATCCCTTTAAAGTACTAGGTATTGTATCATTTATTCCATCTTTGCAAAGTCTTTCTTAAAACTCAATTTCCTTACAAAAATTTTGTTTCTTTTCCACATTTTAGGCATGATTTTCTTGTCCCACTGGAACTTATTTAAATACTTAAAAATGATTTTCTGGTAATTCCATGATCAGAAATATCATGAATTTTTATGTATTTTTGCCTTTTCTATCTATTTTTTGTTTGCTTTCTTCCTTGGTTATTAATTTTCTTTTTGATATATTGACTCATGATAAAATTATATGTTATGTTAAGCTAGAATATAAACATATGTGATTATAATTGTAATATTATTATAATAATAACATAAATGGATTGTATTTTCCAGTTTTATTAAAACATACCGTTTTGTCATAAGTTAGTAGTCATTGTAGTTTATATAAATTGTATGGACAGGGGATCCTGGCTTATTCCGAGACATCTACCCCAAATTCTGAGCCCAGAGTTTCAATCTTTATTTGTTTGCTTTTTTATTTTTATTTTTTATTTATTTTTGCCCATTTCACTTTCTGCCTCTGCCTCTGGACTTTGTAGTTCAGAAGTGAACTAGAGATTTGAACAGAGTTGTTTACAGAATTTAAACTCTTTCTCTCTGACTCTTATTCCCTGGGTTTTCCATTTTACTTTCCAGTATTATATTCTTTGAGTTCTTTGTATTCTGTTACCCGGTGATTTAGAAACTTCTAATATTTGATTATTTGCATCCCAACAGTGTGATGACATTTTGCTAAAAGCCACCCTGGATGGCTTTTTTCATACTAGTTTTTTATTTCTATAGGATGATTACCACCTACTTCTCTTAAATTCTCTCTCTCTCTCTCTCTCTCGCTCTCTCTCTCTCTTTCTCTCTCTCTCTCCTGTCTTGCTTGGGTAGCTCTTTCCAATGTTCTATGTCTAAGTTGTCTTCTTTTTTTAAAGGAAGTCGATATTATGAGATCTGTGCAGTTCTTTCCTGGCCATGTTGGCTCATGTACAATCGTGAGCATCGCATCTACCTTCCCTGAATCCTACATATAGAGCAACTGTGTTGAAAAGTCAGATTTGTGAACTAGCAAGTAGGTACACTGCTAAAGTAGTGAATATTCTCTTCTTCCAGCTGAAGGTAAAGAGCACCCCCATCTATTGTCTACCAGAAACATTCAAAATGGGTCAAAGCCTTGCTGTCAGAATTCTAGAATTATCTCAAAATTCTTATGTGTGAAGATGGAGGTGGACTAGGGAAGGCTCTGATATCCAGATATTCCCATAAGAGGAAGAAATTCTTGCTTGACTGTCCAATTGCAGAATGGGTCCAACCTACATCATGATATATTGAAGAACAGTCATGAAGATCACCAACATCACGTGGTGTTTTGATATATTTAAAGGACCAGCGCATCAGCTCTACAAATGTCTTCATTGATGGGAGTCATGCTTCAGTCAGGGAACTATGAGAAACTCTGTCCTGTCTGTGATTCTTAGGCCTGGGTGCACATTAGAATTACCTGGGAGGCATTTCAGTCCTACAGATTCCTAAACTCATCTTCAGAGCTTTTCTTTCATTGATTATGTCTGTGACACAGATGCTGGAATATTTTAAAGTTACCTGATTGACTTAATGATCTGGATTAAAATCCACAGTGTTGTGTGAAGAGTAGCCTTCTAAGGGAAAAATGAGGGGACTTCTTCCAACACATTGAGGACAATATGAGGAACAATAATCCACTTATATTTTATTAAGGATATTAGGCAAAAAAGTATGATCATAAATTAGCAGTTAGGTTATTTTATAACACCTGTAGAGAAAAGGAAGGTGCAGAGACATCATGACAACACAGATTTTGGAACACAACTTTAAATAATTACAAAAATACAAAATTAATGGTGTATCTTTAGGTTGTAACATCTATTCTTTGGGTATATTAGACATGTAGCCTAGAATAAAGATGTTGCATTTCTCAAATTTCTTTAATTATAGATTCTTTTTACTTGTATAATCTCATTGACATCATTCATAAGCAAGTCAGTCAAGAATCTGTACATAGGATAAACACACACCACATTAAATCAACTCTGGGACTTACAGTGCAATGAATCAGATATTTAGTATCTGCCTTTTTAAATTTCTGGAAGTATCTGGATCAAAAATAGTCAAAGTACTTATTTACATGGCACTCAGCACTGGAAATCATTTCCTTTTCTTCTCTGGAATGGCACTGTATGTAAAACTTGGTTGCAAGTATATGGGAACTAGACAGCAACAGGTTTAAGGTTTAGAAAAGAACTCTCTCAGAGAAAGAATGATACCATTTTTCTGCAATGGAAACAAGACTCCATAAAAGAATACAGGGCCCTCTCTAAGTATTTATAACAACATTTTGTATACAATAGATGTAAAATTTTAAAATATTATCCAAATACAATTTTTTAGATAAAGAAAGTTCTATAAGTTTGGGTTTATAGAGGTATATAGAGGTTTATATTTGGGTATAAAAAAGGTTCCAACTTAGCATTGGTAGTCAGGCATTCTCTAACTCAGTTCTGGCACTCTTGCTCATACTTGAGGAGTCAAAGGGGATGAGGAAATTTGTGTTTTTCACAACAATCTTCCTGTGGTGTTGGTTTGAATAAGATGGACCCCATAGACTCAGAATTTGAATGCTTTCGGGAGTGGCACTATTTATTTGTAAGTGTGGCCTTGTTGAAGCAAGCCTGGCTAAGTAGTTTTGTCTCTTTCTGCTGCCTATGGATCCAAGGGAAGACTCCCAGATTTCCCAGCACTCTCTAGAAAGCCCAGACATCTCTATGGACACCTACCTACCATACACTTTACAGAGACAAAGTTTGGAGCTAAGACAAAAGGATGAACCATCCACAGACTACCCCAACCAGGGGTCAATCCCATAATCAGCCATCAAACCCAGACACTATTGCATATGCCAGTAAGATTTTGCTGAAGGGACCCTGTTATAGCTGTCTCATATGAGGCTATGCCAGTGCCTGGCAAATACAGAAGTGGATGCTCACAGTCATCTATAAGATGGAACACAGGGCCTCCAATGGAGAAGTTAGAGAAAGCACCCAAGGAGCTAAAGGGATCTGCAACCCTATAGGTGGAACAACAATATGAACTAACCAGTACCCCCAGAGCTCATATCTCTAGCTGCATATGTAGCAGAAGATGGCCTAGTTGGCCATCAATGGGAAGAGAGGCCCCTTGGTCTTGCAAACTTTATATGCCTCAGTACAGGGCCAGGGCCAAGAAGCAGGAGTGGATGCTCACAGTCATCTATAAGATGGAACACAGGGCCCCCAATGGAGAAGTTAGAGAAAGCACCCAAGGAGCTAAAGGGGTCTGCAACCCTATAGGTGGAACAACAATATGAACAATATGAGCTCATATCTTTAGCTGCATATGTAGCAAAGATGGCCTAGTTGGCCATCAATGGGAAGAGAGGCCCCTTGGTCTTGCAAACTTTATATGCCTCAGTACAGGGCCAGGACCAAGAAGCAGGAGTGGGTGGGTAGGGGAGCAGGGCGGGGGTGGGGGAGGGTATAGGGAACTTTCAGGATAGCATTTTAAATGTATATAAAGAAAATATCTAATAAAGATAAATAAATAAATAAATAAATAAAGTAAAATTAAACAATAATGCCAGAAAAACAGGCAACCACATCAAATGCCTTCTGCTTTTTCAAATCTTTCTGAGATTCTGCTGTTAGCAAACCACAGAACCATTAGCAAAACACAGTGAACAGAAGTGTTCTCTCGTTCTGTTCCGTCTAGAGAAGGGATCTAAAGCCTGACAATGTGTGCTTCTAGTCCCTCCTAAAACCTATTTCTTCCTGAGTTCTTAAAGTGCAGTGATGTTTATATCCTGCTGACATTCTTGGAAACTTGTAATTTGTTGGGGTAATTTGCATGCTTTTTAAATAGAATGAAGATTTATTTCTAGTGTTTTCTTCAGTTATCAAGTAGACATTATAAACGATAACCACAGGTAGGCTTTGACCCTAAGCTGCCAAGATTCTAGTGCTAGCTCAGCCTTACATCACCAGTTTTTAAGCAATAGTATTTTACATCCCTAGTAAATGCTTACCTCTATATCATTCAGTTTCCACATTAGTAAAATCATGTAATTGTTACAGGATTAAAGAACACAAATTGTTTAAAAGTGAGATTATCTCCCCAGTGCTTAGAGGATAGGAATCATTCCAATGGCCATCAGTACATCAGTACAATTTATCAATTGTAACTGAATACAATAAGGGAATCTGTGTTGATTCTTTTCCAGAGAGTGTGGGATAGAATGTGATGTTCAGTTAAAATTTTTGATTCATTATTGTCATGTAAAAGTTTAGTATGTACATAATGGGAACCTGTCTATTTTATACAGTGAGCTTACAATGTCTTAGCATTCTGTTTAGTAGGCAGTATGAACTGTCTTTAAACTCTGTAAGCAATTAGTAGTATATCATTATTAGGACCGTACTTAAAATTGTATTCTGGGCAGCAGTGAGCAGAGTGTTAATTAATTAGATTTAATTTTAATAAGGAAGGTATCATGCCTGCTGTCCGGCCAGTGCACTCAATGTAACTATTCATTAGGCTGTATAGTGATAAAAGCCATGTAGTACTGCAGTTGCTACCTTAAAGATGAGCCAGGTAAGGCTCTTATTTTTGAAGTAGACCACCAACACATGCGGTGAATATAGCCAAAGTATAGCCACAGGTGACACAGTTGGTTCCTAAGCAGTGTTCTATTTACATTTCATACTAGTTAGCAATTGTATTTGTAGGATTGCATTTGCTAGTGTGTGTGCCTCTGTAAGTGTGCCTATGGCTACTACACATCTCAGAGGAAACCTGTGCAGAAGACATTACAGTCCCAGATAGCCACAGAAATGTTTTCCAGGTATGTCTTGATCTATAGGATGGAGCTTTACCACACCATCTACCAGATATCCTCTGGCAATTGGCTGGTTGCAGTTTTTCTATATCAGTCTAAACTTTGTGTCTGCAAACATTTGTGCTTGAATCTTTAGGCCCTAAATAAATCTTCTATTTTTGTACCTCCACCAAGCAGTTGGCCAACTGATACTTCAAAATAGCATCTGATGGTCAAATGAGTAGCACCATCTGTTCCAATTTAGAGGATTCCTTGGTGGCACTGTGACAGCTGTCTGGCTCTGAGTTCTGAACATCAGAACTCATTTGTCAGAAAGGACTTATATTCACTGCTGTAGCCAATCTCTGTAAAGGGGTTTATTTTTCTATAAATACAATAACCAATTTTTATAGGAGTCAGATTTTTGGAAACTATTTTCTATGTTTCAGAATGTAACTTCTGAATTAGAATTCCACAAAAGAAATCTTAAATCCCACACCTTCTAGTCATGTTTTCATATGTGCTCAGGCATTACATTTTCCCTGAGAGCCTAATTACTCTTATTTAATATATGATCCTTAATAAACTTGGTTATATGGTTTGTGTGCAAAGGTTATTATAGATGGCACAAGCTAGAATTAGATATGAAAGACTTAAGCTGACTCAAAATTGGTTATGGGAAGAAACTAGTCTGGTGAATTATTTGGTAGAAAATATTAAAACAAAGAGAATCATTTGCCAATACTACAATGACACATCTGTGTAGTCATTTAATTAATAAATGCCTGCTTCCTATGGCACAGACACTTTTCTAAATATTGGAGTCTATAAAAGGTTTAGTAAGACAAGATCATTTTACTTAAAGAGTCTGGAGTCTAGTCAGATGGGGTATCTCATTAATAATGCAAGGCAGATTATTCCAATACTATTAGAAAAGCAGATAATTTCATCTGAGAGCAGAGACTAAGCAATACTTTTAGGACCCAAGCACAGGGGAAATTCACTGTGGCTCCAGTCATTTAAAATTTACTTCAAAAAGAGCTGTAATATCTGAGCATACAAATGCAGAGAGCACAACATTCCATGCAAATAAAAGCCAGTGAGCAGGCAAGAAAGCCTAAAGGACCTTGAAAAGTACATAAGTAATCTGAGTTGTAAGGCAGGGCAGAGGAGAGGGCTGCATCTTTGGTTTTCACTGGTAGATCCCCTAGTAGAGTGTTTGTCACGTGACAAGTTCTTAATATTTTAAAAACAAATTAATGAGGAGTTAGTTGTAGTGAATATACAGTATTTAACAATTGATTACTAACCAAGGAATATACTACTGGGGTTATGGACATAGTTCTGTGGTAGAATATTTGTCTAGCATGTCTAGATTCTGGGTTGAAGCCTGAGACATGGTATAAAACCAAAATGATAATTTGACAACACACGCACGCACACACACACACACACACACACACATACCACTATGCAAGTATGCAGGATGTTAGGATGTTTTCATTTTGAAATGATTCCTTGTGGCTCTTTATTGTCTGTTTCCCTAGCCATGCATGGCCAAATCCAAGTAATTAGACTCCTTCTTGTGGTAACTTTAAATGCCTGCATTAGGAACAGACATATGACATTCTATTTTTAGAGTTTAATAGGCATGATCTTTGAGGAAAAACTTGTAATATATTCAAAAAAATGTTTGACAGAATTAATGTCATCAAAGAAATCATCGAAGTAAAGAGTTCAGCCTAAGTTTTAGTAGAAAACTGAAGTTAGAAGAAAAGAGTAGAAAATAGAAGGTAGGGTACTTGAAAGTATTGCTGATAAAATGGAAAGAACATGGATTAAAAATGCAAAAATCAAAAACTTAATAGTATATGCAACATAATCAAACACATCATATTTCTGTCTTGGTCTCAGGACATGAGAGTTCTTGTTGCATTCTGTTAGTTGGACATTTCCCCTTGGAAGACTTCCCCAGGGAGTGGTGGAATGATCCTGGCATGCAGAGAGAATTTCTAGCACTCATATTCAGTCTAAAATATCTTTGAGCCAGTTGTTACAGTTTAAGCTGAGGCTAGAGTACAGATGAGGCCAGGTGAAAGTTTGTATTTCTGTTCAAACACACACACAAATATTTTATTGCTATTTAATACTTTTAATTACTATTTAATCAAGTTAAGAAAATTATTTATACACAATCCAATGCTATTGAGCAGTTTGGTATTTGGTACCATCAATAGTCCCCTGGCTAACCTAATGTATTAAGGTACTTGCCCTTTTTCATCACAGTGTTTCCCCTTTCTTCCTGTATTATCTATAACATTTTCTGTTTTCCAGCATTTTATCTGAAATAACTTTTCTGTTTGCTAATATTAGTGGCTTATTTATCTACTGATTTCCTTAATTCTATTATCATTTCACAAACCAATTTTAAGTTTATAGACTTCATTCATATTATTGATTGGATTTTAATATCTCTTTTAATTTTAACTTTTCTAATACTAAATAGCTTCTATGTTTCTACTGATTTCTACTGATACTTATCAATGTTCTCTTTCTGATGTTTATTTGTTTTTTTTCTTCTTTTGGTATGGGAGTCCTGGAGTGGCACCTAGAATAAAAGAGTCTTTCCTCCAGGGATGAAAGCTTAAAGGAGAAAGAAAGCCATACCATTTGAATCAAGCCAGCATGGATGTCAGTCATTTGGTAAACAAACAGCCACATGGGAGGAAAGGAATCTTAGAGAAAGAGTGAGATATCCCAAGAACCCAGAGCACCAACTTAGGTTATGGCCAGCATCTGAAAGAAAGACAGAAGAGAAGAAAAGAAAAAAATATGCATTTTTTTGAGTCAAGACTCAGTATGGTGCATAGGCCCTGAGCGCAATGGGATGGACATGCTGGGAAGAGAAATGGCATCATCTTTCAAAGATCTAATTATTCCTACTGTTTCTTCAGCAAGTATGGTTTTAGGTAAACCTGCTTTCCTGAGAGGAAGACTCTCATGTAAGACAATTTACATGCTTAAATCTAAAATTCTTAAGGGAGGAGACAATAGCATATTTCAACACAAAGGTACATTCTATTGTTTTGCCTAATAGGCAATAGCTTTCCGTTAGCAGGCCTTTAATGATATTGTAACATTTCTTCTAGGTTGGTAAAGTGATAGGATCATATATAGTCACTTTTAGGACTTCCTTTTTTTCTGATATAAAAATCTGAAACTACAGTTTTCTTAAAAGAAATATTTCAGAGGTATTATACCCATACAGCTTTGCCATGCTGCTCCCATTATCTCTCATTGCAAAATATTACTTGCCTGTTTTTATTCTAGTTTGATATTTTCTCATGTTATGATATATATATATATATATATATATATATATATATATATTTTAAAAATACAGTTCTTACACTGTGGTCAGTTAACATATTCTGTGTAGGTTTAATGGCCAGTTGTACATCTCTGTGTTAATCATAATCTACAATTAGGAGATTCTATGATTTCAGTTAAAAGACCCATAAATCTAGGGGTATAACAATAAGTTATTTGGAGTCAGTTTAATAGTATGCCTATTTATGAGAATAATAGTATTAGATTCTCCCTTAGTACTTATGACCTATTTAGCCATGAATTCTTAGATTCATACGGTTTTAGGTATATGTTGCTCAGCCCAAAATGGGATATCTATATCATACATCCTCCCTCAAATGCTTAGGGATCATCATGTAAGAGTGGGAAAGAGAGTATGAAGGCCAGAGGCTGTAGATGCCTACAGTGAAACATCATCATCTGAACGTAGTATAGAAGCTACACATACTAACTTGCGGCAGCTAAGACAGTATACACGAGATCTGTGCAAGGTCAGGCATGCCATTTTAAAGAATAGATGTTACCTCCTTCCAGCCTAGCAAGGCTGGCTGTGATCATTCACCGCTTAAGTGGAGCCACCTGCTGTGCTGCTCCTTTGATGTGCCACTACCTGCCTGAGGCCTGAGGCCTCTCTTCCAAGACTTTGTGGAGTTAGCACCGAACTGCATTCTTCACGAGTTCCCACTAAAAGGCTGACCTATCTACGTCAAGGGAACTTTGCTTGGCCAGGGATGGGCCTCCCCTTATCTTTATAAAGCGTGTTTGCTGACATTAAAATTGAACCTTGAGCAGAGCCTAGTCTTGGTTCCGTCCTTATCTTGCGCAGCCTAGCCCCTCTTCTCTTCCAGGTTTCCAAAATGCCTTTCCAGGCTAGAACCCAGACATGTGAACTGCTGTCTGGACACAACAAATAGAGGAAGGAGGGAGCCACAAAATCCTACTCCAGCAGAGAAAATAATAGCAATTCACAGCTGCTAGTAGAAGGGGAGTTAGTCTGACCTACACTCTAGGAGTATAGTTTTACTATGCTCCAGTAGAAGGTTACCCATCCAAGAATGTGTAAGCTACACAAATTAGACTTGACATGTTTTTAAAAAGATGAAACACAAAAGTGGCTGTGTAGGGAATGGGGAGTAGATCTGGGAAGAGTTCAGGGACTGGGGGAGGAGGGCTAAATATAATCAAAACATAGGAAAGTCTGAACCAATACAAAAAGTCATTGAAATTTATTTTAAGGTTTTTGATCTCAAAATTGATTCTATTATTTAAATTATTTAAAAGATGGTCAAGTTTCTTTATAGCAGTCTAGAAAAGGGAAATGAGGAAGACATGATTAGGAAAGGAACCCTCATCCCAAAGACTGCTTGAATCAAGAATTTCAGCACAATTAATGATATTAACAACAAGCTTTCCTTAATACCCAAACATATAGGAGACTGGGGGAGTCTCATTGTTCTCTCAGACATTTTCTGCTAATCTCAAGCAAAAGTATTAACTTTATTTCCATTGAAGATATCCTTAATTTCTGCAGCCAAATTTAACCTTATCTATTGCAATCCTATCAACTATACACCCTGTACCCTGAGATCTTATTAAATCTTTTTGCAACCTTTTAATAATATTAGCAACAAAGCACACCCAAATCCTAAAGATGACTGAATATTCTAAGGACAATGAAGTTGACTCTTCCACGAAGTGTATCCATTCATACATCAGTGCCCTGAGTGTGCATGACATCTGTACTGGCTAGTTTTGTGTCAACTTGACACAGCTGGAATTATCACTGAGAAAGGAGCTTCAGTTGAGGAAATGCCTCCATGAGATCCAACTGTAAAGCATTTTCTCAATAAGTGATCAAGGGGGAAAGGCCCCTTGTGGGTGGGACCATCTCTGGGCTGATAGTCTTGGTTCTATAAGAGAGCAGGCTGAGCAAGCCAGGGGAAGCAAGCCAGTAAAGAACATTTCTCCACGGCCTCTACATCAGCTCCTGCTTCCTGACCTGCTTGAGTTCCAGTCCTGACTTCCTTTGGTGATGAACAGCAGTATGGAACTGTAAGCTGAATAAACCCTTTCCTGATGTTTGTGCAGGAATAGAAACCCTGACTAAGACAAAATCTTCCTAAGAACACCCACACTGAAATATTATAATATATATAATAATAAACTACAAGTCTGTTTCATTGTTACTCAGCCTGAAATTACTTTCTGCATAGTTCAAGGATTGAGTTTTACCTGAGTCAAGGTCTCTGAATTATATCTCCTTAGGTTACCATAGGTAACAGCAAGGTGTGATAACCTTCATTCCTGCCACTGCTAACACCTTCAACTTAACCCTTCTTTCCTAGTACTTAATAGCAGCTATTTGCCCTTTTATTTATTTATTTATTTATTTATTTATTTATTTATTTATTTGGTTGTTTGTTTACTATTTTTGATGGTACTAAGGATACAACCTAGAGCTTCAAAAATTCTAGGTAAATATTAACTAATCTTTTCTCCTACCCTATATCTGACATTTGAGGTATAATATTTTTGATTCTTTATCATTAAACCTATGGTTATTGGGAGCTATTAAGACAACACAATTGTCCTGCTCTCTGAATTGGGCCTCTCCCCCCAAGAAGAAAAGGGGGTCAAAGCGGGCCACCGACACACAGCTCCGAGAACAACCACACATTGTTCCAGCCCTAAGTCAGCGCCAGATGTTCTGACCTCAAGATGTACCCTGATACCACCAAATTCCTGCTCCCCTGTGTAACTGCCAAAAGAAAAATTTCCACTGCCCCACCCCTCCCGCTGATAAGTACTTGTACTTACCCTTTTGCTTGTGCATTTAAGCCTTGGGCCTTTCTCAATACAGTGAGACCTTGATGTTACTCAGACTGCTTCCATCTGTCGTTCATTGCACAAGGTTCTTGTCTCTCTCTACCCCCCCCCCCATTTGGTTCTTAGGAGAAGGTCCCCTCGAGACCCTCAAATAACTGGACCTGCTGGACGGGTCAATTTGAGGTATAATATTTTTGATTCTTTATCCTTAAACCTATGGGTGTTCCATATTTTAAGTATATATCTTATGAACAGTGTATAGCTTAGCTTTGTCTCTATCATTCTGGCCATCACTGTCTTTGGCTTGAAGCACATGGGGTTTTGTGTTATATTTTTCTGGACCCACTGACATCTAGCAATCACCTGTAGCTCTGTGTTTCCTCCATCTTATATTCCTCAGCATTTTTCCTCATTTTTTGGCCTTTCAGATTTTATAATTTGATAATTAGTTTTATGCCCATTTTGAAAGTTATATTTAATTTTGCTCTTGATAGTTGCCAAAAGGTGATATACAACTTTAATGCACTAATCTTCAGTCGGAGTAAAAACATGTTTAGAGTTCATGAGTTATGACAGATATATCAACAACATCCATTTTCCCCTCTGTCCTGTGACAATACAATCATATATATATATATATATATATATATATATATATATATAACTTTATCTCTTGAAATTATTATTATGATTGGTGTATTAAAGTCAGCTCTAATTTAAAGAAGTTTAAAAATCAGGAAAAATACATTTTATTTGTTTTCATACCTTTAACATTTCTTATATCCATTGTGTTTTGAAGCCTGGTTTTCATCTGAATGTAATTCTCTTCAATATACTAGTGTGGTGGTTTGAATATAAACATCCCCCGTAAGTTCATATATTTGGATGGTTGGCCAACAGGATATGGTACTACTTGGGAGGAATTAGGTGCTGTGGAGTAGGTGTGCGCTTGTTAGAGAAAGTGTACCACTAGGATACAAAAGCCTAAGACAGGCCCAACTGTTCTTTCTTCCTGCTGCCTATGGCTCTAGATGTAGAACTCTTAGCTACTGCTCCAGCATCATGTCAGCCTGTATGCTGTCATGCTTTCTGCCATGATGACAATGGACTAAACCTTTGAAACTATAAGCAAGCCCCAAGTAAATGTTTTCCTTTATAAGAGTTATCATGTCCATGTTATCTCTTCACAGTAATAGAATAGTAAGACAATTAGTAAAATCTATTGCTTATCTTGATAGCACTTATTAAGAAAGAGTTCCTTGGTGGCCCTGTCCTTTGACATAGCTGCCAATGCTTCTTCATGGATAGCAAACTCATCAATGACTTTGCTCCTCAGTCGTCCACTAGGACCAATCTCAGAACAAACTTTCACAAGGTTGAGTGGAAAGGAAAGTGTGTAGTCATTTTCATTGCATTATAGGACTGACCCTTCATGTGGGACACAGTGGCTGGTGCTACTCTGCACTTGAAGTCACTGTCCACTGGAATGTGTCATTGGTCTATTTGATTTGTCTCTGGCTTCTGCCACATCAATATTGAATCCTCACCAGGACTTCTCCTGGTTATCCTATTGTTACCCTATGTCATGCAGATCCTTTAGCTTTGAATAAGAACTGTCCCTTTCATGAATTCTAACAGTTCACGCATGATGTTGATTTTGGGATGGGCCAACTCAAAGCCCTGGACATGGGCCTAAGTGATAACTTAGATGGTCACTATTGGAATGAGTTCTACAGCACTGCCCATGCTAGCCTACCCAGTGCCACCGCTAGCAGGAGGCAGAGTCAGCTCTCCCATTCTCATGATCTCAAGGCAGGCTCATCCACACCCATGTCATCAGACCCAGCTCCACAGTACTGCACATTACACACACCAGTCTATTCCTCTCCATCCTCACATCTTCAGTTCCATCTCTATTCATAATGATCACACTGCTCTGCTTCTCTTTCTCCCCCACTTGTCTACTATATATCTGTGCATTCTAGTTGCTCCTGCTATGGGCAAGCCCCATGGATGGCAGGCCTCTTTTTGACCTCCTTTGTCTGAGCCATGTGGTGTGATAGCAGGTGGGCCTCTGTTTTTCCACAGACCACCTTTGCCCTGCAGAGGCCCATATTCAATATTTTAATAGAATAAAACAGTCTGTATACTCTCATGCCCATAATCCTTGCATGAAAGAGGTAACAGAAGTAGGATTAGCAGTTTAAGTTCAATTTTCATTATACAGTAAGTTTAAAGCAAGCTGTGCTATATCAGATCCTGCTCCCTCCCAAAGATGAGAGAGAGTGAGAGTGAGAGAGAGAGAGAGAGAAAACAAAAACTCATAACAACAAATAAATGAACTTAAACAATAAGAAAAAAGAACAAATAAAAATGTTTTGTTCTGAATTATTGCCTTAAATCTATACTTTTCCAAACAGAATCATAATATCTTTGTTTTTTAAATATTATAATCTTAGAATCAGATACATTTGCTAGAAGCAGTCTCCTGAGATCTCCCTGCAGGTGTTATAATTAAGATAGTTCTTGGTGGGGTCAGCATGTTAATGTTTTAGCATTTTTTTTGCTAAATTAGAAAGACAAGAGAAAGTGTAGCTGCCATACTTTGTGTACTTGGTACTGTGTCTGTCTGCCTGATGGTTAAATGGCAAATGCAGTGGCTTGAATAAGAATGGCCACCATAAGTTCATGTTAGACCCAAAGCAGCCTCCCAAAATGGCATTATTGGTGACAATGTCCTAACCAGAAGGACCTTGGCCAGATAAATGGAAGGATTCCTACTGAGTAAACAGAGTTGAAAAGGTGAACTTCCATTCAGCATGACCCATCCTTAATCTGTTGAATAGGTCAACTACCTCTGTCAAGGGCATCTAGTTTCTGGTTAATCTGAACAGCCTGTATCTGACTTCCCCACTTCTCGATTCCCATATAAAATCTGCTTGCATTTCTGCCACCTTCCTTTATGACTATAATGTGATCCACTTTGGTGATCTCACTGTGCCCCTGCTTACATTCCATGCCAAAGCGGAGAAGGTTACACTGGGCTCTTTCAAAATGACCCTGTCCTCCTAACCAAACTGTAAATTTGACCATGCTATTTGCACATCATTGGCTTATGCTGGATTCTCTCATCTACCTAAGATCATATCTCTGCTGCTTTCTTCTACTTACTTTGCTCCATTGTCTCTCCTAGCCTGCCTGGGTGTCTTCTCAGAGCTGTGTGCTTTATTTCTCATTGGTTCCCTTGTAGTTTAATTCTCTCTATCTCTCAGGGACCTGTTGCAAAAGTCACACAAGTGTGTCAGGCACCTCCTGGGCACCCAATCCTGTGGAAAAAGATCTCCTGTCAACAAAATCCTGGACACCTCTCTAACAAATCTTTTTCTTTTGGAATGTGCCCTTGGATTGAGAACCTTGATAAACTTACTTCTCTGCCTCTGTGTATAGGACTGCTTTTTCCAATTCCTCACTCCTACCTTCTCTGATCTTCCTCCCAGGAGTCAGAGATTTCATTAAGTTATGCTGTCTTACTGCAAATGGCTTGATTGCAGGCTCAATGGCTTAAAATGGTATACCTAATTTTCACATTCTGACATACTGTGATAGTTTTGGGCACCACACAAGCAAATGATACAAAAATCTTATC
The DNA here is from genome assembly GCF_978045245.1 of Mus caroli. Taxonomy (NCBI): domain Eukaryota; kingdom Metazoa; phylum Chordata; class Mammalia; order Rodentia; family Muridae; genus Mus; species Mus caroli. The sequence goes on along the minus strand of NW_028227258.1, from coordinate 141,199,282 downwards.
TCTAAGAGTCCTCTACCTTCCACTCTTATCCTTTCCTCTGATAACTAGAGTCACCCTTACAGAGACTCAAACATCTACTGAGTATGCAAAATACAGAAATATTATTACTTGCTGTCTACTCTACTGAAAAGCTGATACTGGAGATGAACTTTTGCCTGCCTATACCAGATCAAAAAAAGAATGGCTGTTTAAAATTTTCTGACTAAGCCTTTGTCCTGGGTCAGACCTTACTTGGTGACAGTGAAAAGTTTAACAGGACATTCCAGAAATAGACACAAATGTTTGAGAACTGCTAAGATGTATACTATTCTGAAAAAAGGTTTCTAATGACTAAATATAATGTTTAGCTCTATAAATACCACCCCGTCTTTTTCTTAGTTTTGTTTACTGTCTTTGAAGTTTTTGTTGATATATTAACTTTCTTTCAGGATTTGTAAGGTCCATTAGGGTGTGTTGTTGCTGTTGTTGTTGTTGTTGATGATGATGATGATGATGATGTTAATAATCTATAAAATCTCTACCAGGTAAAGGTATCTTTAAACTTGTAATAAACCAAAAAAAAAAAAAGCCGGGCGTGGTGGCGCACGCCTTTAATCCCAGCACTCGGGAGGCAGAGGCAGGCGGATTTCTGAGTTCGAGGCCAGCCTGGTCTACAAAGTGAGTTCCAGGACAGCCAAGGCTACACAGAGAAACCCTGTCTCGAAAAACCAAAAAAAAAAAAAAAAAAAAAAACTTGTAATAAAAGTTTTATAGATAATTTTAATTTGCTACAGCATACCATATATGTAACTTGGATTCAAATTTAATGTAGGAAAATGGATATTTTTTAACGGACTAAAGAGCCAACCCCATGCCTTCAGATGGTTTGTTTTATTTTATTGTCCCTAGACCAAGGAGAGACCAGACCTCCTAGCTATTTTGGAAAAAGATAGATTTTGTGTGACCTTTATCCTAGGAGCAAAAATAGTAATAGAGGACAAAACCATAAACCTTGCTTATAGAAAATAGCACTTATAAACAAGATATGTTTGATGACTAATGCTTATACATATTTTAACAGAAACTGACTTAAAGATGTATCTTTAACCATCTACACATGTGCTAACTTTGTTAAGCTTTAGTTATTTGAAGTAAATTGAGTCATATATATTTTATAGAAGTATAAAAGGATCTGGACACCAGTGGAGCATCTTGTGGTACTTAAGAAAATGGCCATCAAGGGTCTTGCTAGAAAACAAGCCTCCTCCAGTAAATATGATTGCAAAGAAGAATTAAAGGAATGGCTTGTGTCCTTCTGTAGCCAATGGTCTGTTGTGAGTGTCCATGGTAAAATAGACTTACTAGCAAGTGGCTCTGTTGCAGAATCTGAATGTTCTAAAAGCTTGACTGCTAAAGTATCTTTACTATTGGCTGTGCATATAACATTTCCTGACACTGAGAAACAGTGACAATAACTCCTGAAAGGAAGGTCTGTGTAAAAGGGCTTAATTCAGTAGGAAATAATGGAAATCATGAAGATTGCAGCAGATCTGCCCCCCCCCCCAGTCCTACCTCTAACAGATATGAGAGCAACATGCCAAGAACATCAGAGATTTCACTAAGAAATTAGTGCTTGTGAAAAAATAAACTATTGGTTGATTGTTCTTCACTGCCTTCAGGATAATTTCAAGTTTATGTTATAGTCAACAGAAACAGTAATGTATGTTAGCCTATCACCAGGCACACCCTTACCTCTGCTGAGCTATTCATTTCACAGCAAAATAGTGTCAAGCTTCTCCACAGTCAAGCTGTCACACTGTATTGCACCCTGAAAAAGAAATCACAGAGGAAGGACTTCAATTCATATTGTTTCTATTAAGGGTGGTGTACTGTCTGTTGAATATACTTGCAAAATGGAAACAACACAAATGTTATAGACCATGCAGGATGGACACTATTTCATAACATTTGTAGCCACAGATCTTGAAGGTAGTGAAATTGCTGCTCTAGCATAATACTTTGTTGAATACAAGTGGCTATCAGAATTGCACAACACTCTATGGTTTGGCCAAGAATGGTCACATGAATATAGTTAATGTCCTACAGTGTCATAGAATGTCTTGCAGTGTCTCCAGGAATGCTGTTTATTATTGTTATCATTATTATTATTATTATTATTATTATTATTATTACTACCAGAGAAGAATAAATTATTCTCAGTTCTCCAGTGCTTGATCATAAATGGTGGGCAGTGAAAGAATGGGCTGCTACAGCTTATAAGCAGTGGGCTCTTTCTTCAGAACAACAGAAAATACTTAGCAAACATGAGATAGTTCTTAAGGTTAAAGAATGTGCTGAGTTTGATAGTACAGTAGCTCATGTTGTTGTTTCTGATGATGAAGCTCAAAGTCCTTTGAAGTGTATGCTTGGGATTCTCAGTGGATGATAACTTCTGACATTTGATTGGGTGAAAGCCTGTCTCCACAGCAAAGCATATAAACAGCAAGAAACATAAAAGTTCCTACTCCTCTCTACTCCAGAGAGGAGTAGGCTCAACAGAGAACAGTTATAGCTCAACTTATTTGATGGATACTACTTCTTTTTGGAGATAAACTCCAAATATCATTCTCATCTCCTTAATAATCTAATTGTTTCTCCTCAGTAGAAAGCCCATGCCAAACAATGGCATGTCTCAAACCATCAACAAAATTGTGTATCATGTCAAATCTGACTTTGATCAATGCTTCTGTGTGCAATGCATCATTTAAAGGTCTATTTCACTATCACACAGAAAGGGTTGATAAGGGCAAAGTCTACATATTGTCTTCCACCTGACTTATTAGCTGTTTAGTGGCTTTTGATTTGCTTCCTCTTGACAGTTAAACATAATACTGGTTATACATTTTAAGTTGAACATGTATGGCTCATAAGAAGCCAGCCATTGTGTTATGTGTGATCATTCACATTTTTATGGCTGAGTAGAATCATTCACATTTTCTTCTTTATCTTACAAAATGAAACACTTGATAAAAAAGTTAAGGAAAAACAAGGCTCCCAATGTCTCTTATGGACTATATTTATAATAAAGTTTAAGGCTCAAACTCAACAGGGATACATTTATAATCTAATTAGAAAATTCAAATTCTATAAATCGTACTAATTTATTGTAAACTTCTAAAGAGAATTAAGACATGCAAGTTAATCTCCAGTCTTCTTATAAATGTTCAAACACTTTAATGTATTTAATTATGTTTATAGTCATGATAAGTAAAAATGTAATTCATTTACAGGGTCAGACTTAGAGGGAAAGACCAATTTATATCTCTCATTATCTAGTACTCTATATATGTTGTAAAGATTAAGCCTAAAGCAAGTAATTAAACACAAATTGAATGTAAACTTAAAGTTTGTTTGATGTAAAATAATATTCAAAATGAGATATATTAAAGAATTTAAGAGACTTTGTTGTCTGCTGTCTATCTACTTCCCTCTGTAAGCTCACACACTCAAATGTACACACACACATATACAAGTCCATACACTCATCACATGTGTGTACACACACACACAAACACACTCTAAAGGATGAATTAGATAAGACAACTAAAGGAGCCACAAAATGTATGCGTCACAGCACTTGAAGTTTTGTGGATCTTGGGATCAAGTATTTCAAATAAGTGAATATGAAACTATTCAGTCATTTATTTGTTTGTTTATTTTGGTAACATTTGTAGAGGGTGGTTCTGATGCTGGGATTTAATGGGGAATTTGTGTTTACTGAAGCTGAAGGTCCTTGCTCTCAATTGGTTTTTGTTCTATCAATAAAGTTACCAGTATCCAAGGGCTGAGCACGGGGCGGGACATTGAGAGTTGCTTGGGTAGAACACAGAGAGAAGCTAGAAGACTGGGAAAGGATGCAGTAGCAGAGGAGATTAAGTCAGCCAGCTGTGTGAATTCTCAGGTAAGTGGATGCTGGCCACTTCCCCAACTGGGCCTGCATTTGTGTGTGGGGGGGGGGGATTTAGGAGTGCTCAGTCATTGAGTTAGGCATTTTAAGAATAACTGGTCTCTCCCTCTCCCCCTCCCCCTCTCCCTGTGTATGTGTTTTCTATTAGCTAACTGAGATAGCTCCTGCGGTGTGTGGGTGTGTGGGTGTGTGGGTGTGTGGGTGTGTGGGTGTGTGGGTGTGTGGGTGTGTGGGTGTGTGGGTGTGTGGGTGTGTGGGTGTGTGGGTGTGTGGGTGTGTGGGTGTGCGGGTGTGCGGATGTGCGGGTGTGCGGGTGCGACTTGCTGGGAACACAAAACAGTGCATGCAAAACTACAGGCAGCACATTCGATGCATTAACTCAATTGGAGCATAGAGTGCCCAGATATCTGGCTAAATATCATTTTGAATCATCCTTGAGGGTATATCAGGAAGAGGATAGTATTTGCATCTTAGACTGCATAAAGCATAGCTCCCCTCTTCAGGATGAGTGTCCACCACTCCATCTGTTGAATGCTTAATAAAGCAAGAAGGCAGAGGACAGGATGCAACCTATACTGTCGGATTGAGCCAAGATTTGTCGGTTTCAGGACTTACACTGCTAATTCCTTGTTTCTCAGGAACAGCCTAGAATCTACAGCATTCTGTCTTTCAGGTCCACTCTGGAACCCACACCATTGCTTTCTGTCTTTCAGGCCTCCCATGTGCAGTAAGGCCTGCACTGATCTCCATCTTGATGTCTGAAAATTCAGGAATGTCTAAGAGATCATACATATATGAGACAAAATTCTTCTTATAAATTTCTTTGTGAATATGCACATTTTTCCTAAATAAATGGAGCACACAGCCAAGCATCACACACACACACACACACACACACACACACACACTGCATCCAAATATAAACATACAAATACATTATTTTTACCCATTTGACCTTCCTCCTTTAATTCTGATAATTAAAGGACATGTTTTGTTTTGTTTTGAATTTGGTGTCTAATCTTACTGCATCTATGACTTTTGTGTCAATTTTGATAACCTTTAGTGCATATTTGAAATGCCTAATGCAGGGTAGTTGAGAATCCAAATATCCCCATATATATATATATGGGGATATTATATATATATATATATATATATATATATATATGGGGATATATATATATATATATATATATATATATATATATATATATATATATATATATATATCTGTTCCTGATTGTTATATAACACGGCCAGCTCCTTCCAGGTTCTGCCTACCATGCCTTCCTCACCAGAATGGACTATAACCCCTGGGAACATAAGACAAAATAAACTCATTCTTACTTAATTTTCCTCTGTCATGTATTTTATGTCATGTCATTATATATAATCCTTTGTGACAAGATTTTATGGTATCTGATTTATGTTCTTAATATTGCTTTAAAGTAATTGGTATTTCTCAGTTTCTAAAGTTACTTTACTTCTATTTTGTATTGAAAAAAATCTCTAATGCAAGTATATTCTTACTGATGCTCTGTAGTCAACAAAGCATAAGAGACTGAGAGTACCTTTACTATATTTAGATTTCCTCCACTTTCTTCTAGCTTGGCCTCCTTGGAATTACAGAAGGGTTTGTAACACTGCAGAATATCCCAAAGAATAAGCTTTTATCTGATGAATCCTATGACAGAGTAATGACTGGGTCAACTTGGTGTTGTTTGGACTTCTCCAGAAGTTCATATTGAAACCAAAACAACCATTGAATGCTTTGGATGTTTATCTTCATCATATGCCCCCTAAGGATGAGTAGTTTATGTTTGGTTCACTTATTGCCTTCAGAAAAAAATTTTACCAGAGAAAAATTGCTGATTCTGCAAAAGGTTTCTTGGAAGGAAGATGTGTTCCTCCTTACATTGCTAGAACTCATTTAGCTCTCTTCAAGCTGGAAATGTGTTAGTCTACCTCATACTGAGATAGCCATTAAGCCTCAACACAAATCCATTTATCAATTTTTTACTTACTGGAAGTTCTTGATTTGTTCTGAAAAATCACTTTTAGCAAAAGTTTCAAAGTTCAAGAGTTTAGGCAGTCTTTATCACAAGTTTCAAAGTCAAACTTTGGGCATTCATCAGAATTGGGGAATAAAAATGTAGAAATTGGTTTGCTGCTAGATACCAACTTTCTAGATGTGTTTTGATAAGTACGCATAATGCTAAGATCACATCAGTGTCTTCCTACCAATAAGTCTTTAATTTTGTACTTTTTATACAGTGAGGCATAGATAATTCTGCACACTTTCTTATTGAGTCTTCACAGTTGTCCTATGAGCCAAATGTGATGACTTGTCTTCCCTGTCTACTTGACTGGTTTTAGAACCCCTTCTGATGGGCAGAAGGGATGGCTCAGTAGTTAAAAGCACTTGCTGCTCTTACAGAAGACCCAGCTTTGATTCCTAACACCCGCATAAAAGTTCACATCTAACTCCAGTTCCAGGGGGATCCAACATCTTCTTCTAACCCTTGGCACCAAGCATATATACATATATACAGAAAAAAACACCATCATGCATAAAATATAAATAAATAAATCTCTTGGAGACACACCTCTGAACCTATCTATGAGTATGTTTACAGAGAAGTTTAAGTGACGAGGGAAGATTAACTCTGAATATGATCACGACTCTGTGGTAGTTTGATTTAATCACTGTCTGGGATTTCTACTCTGCCTTTGACCCTTTAGTTCCTGGATAAAAGATACATCCAAACTTTATATTTGCAAAAAGCCATAATCAGCATAAGAGCTGGGTAGATATTTATCCTCTATACTATTATGTCTATTTCCCAGCCAATAATCCCATTATTTAATTTGCCATGTTTCCTCTGGGCTGATCTTAACTCCAATTAGCCAAATCACATGGCCATGATTTCATGACTCATCTAAGCTAAGATGGCTTCCTCCTCTATCTGTTCTTCTTTCCTTCATGTTTTTTTTTTCCCAATCAAATCCCAGGAATTCTAAACCCTGCCTTCGGCTCTTCTGCCCAGCCATTGACTGTCAGCATCTTTATTCACCAATCAGAAATAACATGGGGGAAAGGTCACATAGTGTCACTTATGTCTACCTGTAGACTCTCTCATCTCTGGGACAACCAGGCCTTGGGGTTGGTTAGCAAGATATATAGCAACAGACCAAATCTCAACATCAGCGTTTTCTGGACTACATACAAAGCAAAAATGTGAGCTGAGCATTAGCATTAATCTCTGTTTCCTGATTGTGATATAACACAGCCAGCTCCTTCCAGGCTCTGACCACCAAGCCTTCCTCACCAGGATGGACTATAACCCCTGGGAACATAAGACAAAATAAACTCGTTCTTATTTAATTTTCCTCTGTCACGTATTTTGTGATAGCAGCAAGAAAAAGAGTATAGCCGGGCGTGGTGGCACACGCCTGTAATCCCAGCACTCGGGAGGCAGAGGCAGGTGGATTTCTGAGTTCGAGGCTAGCCTGGTCTACAAAGTGAGTTCCAGGACAGCCAGGGCTATACAGAGAAACCCTGTCTCGAAACAAAACAAAACAAAACAAAACAAAACAAAACAAAACAAAACAAAACAAAACAAAACAAACAAAAACCAAAAAAAAAAAAAGAAAAGAAAAAGAACATATCAACTGAAAAGAAATATGACAAATAATTTCTTGACTAAAAGAATAGTGCTATGGTGATTAAGAGTAAAATAACTAGTCAGATAATGACAATGTTGGTAGATACTAGGGAAACACTCCCTAATTCTTGTGTTTTTATGCACATATATAACATGAGAAATAACAAGGTTGAAGCCCTATTATTATTTCTAATAATAATAACCAGTATTATTATTAACACTGATTACCTGTGAGCCCATACATATTGGAGACTGTAGCCCATTTCTACAGTCTCCTTAGTGCTTTGTATGAAAAATTTCAAGGGGTTTGAGCAATGGCTTCTTGCTTGATGTACTTATCCTATTGTTTTAAACAATCTGTGTTCATCACTTACTTCAATTCTTCATGAGTTCTCCAATTCCATGTTCTTCTTTTGACCTGGTTGCCAGGTAAAGTATATCTTCATAGGAAAGGCAGCACCATTATATTTGATTTGTTTTCTAAATATAAATCATTTTATCCTTGAAAAGTTTCACTTGTTCTTTTAAGTCTACAATATGATGTGCTACAAAATATCAATAAAAATGAGAAGTGTCTTCCTAAATATTCACATAATAGAGCTTAATAAGTATTACCCTACAGAGGGAATTATGCTCTCCCCAGAAGTTATATATTTCCAAATAAGAGGCCAGATGCCTGGTGTGGGATATCTGCCCTCAAGTTGGTCAGTGGTGTCTTGGCAACTATCCAAACAAAAACAACTATTGATTGCCACTCTACATTTCCTATAGTAACTTTATGGCAAACCCTATACATGACAACATGGAGAAATCAAATTGGTACTGACAAGGAAGCTTTCTCCCTGCTGGAAAACATTCATAGTAACAGAAGGGGCTATTTTAGGATCCTAAGAGGAGGAAAGCTATCAACAGTCTTATCCATTTGTGGGCCCCATGAGCTATGGTAATGGTCAGAACATCAAAGTATACTCAAGGATGCAATATTGGCATACATGTTATGGTTTTAGTTAGGATTTCATTGTTGTGAAGAGACACCATGAACACTGCAACTCTTATAAAGGACAATATTTAATTGAGGCTTGCTTACAGGTTCAGTCCATTATCATTATGGAGGGCACCATGACAGCATCTAGGCAGCCATGGTGCTAGAGGAACTAAGAGTTCTATCTCTTGTTCCAAAGGCTTTCAGGCAGCTAGGATGAGGGTCTTAAAGCCCACACCCACAATACTTGATTCTCTGAGCCAAGCATATTCTAACTATCACATTTCATTCCCTGGCCCCAAAAGTCTTGTTCAAATACAAGAGTCAAATACAAGGGCCATAACTAGACATAGCATAATTAAAATTAAATTTAGCCTGACTTCCAAAGTCCCCATAGTCCATAGCAGTCTCAATAATGTTAAAAGGCCAAAGTTCAAAGTCTCTTCTGAGATTTATCCAATCACTCAATTGTAATCTTCAAAGCAAGACAGAAAACCAGCTAGGCAAACTTGAAACTCTGCAGCTCCATGTCTGATGGTAAATCGGTCTTCAGATCTCCAATTCCTTTTTCATCTGTGTTGACTTCAACAAGCTTCTTTCTCTTAGGCAGGTTCCACTCCCTGCTTGCAGCTTACCTCGGCAGATATCCCAAGGCTCTATCATCTTTAATATGTTGGGGTCTCCAAGTCAACTTTAACTTTTATCTCAATGTCATGGATCCACAAATGATCTGGGCTCCTCCAAAAGGATTGTCTCACTTCCATAGTTCTTATGTTTATAGCATTCTAGGCTCTGGTTGACTCCACTCCACTGCTGGTATTATTCTTGATGATCAACCCATGGTACTGGCATCTCTAGTTCACTGGAGTCTTCTGCTGAAACAAGGCTTCACCAATAATAGCTTCTCATAGGCTCTCTTCCTGGTGCCAAGCCTCAACTTCTTCATATGACCCCTTCAATCCTGGGCCATCAACTGTAACTAAGGCTGCTCCTTCCTCGTTAACATTCCTTAGCCTCTCACAGTGCCAAGTCTCACCTGTTTTCCATGATCTCCACATACCTTCAAACCACCTAGGTTATTCGTACACATTACCAAATCCAACTGCATCATAAGATACAACATTGGCTATCTCTAGAATACAGCTTCTTTGTGATCTCAGGAAACACTTCTCAGAAGACCTCACCCCAATAACACTGGTCTCTTCTTTTTTTTTTTTTTTTAATTTCTACTTTTTTTTCTTTCTTTTTTTTTATTACATCTTTTCCTCAATTACATTTCCAATGCTATCCCAAAAGTCCCCCATACCCTCCCCCCTACTTCCCTACACACCCATTCCCATTTTTTTGGCCCTGGAATTCCCCTGTACTGGGGCATATAAAGTTTGCATGTCCAATGGGCCTCTCTTTCCAGTGATGGCCTACTAGGCCATCTTTTGATACATATGCAGCTGGAGTCAAGAGCTCCGGGGTACTGGTTAGTTCATAATGTTGTTCCACCCATAGGGTTGCAGATCCCTTCAGCTCCTTCGGTACTTTCTCCAGCTCCTCCATTGGGGTCCCTGTGATTCATTCACTAGCTGACTGTGAGCATCCACTTCTGTGTTTGCCAGGCCCTGGCATAGTCTCACGAGAGACAGCTATATCTGGGTCCTTTCAGCAAAATCTTGCTAGTGCATGCAATGGTGTCAGCGTTTGGATGCTGATCATGGGATGGATCTCTGGATATGGCAGTCTCTAGATGGTCCATCCTTTCGTCACAGCTCCAAACTTTGTCTCTGTAACTCCTTCCATGGGTGTTCTGTTCCCAATTCTAAGGAGGGGTATAGTGTCCACACTTCAGTCTTCATTCTTCTTGAGTTTCATGTGTTTAGCAAACTGTATCTTATATCTTGGGTATCCTAAGTTTTGGGCTAATATCCACTTATCAGTGAGTACATATTGTGTGAGTTCCTTTGTGATTGTGTTACCTCACTCAGGATGTTGCCCTCCAGTTCCATTCATTTGCCCAAGAATTTCATAAATTCATTCTTTTTAATAGCTGAGTAGTACTCCATTGTGTAAATGTACGACATTTTCTGTATCCATTCCTCTGTTGAGGGGCATCTGGGTTCTTTCCAGCTTCTGGCTATTATAAATAAGGCTGTTATGAACAGAGTGGAGCATGTGTCCTTCTTACCGGTTGGGACATCTTCTGGATAAATGCCCAGGAGAGGTATTGCTAGATGCTCCGGTAGTACTATGTCCAATTTTCTGAGGAACCGCCAGACTGATTTCCAGAGTGGTTGTACAAGCTTGCAATCCCACCAACAATGGAGGAGTGTTCCTCTTTCTCCACATCCTCGCCAGCATCTGCTGTCACCTGAATTTTTGATCTTAGCCATTCTGACTGGTGTGAGGTTGAATCCCAAGTTTGATTTGATTTGCATTTCCCTGATGATTAAGGATGTTGAACATTTTTTCAGATGCTTCCCTGCCATTTGGTATTTCTCAGGTGAGAATTCTTTGTTCAGTTCTGAGCCCCATTTTTTAATGGGGTTATTTGATTGTCTGGAGTCCTTCTTCTTGAGTTCTTTATATATATTGGATATTAGTCCCCTATCTGATTTAGGATAGGTAAAGATCCTTTCCCAATCTGTTGGTTGTCTTTTTGTCTTATTGACAGTGTCTTTTGCCTTGCAGAAGCTTTGCAGTTTCATGAGGTCCCATTTGTCAATTCTCGAACTTACAGCACAAGCCATTGCTGTTCTATTCAGGAATCTTTTCCCTGTGCCCATATCTTCAAGGCTTTTCCCCACTTTCTCCTCTATAACTTTCAGTGTCTCTGGGTGAAGTTCCTTGATCCACTTAGATTTGACCTTAGTACAAGGAGATAGGAATGGATCGATTAGCATTCTTCTACATGATAACAACCAGTTGTGCCAGCACCATTTGTTGAAAATGCTGTCTTTCTTCCACTGGATGGTTTTAGCTCCCTTGTCGAAGATCAAGTGACCATAGGTGTGTGGGTTCATTTCTGGGTCTTCAATTCTATTCCATTGGTCTACTTGTCTGTCACTATGCCAGTACAACGCAGTTTTTATCACAATTGCTCTGTAGTAAAGTTTTAGGTCAGGCATGGTGATTCCACCAGAGTTTCTTTTATCCTTGAGAAGAGTTTTTGCTATCCTAGGTTTTTTGTTATTCCAGATGAAGTTGCAGATTGCTCTTTCTAATTCATTGAAGAATTGAGTTGGAATTTTGATGGGGATTGCATTGAATCTGTAGATTGCTTTTGGCAAGATAGCCATTTTTACAATGTTGATCCTGCCAATCCATGAGCATGGGATATCTTTCCATCATCTGAGATCTTCTTTAATTTCTTTCTTCAGAGACTTGAATTCTTATCATAGAGATCTTTCACTTCCTTAGTTAGAGTTATGCCAAGATATTTTATATTACTTGTTACTATTGAGAAGTGTGTTGTTTCTCTAATTTCTTTCTCAGCCTGTTTATTCTTTGTGTAGAGAAAGGCCATTGACTTGTTTGAATTAATTTTATATCCAGCTACTTCACCGAAGCTGTTTATCAGGTTTAGGAGTTCTCTGGTGGAATTTTAAGGGTCACTTTATCTACTATCATATCATCTGCAAAAAGTGATATTTTGACTTCATCTTTTCCAATTTGTATCCCCTTGATCTCCTTTTGTTGTCGAATTGCTCTGTCTAGGACTTCAAGTAAAATGTTGAATAGGTATGGGGAGTTTGGACAGCCTTGTCTAATACCAGATTTTAGTGGGATTGCTTCAAGTTTCTCACCATTTATTTTGATGTTGGCTACTGGTTTGCTGTAGATTGCTTTTATCATGTTTAGGTATGGGCCTTGAATTCCTGACCTTTCCAAGACTTTTATCATGAATGGGTGTTGGATCTTGTCGAATGCTTTTTCTGCATCTAACGATATGATCATGTGTTTTTTTTTTTTTTTTGAGTTTGTTTTTATAATGGATTACATTGATGGATTTCTATATATTAAACCATCCCTGCATCCCTGGAATAAAACCTACTTGGTCAGGATGGATGATTGCTTTAGGAATAAAACCTACTTGGTCAGGATGGATGATTGCTTTAATGTGTTCTTGGATTCGGTTAGCGAGAATTTTATTGAGTATTTTTGCATCAGTATTCATAAGGGAAATTGGTCTTAAATTCTCTTTGTTGGATCTTTCTGTGGTTTAGGTATCAGAGTAATTGTGGCTTCATAGAATGAGTTGGCTAGAGTTCCTTCTACTTCTATTTTGTGGAATAGTTTGTGCAGAACTGGAATTAAATCTTCTTTGAAGGTCTGGTAGAACTCTGCACTAAACCCATCTGGTCCTGGGCTTTTTTTGGCTGGGAGACTATTAATGACTGCTTCTATTTCTTTAGGGGATATGGAACTGTTTAGCTCGTTAACTTGATCCTGATTTAATTTTGGTACCTGGTATCTGTCCAGAAATTTCTCCATTTCGTCCAGGTTTCAAGTTTTGTTGAGTGTAGCCTTTTGTAGAAGTATCTGATGGTGTTTTGGATTTCTTCAGGATCTGTTGTTATGTCTCCCTTTTCATTTCTGATTTTGTTAATTAGGATGTTGTCCCTGTGCCCTCTAGTGAGTTTAGCTAAGGGTTTATCTGTCTTGTTGATTTTCTCAAAGAATCAACTCCTCGTTTGGTTAATTCTTTGAATAGTTCTTCTTGTTTCCACTTGGTTGATTGCACCCCTGAGTTTGATTATTTCCTGCCATCTACTCCTCTTGGGTGAATTTGCTTCCTTTTTTTCTAGAGCTTTTAGATGTGTTGTCAAGCTGCTAGTGTGTGCTCTCTCTAGTTTCTTTTTGGGGGCACTCAGAGCTATGCGTTTCCCTCTTAGAAATGCTTTCATTGTGTCCCATAGGTTTGGGTAAGTTATGGCTTCATTTTCATTAAACTGTAAAAAGTCTTTAATTTCTTTCTTTATTCCATCCTTGACCAAGGTATCATTGAGAAGAGTGTTATTCAGTTTCCACGTGAATGTTGGCTTTCTATTATTTATGTTGTTATTGAAGATCATTCTTAGTCCATGGTGGTCTGATAGGATGCATGGGACAATTTCAATATTTTTGTATCTGTTGAGGCCTGTTTTGTGATCAATTATATGGTCAATTTTGGAGAAGGTCCCGTGAGGTGCTGAGAAGTAGGTATATTCTTTTGTTATAGGATAAAATGTTCTGTAGATATCTGTTAAGTCCATTTGTTTCATAACTTCTGTTAGTTTCACTGTGTTCCTGTTTAGTTTCTGTTTCCAGGATCTGTCCATTGATGAAAGTGGTGTGTTGAAGTCTCCCACTATTATTGTGTGAGGTGCAATGTGTGCTTTGAGCTTTACTAACGTGTCTTTAATGAATGTGGCTGCCTTTGCATTTGGGGCATAGATATTCAGAATTGAGAGTTCCTCTTGGAGGATTTTACCTTTGATGAGTATGAAGTGTCCCTCCTTGTATTTTTTGATAACTTTGGGTTGGAAGTCGATTTTATTCGATATCAGAATGGCTACTCCAGCTTGTTTCTTCAGACCATTTGCTTGGAAAATTGTTTTCCAGCCTTTCACTCTGAGGTAGTGTCTGTCTTTTTCCTTGAGATGTGTTTCCTGTAAGCAGCAGAATGTTGGGTCCTGTTTGTGTAGCCAGTCTGTTAGTCTATGTCTTTTTAATGGCGAATTGAGTCCATTGATATTAAGAGATATTAAGGAAAAGTAATTGTTGCTTCCTTTTATTTTTGTTGTTAGAGTTGGCATTCTGTTCTTATGTCAGTCTTCTTTTAGGTTCATTGAGCAATTACTTTCTTGCTTTTTCTAGGGTGTGATTTCCATCCTTGTATTGTTTTTTTTTTTCTGTTATTATCCGTTGAAGGGCTGGATTCGTGGAAAGATAATGCATGAATTTGGTTTTGTCATGGAATATTTTGGTTTCTCCATCTATGGTAATTGATAGTTTGGCCGGGTATAGTAACCTGGGCTGGACTTTGTGTTCTCTTAGTGTCTGTGTAACATCTGTCCAGGCTCTTCTGGCTTTCATAGTCTCTGGTGAAAAGTCTGGTGCAATTCTGATAGGCCTGCCTTTATATGTTACTTGACTTTTCTCCCTTACTGCTTTTAATATTCTATCTTTATTTAGTGCATTTGTTGTTCTGATTATTATGTGTCGGGAGGAATTTCTTTTCTGGTCCAGTCTATTTGGAGTTCTGTAGGCTTCTTGTATGATCATGGGCATCTCTTTCTTTAGGATTTGGAAGTTTTTTTCTATTATTTTTTGAAGATATTTGCTGGCCCTTTAAGTTGAAAATCTTCATTCTCATCAACTCCTATTATCCGTAGGTTTGCTCTTCTCATTGTGTCCTGTATTTCCTGGATGTTTTGAGTTAGGATCCTTTTGCATTTTGTATTTTCTTTGATTGTTGTGCCGATGTTCTCTATGGAATCTTCTGCACCTGAGATTCTCTCTTCCATCTCTTGTATTCTGTTGCTGATGTTTGCATCTATGGTTCCAGATTTCTTTCCTAGTGTTTCTATCTCCAGCGTTGCCTCACTTTGGGTTTACTTTATTGTGTCTACTTCCCTTTTTAAGTCTAGTATGGTTTTGTTATTTTCCATCACCTGTTTGGATGTGTTTTCCTGTTTTTCTTTAAGGACTTCTACCAGTTTGGTTGTGTTTTCCTGTTTTTCTTTAAGGACTTCTACCAGTTTGGTTTTGTTTTCCTGTTTTTCTTTAAGGACTTCTACCAGTTTGGTTTTGTTTTCCTGTTTTTCTTTAAGGACCTGTAACTCTTTAGCAGTGCTCTCCTGTTTTTCTTTAAATGAGTTATGAAAGTCCTTCTTAATGTCCTCTACCATCATCATGAGATATGCTTTTAAATCTGGTCTAGATTTTCGACTGTGTTGGGGTGCCCAGGACTAGGTGGGGTGGGAGTGCTGCATTCTGATGATGGTGATTGGTCTTGATTTCTGTTTGTAGGATTCTTATGTTTGCCTTTCGCCATCTGGTAATCTCTGAAGCTAGCTGTTATAGTTGTCTCTGATTAGAGCTTTTTCCTCAGGAGACTCTGTTAGCCTCTATCAGCAGACCTGGGCGGCTGGCTCTCTCCTTAGTTTCAGTGGTCAGAGTATTCTCTGCAGGCAAGCTCTATTCTTGCAGGGAAGGTGCCAGATATCTGATGTTCGAACCTGCCTCCTGGCAGAAGTTGTGTTCCAATCCCAGAAGTCTTAGAATCCCGTGGGGAATCCTGTGTGGGTCCTTGAGGGTGTCTGGAGACTCCACTGGCAAGGCACCCTGGTGCTCGAGTGGACCGGAAGGGACTTGTGCCCCACCTCAGGCCGGGTTCCCTGCTTCCCTAGTTAAGGCAGTCTCAGGTTCCGCACGATTGGATTGGAGCACATGCTGTGTTCCACTCACCAGAGGTCTTAGGATCCCATGGGGTGTCTTGTGCGGGTCCTTGCGGGTGTCCGGAGACTCCTCTGGCAAGGCACCCCGATAATCGAGTGGACCGGAAGGGACTTGTGCCCCAGCAGAGGCCGGGTTGCCTGCTTCCCTAGTTAATGCAGTCTCAGGTTCCGCACGATTGGATTGGAGCAGATGCTGTGTTCCACTCACCAGAGGTCTTAGGATCCCGTGGGGAGTCCTGTGCGGGTCCTTGTGGGTGTCCGGAGACTCCACTGGCAAGGCACCCGAGTGCTTGAGTGGACCGGACGGGCCACTGGTCTCTTCTTAATCACCTTAATCTTAGCTCCAGCTAACCAGCATCAATTGTCCCAGTAGTCCCTTTTATTCTTAACTCTAATGCCAGAGCCACATGGCCAACGCTGTTGAGTTCTGCTGCTTGCTGGGTCTGAAACAACACTCCTCTCCCCATTCCATTACCAGCTATTTTTCCAACTCCTTCACTGCCTAAGCGTGGCTGTTCCAGAACTTCCTGTGTAGCTTGACCTTAAACTTAAAGATCTTCATGGCTCTGTCTCCTGAATGACAGGATTAAAGGTGTATACCACCACTCCTAGACTTAAGCATTCTTCACCTGGAACTTGCTCTGTCTAGGGCTGGCCTTGAACTCAGAGGTCTGTTTGGCTTTCTATTTTAGGATTAAAGGTGTATACTACCATGCTTGCTTAATTGGGTAGGATCTTGCCCCAAAGTGACCACTCTCTTAATCTGTTTATCTCCTTGATTCAGCTCCATTTCACTTCCTGGTGCCCCTTTATTACTTGAACTATACATTTTATATTTTTCTTTACTCAGGTTGCTCCTTTTGATTAAAATGCTTTTCATAAGAGTGAACTTTAGTAACCACACAACAAAACTTATACCAGGCTGTTTTGGGACTTTCTTTGTCAAAGCAATAAATCTAAATCTCTTCACCTTAGCCTCAGGCAGACTCTCCAGACACTCACAAAAAGCAACCACATTCTACATCAAAATACCCCTAAAACAATCTGTTCACAGCATACTGAAATTTTTCTTCACTGAAACCTTTTGGGCCAGGTCTGAACAGTTCAAACCACTGTCTGCTACTAAGTCTTGCATATTCCTACTAGCTTAGCCCATTAATCCATTCCTCTCTTTTCCGAATCCAAAGTCCCCAAATCCACAATCTTCCAAAGAAAAGCAAGCCCAGGTGTATCACAGCAATACTCCACTCCTGTTACCTACTGCTGTCTTAGTTAGGGTTTCATTGCTATGAAAAGACACCATGAGCACAGCAATTCTTATAAAGGACAACAATTAATTGTGGCTTGTTTACAAGTTCAGAAGATCAGTCCATTATCATCATAGCAGGAAGCATGGCAGCATATAGGATACTCCCTGGACCAAGTATATTCAAACCACCACAGGTGTAATCAACAGTTGTTTGACTAGAGTTAAGGCCCACTCTATTACAAGAAATATATTCATTTTATATATAATGCATTATAGTATAAATATGACCAGGAACCTATGGTTAGGTCTCAAAGTGAACTTAATTACTATAATTTTTCTAAATGTATATAACTTCAAATTGCCCTCTAAGTTTCTCTATACCCACTGTTAGTGTGGCTTTCATGTATCCTCAGAGAACTTCCTTTATGCAGTGGATGATGGTCAATGCAGGAACTGACAACAAACACAAAGTACAGACAATAAGTACCTATGAAGTGCTCAGCCACAAATTAAACATCTATATCAAATTCTGTATGTTAGTTTACCACTACTGTGATAAAAACAACTTGTCCAAGACAAGTTATATTAGGAAGGCTTTGTTTGGGGTGTATACTTCCAAAGGGATAGGAATCTATTATAATCATGAGAGAGGAAGAATTGCAGAATTCAGCCAAGCATGGCCCTGGAGCAGCAGCTGAGAGCTCATATCTTGATTCACAAATAGTTAATTACTGAGCTACTTTCCCATGCCCCAGTTGTTCTTTGACATAGCAGAATTGACATCATTACTTGCTGTCTTAGTTACTTCTTACATAGTTACCAAACTATTTTCTTTACAAAATACCATGAACATGGCAATTTATAAAGAAAACAGGGTTAGAGCTCAGGGTTATCCTAGTGAGAATTATGGCAGCAGGCAGGCAGACCTGGCACTGGAACCATAGCTGAGAGCTCACGCTATGATCTGAAAACAGCAAGCAGAGAGCAAACTGAGAATGGCAGGAGACTTTTAAAATCTCAAAGCCTGCCCTTAGTGACACAGCTCTTCCCACAAGACCACACCCCCTAATCCTCCCCAAGCAGCTACTAACTAGGCAACACATATTCAAATGGTCAAGACTTATCGGAGACACGTCAGATCCCTTCCCACCCGTCTGGGACCGTTGCTGAAGAGGGGGCAGAAAAGTTGTAAGAGGTGGAACTGGGGTGGATCAGAGTGAAACAGTATTTCTGAACATGACAAGATCACTAATATGCAGCTTCAGTTGACTTCATAAGTCAATGTTTTAGCCTGGAAGAGAAAGGGGCTCATGAGTTTCTGCCATTGGCTGATGAAGTATTGATACTTGATGTTTTCTTAGAATAGGATACCTAGTTTTCTTTAAGGCTCATGGTAGGTATACCATGTTTCAGCATGTAGTTTCTCCAGAGACTAAAGCAAACTTTCCAATAATAATGATGATATTAATAGTTAAATGCTTATGTGTTATAATACTCATAATGGCAGGAAGCATTATAATAAACTCTAGGAGTCAAAATGTATATTCTAAGATTTTACGTGGAGAAATGTTTCCAAGTTCTGTGTGCAGAGGACCTCATTTAATCTTTACAACATTCCAGCAAGTACTCCTTTTGCATGAACAGAACATAAAACATATGTTATTTTTAGTTAATAAAACATATGTTAAACATTAGTTTAATAAAACATATATTAAACATTAGTTTAATAAAACATATGTTATTTTTAGTTTAATGCAACCATATAGGTGGTACAACATTATGAACTAACCAGTACCCCGGAGCTCTTGACTCTAGCTGCATATGTATCAAAAGATGGCCTAGTCGGCCATCACTGGAAAGAGAGGCCCATTGGACACACAAACTTTATATGCCCCAGTACAGGGGAATGCCAGGGCCAAAAAAAAAAAAAAAAAAAAATGGGAATGGGTGGGTAGGGAAATGGGGGAGAGAGGGGAGGGTATGGGGGACTTTTGGGATAGCATTGGAAATGTAATTGAGGAAAATACGTAATAAAATATATTTAAAAATGTTATTTTTAGTTTAATTTCATTAATAAGCTTTTCCTAAAAATTGGTGGTTGTCTTAAAATTTTATACACATGCATACATATAAATACACACAAATACTACATATATATTTATGGTTGACACATTCATTATACAACAAATATATATTACCAGATGCATAAAATTCAAAGTCTACATCAGCAATACTAAATATCTTATAATAAGGCAGAAGGAATGGTTTGGTTACTACCAAGATATGCTTATGTTCTTAAGAACTAATTGGCAAGAGTAACAAGGTCTCCTGAATGGCCAAAACAGGAATAAACAAATAAGAATTTATTGAGGGTCAGTGTAGAAATGCAAAAGGAGCAGGGGGAGGGGGAGGGGATAGGGTAATTTTGGAGGGGAAACTAGGAAAGGGGATAACATTTGAAATGTGAATAAAGAAAATATCTAATTAAAAAACAAAGAAATGCAACCAACAAGTTGTTGGGGATTATGTTGGCCATTCTTAGTAGGTCTTTCTCCCATTAGACTCTCTTTGTCTGTCTCTCCTACAAATGAACCTACTATGAGATGCCTTGTGACATCCTTCAGAGACCTTGCTTTTCTTTTTGCCATTTTGAAGACAGCTCTGTCTGTCTCACAGTAAACACTGTGAAGGTGTACTTCTAGTTCTAACAACACTAGATGCTCTGGGTCCATGTTGCATCTTCAATTATTGGGCCATCATGAACCATTTCTTTTCAAGCACAGTAAATAATGCCCAGTAACAATTAACATATGATCATATAAGAATAAAACCCATGAGGTTTTAATTGAGTAGCACAGCATCTGTACAAAAAAAAATCAAAATAAAGAAAAAACAAAACAAAAAACCATTTCTGTGTGTATGTGTCTCTGAGTGCCTAGTAGCCATAGTAATGTTCCATAAAACCAGGTAACAGAAATGTTCACTGCTGTAGCTATCAGGACATGATTCCTGATACAGAGGAATTTGAGGTAGGTAATTTGTAAACTGCCCACATTCAGTTTGCTGTGCAGTCCTTCTTGTGCCCAACAGCTATTATCTTTCAGACTATTTTAGAGATAGTGGAGTACAAATGGAATGAATAAGACCTCAGGATACACTTAGAAGTACAAACTTTAAAAGTTACTGTAAACTTCCCCCCCCCCCCCACCTTTGGAAATATTTAGCACTAACATTCTACAGGTTGTTTTGTTCTACAAGTCTTAAACTCAAGGCAACCTGCCTGTTTGAAACTGAGTGATGAGATTATAGATATGAGACTCTATTAGCTAAATTTTGCCAATTTGATTAACCCAAATGCATTCTCAAAATATTATTTTACATTTTCCTTTTACTCTCAAAAGAGATCATTTACTTTTCACTCAAATTGTCTATTCTGCTATGAAGTTTTCTTTAGGGATGACTCCCCATCTCTCTCCCTACCCTCTCTCATCTACGCATCTATCCATCCATCTACTCATCTACCTACCCATGAATCTATTTTCTGTCTGTCTGTCTGTCTTGAAGTTAAGTGGGTGATTTCCTTTCCCTTATAGCCAGATAAGAATAATCTCTAATTTGGATGCAGCACACTCATGACTCTCTGCCACTTCTCTTTCTCTTCTTCTCTTTCTGGAGATGGAGTATATCTAGGTAGACTGGTGTGCTCTCGGTTTCCTGTGTGCTGGGGTTAGAGAATGCACCAGCAATCATGGCTTTCCAAAGTGTAATCCTCATCAATTAGTGTGTTAATAACCTAAGAATTTGTTAGCAATGTATGTTTGAGAGCACCCAAACCCCTCCAATCCATCAGAACCAAAGGAGGAGCTTAATTTGAATGTGATCGGCAACTTTGATGTGAGAACAACTGGATTTGATCACACCAATGGGGAATGGCTGTCCTTTGTTGCACTGTAGAATGCAGATTTATTTGAAAGAGGGCATCACATTCAGTTGGATGTGGCCTAATCTGTCTTGGGCAATATGCACTGATTTTAAAAGTCTTATAGAAAAGCCAACCCTATTCTTATGCAGTGCTCTCTCTAGTCATGGACAACCCTGAATTGAATATGCATGTGATAACATAGTTCCCCCTTGTACTTTTTTATTTATGATATCAAAGATAATGGTTCACTACTAATTATAAAAGTGAAAAATTACTGTGAAGAAAGGTACCTCATATAACCCCAGGCTTTCCTTACTATTCTCAATGCAGGGCCATTGACTCTCTTTAATAGAGACTTCAGGTGTTGAAAAGCTAATTCACAGCTCCCCAGCTGTCTACTTGTGGGGACAGCTTTCTTCTGCTCCAGGCAGTAATTGCTTGACTGCTAGCCTAAATTGCCCTAGAGAAGAAAGCATAGCTGAGCTTGCTTTTTATCCTGTGGATTTAGACTGGTAACTAGACTAGCTTCACAAAGAAGAACCAGGTCTTATAGACAGTTTTTCTGTAATTCATGCTGCCTTCCAGTTGAGACATGAGGAACAAAATTATAAAGGCATCTACTAATGAATGTGTTGTTCGTTCTGGTAAGACATACTAGGTTTCCAAGGCTATGATAGGATGGCAGGGTTATGACTGTAATAGGTTTAGGTTAGTAGAGTATAGCTTGACAAGTGAGAGGTAGTAATTCAAAAGAAAATGTGTAGGGGCTAGAAAGCAGGCATAAGCAGTTAAAGAGTTCATCCCGCTTTTCCAGAAGCCCTGAGTTTGTTTCTCAGAAGCCCTACTCAGGCAGTTTACAATCTCTCCAGGAAAATCTCCAGGAAAACAAGAAAACCAATACTCTCTTCCAGACTTCCCATATGCTAAACATATGTGTGAACAAGCGTGCATGTGTGCAAGTGTGCACAAGCACATACACACACACACACTCATGTATACATACACACACACACACACACATATATATATATATATATATATATATACATATATATATATGAGTTATTTAAAAACTATTGAAAGCAATCAAGTGATTGATCAGACTTAAAACTAGAGGATTCAAAATAATACAACCTCTTGTTCTTCCAGCACAAACCATTTTCTAAGTAAAAATGGGTACATAATGAGATAATAAACATTATTTCTTTAGTTCTCTGATGGGATACACAGGACTGATGTCAGATGCATTTCATAGATTCTGTCAAACACCAAGGTTTTTGTTGATGTCAAAGTCATAATGAAGAGGCAATAATAAAACAGTGGGGAGCGGCCTAAGGATAATAAAAGCAGTGTGTCCTTTCAGCATGGAATGTGAAATTCCAATTCCGAATAGAAAGTGAAGTCTACAAGGTCGTTGTGGACTGGCTTCTTGCAGCAGAGACTACTCTTAGGAAAATTTTTAATTCTATGCTCCAGTGTCATACTGCCTAGGCAAAGTTCTATAGAGTGCCATTCCTTCAAAGCCAAACGGTACAGATTAATCTAATATAGATGTGATGTAGAAGTACATTCTCAGTATACTCTGAAGCTAGCATCTCTTCCACACAGCATGTATAAATCACCTAAATGCTTAGAAATACAGTAATGCAAGATTAGACTAAGCAAAGTTTTCCTCTGAGGACTTGTGCCAGTGAAAGGAATGAATGTAAAGGCAGTTGCTTTAACTTGCTTTAGCATTCCCCCCAACACACACACACACACACACACACACACACACACACACACGTGCAGCTAACTGGAGACTCAGGCCAGGGTCCGATATCCCTGTTTCCAGCACTCTGTCATAGTAATGAGTGCTTGTTTTGCAGGGGCCTGCCTTTTCCTCTTTTCATCCAGGAAAGGCTTGAAAATCTTGAAGGTTTGTTTGTTTGTTTGTTTGTTATCTCAAGTATCACCTTTTCTGGAGACATTTCATTGTCCTGATATTTCGGAGAAGACCTCTCCTATTCCACAGTCACATATTGTGTTTTCTATGTTAATTATTTTATCTCTCTCTTCTACTCTCCTTTGAGCAGACACTCAATATCTTACTGTAGCTCAAATGTCAGTTTCTGGCATACAGAGGGATGTAAGGACAGATACTCTCATCCTTGGAGTGAGAAATGGGGCTATGGCTAGATTTTTGCTTGGGAATTGGGAAAACCCCTTAGGAAGTGACATATCTGTAACAATATTAAGTAGGTGTGTTGATTGTTGAGAATCAGGATTATAGACTTGAAGGGTATGAAAGTGACTGAAGGTGAATGAAGCCCCAAGAAGAAGCAGGTGAACTACGTGGAGCAACAAGAGGGCCAATGAGTACTGCAGTGATGTTTGCCTAATCTCTAATGACAGACACAGAAGCCAAAGGTAGGTGGGAATGCAGAGTCTGCAGCATGAACAGCAAAGACCTATGGGAGCTGATGAGCTGGTGAGATGTTCCCAGTTTGAGAAATACAGACAAGAGAGGAGAGAATTGGATGTCAGGAGAAAAGCAATACATTCTGAGGAAGTCTGTAGACTCTGCATCCTGGAGTTTTCCTGTGGTTATACAAAGTAAACTGTCACTGCAAACAGGAGTCCCACAATTCTCTGACATGGAAACTGTGCCTTCCACATAGATGCCAGAGCCCTGCTATACTTTAATAAGAAAGGAAGAATAGCAAGATTTTATTCCTTGTGTAGGAGTGTAGGTGGCACCACAGCTAAAATTAGTTATAAAAAAACGTTACCATCCTTTGTGCTGTGGTTGCTCTTCGTCGGTGTGATTAGGAACACAGTCACAGGTGAACGACAAACTTTCTTCTTTTCAGGCTTGCTATGTTTGCTTTCAAAGGTCTCTAGGTCTTTAGTCTCTTGGATTAATTTTCATCACAGACACGTGCTCTATAGGCTAAATACTTACTGGACTAACACTGCGAAGATAAAAAGAAAGAAAAAAAAAGATGAAAACAAAGGAAGAAAGAAACACAGAAACAAAGAAACAAAGAAAGGTAACTGGATCAAAAATTTTACAGGAAAACTAGGAAGAGTGGACATGGCTCTGTTCTGCCAGTCCCCCAGGAGGAAGGCTGGGAGGAAGCAAGCCACAAATAGTAACTGACAGCTCGCCAAGCTGTGCCTGGGTGATCCTGACTAAGACTGTTATATAAGCAGAGGTTGCTTTGCTTGGGATGAAAGGGAAAAAAGAATAAAAGAACTATCTGCACTTTCCCATCTCATTTGGCAGACTGAACTTGAAAGGTGTCATAAGCCTTATAAAGAAGGTTGATTTTAATGTGTCTGTCAGGCTCTTTTGAAGGTCTTTGTAGCTCCAACCATTCTTATGTTTGGAAACCCCAGCCTATGTAATAATAAATCCATTTAAATGCACAAGGGCCTCAAAACAACTAATTTGCATGCTTATTTTTATATGAATTATTGTTGTTCTCTCTCTCTGCTCCCCATTCACTGTTTGCACATGTGCACATACATGCTTGTGTGTACATTTGTGCTCTTATGTAAGCATTGACAGATGTGTGCAATAATATGCAACACCTTAAATTTTGGTTAAAACGACTAGACTTATAGAATATGAGGATTCTCTATCTATTCCCATTTCAAGTTAGGAATGCTGGTATTAGGAACTCCTGCTACTATATTCAGATTTGTGTAGGTTCTTGGAATATGAACTCAGGTTCTTACAGCTGTAAAGCAAGAAATTTATCCACTGAGCCATCTTTCTAGCCATATTTTCACTTGTTGGCTACATATTAATCACTATTTATTGAATATTTATTGTAACAACTCAGTATTATAAAACTGCACTGTGTTTCCATTTTGTTGGTTCTTATGACATTCATAGATCACGAACATTATTTCTGATAGCATCCATGGATAAAGTGGCCTGCTGATAGTTTAACAGGCTTGTTTCTCTAAAGAAATGTTCTGTGTTGAAGCTATGGCCTGAGAGTAAATTCAAGTTCAAACATTGCAGCTAAACCCTGTATTCCAAGCAATACCTTATCTTTCTTTCTGTCCCACTCATCAGTAGCTCCATCCATGCAGTTTCCCTGCGTTACATACAAATAGACAGAAATGAAGCAACTTGGATAAAGTGATCACACTCATGGAAGATAAAATGGGTTTTTATGGAAACAGATACAAAGACCAGAAAGTTCAAGGAAGTAATTTTTCCCTTTGCGAAAATATAGGTAACATGCAGACTTCTTTATTTTGCAGTATTGCCATATAGAATCAAGTATGATAGGTATGCTGGGAGTGTTTATTTTTGTTGTATAGTGGAAACGGTAGAGAATGGCAGTCAGAAAGATCTGGTTTTAAATTCCAGATTGTTTCTTTGAATAGCAAAAATAGTTTTTGAGCCTGCCTGAAATCCAGCCTCCCAACCCACAAGGAGGTAGTCTAAGAAGAATACTGTCCAAGTTTTTAACTATCCAGAAGCTGAGGGTGTGACCTTATGGAAAAGTATGATCTTTGCATATGTAAGTGGGTGATGATAAGGTTGTACTAGACTGAAACTTCCACTCAACTAAAATTGACTTTGTTTTGTTTGTAGGAAGAGAAATTTGAACATAGATACATGGAGGCAGATATCACACTGGTCATCCACCAGCCAAGGCATACCAGGAACTAAAGAAGAAGTGTTATTATCTAATACTGTCGAAGGGACCCTATCTGCAACTGGATTTTAGATGCCCAGCATCTAGAACTATGAAAGAGTAACTATGGGTTTAGAGATACTTGACCCATCTCAATATGCTATAACGGTCTTAGAGATCCTATAGAAGGATCCTATAGAAGGCATTAATAGCAGTACAATCTCTGTGCCACTCTGGATGTGACCTGGGTCTTGGTGCATTGTTATGGAAAGGAGCATGCAGCAGGTCCATTGGAGGCATCAAACATTGCCTCTTTCTGCCTTGTTTACTAGCTGCTACCCTCATTTCCAATTTTTATCTCACAACCTATTGCCATCACTGTGTTTAGTATCTCCTGACTCGCAATTATCTTTTTGACATAGTATTGAGGTTAGGGTTTCTTTTACTGTGATGAAATATCATAATCAGAAATAACTTGTCGAGGAAAGAGTTCATTTTGCTGATGGTTTCATATTACAGTCCATCATTCAGAGCAGTCAGAGTGGGAACTCAAACACGGAAAGAACCTAGATATAGGACATAATGTACAGGCCATGGAGAATACTGATTACTCGCTTGGCCCTCATGGCTAATTCATTCTGCTTTCTCATAGCATCCAGACCACCTGCCTAGGTGTCATACCACTCACAATGGGCTGAGACCTCCCTCATCAATTACAAAGAAAATGTCCTACAAGATTCTCTACAATAAAATCAATTTCTTCATTGAGATCCTGCCCCCCCCAGAAAATTCCAGCTTCTGTCAATTAGCATAAAATTAGCCAGAACATTTACAATAATATAGCATAAACAAACATGGATTCACATTTCAAGTGGTCCTCCAAGTCACTGCTTGCTTCTTCCTGCTTTTTTCTTTTTTTTTTTTTTTTTTTTTTTTATATATATTTTTATTACATATTTTCCTCAATTACATTTCCAATACTATCCCAAAAGTCCCCCATAGCGCCCCCCACTTCTCTACCCACCCATTCCCATTCTTTTGGCCCTGGCATTCCCCTATATTGGGGCATATAAAGTTTGCAAGTCCAATGGGCCTCTCTTTCCATTGATGGCCGACTAGACCATCTTTCGATACATATGCAGCTAGAGACAAGAGCTCCAGGGTTCTGGTTAGTACATCATGTTGTTCCAACAATAGGGTTGCAGATCCCTTTAGCTCCTTGGGTACTTTCTCTAGCTTCTCCATTGGGAGCCCTGTAATACATCCAATAGCTGACTGTGAACATCCACTCCTGTGTTTGCTAAGCCCCGGCATCGTCTCACAAGAGACAGCTATATTTGGGTCCTTTCAGCAAAATCTTGCTAGGGTATGCAATGGTGTCAGCGTTTAGAGGCTGATTATGGGACGGATCCCTGGATACGGCAGTCTCTAAATGGTCCATCCTTTCATCACAGCTACGAACTTTGTCTCTGTAACTCCTTCCCTGGGTGTTTTGTTCCCAATTCTGAGAAGGTGCACAGTGTCCACACTTTGGTCTTCATTCTTCTTGAGTTTCATGCATTTAGCAAATTGTATCTTAAATCTTGGGTATCCTAAGTTTTGGGCTAATATCCACTTATCAGTGAATACATATTGTGTGAGTTCTTTTGTGATTGTGTTACTTCACTCAAGATGATGCCCTCCAGGTCCATCCATTTGGCTAGGAATTTCATAAATTCATTCTTTTTAATAGCTGAGTAGTACTCCATTGTGTAAATGTACCATAATTTCTGTATCCATTCCTCTGTTGAGGGACATCTGGGTTCTTTCCAGCTTCTGGCTATTATAAATAGGGCTGCTATGAACATAGTGGAACATGTGTCCTTTTTACCGGTTGGGGCATCTTCTGGATATATGCCCAGGAGAGGTATTGCTGGATCCTCCGGTAGTACTATGTCCAATTTTCTGAGGAACCGCCAGACTGATTTCCAGAGTGGTTGTACAAGCTTGCAATCCCACCAACAATGGAGGAGTGTTCCTCTTTCTCCACATCCTCGCCAGCAACTGCTGTCACCTGAATTTTTGATCTTAGCCATTCTGACTGGTGTGAGGTGGAATCTCAGGGTTGTTTTGATTTGCATTTCCCTGATGATTAAGGATGTTGAACATTTTTTCAGGTGTTTCTCTGCCATTCGGTATTCCTCAGGCGAGAATTCTTTGTTCAGTTCTGAGCCCCATTTTTTAATGGGGTTATTTGACTTTCTGGAGTCCACCTTCTTGAGTTCTTTATATATATTGGATATTAGTCGCTTATCTGATTTAGGATAGGCGAAGATCCTTTCCCAATCTGTTGGTGGTTTTTTTGTCTTATTGATGGTGTCTTTAGCCTTGCAGAAGCTTTGTAGTTTCATGAGGTCCCACTTGTCAATTCTCGATCTTACAGCACAAGCCATTACTGTTCTATTCAGGAATTTTTCCCCTGTGCCCATATCTTCAAGGCTTTTCCCCACTTTCTCCTCTATAAGTTTCAGTGTCTCTGGTTTTATGTGAAGTTCCTTGATCCACTTAGACTTGACCTTAGTACAAGGAGATAGGAATGGATCGATTCGCATTCTTCTACATGTTAACAACCAGTTGTGCCAGCACCATTTGTTGAAAATGCTGTCTTTCTTCCACTGGATGTTTTTAGCTCCCTTGTCGAAGATCAAGTGACCATAGGTGTGTGGGTTCATTTCTGGGTCTTCAATTCTATTCCATTGGTCTATTTGTCTGTCACTATACCAGTACCATGCAGTTTTTATCACAATTGCTCTGTAGTAGAGCTTTAGGTCCGGCATGGTGATTCCACCAGAGGTTCTTTTATCCTTGAGAAGAGTTTTTGCTATCCTAGGTTTTTTGTTATTCCAGATGAATTTGCAGATTGCACTTTCTAATTCGTTGAAGAATTGATTTGGAATTTTGATGGGGATTGCATTGAATCTGTAGATTGCTTTTGGCAAGACAGTCATTTTTACAATGTTGATCCTGCCAATCCATGAGCATGGGAGATCTTTCCATCTTCTGAGATCTTCTATAATTTCTTTCTTCAGAGACTTGAAGTTTTTATTATACAGATCTTTCACTTCCTTAGTTAGAGTCACGCCAAGATATTTTATATTATTTGTGACTATTGAGAAGGGTGTTGTTTCCCTAATTTCTTTCTCAGCCTGTTTATTCTTTGTGTAGAGAAAGGCCATTGATTTGTTTGAGTTAATTTTATATCCAGCTACTTCACCGAAGCTGTTTATCAGGCTTGGGAGTTCTCTGGTGGAATTTTTAGGGTCACTTATATATACTATCATATCATCTGCAAAAAGTGATATTTTGACTTCATCTTTTCCAATTTTTATCCCTTTGATCTCCTTTTGTTGTCGAATTGCTCTGGCTAGGACTTCAAGTACAATGTTGAATAGGTATGGAGAAAGTGGACAGCCTTGTCTAGTCCCTGATTTTAGAGGGATTGCTTCAAGCTTCTCACCATTTACTTTGATGTTGGCTACTGGTTTGCTGTAGATTGCTTTTATCATGTTTAGGTATGGGCCTTGAATTCCTGATCTTTCCAAGACTTTTATCATGAATGGGTGTTGGATCTTGTCAAATGCTTTTTCCGCATCTAACGAGATGACCATGTGGTTTTTGTCTTTGAGTTTGTTTATATACTGGATTACGTTGATGGATTTCCGTATATTGAACCATCCCTGCATCCCTGGGATGAAACCTACTTGGTCAGGATGGATGATTGTTTTGATGTGTTCTTGGATTCGGTTAGCAAGAACTTTATTGAGGATTTTTGCATCAATATTCATAAGGGATATTGGTCTGAAGTTTTCTATCTTTGTTGGGTCTTTTTGTGGTTTAGGTATCAGAGTAATTGTGGCTTCATAGAATGAGTTGGGTAGAGTACCTTCTGTTTCTATTTTGTGGAATAGTTTGTGAAGAACTGGGATTAGATCTTCTTTGAAGGTCTGATAGAACTCTGCACTAAACCCATCTGG
Source organism: Mus caroli (assembly GCF_978045245.1). Classification (NCBI taxonomy): domain Eukaryota; kingdom Metazoa; phylum Chordata; class Mammalia; order Rodentia; family Muridae; genus Mus; species Mus caroli. The sequence continues at coordinate 141,169,435 of NW_028227258.1, read as the reverse complement.
TCCTGGGCTTTTTTTTAGTTGGGAGACTATTAATGACTGCTTCTATTTCTTTGGGGGATATAGGGCTGTTTAGATCATTAACCTGATCTTGATTCAACTTTGGTACCTGGTATCTGTCTAGGAACTTCTCCATTTCATCCAGGTTCTCCAGTTTTGTTGAGTATAGCCTTTGGTAGAAGGATCTGATGGTGTTTTGGATGTCTTCAGGATCTGTTGTTATGTCTCCTTTTTCATTTCTGATTTTGTTAATTAGGATGCTTTCCCTGTGCCCTCTAGTGAGTCTGGCTAAGGGTTTATCTATCTTGTTGATTTTCTCAAAGAACCAGCTCCTTGATTGGTTGATTCTTTGAATAGTTTTTCTTGTTTCCACTTGGTTGATTTCACCCCTGAGTTTGATTATTTCCTGCCGTCTACTCCTCTTGGGTGAATTTGCTTCCTTTTGTTCTAGTGCTTTTAGGTGTGTTGTCAAGCTGCTAATGTGTGCTCTCTCTAGTTTCCTTTTGGAGGCACTCATAGCTATGAGTTTTCCTCTTAGAAATGCTTTCATTGTGTCCCATAAGTTTGGGTATGTTGTGGCTTCATTTTCATTGAACTCTAAAAAGTCCTTAATTTCTTTCTTTATTCCTTCCTTGACCAAGGTATCATTGAGAAGAGTGTTGTTCAGTTTCCACGTGAAGGTTGGCTTTCTATTATTTATTTTGTTATTGAAGATCAGCCTTAGTCCATGGTGATCTGATAGGATGCATGGGACAATTTCAATATTTTTATATCTGTTGAGGCCTGCTTTGTGACCAATTATGTGGTCAATTTTGGAGAAGGTACCATGAGGTGCTGAGAAGAAGGTATATCCTTTTGTTTTAGGATAGAATGTTCTGTAGATATCTGCCAGATCCATTTGATTCATAATTTCTCTTAGTTTCACTGTGTCCCTGTTTAGTTTCTGTTTCCATGATCTGTCCATTGGTGAAAGTGGTGTGTTGAAGTCTCCCACTATTATTGTATGAGGTGCAATGTGTGCTTTGAGCTTTACTAAAGTTTCTTTAATGAATGTGGCTGCCTTTGTATTTGGAGCATAGATATTCAGGATTGATAGTTCCTCTTGGAGGATTTTACCTTTGATGAGTATGAAGTGTCCCTCCCTGTCTTTTTTAATGACTTTGGGTTGGAAGTCAATCTTATCAGATATTAGAATGGCTACTCCAGCTTGTTTCTTCATGCCATTTGCTTGGAAAATTGTTTTCCAGCCTTTCATTCTGAGGTAGTGTCTATCCTTTTCTCTGAGATGAGTTTCCTGTAAGCAGCAAAATGTTGGGTCTTGTTTGTGTAGCCAGTTTGTTAGTCTATGTCTTTTTATCGGGGAGTTGAGTCCATTGATATTAAGAGATATTAAGGAAAAGTAATTGTTGTTTCCTGTTATTTTTGTTGTTAAAGTTGGCATTTTGTTCTTGTGGCTGTCTTCTTTTAGGTTTGTTGAGGGATTACCTTCTTGTTGTTTCTAGGGCGTGGTTCCTGTCCTTGTATTGGTTTTTTTCTGTTATTATCCTTTGAAGGGCTGGATTCGTGGAGAGATAATGTGTGAATTTGGTTTTGTCGTGGAATACTTTGGTTTCTCCATCTATGTTAATTGAGAGTTTGGCTGGGTATAGTAGCCTGGGCTGGAATTTGTGTTCTTTTAGTGTCTGTATAACATCCGTCCAGGATCTTCTGGCTTTCATCGTCTCTGGTGAAAAATCTGGTGTAATTCTGATAGGCTTGCCTTTATATGTTACTTGGCCTTTTTCTCTTACTGCTTTTAGTATTCTATCTTTATTTAGAGCATTTGTTGCTCTGATTATTATGTGTCGGGAGGTATTTCTTTTCTGGTCCAGTCTATTTGGAGTTCTGTAGGCTTCTTGTATGTTCATGGGCATCTCTTTCTTTAGATTTGGGAAGTTTTCTTCTATAATTTTGTTGAAGATGTTTGCTGGTCCTTTGAGTTGAAAATCTTCATTCTCATCCACTCCTATTATCCGTAGGTTTGGTCTTCTCATTGTGTCCTGTATTTCTTGGATGTTTTGAGTTAGGGTCTTTCTGCATTTTACATTTTCCTTGATTGTTGTGCCGATGTTCTCTATGGAATCTTCTGCACCTGAGATTCTCTCTTCCATCTCTTGTATTCTGTTGCTGATGCTCGTATCTATGGTTCCAGATTTCTTTCCTAGGGTTTCTATCTCCAGTGTTGCCTCATTTTGGGTTTTCTTTATTGTGTCTACTTCCCTTTTTAGGTCTAGTATGGTTTTGTTCATTTCCATCATCTGTTTGGATGTGTTTTCCTGTTTTTCTGTAAGGACTTCTACCTGTTTGATTATGTTATCGTGTTTTTCTTTAAGGATTTGTAACTCTTTAGCAGTGTTCTCCTGCAATTCTTTAAGGGATTTTTGTGCTTTCTCTTCATTGTCTTCTGCCTGTTTAGCAGTGTTCTCCTGCATTTCTTTAAGTGTGTTATTAAAGTCCTTCTTGAAGTTCTCTATCATCATCAGGAGATATGCTTTTAAATCCGTGTCTAGCTTTTCCGGTGTGTTGGGGTGCCCTGGACTGGGCGAAGTGGGGGTGCTGGGTTCTGATGATGGTGAGTGGTCTTGGTTTCTGTTAGTAAGATTATTACGTTTACCTTTCGCCATCTGGTAATCTCTGGGGTTAGTTGTTATAGTTGTCACTGTTTAAAGATTGGAGGAGAAGCTGCGTTCCACTCACCAGCAGTCTCTAAATCCTGCGGCGGGGGTCGTGGGTAGCTGACGGTACCCCGGTGCTGGTCCAGCTGGAAGAGGCCTGTGGTCCTACACAGGCCGTTTTTCTGCTTCCCTAACTAATGCAGTCTCTGGTCCCGCGTGCAATTGGATTGGAGCAGAAGCTGTGTTCCACTCTCCAGAAGTCTTAAGATCCTGTGGTGGGTGTTGTGGGTAGCTGGTGAGTGTCAGCCGACCCTGCGCCCCAGCTGCCCTGGTGCTTTTCTTACCGGAAGAGGGTTGTGGCCCTATGTAGGCCGGATTTCTCTCTCCCCAACCAGAGCAGTCTCAGGTCCCGAGTGATTGGACTGGAACGGAAGCTGTGTTCCACTCACCAGCAGTCCCAAAATCCTGCGGCGGGGGTCGTGGGTAGCTGGCGGGTGTCAGGCAACCCTGCGCTCCCGCTACCCCGGCGCTGATCCGGCCGGATGAGGCCTGTGGCCCTACTCAGGCCGGTTTCTGCTTCCCTAACTAATGCAGTCTCAGGTCCCGCGCAATTGGATTGGAGCAGAAGCTGTGTTCCACTCACCAGCAGTCCCAAAATCCTGCGGTGGGGGTCGTGGGTAGCTGGCGGGTGTCAGGCAACCCTGCGCTCCTGCTACCCTGGTGCTGATCCGGCCTGATGAGGCCTGTGGCCCTACTCAGGCCGGTTTCTGCTTCCCTAACTAATGCAGTCTCAGGTCCCGCACAATTGGATTGGAGCTGAAGCTGTGTTCCACTCACCAGCAGTCCCAAAATCCTGCGGTGGGGGTCGTGGGTAGCTGGCGGGTGTCAGGCAACCCTGCGCTCCCGCTACCCCGGCGCTGATCCGGCCGGATGAGGCCTGTGGCCCTACTCAGGCTGGTTTCTGCTTTCCTAACTAATGCAGTCTCAGGTCCCGCGCAATTGGATTGGAGCTGAAGCTGTGTTCCACTCACCAGCAGTCCCAAAATCCTGCGGCGGGGGTCGTGGGTAGCTGGCGGGTGTCAGGCAACCCTGCGCTCCCGCTACCCCGGCGCTGATCCGGCCGGATGAGGCCTGTGGCCCTACTCAGGCCGGTTTCTGCTTCCCTAACTAATGCAGTCTCAGGTCCCGCGCAATTGGATTGGAGCAGAAGCTGTGTTCCACTCACCAGCAGTCCCAAAATCCTGCGGCGGGGGTCGTGGGTAGCTGGCGGGTGTCAGGCAACCCTGCGCTCCTGCTACCCTGGCGCTGATCCGGCCTGATGAGGCCTGTGGCCCTACTCAGGCCGGTTTCTGCTTCCCTAACTCTTCTTCCTGCTTTTTTCTAGTTAGGGTGGATAGAGTGGAAGGGTACATGAAACCAAAAGATGAAAACTCTTTGACTATTATAAACCTGTATCCCACCTTTCCTGCCATGGATAAAATGTTACTTATACACAAAACAGAAAATGAAAATGGTGTTGTTATCTGTACTTTCCTTACAGTTCCATTATGACAAATATGAAGGTTTTCAATCACAGTCCCTAAATTTATTGAAACTCTGTTGCCAGTCATGTTACTTTCTGTTCACTTGTCTTTGTGGTTTTAGTTTGCCTTCTATCCTTCAATCTGGGCTCCATGACACCAGAATACTGTTCTGTAAAATTTCTCTGGAAAGCAAAACAGTGGGTTTACTCACACCAGAAGTTAACTAGAGACAGATTTCCAAGATGATTGCTTTCAACTTCACAGGTGAACCAACAGGCTTTAGTGAGATTACTTTTAGTATCATAGGTAAATTAAAAACTACTAGTGAAGAAAATATCTTTCCCCCCTTCCACAACTGTTAATAGCTTAAATATCCTCCTGGAGGTATGGGGCCTTGAACCCCTCCATATAACAGCCATTATCTATAAAGGACTGAAGAAGGGCAGAGCATCACAAATACCCCTTTCCCCATCACAGCTGCTAAAAGTTCAAGAGGGCAATGGCTATGTTTTGTACCACAACGTTCAAGTTCTATTACATCAGTTTTTAGGTCAAGGCTACAGAAATTGTCAGCTTTCACTTCTTTTCTCCTAGGATGCTGACACCTGCTTTCCAGCTATAATCATCAAAGAACACGGAGCTGCCCCATGGAGAATCATATGTAGGTATTCCAATCAGAGAATCTAAGTAAGAGATAGTACCACCATGTATTAGTGTTCCAGCTACATGACTCTGTTGCCTGTCAGCACTTTACTTCCGACCACTGAGTTCCCTAGGCAGTGAAGGTGTCCCCACTGAGAACTGCACAAATGGAATAGTTGTGAAAAATCTCAGCAGTGCTTGTTTCATTCCACTAATTTTAGGGTAGTCTGTTATACAACCACATGGAATGACAGTTGGTTCTTTTGACTTCAGTTTCCTCCTCTGTAAAGTGAAAAGAGGAACAACGATCTCACGATAGCTTGAAAATAAAAATAGTCAAAATAAGGAAGATTTAGTATCCCTCAGACTGAGTTGCTGCAAACCACAGTTGTTATCACTGGATATTTTCATGTTTTACTAATGCATGAGTCAGTTCTGTCTCACTACAATGAAGTAATTAAGGTCACTAAATTCTAAGAAAAACAGGTTTGTATCCCACAGTTTCAGAGATACAAAGGTCCAGTGTCTGAATTTGCTCAGCTCTGGTGATGCAATAAATGTTGGCACCAGCGCACGAACATGGGTGAGAGCAATCTTCTCATCTGGAGCAGTGAAAAAAAATAATAATGGGCAGAATCCCACCATCTCTTTTGAGGGCACATCCTACCCAGTGACCTAGCAGCTTACTGCTAGACCTCCTCTATTGTACATCACTCATAGCATCTCCTAATACCTCCATCCTGGCGCCTTTGTATATGGACCTTTCAGGAATCTTGCATTATCCAAACCAATGGCAGCTGATATGGTGAATTGAAAAAACATGGTCCTTCTTTGTAAGTAGTTCCAGCATACTGTGTGATGACATCAGGCAGAGAAAAACCAGTGGTATCTTAAGTGCTCATTCTATTCTTCACCCTGTTTTGTCTCTATGCTTTGTAATCAGAAGAGGCACCAAAGCCTCCAGCACCCACAGACATGAATTTCTTCCATTATTTGCTAGTCTCAAGGGTATGAGAAAGTTTATGAACCTAGAAAAAAAGGAACCAAAATAAACTTGGGAGCTTACTGCACCAGCTTTCTGGCCTCTCTTATAGGTACCTACTATGATAATACTTTCCAACCTGTGGGTTGTGACTCCTTTTAGGTGGAACGATCTGTTCATATGAGCCACCTAAGACCACCAGAGAGTACAGATATTTCTATTACAAATTATAACAGTAGTAAAACTACAGTTATGAAGTAGCAACTGATGTAGTATTATGGTTGGGGTCACCACAAAATGGGGGATGGAATTAAAGGATTACAGTGCTAGGAATGTTAAGAACCACTGTGATATTTGTTTTCCTTTAAAATCTGACCCTGCTTCCTGAGACAAACAATGCTGCTATGAACATGGATAGACAATGAATGTGTGCTCAGTCTGGCTCAAAAGAATATGCTCTACCAACAAACCAGAGCTGGTGGCCTTCAATTTTCTCTTGTTTCATTTGCTACTTGTTTAAAGAAAACATTTCCCATTTTGGAAATACAATAACAAACTGCAGAGGAAATCATTTAAACATCACAGGAATGGGGCTGTACACATAGTAGATAACTCCTTATCTCTAGCCAAGGGAGTCCTGGCCAGTTATTTCTATAAGCTCCAGTCCCTGTTAGAGGAGCCAAGGAAAGTGCCATGTCTGACAGGAATCCTTAGCACCTACAGTAGGACCCATTAGTATGATGAAAGTAATCAACTTGAACTTGTGGTTGCCTCAGTTTTGAACCTCCTGTTTTACCATAGGAAAGCCCTTTACCAACAGGCAGAGAGTAAGAGAGATACTCTGCCCTAGCGGCAGTCTGTTTCATATAATAACTATACAAAAATTCCCAAACTAGAGTATCAAATTATTTTTCCCATGACACGAGATCTGCCTCTAAAGCAGCACCTCTTTTCAGATTTAAGGAGCACCAGCATCTTTCTCCATGGAACATTACTTCTACATAGATGACAGCATTTGCTGGTGACATAAAATAAAGGAGCTGAGTGTAAAAATTGTTGCATGGAGAAGCTGTCCTGTATTTCGGTCATTAAATTAAATCCTACTCTGAATAATACATATGAATGCTTGTGATTTTCTTTTCCCCTAATTTTGCTTGAATTCCAAAGTAATTCCTCAGAAATAGAAAGAGGAGATTTAAAAATGACCTGCAAATTTGCCATTTCAAAAACCACTTTTCAAACTAAGAGGGTTCCCAACTTTGCTGCCAGCACAAAGTGACAAAGATGAGAAAATTCTAAACTCAGTTCTCAAAGGTGTCACCCTTGACTAGGAGGATTATGGAGCATCAAATAGCCCTTTGCAAAGCAATTGGAAGGAAGTGGAGGAATGGAAATAAAATCTTAATTTGAGCATGAAAAATTATATCATTTCTTACATTAAACCAAAATCTTCATGGTCCCTCTCTATTTTACAGTCCACCTAAGAAATTCTGCAACAAAATAGAACATTTTTTCCTAAAGAAGAACATTTCAGTGTATGTTATGGTCACTATCTCATTTATGGTGAGTATAATAATATTTTTATTAGGTTTTAAGGTCTAGAGGATATTATAAGAGCACATTAGAGTGCTAAGGATTAGAACTGGAATTACGCAGTGCATCTTCATAAAATCTATTTTTTCTTCCAAAATATCACTTTATAGGTCAAACTCCACCTGGGACGACTGGGAAGAGCCTCAGCCTCTAGGTTTTACTGTGGGATCACACAATAATGGTTCCTCTGGTGCTGTCCTTCTTCTCCCTGCCACACACCCCCACTGCAATTTTCCAGACTCTTAAAATCATTTGCTTAGGAAAAGATCCCATAAAACCTTTTTACATTGTATCCAATCTGTGTTAAAACAGAAATATCCCTGCAAGGAGTGCAGATGAAAGAGGGAAGTGTGTGATCACTCCTCATCTTCCTGAAGAGCATCACTCAGACTAAGGGAGAAGCTGGCTGACCCAAGGCAAATCCTAGAGGTGTGGAGATGCCCAGGCTGTGTATGGATCTTAAAGAGAAACAGACTCAAGCTCTTCTTCCCTCACATCTGGAAATATCCTAGGCTATGGGCATTGACTATTTTCTCAGTTGCCTATGACCTCTACTGCGTATGATCTTCAAATCTGTTCAGGTCATGGTTCATCTAACCCTTTCTTAGGTGTTGTTCATACTCTACCTGTGAAACTTATGCATGTCTGCCTTTGTTATTTTCCACATACAAAAGACCTTGATGGATAGTTTTATAACACAAAAATGTGAGCAGCTCAAAAATATTAGGCAGCTCGGTTCGAACAATCTATCTCAGTTATTTGTACCAACTTGGAAGCTGGCTTTCTTTCAACCCTGCTGCTTACCTCCCCAAGGTCTCCTTCACTTCAGGTCTTCATCAATTTGAAGGACAGTTTTACTCAGTCTGCTTCTTCCTGTTTCAGGGTTTGTTCCCCCCCCCCTCCCCCCAGCCTGTTTTTGCTTTTTCCTTTTCTCAAACAGGAAACTAAAAATATTCTTTTCTCAGAACTATGGTGCCAATTTGTAAAATAATATCTCTACTTAAAATTTTATTTCTGTCTTTGCATAAGTGAAATGCCAGAGAACAGTTTTAAGCTGAAGGTAGCAAGGAAATAAAAGCTTTTATTAGAACTGGTGCACAGCAGGAACTCAAGACAGCAAAATGGCCTTAGATCCTGGTGTGCCACACGGCAAACCTCAGCACTGATTTGTCCCAGGTACATAGACCCTCTCTATTTTCTGTGTCCACTAACTTAGGTTCTTGATTTAAAAGCCTTCTGGAAAACAGACAAATAGTGTCATTTCAGGTTTTATTTTGTTACCGTCTCCAGATTTCCAAATGTCGCCTTTCAGAATAGCTTTGATCACCCCTGTCTACAAGTTAATAATATTTTCTTTGCACAGGCTCTTGCATGAATGACTTGGGATCATAACCTCTCCCCAATTATGTATTATTAAATCTCTTCTCTAGCAGCTGGGATTAGAATGAGGAGAAATTAATAAGCTGCAGAGAGACACAAAATGAGTCATTAAGACCAGGGACATATTTCAGGCACTGGACCCAAAAGTTCTGTTTATTGACAGACCTACCAGTCTGCTGTGAATTAATTTATCAGCCAGCTAAAAAAAAGAAAAAAAAAGAAAGGAAAAGCTGAGTCCTGCTCTCTGTATGAAGCCTTCTGCGCAGGCTGGCGTCAGAGAATGCTTCTTTGTAGTGCTCTCTTTGGTTTATATAATTACCTAAATTATCCAAGGAGGTTTATAAACATTTCTAGAACCTTGTTTTTCACATAAAGATTGAATGTGGATCTCCTTGACAAGGGTTCAAAGTCCCCAATCCTAAAGAACAGAGTAGTGTTTTAGTGTGCTGGCTTCAGACTTCTTAACCTTTCATTTAGTTTGAACCCATGATGGAGGGCTTTTTTATCTCAGATTCTTTGAGGCAAAGAGCCTTTTTTTACAGGAAAATTTAGAAAGAAAAATATTCTCTTTGCAACCTCAGTTAGATGATGGCTAGAAAATAACTATAAACACTTTAGAGCATATAGTTTTGTTCTCTGAAAAATTTAACTCTTTGCTGGGTGGTGGTGAAGGGGTCTTGTAAGTTAGACCAACGTCTAACTTGCTAGGTTAGATCACTAGACCAAATGAATAATGTGTTTAGTATAACCTTCTCTAAATTACTTACTCTTTATTAGAAATTCAAGTTTAAACAGACAGTCTATATTTTACTTACTAAATCTAAGTGTTTACCACTGAGGAAAATATATTTGCTTTAGAGTTTGTGGTCAACATTACAGATCAAATACTTGATGTTGGCATAGATAGCTTCCCACATATATAGCAAAATCCTAGGTACCCATGGCAGGATATCTATACATTTCTTCCTGAAAGGACCTGAAAGTACCTAAGTACTGGTGATAGCCTCTTGATCAACCTAGTCTTCCTTGCCTGCTAAGCCCCAGAAATGGCAGCTTAGTTGTCAATAGGATAAGAACCAACAATATTTATTTCTACCCTCACCATTTTTTGGTCAGTGTTCAGGTATTTTAAATTTTAGATTTAAAATTACCATTGAATTAAATACAACCCATTCTTGCTCAAATTAGAACTTTGCTGTTACATGTGATTGACTCTACGCAACTACCATAACGTGTCATCTTGGTCATAAGTTCTACCTTTCATATGCTCCTTCCCTTGTTTTTCTTTAACCTTCGTGGGGTTGGTCTTCCCATGGTCTGTGTACTGGAAACCGATGACATTCACACTCAGACAAAAAGGAATCTTTATTTTTAGAGTTCCAAAGAAAATAAAACAAAAGATAAATTAGGATGTTTTGGAGAATTTAAGATTAGTTTATTAGCTTATTAGCTTATTTCAGGAAGCATGGGAAGATAACCTTTAAACATATTGATCACCCCGGAAAAATAAAAGCCATATTTCTACCCCCTTAACAGACAATCAGTATTAGAGCCACAGAAACAAGTAAAATCATGAATACTTCCGAAGCTTTGCCAAGACAAAACACTGCAGGCAAAGTGATATTAGTCTCAGCCTCCTGAACCACAGTCTTCAAAGAGAGAAGGAACTGTGGTGTTATTGGGTGAGCCTCTGTGGGAGAGGTATTTGCTTTCCTGTACACCTCCGAAATGCAATTGCACTTAATGGGAGAATTCAGCCAACAGGCAAAAATCCCTCCCTTGACAGCTCTGAGGGCGCCTCAGGGCTTCATCATCCACCCAGCCAACTACCTAGTGAGGATTAGACTTTCAAAATGGAAGATTTTTAATCAAAGCAAGCTCTGTAACACTGGGTACTCTTGTATGATGATTTAAAATCCATATCAACAGTGGATTTAATCATTTTTCACTTAAATTATTTTTCAAGACAAAAAAGAATGCTCTGCTGTACCAACCAAAAGTAGTTGGTTTGCTATTTTTCCTGTGTTTATGTACTCCCTGTTTATTATTTATCATGAAATGTTTCTAACTCATTATCTGGTGGTAGTACAGATTCACAAAATACATCTGAAAAAATGAGAAATAAGAAATGCTTAGAAAATACTAGTTCACAAGAAGTAAAAATTCTAAGAAAATTAACGTTTTTAATTGCATAGATTCTTAAGGTGACTGCTATATATAAATCACATTCACTTTTACAATGCATACTTCTGCACATAATTCACAGTTACTCTTCAAGGCTGAGACTACCAGAGTTCTCATAACAAACATTTTTTAATGTTGTTAATATTTAATTTCCTAAAACAAAAAACAGAATATCAACTTTTTAAAGATTTTAAAATTTAAAGACACAATAGGGGCAGTTCTTCCTTCCTTATTTGTTTCTTCCTTTCTTTCCTCTTATAGTTTATCTATTATAGTACATCTATTAATTCTAATACCAAAGACATGAAGGAATTCTTCATGTATTCTAGAACCCATTATATTTTTCTATTGCCATTCAGTGCTAAGCTCAGTTGGTACTGACAAGTGTGTTGTATGAGTTAGCTATTCACAGGGATTTTAATCAACACTCAATTTCCATTGTTTTATTTTTCAGTGTCACCCACATAATAAATACAAGGTGAGCATAGTCATTAGTCTCCAAGTACAAGGCTCTAAATTCTATCTGCAGCATAAAAGAAAATCAAATGCGTATTTAATTGGGATTGGAATGGTATGCCCATAAATTCCCATAGGATTTCTGTACTTACTCAAACCTTCCCATCCATGGAATGGAGCACATTCCACTGTGTTATCTAGATCTTAAAACATCTCATAAAAGGAGATTTAGAATTCTCTTTATATTGGCCTTGAACTTACTGGATTAAGTGGCTTTCAGAGGCATGTCAGTAGAGAAAGGATATCCTATTAGAAAGTTTTCTCTTTGAATTCTCGTTTTCTGAGACTTGTACTGTAGAAAGAACAGTTTATTTTTACATATTATTTGTATATGCAGAAACTTTGTTTCCTGCTGATTCTATCTACCTGCTCACTCACCTGTTTAACCTGTGTCTAAAGAATGATGATCTGCAAGCCAGTATACGGAAACCAAAATGAGAAGTTGTTTGTGTGTTCATGGCAGAATCAGTCTATGAGGCTCAGATTCAAATGCAAATAGTTTGGGGACAGAAGCAGCAAGCAGGAGTCCTGGGGGGCTGAGTGATACCTGTCAAGAAATGCTTTGGTCAGGCCGAGTAGTTCAGACTGCATCCACAATAGCCAATCAAATAAAATTCTTCCCAGGAGACCTAGTAAACAGCCTGATACGTGGACAAGAATTGTACATTTCAGGGAGTTGGTATAGCCTGGGTTATTTGAACACAAAGATCTTTGAATTAATGTTGGGGACTGCTGAAAACAGGGTGTACTAATTCCCTAGTATTTCCACACTCACACACACAGGAAAAAAACTACTAGAAGAATCCCCAGCAGAAGTATCATCTCAGCCACATTGTTATTGAATTCCTTACCGAGGGAGGGTTTCGATTCCAGAAGAAGCCAAGCTGCTGATGCTGAAGGCATTGAGGGCATTCTATTCTCTATACCCCTGAAAACTTAAACTTATAATGATTAATCCATATTTTAGGCTAAAATTTCCTAAAACATCACCAGGTCCAGAATTTCCTTTGTGAATCCTTTTGTGATTATAACATTCCATATTATTATTTTTCCTTAAAATATTGACTACATTTTCCATTTTTTCTTAGTTTGAGGCATTGATTTACTATTAGTGTGCTTTTATTTTTAGCATGTTTAAAAACAAGAATAATATTGTTTATTTTCCTGATAATGATTACTTGAGTCTTCCTTTTTTTGTGTTGAGCCATTTTAGGTAGCCTTATGGTGCACAGTAAATTACTGTTCATCAAGTTGCTGGCATGTAGTCTTCCTGAGTTTCTGGTGTGTGTTCCTTTTCTGTCATCAATGTCCCTTTTATTATTACTATCCCGTATCCTCTGCATTTATCTAAGCATACTATCCTTTGTAGATAAATGGTAGCAACTTTAGCCTTTATTCTTTTTAATATATATGATCACTATTGCTTATTTTCTATTAAATAATTCTTCTACTTTTGCACCATATTTTGATATACCTTTTTGCCATTCAGTTTAAAAGTAGTCTAATGTGTATTCCCATTTCTCAACTTCACAAGTGGATTTCTTGACTTCTGACTGTAGCAATTTTCTCAGAAATCTTTCAGTTATTGACTTGGATCACAGAGGACATTTGAACTTGCATATGATCTGTGTGTCAGTGCAAACTAATTTTGCTTCCATTTAAATGTCCTTTAGAGGCAGTGTCTCCTTATATAGTACAATGAGCATCTGTGTCTATGCTAATGTTCACTCCTGGATATGGAAGTCAGAAGACAACGTTTAGGAATTGGTTTTGTGCTTCCACCATGTGGGCCCAGATACTAATGTAATGTCATCAACAAGGGTATTTACAAATGGGGCAACCTTATCACCTCCCTGCTTATGTATTGCTTGTAGTCTAGGTTGGCTTTGAGCTCAGGCACATCCTACTTGTAACCACTGAGGGCTAGGACAAGGCTGGCACCATGCAGGATTTTGTTCTACCTCGTCATGTCACCGGTTTTGTTTGTTTGTTTGTTTGTTTTGATTTTGTTATTCATTGTGAAGTTCTACCACCAGGGACTGTGGACTATGGAGAGAAGGGTTCAGATGGAGGTGACATCAGCAGAGTTATTTATAGTTTACTTTCTATTCCTTTCATGTTTCCTCAGCTCCCACCACTCACTTGACTAGGAGTAGATGGTTCTTGGCCCCTTGTTGCTTTCTGACAGGCAGGGTTGTGAGGCCAAAACAGGAGCAATACACCTTGAGAACTAAACTTTCTCTTTGCAGGTAAGACCGTTAAGAATAATTTTCTGAGAAATGCTAGAACTGTAAGGTGGGAATGGGAAAGTAGGTGGGGGAGCACCCTCATAGAAGCAGGTAAGGGTGGATAGCATTGGGGGCTTGCAGAGGGGACAGCAGGAAAGGGGATAACATTTGAAATATAAATAAATAAAATAAAAAAAGAAAAAATAATAAAAGGAAAAGAGATAAAATGGGAAAACAGCTTTCAGATCGATGTAGTAGTGCAAGAGAAGTGATGTCATTCAAAACTGTTATTGTGACAATGGTGAAAAGAAGTCAGACTCCGTATATGGTTAGACGAGCTAACAAGATTTCCAAACTAATATTATGTGACTAAGGATAAAGCAGATTCAACATTACTTTAATTGTCTTATCCTGGAAATGTTGCTATAATACCAGCTACAGAATGGGAACACTAGGAAAACTGTATAATGGGTAAAAAGAGAGTCATACCTTTGTTCTGTATGTGTAATTCTATTAATCTGACAATCTGAGTGGTGATAACAAGTATGGTGTGGGTGTAGCTGCTTGGCATTCAGAAGCTTGGAAAACACACAAACACAAACATTAAAAAAGAATCAGTTTCTGTTTGTTTTGTGCAGGTTAAGGTTTGTGTTTGTAAGGTTAGTCCTTACAAGTTAATGTTTCTATTTGCAATTAAGCATAAATACCTGTTTCTTAGATCTGATGTAAACTGCGAAACATGTTTTCCAATCTACACTAAACTTGAGAATACTTTCATGTGATATATGTCCTTCCCTTTCATTGTATGTTTTAACAAGAGAGCCAGCTTTCTTGCCCCTATGAAGTTCGTTTCCCTGTAAAAGAGACTATAAGAGGCCGGGAGGGATTGATCTCTCAAATCCCAGTTTAGGATGAGACAACCTGCTGGCCAGTCCCAAGTTCACTCCCAAATATTTCTTGTTCTAACTGGACCATCATGGGTTTTGTGTTTTCTGCATGAAATTCTCAGGTTTATCAGGATCTGTCTGCTCACGGTCTTATTAGTGGCAGCAGCTGGGCCGCACGTTCGGGCGAGGGATCTGAGTCTGAACTCAGTTTCCTGCGTTTTCCCGCCTTCGGGAATAGCTGCTTCCTGTAGTTGTTATTTGGAGACCTTTCATGCTCTTCGTTTCTTTCTTATTTATTTTTCTTTTTTTGTATCTGACCCTGCTTAGTCAGTAATACTTTTGACATTTTGTATGATTTCCTTTCAGGGTTACTTCCTGATTGTTAGACTCTGTGTTCTCTGAGTTCTTTGAAGTTCATCAAGAAAAGCTTTGTGGATCATATGCAAGTTTATTTATTTATAAAATCATACTGAGTTCTTGAATTCCATCTGTTAAGCTTAGTTAATCATAACTACTAATTATAGATAAGCTTTGTGTTATTTTGTCTATGTTCATCATTGAGTTATGTAACTAAGGCCTTGTTATTAGGCATGATTTAGGGACATCCCCCAATAAGCTAAGAGACCTAAAGTCTTCCTTTCTAAATCTAACTGGCCTCTACAACTAGACAGTGACAGTGGCTCTATAGAGAAATAACAAAGGAATAACAAATTACATGCTTTACTTTTTGGAGATGATAGCTCCCTGTTCATGGGAGGTTTGAGGAGTAAATGTATCTTGGGACAGCAACTGTCAGATCTTTCATATCGCATGTTCTAGGACCAGAGACATACTCTTCACCTTCATTTGATCTCAGTGAAGGTGTCTGATCTCTAGCTCTGAGTTGTAATGTGCCTTCTTTTTTTCTCCTGGTGAGACTACATGCTCTTGATTTCCAGCCCTGACAAAGCACCAAAGAGCTTTCAGGGCTTAATTTCCTTTCTTTTTGCTGCACTAAACCCAATCCCAGAGGCACCCTCACCATTTTCTTTACCATATTTACTCTTAGGCTTTTAGGACTGTCATAAAATTTTAAACACACTCTCATTATTGTTAGCAAATATTGTACTTTTGCATACTTCTCAGCTGCTCTAAAACTATTGTTCTGAAACCCTGACTTAGATCCTCCTCCGCTACCCAGTAGGGGAGCATCCCTCCTGTCAGTGTCCATAGCACCATAATTGACCTCTCCGGTTTTACTATTTGGTCATAGGTTATTTGTGACCTCACTATTTAAGTTATAAATTATAAATCCCTCTTCTGAAAACTTCAACATCTCGTTTTGGTGCTCTATGACTCATAACATGGTATCTGACCAGAAATTTGAGTTTTGTTTGATTTTGGAACAAAAGTTCAGCCCTTCAACTTTTGTCAGCTTGTTGATTCCAGCAATGAGAATGGCTGACACGGAATTTAATGACATATGGGAATGGCATGGAGCAAAACTTCACATACTATTTCAGCTTCAGTTTTCCATATTTTATAAGTACTATATAACCAGATTGATATAAATACAGGTTACTTAGTTCTTCTTCCTTTCAGTTCTCCCCTAACCACCTCCATGGTGTAATGGTCTATAAAATAAAATTGAACTTCGCTAAACATCTATAGAAGCTCACGGATACTACATTCTTTTTCTTTTTTTTTCTTTTTTTTTTTTTTTGATTTACAGGGCTTTTATTTATTTATTTTTTTTATTACATATTTTCCTCAATTACATTTCCAATGCTATCCCAAAAGTCCCCCATAGCGCCCCCCACTTCCCTACCCACCCATTCCCATTCTTTTGGCCCTGGCATTCCCCTATATTGGGGCATATAAAGTTTGCAAGTCCAATGGGCCTCTCTTTCCACTGATGGCCGACTAGGCCATCTTTCGATACATATGCAGCTAGAGACAAGAGCTCCGGGGTTCTGGTTAGTACATCATGTTGTTCCAACAATAGGGTTGCAGATCCCTTTAGCTCCTTGGGTACTTTCTCTAGCTTCTCCATTGGGAGCCCTGTGATACATCCAATAGCTGACTGTGAACATCCACTCCTGTGTTTGCTAGGCCCCAGCATCGTCTCACAAGAGACAGCTATATTTGGGTCCTTTCAGCAAAATCTTGCTAGTGTATGCAATGGTGTCAGCGTTTAGAAGCTGATTATGGGATGGATCCCTGGATACGGCAGTCTCTAAATGGTCCATCCTTTCATCACAGCTACGAACTTTGTCTCTGTAACTCCTTCCCTGGGTGTTTTGTTCCCAATTCTAAGAAGGTGCACAGTGTCCACACTTTGGTCTTCATTCTTCTTGAGTTTCATGCGTTTATCAATTTGTATCTTATATCTTGGGTATCCTAAGTTTTGGGCTAATATCCACTTATCAGTGAATACATATTGTGTGAGTTCTTTTGTGATTGTGTTACTTCACTCAAGATGATGCCCTCCAGGTCCATCCATTTGGCTAGGAATTTCATAAATTCATTCTTTTTAATAGCTGAGTAGTACTCCATTGTGTAATGTACCACATTTTCTGTATCCATTCCTCTGTTGAGGGACATCTGGGTTCTTTCCAGCTTCTGGCTATTATAAATAGGGCTGCTATGAACATAGTGGAGCATGTGTCCTTTTTACCGGTTGGGACATCTTCTGGATATGTGCCCAGGAGAGGTATTGCTGGGTCCTCCGGTAGTACTATGTCCAATTTTCTGAGGAACCGCCAGACTGATTTCCAGAGTGGTTGTACAAGCTTGCAATCCCACCAACAATGGAGGAGTGTTCCTCTTTCTCCACATCCTCGCCAGCATCTGCTGTCACCTGAATTTTTGATCTTAGCCATTCTGACTGGTGTGAGGTGGAATCTCAGGGTTGTTTTGATTTGCATTTCCCTGATGATTAAGGATGTTGAACATTTTTTCAGGTGCTTCTCTGCCATTCGGTATTCCTCAGGTGAGAATTCTTTGTTTAGTTCTGAGCCCCATTTTTTAATGGGGTATTTGACTTTCTGGAGTCCACCTTCTTGAGTTCTTTATATATATTGGATATTAGTCCCTTATCTGATTTAGGATAGGTGAAGATCCTTTCCCAATCTGTTGGTGGTTTTTTTGTCTTATTGATGGTGTCTTTAGCCTTGCAGAAGCTTTGTAGTTTCATGAGGTCCCACTTGTCAATTCTCGATCTTACAGCACAAGCCATTACTGTTCTATTCAGGAATTTTTCCCCTGTGCCCATATCTTCAAGGCTTTTCCCCACTTTCTCCTCTATAAGTTTCAGTGTCTCTGGTTTTATGTGAAGTTCCTTGATCCACTTAGACTTGACCTTAGTACAAGGAGATAGGGATGGATCGATTCGCATTCTTCTACATGTTAACAACCAGTTGTGCCAGCACCATTTGTTGAAAATGCTGTCTTTCTTCCACTGGATGTTTTTAGCTCCCTTGTCGAAGATCAAGTGACCATAGGTGTGTGGGTTCATTTCTGGGTCTTCAATTCTATTCCATTGGTCTATTTGTCTGTCACTATACCAGTACCATGCAGTTTTTTATCACAATTGCTCTGTAGTAAAGCTTTAGGTCCGGCATGGTGATTCCACCAGAGGTTCTTTTATCCTTGAGAAGAGTTTTTGCTAACCTAGTTTTTTTGTTATTCCAGATGAATTTGCAGATTGCACTTTCTAATTCGTTGAAGAATTGATTTGGAATTTTGATGGGGATTGCATTGAATCTGTAGATTGCTTTTGGCCAGATAGCCATTTTTACAATGTTGATCCTGCCAATCCATGAGCATGGGAGATCTTTCCATCTTCTGAGATCTTCTATAATTTCTTTCTTCAGAGACTTGAAGTTTTTATTATACAGATCTTTCACTTCCTTAGTTAGAGTCACGCCAAGATATTTTATATTATTTGTGACTATTGAGAAGGGTGTTGTTTCCCTAATTTCTTTCTCAGCCTGTTTATTCTTTGTGTAGAGAAAGGCCATTGATTTGTTTGAGTTAATTTTATATCCAGCTACTTCACCGAAGCTGTTTATCAGGCTTAGAAGTTCTCTGGTGGAATTTTTAGGGTCACTTATATATACTATCATATCATCTGCAAAAAGTGATATTTTGACTTCATCTTTTCCAATTTATATCCCTTTGATCTCCTTGTGTTGTCGAATTGCTCTGGCTAGGACTTCAAGTACAATGTTGAATAGGTATGGAGAAAGTGGACAGCCTTGTCTAGTCCCTGATTTTAGAGGGATTGCTTCAAGCTTCTCACCATTTACTTTGATGTTGGCTACTGGTTTGCTGTAGATTGCTTTTATCATGTTTAGGTATGGGCCTTGAATTCCTGATCTTTCCAAGACTTTTATCATGAATGGGTGTTGGATCTTGTCAAATGCTTTTTCCTCATCTAACGAGATGACCATGTGGTTTTTGTCTTTGAGTTTGTTTATATACTGGATTACATTGATGGATTTCCGTATATTGAACCATCCCTGCATCCCTGGGATGAAACCTACTTGGTCAGGATGGATGATTGTTTTGATGTGTTCTTGGATTCGGTTAGCAAGAACTTTATTGAGGATTTTTGCATCAATATTCATAAGGGATATTGGTCTGAAGTTTTCTATCTTTGTTGGGTCTTTTTGTGGTTTAGGTATCAGAGTAATTGTGGCTTCATAGAATGAGTTGGGTAGAGTACCTTCTGTTTCTATTTTGTGGAATAGTTTGTGAAGAACTGGGATTAGATCTTCTTTGAAGGTCTGATAGAACTCTGCGCTAAACCCATCTGGTCCTGGGCTTTTTTTTAGTTGGGAGACTATTAATGACTGCTTCTATTTCTTTGGGGGATATAGGGCTGTTTAGATCATTAACCTGATCTTGATTCAACTTTGGTACCTGGTATCTGTCTAGGAACTTCTCCATTTCATCCAGGTTCTCCAGTTTTGTTGCGTATAGCCTTTGGTAGAAGGATCTGATGGTGTTTTGGATGTCTTCAGGATCTGTTGTTATGTCTCCTTTTTCATTTCTGATTTTGTTAATTAGGATGCTTCCCCTGTGCCCTCTAGTGAGTCTGGCTAAGGGTTTATCTATCTTGTTGATTTTCTCAAAGAACCAGCTCCTTGATTGGTTGATTCTTTGAATAGTTTTTCTTGTTTCCACTTGGTTGATTTCACCCCTGAGTTTGATTATTTCCTGCCTCTGCTCCTCTTGGGTGAATTTGCTTCCTTTTGTTCTAGTGCTTTTAGGTGTGTTGTCAAGCTGCTAATGTGTGCTCTCTCTAGTTTCCTTTTGGAGGCACTCAGAGCTATGAGTTTTCCTCTTAGAAATGCTTTCATTGCGTCCCATAAGTTTGGGTATGTTGTGGCTTCATTTTCATTGAACTCTAAAAAGTCCTTAATTTCTTTCTTTATTCCTTCCTTGACCAAGGTATCATTGAGAAGAGTTTTGTTCAGTTTCCACGTGAAGGTTGGATTTCTATTATTTATTTTGTTATTGAAGATCAGCTTTAGTCCATGGTGATCTGATAGGATGCATGGGACAATTTCAATATTTTTATATCTGTTGAGGCCTGTTTTGTGACCAATTATGTGGTCAATTTTGGAGAAGGTGCCATGAGGTGCTGAGAAGAAGGTATATCCTTTTGTTTTAGGATAGAATGTTCTGTAGATATCTGCCAGATCCATTTGATTCATAATTTCTCTTAGTTTCTCTGTGTCCCTGTTTAGTTTCTGTTTCCATGATCTGTCCATTGGTGAAAGTGGTGTGTTGAAGTCTCCCACTATTATTGTATGAGGTGCAATGTGTGCTTTGAGATTTACTAAAGTTTCTTTAATGAATGTGGCTGCCTTTGTATTTGGAGCATAGATATTCAGGATTGATAGTTCCTCTTGGAGGATTTTACCTTTGATGAATATGAAGTGTCCCTCCTGTATTTTTTAATGACTTTGGGTTGGAAGTCAATCTTATCAGATATTAGAATGGCTACTCCAGCTTGTTTCTTCATACCATTTGCTTGGAAAATTGTTTTCCAGCCTTTCATTCTGAGGTAGTGTCTATCTTTTTCTCTGAGATGAGTTTCCTGTAAGCAGCAAAATGTTGGGTCTTGTTTGTGTAGCCAGTTTGTTAGTCTATGTCTTTTTATCGGGGAGTTGAGTGCATTGATATTAAGAGATATTAAGGAAAAGTAATTGTTGTTTCCTGTTATTTTTGTTGTTAAAGTTGGCATTCTGTTCTTGTGGCTGTCTTCTTTTAGGTTTGTTGAGGGATTACCTTCTTGTTGTTTCTAGGGCGTGGTTCCTGTCCTTGTATTGGTTTTTTTCTGTTATTATCCTTTGAAGGGCTGGATTCGTGGAGAGATAATGTGTGAACTTGGTTTTGTCGTGGAATACTTTGGTTTCTCCATCTATGTTAATTGAGAGTTTGGCTGGGTATAGTAGCCTGGGCTGGAATTTGTGTTCTTTTAGTGTCTGTATAACATCCTTCCAGGATCTTCTGGCTTTCATAGTCTCTGGTGAAAAATCTGGTGTAATTCTGATAGGCTTGCCTTTATATGTTACTTGGCCTTTTTCTCTTACTGCTTTTAGTATTCTATCTTTATTTAGAGCATTTGTTGTTCTGATTATTATGTGTCGGGAGGTATTTCTTTTCTGGTCCAGTCTATTTGGAGTTCTGTAGGCTTCTTGTATGTTCATGGGCATCTCTTTCTTTAGATTTGGGAAGTTTTCTTCTATAATTTTGTTGAAGATGTTTGCTGGTCCTTTGAGTTGAAAATCTTCATTCTCATCCACTCCTATTATCCGTAGGTTTGGTCTTCTCATTGTGTCCTGTATTTCTTGGATGTTTTGAGTTAGGATCTTTTTGCATTTTACATTTTCCTTGATTGTTGTGCCGATGTTCTCTATGGAATCTTCTGCACCTGAGATTCTCTCTTCCATCTCTTGTATTCTGTTGCTGATGCTCGTATCTATGGTTCCAGATTTCTTTCCTAGGGTTTCTATCTCCACTGTTGCCTCATTTTGGGTTTTCTTTATTGTGTCTACTTCCCTTTTTAGGTCTAGTATGGTTTTGTTCATTTCCATCACCTGTTTGGATGTGTTTTCCTGTTTTTCTTTAAGGACTTCTACCTGTTTGATTGTGTTATCCTGTTTTTCTTTAAGGACTTGTAACTCTTTAGCCATGTTCTCCTGTAATTCTTTAAATGAGTTATTAAAGTCCTTCTTGATGTCCTCTACCATCATCATGAGATATGCTTTTAGATCCGTGTCTAGCTTTTCCGGTGTGTTGGGGTGCCCTGGACTGGGCAAAGTGGGGGTGCTGGGTTCTGATGATGGTGAGTGGTCTTGGTTTCTGTTAGTAAGATTATTACGTTTACCTTTCGCCATCTGGTAATCTCTGGGGTTAGTTGTTATCGTTGTCACTGTTTAAAGATTGGAGCAGAAGCTGTGTTCCACTCACCAGCAGTCTCAAAATCCTGTGGCGGGGGTCGTGGGTAGCTGGCGGTATCCTGGTGCTGGTCCAGCCGGAAGAGGCCTGTGGTCCTACTCAGGCCGGTTTTCTTCTTCCCTAACTAATGCAGTCTCTGGTCCCGCTCGCAATTGGATTGGAGCAGAAGCTGTGTTCCACTCACCAGAAGTCTTAAGATCCTGTGGCGGGTGTTGTGGGTAGCTGGCGAATGTCAGCTGACCCTGGGCCCTAGCTACCCCGGTGCTTTTCTGACCAGAAGAGGCTTGTGGCCCTACGTAGGCCGGATTTCTGCCTCCCCAACCAGAGCAGTCTCAGGTCCCGCGTGATTGGACTGGAGCAGAAGCTGTGTTCCACTCACCAGCAGTCCCAAAATCCTGTGGCGGGGGTCGTGGGTAGCTGGCGGGTGTCAGGCAGCCCTGCGCTCTAGGTACCCCGGTGCTGATCCAGCCGGATGTGGCCTGTGGCCCTACTCAGGCCGGTTTCTGCTTCCCTAACTAATGCAGTCTCAGGTCCTGCGCACAATTTGATTGGAGCAGAAGCTGTGTTCCACTCACCAGAAGTCTTAAGATCCTGTGGCGGGTGTTGTGGGTAGCTGGCGAGTGTCAGCCGACCCTGCGCCCTAGCTGCCCCGGTGCTTTTCTCCGGATACTACATTCTTATAAAATATGATTTGCCAGATATAATTTTCTTTGTTTTGTTAGGAAAACACATTAAGGAATAGATTAGATGATGTGCCGCCTTCTACTAGAAAACTTGAATCGTCATGAATGAAATGTATACAGGGAGGAAGAAAAAACTCTACTAAGGAAAACCTCTATTTAAATTAAGAAATGAATGTAACGGCAACTAGAAAATAATTGTGGATCAAATAATCTTACTAAGAGTTATATCTTATTCTTCAACATTTATAAACACATAGTTCTATAATGAGCTTTAGAGTTGTTTCCTAGTAGCTAGCCAACATAGTATTTGATAGTGTCTGTGGTGCTATCTCCTCAAGCACTCGTGCACCTGTTGCTCAATGTGAAATGAACTCAGTTGTTAATTCTTCCTGATTGCTGATTTTGCCTTGGCTCCTTGTTTGGGTTTGTGGACTGTATTGTGACTGTGTGACTTGAAAAAGACTCAAAGGAAGGCAATCTCTAAGTATTCCTCTCTCTATATATAAAAGTATTTTCCAAAAAGATAGGGTACTTTAAAATGTTTCTTTTATTATTCAATGTAACTACTTGTTTTAAATAGGAATCATATAAATGTAAGATTGTACAGTTATAAAAACCTGTATTTCTGAGGTTTGGCCGAGAGTGTCAAATAAATTACAAACTTCCTCACACTCTACTAAAGATTTACTTTCTTCTCACTACAACTTTGGATGAATTGGAATCAACAAGATGGACCTATAGCTACTTTTCAGTAAGATATTTATTCTAGGTTGTTAATTTTGAATGATGGAGGCACTTAGCAGTTCATGTTGTCAGGGAAAAACATTACAATTCCAATAGAGGAGCTGCTCTCAAGGTGTGGGACCATGAAAACAGCCTAGTTTCTGGTTGAGCTATGTTTAAAACCCTGGTGACCCACGAGATGGTCCTTCAAGGGATGGTAGACATTTTGCTAAACTCCAAGACAACAGGCTCCTGTCATAAGACCACAGCTACTCCTTAAGTCTGTGGCTATCAGTCACATAAGAGTAACACCCCAAGCTCCTCCACAGGTAGAGGATGAGACCACAGATCTCATAGCCTCAAGACAGATCTCCATTTTAATGAGGTACCTAAATAAAGGTCTGAAGGGCTTAACCAATTAAGCTCCCCTTTCCAGACACTCCACCCTGTAAAAGGTATTTAACCTCAGGCCCACCCTAGGAAAGGGGGGTATGGTTTTACTCATCACAACTCTCCATCATGACAATAAATGCCTTAAAACCATGGACTGCCTCTTCTCATCAGGATACACTGTGGGAAACAATGCAACAGGTCTTCTTCTAAAGAGACATGTCTAATCTCCCACAGGAGGCTTCTCTGCACTCCAAGCCAAGGTCACCACCAAGCCAAGCCACCCACCAAGCAAGTCAAGGCCTCTCTCATCCCCAAGGGACCCAGCTGGAGCTCCCCTTCATTTTCCTTTGGCTCTAGGCTAAAGCCAGGCCACTTGTCTCCACTCCATTCTCAGCTCTTCTGAGGCATCCAGCAGCATCTGTAGTGCCCAAGAGTCTGAGACCTTAACATTCTTGGCCTCCCTGCAGGTCTAGGACCCCCAAGTCAAGTCTGCAGGTCCCTGGGAACCTCAGACTGCACTTCCTCAGTCCCATGGCTTCACATAGCTCTGCTCCTGCTCCAGCATCAGTGTGGGGTGCTCACAGTCAAATCTCCTGCATCCTGCCTCATCTAGTGGCACAAGTGCTGGGCCAGACATGGGCCACCATTTTAACTCACATCAAGGTGTGTATATATGTATATACACACACACACATATGTGCTATGTATTTGAATTAATATAAAGTACAATCCTAATTGTGAGTCTACTCTCAGAAGCATATTATAAATCCTAAGAAAACCGTTTGTTCTTCTATGGAGAAACTTTGTTAAACACAGTACTTAACTAATTTGCTCTAAAAAAAAAGAGGTTTATTATCAAATATCAAATTAAAGTGAGATGACATCAAAAGTATTCATGAGAAACTCATTAGAGAGTTCATTTCAGTTATAACATTTAATTTGTATAGAAGACTGGACTTTGTATCTTCCCATCTCTGTTTTCTTTATCTCTTTTAAAAATTAATTAAAATTACCTCCTATTATATATTGAAAGATAAATCAAATTGGCCATGATCTATCTAAAATCTAACTATTCTACCAATCCCAGAGGAAACAAACACAATGTTTAGTGAGGAGCAAGAGAGAATGTGGAAGCTATAAAACCATCAAGGATCCAGAAGACTTGGAATATGCTAAGCTAGGCTTCTACACAAGAGGATGATATAAGCCATTCTGGAAGAAATCAGAATGAATCCTCTTGGGAAGGGTCCTAGGTATACACCCTTGCCTATGTACCAATATTTCACAACAGCACAGACATTGGGTCAGAGGGAAGAAAAGAAAGGGCAAACATGGGTAGAGGAAAGAAGTAGGGATCAGAATAGAGAGTTCATTTCAGATAGGACTTGGGAAGAAGATGGTAACATTGGCTTCCGGTCTCATTAAAATCACATAAATGTCCTTGTTAGCAGTGCCATACTTGATAGAGCATTAAATAAGAGCGCTGCATTTTTTAAGATGAATGTTGTAGTCAGTAATGAAGAGTATGTGAAAGCAAAGTTTTTAAGTTAGAGGATTGGAGTTGAATTTACAGTTTCATTCATTAGGAGCTTTAAGATTTTTATTTTTTTTTTTAGCTCCCAAACTCCTGTATATATTTCCCTGTGCTGAAGGAAATGACAATAACAGGAGCACAGTTGTGCTGTATATCATGGTATATATTGTGATATACCTCATATGTTTAATGTTTCATATATATCACTAAGGATAAGGGTAAAAATTACAAAATTATACATTATCATAGTAATACTGAGGATATGGTAATAGGAAGTCTCTAGTACATAAATTATGAAAGAGGATAGCTGTCTTTATCTACCACTGTAACTGCATCTTTTCTGATTTCTCATCATGCATTCTTGTTTTAAAAATCAAATTATTGGATATTTACTTATTTACATTTCAAATATTATTCCCCCTTCCTGGTTTCCCCTCCGCAAATATTATTCCCCTATCTCACCTATTACCTCCTGCTTCTATGAGGGTGCTCCCCCACCCACCCACTCCCACCTCACCTCCCTAGCATTTCCCTATGCTGGGGTGTCAAACCTTCCCAGGACCAAGCACCTCCCCTCTCACTGATGCCTCATAAGGCCATCCTCTGCTACATATACAGCTGGAACCATGGATCCCTCTATGTATATATTCCTTGGTTGGTGGTTTAGTCCGAGGGAGATCTGGGGTGTCTGGTTGGTTGATATTGTTGTTCTTCCATTGGGGTGGCAAACCCATTCAGCTTTTTCAGTGCTTACACTAATTCCTCCATTGAGGTCCCTGTGCTCAGTCCTATGGTTGCCTGCAAGCATCCTCATCTGTATTGGTCAGGCACTGGCAGAGACTCTTAGGAGACATCCATGTCAGGGTCCTGTCTGCATGGAACTTGACTAAGTATAAAATATGTGGATACAAATTGAGATACATCTGGTATCCTTTAGAGACCAGTTGTTCTGTTCTAGTAGCCAACATAACCCTGTTAAAAAAAAATACCAGTCATGGTCAGCTGTGAAAGAGGGCATGGCAGACGATGGGGCCAAAAGCAAGTCAGATCCACCTGCTAATGGAGAAAAGATCAGGGAGAAGCTGAAGTTTAGGAAGCATGGTGGAGTCCACCTCTTGAAAGGGAGACCTCAGAGACAATGTCAAGGGGAAAGGGGAAGATGAGCACTTTAGCAGACTGTTGCAAAGTAAAAAGGGCTTTTCTCACTGGGAAGGTGGGGTAATATGCTTCAAGTGACTTAATCTACTCTCAATGATTCCAGTAAAACAATGTCAGAGGGTGTAGGAGGCAGCCAAGTCAAGGGAAGGGAACTAAGGTAGAACAGTAACAAGGAAACAGATGTTGCTGACTCTGAGCTAGCACTGTCACAAGTTGCATAAGACACAGAGATGGTACACTCTCGTGTTCTTGTCATGTTCCTAACAGTTTTCCTGTTCCAATTAGCTCCATAGCACTAGGAAATGTTTAATCTCTGTAAACCTCTGCTTTTCTACTTTATAAAATTGACCTATAATACCTACTCCACAGGGTGACTATGACAATTAATTAGATACTATACATAAAGGATTTAGCAAAGATAAATGATTTCAGATATGGCATTGTAGGAGAAATAACAGCTTGTGACTCAAATGACTAGAGAAAAAAAGGCAGGAGAGATTCAGGAATGTCAGGAGCAGGAAAGATCTGAGGCTCAGAGAGAAGAGGCATGGAGGGGAAGAGTGTGTAGATTGAAGCCCTCATTGCTAAAGGAGGCTGGATGCTTCACTTGCAAGGTTCAGTGAAAAATGAAAATGTAAGTCCCTTGTTAAAGAAGCAGGGGAAAAATGCTCCTTAAAGACGCTGAATAAAAAGCTTTATTTTTAGAAATGTTTTATGCTTATGCAATGGCAGAGCATGACAACACCATAAACATACAATACAAAGCAATATTTTGCTTTCATAGTTATATATAATGTTAATTTTGAGTTTTAAAATATAATACCTTCATTTGTTATAATGCTTTTCTTGCTTCCCTGCAAACTTTTTTTGTTGTGGCAACAAATAAATACTTTTTAATTTTATTTTTCAAATGATATACTCATATACTATTTAGTACTGTTACTCAATGCAAGATTATGAATAATGTTTGATAATTTTTACTTTCAAAAAATTCTGTTCTGTTAATAAAACCACTGTTTAAGATCTGTTTAAAATATGGATTATGATAACTCTGGGATACAAGCAGACAAGTATTTTAAAATATTAATACTAGTATGTATAGGTCTTTTGTTTTGAGAAGGTGGCTGATGTTTTCAAAATACCATGTACCTCTTCATAAAAATTTCTTTCATGTAAACTGGAATTTTGTTTTTAACATAATTTTTATTGATTCTTTGTGAATTTCACATCATACACCCCAGTCTCATTCATTTCCCTTTCCTTCCATATCTGCTCTCCACCCTTGTAACCTCCCCACACAAAAGAAAAAGAAAATTAAAACCAAAACTTAAAAAAGAACAAAACATCTTGCTAAAGAAGATGTATGTCACAATGTATCCTACAGTATATACTTTTGCCTAAATAGCTTTATTTGTAAATCTTCACTGCAATGAGTCATTGATCAGGTTTGAGAACCCTAGACTGTTTCTCTGAGTCAAGGTCATCCTGCAGCTTTGGATCTGCATGTCCTGACTCTTCATATACCCTAGCAGCTCATATATTTAGTAAGTGTTTGGGTGGTTCAACTCAAAGCCTGGGATCTTGGATGATATCGGAATTGGTCTGCTTGCCGGCTGTCCTGCACCCACATGACCAGAGCTAGCTCTCCTTCACCCACACCACCATGGACAGATCTCAAGCTCTTATGAGTGTGTGGCAGACAGAAAGGTATGGGGTGAACTCTCCCATGTACATGTAATCTCTCAAGACACTCTGCAATAGGAAGTAAGAGCTGGGACCAGCTCAGCTCAGCCCAGACCTCAGACATCAATAAGTCTTCAGGTTGCACACCAGATCATTGACTTCTGCTTGGCTATTGTTGATAACATGGGCCACAAACATCAACAGAGCCCTCTGTTGTAGTAGAGTCTTGGACACAGAGATAGTACTATCTAGTCTTCACCTTGGTTTTAGGTGGTAATGCAGACCTCTCACATCAGGTTGTTCTTCACCACCACTGTATCTCCAGTTCTACCTCTTTCTTTCCCATCTATTCACTACATATTTGCTTTGTGTAGGGTCTAAGCCAACTTGTATGTTGAGGCAGCAGGCAGACTGAAATTTCATTTTGAATGTAAATTTACCCAATGGCGTTGTGCAACTTCCTTTGATGCTTTATTTTTCTCATTTATTTATTTGTTCACTTTACACCCTCCTCCCACCTCTTCTGCAAGTCCTGTGCTTAAAAATCCCTCCCCCCATTACCTCCCTTCCTGGGGCAGCCCTCCCTATAACCATTGTAGGTACCACACTGGCCTGAACATCCAATCCCAAAAGACTAAACACATCCTCTCCCACTAAGGCCCAACCAGGCAGCCCTGTTAGAAGGGGATAAAATGGCAGCCAACAGAGTCAGAGATAGCCCCTACTGCAATTGTTAGGGGACCCATATGAAGATCAAGTTGTATATCTGCTCCAAATGTGTAGGATTCCTAGATCAACCACCTGCATGTTCTTTGGTTGGTGGTTCAGACTCTGTTATGATCCATGGGCTCAGGTTAGTTGACACTATAGGTCATATTCTGCTGACCTTGATCTCTCTGGCTTGCTCAGTTCTATTCTATACTCTTCTACAAGACTTCCCAAGCTCTACCTGATGTTTGGCTGTGGGTCTCTGCATCTATTTCCACCAGATGATGGATGAAGCCTCTCAGAAGAGAGTTAGGTTCCTGTCTGCAAGAACAATAGAGTATCATTAATAGTGTCAGGGGTTGGCTGTTACACATGGAATGGGTCTCAGGTTGGGCAGTCATTGTTTGAATGTTCCCTTGGTCTTTGCTCTATTTTTACATCTTTTAAGCAGTATAAAGTTTGGGATGATGGTTTTGTACGTGGGTTGATGTCTCCCTCCCTCCACCAGAAGTCCTGCCTGGCTACAGGAGGTGGACACTTTAGTCTTGATATCCTCCACTGGTAGGAATCTGAGGTGGATTACCCCCAAAGACTCCCTAGAGCATCATCCATCCCAGGTCTCCAGCTAGTTCCAGAGATGCCCCCCTTCAGCAATTTTCATTCTCATTCCCAGCCCTGTCCTGTCTTCATTCTCTCTGCACCCCTGATCCCCCACCCTGTTTCCCTCCTTACCCCCTTTCCCACCAAGTTTTTTCTCTTCATCTACCCCTAATGACTATTTTGTTTGCCCTTCTGGGTAAGATTCATGCATCCTCCTTTGGACTCTCTTTATTACTTAGTTTCTTTTCAGTCTTGGGTTATCACTTGGTTATCCTGTATTTTATGGTTGATATCTACTTATGAATAAATTTGTACCATGCATGTTCTTTTGGGTCTGAGTTACCTCATTCAGGATGATATTCTTTTTCTTTATTGGTTATTTTATTTATTTACATTTCAAATGTTACCCTCTTCCCAGTTTCCCCTCCAGAAACCCCCTATTCTCCCCTCCCCTTGCTTCTATGAAGGTGCTCCCCCACCCACCTACCCACTCCCACCTCATGGCTTTAGCATTCCCCTATGCTGAGACTTCAACCCTTCACAGGACCAAGGGCCTCCCCTCTCACTGATGTCTGATAAGACCATCAACTATTACATATGCAGCTGGAGTCCTCATCCCTCCATTTGTATTCATAGATTGGTGGTTTAGTCCCTGGGAGCTCAAGGGGGTTCTGGTTGGTTGACATTGTTGTTCTTCCTATGGGGTTGCAAACCCACTCAGCTCCTTTCTTCCTTCCCCTAACTCCTCTATTGGGGTCCCTGCACTCAGTCCTATAGTTGGAGTCAAGCATCTGTAACTGGATTGGTCAGGCTCTGGCAGATCCTCTCAAGAGACAGGTATATCAGGCTCCTGTCAGCAAGCACTTGGCATTAGCAATAATGACTGGCCTTGGTGTCTGCATATAGAATGAATCTTCAGGTGTGACAGTCTCTGGATGGCCTTTCCTTCAGTCTCTGCTCTATGCTATGTCCCTATATTTTTTCTAGACAGGAGCAATTCTGTGTTAAAATGTTTGAGAAAGGTGGGTGGCCCCACCCCTCAGCCAGGGGCTAGATGATACTCTTAAATTCTATTTATTTGCCTGCAAATTTCATGTGTTTATTTTTAATAGCTGAATAGTATTCCATTGTACATATGAGACACACTTTTTTTATCCATTTTTCAGTTGAGGATATCTCTAGATTGTTTCCAGTTTCTGGATATTATGAATAAAGTTGTTATGAACATAGTTGAGCAACCATCCCTATGGTATAGGAGGGAGTGTATTCCCAGGAGTGGTATAGCTAGCTCCTAAAGATTAACTAATCCCTGTTTTCTGAGAAAGTACCAAATTGATAACCAAAGTGGTTGTATAAGTTTGTACTCCCACTAGAAGTGGAGGAGTGTTCCTCTTGCTCCACATCTTCACTAGTATGTGCTGTTACTTGAGGTTTTGATCTTAGCCATTCTGAACTGTAGTAAAATAGAATCTGAGTCATTTTGATTTGCATTTCCTTGATGACTAAGAATATTGAGCATTCTTTAAGTGCTTCAGGGCTGATCGAGATTCTTCTGTTGCGAATTCTGTGTTTACCTCTGTACCCTACTTTTCAATTGGGCTACTTGGTTTGCAGATGTCTAATTTCTTGAATTCTTTATATATTTTGCATATGAGTCCTCTGTTAGATGAAGGGTTGCTGAAGATCTTTCACAAATCTCTTTTATTGACAGTATCCTTAGCTTTGCAAAACTTTTTCTTTTTTTTTTTTTTTATTACATATTTTCCTCAATTACGTTTCCAATGCTATCCCAAAAGTCCCCCATAGCGCCCCCCCACTTCCCTATCCACCCATTCCCATTCTTTTGGCCCTGGCATTCCCCTATATTGGGGCATATAAAGTTTGCAAGTCCAATGGGCCTCTCTTTCCATTGATGGCTGACTAGGCCATCTTTCGATACATATGCAGCTAGAGACAAGAGCTCCGGGGTTCTAGTTAGTACATCATGTTGTTCCAACAATAGGGTTGCAGATCCCTTTAGTTCCTTGGGTACTTACTCTAGCTTCTCCATTGGGAGCCCTGTGATACATCCAATAGCTGACTGTGAACATCCACTCCTGTGTTTGCTAGGCCCCAGCATCGTCTCACAAGAGACAGCTATATTTGGGTCCTTTCAGCAAAATCTTGCTAGTGTATGCAATGGTGTCAGCGTTTAGAAGTTGATTATGGGATGGATCCCTGGGTACGGCAGTCTCTAAATGGTCCATCCTTTCATCACCGCTACAAACTTTGTCTCTGTAACTCCTTCCCTGGGTGTTTTGTTCCCAATTCTGAGAAGGTGCACAGTGTCCACACTTTGGTCTTCATTCTTCTTGAGTTTCATGCGTTTAGCAAATTGTATCTTAAATCTTGGGTATCCTAAGTTTTGGGCTAATATCCACTTATCAGTGAATACATATTGTGTGAGTTCTTTTGTGATTGTGTTACTTCACTCAAGATGATGCCCTCCAGGTCCATCCATTTGGCTAGGAATTTCATAAATTCATTCTTTTTAATAGCTGAGTAGTACTCCATTGTGTAAATGTACCATAATTTCTGTATCCATTCCTCTGTTGAGGGACATCTGGGTTCTTTCCAGCTTCTGGCTATTATAAATAGGGCTGCTATGAACATAGTGGAACATGTGTCCTTTTTACCGGTTGGGACATCTTCTGGATATATGCCCAGGAGAGGTATTGCTGGATCCTCCGGTAGTACTATGTCCAATTTTCTGAGGAACCGCCAGACTGATTTCCAGAGTGGTTGTACAAGCTTGCAATCCCACAAACAATGGAGGAGTGTTCCTCTTTCTCCACATCCTCGCCAGCATCTGCTGTCACCTGAATTTTTGATCTTAGCCATTCTGACTGGTGTGAGGTGGAATCTCAGGGTTGTTTTGATTTGCATTTCCCTGATGATTAAGGATGTTGAACATTTTTTCAGGTGTTTCTCTGCCATTCGGTATTCCTCAGGCGAGAATTCTTTGTTCAGTTCTGAGCCCCATTTTTTAATGGGGTTATTTGACTTTCTGGAGTCCACCTTCTTGAGTTCTTTATATATATTGGATATTAGTCCCTTATCTGATTTAGGATAGGTGAAGATCCTTTCCCAATCTGTTGGTGGTTTTTTTGTCTTATTGATGGTGTCTTTAGCCTTGCAGAAGCTTTGTAGTTTCATGAGGTCCCACTTGTCAATTCTCGATCTTACAGCACAAGCCATTACTGTTCTATTCAGGAATTTTTCCCCTGTGCCCATATCTTCAAGGCTTTTCCCCACTTTCTCCTCTATAAGTTTCAGTGTCTCTGGTTTTATGTGAAGTTCCTTGATCCACTTAGACTTGACCTTAGTACAAGGAGATAGGAATGGATCGATTCGCATTCTTCTACATGTTAACAACCAGTTGTGCCAGCACCATTTGTTGAAAATGCTGTCTTTCTTCCACTGGATGTTTTTAGCTCCCTTGTCGAAGATCAAGTGACCGTAGGTGTGTGGGTTCATTTCTGGGTCTTCAATTCTATTCCATTGGTCTATTTGTCTGTCACTATACCAGTACCATGCAGTTTTTATCACAATTGCTCTGTAGTAGAGCTTTAGGTCCGGCATGGTGATTCCACCAGAGGTTCTTTTATCCTTGAGAAGAGTTTTTGCTATCCTAGGTTTTTTGTTATTCCAGATGAATTTGCAGATTGCACTTTCTAATTCGTTGAAGAATTCATTTGGAATTTTGATGGGGATTGCATTGAATCTGTAGATTGCTTTTGGCAAGATAGCCATTTTTACAATGTTGATCCTGCCAATCCATGAGCTTGGGAGATCTTTCCATCTTCTGAGATCTTCTATAATTTCTTTCTTCAGAGACTTGAAGTTTTTATTATACAGATCTTTCACTTTCTTAGTTAGAGTCACGCCAAGATATTTCATATTATTTGTGACTATTGAGAAGGGTGTTGTTTCCCTAATTTCTTTCTCAGCCTGTTTATTCTTTGTGTAGAGAAAGGCCATTGATTTGTTTGAGTTAATTTTATATCCAGCGACTTCACCGAAGCTGTTTATCAGGCTTAGGAGTTCTCTGGTGGAATTTTTAGGGTCACTTATATATACTATCATATCATCTGCAAAAAGTGATATTTTGACTTCATCTTTTCCAATTTGTATCCCTTTGATCTCCTTTTGTTGTCGAATTGCTCTGGCTAGGACTTCAAGTACAATGTTGAATAGGTATGGAGAAAGTGGACAGCCTTGTCTAGTCCCTGATTTTAGAGGGATTGCTTCAAGCTTCTCACCATTTACTTTGATGTTGGCTACTGGTTTGCTGTAGATTGCTTTTATCATGTTTAGGTATGGGCCTTGAATTCCTGATCTTTCCAAGACTTTTATCATGAATGGGTGTTGGATCTTGTCAAATGCTTTTTCCGCATCTAACGAGATGACCATGTGGTTTTTGTCTTTGAGTTTGTTTATATACTGGATTACGTTGATGGATTTCCGTATATTGAACCATCCCTGCATCCCTGGGATGAAACCTACTTGGTCAGGATGGATGATTGTTTTGATGTGTTCTTGGATTCGGTTAGCAAGAACTTTATTGAGGATATTTGCATCAATATTCATAAGCGATATTGGTCTGAAGTTTTCTATCTTTGTTGGGTCTTTTTGTGGTTTAGGTATCAGAGTAATTGTGGCTTCATAGAAGGAGTTGGGTAGAGTACCTTCTGTTTCTATTTTGTGGAATAGTTTGAGAAGAACTGGGATTAGATCTTCTTTGAAGGTCTGATAGAACTCTGCACTAAACCCATCTGGTCCTGGGCTTTTTTTGGTTGGGAGACTATTAATGACTGCTTCTATTTCTTTGGGGGATATAGGGCTGTTTAGATCATTAAACTGATTTTGATTCAACTTTGGTACCTGGTATCTGTCTAGGAACTTCTCCATTTCATCCAGGTTCTCCAGTTTTGTTGAGTATAGCCTTTGGTAGAAGGATCTGATGGTGTTTTGGATGTCTTCAGGATCTGTTGTTATGTCTCCTTTTTCATTTCTGATTTTGTTAATTAGGATGCTTCCCCTGTGCCCTCTAGTGAGTCTGGCTAAGGGTTTATCTATCTTGTTGATTTTCTCAAAGAACCAGCTCCTTGATTGGTTGATTCTTTGAATAGTTTTTCTTGTTTCCACTTGGTTGATTTCACCCCTGAGTTTGATTATTTCCTGCCGTCTACTCCTCTTGGGTGAATTTGCTTCCTTTTGTTCTAGTGCTTTTAGGTGTGTTGTCAAGCTGCTAATGTGTGCTCTTTCTAGTTTCCTTTTGGAGACACTCAGAGCTATGAGTTTTCCTCTTAGAAATGCTTTCATTGCATCCCATAAGTTTGGGTATGTTGTGGCTTCATTTTCATTGAACTCTAAAAAGTCCTTAATTTCTTTCTTTATTCCTTCCTTGACCAAGGTATCATTGAGAAGAGTGTTGTTCAGTTTCCACGTGAAGGTTGGCTTTCTATTATTTATTTTGTTATTGAAGATCAGCCTTAGTCCATGGTGATCTGATAGGATGCATGGGACAATTTCAATGTTTTTGTATCTGTTGAGTCCTGTTTTGTGCCCAATTACGTGGTCAATTTTGGAGAAGGTACCATGAGGTGCTGAGAAGAAGGTGTATCCTTTTGTTTTAGGGTAAAATGTTCTGTAGATATCTGCCAGATCCATTTGATCCATAACTTCTGTTAGTTTCACTGTGTCCCTGTTTAGTTTCTGTTTCCATGATCTGTCCATTGGTGAAAGTGGTGTGTTGAAGTCTCCCACTATTATTGTATGAGGTGCAATGTGTGCTTTGAGATTTACTAAAGTTTCTTTAATGAATGAGGCTGCCTTTGTATTTGGAGCATAGATATTCAGGATTGATAGTTCCTCTTGGAGGATTTTACCTTTGATGAGTATGAAGTGCCCCTCCCTGTCTTTTTTGATGACTTTGGGTTGGAAGTCAATCTTATCTGATATTAGAATGGCTACTCCAGCTTGTTTCTTCAGACCATTTGCTTGGAAAATTGTTTTCCAGCCTTTCATTCTGAGGTAGTGTCTATCTTTTTCTCTGAGATGAGTTTCTTGTAAGCAGCAAAATGTTGGGTCTTGTTTGTGTAGCCAGTTTGTTAGTCTATGTCTTTTTATCGGGGAGTTGAGTCCATTGATATTAAGAGATATTAAGGAAAAGTAATTGTTGTTTCCTGTTATTTTTGTTGTTAAAGTTGGCATTCTGTTCTTGTGGCTGTCTTCTTTTAGGTTTGTTGAGGGATTACCTTCTTGTTGTTTCTAGGGCATGGTTCCTGTCCTTGTATTGGTTTTTTTCTGTTATTATCCTTTGAAGGGCTGGATTCGTGGAGAGATAATGTGTGAATTTGGCTTTGTCGTGGAATACTTTGGTTTCTCCATCTATGTTAATTGAGAGTTTGGCTGGGTATAGTAGCTTGGGCTGGAATTTGTGTTCTTTTAGTGTCTGTATAACATCTGTCCAGGATCTTCTAGCTTTCATAGTCTCTGGTGAAAAATCTGGTGTAATTCTGATAGGCTTGCCTTTATATGTTACTTGGCCTTTTTCTCTTACTGCTTTTAGTATTCTATCTTTATTTAGTGCATTTGTTGTTCTGATTATTATGTGTCGGGAGGTATTTCTTTTCTGGTCCAGCCTATTTGGAGTTCTGTAGGCTTCTTGTATGTTCATGGGCATCTCTTTCTTTAGATTTGGGAAGTTTTCTTCTATAATTTTGTTGAAGATGTTTGCTGGTCCTTTGAGTTGAAAATCTTCATTCTCATCCACTCCTATTATCCGTAGGTTTGGTCTTCTCATTGTGTCCTGTATTTCCTGGATGTTTTGAGTTAGGATCTTTTTGCATTTTCCATTTTCCTTGATTGTTGTGCCCATGTTCTCTATGGAATCTTCTGCACCTGAGATTCTCTCTTCCATCTCTTGTATTCTGTTGCTGATGCTTGCATCTATGGTTCCAGATTTCTTTCCTAGGGTTTCTATCTCCAGTGTTGCCTCATTTTGGGTTTTCTTTATTGTGTCTACTTCCCTTTTTAGGTCTAGTATGGTTTTGTTCATTTCCATCATCTGATTGGATGTGTTTTCCTGTTTCTCTTTAAGGACTTCTACCAGTTTGGTTGTGTTTTCCTGTTTTTCTTTAAGGACTTGTAACTCTTTAGCCATGTTCTTCTGTAGTTCTTTAAAGTCCTTCTTGATGTCCTCTACCATCATCATGAGATATGCTTTTAAATCCAGGTCTAGTTTTTCAGGTGTGTTGGGGTGCCCTGGACTGGGCGAAGTGGGAGTGCTGGGTCCTGATGATGGTGAGTGGTCTTGGTTTCTGTTAGTAAGATTCTTACCTTTACCTCTCGCCATCTGGTAATCTCTGGAGTTGTTATAGTTGTCTCTGTTCAGAGGTTGTTCTTCTGGGGATTCTGAGTATCCTCTGTCAGCAGACCTGTACTGACTAAGTTCGGCGGAGTCCCGGAGCCAAGATGGCGCTCCCTGCAAGGCAGGTCACTGTTCTCCGGCTGGGAGGGTGTCGGATGTCTGCGGCCCCAAAAGGGTGCTGCCTCAGTGGTTCTGTGGCTCCCGCCTGTCCCAGAAGCTGTCTGCCTCTGTGGTCCTCACTCTAACCTGTAGACTAAGCTCGGCGGAGTCCTGGAGCCAAGATGGCGCTCCCTGCAGGGCAGGTCTCTGTCCTCCGGCTGGGAGGGTGCCGGAAGTCTGCGGCCCCAAAAGGGTGCTGCCTCAGCGGCTCTGTGGCTCCTGCCTGTCCCAGAAGCCGTCTGCCTCCGTGGTCCCCACTCTGACCTGTAGAGACTAAGCTCGGCGGAGTCCCGGAGCCAAGATGGCGCTCCCTGCAGGGCAGGTCACTGTCCTCCGACTGCGCAAAACTTTTTCTGTTTCATGGTGTGCCATTTTTAATTGTTGACCTTAGTGCCTGAACTATTGGTGTTCTGTTCAAGAATTTGTGTTCAGGGTAGTTCCCAACTACCTTCCACTAGAAGACTATTAGACTTAATGTGTCTGGATTCATATTGATGTTCTTGATCTGGTTTGACTTGAGTTTTGTGTGGGTGATAGGTATGGGTTTATGTGCATTCTTTTATATGTAGACATCCAGTTAGACCAGCATCATTTGTTGAAGATACTTTCTTTTTAGACCAAATGTTAAGAGAAATGAAGATGCTTAAAGGAAGGTAGAACATACCCACTGTGAGATTCTTAAGGAGGGCCTGATCAGAGATTTTTCTAGCTCAAATTATTTCTATATCTTACTTTGTATCCTTTAAGGTTCTTCCAAGATCAAGATCTATATCTAACAAAATGAATTGCTGGCAATTCAAAAGTTACTGTGCCTGTACCAAAAAAGATTATTATTTTCTTTGAAAATATATTTGGAAAAGTTGGGAAATAGGCCTTTGCAAGACAGAACTAATTTCTTAGCATTGTTCTAAGAGAATTATTTGGTTTCATGAATCTGTTTGGTTACTTTCCCCCTTTTACAGAGCTAAAGACTTATTAATATTTATTCAATCATATTTAGAAATCTTTAAGATTTTAAATTGGTTCCCTAATGTATTACATATATATGTAAATTACATACAATGGTGATTCTAGCTTATTTCCCAAAAGCATACAGAACACAATTACTTTCATTTAGGTTACTAAGTAAAACCATTTCACTGGGAAGTGGGAAAAATTTTAATATTCCTTTGAATTATTGACTGTTTTACCAAGTCGGCAAATTTTTATGAAAATACGTAACTCCAAAATGCCCTTACCTTTATTGAACTCAAACTTTAATTTAAGATGGGAATTTCTGATAGGTTGGGGGAAACATAGTTCAAAGTGCAGTAATCTCACTACTGTTTATGTAAATGATCCATGAATATTTACTCAGAAAAAAATGTTCCCTTTGAAATGTCACAAGCAAAAAAACCCCTGCAATGCTATCATTGGCATTTAAAATATGCTGCTCTCCAAAATATCTCATCACAAAAAAGTTCTGAGTCAGGCTTTCTGAGAACGCTGAAGCACATCACTCCATAGTCAAACTCTCTTTGAACTTAATAAAAAAAGAGATCTGCACTCTGGTATCAGTTATTGTGGTGCTTGTTAGCAATTCTGACTGGCTAGAAGACAGAAAGAACACAGAAACAATGTGTAGTTCATGCACATTCATTCGCTTGTTCTTCCTCATCTAAAGACCCTCAATTTTACTGTAGGTACTAGAAGTAACCAACATTTTACCCTGAACTCTAGATGGAGATGGGGTCGAGACATGGGTGAGCATGGAGGTGGGAATGAGATGGTGAAATTCTGGATAAACTTGGGCTCTTCTCTGTAAATTGAGATTCTCAAAAAAGAGTCACATGTTAAAGATTCAAAATGGCTGGTTGAACTGTGAAAAACTCTACAATTGTGGAGAGTTGGAATGTTGCAAAACAGAGACAAATTTTCTTTCTTTTTTTTTAATTAGGTATTTATTTCATTTACATTTCCAATGCTATCCCAAAAGTCCCCTACACACTCCTCCACCCACTCCCCCAACCACCCACTCCCACTTCTTAGCCCTGGAGTTCCCCTGTACTGAGGCATATAAAGTTTGCACGACCATCTTTCCACTGATGGCCTAATAGACCATCTTCTGCTACATATGCAGCTAGAGACACGAGCTCCAGGGAGTACTGGTTAGTTCACATTGTTGTTCCACCTATAGGGTTGCAGATCCCTTTAGCTCCTTAGTTACTTTCTCTAGCTCCTCAATTGGGGACCCTGTGATCCATCCGATAGCTGACTGTGAGCATCCACTTCTGTGTTTGTTAGGCCCCAGCATAGTCTCACAAGAGACAGCTATATCTGGGTCCTTTCAGCAAAATCTTGCTAGTGTATGCAATGGTGTCAGCGTTTGGAAGCTAATTATGGGATGGATCCCTGGATATGGCAGTCTCTAGATGATCCATCCTTTCATCTCAACTCCAAATTTTGTCTCTGTAACTCCTTCCTTGGGTGTTTTGTTCCCAATTCTAAGAAGGGGCAAAGTGTTCACACTTTGGTCTTTGTTCTTCTTGAATTTCATGTGTTTAGCAAATTGTATCTTATATCTTGGGTATTCTAAGTTTCTGGGCTAATATCCACTTATCAGTGAGTACATATCATTTGAGTTCTTTTGTGATTGGGTTACCTCACTCAGGATGATGCCCTCCAGGTCCATCCATTTGCCTAGGAATTTCATAAATTCATTCTTTTTAAAAGCTGAGTAGTACTCCATTGGTAAATGTACCACATTTTCTATATCCATTCCTCTGTTGAGGGGCATCTGGGTTCTTTCCAGCTTTTGGCTATTATAAATAAGGCTGCTATGAACATAGTGGAGCATGTGTCCTTATCAGTTGGAACATCTTCTGGATATATGCCCAGGAGAGGTATTGCAGAATCCTCCGGTAGTACTATGTCCAATTTTCTGAAGAACTGCCAGACTGATTTCCAGAGTGATTGTACAAGCTTGCAATCCCACCAACGATGGAGGAGTGTTCCTCTTTCTCCACATCCACACCAGCATCTGCTGTCACCTGAACTTTTGGTCTTAGCCATTCTGACTGGTGTGAGGTAGAATCTCAGGGTTGTTTTGATTTGCATTTCCCTGAAGATTAAGGATGTTGAACATTTTTTCAGGTGCTTCTCAGCCATTCAGTATTCCTCAGGTGAGAATTGTTTGTTTAGCTCTGAGCCCCATTTTTTAATGGGGTTATTTGATTTTCTGGAGTCCACCTTCTTGAGTTCTTTATATATATATCGGATATTAGACCCCTATCTGATTCAGGATAAGTAAAGATCCTTTCCCAATCTGTTGGTGGCCTTTTTGTCTTATTGATGGTGTCTTTTGCCTTGCAGAAGCTTTGCAATTTTATGAGGTCCCATTTGTCTATTCTCAATCTTACAGCACAAGCAATTGCTGTTCTATTCAGGAATTTTCCCCCTGTACCCATATCTTTGAGGCTTTTCCCTACTTTCTCCTCTATAAGTTTCAGTGTCTCTGGTTTTACGTGGAGTTCCTTAATCCACTTAGATATGACCTTAGTACAAGGAGATAGGAATGGATCAATTCGAATTCTTCTAAATGATAACTGCCAGCTGTACCAGCACCATTTGTTGAAAATGCTGTCTTTTTTTTCCACTGGATGGTTTTTGCTCACTTGTCAAAGATCAAGTGACCATAGGTGTGTGGGTTCATTTCTGGGTCTTCAATTCTATTCCATTGGTCTACTTGTCTGTTGCTATACCAGTACCACGCAGTTTTTATCACAATTGCTCTGTAGTAAAGCTTTAGGTCAGGTAGGGTGATTCCACAGGAGGTTTTTTATCCTTGAGCAGAGTTTTTGCTATCCTAGGTTTTTTGTTATTCCAGATGAATTTTCAGATTGCCCTTTCTAATTCGTTGAGGAATTGAGTTGAGATTTTGATGGGGATTGCATTGAATCTGTAGATAGCTTTTGGCAAGATAGCCATGTTTACTATATTGATCCTGCCAATCCACGAGCATGGGAGATCTTTCCATCTTCTGAGATCTTCTTTAATTTCTTTCTTCAGAGACTTGAAGTTCTTATCATACAGATCTTTCACTTCCTTAGAGTCACACCAAGGTATTTTATATTATTTGTGAGTATTGAGAAGGGTGTTTTTTCCTTAATTTCTTTCTCAACCTGTTTATCCTTTGTGTACAGAAAGGCCACTGACTTGTTTGAGTTAATTTTATATCCAGCTACTTCATTGAAGCTGTTTATCAAGTTTAGGAGTTCTCTGGTGAAATTTTTAGGGTCACTTATATATACTATCATATCATCTGCAAACAGTGATAGTTTGACTTCTTCCTTTCCAATTTGTATCCCCTTGATCTCCTTTTGTGGTCTAATTGCTCTGGCTTGGACTTCGAGTACAATGTTGAATAGGTAGGGAGAAAATGGGCAGCCTTGTCTAGTCCCTGATATTAGTGGGATTGCTTCCAGCTTCTCACCATATACTTTGATGTTGGCTACTGGTTTGCTGTAGATTGCTTTTATCATGTTTAGGTATGGGCCTTGAATTCCTGATCTTTCCAAGACTTTTATCATGAAACAAATTTTCATAAGCTATCCTTAGTCATCTTCTCAGCCTTTCATCGGCTGTTTCTGTTTTTGACTATAGATAAGTTAAAGCTTTTTACAAGACATTAACTTAGCAGATCTCTAGCTTCTCATTAACCAAGAAGAAATGATGTTATCAGACACCTACAGTCTACCATAATTTCCCTGATTTTGCACTAACCAGTCTACCATATGTTCCCACCAATGTATCTGATACTTTCATTTTCTCCCTTTCTTCTGTTACATAGTGGTGAATTTCAAGTAACCACTTTTAGATTAAACCATGTAATTCAAGACAACCTGAAATCACATTTCTGGGCCACAGTCACTTAAGATTGGTTAAGAAAAGTTTATTCTATGAAAATAACAATCTATAAATACCTAGAAATAAAAATTTCCAATTCAATAGTTTATCAAGCTATATATTTTCATTTCAATTACAATAAATTTAAATCCAAAATATTTAAGTGAACCTGACTGGTCTACCTACTATGAGACAAAGGGAGCATTAACCAAAAGAATACAAAATAGGATTTTATCTTTAAAACAAGCTGGATTGTACAGTGGGTTATTAATTGGTGCTTCCATTAAAAATGGCCTCATGTTCCATATGTAAGTAAGCAAAAATGCTTGTGATCAATATTAACATGTTGGTTACATGAAGATATTTACTAATGTATATGTTTAAAGAAACATTTTCCTTAAATGAGGTGTGTGTGTGTGTGTGTGTGTGTGTGTGTGTGTGTGTGTGTGTTAGCAGCACATAGCATGTGGAACTTCTTCAAAGTAAACTTGTTTGTTATCATAATCCCCCTAACATTGATAAAGGTTTATTTATTTATATGAGTACACTGTAGCTGCTTTAAGACACACCAGAAGAGGTCATCAGATGGTTTTGAGCTCCCATGTGTTTGCTGGGAATTGAACTCAGGACCTCTGGAAGAACAGTCATTACTCTTAACCACTGAGCCATCTCTCCAGCCCCTCACCCTGATATCTTAATGGAAACTTAACCCCAGAAGTAATACAAATGTACCCTCTAGCCTCCTAACTATGGTAACTACATACCCATTCCTCCAAGGCTGGCCTCACACTCATGATTCTCTTGCTTCAGCCCCCCCATTGATGGGACAGCAGCAGATAGACCACACTTTGCCATGTTTACTCATAGCATTGTTGCTTAACTTTTCTGCTGTTTCCTGTTTGGGAAGTTATAGTTGGTGTTAGTATGAACATCTGGGCCCATGTGATTGGTATAGAGAGATAAATATTTCCTGCAAGTGTAGACATCAGAAATGGAGTTACAAGGTGATGAGTTAAGGCTACACTCATCTTTAGGAAATCAGCAATTTTTCCCAAAATAGTTTAGCCATTCTACATCTTCATAGCAATGAGTGAAAAAAAAACTATCATCTATCTTAACTAACACTTTGTTGTTATTTAAAAAATTATTGTACTTAAGACCCACCCCATGGGCAAGTATCAATCCCTAATACTATTAATAATACTCTCTGCTATGCATGTTGTCCTCTTAGAGGTTCCATGCAGCAGCTGACTCAGAAACAGACACCCACAGCCAAACAGTTGACGGAGCTTGGGAACTCTTATGGAAGAATATGAGTAAGGATTGCAGCCTGGAAGGAGACAGGAACTCTTCAGGAAGACCAATATAGTTACCTATCCTTGAGGTAACTTGAGGTCCCTTGAAACACTCAGAGTCTGAACCACCAACCAAAGAACATACACAGGCTGGATCTAGGACTCCCACTCATATATAGCCTATGTGCAGTTTAAGCATCATGTGGATCCTGAACAGGGCCTATCCCAAAAGCTGTTGCCTGTATATGGGATATGTTCTACTAGGTGGGATGTCTTGTCTGGCCTCAGTGGGAGAAGAAGCGCTTAGCCTTGCAGAGATTTGAAGTGCCAGCATTGAGGGGATACATAGGGGGACCCCACCCACTTTGAGGAGAAGGTGAAGGGAGATGAGGGAAAGATTGTGGGAAGGGGTGATCACGAGGGCAGCACTGAGCAGAATGTAAAGTGAATAAGCAAAAAAAAAATTAAATTAAATTAAAAAATCCTTTTGCTTTTTCCTTTTTGGTTTCCTTACTGTAAAATAAGAATACATCAGACTAGCATTTCTTTTGCCCTGTCACTTTCCTGGAGTTTCATGGCTGTGCATTTTTCACTGTCTGAATGACAATTTGTATATGTTTGTTTATGATTGGATATTCAAGACTTCCATCCATTTTCAACCTATCTGAATTTTTAAAAATCTTACTTCTAGTAGCACCTAGCTACCTTCTTTACAGGTCTCTCTGGCTGCTCTTTGCAAATATGGCTTCTCATTGCCTGTTTATTCTACACAGGTTTCTTCAAATAAAAAGAAGTTTTGTTTTAATAATTAATCATTTTATTTATTTACATTTCAAATGTTGTCCCACTTTCCAGTCCTCCCTCCATGAGACCCCCCACCCCATACACCTTCCCTTTTGCCCTTAAGAGGGTGCTCACCCCTCTAGCATTCCCCTGCTCTGAGGCATCAAGCCTTCATAGAACCAAGCACATCCCCTCTCACTGAGGCCAGACAAGACAGTCCTCTGCTACATATGGAG
Source organism: Mus caroli (assembly GCF_978045245.1). Taxonomy (NCBI): domain Eukaryota; kingdom Metazoa; phylum Chordata; class Mammalia; order Rodentia; family Muridae; genus Mus; species Mus caroli. The sequence goes on along the minus strand of NW_028227258.1, from coordinate 141,125,144 downwards.
CAGAAGCCACAGACCAGCCCATGTATGCTCTTTGGTTGGTGCCTTAGTCTCTGGGAGCTCTGAAGTGTTTGCTTAGTTGATACTCTTCTTCACCTTATGGGGTTGCAATCTCCTTCAGCTCCTTCAGTCCTTTCTCTAACTCTTCCATAGGGGTCTCAAAGCTAAATCCAATGGTTGGCTTTAATTATCTGCATCTGTCTCAGTCAGGGGTGGGCAGAGCCTCTCAGAGGACAGCCATGCCAGGCTTCTGTCTGCTAATATATCTTGGCATCAGCAATAGTGTCAGAGATTTGCTGGCTACATATAGGATGGATTCCAAGTTGGGGGCGATCTCTGGATGGCCTTTTCTTCAGTTTCTGGGCCATTTTTGTCCCTGTATTTCTTTAGACAGGAACAATTGTGAGTCAAATTCTTTGAGATGGGTAGGGAGTTCCATTCCTTAACTGGAGGCTGTGTCTATCTATTGGAGGTGGGATCTTCAGGTTTCATCTCCACACTTTTGGGCATTTTAACTAAGGTCTTTCCCATTGGATCTTGGGAGTCTCTCATATCCCTGGTGTCTGGGACATTATAGAGGTTCCTCCCACCCCCCAACCCACACTGCTGTATATTTTTGTTCATTCTCCTGGGCCTCTGGGTTTCCTTTCCTGTCTCTTTCCCAATACTTGATCTTGCCCCCCCCCCCTTTTCCCTCCTGCCTCACTTACCCAGGTCTATTCCTCCCTCTGCCTCCTGTGATTATTTTGTTCTTGCTTCTAAGTGGGATTGAAACATCCATATTTGAGCCTTTCTTTTTCTTAAGCTTCATATGGCCTGTGAGTTGTATCATGGGTATTCTGAACATTTTGACTAATATCCACTTATCAGTGAGTAAATACCATGCATATCCTTTTGGGTCTGGGTTACTCTCTCCAGATAATATTTTCTAATTATATACATTTGTTTGCAAAATTCATGGTGTTCTCTTTTTTAATAGCTGAGTAATATTTCATCATGTAAACAAACCATAGTTTCTGTATCCTTTCTTCAGTTAGATTGAAAATTAGCTTTAATTTTCTCCCTATTAAAAGATGTTTTGTGGTATCATGATCTACTTATCCGAGGATCTTTTGGTATAATACTCATAATTCTTCTCTAATAGTTGTCATGCTTCTAGACCAACAAATGCAAATTTTATTTCTTTCTTCATAATTTAGATTGGCAATTCAATTTTTTGATTCACTGTGAGTTAGAAATAAGATTGTAAAATATAACTGTTTTACATTCAAAACATGTTATGAGTTATATACAGGCATAACATTTTCTAAACAAAGTTAAGTAGTATACACACAACTCATATATATGTATATATATTCACATATATATAGTATCACATATATTCTAACTATAGTGTATGTATAATCTACTGCATATATTTGTAATATGTACTACATAGTGACATTTAATCAGCTACAGACTGTGCAGATGATGATGGTCATCTCACAATCCACAAACAATCTAGAAAATTCCTATTTCTTAACGACATTGTAACACTCTAGCTTATAAACACAATTATTTTCACTTGTTTTGGGCAATGCTACACTGTTGTTAATAAAACTATAACAATTATATGCAGTACATAACAATTAGTAATGATAGGTAACTATCAGTAGTTTATGTATCAATTACAGTTTTCTACTATTGTAGAGTATAACTTTCTCTATTTATGAAAATAAAATTTAATTGAAAAATTATGTTACATTGAAAGTAGCTTCTTATATTTTATTACTATCATTTCTCCACTGATCACAGAAGCCCCATCAAATGATTGACATACATTATTTAAGTTGTGTAGCTACACTATATACTGTTTGCACATCGATAAAATTCCTTGTAGGACACATTTCTCAGAGCATAGCTTCTGGATTAAGTAGAACATGACTGTATAGCAATTATTTATTATACTTGTGTTGTACTATGCATATACTCTGCAAATTATTACTAAATATGATTGACAAAAGTATAAACAATTTCTTCAGTATTGATAGAAAGGATGTACATTTTTTAAATTTTCTAATTCTAGTAGCAACCTATAACTTCTATTATTTCCATATCCTTGATATTTCTTGGGGGAATAATTCTTTTCCATATTTGTGTTTTGTGGTTTGAATTGAGTGATTTCTTTTTTTAGTTTGTGTTTATCAGGAGATACAGGGTTTTAAAATTAGGGCTCTACATATGTTAAACACCAGGTTTATCACTGGACTAATTTCTCAAATCCTGAAAGTAATTTATTAATTTTCATTTATTTAGAGATTTTTTTCTTTCACTTTATTTTTGTTCTAGAGTATGGATATTTTCTTTCAGTTTTCATTTCAATTATTATTGATTCGTTATTTTGAAACAATGCTACTAGTTACACATAGATTAAACATTTTTATTTTATGCTCAAGGGCATTCTAAAATTGTATGTGCTCAACATCTCTAGAGATATCTTGTTTAAGGGGTACAAACTTTTTTTGGTGAGTTCTGGTTAGTTATTTCATTTCTCATTATTTTTCCAATCTTCTAAATTCTTGTATTTATTTTTATTTTATTTAGGCATAATTCAAGATTAGAGAAATCTATTCCGACAGTTGGAATAATTGAAATAATAAAATTATATTTAGGTTTCTATAGTTGTATGATATCTTACACTTCTAATTACAAAGAAATTTGGAGTTGACAGGGTAATAATTAGCTTTAAGTGGATGTAAAAAACACTTCTCAATGATGGAGCTATGATGGGATAAACTTCATGTTGAACAGTTAAGAATCACTTCTCACAGATAAATTGAGTCTGCCTGGCATTGTGAATAAAGTTTGCTCCTTAGTTGAAAATTTGGCTTCACCAATTTCTAGTCATTTAATATTTGGAGGGTAAACTACTTGTCTTCTGCTCTTCAATTTCCACATCCATTAAGTGAAGAAAATCAATACTAGCTAAGATACAAAAATGATGTAAGAATTAGGCACAGTTTGTGGAAAGCAATAGGTACAGTTTCTCCCAAACATCAGAGGTTAAGAGCAACAGTGTTTAGAATTGCAAGTAAGCTATCCTGACAGTTTGATGAACTTGACAAGGTAGAGTGTTTCATGATGTTAGAGAAAAAATATTGGCCTAGAATCATTGTAGAATGAAGTTTAGCTCCTGCAGTTTTATATAATGCTTTTAAAGTGGGGTCCTTTATAGAGATGGAGGGTGGGCTGGAGAAAAGATCCATTGGTTAAGCGCTTGTCCTGCCTTTGCAGAGGAACTCCCAAATTCAATTCCAAGTACTCACATCAGGCAGCTCACAACTACCTATAATTCCAGCCCCAGGAGATCTCACTCTGCTGGCCTCCATGGACACCTGTATTTCATTATGTATACTTACAGGCACATTTCACACACACAGTTAAACATGAAAGTAAATGCATTAAAAAGAAAGAGGAAACGCTAATTAGATCACAGGGTCTCTCTGGCATTGTAGCATTGCTTAGCAGGTTACCTAAGACCCATATATCCAAGAATTTTCTCTCACTACTTACTATGATATGAGAGATTAGCCTATCTACAGTTTAAGTTTGATTCTGCCCATCATTAAAAGTCACAAACTCTGGGCTGAACAGATGACTCGACAAATAAAACTGCCTGTTGCCAAGCCCCATGACCAGAGCTCCACATACCAAACAGAAAGAGGCAACTTGCACAGTTGCCCTTTGTCTTCGACACACACGCTATTGTATGTGTTCCTTACATCAATTAGTAAATACATATTATAAGAAAAAGTTAAAAGTCATACACACTTAACTTCTTTGTGTACTAGTTTTTATTCATTGATGGAAAAAATGAATGTGCTTAAATATATTTTCAAAGATCTGTTCTAGTATCAAAAATTCTTGGTTATGTAAAAGATAACCTCAAATTCTAACCATGGATTCACAGGTGAGTTCTTCTCTGAATTCCTTTTGGGTGATTTTAGATTTATTGCAAGGTAATTCATATCCAGCATGATGAGGACACTCTACTTTGAGAACTCAGCAAATAATTCTTGGAACTACTGCTGAGTTCTTTCCATTTGACAGGTCATTTTTTTCAATAATGTGCAATAAATACTGGTGTATCCCAGAGTACAGCAATGTTTTTGAAATCCTGATGCTACTTTCTGCTTTAGAGTAGGAACAGTAGGATGGGATCTTAAATTGCTTCTATAGTTTTATGAGTTGTTTAGAACTCTCCATTCTACTCTCAGAGAAAAATCAGAATATGCAAATTCACCTAAAATGAACCTCTATAAAGCTTTTAACTCAACTCAATGATGTTTAATAATATCGTGTACAAGAAATGAACTTTGGCAAGATGTTTGCATTGATCATCCTTAGAGTATAAAGTGTAGTAAAAGTAAGAGAAGGGAGGAGAGGCAGATTGCCCGGTAATTCCAAAGTATGTAGAGCAAGGCTGACCAGACTGTGTTAAGCATATGTGAAACCAGGACAGGAAGTGTTAATATTTTTTACTTATTTCGGTGCTGGTCAGCAAAAAAAATGGTCTAAGGTAAAACTGTTCTGAATATTGATGTATATCTTGTAGTTCTAGTTTAATTTTATAAGTTTTGAGAATTTATACTTGGGTACTATATTCTCAATATTTCCATATCTCTGTTTCCCCATTCCAAATTCCCCCATGTTCCCTCCCACTTCTCAAATCTATCTCGATAGATAGATAGATAGATAGATAGATAGATAGATAGATAGATAGATAGATAGATAGATAGATAGATATAGGTCACATAGATATTGACATAGACACAGAGAGACAGAGATAGGGGTAGAGGTAGAGATATATATCTTGATGGGTTATCTGTAGGCTTAGATTTTTCAAAACTTACTTTAATAAGGATTCTTAAATGTTTCAACCTTCCTTCTAGCACACCTACCAGAGGTATAGGAAAAGAAAAGTTAATAAGAAACAGGGATGTGGATCTGTTTACAAGAGTTCTTTGTAGTGATTCTGCTCTTCATTGTTAGGATATCAGCAGTCCAGCCCAAAACACCGAATTTGAATCAGTAGCAGTGGCTTGATCCAGAAGAAACTGCTAGGCTCTGCTGAATAAGCACAAGTTTACAGAAGCAACAAGAAGCATCTGGAATGCCATGAAAAGTTATCTGGAGCATTTCTTTCTACAAAGTCACAACAAGCAAAGATTAAGGAAGTCCAGCAAAGTGTTGCAAGGTGTACTAATACAAAAGCATTGAGCATCATCAGTGAGGACCAACAAAGGATTCTAAGATGAACCAATGCAAGAGTGTTGTCAGAGAAAAACAGCAAAGTGTTGCAAGGTAAACCAATGCAATGCATCCTCTCACTGTCTATGGGATTATGTTTATATTCTTTCTGTATAAAAATCATCTTTTCTTTAACATTAACAATCTAGCTACAGTAGAAACAATTATAAGAACCATAAAAATAGAACTTTATATCACATTTTTAATAAATAGCATATGTAAAATACTGTCAAATAAAACAAACTTAAATTTCTATCAATATATCTTAATCAACTTTATTTTGTTTCCTCACTGATCATAACTAATAACAATCTACCAGTCTAGATGATAACAACCATTACCCATTAAGCAATCAAAACCATCCACCGAACTTAAGGAACTCAGATGAGAGTCTGCTTATAATAGCTTCTTACTAAATTGGGGTGAAGAATTCCTGCTTGGATCCCAAGAGGGGAAATGGTTAGTCTGAAAAAAGCTAGCTGTAGCATTTGCTGTCCAGTCTTGTGTTGTCCATGTCTGTGTTATCCAGTCTATATGTTGTCTGTCCAGTCTATGTGTTGTCCAGTCTTTGTATGATTGATCAGTTGGGCTAGCCCTTTTGCAGTTGATTTTGGAGAAGTCAATAACTGAGATGGTTTGTGAGAGTAAATCACCTGGTTTGTGAAGACATTCATCTCTTAGCTGATAAGAGGTTTTTCCCTAGTCAGATCTAATCTTTACAAATTTTGTTTGTAAGCATATTTTTCATTCCTTGTAGATGCATAAGCATAACCATGCTTCAATTTTAAAACCATTGCATGTTTTCATTCTAATGTCAACACATCCTTACAGTAAATTGTTTGGCCTAGGTCCTCATTTATTTTTTTTCCAATAACCCAGTGTTTCTCAGCAGCTGCCCTTTCCTTTTCAACAACATTAAGAAAATTTGTGGTTAATGAAACATTATTTAGTCTGTTCCTGGGAGTTTTTACTTTTCTTTTTTGTTTAATAAGCATCTCTTTTAAGCTACAATTGGTTCTTTCTATAACTGCTTGTCCTGTGGGATTGTGTGGTATACCAATAACATGTTTTATATTGTAATATGCAAAGAATTGCTCTATCTTATTGGATACATATTCAGGAGCATTATTAGTTTTAATTTGTGCAAGTATCCCCATAATGGCCATTATCTCCAATAAGTGTGGAATTACACACTCAGCCATTTCAAAACTTAGAGCAGTACGAATTGAAACCCCAAATGCATATCAATAGTATGGTGTATATACTTTTGCTTTCCAAATTCTTCAAAATGAAAAATATCCATCTGTCAGACATTATTTCTTTTGGCGCTCCTAGGTTTACTACCAGCAGGTAAATGGAGTTTTGTTGAATAGAGAACATACAGGACACTTTTAAAAATAATTTCTTTAGCTTGTTGCTGCATGTTAGAAATATTTTTTCTTTAAACCTTTCCCATTAATATGATGTTTCTCCTGAAAGAATGAGACTTTTAACACATTTCCTACTAGTAATTGGTTAGGTTGTTATCTCATTCCAAGTGGCCAAACACAGGAGCAATACTAAATTCACTCAGTATATATTTAGTGTTGCTCATATATACATGTATTTACAGCTGGCTGTATAGAATGGGATAGTACAATAAGGTTCATTCCTTGAGAAAACTTCTGCCATCAGCCATTGATTTTCATCCAGTAGTAGGGCCTTGTGAAATTTCCTCCACTGATGTTGGTACATAAATTGGTGTTGTTATTGTGCAGGGTTTATTTAAATGACTGTAATTGTTGAAAGTTGAAGGCTGCAGCTTCCCTGTCATGTGTAGAAGATAATTTTATCTCTTTCATATTTGTGTAGTAACTGGAATAAAAATACAATATAATATAATATGTACTCTCTCACAGCAACTCAAATTCAGATTCTTAAACCCGCATAGGGAAAGCAGGTCCTGTTTGTTTGGCTTAGGTTCATGAAGAATATAGGATTAATATTGTCTTGCATGAATTTCAAATGGGAGACTTAATTCTCTAGTGTTAGACTAGAAGAGATTTCCAAATGATTCATGGCTGATTAAGATATTCTAAGACTTTCTTGTTTCTCAGTTGTCTGTTCCAAGTTCTTAATTATAATCTGAAAATGTATTTTCTGTGATTTAAGTGATAATGTGTGTATACCATGCTATATTATAACATGCATATTAAGAACCACCTATTTTGTTATTATCCATTAGTAATTCAATAATATGTTAATAAGTTAGATGCCCTTTAATTTAGATGTAGCCGAATTGTGCACCACATTGCATTACTAAATATGCATAGAATAACTGTCTATAAATGAATGTTTATGACAAGCTTATAAGATTTTAACCATAATAACTGAGACACTGAGAAAAATTACCCCACTTATTGTAGACATGTAATTGAACATGTATTTGAAAGATTTGGCCATGTTTAAAAATAATTTGTAAGAGTATCTTTTGTTATTTATTTTTGTGGCAAAGTTGAAACAAGTATTTTTATATGCTTTTAAGATATTTAAGTCTATCGATGTATCTTAAACCTTTAAGGAATCTTGCAACTTAGCCTTTTTCACATATAATAGAACAAGTGCTTGAATGAGTCATGTCAAGTGATCTGTGAGACTAATATAGACAAAATGTCACACCTTCATGCATGCAGCTATGAATGGCATATCTACTTGGCCATCTGTAAACTTAACAGACAAACTGTTCCAGTGTTACTGCAGAGTTGAAAGTGACTCAGCAGCAACATTTTCTGGTGCCTAATACCAAATCCAATTTAAGGGCAACCTGCACCATTCTCAGAGCAGGTAGAACACTATGCTAAACGTATTATATTCTTCATGGCCACTATTATACAAACTATTACACAAGACTGAGTAAATGCAAATAACATTTATTTTGAGAAATGAGCTTTAGGGTAGTTCTCATTATAATTGTACTTTAGCTCAGTAGTGAAATTAAACAACACATAGAAGCACTACAGTCAATGTTTCTGTCTGTGCAAAATAGGAGCTGAAGATTAAACAATCTATAAATACATAGCATGTTTAATCAAAATTCTACTTAGGTAACACTATCTGTTTTAATAGCAAATATTATATGACTACCTCCACAGTGAACATTATATTTCATTTTTTAACAGGATAGTTTTCACGTTTTATGTGTTTTGCCAATTTGAACCCTTAAATCTTATAAGATTTCTGGGATGATTCTCTCCATTTCTAAACTGACATGTCTCTACTCATTTTAATAGACCATTGTATATTTAACGAAAATTAAAAATATAGTGAAGACAATTTTTATCAGTTGCCCCAACCTTGCAGCAACACACTCCCATTCTTTTCTTACGGCCAGTTTGCATTATTTGCTATATGAGTTATAGTTAGTGAACCAACCTCAGCAAATGATTGCAAGTTAAAATTCCTATTTTACATTTACAGTCATTTTTCGATTTGAAGAACTATGAATTTTGTTACTCTACAGTCTCTCTTACCTGTCTCTTTCATTGATATACAGTATATTTTTATTCACCTGTGCTTTCAACAACATTTCTCCCTATTCCACACATCCCTCTCTGGCCTCCTAGACATTACTGATGTTTTTATTGGTTCCTACAGTTTTCTGTTTCCCAAAATGCCATTGTGATGGTTAATCTTCACTGTCACTTGGTTGAGGTTAGTTTAGAATCATCACAACTCTCCGTATGTCCAAGTAGCTGTTTCTCAGAAACTGTTAACTGAGGAGGAAGTTCCTCTGAATGTGGTACTCATGATTCAGTGATCTGGAACCTGAGCTGATTAAGAAGGAGAAAGTTAGCTAAGCACAAGCATTCACTTGTCTATACTTTTGACTGTGGATGCAGTGTGACCAGCTGTCTCACATTCCTGTTCCCATGCCTTCACCATGATGGAATCTAGTTTCAAATGGAAATAAACCATTCCTCCCTTTGGTTGCACATATTCAATTTGTCACCATAGCAGTAACTAAAGTTGCATCTACAGTTATGTAGTTTCTGTCATACAAAAAAGGTGTTTTCATTTGGCTTCTTTCAGCTAACGGTGTAATTCAGATGTCTAAGACGTTTTGCAGCTTTTTGGTTTATAATGTTTATTGTGCATTATAAAATGTACCATATTTCCTGATGGAGTCATCCAACAATGATTATATTCATTGAGTCTCACCTTCAAAATCATGGTTTTTATATTATAAACATTAGTAGGCAAGTTAGGAGTTATTTGTAGTTTTTCACCTTCCTTGAGTAGTTACCAAGTACAATATTTCTAAAATGGCAAATCTTTATTTTTCTCTGTAAAAAACAATGAAATTGTCTTCCAAAGTAGTTGTGCCATTTTGCATTCTTCCTAACAACAAATGAAATTAAATGAACCTGCACATATTCATCATTTGACATAGTCATTGGCATTGACTGGATCTCATCATTTTAGCCTGTGGAAAGTGAACATAGGTGTTTCACTCTTGCAATTTTTCTATTCCCCCTTGCAAGGTGAGGTGGCGCATCATTTGATGTACTGGCATCTGCATATCATTTAGATGAATGTTAATTCAGATACAAAGCTCCTTTTATCTCTCATCCATTTTCTTTATGTTGAGCTTAAAGAGATTTTTCTAACATAGATACAGACTTTTATCAGACATGTTTTCTAAAAACATTGTTCTCATTCTTCAGCTTATATTTTCACTGTCATAATAGTGTTTTTCAGAGAGATTTTTTAAAAGAATTCAGGTTTATTATAAATTCTCTCAACTATCATATATTTGTTTAATCATTTAACAACTTCTCAGTGAATTCCAGAACTTATCATTACTCTTCTGCCACTGTCCAGAAGGCTTCAAGGTTTTCATTTTACATTTATATTTGAGATATGTTTATTTTCTATAAGGAGTAGGATCTGTGAGCTTTTTTTCTAACATGTAGATGTTCCATTGACCTAGCACTTTTTACAATTAAAGCCAATACTTCTTTACTACGTTGTTTTGTTTATCTCCCCATGATCTATAACTTACTTGTGCTATTTTTGAGTTATCTATTCTGTTAATCTATTTGCTTATTATTTTATCAGTATCATACTTGATGACTATAACATGGCTGTACACTGCTATTTCTAATTGCTATGCATAGTGTGTGTTGTATACCAGATATTTTTGTGTTTTGTTTATGTAGTGTTTGAATAGTTTTATCATGTCAGATTTTGACTAACATTATATTGACTCTATGGCTGACATTTGGAAAGACTAATATATTAAAAATATACCAAGTGGACAAATTAGAGGGTTTATATTTAATCTGTCAACATGGAATAACAATATGTATAGATACACAGAATATGATCAATTATGTAGATATTTTTATCTCTTTCCCCAGGGTTTAAAATTTTTCCATATATATGGAAAAAAATATATATGGAAATATATATATACATATATATATTCTAGGAGTTGGATGGATAGATCTGTGATAAAATGCTCATAATACCCCTGTAGAGTACCTACGTTCAATTCCCAGAACCCATGTGTGGAGAAGCATAGCCATTCATAATTCTAGCTCCAGGGGATCAGGCAACGTCTTCTGGCTCCTCAAGGTAACTATATTCATATGTCGATACTCATACTTACAAATAACATGGACACTAAATAAAATTAAAATTCTAATTATGTATACATTTTATGAAATTTATGTCTAGGTATAACAGTTTTGGTAAGCATTGCAGTAGCATTGCTTTTAGGTTTGTATGTTAGCTACTAGCATACGCTACTAGCATATCAAAACAGTTGGCCTTTGTATATTACTGTCTGGCAAATGATGCTTTCATGTCATTTGGTTGCAGAAGATTTCATTTTCAATTCTTTGATTATACATTTCTGATACTTGCAAATATAGTACATATCTTCATTTCACAAATTCTGAACTCTTTTCTTGTCTTATTGCAGCAACTGGACCTATCAATTCAGTGTTGGATAAAATTAGTGAAAGGACTATATCCTTATTTAGTTTTCAATCACGGGAAGGAAAACATCAATTTTTCTCATTAAAATTATAACTGTTATTTTGTTTTTGAAGATGATGTACCTGTGGTACTTTTCTCACACAAAGGAAGTTGTCCTCTATTATTAACTTGATAAGAAAAATTAAAAATCACTAATATGTGCTTGAGTTTTCCCAAATGTTTCTGAACCTACTAATGTTTTAGCATACTCATAAAACTTTGAAGGAAACTTAGCTCCCCTCGTGGCCCAGGGCAGGGAACATCATTGTTAGGGACTATGGAATATTGCTAAAAACACTGAGAGTAGGAAGAGTGGGACTATCCGCAGGTATCCCACTAAACATTTACTTTTCTTCTAAAGATAAAGGCAAAGTAGTAGAGTAGTAGTAGTAGTAGTAGTAGTAGTAGTAGTAGTAGTAGTAGTAGTAGTAGTAGAGCGTGTGCTGATTGTACGCCTTCTTTATAGAGTCACTGTGTTCAAGCTCCCTTGAGAAGATTGTGAATTCAACGGCTAGCCGAAGTCTGTTAGTCCTACTCTGACTGCTCCAGAGTTGCTCTAGAAATGACTATAAATACAGCAACTGCTGCCCTTACAAATCTACTCCAGCTGGCAAGACTTCATTATGACGATTTAATACAATTTATGTTGGACTTTCTTCTTCAAATCACGTGTTTAATTGAATAGTAGCCCTTTAACAGAAGCACAGCACTTCCCCTGTCCACCCAAGCAAAACACCTGTGATTTGGTGTAGCACTTCTCTTGTTTCTTTGTGTGTGTGTGTGTGTTGTTGTTGTAGGTTGTTTTGTTTGTTGGTTTTGCCTGAATGTATGCTATTATTAGGCACACACCTTTCCAATACCCCTATATGAGCAGACCATTCAGCTTACTGTTCAAAATACCTTCTGGTTCTGTGCCCAGTGTTGTAATAGTTACTAAATAGAAGGCTTCCCTTGCTTGGTGGTTTCTTCTGTCTTTAACATTAATAAAGTGGGCATGGATGGTTTCACAAAGAGAAGAAGGCTAAAGTAGCTCTGAGTGGTGACAGTGGTGGCAGCTGCAATGACAACAGACATGGCATTCATTAAATAGTGGCCATAACAATGATAGGGAAGCTGCAGGATTCCAGAAAGCAGGGAAGATGCTTTAGGGAACTGAGACACATGTGAAATAAGGGGCGGAGGAAAGAAGAAGGTAGACACATGAAACTGAAGAAAGACAAAAAGTAAAAATTAATAAATAACCCATTGAAAGTCAGAGACAAAACCCACCCCTAACAAACCAAACCAAACCAAACCAAACCAAACCAAACCAAACCAAACCAAACCAAACCAAACCAAACCAAACCAATCAAATGAAATGAATCTGTGGATCAACTTATTTCAAGAGTTCCAGGGTTTTTCCAAGCTTTAAGGTCCAACCAAAGGTTTCACACATCTATCCCAGAGCTTCGGGTATTAAAAGTTGTTGTAGGTTGGAGAGTCCCAGTTCATAAGGCCTATCATGATCTGGAACACTAGCAGAGCTCCCTGCTGCTTCCCTTCACTGTTGCTTAGGACTGAAAAGGACAATAGTTATTGTGTTTATTAAAAACCAGGTCTATTTCCACCAACGTGAATATTAGAACAATGAGTTCCTTCACTTTAAAACTGGAGCTGTAGGCTACTAAGACTGAGTTTGAAGTTGTAAGCTTCTGGGTCTGCCATTCAAATTCTGGGATGTATACATGCAAGAGAAAGGACTGCAAACACCACATACCCTTGTTACCTATTATAATTTCTATCAAGATAAAACAGCTGATTGGTAACAACATATTTTTCACTAAGCCTCAGTGTAAGAATTTTGCTGTTTACCCTTATTGATATTCATTGAGCTTCTTTGAACTGTATATTGGGATCTGACATTAATTTTGGAAGATTTTGGTCACTATTTAAATATTTTCCCTCTTCCTCTTGAGCTTTTACACCCAGTGTTCCTGTTTTGGTCACCTCACAGTTTTTTAATTGTCCACAGATCTCAGATATTTTCTTCTTTTCTCCACCATTTATTTTTGTGAGATTGTATGTAAGATGTTGTGATGATATACCTTCAAACTCAATGCTTACTTCCTTAGCTACATTTAGCCAGCTAAGTTACACATAGTTTGATAGTTTTCATTTTCTTTCTACATTCTCTTTAGATTCTTAGACCTTCCATCTCTGCTTACATAATCCATCACCACATGATATCTGCATTTTTATTTTATAAATAGGTTTTTTTAAGCCTTGCTTAATGCTGTTATTGAGTCTTATTCTGCTGCTTGCTCTGTCACACCAGACTATGTTATTTCTTCCCTTTTATATTGAATTTCAATATACAGGAAAACTAAAAATGATCCACTTGGAGTAGAAATGAGAGAGATTAAGGAAATTGTGTTGGGTATGCTACTGTTATTGTGTGTTTATAATACATTGTAGCTGTAGGCACTACATACTCAGTTCTTCTGGTATACACTTAGTCCTTTTTTTTCTCATTTATATTTTTGGTTTCCCAAAGACCCCCTTCTTAAGTTGTTTATACCTTGCAGTTATCTCCATCATGACACAGTGCTATTAGACAAATGTCCTATTAATGTGTTCTTAAGGTGTTGTAAGGAAGAAGCATTAAAACTTATATAATTAATTTTTCTGAAGTCATGAATCTCCGAGCTTTGAACTTAAATAATACATATTTTTAGGTTTTTCTTTTTTTTGTGAGATAGGAAGTCTCTCAAAGTCCAGCGTTGACTAAATGCCCTTCATCCAAGACAGATAAGGCTTTATAAATACCTGTTGCAGAGTTATTTTTGTTACAGAAGAACTCAAAAGGCATATTTCAAATTGTTGGGATTTATTTTCTTACCCTTCATCAAAGGAAAAAACCCTAAGAGGTCATTTAAAAATTTTTTATAAACCTTATTTATATTTAAGTGTATGTGTATGTGTATGTGGGTATGTGCACTTGAGTGCAGGGGCTTTTGTCCGTAAGAAAGCATTGGATCCCCTATCTGATTTGGGATAAGTAAAGATCCTTTCCCAATCTGTTGGTGGCCTTTTTGTCTTATTGACAGTGTCTTTTGCCTTACAGAAACTTTGCAATGAGGTCCCATTTGTTGATTCTCGATCTTACAGCACAAGCCATTGCTGTTCTATTAAGGAATTTTTCCCCTGTGCCCATATCTTCGAGGCTTTTCTCCACTTTCTCCTCTATAAGTTTCACTTTCTCGGGTTTTATGTGGAGTTCCTTGATCGATTTAGATTTGACCTTAGTACAAGGAGATAGTGAAAGACCCACTCCCCCACGTTCTGACTCAGGAGAGGCGACACCCCAAATCACTCACGAGAAATGGTCTTAGTGCAAACTGCAAGAGGATTTTTATTCAAGAGCACTCTCGGGCCCAGGGTCATACACCATGCAGGGATAGAGGACCTTGGCGCCCCGAGTAGCTGGGTAAGGAGGTATTTAAAGGAAGATACCACAACTCAAGTAGGTGGGAGGGCATTGTTGGAAAATACCAAAGATACCAGTTAAGAGTCACAAGGAAGTGCAAAGTCACAAGAGTCACAAGGAATACCTGGTAATTGTGCTAGTTATCACTCAAGACAATTTCTAAGAGCCCCTAACAATAGTACATTTGCATAGTGGGTTCCAGCAATGGTCAGGGTGGGTCAGGGTGACTTTCTTAGAATGAACAATTCTTGAACCCAGGAAGCGAGTGGGTGGAGAAATGTTGCTATCTGTTTTATGATTAGCATACCTTGAAGCATTGAGTCACAGAGGTCACATTCTCAAGCCTGGGCCTAAAGGCCTAGAATTTTACTTTTACATTATATTTTTTCAATAGGAATGGATCAATTCGCATTCTTCTACATGATAACCACCAGTTGTGCCAGCACCATTTGTTGAAAATGCTGACTTTTTTCCACTGGATGGTTTTAGCTCTCTTGTCAAGATCAAGTGACCATAGGTGTGTGGGTTCATTTCTGGGTTTTCGGGACTCAGAGCTAAACAAAGAATTTTTACCTGAGGAATACTGAATGGCTGAGAAGCACCTGAAAAAAAGTTCAGCATCCTTAATCATCAGGGAAATGCAAATCAAAACAACCCTGAGATACCACCTCACACCAGCCAGAATGGCTAAGATCAAACATTCAGCAGATGCTGGCAAGGATGTGGAGAAAGAGGAACACTCCTCCATTGTTGGTGGAATTGCAAGCTTGTACAACAACTCTGGAAAACAGTCTGGCAGTTCCTCAGAAAATTGGACATAGTACTACCAGAGGATCCCTCCTGGGCTTATATCCAGAAGATGTTCCAACCGGTAAGAAGGACACATGCTCAACTATGTTCATAGCAGCCTTATTTGTAATATTAAGAAGCTGGAAAGAACCCAGATGCCCCTCAACAGAGGAATGGATACAGAAAAGGTGGTACATTTACACAATGGAGTACTACTCAGCTATTTAAAAGAATGAATTTATGAAATTCCTAGGCAAATGGATGGACCTGGAGGGCATCATCCTGAGTGAGGTAACCCAATCACAAAAGAACTCACATGATTTGTACTCACTGATAAGTGGATATTAGCCCAGAAACTTGGAATACCCAAGGTACAAGATACAATTTGCAAAACACATGAAACTCAAGAAGAACGAAGATGAAAGTGTGGACACTTTGCTCCTTCTTAGAACTGGGAACAAAACACCCGTGGAAGGAGTTACAGAGACAAAGATTGGAGCTGAGAGGAAAGGATGGACCATCTAGAGACTGCCATACCCGGGGATCCATCCCATAATCAGCCCCCATATGCTGACACCATTGCACACCCTAGCAAGATTTTGCTGAGTGGACCCTGATATAGCTGTCTCTTGTGAGGCTATGCCGGGGCCTAACAAACACAGAAGTGGATGCTCACAGTCAGCTATTGAATGAATCACTGGGCCCTCAATGGAGGAGCGAGAGAAAGCACCCAAGGAGCTAAAAGGATCTGCAACCCTATAGGTGGAACAACAATATGAACTAACCAGCACCTCCCACCCCCAGAGCTCGTGTCTCTAGCTGCATATGTATCAGAAGATGGCCTAGTCAGCCATCAGTGGAAAGAGAGGCTCATTGGTCTTGCACACTTTATATGCCTCAGTACAGGGGAATTCCAGGGCCAAGAAGTGGGAGTGGGGGAGGTGGGTTAGGGGACTTTGGGGCTAGCAATAGAAATGTAAATGAAGAAAATACCTAATTAAAAATGAATAAATAAATAAATAAATAAATAAATAAATGAATAAAAGAAAAGAAAACACTGGATCCCTGAAGATGGACTCATAGATGGTTGTGAGCAGCCCTACACAGGTGCTGGGAACTGAATCTGATTGTGTCTTCTGAAAAAGTAGCATCTTAAGTACTGAGCCATCTCTCTACCCTACAAAAGAGGACTTGATCTTTGATGTTACCTTTTATTGATTCACTTTAACTGAATCTAGAATATTTTCTAATCCACTGTTTATACATAAAAGACATGTGGTTTAATTTCCAAGCTTGGGGTTTTAACTGTCAATACCATCCAGTCAAGAATCATAAGATATAGATAGGTTTCTGGTTGAACAAGTTGAGTTTATTATTAACTGTGGGAAAGGGAAGTGTCACTCCACAGGGATCAATAGGACATTGTCATAAAAAGGTGTTAGAAGGGAGCAATTATACAATTTTATTTGGGTAAGTTTAGAAATGGCTAAAGAAAGTAGGGTTTTATCCTAGATGAGGTGTTATCAGAAAGTAGGGTAACTTTATGATTATTTAGCTTAACCAATTTCCTCTGCAGACAGGTCAAACAGGGAAAGCTTACAGCCTTAGCAACAGGAAATTTATTTATTTATTTATTTTTGCTCTGTAGATTGTATGACTGCTGATATTGATTTCTTTTTGTTTGTTTGGGTTTTTATTTTTCATTTATTTATTTATTTATTTATTTATCCACTTTACATCCCAATCATAGCCTACATCTCTAGGCCCCTACCTCACACAGACCCTCCTCCCATCCCCTATCCTCTGACAAGAAGGAGCCCCCCATCCCACCCCTGGGTATCACCCTACCCTGGCACATCACGTCACTGTAGAAGGAGGTGTATCCTCTCCCAGAGGCCAAACAAAGCAGCCCAGTTAGGGATCCAGAGGTAGGCAAGAGATTCAAAACAGCCCCTATCCACTCTACTTGTTGGGGGACCCACATGAAAACCAAGCTGTATTTCTGCTACATATGTGCGGATGGACAGAGGTCAAGTCTATCATTTTCTTTGGTTGTTGGTTCAGTCTCTAAGAGCCCCCAAGTGTCCAGGTTAATTGACTATTATGGTCATCATGTGGAGTTTCTATCCCCTCCAGATTGAGGGCAATCTTTTCCCCCAACTGTTCCACATGACTCCCCAAGCTCTACCTAATGTTTCAATATTTGGCTCTGGGTCCCTGCATCTCTTCCAGTCATCTTGTGGTGGAACCTCTCAGAGGACAGTTATACTAGACTACTGTCTGCAAACATGACAGAGTTAGAAAGGGTTATTAAGAGGGTCAGAAATTTATGCTTGCCAATGGGATTAGTCTCTAGTTGGGCGATATTGTTTTCCTTAGTGTCTTAACAACATAATGAAGTAGGCTAGGTTTGACTGGTTGCCATGTTCTCAGAATGACCTTTTCTATTGCTGTTCTGTGAAGTTGCATATGTACAGCCAAAGTACAATAGATAATGCTTAGCTGAAATGGTTAGGCCAGCTAACAGGGTCAAGAGTGGGGTGGCACTTTCCCTTTCCTCATTGCTAATTTCCAATTTGGTTTTACTGACGTTCAGTAACACACTATGTGATCTCAGCTCTTCATAGTTGTGGGTCTTCCTTTATAGTGTAGCATATGCTCTATTTTTGTTAAGACTTCATTTATGCCTAAGTAGAATTGTTATTGTGTACTTGTTTAGCTGCAGTCATCAGTATTTAAAGTGAGTCTGATAACGTTTCTCTTTATGCTGCATCTTTCTAATCAGGTTTGTGTTTATTCAGGTACTTAGAGAAGATGGTGAATGAAAATTTCCCAATATGTGAGAATATATATCTCTCTCCCTGTACTGTTCATTACTACAATATAATACAAAAAAAAAAAAGAATTGTGCACAATGCTACTGGGCTTATCATATTGCTATTAGAAGCAATATATTATCACTTCTAATAGGGCCTTTGTTCTAAATGTATGTGGCTGATATTAATATAGAAATATCATAAACATTTTTGTTAGCTACTTGCAAAAAATATTTTCCTCTCAATATATGTTATTTGCCTTTTGTGTTCTGTTTGCTTGTTTTATGCTTTGTTGCTCTTGATTTGTGTTGTGGTCATTTCAAATATTTCATTAAGAAAGCTCAGATTTATACTCTGTTTGTATCTTGTTGACAGTACTTGCTCCTTAGTTCAAATTTTATTCCATCATCCCATTATTGACTATCATGCTCATCTGTCAGCATATCATCCTCTTGAGTGTTTTCTAATGTTTTCCATTTTACTAATGTCTTCTTTGTTTAGTTCCCTTTTGTCAGGGCATATACATATATTCATAAACAATACAAGAGCTTGAGAAAAATCAACTATAGACCTCATATCTTTTGAATTACTATTTTATCTAATTTTTATTAAATCTGTTTTTAAATCAATTGCATTTTCTTATTATTTTCAGATATCTACATCTTAGTCCCTGTTCTTTTCCCGTGAAGAGACTATAACCAAAGGAACTCTTATAAAAGAAAGCATTTAACTTAGGGCTTACTTACAATTCAATGATATCTTTATCATTGTGGTCTGGAACATGGTGGTAGGCTGGCATGGTCCAGGAGAAGTAGCTGAGAGGTACATCCTACTCTGTAGGCAGATAGAAAAAGAATACTGGGTCTGACATGGACTTAACATTAAAGCCTACTCTTGGTGACTTATTTCCCCCAATAAGGCCACATCTTTACAAACTTTCCAACAGTCCGTCAACTGGGAACCAAGCATTCAAATATATGAGCCTATGGAACCATTCACATTGTAAACACCAAAGTCTGCCCACTGGCTTCCATGGAAGGTTTTTCATAATATAAAATTGCATTCAGTTCAATTTCAAAAGTTCCCATACTCTATCATAGCCTAACACTGTTTAAAAGCCCAAAGTTCAATGACTCCTCTAAGACTCTTAACTCTAACCTCTTCAAAACAAAAGCAAAAAGGAGACCATTTCTTCAGTCTCTGCTCCACACTTTGTCTCCATATTTGCTCCTGTGAGTATTTTTGTTCCCCCTTCTAAGAAGGACCATAGCACCCACACTTTGGTCTTCCTTTTTCTTGAGCTTCATTTGGTCTGTGAATTGTATCTTGGATATTCCGAGCTTTTAGACTAATATCCAGTTATCAATGAGTGCATACCATGTGTGTTCTTTTGTGATTGGGTTACTCAGGATGATATTTTCTAGTTCCATCCATTTGCCTGTGAATTTCATAAAGTCATTGTTTTAATAGCTGAGTAGTACTCCACTGTGCAAATGCACCATATTTTCTGTATCCATTCCTCTGCTGAAAGACATCTGGGTTGTTTCCAGCTTCTGGCTATTATAAATAAGGCTGCTATGAACATAGTGGAGCATGTGTTCTTGTTATATGTTGGAGCATCTTTTGGGTGAATGCCCAGGAGTGGTATAGCTGGGTCCTTAGGTAGTAACTATGTCCAGTTTTCTGAGGAACCACCAGACTGATTTCCAGAATGGTTGTACCATCTTGCAATCCCACCAAAAATGGAGGAGTGTTCCTCTTTCTCCACATCCTCACCAACATCTGCTGCCCCACCTGTGGATCCATCCCATATACAGTCACCAAACCCAGACACTATTGTGGATGCCAAGAAGTGCATGCTGACAGGAGCCTGATATAGATGTCTCCTGAGAGGCTTTGCCAGAGTCTGACAAATACAGAGGTGGATGCTTGCAGCCAGCCATTGGACTGTGCACAGGGTTCCCAATGTAGGAACTAGAGAAAGGACTGAAGGAGCTGAATGGGTTTGCAATCCCATAGGAAGAACAACAATATCACCTAGCCAGACCCCTTCCCCCACCCCATCTCCGCAGGGTTCCCAGGAACTAAGCCAGCAACCAAGGAGTACACATGAAGGACCCCATGGCTCCAGTTGCATATGTAGCAGAGGATGGCCTTGTCAAGTATCAATGAGAGGAGAGGCCCTAAATCCTGTGAAGGTTCAATACCTCAGTGTAGGGGAATGTGAGGGCGGGGAAGGGGTATGGATGTGGAAACACTCTCATAGATACAGGGAGGGGGTGGTATAGGGGTTTTCTCTGTGTGTGGAGTGAGTGACCAGGAAAGGGAATAACATTTGAAATATAAATAAAGGACATATCCAATAGAAAAAAAAAGGAAAAAAAGAAAACACAGATCATTTTCTTCCAACATACCATGACATAGAATATACATGACCATTTCAAACTAGAAGAAAAGGAGCATAAAGAGGAAATGCTTGACCAAAGCAAACTCCAAATTCTCTATCTCCAAACTGATGTCAAAGTGCTCTTCAGATCTCCAACTCCTTTCAGCTTTGTTGAACTGAAACACACTTTTATCTCTTGAGCTGTTAGCACTGGCAGGTGTTTTATGACTCTGGCATCTCCAACATTTTAGGGTCTTCAACAAAGTCCAGGTTTCACCTTCTCAGCTTCATGCAATGGCCTTTCAAACTCTTCATGTAGGGATTGCCTTGACAAATGCCTGGAGTCATTAACTTTACTTAAACGAAGAGAAAGATTTCTAAGCCCCCTTTTCTTCTTGACTGTAAAGCCAGAACCAGGTGGCTGAAGCTGCCAAGATTTTCTGCTTGAAAGCTATGTACTGACCCATATTCACATACCTTCTAATATTTGCCAGTAGTCCAACAACTGTGAATTAAGTATTGTAATGTATGAGCCTATGAGGGCCTATCTTACTCAGACCATCAGTCTGTAAGTATAGAATCAACACACTTTCTCTTATTTTGTCATTGCTTCTTGCAGTTTCATGTTCCATCTGAAAGAGTTGTTTTCTCCTTAATTTTTAACATGATTTGAGCTGTGAATAACAAGGGGGTCATATATTTTTGGCTTTTGTATTTCTTTGTTTATTTTGCATTTAAAAGCTGTCTCTATATTCTGTTCTGGCTATTATACTCTATTGAAAACTTAGTTCTCAGTATTGCTATTGTTAATTATTACCACTCTAAAGAAGAGTTAGTAACATTTTGTCTTTTTTTTTAGCAGTTTATCTATGACATTTTTTTTTACATTTATATCTACTTGTTGCATAGAGATGATTGAATCTACAATTTAATTCTGTTGTTTAATTAGAAACACTTGGCAAATATTTCTTCAAATATTGCTTATTTTGCCTTATTTTTTTCCTTCCTTTGGGAACTTAAAAACAAAATGTCTTCCTGAGCCTGGATTAGTGCTCTGTGCCAGGGTCTTACCCTTTAATGTCACTTTCCAAAATAGAATATGTCAAGAATATCATGCTTTGACTAAACAGCCAGTTCTTGATACCCTGAGGTCTTATGTTCCTAGCAGAAATTCAGGCTTGCCCTTCAAATTCCCTCTCCTTTGGGGAAGTAGATTGGACTGACTCCAGTTTACTGACAACATTTTAAAATACTGCAATACAAAAGATTTTCAAGTCAGCAGTATTTATATGACTCAGCTTTGTGAAATTATAGAGAAAGTGCTACATATTTAGAACTGTCTAGGGCAGGGGGAGGACTCTGGAAAATGATCATAAGACTTAAGTAGATGAGAGTAATAAGAGAATATTAGAACAGAAAGGGGACTGATCCCCAGAAGTCCAGCATATTTACTATGCAACTGTTTCTGATGCCACTGTCCACAGAGAGGGAAAGCTGTGCTTCTTGTGTCATGGGAGTCACAGTGCTAGGTAAGCTGTTAACAGATGGTAGAAGGGGAGTTTGTCACCAAGAGATCGCTTGTAAACTGTATGGAGGCTGTACATACAGAAGGTCATTCTTTTAGAATTCAGGATAAAGTACAAGGTTTCATGTATGATATTTAAACGATGTTGTACTAAGCTACAGCCTTCCCCTTAAATTCATTTTGCCATATTGGTACTTTTTAGCACAGTCATTCTGTAAATTTCCAAGCATCTCTAGAGAAACTATCCCTCCATATCCTGACTACTGAATAAAGTTAGAAATTAATTTATATTATATTATATTATAAGGATGTAAGGATGGTTTAAGTTTATCTAATTGTCCCCTTCAGGTGGCTTTTAGGGGGCCATGCTGACAATATCTTTGGAAAACTGACTTCTTCTAGCTTCATATAATATAAATATTAATACTCTCTCTCTCTCTCTCTCTCTCTCTCTCTCTCTCTCTCTGTGTGTGTGTGTGTGTGTGTGTGTGTGTGTGTGTGTGTGTAAAGGGGGCATGTGTAACACATTGTACTCGAGGATGACAGATGACAACTTGCAAAAGTCAGTTTTTTTCATCCCATAATGCACATAAAAGAAAGATAACTTAGATTATTGGGCTTGATGACAAGCTATCTTCCCCCATGAGCCATCTCAGCAGCCCCAAAGCCTTTAATTGTATGAGGTTTGGGCTCTACACTATAGTCTTCTTTAAGAAAAAAAAACATTTTAATTTTTATTTATATATATTTATTTATCTATATGTGTGTGTGTATTAGTGCACAACATGTGCGTACATGCCTCTAAAGTTCAAAAGAAGGTAATGGATTAGGGGGAAGTCATCATTTCAGCCCCCACTGAGAAAAACAATCTGGAAAGTAAACTAGGTAGTAAATATTATGACCTGACATTTTCTCCTTGCCGACAAAGTCCTATTCATAAACTAATGGAAAAAGAATTTTATGTGATTTAGAAGTGCTAAAAAATTATAGTTTGGGGAAAATATATATTGGTTCCCAAAAGAGATCTTTGATAACCAGTCTATTTGGACACACATAGGTCACTATTACCATCTCCTGCACTATTTTATACATAATAATTGATATTGGACTATGTATGCCATTACAATAAATGACAATAAATGTTTTACTGACTTTACAGTCACAAATAATATCTAACAAGTAACTTAATGAACATTGTTAATGAAAAAATAACATTTATTGAGTACCTGTATATTTATAGTGCTCTCGCTCAATGTGACATAACTAGGCCAAGAGTAATTAAGGGTATCCTTTTAGGACATTAAATTTTTTTCCATTTTACCTAAAGAATCAATATTTCCTCTCTCTTATTTTACTTATTATAATTTTTAATCTTTTTCCTAATTTAACATTCTTATGAAACTTTCTATATTTAGAGGTATATTAAAATCTTTAAAGAGCATTATTCATATATAGCTCAATATAAATCATTCCTTATAATCAAGCTATATGTATAAAGTAATTTAGGGAGACTCTTAAAATGGAAGAAAACCTCACACCACATTCCAAGTAACATGGGTGATTTATTTTATTTTTATTTTCAGGAAATACAGCTACATGCTGAAAATCATTGTGATCATTGCTCAATGCCAGATCCCATGTAAGGAGGTTGGGTGTGATAGTTAATGCTTATGATTTTAGTTGTGAAAGGCAGAGACAGGCAGATACCTGGGGCTCACTAGCTGACTAGCCTCACCTCCTTGTTAAATTCCAGACCTTTGAGAGCCTGTCTCAATAAACAAAGATAAACCATGCTTGAGGCACAACAGCTGAACTTATTCTCTGGTTCCTCCACACATGCACCTGCCATATATACACATGCATTTGTTCACACAAATTCTCTCTCTCTCTCTCTCTCTCTCTCACACACACACACACACACACATACACACACACACACACACAGAGAGAGAGAGAGAGAGAGAGAGAGAGAGAGAAAGAGAGCACAATAGTTAAGTAAAACTGTTCAAACATAACCAGTTGAAGTAACCAAAGAGGCATTTTTCAATTGTTTTACACCAATATGATTTAAAATTTTATATTACTTTAAAGTCAATCTTAAATATGAAAGTATTCCTTTATAGTAACATTCTGAGGAACCTCTGCAGGCTCATGAACAGGATGTGATCAAGGCAAAGTTATCCATTCATCTTTCAGAATCTTCCTGGCTTCCTGTGGGAAGAGAATGCTTACCTAATTGGAGGTATGATTAGAGTTTAACATTCACATGTGAATGCCTTCCTACTGGACACAATTATGATCATAAGCATGGCAGTGTTTTAATATCACACTGCATATGAGACCTTTCTTGCTGAATGAGTCCTTAAAAACTCGCTTTGTGAAATGAGAACAATACTATCCAGTGAGGTTCCTGATTCATCCATGGCTGCAGGCAGCTAACATGTAGATTGCATGTTTTTTTTTTTTTTCTCTTTAAGAACAAGAGTCCTTGTTTTCCTTGTAAATACAAACTGGAGAAGACCTGAGAAGTGACTATTTGGCAGACATGCCTGTCACAGCATCTCTAACTGCCACTGCCACTGACAGCAGTCACCTGTGTACATTCAGTGGAGAAACACTTCGGCAGATTTAAAAAGAATTCTGTGGGAGTTTTGACTCCCAGAATATCTAACTTTTTTTTCTCTTGTGGAAATGACTTCTTTTCTGTCTCTGACATTTTAGTGATCAGAAGGCAGCTGGTCTCATCTAAAAACAACAATGAAATGCATGTGACTGGAAGATAGGGAAATGCTAGTCTATGTTTGAGAGAGCTGTAAATTGCCATGGTGTTTAAAAAGCTTGCAAAAACTAAAATAATGTGTTTCAGTGATGGAGATGATGGGGTGGGGCAGGGTTTTCTATCAAAAGATGGTGCTGTGAATGTTTTGATAGGACTACTACTAAACTCAAAGGATTGCTTTGGAAGAAAGATGAAATTCTGACATTTTTAGATGAGCTGAAAATATTTCTCTAATCCTCTTGTTATAATAAAATCCACCAGTGTTGAAAAATAGAAATAATGCACACATTCAAAATTTAGTCTCACACATGTAGGAAAAATTCTACTGCATTTCTATGGCAACTGCCTGGCAGATTCTGAGAAATAAGTAGGGAGTAAGAAATATTACCTAGTTTTAGTAAAGAGAATGTTTCAGCAAAACAGCTTACCATGGCAGGGGAGGAGGAAGCTGACCGAAGACAAACATTTTGGGTAGTCAACATATCTGAATGACTATCAGGTACCTGTAAGACAGATCACTTTCATTTTCCTTCTGCTTTGTCCTATTGGTGTTTGACATTTCTCTGGTTCATTGAAGAACATCTAAAGTTGATCTATAAATTAAGAGCCAGTCTCACAGTTCTGTCCATGGTATGCTTCCCCTGCTGTTTTGTACTTCCACAGTTTTCTGATTCTCTATGCATCAGATCCAGTCTTTTGGCCACTCTGTAAAACACTCACCAAGTAGAGTTTCCAGCATTTGTAAGGACATATTTCAGACACTAGCAATTCCAACTATTCTGATTTAAGACCTACACGTTCTTTTTTTGCTGTGGGTTAAACATTCTATTTTAAAGAAGCATTCTTTATGAATAGTAGAATAATTTTCTTCAAGAGCAAGGATTATAAAAAAAAATGTTGATCTGACACAAACAGGCAAGTGGGGGAACATTTTAGCACATATCTCTTCTCTTTCTTTCTTTTTTTGTTATTTATGTTTTTACTAGGGATCTGATATTTCAATGCACCGAAAAAAAAAGTTATGCAGTGGAAGGCCAAGAGCTAATCCATGGAGAAAGGAGTCTATCCAAGGCTTCAAGGTGAGAGACAACATGACAAACCTGGGGCACAGGAAGAATGTGGAGGTGACATTGGGCACAACTATAGAGAGTGGATAAACAATGAGCTAGAAAGAGAAGAAGGAATTGAATCTTGCAGGTCTTCATAGTCCATAGTGTGGGATTGCCTTTTGTACTAAATCTCCTAAGAGACTTTCAACAGAAATTAACACCCATACCAACCCTGAAAGGAATTGGAAATGTGGTATTTGGACAAGTGTGCATACATAATAATGCCGTTAGGATGCTGCCTGCCATGCAATATATACCGACGTGATCACAGAAATATTGTAGTGTAAAAATTGGGAGAGACTTATGCTATAGCTTGGAGTTATTCCACAGGAGTTGCTGGTAGATGCAATGGTGAAGAGTGTGATAAAAAGCAGTACCTTGTTGAGATCAAAACTGCGGGTGAAGCAGGCTCGTTTAGATTATCCTCATCTACATGAGAAGCCATAAGCAATGTTTGTGGTGGTTTGCTATAATGTAGCTAACTCTTGCTCCACATCATGCTCTCTGAAACTTTTTTCACATAGATCTCCCAGCAGCACATCCTACACTGCCTAAGCACATCCTTGCTAAAAGCTCAGTGAGACTTAATGAGCGCCTCACCGCTCCCATGCCCACTAGGATACTAAATAGAGGAATCTTGGGGTGCATTCATTATGTCATACAGACTTTAAATTTGAAAACTAGGTCTCCCCATGTTGGTTAAGATTATCTGATATATTCCTCAAGCTTCTCTAAGGTTGGGCCTGTGAATCCAGTGACAAGGTAATTATCTGGCACATTAATTCAATTTATGTTTAATGGCTTGTGGTAAATTCCATGGAAATTTCTGGGGTAGGGAGAATGTCCACAAACACTTTTCTTCATTGTACTACCATGGTAATGAAGAGTCAGTAAGCCTTACAGCACTAAAGACTTGCACCAATGTCAGGTACTGGTCAATGAAACTAGGAAAGGAAACCAGATCTGTTGATGCCATCAATAAATTTTTGTCAGTTCTTAAAATAAAATAAAATTTCCTCCAGCAGAAATATGTATAACATTGCAACCTATCCTAGTTAATTTTCTGGTTGGTGTTATCAAGTACCTTGACCTCCCTAAAACAATCAAAACCAAACAACCACCAGTACCACCACAACAAAAACTTTGGGAAGAAAGGTTTATTTGGCTTACAAGTCCAGGTTATATTCCATTTCCAGGGAAAATGGCAGGCATTTGAACTACATGACATCCAAAGTTAAGAACTTGCTTGATGCCCAGCCCCATCGCTACACTTGCACATTCCTGGAGAAGTGTAGGAAACACTGGTGTCCACAGTGGGCTAATGTTTCCATGTAAACTAACGTAGTCAGGAAATCCCCTCATAGACATCCGAGAAGCCTTTCTTCTAGGTGATTTTATATTTTGTCATTAAAACTACTAACACTCCAAATACCACACAATTGTGAATGTCCTAAATACTTGCTTTTTATTTCTGGACAGAAACAAAGCACAGAATCTCTTTGTTTTTAAGGCATAATTTTTTGTATGCCACAGTGAATGCACCTGTGTGTGAAGCTAAACGTTTTATGCACTCCAATTGTCCTCGGTGAAACTGGAATTTAATCAACAGTGTCAGAGAAATGATTCAGTTAGCTTTATGTTTTCTCCATAAAAAAATTTCAAGATTATTGCTCTATAAAGATCCAATCACAGATGTGCAGCCAGAAATGCAAAGAATTGATAGAGGTACACCAGACATATAAAAGAACCTTATCATAATACAGGGTGTTTTTAAGTTTTCAAAGTTTTAACTATTACAAATTATTTTCAATTTCTAAACAGACACTTTGAGTGTAATTTGCTTTACAACTGAACAAAATGTTAAAAAATTCATCTCTTTCAAATTATTAATCTTTAGATTTTATAACACCCAGATCCACTTGAGGACAGAAAGCAGTGATGAAAACCAAGGTCATTATTTTTTTTTGAGAAGCCCACATATTTCCATAAATGAAGCACATGCCTGATGCAGTGTAAAGCCAACCATCAGCAGTTAGAATGACATTGTTTCTTTTACATCTTTTTATCCCTGTGGAATTATGTACACACTCTCTAGACATCTTGGTTCTAATGGCTAACAGAGTTTCCCCCTTCCATAGCAATTCATGATACTCACCCGCACATTTTTATCAACATGGTGTGACTCAGAAATTACCCTAAGCATATTAGAGTATCTAAATTTTTCATACTGTTTGGAGTAATATACATTTAGTATTTGAACATGTACCTTGGGTTTAGTTTATTTTGGAAAGAATATTTAGATGCAATCTTGGTTTTAAGTCAAAGCTGACTTAAGTGAGCAATCTTTAATTTCTTTCCTTAAAGGTATAATAAAAGAGTGCATGGCAAGTAGTTATAAGATGAAGCACCCTTCCTCTAATAAACTTTTTAAGTATAAATGCATCTCAAAAAGTTACTAAAGTCAAGTTTGATGTGGAAAAACAGAAACTGCACAGTATTATATCTATTCTATTATGTAAACTGACAAAAATATTTTTCAAGTCTTTATTACAGCCAGTGCTAAGAAAATAATTCAATCCTCAGATCCATTAATACAGCTTATGAAATATCTTGATTGCAATCACATCCAAAGAATATAACCCCCAAAATACCTGCAGAGTAACTCATTTGCCAAGTCCCTCCAAGTATTTAAACAATTTTTGAAATTATTTGTCCAGTAGTTACAAGATTATACTAGAGGAGGGAGAGAGGGGAGAGAGAGAAAGAGAGAGAGAGAGAGAGAGAGAGAGAGAGAGAGAGAGAGAGAGAGAGAGAGATAAGAACAACTAATTATGAATTGATAACACTGAATATTTCAGTTTCATACTGAAATATGGATGAAAGAAAAGTAAGTTTCTTAAAAGATATGTTTTTTTTTGTTTTGTTTTGTTTTTCTCATATAAGACTTGATGAGAGATTATTCTTCTTTTGGTCCACACCTTCACCTACACCTGCAGTCCATGATCAGTGAACTGCTTACCACACAATTCAGCCTGCCTTCTAGAAGTTCTGCTTTAACCAGAGACACACAGGTTTGACATACTCCTTGCCCACCACCTCCCATTCTGGAACTGTAGCATACCCAGCAGTCATGGGCTCTGTCTTTCCCTGTTTGAGCTCCATCCTACATCTGGTCTATATCAACACCTATAGTTGCAGATGGCACAATGCACCTCACCCAACAGATGAGGAGCAAGACTGTGGCCTTAAACACCATCTTATGAAGATGATAGAGGCCTTCAAAGAGGATTAAAATAATTCCCTTAAGGAAATACAGGAAACACAATCAAACAGGTAGAAGCCTTTAAAAAAGGAAACAAATAAATCCCTTAAAGAAATACAGGAAAATACAATAAGATGGATGTAGGAAATGAATAAAATGGTCCAAGACCTAAAAATGAAAACAGAAGCAATAAAGCTAACACAAAGGAAGGCAAATGTGGAGATGGAAAACCAAAGGAAAAAAAAAAAACAGGAACCAAAGATGCAAGCATCAGCAGCAGAATACTAGGAATGAAAGAGAATCTCAGGCATTGAAGATACCATAGGAGAAAATGATACATTGGTCAAAGAAAATGCCAAATGTAAAAAAGTTCCTAACTCAAGACATCCAGGAAATTTGGGGCACTATGAAAAAACAAAACCTAAGAATAATAGAGATAGAAGAGGGTGAAGATTCCCAGTTCAAAGGGCAAGAAAACATCTTCAACAAAATCACAAAATTAAACTTTCCTAAACTAAAGAAAGAGATAGATATAAACATACAAAAAGTTTACAAAACACCAAAGAGATTGGACCAGAAAAGAATCCTCTCACCACATAAAAAAATCATAACATTGAGCCAGGCACTGGTGGTGCACACCTTTAATCCCAGCACTTGGGAGGCAGGGGCAGGCAGATTTCTGAGTTCGAGGCCAGCCTGGTCTACAGAGTGAGTTCCAGGACAACCAGGGTTACACAGAGAAACCCTGTCTCGAAAAACCAAAGAAAAGAAAAGAAAAGAGAAGAAAGAAAAAAATCAGAACATTAAATTGACAGAGCCAAGAAAGAATATTAAAACCTGCAAGGGACAAAGGATAAGTAACATAAAAAGACAGACCTATCAGAATGCTTCACCATACCACAAGGATACAGCTTCCACTATGTTCTTAATAGATTTATTTGTAAGAGTCAGAATCTGGAACCAACCCAAATGACCCTCAACCAATGAATGTATACAAAAAAATGTGGTTCATTTACACAATGGAATACTATTTGGCTATTAAAGCAAAGACATTATGAATTGTGCAGGCAAATGGATAGAACTAGAAAATATCATTTGGAGTAAGGTAACCCAGACCCAAAGGATATACATGGTATTTACTCACTGATAAGTAGATTTTACCATAAGGCACAGAATACCATGATATACCCAAGAGACACAGGCCCAAGTGAGGATCCTTTCATCACATTTAGAAGGGGAAACACAATAGCCATTGGAGGCAGAGTAAAGGATGGAAGTGGGTAGGAAAGGCAAGGTAAAGTGGAATTGGGGGAGCAGGATCAGGTGTGGAGAGACAATATAAAGACCCAGAGGGCCAGAATAATGAATTGAAATCTGTAGCTGCCAAGGTGGAGGGGTGGGGAGAATTACTGAGAAGTCCCAGAGAGCTGAGAAAGGCAGGCTCCAAGGATATAATGTGGGAGATTTTAGCTAAGATGCCAAATAGTGGAGACATTGAACCTGAAGAGGCCACCTCTTGAGGCCAGTGGAGGGATAAGTACAACAACCTACCCACAACACTTTCAACCCCAAAAGTGTCCTGTCTAAAAGAAATGAAGGGACAAAGATCGAGCAGAGACTGAAGGAATGGCCAACCAATAACTGGCCCAACTTGAAGCCTATTTATCCCATGGGCAAACTCCAATCCCTGATGGTATTTCTGAAACTCTGTTATGCTTGCAGACAGGAGCTTAGCACAACTGGCCTCTGAGAGGCTTTACCCAGCAGGTGACTGAAACAGATGCAGATACCCACAGTGAAACATTAGACAGAGGTTAGGGAATTTTAATGGAAGAATTGAGGGAAGAATTGAAAGCCTTGAAGGGGAAGGGAAAACCACAGGAGGACAAACAGAGTCAACTAACCTGTACATCTGGGAGCTCTCAGACTCTGGGCCAACAATCAAAGAATATACTTTGGGTGGAACAAGACAATCTGCATGTGGGCTCCCTAAACAACAGAAGCGGAGGCTCTTCCTAAAGCTGTAGCCTGGCTGCTATGAACATAGTGGAGCATGTGTCCTTTTTACCGGTTGGGACATCTTCTGGATATATGCCCAGGAGAGGTATTGCTGGATCCTCCGGTAGTACTATGTCCAATTTTCTGAGGAACCGCCAGACTGATTTCCAGACTGGTTGTACAAGCTTGCAATGCCACCAACATGGAGGAGTGTTCCTCTTTCTCCACATCCTCCCCAGCATCTGCTGTCACCTGAATTTTTAATCTTAGCCATTCTGACTGGTGTGAGGTGGAATCTCAGGGTTGTTTTGATTTGCATTTCCCTGATGATTAAGGATGTTGAACATTTTTTCAGGTGCTTCTCTGCCATTCGGTATTCCTCAGGTGAGAATTCTTTGTTCAGTTCTGAGCCCCATTTTTTAATGGCGTTATTTGACTTTCTGGAGTCCACATTCTTGAGTTCTTTATATATATTAGATATTAGTCCCTTATCTGATTTAGGATAGGTAAAGATCCTTTCCCAATCTGTTGGTGGTTTTTTTGTCTTATTGATGGTGTCTTTTGCCTTGCAGAATCTTTGCAGTTTCATGAGGTCCCACTTGTCAATTCTCGATCTTACAGCACAAGCCATTGCTGTTCTATTCAAGAATTTTTCCCCTGTGCCCATATCTTCAAGGCTTTTCCCCACTTTCTCCTCTATAAGTTTCAGTGTCTCTGGTTTTATGTGAAGTTCCTTGATCCACTTAGACTTGACCTTAGTACAAGGAGATAGGAATGGATTGATTCGCATTCTTCTACATGTTAACAACCAGTTGTGCCAGCACCATTTGTTGAAAATGCTGTCTTTCTTCCACTGGATGGTTTTAGCTCCCTTGTCGAAGATCAAGTGACCGTAGGTGTGTGGGTTCATTTCTGGGTCTTCAATACTATTCCATTGGTCTATTTATCTGTCACTATACCAGTACCACACAGTTTTTATCACAATTGCTCTGTAGTAAAGCTTTAGGTCCGGCATGGTGATTCCACCAGAGGTTCTTTTATCCTTGAGAAGAGTTTTTGCTATCCTAGGTTTTTTGTTATTCCAGATGAATTTGCAGATTGCCCTTTCTAATTCGTTGAAGAATTGAGTTGGAATTTTGATGGGGATTGCATTGAATCTGTAGATTGCTTTTGGCAAGATAGCCATTTTTACAATGTTGATCCTGCTAATCCATGAGCATGGGAGATCTTTCCATCTTCTGAGATCTTCTATAATTTCTTTCTTCAGAGACTTGAAGTTTTTATTATACAGATCTTTCACTTCCTTAGAGTCACACCAAGATATTTTATATTATTTAGGACTATTGAGAAGGGTGTTGTTTCCCTAATTTCTTTCTCAGCCTGTTTATTCTTTGTGTAGAGAATGGCCATTGATTTGTTTGAGTTAATTTTATATCCAGCTACTTCACTGAAGCTGTTTATCAGGTTTAGGAGTTCTCTGGTGGAATTTTAGGGCCACTTATATAAACTATCATATCATCTGAAAAAGTGATATTTTGACTTCATCTTTTCCAATTTGTATCCCTTTGATCTCCTTTTGTTGTCGAATTGCTCTGGCTAGTACTTCAAGTACAATGTTGAATAGGTATGGAGAAAGTGACAGCCTTGTCTACTCCCTGATTTTAGAGGGATTGCTTCAAGCTTCTCACCATTTACTTTGATGTTGGCTACTGGTTTGCTGTAGATTGCTTTTATCATGTTTAGGTATGGGCCTTGAATTCCTGATCTTTCCAAGACTTTTATCATGAATGGGTGTTGGATCTTGTCAAATGCTTTTTCCCCATCTAATGAGATGACCATGTGGTTTTTGTCTTTGAGTTTGTTTATATAGTGGATTACGTTGATGGATTTCCGTATATTGAACCATCCCTGCATCCCTGGGATGAAACCTACTTGGTCAGGATGGATGATTGTTTTGATGTGTTCTTGGATTCGGTTAGCAAGAACTTTATTGAGGTTTTTTGCATCAATATTCATAAGGGATATTGGTCTGAAGTTTTCTATCTTTGTTGGGTCTTTTTGTGGTTTAGGTATCAGAGTAATT
This sequence comes from Mus caroli, assembly GCF_978045245.1. Lineage (NCBI taxonomy): Eukaryota > Metazoa > Chordata > Mammalia > Rodentia > Muridae > Mus > Mus caroli. Next base: position 141,091,624 of record NW_028227258.1, on the reverse strand, counting down.
GTGGCTTCATAGAATGAGTTGGGTAGAGTACCTTCTGTTTCTATTTTGTGGAATAGTTTGAGAAGAACTGGGATTAGATCTTCTTTGAAGGTCTGATAGAACTCTGCACTAAACCCATCTGGTCCTGGGCTTTTTTTGGTTGGGAGACTATTAATGACTGCTTCTATTTCTTTGGGGGATATAGGCCTATTTAGATCACTAACCTGATCTTGATTCAACTTTGGTACCTGGTATCTGTCTAGGAACTTCTCCATTTCATCCAGGTTCTCCAGTTTTGTTGAGTATAGCCTTTGGTAGAAGGATCTGATGGTGTTTTGGATGTCTTCAGGATCTGTTGTTATGTCTCCTTTTTCATTTCTGATTTTGTTAATTAGGAAGCTTTCCCTGTGTCCTCTAGTGAGTCTGGCTAAGGGTTTATCTATCTTGTTGATTTTATCAAAGAACCAGCTCCTTGATTGGTTGATTCTTTGAATAGTTCTTCTTGTTTCCACTTGGTTGATTTCGCCCCTGAGTTTGATTATTTCCTGCTGTCTACTCCTCTTGGGTGAATTTGCTTCCTTTTGTTCTAGTGCTTTTAGGTGTGTTGTCAAGCTGCTAATGTGTGCTCTCTCTAGTTTCTTTTTGGAGGCACTCAGAGCTATGAGTTTCCTCTTAGAAATGCTTTCATTGCGTCCCATAAGTTTGGGTATGTTGTGGCTTCATTTTCATTGAACTCTAAAAAGTCCTTAATTTCTCTCTTTATTCCTTCCTTGACCAAGGTATCATTGAGAAGAGTGTTGTTCAGTTTCCACGTGAAGGTTGGCTTTCTATTATTTATTTTGTTTTGAAGATCACCCTTAGTCCATGGTGATCTGATAAGATGCATGGGACGATTTCAATATTTTTGTATCTGTTGAGGCCTGTTTTGTGACCAATTATGTGGTCAATTTTGGAGAAGGTACCATGAGGTGCTGAGAAGAAGGTATATCCTTTTGTTTTAGGATAGAATGTTCTGTAGATATCTGCCAGATCCATTTGATTCATAACTTCTGTTAGTTTCACTGTGTCCCTGTTTAGTTTCTGTTTCCATGATCTGTCCATTGGTGAAAGTGGTGTGTTGAAGTCTCCCACTATTATTGTGTGAGGTGCAATGTGTGCTTTGAGATTTACTAAAGTTTCTTTAATGAATGTGGCTGCCTTTGTATTTGGAGCATAGATATTCAGGATTGATAGTTCCTCTTGGAGGATTTTACCTTTGATGAGTATGAAGTGCCCCTCCCTGTCTTTTTTGATGACTTTGGGTTGGAAGTCAATCTTATCAGATATTAGAATGGCTACTCCAGCTTGTTTCTTCATACCATTTGCTTGGAAAATTGTTTTCCAGCCTTTCATTCTGAGGTAGTTTCTATTTTTTCTCTGAGATGAGTTTCCTGTAAGCAGTAAAATGTTGGGTCTTGTTTGTGTAGCCAGTTTGTTAGTGTGTGTCTTTTTATCGGGGAGTTGAGTCCATTGATATTAAGAGATATTAAGGAAAAGTAATTGTTGTTTCCTGTTATTTTTGTTGTTAAAGTTGGCATTCTGTTCTTGTGGCTGTCTTCTTTTAGGTTTGTTGAGGGATTACCTTCTTGTTGTTTCTAGGGCGTGGTTCCCGTCCTTGTATTGTTTTTTTTTTCTGTTATTATCCTTTGAAGGGCTGGATTCGTGGAGAGATAATGTGTGAATTTGGTTTTGTTATGGAATACTTTGGTTTCTCCATCTATGTTAATTGAGAGTTTGGCTGGGTATAGTAGCCTGGGCTGGAATTTGTGTTCTTTTCGTGTCTGTATAACATCTGTCCAGGATCTTCTGGCTTTAATAGTCTCTGGTGAAAAATCTGGTGTAATTCTGATAGGCTTGCCTTTATATGTTACTTGGCCTTTTTCTCTTACTGCTTTTAGTATTCTATCTTTATTTTGTGCATTTGTTGTTCTGATTATTATGTGTCGGGAGGTATTTCTTTTCTGGTCCAGTCTATTTGGAGTTCTGTAGGCTTCTTGTATGTTCATGGACATCTCTTTCTTTAGATTTGGGAAGTTTTCTTCTATAATTTTGTTGAAGATGTTTGCTGGTCCTTTGAGTTGAAAATCTTCATTCTCATCCACTCCTATTATCCATAGGTTTGGTCTTCTCATTGTGTCCTATATTTCCTGGATGTTTTGAGTTAGGACCTTTTTGCATTTTCCATTTTCCTTGATTGTTGTGCCGATGTTCTCTATGGAATCTTCTGCACCTGAGATTCTCTCTTCCATCTCTTGTATTCTGTTGCTGATGCTGGTATCTATGGTTCCAGATTTCTTTCCTAGGGTTTCTATCTCCAGTGTTGCCTCATTTTGGGTTTTCTTTATTGTGTCTACTTCCCTTTTTTAGGTCTATTATGGTTTTGTTCATTTCCATCATCTGTTTGGATGTGTTTTCCTTTTTTCTTTAAGGACTTCTACCTGTTTGATTGTGTTATCCTGTTTTTCTTTAAGGACTTGTAATTCTTTAGCCATGTTCTCCTGTAATTCTTTAAGTGAGTTATTAAAGTCCTTTTTGATGTCCTCTACCATCATCATGAGATATGCTTTTAAATCCAGGTCTAGCTTTTCAGGTGTGTTGGGTTGCCCTGGACTGGGTGAAGTGGGAGTGCTCGGTTCTGATGATGGTGAGTGGTCTTGGTTTCTGTTAGTAAGATTCTTACGTTTACCTCTGGCCATCTGGTAATCTCTGGAGTTGTTATAGTTGTCTCTGTTTAGAGATTGTTCTTCTGGTGATTCTGATTACCATCTATCAGCAGACCTGGGAGACAGGCTCTCTCCTCCGAGTTTCAGTGGTTAGAGCACTCTCTGCTGACAAGCTCTCCTCTTAAAGGGAAGGTGTACAGATATCTGGTGTTTGGACCTCCTCCTGGCCGAAGAATAAGGCCCAAAACAGGACCTTTCCCAGATGCTGTGTTGCTTTGGCATGTCACAGAAGCTGTCAGCTTCTGTGGTGCACACTCTCACCTGTGCAGACTAAGTTCCTAAGTTCGGTGGAGTCCTCTTTCTTTCTTTCTTTCTTTCTTTCTTTCTTTCTTTCTTTCTTTCTTTCTTTCTTTCTTTTTTCTTTTTTTTTTTTTTTTTGTCTTTTTGAGACAGGGTTTACATCTGTAGCCCTAGCGGTCATGGAACTTGTTCTATTGACCAGACTGGCCTCAAATTCAAGGATTTACCTGCCTTTGCCTCCTGAGTGCTGGGATTAAAGCTATGAGTTGCCAGCACCAGGCTTTTGTGATCTAAATACAGTTGAATTTACCATCTGATCCAATTAAGTATGAAATGGAACTGTTCATCTCAGTATGAGCCCACATGGCATTCTCACAATTTATTTCAAGGTTTTATGTATCTTTCCAGGATGAATTATTCAATATTCTACAAAAATCATGCTGGAGAAGTCTTTTGAGTAGAGTTTCCATTGGTATGAAGAGACACCATGACCAAGACCTCTTATGGAAGACATTTAATTGGGGCTGGCTTACTGGTTCTGAGGATCAGTCCATTATCACCAAGGCAAAAAGCATGGCAGCATACAGACAGGCATGGTGCTGGAGGAGATGAGGGTTCTATACTTCATCCAAAGGAAGCCAGGAGCTGACTGTTTTTAGATAGCTAGGAGGGTCAAAGCTCAACCCCACAATGACACAGGTCCTCCCACAAGAACTCACCTCATAACAGTACCACTCCCTATGGGCCAAACATATTCAAACCACCACCAGAACCAAGCCGGGATTTGCATTGTTATCAATACCCTTGGTATTAATGCAATTGCCGAATGACCTTGATGCTATCTATCAGTTGATGCAGCGTGGAGAGAAATGCATAGCTACATGGTATTGGATAGAATTGCCACAATGCAGCGTGCTAAGGATGTGCACAGTTTTATCTGATTGAACAGAGATTCCACCATGTTAACAAAGGAGAAAACCATGCAATTGCAAGATTAGTAAGAGTTGCCACCACTTACAAAAAATACACATACACAACTTTAAGAGTGAGGTTATCATTTCAAAATTAGGACATGGTGAGCATGATCTTCTCTCTTCTGTGTGCTTTCATATTATAATTTTTGGCTATGTGATTTAGTAGCAATCATAACTGTCTCCAACAGTCAGCTCACCCAATTTACCATTTGGCTCCCATGGGCTGCTGAGAGCCACTTGCCCACAACATTGCTTCAGAGCACATACCACATTAAGCTTTATCACAAACACAATGTGGAATGCCATTGGGAAGCTGAAGGAACAGAGCAGATGTGCTCTGCTTTCATTTTTCATAAACTGACTGGAATGTACAAATGCGTGGAGATTGGGTTAGACAAGGCTGAGAGAAGAAATATGGACCATATTAGGTCTGAATCTACTTTCTTAGGGCACTATGATTTCATGTAATAGGCCTCAAAGGACAGAAAAACATTTGCCATTTACTTCAATGAAAACATGTTTGTCTACCTATAGGAAAACCTTGGGGGGGGGGGCAGCACTAAACGGGAGGAATTGCAAAAGGACATGGGAATTAGCTGAGCCTCCGAAGCATGCTCTGCCTCCAAACTAAGCAGGATTATTGGCTACAGACTACAGACTAACTTTATTTGTCAGATTCATATCAAGAAAAACATAGGCCTAATTCCCTTTAATTTCTAAAATTCCTTCTCATTTAGTTCACCTACTGTGTGCATTCTTCTTGCTTGTGGGAGCATTCTCCTAAAGTAAGCTATTTTGTGGCTTTTTTTTTTTTTTTTAGGTAAGGCCATGTCTTTCTTGTCATGGCCTTTTACCTTGCACATTTTTCTTAAGAAAAAAAGAGTTATTATTTTCATCCATGAGGTTGAATTCCTAATATTCATGGTGATTTTAAAGTTTAGAAATGAGCTAGAAAATTCCCCGGAATATTAATAATAGATTTTACCACTAATATGTAACTTATACTACAATCCTTCAGGCTGAAATTTATGAGAACTTCCAAAGAGAATACTTGCATAATAGTTTTTAAAAAGACACCTAGACTCTAAACTTACACACAAACTGTGCCCTAAAGTTAATTCATCTGACAACTGGTTCCCCCAACAGACCCTCCAACTTCCTTTCTCTTGATTACTACTTTTCCTTTTTGTTAAAAAAAAAATGCATACATTTCACTTACTGACAACATTTTAATGGCATGTGATACTAGAGCTGAAATCTTTTTATTTTCAGTTTCTAAAAGTATGGCCTTTGAAAGACTGTAATGGGGAATATGCAGTTGTGTTTTCAGTAGCAAGCACCTCTGTTAGCATGCAGAAACCAAAGAAAACAGTTGAACGTTTTCTTCTGTCCTTTCCGTCCATATTCCTTTTAGGCAGGTTCACTCTCTGAACTTAGAACTCACATATGTCATATTTTTGTTTTGTTTTGTTTGTCTAAATCAAAAGCACAGAAGACTGAGTGATTCTTCTGACTCCTCTCATCCACATAATAAGCACATGCTAGACCATATCCAGTTTGTTACATAGGTGCTGGTAACTGAACTCAGGTCCTTACAGTTGCACAGAAAGCAACTTTAACTAAACAGCCAGCTCTCATTCTTACAAGTCCTGTATTTGAAAAAGGTTCAGAGAGATCTTAATTAAATCGTTGGCTCATATATCATTAAAATAAGTTTTATTTGATAAATCGATTTTGTGCATGGTGATAAATATAGATCTATTTGCATTCCACATGTAGACATTCACTTAGACCAACACCATTTGATGAAGATGCATTTTTCAATGTGTTTTCTCTTTATTGGTTTTGTTTGTGTGTGTGTGTTTTATCAAATATCAGGTGTCTATGTCTTTGGATCTTTGAGTCAAGCCTATTGATTAGTGTCTGCTTCTATGTCAATAACATGCAGTGTTTATTACTATTGCTATGTAATACAGATTGAAATTAAGGATGATGATAACCCTGGATTTTCTATTGTTCAGGATTGTTTTAGCTATCCTGCATTATTTGTTTTTTTTCCATATGAAGTTGATAATTGTCCTTTAAAGGTCTATGAAAAATTGTGTTAAAAGTTTGAGGGGAATCATGTTGAATCTCTAGATTGTTTTTGGTCAGATGACCTTTTTTACTATGTTGACCATACTGATCCATGAGCATGGAAGATCTATACATCTTCTGATATCTTTGTTCACTTTCTTTCTTCAAAGACTTGAAGTTTTTGCCATACAAGTTATTCACTTGCTTGGTTAGAAGTGCATCAAGATATTTTATAGTATTTGAGGCTATTATGAACAGTGTTGTTTCCTGATATTTATCTCAGTCTATTTTTCATTTGTATATAGAATAGGTGCTGTATTTCTTGTTGTTGTTTTAGATAATTTGGTATCTAGCTACTTTACTGAAGGTATTTACCAGCTATAGGAGTTTCTTAGTAGAATCTTTATAGTCATTTATGTATGCTATCATATTATCTGTGAATAGCTGTACTTTGACTTCTTTCTTTCCAATTTTTATCACCTTGGTCTCTTTTTGTTGTCCTTTAACTAGAACTGCAAGTTGAATAGAAATTTGGAGAGTGGACAACCTTGTCTTGTTCCTGATTTTAGTGGTGGAGTTGCTTTGAGTTTCTATGTTGGTTAAAGGCTTGCTGTAAATTGCCTTTAACCTTGTAATGTCCCTTGTAACCTCATTCTCTCCAAGACTTGGGGTACTGGAATTTGTCAAGGGCTTTTCTGCATCTAATGAGAACAATCACCTGTTATTTTTCTTTCAGTTTGTTTATATTGAGTATTACACGAAAAGATTCTCCAATGTTGACCCATCTCTGCCTCTCTAGGAAGAAATCTACTTTGTCATGGTAGATGATCTTTTTGATGTGTTCTTTGACTTAGTTTGCAAGTATTTTTGCCTATGTGTCTATTAGGGAAATTGTTCTGTGGTGTGGTTGCAGAACTGAGATGTTCTCTTGGTAGATTTTTCCTTTGATAAGAAAGAAATGTTCTTTCCTGACTCTTTTGATTACTTTCAATTGGAAAACTTTTTTGCTAGAATGGCTACTCCAATGTTTCTTTGATCTGTTTGCTTGGAAAACCTTAAGTCAGCTGTTTATACTGAGATAGTGACTTTCTTTGTTGCTGGAATGTATTTCTGGTATACATCAAAACTATGGATTCTGTTTATGCCTCCATTCTCTTAGACTGTCTTTTTACTGGGGAATTGAGTTTATTGATGTTGAGAGATATTAATGACCAATAATTGTTATCTACTGTTATTTTCATGTTGTTGGTGGTTGAGTGTGTGTGTTTCTCTTCTATTGCTTTTAATAATGTGAAATTATTTATTTCTTGGGTTTTCTTGAGTATAGTTAGCCTTACTGGGTGGGAGTTTTCCTTATAGTATCCTCTGTGGGGCTGGGTTAATGGAAAGGTATTGTTAAAGTTTGGTTTTATCATGGAATATCTTGGTTTCTCCATCTATGATGATTGAAGATTTTGCTGAGAACAGTTAGGGTTGACATCTGTGGTCTCTTCGAGTTTGTCAGACCTCTGCACAGGCCCTTCTAGTTTTTAGAGTCTAAGAAAAGAAATTGGGTGTAAATATGATAGGTCTGCCTTTATAGGTTAGTTGGCCCATTTCTCTTGCCACTTATAAAATTCGTTCTTTCTTTCTTATTTATATTTAGTGTTTTGATTATTATGTAACTGGAAGATTTTCTTTTCTGGCCCAATCTGTTTGGTGTTCTGTAAGCTTCTTATACCTTTGGTGACACCTTTATTTTTAGATTAGGGAAGTTTTCTTCTATGATTTTATTGACGATGTTTTCTGGAACTTTGAACTGGGAATCTTCCCCTTATATTCCTATTATTCTTAGGTTTAGGCTTTTTATAGTGTCCCAAATTTCCTGGATGTTTTATGTCATGAACATTTTAGAAATTGCAATTTCTTCAACTAATGTATTGATTTATTCTATCATATCTTCTTCATCTGAGGTTCTCTTTTCCATCTCCTGTATTTTGTCAGTGATGCTTATGTCTGTAGTTATTGTTCTTTCCTAGATTTTTCCATCCACAGGATTGCCTCAGTCTGTGTTTTCTTTGTTGCTTCTATTTCCTTTTCAGGATTTAGGAAGTTTTATCCATGTCTTTTACCTTTTTTATTAAAGTTTTCTGTATTTCTTTACATTTATTTGATTCCTCTACCTGTTTGAGTATATTTTCATGTATTTCTAAATATATTTGTTCATATTCTCTTTAAAGGTGTCTATAGCTTTTTTAAGATTGCATTTAAGACCTTCTTCTTGTGTTTCAGTTTCATTAGGATATCCAGGGCTTGTTGTTGAAGGATAGCTGAACTCTGGTGGTGCCATATTGCCCTAGGTTTTGTTGATTGTGTTCTTATGTGTCATTTAAACATCTGGTTTTCCCTGGTGTTGGCTGGATGATCCTGATGTGAGGAGGACTTCTCCAGAAGGTTGGGAGGAGCTCTGCAGCTGACCATTGTGGTCAGAATACCAGACTCTGCTGGCTATGCCTCAGGCTGTATAGAGAATAGATCCTATTTTATAGGGTGTGCTCCCCAGTCAGACCCAACTGGGATGGCAGGTAGAACCAACAGTTGGGCAAGGTTCAAAGCTGGTAGGTTTTGGAGCTCCTAAAGGTTTCCATGAGGAGGCTGGACTTCCAGAAGGATCCTCTGGGCCAAAGAGCAGGCCTGGAGCCAGACAATGGGGGTCAGAGGATGGTGTGTGCCACTTACATCTCCAGGCTGCCTTAGGTGGACCCATTGAAATGTTGGGCAGATCTGACTAGGATGGGTGGGTGATCAGGCACTGTTCCAAGCCGGTCAGTTTGGGGGTCTGGAAGGTTTCCATGAGAAGGTAGGATGCTCTTGGAGTACAGCAGGTTTCCTCCAACCTGCAGAGTAAGCCCAAAGCCAGACAAATCTAGTTTGGTGTTTGTTTGTTTGTTTGTTTGTTTGTTTGTTTGTTTTATGCAGGCATTTATTTTATTTTTTTCTTCTTTGTAAGAATTAATTTTTCTTTTCTTTTAAAAAAATTTTTTACTAGATATTTTCTTCATTTACACTTCAAATGCTATCCTGAAAGTCCCCTATACACTTCCCCCTGCCCTGTTCCCCAACCCACCCACTCCTGCTTCCTGGCCCTGGCATTCCTCTGTCCTGGAGTATATGATCTTCGCAAGACCAAGGGCCTCTCCTCCCATTGATGGTTGCCTAGGCCATCCTCTTATGCAGGAATTTAGTGCCACAAACTTGCTTCTTAGAATAGCATTTATTCCTAGTCGGCCATCACTGGAAAGAGAAGCCCATTGGACACACAAACTTCATATGCGCCAGTACAGGGGAATGCCAGGGCCAAAAAAAAAAAAAAAAAAAAAAATGGGAACGGATGGGTAGGGAAATGGGGGAGAAGGGGGAGGGTATGGGGGACTTTTGGGATAGCATTGGAAATGTAATTGAGGAAAATACGTAATAAAATATATTATAAAAAAAGAACAGCATTTATTATGTCTCATGTGTTTGTGTCTATGTGTTTTATAAATTTTTATTACATTCTGGAAAGTCCTCAAATTCTTTCTTTATGTCTATCTTGGCCCACTTTTCATTCAGTACAGATTTTTTTCAGTTTTCATAAGTTTGTAGGCTTTCTGTTGTTTCTGTTTTAAAATCTAGCTTTTACTCAGCCATGATATGACAGGATGCAGGGCATTATTTCAGTTTTCTTGTATCTTTGGAGGCTTGCTTTGTGACTGTGTGGGCAATGTTGGAGGAATTTCTGTGAAGTGTGTATATTCTCTTGAATTCGGGTGAAATTCTCTGTTGATATTTGTTAGGTCTGTTTGGATTATAGCATTTATTAACACCAGTATTTGTCTGTTTAGTTTTTGTCTGAATGTCCTGTTTGTTGCTGAAAGTCATGTATTGAAGTATCCCACTATCAATGTGTGAGGGTTATTGTGTGATGTAACCTTTAGTAATGATGTTTGTTTGTCTGTTTGTTCTCTCGTTTGTTTGTTTCTACAAAAGTGGATGCCCTTATGTTTGAGGCCTAGATGTTAAGAATTGAAAATCATTTTTGTGAATTTTTCCTTTGATGAGTATAAAGTGTCCTTCCCTGTCTCTTTTGATTATTTTTAGTTTGAAGTCTATTCTGTTAGATATTAGAATAGCTATACCAACTTGTTTCTTAAGATATATTTGCTTAGAAAACCTTTTTCCAACACTTTACACTGAGGTAATGACTATCTTTGATGTTGAGGTGATGTTGAATGCAGCTGAAAAACAGATCCAGTTTTTACATTTATTCTATTAGGTTGTGTCTTTTTATTGGGAAATTGAGTCCATTGATATTGAGAGACATCAATGACCAATGATGCTAATAACTGTTTTGTTGTTGTTTGGTTAGTTGATTGGTTAGTTTTTGTTTGTTTGGTGGTGGTGGTGGTTCTCTGTCTCTGTCTCTCTCTGTCTCTCCCTGTCTCTCTCTGTCTCTCTCTGTCTCTCTCTGTCTCTCTCTGTCTCTATCTCTCTGTCTCTCTCTGTCTCTGTCTGTCTCTCTCTCTCTGTCTCTCTGTCTCTCTGTCTCTGTCTTTGTCTCTGTCTCTCTCTGCCTCTGTCTCTGTCTCTCTCTGTCTCTGTCTTTGTCTGTCTCTATCTCTGTCTCTGTCTCTCTCTCTGTATGTGTGTGTGTGGGTACCTGTGTGTTTTATCTTTTTGGTTTTGTTGGTGTAAAATTATTTATTAGTTGTATTTTCATGGGAGAATTTAGCCTCCTCAGGTCACAATTTTCATTCTAGCACCTTCAGTTTATCTGAATTTGTAGATAGACATTGTTTAAATTTGACTTTATTTATTTTTTTATTTTTTCAAGACAAGGTTTCTCTGTGTAGCCCTGGCTGGAACTCATTGGAACTCACTCTGAAGACCAGTCTGGCCTCGAACTCAGAAATCTGCCTGCCTCTGCCTCCCAAGTGCTGGGATTAAAGGCATTTGCCACCACTGCCTGGGTAAACTTGACTTTATTAAGGGCGATTTTTTTCCATCTAAGTTGATTGAAAATTTTGCTGAGCCTGTAATCTATGCTGATTTCTGTAGTCTTTTAGAGTTTGCAACATATCCAGGTACTTTTGGAGTCTCCATTAAGAATTCAGGTATAATTCTAGTAAGTCTGTCTTTATATGGTCTTTTTTCCTTGAAACTTTTAATATTCTTTGTCCTGCATGTTTAGTGCTTTGATTATTAAGTGGCAAGTAGACTTTCTTTTCTGTACCAAACTATTTGGTGTCAACTTTTGCTGACCTACACAGCTCTATTTCTTCTGAGGACCTAAAGAAATGAGCATATTACTGTCTAATACTATGGACAACTTTACTTTAGTTTCCATGTACATATATACACAAATGTAAAAAGAAAGCAGTGATCCAAGGAAGGTTGTTCGAGCTCAGAAAAATGTGATCAGAAATACATGTAAATAAATGTCAATAAGCACACACTAAATGTTAGTAACAGAACTTTCCCCAGAACTTTCTAAAAACAGACCAACTTAAACACAATTACCTGAAACATACTATAGATTACATCCATGAAAGAATTATAGCAAAGCAGAAGGTGATATCCAGATTCATGTTGCATGGAGGACAGCACTCAACATATCCTTTTACCAGATTGGGTTCTATAAGCTATGTTCTAACATCCAACAAGAATAAACATGTTTTATGAATTGAGTGTGAATGTTTGTCACAGGAGACATGAAATAATGTCTGAGAACAATATAAAGAACAAAGTACACCTGAGATAAAATGCCTTTTTTCCTATTTTTCTCAAGTCTTTCTCACCATTCTCCAAGGCATTGTTCACCATGCTTCATTTTTTTGACCACGTTCCAATATTTGGCATGCATCCTGTACCTTTATCTCCTTCATTAGATTAGGAGATTTTTCTTCTATGATTTTGTTGAAAATGTTTTATGATACTTTGGTCTTGGATTCTTCTCATTCCTCTATTCCTATCATTCTTAGGCTTAGTCTGCTCATAAGGTCCCAGATTTCCTTGATCTGTGTCAGGAGATTTTTAGATTTAACATTTTCTTTGAGTGATGTCATATCTTCCTTGCTTCAGATTCTTTCTTCCATCTCTTGTATTTTGTTGGTGAAACTTGCCTCTATAGTTCCTGGATAAATTCCTATATTTTTACTTCTAAAATTCCCTCAGTTTATGTGTTATTTATTTTTTATGTCTATTTTCAGATCTCAAAAAGTTTTATTCATTTCCTGAAACTATGCCTTTTTTTTAAAAGCTCTATTGAAGGAATTTATTCATTCCTTGCAACTGTTTGTGCTTTCCTGAATTTCTTTAATGAATCTTATTTATTTCCTTTTAAAGAACTGTCAATTTTATAAAGTTGATTTGAAGGCCTTTTTCCTGTGTTTTGCAGTGTTTTAATATTTAGAACCTGCTGTCATAATAGATGTGGGCTCTACTGGGGACATATTGCTTTAGCTCTTTTTGATTGTACTCTTATGCTGACATCTAGGATTCTGAATCTGGGGTGATTATAAGTCTAGATGCCAATTTCTGAATTTGTCGCTGTTGGGTGGGTACATTTTTTTCCTTGGTTCCTATTTCTTCTTTGGTCTTCTGGCCAGCATGGTCTTTGGCTAAGACTCCTAAGTCACTTACGTTAGAATTACTTGTTAATCTATCATTTATACTTAAAATGAGTTTGCTCTGCTTTCTTATTTTATCCAACTGCACTGGTTGTGAAAAGTTATGTAGAAGGACTCTCCCTTTCCCAGCATGGAAAGGGGATGTTCATAAAGTGAGATTAGCCCACTGATGTTTACTCACTTTTTTGAAAGATCCTCTATCTAGAGGATCACTGGTCTAACACTCTCTACTACTTTTTTTCTTAAACATATACACATTAATTAATTTCCCATGAGAATTTCCTGTAAATAGAAGTTTGTTTAGCTTATATTTCAAGAGATTGATATGTTTATAAGTTTATGAATGCAGCTTTACTCAGCATCTGGCATAAATTCCTATTTTTGCTTCTAAAATCCTCTCAGTTTATGTTTTATTTATTGTTTTTATGTCCATGTTCAGATCTCAAACAGTTTTATTCATTTCCTGAAACTATGCCTTTGGTTTTTTTTTTTTTTTTCTTAGCTCTATTGAAGGAATTTATTCATTCCTTTCAATTGCTTGTGTTTTCCTGAATTTCCTTAATGAATTTAATGAAGGACTTCTAGTACATCATAACAGAAGGATTGTGCACCAGGATGGTATACTTTTGTAGCAAAGCCACTTCTATCAATTATCCATTCATGAGGACTTCCTTCAACATTTCCCTTCTCTAGACTGTTAGGGAGGCTGCATGTTCTCTAACACATGGACTTTTTATAGGTCTATTAAAACAAGAAAAATGCCAATAATTTTTCTTTCTGAATTCCTTTTATCAGAATGTTTCTATCTGCCTGGATTTCTTCCACCCTATAAAAGCTGCAACAGAACCCAAAGCAAATGAGCCTTGAGTACTGTAGTACCTCTCTTATATCCATAAGAGAAGTACTGATGCTTGAAAGAGCTGTTTATAGAATGCTGCTTAGTGAATCACATGATTCTTTAAGGAAGGAAACTCAGTACAGCTTACCTTTAGGTCAATGCTTTCTGAAGGATTAGGGTGATATAGTGTTATTTAATCAATGTTATTAAGTAAACATTTACAGAATGTTGCTCTTTCTCTCTTTCCTCTGTTTTTATTCCATTAGCTAAAGATTAGTAAAAATTTTAGCTTCTATTTGGGTACTCAGATTAAATATTTGGCATACAGCATATTTGTTTGGGATATCACTATATTCACAATTGAGGTATCTGATTCAATTCTTTTTTATAGAAGTCATGCTATATTAAAACATTTTTCATTGTAGACTTTCTTTCTGAAAAGCCTTGAAACTTTGGCTTCTCTGTTTCTGCTGAGGTCTCTCTCCAACATGAGTGACAAAAGAGTTGGCCTCAAAACCTCAGACCTTGAACATAAATAACTTCAAATCAACCGCGTCCAAATAATTTCTGTTCTAGTAACACATAACCTATAAGATCTTTATAAGAAGTCAGCACTTCTTCATAACATTGTCTCTTGCATCAGGATTCATCTTTTCTAAGAATTTAACATTTAACAAAAGATGATGTCATTTATATTGAGATTATTTCCTCTTTTGGCTAAGAGATATTACCAGGTAGCATTTTTCTGGAGTGAGATGAAAAAAATTAGCATTCAGGAAAGACAGTTTCCAATGATGTTCACTGTGTCACCAGAATCTGCCTCAGTAACTGACAGTTCCACCTGTGACCTTTTCAGAAACACCTATTCAGGATATTTACAGCTCAGATATGCAACTTGGTTCTGGCATTATATGCTCTCTATAGTCTTTCCAATCTTTTTTTGCTCCCAAGTAAAAGTGTAAGAATAGATTTTTTTATTGAGGTTTCAGGGAATTTTTGGTGCCAGAGTTGCTCAAGAAGAGCCTTTTACCTTTTAAAATAAAATTGTAAATGTCTTCAGATTGTCATGGACAGGAGATTGAGCTTTTATGCTATTTAAAAATTTTATGTGATCATAAATCCATCTCATAGTGGAGTTATGGTTTTATAATACATTGTAACCTTTAGCTTTCTTACTTCTCTTCCTCCAAGGGGGTATATGCACATGCATAGCCTTCACTTTGCTTAGAAAAACTATGCTATTGTTAATTTTATAAAACCCTGATACTCTTTTCATTCATTAGTCACATATATGAGTGAAAAGAATGGCAACTTCATTATAGTCACAAGAATTCCAATTAGAGTTTAACATCACAATTAGTGATTTGTTTGTAACAGTTAGTACTAGAAGAAAGTTCCATGTGCTGAGGATCTATCACTCATAGATTATCTTATTGCAAATCTGTGCCCATTTCTCAAGGGTTATCATTAATGAGCACTGATTGAATTTTTGTTTACTTATTTATTGTGACTGTGTGTATATGTACAATTTTCTGTGTCTGCAGGTGCATATGTATGTATGTAAGTCAGGGGACAAACTCAGGAGACTTCTACCTTGCATTTTTGAGATAGGCTTTCTCACATGCCTAGAAATTCCAGGGAATCACTGCTTTGGCAGTGAGTTCAGTAATAGTATTGCCTCTGCCCTCCCAGAACTGGAGTTACAAATGCACACCACTACTACTAGATTTTGTTTTTTGTTTTTTTTTTTGTTATATATATATACATATATATATATATATGTGCTATATATGTGATATATATATATATATATATATATATATATATATATATATATATATATGTGCTTGGAATCAATCTCTCCTCCTCATGCTTGTGCTGTCTCCACAGCTCATGCATCAGTATAAAGTTTCTTATACATTTTTAAGTATCAGGAATTTGCAACGCCCCCTTTTTCTCTAGGAAGTGATTTTAATTTGTTGATGGAAAGATATTTTATGCTAACAACACTGAAGCAATTGTAAGATGGCATCTCTATTTCTTTCCAATCATTTTGATCCTTGTAAAAATGTAAAAATAGAATTTTATTGAGATTTCAGGGCATCTTGGTGCCACAGTCGCTCAAAAATGTCCTTTATTATTCCATGTTTGCCTTAGGATGCACTTTTCCTAAGTATTTTTGGCTTCTTGAAGTCGCTGTTGATGTAGATTTGTTTAGACTCTCTGGTAGAAATAAGCATCCATAAAGTGCCTGCTTTCTGATGAAGGATGAACACATATGGAAGGGGTCATTTGCTCAAGGCCCCATGATTTTTCTTAAAAGCATATATACACATATGAGTCAGTGTTGGGAAGTGGGGCATCGTATGTCTCTTGAATGTGAAGTTTCCATAGTTTGCTTCAAAGAAGATTTAATCATGGGTATAAGTTTATTGATTGGTCCATTCTGCATATCTGTCTTTTCAAAAACAAATCAGATTCTAAAGATCAGCTGTATGATTCTACTTGTAGCCCCACTAGAGAAGTTAATGTGAGTAGAATTGTTTCTTTTTTTCTGTAGATTTGGATGGTAGAAAAATGAATGAAGGACAGTCATACCAAGAGATCCTGCCATCTGGTACTCAACCCTCAAGGAGAGCTTTACAGATTCACAGGGACTCAGAGATTGCCTTTAGTTATAAAAGAAAGAAATTAAGTCTATGCTGATTGAGTCAGTAGTACATCTTAGCCAGCTCTTGAGTCTAGGTAGGAGGTGGGCTCTAAATTCAGTTGTCTAGGATAGTTCTCAGTTAATCCCTGAGGCTAGAGGCTAGTTTTCATTTTTCCCAAATATCTTTGTCATTTCAACTAATTTATGTTACAATTACATTAGCATTAGCTTTTGTTAAAATTCAGAATTTACTCTGGACCATTTTACAAAACAGCAGACATAACAGACCTAAGCAACATTTTGCTTTTTTTTAGGAATCTACTGAAAGGGTTTTCAACACAGTTTAAAGCATTCCTGAAGGGAAGTAAATTGCAGTTTAATTCTAAGTCAACATACACAACAGTGAAGATATTAAAAAGATAAAGTTGAAGGCAAACCTAATTACAAAAGTCATGTTTGAACAATGTGATATGAAAGAAAATCTCAGGATCTCCCCAGCTTGGTTTTGGTTCATGGGCCATAAGATTTGAGAAGTGTGGCTTCAAACTATCAAAAAAACTCATTTGGAATCATCAACCAAGTGATTTCTTTAGAAAATAAATGGAATTCTTTTCTAAGCTTCAATTTAGTGTGACTCCAGCAAATATTCCTGAAGTCTCTTTTAAAGAATCACTGTTGAGACAACTTTATTATACAAATATTAGCAGTCTTGTGAAGTGGGAATTTCTTGTTTCTTTGGATACTCAGTTGTGTCATGTGATTTGCTGGCAACTGTATTATGAGATGATATTTTGTCTGTAGCAGAAACATGGAAGGATATTTTGTTGAGAACAGACACATGGTGTTTTTCTGGAAGCTGGCTGGAAAGAGGACATGTGGTATTTATCTAGAGCAGGTACTTGAGAGAACACTTGATGTTTGGAAGGTATATAAATATAACCCAACAGTTGATACTGGGTGGGTTTGGTTTGTCTTGTCTCTGGTTTCAGGAATGTGTGTATAGTATCCTCACATCTGGGCAGATTGGCAAAGGATTCAGTTCTCAAGCAAAATCAAGAATCATCTCCAAGGCCCCCTGCCCAGGACCCACTCTTGCTAGACAGCCCAAAGTTCATGAAGCTTCATCAGTTTCCCCAGACAGCACCACCGGTGCAACAGATGTATAGGATGTGCTCAAACATGCTCTTATGAGTGAAGTATCATACTCAAACCAGAAAGCTAATGTATTGGTTTTTTTTTTCAAACCAAAACAATACTCATGTAACTTAAAATAAAGGTAGTTTGTAGGGCAAAACAAACAGAACTGGAATAGCAATAAAATTTATATTAGACAATATCTATGACTTTTCACAATGCACATATACATCAAGCTCCAAAGTCTTTTATAGAAGCTGCATTTAATTATCTACCTCACAAATCACATATTTCATTCTTTTAAAGTGTGTATCCTGGGACTAGGAATGTGGCTCAGTTGTACCATGTTTACATAGCATGTATAAGGCCTTGGGCTCCATGCCCAGTCTGGAAAAGAAAATATGTGTGGGTTCGTGGCTTTTAAGATAGTCTAGAAATTGTGTAATAAGCAGTAATTTTAATCCTTAAATAGACCCAGTAATTCAGTAAGAGTTGTCATCCATGTCATCTCCTCTTCCATTCTGACTCTACTTGCTTATTTTGAACATCTAGTGTCAATAGATTCTGACTATTTACAAACATTTCTTGTATAGTACATTTTCCAGTGTCCATCTACATGTATTTCATACCAGCATTTCCTTGGTTTTGTTGCTAAAATCTATTTTCCAGTTGTATATATAATTTTAACCCATGTGGTAATATAGTACTACCATGCTTATTGATACATTCATCACTTGATGGAGCCCTGTTGATTCTATGAGCATATATTATATATGTGATAAAATGTACACACACTACTCAAAAACTGTAGGTCAGAAAGGACATAAGCATTATAAAAATTGTATTTCCTATGGCCATTTTATATGTTAAATAAAGAATTTTGTAGAAAGAGGAGCAATATGATTAATAATAGATTCTGCTTTATAGAATATATTTTTATGTAGTTTTCAGGCATTATAAAATTGGGTAAATCTACTGACTTTACAGAACAGGCAGTTTCCATATTTTATTTCCAACAAACTTGAAGAAAAATGCAATTTAGTCATTGTGTTGTAGATCATTAAATATAATTTCAAAGACAAACCACCACACTTCTTGTTATACAACTTAGTATATGTTCAAACAGTTAAATAGCAGTGGGCAATAAAAATCCTTTCCCCTGCTCGTCTACTTACTTAAAAGCATAATATTCTTAGGGTTTCATTTGCAAAATCCCCACAGGATTAATATTGACTGTAAAAGTGCCGTCACTCAAATCGTCATCAACTATAATAAGAATTACTCATCTATACCATAAAATTTGCTGTATACAACTTGAAACAAGATATAACAATTTTGCCTTTAAATATCATTGTTCCCCAAAGAGTGAAAATATTTCTCACAATGGACTACTAATGATAAACCTTTTAAATTAAACAAAATATGCTAATAAGCAGTTTACATTTTTCTTTAGGGATTACTTTGAGCAAAAAGATTTAATGATGATAATGGAGAAAATTGCAACTTAGGATACAATTACAAAATAAACTTAATGCAACTTATACTTAATGTGTTTTATACTTAGTGGGTTTTCCTGACAATATCTTTGAACATTAAAAATATCCATCTAGCTTTTATCGTGTAGTATGAATGTGTACCTGGCATCCATGCACACTGTGCTGTAATTGCATGGGTGATGCATGTGTGCATGCGCAAACACACCACACCACACAAACACACACACACACACTTTAAAAATAAATAAATGGCCAGGTGCTAGTGGCACATGACTTTAATCCCAGGATGTGGGTGCAGAAGCAGGCAGATGTCTGTGAATTCGAGGCCATCCTATTCTACAGAGTGACTTTTATTGAATTTCATTTAATTCTTTATTTTTGCTTTAACCCTGTAGCCATTCAGTATTGATTTCTTCAGTTTCCAAGACTTTGTAAGCCTTCTGTTGTTTTTGTTTTTGTTGAAATCCAACTTTCATCTGTGGTGATACTGTAGGATTCAGGATTAACTCAAATAAATCAGTAGCTTCCTTATATCCAAACAACAAATGTGCTGAGAAAGAAATCAGAGAAGCAATACCCTTAACAGTAGCCACAAATAATATACACTGTCTTGAGGCAACTCTGTCCAAGCAAGTTTGTTTTTATCTGTATGATAAAAACATCATGTTTTTGAAGAAAGAAACTGAATAACATGTCAGAAGATGGAGAGATCTTCAATTCTCATAGATCAATAAGATTAACATAATAAAGGTGGCTATCTTATCAAAAGATAATCTCCAGATTCAAAACAATCCTCATCAAAATTCCAACACAGTACTTTACAGACCTTGAAAGAGCAATATTTAACTTCATATTTATAAAAGCTAGGAGAGCTACATGGTTCTATACAATAAAACAACATTTGGAAATAACACTATCCCTGATTTCAAGCTGTATTACAGAGCAATAGTAATAAAACTTGAAAGGTGGTGATATTAAAAACAGACTTTGAATTGAAGAACCAAAAGTAATTCCTCATATCAGTGAACAACTGATTTTTGATAAAGAAGTCAGAAAAATACAATATTAAAATGTAAGAGTCTTCAAGAACTGGTGCTGGTCTCACTTGATGTCAACATATAGAAGAGTGCAAATAGATCCATATCTATCACCCTGTACAAAACTAAAGTCCTAGTAGATCAAAGGCCTCACCATAAAATCAGAATCACTGAACCAGATAGAAGAGAGTGTAGGGAATGGCCTTGTATTCATTGGCACAGGAGACAATTTTCTGAACAGAACACCAATAGCACAGGAACTAAAATCAACAATTAATAAATGAGACCTCATGAAATTGAACACTTTCTGTAAGGCAAACTAAAATATCAATAGGATAGAAAGGCAGCCTATAGAATGGGAAAAGACTTTCAGTGACTCCACATCTGCCACATGGTTAATATCCAAAATATATAAAGCATTCAAGAAATTGTACATCAATAAACTAAATAATCCAATTAAAAATAAGGTGTAGAGATAAACAGAGATTTCTCAACAGAGGAATCTTAAATGACTGAGAAACACTTAAGGAAATGTTCAGTACGCTTAGCCATCAGGGAAATAGAAATCAAAATGGCTTTGAAATTCTGTCTTACACCTGTCAAAATAGGTAAAATCAAAAACACAACTCTGGCTTAAAAGAATATGGAACAAAGGGGAAACTTCTCCATTGCTGGTGGGAGTGAAAACTTTTACAACCACTTAGAAATCAATATGCCAGTTTCTAGGAAAATTGGAAATTGATCAACCAAAGTACTCAGATATACCATTATAAGCATATACCCAAATTATGATCCATCTTACAACAAGGACACTTGATTAACTATGTTCATAGCCGCTTTATTCATAGTAGCCAGAAACTAGAAATAACCTAGATGTCCCTCAAATGAAGAATGAATTTTTTAAAATGTGATACACTTTCATAATGGAGTTTTATACACCTGTCAAAAAGGAGGTCATGATATTTCTTGGTAATGGATGGAACTAGAAAAACAATCATCCTGAGTGAGGTAACTCAAACTCAGAAGGACAAACATGGTATGTGCTCACTTATAAGTGGATATTAGCTGTAAAATAATTCACAGATCCACAGAGGCTAAGTAACAAGGAGGGCTTAAGGAAGAATTCATGGATCTTCCTGGAAAGAGAAAATAGAATAGATTTTGTGGGTGAAGTGGGGAATGGAAGTGAGAATAGGAGCAGGATAGATCAGGTTGTGGGGATTGATGTGGATAATCCTGGACGGGATGACTGGAACATTTCTGGGTAATGTAGAAACTTAGTTTAATAGAAATTCTATGGACTCTACAGAGGTGGCACTATCAACAACTCTTAGTAATGGGAACATGGCGACTGAACAGTCTATTTTCTATAACCAGGCAAGGCCTAAAGTGCAGGTATTGGGACACCAACCTAGCCCCAAAACCTATAACCTATATTTTTTTCATCCTTTCGGGATATGTTAGCACCATATCCCAGCATAATTGTCATCGGAGACCAAAGAGACTTCATCCTCCAACTGATGGGAACAGAGGCGGAGTCCCATAGTTAAACATTAGATGGAGCTCCAGGAGTCCTGTCAAGGAGGCAGAGGAAGGATTGAAGGAGACAGAGGGATCAGGAACAACTCAGAATGTGGCCCACAGAATCAACAAGGACTCAAGTTGGCTCACAGAAATCAGGAAGCCTGTATGGGTGTGGCCTTGGTCCTCTGCGTATATGTTATGGTTGTATGGCTTGGATTTATTGTGGGACTTCAAACAGTGGGAGTGAGGTTGTTTCTGACTCTTTTGCTTGTTTTTTAATCCTTTTCCTTTGACTGGGTTTCCTTGTCCAGCCTTGATGTGAGTATGTGCCTGATCTTAGTATATAGCTTATTTTGTGGTACTTGGTTGATGTCTCTGAAAGGCCTGTTCTTTTCTGAGGGAGGTAAAGTGGGGGTGGATTTGGTAAAAGAGGAGGTGGGAACTTGGGTGTGGGGGAGGGAGAAGGAAAACTGCATCAAGATGTAACATATGATAGAAGAATAAATATTTTTAAAATGTGATACTGAACACTGTAGAATACATACGCATAAGAGAAAATTGTTTTGCTGCAATGTCAATTCTGTGAAGAAAGCAGAGTACAGTACCTATACTGAAATAGGAAACATGAATATTGTATACAGAAAGAACATTCTCAAAACACAGTTCTTTCACTTCTAAAAAGTTGAAATGTAAATACTCCAACAAACTCCACTTGCTGTGTACTGTTATTCAATTAACAAACCTGTCTGAAAATTCAACTCTTTTTCAGATCAGTTGTTGTTGTGTGTATGGGAAAGTGTTTGTTTTAATTTCATTTTTGCTCTTTTGAGGCAGGCTTTCATGTGGCCCATAGTGGCCTCAACCTCCTTATATGACCAAAACCAACCAACTACTCTCCTTCTAATTTCCTTCCTTCCCACTCTTCTTCCTTCCTTCCTTCCTTCCTTCCTTCCTTCCTTCCTTCCTTCCTTCCTTCCTTCCTCCCTCCCTCCCTCCCTCCCTCCCTCCCTCCCTCCCTTCCTTCCTTCCTTCCTTCCTTCCTTCCTTCCTTCCTTCCTTCCACCTTTAAAACAATTATGAGCAGGTGTCACTATGCAACCCTGATATGCATTTTTCATTGCCTTTCTTGTTTCAGACTCTGGAATACACAAAATAATGAGTTTCAATATTACATTTTCATGAATTCTTTATTCTTATTCAGCATTGTTAACTGATATGAATGACTAACTGGAGGTTAAGATATGCAATAATAATCCCACATAAATTATATGGTATGTATTACTTGAGGCCTATCACAAAAAGACAGGACAATGGGGAGATTAAATTTAGGCTCAAATTTTCTCTCTTCCTGCTTTGTTTTACACTTAGTTCATGCTGTCTCCCACCCCTGCCCTATACCTCTTAGGCACCAGCATGCCTCATAGAAATTTTTGTGCTCATTATTACTGAAGCCTTAGATAAACCCTGATTGCATGGACTGAGGAAGTAGCCAATTGTAGAATCTTGTTTGTGCTACAGACTACTGCCCACTTGATTCTCTAACAACAGGTTCACTAATTTCTTCATTACCTAACTCCTCTGCTCCAAGAATACTAAATTTTCCATACTGTATCTCTTCTGCCCTACTTTGTAGAGTAAATTATGTGACTTGCTTAGTCTATCACTAAGGGAATCCAGAACAGGAGCTCAAGGCAGGAACCTGGAACATAAAGAAACAGTCTTTCTACTGGCCCTCAGGGAATACTTTTCCCAGCACCCAATACCTAATCATGTTCCCCTCTCTGCCCTCCAATCCCCTTTCCCTCTCAGATCCCTCCCTCCCCACTTCTGATTGCTTTCTTTCTCCCTCCAAAGTGGGACTGAGGTGTCCTTCTTTGGGCCTTTCAGCTTGTTGACCTTTTTGAGTTCTGTGGACTGAATCTTGGGTATTCTGTGTTTTTTTTTTCTTTTAATAAACATCCATTTATTAGTGAGTACATGTGTGTCCTTTTGGGCCTGAGTTACCTCACTAAGGATGATATTTTCTAGTTCCATCCATTTGCGTGCAAAACTCAGGATGTTCTTATTCTTAATAGGTGAGTAGTATTCCATTGTGTAAATGAACCAAATTTTGTATATCCATTCTTCTCTTGTGGAACATCAGAGTTGTTTTCAGCTTTTGGCTTTCACAAATAAGGCTGCTATGAATATAGTGAAAGGCATGCCCCTGTGGCATGGTGGGGCCTCTTTTGGGTATATTCTTAAGAGTGGTATAGCTGAGTCTTCAGGTAGTTCTATTTTCAATTTCCTGAGGAACCTCCAGATTGATTTGAAACATGCAGCCTCAGTAGGTAGAAGATTTGGGGAACCCTCCAGAACATACCTGAGACCTGGGAGGTAAGAGACTTTCAGGACTAAAAAAGAGGGACCTTAGATGAAATGCCCTACATTGGGGAAAAGGGAACTTTTAGAGCCCACATCCAGCAGAAAGACGGGTCATCAACTGAGGAATGTGGTTGCCATCCCACAATTAAATCTCTGACCCATAATTGTTCCTGTCTGAAAGAACTGTAGGGATGGACATGGGGAGGAGCCTGAGGAAAAGAAGGTCCAGTGACAGGCTCAAAGTAAGATCCAGCTCATGGGGAGACCCCCAAGGCATAACACTATAACTGATGTTAAGGTGTGGTTACAAACAGCAAACTATCATGACTGCTCTCTAAAAGACCCAAGAAGCAGCTGAAAGAGTCAGATGCAGATATTTGCACCCAACCAATAGACAGAAGGTGCTATTCCCTGTGGTTGAATTAGGGGAAAGCTGGAAGAAGCTGAGGAGTAGAGCAACCCTCTAGGAGGAACAGCAGTCTCAATTAACCTGGAATCCCGAGATCTCTCAGATATTGGAACACCAATCAGGCAGCATACACCAGCTGATATGATGCCCCCAACACATACAGCAGAGGACCACCAGGTCTGAGTTTAGTCAGAGAATATATACCTAACCTTCAAGAGTCTGGAGGCCCCAGGGAGTTTAGAGGTCTGGTGGGGTGGGGTTATCCTCATGGAGACAGAGAATGGGGAGGAGGTATGGGATGTGGAATAGTCAGAGGGTGGACTAGCAGGGGAATAAAATCTGGAGTTCAAAATAAAAATAAAATAAAATAAAATAAAAGTTATAAAGTTGAAAAAAATAAAAAAAACCTGACAAGTCAAAAATTTAAGCTAATAAGTATGACATCTACATAGGTTCTAGTCTTCACCTTATTCCACTGAGAAAAACCCTACATCTGAGTGCCCTCTGAAGGAACTATCACTTCCTTATTACCTGGCATTGGCTCCTCTGATTAGAAGCACCTGCCCTTCCATAGGCATGAAGATCCTCTGATTTCATCTCCTTTCTTGACCTTTTCACTAGAGAAGTGGACTTGTTTAGATTTGTGAGTTTTCTGTGGTGGTAGAGTTGCAAGGGCAGAGGATGGATGAAGGGATTGGGAGATGAGTGTGATTAGGGTACATGATGTGAAATTCACAAAGAATAAACTACAAGGTTTTTTTAAATCAACGATTTAAAAAAGGTTTTTTAAAAGATCAACATTGCTGCCAATGCAGGTGATACTTAGTGGGTAAAACAGTATCTATTTAGATCATACTGATTCATTTTCCTTTCCTACACCCTTGAATGGGTAGTCAAGTTTGTGTTGTTTCCCTAGGTCATGTGGAGGTAAGTAAGTGTTTCCTCACACTTCCTGGATGATTCTACCTTCAGTTTCACAAACAGAGCTATTTCAGAAGCCAATAAGGGACAAAAATGATGCCATACATTAGCAATTTCTAGGAATCAAACTTACCACAGTTCATCAAAAGCTTTGAGTCTTGCTCAAGCCTGTTCATTGTCATAGCTACAATGACTGCAGTATTTGAATCAAAACTCAAACGCAGAGTCTGTAAAAACACAGAGTCTGAGGATATCAGCTTGTCCATTTGTTACCTGTACATTGTACACTGTGTGAGTGGACAGTCACCCCTTTTCTGATGGTGCAACTTCTCAGCAGGAAGCCACAGCACATACTGTGTGCATGCTAGCATTGCAGATTAGTTTTAGCTAATTTGGCTTTAGCATGCTAATATAATGTAACCTTTCAATCAATGGTGACAGCATCAAAGTTAGTCAAGCCATCAGTGTCAGCCATATTAGAACCCTTCCCTGGAAAGTTGCATTGTAAATTAAAGTCTATTCACAAACTAGATAGTCATTCTAAATGTTGAAAATGCCAAAGGAATTATAGTGATGAACATGGCAATTGAGAAAAGTGGTGAAGAGAGGGATAGAGGGAGGGAGGGAGGGAGGGAGGGAGGGAGGGAGGGAGGGAGGAGGAGAAACGAGATAGGAGAAAGGAGAGGGAGAGTGAAGAGAGAGGAGAAAGGAGAGGGTAGAAAAAAAGAGAGGGAGAAGAGAAAGGGAAGGAGAGAGAAGGGGAGAAGGGTGACAAAGTGAGAGAAAGAAGAGAGAAGGAGGAAAGAAGAGAACAGGAAAATAGGATAGAAGACTTGGGGGTAGGAGAAGGAACAGAGGAGAGAAGAGGAGGAGAGGAAGATAGGGAGATAGGTCAAACGTAAATAGATGCACACAAAATTAAATCACCATGAAATGTGAAAAAGTGATTTTTCAGTCTCCCAAAATGTAATGGGCTATGCTTAGAGCTTCTCTGAAGCTTTGCTAACTCTATCTCTTATTGTCTTGAAATGCTGTCAGAAGTCCATAGTACATTCACTGTCAATTTGAACCCTTGGGTTTCTTCTTTAAGAATAACAAAAGTTTATTTTCTGAAGCAAATATCCTTTCAGGAAACTTCATGGAAATAACTTTTTTAAGATTACCAGTTATTTATATTATTATTATTATTATTATTAAAGTTAAGTGTAGTTTATTTTTTTCAGTAAGACTTTGTTAGAGGAAACTGATTTGTCAATTGCAGTAGCTCTCAATTGCAGGTAGCTTCATGGTTAGGGATAGAGGCATGTGTTTACTTTTCCTTTCAGGTCAAGAACCCCGTATTTTGCACCAGCATATCTTGCAGGTGCAAATCTCTTCTAGATTGAAGAGTGTTGTGTTTACCTTCCTCATTTAATGGCATGCACAGAACCTTCAAGGGCCATGAATACTGATCTGTAAGTGTCAACGCTCTAGGTAGACACCAGCTCGATTTCTCCATGTTTAATGAGTTCTGTTGGTCTTGTCTTCAGCAATAAGGCCTTAGCATCAAATTGTGGAGAGCCACTGATAGTGTCAGCAATAGCCTAGGTTGTTTGGGTGTTCTCATGAAATCATGTGACCAACAACTGAATATGTAAATCATTTCTTATATTGGAATTTCATTTGATGACAAGATACATCCAGTTGTGCCTGGGTCTCCCCTCCCCCTTTATTTGGCAAATTGATTGATTTCATATACATGTATATTATAGAAAGCTGTTACTATATTAGGTTTGCTTATGACACCTCAAATGGTCCTTAGTTTTAGTTTTCCCTCCTAGTATTCCCTTCCTTGTCCCCTCCTCTCTCCATGCTCATTTGATCCTCCCATTCTAGTCTCTCCACCTCATACAGTCATAACTATTATTTCTATTTCCTTTTCTGAGATAGATCCATCCCCTCCCAATTCCCTAACCTCTGTGGTTATACAGACTGTAGCTTGCTTGTCTCTTTTTTAACAGCTAACACCCACAGATAAGCAAATACATACCATATTGTCTTTCTGGGACCTTACTCCAAATGATTATTTTCTAGTCCCTTCCATTTCTCTGTAGATTTTATGATTTCATTTTTAAAGTGTTATTTAATATGCTATCATATAAATGTATCACATTTCCTTTATCAATTTATTTAGAGAGACATCTATGTTGGCTCCAATTTATAGCAATTATAAATAGAACAACAATGAACATGGTTGAGCAAGTGTCTCAGTGGTACTAGAATAAAGGATTCTTTAGGTATATGCCCAAGAATGGTATATCTGTATCTTGAGGCAGAATTCCCATCTCTCTGTAGAACCACCACACTGATTTCCATTATGACTGTGCATGTTTTCATTGTCACAAACAATGGAGGAGTGTTTAGTTCATTTTACTACACATCCTCACCAGCTGTCATTTGTCTTACTGATCTTGTCAATTTTGACTGATATAAAATGAAATCTCAAAGTAGTTTTGATTTGAATTTCCCTGATGTCTAAAGGTGTTAAACATTACTTTAAGTGTTTCTTGACATTTGAATTCTCTCTGTTGATGTTTCTCTGTTTATATTTGTAACTCATTTATAAAATTATGTTGTTTTCCTGAAGTTCTGGGTTTTTCTTTAGTTCTTTATATATTTTGGATTATGACCCTTCTAATAGATGTTTAATTGGAAAAAAAAGTTTGCCCATTTTGTATCCTGTCACTTTGTCCAAATGATGGTGTCCTTTGCCATGCAGAAACTTTTCAGATTCGTAAGGTGACACTTAGTAATTGTTCTTAGTGTCTGTGTTATCAGTCTTCTGAAAACAAAATCTTTTCCTGTGCCAATGGGTTCAAGGCTCTTCATGACTTTCTTTTCCGTCAGGGTTAGTGAATCTGGTCACTTTACTCATTTGGAGTTGAGCTTTGTGTAGGATAATAAGTGTGGATCTATTTGCATTCTCTTGCATTCAGACATCCAGTTTGACCAGCACCAATTTTTAAGATGCTGATTTTCTTCCAGTATGTATTTCTGGTGTCCTGATGAGATATCAGATGTCCATAGGTATAAGGACTTAGGAAATAACATCCCAACAAGGCTAAATAAATAATATTCTTCCATTCATATACTGAACTGTCTTCTTTCCAAGTCATTATATTGTGGTTCTTGAAAAATCTATGGCGTAATGCACTATAAGTTCAGCAATTAATGAACACATGGGTGGAGGAATATGTACATGCAAAAACAATGTGCATTGCTGAAAGATGACCTGGACATAAGGGGCATATTCGTACCAGGTCCTGGAAATAGACCATGCCCTATATTGATTGGGGAAAACTTTAGGAGGAGTGAAGCTAGAGTTGTATGTGACAAATGGTTGTGATTGGGACATCTTGCATCAAAGAGAAATGTTTTCTTAGTTGAGAAAGTGTGTTTACACCTTTAAGGTTCAGTGGAGATAACACAAAAGCACAGGTTTGATGAAAAGAAAAGGTTTGCAAATACTGTGATTAAATAGGCAGGTTAACTCATCTTTAAGGCATGTCAAATTAGGATACACTTAACCCTGTTAGCCATAAGAATTAAGTAATGATCTTTTAGCAAGGAAGTACTTTTTTAGGAGTGAGTTAGAGGTACTGGATGGAGTACAGTGTTGGAGTATAGGAAATGCAGAGTACAGTCAGAAACTATTTCAATGGCCCAGTGATAGCAACAGGACTACAGATAGGCAGGATTTCCTTTGGAAATATTTTGAGATTTTCAGTGTCATTAAGGAAGAGCGAGGTTTCATTCCATGTGAAACAGCCAAAGTGTTTCAGGCAAGGTCTAAGGAAGGCAGGTTGGTTGTTCCTCAGAGACAGAATCCAGGAAGCTGACTATGGTTGAGCTGGGAGGTTGTGTGTCAGAGCAGAGCCAATAAAGACTGTCTGGACAAAGTATTAATAGCACTACAGAAGGACATAGGAGAAAACAGATTTCTCCTCTAATAGATGAGATAAAAAGGAATCAAGAAGCAGAAGTGATTATTAGCCTAAAGTCACACAATGCAAACCCTGTTATTAACAGTGATTTATGACCTACAGGGTTCCGGGAATATTTGTACGGGAAACATACTTGAATACTAATTCTACTTTTATATATCTGTAGAAGTTGAAAACATTTCTAAAGAGACCTTGTAGAACTGGTCTCTTCTTTTCTGGTATTTTGATAATTTTTTAAAATTAGTTTCACAATTTTGTTGATTTTAATCCTGTTTGCTGGGAAAAAAACACAAACATAGCATCAAAGTGTGTTTTAATAGGAGTGGTGATTTCACTGAATACTATCTTCCTCTCTTCAAGTAAATTGATACAATAAAGTCATTTCTAGTTGGACCACTGGCAGCTAATAAATAATTCATTCCACAAAATTTCTAGGCATCAGAGATAAGAAACTATATATTTTGATATTGTGGCAAAAATTAATGGAATGAAACTACTGAATCCCGCCCCAGGTTATATAGCTTGTTAATATATGACTACTTGTTTGTATAACTATGTCTGGAGTATTAGAGTAAAAGGCTAGTAACCATTTATTAATGTTGTATAAATGCCAGAATCACGTGAGTTCTTTTGTGATTGGTTTACCTCACTTAGGATGATATCCTCCAGATCCATCCATTTGCCTAAGAATTTCATAAATTCATTGTTTTTAATAGCTGAGTAGTACTCCATTTTTTAAATGTACCACATTTTCTGTATCCATTCCTCTGTTGCGGGACATCTGAGTTCTTTCCAGCTTCTGGCTATTATAATTAAGGCTGCTATGAACATAGTGGAGCATGTGTCCTTATTACCAGTTGGAATATCTTCTGGGTATATGCCCAGGAGTGGTATAGCTGGATCCTCCGGTAGTACTATGCCAGATTTTCTGAGGAACTGCCAGACTGATTTCCAGAGTGGTTTTACAAGCTTGCAATCCCATCAGCAATGGAGGGGTGTCCCTTTTTCTCCACATCCTCGTCAGCAACTGCTGTCACCTGAATTTTTTATCTTAGCCATTCTGTCTGGTGTGAGTGGAATCCCAGGGTTGTTTTGATTTGTATTTCCCTGATGATTAAGGATGTTGACTGAATAAGTTGATAAGCCCAGAAACTTAGAATACCCAAGATACCATTTGCAAAACACATGAAACTCAAGAAGAAAGAAGACCAAAGTGTGGATACTTCCTTCCTCCTTAGAATGGGGAACAAAATACCCATGGAAGGAGTTACAGAGTCAAAGTTTGGAGCTGAGACGGAAGGAAGGACTATCCAGAGACTGCCCCAATGGGGATCCATCCCATAATCAGCCACCGAACCCAGACACTATTTCATATGCCAGCAAGATTTTTCTGAAGGGACCCTGATATAGCTGTCTCTTGTGAGGCTATACCGGTGCCTGGCAAATACAGAAGTGGATGCTCACAGTCATCTGTGGATGGAACACAGGGTCCCCAATGGAGGAGCTAGAGAAAGTACCCAAGGAACTGAAGGGGTCTGCAACACTATAGGAGGAACAACAATATGAACTAACCAGTACCCCCAGAGCTCATGTCTCTAGCTGCATATGTAGCAGAAGATGGCCTAGTCGGCCATCACTGGGAGAAGAGTCCCTGGTCTTGCAAAGATTATATGCCCCAGTAGAGGAGAATGCCAGGGCCAGGAAGCAGGAGTGGGTGGGTAGGGGAGCAGGGCGGAGGTAGGGTATAGGGGACTTTTGGGATAGCATTTGAAATGTAAAAGAAGAAAATATCTAATAAAAATTTGTTTAAAAAATTAATGCCAGAATCAAGAATTGTGTGACATCCACACAATTATGAAACAAATTTATTGTAATTTATGTAATTATTTACTCTGAGTAAGAAATAAATTCCCAACAGCCAATTTGTAAGGAAAGGATCCATCTCATACTTACTGTAATATGAGTCATGTGTCTGTGCTGTATACTATGCCTCAGAAATGAGGGTGGATATGATTCATTCTTTATGAGAACTTAGGAACAAATAATGTGGTAAGAGTATCATAAGTACCAAATAAATTAATATTTGTGTGTTTGATGGATGTATTTGTGCTTGCATACATGCATACATGTGTTTGTTCATATCGGTATGTTTATATTTGTGTATGTCTATGTGTGTGATCATCATTGTACATATGCACATGTGGAGACTAGACATTGATTTCAAGCATTTTCTTTGATCAGCTATTATTATTATTTCTTCAGACATGTTGTTACAAAAAGTATTCATCTTATCATTGAGCTCTAGGGATTTGCCTGTCTCTGCCTCTTTCCCTACCCTTATTGATGGGGTTCTAAACAAACACTGCAGTGTTGAGGGACCAAGGAACCTAAACTGAGTTCTCCATACTAATGTACCAGGTACTTTATTGACTGCACCATACCCTTAGCCCTAATTTTATTTTTGCTATTTTTAAATTAGCTCCCCAAGTTTCAAGTCTGAAGAGTGCATTAAATAAAATAAGCATATATGCCTTAATCTATTAAAATTACAAAAAAGAAGGCAAAAACCAAAGGATAAATCACAGATTACAGAATATTGTATGCAGAGGGGACATGCCAGGAAGCTTGGATCAATCATTTCATTATGCCAATGACATGAGGGAATACTAGTGGTGCTAGAACATCTTGAGGGCTTAGTGAAGACACAGCATGCCAGTTCAAAGGACATTGCAAACCTCCTGACTTTACCCATTGTTATTGTTATTTTTGCTCCATCATGCACTCTGAAGGATCATTTTCCATCATCTTAAAATGCATCCTTGCTATTGTATTAGCCAGTGGAATGTTAATATTTTATCCTGACTTTTTTCTTAACATCTGGAAGCATTTCCATTAACTGCACCAAAATAATATTGACCAGAAACTTCCTCTTTCCTACACATCCTATGGTAAATAAGCATTCATGCTGAAAGCCCAGAGTGAGATCAGTGATTTTAAAGTGAGCTGAATTTATATGGAAATGGGCTTTCCTAACAGTTCTTCATTTTTACAATATAGAAAGAAATAATTACAAATTTTTATTTCAAATTTAGATATTAAAACACTTTTTTTTCTATTCAGATAGAACTCAGTTCTAGTGTTTAGGATTTAGCAAGTTCAAAGAAGAGCATATGCAGATGAAAAAAAAAAGAGTATTCCAGTGCCCCTCCAAGTCTATAAATGTACCGAATTTCCCTGCAAGGAGTCCTGGAATGTCTCCCAGCATTTTGGAATGCTTCTGCATCTTTATAGCTGACTTATAGTAGTTTAAGCAGGTTTGGAATTCGAGCCTCACTTTGATTAATTGGAAATTCATCAAGTTCATTGTCAATTTGTGGCTTACTTTCTAAGCTGACAGGATCTTTTGAATAATAATTTTTATTATTTAAGTTTTTCTTTAGTTATTATTGTTTTGTATGATAGGGAGGATAATTTTAACTGTTAGCTTAATACAACATGAAATCACCAGAGAAGAGCCTTAATGAGAAAGTATGTTCATTGGGTTGGCCTGTGGGTTTGTTTATGTGGGTTTTCTTGATTGTTAATGGATGTAAGGAGTCCCCGACCATTGTTGGTGGCACCATTCTCTATATAGAGTTTCTGAACAAGCTAAAAGAAGAGAAAGCTAGGTGAGAACCAATATGATTGTATTTTTGGTTTGTTTGTTTGGTTTTTTTTTCTACTTTTGCTCTAACTTTGTATATGATATGATTAGTTGTTTGATTTCCTGCCTGACCTTCCCAAAATGAAGGACTGTAATTTAGAATCGAAACCCAAATACATTTTTCCTCACCTAAGTTACTTTTAGTCAGGGAACTTACTTAGCAAGAGCAGAACTTGTGTCCTAAGAAATATTTGTGTATCATGATGTTGGAGATCATATACATTATTTTCTCTTGGAAGCTTTGCAGTTTTAGATTTTCTGGTTCCAAGATGCATCTTAAGTAACATTTATCTATAAAGTAAGAGTGAAGTATGATTATTCTTTCCTATTACTCATGACCATTCATTTCAAAATCATTGATTGAAAATATGTTCCCTTTCGCCATTGTATGGACTTTTAGTCTTAATAGTAACTGGCTTTTTGCTGAGAGTGCAGTTGTATTTTTGCACTGTATTCTACTTGATTGTCATATTTGTTTAATTTTTAGACAATGACATGCAATTATGAATGTATTAGATCCTGGACATCATCAATTTGTTTTCTAGGTTAACCCCATCAGATTTTTCTCTTTTGCTATGGATAAATGAATAAAACTGTAATTGATAATGGAATTATAAAACCTAATCAAAGTTTATGGCTTTGAAATGGCCATTCTAACTGAACAGAAGCTCACTGAAATGTGTAGAGGTTGAGACAAGGCAGGTATCCGAATGGCCTCCTAAACCCAATTAAGTGATGTTCTTATTTGTGAGTTAAGTATATTAATGTGACTAAATTAAAAGAAAAATAAAATAGTGGTGTTGCTTCTGTTGCTGTTTCATTTTTCAGAAATAAAAATGTAAATCTTTGCATTCACTGATAAAGTAAGTTTACTGATGTCAATGATTTTAAATAGGTAAGACTTGATTAAGATTGCATTTAACCTGAGGTTCGATTTGGGAAAGATAAATTATTATGGCAGTTCTGAATTTTCTAAAGCATATATTTTTTTATATGTTCTTAGTTTCTCTCAGCAGCATTTTTTTATTTTTACCACATATGTCAAGCTTATGTGAATATTAGATTTATCAATAAGTATTTCAAGATCTGAAGATCAGTAGTGTATATTACTAAATTCTCATTTCCAATATTTTCTATAGTTACTATTCTATAATTTGGTTAAATTTGATAATTAATTCTTGTAGCCTTTTCATAACTGTTTAAGGATTCCCTCCATGTGTTGTCAAATTGTTTGCAGATAAAGAGCATTACACGATTTTCCCCCTATTCTTTGAGGTTTTCAATTTTTTTCTTGTCATTAAAAAACTATTTATTTTTTTCAAGACACATCACATAGAGCACATTGTAGCTGAGTCTTTCATAGAACACATTACATAGATTAGGCTGGCCTCAAATTCACAAAGATCTAGCTGCTTTCACCTTCAAATTACTGGGATTAAACACATGTTCCACTACATCTGGTTGTAATTTTTCTATTCTTATTGTTCTGGTTGTACCTTAAAACTATAGAGTAGAATAGAAATAATATTCTTACCTGTAAACGAGAATCTCCTGAGAGACTATGTTTGTGAATTGCCCCTATCAGATTTGCCTGTGTGAATGGCTTTGGGACTTTTTCTTGAGTAATAATTAATGTAGTAGGATTCAACCCACTTTGGGCAGTAAGACCCCTAGGCAGGTTGTCCTTGGTTATATATATATATATATATATATATATATATATAAACGCAAGTTAAGGAGCTGTGTGGTATCATCTGATTTAGACCCTTCCCCTGTCCCAAATGCCCTGCTCTCCATGTCCACTGGGGAAAACCCAGGTGCTCAGAGATGTGCACTCCCCTGTGAATTACATTTTCCAGACCAAGGCTGCCCACCAAATGCCCACTGTACCAGAAACATCAAGGATAGACCCACCTCTCCAAGATGTGCTACTTCAAGAAACCAGGAGATAGCCAGATGACTACAGACCAGCGTAAGAACACAATCAACAAAATACAGGGCATTATGGCACCTTCAGTGCACAGATATCCTACTATAGCAAGTTCTGGATATTCTAACACAAAAGCACAATAACATGACCTTATACACAATCTTATAAACATGGTAGGGAGAAATGAATAAAACCCTCAAAGAAATAGAGAGAAATAAAAGACAGGTATATGCTTTTAAAGAAGAAGTGAATTGGAGTGCTCTGACCCTGGGTCGACATCTGCAGCTAGGAGGTGGAGCTGTTCTACAGCCCTCTGTGCACTGGTCTTGCAAGGAGAGAGATGGTCTCCCAGGAGAGCTGAAACAGGCTTACAGACTCACAGGAGGAACAAGCTTCAGTCAGAGACAGCAAGAACATCTAACTCCAGAGATTACCAGATGGCAAAAGGCAAATGCAAGAAGAAATGGGAAATCACATTTTTTTCTCCAGTGTCTCTCTAAGGTGGGTCTGCAGCCAGGAGGTGGAACTGATCCTCAGTCCTCTGTGCACCTTCCATGCCAGAGGAGAGATTGCCTCCAGGGACTGCTCTGACCCTGGGACTCGGGGGAGATCTCCATTTTCTCTCCAGTGTCTCTCTAAGGTGGGTCCACTCAGGAGAGCTCAGGCCAGATAAGCATCAGAGATTCTAGTACAGGGTCCTAAGGGACTACATCTGCAGCTAGGAGGTGGAGCTGATCCACAATCCTATATGCATTGTTCTTCTCAGGAGAGAGCTGGTCTCCCAGGAGTGCTGACACAGGCTTACAGACTCACAGGAGGAAGAAGCTCCAGCTATAGACAGCAAAAACATTTAACAGCAGAGATTACCAGATGTAGAAAGGCAAATGCAAGAATCTTACTAACAGAAATCAAGACTACTTGGCATCACCAGAACACAGCACTCATACCACAGCAAGTCCTGGATACCCCAACATACAGGAAAAGCAAGATTCAGATTTAGAATCATATCTCATGATGCTGGTAGAAGATTTTAAGAAGGACAATGATAACTCCCTTAAAGAAATACAGGAGAGCACAGCTAAACAGGTAGAAGACCTTAAAGAGGAAGCACAAAAATCCGTTAAAGAATTACAGGAAAACAAAACAAAACAGATCAAGGAATGGAACAAAACCATCCAGAATCAAAAAAGGGGAGTAGAAACAATAAATAAGTCACAAAGGGAAATAACTCTGGAGATAGAAAACCTAGGGAGAAAAAAGACATAGATGCAAGCATCACCCACAGAATACAAGAGATGGAAGAGAGAATATCAGGTACAGAAGATTCCATAGAAAACATGGACAAAACAATCAAAGAAAATGGAAAATGCAAAAAGATCCTAACTCAAAACATCCAGGGAATCCGAGGACAGAATGAGAAGATGAGAATGAAGATTTTCAATTTAAAGGGGCAGTAAATATCTTCAACAAAATTATAGAAGAAAACTTCTCTAACCTAAAGAAAGAGATGCCCATGAACATACAAGAAGCCTCCAGAACTCCAAATAGACTGGACCAAAAAAGAAATTCCTCTCAACACATAATAATCAAAACAACAAATGCACTAAACAAAGATAGAATATTAAAAGCAGTAAGGGGAAAAGGCCAAGTAACATATAAAGGCAGTCCTATTAGAATTATACCAGACTTCTCACCAGAGACTATGAAAGCCAGAAGATCCTGGACAGGGGTTACACAGACCCTAAGAGAACACAAATGCCAGCCCAGGCTATGATACCCAACAAAACTCTCAATTACTATAGATGGAGAAACCAAAGTATTCCATGACAAAACCAAATTTTTGTCTTTTTTGAGTTCAGCCCTTCAAAAGATAATAAAGGGAAAACTTCAAAAAAGAAGGGAAACTACACCCTAGAAAAAGCAACAAAGTAATCTTACAACAAACCTAAAAGAATCCAAACTCTAAGAACGAAAATAACAGGAAGCAATAATTACTTTTCCTTAATACCAATGCACTCAAGTCCCCAATAAAAAGACATAGACTAACAGACTTTCTAAGTAAACAGGACCCAACTTTTTGTTGCATACAGGAAACCCACCTCAGGTACAAAGACAGAAACTACCTCAGAGTAAAAAGCTGGAAAACAAATTCAGAGCAAAAGGTCCCAAGAAACAAGCTGGAATAGCCATTCTAATATCAAATAAAATCGAATTTCAACCTAAAGTTATCAAAAAAGACAAGGAGGGACACTTCATACTAGTCAAAGGTAAAATCTACCAATATGAACTCTCAATTCTGAACAAATATGTTCCAAACACAAGGACATCCATATTCATTAAAGAAGCTTTAATAAAGCTCAAAGCACACATTGCAACAACCCACTCTCATCAATGGGCAGATCCTAGAAACAAAAATTAAACAGAGACACAGTGAAACTAACAGAAGTTATGAAACAAATGGATTTAACAGATATCTATAGAACGTTATATTAGAAAAAGGATGTACCTTTTTCTCAGCACCTAATGGTACCTTCTCCAAAACTCACCAAATAACCAGGTACAAAACAGGCCTCAACAGATAAAGAAAAATATTGAAATAATCCCTTGCATCCTATCAGATCACCACAGTCTAAGGCTGATCTTCAATAACACCATAAATAATAGAATGTCAGTATTGATGTGGAAGCTGAACAACATTCTATTCAATGATAACTTGATTAAGGAGTAAGTAAAGAAAGAAATTAAAGATTTTTTAGAGTTTAATGAAAATGAAGCCACAACATACCCAAACTTATGGAACATAATGAAAGCAGTCCACAATGAAAGCACTCATTGAACTGAGTGCCTCCAAAAGGAATCTGGAGAGAGCATACATGAGCAGCTTGATAGCACACCTAAAAGCTCTAGAACAAAATGGAGCAAATTCACCCAAGAGGAGTAGACAGCAGAAAATAATCAAACTCATGACTGAAATCAATCAAATAGAAACAAAAAGAACTATACAAAGAATCAACCAAACAAGGAGCTGGTTCTTCAAGAAAATCAACAAGATAGATAAACCCTAAGCCAGAATAACTAGAGGGCACAGAAACAGTATCCAAATTAAAAAAATCAGAAATGAAAAGGGAGACCTAAGAACAGAATCTCAGGAAATCCAAAAAATCATTAGATAATACTACAAAAGCCTATACCCAACACAACTTCTAGCTGCATATGTATCAAAAGATGGCCTAGTAGGCCATAACTGGAAAGAGAGGCCCATTGGACACGCAAACTATATGCCCAAGTACAGGGGAACGCCAGGGCCAAAAAGTGGGAATGGGTGGGTAGGGGAGTGGAGGGGGGAGGGTATCGGGGACTTTTGGGATAGAATTGGAAATGTAATTGAGAAAATACGTAATAAAAAAATTAAAAAATAAATAAAATCTTGATTAAACGGACAATTTTCTAGACAGACACCAGGTACAAATGTTAAATCACGATCAGATTAATGATCTTAACAGTCCCATATCTCCTAAAGAAATAGAAACAGTCATTAATAGTTTCCCAACCAAAAAAAAAAAAAAAAATCCCAGGTCCTGATGGGTTTAGTGCAGAGATCTATCAGATCTTCAGAGAGGACATAGTTCCAATAATCTTTAAAGTATTCCACAAAATAGAAACAGAAGGTACTGTACCCAATTTGTTCCATGAAGCCACAATTACTCTGATACCTAAGCCACACAAAGACTCAACAAAGAAAGAGAACTTCAGGATATTTCCTTTATGAATATGATGCAAAAATACTCAATAAAATTCTCACAAACCGAATCCAAGAACACATCAAAATGATCGTCCATCATGATCAAGTAGGCTTCTTCCCAGTGATTCAGGGATGGTTCAATATAGAAAAATCCATCAACCGAATCCACTATATTAACAAACTCAAAGACAAAAACCATATAATCATCTAGTTAAATGCTGTGAAGCATTTGACAAAATCCAACACCCATTCATGATAAAAATCATGGAAAGATCAGGAATTCGAGGCCCATACCTAAACATAATAAAAGTAATATACAGCAAACCAGTAGCCAACATCAAACTAAGTGGAGAGAAACTTGAAGCCATCCCACTAAAATCATGGACTATGCAGGGCTCCCCACTTTCTCCATACCTATTCAATATAGTATTGGAAGTCCTAGCCAGAGCAATTAGACAACAAAAGGAGTCTAAGGAATACAAATGGGAAAGGAAGAAGTCAAAGTATCACTGTTTGCAGATGATATGATAGTAAGTATAATTGATCCCAAAAATTTGGCCAAAGAACTCCTAAACTTGATAAACAAATTCAGTAGCTGCATATAAAATTAACTCAAATAAATCAGTGGCCTTACTCTGCACAAAGGATAAATTGGCTGAGAAAGAAATTAGGATAATAATACTCTTCACAATACTCACAAATAATACAAAATGCCTTGGTGTGACTCTAACTAAGCAAGTGAAAGATCTGCATAAGAACTTCAAGTCTCTGAAGAAAGAAATGGAAAAAGTTCTCAGAAGATGGAAAGATCCCCCATGCTCATGGATTGACAGGATTAATATAGTAAAAACGGCTATCTTGCCGAAAGAAATCTACAGACTCAATGCAATTCCCATCAAAATTCCAACTCGATTCTTCACTGAATTAGAAAGGGCAATTTGCAAATTCATCTAGAATAACAAAAAACTCAGGATAGGAAAAATTATTCTCAACAATAAACCAACCTCTGGGAGAATCACCATGCCTGACCTCAAACTGTACTGCAGAGCAATTGTGATAAAAACTGCATTCTACAGACACAGACAGGTAGATCAATGGAATAGAATTGAAGACCCAGAAATGAACCCACACACCTATGGTCACTTGATTTTAGACAAAAAAGCTAAAACCATCCAGTGGAAAAAAGATGGCATTTTCAACAAATGGTGCTGGCACAACTGGTGGTTATCATGTAGAAGAATGTGAATTGATCCATCCTTATCTCCTTGTACTAAGGTCAAATTTAAGTGGATCAAGGAACTCCCCATGAAACCAGAGACACTGAGACTTATAGAGGAGAAAGTGGGGGAAAAGCCTCAAAGATATGGGCACAGGGGAAAAATTCCTGAACAGAATTCCAACTGCTTGTGCTGTAAGATCAAGAATCGACAAATGAGATCTCATAAAATTGCAATGCTTCTGTAAGGCGAAGGACATTGTCAATAAGACAAAAAGACCACCAACAGATTGGGAAAAATCTTTATTAATCCTAAATCTGATAGGGGGCTAATATCCAATATATACAAAGAATTCAGGAAGTTAGAATTCAGAAAACCAAATAACCCTTTTAAAAAATGGGGTGCAGAGCTAAACAAAGAATTGTCAACTGCAGAATACTGAATGGCTGAGAAGCACCTAAAAATGTTCAACATCCTTCATCATTAGTGAAATTTAAACCAAAACAACCCTGAGATTCCACCTCACACCAGGCAGAATGGCTAAGATAAAAACCTCAGGTGACAGCAGATGTTACCTTGGATGTGAGAAAAGAGGAACACTTCTCCATTGCTGGTGGGATTGCAAGATGGTACAACCACTCTGGAAATCAGTTTTGCGGTTCGTCATAAAATTGGACATAGTTGTACTGGAGGATCCAGCAATACCACTCCTGGGCATATACCCAGAAGATGCTCCAACTTGTAGTAAGGACACATGCTCCACTATGTTCATAGCAGCCTTATTTATAATAGCCAGAAGCTGGAAAGGACCCAGATGTTTTCAACAGAGGAATGGATA
Organism: Mus caroli; assembly: GCF_978045245.1. Classification (NCBI taxonomy): domain Eukaryota; kingdom Metazoa; phylum Chordata; class Mammalia; order Rodentia; family Muridae; genus Mus; species Mus caroli. The sequence continues at coordinate 141,051,160 of NW_028227258.1, read as the reverse complement.
CAGAAAATGTGGTACATTTACACAATGGAGTACTACTAAGTTATTACAAAGAATGAATTTATGAAATTCTTAGGCAAATGGATGGATCTGGAGGATATCATCCTAATTGAGGTAATCCAGTCACAAAAGAACACACCTGATATGCACTCACTGATAAGTGAATATTAGTCCAGAAGCTCAGAATACCCAAGATACAATTTGCAAAACACATGAAACTCAAGAGTAAGGAAGTCCTTTGCTTGGCATAGTAGCCTGGACTGGCATTTGTGTTCTCTTAGGTATTGCAAATTTTATATGCCCTAGTACCGGGAATGACAGGGCCAAGAAACAGGAGTGGGTGGGTAAGGGAGCAGGGAAGGGGGGAGGGTATAGGGAATTTTCGGGATAGCATTTGAAATATATATAAAGAAAATATCTAATAAAAAATACAAAAATAAAAAAGAAGAAGAAGAAGGAAGACCAAAGTGTGGTTATTTTGATCCTTCTTAGAGGATGGAACAACATACCCGTGGAGGGAGTTACAGAGACAAACTTAGGAGTAGAGACTGAAGGAATGACCATACAAAGACTGCCCCACCTGGGTATCTATTCCATAAACAACCACCAAATCCAGACACTCTTGGGGATGACAACACGAGCTTGCTGAGAGTAGTCTGATATAGCTGTCTCTTGAGTGGCTCTGCTAGTGCACGACAAATATAGAAGTGCATGCTCCCAGCCATCCATTACACGGAGCACAGGGTCCCTAATGAAGGAGTTAGAGAAAGTACCAAAGGAGTTGAAAGGGTTTGGAGCCCCATAGGAGGAACAACAATATGAACTAGCCAGTACCCCCAGAACTTCCTGGGAATAAACCACCACTCAAAGAAAACTCATGGAGGGACTCATGGCTCTAGCTGCTTATGTAGCAGGGGATGGCCTAGTAGGTCATCAACGGTAGGAAAGGTCCTTATCCCTATGAAGTTTCTATGCCCCAGTATCAGGGAATGCCATGGCCAGAAAAAGGGAGAGTGTGGGTTGGGGAGCATGGGGAGGGAGAGAGGGGATAGCGGATTTTCGGAGGGGAATCTAGGAAAAAGGATAACATTTGAAATGTAAATAAAGAAAATATCTAATAAAAAATTTCACAGCCTGGTCTACAAAGTGAGTTCCAGGACAGCCAGGGCTACACAGAGAAACCCTGTCTTGAAAAACAAAACAAAACAAAACAAAACAAAAATAAAAAAAAAAAAAGAAGAAATGAATAAATATGAAGAAATACAAGAAAATACAATCAAACAGATTGGACTGTGTTGAATATGTTTGGCCCAGGGTGTGGTACTACTAGGAAGCATGGCCTTGTTGAAGGAAGTATGTCTCTCTGGGGATGGGCCTTGAGACAGTCCTCCTAGCTGCTTGCAAGCCAGTCTTCTGTTTGTCTTTACAACAATTCTCCAAACTCTCAGCTCCATCTCTGGATGCTCTCATGCTTCCTGCCATTATGATTATATATCAAACTTCTCAAACTCCAAGCCAGACCTAATTAAATCTTTTCCTTTATACAAGTAGCTTTGCTCATGGTTTCTCTTTATAGCAATAGAAACTCTACCTAAGACACAGATGAAGGAGGTGAATAAAACTGTTCAAGACCTGGAAAATGGACATATCATCAATAAAGAAAATACAAAAGAATCCAGGAGATGCAAAACCAAGGAGAGAAAACAGGAACAATGGATGTGGTCATCACAAACAGAATAAAGGAGATAGAAGACACAATCTCAGACATAGAAGATACAATAGAAGAAATTTGCACATAAGTCTAAAAAAAATGTTAAATCTAAATGTTCTTGACACAAAACATCCAGGAAATCTGGGATTCTAGGAAATTACCCAACCTGAGAAGAATAAGAATAGAAGGTAAAGAATTTCAGTTCCAAGGCCCAGAACATATTTTCAACAAAATCATAGAAGAAAATTTGCCTGAGAAAAGAGATGCCTATAAATATATAAGAAGCTTACAGACCACCAATTAGATTGAACCAGATAAAATCCACCCACCACATAATAATCAAAATACTTAATCTACAGAAAAAAAAAAGAATGTTAAAGGCTTAAAGAGAAAACGAGGCCATGTATCATACAGAGCCAGACTTATCAGAATTACACCTGATTTCTTAACATAGACTCTAAAAGTCAGAAGGGCCTGGACTGATGTCTTGCAACCTCTAAGAAACCGTAGATGGTAATCTAGACTACTACACCCAGCAAAAGTGTCAATCAGAGTAGATGGAGGAAACAAAATATTCCAAGACAAAACCAAATTTAAACAATATCTATTCACAAACCTAGCCCTATAGAAAATAGCAGAAGGAAACACAACACAGATACACACACACACACACACACACACACACACACACATACACACACACACACACTCTAATGCCACCATCAAAATAGTAGGAACTAATAATCATTCATCATTAATATCTTTATACATAAGTAAAAAGAAACAGGCTAACAGAATGGAAGTGAAAACATCATTCTCCTGCATATGTGAAACACACCCCATCAAAAAAGATAGACATTACCTCAGAGAAAATATTTTCCAAGCAAGCAGAATGAAAAAGCCATCTGTAGTAATCATTATAATATCTAACAAAATAGTCTTTTAACCAAAATTAATCAAAAAAAGATGGCAGGGGACACTTTATACTAATCAAAGAAAAAATCCACCAAGATGAAGTCTCAATTCTGAACATTTATGGCCTAAATGCCAGGGTACCCACATACCCACATTTTTTTTCTTTTTGGTTTGGTTTTTTTATTTTTTTATTTTATTTTATTTTGGTTTTTGGTTTTTGGTTGTTTTTGGTTTTTGGTTTGTTTGGTTTTGGTTTTTGGAGACAGGATTTCTCTGTGTAGCCCTGGCTGTCCTGGAATTAACTTTGTATACTAGGCTGGCCTCGAACTCTGAAATCTGCCTGCCTCTACCTCCCAAGTGCTGGGATTAAAGGTATGTGCCACCACTGCCCGACAGGGTACCCACATTGGTAAGAGAAACATTCCTAATGATAAATTTGCACATTGAACTCCATAAATTAATAGTGGGAGACTTTAGCACCTTAGTCTCACCAATGGATAGGTCATTTAGACAGACTTTAAACAAAGAAATAAAAAAAGCAACTGAGGTTATGATCCAGATGGATCTGATAGATAACTACAGAACCTTTCACCTAAACAAAAAAGAATATACATTTTTCTCAGCACCTCAAAGAGCCATCTCCAAAACTGACCATGCAATTGGACAAAAAACAACCCTCAACAGGTACAAGAAAATTGAAACAACCCCTTGTATTTTATCTGATCATCATAGATTAAAGCTTGACTTCAACAAGACAAAGCCTATATACTCATGGAAACTGAACAACTCTATACAGAATGAGTAGTCAGGGAAGAAATAAAAAGAGAAATTAAAGACTTTCTAGAATTCAATGAAAATGAATGCATAACATACCCAAACTTATGGAATACAATGAAAGCAGTGGTAAGAGGAAAATTCATAGCACTAAGTGCCTTCATTAAAAAAAAAAAATTGAGGAGTTCTCATACCAGCAATTTAAAAGTATGACTGAGAGCTCTAGAAAGAGAGGAGGAGGAAGCAGAAGTAGCAAACACATCCAAGAGTTGAAACTCAGGGATGAAATCAATGAATTAGAAACAAGGAAAACAATACAAAGAATAAACAAAACTAAGAGCTGGTTCTATGAGAAAATAAAAAAGATAGACAAATCCGTAGTCAAACTAAAAAGACTATTATCCAAAATATATAAAGAACTCAAGAAACTAGACACCAACAAACCAAATAGCCCAATTAAAAAATGGGGTACAGAGTTAAACAGACACTTCTCAGCATATGAATCCCTAATGACTGATCAGTACTTAAAGAAATGTTCAACATTCTTAGTCATCAGGGAAATGCAAATAAAAACTACTCTGAGATTTCATCTTACATCTGTCAGAATGGCTGAGATAAAAAAACAAAAAACAAAAAACAAAAACAAAAAAAACCTCAAGTGATAGCACATGCTGACAAGGATGTAGAGCAATAAGAACACTCTTTTGCGCTGATCAGAACTCCAACTTGTACAACCACTTTGCAAATCAATTTGATGGTTTCTCAGAAAATTCAGAATAGTTGTATTCCAGAACCCAGCTCTACTTACTCTTGGGCATATATCCAAAAGGTGACCCTCTATTCCACAGGGACACTTGGTCAGCTATGTTCATAGTAGTCCATAGTTCAGAGAAAATGGAAACAACCTAGATTTCTCTCAACAGGTGAATGGATAAGGAAAACATAATGCATCTTCACAATGAAATAATATTTGGCTATTAAAAACAAAGACATCATAAAGTGTGCTGGCAGATGAATTGAAAAGGAGAGAACTATCCTGAGTGAGGTAACCCAGACCCACAAAGACATGTAAGCAATGTACTCACTTATAAGTGAATGTTAGCTATAAAGTGTGACATAACCATTCTGCAATCCAGAGACCCAAAGAAAGTAGGTAATAACCAGGCTCAAGTGAGGATGCATGAATCTCAGTCAGAAAGGGAAACAAAATAGTCATTGGAGGTGAATGAAGAAATGGCACTGGAGACCTGGGAATGGGGAGGCTCCTGGGAGTCCATAAGTAATAACTCTAGTTGAGATTTCTACTAGACGGGGATATGGAGACTGAAGTGGCCACCTCTCATATCTGGTTAGTATAGTACTTCTAATGGAGAGAAGCCAACACCAACCCATTCAACCCAAAATCTAAATCTCAGGAGCTTGGTCACACAGAATCACAGAATTACAGAGACAGCCGAACTTGAGAAGCTCTGACACATACACGATCAAACGAAGGAGAGGCTCCAGGCAGATATAGCTATGGCAGGTAACACTAAAGATAATCAGATGGCAGAAGGCAAGCGTAAGAACATAAGCAACAGAAACCAAGGTTACTTGGCATCATCAGAACGCAATTCTCTCACCATAGCAAGTCCTGGATACCATCACACTGGAAAAGCAAGATTTGGGTCTAAAATCATTTCTCATGATCATGATGGAGGATATTAACAAGGACATAAATAGCTCCCTTAGAGAAATACAGGAAAACAAAGGTAAACAGCTAAAAGCCTTAAAGGGGAAACACAAAAATCCCTTAAAGAATTATAGGAAAACACAATCAAACAGGTGAAGGAAATGAACAAACCATACTAGATTTAAAAGTGGAAATAGAAACAATGAAGAAATCACAAAGGGAGACGACCCTGGAGATAGAAAACCTAGGAAAGAGATCAGGAGCCATAAATGCAAACATCACCAACAAAATACAAGAGATAGAAGAGAGAATCTCAGATGCAGAAGATACCATAGAAAACATTGACTCAACAGTCAAACAAAATGCAAAAAGCTCCTAACCCCAAATATCCAGGAAATCCAGGATACATTGAGAAAACAAAACCTAAGGAAAATAGGTATAGAGGAGAGAGAGAAGAGTCCCATCTTAAAGGGCCACTAAATACCATCAACAAAATTACAGAAGAAAATTCCCCTAACCTAAAGAAAGGGATGCCATGAACATGCAAGAAGCCTACAAAACTCCAAATAGACTGGGCCAGAAAAGAAATTCTTCCCATTACATGATATTAAAAACACCAAATGCACTAAACAAAGAAAGAAAGAATATATATATATATATATATATATATATATATATATATATATATATATATATGTGTTTATTGTAGAAAGGCAGAGAGAGAGAGAGAAGGGAAGACAAGCAAAGGGCAGCCATGGCCACATGGAGAGAGGGGGAAGGGAAAGGGAGAAGGAGAGCAAGAAGTAAGAGACAAGGAGAGAGCAAGAGTTTAAGAGTAAGAAAGAATATTAAAATCAGTCAGGGGAAAAGGTCAAATAACATACAAAGGCAGACCTATCGGAATTACACCAGACTTCTCAATGGAAACTATGAAAGCTAAAAGATCATGGGCAGATGTCATGTAGACTTTAAGAGAACACAAATGCCTGCTTAGGCTACTACACCCTGCAAAACTCTCAATTACCATAGATGGAGAAACCAAAATATTCCACTACACAACCAAATTTACACAATATCTTTCCATAAATCCAGCCCTACAAAGGATAATAAATGGAAAACACCAAGACAAGGAGGGAAACTACACCCTAGGGAAAGCAAAAAGTTAATCTTTCAAGAGACCCTAAAGAAGATAGCCACATAAACATAATTATACCTCTAACAACAAAAATAACAGGAAGTTGTAGGCAGCCGGTGCCTAAAAGACACCACTGCGCAGGCGCTAGCCCAAATCTGGCGCCAACCCCTCCCGAGCAGGTGCATGCAAATTAAAGTGCCAGCAGACTGACTAATCCCAGGAGGACACATAGCCCTCCCCAGTGCTGGGGCTTATATAAGCAGTCCTCCCTGGGTTCCCGGGTTCCGGAGTTCTGTAGCATCGAGGCGTTCCTGGAATAAAGCTGTTGAGAAGAATCCGACCATGTTGTGTTTTTCCTTGCTGGACGAGGTGAGCTCAACAGGTAGTAACAATCACTTTTCTTAATATTTCTTAACATCAATGAACTCAATTACCCAATAAAAAGACATAGACTAACAGACTGGATATGTAAACAGGACCCAGAATTTTGCTACATACAGGAAACACACCTCAGTGACAAAGACAGACACTACCTAGGAATAAAAGGTTGGAAAACAATTCTTCAAGCAAATGGTCCCAAGAAATAAGCTCGAGTAGCCAATCAAATATCAAATAAAATCAACTTTCTACCAAAAGTTATCAGAAAAGATAAGGAAGGACACTTCATAGTGGCCAAAGGAAAAATCTACCAAGATGAACTCTCAATTCTGAACATCTATGCTCCAAATGCAAGGGCACCGGCATTCATAACTCTACTAAAGCTCAAAGCAAACATAGTACCTCACACAATAATAGTGGGAGACTTCAACACCCCACTCTCAGCAATGGACAGATCATGGAAACAGAAACTAAACAGAGACACAGTGAAACTAACAGAAGTTATAAAACAAATGGATCTAACTGGTGTTTATAGAACAATTGATCCTAAAGCAAAACAATATACCTTCTTCTCAGCATTGCACAGTACCTTCTCCAAAATTGAACATATAATTGGTCACAAAACAGGCCTCAACAGATACAAGAATATTGAAATAAAACTATGCATCCTATCAGATCTCCATGGACTAAGGCTGGTCTTACATATCAACAAAAAACAATGAAAAGCACACATACACATAGAAGCTGAACAACACTCTACTTGGTGATAATTTGGTCAAAGAAGAAATAAAGATAGAAATTAAAGACAATTTAGAATTTAATGAAAATGAAGACACATCATATCAAAAGCTATGGGACACAATGAAAGCAGTGGTAAGAGGAAAACTCATAAGCTCTAAAAAGAAACTGGAGAGAGCTTACACTAACAGCTTAACAACATACCCAAAAGCTCTAGAACAAAAAGAAGCAAATAGACCCAAGAGGAGTAGATGGCAGGAAAAAATCAAGCCTGGGGTTGAAATCAAACAAATAGAAACAAAAAGAACTATACAAAGAATCAACCAAACCAGGAGCTGGCTTTTTGAGAAAATCAACAAGATAGATAAACCCTTAGCCAGAGTAACGAGAGGGCACAGAGACAGTATTCAAATTAATAAAATCAGAAATGAAAAGGGAGACAGAACAACTAAAAATATCTTAAAATAATTATTGTCTGTTGATTATTAACAATTGAAAATATTAAAATCATGATCTAAAACAAACAAACACACAAACAAACAAAACAGACCCTCTTCCTAGCTGATTGAGACAGTCTTCTCCTGGTTCTCTTCAGAATAAGGTGTAGAACTCTCACCTCTGTCTCTTGCACCATGCCTGCCTGCACGCTGCCATGCTCCCACCTTGATGATAATAGACTAAACCTCTGAACATGTAAGCCAGCCCCAATTAAATGTTGTCATTATAAGAAATATCCAAGATATAAGTTACGATTTGCAAAACACATGAAACTCAAGAAGAACGAAGACCAAAGTGTGGACACGTTGCCCCTTCTAAGAATTGGGAACAAAACACCCATGGAAAGAGTTACAGAGACAAAGTTTGGAGCTGAGACAAAAGGATGGACCATCTAGAGACTGCCATATCCAGGGATCCATCCCATAATCAGCCTCCAAACACTGACACCATTGCATATACTGGCAAGATTGTGCTGATAGGACCCTGATATAACAGTCTCTAGTGAGGCTACGCTGGGGCCTAGCAAACACAGAAGTGGATGCTCACAGTCAGCTATTGGAAGGATCACAGAGACCCCAATGGAGGAGCTAGAGAAATTACCCAAGGAGCTAAATGGATCTGCAACTCTATAGGTGGAACAAAAATATGAACTAATCAGTACCCTGGAGCTCTTGACTCTAGCTGCATATGTATCAAAAGATGGTCTAGTCGGCTACCACTGGAAAGAGAGGCCCATTGGACTTGCAAACTTTATATGCCCCAGTACAGGGGAATGCCAGGGCCAAAAAGTGGGAGTGGGTGGGCAAGGGGTGGGGGGGAGGGTATGGGGGACTTTTGGGATAGCATTGGAAACGTAAATGAGGAAAATAAAAAGAAAGAAAGAAAGAAAGAAAGAAAGAAAGAAAGAAAGAAAGAAAGGAGGGAGGGAGGGAGGGAGGGAGGGAGGGAGGGAGGGAGGGAGGGAGGGAGGGAGGAAGGAAGGAAGGAAGGAAGGAAGGAAGGAAAGAAAGAAAGAAAGAAAGAAAGAAAGAAAGAAAGAAAGAAAGAAAGAAAGAAAGAAAGAAAGAAAGAAAGGAAGGAAGAAAAGAGTTACCTTGGTCATGGTATCTGTTCACAACAGTGGAAACGTTGACTAAGACAATACACCACTACTTGGAAACACCTTGTTGCTCCGTTGTGTGTTTCTTCTGCCTCTTGCTACTTTGGGATCTACAAAACAGCTGAGCTAAGGCTTGAAATGTTTTTCCTGAGATGGAGAAGGTGAGGGAAGAGTGCATGTTCGGTAAGATTTTTCCATGCAATAATATCTACCTTGTGGCAGGAACTGGATGGAGTGTATTTCTCTATCATGCTTTCGGGTTGAATAAATCTGGAGCACACATTAAAAAATAAATCAAAACAAACAAACCATATTTCTTAAGAATTCTGCAATCGAGTAAAATGGGAAACATGAGGTCAAAGTAAACAGCATACCTGAAATAATTTGTTGTATGTAACTCAATACTGTGTAAAATTAAAACTGATAAGTAATTCCTTAGTGTAGTGAAGAGAAAATATTGATAGAGAGTAGAACTATTGAGATAAATAGAGTATATGGCAATCAGTATGGAAATGGAGAGGATTATCTAAGTACACGGAGATCTAATAAATTCTCAGGTGGAAAATATGAGTGTAGTTCACAGACCACTAATGAGGGTTCACCAGGTACAGTGTACACATATAGGATAAGAGTAAAGGCAAAATGAGGTGACAACATGCACAACTGCATCAACAGCCTTTCATATTCATAGATCCTGGGTGCTCTTGAATGGAGCCTGGGATTTGGCACACAGCACAGTACCTATGATGTGACACAATGTGCAGAGAACAGTCAATAAGGCGGGTTTCATATCCGAATCTTTCCACTTTAGCATATATATGTCGGTAGTATCGATAGTTGAAAATTAAAGATGTGAGCATACAATTAAAAATTTTAAGAACTTTTAGCATGGCGTGTATATTTTAAAGATCTGTAGAGATGCAAAATCAATAGGAAAGAAGAAAGTGAGAAAGAATTTTGTGAATTGGTTCACAGAGTTGTGGGACTGTCAAGACTGAATAATTGAAGACTAGAGATTCTGGACAAGTTGATATCATAGTTCACCTCCAAGAACAGTCTGCTAAAACAACAAACTATTGTTTGTTCTCCTTAAGAGTGTGTGTGTGGAGGCTGACACTTTTCTTCAGCACTTCAACATGAAGCATATCCATATTATTTATGAAAATCATATTTATTACAATCTGAACGGAATCTTGATCTAATCTAAGAAATACCTTCACAGAATATTCAGGTCAATAGGACAAATCAGAGTACAACAGTCTAGTCAAAGTGATCTGTACTGTTGATCATTATACATGAATATTGTTTTATTTTGCTTTTTGCTTTCATGTGTGTATATGTACTCATAGATCTATGTGCATATGTGTGTACATGTTTATAAAGGCTTTGATGGCTTCCTTGATTGCTTTCTGCCTTAGTTTTTGATACAAAGTCTGCCAGTAAACCCACAGCTCACCAATTTGGCTAGCCTGACCAAGAATCCTAATGTCTCAGTCTTTCTAGCCTTGGAATTACAGACAGCACCATGCCTGGCTTTAATACGGGTGTTAAAGATAGAACTGAAGTCTTCATACTTGCTTGCCAGGTACTTCACTGTTTGAGGTATCATCTCAACCTCAATTTTATTTTATTCGGGTATATAAGATGTATTATAATCATACAGATATATTTTTAGAGAGAAATATATCATAAAGCAAAGGACATTTCAATTCTTTTCTTCCTGTCTCCCAGTAAACTTTGTACATTTTATGAAACATATATTATTTTAAGAAATACTGCAAACTAAGATGGAGGACCAGTATATGAAATGGTAATAGAATGAATAAGTGAAATTATTCTCTGTCAAGTCAAAGAAGGAAAAGGAGACAAGATGAGGGACTGCAGTCAGCAGCAGCAGTCAGCATAGAAGTACAAGTGTAGGTCGACTCTGGCCATGGTACTGGGGACAAAGAAGCACTAGGGGACTGGATGAATAGTGTGACAGCTGTCATCGGTATTAAGTAACTGTTGAGACTTGGGATCTTGGATGGATCTAGCATGATTGTTTACTGTGTCCATTCTGGACACAGAAGATGTATATGCTTCTGTTTCGCCATGTGGTCATTATCTTATTGGTATCAAGAACTAGTCTTGAAAAAAGCTGTGAGCTACAATATAAAGAAAGGGTTTACAGTTGGCACTTACCAATTTAATGAAAAAGAGTGTTATTGTAGTCAGAAGCACACCTCCATTAAAAGTTATATCATATTCATGAAGCTGGCTACTGTGTAACCAAGGCTCATCCTACTTAAGGCATGATAAATGTTTTGTGTGCAATATCTAAACCTGCCTTTTAAACAGTAAATGAGATAAGAATTGTCATTCCAATTTTTATAGATGAAGAAAGAGATGCTTAGAAAAGTTAAATGTCTTCTTAATCAGGACTAGAAAGAAGACCTGAAATGGAAACAGGGTTAGCACAACTCTAAGCACAGAGTGTGATATTGCCACTTATTTAAGTAGAGAATTGGTAAAGAAAAGTGCTGTACTCAGGTGCAGAGAGAATGGATAGAGTGGAATGGTGCACTCAGTTTTATCATTTCCAAGTATGATTTTCTTACAAAATCCCATGGAGTGATTGCTCAAAGCACTGGGCTTTACAGGCAGGTAGACTTCAAGAATGTTTCTTTTCAATGCAGTCCCTGCCCTGGGAAACTGGCATTCAGGGCAACGTCATTTGCTTATTATTAGAAGTAAGTGATTTATAGACAGTACAAGTCTTGTATTTCCCCCACTGTGAATAAGAAAATCCTCCAGCATACCACAGAGCCTTATCAAAGGACTGAGACATTTCCCTCCTTGACTGTATAAGGAGGCATAGTTATACACTAAAAATAGTCCATTTCTTCAGAAGTGCTTCCTCTAACCAGCACTTATCTTACTGTTTTAAATAATATATGAATTGTCAGAAAATAGCTAATTTATTTAAAGCTGTAAACTATGTAAACATGATTTTTTCACTTTCCAAAGTAATTGAAAACAAATTCTGAAAACAAAAACAGAAAAACAACAATAACAACAACAAATGGAAAAGAAACTCTCAAATGCAAGGAAATGGAGCTGAAGAGACTATAAACTACTTAAGTAAGCTTCCAGAGACCCCTGGGTAATATTAAAACATCTTCTCTGAAAAAGTAAACCAAGTATGATCACTTGAGATCAGTGTGCATGTAAGTCTTGAATCCATTCCGAAGCACTGGACAGAGGGTATACACCTCTCATCCTAAGTCTACTGGCCCTGGTCCTGGACTTGCCCAGCTCTATGAACGTTCACTGTAAATGCCTAGATGGATGATGTGACTATGTCTGTGAATCAAAATAAAATAAAATAAAATAAAATAAAATAAAATAAAATAAAACGCCCCTCCCAATTTTCTATTTCTTCATTGAATGCCTTTCACAAAGGTCCAAGGGACTTAAGAGCCCTGTCTACATGTGTACAGGATTATATGGTACAATGATAAATTACTTAACCAAGCTGAATAAAAAGATATTAAATGTATAAGCAGATGAACAAAACTGCATACAAATTATATTATCCAAATAATGATAATTGTGATAAAATCCCACCTAGTGCAGTAGATGATTACCAAGTATATTTCCACTTAGTTTAATTAAGTACTCTTCGTTAAACTTTGATATTAGTCGTGTGTAAAATTATCCATTAAAACTAATTATCTTTTCTTAATTACTATGAAATTAATGTCCTTTGGTTGTTTTGTTTTGGGTTTTTGTTTTGTGTTTAAATACTATGAAACAGTGTAGACAAATAATAGAAGGCTTCATTAACTGAATGCAAAAAAGAAGGCTCCCCAGAATGTGACTTAGAAACCCTTGATGTTGTGTTTACAATCCTGACAAACTCAGGCAAACAAAACTAATAAATGAAAAGGACCTTCAGTTCTTTAGAAGGCAAACATTTTCAGATTTAGGAAAACCCCATTGTTTGAATGTTTACATTTAAAATAATTAGGGGGCAGTAGAAAAACAGCCCCTTTTCAATAAAGTAGTGTCTAGGTGACGCTTTAGAAACAGCAATAATATGCAATGTTAGAGGAAGTAAAACCAAAGAAAAATAACACAACGTGTTTTCTCCCTTTCATTTGGCTCTCAGAGTAGAATAGTAAAGTGTAGGACATAGTGTATGTGAACTTTTACTAGAGTATGTCACCATCCTCTAGGAAAATGCTTCCATGCAATTCATGACTGGAGACAAATCTTCCTATGACATTGAAGATATTCCCATGACAGTCTTTCTTGTCCTTAGTTTCCAGGCAGCAATCATCCCTATCCCCTACTCCCTACCCCCCAGACAACCTAGCAACAGCAAAACACCTTTCTCCTTTACAGTTTGATTTCCCCATTTCTTGTATTATATTTCTGAAATAAAGCTTTCAAGATAAAGCCTCCCTAGAATTTTGTAAATTTTGTATTGTTCATTTCTAGGCTTCCTTTGTGGCCTCTGAAATCACAACATAATCTTTTTATCACTTAGCATTATTAATTTAGTAATTTATAGCATTTTCTTCAGATTGTTTATTGATAGACGTCTCAATGCTGAAAATATTTCCACATCCTTTGCTTTTCTTGCTCTCAATATAATTTTTCTTTCAATGAAGAGTGGTACTCCACAGCAAGGTTACTAAGATCAAGCGATGTGTCAAGGATTGAGCTTTTGAGGAGGGTTGGAGCCAAACCCAAAGTCAATACAGACTGCAAATTTAGACAAGATTAATGTTTCCCCATTGCATAAAAGTGGATTTGAAAACTTAGTGCCATAATTATCTTTAATTCACTTAATATGTTTCCAAAATCTAATGACCATTTCATGTTGCTAATATCTTTATTCTTGGGGTCAACAACAAAGTTTGCAATAAGGAACAACCACAACAAACAAAGAAACAAGCAAACAACAACAACAAAACAAAAACACCCAAAGCAACAACAAAAATCAGAGACAAAGAGATTTCTTTGGTCCACTGTGAACTGAATTCACTTCAGGTAATTATTGACCTGATCTGAAAATATGATGGTCATTTTGCGACTTTAGAGCATTTAACTTGTGTTCAAAGGCATGGCGATTACCAAGAATCTGGATTTTGTTTAAGGATGTGCTACCTAAAGAAGGAAAATCCAATAAAACAACAAAGAGGCCCTCCTCGTTTAAATACCCCCACTGAGTAAATGCCACCACATGACCAGCTCTGAATAACTTTCACTGTTCCAACAGTGATGTTCTGTATCTGAATTGCATCTTTTCAATAAACATTCCTGGAGAGAAACTACCATGGACGCATGACAGATGTGGTTCTTCTAAACTTTTACTTACTCAAATCATTTTCTGAAAGCCATCATTAGAATCGAATTAAAATAAAGTTGAAGTTTTATAAATAAACCTGTCAGAGAAGATAAAAGTTTTTACATGTGAAAGTAAAGCAAATGATTTTTTTCTACTCTGTTGGGGTTGCATAGTAGGTGGTCTATCTGAATGAGTTATGGTCCATTAATGACACATTAACACGGGGGATGTGGGGGGGAGAACAATCCAAGAAGAATTTTCAAATGAAAGATATCTCAAGCCCAGAGGCAATGGGGAAAGCTGAGTATCCAAGCTGAAGAAAGTCTAGGGGAGGTACATTTGTAAGATCAGATGCTCATAATTCATTAAGATCGCAGAACATGGCAGAGAATCTGGAACAAATTTTCTGCATCTAAAGGAGAAGAGGCACCTGTCTGTATCAGATTCTCACCTAATGATTACCAAGTGCAAGAGTGTGAACAAAAATAAATATTAAAAAAGCCTCAACAAAACAAAACTAAAACTAAAAACAGACAGCCTTATTACTAGAAGCAGTGGCAAGAAGAGCCCTAGAGATATTTGCAGAACAATCTCTTCTCTAGCAGGTCAATCAAAGGCAGTGAACTGAAGAAGCTCAAATGCTCATGGAAGACAGTCACAAGTCTATGGCTGCACACTTCTGAGCATGCTCAGTTGAGGATCTTTACAGGTCCAGAAAGAAGATGGTCATAAATGCTTCTGGGCTTAAACTTACTGTTATAATATGCAGAGTTACTCTAGGTCACTTGAAGGAATCAGTATGAGTAACTCTGTGGTCCTGGTTGGCTCTTTAAACAGTCTTAAGTGAAACAAATTCCTCTGCAGTTAAGACCAGCGGTTGCTCCAGCAGATTCCCAGCATGCTTATGTTGGTTTACAACTCTCCATAACTCCAGTTTCAGGTGATCAGATGCCAGAAGGCGTCCTTGGGCCCTGGGCTTACTGTAGTGTACATATTTAGATGCACCAAAATATTCATATAAAATGAAACAAATAAACTCTAAAAAGAAGAACTTTGGAGGTCAATTAACCATTTTTTGAAAACAGAAGGTTTTTCCTCCCTACTTGTACCTTAAAGGTACCTTCCTCCAGACATTAACAGTAAATACTACATTCCTGAAGATGACCACAGTAAACATAAAAACATGAAAGTATACATGTGTAGAATGCCTGAAAGAAAAGGCCCTGAGCCCCAGAATTTTATGAAAGAGTTCACATACATGACCTTATTCGCCAATATCCTTTTGATACAATAAAATGCCAAATCTTTTATAAATGAAGGTTCAATCGGAGGTTGATATTAACAAAATGTTTTATGTATAAAGTTGATTTGTCTAAAAAAAGTAGTATACTGTGTATCATGGTAATGAGTGAAGGTGTGTGTGTGTGTGTGTGTGTGTGTGTAGATGTAGATTAGTTGAAAGTGTCCTTGGGCAAATATAGGTGACCCTAGATCTCATTTTTATACTATAAGCATGCACAATAATGAGAAATACATTCTATTTATTTTTTATTATGAAAGCAATTCATCCTTTTCTAGGCAAACAAATAAAGAAGAATTAGAAAAAAAAAACACCTTCACATTTCTGATTCTTTTTTTTTTTCATCAACATACCAAAAAATGTTTATTTTCATCTGGCTTCTCACATCTTTGCAACCTCCAAGGTGTATCAAGCTGAAGTCTTTGGACACTAGTAAAATGTAATTCTACCAACAAGTAAGAAATGAGATTACTCTACAGTGAAAAGAGATCATAGATGGTACTAATTATGATGATTTAACAGCAAAAATGCCACAACATAATGAAATTCTTCATATAAATTAGTTTTAGCAGGGATTAATTCATAATAAAATCTAATAAATCCACATTTGTCTAATTTAGAATGTATCTTGATAGTGCTGGCATTCTAATTCTCCAATAGAGAAGAATTGGAAATAATTTATGAGTCCTGAGCTTTCTGTTGTAGATTAAAGCATGAATCTTTAGGTAGCATAAAATCTGTCTCAAATAATGAATAAAGTTTCTAAAACATAAGGATACCTACCTTATGAAAGTTCATTTTTATGTACCAACTTAAACAGTTACTATAGTTATTATTACCATATATTATAATCATAATGTCTAATTCATTAACCGTGGCAAACAAACAGTTGTTTCTGGTTGTTTTGTTTTTACTTTGTTGTCAACAAAGTTATATATTGAAATGTGATATTAAATATTAAGATAAATTAAAACACAAATTTATACATGTTGACTTTCAGTAGAAATAAATTTAGAGATTGTCGGTTTTTAAATTTTTATATTAATATATAAAATATATGTAAATGTATCTAATATATACAAATTTATCTCATTTATAAAATGTATGTAAATATATATATAAATATATGTGTGTGTTATCTCACTTTTACCTAATGTGTGAAATAGTAATTGTATCGGCTACAATATTCTATTGGTTACTTTTCTGTTTCAATAATAAAGCTTCCTGGCCAGGAACAACTTCAGGAAGAAAGAGTTTATTTGACTTATGGTTTCAGAGGAAGACTTCATATTGATGGGAAATCATAGCTGAGTGTCAGGATCAGGAAGATAAAGAGAGAGGGGGGGGAGAGAGAGAGAAAGAGAGAGAGGGAGAAAGAGAGAGAGAGAAAGAGAGAGAGAGAAAGAGAGAGAGAGAGAGAGAGAGAGAGAGAGAGAGAGAGAGAGAGAGAGAGAGAGAGGAGAAAGTGGATTGAGGGTGTAAACTTTCGAAGCCACCCCTACTGGTGATTTACTTGTTCTGGGAAGCGTGTAACCTCCTAAAAGTCCCATAACTAACCCAAACCTCTACTGACAGCAGACCAACTGTTAAAGTACATGAGACTACTGGTGATATTTTGCATTTAAAAGACCACAATTCTCTTACCTAAAGCAGCATCATAATATATTTATTCTGTTTTAAGTTCCTTAAGTTGCTGCAAACATTAGGATTTGTATTTTCTCAGTGAACATTTACCCAGTAGCAAATTTATACCCGTTCTCTTGGATCATTAATACATGACTGTAACTAGCTATATCCTTACATTTTATCTTTAACTTTTTCCTTTTTTATGTGATTTTTTTCCGTTTGAAATCTTGGGGTGTGCGCATGTCTGAAAATTATATGTTGATTGTATTTTTGCAGTGGTTAAGTTGATGTGCAGACTTGACTGGGCTATGAAATATCCAAAGACCTAGATAGTAATTATTTCTGGATGCATCTGTGAGGGTGATTGCAGAATTTGTCATTTGAGTTGTTAGATTCCTTAAAGAGATTGTCCTTCTCCATGTGGCTGAGTATAATTTCATCCATAGAAGTGGAAGGATACCCAAAAATGTGAAGAGGGAACTTCTTGGTTCTGCTGCTCATGTGCATATTCTTTCAGCAATGAACTCTAAAGGTTCTTAAGGCTCTAGACTGACTGTAATTTATATCGGCAACTTTCTTGGGTCTTCATAGTATGGACTGTGGAACTCTCACCATGCTCTGCAATCATGGGAAACAATTACTTACAATATTTTTTTTTCTAATGATAGATTGCTATACTCTTAGATGTGTATCTTGTCCAGTCATCATCAGAAAGTCTTCCTTGGGCAACAAATGGAAGAAACTCACAGTCAGACATGTACCTAAAGATAGTCTAAATTGGAAGTCTCCATTGGGTCTCTCCCCTTGGAGCTCAGAGAATACTGAAGAAAATGGGGCCAAAACATTGTAGAAGTCATAGGAGATAGAGTACGCCAGGAGAATGTGACCCACTGAATCAACAAAGCAGTATTCTATGCTTGTCAATTCAGTTTTTGTGAGGGCAAGCATATGGCCTACAGGGGTCTACACATCCTCTATTTATATGCTATTACTGTTCACTTGGTCTTCTTGTGGAATTCCTCACTGGGTGTATTGTGTCTTTGATTCATTTGTCTACTCTTAGGACTCTTCTCTTCCTGTTAGATTGGTTGCCTTTTCTGTTATTGGTGTGATGGCTCTTGCCTTGTACTATTGTATTTTGTTGTATTTGGTTGTTTTCTCTTGTAAGCATGGTCTTTTCTGAAGGTAGATGGAGGGGGAGTGGATGTTGGAGAGGGGAGTTGGTTGGGGGAACTAAGAGGTGTGGGCGGGGAGGGGAAGCTCTAACCAGGATGTATCATATGAGAGAAGAATATTTTTCAATTAAAAAGAGAAGAAGATGAGACGCTTTCTACTTCGTATTAAGAACAACTTCCTCACAGTTGTGTCTTTGATTTTAGGATTTTTAGTTAATTCCAGATGTAGTCAAGTAGTCAATGGCCTATCACAATGGCCTAGCTCCCAAATAATGCCAGTCACTCCTAAACAGAATTCATTGATCTATTCTTAACACAGATTTACCCAACTGCACAGGGCTTGAAACACAGTTGTTATATGCACTGCACGGAACAATCGAAAATATTCAGCCAGCAGCATCAGATCAGTCCATTTTTAAATTTCTCTATTACACACACACACACACACACACTTTACATATATAAGTAGAAAGTAACCCACAGCTCTATTCATTCTCTTAGTGATTCTCTTATGTTCTACTGTGCTGTATACATCTTATCTATCCACACTTGCCTGTGATTCATTTGTGAATCTTTTGAAAGTAGAATAGATGGAGAGCTACATTAATCTAAAGCATTGTCCTAAAAGATAAATATTTTTTTTTTATTTTTGGCTGAGTGAGCCTTTTTGGGAGGTTTACAATGTTTCTTCCAAATTTTGAGTCAATTTTATTCTACAGAATAATAATGTATTTAATAATCCAGTGTCAGAGTTGGCTTAGAAAAGGAGTTCAGGTATAGATTTTCCATTTCAAGCACCTCACATTATTCACAGTCTCATGTCTTTGTTGTAGTATTGATGAGAATCAAGCCAGAGAGAGGGCTTATTGCACTCATAACCAATGTGTGAGTCAAGGTATCAGAGAAGTGCTCATTGGGAGAGGTTTATTATTATTATTATTAATTATTATTATTATTATTATTATTATTATTATTATTATTTTGGTTTTTCAAGACAGGGCTTCTCTGTGTAGCCCTGGCTGTCCTGGAACTCACTTTGTAGACCAGGCTGGCCTCAAACTCAGAAATCTGCCTGCCTCTGCCTCCCGAGTGCTGTGATTAAAGGTGTGTGCCACCGCCCAGCATTTTTTATTATTTTTAAAAAAATATTTATTAATGTGGGTATTAGGGTTCAGAGATATGTCATGTTCCACCAGTGAAAGTCAAAGAACTCTTTGGAATTAGTTCTCTTTTTCTACTTTGTGGCTTCTGGAGACCACACTTGTCAAGGCTTAACAGACAAATGAACGCTTTCACCTGCCAAGTCAACTTGCCAGTCAGAACCAACTGGAGTCCATTATGAGCCACACAGAAACCTCATGACTGCACAGCAAGCACTCTTAACTGCTAAACCATGTCCAAAGCTCCTCCATGGGATGCTTTGATACAAATACTTTTAAATGAAATTTAGAAAGAACAAGTTTTCTCTATTTCAAATATATATTCTAAATTGTATTTCATTTAAATGGCTTAATGTCGGCCACACTTTGGCATAAAAAAGTAGGTTCCAAGCTTTCCACTTCCCCATTTTGATCTATAAGATATATCTGATAACTATAGGTAATTCAGAGAATTATCTGCAGATTAAATTAATACAACATGGGAAATAGGCCATTTTTGATCATGTAGGAGGGAGACAGATAAGAACAAACAAGAAAATGGGAACACAGCATGAAATTTATATTGATTGACACTTTAGACATATAAGGATAGAATAACTTTATATAGTTCAACAGATTGTCCACTACTCAAGGATGCCAAACCAAAAAGACAAGGGAAGTCAAAAGCCAAGCCACATATGCTTGTACATAATGGGTAGGTTATCTGTCCAGAAAAACCTGTGTGTGGCTTCTTAAGTCTATAATACAGTAGCCCTGAAAATTTTTCTATTTAGAAATCACAATGAACTTGAAAGATACTTTGTTGTCTTAATCTAATAGTATGAAGGAGTCCCAGGAAGTTCAGCATTACAAATCCCCAGTTTGTCTTCTTTCCTTACAAACAGGGAATCTACACCATCTGCATCTATTGATTTTAAAAACTCAACGAGAATTTCCAAAAAAGTCAATCACTTTTTCCTTGTATTACTTTCTTCTGAGCCACAGGGCATTTTTCAGGAGACAAATCACACCCACTCAATTGGTGCACATAAAACTGCCATTGTTTGTGCTGCCTGTCAGCCTATTTTGCATAATCTTTCTCCCTTAATGGAGGGAGAAACTAAGAATGGAGGATGGGGCCAAAAGGAGGAAGAAGAATGGAAGTGCCCATGGAGATCTTGGAATCTGCCTCTGGAAAGCATCCTAGGCTATCAAATGTCTGCTTGATTTATGTTATCACTTTGTCCATCTGCTGCCCTATTCTACTCCAGCCTTCTCAAGAGAAAATATCTTTTATGTTATGCTTGTCCTCTGTGGTACCCAAGACATTCAGAGAGCCATGAAAGAAGGCTTTGCAAATATAAGAGGAAGAAAACTTGTTGCAGTACTTGGGTAACCCTTCCATACTCTCAGTGGGTCTCGCTCCCAGCCACCCACCAGAGCCCTTTGAATTCGCCAATGGAACACACACACAAACATACACACCTATTAATTTTAAATGCCTTGACTAGCTGAAAGGCTGGGCAGTTCTATTCCTTCGTGTTGCTAGCAAACACTCGTCTCTGGTATTTCTGAGTCAACGTCTTTTAACATCTATACTTCATTTTTGCTACCCCAGACACACTTGGGGAAGTGGCTCATGTGGCCACTTTCCCTGATTGTCACATGTCAGCAGGCATGTAGGTCTGGTCATTCTTCCTCCCCGTCATAGCAATCTTTCCTCCCTCTCTTCCCCAGTTCCTAGATGCATAAATCTCCAGGTCCCTTCTCAGTCTACCTGCCCAGCCCTTGGCTGTATGGAAATTCTTCATTGCCAAACAAATCCTGTTGGGGGCAGAGACCCTCAGTGTCTGGGAACATGGACTTTGGGAGTCACATTTGAATTGAGACAGCATTAGAAACAGTCTCTAGCACAACTATCTCTTCAGGCCTTCCTTTATTCTTCTTTCCTTTCCTCTCATTTCTAATTTCTTATTTAAATGGGGTGATACAAATGAGGAGAGAAACTTTTGCCAAATAATTAAGGATTCCAAGAAAAAGGAATTTCATTGATCCACACAGTAAAGCCTCAGTTATATTATCTGTCTTCTTTCTATAATTATGACGATTCATTACGGTTTGAATATGTGCCAGGTGCTTTACATTTATAATGTTTAATCCTTGTAAAAACGTTGCAAGATACCTATTTTTGTCTTTGCTCTGTAGATGAGAAAACATTGGTGAGAAAAGTTAATTAACTTGTTCAAAGATACAGAGCTAACATTTGCAGGGTCAAGAGGAATCCCAATGCTGTTTGACTCTATATGTCATGTTTTTCTCCTCACCTTTATTTATTCATTCCTTCTTCCTCAAAAATTGCTTTAAATGGCACGTGGTAGTACCTACACATACTTTTATTGCATATAATTATTATGATATGTATGTGTGTATGTTCATGTGTGTACATGTACATGAATGCTGATGTGTATTAAATGTGTAAATCATTTAGAAAAAATTTCCTGCAACCCATTATCTTATCCTAATATGTTTCATAGTACTGGCAATTTTCTATAACTTTTTAATGCTTTTTCAAATATACACAAACTTATCTTTTTACTGTACTAATATTTTTATACACATTCATTTGTGTGTATATTTATGTGCATGGCTGCACCTGTACACCTATGTGTGGAGGTCAGTTGTCCACACTGAATGTCCTGCTCTCCAGCTTATATAATTAGACAGGGTCTCTCACTCTTTTGATGCATTGGCCAGTGAGCCCCAGGGATCACCCTGTCTCTGCCCTACCAGGGCTGAGACTCCAAATTCATGCTTTCACAGTTGTATTTACATGGGAGTAAGAGATTGAATTCAGGCTGTCAGGCTCATACAGCAAGCATTTTAGTACGTAAGCCATCTTTCCAAAAACTACTATAATCATAAATTTTAGGAGCCATCTTTCAACGAAGGTCAGAAGTACTCTAGTCATGAATTGTGATGTATTTAAAATTTTCAATTTACCAGCTATCTTGCTCAGCATTTTCCTTTTGTATCCAGCTTCCTGTAATATAGTTTTCTGAATCTTTTATTAGTGAAAAGAAACATAGGCAAAATAGAATATTTCTAGGATGAAAGTTCTCTGTAAAACACTCTTTTTTCAGACATAGTTCCTAATATTAAGTAAATAAAAGAGTATCTTCACCCCTCCCCCATTTTTCTACTCATTACAATTGCTTAGGTATCAACATCTCTATCTAAGTGAATAGTATAATACTTTTTTAATGGATTGGATTTTTCACAAATTCCTGTCTTTCTTGGCTGGCCCTAGTCAGAGGAAACAATGACAGCCAAGGGCATTGCACTCCTTAAGTGCTGGAACTGGTAATGGATCCTATCTGTCTGCTGACTCCTGACAAGTTGCCTCTATTCCACCACAAGCAGTTATTAATGGGAAGCCTTTCATCAGGGAGCAGGCTTATTGGTGAATCTCTCTCATTTTCCATTTAACCCTCACATCTTAATGTAGTCATACTTGTTTAACTAGGAGAACTTGACAATCCCATGCATCCTTGGCTTCAACAAGCTTCAACAAGACCACTCATTTAACTTGTGCTTTATTGCACATAGCTTTTAAAGAAATCTAGAACATGGCCATGCCCAATAAATAAAAGATTCAAGTATTATGGGCTATTATAAAAAATATGGAATCTAGCTCCTAAATTAATTTAACAATAAGAGGGTAGTTTCTTGGCACTTATGTCACTGACTTTGCTCATTACTATGACAAATACCTAAGAAAAGCATTTATTTAATGGAGGTGGGGATTCATCTTGCTCATGGTTTGATAGCACAGTCCATCATGTTGGTTCAATAGCAGGAGTGGGAAAGCAGATTCACCCAGTGAATCCACAATCAGGAAACAGAGAGACAAATGCTACTGTTCAGATTGCTTTCTGCTTTCATTTTAATACATTTTAATACAGAATTCTAGAACTATGGGTAGTGTCACCCTCTTTTAGTGTGGGTCTTATCACAATTAACCTAAACTAGAAACTCCCTCAAAATATGCCCAGGAGTTTGTCTTCTTTGTGATTTTAGATCCTTCCACACTGATAATATTACACAGTACTTATAAATAAATGGTGATAAATGCTAAAGTACATTTTTGTGTAATACCTAGGAGAATGAAGCTAAGATATTCATCTGAAAGATTTCCTGAACTTTCTTGAGAGCAAGGGCAAACCATGTCTTCTCATTCCAATTCTGTAACTAAACATTTAAGTGACTTTCTGAGGTGCTTTTTTATATAACTAATAGAAATGTAGGATGATCTAACCAACTTGTGCTAAACCCTATTCCTTGTCTTTCTGTGTAATTTATATTTTTAAAACCATACATGATTCTCATGAAATGTATAATGCATTAAACCTTTGAAACCTGGGGGCTTTCCTAGTTTTGCTTTACTTTTGCTATTTCAAATAACAAGTTTTGAGGCCATGACCTACCTCAGTGACCCTAATTAATATCTGGCCAACAACAATAATTCTTCAGTTTATAGTTTGTGTCCCTGACACTACCCCTGTTTTTCAGATCAGTAAATCACATTGTCAACACTGTGTGAGGAATCTTATCACATCATGCTAAATGCACTCCTTTTCCTAATAATCCTGTGTAGATAGATTATGCATATGGATGGTGATGTTTGGGGTGTTCTTATATGTAGAGAACATGCTCAGTTCATTATCAGACCCTGGGAACAGCTGATGGGAAAACATATTGTCATTTGCTGTTATTCTTCTAGCGAGAAGAGGCAAGGTGACTGTAAGAAAGGGGCACTGGATTCCTCCTGTACATGTAAGAGGTACACTAATATAGAGCTCTTATGGAGTGTTTTAAAATTTAGCTAAACATTTAAATTTACTATCCTGGCATATGGAAAGGATTTAGTAAACTTTACTAATCCAGCTTGCTCATCATTACCTCGTTCTTGCCCCTCTTTGAAAATTATAGCTGACTTAGACAGAAGAGGAAGCCATGGGTAGCTCCATGTCTTTTTTTTCCTCAGGACTAGCTTTCTCCAACAGTTTCTAGATCTGGCGGATCAGATTCCTCCCTACATCTTTCTAAGTAACTTTGAAATGGCTTTGCAAATTAATGTAGATTCTCTCAGCATGTCTTGCACTGTATTTTTGGAAACAAAAAACAAAGTATTTGAGAATAAAAGGCTGACAGAAAGCACTGCTTTTCCAGTACTGCAACGTGAATAATTTAAGGAGGCTTTTAAAAATATGCTTTACTTTAATTGGTTTTGATATCCATTCTTCTACAGATGCTTCATCTGTCTTCTTCGCCTACCACAGCTGTGCACAGGTCTCATGGAGGATATCTGTTATTCTTAAGAAAGTAATAGGATGGGAACGAACTGGCTTCTGACCAGATCCATTTATCTACTTGGAGATCACCACTGCAAACTCTAAATAAATGCAAGAGATTTGAAAAATGGCAATACTCACAGAATGGAAATGCAATGGATTCAAGCATAGGCATTTATTTTATTTTATTTTATTTTATTTTATTTTTTCTGTTAATATACCTTCCCTGACAGCTGGGAGAGGATTTTATTTTATCTTTCCAAAGAAAGATGCAGATTATATTTTTCTTTATCTGCCTTGAAACTTATGTCTGGCTTCTGTATGAGATAGGGTTGGATCAAATCTTTTCTTAATTGTATTGCAAATAAAAAACACCACCCCCATCATAAATTGTTGAAACACCCTTTCCAACAACATGGCATTTTGAGGAAGGCTATGCCAGGTATTATTTGTATAGTAGACGTGCTCCCCACAGGTGTGTTTGGAAGAAGGGTATATTCTAGGCACTACAAATCAGTATCAGGAAGATGAAACTTGCCAAGTCTGTTTCAACTGACTTAAACAGACAAATATAACTTAGCCTTAATTTCTACTAGATCAGAATCTTTGTCTTAGTAATAGATGGCATTTCTGTCCCTTTGTGTTATTTCCTTATTTGTCTGCCATAATCTTTTTGTCTCACTGCGTAGAAAAAATTCACTAAATGAAGATATTTCTCACATAAATGGCTTGTCAATCTCCAAGAGACATAGGTCCCACTCCTATGATTATATATCCCATGCAACCTTCATAGATGCTTCAAGATAGAGAAAAGTTGGTAAATTTGAAGCATTCACATTTTACAGGCAGCACTCTCATGCGATTGAGCATCTTCTCCTATACCAGCGTAAGGAGATGACAATAAGAGTGTCCTGAGGATAAGTACCAATTTCCTCTCTCAAGTCCTATATCTGACGTCTACTATTAGATCACATGGCAGTGGTTATCATACAGACACTAGGGTCTCAATGAGACTTGGAATAAGCTCCCATAATTCAATAACTCATTCATAACTTTGTAAAAATAAAAACAAAATTCAAAAAGATAAATACACATAGTCCAAAATGCAGAATCTCTGCTGCTGGCTTTGCTATAAATTTCCATTGTGGCACAATTATGAAGCAGACTAAAGAGCACTTTTTGCCTTGCCTTTATTAAAAGCACAATTTTACAATTTTACATGAAAAGAAAATAGTGTAATATTTCATCTCCAGTTTTTAGGGAAGCACTGTGGAGACTGCAGTTAACTGGTTTGGTCAAGCAAGCAGGCAGCCTCACTGATTAGTCCCCCCTGATGTGTGGGAGTGACAAAACTACAATCACAGTACATTGCAGGAAGCTGTTGTGTCCCTACTTTAACTGTGCCTCCTAGAGAGTTCAAGTGTCTGTAAATATTTTGCAGATCCTTAGGGAGAAGTGTTAGCCTTCCAAGAAAGAGCAGAGAGAGACTGCCCTTGCCCTAGTTTCTGTGAACAGATGAGGCTTGCTTTCTTACATTCAGACACTTCTATTTGATTAATCCCTGCTGTACCTGTTGTGATCATAAAAAGAGAAAGAGCTATATGAATATGTTCTGATAGGGTGTGGGGGAAGGGGGTGCCTTACGTCCCCTTGAAAGACCAACCACAGGACAGTATAGTATAGAGTAGAATTTATTTAGGGAATGGGGAGGGGAGTTAAGAGGGTAGCAGAGGCAAAAAAGGTATAGAGAGGGAGAGAATAGAGACATAGAGGCTGGCCATGGCCACATGGAGAGAGGGGCAAAGGGAATGGGAAGAGAGGGGGAGCTAGGGAGCAAGAGGCAAGAGAGCAGGAGAGAGAGAGGAGGGGGCAAACAGCCCCTTTTATAGTGGGCCAAACCTACCTGGCTATTGCCAGGTAATTGTGGGGAGGAGCATACCGGGCTGCTGCCAGGAACTGTGGAGTTTAGACAGAATACCAACAGTACCCATTCTTCATGGTGTGTGTGTGTGTGTGTGTGTTCATGAATCTGAACATGTGTGTGGAGGTAAGAGATCAACCTCAGAAGTGTTCCTGAGTTGTTAGTTCTTCACATTGTATTTTGAAGAAGGATCCTGGAACTCCCCAGTTCAGCTCGGCTAGCTAACCAATAAGTCTCAGTGATCCATTTTTGTCTGTTTCTCAGTGCCTGGGTTTGTAAGCAGCATCATTGTATCCAGGCTCTTTTTGATGTGGGCCCTGGGAATCAAAGTCAGGCTTTCATAGTTTAGTGGTAATAGCTTTATAGATTAAGCCATATGCTGACCCCATATTTCTTCATATATCTTTCTGTGGTGTATGCAAAAGAAAACCATTCTTCTGACACTTACTCTTCATCCCAGGATGTTCAGAAAAATCACAAACTCTCTTTGGTTGAGTCTTCCATAAGCTCAGTTTGGATTTTGAATCCAGGTTACTATAAAGGAGAAACAAATCTGAAGGTGCAGAGGCAGCAGTAGCAGCATCTGCCATGCAGCACTTTGCCATAGTTGGCCCTCCAATTCTACCTTGACTCCCATTTCTACACTGAAATGGAAATATAGTAATTACTATACAAGGTTGAGTTCTTTCTGATCATCTTGCCACTTAGCAAGTTTTGCCCCATGTTTTTCTTCCAGATATTGGGTATGCAATTTTTGAGAAGAGTAACTAGAAACTGCAGAGCCTGAGAATATGCATCTATACACAAAGTTTTCTGTAAATGCACTGTTCATTTTGTGCAAACCTTCTGTTCATGTTCTATTTGATTAATGAGAATAATCAAACATCTAAATAAAAATCATTGTTTGTTACTACTTGAGAGTGTCCAACCTAGTCCTAGACAGCTTGGGAGGCTGGCAAAAGGCAAGATGTACTGGGCTGGGGAGTATCCAGGCAGGCACAAAGGGACCACTGTGTCATTTATGCCGGTCCCTTTTGCTAGGATGCCAGTTCAATCTCATTAGAGCAAGATTCTTTCCAAGCTGAGATGAAGTGTTGAAGAGGTTTAACAGTGGCTCCTAATTTTGAATGCTAAAGAAAAATCAGAGTGAGAAGGCTGCCTTTTGGAATCACCTTGAATGACTTGCCCATGGAGCCTCCTCCCAATTCTATTACTAAAAGAGTCATGCAGGTCTATTTCTCTGTGCTTTCCTCTTCCATACTTGACAGCTGGGAGGTATAGAACCTTTCCAATTATTTGTGAATCACTTGGCTGTTCCCCAGGTGCGATGCTAGAAGGTCTGGAGATTTTATGTGCTAATCAGTGCTGATTTGGAGCAAAGCCAGCCCAGGGAGAGCCTGTGCCCTTTTAGAAGCGAATAGCTACATTTGCCAAGGACCGAAGTTCGAGAGGAAAAGTAAAAGCTTTCTGAATCCTCCCCTTCACAAAATAAGAAACATCATTTCAGGACAACATCCCACGGTTTCTTCTCCATTTCTGTTTCCCCACTAAGCTTCAGTTTATTGCCTCATTATGTGCTGGGAACATGAAAGCTGACAAGGAGATAGAATTCTAGATCAGCAGTTTCCTGAACCCATCCCCCAACTCCCTAAGACCTGCTTCCCCCTCCTCCTGGCATCCCTCTTCTTTTCTTCTTCCAGTTCTCCTGCCTCCTGCCTGCAGCTCTCTTACTGCTGCCTGGCAACCGCACTACAGGGGATGTCACACAGGATTGCTTATTAGAGCTTCAGAGAAATAAACATGGGGGAAACATTCTGGGTGATACATTAGAACTGCTGTGTGCAAGGGCACATAAGCCAGGTAATTCCAGGAGTGATACTTAAGTAGAATTTTGCACCATGGTGCCTAGGTCTTTCCAGGCCTCCTGACATGGGCAGAAGAAAGTGGGAAGAGAAAAAAGATAAGAGGGATAAAAAAAGCTATCTATGGCTTTTAATAGATAGATAGCTTTTAATTGGCTATATATTAATGATAACCATTATGTTGGCTTATACCTCAAGAATAATTATGTCTGAGCTTTAAGAACTTTAGCAAAAATGTTGCAGTCATCATTTGAAAGAGACAATGAGCCTGTGCAAAACCTGGCTCTGCAGTCCCCATGCTAATCTCCACTCTTAGAATTGTTGTGTACCTAGCTTCAGCAGGACCAAAGAGAGCCCAATCTAACGTCTGGAAGGGGGCCAGGACACACAAATTCTGCAGGACCATTCGTCTGCAAATAATGAGACTCTTTTTTTCTTCAGACATTTACCCAATTCCATTGCTTGCAGCCTCAGACACTGACTGAACACATTCTTTGTGCCACCTACTAGGTACAGTGACCAGAACAAAAGACCTGCTGAACTTCCTAGGTATCACATTATCACAGCAACTTTTTGACAATTACATTACTAACACTCCAGTAAAGAACAAAGTAGTAAAGCCTACATTCCACTCTGGGCTGTCTCTCTGCATCAGGAATGTTTTTTTGGTTTTTGTTTTGTTTTGTTTTTGTTTTTATCAGTGCTCTTTTGGGTCAGGTCACATCTATTTAGTCCTGCAAGGGAAGAAAGGAAGCAGGTTTCCGCCTTGATACACTTCCTGCATTTGTGGCACAGGCAAGACAAACATGGAAGTGAAGTGTGAATCTCCAAAACTGTAGTCTCACATTTAACCCAAATGTAAAGACCTGCTGGGTCCCAGGTACCCCTTGACTCTTAAAAATTGTCAGGAATAGTGTTTATTTACTAGGTTAAGTTGACTGTAAATTTTAATGAAGATCTACTTTCTGATATTTCCTTTCCCCTCACATGATATTGAAATCATGGTGCTACTGTGTGAATGGCCAGGCATAATGAGATAGCTTAATATTCTAATCAAGATGGACAGAGAACTAGTATGACTTGGAAAAGGAGCCTGTCAGAAAATGGTGTCAGTGGTGAATTTGGTATGGGATTAGAATCAATGTCTCTCACCAAAGAAAATTAGAATTAAGAAGTAGGGACTAGTGTCTGATAACTAAATGAGGTTCTGTGTTTGGTGTTCTGAAATGTTCTACGTGCTCAGAATGTGCAAATAGGATAGAAATGGAAGAGTCAACTGTCAAGGCAAACAGACAGGCCTAGAAGACGTGAGCAACATGGTAAGTCCCAGCCTCCTCTTTATGTATCAGCTAGCAAACTGGAATATTCGCCTCAGCTACCAATTAGCACATTCTGAGAGTGGGTGGACCCTTCTATGCCCTGTACAGGTGTGTGGTTACTGTATGGGGAGAACCTCTGAATGCCAAGATTTCTTATCCTCAGCTCATGGTAACATATAGATATGGCAGACTGTAGGAAAATTGCTAGACTTGAGCCATGGCAGACACCTAGATTTGAAAACTAGCATGGATAAGAATGTTTTGGTGTCTAACAGGGAAAATGGAGTCTTAAGAACCTGCTTTTTCGCATTCATGGGCTCCCAATGAATGTCGTGAATAACTTTTGTGAAAGTCACTGTTATTCAAAGGGACAAAGGCAGATATGTAGGACAACTTTTGCTGTCATATGAAAGAAAGCACAGTTAAGAAGGAAGTGAATTGTTTCACCTGAATTTATAATTTTGGAAAATGATAAGTAACATTAATAATGTTATAATGGTATTTTTCTCAAGAATTAAAACTGTAAATCATATAACAAACTCTCTGTATCCCTTTGTCTCTTCTAACCTCCCTTCAATTCCTGGTTTCCTAGTCTTATTACAGAACCCTCACCTAAAGCAGACATTTACCTTATCCACATATTAAAACAATTGAAACCTCAGCTTGAGTGTCCTGGAAAGTGAATAATATAAACGTTGCTGACATGAAGAAATGTCTATATTGCCTATGGATAAAGACAGGGCGTAGGTAATGTTGGGGGTAGAGGAACCAGAGGTTGACATTGAGTGTTTTTCCTTGGACATGAGATAATTTCTTTCTCTGAACTCATAGCTTTCACAGCAACCATTTTATTCATTGAGCCACCTCTCAGTTCCCCAGCCAAACTAAGGATGAACAAAATGGATTTTGAATAATCTTTATTGTATTTGTAAATGGCTCTGCTGCCCATCATGAGCATCTCTTTATCCCTTGTATTCTTCCTGGGCTACTAAATTGTTTATTCCTGTCTTTGCCTCCTTTGCCTGGGATTTCTAACTTTTCCTGCAGTGCTATGAGTCAGGGTTTCACTTCCAATTTACATCAATCACCTGCCTTCTCTGTGCCTGACAGGTATCTTTCTGAATGAGCTACTTCTTTGGAACTCAAAGTTAGGCACCAAAGTGACAGAACTTAAGTCTCTGTTGTAGAACCATACAAGAGTGTATCTATTTTTCTCCAAGTTCTGAAAAGAATTTTGAAAATCTCAGGCCAATATCTCTCAGGTGGTTCAAGGAGCAGCAGAATGGAGGCCCACTGAGGGTTCCTACAAAATAGGATTTAGAACTAAACACCCAATTCATCAGCAAAGCTACCTACTTATTATCAGCATTGAAGTTTAAGACTTGTTGCAATTGTTTGCTCTAGACCCCATCCCTACCCCACCCACACATAGAGACTGTTTGATCCTCAGGAGTTCTGACACCACCAGGTTTGTAGGTGAGTCCCCAAACCCCACCAGGATACCTGGCCTAACTGGGACACAGAATGTCATGCCCAGTGGAGAAACATTTTTTCCTCCAGTTTGCACCTTCACCCTGTAACAGATCCTGTGTGCCCTCCCCACTCCAACCAAACCCAGGCACAGCTTGAATCCATTGAATCCTGGCATAGCCAGGCTCACAAATCAGGCTCTCCAGATACCCTCCCATACTCAGAGACAGCCTGACAGAAGGAAGCCTAACATAAACAGGCTCAAGGAGGGACAGGCTACAGTCACAGATGCTGTCTTAGTCAGGGTTTCTATTCCTGCACAAACATGATGACCAAGAAGCAAGTTGGGGAGGAAAGAGTTTATTCAGCTTACTCTTCCACATTGCTGTTCATCACCAAAGGAAGTCAGGACTGGAACTCAAGCAGGTCAGGAAGCAGGAGCTGAGCTGAACAGAGGCCACGGAGGGATGTTCTTTACTGGCTTGCTTCCCCTGGCTTGCTCAGTCTGCTTTCTTATAGAACCAAGACTACCAGTTCAGAGATGGTCCCACCCACAAGGGGCCTTTCCACCTTTATCACTAATTGAGAAAATGCCTTACAGTTGGATCTCATGGAGCCATTTCCTCAATGGAAGCTCCTTTCTCTGTGATAACTCCAGCTGTGTCAAGTTGACATAAAACTAGCCAGTACAGATGCCAAGGCCAATTAACAAGAGATAATCAGATAGCAAGAAGAAAGGGCAAGAACATAAGATGCAGAAGCCAAAGCTGCTTCAATACTCTTAAAGATGATAGAGGACTTTAAGGATGACATAAATAACTCCTTTAAAGAAATACAGGAGAACAGAGGTAAGCAGATAGAAGCTCTTAAGAGAAAACACATAAATCACTTAAAGAAATACAGGATAACATAAACAGGTGAAGGAAATGAACAAAACCATCCAGGATCTAAAAATGCAAATAAGAACAATAAGGAAATCACAAAGGGAGACAACCCAGGAGATGGAAGACTAAGATAGACATCAGGAGTCACAGATGCAAAAATCACCAACAGAGTACAAGAGATAGAAGAGTAAATCTCAGGTGCAGAAGATACCATAGAACACATTGACACAACAATCAAAGAAAATGCAAAAAGCAAAAAGCTCCTAACTCAAAATATCCAGCAAATCCAGAACACAATGAAAATACCAACCCTAAGGATAATAGGTACAGAAGAGAGCAAAGATTCCTAATTCAACGAGCCAGTAAACATCTTTAACAAAATTATAGAAGAAAACTTTCCTAACCTAAAGAAAGAGATATCCATAAACATACAAGAAGCATACAAAACCCTAAATTGACTGGACCAGAAAAGAAATTCCTCCTGTCACATAATAGACAAAGCACCAAGTAAACAGAACATAGAAAGAATATGAAAAACAGTAAGGGGAAAAGGTCAGGTAACATACAAAGGTAGACCTATCCGAGTTATACTAGACTTCTCAACAGAGACTCTAAAAGCCAGAATATCCTTGGAAGATGTCATGCACACTGTAAGAGGACATAAATGCAGCCCAGGGCAATATATCAAGCAAACCTTTCAATTGCCATAGATGGAGAAACCAAGACATTCCATTACAAAATCAACTTAAACATATTTTTTTTTCACTAATACAGCACTTCAGAGGATAGTAAATGTAAAACACCAATACAAGGAGGGAAACTATACCTAAGTAAAAGCAAGAAATTAATCTTCTCAAAACAAAACCAAAAGAAAAAAACCCACACAAACATAATTTCACCTGTAACAACAAAAATAACAGGAAGCAAAAATCATTGGTCATTAATATCTATCAGCACTAAT
The DNA here is from genome assembly GCF_978045245.1 of Mus caroli. Taxonomy (NCBI): domain Eukaryota; kingdom Metazoa; phylum Chordata; class Mammalia; order Rodentia; family Muridae; genus Mus; species Mus caroli. The sequence continues at coordinate 141,017,897 of NW_028227258.1, read as the reverse complement.
GGTCTCAATTCTCCAATAAAAAGGCATAGGCTAACAGTCTGGATATATAAACAGGACCCAAAATTTTGTTGCATACAGGAAATACACCTCAATAACAAAGACAGTCACTACCTTTGAGTAAAAGGCTGGGAAATAGTTTCCAAACAAATGGACTCAAGAAGCCAGCTGGAGTAGCCATTCTAATACTCAATAAAGTAGACTTTCAAGCAAAAGTTATCAAAAAAGATGGGGAAGGATGCTTTATACTTGTCAAAGGAAAAATTCACCAAGATGAATTCTCAATTCTGAACATCTATGCCCCACATGCAAGGACACCCATATTTGGAAAGGAAATGTTGCTAAAGCTCAAAGCAAACATTGATTCTCACATAATAATAGTGAGAGATTTCAACACCCTACTCTCACTAATGGACAGATCATGGAAACCAAAAGTAAATAAAGACACAGTGAAGCTAACAGAAGTTATGGACCACATGGCTTAACATATCTACAAAACATTTCACCCTAAAGCAAAAGAATATACCTTCTTCTCAGCAACTTAATATGCCCTTCTCCAAAATTGACCATATAGTTGGACAGGAAACAAGCCTCAACAGATACAAGATTCAATTAGCCCCATGCATTCTATCAGACAACCATGGACTAAAGCTGATCTTCAATAACAATAAAAATAACAGAAAGACCACATACTCCTGGAAGCTGAACAACTCTCTACTCAATGATAACTTGGTGAGGAAAGAGATAAAAAAGTTAAAGACTTTTTAGAATATAATGAAAATGAAGGCAGAGCAACTCATAAGACACAATGAAAGCAGTGCTAAGAGGAAAATTCATAGCTTTGAGTGCCTTCATAAATAAATTGGAGATATCACACAATAGCAGCTTAATAGCACATCTGAGAGCGTTAGAACAAAGAGAAGCAAATACACCCAAAAGAAGTGAAGAGCAGTAAACAATCAAATTAAGGGCTGAGTCAGGCGGTGGTGGTACATGCCTTTAATCCCAGCACTCAGGGAGGCAGAGGCAGGCGTTTGAGGCCAGCCTGGTCTACAAAGTGAGTTCCAGGACAGCCAGGGCAACACAGAGAAACCCTGTCTTGAAAACAAAACAAAACAAAACAAAAACCAACAACAACAAAAAGTATCTAAAAAAAAATAAGGGCCGAAATCAACCAAGTAAAAACAAAGAGTACTACACAAAGAATCAACAAAACTAGGAGTTGGTTCTTTGAGAAAATAAGCAAGACAGATAAACCCTTAATCAGATTAACTAGAGGGCACAGAGACATTATCCAAATTAACAAAATCTGAAATGAAAAGGGAGGTATAACAACAGAAACTGAGGAAATTAAAAAAATCATCAGGTCATACTACAAAAGCCTATACTCAACAAAACTGGAAAATCTAGATGAAATAAATGATTTTCTAGACAGATGCCAGGTACCAAAGTTAAACCAGGATCAGATAAACCATCTAAACAATCCCAGAACTCCTAAGGAAATAGAAGCAGTCATTAAACGTATCACAACCAAAAAAATAAAAAATAAAAACCTCACAGGGCAGATGGTTTTAGTGCAGAAAGAATTCTATCAGTCTTTCAAAGAAGACCTAATACCAATATTTCTCAATCTTCACAAAACAGAGGAATGCATACTAAAAGCTAACAGGAATCAACTGGGATAAAAATCAGTGTTAACAATTGGGATCAAAAGCAGGCCCACCTTAGGTAGCTTAATCTTAGAAGTCAGGGGCAAGGGCTTTATGCCCTTGCCATAGTTCCAATTCTAGCCTATCATATAGTCACCTTCCCACTAGGCTATTGTAAATTCCTGTTTATGGGCTTAACTCAACTCTCTATAGTTCTAACTATATATTCTGGTTCCTTCTTAAACCACAACCTTTCTTCTTCCTAGATAATGGTAAATTCCTGTGTATGAGAGTAGCTTGCCCTGCGATTTCTAACTTTATGTAGTAGATAGTAATGCCTAGTTTCTTTCACTATCTCACTTACAATACTAGAGGCAAATCTGAATGTCACTGAATAGGCAACATTCTTACTGAATTCAAAGCCCATGGTCGGCTCAAGGACTGCCTAGGACTGGTGAGGAATCTAACTTAGCTATATGTCAAAAATCAATCCTTAGAAGCACTTATAATAAAGCAATATTAAGGGAAAGCACAGAGATCCGTTTACCAACTAAAGCAAGGACATTGGAGCATTCTTTATACAGAATGCCATGGATACAAAGAGACTAAGTTTCTGTGAACGTTTGCCTCAGGACCACATCCAGGCTTTTTGGCCTGTCAGGTGGGTCACTACTGGAGTGGGTGTAGCATTTATTAAGACAAAGTAGGCTTCATCCCAGACATGCAGGGATGGTTCAATCCATCAACCTAGTCCACTATATAAAATATAAAAAAACTCAAAGAAACAGGCCATGTGATTATGTAATTAAATGCTGAAAGTATCTTTGACAAATGACAGTACACCTTCATGTTAAAAGTTTGGAAATATCAGGAATTCAAGACACATACCTAATCATAATAAAAGCAATATAAAGCAAAACAATAGTCAACAACAAATCAAATGGAAAGAAACTTGAAGGAATTCCACTAAAATCAGGGACAAGAAAGGGCTTTCCACTCTCTCCCTATCTATTCAAAATAGTTCTTGAAGTTCTATCCAGAATAATTAGACAACAAAAGCAGGTCAATAGGGTACAAATTGGAAAGGAAGAAGTCAAGATATGATTTCTTGCAGGGTATGATAATACACATAAGTGACCCCAAAAACTCCACCAGAAAACTCTTACAGTTGATTAAAAACTTCAGCAAAGTGACTGGATATAAAACTGATTCAAATAAATCAGTAGCCTTTCTCTACTCAAAGGATAAACAGGCTTAGAAAGAAATTATGGAAACAACACCCTTCACAATAGTCACAAATAATACAAAATATCTTGGAGTGACTCTAACCAAAAAAGTGAAAGTCTATGTGACAAGAGTTTCAAATTTCTTTTTTTTTAAATATATTTTATTACATATTTTCCTCAATTACATTTCCAATGCTATCCCAAAAGTCCCCAAATACCCTCCCCCCTCTCCCCCATTTCCCTACCCACCCATTCCCATTTTTTTTTTTTTGGCCCTGGCGTTCCCCTGTACTGGGGCATATAAAGTTTGTGTGTCCAATGGGCCTCTCTTTCCAGTGATGGCCGACTAGGCCATCTTTTGATACATATGCAGCTAGAATCAAGAGCTCTGGGGTACTGGTTAGTTCATAATGTTGTTCCACCTATAGGGTTGCAGTTCCCTTTAGCTCCTTGGGTACTTTCTCTAGCTCCTCCATTGGGAGCCCTGTGATCCATCCACTAGCTGACTGTGAGCATCCACTTCTGTGTTTGCTAGGCCATGGCATAGTCTCAAAAGAGACAGCTATATCAGGGTCCTTTCAGCAAAATCTTGCTAGTGTATGCAATGGTGTCAGCTTTTGGAAGCTGATTATGGGATGGATCCCTGGGTATGGCAGTCTCTAGATGGTCCATCCTTTCGTCACAGCTCCAATCTTTGTTTCTGTAACTCCTTCCATGGATGTTTTGTTCCCAATTCTAAGAAGGGGTACAGTGACCCCACTTTGGTCTTCATTCTTCTTGAGTTTCATGTGCTTAGCAGATTGTATTATATATGTTGGGTATCCTAAGTTTTGGGCTAATATCCACTTATCAGTGAGTACATATTGTGTGAGTTCCTTTGTGATTGTGTTACCTCACTCAGGATGATGCCCTCCAGGTCCATCCATTTGCCTAGGAATTTCATAAATTCATTCATTTTAATAGATGAGTAGTACTCCATTGTGTAATGTACCACATTTTCTGTATCCATTCCTCTGTTGAGGGGCATCTGGGTCCTTTCCAGCTTCTGGCTATTATAAGGCTGCTATGAACATAGTGGAGCATGTGTCCTTCTTACCGGTTGGAACAACTTCAGGATATATGCCCAGGAGAGGTATTGCTGTATCCTCCGTTAGTTCTATGTCCAATTTTCTAAGAAACCGCCAGACTGATTTCCAGAGTGGTTGTACAAGCTTGCAATCCCACCAACAATTGAGGAGTGTTCCTCTTTCTCCACATCCTAGCCAGCATCTGCTGTCACCTGAATTTTTGATCTTAGCCATTCTGACTGGTGTGAGGTAGAATCTCAGGGTTGTTTTCATTTGCATTTCCCTAATGATTAAGGATGTTGAACATTTTTTTCAGGTGCTTCTCTGCCATTCGGTATTCCTCAGGTGAGAATTCTTTGTTCAGTTCTGAGCCCCATTTTTTAATGGGGTTATTTGATTTTCTGGAGTCCACCTTCTTGAGTTCTTTATATATATTGGATATTAGTCCCCTATCTGATTTAGGATAGGTAAAGATCCTTTCCCAATCTGTTGGTGGTCTTTTTGTCTTATTGACGGTGTCTTTTGCCTTGCAGAAGCTTTGCAGTTTCATGAGGTCCCATTTGTCAATTCTTGATCTTACCATGCATGCCATTGCTGTTCTGTTCAGGAATTTTTCCCCTGTGCCCATATCTTCAAGGCTTTTCCCCACTTTCTCCTCTATAAGTTTCAGTGTCTCTGGTTTTATGTGAAGTTCCTTAATCCACTTAGATTTGACCTTAGTACAAGGAGACAGGGGTGAAATCAACGAAGTGGAAACAAGAACTATTCAAAGAATTAAACCAAACTCGGAGTTGGTTCTTTGAGAAAATCAACAAGATAGATAAACCCTTAGCTAGACTCACTAGAGGGCACAGGGACAACATCCTAATTAACAAAATCAGAAATGAAAAGGGAGACATAACAACGGATCCTGAGTTTCCAATTTCTGAAGAAAGAAATTGAAGAAGACCTTAGAAGTTGGAAAAATCTCCTGTGCTCATGTATCAATAGGAGTAACCCAGTAAAAATGGCCATCTTACCAAAAGCAATCTACAGATTCAATGCAATCCCCATCAAAATTCTGACTTAGTTCTTCACAAAGGAAGAAAATTTCTCAAATTCATCTGTAATAAAAAACAAAAAACAAACAAACAACAACAACAACAACAACAAAAACCAGGATAGTGAAAACTTAACAATAAAAGAACTTCTGGGAAAATCACCATCCCTGACCTAAAGGTCTACAACAGAGCAATAGTGAAAAAAAAAACTGCATAGTATTTGTACAGAGACAGACAGGTGGATCCATGGAATGAATTGAAGGCTCAGAAATAAGCCCACACACCTATAGTCACTTGAACTTTGACAACTAAGCCAAAATTTTACAGTGGAAAAAAAAAGACAGCATTTTAAACAAATGGTGCTACTTCAACTGGCAGTTGGAAACCAGAAACACTGAATCAAATAGAAGAGAAATTGGGACAGAGCCTTGAATACATCAGCACAAGGGATAATTTCCTGAACAGAACACCACTGGCTCAAGCTCTAAGATTAACAATTGCCAAATGGGACTTCATAAAATTAAAAAACTTCTGTAAGAAAGAGGACACTGTCAGTAGGACAAAAGGGCAACCTATAGATTGGGGTGGGGGTGGGGATTTACCAACCCTACATCCAATATAAGACTAATATCTAAAACATACAAAACCTCAAGAAATTTGCCTCCAAAGAACCAAATAACATTACTAAAAATTTGTTATAGAGCTAAACAAAGAATTTTCAACTGTGGAATTTTGAAAAAGCCAAGAAGCACTTAAAAACAACATCAGGAAAATCCAAATCAAAACAACCCTGAGATTCTACCTCATACCAGTCAGAATGGCTAAGGTCAAAACCTCAGGTGACAGAAGATGCTGGCAAGGATGTAGATAAAGAAGAATATCCCACCATTGCTGGTGGGATTGCAAACTGGGAAACCTCTGGAAAACAAATTGGTTGTTCCTCAGAAAATTGGAAATAGTTCTATCTGAAGACCCTGCTATTCCACTTCTTGGCATATACCAAAAAGATGCTCTAACATATTTAACTATGTTCATAGCAGCCTTATATATAATAGCCAGAACCTGGAGACAACCCATATGTTCCTCAAAAGAAGAATAGATAAAGAAAATGCGGTACATTTACACAATGGATTACTACTCAGCTATTAAAAACAATGGCTTCATGAAATTTGCAGGCAAATGGATGGAACTAGAAAATATCTTTCAAGTGAGGTAACCTTGACATAAAAATACACACATTGTATGTACTCCCTGATAAGTGGGTATTAGCCGAAAACCTCAGAATACCAATGATACAACTCACAGACTATATATAGCTTAAGAAGTAAGACCAAAGTGTGAATGTGTCTATCATACTTATAATGGAGAACAAAATAATCACAAGAAGTTGAGGGAAGGAGGGACTTGTGAGGGAGAGAGGAGGGGATGTAAATAAAGGGGGCAGTATTATGTATGGGAAGAAATAAGAAAGAAATATATAGGGTCAGGAAAATAGAAATATGAAGAATAGAAATATGTAGCAGTGGGGGATAGAGAACTGGGGATTAGCCACTAGAAAGTTCCAGATGTCAGGAAAGCAAGTACCCAGAACTTAATTGAAATGACACTACCCAAAATACCCATCGGGAGGAGATAGAACCTGTAGAGACCCCCTCCAGACCTGTAGGGACCCATTTGAGAAATGGGGCCATCTACCCATCTCAAAATTTTTAACTCAGAATTGTTTCTGCCTAAAGGAAACTCAGGGAGAAAAAATAGAGCAGAGAATGAAGGAAAGGCCACCCAGTAACTGTGCCACCTAGGGATTCATCCAATCTGCATACACCAAAGTCTGGTATAGGTGTCCCCTGAGAATTGATGACAGCACCTGACTAATACAGATGCAGATACTCACAGCCAACCATAAGACTAAGTCCTAGTATCCCAATGCAAGAGTTGGGGGATGAAATGAAAGAGCTGAACGGGATTTTAACCCCATAGGAAGAACAACAATATCAACTAACCAGGCCACCCAGAGTTCCCAGGTAATAAGCCACCAACCAAAGAGTATGCACGGAGGAATCCATGGCTCAAGCTACATAGGTAGCTAGAGGATTGTTTTGTCTGGAATCAATGGGCAGGAAGGCCCTTGGTCCTGTGAAGGCTTGATGCCACAGCTTAGGGGGGAGCTAGAACAGTTAGGAGGGAATGGGTAGGTGGGTGGAGGAGCATGCTCTTATAGACAAAGGGGAGTGGGGATAGGAAGGTGAGTTTGCAGAGGGGAGACCCAGAAGGGGAGACAACATTTGAACTGTAAATAAAATAATAACAACAACCATGACCAAGGCAACTTTTAGAAAAAGAAAAGAAAAAAAAAAGAATTGTTGCCATAATCTCTTTAATATTATTACTATTGTGATGATGATGATTATCATTCTCTCATATATACATCCCAACTGAACTTTCACCTCCCTTCTCCCACTTCATCCTTTCTCCTCCATATCCATCTCTCCTTTCTGCATCCCCTCAGAAAAGAGCATTTCTCCTAGGGACATCAATGAAACACTGCATAACAAGCTGAAAAAACAAAACAAAACAAAAAACCCAAGACATTTACCATTACACCAATGCTGGACTAGGCAACACAGTAGGAGGAATATCGTCCCTCATGCAGGCAAAAGACTCCGAGAAACCCACACATTCACTGTTCGAAATCCCACAAGAACACCAGTCTACTCAGCCATAACAAATATGCAAAGGACCTAATTCATACCCATATAGGATCCCTGATCTCTGATAGCTCCCATAAGTCCTTGTAAGTTTATTCTGTGATCTATGTTCTTGTAGTGTCCCTGACCTCTCTGGCTCCTCCAATTCTTTCTCCTCACATCCTCCTCAGTATTTTCCAAGCTTCACTTGATGTTTAGCTGTGGGACTCTGTACCTACACCTATAAGTTTCTAGATGGAGTCTCTCTGATAACAATTATGTTAGAGCCCTAACCCAGAACACCTCAACCAGGAAAACCTGTGGGTCCATTGTTTCCTGGCTGGGTTGGTGTTCCAATCTCCCCACTTTAGGACTTCCTGATAACAGAAGATGACAAGTTCATTTCTATGTCCCCCATCATTAAAAATATTTTCTAGGTTTACTCTCATAAATTCCATAGATTTTTCCACTGCTGAAATGCCCCCAATTCCAGAAGTTTCTTCTAGTATTTTCTCTCTTCTTCCTCATCTGATCCTTCCTTTCCCAAACCCCACCTGCCAATAGTTCTCCCTTGATATCTATTTTATTCCTCCCTAAGAGGGAGATCCTTTTATACCTCTCTTAAGCTCCCCTTGTTACTTAACCTCCCTGAATCTATGGATTGTAGCATGACTATCTTTTACTTCACAGCTTATATCCATTTATAAGTGAGTTTGAAGCATTTTTGTCTTTCTGGGTCTGAGTTACCTCACTCAGGATGATTTTTTCTAGTTCCAGCCATCTGCCTGCAAATTTCATGATGTCATTGTTTTTAACAGTTAACCAATTTCACTTATGAATATAGATGTAAAAATATTGAACAAAATACTTGCAAACCAAATCCAAGAACACATCAAAAAGACCATCCAACATGATCAAGGAAGGCTTCATTCCAGAACTGCAGGAATGGATCAATTAGGAAAAGCTGGCAATGTAATCCACCATATAAACAAACTGAAAAAGGTAACGCGCGCACGCGCGCACACACACACACACACACACACACGATTATTCTTATTACAAGCTGAAAAGCCTTTGACAAAATCCAACATACCTTCAGAATAAAAGTCTTGGAGAGATCAGAATGTAAGGTATATACCTAAACATAATAAAGGCAGTTAACAGCAAGCCTATAGTCAATATCAAATTACATAGAGAGAAACTCAAAGCAATTCCACTAAAATCAGGGACAAGATAAGGCTATCTACTCTTTCCTTATCTATTCAATATAATATTGAAGTTCTCACTAGAGCAATAAAACAATTGAAAGAGATCAAAGGGATAAAAATCAGAAAGGAAGAAGTCAAAGTGTTACTATTTGAAGATGGTATCATAGTCTACATAGTCATCAGAAATTCTAGTAGAGAACTTTTATAGCTTATAAATACCTTCAGGAAAGTGTATTGATACAAGGTCAACTCAAAAAATTTAGTAGTCCTCCTTTATACAAATAATAAACAGGTTAAGAAAGAAAACAAGAAAATAATACCCTGAAGGGGTAGTCTAACAATGTAAAATATCTTGTTGTATCTCTAACCAAGCAAGTGAAATTCCTGTATCATAAGAACTTAAAGTCTTTGAAAAAGGAAATTAAAGAAGATATCAATAAATAGAGAGACCCATGTTCATGGATCAGTACAATTAACAGAGTAAAAATGTCCATCATATAAGATTAAGTGCAATCCCCATCAAAATCCTAACACAATTCTTTACAGACCTTGAAAGAACATTATTGAACTTCATATGAAAATGCAAAAACCATAAGATAACTAAAACAATCTTGTACAATGAAAGAACATTTGGAGGCACTACCATTTTTGCTTTCAAGCTGAACTTTAGAGTTATAGTAATCAAAATTGCATGATATTTGACTAAATGTGGATATATTGGTCAAGTGAATTGAATCAAAGTCATAGGGATAAATCCACACACCTATAAATACATGATTTTTTATTAAAGAAGCCAGAAGTACACACTGGAGAAAGGAAAGCATCAACACCAAATGGTACTGTTCTCACTGGATGATGGTATGCAGCAGATTGTAATAGATCCATATCTATCAACCTGCCATACACTCTTAGTAAAGATTTGTACAAAAATGAAAGGAAGATTCTTTTCACTTAAATAAGGGACAGTATAAACCCAAGTTTTGAACAAATCAGTCTACTCAGACTTTTAGAAAGAATACCTTTGTGGCCACATAGATCTATCTACTTGTTTTTCTTTCATTTATTTTTTATTTATATTTTAGATCTATCTTTTTAAAGTTAGCTGAGTCAAGGGATAAAAATAAGTGATGACAGATGGGTTTACATGATGTCTATCAGCATCCTACCTGGGATTCCAGCCAGTCACTAGGACTATGTTCCTTGTGCAGGGATCTTTCTCCAGACTACATAAAATTTTTGGTTCAAATGAGCTTCCATCCTAGTTGGGGAGGCAGGTATGCAGAAGTGTAATAATATGTATTTCTGGGTAGTTACTAATGCCATAAAAGGAGGCATGTGAGTTTGAGACTAACTGAAGAGGAGGGAAGAAGGGTTTGTGAAGACAAGGGCAGAGGAAAATCTGTGAGATTCCTTTGTAAGTAAAGGCCAGATTTTTGTGAAAAATTTTGGATTACATGGTGATAGAAGGGGAGAGTAGCAAGCAGAAAGAACTCTGGGAGGAGTGGAAGTAAAGCAGTGATGCACATCATGTACCTGAGTAAGTAGGTCAAGGTGGGTACAGTAGAGTAAGCAATTGGACAAGCAGGGCCTTACTGGGCATAATAAGGATTTTTTTTTGTTTTACATGATATGATGAAAGTAGTTCTAATATGGAGGAAGGATGACGCAGACCAATATGCACTTATCTGTGAGTGCATACCATGCATATTGTCTTGTGATGTGGATTACCTCACTCAGGATGATATTTTATAATGTTATCCATTTGCCTAAGAATTTCATGAATTAATTGTTTTTAATATCTGAGTAGTACTCCATTGTGTAAATGTACCACATTTTCTGAATCCATTCCTCTGTTGAGTGACATCTGGGTTCTTTCCAGCTTCTGGCTATTATAAATAAGACTGTTATGAACATAGTGGAACATGTGTCTTTCTTACATGTTAGAGTATATGCCCAGGAGTATTATAGCATGGTCCTCAAGTAGTACTATGTCCAGTTTTCTGAGGTACCACTAATCTGATTTCCAGAGGGGTTGTACCAGCTTGTAATTCCATCAGCAATGGAGGGATGTTCCTCTTTCTCCACGTCCTCACAAGCGTCTACTGTCACCTGAGTTTTTGATCTTAGCCAATCTGACTGGTGTGAGGTAGAATCTGAGAGATGTTTTGATTTTTATTTCCCTGATGACTAACTCCTAAACCTGATAAACAACTTCAGCAAAGTGACTGGATATAAAATTAACTTAAAAATCTGTGGCCTTTCTCTACTCAAAGGATAAACAAGATGAGAAAGTAATTAAGGAAACAATACCCTTCACAATAGTTGCAAATAATATAAAACACCTTGGTGCGACTCTAACTAAGCAAGCGAAAGATCTGTCTGGCAAGAACTTCAAGTCTCTGAAGAAAGATATCAAAGAAGATCTCAGAAGTTGGAAAGATCTCCCATGCTCATGGATTGGCAGGATTAATACAGTAAAAATGGCGATCTTGGCCTAGTCGGCCATCAATGGAGAGGCCCATTGGTCGTGCAAACTTTATATGCCTCAGTACAGGGGAACGCCAGGGACAAGAAGTGGGAGTGGGTGGGTGGGGGAGGGTGTGGGGGACTTTTGGGATAGCATTGGAAATGTAAATGAAATAAATACCTAAAATAATAATAATAAAAAATAAAACACACCTAAAACATAAAAAAAAAACAAAACAAAAAAATGGCCATCTTACTGAAAGCAATCTACAGATTCAATGCAATTCCCTTCAAATTCCAACTCAATTCTTCATAGAGTGAGAAAGAGCAATTCTCAAATTCTTCTTGAATAACAAAACCCAGGATAGTGAAACCTATTTTCAACAATAAAAGAACTTCTCGGGGAATCCTGACCTCAAGCCGTACTACAGAGCAATAGTGATAGAAATTGCATTGTTTTGGTACAGAGACAGGCAGGTAGACCAATGGAATAGAATTGAAGACCCAGAAATGAACCCACACACCTATGGTCACTTGGTCTTTGACAAAGGAGCTAAAATCATCCAGTGGAAAGAAGACAGCATTTTAAACAAATGATGCTGGTTCAACTTGAGGTTACCATGTAGAAGAATACAAATCAATCTGTTCTTATCTCCTTATACAAAGCTCAAGTCCAAGTGGATCAAGGACCTCCACATAAAACCAGATACACTGGAACTAATAGAAAAGAAAGTGGGAAAGAGCCTCAGCACATGGGCAAAAGGGAAATTTCCCTATTCTGATTTTCAAAGATAATACTGAAAAGATAGAAACCACCTTAGAGGCTATTTTAGGAGCTTAGGACCAGAGAGGATGTGACTTGAATGTAAGTGTTATCAGTGACTAATCAGTCTTATGAAGAGACGGGTGTCAGGACATAATTTTGGGAGAGCTGAAAGGTATTGTAAAAAGCATGAGGAAAAGTGGAAGACATGGGGAAATCGGGGTACTTAATATGATCTTGGCCTGACCAGTTATCTGAATAGTAGTACATTTTGTTCATATGTAAAATACAGATCAAATACTGAGTCTTTGAGTAATGAGAAATTTGTCAACTTTATGTATATGAATTGAGATTTCAGTGAAGAACTGGTATAAAACTTTGGAGCTCAAAGCTGCAAGCTGGATTTTGGAATCCATCTGAGATTAAATATGGACTGCTGCAAAAATGGTAGCAATTACACATGCAGTGGGCATCCATAGGAGGGAGGAGATGGAGAAAGATGGTAGAGATCTGCTTAACCAAAAGTCAGCAATGTGGACAGAAGGCCAGTCTTTTCCAGGAATCCTGGAAAAGTGGACAATGTTTCTGGCATAGTACATAATCCAGAGGCTAGATTAGTAACACAGGGGAGTAGAGAAGTATTTGGATACTAATAACGTCCATGTATTTTATTTTGTGGTTTTCTACATAAAAGACAAGTGAAGTTGTATAAGTGAACTCTTCCAATGGACTTCTAAAAGGACATGGCAACTATAGAAACCAGATAAGCTGGGATCCAAAGTACCATTTCTTCAAAGGGATAGAGGCAGAGGGAAAGGATGCAGGATCTTTCTTAAACTGCCTTCTGCATTAAATCAACAGTATCCAACAGCTTACTGAAAAGGGCAAAATAAAATATGCTGACCAGACCCCCTGTAACCCATGGCATTTGAGAGAGGAAAGGCCTGAAGGTTTAGTAAATTAGGAGTGAACAGTGACATGCTTTGGTCTCCAGTGGATTATGAAGTAATTGGGGCACAGGAAAAGCAAAGGCAAGACTTCCAGATGAAGGCACATTTTCACTCCTGGTTGGTTTTGAACATGCTCACTTGTCTAGAAATCTGAAGAAATAATGACCCTCTGAGTAGATAGAAAGAGATTGCTGCTCTATTCTGTACTTTTGAAAATTTTGTTTATCTTGTATGTATGAATATTTGGCATGCATGCGTGTTTATGCATCACTTGGGTACTTGGTACCTGAGGTAGGAGGTAGAAGAAAGCATTGGATTCCCGGGAATGTAGTTACAGACAGTAAGTAGCTGTGTGGGTGTTAGAGATAGAACCCAGACCCTCTGGAAGAGCAGCCAGTGCTCTTATTCAACAAGTCATCACTGTGGTCCTGTGCTTTAGTACTTATAGAACTATGTAGGCCACTAGGTGGTGATTAATGAGTCAGGGAAATGACAGGTCTCATCACTTTGTGGTCAGACCTGTGGTTTCTTCTCCAGCATGGTTCTCACCAGGCATCTGAACACCATATCTTCCCTCTATTCTTAGATCTGTAGGACAAATCTTTCTCACACAGGCAGCAGTGATCACATTTGACTTTTCCTTGACATTTGATTTAGTTTAATAATGGCAGGGGAAAATGAGCCCAGTTCATTCGTGGTTGAAAATAAACTGCCACACAAGGTAATTTCTGGGCAGATGGTATTTTTCTTTTGTTTGGAAAAGAACTATTTTTAAATGCATTTCTTCAGATTTATGAATATGCTGGTAGTTAAAGAATGACTGGCTTGCAGAATTAGTGATAAAATATCCCCTTCATTGGAAATGAATGACATCACAAAATACATAGTATCTATATGACATATTTAAAGAACAGACCCAACTAATCCCTCAGCTGTGCTAGGATCAAATGTTCATGAAAGTTGATCCCTGCCTTTTCTTGGATTATCCTCTGTATAATTTAAGATACATTATGCCCCTGAATTAATCCACATTCCTTCAACTTATATGAAATGTGTGATTCTCTTCTCTAACAGAAAGAAACAGAAGGATATGCAATCCAGTCTCCAATAGTGGGCTCCCTGAAACATTCCTAGTTGACTTTAGATGTGTTTGATAAGGAAGCTTATGATAAGTGTGCCTCATTTTCTGGGAATTCACTTCAAAGAGCATAACACAGGACACAGTGAAAATCTGGTTCCTTTTGAGCTGGGAAACACTCCAGCTTTCCTGTGTTCATCCTGTCCACTCAGGAAAGAGCCTTGGCCTTGCCCAGCATTCTGGTACTGTTTCTTTAGATTTCTAAGGGCTTCCTCATAGGGACTTCAGTTCCCTTAAGCCAGTGCTGAGTGTTAGAAAAATGCTTCATTGGAGAAGATCTAAGGGACAGATACCAACATCACTGCTAGGAATGAAAAATGCCATTGAAATCTACTGCATTCAGCACTGGCTTGGTCCTCAAACTCAAGTCTACCTGTGGATTTTTTTCTCTTAATAACTCTGAAATCTTTGGCAAAATACTTAATTTTCCAGTCTCTTAGTCTATAACATTGTGTCCTGTGGGCTGGAGGTGAAGATTAAATGAACTAATACTCAGTATATAAATCTATACCAATTTCATTATAATGACCTAAATCACACTAGCTATTATTGCTAAAACTAAAAACCACCTATATTGCAGTCTATAGTAGAAACTAAAAGTAACCCCACATAGAAATTTGGATTCAAAAATAACCATTTCCAGGTATAATTTTGCTTATGCAATGTTACTTCAAAACATCACTATGTTTATATATTCAGCAATAAAAAGTTAAACTTCCACATGTTTTGGTATTATTGGTCATTTATTCCTTCTGTGATTATCTCCCCAATCAGATGATCCCAAATGGACACCTACCATAATAGGAGAGCTTGTGTATCATTAATAACAATATGGGTTACCTTGATTGGATAGAAAACTATGACTAGGTCCTATGAGTGGATGAAGCAAAAGAAAGCTGTAAATGTCATGCTGAAGACAAAAAGGGACATCCAAACATATCTGGACTAGAAAACAATGTTGTTCAGTCATTTTCCTGTTTGTTGTTTGTTTGTTTGTTTGTTTGTTTGTTTCGAGACAGGGTTTCTCTGTATAGCCCTGGCTGTCCTGGAACTCACTCTGTAGACCAGGCTGGCCTCGAACTCAGAAATCTGCCTGCCTCTGCCTCCCAAGTTCTTGGATTAAAGGCGGGCACCACCACGCCTGGCCATTTTCCTTATTTTTTAAAAGTTGGATTGAGAGCATTATCCCTATGGCAAAACATACTTGTCCTTAGTACCACTCATGGTTAAATGTTTCACGGGTCTGTCAGGATGTCTGCAAATTTCAAGTCTTTAATGAAAACTTTCTTTTAGAAAAGGAAATTTTTACAAGTTTGAATGTAGCTGAGATATATCAAACTGGTCATTTTACTGTTTTTTAGACATTTAAAATTATGTGCAATCTAAATATGATGGAGCTTGCCTATAGTTCCAATACTTAGAAGGCTGAGCTAGGAGGATTATGAGTTCAAGGTATGTATTATAGAAGCAAAACTGCATTTTAAAAAAAAGCAAATAAAATTAAAGTGAAATAAAGTTTGTTGGTTTGGTTTGGTTTGGTTTGGTTTGGTTTGGTTTGGTTTGGTTTGGTTTGGTTTGGTTTGATTTGGTTTTGGGGACAGGGTCTCAGACAGCCTAGGCTGTTTTTATATTTTTGGTTGTGAGCCTAGCCTTTAACGGCTGAGCCATCTCTCCAGCCCAGCCTAGGCTGTTCTTAAAGTCCATAGGTACCACTCCTGGGTATATTCCCAAAAGAAGCTCCAACATATAACAAGAACACAAGCTCCACTGTTTATAGCCTTATTTATAATAACCAGAAGCTGGAAAGAACCCAGATGTCCTTCAACAGAGGCATGGATACAGAAAATGTGGTATATTTATACAATGGAATACTATAAAAATATAAAAATACATAGCTATTAAAGTGTGGGTGTTTCATGATCAGCTTCCAAATGCTGACATCATTGCATACAATAGCAAGATTTTGCTGAAAGGACCCAGATATTGCTGTCTCTTGTGAGACTATGCCAGGGCCTAGCAAACACAGAAGTGGATGCTCACAATCAGCTATGGAATGGATCACAGGGCCCCCAATGGAGGAGCTAGAGAAAGCACCCAAGGAACTAAAGGGAACTGCAACCCTATAGGTGGAACAACAATATGAACTAACCAGTACCCCAGAGCTCTTGTTTCTAGCTGCATATGTATCAAAATATGGCCTAATAGGCCATCACTTGAAAGAGAGCCCCATTGGACTTGCAAACTTTATATGCCCCAATACAGGGGAACGCCAGGGCCAAAAAGGGGGAGTGGGTGGGTAGGGGAGTGAGGGGGTATGGGGGACTTTTGGTATAGCATTGGAAATGTAAATGAGCTAAATACCTAATAAAAAATGGAAAAAAAACCTGTGGGTGTTTTAGTCTTTCTTAGAAGGGGTAACAAAATCCTCACGGGAGCAAATATGGAGATAAAGTGTGGAGCATAGACTTAAGGAAAGACCATCCAGAGACTGCCCCACCTGTGGATCCATCTCCTATACAGTCACCAAACACAGACACTATTGTGAATGCCAAGAAGTGCATGCTGACAGAAGACTGATATAGCTGTCTCCTGAGAGGTTCTGCCAGAGCCTGATGTATACAGAGGTGGATGCTCACAGTCAACCATTGAACTGATCATGGGGTCACCAATGGAGGCATTAGAGAAACGACTGAAGGAGCTGAAGGGATTTGCAATCCCATAGGAAGAATAACAGTATCAACCAGGCAGAGCTCCCAGGGTTTAAAACACCAACCAAGGAGTGCACATAGAGGGACCCATGGCTCCAGCCATATATGTAGGAGAGAATGGTCTTGTTGAGCATCAATGGGAAAAGAGGCCTTTGGTCCTGTGAATGTTCAATGCCCCAGTGTAGGGGACATGAGGGCAGGGAGGTGGGAGTGGGTAGGTGGGTAGGTGTATACCATCAGAGAAGCAGGAGGTGGGGGTATGGGGTAGTAGATTTCTGGGGGAGGATCAGGAAAGAGGATAGGGAATAACTTCTGAAATGTAAATAAATGAAATATTCAATAAAAAGAATGACTTTGAAATACCTTGTGATCTTTCTGTTTCTACCTTTCTGTTACAAAGGCATTTATGTCACCACACTCATCCAGAAGAGGGGGGTTTATACACATATAAAGGATAATTTGTTCTAAATAATGTGCTTAAAAGGAGAAAATTGAGGTATGATAAGGAGCTTTCTAAGTAATCAAATTTCTATATGTCCCTGTATCATAGATAGTTTTCATCAAAGGACATTGAGTTCTTAACTATCTAAGCTGCTCCTTGATCCTGACCAGTGATTTCAAAATTCTGCCTTCAATCTCAAGGGATCTAAAGGAGTCTGGGAGAAGATCAACATGAGTGCATCCACACAGGCAAAGGAAGAAGCTAGTGTGATTGTGATGAGAAGGCAACAGCATCATCTTCTCCTGGACTCTTCACCATGCAGGGACTGAGTGTGAAAACAGAAGAAACTTCAGGGAGAATACTGCAACATTGCCAAATGAATGGAATTATGGAATCTAGTCATGGTCTAGTCAGGCAGGAAATATTTAAACACAGTTATAATAAGAAACCAAGAAAAATTGTGCAGTTGAAGTCCAAATGGCTATATTTTTTTTTACAGTTGAGGATTTTTTTTCTATAACATGTTCAAATTAGCTGTTTACAGTTCAGTGAGAAAGTTCAATTTACAACATTGGGATATCTATTCTTTAGGATCAAATGCTGTGAAGATCCCATTTAACTAAAGTTCTGGTAATTTTTAAGATTAGGTGTATTACATATTAGGTGTATGTACATGTATGCGCATATGTATATACATATATACATGTGTGTATGTATGTGTGTTTTATATGTATGTGTGTGTGTGTGTGTGTGTGTATGTTGCTTTTCTTCTTGTTGAGACCAAATCACTGACAAGAAACAATATAAGGAAAGAGACATTTATTCTTGTTTATCATCAAGCTGCATTGTTACTTCATCATGGCAAGGAAGACATGGTGATGAAAGGGCCATGTTCATGGCTTTATAATAAGAGTTCTTATCGTTTTTCTTTTTCTCTACCTCCCATACAATTGAGACTGCACTATTATATTTGTTTATCAAACTTTAAGGCACAACAACCGGGAAGTATTACTCTTTTTTAATACTCTAAAATAATCTGACTATCTCCCAGCCAAAATCCCTGCGATACTTGCATTTTAGTACTTATCTGCTCCAGGTGTTTTCTTGTGGTCTCTTCTACCCATGACTTATCTCCACTTCCTCTCTCTTCTGCTCCTCCCCTGGCTGGGAGGAAGTCCTGCCCTATTTTCTCCCTTACCCAGACAATGCCTAAGCAGCTTTCATTGACAAATCAGAATAAGTGGAGAGCAAAGCTTGCACAATATTGAATTAGGTGATACTTCATAAGAATTGCCACCAGATATGGGGGCCTAGAAATCGGCATTTGAATTACACAATGCACAATAACATTTTGCCTACAGTAACAGGATAATGAAAAACTGACAAGGAAAGGAGTGGCTTTAGAAAGTGAAGGTTCTCTTTTGTATGTGGGGGAATCTGTAGAGATTGTCCTGTCAAGAGTCAAAGCCCACCACCCACTTACCAGGTAGGGTAGAATAGAAGGATAAAGGGTTCGTTTTTGTTAGACATTGGCCACTCCTAGGGTTAATCAAGCTAAATGAGTTAAGTTACTTCAAAACTTTCTATAGTTACTACAACTGTCACATTTAGACCAAAAATGGAAGAGATATATAAAACTGTGGGACTCTTATTAGCAAGTAATAGTCAGGAAAAATGGCAATATGAGCAAGAGCTGACCTGGTCACACTGCATCTGCCCTCAGAAACCAGAGTGAACAAGAAGTGGGTTAGGCTAAAGATCCCAAAGGCTTCAACCCCAATGGTGACTTTCTTCTTCCAGAGAGTCAACAACTCCTGAAGGTTCTAAAACAGCATTACCAGTGGGGACCAAGTGTTCAAACACCTGAGGCTGTTTTGAATAATCACAGTCAATGTATGTATGTATTCAGCCCTTGGAATTCGCAACTGGTTTGAAAATATCTTTCACTCATGGTGCATACACAATACAAAATAAATGTTCTTCAGGCCAGTATCCCTATACTAAACAGTGTAACAGTATTCACACAGCATTTTCATTGAAATAGGTATCATATGCAATCTTGAAATGATTTAAAGCATGCAGAAGAGTATGCATAGGTTGGAGAAAAATATCACATTCCATATCAGTCTCTAGCATGTGCAGATGTTGGTACTATTGACAATGAAGAATAACTATAAACATTTTTTACATTTTCAGAATTTCAAATTGTACATGCATTTGTCTCTGTATAGCAATGTCCTCCTTGTTTTCTGTAGGGAATGATGTCTACCTAGGCTCTCTCACAGTACTCATACAAATGTCTCCAAGTAACAAACCCCTCCCTGCTGTGTTGAATAGGAATGTGCTTTAAAGTAATCACAAATCCAGACTTGCTTATTTTGTTAATCTTGCTTTGTGGGAAAAAATCATACTTTTTTTGATCCATTCTTTCTTTATTAATCTATAGTATGTTTATGAAATAGATTTTGCCCCACCTACCTAGCCACCCTCGAAGATTTTAATTTTATCTGAAGTAAAATTGTATCTCTGACAATTGAGACAAATATGCAAGTAATTTTTCATTTTGTCTCAGATTGTCTATTATCTTAATATATTTTCACTAAAGAAATAATAAGCAGGCATTCAAACATGAATCTTAAAAGTATGCCTATAGAGTGATATTATGAAAACTATATCCATCATGTTCCATTTCCCTTCTTATTGAACAAAACAAGAAAGGCTTCCATTTTTATCACCCTTTATAGAATGTCTGTTAGACAAAAATGCAATGTGGGGGCAGTGTGTGCCTCCTGCAATGAGCTCTGCACTGAACACAGGAATCTTGGCTAGCAGTGCTATGATGGAGTGTACAACAATTCACCATGTATCAGGAGCTCACAGCAATACTCTATTCTGTGACTCCCTTACCCATTATCACTTCAGACAATAAGTATTTGATTCAAAGTAAAAGTGAAGGGTGCTAAGTGTATTAGTTAGTAAGTGTGCTCCACCAAAAACAGGAAAGTTAACATAGTTCACGCCTGTTGAAACTATTTTAGTGTGTTTAAATACACCTCACATTATGTTGCACATGGATTGCTGGATGGGAATTCTAGAAATCCATCCTAAGAAATTAATTGTTTCCATTCTATAAAATATATTATTTACTCTCCTAAATTGTGTAGTCACTGCTTTAAAATCTGTCTGGAACTTCCTGCTAAAGTCTCAATACCCCTCCCCCACTTCAGACCCCTCCGTTAAAAATGGTAAGGAAATAAGAATAGAGAGAACATGTGCAGGATTCCAAATTACTGTGTAAATGAGCATTTCTGTTTGTATTTGAAATCATGAGTTTAGGATAGAAAAATGGCTCATCTTTTCCTGGAAAAACATCTTTATTTTTGTAGACCTCTGTTCTTTTTGGCACTTGGTTCCAGAGATACGATCTGTCTCTTGCAGTCACAATCATGTAGTTGATGGACTTGGCACAGCACTCCTGTTCATGATTCCACAATGTCAAATGTGTGACATTTTCTGTAATTGTCTCTCAAAAGCACACTGAGCTAACTCAGAATTCTCAGCACCTGTCTTTCACACAAACCATCCCTATAGAATTTCTTCTGCAGCTTATGCAGCTGGGGCCTTCGTGAAGACTTGACTTCAGAAAAAGTATCTTGTATTTAGACCAACTTGATACAAAATTAGTCTGTGGTTATGACAATAAATCATAAGTTTCCCATAAGACAGATAAGCACTGTATCTATTCAACTCCCAGCCCTGATAGTTATTTTATGAGTTTTAAAATTCATTTATTTTATTTATATTTTGCTTTCTTAAGATTTTTACATACAGTAAAATTATGCCACTCTCACCCTTTCTCTTTTCTTTCTAGGCCCTTCTTTCTTTTTTATTTTTATTTTTATTTATCACATAATAAATATAGGTATTTAATTTTTAAATGTATAATAAAAAGTTTCAAGAAGACACGGAAGCAAACTTGGCATTTCTGTGCTCCACTATGTTCATATAGGCCCTTCTTTCAATACTCCCCACTCACAAATGGGTAGGTTTATTTCTTTCATTGTTGTTGTTGTTGGTGGTGGTGGTGGTAATGGTGTGTGTGTCTATGCATGTATGAATACATAAAGATAGCATACTAAGTCCATTTTTGGTTTTTTGTATGTATATGATTTCAAGCCTGACAACTTTTTTTGAACAACCGATAGAGAGGCTCATCTCTAGGAGCAGCTAATTCTACTTTTATCAGAAGTCATTAGTTGCCTGTAGTTATTGATTTATGAGTAAGATCCCATGAAATTTCTCCCTTCCATGTTAGCATGTCTATTGTTATTGCCATTGATCCATTCTTATTTATTCCATTCCTAGAGAGACTGCTTGCAGCACACATCCTGATATTCTGGCTATCGCATGCTTCCCCCTCCCTCTTCCTCAATGTTTACTGAGCCATATATACACACACAAACTCATTAGGGTGAACTACCCATCATCAGTTGATCTTTGCATTCTATTTGTGGTTTTCTGTGATGGCCTCAACATGCTAGAAAGTGAAGTTTCTTTGATCAGGGTTGGTAGCTAACCTTATCTGAGATTTAGAATATAGATAAGAATTATTCTGGTATAGCAAAGTAACAGTAATAGATTCTTTCCTAGGAGTGTGATGCTACCTACTAACCCTAGGAAATTGGCTGAATTCCTAATGCCACACATGCTTTCCCTCTTGTTGAGTAGATCTTAAGTCCAACAATTGGTAACACTAAAATGTGAGGGCTTTTTATTGCAACGTTATGCCCATCATTCTGTGCTGGTCATGTTGTGGTTCACAGATTTCACAGCTGGATAAGACTGCAATTTTCTTTTCTCTGTTGCTGCATGCATAGTATTTTATGGAATCATGGAAACCAGACCACAGGAGCCTACTGGCTTTTAGGTTAGATTCAGGTTGTATCATCATCCATGAGTATAGTGTCCTAGGCGTGCAGTGCTTTCAGAAAAGGGCTAACCTTCAATCTCTGAGAGGCAAACAAAGTTTCTTCACAGCTAAGAAAACAATCGGTCAAATAAAGAAGGAACTTCCAAGATGGCAAAAAAAATTATTTGCAGCAATACATCTGACAGAAGATTATTATCTAGAATATAAAACAGACTATTAGACATAGTCAGTAATCCAGACCCAACTCTGACTTGAATCAGCTGTTGTGTGTTAGATATTAGTTCCTAGACACTAGATAATACAAATAAAAATGAATCTTAAAGTTTTTTCAATAATAAAAATACAATCTTTTGCCTCCATCCATTCAATAACTACCTAGATAGGGAAGAAAGCTATGATTTTCAGCAAGAGTATTAATAACAGTGATCATAATGACCTACTTGAAGAATGACTAATTAGGACTCCAAGAGGTAACTTGAGTGTGGATATTAACCTGACAAGAAGATCAATATGTGATGGATGCATTTCCATTTGCTAGTACAAAATAAATTTATGCAGATGACAATTCCCAAGTATGTTGAATGCATTGATCTCAAGAGATAAATTATAATTAAATTATTACTAGATGTCCAATTTGTCAGTTTTGTGATTTATAAGAAAAAGTTTTGTTTCATACAAAGAAAGTCTATAGAAGTTCTGGTAATTTTGTGCTTCAAGATTTAAATGTGTTGCAGTTTGAATTTCACACAATTTAACTGCCAAAGGTTCAAACTTCAGCATCATAGAAAATTTATAAAAAATATTAGTTCTGAATTGGCATCTTCAAGGAAGAGAAAGCAGCTAAGGAATGGGAATTTTGTAGAAGAATAAGAGAAGAAACCTCACAGTGGAGACTTTCAGAGCATTGAGTATGAGAGTGAATGTTGCAGTTGAGTGGACAATGGCAGAAATGAATACATGTGGCAGAGACGAAACACTCTTTGAAATAACTTACTTTATCGCCAAGCTCTATTACTTGGCCAAGAGTTGTTTGGATCTGGATTTTTGTGCTTATATCCGTAGTTCTTTTAATCTACCCAAACTATATGGTTCGTTACATTCAACTGAATAAATATAAGCAAGTGGTATTCTATGACCGTTTTTTTTTTTAATCTGAGTTCTCCTGCCAAGTGTTAGGTCTAACATCTGTACAAGATAACCTACAAAAAAAATCATAGAATTCATTGGGGACTTGAGGGCCCAGACATGAAGATAATTTTACAGACCAAGTTTCTGATGGTACATGGGAAGCATGTTCATCTGATATACTGGTGAGATCAAAGAAATATGAGTGAATACTTGTCAATTGCTAAAGCAAATTATCACTTGAAATGTATTCAAAATGTTAATTCTATCAGGGTGCAAGCTGCTAAAATGCAGAGAGTAGATCATTAAATTTCAATAGGGAATAGACTTCATATTTAACATAAACAGTCAAGTCATTTTGGCTGCCTGCATCAGGCACCACATTTAGAAAGCCTTCTGGGTAACCATGGGAACTGTTTTGCTTAAGTCCTGTTGCTCTTGCAAATCCAATTCATTCTGAATTAGCAGAGCAGTGGGTGGGGAGGCTGTGTGATTTAGCTCTGTCCATTCCTTTCCAAGTTGCTTCTTGAAAATGTGAGGAGAAGTTAAAAATGGCTTTCTTTCTTTGTTTTTTGTTTGTTTGTTTTGTTTGTTTGTTTGTTTATTCTATTCCTTCCCCCCCTCCCCCCATGAAGCGTGGACAAGATTAGGAAGCAGAATCCTCTTCTAATGGCAGCAGCATCATGGTGACAAAAAAAAGGAACTGATTATTTTGTACCTCAAAAATATCTCCTATGCTTGCCTTTTTTCAATAATAATAAACTTGCTTAATAAGTTTGATTGAAGAAAATGCTCTTCCTATATGTAATTATACAAGACATAAAATCCCAATAAAAATTTACTCCTTTCATCATGTTCTTCTTTTTTGTACTGGGGCATTTTATGAGCAATGAGCTGTACAGTACATGTACCAAGAACTAGGCTTCCTTCCCCAAAGCAGCTAGTAGATGGGCAACTGAGTAAACAAGGTAGTTTTGTCCCATAGAGCACTGAAGGAGAGAGGTGTTGTGTGAGCTACATCGATAATGTTCAGGAGGGGAGAGAGAGAGAGAGAGAGAGAGAGAGAGAGAGAGAGAGAGAGAGAGAGAGAGAGAGAGAGAGAGAGAGAGCGCATTTTGTTTGAGTATAGTGAGCATCATTCTGTGTGTCTGCTGTTGGATATAACTTCCAGGCATTATTAACCCATTATTTTGCCCATCTTTAAGGATTAGGGGAGATTTTATTAGAGTCACAGTATTTTTGCTCATTTCTTCCCACTCCCACAGTAATTACTAAATTTTCATTTGTATATGGTGTTTGTGATGTGAGGACACATGTGCAGGCAGTTGTACTTGTGTATGGGCATATGCATGAAACTAAGAAGTCCATCTTGGGTGTCCTTCAGACACTGAGTTGGCTATTTTAAAATCAACTTAACACAAGTCAGAGCCGCAAACTCAATTGAGGAAAGACTTCCACCAGCTTGGCTGGTAGAAAGTTTATTTTTCTAACTGATGATTGATGTATGAGGGCCTAGACCATTGTGGGTGGCACAGCACATGATCCTGGTTGGTACAAGAAAGAAGGTTGAGCAAGCAATGAGGAGCAAGCCAGTTCTCAGCACCCTTCTATGGAATCTGTTCTTGCCTCCAGTTTCCTATTTTGAGTTCTTACTCTGACTTCTCTGGGTTGTAGACTATAAGCTATAAGATAAAATATACCTTATTCTTCTCCAGTTGATTTTTGGTCACAGTGTTTTACCGCAGCAATAGAAAACATTTATAACACAGGCATTTTCCATGGTTTTGTGTGTGTGCACGTACACAAGTGCAGGTGTGTGTGTGTGTGTGTCTGTGTGTGTGTCTGTGTGTGCGTGCACACACATGCGTGATAGGCCTAGAATTTGCCAAGTAATCCAGTAATTCCCTTGGAATCAACCATTTTCTATATCCCCAGTGCTGGGATGAGAAGCATGCAAGGCACCAAATTCAGTGGTTGTTGTTTGTTTGTTTGTTTTTTATGTGGACTCTGATCACACACTGGTCTTCATCTTTATAAGACAAGCTTTTTGCTAACTGATTCATTGCTTCACCACCAATAATTAATGATATTTTTATTAACCAACTACACATCACCTATCTGTCTATGTAGGTCAGATATACTTCTTCTTTGCAAATGATTGTTCAGCTATCCATCTCCATCCCAAGAGAACAATTTATAGGAAGAGTCCAAATTCTTTTCTTAGATTCCTAGAGTCTAAGACACTGTTCCTCAGAAGACATAAATACACATTTTGAGTGGCAAATGCACATAAAAATGCAAAGGTAGTAGAGATGCTAAGAGCAGGTATATTGTGTTGATAGCTACAACTATATTAAATGTAAAGGGCTAGCTAGGACGTCATAACTTCTTAGGTTATAAGTTTGAGAAGAGGAAGAAAAAGAAAGAGAAACTTATTAAGGTATGAATCCTTAAAACACAGAGGCTGTAGGCTAAAAGAATGATCATACAAACAAATGCATACTCTAATTACAGGAAACTGTAAGTGTTGTCTTATCTGAAAAGCCATGTTTGCAAATGTGGCTAAGTTATGATTCTTGAGATAATGAAACAATTCTGGATTATCTGTATGCCATTCTGGTTCTTTTCATAAAAGGCACTCAATTGTCCTTCTCAGAGAAAGTTCACATACAAAGGAGAGAGGCAAGGAACAGAAGGATACAGACCTTTGTGTGATATGACCATAATGTTAGCAGCCAAAGGCTGGAAGAGTTGAGAGATGTTTTTACACCACAGCCTCTAAGGGCATTTGGTCTTACAGACAGCACTCTGGCTTTACACAGAGTGGCTAATTTTAGATTTCTTGTCTCTGATATATGAAAGGTATGCAAATATATTCTTTGTTAAGTTTTAGAAAATATCAAAGAAAAAAGACTAAAGCAAAGGTGAGTGGAAGTGAGCTTAAGGAGCAGGTTCTGAGAATCATGACCCAGGAACACATCTGTATGAGTGAGAGATGAGTGTCTGGATGCATAAGAGAACAAGTCAAGGGGATATCTAGGGGCTGAGAATAGGGCAAGTAGACAGGTGAGATAATCATAAATGTTGAAGAGATCAGGAGATGAGGCTGGAGGTAAAATTAGAGTACTAGACTGTAGAAGGTGTAGGAAGACCACTGGCAGAGCTTATTTTACTGTGAGTGATGTGAAAATCCTGAGGTGTGCACTGAGGAAATATGGTTTGCATTCTCAATACATTATTCAAGGAATATGGCAAAGTCCCATCTGAACCAACAGAAGCATGACAACAGGCCAGCTGAAGTGTGCAGGTCATGACTGCACATGGCTTCAGTGGAGGAGAGCTCACCTTACATTCTCTTTATTTTAGCATTCTCATCACAGTCTATCTGAGACACTGTTTGTTACATGAGCTGTATTCTACTTTACTTTTGCCTGCTTTAATTTTCATGATGAATTTCTAAATTACCTATAATATGCTTATTTCTATTTGAAGAGAACAAAAGAGAAAAAATTTTGTTGAAAGCTAGCATTTTTGTCATATTCATAAATTCACATTACCTAATCAGGAGGAAAACTTTTGACTATGCTTCCTTTAGTATTTATGGAACCTTTAAACTGTTTATTAAATACGATTTTAACATTTGTGAGACACCAAAAATAGTTTTACCAAATGACTTAGAATCTCCCATACATACATAGATAAATCCATCTAATACAATATAAATATTGTTGAAAGCCCCACATACAAAAACTTGTAGAGTTTTTATTTAGCCTATAAGCATCCTCTTATATATTTATAATAATTTTTATATTATTTTGGGGGATGATTAGTTTTAATTGTCAACTTTAGACAACCTAAAATTATAAAGAGTCTCATTTGGGGACTGTCTAGATCATATGGGCCCATATGCTCATCTATGGGTGGATTATCTTGGTTGTGTTCATTGATGTGGGAAGACCCAGACCATGTAGGTCGCACCATTGTCTAGGCTACACTGTAGAGAACAAGCTAAGCAGTAGAAGACATCCAGCATGCATTTATTTTCTTTCCTGTGACTGTAGATGTGATATTGACTAGATGTTTGAAGTTTCCTGCCTTGACTTCCTTATAAAGATTGGAATGAAAACTAAAATTATTAGCTGGAATAATTTTCTCCCATACACCAGTTTTTGTTACTATATATTGTCACAGCAATAAGAAACAAAACTACAATGGTTATAATACCCAATATGATATAAATCTTACATTGATGCCATATTATGCGACAAATGATTAGGATAAAATCTGAA
This sequence comes from Mus caroli, assembly GCF_978045245.1. Classification (NCBI taxonomy): domain Eukaryota; kingdom Metazoa; phylum Chordata; class Mammalia; order Rodentia; family Muridae; genus Mus; species Mus caroli. The sequence goes on along the minus strand of NW_028227258.1, from coordinate 140,990,212 downwards.
TTTATACAGCACAAATACATTAAAATATTTTCTGTTCACGATGGATTGAATGTGCAGAGGACTATCACTGACATACCTATGTGCTATTTTTTATATCACTTCTCCATACTTTGGTGAAGCCTGACTGTGTGTTTTGTGTTCCACAATCTCCTCTATTTCTGTTCATCACTGCTGCTCCTCTTATAGAATCCTTACTTTCAGCAGTTCCCAGCTAACCCCTTGCATTTGCATCTATCCATCATATATGACAGATCTATCACAGAACACGGAAACATAATTTGGAGATGTATTTGAAAATCAGAAAGACATGGTCAGAATATCTTGGGGCTTTATGGCCAAGCCAGGTAATTTTCATGCTAGTACATTACAACTTCTCTAGTAGATTTGATCCTATTTTCCTGTTCTGAAAAAGGCAAGATGACCCAAGCATCATTCATAAGGAAGACCCGACAGAAGATTTCCAGGTGAACAGAATAAGGAGGGAATTTCGCCACTCTGTTTAACAGTTCTTCTCTAACCTAAGTCACTCTGAGCTCACTATTGAGACAGAACTTTTACCTCTTTGGATCTCATCTATGTCAGATTTAATAACTTCAGAAATGCATTTATACATAAAGATTCCAAGATATTCTTGCAATAAAACAAGTTGGTGCTTTTACTCTTCTCTTATTTTTATTTGGAGTAGACCATTTTGAAATTTATCCCTGTTTACAAGCCTAAATCCCGTTTTCTTTCCTGGAAAGGAAACCAAATATTTACTAAGCTGGGAATTATGTACCAATGTTTTTTTCTGTGCCAGCATTGCTAATACAGCACCTCCCCACACAGCTTTCATTTCTATGGATACATACTATCCTGTGCTTATTCTAAGAAGACAGAAGTCAAATTTGACAGAATAAATGTTTAAAAAGAAATAGAGTTTATTTTAGAAAAGGGTCATAAGTTCTGCCCTCTGCTGGGAACAGCACTGGGATTTCTGGGTTGGCTTCTGAACCTTTTCAGACTCTCAGAGAAAGAGCTGGTTTGTAATAACTAAAGCAGGGATAATTACAAATTTATGTGCAAAACAGTACTTCAGCTTAAGACTTATATGAGAGGTAAAATATTAAGTTCAAAAGAGTTGTAAACACAAAGACATAATACTAAACTTTTAAAATTCTAGAAAAAAATGAAAGAAAAATTCCAGGCTTTAAGAGTAGATAAAGTGAACAAAGGCTGGAAAAATGAAGAACATTTTATAATTTAAATCTCAACAAAATTTAAAATCCTTTCAATTTGAAAGTCCCCTGCTAAGAGGATAAAAGGAAACAAACAATCAATGGTGTCCCCAGCTACCTCCCACCTAAGGGTTGTGGTTAGAGGTACATGGGGCCATACCTAGGTCTTTAGTTGGGAGCTGGCATCCAAGCTCAGATCCTCATGCTGCTATAGAATAGATTCTTATGTATCTTCTCACTAACTTGTACCACATGCTTGAAGGAATTTCAAGCATTATCACTCACGAATCCTGGGCAAAGGAGAATATCACAATGTGTTATTTCATACAACTGCATATAGTTTCTTTTATCTCAAAACAAAAATATTAGGTTTTTTTTTAAAAAGTTATAGTAATCAGAGAACTGGACAAGCCTGACAAACCAAGTTTGATCCCTTTGATTCACAAGGTAGAAACCGATATTTGAATCCTGTAAGACAATTGAATCCTGAACCTACACACACACACACACACACTCACAGAGTGGATAAATAATTATAAGATAATTTAAAGAAGAACTGTGGGTTAAATACTTCTAAGAAGCTCCTTTTAGCTCCACATAGTCAAAGCCACAGCCACCATTCCAGCAGAAAATGTAACCAAATTGTTTGCCTCCAAAGAAAGTCTTTTCCCAATCCTCAGGCATTCTCTTCCGAAAAGTCTTTCACAACCTCATGTAGATTTCTGTGTTCTCTTACTTCATCTGAATGTAATGGAAAAGAAAAAGTTTCTGTCTTCAAGCAATCATTCTTTATAAAAGAAACAATGTTTGAAGATATAAATCATTGAGTGTTAGTCTTAATGGACAATTCCTGGACTAAATCTCCCAGAGACCTAACCATATGTTTAACTGATAACTTTTCATCATCCCTTTGGTTTCCTCAGGGGGTGGGGGCGGGAGTGAAAATCTGTGATAGCTACTTTTAGTTAGTAACTTCCCCCTTTTACCTTGTATATATGTGTGGGTGTGTGGTATGCTTGTGTGTATGTGTGTTACATCAGAGATTACCCGAGTCTTTCTTCATTATTCTCCACCTTATTCATTGAGAGAGGGTCTCTCAATTGAACTCAAAGTTCAGTGATGAAGCTATTGTAGCTAGTGAATCCTGTCTGTTTCATGGATGCTGAATTATAGGACAATACAAGAAGGCTGTCATAAACAGTTGGCATTGAAGTGAGCATTTGATATATGACTCAGGTTCTCAGGCTTGCAAAACAAATGTGGTGAATACTCATAGAGTCCTCCCTCCAACCTTCACCATCAATATTTCTACATTATCTTTTGCTTGTTGTGTACATGTATTGTGCACATTGTGCAAACAAGTACTTAAAAACATTTTAATTGAAGTAGAATTTTATTACTTTCCTCTCTTCTTTACCAGAATTAATCTTCTCCCACCACCCAAGTTGATACCCTCTTTTTCTCTGATTATTATTTTTACCGAGAGGGAGGGGTGAGAAAGAGACAGAGACAGTAGTAAACATACACACACCACACTGATTCCATTCTTGTTGGTGATGTGTGTGTTTTTCAGACTGCATATTCTGAAGTAGACAACTGTTGAACAGACTCATCCCAAGGGGATACTAATTCTCCTCCCAGAGCCATTAGTGTTTGTAGTTCTTTGCCTATGAGTGGGACCCCAGGAAATGTGGATAGTGAGGAAATTCTTTATGCTGGTTTTGTTGAGAAGCATTTGTGGAAAACATCTATTATTCAGCCAGTATACCTTAACATGCACTTTTCTTCCAAAATTCTCTCACCCAATTAACCCCCATACCCAAGTCTAGGGGAGTCACTTTTCATTTCAAAAACAAAATGACAGGGTTTGTAAATATGAGACCACACTATTATGGGATGGAATACAGTTATAGTAACAGTTGTTACTAGAGTACATGAAACTCAAGTCAGATTGTATTATGCTTTCTTCTCAGAAAGAGACTTTCATAATTATTTCCAAACAGCCAAACATCCATCTGATACCCGTTCTTCACAGCCATCATGAAATTCACTTACCTGATACTTGAAGCCATGTCTACTGTCTCAGATGCAATCACTTTTGTATATCAAAAGAAAGCCTATCTGGATGCTTCTCTGGTAGAAATCAATGTGTGCTAACATGCCATATATATGCAAAAGCTTTTTCCTGCTTCTCAGTTATTTTCCTTCCATATTCTTAAAATAATAAGGGCCATAAGAATCCCCTGTCCTGTTTCCTTGACTTTATTCGTGACAAAAGAGAGCAAGGATGGCCTGAGGTATAGCATAAAAATAGGAAGACAGACTCACCAGAGATAAGTTGTAATCTAGCATGAAACATTGATGTGGCTTCAAGTTTGATTGTTTTGTAGGGGATAGTTTATTTTTCCTCTTAGGCTAAGAGTTAAAAATATAATTTGGAGACTGATTTATATCAATTTGGAAGGCTTGCCTAGGAAATGTGTCTTTCAATGTCTCGAGCTAGAAAAAAATAAGTGTTTTCTATATAACAGCAGCATGACCTGAATTAGCATGACCTTCCCTTGGTTGCCTCTCTAATTCTCAAAAGCAGATGCAGGAAATAAGGAAGTCTGGTCTTCTCTATCAGCAGGATGGCTAGGGACCTATTGTGAAAGCAAAACGAAGCTTTGTAAACATTTTTGTTTGTTACATGAAAATTGCTTTTGTGATAATGTCAAACTGAAAGCTAAATATGGGGTAGCAGTAAAATTTTGGATGTCTTCTGTACTAAAAAACCAATCTTTTGGAAACTACGACTGTTCTGTTCACCATTGTAATTTCCCTCACCTGAAAACTGCCCCAATTGTCTAATCCCTACTGAATTTAGAAGTGTTCAATATTCAATTAAAGCTCACTGGATAACGTAGTTGATTCTGGCCAATGAGAAGGTTGAACTGAGTCACCTCTCTTCTACCAGCACATGTGTACTGTGTGTGGTGGTTCCATCTTCCTGTGACTGATTTACATAGACAATAGTAATGATCTCCCCAGAGACATGCAGCCAACTAACTCACATAAACAGGCCTACGAGGTACTAAAGCCCTCGTTCACTAATTGATCTACTGACTTGGGATTTGCCCCTCCCTCTTCTTTTCTAGTTACTTTATCAAAGAGGACCACTTAACCACATGTCACAGAAGCAGCTTGTTTTGGGTAAGATTAGATTCAATTCCACCATCTTCAGTCTCTCTCTGTGCTGCAAATCAGATGCGCACATGGTCCTCTGAAAATTCTGCAGAGAACTGAAGAGAAGAGAGAGAAGGAAACAATAGATAAGGAGCATAGCAGTGGCATCATGAGCAGAGAGCTTAAGCCTAATTCTGATGGGAGCTCAGGTCTGAAAAAGTTTATTTAAGAGCCTAGCATTTGACTTGATCCTGGAAACTAGGTCAGATGGTAAGAGACAGAGGGGATATTTACTTGTGAAGAATATTTATCCCCTTAATCTCTTCCCTCTCATGTGGGAACAGAAGGGATTTTACAGGATGAATGATAGCTTCCTTGCATTCTAAAGAAGTCTTATTATATTAGTGCTAGGCCTGCAGGTATTACCCACACTGACCCTAGATGAGAACTTGGACTCTCTCTTACTCCACTGCTTTTGGAAAGCAAGCAAATAGACTTTGACCTAAAACACAAAACCTGAGTATCAGAAATAATTTGATTACAAGTCTCAGCTCTGAAAATTACTTAACCTTTATAAACCTAGTTTTCTTCTTGTCATGAGTGTGAGTGGTATGTAAGTCATTAAGATTTTGTGGGGATGTAATGCAAGGATGAGGGAAAGAGGCAGACCCTAAATTCTCACTATCAGAAAGCACTAGAAAACTATGAAAAATGCTCCTTTTGAAAATTTTATCTTATACTATTACACATATACCCTCCTGCCAATCATCCATAGGGGGAAAAATCACAACTATATACTCTAAAATAAATATTTAATTTGAAAACATAGATTTAACTCAAAGAATGTTAAGAGAAGCAAGTCACTGAAATATACCATTGTCCTTGGCAGGTACAGCAATGGACGGCCAAGTGTGCCTGCAGTGTTGTGCTCCCTTTTAGTCACGGTCACAGCAAAAACCAGTGTAGAGTTTCCTCCTTGCTGAACTGTAGCACCTATGTAGCCAGTGCTGCTTCAGGGGACAGCCATGCATTGCACTGGCCACCTGGGATTATTAGTTAAGGTGTCAAACTAAGGAGTGCCACTGTTTTAACTGGAGCAATCTGTGTTATCTTGGATTCCATACCAGGAATACGGCTTATATGCTGATGAGCTAGTGAGTATCCACTTTCATTTTGTAACATAAATTCTGGATCAGTTGAAGTAACTCATCAGACGATGGGGTTTGCTGCCAAACCTGAGGACCTGAAATTGATCCCCAGGCCCCACAGTGTGAAAAAAGAATTGATACACACTAGTTGTCCTCTGACCTCCAAACACACTGTGACATATGTGTACTCTCTCCTACACACAAAGACAGTCAGAAACACACACACACATTACTAAATGTAAATTTAAAAGATAAGAAAATTTTGCATACCTGTTTGTTCCTATGATATAGTTATAATGTACTGAGTATAAAAGGAAAGTTATGTAGAAAAATGTTGATATGACCTACAAAACATACAAGAGGGGGGTGGGTGGTCACTCTGGCTTCTGAATACAGTGAATTCTTCTTGCCAAATTGTTTACCATACTCTTTCCTATACAGAAACACAAGCTATGCTTTCTCTGATCCTTTCTCTTTCCCCTTCTTATTTGGAAATATCTAAAAATGTGTAGAGAGAAAAATACTCTTTGAAAGAAGTCACACTATGGTTCCAGTTTAGTGCCAATCAGAAATTATTACACTGATTCATTTTAGGGCACACATATGAATAGATTATGTTAACAAAAAAAGAGACAAAAATAAGCAATAAGTGCTGAATATTGCCCTGAGCACCCGGGGAGAACGTGTGATATGAATGTGGGACATGCCAGCTTTCTGATCTCACTGGGAACTTGCAGGTTTCTGGGATTGGTTGAATAAATGCCAGTTCTCATGTCCTGTCCCTAAAGTGAACACATGCAGGAGTTGGGGGATGGATGGAGGGGATGCTGCCCTCACAGTCTCCACTTGAATGGAAGCTGCTTTCTCAATGGCCTTGGCTTGCTGAAAATCCAACCCATTACTTCCTATTCTCCCCAAGACAATTAGCAATCAAATGGGAAGAATCAGGTGGGATTTCAATAAAGGTACTTGAAAGGTCCACATTGCATTGAATTCATTGAATTTAGTAGCATTTCCACATCAAAGAGCCCTGCAGCAGAGTTTACACTGTCATCCTTCCTTCCTTCCTTCCTTCCTTCCTTCCTTCCTTCCTTCCTTCCTTCCTCCTTTACTTCTTTCCATTTTTCCTTTTTTCCTTTCTTTGGTTTCTTTTATTCTATTTTTGTTTTTCTTGTTTTGCTCCCAGTCTTGAGAATTGAAGCTAGCACCTTGTGCCTGCTAGAAAAGCATTCTGACCAAACTTTTTCTGCCTGCTTCAATTCCTGTAGTAGCCATTGGACTCTTCTCCTGTGTTTAATTATTTATATTGCTTTTAAAAGAAATATATATTGAATATGTCATACAATGTATTTTGATCAAATCCTTTTCCTCTTCCATTTCTCTATGGTTCACAACATCACCTCCTTATCCACTCAACCTCATATTTCCTTTCTCATAAAACAAACCAAAACAAAATAACAAAAAACAGAAAACAACAACAAAAAACCCCACTTATACCCGCTCACAAACACACACACTAAGAGAGAGAGAGAGACAGAGACAGAGACAGAGACAGATAGACAGAGACAGAGACAGAGAGAGGAAGAGAGAACCATAGTGTCTTATTTATGTTGGCCAGCTACTCTTGAATTTGAAGCCTGCCCTGGATTGTGGTTTATATACCCAGTGTCAATCCATTCAAGAAAATTGATTTTCCCTCTCACAGCAACTATTGTTTTCCAATTTTTTATTAGGTATTTTTTTCATTTACATTTCAAATGCTATCCCGAAAGTCCCCCATACCCATCCCCGCTCCCCTATCCACCCACTCCCACTTCTTGGCCATGGTGTTCCCCTGTACTGGGGCATATAAAGTTTGCAAGACCAAAGGGCCCCTCTTCCCAATGATGGCCGACTAGGCCATCTTCTGCTACATATGCAGCTAGAGACATGAGCTCTGGGGATACTGGTTAGTTTATTATGGTCTTCCACCTATAGGGTTGCAGACCCCTTTAGCTCCTTGGGTACTTTCTCTAGCTCCTCCATTGGGGGTCCTGTGTTCCATCCAATAGCTGACTGTGAGCATCCACTTCTGTGTTTGCCAGGCAATGGCAAAGCCTCACAAGAGACAGCTATATCAGCGTCCTTTCAGCAAAATCTTGCTGGCATATGCAATGGTGTCTGTGTTTGGAGGCTAATTATGGGATGGATCCCCAGGTGTGGCAGTCTCTAGATGGTTCATCCTTTCATCTCAGCTCCAAACTTTGTCTCTTACAGCAACTATTCATTGCCAATAGATTCTTGGGTAAGGGTGGGAATTGGCTAAGGGTGAGGCTCTGTGCCTACTGAGCACTTTATGTGTTGGGTGTTGTATAGTTTGAATTTGTGCAGGTCTTGTACATGCTCTCATACTCTCTGTGAAGTTTGTATGTCTATCAGCCCTGTTGTATCTGAGGAAAAAGTACTATTTCTTTGCTATTCACCATCTCTGGCTAAAAGTCTTTCTGCCTGTTCACCCAAGTAGAACCCTGAGTATTCAGGCAAAGGGTGTGGTAATAACATTTCATTTAGAGCTGAGGACTCCAAAGTCTTCCATCCTCTGCACATTGTCCAGTTCTTGGTCTCTGTTAATTATCATCTGCTACAAAAAGAAGCTTCTCTAATAATGCTTGAGTAGGTGCTCTATTCTCTGTTACTAAGAGCTATTCGATTATTTTATTAATTTAGCAGAGTAATAACAGTTTTTACCCTAGTTTCATGTTTCCCTTTGGCAGTATCAGGTATGTGTCCCAACTCATGAAGCAGGCTTTTCTTCCTATCAAAAGGCAGTTGCCAGCTCTTACAGCATGTCATTCTTGTATCAGTGAACCTATCTTGCAAAATGTTAAGATTGTAAGTCACATGGTTTGTCGCTCAATGATGTTGATGAGTACTTTCCTTCATATGTATTAGGAAACATACCCTCTAGTGCAATGATGCTACTCAGGAGAGGTAAAACATCTAGTTGGGCACCAGCTCCATTTCTCCATGTTCTTAGACATAAGAATGTGGGTCTTGTCATCAGATTATAGAGAGTAGCCAAAGGCCCTGACCATACCTGCAATATTTTGGTGGGAGCATCTATTTATTTTTCTCTCTCTAAATTGTAGGTTCTAGTTCATGGATTCAATCACTATTATTTTAGGCTGTCTCTGCCTTAAAGTGTCATACTTACATCTAACTATATTGCTATTCCTGAGACATCTTAACACTGCTGGCTGTTGTTTCTCTGTGCTCGGAATTAAACTTAAGACTTCACACATACTAAACAAGTGATCTAGCACTGTACTATGTCCACAACCTTCTAAACCTGCTCTGAAAACAAAATATTTTCATCTTATAGAGGACCATTGCCATCATACACCTGAACAATCATCTCTCTCTTTCAAAATTTAAAGAACTCTGACTCAGATTTTGGGAGAATATCAAGACTCATGGTGGAAATTTTGTTTTTCCACTGCTACTTTCTATGAAGTTAGAAAAGTGCCCCATATTTCTCTGAATCTTTTCTCCAGTGGTGTGTACTTACCCACTTCTATTTTTTAATTTATCCAGTATTTAAGATTCTAATGTCGAAAATGTTCTAAATATACCTAATCGGTTTTTTGTTGTTGTTGTTGTTATTGTTAAAAATATCTAACTTTCAGTTCTTTTTATGGATAGAGTCTTCGTCCACATATTTTAAATTTTCCAATATTTTTAAAGATTTATTCTTTGAAGATTCCACATACATATGGGATGTGTTTTGGTCATATTCATTCCTACTAATCTTGTAGCCCTCATACTCACTCTAGATCCTTTTAACCCCTGTTATCCCCTTTCCAATTTAATGAACATATTTTATTTTTTAATAGTTTCTTTTAAAATGTTTAAATATGTATACAGGGAGCAGACATATCATCTTGTAGTGTTAAATAATTTCCTTGAGCCAGTACAATGACTCAGTAAGCAACCATACATCCCACCAAGTCTGACGACCTGAGTAGAATCCTCAGGATCCAATTGGAAGGAGGAAAATGACTCCTTAAATAATTTTCTTGTCTCTTTTTACTTAGTAACCTGAGTCCAATATATTAGGTGTTTTTATATGGAACATGGAGAGCTTCCAGTCAGCCCAACTGCTAAAGAAAATTGACTCTACCTTCTACTGAAGCCATTTACTGTCACTATTCCATCAAGGAGGGACTGTGCCTCATGAGTCCTTCTACCATGCATGCTGTAATACTGTTGTCACACAACCTTGAACAGTTCTTTTGCTGGAAATCATAGCTGCAGCCACTGCAATCAATAGCACAGCTATGTTATGGTCAGTAGACATCATCTCGCAGCACTCCTCTGTTCTCTGGCTCTTATATTCTTTTCCTGTCCTCTTCTGAAACATTCATTGAGCCCTGGGTATGAACATCTGTATGTGGTTGGTGGGATGGGGGTGGGGTGGGGTGGGGCTGAGGGTACCATTTGAGACTAATCACTCACAGTAACTTATTCTTAGCATTTAAATTGTTGAGTATATATTGAGTGTTTCTCACTTCAAAAAGGAACTTGAGTGTGGGATTAATCTATGGGTATATCCATAAGTATTCAGAAGCAGTGCTGACACTGCATCCATTTAGAAAAACAATATATTTGTTTTAACAACTTTCTTCATCATCAGCATGATCCATTAGATACTCATATTTGCTATTGGTATATCAATGGAACCTGCTAAACCAACAATCTCACTGATTTTTATGTGCCCTTAGGTATCTACAGTATTGACAGGGCATTTTAGTGTTCCTGAATTGTTAATTCTTAAGCATCTACCAATAATTTACTATAAAAATCGTCAGTGCCATAACGAGTTGTTTGGGAGAAGGAAATTTTTGTGTCTTTATTATCTAACAGTTAATTGTTCTATGTGGGACTTTCTGTGGATGAGAAAGGCCTATGGCCTGGGAAATTAAAAAGAGAAAGCAGGCTCTTTTTTATTTAGCCATTTCAAAGACAATTCTTTTAAATTTGATCCAAAATTTAATTTTAACAGGTTTGCATTTAAGGAAACATTCATTGTGTCTTCTCTAGGTTTCTGATTCTTTTCTTTTTAACCAATCATATTATAAGGACCATGGGAAACATCTATGGTATTGTGAATGAAGTGTCACTTATCTATGCTTTATAAGCACCTCCAAGGGAAAAGAAAAGTAAATTTCAAAAGCATTAGTTAAAAAAGGGTTATTACCTGGTTTCCATAAATAACTAATGGCTAAAAACAAAACCCTTCTTAGGGCTTAGAGTCTTTCTACTTGTTCTCAAACACTCTGCTCTGTTCATGACTTCCCAAGCTCTTTGACTGTTTTATACAACTTCTTGTGGCATTATCACAGCCTTATTCTTTGAGCCATAGAATCTAGAACCTATAAAAATAACTCAAGACCTCTCCCCAAGAATCTTCTCTGGTAAATTTAGCTTGAGGAAATGAAGAGACACTTAAGGAATCTTTATTTCTGTCTGATACAGAGGCAAGAAAGTAGATGTATGTAGATACACATAGATGGACACTCAAAGGCCAGTTGTATTTGTGTAATTTATACTGATTAAGTTAAATGCATATAAATAGAACACCCATGTATACTTTAATATATCAAATTTCTAACAACTACTTCAGCAGATAGTGCTGAGGCAATTCAATGTCAAATATCTCCATTACATTATCTAGGAAATTTCGCCCATTGCACATAAAAGATAGTAGTTTATTTTTGAATATACAGAGAATCTTCTCATATATATCCACAGCCACCCACTCTATTACTGTGTTCTTTTCATCTTCAAGAAACAGAGTGTCCTAATTCCGTCTCATATTCTGAAGACATACAAAGTGGCGACTGTATATCAAGTTCTTGGTAAGTACATTACAGTTTGTTTTGTGTATCGATGCTTGAGAGTCCTCTAATGTGTTTTACCTGATTCTTTAATGAAGGGAAAACAGCAACAATAAAACAATAATAAACAAACACAATTTGTGGTAGTGAAATGTTTTCTTCCTAATCTATAGGATGCACTGCTAAACAACAAGTCAGTAAAAATTCTCCTGGAACAATTCTGGAAAAATTCTCTGATTTGTGTACTCCTTTCCTCCTTGTTCATATGCATCAAGGGAGTTCTTACTACTGTATTACAATAAATATTAGTGGTCTTTGAAATGCCCATTGTTCTAGGAGGAAGAATGGATGAATTGGCCCACTACATCAAAAAGCACTTGAAGTATTATCTGGCTCTTTAGCTAGTTATATTACTGTTTTCCAGAGAAGAACCACATCAGAGAAAAATCAGAAAGAACCTCATCTAACATATACCTCCAGGTTACATGGAAGAATAAGAATGGTTGATTGGGGGCTGGAGATATGTCTCAGCAGTTAAGAGTGCTGGCTGCTTTTCTTGAGGACCTCGGCTCAATTCCTGTCACCTACATAGCAACTCGTAACTGTCTGTAATTCCTGTTCCAAGGGATCTGACATCCTCACACAGACATACATTCAGATAAAATATGTGTACATAAAAAATAAAAATACATAAACTATTTTTCAAGTGGGAGACTGTTTTAATGGGGTAATATAGTACCATTTTCCATGAATTGTGGAGAATAAGATAGTTATATTTAAAAAGTAAAAACAGAACCCAATGACATCACATGATTATAAAAATATTCAAATATGAAATCAGGTATCTCTGGGTTGTCTCCTGTCTGGTAAGTGTATTTGCTGAAAAAGGCTGGGCTTAATGTTTAGTTGACAGTGTTAATACATACCAATATATAATGCCAAACATTTTCAAATTGTGCTAATCTAATTACAGGTTATTGAAAGAATGCTAAATGCAGTAAGAAGAAACAGCATTTTACAAAGCATATTTACCATGCACAGATCAGCTAAGTTTCTTATTCAAATAAAGTTCTCAATTTAGTAGTTCTTGAGTGTGACTTAAGAGTCTGCAATTCTTTCTTTGATCTCAAATTTAAGAATTCTTTTCATTGACAAAGAATATTTGTAATATGTATGAGGGTACAATATGGTAACATAATGTTCATTTGATTCATGTGTTGAATAATGATCAACTCTAGGTACTTTGCATATTTACCACTTTAAACTATTAACATTTCCTTGTGAGGACAACATTCAAATTCTTGTCTTCTAACTATCTTGAGATATGTAATGTATTATTCCTAATTTTATCCACCCAGAGACATACAATACAAGAACTTAACAGTTCTATCACTCAACTACATGATACCTTTTGTTTGGTCTATCTTCCTTCTGCCTCTTTTGATTTACCTCTCTTTTGATTTACCTCACTCTCTGGTAACAACTATTCTGATCTCAACTTCTATAAATTCAATTTTCTAAGACTTTATCTGAAGCTATGTGGTCCTTATCCTTTGGAACAGGTTCCATCCAATGTTGACACAAATGACAGGGATTATGCTTCTTATGTCTAAATAGTAGTCCAAGGTATAGATTAATCCTTTAATCTAGTAGTAGCCTTTATCCACTTGTCTGTTGACAAGCACATGAGTGGATTGCACTTTTCAATGCTTGTAAATAGTGCCACAATAAACCTGTGAGTGCTGGAGTGTTTTCAAAGTGTTAAGTTAATTTATTTTGTACATATATACCCAGCAGTAGAAATACTAGATAATACAATAGTAGTGTCTTTAATTTGCTTTTTTGAATAAGAAAGCTTTACTGTTCTTCAATTATTGCTTTACTAATGATGTTCGGTATTTCTAAAAAGTTCTCAGAGGACACTAGAGTCTGGCCTATAAATATATCAAAGTTTGAGCTGCAAGACTTAAGTCTTAGAAAAATATTCCTACAATGCTCTAGAGAAGATTTTCTTCATACAAATGTCTGATTGAGCACAATACAGAAGTTCTAGAAAAAAAAAAACTAAAAATTCACTTATTCAAGTAGAGACTTAGGAAATATAAAAATCATTGAATTGTTTGTTGAACCTCCAGAAACTTCATTCAGCCTCCTATGAGGGGTTCAAGAAAAATTCAAGAAATAAAATGAACCAAGTGGACAAATGTCTGGGTGCTAGAGAGATGACTCACCCTTTAAGGTTATTTGTAGTTCTTATCAAGAACATTTTCAGTTCCCACCACAAACAATGTGGCTTTCATATCTCCAGTTCCAGGGACTCCAATCCTCTCTTTTGAACACTTCCGCAGACAAAACACTCATACACATCAAATAAATACTTCTTATAAATGTGTTTATTGTTACAATTTGGGAATGAAAACTAAAGACAATTTGTGAAATATTCCAAGACTAACACAATTTTAGGAAGACAGAGAGCCATTGACATCATGAGATTGATAATTGATAGAACTGCTTTTAACAAGAAAATAAGTGACACCAAACACTGAAGCAAACATGGAGAAAGTGAATATTCCTCTCTGCCAGAGGAGTATTCTGTTGTACAGCTAATGTAAAAGTCACTACAGAAGTTCTTCAAAAGCCTAAAAATAAAAGTACCATAAGTTATAAGCTTCTGGGCACGTAAGCAAGGGACTCTTTTTTTTTTAATATTTTTTTATTACGTATTTTCCTCAATTACATTTCCAATGCTATCCCAAAAAGTCCCCCATACCCTCCCCCACCTCCCCTATGCACCCATTCCCACTTTTTGGCCCTGGGGTTCCCCTGTACTGGGGTATATAAAGTTTGCAAGTCCAATGGGCCTCTCTTTCCAGTGATGGCCAACTAGGCCATCTTTTGATACATATGCAGCTAGAGTCAAGAGCTCCGGGGTACTGGTTAGTTCATAATGTTGTTCCACCTATAGGGTTGCAGATCCCTTTAGCTCCTTGGGTATTTTCTCTAGCTCCTCCATTGGGGGCCCTGTGATCCATCCATTAGCTGACTGTGAGCTTCCACAGAAAACAGAGACATATGCTTATTTATGCTTACTATTGTACTATTCACAATAGCCCAGAAATGGAGCCAGTAGGGAAATTCATCAATAGATGAAAGGATAATGAAAACCTGCGAATATATACAATGGAATTTTCTTCAGCTATAAAAAAATAAAATCATGACCCTGGCAGGAAAGTAGATGGAACACTGTGCTTATTAAAATTAACCAGCTTCAAATGCTTCTCATTATCTTTCAAAGATGGAGTCTACACTTATATGTGTGTATAAATAAATATGTGTATTTATCTATTTGTGTGTGTGTGTAAGTAGGTAATGAAACTAAAAAGGGAAACAATATTGAAGAGGAAGAGAAATATAGACTAAGGAAAAACAGTAATAGAACACATGTGCTGTGAGAACAGAGGTCATGCCTACCTGGCAGAATAAAGAGGCCTACACAGAGGGTGGATGGTACAAAGGAGGGTAGAGATAGAAATGATTGAGAAAAAAAATATGGTATATATATATATATATATATATATATATATATATATATATATATATACCATAATGAAACCCATCTCTTTTGTATTTACCTAAAATTTTAATGTTGAGCCAAGGATTTTATGTTTTGTACCTAAGCCAGTAATGACTTCATGCTCTCTCTTTTAAAATAGAAACCCTTAAAATGAAGTATTCTGTGTAATTTTTCAAATATGCTAATGTTTTTTACTGCTTTTTGTTCTAAAGAGAAATATTCTAATGGAGTTTATACAAGAAAGCATGTTTCTAGAACAATAAAAATACTTATGAGGGGCATGGCAGTACATGCCTTTAATCCTATTTCCTAACAAGGGAAGGCAGGAGAATTTGGAGCTCTAGACCAGATATGGCTGCATAGCAAGTTCCATGCCAAAATGTATATACATAAACCCTATATATATACATACAATAAATCAATATAGAAATAAATAATATACTTTGGTGACTTAATGTTACCTAAGATAATTGGTGGGACTCTATTTACATGCAAGCCACTGTATTAAGTTTTGTACATAGAATTAACAGTCAAAATAGTTGAAATAGCCCCAAATATCCTCCTGAAGAATGTATGCTTTCCCTCATTTGTCACTCATGAAGTCTGGCTTAGAAATGTCTCTCCAGAATTATACCACAGGTCTTGACAAACTAGGATTCAAATATATTTGACTCCTCTTTCTTTCATCTTTCCCTCTGATAGTCTCTTTCAATAAAAAAAGAAAGAAAGCAAAAGAAGAAGAAAAAGAAAACGAAAGGAAAGGAAAGGAAAGGAAAGGAAAGGAAAGGAAAGGAAAGGAAAGGAAAGGAAAGGAAAGGAAAGAGAGACAGAAAGTAGAACAAAGCTTCATTTGTATGAGGTAAACACTTCCCATAAATATGGGCAACTGCCTCCAAAGGTAAAAATTAGCTTTCCAGGGGAGAAGGGCTATGAAACAAATCTTACTGTTTACAATAGTCAATGGAGCATAGTGGAGAAATGGATCTCTGTATGTATGTGTTACTAACATTTCATAAAACAAAAGTGACATGATTAAAAGAAAATACTCAGTTTTCTGGAGGAGAGATCAGACTAAATGCAGAGCCAACATGGAAGGTAGGACTGAGAGATCCCAGAGAGAACGAGACTGCATCACAAAAGAAACACTATGTTCAACATCCTTCAGAAAATGGTAGTGTCTGCAGGTCTTAGCATATGGGAATAACTCACCACCAATGGAGAACACTTGCTGGTGGTTGACAACTCCATATAGAGGCAACTGTGTTTACTATTCATACAGATCCTAACAACCATGTGAGATTTTGTCACCTCTGAGAAACTACCTATTCAGAGTAGACAAAGACAGTGAAGCAAAGGAAAAATGGAGAAAGGGAGCAGGGATGGAGAAAGGGCCAACAGCTTCAGTAATAATAATAGTTATAATAATAATAGTTATAATAATAATAATAATAGCTTCAGTAATAGTAATAGTTTTTAGATAATTCCCCCAACATAAGCAGAATATTGCCTAAGATTCTCAGGACCTATCGGAGCCAAGTATCCACTCAAAACAATGGCACACATTGCCCTGTACAAGAAAACAAACAGGATTAACTAATTGGCAGTAAAGAATCACACCTGGCAGAATGAAAGTTCTGCTCTGCTGGCAGCTCTGGGGACTGATATGGCTTCCTGGAAAGAGAGGATTCACGTGCAAGTGTACCACGTCCAGGGCCACATTCTGAAAGAGAAAGACCAAAGGTGGATGTCATATGTCACTCAGTTTAGTTTCTTCATAAAGGACCTTTAAAATTGATCTCAAATACACAGCTAAGTAAAAGTGTCTTAGCGAAGTAGGGAGATTGATAAATCACAATGAAAGGACTTCTGTCTTAAGAAACAGGGAGAGCCAAGGTTGAGGAAACCAGCAGTCAGGAGACACAGGGAATGTTGTGGTTTTGATGTTAGTTAGGCTTCAATAGCAAATTATAAATTGAAAGAGCGAGAGAAAAAAGGAAGAAGGAAAGAGATGGGGAGGTGCTGAGAGAGAAGGAAGAGGGAGAGAGGGGCACACATGGTACAGGGAAGTACGATTTAAGACCTTCTAGCTTGAGGAGAGCAGTGCATCAGGAAGCATAAGGCCAGGCTCATCACTTAGAATAAGTGATGCATGGCACACAGCAGTATGCTTTTGGCAAATAAAAGCATCATCAGAGCTTCATAATACTTGTTCAGTGTCCCTGGCAACTGCAGTAAGGAATGGTATGAGCCATGATGACAGGCAGCAGCCAGAAGTCTGTGGTTTAGAATCATAGTAACTGAAAAGCAGAACTATTTGGTTAAAACAGGGACAACAGAGGAGAGGATGCAGTGATGCATTGGATCTGTGAAATCAATAAAAGAGCCAATTGCTGGGTTTCCTACAAGTTGACAGGGGAGACTCAAAGGTAGTTGAAGATACTGAGTATGCATATGCACTTTGCCACTGCGATATCACTATAACAAGTACAGTTTTCACCACTAGGACCAATATTTGAGAGAAGCAACTTGGGCATTCATGGTTTTATAGGTTCCAGTTCTGTTGTAAAGGTCCATGATTCATTGAAGAATGATACCCTGAACTCTAATAGTGCGTAAATGCAAAGAGTGTTTTATTCTGCAGAAGTCCACCATGCTGGGGTCTCCCATTACCAAGACAGAGAGATACCCAAGTGAGTTTGCAGGCCTGATTTAAAGCACATTATGGAATTCCAGGGTAGGTGACCTCTATGTTAATCTCTTGGATCCATCTCTATAGACATTCCAATACTAGGATGTGGGAGCTGGAAACTTGATTGGGAGTTCTGCAAACTGCTGCTGACCATGCCTTAGGCCAGGTGGTTAGCTTTGGAGGCCTGGACTTGGCTGAAATGGTCCATTTCTTGGAAATGGGGATTTTGGCCTGGCCTTTTTAACTGCCAAGTTGAAGTCTGTCATGGAATCAGCCAAGGTTCCTCACTGCTCCTGTTGAGACTGGGCTCTACTGAGGGAGAGGGAAAGAGGGAGAAAGTGAAGGAGAGGGAATTTCCAATCCTTCCTTCCCCAGCTAACATTTGGGACAGCAGCAGCAGCTGACAGTATAAGCTTCTACATCTCTATCCTGGTAGCATAGTTCGTATTCAAACCATGACAGTTGCTATTTTATTTGCTTCCTAGGCTGGTCTTTTCTGGCCAGTGAATTCACCAGGAAAACATGACAAATGTCAGTTGGAATTAAAGAAAAATATCCCACATTTTCTAGGAACTGAGGGTCAGAAGCTGGGGGAAACATTTCCTCTTTCCTCCATCCTGGAGGTTTATAGTTCCTCTTCTCTAATAACAGCACAAAGTCTGAAAAGGACTTGTGATCTCTCAGAAAACAGGTCAAAGAACATACCAGAAGAGGCTCATGCTGTCCTGCCAAGTCATCTTCCACCACTGCAGAGGAGATGCATCTTACATCCCTTCCTGATTTCATCATGGTTTACTTTTTCTCTTTTAGAGTGATCAGGGAAGAAAAAAAGAGCAATTCAAAGATGGACAAATAAATCCACTTTTCCTCTGAAGAGTTTAGGGAGACTGAAAGCAGAAAGTGGAGGAAGAGTCCAAGACCAAGAAAGACATTATAGCCAGAAACAATCTGTTGTTAGGAGCTGATCTTTGGAACTAAGTCCTTGCAACAGAAACTGGAGGAGGTCTTCCGGTGTGGAATGAAATATTCTCTGTGCTTGTGTTTTCTGAAAGCTTACTTTATTCCCCTGATATTCTGGGGGTGTATTTTGGTTTCCTTGGTATCCATCACTGTGCTCAGTTTATTTTCAAGGAATCTGTTTCAACACTGAAGACAAAAGTTATGAACAAAGCAGTCGTGTCTCAGCTCTCCTGCAATTTGAATTTAAGATGAGAATGGCACCACCTAAGTAAAAATACATACGCCAACAATAATATACATCTCTGACATGAAGACAGACCTCAACATCACGAAACAGAACACAATGTCTGCAAATAGAGTTGGAGTCAGAGTAGGATGGAGTTTGCCAAAGGTGCCAATGAACTCAAAAGGAAAAAAGAAAAAAGAAGAATCTTTTCAGAAATAATGCTGTTGTGTGGACAGAACAGGGACTGTAAGAAGATTAGTGTGATGAAAAGTCCTACTCATACCTGAAAGGGTAGCCATTTGAGTGCATGAATTTGTCCAGTCTGAAGCCCCAGTAGTCCTGTCTTTCTTACCCATGATGGGAATACAGGCATGTGTCTCTGTGCTCACCTTTTTACATAGATTTAGGGATTGGAACTCAAGCCATCCTACTTGAGTGGCAAGCAACTTATCTACTAAGCCATCTCCCCAAATCCATGGGGAGAAACATTTTAGAAAGCTACACAAATGCTAAGAGATGAACAGGAACGTAATAAATAACTAACCCTATGGTGGGCACAGAGTAAGCACAATGTTTGTGGTAAGTTAAATGAATGAGCATGTGTGCCAAAGAATATGGTAGACAATCATGGTTGTCCACTTGATACACCTGGGGAGAGAGAACTTCCTTTGAAGAGTTGTCTCCAACACATTGACCTATGGACATGCTTCTGTGACATATTCTTGGTTGATAATGGATGCAGGCGAGGCCAGTCATGAGCAGTAAAATGATAGGACAGTGGACCACAGCTTTTTGAGAAATGTAGCTTCGTAAGCCAGTAATCAGTAATCAGCGTTATTTCATGCTTACCTGCTCAAGCTCCTGCCTTGAGCACCTGTATAAGCCTCTCTTGTTAACACACTATAATCTGCAAGCTAAATAAACTTTTTCTTTGTCCAAATTGCTTTTGGTCATGCTATTTTATTATAGCAACAGAAAACAAGCTAGAATGGAGGTGGGGGCTTCTATGGTTACAACTGAGGATAAAATAAGGAAATCTGTCATGATCACCTCACCGAGCATTTGTCTGCTAGGGGTGCAGTGGTACCAGTTGAGAAAATATCTAGGGAAGAAGTCTGAGGAGAGGGTGACTGGAGCAGGCATTTGACATATGAAGTGATACCTCAAAGAAGGCGGGGCTGTGTATGTGAAATTTGCCTGTCACAGTCACACAGATGACATTTAAACAAAGAGGATCAAGAAATCCCTTGAACACAGAGAAGTAGAGAGGACTAATGTTGTTAGCTGGATGATGGGTCTCTCAGATTTCCATGGCCAGATTCAGAGATCCTAGGCTGTAGGTTCTGAGAGCACTAAGTACTAGGATACAGTGATTTTTCTTAATTATTCAGGTGGGTAAATGTGGGCATATAATCATTCATGTTGGAAAATCTTTCTGGGCTTTAGCTTGCAATGCATGGACTAAGGCAAGAGGTAGAGGGTGAACTTGAACAGATCTGGCTTACTTGACCAGGAATGAGGAAAGAGAGTCAAGGAGGGCAGAAGTTCCATAGCTTCAGGAGAACACAAAGATGTAGGACCGTGAAAGGCAACCTGGTTCCTGGTTGAGCTAATGCTAGAAACCCCGTGATGCTAAAGGGACAGTAGGCATTTACCTGATTCCCAGGCACCAGGATCGTGGCAAGAGGTCTCAGCCCTCCATAGATTTGTGACCATCAGTCACATAAGGGTAATGCCCCAAACCTCTCCACAGGTAGAGGTCATGGCAGGTGGTCACTTAGACTCAAGACCGATGTGGATTTTAATGAGGTACCTGAAGGCCTGTAAGACTTAGCCAATAAACTCTCCTTCCCAGACACTCCTCCCCCTCAAAAGGTATTTAACCTCAGGCTCACCTTGAGAAGTGGGGTAAGGTTTCATTCATTCACTTTCTGCCATGATAACAAATGCCTTAAAACTATGGACTGCCTCTTTTGATCCCCTACAGAGTCACTTTCTAATCTCCTATAGAAGGACTCTCTGCACTCCCAGCCATGGCCACCATCAAGCCAGCCTACAACCAAAAAGCCAAGGACTCATCCCTGTGGATCCAGGGTTAGGATTTTTTCCGCACCCACAGGCTAGATCTAGACACCCTCGGGCCTCCACTCTGTTCTCAGCTATTCTGCTGCATCCAGCAACACCTAGGTGTCTCAGAGCCTGAGAACCAGATGGCTCCGGCCTCCTTGCAGGCCCAGGGACACCTTCTCCCTGACAGCTTTGCCTGCCCCAACCTCAAACTGAGCTTCCCAATCCTCAGAGTGGTGTCCCGCAGCTTCCCTAAGCTTGATGCCAGACCTGGAGACAGTGTGGGGTAAACTTGATCAAAACTACCTCATCCTGTCTTCCTGAGCAGCTGAGCCCTGTGGTGAAGCTGACATGGGACCCCACTAACCCTACACAAAGAGAAGCTTTTCCTCTAGCCCTTGTAGAAAAGAGCTTAATCCTCATGATGTCTTATTCTCCAGGAAAAACAATTTTTTCTAAACTTTTATAATTTGCGTTTTCTAACAAGGAGAGAATGTACAAGGGAAATTTGGGAGGTGATACCACAGTATGCCACTAGCAAACTAGGGAGCTCATCCAGTCCCAGAATCAAGATTGGTGATATCATTGGTAGTGGGCAAGGAAACTGAGCACCAGAGGGGATGTAAGCCCTGTATTAGGAAGAAACAAAGGCCTAATAAGAGAAATTAAATTCTACATGAAAGATCTCAGAAGAGGAATGGAAGAGAGTTAAGCAATGAAAACTAGGACAGGGTTGACATGGTAATCAAAGAGCTTTCTGGCCCTGATGGTGCGACTTACAGTCTGTGTTGACACGGTTGATTTATATCCATAGCAAGTAATGTGATTGATGAGAATATGATGTTAGATAATAATAAATCTAATTTCCAATTATGAGATCCTGAGAAAGAAGTAGAATGTTTACTACATGTATATACTCTATGCTGATATGGAAAAAAAACAAAACCACAAGTCTCACCATAAAAAGGACAAAAGATAGTTTTTATTCTGGTGTTATCAGTGGTAATACCCCAGGAACACATAGTTAGATTATCCAAATCCTGTGTTCTAATGAGCTATTTTATGAAGTTTCATATAGAAGTAAAACAAAGAATGCCACAAATCAAGGCACTTTTAAAATACATTGGTAGAATCATAAGGCAGGTAGGATATAGTCAAATGGGGAAACCTCTGTTACAGGCTTCATGCTGCCTGATGATGCTCTTAAACTTCAGCGTTGTGGAAGCTAGTGATCTGCTAAGTTAGTAGACTTCAAAATTCTCTATTAGATAAGAGTCAGATGAAGATAGAAAACTGTCAACAAGGGGCTAAAGATAAAGTGGAATAAATTTTAATTAGACTCTTGACATAAAATTTTCTTACCTATTATGATCATTTAAGTTTGTTTTAGTTTTAAATTATATCTGTAAGGGTGTTTTACATGCATGTTGAAGATGTACATTGTGTGCCCTAGAATGCCAAAGAAGGTGTTGAATTTCTAGGTACTGGATTTACATATGGTACTGAGATAACACATGAGATCTGAGAATCAAATGTGAGACTTTGGGAGAGAATCTTATTCACTCTGGTATCTCTCTAGCTCCCTATGAAGAAATTTTTAATAGGTTAATCAGTCAATCTTACAGAAGCTTTACTAGGAGGGGCAACTTCTTCCCATGAACTTTCATTCATAAATACACACAAATATATACCTATTATATACCTATAGTATATACATAGATAGATGATAGATAGATAGATAGATAGATAGATAGATAGATAGATAGATAGATAGATAGGTAGATAGGTAGATAGGTAGATAGGTAGATATGGATATTTGTACATGTGCATGTTTGCTTGGCCTGACAAAGACATGTAACCATAAAAATGCACAGCATATGAATGCTTCATGTGAATTGAGGATAGCAAGATGCTGTAGGACTTAGAACTATGGAAGGTGTGTGTGTGTGTGTGTGTGTGTGTGTGTGTGTGTGTGTGTGTGTGTGTTTCCATTCACATGCACATGTGCATAAGTCAGAGGACAGTCATGGGTATCAGTCCTTGCCTTCTACTTTATTTGAGCCAGGGTCTCCTTATTGTTCATAGCTCTATATCCCAGGCTTGATGACCCACAAGCTTCCTGTTTCTACCTTCCATATATGATCTTGGATTACCAAGATCTGACACTATGTCCAGCTTAGCCTGAATTACTGGAATTTAGACTCAGGTCCTCATATTTGCATAGCAAGTGATTTGACCACTGAGCTCTTCTCAAGACCTAGAAGGTGTTCTTTAAAGAGGTTAAAATTCAAATGTCTCCTTCTGCCTGATCCATGCTGCTGGGGCAGACCTCTAGTTGGTCTGTTCCTATGAAGAATCCATATCCTGATCCATCCTAGAAGACCCACTGCACTCAGAGCAGTTGAGGACCTGCTGCACTCAGAGCAATTGGACCCACTGCATTCAGAACAGCTGAACAGTTGAGGAACCTCTGTACTCAGAGCAGTTGATGTACTGCTGCACTCCAGGCTGTTGGACAACAGCTTGACTGCTACACTGAAGATTGGCCCATATCACACAAGGAAATAGAAGACATTAAAAAATTCCCAACCAAACAAAAACAAAAACGAAAACAAAAAAAAAAACAAAAAATAAAAAACAAAAAAAGACCCAGGACCAGATGGACGTAGTGCAGAATTCTACCAGACCTTCAAAGACGACCTGATACCAATTTTCCTTAAACTATTCCATAAATGGAAACAGAAGGAACACTACCTAACTGGTTCTATGAAGCCACAATTACTCTGACACCTAAACCACACAAGGACCCAACCAAAAAAGAGAACTTCAGACCAATTACACTTTTATTTTTTTACTTTTTAAAAAATTAGGTATTTTCTTCATTTACATTTCAAATGCTATCCCCAAAGTCCCCTATATCCTCCCCCCCCCCGATTCCCCTACCCACCCACTCCCACTTGTTGGCCCTGGCGTTCCCCTGTACTGAGGCATATAAAGTTTGCAACACCAAGGGGCCTCTCTTCCCAATGATGGCTGACTAGGCCATCTTTTGATACATATGCAGCTAGAGACACAAGCTCCAGGAGTACTGGTTAGTTCATATTGTTGTTCCACCTAAATAGTGTTGCAGACCCCTTTAGCTCTTGGGTATTTTCTATAGCTCCTCCACTGGGGGCCCCGTGTTCCATCCAATATCTGACTGTGAGCATCCACTTCTGTGTTTGCCAGGCACCAGCAAGAGACAAGAGACAGATATATCAGGGTCATTTCAGCAAAATCTTGCTGGCATATGCAATGGTGTCAGCATTTGGAGGCTGATTGTGGGATGGATCCCCGGGTGTGGCAGCCTCTAGATGGCCCATCCTTTCATCTCAGCTCCAAACTTTGTCTCTATAACTCCTTTCATGGGTGTTTTGCTCCCAATTCTAAGAAGGGGCAAAGTATCCACACTTTGGTCTTTGTTCTTCTTGAGTTTTATGTGTTTTTCAAATTGTATCTTGTATCTTGGGTATTCTAAGTTCCTGGGCTAATATCCACTTATCAGGGAGTACACATATCATGTGAGTTCTTTTGTGATTCTGTTACGTAACTCAGGATGATACCCTCTAGGTCCATCCATTTGCCTAGGAATTTCATAAATTCATTGTTTTTATTAGCTGAGTAGTACTCCATTGTGTAAATGTACCACATTTTCTGTATCCATTCTGCTGTTGAAGGACATCTGGGTTCTTTCCAGCTTCTGGCTATTATAAATAAGACTGCTATGAATATAGTGGAGCATGTGTCCTTCTTACCAGTTGGAACATCTTCTGGATATATGCCCAGGAGCGGTATTGCAGGATCCTCCTGTAGTACTATGTCCAATTTTCTGAGGAACTGCCAGACTGAATTCAAGAGTGTTTGTACAAGCTTGCTCTTATCTCTTATGTTTTGGTACCTTCTTTTAAAATGGATAATTCCCTTACAGTGGGCTGTCAGTCTTACCTGACTAACAGCCAGAGGTATGTGATTCCTTTTTAACTCTGGTCTGAGTTCTCCAGTTGGTCACCTTTTTCAGGTGAGCCATAAAGGGTTTTTAATACTTTCAACCATGGCCAGACACCAGAGTTAGGAAAAAGAACAGAGTTTTAAAAAAGCTGTCACAGAAGGAAAAAAGAGCAAAACAGCTGAAAACATCAACCTGCATGTTTATCCCAGAGGTTCAGTGATGATAAATGGGAAGGTCTAGAAAAAAAAAAAAAAACCCATGAAGGTCTGAACCAATACCCAAGAAGTTGGATAGGACATCCAAATGGACACTTAAGGGAAGAATAAAAAACAAAATTCTAACATTGAAATAAGAAGACCCATTTGGATGTTTCAGGAAAAGAACATGAACTTGTGAGGTATTGTTTCATCTGGTCTTAACACAATGCCATCTTAAATTTGGCCCAATACCCATGGCAAGTAGAAAGAACAATGAAAGACAGGCATATCTATGGCCATGATAATGTAGCTTTTTAATCTTATTAAGGAGGGTCAGCTACTACTCTATCCGGAGCTTCAAGTGATCAATGAGATACGCTAAAATATTTAGGAAAGGAAAGATGAATAAGCACAGACCCCTCGATGAGGCATCCATTATGTCTCTATGCAAGATGGAATGGGACTTTGCTGTAGTGCCGCTATTTAGATGTCACCTGTGCCCCTGTAATTAACCTTGCATATGCTTTGTACCAAGCTCAGTAAAATCACTGGACTTACTATGTTGGACTTTGGTGAAATGGTACTTTGGGTCTGTCACGGTTATCCACCTAGAATTATTGTGTGGTCATTTGTATTAGAAAAGTTGGCACAGCAAAATTAAAAGTTAGTTCTTTCTGAAGATAAAATGCTGGGATTTTTCTTTTGGTTAGATTGAAAGACAAGAGGTGAAGAAAGAATGTGACTAGAAGGAGATGGGACAAGCTTATAGATGATGAAAAGCATACAAGACCAATCAGCTAACATTGAGTGAACCGTCTTTCTCAAACAAGACAATGATCTCCAAAGTGCAAAAAGAGATAAATCATGGTCACAAGGAAATTGAAAACCAAGACTGGTGAAGGGATAGTGTGAAAACATAAAGCCCTTCAAATCTTTTGGTCTCAGAAAAAAAGTGCATCTCAGGGAAGAGAAAGAGCTAAAGGTTTGATTATAAAACCATCACAGCCTTTAGAGCTGAAGGGCACAAGAAATGTGATGCAGAGGAAAGGCAGACATTACATGAAAAATAGTTGCTCTCAAAGCATGTTAAAGGTTCAACATAAACAGACACTGAAATGAATTTTCACTTTGTTGAGGAAATTTCTCAAATAGTCTCTGACATAAACGTTAGAAAATATAAACATTTAATACAATGTAAAATGTTGTCTTTTAAGTTTTAAAGTGTAGAAGAAGGCAAATAACTCATTAGGGGTGTGGACTACCTTATATATTTCCCAGGTTTCTGACAAGCAAATGCTACATTCAAAACACACAAATTATTTTTAAATATCCATCAACATTTTAAAGCTGAGTAACTCAACAATTGACTTTCTTTACATCTTTGTGATTCTAAACTGTTGATGAATAGGGAAAATTTAAATGTATTTTAAGAATCCATTACTTACATTTTGATTTATGAATGGAAATGAATTAGATATAATATTTAGTTCATATTTATCCTTAAAAAAATTATAAACTTGCAAATTTAAGGAAGTCACATGTACTTTGACCCCTGAAATTCAACATTTCTTTGGCATATATTTTCCAGAGATCCTATACATCATTTTTCAATGTTATAATATCTAGACTACCAAATTATCTATTAGTCCTTACTGACTTTAGTCTTAAGTAATCAAAATTTTCAGTGGAATGATGTGGTCTCAAAATGAGCTTTAATGAATATGTGACCTTATATCCCGTATGTAGAATGTAATTTTTTCAACCTTTTTTTCTTTAGTAATACTTGTCCCTAGTTTACACTGTGACAAAAGTTGAAGAAAATCATTGCAAATAAAACTGTGTTACAATATATAATTCTCTGTTGACTTTTATTTCTTTGTTATAATTTGTGGAATAGTGACTCCACACATTATAAGTTATTTACTACTTCTTGGAGTATGTGAGATTTCTTCTGATGAAACCCTTAGATTTCAGGCCCTATTCATCCTGCTGCCAAATGTATGTTCTGTTAATAAACAGGTTGCCTTCATTCCTAAAGCCCAGCAACTACAACTATCCTCTCTGTTCCTGTGACATTTAGTGTTTTAGATTCACATGTGAAATCATTCAGGATTCTGTCACTTAATACAATGTTTTCTGCATTCACCCATTCACCCATATTGCCATGCGTGGTGGAATGAGCTTCTTTTGGATGCAGGATATTCCATCATATCTGTACAGAAATGCTTTTGTCCATTTGATGGGCATCAAGCCTGTTTCTATATTTTGGGCTATTGGCTTTTCATGTTGCATAGAACAGAGTAGGGAAGATATCCCCTTGCAACACTGATGTACTTCTTTAGTGGAATGCCAGATTATACTGCAGTTCTATATTTACTCCTTTTAGGCTTTTCTTCAATTCTTCCCACAATTGCTGTTATGACTTGCTTGCATTCCTACCCACATCACATAAGAAGTGCATGTTTTCCATATCCTCAACATTACCTATTTTCTCTTGTCTTGTGAGTACAGCATCCAAGCAGGTGTGAGAGGAGACTGCATTAGGATTTGCTTGGTACTTCTCTGAGCTTAGAGACATCCTTTTGTATCACTGCTGGCCGTATGTTTCCTTTTGGAGACAATGATCTCCAAAGTGGCAGAGAAAGAGAACAATCATGGTCACAAGAAAATCAGAAACAAAAACTGGTTTTCAAAAAAGGTCAGATCAGACCTCTTTGCTGTTGTTGTTGTTGTTATTGAATATATTCTTTCATTCCACAGATTACTTTTCAATCTCTGGTTGATTTCTTTTCCATATGATATTTTGGAGGTTATATAGTTTTTTGTTTAGTTTTATTTTTGTTGACTATGTATTTGGTGCCACACTGGAAAAACTGGAAAAGACTCATTGCCAAGAAAAATGTTGAAGAAACCTTTCTCACATTTATTTCTGACTCACATCCAGTGTTTTTGATTACTTTTACTTTGTTCTCTGCTTGTCTTTTCTTTTCACTCTTTTAAAAAGCACTTTATCTTTGTATTCTGTAAAATGCAAGAATTTATGTTTTTTAAATTTTTCTTTATTCATTTCTTTTATTAATATTTTGTCTACATTTATGTATGTTTCTGGTTCCTGTGAATGTCACAAGACAGCATCAAATCTTCTGGAACAGGAATTATAGGCAGTTATGACTCATTGTATGGGTGTTAAGAAATGGGTTCTCTGCAAAAGAAACCAAGGCTCTCAGCCTCTGAGCCATCTCTGTAGCCTCACAAGAACTTCTTATATTTAATACATTCAATTCAATATTCTCAAAGTCATTCCTACTCTTAGCTGTTTTCAATGTGGATTCTTCTCCCTTCTCTAATGTGGTTTTCTTCTGTATTCTCTTCATTTGTCCATTTTCTCCTTTTCTTGTAGCCATGTAATGGTCACCATGATATTTACAGAAAATATGCCTACGTTGTTTCTAATTGTTTTATTCCCCATTAAAATAATTGTATAGGAAAAATTCCATTGATTCAATACATCAAATTAATAAAAAATCAACTGGCAAATTCTGCACAATGCATTACTTTCCTCAGGATAAGCTTAGAAGTCATGATCCCTTTTCAAAGTTTACATTCACATATAAGGGCACAGTGGATGCATCTTCAGCAGGCATCTTGAAATCGTGAGGTGCATCAGGCTAAAACCAAACAAACAAAAACCTACACAACAAATTTTCAATAACACAGGTATCACTGCTATTGAACTGTTTCCTGTAACAAGACTTGCTAATCAAGATGAAACCCTGTTTAATTTTTTTTTTTTTACACTGGGCATGTCATTAGATTTAAAAAAAAAAATCAGTGCACTTAATTTTCAAAAATTTTAATGTTTTTCTCATAAAAAGTTGTTTTGTAAGGATTAGAAACCTTATTCTAATAAATATTCCTTAATGTTATTTTCTTCCTGTGTGCTGACTGATCTTTCAATAGTCCTATATCAGGCTGTCAAGAAATACCTGCATTTTTCATGCTCTGAGCTCTTCACTGATGACTAATTTTATAAGACACAGAATACTTGCTCGACACTCATCCAGGTATGGAGCATCCTATGAACTGGTGAATAATTGCTGTTTGTATACCTACCAGCCTGAAGGAACAGATTCATTATGTTCTAAAATATTAAGCCTACTCTAGGGACAGGAGATAGATATGAAAGACAGATGATAACTAAATATGATATAGTATTTTCTGTTTATGGTTTACATAGCAAATAGAGAAGGGTGGTATGTGCATGAATGTGTAGAGGAATTTTAATCCAGCAACATGACTGTTCTTGTAAGGGATTGTACTGAAAGATATGACCCAACCAGAATTCAGACCTGCTCTAATTATAGTATGATCTTGCTGCCATATAGATAAGCTTTTAGTACACATATTTAATCCCTAACAATGATGGTAAGGTGAGTTTCCAGAAGGGAGTCCCCATGTTTGAAAATGAAATCTAATTGAGGGGCAGAAATAGTGATGAATCAGAGAAAGATTTGACCAAATGAGTTAAAGATAGAATATGACCAACTCAAATAAGAACAGCACATGGAAAAATGTCTGCTAAAGAGCAGCAATAAAGAGAAATTTTATGTGGTATGGTGTGTAGTAGGTTTTACCAGGACAGTATTTCAGAGACAGGATCCAAATAGAACAATCCAGACACAAAGAAGTAGGGTACAGGAGGGAAGAGAGGGAGAGGGAGAGGGAGAGGGAGAGGGAGAGGGAGAGGGAGAGGGAGAGGGAGAGGGAGAGGGAGAGGGAGAGGGAGAGGGAGAGGGAGAGGGAGAGGGAGAGGGAGAGGGAGAGGGAGAGGGAGAGGGAGAGGGAGAGGGAGAGGGAGAGGGAGAGGGAGAGGGAGAGGGAGAGGGAGAGGGAGAGGGAGAGGGAGAGGGAGAGGGAGAGGGAGAGGGAGAGAATCATTTATTACTCATAGGAGTTAAGTTTTCCATAATTAGATTATTTAACTATTGGAAAGAGCCAGTTAGACTGTACTATCATACTTCCCATGCAAGGGAGCTAACATAAAACACTTGGTATTTCAGTGTATACAGCCTTCACGGCCCACTTTATAGCTGACTCCAAGAAGTGAGATTTTTTTCTGATGGATAGAGGTGTAAAGAGAAGCATTATCTTTTTCATCTTTTAATTTTGTTACAAACTTGTAACTATAACTTTGAGGAAAAAATGGAAGATATTTGCTAGGAATGTGGTTACAGTACCTCTTCCTCTCACTCCAAAAGAAAACCATCTCCAGCTGAATTCAAACTTATGTTATTTGTAGCTTTAAGTTAAGACCAAAGAAAGATTATCAAGAAAAATAGTTTTAGTATATAAACAAAGAAAGCACATCTGAAATTTAGTCAAGAATGGTTAAAATTTAAAAGAAAGCATCTTTAAAAACTTGCTCAATAAGAAGCAAGTTCGTGATTCTAATATGTAACACAATAGATTTCAAACTGGAAGTAATCAAAAGACACAAGGAAGGATACTTCATGCTCATCGAAGGAAAACTCCACCAAGAAAAAAATTTCACTTAGTAACATATGCGATTAGAACAAAATGGTACTGGTATTTGTAAATGAAACATTACTGAAATTTAAACCACACATTGACACTCACAGTCTATTAGTAGGAGATTTTAATACCCCACTCTTACCAAGGGTCATGTAGACAAAAATTAAACAGAATAACACTGCCTAACAGATTTTATAAACCAAATGGACCTAACATATTTACAGAACACTTCACATAAATATAAAAGAATATATCTGCCTTTTCACACCCCACAGCACTTTCTTCAAAACTGAACACATACTCATTCACAAAGAAAGTCTCAAAACATAAAAGAAAATGGAAAAAAAAACTCTCCTATTATACCACCATGAAATAAAGGTAAATTTCAACAAAACTAGAAACAACAGAAAGCTTACAAATCCATGGAAACTGAACAACTCTCTCCTGAATGAAAAATATGTCAAGAACAAAATAAAAGAAGGAATTAAAGATTCTTTAAAACTCAATAAAAATGATATACAGGATTCTCAAATTAATGGGAAACACTGAAACCAACCCTAAGAAGAAAGTTCATAACACTAAGTGGCATATAAAGAAACTGAAGAGATTTCAAACTAGCAACTTAACTGCACACATGAAAGTACTAGAACAAAGCAAAGCAAGTACCCCAAGAGAAGTAGATGGCAGAAAAAAATCAAACTCTGGGCTGAAGTCAATAAAATAAAAATAAAGAGAACAATATAATATACAAATAGCAAATGGACTGAAAAAGAATGTAGGGAAACAGCACCTCTCAAATAGTCCCAAATAATAGGAAACATCCTGGGACTTATATGACAAAACTTCATGTCTTTAAATAAAGAAATTGAAAGATATCAGAGGATGGAATGATCTCCCATGCTCATGAATCCATAGAATTAACATAGGAATCATGATCATCTTACCAGAAGAAATCTAGAGATTCAGTGAAATTCCCATCAAAATTTGAACACAATTCTTTACAGACCTTGAAAGAACAACACTCAACTTCATATGGAAAAACAAAAGCCCCAGGATATTTATTGTTTAGAATGTTAAAACAATTCTGAACCATAAAAAACATTCAGAGGTATCACCATCTCTGATCTCAAACTCCATTTCAAAATTATAGCAATGAAAACCACATGGCATGTTCAAAACAACAAACAGGATAATCAACAGAATTGATTCAAAGAGCCATACATAAATCCACACACCAAGTGATAAGTGATTTTTGGTAAAGAAACCATAAATATACAATGGAAGAGAGCATCTTCCATAAATGGTGCTGATCTAACTGGGTGTCTGCATGTAGAAGGATGCAAATAAGATGTATTTTTATTACTCCTCATAAAACTCAATTCCAAGTGGATCAAAGCCCTCAATATAAATCAGACATACTGAACCTGACAGAAGATAAAGTTAGTAATAATCCTTAATACATCAGCATAGGAAACAACTTCTAAAACAGAACATCAATAGTGCAGACAGTAAGATCAAAATCTCAAATAATCTGATTAAAAAACTGGGTGTAGGTATAAATAGAGAATTCTTAAAAGAGAAAACTCAAATGGCTGAGAAACACTGAAAGAAATGTTCAATATCCTTAGCCAACAGGAAAGTGCAAATCAAGGTCTCTAACTTTGAGATTCCATTTTACTCTTTTCAGAGTGGCAAACTTTAATATCACACGTGAAAACTCATGCTCATAATTATGTAGAGCAAATGAAAACTCCTCCATGCTGGTGGGAGTGCAGAGTTTCACAGCCAATACTAATATCAGTATGGCAGTTTCTTAAGAAAATGGGAATTGATCTACCTCAAGACTCAGTTAAACCACTCTTGGGCATACACTCAAAAGTGACCATCCAACCACAAGGACGCTTACTCAAGTATGTTTATAGTGGATTTATTCATAATAGGCAGAAACTGGAAGCAACTTAGATATTCCTCAACTGAAGAATAGAAAAACAGTATTTGATACATTCACATAATGGAATATTATTTAGCAATTAAAAAATGACATCATGCATGCCATATCCAGGCAAATGGATGGAACTAGAAAAAAATCATCAGGTAACTCAGACACAGAAAGACAAATATGATATATACTCATGTGTAAGTATACATTAGCTGATATGTAAGGTATATCCACAGACTCAGAACACCTAAGTAGCAAGAAGGGCTCCATAGGTGATACACATATCATCTTTGAAAGGGAAACAAAACAAATTCTGAGGGTGGACTTAGGGTGCGTGGGGACAGGAACAGGAGGGATACGGCAGGGAAAGAAGAGATAGAGGAAGAAAGTATAGGGACAAATGACTGGAACTAGAGTTTATTTGGAGAAGGGCGATGTGAAACCCTAGTACAGTGGAAACTTCCTGGAATCTATAAGGGTGACCCTGGCAAGGACTCCTAGAAATGGAGAACACCGAGACTGAACTGACCATCATCTGTAACCAGAAAAGGCTTCCAGTGGTGTGACTGGGCACAACCCAATCATGAAACCTTCAACATACAACCTGTCTTGCCTGCAAAATGTGCTGGGGCAATGGAGGTACAGAGCTGGTTAGAATCGCTGGTTAGACAGTGACTGGTCTAACTTGAAGGTCCTGCCTTGAGATGGAGCCCTTGCCTGACACTGCCTTGATGGTCAGGAACCAGAAATTGGCTGGTTCAGTGATTTAGGATAGAAACAAACACAACTAACATAAGAAAAAAAAGAGGAATGAAAGTCAATGAAATGATTCCTAATGATATTCTGCTGTACTCAGATCAGTGCTTTGCCCAATCATCGTCAGAGTGGCTTCCTCTGGCAGCTGCTGGGAGTCGATTCAGGGAACCATAGCCAAACAGTAGGTGAAGCTCAGAGATCCCTGTTGAAGACAAGTATGAAGGACTGGAGGATCTAAAGGCCTCAAGAACAGCAGGATAACAAGGCTTTAGAGTTAAGGAGAAAGAAATGGTTTGTGGGATTCTGCAACTAAGGAAAACAGCTGAAGACAGGCATGCATCAAGGGTGTCCTTGTATTGAGGCCTAGAGAGGACATTGTGTGAACCTGAGAAAGGGAAACTTGGATTGCCTTGGAGACTCCAAGATATTAGAGATACCAGATCCCGAGGACATTTGGCAAGGAAAGCTGCTAACAGGGAGTGGAACCAGTCCAAGAGAAAGAAGTCTGTTGCAGTCAACCAAGTTGAAAGGAGTTGAGGAGATGAAGAGGGGCTTAGGTCCAGTATTTCCTCACAATGGTCATTTTCATCCCAATAGGAATGGTACTATACATCCTGTGAGACTGTATGTTAGAAGTATGCAGTCTGTTTTCTTCATTTGATTTTACAGGGGTTTACAGCTAAAGATTGCATGACTGTTTCAAAGAGGTTTATATTAAATTATGCTTTATAATTTTTATGAAAGAATCATTGCATGCTTTTAATCCTAGCACTCGGGAGGCAGAGGCAGGTGGATCTCTGAGTTCGTGGCCAGCCTGGTCTACAAAGTGAGTTCCAGGACAGTCAGGGCTATAAAGAGAAACCTTGTCTTGAAAAACCAAAACAAAAAATCAAAAAAAAAAAAGCTTTTATTCAAATATCAACAGATCAGAGAAGTTTTCCAAATGTGCCCTGTGTAAAAAAAAAAAAAAAAAACAAAAAAACAAACAAAAAAAAAACTGTCTTATTATCCTTTACATCTGTATCTTGCCTGATGATTTATTTCACATCTGTATAAATTATTGTATTTTTGTAAATATTAGAACATCACCAAAAGAACGTAGGTACATTGATTATTTTCTTCTTTATTTTTATTCTGGCCAAAAAGAGGAGCCTCTTTTGTGAATAAGGGGTTCATAGCATTGTCTATAATGCAAAGCAAAAGGGCTGTCATTTGCATATACACACAGATCAAAGCCTGAAACCTTCTGTCACAGTTGAAACCTGTGAGACTTAACAACTGAAGGAGTGGGGAGGAAGCTGGCCAGGAACACTGTGGGGAGAGAGAGAGAGAGAGAGAGAGAGAGAGAGAGAGAGAGAGAAGAAAGGCTAGAGAATAAGAGGGAGAGAGAGGAAGAAGAGAAGGGAGAGAGGAGAGAAGAAGACAAAGAGAGAGGAGTGAGAGAGCGAGGAGGGGCCAAATATCTCCTTTTAAAGTATGCTGCTATCTTTTCTGTTGCTGGGTAACTGGGGAGGAGTTTAGCCTGAAGGTCAGAAGCTTGGGACATTGCCTATGTGACTTCTAACAATGCTTCTCTTGTGGGGGTGTGGGGGGTGGTAACTTCGACAGGAGTCAGAGTTCCAGGAGACATGAGAGAACTCCTTCCATCTCATGTAGGTGAATTATCACCACCGGGTCCTAGGGGTTCAACAGCTCTTCTCAACTGGAGACCAGCCTGACTGTGCATAGCCCAATGCCCAACAATGAGACAGTTGATTAACTCTGTATATATATTTGTGACTTAATCAGTTACATAAATATTTAAAACAATATTGAAATGTTTCTTGGTAAATAGAGTTTTCTTTTGTTGGAGTGCTATGTTAATAAAGTAAAAGCTAGCTTTATATTATGTTATGATTATGAGTTTATATTTGTATTCCCGAAGGATTGAAGAAACATTTCCGTTCTACACATTTATAGCACATATGCTTAGATTGAAACACTATGGATTATGTTTTATATTATTTCTAATTTTTAAAAATTTCTTGTCAGAAGAAATAAATAAAAGAGGAAGAAAAACACCCATAGAAATAAGTAGCATAAAGTGATTATCTGTCATGCCAAAATTCCACAAATATGAAGTGTTTATTAGTAGAATTTACATTTTTGTGAGAGCTCACTGTGTACTGGTATTATTTGAAATGCTTTACAGAAACGCAGTTGCCCAATTTTCATGACTACCTGATGAAACTATTATGATTATAATGTCCAAATTATAGAAATGTCACACAGAGAGGTTGGTGGAATTTCAAGGTACAAGACCTGGAATTTGGATACTTGTCTAACTTTGGCTAAATATCTTAACATTTGGTAAGAAAAGGGCAGGAGTATGTATTTATGAAATAAGGATGAAAAAGTCAACTGATGCCATTTCTCTCCTGGCAGCCTGCATAGCATCTTTCAGAACCGTGAAAGCTAGTCATCAAAGACTAAGCTATTAGCTCTTCTCCAGTATGATTTTTCCATATTATGCATTCAGTGTGTGTGGTGACTTATAATCTAAGTGTCCTTGTCAAGAAGAGGAATGGAAAAATCTGTATTATTGGAGGAAGAGGGTGCTTTTGGTACCTCTCTGACAAACAACCTGTAAGGAGGTATCACAGATCTGGCAGTGGGCCTTTTGCTTAATAGCCAATGGTTTCTGGTTTGACTACAAGATGGTAACTTTCCATATGGCTTTTTCATATCCCCCTTTGCTTGGTTAACCGTCTCGTCTCTTCTCACCCATTCTCTCAATTTTATTTGATCTATTTATTCTCTCAGTTTTATTTGATAGTTGGTCTTAATTGTCAACTTGACATAGTCTAGAATCGCCTGAAAAAATAGAATTAAAAAAAAAAAGAGATTACATGAGTCTCAGAAGAGGCTATATACTTTAGACTTTCAAATATGATTCAGTCTGATAGACTGTGGAGATTTTAAGGTTGGACTAACTGCCTTTTGCATTATAATATGGCTACAAGCCTATAGGGGCAAGGGAGTGGAGTGTGCTTTGAAAGGTACTCTGAAAGAAAGTTTCCCCCATAGGCCCAGAGGTTGTGGCACTATTAGGAGGTATAGCCTTGAGGTCTGTGGGGCATTGTTGGAGGAGGTGCATGACTAGGGGATGGGCTTTGAGGTCTCTTTGAAGCCAGTTCTTTTCCTGCTGCCTGCAAATAAAGACAATGAATGGTCAGCTACTTTTCCAGAACCATTTCTGCTTTTGTACCACCATGTTTCTTATCATAAAGCTAATGGACTAAAACTCTGAACTGAAATCCAGCCCCGAGCAAATGTTTTTTTTTTTTTTTTTTATAAGAGTTGTAGTGATCATGGTGTTTCATCACAGCAATAAAACCCTGAGGCAGTAATTATTTGTCACTTCTTCCTAATGAAATGAGAACATTGTATACTATACCACTTTTAAAAAATATGCTATTTACTAATGTTTTGTAAGCATATAAGTTATTTTTTACATCACCTGCTATTTTTCATTTCATTTGATATTTTAAAAATACGAAGCATTATATTTAATTTAACCTGCACTTTTCTATATAATTTCACAATCTCTGTCCTTACAGATTCATGTATATGGCAGCAGGGGTGGGGGTCATATATGTCCATGGAGGTGAGAAGTCAATGTTAGGTGTCTTCCCCAATAATGCTTTATCTTATTTATTGAAAAGGGGTATCTTGTTGATTGTGAAGCTCAACAACTAACTATGGTAGCTGGACAATGAGCTCTAGAAATCCACCCATCTTTCCTTGCTTTAGTACTGAGGTTATATTCAGGATAACCACTCTCCAGATTTTAATATGGGTGCTAGAAATTTAAACTCATGTCTTCATCCTTGATCAGGAGGCTCTTTACACACAGAACCATCTCCCCAGTCCCTCCCTCTTCTCTATATCTATCTAATCTAGAATATTTATTTTATTTTATGTTTGTTATTACATAAAACAGGAATTTTGTTTTACATATACAATTAGAGTCTTCATTTTGCAAGACTGTCTTACTCATAATACATATTAATAACTGATGTCTCTTTAATAATATAAACTATTACTTTAATAACCAAGCTGCAAAAATTCTGTTACTAAAAAGTTTATGAAAGAGCAAGATGAATTGCTAAACTTTTGTATATTATGAATGTTTGTTTCAAACTTTACAGAAGTATTTATAAAGTTCAGAAATGCTCCACTATAGTGTCTTTTACATTTGCATTGAGATTACATGACAATCTAGGATAGATGCTTTCTATGTTGTCTTTTCTTACAGCTTTATAAGTTTGTTCTCATGAAGCATAAATTAATCTCAAATTTATATCAATATTTTTAATTCTATTGGGACATATATAGTTTTAATTACATACATGTGTAATTTAAAAATTGAACAATCTAGAGGTATTCTTTTCAGAAGAACAAATATAAAATTTCCATCATTTAAGAAGGTACCAAATGATTCCAGCTTTCGCTACTCCATTAATATGGCATCTTACATGAATTCATTTCCAGTTTGTTGGGGTGCATTCCTGAATCAAGAGTCATGACTATATTACTTTCATTCACTCTTAATGAAATAGCTTTTAATAAGTGATTTAAAAGGTCATCTTTCTATTCAAAATTTTCTCATCTTTTCACATTAAAATAAGGCAACTATTTTCCTGCCAACCCTTTCATGTTTTGTTAACCTATCTTTCATCATTTTGGCTTCTTTGAGTGGTCAGTAATTATCTTTTACTTTTATAGTATCATGTTACAAATTTTTCTTAAAGTTATAAAAATATGTTAAGAACTTTCATGGTAAAGATAATACCAATCATTTAACATAAACTCTTGCATAGTACTTTACACCACCCATCCTTCTATAGAGTATTAAAATCTCCTTCCCTCCCTCTGTTGATACAAAGTTTACTGCACTTTTTTTTTCTGGTTCCAGGGACTCCTTCCTAGATTGTATTCCTTTTTGTACATTCACTGCTGTCATTGTTTAATTAGGTATCGGTCTTGTCACTCTTTCTTACATCCAACACTTTCAGAGGTCTACATTTTCCTTCTGCACTGTTTATTTTTCACCCATTACGTGCTTATGTAGCCCATGAGATTGTTTAGTCAGACTTTTTTTGGAGAAATCTAGGATCATTTCTTTCCATTGAAGTGTAAACATTTTGCCATAACCCTTTAATCTCTAGTTCAACAGCTAGGAACCCATTTATGAGGCTCCTCCACATTGCTCTCTTTATTTTCCTTGGCTAATTAGAATTCATGAATTTTTACCAAGATTTACAAAAATTTGTTTTCTTTTTCTACTTTCTTGGAAAGTCATAATTTGTGAAGACTGATTATTCCTTCAACTAAGTAACAGTTCTTTAAACATACTGTGTTTTTCTCCCGACATATTATCTTTTAGAATTTCTGTTAATGGTATGCTTGCTGTTCATGCAATAAGAATACAGCATCTCTGCACATGAATTCAATATAGTAGCTTGTCTAGTCATAGGTTAGTTATAATATTAATAGACAGATTGATTATTAATTACAGGTTCTCCATTCTCAGCTATCTCCCTTTCTTGTTGAAACTTCATGTCAACTAATTTTACGAAAAGTACTTTTCAATTTCTTCTGTGTTTTCTACTCTCTGATGGCTCCTGCTTCCCATTTCTTGGCAGTGGCATAAGATTTTGTTTTACATGCTATTTCTCCAGAAATGAATGTTTTCATATGTTCATATCACCACCTTCTTTGCTTTCATGTGACACTTGGTATGCCTTCTTTTCCCCTTAACTCCCAGACTTCAGTCAGCATGATAGGTTCTATTTCCTTATAACTTGTGCAAACTTACTCTGCTGCCTATAAAAAGATTTAAGCTTGCATGAACTTACTGAAGAATACAGGGAGTCTACAGCTGAATGAGTTTCTGCTCAGGCCCATGACACTTCCTCGACTTGAGTTCTAAAAGGCAGAATTTAACCAATCATTCTCATTTCTCTAGACCTGCTGTGTAAATGGGTACCCTGTTCACTGTGAAAAAGTATTTTATTTAGTGATTTTCATTTGTGAGCTGTAATCTGAAAGTCCGAATTCCATTTAGACAGTGTGAAGAAGTGGACGAGAATCCTGTCACTGACTTGCTTACTTTCATTCTGTGCCAACATCAGGCTCACCTCCCTTTGATCTTAAGACCAGGAAATGGCATTAGGAAAGGAGCAGTCATAGTTTCTTCTGTACTGTTTTGTTCAAATAACATAATCTAGTTGAATAAATTGTTCCTAAGATTTTTTTCAGTTGGGTCTACTGATGATGTTCCTTCTGTCTTTCAGGATGGGTTCAGATTGCTTACATCCTTAAGTTTGGAAACTGGGTAGAACAAAGAACAATGTTCAGGGCCTCTCCTTGGGCTTGACAGTCACTAGACATTGTTTATTGAGTCTAAAGACTAACAACAGTCCAGAAACAATTACTCTCTATTTTCCTTAGACACTTGCTGCCTTTTTAACATAGACAAGTGATAACTCTAGTCTAC
This sequence comes from Mus caroli, assembly GCF_978045245.1. NCBI lineage: Eukaryota > Metazoa > Chordata > Mammalia > Rodentia > Muridae > Mus > Mus caroli. Next base: position 140,950,337 of record NW_028227258.1, on the reverse strand, counting down.
CATTCTTTGCTTATACATATGTTTGTCTCTAAAATTGGCTATCAAAGGTCATGGTGATCTTAAGTTTGTGTGTAATGTTAACATGAAAGGCCAAAAATTTGTTTGGAAGCTTAAGGTTACATCAAAAAGAAATGTATGGTCATGATAAACCAAGTTCATTCCCAATTTATTATCTTATTTATAAATCATATCAATCTAGGTGTGTTGTCACAAATCTGTCATCCCAGGACTTGGGAGGTTGAAACAAGAGGATCACTAGACTGAACTACAGTGTGACACCAATTATCAAATAAAATCAAAATACAACAAGTAAACAAACAAAATCCAAAAATATTTCTCATGAGCTACAGTTATCCAGCCTTACTTGAAGGAACAATGGTATCAAAGTCCATGTTGATGCTTTAAAAGATATTCACGGGATTTTTTAAACAGTACAATTGCAGTTTCTCATGGTTATCCTTGATGGCAGTTCTTGTTTCTCTACTGTGATTTAAAGAACAATTGGCTGTCTTTTGCACACATGACCTTTTCTTCAGTATACAAACAACAGAGTAGAAAGCCATTGCCATCATTGATAGAAACCCACAAACAGAGAAACTCTTCCTAGAAAACATTGTGTTGACATTTGTGATTATAAAAGGCCATCATAATTGGTGTATGTGAGTAAGATTTACAAAGAATGAACAAGAATTAGAAATTGGGAGGCTGGATTTAGCAATTCCCTCTCAGCTGTAACTATGAGTTACAGTGGAACACACGTTCTCCTGACCAAATAGCCTGATATGATTCTTCTGTCCTTGGTACATTCCATCCTTCCACAGCAGCTCGTGATACTGTCTTCTCTTCAGGGTGATACACAGTTTTCCCTGACCTGCTTTGAAACTTTGCCCCAGGAAAGTCTGTATAAAACCTGAAAACAACTGAGTGTATAAATATTCTATGACTTCAAGGGTCAGCAAGGACTTTTAGAACTTACGAGAGGAGTATATGGTCCTCGTAGAGAAGCAGTTGCAAAGAAAGCTTTTATATTTACATTAACTAAAAAAATAACAAGGCAGCTAATTAAGATTTATTTTCAAAAATTACAATATTCCCTTAGATCATAAGCCTCTAAAAATTAATTATTCACAAACCAAAGATAATTAGCAGTAATTCATATCATAAAATACATGATATAAAAAAGACTAAGAGAAAGAAAATCATTCATACATACAAAAATAATGTGTCCATAAGAAAAGTAGCTATTAGCATATTCATGTTAAATATTATTCAACTTTCCACAAGCTAATTCATATGGAAATGTTATTCATTTAAATAGCTATAGAATAAATTTTGTACACCTGCTGCTTCCCACCTATGCTGGCCAAGAGCAGAGCCCCTGCATGGGATTGATCTCACATAGCCCACACCCAAGTTACAACTCTATTCCCTAGGATCACAAAATCACAGGATCACAGGATCATATTCTCACAGAAAGGACAAGCTCTTGTCAGAGACAGGGAAGTCAGATAACACCAGAGATAACTATATGGTGAGAGACAAGCATAAGACCATAAACAACAGGAACCAATTTGACTTGGCAATATCAGAACCCAGTTCTCCCACCACAGCAAGTCCTGGATACACCAACACACCCTTAAAACAAGACTCAGATCTAACCTCTCATTTAATGAAGATGATAGAGGACTTTAAGAAGGACATAAAGAAATACAGTAGAACATAAGTAAACAAATAAAAGCCCTTAAAGAGGAAACACATAAATCCCTTAAAGAAATACATGGAAAACACAAACAAGTGAAGGAATTGAACAAAACCATTCAGAATCTAAAAATGGAAATAGAATCATTAAAGAGAACTCAAAGGAAAATAGCCCTGGAGGTAGAATACCTAGGAAAGAGAACAGAAGTCACAGATGCAAATATCACCAGAAGAATACAAGTGATAGAAGAGAGAATCTCGGTGGCAGAAGATATAGTAGAAGGCATTGACACAACAGTCAAAGAAAATTCAAAAATCTAAAAGCGTCTATCTCAAAACATTCAAGAAATCCAGCAAAAGTTATAATAATAATAAATAATAAAAAGACTGAACCCAAAAATAATAGATATAGAAGAGAGTGAAGATTCCCAACTCAAAGGGCCATTTAGCATCTTCAACAAAATTATATAAGAAAATTTCACTAACCTGAAGAAAGAAATGCCCATAAACATATAAGAAGCCTAAAGACACCAAACAGATAGGACCAGAGCAGAAATTTCTCTCATCATATAATAATAAAAAAAACCAAATGCACAGAACAAAAAAAGAATATTAAAAGCAGGAAGGGAAAAAGTTCAAGTAACTTATAAAGGTAGACCTATCAGAATTACAACAGACTTCTTAACAGAGAGTATAAAAGCCAGAAGATTCTGGGCATATATCATATAGACCCTAATAGAATAAAAATGCCAGCCCAGGCTACTACACCCAGAAAAACTTGCAATTAGCAAAAAATGGAGAAACCAAAGTACTCCAAGACAAAATCAAATTTAACCAATATCTTTCCAATAATCCAGCCCTACAGAGGATAATAGAAGGAAAAGTCCAACACAAGGAGGGAAACTATACCCAAGAGAAAACAAGAAATTATTATTTTTACAATAAACACAAATGAAGAGAAACACCCAAACATAATTCCAACTCTAACAACAAAAATAACAGGAACCAACCATCATTGGTCCCTAATATCTCTCAATATCAGTCAACTAAATTTCCCAATAAAAAGGCACAGGCTAACAGACTGGAAATGTAAACAGGATCCAGCATTTTGCTGCATTCAGGAAACACACCTCAGAGGCAAAGATAGGCATTACCTCAAAGTAAAAGGATGGGAAATTTTTTCCAAGCAAATGATCTCAAGAAACCAGCTGGAGTAGCCATTCTAATATCCAATAAAATAGACTTTCAAGAAAAAGTTATCAAAAAAGATGGGAAAGGATGTTTCATACTTGTCAAAGCAAAAATCCACCAGGATGCACTCTCAATTCTGAACATATATGCACCACATGCAAGCACACCCACATTTGTAAAGAAGCATAATTAAAGCTCAAAGCACACATTGAATTGCATACAATAATAGGAGATTTCAACACCCCACTCTCACTGATGGACAGTTCATGGAAACAGAAATTGAACAGTGACATGGTGAAACTAAAAGAAGTTATGAACCAATTGGGTTTAACAGATATCTACAGAACATTTCACCCTAAAACAAAAGAATATACCTTCTCAGAAAAAAATTTGTATGTGTATATTTGTGTGTGTGTGTGTGTGTGTGTGTGTGATGATGGTGCCACATGGTACATGTGTGGAGGTCAGAGGATAACGTACAGGAGTCTGTTCTGTCTTCCAACATGTAGACTTCAGGGACTAAACTCAGCTCATTAAGTTTGGCAGCAAGCACTGAGTCATCTTGTATCACTTTCTCCAATGTTATTTTTGAAAGATGGCATTGCTATGACTTAGGTGATAGTTATAATAAGAAATCCAAGATACTAACTTGTAGAAAAAGAGTCAGGCAAGTCATTTTGTATACTTAGAACATAGAATCATCAGTAATATTGTTCTTCCTAAAGTAATAAAATAGGGTACATGTACTGGTTAATACTGGTTGCTAGCTTGATGGGATTTATAGAGCACTGTGAAGGAAATTTAGATCAGTTTCATTAAGAAGAGAAAACCCACCTTTGTAGGTAGAACCATTTCATGTGCTTGGTTTCTAGATAGAATCAAAAGGATAAATACTGCTGAGTATCAGCATTTATATCTTCCTGACTGCAACTAAAATGTGAATAGCTGTCCCATGCTCCTGCTTCAATAATAATCCCTCTATGAATGAACTGTGAGCCAAGATGATCCCTTCCTTCTTTAAATTGCCTTTGCAATGTATTTCTTACATAGTGAGAAAAGTAGCTAATGCAATACTTATGTTACTAATCATTATAAAGCAGAAGTTCAGCACAATGTTGATTTGAACACATGAAGTAAGAAGTAAATTTTCTTTAAAATTTTTTCTCATTGTCAACTTCTTTATATTTTATAAGGAAACACATTGTGTGATCTGAGAGAAATAAATGAAATATCTCCAAATCTCCTTCTAGTCAGCAAGAGCATAAAATGAGCATGTGTTCCCTGTCCATAAAACAATTCCAGACTCTGAGGAAAATACCAAATGCTAAGTGATTTCATCAAAGTCTAAAAGTTCAAGTTTGCACTGGAAATTATCCATCATTCTTAAGACATTTAACTTATTAGACCTGCTAGAACATCCTATGACCCCATGCAATTCTAGTAATAATAGTGCCACCAATATTGTTCTTTTGCACTATCTTCGATTTGGAGCATTTTCTTTACATTTAACAAAAGCAGTTCCAATTGGTATGTATAAGAATTATGGCTATACCTCTCATCCATAGTAATGAAGTATCCTGGTAAGAGTTGTTTTTTCACAGATCATTGAGCAAACTATTTCAATCATTAAATTTTGTCTTATTTTTCAATGAGATATTTATTAATCAACTAAATTCCATATAACTTTTTGATATGTAATTCATTATTAACTTTACAGTTTCTTCTTCATACTAATTCAATTATACAATACTGGAAATAAAACCATAGGATTTCTACTTAGATATGATTGTTTGAAATTTCTATCAAGTGAATAAGAAAATAGTTCAATTTATGTTGATTTTACAGAAACACTAGCTTGCACATATTTCCACAGACAAAGGAGTAGATAATTAAAATGATATATGGGGGAAAGAATTGTATTTAGTCAATCAGATATTATGAACAAGCAATTAAAGTCCAGAACTTTGATCTGCAATATCTATATAATTATGTATAAAACTGGAATACAGCTGGGCCGGCTACACATAGAAACCCTGTCTCAAAAACAAAACAAAACAACAACAACAACAACAAAAAACCCACAAAAAAACAAAACAAAACAAAACCTGGAAGACAATTCCTATTATGAAAACAAACATAATTTTGTGTCCCACAAAATTGTCCCAAGTAAAGCTAGAATTTCTAATTTAAAAAAAGTTGTCATAAGACTACAGGGATCTGGAACTAGGGCGCAGGGTCGGCTGACTCTCCCCAGCTACCCACAACACCCTCCACAAGATCTTAAGATTTCTGGTGAGTGGAACACAGCTTCTGCTCCAATCCAATTGCGCGCAGGACCTGAGACTGCATTAGTTAGGGAAGCAGAAAACCGGCCTGAGTAGGGCCACAGGCCTCTTCCAGCCTGAACAGCACCGGGGTAGCTAGAGCGCAGGGTCGGCTGACACCTGCCAGCTACCCACGACCCCTGCCACAGGATTTTGAGACTGCTGGTGAGTGGAACACAGCTTCTGCTCCAATCTTTAAACAGTGACAACGACAACAATTAACCCCAGAGATTACCAGATGGCGAAGGGTAAACATAATAATCTTACTAACAGAAACCAAGACCACTCACCATCATCAGAACCCAGCACTCCCACTTCGCCCACTCCAGGGCACCCCAACACACCGGAAAAGCTAGACAAGGATCTAAAAGCATATCTCATGATGATGGTAGAGGACTTCAAGAAGGACTTTAATAACACACTTAAAGAAATACAAAGGAACACTGGTAAACAGGTAGAAGACATTAAAGAGAAAGCACAAAAATCCCTTAAAGAATTGCAGGAGAACACTGCTAAAGAGTTACAAATCCTTAAAGAAAAACAGGATAAACACAATCAAACAGGTAGAAGTCCTTACAGAAAAACAGGAAAACACATCCAAACAGATGATGGAACTGAACAAAACCATACTAGACCTAAAAAGGGAAGTTGACACAATAAAGAAAACCCAAAATGAGGCAACACTGGAGATAGAAACCCTAGGAAAGAAATCTGGAACCATAGATACCAGCATCAGCAACAGAATACAAGAGATGGAAGAGAGAATCTCAGGTGCAGAAGATTCCATAGAGAACATCGGCACAACAATCAAGGAAAATGTAAAATGCAAAAAGATCCTAACTCAAAACATCCAAGAAATACAGGACACAATGAGAAGACCAAACCTACGGATAATAGGAGTGGATGCGAATGAAGATTTTCAACTCAAAGGCCCAGCAAACATCTTCAACAAAATTATAGAAGAAAACTTCCCAAATCTAAAGAAAGAGATGCCCATGAACATACAAGAACCCTACAGAACTCCAAATAGACTGGACCAGAAAAGAAATACCTCCCGACACATAATAATCAGAACAACAAATGCTCTAAATAAAGATGGAATACTAAAAGCAGTAAGAGAAAAAGGCCAAGTAACATATAAAGGCAAGCCTATCAGAATTACACCAGATTTCTCACCAGAGACTATGAAAGCCAGAAGATCCTGGACGGATGTTATACAGACACTAAAAGAACACAAACTCTAGCCCAGGCTACTATACCGAGACAAACTCTCAATTAACATAGATGGAGAAACCAAAGTATTCCACGACAAAACCAAATTCACACATTATCTCTCCACGAATCCAGCCCTTCAAAGGATAATAACAGAAAAAAACCAATACAAGAACAGGAACCACGCCCTAGAAACAACAAGAAGGTAATCCCTCAACAAACCTAAAAGAAGACAGCCACAAGAACAGAATGCCAACTTTAACAACAAAAATAACAGGAAACAACAATTACTTTTCCTTAATATCTCTTAATATCAATGGACTCAACTCCCCGATAAAAAGACATAGACTAACAAACTGGCTATACAAACAAGACCCAACATTTTGCTGCTTACAGGAAACTCATCTCAGAGAAAAAGATAGACACTACCTCAGAATGAAAGGCTGGAAAACAATTTTCGAAGCAAATGGCCTGAAGAAACAAGCTGGAGTAGCCATTCTAATATCTGATGAGATTGACTTCCAACCCAAAGTCATCAAAAAAGACAGGGAGGGACACTTCATACTCATCAAAGGTAAAATCCTCCAAGAGGAACTATCAATCCTGAATATCTATGCTCCAAATACAAAGGCAGCCTCATTCATTAAAGAAACTTTAGTAAATCTCAAAGCACACATTGCACCTCATACAATAATAGTGGGAGACTTCAACACACCACTTTCACCAATGGACAGATCATGGAAACAGAAACTAAACAGGGACACAGTGAAACTAACAGAAGTTATGAATCAAATGGATCTGGCAAATATCTACAGAACATTCTATCCTAAAACAAAAGGATATACCTTCTTCTCAGCACCTCATGGTACCTTCTCCAAAATTGACCACATAATTGGTCACAAAGCAGGCCTCAACAGATACAAAAATATTGAAATTGTCCCATGCATCGTATCAGATCACCATGGACGAGGGCTGATCTTCAATAACAAAATAAATAATAGAAAGCCAACATTCACGTGGAAACTGAACAACACTCTTCTCAATGATACCTTGGTCAAGGAAGGAATAAAGAAAGAAATTAAGGACTTTTTAGAGTTCAATGAAAATGAAGCCACAACATACCCAAACTTATGGGATGCAATGAAAGCATTTCTAAGAGGAAAATTCATAGCTCTGAGTGCCTCCAAAAGGAAACTAGAGAGAGCACACATTAGCAGCTTGACAACACACCTAAAAGCACTAGAACAAAAGGAAGCAAATTCACCCAAGAGGAGTAGACTGCAGGAAATAATCAAACTCAGGGGTGAAATCAACCAAGTGGAAACAAGAAGAACTATTCAAAGAATCAACCAATCAAGGAGCTGGTTCTTTGATAAAATCAACAAGATAGATAAACCCTTAGCCAGACTCACTAGAGGGCACAGGGAAAGCTTCCTAATTAACAAAATCAGAAATGAAAAAGGAGACATAACAACAGATCCTGAAGACATCCAAAACACCATCAGATCCTTCTACCAAAGGCTATACTCAACAAAACTGGAGAACCTGGATGAAATGGAGACGTTCCTAGACAGATACCAGGTACCAAAGGTGAATCAAGATCAGGTTAATGATCTAAACAGCCCTATATCCCCCAAAGAAATAGAAGCAGTCATTAATAGTCTCCCAACTAAAAAAAGCCCAGGAACAGATGGGTTTAGTGCAGAGTTCTATCAGACCTTCAAAGAAGATCTAATCCCAGTTCTTCACAAACTATTCCACAAAATAGAAACAGAAGGTACTCTACCCAACTCATTCTATGAAGCCACAATTACTCTGATACCTAAACCACAAAAAGACCCAACAAAGATAGAAAACGTCAGACCAATATCCCTTATGAATATTGATGCAAAAAATCCTCAATAAAGTTCTTGCTAACCGAATCCAAGAACACATCAAAACAATCATCCATCCTGACCAAGTAGGTTTCATCCCAGTGATGCAGGAATGGTTCAATATACGGAAATCGATCAACGTAATCCAGTATATAAACAAACTCAAAGACAAAAACCACATGGTCATCTCGTTAGATGTGAAAAAAGCATTTGACAAGATCCAACACCCATTCATGATAAAAGTCTTGGAAAGATCAGGAATTCAAGGCCCATACCTAAACATGATAAAAGCAATCTACAGCAAACCAGTAGCCAACATAAAGTAAATGGTGAGAAGCTTGAAGCAATCCCTCTAAAATCAGGGACTAGACAAGGCTGTCCACTTTCTCCATACCTATTCAACATTGTACTTGAAGTCCTAGCCAGAGCAATTCGACAACAAAAGGAGATCAAAGGGATACAAATTGGAAAAGATGAAGTCAAAATATCACTTTTTGCAGATGATCTGATAGTATATATAAGTGACCCTAAAAATTCCACCAGAGAACTCCTAAACCTGATAAACAGCTTCGGTGAAGTAGCTGGATATAAAATTAACTCAAACAAATCAATGGCCTTTCTCTACACAAAGAATAAACAGGCTGAGAAAGAAATTAGATAAACAACACCCCTCTCAATAGTCACAAATAATATAAAATATAAAATATAAAATATCTTGGCGTGACTCTAACTAAGGAAGTGAAAGATCTATATAATAAAAACTTCAAGTCTCTGAAGAAAGAAATTATAGAAGATCTCAGAAGATGGAAAGATCTCCCATGCTCATGGATTGGCAGGATCAACATTGTAAAAATGGCTATCTTGCCAAAAGCAATCTACAGATTCAATGCAATCCCCATCAAAATTCCAACTCAATACTTCAACGAATTAGAAAGTGCAATCTGCAAATTCATCTGGAATAACAAAAAACCTAGGATAGCAAAAACTCTTCTCAAGGATAAAAGAACCTCTGGTGGAATCACCATGCCGGACCTAAAACTTTACTACAGAGCAATTGTGATAAAAACTGCATGGTACTGGTATAGTGACAGACAAATAGACCAATGGAATAGAATTGAAGACCCAGAAATGAACCCACACACCTACGGTCACTTGATCTTCGACAAGGGAGCTAAAAACATCCAGTGGAAGAAAGACAGCATTTTCAACAAATGGTGCTGGCACAACTGGTTGTTAACATGTAGAAGAATGCGAATCGATCCATTCCTATCTCTTTGTACTAAGGTCAAGTCTAAGTGGATCAAGGAACTTCACATAAAACCAGAGACACTGAAACTTATAGAGGAGAAAGTGGGGAAAAGCCTTGAAGATATGGGCACAGGGGAAAAATTCTTGAATAGAACAGCAATGGCTTGTGCTGTAAGATGGAGAATTGACAAGTGGGACCTCATGAAACTGCAAAGCTTCTGCAAGGCAAAAGACACCATCAATAAGACAAAAAAACCACCAACAGATTGGGAAAGGATCTTCACCTATCCTAAATCAGATAAGGGACTAATATCCAATATATATAAAGATCTCAAGAAGGTGGACTCCAGAAAGTCAAATAACCCCATTAAAAAATGGGGCTTAGAATTGAACAAAGAATTCTCACCTGAGGAATACCGAATGGCAGAGAAGCACCTGAAAAAATGTTCAACATCCTTAATCATCAGGGAAATGCAAATCAAAACAACCCTGAGATTCCACCTCACACCAGTCAGAATGGCTAAGATCAAAAATTCAGGTGACAGCAGATGCGAGGATGTGGAGAAAGAGGAACACTCCTCCATTGTTGGTGGGATTGCAAGCTTGTACAACCACTCTGGAAATCAGTCTGGCGGTTCCTCAGAAAATTGGACATAGTACTACCGGAGGATCCAGCAATACCTCTCCTGGGCATATATCCAGAAGATGTCCCAACTGGTAAAAAGGACACATGCTCCCCTCTGTTCATAGCAGCCCTATTTATAATAGCCAGAAGCTGGAAAGAACCCAGATGTCCCTCAACAGAGGAATGGATACAGAAATTATGGTACATTTACACAATGGAGTACTACTCAGCTATTAAAAAGAATGAATTTATGAAATTCCTAGCCAAATGGATGGACCTGAAGGGCATCATCTTGAGTGAGGTAACACAATCAAAAAAAAAAAAAAAACTCACACAATATGTATTCACTGATAAGTGGATATTAGCCCAAAACTTAGGATACCCAAGATATAAGATACAATTTGCTAAACGCATGAAACTCAAGAAGAATGAAGACCAAAGTGTGGACACTGTGCCCCTTCTTAGAATTGGGAACAAAACACCCAGGGAAGGAGTTACAGAGACAAAGTTCGTAGCTGTGATGAAAGGATGGACCATTTAGAGACTGCCGTATCCAGGGATCCATCCCATAAGCAGCTTCTAAACGCTGACACCATTGTATACACTAGCAAGATTTTGCTGAAAGGATCCAAATATAGCTGTCTCTTGTGAGACGATGCCGGGGCCTAGAAAACACAGGAGTGGATGTTCACAGTTAGCTATTGGATGTATCACAGGGCTCCCAATGGAGAAGCTAGAGAAAGTACCCAAGGAGCTAAAGGGATCTGCAACCCTATTGTTGGAACAACATGATGTACTAACCAGTACCCCGGAGCTCTTGTCTCTAGCTGCATATGTATCGAAAGATGGCCTAGTCGGCCATCACTGGAAAGAGAGGCCCATTGGACTTGCAAACTTTTTATGCCCCAATATAGGGGAATGCCAGGGCCAAAAGAATGGGAATGGGTGGGTAGGGAAGTGGGGGGCGCTATGGGGGACTTTTGGGATAGCATTGGAAATGTAATTGAGGAAAATATGTAATAAAAAAATATTAAAAATTTAAAAAAAAAAAGACTACAGGTATCTGGAGCTAAAGAGATCTGCAACCCTGTAGGTGCAACAACATTATGAACTAACCAGTACGCTGGAGCTCTTGACTCTAGCTGCATATGTATCAAAACATGGCCTAGTAGGCCATCACTGGAAAGAGAGGCCCATTGGACACGCAAACTTTATATGCCCCAGTACAGGGGAACGCCAGGGCCAAAAAGTGGGAATGGGTGGGTAGGGGAGTGGGGGGGAGGGTATGGGGGACATTTGAGATAACATTGGAAATATAATTGAGGAAAATACGTAATAAAAAATATTAAATAAAAGACTACAGGGATCTGATAACAGAATAATTTGGTCTCTACTATACTTTTCTCTTTTAGTTTTGAAAATATAATACACTTACATAATTCCCCCTTTTCTTTTCCTCTTCCAAACCCTTCCATATATTTCTGATTGCCCTATTTCAAATTCATGGCTTCTTTTTCATTAATTGTTGTTGCACAAATATAGGTATATGTATATATATATATATATATATATATATATATATATATCCATAAATGCAATCTACTCAATTGTATAGTGTTCCTTGTATATATGTTTCAGGGTTGACTATAGCAAGAATTTTGGTTTCTTTAGAAACTCAGTTATATGTGTTTTTGTTTTAATTCCATGTATGGGATATGGGGCTGCCTCTGATTTTCCACATCAGCTAACTACAATGTACTTTATTCTCTGGCAGGAGTGTGATTTGTGCCAGCCTCAGATAGTTTAATTCTGGGAACCCTTGAGAGGGTATAAATGGTAGAGCCCTGAAAGGTCTAGTGATCACTGCTGTTTCCCCGTTTGCTGCCCCTACTCCTGCTGCTACTGGCTTGGCCTGCTGCTTCATTTATTATTACTGGTTTGCTGGATTGCTGGATATTCTGATGACAATGACTGGACTTGCCCCAAGGAACTATGTTCCTATTCAGCAGGAAGTACATATAGAAGTCTATGCCCTCCCCACCTCCAACCTTCTTTTTCTTCTACTAAGGATTAGGGAATTGGAAGGGACTAGGGTGGATAAGGGTTGGAAGGGAGGCAGAGATAAAATGACCCAAATAAAAAAAATAAATATGCCTACAGTTGATCATTTGGCATTGGATAAATAATTGATGTCCATTCCCTGGGAAAATTATTTTTCCAGGTTTCAGTATTCATTAATTATCTATAGTTCTTTGTACATGGTTGAGGCCTTATGATGTTTCTCTGGTCCCCTTTGGCATGTCCACTGTTGTTGTCCTCAATCAGATCATGTTTAGATAGTCATGTTGGTGAGACTTTATGAATGTTCCATCTGGGATTACTAGGAGACAAAGCCATAATCCTTGGGCTCTCATAATAATTCTGTCTTCTCTTCTGCAATGTTGCCTGGACTTTAGATGTGGAACTTATTTTGTAGATATATCCATTGAGACTGGAATCACAACTCTGCATTTTTATTGGTTGTGTTTTTCTGTGATGGTTTCCATCTACTGCAAAAGGAAGTTTCCTTATTGAGTGCTAAAAACTCTACTTATATGTAGGTATAAGAACAAATATTAAGAATGTAGCTAGGGATATTTTAGTTAAGTGGTAGTTGTAGTTTCTCCTCTAGGGTACATGACTCCACGAGCTATAGGTAATCGCCTACATTTCCAACACCAGATAGGATTTTCTTTCTTTTTGAATAGGTCTTAAGTCCAATTAGAGAGCAAATAGTTACAGCCAAGGTATGTGTTTCACTACCACACTATGGAATTACTATGCCAGTTGGTTGTTGCTGTGGTCCCTATGTGCAATTGCTGAGTAGGACTGTTTGCTGTTTCCTTCCTCTGATGCCTGGCATGGTTTCTTCTGGTATCGTGAAAACTAATCCTTAGAGAAGAGGCATTTAAGTCTGGTTATCTTCTTAACAAAGACATAAAAGTCTATGATATAATTTGCTAGTTAGTCCCAGTGTTTTTGAGCCTTTTTTTTAACCTAGATTAATTTGTTCATTTGTGAAAATGATAAGTTTGAGTCACTAGTTTTATTGTATCAGTATGTCTCTCTCTTGTTTCTAGCAGTATTTGATTTACATATTTAGGTGCATTGGAGTTTCTTGCATATGTTATATTATGTTGTGAATTTAGTTCTCTTAGAATCATGCAACATCTTTCTTTTCTCCTCACACAATGTATAGTAAATTCTATTTTATCTCATATAGAATGAACATAAGCATAGTGTCTTCTGTTTTCCACTTTTTATATTCCCATAGTAAAATAAAAGTTACTTAATATTGCTTGTTGCTAGAAGTTCCATGTTCCCTTTATAAAAATGTTATTTTGTTCAACTGGCTTTGTGTAAAAAATAGCAAGCTTTTTATGAAGCTCCTATGAATATGCAATAGAGTTTGCATTATGTATGGGAACCTTTTAAGCTTGGATTCCAGTTAGCTTAACTGTCAGCTTGACACAGTCTATAGTCATCTGAGAGGAGAAGCTCCAATTAAGGGATTGCCTATATTAGATTGGTCTATGAGGATTCATTTGGGGGATTCTCTTGATTGCTAATTGATATGGGAAGGCCCAGCCCATTATGGGTGATCCTGTCCTGATGCAAGTGGTTCTAGCTGTACAAGAAAGCTGGACAAACATGTCCCTAACTATGAGTAAATATTCCAGCAAGCATCTTCTGTGGTTTATCCTTCGAATTCCTGCTTCAGTTCCTTCCCAGATTTCCTCTCACTCAGTGATGGATAGTGGCCTGAATGTATATGCAAATAGACCCTTCCTTCCCTCTGGTGCTCCTGCTTAAAGTGTTTCACCACAGCAATAAAGATGAAGTTAGGACAATCCGAATAGGAATCAACAACAGTGATGCTATTAAATGGACATTCCTTGATTACATTTATAATAACCCAAGTTTTCTCATCTTATTTTATGTGTAACTGAGCATATGCTTCAAACAAGGCAATCTTTAAATTGAAAAGTGAACAACATATGACATTAAAGATTTCTGAATGTCTGTATGATGGAGAAAACCAGTTGTAGCAGCAGAGTTCTATCTCATTAAATTGAATTTGACCATGCTACAAACTGACACTGAATCCTTCTATAGATATGCACCAATATTTGATTACATCCTTGTTAAATTAAGACACAAGGATGCATTGCCAAAGAATGAATGAATCCAATGGAGGAAATATCTCTGACTTAAATAAGCAGCAGATGCTCTTTTTCCAAATTAGAAGGCAGTCATGTTTTATACTTTAGAACAAGAGCAGTGTTTGAATATACAACACTGCATATTAAAATATAAGCTGATTTTTAAAAAAAACCTTTGATTAGACTCATACTTCAGTTCTAGGTCAATGGAGTGTTGGCATTTTACTCAATACTCTCTTAAGTTTTGCTTATTGTAGCGGCAGGGGCTAACCTGTACAGTGATGTGCGGGCTTGTTGAAAATAGAGGAGGACATCATGGGTCTGCTCCATCATTTTTTACCTTTTCCTATTAAGACAGGGTCTCACTGAATGGAGAGTGAGACTATTGGCCAGTAAGCCCCAGGAATACTCCTGTGTATGTGTCCCCTGTTCTGAGTGAATTTAACTCAAGTAAACATGATTGCACAGAAATTACTGACCAGGATCTAGACTCTTTTCTTTCATTTTTCTTTGGAAACTCGTGTCTTCTACTGATATGGTCAGCAGGCCTTTCTAAATTTCTATTTCTATGCATCAACACAGTTTTCTTTTAAATGAAAAGATGGTCCTGTGACAGTTGTAGTATGATCCACATGGATTTACTCGATAAAATTTAATCTTTATTTTCATTTATGAGGTGTTGACAGTATAAACCTTAATTCAACCATAATTTAGAGGCAGTAATATGGTTAACATCTGATGCAGCTCATATAGTTGCCTTTGATAGCTTTGTAAGAGGGGGGGAAATGCAGAACCATATATAAGAACATGTCTGTTGGTGCCTATGAGATATTCTGGACTACCTTAGAATTCTCTGAGAACAAAAGGTAATTATAAGACATAAGTCCTAGACCTTAAGTCAGAACTGAGCCTTTTCTGTCTTTATCATGTACCCAGCAAATCAATAGTACTATATTTAAGTTGCTATCACCATCTCCATTGTGTAGACTCAGAAAATGTCAAGACACCAGTATTCATCAGAAGTCTGATTCATTGCAGAAGTAAATGGGAGAGGCTGGATATTTGTACCATGCTTAAACAGTTAAATTAATAGAAGACACTGGCGAGATAGGATAGTAAAACATTACATCCCAGGACATTGATATTCACAGGGTGACTGGAATTAGATTCAGATTTGATCCACCAAGCCAGAAAATTCAGCCCAGAATGGAATGCTCACATCACTCAAGTATCAACAGGGATCTTTAGGATTTTTGTAATTATTCCACATTTATGATCCAATGATGAGAATACTGTACATATCGACAGATTAAACAAGGAATTAGTGATGATGAAACATTAGTAAATATCTAATAACTGAAATATATGGACTGGGAAACATTATAGGAAAAAATTGTACTATGAGGCATGGCCTAAAGATTTTGGATTCAATATCTACATGAATGGACTCAGTTCTGGGTATCAATGCCTTCTTGAGGCATCCACTGACTACTATCAAGAAAAATTAGGGGGAAATCACATCATTCATTCTTAAGTTTTCCTTGAATCCCTCTTTTATTGAGAAGGATTGTAGTTCCTTTACAAAACATAGAACATGCTCAGTAAGACCAATTATAGCCTAGAGTCAGAGCCTTAAGCGAACATTTTTAGGTAGGACTGATTTATGAAGAAGGAGCATAGTTTTTTGTTTAAAATGAGTAACACTTTTACCAAGGCCAATAATGTCTGGGACCAGGTTCTTGGGAGACCAGCAACTCCCTGATAATTCAAGTCTTTCAATCTAAGAGGTTATGGTTATCAGTCCCAAGGCCAGTCTGTGATCAACTTGAGATATTCCCTATGTACAACATTGCTTGGGTAGCTTCCTGCTGACCTTGTCCCATCATTTGATAATTTTGCCGACCCCGTCACATTTTTTCCCTTACCAGCTGCATATAAGGTGCTGTATTTCCTAATTAACTAGTTTCATGAGGCATCAGAATGTGTAAGATCTCTTGATTCTAAATTTTTCTATTTTCTCTATCTTTTCATTTCCTGGATCTTCCCCTAAGGACCCTTTCACTGAAGAACAATATGATGGTCCAGGATGAAAAGTGAATTTTACAGTTGTTTATCTAGCATTCACGATATATTTGATATTCTTCTGGGGGTTCAAAATAAGCCTACTTTGGGGGTCTGCTCTTAACTATTGATAGGGTAGAGTCAGATATACTTAGTAGGCTCTCTAGACCAAGTCCTTCAAATAGTTTTGTTTTATGCTTAGCACCACAAATGATTTTCAATATGAAATGTGTACATAGGAAGAATATTCATAATGATTGCCACGTGGAAAAAATGCACAATGCAAAAAGGGGGCTGTAATATTGAGGTTGAGTAGTAAGAAAAAGCAAATGCTTAGATAAATGAGTTCCAACAATGAAATTTGGAATGGCTTTCAGCAAAGACATGAGACCCAGGAATCTGAAAAATAACTGTTAAAGCACTGTGTGGTTGAAAACTTCTAGAAAGGTTTCGTCCATTCCATAAAGCCTGAGCTTTAATTTGAAAGCACTGATGAGCACAAGATTGGGTCTATTAATTCATGGATGGGGAGAAACCAACAAAATTTCATGGCACACCAAGACCGACTTGGACGAAATTATTTGTATCTCAGTACAACCACCACCATCATTGTCACCATCATCGTTGTCATTGTTGTTGTCATCGTCATCATTGCTGTTTTGGTCTGCTGTTTCCCTATCTGGGGTGAATAGGCATTTTTCTCATATCTCCAGTAAAAGTTTCTTGAACATGTTTGCTACTCTTTGTTTCTGTCTAACAACTTCAAACAGACATGTTTATTATCTTTTGGGTTTTGGGGAGTCAACAATATGTATGTGTCATATAGTTTTTCTCTTCTCAGGTCTCACAGGCTACAGTTGGAGGTCATTTCAGATAAGACCCACTCCTTTTGCAAACTTAAGTGTGTTGATTAACTTTATTTCCCTATATGCTAGGTAACCAGGTTATCTTACTTCTTAAAGTTCAGTCTAGTGTGTGCTCTGTGCTGATTTTCAGTAAAATCTGTTTGAAAAGGGTCAACTTATTAGGCTGGACTCACCTAGCATTAACAACGTAGAACTTATAATTATATCAGCAAATCTATCTCACTTTCTCTATAAAATTTAACCCAATCATGTGTGGGACGCCTGACTTGCCAGCAAGAAAGACACCACACGTTTATTGGGCTGCGCATTGACTGTGTAGATGAAAGACCCCGAGCCCTGGGCCTCTCACTCTTATATACTATCAGTTCCCATCCACTCACAACAGGCCACATCACCTCACCAGGTACGCAGCTTCGGCTAATCAGGGCAGCAGGGGCATATCTCCACCAAAATGGCTTCGCCAGTAACCTGGTACACCTGCGCAGCTCTCACGATGTTTGTGGCTAGATGTATGAGGAAGTCAGGTGCAAGTCATAAATAAGACTTAGCTGCAGTCCCTGGCGCCTTTGGGACTGCCGCCACACCCGCTCCCCACAATCATGGAATGGCACCTGTCATACATCATGGTTTCATCTATACCCCATGAAAGAAATATAAGGGGCATAATCACAAAGAATTAGGAATATTGGTGAACATGAAGAATTCTGCCTACTATACACAATGGAATTTCTTAAATTTCAAATTTGGCAACTCTAGTGCCATTAACCTTCAAACAGGCTTCAAACTTACTCTAATTTAAAAATGCTTACTTCAAAGTTCTTCCTTACAAACTTCTCCATCTAACACATATGGGTATAAACTTCTTCTTTCAGGCTTCCTTAGCATGTGACCTATCTTCCTAATGTGTTGTTTTCATTTACATGGACAGGCATTCAATCCCTTTGCAGGCATTAGTAATCTCCATATCTCACAACATATGTCTCTGCTGTCCACAGGAGTGCAGTGGGCTGTCACAGAGTGCATGCAATGATTTGAATGGGTGACTGGATAAATAAAAGGCTGTTACTGGCACCTGTTGTAGCTTGATGTCACAGCCTTTTCCTGCATGTACATAATGGTATTGATGAGTAGGCTGAGACTGCAAAGGCAACACTGCTAATGTCTTCTTTGCATTCTCTTGTCCACACCTTTACAGATCCCAGTGCTAATTCCTCCATGCTTATGTGTTCCTAGGCAATTTGCATTCTGCAATTGATAAAATCTGACCATGAACAACAAAGTATTCACTTATGGTTTATTACTATAACATTCCTTTTTGTTTCCAATTACTTTAAAGTATGGAAAAACCAACCTATCAATTGCTAGTAATTCTGGATATGTGTGTATATATATATATATATATATATATATATATATATATATATAATCTTCCTAAAAGACACATTACTATAAAATAGTGTGTCTAAGGCCATGAACTCTTTAGCTCCAAATCTGGGGAGGTAAGCCAAATACTATGTAATTGACAATGAAGTAATTTGTTTACTTGAAAACTTGTAGTACATCAGAAACAAAATTATCACCACTATTGATGACAGACCACATATTGATCTTGGCCCAGACAATTTTCCATAGTAATGGCCAAAGTAATGGTGAAGAGATCAGGGGTAAAGTAAGAAATATTTACCTTTGGCTTCAAGCAGTTAACATAACTTCCCTATGACTGTGACTTCTTGATTTAGGAATCTCACATATATGTAAACTTTAACAGGTAGTACAAGATGTATGACTCATAATAATGAAAATAACAATCAAATTTAATAATTTCAAAAAATACTGAGGAGAGTCATGGTCACACACACACACACATACATATACACACAAACACACACACACACACACACACACACACACACCTCTTTTGAGACTTCCTAAAGAGGGATATCTAAATGCCTTAAGCTGATAGATTAATAGTGAACTTGAACTTGTTGCAACAGTCCTCGACTTGCCATTCAGGAGTGGGTAGGTGAATGGAGGAGCACCCTCATAGAAGCAGGGAGAGGGAGGATGGGATAGGAGGTTCCTGAAGAAGAAACCGGGAAATATAAATGGATAAAATATTCAATAAATATTCAATCAGAATTGTTGAGATCAAAACCTCAGTTGACCGCACATGTTGCTGAGGCTGTAGAGAAAGAGAAACACTCTTCCATTGCTGATGGAATTGCAAACTTGTACAACCACTCTGGAAATCAATCTGGAGGTTCCTCAGAAAATTTGAAATAGTTCTACCTGAAGACCCAGCTATATTACTCATGGGAATATACCCAAAAGACGCCCCACCAGGCCACAAGGGCACTTGTTCCACTATGTTCATAGTGGCCTCATTTGTGATAGCCAGAAATTGGAAACAACCCAGATGTCCCACCACAGAAGAATGGATACAGAAAATGTGGTTCATTTATACAATGAAATACTACTCAGCTATTAAGAAAAAGGACATCCTGAATATTGCAAGCAAATGGATTGAACTAGAAAATTCCATCCTGAGTGAGGTAACTCAGATCCAAAAGGACATGTATGGTATGTACTCACTAATAAAAGGATATTAGCCAAAAAAAAGTGTAGAATACCCAAGAGACAGTTCACAGAACTCAAAAAGTTTAGCAAGCTGAAGGCCCCAAGTGAGGATGCCTCAAACCCACTTAGGAGTTAGAAGAAAGCAATCATAGGAGGCAGAGACCTAGGTGGGAAATGGGACAGGAAGGGGAAGAGGGGAAGCTGATCAGCTATTGGGTAGGAGAAAAGGAGTGAAGCCCTGAGAGCCAGCAGAAAGAATGGAAACAGGTAACCTTGGGATGTAGGAGGTGGGGAACCTTCAAGGATATATTAGAGACTTGGGAGGTGAAAGACTATGGTTCAAAAGGAGGGATCTTAGATGAAATTCCCTACAGTGGGGAGAGGAAACTTGTAGAGCTCACCTCCAGCATCATGTGAGGGATAAGGTTGCTATCTCACAGTCAAATACTCTGACCCATTATTGTTCCTGTCTAAAAGAACTGCAGGGACAAAAATGGAGAAGAGCCTGAGGAAAAGGAGGTCCAGGGACAGGCCCAAAGTGGGATCCAGTTCAAGGGGGAGGCTCCAAGATCTGGCACTATTACTGAGGCTATGGAGTGCTTACAAAAAGGACCTATCATGATTACCCTCCGAAAGATCCACCAAGCAACTGAAAAAGTCAGATGCAAAGATTTATACCCAACCAATGGACAGACACTGCTGAACCCTTTGGTTGAGTTAGTGAAAAGCTGAATGAAGCTGAGGAGGAGGGACTGTTAGGTGGACCAGCAATCTCAATTAACCTAGATCCCAAGATCTTCGAGAAACTGGACTAGCAACCAGGTAGCATACACTAGTTGATGTGAGGCCCCCAACACATATACAGAAGAGGACTGCTGGGTCTGGGTTCAGTCAGAGAAGATGCACCTAACAGGATGCTCCAGGGTATGGGGAGGTCTGGTGGAATTGGGGGTTGGGGTGGGTATCCTCATGGAGACTGGGGCAGGGAGGAGGTATGGGACATGGAACAGTCAGAGAGTGAAAGAGTAGAGGCATATAATCAGGAGTGTAAAGAGAAAAAGATTAAATAAAACTTTTAAAAATTATGCATGCAGAATTTAATTGCTAGAGTCTAATTAGTTTTAGACTAGTGCTATAAAACTTAGGAGCAAATATAAATATTTCAGTTAATTTCACTATGTAGTATGAATAAAAGTGTTGAGAGGATTTTCAAATTGAACGTTATGAAGCCATTTACAAAGTATATTAAGTCAGTTCTTCTATGAAATGAAGTGTACTTTACAGACAAGAGACTTCACATGAGCTGACATTTCTCTCATGAAGAACATGGCCCTTGTGGCTTCTTGAAACAATATGAACTTTAGACCTTTCAGTCTGACAGCTGAGCCCACTGTCACACAATAACTGATGCCTAATAGCACTTTGGGATACCAAGGCACAGAGTCATTTCACCTGTCTGGCCAGACAACAACCTCTTAGAGAAAAACCTGCTTATTATTACCCAGTTTCTTCTCTTTCACAAACTCACCAAGAAAACTATGCTCTGCAATGAATTACTCTATAGATAGATAGATAGATAGATAGATAGATAGATAGATAGATAGATAGATAGATAGACAGACAGACAGACAGACAGACAGATAGATAGATAGATAGATAGATAGATAAATGAGAAAAGGTCACAGAGAAGCAAATCTTTTTAAAGAGGCTGCTCTGTGTGCAAATAAATTGTTCTTTAATTCTTGTGCCTTCTTTTGAGTTGTTTTTCTTCTGCTGGTTTGTCTTGTCCAACTTTGATGTGATAGCTTTATCTTACTATATTTTATTTTGTTATATCTTGCGGAATGAATGAAGTAATTATTGAATGAATGAATGAAAACCTAGCCACTAGGTAAATGCTAATAATTGAACTGACATTTATACCTGTTGAAGGAGGGAAAGTGAGTTTTCTCCAGTGGAGTGACACTGGGTATGTCAACCTCTCCAAAACAGGCTCCATGTTGAATATAAATTGACCAACATATAATGAACTTT
Organism: Mus caroli; assembly: GCF_978045245.1. Lineage (NCBI taxonomy): Eukaryota > Metazoa > Chordata > Mammalia > Rodentia > Muridae > Mus > Mus caroli. The sequence goes on along the minus strand of NW_028227258.1, from coordinate 140,928,425 downwards.
ATAGTGTGTGTGTATGCACGTGTATTCATTTGATTATAGTTTGATGGGATTTCTTTTTGCTGTTTTATGGATTTTTCATTTATTTTCTAGGTTTCGGTGGTTTTTGTTGTATAATGGTGAGGTTTTGTTTGTATAATGAATAAGAATGAACATAATGGGCAGGGAGGGAATAGGATCAGGAAGGACTTGGGGGAGGGGATGAGTATGAACAAAATATATTTAATTTTAAAATTTTGCTTTAAATAATAAAAATAAATATATCTTAGAGAAATTGTGATTTTTTTCATGATTATTTTTAAGTCAACAGAGAAAAGGCAAATAAAAGAAAAAAGTGACATTTCTTCCAACAATTGAAGTAATAAAATCCTAACATTTGCTTCCTAATATATTTATAATTTCATTTTTATAATTTCACATTTATGAGGTGTATAGACATGTATAAAATATATCATTATTACTTAGGTAATTTAATTTAAATAAAAGGATGTTAACAACCATTCCTGGCATGTTGGTTGCTTAAATTTTATTAAAATGATTAAACTTATTGAAACAAATTAGATTAAATTATCCTTCCAGGTTAAGTACTTAAGAGGCCCCTTCTATCTAGATTTATATGGGATGAAGCAATAAAATGTGTATTAATTTTTAAGAATACATGGAAATCTAAGCCCTAATTGTAAATTTGTAATTGGAGGACAGTTTCCAGTTTGTAAGTAGAAAGTGCTGTATCATCATTTGTTCGGTTGTTCAGAGAGTGTGACTATGGTGTCCACCCATGGAGAGCCATGCTTGGCAGCAGAGTTTGTTTATTAGGAGGGGAAGTGGGGAGGGGTGAAGAATGTATTCAGATGAGAGCCCAAACAAAGGCAGATTTTGACACAATTTATACCATTTTTTCTTTCTACTAATCTCTTAATTTATTTGATACTCTATTTTTATGAATGAAGAATGACAGATTTAGCAAGACTTGTGTCTGCTAATACTGAAAATTGTAGTAGACTTTGAACAAATAAAATCTTTCTTGAAGATTGTTTATAAACCAAGTATGCAATGGCAAGTGATGGGAGTTTTATTTTGTAGACACTGAATTTCTACACCCTGTGTTTATCCTTCTCCTGGGATGCAAAGGAACCTCAGTGGAAACAGTGAAATCAATCCAGGGTCTAAAAGCAGGAAAGAATTTTCTGAGGAACCGCCAGACTGATTTCCAGAGTGGTTGTACAAGCTTGCAATCCCACCAACAATGGAGGAGTGTTCCACTTTCTCCACAACCTCGCCAGCATCTGCTGTCACCTGAATTTTTGATCTTAGCCATTCTGACTGGTGTGAGGTGGAATCTCAGGGTTGTTTTGATTTGCATTTCCCTGATGATTAAGGATGTTGAACATTTTTTCAGGTGCTTCTCTGCCATTCGGTATTCCTCAGGTGAGAATTCTTTGTTCAGTTCTGAGCCCCATTTTTTAATGGGGTTATTTGACTTTCTGGAGTCCACCTTCTTGAGTTCTTTATATATATTGGATATTAGTCCCTTATCTGATTTAGGATAGGTGAAGATCCTTTCCCAATCTGTTGGTGTTTTTTTTGTCTTATTGATGGTGTCTTTAGCCTTGCAGAAGCTTTGTAGTTTCATGAGGTCCCACTTGTCAATTCTCGATCTTACAGCACAAGCCATTACTGTTCTATTCAGGAATTTTTCCCCTGTGCCCATATCTTCAAGGCTTTTCCCCACTTTCTCCTCTATAAGTTTCAGTGTCTCTGGTTTTATGTGAAGTTCCTTGATCCACTTAGACTTGACCTTAGTACAAGGAGATAGGAATGGATCGATTCGCATTCTTCTACATGTTGCAATACCTCTCCTGGGCATATATCCAGAAGATGTCCCAACCGGTAAAAAGGACACATGCTCCACTATGTTCATAGCAGCCCTATTTATAATAGCCAGAAGCTGGAAAGAACCCAGATGTCCCTCAACAGAGGAATGGATACAGAAATTATGGTACATTTACACAATGGAGTACTACTCAGCTATTAAAAAGAATGAATTTATGAAATTCCTAGCCAAATGGATGGACCTGGAGGGCATCATCTTGAGTGAAGTAACACAATCACAAAAGATCTCACACAATATGTATTCATTGATAAGTGGATATTAGCCCAAAACTTAGGATACCCAAGATATAAGATACAATTTGATAAACGCATGAAACTCAAGAAGAATGAAGACCAAAGTGTGGACATTGTGCACCTTCTTAGAATTGGGAACAAAACACCCAGGGAAGGAGTTACAGAGACAAAGTTAGTAGCTGTGATGAAAGGATGGACCATTTAGAGACTGCTGTATCCAGGGATCCGTCCCATAATCAGCTTCTAAACGCTGGCACCATTGCATACACTAGTAAGATCTTGCTGAAAGGACCCAAATATAGCTGTCTCTTGTGAGACGATGCCGGGGCCTAGCAAACACAGGAGTGGATGTTCACAGTCAGCTATTGGATGTATCACAGGGCTCCCAATGGAGAAGCTAGAGAAAGTACCCAAGGAGCTAAAGGGATCTGCAACCCTATTGTTGGAACAACATGATGTACTAACCAGAACCCTGGAGCTCTTGTCTCTAGCTGCATATGTATCGAAAGATGGCCTAGTCGGCCATCACTGGAAAGAGAGGCCCATTGGACTTGCAAACTTTATATGCCCCAATATAGGGGAATGCCAGGGCCAAAAGAATGGGAATGGGTGGGTAGGGAAGTGGGGGGCGCTATGGGGGACTTTTGGGATAGTATTGGAAATGTAATTGAGGAAAATATGTAATAAAAATATTAAAAAAAAAAAAAAGAAATAAATTCACCATGGAGACATTGTTAAAACAAAAAAACAAAACAAAAAAAAAAAATAATAAAAGCAGGAAAGAGAAATTGGTTTTAATGTTAACCTGAAATGAATCTTCATGAAACATCAAGTAACAGAATATATCTGTTTGTATTTTACAGGCAAATTTTCTCTGAAGACTGAAGTCTTAAAGCAAGGACTGGGGAAGTATAGCCATTTGGTATGAACAGTGATATTGTAGAGACACTTATGTCCCTTCTTTTCGCTAACAGAAAATTGAAACAGTGAAGCAAGAAATTGGAACTTCTCAAGGAATCTCATAGGTGAAAGAAAAACTCAGAAGTCTGATCTTAGCCAAAGATAGAACTTCTGTAGGAAAGATATCACACTTGCTCTGACAACTTCTCAGACCACCTTGCAGGAGAAACTAGAGTAGAGAAAACAATGCTGAGCAGCGCCATGTCTTGAGAAGGCCTGCTCATTTGTACAAATCTTCTGTCTCTATTTAAGCTAAACCTCACATCATGTGCTGAAGATGGGCATATGGGATCAATAGACCACCATATTCATCGTCTCAGTGTGACCAGGTTGAATAAATCTTTCTCTGCATTATCATTATGCTATTGTTCTTTCTCTGCTTTATCATTATACTATTATTTTTCTAAACAATTTATTTTTATATATCCTGACTATTAAAGATAAAATAAAAGCAAGATAACAAGAATCAAAACAGAGATAAAATTCTGAATCTTTTTTTGTAGTTTTTCCATTCATTTTATTTTAGTTATTTGAATTTCAAATATTATCCCCTTTCACAGTTTCCCCTCTGCAACCCCCCTATCCTATCGCCCCTTATCCTGCTTCCATGAAGGTGCTCCCCACCCACCTACCCAGTCCCACCTCACTGCCCTAGCATTCCTCTACACTGGGGCATCAAGTCTTCACAGGACCAATGGCCACCCCTCCCATTGATGTGAGGTAAGGGCCATTCAGCTCCTTCAGTCCTACCCCTAACTCCTCTATTGGGGTCCCTGTGCTTATTCCAATGGTTGGCTGCAAACCTCTGCATCTGTATTGGTCAGGATATGGCAGATTCTCTCAGATTACAGATGTATCAGGCTCCTGTCAACAAGTACTTCTTGGCATTACCAATAGTGCCTGGGTTTGGTATCTAACTATGGGATGGGTGTGGCCATCTTGGATGGCCTTTCCTCTAGTCTCTGCTCCACTCTTTGTCCCTATATTTCCTTTAGACATGAGCAATTCTGGGTTAACATTTTGGAGATGGGTGGGTGGCCCCATCCCTCAACCAGGAGGCCACGACTAATATCTGGATATGGCCTTGACAGGTTCTCCCTCTGCTTTTTGGGATATTTCAGCTAATGTCATCCCATTGGAGTCCTGGGAGGCTCTTGCTTTCCAGGCATCTGGGACTTTCTGGTTGCTACCCCCAGTTCCTCATCCTCCATTGCTATACACCTCTGTTCAATTTCCTGACACTCTGTGCATCTCCTCCATCTCCTCTCATACCTGATTCCTTCTCTCTTTTTACCTCCTTGATTTCTCTTCCTCCCAAGTCCCTCCCACCTCTACTTCCATTAATTATTTTGTTCCCCTATCTAAGTAGGATGAAGCATCCAATCTTTGATCTTTCTTTCTCTTGAGCTTCATGTGGTCTCTGAGCTGTATCCTGGATATACCACGCTCTTTGCCTAATATCCACTTAACAGAGTGTACATACCATGTGTGGTCTCTTATGACTGAGTTACCATACTCAGGATAATATTTTCTAGATCCATGTATTTGCCTGCAAATTTCACAAATTTAATAGCTGAGTAGTATTCCATTATGTGAATGTACCACATATTTGTATCCATTCCTATGTTGAGGGAGATCTGGATTGTTTCCAGATTCTGGGTATTATAAATATGGCTGCTGCCAGACAGTGGTAGTGTTCAACTTTAATCCCAGCACTTGGGAGGCAGAGACAGGCAGATTTCTGAGTCCTAGGCCAGCCAGGTCTACAGAGTGAGTTCCAGGACCAAGGCTTTACAGAGAAACCCTGTCTCAAAAATAATTAATTAATTAATTAATTAATTAATTATGGCTGTTATGAATTAGTGGATCATGTGGCCTTGTTATATGTTAGAGCATCTTTTGGGCATATGTCCCAGACTGGAATAGCTGGGTCCTTAGGCAATACTATGTCTAATTTTCTATGGAACATCCAGACTGATTTCCAGAATAGTTGTAACAGTTTGCAAAACCACCAACAATGGAGGAGTGTTCCTCTTCCTCCACATTCTCGCAAGCATCTGCTGTCACCTGAGTTTTTGATCTTAGCCATTCTGACTGGTGTGAGGTGGAATCTCAGGGTCATTTTGATTTGCATCTTCCTCCTTACTAAGGATGTTGAACATTTCTTTAGGTGCTTCTTGGCCATTTGCATTTCCTCAGTTGTGAATTCTTTGTTTAGCTCTGTTCCCCATTGTTTGATAGGGTTATTTGGTTCTCTTGAGTATAACTTCTTGAGTTATTTATATATATTCAATATTAGTCCTCTATCTGATGTAGAATTCATAAAGATCATTTCCCAAACTGTTGGTTGCTGTTTTGTCCTATTGTCAGTGTCCTTTGCCTTACAGAAGCTTTGCGTTTTTATGAGGTACAATTTATGTATTCTTGATCTTAGAGCATAAGCATAAGTGTTCTGTTCAGGAAATTTTCCCCTGTGCCCGTGTGTTCAAGGCTTTTCCCCACCTTCTCTTCTATTAGATTCAGTGCATCTGGTTTTATGTGGAGGTCCTTGATAAACTTGGACTTGAACTTTGTACAAGAAGATAAGAATGGATCAATTTGCATTCTTCTAAATGTTAACTGCCAGTTGAACCAGCACCATTTGTTGAAAGCGCTGTCTTTTTCCACTGGAAGGTTTTAGATCCTTTTTTAAAAGATCAAGTGACCGTAGGTGTGTGGGTTCATTTCCAGGTCTTGAATTCTATTCCACTGATCTAACTGCCTGTCACTGTACCAATACCAAGCAGTTTTTTATCACTATTGGTCTGTAGTAGAGCTAGAGGTCAGGAATGGTGATTCACCCAGAAGTTCTTTTACTGTTGAGAATAGTTTTCACCATCCTGGGTTTTTTGTTATTCCAAATGAATTTGAGAATTGCTCTTTTTAACTCTATGAAGAATTGGAATTTTGATGGGGATTTCATTGAATCTGTAGATTGCTTATGGCAAAAGGGTGATTTTTACTATATTAATCCTGCCAATCTATGAGCATGGGAGAGCTTTCCATCTTCTGAGATCTTTGATTTCTTTCTTCAGAGTCTTGAGCTTCTTGTCATACAGATCTTTCATGTGTTTGGTTGGAGTCAAACCAAGATATTTTATATTGTTTGTGACTACAGTGAAGGGTGTTGTTTCTCTAATATTCTCAGACAGTTTATCCTTTGAGTATAGGAATGCTACTGATTTGATTAAGTTAATTTTATAACTGGCCATTTGGCTGAAGTTGTTTATCAGCTGTAGCAGTTCTCTGGTGGATTTTTGGGGTCACTTGATTATAATATATCATCTGCAAATAGTGATATTCTGACTTCATCCTTTTGAATTTCTATTCCTTTGATCTCCTTTTCCTGTCCAATTGTTCTAGCTAGAACTTTAAGTACTTTATTGAATAGATAGGGAGAGAGTGAACAGCTTTGTCTAGTCCCTGATTTTAGTGGTATTGTTTTCAGTTTCTTTCCATTTAGTTTGATGTTGGCTACTGGTTTTCTGTTCATTGCTTTTACTATGTTTTGATATGGTCCTTGAATTCCTGACATTTCCAAGACTTTTATCATGAATAGGTGCTGGATTTTGTCAAATGCTTCCTCAGCATTTAACGAGATGATCATGTGGTTTTTGTCTTTGAGTTTGTTTATATAGTAGATTACATTGATGGATTTCTATATATTAAACCATCCCTGCATCTCTGGGATGAAGCCTACTTGATCATGATGGATGATCATTTTGATGTGTTCTTAGATTCAGTTTGCAAGAATTTTATTGAGTATTTTTGCATCGATATTCAAAAGGGAAATTGGTCTGAAGTTTTCTTTCTTTTTTGGGGCATTGGATGGTTTTGTTATCATCAAAAATGTGCCTTCATGTAATGAGTTGGATATTGTTACTTCTGTTTCTATTTTGTGGAATAGTTTGAAGAGTATTGTTATTAGGTCTTCTTTGAAGGTCTGATAGAATTCTGCAATAAATCTATCTGGTCCTGAGTTTTTTTTGGTTGGGAGACTTTTATGGAATGCTTCTATTTCTTTAGGGGATATGGGACTGTTTAGGTTGTTTATCTGATCCTGGCTTAAATTTGGTACTTGGTATCTCTCTAGAAATTTGTCCATTCCATTCATATTTTTCCAGTATTGTTTAGTATAGGCTTTTGTAGCAGTATCTTATGATTTTTTAAATTTCCTCAGTTTCTGTTGCTATATCTCCCTTTTCATTTCTGATTTTGTTAATTTGGATACTGTCTCTGTGCCTTCTGGTTAGTCTGGCTAAGGGTTTAATCTATCTTGTTAATTTTCTCAATGAACCAGCTCCTTGTTTTGTTGATTCTTTGTATAGTTTTTTTTGTTGTTGTTGTTTCTACTTTGTTGATTTCAGCCCTGAATTTGATTGTTTCCTGGCATCCACTTGCCTTGAGTGTATTCACTTCTTTTTGTTCTAGATATTTTAGGTATGCTGTTAAGCTGCTTGAATATGCTCTCTCCAGTTTCTCTTTAGAGATACTCAGAGCTATGAATTTTTCTATCAGCACTGCTTTCATTGTTCCCCATAAGATTGGGTATGTTGTGCCTTAATTTTTATTAAATTCTAAAAAGTTTTTAATTTCTTTCTTTCTTTATTCCTTGATTAAGTTATCACTGAGTAAAGCACTACTCAGCTTCTATGTGTATGTGGATTTTCTGTTGTTTTTGTTTTTATTGATGACCAGCCTTAGTCTGTGGTGATCTGACAGGATGCATGGGATTATTCCAATCTTCTTGTTATCTGTTGAGGCCTGTTTGGTGACTGATTATATGTTTAATTTTGGAGACAGTACTATGAGGTGTGGAGAAGGTATATTATTTTGTTTTAGGAGGAAATGTGCTATAGATAGCTGTTAAATCTATTTGGTCCATAACTTCTGTTAGTTTCACTATGTCTCTGATTAGGTTCTGTTTCCATGATCTGTCCATTGATGAGAGTGGGTTGTTGAAGTCTCCCACTATTATTGTGTGAGGTGCAATGTGTGCTTTGAAATTTAGTAATGTTTCTTGCCTGAATGTGTATGCCCTTGCATTTGTAGCATAGATGTTCAGAATTGAGAATTGTTCTTGTTAGATTTTTCCCTTTGATGAGTATGAAGTATCCTTCCCTATCATTTTTGATAACTTTGGATTGAAAATTGATTTTATTTGATATTACAATGTCTACTCCAGCTTGTTTCTTTTGCTTGGAAAATTGTTTTCCAGCCTTTTACTCTGAGTTAGTGACTGTCTTTGTCACTGAAGTGTGTTTCATGTATGCAGCAAAATTCTGGGTCCTGTTTATGTATCTAGTCTGTTGGTCTCTGTTTTTTAATTGGGGAATTGAGTCCATTAATGCTAAGAAACATTAAGGAACAGTAATTGTTGTTTCCTGTTATTTTTGTTGTTTGATGTAGAGTTATGTCTTGGATTTGTTAAAAGAAGATTACTTTCTTGCTTTACTAGGGTGTTGTTCCCCTCCATGTGTTGGAGTTTTTCATGTATTATCCTTTGTAAGGCTAGATTTGTGGAAAGGTATTATGCAAATTTGGTTTTGTCCTGGAATATCTTGGTTTCTCCATCTATGGTAATTGAGAGTTTTGCTGGGTATAGTAGCCTGGGCTGGTATTTGTGTTCCCTTAGCGTCTGTATGATGTCTGCCCAGGATCTTCTAGCTTTCATACTTTCTGTTGAGAAGTCTGGTGTATTTCTGATAGGTCTGCTTTTACATGTTATTTGACCTTTTTCCCTTATGGTTTTTAATATTTTTCTTTGTTTTGTTCATGTGTTGTTTTGATTATTTTATGACAGGAGGGATTTGTTTTCTGGTACAATCCTTTTGGAGTTCTGTAGGCTTATTGTATGTTTATGGGCATCTCTTTCTTTAGGTTAGGCAAGTTTTCTTCTATAATTTTGTTGAAAATAATTACTGGTCCTTTAATTTGGGAATCTTCACTCCCTTGTATACCTATTGTTCTTAGCTTTGGACTTCTCAGTGTGTCTTAGATTTCCTGGATGTTTTGGGTTTGGAGCTTTTTGCAATTGCATTTTTGTTGACTGGTATGTCAATGTTTACTATGGTATCTTCTTTCTCTTGTATTCTGTTGGTGATGCTTCCATCTATGACTCTTGATCTATGTCCTAGGTTTTCTATCTCAAGGGTTGTTTCCTTTTGTGATTTCTTTATTGTTTCTATTTCCATTTTTATATTCTGGATGGTTTTGTTCAATTCCTTCTCCTGTTTGGTTGTGCTTTCCTGTAATTCTTTAAGAGATTTTTGTGTTTCCTCTTTAAGTACTTCTACCTTTTTATCTGTGTTCTGTATTTCTTTAAGGGAGTTATTTATGTTCTTCTTCATTTTTTAAAAAGTTATTTATATGGATACACTGTAGCTGTCAAACATACCAGAAGAGGGCATCACATTCCATTACAGATGGTTGTGATCCACCATGTGGTTGCTGGGAATTGAACTCAGGACCTCTGGAAGAGCAGTCAGTGTTCTTAACCACTGAGCCATCTCTCTAGCCCCTATTTATGTCCTTTTTAAAGTCTTCTATCATCATCATGAGATATGATTTTAAACCAGAGTCTTGGTTTTCCAGTGCCTTGGGCTATCCAGGGCTTGCTGTGATGGGAGATCTGATTTCTGATGATGCCAAGTAGCTTTGGTTCTGGTTGCACATGTTCTTGCCCTTGCTGTTTGCCATCTGTTTATCCCTGCTGTTAGCTGGTCTTGCTGTCTTTGACTTTGGCTTGTCCCTCCTGTAAGCCTGTTTGTCAACACTCCCAGGAGACCAGTTCTCTCTGGGAGGAATTTGGGTATGGAGAGCTGTGGCTCAGGGTCTGTTCTGTGGAGGAGACAGAGACCAGAAGGGTCTTGTGCCTTGGCTCCTTGGTCACTGGGAGGGTCCTTCTTGGGCCAGGAATTTGAGCAGAAGTGGTCCTCTCACCTGTGCTCTCAGGTGTGTCAACATTCTTAGGAGACTAGTTTTCTTCTGGCAAGATCTGGGTAAGGAGAGCTGTGGCACTGATTCTGCTCCAGGAGCAGATGGAAACCAGAAGGGTCCTCTTCCAGGCTGCTCCTCAGTTACTGTGTCCTGGAGGCTTTTGATGGGTCCCTAGTACAGAATTGGTGACCCTACCTGTGCTCACAGGTATGTCAGCACTCTTGGGAGACCAGCTTTCTCCTGTCAGGACCCTGGTATGGAGAGCTGTGGCACAGGGTCAGTTCCAGGCACATAAGAAAAGCAGAAAGCAGAAAGATCAAATTCTGATTTCTTGTCAAAAATTTTACTGCAGGTTATAACTGAGTTCCTTACTTTGTTTTTAGCTGAGTCTGTGCATGACTAAAACCTTACTGGGATATTTTGTAGTAACAGAAGAAACACTAGTTTCCTTATCAAGTAAATAACATACACAAAAGTTAAAGGAATAGAGAGGAAAACTATAACAGTGCCTAGGTCCAGGACAAAGGTAGAGGATCAGAAAGGTCAGTTGACATTGTTATCATGAGACAAAATTTGAAGCCAGAATTCAGGGTGATGGAGATAAGTATAAAGAAAAAAAGCAGTAAAAAGACTCAGTTATTTGTTTAATGAATTATAGCTTATGTGAAGTCATGAGGTAGCATTGTGCATTACAACAGCCTATAGAGAATTCAGTGTTCCTACCTCATGGAACCAGTGACAAAGGAAACAGCTTATATTGTCTCTGTGGGTGAAATGATTCCTAAACAAATCTGAGAGTCTTAAGTTCCCCCCTTTCCCAGTTATCACTGATCATTAAGAATAAGTGTCATTGGATATGCCAATAGAAAATTCTGTAAAAAGAGAATTCTACCACTTAAACAGGGTTAGTAACAGAGACAAAGATGTGAAGGGTACCATTCTTAGCAGAGGGAGACCTTGGGTTTTCCCATATAGAATGTCTATGCTCTTTGTGTTTCAAACAAAGAAATAAATAAGGAAGAGGAAAGAAAATATAGATTTATTAAAAGTGAGAGAAAAAAGTAAAACATAAATTCCCTGGGATAGGGGTGGGCCTGGGCAAACACCGCAGGTGCCATATGGGGATCCTACTCATAAATTTAGGCAGAAGAAAGGGCCTACCTCCAAAGCAGGGTAATGCTGTGCATCTGTACTTTGATTGACATGTGGGCTGCTATTCAACTTTAGACCATCTTCACAAGCACATCTTGTATATCCTATAATTTAAGCATAGGTAAGCACCCCCATCATACATATACATGAGATGTTAAATGATCAGTCTCTTCAAGGAGAGAATCACCCTCACTTTTCTTGACAGTATAGGATGAAACCTTATCTCTCTTTAACAGCAAGTGCCAGATCCAAAATTATCCACAGTAAGAGGTTCTGTGTATTGCCCTACACAGAAGGGTCATATTGCTCCAACAGGAGTTGCCTCATGTCACTGAAGTATTTGTAGTTTCACCACCTTATCAGGATCTCTAAAACGAAAACTTCTGTTTCTTGTTACATTAATTCTAAAATTAGAAAATTCAAAATGTCCATAGACCAAAGTCATGGACTGGATTCACATTTCAGTGTTTTCTCCTTTGTTATGAGCTTCTCTACAAAGTGAACATAAAATTTTCACATTTCTGTGATCCTGTGGTCCCTCATTCATCCATCCTTACAGAAAATTGTCTGGGTCTTTTAAAAAGGCATAATTTTGATTATATCATGTTTTTTACTCTTTTAAATATGATACAATAGTCTCAAAAGAAGTAAACATAATTTGCACAAAATATGTTCCTTTCCCATGAAGTTAAATGTGAAAGGACATTTTTTTTTTTCTGCAATAACTAACATGATGACTTTCATGATTGATGTATATGACTTTGCAATGTATAGCCTTGACTGCCTTGGTAGCGAGATAGAAAATCAAATTAAACTAAGAAAGTCTCCATCTCACTAAAGAGTAGAAGTCTCTTTAATGTGAGAATATCCTGGAAACTCAATGGGCACTGAAGTTGCTTGGACTGGTGGCTTTTGGGTTGTTGAATTATGATAAAAACTGGAACTCAGTGACTACATACAGAGTATGAGAAATTTTGAGAGAAATTTTCTATAATAGTTGAGTGCTAGGGAAAGAGAGAGAGAGAGAGAGAGAGAGAGAGAGAGAGAGAGAGAGAGAGAGAATAAAGAGCCATGTTGTTTGAGTTAGACATGGAAATCAGCTACATGACTAGACAAGTGTCTATGTGGTCTGGAGGGGAGAATACAAGGAAAATATAAAATTATTCAGTGTTTCATCTCCTTAATTAAGGTTGTAGTCTACAGTGTACAGATAATTCTGAGCTCTGCACAAAATGGAGGACTCCCTTTTCTTAGCAGGGCTTCTTCTCCTCTGATGTATCTGGGGAACCCAATCCAATCTCCTACCTGAAGAATGTCACATAGTCCTTGGAAAACCTCCAAGTTCAACTTCCTTTTTTTTTTCTACCCAGCAAGTACCTGGTATTCTTGTAATGAGTCTCCATACAAATGAGGCATGAACAAGCCTTTAATATATAGCCTATGATTTCATCTACCTTCAAATGCCTCTCACTCTCTAAGGAGTGTGTGTGTGTGTGTGTGTGTGGCATTAGTAATCTCAAATAAAGTGTTTATGCACCCCCTTCCCAGATTTTTTTCCCAGCCAGACAAGGATCCTGCAGACCCTACCCATTTAGGACTCTTCTTTATCTTTCCAGCCTCATGTCCACGGGTATGTGGGTACCCTGAAGAAGTAAATGGAAGAGGCAGAACCACAGTTGAATCTCAGCTTGTATACCACAGCTCAAAATATCACAAAAAAATCATACTTAGGTTCTAGGCAGCATCTGGAAGGAAAACAAAGAAGAAGAAAAAGGTAAAGTTCTGCCTCTTTTATTCAGGACTCAGAAAAATGGAAAGATCCACCAGAACCTCATGGTAGCTCATAGGAAGTTGGAAATGTATGATAAAATGTATATTGTATTATTAAATAAATAATCATCTCTTCCTTCTCTTTAGTGTGATTTAAGGTGAACCCAACATTCTGTAAGGTGGTCTCTTGGCTAGGTGACTGACCTGCCCAGCTGAATTAACTCAAAAAGAGAAGACAATGCCATGTCTCCACTTAGGGTTCTATTTTATTCACTTAGCTAGGAAGGAAAAGCTTTCCCTGCATAGACCTTCAGTGCTCTTGTAATATCTCAGCTTAGCTAGGAAACCAGGACAGTTTAGAAATGTCTCTGACTGATTTTAGTCTGAGACAGAGTCAAAACATAAAACTTTCACAGTTATCAGAGATAAGAATAAAAAGTGTGTGTGTGTGTGTGTGTGTGTGTGTGTGTGTGTGTGTGTGTGTAGGCTAGGAGATTAACCGTGGACATTGTACTTCAGGCACCATCCACCTATCATGTTGCACTCCTTCAAATCAAAGGAATGTCAGTCCTTCTCCTCTGTAACACTGGAATTACATGCATAGTTCAACATACCCAGTTTTTCATAAAAGTTCCATGGATAAAACTTGAGTTCTCATGCTATTACTAAAACAGTGGGCTAATCAAAGACACAAGGAATTCTACATCTAGAAGTAAAAGGATGCAATCATGAAAACATGTACAAGTGTACGCAGTCCATTTGAAGGACAGACACATACAAGAGAGAGGAATCAAATCTGGCAGTGGATGAAACTGCCAATTCACAAATAAAAACAAGAGAGAGGAAGAAAATAAAAAAAAAAATGACCTCTGTTTCAAGCAACCATCTGGTAGATACAACCAGAAGCAACTTTTTGAATGGCATAGCTTTGTGGCTAGAAACCCAAGGACCCTGCAGGGTTTCAAAATGTAGAAAGAAAAGTCTCCCCAAGATCTGACTCCCAGTTAGATCAGTCAGTCCTCTATGTGGTGTGAAAGTTCTAAAATGGAGAGAAAAGCTAGGAACAAAACAGAGTCAACCACATTTTTAAACCCAAATCAATGGCCACACCACATAAAGCACTCAGGAGAATAATTAACTGTCTTCAGTCTTTCCTTCCAAGTGGTTGGCAAGAATAGAGTGAAATTGTTTTAATTATTGTTATTCTTTAAAAGATAAGAGATTCAGTTTTTATTTGGAGGAATGTGGAATCTTTTAAAGGGAAAAAGTATCAATATGTTTCAGTTTCTTTTCCAAAGGAAATAAATGGCCTAATTAATAAACACATTAACCAGAGACCTAGAAATAGCCCAGATTGCTAACAACTGTTTGTTTCCAAGCTGCTGTGTTAATTATCTGAAAAGGTAAATATTGATTATTCAATAGGATTTTCCTCCTGAGTCTTTAAGGTAAATGTGTATTTATTTGCTGTAGCAATATAGTCTAGAAGACAAAGCTGAATGTAGAAGTTTGCCATGGTTCTTCCTCCCAGACCTATGCTCCCAGAAATAAGGCTCAGACTCAAAATACATAAATACGTTGACCATATCTTCTCTGATAACTTATAACACATTTACCTTAACCTACATTCTGCCATGAGGCTGGTTACCTATGCTCAGGTATCATATGTCTGTCTTATCACATCTTCCTGGTTGAGTCTTTCCTGCCTGGCTCTATGCCAGAATTCTTTCTGCTTCCCAGATGTCCCACCCTCTACTCTACCCTTCCCTATAGGCCATAGCTTTTATAGTTAACATGTGATGCAAGCATACAAGACACAAGCTAGTCCCTTTGAAGCTGAGGGCCAGTTAGAGGTGCAAGAAAAATGTATACATTATAGACAATGTTAAGGAGACAAATCTGTTCCTTTATTCTCCAAGATTATGTACAATTAGGAACACTATTCTAAGCCTGCTTGTCTTGAAACTCTGAAATACACAATAGGAAGGTCCCAAATGGCCCTGAGTCAGCAAAAGGCCACTCTAAAACCACCTCTGCTCCAATCCCTGGAGAAGGCTTGTAAGGTCTCTTCTTGTATGAAGAAGGAAGTAACATTTCCTACATTGTAAAGAGGGACCACACTACTTTGGAGACGGGGAGGAGTCGAGGGTACCTGAATAAATTCTCCCTTGCTCTTGGACCATGCTGATCACATACAGCTGCATAATGAACAAATTCTAAGTCCAGCCTCTCTTATTGTTCTATATCATGTATCTGGAACTACAGATAGATAACTGCTGTGTATATAGCTCATGCACATGGTGGTAGGAGAATGTCTTAAAATTTTAGGTAATTTATTAGCCAAAGTATATGTATATATCCTTTGTGAATCAAGAACCCTACTAGAAAATAGAGTTATAAATATTTTCAACTTTATAAAAATATTTTATAAAAATAAAAATTATAATTCATTAAATCCTAAAGTTGAGTTGTAAAGCTTTTTGATGTAAAAATGGTAGTGCATATTAATAATGCATTTAATTTTTAGAAAAACTATTTTGAAAATGCAAATATTATTAATTCAGTATCCTGAATTTTTGTTTAATTTTTTGAAATCTGTATACTCACATTGTGTAAATGACATTAAATTAGTACTTTTTTATTCCTTGCATCATATAATCTTGACTGGAAACAAAAAATATCTTACAGCAGAAAAAAAATGTATATAATCTGCAGAGAAAAATACTAAAACCCTAAAGTAATGATCTGGTTAACTTTTCCAAAACACACAAAAAATACAACTAAGAGGTATCTTTTCAATATAAATTACATAACATCTTAAAGAACAATATTATAAAATCTTCAGTTTGAACTTCAAACTTATAGATTAACACACAATATTTGAATGACTGTACTAGGTTAGCAACAAAGACATAGTTTCATTGTGGTATTCTGATGTCCATGTGTCGACCTCTTTTTTATCTGATTTGAATTTTTTTCATTGCATGAACACTATAAAAAATTCTGTTTGCATCCACAATTTTCCAAACAGTTGAAGACAATGAAACCTGCATGTATCCAAACTCAAAAAGACTGTTTTTCTTTTCTATTGCGTGTGTCACAACGTGTGTTTTCTTTTCTAAAATGTGTGTTTTCTGACCAATATAAAATCAGTGACTGAAGATGCCTTAGTTACGTGCACACCACAAAACACAAAGCCATTTACACTCCACTGCAGGCAAAATGGCTAGACAGGAAATAATAATAAATATCCAAAACTGTAGTTTCAAATAAATATAAATATTCATTGATGCAATATACTCAAGCAATGTTTGTGGTACTTTTTCTTTTGTATATTACCATCTATTACATATAATTATTATATTAAATAATTTTATTATTATAATATTACATAAAATAGTGGAAAATTCTAGATTTTATAGAAATCCCATAGACCCTGTGGAGCCAAACACATGAATCTGAAATCATGCAAGAAATAAAGTATTGACAAGCCGCTTCCGGTCAGAAAAGCACCAGGGTAGCTAGGGCGCAGGGTCGGCTGACACTCGCCAGCTACCCACGACCACCACCACAGGATTTTGAGACTGCTGGTGAGTGGAACACAGCTTCTGCTCCAGTCCAATCACGCGGGACCTGAGACTGCTTTGGTTGGGGAGGCAGAAATCCGGCCTACATAGGGCCACAAGCCTCTTCCGGTCAGAAAAGCACCGGAGTAGATAGGGCGCAGGGTCGGCTGACACTCGCCAGCTACCCACAACACTCGCCACAGGATCTTAAGACTTCTGGAGAGTGGAACACAGCTTCTGCTCCAATCCAATTGCTCGCGGGACCAGAGACTGCATTAGTTAGGGAAGCAGAAAACCGGCCTGAGTAGGACCACAGGCCTCTTCCGGCTGGACCAGCACCTGGGTACCGCCAGCCACCCACGACCCCCTCCACAGGATTTTGAGACTGCTGGTGAGTGGAACACAGCTTCTGCTCCAATCTTTAAACAGTGACAACGACAACAACTAACCCCAGAGATTACCAGATGGCAAAAGGTAAACGTAATAATCTTACTAACAGAAACCAAGACCACTCACCATCATCAGAACCCAGCACTCCCACTTCGCCCAGTCCAGGGCACCCCAACACACCGGAAAAGCTAGACACGGATCTAAAAGCATATCTCCTGATGATGGTAGAGGACTGCAAGAAGGACTTTAATAACACACTTAAAGAAATACAAAGGAACACTGGTAAACAGGTAGAAGACATTAAAGAAGAAGCACAAAAATCCCTTAAAGAATTGCAGGAGAACACTGCTAAAGAGTTACAAATCCTTAAAGAAAAACAGGATAACATAATCAAACAGGTAGAAGTCCTTAATGAAAAACAGGAAAACACCTCCAAACAGATGATGGAAATGAACAAAACCATACTAGACCTAAAAAGGGAAGTAGACACAATAAAGAAAACCCAAAATGAGGCAACACTGGAGATAGAAACCCTAGGAAAGAAATCTGGAACCATAGATACCAGCATCAGCAACAGAATACAAGAGATGGAAGAGAGAATCTCAGGTGCAGAAGATTCCATAGAGAACATCGGCACAACAATCAAGGAAAATGTAAAATGCAAAAAGATCCTAACTCAAAACATCCAAGAAATACAGGACAAAATGAGAAGACCAAACCTACGGATAATAGGAGCGGATGAGAATGAAGATTTTCAACTCAAAGGACCAGCAAACATCTTCAACAAAATTATAGAAGAAAACTTCCCAAATCTAAAGAAAGAGATGCCCATGAACATACAAGAAGCCTACAGAACTCCAAATAGACTGGACCAGAAAAGAATTACCTCCCGACACATAATAATCAGAACAACAAATGCTCTAAATAAATATAGAATACTAAAAGCAGTAAGAGAAAAAGGCCAAGTAACATATAAAGGCAAGCCTATCAGAATTACACCAGATTTTTCACCAGAGACTATGAAAGCCAGAAGATCCTGGACAGATGTTATACAGACACTAAAAGAACACAAATTCCAGCCCAGGCTACTATACCCAGCCAAACTCTCAATTAACATAGATGGAGAAACCAAAGTATTCCACGACAAAACCAAATTCACACATTATCTCTCCACGAATCCAGCCCTTCAAAGGATAATAACAGAAAAAAACAAATACAAGGACAGGAACCATGCCCTAGAAACAACAAGAAGGTAATCCCTCAACAAACCTAAAAGAAGACAGCCACAAGAACAGAATGCCAACTTTAACAACAAAAATAACAGGAAACAACAATTACTTTTCCTTAATATCTCTTAATATCAATAGACTCAACTCCCCGATAAAAAGACATAGACTAACAAACTGGCTACACAAACAAGACCCAACATTTTGCTGCTTACAGGAAACTCATCTCAGAGAAAAAGATAGACACTACCTCAGAATGAAAGGCTGGAAAACAATTTTCCAAGCAAATGGTATGAAGAAACAAGCTGGACTAGACATTCTAATATCTGATAAGATTGACTTCCAACCCAAAGTCATTAAAAAAACAGGGAGGGACACTTCATACTCATCAAAGGTAAAATCCTCCAAGAGGAACTATCAATCCTGAATATCTATGCTCCAAATACAAAGGCAGCCACATTCATTAAAGAAACTTTAGTAAATCTCAAAGCACACATTGCACCTCATACAATAATAGTAGGAGACTTCAACACACCACTTTCACCAATGGACAGATCATGGAAACAGAAACTAAACAGGGACACAGAGAAACTAAGAGAAATTATGGATCAAATGGATCTGGCAGATATCTACAGAACATTCTATCCTAAAACAAAAGGATATACCTTCTTCTCAGCACCTCATGGTACCTTCTCCAAAATTGACCACATAATTGGTCACAAAACAGGCCTCAACAGATACAAAAATATTGAAATTGTCCCATGCATCCTATCAGATCACCATGGACTAAAGCTGATCTTCAATAACAAAATAAATAATAGAAAGCCAACCTTCACGTGGAAACTGAACAACACTCTTCTCATTGATACCTTGGTCAAGGAAGGAATAAAGAAAGAAATTAAGGACTTTTTAGAGTTCAATGAAAATGAAGCCACAACATACCCAAACTTATGGAACGCAATGAAAGCATTTCTAAGAGGAAAACTCATAGATCTGAGTGCCTCCAAAAGGAAACTAGAGAGAGCACACATTAGCAGCTTGACAACACACCTAAAAGCACTAAAAACACACCTAAAAGACCCTAAAAATTCCACCAGAGAACTCCTAAACCTGATAAACAGCTTCGGTGAAGTAGCTGGATATAAAATTAACTCAAACAAATCAATGGCCTTTCTCTACACAAAGAATAAACAGGCTGAGAAAGAAATTAGATAAACAACACCCCTCTCAATAGTCACAAATAATATAAAATATCTTGGCGTGACTCTAACTAAGGAAGTGAAAGATCTGTATAATAAAAACTTCAAGTCTCTGAAGAAAGAAATTATAGAAGATCTCAGAAGATGGAAAGATCTCCCATGCTCATGGATTGGCAGGATCAACATTGTAAAAATGGCTATCTTGCCAAAAGCAATCTACAGATTCAATGCAATCCCCATCAAAATTCCAACTCAATACTTCAACGAATTAGAAAGTGCAATCTGCAAATTCATCTGGAATAACAAAAAACCTAGGATAGCAAAAACTCTTCTCAAGGATAAAAGAACCTCTGGTGGAATCACCATGCCGGACCTAAAGCTTTACTACAGAGCAATTGTGATAAAAACTGCATGGTACTGGTATAGTGACAGACAAATAGAACAATGGAATAGAATTGAAGACCCAGAAATGAACCCACACACCTACGGTCACTTGATCTTCAACAAGGGAGCTAAAAACATCCAGTGGAAGAAAGACAGCATTTTCAACAAATGGTGCTGGCACAACTGGTTGTTAACATGTAGAAGAATGCGAATCGATCCATTCCTATCTCTTTGTACTAAGGTCAAGTCTAAGTGGATCAAGGAACTTCACATAAAACCAGAGACACTGAAACTTATAGAGGAGAAAGTGGGGAAAAGCCTTGAAGATATGGGCACAGGGGAAAAATTCTTGAATAGAACAGCAATGGCTTGTGCTGTAAGATCGAGAATTGACAAGTGGGACCTCATGAAACTGCAAAGCTTCTGCAAGGCAAAAGACACCATCAATAAGACAAAAAAACCACCAACAGATTGGGAAAGGATCTTTACCTATCCTAAATCAGATAAGGGACTAATATCCAATATATATAAAGAACTCAAGAAGGTGGACTCCAGAAAGTCAAATAACCCCATTAAAAAATGGGGCTTAGAACTGAACAAAGAATTCTCACCTGAGGAATTTCGAATGGCAGAAAAGCACCTGAAAAAATGTTCAACATCCTTAATCATCAGGGAAATGCAAATCAAAACAACCCTGAGATTCCACCTCACACCAGTCAGAATGGCTAAGATCAAAAATTCAGGTGACAGCAGATGCTGGCGAGGATGTGGAGAAAGAGGAACACTCCTCCATTGTTGGTGGGATTGCAAGCTTGTACAACCACTCTGGAAATCAGTCTGGCGGTTCCTCAGAAAATTGGACATAGTACTACCGGAGGATCCAGCAATACCTCTCCTGGGCATATATCCAGAAGATGTCCCAACTGGTAAAAAGGACACATGCTCCACTCTGTTCATAGCAGCCCTATTTATAATAGCCAGAAGCTGGAAAGAACCCAGATGTCCCTCAACAGAGGAATGGATACAGAAATTATGGTACATTTACACAATGGAGTACTACTCAGCTATTAAAAAGAATGAATTTATGAAATTCCTAGCCAAATGGATGGACCTGGAGGGCATCATCTTGAGTGAAGTAACACAATCACAAAAGAACTCACACAATATGTATTCACTGATAAGTGGATATTAGCCCAAAACTTAGGATACCCAAGATATAAGATACAATTTGCTAAACGCATGAAACTCAAGAAGAATGAAGACCAAAGTGTGGACACTGTGCACCTTCTTAGAATTGGGAACAAAACACCCAGGGAAGGAGTTACAGAGACAAAGTTGGTAGCTGTGATGAAAGGATGGACCATTTAGAGACTGCCGTATCCAGGGATCCATCCCATAAGCAGCTTCTAAACGCTGACACCATTGCATACACTAGCAAGATTTTGCTGAAAGGACCCAAATATAGCTGTCTCTTGTGAGACGATGCCGGGGCCTAGCAAACACAGGAGTGGATGTTCACAGTCAGCTATTGGATGTATCACAGGGCTCCCAATGCAGAAGCTAGAGAAAGTACCCAAGGAGCTAAAGGGATCTGCAACCCTATTGTTGGAACAACATGATGTACTAACCAGAACCCCGGAGCTCTTGTCTCTAGCTGCATATGTATCGAAAGATGGCCTAGTCGGCCATCAATGGAAAGAGAGGCCCATTGGACTTGCAAACTTTATATGCCCCAATATAGGGGAATGCCAGGGCCAAAAGAATGGGAATGGGTAGGTAAGGAAGTGGGGGGCGCTATGGGGGACTTTTGGGATAGCATTGGAAATGTAATTGAGGAAAATATGTAATAAAAATATTAAAAATAAAAAAAAGAAATAAGGTATTAATTTGGTATTGGAGAGATGGCTCAGGGTTAAGAGCATGTGATAGTTTGTTGCTGTTTGTTTGTGTGTGTATTTGGTTTCAGATAACCTGCATTCATTTCCCAGAATCCAAGCCTTAGGCTCCAGGGAACACAATGCCCTACCCTGCCTTCCACAGGCATTTGCATGCATGTGCACAAATAAACACTGGGACTCACACTTATACCCAGATGCTTTCTAAAATGCACAATAACAAACTTCTTACTACCTAGGATAAAGAATTAAAGCATTATTTATTAACTATTTCTACTGGTTATTATGGGTTTGGCTCAGTATATTTTTTCAACTAGAAAAGTTAATTAGAGAACTTAAAGCATATGCCTTTCAAATATGTCATTGGGAATGTTATGTCATTACTCATAGTTTATTCATATAATTGCACCACTTACATTAACTATAAAAATACAGTTTGTATATAAAGAAACTGATATGGAGAAATTACAGTGTGTTTGTCACACCTGGCAGAAACTGGAATATTTCAATTTTCTATTTCTAAAACTGTCATTTCCCAAGAAAGGTAGGAAAAAAAACTTATAAATATAGACTTGGATGTTAAACCTTATTCAAAAATTTAAGAAATGAGAAATGTAAAGCATAGGGTTGGTGAGGCAGTTCAGTCAGTAATTAAGGCATTTGCTGCCAAGGCTGATGACCTGAGTTTGATTGCCAGACTCCATCACATAGTACAAGACAAGGACCGATTCCCACAAACTGTCTTCTGAACTCTGTTGCACCTCACTGCTAAGGTTACTGTAGTCTACCGTGTCCAGACAGCTTTCCAGATCTCAGTGTAAATTGGAGAACTCCCTTTTCTTAGCAGGATTTGTTCTGTTCTGCTTAATCTGGGGAGCCCAATCTAGTTTCCTACCATTTTACCCCTTGATCCGGTGTTTGAACAGCAACTCAGGATCACTTAGTGGTGGCTCCAACCTAGTCAGTGGCCTGCACTGTGAGAGTTGTTGAGCAGTCCTCAGTGGCTGGCTGTGCACGCCAGTCTTCAATAGGGAAATGATGAATGGGCACAGAGGATACCCACACACCATCAGACCAGTCATCCACCTCTGGTTGAGCTGCATTGAGCTCAGGAGCTGATGTAGTCTATTTGCCTTGAAATTCTTCCCTTGGTCACAGCCTACTTAGCAGCACCCTGCTTCTCCTTCTCAAACTCCTCTGGATCTCTATAGAAGTAAAGGCCAAGCATAATTCATTCTGAGCACTCACAGGAGGTAGTACTATGCATGAATATAGTACATCCCAGACCAGCATCCTCACATCAGACTCACTGAGTGAGCTCTCTTGTTGTTGCATGAAAGTGCAATGTCCACATATGGCCCCCGACTACTCCCCATCCCATCATACCTCCTGTCTCCAAGATGATGTCCCCACCTGCAGCCACATCCTACCATGCCTTCCCACTCTCTGGGGCCTCAACTCTCTCCAGGGTTAGGTGCATCTTCTCTCACTGAGGCCCGACCAGGCAGACCTCTGCTGTGTAGGTGTCCCCAGCCTCAGATCAGCTGGTGTATGCTTCCTGCTTGGTGACTCAGTGTCTGAGAGATCTCAGGGGTCAGTTGAGACTGCTGGTCTTTCCATAGGGCCACCCTCTTAATTCTTTATACTTGTGTTTTCCTTTTTATAAGTGTTTTCCTCATTCACATACATTTCTGGCTATGTAAAATCTGCATTTGGTTTTAGAACTGTGGATTTTGATGTACAAATAAAGAGCAGGGTGATCTAATGTTTGAGTGCTTTCTCATCCAAACAATTACCTCTCTGATAGGATCTCTCCACCAAGGAGCAGAGTCAGCAGCAAGCACTCTTTTAATAAAGAGAGATGCCACTACAATTCCAGATCCTACATGGTGCTCAGGAATCTGCATCTTCTGAAAACCCTGGGCTACTGCTTCTCCTCTTTGAAAGTACCTGTCTACAAGGAAGGAGCAAAACGTTGGTGCCTTTTATGTTTGACTTAGGGTTTTGTTGTTATTAGTAGAAACTGCTGGAGCTTGACTACTTCTTCAAGACTGTCCCCCAAAATTTTGGGAAGTGGCTTTGGAGAAGCCAAAAGAGTAGGAGCAGGACTGGGGCTCTGCTTGCCTCACACAACAGTACAGTGTGGTGTTGCCTGGACTTAATTTCTTCTGAGTAATTGATTGCTAACTGCTATCTACTTACAATCTGTGGTTCAGAGAGATTCTTAATTTCAACACCTGACTTCCCTTCTAAGAGCTGTGCATGGCTTTCCTTTTACAATATTATAAAGACAGAAAACTATGGGATGTCTTATAACCTTGCATTATGATTCTGCATATGATATATGTCCTTAATTTCTAATTTGTCTCCATGAATTATAAATTAAGGTCTGATCTGATTTAGGCAGTATTACTTTGGCTCATTGATATCTACCTATTCATCCATTCATCTATGCATTTATCTTTTTATCCTGCCATATTCTCTGTTCATTAAAACAATGTCTGAGTTCACTTATTTCAATGCCAATGTCACTGTCAAGTAGCTAGCAGAAAGTGTGAACCAGAGTCACATGAAGACACTATGGCACTGTAAAATAACTTGGCTAAGACAGAGCAGGAGTTCTATACTCCCTTAAAAGACAGATGAATGATTTTATTCCATATGATCTGACATAAACATTTACATCTGTTAAACATATATCTTTTAAGAAGTCTGGCAGAATTAGATATGGCTTACAAATAATTTTATTATTATACATTTGTCTTATTTTCCTGGTACATATTGTATACTATTATTTCCAGAAACATACCAAGTAAAATCATATTTATCTTAGATAAATACATGCTGCATATTTTCAATAACATGTGAGAAGTTATCATAATAATTTAAAATCTACATATGGTTGAGGAAAAATGCCAAAGATGGGAAACAGCCTTGATATGATGGTGTGTTTCCTGAGCTTCAACAGCATCCTGCATTACTGCAGATACTTGCTCACACATCTTTCTCAAAGCCACTAGTAATTATTTGTCTAGCACCTTAGTCTAAAAAGATGAATGTGCAAGAGTGATACCAAATTCACTTCTAACTCCTGACATATCATTATAAAAATAACTCAATTCTAAGCAATACTCAGATCGCCAATGAAGAGTGAGGAGTCTGTGACAGCTCATGAGAATCCTCTAGCCTATTTTATGTATTTCCAGAGCAAATTAACAAATATGGTATTTCCACATCACATATCAGGCTTGTCACATTATCTTAGTTTATCTCTCATCTACTACACGTACTATATAATCTTAGCTTGAGGTTCAGGTGGCTTTCATAGGTTTTTGATTGAGAATAATTTTAGTAAGTCTTTAATTCAACATACACACACATGAAGGAGAAGAATGAGAAAAGAAAGGAGGGAGAGAGGGAAAGGAGAGGCATGGAAGGGAAGAAGAGAAAAATTATTTAGTTAAATGATAAAATTTTGCCTATTTTCTCTTATTCTATATATTTTAAACAACAATAATAAAAACCCCACCAGTTACTTAATTAAATGTATGTAATGAACTTGCAATTGAAGCTGATTATTTTAACAACACGTTCAAAATTCAATTGAGTGCTCATTTTAATCATGTCTACTCAAATTGGAACCAGAGAGGGAAAGAAAGATTACTGTGAGGTTGGTTCAAAGATGACTCACAAATCCTTGATGTTCTGTGTTGCTTTTGAAATCCCCTTGTGTAGTATGCATCTTCAGAAATCTGGATAAACAAACAATGAGAGAATATTGTGTAGCTTTGCAAAGGGGATTGTAACCCTTGCTACAATGTGGGTGAACTTTGAAGAGCATTCTAAGAAACATAAGCCTATCATAAAAGGATAAAGGTGTATAATTTACTTACATTTAGATACCTACATTAGTCAGATTCAGTCAGAAAACAAAATGATGGATGTCAGGAAGTGGTATCTTTTTGTTTGATATGTATAAAATCAGTTTCTCAAGAAAAATTGAAAAGAAAGGGGTTATTGCTGTCAATATCCGAATTTGTGTAATACCACTGTGCTAAAAAGGGATGAGATGGTGAATTTTATTGTGAATATTTTGTCACATCTTGAATACAATTTTACTTAAAAAAAAAAAAAGCTGCATGAATACAAATCCAAGTGGTGCTTTTCCAATATGCTGACTTGAGAAGCTGGATTTTAAGTTATTTTTGCTAAACCTACTGTGTGGAATCTTGACAATGGCTATTTCATGCTGCAATGGTGACTTTCACTGTGAACAAGCATTTACCATTTCATTGAGAGGAGAAAAAGAATCATGAAAGAAGCCTCAAAAGTCTAATATTATCCTTTACCAATATTTTTAAAAACAGAACTTAGAGGGAGAGCTAGGGAAATATCTTAGTTCACACATGGTTGCTGTGTGAGCATGTATATCCAAGTTTAATTGTCAATACCATGGAAAAGGCTGGGCACAGTAGTAGATGCCTGTAATCCATTGCTGGGGAGATGGTGGCAGGAAGAAACAAGAGTCTCTCTGCTCAGGTATTCTAAGTGAGTCAGCAAATTTACATTTTTATCTTATTGACAAGGAAATATCTTCCCCAGGGTCCCATAGCTTGAACATGATAAAAAATATATTATTCAGATGTCCAAGACTCCGGTCTTTCCAACAGCTTCCTGCTTCTATGCACGGGCTCATTCCATGCTTGCACATCACAGTGAAACAGACCTCATCACTGCCATTTTAAAAGTGAGAAATGATCCTCAGAGAGATGACTTTATGAAGGTCACACAGTCAGCGGTCCGTGTCTAGATTGGCTTTTCAGCTGTAAAACAAAGCTATTTCACCTCCGAGAAATATATTGAAGAATCCAAATAAAATTGAATGTCATAAAAATAATGCAGGAAGGAGTAAAACCTTGATTAAGAGAAAGCTCTAGGCAGCTACAGCTAATTGAAGGTTAACTAGAGGCTTCTTTTTGACTTGACCTTTAAGACTGAGACTCTTAAAAATGGATTGAGACACATTCTGGTTTATGTAAGTTTGGTGTAATAAGCACAATTAAATATTTGAGTGGGTTTTTTTTCTTTTAACTTACATCTTGTCTATCCCTGTCAGTGTAGATTATTCAAGAACTTAACTGCAATTTTTATAGAGGCCAGGAAAAAAGCTTAAATGTTGCTGCTTTAAACAAGTCCCTAAAGAAAGATTACATTTAAAAAAACAAAATAAACATCAAAACACAGTGTGCTTTCTTGAGATTCAAGGAAGTTGTTTTGTAGAAGATCATTATATTACCAAGCCATGTTAAGCAGGACAAGTGTCCTTTTTCTACTGTTAGGTGCATTCAGTCTGTGTGCCACATGCTGCATGCTCAATGCACCACAACATGACTATGAAAACACCAAATTCAAAGTTGTAAACTGGCTTACAACATTGTGAAATATTTCTTCTTTGTGTGTCCGGTATGCTTTTGTATCTTGATAGAATGCTTCATATTCTTATTTCTTAAGCATGGCCTTTGTAGATGTGTCTTAGGCTCTGAAGGTTAGAGATATTCTACAGTATACCACAAGATGTATTGACTATTCAGAGACTTTCCATAAGAATTTATGTCCTTACACTTCCTCAGCCATCAGAGTGAGTATGAAAGCATAGGGTTCTCGAGTATTAGAGGACTCTAATTTCTTGTGACTGTGATGAAACTCTGCTCTGACTAGTTCCACTCAAGCTTTCTAGCCCAGATGTAAGCCACTCAGGTTTCCCTTCACATTGGCTTTATATTGACTGTTTTCCTTAACAGAAATTTAAACAATTGAATAGTAAAAAAGAGAAAGGAATTAAAGAAGCTCAGAAAGACAAGGGTCAGAGGTATGTACTATAAGTGTTTCAGATGTCTCATTTCCAATTACCACTGATGTTAGGAAAATAACAGCAGAAGTAAATTCCTTTGGTCTGAAGTATAACTGGTGGTTTTCTTCAAATAGAGGCTAGAATATTTGAAAGCCATTTACCCATTTGCCAGAGTATAGTTTACAAATCCAGTCTGCCTTTCACAGTTCATGAAATAGAATGTCTCTCTAGATTGCATTCCTACAAAAGCCCCTGTCTGGACAGTAGACTGGGGGGGAGTTGACCACCGTAGGCTAACTGTAAAGATAGCTACACTTCATTGTTATAATAGTGCATAGTGCAGTAAGTTCTCATTCACAGACACACTCCTTTTTAGCTTAAAAAATATTTAAGCAGAGAATTAGCAGAATGTATAAGACTATTTTCTAAGGCTTTCTAATAAATTTCTAAATTTGAAGGGGAATTTTATTTTCAAAAACTTAAAAAGTTTGCTTCCTCTACAGGGAGAGAAATAGTAAGTAAGCCATGAAGGAATTGGCTATTTATTAATTTTTTCATAATGTACATACAACCAGTTTGGATAGCTCAGCTTATGGTACTAGATGTAAATTTAAATGTACATTCCTAAAAATATTCATGCTTCCGATAGTCTTGATTATAAAATCTCTCGTACTTTGTTGACTCAGAATTCTTTCTATGAGCTGTATTTGAATGTTCGTAAAACAGGAATCGTTTATCTGGAAAATTATAATGGCCAGAAACTGCATATCTAGAAAACATGTGCTTATCCCCCTTTTTACACTGATAACTCCTTTATAGACACTGGTTTGTGATAATATAGGCAAGAACAATGAGAACCTAGAAATCACGATAATAACTAAGGTCAAGCATCCCCCATGGAACCAAGTGTAAGCAGAGTACATCTGACATGCAGTGATGCTCAGAGAGCACTTGGCTGCCCAATTTTAGTCAGGAAACTGCCTCTGCCAGTGTGATAACTGACCTTAAATTCTAACACAAATATTTTTAAAGCAAATGTTTTGGGGACTTTCCTCTTCCTCTTTCATAGCACTCAAGCATCCCGCTGTTTTGTTTTGTTTTGTTTTGTTTTTCCTATCGACCTTAACCTTTACCTTCATCTTTCATTAGAAAATAAATAAATAAATAAATAAATAAATAAATAAATAAATAAATAAATAAATATGAATGGCCAGGTGATCTACCACCAGGCACTAAATTCAGGCAACTGAAACCGGCTTGTGATCCTCTCTTTAAGCATGTTCTTTCTGTTTCCTTGCAGTCATGAGGTGAGCAGTTTTCTCCAACACATGCTCATTTTATCAAGACATTCTTATGTGATACTTGTGTTTCACGTGTTTCTTGTCTCAGTAAGAACAACTGAACAAGAGCAACAACAACAAATTAAGCTGGGCAATCATGAGATAAAAGTTTTGAAACCACTAGTCAAAATAAATGTTGCTCCCTTAAAGTTGTTTGTCCTAGGTATTTTATTATAGATAGGAAAAATTAAGTAACATTATCTCATTGCAAGAAGTTAACAAATGGATATAAAACAAGAAACTTAAATTTTCCAAGGAGAAGTTATGGCTCCATGCTTTTATGATTTATACCATTTGGAGTGTGCAATGTCACCTCTATTTAACATTACATTTATAAACTTGCATCAGGTATCTTGTGCTCCTAACTGTCCAGTTCTACTAACCACTCAATCCTTTGAAACTTGCAAAAATAATAGCAAAGTTTCTTAGAATTTGCCACTGGACCAGTCCTCCTACTTCTGAGCAGAATTTTGGAAAGAAGGGACATTAAGCTTGACAAGTGGAACTAGAACTAGAGAAACAGTAAAATCTTTGTGTCTGAAGTTGATGTCCACCTCCCAGTAGACTGGCATTCACTTCAATGCTGTTTTCCTAGTGATGTTGAGTGATGAAAATTTTTTTCTTCCCTCACCTTAGGAATATCATATAGTTTCCCAAAAGATGAATTCTACTGAGTCTACTAGATAACTGTAGCTTAATCCATTTAGCTACTATAACTGAATACTAGAGCCTAAGTGGCTTACACAACAAATAAGCTTGTCTCAAAGCCCTTGACCTTGCATATTCAATATAATAGTGTATAGTGGGGATGGACCTTCCTCTTTTGGTTGTTAGATTGGCTTCTTGTCATATCCTCACATGATATAGACAGAGGAAGCAAGACCAAACTACTGTGTTTCTTCTCTTCAGAACTGCAATCCCATCCTGACTCTATTGTATAGCATAAACATGCCCTAAAGGCTCTGCCTCCTGAGAACATCACAGTCAGTTCAACATAAAAAAATTAGTGAGAAACAAAAATAGTACAAGGCAATCTGGAAAACTGAATTTCAAAGGTCTGTCTTCTCCAAAGGGGAAAAAAAAACCCTAGAATTTAATAACAACAAAAACAACAGAAATCACATATACTTGTAGAAACTAAACAACTCTCTTAATTGGTCAGGGAAGAAAGAGAGAAAGAAAAGAAGGGAAGAAAGAAAGAAAGAAAGAAAGAAAGAAAGAAAGAAAGAAAGAAAGAAAGAAAGAAAGAAAAAGAGAGAGAAAGAGAGAAAAAGAAAGAAAGAAAGAAAGAAAGAAAGAAAGAAAGAAAGAAAGAAAGAAAGAAAGAAAGAAAGAAAGCAAACATTTTATAGAAAGCAATGAAAATGAAGACATATCATACCCAAACTTAGGGTACACAATGAAAGCAGTGTTAAAAGGAAAATTCATAGTACTAAGTGCCTTCATAAAGAAATAGGAGAGATCCATACAAGCAAATTAATAGCACACCAGAAAGCTCTGGAACAGAAAGAAGTAAACACTCCCAAGAGTAGTAGATGGCAGGAATAGTCAAACTCATGGCAGATATCAACCGGTTAGAAACAAAAAGAGCAAAACAATACCAAGAGCTAGTTCTCTGAGAAAAGCAACAAGATAGATAAATCTTTAGCCAAACTAACTAAAGGACATGGAGACAGTATCCAAAATAACAAAATCACAAATTAAAATGGAAACATAAGAATAGAAACTGAGGAAATTGAAAAACTCATCAGAACCAACTACAAAAGCTTATACTCAACAAAACTGAAAAATCTTGATGAAATGGATGATTTTTCTAAACAGATACTGTGCACCAAAGGTAAATCACAATCTGGTAAAGATCTAAGCAGTCACATAACCCCTAAAAAAATAGTAATAGTCTTAAAAAAAATCTCTCAACATAAAAAGCCCAGGCTCAGATGGTTTTAATGCAGAATTGTACCAGAACTTCAAAGAAGAGCATATTCCAATAGTCCTCAAACTATTCCACAAAATATAAACAGAAGTAGCACTACCAGATTCATTCTATGGAGCCAATGTTACTCTGATATACAAGTCACACAAAGATTCAACAAAGAGAATATTACACCAAGCTCACTTATGAATATTAATGCAAAAATATTCAATAAAATTTTCACAAACAAAATTCAAGAACACATCAAAACCGTCATTCACCATGATCAAGTAGGCTTTATCTCAGGGATGCAGGGATGGTTCAAAATACAAAAATCCATCAATATACTACACTATATAAACAAACTCAAGGAAAAAACACACATGATCATCTCATTAGATGGGCAAAAAGTCTTTGAAAAAATACAACACCCATTCATGTTAAAAATCTTGGAGAAATCAGGAACTTATGGCACATACCTAAACATAATAAAAACAATATGAAGCAAACAAATAGTCAACATCAAATTAAATGGAGAGAAACTAGGTGAAATGCACTAAAGTCCAGGATAAGTTTGCTCACTCTCATCCTATCTGTTCAATACAATACTCAAAGTTCTATTTAGAGCAGTTAAACAACAAAAAGAGATCGAGGGGATACAAATTGGAAAGGAAGAAGTCAAAGTATGACTATATGCAGATGATATGATAGTGTACACAAGCAAGCCCCAAAATTCCACCAGAGAAGTCCTTTAGTCGATAAACAACTTCAGTGAAGTGGTAGGATATAAAATTAAATCAAACAGGCTGAAAAAGAAATTATGGAAACACCTTCATAACATCCAAAAAGGGATATCTTGCTGAATCTCTTACCAACCAAGTAAAAAAATCTTTACTATTAAAAACTCAGGATAGCCAAAAACAATTATCAACAATAAAAGAACTTCCAGGGGAATCATCATCTCTGATACCAAGTTGTACTACAAAGCAATAATAAAAAGAATTAAAAACTACACACACACACACCAACAACAACCACACATTGTATTGGTAAAGAGACAGACAGGTCAGTAAATGGAATAGAATCAAAGACCCAGAAGTAAATCCACACTCCTATGGACACTTGATCTTTGACAAAGAAGACAAAAACATACAATGAATAAAAGAAAGCATCTTCAATAAATGGTGCTGGTCTAACAGTCTGTATGTAGCAAAAAGATCCATATCTATCACCTTGTACAAAGCTCAAGTCCTAGTGGACCAAATATCTCAATATAAAACTAGATACACCAAATTGAATAGAAGAAAAAGTGGGAAAGAGCTTCAAATTTGTTGGCCCAAAGGGAAATTTCCTGAAGAGAACACTAGTGGCTCAGGCTCTAATATCAACAAGTGATAAAGGACATCATGAAACTGAAAACATCTATAAGGCAATAGAGAATGTCAATAGCACAAATCAGTAACCTAGGGATTGGGGGAAAAAATCTTCACTAACCCACATCCTACAGAGGTCTAATATCCAAAATATATAAAGGATTCAATAAATTAACTTCCAAAAAATGAATAACCCAATTAAAAATGGGCCACAGAGCTAAACAGAGAATTCACAAGAGAAGAATTTGAATGACTGAGATGTACTTAAAGAAATGTTTAAAGTCCTTAGTCGTCAGAGAAATGAAATTCAAAAGGACCCTGATATTCAACCTCATACCAATCAGAATGGCTAAGATCAAACACTCAAGTGACAGCACATGCCGATGAGTATGTGGATAAACAGCAACACTCCTCCATTGCTGATGGATTACAAACTGGTACAACCACTCTGGAAATCACTCTGGAGGTTTCCAGGAAAATTGGAAATCGATCAATCTGAAGACCTAGCTATATCACTCTTGGGCATATACCCAAAGATGCCCCACCATGCCATAGGGGCATATGCTCTACTATGTTCATAGCAGCCTTATTTGTAATAGCCATAAGATGGAAACAACCCAGATGTCCCTCAACCAAAGAATGGGTACAGAAAATGTGGTTCATTTATACAATGGAATACAATTAAGCTATTGAAAACAAGGACATCATGCATTTTTTCAGGCAAGTGAATGGAACTAGGAAATATTATTGTGAGTGAGGTAACTCAGACCCAAATGCACATGCATGGTATGTACTCATTGATATGTGACAATTAGTCAGAAAGTACATAATACCTAGGATACAACACACAGAACATAAGAAGTGTAACACTGAAAGACTCAAGTGACGATGCTTCAATCCCACTTAGAAGGGGGAAGGAAATAATCATGGGAGGCAGAGAGAGGAAGGGACCTGGGTGAAAGAGGGGAGGTGGAGAGGAAAGGGGAACAGGATCAGATATGGGGGTGGGGCAGAAGAGAAGCACAGAGTGTCAAGAGAATGAATAAAATTAAGCAGCCTCAGAGAGTGAGAGGTAACAGTACCCTCTAGGAAATACCAGAGAACTGGTAGGTGAAAGACTAAAGACTCAATGGGGGTAACTTTAGCAAGAATGTCCAACATCGGAGAGAAGGAATTCAAAGAGTCCACCTCAAGCAGATAGACGGGTCCTCAGGTTGAGGACTGGATTACTAACCCACAATAAAATTTCTGACCCTGAATTGTACCTGTCTAAAAGAACTGCAGGGACAAAAATACAGAAGAGATAGTAGGAAAGGCAGTCCAATGACTGGCCCAACTTGGGATCCATCTCAGGGAAAGGCACCAAGGCCTGACACTATTACTGATGCTATGATGTGCTTACAGATGGAAGCCTGGTATGGCTGTTCTCTGAGAGGCACTACCAGCAGCTGACTGGGACAAAAGTGGATATTTATACCCAACCTTTAGACTTAAGTCGGGGACCACTATGTTTGACTTAGGCACAGGATTGAAGAAGCTGAAGGGGAGAGAAACTCCAAAGGAAGATCAGCAGTATCAACTAACCAAGACCCCAAGGAGCTCTCTCAGAGACTGAGCCTCCAACCAGGAGCATACACAGGCTGGCCCAAGATCCCTGACATAAATATAGCAGAGGTCTACCTAGTCAGGCCTCAGTGGGTAAATATGTGCTTAATCCTTGAGATACTTAAGGCCTCAGGGAAGAAAGAGGTCTGGTTGGGGTGCACCCTTTCAGAGGCAAGGGAGGGAGGAATGGAATGAGGAAATGTGGAAAGGTGCACCAAGGTGTGTGTGTGGGGGGGTGATGACTGGAATGTAGATAAATACAATAAATTTATAAAATATCAAAATATACACACATTCTTACATTGGCATACTATGGCACATATAAAATATAATCAGACAGGAGCTAAGTGATGGCTCAATGATAACCACTGTCTGTTCTTCCAGATTCAATTCACAGTGTCCATATCATGGCTTACAACCACCTTTAAGTCCAGTTCCTAGGTCTCCAACCCTCTTTTCTGGTCTCTATGGGTAGTACATGTGTTTGATATTCAGAAAACCATGCAAGAAAAATACCCATGCACATGAAAATAAATTTTAAATTGCAAAAAGAAATAATAACTAACATTGAGTGAGTTCTAAAACTGGCCAAGGATGTTCATTAGATTAAGCACTGGAAGTGGACACAGGAGAGGCCCCATCACTCTCAGTTTCCATTACACAGTCTGGCAGCCAGTGCTAATCAGATTGATTGTAGTTGAGAAGACAGAGGTCCACACTGCAAGACACAGCTATCAAGATTATTGGTGGATACTATGGACCAGGTCAAAGCTATGCCTACATTTCTTTGTTGTTCTCTGCTACAAAACTAAAGCCATTGTCTGCTGGGTTCAGATACTACGCTTTCATCTCTCAGTTATCAGTGAAGATACCTTGCCTCTGGTTCAGGAGTTAAGAAAAGCCTCTCTCTCAGAGGACATAGTCAAGTACCCATCCTTTCTGCATTGGGCATAGAAACTTAACAGTTCTTCTGAGACAAAACATACTTAATGTTTTTGTTCTTCACTCTTTGAAACTTACTCCCGAGTATAATGCTATACAAAAACAAACAAACAAACAAACAAATGATTTGGAGGATGGGGTCAAACCATGAGTGTAAAACCTTCATGAAAAGATTAGTGTCCTTATAAAAGAGAACTCAGACAGGTCAGGACTGGTGTGAAAGCAAAAAAAAAAAAAAGAACATGGGCTTATAAAGTCCAGGGTCAGGCATCAGACACTGAATCTTCTGGTGCTTTGACTTTAGACTTCCTACACTCTATGAAATTCATTTCTATTGTTTAGGGTTCATTTGATTCATGGTATTGTTTCATAAGCTGAATTGAACTAATATAGAAAGCAAGGCATTATCTTGAACCTATCACCCTACACTCACAGATAAAAAAGACCTGTCATTCCTGGAGGATAATCAAGAAGTTGCAGACCACCTAGAAAGACAGAGTGATACTCTCTTCAATTGGGAAAGAGCAGGGAGTTATAGAAAATGCTACCACACAAGCCCAGCCACACAGACCAGGATAAAGCTAATGAGAAAAACAAACCAAGAAAGTTTCTGGAAGATGGGGCATGCAGCCCAGTGGTAGAACATTTGTCTGTTATTTATGATGGGGCCTTGATCCTCAATACTGAGACAGAAATAGAAGTTAGTTCCTATGCATCTCTAAACTGAGCAACAAGCAATAACTGAAACATGTTCAGCATCAATGCTGACAACTGGTAAGAGCAGACTCCCCAGCCACATAGTGAAACCAAGACTAGACATGAGTGGTAAGCAAAGGAAGTCCTTCTGTTTCCCAGGAAGCATAATGTGCCCCAGTTCATGGGTGCTGACACCAAGGTGTTGAAATCTGTACCACACTGAGAGCAACACTTCAAAGCTCAGGCTGACTACTGATTTCAGTAAATCTATTCTCTATACTAAGAACTTTACTATATAGGAGCAAAGTTCTTTCTTAAGCCAAGATGGTATTTATCTCAAACTCAGTAGGTCTGTCCCACTCTGATTTAGTCATCTAATCAAACATGATAAAGACTCAAATGAAAGGGAACAACATGATGAACACTAATTGTCAAAAATGTAGTCATAGGAACCAGATAGAAATAGGTACTGGAAATTGAAGAAATAATATGAGACTTTTAAAAAGTTGTTGAAAACAGATTGTAAAGGCATGGTGAGGCATATGTTTAATCTCAACACTGAGAAGGCACAAGCAAGTGCATCTCTGTAAATTTTAGGCCATCTACGGCTGCATAGGGAGATCCTGTTTTAAAAAGAAAAGAGAGAAGTAGGGGAGAAAGAGGAAGAGAAGGGGAGGGGAGGGGAGGGGAGGGGAGGGGAGGGGAGGGGAGGGGAGGGGAGGGGAGGGGAGGGGAGGGGAGGGGAGGGGAGGGGAGGGGAGGGGAGGGGAGGGGAGGGGAGGGGAGGGGAGGGGAGGGGAGGGGAGGGGAGGGAAGGGAAGGGAAGGGAAGGGAAGGGAAGGGAAGGGAAGGGAAGGGAAGGGAAGGGAAGGGAAGGGAAGGGAAGGGAAGGGAAGGGAAGGGAAGGGAAGAGAAGAGAAGAGAAGGGAAGGGAAGAGAAGAGAAGAGAAGAGAAGAGAAGAGAAGAGAAGAGAAGAGAAGAGAAGAGAAGAGAAGAGAAGAGAAGAGAAGAGAAGAGAAGAAGAGGTCAATGTAACACATTCAGGAGCCACTGAAGGTTATATGGGTAGAATGATGCTGTGCTTAATAGTCAGCTACATATGCCAGCGAAAAGGAGTAGACATGAGAAATATTTCCTCATGGGGCTTCTCATAAGATGAAATGTTACTGGGAAAATAGTTGGTTAATTTCAAGTCAGGTACAACAAGAAGGAAGATGATGAGAAAAGAGGAAGAAGAATGGAAGAGAAAAGACAAATGGCCAAAGGACATGTCTAAAGGGGTAATGATCATGGATTTTTAGTAAAGAATTTACTAACAATATTCTAGATGATGAGACATACTTACTTAGGGCTAAACCCAAAATGGAGTATGGAAATTCATGAAAGGAAAGCAGTATAACTAAAAACAGATGTGTGCAAATCTACAGTTATAGCTTAGTGACTTCATTTTTTTCTCAGAAACCAGAGATTGGTAAAAAATATGTGGGGTTACTATAGCCCTGAACAGCATACTTAATCCTCCTATTATCA
Organism: Mus caroli; assembly: GCF_978045245.1. NCBI lineage: Eukaryota > Metazoa > Chordata > Mammalia > Rodentia > Muridae > Mus > Mus caroli. The sequence continues at coordinate 140,891,531 of NW_028227258.1, read as the reverse complement.
AGGATAGCTTCGTGCCAACAGAATCTAGCCTTCCAAAGTGCATGATAACATTAGGAAGGACAGGCCATGTTCTGCCTTATAAAATTATTCTGAGTTTAAACAAACTGAAAACACACATAGTAAATAAGCTGACCACAACACTTCCAACCTGTTAGTCATAGCAAGATATTTAGAAAAGTCTCAGATATTTGAAAATGAAAACAATACCTAGTACATCAGAAAGGAAGCCTCAAGGAAAATTAGAAAATGTACTTAATTAAGTAAAAAGTGAAAACTTCATTTACAAAATGTTTTAGATATACATTTAACAATGCATATAGCTAACAGCATTATATAAGCAAGTATTTTAGTTTATTTTAATCTTTTTCGATTTTATTTATTTTGTGTGGGGATAACAGGATATATCCATTCCATAGCATGTATGTATAAGTCAGAGGATAACATGAAGGAGTCAATTCTCTCTTTCTACTATCTGAGTTCAATGAGATTGAAATCAGCACTTCTGGCAAGCACCCCACTCACCTTTTCATTGGTCCAGAAAAGTCTAGATATTTTACATAAATCTCAAGAATGAAAAGGAGAGGAAAACATTAAATAACGTAGGGACCAAAGAAGGGACAATAAAGACAAGACGAGAAGTAAATGAACCTCAAAATACAAAGGTAACATGAAGAGCACAGCCAATAACAGCTACTGAAAGGTAAATTAAACTCCAAAATATTTTATATTCATCCAAAACTATCAGCAGAGGGGAAAGAAAGGAAATAAGGAAAAAAAAAACTCCATGTCATAAAAGGAAAGGATAGCAATACATATTCCTCAAACAAAATGCAAAACATAGAAAGAGGATATTATAAATAACTTTGGGCAACAAATATGAAAAAATTGAGCTAAAAGTTACTGAAACAAATTTATATGCAGTATAGTCTATATTTATGAAAGAAACTAAATTAAGAGTTAAGCTTATGCAAAAAGTTGGCAGATGCACTCAATAAGCATTAAAGAAAGCAGTAACCCAAAGGCGATCAATGTGTTCATAATATGGAAAGACAGGAAACATTTTCTCACCACTCTATAAGGCCAACATGGTTGTGATATAAAACTTGATACATTTAAATTATAATGCCTTTTAAATATTTAAAATTACTAGATGCTTAAAAATAAATATAATTAAAACGCAATGTAATCCACAAATTCAATATAATTCAAGCAAATTTAACAAAAAAAAAAAAACTCCAAAACAACAGCAGTAAAAACAACAGAACTTCGAAGTTATGCCTTGTCTTCATTGGTCTTGTATTTAATAAGGTATGTGGAGCAAATGAAAACTTATTGCTTAAATGGTCAAGCGGTATCCTAGAAAAATAATTAATTAGTTGTTAGTAAAGAATGCTGATAGGATTCCCAGGGATTATTTTAGGAACAACTTCCCTCAGAAAATTAAAGTACAGACCATCAAGGGAATGAGACTGTTAGGATCTAAAGAAGAAAAACTAAAAATATGAAACAGAAATAGAGAAGTGAAACACAAGAGATAAAGTCCAAAGAATTAGAGGAGGGGAAGTAGATCTTGACTGACAATATTCCAGAGTGAATAGAAGGAAAGTATGTCCTCTATAACTCTAGTGTATATAGAAAAAGCCAGGTACATTCAAACAAACAAACAAACAAACAAACAAACATCTGGGCACATCTGTCAGACTCCATTTAGGAAAGCCTGAGGCATACAAGGGAGTTTTCTGAAGTTAGTCCACCATTTTGCATTGCCTGCAATGGTTGAGCTCTTACATGCAGAGTCTTTATCATCCCAGGATTTTTCCTTGGTGCCTATATGCCTGTCCTGTTAGTATTGCATAGTCTAATGATTTCTGGGCATTAGCCCACCCTATTTGTCAGATTTCTTGCAGAATCAACATGAAAGTGTACTCTCACATAGTAATACTGTATAGATAAATTGATGGTTTCATAATATCTGATAGTAATTTTATAGAATTCCTCAATTAATACAAATAATTTCAAACCCTCTATAGAATAAAAGCTGCAAATAGAGTTCTCTAAACCTTCATGTATCACAAGCTAGTTGCACTAGGAAAAGAAAGCAGGTTTGGAACAACTGTATGATCAAGGAAAACATTTCTTCTAGGTTAGGTATGGAACAATTATCTGGTATCTAAAGATTACAAACTATGAGGGGACAGTTTATTATAGGTTCTAGGATTAAAAATAAAGTATTGACTAAACAAACCTTCCAAACTAATAAGACACAAGGTAGATGATTTGTCCCTTGACAAAACTGTCCTAACTTGTGACATAAAAATTATTGCTTTAAATTTAAAGTGAACTTATGGGAGACCAATAACAGATAATGAATGTTTAATCAGATACTATTCTTTTTTTTTAGAAGACTTTTCAACTTGTCATTTTTATGAAACAGAGAAACCACACAGACTCCAAATCCTACCCCCTGCAAATGAAAATGGACTGCTGTGTTCAAAAGTATTCTATGGCAAAAGCAAAAAGGCTCTATCCTGCTTGACCTTCAACGCTCAGTAACTCACTGTCACCTCTCATGAATTTCAAGGCCTTTTATACACATCCAAGATGATTATGTTACACACATTAAAGGGAGAAACACACATAATAGAAACTTGTGAATAATAAACACTCAATAAATATCAAGGAAGATATGAGTGCCGCATTGTTTTGTTTGTTTGTTTGTTTGTTTTTGTCTCCTTCTGTTTTGTTTTTGTTTTTTTTTCTTATAATTTATTTTTTTATTAGGTATTTTCCTCGTTTACATTTTCAATGCTATCCCAAAAGTCCCCCATACCCACCCTCCCAATCTCCTACCCACCCACTCCCCCTTTTTGGCCCTGGGGTTCCCCTGTACTGGGGCATATGAAGTTTGCAAGTCCAATGGGCCTCTCTTTGCAGTGATGGCCGACTAGGCCATCTTTTAATACATATGCAGCTAGAGACAAGAGCTCCGGGGTACTGGTTAGTTCATATTGTTGTTCCACCTATAGGGTTGCAGTTCCCTTTAGCTCCTTGGGTAATTTCTCTAGCTCCTCCATTGGGGGCCATGTGATCCATCCAATACCTGACTGTGATCATCCACTTCTGTGTTTGATAGGCCCCAGTATAGTCTCACAAGAGACAGCTATATCTGGGTCCTTTCAGCAAAACCTTGCTAGTGTATGCCATGGGGTCAGCGTTTGGAAGCTGATTATAAGATGGATCCCTGCATATGGCAATCACTAGATGGTCCATCTTTTTGTCACAGTTCCAAATTTTATCTCTGTAACTCCTTCCATGGGTGTTTTGTTCCCATTTCTAAGAAGGGGAAAAGTGTCCACACTTTGGTCTTCGTTCTTCTTGAATTTCATGCGTTTAGCAAATTGTATCTTATATGTTGGGTACCCTAAGTTTCTGGGCTAATATCCACTTATCAGTGAGTACATATTGTGCAAGTTCCTTTGTGATTGGGTTACCTCACTCAGGATGATGCCCTCCAGGTCCATCCATTTGCCTAGGAATTTCATAAATTCATTTTTTTAATAGCTGAGTAGTACTCCATTGTGTAAATGTACCACATTTTCTGTATCCATTCCTCTGTTGAGGGGCATCTGGGTTCTTTCCAGCTTCTGGCTATTATAAATAAGGCTGCTATGAACATAGTGGAGCATGTGTCCTTCTTACCGGTTGGGACATCTTCTGCATATATGCCCAGGAGAGGTATTACTGGATCCTCCGGTAGTACTATGTCCAATTTTCTGAGGAACCACAAGACTGATTTCCAGAGTGGTTGTACAAGCTTGCAATCCCACCAACAATGGAGGAGTGTTCCTCTTTCTCCACATCCTCGCCAGCATCTGCTGTCACCTGAATTTTTGATCTTAGCCATTCTGACTGGAGTGAAGTGAAATCTCAGGGGTGTTTTGATTTGCATTTCCCTGATGATTAAGGATGTTGAACATTTTTTCAGGTGCTTCTCAGCCATTCGGTATTCCTCAGGTGAGAATTCTTTGTTCAGCTCTGAGCCCCATTTTTTAATGGGGTTATTTGATTTTCTGGAGTCCACCTTCTTGAGTTCTTTATATATATTGGATATTAGTCCCCTATCTGATTTGGGATAGGTAAAGATCCTTTCCCAATCTGTTGGTGGCCTTTTTGTCTTATTGACGGTGTCTTTTGCCTTGCAGAAGGTTTGTAATTTTATGAGGTCCCATTTATCGATTCTTGATCTTACAGCACAAGCCATTGCTGTTCTATTCAGGAATTTTCCCCCTATACCCATATCTTCGAGGCTTTTCCCTACTTTCTCCTCTATAAGTTTCAGTGTCTCTGGTTTTATGTGGAGTTCCTTAATCCACTTAGATTTGACCTTAGTACAAGGAGATAGGAATGGATCAATTCGCATTTTTCTACATGATAACCGCCATTTGTGCCAGCACCATTTGTTGAAAATGCTGTCTTTTTTCCACTGGAAGGTTTTAGCTCCCTTGTCAAAGATCAAGTGACCATAGGTGTGTGGGTTTATCTCTGGGTCTTCAATTCTGTTCCATTGGTCTACTTGTCTGTCACTATACCAATACCATGCAGTTTTTATCACAATTGCTCTGTAGTACAGCTTTAGGTCAGGCATGGTGATTCCACCAGAGGTTCTTTTATCCTTGAGAAGAATTTTTGCTATCCTAGGTTTTTTGTTATTCCAGATGAATCTGCTGATTGCCCGTTCTAATTCGTTGAAGAATTGAGTTGGAATTTTGATGGGGATTGCATGCAATCTGTAGTTATCTTTAGGCAAGATAGCCATTTTGACTATATTAATCCTGCCAATCCATGAGCATGGGAGATCTTTCCATCTTCTGAGATCTTCTTTAATTTCTTTCTTCAAAGACTTGAAGTTCTTATCATACAGATCTTTCACTTCCTTAGTTAGAGTCACGCCAAGATATTTTATATTATTTGTGACTATTGAGAAGGGTCAGATACTATTCTTAATAGAAAGACATATAAACAACTCCCTTTAATTCCTTAAGTCTTATCAGTCTATGGTATGAATGATTGCATTAAACTTATTATAAATATGTCAGAATATAAAGTTATTTAGAAATCATGTAACCAAGTGTGTTTCTGACAGTTTTATGAGGTATTATTTTAGAGAAAGTATAAAAACTGAGAACAGCAATGAAATGATGGTGCAGTTTTTTTCCAGCTTCACCTAGAATGTGTTTTTATGCATGAATGTCTTTCTTCTTTTTCATGTTTCTATAGCTCACAAAGAGTTAACAAACTCTAAGCCTCTGCCTCATGAGTAAAGGAGTCTGAAAGTAAGAAAAAAAAAGAGCCCAAGTAATGAACTTCTTTTATCAATCCCCTCTGCTACCAGCAGGAATTTTGTGGCTTTTAGTCATGAAATAGAAAGAGCTAGAGTTAAATTTCCAGAGGCCATGAGCTACTGGCCTCCAGAATAGTAAGAGAGAGTTATAAGACCAAAGATCGATCTGGCCACCTTCCGGCAAGTGGAAAGGGGTCTGAGCAGAGAGGGAACGCCTAGCCTGAGCAGCAGCAGACATCCTGGTTCCAGGACCCCGCTGAGTGTATTCTGCACAGAGGTTAGGGATCCCACTGGCCCGAGAAAGCTTTGCCTGCGCATTGGCAGCAGACATCTTGGTTCAGGTACCCTGCCGGGTGTATTCTGTACAGGCCCCAGACATCTGGCCACCTACTGGACAGAGGAAAGGGGTCTGAGCAGAGAGGGAGCGCTTTGCTTGAGCATCTGCAACAGACATCTTGGTTCCAGGACCCCGCTCAGTGTATTCTGCACAGCCCCAGAGATTACCAGATGGCGAAAGGCAAACACAAGAATCCTACTAACAGAAATCAAGACCACTCACCATCATCAGAACGCAGCACTCCCACCCCACCTAGTCCTGGGCAACCCAACACAACCGAAAAGCTAGACCCAGATTTAAAAGCATATCTCATGATGATGGTAGAGGACATCAAGAAGGACTTTCATAACTCACTTAAAGAAATACAGGAGAACATTGCTAAAGAGTTACAAGTCCTTAAAGAAAAACAGAAAAACACAACCAAACAGATAGAAGTTCTCAAAGAAAAACAGGAAAACACATCCAACAGGTGATGGAAATGAACAAAACTATACTGGACCTAAAAGGGGAAGTAGAAACAATAAAGAAAACCCAAAGTGAAGCAACGCTGGAGATAGAAACCATAGGAAAGAAATCTGGAACCATAGATGAGTGCATCAGCAACAGAATACAAAAAATGGAAGAGAGAATCTAAGGTGCAGAAGATTCCACAGAGAACTTCGGCACAACAATCAAAGAAAATACAAAACACAAAAGGATCCTAATTCAAAACATCAAGGAAATCAAGGACACAATGAGAAGACCAAACGTACTTATAATAGGAGTTGATGAGACTGAAGATTTTCAACTTAAAGGGCCAGCAAATATCTTCAACAAAATTTTAGAAGAAAACTTCCCAAACCTAAAGAAAGAGATGCCCATGATCATACAAGAAGCCTACAGAACTCCAAATAGACTGGACCAGAAAAGAAATTCCTCCCAACACATAATAATCAGAACAACAAATGCACTAAATAAAGAAAGAATATTAAAAGCAGCAAGGGAGAAAGGTCAAGTAACATATAAAGGCAGGCCTATCAGAATTACACCAGACTTTTCACCAGAGACTATGAAAGCCAGAAGAGCCTGGACAGATGTTATACAGACACCAAGAGAACACAAATGCCAGTCCAGGCTACTATACCCGGCCAAATTTCAATTACCATAGATGGAGAAACCAAAGTATTCCACAACAAAACCAAATTCACCCATTATCTTTCCACGTATCCAGCCCTTCAAAGGATAATAACAGAAAAAAAAAACAGTACAAGGAAGGAAATCACACCCTAGAAAAAGCAAGAAAGTAATCTCTCAACAAACCAAAAAGAAGACAGCCACAAGAATAGAATGCCAACTCTAACAACAAAAATAAAAGGAAGCAACAATTACTTTTCCTTAATATCTCTTAATATCAATGGACTCAATTCCCCAATAAAAAGACATAGACTAACAGACTGGCTACACAAACAGGACCCAACATTCTGCTGCTTACAGGAAACCCATCTCAGGGAAAAAGACAGACACTACCTCAGAGTGAAAGTCTGGAAAACAATTTTCCAAGCAAATGGTCTGAAGAAACAAGCTGGAGTAGCCATTCTAATATCGAATATAATCGACTTCCAACCCAAAGTTATCAAAAAAGACAAGGAGGGACACTTCATACTCATCAAAGGTAAAATCCTCCAAGAGGAACTCTCAATTCTGAATATCTATGCTCCAAAAGCAAGGGCAGCCACATTCATTAAAGACACTTTAGTAAAGCTCAAAGCACACATTGTACCTCACACAATAATAGTGGGCGACTTCAACACACCACTTTCATCAATGTACAGATCGTGGAAACAGAAACTAAACAGGGACACAGTGAAACTAACAGAAGTTATGAGACAAATGGAATTAACAGATATCTATAGAACATTTTATCCTAAAACAAAAGGATATACCTTCTTCTCAGCACCTCACGGGACCTTCTCCAAAATTGACCATATAATTGGTCACAAAACAGGCCTCAACAGATACAAAAATATTGAAATTGCCCCATGCATCCTATCAGACCACCATGGACTAAGAATGATCTTCAATAACATCATAAATAATGGAAAGCCAACATTCGCATGGAAACTGAACAACACTCTTCTCAATGATACCTTGGTCAAGGAAGGAATAAAGAAAGAAATTAAAGCCTTTTTAGAGTTTAATGAAAATTAAGCCACAACATACCCAAACATATGGGACACAATGAAAGCATTATTAAGAGGGAAACTCATAGCTCTGAGTGCCTACAAAAAGAAACTGGAGAAAGTACACACTAGCAGCTTGACAACACATCTAAAAGCTCTAGAAAAAAAAAAGAAGAAAATTCACCCAAGAGGAGTAGATGGCAGGAAATAATCAAACTCAGGGGTGAAATCAACCAAGTGGAACACAAGAAGAACTATTCAAAAAATTAACCAAATGCAGAGTTGGTTCTTTGAGAAAATCTACAAGATAGATAAACCCTTAGCTAGACTCACTAGAGGGCATAGGGACAACATCCTAATTAACAAAATCAGAAATGAAAAGGGAGACATAATAACAGATCCTGAAGAAATCCAAAACACCATCAGATCCTTCTAAAAAAGACTATACTCAACAAAACTGGAAAATGTGGACGAAATGGACAAATTTCTAGACAGATACCAGGTACCAAAGTTAAATCAGGATCAAGTTAACTATCTAAACAGTCCCATATCCCCTAAAGAAATAGAAGCAGTCATTAACAGTCTCCCAGTCAAAAAAAGCCCAGGACCAGATGGGTTTAGTGCAGAGTTCTATCAGACCTTCAAAGAAGATCTAATTCCAGTTCTTCACAAACTATTCCACAAAATTGAAGTAGAAGGAACTGTACCCAACTCATTCTATGAAGCCACAATTACTCTGATACCTAAACCACAGAAAGATCCAACAAAGATAGAGAACTTCAGACCAATTTCCCTTTTGAATATAGATGCAAAAATCCTCAATAAAATTCTTGCTAACCAAATCCAAGAACACATTAAAGCAATCATCCATCCTGACCAAGTAGGTTTTATTCCAGAGATGCAGGGATGGTTTAATATGTGGAAATCCATCAACGTAATCCATCATATAAACAAACTCAAAGACAAAAACCACATGATCATCTCATTAGATGCTGAAAAATATTTGACAAGATCCAACACCCATTCATGATAAAAGTCTTGGAAAGATGAGGAATCCAAGGCCCATACCTAACCATGATAAAAGCAATCTACAACAAACCAGTAGCCAACATCAAAGTAAATGGTGAGAAGGTTGAAGCAATCCCTCTAAAATCAAGGACTAGACAAGGCTGTCCACTTTCTCCATACCTATTCAACATTGTACTTGAAGTCCTAGCCAGAGCAATTCGAAAACAAAAGGAGATCAAGGGGATACAAATTGGAAAAGATGAAGTCCAAATATCACTTTTTGCAGATGATATGATAGTATGTATAAGTGACCCTAAAAATTCCACCAGAGAACTCCTAAATCTGATAAACAGCTTCGGTGAAGTAGCTGGATATAAAATTAACTCAAACAAGTCAATGGCCTTTCTCTAAACAAAGAATAAACAGGCTGAGAAAGAAATTAGGGAAACAACACCCTTCTCAATAGTCACAAATAATATAAAATATCTTGGCGTGAATCTAAATAAGGAAGTGAAAGATCTGTATGATAAAAACTTCAGGTCTCTGAAGAAAGAAATTAAAGAAGATCTCAGAAGATAGAAAGATCTCCCATGCTCATAGATTGGCAGGATCAACATTGTAAAGATGGCTATCTTGCCAAAAGCAATCTACAGATTCAATGCAATCCCCATCAAAATTCCAACTCAATTCTTCAGCGAATTAGAACGGGCAATCAGCAGATTCATCTGGAATAACAAAAAACCTAGGATAGCAAAAATTCTTCTCAAGGATAAAAGAACCTCTGGTGGAATCACCATGCCTAACCTAAAGCTTTACTACAGAGCAATTGTGATAAAAACTGCATGGTACTGGTACAGTGACAGACAAGTAGACCAATGGAATAGAATTGAAGACCCAGAAATGAACCCACACAGCTACAGTCACTTGATCTTCAACAAGGGAGCTAAAACCTTCCAGTGGAAGAAAGACAGCATTTTCAACAAATGGTGCTGGCATAACTGGTTGTTATCATGTAGAAGAATGCAAATCGATCCATTCCTATCTCCTTGTACTAAGGTCAAATCTAAGTGGATCAAGGAACTCCACATAAAACCAGAGACACTGAAACTTATAGAGGAGAAAGTGGGGAAAAGCCTTGAAGATATGGACACAGGGGAAAAATTCCTGAACAGAACAGCAATGGCTTGCACGGTAAGATCAAGAATTGACAAATGGGACCTCATTAAACTGCAAAGCTTCTGCAAGGCAAAAGACACCGTCAATAAGACAAAAAGACCACCAACAGATTGGGAAAGGATCTTTACCTATCCTAAATCAGATAGGGGACTAATATCCAATATATATAAAGAACTCAAGAAGGTGGACTCCATAAAATCAAATAACCCCATTAAAAAATGAGACTCAGAACTGAACAAAGAATTCTCACCTGAGGAATAGTGAATGGCTGAAAAGCACCTGAAAAAATGTTCAACATCCTTAATCATTAGGGAAATGCAAATCAAAACAATCCTGAGAATCCACCTTACACCAGTCAGAATGGCTAAGATCAAAAATTCAGGTGACAGCAGATGCTGGCGAGGATGTGGAGAAAGAGGAACACTCCTCCATTGTTGGTGGGATTGCAAGCTTGTACAACCACTCTGGAAATCAGTCTGGCGTTTCCTTAGAAAATTGGACATAGAACTCCCGGAGGATCCAGCAATACCTCTCCTGGACATATATCCAGAAGATGTTCCAACTGGTAAGAAGGACACATGCTCCACTATGTTCATAGCAGCCTTATTTATAATAGCCAGAAGCTGGAAAGAACCCAGATGTTCCTCAACAGAGGAATGGATACAGAAAATGTGGTACATTTACACAATGGAGTACTACTCAGCTATTAAAAAGAATGAATTTATGAAATTCCTAGGCAAATGGATGGACCTGGAGGGCATCATCCTGAGTGAGGTAACCCAATCACAAAGGAACTCACACAATATGTACTCACTGTTAAGTGGATATTAGCCCACAACTTAGGATACCCAACATATATAATACAATCTGCTAAGCACATGAAACTCAAGAAGAATGAAGACCAAAGTGGGGTCACTGTACCCCTTCTTAGAATTGGGAACAAAACATCCATGGAAGGAGTTACAGAGACAAAGATTGGAGCTGTGACGAAAGGATGGACCATCTAGAGACTGCCATACCCATGGATCCATCCCATAATCAGCCTCCAAACGCTGACACCATTGCATACACTAGCAAGATTTTGCTGAAAGGACCCTGATCTAGCTGTCTCTTGTGAGACTATGCTGGGGCCTAGCAAACACAGAAGTGGATGCTCACAGTCAGCAAGTGGATGGATCACAGGGCTCCCAATGGAGGAGCTGGAGAAAGTACCCAAGGAGCTAAAGGAACCTGCAATTCTATAGGTGGAACAACATTATGAACTAACCAGTATCCTGGAGATCTTGACTCTAGCTTCATATGTATCAAAAGATGGCCTAGTCGGCCATCACTGGAAAGAGAGGCCCATTGGACACACAAACTTTATATGCCCCAGTACAGGGGAACGCCAGGGCCAAAAAAAAAAAAAATGGGAATGGGTAGGTAGGGAAATGGGGGAAAAGGGGGAGGGTATGGTGGACTTTTGGGATAGCATTGGAAATGTAATTGAGGAAAATACGTAATAAAATATATTAAAAAAATTAAAAGACCAGAGATCATCAATCTTTGGCCTTCATCCAACACTGTGTACCACTTTAGCAGTACCTTTTAAGGCCAGGCTGATCCCTGGCATATGTCTTTACACAATTGCAGAATATGAACAATGATTTCACAACCACACTGGAAGGAAGACACCTACTCTTTCAGGATGCTTGTCTTCAGAATAGAGGAGAAAGTTAGATGGACTAAAGGTCAAACAAAAAGAATCATTATCTTCTTTATTTTGGGGGATGGTTGATAAGAAATATAAATATGCTGTAGGCAGCCAAAGAAATGATTACGGATGTCAGAGGCAATGTGATGAGTTAAGTTTATGGGAAGAAGTATAAAGGTGTCCTGCAATGGAAGGACCTTATGGCACTGGTGAACTGGTGTCTTTCAGCATCATAAAGATAGAATAGTGTGGGGTGTATGGAGAAACTGGAAGAGTAGACCAGTTTTTGTTAAATATTGAGATAGGATCCACTGACCCTATAATCTTTGACTTGCAGGAGTTGGATAGATGGATAGCTTAGCAGTTAAAAGCACTTGCTGCTCTTCCAGAGGTCAGTTCTCTTCCAGGGTTCAGTTCTCAGCACCCATGGAGCAGCTCATAACTACTGTTATCTCCAGTTCCAAGGCATCTAACATCCTCTTCGGGTATCTGTACATACTGCATGCATGTGGTCCCATATGTCTATACATTCAGACACACACATACACATAAAATAAATATTTAATGCATGTGTGTGTGTATGTGTGTATGTGTGTGTGTGTGTGTGTGTGTGTATGTGTGTGTGTATGTGTGTGTCTGAGTGTGCCACATGTGTGTGAGTACTAACAAAGGTAAGAAGACATTGTCAAATTCCCGGGATATGAACTTACTGGCAGTTGTGAGCTGCCCCATATAAATGCTGTGAACTGAACTCCAGTCTTTGGGTGAGCCAAGGCATAGTCCAGTTCCCGCAGCTTTAGGGAGGGGCCCACCGTGCCCACACCCAGCCAGACTCGACCATGCTGTCCCGCCTGCTAAAAGAACACCAAGCCAAGCATAACGAACGCAAGAAGCTGCAGGAGAAGAGGAAGAGAGACACTATCGCTGCAGCGACCTGCCTGACCAAAGCGTTAGTGGATCACCTCAATGTGGGTGTGGCCCAGGCCTACATGAACCAGAGAAAGCTGAACCATGAGGTGAAGACCCTACAGGTCCAGGCTGCCCAGTTTGCCAAGCAGACAGGCCAATGGATTGGAATGGTGGAGAACTTCAACCAGGTACTTAAGGAAATTGGGGATGTGGAGAACTGGGCTCAGAGCATGGAGCTGGACATGCGCACCATTGCCACCACACTGGAATACATCTACAAAGCGCAGCTGCAGTCTGCACCATCCTAGACTAAAACCCACCCTTCTTACTTCACCCTCCTGGACAGGAGGGAGACTGGTGAGCCATGAATAAAAACACAAGCTTCCATTCAGAAGAAGAAGAAGAAGAAGAAGAAGAAGAAGGAGGAGGAGGAGGAGGAGGAGGAGGAGGAGGAGGAGGAGGAGGAGGAGGAGGAGAAGGAGAAGGAGAAGGAGAAGGAGAAGGAGAAGGAGAAGGAGAAGGAGAAGGAGAAGGAGAAGGAGAAGGAGAAGGAGAAGGAGAAGGAGAAGGAGAAGGAGAAGGAGAAGGAGAAGGAGAAGGAGAAGGAGAAGAAGAAGAAGAAGAAGAAGAAGAAGAAGAAGAAGAAGAAGAAGAAGAAGAAGAAGAAGAAGAAGAAGAAGAAGAAGAAGAAGAAGAGCGAGCACACTTAACTTCTGAGCTCTCTCTCAAAAGCTTTGATTTTAAATGCCCCTGGAATTTTATAAGGTAAATTCTGAGGATTAGAAAATAATATGGTAAAGTTGATGAGTAACAATTGCATAATATCACAATAATAACATAACAGGAAATTTGCTAAGTAACAACTGTTTAATAATAAAATGTAAACATAGTAACAGGCACTCTATTTCCAGAAGGCCAAAAAGACCAAAAACAATGGGGTAGCCTTCATATTTTCTGACATGCATCAGAGCTGGTAAAGTGTTTATTTTCTGTACTTAGAGAAACAAATCTTTATACGTTAAAAATTATAGATTTCTGAGAAAGAGTAAACACATTTTTTAACCATAATAAATAAAAAAAAATCTGTTTTCATCAATAGCTCGTAGAGTCAGTCCACTTTAATATATGAGACATTTTGGACTAAGATGCATTGATAAAAATTTTCCAGGATATTTTATTTTCGTTTCCATTCTTCAGATAACCTAATTGCTTTGTCAGATTTTTTTCTTTTTCAAATGGTGGATGACACATTGACTTGACAGAGCAAAGTAAGACTTCAAAGTATAAGTAGGTGTAAGGCAAAAGAATTCTGCTATGCTAAAAAAATATTAGTTAGAGCTTCATATACTATTTTTTAAACCAGTCATGTATGTTGCTCTCAATCGCTTATTGCTAAAAATGAAATATCTCAGGATTTGAAGTGTCAGAAAGGCAGTGAAGAGACTCTGTTCAGAATCTTCATTGCATAAAATTAATTGGTTCAGTTGAAGTTGGAGGATTTTCTAGGGACTTCTAATAAATGCTCTTTAAAATCTGTGGAGCAATAAGTTTTGAAGTGAGAGGAAGATATGTCTATTAATACAAGCTGTTCCATTGGAGGCATTTAAAATTTGGTCAAGTTCATTCTAGAAACAAATGTTCCCATCAAAAATTGCCTCCAATTTCTTAAAAAAAAATAAATATGAGGGAGAAGGAATGTACAGAGAAGAATATTGCCTTTGGTAGAAATGCAACTTGTGAAGTGAGAACATAAACTGCAGAAAATATACTTTTACTTACAAGGTATAGTATTGATCAGTTCCTATAGTCCCAAATATGGTTGTAAGAGGAAAATCCTCTTAAGGCCATATGGCCTTCCCTGGAATGTTTGACAAAGCAACTCCTTTTGTCCTATACCCTAGTGCCAATGAGAGGCTGAAAAATTCCACAAATCTGAGAGCAAGAAATAGTTGAAAGGCTTGTAATTCTGCCTTCTTGCTAACAGTTAAGGTGCATGATGCCATGATGGGAAATTTGAAGGGCCCTTAACTGTTACTGCTTCTGCATGGGTGGCTTGATTTCAGTGGAAAGTTAGGATAGAGTCCCTTTGTTGCTCAGCTTAGCACTAGAACTTTGAGTCAAGGTGGCAAACTGCCTTAATAAACAGAATGACAAACTTACTCCATCCAAGAACTACTGTGTGAAACTTTCATTAGTATGCATTGTAAACCAATCTATACAATTAACATTATTTTATCTGGGGCCAAGAGCAAGCAGAGGTCAAAACTGCTGAAAAGAACAAATCTAAACAATGTATAAATAGTCCCTCTGGTTCCACTTAGAAAGATGTCCCATCAGTCAGGAAAGTTTCGACACAGTTACTGTTTCTTTAGAGATTTTGAGCAAATAATATGGATCTTTTTAAAGAATATATTACCTTTTTAAAAAAATAATTTTCTGGAAGTGAGTTGACTGCATTAATCAAATGTGATGGATCATTACCAGGCTTGTATGTTGAAGCTGCATGTCTTCAAACAACTTATTCACTGAGCTACAGAGAATTGCTTGACTTGATCATTGGAAGTTCACACCTTGTGGTCGTGATGTTAGTAAGATTAGGCAGGCAATTACACAATAATTATACAGCTAGCTAGGAGTTAAAGCCTTGTTGGATTTTTTTCCCTAATAAAAATGTGTTTATTTATCTTCGGAATTTGTCATCAAATTTTGGTGATGCTTAATAAGTTTTAGTTCCATCTCCAAACTACTTTCTTCTTTGACTCCTTTTCATGGACATCTGTTACTGAAAATGTTCATCAATGAAGGTGAGGATTCCATAGAAAAATAGAGCCTTTTAGTTTGTCATTGTGTCATATAAGATACATAAATAAAAACCTTTTCCTGTTTTCTTTTTATGGAGATGTAGTACAGGAGCACTCTGATGTACTCCTGTACAAAGCATTTGTTGCAGAAAAGTAGCTAAGGGACATAAGAGTGTAGGCTTCAGTGTCCCATGGCAGAAAAATAGCATGGGGACATTAGATGAACCTATGACTGAAAAGCATAGCCAAGACCTGGCATCATGGAGCTGGAGCATACCTTGGGTGTTGATGAGGATTCAGGGAAAAAAAGAAAATCAAAACAAAACATTGAGCTCAGTTCATGGGATTTTATATTAAAAGAATGTTTGATTTAATAAGCTTCCATTGTATAGTATCTATTTGTTTATAGTATTCTAAGCACTGAGATCTTCATGGTTTAAAGGATACATATTCTGTCTTCAAAGACTTGACAAGTGGAGAGCTGGAATATGTGTTCTAAGTCTGGCAGCCCATGTCACAGAAAGCCAAATGACAGATTCATCCTCAGCCTGGGCAGCAACTTCACTGAAATTCTATTTTTTTTAAATTTATTAGATATTTTCTTCATTTACATTTCAAATGCTATCCCAAAAAGTCCTCTTTAATCTCCCCCTGCCCTGCTCCCCTACCCATTCACTCCCACTTCCTGGCCCTGGTGTTCCACTGTACTGGGGCATATGAAGTTTGCAAGACCAAGGGGCCTCTTTTCCCAGTGATGGCCAACTAGGCCATCTTCTGCTGCATATGCAGCTAGAGACATGAGCTCTGGGGGATACTGGTTAGTTCATATTGTTTGTCTACCTATAGGATTGCAGACCCCTCCACCTCCTTGGGTACTTTCTCTAGCTCCTCCATTGGGGGCCCTGTGTTCCATCCTATAGATGACTGTGAGCATCCACTTCTGTATTTGCTAGGCACTGGCATAGACTCACAAGAGACAGCTATATCAGGGTCCTTTCAGCAAAATCTTGCTGGCATATGCATTAGTGTCTGCATTTGGTGACTGATTATGGGATGGACTCCCGGGTGGAGTAGTCTCTGGATGGTCCATCCTTTTGCCTTAGCTCCAAACTTTGTCTCTATAACTACTTCCATGGGTATTTTATTCCCTATTCTAGGGAGGAATGAAGTATCCACTCATTGGTCTTCCTTCTTCTTGATTTTCTTGTGTTTTGCAAATTGTATCTTGGGTATTCCAGGTTTCTGGGATAATATCCACTTATCAGTGAGTGCATATAAAGTGACATCTTTTCTGATTGGGTTACCTCACTCAGGATGCTATTCTCCAGATACATCCATTTCCCTAAGAATTTCATAAATTCATTGTTTTTAATAGCTGAGTAGTACTCCATTGTGTAAATGTACTACATTTTCTGTATCTATTCCTCTGTTGAGAGACATCTGGGTTCTTTCCAGCTTCTGGCTATTGTAAATAAGGCTGCTATGAACATCGTGGAGCATGCTTCACTGAAATTCTGTTGATATAATGACCAAGGTAATTTTTCAAAAGAAAAATGTTATTTGGGCTTATGTTTCCAGGGGAAGGGTCCATAATGGTAGAATAGACATATGCAGCAGGAGGCTAGAGTGGAAAGCTAAGAGATCACAACTTTAACTGCAATCCCAAAGCAAAAAGAAAAACTGGGAGTCGAACCAGGCTATGGACTCTCAGGATGATATTCCTCCTTCAGCAAATTTGCACCACATCCCCAAATATTGCCACCAAATGCAAACATGCAAAAATACCTGAGCCAATCCAACAACCATAATAACTATACTAAGTTTTTCTTAAATGATATTTAAGTAGAGGGTATAGTACAAAGACAGATCACCATCTAGCATCCCAAAACAAAGATGGAAAGATAAGAGATGCATGCTCTACTATGTTCATAGCAGCCTTATTTATAATAGCCAGAAGCTGGAAAGAACCCAGATGCCCCTCAACAGAGGAATGGATACAAAAAAATGTGGTACATTTACACAATGGAGTACTACTCAGCTATTAAAAAGAATGAATTTATGAAATTCCTAGGCAAATGGTTGGACCTGGAGGGAATTATCCTGTGTGAGGTAACCCAATCACAAAAGAACTCAAATGATATGTACTCACTGATAAGTGGATATTAGCCCAGAAACTTAAGATACCCAAGATATAAGTTACAATTTGCAAAACACATGAAACTCAAGAAGAACGAAGACCAAAGTGTGGACACTTTGCCCCTTCATAGAATTGGGAACAAAACACCCATGGAAGAAGTTACAGAGACAAGTTTGGAGCTGAGACAAAAGGATGGACCATCTAGAGACTGCCATATCCAGGGATCCATCCCATAATCAGCCTCCAAATGCTGGCACCATTGCATACACTAGCAAGATTGTGCTGATAGGACCCTGATATAGCAGTCTCTAGTAAGACTACGCTGGGGCCTAGCAAACACATAAGTGGAAGCTCACAGTCAGCTATTGGATGGATCACAAGGCCCCCAATGGAGGAGTTAGAGAAAATACCCAAGGAGCTAAAGGGATCTACAACCCTATAGGTGGAACAACATTATGAACTAACCAGTACCCTGGAGCTCTTGACTCTAGCTGCATATGTATCAAAAGATGGCCTAGTTGGCCATCACTGGAAAGAGAGGCCCATTGGACTTGCAAACTTTATATGCCCCAGTACAGGGAAATGCCAGGGCCAAAAAGTGGGAATGGGTGTTTAGGGGAGTGGGGGGGAGGGTATGGGGGACTTTTGGGATAGCATTGGAAATGTAATTGAGGAAAATACATAATAAAAAAAACATATATATATAATATATATATATATATATGTATATATATATAAAGTGAGAGATGCAGCTTGCAAGTAAAGCTCTTGGGCAAAAGGGTATAAATTGTGACACACTGCAGCTGTCAATGGTGCTGCATTGAATGAAGGAAGGAAGGAAGGAAGAAATGAATGAATGAATGAATGAATGAATATGTGATAGAAAGGTAAGGAAAGATGGAGGAGGGAAGTGGTACAGGAAAGTCAGAACTGGAGATTCAACAGATGTGAGGCTGTGAGAGAAGGTTGATGGTTGATAGAGGAACATCATTGTCCAGAGGGGTGGATGAGATTTCACACACATGTGTGTGCGAATACACACACACACACACACACACACACACATTGAGGTTTATTGTTAATTTTCTTTTTTTATTATTATATTATACAGGGCCTAAAACCAGGGATTGATGTTGCCTACTTTCAGGCTGGATCTTCCACACCAATTAAGAAAATCTAGATGTTTCCTTATAGACATACTCACAGGTCAACCTGATCTAGACAATTTCTCACCTAGGTACTCTCCCCCCACATGATCCTAGGTGGTGCCAACTTTACAATTACAACTAACCATTACAGTTTTCAAGCTTGAACATGTCTTTTTGTTCTCATCTGAGGCCAGTTTTTCAGTTAAGTCTCAAAACTGCAGTTGAAAGGATGTTTTCCATGGCTTATGAAGTTTTAAAAATTATCAGTATCAAATGTTGTTATAGTAAGGATTTGTAAGAGCAGTCAGTTGTCTTGTTTATGGGTGAATTAGGGTGGGTGGAAAGTTTAGGAGGCAAATGAATCAGGTGTTGAAAAGAGGATAATATTTAGTTAGGCTTGATTGGGATTTTCATCTCTCTGACCCTTATCCTTTGTTCTTTAGCTTCATGAATAGACTCTATCCTCATTGGCATTTCAGTTACTTTGTTAGCCTTCACACTGCTTTTATCCTCCATACATATGCTTATGCCTCCTCTCTCTCTCTCAGCACAACAGTATCTCATGGCTTACTTAGTTATTTAGGGTTGCCACTTAAAAACAGCAACTTCTCTTTCTGTGCATTATCAGGAGAAATGAAATGTATATTTTTGAGTCAGAACTCTCGGCTACTTTTTAAAAGAATAAATGAGAGACGGACAGTGCATTGAGTCACTTACATCCTCTAAAAGTCAACCTTGAGCCTGTCAGTGCTTCTGCCATCAAACTTAACTACCTGATTCTGATCCCTGGGATCAACATGATGGAATGAGAGAACCAACTCCAACAAGATGTTTTCTGCACTCTATATGAGTGTTGTAGCACTGTAGACACATGGACTTATAAAAAAATAATGAAAATTCTAAAACATCAATTGTCACCTTATTATGACATAAAAGCATACATAAAATTTGCATTAAACTCCTTGCCCTATTAATACATTTTGTCAAGTCATTTTGGTTCTGGTCAATATATAATGAATGCAAATTAAATAAAATGGGTTTGTCCTGATACTTTCTATGATTTCTTTTTCATCATCTAGACCAGGAGTTTTAATTTCCCAAAGAAACTCAGATAAAAGCTATTGACCAAGTTCTCACTAGCATAATTCTGTTTTTGAACCTCAATCAATTCTTCAATCAAAATGAATGTCTGATGTCTTTGATGATTGGCACCACAGAACTGAAAAGACTTCAAAAACTCACTGTCATCAATCATGCATGGCAGCTCTTCATGGAGGCCATGTTGAAGAATTTAGAAGGTTCTTACAATGTATGCTCCTTGAAATTTTCAAGTGCTATTTAAAAGAGCTCACTAGGATGTGATTAACTGGGAGCTTAGAGTCTTGTGCATAATTTAGAACCAATTACAGTTGAAGTAAATAATGTGATAACTTTTGAAATTAAAAAAAAAAAAAACACCCCGGAAAAACAATTAATCAATGGCAATTACTGAGTTAAAATACTTAACTTACTATTTTGTATATTCAATTCTAACTGAGCTCTTGAAATTAGGGATGTTCTAGCATTAAAATTTCAAAATATCATAAAACATAAAGTTTTTGATTCTCTTTACTATGTAAATGTTCCCTCTCCAGAGTTTACAGCATGATTGTGCTTTAACAATATAAAATTTGTGACATTTAAAATGATTCTTAGACAAAATGTACTTTTATGCATTTTAAAATAAATTTGAAAAACACTGCAGTAAGAATCCTCCTTATTCCCTTAAGTGTTCATGTATTTCTAAAATAATATTTATTTTCCATCACATTTAAGTGTCCAATATGCTAATTATAAATAATTTGCTATATCTTTGCTATATCTCATTACTAAATTTTAGAGTTAACCTTTCTTAATTACCATTACTTTTGAAAATTATAAGAAACTCTAAGAGGTTTCTGAGTAAATTCAAACTAAGTGTTCCTCCCTGTTTATTTCAAATATGTAGAAAATTTGAAACACCTAACAGTTGTTCCTAAGTCTTCTGTCAGACAAGACTTATTAAGACTGTAAAAAGGCACTCATAATTCAGTGGCAAGGAAAGTTAAAATTTTAAAGCACTTTCAGGTTTGTACATCAAAGAGTTAGAATTTGGCAGGCAGTAATGGCACACACCTTTAATAACAGAACTTGGGAGGCAGAGGCAGGCGATTTCTGAGTTTGAGGCCAGCCTCATCTACAAAGTGAAGTCCAGAACAGCCAGGGCTATACAGAGAAATCCTGTCTCAAAAAAACAAAAACAAACAAACAAATAAAAAGAGGTAGAATTAATTTCCCTTCAAAATGTAAGTTGAAGGAGGGATAGAGAGCCGACTCAATAGTTAAGAGTAAACACTGCTTTTGTAAAAGACCTGAGATTGATTGCAGCACCCACATTGGCAAGGCTCACAACTGCCTGGATTGTGATCTAACACATTATTCTGAACTCCATAGGTATCTGCATTCATTTTTATAGTCATACACAGACATGCAGGTATATAATTAAATATAAAATATGTTTGTTTTTTGAAAGGTCAGTTATATAGGCTAAGCAAAGTGCTTGGTATGTGAAATACTTTTATGAAAGCATAAGGAACAAGTTCGAATGTCCCATATCCACTTAAAATCTAGGAATGTCCATACTTATGTGCCTATAATTCCAGTGCTATGGAGTACAGGTGGCTAGGAAGAAACTCTAGCAAATGCCACCACATTCAATTCCTCCAAATGTTGGATGGAATATTCTACAAATATTTGTATGTCCTGTTTGACCTGTAGTACAGGCAAAATCTGCGTCTTCTTTATAACATGTTTAGATAATCTCTGCATTGCTGGAAGTCAAGTAAGAAGTTTCTATTATGATTTTGGAGTGTCTCTATCCCTTTATGTTTATTAGCAATCACAGTAAAGATTTGCCTGCTACAATGTTATACACACACACCTTAAAATTAAATAAAAGAGAAACTACAAAAAAATTCATGAAATAATTTTAAAATAACACAAATGGAAAATGATATATGTTCGCAAATTGAGACAATTAATGCTGTCCAAATATCCATATGACCCTAAGTAATGCACAGATTCAGCAAATCCCCTTCAAAATACCTTCCTACACAGAACTATAAATTAAAATTCTAAAACATACATAGAATCACAAAGAATTCCAAGTAATCAAACAGTCTTGAGTAGAAAGAAGAAAGCTCATGGCATCATTCTCCCTAACTCTGAATACACTACAAAGCTGAGTCAACCAAAATGGAATGGGTATTAGCATACAGAAGACACAAAGGTCAACTGAACAGAGTAAAAAGACTAAAAGTAAATCCACACAGTTAGAGACAACTGCTTGTATGTGTGCATGTATGCATATGTATATGTACATGCTTTTGTGTATATGTATGTGTAAATGTTCATGGAGGCCAGAGATCAACATGGGGATTTTTCTTAGTTGTTCTCCTCATGCTTTAAGACAGGATCTTTCATTGAACTGAGAAGTCACTGACTGGCTACATGGGTTAGTAAGAAATTTTTATCGATCTCTCTGCCTCCATTTCCTTAGTACTGTAGCTACAGTGTTTCATCATAGCAAGTGGCTTTCATATTAATGCTGGGGATTTGAACTCAGGCCCCTGTGCTTGCATGGCAAGCACTTTACTGACTAGGCCATTTTCTAAGCTCAAGACAACTGCTTTGTTGACAAAGATACAAAGATGTATACTTAGCAAGGAAAAGACGAGATCTTCGTGTGGTAATAGGAAAACTAGATACTACTATTATGATAATATGAATAGCTTGGCTCATGGTAAGCGACACTATTTGTAAGTATGGCCTTATTGGAGGAGGTGTAGCCTTGCTAGAGGTAGTGTGTCGCTGTGGCTTTGGGGACTCATATATATGCTTAAGTGTGGCCAGTGTGATCCAGAGTCTTCTGTTTGCCTTCAGAACTAGATGTAGAACTTTCTGTTCCTCCAGTGCCATGCCTGCCTGGACACTTCGATGCCTCCATCCATGATGAGCCTGTAATCCAGCCCCAGTAAAATATTGTCCTTTATAAGAGTTGCCTTGGTCATGGTGTCTCTTCATAGAAATAGAAACACTAAGACAACTGTGGGAACAGGGAAGCTAACACCATATCTTGCAATGTACAAAAATCAACTCAAAGTAGATGAATATGAACCAACTGGAATTATAAAACCATGAGTCAAACACATACAGGAAACACTGTATAATATCAGTCTGTAAAAGGATTTTTGAGAAAAGACCTCTAAAGTATACACAGAAAAATTACAAAGGAAGAGATTAAAACATAATTTAAAACTTCTATGTGACAAATCAAACAGCAAGTGAAAATCCTTAAACATTATAGTTCAACAAAGGGTTAATACCCCAAGGCTGTGAAAATCACAAACAACTCAGTAACAAAACAAAGAAATAATCCAATTTAAAAAGCAAAAGGGTCAGGCAGGCATCTTTTTAAAGAAAGTGAGGAATGGATTACTTGATCATAAAAAGCATGAAATCCTGTTGCTTGTGAGAACATAGCTAAGCCTGAAGGACACACTATTCAATGAAACAAGGCAGGTGCACAGGAATGCATGTCATGCCATTTTATTCATATCTAGTGTAATAGCAGTGGGAATTAACTAAGCTTGAGAATAGTTACTAGATTTTGGAGAGAGAAAGAAGGAAGAGCACTGGGGAAGATATCAGGCAGAGTATTAAAATTAATAGAAGAAACATGTTTCTGATGTCTTATAACAACAAAAAGTTTCATGACTATATTATACTTTGCAAATAAGAAAAAAATGATTTGTTCTCACATTAAAGAAATGGTGTTTATAATATGTTTATTGCCCTGGTTTGATCATTATACATATTAGTTTCAAGAGTGTATAAAGTTACTCTGTATCAGTAATCTTTTATGGTCTCAAGGCTAAATAAATAAATATATATATATCCTAACCAACCAACCAATCAATTAAAAAAATATATACCAGAGGAGGTAAAAATGGAAGGTGTCTTTTGAGAGTCCTAGGACACAGCCAAGGAATTCACAGAGGATTCAAGGCAAAAAGTTATGTCAAAGGCAGTATCTAGGAATCCTATTTGCTGGAGGAATACATAGTAGTATCTAATTTTTGCCCCAAACACAGAGAAAAGAGAAATCATATTATTGCCTCAACTTTGTTTCAAATCTTAGCACTATGTTTGTCCAATGTGTCAAATCAGAGCCCATTGCTTTCTCTTTTCTGACACCAAAGCATATATTTTCAAGCTTCTTCCTTGTAGTATTACTGCTTGATGCTCTTCGAAGAGGGATAAATATGCAGAAAGCAAGCTCTCAGGTACAAACATGGATCTTCTACATTAGTTCTTGGGACCTGAATTCTTTCTTCCTGTTTCCCTAGGCATATATAATTTCATTCATGTATCCAATAATTCCTGAAGACTTTATAATTCCTAAATGTTTGACACATGAAATTAAAGTTGGTGTTTAAGATGCTAGTTGTATTTCCTTCCACAAATCCCAGGATTGTTTGTTTGCTTGTTGTTTGTTGGCTTGGCTTTCTTTTGACTTCCTTTGCAGTGCCACAGACATTTCATTCTGCCCATTTAGTAAGAACAGCTTCATGTGCCTTGAACTCCTACTGTATGTTGGACTTTTTTGTCCCCTCTCCTCAAAGGTAACATGAAGGATTCATGTCTGTTCTTCCTATGCTAAAGAAGAGGCCAGTTTTGCTGGTAACTTTACATTGATTAGCTACATAGGCAACACTATAAAACCTGGGTAAATTTCCAAACCTCAAATAGTGAAAGAAATCATCAATTGCCTCTGGATTTGAATATACTAGAGATCACTATAGTGATCACATATCATATGTTTATAATCATACAGATGATTATAAACATTATAATTACAGAAAGCAAAGATTTTTGTTTTTCTAAATGCTGATGATTCTTTCAGAATATGTTCATATTAGTGTTTTAAATATCTGTACTCTGATGGTTAAGTGACTCTACTTAAAGTGACTTAGTGAAGTGTTCAAGCAATGTAGAAAGGCAGGCTTCATCCCCACTCGAGATCTAGAAAATGCCCTGCAGTGGCAATGGCAGCTATCCTCCATGGTTTTATCGTGGCAGCATTTCCTTGTTGAAATATAAAAACTAAATATATTTCTTGAAAACTATATGAAAGTGGGAAGGGCAAAATGCTAGTAGAACTGAAACACTCATCTCTCAGAGCTACATTATCAACCTGGCACAAGAATAACTGCTGATCTCTGAAATGAAGGATCTATTATACTCATATTTCATCATTAGCCTTAGATCACCAGAGTTTTCATGGCTGATTGAAGTGGAGTGGGGGCAAATCAGAGAGAAGGCTGTGTGAAAGACACAATTTTCTGAAATTCTCTGTGATATTTGATGACAGACAGATTAAGATTCCATTGAAGCTAAAACTCTTGGACTTAGAAAGATCAGGTGTTTAAAGGCCTTAATCCTGAACCTGAATTCAGGTTCTGGGAAGAAACAGTGTAAATTATAAACAAAAAGTGTAATGCCTATTAGAATATCTTTCATATAGGTGGTGGTGGTGCACAGGTTTAATTACAGTACTTGGGAGACAGAAGCAGGTGGGTCTATGAGTTTGAGGCCACCCTGGTCTATAGAGATAGTTTCAGGACAGCCAGAGCTATATAGAGAAATCCTGCCTCAAAACAACAACAATGACAAAAAACCAAAAAACAAAAAAACTGCAAAAACAACAACAAAATTCTTTCAAATTTAGTGACCTCAGGCAATTTTACTACTCACACTGTCCTTCCTTAACTCCTTTGTAAAATGACAATAATAAATATTGGTTTTGAGGTTTTGATGAGCTGGGAAGTTGGCTTAGTCAATAAGATTTTTCTCTCAGCATGAGCACCTGAGTTTGAAGCCCTAGAAAGATGTAGCACAGCATATTTGTCCACATGGTGAGCAGAGGCAGGTAGATGTCTGTGAGTTCAAGGCCAATCTAGTCTACAAGGGGAGTTTAAGGAAATTCAGGGCTATATGGTAAATCCCTTCCGAAGAAGAAACAAAAGAACATCAACACTCCTCAAGTTAGTCTGTAAATAGAAAATTAAGAATCATTTTAAAATTCTTTTACAAGACTAGTATTATTCTGATACCAAATTCAGACAAAGGCCCAACCACAACAAAATTATATGCATAAAATCTCAATAATTGTAAACCAAATTCAAAAATATCTGAAATGATTATCCACCATTATCAAGTTAGATTTATTTCAGAGATATGGGGAAAGTTCAACATAAATAAATTAACAAACCTAATGTACTACATAGACACAAGGAGAGACGCCATATGATTAATCCACCAGATTCATAAAATGTAGATGATGAAATCTAACGTCCTTTCATGAAAAAGTCCCGGAAACACTGGGTATCTTAGTTTGGATTACTATTGCTGTAACGAAACACCATGATTGAAAGTAACTTGGGAAGAAAATGATTTATTTCACCCATATCACAGGTCACAATTCATCACCAAAAGCAGGTAGGGCAGGAATTAAAGAGGAACAGGAGCCTGGACGCAGAAACTGATCCTAAGTCCATAGAAGAGCACTGCTTACTGATTTGCTCTCTGTGTCTTGCCCAGCCAGCTTTGTTATATAATCAGGGACCACCACCTCAGGGGTAGCACCACACACAATTGCCTGTGACCTCCCTCTTTAATCACTAATTAAGAAAATGTGTACAGGCTTGCCTATAACCCAGTCTTATGAAGACAATTTCTAGGTTGAGGTTCCCTCCTTTCAAATGACTTTAGCTTATGTCAAGTTGACATAAAATTAGCCATCACCCTAGAAGTGCAGGAGACATCTCTGAATAAAATAAAAGTGATATTCCTCAGCTTTTGAGAAAAAAATGAAATTTATAGGAAAATGAAGGGAGTAGAAAACAGTGTTTTGAATGAGGTAACTCAGACCCAGAAAACATGTTGCATGTTTCCTCTCCCTTATAGAAGCTGACCTTGAATCTTCAGATATGTGATTCATTTGGAATACTCAAAGAAAGCAGAAAGTTAGTTAAGAACCATGTGCAAGAGACTTTGAAAGGAGAGAGGATAAAATAACATGACAAAAATTATTAAGAGGGAATAATAGAATAGGAAGAGTTGAATTAGGATGGGAATAGGAGGGCACAATAGAAGAGAGAATGTGGAGAGAGATAACTAACACTGAAGACCTTTTGAAAATATCATTGTGGGGATTTGAATAGGCATGACCCCCCATAGACTCATGTGTTTGAATGCTTTGCCATAGAGATTGGCACTACTAGAAGGAATGGCCTTATTGGAGAACATATGGCCTTGCTAGAGGAATTGTGTCATTGTGGAGACAGGGCTTTGAGGTATCAAATGCTCAAGCAATGTGTAGTCTCATACACACACACACACACACACACACACACACACACACACACACAAAAAAGTCCCTACCAGTGCATGCAGATCAAGATTTAGAACTCACTGCTCCTTCTCTAGCACTATATCTGCCTGAATGCTACCATGATGACAATGGACTAACCCTCTGAAACTGTAAGCTAGCCCCAATTAAAAATTTTACTTTATAAGAGTTATCTTGGTCTCGACAACAATAAAACTCTAACTAACAACCATGTAGAAACTTACCACTTAGAAGCTTTACAGATGGAGCAAGGAGAGTTTCAATGGAGTCACCCTACTAGATACCATAGGATAATAAATAAATAACCTGGGTTCTGGGTATGAATTACTTCTTTTAGAGCTGTTGGCCAGTGAGGTCTCCTAAGTCCCAAGAATTTGCTGACTAATGCCAATCCTATTGGTTACCCTCCAGTATTTGATGCTGATGTTAAGACTCTATTGCTAAAGACACTACACACTTGAGTAATGTTACATGAACAAATCAAGCTGATACTGACTTGGAAACTTCATCCTTACTGGCTATCTTTCTTAGTGCTGAATGGTGCTGCTCATACTACCAGAGGACAAAAGCACTCACTGGTCTTAATTTTTGTGAACCATGGGAGCTACAATAATAACTGGCCTGGAAAAACATGCCTACTGGCCTAATAATGGCATGAACAAAATGGGAGTTTTCAACTA
Source organism: Mus caroli (assembly GCF_978045245.1). Lineage (NCBI taxonomy): Eukaryota > Metazoa > Chordata > Mammalia > Rodentia > Muridae > Mus > Mus caroli. The sequence goes on along the minus strand of NW_028227258.1, from coordinate 140,863,651 downwards.
ATTTCCAAGTTAAATCCCATTCTATCTAGCACCATTATCTGGCAAAACAATTCTGGCTAGGCAGGCCATAGGCCATATGAGCCTATACTATTATCCTGCTAAATGGACTTAGTATTAAACTGACTTCTAATGACTTACCATTATACACATAGGTATATCTATCATACTCCTCTTTCAAGACTTATCAGAGAAGCTACTATTTACAGTAGGTGTTAATTAACATGGAGACCCAAACCAATTAAGGTACAGAGAATGAGATACTGCTCAGCTCTAACTGGGACATCTATAGCACACCTACTCCTCCCAAGTCTCAGAGGTTATTCCAGAGGAGAGACAGAAAGATGGTATCCTTTTTAAGTCTTATTTTTGTTCTCCTAGCTACTGGAGCAAGAAATGTAAGGAAACAGCCCTTGTGGATAATTCTAAGGGAGAAATGCTTTGTTCCAGAGTGTGCCAAATAGTTTTATATCAACTGGATGGACACAGACTAAATTCATCTGAGAAGAAGGAACCCCAACTAAGAAAATGTCTCCATCAGATAGAGATAAAGTTGTAGTCAAGTCAGTAGGCCATTTTTTAAATTAGTGATTGATAGTAGAGGGCACAGTCCATTGTTGGTGGTGCCATTCCCAGGGTAGTAGTTCTGGGCTCTGTAAGAAAGTAGACTGAGCAAGTGGCAATTAAAAAGCTAGTAAGCAGCACTCCCCCATGGCACCTTAATCTGCTTCTGCCTCTAGACCCCTGCCCTGCCTGAGTTCTTGTCCTGACTTCCTTTGAGGATTAATTATGACATAGAAGCATAAGCCAAATAAACCCTTTCTTCCCCAACTTGCCTTTGGTTATGGTATTGTGTCAAAGCAATAGAAACCTTAACTAAGACATGGAGTGACTCATATGACCTGCAAAACTTAAATCCTGGTACTTGCAATTTAAAGCCTACTCATTGCTTCTTGTGGTTTTTCCAGATAAAGTCCAAACAAACAGCCCCCCGTGTTCTAGCCTCCACCTACTGCTCTTGCCATGGGCCTATCGACATCACTCACTATTCTGTCTTCCTCAGAGTGCTGCTATCCTTCCCTCTGAACTTGAAAAATACATTGTCTTTGCTTGAAACAATCTTGCCTGGCTTATAGAGGAATAATTCTTAGTCTCCATGAGATTCCAACTTAATTGTCATTTACATTACAAGGATGTTTCTCTCTTGATCTCTTCATCAAAAATTTTAATACATTTTTCTAACACCTTTATTTCTATATTAGATATCTGGTCATAACTTATAATGACATGCTTTTGCATGTGGCATTTCTGATTGAATATCCATCTCCTCCACTGGGCTCTTCATAAAGATACTGTGAATCTGTCTTTTTCACTACTCTATTCTTATGAACACTAATTTAGAGCCCATGTAACAAATACACATTATTCACACATTCACAACAGTGGGAAATGTATCTGTTGTAATCTGAAGACTGCACATGTGTATCCATACACATGCCAACACTCATAAACACATGCACATACCATACATGTGCAAGCTAAAGGAGCTCATTTATTTAGATATCTGACATGAGGCTATTGCTTCCCTGAGCCTCGGTTTGCTTATTGTTAAAATGAGGTTATAGTCCTCGCCATTATGATAGACTCTAAGCAAAGTCCACAACAACAGTGGCACACATAATTGTAAATGCTTGCTAACTCTATCTCCCCTTTTAAATTAGTGATTGATAGTAGAGGGCACAGTCCTAACTTAACAGTAGGTTGCCAACTTTACTGCCCTTGGTATATTTACACAGCCCCAGTGTAGATAGTGTAGGGAAGTTACACTTTATCAACTTGAAACCCAGTTGCTTTTCATTATGACTTTCACAAATAGCCATTGACCTTCCTTCTACCTACCTCTCCCTGTCCTCTTACCTATCCTACCACCACCTTCTCCTCTTATTTCTCTTTTTCTACTCTTCCTCCTTTCTGTCTCCTTTCAAACACATCTGCCTAAAGTCCCTTCCTTGTAAAAATGTCTTTTAATGTATTGGAATGACTGGCTTGAGCTGGGCTGTACTTGACTGTATAACTGGCATTCTGGAGGCCCTGGGCTGCACCCCAGCACTACATAAACCAGTTATAGTGGTGAACACCTGGAATTGTAGCACACAGGAAGCAAGAGGCAGGAGAACCAGAAGTTCAAGGTCATCCTCTCCTTGGGCTCCATGAGACCCTATCTGAAAACACAACACCAAATAAGTGAAAATGGCTGTCTGTCTGATCCTTTCCAGAAACTTGTATTTAACCATAGTCACTCCTGGTATTAATGTTCCTCATGTCACTGCCTTGCTTTGCTTTTGACCACCTTTCTACTCACCTTCTAACTAGTCTGCAAGTAGTTTACTAGGTTGGTCATGTATCTACCCCACTACAGCATAGACATGCTGAGAGCAGACATAACCACATGTTGATTATTTCCTCTGTCTGGACAACCAGTACAGAGCCTGGCCAAAGATCATACTTCCTAAGTACTTTTGTGTTAGTAAATACCACTATCATATTTATGGAATTAGTTTGGTTATAAGGAGAGATATGTTTTCCTAAGGTTCCTCTTCTCTGCTCTTAATAGCTTCCTATAGATGAAGCCTTACTATACAGTATCATAACACTTCCAAAATAATTTTTCCTTTCAGTAAGCTGATTAAGGGCAAACACCTTGGTCAGCACTGACACTCCCCATAACCTCACCCAAGCTCTTGTCATCTGATATGTTCATCTGGAATGGCTCAGTTTGACCAAACTATATTCAGTCTGTTTTTGCTTTACTAATTTGGCTAGCCTATTCTAACCAACTTCTCTATTACTATTTACTCATGTAGAAATTAAATTTATTGCTGAGTGATGCATAAAATATACTGATTGCACAGATTTAAAGAAGTATACTCTTTTGAGACATACATACATGCACATACACACACACAGAGAGAGAGAGAGAGAGAGAGAGAGAGAGAGAGAGAGAGATTAAATCACTTTAAACATATGTATCTCCTTAACCATGCAAGATTTCTTAATAGTAAAGTTTTCAATATCTGTTCTGGTTTGAATAGGAATGGCACCAATAAACTTCAGTGTTTGATTTCTTGGTCCATAGGAAAATATGTGGCCTTGTTGGAAGAAGTATGTCACTGTGGAGGTGGACTTTGAGTCCTCATATTCTCAAGATACTCCCAGTAAGACACACAGTCTTTTTTTGCTGCCTATAGAACTCTCAGCTCTTTCTCCAGGACCATGTCTGCCTGCATCTTGTGATGCTTTCCACCTCCCCCTCCTGTGTAATGTCATTAGGCATGGCATTCATTGAGATATGGTAATGGTGTGGTGAGATACAATTGGCTGAAGATTTAGGGAGTTGGAATTGGCTCAAATACTGTAAATAGACTTATGTGCTAGGCAATAAACTCAGTTCTGCACCCTGATGCTGGTCTCCAGAGTCTGAATACCAGGATTAATCACATGGTTCCATCACCTGTCACCCCCTATCCTCACTCCCATTGCCACACGTAGCTCCTGAACAGGACTCCTGAACATCCTGCATTCTGAAGAGTAGGTGAATAGACCTCTCCAAACAAAATGGATTATACTAGGTCTCAGAGAAAGCATAGTTCATTGAAGATTTTGAAAAGGGTCTTGGAGAGTAGGCAGCTGGCATACTCTAAAACTCAATATTTTTTATGAGAAAGTTCTGGACTTTCTCATGTGAAGTTTGGGATGAGCATACCTGGAAACAGTGCCGCTAGCATGGAGGAAGGAATTGGAGGAAGAGCTGCCTCATACTTCATCCCAATAGTCCTCATCCATTTTGAGCTGCCTTCATGGTTCTTTGATAGATCAGAAATTTCTTCCTATTTTGTTACTAAGTTCAGGAGATGATTTCCCTATGGAAGGCTGGAAAGCTCAGAGGGTGCAGCTTGCCTCCTTAGAGAAAGAGACAGCTGAGTCAACAGATATTGCCATCCCTGTAGATAAAGGCACAACTCTGTTTTACCCTAATCTGATAGACCTTGAAAATGAAAGTCAATGAGAATCACCACTACACTATCTCCCCCACCCTCACCCCATGCAGCTAATAGGAGTACATCTAAGACTAATACACATAGAATAATAGCATAGCCAGTTCTGCCACCAGCCTCCAATTCCTGGGGGAGAGAAGGACAAGAAATGAGCATTCAGAATCCTTCTTCAATGTTTCCTCTTAATAAGGCAAAGCTGAATCCCTCAGCAGCAGCAACAGAAACACCTGTACCAGTGTTTCAAGTAATCTTACATTCTCCTGTGGGAAATGATCCCCCACAGAGAACCTGGGAACCTTACTCTCTAGAGGTCCTACAAAAATATAAGGCCACTGCTGAAAATGTGCTACACTCTCCCTTTTGGGGAGCAGATGTTTGAATCCTTGGTCACTACTCTGAATACGCCACAGAACCGGAAGACTATAATTGGATCTATATTATGGGAGAGGGGGAGGGTCACTTTCTATAATAAAAGGTGGGATTTAATACGAGGCCAAGATTCTCAGACAGAGTAACTTAGCTAAACAAGTGGCCATTCCACCTGAAGCTTTGCAGAGAGGGTAATTATAGTTCTCCCACTGCTCAAATGCAGGGACCATCAAATTACTTTGATCAGGTCTGCCTTTGTGTCATGGATGCAGCCAGAAAAGTTACTGAAGCTGCTATGGTACAGCTCAGTGGCCTGAAGCAAAAGCCCAATAAACATTTTACAGATTGTGCAAATTTGGTCACTGTGTAAATCATCAGGTGACCATGGAAGCTTTAGCTAAGTAGTTTATGTGGGAGGGGACTGTGGGGCGCCGCTATCTTCCGGTGCTGAGTCATTTCCTCAGTACTGGTAAACATCTAGTTTGCGCCTGCGCTGGAAATCCCCCCGCCCCGGGCAGCTCCGCCTCAGGGATGGGGTGATCAGTGTTGAGCCAATCATGGCTTGCCACGTCCGAGGCGGGGAGAATTTCCTATAAAAAGGAGGGGCTGGGACTGCCTGGGGTCTCCGGTTGTGAAGCTTATGCTCTCCCTCTCAAGACGCATAAAGCTTGCTGCAGAAGAACCCTATTGTGTGTGGTGTCCTCATTCGCGGGCGAATCAGTGAACCTCACATCTGGTGCCGAAACCCGGGAAAACGAAGAACAGAAGAACATCGCGAGCACCGTCGGAGATCCCTCGGTGACGGGGAGGGTCCAGAACTGCAGGAACTACGTCTCGGAAAGGTATGCCTGAATTTTACTTGACCCTTTCGCACTCCCTTCAACTAACCGGGCCGTGGGAGGGATTGCCCGAGGCCTTAATTATCATCCTCGTGGCCTTGGTTTTATGGTTCCTAGCCCTCTTTCTTTGTGAACATAGAAGGTTGTGTTAAATTGAAGTTCTTACGATCTCGGAGACATAAAACTGCAGTCTCCTTTAGAGTATCATGGGGGCTTCTCAATCAGTACAAACTTCATTAAAAGAACTTCTCAAAAGAAGGGACCTGAAGCTTGGGGACAGAGTTCTTCGTCGCTTTGTCGAGGAAGTTGATCGAGTAGCTCCCTGGTATGCGGTGTCAGGATCTCTGACACTGCTGTCATGGAATAAGCTAGGCAACGATCTAGAAACCTGTTCAGACTTCAGGTTGGGAGTTAAGGCCATATGGAAACTAGTTAAGAGTTGTCTTGAAGATGAGGCCTGTGAGGAGGAGCGAAAGAAAGGGCAAAAGGTTTTAGAAGCTATGCAGGAAGGTATGTCAGAATCCGAGCGTAGTGAGAGGATGGGTGTGCGCACAAAAACCGTAAAAAAGGCAAAAAAGGGAAGTGAAAAAGGACCTCCCGGGAGAAATAGAAAGGGAGAGAAGGGGAGCAGCAAGCCCGGGTTATATCCGACCCGAGAACTGGCTGCCCTCCACCTAAGAGATACCTCGGATTCTTCCGAAACCGAGGACAGTAAACTGACCTCGGAGGAAGAGGGCGAGTTAGAAGAAGAAGCAGTTAGATATAAAGGAGAAAGGTATCACCCAGATGAAGGCGGGCGACCTAAGTCAAGTAAGCCCGCGACCGGTGTCTCTTTTAAGGATAGGAGATTGTTGGCTGCCGCCATTCCCTCCGCTCCCCCACCTTATGAGGCCCGGTCATCCACAATTTCCTTTTTTCCCCAAAGGATCCTCCGCAAGCTACACTTAGCGTTTCCTGTTTATGAACAGGAAGGGGGGAGAATCTACGCTCCTGTAGACTATAGTCAGATAAAAGATCTTGCAGAATCAGTAAGAAAATATGGTCCCAATGCTAATTTTACTATTATGATTCTTGAAAGAATGGCACAAACTGCCATGACACCTAGTGATTGGCAAATGGTGGTTAAGGCCGCCTTGCCTACTATGGGACAATACATAGAATGGAAAGCCTTGTGGCATGAGGCAGCCCAGTCCCAGGCCAGGGCCAACGCAATAGCCCTTACGCAAGAGCAGCGGGATTGGACATTTGACCTTTTAACAGGCCAAGGCCCGTGGGCCGCAGATCAAATTAATTACCATTGGGGGGCGTACGCCCAGATTTCCAGCACAGCCATACGGGCCTGGAAGTCACTTAATCGCAAGGGAGAAACCACCAATCAGCTTACAAAAATTGTTCAAGGGCCCCAGGAGCCCTTTGCCGACTTCGTCGCACGCATGATGGAGGCGGCAGGAAAAATCTTTGGGGACCCAGAGGGGATAGGACCCTTTATTGAGCAACTGATTTTTGAACAAGCCACCCAGGAATGCAGGAATGCCATTGCTCCTAGAAAATCAAAAAGGGCTGCAAGAATGGCTAAGAGTGTGTAGAGAGCTTGGAGGTCCACTTAGCAATACTGGCCTCGCGGCCGCCATCATGTTAGCACAAAAGCATCCTCCACAAAAGAAGACAGGTGAACGGACCTGTTTTAATTGTGGTAAGCCTGGACATTTCAAAAGAGATTGCAAAGCCCCAGAAAAGAAAGGGGGGGTCTTGACCCTCTGCACGAGGTGTGGTAAAGGGTACCACAGAGCAGATCAATGTCGCTCAGTGCGAGATATACAGGGAAGGCTTTTGCCTCCATTAAATGTTCCTGCTCCCAATGTGCCAAAAAACGGGTCATTGGGCCCACGGTCCCAGGGCCCTCAAAGATATGGGAACCGGTTTGTCAGAACCTCCGGGATGGCGGAAGAAGCGACCCAGGAAGACCCACAAGGGTGGACCTGCGCGCCGCCTCCGACCTCCTACTAATGCCCCAAATGAGTATCCAACCAGTACCTATAGAGCCAATGTCACCTTTGCCCCCTGGGACCATGGGCCTTATCCTCGGACGAGGATCACTCACCTTACGGGGCCTAGTGGTCCATCCTGGGGTTGTTGACCATCTACACTCCCCCGAAATACAGGTCTTATGTTCTAGCCCCAGGGGCGTGTTTTCTATCAGTGCAGGGGATAGGATAGCTCAATTGCTGCTCCTCCCCGACACCCTCTGGGAGGGCTCCCCAGGCCCCAGTCCCAAAACGATGGGGTCGTCAGGAACTGATTCAGCCTACCTTGTTGTATCCCTGAATGAAAGGCCCAAACTCTGCCTCGAAGTAAATGGAAAAAGGTTTGAAGGTATTCTTGATACCGGGGCAGACAAAAGTATTATATCCACGCACTGGTGGCCAAAAGCTTGGCCCACTACGAAATCGTCCCACTCTCTACAAGGCCTGGGATATCATTCATGCCCTGCCATAAGCTCAATGAGTTTGACCTGGAAGGCTCCTGAGGGACAAAAGGGTAAATTCGAACCTTATGTGCTCCCGCTCCCAGTAAACCTTTGGGGAAGAGACATTATGCAACATTTGGGCCTAACCCTGTCCAATGAAAAAATTGTGTTGGGGGAAGGCTTGAACAAGGCAAAAAACATGATGCTAAAGATGGGCTACAGGACAGGCAAGGATTAGGACGGTCAGAGCAAGGAGGAATTGAGCCTATTTCACCAGCAGGAAATATAGCCCGACAAGGACTGGGTTTTTCCTAGGGGCCATGGGGACGGTTCGGCCTATACCGTGGAAAACAGAGGACCCGGTGTGGGTCCCTCAATGGCCCCTATCCTCTGAAAAAATGGAGGCCGCAATACAATTAGTAAATGAACAACTAAAATTGGATCATATAGAACCTTCTACCTCCCCCTGGAATACTCCCATATTTGTTATTAAGAAAAGATCAGGGAAATGGAGGTTGCTCCATGACCTTAGAGCCATTAATGAACAAATGCATTTGTTCGGCCCTGTGCAAAGAGGCCTTCCTGTGCTCTCCGCCCTGCCCAGGGGTTGGAATTTGATTATAATAGATATTAAAGACTGTTTCTTTTCTATACCTCTATGTCCAATAGATAGGCCCAGATTTGCTTTCACCATACCCTCTGTTAATCATATGGAACCCGATAAAAGGTACCAATGGAAGGTTCTACCACAAGGAATGTCCAACAGCCCTACTATGTGCCAACTTTATGTGCAGGAGGCCCTTTCTCCAGTAAGGGATCAATTTCCCTCGTTAGTCATGCTCCATTATATGGACGACATCCTTCTGTGCCACAAGGACCTTGGCCTGCTTCAAAGGGCCTACCCCCTTTTACTTAAAACTTTGAGTCAATGGGGACTTCAAATAGCTGTAGAAAAGGTCCAAATTTCAAATACTGGACAGTTCCTGGGTACTATGGTGACACCAAATAACATCATACCTCAAAAATTAGAGATAAGAAGGGACCACCTCCATACCCTAAATGATTTCCAGAAATTGTTGGGGGACATTAACTGGCTTAGACCCTTTTTAAAAATCCCCACTTCGGAATTAAGATCTTTGTTCAATATCTTAGAAGGAGATTCGCACATCACGTCCCCCCGAACATTGACCCCAGCTGCTGATCTGGCCCTGCAAAAGGTGGAAATGGCCCTGACACAAGCGCAGCTGCTCCGTATCGAAGAATCACAACCCTTTAGTCTGTGTGTCTTACAAACTGCCCATTTGCCAACTGCCGTTCTTTGGCAGAATGGGCCCCTGCTATGGGTTCACCCAAATGTATCCCCAGCAAAAATAATACATTGGTATCCTGAAGCCATAGCTCAGCTTGCACTCAGAGGCTATAAAGCAGCCATCACCCATTTCGGGCGTAGCCCCCACCTCTTGGTGGTGCCTTATACCTCTGTGCAAGTTCAGACCTTGGCCGCCACATCTAATGACTGGGCTATACTAGTTACAACTTTCCCTGGAAGCATAGACAATCACTATCCCAAACACCCGATCCTACACTGGCCCCCAGCTCCCTGTCCCTTTTTAGGGAAAAGAGGGATTTTGGTGTCTCTGCAGTGATCGTAGGAATTGTGGCTACTGTAGGCATAACCGCCTCAGTAACTGCATCAGCTCTGGCCCTGTCAGGGACTGTGCAGACCGCAGACACTATTAATCAACTGTCGGCCGCTGTGTCTGCAGCAATTGAAGATAGCCATCTTGCCTATACCCAGCTCCGGGGAGGATTATTACTGGTTAATCAACGTATAGATTTGGTTCAAGAACAAATTGATATCCTCTGGCAACTCGCGCAGTTGGGATGTGAAGTCAGAATGCCAGGGTTATGCATCACATCAGTACAATATAATAATTTCACATATGCCGCTAATCTTTCTAAGAGTTTGTCCCAACAGCTGCTATATAATTGGACGTCTGATTTTGATCAAACCCTCCAGAAACTTAGATTGGCCATCGTCCAAATCAATTCCACCAGACTTGACCTCTCCTTGACCAAGGCTTTTCGTCATGGATCTCTTCTGCTGTTTCTTATTTTAAGGAATGGGTGGGGGTGGGTTTGTTTGGAATTCTCCTTTGCTTCGGATCGGTATTTAGCCTATGGTTAACTTGCAAATTATATAAGAAAAATAATAGAGACAAAATCATGATATCCCAGGCGCTTGCTGCCCTGGAGCAGGGGCAATCTGCACAGGTATGGTTGGCGGCGCTTAAACAAAATTAATTTGCACCACTGGTCGCTGGCTGCCCGCGCCTTAGCGGGTGAGCTTCAGCAGCCCTAGAGGATTGTAGAGCAATGCATCGCACAGGTGATCCCCCCGTTCCACCTGGGGAATATGCCGTCTAGTGGGGGTTTCCTGCCCTAGTCTTCCCCTCCTCGAAAAAATGGCAGAGGGACAGGTCGGAGCAACTTCGGGTCCCACTCAAGCCTAGTCGTTGCTTGCGGACATAGTTCTTACATCTCTGAGTAAGAGGATTCGGCCAATGTTCCCGTCCTCTCATACTGGGTGTCCAGTTGGTTTTATTAGACAAAAAAGGGGGAGATGTGGGGCGCCGCTATCTTCCGGTGCTGAGTCATTTCCTCAGTACTGGTAAACATCTAGTTTGCGCCTGCGCTGGAAATCCCCGCCCCGGGCAGCTCCGCCTCAGGGATGGGGTGATCAGTGTTGAGCCAATCATGGCTTGCCACGTCCGAGGCGGGGAGAATTTCCTATAAAAAGGAGGGGCTGGGACTGCCTGGGGTCTCCGGTTGTGAAGCTTATGCTCTCCCTCTCAAGACGCATAAAGCTTGCTGCAGAAGAACCCTATTGTGTGTGGTGTCCTCATTCGCGGGCGAATCAGTGAACCTCACAGGGGACTGCTACCTAGGTCCATAAGACTGTTGTTTGTGTCCACAGTGGAGAAGTAAAAGATTGGATCAACACAACCCAAGATATGGGTACTTGTTAAAGAAAAGCAGAACGCCTAGCAGCCACCTTGGTCATGTACCTAAAGGTAAAAGAGGAAGATTTAAAAAAAAGAAAAGATGTTTGTTGGAACTGTGGATGTCAGAAACATTTTGCCAGGCAATGCCCAAATAAAGTCCATGAAAAGAAAGAGAAAAGACCCACTTCGGATTGTGCTAAATGAAAAAAGAGTTTCCTTTGATCCAAGGATTGACAATCAACACCCACAAGTGATGAGCCACCTTTAAAACTTCCAGCAACCCCCAGCCCCACCAGTATGAGGGAAACAAATTTCAAAAATATTAAGGATCATTCTGTTTGATCATGATTAAGTCAGACTGAGACTCAAGCTAGAGGATACCACTTTTGGAGGCATAATTGACACAGGAGCACAGTGTACTTGTTTCTGAAAAGGGGAAATGCAGGAATCTGGAAATTCAACCCTGAGTCTCAAGTTAAGGGATGGGTTAGTTGGGTTAGGGTGAAATGTCAGGATAGGTGTCAGCTGCGGCTGGACCAAGCACATGCCCGGGAACCCTTTTCCACCTGGGCCTGCTCCCTTCCCTCTTTTCCCAGTGAGGCCCTGCTGTTTCCCTAAACCCTGGCTGCACCAGCAGATTTGCCTCGCACAGGCCAAAAACTTGAGTGGGCTTGGGAAAATCCAGAGGGACTTCAGACCTGAACACCTACAGTGACACACTTCCACCAACAAGTACACACTTACTTCCACGAGCCCACACCTCCTACTAGTGACACTTCCTGGGCCAAGCATATTTAAACTACCACACAATACTTTAATGGTTCAGTTTAAAAAGTTGAATTGCTGACCATTGTAACTATTAAAGGATTGACCAGAGCCCAGCATTGTCTTCAGTGATAGCCAATATGACACCAGTGTAACCAGATCTCTACTGTTAGCTTCTGTCAGGCCCTCAGGTGGACCCTTACATCTAGCTATGATCCAACTACAGAAAATCATTAAACAAGGGGTTTTCTCTTGCCTTTTTATATCTAGCATGTATGGGGCAATGGGCAATGGGCTATGCAAAGACAGTCTGGTCTCCAGTCGAGCTGAGGTTGGAACACCGGTAAAACCCAATGGTGATAATTCACCTACATGGGACAGAAGGAGTTCCCTCATATCTCCTGGACTGAAGGCTCCTGTTGAAGTTACCGCCCCCCACACCCCCTACAAGAGAAGCATGGCTAGTAGTCACATAGAAAATGTCCCAAGCTTCTGACCCTCACGCTAGACTCCTCCCACTTACCTAGCAACAGTAGGATAACAGAACACCATAAGAGGGGCTGCTTGGCCCCACCTCTCTTTCTCCTTTCTTTCTCCCTCCTCATACTCTCCTCTCACTTTCTTACACTTTCCTCTCACTCTCTTACTCTCTCTCCCTCTTACTCTCTTTCTCTTTCTCTAGCCTTTCTTCTCTCTCTCCTTTTCCCCTTCTCTCCTCTTGGCCATGGCCAGTCTATCTCTCTTTCTACCTTTTCTCTTCACCCTTTCCTTTCTACAATAAAGCTCTAAAACCATAGATTGTATCTGTTCATCAAGGCCCTCTTGTGCTTAGATGATGGGATAGGCTTTCCTCTAATGAGCTGTTTCTAATCTCCTGATGTGCACCAGTCAAGGCCTGGACTAAGGGCAATCGCCTTCGTGGGAACGTCTCTCCCTCTGCCCTCTCTCCTGTATCCCTGGGACCAAGGGTGTCGGTCCTGGGGCCCCTGATATTGGGGGCTGCCTCTTGTCTACCCTCCATCGAGTGGAGTCCAGTGGCTTGACACAGCCAGATGCCCACCCAGGCTGAGTAGAAAGCATCTGGCAGCCCTTCCACATCTGCCTTCCCAGAGCATAGGAGGAACTCTGGCTGGACATGGGTTCTTTTCCCCTCCCCCTTCTTCTCCCACATTCACTTAGTTCCCCACAATCATGCACATTCTTCTCTTAACCCCCTAGGTATAATCTCTCAAGACAACCAAGAAGTGGAGCTGGTTCTTACCTGTTTGTCATCCCCCTTAGAACAAGCTCCATCCCTTCATGCACACTTACATAATTCTGCTCACTTGCTACATCATAGACTTTTCCTTAATCTTACCCCAGACACATGCAAACATTTAGTGTGTACCTGATCATCCTGTGGCCCCCTTCTCCCTTTGAGACCACTGCAGCCTGGGGGGGGGTCAATCCTCGAGGCCTTTGCCCTAATTTGTTTTGGCAAATGAAAGTCATATCCCTGAGTTTGAGTGCTTAAAATATGTTCATGTCTGCATAGGTACCTTCTCTTATGTTTCTGATGTAGCACAACCCAAGGAAAACACCAAGATGGTGAGTGCCACTATGGTAATGGCTATATTAGTCAGGGGTACTCTCATGCCCTAAAGACTGATAATGGGCCAACATAAGTTAATGCAACCTTTGCCTACTTTACAAGGACTGGGGTACCTCCCACTCTACTGGAATTCCCCATAACCCTCAAGTCCAAATTATCACTGAGTGGGGCCACTCCCCTCTGAAAAATAGTTTATAATATGGGTGGGAGACCCCACCCCTGCAAAAATAATAGAAGCATTATTTACTATAAATTTTAAAATATTTGAAAAATAGAGTATCCCCCCAACATATAAACACTGGGGGGAGGGGCTATATTGCCAAGACTAACTCCCCTGCCCTTGGTCTATTGGAGAGACCCTATAAATATTACCTTGGAGGGACCAGCCCCTCTGTTAACCATGGGACACGCGTTTGTCTGTATTTTCCCCAAAGGAACAGATAAGCACATTTGAGTTCCTGTAATATCCATCAAGTCCTGCACTGCTGATTGTACAGGTGGAGCCACTGGAGCTGCTGAGGAGAGCCTTACAGCACCTATCACTGAGTAAATCAGATAGAGTAAAGAAGAAACAACTGCCACTCACAGAGCAGCTCCCTCCTGTTGGCCAACCAACAGGAGGCCTACAGTGAAGACCCCGGCAGTGAGAACATCTCCAGCCAAATACCCCCAGTGACCCAGGGGAGCCTCAAGGCTCTCATTAACCAGGCACAGAAAATGTCTCTACAAGGACGAGGAAAAAGACCTTACACCATTTTTCTCAGGATGTGTGCTTTCATAATGGCTAATTCTAAAGCTCATGCCTAGATACGCTTGTGGGCTGCCATTAGGAATCTGTCCATTTCCCTCCCTGTTAGTTCAGATCCCTGGTTGCCGTTCATATGCAGAGAAAATCCAGCAATGAGAGAGCCAATTCCCTGTCAACTCCACCCTAACACTTACATTTAACAACTCATTCAATATGGCCCCAGCGATGATGGGCTTTTATCTAACAGAAGTATATGTCCAGAGGATTTTATCCTACTGACTCAGACAGTTACCAGGAGTTTCTCCCTTCCAATTGTGTCAAGGTTCATTGAGCAGGTGGTGGCCAATATACTTTGCTCCCACTGCCCTCCAATGGAGAACCCCAAAAGAACCTTATCAACAGGTCAATGTCAGGGATAAATGGGGCATTCCTATCCCTCAAATATCAAGTCTTGAAAGTCACGCACCAAGTCACTCCTCTTGGAAGTTCTTAGCCTTGAAAAAAAAAAAACGAAGAGGGATTTATGGGGGAAGTAGAGTCAATCTTTTGAAGGAAAAAGTGGGATGGAGATGTCAGGGTTTAAAAATCCATGAATGAAGACTCAGATAGTATGCAAGAACAAAGAATATTTATTCTGCAGAACCAACCAGTTTGCATGGGTCACCACTGCTTCAGGATGGTGACACAGACTAAGATTTTTGAGCCCCATTAATAACAGAACTGATTAATTGCTTCTGAGATAACAACAGACTTCTAGAACTTAGAGCACATTCCAAGGGGTTATAAAAACTATTTGCCAAAGGTCATAAAGAAGGAGATAAAGATATACACCATAGGTGCAAGCATAGGCGATAAAACATTGGGCTTATCTATATAAAACTTCAAGGACAACTTAGTTATGGTTTTTAAACAAATGATGTTTAGCCAGATAATTACTTCTAATGGATATGCATGTAGACACGCACTGTTATGAACCTCTTGCTTAATTTATGACCTGAATTTATATGCAAAATTATATAGAATTTTTACCATGGGATCACACACTATGAAAACCATACAAGTGCTGAGAACAAAGAGCAGAGACAAGCCTTCCTCTCCTTTTTTTCCAGAGTCTTCAACTCAGAGCCACACAAAGGCTACTTTACCTAGGCTCCCAGTATTTTACTATGAAGTTCTAAACTGGAGATTGCAGCTTCTCACCTCAGAGCAGGTAGGCAGATCATCTGCAGAAACAAAGTATCTTACACTTAAGATGGGTAGCAAATGGTTTATGGCTTAGTTTCTAAGTGAAGACAAATTGGGATAAAAAGGACCCTTCAGAAAGTGAGATGCTACAGGGTTCTGTGACTCCTAGAAGAATCTTGATCTGCTATACACATCATTAGATCTAAGATGGGCCCTGGAACACCTGAAAAAAAGCAAATCAGAACCAAGACCAGAGTGGTGGCTACTTCCTCTATGCTTCATTCACCTCCTTATGAGCAACCTCATTATGCCAGGCTTTCATTGGGGCATGGTGACAATGTGGAAAGATATGATTGGCTGAATATTTAGGGTTGGCTCAAACATTGTATATAAACTTATATGCTAGGTAATAAACTCAGATATGCATCCTGATTCTGGTTTGTGGAATTTGAGTCCCTGGATTGGTCATGTGATTCCATTACCTCTCACCGTCATCCTCAGTCTTGTTCTCACAACAGTCCCATTTCCTTCCCTAGGTGTCTGGTCTCTGCTTCACTTAATCTTGAATTCCTGACTTTCTTAAACCTAATCCCGCTCTCCATCGTTGCTCATGCTAACTCTTCTACCTTTTCTCCTCAGGACTTTGACTGACATCAGTGTTTGCCTTTTAGGATTTTATTTGATCTAACTTTTACTCACAGCTCTGAGATTATGTTGTTATAAATACCACCTCTTCTTTATGTGTGTCTTTCAGTGTGAGGTTAGAGGCAGAGACTATGAAAGAGGTGTAACTTCAATGATATGAGTTTTGGGAAAATAATAATCAGAGATCATAGGACCAATTTGATATTTATGGCACCCAGTCAGTTTCTACCCTCTGCCTTCCCTATCTTGATTATAGTCCAGTGTCTTCTTTCATGGCTAAATGGGCATTCAATCTCCCAACCTAGATATACATGTCCCATCACCATCTACTCTACCCTCTACCTATTTGCCCAGAAACATTGGGGTATCCAAGGCAGTTCCTGCTCTCCATAGCCCATCTTGACCCAGGGCATCCTGTTCTGTGCTAGATCCTAAAACAATCCCAAGCTTCAGCCACTTTGTTTGCCACATGGAACTCTCTATCACATCTACCCTTTACTTCCCTTACATCCTCAGTGACAACAGTACAATGTGCAAATGTGTTGTCAGAGAAGGATCTCATAACATATTGAGAAGCAATATGCTAAGCAGTTAATGAAATGGGCTTTTGTATCTCACAAAGCTGGACTGAATCATGACCTCATCAGGTACTAGCTGTGTCGACTTAAGAAAAATAACTTTTTCTGCTGTTCAGTCTCATTACTCATAAAGATATAGCTGTCTCTTGTGAGACTATGCCGGGGCCTAGCAAACACAGAAGTGGATGCTCACAGCCAGCTATTGGATGGATCACAGGGCTCCCAATGGAGAAGCTAGATAAAGTACCCAAGGAGTTAAAGGGATATGCAGCCCTATAGGGGGAACAACATGATGAACTAACCAGTACCCCGGAGCTCTTGTCTCTAGCTGCATATGTATCGAAAGATGGCCTAGTCGGCCATCAATGGAAAGAGAGGCCCATTGGACTTGCAAACTTTATATGCCCCAATACAGGGGAATGCCAGGGCCAAAAGAATGGGAATGGGTGGGTAGGGAAGTGGGGGGACGTATGGGGGACTTTTGGGATAGCATTGGAAATGTAATTGAGGAAAATACGTAATAAAAAAATATTAAAAATTAAAAAAAAAGAAAAAAAAAGACTTTTTTTGTTTTTTGTTTGTTTGTTTGTTTTTAACATTCTTACATAGCCCTTAAGAATGCTAAGTTATAGATTTGGGTTTAATCAAGTTTGAGATTCCTAGTGGTGTACGTGCATAAATAGTGGCCATCCATACTGTGTTAATATGTGTAAAATGATCTGACTCTGAGTTATATTTTCCCAGTTGCTTTTTTTTTTTTTTTTGCTTCCCATTCCCTGTTGTCTCTCACTGCTTCCTGCCTCATCTCTGTTACAACAGGCTTTTCTTCCTTAGAATACCCTTCTCTCTCTCTGAGGCTCCCAATTGATTCAGCATGGTTTTACTCCTCCCACATTTTCTGCTAAGCAGTTTCAGTTCTTCAAATGATAGGATTCAAAGCCACTCTTGTTTTTTCAGTTCTTCCTGCTATAACTGGAAGAATCGACTGCTTTGTATGGAAGAACAGAGATTATCAGTATACTAAAAGATTGAGGTATCTTATGTAATTTGAAAGGGAGTGGGTGGGTTGGGGAGCAAGGAGGGGGAAAGATATAGCGGACTTTCAGGATAGCATCTGAAATGTAAATGAAGAAAATATCGAATAAAAAAGGAAAAATACCATCAATGGCTAGGGGTGGGGTAGGATGGCTCAACAGGTAAAGTACTTTCTTTCCTCTATGTTGGGGCTGGCCTGCGGCTCTCATGTCTGAGTTCAAGCCTGGGAGGCATCTTGGAGCTGAAAGAGAACAGGGAATCTAGGTGGGTAGAGAAATAATGGAACCAAGACAAGCTAGTCTGCTCAAGGTTCAAATGTTTAATAATAAAATCTGCGCTTATAAAGAGGGAAGCCCATCCCCAGCCATGCCAAGTTTCTTGTGAAGTTGTTGTCAGAACAGCCTTTTAGCAGAAACTGGCCAAATTCACAGTTTGCAGTTAACTCCAGAAAATCTTGGAGAACCTGTTTGGCTTCAGGCAGGTGGCAGGCAGTGTCACATCAAAGGAGAGGGATGAGAAGCAACCCAGCAAGTGGCCCTGCCTCCATGGTGAAAGGTCTGTCCAGCCTATCTAGGCTGAAGGAGGTTACACCTCTAAGCTTGAGGACTTGGGTTCAGATCCCTAGAACACATAAAGCCAAAGGCAAAAGCCTCTGCCTCTAATTCCAGTGTGTTTCTGGCAGGATGGGATGTATAAGAGAAGAAACCTCTGCATGTTCACTCACACAGAGGAATGCACACACCGTATATAAGCATCACAAACAAAGCAAAAGATAAACATTAATCTCTGTAACAATAAAACAATCTGACAACTCTACTAAGTTGCATTTCTCTCATAACTCTACTAAGAAAGCATTTCTACTACAATTCAGAATAATAAAGCCCTTTTAAAAATAAGCAGTTATGTTACAATGAGATTGTTTTTACTAATGCCCCAGATGAAATATTTCACTTAGATTCCAGTTTCTTCGAGGAGTTGTGTAGTGTCTTAGACTCTGACTCATTAACAGATAGCAATCTGCATACATTATGTGCCACATGTTGTTCTGGATTCTACTCAGATCATTCAAGATGATGTACTTTTTCTTTTACATTTTGTCTTGTCACTATGATGTATGGTCCTCCATGGGATATAGGGTCATCAGTAAGAGCTTTTATAGACATGATGGTAGCATGTCAGTCTAACCATTAGTGATCTCTCCACTTTGGTGGCACACTGTCATGACTTGGCATTCAGAACATATTTTACTATTTTACCAAGTCCATGTTCACAGTAATTGAAGATAATTCTGAAAAAAAAAATCATTACCAAATTTATTTACATTTATTGCGGTAGACAGAACCAATTCAGTTCATGTATAGTATTTTTTCTCTGTAGCAGTAGACATACTACTGTCTTCAGAAAACCAGAGTATATACAAATGTGTTGGTTTCTTTGAGACTAAAAAGATGGTCCCAGCTACCCAGTATGGAGATGAAAGCTTTAGACCAATTCCTCTATGGTTATTTTCCCCTTCAGCTACCATTCAATAGAAGCTTTTCCTTCCCTCTGCTTATCCTTCCCTTCTTCACCCCCTCTCCCTCTATTATTCTTTTTGCCAGTCTACTTACCTTTCTATGTCCTTTTCTAATATCTATCTATCTATCTATCTATAAGAAATTTCATCAAAGAAACTTAAAATTGTATTTAATGTTTTCTAAACTTACTTTCTCATTTTCAATCAATTTGAAAAAACAGGAGAATTTTGTATTTTAATAGACAAAGATTGAGAATCAATTTGAAATTTTTTAGAGTACTAACCCTACGCTAATTGCAGCCTCAATTGCAAGCTTGGGTTTTACAAATGGTCAGATTACAGAGGCAGCTGATGGCCCAATGTGTCTTTCCAGAAAGGAGTCTCATCACAGGCACAGTTGCTTCAGAATAGCCCACAGAGCACAGAAGTATCAGGATCCTCCATGCCTATGTGTTGTATTTATAATCTTAACAGCACTTTAGAAAGGTAAATGCATATTCTGTACAAAAAAATACCCCCATTGTTTGTTTAATGCTTATTATTTTAAACATTTAATGTGGCTCCAGTGAATAGATGCCTAACATCTGGCTGATAGGTAAGGAATGACAAAACTTCAGAACTTTGGTATAATTTGGAAGCCAAATCCCTTCTTTTTTATCCCTTATTCCCTTTTCTTATAGATCTCACGCATTCTGTCACCCAAGTTCCTTCTTTCCTTCCTTCAATTTACTCCTTCCCACTTCCTAAAGTGAAGATAATTTACCTATTTAAAAGTAATTTCCATGGGTAAGGTGACACTTATGTACAATTCCAGCACTCAGGGAAGCTCAGACCAGGGAATTTCAAGTTCTAGAACATCATAGTCTAGAGCACGATCCTGTCTCAAGAGAAACAATACTTCATTTCAAAGCAGTCTATATACATGCTCCCATGTCAAAAAAAAAATCAAGGAAATAGAGTTTGATAAAGAATAAAATTAATTATTTCTATTTTAGTGGGAAGACTTTCTTTCCTTTTCTTTTCTTTTCTTTTCTTTTCTTTTCTTTTCTTTTCTTTTCTTTTCTTTCTCTCTCTTCTTCTTCTTCTTTTTCTTTTGTTTGTTTTTTTTGAGGCAGGGTTTCTCTGTATAGCCCTGGCTGTACTGGAACTCACTTTGTAGACCAGGTTGGCCTTGAACTCAGAAATCCGCCTGCCTCTGCCTCCCAAGTGCTGGGAATAAAGGTGTTTGCCACCACACCCGGCAATAATGGGAAGACTTTTTTTTAAATTGATCAGTACATTCTTTAAGATTGTTTTTGTTCATGTGAAAATAAAGGCTCATCAATTTGTAGTTTAGATTTCTGTGTTTCATATTATATCATGATGTAGCATTTCAAAACATCCAAAACAAGAGCTTTATATAGTACAGAATTAGTAAGCACTCTTAAATTTTGTTAAAATGGTCTTTTCTGGACGATTTAGGAAAGGATGTAATAGAATATGTTCTTTTTACATGTTTTTATCTTTAGAATATCTTTTAATATTGTGGTAATTTCACATTGTAGGGAATAACTCAATATAGTATAACTGCTTATCTAATATTGCACAGCTAAGGAGAAGCAGAACTGGAATGAATTCAAGAAAGTCTGTTTCTCAAGGCCAACCTCTGCATTACTAGGCAGCCAAGTCAAAAACAAGGGAGCAGTCAGATCTCTCCCAGTTAGCAGTGTCTTCAGCTACAGACAACTGAACAGTGACTCAGCATGTTACTTCCATATAGCAAGTCCATAACTGGGTGGAAAAAGGAAGTCATTACAGAATAAAGAGGCCTATAACTTCTGATCCACTCTCATTAGACTGAACCCTTGGTGCCTTGATTATAAGGTGCAATTCTCTTCAGTGTTCATCAAGTCATCCCACTAACAAGAAGTGATGAAGGATAAAGGTCAAAGGTGAGATAGTAGTGCCTGTGGCAGACATGAATATTCAGTGTTTTATGCTTCAGTGACGGGCTAGAAATACATGGATACAAAATTCTATCCTTAACTCTGCATAAATAGGGCGTGATAGTGGTGTATTCCTGTTATCCCAGCACAGAGGAAGTAAAGGCAGGAAGAGTAAGGATGGGGACTTTAAAGTTATCTGTTACTAGATAGTAAATCTGAAGCAAGCCTGAGCTGTTAAAGACCCAACCTTAAAATTAGGCACATAAAAGTTTATCTGGCCAGCTTTAGCAAGAACATAACAGCTGCTTTAATACTGTCACTCAATGAATTCCAATTATTCATTAGGACTAGAATCCTACAAGGGGTGCCTGAAGGATTAATGTAGACTTTAGATTTAATGCCTTCACACATCAGACAAAATTTGGGTTCTGTTAAAGAAGAAAGATTTGGGGTTGGTAGACAGCAGACACTGCATAGAATAAAAGACTGCAACATGAGAACAGAAGTCAATTAAATCAAGAGATACATAATGAGGCCTGAAAATAAGTGATTTCTTATGTCCAATAGAAAAAAAAAACGTATTGGGCAACCAAATAAAAGGATCATGAGGGAAAAGATCACTCAACAGCTTAGGAACACTTTATATTGACCATCCTATTATTCTAAATATTTGGACAATAAGAAACAATATCCTACTGGCAGCTATTCTAATCTATGAGATTCTGTGAAGGAACTCCCACTTGAGATGCTGCAATACAGCATGGAGATCCACTTAAACCTAAAAGAACCTTGGCCTTCAGGTGATGATAAACATATCTACACAGTCAGAACAGTCTTAGATCAAGAGTAGCTTTGCTCAGCCTAGACAATGCACAGTAAGCTCATCCAGAGGAATTTTAGAGAAATAATTTTCACAATGCCTTAGTGACCATTCATTTGCTACTTGAAGTTCTGGGGAAAAAAGAAAAAAAATCTTCAATTGGTTGAATATAGAATTTTTGCAGGTGTGTTTTTCCTCCATCTTCATTCTGGTCTTTGTTACTTTCTCAAAGAGACCTGTCCTGCAGAAGTGAATTTCAAACCCTCTAGTTCTCCCCCATATATCTTTATCACTTCCTTTAGAAAAATGTCTGCATTTTATTACCAGTATACTGGCTGATATTGAAAACATTTTCTGGTTCCTGTTAGACACAATATATCATTGCTAAATGAATTAATATAAGATAATAACATATTATTTTAGTTTCCTTTCTGTTGCTGTGATAAAACACCATGATCGAAAGCAATTAAGTGAATGAAAGGATTTATTTGGTTTACATTTCCAGGTCATAACACACAGTTGAGAAAGGTCAGTGCAGAAACTTAACCAGGAACATGAAACAGAAAGTGAAGAAACTCTATGTACTAGCTTGCTTGTTCAGGATTATACTTAGCTATCTTTTTTACATAACCCAAGACCATCTGCTTATGGATGCAATCATGGTACTACATCAACTAACAATGAAGACAATATACCATGGTCATGCCCATAAGTCTATCTGGTTTCATCAATTTATCTATCAAGTCTTTCCACTCAGGTGACCCTAGATTGTATAAAGTTGAGAATTAAAGCTGGCCACCATATATACACTGTATTATTAAATTATTAATAAAATTACTACAAATGATGATTCCTGAATAATCATTATCCTTTAAAAAAAATCACTGATGATAGCATTGCCCATGTCAGACACTAAGGAAAGGAGATATTTCAAACTGCCTAAAGTATATTCAGCACTTGTAAACATAGCAAAAATAGCTGATACCATATTTGAATGATGAGGAGTCTATTAAAACACCTCTGATATGGGTGAGAAAGCTGTGCTTAGAACTTCTGACTTCTCAGACTTAGTGGAATGAATTCTACACAAGTGTGTGTCTGTTCACAGCCAAGGCTGAGAAGTACAATCTTCCACTCTCTATATGATCAGTAAGTAGTCTGTCTATGCTAAGAATTTGTGACTTTGTATACCTTATTAGCGATGAGGTATGTTTTATATGAAAGGATTTGTGATAGTTTATTGAATGGTAAAGAGAAGAGGCTATCATTTAACTTTGGCATTAATATTTACACAAAATTACCCGTTCTCATGTAAGTATATCTTCCAGTATATCTCACTTCTCTCCCACCTTTCTCAAACCTAAACCAAAGCAAAGGATTAATTACCCAAGTGAGCAGAGAGCACTGCAAATTGCTTTTATAATATCAGATGCAGAGTGGTTACTTAAGATAGATGATACTGAAGTAAGATTTATAAGGTATACTATAATATACAAAGAGCACAGTGGCATTGCTAAGTGGACGTTCATCGTAAGTAAATAAAACTCATTTGAAGCTAATATTTCATTCCACAGAGTACTTTCAATTCAATCCTACTGTTAGGAAAGGGTTTACAGAAATGAAAATAACCATTTTAGAAGAAACACATCGAAATACAACTATCATTATTCTCTTCACAAGGAGAGAGAAAATAACTCATGAAGATTTCTCAATGTAAACAGAAATAAAATGACAACTGAAATTTGGCTTTTCTTCTGTGAAGAAATCAGAAAATAAGGCAAAATTTAACGAAACCAACAGCTAACAGAGACTCACAGGCTATCAAGAAAATATAACCTGAAAACATTAATGCAAAGAATCCTCATTTTGACAGTCTTCAAAACAAATCTTATCACAAATGTATGTTTAAGACAAGAAACTAAATAGATGAGCCAGTTAGAGACACCTCTGGATGTTAAAGTTTATTTTGAGAAAAATATCTTTCCTGTTTTTTCCTCTCTTTTTCTGTTAATGCTGGGAATTGACTTTGGAGCCTCACATATTGGAGACAAGCATTGCACCAATGAACTATTTTCCAGTCCTAAGAAGAATTTCTTTAAAAGGAAATTAGAGACATCATTTTAGTTATCTCAAATAATAACAGCATAATAATTTCATTTTCTGTCTCTCCCCTATTTAATTGGCTTTTTGTCTCAAGCATATTTAAGTTAAAGCCTCGATAAATGACAGTAGTCATTATAAAAGATTCAAGAGTATTAATTTCTCATTCCATTACTATCAAGCTGCTATCTCAATCCTACCTGCCTCTACTAGCTAAAAGTAGACATGGTGGGAGCCTTAGCTGGTGATAATAATCACTAATAGCTCTTAACAAGATTAAGAGGTTTGAAGCACCATTGTCATGAAACTAGATATGCTGAGTAATCAGAAGGGGGAAGGGAAGCCTGTATTTCAGATGCACTTTCTTTGAACAATTATTCCCAAAGCCTGTTCTTACAATGGATTAGAAAAGGACTTAAACTTCTTAGAATTACAAGTACAGGAGACTGTAAAAAATAATGTCCCCCCAAAACTTGAGGGAATACACCTTGATTTGAGAGTTACAGTGGGAGCAAAGAAGCGTCAAGCAAAAATATTCCAGTCTTGCTGCCAAGGGACAGAATGACCCCCAGACCTGCAGGTTTTGACAACAGCCAGAATAAATATAAGAACATTGCTACATATGAGATATTTTACTCATTACGGTGTTATACAATTATAGAAGAACAGAAAAAACGTTTTCCTAGGCAACCCAGCACAGCTGGATTATCCAAGTTCTGTTTGTATAGTTAGGATGGTAAAAAGATGCTACCATTTATCTCATGAGCATTAGACTCTGAATTATTGTCCTGTTGTGTGCTTGACACTTGTGGTAAGGGGAAGCATGATTATTTATTCCAATCCTATCTTTATTACCTGTGATCTCACCATTGCACAACCCATCAAAACTCCTAAACAGGGAGTGTGCAAGATGTTTTGAGTGACAAAACACAAAGAATAAGGTTTTGATTGTAGAATATGGGCCAGAAATGAGTCAGTAGCTTTCTGAGAGACTCACTTGAGCAGGACGTGTTGTAACTTGTGTTATTAATTAAACTTCTAGCTCATAATAATGGTCTAACCAAAAGAGTCATTTCATAAAGGAGAAGATGGGGCACTTTACAAAATGGAATTATTTATTTAGGTGGCCAAGGGTGATTGTAATAATGAGACGTTAGAAATCTGTGTTGGATTGTTCCCCAAAATTAGCTCTGCTAGCCTGGACTCCCCTTTAAGCATTTTAAACAGTTCATTCACCATAACTTTAGGAAATACAATTACCTATCTCTTATATCTGTTTTAAGATGAGACATAAAACACCCAGGGAAGGAGTTACAGAGAAAAAGTTCATAACTGTGATGAAAGGATGGACCATTTAGAGACTGCTGTATCCAGGGATCCGTCCCATAATCAGCTTCTAAACGCTGACACCATTGCATACACTAGCAAGATTTTGCTGAAAGGACCCAAATATAGCTGTCTCTTGTGAGACGATGCCGGGGCCTAGCAAACACAGGAGTGGATGTTCACAGTCAGCTATTGGATGTATCACAGGGCTCCCAATGGAGAAGCTAGAGAAAGTACCCAAGGAGCTAAAGGGATCTGCAACCCTATTGTTGGAACAACATGATGTACTAACCAGAACCCCGGAGCTCTTGTCTCTAGCTGCATATATATCGAAAGATGACCTAGTCGGCCATCAATGGAAAGAGAGGCCCATTGGACTTGCAAACTTTATATGCCCCAATATAGGGGAATGCCAGGGCCAAAAGAATGGGAATGGGTGGGTAGGGAAGTGGGGGGCGCTATGGGGGACTTATGGGATAGCATTGGAAATGTAATTGAGGAAAATATGTAATAAAAATATTAAAAATTAAAAAAAAAAAACTGACAAATGAGGCTAAGAAGATTGCTCAATCAGTAAAGTACTCACCAGGCAACCTGAGTTTCATTCCAAGTACCCATAGAAAAGACTGCTATTATGGAGTGTGTTTGTAATACTAGTAATTACTGGCAAGGTGGAGACAAAATTATATTTGGATTAAGGATACTTATTCTTTTTCTGTATATTTATTCATAAGCAAATTTAATAAGTATGTATAATAGAGATACTGTACATGTACAGATAGCATATTTGTCTGGATCCCCTGCTGCTCACTGGTCAGCTGGAGAACCTAATTGGAAGAACCCCAACAAGATGTATAATGCTTGAGTAATGACATCAGAGATTGACATCTGGCTCTCCACACATGTGCACATGTACCCACCACACATATATCTATACACATGCACATCCATGTGTGCTTTTTAATATTTCCTTCCTATGAAGACAGGAACAAACACCTACCAGAGAAAGAAGAAATTATTCCACCTCAGCCCAACTTGGTGAATGTCTAGGTAATGGCATGCTACTCTGCCAGCCCTGGAGAGGGATCTTGTAAGTTTCAGTTTTCCAGGATGTGAGGTTTGTTCACTTCTTGTGTCTCAGGAGCCTCTCTTTTGGTGAGAATATTTCAATCTGGAAGCAATTGCTACAGAAAAATACACATACAATTAAGGGTGTACTTTTCAAAAAGAACTAATGAAGCATATACTAAGGAGGTCTAAAATCAAGATCTCTAGCAGGAATTTCTACAAATTGTCAAGATTTCCAACACTGTCATAAAAATGAAAAGCCACATACACAGCAGAAGCAAAGTGGTTCTGACAATCATGGTGCATATATTCAATAAATGTTTCAATATGCATTCAGATTTACATATACTTAATCATTCACTTTTAATATACTTATGTATAAATATATATAATAAGTATAAAATATAGAGGTTATATATGTGCAGATCACACACTGGCCTGGATTCTGAAAAAGAGGCTATATTAATGCCATTAACCTTATCTTTGGGTAGTAAAAAAATGTATCTTCTTAATTATTTTGATTTTATTTTTTACATTGTTACTAAAGACAGGTATTCTAAATTCTTGGAAATGATGAAGTCAGAGTTAGAAACAAAATTTGAACCTATGAAGAAATATTACTTTGTTTGGAGCCTTGGGGGTTCTCATATATCTAAGCACTCAGATATCAGGTTGTGGTCACTTCGAATATTACCTGTATTCTTCTCAACCTTAATAAAGTACTAATGGTCCATTGTAACCCAAGTGTTTCAGTGCACATTGTAAAGGGTTCTTTTCTTACATTATTACAAATTCACCTCACTTTTATGGTCTAAAAACATTTTCTGTGTCAATGCATTATCATTTACTGACTATATTTTTTCCAGGAAAATGTGTTGTTTTCTTGTCCTTTCTACTCAAAATAAATAAACAAAATGACATGATTATTTGAGGTAAACCTTTCTGGGATTGTTCACCCATAGATAATCAACATAAAAACATTTTAACCCTTTTTATTTCTTGATGAAATGATTTAGATGTGCTTCTTTTACAATGATATTTGTAAGGGCTTGTGAAACAGTGTATCAAGCATCCTCTTGTGATTTTCTCTGAACACACTTAGAAATATATATGAAATTAGTCATATTTATCTACCACTGGTGAGACTAGAAATACATTAAAGAGCTTTAAACAGCACATAATTAAGGAGTACAGTTTCATAAGTTGAGTCACAACATTTATATAACTCTTCCCATTAAATGAAGACTATTTCCAAGCACATTGCACCAGGATGCCATATCAAACAACAGAACAAATTGCAGAAAATAACCCAAAACTTTGCAAAGTTATTCCACAATGAAGTTGACACTCAAAACAATTTTAGCAACATTTTAACAAGTAAAATCAATCTATATTTAGCAAAAATAATACATCATGATCAAACAGTATATATCCAGGAAGGTTAAATTGGTTTAACATTTAAAAATTGATCAATATGATTCACAATATTAACAGACTATAAAAGATGAAAAATATATAATTACTATAACTGACAGAAAAATCATTTGGAAGATTCCATCTCTTTACCGATAATTTTTTTTTTTTTTTTTTTGCAAATTAGAAACAGAAGGGACCTGCCACACACCAACAGTTGGAGAACTACGATCTGTAAGAAAGTTAGATAACTTGGCATCCACACACTGTGGGAAACAAAGCCCAAGTCAGAAATGAAGGAACACATTCTATTTGCAGCTCACAGGTTTGCTGATACAAAAAACCTCCATCAAGCACCGAAGAGAGAGATAATCAATTCAGCAACATTTCAAGATACTATGTTGAAATATGAATCAATATTTCCATACACACATAGTGAAAGATCAGGCTTTCTAAGGATAATGGCTCTTTTTAAAAATAGTAAACAATAGGGCTGGTATTGATGGTTCAGTTTGTAGCAGTCCTTGGGCAAAGGACTGATGACCTGAGTTGGATCCCTAGTTCCAAAAGGATTGAAGGAGAGAACTGACATCTATAAGTTGTCCTTTGACCTCCTTATGTTTTCTGTGACATGCTCACAACTGAACTAAGATACCCAAACATACACAATTAATAATTATTTTTAAAAATAGCATAAAATATGACATAACTAATAATAAATATCATGGTGATGTAAGAGTTGTAGAAAGCATATGCTTTTTTTGTTTTTATAACCATGTGAGACACACACAAAGCAGTCCTGATAGACCAGTTCATATACATTCCCACTAGAAAGCTTTCAGCATCCCTACATGTCAATCTTACATCTACTACAGGAACTATCGTTTTATCTCTATATACTATTGGAAGGAAAGTAGAGGTATCTGTCCACATAGTCTTCCCCACAAATGTCCTGCACTTCTTTGTTACGGCTACAAATGGAAAAATCAAAAGCTCAGTAGTTAAATGAATAAACAAATGAATGTGCTCTTGCAATGGCAATGAATCAACAGACTACAGAACAAAATCTGGATGAATCTGAAGATGATAAATAAAAGAAGCCAGGGACAAACACAGTTCCACTTATACACAATTAAGGAAAATGCATGCTGGCTTAAGATGCTATCAAAATTCTCTTGTGTGACTGGGGAAAAGAATAGGAGAAAGAGACTCCAAACAAGCAAGGGAAATAGGTTATTGAATATGTTTAGTGTGTCTTGACTATGGACAAATGTTGTGCCTAAACTTATGAAACTGTATTCTTTAATTATTTGCTATTTAAAGCTCTTTAATGTATTTATACTCTCACCAGTGGTAGATAAATATCACTAATTTCATTTACATTTCTCGGTGTATTCAGAGAAAATGACAAGATGATGTTTGATAATCTATTTCACAAATCCTTGCAAATATCTTTGCAAAAGAAGCACATATAAATATTTGGTAAACTTTCTCAACAAAGCCACTTAAACTAAATTTTTCATGGGATAATGTTCAGTCATATATATTTAAGATATTTGAAAAATTATGTTTATTTGTGTATGGCTTTGTACATATGAATTCAGTGCTGTTAGAAGCCAGAGAGACAACAGGTCCCCTACAAGTTACAGGTGGTTTTGAGCTGCCTACATGAGTGCTGGTAACCAATCTCTCATCTTCTAAAATAGCAGCATTTTTCTTAAAAGCTAAGCCAACTTTCTGCCTCAGAAATACATTTATTTAGTAGACATGTTAACTAAAATGATCTATTTCAATGAAAAGGTTGTTAATTCCAAGTTAGAACTCTGAAGTATTTCATGTGTTTCATCTGATGTACCAAATACATTAATTTTTTTCTAAAAATAATAATAAACATTAATAAGTTTTTATTTGTATAATTGCATCGATATTACTCCTCTCAGTTATAATACAGTTATCTTTTTTTTTACCTATGTCATTTATTTCTTTCTGATCAATGTGACTAGCAATTTATTAACTCAAATACAGGATTATTGATTTTTCTCTATTATTTTGTTTTCCAGTTCATTGACTTGTATCCTGCTCTTGACATTTATTTCATCTGCTTATTTTGGGTTTGCTCTACTTTTCTGGATTCTTAACATAGAAGCTAAGATTAAATATTGGGGAAATGTTTTCCTTTTCTAATATGGATATCTAATATTAAACATTTTTTATCTAAATGCTTTTTAAATCACACCCTGCAAACACTGATATTCTCTCTTGTGTTTTGTGTTTTGTCTCTTAGGCCAAGGACATAGACATGATTATTGAAATATCAAGCTACAATTATGGATTATTTTTGCTTCATGAATATCATTCTTCTTTACTAAATGCATGAATTTTTGTGCCCTTCTGATCAATTCATGTTTTGGTCATTATGATTTTTTTGACCTGGTTAATTTTCATATTAGTTTTGTATTATAGCAATATAAGCACTGCTATTTTCACATCATTTATTCTTCATATTTAAAGGATTTATAAGTATTATGTAGTTGATAATATGTTTGTAAGCCACGATGATGTTTTTGGTCCTATAGTTGAATATCTAGCCCATTTATAGTTAAAAGAACATATAATTAGAGGAAGTTATTTTACGCTCATTTCTGTCCTCTCTTCATTTTCTTCATTGTTCCTATTTAGATTTTGTATTAAATATTTTTGAAATCCTATTCTATTCTTTTGCTTGTTTGTTGTGGTATTTGTTGCTCTTATGTATTCATCAGTTATTTACCAGCTCAGTCCTCAAGAAATATTATGCTGCCCAACGTAACCTATAATTTTCAGTGGTTTCTATTCTTATAACTTTTGCTCCATCATACACTGTATTACTTCTACATATGCTACAAACTCCACAATATATTGTTATTATTTTTAATGTAAAATTAGTTTTATTTTGCACTTCTTAATGTTATTTATTCGTGTATATCTTATATGATTTCTATGTGATCTTTCTTCTGCTTAACAGAATTTCTTTAACAGTTCTTATCATATAAGTTGACTTGTAAATTATTCTAGCTTTATGCCTACAAAAATATAGTCTTTTTTTTTTAAGAACTTTTTGCATAGTAAACAGTTCTGAGTAGTCAGGATTTTTCCCCTTATTCACTACAGCTACTACTCAACAGTCCCTTAACTTGCAGAAGTGTCCTTTCCATCTCCCTAACCCTTTACCTCTGTTGTGATTGTATGATTTTTCTCCCATTCTTAGTCCCTTCTCTTAATAATTTGATTATAAAAACTTTTGGTGTAATTTTCTTCAGTTTTCCCATTCTTGGGATTATGTGGGATGCTTGGTTCTATGTTTCCATGACTTTATCAATTTTAAAAGTACATATAGCCATATTTATTTATTCAGTAGTGTTTCCTGCTCTTTTCCTTCAGGGAACAGTTACACGCATTTCAGGCTCTTTGAATTTGGATGATTCCTTATCTATTTATAAGGTGTTTGTTTAGTTTTCTGTTTATTCTTCTTGTGACTATTGCTGTGGTTACAGATTGCTAATAATCAATCTAGGTTTCTTTCAGAATGATCAGTCACTATGCCACTCAGAGTATTTCACCCTGAAACAGCAGATGGGGGCAGTCACAGCTAACTGTCTTGTTTCTCACCCCTCAAGGATCAATACACTTTACTGTTCATTGCGCTGTTCATTTCCAATATTTTGAGAGCCACTGTTTCTTACCTTATGTTGTCTATGTTCTCTGTTTCATTTTTGTTTTCGCAAATATAGATATAAATATAAACATTTTCTCTGTTGCTGTCTTTTGGCAGAATGTAGCAATCTGATATGTGCTTTTTAACCACATTTCATCTCTTGAATATGTTTATAAAGTCATTTCTATTGCCAAGAATGAATATTAGAAACGCAATGCTGAGGACAACAACCTAGTCCTCTGCTTTGGGGAAGCATGGAATGACTTCTGGTTTTTGCTTGTTTGTTTGTTTTTGTTTTTGTTTTTTTTTTAAGTAAGTGATGCCTGAAACATCATGTTGAGAAAGAAAGCAAGGAGTCCACTTATGACATGGCACAAATATTTAGTAGCCCTTTTAAATAGTAAGGTTTGAAAGATACTTAGTGGTTAAGAGCACATACTGTTTTACAAGAGTACCTGATTTAGGTTCCAAAGACACATACTATATGGGTCACAAAAGCCTGTAACTCCAGATCCAGGGGATGTGATGTGGCCTCTGTCCTCCACAGACACCTAAACTGATACGTACATACCTCCATACATGGACCTCCAAACACATATTTAAAAGTAAAATAAACCTTTAAAAAAGGGGAGGTTAAGTGCAGATATTTCTACTTACAGATGTGAGACATGTAAACAGTTACAGAATAATGATGCTATGGTGCACACCAACTCTATCTCTCAGACTATTCCATTAAATGCACCAGTGATATCTTCTATCCCTGATTAATTAAAGCCAGGCATCTAAGAAAAGTACTTTTAACTAGCTAAGGAGTACATAAAGGATGATGGGGAATTCAATAGAAAAAAATTTAAAGAAAAAAATAAGAATACCTAGACAATGATAGTTCTATGTTATGCAAGTTCTAAGGAACCAGGAAGTCAGAAGGATCAGAGTTTGGAGAAGCCAACAGAAAAGAATCTTAGACTCTCAAAACTGGCCCTATATGAACGCAATGCCTCATTGTGATTAGTTTCCCCATTCCTTCTTGTCCTCCCACCTGACTGCCTTCTTCTGATAAGGGAACTGCAAAATGTTCTTTGGTCACTTGTTGAAGATTCATACATGGACATCGTCCTGTAAAAACACAGAATAGGAAAGAATCTTTATGTACATGGATTCTTTTTTTAAAAAAAAATATATTTTATTAGGTATTTTCCTCAATTACATTTCCAATGCGATACCAAAAGTCCCCCATACGCTCCCCCCTCTCCCCCATTTCCCTACCCACCCATTCCCATTTTTTTTTTTTTTTTTTGGCCCTGGCATTCCCCTGTACTGGGGCATATAATGTTTGTGTGTCCAATGGGCCTCTCTTTCCAGTGATGGTCGACTAGGCCATCTTTTGATACATATGCAGCTAGAGTCAAGAGCTCCGGGGTACTGGTTAGTTCATCATGTTATTCCAACTATAGGGTTGCAGGTCTCTTTAGCTCCTTGGGTACTTTCTCCAGCTCCTCCATTGGGAGCCCTGTGATCCATCCACTAGCTGACTGTGAGCATCCACTTCTGTGTTTGCTAGGCCCCGGCATAGTCTCACAAGAGACAGCTATATCAGGGTCCTTTCAGCAAAATCTTGCTAGTGTATGCAATGGTGTCAGCGTTTTGAAGCTGATTATGGGATGGATCCCTGGGTATGAGAGTCTCTAGATGGTCTATCCTTTCGTCACAGCTCCAATCTTTGTTTCTGTAACTCCTTCCATGGATGTTTTGTTCCCAATTCTAAGAAGGGGTACAGTGACCCCACTTTGGTCTTCATTCTTCTTGAGTTTCATGTGCTTAGCAGATTGTATTATATACCTTGGGTATCTGAAGTTTTGGGCTAATATCCACTTATCAGTGAGTACATATTGTGTGAGTTCCTTTGTGATTGTGTTACCTCACTCAGAATGATGCCCCCCAGGTCCATCCATTTGCCTAGGAATTTCATAAATTCATTCTTTTTAATAGCTGAGTAGTACTCCATTGTGTAAATGTACCACATTTTCTGTATCCATTCCTCTGTTGAGGAGCATCTGGGTTCTTTCCAGCTTCTGGCTATTATAAATAAGGCTGCTATGAACATAGTGGAGCATGTGTCCTTCTTACCGGTTGGGACATCTTCTGGATATATGTCCAGGAGAGGTATTGCTGGATCCTCTGGTAGTTCGATGTCCAATTTTCTAAGGAACCGCCAGACTGATTTCCAGAGTGGTTGTACAACCTTGCAATCCGACCAACAATGAAGGAGTGTTCCTCTTTCTCCACATCCTCGCCAGCATCTGCTGTCACCTGAATTTTTGATCTTAGCCATTCTGACTGGTGTGAGGTGTAATCTCAGGGTTGTTTTGATTTGCATTTCCCTGATGATTAAGGATGTTGAACATTTTTTCAGGTGCTTCTCAACCATTCAGTATTCCTCAGGTGAGAATTCTTTGTTCAGTTCTGAGCCCCATTTTTAAATGGGGTTATTTGATTTTCTGGAGTCCACCTTCTTGAGTTCTTTATATATATTGGATATTAGTCCCCTATCTGATTTAGGATAGGTAAAGATCCTTTCCCAATCTGTTGGTGGTCTTTTTGTCTTATTGACGGTGTCTTTTGCCTTACAGAAGCTTTGCCGTTTCATGAGATCCCATTTGTCAATTCTTGATCTTACCATGCAAGCCCTTGCAGTTCTGTTCAGGAATTTTTCCCCTGTGCACATATCTTCAAGGCTTTTCCCCACTTTCTCCTCTATAAGTTTCAGTGTCTCTGGTTTTATATGAAGTTCCTTGATCCACTTAGATTTGACCTTAGTACAAGGAGATAGGAATGGATCAATTCGCATTCTTCTACATGATAACAACCAGTTGTGCCAGCACCATTTGTTGAAAATGCTGTCTTTCTTCCACTGGAAGGTTTTAGCTCCCTTGTCGAAGATCAAGTGACCATAGGTGTGTGGGTTCATTTCTGGGTTTTCAATTCTATCCCATTGGTCTACTTGTTTGTCACTGTACCAGTACCATGCAGTTTTTATCACAATTGCTCTTTAGTAAAGCTTTAGGTCTGGCATGGTGATTCCACCAGAGGTTCTTTTATCCTTGAGAAGAGTTTTTGCTATCCTAGGTTTTTTGTTATTCAAGATGAATTTGCAGATTGCACTTTCTAATTCGTTGAAGAATTGAGTTGGAATTTTGATGGGGATTGCATTGAATCTGTAGATTGCTTTTGGCAAGATAGCCATCTTTACAATGTTGATCATGCCAATCCATGAGCATGGGAGATCTTTCCATCTTCTGAGATCTTCTTTAATTTCTTTCTTCAGAGACTTGAAGTTTTTATCATACAGATCTTTCACTTCCTTAGTTAGATTCACGCCAAGATATTTTATATTTTATATTTTATATTTATACTTTATTCTATTGAGAAGGGTGTTGTTTCCCTAATTTCTTTCTCAGCCTGTTTATTCTTTGTGTAGAGAAAGGCCATTGACTTGTTTGAGTTAATTTTATATCCAGCTACTTCACCGAAGCTGTTTATCAGGTTTAGGAGTTCTCTGGTGGAATATTTAGGGTCACTTATATATACTATCATATCATCTGCAAAAAGTGATATTTTGACTTCATCTTTTCCAATTTGTATCCCCTTGATCTCCTTTTGTTGTCGAATTGCTCTGGCTAGGACTTCAAGTACAATGTTGAATAGGTATGGAGAAAGTGGACAGCCTTGTCTAGTCCCTGATTTTAGAGGGATTGCTTCAAGCTTCTCACCATTTACTTTGATGTTGGCTACTGGTTTGTTGTAGATTGCTTTTATCATGGTTAGGTATGGGCCTTGGATTCCTGATCTTTCCAAGACTTTTATCATGAATGGGTGTTGGATCTTGTCGAATGCTTTTTCCGCATCTAACGAGATGAGAAACCAAAGTATTCCACAACAAAACCAAATTCACACATTATCTTTCCATGAATCCATCCCTTCAAAGGATAATAACAGAAAAAAACCAATACAAGAAAGGAAATCACGCCCTAGGAAAAGCAAGAAAGTAATCCCTCAACAAACCAAAATGAAGACAGCCACAAGAACAGAATGCCAACTCTAACAACAAAAATAAAAGGAAGCAACAATTACTTTCCCTTAATATCTCTTAATATCAATGGACTCAATTCCCCAATAAAAAGACATAGACTAACAGACTGGCTACACAAACAGGACACAACATTCGCTGCTTACAGGAAACCCATCTCAGGGAAAAAGACAGACACGACCTTAGAGTAAAAGGCAGGAAAACAATTTTCCATGCAAATGGCCTGAAGAAACAAGCTGGAATAGCCATTCTAATATCGAATAAAATCGACTTTTAACCCAAAGTTATCAAAAAAGACAAGGAGGGACATTTCATACTCATCAAAGGTAAAATCCTCCAAGAGGAACTCTCAATTCTGAATATCTATGCTCCAAATGCAAGGACAGCCACATTCATTAAAGACACTTTAGTAAAGCTCAAAGCACACATTGCACCTCACACAATAATAGTGGGCGACTTCAACACTCCACTTTCATCAATGGACAGATCGTGGAAACAGAAACTAAACAGGGACACAGTGAAACTAACAGAAGTTATGAGGCAAATGGACTTAACAGATATCTACAGAATATTTTATCCTAATTTTATCCTAAAACAAAAGGATATACCTTCTTCCCAGCACCTCACAGGACCTTCTCAAAAATTGACCATATAATTGGTCACAAAACAGGCCTCAACAGATACAAAAATATTGAAATCGTCCCATGCATCCTATCAGACCACCATGGACTAAGAAAGATCTTCAATAACAACATAAATAATGGAAAGCCAACATTCGCATGGAAACTGAACAACACTCTTCTCAATGATACCTTGGTCAAGGAAGGAATAAAGAAAGAAATTAAAGACTTTTTAGAGTTTAATGAAAATGAAGCCACAACATACCTAAAAGTATGGGACACTATGAAAGAAAGCATTTCTAAGAGGGAAACTCATAGCTCTGAGTGCCTCCAAATTGAAACTAGAGAAAGCACACACTAGCAGCTTGACAAAACACCTAAAAGCTCTAGGAAAAAAAAGAAGCAAATTCACCCAAGAGGAGTAGATGGCAGGAAATAATCAAACTCAGGGGTGAAATCAACGAAGTGGAAACAAGACGAACTATTCAAAGAATAAACCAAACAAGGAGCTGGTTCTTTGAGAAAATCAACAAGATAGATAAACCCTTAGCCAGACTTACTAGAGGGCACAGGGACAGCATCCTAATTAACAAAATCAGAAATGAAAAGGGAGACATAACAACAGATCCTGAAGAAATCCAAAACACCATCAGATCCTTCTACAAAAGCTATACTCAACAAAACTGGAAAACCTGGACGAAATGGACAAATTTCATGCAGATACCAGGTACCAAAGTTAAATCAGGATCAAGCTAAGGATCTAAACAGTCCCATATCCCCTAAAGAAATAGAAGCAGTCATTAATAGTCTCCCAGTCAAAAAAAGCCCAGGACCAGATGGGTTTAGTGCAGAGTTCTATCAGACCTTCAAAGAAGATCTAATTCCAGTTCTGCACAAACTATTCCACAAAATTGAAGTATAAGGAACTCTACCCAACTCATTCTATGAAGCCACAATTACTCTGATACCTAAACCACAGAAAGATCCAACAAAGATAGAGAACTTCAGACCAATTTCCCTTATGAATATAGATGCAAAAATCCTCAATAAAATTCTTGCTAACCGAATCCACGAACACATTAAAGCAATCACCCATCCTGACCAAGTAGGTTTTATTCCAGGGATGCAGGGATGGTTTAATATACGGAAATCCATCAACGTAAATCATTATATAAACAAACTCAAAGACAAAACCACATGTACGTGGATTCTTAAAAAGCTAAACAAACATATAGTATGCACTGATTGGAAATTTGAGATACACTAGAAATTATTTTTTAATGTTTTAGGCATTCTAATGTTATATTTAAATGCTAAAATAATACAACGGCAGTATGAGCATAGTGGCTTATTTCTGTTATCACAGCACTAGAGAGTCAGAGGTAAGAGGATCTATGTTAGTTCATTGTTAAAATGGTCTACATAGTGAGTTCTAGGCAAGCGATGGCTATAAAGTGAGGCCCTGTAAAGTATTATTAATATTATTATTATTCTCATAATAAATATAGACTCCATCATTTATTGATGTCTTTACTATCCTACAAAAGTGAGTGCTATTAAAAGCATTCTGTGATCATCATTGTTTAACTTTCCAGAGAGCATTAGAATCCCAGGATACCATGAGACCCTTTGCTGGTAGCTAATGTAATTACAATGTAATTCAACCCTAACTTTCAAGGATTCCCAGCTACAAGTAAGTATTTCATAGGAGACAAATAAAGTAGTCTCTTCTAAAAGATACCTTTTAATGATGAAGAATGTGGTCTTACTATAGTGATGTCTGAGAAGAAAGCAATATAAATACTATTTAAAAGCAGAGATGGACTAGGGGAGAAAGAAGATAATCCACAGGCCAAAGCTGGAAAGGTACCAGCTTAGGACAAATAGAATCTTCAGTTTCACTCTTTCTGACCTTAGGTGATAAGGAGGACCTCTGTTCCTCAGCAAAACCTTGCCTGCCAGGACACGTAAACAGCGGTTACAGAGGAATGGTTCCATTTCTTCTGTACTCAGCACAAAACATTACTTTTTCACATCTACTTTTTCAGATACAGAAAAATAAGGGTAATTTGTTCCTCATACTATAACTAACCACATTTATACTTATATTTCATTGTAGTATAGTAATATTTTTAGCTTAATGGCATTTTTCATATTTTCTTTGTTTGTAAATATCACAGTTCTGAAATTATGGGTGACATTTGGCCTTTTCACATTTTATATTCACCCACCCAGAAAAAGACATTTGTGTCATTAAGCACTACCTTTTGAGGCTCTCAGTAAGAAGTATGGGAAGAAATATCATATTAATATGAAAGATTAGCCATCAGATATATTATAAATATAATCCCTGAAATAATATACTTTTTACAATCTAAATATTTATTGCATTTTATTTTTATCTCTCTGTGATATTTTTTATCTTTTAGATGTACTATAACTCAATTGCTTGTTTATTCTAAGTGTTCTTCTGAGAATTTTTAAAAGAAACAGCACGAAATAAGTG
Source organism: Mus caroli (assembly GCF_978045245.1). NCBI lineage: Eukaryota > Metazoa > Chordata > Mammalia > Rodentia > Muridae > Mus > Mus caroli. The sequence goes on along the minus strand of NW_028227258.1, from coordinate 140,825,297 downwards.
ATAAGAGCATTGCTGCATCCCCCGTAATTTACACTGTAAGTGTAAAACATTTATTTAAGATGAACTCACAATTGCCATTTAGTTCATTTTGGGAACTTTTAAATTGGACACACTTATGTCTTAAAATATCAGTTAATATTCTCAAGTTAGATTCACCCAAAGCATTGCCTTTATATAAAGTGTCTCTAGTGTAATTACTTTGACTATATTACTGTGATAAAACACCATGACCAAAGCAGCATATAAAGGAGTTTATTTGTATTTATAGTTCCAGAAGGTTACAGTCCATGATGGTGGAGAGGCAGCAGGCAGCAGACAAGGTGACTGGAGCAGAAGCTGAGGACTCACACTTTGAGCCATAAGTACAAAGCAGATAGAGTAACACTTAAACAACACTAGTCTTTAAACTCAAATCCCACCTCTAGTGACAAAATCCTCCAAAAAGACCACGCCTCCTATGCCTCCCCAACCAGTACCATAAACTGGGGAACAAGTATTTAAATGCTTTAGACAACAGGATGTATCTTATTCAAATCTCCATGCTATGTGATGGTTCTTATGTGACAGTAGGAACATCCCAGTTTGCTAGATGATGGCTCCATTGCTCAAGTGTTTTTCATGCAAGTACAAAGGCAAGAACAAGAGTTCAGATCTCTGCCACCCATATAAATCCCTGGGAGCACAAATGCAAGCCTCCAATCTCAGTGCTGGAGAGGAAACAGAGAGATCTCTGGTGCTTGCTGTCCAGCCACACCAGCTGAATTAGTGAGTTTCAGATTCAGTGAGAGATGGTATCCCCCAGAATCATGTGGAATGTGATTAAATATATATGACCTCAAATACTGGCATTTATTTGCATATGAACATGCACATACATGTTCATACAGGTGCATATACACTAGACAGTTCCCTAATATCTCCATTGATAACAGATGTTTAGCCAGTAAAATAACTCATAATGTTATCTCCTGTACAGCTACACTTTCTTTCAAAAACTGCATCCATGATATCAATGATTGGCAAGCCATACAGGATAAAAAGAATCTAACATCAAGCAGCATGTTCTATATATTGATGGTAGGAAGTATGAATGAAGGTATAAAATGAAGGTAGAGCACTCCTGAGTCCTGAAGGCTGATGAAAACAAAAGCAAGCATTAGGAAAAGTGGGATAGTGCGCTCACAAGAGTGCCACTGAGGGACAAGCAATATCAGTGCACACTAGGAAAACTTAGGTAAGGTTCTGTATATGAAAACAGAAGCAGTATAATGTATAACCAGGGATGCTAAGAGTTGAAGACTGTGACCTTGGAGATAAAAGAAATGGCTTCATAAATATATCCTCACTTATGGTTTTCCATAAAGGAGCAACATTATAGCAAATTGAATGTTTAATATTCAGGAAATGAGCTGTGACACTAGCATTTTATGAAATGATCATGAAAGTTTACAAATAAAATAAAATGGAAAAAGAAAATCTAATATAAAAATAAAATATGGGTTCTCAAACAGCACATTAAGAAACAGGAAGTTTGGTTTGATTTAGTGTACACTATTTGTTCAAAAGATTTATCATACCCCTAATGATTGTCAGGTACTGTTATAAATATCAAGGGTACATTTGGAATAAAGACAAATGCCTCTGCTCTCGGGAGTTGGTACTGTAATGAGGCAAAGGCAAGTACATTTATACCTGAATACATAGTTTTATATATGCTGCAGTACAGGCATCAACACAGCAAGAAGTCAAGAGTGCTAAGAGGTGGTATATGAGGGTAAGTTATGACCTGACCTGAGACTGAGAGGGAGGAGATGCACTTGATGAAAAAAATGGCATTTAATCTGAGACTTGAACTATTCACATGATAGCAGTTAGCTAGGTCAGAAGCTCAGAAAGAACCAATTCCAAGCAAGGGAGGAAAGAAACAAAAGGAGGAAGGAAGAAAGGAGGGAGGGAGGGAAGGGAGGGAAAGTTGATTTCTAGACACTAAGATAAGAAAGGGCAATCATGTCCATTGGATCCAAGGGTCTATGGCCTTAGCACCAAGGTAAGAGTGGTCAGATCTTATCTCTATAGAATACAATGAGGAGCTCTGTCTTGAGCAAAGGCTAAAGAGATTTTGATTTGTTGTTTTAAACAAAAAAAGATTGATTTCAGAACTACTTTTAAAAAATCAGGGACTGGCACCCTTCTCTTCCGCATCTCCACCTGCACAGAGGCAGATCTCCTTGCCCATGCCCCCATTCCACAACCCTGCCTATATCTCAGGAGGACTGCTCTAACCAGGGACACAGGTGAGACCCTGCCTCAATACCCATTGCAGCTGGGATTCAACAAAGCTCAATAAACATGAGATCTGTCCTGCCCTGCTTGAGCCCTTCCAGTTGGCATGTCCACCTGCACACGTTGTAGATCAGTGTGTCTGATCCCCCACCATACAGCCCTGCCTGTATCCCAGGAGGACTGCTCTAACCAGAGACACAGCACTGTCTGCTTGCTAGAAGGTCTGCTCTAACCTGGGACACAGACCTCCACCTGCCTCAGCAGAGAGCTGCTCCAATCCAGGACACCCAGACTAGTTAACATCAAAGACTACCAAATGGTGAAAGGCAAGCACAAAAACATAAGAACAGAAGAACAAGCCAGTGCAAATTTGGCACCATCAGAACCCAGATCTCCTACTATTGGAAGTCCTGGATACCATAATATACATTAAGAGTGAGATTCTGATCTTAAATTCCATCTCATGAAGATGATAGAGGTTTTTAAAGAGGATATAAATAACTCCTTAAAGAAATACAGGAAAACACAGGGGAAAAGATAGAAGCCCTTAAAGAAAAAAAAAGAAAAATTTTATAGAATGTTTTTCTACTACCCTGCTTTAAGCTCCAGGCAGATCACACTACCAGCCACTGCCCTGGTTCTCTTGGGTCCATGGATGAAAAGCACACAAACACACACACACACACACACACACATGCAGAGAGAGAGAGAGAGAGAGAGAGAGAGAGAGAGAGAGAGAGAGAGAGAGAGAGAATGAGAGAGAGGAGAACACTAATTTTTACCCTGCCTTATGGCTCAGAAGGTGGGCTTTTCTAAGCCTTTTGTAACTAGTGGGTCCTTCCCTCTGTTAATCCTGGCTAAAGACCTCTAAATCTGTTCTTAGTTTTGTTGCCCCAAAAGAAAAATGTAACAAAAGAAGTTTTGTTACCTTCTTCTCTCTCAACACCCTATATCTGCCCTCAGCTTAGTTGCCTTTCTAGTCTCCTGCCTTGGGAAGCAGACAATTGGCCATTCCACCCAAGATCTCACATGCCTGGTGACTATCTCTCCCTATAAAGCATGCTGAAATCCCTTTTCTCCTTCTGCATCTCCTAGCCTGCCTGCAGGAACCTAGAAGTCTCACCTCTCCTGCCCAACCATTGGCTGCTGGCATCTTTAACGATCAATCAAGAACCAATTGAAACAGGGCCTTCAGTGTTCACATGCAGATTCCTGATCAAAGCATCAGAACCACACCATACAAAATACAACCAAACAGGTGAAGGAAATAAAAAAAAATAGCCCAAGACCTAAAAATGGAAATAGAAACAACAACAAAAAATTAATGAATGGGGAAAATCCTGGAGATAATCCTGAGAAAAAGAACGGGAACTTACAGCAGCAAGTACCACCAACAGAATACAAGATGGAAGAAAGAATCTCAGATATAGAAGATATCACAGAAGACATTAATATATCAGTCAAGGAAAATGGCAAGTGTAAAAGGTTCTAAACCCAAAACATTCAGGAAATATGGGGCATAAGGAAAAGACCAAAACTAAGAATAATAGGAAAAGAGAAGGGTGAAGATTCCCAATTCAAAGGGTCAGTAAACATCAACAGCATCATAGAAAATAATTTGCTAACCCAAAGAAAAAAAGACCATAAACATATGTGTCTACACACAAAATAGATTGGATCAGAGAAGAAAATCCTCCTGCCACATAAAAATCAAAACAGTAAGTGTACAGAACAAAGAAAGAATATTAAAAATTATAAGGAAAAAGGACCGAGTAACAAAGGAAGACCTATCAAAATTGCATCTCACTTTTCAACAAAGACTCTAAAAGCCAGATGATCGGCGAACAATGTCTTTCAGACCCTAGGAGACCATAGATGCCAGCCCAGACTACTATTCCCAGTGAAATTCTCAATCACCATTAATGTAGAAACCAAGATGTTCTATTACAAAACAAAATTGAAACAATATCTTTCTACTAATCCAGTTCTAGAGAGTGTTTTAAAAGAAAAATTCAATACATGGAGGGAAACTACATGTCTTAGTCAGGGTTTCTATTCCTGCACAAACATCATGACCAAGAAGCAAGTTGGGGAGGAAAGGGTTTATTCGGCTTACATTTCCAAATTGTTCTTCACCACCAAAGGAAGTCAGGACTGGAACTCAAGCAGGTCAGAAAGCAGAAGCTGATGCAGAAGCCACAGAGGGATGTTCTTTATTGGCTTGCTTCATCTGGCTTGCTCAGCCTGTTCTCTTATAGAACCCAAGACTACCAGCCCAGAGATGGTCCCACCCACAAGGGGCCTTTCCCCCTTGAGTTATATATAGTATATATATGTAGGTCAATGACCTCAACATAAAACCAGATAAACTGAACCTAACAGAATAGAAAGTGGGAAATAGACTTGAGCACATTAGAGCAGAAGAAATTTTCCTGAACAGTACACCAATGGCTCAGGCTATAATGCCAAAAATTGAAAAATAGGACTTCCTGAACCTGAAAAGCTTCTGTATATATATAATATATATATAATAGATATAGTATATATTTGAAGACCCAGAAATAAACCCACACACCTATGAAACTTGATTTTTTACAAGAAGCCAAAACCATAGAATGGAAAAACAAACAAACAAACAAACAAACAAAGCACTTTCAACAATTGGTGCTAGTCTGTCAGTCTGCATATAGAAGAACTGAAGTTGATCCATATTTTTCACACTGCACAAAACTCAAGTAGGTCAATGACCTCAACATAAAACCAGATAAACTGAACCTAACAGAATAGAAAGTGGGAAATAGACTTGAGCACATTAGTGCAGAAGAAATTTTCCTGAACAGTACACCAATGGTTCAGGCTATAATGCCAAAAACTGAAAAATAGGACTTCCTGAACCTGAAAAGCTCTGTAAGGCAAAGGACACTGTCAATAGGACAAAACAACAGCCTACAGATTGGGAAAACAAAAACAAAAACAAACAAAAAAAAACCCTTCACTAACCCTATATCGAATAGAGGGATAATATTCAAAATATATAAAGAGCACAAGAAGTTAAATTAAAAAAAAAAAAAAGAACAAATACCCCAATTAAAAAGATGAACTACAGAGCTAAATAGAAAATTCTCAACAGAAGAATCTTGAGAAGCTGAGAAGCACTTAAATAAATGTTCAACATTCTTAATTATCAGGGAAATGCAAATCAAAATGACCCTAAGATTCTGCCTTATAAGAGTCAGAATGGCTAAAATCAAAATTTCAAGTGACAGCACATGCTAATAAGGATGTGAAGAAATGGAAAAACCCTTTCTCCACTAATGGTAGGAGTGCAAACTTGTGCAACCACATTGGAAATCAATCTAGCAGTTCCTCAGAAAATTAGAAATAATTCTATCTGAAGACCCAACTATACTGCTCCTGAACATCCAAAAGATGATCCACCATATCACAAGAATATGTGCTCCAATGTGTTCCTAGCAACCTCATTCATAATTGCCAGAAATTAGAAGCAACCCAGATGTTCTTCAACTGATGAATGGATAAAGACAATGTGGTATGTCTACACAATGGAATACTATTCAGCTATAAAAAACAAGGACATCATGAATTTTCCAGGCAAATGGATGGAACTAGAAAGTATCATCCTAAGTGAGGTAATCCAGACCCAAAAGGACATATATCATATGTATTCACTTATAAATGGATATTAGACAAAAATTACAGAATACCCATAATATACCCAACAGACCCTAAGAAGGAAGGTCCAAGTGAATATTTTTCAATCCTGCTTGGAAATGTGAACAAAATAAACATAGGAGTCACAGGAGGGAGGGACCTTGGTGGAAGAGGGGAGGAAGAGGGAAAAAGGTACAGGATCAGGTATGGGCAGAGACAGTAGTGAGGCCCAGAGGGCCAAGAGAATGAATGGAAATATACAGCTGCAAGGGGTTTGGGGTGGGGGAATGTTTAGAAAGTCTCAGAGATCTGGGATGAGGAGCCTTCCATGACTCACTGTGGTTGTGCTTAGTCAAAATGCCCAACAGTGTGGATATGTAACCTGAAGAGACCACCTCTAGTGGTCAGACAAGATGCCCAGTGGAGGGATAGGGACACCAACCCACCTATAAAACTTTTGACTCCAAATTGCTCATGTCTAAAAGAAATGCAGGGACAAATGTGGAGCAGAGACTGAATGAAAGGCTGTCCAGTGACCAGCCCCACTTGGAATTCATCCCAAGGGAAGGAACCAATCCCTTACAATATTACTGATTCTATGTTGTGTTGCAGATAGACACCTGGCATGGCTGTCCTCTCAGTGGCTCTACAGCAGCTGACTGAGATTGATGCAGACATTCACAGCCAAGCACTGGGATAAAATACAAGTCAAGGATAGGCACATAAACCAATAAACCTAGAAGTTTAAAGACTCAGGTAGGAGAATCCAAACTGAAGCACGTCTGAGCTACAATATTGAGTAAGAAATATAGAAATACAAGAAGTAAGGAAGGATTAAACACTAGACAGTTTATGGTTGAGAATTTAAGACCAAATTGAGAAGAGATATCAAAGCTGAAGATAAAGTGTGCAGGAAGAAAGGCACACAAAGATTTCTCTCATCTCAAAAAATAATTCAATCATTGAGGATCAAGAATAGAATTACATCTATTGTTTGAAGTCAAAGAAAGCTGAACCACCATAGTGGCTCATAGTTTAAAAAAAAAAAGTGGAGTCTATTATCAACCTTCAATGTTGAAATTTGAACATGAAGAAGTTAAACAACATACCACAGAATACCACAAAAGGTCCACATTGCTGGTTTTAAAGGTGTTTGGGGCTGTGCTGTGGATAAAAGCCTGAATGGGTTGAAAGAACTGGGTAATAAGGAAGCTGAAAGATGGGCAATCATTTCCAGGCCAATGTTTTTAAGTGCAAAGAAAATAGGTTAGTAGATAGGAATGGAAGACGCCATATCTAGTCTTTTACTCTCCCATTTTATTGTTTCTTGAAGCTCTCCAATAATATTTAGGCACTTGATATCCCAAAACAGTAACTCTGGGGTGAGGTAAAATTTAATGCTGAGGATAGAGAGGGGATAATTGCAGAAGAAGAGACCTTGTGGTACTGAGAACAGTTGACCCCAATTTCCTCAATAAAGCCTTAAGTGTCTGTTTACTGTAAATCTTAGCTAAGCCACTGAGTAAAGTGATTCTAATCTAATTGTTCTGGGATGAGTCCTTCACATCAATATATTTTTAAAAGCTCCCTAGTTCCTTCTAATGTGTAGTGAGGTGTGAGAAGAAGTCTCAACAACACAGTCACAACAATATAATCTCTGTGTATGTCTATCCTCAGACTTCCTTGTAGCTTTATCAAATATATATATGTCTTCAGCACATTACTGTCCAAGGTATTTGGACTTTACACAAATTAAATCATACTGAATAGAGTCTGTTTATGTTAAGCTTGAAAATTGTAAGGAGAAACACCAAATCGACAATTGTCCAATTAAACCAAACTTTATTGAATACCAGACAACAAGATGGACAGTGGCCACGTCCATACACTGGATTACCAGAGAAATAACACTGACTCGCTTCAGTAACATGCTGATAAAGGCCAAACCTACAAGGCTCCGATTTTTTTTTTTTTTTTTTTTGCTTTTTTCCAATTGGTGGCAGGCATACATCCTGACAAACATCTTGCTTATATATCTCCCACTTAATTGTGATTAAGCACATCCTGTTGGATGTAACCAATTTTATTTATTGATGTGAAAATACATGACTTGTTATCTTCCATGAACAGCAGTCCCCAGCATTCCAGGAAGTTATCTGTCTTGAACTTGTGGGGCTCACAGGTTAACTTTAGCCCTTACAGTATCTCATCTCTTTTGATAATGTATCAAAGCTACAAGATTCATACACTATCGTGGATAATGTCTGGCTCATTCATTTTCACTTTAAAATTTCCTAGCATGGGGCTGGAGAGATGCCTCCATTGCAAGGAAATGTGAGGATCTGAGTTCTGATCTGCAGCACCCAGGTAAAAATAGAAATATGTGTGGTGGCAATGTATGTATCCATAGGGAAAGAAAGACAGGAGGGCCTGGAGATGTGCTGCCAGTCATTCTAGCTTACATGAAAAGTTCCACGTTCTGTGATGAATGAGATGAACACTTCCCCCGAGGCTAAAGATCATCTTGGAAGAGAAGGTGAGCAAAGTACTAAAGGACCAAAGTAGTGAATGGCTACAGCAAAGCAGGGTTTTCAGAACTTAATAGGGCCAGTGCCAACATGAATGTACAGAGGTTGTGACTGTGAAAGATGAACGCAGACAAGATTCCAACAGGCTTTTGGGAAGGACTCATAAACTTTACCCCTAGCTGAGACACTGACAGTTGGTGCTTACTTGGGAACAGATAGTCACTTTCTTCTGGATGTGACCTCTTGGGAAGCTGCCTGTACTCCAGTAGCCAACCCTATATCTGTGAACATTACAGCAGTAAAGATTTAGTGGATTTTGAAACAAGAAAATGAAGCTGTAAGGAAAAGTGTGAAGAGGGATAGGAGAGGAATGGGAAGGGAGGGAATAGGCTTGTATTTAATCAAAACACACATTATATATGTGTGCATATGAAATTCTCAAAAATAAGGTGATCACCCATTAAAGGATTCACCTGACGTTGATCTCTAGCATCCATATAACACATACACACATACATGTGCATACACATACAACAAGAACATATACTACTCAGACCTTCATATACAATTTTTTTAAAAATAGTAAAATGTTCTAGCCTATTCACAAATAATCTACTCCCTGATTAAATGGATATTTGAAAGTTTTTTATTTGGTTATTTAAACATATCTACATCCTGCTTCTAAGAAGGCTCTGGCATGTGCTGTTGATTCACTCTGACAATTATTTCCTGGAAAGTAGAAATATAAAATAGCAGAACTAATTTGGGGGAAAAATTGACATTATGGGTTTGTTTTTCAGAATGGTAATTACTTTATGTTCTGCTCCATAATTGCTGCTTATGCTTATCAGACTATATTTGGGAAGGTTTTGAAAAACAAGCAGCTCAAATGAAGCTTCATCTCAGTCTGGGCTTCCTCTTTATTCTTTTGTTGATTTACATTTACAAAATTCTCCAACAATGAGTACCAGTTCACAGTGAGTTTACAGTTGTCCTGATTCAGCTGTTTCACATTTTGATACATAGTATATCTGAACATTTTAAAATAAAATTAATTTAAATTACTATTACTCAAAAAATGTGCAGAAAAAGCTGATTTAGTCAATGAGAAGAAAATTCATTGTTTCTCATCTTGTTCAGAGAAACTTGTCTGTGTAGTGAATAGTGGTTAATGTAGGTTCATGGCTGGGTGTGCTGAGAACAAGTGACTCTTGAGTGTTCATCCTCCAATATGATATCATTATCACCTCTCCCAGTGCTCAAAGAACATGGAAGTTGTAAGTGAAAGTGAAAGAATGCACAAGTCACGGGCATGGGAAGAGTGTGGGAAGTGCTGTCATGTGGGCATGGCATGGCAATGGCAGCTGTGGTGACCTACACAAGACTTGCAGAGACCAGATCCATCAACATTCAGCCATAGATAGAGAAGGGAAGATTTAGGATCTGCTCCTTCCAGAGAGTTGTTGGAAATGAAGGGCTGCTAAGGAGGAGGGGGTTATTGTCTCCAGTGATGTCTGGGGAGTTACTATGCTCTCACAGGTAGTTCCAACCAATGCTTACTTACTCTGTCAGCCAGGGTTAGGCTCAGATGTTAACAAAACAAAAAGAAAAACATAACACAAGCAAATGGAAGTGAGAAGAGTGATTGTGAGATTCCATGGCATGCTGAGAAAATCCGTGAGCCTTGTAGAAACACAGAAGATTGATTTAAATGAAAGATCTATGCAGGGACAGTAATGAATATATGTAGTTCTCCTTACTTCAATTCCAGTCCTCAAGTAGAAAACTTAAGGTTTATGTCTTGTTTAGGGCAATTTAGACATTTTAGCTAACACATCATGATTGGTGAGAAAGATTCAGACTGTTTGGCAGGACATATTGATTTGCTTCTGCTAACATCCTCTTTTTTTCCCAATAACTGTCAGATTATATGAAATGAATATTGCTCTCACTGGTCCCTTTTTTCATTATTTAAAATGTAAGTAACCATTTTTTAAAAAAATATGTGTGCTGTCAATGTGTCATTAATAGCTGTTAAGATGGTAGTATTATTTCTATGAAGATTGGAAAAAAAATCTATCTATGCCAAGCTACTTGCTTAAGGTTGATTGAGAAAGGCATGACTAAAGTGACAAGCTCTGCTCTCTTTACACAGAGAAGAGAACACTTCAGATCTTGTGACAGAATTTGTAAAAAATGTGTATGCTTATCTTCCATAGTAAACTTTTCTTAGACAAATGAAGCTAATAAGGACCAGACAATGGACGATTCTCATAGAATCATAGACAAGAATTGAAGGTATAGGACAAAACAGGGTTGCAGTGGATTCAGATTAGTTAACTAATGTGTATAGGTACCTGCTTGTCAATACAGGGAACATGATTCATATGGTAAACCCAACCAACTGCTTGTGAGGCCATAGAACCTACCACTTCCACTTGCTTATATCAGCGATCTAATTATATTCTAAATATTTACTCTCATTATACATTAAGTGTAATTCTATCACCCCACATCAAATAAGCTTTTTTTTTTTACAGTAAAAGATCATTGCAGCAGCAAGCTAAAACTGGACAAAATATAGAGAACCACAGGTCAGGCTCATACACACACACAAGCACACACACACAAAAGATGTCATAAGACTCTATAGGCATATTAAAAGGCGAGTATTACAGATTTATACAGCATTAATAGCATTTGCTTAAAATTATACACATATCCACACCAGTATACAACTTCAAAGATTGGCCACAAATATTTACAACAAACATTTTAGAAATATTGTTTGTAGTTATTTCTAAAAAGAGTTAAACACTAGTTTTGTGTCTCATTTTCTTACTTATACAAAGCTTATATTATTTGTTAACTCAGGAAAAGGAAAGCCAAGACACTCTAAAGCCTCTTCAGTGAGTTCTGGTCCCAGGATCCCCTGCCTCTGCAGTGAACTCTGCTCCCAGCATCTCCTGCTTCTCTTACTCCAGTTGCTTTCCCACAAGCCTCTTCACTTTCCATCACTTGATCCTTTGTTACAATTTTGTCAGCTGCTCAAAACGCAAACCATGTGTTACATAACCTCTCCAACTTTAATAGTGATATCAACACAACAAAGTCTCACTCCTTCCTAGAACTTTCCAGTAACTCATAGTCTGTCTTCAATGTTGTCTCTCCTTTCATCCCTCCAGTCAATCCTTCACTCCACTAGATCTTTAACCTCATTAGAGTGTTCTTGGTGATTGCTCTGAATAGACATATTTTCCCTTTTCTTGTTTTTCTTTTGTTTTGTTGTTCTTTTGTTGTTGTTATTGTTTTTCATACAACATGTCATGTTGCCCAGGCTGATCTGGAATGTGCTGTGTAGACTAGTCTGGTTTGAGTTTCTGATCCTTTTGTCTTCATCTCTTATGTGATGACTTGCAGCTGTGTGCTGCCGTGAAAGACACATATACAAAACCTTTCTAATTCCAGATATCTCAAAGATTTTAAACTACTATTTAATTTTTAATTATACTTGCTCTTTAAAAAAACAACTGGTCAGAAAATTATTTTCAGCACTTGGACTTGGATTTATTTTTAAATTTGTATTGGTTTTTATAAATTACAGTTGTATATATTTACATGGAACAAGGTGATGCTATGACCTATGTATACAAGGTGGGAATATTGAATCACACTGACACATATCCCTAATCCCATGCCACCCCTACACTACTCTCTGCCAGAATGAGTATGGACTGCCTACTTTAATCTTTCATATTTATCCTTTACAAGTCTACTTCCACTGGAAAACTGAGGGTACTGGAGAAAAATTATCTTCTTGTTCCTTGTTTTGTCTCCTGTAGACCCATCTCAATGAACTGAAGGCTATACTAGAGAAAAGGGTAATGTATTTTTGCTGATTCTAAAAGCTTAGAGTGAATTTGTTTTATTTACATCATGTACTCACCTACAACTTCTCTCACATTCCACTCACTCCCTTTGAAATGTATAGCCTCTTTTTTTTTAACTTTTTATTGTTTTTTTTAGGTTTACCTCATGGACCCCAGTTCCGTTCATATTCCCAATCCCATCCCCCATATCTGTCCTTCACAATTGCAACCTCCCTCTACACAAACATATCCATTCAAACAAACAAAAATCAAGGCAGAGAAAAATCTCACTGTGGAAACTATAGTGTGTCACATGTGCCCCACAGTATATTCCACTCTCTACACATCTTCACTTGCAAATGTTCATTGCAATGAATCATTGGTCTGTTTCCAGGTGTCTGTTGTTGTCCTGTATCCTGAATATCCTATAGCTTTTGATCAGCAGAACTGGCCATTTCACAAGTCCCAACCATCTGAAGATGATAGATATTTTAGGGTAGGACCACTCAGAGCCCTGGGTCTGTGCCTAGGTGGTAGCTAAGCTGATCAGCCCATGGGCTCTCCCTTTTATCCTCACCACCATACTGAGCTCTCCAGCAATATTCTCCCTAGGCTACCCAATGCCACCACCTACAGGAGACATGACCAGTTCTCCTGCTTTTATGCCCTCTGGGCTGGCTTACCTGCATCAACAACTCCAGAGACAGCCTGTGTCAATGCACAGGCCCACTCTCCCAAGTGCTGCAGCCTGAAAGAGAATGGGCCCCCTCTTCAGCTCTCACACCCCTGGGTCTCGCTTACCTATGCCTGTGTCATCACAGACAGCTTCACTGTGTTGCCCAAGCAAGGTGCAGGACCTGTTCTCCAGCCATCTCCTGCCACCCCCAGGCTACCTCACAACCTCACAACAGAAATGGCCCGGCCAGTTCTCCTTCACTTGTGCCCTCAGGAGTGCCTCACTCACTCCCCAGTCCCTATCCATCCCCCCAACTTTTCCATCCTCTGTCACTAGGGCCAGCTCTACTGCATTGTACAGGCTTGGTGAAGGGCCAACACTCCCAAATGGGAGTGCTACAGCCTGCAAGGGTCAGGGCTAGTTCTTCCATACACATGACCCTATTATGGGCAACTTTCCAGTGCCTGTGCCACCCCTCAGCAGATGAGTGGATCATGTCAACTCTCCCGCATTCACACCCTTGGGACAGTCTACCCCCACCACCAGTACCAAGGCCAGTTCCACTGTGTTGCCTTGGACTGGCATAGGGCCTGCTGCTCTTCATCTTTCTCTCTGTGCAGGTGAGAGATGGGGCCAGTTCTCCAGAACCCTACAGCCAGTGAGGAATGGGGCCAGTTCTGCACAATTACTGGGCATCCAGGTTGTCCTCAGCAGCTTTCAGAACCAGGAATGTCCCCATGTTCTGTAGTGGTAGTATAAGCCTTAGAAATCAACACCTGCCATTGTGAATCCATGGACCCAGACATCACCCTTAGTGACAGCTCTAGCTGGGACCTTACCATAGCTCCAGTTGTGTACTGGGGGGGGGGGGGGGGGTGGAGAGGACTGGCCATTCACAACAGGCTACCTCTCTCCACCTTCGAGTCTCCACATCCATCTCTCTTTATAGTGTTCAAGCTGCTCCACTTGTCTCCCATCAGTTCACCACATATTTGCATATTGTGTTGGCTCCTACTGCATGCTGGTTATGTGGCTGGATGACATCCTCTGTCCCCATTTCATGGCAAGTGTTGTCTATGTCCTGCGTGTGCCATGCCCTGCAGGGCAGGTCTGTGGGTATTCATGGTGGTCTGAAAGTTTCTGTCTGTCTTCCTCCCACACTGCTCTCTCCATGGTACAGGCAGGGCTCTGTGTGTCTATGGCCCACCTGTGCCATGGGGTGGAGGACAGATCTGTGGGCATCTTTTCCCACCTGCACTTTGTGTTGTAGTAGAACGCAGGTGTTTGTCTTCTTCCTCCCTCTCTGCTTTGCATGGATTTGATTTGAATTGTATGTGTCCTAGGCATAAAACAGCTTTGGCTACCAAGTCAGGTATCAAGCTAGAATAACAAAGGGCTGCCATCTGCTTTGCCCCTGACTACCAACAGGATGTGTCTTTTTCATTGACACCAGGTAATATTTTTTCTAAAAGACTAAAATGCAAATAGCCTAGTGAGTATTTTCCCCTTGATATACACTATTTAAAGTCCATGGGACTAAATAAACTGAATCACCCATGCATGGCTGGAATTAGCAAAGTGTTCCAGCACTTTGGAAATAGTTTGATAACTTAATTCAAAATTGAACATTCAACTGACATACACATATACTCTGACAATAAAATTCACACAAGTACACACACTTTGTTATTGATCATATATCCTGGTTTCTCTGTTAGATGTTCTGACAACTGGATCTGGCGGGCTAACAAGAAAGCCCTGTCATTCAGTGAGTAGTTTTCAGAGTTGTCAAAGGATACAGGTGTGCTTTCCATATGCAAATTAACCCCAAAAAAACAGACTTCTGCCTGGCTTCCTTGAGGTAGAGGTGGAATTTACAACAGTAAGATATGATTCCCTGGTTCCTAATCGCCCCAGGACCAAAGCCGCACATCAGTGAAACTACTCAGACCATTGAATTATAGTTCCCCAGGCCATTTACCTTATCTTGACCCATGTCTGAAAATAATTACAAGCAAGTGTCATGGGAGGAGGTTGGTGGAGGTGGGGTCTCCATAATCAAAAGGAAAGTTGAGCACATTACTACAACTTACCAGGAATTGAAGCCCAGCACATGCCTCACCTGGTTATCCTTTTTGGGCTTTTACATGCGTTAATCACAATTCGAAGGAATTCATGGAAAGAAGCTATGGCAAGCTTTCTACTTTAGAGACCCACTAGCCATAGTGACCCAATTAAGAAAGCAGTCTCTGTAAGAGATAATGTCTCCAATTTATGTTCACACAATAGAAGTCCAGATGGTCCACCCTTAATGACCCATGTTACTTTTTTTTCCTGACTGGCTTAGTTGTTACTTCTCTGGGCATTTCACCTGCCACTTAGAAAGCTGAGACTGGCAGGTGAAGGACACTTCTATTTGATATTGAGAACTCTGGACATGAATCCGGATTGGTGATCAAATTGCTATGTCATTCATGTTCATCCACATAATAAACACTTGTCTGGACTCAATCTGTTGATTAATCTAGCAGTACCTCATTGATAGACCTGCCACTTGAGCTTCATCGTCTGGACATAGAAATATATCTATCATCTCCTATGAGCACAAAGATGGTTCTGATACAGAGGTGTGCAGTGCATGTATGACTTTGAACTCATTAAAATTTGTCATTCTTTTTATGGATAAGAGACAATGTTGCAAGGATTATTATTGTGGCTGTCTATATCTGGTAAACATGGGAAGTTCAAGTCTCCTCTAGTATTATCGTTAGAGCCTTGGGCCTATTTAGCCTTTTGTCTATGGCTTATTTTGGCATTCTGAATGGTATTTAGTTTAAAAACAAAGTTTTTTAACCATGATGAAGTTCAATTTCCAACTTCATGAGGGATTTTTGAATGCCATTTGTTCAACCAACAACCATAAAATTAAAATATTGTATGGTTCAACTTAAAGCAGAAATTAGCTTATTTAATTTTGTCACAAGGGTCAATATTCCTATTTCACAGATATTAAAGACAGGAAAAGAGAGATAAAGTAATTTTCCTAGGTCACACTATTAATAAACCATATATTCATGTCCCTACATAAGTATCTGACTCAGAAGTTTATGCTCAGTCACAATGTGATACTGCACTTAGAACAGATTCTAAAGGGTTAGTTGTCTTTTATCCCTTGGTTATGATACACAGTATATTATGGATATGGAAGAAGACATAGTTCAGGAAGTACCAGATACTGGTATTGAATCCACCTCTCTTGAAGCTATGTGCTCCTTGAGGCCTGTTTTCCTGTCTGTAACCCATGGTAGCTGTCAATTAGTACTAGAGGAATGAGCACAATTTTTTTATTTATTAAGTGTTTTCTTCATTTACACTTCAAATGCCCCCCCATACCCTTCCCCCTCCACTCCCCTGCCCACTGACTCCCACTACTTGGCCCTGGCGTTCCCCTGTACTGAGGCATATAAAGTTTGCAAGACCAAGGGGCCTCTCTTCCCAATGATGGTTGACTAGGCCAACTTCTGATACATATGCAGCTAGAGACAAGAGCACCAGGGGTACTGTTTAGTTCATATTGTTGTTCCACCTATAGGATTGCAGACCCCTTTAGCTCCTTGGGTACTTTCTCTAGCTCCTCCATTGGGGACCGTGTGATCCATCCAATAGATGACTGTGAGCATCCACTTCTGTGTTTGCTAGGCCCTGGCATAGCCTCACAAGAGAAAGCTATATCAAGGTCCTTTAAGCAAAATCTTGCTAGTGTATGCAATGGTGTCAGCATTTGGAGGCTGATTATGTGATGGATCCCCGGAGATGGCAGTCTTTAGATGGTCCATCCTTTTGTCACAGCTCCAAATTTTGTCTCTGTAACTCCTTCCATAGGTGTTTTGTTGCCAATTCTAAGAAGGGGCAAAGTGTCCACACTTTGGTGTTTGTTCTTCTTGAATTTCATGTATTTTGCAAATTGTATCTTGGGTATTCTAAGTTTCTGGGCTAATATCCACTTATCAGTGAGTACATATCATGTGAGTTCGTTTGTGATTGGGTTACCTCACTAAGGATGATGCCCTCCAGGTCCATCCATTTGCCTAAGAATTTCATAAATTCATTGTTTTTAATAGTTGAGTAGTACTCCATTGTGTAAGTGTATCACATTTTCTGTATCCATTCCTCTGTTGAGGGACATCTGGATACTTACCAGCTTCTGGCTATTATAAATAAGGCTGCTATGAACATAGTGGAGCATGTGTCATTCTTACCAGTTGGAACATCTTCTGGATATATGCCCAGGAGAGGTATTGCAGTATCCTCTGGTAGTACTATGTCCAATTTTCTGAGGAACCACCAGACCGATTTCCAGAGTGGTTGTACAAGCTTGCAATCCGACCATCAAAGGAGGAGTGTTCCTCTTTCTCCACATCCTTGCCAGCATCTGATGTCACATGAATATTTGATCTTAGCCATCCTGACTGGTGTGAGATGGAATCTCAGGGTCGTTTTGATTTGCATTTCCCTGATGATTAAGGATGCTGTACATTTTTTCAGGTGCTTCTCATCCATTCGGTATTCCTCAGGTGAGAATTCCTTGTTTAGCTCTGATCACCGTTTACTAATGGGGTTATTTGATTTTCTGGAGACCACCTTCTTGTGTTCTTTATATATATTAGATGTTAGTCCCCTATCTGATTTAGGACAGATAAAGATCCTTTCCCAATCTGTTGGTGGCCTTTTTGTCTTATTGACATTATCTTTTGCCTTACAGAAGCTTTGCAATTTTATGAGTTCCCATTTATCGATTCTCTATCTTACAGCACAAGCCATTGCTGTTTTTTTATTCAGGAATTTTTCCCCTGTACCCATATCTTCCAGGCTTTTCCTACTTTCTCTTCTATATGTTTCAGTGTCTATGGTTTTATGTGGAGTTCCTTAATCCACTTAGAGTTGACCTTAGTACAAGGAGATAGGAATGGATGGATTCACAATCTTCTACATGATAACCGCCAGTTGTGCCAGGACCATTTGTTGAAAATGTGCTTTTTTCCACTGGATGGTTTTTGCTCCCTTGTCAAAGATCAAGTGACCATAGGTGTGTGGTTCATTTCTGGCTCTTCAATTCTATTCCATTGGTCTAATTGTCTGTCGCTACACCAGTACCATGCAGTTTTTATCACAATTGTTCTGTAGTACAGCTTTAGGTCAGGCATGGTGATTCTACCAGAGGTTCTTTTATCATTGAGAAGTTTTTGGTATCCTAGGTTTTTTGCCATTCCAGATGAATTTGCAGATTGCCCTTTCTAGTTCGTTGAAGAATTGAGTTAGATTTTGATGGGGATTGCTTTCAATCTGTAGATTACTTTTTGCAAGATAGCCATTTTTGCTTTATTTATCCTGCCAATCCATGAGCATGGGAGATCGAAAGAAGATCTCTTCTGAGATCTTCATTAATTTCTTTCTTCAGAGACTTGAAGTTCATATCATACAGATCTTTCACTCCCTTAGTTAGAGTCACACCAAGGTATTTTATATTATTTTTGACTATTGTGAACGGTGTTGTTTCCCTAATTTCTTTCTCAGCCTGTTTATTATTGGTGTAAAGAAAGGCCATTGACTTGTTTAAGTTAATTTTATATCCAGCTAAGTCACTGAAGCTGTTTATCAAGTTTAGGAGCTCTCTGGTGGAATTTATAGGGTCACTTATGTATACTATCATATCATCTGCAAAAAGTGATATTTTGACTTCTTCCTTTCCAATTTGTATCCCCTTGATCTCCTTTTCTTGTCCAGTTGCTCTGGCTGGTACTTCAAATACTATGTGAATAGGTATGAAGAAAGTGGGCAGCCTTGTTTAGTACCTGATTTTAGTGGGATTACTTCCAGATTCTCACCATTTATTTGATGTTGGCTACTGGTTTGCTGTAGATTACTTTTATCATGATTATATATGGGCCTTGAATTCCTGATCTTTCCAAGACTTTTATCATGAATGGATGTTGGATTTTGTCAAATGCTTCCTCCGCATCTAACTAGATGATCATGTGTTTTTTTTTTCCTTTGAGTTTATTTATATAGTGGATTACATTGATGAATTTCCATATATTAAACCATCCCTGCATCCCTGAAATGAAACCTACTTGGTCGGGATGGATGATTGTTTTCATGTGTTCTTGGATTTGGTTAGCGAGAATTTTTTGAGTATTTTTGCATTGATATTCATAAGGGAAATTGGTCTGAAGTTCTCTATCTTTGTTGGATCTTTCTGTGGTTTAGGTATCAGAGTAATTGTGGCTTCATAGAATGAGTTGGGTAGAGTTCCTTATACTTCTATTTTGTGGAATAGTTTGTGCAGAACTGGAATTAGATCTCCTTTGAAATTCTGATAGAACCCTGCACTAAACCTATCTGTTCCTGGGGCTTTTTTTTTTTTTTTTTTTTTTTTGGTTACAAGACTATTAATGACTGCTTCTATTTCTTTAGCAGATATAGGACTGTTTAGATCATTAACCTGATCCTGATTTAACTTTGGTACTTGCTATATGTCTAGAAATTTATCCATTTCATCCAGGTTTTCCAGTTTTGTTGAGTACAGCTTTTGTAGAAGGATCTGATGGTGTTTTAGATATCTTCAGGATCTGTTATTATGTCTCCCTTTTCATTTCTGATTTTGTTAATTAGGATTCTGTCCCTGTGCCCTCTAGTGAGTCTGGATAAGGGTTTATCTATCTTGTTGATTTTCTCAAAGAACCAGCTCCTCATTTGGTTGATTCTTTGAATAGTTCTTCTTGTTTCCACTTGGTTGATTTCGCCCGAGTTTGTTTATTTCCTATCCTCTACTCCTCTTGGGTGGATTTGCTTCCTTTTTCTCTAGAGCTTTTAGGTGTGTTGTCAAGCTGCTAGTGTGTGCTCTCTCTACTTTCCTTTTGGAGGCACTCAGAGCTATGAGTTTTCCTCTTAGAAATGCTTTCATTGTGTCCCATAAGTTTGGGTATGTTGTGGCTTCATTTTCATTAAACTCCCAAAAGTCCTTAATTTCTTTCTTTATTCCTTCCTTGACTGAGGTATCATTGAGAAGAGTGTTGTTCAGTTTCCACATGAATGTTGACTTTCTATTATTTATGTTGTTATTGAAGATCAGCCTTAGGCCATGGTGATCTGATAGGATGCATGGGACAGTTTCAATATAGGTCAATTTTGCAAAAGGTACCATGAGGTGCTGAGCAGAAGGTATATCCTTTTGTTTTAGGATAAAATGTTCTGTAGATATCTGTTAAGTCCATTTGTTTCATAACTTCTGTTAGTTTCACTGTGTCCCTGTTTAGTTTCTGTTTCCATGATCTGTCCATTGATGAAAGTGGTGTGTTGAAGTCTCCCACTATGGTTGTGTGAGGTGCAATGTGTGCTTTGAGCTTTACTAAAGTTTCTTTAATGAATGTGGCTGCCATTGCTTTTGGAGCATATTCAGAATTGAGATTTCCTCATGGAAGATTTTATCTTTGATGAGTATGAAGTGCCCCTCCTTGTCTTTTTTGATAACTTTGGGTTGGAAGTCGATTTTATTTAATATTAGAATGGCTACATCAGCATGTTTCTTCAGAACGTTTGCTTGGCAAACTGTTTTCCAGCCTATCACTCTGATGTAGTATCTGTATTTTTCCCTAAGATGGGTTTCTTGTAAGCAGCAAAATGTTGGGTCCTATTTGTGTAGCCAGTCTGTTAGTGTATCTCTTTTTATTGAGGAATTGAGTCTATTGATATTAAGAGATATTAAGGAGAAGTAATTGTTACTTCCTATTATTTTTGTTGTTAGAGTTGGCATTCTGTTCTTGTGACTGTCTTCTTTTAGGTTTTTTGAAGGATTACTTTCTTGCTTTTTCTAGGACGTGGTTTCCGTACTTGTATTTTTTTTTCTTTTTGTTATTATCCTTTGAAGGGCTCAATTCGTGGAAAGATAATGTGTGAATTTAGTTTTGTCATGAAATACTTTGGTTTCTCCATCTATGGTAATTGAAAGTTTGGCTAGGTATAGTAGCCTGGGGTGGGGGGCATTCCTGTTCTCTTAGTGTTTATATAACACATGTCCAGGATCTTCTGGCTTTCATAGTCTCTGGTGAAAAGTCTGGTCTAATTCTGATAGGCCTGCCTTCATATGTTACTTGTCCTTTTTCCCTTACTGCTTTTAATATTTTCTCTTTATTTACTGTATTTGTTGTTCTGATTATTATGTGTCAGGAGGAATTTCTTTTCTGTTCCAGTCTATTTGGAGTTCTGTAGGCTTCTTGTATGTTCATGGGCATCTCTTTCTTTAGATTTGGGAAGCTTCTATAATTTTGTTGAAGATATTTGCTGGCCCTGTAAGTTGAAAATCTTCATTCTCATATACTCATATTATCCATAGGTTTGGTCTTCTCATTGTGTCCTGGATTTCCTCGATGTTTTCAGTTAGGATCTTTTGGCCCTTTACATTTTTTTTGATTGTTGTGTAGATGTTCTCTATGGAATCTTCTGCAGCTGAGATTCTCTCTTCTATCTCTTGTATTCAGTTGCTGATGCTCGCTTCTATGGTTCCAGATTTCTTTCCTAGGGTTTCTATCTCCAACATTGCCTCACTTTGTGTTTTCTTTATTGTGTCTACTTCCTTTTTTAGGTCTAGTATGGTTTTGTTCATTTACATCACCTGTTTGGATGTGTTTTCCTGTTTTTCTTTAAGGACTTCTACCTCTTTGGTTGTGTTTTCCTGTTTTTCTTTAAGGACTTCTAACTCTTTAGCAGTGTTCTCCTGGATTTTTTAAAGGAGTTATTAAAGTCCTTCTTGATGTCCTCTACCATCATCATGAGATATGCTTTTAAATCTGGGTCTAGCTTTTTGGGTGTGTTGGGTGCTCCGGACTGGGTGAGGTGGGAGTGCTGCGTTCTAGTGATGGTGAGTTGTCTTTGTTTCTGTTAGTAAGATTCTTATGTTTGCCTTTCACCATCTTGTAATCTCTGGAGTTAGTTGTTATAGTTGTCTCTGGTTAGAGCTGTTCCTCTTGTGATTCTGATAGCCTCTATCAGCAGACCTGGGAGACTAGCTCTCTCCTGAGTTTCAGTGGTCAGAGCACTCTCTGCAGGCAAGCTCTCCTCTTGCAGGGAAGGTGCACAGATATCTGGTGTTTGGACCTGCTTCCTGGCAGAAGATTAAGGCCTGAAACAGGGCCTGTCCCAGAAGCTGTTAGCTTCTGTACTCCACACTCTCACCTGTGCAGACTAGGCCTGGAGTGATCTGGGAACAAAGGTGTCTCCCACAGGTGCTCTGACAAAGTCCTCTGGGCAGGGCAGACACCTGTTCTCTGGCAGGGAAGGTGCCCGGATGTCCGGAGCCCGAAAGGGGGTCTGCCTCAGAAGCTGTCCTCTAGGGACCTTGGGGGTGTCCGCCAACTCTGTGCCCAAGGTAACCAGGTGCTGGCGCTGATCAGAGGGGATTTGTGACCCTGGTCAGGCCAGGTTTTCTGCTTCCCTAATGCTCTCTCAGGTCCCTCACGATTAGATTGGAACAGAAGTTGTGTTCCACTCACCAGAGATCCTAAGATCGCATGGAGAGTCCTCTAAGGACCTTGGGGGTGTCCACCAACTCCGCTCCCAGGTGACCAGGTGCTGGAGCCTACCAGAAGGGACTTATGACTCTTGAGCAGGTCAATTTATAACCAAGTCTCTAGCCCCAAAATTTCACTTTGACTTTGAAGAGCCACAGTCATCCTTTTTCAGCCTAGATACATTTGCTGATTTTGAACTCATAGCAGGTTTTCTGGAAATCTTTTCTCTCACATCAAACTATTGATTATGGTAAAATGCATATTCATGAATACATGATAACTTCAAGCAAAGATCTCAGATCTGTATTGATGGAGAAAACCATATTGCTTAAGACATATTAAAAAGTACACCTCAATGATAGAAACATTTTGCATACAAAATATTTTAAATTAGATATTATTTAATTTAAGGTGGGGCCAAAATAAATGGGTGCTAGGAATAAAACTCCGGACTTCTTTGAGAGTAGGAAGTCTTTTTTAGACACGGCTCTGTTTCTCCAACTTCTAAAACCCTCTGCTACCATTATACTAAGCAATTATTATTGTATCTAGATATATATTGAAGACAAAGTCATATTCCACTTGCCCTCCTGAAGACACCAGAGTAGAATTAACTCATTGGATGAGTTTCACTTTCTTCTGTATTTTTTATTTGTACATTCTAGTTACCATTTTTTATCCATTTATGATACTTGTAATTTTCCTTGTGAGGAGTAAATCCTAGTAGGGACTCTT
Organism: Mus caroli; assembly: GCF_978045245.1. Classification (NCBI taxonomy): domain Eukaryota; kingdom Metazoa; phylum Chordata; class Mammalia; order Rodentia; family Muridae; genus Mus; species Mus caroli. Next base: position 140,801,968 of record NW_028227258.1, on the reverse strand, counting down.
AGTACTCTTGACTTTCTACACTACTGTATTTATTTGGATAAAAAAAAAATCCATACATTTCTCTAAGCAATATCTGTCAGTTGTTCCTTTTTTTATGCAGTTATCATTTACAAATACAGAAATAGCCTTTACATATGGTAAAGGTATAAAATTCCTTCTTATTTCTTCATGCAGCAGATGGAAACAAATACAGAAACCCACAAACAGATATTATACACAATATGAGAGACCTTGAAATACTTAGTCTTAAGTGGAATGTCTCCACCAAAATTTTCCATTCAAACTTCAAGGAAACACACAGAAGAAAAGACAGAATGTAAGAGCCAGAAGAGATAGAGGACATCAAGAAAACAAGGCCCTCCAAATCAATATGAGAAAAGTCCATAGGAACTCACAGAAATTGAAGGAGCAAGCATAACGTCTACACAGTTCTACACCAAGTGTATGTATTAGACCTTCCAGTTTAGCATATTACTAGGATTCTAGAGTATGTCAATAAATAGGTTTCTGATACTTCTGTCTTCTCTTGGGCTCTTTTTATCTTGGTTTTTCTGTACTACTTTTATGCGATAGTTTTTTGTTTTATCTTATTATATTTTATTTTGTTATATTTTAATATCTCATAGAAAGCTGTTATTTTCTAATGAGAGACAGAAAGTGAGTGGATCTGGGTAAAATAGAAGGTGGGAAAGAAAACAGTCAGGATATATGTGAAAGGGAATCTATTTTCAACACTAGGAAAAATAATATGTTAAAAATAACATTCCTAGACAAGTGAGAGATGGGGTTGCCATCCCACCAAATCTCTGATCCGTAATTGTTCCTGTCTGAAAGAATTACAGGGATGGAAACAGAGAGGAGCCTTGGAAAAATAAGTTCTGGGAACAGTCCCAAAATGGGATCCAGCTCAACAGGAGGTCCCAAGGCCTGACTCTATTACTGAGGCTATGGAGCACTCACCAAAAGGGATCTATCAAGACTGCCCTCCAGAAGACCCAGCAAGCAGCTGAAATAGTCAGATGCAGATATTCGTACCCAACAAATGGACAGAAGCAGATGACCCCTGTTGTTGAATTAGGGAAAGCTGAAAGAAGCTGAGGAGAATGGTGATCCTGTAGGAAAACTAGCTGTCTCAATTAATCTGGACTCCCAAGATCTATCAAACACTGGACTACCAAACAGGCAGTATACACCAGCTGATGTGAGGCCCCCAACACACATACAGTAAAGGACTTCTGGGTCTGTGTTCATTCAGATATGATGCAGCTATCCCTCAAGAGACAGGAGGCCCTAGGGAGTTTAGAGGTCAGGTCGGGTGGGGGTGGGGGGAGCCATCCACGTGGAGGCAGAGTGGGGTGGGGAGGAGATGTGGGATGTGCAGCAGTCAGAGTGTGGATGTGGGGGTGGGGAATGGAATATGGAGTGTAAAAAATAAATTAAAATAAACATTTTTAAAAATAACATTCCTTCTCAGATTTAGAGTCACTAAATAAATTGTTTTTAATCTGTCTTTTTGTTGAATGTGTATCGTGAATCTCCAAATTAAGTTTATGTTAATCTTGGTAGAAGAACATTTTACATAAAATAATTGTTCAGCCTAATCTCCATAGTATTGTAAGTGAATTTGCTGAAATCACCTCTGATGATAGTGCAATAAACATAATTTCATTTGCTTCTTACTTCTGCTTATCAAAATATGTTATAACTATTTGATTTTATATAAAGTAAGGCCTCATGATAATTTTCAAATTTTCATTCATCATTGAGAAAAGTTTCTTCAGCATAGAGGTGTCAAATACATATTTCTGATAAGTATGGTTGTCATTTACTGGAAATCACTTAGTAAATGTTTTCATCATATTTAGGCTCTTTAGAGAAAAATGCTTTGAAATTTTCAGAAGTTACAATCATCACTATTACTGCTGTCATTTAAGTTGATATTCATGGCAGATAATATTAATTACTCTTGTTGAGAAAAATAAATAATTATTATTATTATGGTGAATATTAATTGCCTAACAATGGAGTTACATTTCCAATGTTTATGTGTGGGTATGGTCAATAACATGATTAAATTTCATCAACATAAAATACAAAATATATTTACAGTTAGAATACTAGAAGGTTTTGTAAAATCATCTCAGATGGACAGCTTTTTTAGTTTTCTCTTTATATGCCATGACCAAAAGCAACTTGGGTAGGAAAATGTCCATCATATAAAGAAGTCAAGGCATGATCTTGAAGAAGAAACTGTGCTTATTGCTTTCACCCAGTTCACATTTAGCACATTGCTTATACAACTAGCTCAGGAACATAACTAGAGGTAGTGCTTTTTTTACAATGTACTAGGCTTTTCTGCTTCAGTTATCAATCAACAAATACCTCAAAGAGGTGGAGTACAAGGTTCATGCTTCCCAATAGCTCCAGCAGCTGCTGAGGACACAGTGTGTGCATGATTCACGAATAGACTAAGGCTTATGGATGTGACGGGAAGTTCACAGTTTTCAGTGACTTTGTAAAAAGTGTTGTACTCAATGTGGGGACTAGAAGTGATTCTGTGTAAGTCCCACAGGCATATGGAGCAATTCCCAACTCATTGAGAAAACTACAAACTCAAGAATAAAGGCATAGTTGATTTAACATAATATGTCATCCTCAGAGGAAAACTGCAGAAAGAAACCCAAACTTAAATAGCAGTCCCATAGACAGAAAGGACAGCTCAACCCAAATAGGATTTACTGTAAGTACCACAGCTAATAAAAAAAAAGTTTATTACAATTTATAAATAAAACATACTAAGGAAAGGAAAGTTCAGCCAATAAACTAACTCTACATGTGCAAATAACAGAACAGAAATAGAAACAACATACAAATCCAAGATCTCATGCCTCCTCAAGTCCCTAAGCTCCCTTAAAAACACCACCTAATGAAAATGAGTTGTAGGATCTACTAGACAAAGAATTCAAAAGAATAATTACACATTTGTTCAAACAATCCAAAAAGGTATATTTTAAAGGAAATAAAATCCAAGAAAAACGAAATGAGGATATACATCCAAGATATAAAAATAGAAAGAGTTGCTAATGATAACCCAAAAACTGTGTGCTGTTCAAAACAAAAAGACACAAGAAGCCAGGTTAAAAAAAAAACTCAGAAGAAAGCCTTACAAATAGAATGGATCATATGCAAAACAGAGAACTAGGGAAGGAAGATAAGATTGAGGAAGTGGATCATTAAGTAAATATCAATAATAAATGTAACAATGAAATATGAACAGAAAAGACATCCAGAAGTATTTGTACAATACAAACTAGAGTCAAGATGTTGTAATATTTTTAAGGAGGAGAGGAAGTAGTGCAGGCATTAGGGAGGTAAATGTGGATCTGATAGGAGTGAGGGAACAAATGGAAATGAGTATGATCCAAATATGTGGTATGAAATTCTCAAAGAATTAAAGTATTTAAAAAAGACAAATGAGAAGTCCCACAAACATGCCTATTGGGCAATGTCATAGATGCAATGTTTAAAGTGAGGTTTCCTCTTACCAAGTTGACAACAAACTTGAGGGCACCAATGTACCTGGAGACAAGTTCATGGGTAATGTCTGATCAAAAACAAAGTTGCAAATGCTGTGTGATTCTATGTTTTTCTCTCAAAGTAAGGAAGACTAACAAAATGACCAGATTTAGTGAGATGTGTGAATATCACCAAAATGCACTCCATATGTGGTAGATTGAATGAAAATGGTTCTATAGGCTCATAGTGACTGGCCCTATTGAACATTTGGCCTTGTTGGAGTAGGTGTGGCATTGTTGGAGGATGTGCATCCTTGGGGGCAGGCTTGGGGTCTCAAATGATCAAGCTATGTCCAGTGTGGCTCACTTGCTCTTCCTGCTGCCTACATATCCAGATTCAGAACCCTCAGCTACCTCTCCAGCACATGTCTGCCTGCATGCTACCATATTTCCTGCTATAACAATAATAGACTACTGACCTATAAGCAAGCTCCAAATATTGTGGCCTTGCTCTGATAACAAGATGTAAATATTAGTTTTTCTTGTGCTAATTCTTTGATACATTAGCCATTCCTAATCAGTGTAGTATGGGATATTCTTCACCTGGATTGCCTTCAGGTACTTTTAGAAACTGTAGCTAATGACTGTCATTTAGAACTATTGGCATCAGAATGCTTAGACTAGTATCAAAAAAATTATATTGAAAAGTATGTGGCAGTTTTCCTTTATAAGAATTGCCATAGTCATGGTGTCTCTTCACAGCTATAGAAATCTTATCTAAGGCAGTTTGTATGTATGAAATTTTCAGAGAATTAATTAAATATTTTACATGTCTAAAGATTGGAAATAACAACTATAAATTCTCAAAAGCTTAATTGCCACATACTTTCCAATATACTTTTTTATACTAGCCTAAATATTCTAATACAATAGTCCTAAATGATGCTAATTTTCTACCATTTAAAAATTGCCTGAAGGTAATCCAGGTGAAGGATGTCACACAACCTACACTGATCAGGAACAGCTAATATATGAAACAATAACCACAAGAAAGACTCTAATATTTACTTCTAGTTATCAGAGCCAGGCCACAATGTCAGGAGCTGTCTGGAAATCATACTTTATTGCCCTCCCCATCCTGGTTCCCATCCAAGGTCATATTGGACTTAAAGAAATCAGAAGGCCTGTGGTCATAATTAGAGGTACAAACAGTACTAGATGAGAGCAGGAAAAGCTTCAGGAGCATGGCCAACTCCTATCCCTCACTGCTTCTCCATATTCTTCCTCTGAGTTAGTCTTAAGGTCATGTAGAGAAAAACTCTTTCCTCTAAAATCAGCACAGAAATGGAGCTGTTCTATTTCTTCTCAAACTGGCTTCTGTGAATACCTCTAAGACCTTTTGAAAAGATTCCAAGTAGAACCAAAGTAGAATTGGATGTATGTAACAATGAGCTATAATTGTGGACACATCAATAGGTTGTTCTTATCAGTGATGCTATGGTGACTTCAGTTTTGCCAATACCAATGTCACATCTCTGAATAGAAAGACTTTCTATTGTTCACTTAAATGAACAAAGTGGCACAGAATTTGGAAAATTCTAGTTTAGCCTCTAACCTCTAGCCCCTTGCACAAGGACAGATACTTCCTGAAATTCTGGAGGCTACTGTTTATGAGATATAACAAGCTACATGTTTTCTCTCCCCTAAACAAGTTTGCTCCAACCAAAGGGGATGTGGTTGGTCATATGTATGGGGGAGATATGTAGGCATGAAACACATCAGAATGTATGACTTCGCCTGATTGGACCTGGTGGGGAAAATATAACCTTGTGACTTTCCCTTTATAAGCTGCTTCAAAATGTGGTTTGTTATGATTTTCTGAAAACCCAGGAATAGACCTTTCCAGTGTCCTTCATCCTGTCCATTATGTAATTAAAGCTTGATTCATATTTGGGTCAAAAATTGTGGTAGTGGTCTTATTCTTGACCAGTGGGATTAACAAAGTGTACAGCTTTCCATGTCTATCTCAGATGTTTCTTGATGCTTCTAAGCATTCACCAGGGTGTAACTTGAAATTCATTAATTGGAGCTTATCAACAGTCAAATAGTAGTATTTGTGGGGCTGCAGTGATGAATCAGTGTACAAGAGCATTTCTTGTGCCAGCATGAGGACCAGGTAGATACCAGCATCATGTAAAATGGTGAGTGTGGCTGTTTTGAGCCTGCTACCCAAGTGCTGCTACAATCCAGTCTAGGAAAAATGTTTGCTTGTAAGAGATCTTATGTATGTATGTATGTATGTATGTATGTATGTATCTATCTATCTATCTATCTATCTATCTATTTAGCTATATTTCTATATCTATATTTCTGATCTCTTGCAATACATAATTATATATGTTTTATATATATAGTCATTGACTATGTATCTATTTTATGAATATATATGTGTGTCTGTGTGTATATGTATATATATATATATATATATGTATATATATGTATGTGTGTGTGTGTGTGTGTGTGTAGTTGAAGAGAGGAAAAGATACCCAGTGTCATAATCGATATCACTATAGCCATACACATGTGCACACATACCCTAAAATATGTGTGCACACCTAACACAATATATCACATATACAAACAAAATCATATAAGAGTGACAGTCATGAACTAGAGCTTTGTTTTACTCTATAAAAAGAGGAAGAAAAGGCATTTGAGGAAATTCTAGTTTTTAAATAATTACACGAACTAATAATTAAATATTTTCACTTGAAAATTATTATATCAATGTTAAAAGTCTCATTTAGCAAAATTTTGGGGGCATAATAACAAGAAACCATTGAATTTGCGGCCAGGTTTAGAAGGACCACAAAGATGTAGCTTTTTTTTTTTTTTAAAGAAAATCAAAAGCAGTTTAGAGGCAACCAATAAACAAGAGTAATGATGAAGTCCAGTATGTTCTCCAATATGCCAAATCTACATGGTTAGTATGGGGCTTTTCTCAGACTAGAATCTGACTCTACCTCCAATTATGTTTGACTTTCCCTGCTATAGGCACTTGAACTAGACTGAGAAAATTAGTCTTCTCTGAGAATTTGGAATGAGTGTGGCATTCCTGCTTGTGTAGGCTGAACTTCTGAAAAATGATAAATGCATTGGAAGTAAATGTAGAAACAATTTTCTGTCAATACAGCACTAAACTAGCAAAAAAAATCATGCTACAATATGAGATAAGGAGGAAGAGAGTAGATTTTTACAGAGATATACACACAGAAACACCAAGGAAGAATGCCAGTGTAATTGGCACTCCTGAACCTGTCTTGCCCTACAGACTGGAGGCAGTCCCTTCTATTCCATTCTGGTCTAAAATGATGTTCTTTATTACAAGCAAAAGGTTGCCAATGAATACAGAGGGAAGACGTCTTAGACATTTTGAACACAAGACCGGAGTCAAATACCCTGGAAAGAAAGGGGAATTGAAAAGGACAAAGGAATTCATGCTGAGCTATCTTGTAGCCCTGAATTGTTGTTTTTGAAACCATGACTTCAAACAGCCAGCCTCTGAATCTCAGTCTTTAGAATCTCGACAGCATTGCCTCCCTTCCCCTCTTACAGGATAGAATGGAGAAACTGAATAGCACTAAGAAAAGCTAGATTTAAATAAATAAAATAAATAAAACATGAGTAAAAGAAATAAAGAGAACCTCTCTACACATACATACATACATATACATTTCCACTTTCTGCAACACCTGGAGTGTCCTAAGTTTACAGCTAATAAGCAAGAATGAAGCTGTTGGGATATTATAATCAGGAAGACACTGGCCTGTATGCCAGAGACAGAGGAGAAAATATATTTTTCTGACATTACCTCAGCTACAGAATATCTTCTGTGATTAATAATTGAATATCAGCTTACTTACCAGCTCTAAAGATCATGACATGAAATTGGTAGTTTTGCAGTATACACATTTAATCTTGAAATTTTATTCTTATTAAAAATTCAATTAAGTTTCAATATTATTTAAATGCCAGTGTGTTCATTCTGCTTTAGTTTAATTCACTTACTGTGTTGGTGGTGTACTGTGTGTTTGAAATATTATTAGTTTACAAAGAGGCAGAAACAATAATAAAATCCAACTCAAACTTTTAAGGAGCTTGCTTGCTAATAGAAGAATCAAATTTGAACATGAAAAGTTTCAATATGTATTGTGAAGAGCCCATTACAGACGTGTGCATCCAAAGGAAAATTAATGGAAACCAAATGGAGTGGGGCAAGATCTTCCCAAAATAGGCTTAGAAGAGAAAATTACCAAGAGCTGGTTAACACAAGGAAATTTGGTACATAAAATGTAAGATGGTCAAGAGAAAAACACTAGTGAAAACCTTAGTGACTGGATTTGCAAAAGTAGAGTTAACAAAAAAAGACACAACAGACACCCAAGAAGAATCAAACATCTTGGTATTGAGGTAGGAACAAGAGACCAATGCCATCCTCATGAGAGTAACATGACGTCCAAGACTCCTTTCTGCTAAAATTTCCCTGAGTCAGAGAATATATTCTCTCAGAGGATAAGGACAATGCGCACGAGTCTGAAACTAATATGCTAACACGTTTGAGTAATCTTTCTTGATTAACATCATTTTCATCGGTCTGCCAGATGTAATTCTCTCTTCCATTAGCACTGACGACTCAGGGTACTTTTCTGTAGAACTTCAATTATAAGTGTCCTGGTTCCTGGCTTGAATGTATGTGAATGTATGTGTTATGTGCACATATGTACCAGTAAGCATATTTAGATGCCAGAGGAAGTCATAGAGTTTCCTGCACTATATTCCCCACTCTAACACCTTGAAGCATAATCCCTTGGTAGACCTATAAGTCTTCCCCAAGGCTCAAAAATAAAACATCTTCCACATAATAGGGTGTTTTCAGGACACCTAGAAACTTACTATACAGTATCCTTTATTATTGTAAAGAATTTGGTTTGTAAGTGAAAAGAGAAGATGCTATTAAACAAAAAGACTTTATCATTTGGTGACAGAAAGAAGAGATGGCCAGAAAGCCCTAACATCTTCTTGTCACTGTCTCCTTTTGCACTGGGGTTACAGACATGCACAGCCATACCTGCATTTTTCTAGCTTTACAATCAAACACAACCTGCCCAAAAACCAACAGAACCCTGGGAGTTGGGTTTTGACTAGATCCTCACACTTGCACAGCCAGCACCTTTAGTCCATGGAGACTTCCTGGTTTGTTAGAAACACAAATTTGCTAATTCATTAGGTTTTTATAGCATACCACTTCTCCATGCTGTGATTTGTTTTGTTTTGTTTTGTTTTCCTCTTTGATAAAAGAGGGAAGCCCTAAAAGTATTTTCTGTTGCTTCAAGGATACCTATAGTTTGTCAATGGGATAAAAGATGTGTGACTCCCAACCCCAGCTCTTTGAACTGTCCTTAAAATGCCTTTGTTAAAGGCATTCAAGTCTTTGTTTGTTTTAAATAGCAAACACACAAAAGAAGGTAGAACCATAGTAGATAGAAAACATTTCAATAGAGATTTTTTTCTCCCAAATCAATTATAAAAACAACTTGTGAGTTAAAATGTTTTATCCACTGTTTTCAAGAAACCAATTTAGATTATATGAATTAAGACAAATTGGCAACAATAATGCAAGCAGCCATTGATTTCAACACCAAGCCAATTAAAATAGCCATTAATTCATGCAGTAATACAGTGTGTGGAGGGCAAGTTACTAATTTCTTTCAATAATTCAAGATATATTCTTACAGGAAAAAGAATTTTAATTTCATTTGATATTTTCAAGCTTCCTCTGGTCTCTACCACTAAGTTTCAAGGTTTATTTTCTAATGCCACCATTATAGTTTTTCCTTAATATGATATTCATTGCACAAATTCATGTGTGCTATGTACTAAGTTTCACTGTATCCTGAAATTGCTATGTATTTGGAAGATATCCCATCTCCCTCAAATATTGGTGAGAAACATACAGGAAAATGGGCTATACCCTTAGACTCTAGTCTTGCTGGATCTAAAGAATACAAACTGTACTCTTTCTTGGTTAAGATCAGCTGATCCACCATTCTGAGTCTTCCAGTTTCCACTGTAAATTGAGACTGACTTTACCTTTATTTTTATTTTTTTATTAGATATTTTCTTCATTTATATTTCAAATGTTATCCCCAAAGTCCCCTATACCCACCCCCTGCCCTGCTACCCAACCCACCCACTCCCACTTTCTGGCCCTGGCATTCCCCTGTACTGGGCCTTCGCAAGACCAAGGGCCACTCCTCTCATTGGTGTCTCTAGTTGCATATGAATTACCTTTAGAATGGTACTTTCATACCATTCTAAAAGTCCATTCAGAGACAATGACTATGGTCCTTTAAGGGAGATTTATCATACTAATCATTAATTTCTGGTCATTTAATAGAGATCCAAGGATATGTATATACAAAAAAATGCAGATGGTGAAATTGCCATTTAAAAAGTTATAAAATTGAGGGAAATTTTTCACACCTGAAAAGTCTCAGGTATTTTGTAAAGGAAATAGATTAGTAGTGAGTACTGTGATACCCTAGATTCTGAGAAATTTTGCTTTGGCTAAAGATACAATTCATCTTATAGAGAACTTCCTTAGCATGAATAAAACCCTCTATTTGATCTCTAGCACCATCCAACCAGACCTAGTAATCCACACCAGTAATCACAGTACTCAAGACATAGAGGCAGGTGGATCAAAGTTCAAGGTCATCCTTGATGATTTAGGGAGTTTGAGGCCAAGATTAGCCACTTGAGAACCCATCTCAAAAAAAAAAAAATCAGAACAAAACAATAAACAAACTGTGTTATGTACTTCACCCCTCCCTGGATACACAACAGTTAACCAGAAATGGACTTGAATACTCAGACAGCTATTGAGATTCACATCTAGTTCTGATCTCAAGTCTTTATATATGTCAACATTTTAGAAATGAAGTAACTGTATTTGCACAGTGTTTCTTTAATATACACGTGCACATGTTGCCGGCTTCAACACAGGTACTACACTCTGCTTTCCTTATAAGCTTAATGTTTTAGCAAAATCATTTTTCCATGTAGGGGTATGTAATCTATAGTGTTTAATGTCACATTTTCACTGTGTTCCTTGCTGTTAGATTTTTTAAAAGCATCTCTCTAATATTGGACATGTAAATTCTCTTTATGCTAGGCAATGTGTACACAAAGATAATTATTTCTTCTTTCTCTTTTTCTCTTCCATTCCCCTGCTCTTCCTCTACCTATTGGTAGAGCCTCTACCACAAAGGTAGCCTACAAGTCATAGAACTTATCATGTAAGTGAGAATAGTTTTGAATTTCTAATCTTCCTGTCTCTACCTCCCAAGAGCTGTATTGTAAACACACACTACCATACCTAAGTTATTTAGTACTCTGGATCAAACCCCCCAGAGCACCCTGCATACTGAGCAACCACTATTCCAATAGAACTACATCTCTATCTCCATACTTTTGCTTCTTGATCTATGTTTCAATTGTGGATTTATCAGAGTATGGTACTTGAACATCTGTCTCATTCTTTTTTTGTGCAATACTTCCTCAAAACAGATGTACTAATTTAAAATAGAGTATTGCTGATTTTCACAGGAATATTAACACCACTCACATTCCAAAACGGGAAGAACATGAAGGTTGAAGGATTTTTATTTTGTAATGTAGTTGTGAATTGCTCTCAAAAAAAGATGATGCTAGACCTCCTTCCATCCTCAAATTAAATGAGATCCCAGAAGATTGAAATATTTATTGTTAATATTACCTGTTCTGAGGGACAAGTATAATGAATTTCTTTTTTTTTAGGCTAATACTCTAGCTGTGGTCAGAATATCTCATAGAAACTTAAGTGAGTCCAGAAAGTTCAGCTTCTGGTTTACTGTAGAAAAACTGTTATGCATCATAAACAGCAAATAATTAGTAACTTATTATTAGTATGTTCATAATCATGATAGTAAGTGCTGATATTTGCACAATGCTATTTTTTCAGTATTTTTCCCATATGTTTGATACTAGGGAAAAGAGAAGATTATTACAATGTCAGTAATATACAGAGAACAATGTGTTACCAATAAAGGTAGTATCTCTGTGGTTGTTTAAATGAGAATATGTCCCATAAAGTAAAATATATGAATACTTGTATCTCAGTTAGTGGCACTGTATGGGAATGAATAGGAGGTGTGGCCTTGTTGGAGAAGTTGTATCAATGGGATAGGCTTTGAGGTTTCAAAAGACTAACCCTACTCGAAGACTCTCTACCTCCAGTTTATGATTCACGATGTGAACTCTCAGTGACCATGCCTTTGTTCTGACAGCATGAACTCTTATCCACCTGAAACCATAATCACAAATAAATTCTTTCACCTATAAATTCTCTTGATCATGGTGATTTATTTCAGTAATAGAAATGCAACTATTACAATCTCAGTCATTGCTGAACTGTATAGGTTTTTTAGGTTAAAAATCAGCATATTAAATATTAACTTTTAATTTTAAAGAGAGTAATAGTAAGTATTCATATATAAAACATCTATTTCAAGATACACAAAACAGAAATTTATTAACTGAGCTGAAGTTATCAAAACAGTGAATACTGCTGAAATGTAGAAAGTACTATTCAGATGGGGCATATAATGAGCACACCAGGAAATGAAGCTTTTGGGACATTTTATCTCATCTCTAACTTTCTCATTGTCTTCAGGTTTTTGAGACCATTCTGAGGGCTTTTGTTTAATGACATCAGCCAAGAATTGGAATCCCATGCTTTTCTACCCATCTCTGAGAGTAGACATACTTAGCATCTCAAAGCAGAAATTTATACCTATCAATATCTTATTCAAAAGCAAAATATTCTCCTTCATTAAAGTCACCCATTTTCAATACAATAGTTTAAGTTTAGGTATGAAGAACAGTGAGTGGTCTTTAAGATTATAGAGATAAAATCCCATACCAACAGCAGAGGGTCCCAAGGTCCCCCGAGGACTCTCCACACTGCAGGCACCATAACACACCCAGGATCTTGAGATTAGTAGTGAGTGGAATGCAACATAAGTTCCAAAAACCTGGAGGGTCTTGTGCCAGCAGGAACAGGGACAAAGGAAACCTGCCCAACCAGTAGCTGGGGTTCATTCGGCCCTAGCACACTCAGGATCTTGGGATCACTGCAGGAACAGGAACAAAGGAAACAAGCCCAAACAGCAGCTGGGATTTGTTCTGGTGGCTCCAGCCATGCAACATCTTGGGTGCATACTCAGCAGGCCCTAGCATACCCAGGATCTTGGGATCACTGAGACCAGTCAACACAGGAGAGCACATGGGCAGCAGAAACAACAAAGCTTCTTGAACAGGGTCCCTTCAGGCCTTCATCCCCAGCTAGGAGGCAGAGCAGAGACCCAGACCCCTGGGCACCTTCCCCAGCAGAGGAGTGTTAGCCTAGAGGGAGGACTCTGACCCAAGGAATCAGGAGGGGATCTGAGCTCCAGACTTCTGTGCACCTTCCCTGCAAGAGGAGAGCTTTCCTGCATAGAGTGCTCTGACCACTGGGACTCAGGAGAGAGTTGAACTCCCAGGAGTGCTGACAGATGCTAACAGAATCACAGGAGGAACAAGCTCCAGCCAGAGACAGCTAGGACATCTAACATGAGAGATTACGAGATAGAGAAAGGCAAACATAAGAATATTACTAACAGACACCAAGACCACTCGGCATCATCAGAATCCAGTATGCCCACCACAGCTAGTCCTGGATATCCCAATAAACCCGAAAAGTAAGAATCCGGTTTAAAATCATATCTCATGATGCAAGTAGATGATTTTAAGAAGGGCATAAATAACTCACTTAAAGAAATAAAGGAGAACACAGCAAAACAGGTAGAACTTTTTTTTTTTTAAAGTTCAGGAAAACACTGCTAAACAGGTACAAGTCCTTAAAGAGGAAACACAAAAAACCCTTAAAGAATTAGAGGAAAACACAACCAAGCAGGTGGTGGAATTCAACAACATCATCCAAGATCATCCAAGATCTAAAAATAAAGAAATCACAAAGGGAGACAACTCTGGAGATAGAAATCCTAGGAAAGAAAACAGGAGCCATAGATGTGAGCATCAGCAACAGAATACAAGAGATGGAAGAGAGAATCTCAGGTGCAGAAGATTCCATACAAAACATGGACACAACAATCAAAGAAAATACAAAATGCAAAAAGACCCTAACTCAAAACATGCAGGAACTCCAGGACACAATGAGAAGAACAAACCTTTGGATAAAAGGTATAGATAAGAATGAAGATTTTCAACTTAAAGGGCCAGCAAATATCTACAACAAAATTACAGAAGTAAACTTCCATAGCCTAAAGAAAGAGATGCCGATGAACATACAAGAAGCCCACAGAACTCCAAATACACTGGACCAGAAAAGAAGTTATGAAACAAATGGATTTAACAGATATCTACAGAACATGTTATACTAAAAGAAAAGAATATACCTTCTACTCAGTACCTCATGGTACCTTCTCCAAAGTTGATCATATAATTGGTCATAAAATATTACTCAACAGATACAAAAATATTGAAATTGTCCCATGCATCCTATAAGATCAACATGAACTAAGGCTGATCTTCAATAACAACATAAATAATAGAAAGTCAACATTCATGTGGAAACTGAACAACACTCTTCTCAATGATACCTCAGTCAAGGAAGGAATAAAGAAAGAAATTAAGGACTTTTGGGAGTTTAATGAAAATGAAGCCACAACATACCCAAACTTATGGGACACAATGAAAGCAGTCCTAAGAGGAAAACTCATAGCTCTGAGTGTCTCAAAAGAAACTACAGAGAGCATACACTAGCAGCCTGACAGCACACCTAAAAGCTCTAGAACAAAAGTAATCAAATTCTCCCAAGAGGAGTAGACAGCAGGAAATAATCAAACTTGGGCTGAAATCAACCAAGTGGAAACAAAAAGAACTATACAAAGAATCAACCAAATGAGGAGATGGTTCTTTGAGATAATCAGCAAGATAGATAAACCCTTAGACAAACTAACTAGAGGGCACAGGGACAGCATCCTAATTAACAAAATCAGAAATGAAAAGGGGGACATATAAACAGAAACCAAGGAAATCCAAAAATCATCAAATCCTACTACAAAAGGCTAGACACAGCAAAAAAGGAAAACCTGGATGAAATGAACAATTTCCTAGACAAATACCATGTACCAAAGTTAAATCAGGATCAGATTAATGATCTAAGTAGTCATTAATAGTCTCACAACCAAAAAAAAGCCCAGGACCAGATGGGTTCAGTGCAGAGTTCTATCAGACCTTCAAAGAAGACCTAATTCCAATTCTACTCAAACTATTCCACAAAATAGAAACAGAAGGTACTCTACCCAATTCATTCTATGAAGCCACAATTACTCTGACACCTAAACCACACAAAATTCCAACAAAGAAAACTTCAAACCAATTTCCCTTATGAATATTGATGCAAAAATACTTAATAAAATCCTGCAAACCCAATACAAGAACACATCAAAATGATCATCCATCATGATCAAGTAGGCTTCATTCCAGGGATGTAGGGATGGATTAATATATGGAAATCCATCAATGTAATCCACTATATAAACAAACTCAAAGACAAAATCTTTATGATCGTCTCTTTAGATGCTGAGAAAGCATTTGACAAAATCAAACACCCATTCATGATAAAAGTCTTGGAAATATCAGGAATTCATGGCCCATACCTAAACATAATAAAAGCAATATATAGCAAACCAGTAGCCAACATCAAACTAAATGGAGAGAAACTTGAAGCAATCCCACTAAAATCAGGGACTAGACAAGACTGTCCACTTTATCCCTACCTATTCAATATAGTACTAGAAGTTCTAGCCAGAGCAATTTGAAAACAAAAGGAGATCAAGGGGATACCATTTGGAAAGGAAGAAGTCAAAAAGTCAAAATATCACTATTTGCAGATGATATGATAGTATATATAAGTGACCCCCAAAATTCCACCAGAGAACTGCTAAACCTGATAAATAGCTTCAGTGCAGTAGCTGGAGATAAAATTAACTTGAACAAATCAGTGGACTTTCTGTACACAAAGGATAAACAGACTAAGAAAGAAATTATGGAAACTGCATGGTCCTGGTACAACGACAGACAGAGAGTTAGATCAATGGAATAGAATTGAAAACCCAGAAATGAACCCACACACCTATAGTCACTTGATCTTTGACAAAAGAGCTAAAACCATCCCATGGAAAAAAGACAGCATTTTCAACAAATGGTGCTGGTACAACTGGCAGTTATCATGTACAAGAATGCGAATTGATCCATTCTTATCTCCTTGTACAAAGCTCAAGTCTAAGTAGATCAAAGACCTCCAGATAAAACCAGAGACACTGAGATTAATAGAAGAGCAAGTGGGGAAAAGCCTCGAAGATATGGGCACAGAGGAAAGTTTCCTGAGCAGAACACCAATGGCTTGTGCTGTAAAATCTAGAATCAACAATGGGACCTCATAAAATTGCAAAGCTTCTGTAAGGCAAAAGACATTGTCAACAAGTCAAAAAGGCCTCCAAAAGATTGAAAAAGGATTTTTATCAATCTTAAATCCAATAGGCAACTAATATCTAATATATACAAACAACTTAAGAAGCTGTACTCCAGAAACATAAAATAACCCTGTTAAAATATGGGGTGCAGAGCTAAACAAAGAATTCTCAACTGAGGAATACCAAATGGCTGAGAAGCACTTGAAAAAATGTTCAACATTCTTAGTCATCAGGGAAATGCAAATCAAAACAACCCTGATATTCCACCTCACATCAGTCAGAATGGCTAAGTTCAAAAATTCAGGTGACAGCAGATGCTGGGAAGGATATGGAGAAAGAGGAACACTCTTCCATTGTTGCTGGGATTGCAAGCTTGTGCAACCACTCTGGAAATCAGTATGGTGGTTCCTCTGAAAATTGGACATAGTACTACCAGAAGATCCAGTAATACCTCTCCTGTGCATATACCTGGAAGATGTTCCAACGTGTAATAAGGACACATGCTCCACTATGTTCATAGCAGCCTCATTTATAATAGTCAGAAGCTAGAAACAACCCATATGTCCCTCAATAGAGGAAATGATATAGAAAATGTGGTACATTTACACAATGGAGTACTACTCAGCTATTAAAACAATGAATTTATGAAATTCTTGGGCAAATGGATGGATCTGGAGGATATCATCCTGAGTGAGGTAACCCAATCACAAAAGTACTCATATGATATGCACTCACTGATGACTGTATATTAACCCAGAAATTTAGAATACCCAAGAAACAATTTGAAAAACACATGAAACTCAAGAACGACCAAAGTGTGGATACTTTGTTCCTGCTTAGAATGGGGACCAAAATACCCATTGAAGGAGTTACAGAGACAAGATTTGGAGCTGAGATGGAAGGAAGGACCATCCAGAGACTGCCCTACCCAAGGGTCCATCCCATAATCAGCCATCAAATGCAGACACTATTGCATATGCCAACAAGATTTTGCTGAAAGGACCCTGATATAGCTGTCTCTTATGAGGCTAGGCCAGAGCCTGGCAAATACAGAAGTGGATGCTCACAGTCATCTATTGGATGGCACACAGGTCCCCCAATGGAGGAGGTAGACAACATACCAAAGGAGCTGAAAGGTTCTGCAACCCTGTAGGATGAACATCAATATGAACTAACCAGTACCCCCTGTCCCATCCAGCAGGACCTAGTTATTCCGCCGGTCGAGGAGGATCAAGGCCTGCAAGAGAAGTGGGCAGAGAAAGGGGAGCAAGACTAAGCAAAGAGTTGTCAAGGTCTGTTTAATGAAGTCTAGGAGCCTGATTATAAGCACACAGTGAGAGAAAATAGGGAGGGGTTGAGGGGGGCATAATAAAATACAGAGAAAGGGATGGACATATGGGGCAGATGCTGATTATAGGCTTCTTGCAGCTTATCTTGGAATGTGATCCCTAAAACTGTCCCCGGCAGCCTTCAAACATTCTGCAGTTTATCTTGGAGTTCCACTCCTGACTAAACAGTCCCGGGAAGCCATCAAACATCTTGTAGGTATCTTGGAGTGCCATAAACAGTCCCAGGCACCAAACAGAGACATGGAGGAAGAGGTGAAGCTGCCTTAATCTAAGCAGTTCTAGGTGCCAAGTGAAGGAGGGAGTGAAGCTGGCAGTCTCAGGTGCCAGGTGGAGGCAATGAAGGAGGGGGTGACATAATTCCCTTCAAAAGGTCAGCGGATCTTTAGGGTGAGAGTTATTGTGGGACCTAGTTTCCCACAGTTTGGTCTCTCACATCTCCCCCTTTTTTCTTTATTAAAGGTGGGGGGTGGACACAAAAAAGAGGGTCGGTGAAGCACCTGTCTTAGGCCTTTTCCGTGGTCCATGTCCAACTACTGCAATAGCTAGGCCTTTTCAGGTCCTAGGTGGGCAAGGCCCCTATCTTAGGCCATGTGAGTTGCTCCCACTCCCAGTACCACGTCTTATTCCAATGACTTGATCAGGCCACTGGTAGTCGTGGTGGGCACCCAGACAGTGGACTCACAATAATCCTGTCATTGGGTAACCTTGCAGCCAATAGGCAGTGTGCATCTAGCTTGTGGCACCACAAGATCCCCTCATTTGTAACTCCACAGCTTATGGCCCTCAGACACTATAAGACCTGGAGGTCATCCCATCCATCATTGTCGTTTCTACAGCTTATGGAACCAAGAAGGGTCCATTTCTGCAGCAAGGGTGGAGAACTGAAGGACAAAGGCTGCCCTCTCTGCATCGTTGGAAGAGAGGTCTTCACCTGAGTCTCGGATGTCTACTCGATGGTAGTGTAGTTAGTGCAACTGTTTTGTTTAAGGCAGAATCAATCTGTAACTTAACAAAACTGGTGAATCTGTTGAAAGTCCAAGGGCCAAATGCAAAAGCAACAGAATGTCCACGAAGGGTCCCAAAAGGCTGGGAAGCAAGGTTGAAAGCCAGGGTTTGATTACACACTTCAAACAGGGGTGAGGGTGGAAGCATCTGGGGTCCTAAAAGACAGAGACCAATACCAGATATTTGGCCAAGAGTCAGCCCTTCTTTAGACTCCAGATGCCATCTCAGAAAGAAAGTATCATTGGTGGCAATCACCTCTCCAAAAAGGGCTATTCCTTCATAAAAAGGATGCTAGGATAAATAACAAATCCAACAATCCCTAGCAAGGGTAGAATTGGCCTCATGAGTGGCATGTAGTGAGGCATTAACCATAATAGCAATAAGTTCTGCCATACATAACTATAAGAATTCTAAACTTACGTTGTTAAGCTTGCCCTGAGATGTCTAACTCTATGTAGTAGATAGTAAAGCCTGATTTCTTTCACCATCTCTCTTATAATACTAGAGGCAATTCTGAATGTCACCAAATAAGCAACATTCTTCTGATATCTGAAATTTCTGTCTTTGAAGCCTTAATATCTGCTATATCCTGCCTTATTGCTGAGACTACTACTTCTAAGACATTAACCTTTGCCTCCAATTTTTTATCTACAATAAGTTGCTCTGACAAAGCTTTGGAAATATTCTTATGCATATCATTAACAAAATGAGCAGTATGCAGCTGCTGATCTAAAGCTGTGGTGGATATTGAAGTTAAAGTTGCAATTAAAGCAGTAGATCCTAAAATTGCCCATTTGACCTTTTCCAGTTTGCATTCTCGGATTTTTAAACCAAGGATCAGTTCCTAACTCTAACAGACAGCAAAACATAAGGAGGTCTCTTTAACAAAATCATAACAGCAGATTCCTTATCTAAATTAGGATTTACATAATTACTTAACTGACAAGAATTACAAAGAATATGAAAAGATTTGTCAAGATTGGTGATCTTAACTCTTAAAATTATCTAACAATAGAGCATATAGGTAAGGTACACAAGCTTTAACAGCTATAGGAGAGTTGGCCTGAATGGCCAAAAACTGTCTCTGATGAAATCTTGTCAAATACACTGTAGCAGTCTCTACGCAACACAGGTCATCATTTTTAGTTGTCCCCAAGTTGACACCAGGTCGGCTCTCCTTGCTGTAGCCCATGGCAGAGATAGGAAGTTTCTTCATCTTATTTGCAAGTGGCTGCTCTCCCTGATTCCTCTTTCTCTGTGCGCTCAACACAGCTTTCTTATCACCAGTTTCAGGGCACTCAGGAACTCACAGGTCAGTCTTTCACACAAATCTGCAGCATTCTGTGGAAAAAAGAGAAACACTGCCCCCTTTTCCCCATATTAAATATCTGAACAAGTTCATGCCATGTGCCAATAAATGGATCCTTTTCATCTCACCTAGACATGATTATGTCTAGTTTTAAGATACTATAAGGCATTTATTAAGTTCTTTGACATCCAAATTTCAAAATTCTTAAAAATAAAAGTATGGTTTAAATAATGTGCATAGAGGTATAATTTCTCCCCTTCTTTGTTTTTAAGAAGATAGAGTTTTTAAAGTTCCACATCTTAAATACTTGACTGTTGTAGTCAGTTTTAATATAACATGGGCAGTGACTAATTACAATTTCAAATATTTCTCTTGAAGAGTGGTTGTAACTAGAATGCTTGAAAAGTTATTATAGTCACATGTGTATAATTTATTTATTTATTAATCAGAAAAAAAAGAGCATTCATTTGCAGCAATTGATTAAGTATAGGTCCTCAAGAATTAACACCATTATGTGGAAACAGGTAGGAACTGAGGACAGCAAGAACAAATTTTTTACAATTTGACATGCACATTCTCTAAAAATACGAAAATATTATCTTAAACAATTACTATTTTGAATACATAAAAAATTATATTGAATATATAAAGAGATTATATAGCCAATTTTTTAAAGTACAATGAGCACATTCAACTATTCCTTGTCCCATGGGGTTATAAGGAATTCCAATTTCATGTTTGATGTCAAATTCTTTTTTATTTTTTTTAAAATTTTTAATGTTTTTTATTACGTATTTTCCTCAATTACATTTCCAATGCTATCCCAAAAGTCCTCCATACCCCCCCACTTCCCTACCCACCCATTCCACTTCTTTTGGCCCTGGCATTCCCCTGTATTGGGGCATATAAACTTTGCAAGTCCAATGGGCCTCTCTTTCCAGTGATGGCCGACTAGGCCATCTTTTGATACAAATGCAGCTAAAGTCAAGAGCTCTGGGGTACTGGTTAGTTCATAATAATGTTCCACCTATGGGGTTGCAGTTCCCTTTAGCTCCTTGGGTACTTTCTATAGCTCCTCCATTGGGGGCCCTGTGATCCATCCAATAGCTGACTGTGAGCATCCACTTCTGTGTTTGCTAGGCCCCGGCTTTGTCTCACAAGAGACAGCTATATCTGGGTCCTTTCAGCAAAATCTTGTTAGTGTATGCAATGGTGTCAGCGTTTGGAAGCTGATTATGGGATGGATCCATGGATATGGCAGTCTATAGATGGTCCATCCTTTCATCACAGCTCCAAACTTTGTCTCTGTAACTATTTCCATGGGTGTTTTGTTCCCAATTCTAAGAAGGGGCATATTGTCCACACTTTGGTCTTCATTCTTCTTGAGTTTCATGCGTTTAGCAAATTATATCTTATATCTTGGGTATCCTAAGTTTTGGGCTAATATCCACTTATCAGTGAATACATATTGTGTAAGTTCCTTTGGGATTGTGTTACCTCACTCAAGATGATGCCCTCCAGGTCCATCCATTTGGCTAGGAATTTCATAAATTCATTCTTTTTAATAGCTGAGTAGTACTCCATTGTGTAAATGTACCATAATTTCTGTATCCATTCCTCTGTTGAGGGGCATCTGGGTTCTTTCCAGCTACTGGCTATTATAAATAAGGCTGCTATGAACATAGTGGAGCATGAGTCCTTCTTACCGGTTGGGACATTTTCTGGATATATGCCCAGGGAGGTATTGCGGGATCCTTCTGTAGTACTATGTCCAATTTTCTGAGGAACCGCCAGACTGATTTCCAGAGTGGTTGTACAAGCTTGCAATCCCACCAACAATGGAGGAGTGTTCCCCATTCTCCACATCCTCGCCAGCATCTGCTGTCACCTGAATTTTTGATCTTAGCCATTCTGACTGGTGTGAGGTGGAATCTCAGGGTTGTTTTGATTTGCATTTCCCTGATGATTAAGGATGTTGAACATTTTTTCAGGTGCTTCTCTGCCATTCAGTATTCCTCAGGTGAGAATTCTTTGTTCAGTTCTGAGCCCCATTTTTAATGGGGTTATTTGATTTTCTGGAGTCTACCTTCTTGAGTTATATATATATATATATATATATATATATATATATATATATATTTAGGGTTACTTATACATACTATCATGTCATCTGCAAAAAGTGATATTTTGACTTCATCTTTTCCAATTTGTATCCCTTTGATCTCCTTTTGTTTTCGAATTGCTCTGGCTAGGACTTCAAGTGCAATGTTGAATAGGTAGGGAGTAAGTGGACAGCCTTGTCTAGTCCCTGATTTTAGAGGGATTGCTTCAAGCTTCTCACCATTTACTTTGATGTTGGCTACGGGTTTGCTGTTGATTGCTTTTATCATGTTTAGGTATGGGCCTTGAATTCCTGATCTTTCCAAGACTTTTATCATGAATGGGTGTTGGATCTTGTCAAATGCTTTTTCCGCATCTAACGAGATGATCATGTGGCTTTTGTCTTTGAGTTTGTTTATATACTGGATTACGTTGGTGGATTTCCATATATTGAACCATCCCTGCATCACTGGGATGAAACCTACTTGGTCGGGATGGATGATTGTTTTGATGTGTTCTTGGATTCAGTTAGCAAGAACTTTATTGAGGATTTTTGCATCAATATTAATAAGGGATATTGGTCTAAAGTTTTCTATTTTTGTTGGGTCTTTTTGTGGTTTAGGTATCAGAGTAATTGGGGCTTCATAGGATGAGTTGGGTAGAGTATCTTCTATTTCTATTTTGTGGAATAGTTTGTGAAAACTGGGATTAGATCTTCTTTGAAGGTCTGATAGAACTCTGCACTAAACCCATCTGGTCCTAGGCTTTTTTTGGTTGGGAAATTATTAATGACTGCTTCTTATTCTTTGGGGGATATAGGGCTGTTTAGATCATTAACCTGATCTTGATTCAACTTTGGTACCTGGTATCTGTCTAGAAACTTCTCCATTTCATCCAGGTTTTCCAGTTTTGTTGAGTATAGCCTTTTGTAGAAGGATCTGATGGTATTTTGGATGTCTTCAGGATCTGTTGTTATGTCTCCTTTTTCATTTCTGATTTTGTTAATTAGAATGCTTTCCCAGTGCCCTCTAGTGAGTCTGGCTAAGGGTTTATCTATCTTGTTGATTTTCTCAAAGAACCAGCTCCTTGATTGGTTGATTCTTGTTTCCACTTGGTTGATTTCGGCCCTGAGTTTGATTATTTCCTGTCGTCTACTCCTCTTGGGTGAATTTGCCTCCTTTTGTTCTAGTGCTTTTAGGTGTGTTGTCAAGCCTCTAATGTGTGCTCTCTCTAGTTTCTTTTTCGAGGCACTCAGAGCTATGAGTTTTCCTCTTAGAAATGCTTTCATTGTGTCCCATAAGTTTGGGTATGTTGTGGCTTCATTTTCATTGAACTCTAAAAAGTCCTTAATTTCTTTCTTTATTCCTTCTTTAACCAAGGAATCATTGAGAACAGTGTTGTTCAGTTTCCACGTGAATGTTGGTTTTCTATTATTTATTTTGTTATTGAAGATCAGCCTTAGTCCATGGTGATCTGATAGGATACATGGGACAATTTCAATATTTTTGTATCTGTTGAGGCCTATTTTGTGACCAATTATGTGGTCAGTTTTGGAGAAGGTACCATGAGGTGCTGAGAAGAAGGTATATCCTTTTGTTTTAGGATACAATGTTCTGTAGATATCTGCCAGATCCATTTGATTCATAACTGCTGTTGGTTTCACTGTGTCCCTGTTTAATTTCTGTTTCCATGATCTGTCCATTGGTGAAAGTGGTGTATTGAAGTCTCCCACTATTATTGTGTTATATGTGCGTTGAGCTTTACTAAAGTTTCTTTAATGAATGAGGCTGCCTGTGTATTTGGAGCATAGATATTCAGAATTGATAGTTCCTCTTGGAGGATTTTAACTTGGATGAGTATGAGGTGCCCCTCCCTGTCTTTTTTGATGACTTTGGGTTTGAAGTCAATCTTATCAGATATTAGAATGGCTACTCCAGCTTGTTTCTTCATAACATTTGCTTGGAAGATTGTTTTCCAGCCTTTCATTCTGAGGTAGTGTCTATCTTTTTCTCTGAGATGAGTTTCCTGTAAGCAGCAAAATGTTGGGTCTTGTTTGTGTAGCCAGTTTGTTAGTCTATGTCTTTTTATTGGGGAGTTGAATCCATTGATATTAAGAGATATTAAGGAAAAGTAATTGTTGCTTCCTGTTATTTTTGTTGTTAAAGGTGGTATTCTGTTCTTGTGGCTGTCTTCTTTTAGGTTTGTTGAGGGATTAACTTCTTGTTTTTTCTAGGGCATGGTTCCCATCCTTGTATTTTTTTTTCTGTTATTATCCTTTGAAGGGCTGGATTCGTGGAGAGATAATGTGTGAATTTGGTTTTGTCGTGGAATACTTTGGTTTCTCCATCTATGTTAATTGAGAGTTTGGCTGGGTATAGTAGCCTGGGCTGGAATTTGTGATCTTTTAGTGTCTGTATAACATCTGTCCAGGATCTTCTGGCTTTCATATTCTCTAGTGAAAAATCTGGTGTAATTCTGATAGGCTTGCCTTTATATGTTACTTGGCCTTTTTCTCTTACTGCTTTTAGTATTCTATCTTTATTTAGTGCATTTGTTGTTCTGATTATTATGTATCGGGAGGTATTTCTTTTCTGGTCCAGTCTATTTGTAGTTCTGTAGGCTTCTTGTATGTTCATGGGCATCTCTTTCTTTAGATTTGGGAAGTTTTCTTCTATAATTTTGTTGAAGATGTTTGCTGGTCTTTTGAGTTGAAAATCTCCATTCTCATCCACTCCTATTATCCGTTGGTTTGGTCTTCTCATTGTGTCCTGGATATCCTGGATGTTTTGAGTTAGGATGATTTTTGCATTTTCCATTTTCTTTGATTGTTGTGCCGATGTTCTCTATGGAATCTTCTGCACCTGAGATTCTCTCTTCCATCTCTTGTATTCTGTTGCTGATGCTCGTATCTATGGTTCCAGATTTCTTTCCTAGGGTTTCTATCTCCAGCGTTGCCTCACTTTGGGTTTTCTTTATTGTGTCTACTTCCATTTTTAGGTCTTGGATGGTTTTATTCAATACCATCACCTGTTTGGTTGTGTTTTCCTGCAATTCTTTAAGGGATTTTTGTGCTTCCTCTTTAATGTCTTCTAGTTGTTTAGCAGTGTTCTCCTGTATTTCTTTAAGTGAGTTATTAAAGTCCTTCTTGATGTCCTCTACCATCATCATGAGATATGCTTTTAAATCCAGGTCTAGCTTTTCGAGTGTGTTGGGGTGCCCTGGACTGGGCGAAGTGGGAGTGCTGGGTTCTGATGATGGTGAGTGGTCTTTGTAGTGAGTGGTCTTGGTTTCTCTTAGTAAGATTCTTACGTTTACCTTTCACCATCTGGTAATCTCTGGAGTTGTTATAGTTGTCTCTGTTTAGAGATTGTTCTTCTGGTGATTCTGATTACCGTCTATCAGCAGACCTGGGAGAGAGGCTCTCTCTTCTGAGTTTCAGTGGTTAGAGTACTCTCTGCTGACAAGCTCTCCTCTTAAAGGGAAGGTGCACAGATATCTGGTGTTTGGACCTCCTCCTGGCCGAAGAAGAAGGCCCAAAACAGGACCTTTCCCAGATGCTGTGTTGCTTTGGCAGGTCACAGAAGCTGTCAGCTTCTGTGGTGCACACTCTCACCTGTGCAGACTAAGTTCCTAAGTTCGGCGGAGTCCTGGATCCAAGATGGCGCTCCCTGCTCCTGAGGCAGAGGGCTCCCGTGCAGGGCGGACCACTGTCCTCCGGCTGGGAGGGTGCCGGATGTCTGTGGCCCGAAAAGGGTGCTGCCTCAGCGGCTCTGTAGCTCCTGCCTGTCCCAGAAGCTGTCTGCCTCTGTGGTGCACACTCTCACCTGTGCAGACTAAGTTCCTAAGTTCGGCGGAGTCCCTTGATGTCAAATTCTTTACAAAATGAAGTAAAATTTTTGCTAGAATAGGATGCCCCATTATCTGTCTTAATGAGTTTAGGCAATCCATGGCATTAAAGGCTTGTAGGCAATGATCAATTACATTTTTAGAGGCCTCTTCTGTATGTAGAGAAGCAAAAGGAAATCCTGAACAAGTGTCAATACAAACATGTATATACTTTAATTTTCCAGATTCTGCATAATGAATTACATTCATTTGCCAAATATGATTAGCCATAAGACCTCGTGGATTAACTCCTAAATATGGCACTGGAGATAACGTAATACATTTAGAACATTGTTTTACAATATCTGGCTCATTGCCAAAATAAGTTAGTGCCTGCTTCTTTCCAAGGATAGCCATCTGAACTACTGCTTCATAATATGGCAAGATATTATTTTTAGGAGAAATCCTCGAATGTATCTACATTAGAGGAGACTTTTGCCATAATAATCCTGTAGGCATATGAATCGTATTAAAAATTAACAGATATAAAAGCAAAGAGTAATCTATATAAGTGACAAATTGCTCTTCAATAGCTTTTCCTACTTGTTGTAAGGCCAGCAATCCTTCTGAGGTTAAAGATCTAGGGGAAGTTGGATCAGAACTCCCCTTAAGACTATCAAACAAAGGTTTCAACTCCCTTGTAGTATGCTTTAAATAGGGGCAAAGTCAATTAATATCATCTAACAATTTTTGAAAATCATTCAAAGTCCTTAAGTTTTCTCTGTGAATAACTATCTTCTAGGGAAAAACAGCTTGATTGGTAAGTCTAAAACCCAAATAATTATAAGGATCCTGAGTTTGTATCCTTTCAGGAGCTATCGATAATCCTTATCAGTTAAAGCTTTATGTAAACCTCTATAACACAAAAGCAAATCCTGGGGGTCTTTTCCAGGCAACCCAGGACAATTTCTAAACTTTCCAAAAACAGTCTTCTTAAAGGAAGAGTATTTTTTTCTTATAAGTTGCATAAGCAATTGCAAGCTTGATAATTAATAGCATTTGAGGGATGAACAATTTTAAGCAATTGTAAGCTCTGAGATATAATATTGACTATTAATATACAACTTAAAGTTTGATTGTTCAACATTTTAAAACACCATCTACAGCACACAATTTAATTATCTGTGCTGAAGCAGGAGAAAACTCAAAAGAATAAGTGTGTGATACAATTCACATATACTTTTCTCCCATAGAAGGGCTGTTTTTTAAACACAGTAAATGGGATGCATGCATGCATGAATTTATAGAAGGTACAGAAGCATGCATAAAAACAATTTTTAACTATCTTAGGATAATGATTATCAATTTTATTTAAAATGATGGTATGCAATAGATCAAATATCAATATTCTGTAATAACCAAATTAATGGCTGTTTGGAACAGGGAACAGACACTTAGTCAGGTTCTTAAGACACAATTTTTGTTATAGTTTTTCTAAAATATATTAATTTATCTTACAATTCTTTATTAGCACCACAGTGGCCTAATAGGATGCTAAAACTTTACTTTGAGGTGAAGAAGGGTGATTTAGAACAATGTTTTCTCTTGCTAAAGATC
Source organism: Mus caroli (assembly GCF_978045245.1). Taxonomy (NCBI): domain Eukaryota; kingdom Metazoa; phylum Chordata; class Mammalia; order Rodentia; family Muridae; genus Mus; species Mus caroli. Next base: position 140,774,610 of record NW_028227258.1, on the reverse strand, counting down.
TGTTGTGGGCACATAAATAAAATGAACAGGTAATATTTATTTTCCATTGGTTATAATTGATAACAATTGATCACAGAAGTTTCCTCTGCTTTCTGTGAAACCTTTTTGTTTCTCACCAGTAATTTTGAATCTCACTAGATAGCACCTAACAAAGGTTTAAGTTGCTTTAAGGCCTCAAGGTGAGGTCTTAGCCAATTAACATCTGGAAGCTTTTGAAAATAAAATTTTGAAGCAAATCAATTTTCCTTCTTAGATTTTCTGTACCATGATTTTCTAATATAGCTAAAAACCCTAAGTATTAAAAGAGATTGCCTCTGAATCTTATCTGGAGCAACAGCTACTCCCCAGAACTTAAAAGCTCATTGTGTGAGAGCAAGGATTTAAAGTAAAATTCACCTTAAAAGCATTAGTTACTAAAATACTTTTCACTTAGGAAACCATATACATATACATATACATATACATATACATATACATATACATATACATATACATATACATATACATATACATATACATATACATATACATATACATATACATACAAGCAAACTCTGTACACTATAACTTTATATAAAGTAGACAAGTCAAATAGCAAGTCCTGATAAATTCCACAGCCTGATTGATCTTTTAGAAAATTTGAATTTAAACTATATTTAGAACAAATTCTGTCTAGGTTTGCAACAAGGCTCTTTTAGCTAAAAGGGATTTTTCCCTAAAGGCAGGGGGAGGTCCCAGGAACTTCCCTAGTCATGTTTTTTCGAAACAAAAGAAATGCCACACAAGCCTCACTGAGGCTGCTCCTGAGCTAAGCTCCATGTCAACACAAAAGCAAACATTTCTCAATCTGAGCACCCTGACAGAGTCATGGCCCAAAGATTATCCCTATTTTGAAGTATCTTTAAAGACCTGTTTTTCGGTCCCTTCTGGTCGGCGCCAGACCAGGTCACCTTGGGAACAGAGTCGGCGGACACCGCCAAGGTCTTGAGAGGACTCTCCACTCGATCTTAGAACCACCGGTGCGTGGAACACATCTTCTGTTCCATTCCAATCACGCAGGACCAGCATTAGAGAAGTAGAAAACCCGGCATGACCAGGGACACAAGTCCCTTCCAGTTGGCACCAGCACCAGGTCAGCTTGGGCTCAGAGTCGGCCGACACCCCTGAAGTCAAGAAAGGACACTCCACCCGATCTTAGAAACACAAGTGAGTGGAACACATCTTCTGTTCCGTTCCAATCGCAGGGGACCAGCATAAGGGAAGCAGAAAACCCGGACTGACCAGGGTCACAAGTCCCTTCCGGTCAGCGCCAATACCAGGTAACCTTGGGCGCAGAGTCGGCAGACACCCCCAAGGTCCCAAGATCTCCATATGATCTTAGGACTACCAGTGAATGGAACACATCTTCTGTTCCATTCCAATCGTGCAGGACCTGACACAGCATTAGGGAATCACCTTGGGAGTGACACTTCATACTCATAAAAGGTTAAATCCTCCAAGAAGAACTCTCAATTCTAAATACCTATGCTCCAAATGCAAGGGCAGCCACATTCATTAAAGAAACTTTAGTAAACCTCAAAGCACACATTCCACCTCACACAAAAATAGTGGGAGACTTCAACACACCACTTTCATCAATGGACAGATCGTGGAAACAGAAACTAAACAGGGACACAGTGAAACTAACAGAAGTTATGAAGCAAATGGATTTAACAGATATCTACAGAACATTTTATCCTAAAACAAAAGGATATACCTTCTTCTCAGAACCTCATGGTAAGTTCTCCAAAACTGAACATATAATTGGTCACAAAACAGGCCTCCCTTCTTGGAATTGGGAACAAAACACCAATGGAAGGAGTTACAGAGACAAAGTTTGGAGCTGTGACAAAAGGATGGACCATCTATAGACTGCCATATCCGGGGATCCATCAAATAATCAGCTTCCAAACGCTGACACCATGGAATACACTAGCAAGATTTTGCTGAAAGGACCCTGATATAGCTGTCTCTTGTTAGGCTAGGCCAAGGCCTATCAAACACAGAAGTGGATGTTCACAGTCATCTATTGGATGGATCACAGGGTCCCCAATGGAGGAGCTAGAGAAAATACCCAAGGAGCTAAAGGGATCTGCAACCCTATAGGTGGAACAACAATATGAACTAACCAGTAATCTCCTAGAGCTCATTTCTCTAGCTGCATATGAATCAGAAAATGGCCTAGTCGGCCATCAGTGGAAAGAGAGGCCCATTGGTGGTGTAAACTTTATATGTGTCAGTGCAGGGGAACAACGGGGCCAAGAAGTGGGAGTGGGTGGGTGGGGGAGTGGGTGGGGGAGTGTGTGGGGGACTTTTGGGATAACATTGGAAATGTAAATGAAATAAATACCCAATTAAAAAACTAAGGAAAAACAAAAAAAACCAAACAAAACAAAACAGGCCTCAACATATACAAAAATATTGAAATTGCCCCATGCATCCTATCAGATCAAAATGGATTAAGCTGATCTTCAATAACAACATAAATAATAGAAACCCAATATTCACATGGAAACTAAACAACACTCTTCTCAATGATACCTTGGCCAAGGCAGGAATAAAGAAAGTAATTAAAGACTTTTTAGAGTTTAATGAAAATGAAGTCACAATACACCCAAACTTATGGGAAACAATGAAAGCATTTCTAAGAGGAAAACCCATAGCTCTGAGTGCCTCCAAAAGGAAAGTAGAGAGAGCACATACTTGCAGCTTGACAACACACCTAAAAGATCTAGAATAAAAGGAAGTAAATTCACCCAAGAGTAGTAGAGTAGAAATAATCAAACTCAGGGGCAAAATCAACCATGTGGAAACAAGAAGAACTATTCAAAGAATCAACCAAACCAGGAGCTGGTTCTTTGAGAAAATCAACAAGATAAATTAAACCCTTAGCCAGACTCACTAGAGGGTACAGGGAAAGCATCCTAATTAACAAAATCAGAAATGAAAAGGGAGACATAACAACAGATTCTGAAGAAATCCAAAACAACATTAGGTCCTTCTACAAAAGGCTATACTCAGCAAAACTGGAAAACCTGAATGAAATGGACAAATTTCTAGAAAGATAGCAAGTACTAAAGTTAAATCAGTATCAGGTTAATGATCTAAACAGTCCTATATCCCCTAAAGAAATAGAAGCAGTCATTAATAGTCTCCCAACCAAGAAAAACCCAGGACCAGATGGGTTTAATGCAGAGTTCTATCAGACCTTCAAAGAAGATCTAATTCCTGTTCTTTAGAAACTATTCCACAAAATAGAAGTAGAAGGTACTCTACCCAGTTCATTCAATGAAACCACAATTACTCTGATACCTAAACCCAGAAAGACCCAACAAAGATAGAGAACTTCAGACCAATTTCCCTTATAAATATCAATTCAAAAATACTCAAAAGATTCTTGCTAACCGAACACAAGAACAACACATCAAAACAATCATCCATCCTGACCAAGTAGGTTTCATTCCAGGGATGCAGGGATGGTTTAATATACAGAAATCCATCAACATAATCCATTATATAAACAAACTCAAAGACAAAAATCACATTATTCTGAGAATGCATTTGAAAAAATCCAACAACCATTCATGAAAAAAGTCTTGGAAAGATCAGGAATTCAAGGTCCATACCTAAACATGATAAAAGCAATCTACAGCAAACCCGTAGCCAACATCAAAGTAAATGGTGAAAAAGTGGAAGCATTCTCACAAAAATCAGGGACTAGAAAAGGCTGCCCTCTTTCTCCCTACCTATTCAACATTGTACTTGAAGTCCTAGCCAGAGCAATTCGACAACAGAAAAAGATCAAAGGGATACAAAGTGGAAAGGAAGAAGTCAAAATATCACTTTTTGCAAATGATATGATTATATATATATATATATATATATAATATATATATAATATATATATATTATATATATATATATAATATATATATATATATAATATATATATATATAATATATATATAATTTTAGGGTTATATATATATATATATATATATAACCCTAAAATTTCAACCAGAGAACTCCTAAAGCATATAAACAGCTTCAGTGAAGTAACTGGATAAAAAATTCACTCAAACAAGTTAATGGCCTTTCTCTACCCAAAGGATAAAGAGGCTTAGAAAGAAATTAGGGAAACATCACACTTCTCAATAGTCACAAATAATATAAAATACCTTGGCGTGACTCTAACTAAGGAAGGGAAAGATCTGTATGATAAGAACTCCAAGTCTCTGAAGAAAGAAATTAAAGAAGATCTCAGAAGTTGCAAAGATCTTCCATTCTCATGGATTGGCAGGATCAACATTGTAAAAATGGCTATCTTGACTAAAGCAATCTACAGATTCAATGTAATCTCCATCAAAATTCCAACTCAATTCTTCAATGAATTAGAAAGGGCAGTCTGCAAATTCATCTGGAATCACAAAAAAACTAGGGTAGCAAAAAATCTTCTCAAGGATAAAAGAACCCCTGTTGGAATCACCATGCCTAACCTAAAACTGTCCTACAGAGCAATTGTGATAAAAACTGCATGGTACTAGTATAGCGAAAGACAAGTAGACCAATGGAATAGAATTGAAGACCCAGAAATGAACCCACACACCTATAGTCACTTGATCTTATACAAAGGGAGATAAAACCATTTAGTGGAAAAAAGACAGCATTTTCAACAAATGGTGCTGGCACAACTGGCGGTTAACATGTAGAAGAATGTGAATTGATCAATTCCTATCTCCTTGTACTAAGGTCAAATCTAAGTGGATCAAGGAACTCCAAATAAAAGCAGAGACAGTGAAATTTATAGAGGAGAAAGTGGGGACAAGCCTTGAAGATATGGGCAAAGGGGGAAAATTCCTGAATAGAACAGCGATATCTTGTGCTGTAAGATCAATGATCGATAAATGGGACCTCATAAAATTACAAAGCTTCTGTAGGGCAAAAGGCACTGTCAATAAGACAAAAAGGCCACCAACAGATTGGGAAAGGATCTTTACCTATCCTAAATCAGATAGGGGACTAATATCCAATATATATAAGGAACTCAAGATGTCATGAAACAAAAAAGTTTCTATAAGATAAAACATCATCAAAAGAACAAAATGGCAGCCTAAAGAATGGGAAAATATCTTCATTAAAACAATATCCAGGGCTGGTGAGATGACTCAATGGGTAAGAGCACCTGACTGCTCTTCGTAATGTCTGTAGTTCAAATCCCAGCAACCACATGGTGGCTCACAGTCATCCGTAACTAAATCTGACTCCCTCTTCTGGAGTGTCTGAAGACAGTGACAGTGTACTTACATATAATAAGTAAATAAATAAAATAATAAAAAAAAACAATATCCAACAGAGGGCTGATATCCAAAATATATAAGGAACTCTACATATCAAGAAACCAAATAACTCAATTAAAAAATGGGGCACAGATCTGCATTAGTTCTAGTTTTCATTGCTGTGAAGAGATACCATGATCCAGGTAACTCTTATTAGAGACAATATTTACTTGGGACTAGTTTATAGTTTAAGAGGTTTAGTCCATTATCATCATGGCAGGAAGCATAGACGCATCTAGGCAGACATGGTATTGAGAATTCTGCATCTTGATCTAACTGCAGTCAGAAGAGACTCTCTCCTGAAGGCAGCCAGGAGGATGTTATTTTAAAGCCCACCCCCACAGTGATACATTTCCTCCAACAAGGCCACACCAATTCCAAGAAGGCCACATCTCTGAATAATGCCATTTCCCATGGTTCAAGCATATTTAAACCATCATTCACATTCCACTTCCTGGCCCCTTACAGTGCCATGGTTCAGCTGTTCTCATGAACCTTCATGCCTTCAAAACCAGTACCACATGCATAAATCTTACACATTACCAAGACCAGCTGCAGTAGGAGATACAACCTTGGCTATCTCTGGAACACTGCTTGTTTATGCTCTCAGAAAAGTATTTCCCAGATTTCACTTTAGTGATGTCTAATTACTCACCACTAATTTCTTATTTCTAAAATGTTTTTCTTTTAGTAATCATTTTATTTGTTTACATTTCAAATGATACCTCCTCCACAACCCCCCCCCCATCTCTTCCTCACTACTCTTTGACTCTATGAAGGTGCTCCTCCACCCACTAACCCACACCCACCACATCGCTCTAGCATCCCCCTACACTAGGGAATCAAGCTTCCACAGGAACAAGGATCCCCCCTCCCATTGATGCTAGATTAAGCCATCCTTTGCCATATATGTAGTTGGAGCCACGGATCTCTCCATATATACTCTTTGTTTGGTAATTTAATTCCTGGGAGCTCTCGGGGGTAGGGGTGTCCAGTTGGTTGATATTGTTCTTCCTACAGGGTTGCAATCCCCCTCAGCTCCTTCAGTCTTTCCCCTAGCTCTTCAGTTGAGGACCCTGGGCTCATTCTAATGGTTGGCTTTATCTGCACCTGTATTAGTCAGGGGCTGGCAGAGCCTCTCAGGGGACAGCCATACCAGGCTCCTGTTAGCAAGCACTTCTTGGCATCAGCAATAGTGTCAGGGTTTGGTGTCAGCAGATGGGATGGATCCCTAAGTGGTGCAGTCTCTGAAGGCCTTTCCTTCAGTCTCTGCTCCATTTTTTTTTTTGTCCCTGCTTTTCCTTTACACAGGAACAATTCTGAATTAAAAATTTTGAGATGAATGGGTAACCCTATCCCTCAATTGGGGGCTGTGCCTATCTGTTGGAGGTAGTATCTAAAGGTTTTGTCTTCCCTTTGTTGGGTATGTATGCTAATGTCATCCCTGTTAGATCCTGGGAGCCTCTTGTTTTCCTGACATCTGGAACTTTCTAGTAGATACCCCCAGTTCCCCATCCCCTACTGCTACATATTTCTATTCAATTTCCTGATCCTCTATACTTCTTTACTGTCCACTGATTTCTTAGCTCCAGCTAACCAGCAACAGTTGTCCCAGTAATCATTCTGTTCTTGACTCTAAAGCTGGAGTCATATGGCAGTAGCTACTGAGTTCTCCTGCTTGTTGCAGCTGAAAAATTGCCCCTTTGTTCCTTTACATCCTTCCCTGGCTATAGTTTTAAACTTAGAGATCTGCTTGCCTCTGTCTCCTAGGATTAAAGTTATGTACCGCCATGCCTGGACCTAATCTTTTCATAACAACTATGCTTCAAAATCTGGATCATAGGTGTACCCTTCATGTCTAGATTGTAGGTCATGCCAGATTAAAAGTCCAAATAAAAACAATAACCAGAAAATCATAACAGTTAGCATGATAGGACTACCACTTGTACAACTGCAAAAGAACAAAAAATAAGGTGAGCTGTAAGAAATCTTGCCCCAAGGTCACTAGTACCTTAATCTGTTTATCTCCTTGAACATAGGATTCAGTTCTATACTACTTCCTGATGCTCCTCTATTACTTGAACCATGTAATTTGTGTTTTTCCTTTCTCAGATTCATTTGCTTGATCAAAATGCTTTTCTTAAGAGTGAACTGCAGCACAGAATCTAAACTGGGTTATTTTGGGAACTTTTTTATTAATGCAATTAATCTGAATCTTTTCACCTCAGCCTCAGACAGACTCTTCTGACAAGGGCAAAAAGAAGCCACATTCTTTATCAACATATCACAAGGAGAGTTTCTACTTGAAGTGAAGTTCTTCTTCTCTGAAACCTCTAGAGCCAGGCTTCCACAGTTCAAATCACACTTAGTACCACTATTATTCATATTCCTACTAGAATGACAGATTAAGGCCCTCTTAAAGCATTCCACTATTTTGCAAAGTCCTCAAATCCACATTCTCCAAACAAAAGCACTGACAGGCCTATCATAGCAATACCCCAGTCCCTGGTACCAATTTGTGTCTTAGTTCTGGTTTCTATTGTTATGAAGAAAAACTATGACCAAGATAACACTTATAAGGACAACATTTAAGTTGGATCTGGCTTACAGTTTCAAAGGTTCTGTCCATTATCATCATGGGAGGAAACATGGCAACATGCAGGTAGACAAGGTACTGGAGAGTGTTCTGCAGGAGAAGCTTTCTCCTGCAAGCCACCAGAAGGAGATTCTCTTAATGACACACTTCCTCCATCAAGGCCACACCTCCTAATAGTACCACTTCCCATATGCCAAGCATATTCAAACTATTACAAGAGATCTAAACAGAGAATTCTTGACAGAAAAATCTCTAATGGCTAAGAAGAAATAAGTCATTAAGAAAATGAAAATCAAACCAAATCCAGATTCTATCTTAGACCTGACAGAATAACTAAGATGAAAAACTCAAGTGAGAGGTCATTCTGGTAAGAATGTGAAGCAAGGGGAATACTCCTCCATTGTTGATAGAAGTGAAAACTTGTACAACCACTTTGGAAATAAATTTGGAGGTTTCTCAGAACATTGTGTAAGGGTCTGTGAATCAGTGAACAATGACACATTGACTCAAACAGTATGCAAAAGAAGACTATTTATTCTGCAGAAATCTAGCATGCAGGTGTCTATGATTCATCAAAATGTAGATTTAAAGGTGAGCTAGCTGGTTCAATTTAAAGCCAATTAGAGGAATTCCCAGGAGGGATAGGTGACCTTTATCCTGATTAGTTAGATCTATCTCTAGGGGTTCAGGTATCTCTGTGATTGGCCAGGGTTTTAGGAACTGTCAGAAGCATTGCTGGGGTTATGGTAACTTTGCAGAAATGTTACTGATGAACTATTCTTGGGTAAGGCCAGATAGTGGGGAAGCTTCTGATTGGTGGTCCATGGGTTGTGGTTTTTCAAGGAACTATTTACTCAGTTCTGGGAAATAGAGACTTATGTTTGGTCTCCTAGAGTGGCATCTTGCAGCCTCTCATGGAATCAACCTGGCTTGATCCTATCAACTGGAAATAGATATACCTCAAGACATAGATATAACACTCCTCACCCTATATCCAACAGATGTTCTACCATACCACAAGGACACTTGCTCAACTATGTTCATAGCAGATTTATTCATAAAGTCAGAAACTTGAAACAACCTAGGCACTCCTCTACGAAAGAATGGATAAAGAAAATGTGGTACATTCACACAATGATGTATTTCTTAAGTATTGAAAACAAAACATCATGAAATTTGTAGGCAAATGGATGGAACTAGAAAAGATCATCCTGCATGAGGTAATCCAGACCCAGGATGACAAACATGGTATGTACTTACCTATTAGTTAGTGGACATTAGCCTATAAGTAAAGGGTAATCATGCTACAATCCACAGACCCAAAGAAACTCAGAAACAAGGAAGGCTCAAGGGGGGACTTGTGAATCTTCAGAAGGGGAAATAGAATAGATATTGTGGGTGCACAGGGGGAGGGGAATAAGTTGGGGGAGGGAGAGGTATGGAAACAGGAGGTATCAGGTGTAGGTAGGAAAGGGGGAGCAAGTACTAGGAGAGACACCTACAATTGGCAGGGAGGGCATCTCTAGAATGAGCTAGAAACAAACTCCCAGGAAGCTATGAGAGTAATCCTAGCCAAGTCTCCTAGCAATGGGAGATAAAGCCTGAACCAGCCACTACTTAACCAAGCAAGAATTCCATTGGAGGTATTGGTACACCATGCTAGCCACAAAACCTTCAACCTACAATTTGTCCTGCCTCCAAGATGGAGCAAAAATTTGGGGACTGGACAACCAATAACTGGTCCAGCTTACAACCCATGCCATGAGAGGGATCCCACTCCTGACAGTGCTAATGATATTCTCTTATACTTGCAGACAGGAGCCTAGCATAAATATCATCAGAAAGGCTTTACTCAGCAAATGATGGAAAAAGATGTAGAGGTCCATAGTTGAATACTAGTAGCTTCAGGGATTCTTTGAAAGAGAGGGAGGAAGGATTGTGTGCATCAGAGGATTCAAAGACACCACAAGAAACCCTACATAATCAACTAACTTAGGTTGATAGGGCCTCACAGAGAGCAAACCACCAACTAGGAAAGATGTGTGGGACTGACCTATAAGTCCTTTGCTCATATGTTTCAATTGTATTGCTTGGTCTTCCTGTGGGATTCCGAATGTTGAGTGGAGGGGCTCTCTCTGACTCCATTGCTTGCATTTTGGACCCTTTGGCCCTACTGGGCTGCCTCATTTAGCCTCAATAGAAGAATATGTGCCTAGTCTTACTGCAACTTGATATGACAGGTCTGGTTGATAACCATGGGATACCTCCCCTTTTCTAAAGAGAAAGGCAGGGTTAAGTTTGAGGAGGGAAGACATCAGTGGAGGACTAGAGAAGAGGAGAGAGAGAAAACTGTGGTCAAGATTTATAAGTTAATTGATTAAATTTAAATGATTAATCATTAATAAAAATCATTAAAAATCAGAAAAAATGTTGTGGCTACAATATTAACAAGATAAAACAATCATTTCCTTATAAGAGGATATTGTTTAGAAAAAACAAACACAAACACAAACAAAACAAAACAAAAACAACAACAACAGCAGCAACAGAAGACCTCAGACCACAACTATGAAATGTGTGCTCTTCTCTTAAGCAGGAACAGTGTGGATTCATATGCAGAACCTGAGTATAAATACAAACCAGACCTCTAAGGGATTCAGGATAGCTACTACTAGCCAATGTATTTTAAGTATGTTTTTCTCTTCCCCCCCTTCTCCTTATCTATTTGTCTCTCCTTGTCTCTGCTGACAGATATTTTTTTAATGTTGAATAAGTTAAAGACTTCCATAACCAATGGCCATCAACATGCATAGAAGAAACATTACAAACACATGGCTGCAGAAGTGAAGGGTAAACATGGAGAGGTAAAATTGACTGCTTAGCACACATGAAGTCTCATTATATCAATCCCATGTGTTGTGTTTTATCTGTGTTTTATAAAGAGCCAAGTATATGTTTTATAGAGTGCAGTATGATAAAGTGGGAGGGGTTCTTCAGTCGGTCCATGATGAGGGATTCCTTCCCCCCTGAGGAGCCAGTCATATGACAGGTATAGGGTAGATTAGGGTTTATTTTGGGCATGGGAAGGAAAGTTGAGAGAGGGGGAGAGAGGGAGAGAGGGAGGGAGAGAGAGCAAAAAGAGAAGAGAGAGAGAAAAAAGAGAAGAGAAGAGAAGAGAAGAGAAGAGAAGAGAAGAGAAGAGAAGAGAAGAGAAGCCAGCCAGAAATATGTGGAGAGAGAAGGAGGAAGGAAAAGCAGAAGAGGGAGAAAGGGGTCAGGGAGAGAAGAGAATCACAGGGAGAGAAGCAGCAGAGAAAGCAAGGAGGGAAGAAACAGCCACTTTTATAGCAAGCCAGACCTACCTAGCTGTTGCAAGGTAACTGTTGGACTTAGCCTGGAAAAAATTGCAAATATTCCTCCATTTTGGTTGAATCTAAAAAAAAAAAAAATGTTAGTTTCCTATTTCCATCTGTGCCCCAGAGACAACCCTGTCAAACAGCTCTCTGTAGCCAAATCCTGCTGGGAAGAGGTTGTCTCCAAGGAGTGCTGTCAAGCCCAAGATCACAGGTGAAACCACCACTATTGCATCAATGGCTGACCCAAGAGGGACCCACCATGAACCCACAGGACACAGGAACCTCAGAGCAGCCACAGACAGGATCTTTCCAGTTGCCATCTGTGTCCCGGAGATAACCTTGTACCACAACTCTCTGTACCCCATTACCACCCAGAGAGAGCTGGTCTCTCAGGAGTGCTGACACATCTAAAATCACAGCTTTCCTTACCCCATGACCACCTGGAGAGAGCTGGTCTCCCAGGAGGGGTGATACAACTAAGATCACAGGCTCACAAGCAGGATAAACTCCAGTCAGAGACAGCATGACCAGCTAACACCAGATGGCTAGAGGCAAGCCCAAGAACCTAAGCACCAGAAATCAAGGCTACTTGGCATCATCAGAACCTAGTTCTCCCACCAAACCAAGCCCGAATAACACAACACACCAAAAAAGCAAGATTCTGATTTAAATCACATTTTATGAAAATAAAATGTGGACTTTAAGAAGGACAAAAATAACTGCCTTAAAAAAATACTGGAGAAGACAGGAAAACAGAAGCCCTTAAAAGAAAACACAAAAATAAAGAAGTAAAGAAAAACACAAACAAGCAGGTAGAGGAATAGAACAAAGCTATACAGGATCTAAAAAGGGAAGTAGAAACAATAAACAAATCACAAAGGGAGACAATGCTAGAGATTAGAAAAAAATAGGAAAGAGATCAGAAATCATAGATGCAAGCATCACCAACAAAATACAAGAGATAGAAGAGAGAATCTCAGGGGCAGAAGATACCATAGAAAGCATTGACAAAACAGTAAAAGAAATGCAAAATGTAAAAAGCTCCTAACCCTAAATATCCAGGAAATCCAGGACACAATGAGAAGACCAAACCTAAGGGTAATAGATATAGAAGAGAGTGAAGATTCCCAACTTAAAGGGATAGCTAATATCTTCAACAAAATTATAGAAGAAAATTTCCATAACCTAAAGAAAGAGATGCCTATAAACATACAAGAAGCTTATAGAACCCCAAATAGATTGGACCAAAAACAAAATTCTCATCACATTATATCAGAACACCAATTGCATAAAACAAAGGAAGAATAATAAAAGCAGTAAGGGAAAAATATCAAGTAACATTTAAAGGCAGACCTACCAGAATTACACCAAACTGGTGGACAGAGAAACTAAAACCCAGAAGATCCTAGGCAGATGTCATTCAGACCCTAAGAGAACACAAATGCCAGCCCAGGCTACTATACCCAGCAAAAGTCTCAATTATCATAGATGGAGAAACCAAGATATTTAATGGTAAAACTTACATTTACAAAATATATTTTCACAAATCCATCCCTACAAAGAAAACAGATGGAAAACTCCAACACAAGGAAGAAAACTACACCGTAGAAAAGGAGAAACTAATATTCTTTCAACTAACACAAAAGAAGATAGCCACACAAATATGATTACAACTCTAACAACAAAAATAACAGGAAGCACCAATCACTTTTTGTTAATATCTCTTAACATCAATGGACTCAGTTCCTCCAATAAAAAGACACAGACTAACAGACTAGATGGGTTAGCAGAACCCAGCATTTTCCTGAATACAGGAAATGCACCTCTGTGAGAAAGAAAGACACTACCTCGAAGTAAAAGGCTGGAAAACAATTTTCCAATCAAATGGTCCCAAGAAACAAGCTGGAACAGCCATTCCAATATAGAATACAATTGACTTTAAACAGAAAGTTATCAAAAAAGATGAGAAAAGACACTTTATACTCATCAAAGAAAAAAAATCTACCAAGATAAACTCTCAATTCTGTATATCTATGCTTCAAATGCAAGAACCCCCACATTCATACAAGAAACTTTATTAAAACTCAAAATACATAGCACACCTCAAACAATAATAGTGTGAGATGTCAACACCCTACTCTCATCAACGGACAAACCACTGAAAAAGAAACTAAACAGATACACAGTGAAACTAATAGAAGGTATGAACCAGATGGATTTAATAGATATCAATAGAACATTTTATCTTAAAACAAAAGAATATACATTCCTTCTCAGCACCATGTAGTACCTTCTCTAAAAATGGCCATATAACTGATCACAAAACAGGCCTCAACAGATATAAGCTGATATAAATAATCCCATGCATCCAATAAGATCGCCATGGACTAAGGATGGTCTTAAATAACAACAACAACAACAAAACAGAAATCCCACATACACATGGAAACTCAACAACTCTCTGCACAATGATAATTTGGTCAGGGAAGATATAAAGAAAAAAATTAAAGACTGTTGGCATTTAATGAAAATGAAGGCACACATACCCAAATTTATGGGACACTGAAAGCTCTGAGTGCCTCCAAACAGAAACTGGAGAGAGCATACACTAGCAGCTTGACAGCACACCGAAAAGGTCTAGAACAAAAAGAAGCAAATACACACAACAAGAGTAGACTACAGGAAATAATCAAACTCAGGGCTGAAATCAACCGAGTAGAAACAAAAAGAACTATACAAAGAATCAACAAAACCAGCAGCTGGTTCTTTGAGAAAAATCAGCAAGATAGATAAAACCCTTAGACAGACTAACCAGAGGGTACAGAGCCGATAGCCAAATTTACAAAATGAAATGAAAAGGGAGATAGAACAACATGAAGAGTGGAAAAATACTGACTGCTCTGAGAACATGAGCCCTGGCCCCTGCCAGATGGCCTAATCACCCGGATAGTCGTATCTGGTGTCCACCGTCCGTTCGCCCTGGGAGACATCCCAGGACAGGGAGAGGACCAGGGACACCTGGTGGACCCCCTCGGGAATAGTCAGGAGATAAGTCTTCTCCTTGACAATCTGTGTCAGCGACTTGCTTCTAGGCCAGCTGACTCTTTTCGGTATTTCTGGTCAACTCGGAGTAGGCGGCTCATTGGCTCATTTTGTCTCTTTCTGTGATTGTCTTTGTGATTGTCTTCATTGTAAGTGTTATAGAAATGGGACAGACTGCGACAACTCCTTTGACTCTGACTTTAAATCATTGGACGGACTTTAAGAGTAAGGCTCATAGTTTGTCTGTTGAAGTAAAAAAGGGACCGTGGCGAACTTTTTGTTCATCTGAATGGCTGACATTTGGCGTCGGCTGGCCGCAAGACAGATCCTTTCATTTACCTATTATATACTCTGTAAAGCGTCTTATTTTTCAGAAACCAGGGGGCCATCTGGACCAGGTCCCCTACATCGTTGTTTGGCAGGATCTGATCCAGAATCCTCCACCCTGAGTGAGACCCTGGATATCCAGGACTCCTTCGGTGAAGGTCGCTGTCGCTACGTCAAAACTGAAACCAAATCAGCAGCCGACCTGTCCCTCAGCTCCCACACGGATCTATCCCGAGATCGATGATTATCCGTGGAAGGAGCCACAGCCACCCCCTTACCCTTTACCTGTTCCTCAGCCTCTCTCTCCTCAGGTTCCCACGCCGGCAAAACCCATCCCTACCACTGAGGGGGGCGGCCCTCCAGGCCCGCATCGGGGACACTGAGCCGCAGGGGCCATAGTCCCGATGGAGTGGGCCCTCGGCCCGACTCTACCGTTGTCCTGCCACTCAGTGCCTATGTCGGGGGGCCCCCCTTCGGGTCAAAATGAGCTTGTTCCCTTGCAGTATTGGCCTTTCTCCTCAGCCGATCTCTACAACTGGAAGACTAACCATCCTTCCTTTTCAGAGAATCCTACAGGCCTGACCGGGCTCCTAGAGTCCCTTATGTTTTCTCATCAGCCCACCTGGGATGATTTCCAGCAGCTCTTACAGATCCTCTTCGCCACAGAAGAAAGAGAGAGGATCCTGTTGGAGGCCAGAAAGAATGTCCTGGGACCAGACGGGACCCCCACTAATCTCCCCATACTTGTAGACATGGCTTTTCCCTTGGCCCGCCCTGACTGGGATTTCAACACTGCAGAAGGAAGGGAGCATCTCACGGTCTACCGCCGGACTCTAATGGCAGGTATCAAGGGGGTCGCACGGTGATCCACCAATTTGGCCAAGGTAAGAGAGGTTCTTCAGGGTCCAGTGGAGCCGCCCTCCATTTTCTTAGAACGGCTGATGGAGGCTTATAGGAGATATACCCCATTTGATCCCTCCTTGGAGGGACAGCAAGCGGCTGTAGCTATGGCTTTCAATGGTCAGTCTGCCTCTGATATCAAGAAAAAGTTACAGAGATTGGAGGGTCTCCAAGATTATACTTTACAGGACTTAGTAAAGGAAGCTGAGAAAGTGTATCACAAGAGAGAAAGAATCGGCGTGATCGCCACCAGGAAAGAAACTTGACTAAGATTTTGGCCGCAGTAGTAGGTGAAGAAAAGTCAGAGAAAGGACAGTCAGGGTACCTGGGCAACAGGGCAAGAAGACCTCCAGGAGGACAGAGACTTCAACTTGAAAAAGATCAATGTGCTTACTGTAAAGAGAAGGGACATTGGGCCAGAGAATGCCCCAAAAAGAGACAGAGAGGACCTAAAGTGCTGGCACTTGAAGATTAGGGGAGTCGGGGCTCGGTCCCCCTCCCCGGGCCTAGGGTGACGCTCTCAGTGGAGGGGATTCCTGTTAATTTTTTAGTAGACACGGGAGCAGAACATTCAGTCTTGACCAAACCATTAGGACAATGAGGAAAAAAGAAAACAATGGTAATAGGAGCCACTGGTCACAAATTTTACTCTTGGACTACCAAGTGCACTCTAGAGGTTGGAAAAGGACAAGTAACTCACTCCTTCCTTGTTATTCCTGAGTGCCCAACCCCCCTACTCAGAAGGGATCTACTAACCAAATTAAAAGCTCAAGTTCAATTCACTGCCAAGGGACCCAGGTCACCTAGGAGGGCGCCCCAGTAGCTTGCTTGGTTTTGCACCTAGAAGAGGAGTACTGCCTCCATGAGCAGAATCCCAAGCAGTTACCAGCATCTGAATGGATGTCTGCTTTCTCTGGAGTTTGGGCTGAACAGGCAGGAATAGGATTAGCCAAACAGGTGCCACCGGTTTTGGTGGAGCTAAAGGCCAATGCCTCCCCCGTCTCGGTCAAACAGTATCCTATGAGTAGGGAGGCTAAAGAAGGCATCCAGCCGCATATCCAGAGACTGTTACAACAGGGGATTTTAGTGCCTTGCCAATCCCCTTGGAATACCCCTCTCCTGACTGTGCGCAAGCCCGGGACTAATGACTATCAACCTGTGCAAGACTTGAGAGAAGTTAATAAAAGGGTACAAGACATTCACCCTACAGTTCCCAATCCTTACAACCTATTAAGCTCCTTCCCGCCAGAGCAGACTTGGTACACTGTTCTAGACTTGAAAGATGCCCTTTTTCTGCCTTCAATTACACCCCAACAGCCAGCCACTATTCGCCTTTGAGTGGAGAGACCCAGAGGGAGGGCATACGGGCCAGCTGACCTGGACACAGTTGCCACAAGGGTTCAAAAATTCCCGTACCCTTTTTGATGAAGTGCTCCACTGTGACCTTGCGACTTCGCGACCTTGCGCCCTTCAGGGCACAGAACCCTCAGATTTCTCTCTTGCAGTATGTAGATGACTTACTGCTTGCAGCCTCAACCCAGGAACTATGCCTCTACGGGACCAAGAAACTCCTAAATGAACTGGATCAGTTGGGGTACCGGGTATCCCCTAAGAAATCTCAGCTATGCCACACCCAGGTGACCTACCTAGGATACACCCTCCAAAAAGGAAAGCAGTGGCTCAGTAAAGCTCAAAAGAAGACTGAGATGCAGATCCCAACCCCCACCACTCCGCGACAAGTATGTGAGTTTATGGGGATGGTGGGCTTTTGCACACTCTGAATACTGGGGTTTGCAACACTGGCAGCCCCTCTGTACCCACTCACTAAAAAAAAAGTCCCGTTCACCTGGACAGAGGAACACCAAAAAGCCTTTGACGGCATAAAGGCTGCTCTGCTTGCAGCCCCTGCTTTGGCCTTGCCAGATTTGACTAAGCCTTTCACCCTATACATTGATGAGCGGGCTAGAGTAGCCCACAGAGTCCTGACTCAGACTCTGAGGCCCTGGAAGCGGCTGGTGGCCTACCTGTCCAAAAAGCTAGACCCGGTCGCCAGTGGTTGGCCCTCTTGCCTGAAAGCCATTGCTGCAGTAGCCCTACTTGTCAAAGACGCTGACAAGCTTACTCTGGGTCAACATGTGACTGTAATTGCTCCCCATGCTTTGAAAAGTTTTGTGCGGCAGCCCCCTGACCGCTGGATGACAAACGCCCGGATGACACACTACCACAGCTTGTTGTTAAATGACCAGATAACTTTTGGTCCACCTGCTATCCTCAACCCTGCCACCCTGCTCCCCAAGGCAAATGACTCCACCCCAGTGCACCGATGATGCACTGACATCCTGGCCGAAGGGACTGGAACCAGAAAGGACCTGACTGATCAACCTTGGCCAGGTGTACCTAACTGGTACATGGACGGTAGCAGCTTTGTGGTAAAAGGAAAAAAAAAAAGAGCAGGAGCAGTGGTGGTGGACAGAAAGCAGGTAATTTGGGCCAGCAATTTACCAGAAGGAACTTCAGCACAGAAAGCAGAACTCTAGGTGTTGACCCAAGCACTTGAACTGGCAGAAGGTAAGGCCATCAATATCTACACTGATAGCTGATATGCCTTTGCCACAGCCCACATACATGGGGCCATCTACAGGCAGAGGGGGCTGCTCACATCAGCAGGGAAGGAAATTAAAAATAAGGAGGAAATCTTGACTCTCCTAGAGGCTATACATCTGCCCAAAAAGGTCGCTATTGTCCACTGTCCTGGGCACCAAAAGAGCAGTGACCCGGTAGCAAAAGGGAACCAGATGGCTGACTGGGCAGCAAAACAGGTGGCCCAGGGGGCAGTCACTCTGGCCGTTGAGGCCATTGATGAGCCCCACAGCACCCCGGAAGTTAGTTTTGAATATACACCAAAGACTATGACATAATTGAACACATGGGAGATCGAGGACTGGCTCGGGAATTCAGCTATCATGGTGTAGCAAAAACTAAAGGAGGAAAAATCATATTGCCCTACAAAGAAGGGAGAGCATATATAGAATGCATCCATCAGTTGACACATCTGGGAGCAAAGAAGTTATGTGACTTGATTCAATCTTCCAACTACTATGTGATCAAACTGCACTCCATCGCTGAGCAAGTTGCAAAAACTTGTAAGGCTTCTGCTCTGACCAATGTGGCACGCCCTTTCAATGAACCAGGGAAAAGACTGAGAGGTGACCGACCAGGCTTACTGGGAAATAGATTTCACTGAAATTAAGCCAGGGAAGTATGGTAACAAATATCTTCTAGTTTTTATAGACACCTTTTCAGGATGGTTAGAGGCTTTCCCTACTAAATCAGAAACAGCTCAGGTGGTAACTAAGAAAATTCTTGAAGAGATCCTGCCTTGATTTGGGATTCCCAAGGTAATCGGCTCAGACAACGGGCCTGCTTTTGTTGCCCAGGTAAGTCAGGAATTGGCCACACAACTGGGGACTAATTGGAAATTACTTTGTGCTTACAGGCCCCAGAACTCAGAACAGGTAGAAAGAATAAATAGAACCCTAAAAGAGACCCTTACTAAATTAGCTATTGAGACCGGCCATTGGGACTGGGTGACTCTCCTTCCCTTTGCACTTCTCAGGGTCTGAAACACTCCCGGACGTTTCGGCCTCACCCCCTATGAGATTCTGTATGGGGGACCGCTCCCCTTAACTGAGTTAGGTGGGATATTGGATCCCAACACTGACCTTTCCTCACCCTCTGCTCTGTTTACCCACTTAAAGGCCTTAGAAGTTGTCAGAACACAGATCTGGAACCAGATCAAAGAAACCTACACACCGGGGACCACAGCAGTGTCCCACATGTTCCAGGTCAGAGACTCAGTCTTGGTCAGACGACATCGCACTGGCATGCTTGAGCCCTGGTGGAAAGGACCTTATCTGGTACTGTTGACTAACCCCACGGCAGTGAAGGTAGACGGGATTGCTGCCTGTATCCACGCCTCCCATGTAAAGAAAGCACCAAACCAAGATGAGGGTGACTGGATGGTGGCAGCCACTGACAATCCTCTTAAGCTGCGCCTTCACTGCAGCCCCAACCTTGGGTAGTAATCCTCATGCTCCCATGACCCTGACATGGGAAGTCATCTCTCAAGCCAGAGATACCATATGGAGTACTTCAAAGGTAGCCCCCCTTATACATGGTGGCCCCCTCTGTTCCCTGAAATCTGTGCCTTGATTGCTGGATTAGACGCTTGGGATATCCCTGAAGAGTCACATGAAACGGTGCCCCAGGGTGAGGTAATCTACCAGAAGCGGTCATATAACCAGGGGGTAAGTTCCCAGGGGCAGTGCATTACAGATATACCAGGCTGTAGTAGTGAGTCTAAACAAAGAAGGTGCCTTCAGGAGCCCTTTTATGTCTGTCCCAGAGATGGGAAAAGTAAAAAAGAGGCTCGCCGGTGCAGGGGGAGCAGAGGGCTTCTTCAGTAGTCAGTGTGAATGTGAAACCACTGGTGCCACTTATTGGCACCCTTCCTCTAGCTGGGATCTTATTGTAGTGTCCAGACGATATAAGGGCCATGATTCTTTAAACATCACTTTTACTCAGAAAGGAAAAGAGGCAAAAGAAGATTGGATAAAGGGGAGGCAGTGGGGCCTAAGATTTTATGTGACAGGGATGGACCCTGGATTCACTTTTAAGGTTCGGCTGAAGATAGAAGTCCTCCAGCCCAGTCAGTGGGGCCTAACCCCGTCTTAGTTAAAAGGCCTCAGAGACCCCCTCCAAGACCTACCCTCCCTGGGCCTACTTTAGGTGGCTCTACTGATGCTTGCACTCCTTCCCTTGATCTAGCCCCAACCACTCCCTTGCCCCCAGACACCGAGAATCACCTGTTTAGCCTGGTACAGGGGGAATTCCTGGTCCTCAACCGTACTAATCCCAACATTACTCAGTCTTGCTGACTATGCTATGCCTCTAGTCCCCCCTATTATGAGGGAATCACCCAAGTCAGGACCTATAATAAAACTGCAGACCATTCTCAATGCCCTTGGGGGAAAAACAGAAAACTGACTCTGGCAGCTGTTTCAGGGAGCAGACTTTGCTTGGGTCAAGTGCCACATGGCAGACAGCACCTCTGTAATCAGACCCAACATATCCAGTTTTCCGACAGTGGTCAGTACCTAGTGCTGCCATTAGACACAGTGTGGGCTTGCAACACTGGTCTCACTCCCTGTGTATCTTCTTCTATTTTTAATACTTCTAACGATTACTGTATTCTAGTTCAACTTGTCCCTAGGTTCCTGTACCATGATGACAGCTCTTTTGTCGATGAATTCGACAATCGAGTCCGCCATAAGCGAGAACCTATTACCATGACTTTAGCGGTCCTCCTGGGTCTAGGGGTGGCAGCTGGGGTTGGCACAGGTACAACCGCCTTAGTTCAAATTCCTTGATACTTTGATGAATTGCCAACTTCCATGGACACTGATCTGGGGGCCATAGAGCAGTCCATAACTAAACTAGAAGAATCCTTGACCTCCCTGTCAGAGGTAGTACTGCAAAATAGGAAAGGGTTAGACCTCCTTTTCCTCAAAGAAGGAGGACTTTGTGCAGCCCTAAAAGAAGAGTGTTGCTTCTATGAAGACCATTCTGGAGTAATTAAAAATTCTGTCTAAACTCAGGGACCGATTAGACAAGCGCAGAAGTGAAAGAGAAAATAGACAGAGCTGGTTTGAAAATTGGATTAATAAGTCTCCTTGGTTTACCACCCTTGTTTCTACCCTTGCCGGTCCCCTAATCATTCTTTTGCTTTTGCTCACTTTTGGACCTTGCATTCTTAATAAGTTAGTGGCTTTTGTAAAAGACAGGGTTAATGCTGTACAGGTAATGGTGCTCCGACAACAGTACCAGACTTTGCTGAAAAAAGAAGAGGGGTTGCTCTAAGATTAGAGCTACTCACAAGAGTGGGGAAATGAAGAGTAAAAATATAAAACAATGACTGCCCTGAGAACATGGGCCCCGGCCCCCTGCCAGATGGCCTAATCACCCGGAACTTTTGAGAAAAACAACCGCAGAATGTTTCAATGTCCCAGGTGCCTTGAAGCAAATATCCGCCCCCAGACTTCCCCTATTTCCTCCCTGATCCTCCCCCTAGTTTGTGTTTTTTGCCTTTATAAGCCTGCTGAAAAATAGGGTCGAGTTCGAACTCCTCTACCCCTGTGTGGTGTATGAGTCTAGGTCCCAGCATGCTGGTTTGAGCTCTTGTCCCATCTTCTCGCTGTTAATAAACTTCCTCGTGTGATTACAGCAAGATCGGTCTCAGTGTCTCTCTGAGACACTATTTCCAAGACCTGAGTGAGGGTCTCTCTTCGGGGGTCCTTCAAACAGACAATGCGGAAATTTAAAAAAAATCATCAAATCCTACTACAAAAGCCTATACTCAACAAAACTGGAAAACCTGGATGTAATGGATCATTTTCTAGACAAAATACCAAGTACCAGAGTTAAATCAGGATCAGATAAACCAACTAAGCATTCCTATAACCCCCAAGAAAATATAAGCAGTCATTAAAGGTATCCCAAATAATAAAAGCTCACTATCCAGTGTTTTCTGTCATTTCAAATGAATTTGAGAATTGTTTTTTCTATTGATAAGAACAATTGATTTAGAATTTTGATGGGGATTACATTGAATCTGTAGGTTGCTTTTGGAAAGGCAGCCATTTTTACTATACCAAACCATGAGACTTTTTTACCCTGCCAGCATTTTTTACCCTGCAGCATTTTTACCCTGCCAAACCATGAGACTTTTCCATCTTCTGAGATCTTCAATTTCTTTCTTCAGAGACTTGAAATTCTTATCATACAGATATTTCACTCCCTTAGTTAGTGTCACACCAAGGTATTTTATATTATTTGTGACTATTGTGAAGGCTCTTGATTCCCTAATTTCTTTCTCAGCCTGCTTATCCTTTGTGTAGAGAAAGGCCATTGTTTTGTTTGAGTTAATTTTATATCCAGCTACTGCACTAAAGCTGTTTATCAGGTTTAGGAGTTCTCTGGTGGAATTTTTAGGGTCACTTATATATACTATCACATCATCTGCAAACAGTGATATTTTGACTTCTTCCTTTCCCATTGGTCTTCCCTTGATCTCCTTTTGTTGTCTAAATGCTCTGGCAAGGATTTCAAGTACTATATTGAATAGGTAGGGAGAAAGTGGGCAGCCTTGTCTAGTCCCTGATTTTAGTGGGATTGCTTCAAGTTTCTCTCCATTTACTTTGATGTTGGCTACTAGTTTGCTGTATATTGCTTTTATTATGTTTAGGTATGGGTCTTGAATTCGTGATCTTTCCAAGACTTTTATCAGGAAGGGGTGTTGGATTTTGTGAAATGATTCTCAGCATCTAACGAGATGATCACGTGGTTTTTGTCTTTGGGTTTGTTTATATAGTGGATTATTTTGATGGATTTGCGTATATTAAACCATCCCTGCATCCCTGGGATGAAGCCTAATTGATCATGATGGATGATCATTTTGATGTGCTCTTGGATTTGGTTTGCAAGAATTTATTTGAGTATTTTTGCATCAATGTACATAAGGTAAACTGGTCTGAAGTTCACTTTGTTTGTTAGTTCTTTGTGTGGTTTAGGTATCAGAGTAATTATGGCTTCATAGAATGAATTGGGTAGAGTACCTTCTGTTTCTATTTTGTGAAATAGTTTGAGGAGAATTGGAATTAGGTCTTCTTTGAAGGTCTGGTAGAACTCTGTACTAAACCCCGCTGGTCCTAGGCTTTTTTTTTTTTTTTTTTTTTTTTTTTAAGATGGGCGAGGGTGATTATTAATGAGTACTTCTCTTTCTTTAGGGGATATGGGGCTATTTAGATTGAAATCTGATCCTGATTTAACTTTGTTACCTGTCTAGGAAATTGTCCATTACATCCAGGTTTTCTAGTTTTATTGAGTATAGCTTTTTATAGTAGGATGCTTTGGATTTCCTCAGTGTCTCTTGTTCGGTCTCCCTTTTCATTTCTGATTTTCTTAATTAAAATACAGTCCCTCTACCCTCTAGTTAGTCTGGCTAAGGATTTGTCTACCTTGTTGATTTTCTCAAAAAAAAAAAAAAAAAAAAAGCTCCTGGTTAGATTGATTCTTTATATAGTTGTTTTGTTTCTACTTGATTGATTCTATCCCTGAATTTGATTCTTTCCTGAAGTCTACTCCTCTTTGGTGAATGTGCTTCCTTTGTTCTAGTTCTGTCAAACTGCTAGTGTGTGCTCTCTCTAGTTTCTTTTTGGTAGCACTCAGAGCTATGAGTTTCCATCTTAGGACAGATTTCATTGTGTTCCATAAGTTTGGGTATGTTGTGGCTTCATTTTCATTAATTTCTTTAATTTATTTCTTTATTTCTTCCTTGACCAAGTTATCATTGAGTAGAGTGTTGTTCAGCTTCCATGTCAACCTTGGCTTTCTATTATTTATGTTGTTATTGAAGATCAGCCTTAGTCCCTGGTGATCTGATAGGATGCATGGGATAATTTTAATATTTTTGTATCTGTTGAGGCCTGTTTTGTGACCAATTATATGGTCAATTTTAGAGAAGGTACCATGAGGTGCTTAGAAGAAGGTATATCCTTTTGTTTTAGGATAAAATGTTCTGTAGATATCTGTCAAATTCATCTTCTTTCATAACATCTGTTTGCTTCAATGTGTCTCTGTTTCGTTTCTGTTTCTAGGATTTGTCCATTGATGAGAGTGGGGTGTTAAAGTCTCCCACTATTATTATGTGTGGCGCAATGTGTGCTTTGAGCTTTACTAAAGTTTCTTTAATGAATGTGGATACTCTTGCATGTGGAGCATAGATATTCAGAATTGAGAGTTCTTCTTGGAAGATTTTACCTTTGATGAGTATGAAGTGACCCTCCTTGTCTTTTTTGATAATGTTGAGTTGGAAGTCGATTTTATTCAATATTAGAATAGCTACTCCAGCTTGTTTCTTCGGACCGTTTGCTTGGAAAATTGTTTTCCAGCCTTTTACTCTAAGGTAGTGTCTGTCTTTGTCCCTGAGGTGGTTTCCTGTATGCAGCAAAATGTTGGGTCCTGTTTATGTAGCCAGTCTGTTAGCCTATGTCTTTTTATTGGGGAATTGAGTCCATTGATATTAAGGAAAAGTAGTTGTTACTTCCTGTTATTTTTGTTGTTAGAGTTGAGATTCTGTTCTTGCAGCTATCTTCTTTTAGGTTTGTTGAAGAATTACTTTCTTACTTTTTCGAGGGCATCATTTCACTCCTTGTGTTGGAGTTTTCCCTTTATTATTCTTTGAAGTGCTAGATTCATGGAAAGATATTGTGTGAATTTGATTTTGTCATTGAATACTTTGGTTTCTCCATCTATGGTAATTGAGAGTTTTGCTGGGTGTAGTAGCCTGGGCTGGCATTTGTGTTCTCTTAGGGTCTGCATAACATCTGTCCAGGGTCTTCTGGCTCTCATAGTCTCTGGTGAAAAGTTTGGTATAATTCTAATAGGTCCTCCTTTATATGTTACTTGACCTTTTTCCCTTATGGCTTTTAATATTCTATCTTTATTTAGTGCATCTGTTGTTCTTATTATTATATATCAGGAGGAATTTCTTTTCTGGTCCAGTCTATTTGGAATTCTATAGGATTCTTGTATGTTCATGGTCTTCTCTTTCTTTAGTTAGGGAAGTTTTCTATAATTTTGTTGAAGATAGTTTTTGGCCCTTTAAGTTGATAATTTTCATCTCATCTATACCTATTTTCCTTGGGTTTGGTCTTCTCATTGTAGTTCCTGCATGTTTTGAGTTAGGATCTTTTTGCATTCTTCATTTTCATTGATTGTTTTGTCCATGTTTTCTATGGAATCTTCTGTACCTGAGATTCTCTCT
Organism: Mus caroli; assembly: GCF_978045245.1. Lineage (NCBI taxonomy): Eukaryota > Metazoa > Chordata > Mammalia > Rodentia > Muridae > Mus > Mus caroli. The sequence goes on along the minus strand of NW_028227258.1, from coordinate 140,749,131 downwards.
CCATCTCTTGTATTCTGTTGCTCATGCTCACATCTATGGTTCCTGATTTCTTTCCTAGGATTTCTATCTCCAGAGTTGCCTCCCTGTGTGATTTCTTTCTTGTTTCTACTTCCATTGTTAGGTCCTGGATGGTTTTGTTCAATTCTTTCACCTGTTTTGTAGTCTTTTCCTGTAACTCTTTAAGGGATTTTTGTGTTTCCTCTTTAAGGGCTTCTAGCTGTTTGCCTATATTCTCCTGTATTTCTTTAAGGGATTTGTTTATTTCCTTCTTAAAATCCTCCATCATCATCATAAGGAGTGACTTTAGCTCCCTATCTTGCTTTTCTGGTGTGATGGTGTATCCAGGACTTACTTTGGTTCTGATGATGCCAAGTAAACTTGGTTTCTGTTGCTTCTGTTCTTATGCTTGCCTCCTGCCTTCTGATTATCTCGAGTGCTTGCTGCCCTCAATATATTTGATTGGAGCCTGTCCTTCCTATAACCCAGGTTGATTCAGGGCTCCTCCGAGTTTAGTTTTCTCTGTGATCCTGTGATTCAGGGATCCTGTAATCCTGAGATTCTGGTTGTGTCAGAGTTCTTGGCAGTCAAGCTTCTCTGAGACCCTGAGGTCCTGGTGTGACCAAGCTCCTAGTATCCTGGTATCCTGAATTCCTAAGATCCTGGGCATGTTACAGCATCTGGAAGTGGTGTCTCCTCTGGGTACTGTGGGGCTGTCTGGTGTGCTTGAAACCAAGGTATACCAACAGCGATCAGAAGGAACCTGAGCCGCTTGTCAGGCAGGGCTCCTGTGTCCTTGCTCCTGTTGTCACGGTTGGTTTGGAACAGATGTTTTGTTCCACTCACCAATGATCCTATGATCCTGAGCGTGCTAGGGCACCTGCAGCATTGAGAGTCCTCTGGGGACCTTGGGACAGTCCGCCAAATTTGTGCCTACCATAACAGCCTTTTTTATAATAGCCAGAAGCTGGAAAATAACTAGAATGTATACAGAAAATGTGATACATATACACAATAGAGTACTACACAGCCATTAAAAAAATAACTTCATGAAATTCACAGGCAAATGGATTGAACTAGATAATATCCTGAGTAAATAACATAGTGACAAATGATTACACATTGTATATACTCACTGATAAGTGGATATTAGGCAAAAAGTTCAGAATACCCATGTTATAATTCACAGACTATATGAAGCTCAAGACTAAGGAAGCCCAAAGTGTGGGTGCTTCAATCCTTCTTAGAAGGGGGAACAAAATACTCACAGGAAGTATAGGATGGGAGGAACTTGGAAGGACGAGAGGATGGGGAGGGGAAAGAGAGGCAGGATCAAGTATGAGAAGAGATAGGGATGCCAGGAAAGCAAGAGGCTCCCAGGACCCAATAGATATGAGATTATCTGAAATTCCCAACAAAGGCGAGGGTGAACCTGTAGAGACAATATCCAGAGGTTAGGCAATACCCCTAGTTGGAGGATGGGGCCACACACTCATCTCCAAATTTTTAACCCAGAATTGTTCCTGCTTAAAGGAAATATGGGGATAAAATGTGGAGTAGAGACTGAAGGAAAGGCAATTCAGAGAGTGCCCCCCTGGGGGGATCCATCCTAAATACAGACACCAAACTGAGACACTATTGCTGACACCAAGTATGTGATGACAGGAGCCTGATATAGCTGTCTCTGGAGCAGTTCTACCAGAGCATGACAAATACAGATTCAAATGCTGGCAGCCAACTATTGGTCTGAGCATGGGGACCCCAATGGGGAAGTTAGGGAATGGACTGATGCGGCTGAAGGAGTTTTCATGGCTCCAGTTGCATATGTAGCAGAGGATGCCCTTATCTGGCATCAATGTCCTGTGAAGGCTTGAAGCCCCAGTTTAGGGGAATACCAAGATGGAGAGGTGGGAGTGTGGGTGGGAGAGCATCCTCATGGAAGCAGGGGAAGGGGGGATAAGATAGGGATTTTGTGGAGGGGTAACCAGGAAAGGGGATAACATTTGATATGTAAATAAATAAAATTTCAAATTTAAGAAAAAGAAAGCTGATGAAGCACAAATAGGGTCATTGTGATCTTTAGCTACTTCCTGCTGAGTTTGGGGCAACATGTCTCTGGGAAATCTACAAAAATAGGGATGGAAATGTCGATCCAGTCTTAAGAGATCTGGCTGTTTTCTTGCTGTCCAGGGTCAGTGGAACCATCTGTGTGTAGGAAGGAGCAGGTCCAAATGAAGCATTTGTGAGAATAGGTTGGAGAATAGGTGGGTTGTTTCTCTTGAATTGTCCTAGATGTAGATTTTGAGCAAATGTCTGAACTTGGCAAGATGCTGAAACACACACACACACACACACACACACACACACATATATATATATATATATGTATATATATATATATATATATATATATATATATATATATATATATATATATAAGAGATAGAGAATAAAACATTTGGGAGAAATATTTTCTTAGGTGTTGTCTTAGTCAGGGTTTCTATTCCTGCACAAACATCATGACCAAGAAGCAGTTGGGTAGGAAAGGGTTTATTCAGCTTACACTTCCATATTGCTGTTCATCACCAAGGAAGTCAGGACTGCTGGAACTCAAGCAGGTCAGGAAGCAGGAGCTGATGCAGAGGCCATGGAGGGATCTTCTTTACTGGCTTGGCTCCCCGTAGCTTGTGGCACTACCCACAAGGGGACCTCCCCACTTGATCACTAGTTGAGAAAATGCCTTGCAGCTGGATCTCATAGAGGAATTTCTCCAACTGAAGATCCTTTCTTTGTGAAAACTCCAGCCTGTGTCAAGTTGACACAAAACTAGTCAGTACAGGTGTACATTTGGAACCCTTCATTCTTGTTATTGGGGTGAGGGGAGTCCCAAGTCCCAGGGAAGAGGAGAGGCTCACCCTCTAGAATAGGAAACAGGTAGAAACTGTGGCTACTGATTGGCAGCTGTACTTATCCAGATGGAATCTGTTTGCTAGATCAGAGGTAGATCTGAGTAGGTATATATTTAGAAGGCAATTAAAGTAAACTCAAAAATTTGATGACCTTGTGAATATGATAGTCAATCATACAAATTCAGTGTGAGAAGCACCTTAAGTCTATTGATAAAAGGCAACCAAAGGAATCTTGTATTTGTAAGTGTGATAGCTGATACCATATATTTAGCATGAGAAACACTTTAAGTCTATAGTTAGAAGATAACCTAAAGAGACAACATTTGAACTTATGATTATAAAATTTGGATTGTACAGTAGAATGTTTTATTAACTCTAGGCTAACTTGTAAGAATTCTATTGATTAATGAATGTTAGGACAGTTATATAAAAAGGGGAGAAAATATGAACCATTTAGTCACTGGAAATTGAGTTTAGATAAGAAAATAAAAAGTTGCATCTGTGAGAGGTTACATCTGAACTTATATATCTTTTATTTTGAAACTTGTGAGCAAGGCAAACCTGTCTTTCTTTTTGATAAGAGATCTGGTAATCTCAGCTAGTTAAAGAATTGACTCATGAGCTAATATGGTAGTATATTAACTTGGGGTAAGAAGCTAGGCCTCTGTTTTCTAGCTGTCAAGCTACAGTTAGCTTAGCTGTCGATGTAATCTGGAAAGAATAAATTATAACCTAGATGTTATATATTAATTAAAATGACTGAGGTTGGTCTATAGTCTACTACCTAAACAGTTTCTAGGTCCCTGTGGTCTCCATCACAACTTGAAAGAGGTAGTCTAGCCATCAGGCCCAAAATATGAGAAGTTTTTCCTGTGGAGTAGGAATGTGGGAGAAATAGCTTACAGTGTCTTAGGCAATGAGACATTAAATTTTCTGTGTTTCCTCTGTTTCTCCACAGTTTAGGCCACACCCTGGCAGTGCAGCAAGGCAATGGAGTAGTATTTCTCAGTGGTTATCATACCACAATCTAGGCAGTCTTGAAACTGTGCCCATATCTTCTCAGAGACCTTGGAGGGGAGGAGGATTTACTGTTAGAATTTGAAACTCTCCACTCATCCAAGTAAGCTTTTTTTTTTTTTTTTTTTTTTTTTTGGTTTTTCGAGACAGGGTTTCTCTGTATAGTCCTGGCTGTCCTGGAACTCACTTTGTAGACCAGTCTGGCCTCGAACTCAGAAATCCACCTGCCTCTGCCTCCCAAGTGCTGGGATTAAAGGCGTGCGCCACCACGCCCGGCTCCAAGTAAGCTTTAATGTTACATTTAGCAGATTTCTAACAAGATTGAGAGCCAGTATCTATTAAGTGTATCTGAGTTAGACAATCTGTGGTTATTTATTTGTTCTAGAATGTATCTAGTAAATAAAGAGAATATATTTTAAGTTAATAGCAGTGATGACACTTGCAAAAACAAGGCTAAACTTACTTTTAAGGCAGTAATCTTTAACCTTTTTGCTGTTGTAAATGTTTAAATCGATATTAAGATTATTATTTAACTAAGGCAGGATACAAATCAAATGAAAACCTTATCTTAATTGACGTGTCTTTGGAGACCTTAAGTCGTGGTGTTCTAATGTGAGGAGGCAGTGAGTTGGGAACTGCCTATAACAAAGATGGCAGATAGTCACGAGACTGTCTTGAACCAAGGTGGTGCTAAAGCTACAGCTAACCATGAGACCACCCTTAGCTAAGATGGCGCTGAAGTGATAGCTCTACCTCTGGAGGAAAGTCACATGTTAAATCTTAGAATGCAAAGGCAGAAGTGTTGTTATGTATCAGCAAAGACAAAGAGACCAGTTTTGTCTGGCAAACAGGAGATCTCTCCCTGTCACAACAGGCAACCTCTGACACTGTGCAGAATGGCAGGTCTGAATTGAGCACAGTTCTAAAGCTGCCTGTTTGGGCAAGCAGCTGGCAATTGTGGTGGTGGCAGCAGTGGCGTTCAGGAGCTGCAGGAGGCTGGAGGTGTGTTTGGTGTCTCGACTCAGTGCCAGGCAGTGGAGAGAGGGCTAACAAGAGGTGGCAGTAGCAAAGTAGCAAAGTAGGGCCGGTGAGAGAGTGAGAGAGAAGGGGGCGGGGTAGAGAGAGGAAGAGGAGGGGCAAAGAGCAGAGGGTGGGGAAATAAGGCAGTTCAGTGCCCGCCATTATGCAGCTATTTAGAGTTATAGCTCATGGGTATTGGGCCCCAATTTAGCCTGTGAATTCGGAAGCCTTTAAGGCTGGGAGGCATCCTGGTAGGGAACCTAGAAGTAGCAGCAAAGCCTTTTCCTTTTAGGTGGGAGTAGAAGTTATAAATATTATTCCTACCTGCATCCTGAGGATAAATTAATTACTAGAAACAGTGGCAACACAGGCCAGATCATCAGGTCTTCATGTGATGAAGTTGGGGCTGAACTTTTGTGGCATTGAGAGAACGGTGCACCTAGACTTAAGATTTCCCAGTAGCAATAAATAAACTGCCTCAAGGAGAGAGAAAAATCTCACCCAGGGGAAAAGATCCTAAAATGAGGAGTCAGCTAGAAGGCCAGTCATAACTGTGAATACCTCCATCCTCAAGGACACCAGAGAGTGGCTGAGAGCCCAAAAGCCCTCCTTGCAACCAGGGGCCCATGCTGAAGCATCAGCCTCTCCCCCTGAGGGACCATCCGTAGGATGGGTATAGTGTAGAATGGGGCATGGGAAGGGGAATAGAGAAAAGAGTAGAGACAGAGAAAGAGAGAGGGGGGAGTGAGAGGGAGGAGGGGGAGGGGGAAGAAAAAGGGAAGGGGAAGGGGAAGGGGAAGGGGAAGGGGAAGGGGAAGGGGAAGGGGAAGGGGAAGGGGAAGGGGGAAGGGGGAAGGGGGAAGGGGAAGGGGAAGGGGAAGGGGAAGGGGAAGGGGAAGGGGAAGGGGAAGGGGAAGGGGAAGGGGAAGGGGAAGGGGAAGGGGAAGGGGAAGGGGAAAGGGGAAGAAGCAGGCAGCCAGGAACATGAGGGGGAAGAGGAGAGAAGGAGAAATGGGTCAGGGAAAGAAGAGAGTCAGAGCGAGAGAAAGGTCACAGAGCAAAAGCAGGGGGCATACAGCCCTTTTTATAGCATGCCAGGCCTACCTAACTCTTTGATGAAGCCTAGAATGAATGCCCGCACTGTGGCTTAGAGGCACCTTTAGAAAATAACAGTTTTCTAAGTTTATTTTATAACAAATATCTAATGAAGTAATCTTTTGTTTTGTTGCCAGTGTGGGTGATTCTCTTTAAAGTCCAATAGAAGTAATTAGAGTATTTAGAAAATATATTGAAAACAAAACATAAAGCTGGAAGTTTAGCTTGATATACCTAGCACATGTGAAGCTCGATGTTCAAATTTCTGCAAAGAAAAGTAGAATTAAATAAAAAATGTACAAATTTATATGACATCAATGTGTCATGATTGGTATAATATTTTCTCCCAGATTTTGAGTTTTTATGATTTTTCTGTAATTTTTGAAAGGTGGATTTCCATTGATCTAATGGTGATAAGCAACGAGCTGCAGTTGTCTAGCAACATGTTTATCTGTTCTGTGTCTTCAACCACTAACTACCATGCAGATTATCAAGATTTGGTGATATTCTTAAAGGCAGCATTTCTAAAGACACTAGAAAATTTATGAAATGTTCTCCTGTTTCCCACTGAGCCTTGTTGAGATCAGCTGCATGAGGTTATGAGGTTGCTAGAAACAGAAGCAGGAAGAAAGAGGCAAGGACTGAGGGGCAGTGGAGGGAGGCACATTTCCACGCTATACCACTGGAGTCAAGATCAGTTACATTTTCATATCATTTTTAATGGTTGCTCAAGCTCCTAGAATGCACCCACACAAAAGGCTTCAGTTAATGTGTATGTATTTTGAGCACTCCCCTCTTTCAATCCTCTAGTTTTATTTCCTTCCTTCAGATAAGATGAATGCAGCATGACTCAGGTCATAGCTCAGTGCTGACGCATGGCTTCCAGATAGAACTGCCAGCCAGGAGAAGCCGCTCCTGTAAAGATCAAATCAGGCAGCTCTGGGTTGATGTGAGGTCAGCCAGAGCCAGCTTTGACATCTGATAGGACCTTGTGATCAATCAGGCCTTTCTTCACTCTTCTTTGCTTTCTGTATGACAGTGGCCCTAACAAACAGTTGGGATACATCATGAGGGACAGATGAATTAGACTGTGAAAGGAGACCAGTGTGAATATTATGAAAGAATCAGTAAAAGAGAAGCCCCTGCCTTTCTAACCTTACTCTGTTCAAATGGTGGGAAATCTAAATCTCAGGCCTGCCAAGACTACTTTAATCTGCTTCTTAACATTTTATACATCCTGTACATTAAACTATAAACTTAGCATATTCTCAGTGTCATAAGAAGACATTTTAGCCAGCCTGTGCTCTGTTTACTTCTGTTTGTAAGTACAGTGTGTGCTCTCTTTGAGTCTTTGTGTGCTTGCCATCTGAGAGACACATACATACTGTGGAAACCTGGCAGCGAGGAATCAGGGCTGTTAATGCAAGCACATACTGACCCCAGGCCCATGCAGGGCTTCAGCAATTCCAAGTCCCATCATCAAAAAAGTCATGAAAACCAAATGGCCCTGAGAATCCTGTGCCAGACTCCATCAGTGAGTGGTATTGAGCCATGCCGAGGACCAAAGGTGGACTGCCAAGCACAATATTATGTATGCCTTTTATGTAAGTAACATAGCAGTCACCTCAGTGATTTCTAGGGATACCATAGCTCTATTCACCCCTCCACTACTCTCTCTATCTTACCTGTTCCCCTCTCAACCTCATTAACAGTTCTCATGCTCCCATAAACACATTCTCTGAGGTTTTCCTGGGGAAGATTGTACAATGGGACTGAGCTGCTTCTGTTTCACCAATTCATATTGAGAGGAGAAAACTGGGATAGAGAGCGACTAGAAGAGGGGCTGTAGTGCCTCTCCAGTCTCCCACTGGGAGCCTTCTCCTCAGATGCTAAGGGCTTTAATTATTGGCTAGTGACCTAGAAAGTGACATGACTTCTGAACTGAGATTTGTCGGCATGGGTTCCATTATCACAGAGAGATGGAATTTCAATCACCTTTGCCTTCTGTTTGTCATGGCCAATCAGAGTAAACCATATACAGATTTTTGTTGTTAGTGGATGACGAGATGTTTTTTTCTTTGAGACCAAGTCTTGCTGTGCAACACTGGTTGGCAGGTAGTTGTATAAGATATCCCAGAATTCATAGTAGTTCTCCAGTCACAGGCTACCAAGTGTTGAAACTGCACAACTTCAACAATATTAATTTATATTAAATAACATCCAATTTTCTTCTAATTGGTGTTTCAGCAGTATGCTTGAACTTCAAAGAAAATAGACACATAAAAAGTAAAACAAAATTTCCACCTGACAATTCCGATTAATTACTAAAATAATCTCAAGGAATTTGTTGATTGAGTCATCTCACTCAATAGGAAGTGTGCAAAGTTTCACTTTGAAAATAATTGAACATTTAAATTATTCAGATGTGCTATCACAATTTGTGTGTGTCTGTCTGTGTATGTGTATACATGTGCATGCTAATGTGTTTTTTAAAGATGAACATGTGTACACGTGTATGTGTATGTCTATGGACATCAGAGGTTGGTTCCCAGTGTCTTCTTCAGTCTCTCTATATATCTTGCTTTTTATAGTAGGGTCTCTCACTGAAAGTAGCTCACTAATTTGGCTAAATTGACTCCTGTCTCGGCCTCCCCAGTGCTAGGATTACAAGTGCTCAACTCTGTTCTCTAGTTTTAACATGACTAGTTTGGATTGAACTCAGGTCGTCATGCTTTTTCAGAAACTATTCTACTTACACCCAAGACGTTTATAGTATATGATTTGGGTCACTTATGGTGTTACATTCACAAATAAAATAAGTCTTGAGGGGCATAGAGCCTACCTGAATGCCAACTGAATTAATTCAGTGGCTGTTCTATCACAGTAACAGAATGCCCATAGCAAATGTGGGCTTTCCATGTACTGTTTTCAGGTCTGTATAACAGGATTTGAGAGAAAATCATGGGGGGTACCCAAAAGAAACTTTCCAGAGAGAATCACAATAGATCTGAGGGTCCCGTGGATGAACAAAATCATTTGTCATGTGTGTTGGTGTGTAATTAATACAAATTTTGTCCTGATTTTTGACCCCAAAATCTCAGAACTTTGTGAGAACATAGAGAATATTTACAGAAAAGCATTTTTCCTGAATAATTTTATATGAAAATGTGGCACAAATCTTCGAAACAATAATTCTTTCTAGGAAGCTTCAAGAAGTTTTTCGCATAATCAAGAGACTCTACACAATACACATATGTTGGTGTCCGTGTAATTCCATCCCGCTTCTGCCCACTCTCAAACAGTTGCAGTTCCCCTGTGTCTCACACACATCAATAATGAATGAAGAGAATTGGCAGTTGAGAGAAATGCAATTGGAAGAGAAACGAAATATGCTTGCTCATATTTTCTTCCCAATTAATTGTTCTTCCTGTGTATGTAAGAGGTGGGTAGGGGTGCACACTTACACTTGCATGTGCAAAGTTTCTGTTTGTGCATGTGCTCAAACATGTTTGTGCAGAACAGAAAAACAAATCTCCTGGGATTGTGTCTGAAAATCTGTTCTCATTCTCTGTCTCTCTGTCTCTGTTTCAGCCTCTGCCTCTGCCTCTTTTTCTGTCTCTCTGTCTCTCTGTCTCTCTGTCTCTCTGTCTCTCTGTCTCCCTGTATCTCTCTCTCTACCTCTGCCTCTGCTTCTCTCATTGGTCTCTCAGTTGCCTGTAGCTTGTCAACTAGGCTAGTTGGCCAGCAAAACCAAAGCTTTTTGTTTGCCTCTATATTGCCAGTGCTGAGATTATAAACATATACTATTATGCTAAAGATCAAAGCCATCCTTACATGGTCTATCTTCTGAGCTATCTTACTAGATATAGTGTTCATTTCAGATGTAAGACTGAAAAATAAGAGGAAGAAAAGAATCTGGAAATTATGTGAAAAAAGCCTTCAGATGCCAACCAGTGAAAGAAGATAAACTTGCTCATCACAGTTTTACTGAATGTATAGCCTGTGTATGAGAAAAATTATTTTAATAATTATGTAATGTGTTTTCCAAAGTTATGATTAAAAACTATGCAGATTTTTAAAAGAAAGAAATATAAAGGATTTATTCTGAAGAAATTAATTGTAAAATTAAGAAAGTGATGAAAAAAATCAATATTGTTAAAATGTTAAACTGAAATCCTACTTCAAAATCATGTTAGTGCCAATTAGCTTTTAAAAAGTTGTTTTTGCCAGGCATGGTGGCAAATCTGTAAACCCAGCACACAGGAGCCAGGAGGATTGCCAGCAATTCATGGCCAGACTAAGCGACATAGTAAGTTATAGTCTATCTTGGGCTTTAGAATAAAAGCCCTGCACCCTTCTCCCACGCCACCCCACCCCCCAAAAAAGAAAAGAGATGGAAGTTAAATGAAGTGGTTTGGGAGAGGACTAGATATCAGTCTGGTGGCACTGAGCTAATTTTACCTCTAATTTCATCAATCAGCAATTAGGATACTGAATCATGAGGCCTGTGAGTTTCAGAACAGACTGTTTCAAACCAATAACAAAAACAAAAGACTATCTTATTGTTAAAATAGAACCAAAACCCTTGTTAAAATCTGAGATTTTGCTGCATTTTAAACTCTTAACGCCTCCTAAAAATAGCTGACTCGGTGACAGGTGTCAGGATGACCCAGGATCTGTGAGGCATTCCCTAAGTGCTCCAAGCACATGATGGATTCTCACATGGCCAGCCTCTGTCCTTGACATGGTTGTCTTGTATACAGGCATCACCCAGGAGTTTCCATTCCATTCAGCCAAATGTCTCAATCAATTCTCTGATTTTTCCTTTGTGATGGCCAGGTGCTCCTGATCCTGACAATCAAAGCAAACAGCTAGTTCAAGCATCGCCTGCCCGAATTTGGAACAGCATTTAAGGTCAGTTCCAGCTGCCACTTTTCAAGGGCATAGGCAGCAGCCCACTGGATTCTCCAGCTCATTCCTGTGGAGCAGATCCTTGACTAGAGGAGAGAAGGCTTAGGTCTTCACTGTCATGACTGTGCTCACATTTCAGACCCATAGTGGAGGTTACTTGGCTAGAGGCACTAGGTTAGATATTCACCCACAATAATAAAATATTCCAGCCTACCACTTACTAAGTGCAACACTAGGAAAGCCCCTTTAAAGTTGGTATTACAGTGGTCTAAGGTAATCACACACAACAGTGATCAGTACTTGGCACAGGGTAAAGCAGGATAGAAAACTACATAAGAACCCACCAATCTAGCATGGGCCTTACGGACATCACTTTGAATCATTCTGAGGTCATACAAGGACAAAAACACACTCCTTTTAGCTACCCTTCCTTCTGCACGCCTCTCTTTTTCCTCTTCCTTCTCTCTCTCTCTCTCTCTCTCTCTCTCTCTCTCTCTCTCTCTCTCTCTCAATTTCTTTCATCATTCTGAGAAAGGGTCATGTGTAACCCAGGTCAACCTCAAACTCACTATGTAGCCAAAGATGACATTGAACTCCTGATCTTAACATCTCTTCCCAAGCTAGAAAGGCAAATGGATACCACTGTGCCTGGTTTGTGCAGTTATGAAGATCAAATATACCACTAGGCAATGGCTCTACCATCTGAGCAATAGCTTCAGCCTTTTCAACAGTGATACATAGTATCATGTTACAACTAAAAGAACAGAAAGGCTAAAGCTCCAGGAAGCAAGTAGAGATGTAAGAGAACAAACTGGAAAATAAAAGCTCTTTGGGGGATGATGAACTCATTGGAAATGTCATCTTACTGAACAGATGAGAAGTGTTTCCTCAGAGAACATTGCATAATAGCAATTGGAATATTATAGTATAGTTTTTCCTCTAAAGCACTACTGTATTTTTTAACCTTTTCTGCATGAATTATTTTCTCATCCTTTAAAGGCTGAAAACAGCGGAAGTTGGCTATATCACCTTAGCTTAGTTGTTTGAGATCTTGTTCCCTCATGAGCTATAATCAAGGTTTGGCTGGGCTGCAGTTATTTTAAGCATTGGATCGGGAAGGACTTGCTCTATTGCTTATTCTCAAAGTTTTTAACAGGCTTCTGAAAACCAGATTTCAAGCTTTCTCCCATGGGCCTGACATTGCCTTATGGTTTGGCAGATGACTTCCCCCAGGGTACATCATTCAAGAGGTACTGAGAAAGAACTTCCCTCACAGACAGAAATCTCATGTAATCAGGCATCAAAATTAGCATCTGTTACTAGATAGATGAAGAATGTCCCCCCAAAACTACCATACTAGAACACTTAGTCCTCAGATAATGGTGATGATTGGTGGAGCTTTGAAATCCTAGAATTGTGGGGATTGCCTAGTGTAAGTAGGACTATAGAGGATAGTCCTTGATGTTCATTGCTTGGCCCCACTTCCTATCGTTCCCCACTACTTGATACATACAGATATGGACAGGCATAGTAGCATAGTTCTTTTTTTTTTTTTTAAGATTTATTTATTTATTATATGTAAGTACACTGTAGCTGTCTTTCAGACACTCCAGAAGAGGGCGCCAGATCTCGTTACAGATGGTTGTGAGCCACCATGTGGTTGCTGGGATTTGAACTCTGGACCTTCGGAAGAGCAGTCGGGTGCTCTTACCCACTGAGCCATCTCACCAGCCCAGTAGCATAGTTCTTAATGTAGCTTTCTATTATTCCAAATTCTCTGCCCTTCCACCATGATGGACTATACTCTCAATCCAAGAGCCAGAATAAAATTTACTTTCCTTTACTTGCTTCTTGTCAGATGTTTAGCCATAGTGAAGAGAAATGTAATAGAATACCCTGTCATCTGCCACATTCTATCTGTTAGATGTGAGGCAATAGACTCAGTTTATACAAAAGAAAGGAATCCTGAAAGGATATGAATTTGAGGAAGAGGGGATCACTGGGGTCCATAGTAGAGGCTGCCCATCATATTCCTCTTCTAGCCACAACAAATTAAATTACTCTCAATTCTAAAATCTACTCGCTGTGCTCAGGACTACTAAACTCTCCCCCATCACATTATCAACTTACAATCCAAAAATCTCTTTAACTGAGATGGATCAAGTATGAATTGTGAGCTTATCTGTTGATGCTGGTTTGTTCAGATTTTATTAAAGTTTCCATCCTGTTTTGGTGTCCTGAGAGATGTTTTTCTACCACTTCAAGAAGAAAAAAATCTCAAAGTCAACTTCCTGGTCCTCTGGTTCTAACAATCTTTCCAGCCCTCTTCTACAATGTTTTACAAACTTTCCTCCAAGAGCAAATGTTTCAGTTTGGAGAAAATCAATATACAACAGCTAACAAAGATGCTGCTCATCAACAATCAGGAATTACTTAAGCACAATCTATTGGCCTTTACAAGGACTATGAAACAAAAGATGGAAAATTACACATTTGTCTGGCAACATAAAGTTGTGAGATGAGGATAAAATAAACACTTTTTAAAGTCTTATTTTTTTTAAAGATAGGAGTGAATATACCAGGGTTATCATTTGTAATTCTGTAATCTAGCCATGCAAAAGTCAAAGGGTCATGCTTAGGTCCAATGGTGGCCTCTGGACTCTTGTTTTCACTATCTTGATAATCTTTGCATTCTTTTCTTTCTTTCTTTCTTTCTTTCTTTCTTTCTTTCTTTCTTTCTTTCTTTCTTTCTTTCTTCCTTTCTTCCTTCCTTCCTTCCTTCCTTCCTTCCTTCCTTCCTTCCTTCCTTCCTTCCTTTCCTTCTGTTCTAAATGCAAGTATTCGAATTCCTAGAAGCTGAAGCTCTAGCCTCATTTTAAACCTCTACCTAAGTGATTAAACCACTGTTGAATGGCTTGCTTTGGAGTGATTTTAGCTAAATCTTTAAGTTCATTAGGCATATTTTTTGTTTTACTTTCTGTGCCACAACAAAAATGTGGCTCAATTTCTGCTGTGACCTTCTGTTTCTTATAAGATTTCTCTCCTGCTGTCTTCCATACCAGCTTCCTCATAGTTCAAAATTCCATGAAAAATGGGTTGAAAGAACTTCAATCATTCACCAGAATGTTTCTCCTTCTACTGTTCCCATCTTCCATATACTGCCCAGTTCCAAAGAAGCGTGTGTATGACCTCAGAGACAAGCTGGCCTTCACTTTCCTGACTAGTCCCATAATAATAACCATATAAATAACCATTATTGCTTCTTAATCTGGTAGGAGAGGTACAACAGGAACTGTTTATAGGTCTCAGGTCAGCCTTAAAGTTTTGTATAGAATATCTATACCACCTGTTGGCCCTCTCTTACCTGCCTGAAGATACAATGGGACCAGCTGATCTCATCCACCATGATGGACTGTATTCTTTCAAACTTTATGACAAAAGCATCAAGGTAATCTAGTCAGGTACAAGTGTCACTTCAACAAGAAGAAGTGACTAATACACATGTAGTTTTATAACCATCCCTTACAAACTTCTTCTCTCTAACTAATAGCAAATGGTAAGTAGCAGGCATTTGTTAGGCAAAAAATGAGCAAGACTGATAAGATAGCTGGGTAGGTAAGGGTGAGCCAATGTGCATCCCTGAACACACATGTTAGAAAGAAAGAATGAATTCCTGAAATTAAATTGTTCCCCTAACCTTACCCCTTGGCACTCTGAAACACACACACACACATACACACACACACACACACACAAAGTGGGGAAGGGAGAGAGTGAGAGTGACAGAGAAATGTAAAATAACATTGTTATGATGAAAATAATCAGATATTTCTTAATTTCCTGAAATGGACTCCTTATTTTCAGAAGATCGACAATAAGCATACTGTATAAATAATTAAACAAATTGGTACAGAGAAAATAAAAAGTATTATGAAAAAGTGCTAAAAAGTGTCTTTGGTGCTCTCAGGTCACCCTTTTTTTTTTTTATTGAGAAAATGACATTTATACAGAGATTCAATGCCTTGGATATATTAATCATGAAAAGGAGATAGAAAAATGATATGTCATTGAATTAATGAATAAATAAAACCAAGACAAATGAAACAGAAAGAAATGGGCTGTAACGAAGCTCCTGGAAGTAAGCACACACTGTTCCTGCACCTGTTGAGACGCTCACTTTCTCACAGACAAGTCAGACCTAGGACATAGTTTTTGTTTGTCACAGTTAGGAAATTTTAGCTGCAAACCCTGACCAACTTGGAAATCAAAAATATTACCATAATGTGAGATTGGGACAAAGGAAAGAAGGCCAAACACGTGAGCTCAGGGCTACTTGCATAGTCAAGATCTTGAGAACTGTGCGGGGCATAGCTGTCAAACAATCTCTGATGTGCTTAGTCTCTGTCATCCTCGCACTGAAAATTCACAAGAAGTCTCATTTTTCAGGTGTCCCTGAAATGTGACAAGAGTGGTTAGTTTTTCTTTCAAAGCAAAAGTATGTATTATTAAGACAGGGAACACACAATGATTGATGTACACTAAGCATGGTGGCAGGCCTGTAATCCATCACTCAGGAGACTTCATGACAGAGGCCAGTCTGAGCTACATAGCCACCCTTGTCCACATACACTGAAAGATCAGTCGATGATGACCATTTCTTTCAAGATACTCTGTGCTGGTTGATAGTCAGCTACATGTAAATGATTGATAAAAGTGCTCTTTGGAATATATGTATGCCAAGAGTAGTGCTGGCTTAAAGACAAAGAAAAGTGTGAGATTTTGGTTCTGTCCCAAAGATGAGAGCCATTTTCTATACCTACCTTGCTTCCAGCTTCATCTAGTAATGAATATGACATTGGAATCACTGAAGTGAAAGGAAAAGAAGCTAAACAAGATGCTTAGAAGTGGCTGACTCTTGTAGACATGAACACAGGCCATCAATTGTCCCTCTCAAATCCTACCAGAAGCCCAAAGCCTCATAAATAGGGTAAATATTCAGACTTTGGCTTGGATGAATGCACACAAGGGTTTGATTTCTCAGTTTATCCACAACAATTTCTTCCTGCTATGGCTCTAACATTTATCCTAATGTATATTTAAAAATATTAATTCACAGGATGAGTCTTTTCTTTCTTACATAAAACGTCTTTGAGTATGTGATATTTTCACATAAAGGAGCTATTTTCAGCATTTAAAAATTGCTTTTCTTTCCTGCTGGAAAAAAAAAGGGGGGGGGGAATTTACTTATTACCTGGTAGTGTCAGACACTTTGACTTAAAAAGAAATTTCCTTCAAGTAGTATAGAGAAAATGAGAAGAAGAAGAAGAAACACATGTCTTCCTCCTCTTTTAATGATTTACAAACAGCACAAGGCAGCCCATTTGTTGCTGAGAAGGCTAATAGTTGTACAGATGACTTCAGGGTCCTCTACTCTTGCAACCTCATCCTTGCTATTCAAATAACAGCCAGCAGCAGAACAATGGTATACTTCAGAACCATGCTTTCATCTGTGTCAGAGCTCAAAGCAGGAGAAAGAGTAGCTATCACAACTGGTTATTTTTGTTGTTGGTGGTGGTGGTGGTTGGTTGGTTGGTTGGTTGGTTGGTTGGTTGGTTTGCAGTTTTTTGTTTTGTTTTGTTTTGTTTTGTTTGGGGGTTTTTGTTTGTTTGTTTGTTTGTTTTAAGATTTATTTCTTTATTTTGTATATGTGAGTACACTGTAGCTGTCCTCAGACACACCGGACAAGGGTATCCAGTTGTAAGCCTCTATGTGGTTGTTGGGAATTGAACTCAAGAGCTCCGGAAGAACAGTCAGTGCTCTTAACTGCTGAACCATCTCTCTAGTCCTTGTTTGTTTGTTGTTTTTGTATCTGTCTGTCTTTCTTCTTTTGGGGGAAATCTTCACAAAAATCTATTTCTCACTGTGGACAAATCCTCCGTGTCCGTATTAGAAACACATAGGAAAATTTCAAGTCAGTAATCAACAGATTAGAATTTCCTTTTATCGAATATCTTACTGAGTACTCTGGGGGCAATATTTTCTCTACAAAAGAAGACAAATAGACATTTAGTAAGTAAAATTTATCTAGTTTGATGTCCAAATGGATACTATAAATGAAGGAGATACAATGTACATGGATATAAAAAGACTATAAAGGCACCCTGTATAATCTCTTTCTTTAAAAATCTACATTGTGTATGAATATTTTAGTAAAAGATATTAAATATTTAGTACAAAAATAGACCTTACAAACTAAATATTTTTTATTGAATATAGTCATAAAATGGCATGTAATTTTGCCATGATTTTTGCTGGGTTTTCGTGGGAATCAAGTTAGAAAATTTCCCAAGTCATTTTAGCTCTTAAAAATTACAAAAACACAATTTATATCACATATACTCTTGGATACTAATTAGTGAGCAATTAGTGTACAAAATTAAAGATGTCTTCCAAAAATTGCAGTCAGAATAAAGTTTATTTAAGTCTTCATATTTGAAATAATTCTACGTAAATAATGAGTTGAAAGGATAAATATTCTTTTTTTAATTTTTAATATTTTTATTATGTATTTTCCTCAATTACATTTCCAATGCTATCCCAAAAGTCCCCCATACCCTCCCCCCACTTCCCTACCCACCCATTCCCATTTTTTTGGCCCTGGCGTTCCCCTTTACTGGGGCATATAAAGTTTGTGTGTCCAATGGTCCTCTCTTTCCAGTGATGGCCGACTAGGCCATCTTTTGATACATATGCAGCTAGAGTCAAGAGCTACAGGGTACTGGTTAGTTCATAATGTTGTTCCACCTATAGGGTTGCAGATCCCTTTAGCTCCTTGGGTACTTTCTCTAGCTCCTCCATTGGGAGCCCTGTGATCCATCTACTAGCTGACTGTGAGCATCCACTTCTGTGTTTGCTAGGCCCCGGCATAGTCTCACAAGAGACAGCTATATCTGGGTCCTTTCAGCAAAATCTTGCTAGTGTATGCAATGGTGTCATCGTTTGGAAGCTGATTATGGGGTGGATCCCTGGATATGGCAGTCTCTGGATGGTCCATCCTTTTGTCACAGCTCCATGAGATTACCATCTGTAATAGACAATAAAAGATAAATAACTAGATGTGGGATCATAATACAACCACACAAAGTACAACAAAATTTTACAAGGCAATAAAATCTACTAACCAGGTAAGGTTTACCTGGTATACTTTAAAGTACTAGACATGCAGAGGGACAGTCTTGAGGAAGTCAAACCTCACTCTTTGTCCATCCAGTGTCTCAATTTTCAATTGCAATGGATACAGAATTTAAAGTACTACGGAAATAAGTAGGGAGGTTCCTTAAATTAAAAATACAAGCAGTTATGCTACTCCTTGAAGAATTCTTTCTTAATTTTATTTCTGTTTCTATGATAAAATAACCTGACAGAAAGCAATTTAGGGAAGAAAGAGCTTATTTTAGTTCCATAAGATCATAGTCAATTATTGTAGGGAAGTCACAGCTGTAAAAACTTGAAGTAGCTAGCCACATTACTTGTTTATTTGTTTTTGCTCATTTCCATTTCTCCAAGATATCTAGCTTAAGGAATGGTGCCACTCACAGTTAGCTAGCTTTAATTAAATTAGTTAAAGCAATCCCACAGGTCAATTCAGTGTAGTCGATCCTCCACTAGGACTCTTCCTTTGTGATTATAGGTTGTATCAAGTTGATAATTAAAACTAACCATCATAGACTTTAAGTCAACGTTCCACAGAAATACTTGCACTGCTCATAATAGCTGAAATATGACACCATCTTAGATGCCCATTAACAGACACATGAATAAAGAAAATTCAGCATATCTTAACTATAAAGTCCTATTCAGCCATGTAAGATAACAAAAATATTTCATGTAGAAAAAAATGATACATATGGAGATGATTACATTATGTGGAGTAAAACACAGAAAGACAAATGCTATGTGTGCTCTTGTTTGTTTATTTTAGATATTATGTGATACATAGATACAAAAATCATAGTCATTTATAGACTTTTAAAATAAAACCAAGACTCAACAAATAAGTGGAACTAACAAGAAGGAAAGAGTAGACAGGATTATGATCAAAGTATGTTATATACTTGTATAATAATATCTTTGTGAAACACCTAACTATATCAAATAAATACAAGCCAAAAAATTAGTTCTTCCCACACATGGGTTCTGGCTTTTGCTAATTGCTCCTCTTTTTGACCACTACACATCATATGCCACCTTTCTTTCTTTTACTTGATGACTACTCATTACTGTTTTTCTCGTCCTTATTGATAACACCATGTAGTTGTTTGAACGAAAATGTCCTCCATAAACTCAAAAGGAGTGACATTATCAGAGGTGTGGCATTGATGAAATAGGTGAGGCCTTGTTGGAGAAAGAGTGTCACAGGGATGGGCAATCAGATTTCAGAGCCTCAAACCCTGGCCCAGTGTCACTTTTCCTTTCTTCTGCTCGCACATCTGGATATAGAACTCTCAGCTCCTTCTCCAGCACCATGTGTGTCTGTATGCTGTCATGCTTCCCATCATGATGATAATGGACTAGATCTCCAAAACTGTAAGCTAATTAAATGGTTCCTTTACAAGAGTTGTCTTGGTCATGGTCTCTCTTCACAGAAATGGAAACCCTAACTAAGGCAAAACTTGTTTAACCTCCTCATTTAACGAACCAATGGTCAGGCTCTTTCAGACCAGGTACCATATCCCTTTCTACTAAGTATTTTCAGAGCTCATATCTAACCTAGTACATAATAAAATTCTTTGTAGTGAATAATTTGTGTTTGATAAATGAATAATTTACATAGAAAGAAGTAGATGAACATTAAAAAGCACCATACAAAGAGCTGGTTCTTGTGGATATATTTACACGTTAAGTGAGACTTTAGAGCCTTGTACAACTAGACTGCATTCTTGTCCCCCCCCCCAAACTGACAAACTCCTCTTAGAAATCTACTTTTCATATTTATTATTTGCCAGGTCTCCAAGGATAAAATGAAAATTAACTTTTATTGTTGCAAGTTAAAAATGAGTTGTAATGTTTTTGGTGACTTTACATGCAAGCAACAGCAAGATAATAGACAGCACAGTCCTCCATTTGCCTAAGCATCTCACATACTCACTGGAAAAGCCTTCCCATTAATCAAAGAGAGGAAACATTTTCTGTCTATGTAAAAGCAAAATCTTGTTCCAAGGGAAGAGTAATGGAGACTAAGATTCCTCTTCTACTTAATGTAAGCAGAGTCTTTCATCGGAGGAATATAATCTAGCTATCTCACCTACCATTACCTTATACAAGAAACATCAATGCTTGGAGTTTATATAAAAGTTTAAGGGATCAATAGGTAAATTATTTGCTATACAAGTATGAGGACCTGTGCTTGCTCCCCTAGAACGCACACAAAAATCTGGGTGTGATGGTAAATATTTGCAATCCCAGAGTTGAGGAAGTAGAAATAAGAAGATCCTTAGGGCTAGTTGCAAGTCAGTCTACCCTACTTGACTAGTTCCAGGCTAGTGAGAAACACAATCTCAGAAAAGCAAAATAGAACGTGCCTGAGGAACAAGTCCTGGGGTTAAAATCTGGTTTCCACATGCACATATACATGCATATGCATACACACACAAAGTTAAAAACAGCTAAGAATCTTAAATGTTAAACCTAAAGAATTCTGAGCCATCCTTAGGCCTCCATCCTAAAGAAGATATGTCTGGTGGTTTACGTTGGAGGGAAATGCAGATGCTTAACTAATGTACCCATGATTCCATCCACCCACATAGTATCCACTCTTCTTTACCCTTGTAAGAAATTCTCCTTGAGCCTTTTCCCTGGAAGCACCTTCCTCACAGTCCCATTGCATTCTTTGCCAAACGTCTTCCTTGTATTCTTTAATTACCTCCCCTTTTACTGCTCACATACTCAGCACCCCAAAGACCATATAGGGTGCTTATATTATACACTCCAACCATCTACTCTCCTGTCATTCTCTGTAAGATAAATCCTTAGAGCTATGTGAAGCAGTGCTCTTTTTGTTTCTGATATTAACTTTTATAATACCTTATGAAGAAGGTAGTAATGGTATCAGCATTCACACTTTACAGAAGAAAGTTCCCAAGGCCAAAGAAGTTTACATACTGACCCCAAGTTTATACAAGACTGTCATCTGACTGTGGACCCTCTGGCTCAAGCTTGATACTCTTTCCAGAACAATTAGAGCAATGTTGTAGTTAGGTTTTACATGGTGGAGCCTGTCTTCCTGGTATTAGAAGTTTCTCTTTCTCTCTATGTATATATGACTCAATTTTAAATGTTCTTTATATAAAAAAAAAACTAATGAGGGGCTCTATAAATGTTTCTAACACCGATCTTTTTTTATGGAGTAGTTTGGGCAGTCATAAACTTGGGATATTATTATTTAAGTTAGTTAAAATACTTTAAGATTACCCAAAGAAGCCAATTTTATCACACTGTTATCACTATTGTGTCATTTTAGCTCAGACAGATTAATTTAAGGAAAGAAAGTAATTTCAAAGGCAGTAAGCTATAATCATATAGGAAAGCCTTTGCCAGCTGAACATAATGCTCTGAAAATTAATGAAACCATTGCTCCTTAAAATTTTCTTCACATTTTAGAGATAGAAATGGCTTTTTCCTAAATTTGGCTCCTAGTAAATGTCATTTTTAAGACAATAAAACTTACCAAGACTTTTCACATATCTGAGAGTATATCTTTTTTACTCCATAAAAGTGTAATCTGAGCAACTTTTATTTTGTGGCAAAAAAAAAAAAAAAGAATCAATTGGAGCTCTATCTCAGAACTAAAGAAGAAACTTCAAAGAATGATCTCCAGATATTTGCTGAGAATAATTCATCCAAGAAAAGAGGAAAGCCAGGGCCTTATTTAATCCCTAGATTCATATATTGCAAGTCAGATATCTAAGTAAGATGGTAATAAATGTTACAGTATTCTAGTAGGCTACATAGATCAGCAACTGGAGGCCAACTTTTGGAGAATAAAATGGTTATGATGACCATAAGTTTTGGAACATAAAATCTGCTAAATTTGCATAAAATTTACATAAGCCTACATAAATGATAATAGCCATCATAGGGGTGAACAAGTATCCTCTTCTATTACGTAAAACTCCATATACATTAGAAGCTAGAGATGTGTTTAGGAGACTTTGCTTACAGAGTTCTTTTCAGTATATTACCTCATAATTCATATCTAAAGCTTTATTAAGTAGAATTAATACAAAATGATGATCTGTTTGAGTAATTTGAATTCAAGGAAATGGTTAATCTTTACTTGAACATGATTGGATTTGGAATCTCCTAGGAGATATATGTCTGGCTTATGTAAGATTAGGCATTCTAGAGAAGTTTAACAGGGGTAGGAGATACCATGAGTGTGGTTGTCACCATTCCATGGGGAGGAGTCATACACTGAATCAAAAAGAGAATATCAGCCTAGCATGAGCATCCATTTATCCCTCTCTCTTGATTATGGACCAGCTATCTCAGCTTCCTGCCATGTCTTTCCTACATGATGAACTGTAGCCTCACAATGTGCCCTGATGTGCCTCTACTACTCAAGTTGCTTTGTCTATTGTATTGCCATTGCAAAAAAAAAAAAAAAAAAAAAAAAACACAACCATTTCATAAAATCCTGAGTGTTGAATCTTGGCCTGTAGCTCACTCATGGTGTGTTTGTTTAGTATATACAAGGCCACAAATTTGATCCTCAACTAACACAAACTAAAGAAACAAAAGCTTCAGAATTGAAAAGTTTTCTAAAATTCTGCTGATATTAGTTATATAGGGGAAGTCAAAGTAATTGTGTTTACATAAGCAAACTCTGAAATTTCACGTAAACTCTGATCCTAGGTTTGAGATCCATTGGCTTTGACATATATGAATGTATTTAAATTTTTAATGTATTGTCTAAGTGATAGGACAAACTATGGGAGAGTCCCCAGTCTGGTTATGTGAAAAAGCATCTGAGAATTATAATAAAGGTTAAAATCCTAATATTTCCATTGAGAGAACCAATTTCGATGAAGGAGAGAAGCATAACACCACTATCCAAGGTTTTAGAAAGAAGATTCCACTACAGTTAGTTGTTCAAGGTACCAGATTAAGAAGTGGTCAAACTGGAAAACAATGAAATATCCCTGTGGACATTAAAAGAGCTTAGATTCACATAGCATCCCTTTTCTGTTGAACAAACATCGTTAAATCCCTAACTTCAGGGGCTGAGATTGTGGGTGACTTGATAGGTTATTTGTTTATAATCCAAGAAGTCCTAAGTTCTCTCTCTAGCACAGGAGAAACCAGGCATAGTGGCACATGCCTTTACCTCCAACTCTATGGTGATGGAAGCAGGAAGATCATAAATTCAATGTCATCCTCAGACCTATATTAAGCTGGAGGCCAGCCTATGGAGGCCTTAGCTTCACAGCCAACAACTACTTAAAGAAGTTATTAAAACTACCCATATTCAAAAGTCAGGAGAAAAACCTGGCTTCAAGTTTTAGTGTCTTGGGTGAGGAGCCTGATCAGTGTAAAACACCAGCCTAGTGTGCACAAAGAACTACGTTTGATCTCAGACATGCCCTAATGCTTTCCACTAGCTCAATATAAATTTAAAACCTACTTTAAGTTCTCCATGTATCTGTTGAGACATACATTTAAATCTTGCAAATAACAAATGAATTTGATAATGATATCAGTTATGAAAGTTGGATACAGTTTGAAATTTCATGAAGAAAATACACATACTTATGAATTAACTTGTAATAAAAGGTATTACAGAAAAATCTGTGTCCATAAACGTAGGCTAAATGGGGTGGAAACACATGTGTAAGTGAAATGAATACAAGGGAAGGCTCAACTCAATTTCTCCAGTTCATCCATTCTAGGAACTTTTGCCTAGAAAACAATACCCTCCCAGTGGATTCCCACATCAGTACACACAATCAAGACTATCTTCCTCAGGCATGTGTCTATCTGTCTCCCAGGTGATTCTACATTCCGCCAATTAGACAATTAACACTTATATCACACTTTGAAGTGTGAGGACCTGAGTTCAGATTCCCAGAGCCCATTATAAAGTCTGACATGGTAACATGCATCTATAGTCCCCATGCTTCTATGGCAAGATGGGAGGCAGAGAAAGGAAATGACCTGGAAACTCCTGGGCCAGCTAACATGATATATACAGCAACAAGCAGGAATCCTGTCTCAAGCAAAATGGATGATGGAAACCAAACCTTGAGGTTATTCTCCACTACAAACAAATATATATCTGCACGCACACACATAAATTGAAACTTACAAAATTACTGGGGAGTGGGTAGGTAACACCACTCACCAGATAAAAGTTCTGTCATCAAGCCTATGACCTGAATTTTACCTGCAAGCACACATGGTGGACGGAAAGAACAGAGCTGACTCCCACAAGTTGTCCTGTGACCTCCAAATACAGGCTGTGGCATGAGTACTAACTTACCATCTTCCTCAACGTGCTCACACACTAATAAACTAGTGTAATGAAAACTACTATCTATTTTTAATATTAAGTAAATATATTTAAGATGAGAAAAGGAAAATTATGTTTCTGGTTTTTAATTCATTTTTGAATTTAATTAATTCTTAATTTCCATAAATATTTTACCTCAATAAACTAATTATTGCACAATCTCTCCACTCAATCACTCCTCTAAAACATGGTGCAGTCTGAAGGAGCCTTCTCTGCTTTGGATTTAAGTGAAAGGTTGTCTCTCTGCAGCAGACACGATGCTTTCATAAACTGGTGGCAGTGGTCAATATTCTAGAAGCAGTGGAAAAATAGGTTTTCTGATACAGAATTAGTTTGGGTATGAACACAATGAGCTATGTCACTTTCAAGTTGAGTCCAGTTTTGAAACCCTAGGCAAAGCCATCACCCTGCTGTCACGGGCATGAGATAATTGGGATTCACTGCACAACCTACATTCTCCAAAAGATGATTGACATCCTTGCAATGTATGCTGGATATGAGTGACCTCATTGTCAACACCTAGCCCACACTATCTCCAAAGACTAATTGAAATTCAGTTGAATACAAAAGTATGAAAGCAATTTTCACATATTTTAATAAGTAGTTTTAAATGCTGTGATTGGAGTATTTTTTCTTGACTTATTTGCTATTATAGTCATGGCTATGTGTGGCTACAGAGCACTTAAGATGTGGATGATCTGAAATAAGCTTTGTTGTAGTTTTAAAATAGGCATCATATTTTGAAGATTTGGGTATTTTTAATGAAATGTATGCAATCTCTTTAGGGTTTCTTAATTGATCACATTTTCCAGCAATGATATTTAGAGTATACTGTGGTAACTAAATGTAACAGTGAAATTCCTTTTATGTTTAAAAGCTTCCAATTTGACCATTAAAAAAGGAAAATGACGTATATAGTGCACATCATATTTACATTGAACAGCTTTGCTGGTAACGAGGATCAGATGCTGGTGCCTTCACAGTTTAACTGGTGTTGTTTAAACCCAATTACATAATCTTAGCACTCAGCAAGCTACGGCAGGAGGAAGGCTACAGAACAGTCTGTGTTCTGAGTGTAGTGTAATTCCCACAAACTCATGCTTTGGAAAAACTGGTTTCCAGATAGTGCTGTTATTTGGGAGATGGGGCCTAGCAGGAGGAAGAGGTTATGCAAGCGAAGGTCCTACTTCCCATTCTATATCTGCATTCTGGTCTGTAAAATATGGTCAGCTAACCTCTTCCTCTTGCCAAAGTGTCAGTCTCTCTGGGCATATGCCTTCCCAACTATGAAGGAGTGTCCCCTCAAACTTGAGACAAAATAAAATTGTCCTCCCTCTAGGTTCCTTTTGTCACATGGAGAATAGAAGCACTGAGCATGGAAGTACAGGACACGAGTGTCACTCCTACCAGGCTTTTCCATATTAGATCCATACTGATGTCTACAAGTTGTAGAATTAAAATTCCCCAATCATTTTGATTTGTTTCTCAAAAGATCCTTTAATAACACACTCCCTTGCAAAGTCTAAGAAATTACAAATATACTTTTAAAAAATTTAATTCAACCCCAGCATTTTATTTTTATTTTTTTAAAGATTTATTTCTTTATTATATGTAAATACGCTATAGCTGTCTTCAGACACTCTAGAAGAGGGAGTCAGATCTCATTACGGATGGTTGTGAGCCACCATGTGGTTGCTGGGATTTGAACTCAGGACCTTCGGAAGAGCAGTCGGGTGCTCTTACCCACTGAGCCATCTCACCAGCCCAACCCCAGCATTTTAGAGAAGGAAAATTAAGAACCAGACATTAACTGATCTCATTACTCTTAAGAAAAAGGTCAGAATTAGACTGCAGGTCTCAAAATCTCAAGACAAAATATTTCAGTCATACCATCAAAATTTAAATTTGACTGTTTTACAAAATGAGGTTAAAATCACTCCTGTTTTTTTTTTTCCCCACAAGGAATCACCTTATTTATGCAAAAACTACTTCATTCTAAGGTTGTTAGTTTTTTTCTTTTAAATACTATAGTGGAGGCCAGTTTATCTAAACAAAAATATGTGATTGAAATAATTAAATAACATATTTCATTGGTCTCTTTATTCTGTGTGGCTTGATCTAAAGGATTTTGTGACACAGCAGTCAAAACATAAAACTCACAAAATTTACCAGCAAGAGACTTCGAAATGGAAGTAAGAATAGGGAGGTGAAATCAACCTTATTAATAAGGCGAGCTCTATACAACGTAGATAACAGGCAGGTTTTCTGCCTTATAGTCACCACATGAAATAAAGCACCAGTTTCCCCAATAAGAAGAATTCACAAGAAAAAGTTAGGAGTGGCCAATTTGAGAGAGACATTTTTAACCATTTATTAATATTTAGAGATTTATTTTATTATTTGCTTATGTATTTGTATGTGTGTGTGTGTGTGTGTGTGTACATTCATGCAGGTACCTGTGAAGGATGAAAGAAAATCTCTTGATCTCCGAGAGCTGGAGACATTGAAGGATGTATACAGCCCAATGTAGGTGCTGGGAACTGAACTCAGACCTATGCAAGAGCAGTGTGCTGGCTGCTTGGCTATAGTCATTTTGAAAGAGGGAAACTGGACTAATAAACTGTCCTAATAGATTAGCCTGTGGGCGTAATATTCATTAATGATTGATGTGAAAGGGCCTAACTTACTGTATACAGTGCCACGCCTGGGCTGATAGTCTTGGGTGCTATACAAAAGCAGATTGAGCAAGGCTCCCCAAGACTTCTGTGTCAGTTTCTGTCTCCAGGGTTTTGCTCTGATTTCCCTGGATGATTGACTGAGATGTAGAAAGGTAAGCAAAATAAACCAAGTTGTTTTGGTCTCAGTGTTTAACACAGCAAAAGAAATCTAAGATGATTAGCCAATACTCTTAAGCACTTAGTCATTTCTCCAACCCCCCAAGGTGAGATTTTATTGAAATACATTAATTTCACATACTTGCCAAAAAGGAAACTTACAATCAGTTTTCATTTGATAAGGACAGAATGCCAAGGTGCTAATGATGTTAACTTAAATTTGGGGGGTCGGGGAGCACCTAACCTCTCCAAAGTCCTAGCATGCCTTGATTCCTCTGAAAAGAACAGACCCAGGCAAGATATTTTGCTGTACATCATGAGAAAATAATAATGCTAGTGATTATTTTGAGAAAGATCTCATCTTATAGAAGTCCCAAGATTAAACAACAGTACTCATCATTCTAAATAATCATTTGTCTAAGCTGCTTACACTTACTTGATCAAGCAAATTTAGTAAGGTACATAATATAAAAGTCCCCACCACAATGCCTGGTCAGCTTGATGCTTGGTGGATGTTCATTGTATCATCATCATTCAGGGATGCCAGTATCAATATGTTAGCTATGATAAATGGTTGGAGAGAATCAAGCACAGAATTCAACTTTTAAACACTCTGATTCCTTTTTGGGTTAATAGATCAGTTACAATGTACTTCCATTGCCTGTGACTGGTGGACTCACTGATGGGCCTTTGACAGTGCTGGAGAGCTTGACTGCTTTACTGACAAACTCGAGGATCCATTAGAAAATCTTTGCCTTCCTGAAAGCAGCTGAGGTGTTCTGACAAATGCTTGTTATTGATACTTCTTTTTAATTATTCTGAAATAACCCTCTCTCTTCATTTAATATTGCATTTCTGGACATATGTAACATAAAATGATAGCTTACTATATTACAATTTTATCCCCACTCGGATTTTTTTCTAAGAAATCCCTGTGTTTAGAATTTGATGTCCTATCACAACTAGTTCTTCAGTTTTACAGGTGGTCCTTGGCATACTTGAGTGGCAGATCTCATCTGTTAAGCGCAGATTTCACCAGATGAACTCAGTAAGGATGGATTCAATTCAGATTTGGTTATTACCTTACTGTTATATTTCATTGCTTGTTTTGTGGTGCTACATTCTCTGATAGCTATATCTCCTGCCCTCTTTTTAGCTTTTATTTTGAGACAGAATCAAACTATGCGACCTGAAATGACCTTGAATTTATAATCTTCCAACGCAGCACCCTAACTAGCTGAGATTACAGGCCTGTGCCTCCAGGCCTGGCTGCAAAGTTTGGATTTGTCTCTGTTTTTGTGCCCTGTAGTAAGTGTGGATGGCTCACTGTGCCCTTGGGAATAAAATTATGAATACACTTCTAAGGAACTTCTAAGTCTCTTTTAAATAATTTAAGAGAAACCTAAGCACATAGTTCTGCAGTAACTTTATCCCAGGATCAGCTGCTTCAGGGCAGGCTCAATTAGCATTTAAAAATCCCACATCTAGACAACTGGATCACTTCCTTTTGAAGGGCAGTTTTGATCCCTTCCCAGTCTTCTAAAGCAAACAGATTTCTAGTCTGTTTTATCCTAGGCCAAGAAAACATCATTAAGTGAGTCCCTGGTAAAGCTTGGTTTCATTAAGTAATGTTTCCATTTGCAGTTACAAACATAAAAACAATGGTCCTATTCCATCTGCCTCCAGCTAAAGATGATGTCCATGTTGATTACTCTCCTTCCCGGATGCCAGGGGGAGGGGTACTCTGACTCACTACAGGAGGACCTGGAATTGCACAACTCTAAGAACAAATTGTGTGTCTTCTAAAACAGGGCCCTACCTGGTATCTTAAAATATTTTATTCTTCCATTAGCTGCAGCTTCTAATGTATAGACAGTGTATTTTATAAATATATGTTTGTCAGAGTCACTTGAGATTATTCGTAAGATCATTATGACACTGAAGTATTCTGTCTTTTTGCCTCCAGCATCCATATTTTCCAAGCATCCAATACAATGGACTGTATGACAATTCTAATAAAGAAAAGATAGAAACAGATATAATCAAAGACAAATTAATATAAAACTATCCTTTCCTCATACTAGCAAAAATAAACAAACCAAAAACATTTTAGAGTATCTTCTTATTTTGTTCAGGAAGGCCAGATCATTTAAGAACCCACTGGAACAAGGCATGAAAACTCAGTTTTCACCAAACCATACACCAGAAATATAGTATCATACAAATCATACACCAGAAATATAGTATCGTACGAGAGGCAGGGCCATAAGAACCATGACAAGGTCAGACAATTGTCTTCCCTTTGAACGTTCTAGTGGTGTGAAGCAGTTATAGGTACTGAGCACATAAGGTAAAAACTATAAATTCTATGCAATCAGTTCAGTAAATTGTAAGATGTGTTATTACTACTAATTTCAAGAAATTATTTAAATACACTAAAGTTTTATTAACATAAAAAAAGAAATAAGAAAAGCTAGAACAATAGGAACACACCCTTTTGGAGCATCCAGCAATGAGTCAGTTGGCCTGTCCTTTACCTCCAATGCAAGTGTCTGTGTTCATTTTCATGGTTTTCCCTTATTATAACAGTTGGAAAACAGGTCTCATGATTGTATCATCATCTTTGATAATTGATAATTAAGATTGTTCCCTGGGAACTATGATCCTTTAACATGACATCAAATCAGTTAAATACTATCTTCCCATTCAACTATCTCAAGCTGTTCTCTCTCTCAGACATATTACCACTCTGTCCCACACACCTGTGGTTCCCCTCAACCAAGTTCTGGAATTTGGACAGAGAATAACAGGAATTATGAAGACTATGTAGATTTACCCCTGCCACAGGGAAGGACAGATTTCAGCTGCTGTGAGGCACAAACCTGTAGCTGCATTACTTCAGTTTAAGGACCTGTCCTCAGAGCATGGCTTCTCCAGGTAAAACTTAGTATATGTAGCCTGAAATACACTTTTCTTATGTTCTCATTTCCATGGCAAACTGTATTGTCCCAAACTCGGCAGTGAATCCTGTTGTCCCCAGTGTAACCTAGTTCTCCATAGCCTGTAACATGGGGTATGGCTGATACGACAAGCTGATTCTTATAGACATCCTGGTACCTGGAAGGTACAGTTTGAAGAAAATACAGCATTTGGAAAAGAGCATCAGAAAACAGCATTAGAAAAGTAATGATACCATCCTACAACAGAATTTAAAGGGGGCCCTGCATCTTTTATCCCTAACAAACTTAACACGGTAAGAAGTGGCATGTCAATTACACAGTGCAGCCAGAAGCTGTGGCTCTTATTTCTCTTGGCACCAGCACCAGCTAAAGAATGCTGTGTTGACAGTCTTAATCTCATAAATTTTCTTCTTACCATTTTTCCTTACAAGAAGAGAGAGAGAGAGAGAGACAGATACAGAGACAGAGACAGAGACAGAGACAGAGACAGAGACAAAGACAAAGACACAAAGACACAAAGACACAAAGACAAAGACAAAGACAAAGACAAAGACAAAGAGACACAGAGAGAGAACAAATAAATAACAAAAGCTATCTTCCCTCAAAGGAGAGGTGCATTTCTTCCAGGTTTCCATAGGCTTTTAATTGCACCAAATGTTCAGGAGCCTAGTAAAGAACACTGCATACTAACGCTTAGTCAGAGGCTTTCCTCTCCAGTTGACAGAACACTCCCTAAATTTTACATCACAGTCTGAGTGTGCTTTTCAGGGAAGATCACAGGTGTTTGGCTCTTGGGAATGGACGGACTAAAGTGACAAGAGCATATAGCATCCACCACAGTCAAGGGTGAGGGGGTTGGGACTGAAGCCTGAAAGAAGCACAGGCCCTAGCCCAGGGATTTTACCGATCTACACGAACACTGTTAGGTTGTCTTCATTTTCTCTCCCTTTGAGTCTCTCTCTGATACTCTTTCAGAGTCTCTGTCTGTTTCTCTCTCTGTCTCTGTCTCTGTTTCTCTCTCTGTCTCTGTCTCTGTCTCTCTCTCTCTGTGTATGTGTGTGTTTGTCTGTGTGTCTGTGTGTCTATGTCTGTGTGTGTGTCTCTCTCTGTGTGTGTGTGTGTGTGTGTATGTGTGTGTTTGTGAGAGAGAGAGAGAGAGAGAAAGAGAGACAGAGAGAGAGATTCTTTAGGACAGCTCTTCCTGGCATGCACAGTTGAAAAGTGCTGTTTCACCGATCACTATTTAAATGGTCTTTTGGTAACCATATTCACTTAATTTCCTGTTTAAAACTATTTTTTCATATTATTTATGTATGTATGTGTATGTTTTGTCTACTTAGATGTTTAAGAGAGCATATTATCTTTTGGACTGACAGGTGTGAGTTCCCAGGGAGATACTAGTATTTGAACCCAGGTCCTCTGAAGCTACAGCCAGTGTTCTTAACTCCTGAACTATTTCTTTAGCCCTAAATAATAAATCCTTGGCCTCTGAGCTTCACATTGCTTTGCTCTTGTAAACAGTATTCAGTTTTCCACATTGAACTGGGGGAGTGGATGCCATGGAACAACAGTCACCTCTCTGTTCTTGGCAATGGGTGATTCCACCAGTTTGCCTTTTATCTCATCTCTGTCAGAAAACCAGATGATCTACTCCAAAGTCAATGGAAAGTGCCATGCTGCTCTAGCAGCTCAACTAATTTGCTAATTATAAGAACCCTCCTGGGGAGGAATATAAGAGTAAGGGACTCTGTGTTCCTCTTACAGTATCAGGGAAAGAGGTGGCTCAACCACTCCAAAGTCAGGCTCCAAAATGTCACCTATGGTGGTGATAAATGTGTTCTGTTTTGTGCCACTCTGTGAAGTCATGACTTGCTCCCTGGATGAATAATTTCTTTCTCCCTGCTTGTATCCCAACCCGAAACCAGTGAGAGATACCCTGCTACAGGTAGCTGAAGTAGGGGATGAAGCAAGTGTCTAAGGAACTTCTATGCATCAAACAAGCAAAAACCCAGAGTTTTGCTTAAATGGTGTTAGGTGATCCAAGTTTCCAAGACGTCAACTTCACTATCAAGATAGAACAGTCTCCAGGGAAAAGCAGCCAAAGTTAAAATAAAATTTACCAATCAGAAAGTTATAAATAACAATTTTTAACAAGAATTTGAGGTGCAGCCAAATGTTTTGAAATGTTCTCAGTCCAAACAAAACCAGCATACTTCTCATTTTTTCAAACCTTGTGATTAAGACAAGTGATCAATAAAAAGAGAGAGCAATGAAGCTCAAAGTTTTAAAATATAAACTTAAAAGAAAAATCAATCCAGGCAATCATAAAACTGTGGAGACAGGAAAAAAGTGGGACTTAACTTTAGGAAGAAATGTACAATGTCCAGGCAATAATTAGAGTGGAGTAAAAAGAGAAAGAAAATCAGATTCTATGTCCACCACTAGATACAGAGAGTATCTAGCCTGAAAAGATTGCTTAGTGGTTAGGAGCAGCTCACTAGCACTTAGCTCTCCAGCCCAGGGGATCAGACATACTCTTCTGGTCTTGGAGGGCACCTGCACAAGTGGACTATATAATACACACACACACACACACACACACACACACACACTTTGGAGAGAAGGGTGTGTGTCCATGCCATGTTTCATGTTTCTGAGTGTCCACAATATAGCACTGATCTCATAAAAGATAAAAGTTTTTTTTTAATGGTGAAGTACCTAGCATTCATAAGTATAGGGACAACCTATCCCCGACTCCTTTAAGCCCTCCCCTCACCATACACCCCCAACACATACTAGAAGCTCTGTAGTTCTTGTATCCCAGGTCCCTCAGGGACCAGTCTGCACAAGAGAGCCTGTGAATGCAGAAGCAACCTAGCTTCTGGGACAGGCCCCATTCCGGGCCATCATCTTCAGCCAGGAAGCAGATTTGAGCTCCAGACATCTGCGCTCCTTCCGTGCAAGAGGAGAGGTGGTCTGCAGAGAGTACTCTGACGACCAAGACTCAGGAGAGAGTTGGACTCTCAAGAGTGCTGACAGAGGCTAACAGAATCACAGGAGGATCAAGCTTCAGCCAAAGAGAGCTAGAGCAACTAATGCCAGAGATTATCAGACGAAGAAAGGCAAACATAAGAATCTTACTAACAGAAACCAAGACCACAAAACATCATCAAAACCCAGCACTCACACCTCAGCAATTCCTGGATACACCAACACACATGAAAAGCAAGATTTCAATTTAAAATAGTATCTCATGATGCTGGTAGAGGATTTTTAAAAGTAAATTAATAACTCACTTAAAGAAATACCGGAGAACATGGCTAAATATGTAGAAGGTCTTAAAGAGGAAGCACAAAAATCACTTAAAGAATTACAGGAAAATATTGGTAAACAAGTAGAAGCCCTTAAAAAAGGAACAAAAAAATCCCTTAAAGAATTACAGGAAAACAAAACCAAACAGGTGATGGAATTGAACAAAACTATCCAAGATCTAAAAAGGGAGGTAGAAATAATAAGGAAAACCCAATGGGAGACAACTCTGGAGATAGAAACCCTAGGAAAGAAATCAGTAACCATAGAGGCGAGCATCAGCAACAGAATACAAGAAATGGAAGAGAGAATCTCAGGTGCAGAAGATTCCATGGAAAGCATGGACACAACAATCAAAGAAAATGCAAAAAGATCCTAACTCAAAACATCCAGGAAATCCAGGACACAATGAGAAGACCAAACCTACAGATAATAGGAGTAGATGAGAATGAAGAATTTCAACTTGAAGGGCCAGCAAATATCTTCAACAAAATTATGGAAGAAAACCTCCCATACCTAAAGAAAGAGATGGCCATGAACATACAAGAAGCCTACAGAACTCCACCTAGACAGGACCAGAAAAGAAATTCCTCCTGACACATAACAATCAAAACAACAAATGCACTAAATAAAGATAGAATATTAAAAGCAGTAAGGGAAAAAGGTCAAATAACATATAAAGGCAGACCTATTACAATTACAACACACTTCTCACCAGAGACTATGAAAGCCAGAAGATCCTGCACAGATGTTATATAAAACCTAAGAGAACACAACTGCCAGCCCAGGCTACTCTACCCAGCAACACCCTCAATTTCCATAGATGGGAAACCAAAGTATTCCATTACAAAAGCAAATTGACAAAATATCTTTCCAGGAATCCATCCCTTCAAAGTATAATAAAGGGAAAACACCAACACAAGGACAGAAATTATACTCTAGAAAAAGCAAGAAAGCAATCCTTCACAAACCTAAAAGAAGGCAGCTGCAAGAACAAAACCCCCAACTTTAACAACAAAATAACAGGAAGCAACAATTACTTTTCTTTAGTAACTCTTAATATCAATGGACTCAATACCCCAATAAAAAGACATAGACTAACAGACTGGCTACACAAACAGGACACAATATTTTACTGCTTACAGGAAACCCACCTCAGGGACAAAGACAGACACTACCTCAGAAAGAAAGGCTGGAAAAAAAATTTTCCAAACAAATGTTTCAAAGATGGCTGGAGTAACCATTCTAATATGGAACATAACTGACTCCCAACCCAAAGTTATAAAAAAAAAGACAAGGAGGAGAACTTCATCCACATCAAATGTAAAATCTACGAAGATGAACTTTCAATCCTAAATATCTATGCTCCAAATGCAGGGCAGAGACATTCAGAAAGGAAACCTTAGTAAAGCTCAAAGCACACATTGTACCTCACACAATAATAGCAGGAGACTTCAACATCCCACTCTCATCATTGGACAGATCCTGGAAACAAACTAAACAGAGACACATTGAATCTAACAGAAGTTATGAAACAAATGTATTTAACAGAAAACTACAGAACATTTTATCCTAAAACAAAAGGATATACCTTCTTCTCAGCACTTCATGGTACCTCCTCCAAAATTGATGATATAATCAGTAACAAAACATGCCTCATCAAAACAAAAATATTGAAATTATTCCATACATTCTGTCAGATCACCATGGACTAAGGCTGATCTTCAATAACAACATAAATTATAGACACCAACATTCACATGGAAACTGAACAACTGGTCAAGAAAGAAATAAAGAAATTAAAAACTTTTTAGAGTTTAACGAAAACGAAGCCACAACATACCCAAACTTATGGGACACAATGAAGGGAGTCCGTACAGGAAAACTAATAGCCTTGAAAGCCCCCAGAAAGAAACTAGGGAGAACATACACTAGCAGCCTGACAGCACACCTAGAAGTTCTAGAATGAAAGGAAGCAAATTCACCCAAGAGGAGCAGAGAGTAGGAAATAATCAACTTAGGGCTGAAATGTACTAAGTGGAAACAAAAAGAACTGTTCAAATAATCAACCAAACCAGGAGCTGGTTCTTTGAGAAAATCAACAAGATAGATAAACCCTTAGCCAGGCTAACTAGAGGGCACAAGGACAGTATCCTAATTAACAAAATCAGAAATGAAAAAGGAGACATAACAACATAGCCTCAGGAAATCCAAAACATCATCAGATCCTACTACAAAAGGCTATACTCAACAAAACTGGAAAACCTGGTTGTAATGGACAACTTCCTAGACAGATACCAGGTACCAATGTTAAATCAGGATCAGATAAATGATGTAAACAGTCCTATATCCCCTAAAGAAATAGAAGCAGTCATTAATTGTCTCCCAACCAATAAAAGCCCAGGACCAGATCGGTTTGGTGCCCAGTTCTATCAGACCTTCAAAGAAGACCTAATTCCAACTCTCCTCAGACTATTCCACAAAATAGAAGCAGAATGTATTCTACCCAATTCATTCTATGAAGCCACAATTACTCTGATACCTAAACCACACAAAGATAAAACAAAGATAGAGAACTTCAGACCAATTTCCCTTATGAATATC
Source organism: Mus caroli (assembly GCF_978045245.1). NCBI lineage: Eukaryota > Metazoa > Chordata > Mammalia > Rodentia > Muridae > Mus > Mus caroli. The sequence goes on along the minus strand of NW_028227258.1, from coordinate 140,712,908 downwards.
AATGTAAAAATACTCAATAAAATCCTCGCAAACCCAATCCAAGAACACATCAAAACGATCATCCATCATGACCAAATAGGATTCATCCGAGGGATGCAGGGATGGTTTAATATATGTAAATCCCTCAACGTAATCCACTATATAAACAAACTCAAAGGCAAAAATCACATGACCATCTCGTTAGATGCTGAGAAAGCATTTGACAAAATCCAACACCCCTTCATGATAAAAGTCTTGGAAAGCTCAGGAATTCAAGGCCCATACCTAAACATAATAAAAGCAATATACAGCAAACGAGTAGCCAACATCAAACTAAATGGAGAGAAACTTGTAGCAAACCCACTAAAATCAGGGACTAGAAAAGGTGCCCCACTTTCTCCCTACATATTCAATATAGTACTTGAAATCCTTACCAGAGCAATTCAACAACAAAAGGAGACCAAGTAGATACAAATTCGAAAGGAAGAAGTCAAAATATCACTATTTGCAGATGATAGGATAGGATATATATAAGTGACCCCAAAAATTCCACCAGAGAAATCCTAATCCTGATAAACAGCTTCAGTGCAGTACCTGGATATAAAATTAACTCAAACAAATCAGTGGCCTTTCTCTTCACAAAGGTTAAACAGGATGAGAAAGAAATTAGGGAGACAACACCCTTCACAATAGTCACACATAATATAAAATATCTTGGTGTGACCCTAACTACGGAAGTGAAAGATCTGTATGATAAGAATTTCAAGTCTCTGAAGAAATTGAAGAAGATCTCAGAAGATGAAAAGATCTCCCATCTTATGGATTGGCACGATCTCATGGATTGGCACGATCAATAAAGTAAAAATGGCTATCTTGCTGAAAGTAATCTACAGATTCAATGCAATCCCCATCAAAATTCCAATTCAATTCTTCACCAAGTTAGAAAAGGCAATTTGCAAACTCATCTGGAATAACAAAAAACCTAGGATAGCAAAAACTATTCTCAGCAATAAAAGAACCTCAGGGGAATCATCATGCCTGACTTCCAGCTGCACTACAGAGCGATAAAAACTGCATGGCACTAGTACAGCAACTGACAGGTAGATCAATGGAATAGAATTGAAGACCCAGAAATGAACCCACACACCTATGGTCACATAAAGTTTGACAAGGGAGCTAAAACCATCCAGTGGGGGAAAAAAGCATATTCAACAAATGGTGCTGGTACAACTGGCGGTTATCATGTAGAAGAATGCGAATAGATCCATTCTTATCTCCTTGTACAAAGCTAAAGTCTAAGTGGATCAAAGAACTCCACATAAACCAGAGACACTGAAATTTATAGAGGAGAAAATGGGGGAAAGCCTCGAAGATATGGGCACAGGAGAAATTTTCCTACAGAACAACAATGGCCTGTTTTGTATGATCAAGAATCGACAAATGGAACCTCATAAAATTGCAAAGCATCTGTAAGGCAAAAGACACTGTCAATAAGACAAAAAGGCCACCAACAGAGTGGGAAAGAATTTTTACCAATCCTAAATCAGATAGGAGACTAATATCCAATATATCCAAAGAGCTCAAGAAGTTGGACTCCAGAAATTCAAATAACACCATTAAAAAATGGTGTACAGAGCTAAACAAAGAATTCTCAACTGAGGAATACCGAAAGGCTGAGAAGCACCTAAAAAAATTTTCAACATCCTTAATCATCAGGGAAATGGAAATCAAAACAACCCTGAGATTTCACCTCACACTAGTCAGAATGGCTAAGGTCAGGTGATAGCAGATGCTGGCTAGGATGTGGAGAAAGAGGAACACTCCTCCATTCTTGGTGGGATTGCAAGCTGGTACAACCACTCTGGAAATCAGTTTGGTGGTTTCTCAGCGAATTGGACATAGGAAGACCTGGTAGATCCAGCAATAGCTCTCCTGGGCATATACCCAGAAGATGTTCCAACTGGTAATAAGGACACATGTTCCACTATGTTCATAGCAGCCTTATTTATAATAGCCAAAAGCTGGAAAGTTCCCAGATGTCCCTCTACAGAGGAATGGATACAGAAATTGTGGTACATTTACACAATGGAGTACTACTCAGCTATTAAAAATAATGAATTTATGAAATTCTTAGGCAAATGGATGTATCTGGAGGTTATCATATTGAGTGAGATAACCCAATCCCAAAAGAACTCACTTGATATGCATTCACCGATAAGTGGATATTAGCCCAGAAACTTAGAATACCCAAGATACAATTTGCAAAACACTTGAAACTCAAGAGGAAGGAAGACCAATGTGCAGATACTTCATTCCTCCTTAGAATAGGGAACAAAATACCAATGGAAGGAGTTACAGAGACAAAGTTTGGAACTGAGATGAAAGAACGGACCATCCAGAGACTGCCTCATCTGGGGATCCATCCCAAACCAGCCACTAAATGCAGATACTATGATATATGTCAGCATGATTTTGCTGAAAGGACCCTGATATAGCTGTCTCTTGTGAAGCTAGGCCAGTGCCTGGCAAATACAGAAGTGGATGCTCACAGTCATCTCTAGGATGGAACACAGGACCCCCAATGGAGGATCTAGAGAAAGTACCCAAGGAGCTGAAGGGGTCTGCATCCCTATAGGTGGAACAACAATATGAACTAACCAGTACCCCCAGAGCTCATGTTTCTAGCTGTATATGTAGCAGAAGATGGCCTAGGTGGCCATCATTGGGAGGAGAGACCCCTTGGTCTTGCAAACTTTATGTGCCCCAGTACATGGGGAACACCAGGGCCAAAAAGTGGGAGTGGGTGGTTAGGGGAGCAGGGTCGGGGGAGGGTATAGGGGACTTTCGGGATAGCATTTGAAATGTAAATGAAGAAAATATCTAATAAAAAATTGGAAAAGAAGAAAGAGAAGAAGGAGAAGGAACAGAAGGGGAAGAGGAAGAAGAAGGGGAGGAGGAGGGGGAAGGGGAAGAAGAAGGGGAAGAGGAAGAGGAAGGGGAAGGGGAAGAGGAAGGGGAAGGGGAAGAAGAAGGGGAAGAGGAAGAAGAAGGGGAAGAAGAAGGGGAAGAAGAAGGGGAAGAAGAAGGGGAAGAAGAAGAAGATGAAGAAGAAGAAGATGAAGAAGAAGAAGAAGAAGAAGAAGAAGAACAAGAACAAGAACAAGAACAAGAACAAGAACAAGAACAAGAACAAGAACAAGAACAAGAACAAGAACAAGAACAAGAACAAGAACAAGAACAAGAACAAGAACAAGAACAAGAACAAGAACAAGAACAAGAACAAGAACAAGAACAAGAACAAGAACAAGAACAAGAAGAAGGAAAGGGAGGAGAAGGAGCAGAAGGAGAATGAGAAAAGGAGAAGGAGAAGGAGAAGGAGAAGGAGAAGGAGAAGAAGAAGAAGAAGAAGAAGAAGAAGAAGAAGAAGAAGAAGAAGAAGAAGAAGAAGAAGAAGAAGAAGAAGAAGAAGAAGAAGAAGAAGAACAAGAACAAGAACAAGAACAAGAAGAACAAGAAGAACAAGAAGAACAAGAAGAACAAGAAGAACAAGAAGAACAAGAAGAACAAGAAGAAGAAGAAGAAGAAGAAGAAGAAGAAGGAAAGAAGGAGAAGGAGGAGAAGGAGAAGGAGGAGGAGGAGGAGGAGGAGGAGGAGGAGGAGGAGGAGGAGAAGGAGAAGGAGAAGGAGAAGGAGAAGGAGAAGGAGAAGGAGAAGGAGAAGGAGAAGGAGAAGGAGAAGGAGAAGGAGAAGGAGAAGGAGAAGGAGAAGGAGAAGGAGAAGGAGAAGGAGAAGAAGTTCTGTAGTATCTCTGTGTTTCAGTGCTTTCAGGGGTTAGAGAAGCATGGCCAGTAAAGGGATTTTTCACAAAAACAACAAGACCTGAATTTTGTTCTTAGAACTCGCATATAAAAAGGCAGGCTTTGTGGTTCTTGCCTGCTATTCATGGGCTGATTAGCAGAAGTAGATGCATCCCTGAGGCTCACTAGCCACGGATCCTAGATTATTGTCAATCCTCAGGTCCCAACGAGATAAAAATAAAAGCAGATCTGGAGTACCCAAGGTATCCTTGTATGTACCTTTACACACACACACACACACACACACATACACACACATCACATCACATCACATCACATCACAGAAAGGGAGAGTCCCATATACACATGTACACACAAGCATATATGCATATACTTGTTTGAACATGTATACACACACATACACACACACAATTTGTTAGACTGTATACATGTATACACACACAAGTATTAGACTGAACTCTCAAGGCTCTTATTACTGGCTGATGCTTGTATGCTCTTTGGAGGTGAGTCTGTTCCAATTCTTCCCATTACTTTATAATTACTATCTTCATGGTTGTATTTTAAATTTCCACAGCAGTCACTTTTTTCTTGTTGAGTGAATACAGTAGATATAAGTGGCTTATGAAAATTTACAAAATTTTATTTAAAGAAATTCTAAATGTTTTAGCAATGGAATTCCCTTTTCTCAGCTGTTAAGTTTATGCAAATACATATTAGAGATCTATGCTACATCTTTTGAATTGTATGTCTTAAATGAATTCTCCACCTCATAAATATATTTATTAGAAGGCTTTACATTTATTCATTTTTACTCTTTGTTGACAGAAACTTTATAAATTTTGTGGTTGTGCAGATCCTGTATTAGTATATCTAAAATATTGGCATCCCCACCACACTCTGTCATATGAAATTAGCATGAGATCATGAATATAGAAATAATCTAAAACCTCAGGTTTTCTTTAATGTTTACACAAACTATTTGACCGGAATGATATAAGAATTGACTAGATAAAGTGTTCTAAATCATCTAGACCATTCATAAGATGAAACAAGAATGAGCTTTTTATAAGCACACAGCTGCAGTTATATTGGCCAAATTTCAATGTCAGGGATCTTGAACTATATTGGAGCTTTGCTATAAGGGAATATGTACCATATTAGTCAGGATGAGGTCTCAGCATACTGGACAAGCATGACTGGTTTGGCTCTCACTCCTCTGTCCCTCTCTGGCTCATTCACTGTGTGATAATTTTATACATGCATATAATATGCTTTTTTATAAAATTATCTTTAACTGTTTTTTACAGTCCAGTTGTTATCCACCTCACAGTCTGCCCTCTGACAGTTCCTCATCCCACTCCTCCTCCTCCCCAAGCCAACACCCCCACTCTGCCCCTGTCTCCAAAAGGATGTCCCCACCCCATCCCAACCCTTCCAGACCTCCTCACTCACTCCGTGGGACCTCAAATCTTTCTGGGGTTAGATGAATCTTCTCTTACTGAAGCCAGACCAGGCAGTCCTTTGCTGTATATGTGTCAGGGACTTCATGTCAGCTAGTGTATGCTGCCTGGTTGGTGGCTCAGTATCTGAGAGATCTTGAGGGTTCTGGGTAGTTGAGACTGCTGGTCTTCCTATGGGGCCACACTCCCCCTCAGCTTCTTCCAGCCTTTCCCTAATTCAACCACAGGGCTCCCCAACTTCTGTCCATTGGTTGGGTGTAAGTATCTGCATCTGACTCTGTTCAGCTGGTTGTTGGGCCTCTCAGAGAGCAGCCATGCTAGGCTCCTGTCATGCCTGTCCCTTTGGGTCTGAGTTACTCACTCAGGATGACATTTTCTATTTTCATCCAACTGCCTGAATTAAATACTTTCAGACCATGTGACAATAGGGACCTGATATATTTTGACAAGATTTTTAAAGAGACAGTATTAATAAGTGTCTTCATTAAGATTTCTATTTCTGTGATAAAACACCATGACCAAAAGCTACTTGGAAGGAAAGGTTTACTTCATTTACAACTCTCAGGTCACATTTCATCCCCCAGCGAAGTCAGAGCAGGAACTCAGGCAGGATCCCCTAATGCCTGGTTAGATAAGTCTGCTCTCATAATAACCCCATTCCAATATATCACTGCTTTTTTTTTGAAAGTTTTATTATAATTTGGCTTGTTATGTGCTTCAAGGGTTGAAGTTATTTGAGTATTTTTACGACTAGAGTATTTTTCCTATTTTTATCTCCTCTTGCTCTGATGAAATACCCTGACAAAAGCAACTTAAGGAAGGAAAGGGTTTATTTGGCTCACTATTTCAGTAATAGTTTATCATTGTGGAAGTCAAGGCAGTAGGAACCTGAAGCTCTACCAATACCACCCAGACTGGTAAGAGCAGAAAACAATGGGTGAATGCTTGCAATACTAGTACTCAGGTCACTTTCTTCACTGTTGTATAATCCAGAATCCCAAGCCTAGGGAATGGGGTCACCCACATTGGCTACATCTTTCCATGTTAGTTTTCATAATCAAGATATGTCCCCAGTTATATTACAGATATATCCATAGAAAAACCTGTTCTGGACAATCTTTTATTGGGACTCCCTTCCCAGATTATTTTAGATTGTGTCAAACTGCCAAAAACAACCTCCACAGGTCTCCACATGAGTTGTTGCTCCTTTACAGGTATACTCATCATGAGTGACTATAAAAATCAGTGCATTCCTAGAAGTGGTGGTAAGAAGCCCTTGTTCTACCATCTTTCTGATGTCATACTTGTCTATGGCGTTTTATAATCCATGCAAAGTTGTTCAAACAGGTATGACTTATCATCCATGATTACAACTTTATATTCAGGTACTATAAATATCTTCATGAAAGCATGTATTTAAAGACTTTGATATCCTACTTTTTTTGCTTTCATTTCCCATGTGTATTCTTTGGATAACTTCTTCTCTAGACTATCTATCTATGTAATGAGATAAACATAATCTTATGACCAAATATTTGGATAGAATCAATTAAACAGAATTAAACGAATTTGTTTCAAGACTGAAAGATAGTAATGAATAATATAACTTTTCTATAAGAATGTAATATATAATCCTTTCAACTAATTTATTATGTACAATATGGACCTGACCACTGTTTGTGTGCATGTTTATTAACTTTATTTTTTTATTATGATGCATCTTAAGACACTAAAGATCATCAGATATCCCTTTAAAGAGAAAATGATCTGCACAACTTCCAACAATTTAGAAATCTATTGTATAAAAGCAGAGAAAGAAAAATAGTTGACTCTTTTCCAATTTGTGTGTTTGTAGTTTTAAAGATGTCTAGATTATATAGCCACATATTTGAGAAAACATTAAGGATACCACCAACTCTACAGTTTACTGATTCATTGTTATTTTATGTTGTAATAGTTTTGTTATATAATGTAAAAGAATATTTTTAAGTACTTGAAATTATTTTCACTTGTTTAGAATCACAGAGGTCACATATAAATGTGATACATCCTATAGATAAGAAAATAAGACCACCTGTCTAGACACAGTGATGATAATTTACTCTAAACTTACATTTTTAAAACTCTACATTCCTTCCTAATTGGATTATTTATTGTTTATGAAGGTAATTTATTTTATTAAAAAGAAGATTGTTTTTAAGAAATACAGGAATGTTATGTAAAATTTCCAAAATGACCAAACTAAGAAATTAGTATGGCAGAAGAAGAACTTGCAGAGAATATTTGCATCAGTCCAATTAAACAGTCTTCCAACCTTGAAGAATGGATATTTAACCTTTCTGTAATTTCTATACTTGTCCTTAAAAACACAATAAATGGAAGCATGTAAATTACCTTCATAACTAAAGTTTGGGTAAAAAAGGTATTTGTTCTCACCTTACTAAACCTTAAAATCTCAAATTAATTTTTTCTTTATATTAAAATCAACTCCAATACCTAGGCCAGCTTGAACCAATTTGAACAAATGAAAACGTTTATTGAGTCAGGAGGCCTTGGCTTGATTTTATGAGGCAGTTAGTAGAAAGGAAAACATTATTTTCAGAACAGGTGTATAGCTTATTTTTTCCCTGCTTTCCAGATAAGTGACATTTCCTAAAGGATTGTTTTCACTAAAAGCATAAGCATACATGTAGCTGAAGAATCATGGACCTAAAATAAAATGGGGATGTAGATAAAATGTTTCAGCTCACTTGACAACTACCAGGCTCAAATATATAATATTTAATCTTAGCTAAGAAAAATAATTTAAAGCAAAAACATTTATTATTGAGTTCTTTTTTTTTCCTTTGCTCTGAAGTAAACCCTGAATGATTGTAAGGAAAGTCCTTGGTTGACCTTGGAATGCATATTATTACTGTACACATGGAGAAAGAGCTCTTTCCCAAAGCAGAATGAGCTTACAATTTTCAGTAGATGTTCTACTTAATTAGATTGATGCCCTGTATAAGGGGAAAATGCAAAGGTTAGTGGCTGTGAAGTTTTAGCAATAAGAACAATACTGAGAATCTATGGTCCACGTCTTACACTTACATGCTCTTTGTCAAGTGTGTACAAGGACATTGGCTTATAGTCTTAGTTTTACAATACCCTTGAAATTTAGTGATTGACAAGTTCTATTCTCTGCATTGTAAAGAAAGATCTAAGCTAAAGAAAATTGAAATGACTTACTTTAATGTCAGGCAGATTGTTCCTGTTGATATCCTATAAAAATATTTTTTCTTTAAACTCTATTTCTTCAAGTGACAAGAGATGAGATAAATAGGCAAGTATTTTGTGTGTTTCTTTTTCCACGATTTACCAATGATTTATTTAGATGTGTACTGACTTATTCACTCATAGTCTTCTGTTTTGGATAAAAAATATATAGTTGTTATTAAAAGGACAATGTTCCTTGTCTAGTCATGAAATAATCTTATGGAAATAACAAAGTAAAGGATTTTTTGAAGGAAATAATTTGCATTCCATTATTTCCTTTATCCTCATGACAACCCCTGATGCTTTCATATCAAGTTCAAGTAAAGAAAGGGAAAGAAACTAGTCTTCTTTAACAGCAAATAACTAAAGGGTCTCATAGTTTTTTGTGGGTTTTGTTTGTTTGTTTTGTTTTGTTTTGTTTTGTTTTGTTTTGTTTTGTTTTGTTTTGTTTTGTTTTATTCAAGGTGTGTATGATTACTGTTACTGCCAGGTGTCCCAGTAGAAGAAGCCAAGCCTGTCCTGGATATTTTAATCAGAAAGCATTGCAATATAGGGAACTCAGTGTTTGCATCATTTCTAAAAAGACGAGAAGAGTATATTCTCAGATAGGCCTCTAGAAATTGTTCAGACATCATCACTAGGGTGAGCTACCTTCTCTGGGCAGCTCTAAAACTACCAGTGAGATAGATTATCCCTGATCAGTGAGGATGGAACCAGGGATTGCTAAAGCTGCTTGTCAAACTTTCATCAGGGAACCAAGATGCTAAGAAATGCGACTAGAATACTCTCATGCAGGATCACTCATCTTCTAAACCAGCAGCTACCCCAACAGTGGGTAAGAAGGAATCTCATGTCTCTTCTATACCTTGTAAGTTGTGTATGTTCGTCTATTTGAAAAATTTCTAATTATCAGCTAGAGTTCCAATATAACCTGAAATTCCCCAAAAGAAAGCTGCACTCCTATTCCTAAACACCCTGCAAGGCTGGTTGGCTAATTGACCAGGTAAAATTTTGCAGATCTGGAGACAAACTAGATTAGCTAGTTCAGCTTTCTAACTAGAAATGAGACTGTTAGGTGAAGTCCTTTTGAAATGTACAAACAACCTAAAGCAAAAAATAAATAAATAAATAAATAAAAATAAATAAAAAAGTCAGAAAGCATCTGAGGCCCAAAGCAGAATTTTTGACAATTTGCTCTAACCTGCTGTCTGATACTTCCAGCAATGTATTTTAAACATGTTTTGATTTGTAATTTTCACTTCCTATAAAGGCTTTATGATACTGCCAACATATTGGAATACAGTATTCCAGGAATTCCCATCCCTAGAATATGTGATCAGATAACCTGTATCTGTGTTCACAGGCTGTGGCCACTTGTATTTGACTCCATAATTAACCCTCTCCCTTTGAGGTGAGAGCTCTTCTTATGGTCAACATTAACAACACTAAGAATCCGACAACAATGTAAGCATCACAGCTTTTACAGCCCAGCAAAGCAGAGCAAAGTGAAAAGGAGCTTCCAAAAATGCTGCGTCACACCAAGTGGGAACTAAAATTTTTATGATTAACTTTAAATAATCTTGTATCTAAGAAAGAAAATAGGTCCCCCTCCAAAACATAAAGCAGTCCAAATATGGTTTTAATGATCTAGCTCACCTAATTTTGGCAATATTGGCATGTGAAATGATATGCCCACGGAAATCAAGGCCAAGAAATGCCCCTTCATGATATATTACAATGCCATGGCCTTGTTTGGATGGCCTACATGAGCACTCACAGCAATTTCCTATTTTAGAGAAAAATCAAAAAGGTCAAATAAATTAACAATTCCATTTTAATTAGCATGGTAATGGCTAAAAAGGCAGACTAATGGTAAAATTATCAAAATCTAGAAAAGATAATTTATAATTCTCTATATACAGATCATTTACCAACTTCAATAAAGTATTTATTCATACCTTTATAGGTCCAAAAATACATTGTTCCACAAAATGTTTTATTAAAAGTTTCCATTTTGTTGAGAAATAGAAAAAAAATTGTACATAAAGACTAAAGTATATCAAATAACACTGCCCAAATTGCTATATTCTGCCAACTTCACCCAACTATGATTGCTGCATGGAGGGTCTGTGTTTACCAGTGCTTTGGTGCAGGGAGCAAAGGAAGACCATCTGAAAAACTGTGAGCTGACAGGAAGTCAGTGAGTCAATGACAGTCTTAAGACTCAGTTCAGATGGCTATTACAGATCCTGCTCCTGAGATAAGACACTAAAGAATTAGGGAGCACTGTTCATGACAGGAGCAGTGCTCATGACAGAAGCACTGCTCATGACTGGAGCACCACACATGACTGGAGCACTACTCATGACTGGAGCACCTTGTTTGAGCTACTGGGAAAGAACAATGCATTCCAATTAAAGGGAGAAGGATGATAATCAGCCATCCGCTATATTTTAGATGTCTCACATGTACATACTCCTTCTATTTTCCAGAATACAGATGACGTGGGCTCTTTCATGTTCTGTTCCATTTAAGCTTCACAGGAAATGTATAATGGAAATCATTCTCTTTTTATGAGAAGAAGCAGAAGTTTCTGGAAAACTAGTGATGTATCTTTGCATTCCCTGCATGAAATAGGGTGAGTGTATATCCAATAGGATTAATAAAATCTTCTTCCTAAGGTCTTTGGTGTTTGTCATAGCCTACACAGCCAGGGCAGTCCCTTGCTTGGTGCCCTTCAATCTGGACCTCAGTGGCCTTGGACAAAACATGGAACCTCTCAATGTATGCTTCTTTGCCCCTTAGATCAGATTATGCTATTTTAGTGTTGGTGAAGAGATATTGCCATGACCCAACCTAGCAGTGTATGTCAGAAAGTGCTTTGCAAATTACAAAGATAGCAAGTGACTTTTGAGAGCTCTTGTCTTGAATCTAAGAATGGGAGCAAAGCAATGCAAAAGTCATTGGCTTTAGAGTCTATATCTATGAAGTTTCATTGTAATTTTAAACATATTTATTAGCTGTAGAGGTCTATTTTTTATAGCTGCCAGTCTGCAGCATACTCTTTATCTTATATACAATCAATTATTCTATTAATCAAACAAGTAAGTTGGTGGTGATCTTTGAGCTGGCAGCAAAATGTAATATGAGGCGTAAATATAACATGTCAAATTTTTTTCTGGACATTTTGGGGCTGGTACGCAGGAGCAGATGACTACTATGAGAAAAATATGTATGCTTACAGTTAATAATAGGATAATCCAGAACACTCACAAACTCAGGGTGGGGAAATGTGGGGGTAGCTCTTAACACTCTGATTTCAAGTCAACAGACTCTTTGGATACCTTGAGATAAAAGTGGGTTTATGGAGGTGTTATGGTAATAGCTGTGATATCATCTGCTTTGTTTCTGAGAAACTAGTTCCTAAAGACAAGTTTCCTACTTTATAAAATTCCATTCTCTACCTCTGCTAAGAGCATCAGAAAGAGAGGAATGGTGAGAAGCGTGTAGCATAATCTCTCTGAGCAAGTAAATACACACACACACCAGTGTGTGGTCCACTAAGGCCAGAGCTATGACCACAAGAACACTTCAATGGCACACAGAAGCAGGTGAAGAACTGTAACTTCAGAGGCCTGGAAGAGCAAGCTAAACTCATATGAAGGAAGCTTGCTACATAGAGAAGACAGTAGAGACACACTTCCTGTGAGTTGGAAAAGTTTGTTTCTAGAAGATTCTCATGAAGCTATGTCTTTGCACTCTAAGACAAAATAAAGGGTCACTCGAGGTAAACCTGTAAAGGCTTGTATGGTGAGGAGGGAGGAGACATTGAAAAAGACTACATTTTATACTGATACAGAAAATCCTATGTATATACAGGATAGTAAAAATTAAAAGCTACACTCAGCCTGTAGGATGTAATGTGATTGAATGTAACCACCTTCAGTACAAAGGTATTTTATTAACCCAAGCTTCTCTAACCTTCACCCAATGGACCATGAGCTCCTGAGGAGTACTACAGTGTGACCCAACACATTAGTAGCTGACAATGTCAAAAGGTAGACCACACTTGTACAAGGCAAGTGGTCTACCTTCCTTCACTTCTGCCTTGTCTGTTCTGGTATCAAGTTGAACACAGTGCTAAGCTACAGCAGTTCTTAGCCCTAGCCACACATTGGGACAATGTGGGAAATTTTCAAATATCCTGATGAATAGGCCAAATCAAAGGACAATTAAATCTGTAACTGTGAAGTACCAGTGTGTTTATGGTTCCTCAACCATTCTATCCTGCTCCAGAGCTTAGCCCCTTTTCACAGTTCCTACCATAGAAGAGTGAGAAAGTGCTCTTTGTATTAATAAATAAACAGCAGCACCCTGATGGTGAAATCCCAGAGTCAGAAAGAGCCAGAGAAGGCCAGGCACTCTGACTGCAAGTCTCACATTTCTGGTACCTGCAGAAAGTGAATATATTCTATGTGAGAGTCCCAGATACAGTTGCCTAAACATGTTCTTTACCAGACATGTGCACCTTCAACTAAAACTATTAGAATACAAGTGAAAACTTTGTGTTATATGATCAAAGTATACAAATTTTGAATTATAAATTTCATTCAACTGCTCAAAAATCTTTTGAAATTCTACTTTGATTTCCAAAGTCAGAAGTTAGGTGCTTATCTTGGGTGCTGACATACTCAGTGACCAAGAAAACATTTTAATCATATTTAAAATTAAAATTAATGCAAAGAGTATAATGAAAAAAACATTATTATATGTTTATAATTATAAAGAGATGAAATCCACATAAAATGTATCATAAAAAATTATGTGAGCTTTATATTATAAACAGCATTGCATATCAAATACAAGGAAACTTATGATTCTATATTATTTTAAAAGCCCCAAACCCAATAATAGCAACTCATAGGGTTTAATGCACATAGAATTTAAACTGTACCCAACTATGCAAACTTGAAGTTACTTACAAAGGGTAGTAAGTAACCCCAAAGTCAGCTATAACTTATTTCCTGTTATGAAGAACAAATAATTGTTCCTGCTTGGGTTTTAATTAATGGTTACTGTATCCGACATGTTAGATACAATGTTCTTAAAAAATATTTATCTGTTGAGAAACAGATGTTTTCATGTAAATTATCACTTATGTTATCCTTTCTTAAACCTTTGGCACTATGTTGAGTACTTAAGCTAATATTGTAGTAAGCTGAAGGCACTGTCCCTATAAGGAAACACTCCTACAGTACACTGAGAAAGATACCAGAGAATGAGCTGGGATTACCATGGAGATAAGATGACTTCTAAGGAAAGGACAATGGGACAAAAAGAAAAAAGGAAATTTCAGGGGGAATGATTGGAGCAATTAGTGGGCATTATCCTTTCAATGCCATGGTCCCCTGTCTTCCTTATGACCTCTGTATGTTTGCTATGGTAGTTCTTTTCTAGCACCCACACTCTCTTATGAATATAAGGTAGAAGGATTGATTTTAATTCACAGTCAGCCTAGTGTACATACTGAGTTGCGGTAAGTTCCAAATTAGTCACCCATATTAGGCCCCCTTCTTGCCTCAATGGACACTACACACACACACACACACACACACACACACACACACACACACACACACCACATACACTCTTGGAAATATACTTGTTTTGTTATGTCCACGAGAAACCAAGAATTTCGAAGTCCACTGCAATTTGCAAAATTGCAAATTTTGGATAGTCCTCTTTTATTTTGAGTAGTGACTCAGATCGCAAACCCCCATAGGTTCTGGTGTGCAACACACGTACCCCCACCCCCGAGTTTGGAAAGCATTGATTTTATATACAGTGCAGTTAGGAATTCTTTGAACGCTTAGAGTGATGGGGAGTGGAGGTGGGGTTAGGTGAGTTATAACTCAGACATGATACCATTTGGTAGGACAGAACTGAAGCTGGGAGGGGGATTTAAGAGCGTCTTTTGTGGGATTATCAGGGACTAATTTTATGGCCGGCCATAACTGTCTGTGACCTCTGGTTACCTCTTTTCTATGATTTAAGTGTGGGACCCTAATCTCCTTTCTTCAAGGATAGGTGCCAGCTGCACCTGGTTATCTAGGAGAGTGCTGACCTCGATGCCACCGAAACTGAGGAGTTTTTGACATTTGTCTTATTTGGGCTGGCTCCTTGAGTCTTCTCAGAGCAGTTAGGGAGGTGGGATGAACCTCCACATTTGCTGCAAGGGGAAGAAGTGGGGAGCAGGGCTTTTGAGGGGCAATGCAGAGACCAGTAGCAGAAGCCAGCCTTACAGTGCTTGCTGTGGGAGGGATTCCGGAGGGAAGGGGGACTTCTGCAGGACATTACAGAAGCAAGCTGTCTGTACACAACACTAGAGTCTCTTTGATGAGGCTTCCAAGAAACTGCAGAGAGTTAGCATCAGTAATTCAGGGGCTACAACAGTTTCATTCTCTTCCTAGGTACTATTTTATTTTGCCTGCTAGGCAAGAATATGTCATAAAGCCTGGAGATATAGCTCAGGAGTTAAGAGCACTGTCTGCTTTTCCAGCAGTCCTGGGTACTGAGTCGCACTCCAGTGGTAGCTCATACCAACTAAAATTCCTATTCCTGGGGTATCTGGTACCATCTTCTGGATTTCTTAGGTACCAGATACTACACACACATGGATCACTGGCCTATATGTAGGAAGATCACCCAAATACATGCAAATAAAAATTGTATACGTACATATATATATATATATATATATATATAGACATTTTTTTCAAAAAAGAAAAGATCAGTATGTGTGTTTAATGAAAAAGAAGACGTCTGCAGAACAAACATCAGCCAGCAGTGGCTGGGCACCTATCTCCTCACAGAGCTGTCAGTTTCTTTGAAAATTTACCATATTCCCTTTCATCCTTAGAGGATGAGATGCCCAGTGCCTTTTATTTTCTTTTTCTGCTATGTTTTGACTTTGAAAAGCCTCCTTTGTAAAGACAGGTTTAATTAGCACACCAGCTGGGATCTGCATGAAAGCTGTGTTGGGGCTGTACCTATCCCCTACAGTTAGGGACTGTGAGATTCAGGGACACAGGAAATATTAGGTCTGTCGCTGAGTCAAGATGATAATAAAGCTGCCTCTGCTCTGCGGGACCTCCTCCCCAGGAGGACCCACCTCCAAAGCTTGCTGATAGGAACTTTCTCACATTTCAGACGTTTAAGGCGCATTAGTAAAAATCCCACTGCAGTGTAAACCATTTTCATGTAATATTTTATTAATGAATCAGCAAACATGTCCTTGGAGAAGGCTCTAGTGCTTGTCTTCTCGTCTCAATTCATTTAATTTACAGAACAAGCAGAGAAACAAAACTGGTCTATGAAGCAGCCTGGTGAAAGCAAACCTTACTTACCTTGGTGGGTGCTCATCAGCCTCAGCGGCAGAGACTTCACACACACACACACACACACACACACACACACACTTGCACAAACACATACACTTTCGCTCACAGAAGCAAAAATCTCATGATGTTTTAAGTAGGCCAGCATCCACAGCTGTTCTCTTTATTGAAAGAACATATGATATCTTCCATTAAGTTCTCTGTACTGTGTCCATGGCTTCTCCCCAACTTTTGTTCTCTTAGTATGTTTTCAGTGCCACTGCTCTCTCCATTCAGGATTTCCTGGAAACACGATCGTTGGCCTACTTTATCTCCCAGGATTGTTACTCCATGTCGTCTCTGATGGTATGTTCACCATCTAAGGACGACTAACCTTTCCTTCTACTTTAATTTCTGTAATTTATTAACTGGTTGAAAACCCCTGCCTCACCTTCTCTAGTGCCATTACTCAACACTTGAAATTTTTACATGGTACAAAATACATTAATAATAGTATTTAAACTTTACTTATTTATTTGCTTACTTTTACAATCAATATTTTATCTGAATGGGGGTTTTGCCTGCATGGGTGTCTGTGCATCATACGTGTGCATGCTGTCCTTTGGAGGTCAGAAGAGGACTTCAGATCCCCTGGAGCTGGGGTTATAGTTGGTTTTACACCTCTATGTGGGTGCTGCAAACTGAGCCTGGGTCCTCAGAAAGAGCAGCCAGTATTCTTAAGTGCTGATACAACTCTCCCACACTCACATTAACTTTTTTTTTTTAAATTCCTTGTCCATCAGCAAGTGTTTATTTTGTAACTATG
This sequence comes from Mus caroli, assembly GCF_978045245.1. NCBI lineage: Eukaryota > Metazoa > Chordata > Mammalia > Rodentia > Muridae > Mus > Mus caroli. The sequence continues at coordinate 140,696,194 of NW_028227258.1, read as the reverse complement.
TGCTCAGGGGCCAGATTTGTTAAAAGACAGGAATATGGTTTTACATATGCCTTGAATATCTACAATTAAGTACTACCTTATCTATTTTTAAAATGTATGTCCTTAAGTGGAAAATCATGACTTATTTTTAAAAACATACCAAAGTATATTGTGGTGGACATGTATTCAAATTTAAAATGGACTTTTTGCTGAGCTAAATTTACACAAGTGTACAATTCTGTAAGGTCCTCAGACTTGCATGTATGCAGTATTGCCAACAAAATTTAAATAAAGCGTCAACCAGCAATACAGCTCCTCAGCCAATCCCTGCCTTCACTCACACCAAAGGCAACCCTGTTATGGCCTTAGCATCTATGGTTTTCGTACCCATTCTACAGAAACAGATGAATAGAACCATTTTATGTTAGTTTGTCAGCTGTTTCTCTCGGTGCTGCCTTTGACATTTTTTCATGACTTTGCTCACAGCAGTAGCACTTTTTATTTGTGACTAATTTTCCATTATGTCAAAATACCACTATGTGTTTAACTACGCTGTTGATGGATATGGGACTTACTTCTAATTATGAGGCTTTAAGGAAAAAAATGTCAGAATTTACCTTTGGTTTTCTTTACAGCTAGCTTTTGGGATGAAATTGGAGAAGAATAAGTCATTGTGATTGTTTATAGATATTTCCATGCTTAACTTCTATATAGATATTTATACTAGATTATCATTTTCTCTTTAAACATAGTAGAGGGAAGCTTGATTTTTTTTATGGCAATTATATGAATTTGTAGGAAAATTTGATAATTTACACATAAACTATCCATAGCTTTCTAATTGATGGTTATATTATGTGTCCCTAGTTGGCTTTAAAGGAAATTCATTATTTTCTTCAGTAAAATAAGTTTTGTATGATATTTTAAATTGTACTTTTTTTTTAGTTATATGTATGTGTGTGTGTGAAGGAGTACAGGGGATTCATGTGAGTACATGTGGCTGTGGAAAACGGAGGAGAGATCACCTGGAGCTGGAGTTACAGAGAGTTTTGAGTTGTGCTTAGAACTGAACTTGGTTCCTCTGGTAGAACAGTACCTGCTGTAACCAGGGAGGCATGCTATTCCTTAAATGGGTTGTTTTTGTTGATATTAGTGTAAATGGCATGGTTAAAATAATATTCCAAATGTTTGTGGATGAAGTGTATACATACAGCCAGCTTTTATGTATTAACTTGGTTTATTAGCATTTGGCAGAATTCACAGCTGCAGCTGTCTGGGAAGGCATGTCTTCATGGGAATGATTTTAAACATGGGTGTTATTTTCTCTGTGTCTTCAGATTTAGTCACGTTTTCTACTTTTGCTATTCCAGATATGCAACTGACATGTTCTAAAGGGTTTTTCAAATTTATCTAAATTGTCATAACATTCTGATTTTACTATTCCATAGGCTGTGTAGTCTCTTCTCTTATATTCTTTTAGATGCTGCCGATTTGTCTTCTGTTTTCCTGGCTCTTCAGTAACACAGCCTGCAAACTAGCACGATTCTGAGTCTTTTGAAGAAACAATTACTCTGTGTCTGTATTTCCCTCTATTATTTGTCTGTTTATAATTTTCTTGATTTTTTTTCTCTCTTTACCATTTCCTTTATTTATTTCTTTAGTTTTCACACTTAATTTTTTGCTTCTTAAAAAAACTGTTTAGATGAGAGGACTCAAAGGAACATTAAATGAAATGTTCTACAATGCGGGGAGGGGAAATTGTAGAGCTCACCTCCAGTAGAAAGACAGGGCATCAAGTGAGGGATTGGGACATCCTACAGTCAAAAATTTTGACTCATAGTTGTTCCTGTCTGAAAGAACTGCAGGGACAAAAATGGAGAAGAGCCTGAAGAAAAGGATGTCCAGCGACAGGCCCAAGGTGGGATCCAGCTCAAGGGAAGGCCCCAAGGCCTCACACTATTACTGAGGCTATGGAGTGCTAAACAAAAAAAATGGGCCTATCATGTCTGCCCTCTGAAAGACCTAATAAGCAGCTGAAAGAATCAGATGCAAATATTTACACCCAATCAATGGACAAAAGCTGCTGACCCCTATGGTTGAATTAGGGAAAAGCTGGAAGAAGCTGAGGAAGATGACAACAGTGTAGGAGGACCAGCAGTCTCAATAAACCTGGACCCCCAAGATCTCTTAGACACTGGACCACCAACCAGGTAGCATACAACAGCTGATATGAGACCGCCAACATATACAGCATAGGACGACTGGGTGTGCATTCAGTCAGAGAAGATGGACCTAACCAAAGAGGCTGAAGGCCTGAGGGAATATGGAAGTCTAATAGGGTGGGGGTGAGTGATGGGGACATCCTCATGGAGACGGGGGCGAGGGAGGTATGGGACGTGGAAGGTGGACTGGGAGGGGATAAAATCTGGGGTGTAAAAAAAAAGATTAGGGGCTGGTGAGATGGCTCAGTGGGTAAGAGCACCCGACTGCTCTTCCGAAGGTCCAGAGTTCAAATCCATCCGCAACGAGATCTGGCGCCCTCTTCTGGAGTGTCTGAAGACAGCTACAGTGTACATACATATAATAAATAAATAAATCTTAAAAAAAAAAAGATTAAATAAAACTTTTTTTTTAAAAAGCGTAAGAAAAGAAAATGTTTAGAGCATTACTTATATGGTATTGTCATTTTCTCATCACAATTTTGGTTCTTTATGAATTGATTACAATTTAATTTATTCTTATTCATTTTGACTTTGATAAGTAGGTTGATTATTTGATGTTTTCTTTAGCTTAGAAATGTCCAGAAATTTTTTAAGCTATTGATTTATTCTTGAATTCTTTTTTGTTTGGTTGGTTTTTTTGTTTGTTTGTTTTTTGGTTTTTGTGTTTTGTTTTTCAAGACAGGGTTTCTGTATATAGCCCTGGCTGTCCTGGAACTCACTCAGTAGACCAGGCTGGCCTCGAACTCAGAAATCTGCCTGCCTCTGCCTCCCAAGTGCTGGGATTAAAGGTGTGCGCCACCACCACCCCAGCATTTATTATTGAATTCTAAATGTATTCCACTGTGGCAAAGAACTCTTGAACTTACCCTTCACTCTACAGCCCATTGACTTTATCTTTTGAATGTATTATTTGTTTAAGACTCTGTGAATTGGGTAGGAATTTTTTTAATGAACATACTTATTTAATGAATAATCTTCAAATCATCTAGTTAATTATCATGTATCTTCTCTGATAATGTATACCTTCAATGATTACTAATATGGGACTAATAAAATATTCAAGTCTGTGTGTTTTCTTTTTTTTATTTCTACTTATTTCTACACCATGTATCTGAAAGGTCTTTTATTAGGCTTTTTAAATGACTGACCAGTTTATTTCCTGCCAGATTCTCTGTTCTGAAATCTGCTTTACTATATGTCAACAGAGTCACTGTTGCTTCTCTCAACTATGCCTTCTGTGTTGTGTTATGTTGTGCTGCCTTTGACCTAATTAACTCTTTGTAGTACATACAGTTGAGTCATGCTTTTATAACCAGGCTAACAAACTTTAGATTTAATTCATTTTCACTTCATTTTCAACATTCATTTTCATCAATTTTAGTATAAACTGTTGGTCTTGTGACTTTTATGGCTATTCATCTCCTGCATATTCCGTTTTCATTTTTGTTTTATTTGATCGTTGCCTTTTCTTGGATTTATTGGATATTTTGTAGGTCAATTTATTTCTTGTAATTTATTTATGATTCCAGCACTTCCTGTATGAATTCTAGCATGCATCATTGATTTCTCCATTGCTATAACAATTCTTCACAAGCATTGTCAGAAGCAAGATGGCTTCTGTTGACAAGTCACATTCTGCAGGTTCTGTTGGCATGTGTTTACCGCTGCCTGTGTTATAACCATTGCATCACATTTGGTTTGCTTACTTGCTTTAAATAATAGTTGTCATTTAAATAAGTTTAAAATGAAGAATAATGTATTTATTTTCTAGATATTTTAGTCTTCATTCCTTTGTAGAATCTAAATTTCTCTGTTGCTATTACTCAAAAATGTAAAACAGCATCTACAATTTTTATAATATTAACCTTTTTATGGTAAATAGTTCCAGAACTTATTTACTGATAATATTCTTGCTGCATCTATTTATAAGGAACATATTATTTCATGTAAATTCTAAGTTTATGGAACTCCTTGGAGACTTTGATTCACTATCTAGTACACTTTATTTTTTATGAAATCCCCATTTTATTTTTCTCTTTGATTTTATGAAAACAATCTATTTTCTATATTGACTCTTGAGATTTTATGTTAGATTTTCATCAAAGTCATTATGAACTGTGAAGGTATAGTCTTCATCAATATGACAGAACTCTCCAGGTATAAACATAATCAATGTGATTGTAAGTTGTCAATGTGTAGTCTTCATCAATGTGGCTTTGAACTGTTAAGATATAGTCATCAACAATATGATTGTGAGTTGTCAAGAAGGGGTCTCATTAGTATGATTCTGAGCTGTCAGGGTGTCGCCTTTGTGTGACTATGACTTGTCAAATTGTGTCCATCATCAATATGACTAGGAACTGTCTTGGCTCATCAATGTAAGTATGAACTGCGAAGGAATGGCCATAATTGATGTAACTGAGTTTTCAAAAGATGGGCATGTTTGATATGACTATGAACTTTCAAGGTGTAGTCATCAACATTATAGTGAGTTTTCAAAGTGTGGTCATTATCAATATAAATGTGAGTTTTCATGGTTTGGTATATATCAGTATGACTGTGGCCTGTCAACTTAGGGTCTTCATAGTGAACTGTCAGGGTGATATCATCATTATGAGTATAAGCTATAAGGCTTGGTCTTCATCGATGTGAATATGAGTTGTTAGGGTATTGACTCATCAATGTGAGTTTAAACTTCCAAGGTGTAGACTTGACTGATTGTGAATCACCAAGACGTGTAGTTATCACCAGTGGAATTGATATTTCTCAAAGTCCAGTCCTTTTAAATGTTACTGTGAACAGACAAAGTTTGTCAAGGTGTGGTCTTCATCAGTAAAATTGTGAGTTGTCAAGGTCTGACCTTTTAATGTATTTTATTCTCTACAATTGGTTAAACAACTCAGATTATATATATATATATATATATATATATATATATATATATATATATACATATGTGTCTGTGTGTGTATTTGTGTTTGTGTGTGTGTGTATTGAGGTTTCCTACTATTTCTCTTGTATTTTTCTGCTCTAGTTTTTGTTACTTTTGTTTTTATAACTTAATCATATGTGCCAAAACACTTCTTACTGTCTCACAAACCACTTGGTATTTATTTCCTTATTTTCTCATTTCTGTGCTACAGTTTAAAAAAAAACAAGTTTTCACTTTTAACTTTCTAAGGTATATCCAGAGTTATTCTTTCTATTTCTAAAGTGTAGCATTTCTGAAGTCTTGGGTGAACACTCAGACTTCTGTCATTTAGATTTGAAGGTTTTCAAGCTTAGAGAAATCCCCAAAATTTCTGACGGTTAAACATCTCAGAAGCCATTCTCTGCCCTACCCTGCTTCAAGGGATTTTTCCATACACACACACACACACACACACACACACACACACACACACATATCTTGGTAACCAAACAAACCCTATGGCAGCCTCAGAACCAATTTCTAGAGTCCTTTCTCTAGAATTCTGAATTCCAGTATAGGCTGCTGTTTTCTATACTCACAAGAGAATTCCCTGTACCCTAAAATGAAGACTTGACTTGTACCCCCATGGAAAAGCATGAGCAAATGGGGTACACACTTCTGTTCTACCTGTTAAGGACATTATCCCATGCTACATGTTTTTTTTTAAAAAAACTAAAAACATATCCATATAGTTAACTAGTTGTGTAATGTTAAGACACTGATTCTGAAACTTTGTCCATCTTGGCCAGAACTGGAAGTCTAAGTATATCCATGATGAAATAACATCTTAGAGCAGTAGGAAAACAACCTATAATAAAATAGTTGCTATCATCTTTTTAATAATGGCAGAATTATATAAATCATCATCATTCTCAAGATGAGAAAACAAACTAAGAGGTAAAGTAAACCCATTCATAATTAATAAGAGCAAGATTTCAGCCTCATCTTCTTCCATAACCTACAGGGACTAGAGTCATCAGAGAACTGAGTCTTGAAAGACAAATGGGTCTGGGTTGCCAAACATCAGCACACACTCTCAGTAAAGGGAAAAAATTGTAGTGGGAAGCAGAGAAGAGCCAGGCCAAAGTCAAGTATTTGAGTGGCAAGAACTAAGAACAATTTGAATGAGGTACAGCAAGACTTTCAGTTGAAATGGTATATTTTCGCTACAGAGTTATTTTTCTAATTTAATGATTGCTAGAGAGTACTGTGTACTCTTATAGGATCTTCACTTTGGGTGCTTATGGTTTCATGGATACAGAGGTTTCTGCCAACCTTATTTATACAGATAAATGAAGAACATGGGAGAACAAAAGCAAAAAAGGGAAAAGGGAAAATTCCCTGTGTCTTTTCCCATCCATGTCTCTACTTGGTTTTCATGGTAATATAAGCAATTTCTTCAAGCTGACTCAAATATCAAAAAGGCTTGAGTTGCTAAAAATTTCCTCCTAAGATCACAGGAGCTGTGTTTCTTTCATTTAGCCAAAATCTCATCTACAAAGTCTTCCTTTCAGCTCCTGGTCTCCTCATTCATCCTTCTTTGTTTAAATTTTAAATGGCTTGTTTTGCAGTTTTGTTGTTGCAGGGTAGGGCACAGGCCTACTGTTCCTGCCCTAACTTTAGAGAGAAACTCACATTCTTTCTCATTTCTGGGTTTTTTTTTTTTTTTTTTGCTTGTTTGTTTAGTTGGTTGGTTTTTTGTTTTGTGTTTTGTACAGAAACTGCCTTTAAAGAAAGCTATTTGGTTACCTTCAAATTTTTGAAATTTCACTAGATACAATACTTTTTTGTTGAAAGTTATTGGGAACTGTGCTACATTTCCATTGCATGGATAAGATCTAATTTTACCAACAGCAGCTAAGTCAAACCTCAACAGTAGGTGAATTGGGAACTATACCCCTCTGTCTTGTTTAAGAATGAAGTTACTTGATCTTCACAGGTGATTACCTGTGAGATATAGTCTATTATTATTTCCCTCACTTCACAGACTCAGAAACTAATGTTCCAATGGGGTTATAGTTCAGTGTTAGAGTACTTGCCTGGTGTGTAAGAGACCCTTGGTTTAATTCCTGATACAGAAAAAGATGGGGAGGAAGGAAATAAGGAATAAGGAATGAAAGGAAGAGAGAACAGGAAGGAAAAGAATGAAGAGAGTAAAAACCAACACCATGACCACTACCATGAACAACAACAACCTGAAGATTGAACAATTCAGCTGAGGAAAAAAACAACAGCAGTAGGTTGCTATATTAAACACTGAGATTAGGTATGTGTAGGGGGTCCTGAAGCAGAGTCTGGGGAAATGGTTCAGCTGAGAGGATGAATGGATGTTTCAAACATGAGGACTTGAGTACATTCCCCAGAACCCATATAAAAACCAATATATCTGTAATCCTAGCAAAGATGGGAGGCTCCCTGGAGTTCACTGGCATGCCAACCTAGCTGAAGAGTGTCAAGTCCAGTGATAAACACTGTCTTGAATAAATAATAAATAAACTCAACTGTGATGGTGCTCACCTGTGATCCAAGCATTTGGGAGGTAGAAGCAATCACATCTCTGTGAATTCAAGGCCAGCCTGATCTACATAATGAGTTCCAGAATAGCTAGGAATATACAAAGTAATTCTGGTTTGAAAAATGCATACATACACACATAAATATATACATATACACATACATATATACTGTGGAAAACTATTGAGGAAGTCGCATAACATTGATCTCCAACCTCCACACATACTTATGACTACACATATACATATATACACACATACATACATATATACATACATATATACATACCATGTGCAAATTAAAGTCAGAAATTTAAACACTTAAGAGAAGACAAAATTGCCGGGCAGTGGTGGTACATGTCTTTAATCCCAGCACTTGGGAGGTAGAGGCAGGTGGATTTCTGAGTTTGAGGCCAGCCTGATCTACAGATCTACAGAGTGAGTTCCTGGACAGCCAGGGCTTTACAGAGAAACCTGTTTCAGAAAAAAAAAAAAAAAAAAAAAAAAAAATCCTGTCCTAAGAACACACCAAAGCACAAAACAAACTGTGGGGATTTCACCTCTAACAATTTCCAAATCAGATAAACTCAAGGTGTATCTTTTATTTTCTTCCTAAAAGACTTTAGGGAAAGTTGCCATAGACTAACAAGCCAGGGGAAATATTATGATTTAAAAAATAGTGTGTCTGAAGGAATGGGTCTTCATTTCTTTTCTAGTTGCCATGATAGATACTATTCCCAGACATAAGCAATTTAGGGTAGAGCTTATTTTAGCTCACAATTCCAGATCACAACACATTATAGCAGGAAAATCAAGGCAATAGGAACCTAAAGCAGCTAGTCAAATCCATAGATAAGAGCAAAGAGAAAATAAATGCATGCTTTCCACCAAACTCAGGTCCTAACCCACAAACTGATTCCACCCTTGGCTAGGCTTGGTTTTCTCAAACCATGTAGCATTAAGTAAGGCAGTCCCCCAAAAGACATGCCTAAAACCTAATCTAATCTAGACAATTGCTGACACTACCCTGTGTAAAGCTGACAGACAACTTCTTACAGAACTTGTTGAGAAGGTCCTTAAAGAAGACCACTCAAAGTGTGCACCAAATTGAAGTTCTTTATTTCAGCCAGCTCCCAAGCGTTCAGGGATGGGGTATAGTCACAAGTATCCAGAACACAGGGTTTTGAAGAACAGAGACCTTGTCTAGGCATCTAGCTCTGAAGTTACTGGGGGTGGGCAGTGGGAGGAGGGGTTGTTCTTCACAGTTTGAAACAAGCAGTTTTAACAGAAGCAGTTTTAACAGAAGCATGTAGCTTCAGTAAGTTCCACACAAAGAAACACTTTAACAAAGGACATCCTGACCTTGGGTCTCTAGAATTTAGTTGAATAGTTTTCAATAGGATTCTCCATCAAGAAAAGCAGATGCAAGTTAAACCTGGAAAGCAGCAAGAATGTAAGATGGAGGAACCCATTGCATAGCAGCTACCCTCATTAATCATTACTATTCTGATGGGCTCTTCAATCATTACTCAAATTTAGGAACCAGATTTCCCTCCCACCCTAGCAAGAAAGCAGCTTGAGTACTAGAGGTTCATAGCTATAGTCACACAGCTTAACCCATCTTCATCTCAGCTCCCTCATCTGAAAAGATAGAAGTAATAACAAAGCAGTAACATCATGAACGAGCATCCCAAATTCTTTCTTCTGTAATCATTGCTTAAAATAAGAAGAAGCAGCACAGTAGACTTGCTCTTGAGCACCATATTGTTTGAAAACATTGTGACAGCAGGTAAATGGGAGAAGAAAAAGTTTCAAGTTGGGATCCCAACCGTGCTTATCAGGAAACAATACTATCTGGACAATATTGTTTATACCAGCTACACAGAGCCAGATCTTCACATATTCTAAGGCCAGTGACACTAGAGAGAGAAGCATCGAGGCACTTCATTGTCTGACTCTCAAAACAAGTCAAGTTGACAAGATATATTTGTCTGAGAATGTCATCCTGATTTAGCATAGCTGGAAACTTTACCTGCACTAAATCCCAGGGTTCAGAAAACAACTGGACTTTTAGAGGAAAGACATCTAAATACCTGCTACAGGACAGGTCAGTTGTCATCCTGAAATTAGCTCACCATGGGGAAAGCACGGCATTTACTATAAGAATCAAAATTCCTGTCTCTGGTAGCTACATCTCTTAGCTAGAGGAAAGCTAGCAACCAGAATGTCTATCCTTCCTCTAACACTAGAGAGAGTTGATTTGACAGATCCCTTTTTATAAAGCAGAAAATTAACTGTCCCAAAGACCTTCCCTATTGGTATGCTCTCTTTTCAAGGTAAGTAATAGATTAATAGTGTAGCTTCAGAGGAAAATTTTTCTACTATATTTTGATTATCTTATGTAAAAGTGACCTAAATTAAAATTACCCAGTCCATTACTGATTTTTCCCTCTAAAATTACAGTTGTGTTATAATGTGAAAATTTTCATTGCTCTTCAACACGAAATTAAAATTACATAGTTATTAAAAAAAGAACCTCAATTTATAATTTTTGAAAAGAAGTCTTGGGCTTCAAAGCATAATTACCAAGAGCTCATTAAAATGCAGGATTATTAACCCAAGAGCTGAAGTTTCTTGTAATAGTGGATCTTTTATAAGAGTAATTATGAGAGTCATAAATATTAAGTATTAAAGGAACACTCCATATTTAAAGGGAAAGTGTTCAGCCTCATCTTCCAAACAATATAAAGAAGATCTTGTAGGCATGACCAGAATGTTAAAAAGCTATGCATATTTGGCTTTCTTGTTCAAATAAGACATAATATTCCTACAAACTCTATGAAGACAACCTCAGAGGATGAAATATACTAATTAATAAGAAGAATATATAATCATGACTTAACTGCTATTTTCCTAAACTATCCTGAGAATAAAAGGAGGTATAAATGTACACTTAGTGTGATAAGGTTTACATAAGAAAGTGAGGAAATATCTACAAGGTTATAGACTTACATAGTCACAAGTATAATCTCTGATTAGTAGATTAAGGATGCTAGAACCACCTTTTTGATAATTTCCAGTAGTTTACCATCTTTTTCTAATAATTATATATTTTTAATAATAAATATCTAAAAATAATACTTTGAGAATCTCATACAATGTAATTTGACCATATTTGCCTCCACATCTTCCCCTTAACTCCTTCTGGATTCATCTATCTATCTATCCCCATAAACTCCTCTTTGATTCTTTTTTAATTCAACCACCCATTGACTCTGTTTTTTACTGACTATAGACTCCTGGGTGTGGATCCACTGAAGTGTCACTAATCCATCAGGGGCCACACACTTAAAGAAAACTGACTGGCCCTTTCCTAGAAGCTATCAGCTCTACATAGCTCCTCAATTAGGAGTGGGGCTCAAGAGTCACTTCCTATTCCATGCTAGAATGTTTACTGGCTTAATCTTGTGCAAGCAACCACAGCCACTGTGAATTTATGAGTACAGTATTCCCATTTTATCTGGAAGGCATGTTTATTCCAGTCCACCCCCAATTTCTGGCTCTTGCACTCTTTCCATCCCTATTCTCAGATGCACCCTGAGCCTTAGAGAGTTGGCAAAATATAGATCCTGTTTGTAGCGAAGGCCACACTACCATTTCCTCTCTGAATTTTGATCAGTTGTGAGTTTCTGTATTAATCGCCATCCATTGCACCAAGAAATTTCTCTGATGGGGTCAGAAAGCTGCACTTACCTGTGGGTATAGAGATATGGCTTTAGCGGGTATTTAGCAAGGTAATAGCATTACGTTCACCACTGAGGCTAGTGAGCTCCCCATCCATGGTTTCTTTGCCAGATTTACAGTTCCAGGCATGGGTTCCTTCTGCAGAGTGGACCCATTGGTATACATTTCCATGTGACTCATTATTGAATTTTACAGAGTTCGTAGCTCATTTTCATATTTCTCCTTTACAGCCTCTCTAGCACTTTTCAGGACTGTAAAATCTAGCCAATGGGGGGAATGTTTCAGTGTCAGAACAAACTGATTTCTCCATGTCTTCTGACCAACGTTTGGTATCTTTGGCAATAGAGGCTTATAATCAAATTCACATGAGCCTTCAAAAACAACGCCAATGGCCTGTATTGTCTGAGGGGGTCTTCAGGACACCCCTGAATGAAACGAAACTCAAGATGATGTGTCCTACACCTGGCTCTGGGCTTTTTATCTGGTAAACTAAGACTTCTATAATGAACATAATAACCTATATATGGTGATTCCAATTACTATATATCAATATATTAGCATATATTAATTATATACTATATGTTACTATATGTATGTGTAGATATATATGAATGTATACACACACCTATATATACATATGTATGTATATATATAGATATATATAAAGCTTACAAAATCACAGATTTACATGTAGATTTTTAAAATATTCCAGTATTAGCTATCTCTCTGCAAATCTCCTCTGTGTCCTTCCCTCCCGTCTCTCTTTAACTTCTCTCCCCATTATTCTCCTGTCCCCATTCATATCAACAGTGTTCTACTAAGTACCCTTCCTATGAGAGATTTCTCCACCCACCCAACCTCCAATAATGGCTTGCTAGTTTTCTGGATTATCCAAGTTGAATACACAAATCTAAACACTCAACATTAGATCCACGTGAATAAGAACATGTTTGTCTGGATCTTTAGTCATCAAGTTTCATTTCAGCAACAGAAAAGTAACAAATCAACTTGGTCCACAGATGCTCTTCCAGGATTAAAGTTTCTCTTCCTTTCTGGGTTATCACCAGTGAATAAGACCACAGCCTTACCTTTATTGCCAGAGACCTTCACCCCATCTTCCATCTGGAGGTAACCAGTCTTACTGATACCTCTGCTCTGCCCTCCTGCTTTGTGCTTATACAAGCTCAAGATGTGATTTCTATTCTCTTTTATCTTTGTTCAGCATGCCATCTATCCCTGTGGTATGGATACCCCCCTCATCTCCTAAGAGTTTTCCTATTCTGTTATGTGACAATTGTTATTTTGAGCATAAACTACATATTTAATCATTTAATAAACAATGAACAGACAAAATTTTCCTCTTATTCATCCCTCTTATTCCTAGATATTTACATGAAAGAGAACATATAACATGTTTGGTGTGACATCTTAAGACTGAAAAGTTAAGAAGAAAAATAATTTTAAAAACTCACTTGAAATCTCCATAATAAAGATGGATAGAAGGCTCAGTAGGTAAGAGTGCATAGTGAGAGTTGGGTGTAGCAATGTACTCCTTTAATCCCAGCACTGGTGAGGCAGGACAATGAGTTTGAGTCTACCCTGGTCTACATAGTGAGGTGCAGAGCTACATAGTGAGACCCTGTCTTTAAAAAGCAAAACAAAAAACAACCAACTAAACAAACAAACAAAATAGCAACAAAAAACCAAACAGAACAAAAAACAGTGCACCTGGGTGAGTATCAGAGCATTCATATCACCTAGAGACTGACTCTTTTAAACACAAAGGTATAAAAGAGACATCAGGGTTAAGACTAAATAATCACATGATTAAATTAAAAATAAAGAAAATCATATGATTCTCAGTTTAACAATGTGCTGCAGCAGTAACAGAGGAATATGTGCTGACTCACCAAACAATCTGCAGACCTGCAATGAATACTAACTGGATCATTAGGACAGGTCTGTGCTCCTCAAAGGAAAAGTGCTAGAAGGTATATTCAAACAGACCCTTAAAATGTTATAGATATCATTTAACTTTGGTTTACTCAGAAATCTCTAGAAAAATCAGAAAGTTCGGTGCTTTAATTCTAATGCAGTCTTTACACTTTTGAATATAGCTAATCAATATGTTTCTATAAGCTTTGAATTCTTTCATAAAAGGATTAGAAAATAAAATAGAAATAATAACCAGAGAAAAGAAAAAGACAAAATAGCTATTCCCTTAGCTTATGATTTTGAGATTTCTAGATTAAATTTTATACCCTTGAAGTCCAAGTTCAATTTATAGTCAACAACATGATATTTCCTGCTTCCATCAAAAAGGGAAAGTCCCAGGTTCTTATGAGTGTTTATCATGTCTCAGTAAACTGCTTTTGACAACTTAAGAGTAAAGAAACCAGAGCCAGGTATATTGAATTTCTTTTTTAAAGCATATGGGTTAGAAAATGAAGGTGGGAAGGCTTGGCACAGAAATCTCTGGTTTTGCCAAAGCCTAAAATATTTAGGACAAATAATACTGAAATAAAATTAGTTTAAATTATTTTCCAAGCTCCAAATATGGTGAAAAAACTCCTGGTGTTAACTTTTCTGGAGTGACCAATTGCTAACTACAAGTCAGAAAAGAATTTCTAAAATAGAACAAAAAGAATAAGGCATTGAGAAATGCAGCGCATTTCTGCTGACTAACCTTTGCTTGGCTGTAACACAAAGAAAATCAAGCTCCGAAATGCAAATTTGAGCAGGACAGTAGGGGAAAATTATGCTTTTATACATCATTTGTCAACAGCAATGTTGGAAATCGGTGACATCTTAAGGAAGCATCTCTAAAGAAGGCCAAGTTCAGTCACATTCACTAGAGAACCAAGGACAAAGAATGCTAGTGCTTATAGAGTTGGGGCCCACACCATGTGAGCTGGAAGGCTGCAGAGGCAGAACCTGCTCCATGGTTATCATAATCTCCAACTAGACTGAAGCTAAGGAGCATGGTCTTCAAATGGCTGACAAATCAGAAAATATCCTGTTTGCTATAACAGATACTAAAACTAGATGATGTTTTATATTTGTTCATTTTCACTGTCAGACTGTTAAATAATCCAGACACTGAAAAAAAAATCTCATTTGGGAAGGATGTGGGGAAAGAGTGTTTCCTCGTACAACTTTCTTATTGTAACTTCCAGAAAATATTTTGACAAAATGCAATAAAAGATTTCACTCTTTTTTTGTAAAATTTATGTTAAAATAATTGTGTGTGTGTGTGTGTGTGTGTGTGTGTGTACTGAAAATGTAAAAGATGAGAAAATAGAAAGCTACTAATAGAAACAAATTAGAAACTACTAAATAGAAAGTTACTAATAAAAAAATTGGATGCATATGCTGTGAAGCATTCATTTAAAAACCATTAAAAAACATGTTGTAAAATAGGTGATAAAAAGAGAAAACACAACTGCTGTGTGGATGAGAGCAAGCTCAAACACTACAATAAGTGATAATCATATCAAAATGTGTGTAGGCAAGAGAACCTTTTCATGCTGCTGTTCCAATAATTCTGTAGAGTTGCAGAACTAAGCCCTATATCATCCCTCCTCACCAGTGTCCCTCTGTGCTCAGCCAGCCTCATAGGTTTCAACACAGATTAAATCTTTTGGGATCAGACTCCATCTTAGGTAATCTGACCTAAGGTTACATTCAAATAAACTAACAGGCTGATACCTAACACCAGTTTCCAGGCTACCCGCAACAAAACCTGTGTCTAATACCAGTTTCCAGGTTACCAACCAACAAAACCTGCATCCAGAACAAATTGCCAAGTTTTCCCCACAACAAATCCACACCCCAGGTTATAAGCCTGCCCCTGACACTTCACTTCCTAACAACCACCAATCAGGAGGAAATCAAAGTTAAGTTTATGGTTTGGCTCTGAACGTCCGCCATAGTAGACACCCAATTAGACGCTTGCCAGGCTACAAACACTCACCCCTCACTTGGCATTTCCTTTAAAATTTTGTCCAGATGAATGTTTGGGACTTTTCTTCACCAAAACCCTCCTGTGGGTTGGGGGTGAATTAAGTCCAAACTTGAGCTGGTGACTAAAGACCTTTGTGGGATTACATTGGATTGACTCCTGATTGGCCTTTGGAGGTTCACAAACATTTCATGGCACATACAACACAACTGTCCTCACTGAGTATTTCTATCTAATATGGATGTGCATTTCTGTACACACATCTATCCAAACCTTGAATTGCATTGAAAGAGAAACCATCTCAACCTTCACAAATCTGAAACAAGCTCCTGAGGTACTGAAGCTAAAACTGACACTTTTTAAAACTCTAAGGCTATTTAATTCATGGCAATTCTCTACTTTCAGATATTCGGGACTTGGAGCAATCTCCAACACCAGCATAGGTTTTGTATCCCACATCTTGCCCATTGTTGACTTTCCCAGATCCCATATAGTTACCCCCAGTGAAACTACCCTGGATTTAACATTGCTCCTCTGACTTATGGCCTATGTCTCCCTGTGTTGAATACCTCCTACATTGTCTATTCTCAAAATGGCAAAGAGAATAACCAAGTTAAAGAGGCCAGAACACAGTACTCTTAAGTTCACAACCATCTGATGACTTTCCATCACCCTGTAACTGAAAGCCATGCCATGCTAGAAAATGTCACCTGAGCACACTATTTAAAAGGCAGTCACCTTTTCTCTGTATCCTTTCTGCTGTGCTTTCTTACATTTGTAGCATTTATTACACTCAAAGATAGTATATGATGTACTTGTTTATTGACTATCCCAGCTCTCAACCCATGTAGAACATAAGCTCCACAAAATAAGAATTTTCTGCCTGTTTACCTAACTGTTACTTTGTTAGTGCCTAAAGTATCACCTGGTATACAGGGCACAGACCCTGAATGAAAGATGAAGATGCATGTGGCAGTCAGAGTAATCATCCCTGCATTATGAAAATTTAGATCATTTTTGTTTCCTGAAAACACTTTATTCCTTACAACAATTTTCAGCTCACATAAGATTTTATTGCAGAACCTTTAAATTAAAGCAAACCTTTTTAAGCCTTCTATACCCACAAATTCACAAGCTTGTCCATTGTCAACATTCAAGGCATCAGAAAATATATTAATCACAGCTGATAAAAATCAATGATAACATACTTTGCCTGGAGATTAACATTTTGACACCAGAACTCCTTCCTGGTGCCGGTCCTATGTTTCCTGATGTAAAATGATATGAATTGTCTTATTCAGGGTAGATTTACCACCTAGGAACTTTCCTCCACTCACCTTACCTTGCTTCCCTTCAACTTCTGGCAACCAAGACATCTTAACTTTTCCCAAAGTTTTGATTTCTTTGAAAATCTGCTATCTTCCTATGTGACACACAAGAACTCACAACACATTCCTTACTGATTGGCTCTGTTTACTTGTTCTGTGTATTTCAGACCCCTCTGTCAGTCTCTGTAGATTTATGGTACCTTTTGTTTCTAATTAATTTTTTTAAAGCAGGGAAATGGGGGCTTGTGGAAGGGAAACTTGAGTGGCTAAGAATTGTGTATCTATTGAAATGACCAGAAGCTACAGCTGCAGAGGATCCAATACCCTTTTCTGAAGTCTACAGGAAGCTGTACAAACACAAGCATACTCCACTACACACACACACACACACACACACACACACACACACACACACACGCATGCAGTGAAAAACTGTTAAAGGACCCTATGCATGTGCTACAGCTTACTTACTCAGAGGAGGACATTTTCATTAAATTCAAGTCTGGGCAGTTATAAGTCCACACTGACGTTATTACTGCAAGGATTCATCTTGTCAGTTCATTGGAATGAGCATCAAGAATACAGTTGCTGAATTAGATGAGATTCTGTTTAGTTTTGTATGAAGCAAGAATGAAGTGAAGATTCTTTTGTAATATGTTGGGTGTTGCCACTGCTGTGAATTTTGCCTATCTTGTACATATATGTAGCCATATATATATATGGAGGTGTATTATAGTTGTTTCTCAGTTTTTTTATCTGAACTCTCCTAACAACTTTTCATATGCTTACTAGCTGTCTATTAATTTCCTTTTAAAAAAAATTAATGAGTGTGTATTTATGGTGTGTGGCCCTATCTATATAAGCACCATATGGGTGCAGTATTGCAGAAGCCAGAGGAAGGAACCAAATCCTCAAGAATTGAAGTTACAGGCAGTTGTGAGCCTTCTGATATGGGTTCTGGGAACCTAGCCAGGGTCCCAGAAAGAATGGCAAGTTCTTTTAAACTCTGAGGTAGACTTTAGCCTCCTTTCACTTTCTTTTGTGAAATATCTGCTCAAGTCTTTGGCCATTTCTTTATAAGGTCATTCAATTTCTCATTATTGAATGTAAGAATTCTTCATCTATTTTGGAAAGTAATTCTTTTTCAAATGTCTGTTGCAAATGTTTCCAGTCAGTCTCTAGGTTTTCTTTTCATTCTCCTGAAATTGCTTTTATGATGGGTAAATATTTCACATTTCAAAATAAAATGTCCAAGATCACCAGCCAAATTCTTTTATTTTTATTAGATATTTTCTTCATTTACATTTCAAATGTTATCCCCTTTCCTAGTTTCCCCTCCGAAAATCCTCCCTCCCTTGTTCCCCAACCCACCCATTCCCATTCCTGGCCCTGGCATTCCCCTATACTGGGGTATAGAACCTTCACAGGACCTAGGGCCTCTCCTCCCATTGATGACCAACTAGAACATCCTCTGCTACATATACAGCTAGAGTAGAGCCACATGTCCCACCATGTGTTTTCTTTGATTTTTGGTTTAGTTCCAAGGAGCTCTGGGGGGTACTGGTTAGTTCACATTAATGTTCCTCCTATGGGGCTTCAAACCCCTTCAGCTCCTTGGGTACTTTCTCTAGCTCCTTCATTAGGGACCTTGTGCTCCATCCAATGGATGATTGTGAGCATCCACTTCTGTATTTGCCAGGCACTGGCAGAGCCCCTCAAGAGACAGCTATATCAGGCTCCTGTCAGCAAGCTCTTGTTAGCATCTGCCATAGTGTCTGGGTTTGGTGGTTGTTTATGGGATGGATCCCCAATGGGTCAGTCTCTGGATGGTCATTCCTTCAGTCTCTGTTCTGAACTTTGTCTCTATAACTCCATCCATGGGTATTTTCTTCCCACTTTTAAGAAGGATTCTGAGCTTCTGGGCTAATATCCACTTATCAGTGAGTGCATATCATGTGTGATTCTTTTGTGATTGTGTTACCTCACTTAGGATGATATCCTCCAGATCCATCCATTTGCCTAAGAATTTCATAAATCCATTGTTTTTAACTGCTGAATATTACTCCATTGTGTCAATGTACCACATTTTCTGTATCAGTTCCTCTGGTGAGGGACATCTGGGTTCTTTCCAACTTTTGGATATTATAAATAAGCCAGCCAAAATCTTATTAAATCATTTCAACACATACATGGATATCTTACAGCTATGCCTTATTAATAATATCACATAAAGTGTTCATGACTATAAATGGTTTCACTCTCTACATCTGGTAAAGTATTTTCAAGGTTGGAAATTTGAGTTCAATTCCCCAGAAACCATGTTGAAAAGATGGAATTAGTATTTGAGCTTGTACTCTCAGCACTGGAGCTGGAGATAGGCAGATCCTCCAGCTCCCTAGCCTGATAACTTTGGTGAGATCCAGGCCAAGACTCTGTCTTGAGAAACAAGGTCTGGAGTATATGACAGATGACAGCATACACATATACTAGATACTTAAATATCTAGAGATTGATTGACATAGATAGATAGATAGATAGATAGATAGATAGATAGATAGATAGATAGATAGATTTGTCTATTGCTTGGGTTTTCCCCTGCAAACAGACTTGCTCATGCCCATTCATATAAGCCCAAAACAAAGACAAGGTCATAGGGGGAAAATTCTCTATTCCTAGACAGAGCATCCGACCTGAGTCTGGGATTTGCTACTTGGTAAACAGCCTAGTACCCTCAATGTGCAGAGTCAGCTTGAAATGGTTTCAATAGCCTTGAGTGGTAAATGCCACAATTGCCCCTGAATAACCCCTGTGGATTTTTCCTTCATAGTTTCCCAGCATCCTATAAATAGACAAAACCATTAGAGTGCTCTGGGACAAACATGCTAGCTGAACTTTGTCAGGAACATTTCAGCTTTTGAGATTAGCTCAGGAAAGGTAAAGTATATTCTACCTTGGATAAAGTCATTTATTCTGACCATATTATAGAACCCTATCTTTCTATCGCAAATTTCAGGGATTCACTTGGCCTGGCTGCCATCCAGGGTTGTGCTTCTGTCTATAAAAACCTCTCCAAAAATTACACTCTATGATAATCTCAGGCTACATCTTTGCTCTCACTACTCCCTGGAGCTAAGGCTCATGCAACAGAAACAGCTTATTCTAGAACATACTTTGTCTGGAGCAGAAAGTACCCCAAGCAAATGCTCCACCATGGCTTGCCTTGGAACCAGTCTAGCCTCAGAGCCAGGTATAACTGACTTGCTGAAAATCTCCAACCCAAAAAGACAAGCCACAAAGCCACCTCAGACCTGAGATGCCTGAGAAGCTTACACGTCCACGTACCCCTCATTTTCAATCTGTGACCAAATGTTAAAAATCCAAGAACCCCACAGCCTAAAGCCTGTTCTTCCCCACCCCAGTTCCCAAGACTTTGAATTTCTGAGCTGCATGATTTTTTCTTTGCCTCTATCTATCCAAAGATGTAGTAGGAATGACTGTTTTGTCCATTCTCTGGCAAGAGAGTTTATTAATACTATTCCTTTTTTTTTGTACTTTCATCAATTTTTTTTAATTTATAATCGTTTTTTTAAATATTTTTTATTACGTATTTTCCTCAATTACATTTCCAATGTTATCCCAAAAGTCCCCCATACCCTCCCCCCCTACTCCCCTACCCACCCATTCCCACTTTTTGGCCCTGGCGTTCCCCTGTACTGGGGCATATAAAGTTTGCATGTCCAATGGGCCTCTCTTTCCAGTGATGGCCGACTAGGCCATCTTTTGATACATATGCAGCTAGAGTCAAGAGCTCCGGGGTACTGGTTAGTTCATAATGTTGTTCCACATATAGGGTTGCAGATCATTTAGCTCCTTGGGTATTTTCTCTAGCTCCTCCATTGGGGGCCCTGTGATCCATCCAATAGCTGACTGTGAGCTTCCACTTATGTGTTTGCTAGCCTCGGCATAGTCTCACAAGAGACAGCTATATCAGGGTCCGATCAGCACAATCTTGCTAGTGTATGCAATGGTGCCAGTGCTTGGAGGCTGATTAGGGGATGGATCCCTGATTATGACAGTCTCTAGATGGTCCAACCTTTTGTCTCAGCTCCAAACTTATCTCTGTAACTCCTTCAATGGGTGTTTTTTCCCAATTTTATGAAGGGGCAAAGTTTCCACACTTTGGTCTTCGTTCTTCTTGAGTTTAATGTGTTTTGCAAATTGTAACTTATATCTTGGGTATCCTAAGTCTCTGGGCTAATATCCACTTATCAGTGAGTACATATCATTTGAGTTCTTTTATGATTGTGTTACCTCACTCAAGACAATGCCCTCCTGGTCCAACCATTTGCCTAGGAATTTCATAAATTCATTCTTTTTAATAGCTGAGTACTACTCCATTGTGTAAATGTACCATATTTTCTGTATCCATTCCTCTGTTGAGGGGCATCTGATTCTTTCCAGCTTCTGGCTAGTATAAATACGGCTGCTATGAACATAGTGGAGCATGTTTCTTTCTTACTAGTTGGAACATCATCTGGATATATGCCCAGGAGAGGTATTTCGGGATCCTCCGGTAGTACCATTTCCAATTTTCTGAGGAACCGCCAGACTGATATCCAGAGTGGTTGTACAAGCTTGCAATCCACCAACAGTGGAGGAGTGTTCCTCTTTCTCCACATCCTTGCCAGCATCTGCTGTCACCTAGTTTTTGATCTTAGCTATTCTGACTAGTGTGAGATGGAATCTTAGGGTAGTTTTGATTTGCATTCCTCTAATAATTAAGGATGTTGAACATTTTTTTTCAGATGCTTCTCAGCCATTCGGTATTCCTCAGGTGAGAATTCTTTGTTTAGATATGAGCCCCATTTTTACTGGGATTATTTGATTTTCTGGAGTCTACCCTCTTGAGTTATTTATATATATATATATTGGATATTAGCCCCCTATCTTATTTAGGAGAGGTAAAGATCCTTTCCCAATCCGTTGGTGGTCTTTTTGTCTTATTGACGGTGTCTTTTGCCTTGCAGAAGCTTTGAAGTTTCATGAGGTCCAATTTGTCAATTCTCCATCTTACAGCACAAGCCATTGCTGTTCTATTCAGGAATTTTAACCCTGTGCCCATATCTTCAAGACTTTTCACCACTTTCTCCTCTATAAGTTTCAGTGTCTCTGGTTTTCTGTGAAGTTCCTTGATGCACTTAGATTTGACCTTAGTACAAGGAGATAGGAATGGATCGATTCATATTCTTCTACATGATAACAACCAGTTGTGCCAGCACCGTTTGTTAAAAATGCTGTCTTTCTTCCAGTGGATGGTTTTAGTCCCTTGTCGAAGATCAAGTGACCAGGTGCGTGGGTTCATTTCTGGGTCTTCAATTCTATTCCATTGGTCTACTTTTCTGTCACTATACCAGTACCATGCAGTTTTTATCACAATTGCTCTGTAGTAAAACTTTAGGTCCGGCATGGTGATTCCACCAGAGGTTCTTTTATCCTTGAGAAGAGGTTTTGGTATCTTAGGTTTTTTGTTATTCCAGATGAATTTGCAGATTGTTCTTTGTAATTCATTGAAGAATTGAGTTGGAATTTTGATGGGGATTGTGTTGAATCTGTAGATTGCTTTTGGCAAGATAGCCATTTTTACTATATTGATCCTGCCAATCCATGAGCATGGGAGATCTTTCCATCTTCTGAGATCTTCTTTAATTTCTTTCTTCAGAGACTTGAAGTTCTTATCGTACAGATCTTTCACTTCCTTAGTTAGAGTCACGCCAAGGTATTTTATAATATTTGTGACTATTGGGAAGGGTGTTCTTTCCTAATTTCTTTCGCAGCTTGTTTATTCTTTGTGTACAGAAAGGCCATTGCCTTGTTTGACTTAATTTTATATCCAGCTACTTCACTGAAGCTGTTTATCATCAGGTTTAGGAGTTCTCTGGTGGAATTTTTAGGGTCACTTATATATACTATCATATCATCTGCAAAAAGTGATATTTTGACTTCTTCTTTTCCAATTTGAATTCCCTTGATCCCCTTTTGTTGTCGAAATGCTCTGGCTAGGACTTCAAGTACAATGTTAAATAGGTAGGGAGAGAGTGGACAGCCTTGTCTAGTCCCTGATTTTAGTGGGATTGCTTCAAGCTTCTCACCATTTACTTTGATGTTGGCTACTGGTTTGCTGTAGATTGCTTTTATCATGTTTAGGTATGGGTCTTGAATTCCTTTCTTTCCAAGACTTTTATCATGAATGGGTGTTGGATTTTGTCAAATGCTTTCTCCGCATCTAATGAGATGATCATGTGGTTTTTGTCTTTGAGTTTGTTTATATCATGGATTACGTTGATGGATTTTCGTATATTAAACCATCCCTGCATCCCTGGAATGAAACCTACTTGGTCAGGATGGATGATTGTTTTGATGTGTTCTTGGATTCCATTAGCGAGAATTTAATTGAGTATTTTTGCATTGATATTCATAAGGGAAATTGGTCTGAAGTTGTCTACCTTTGTTTGATCTTTCTGTGGTTTAGGTATCAGAGTAATTGTGGCTTCATAGAATGAGTTGGGTAGAGTATCTTCTACTTCTATTTTGTGGAATAGTTTGTGCAGAACTGGAATTAGATCTTCTTTGAAGGTCTGATATAACTCTGCACTAAACCCATCTGGTCCTGGGCTTTTCTTGGTTGGGAGACTATTAATGACTGCTTCTATTTCTTTAGGGGTTATAGGACTCTTTAGATCATTAACCTGATCCTGGTTTAACTTTGGTACCTGGTATCTGTCTAGAAATTTGTCCATTTTGTCCCAGTTTTCCAGTTTTGTTGATTATAGCCTTTTGCAGAAGGATTTGATGGTGTTTTGGATTTCTTCAGGGTTTGTTGTTATGTCTCCCTTTTCATTTCTGATTTTGTTAATTAGGATGCTGTCCCTGTGCCCTCTAGTAAGTCTGGCTAAGGGTTTATCTATCTTGTTGATTTTCTCAAAGAACCAGCTCCTTGTTTGGTTTATTCTTTGAATAGTTCGTCTTGTTTCCACTTCGTTGATTTCACCCCTGAGTTTGATTATTTCCTGCCATCTACTCCTCTTGGATGAATTTGCTTCTTTTTTTTTCTAGAGCTTTTAGGTGTTTTGTCAAGCTGCTAGTGTGTGCTTTCTCTAGTTTCTTTTTGGAGGCACTCAGAGCTATGAGTTTCCCTCTTAGAAATGCTTTCTTTCATAGTGTCCCATACTTTTGGGTATGTTGTGGCTTCATTTTCATTAAACTCTAAAAAGGCTTTAATTTCTTTCCTTATTCCTTCCTTGACCAAGGTATCATTGAGAAGAGTGTTGTCCATTTTCCATGTGAATGTTGGCTTTCCATTATTTATGTTGTTATTGAAGATCAGCCTTAGTCCATGGTGGTCTGATAGGATGCATGGGACGATTTCAATATTTTTGTATCTGTTGAGGCCTGTTTTGTGACCAATTATATGGTCAATTTTGGAGAAGGTACCATGAGGTGCTGAGAAGAAGGTATATCATTTTGTTTTAGGATAAAATGTTCTGTAGATATCTGTTAATTCCATTTGTTTCATCACTTTTGTTAGTTTCACTGTGTCCCTGATTAGTTTCTGTTTCCATGATCTGCCCATTGGTGAAAGTGGTGTGTTGAAGTCTCCCACTATTATTGTATGAGGTGCAATATGTGCTTTGAGCTTTACTAAAGTGTCTTTAATGAATGTGGCTGCCCTTGCCTTTGGAGCATAGATATTCAGAATTGATAGTTCCTCTTGGAGGATTTTACCTTTGATGAGTATGAAGTGCCCCTCCCTGTCTTTTTTGATGACTTTGGGTTGGAAGTCAATCTTATCAGATATTAGAATGGCTACTCCAGCTTGTTTCTTCATACCATTTGCTTGGAAAATTGTTTTCCAGCCTTTTATTCTGAGGTAGTGTCTATCTTTTTCTCTGAGATGAGTTTCCTGTAAGCAGCAAAATGTTGGGTCTTTTTTGTGTAGCCAGTCTGTTAGTCTATGTCTTTTTATTGGGGAATTGAGTCCATTGATATTAAGAGATATTAAGGAAAAGTAATTGTTGCTTCCTATTTTTTTTTTTTTTTTTTTTTTTTTTTTTTTTTTTTTAGAGATGGCATTCTGTTTTTGTGGCTGTCTTCTTTTTGGTTTGTTGAGGGATTACTTTCTTGCTTTTTCTGGGGCATGATTTCTGTCCTTGTATTGGTTTTTTTTTTTTTCTGTTATTATCCTTTTAAGGGCTGGATTAGTGGAAAAATAATGTGTGAATTTGGTTTTGTTGTGGAAAACTTTGGTTTCTCCATCTATGGTAATTGAGAGTTTGGCTGGGTATAGTAGCCTGTGCTAGCATTTGTGTTCTCTTAGGGTCTGTATAACGTCTGTCTAGGATCTTCTGGCTTTCATAGTCTCTGGTGAAAAGTCTGGTGTAATTCTGATAGGCCTGCCTTTATATGTTACTTGGCATTTCCCCCTTACTGCTTTTAATATTCTGTCTTTATTTAGTGCATTTGTTGTTCTGATTATTATGTGTCGGGTGGAATTTCTTTTCTGGTCCAGTCTATTTGGAGTTCTGTAGTCTTCTTGTATGTTCATGGGCATCTCTTTCTTTAGGTTTGGGAAGTTTTCTTCTATAATTTTGTTGAAGATATTTGCTGGCCCTTTAAGTTGAAAATCTTCATTCTCATCTACTCCTATTATCCGTAGGTTTGGTCTTCTCATTGTGTCCTGGATTTCCTGGATGTTTTGAGTTAGGATCTTTTTGCATTTTGTATTTTCTTTGATTGTTGTGCCGATGCTCTCTATGGAATCTTCTGTACCTGAGATTCTCTCTTCCATTTCTTGTATTCTGTTGCTGATGCTTGCATCTTTAGTTCCAGATTTCTTTCCCAGGTTTTCTATCTCCAGCGTTGCCTCACTTTGGGTTTTCTTTATTGTGTCTACTTCCCTTTTTAGGTCTTGGATGGTTTTATTCATTTCCATCACCTGTTTGGTCATGTTTTCTTGCAATATTTGAAGGGAATTGTGTGCTTCCTCTTTAAGGTCTTCTACCTGTTTAGCCATGTTTTCCTGTATTTCTTTAAGTGAGTTATTAAAGTCCTTCTTGATGTCCTCTACCATCATCATGAGATATGCTTTTAAATCTGAGTCTAGTTTTTCAGGTGTGTTGAGGTGCTTAGGACTGGGTGTGTTGCATTCTGATGATGATGAGTGGTCTTGGTTTCTGTTAGTAAGATTCTTACGTTTGCCTTTTGCCATCTCGTAATCTCTGGAGTTAGTTTTGTAGTTGTCTCTGGTTAGATCTTGTTCCTCAGGTGTTTATCTTAGCCTCTATCAGCAGACCTGGGAGACTAGCTCTCTCCTGAGTTTCAGTGCTCAGAGTACTCTCTGCAGGTAGGCTCTCCTCTTGCAGAGAAAGTGCCCAGATATCTGGTGTTCGAACCTGCTTCCTGGCAGAAGTTGTGATCCACTCACAGAGGCTTTAAGATCCCGTGAAGGGTCCTGTGTATACCTAACGGGTGTCCACAGACTCCACGCCCAAGGTACCCCTGTGCTGGTGTGGACCAGAAGGGACTTGTGTCCTTGATCAGGCCCGGTTTTTTGCTTCCCTAATTATTGCAGTGTCAGGTCCCACGTGATTAGATTGGAGCAGACGCTGTGTTCCACTCACCAGAGTTCTTAAGATCCCATGGCATTTCTTGTGGGTAGCTGGCAGGTGTCAGCTGACTCTGTGCCCTAGCTACCCTTATTAATCCTATTCTTATTCTACAGACAAGGAGTTCTCCTGGTGACTACAGAGGACCCAAAGAACCTCAATTTCTGTATTTGTAAAATGTAGAATACTTGTCTTTCAGAGCCAATATGAAAACAGGGAAAGCTGTGTAAGAAATATCACACATATAACCTTTCAGCAACATTCCAATGGTTGCCACCATTTTTATTGTTTGTTCTGTTTAGGTTTTTCACCAACAACTGCCCTTTGCACATGCTTTCTGCTACTCTTGGGTCCATATTTCCTTCCAAAGTTCTTCCTTTGAAGGAATATGTGACATGGAGAGTTATTGAATCTGTGCATCTGGGGTATGCAAATACCATCTCATGAGCTATTCTCACAATGTTCTAGTTCCTATTACTGTCATTAAAGCACCCTGACAAAAGTGACTTAAAGAAAAAAGAGGTTTATTTCAATTCACAGTTCCAGGTTTCAAACTATCATTCTAAGGACATTATAGCTTGCCACTTGATGCAGCCAGTCACATCTATAGTCAAATGTAGAGCGAAATGAGTGTGCATATGCTCATCTGCTTGTTTGCACAAGCTAGATGTTGCCATCCTTATACAGGTGGCTAGAGGATAGTGTAGCCTGCATTGGGACTGCATCTTCCCAGGTAATTAACTTAATTAAGACAAGCCCTGACAGGCATATCCCTGGGCTAATCCAATATAAATACCCTTTCATTGATATGCTCTCCAGGTAGCACAAAGTTACATGAAATTGACAATCAAGCTAACCATCATACATGTCTAATTCTTGATTCACTGAAAGGAGAACATAATGTCTGGTTTTGCAGATGTGCACTGAGTGACATACTGAAGTGGCTGGACACAGATTCATTTGAAGACCTGACTTAGCAGTCACTAAGGAATTTTATTTGTTTTGTTTTCATCATGAAAAGTCTGAGGTGACAGGAGCTGAGGTTGAGAGAGGGTTGCTCCCTGTACTGCACAGCAATGCTTCTGTATACTCTTTTTCCACCTCCTTTTCCTGAGTCTCCAAGTGCTAATCTAAATGTCAAGCAAAGCTGCAAAATTCTCTAAGAGTGACTAAGTGAAAGTGAGCCAAAAGATAGAAGGAACTGTCACTTTCTCCCCATCCTTGTGGCCCCTGGTCTTGCTGCTTCTGAGAAGCACTGAGAGCATCTAGTCAACCTTTGAGAAATGTCACAACAATTGTCTCCCACTTGTAAAACCATGCATTTTACAACTCCTAGTGTCCTTGATCACTTCCTACAAACATCTCTGTATGTCCTTTTACGTATGTATGTATGTATGTATGTATTTGCTAATATTTTAAATTATTACCAAGAGTAAGATTTAAAAACAGGTTTTTTTCCTCTACCCATTCAGTATGAATTACACTAGCCTCTCTCCCAAGATCATGAGACTTAGACCTTAGCTCCTGCTAATCTGTCAGACTACAGAAAACAGGTTTCATATGGCTCTAAATTCAGGTTCATTTCATGGCCCATCTGGTTCACCATTTACATGGCCCTCCTTTTAGAAACTCAGAATTTCTGCTCTCCTGGACTTTGTGACATTTTAATTTCTTGGTGCTCCAGAAAAGATAAAACCCACAAGCTGGATCTCTCCTCACTCCCTTACGCCACCCTGGCACAGCACTCAACAGCATCCACTTTGCTGCCCTACTTTAATCACAGAATGACAGTATTTCAACATAACAGAAGGGTTATATGCATGTTTTTACTGCATTTTTATGGGTAGCCATATATTTTCCTCCTTTTCTCCTCTGATACTGTAACAATCTTTCCTAAATTAAATATATAACAAATTGCTCATAAGACTTTATTCCCAGGCTCTGTTAAGTCATCATTAAATAACTTCATGCTGCCTGACAGCTATTTTTCCTCAGTGTGTGACCTTAGAGACTGGTACAGACAGAAGTTTACAATGGAAAGAAGAGAGTGGGGGTTGAGGTCACACTGGGCCAGACAGAGTCGGCCCTCACAGAAAGGGACAATGAAAAGCAAATATCCACAATCAGCAAGCCCGTTCACCCACAGACCTATCCCCACTCGAGCTCCAGCTCCAGGTACAGTAAGGTTCTATAATAATATCTGATAGACTGTAAAAGAAAGTTAGGGCGAGAAAAGGATATGGGAGAAAAGCTGAATGAAAAAAATGAAAGAAGAAGGTAGAGCTTAGGATGATTTGATGGAGAAAGAACTGAGAGAAAGCTGTACCAGAGAGACAGATAGAGAGGGAGATCGGGGAAGAATGAGGAAGAGGGAGAAGGAGGAATTTGGTAAGGAGGGGAAAAGAGAAAGCTTGGTGAGTCTTGAATTCACATTGATTTATTCATTTATTCATCTATTCATTTATTGATCCAAGGCAAGGTCTGCATAATGATGCTGAGGAGGACAGTTTCTGAGACCTGAGACCTGAGGCTGTTCTATTCCTTATATACAGGTTTCCATAACTAAGGATGAAGCAGATACAAAGAGCATCACATAAAATTTGAAAGGGCTTTGGGGGTGAGCAATTCAGGGCTAAGCCACAGTGCAAAAGGTGCCAGTCACTTGGAGTTACTGAAGTACATTCCATAAAGAGAATGAACAAACCACAGCCAGAATATCCTGAAGGAAATATGTGCAAAAAAGAAAGGAAGAAAGAAAGAAAGAAAGAAAGAAAGAAAGAAAGAAAGAAAGAAAGAAAGAAAGAAAGAAAGAAAGAAAGAAATATTCTTCATTTTTCCAATAGCTGTAACTATCTTAATCTATTGATCTTTGCATTTTTCTAAAAGATGGTAAGCAAAGTGGGACTAGCTACAGTTATACCTCTTGTGTGTCTGCTCTAAGGTCCAGCAATTTGCTTTCATAGAGTCTTTCCAGTGTTGAGCATGAAATCCCAAGGACTATAAATGTTGTATGCCTGTAACCCCAGCAGATAATTACACCTCACCTAATGTGACATTTTAAAAATAAAATCCACATGCATCTGAGGAAATTGCTTACCTAGTAAAATGTAAAAACCTGGGATTAGGTTCCCAGGACCCATATGAAAAGTTATTCACAGTGATACACATTTATAATCCAAGCAACGACAAGATAGACTGACAGATATCTGGAGGATTGCTGGCTGCTTCCTTCAACCTATGTGAGAAGTTCTGTCTCAAACAAAGGAAAAAGCTACCTGAGGGATTATACTCAAAATTGTTTTTTGACATCTACCACATAGACACACACACACTCATAAACACAAACACACACACACATGCATGCATACACATGAGTACATGCATGCACACACAAACTACCTAGACTCTTGAGTTATATTTAACTCCATGAGAAATGGAGTGTTGTTTTGGCACTTTCCATTTTTCTGGTATCAATCCAGACATGTAGATGCTTATGAAATTAATTATAGAAGAGAGGAATATTTTGATCAATCTTTAGTGAATAACTTAGTCCAGCAAATATTTCTTGGCAGTCATGAATATCACTGCCCACAGGGTTATTTCCTGTATTAGACTTCCCAGCAGGATCTATATTATATGTTGTAAGTGACTTGGGTCTGCTCATAATGGAATGGATGAATTACCTGTAACACTTTGACACCACATTCATTCATTCAAATCCAAACTATTTGAAATGTCAACAAAGCATACTGAATGGGAGAAGACCAGACTATGTGGGCCAGCTAGAGCAGCCAACCTTCATTTTTACAGAAAACAACAACACAACAAGTCATGGGGGTTCTACTAAATTTTCACATCATCTTACTTCCTCTTGGAATGTTTATGTCACATTTTGGACAAAAATTAGACTTTAGCTATTATGAATCTTGGAGACACAGATTCCAGTCCCTCTAAGTATCTGTTGCCACACTTCTCAAGGATAAGGGTCCCTTTGCACTTACCTAAATGTAGCTCATTAGCATACTTACCATGAACACTATCATACACCCTGCACCTATAATGAACTTCTGGTTCATAATTTTTCAATCTGATTACATGAAATTCCTTGTTGCATTCAGTAAATATGTGGTAACTTTTCTTCAGTATGCTGTATTACCTACACACATTAAGCACAACACTTTTTACATTAGTCTGATTGATGGTAATAACTTTTTAAAAATATTTTTAGTAGACTAATAAAATTCTCTATGAGAAAACTGAATTCGGGGCTAAATTTCTCTGGTTAACTTTTAAGACTGCTTCATTCCCTCAAAGACCATTCCAACTTGGATCTATCTCAGGGGGAGGCTCCAGGGCCTGACACTGTTGCTAATGCTATGGTGTGCTTACAGACAGGAGCATAGAATGGCTGTCCTTAAGCAACTGACTGAGACAGATGCAGATACTTACACCCAACCAATGGACTGAAGTTGGAGATCCCTGTGGTTGAATTGGGAAAAGCTGGAAGAAGCTGAAGAGGAGAATGATCCCATAGGAAGACCAGGAGTCTCAACTAACTCAGACCCCTGAGCCACCAAACAGGCAGCATATACTAGCTGGAACGAGGCCCCTGACACATATACAGCAGAGGACTACCTGGTCTGGACTCAATGAAAGAAAATATACCTAATCCTTGAGAGACTTGAAGCCCCAGGGAGTAGTGAGGCCTGGCAGGAGGGGGTTGGAGGTTGGGAGGTGGGGCGTAAGGGGTGCTGGAGAGTCAGGTGGAGTGAGGTGGGGTGGGGGGAAGAGATATTGTCTTAGAGACAAGGGAGTGTAGGAATGGGATGTGGAACTGTGGAAGGGCAGACAGGAAACAGGTAATGACTGGAATGTAAAAAGAAAAAAAAATTTAAAAAAAGGACTGTTCCATGAACTGTTAACAGATTACTGACCTTTCTGTATTTGTCTTTTCAAAAAATGTTTTCTGTGTACTTATGCAAGGGGGTGTTAGCTGCACATGTGTGTAGATGCACTTATATGTGTATGTGCATGTGAAGGTCAAGGACAGTCTCAGATGTCATCCTACCACTCTGGAAAGACAACTAGCACTCCTGCCTAAGTGCCCCCAGAAAGCAATATCTCACATTGGGAACAAAAGTGGAATCAATAGTTTTAGACCAACACATAGTGGGCAGGATAGAGCTCTGTAGTCAAAGGCAATTTGCTCCTAGGCACACATGTGTTCACACTCTAACCTTATCTGTAAACAAACTAACCTGGTACATACCTTGTCATGGGAGGAATAGAGTAAAAGAAACCAGAAAGACAAAAGTTCAGGTTTCTAGAAAGAGGAAGTGGTTCACCTAAGACCATAGGATGCAAGTCCCGGTAGGCATCCTTGGTGTTTCACAATGAAAACATCATTCTATAAAATTAACTGCATCAAAACTAGACTCAAAGAATGACAGCAGGTCACCCACAACCATAATCCAGGCAACACTGGCTGTTCCTGTGCTTGAAACTTAATGGAGGCCAAATGTGCTCAGGAAACAAGCATGTCAACATGATTTACCAGCATTATGACACAGTGATCCCCGAGTGTCCTCTAGCCTCATCCCTCATCATACCCTCTGTGCCAAGAGGGCTCCCATCTTGTCTAGTTAATCTGTGATGCCTGACCAATGTTCCATGCTAGTCCCTCAGCTAGAATGAACGTCATTCATCGTGCTCCCTCTCTTTTCCTGCCATTCCTACTTGCATCTTCCTATATACAAGGCTTAGCCTAGACGTCAAATTGGCCTGTTCAGGCGGGTGTTGTTTTGTTTTGTTTGCTGTTGTTTTCTCTGTTCAATAATAAGGAAATTGAGGCTAGCACTGACATCTCAATGATTCATCACTTCATTCACAGACCCATGTGCAGCCCCTGCCACATGAAGAGCAGTAAATAAATAGAATACCATTTTTACTGGAGAAAAACTGTGCTATTTAATTCTAAAACCCATGCCTTATGGCATTTAGTAAGGGTTGTTTTGGTATAAATAGAAAACCCAGTTATTGTTATAATTTTCAAACACTGTGCCCTTTAGTCAATTATATCCCCACCCTTTATTACCTACACAAATGATAACCAGAAGAGAGCTCCAGCATTCTGAATACTTCCTGAAGTGTTCTCCCTTTGTGTTTGAAGTAATCTCCATAGCTATTAAAGGACAGAGTATTTGACTGTCATTACTAGGGTTACAAGTATCTGGACAAAGGATGTTGTGGACTTTGGACCCCATACATCTTGCTAACTCTCTATGGGTCTACACAGTGTCTGGCATAAGGACTTCCTGTGAAGTTCTCTTACAGTGGGCTGGAATCTCACAATGCATGAGAGCTGAACTTCTGCCTGTCTTCTGTCTCCTAGTATTATTAAGTGGGCCAGGTGACATGGAGTCTCCTCAGCAACTTTTTCCGTCTCCTGTTTCCGAAAGGTCTATATTTGGATCTCTCCCAAAATAAGTCTTAATTGATTTTTTAAGGTGTTCCCAACTGCCATGGCAACGATAAGCAAATATCTCTTCATGAATAGCCTTCTGCAATTGACTATTCTTTACTGAGTATGAGCTTCAGTGCTCTTTCTTCAATACTTCTGTCTCTCTCTCTCTCTCTCTCTCTCTCTCTCTCTCTCTCTCTCAACATATTTCCTTCAGTCTGTTAAACATATAATTAATATATATTTAAGTATAAATATACTCCTGAAGAGAATAATATATTTCACTAGTGCAATTCTTCAAAATAAAAACCTCCTATGATTTTTAGCATTAACAACAACAGTACACACACACACACAGGCACACTAAAAATAGATTGTGTTTTCAAGGGTAATAGCTGTCTTATTATTGGCAGGATCTGCTACACGTCTGTAACCTCTTTTGGAGTCACCTTTAACAGTGTGTTTCATTATAAAAATTATTTTTCTCTCTCAGGAAAAATTATTATTCATCTTCGGAGAGAACATCTTGTCAAGTGGAGCTGTTCAACAAAACAAGGAAAACATCTCTGCCAAAGCACAGCAAATGTGATTACCAAGCCAAGGAGAAGCCCGTAATTAGATCATTTCCATGGAAACAACCTAATTACATGTGTAAAGCAGTGAGAGCCGAGCTGAACATTGAATATGCTAATACCATTGTCTATGTTGTAATGTTTCTGCTACTTAGCTTCTCTCAAATATAAAATATAAACCATGTAGATAAACCCCAACTCTGCTAAGTGAATAAAAACCCACTGTGTATTGGATGTGCATTGCAAATGAATGTAATCCTGGGATATTTAACTGTTTATAATCAACACACACCTATATCCTTAAATAACCAAGGATAAAGAATGCATTGTCATGTATACTAATAATAAATGCACAGTAGCATGTAAGCAGCCAAATGACCATAAGTGAGCATTCTGCAATTTCACATGGTGTAAATTTTATTTATAAAAACAGCCAATGAAAAAAACAATTTATTTTTTAAGCCATGCATTCTTTACTTATTCTAGGGAATCATTTTATGTCAGCAAGAATTAATCATTTAGAAGCCTGTTGTATTTTTTTAATGTTTCATGTGATCTATATTTGGGTACCCCAGTCAAAGGGGCAGTGGGAAGTTACACCAAAATGATTTCATTAATAGAAGAATGAGTTTGCCTTTTTAAATAATGAAACCTATACCATGCTTCTATATACCTCTTAATACCATTCCCAAGTGTTTCTTTGAGTTACTCTCTTAAACACAGCTTTGAAACTCCAGCCTTGCTATCCTCAGCTGAGCAATTTGACAGCATCTCTAATAGCCTGAGGCATCCACTGGTCTTCAGCTTTCCCAAATGTAAGAGTTAACTTATCTACTTGCTATAACCAAGAATATGAAAGAAACAAGGAAGAAGGGGTTTATTTTGACTTATAGAACACTGTGGCAGAATGTTTCTTTAATCTAGCAACAGAGAGAGAACAGGAAATGGGCTAGGCATTCCTCAGGACTTGGGAGAGCAGGCTCTGGTCCTCATCTGAACAGCACAATACAGCTGACCCTGGTAGAGAAGGACAGATGAGCTGGCCCTAGCTGGCCCTGCCATTGGCCTAGCATGAGCTGGCATGGGTGCCTCCTACCAATACCACCTGAGGCGGTCATTGGAGCTCTGGGAGAGCTGACCCCAGGGTTATGAGGATGGGAAAGCTGGCCCCTCTCCCAATTGGCTGTAGTACTCAGGAGATCAGCCCCTGTACTTCCACTGGAGAGCACAGTGGAGCTGACTCTGGTGACATGGGCGCATATGAGCCAGCCTCAAAGTCATGAGAGCAGGAGAGCTGACCCTGTCCTGCTGATGGTCGCATTGGATGAGCAAGTCAAGGCAGTGTTAGTTCATTCTGGTGGTGTGGTTCAGGAGACCTGGTGGGATGATCAATTCAGCTACCACCCAGAGCTTTGAGTTGGCGGACCCCAACATCTACCTCATCTATGAATTACTGGAGCATGTGAAATGGCTGGTCCTGAAGATTCAAAGCTGCAGGATCTCCATGACACAGGGCAACAACAAAATAACCAAGGATGGAGGGTGTATAGGAAGGGACTGAGAGATGAGTGGGATTTAGGTGCATGATGTGAACCTTACAAAGAACCGATGAAAAGTTTAAAAAATAATCTCTGGCCATCAAGGAATGGCCATGTTATGGCAAGACTCCCAACACCATCAGTTGGAGCTAATTGCTCAAACACAGAAGCCTCCGGGGTTCATATTACATCCAAATCTCCCTGGTTTTCAGATGTAAGTATAAGAGATTGTCGAGGCTTGCCTGACTACCACTTATTCCCAGATGTGTATGATTCACCTTCCAACTGGTCTGTTTTTTGACCATCTGTGCCAGTGACTCTAGAAATGCTCTTTTCAGTTCTCTTCCCTACCTGTTCCTTACCACCACCACATAGAGGTAAAGGATTGTTCTCCAGCTAAGGAAGATAGAGGAAAAATGATGGGAAGGTGCAAAATGTTCTTTAACATTGTCCTCCTGTGTGCTTCCCTGAGCTTCTCTGTCCAGGGATACATATATACACATAGAATCTGGAACTAAACAGAAAATGATGCATGGTGTGTGTAGCATGAGCAGGAAACTAGCTGAAACTAGCTAACCATATCAAGACAAATAGCATCTGGAGGAGAACCAGAGCTTAAAAAGAAACAGCTGGGTTCAAAGTCAGGCCTTTTCTTTTCTCTTCCTTTCCTTTCCTTTCCTTTCCTTTCCTTTCTTTTCCTTTCCTTTCCTTTCCTCTTCTCTTCTCTTCCTTTCCTTTCCTTTCCTTTCCTTTCCTTTCCTTTCCTTTCCTTTCCTTTTCTTTCCTTTCCTTTCCTTTTCTTTTCTCTTCCTTTCCTTTCCTTTTCTTTTCTTTTCTTTTCTTTTCTCTTCTTTTCCTTTCCTTTCTTTTCCTTTCTCTTCTTTTCCTTTCTTTTCTTCTCTTCTCTTCTCTTTCTGTTTTTTTTTTCCTTTTCAGTCAGTGGGTTGGTTTGTTGTGTGAGCCACTTTCATCTTGAGCCCTCAGTGTCCTTCTTTGTTAAGCAACAGCATGGGTTTTAGTAGTTTATTCTTGGGTCTTCTATGAGCCTAACATTCCAATTCTATGACTGTCGCATGGGAAGTGCTAAGCTGCATACCTTCTCTTTTGCATCCTCCTAATTGGCCCTAGACCAGAATGCTAAGCTGAGATACATGCACGCATTGTTATAATATAAGAAAGGAGACTGGTTGGAAGACAAGTTCCCTCCATTTATTCTTATCCAAATCCCTTCTGTATTGATTGATGACTATGGGAAGACTATCTGGAGAAGGGGACAATGAGGAACTCTACATTGCCAGCTATATCTTTTTTTTTTTTTTTTGGACTTTTCTCTGTAATTATGCTCCATACTCAAAAGCCTGAAATGACTCTTGTTTTCAAAATTTTCAGGTATAAAAGCCCACCAATATTTCTAAACACCTTTAATCAAGCAGTAATTTTTCTCTTACTCCCATCTCCCTTATTTCCAGACCTCACCAGTACTCCCATCTAATCAAGTTGGTCCATAGATCCACAGATCAGCCAGCTGCCCTCTCCCTACTCTGGTGCTACCCTGTTGTTCATGAACCTGCCTCATGGTAGTCGCTCAGCAAGAGTTTGTAGCTGAACTGTCAAGCCATCCCCTGTCCCACCAGTCTCCTCTCAGCCCAGTTCTCAGGTTTAGCCTGGTCTCTTCTATGGGCCTTCCAACTTCTTGGTGAGTTACAGGATTGTGTTATCTTCTAATCTACAACATTTGTGTCATAACATACAGTTCTAATCTCTTAGTCACTGTCAAAATTGTGTGAAAAATTATTGCCAATTTTCAAGCAAACATTTTGAAGTGAAAGAGTGACTTTTCTAATGACTGTTCTACCTAGCCCATTCAGGTCCTGCCTTGGGAGTCCATTAAGTTAATAGACTGGGTGACATTCTTGGAGCATTTCCTCAAACTGGGATGAATGTCACCCTATAACACCATCTTTACCTAGCAAAACTGGAATTATAAGAAGAAATTTCAAGCAACTGTGGCCTTTTCTCAACAATACCAAGAAATGAAGGTCTTTTCATTTACATATCTATTTTCACTTGCCATTTACTGTAATCATTTCTTTATAAATGTTTACCCACTTAAACCGTGAATTCTTGTCCATTAAAAAATCAAATTTCTCCATTTTAAGAAACCTATACTTATTAAATTTGCCATTAATGTTCAATGAATATATAATGCATACACTTTGGGGGAAAGGTTAATTTAGGTGTGTGTGTCTCTCAAATATAAGACAATTTTTGGATAGCTTGAAATGAAGAGCTAACATGAGCTAAGACTGAGCTACTTTATAAGTACATCATCTAAGTCATCCTCCAGGTCAGAGGATAGAATTATCTATAGGTTTGTGCTATTTGTGCCAAGTTTCTCCTATTACCATAAAAGTCCTGAGTTGGCTATGAATTGATACTGCAGTCTGTGGCTTTTGAAATCTACATTAGAGAAATCATTAAGTATTTAAAAACCACCATTAAGAAATTAAGGAAGTTGATACATTCCAAAATATAAAGAGCTTAACTTATTTCACCACCTGATCCAGGGTAACTCAGTGTTTGCTGTAACAATCTAGATTATTTCTTTGAGGAGTATGCATGTTGTTCTTGTCACAAGTAAGGACTTTGAACTTGGTTCATTAATGAATTACTTACTGCCACTCTTAGCTGCATCTCTTGGGATCTTCTTAGGAAAGTATCTGTTCTCTGTAGCATCTAATTTGGTCATTTCTGAGGGTCAAGGGCTCTATACACAACTGCCAGATGAATCTATTGATAAGCAGTCTACAAGTGTCTCGTGAATGTAGAAAGCAAGTGATGTGAGAGGAATTGCATTTCTTGGGAGTCAGAACTGTTAAGCAGCTTCTGTCCTTTATGTGGTGACCTGAATGCATTGGAGCACCTCTGTACTGTTCTTTTAATGACCTTCAGATAGCCGGTGCTTGCCAGGCCACTTTGGGTAAGCCCCTACAGTTTAATGTATGATTTCACACCAAATGTCTCTTTCTTTTCCAGTCTTTATTTTTTCTCTTCACTTATTTTTTTCTACTAATTTTAATTTAATTGAATTACAAAATATCAATACTTTTATTACTTAAATTATTCCCACGTCAAACCTATTTATAAATGTAGATAGAGAATATAATCCAATTGCAAATAACTTTATATTCTTGATTGAAATTTACTTTTGATTAAGTACTTTAATATTTGATATAAAATATTTTCTTTTCTTTATTATTACTAATCATGGTTTTAATTACTCTTTTTTTTTAAATTTTGTTCTTGCTTTTTAAGAAGCTCATGCTTTTGTTGGTCTCATCATCACTATCGTTCTACTTGCCTTGTAATTTTTTGGAAAAAAAAAAGAGAGAGTGAGAAGATAAATAATTTTCATCAAGATTATGATTACACTTTAAGAATATTCTCTTAGGACTGAGTGTATAGCTCAGTTGGTAGACTGCCTGCCCTGCTACTTTCCCTGTAGCAAATCCTGGGTTCCATCACTGACATAACATAAACCAAATTGGGCAGCTCATATATAAAATCCTAGCACTCACTCAGAGGCCTGATGAGTTCATCACTGGCTAAGTAGGAGTTTTGAGCCACCTTGGTCCTCATGAAATCCTTAAAAGAACTGGGAGACAGTGATAAAAATGCATATAGTACTTTGCAGACGGCATCAGCCACATGAAAAACTTATCAAGGGTTAATCCTCACAACCCTAAGAGAGTGTTGTTGTTATTCTTCTATATGACAGATAAGAAAAGAAAGGCACTGAGATATAAACTACCCAAAATGGCAGCATGACTATCTGATAGAGCAAGGAAGAACTCCAGATCTAGTGGCTTCAGAGTTCTGCTCCTAACCAATTTACTACCCAACCTCACCTAGCTTTCATCTTCCAAGTCCTAAGAAAGTCTGTAAGGTAGTGATGAAATACTATCATCTAATTCTATCTAAAAGCTTCTGCAAACTGTGGAGAAATGGCAAATGAACAATTCAGTTATGTAGATAAGGGACATATGAGGACCAGTGAGTTAGATAAGCTAATTGACTCCTGATGGAAAGTGAGATGGTTCAATAACTCATAGTACATGTTGCACAAGCCTGGTATCCTGAGTTCAACCATCAGAACTCAAATAAAGTTATAAGGAGAGAAATATAACACAAAATTGTCCTTGGACCTCTACATATGTTACAACAGTTTGATTGCACACACCAACATTGT
This sequence comes from Mus caroli, assembly GCF_978045245.1. Taxonomy (NCBI): domain Eukaryota; kingdom Metazoa; phylum Chordata; class Mammalia; order Rodentia; family Muridae; genus Mus; species Mus caroli. The sequence goes on along the minus strand of NW_028227258.1, from coordinate 140,656,995 downwards.
ATGCACCCACATACACATACATATACACACATACACACACACTTATATTACACATATACATAATATACACATACCACCACTAACATCAATAAAGACTAATAACTCCTTAACACCCACTCCTTTTTCCCAGACTGACATCTCTCAGCCCTGATCCCTTCTGACCAAAACATCAATGGATGGTACTTTAAAATAAATAGTGTATCTGGGGGTGTTTTTAAAAACCATCTAAATGCTACTGCAATGAAAGACTTTTGCAAAGGGAGAATTTTCTTTTGCTCTTAGTAGCAGAATTCCTCTTGCAGCCTGCTATTATAACTCCTCCGTTGCTTTTGTCGATACTGCCCGGGGCCATGCAGAGCTATATTCACCATTTCTGTGTTTGAGTCCTGAAATGAGGTTATTGATTTATGATCAGCGTAACTCCTGCCTGACTTCTGGGTGTGACTGTTCACTAATATAGGGTCTTCAGAAAAATTACCCACTGCTCTTCAGCAAAATCTTCATCTTGATCCTTTGTCACTCCAACATCTACCCTATAATAAAAAATAAACACATGCTGAATGTGTGGCTGGAATTGCATGTGTTCATGTCCTAAGCATTCTGATACTTAGCACTACATAGAACAATGCTGGCATGATCAGGTTGGTGAGATACCTGACAGTTTGGGGGAAAGAATACAAGTATTTATGTATTGGAAGCCATATATCAGGAGACAGAAAAATAAAAGGTCTTTCAGTTACAAAGTTTTATTTTAAGTCCTAGGAATCCTATTTCACAAGAAGCCAAGGCTCATTAACATTTTGTTCCTTGTTTCCTCAATGACATGAAAGTGTATGAAGCTGACCCATACTCCTTGCTTTGGACTTTCATCTCCTTAAATATAAACCAAATCTCACATATAATAGACCTTAGGGATGTAACAGATGCTCTGTGTTGCTCCAGGACACTGGTTAAAGTACTTCAGTTCTTTTCTTTATCCATAAAGTATCCCTTAAGATGGTATTCACAGGAGATTTAACAATGGCTAAGTCTGGGTGAGGGGATGGGAGAAAACCACTGCTAACATGGGAAGAATTTCCAAATACTCTGAGCACCTGCTTTAGAAAAAGACTGTACATAAAGTTGTGTACATTCATCTCTTGATTTGAAGAGGAGGATGCACCAAGGTTCTTTCCTAGTGGAGGAGAAAAGATCAATTTAATAGTACAGAGATGACTGAGAAAGGTCAGAAGATGGTCAGTAAAGTCCCCCTTAGGGTTGTACGGCTGTTGAAATAGAGTGCATCTGGGAGGTAGAAGATGGGCTTGCCCAAGCCTCAAGTCTGAAAGTGCAAAGAGGAGCCTTGAGTGTAGGTTCTTCTGCTATGGCCAACTCCCAACCCCCCTGAGACCATACTTCTAGGACCATGCTCTCTATGGTCACCTCAGAGACTCAAGACTAACTACAAAAGCAAAGTAGTTGTCATTTCCCACAGTGCTTCCAAACCGGGGGGGGGGGGGGGCAGAGGGAGGGCATGAGCAAGTGAGCTTGGACCAGGCTCCAGGGCATGGAGAAGCTTTAGAAGATGAACAATGGCAGACAGCAGCAGAAACTCTGGGGAAAGGAGTCCCTGCTGGGTCTATGAAGTACAAAGTTACTAACTGGGGCTCTCTGAAACAATGCTGGGATGGAGCTTATGCAGATGACCAGGCCTGTGTAGCTAACTAAGCACAGCTGATAGCAGCATGCCTTCATTTACTACAAAACCCAAGTCTAACACCAAATGTGATCTTGCCTATGCCCACATCCCGAAATAAACTTGAAAACATTCAACATACAAATTGGTTCCCCAAATAAAGCAAGAATAAAATTATTAATTACCACATTTCCTCTGCTGACTGACATCAGGCTTCATGGTAAGAACCCCTCCTTTCCTTCTCAGAACAATGTAAAACCTAAGGCAGGCAGGCATGGTCACTAGTGGGTGAGAAAACTGTCTCAGAGCAGTGGAGACTTGATCAGAGCGCTCCTGTGATCACTAGTTAGTGTAAAGCCAGACTGCCAGTCCAATAGAGCCAGGGGAGAAGCACTCCTCCAGCAGTGGTGACTCTCTGACAAAGACTGCATTTTCCACTCTCTTGTCTTTCCCTTCTCTCCCATTCTCTTCCTGCACCTCCTCTTTCCAGACAAGTGACAGGGTTGGCAGCCCAGCCCTGATGTGTTTCCTGAGAGGACAGGAAGCAAGTAGATTGGGATAGTGACACCTTACACCCCGCACCATCACTCTCATTTTAAAAAGTATTCCCAAAGTCATTCCCCTTTAAAGGTTTCATGAAACAAAATGTTTAAACTCAAACAAATGCAGTAAGCATACGCACTTATTGAGTAAGAAGGCCTATAGCAGGTATTTTGGGTTTTTTTTTTTTGGGGGGGGGGGTTCAAGACAGGGTTTCGATGTGTAGCCCTGGCTGTCCTAGAACTCACTCTGTAGACCAGGCTGGCCTCGAACTCAGAAATCCACTTGCCTCTGCCTCTCAAGTGCTGGGATTAAAGGCGTGCACCTCCACACCTGTCTTGTCTTCTTTTCTTATACATACCATCTTTTAGCAGACCTGCCATCTTGAGGATAGGGTATTGTAAGACCCCAGGTTTTGAGTAGACAGTGAGTCTGAGAATAGCTAAGACTCCAGGGACCTTCTTGCCAGCAGTGCCTTCTCCTGGGATGGTAGACATTGGAAATGTCTTCTAGTTGATGTTTTCTCAGAGAAAAATGGGGGAAAACAGTCACCGAGGCCTTTGGGTTGCCACCGAAAAAATAGGAGTGAAAAGTTTATACTGGAGAGAGAGAGAGAGAGAGAGAGAGAGAGAGAGAGAGAGAGAGAGAGAGAGAGAGAGAGAGAGAGAGAGAGAGAACTGTCCCATTTTAACACTCCATAATGAAGCTGACTCCCCACCCTTCTGTCTCCCAGGGAGCTTTACTAACTATCACAGGTAGTGCTTGATGAGAGCATGAGAAGACACCATGCGCTCAGAAGAGTGGCTCAGCCTTCACTGTAGCATCCAGAGCAGCACAACTGTCAGAGCTCAAGTAAGGACTTGCCAGCTGATAGGTGCACCACTGTCAATCAAAATGCTGCACACACTCTCCCCCCAGGAAGACCTGTGATGAAGAAGTTCTAAGGATCTGGAGTTCCTCTTGGTGCTAGAGAATGAGCTGGTGCCTACGGTTCTGTGACAGTGGTGAAATATAGGCAAGTGTGGCCCTGGGACAAGAGTCAGCCCTGGCTGTCAGTGGCCAGCCTATACTCTTTAAACTTTCCAACCACTCAGGCCTAAGTTCTTAAGGTCGGAAGAGCAAGAAAGTCATAAAGATAATATGTTACAAGATACCAGGGGTTGCCTGAAAACGCAGCTATCACAGAGCTTAATGTCTTTTCCATGTTTACCAAGGACCTAACTCACACTGTACCCATAACCTTGAGCTCCATAATTTCATTTTTCTTCTTTACAGTTTATTGTCAGAAGATTTATTCTGATCATTGATCTAGCTAGCTTTTGTTGCAGCTCACAATTCCAGATACTCAAGAGGCTGAGATCGAAAGGATCACGTGAGCTTAAGAGTTCATGTCTACCCTGTGCAATATAGTAAGTCATAATTGCTTAAGCAAACATGAAAACAAATAAATAAACAGAAAATAGGTCTGATTAACCACACTTCCAAATGTTTCATTTCGTACAAAGTGAACTTTTGGCTTTTCCCTTAAACAAGTATTTTACGGCTCCTCTGGCAGATGTACGATACTGACATCAATACTCTTTTGTTTGGGGGTCATTGTTGAATAAAATGGAGATGAATAAAACACTTCAGTTAGCAACCTGGAAATATAGATAGCCACCAGGTGAAGATTATATACAATGTGGATCCATGGTACAAGCATATGACTCGCATCCCAAACAGCATGAAGAAGCATGCTATGAGTGTCCATCAACAATGGAAATATGGTTTGACATAAATTGACAGAATATTTTCTTATGGCTATCTCTCTCCTCACAGTTTACTGAGAGTTTCTGAAGTGGTGGCAAACAGAACTAACAACCTAGGAGCGAGAACTACTGAGGTCTGCTTCTGTGCTTTATGGATTTATTGAGCATATATTATGTAAATGAGAAGCTCTTTACACTTAAACATTTCTTTAAGAATCTGTAATGAATAAAGATGCAAGAATCTGTGATCCTCTTAAAGTAATAACACATACATTTTTTTATAAGATTTACTGATACTACAGGGGAAAGTATAGAAGAAATAAGGGAAACCTAGGATATTCTCCTGAAAGGGAGAACTGTGACTTGCCTTTAACTTCTAGTTTACCGGGGAAAAGGAAGTCTATGGAGCAGCAGTAAGATTTGCACATCATCCCTACTGATATCTAGGGTTTTCATGTAAAATGCAAAGACAAGACAACCTCTCCGTCTATGTAAGGGTGGCCCAAATGCAAGCCTTAAATCATCCTTTAAAACATCCAGAAGTCTTCATTGTATGTACAGTTCTGAGTGATTCCTGTGCCTGTGTGTTACAGTGTGTGTTCATAAAATATTTTATAATTGTTTAACTGACTCTCCTGATAACCTTTTAAATTAAAACTCAGTCTCAGTAATGGATGTTTTGACCCCACTTGCCAAGGTCACGAGCAGAAATGAGTGAGGACCTCCAGTCCAGAAAAACCTTTCTATGCTTTTCTGGCGAGTACACTGTCATCACAGTTAATTGAGATTTGAGAAATGGGTAACAAAACAGCAGTGAGTGACGGTTTTTGCAAATTAGTTGAAGCCAAGTGAGTTTTTGCCTGGAGTGTTCAGACTGAAAACATAAATATAAGGAAAATCAATGTTAGCCCAGAGAATCGTTCTTGTTTCCCTGCTGATTTCCCACGAACTAAATAACATAGATTCAACTAAGCTTAGAAATGTCTTTTCTGCTTTTGTTTTCTTCTGTGTCCTCTGATGGAGACCTGGCAGGTTCCAGATACAATGTTGGAGTGGAAACCACCTGAACAGTAGTACGGACAATAGCAGCAGCTTAACCTGTGTCTTCCCCAATTCAGTCCCTGTGCAGATCTTTTCCAAAGCATTATGTAACATGTTTCCTGGAAGGAGTGACTGTTCACATTTGCTCACCTTCGATTTACTATGGGCAAATTCATCACCAATGACCATCCCAATCATAGCCCATGCTCTCAGCCCTGGGCTCTGCTCATCTCTGTTGTCTTTTCAGCATCAAATCTTCAGTCAGTGTAAAACTAACGGGCTGGGCAGGAACACTCAATCATCAGTGTCCACTTCTCTATGAAATCACTGCTCATAGCTCTATGTCCAGGAGTCTGTATACTATAGCCAGTACACTGCTCTCTATCCCCAGCACAGCGTGTTCCATTTAGATACTAGAGAAGGCACTATATGGTTAATGTCCATTGCTTTTCTGGTGAAGGAATTCATGTTTTTAAGCAAGCACTATGTAATTTGGCTCAAAAATTACTTAAACTGAGGCAAATCGCTTCTCCATGACAACAGCATGAATTCCCTATTGATCTTTTTACATTTACAATGTAGAGAGACAAAATACACATAAACATATACATGGTTAATTCTTTTCTCTGAAACCTTCTATAATTCAGTAAATTTTGTTAAAATATTGAGCTTCAACAAAATGAGTGCTTTTTGTGCCTAGTCTGTTACTAGTATCAATGGTTACAGGAGAAAAAGAGATATTTTGCCTTAAGTAGGGACCAATCTCACTGGTTTTGGGGTTTTGGTTTTTTGTGGTATATATATGTCTTAGTCAGGGTTTCTATTCCTGCACAAACATCATGACCAAGAAGCAAGTTGGGGAGGAAAGGGTTTATTCGGCTTACATTTCCATACTGCTGTTGATCACCAAGGGATGCAGGACTGGAACTCAAGCAGGTCAGGAAGCAGAAGCTGATGCACAAGCCATGGAGGGATGTTCTTTACTGGCTTGCTTCCCCTGGCTTGCTCAGCCTGCTCTCTTATAGAACCAAGATTACCAGCCCAGAGTTGGTCCCACCCCTTGATCACTAATTGAGAAAATGCCTTACAGTTGGATCTCGTGGAGGCATTTCCTCAACTAAAGCTCCTTTCTCTGTGATAACTCCAGCTGTGTCAAGTTGACACAAAACTAGCCAGTACAATATATATATATATATATATATATATATATATATATATATATATATCTTATTTCTTTTGAGGTTCTTTTCTGTCTGATCTCTGGATAGATTCTGATATAGTTTCTTTTTGGTTGCCTGCCTGCCTGCCTGCTTACCTTGGTGTGTGTGTGTGTGTGCGTGTGTGTGTGTGTGTGTGTGTGTGTGTGTGTTTGAGACATCTCAGCATCTCAGGATGGATTCGAAATCACAATGGAGCTGAGGATGACTTTGAACCCCTCATGCCCCTGCCCTTCCCTTCCAAACACTGGCATTGTGTGCCCCCATGCCCAGCTGTAGAATTCCATGATCAAATTTCCACTGTTCTTTTATACATAGCTCCTTTAGTACAAGGAGATACTAATACTGTCATAAAAAGCTGCGTAAATGTCAGTTTAACTTTCAGAATAAAGCCTTAAGGGTCTATGTTCCACACTAGAGGTGTAGAAGAGTCATTCCCAATGCTTCAAGAGAAAATGGGGTTTGGAGGTAAAGGAGACAGGAACCCTACTTTTGAAGGTTGAAAGAATTTATCTTCTGAAAATGCCTAGATTAGCCAGCTAGTCTTTAAACCACTGCAGTCCTTAGCCTGGGAGAAGGACAGGGGGAGAAAGGAGAAAGGAATCACAGGCCTGTCACATTAAATACTCCCACACTTGGTTTCAATTTCTGTCAGACTTCCCAGAGCTTCTGTAGCCCTCTTTTCTTTTTCTTCTCTAATATGCTTTGTATTGATTTTTTTTCTCCTGGTTTCTGCTGACTACACAGTCTGAACAGGCTTTGACCTTAAAGCCAAGGTCAGGTTTGTATTCCTAGTAAAGAAAAAAAAAAAAAAAAAGAAATGAACTTGAAAAAAAATTATATGATCAAGAAAAACAATGGGGCAAGATACATCTCCTAAAACAGTAGAAAATGATGTCTTCTCCTTAGGTTTCTTTCCATTCTATTCTTGATGATCAAAGTGACAGATGAATATAAGCTGCCAGTGAGACCAGTGCAGTTCTTCCTTGGGTACTGTTGGCGTGGGAGCCTGTCTGGCATTGTGGGCTTTTCTTTTCTTTTCTTTTCTTTTCTTTTCTTTTCTTTTCTTTTCTTTTCTTTTCTTTTCTTTTCTTTTCTTTTCTTTCCTTTCCTTTCCTTTCCTTTCCTTTCCTTTCCTTTCCTTTCCTTTCCTTTCCTTTTCTTTTCTTTTTCTTTTTCTTTTTTTCGAGGCAGGGTTTCTCTGTGTAGTTCTGGCTGTTCTGGAACTCACTTTGTAGACCAGGATGGCCTTGAACTCAGAAATCCATGCCTCTGCCTCTGCCTCTGCCTCTGCCTCTGCCTCTGCCTCTGCCTCTGCCTCTGCCTCTGCCTCTGCCTCTGCCTCTGCCTCTGCCTCTGCCTCTGCCTCTGCCTCTGCCTCTGCCTCTGCCTCTGCCTCTGCCTCTGCCTCTGCCTCTGCCTCTGCCTCTGCCTCTGCCTCTGCCTCTGCCTCTGCCTCCCAAGTGCTGAGATTAAAGGTGTGTGCCACCACCGCTCATGTAGATTTTCTTATTATTACTAATTTATGTATTTATACACTTCACATCCTTATCACTGCCCCCTCCCAGCCCTCTTACATACAAGTCCCCTCTCAAATACCCACTCCCATTCTCCTCAAGCAGTATAGAAACCCCCTTGGGTATCCTCCCACCGTGGCACATCAAGTCTCTACAGGGCTAGTGGCATCCTCTCTCCCACTGAGGCCAGACAAGACAGCCAAATTAGAATGGAATCCACAGACAGGAAACAGGTTTAGAGACAGGCCCCTGCTCCAGTTGTTGGCTGACTCACTTAAAGACCAAGTTGTGCATCTGCTACATATGCATGGGGGGTGGAGGGGGTAGGTCCAGTCGGTGTATGTTCTTTGATTTGGTGGTTCAGTCTCTGAGAGCCCCCAATGGTCCAATGGTTAGCTGACTCTGTTGGTCTTCCTGTAGAGTTCCTATCACTTCTGTGGCCCTCAATCCTTCCCCAATTCTTTCTTAAGACTCTCAAAGGTCCATCCAGTGTTTGGCTGTGGGTGTCTGCATCTATTTCTCATCTGCTGGTTTGAGCCTCTCAGAGGACAGTTATGGTAGGCTCCCATCTGCAAGCATAAAAAAGTATTATTAATAGCGTCGGGGATTGGTATTTCACTATGAGATGTGTCTCAAATTGGGCCACAAGTCTCTGCTTCATCTTTTTTCCCAGACTTTCTTGTAGATAGGACAAATTTTGGGTCAAAAGTTTTGTAGATGGGTTGGTGTCCTTATCTCTCCACTGTAGTCCTGCCTGTCTACAGGAGGTGGCCACTTCAGGTTTAATATCCCCACTGCTAAGAGTCTTGCCTAAAGTCACCCCTATAAATTCCTGGGAGCCTCACCCATCCGATGATATTCAACCCCCCGCCCGCCTCCCCTCCACCAGCTTGCAATTTCTATTCATTCTTTTGGCCATCCTTCCTGTCCCTCCGCACACCTGATCCTGAACACTCCCATTCTCCTTCCTATCCCCTCTCCCACCCGGTTCCTTTCCTCTCTCTGCCTCCTTTGACTACTTAATCCTTCCTTCTAAGTGAAATCCAAGCGTATTCCCTTGACCTTTCCATCTTGCTTAGCTTATTTGGGTCTATGGAATGTAGCATGGGTATCCTTTTTTCTTTTTCTTTTTCTTTTTCTTTTTCTTTTTTTTTTTTTTTTTTTTGGCTAATATCCACTTATAAGTGAGTACAGATCACTCATGTCCTTGTTGGTTGGGATTACCTCACTCAGGATAATATTTTCTAGTTCCATCCATTTGCCTGCAAAATTTATGATGGTCTTGTTTTTAATAGCTAAGTAGTATTCCATTGTGTAAATAAACCACATTTTCTTTATCTGTTGATGAACATTGAGGTTTTTTTTTTCTAGTTTCTGGCTATTATAAATAAAGCTGCTATGAATATAATGAACAAGTATCTTTATGGGATGGTGGACCATATTTTGGGCATATGCCAAGGAGAGGTATAGCTGGGTTTCAGGTAGAACTATTTCCAACTTCCTTTGAAACTGCCAGACTGGGTAAAATTACAGACATGGCAGCATAGGGTTCTTAACAGTAGGTTGTATGCAGGTTCTGAGGTAGGAATACAGGGACTATATCACGTGATCCCAAGAAAGCTCTCATCGCTAGTGCTAAAAATTTAGGCTAAAAGCTATAAGTGTGGATAAATTTCCAGAAGTGCTTTGCAGAGAAAGTTCTTTACTGAGTGAGTGGTTCCCCCCATCCAGCATGTCTTTTTTTTTTTTTTTTTTTTAAACAGAAGCTAATATCATCTGTTTGACCAGCCGTGATCTTTGTGGGCATGGGCCCCAGTTTCAGAGATAGCCTCTTTAGAGTGTGTGAATAGCTCTTCTTTCCTCAACATTACCCAGAGAATGAGACATGGGTAGATTTTAGGAAAATTCTAGAAAAAGAGAAAAGCCTCAGCAGAGATCTGTCTTGTTCTTCTTGTTATTATTGTCCTTACAGTTCTGCTTAATATTCAGCCCATTTTACCATCAACCTAAAGACAAAAGAAACCAACCCAAAGAAGATCAGAGAAAAAAAAAACTAATAAAAGCAAAACTGTATCTTTGAGGCTCCGCATCAAAGCTCAATGAGTTAGGCCTTAGCTGTGCACGTCTTTTTTATTTTTATTTTTATCATTATTATTATTGTTCTCTAAGGCCTCTACTGTCTTTATTTCTTTGTTTCCTTTATTTGCAGCCAAAATCAGACTAAAATTTTCCTCTTGGCCTCCTTCAATGAAATCAACCTTCCTGGTTTAAGCTTTTGAGAATACTCTAATGTGTGTATTTGCTTGAGTTTTTAAATGTGGTTTCAATCACAAACACAAAAGATGAATCACACAGGAAAAACATGCTGATGATTTCTCAGTAGGACACTCATTAATTGCTTCTGTGAGGAGTTTCTAAGATGTTTCCCGCATCAGATGGGTGAGTAAATGGAGAGAGACCAGCTCAAGCATTTCCAGCCCACCTCACACCTGCGTTCCATCAGGCAGCAGACTCTTGAGCCATGTGGCAAGTTCAAAAAGCATTCACCATGTATGGCTGTTGAAATGTGGCTTATCCAGATTAGTGTTTATTTTTTTCCAGGTGAATTGAATAATTTTTCTTTATTGTATGATGGTGTTGGTTCTGTTTAATAAAATGTAATCTAATAGTCCCCAGAACTTGCTTTCAGTGAATTCTCTGTGAACATTCTCAGGGAATATGAGTTGCAATTATCCATTCTGATGTTAATAATTGTGCTTAGTGTATGATGGCTCATGGTGTAGCTCAGGTCTGTGTTTGTTGATTTTTTTTTTTTTTTGGTCTGCTTCTCTATCCTTTACAGAGGAAAGACGTTTTAAAACATTAACTGAATTCGTAGATTTCTCTCCTACATTTCGATGAGATTTTTATTTCATGTATCACAAAGCTTTCTCTTGAGCACATATACATTTAGAATTGTTGTGCCTTCTTTCTGCACACCTTTGGTTATTCTGAATGTTCCCTTTGACTTCTGGTAATGATCCTAGTCTGAAGTCCTCTTTGCAATATAGCCATATCATCTTTCTCATGCTTACATATGGATTATATCTGTTCATGCTTTAATTTTCCATTTATTGCATTGCATCTAAAGGACATTGATTGTCAAGGATACAGAGGGATGGAAAATGTGTTGTTCCCACCATACTGTAGTGAAAACAGCAGCAACAAGGATCATTTATCCTGCCCCTTTCTCCTTCTTCTCTTTCATGCTTCTATGGAAATTGAACTCAAGGTGCCACATGTGCTTGGCAAGCACTCTACCCATAAGCAAGATCCCCAGACCTCTCTTCATTCTGTCCCCTAAGCCTAATTTCATTTCCCTTCAGTCAAAAACACATCCCTTAGCACTTTCAAGTTTTATTTCTGTTCAAAACAAATTCTTGCACATTTTGCTTTGTGGAAATGCCTTATGCTAAGGATATGTTAAATATGAGTTTTGATACTCTAAATCTTTGTCTATGCAATGATGTCTGAATTTCACCCTCATCTGGTAAGGTATCATAGTTGTTTCTTCTTTCTGCCATACCAAATTGGCACACTTTTCTGGCTTGAAAAACACTGAAAAAATGTTATTTTTACAGTTCTAAAACTTACCATGAGTCTCACTGTGCTGATGTCAGTATCTAAAGACTTATGTTCTCTCTGGAATTCCTAGCAAAGAATTAATATCCTTGGCATTTAAAGTCTCTAAAATCCACCTTCACTCCTTGGCTCTTGGGCAACTTCAGGCTTTGGAACACTGTATCTCTTTGACCTTTCTTCTATTTTGTTTCTTCTATTGCTACCTTATGACAATAGGTTTTCCACAGGAGAAATTTTCTGCATTTAAAGATCAGTGTGATTTTAATTTTTTTACCTTTATATATTCCTTGGAATTTCCCACATCTCAAAGTCTGTAAACTTAATCACACTTGCAATATCCCTTTTGCTATATGTGAGTCTGGGATGAAGGTATATCAATTTGGTAGGTGTGGCTGCTATTATCCACTACATTTGATTTTAGCTTTAAGATCTTAATCATAGATTTATTTTCCTCCCTCTTTTTCAGCCCTTTAAACATTGCCATCTATGTGGAATCAGGTCTCCTCTGTCTGATCAGAGAGCCGTATGCCAGCCTTGTTGTCATTCCCTCATAGTAACATGCTGCTCTCTCCCTGGATGACCTATAGCAGTCTTGCTATCCAGAAGTCTAGAGTGTAGGTAGATTATTTGTACTGACCACATTAGCATTTATTCACTTCCTTGGATTTCAGGTTGCTATATTCCTTGATGTTTTAGTAACTTTGGGCTATTTAGTTCCCTGCTTTCCATTCAATTTTCATTTTCTGGGTCCTACTTACATGTTAGACAAACCAATATTGAGACAAGTCACTGGGCCCTTAATATTTCTTGGCTTTATCTTCCTGCACAGTGGCATGAAAGTTTTCTCAGAGAGAGAGAGAGAGTTGAACTTCCTGAGGATTTAAGCTCTCAGGCATTCAGCCCTACTCAAACTTTTTTCATTTCCTGGAAAAAGTCACTTCATGCATTTTGTTCAGTTTTATGGGTGTTTTTTGGCAAGAGGTCTGGATTGGCTCTGGTTGCATTGTTGTAGATGAGAACAGAAGTAGCCAAGAGTATTTTGAAAGAGCAGTTTGCATGCTGGCTTTTAGGGTCAGAACAGGAAAACAACTTTTCCCTTATGCTGATATCTCTGAGTTAATTTACCCCAGCTATCTTTTCCTTTTGTAATTTTGACAGAAAATGTCATACATAACTGTAGATAGAGTGTTGGCCCAAATATAGTTATTTTATGGCAGTAACAGATGAAAATTTTACATATGTCTTATCCTATTTCACCATCACAATCTTTGCCTTTTATTTGATTCCAAGACAAAAGATATTTTTATAAAAATCTCATATAACAAATTGAGAGACAGCTGAATTCTTGACTCATCTCATCATTAGCTTGTATTTTATACTGCTAATGTTGCAAAGTGTCTTTAATCTCTTACTTTAAACAAAAAGACAAATAAAGGAAATGCAATACCTAGGTTTCAGAAAGGTGTGTATACCATTAAGACACCAAACAAAACATAGCAACAAACTAAGTATATTAAGTGGAATCATCCCATTTACCAAACACTTCTTTTGTAAGTTACAAAATGCAATTTACAATAGTTGTATATTGAAAATCTTTTGTTTGAAGGTCAGGTACCTGGACTTCTGGAAGCCAGTGTGGCCTCTGGCAGAGCAGGGCTATCAGACACTCTTACCCTGCCCAGACAAACAATGTGGTCCTGGAATCAATGTACAATGCTTAAGTGCCTATTATTCCCAAAGCAAAATGCAAGGGGCTGTGTTGCATGCAGATGGACCAGATTTTGTCTGTAGCCTAAGACTAATCTCTAGAATGCCAAATTAGTTTAGATATTATTCCTATGAACCTGCTACCTAGGAATGTGAGACCCTCACATTTCCACTTGCTGTAATGTATTATGCTGAATGTGACCACCTTGTATGACTAATGCAAAGTGCAATGACTTCTGATACATGTCTGGAATAACAGGTTCCTTCAGTGTGAGCCTATCTCTTTTCCTTCTTCACTCATCCTCTATAAGACATGGTTAGGATAATGAGTTTAAAGCTGTTTTCTATCAAATACTGATTTCCCACTTAGGTAATTTGAACACAAATGGCGCTAAGAAAGGAAGAGAATGTATGTGTTGTTTTAACCTTTATTTCCTGTACATGTTGTGGTTTTGCTACAAAATTTCTCTTGAAAAGTAGATTTGAGTTCTCCGTTTTTATAGACTTATTTGTGTGTGTGTGTGTGTGTGTGTGTGTGTGTGTGTGTGTGTCTGTGAGTCTGTGTGTGTCTGTGTGTCTGTGTACACATCATGCACACAGACACACACATGCTTCAAGTATTAAATTAGATCTCCTGGATCTTGAGTTACTAGCAGTTGAGAACCACCCAAAGTGGGCTCTGGAAACCAAACTCATGTCCTCTGAAAGAGCAACAAGCATTTTTAACTGCTGAGTCATTTCTTCAGCCCTCAATTCTCAAAATTTTTTTTAAAAAGCACATTCAGAGAAATCCTGTTGTCCTGCACTATTATCCACTTCTTTCTATAAGAAACACTTACAGAAAATTTGGAGAAGAGTGCAAAATAGCCCCTCCTCCTCTTTGATACCTCCCCTCTAATCCTTTAACTTCTGTTCTCTTAAATAAATGGACTCAGAAAATTATTCTGCCAGCATAAATAACTTCTGGCAGCTCCATGTGGAAATATATGAGAGAGGACAAATAATGTTAAGAAGAAAATGGCTGGAAATGTAGCTCAGTTGATAAGGCACTAGCCTAGCACTTGAAAAGCCCTAGATTAAATCGTCAGCATTACATAAACCAGGTATAGTAGAAAATTCTCATAATCTCAGCAACTGGAAGATAACCCTGGAGAGTCAGAAGTTTAAGGTCCTCTTTGACTAGAAAGTGAGTCTGAGGCCCTTCTGGGCTTTCTGAAACCTTGTCAAGAAAAAAAGTAGGAGGTCAAGCCACAGTTGCCACGTTACCTAAACCTAACCACAAAGTCCACTATGGTTCTATGACATTTATGGTTTTAAAGATGTTCATAGACATTACTTCAGTTGAAGAGGGGAACAATATGACATAAAATATTTATAAAGATCTATCTCCATGAAGAAATAAGGAAATGGACCAAGTGGTGCCAAGCACATCATCAGAAAGATGAAACAGAAAGAGAGGCATTGCTCTTTCACAATTGACTCAACCAAGAGAGGTCAACCAAAGCATCAACAACCAAAGCATCATCAGTTCCTAACATCACCAAGACAACGTGCAAAGTTACTCTATGTGATCATCAACTCATTTCACATTTTCAGTATTTATCTTTAGATCTCTATCAATATAGAATGTCCCTTATTTCTCCAGAAAGACCAATTTGCACAATGAACCTTAATTTTAATTCTTACTTAAAACGACTGAGTAGCACCCACAGTGCTGACCCTTTTCTTGTGTTACTTACCTCTTATTGCTTCATGTCTTCATGCTCACAGTCTATTAAGAGAAAGAGATTCAGTGCTAATCTACCAAAGGAAAACAATTGTTCTGTTCCAAACAAAACCAACCACAAGTCCCCATTCACTTGGAGGATGTTTGTGGACTAAAGGAAATGTTGTGCCTGATGTGGAGGAAGATTTAAACAAAAAATGGTCCACTTTCACCACACTCTGGGAGAATGGGAACATCACTGAATTTCTGGTCCTAGCTTATTGTAATCTGCTATCTTTTCAGTTAGATAACTTTAAGTTTATACTTTTGAATCATCCGGAGAAAAACACAGCATCATCTGTTTAAAACCAAAACCTGCTGCTGATGCATTCCAATGTCCTGAGCTTTTATAAATAAATGCTGCCAATGTTTATTTCAAAATATCTAAGAAAAAGGGAGATCCAGTGGCTCTAGAAGTGTTTCCATTTGGAACCATGGATGCTGGCTCATCATTATCCAACAGTGCTGAGCCCCAGTGGACTATGTGGGTCCTGCCAAATATACAGACAGGCTGACTATGGAAGGAGAACCTCATTGCAAAACATTTTCCCTTCTGGTAAACCACTGCCAAAAAATCTGGAAAAATAATTTTTGCAATGCCAGGCTAAAAGAGCTTTTACTTTTAGAACTCATGCTAACAACTTTCCAAAAGGGAAATTTGTTTTAAATGAAACCTGAAATTTTCTCTGTGTTTGGAGAGGACTTTTGAAAGACTATAACTTTGCAAGCTGAGTTTATAACGATGAATTCTGCACTGATACTTGACCCTTCACAGAGACAGATGGAGTGGATTTCACCAAGTAAATGGTTAGAATGATTTTAAATTTTTAGGCCAAATAAATCTGTCTCTGTCTCTGTCTCTTGATCCCTCTTCCTCTATGTGTGTGTCTATGTTTGTGTCTCTGTGTGTCTGTGTGTCTGTGTGTCTGTACATGTGCCTGTGAAGACCCAAGGACAACCTTAGGTATTGTTTCTCAGGAATTTTCCACCTTGATTTTTGAGACTTGTTCTCACACTGGGACATGGGGCTTACCAGTTTTTCTGGCAAGTTAGCACTTGGGGGGGGGGCTGCTTTTCCCTACCTTCTAAGAAGTGGGATTACAAGTTGGGGCCATCACATCAGGATTTTGTATGTAGATGCTGGAAATCACACTCAAGTTGTTATACCTTCCCAGTAATTACTTTATCAACTGAGTTATCTTTGCAGAAGCTAAAAAATTGCCTTTTAGATTATAATTTGTCTGTCTGTTATTAGTAACTTGAGTATATATTTTGACATATGAGTATTTGTATACAGTTTTACAGATATTGTTAGTGTTCTTTTTATGAGTTTAATTGAACATCATTCCATGTCCAGGACAGACAGTTCTCTATACAACTTGAGTTTCATTTTGACTAGTTCTCTGGGATATATGTACCATTGTTGAGGCTTAAGAAAATACCAAGTTGAGGGTTTCATTCCCAAATAGCACAAGGAGAGAACTAGCCTCCCAGTAGTGCAGACAAACCTGTGAGTGCAGGTAAAACCGACACTGCTGCTCAGAGGGACTCTCCCAGAACCTTCAGGACAAGCAATCAAGGAGCAGCCAGGGATAGGAGCCTTCCAGTTTCTGTCAACACCCAGAGCTGGTCCTGTGCCACAGTGCTACATAAACAAATACCACCAGGAGAGAGCTGGTCTCCCAGGAGTGCCAATACACCTGCTAGCACATGTAATACCACCACTTCTGCTCAAATTCCTGGCCCAAGAGGGACCCTCCCAAAGCCATCAGGACAAAAGAAGCAAGGAACAGCTGGGGACAGGATCCTTCTGGTTTTTGTCTATACCCCAAAGCTGACCCTGTACCAGAGCTCTTCATACCGAAATTCCTCACAGAGAGAACTGGTCTCCCAGGAATGCTAACACACAGGCTTGCTTGCAGGAGGGACAAGGCACAGTCAGAGACAGCAAAACCAGCTAACATCAGAGATTACCAGATGGTAAAAGGCAAGAACAATAACATAAGCAACAGAAACCAAGGCTAATTGGCATCATCAGAACCCAGTTCTCCCAACACAGTGATCACTGGATACTGCAAGAGACCAGAAAAGCAGGACTCTGATTTAAATTCATTTCTCATAATGATGAGAGAGGACTTTAAGAAGGACCTAAATAACTCCCTTTAAAAAATACAAGCGAACACACATAAACGGGTAGAAGCCCTTAACGAAGAAACACACACACATACACACACAAACCTTAAAGAATTTGCAGAAAAACTAAAAATGGAAATAGAAACAATAAAGAAATCACAAAAGAAGACAAAACTGAAGATAAAAAACCTAGGAAAGAGATCAGGAGTCATAGATGCAAGTATCATTAACAGAATACAAAAGATAGAAGAGAGAATCTCAGGTACAGAAGATACCATAGAAAACATTGACACAACAAAAAAAGAAAATGCAAATTTCAAAAAGATCCTAACACAAAACATCCAGGAAATCCAGGACACAGTGAGAAGTCTAAACTTAACGATCTTAGGTATAGAAGAGAGGGAAGATTCCCAACTTAAAGGACCAGGAAATATCTTCACCAAAATTATAGAAGAAATCTTCCCTAACCTAAAGAAAGAGATGCCCATAAACATACAAAAAGCCTACAGAAATCCAAATAGATTGGACCAGAAAAGAAATTCCTCCCATCACATAATATTCAAAACAGCAAATGCAGAAAAAAAGAAAGAATATTAAAAGCAGTAATGAAAACAGGACAAGTAACATAAAGGCAGACCTACCGGAATTACACCAGACTTCTCACCAGAGACTATGAAAGCTAGAAGATCCTGGATAGATGTTATACAGACCCTCAGAGAACACAAATGCCAACCCAGGCCACCATAACCTGCAAAACTTTCAATTACCATAGATGGAAAAACCAAGATATTTCACAACAAAACCAAATTTACACAGTATCTTTCCACAAATCCAACCCTACAAAGGGTAATACAAAATTCCAACTCAGGGAGGAAAACTACACCCTAAAAAAAAGCAAGAAAGTAATCTTTTAACAAACCCCAAAGAAGATAGCTACACAAACATAAAAATAACATGAAAAATAACAGGAAGCAACAATCAATATTCTTAATATCTCTTAACATCAGTGGACACAATTCCTCAATAAAAAGACATAGACTAAAATACTGGATATGTAAGAACGACCCAGCATTTTGCTGCATACAGGAAATGCACCTTAGTGTCAAAGACAGACACTGTCTCAGAGTAAAGGGCTGGAAAACAATCTTCCAAGCAAATGGTCCCAAGGAACAAGCTGGAGTAGCTATTCTAATATGGAATAAAATCAACTTTCAGCCAAAAGTTACCAAAAAAGGATAAGGAAGTATACTTCATACACATCAAAGGAAATGTCTGCCAAGAATGACTTTGAATTCTGAACATATATGCTCCAAAATTCATAAAATTTATAAAATACACTTTACTAAAGCTCAAAGCACACAATGCACCTCACACAATAATAGTGGGAGACTTCAACACCCCACTCTCATCAATGGACAGATCATGGAAACAGAAACTAAACACAGATACATTGAAACTAACAGAAGTTATGGACCAAATGGATTTAACAGATATTAAAAAAAAAAAAACAAAAACAAAAACATTTTCTCCTAAACAGAAGAATATACCTTCTTCTTAGCAGCTCATGGTACTTTCTCTAAAACTGACCATAAAATTGGTCACAAAACGGGTCTCAACAGGTACAAGAAGATTAAAATACTCCACTGCATTCTATCAGATCACCACAGACTAAGGGTGGTCTTTAATTGCAACAAAATCAACAGAAAGCCCACATACACATGAAAAAAAAAAAAAAAAAAAAAACAAGGCCCTACTCAATGATAACTTGGTCAAGGAAGAAATAAAGAAAGAAATTAAAGACTTAAGAATTTAATGAAAATGAAGGCACAACATACCCAAACTTATGAGACACAATGACAGCAGTGCTAAGAGGCAAATCCATAGCTCTGAGTGCCTCCAAAAAGAAACTGGAGAGAGCATACACTAGCAGCTTAACAGCACACATGAAAGCTCTAGCACAAAAAGAAGAGAATACACCCAAAAGGAGTAGACAGGCAGGAAATAATCAAAGTCAGTGCTAAAATCAACCAAATAGAAACAAAAAGAACTATACAAGGAATCGCCAAAACCAGGAGCTAGTTCTTAGAGAAAGCCAACATGATAGATAAACCCTTAGCCATACTAAACAAAGGGTATAGAGACAATACCCAAATTAACAAATCAGAAATGTAAAGAGAAATATAAAAACAGACACTGAGGAAATTCAAAAAATCATCAGCTCCTACTACAAAAGCCTATATTCAACAAAACTGGAAAATCGGGATGAAATGGACAATTTTCTAGACAGATTCCCAATACCAAAGTTAAGTCAGGATCAGATAAACTATCTAAACAGTCCCATAACCCCTAAAGAAATATAAGCAGTCATTTAAAGTCTCCCACCCCCAAAAAAGCCCAGGACCAGATGGACTTAGTGCAGAATTCTATCAGACCTTCAAAGAAGTCCTAATACCAATACTCTTCAAACTATTCCACAAAATAGAAACAGAAGGAGCACTACCCAATTTATTCTTTTAAGCCACAGTTGTATTGAATATTCTCCCTTGGAGATGTAATGGTTTCTGTCTAATCACGAACTTGCCACAATTTCCTTTCATAGAGGACTTCATATGGGATTTTTTTTTCTACTTCTATCCTGTTTAATGTTCCAAATAGATTTTAAAACTTAAAAAAAAAACAATCACAATAGAGGGGTCATTGCTGAGGGCATCTACCATTCAGTGGCTTGCCTAGCACAAACAGGACCCGAGTTGTTTGAATTAAAGACAAGGAAAGCTAAAAAGTCTAAACATGGAAACCTAGCTTGGTAGAACCAACCAAATGAAAGTCCATGGTATTCTAATAAAAAAAAAAATTCCAGAAAAAAAACCCAAAACAAAGCAAGTTATGTGGTTCTCCTCTCTCTCTCTCTCTCCATCCCCCCACCACCTCCAGCATTTCACAAACATTTGTTCTCCACTAATATGTGATATATCAGGGAAGAGACAATACTGTCATCATGATTGTTTCTATTATAATGCAGACACAAACTGACTTCCAAAGGAGTCTATGAAATGCATCTCAAAATTCACCAGACATGATGGAGAGCCATGGGTTTGTTTTGTTGTTTCCTTTGTTGTGTACAGTCATGGACTCTGAAGCAATAGGATGCGATTTCTTTTGTTACTCAAAGAAAACCTTCCCTCTAGAATATCTTCAAATGGATGATGTAAGTTGGCAATAATTTCACAATATGAAGACCTCATAAACATTAAAATGCTAGAGAGTCCACATAACCTAAAATTAAGCTATATGGTATCTCTTCTTTGCAGAAAAATATTAAGCCTCTTGGAAAAGGTATTTATAAAAAAGACTTTTGTTGACACAGTTCAGAATACCTCATGTAGGGCCAACCTCCCAATTCAGTTAGAAATTCTCCCACATGAGATGAAATATAAGGGATACCCAAGAGCTTAAAGAGAGTTTGTATCACATTCCAGCATGAGAAAACAGAGAGATCAAAATCAGACTGAAAAAAAAATCTAGTAACTACAATCTTATTTACTATTTTATCCTTAGGGATTCTTCACACTAGATTTGTGTATGTGTGTGTGTACATGTGTGCACATATGTGTTCATGAGTGTTAGGATGAATACCTATATGCACATGTGTGTGAGGGTATTCATATGTGTTAACACAGATGCAAGATATCTGCAAGGAGAAGTGAGCATAATATAGGAAACCAAGCCAGTGTATACACCAATGAAGGAAAAGAATATTTAATTAAGCTGACAGCAAATACGATGCTGTAGAGCAATCCATTTACTCACCAACATCTAGTGTACAATTTCACTGCCAAGGACGCATTCTGTGGCCACTGAACATACAGGGAAACATGCATGAAGGAAATTCCTTCTTCACAGAAGTTCATTCAAGTTAGGGGGTAAAATACATAGCACAGTTGAATACCCCATATCTGTGGGTACCTTAATGTGTAGACCAACCAGCTAGAGGAGGCTCCAGTCACCAACAGAAGGGGAAAGATAGGTCCCGGAGAGGAGTCTAAAAGCACTTAGATATGTGGTGACTTGATTAGCTGGCAAACACCATGCAGAGTCTAAAATTACACCCTCATAGCCTTAGACAGAGAAATAACAGGACACTGGAGAAACAGCTCAGCCCACAACTCTTTCAACAATTGTGAGTTCCATCTTTCATTTGCACCAAAGCATGACTGGAATATACTGCTGTTCTGACTTCTAGACCCTGTTCATATGTGACCATGTTTCTGAGGTCTTTGGTTTCTTGTCTCCCATGCCACCCAAGGCAAAATTCATCACTCCCTGAATCCTCTTTCCAGGGCATGTAAGAAGGGAAGGGGAGAAAGGGGGAGGAGTGTGTGAGAGTGGGCCTGGGAAATGAGGAGGGGGCTTCCAGCAGGATGTAAAGTGAATAAATAAATAAAGTAATGGGGGGGGGGATCATTATGTCCACACTGTAAGAAGTAGGCAAAGATGAGATTTTAAAGCCTGGGTTTATAACATGTGATTTGGTGGTTGCACTTAGAGTGTTGACTGACAAGTGTTACACACACACACACACACACACACACACACACACACGGTATGTTTTTTGACTTCTTGAGTACTAGACTGCTCTCTCTCACTCTATCTCTATCTCTCTGTCTCTCTGTCTCTCTGTCTCTCTATCTGTCTGTCTGTCTGTCTCTCTCTCTCTCTCTCTCTCTCTCTCTCACACACACACACACACACACACACACACACACACACACGTAATCACTCAGGAAGCAATCAATAATTCATTCAGAGAAACAAAATTTTATATAAAACTATTTTAGTACCCAGCAGTACTTCAAGGGCACAGCAAGTTTCATTACTTAAAATATTGACTTTTCTAACAATATGTTGAGAAAATGCCTTGGGTTCAATGCAAAAGATGGAGGTTCCTTAGGGCAGGCCACCCTTGGAAGTGCAATTAACAGAACTAGCCGAGCAGCCACCTTTATGCAATGAGACTTTGAAAAGGATTTGATTACCAGGATTGGAGTGAGAAAATGCAATGCTATTCAATTTCAACAATTTGGTCTATAACTAGAGGTGAAGTCATTTTTTTTTAAACCAAGTGAATAACAATACTTTTCCATGTAATTAGCCACAAAGTCCAGTACAATTCTTTACATCTTTGTGGTTGCTGTTGTTTTTACATTCAAAGATCCATTTTGTAAAAAAATGTATTTTTCAGTGACCCCCCCCCCTTCAGAAGCCTATACTACATTAGCATGTCTTATTCTTTACCAGGCATCTTTCTCATTAACCTGTGTTGAAGACATGTGTGGAAACATGTTTAATGAACACTAATTCTGCTTCAAAGCTGTTTTTCACATGTTTGGAAGAGATGGCCGATAATGAATGAATGTGTGAAAAGTAAAAACAATATAAACTATGACTAGTAAGACATTTCATCTTTGCTTCTGTCCCTGTCTTTCCTGTCCTTCTTTCCCTTCAAGGCAACCCTTAGTTATCCATTAAAGCATCCTTGCAGATAGTATTTGTGAAAAGCACAGCAACAACAAATACAATCTAATTTTCCTCTCATGACCACACATAAAGTCCCAAAGTACTGGCAGTGCTTATGAGCTTGCCACTTACTTAAAATAGATATACTGACAGTTTCTCCATATTGGAGGATAAAAGGCAATGTGTGTGTGTGTGTGTGTGTGTGTGTGTGTCTGTGTGTGTCTGTGTGTGCCAACTTGAAGCAAAGGTAATACTGATTCAAAAGAGAAGTAAAGAAGGGGATATAAATACATGGAGGGTGACTTTGTGTCTAAAATATGACCTTATTAATACACCACATCTGACCATTAAACCACAATCTTTGGGATTATCTCCACACTGGGTAGAAGCATTTTCTTTTCCCTAATAAAAATTTACAAACAAACACATCTTTACAGAGCATAAACTTTTCACCACCCTAATGATATCAGACTCCTTGGGATAATTATAAAGGAAATCATCATGATTTCTGGCTTCGGGAACCAGCTATGAAGCCTTTTGCCTCATTAGACTTCCATGCAATCTTAAAGACCTAATCCATATCTAAGGTGATAACCAAATGATTTCACCCCAGACTCCTCTTCTAACACTTAAATGTATCACCTCATCTTCCCCAGCATGGTCCTCCCTCAGAAGCCCTGACACTGTCACCTCATCTTCCCCAGCATGGTCCTCCCTCAGAAGCCCTGACACTGTTCTCCAGACCCTAGAGTTTGACTGTTTTCTTTTCCATAAAATTGCAGTTGCTGACCTGTACCCTCGTTATAAATGTTTTTCATGATCATACCAAGATCCTGGTCAGAAAGGAAAGAAATTTGATCTCTCTGGTACAGCATAAACAGCTCTTAAGACAAAAGGATAAATTTCTAAAGAATAATTTCATTCTATACAACCTCCAAGGTCACTGAGTAAAACCATACAGCTATGTTTTGTCACTTTAAATTACTCTGAGAAATTTTTTACAAATACATTAAACAGGAAACTCAAACACAATCATATCACTCTTGGAATCAATTGGCTAACCCCAGCATAAGAAAAATGCTATTAATCTCCACTTGTGACAGTGCTAATTTTTCTGTTTCCTTTTCTCTTTGTTTTGCTTAATATATTTAACTATTTTAAGCTGAAAGGCTCCCTATACTGTCCAATTGGAGTGTGAGATGCACACTCCTATACTCACAATTGGAGTGTGAGGAGAGAAAAGAAGAGCAGATGGTTACCCAAGTATTTCT
Source organism: Mus caroli (assembly GCF_978045245.1). NCBI lineage: Eukaryota > Metazoa > Chordata > Mammalia > Rodentia > Muridae > Mus > Mus caroli. The sequence goes on along the minus strand of NW_028227258.1, from coordinate 140,633,243 downwards.
GGTATAATAATCAGATGATTTGGAATGGGGAGGGATACAGTGGGAACTATGGAAGAGTCCCGCAGCTACGATATGAAAGGGAGCAGGTCCAATTGGAGGCACCTTCTTTACCACTGTGTTTTCTCACTAATCCACTAAAACCTGATGTGCTATTTAGAAAAATTAGGGACTAGGAAAAAAGCACTTAATCTCTTCAAAGTATCCTTTGTATCTTTCTGTGCCTCTGGCAGACTTTTCTTTGTTCTTTTCTCAGTTGGTCTCACAAAAGCCTAAGGAGAGAAAACTTTACTTTCCTGTCAAGGTAAGGAAGGCTACTAGTTAACTATATATCTTAAAAAAAAAAAAAAAAGACTGAGACATATTAAGCAGGGATCAAATTCAAATGGTGTAAAGTCATTGAGAACTTGCAATGCTGGACCTGTTTTTAACTCTTTGGTTAATATGTGGGTAAAGCTCCAATATTATTTTCAGATAGCAGTGCTGGCAGTCACAACCCAGGCTATTAGATCTTATTATTTTCAATGGTAGTAGGTCTGTTATTTTTAAAATTCTTGAAAAGTTCTCAATATGTGACCTTGACTTAAAAGCCAAAAATTAAAAAATAAGCAAATTAGAATAAAAATCTGTCTGGAGATACTACAAAGGCCCTGGGGATTCTGCCTAATTCCAGAGCACAGAACTTCCCCCTTTCCAACTAAAGAAAGAAGGCTTGGTAGAATTAAATGCAGATTTAGAATGAAGCACATAAAGCAAAGGAAACATCCCTAAGAGGCCTCCTATTCCTAAACAGATGGTGTAAAGACCTTCCTGGCAGCCTCCTTTCTAATCTAGAAGCATAAGAGCCATGAAGATCTACAGACAGAACAAAGAAGACAAGATTTAGTGAAACCTTGGGGAAACAACTTGTGAAAGCAATCCAGAAAGGAGTACTTGAAAAATCACAGCCTTTGGACCTGTGGTCAATGGACTTGAGTCAAGCCAAGAGGTGCTGCTCGAAGGCTGAGCCACAGGCAAAGACCATGTTGCTCAAAGATTCAGATTTCACTGAAGTTGGGAAAGTGTCCCACATGGTAAAATTAAGTTTCTCAGATATGTTAGAAATTAGATGGGCTCTTTGACCTTGAAGTATTAATTTTATTATTCTTGTTTTTGTCTATGAAATCCCATTGGTTTGCCCTGTTCAATAGGCCAAGACATTGATGTGTTCAGTGAGTGATACTGTGGTTTGATATTAGACCAGGTTCTACTACTTTTTATTCCTTTCTTTGCTTCCTTCCTTCCTCTCTTCCTTCCTTCCTTCCTTTCCTTCCTTCCTTCCTTCTTTCCTCCCTCCCTTCCTCCCTCCCTCCCTCCCTCCCTCCCTCCATCCGTCCCTCCCTCCCTTCCTTCCTCCCTCCCTTCCTTCCTTCCTTCTTTCCTCAACGTGTGTGTGTGTGTGTGTGTGTGTGTGTGTGTGTGTGTGTGTGTGTGTATACACAATAGTTCATTTTTGGCAATCAGAAAATAACCTGTAGGAATCCATTCTCTCCTACCATGTGAATAAATGCAGGTGTCAGGTTTGGTCCCAATAATCTTTATCTGTTTAACCATTTCATCAGCCCTCCTATTTTTCAAGGCAATCTTAAGAAACCAATCTTAAGCAGAATATTCATACAAAGGTTTTCCTCTTCTGTTTCTGCAGAGTCCACATTGTGAGCCAGTATCTGAGGCAGCAGGTTAGAAGTAATAGTAGTAGTAGTAGTAATAACAACAACAACAACAATAATAATAATAATAATAATAATAATAATAATAATAGAAGAAAAATGATGGGAGCAAGTGTGATAAAGGAACCCACACACAACCCTACACATACACATAAAGATTCTATAACCAGAGCTATTAGTCTAGTCAAGGAAGGATGGTTCCACATCCTCAGGCTCAAACTCCACTCAGGATTTGTAACATGAAGGAGAAAAATTGCTCCTTCCTGTTATTAAATATAACAGAGCAGTCACAGGGGTAAGGAGGTATCTTGTGGGCCCTTGCCCAGGTGTCCCCCTGAGAAATAACTCCATGTGACAGCCCTGATTTAAGGGAAATTTATTGTGGGGAAAGGGAAGGGAACAGGAATCTGGAGAAAGGGTAGAGGCAGACAGAACCACAAGGGCAGGGAAAGAGGGGATAGAGGAGGAAAGAAAGGCCCACTGGCCCGCTGGCCCACCAGCCAGGGACACTTGGAGAGAGAGGAGCCAGGGAGAGAGTGCTGGGGGTAGAGAGGAAGAGATAAGAGTGAAGGGGGGCTGGGGTAATGAGCAGCTTTATAAGCTTCTGCTGCCACACCCTAGGTCTCTGGGAGGAGCCTAGCAGAATGGTCTGCGAACTGTCATTCCTCTCCTTTGTTGAATTAAAAATGAGAAATTAGAAAGACTTGGGACAGGAGAGAGTTCATTGTGTTCTTTAAATGACTTCCTGATGACTTTGGGGCAATATTCTGTCTTTTGGGAACCTAAGAAAACTGATGCTGGTCAAATTCTGGGAGAGCTGGCTGTTTCCTTACTGCCCTGGGTTTGTATCTTAGTTTCCTTTAGCTCCATGAAGCAGATAAGAACAATGCCCCCTTTGCATCAAGATGCTAGCATAGTGTGGGCATAATTTCTGAATGAAGAGATCATATGTACATACTAACATTTAAGTAGACAGCTGCACTGCAGGAGTCAACAATTTTCAGGTGGAAGAAAGTTTAAATTATTTCCTTCTAAATTGCAATTGCAAATTAAATAATTTGAATACAATTTAATCTGATTATAAAACTGACGTGGGTGGGGGGACCGAAGCTAGATAGAAAACCAGAAGAAAGGGAAAGAGGTAGCAGAGAAGGGACAAAGCAGAAAACAGGAGTCCAGTTGATTTTCAAAAGAATGGAATTCTAGCTTCCATTTCTTAAGCTCCTTGTAGGTTTTATTTGTTTATTTGTCTATATTTTGCTGTCATTGATGTTAGGGAAATATGAGAGAAGATCCAAGTAGACGTGTCCTTTTACCATTGCATCATCAACACAGTCAATACTGGAGAAGGGTGTGTTTGAGGGTTTTTCTTTTTCTTGAGCCACTCTCAGAAGCAGTATCTGTGAACAGATTGGATACAGAAGGTGTCTGTACAGTCTTCTGCTGAGCCAGTCATGCCTGACCAGGAAAAGCTCAGCTTGATACCTGAAAGGTCTGCCTGCCAGGTACATTTAAAGTTAGGAGATATAAGGATCAATAGATCACTTACTTCGGCCTCAGACCTTCAGTCTTGTGATTGTACTTGCCCTTTAACTAACCTGAGGAGACAGTTACTGCATTACTGTCTACAAAATCCTTTGGCCAAATAGGAACAAACGTACAATTTGAGTCCAGTACAGCTTTACCCCTAAACTGCTGCTTGTTTTCTCATATGTTTGTGTGAGTGCATTTGTGGATTTGTGTGAGTGTGTTTTTGAGTATGGGTGGAGAGGATACATGTTTGAAGGAGTGTGGGAGGGGAACGTATACACACACACACACAAATATATATATATATATATATATATATGCATATATGTTAAGGACAGGATTCACCCTCAGAAGTGAATACTTATTCCTTGGGAGATGTTCATCTTATTTTTACAGAAACTAGAAACTCTCACTGCCACGTGGGCCTTACCAATTTGGCAGGCATGGCTTGTCAAGAAGAAGCAGAGACTCTCTTGTCTCTGCTATTCAGCACTGGGACTGCATGCACACATACCATGCTGGCTTTTTATGGGGGAACTGACTGTATAACTACGAATTGTCATGCTTGCCAGAGAAATTCCTTATTGACTCAGCTCTCCCTTCAGCTGTGTAAACTACTTCCTTCACGTAGTCACTTGTTGCCACCTTGGACCTGGAGGGTTTCCAGTGAGCTCTGGTTTCTCAGGTCAGTTAATCTTAGGCCTGCTCCACTGACAGCACATGCAAAATAATCTTATGAAATACTAAGACAAGATTTTCCTATACAAGATACTCATAGAACTGGAATTACAACATTCCAGAAAGTTAATCAAGGAGCCTTAGACATCATACAATAGGAAAGAAAATACCTTCACAAAGATTCTCTTTCATGAGCCTTTAGTCAGGGACTGTGAGGAGCCGCCCTTGTAATCGCTATTACAAGATGGCACTGACATCCGGTGTTCTAACTGGTAAACAAGTAGTCTGCGCATGTGCTGGGGTAGTTTTCCATTCCTTGTGCCCTTCCTGTCCCGTGGCGTCATCTGGGCTGATGGTGAGCAGCCAGTCAGGGTGAGACATGTCTCCAACCGCTCTTTGTGGTCTATAAAAGGAGCGGGTTTCCTGTGTTCTGGGTCTCCTCCCCAGAAGCTTATCATCTATCTCTCAAGATGCATTAAAGCTTTGCTGCAGAAGGATCCGAGTGTGTCCTGTGTGTGTGTGTGTCCTCGCCGTCGAGACTCCTTATCACACAGAGACACCTGGTGCCGAAACCAGGGAATTGCAACATCGCAGGCACTGAGGAGACCCCCTGGAAACGGGGCGGATTCAGAACCGCAGTGGAAGGTAAGTTCGGAGAGGTATGTCTGACCGTGAACCTGTTGTTCCTTTTGACCTTGGTCTCAATCTAGAAGCACTGTGGGACGAGTTGGTAGAAGCTTTGGTTTTTGAAACCCTGGTGCTTGTCTTCTTTCTCCTGGTGTCTTATTGTGTTCATCGTGGTTGGTGTTAATTTTGAGGTGTGGTCAGTCCAACGTACATAAGCAGCAGCACCATCAAGCTCAGTCAGTCTCTTGTACATAAGAGAGCAGAGCGTGGCATTTTACTTTCACTTCTGCTCCAAGAGCAGACTTCTGCTTTAAGAGTGGACTTTTGCTTCAGGAACGGACTTCTGCTTTTGGAGCGGAGAGTGGTTTTCTACTTTCACTTCTGCTTCAGCGTGCCTTAAGTCGGATGGAGATAAACCGCAGGCATAATGGGGTCATCACAGTCAACTGTAAACACACTGCAAGTTGTTCTTAAGCAGAGAGACCTCAAAATTGCCACACGCACTCTACAAAATTTTGTCAGAGAGATTGATCGTGTTGCCCCATGGTATGCTTGTTTGGGCTCCCTGACCATAGCCTCATGGAATAAACTAGGAAGAGACCTAGATAAAAAATTTGAGGAAGGAGACTTGTACCTAGGCACTAAGGCAATTTGGAAGTTGATAAAGAATTGCTTAGAAGATGAGACCTGCCGACCTGCAGTGGTTGAGGGACAGGAAACATTAGAAGAGGTTCAGGACAGCATGTCAGAAACTGAACGGAGCAAGAGAATGGGAGCTCATAAAAAGCTCTAAGGTCTAAGGAAAAAGGACCTCCCCGGAAGTTAGAAAAAGGGGGAGTGAAAAAAGGGGAAGGTAAAAACGCGCCCCCTACAGGTAAACTTAGTAACATTTACCCCACCCAAGATTTAGAAATCCTAGAGCTTGATAGCTCAGATCCTGATGATTTAGATCCTAGTGAAGAGGCAGAATTAGAAGAGGAAGCAGCAAATTATGAGGAGGAAAGATCAAAGGCCCTGATCAAAGAGTACAGCAAAAAAATAATAAAAGGGGGGAGCATACAGCAGTCACCCAAGCCCTCTGCGCCTCCACCATATGAATCAAGATATGGTGCTAGTTCTTTTTGCCTCAGGAGGAATTAAAAAAGATTCAGATGGCTTTTCCAGTCTTCGATGCTAGAGAAGGGGCTGGACGCATGCATGCTCCTGTAGAATATCAACAAATTAAGGAACTTGCTGAATCTGTCCGTAATTATGGAGTCAATGCCAACTTCACCTTAGTACTGGTTGAAAGATTTGCCAATACAGCAATGACTCCGGCAGACAGGCAAATGACAGTTAAAGCAACTTTACTTAATATGGGACAATACATGGAGTGGTAAGCCTTATGGTATGATGCTGCCCAGAATCAGGCAAGAATTAATGCCGTGGCAGAAGATGATAATCAGAGGCAATGGACTTTTGAATTATTAACAGGCCAAGGACAGTTTGCTGCCAATCAGACTAACTATCATTGCAGAGCATATGCTCAGATATTGGCGGCTGCCATTAAGGCTTGGAAAGTTACAACAAAGGGAGAAGCTGGAGGCCACCTTACAAAGATCATCCAGGGCCCCCAGGAGCCGTTCTCAGACTTTGTAGCGAGAATGACAGAGGCCGCAGGAAGGGTTTTTGGAGACCCTGAACAGGCCATGCCATTAATTGAACAGCTTGTTTATGAGCAGACCACACAGGAATGCAGGACTGCAATCACGCTAAGAAAAAACAAGGGATTGCAAGATTGGCTTAGGGTATGTAGAGAACGAGGAGGCCCACTTACTAATGCGGGACTGGCTGCAGCCATATTACAATCACAAAACCGCCCCTCTACCAGTAAACAAAGAGCTTGCTTTAACTGTGGAAAAATAGGTCACCTAAAAAAAAAACTGCCCCCTCCCAGAGTGGTCCTGAGTGGCTACTCTTTGCTCTCATTGTGGAAAGGGTTATCACAAAGCTAGTGAGTGCCGCTCTGTTCGCGATATAAAGGGGAGGCTCCTGCCCACAATCAATGAAAATGACAACCGCCTACCAAAAAACGGGGTTGTGGGCCCCCGATCCCAGGGCCCTCACAAATATGGGAATCGATTTATCAAAAGTCAGAGCAACTTAGAAGGAATGAGCCCTGAGGAGTCGCATCAGTGGACTTGTGTGCCACCACCGACTTCCTACTCATGCCACAAATGAATGTCCAGCCTATCCCAGTTGAGGCCCCAGAACACTTACCTTCAAGAACAGTGGGCCTGATAATAGGGCGAGGATCGCTGACTATGCAAGGACTTATAGTTTATACTGGAATAGTAGATCATCACCATTTACAAGAAATCCAGGTTCTTTGTTCCTGCCCTCAAGGAATTTTCTCCATTACATCGGGAGATAGAATTGCACAAATGATCCTGTTGCCCACAGGGAGAGAGGAGAGCACACAAACACATGGAAGTAATCGTATGGGCTCTTCTGGCCAAGATGCAGCATACCTAATTATGCCACTAAACAATAGACCCACGCTGCATTTAACAATCAATGGTAAAGACTTTCAGGGAATTATGGATACAGGGGCCGATAAGAGCATCATCTCCTCACATTGGTGGCCCCGGACCTGGCCTGTAGATAAATCTTCCCACTCACTACAGGGCCTGGGATATCAATCATGTCCTACAATCAGTTCTACACAATTGGAGTGGCAGACTCCGGAGGGACAGAGAGGCTTATTTACCCCTTATGTCCTTCCATTACCAGTCAATCTTTGGGGAAGAGATGTTCTTTCAGAAATGGGCCTGACCTTAACAAATGAGTATTCTACACAAGCCTTTAAAATCATGAATAAAATGGGTTACAAGAAAGGAAAGGGATTAGGGAAAGGAGGGCAGTGTAGACTTGAACCTATCCCTCAAGAAGGTAATAAAGGGAGACAAGGTTTGGGTTTTTTCTAGGGGCCGTTGGGGGCTCTATGCCCATACCATGGCTTACAGAGGAAGTTGTATGGGTTCCTCAATGGCCTCTCTCCTCTGAAAAATTAGAAGCAGCCACAAAACTGGTCTCTGAACAGCTATGCTTAGGTCATTTAGAGCCCTCTACCTCACCCTGGAATACACCTATTTTTGTAATTAAGAAAAAAATCAGGAAAATGGAGGCTTCTTCATGATCTCAGAGCAATTAATGCCCAAATGAACCTTTTTGGCTCCATTCAATGGGGATTGCCCCTATTATCTGCCCTGCCCAGACATTGGAAAGTTGTTATTCTAGATATTAAAGATTGCTTTTTCTCTATACCTTTGTGTCCTCAAGATAGGCCACGGTTTGCCTTTACTGTTCCAGCCCTTAACCATATAGAGCCTGATAAGCGATTTCAGTGGAAGGTACTTCCTCAGGGCATGGCAAATAGTCCTACTATGTGTCAACTTTTTGTACAAGCAGCCCTGGAGCCTGTAAGACATCGGTTCCCCACCTTGCTTGTCATACATTATATGGATGACATTCTCCTTTCACACAAGGATATGACAATTTTGCAAGAGTCTTACCCATTTTTGATACAGATATTGGCACAATGGGGATTACAAATAGCAGCAGAAAAGGTGCAAATTTCAGAAGTGGGCACATTTTTGGGGTCTATTATATCCCGCACTAGAATAACTCCTCAAAAACTAGAGATTCACAGAGATCATTTACACACCTTAAATGATTTTCAAAAATTATTGGGAGATATAAATTGGCTGAGACCATTTTTAAAGATTTCCTCGGCTGAATTAAAACCTTTATTTGATATTCTGGAAGGGGATTCTCATATCTCCTCCCCTAGGACTCTTACTTCTGCCGCTAATCAGGCCTTACCAAAAGTAGAGTATGCCTTGCAAAAAGCTCAATTACAGCACATTGATGAATCACAGCCTTTTGATTTGTGTGTCTTTAAGACAGCCCAGTTGCCAACCGCAGTTCTGTGGCAAAATGGACCTCTATTATGGGTTCACCCAAATGCATCTCTGCTAAAATAATAGATTGGTATCCTAATGCAGTTGAGCAGCTTGCGCTTCGAGGGATAAAAGCAGCCATTACTCATTTTGGACAAGACACTAATTTCTTAATTGTGCCTTATACTGCTGCACAAGTTCAAACCTTGGCAGCTACATCTAATGATTGGGCAGTACTAGTCACCTCCTTTTCAGGACAGATTGATAATCATTATCCAAAATATCCAATTTTACAGTTTGCCCTAAATCAGGCTATAATTTTTCCACAAGTAACAGCTAAGGAACCACTTAAAGATGGGATTATAGTATATACTGATGGATCAAAAACTGGTATAGGTGCTTATGTGGTTGATAATAAGGTGGTATCAAAACAGTATAATGAAACCTCACCTCAAATTGTAGAATGTCTAGTGGTACTGGAGGTTCTTAAAACCTTTCCAGGGCCACTTAACATTGTATCAGATTCTTCTTATATAGTTAATGCAGTTAACCTTCTTGAGACAGTTGGAGTAATAAAACCTTCAAGCAGGGTTGTCAATATTTTCCAACAAATACAATCTGTATTATTAAATAGAAGATTCCCTGTTTATATTACTCATGTCAGAGCACATTCAGGCCTTCCTGGTCCTGGTCTTTGGGAAATGATTTGGCAGATAAAGCCACTAAGGTTGTGGCTGTTACTCTGTCTTCTCAGACAGAAGCTGCAAAAGAATTTCATAAATGCTTTCATGTGACGGCTGAAACTTTATGTCGCTGCTTCTCATTAACTAGAAAAGAAGCTAGAGAAATTTTTACTCAATGCCAAAATTGCTGTGAATTCTTGCCTGTCCCTTATATGGGGATAAACCCACCCAAGTCTGGAAAATGGATGTTACTCATATCTCTTCCTTTGGAAGACTTCAGTATTTACATGTTTCTATTGATACCTGCTCTGGTATCATATTTGCTACAGCTCTAACAGGAGAGAAGGCCTCACATGTAATTCAACATTGCCTCGAGGCATGGAGTGCTTGGGGACAACCTAAACTCCTTAAGACAGACAATGGACCAGCCTATACTTCTCAAAAATTTCAACAGTTTTGTCATCAGATGAATGTGACTCATCTGACTGGTCTTCCATACAATCCTCAAGGATAAGGCATTGTAGAACGTGCCCATCGCACTCTTAAGTCCTACGTAATTATACAAAAGTGGGGAGTTGAGGAGGCTCTACCCTCAGTACCAAGAGTAGCTGTTTCCATGGCACTCTTCACTCTTAATTTTTTAAATCTTGATGCTCAAGGCCATACTGCGGCTGAACGTCATTGTTCAGAACCTGATAGGCCCAAGGAAATGGCAAAGTGGAAAGATGTCTTGACAGGAAAATGGAGAGGCCAGGATCCTATTTTAATAAGATCCAGGGGAGCTATATGTGTTTTTCCACAGGAGGAAGATAATCCCTTTTGGATTCCGGAGCGCCTCACTCAAAGGATCCAGCTCTCAGACAATGAGTCACAAGAACAAGATCCCAAGACATCGATGGATCATACTCCTTATGCTGGAGATTCTGGTTCCTAGTATACCTGGAGAGTTAAGATGGGGAATTATGTCAACTTTTCCTCTTCCTATGACAGTTATGCATAATGCACAAATATTTCCACGCTTTTTTACTACAGATAAAGAACTGGGACTTGCCTATTTACCCTTAGATGAACAGATTCAGGCTTTACAAGAAAATAGAACCTTCTTCCTACAGGGAAGCCTGTGCTTTGTGCTAATTTCCTCATTACAAGATAAGAGTCAATGCATATCTTTGTATAATCAATCAGCAGCCTGGTTAAAGAAAGCCTCTTGGGGCAGAACGGCTGACATAAAGGCTGATACCATAGTTATAAGAGGATGGTGGCCTAGCCAAAAACCTGGAAATAAGTTGCCTTCACAACCAAGAATGGCACCCTTTTGCAAGGAAGGATTCATGGAAAATTTAATGCTGCCTTGGACAGGCTTCCAAGCTAAAAAATATACTTGGGCAGTAGAGAAATATTTTTCCTTTTCCCCATATATTAGTAGAGAATATAATGATACTTTTGCTGGATATGATTTTACTACTATGGACCCCTTCCGAGCTAATACTAACCCTTTTGATCAGTGGTTGCTTTGTGGGGTTAATGGAAGCTGTACTGATCTCGCCCCCATGGCAATGATTGGAGGAGGTTCTAGTGAGGAAGGAGAAATGACCTTTGAATGGAAAGGTACCTTACGGACCAGCCGACATGAAAAACAGAGTTAAAATTCTTTTAAATGGACTACCTCCAATGTTAAATATAAAAAACAAAAAGAGGTAAATTATACCACCACCCCGGTGTGTGTATAGCCCCTGTTTTTGTGGGTGGTAAGTAACAAAAGATTAAATCAGAATCAGATAGAGATAGATTGCTCACAAGAAAAATGTTTTTATGCCCTATGCTGGGATGCTCGTAAATATCCTTTTGCTTTGGTTACCCGCATGCCTAGATTTGTCCCTGTTCCTGTAGATGCCCCCAATAGCTTGAGTTTGTTTCGAGGGAAAAGAGATTTTGGTATTTCTGCTATCATAGTTGGACTGGTGGCCACAGCGTCGGTTGCAGCCTCTGTCACGGCCTCGGCACTCACTCTATCTACTACTGTTCAAACAACACAAACTATTAACGAGCTTTCTATGATAGCCACAACGGCCTTGGATAAACAAGCCACAGCCAACTGGCAAATACAGGGAGGGTTGATGCTGATAAATCAGCGCATCGACCTAGTCCAAGAGCGGGTGGATATTCTTTGGCAGTTGACTCAATTGGGTTGTGAATACAAGATGCCTGGCTTTTGTGTTACTTCTGTTCAGTTTGAAAATTTTACAAGAGCAGCAAATTTGTCAAAAACTTTGTCTCGTTATATGTTACAGAATTGGACCATGGAATTTGAACAAACGCTTCGAGAATTGAGAGTTGCTATTCTGCAAGTGAATTCTACACTTCTTGACCTTTCGCTGACAAAGGGCTTCTCCACCTGGATTTCCTCTGCATTTTCCTACTTTAAGGAGTGGGTGGGGGTAGGCTTGTTTGCCGTGATCCTATGCGGTGGAGCGTTGCTTTTGCTCTGGATGGTCTGTAAACTTAAAGCTCAAACAAAAAGGGACAAGATGGTGATAGCTCAAGCACTTGCAGCATTAGAACACGGTGCCTCCCCTGATATATGGTTATCTATGCTTAAGCAATAGGTCGCTGGCCGCTCAGCTCTTGCACCCCACGAGGCTAGTCTCATTGCATGGGATAGAGTGAGTGTGCTTCAGCAGCCCAGGAGAGTTGCACGGCTAAGCACTGCAGTAGAAAGGCTCTGTGGCATAAAATGAACCTATTCTACGGAGACATGTCATCTTGTATGAAGGTTGAGTGTCCAAGTGTCCTTTCCCCAGGAAAAATGACACAGGACCAGACCAAGACCCCTCCGGGTGACAAGCCTGGGAGGAGGATTTGTGTAAGGCCCCTATTTTTGCACACTGGGGATTTGACCTCTATCTCCACTGTCAGTACTGGGTGGCCTGTTGCCTCTTAAATAAAAGAAAAGGGGGGGATGTGAGGAGCCGCCCTTGCTATTGCCATTACAAGATGGCGCTGACATCCAGTGTTCTAACTGGTAAACAAGTAGTCTGCGCATGTGCTGGGGTAGTTTTCCATTCCTTGTGCCCTGCCTGTCCCGTGGCGTCATCTGGGCTGATGGTGAGCAGCCAGTCAGGGTGAGACATGTCTCCAACCGCTCTTTGTGGTCTATAAAAGGACCGGGTTTCCTGTGTTCTGGGTCTCCTCCCCAGAAGCTTATCATCTATCTCTCGAGATGCATTAAAGCTTTGCTGCAGAAGGATCTGAGTGTGTCCTCTGTGTGTGTCCTCGCCGGTGAGACTCCTTATCACACAGAGACAAAGGACCTCTGAAACTTCCCCTTAACAAGACTTTAATATCAGCTTATTACAAGGCAGATTATGAAGACCATAATAAGACATCTCTACCATCAATCCATTGCACGTTTAAACTCTACTCTGCAGTGCTTACTGCCAAAAGCTTACACCATCTGTGACAGCCTGGGGTCACTTCTGCTATCCCTCTCTTGAATCAGTTACATCAGAACACATGCTATTTAGAACTCTTCTTGTATTACCTTGTAACATATTTTCCACAAAATACCAGTGTTAGTCTTTCTAAAGAATGCACTCTTTCTGAAGGATGAGGATGCACTCTTTGACACACAGTCCCTATGGGGAACAGTGGCCCTGTTAACTGCCCTAAGTGAAGGCAGGGGCTTGATTTGTATACGAGCATGTTGCCAAGTATGGAGGCTTCAGCTATGGACACCACTGGGCCCTTCAAAGTGTTTCCTATTTTTGTTTGTTTTTTGTTTTGTTTTGTTTTGTTTTTGTTGTTGTTGGTGGTGGTGGTTTTTTCCAGACAGGCTTTCTCTGTATAGACCTGGCTGTCCTGGAACTCACTCTGTAGACCAGGCTGGCCTCAAAGTCAAAAATCCGCCTGCCTCTGCCTGCCAAGTGCTGGGATTAAAGGCGTGTTTCACCACTGTCTGGCTAAAGCATTTCCTTTTCATGTCAGTCTGTACATATAGTCAACTACCTTTAAACAGCAGTCTGTGATTCCCCTTGAACAGATGATAATTCTCTCCTGCTGACCTTCCTAAAAGCAGAATGACTTAGAGCTAGCTCACCTACACAATTTTCCAAAATCCCTTAGTTGTACTGCACACTTGTGGTGGCTTGTAGACCCTCAAAATTCACATCCATTTACCTCACAACCTTGTAAGCTATCCCCTCTCCCACCCTGCCCCGGCCCATACCAGATGGTTGTCAGTGAGCTAGGTTTATTCATCTGCAGTCACTCAAGTCTGGCAAAGCCTGAGGTGTTCTCTATATATCTGCCCTTGCTTCAAACCAAATATGGCGTTCTGTTCACCCCAACTAAGGCAATGTGCTCCTAAACTTGATCCTCTGCCAAAGCTCTAGGTGTCAATGTAGCCCTCAGCTTAGGACTCTAGTACTTGAAAGAATCCAGACCCCTCTGCTCCCCTGTATTTGCTGTCGTTACAGCCCTGGTGATACTATGGAAATGATTACAAATCTTTCCATGTCTTTCCTAATTTGGTGACATAATATCTGTTACATGCGGGTGCTGAGCCCAGGGCACACCCATCCCTACCCACACACTATCCCTAAAGTGTGCCTGTTGCAAAGTAGAGACAAGTATGAGAGAGTCCGCTAGAAATTCTTGTGGTAATAAGGACATATGCTTGTCTAGGCAGAGAAAGAGAAGTGATTGTTTTGACATGCAAATATGTGGACTTTCTAATTTCTTGCAAGAGAAAATTGAGGCATTTAGATAATGGATTCAGCATATATTTACTAAATTTCGTTTTGACGGTTTGCCTTCATTGTTCGTGGGATAGGCCTTAGATACACACAGGAGAAACCTTTCTCAAAGTGTCTATGAAAGTATTTCCAGAGTTTAAGTGAGGTGAAAACACCCACTCTGAATGTGAATGGCACAATCCCACAGGCTAGGGCTCTGGACTGAAGGAAAGAAAGCTAGTGGTGTGACAACAGTTGCCTCGCCTGCTTTCTGGATGTAGATGCAGTGTGACCACTCCCTCCCCCCTCTCCAAGCCACACTCTCTACACCCACCATGATGATATACTGAACCAAAGTAAATGTGAACTGTGAACCAACATAAATGCTCACTTTCTCAAGTTGCTGTTGTTAGGCATTTTGTTCCAGCTACAAAGAAAGTTATTAACACATTCTTCGATCAAAATTCACTGTAGCAAGTACTATAAATGCTGAAATGTCCAGTGTGGGAATTAGGAAAACTGTATACAGACCATTGACAAGAAACATACTCACCTCTCTAAGGAAGTGCTATGTGTTGAGCATGCATTGCCAACACAGAATTGGGTGTTGAAACTGAAGTTCTTAAAAAAAAAAAAGACTTCATGATAAAGACATCTATATTTTTCTGTTTCAATTTGCTTTTTCTTTTCTTTTCATTTCTTTTCCTTTACTCCAAAGAGAAGACAGGTCTTTGTCACCCACAGAAGGCTGCTTTCATCAGGCTGTTCCTAGAGGTAGGTAGTGGTGCAGGAGCGAGGCTCTGAATGAGCTTTCCTTGGCAGCTGGGTAATCAAGATTGCCTTGTTAATACTCCAGAGTTCTCTGCACAAACCTGAATTGTTTGCTATTTTGCATATATTTACATGCCAAATTAAGGAAGTTTTAACCCCTGTGTGTGGAGAAGGAACAAGTAATTAATACACTCTGTATAATTATATTCCAGCTAAAATTAAGAGGCTTTTATGAATATCATATGCAGAGTAGTTTAGTAAATCCTTTAACTTAATCAAGTCCCAGGTGAAAGGTGGTGCTGGTAAACACTGGGCAAGCCACTCTATGGTGAGAAAAACTCTGATCTACAAGCTTGGCCAAATTCCTAAGGGAAAATTCTCTCACTAAGTGGGAGGGATAGGACCAAGCTGGAAATCGATGAGCACATCAGACTCTCAGGAGCCAGTGTGCACAAATTCCAGAGCCACTGGCTTGCTTCATAGATTAAAATGTACTATACATCTTGCCTTTCTAAACTTAAGAGCTTGTACTAAGAGAGAAACCTGATTACAGGCAAAGCTGCCATTAACACCTATAAAAAGTAAGGTCATGGTCTATGCAGCTAGTGGCTCCTGTCAGTGTTCTCCCTCAAGGCATGACTATGATTGCCACTGCATTTGTTGGTGTCCAAAGTACTAAAGGGCTCCACTCCTCCAAGGGTTTAAGGGCTTGGTGAGGGATAGAGACAGATGCTCTGTGGGTAAGGAAAGCCAATACCTCACAATACTGGGATTATCCACAGTGTATCTGCCTGACCCAGAATTAGAGCCCCCCAAGAGTAGCAACCATCTCTACTGATCACTTCATTCCCATTGGGCCCCCACCCACAGTGTGGTCTTAGTGTGTTTGTTGAATGAGGAAATGAATAAACTTGCACGGAAACATTGCTTTGAGGACATGTGAACTACTTAATAAAAGTACAATGTAAAGCTAATAAAATGGCAGAAAGAATTTTGAGAAATGAAGGAATTCCTCAAATTCTGGGTGGTATTATTATTGGTCACATTATTATGCTTTGCCAGGGACTCTATTAAACTGTCAAGAACAATGCAAATATTCTCTACTTGAGAAGAGTGAGAGTTATCCCTTGTAGATATAGAAGGTCCGGATGATGCGACACATACCTTGAAGTACTACCTTCTCAACTATTGCTGAAACAGGATAGATTATCAGTTTTAAAAGGTCATGTGTATAATGGGTCCCTGACACTCTCAGGGAAAAGAAACTTCGTGAAGGCATTCCTAAGATCCAGATTCTGAAAGCAATACTTTGCATGCAGTGACTTCCTTGTTAATTCTTTTCTTGATATCTATTCTTTAAAAAAAATACATTATTTAATTACAGAGACAGACAACTGGAAAATGCAGAGAGTAAGAGAACTGGAAGCATTCAGTCCTAAATGGTATGTCTTCATCACAGTGTTGCCCTCAGGGCTCAGGGTGCTATGCAGAAAAAGAGGCAGAAAAAGCCAGAGGGAGCAGACAACACCAAAGAAACAGTGTCTTCCAGACACAACAGGAGTCATGCACATAAGAGCTCACAGAGACTGTGGCAGCATGCTCAAGACTAGCATAAGTCCAAAGCTGACAGGGTCCCAACACTGAGAAGGGTAAGTGGACACATCCCCATCCCTAGCTGAGAAACTATCTCTATTTGAAAACTGCTTGCAAAGGAAAAATTAGTTTTCTTCAATGGAGTCTCACTGGATATATACATATATATACATATGTGTGTGTGTGTGTGTGTGTGTGTGTGTGTGTGTGTGTGTGTGTGTGTATAACCTATACTTGAGGGCTGGCCCTACGCCCAGCAGTAAATAAATGTCCAACTCAAAGTGAACTCAATGATATTTTTGGAGATCTTTTTGTCTCATATTTCTTTGGGCATTGTTTTTAATTTAATGATATTTTGCATGTGTTTAACAGTTTCCATCTTTGTGGGGGGTGTGCATGTGTGTTTTTCAAGTGTTTTCTTTTCCTTCTTTTTTTAAAATATTGGTTGGTTTGGGTTTTTGCTTGTTGGATTTTTTAAATTTCTACAAAGAAAGATAAAGAAGGCATGGAGTTAGGTGAATGAGGAGCAGGGAGGATCTGAGAGGAGACATGAGAGGAGGAAATCATGATTAGAATCTATTATATAAAAACCTTCATTCTTAATTAAAACAAACAGAATTTATTACATCATTTATTGCATCGCAGTGTGAGTGGGATAAGCTGTGTGACCTTCACAATGTGTCTGTGGAGGTGAGAGCAGCCTGTGGGAGTCAGGTGTGTCCTCTATTATGTAAGCGCTAGTAAGTGAACTCAAACTGTCAGGTGAATTCTTTTACCCACTGAGCCATCTAGCAGAACGGAGGGCCACAAGGGCACAGTGATGTTTGGAAAACATAGTGCTGACAGGGATGTCTGACATGAGCCAAGACAGCTATCCCTGGTCAACCAGGAGCTATGACTGAGCACAAAATAACGCTGACATCACATATCAGGGGAATCACAGACAGTGATATAATCCATTGCATAACCATCCCTGGCTTTTGTGTCTATCTATAATCTTGGGGGACGAGGTAATCATCTGATCCTTTGGCTTCACATGCCTGCCTATGTGCATTTGAGTGTAGACCTGTATACATGGACCCTGTATACAGTGTGTGTCCATGCCCACTTTTTTGTGACCCATACTTTCCAAATTCCTGAGTGCTCATTGGCATTTGTCTGCCCAATGATATGTGTGTGAGTTAATAAAGTGTGTATCTACTGTATCCTCAGAGGTTGGCAATGTCTTCAACCTCCCAGGATCCTGTGACCTTCCTCCTTTGTTGACATCAGAGTATGGACCCCATATCATCTCAGCAGCAACCCCCTCTGTTCGCGACTGTTTTATAAGCTCTTAGTGAAGTTGCACTTAAGTTCTGCTGTGCTCACGCTATCAATCTGCAGGATGTCTCGACTGCTGATAACTATCTACTGGTCTGTCATTTAGTCTCATGTCAGAACATTTTCAGAAGTGCATAGAAATATATAGCATATCAGAGGCACCCATTTCATCTTTGCCCAGTTCATATATTGTTCAGAAGTTTCTGCAAGCCTCCTGAATCCTCTTCTCCTTGTACCTTGTACCTTGCACAGGAACACATGTCCCGTTAGTAGGGTGATGGTGTCTTAGTTTCTTTTCCCATTGCTGTGATGAAATACTCTGACAGAAACAACTTAATAAAACAAACAGTTTATTGTAGTTAACCGTACCATTTTGTTGAGAAGTCGTGATGTTAGGAGCTCCAGAGAGCTAGCCATCCTGCATCTATATCTAAGAAGCAGAGAACACTGAATGTGTGTATATTATACTCAGTACACTTCTCCACTCTTCATATACTTCAGGATGACCTTGCCCCAAGAACTGTGCTACCCAGGATGGTGCCTCCCCATTTCAGTTCATAGAATCCCTAACTGATGTGCCCAGGTCTAGATGTAGATGACCTCTCATTAAGACTCTCTTCCCAGATGAGTACAGATTGTATCAAACTGAAAATTAAAAGTAACCATCACAGTCATTCTATCAATTCTATTCCTCTAGAGAAGGCTGACAAACACAAATCATATTGAAAACCTCCTTTCAGAAATAATCTCAACTGAGGAATGATAGAGTATATACCTGCAAAGAGATTGGACCAGAAAAAAACCTTAAACTGATGCAGGACCTTCTTCTGCTTTATCACTGAGAAACAGAATGCCTACAGAGGGAGCAGTCCTCCCAGGTGATTCTCTGCCACCCTGGCCAGTCTTCCCTACACCATACTGGGGGAATTCCCTCTCTCCTTATGAATGACATCACTTCCACCTCAGTGCCAGTTTACAGAGTAAATATTTTGCTTAATAATACTAATCTTTTCACATTAGTTAGCCTGATAAGCACTTATGATTTGACATTAAATTCATTTTATCCCTCCTTTGACCAATTCCTTATTTTTACAACACTATTTGTACTACATACTGAAGAGATTCAAGTGTTCATCCTTATCTAATGAGACTTCCATATTTTTACGTATAATAATATAATGATATACTGAAGATACAGTAGTACACAAGACAAGCAATGCCTTGTGTGCACAGGATTTATAATCTAGTAAAGCAGGCAAGCATATCCCTAACTAATTATAACATAGAGTGAGGATGTTGTCTTGGGGGAACTAGACATTTCTGCGGAAACTGAATTTTTTGCTGTGCTGTGTAATAGACTACTACCAAAACTTAGAGGATCAAAATACAAAGTACTACTTATCTCAGTGTCTTTGGGTTAAAATCTCAGTTGTGACTTAGCCTTTGGCATCTGTCTGAAGATCTCAGGAGGTTGTGACTATGTCTTCCCTTGAGGACTCAGTTGGTTACAAGTCATCTTGGTTTCCCTGCTCAGTTAAGGAACTTTTTTAAGAACTGGAAAATATTTGCTTACAAGTATTCTGACATGCTTGCTGCCAGCATGATCATTTCCTCCTGATCATCTCTATAAATTTTGACAGTGCTCTAACAATTGGTGATCTGAGAGCAATAAAAGGTTAGAGAGAATGCTGGAGATCTGAGCCAAAGTCCTGATAAGTAGATGTGAACATCATTTTCATTGTGGTAGGGCCATGTGAATCTTGGTCCTGATCACACCAAAGAGAGAAGGTAGCACAAGGATGTCACATTGAGATGTGATAATCATTAAGATAAACAAACAAATGTCTACTAAAGCATTACTAAATAGAAGGGGCTGAAGAGGGCTGGCAAAGGAATAACTCTACCTCCACCTCAGAGGAGATAGTATATAAACAAAATTCAAAGAGTGAAGCAGCAGTTGCCATGTGATCAAAGTGTGCATAGTGTGTGTGTGTGTCTGTATGTGTGTGTCTGTGTGTGTGTGTCTGTGTCTTGTTTGTGTCTGTGTCTGTGTCTTGTCTGTGTCTGTGTGTGTGTGTGTGTGTGTGTGTGTGTGTGTCTGTGTATACATGCAACTTATTTCAAGGGACTTGAGCCTTTCTGGGGAAAGTACAGACTGTACAAAATGGTGATGTCAAGAGAAAGTGAACTAAGTATTCCTGGAGTATAAAAAGTGTAGGAGTTAAAAAGACAGATGGGGGAGATTGGCAAGGCAAGCCCAGGGGCCACGCCCCAACCTACTCTCTTGCCTCTGTTACCTATAATGACTTCTATTGTTTTAGCATTTAGATAAAAATAGAGTATTATAAGATACATCACTCAAGATACTTTTGTCTGCAGGTAACAAAATTTCCCTGTCACACTGACTTAAATAACTAGGAAATAATTCAGCTGGCATAGGACAAGAATGCCTCTGAGGGTGACTGAGTCAGGAGCCCAAGAAGAGGCTTTCCCTGCCCACTCCATTTTCTCCCCCAGTGTTAGTTTCATTCCAGTAAGTGGCACCAGTGACAGCAAAGGCCCATGGCAGGAAAAGATGCTCCCCTATTTCATTTCTTATTTAAAATAAAATCAACTTTCCAAGAGCATGATAAGGATACATGATCATTCTTGAGTGACTTGGACACAAATAATGAACCTACCTCACATGGTCTAGTCAGACAGCATGCTGTCAACATCTGAGCCACCAGTGTGCTCTGCACACTGTGACACCCACAGACTACATTCCTTCACCACATATGAAGAAGTGCTTTTCCCTTGTCTGTGCTCTAGAGTGTACTATGGACTTCAGTAAAAGAAAGTTCAAAGGCTACACAAACACACACAAGCATACACACAAACACACATGCACACAAACACATGTGCACACACACACACACAAATATCTGCCTCCATATGACCAAAATACCTTTAATCAGAAGCATATGTTAATTTTATAACAGTAGGTTTTGCCATGACAAACTTACACACTCATCACCAATACTTACCTGTTTCTGAGGTTTTCCTTTCTTACCTCATTTGGAATCTTTCATGAAAATCTTGCATAATAACAAACCCCTTCATAATTAAAGCTAATTTTTTAATCTCTTAGGATGTTGCTCACTTTCTCTTCTCTTCTGAGGAAAACAGCTATGGAATGATGCTACTTCCTTCTCTTGCTGCAGGGGAATTCCAAGGCAGAATGTGCATGGCTCCTGCTACTTTCTGCAATAACAATGGAAGGTGGAACTTCCTACCTGGTTTCCTTCAGCTTCGTTTCCATTTTGCCATCTCTGAAACAAGACATCAAGTGAAACCTCCAACTTCTCTGCCTTGTGTTCTTCACTCCTTCATCTCCCAGGCTCCTTTTCTCCGCCCCCCCCCCCCGGGTCGCCAACTAAAGCACACACAAGAGTAAATTGTGGGAGTACATAATGCTGGAGATAGCTGGAGGATAATAGTCAGGGAAAGCCAAACCCAGTACCCAAATCACCCAGGGCTCTAATTCTCCTACATCAGTGCCTTTGTATGAACAACCTCACACTCTTCTCAGTCTGTGTCTGACAGTGAAGTATCCCCTTTGTTTATGTAAGCACACGTTGGGAGTTCTCACATCAAACTGGGAAGGCTGTCAATGTGCTATAAAGACAGTTGCTACAAAGAGAAAGACTGGAAAGCACCCCTCCTGTCTTCTTGCATACTAACCTGCTGTGAGTATCTTTTGTAATCCAGACATCTGGATTTTTTAAAGCCTTTCTGAATAAGTTTAGTAAGACTTCCTAAGCAATGCCATGGAGGCTACAGAATTAAAATGCTTGCCCCTCAAAATGTATACATCATTTAATATAGGCAAGATTATCAAGTAAGTAGCTGTATCCCAAACAATTCCCATTTTTCTAACCTTATCCTAATGTTTACAAACAAGATTGGAAATCCGTTGTATAAAATACTATATTGCTGTAACTAAAACGTGCCTCTCCGTTTAGTTATTAAGAAGGTAATAAACATTTTGATCTAACGAGGATATCATGATCTACATGAAATATATACTTCATATATTACTAGACAGAATCAAGTCCAATATACAGGCAAGACAGAAACCTTAATATTCTACTGAATGGCTGTGCTACCTTACCATGATAAAGAAGATTGGTTTTTTGTTGTTTTGTTTTTTGTTTTTAAGATGCTGAAAAGGATACCCAAAACATTATTATTCAATTATTCATTTGGCCACAATATGTCTGGAAGCTGATCTCCTCAGGTCTCCTTTCTCCCTGGGTTCTAGTCACCTTTCACTGTCCCTTTAGAGAGTTTGATTTGAGTCGTTACTATTCACAAACCTTTCCTGGAATCCAGCAAGCGTATGCAAAGTCATCAATAATTCACCTTGTTTCCACTTTGGATGGTGCTGATGTCACTGAATCAGCACAAAACTGACTCTGGTAGGTAACAGGAACAATGAGAGTTCTGCCTTTAAGGTTCCTGCTGCATTTCCTCCCTGGGCACAAAATGTTCTCTTTGTCATTGGCTCAGATGTCCTTTCAAAGAGATAGACACTGCCACATTTTTTGAGTTAGTGGAGAGGCAATAAAGTTTCATCAACATAGGACAGGTCCATGTTTTTTTTGTTTTTTGTTTGTTTGTTCATTTGTTTGTTTTCGGTTTGGTTTTGGTTTTTTAATGCCACCTGCAGAACACAGAAATCCTGTCCTGTCCAACTTTTGAAGTCCTCAATTGCATCATGGAAAATCAACAAATACAACAAATTAAACTAATATTGGCATGCCACAGCTGACCACGACTCCCTCTAAAATACCATGCCTAACCCTCTGTGTCACTTCAAGCAAGAATACTGTTATCTCTGTATTCTATGTGAACTCGCAACTAGAGAGGTGAACTTACAAAATTAAATTTGTAGTTCTAAGAAACGGTGAAGAAAAGGCTCCCATCAAGCCCTTCTGACTCTAACTCTACTGCTGATAATGTTCATAGCAGACGTCGATAAGAGTGCATTTTATCCACATTTCAGACTAGACAAGAGTAATCATACCTTCTGTTGTATAGAAGAAGATGGAAAAGAATGCATTCAAATCATTAACAGCTGGAAAATATGAGGATAGCTACCCAGAAAAGATATGCTTTTATCTGAAATTAAATATTTATCTATATAATATCATCAGATTTAATAGCTCTTGAAATTTTTGGTTTGGTTTGGTTTGGTTTGGTTTAGCTTATGAAGCAATGTATCATTCAATCCAGGCTGACTTGAAACTTGTCATAGCTAAAAAATGCCCTTAAATCCTACTACTACTTCTTAGTGTTAGAATTGCAAGGGTACCATCACAACCCATGTATGTCATGATGGGGATCAAACCTATTGTACGTGCGAGGTGAGCATCCTACCAATGAAGCCACATATGCATATGCATCTCCATCTCTGAATTTTATGAGCATAGAAGTGATCATCTGGACTCCAAGAAAAAGAAGTAAGGCTCTTTCTAAGGTTAGACATACAACTCGGGTGCGAATATGGCTTAGCTGGAACACAACTGAAGCAGAGATTTCTAATCCAAATGTTAAGCATCAGTTACATTATGAATAAGCAGGTTTAATTTGAACTGCTAAGAAGCTAAAGAACCTGGCATCTGACAAAGTTTTCTCATCTGGACTGACAGTGCTCCCTCTAAGAGCCAAAGACCACCTAAAAAAAAGCCACAGGATCAGACCTAAGACCCACTATTTTGAATTGCTCCCTAGTGTTAACTAAGAGACTCTCAAAACACACAGCCTATTGCTAATGCCTTTAGTTACTCTACCCCCAGAGATGGAAGGTTAATCTATATTAGTAAAGATACTTCAGAAACAGAATCCCCAGAACCCTGAAACAAAAATGTCCTGAATGCCCCCTCCCTAAGGACTAACTTTTGTGGTCTGAGAAACTGACATGAATGCTTCCAACGGAGGCAGATAAGCCACAGTACAACCCAGTTATGATGCTTATGAGCTATACCAACAATAATCATGTCACAATAACAACCCTATGGGTGTAGTAGTGACATACATACCTTGGCAGTAACCAACAGTTCTTTAATTGGATTTATGATCTCATAAACAAGAAGTAAACTATGCTTGATACTAAAAACTTAGCTAACTAATCAGTGCTAGTGAAAGTGTTGTGATTGGGAGAATTTATAATTGCCCAAATGTGAGCTGACCAAGGATGTTATAAATGAAACTGGATAAGGAAAGGCCCATGAAGGCTCAACCTCACACACACACACACACACACACACACACACACACACACACACAAAGGAAAAAAATCATAGGGAACTGAGACCAGCTGGGAGTGGGAGAGATGGTCTTCCCTAGGGAAGAAGAGAATACCAATTAATAGTCCAGTGCCAAATGGCCAGCTCTGAAAACATATGTTTAAGTCATTCTATAAAGACTAAATGGGCTATATTTAGAAATATGTAAAAATATTCATATAGATATATGCATGCAATGACAATTAGAAGAAAAGGAGGCCATGAATTCAAAGGAGAGTAAGAAATGGGATATGAGAAGATCTGGAGAGAGAAAATGGGAAGAGAGAGATATTGTAATTAAATTATAATCTCAAATTTTAAAAAATTGAAATCTCTCTCTTGAAGCACTAAGAATAATGATACTGAAGATGATATTCTAAACTATATATTGGTGATTATACTTCTGAGCCTAGATATCTGATGCCTATTACCTCAAGCATCCTCACAATAGCCTTGTCAGAAATCATGATATTCGATAGCTTTGAAAATTAAAGTACAAAGGTGAAGCTTTCCCATGGTGTCTCAAGCTTCCAAGTAGCCAGATTAAGGCTGGGATCCCCAGTTGAAGGATGTTTCTGATGTGAAGTAGAACACATGGCCTGAAAAGCCATTGGTAAAAGAGACAGGGCACAAATCATACCCTGCCTTGCCATTCTGAAAACCACATGGGAAATCTTCTGTCTCTTATAGTCCCAAGGAAGGTAAGAGCAGAGAGAGAGATAATTGCGACTGGTAAGGCCTTTTCTGACCACCTACTACAGTTACTATTCAAGACTATCAATGGCAATATGACTTGTTCCTGGGTCACAGGAAGGAGGCTTTCCAGGGATGACCTTGGCAGTCATCCCTAAAATCCTTATGATTTTTGTTGCTTGGCCTTCTAGGCACATGCAGATTAGATTATGCTTCTAATAATAACACTGCCAAGCTGTATTCAAGTAAGGAACTTGCAGGAGGAAAAGTGAAGAAAGTACCACAGAGCTGGCCTTCAGATTCTCCCACACTCTGTCAACCTTCAACTCTAGCCTGACACAGTCTCTTGAGCAATGTCTCATTATCTGGTGGATTTTTCACAAGGCAGCCTCAGTTTTTGAAGAACGTATACCAAGTTTATTTATAATTGCACTATTTCCAAACATCAACTTTGGCATTTGCACTTCTGTTTTTGTTGTTGGGAACATTTGTATCTCTCAACCACTTTCTAGAAAGAGCTAGAAGCTCTTGAATCCTGCTTGGTGATGGTTTGATCACCTGAAAGTCTGCTATTTTCAAAGTGTTTATGTAGGTATGTTTCTTGACTGCCATTTCTGCTGTCATTCACATCTTTGATTTGGACAGGGATGTGAAAGATCAGGCTGAGTATTTGTTCAGGAACATCTCAAAGACTTTGTGCCAAAGAGCTATTAACTCAGCTCAGCATCTACCTCTCTTAATTTACTTGCCAAAATCTAAGCATCTCCTTAATGAAAAAAAGTTGAAGACAATAAAACAAAACACTTTTCTATCCTTTCATGTAAACCTCCTAGGCATCAGGTAATAATATTATAACTTTCCAGTGAAGAAAATTGAGGCACATTGGCAAATGCATGTTCTGTGGAAGATCACACAGCAGGTAGATCACAAATTCAGATCTATATAATTACCAACACTCTCTGCTTGACTGTCTTAACCTTTTAATTTGAAAATAATTTCAATTTCACAAAGAATTAATAATAATAGAATGAATACAAAGATGATTGTCATTTTCTGGATTATGATATACCTGTTGCTAAACTTATCTTATTTGCATTTTCATTTGCACATACACTGAGCTCTGGCTACACATACATGTTTTATATATTATACATGACATATGTATATGAATTTCTTTTGAACTATATGTGTATTCAATACATAACATACCTTTGCCTCCAAATAATTCAATGTGCATTATTTAAGGAGAAACTCTCTTAAACACAGCACAGTTACTCAGTTCACTAGATGAGTAGCATCATATTTTCATATAACATCATCATATCATAATATAACATAATATAAAATCTTAATCTGTCCATAATTCTTATTCTTTTCATTGTCACAAAAATGTTTTTTTTTTTTGACTAAGGATAGGTCAAGTATTGGATTTGTCATGTTCTGTTTGTTTCTTTTGATCCATAGCCTTTGTTTTTCTTTTATGAAACTGGCATTATATAATATAGTTTCTTCTAATAGGAAATTGCTCATCTATCTATAAGTATATGTAAACTGAGAACAATGCATCAGAATACCCATAAGTGATGATTTTCCACAGTAGCCTCATTTGGATGTTAAGATGTATACTTTGTTTTCTCTGGTAGTTTTTCTTATTTACCTAACCAAGTTGTCTAGTGTCTATGTTATATTCCTTTCCTTGACAGTAATGAGCATAATAGTTATTTTTTGTTGCTGTGATAAAATACTCTGACTAAAAGAATCTTGGGGCAGAAGGGGTTCATTTCAATTATATCTCAAGGTCACAATCCAACATTAAGGGAAATCATAGCAAGAACTTAGGATAGAAACCTAGAGGACAGAACCATGGAACTCCTTGCTGGCATTCTCACTGGCTTGCCCTTAGCTTTCTTACTCAGCCCAGGACCATCTACCTAGTGATTATATTGCCCACAATAAGTGGCCCATCTTATAAAAATTAACAATCTAGACAATGTACTCACATATTTAACCACAGGAAATTTTGGTCTAACTAGTTCCTTGGTTGAGGTTCCTTCTTACCAAGTGACTCTAAGTTGTGTAAAGTGGAATATAAAAACTAGCCAGGATAATAAACAAAATGTAATCTTCATATGAAGAGCATGGAAATGTCTTGATTTGTGATGGCTACCTTATTGCCAACTTAATATAATTTAGGATTACCAAAGGAGAGAGTCTCAATGGGGGATGGTTTCCATTGGGTTGGGCTATGGGTATGTCTGTGAAGAATTGTCTAATTAACTTTATTGGTTGACGTAGAGAGACCCAGCCCATTATGGAGATAGATGCTGAACTACGTAAGAGAGTTAGTAGAACACTATCAAGAAAACAA
Source organism: Mus caroli (assembly GCF_978045245.1). Taxonomy (NCBI): domain Eukaryota; kingdom Metazoa; phylum Chordata; class Mammalia; order Rodentia; family Muridae; genus Mus; species Mus caroli. The sequence goes on along the minus strand of NW_028227258.1, from coordinate 140,606,271 downwards.
GCAAATATGCATCCATATACTTCATGGCTCTTGTCTGTGTGATTAGCTGTGTCAAGCTACTACCACTCTTGACTTCTTTCTTATTATGGACTACAACCTGGAAATGTAACTTCTGTAAGCCCTTTCTCCCTTAGTGTTTTTTGTTTGTTTGTTTGTTTGTTTGTTTTGGTTTCAGGATATTTTACCATTATAACAGGAAATGGAACTATCAAAATGTCCCTTGGCCCAACATACATTGGTATTTTGTCTTGGACTTGTTTGGCTATGGATTGAAGCTACAGTGACTTAGAAAAGATGACATGCATAGACATATATGCACACACATACACATATTCATATGAAACATACCTACATGCATATAAATATATAAGTACTTTCAAATAATTAGTTCACAAGGGTATCTCCCATTTAGAACACTCTCATAATAGATAGCCAGTTTTTCCACCTGCATTTCCTCAATGGCTAAAATCAGAGCAAAACAGAATCCTGAGTGACGTCCAGAGCATTACTTCATCATTGTCTCTGATTATGATCCATTCACATTTTCTACTTAAGATTTCACACACTATTCTTGGGGAGATAATCTGTGCCTTTGAAGATTTGATTTTTTTCTAAGATTTATATCTGAAATCGTTTTTGTAAGATGGTGGAGGAGGAGTTGAGAAAATGGACCCATGATTTATTTTCTCCTAGCATGTAGAGGTTGTGATTCAGAACTGTTCATAATATCTTAAGGGAATTCATGTGCAATATTTCAGATCCCAAGATATCAGTGACCCTGTCTGTTTTAGGCACATTCCTATCCTGGGATGTTTATGAGGTTATAGGCAAAGTCTTTTCAGAAAAAGGAGGATGAAATGCTCCAGGTTCTGCATGCTGAAGGGTGAGGAACATATCCCTTGATGTTGCAGACTTTCCTGGCAAGAAATTCCTCTGATGTTCAAGTGAACATCATCTTCATAGCAGCTAGTCCAGAGAATATCAACATCAGAATCATGTAGGCTGTGATATTGACCAGTCTTGAGGGTGATGCCTCAGTCCCAGGACTATACCTGGCAATATCTATAACTTTCAGGAAACAAGCCAAGAACAACCACAAATCACACCCCCTCAATCAATGTGCTAATGAAAGAAACAGAAAATTCTCAAAATCCAGAATAAAAAATGGTCAATAAGCAAGGTTGGGAAAAGTTTAACCTTACTAAACTTCAGAGAAATGCACACCAGGGGGAGAGAGAAATCCGGCCTACATAGGGCCACAAGCCTCTTCCGGTCAGAAAAGCACCGGGGCAGCTGGGGCGCAGGGTCGGCTGACACTCGCCAGCTACCCACAACACCCGCCACAGGATCTTAAGACTTCTGGTGAGTGGAGCACAGCTTCTGCTCCAATCCAATTGTACGCGGGACCTGAGACTGCATTAGTTAGGGAAGCAGAAACCGGCCTGAGTAGGGCCACAGGCCTCATCCGGCCGGATCAGCGCAGGGGTAGCTGGAGCACAGGGTTGCCTGACAACCGCCAGCTACCCACGACCCCCGCCGCAGGATTTTGGGACTGCTGGTGAGTGGAACACAGCTTCTGCTCCAATCTTTAAACAGTGACAACTATAACAACTAACCCCAGAGATTACCAGATGGCGAAAGGTAAACGTAATAATCTTACTAACAGAAACCAAGACCACTCACCATCATCAGAACCCAGCACCCCCACTTCGCCCAGTCCAGGGCACCCCAACACACCGGAAAAGCTAGACACGGATCTAAAAGCATATCTCCTGATGATGGTAGAGGACTTCAAGAAGGACTTTAATAACACACTTAAAGAAATACAGGAGAACAATGCTAAACAGGCAGAAGACACTAAAGAGGAAGCACAAAAATCCCTTAAAGAATTGCAGGAGAACACTGCTAAAGAGTTACAAATCCTTAAAGAAAAACAGGATAACATAATCAAACAGGTAGAAGTCCTTAAAGAAAAACAGGAAAACACATCCAAACAGATGATGGAAATGAACAAAACCATACTAGACCTAAAAAGTGAAGTAGACACAATAAAGAAAACCCAAAATGAGCCAACACTGGAGATAGAAACCCTAGGAAAGAAATCTGGAACCATAGATACGAGCATCAGCAACAGAATACAAGAGATGGAAGAGAGAATCTCAGGTGCAGAAGATTCCATAGAGAACATCGGCACAACAATCAAGGAAAATGGAAAATGCAAAAAGATCCTAACTCAAAACATCCAAGAAATACAGGACACAATGAGAAGACCAAACCTACGGATAATAGGAGTGGATGAGAATGAAGATTTTCAACTCAAAGGACCAGCAAACATCTTCAACAAAATTATAGAAGAAAACTTCCCAAATCTAAAGAAAGAGATGCACATGAACTTACAATAAGCCTACAGAACTCCAAATAGACTGGACCAGAAAAGAAATACCTCCCGACACATAATAATCAGAACAACAAATGCTCTAAATAAAGATAGAATACTAAAAGCAGTAAGAGAAAAAGGCCGAGTAACATATAAAGGCAAGCCTATCAGAATTACACCAGATTTCTCACCAGAGACTATGAAAGCCAGAAGATCCTGGACGGATGTTATACAGACACTAAAAGAACACAAATTCCAGCCCAGGCTACTATACCCAGCCAAACTCTCAATTAACATAGATGGAGAAACCAAAGTATTCCACGACAAAACCAAATTCACACATTATCTCTCCACGAATCCAGCCCTTCAAAGGATAATAACAGAAAAAAAACAATACAAGGACAGGAACCACGCCCTAGAAACAACAAGAAGGTAATCCCTCAACAAACCTAAAAGAAGACAGCCACAAGAACAGAATGCCAACTTTAACAACAAAAATAACAGGAAACAACAATTACTTTTCCTTAATATCTCTTAATATCAATGGACTCAACTCCCCGATAAAAAGACATAGACTAACAAACTGGCTACACAAACAAGACCCAACATTTTGCTGCTTACAGAAAACTCATCTCAGAGAAAAGGATAGACACTACCTCAGAATGAAAGGCTGGAAAACAATTTTCCAAGCAAATGGCATGAAGAAACAAGCTGGAGTAGCCATTCTAATATCTGATAAGATTGACTTCCAACCCAAAGTCATTAAAAAAGACAGGGAGGGACACTTCATACTCATCAAAGGTAAAATCCTCCAAGAGGAACTATCAATCCTGAATATCTATGCTCCAAATACAAAGGCAGCCACATTCATTAAAGAAACTTTAGTAAATCTCAAAGCACACATTGCACCTCATACAATAATAGTGGGAGACTTCAACACACCACTTTCACCAATGGACAGATCATGGAAACAGAAACTAAACAGGGACACAGAGAAACTAAGAGAAATTATGAATCAAATGGATCTGGCAGATATCTACAGAACATTCTATCCTAAAACAAAAGGATATACCTTCTTCTCAGCACCTCATGGTACCTTCTCCAAAATTGACCACATAATTGGTCACAAAACAGGCCTCAACAGATACAAAAATATTGAAATTGTCCCATGCATCCTATCAGATCACCATGGACTAAGGCTGATCTTCAATAACAAAATAAATAATAGAAAGCCAACCTTCACGTGGAAACTGAACAACACTCTTCTGAATGATACCTTGGTCAAGGAAGGAATAAAGAAAGAAATTAAGGACTTTTTAGAGTTCAATGAAAATGAAGCCACAACATACCCAAACTTATGGGACGCAATGAAAGCATTTCTAAGAGGAAAACTCATAGCTCTGAGTGCCTCCAAAAGGAAACTAGAGAGAGCACACATTAGCAGCTTGACAACACACCTAAAAGCACTAGAACAAAAGGAAGCAAATTCACCCAAGAGGAGTAGACGGCAGGAAATAATCAAACTCAGGGGCGAAATCAACCAAGTGGAAACAAGAAAAACTATTCAAAGAATCAACCAATCAAGGAGCTGGTTCTTTGAGAAAATCAACAAGATAGATAAACCCTTAGCCAGACTCACTAGAGGGCACAGGGAAAGCATCCTAATTAACAAAATCAGAAATGAAAAAGGAGACATAACAACAGATCCTGAAGACATCCAAAACACCATCAGATCCTTCTACCAAAGGCTATACTCAACAAAACTGGAGAACCTGGATGAAATGGAGAAGTTCCTAGACAGATACCAGGTACCAAAGTTGAATCAAGATCAGGTTAATGATCTAAACAGCCCTATATTCCCCAAAGAAATAGAAGCAGTCATTAATAGTCTCCCAACTAAAAAAAGCCCAGGACCAGATGGGTTTAGTGCAGAGTTCTATCAGACCTTCAAAGAAGATCTAATCCCAGTTCTTCACAAACTATTCCACAAAATAGAAACAGAAGGTACTCTACCCAACTCATTCTATGAAGCCACAATTACTCTGATACCTAAACCACAAAAAGACCCAACAAAGATAGAAAACTTCAGACCAATATCCCTTATGAATATTGATGCAAAAATCCTCAATAAAGTTCTTGCTAACCGAATCCAAGAACACATCAAAACAATCATCCATCCTGACTAAGTAGGTTTCATCCCAGGGATGCAGGGATGGTTCAATATACGGAAATCCATCAACGTAATCCAGTATATAAACAAACTCAAAGACAAAAACCACATGGTCATCTCGTTAGATGCGGAAAAAGCATTTGACAAGATCCAACACCCATTCATGATAAAAGTCTTGGAAAGATCAGGAATTCAAGGCCCATACCTAAACATGATAAAAGCAATCTACAGCAAACCAGTAGCCAACATCAAAGTAAATGGTGAGAAGCTTGAAGCAATCCCTCTAAAATCAGGGACTAGACAAGGCTGTCCACTTTCTCCATACCTATTCAACATTGTACTTGAAGTCCTAGCCAGAGCAATTCGACAACAAAAGGAGATCAAAGGGATACAAATTGGAAAAGATGAAGTCAAAATATCACTTTTTGCAGATGATATGATAGTATATATAAGTGACCCTAAAAATTCCACCAGAGAACTCCTAAGCCTGATAAACAGCTTCTGTGAAGTAGCTGGATATAAAATTAACTCAAACAAATCAATGGCCTTTCTCTACACAAAGAATAAACAGGCTGAGAAAGAAATTAGGGAAACAACACCCTTCTCAATAGTCACAAATAATATAAAATATCTTGGCGTGACTCTAACTAAGGAAGTGAAAGATCTGTATAATAAAAACTTCAAGTCTCTGAAGAAAGAAATTATAGAAGATCTCAGAAGATGGAAAGATCTCCCATGCTCATGGATTGGCAGGATCAACATTGTAAAAATGGCTATCTTGCCAAAAGCAATCTACAGATTCAATGCAATCCCCATCAAAATTCCAAATCAATTCTTCAACGAATTAGAAAGTGCAATCTGCAAATTCATCTGGAATAACAAAAAACCTAGGATAGCAAAAACTCTTCTCAAGGATAAAAGAACCTCTGGTGGAATCACCATGCCGGACCTAAAGCTCTACTACAGAGCAATTGTGATAAAAACTGCATGGTACTGGTATAGTGACAGACAAATAGACCAATGGAATAGAATTGAAGACCCAGAAATGAACCCACACACCTATGGTCACTTGATCTTCGACAAGGGAGCTAAAAACATCCAGTGGAAGAAAGACAGCGTTTTCAACAAATGGTGCTGGCACAACTGGTTGTTAACATGTAGAAGAATGCGAATCGACCATTCCTATCTCCTTGTACTAAGATCAAGTCTAAGTGGATCAAGAAACTTCACATAAAACCAGAGACACTGAAACTTATAGAGGAGAAAGTGGGGAAAAAGAGGAGAAAGCCTTGAAGATATGGGCACAGGGGGAAAATTCCTGAATAGAACAGTAATGGCTTGTGCTGTAAGATCGAGAATTGACAAGTGGGACCTCATGAAACTACAAAGCTTCTGCAAGGCTAAAGACACCATCAATAAGACAAAAAAAAACACCAACAGATTGGGAAAGGATCTTCACCTATCCTAAATCAGATAAGGGACTAATATCCAATATATATAAAGAACTCAAGAAGGTGGACTCCAGAAAGTCAAATAACCCCATTAAAAAATGGGGCTCAGAACTGAACAAAGAATTCTCAACTGAGGAATACCGAATGGCAGAGAAACACCTGAAAAAATGTTCAACATCCTTAATCATCAGGGAAATGCAAATCAAAACAACCCTGAGATTCCACCTCACACCAGTCAGAATGGCTAAGATCAAAAATTCAGGTGACAGCAGATGCTGGCGAGGATGTGGAGAAAGAGGAACACTCCTCCATTGTTGGTGGGATTGCAAGCTTGTACAACCACTCTGGAAATCAGTCTGGCGGTTCCTCAGAAAATTGGACATAGTACTACCGGAGGATCCAGCAATACCTCTCCTGGGCATATATCCAGAAGATGTCCCAACCGGTAAAAAGGACACATGCTCCACTATGTTCATAGCAGCCCTATTTATAATAGCCAGAAGCTGGAAAGAACCCAGATGTCCCTCAACAGAGGAATGGATACAGAAATTATGGTACATTTATACAATGGAGTACTACTCAGCTATTAAAAAGAATGAATTTATGAAATTCCTAGCCAAATGGATGGACCTGGAGGGCATCATCTTGTGTGAAATAACACAATCACAAAGGAACTCACACAATATGTATTCACTGATAAGTGGATATTAGCCCAAAACTTAGGATACCCAAGATATAAGATACAATTTGCTAAACGCATGAAACTCAAGAAGAATGAAGACCAAAGTGTGGACACTGTGCACCTTCTTAGAATTGGGAACAAAACACCCAGGGAAGGAGTTACAGAGACAAAGTTCGTAGCTGTGATGAAAGGATGGACCATTTAGAGACTGCCGTATCCAGGGATCCATCCCATAATCAGCTTCTAAACGCTGACACCATTGCATACACTAGCAAGATTTTGCTGAAAGGACCCAAATATAGCTGTCTCTTGTGAGACGATGCCGGGGCCTAGCAAACACAGGAGTGGATGTTCACAGTCAACTATTGGATGTATCACAGGGCTCCCAATGGAGAAGCTAGGGAAAGTACCCAAGGAGCTAAAGGGATCTGCAACCCTATTGTTGGAACAACATGATGTACTAACCAGAACCCCGGAGCTCTTGTCTCTAGCTGCATATGTATCGAAAGATGGCCTAGTCGGCCATCAATGGAAAGAGAGGCCCATTGGACTTGCAAACTTTATATGCCCCAATATAGGGGAATGCCAGGGCCAAAAGAATGGGAATGGGTGGGAAGGGAAGTGGGGGGCGCTATGGGGGACTTTTGGGATAGCATTGGAAATGTAATTGAGGAAAATATGTAATAAAAATATTAAAAATCAAAAAAAAAAAAGAAATGCACACCAAAACTATTTTGAACTTCTACTATACTCCAAAAAGAATGGTAGTCACAAGAAGAAAAAAGAAAGAAAGAAAGAAAAAGAAAGAAAGAAAGAAAGAAAGAAAGAAAGAAAGAAAGAAAGAAAGAAAGAAAGAAAGAAAGCAAGCAGTTGGTACGTGGCTTGGGGTATTAACTGTCCCAGCCACTACAGACATCACTATAAAGGCTTTTCAAAAAAACTAACAAAAGGAGCTTCTCATGGCCCTGCAGATATTTACCCAAAGATCTCAAAATCAACACAGCACAAAGAAGCAATAATGTCTACTGCAGTACTACTCACAACCAGTAAGTTATTCAAAGATCAGTATCCAATTATCATAGGGCAATGAAAATGTGGTATATTCTACATAGTAGAATGTTTTTCAGCCATTAAGAGGAACAAAATCATCTCTTGCATGAACACACACACACTGGAGATAATTATATTAAGCAAATTAAACCAATCTCAGAAAGACAAATACTATGTGCTTTCTCTTATATATCAATCCTAGATTTTATATAGATTCATAAAATCATGTGTGTGTGTGTGACATGGAAGCAGAAGAGAAATTGTCTCAGACAATATATGGAACATGTGAGGGAATAAGTTTAATATATTGTATGGATATTAATTTAAAAATAGTAACTTCAAATGGTACCAAATAAAAAGAGTTCTGAAAATAGCACTGCCCTCTAGGACAGATTGCGTTAGATGTCCCTTTTGATACTTGTATGAAGGTGCCAACCTGCGATGACTTTAGAATTAACAATCTTGTCACAGCTCAGCTAAGTGCGTGGATACAACCATAACAGCATTGTTGAGCCTGAAATTCTTCAATTATAATATGAAAAGAGTACAAGGCTGTTTTGAATTTTGTATAGTAAATATAAAGCCTGCAGTATCCACTGGGGTCTTAGATAAGTGTAGACTTTACTGTGAGCACTATAAGTGGCTCCTAATTCTTGATTATGTTAAATCTTTAGGAATGTCCTTGAACAAAATGGTCTGAGGTGCATTATGGAAGGGCTTTTAGTCTGGTGTCAGGAGAAAACAAGGCCCTGCCAAACACACAACCATTATTTTTAGCTCTTCTCGATGTTCACTGCCTAGCAGCTATGGAGCCTGCTCCCTGTGCGTCTCAGCCAAGTTTTACAGTAATATAATGATTTTGATTCATGTCCTTTGTTACAGAATTTTTAGCTGCTTTCCTTCTGAAAACATGTTCTGTTGTTATCCTGAGAACATCTGCGACATTGTGTTTTCCTAAGAACTTAAATTCTCAGTCAGGGGGCAGCCAGAGGCTGCACTAAACATGGACAGCTTCTAACAGAGGAGTTCTCTGAGCTGTCTGCTGCCATTCCACTCATGGTATCTCTCACAGAGGCTGTATTCTCCTAGACTTCTGGAACCAGCAGGGCCAGCTCTCCAACTAGGGGTGACTGACAGGTGAAATACAGCTTTGTTCTTGTTCTACCTGGGCTTGACGCACCAGAGCTACTGATAAATGGTGTTATGGCAGATTAACATCAAAGCATAAGTTCCCCCTGAAATACAGCCCGGGAAGTGAGTGTGAGTGGCATGAGCCTCAGCCTGCTAATCACTCTGTTCTGCAAGAATGACTGTCCCCATCTAGAAGCTTTCCTGGGCACACATGGCAAGGACATCTGTCACCCAAGTATAATGGGATGGGAGTGGAAGGGGATATGGGAACAGTGGTTAGAAAATCTCACCTAAAGATATTAATATTAGATTATTTTTCAACTTTGTACTAGTGAAAGCACATGATCAATACTCACCCTTTGCTGACCTTAACACACAGGAAGACACAGAAGGTAAGCCAAAGATTGGGTGCCAGTTTAGAGTCTAAGACCTCTGTGAATGGGTGACTTCCCTGGGCCCAGTTTCCTCTAGCAAGGTGAAGACATACTGTGTCTAGTTGACATGTAGGTGCACTAGCATCTCTTGAATTTTAGACTCTATACTAACCCACCTCTGTCCCTGAAGGCCCTGCTTCTACTCTGCTCACCTAAATTTTGGGGCCACAAAAGTTTCATGAATATTATGTAAGCCAATAGTAAAATGAGAAAACAATTCCTAAAATATCAACTTTTATAGTTAACAATTACTGGAAATATCACAAAGATAAGATTATATTGATTTATATACTAATTATCTAAAAGCATCTCCATATATGCTTATATTCTATGTTGTGGGCTACATACTTCATAACTGTGTCTTCATATGCCAAAATTCTATAATATCCTCTTTAACAGACAGACTAAAAAGATAATTCAGATTTTATAGGAACATGATCAATCAAAAATCTATTATTAATGATGACTAATCCAGTTTTAGTCCCATACTTCACTTTTAGTTGTGTCATGTGCATTTTTTGTGGTGGTATAAAATTTGGTAAAATTTCTCTTGTCTTTGTGTGTGAATTATGAGCTTACATGTATTCTCATTCCCTTAGGCAAAGAATGTGGCCACTTTACCTGTGCCTCTGATCTAATTCAGTGTTCATTCTTTACTGACCTTAAAGATACAACAGGGAATTTAAGAAGATGGCCCTATTCTTAAATCTATAACCAATATGTATCCCTGACCAATCATAAATGGCCTTTAAAGTAGATGGTACCCATGTGTCAGGGCATTAAGAGAGTGTCTACCCTATGACTCTCTCTGTACCCTGAAACTATACCTTTACTCAACCAACCAATTTGTATTACCTCATTATGAACTGCCTTTTCTTCTCTATACATACCTTTGGAATTCTGTCCCTTTCCGTGCAGTCCCCTCCTTTTGCTCATAGGTCAGTTCATCTTTCTTCCTCTTCAACTGGTCTCAGACGTCCCCAAGGAAAGACAAAGAACTTTCTACTTTCATAAGGCTTTGTTAAAACAGACAAAACTCAGTGTCACAAGCAAAAGATACCAGCAGCAACAGGATTCTCCATCTTTCTAAATCAAACTTTACTCTGCTTTGAGTTTTCAACTTTCCATGGCAATCAGATGAGCTGTAGGTCTCTCCAGACTCCTTTGCCTGACAACAGGTATCCCCGCTCTGCTCAAGGGTGGGGACATTGAGCAATGGAGAACTATTTAGGAGTCTAAACATTACCGCCGTCTTTAGGAAATAAGATGAGAGGAGAAACAGGTCTGTGTTAACTTGTAGTTTTGATTAACTTCCTTCAGTGAACCAGACATTTCCCCAAGAGGACTGAATAAAGAACACTGAGTTCATGTGCTCCCATTAGAGTGAGTCTCTAAAGAGGAAAAAAAAAACAAGAGAGAAGGAGAGAGAAACATTTTTTTTTTAAGAAGAAAGGAAGTGTCAGAGAAGAAGATAACAAAATGCCTTTCACATTGTTTCTCTTTCAATTCTAGAAATGGGCAACATTTCATCTTTGGAGCAGGATAAATGTTTTCTCAAGCCTGGCCCAGGAGGGTGGATTATAGACCAGAAAGGGCTGAAGAAAGCAGAACCAGAAAGTAAAAATAGTCAGGTCATGTTAAAGTCACTTTCCCTGTACAGTCAGGACAAGGAGTCAGAAGGACAGAATAAAAGGTTAGCACTATGGTACCTTGGACTCCTTTTTCTTGTGTGAGAATGAAAGTGTTATCCTTCCTGTTAAAAACTGTCCATCCTAAAGAGCTGGCTCGTTTCTCTACAATCCTGTTTTCTCAGAAAGCCAGACAAGCTGCTACGCTTGAGCACAGTGCTATATACATTCAGTGTGAGTGGACATTCTGATTTGACACCCTACATTTTTAGGGTCTGAAGAGGGAGCTCAGTCAAAAACAATGATTGCCTATAACTTTTATTTAAGGGTCAAGAGGAAGGAAGGGAGAGAGGAAAAAAAGAGAAGGAACAGAAGAGCTCTTATGAAGAAAAAAAAACCCTCAGTAACAAATGGCCATTGAGGTCTGGTTTTCCTTGTATGCCTAAGACTTTGGGTCTTTCAAGTAAAGCTCCTCGGCAAGAAAATAATAATTAAAAAACAGTAAGGGAGCTAATTACTCTTCACTTGCCATACATACTTACTGAATGAATCAATCAGTGAATATGTTCTTGTTGTGGTTAGTTCATTTTCATGAATCTATTTAGTCAAAACCGTGTTCATGTGATCTGGGGTAAAGGTGTTCTCTGAATATCTACACAACTATGTCTTTGAGAGCAGTGCTTAGAAACAGCTATTATTGAACTGAAACCATAACAAACTTGCTACTTCTATAATGGTAGGATTTCCTCCTCTTTCCTCCCCAGGAAAAAGGCTGTAAGTTAACTCTATGTCCTCCAACAAAGTATGAAGGCAGAGATTTTGGATTTGGTACCAACTGGTTAACTAGACATTACAATACACAAAGCAAGGGAAGATGATAAAATAAAATAAAATAAATGAACAAAAACCATTTTTTCTTAGTCAAAACATGTCTTAATGTCAGTGATCCAAATAACATGTTAAGTTCCAGATCAAGGGACCACCTCTCACTGCCAGCTGATCTGCAGATGATACAGAAGAGTCCAGTTATCTCACTTGCCTCTTCCCTAGTTAGCAGAACTTATTTAAATTCCTTCTGCTCCCCTCTCCTCATTTTTATAACCCACCTAGAGCAAATTACCAGTATTGATAAACCATTAGAAAATAAAATAAGCAACAATTTTATTGACAGCAAATGAAATAAGGCCCCCGTTGTGTGGATTTTCAGCCATTGAGCTTTCTGCATTCATTAAAACTCTGCAAGCAGCATGTGTTAAATTTTTGATATATGCAGTGCTTACTGAAATCTTTATCTACATTAGCTGAGACACCAATTTGCACATGCGGCTGCATCCTAATGGGCTGATTTATTGTGGTTTTCTGAGGTTTACTAATGAAAGAGCTTGGAGTGTTTTTTTAGTGGCCAGAGTCAATTTTATTTTTGAACTCAGCAGATTGTGTCAGAGTCTGTGCCATTCAGTGTCTCCGTATCAATTCAAATAAATCGTCCAAGCTGCCGACCATTCAGAGGAGCTGGCAGTGTGACAGATTGGCATGCAGGATGGGAACTACCTGTACATCTGCACAAATTCAGGGACTAGTATAAGAAAGAAAAGCCACAGGATCCCCAAATGTCCTGAGGGGAGAAGTACCTACAAAATAAGGGGGAGAAAGTCTTATACAAATAAATAAATGCAAATAAAAAATACAAATTCAGAATTGCAGTAACTACCCCACTATTGCCATGTCAGGCAGAGAGAGGCATTCCCAGTGGATGGCTGATGCATCTTGACCATCCAGGAGACAGTCTGAGTTCAGTATATTATTGAAGATAGAATTCCATTTAACTTTCTGGTAGAACTGAAGGTATTTTAAAGACATACTTGTTCTATCCCCCAGGACATTGAAATTTCCTCAAGATTCTCCTACTGAAGTAGAAAGGCTGAGTCTCTCAGGGCAACCAGTGCAGAAACTTGTCTCTTCAAAAAATATTCCATCTTGTGAAACCTGGTGGAGCCCAGACAACGGTGAGCCAATGATGGTGAAACCACACTTTAACAAGACCTGATGAATTATACATAGTTCTTCCCATCTACTTAATGTTGTGTTAGGGCTCTAATGGCTCAGTTTCTTTTTCTCTCTTCCCAGTGTGATTACATTGAACACATCTCTGTTTTTCACTGTAAGTTACCTCTTTCAGTTTCCTTATTAGGGACAGGGGCTGAGCACATCTAGTTGCATTGCTGGAAATGAGACTCAGATCTGAATTCTGATAATTATACATTTGAGAAGTATCTAGTGTCTTAAAAGCTGAGTTTAAGGTGCTCTCAGATCTACACAGGACCAAGATTCTAGTTTGTCTAATTCTAGAGGAGGTTACAGAAGAACAGGGATTGGTGTGGGTGCAATACACTTGCTCCTATTAGTGTAAGCCTTGGGTTAATCTTCATTGATGTTTTCTAACTGAGTCAAGCAACACAACCAGGACCTAATCTGGTATAATAATCACGGTTCACAGCCCAGAAAACATTAAAGCAATAACGAGCAAATTTGTCAAAAAACACATAAAACTTTCCTTATTCCTTTTTCAAATGTTTTAGTCGGTTTGTTCCATGGAGTTCTGAAGTTTCTTGTGATGAACCAGACTACCTCTATCTTAGGCTGTAAAATCATCTTATGAAAAAGAGTAGGTTTATTCCTGTTTATGATTAAATCTCTGTATCTCAAAGACCAGGCTATGCCTCATCTGCAATTTTTACTATAAGTGGTTCTGTACCGCCTCTTCCTGGAAACAGCAACCTTATCTTTTTTTTTCAAAAAGTTGTTAAAACCACATTGCAACCATGCCTTTGTTTCAGGACCATTTTTGAAAACCTATCTTTGTTTCAAAGTGTTGTTATGACTACACTGTTATGACTACCTTATTACGTTCTGCTTCTATAACCCCACCTATTTGTCTGCCAAATCCCCCATTTGGAAATGTCCTGCCCCTGAACTATAAAAGCCTATGTTCCCCATATTCAAGGATGACCTCTGGAACCTTGACTTATGGGAAGATAGTTCATGTACATGAATAAAAACGCTGGCTATAATTAATTTGGCCATGATGACTTGTGTCTGTGTCCTTTATCCTCAAATCTTTGGGATTAGAAAATCTTTGGTCTGTTGTGCCAGGAAGTGTTCACGAACCCCAAAAGACCAGCAAAGAGCCGACCACAATGTAATCGCATTAGAGTCACAAACTCAAGCTTGGTTACCTCGTCAACCCTGACACAGCCCCGAATTCTCATCGGGACAAGGTTTTATAGGAGATGGGAGAAAGGGAGGGGCGATTTATCTCAGCAAGCATCTAATTGAATGACTATTGGAAGCTGACAGGTGGGTGCTCTGAAGCAAGACTGTGAACAATAACAAATGGCACATCTGAAACAATCAGACCACTCTTTGATTAACTGTTGCTAGGAAGTAACAAGGGAGTAACTCTGGGGTACTGACGAAGGCCAAGTCATGGGGTCCTTCCCAGGACTTGGGTGCAGCTTGGATTCAGCTGCTGGTCAAATTCTCAGGCTCTTTTTCTTTTAAGGTGGAGGCTGGTCACAAGATGGAGTAGGTCTGGCCTCTCATGTCTTGCTTCCTCTGTGAAAAGAGTTCAAAATATTCAAGAGATTATCTTACCCTCTAATAGACTATTCCAAGAATAAGTTGGCTTCTCAACTTTTCCATCTTGGAGCAGCTATTTATCATCTAAATCCCAGACACCCAGAAGAAGTGTGAATGTGAGGAGTCCTAGAAGGAACACGCAGCAGCCCTTCCTCTGTGGTGCAGTGATAGTTCAGGTTTAATGAATCCTGGTGATGCACCTGGCTTTTGTTATTTTCAGAGCATTTCTGAGAAAGATCATGAAGTCAAGGCAGGTGAGTGTGGATCTAGTTTAACAACCTGTGTCTCTGCGTGGCTTGAGCTATGAGCATGCATGCCCTTCTTAACAAGGCATCTAACAGTCAGGGATCCCCCACCTACATCAAATTGTATAGACATCCTGCTCCAAGCAACATAATAGGTGGCCACCCCTCCTTTATCCAGTGTCCCCTCCTTTATAGTCAAACATAGGCTAAAATATGTTGCAAGCAATGTATCAATCTAACCTGCACTAGTATTGAATATATGTACAGTAAGTCAAATTGTTATCTGAGTGGACTTTAGGAAAAATGCACTATTTACCACTTCATGCCTGTGCCTAATTTTGAATACCTATGAATTAAATCAAATGCAACTTGGAGAGGACAAGTATGGCAGAGAAAGTCTTATTTAACTCAAGTTTGCCAATCAAAACAAAGAACCACCCATAGCATGCCCCTTAAAAACAAATGGTCTCCTATGGGGCACCATAAAAGGAAGCCCTAAACAATAACTAAGTCTCTTGGGCACTCTAGCTCAATGACCTGCTATTTACTCCATTACATTTTATCCTATTCTATCTCTTTAATTCAAACTTCTTTATACTTTGCTGTCTGAAAACTTTGAGCAAGAAGCTGGAAATGCTGTGCCTCCACCATACACATACCTCCAAATACACACACACACACACACACACACACACACACACACACACACGCATGCATGTGTGCACGCATGTGCTCACACACTCGGAACAAACCAATCAGGATGAAATCATTGTACCCTGTATAAGTCGTGTTTGATGTGGGTCTGCAGTCTGAAGCCTGAACGGCTGACTGCACATTCCACTCTAGAATGCTTGTTATCTTGTTTATCTTGTCCTAGGAAAACCTGACCTCCAGTTTAAACTTTGAGACAGATTATAAAACAGCCTTCCATGAAATTCCAACACTCTGGCACAATTTTAAACAAAAATTACCCTGATGCAATACGGAGGACAATTTTTTTAATTGAGAAACAAAACACATTCTGTCCAGGGCTGCGAAGTTGACTTTCATAACAGGAGGGAGTTGTTCAGATTCTGGCAAAGGCAGTTGTAAATTTTCACTTCCCCACTAATTGTCTTGATAACCCCAGGCTATATCCTAATTACTTTTTGTCTTTGGTTTCCCCACTTTGAAAACAAGGAAAATAATAGTTTTCTTTAAGGTAGTTAGCAGGATTAAGCAGAATTATATCTTTTATAAAACACTTAAAGCAAGACCAAGAAACACAAAACATACATTCAATCAATACAATTTTCTTTCTCCAAACTTCTAGGGGAGAGCTGAACAGATGTAGAAAGAAACCTTGGGCTACCCCAGGACTACCAAGACATGGGTGGTCTTCAAATTTCAACAAATAATTAGAAAAACAGGAGTTTTGAATTTCAAAACTAGATCTTTTAGGGATGCTAGGAGAAGACACAAACATAACTTCTACTAAGAGATGACCACAGACACAGGAAAAATGCTGTCCACATTGATGGAAGAAGAGATTTTTTTTTTTAAAGGCAGAAGTAACTTAAACATTAAATGTGAAGGTAAGCCTCTTCTTTGACAATAAAACAATCCAAATATGTGACTTTGGTGGCAAGCATTCTTAGGAACCTCAAAGCTGTCAACTCCAGGCTTGCAGACGGATGAGCACAGCGGCACACAGTGAATGAAAACACATGCAGCACACACAGAAAAGGCAGACTGTGGGATCAAAGCCAGAAACTATTCTTGGGTTGTTTTTCTCTTCAAAATAAGCTTTTTTCCCCCATGATGCTAAATTTAACCAGCTGAATTTCTTTTTGTGAAAACAGTATTCTATTCAGCCTTTTCAAAAGACTTGCCATTTAATAAGAAGTGGTCATTTTCTCCTAGGGAGGAAACCCCCTGCGCTACAGCTCTTCCTGGAAGAGGCCTGGCATATTATGAATGCTCATCACCCCTATCTGAGTGGCTGGAGCCTCTACTACTTAGAGCTGAAAAAAAAATGATGAAATTACTGCACCCAACAAGAATGAAGTATAGGGAATGCTCTCTGATTACAAGCCACACATTTTGTGTCTGAGGAAGAAACACAGGAGCCTACTTATCTTCCATTGTCACCATACCTGGGAAGAGGGCACCTCAAGTTAAACACTGTCTCCATAAGACTGGCCTTTGGCAATGTCTGTCTGAAAGGCATTTTTTATTGCTAATTGATGTGGGAGGGCTCAGCCCACTATGGGCAGTTTATCCTTCCACATGTAAGCTTGGGATAAATTTTTAAAAGTAGCTGAGCAAGCCAGGGAATCAAACTAGTAAGCAGTGGTTTCTTGTTCAAGATCCTACCATGATTTCCTGCTTGGCTTTCCTGGTTAGTGAACTATGACTCTAAGAGGAAATCATCCCTTTTTGCCCTGACGTGCTTCTAGTCATGGTATTTAATCACAAGGGAAAATGATAAGGCAACAGTAAGAGCAGAGCTAGAGCTGTTGAAGAAATGGCTGGTGTAATTAAGGCTATTGTTTAGAAGGAATTAGATGCTAAAGGATGAAAGAGTCAGCAGCCAAGTTAGAGCAATGGAACCGTGTGCCATGGGCAATTTCTCAGATTCCTGCTTATGTGAGAAACTTACCACAGACTAATCAAAGTGTATCCTAAACCCACAATAATCAGAGCAAGGAAAGAGATGCATGCAGAGCTAAAGCATCTGAGGAAGGCACCACTAAACGACAACAAGAGTAGCCAGGTAAGTTGGTTTGTTAGTCAAAGGTTAGGCACATTTTCAGTCTGGGAGATAACTGCTCCTTACCATATTATTATAACTAGACATGCCTTCCAGAAGAGAGGATGGACTCATATGTTCTCAGATCTAACATAGACGAGTTGACCGTTGTTCCATTCACCCACCACACTGCTAAACTCTGAAAATAGTGTCTCTGAGCCCCTTATATCCAAACTATTACTATGCAGTCAGCAGATGAATTTGCCTACTTCTTCTGGTTTACCTGCTCTACTTGATAGACCATGCCCTGCCCTATCCAGATGACAGTTTCTTAAGAAGACAGATACCCCGGTTTGAAGAAATCAGTCCATTCCCCCTGAATCTCTCCTCTAGGAGAGAGTTGAGAAGTTGTTCTGTGCTGTGGTTTTACAGCTCCTGACTTATGGTCCTAACAAATACTTAGCTTTTCCAGGCTCTTTGTCTCATCTGCTATGATGAAATAAATCTAGGGATGTAAGGCATCCCTCCAGGATCTAGAGAGATGGATCAGTAGTTGAGAGCATGTTTCTCCTCCAGTTGATCCACGTTATTTTCCCTGGAGGCACATGGTGTCTTACAATGACCTGGAACTCAGTTTCAGGGCAATCTGATACCTTTTTCAAGCCTTCATAGACACCAGCATACTCAAGGCATATGTTCACCATACACATACATAATTTTTAAAAATACTTAACTAACCTCATTCCTGGTCCTCAAAAATTTATAAAACCCCGATGTTTTCTTTGTTGAAGTAATTTCTCTGAAGATTCTTTTCTGGATCTACCCTGTTATCCTTTGATGGCTCTCTTTCCTACTCTTGCTTCAAGTGTTATGAGGTTCCTCTCCAGGTTTTAAAGGGAAGCCCTCCTTCCTTATAAGCCTCGGATACCCTAATTTTGATACATTGTTATTCTTTTCTAGACCTCTTCCAACCTCAATGTCTAGTCATGGTTTGGTGGCCCTTTCCTCTAATGATGCTACCAGCATGCATTCTACTACCCCTTTCCCTTTATAGATCTAAAACCACAAGAAAGGAAAAACACGATGACTATAAAATATTCACAAAGTCTAAGTCATAGCATTGCATGTGTTTGATGGCCAGAAACTGAGTCTGAACTGCCACAATGAGGAATTCATTCCTGGTTTCATCAAATGTGAAACATAGCCCATTATTTTTATATACCACATAGAAAAGAAAAGAGCACTGCCAATTAAACTGACACAATGTTCTCTGATGAGAAGAAACTATGTATCTATTGGAGGAAATCTGTGGAACTTACTTAGGTATTTATAGTGTAAGTGTTATATATAATTAATTTCCATCTACCATTGCCATCAACCAGAGTGCTTACTATGGCCAAAATGTGTTCATAACCAAATCTTTAGAGTCAAATTTTAAATCCAGAACTATAATAATCATATGTCTCACTGTACAGTTGTTCTGTAGTCTCAATTCCTGGATGCATTTGCTTTTATTTGTTTTTTAACACAGAGTCTCATAAAGCCAGCGATGATCTCAAAGTCAGTATGTAGTCAGGGATGACCTTGAACTCCTGACTTTCCTTTGTTTATCTTCTGAAAGATGAAAATTGAGGTGTGAGCTACCATGCCCATGTTTCAGAAATCATTTCAAAGATTGACACTTATGCAAGACTTGATGGTGGTGCTTTCAGATCATTTGAGAAGATGTCAATAGGAGATCCTCAGATGGAAAGCAGAATTCCTCCTCTTGGGCCTTTGAATGGTTGGTTGACTGAAATGCAAAGGAGATTTAGTCATCATTCACATCACAGCGGTAACAATCACACATGCACAGGCAATGACAGCTAGGTCAGGACCACCCTCAGCGAACATTGATTGTAAGACATGGTCACCAAAGAACATATGCTGAAAGATGTTGCACTGAGAAAGCAAAATGCAACTTAGAATTAGCAAATGCACTGCTGTACTGAACAAGATGCCTGAAGATACAATAGCTCTGACTTCATGTCCCAGGAACCAGTTCTTTGACTTTCTCAGCCTGGTAACCTATGCTTAACTCACTGTTTGATGTCTTGGTTCAATATACATATGCAAACAAGCTATATGCAACAAAAAGATAAACTCTTTTTCCAAGTGTACTTTCCCTGCCAGTTACCATGACAACCCCTCTGCCAATTCAAGTCACAGGAAAGGAACAAAACCCATGGACAATGTCATTCATCTCTATTTCATTGTCACTTTGCAAGAAAAAAAAAAAACAACAACTCTGTTTTTCTGTGAACTATGCTGATTTTCATAAACTGTATTGCATTGGACACATACATCATGGAAACTGACCTGACTCCTGTACTGGTAAGGGACAGAAACAGAACAGATAGAATGTACATTACAAAGGGGATTTATCTGACTAACATTCACAATATAGTCCAGGTAGTCCCACAGTAGCTTTGTACATGAGAAAGATGCTGAGAGCCTGGTAGCTGCCCAGTCCCCAATGCTGTAAGCCTCAGCAACCCCAACAGAGAGCTGAAAGTCTAGAAGATACCTGAAGAGCCATAAGAACCTGACTTGTAACGTCACTGGAGGATGCCTACAGCAGAACAGACAATAACCACCCAGGAGCAGGGGCTGACAGACAAAAGCAGCACCTTTTCCTTTGGACCTTATCTCTCTGCCATAGACAGAAAGTGCCATCCACTGTGGGAAGCGGTCTCCCTCTATCATTTAATATTTCCAGATCCACCCAAAAGCATGTCTCTTAGTTGATTCCAGATCCAATTAAATTGGCAATATTAACCACAGTTCTCACCCCAATGTATTTTACTGCCTTTTAGCCCAAAGGACATGTGAGGGTAGATGTGAGAAGGAGCACCGACAGTGGTCATAGGTATAGGGCTATCACCTGGTTCTAGGAGTATGAAGAACCAGTGCTTTTGGCAGAGACACAGAAGGTCTTGGACCAGAATCCAGACTGTCAATCTCGAGCCTCCTCCAAAGCTTAGAGATGAAAACACAAGCCAGTGCCCCTTGAGGCTCCACTTAAAAATTCTTTGACAAGAAGTCATCAATTATGCCCCAAGAATACTAAGGTCCTTCTATCAGATCACATGCAAACACAAACACACACACACACACACACACGCATGAACACACACACACACACACACACACACACACACACACACACACATACACCTCACACTCATCTGAAACAACTTCTGCCCTACTTCTGCTTCTCAGCCATCTCCTGCACAGTGCCTTCTCTGCCACAATGCAACTGCCAGCCTCTCCCCATGACTCTCATTCTCTGCTGTTGCTACTCTCCTCTTTATGGCTCTGACACCCATCTTCCTTGGGTTCTAACTTGTTTCTGATTTATTCCTTGAAACAATTGTGAACTTTGATGCTATTTTTCCTGGAGTGACTTATGCCAGGCATCATCGGTCCACTTTCTCAGCACAGTAATCTGGCTTCACCATGGCTGTGTAGATTCAAACCAAGTTGCAGCAGGTCTTGTTCTCAACTACCACAGTTCTTATAAGCCAACAGGCAAGAGAAGAGTGTCGATTCCAGCCATGTTACCCTACCCATCTCCCATTTCTCTCTTCCTTACCTTCTCCTCTTATCTTCCTTCTTCCTTTTTTCTTCATTTTCTTGTTTAAATAAATATTTTACATATTGAAGATATACAAGAAATATTGGCTTAGTCTAAAAAATATGTAAGGAAAGAATGAAATTACCAAACATTCATGATTCTGCCTCCACAAAATAAACAGCAACAAGAAAAGAAATACAGTATTTGGATTTATTCTTACAGAGTAACTTACTTCTTATTTGTATGTTGGGTTTTGTTTTTGTTCTGTTTGGTTTTGGGTTTGGTTTTTACTAGCTTGAAGTTTTACTTAGTACCTAAATGTTAAGCTCTAATGTTTGTATTTATTTTTGTATGAATGATTTCTTTATATAGAATCAAGAAATTTTCTCAGGAAATTTCAGTTGCAAAAATTATATAATTAAGATTTATTCACTTAAGACAAGATGACCTCTCTTTTCCTGGGCTGTAATGAAAGGCAGAAACATTTTGTTATCTTGATACTCTCAGTATTTCTTCCTATTTGCATGTGAATATTAATATCACACCATGCTGAATATCATAGGCAATTTCTTTTAAAATTATTATGTGTTTCAACAATATCTGTCCCCCATACTTTCTTTTTCTCTCCTTTCCCGATAATGTCCTTTCTCTCCTTATTCCCTCTTCTGCTTATATAGCTTTATGTATCTACATAAAACCTAGATTTCACAAATGAAAGAAAATATACAATACTTATCTTTTGAAGTGTGGCTTATTTCACTTAATATGATGATGGATCTCCAATTGCTTCCATTTTCCAGCAAATGACATAATTTTGAATACTTTAGTGTGGCTATATATGTTTCTCTCTCTCTCTCTCTCTCTCTCTCTCTCTCTCTCTCTCTCTGTGAGTGTGTGTGTGCATGTGTGTGTGTGTATGTGTGTATCACATTTTCTTCACTCATCTATTGATGAACACCTAAGCTGACTGATACCCTACACTACCTGTTATGAACAGTGACAAGTCCATCAATAATCCGGTTACTGGAATGAATTGACCACACTCTAAAGGAGGAGGCAGAAGGATTGAGAGTATTCAGCCAGCCTCAGAGCAAATTTGAAGCTATCTTCAGCTACTTGAGACCTTGACTCAAAAGCAAACATAAAAACCAGTAAAAATGACAAATAAAAAAAGAAAAGAAGAGAAGAGAAGAGAAGAGAAGAGAAGAGAAGAGAAGAGAAGAGAAGAGAAGAGAAGAGAAGAGAAGAGAAGAGAAGAGAAGAGAACTGGACAGAACATCCTCAAAAAGTAAAATACAAATGACCAATAAACACACAAAAAGGTTTTTTAGCTATCAGGAAGATGCAAATTAAAATTACATTGAGATTTCACCTCATGCTAGTCAGAATGGTTGTCATCAAGAAAACAAAAAATTTACATGATGACATAGAAATAATTTAAAATAGTGTTTGTTCTGAATGTTGGTAGTCCCTTCATAGCTTTGTTACAATGAAACCTTGAAGATATTTTTTTAAAAAAAGAAAAAAAATGCTGGTAATAAGGTAAGTAGAAAAGTTCCACACCGCACTGATAGAAGTGTAAACTGATCTAGCTACTATGGGAAACCCCACTGTTCTTTTAACTCAGTTGCTGCT
This sequence comes from Mus caroli, assembly GCF_978045245.1. Classification (NCBI taxonomy): domain Eukaryota; kingdom Metazoa; phylum Chordata; class Mammalia; order Rodentia; family Muridae; genus Mus; species Mus caroli. The sequence goes on along the minus strand of NW_028227258.1, from coordinate 140,583,482 downwards.
TACCAAGTACATGTTGCATATTCTGAAAGTCTTCCTTCCTAACTTAGACCACTATTGTTATTTGCTGTATATAGACCTAACTTTCAGGATTAAAATAGGATATTCCCTTTATCCACAATTGGGTATTGATTATTTTTTCCTTAAACTATAATACCAGCTGAAGAGATGTTCACAGCTCAAGAGCCAAGTTTCATAAGTGTCAAGCCACAACCTGGCATGCAACTGGCACCTGAAGGACCCATACCTGTGCATCAGTATGGCTGTCACTCACCTAAGCAAGAATATTCAGATGTTTAAGTTATTAAATTATGCAGCTTTCACTGATCTGAGTATAAAAGGAAAATATTATTGAATCCATATTTTTACTAAATAAAAGAATATCGTATTTAATTTTTACTCTCTGTGGGGTGAGAGATGGGGGGTGGGTGTCACAGCGCAAGTGTCAAGTACTAGAGACCAACTTATAAGAGCTGCCTCTCTCTTTTCATTGTACTGATTCCAGGAATCACACTCAAGTCTTTAGGGTTAACAGCAAGTCCCTTACCTGCTAAGCCATTTCACAGGCACACTCACTCTTCCTCTCTCACAAATGCTCCTTGCAGATATCTTATTACTTCGGAGGCCAGTGTTACATTTCATTAGTATGTTGAAATATGCATGAAAAATATGTTGTTTCAAACAATACCTACCCCCCCAATTATCTGTAATTCAATTTCTAAAATTATACTTAAGTGGTAATTAAGACAATTTTAGAAGAAAATTTAAAAAAAAATCCCCAGTATCTGTATTTGAATTTCTCTTGAGTGATTGCTTTCAGAATTGTATAGCTTTCTAAGGTTTTTGCAGAGACATCTATATTTGAATACAGCTAAATTCCCTCAGCTGGTAATGAGGAGAGGGCAGGGAAGGGTTGGGTAGCCCCCATTCTCATCTCCATAGGCTCTTGGTTGGCCTTTACATTTATGTGCTAAGGAGTCTCTCCACTAAAATACACTAGCAGACTAGAATGACTTCTACTTTGCAGTATGTAACAATGCAGAACCATGCATCTATTTGCTCTGCTAATCCCCAAGCTAACATTTGAGTGCTGTGAGCTTTTAATCAAATTCTCAATGTGCTAAGCAGCCAGCCACACCTGTGTGTTCTTTTGTGAGTTGTAAAGGCTGTCTTGGGTGGCCACTAACACCTCAATTTCAAGAAACCATAGAACTTTAGAGCTGGAAAAGTCTGTATATTATTTGTTACTTAACCTCCTAGCCACAAGAAAGGCATTGCTTGAAAACATGCCATGTTGCAATTTTGTTCTTGTTCGAATCCCTGTGCTCTTTAAAAGAAATAAAACCCACTCTCAAAGCTTTTATGGAGGAGCTTGTTAAATGTTCATTGGTGAGGTCTTTCGTTTATTATCACAAACTTTGAGGGAACTGTTGAGAGTATTGAAAAACACAGGCCACTAAGGTTGGATCATAAAGGTTTCCCGTGGGCTAGGTGTTGAATGCTAAATCTCTAGTGTGTGGTATAGAAATGGTAGAGACTCTAGGGGATAGGGCCTTCCATAAGGAAGTTCATGGAGGCTGGGATGCTAACAAGTAGCTCTCTTTTCCTCTTCACTTCTTAGTCTCTATGAGGTAAACTAGCCTCCTTATTCATGCCCTTCTACCATGAACCACTAGGCAGCCACAGGCTCAAAGCAACAGTGACCAGAGTCTGAAACCAGGGGCCACAATAAAGCTTTCATCTTTGATTCTCTTAAATATTTTGTCACAGTGACAGAAGTGACCAACACACTAGCCAAAAATATTTCTTTCATTTGGTGAAATTTGGAGTAAGAAATTTGGAAAGACGTCCACTCTTTGCATAGGTACTGTTGCCTTATAATATCTGTTTTGATACTGGTGTTCAAAGGTAGGTAATGCCCAGTTTTCAGATTAACCAGCTGAGTTTCTAAAAGCTTAAAAGTGATGAGCCTGATGAACCAAAGTTACTTAGTAGTCTAGCTTCATTCTAGCTTCATTGTTCTAGTGTCATTCCATCGTTGGGGTAACACACTATGACCAAAATGCTACTCAGAGAAGAAAGAGTTCATCTAACTTATTCTTCCAGGTCACAGTATACCATGAAGGGATGTCAAAGTAGGGACTGAAGTAGGAATCAGGAAGCAAAGTTGCTTGTTGGAACCTTCTCTCATTCATGCTCAGCTACCTTTTTTATGCTGCCTTAGGGATAGTGCTACCAATAGTGAGCCCTCCCAGATGAATTATAAATTAAGACTATATCTAACAGACTTGACCACAGGCCAACATGATCTGGGCAATTTGTTCATTGAGCTTCCTTCTCAGATGACTCTAGGATTTATCAAGTTGACAATAAAAATTAACCAGTATAGTGAGTAACAAAATAAGATTTAAATCCAGGTCCACCTATCCACATAAATGGCCAATGTTTTGTTTATACCAAGTTATTTCTTTTTAATTATGTTTAAAAGACTAAATAGAAAAGTATTTCTGGGAGGTATGTGGTCAAGACAGACATTCCTTTTAAAGGGAATCTTCAACACAGTCTGTTCAGAAATTTAAAGAAAATAGAGATTATATTTTTATTCTGATTGCCTGTTTACTAAATGGAGACATGCTGAGCAGTGTTTCCTTCCTATCACAGAACAGTGCTTTTTTTTTTTTTTGTGAAAGCTGTCTAATGGATGATGTCTAGATTCATCCTTAAACTTCAGAGCTACGAAGAAGAAACTACCAAGGATAGGTGTTAAGTGTAGCTTGCATTTCTGATCAGGAGGACTTCATCAGATGGTCAGGTCAAAGCCTGGAGTACCTTCAAGTAATCTAAAACACAGAGAACGATGGCTCACTGAGGGTTGAGGAGACACAGTTTAATGTTATCAGTAGAGATTTGCCAGCCCTCAGCTCTTTATTCTAAGGACAGAAAAGCAGAAAGAAAACACCTGCAAAGATCACAAGATTCGGTGTCAACTAGTACATGGCAAAGCTAAAGTAAAGCCAGTTCCATTTTTTGGAAAGACCCAGGAGGTCTCCTGACACTGAACAGTAGTTCAAAGTCACTCAACATGAACCTGTGCCATTACTGTTGTCAAACAGGTGCGGTGCCTGCTCTCAACATTTCTTTCAGCTTTCTGCTGGATTGAGATAAAGTCAGACCTCATAGTTCACACAGAAAGGAAGGGTTCGCCACATCCAGACAGATTATGTTCTACCATTGACAGGCAAAGAGGACCTTTAAGAGATTGGCTTTTCCTGTGATTCTATATTGATAGGTCTGTTCACTAACATCTCCATTCTCTGTACATCCAATTCCCTAGCTCTCACTAGCCCTGTCCCCAAGCTACAGGATCCTTGTGATCTTTATTCAAGCCAAAATTACTTTAGTTCATTGTCTAGAAACATGTCGTTTTCTCTTTCCTCTTGTGAGAAGAGACATAAGGGTAGCAGTTTCCACATCTGGAATCAGGCCTCCATGTCTGAACAGCTGTTCTTTTGTTTGGGTGAATACCTGACTTGAATACATATGAATTACTTTACTTTTATATCAAATTCTCTTAACTGCTATCTCAGTGTATCTTGGTGAAGGCAAACCACATTTCTAAAGAATCTAAGATGAAGCACTAATTTTTTTTTCTTGTAATTTAGAAGCATTCTTTCTTTGGGTTTTCCCCCAGGACCCTTGACACAAGTGTCTCTGTTGTGCAGTAGAATTACCAAGCTAAGGAGCCTGTGCTCTCATGGGAGAGCAAAGTTTTTATCACACAGTCAGTGAATGTTTCCATTTAACTACAAAACACGAAGCAAAGAAATTGAAGTAATATGCTAAGGGATACCTAAAAAGAAAAACCAAACCATTAATTTAGGGAAGAGAGAGAATTTCTTTTCAAACATTCTTCTTAAACCATTTTGACTCTGAGATGGAAGCAGAACACCGGGGAATGGAAAGAGACACATTTTTGGTTTTATTTGGGGTCTGTTTAAATTTTGCAGACAGGTTCCAAAAGTTCTTCACTCAGCAAAACAGGGATGAATTTGGTCAACCACATTTTATTCCTACAATTGAAACCTATTTGTATTCCAAGGGAAATTTAATCTGTGCATTTATGATTCATTTGTGCTTAACTTATCAAAATGTTAAGAGCTGTTTGAAATGAAAGCAGCCATTGAATCCTGGTGCTTATATGATTTTATGTGCTTAGACTTAAAAAATTGCTTTTCAGGTAATCAATGTTTGAATCCCCAATAGACAATACACATTACTTGTTAGAAAGCTTGGAGCTCAAGTAAACTATGGGTCGGTCAACGTGACTGTGAATTTCAGTCCAGGCAAATAAACAAGACTGTAAGCTTATGTTTTCAGGAAAATAGGATCATTAAACAGTAATTCATCTCTTTTTTTTTCCTCTTTCTGTTTTCATGTGTCATGTTGTACCTGTGTCTATGTTTTTTGTATGTGTGGGCTCCTGTGTAGTACACACACATTTGTGTGTATGCATTTGGAGGTGCAATGATCCTTGATAACATTCCCACCTTATTCATTGAGGCAAAGTCTCCCAGTAAAACCCAGAGCTCTCCAACAAGACCGGTCTTGCTAGCCAGCACCATCTATCTTCTGTCTTCATCTTCCAAGCCTGGAATGATAGGCAGGCTCCCATGCTCACCCATCATTTACATGGGTTCTTGGGATCTAAACTCCAATCTTCCTACTTCAGGGCAATCTTCTTACTTTAACCCCTGAGTAGTCACCCCAGTACTTACCCATCTTAAAGTCTGGGTCTTCACATTCTGGAAGATGACATTCTGAAAACTGTTATAATTATACATAGTGAGTCTGTTTTCTGGCATTCTTAACTGTTATTTTCTGTTCTTGATTTATGATTTACACATAAGTATCATGTAGGAATACACCACCAAGCTGCACATGCCTATGGGTGAGATCAGAAATTCCTTCCTGACTGTTTTAGTGGCTTTCTATGGCTCTTATAAAACATCACGACAAAGGTAACTTACAGAAGAAAGGGTTTATTTGGGGCTTTTAGTTCCAAGGGTTAAAGTCTGTGATGGCAGAGTGGAGGCAGCAATTTGGCAGCCGGAGAAGCAGTTTGGAGCTCTTATCATAAGCAGGAAACAGAGAGAGCTTACTCAAAATGGTAGGATATTTGGAAACCTTTAGCTTTAAGTCCACTCCCAGGAGCACACTTCCTTCAATAAGGCTTGCCAAACACCACCAATTAGGGACTAGTATTAAAGACTTATAAAGAACATTTCATTCAAACTATCTCACTGACTTACCATTTTTGCAAAAAAAAAAAAACAAACAAAAAAAAAAACCATTACATGCATACTATTTTAAGAGATAAAATTAAGACCAGACTGCAGATTAACTCCACATTCTGTTAATTACTAGTTAGTGTATGTCTTTGGAGAAGTTTCTTCAGAAACTTTTGTTTCTTTATTTGTTTCTTCAGACGAGATGGGAGATAACTGCCTCAGAGGCTAATAGTTCTGTGCAGCTGTCCAGTATTCCATGGGGAGGGCCTTGACTGAGAATGGTCTGCAGAACAAAGCAGAAGCTAGGAGGAGAGAGTACCTGCCCCACCTCCACCTGATAACCACCCCTCTGATTGCCAGCAACTGTCAGCATCACACTCACTTTGTCTTGGAATGTCTCTGCATCCTCATCATGTCACGTCTTCCATATCATGGGAGAATTTAATGTAAACTATTTTTTTCTACTTTAGGTATTTCTGGGCTTGTATTACTAGCCTATATTTTTCAGATGTACCCTGAGGACACAGTAGGTAGCATTACCATCCTAATTTTTGTGTTGTTGTAGATTGGAGAGAGAACTGGTAGCCTTCCAGACAGAAGGCTAATCTTAGGTACTATGATAATTAAATAAATAGAGAACAGAGACTCCATCTTACAACATGACTTGAAGTCCACGAGTAAAAATGTAAAGGCCTATATATTTAGCTACTTTTCTTACTGGTGTAACAAAAATCACTTGACAAAGGCAACTCAAGGAAGGGAGAGTTTGAGGTGGGCCCCAGTTTGAGCCTATATGTACATCATAGTAGGACCAGCATGGAAAAAGAAGCATAAGGCATCTGTTCACAGTATATCTACAACCAGGAAGCAAAAAGGTAAATGTTCACATTTTCCTTTGTATTCAGTCCGGTACCACACTCCATGGGATAATACTGCCCATTTAGAGAGGGCCTTCCCACTGAGCCCTGTCCCATAGGTTGACACTAAATCTTGTTTACCTGAAATTGTGACCAACCATCACAGTTTCCAAATGATTTGTCTTATCAAAACTAGGCTGAGCCCTATATCTATGATCCTGGATATGCCACCAGGCTGTTGTAAAATAGAAAACTCAAGGTTGGTGGCTAATGATAGGTCTGTAGAATGTGGAGGAGGGGCTTCTGGGACAATGTCTCCTCGTTGCTGGATGCTTGTTCTCACAGCACAGTGTGAACTGGGGGTGACAGATAGAGCTGAAAGTGGGGCTATTGTCAAAAGTCTATTTGTATGTGGGCAAACTAGCCTACAGAGGAATACTTTCTGTGAGTGCTAGCCTGTGGGACTCCTGTGTGAGGTCAGTAACCTACAGGGTCGTTCAGGTTTGCTCTCAATTTCTGAGGCAAACAGCAAGACCAAGAACAACTTGAAAGAAAAAAGGATTTGTTTAACTTATAGGTTATAGCCCATTATTGAGGGAAGCTAGAACAGAAAAATCAAGGCATAAAATTGGAAGCAGGAGTACAAAAAAGGCTGTTCAGCTACTAGGTCGACCTGTCTACAGTGGGTTTGTCTCTTCTGCATCAACTAGAAATGAAGAAAATGCTCTGAGGTGTGGCCAGTCTCATCTGGACAGTTCTTCAGTTGAAGTGCCCTTTCCCTAAGTAACTCTAGGCTTTTGTCATGGTGATAGTTGAAGTTGTAACAAAACTCTACTTCCTGTATGAAGTCACTAACGTCTAGGAGTCCATTCTTTGTGTGGGTTCACTAGTCTAGTGGGGATTCCTCTCTGTAAGTGTTCACTATCCTACAGTGGTCTACTCTGTGGGTTCACTAACCTACAGGAGTCTACTCTTTGTGGGGGTTCAGTAGCCTAAGGATCTACTTTCTATGTAGGTTTACTAGTCTAGAAGAGTTGATTTTCTGAGTGGGTTCACTAACCTACAAGAAGTTAACCTCTTTGCGGGAGTTTACTGGTTGTAACTATAGTGAAATCATACAAATGAGGAAAATAGTTGCACAGAATAAACACTCATTGATTTAGGGATTTACTGACCATACTGCTCTATATCCTAACAAATTCTAGATTAAGATCCCACGGGGTCAGGAGGCTAGATACAGAGAAAAATATATGATATCTGCTGTCCAAGAACCTCAGGCTAGGAAAATGAATACACACACACACACACACACACACACACCAAAACACACCATGGCCTGCACAACAAAGTTTTTCCCAGTCCCTGGGAAGCAAGTTACATGAGTTGAAAAGTAGACTGAATTCAGTGGCTAGATTGTGGCTCTGGTGAAATGCACAGCTTCTCTGGAACACATTTTCCTTCTTTGCAAATGGAAAATACTCTTACACACACCTAGGGCAGGGCTCAGTATAAAACAAAACTACTGGTGTACAGCCCTTGAGAATCCCAGAAGAAGGGAAGGCCCTTTTGATATACCTCATTCTCACAAGCAAAAGAAAGAAAGAAAGCAGTGGGGTCTCTGGAAGGGCCTGGCAGTCTTTCTAGGCTCCAATAGTTTCATAGTGGTGTCAAAACCCATTCGCTCAAGAGGAACAAAATGACCAAGAGTAGTAAGAAGCCCAAGCATGTGGGTATAAATAAAGATCCAACTAGCATCTAGTGAAGTGGGAATTGAAAGACTCTCCTACTTCACTGTCGACTTCAGCTAGGACTTACGTTATGAGGGCCAAGTGTCACACCCCCACATCCCACACTTGTGTCCTCCAATGCTTGGTGCTCAGCAGTGTATGTGTCCTCTCATCCAAGAACATAGATGTCACTGCAGAGAAAGGGGAGAAGGCCTGAATCAGTTAAGAGTAAGTTCTGGCACCGAACAGAGGTCACACACTGAAAACAAGGTCAGCAGGACAACTCTGCTAGTCAAGCACTAGCCTCCAAGCTTGATGATCTGAATTCAAACCCCAAGACCCACAGAGGTGGAAGGGGAGAAATGTCTCCACAACACTTACCCTGCCCTCCAGATATGGACCTGCACTTACACAGTATTGATAAATCAAATGCATCTGCTTTCTTCTCTATCCCCAGGATACTTGGGAGTTGCAGATTCTCAGTGAAGCTAAGATAAACTACTATGCCCATGTAATCTCTTATGTATCTGCCTTCATAGCTTTAAAGATAATTCCTAGTTGAAGTGGTTCTCCTGATGGCAGGAAAGGCATTTCACTGTCATGCAGAGACCAACATATTAAACAAAAGGAAACAAAACAAAACAAACAAAACATTTCTCTCTGATTCTATCTCCCATTTATGGATACTGTGAAAATAAAACTAAGTATCCACTTATCCACAAGTGAAGCAGGTACACTCTGGGAAAGTGGAACTGTCTCTTTTGCCAGTGACATTTGTGAAAATGGCAAGGACAGCTATTACCCACTTCATGAGGCTTGGCTAGAGATGTGCCTAAAGGTAATATCATTGTTGCAGAGAGCAGGGACAGGGATCTCTCTTAGGGCTTGAAGAACTAGGTCACAGCCTATGGCTGCAGCTGCTTGCCCCACGCTCCTTCCACCCCTTTTTTTCCTCCTGTTTTCTACTTTCTTCCTTTGACTTATTCATCCCTCCTTCATCTTGACAGGAACACGGAACAAAATTAAATAACTCACCAGGTAAAGATCAGTGAGTTTGTTAAAAGCCTTATTACTGATTTCTCCAGAAATTAATTTCTTTCGCATTAGCTCCTGGGATGCTTGGATGTCTCAGGGTGGTGTGAGTCTAGTGGTTCATTGAGCTTGACTTCATGCAGCAGGCAGCTGGTGTTCTTTCCTGTGTGGATTCTCATTAGGGGCTAGAGATATTGTAATTATAAATATTTCAGCTCATTCTCTACTATCATCAAACCTAAATGCTGTAAATCATTTATTTTTATGGATATACTTTATCTTTTTGTAGATAAATCTTTCTTTTATAAGCACAAATTTTTATCTCAAATATATCTCAATTTCCTCTCTTAATAGATGATACATCCAGAATCGTTCTCATGCTTCTTCATTTTCCAGGGCCACTGATTTGGAACCTAGTGGCTAAATAGTACTAAACATTTGTGTGTGTTCAAGTAGGGCTGATTCAGGAGGCCCCGACTTGCTCACAGACCTTTAATGAGGTCTGCTTGGTGGGGTACCTGTTCCTCACCTTCCAGGTAGCAGATTTATAAATACAGATGCCATTGGATCAAACCAATATTGGGGTTTCACTTGACAGTAAAAGACATCTGAACCATTATCAATGGGAAGAGCTGGAGTCAATGAAGGCAGAAAGCAGCTTTGAGAAGGCAGATGAGAGCCACAGTCTGCAGATGACTCTGGAGAAGACAAGGAATAGAATTGTCTAGTGACTGGGTTACTTTTCTCACTGATAATACACTGTGACAAAAAGCTTTGGGAGGAAAGGGTTTACTTCAGCTTACAGTTCCACATCACATTCTTCAGCAAAGGAAGGCACAGCAGGAACCTCTGGCAGGATCTAAAGCAGTTCTCCTCATGACTTGCTCAGACTTCTTCCACTACTCAGGGGTCATGATGGATTAGCCCTCCCACCCCAATCATTAGTTAAGAAAACGACCTATCCATAAGTTGGTATGGCAAGGTCATTCTATCATTTAAGTTTCTCTCTTCTCAGGAGACTCTAGTTTGTTCAAAGTGAAAAAAAAAAAAAAACAAAAAAAAAAACAACAAAAACAAAAACAAAAAAACCCAAAACTAACGAAACAAAAAGAAAGAGCCACTGTATTATAAGAACTTCAAGTCTCTGAAGAAAGAAATTAAAGAAGATCTCAAAAGATGGAAAGATCTCCCATGCTCATGGATTGGCAGGATCAATATAGTAAAAATGGCTATCTTGCCAAAAGCAATCTACAGATTCAATGCAATCCCCATCAAAATTCCAACTCAATTCTTCAACGAATTAGAAAGGGCAATCAGCAGATTCATCTGGAATAACAAAAAATCTAGGATAGCAAAAACTCTTCTCAAGGATAAAAGAACCTCTGGTGGAATCACCATGCCTGACCTAAAGCTGTACTACAGAGCAATTGTGATAAAAACTGCATGGTACTGGTATAACGACAGACAAGTAGACCAATGGAATAGAATTGAACACCCAGAGATGAACCCACACACCTATGGTCACTTGATCTTTGACAAGGGAGCTAAAACCATCCAGTGGAAGAAAGACAGCATTTTCAACAAATGGTGCTGGCACAATTGGCTGTTATCATGAAGAAGAATGGGAATTGATCCATTCCTATGTCCTTGTACTAAGGTCAAATCTAAGTGGATTAAGGAACTCCACATAAAACCAGAGACACTGAAACTTATAGAGGAAAAAGTAGGGAAAAGCCTCGAAGATATGGGTACAGGGGAAAAATTCCTGAATAGAACAGCAATGGCTTGTGCTGTAAGATCGAGACCTCATAAAGTTGCAAAGCTTCTGCAAGGCAAAAGACACCATCAATAAGACAAAAAGACCACCAACAGATTGGGAAATGATCTTTACCTATCCCAAATTGGACAGGGGACTAATATCCAATATATATAAAGAACTCAAGAAGGTGGACTCCAGAAAATCAAATAACCCCATTAAAAAATGGGGCTCAGAGCTGAACAAAGAATTCTCACCTGAGGAATACCGAATGGCAGAGAAGCACCTGAAAAAATGTTCAACATCCTTAATCATCAGGGAAATGCAACTCAAAACAACCCTGAGATTCCACCTCACACCAGTCAGAATGGCTAAGATCAAAAATTCAGGTGACAGCAGATGCTGGCGAGGATGTGGAGAAAGAGGAACACTCCTCCATTGTTGGTGGGATTGGAAGCTTGTACAACCACTCTGGAAATCAGTCTGGTGGTTCCTTAGAAAACTGGACATAGTACTACCGGAGGATCCAGCAATACCTCTCCTGGGCATATATCCAGAAGATGTCCCAACCGGTAAGAAGGACACATGCTCCACTATGTTCATAGCAGCCTTATTTATAATAGCCAGAAGCTGGAAAGAACCCAGATGCCCCTCAACAGAGGAATGGATACAGAAAATGTGGTACATTTACACAATGGAGTACTACTCAGCTATTAAAAAGAATGAATTTATGAAATTCCTAGGCAAATGGATGGACCTGGAGGGCATCATCCTGAGTGAAGTAACACAATCACAAAGGAACTCACACAATATGTATTCACTGATAAGTGGATATTAGCCCAGAAACTTAGGATATCCAAGATATAAGATACAATTTGCTAAACGCATGAAACTCAAGAAGAACGAAGACCAAAGTGTGGACACTTTGCCTCTTCTTAGAACTGGGAACAAAACACCCATGGAAGGAGTTACAGAGACAAAATTTGGAGCTGTGACGAAAGGATGGACCATCTAGTGATTGCCATATGCAGGGATCCATCCCATAATCAGTTTCCAAACACTGACACCATTGCATATACTAGCAAGATTTTGCTGAAAGGACCCAGATATAGCTGTCTCTTGTGAGACTATGCCTGGGCCTAGCAAACACAGAAGTGGATGCTCACCGTCAGCTATTGGATGGAACACAGGGCTCCCAATGGAGGAGCTAGAGAAAGTACCCAAGGAGCTAAAGGGATCTGCAACCCTATAGGTGGAACAACATTATGAACTAACCAGTACCCCGGAGCTCTTGACTCTAGCTGCATATGTATCAAAAGATGGCCTAATCGGCCATCACTGGAAAGAGAGGCCCATTGGACATGCAAACTTTATATGCCCCAGTACAGGGGAACGCCAGGGCCAAAAAGGTGGAGTGGGGGGGGGGTTAGGTGACTGGGGGGATGGGTATGGGGGACTTTTGGGATAGCATTGGAAATGTAAATGAGGAAAATTTCTAATAAAAAATTTTTAAAAAAGAAAGAAAGAAACAGCCAGGGCATCTGACAAAAGCATCTCTAAGAATGGTTTATTTTACTTCTTCTTCGAGTTCCAGGAGCTACAGCACATCACGTCACTGTGTCAGGAAAGGAAAGGCAGGCGGTCACATTGGATCTGCAGTTGGGAAGCAGAGTAATGAGTACCAGCACTCAGTTCACTTTCTCCTCTTATTCCGTTCAAAATCCACCCTGTGCGATGGCGCTGCCTGCATTGTAAAGCCCAACCAACCCTGTTTTTGAAGGAACACCATTTTGTGTGAAACTGGGGGCTAAACTCCAATTCTAGGAAGAAAATCACAAATTCCTCCCGAGCAAACCTTCCATGACAACCCCACCACGACCACTGTACTGGCTATTTTTGTGTCAACTTGACACAGCTGAGTTATCACAGAGAAAGGAGCTTCAGTTGAGGAAATGCCTCCATGAGATCCAGCTGTAAGGCATTTTCTCAATTAGTGATCAAGGGGGAAAGGCCCCTGTGGGTGGGACCATCCCTGGGCTGGTAGTCTTGGGTTCTATAAGAGAGTAGGCTGAGCAAGCCAGGGGAGGCAAGCCAGTAAAGAACATCCCTCCATGGCCTCTGTATCAGCTCCTGCTCCCTGACCTGTCTGAGTTCCAGTCCTGACTTCCTTTGGTGATGAACAGCAGCATGGAAGTGTAAGCCAAATAAACCCTTTCCTCCCCAACTTGCTTCTTGGTCATGATGTTTGTGCAGGAATAGAAACCCTGACTAAGACAACCACTTAGCAATAACCAGTGAAGTTACAATAGCAGCGTCCAGGTAGACATCTAGATAACTAATGGCATCCTGCAGAGAATAGGTAACTCAGCCATCCTGTTTGTCAGGTGGTTTGGCCAGTGTTCAGTTCCTGCAGATTACATCAGAAATGCAGTTTTTAAAATATTAACTTGCTGCCCTGTATGGAAATTCCTCCAAGTTTGCTGTAACTACAATTAATATCCTACACACCTAGACCCAGGGCTCTCACTCAGCAACAGGGATGGTGGGAGACCTTGCTCTAAAGACCCTTATGTGTTTGCATCAGAATTATTTGCTTGGTGATCTTTGTGGGTCCCTGTGACTTGGGGGCATAACAACATTAGGGTGAGTCTTTCCTCGTCATCACAGATATACCCATAGGATTGTGTCTATGGTGACTGTGTCATCAAGTTAACAAACAAGATTAATGGTCGCAGTGAGCGTGACAAAGACCAACTGTGAGCAGGAGTTTAGAGACTTAATGGGCACATGGGACTTTGTGCTGCCAACGATATTGCCCTTGTCCTCTTCCTCAACACGGAAGATAGTGATGCTCAAACTCATTTGCAGTCTCTTTCCATGATTAGTGCTTCCAATCCTAGAGAGGGATGCCAGATGCCATGAAATCACTCTCTCAAGTTCATGCTTACCCAGCCATCCAGACATCTCCTGGTTCAACCATAGGTGGGATGTCACCTGGACTTCTGACAGTAGCCAGGCACTACCTGCCATCCTCACAGATTCCTTTGTTCAGGATATTGAGAAAATTGCCTCCCTTCCCTGTACCAAACAACATAACCCTTGTTTACCCAACTACAGCTGTACTCCTAAAGATGCTAAAGAAAAAAAAAATGCAATGCAAAGCAACATCCATTCTCCACACCTAGAGCCAGAGTGGGGTGAGAAAATAAAATGTGAAGTGCTTGTGGGCCATGCTTCAGCAACACAAGCCAGCTCTTGGAATAAAGTTCAGAATGAGGTTGCAGAAGTGACTTAATTATCAAAATGTTTCCCATCCAAGCTCAAGGACATAATTTCATCTCCAAAACACACAAAAAAAGTCAGGTACTGTGGGGACCGTTTGTAATCGCAGCACTGGAAAGATAACAGACAGGCTGATGCCTGGGGCTTGTGAACCAGCCAGCTAGCCTTGCCAGGTAAGCGAGAGACCCTATATCAAAAGAAAGGTAGACAGTGCCTGAGGAACATGCCCAAAGTTATCCTCTGCACTCTGCATGCACATGCACATACATGCACCCACACACATGAACACAGACACATTTTTACATCCAATTTCCAGGGACCATAATTATTCTCCCTGTGTCCCCTTTCCTCTGGGCACATTAGCTTGTTCGCTCCAGGCCCAAGCCAGAGAACCTAGACATCAGTTACCACTACTGTGAACCAAGGTTATTCCTTCCTTGCCAAAAGCTAGATTTCAATACCCACATCCCTAAGCATCGAGCCTATTCACCCCCATGTACCAGAAGATCCCATGGCTTTAGCCGCCCTGACCCCTGAATGCCCTTTCATGGTTGGTAGTAATCTTTCTGACTGTGCTCCAAGCCCTAGGAGGACTGTACAGAGACACATGTAAGTCTGAGTACCTGCAGTTTCAAAGAGGGTCAGGGAGTTCTTTAAGAAAATTAATGTAAAAATTAATGTAAAAATACTTGATTTTGTACAGTTTAGCAAAGAATATAGGACTGCATTGTTCATTTATTTTCTTTCTTTTGGGGGTTTTATTTAGCTCAGGGTAGCCTAGAATTCACTGTATAGATAAAAATAATCTTGGATATCTGATTATTATGCCTCCAGCTCCTGAGTGCTGCTTGTGTAGGTGTATGCCAGCATGCCCCATTTATGTAATGGCAAAGATCAAAGCTTTGTGCTTTCTAAACAAGCCCTCAAACAACTGAGCCACATCCCAGCTGAAAAGGATCACATTCTTAAAGGACTCTCTCGATATCAGGCGTGAAGCCCAGGTTGATCAGTTTCCTGGAGAATCTTCCTAAACATAGTTTATTGTTTCAATACTCTGGCCCCTGACATACAATATTATTAGTTGCCTGTTGATAATGATTCTCTAATCACTGACTAGGGCAAGGTATGAATTATAAGACCTATACATTTTAACTATTATACCAGTATGCCCTTACATGTAGCATGAAGCGACCTCCCCGTGAATGAAAGGGGCATGCTGGCTTTGTAAGGGTCTAGAAGTTTTAGTCAGAAAACTAAACCTTTGCCTCTTGCTCTCACAGGGACGATTCCTGCAGGGGTCAGTCATGTAGAGTATTGAGGCTTCTCTGCATTCAGAATGGCCAAACAAGGGGAAACCCGTAAAGAAGCACTGCACACTCATCCAGGGACAACTGGACGCCCATCAGCAGTGCACACAGAGCCAGCTGATGTCCCAACCTAGCTTCAGAGCACATAAGAGTTTTCTCAGCTTATTTACGTAATCAGGTTGCAAACAAACACTTCCTCATGAGATCAGTATAACGGTACATGTATGTATATGTATATGAGTCCAACATAATGCATATATTATATTGCTCAATTCCTGAATGCACATGTGAACTGTGAGTGCTGATACAGGCATATGCATACAATATAAAATATTTGTTATATTTGTCATATATGTAGTCATATATATATATGCATATATATATGTGTGTGTGTGTGTGTGTACGTGCCTAGTTGCTGACTAGCAATTCACACTAAATATTGATCTGCTTTCATCTATTCTAACAAGATAGCTCTCTGTTGCTTTAGCATAATATCTACACTGGAGATTAAATTATTTATTAGAATAGTGGTGTATATTATTGAGAAATAATTCACTTATCCATCCACTCATTTTAAAAATCTTATTCAGCTTCTACTGTATATTAGGTTCTGTGCAAGGCATTGAGCAGAGGCTAGAAAGATGATCATAGACCACTAAGGTGACTGAGAGAACTGAAGGTCCATCAAATAGACAGAAAAGAGATTTATAAACCTCCCCCTCAAGATGGAGACTCATTCTCTCCTGAGCATGAATTTTGTTGGTTGGCTTTTCTATCCCAACTATCTGAATGAAGGTGGAAAGTAATGTCAGCCATGTGGGGCTTTATGCAAAGGAGATAATAATAATGTAAAATCTCCTAACATACTCATGGGTCAGAATCATCTAGACAGCTGTTTTAGACAGTCAAATATTCCTTGTGATTAGGATAGCAGCTCTCTAGCACATTCACTTTTAATACTCTGCATGACATAGCAGCAGATAATCTGTCTCTGATGTAGGGCATCTGTAATATCTTCTTGAAAATCAAAACAGTAAAGTTCTCCCAGGAGCAAACTAATGAGAGATTATGAGAATAAGTAACCAACACTCTAACTCTCTCTTTCTTTCCTCCCTCTTCTCCTTTAAAGCACACACACAAACATACATACACACACTCGCGTGTGCGCGCGCACGCGCGCGCGCGCACACACACACACACACACACACACACGCCACCACCACCACCACCAACAACAACAACAACAACAAGAACTGTCTACTCTATGTGCCTGCCTCTCCAGAGTAGATTCTCCATCAGTTTCATTGTCATACAGCAGTTTCCTTTCATGGACAGGTACTAACCAGTGTCTTCCTACAGCATACATACACTGAGAGTTTCAAAATAGAATACAAGTTTCCAAATTAAATGGAAAATTCATATTAATCAGTTAATAGAGAACTAGGTAGACTGACAGATACAAACTTAACACAAAATGGCCCAGAGAGTGTAGTACATATATTGTGCTAAAATTGTTCTTTGTTCACTAGAGTTTTGAGTTGAGATGGCCACACGGCTGCAGATCTATGCCCTGGACTGTTTCTTCCTCCACATGTAACTGTGACCACGCTACCTCCAATTTCTGTGCCCTAATTTCTGTTTGTTCATTTGGTTTTGTTTTCACCCTGGGACATGCCAGCTCTCAGGATAACACATCTTCTCTGGCCTCTGCTCCCCATCTCAGTCTCAGCACTCCCTGCCTGTAGAGTAGTGCCTGTTGAAATCACCCACCATTGTGCTCTGTAAGGCTGCCACTTCTCAGTCAGAGTCAGAGGGGCCATGCACTGATGGTGACAGAGAGCTTGAATGTCAGTCCCTACCTGGAAATCTCTGACCTATGCGGGCTAAGACAGAAGTTGGCCTAATTTAGTTCACAACAGGTATGCTTCCAGAGGCTCAGGCAAGAAATGATTGTCAGGAATGAATAAAGGCCTGTGTTCGAAGCCTCAGTACCAAGATTTAAAAAGAAAACCTCAACATAGTGCAGTACTTCTATAATCCCAGCACTGGGGACATAGTAGAGCATTCCTGGGTCCCACAGACCAGCCTTGTTGAATCAGTCATATTCAGACTCAGTGAAAGATACTGTCTCAAAAAAACAAAAACAAGGTTAAAAAACATGGAAGAAGACATCTGACTTCAACATTCAACATCTGGACTCCACATGTATACACAACTTCCCATGTAAAATGCAGGGACATGGACATGGACAACACACACACACACACACAGTAGGGCTCAGCAATAGTTAAGCACATGCACTGATCTTACAGAAGATCTGAGTTCAGATGGCAAAAGTCAGATGGCTCATCTGTGCCCATAACTCCAGCTTCAGAGTGATAACACACTTTCCTCTGGCTTCTGTAGAAAACTACACTCATATACACATACCTCCCTATCTATATACATACACACAAACACACACAAAATTATAAGTAAAAATAAATATTTTAAAAATAATAAAAGAAAAGAACAGGACAGACAACCTCACATTAGCCAAGATAATAACTAGTTTCATTCAAAAGCTAAAATGAACAGCAGAAGGCCCACCAAAGAAACAAAGAAGAGAGCACTCACTGCTGAAGAAGAAGTATAACAAAATGGGGAAATATGTAATGTGATAAACCAATCAACAAATTAAGTTACATAAAACATAATTTCTCTCAGAACCTGCCATCCAAATGCACAAGCCCTTACAGTAGCAAAGCCTTGTCAATTTCCTCTAAATTTATCAAGGTCTTATTTAATTGCTATAAACACCTAAAGACATGAACAAATTATCACGTAAAATTGCAGGATTTTAGCTGATGCATATTCATGAATGCATGCTGCTGTGATCGGGCAAATAATGACCCAAGACATTGATAAATTCTGTAGAAGTGAAAGCAAAACAACAGTAATGTGTGAGAATTCTCTGCGGATCTCAGAGTGGAATCTTTGATAAGCCCAGCTCTGAGAGACCATTCATAACAATTATGTTTCTGTACTCCTGCCAGAAGAGAGATCTGCAAATGTTTTATCAGTTGGCTTCATAAAAATATTGTCCACAGTGAAAGCCAGAACAGTGCTCAAGACTACTGACTTCTTGGAAGACTGACCCAGCCTGTTTCATTTCAGAGCATGTCTCATTCTTTACTGGAACTCCTGCTTGAAAAATGTGTTGCCACTCAGGTACGGCTGACAGCTTTTCAGCATTTGTGAGAATAGCAAGTTACAGATGCTCCAAGGTCTTTGAAGTGAATGTCTTTTATTGTTGTTAATACACAAGATGTAGTGCATCAAGGGTTGCTAGACTGAAGTTTTTTCCTACCCCTCACCTGCTAACACCACTTGTTCAAACCCATACTCTCAATGGTCTGTTCATTCCATTCTTTGTTGTCATCCAAGCAATCTGAATGTTGAAAGGTGCATTACAAAGGATCTGACCTGATGTCCAAAATAGACTATAAAGTAGAGGGGGGGGGGGGACATGAATTGTCTATCTCAAGGCCCTTCAAGGAACTCTCTTGAAAAGTGTTAATTATGAAACATGGATACAGAATGCTAATTAATTTTCTGTCCTCCCATAATAAGTTTCATAATCTTTCTCAATACAATATTCCAGGCAGCCATCTCCAGAGAATCTGCAGCAGGAAAAACATTACAGTCTCTTCTTGCCCCTCTTTCTGACTTCAGCAATATGGATGTTGAATCCTGGAATATAAATAATAATCATACGAATATGAATTCTTTTTCTTTATTTGAGAAGCATCATACTTACCTGAGACTGAGGCTGGCTTGAACTCCAGATCCTCCAGACTGAGATAACAGAATTTTGCCACAAGGCTTTTTTCTCTAGTTCTTAGAATGGAACCCTGGACCCTGTGCAATGCTAGGCAGGCCCCAGCCCCAAACTGTTATTATTTTTTTTTTAAATAAAGTTTGTTTCAGAAACTACATCTTCAACATAGTGCCACTTTGTAGCTGACCTCTTCTTCAAAGCCACATGTAACAACCATGAGAGCCATTTATTCAGACCCTATTCCCTCCACCTTCTCCGCTCTTCTGCTCCAGTTTCCAGGCTGATACCTGGACAGACAGTGAAGAGAAACTGACAGCAGCTTCTGTTTTAAGACTCAAGGAATACTAGGGAACTCTGCTCCACTCTCCTTCCGAGTGAATCTACAATTTAACTCTTAGAGAACAGTGGCAATGGAGAAAGCTATTCTCAGCATTTGTGAGAATAGCAAGTTACAGATGTCCAGGACCTTTGAAGTGAATGTTTATTAAGTTGGAAATGCCCCCACCATCACCCCTTGTCTAGCTCACCCCCCATGCAGAACTCTTAAGCAGGAAGCCCAGGTCCTGACTTAAGCTTCATAATGCTATGCAAGTGTTAGGTGAGAGACACAATTCAGCAGAAGAATGATGCATGCCAGGATGAACAAGTATTCTGGAAGTCCAGGATTAGGTAAAAGCACATGCTTTCCCTCACAGGTTTTGTATCTAGACAATGACATTTAAACGAAAATGCTGAGTGTGTGTGAAAGAGTCGTGGTTGAGGTAGTTAGGGAAATGTGGTATGTGGGGCCACTGAGAAGAGCCATGAGCCATGTCATTACTAGTGATGAAGAGATGAGTGTGTAACTAGATCCATCATCCCCAGATACCCAGGCTATGTGCTCTGTTCTACTTTAGACAGGAAATCCTAAGCTACCAAAATCTTTCTAATTAACTCTTCTAAAATGCAGATGTGATAATTATAGAGTAAATTATTATCTGTAGAGATGAAGGCATCAACACATGATCTTGCAGGAGGTGCCCAGGAGTCTGAGAGGGATACAGGGATACAAACAAATCTATACACTCTTGCCTAGAATGTGGTATTCATAGACCTGAGCAGGAATGTCATGAGGTCACCTCATATTTGCAGCACAGGTTTCCTGTTAGCTTCAAGATCACCCTGGAGATTCTTTTTTTTTTTTTTTTGGTTTTGGTTTTTCGAGACAGGGTTTCTCTGTAGCCCTGGCTGTCCTGGAACTCACTCTGTAGACCAGACTGGCCTTGAACTCAGAAATCCGCCTGCCTCTGTCTCCCAAGTGCTGGGATTAAAGGCGTGAGCCACCACGCCCGGCCACCCTGGAGTTTTTTTTATGTCAATTGTAATCCAATTGTTTGCAAGGCAGTCTGGGTCTTGAGAACAATTGCATTGTAATTAGGGATGTTTCATCTTTCCCTCTAGCCACTTCTCACATTCACTGAGACCTTTAGATATCTGAACACTTATATAGTATAACAGATGACTGACTGCGTAGCTCCCTGGGGACATTTAATATGTGTCTAGGTGGCACCCATCACATTACTTGGTTAATAAGATACACTTAGCTATGCAGGAGAACATTGGGTTCAAGTTCACTCAGCTGAATTTGAATCCATTAAAAAGTCAAGTTCTCTAACCCAGACAGGACAGGCAAGAACATTTCCATGTTTCCCCATTGCATTGTCTCAAACTAGCCCTGTCTTATGCTAAGTTCTAGGTGAATGGAGTAGGAATCAACTGCTTCATTACTGGATGGGCATCCTTGATATCACTGTTGGCATTCCTTCTAGGCTCTACCCAACAGTTACCTGGCAACAGTCAGGTAGGCTTGGCTTGCTATAAAAGGAACTGTTTGGCCCCTCCTTGCTTTCTCTTCCCCTTTTCTTTCCCTGACTCTCTCCCCTTCCCTTTCCTTTCTCCTTCCCCCTTCTCCCTCCATGTGATCCTGGCTGGCTGGCTGCTGCTGCTTTCTTCTTCTTCTCCTTCTTCTTCTTCTTCTTCTTCTTCTTCTTCTTCTTCTTCTTCTTCTTCTTCTTCTTCTTCTTCTTCTTCTTCTTCTCCTTCTCCTTCTCCTTCTCCTTCTCCTTCTCCTCCTCCTCCTCCTCCTCCTTTCTCTCTCTCTCTTTCTCTGCCTTTCTCTGTCCCCTCGCTTTCTCTGCCTTTACTCCCTTCTCAACTCCCCTTCCTGTGTCCCCAAATAAACTCTATTCTATACCAGACTCATTGTATGGCTGATACCTTGGGAGAAGGGATGCCTCCACATGGTCCTGCCTAGGCACCCTTCCCACATCATCATACCACACTCTATAAAACACAAACTTGGCTTTTTAAGAAATACAATATTTGGTGCCAAAATTCATAGGTCCATATTTCCCAACACCACATGGACTTTCCAGCCATAGGGTCACTAGAACTCTCTATTCAAACCCTAGTGAATAGGTAAGCTGCCCATACCCACAGTTTTATTTTAGGACCTCTACCCTTGAGTGAGCTCTCTCTATCAAGACAGTTTTGGAGATGGTTTCTCACTCACATGGCTGGAAAATCATAGGCCAAGGTAAACCATTCTCCCTCGGACTCTGGCCCTACAGCTTGGTCACTGGTTCCACAGCTCAGCCTCTAGATTACCACATGATGACCTAGTAAATCTATCCTGGCTGCTTGTTATTAGCTATTAATTTATCCTTGGGACGCTGAAAACAATATTAATAGCCTCTACTCTCACCCAATGGGTGTCTCCCCTTCATTTCTACCTCTAGGCTTCCCACTGGGATGCCTCCATCCTCACTCAAGGGGAATGTCTCCACTAATACTTACAGGCTACCTACTCAGGTGCCTCCTGGTCTTAAAAGATTCCAAATGTACAGGTTAAATGTGACCCTAATACCCACTAGGTAATAACTAAATAGCCACTTAATAGAGATTCCAAAAAACAAACAAACAAAAACTTTATAACTCTCCCCAGTGATGGGACCCTAAGGGCTTTTTCTGGTCCCACACCCTCCTCACAGCTTCCTTCTCTTACCTGGGGTCAAAGCTAGGCCAAGTTCTTCCATTCTCCACCCACAGGAACATTCTTGAGTTAAAAATTCTCAGAATGTACTGATAGTTACCTGACCCTCTGGAAAGTCCCGGGCAGAGTTCAAATGCATGTCATGCTTGCTGGCCAATAGATTTAAAGGTCAATATGCTTAGCCAATAAGTTTGAACTGTAACCTTGCTGATGTAACCTGTGTCCCTAAAATGTATAAAAACTGCTTACAATAGCCATTCTCAGTCGCCTTCTCATCACTTGACTAGAGAGACTGATGGAGGCTTGACCCTGACGTGCTGGAAAATAAGCCTCTTGCTTTTGCATCGATCTGCATCTGGGTGTCTCACTTGGTGGCTTCAGGGGGGAGTCTTACACCAGCAATTCGAAAAATGGAAAGATTTCTACGTAGGCTTTTCCCTACCTTCACTCCCAACCATTGTATTCTTTTGTTCTGGACTCCTGGCTCACCAACCCTTTGACTTTTAATTGCACTCCCTAGACCTTGTTTCAGAGTTAATTTTCTCTGCCTCCACACTCCTGCCCTCCCACAGACATGAGGCCCCCACCCACCTCCATTGTTGCCAGCTATTTGTTCCAGTGGGCACTTTTAAATTTCTACTTCCTGGGAAATTTTTATTTCTAATCTCTAACTTCCTTCAGTGCTGGCCCTTCAGAGCTGGCAATACCAGCTCTAAGCCAGGTTTAGCAATAGAAGGGATCCCTAAGTAAAACATGGAGCAGCTGAGTCACCCTGTGCACAGCTCAGATCCACTGCTTAGAGCACAGTGACAGAGGCTAACTGCAGTGACAGAGAGAGACTTGTCTGCTAGACAAAACATGTCTGTCTCTGCTGATACATAACAACACTTCTGCCGTTCCATTCTAAGATATAACACGTGACTTTACAGGTAGGATTATTGCTTCAGCACCATCTTAGCTAAGGGAAATCACATGGCTGGCTGTAGCTTCAGTGCCCTCTTGGTTAAAGGCAGTCTCATGACTATCTGCTATCTTTATTTTCCACTTTACTGACATCTTACTTTAGGACAGCCTGCGTTAAGGTCTCCAAAGCCACCTTCCAATTAAGACAAAGTTTTCAATGTTTCATTGATAAATAATAATTTTAATAACTATTTAAAGATTTACAAGAGTAAAAGGATTAAAGTTCACTGCCTTAAAGATAGGTTTAGCGTTGTTTTTGTTACTGTCATTAAGTTATAACCTCTTTACTTGCTAGATACATTCTAAAACAAATAAGCAAACACAGATTGCTAACTCAGATATGCTTAATGGATATGAGCTGTCAATCTTGTCAGAAATCTGCTAAGTAAAAAGTTAAATGTTTAAGCTTATTATGACAGAGACCCCCAAATCCTAACAGTGACTCCCCAAGGTCTTCGAGAAGATATTGGCACAGCAAAAAGAGACTGCCTGAATTATGGTATGATAAACACTGAAAAGACCACTCCATTGCCTTGCCCCCTGCCAGGGCTCATACTAAACTGTGGGCAAACAGAGGACACCCAGGGAATTAAATGTCTCACATTGCCTAAGACAGAGTAAGACATGTTTCCCACGTTGCTCTCACCTTCTGGGCGTGATGGCCAGACTGCCTCTGTCTGAGCTGCAGTGGAGACCACAGTGAAATGGGAAACCTGTTTAGCTAGTGAACTACTTAAGACTGGCAGATCTCTTATCAAAGGCAGGCAGATTTGCTTTGCTCACAGGCTTCATAATAAATGATACACAAGTTCAGATGTAACCTTTCACAGATGTAACCTTCTGCTACTTCCTTATTTAAACTCACTTCCCAGTAACTAAATGCTTCATATTCCTCCCCTGGTTATGCCACTATCCTAACATGAACCAATAGAGTTTTTATAAATTAGCCTATCTCCAATAAAACAATCCACTGTATGATCTAACTATATAATACGTACAAATTTTAAGTGTCCTTTGGTTATCTTCTAACTACATACTTAAAGTATTTCTCACACTAAACTATATATCACCTATCATAATTACAAATATGGGTTCTCTTTGGTTGTCTTTAACTATAGGTGTTTCTCATGCTAAACTACATAATCAACTATCACATTTACAAGTTCATCAAATTTTCAAGTTTCCTTTAATTGTCTTTTAAATATGAATTTAATATGTTTCTCAATATGCTAGATTTACATATATTCAGTTTCCTAGGTAGAAGAAAAACGCCCTTCTTGCTCTTTCTGTTCCACAAAATATTTTTGTCTTCCCTAAGTTCACCTTAAAGACTGTTCATACTGTTAACAATCTTATTGCTTTTGTAAATTTATAACCAGCAGGAAACCCACTCAGACATACCTTTCACAGACAAAACAAACTCCATCTAGATAAGTACACCTGCCTATCAATAGCCTAACATCCCACTTGTTACCTATTCCAGAGGGTGGGATTCCTCTCCTGTTCCCTGGGATTGGGACGGCATTTACTCAAAATCTACATCCAGGACAGCTCCAGAGAAGCGACCCATAGACTTCCCAACCTATTCTTACAGACACTTCTTCTGGACCTGCTCTTTTCTACCCACAGATAGTTCTATCGACCCTAGACAACAAGAAAATAGCCAACTCTCCTAAGACTGAAACAACATCCCCATTCTTATTTTCTTAGGTTCCTTAGAGACATGTTGCCCCCAAAATTAGCAGGATGCAACTAAAGATCACAATGACCCTATTCCTGCTTTACCATGGTCTCTTTCTAGTTTCTCTTTTTTAAAAATTAAACCAAAATGGAGGAATGTTGGCATTCTTTCTAGTCTCCACCCAACCTGGTAGTCTCCACCCAAGCCAGGTAGGCCTGGCTCGCTATAAAAGGGCCTGTTTGGCCTCTCCTTGCTCTTTCTGCTCCTTTCCTCTTTCTGAGTCTCTGATCCCCTTCCCCCTTCTCTACTTTCCCCTCTCTCTCCACATGTTCCTGGCCACCAGTCTCCTCTTTCTTTTCTTTCTTTCTTTCTTTCTTTCTTTCTTTCTTTCTTTCTTTCTCCCTTTCTTTTCCCTTTCTTCTCCCTTTCTTCTCCCTTTCTTCTCCCTTTCTCTCTCTCTCTCTCTCTCTCTCTCTCTCTCTCTCTCTCTCTCTCTCTCCTTCTCTGTCCCCTCTCTTTCCCTGCCTCTACTCCCTTCTCAACTCCCCTTCTATGATGGTTTGTATATGCTCAGCCCATTGAGTGGCACTATTAGATAATATGGTCCTGTTGGAGTAGGTGTGTCACTGTGGTATGGACTTTAAGACCCTTATCCTAGCTGCCTGGAAGTCAATATTCTGTTAGCAGTCTTCAGATCAAGATGTAGAACTCTCAGCTCCTCCTACACCATATCTGCCTCAGTGTTGCCATGTTCCCACCTTGATGATAATGAACTGAACCTCTGAACCTGTAAGCTAGCCCCAATTAAATATTGTCCTTATAAGAGTTGTGTTGGTCATGGAGTCTGTTCACAACAGTAAAACCCTAACTCAGACACCTTCTCATGTCCCCAAATAAACGCTATTCTATACCATACCTGTAGTATGGCTGGTACATCAGAAGTGATGCCTCAGCATGACATGGCTCCCACCTCACCATACTTGTTCGATAATACATAAACTTGACTTTTTTTAGAAAGCAATAATCACACCATTGACCAACCCCCTTTTGGCTGAGTCACATTCCTCAGCTTCCTGTTCAGCTAGCTCATCACCAAATTCATCCGTTTCAATCACATACTCATCCTGAGAATCATTCCTTTTCTCCATAATTGTTACTATAGTCC
The DNA here is from genome assembly GCF_978045245.1 of Mus caroli. Taxonomy (NCBI): domain Eukaryota; kingdom Metazoa; phylum Chordata; class Mammalia; order Rodentia; family Muridae; genus Mus; species Mus caroli. Next base: position 140,557,576 of record NW_028227258.1, on the reverse strand, counting down.
CTTGAGTTCCATCATCTAGTATGGATCAGTCTGAATAACAAATGTCTGCTATAGATTTGCATGGTGAAATATTTATTCAACAGTTGGTGAAACTATTTGAGATGTGGTAGAACATTCGGCAGGTAGAACTGTTCAGAAGGAAGTACATCACTGGGGACAGGCTTTGAAAGTTTATAGCCTTCTCCACTTCCAATGTACTTTCTTTCCATGCTTTCTGCATGTGGTTCAATATTTAATCCCTTTGCTTTCTATTCTGGCTATCTGGTGCCACAGCTCCCCTTAACTTTATGCCTGCTATGCTCCAAGACTGTAAGTCAAAATAAACTTTTCCATAAGTTGCTTTTGATAGTGGTGTTTTTTTTTTTTTTTTTTTTTTTTTTGGTTTTTCAAGACAGGGTTTCTCTGTGTAGCCCTGGCTGTCCTGGAACTCACTCTGTAGACCAGGCTGGCCTCGAACTCAGAAATCCGCCTGCCTCTGCCTCCCGAGTGCTGGGATTAAAGGCATGCGCCACCACGCCCGGCTCGATAGTGGTGTTTTATCACATCAAGAGAAAAGAAACAAATACAGTTACCTTGGTTACTAATATGGAATAATGAATAACTCCCAAATTTATTTTTATTCCAGCCCTCAATATAATCTTGATTATAGAGCCAACATTAATTTATTTTCTTTAAAAAAATTTTAAGCAGCAAAACACCCATAAGATCATATCTCTTACATGGGAAAAAAAAGCTCTCTCTCTCTCTCTCTCTCTCTCTCTCTCATACATACACACACACACACACACACACACACACACACACACACATACATATTTCCCCAATATAGAAACTGTTCATTGCCATAACAGTATGGTTCAAGTCTCTTAGTTAGGGTTTTATTGCTGTGAAGAGACACCATAGTCAAAGCAACTCTTATAAAGACAAACATTTAATTGGGGCTGGCTTACAGTTTCAGAAGTTCACCTCATTATCATGGTGGGGAACATGGCATTGGTCAGGCAGAATTGGTGCTGGAGGAGCCAAGAGTTCTATATCTTGATTCAAATGCAGCCAGAAGGTGAAAGAGACTTTCTTCTGCAAGCAGCCAGGAGGAGAGTCTCTTCCATGCTGGGCAGAGCATGAGCACTAGAAGACCTCAAAGCCCTGCCTACACAATGACACACTTCCTCCAACAAGGCCACACCTTCTGATAGTGCCACTTCCCCTGGGAACATTCAAACCACCACAAAGTCTTTGGTAATGTTTGTAATCCTTCTTATGAGCTGCCCTGCCTGCTTTAGATACCAAGATATAGGCTTCCAGCATCCATGCTAATCAGTCCCCAAATATTCCCAAGCCTTCTCACACTACATACACTTCAGGCAGAAATACTCTTCACCTGAATGCCACAATGACAAGAATTTCCTCTGTGACACTAACACCACTATGTTCTTTGTCCATGCTCTATTGGGCCTACAGCTATCCATTCTTCTCTCACTTCAGAATATCATATAGGTATACATATATATGCAATCTTGTGATTATTTTGATTGCTATCATTTTCATTCTAAGTCACAAGTACTTTAAAAACAGACTATCTTTGATTTCTCAGTATTGTCTCTACTGGAAATAACATTGTTTCTCCATGTTACAGGGAACAATGGAACTTTACTATTAGATGTTCAACACCTCTTCAGACTATAGGACAATAATAACCCAGAGTGCAAGAGCACCCCCATTCCACCCCTACCCCTCCACTGCCATTTGCAGATGTTAGATTTCTGCCTCAGAAATTTGGAATTTCTGATTTGCAGTAGCACTTCAAAGGTAGTAACAACACCACAGAGAAACAGAGAAAAACTTTTGACAAGCTTTTATTATTGTGCAGGATGTTTGGAACATTTCATGATATAAACAACAAGTTTTAGAACAGACACTTTCATGTAAACATTGGAATGATGTCCCTCTGGGCACAGCAGAGGCCAGTCCAAATCCATCTCATCAGTCAGCTCAAGGAGGCTCCCTGGCTGGCTCTAAGTGTCAACTCTGAAGAGGAATGCATAGCAATCATGTTGTGAAGAGGCTCAATCCTTTAAGAAGCTTTGCTGTGGGATGGAAACATGACTCCGTGTACTATAAAGTGCTCTCTGTGTATTCCCAATCTGTTTTTCTGTTGCTGTAACAAACTGATCAAAAGCAACTTAGGGAAGAAAGGGTTTATTTCATCTTACAATATGCAGGTCACGTCCACCATGGAGAAAGGTCAGGGAAGTAACCAGGAAGTGGGAGCTGAATCAGAGGCCATGGGAGAATTCTGCTTACTGGTATGCTATTTATGACTTGCTCAGTTAGTTTTCTTGTATAGCCAAAGCCCATTTACCAAGGGATGGCTCTGTCCACAGTTGGCTAGGCTCCAGTACACCCATCATTAATCAAGAAAATGTCTCACAGACATGAAGAAAAAAGCCTATCTGACAGAGACAATTCTTCTATTGAGAGAATCACCTTCCAGGTGATTCAAGTTTGTATCAAAATGAGAAAAATTAACAAGAACACTACACAAGCCTGAGGACCTGAGTTTGATCCCCAGAACCCAAGTTTTAAAAAAAAAAAAAAAAGTCCAGCCTAGAAAGGTTGCTCAGTGGTCAAGAGTGCTCACTGGTTTTGTGAAGTCGCCAGGTTCCATTCCCTGCACATTCATTGAAGCTCACACTTACATGTAACTCCAATTCCAGGTGATTCCCTTCCCTCTTTTGTCCCCACCACTACCCACCACCACCACCCACGTGCACAGAACTCACATACATAGTAAACATAAATACCTTCAGGCACATACATACACATCAAATAAAATAAGTCAAATCTAAAAGCGCAAAAGTTTGTATACTTATAATCTCAATATTGGGAAGGCAGAGACAATGGAAGGTCTCTGGAACTCATTAGCCAGCCAGCCTAGCTCACTTAGCAAACCCCAGGCAGTGAGAAACCCTGTCTCTGGGAACATGGTAGATGGCTCCTAAGAAACTGGACACGGCGTTGGCTTGTGGCCTATACACATGCAAACACACACACACACATGCATACACACAAATACCCACACAGAGTTTTGCTTTCTGTTCTGCTGACACTAGCTCACTATAACCCCTTTCTATTACTTTCTGAGTATTTATGACCCCCAAATTTAAAATTTGAAATCCTATCCCTGAAAATGATAGTTTTTGAATGTAAGACTTTTTGGTGATGTTTGGATCAAGAGTGCAAGTCTGTCAAGAAAATTGTAGCCTTTGAAGTGACCTCAGAATGCCACCTTATTCCTCCCTGCCATATGAGATCCCACTTAGAAGGTCCCTCTCTGAAGCAGGTGTCCCTGAACTTGACACTGAATCTTCCACGTTCTTTATCCTAGACTTTTCAGCCTCTCACATATGAGAGAAACAGATTTCCTACAATATATGGTGAATTTGTAGCTATTGTTATTGTTGTTATAGCATCTTAAACATATTAGCAGCTTCCATATTCTTGGACCCACATACCAAGCACCAGATATTTTTCACATATTAACCCTTCAATTACTCACATTTACTAACAGTTCACACTGGAAATTCTTCTCTTCTGCATTTGATGCTATTTATAGTCTTGGTGTTTCTACTTACAGACTACATCTCACTTTACTATTGCATGTCATTTTGTATGCAACCTTAACTCCTGGGTAGAATAAATCCATGTAAACTGAATCTTAGTTTGTTTTCTTAAGTAAGAGCTTAAGTTCGCCCACTCACTCATCTCCTCACTGACATACTTTATTACTCTTGTGGCTTTCTCAGACAGTGTTATGGATTGGTTCTAATGCTAATGCTGTTTGTGTTAATTTGGCTCCAAAAATCACACGGGAATCTTTACGTCTGCCTGTAAGACACTGAGTGTCCCTCCTCCCAGATAGCTCTAATTGATAAATTAACTTCCTGGCAGCCAACCACTTGGCAGAGAAAGAGAGGTAGGACTTTAGATTTCCTGGGCAAGGGACAACAAGAAGAATGAGCTTCTAGAATTGCCGTGCTGCAGACGCAGAAGCATCAAGCCTGAAAGCTACAGGAGAAAAAGTATACAAAAATGTAAGAATCCAGGAAGAGTGGCCACCGGTGATTGGGTCTTGTGTAGCAGAGACTAAATGTAGACTTTAGTAATGATTCAGGACTATGGGAGGGGAAATGTTAGCAATGCAGAGGTTTGGAAGTGCTCAGCCATTGCTCTGTTTTAGGCATATTAAAATAGAAGTCTCTCTCTGTCTCTGTCTCTGTCTGTCTCTCTCCCTCCCCCCTCCCCCTCCCCCCTCCCCCACCCCTTCCCCCTCCCCCTCTCTCTGTGTGTGCATGTGAGTGTGTGTGTGTGTGTTTCTTTCTGGAATCAAGAGCATTTTGGAGTGTGGCAAGAAGCACATGCATACTCACTGAAGATTTTAGAGTGGATTAACTGACTACTGCTTCAAGACACTACAATAAGAGTATGTCATTTTCTAACCAAATGCCCTCTTACTTACAGACAAGTTTGCAGCAGAGCTTCTGCATACAGAGACTAAGGCCAATAGAAAGACTCGGTTCTCGTGAAAGCAGATATATCACTGTCTCAACAGGTTTGCTTAGGAAAGGAGTCATTAGTGACCAGCTCAGACTCTGAAACCTCCAACCTTGAGGTTACACTTTGACCTTTTGTGTTCAAGAACAGGAAGGTCACAGAAATAATCCCCTCCACACACACATACATGCTAACCCAAGACCCATTCTTTTTTTTTTAAGATTTTTATTTATTTATTACTATAAGTAAGTACACTGTAGCTGTCTTCAGATACACCAGAAGACATCAGATCTCATTACAGGTAGTTGTGAGCCACCATGTGGTTGCTGGGATTTGAACTCAGAACTTTCAGAAGAGCAGTCAGTGCTCTTTTACCCACTGAGCCATCTCACCAGCCCCCCAAGACCCATTCTTAATGCCCTCCTCTCCCACTGCTTTCTCTGGATGCTACTCACTGTCTCTTCTCCATTCTAACCCTTGTCTCAAGCACAGTATCTCTCTCCCCCTTACAACAAATATTCTCTTTAGCATTGAACCCAGATTACCTCTATCCTAAAAGTCATTGATCATGAACTATTCCATATATTTCCTTGCACTAACCTGGGATTTTAGCTGTTTCTCTACAAGCCCAAGTCAACTATTAGCAAGAGCTATTGAGACTTTGGCAACATCAGAGTTGGTGCACATTTTGTGGGCCTGAGGCTGATTTTTGTTGTTATTTTCTTTGGTCAGTTTTTTAAAATAAAGAGTTCAAAGATGTGAAATAATCAATGAGATGTACATTGGTTATTCAACTTGACTGGGTTTGAAACACCTAAGAGACACACTTCTGGGGATGTCTGTGAGCGTGTTTCCAAAATGATTGAACTATGGAGGAACTAAGGAGCTGCTGTGGGCAGCACCATCCTGGAGGCTGGGAATCCTCTCGGGGGGGAAAAAAAAGGAAGAAAAAAGCCAGCTGAGACCCAGCATTCTACTTTCTTGCCACAGGCCACAGATGTAGTAGGGCCACCCTAGCACCCATGATCCTCTCATTCACCACTGGACTATACTCTCAAACCATGTTGCAATATAAATCCTTATTCCTTAATTTGTTTCCTGTTACATAGTTGGTCAATATGCAAAAGTAAACATTTATTTATAAATAGGAAAATTGCAATAAATCATCCACTTCTCAGAAATAAATACTACAAACATCAGAAAACACACAAGAATGCCTTTCTTGCCAACTGCAAGATCTTACACAATTTCTTCCACATTTGTCTAGCTGTTCCTAGTTTACTTCTTTATTTATTCAGTTTCTTTTTTCAATTCTGCATATTCCTAGTTTAAAAATTATAATGACAGACTTCATGATTAATGGTGTGTTGGTAGGATTTTTTGTTTGACACTGTTGGAAAGTTCTGATCCAGCTTCTTTCCTATCCAGATTGAAAGAATTCAGAACTTTTCAAGGTAAATAACCATAGTTCATCTTTCTCCTGGTAGACCGCATTGAGTAGCTAGCCAGTGACTGGCTTCTGACAGAGGTACCTTGGTAGTTTTACATTCTTGTCTATGGAGAGAATTTGCACGCTGACTATGCAGCCTGACTCAAAGTAGATTAGTGACTTGTAGTTTTGCATGTCTCATGATCAGAGGGACTTTGCCCGTACTGTACCCTGACTATATGTTTTAAATATTTTCTGCTTTAATGTTCAGAATATAGCAAATGCTGGCTGTGTTGATAATCAAACTTGACAAAATCTATACCTGAGATGGAAGCCTCATGCCTGTAAAGTTTATCTTGATTATGTTAATTAATGTAGGAAGACCCATTTTAGTTGTGAGTAGGACAATTCTCTGGGATGATTCTATGCTATTGAAAGAGGTGTCAGCAGCAACATGCATGCATTCCTGTCTTCTGAGTGTGAGTATATTGCCAGCAGCTTCAAGATCATGCTGCCTTGATTTTTCTATCATGATGGACAGTATATCTTGAACCATAAACCAAAAGAAGTCCTTTTTCCCTTAAGTTGCTTTTTTAGAGTATTTTAGCACAGTTTCAAGAAAAGATACTCGGACTCTGGGTTTCAAAACACATATGGACATTGGTGTCAATGCTGGATAAGTTGGTCAGCAATACAACTATTCGTTAATCATACCAAACAATATTTTCTCAAATCTCCAACTCTAGGCTGGAGTTTAAAAGCCAAGCAAGAATTTGACCATCTACAAAGGTGATCCTGAGTGAGAAAAACTGCTTTTGCCTGACAAACAAATATCATATACAGAGAAGTTTTAAAGTTGGTATAAACATATGAAGGCTTTACAGGGTAAGTCTTAGGGCCTAAGAATGGTCTGAAAGCATCAGAGTATCGGGATTAAGCGTGAGGTCTCTTGCTTTGTGGTCAATCTGCCTCCCAATCCTTTTGTGGGAGTAACTACCTCCTATCCATTCTGGAGAATTGTTCAGCCTGGTGCATCCCCCCACTTCCATTTGAGTTTTGGGGGGTTTGTTTGTTTGTTTTGTTTTGTTTTTCTTTTCCTCCGAATTACCCTATGCTTTTTTTATGTCTGTAGAATGTATTAGATTTGACTTGTATATATGTAGAGGTAATTAACATTTGTTTATATAATGAGTTCAACCTAGGCCTTCACATGTGAGATTAGTACTTTGCCATTGAGATCTATCTCATATATCTTTAAAATTTTTATTTTGAGATAGAGTCTCATTAGACTGATTAGAATCTATTTAAATGTACTCTGTCCAGCCCAGGCAGACCTTCGAACTGAGCCTTGTGAGTAGATGGTGGTATAAGCCCAGCTGACAAGCTCCACTGATGAAGCACTTTCCATCACCTCAGTTACTTCTCACAACTATCACATTACTCAATGGCTTCTAAGACAGTTTGTTTTTTGTCTGTTTGCTTGCTTGTTTGTTTGTTTCTGGTTTAAATGGAAAACCTGGGTCTCAGGAAAACAAAAAAATCCTCTCAAATTCAAATAACTACCAAAACCACAATGTTGATGCAGTTTTCTCACTAAAATAACCAATAGCTAATAATAACTAACTAACTAACTAACAATTATAGTCATCTAGCCATTTGCTGTGCATAGTTTGGAGTTCACACTTTTATTATATTGCCTTGCAAGAATGAGAGGGACTACAGTATGTAAGATGTTCACCACCACTATGAAACCTCCTTGCTGACACTGACAGAAAAACCACCATTGGACACTGGACATTTCATTCCAGAACCCATGTGTGTAACCAGAACCAGATGGCTCTCTCTCTCTCTCTCTCTCTCTCTCTCTCTCTCTCTCTCTCCCTCTCTCTACCCTCTCTCCTCTCCCCCTTCTGACTACCTCAACTTCAGTGTCTTAGCCTTTCTACTCTGTAGTAGCCTTTAAAAATACATTTATTTATTTTATAATTGTGAGTATTTTGCTTACATGTATGTAAGTATACTGCCCATAGAAGCCAGAATAGAGCACCAAGTACCCTGGAACTGGACTAATAGACAGTTGTAAGCCATCATGTGGGTTCTGGGATGACAACCCAGGTACTTTGCAATACCAATGTGTGCTCTTAACTAGGAAGCTTTCTATCCAGCTCCTAACCTTTTGAAAGCATGAACCAGTTCTTTTCTTTTTTTAATCTCTATTCTGTCACAATAACACATACATATATAACATATGTTGATCACACTTCCCTCCTCAATCCTGACCCTTCCCCCTCCCACTCAACCATGTTTATTCTAACAAACCTCCCTCCCTATGTCCAAATCTTTTGATGGTATAAGCATATATGACTAGAGCAGACTGTGGGTACACTACTGAGGAATATGACTCCCTTCTCTCAGCATTCATTACATGTCCAGAGCTGCTGGGAGTAGTGGAGCCTTTTGCGCATCTCCCCCATCTATGACAGAACTTTGGTGGGCCAGTTAATTCTTATCTATATTTTCATACATTATTTTTTTTCCCAATTGAAATGAGAGAGGTGCCTAGTCTTATTGCAATTTGATATGCCATGTTTGGTTAATATCCCTAGGAAGCCTATCATTTTCTGAGGGGAAAAGGAGGAGGAATGAGTGGGACGGAGTGGGAATTGGGAACGGAGGGAGTAAAAACTGTAGTCGGGAAGTAATATATGAGAAAATAAACTAATAAAAATATACATAGTTTGGTTTAAAGATTTAAAGTGTGTGTATGTATGTGTGTGTGTAAGTATATGCCAAAGCGTATGTGTGCAGGTACCCATGGAAGTCAGAAGAGGGCATCAGATTCCCTGAAACTAAAGTTATGAGTGGTTATGTGTCCTATAACATACATCCAATATCAAATTCTCTGAAGTAACCACTTAACCATGTCTTCAGCCCTAAAATAATTTTCAATTAGAAATTTCAAACTTACAGAAAAATTGCAAGTGTGATATAGAGTGTAATCATTCCTAACAATTTCAGCTGTCTTACAACTCCTCTGACAATTTAGTGTGAATTTCCTTCAAACAGGAATGTCATTTTGTACGCCACAATAAAACTATTCAAACAAGAAAATTAACACTGGCACATCCTCGCTGCTTACACTCAGCCTCATCCAGACTGTACCAATCACTTCACAGAGGACACAATATTGGCCAACAGTTCCTTAGTCTCCCTAAATGCTTCCTTGGATCCTTTTCAACCATCTTGACCTTGACATTTTGAAAATAAAGGGCCAGTTATCTGCAGTCTGTCCTCAGATTGAGCCTACTTGATGTTGCATTGGGATTGAACTCCCATCTTTTCTAGGAGGCTTTGTGCATCTTCCCAGCCCTGAGAGCTGCTTTTGTCAGGTTTCCTTGGACTTAAGTTTGTAATTGGGTTAGGACACAACCTGCCAGACTTTTCCAAATTCTGCGCTTGTTTTCTTCTTAACATACAAATCTGTTATGAGAACTACTTCTCTCACATTATGTAACTATCTACTCAGATCTTCACCCACTTAATTTTCATCCATAGATATTTCTGTCTAATTATTACCACCTTGGCTGCAGATAGATGATTGTTTTATATATCAAAATTATTCCTTCCATCTTTATGAACTAGCATCCGATTCCCACATCTGACATATCGTGTGTTTGCAGTATTTATTCAATGATTTATAATTCTGTAGTAATTATTGTTTTGAAGATCAAGGCCTTTATACATTTCTTGGTCCATTTGAAGACATCTCTTTGTCTTCACAGTTCCTTTATTCTTGGAGTTCTTCCTTCTTCCTTGAGATATTAAGTTCTTTTGGCTATCCATGTACTTTCCTTGTTTCAGTAATAGATAACACCAGCCCTCCTGAAACTCAAGACTGTATCATAACTATGGATCCTTGTTTAAAAAGAAATCAAGTTATCTGCTTCCAATATATATCAACAGAATCAATATTCCTATTCTCAAAATGAGGAGCAGGAAAATAAGAAGAGAAGATCAGACCACAGCTCAGGAAAGCAAACCCCAACACAGCTTTGACTCCTTCTGGGTTTCCCTCCAGCCTTCAGCACACATTTTTCTCTTAGCTGGTTCCACTCTGTGCCTGCCAGAATTAAAATGTCTCATAGGTCAGCATTCAAACCACACATCAGGCTGTCTCTTCAATCTAGACTATTTTGTAACAAACCTCCAACTTCTCAACCACACCTTATGTAGTACATCTGCCTACTTCTTCCCACGGAGGCAGGTGAGTTAAGACAATCAAGTCTATCCTCTCAGGAAGGATCCTTTTGAAAATCTGTTTTGTTGAAGATAACTGGCTGCTCAAAAAGCCATTTTAACTTCCAACTAGGAACCAAAGTATCTAAACAGGTTCCTAGCCAGATCACATTTAGCCATCAGAAAAGTCTGAGCAGTTCTAAATTTACAAAACAGAGTGAATTACTTTATGTCTGTATTAGCACTTTCATGCTCAGAAAGGCTGGTAAATTCCATATTAGACTATTTTCAAAGACGGCTGAATTATATATTGCCAGAAAGTTTAGTTATTTCTGGTCTACAACAGACCTAAATTCGTTTGTATGGCCTGTATTAGTTCTTCCTACTCCATATTCAAAGATTTCTATCACTATACAAAATATTTATTGTTTTATGGTTATAATAATTCATTTTTTTATTTTGTATTTTATATTTTTGGTTTTTGGTTTTTTGAGACAATGATTCTCTGTGTAGCCCTGGCTGTCCTGGAACTCACTCTGTGGACCAGGGTGGCCTGGAACTCAGAAATCCACCTGCCTCTGCCTCCCAAGTGCTGGGATTAAAAGCGTGCACCACCACTGCCCAGCAATTATAATAATTCTTATATAATATGTTTAAATACAGAAACCTATCAGGAAGAAATCAAAATTACATACATTTTTGTCAGAAAGCAGTAACAACTTATTTCTCTTAGTTTTTTTTTCCTTTGTGCATTTTCATGTTTTGTATCGTTCTTAAAAATTTACAGGGGCTGCTCAGCGATTAAGGACACTCACTGTTCTTCCAGAGGTCCTAAGTTCAATACCCAGCCACCACATGGTGGCTCACAACCATCATTAATGCAACATGATGCCATCTTCTGATGTGTCTGAAGAGAGTGACAGTGTACTCATATACATAATAAATAAATATCTTTTAAAAATCTTGTAATCATAATTTTTGGTTTTTTCTTTTTTTCCCCTGTCTATATCAGTGTATGACATCAAACTTGGTAAATAATGATACTGGACAACATTCCATGGATTATACCCTAATTTACCTTTTATATTCACTGTTCAAAAGAGTAATGTAATAAATACCTTTGCACACAAAGCTCTATTCACAACTTTGGATGCATTCCTAGAAGTGAAATTATTATGTCAAAAGGCACTGGTCTTTTTGCATAATGTTGGCTAGCATTATTAATTGTGTTTAAATTGTTCCAAAGTATACATTACCTAAGAGGTTATACAAAAATACTTGGTATAATTTCTTATCTTAAATGTTTTTTCCAAGTTGCTAACGTAACCATTATATCTCATTTTACATTTGACTGTTCTCAAGGCTCGGTGTTTTACTTGTGTACATCTGCATGCTTCATGTTTTCTCATGTTTCTTGTATTTCTTTTGCTTGTAGAAAATTTATTTATAGGAAATATATTTAAAATATATTTCATATGTCAATAATATTTTACACATACATATACAAATAATCCTTGACATGTTTTCAATACAATCAATTATTTTGTTGCTATTAATTTTTATGTAGTCAACTCTTGAGAGCTCTGCCATGTTTTAGAGCTCACAGAGTGTTTTTTTTTTTTTGTTTCTGTCGTATCACTATAGATTTTGCTAATCAGAACTGTCTACCAAGAAGCTCAGTATGGCTGTGTAGCAGACATTAAAACCTGCTGTTCTGGCAGCCAGGCAGCCTTTCTCCACCAATGTCTTTCTGGAACTTTTGGCAAGCAGTGACTTATACACAAGCATTGTTCTGAACTCAGCCACTTGTAGCCATCCTAAGTGGAGCTTTGAACTTACCGGGAGCTTTTTGAGAGCTATGGCTCTCTCTGAACAGAACATTATTTCACAGATATGGAACTAAAGTGGATCAAAAGCACCTTACCAGTCTAACAATCTTCTGGAGTAGACATTCATACTGCCAAAAGGCATTTTGATGAGTTAAGTATAAATAAATAAGAATATGAAATAAAAACTGCTTAGTTGAATAGATATAGGAGCATTAGGAGAGGAAAGTAAGTTTAGTTCAAGCCTAAAACATAACTCATTCATTAGCCATATATCTGATTCCCAGATAAGTTAAGGTGTGCTGGTCACAGCATGAATTCTTGGACTGGGCAGGGATTCAAATTACCTTTCTCTTCAACTACATTCCAGCCCCTGTGTGGCAATATTTTTAAAGAAAAGATTAATACACATGCTTTATATTTTATTTCAGTAATTTTATTTAAGAATTGGGACGTAGAGAGACAGCTCAGCAGTTAAGATCATGCCTTGGTCTTCTAGAGAACACAAGTGCAGTTCCCAGCACCTATGTCAAGCTGATGCCCTCTTTGGGCCTCCATGGACTTTTACACTCAAGTGCACATGCACACACTTACACACAAACAGAAATAAATACTTTTTTAAATGAAGCAAAAGAATAATTAGGATTCACAGCAAGCCAAATGAGTCCACCCATCCCACCCCATGCTAAGCCTACCCAAATATGGACAAGAGGGACACTGAAAATGGAGCTCACCCTAGCCCAAACTGCCATCTATCCACGGTGAAATCTGTCAGTTGTAGCTATTTATGGATCTATTTGACCCTGTAAGTTTACTTCTTATACTTATTTTGCCAAAAGAGACAAATAGTCTGTAAAGGTAACTAAGAAACATGATGTGGTATAGTATAAGTGAAAAGGGGGCTTTCTAACCCAGTAATGGTAAATCAAACCCTACCATTGTTGCTGTATGGCACTGAATATGTCACTAATATCTCTTTCCTTATATCTATATCTAGACAGACAGACAGACAGATGATAGGTAGGCAGGCATATAGATGGATGAATAGATAGATTATTAATATATCTGCTTATCTGTAGGATGGTGTAGGGTTTTCTGTGCTACTACATTCATTGGTGTTAAGAAGAGAGTAACTGAAGAAATAAACATAAAATTATATGTCATCTATAACTGTACTTAACATATGGCATGCTCATGAGCTGTCTTTGTAATTTTTCAAGTTAGACACACACACGAAAAAAAACCCTATAAATGTAATTGATGAAGGGAAGGAGGACTGTGGGTTTTTTTTTGTAGATGGGTGATGCTGTGGGCTGTTTAGCCCTCATTTTATTTTTCAGGAATAGCCTACATTCTTCAGTGTGATATCAACCAAAGTTTTAAGAAACAAAATTCTCTAAAGAAAAGTTGTCTGAATCTTTAAATGTACAATTGTTACCTGGAATTACTTAATTCAACAGAAGTCTATGGTTAAGCTACAACTAAGGAGTAAACAGAAAACTGATGAATATTATCTGGAGGTACTTATCTGGGGTGTGTGTGTAGTAGTACATGCTTGCAGTATATGGTAGACACACGTAAGGGTGAGCGCCACAGATGGAGAGAATTCCAATTTAACAAAAGGATCTTCTGCCAGCTTTAGAGATGTTAGCAAATATTTCCTACACAAGATAAGTCTCAGATTTTCTTTCATCAGAAAGAGCCATTGATTCCTCGGGGTTACTAAGGAAATGGAGTTTGATATTGGCTTAGGAAACATCATACTCTCCCCAAACCTTTGGCTCCATCCACACAAGCAGTGATAAAAGTCCGCGGTGCTCACACAGAGTTGTGATCTTCTCCTTGGAATTTTACACTTTAAACACACACAGTGTTTCGTGGACAATCTCCGTCATTCTGGTCATCCTTCGTCATTCTGTCTTTTCCATTTAAACTATCACACTGACCTTTAGACCTCATCCAGACCTCATGGGTGTCCCGAAGAAGACAACACATGGATCCTTTAAGAGCCAGACATTTTCTATACCTCCACCTCCCCTTGGTGGGGGTAACTGAATAAAGGCTGCTATCTTCTCTGGGTCCGGCTTCAAGGATTTATTTTAAAACCTGTATCATCAAATAATAAATGCTTTCAGCTGAATCGAATGCCTAAAATGAGAACAGAGACACCTTAAGATGCTTCATAATCTAACCAACCATCCACTGGTAGACAGTATCCAGTTACCTCTCCTGTCTGTACTCAGTTGGCTTCCTAAAATAGAGAGGGATAAGGAACACAGGCTTCACTTCATAAATGAGCTCCGTCTCAGCTGTGGGCTCTCCAGAAATGATTCAACACCACAGATGGAATCCACATGTGAATATCCACGTGACGACTGACTAGCAAGATTTCAATGAAACCAGAGAACATTTTTTTTTTTTTTAGCTCAAGTATATTTGGCCAGTTTAGGTTGGGGGAAGGGCTGGAATCACAGTGAACAACTGAGGTACTGAAGGCAAAGAAACAAAAAAATCCATGGAAAGACCTTCTAAGCAATGAGGGTAGGCTTTTTGGAACCATTGGTCTGCTTGTTTCCAGGTTTTGTTTGTATTTGTTCTTTTTAAAGCCAAGGAGCTTTCTAAATTTCTTCAAAGGATAGTTTTGCATTGGGCATTTTATTAGGGGCTTTTTCTCTCAGAAAGAAACCTCAGTAGAAACCACCCTGAGAGAAAAAGCTACAAAGGCAGGATTATGGAAGTCCAAGAAATAAATAAATAAGACCAAGAGAACAGAAGTGGAGCCACAGCTAAAACAGATGTTTTGCATTTCAGACTGGAGGCAAATCAGACCAGAAGCAGGAAAGTATGGCTCCACTGCCATGTGCTGTGAATCTTGTGTCTTTGATGGAGCTTAAACCAAGAACTCAAAGAGATCCAAGGCTGTCACAGAAACCCACACTGTAGTAGGAAAGAAAACAGCCAGCTCAGGTGCCATCATAGCCTCCTTTAAAGAATCCACGAGGTGTCTGGGACGTACAAGGAGACCTGGGGGAGAGACAACTTTACTCCCTGGCTCTTGGAGTCACTATACATGCAGCTGTGATCAGGCTAAACTCTGAAATCCCAGAATCATTTGGCAAAGCAGATCCC
The DNA here is from genome assembly GCF_978045245.1 of Mus caroli. Lineage (NCBI taxonomy): Eukaryota > Metazoa > Chordata > Mammalia > Rodentia > Muridae > Mus > Mus caroli. The sequence continues at coordinate 140,542,402 of NW_028227258.1, read as the reverse complement.
CAGAATCCATATAAGAAAACCATATAAAATGGGTGTAGAGTGTACACTTTCTATTTCAGCAGTGAATAGTGAAAGGAGATATAGTAGAAGGTAGATACCCAGCTCACTGAACAATTAGTCTGGCCTACTTGGAAAAGTACTAGACAAATGAGTGCTCCCATCTCAAGCAAAAAGTGGAAGGCATCTGAGGAAGGACATCCAAGCAAGCACACTCACTGGGGGGGGGGGGGGGGGGGGGGGGGAATATGGTTGCCAGAGCACCAGCCCTGTGGACTGCTGTTTCCTTATCCATCCAGAGAGAATCCTAGCCCTTCAGTCTGTCACAGAGAGCAGATGACTCAGCACCTTCAATCATTTTCTCTAGCAAGGCAAAACCTCTCAAGTTAGTGTTCTATAAGCATGGTCAGAGAGTTTCCATTCTGTTCCTTATCAAAACACTGCCATTCCTTTGATAACAGTTATGAAATCATCTCTCAGAACTTGGGTATCTTTAAAGAGTTGGGTTTTTTTTTGTTTTTTTTTTTGTTTTTTTTTTTATGCAAGCTGCCCGTTCTCCCTCCCCCGCTTCACCAAGATTCAATTAACGAGAGGAGGAATGTGGTGGTTTTTAACAAGTTCTTCTAAGCCAAACTGCTTAGAGACATACATTAGGCTGCCTTTAGTAATGGGAAAAAATTATCTCACCATGACTGGACTTTCTCACCTCCAAAAGAGGATTCCTATCTGTCACCTGGACAGCCAAGATTGATTTTTCTAATTAAGCAGGTATTTGTACTGGCACAGGGAGCCACAGACGTCTTCCCTACTGTATCTTCCCAACATATTCCTGTTTGTGTTCATTTTCCATCCTGTTTAAAGCTCCCTAGTGTTGAATCGGGAGGGGTCAGGAACTCACTCTATGAAAACACCCATTAAAATCTCTGGCTGCTTTCAGAAAGAAATGTGTCAACACAGGCAAAGGAAAGAAAACATGTGATAGAAATCTCTTTGGACTGAGTTTGGCTCCCACGTGGACAGAATTTGCCTTCACCAGTTCCCACACACTGCCCCCCACCCCCGGGTCTGCCCTGCTCCAGCTGGGTCTGCCCTGCTCTGCTTCTCAGGGCCTGCCAATGCAGATGGCTGTAGGAAGCAGGCTGTTAGCACTTTGAAAGGCTATGTGGCACTTCCTGCCTTTTAAAAAGGTACACGAAGCTCTTGTGCAGCCTTCAGTGATGAGACCGGCTTGCGGTGTAATTCAGTTTACTTAAGGGAACAATTTGGAGCCATGAAGAGCAAAGCCCAGTTCGGGCCCCACAGTGCTGGGTCATGTGGCCTCATGACTTTCTTTCAGTGGGAGACACTAAGAGGATAAAACTGAGATCAGTAAGAAAAGCTTGCATCTTTTTTAGTTTGTTCCTGGTACATCCATTACCTAATATTTTATTTAAAAGCTCAGTCCCTGCACTAATTGAACAGGCTAATCTCAATTTAGGAGTTGGCCTGCCCTCACATGATGACAGCTAACTGTTAACTGTCTTTAAAAAATAGAGGAAAGAAAAAATTAAAAAGAAACAAAGAGGAAGAAAAGAAGTGTAAGAAATGGCTAAGGGTAATTTAAGGGTTGTGTGAACTTATTAAAGGAACAATTGTTTCAAAGACAAAGGATAGCCTTAGGGCTGGGTTGGGAATTAGTTGGTGGAGTACTTGATTAGCATACACAAATCCCTGAATTCTGTCCACAGCACCACACACAGTGTGGTGGCCAAAGTCAGTAATCTCAGAACTAAGGCGGTAAAGGCAGGAGGATCAGAAGTTCAAGGTTACATAGGAAGTTTGAGGTCAGACAGGTCTACTTCAGACCCTAACCAATTAAAACAATCCAATAAAAAAAATTCTTTCAGCTACTGTCCCTTACATTCATTTGGCAGTTGCAGCTCTTAGTAGGTACTGGAAGCCCAAGTTGTCCGAGTAGGCTACACAGCCTCAACACTCAGACTCAAGGTTGAACTCTAAGCTCTTCCCTGAAGTCTCGAGCCTTCCTGATTCTCTCTTCCTCTGGAACCCTGTATCTAATCGCTTGTCTTGCTCCATGAAGTACATCTGTAGTTAAGTCAGAATAATTTGCTGTCTTTCACTTTGGAGAATCATTGCAATACCTTCTTCTCTGCATATCCAACCTGTCCACTCCTTTACAGTCAGAGGAAAAAATAGCTTTTGTATTATCTTCGGCACTCTTAATTAAATTCTGTCATTTCACACTCTGAGACTCTAGTAGTTTCCAGTGAATACTACCAAGATACCAATATCCCCATCAACAGACCTTTCTAGACTCTCTCACATGAGGAGGCTGGTACCTTCCACAAAGATGAAAAGAGATGCTTCACTTAACCATTTTAACTAGAGGTTGCATTGTTTGATTTATTTTGTTTTGAGGCAGGGTCTCATGTACCCTAGACTAGCCTCAAACTCACTACTATATAATCCATAGTTACCTTGAACTTCTAAACATTCTGCATCCATATCTCGGGTCTGGGACTACAGATATCCATCTACATGACTAGTTTATGAATTGCAGGGCCTTTTGCATGCTAGTCCACCATTCTACCAACTGATCCATAGCTCCAGCCTATGTTTAATATGTTTCTTATTATGTTCTTAAATTATCCTCTATACTTATTGGTAGTATGTCCTCATAAATTTCAGTTTTAGTAAAAATGCTTATAAATTTAGTTAACAAGAACCCATCAACCCCCTGATCTCTTATATCAGATCACCTTTATTATCTGAGTATCATTGATTCCTGATCAGATTGATGCCCTCAGCATTCCTGGAAAAGCATCTAATTGCTGGGACTGCCCTCAGTAAGATTGCTTTTAGGTAGGTTTAGTCCCAGTGTTTTTCCCTTTGATGCTATTTTTTACTAATCTTCTATACTCTGACCCTCACCATATTTTCCTAACTATAAATTTCTAGTTGGGGCCATGGATCTAGAAGTTGAGCCCTTTGTATGTTTTCTTTTTCTGCAAAACAGATATTGCAATGGTTCATGTAGCTGTGGTAATGGCACCGGATGAAGTCACTCTTACTATGTTTAACCCAGTCTCACAACCCTGTCCTTTACATAGGCCTTTAGAAATGGTATCACACTTGTGTTCATATCTCTTGATGACTAGCTATCACAACTGCCATTGTCTGGGTGGAACATTTAGCATACTGGGAGGCAGCTGTAAAACACAGCCACTTAGTTGCCGTTTTGTTGCTGTAATAAAATGCCCTGCAGGGAACAACTGAAGGGAGATAGGGTTTATTTTGTTTCATAGTTCTGAAGGGATATACTCCATCATGGCAGAGAAGACAGGGCATCAGATAGAAGAGGCATGGTGGCAGGAGCAGGAGAGTAGTTTGTCACATTACATTCATAGTCAAATAACAGAGTAAATGAGAGAAGCCCAGCTATAATGCTTCACAGACCCCACCCAGTGACCCTCTTCTTACAGCAAGACTATGTCTTCTAGGTTTTACCACCTTCCCAAATAGCACAACCATCTAGGGGCCAACTGTTCAAAGACTTGAGACTGTGGGACATATTTTACATGCAAACCATAACACCCTGTACTAAGAAACATTCCCTCAGATCTGACCATATTGAACCTCATTCTTCCTTCAAATGTATACTATCTTGTCATGTCTCTGTCTACTTTTAACTCATTGCATAAGCCTCAGCAAAGCATCCTGGTTGTCCCCATTTTGCACCAAACACACACAGATGCAAATATACATATACCTATATGCATATATACACACCTATAAACAAACACATAGATATACAAAAATTATATACACAAGTGCATATATACATACGAACACTTATGGATATACACAATACATAAACACATATGTATACATATATATATATGCACATATATATAAACACACATTCAAACAGATGTAAACATACATACATAGATACATACATATTGATAAATATACACTATGGTCAGTTGAACAAGAAATGTCTTCCATTTGTGGCACAGCTTTGGGAGTTCTGAGGTACCTTACTTCAAGGAGATGGCACAGGGAATACAAGTCCCACGCTACTTCGAGTTTGCCCTCTGCTTTGAACTTGCAATTGAGAATGTGAGCTCTCAGCTTCCCCCTCCTATCGCCATGCCTACCACTTGCTGCTATGCCTCTCCAGAGACACAGTCCTTGATGGGCTTTTATCTTTCAGGAGTCAGAAATCAAAATAAACTCTTTCCTCTATAGCTTGTCTGGGTAATGGATGTAAAACCATGCCAGGAGAGGGAATGGGAGGAGACATAAGTGAAAGAATGAACTGCAGGCTGAACCAGCTCTGTGTCCTAGAATTTAAAACATGGGGGTGTAGGTTAAGAGGAGAGTAAGAAAATACACCAGAATGAGAACTTCAAGAGAACGTATCACTATCTCAAAATGGAGACTCTCTGGAACAGAGTTTCACTATAATGGAAGAAAGCATTGGGAGAAAGGATAAGCTAATCACTCAGTTGCAGAATCCATAAACTGAAAGACCTGGAAGAAACAAAAGTCAGGCTGAGGCCCTGTTTTGGGCAAGGAACAGCCATTAGTGATAATGGAAAAGCAACCAAGAAAACCACTCACTGTAAGATCCTGGATCCTCTTTGCTCACCCAGTGGTGAGCCACCAAGCACCTCAGAACAGGGTCTCGCTGATAATGAGAAAGGGTGGACTGATCTATGAGAACACTCTTGGTCGTTGTGGAGAGCAAACGCACCCAGCTGACATGTACAAAGGCCACGGTTTCCTTTCACAAATAGGGAATCATGTTCCTGTGAGAACTTTATTTTTTTCTTTAAAACTCTCAGGAATGAAGGTGATCCTGTGAGCTTGCTGATCCACTGCCATCCTCAGCTCAGCCCTTTTATCTTTGAGTCTCCATTGTATCCACAGAGGAAGGGTGGCACAGTTAATTAGATGAGAAGTTAATTAGAATCTAGGTCTCCCACTATTTCTCCCTTCCTTCAGCAGTCCCTCCAATTCCTGAAAGTTCTGCTTAAAGGGAAGGTTTACCCCCTGGAGGCTTACTTTGCATTAACACAGGCAGCCCCACCCACTTTCTCTGGGGAATCATCGCGGCCCCACCCACTTTCTCTGCGGTATCATCGTGGCGGCTGGGACCCTATACACACATTCTGAAAACTGGAGGGCCTTCAAGGCCCTCATCACTGCTCAGTTCAGCGGGACTCTGGTCTGAGTGTTCTCCGCACAACCCCACTTCCACTTTGACCAAACCAAGTACACACCTGAATTTCTCCGAAAATTTCCTGCTGGCAAGGTTCTAGCACTTGAGGATAATGATGGATGCTGTGTGTTTGAGAGCAATGCCATCACCTATTATGTAAGCAATGAGGAGCTGCAGAGAACTATGGCAGAGACAGCATCTCACATGGTGCAGTGGGTGCGCTTTGCTGACAGTGACATAGTTCCTCCACCTAGCACCTGAGTGTTCCCCATCTTGGGCATTATGTACCACAACAAACAGGCCACTGAAATGCAAAAGAGGAGGCGAAGCTAATCCTGGGGCTGCTAGACACTCGCTTGAAGACGCAGACTTTTCTGGTGGGTGAGCAAGTGACACCGGCTGATATCACAGTTGTCTGCACCCTGTTGTGGCTGTATAAACAGGTCTTAGAGCCTTCTTTTCGCCAGGCCTTCCCCAATAACAACTGATGGTTCCTTACCTTCATTAACCAGCCCCAGTTCAAGGCTATTTTGGGGGAGGGAAAACTGTATGAGAAGATGGTGCAGTTTGATGCTAAGAAGTTTGCAGAGAACCAGCCTAAGAAGGATATTCTAACGAAAAAAAAGGGTTCATGAGAATAGAAAAAGAAGCCCCAGGCTGAGCGGAAAGAGGAAGAAAAGGCAGCTGCCCCAGCTCCTGAAGAAGAGATGGATGAGTGTGAGCAGACATTGGCTGCTCAGCCCAAGGCCAAGGACCCTATCCCTCACCTGCCCAAGAGTACCTTTGGATTGGATGAGTTTACACGTAAGTACTCCAATGAGGACCCTCTCTGTGGCACTGCTATATTTTGGGGAGCACTTTGATAAAGATGGCTGGTCCCTGTGGTATACTGAGTACCGCTTCCCAGAAGAGCTCATCCAGACCTTCATGAGTTATAACTTCATCAAGGGAATGTTTCAGCTATTGGACAAAATGAGGAAGAATGCCTTTGCATGTGTTATCCTCTTCGGAACCAACAACAGCAGCTCCATTTCTGGCGTTTGGTTCATCCGAGCCAAGAGCTTGCCTTTCCGCTGAGTCCAGATTGGCTGGTGGACTATGAGTATTATACTTGAAGAAACTGGATCCTGGAAGCGATGAGACCCTGGTTTGAGAGTACTTTTCCTGGGAGGGGGCCTTCCAGCACGTAGGCAAAGCCATCAATCAAGGCAGGATCTCCAAGTGAACATGTCTTGCCAGTCGCCTAGCTGCCTGCACCTACCCTTCCTTTAATGATGGGGGTCATTAAAGGAAACTGATCATTGAAAATAAAAATGCTTACATTTATGCCATGTACCTCATTGGGAAAGTACCACGGGATTTCATCTACCAGAGTTTGTAGACTGGGAATTACTGGGGCTTAAGGATAGATGTGAATTGTGTCTTGTCCACTCATCTCTCTGTGGTACATTCTATCACTTCAGGTGAAAAGGAAAAAAATAGAGGGTGAGTTAGACAATGAGTGCTGAACAAGGCCCTTCAGAGAAGAATATGATTTGTCACACCCTTGAGACTAAAGCCATGCCAGGGATAAATGGATGGGAGGAAGGATTGCTAAATTTTAGGAACACTCAGGGTAATGTTCCCAGTAGGGCTCTGATTATGTATGTCTTATACAATACAATGAAATGAAGATAATTTCTGAAATCTTCATTTTTCCAGTTGGAGTTCTTGGAACTGCAGATCCCTCATCTGTAGAAGGAAACTAACACACATCTCTTCTGATATTTGTAAGGACAGAAAAGACCACTGTTAAAAACCACACTCATGGTCCATGTCTATAGCTATGAGGACAAATAAAGTGAAAATGCAGAAGACTGTAGGGATGTTCCACAGTGCTCCACTTTTCCGGCCAGGGTCTGAAAGAGAGGACAGAAGTTGCCACCAAGCTCAGCTGCCAGATAGCCAGACTCATTTGCTGGCTCTTCTGGAAGTGAAACTTCAGTCTGGCACCTGACAAAATGAGTCAGTTTGCATGAAGAGGAACATCTATTATTGGTATCTTCAACACCATTAAAAGAGTGGGCCACCCAGCCAACTGGAGACCATTCAGCACTAACTGAGTTCTTGGAACAAGAACATGGCTTTTGCAAAATTTCAACCTGTTTAAAATAGATAGGCTCAGAGGTCAGCTGAGAACATGTCTTGAGTCTGTGTTTGTGTCTATTCTAAGGCAACTCGGGGACAATTGTCCCAAACAATTTTTTGAAATAGATAGCACTAAGTTCAGGCACTGTTTTTCTTTGGACAAGGCATCCTTGTATTTCTATTTTCACAGGGCTTCCCAGTCTGCAGTAAGAGAAGGCTGGGATCATGGAACAATGAAGGACTTATCTAGGGTAATGAGGAGCTGGGCAGTGGCTCATGTGTTTAACGCCAACATTTGAGGGGCTGAAGGAGTTAAGATCACCTTGAACTTAAGGCCAGCTTCTTAGGGAGTTCAAGGACAACCTGGGCTACATAGTAAGTTTCAGGCCAACCTGAGCTATAGAGTTAAAACAAATCCAAAGAACCTTCAGTGAAGGAAGCAAAAACTGGAGGATGAAGATGACTTCATCCACATTTCAGATCTGGAGGCTAATTTAGTCTGAAATGCCTCTTCTCAAATAAAACAATAAATGGTGAAACAAATACATAGTCCTTAAAGCCACTAGAAAGTTACAAGTGTCCTCCAAAGGAGGTTTTTATGGAGCTTTTTAGGATTTGTTATCTCTGTCCCCCAGGAGGTCCTACCACCAGCTATCTGTACTGAAACAAGCTAGAGGAGAGCCATTTACATAAAGGACAGGGAGGAGGCTGCAAGCACCAGAGGCATTGAGGCTTCATGAGATGCAAGATTCTCCAAGAGGATTCATTTCTGTGCTAGGAGTTGTTTGTTCTCCACAGCTCTCAGAAGGATTTGTAGGGCAGATTTCCCCCAGCTTCACCCACACGTTTTATAAATTGGAAGCTGAGGGATGTAGAGGTGGACAGGGAGAAGGCCCTGAATATCATTCCCAGAAACTCAGCAACAGAAGAGGAGATGGGCTCCTCAAGGGTTGGCTTACAGTGCATGCCAGAGTCCAAGTAAGAAAGGCTGATTCCTCCATGGTAAGACATGGCTCTCTTTATCAATTTACTTTCACGTCTTGCTCTAATTTTAAGCTGTTTGCTAGGGCCTGGTTTCTTTTTTCGTCATAGTTTTTGTTTTTTTTTTTTGAGACAGGTTCTCACTATGTAGCTCTAGTTTTCCTGGAACTCATTGTATAGACCAGGCTGATTTCAAACTCAGAGATTTGCCTACCTCTGTCTCCCAAGTGCTAAGATGAAAGATATGCACCACCAGGCCCAAAGTAGATCTAGTTTCTTAAACTTTGAGTCACAACCCCATGTAGAGCCATGTAATTCAATGCAGATGGATCACAAAGAATTTGAGATATGTGAAGGATCTGTAATCACACTACCAGAAATTAGTTCAAAATCAACTGCATTCAAACTTCCAGGTGTTTCTGCCAGTGTCACCCATGCAATATCCTGTGACTTCACTTAAGCCTTGGTTCTAGGCACACAAGGTGCTCACCTCACAGGATGCCCAATACAACACACAACAACAGTAAAAGTTGCCCAAATCCCATGGTTCAGACTAGCTGCTGTTGTATACTGTTCACTTGAAGCCAATTGTATCTGCCATCCCAGAAAACAAGACCATTAATATTTTCTCACTGTTGGCCTTCAAATAAACATATCACTATATTGAACTGTATTAGATTGTTTGGCTTTAAAAACTGCTGTTTGAGTTGCTGACAAGAGTTTCACAAAAAGAAAAACAAACAAACAAATGAAACAGAGAAAGGTTTTTCTATAAATTTTGGTTCTATTCCCAGCAATGCCTAAAACACCCTTAAAACATGCAACATTTTAACTGTAAAATCAAAAGATGCATCAACTCTGAAAAACATTGAAAATACTCTTGTCCTGCAGTATCAAAAATTCAATCACGATTTCATTCTTTTTGTAAAAGTAAACAATTATCTCCAAAAGAGCTGTTTTAAAATAAACCTGTCATAATCTTCTACCAGGAAATGTTTAATCTATACCAGTTTTATGTGTATATAAACAGAGACTTGAGAAAAATTTAAGGTTTTTGCAAATTATTTCAAGTGGGAAAGGTTTAAGAAGGCCTTCTCTAGTGTAAAACGATCATGAGCATACAGCTACGTATTTTTCCTTAATGAACACCCATGTTAAAAACAAAAAAACTTGTTCATGGCAACCTCTCTCTTTTTTTTTAATATTTATTTATTTATTATATGTAAGTACACTGTAGCTGTCTTCAGACACTCTAGAAGAGGGAGTCAGATCTCGTTACGGATGGTTGTGAGCCACCATGTGGTTGCTGGGATTTGAACTCTGGACCTTCGGAAGAGTAGTCGGGTGCTCTTACCCACTGAGCCATCTCACCAGCCCAGCAACCTCTCTTTAACTTCAAAGAACCTAAACACTCAAAAAACTTAGTTTAACATGTAACCCTCTTGCTTCCTTTGCTCTAGTAAAATATAATGGTTATAATAATAGAGGTATCAGATGCTCTCTTCGAGACAAAGAAACTCTTTTGGCAAGAGAATTTTCAAACACTGAAAAGACAGGAAAATATGTCTGCAGCTCAGCTCCAAGCACATATCTTGGGAAACTCACAAGCATACAAGTCAATCAGCACTAGGGAACCAGCTGAGGGATTCTGACCTCTTCCAATGACTGCACTCACACACCTATATCCACACAGGGACGAGCACATTCATGTAAGTCAAAAAATAAAATGAATCTTTAAAAGAAACACTTTTAGGGGCCTGTATGAAAGAGGTGCTCATGCTTGCCAGTGATTCATTTTAAAATAATGGGTAGGAGGGGACCTGAATCTAGCTAACAAGACTTTTCTTACATCTGAAATATTTTATTTGACCAAAGATAAACCGTTCTTCAGAGAAAACTTGCCTTGACTGCTCAAGCCTAAACTAATTTTTTGCTTACAGTTTTTAATCTCACATATAATTAGTATGGTATTAATTATATGTAACATGAGTCTTTTCTTAATTATTTTATGCACATTTGTTTCCCCAACTAGAGAGTGAGCTTTTTGACTATAGCTATATATTATATGTATTCTGTACACTTATGGAGCGTTTTGGTGTTGGAATCACAGAAAGCCAATCTGCAAGTAATTTTTGAAGGAAGAATTCTGAGCTGGAGTGTCTCTGGTATAAGATGTTACCTCAATTTTTACAGTCAGCATATGAATACAGAATCACTTGCACATATTTCAAATCAGACCCATGCTTTGTGTTAGATGCCTGCATTGAAAGGAAGAGGAGGGGGAGGCCAATACTTTTGCATTCAAGAGCTCAGGAATCTAAGGCTAAAGACAGATGACACAAATTGTAGTGAAAGCCTGAGCTTCTGAATAGCTTCAGACAGACCTGATACATCTTAGGTGGCCACGTTTTAGCTTTGAAATTTACCTCTACTTTCTGAGACTGCACATGCTAACCTTGATCAGACCCAGTATTTCCCAAGTTTTCTACACCAGGCTTTATTTACCCAGAACCCTCTAACACAAGTTATTTTTGCAGGTATTTAAGTTCACCTGCTGTGTACTGATACAAATTAATTCTGAAAGATATAAGATCTTACACTAGCAACATGTATTCCAATGAAGATGAGGACTGGATTACTCTTCCTGCCTAATACAATGAAGAAAGTTTTTTTTTAAGAGAATATATGTGAAAAGTACTGCGGACTGTGATAGTGTTTATTGTCAACTTGACACAATTTAATGTCGTCTTGAAAATGGGCCTCTGAGTGTACCTGTTAGGGATTATCTTGATACTTTATACTTCTAGAGATGTGGGGAAGTCCTTCTAATTGTTAGAAAAACCACTCCTTACTCAAAGGATCATGGCGAGTATGGAACAGGAAGAGCAAGCTGAGCACCAGCATACATTCATCCCTCACTGCTTTCTAATTGTGCAGGTAGTGAGACAGCTGCTACAAAGCCCTACCTCAGGTGTCATGGCACCATGAACTGGGAGCCAAGAAAATCTCTCCCCTCTTAAGTTATTTTCTTGGGGTATTTTATCACAGCAACAAGAAAAGGTGGTGGCACACACCTTTAATCCCAGCACTCAGGAGGCAGAGGCAGGTGGATTTCTGAGTTCGAGGCCAGTCTGGTCTACAAAGTAAGTTCTAGGACAGCCAGGGCTATACAGGGAAACCCTGTATCGACCCCCCCCCCCAAAAAAAAGAAACCAAGTCAATACCTATGTATAGATATAAGATCTTACACTAGCAACATGTATTCCAATGAAGATGAGGACTGGATTACTCTTCCTGCCTAATACAATGAAGAAACTGAACAAATAGCTCTCAGAAAAAGATACTGATTCCTAAGACATGGGAATGGAAGAGTTGAGGCCTGGGGTGCCCATCTTATTTCCTGGAGAATATTCTGGGCTGTGATACAGAGAAAGGGACATCCCAGACAGACGTGTAAGCATAGAAAGGGGGATTTGTGATGATTAATCTTCATCACTGACTCAGAAGAATTTGGAGTCATTTAAGAGAGACACCTCTAGCCTGCTGTTGAGGGGATGAAAGGCTCAGCCTGAAGGTGGGCAGCATCATCCCCTGGGCTGGGTGCTGGGCTGAGAAACAGAGAAATCAAGCTGCATACCAGCACCGATGATTTCTGTCTGATTCCTGATTGTGGATCCAGTAAGAACAGCCCCTCAAACTTCTGGCCTGATAGGTTGAGTTTCTTCAAACCATGAGCCAAATAAACCTTTCCCTCATTAAGTAGCTATTCTCAAGCATTTTGTCACAGTAACAAAAAAGTAGCCCATCCAAGGTAGGAGTACAGAAAGGCTAAGGTTTCTCCTATTCAAGGAAGAGAGAGACAAAAGCAGAAACAGACAGGCAGCCAACCAGAGACATAGAGAGACAGAGAGTTAGAGGGGTGGCACAGAGAAAAAGACAGAAACAGACACACAGACACAGACAGGTATCTTCAAGATTTCCAGAGGATCCTCCCTAACTCTTCAGTTAAGTACCAGCAAGTACATAAATGGAAAAAGTGAATGAAAGAATTTGAAGGAACATAGCTCAGGACTCACCCAGAGCCAGTGATAGTGACTGTTCTCCACAGCCAGGGGAAACGTCTCCCAGCTCACAGTTTCTACCTCAGAGCATGGGGCACACAGACCATGGCAACTGAGCCTGCCAACAACTTTTAGAAAGTTTGATGGAATGCAGCTTTACCCATTTATTTTTATATGGCTGCTTTGGTGCCCCAGTGACAGAACTGAGAGGTAAGGCTGAGATCACATAATCCACTGTGCTAAAAATGCTTGCAGTCTGGCTCTGCTGAGAATTAAAAACAGTGCCCACTCATCCCTAGTTTAAAGTACTAAGAAGTGCCTCTCCTCAGTAAACTTAACTCTAGATGAAATGTTTCCTTTGGCCTCCTCAAATAAAGCATGGTGTCTTAGTCAGGGTTTGCATTCCTGCACAAGCATCATGACCAAGAAGCAAGTTGGAGAGGAAAGGGTTTATTTGGCTTACACTTCCATGCTGCTGTTCATCACCAAGGAAGTAAGGCCTGGAACTCAAGCAGGTCAGGAAGCAGGAGGTGATGCAGAGGCCATGGAGGGATGTTCTTTACTGGCTTGCTTCCCCTGGCTTGCTCAGCCTGCTCTCTTATAGAACCCAAGACTACCAGCCCAGAGATGGTCCCACCCACAAGGGGCCTTTCCCCCTTGATCATTAATTGAGAAAATGCCTTACAGTTGGATCTCATGGAGGCATTTCCTCAACTGAAGCTCCTTTCTCTGTGATAACTCCAGCTGTGTCAAGTTGACACAAAACTAGCCAGTACACATGGTTATAAACCAAATCCAAGATGACCAAATTATTTTCAGGTAGCTTCATTATGATTGAAAGTAAAACATAAGAATGTCTATTATAATAATACCAACGTATACACATTAAATTAAAAAAATAAATCTTAAACAATTGCTTTAACATTTAGTACCAGACATGGAATGGAAACAACACAATGTATGGTCACTGAATCAAAAGGTAGGGTTCTGAGAAGTTGGCTCAAGTGTAAAATACTTGCCACATAAACCTAAGAACCTGAGTTTGAGTCTTCAAAACTCAGAAAAGTCAGACACTATGGTATCTTGCATATTTGTTCTCAGCATTGCTATGGCAGGAAGGAAGGTAGAGTCAATAGAATCACATGAAGTTTGAAGACCAGCTACCCTGGTAAACATCAAAGAAATCTTCAGAGACCCTTATCTCAAAGGTGTGGACCTACATGTAAGGTTATCCTCTACCCTCCATACACATGCAGTGGCACATTCAGATCCCCACTCCTACTTCTGAACATAAGCACATAATACCATAAGTGTGCCAAAATTTTTAATATTATTCTGGACACAAAAAAGAGGAATACCATCAGTTAAATCAAGGAAGGAGTTTACAATCAAACGATTCAAAAAGTGTGATAAAACTATTGGACAAGGACTTTTAAAAGTTGTTTTAAGATTTTTTTTTAACTCAGTGTGTGTGTGTGTGTGTGTGTGCACTTGTATGTGAATGTGCTGGTACCTGCAGAAGCCTGAAGATGGTATCCAATCCACTGGAGCTAGAGTTACAGGCAGTGGCCAGCTGTCTGACACGGGTGCTGGGAACCAAACCTCCTTCTCTTTGAAGAGCCCCAAATGCTTTTTAACAGCTGAGCCACAAGCTCGGTTTGTTTGTTTGTTTGTTTGTTTTGTTTGTTTGTTTGTTTAATGGTTTCCTTTCTCTGGAAGCTCACTCCACTGATTCATGTGTTTTGTCCATGTTTGCCATTGATAGCTTGGTATGGTTCCACCATGGTGTGGTGTTAACATCCTTCAATGTAACCGTTGGCTTAGAGAATTATAACATCCAAGCTGTGGGCTGATCTGCATCTGTTCTGTCAGAGACCATCCCGTGAGAAGATGATCCCTTCTCAAATCTCTTTAACAAATCAAATGGCCTTGTGCTAAGAGCTGGTTGCCACCCCCCTTCTTCCTTATTCCCTTCCTAACACCTAAGGCTGTAAAGTTGAATAATAGTCCCCTCTTCCTTATCTCTTCCTGAGTTCCCATGACATCCAAGGACATGAGTTACGCCTGAGCCCAGCCTGACACCCAAGGCTGTCAAGGAGGATCTATGTTCCAGAGATAAGATGCAGAGTGCCCGCAAGTTTGGCGCCTGACCTCAGCCCCCATGTCAGCAGATGCCCACTTCTTTGTTCTTTGTATAATTCCCCCTCGACCCCTCCCATATTCTCCGCGATGTATGCTTTAAAAAGAAGGCACCTCAGCTTAATAAACGAGACCTTGATAGGTACAATTCTACTTGGTCTCCGCCTCTCTTTCTTTTCCTCCCATTTCCTTCCAGGTTCGCGGTCCCCCTCGCACCCACGAATAACTGAATCCCGCGGGACGGGATAAGTGGCGCCCGACGTGAGGGCGAGGTCCGGATCGTAATTCCTAATCGGTGGAGGTGAGGGCGAGGTCCGGATCGTAATTCCTAATCGGTGGAGGTTCCAGAGAAGTTCGTCGCGACCCCAACAATTCAGAAGCAGTGAAGGACCCTTTCCGCTGCTCACGGAAGAGCGAGAAGTCCTTGGTGAGTGAGTCATCTCCACTTCAGGTTATGGGAAATAAGCTATCTAAAGAGGCAGCCTTCATCAAAGGCTTAAAGGTAGCTCTCAGAGAAAGAGGAGTACGAGTAAAAAAGAAAAATTAGATTAGACTTTTTATTTTCATAGACCAGGTATGTCCATGGTTTATTATAGATGAAGCAGAGATACATTGTAAAAAATGGTGAAAGATAGGTAGAGACTTAAATGATAAACTAGCTAATAAGGGTCCCGATGCAGTCCCTACAACTGTCTTTTCTTATTGAAGAGTAACTATCAAAGCAACCACTGTGCCTCCTCTCCCTTCTCTGGATGTATTCCCAGAAGAAGGAGATAAGGAAGTAGACTCTAAACATGAGAGAGAGAAAATAAGTTTTAGAAAAGCAGTTATCCCCTGTTTGAGACCTTTTAGCAAAAAAGAGAAAAAAATGAAAATAAGCTATTTCAGAGCTCTCCTGGAAACAGAAGGAAAACGGGAGACGTCCTGCTTCCTCTCTATCTCCTATGGAGATATTCTTAGCTCTGATTAAGATATCTGTGTCCCTTTGAGACACCAAGTTCTATTCCCTGTCTGTCTATTGTCTGTTTTTGGTGCACCAAATTGTCCATATATTTGTCAATTCATGTTTGTTTTTGTTTTGTTGTTTGAATGATTGTTGTTCTGTGTTTCATGTTAAAAAATATAAATGGTTAAAACTTCATCTGCTGGCTGTACATCCTTTAATTTAGTTTAACTTGTTTAAAAAGCAGTCTCAATTTGCATAGCACAAACTGATAAGTTAGCTGCACTGTGGCTAAGAGCCAAGTACAGCTAAAAAAGCCCTGCTAAGGGCCAATTACAAGCTCTTAAAGGGGCAGGCAGCCTTTTGCTTGTAACAGAAAGTTAGCTTAAAATTGAGAACTCAGGGTTGAAGTCATTCTAAACAGTACTAACCCAGAAAAACAGGTCTTTAAAGATACTTCAAAATAGAGATAATCTTTGGGCCAAGACTCTGACAGAGTGTTCAGATTGAGAAAATGTTTGCGTTTAGGTTGATGCTGAGCTCAGAGGAGAGCAGCCTCAGCGCGGCTTGTGTGGCACTTCTTAGAGCCTTGTTACAGACCTAGCCAGATGTTGTTCTAAATAAAGTTTAAATTCAACGTTTATAAAAGGTCAATCAAGCTGTAGAATTTATCAATACATTTCAATCTGACTTGCCTACTTTATATAAAGTTATAGTGTAGAGTTTGCTTATATATATAAGTGTCTTTTCCTTGTTCCAAACAGCCATTAATTTAGTTATTGCAGAATATTGATGTTTGATCTATTACATACCATCATATTAAGTAAAATTAATAGTCATTATCTTAAAATAAGTTAAACAATGTTTTTATGCATGCTCCTATATCTTCTATAAATTCATGCATGCATGCATCCCATTTACTGTGTTTAAAAAATAGCATTTATATGAGAGAAAAGTATATGTGAATTAAATCACATGCTTATCCTATTTCAGCACAGATAATTAAATTGTGTGCTAAAGATGGTGTTTAAAAATGTTAAACAATCAAACTTTAAGTTGTATATTAATAGTCAATATTATATCTCAGAGCTTGCATTTGCTTATGCGACTTATAAGAAAAAATACTGTTCCTTTAAGAAGACTGTTTTTAGACAGTTAAGAAATTGTCTTGGGTTGCCTAGAAAAGCCCCCCAAGATTTGCTTTTATGTTGTAAAGGTTTACATAAAGCTTTAACTGTTAAAGATTACAGATAGCTCCTAAAAAAATACAAACTCAAGATCCTTATAATTATTTGGGTTTTAGACTTACTGATCAAGCTGCTTTTCTCTAGAAGATAGTTATTCTCAAAGCAAACTTAAGGACTTTCTCTTATTTCTGATTATTAAATAAATAAATTATACACATGTGACTATAATAACTTTTCAAAAATTCTAGTTACAATCTCTCTTCAAGAGAAACAATTGAAAGTTTAATTAGTCACTGTCCATGTTATATTAAAACCAAATATTCCACAAACTGTTACCTTAGGTCCACCTGGGACTTCTATATTCCAGCCCACTTTACCTGCTGGATCTCCCTCCTCCGCAGAATTAATTTTATCCTTAGTTAATGCATCGATTACTACTATACATGCAGCCAATGCTACTCAGTATGAAGAATGTTGGGTGTGCTTTTCTCCTCAACCTCCCTTTTACGAAGGGGTGGCAACATTCGGATCAGTTGTTGCAATTAATGATTCCAGTAAGCTTGGATGGCACCCCGAGAGCCATGATGGACTCACTTTAAGTCAGGTGTCTGACATAGGCTTATGCCTTTTGGGGCCTTCCATGCTTCCTCCTCAGGCCTTATTAAAGGTTTGCAATCAGACTATTATAGTAAAGGCCACCTCTAGATATCTAGGAGCACCTAATGGTACTTATTTAGCATGTTCTACTGGACTTACTACCTATATAGTCACTCAGACATTTTTAAATGACAGAGATTATTGTGTTGTAGTTCAGCTTCTCCCGAAGCTGACAGTACAGCATGCAGAAGACCTCCTCCAGCTCTGGAAGAGTGACACAGACCTATTCCGTGATAAGAGAGAGCCTATTTCTGCAGTAACCTTAGCAGTAATCCTAGGCTTAGGAGCTGCAGGCACAGGAACAGGTATTGCATCTTTGGTCACTTCCCAACAACAGTATACTCAGCTCCACCTTGCTGTGGACAGAGATATTCAAGAGTTACAGAGAGGCTTAAAAAATCTAAAAGACTCCTTGGTCTCTCTGTCTGAAGTAGTATTACAAAACAGGCGAGGTCTTGATTTAGTGTTCCTTAAAGAAGGAGGGTTGTGTGCAGCCCTCAAAGAAGAATGTTGTTTTTACTCTGACAAGACCGGCTTAGTTCAAGATAGTATAGATAAAGTTAGAGCTAGTTTGGAAGAGAGAAAACGCAGCAGAGAGAAACAAGAATATTGGTATAAAAATTGGTTTTCTACTTCTCCCTGGGTCACTACCTTGCTTCCCACACTTTTGGGACCTTTCTTGGGTATTTTGCTGCTTTTGTCTTTTGGCCCCTGGGCCTTTAAAAAACTAACCAGTTTTGTTAAGTCACAGATTGAAGCTGCTCTAAGTAAGCCAGTTGCAGTCCACTACCATCAGCTGGATATCCAGGACTCAGACGAAGAAGATCCTCCTCCCACCGAGACAGAAACAGCGACTCGTCTCCAATTTTCCACCCTTGCTGCTAATGCAGAGTCCCCCTGGTTCCTTAGGTTTTGGAGACAATAGGGACAAAGAAGGGTGACCTCCAGCTCCTATTATAGCTTAAGAGCCACAAATTGTGGCGTTACAATTGACATAATTCTTGTAGAGGCCTTACTGAGTCTGAGGTTGATAATTCTCCTATGAGAACTGCACAAAATTCAGAATTGTGCATGCTGGTTCGTTAAAAATGCGAATCTGGTATGGGCCCAGCATGGGTGCAAACTAAGTATTGCAGGGGAAGGTCCATATAGACCATTTCTGAGTTCCCTGAGAGACAAACCCGGTTTGGGAAGAGGTTGGTATCTAATTTCAGTTACAATTAATAATTTTTCTAAGGCTCTGCCTCACCTCCCCAAAAGATACCAAGAGCCACAAGTGTGGGTCTGTGACATCACCCACGGGAGGAATCGGGTCAATGTCCCCCCAGCCATGGTAATGCCCGCTCATCTGAAGATGAAGAGATTATTTGATCACCTCAGTTTAGTGTGGCCTTATTAAATTTAATTCAAAAGGGGGAGATGTCAGAGACCATCCCGTGAGAAGATGATCCCTTCTCAAATCTCTTTAACAAATCAAATGGCCTTGTGCTAAGAGCTGGTTGCCACCCCCCTTCTTCCTTATTCCCTTCCTAACACCTAAGGCTGTAAAGTTGAATAATAGTCCCCTCTTCCTTATCTCTTCCTGAGTTCCCATGACATCCAAGGACATGAGTTACGCCTGAGCCCAGCCTGACACCCAAGGCTGTCAAGGAGGATCTATGTTCCAGAGATAAGATGCAGAGTGCCGGCAAGTTTGGCGCCTGACCTCAGCCCCCATGTCAGCAGATGCCCACTTCTTTGTTCTTTGTATAATTCCCCCTCGACCCCTCCCATATTCTCCGCGATGTATGCTTTAAAAAGAAGGCACCTCAGCTTAATAAACGAGACCTTGATAGGTACAATTCTACTTGGTCTCCGCCTCTCTTTCTTTTCCTCCCATTTCCTTCCAGGTTCGCGGTCCCCCTCGCACCCACGAATAACTGAATCCCGCGGGACGGGATACTGTTCCTTTTTCTTTTGGTCCTGATTTATGTTTCCTCATTTTTCCATACAACCTGAAAGTATCCGTGGACTTAATTACTGTCAAGTACAACTATAATATTTCTTTATAGTTCTTATTTTTATTATTACTTATTATGTAATTATTACTTATTAGATATGTAAAACATAATAGAGACTAAAAGTCCTATATAAACCATGGCCACCATAGCAGACTTCCCTCTTCATCATCATTTCCAGCAATGTATAGCACTGGTTCACAGTAAACTCAGTTGAGTCTCCTTCTCATGTAGCATTGTGTTCATCTAATCAGGCTAGGGCTAGAGACCCTCACTCCCTTCGCCCAGTCCTGAGCTGGGAGAACATGGGAGGCCCTGATCCTCGGTGTTCCCTGGTCCAGCCTCTAACTATAAGCTGCTGAGAACTCATTCTGCTTTTAGCCCATGCTCTGTAATGGAATTTTTGTCTGGCTTGCCTCAATCCGTGTCGGATTTGCTTCTCCTCTAGGAGGGAAGGGACACATGGGGCATTCCCCGCTGTCTGCCTTGGAGTTGGATTCATCTAGGTTTCTTTGAGTCCCTAAGACCTCTGGTGGATTACAAACATTATTTTTGTAGATATGCTATTTATTTTTGCTGTTAAGATGACAGCCTCAGTCTCAGGGGAACATTCTCCATCTCAACTGGAAGCAGATGTTCCAAGGAATTTGTGTCCTCAAATGAGCATCCCAGCACAGCAGGCCCATTTGTTATAATGACAATGAGGCAGTAGGCAAAACATAGGAGGAACTGTGTTAAGATTTTACATTTGGTTTTCAAAAATATAAACTCAGGATGGAAAGGTAGCTTGTTGGTCTCATGTGTGCCTGACATATGTGGGGCACTAGGCTCAATCTCCAGCACTGCCAAAAGTAGTTCAAAAATGTAATAGCCATGATAGTTTATGATATACAAGTATATTAATAAATTGTATGTTGAATGCTTTTTATTGACAGGAGCACATATCGATTCCTCCTAGATAGGGAACTGATAAAAGAACAAAGAAGCAAGTCTCCTGAAGACTACCTTAGTGAGCCAGTGAGTTCTATGGGGTTCCTTACAGGATCATGGCTGATTCTCTAACAACCCTATCACAAAAGAGCCCACATCAGCTAGGGAGATGATTCAAAGAAGCTGTGGCCCCGTGCTCCTTCCTTGCCCAGCATGAAAGCACTGTAGCTGATAAGTCCTCTTCTCCAGCAGATGTCTCCTATTGCCTTTGTACCCTTGGGGAGGCTCTTTGTCAATCTTGTAACTTTCTGATCTTCCTCAGCTTTGTGAATTCTACCAGTTTACTTCTCCTTCCCTGTAGAAAAGAATGTTTCAATTCACAAAAATTAGATACATCACATGTCTGTAATGAACATATCACAATATATCTTGACCTATATCAAATTAATATCATAAGTAAATAATATAAAATACCTAGTAGTATGTTTAATACACAGCATGAAGATAATCATGAACACAGATTCATGAAAACTGACACCAAGCTTCTGAAATTAGTTGTTGCATAAATTATTTGCATAACGATTTTTATATTGTTGCATAAGTTTAACATTTTGGCATAGGGAGAATTTTCCACCACCCAACTATAATTAGAGTAGATTTACCAAAAGTTCCTACACAAAGTCCCAAGAACTCTACATATCTCTAAATATGTAATATTGAGGGTTTCCACAGAATACAAGTAAAAGTCTAGTCTACTCTGGGCTGCCTTCCCCAAACATTGATTCTGCTTTATGAGGACATTTTAAAAGGTATGTGAGTACGTGCGAGTGACTATGAGTGAGTGTAGGTGTGAGGGTGTTGTTGAGATGAATTAGCAGTTAAGAGCACACATTCTGCTCTTCCAGGAGATGTGAGTTTCCTATTATCAGTGTAAGGCAGCATCAGGGCATCTGACACCTACTTCTGGCCTCTAGGCAACTGCATGGACTTGTACGCACACGCATGCATGTGCAGAGATTTTTCTATTAGGGAACTAAGGCAGCTATAGATGTAATTTCCCAGAGCTCCTTCAATTAATTCAATACAGAAATGGTCCCAGAAGCCCTCCAGGCCTGCCTGTCCCTTCTTGACACACCCCTGCCCGTATCACTGCTAGTCTCCACCTCAATAGTGGATCTCACTGTGGAGCTGTAAGGGCTTGGGGTTGATGAATGGCTCCTCTAGTTACATAGGCTCTTGTGTGGCATCCAGGGGACCCAGGTGAGACGGTAATCACCGGTGTATAAATGATTTGGACACTGTAATTTCCCCCTGCGATTCAGCGTGCTTTCTCTCGCTGATTTATTTAGAATGGGCTCCACTACATCTTCTAACCTTGCTTCTCTTTGAGTACCAATAAATGTCAAGCAGATTAGACAGAACCATTACTCAATGGGCACATTTCTAAAATCTGCACAAAGGTGAAAGCCTGGCAGTTTGAGATGATTGGAGTATTTACGGGATGTTAAGAAAACATCTGCTTCAAAATTCAGAGTTTCCAAAGCCGATGTGGTGTTTTATTAGGGCTTCTACCGCCACTCCTTACTACAGAAAATATTAAGCCATTATTGTGTGAATGAGTTTTGAGTACCTATTACATGGAATGGGCTCTACAGAGACTGGCTCTCTAATAGCCACTTAGAGTGAACAGGCTTTGCTTTTATCAAAAGAGAAGAGAATAGAGTGCACCTTTACAGTTTTGCTCTGTGACAAACGTGGCTGGAAAGAGGCTTCTTTGCTAGTGATTCTTTCTCCCTTTGGAACTGACCATTAGGATTAAACATCTAGCACTGACATGGAATCATAGACAAAAGGTGGTTAGAGTTCACTGAAGCATGTTTGGAATGTTTCTTTATTTTAACTGTTATCATAGTGGTTATTAAGCATGAACTGCCTCATCTAGTCTTTGTAAGAATCCCACCACTCTGAGCATGGTATAGGTACAGACCTGTACTCCCAGCATGTGGGAGACTGGGGCCAATCTGAGGTACCTAGCAAGACCCTATTTCTAGATAAGCAAATAGATAAATTGATCAACACTGAAGAATACTTTGATAAAGGTAAAATTATTCCCTGTGATATAAGAAGAAACTGAGGCCTGAAAGGGTCAAGTAATTTGTTGTTCGTCAAATGTTTAGTAGGTGGGAGAGCTTGGATTCCCGCCCAATAGTTTAAATGCTACCACCCTGTTGTAACTGTTGTGTAGAGAATAGTCCAGGTTGAAATCACAGCAACCAGAACAGGCTCCCTCCAAGTCCCTGAGATGGAGACACTCGGGAGTCATTCTAAAATCACACTGTACAGTTTTCTGTTTTCTGAGATTTAATCACATCTACAGGATTTTCTTTAGAAAATATTTGCAGATGGAGCAGCTATGATCCTTAAAAGGAGAACATAAGCAGAGCTGGGTATGAGGCAGTCCTTGTTTCCAGTCTGTGATTCAAATCCTCCATGTACTTCCATATACTCCTCAAGTGCATGCGTGGGCTTGCCAGGGCAAGCTACACTAGAAATATGGGAGAGGAGGAGATGCCACCTTTGTGCTTTTACTTGGTGCTTTCCATTTCTGAGGAATCAGCCACCAGATTAATCATTTATTAATCATCAATTTCAGTGCTGTGTCTGTGAAATAGAAAAGCACGGCTTGATCTTCAATGCACATTCTGGCAATTAGTAGCTTTTGCCTCATAACTAAACTGTGAGGTGGGGGAAGGGTGCACACTAAACCGATTGCCCTACTTAGGCAGCTCCTGGCAGGAAGGCTGAAATGGATTAACATGCATATCAGAAGACTTATGTGACCCTGGGAGACACAGGAACCTGAAATAACCTTAATAGCCTGATATTTCATTATCAGCCCCCACTGAACAAAACAAGGCCTATTTAACAACTGGTCTGGAAAGGAAAAATCTGCATTTAAAAAAAAATCAAGGTATTTTATTCTGTTGTCTCTTATCCTGGGGATATTTTCTTCCACTCGCTTCTCAAAGCACCATCACTGCACTAACTCACATGGTCCTGCTTTCATCATATTTCACAATAAAGCAGTCTCTCCACAGGCCTGGCTGAGCCATCCTTACTTCTACAAACGTACTCACAAACATGAACCCTGTTCACTGTTGAACCTCTAGCAGCCTGGAGCCCAGCAGTGAGTTAGGACACAAGTAACTGTGCTGAGGATTGTCCAGGGTCAGCCTTGGAAAGATGTTCAGTCTCAGGTAAGAGGGCTGGAGGAAGAAACTGTCCCACCAAAAGACTCAAAATAAATAAATATCTTGCCTCAGCACCTGCTCTCTTTCTGACATCTACAAGCCCAGACACCTCGTCAAGTTGTCAGTTGCCTTTCCCGTGAACAGGCTGATTTACCCTGGCGTGCCAAATGCAGTGTGCTCCTCCAGGGAGGTGTTTATAGGAAGATCTAAAAATACCAGAGCCCAAAAACAATCCAAAATAATTGCATTTCTGTTTCTTTATAACGGCACTCTCGGAAAACACACAGTTCTTTCAGTAGCAGAAAATTTCTCCCCCACATTTCCAAATTAGATGTCATTTCTTGTGGTAACAAATTCCTTCAATCCACTAGACATAGCTTAGCAATAGCTTTAGTTCCAATTCTCTTTCTTGTTTGTGAGTATGCTATCCATGCATGCATCTTTCCTCTCTATCTGCCCTTCCCCATGTGAGTGTGTGTGTGTGTGTGTGTTGATGCATAAATCCTGTTCTCTCTTATCCTGGGGATATTTTCTACTACCTCGCTTCTCAGAGCAGCATCACTGCACAAGACTAAGTTACATGGTGTCCTAATTTCATTATATTTCACAACAGAGCTGTCTTTCCACAGCCCTGGCAGAACCATCCTTACTTCTACAAACATACTCACAAACATGAACCCTGTTCACTATTGAACCTCTAGCAGCCTGGAGCCAAGGAGTGAGTTAGGACACAAGTAACTGTGCTGAGGATTGTCCAGGGTCAGCCCTGGGAAGATGCTCAGCCTCATGTACACATGCACATAGAGGCCAGAGGTCAATGTCAAATATATTCTTGCATCATTCTCCACCTTATTTTTGAGAGAGTCTCTCACTCTACCTGAGACTAAGCAACTCCTCTAGACTAGCTGGCTAGAAAGATCCATGGAGATGCCTACCTCTGCCTCCACAAAGAAAGGACTAAAACATCCACATTGTCACTTGGATACTGCGAGTTGAACTCAGGTCCTCACACAACAAGCACCTTCCCCCTTCCCCAGCCCCATTGATTTAATTTGTTTTAAGCAGAGGAATAAAAATAATGTTAAAAAAA
Organism: Mus caroli; assembly: GCF_978045245.1. Taxonomy (NCBI): domain Eukaryota; kingdom Metazoa; phylum Chordata; class Mammalia; order Rodentia; family Muridae; genus Mus; species Mus caroli. The sequence goes on along the minus strand of NW_028227258.1, from coordinate 140,517,815 downwards.
GAAAAAAACAAGGGTCCTTGGATTGCAGAGGGTTCTGGACTCTGAAAGATTAGGAGGTGTGTGAGTCAAGGAGAGTTTCTGCTCCCTTCTGTGAAAAAAAGGGGGGAGTGAGAAAAGGGAACAAGTACTATACCAGAGTTACCTCACTAAAGGCTCTTGATATTTTCACCAGTCTTAGTTTGTGTCTTTCATTTACTGAATGCTTATATTGACTTGGCAAATACTTATTGACTCTGTGTGTTGTGCCCTGCAAGAAGAAGATACCAGTAGGAGGTTGAAATAATCAAAGATTTTTGCAAAATCTTTCAACAACAAGCCACAATTTCAGTATTCTTTTTTCATAAGATCCAGAAGGAGCTGGCTCCGAAGGCATGGGTCCTGGTCGGCAGGTCCTAGGGGCTTGAGAGCTGTATAGATAACCCTGGCGTCTACTGAGAGCACCATTGTGTGGCCTATCAAAAGCAGTATTGGAGAATTCTCCCTTTTGGCATAGATAGGGAGAGCCAATGCTCAGCTACCACCTAAGCCCTGTTCCTGGGTTCTGAATTGGTCCACTCCCAAATCTGTATCATCTGTGAACAGTTAAGATTCATGAAAGGGCCACTCATGCTTTTCCAAGCTGCAGGATCGCCATGACTCAGGAAAACAGCAGGATAACAGGGAGGAGTCCCCATGAAGATCCAATATTGTGGTGTCACAGAAGTCAGAGATCTCGATCCAGACTAGTGACTCATTGCCATGAACATTTGCAGGTGAAGATATGTGGACAGAGGGAAATACTATGGGACACACTGTGACACACTACAGCTTCCATAATGAGATGTTTTCTATGTTTTATTTGTTGTTGCTTGTGTCTGTTTTGTTGGGGAGGTTGCAATAGAAAAGGGTACATAACAGGGAATGGGGAGATGAACAGGATTCCGGTGCATGATGTAAAACTCACAAAGAATCAGTTAAAGATTTAAAAAACAAATCTTGAAAAAGTAAAATAATAAATTTAAAAAAGGAATTTTTACCCATGTTTTCTATTAACTGCAAACTGCCTATGAGGTTTCTGGAATCATTTTCAATTTACAATAAAGCAAATTAGAACTGAGAAAACTTTTTATTACTTCAAGTTTCAGCAGCTAGTAATTACCATGGAGCCAGGCTAACAATCCAAGGCTGCGGATTTCCATGGCTGTATTTTTTTTTTCCATGAGAACATATCGGGGGCATGTGCTTCCATGGTTCTTTCTTAATTGACTTTGACATAGTTTAAATTCCACTATTTCTCCAGTTGCTCTGTAAAGCTCTGTTGCTTATCCTACTTCATATTTTTAAAATACTACCTAAAACTCACCAGAGCTAGTTTTGCAAATGTTCTTTGTCCTTTCTAACTGAACATCACCCCATTAGAACTCAGCTTTGAACACTCAAGCTCTTCAGCTGGCCTTCATTTCCACTTCAATATTTCAAGAAAACCTGTGAGGAAATAAAATAAATTGATATCCTTACTATCTGCCAGGTCAGTAACAGATTTGGGCAAAAGACACATCCAAATGTTTTAGTCCAGTGAATTAAAATGATCTTAGTTGCTTATGAGAAATCTATTAGTGATTGCTCATTGCAGCCCTTCGAAATCACGGTCACATCATTTATGTAATTCAGTTTCAAGAGAGGTGGCAAATTCTATTTTGGTTTTGTTACCATAGGCCACAGAAACAGAAAACAACTAAAATATATTTACTTCTTTAAAATACAGTCCCTTCATGGTCCTCCCATAATCCCCCAAATGCCATTATTAATCTGTCTCTAAATCCAAAAATCTATTCAGACCCTAAGTAGGGACATCAGTAATACACACACAGAAACTGTTTCAGTTCAAAACCAAAACAGAATCAAAGCACCCTAAGCCTACACTGGGAATCCAACTTTAGCACTGAAACATAGACCGGTGCTCGAATTTCTTTTTTTAGTCTAAGCAATTCGAGAGAACATCGATTAAAATGTTATTCATTACAGTGTCACATCTGCACTATAAGATCATGTGAAGGAAGAGGAGATGGTGGGATTGCTCTCCCAGATCCAAAATCTGCAGCAAATATAAATATATCAAATAGATACAAAGGTCAATAATGGTGTCATCACCTAAGGACCTGTCAGAGCTTAACAGAGCTTTTCTCTACTTTATTTAAATGCACATGTAATTGTACAGGGTTTATAGATTACATAAGGATATACAATAATAATTAGACATTACATCTAATAAAAAATCAATTTAAAATTAAAAGAGAGATACATTAAGCAATTGAGCCATGAGAATTTATGTGCCAGAGCTGTTTATGGAAAAGATGTGGGGCTTTTAGAAGAGATACATTGAATACATATCACAGAAAAAAACGTGTGGACTATGCATATATAATTCAAATTTTAATATAAACTCTCCTTGAAGTGATGTAGAGAAATGTTCTGAAAACATTTACTAGTCGAGTGCATGAAGATGTGCATTGCTACCTCGAAGACAGATCCTCAATATCATTTGCAACTAAAATTTAGGAGTCAAGCTGTGGCATTTTGTTAGAACATGGACAGCAGCGCCTTTAGGCCATATCCCACAGTCTGAATCAGTCTGTGCCTCCCTATAGCTCTCTCTGACAGAGAAGAAGTTGTCTGTGCATTATTCCAAGAGAAGACCCTAGTTTGTGATTTTAACCAGGACCTAGCTCCTTAATAGTCTTTGTCATCTATGGTATGCTTAACTATCATGTGATGTAAAACTTCCCAGAACCCCTGAAAGGCAATAAAACATCAAATGTTTCAAATGTTTGGGGGGAATTTGATCTGGAGAAACTCCTCAGAGCAGGGAAGGCTGTGCTCTGAAGGGACTCCAGTGCCTTCCCCACTTCCTTCTCCTCATGAGCTGTTTCTCCCCAACCTTCTCTCTCTCTCTCTCTCTCTCTCTCTCTCTCTCTCTCTCTCTCTCTCTCTCTCTCTCTCTCTCTCTCTCTCTCTCTCTCTCCTCTCTCTTCTCTCTCTTCCCCCTCTCTCTCCTCTCTTCTTTCTCTCTCCTCTCTCTCTCTCCCTGCCTCTCTCTCTCTCCCTGCCCTCCCTTTTCCTCTACCCCTCTGCTCCTTTACCCTCCCCCTCCTTCTTCCTCTTCCCCCTCTTTCCTTGTATTATTCTCTTATTTTCACTATATTTTTTACATCTCAATTGCTGTTTCCCTCCCACTCCGCCTGCCTCTCACAGAATTTCACCCTCTACCCTCTCACATTGTCCTCTGAGAGGATGGAGAGCTTCTAGGCATCCAGAGCTCCCTGCCCTCCACACCTGACCCTGGCTCATTAAGTCTCTGCAGGATATGGCCTCTCTCAGTGAGGCCAGACAAGGCAGGCCTGTTGGGAAATGGATTCCAGAGAGAGGCAGCAGGTTTAGAGCTAGTCCACTGCAGTTGTTGAGGAACACACATGGAGACTGAGTTGCACATCTGCTACATATGTGCCCCTGGTCTCAGTTCAACACATGTATGCTCTTTGGTAGGTCGCTCAGTCTCCTAGAGCCCATAAAGGTCCATGTTAGTTGACTCTGTTGGTCTTCCTGTGAAGTTCCTATTCTCTTCAGGGTCTTCAGTCCTTCCCCTAATTCTTCCATTAAAGAGTCCCAAACTCTGCCCAGGGTTTGGCTGGGAGTACCTACATCTGTTTCAGTCAGCTGCTGGGTTGAGGCTCTCAGAGGACTTATGCTAGGCTCCTGTCTGCAAGCATAACAGTATTATTAATTGTGTCAAGGATTGGTACTTGCTGATAGGATGTGTCTCAAGTTGGACAGGTTATTACTTGGACATTACTTCAGTCTTTGCTTCATCTTTGTCCCTACATTTCTCTTAGAAAGGAAAAATTTGGGGTCAAACGTTTTGTGGGCAGGTTGGTATCTTATCCCTCCACTGGGGGTTAGCTATAGGAGGTGGCCTCCTCAGGTTCCGTATCTCCACTGCAATGCATTTCAGCTAATGTCACCTGCATTGACTCGTGGAAGCCTCCCCCATCCCAGTTTTTTGGCACTTCCCAGAGATTTCCGCCAACCTCCACACCCATCAGCAGCAGATTTCTTCTGGCCCTCTGGTCCTCTCTCCTGTCTCCCTACATCTGACCTTGACATCACCACTACCACCATTAATTCCCATTCCCTTATCCCCTTCCCTCTACCACCCAGTTCCAAACCTCTGCTTCCTATGAGTATTTTATTTCTCTTTCCAAGTGAGATCTAAGCATCCTCCCTTGGGCTTTCCTTCTTATTTAGCTTCTTTGGATCTATGAAGTATATTGAGGGTATTCTACACTCTATGGCTAATATACACTTATAAGTGAGTACATACCATACATGTGCTTTTCGGCCTGGGTTATCTCACTCAAGATGATATTCTCAAGTTCCATGTGTTTGACTAAAAAGTTCATGATGTCTTTGGGTTTTTTTTAATAGTTGAATAATATTCCATTGTGTAAATGAACCACATTTTCTGTATTTATTCTTTGGTTGACAGATATCTAGGCTGTTTCCAATTTCTCTCTATTAGGAATAAACTTACTATGATTATAGTGTAGCATGTGTCCTTGTGGTATGGTACAGAATCTGTTGAGTATATGCCCAGTAGTGGTATAGCTGGGTCTTCAACTAGTTCCAATTTTTTGAGAAACCACAAGTTTGATTTCCAGAGCGGTTGTACTAGTTTGCATTCCCCCTAGCAATGGAAGAGCATTGCCCTTTCTGCCTATCCTTGACAGCATGTGCTGTTGTAAGACCCTAATGTCAGTCAGTGGTACTTACTATGAGATGCCCCCAAGTGAGACACTGAGATGCAGATCGATGCAAAAGCAAAAGATTTATTTTCTGACTTGTGTGGGTCAACCCACAGCCAGTCTCTCTAGGTGAGTGATGAGAAGTTGACCCCAAATGGCTATTAAAAGCAGTTTTTCTACTTTCTAGTGGCACAGGTTACATCAGCAAGGTTACAATTCAAACTTACTGGCTAGTCATATTGACCTTTATTGGTTAGCAAGCATGACATGCATTGGAACTCTACCTGTGACCTTCCAGAGGGTCAGGTAACTATCAGTCAGTACATTCTGAGATTTTTTTTTTACTCAAGAATGTTCCTGTGGGTATAGAATGGAACTTGGCTTAGCCTTGACACCAGGTGGGAGGGGGAAGCTATAAGGAGGGTTTGGAACTGGAAAAAACCCTTAGGGTTCCTCATTGCCCCCCCCTTTTCTGGCACAAGCTCCAGTCCTGAACCTATGCTCAGGGGTCTTGGGTACCTAACTAACATTCTTGATGTTCTGTCCTCAGGGTCTCCTATTGTTGGAGGAGGAACATCAGTTGCACTGCTCCTATTCTTTCCTTTATGAAGGCTATAAACTTGTTCAATATGCAGGGTCCAAAGGTTAATAGTGGCAGGAGAACAGTCAGGGGTCCTAACAAGGTGGATATGAGGCTGGTTAACCAAGCGGAGGAGTTAAACCAAGACTGGAACTCACCCAGACTCTGTTCTCTTTCTCTCTTCTGCTTGGGTAGCCCTTCTCTCATCTTGGCTATTGAATCCTTAACTACCCCCAGAATGGTCTCCAATATGTGCTTTCTGATGTTTCACACCCCCAGGTAGCACAGAAAAAGTGGTTGGCCCCCAACACTGATGGCCCTGGGGCTGGCTTCTCCCATCCCAGGGGCACACATGTATGGAGGCTTCTCGCAGGACACTCCTCAACCTCAGATGTCTGAACCCTAACCCCCACGATTAAAGGCTGTTTCTGAAACACGGTTTAGACTCACAAGTCCCTTACCCCCCACATTTGGGTAATCCCTCCCCCTTTATCTCTATGGTGGGGATATCCCAGGAGTCAAGCCCCACCACTAACTTACAGAGATCAAAGACAAGGTCCAGCCACCTGATATAAAGCGAGTATTCCTCTGTAGTGGCTCAGCGCTAGAAGGAAGATACACTATTGCCATCTCATGGTTTCTCTGGCCTTGCAGAAAGGGGTTGCTTGGGTGTCTGGCTGCTATCCAGTTGGTGTCAGGAGCAGGTGCTAGTCTAACATGAGTTACATGAACCCAAGTAGTTACTTCATCCACTTTAAAGGAGGTTGGGGTGGTCAATGATACCAGGAATAGCCCTTTCATTTTGCTTCCAAGTTTTCAGCACGTATACCCAATCTCCAACTTGGTACTCATGTAGAAACTCTGAGGTACCTGTGTTATACAGGGCACTAAGTTTAGACTGTAATTCCTGGTGGCTGATCTGGAAAGCTTGCAATCCCGCCATAGCATCCTTGTCAGCCTGAAAAGTCACTCTGGGGAAGAGGGGGTCCTGCTTCATGGGGAAAACATCAACCCATCCAGAGAAAGTATCCACAAACAATAGAAGGTATTTGTCACCGTATTTTCCTGGCTTAACTTCTGTAAAATCGAGCTCCCAATATGTCAGGCCATCCTCCCTTAGGTTGTTTTGCCCTGTTTACTCTTCACCGCATAAGCATTCACTTGCTGGCATACCTTACACTGTTCTACTATCTCTGGCTAGAACTATGGGGTCCATTTCATATACCTTAGATGATCCCTTGACTGCTTGTATGAGCTTATCCCCTAAATGAGTCAATTTATGCATTTTGTCAAGTCTTGTGCTCACTTTCTGGGGAGTATAGTTCTCCCTTCTTGTGTGCATCATTGTTCTTCCTTCTCTGGGTAATAGTGGGTAGGGTGTCTAGCAATCTGAGTCCTTTCTTCTTCTGCATATTTTAAGTGAGGCAATCCTTTACTCCAGTTCCATTCACCAACATGTGTCTCTTCCAGGCCCATAAGCAGGATAGGCTCCTACATAGCCACTTCTTGAGCCACTTGATCTGCCTGGTTATTGCTTCGGGCCACTGAGTCTCTTCCCTTCTGATGTTCTCAGCAATAAATAATACTTAAGTTGCTGGCTTCATTAGATCCAAGATTTTCAGCTTGATTTTTATTTCTTTTCCCTCTGATGTGAGCAGTCCTCTCTCTTGGTATAGCCCTGTGGATGTGGTCTATGGTAAAGGCAAATCTGCTCTCCGTGTAGATGTTATTTTTCTTGCCACCTCCAAGTTCCAAGGCTTTGGTGTGGGCAATTAGTTCCACTTTCTGTGCAAATGTGCTGGGGGTTAGAGGTTCATTCCAGATGACATCTGTACCATGCACCACAGCATCACCCGCTCATCTCTGACCTTCATGGAGAAAACTGCTCAGGTTTGTAAAACCAATAGCTTGGGCTCCCAGCAGGGGTCAGTTAGAGAGGTCTTTCTTCCACCCATGCGCTCTCTTTTTGAGTCAGTCAGTTGCAGCTTATCAGGTCGAAAGTGTATCTGGGCCTCCATCTTGGAGAGTAAGTCTTTCTGCAACAGCGGGTAGGGACTGTGTGAGATGACCATAAATGAATGGGATACCCAACCCATCTCTAGGTCCACTGTTCATTGGGTAGTCCATAAATACATTTTGGTGCCAGTGGCTCCTTGGACCCAAGATTTATTCTTGGAAATGGGGCCATCGTCTTGGAGGAGGATCGAGTGTTGAGCCCCTGTGTCGACCAAGAATTGAGTGGGTTTCCCCTCCACTCTCAGAGTTATCCTGGGTTCTGGGAGGGTGTCCAAACCCTGTCTCTCCTATCACTGTCTTCACCCAGGGCTAACACCTACAACATTTTGGGGTGCATCCCAAGGCCTGGAATTTCCTGCCAGCCCCAGCTTCTGTTTGTTGGTGCACTCTCAAACCCAGAGGCCCCTCACCTTGCAATATGCACACTGGTCCTTTTCAAGGGGTTTTCTGGATCTCTTTGGTTGGAGTTCCTCTTCTCTACTTTCCCTAACTACTGTAGCCAAGATACAGTATTAAAGTCCTATTAAAGTCCCTATTAAAACCCTATTAAAGTCCCAGTCAGGTCTAGTCAGGGGACACCTGCTAACGATAACAGACTGCTCATTTGATGGTGCCCCCATGTCTGAGGAGACATTCTTTCGGACTTCCTGCATTATCTTCTCCCACTCTTGAGTGGTGAAGAGCACTCTCTTGAGTTGTTGGATACTATCCCAGGTGGACTGATGAGTAAATTAATACAGTCTCAAAGAGAATAATCAAACTCCTTTCCTGCCACTTTTCTTTTTTTCATCTATCTTTCCTCTTCCTTTCACGTTCTTTGCTCCTTTTCCTCCTCTGTCTCGCTGTTATGGTAGACTTTCTCAGCAACCTGCACTAAGCCCCTCAATGACCTATCCTGTTGTCTTTCTAGCCTCTGAAGCTTTTTCCTGATATCTCTACTAGCCTGGTCTATGAAAGCCATAGTCATAGTAGCTTTGTGCTGCTCGTTGCTGGCCATAGTGTGTATACTAATGGAATGCCTCCATGAGTTACTCTAGAAAGGCCGCAGATGATTAATCTGACCCTGTCTAACCTCACGTACCCTGGTCAAATTTGTAGGTCATTGTGTGGTCCCTTTGAGACCTGCCAATGGAGCCTGGCAGTAGACCTTCAGGTGCCTCTTACTTTCTGCCCTATTAAAGTCCCAGTCAGGTCTAGTCAGGGGACACCTGCTAACGATAACAGACTGCTCATTTGATGGTGCCCCCATGTCTGAGGAGACATTCTTTCGGACTTCCTGCATTATCTTCTCCCACTCTTGAGTGGTGAAGAGCACTCTCTTGAGTTGTTGGATACCATCCCAGGTGGACTGATGAGTAAATTAATACAGTCTCAAAGAGAATAATCAACCCCTTGGGGCTATCTGAAAGGGGAGAGGGTCTTGAGCCTTCTAGTTGTACAAGTCTGCCGAAGAGAAGGGCCAATATTTCACAACCCGATTCCCTTATCATCTACAGGCCGATATACCCTCAGCAGGAGAGCCACCATGGGATTAGGGGAGGTGGCTTTCAGACTTTGAGGAGTTCCCTGGTGAGACCAGGAAGTTGGGGGTTTCCTCCCACTCCTCCCTCAAGTAAAGGGGGTTACAACAGCCCCGGTCCCATATGTGCTGAGGATCCCAGGCCAGTGCTGGCACTCATGGGGCCACTGCGGCAAGGATAGGGGGATATGGAGGAGGATGGTGTTGGAGTAACAAGCCCACTGCTGAAGGGTCTTTGAGGATCGACTTCTCACGTCCGGATCCCTCCTGCTGTGTTTCCTTTTTCCTGATGTCCAGAACATATGAGGTAGGTCCATGGGAGGTGGGGGGGGTGGGGTCCTCAATTAGATTATTCTAGGCAAAGGTCACAGGTGCCCAAAGGATCCTGGTCTAAAGACTCTTTCCTCTATTGCTTTGATCACCTGCAAGATGAAGGTCCCTACGGGTGGCCACCCTACTCTGAAGGTGGGCCAGAGAAGCAGAGAGACACTAACTTGCCCTTCTTTACCGCTACTGACAAGTTTTCTTCTCTTTTCCTAACTTCCCTCCAGTGGTTAACTAAAATGTTTAATGGGGCAGATTCAGTCTGCCCTATGTCCTATGTCTAAAAATGTCATCAGGCCAAGTCCAAGAACACAGATGGAGATGACCAACACCAACAAACAAAGAGAAAGACAACACACACAGATTGTTCGCCCCTGCCTTGGGTGCAGAAACCAGGCCAGGGTATTGCAAGACTCGGCTCCTGCCGATACTGTGTCTTGCCATTTCCAAAATGAACAGAGTCCTCCCTACTCCTTCCAGAGCACCTGCTGTGTCCTCCAGACTCCCCCATTACAGCATTAAGGAACATCGGTCCACAGCAATTGACCATATCAGACCAGAGGCTTTCCAGCTGACACCATGCTCAGGAGCCAACAATGCAAGCAGAAGACAGAGAAACAAACACTTAGATGCCTGTTACTGTTTCTGAGCTCGATTTTTTTTCCCTCCAGTCACTCGGGGGTCTACTCATATCCCGGACAAGCCCCCAAATGGAAGACACACACACCTCCACCCCCGACTGTGGGTCAGTGGTACTTACTTCAAGATGCCCCTCCAGTGAGACACCAAGATGCAGATCGATGCAAAAGCAAGAGGTTTATTTTCTGGAGCATTGGTTTCAACCCTCAATCAGTTTCTGGAGGCGAGTGATGAGAAGGTGACCCTAAATGCCTATTACTAGCAGCTTTTATACTTTTTAGGGGCACAGGTTACATCAGCAAGGTTACAGTTCAAACTTATTGACTAATCATATTGACCTTTAAATCTATTGGTTAGCAAGCATGACACGTTCTACCTAGGACTTCCCAGGGGGTCAGGTACATTCTGAGAATTATTTTACTCAAATGTTCCTGTTGGTGGAGAATGAAACTTGACTTAGCCTTGAACCCAGGCAGGAAGAGGAAGCTGTAAGGAGGGTGTGGGACTGGAAAACCCCTTAGGGTCTATCACTGTCACTTAAGTTTTTTGTCTTAGCCATTCTGGTTTGTGTAAGATGGAATCACAGAGTTGTTTTGACTTGCATTTTCATGGTAGCTAAGGACATTTTTTTTTAATGTTTCTCATCGATTGAAGATTACTTTGTTGAGAATTCTATTTAGCTTCATTTTTGATTGGGTTATTTGGGTTGCTGGTGTCTAAGCTCTTCAGTTCTTTATAAATTATGGATATTAGCCCTCTGTCAGATATAGGGTTAGTGAAGATCCTTTCCCAATACATAGGATGCTGTGTTGTCCTATTGACAGTGTCCTTGGCCTTACAGAGTCTTTGTAGTTTCAGGAGGTCTCATTTATCAATTGTTGAACTTAGAGCCTGAGCAATGGGTGTTCTGTTCAGAAAGTTGTCTCCTATACCAAAGCAATCAAAGATATTTCCCACTTTCTCTTCGACTAGGTTTAGTATATCAAATTTTATGTTGGGGTCTTTGGTCCACTTGTACTTCAGTTTTGTGTATGATGATGATTGTAGATCTATTTGTATTCTACATGCAGAGATCCAGTTAGACCAGCACCAATTGTTGAAGATGCTTTCTTTTTTTTTTTTTTTTTTTTCCATAATAGGGTTTTGCCTTCTTTGTCAAAAATCGAGTGTCCATAGGTATGTGAGCTTATTTCTGGTCTTTGATTTGATCAGACTGTCTGTTTCTATACCAATACTATGCAGTTTTTATCACTACTGCTCTGTAGTACAGCTTGAGATCAGGGATCATAATTCCTCTAGAAGTTCTTTTATTGTTTAGGATTGCTTTAGCTATCCTGGGTTTTTTGTTTCTCCAAATTGCCCTTTCAAGATCTATAAAAATTGGGTTGTAATTTTGATGGGAATTGCATTGAATCTGTACATTGCATTTGGTAAGATGGCCATTTTCACTGTTAACCCTACTAATCCATGAGCATGAGAAATATTTCCATCTACTGATATCTTCCTCAATTTCTTTCTTCAGGGACTTGCAATTCTTGTCATACTGATCTTTTACTTGCTTGGTTAGAGTTGCACCAAGATGGTTTATATTATTTGTGGTTATTGTAAAGTTATTCCCTATTGTGGTTATCCCATAATTTCTTTCTCAGTCCATTTATCATTTGTATAAAGGAGGGTTACTATTTGCGTCGAGTTAATTTGTGTCCACCTACTTTTCTGAAGTTGTTTATCATCTGTAGGAGTTCTCTGATAGATTTTTGGGGGTTGCTTTTATATACTATCATATCATCTGTGAATAGTTTTAATTTGACTCCTTCCTTTCCAATTTGTATCCCCATGATTTCCTTTTGTTGTCTTAATTCTCTAACTAGAACTTCAAGTATTGTGTATTGAATAAGTGTGTAGAGTGGGCATCCTCATCTTGTCCCTGAATATAGTGGGGTTGCTTTAAGTTTCTCTCTATTTTAATTGATATCGGTTGGCTATTGGCTTGTTGCACATTACTTTTATTATGTTTAGGTACATACCTTGTGTCCCTAATCTTTCCAAGACTTTTAACATAAAAGGGTGTTGGATTTTGTCAAAGGCTTTTTAAGCATCTAATGAGATGATAATTGTTGGTCTGCGTATTAGAGCATAGCCAGCAGGCCATTCAGGGAAGGCCAAGAGCAATCCGAGGAGGACCTGTGGCCCAACTGAGAAGAAAGGTCCCTTGGGGCTCGGGTCAGATGGGAAGAACAAAAATGTTACAGTGGGGAAGGTGGGGCAGGGCATGCTGCTGCACCTCTTCTACTGTCATCGCAGCCCTGGTGGCCAGACATGAGATGTGGTGGGCAGCTAGAAGCCTGAGTAGGAGCTACTAAGTGAGTGGCAGGATGTGGCTTCAATTAATCAAGTAACAGAGAATAGCTTCTGATAGGTGCAGTGGCAAGCCAAGTGGCTGTTTGAGAAAAACAAACCAGTCCTGCTAGGTGGGGCCAAAGTTCAGTGATGAAAGTTTCCAGAAAGAAAACCAGAAATCTCTGGAATGTTGCAGCTCAATAAGACAGATTCTCTCAGATGATTACTTGGTAAAATAACTCATGCATGTTATTCTTTGTGGACAGGGACATTATAAATATTCTTTGGTTGGGTGAGATTCAGAGGTAGATGCTTCCCATTGGCTCAGTCTGAAATATTAGGGATACGACACAAATCAGCAGCAGCAGCTATATCCACAATAAACCTTGAAGTTCTGTCAGATCAACACAAGTCCATGGAAGGGGCAAGAAGCTGCCAGACTATCACAAGAAGGACTTTGGTGAGTTATCCTCTACAAAGTCATGAAAAGCAACTTTATGCAACAAGATGCAAGACCAACCAGTGCCAGAGCATCATCAGTGTAGACTAAGCAAAGTGGTGTAAGGCAAACCAAAGCATGGAGTGAAGGTGTGATTCCTGTATGGTATCTCCTGAGTGGGCTGGACTTAGGCTGATGATTCCTGTTTTGTAGTTTATTAGTGGACTACCTTCAGTCTCTATTTAGTTTCTGTTCCAATGGCCTGTCCATTGGTGAGAGTGGTGTGTTGAGGTTCCCCATTGTTATTATGTGGGATTTGATGTGTGACTTAAGCTTTAGTAATGTTTCTTTTACAAATGTGGATGTCCCTTCATATTGGGGCATGGGAGTTCAGAATTGAGATGTCCTCTTGGTAGATTTTCCCTTTGATTTTTATGATGTGGCGTACCCTATCTCTTTTAGTTACTTTTGGTTGAAAGTCTATTTTATTATCTATTAAAATGACTACTTTCACTTGTTTCTTGGGTCTGTTAGCTTGGAAACCTTTTTTGAATGCTGTTTCTCTGAAATAGTATCTTTCATTTTTTTCCTTTTTTTATTGGATATTTTCTTTATTTACATTTCAAATGTTATTCCCTTTCACACCCACCCCCCAGACTCCCTATCCATTTCCCCCTCCCCCTGCTTCTATGAAAGTGTTCCTTGCCCCCCACATCTTCTCCTGCCTCACCACTGTGGCAATCCCCTACACTGGGACACATAGCCTTCACAGGACCAAGGGCCTCTCCTCCCATTGATGCCTAACAAGGCCATCCTCTGCTACATATGCAGCTGGAGCCATGGTTGGTGGTTTAGTCCCTGGGAGCTCTGAGGGATCTGGTTGGTTGATATTGTTTTTCTTCCTATGGGATTGCAAACCCATTCAGCCCCTTCGTTCCTTTCTCTAACTCCACCATTGTGGACCCAGTGCTCAGTCCAATTGTTGGCTGTGAGCATGTGCCTCTGTATTTGTCAGGTTCTGGCTGAACCTCTCAGGAGACAGCTATATCAGACTCCTGTCAGCAAACCTTTCTTGGCAGCCACAATAGTGTCTGGGTTTGGTGATTGTATATGGGATGGATCCCTAGATGGGGCGGTCTCTGTTCCACAGTTTGTCTCCGTATTTCTTCCCATGAGTATTTTGTTTCCCCTTCTAAGGACCAAAGCCTCCATATCTTGTGAGTGCCCGAATTGCCAGCAAGAACAACACCACAACAGGATCCTTCCACACACGTTTATTGGGAGAGCTTGATTGCAGAGGCGAAAAGACCCTGAGCCCAGAATTGGTGCTGCTTATATAGGCCTAGGAGAGGCATGTCTCACACCCGGATTGGTTATGCATTCTACCTCATTTGCATGTCTCACATCTGATTGGTTATACTCTCAGTATCATACCTCATCTACATGTCTCTCATCCGATTGGTTATACTCTCAGTACCTCACAAAACCTCATTAACATGCCCGGGCCAGGCAGTGACTTGGCAAAAACTTTACTGCATATGTACACATTGGTTGTTTACCCAAACTTATGCGTGGTGGCCAGCGGTAGCCAGCACCACCTTGTAATGGCATATGTAGCTTCCCACATCCATACTTTGGTCTTCTTCCTTCTTGAGCTTCATGTGGTCTGTGAATTGTATTTTCGGCATTCTGAGCTATTGGGTTAATATCCTGAACAGAACTCTAAGATCAAAAGTAGACAAATGGGACTTCATAAAATTGCTAAGATTCTGTAAGGCAAAGGACACTGTCAATAGGACAAAACAGCAACCAATAGATTGGGAAAAGATCTTTACCAACCCGACATCTGATAGAGGGCTAATATCCAATATATATAAAGAACTCAAGAAGTTAGATTCCCAGAGAAACAAATAACCCTATTTAAAAATAGGGAACAAAGCTAAACAGAGAACTCTCAACTGAGGAAACTCAAAGGGCTGAGAAGCACCTAAAGAAATGTTCAACACACTTAGTCATCAGAGAAATGCAAATCAAAACAACCTTGAGATTCTAGCTTACACCAGTCAGATTGGCCAAGATCAAAAACTCAGGTGACAGCAGATGCTGATGATGATGTGGAGAAAGAGGAACAATCTTCCATTGTTCGTGGAATTGTAAGCTGGTACAACCACTCAGGAAATCAGTGTTGCAATTCCTCAGAAAACTGGACATAGTATTACCTGAGGACCCAGCTATAGCACTCCTGGGCATATACCTAGAATATACTCCAACATATAACAAGGACACATGTTCCACTATATTCATAGCAGCTTTATTTATAATATCCAGAAGCTAGAAAGAACCTAGATGTCCTTCAATAGAGGAATGGATACAGAAAATGTGGTACATTTACACAATGGAATACTACTCAGCTATTAAAAACAATGACTTCATGAAACTCTCTTGCAAATGAATGGAACTTGAAAATATCATCCTGAGTGAGGTAACCCAGTCACAAAAGAACATACATGGTATGCACTCTAAAGTAGTAACTATCTTTGTTGCTGAGGTGTGTTTCTTGAATGCAGCAGAATGATGGATCCTGTTTATGTATCCAGTCTGTTAATCTATGTCTTTTTATTGGTTAGTTGAGTCCATTGATCGTGAGAGATATTAATGACTAATTCTTGTAGTTCCTGTTGTCTTGATATTGGTGGTAGTACTGTGTGGGGGGTGATTATCTTTTTTTGTTGTTTTGTTTGGTTGGTTTTTCTGTGAGATGATTAATTTCTTATGTTTTCTCAGGTGTAGTTACCCTCCTAGTGTTGGACATTTTCTTCTAGTATCCTCTGTAGGGCTAGATTAGTAGAAAGATATTGTTTAAAGTTCATTTTGTCATAAAATACTTTGGGTTTTTTATCCATGGTGTTTTTTGAATGTTGTGCTGGATATAGTAGCTTAGGCTGATATCTTTGCTCTTTTAGGGTCTGGAAGACATCTGACCAGGGTCTTCTGGATTTTAGAGTCTCTGTTGAGAAGTCAGGCATAATTCTGATATGTCTGCCTTTGCATGTTACTTAATTTCTTTTTATAATCTTCTTTCCCTTGCAGATTTTAAGATTCTTTCTTTGTTCTGTACATTTAGTGTTTTGAATATTATGTGGCAGGAGGATTTTTCTGGTCAAATCTCTTTGGTGTTCTGTAAGCTTCTTGTACATTTATACCCATGTCTTTCTTTAGGTTAGGGAAGGATTCTTCTATGATTCCCTCCCTCCTTCCTATTTCCTCTTTCCTCTCTCTTCTTGGTTTGTTTTTTGCTTTTGTTTTTTTGGTTTTTGTTTTTTGTTTTGTTTTGTTTTGTTTTGTTTTGTTTTCCTTATTCTCACTCTTGATGAAGTTCCTCTTCAGGTTTTAAAAGAGGCTGCTCCTTCCCATCATGTTTATCCCTCCATATATTGCATTGCTTTTGTCTAATATCCTGTTTCCCATCATAAACCCATCATATCCTTCTGGTCTTTTAGTAAATATCATTGAAAAGAAGCCTGTATTCGCCTCCTTTCTGATCAACCACTGCTGTTTAATGCCTTTAATTTTATCCCTCTCTTTTCATGACAGACTTAGAATGCATTTCATTTCTTTATTTCTCTTCATAATCTTTTGTGGCTTTCTTCATTCTGTTTTATAAAGTTGACTTGAATAATCATGAAATGGGGTCTGCTAAGCCAGGTCAATGTGTAGCCTGAGGCACTTAAGTAATGTTCCTAAGTCCAAGCTATGAATTTAATAAACTTTAAAAAAATTGGATAGTAGGGACCTACAAGAATTATTTCCAAAAGGCAACAGATAGCAATAAGAATCGAATACATAGACTTATCACTATAGTCCTGATATAACCAAAGTATGTAGAGTGAGAAAAGAAGACCTGAAGAAAATCAGAAATTTTGAGCTGTCAATTTATTTTGCATCTTGTGTTGAGACTATTATAAGTTCATGGAGTTGCCAGTTCTCATTGAAAATTGCTTTAAATCTGGGTATCTTAAACATACAGTTTAAAAACAAAGGCTCTTATAAGCCTATGAATTTTTCTGAGCATTTGGCTCAAACTTTCTCTTCTCGTGAAGTTTTGTAGGTTGGTATCAATTGCCTAGATACTCCCACCTCCACCAGGAGACGCATACAGGACAGCCACAGCAAGCAGAAATGTTCCAATGGTCATAGACAATAACCCAACTTTAGGATAACTGCTTAGAAAGAACTTTCCCTATGCTGAGGAAATGGCAAAAAGTACTTGCTGATCTTCTTTCTAGGAGACTGGAGTTTTTTCCCTATCCCTCATGTCAGGCAGAACACAACCACCTATTACTTCAGATCTGTGGCATCCTACACTCTCTTCTGGCCTACACAGGCACCTATATGTACAACCAATGAATATATTTTAAAATCAAAATGGAAAAAAGTAAAATTTCTTCTATTTTCAATCAGCTCAGGTTCTTATTCATTGCTGTGTCAGCTTTTATATGAAGTAAGTGATTATCTTAAAGCTACCCCAAGTAGACATTGTATTCAAATTTGCCACTCATCTGTTGAATTTTACTAAATGTTTATATGACCCCCCCCCCTACCACCAACAAGACTTGTTTGATCATTGTAGATTTTATCTGCATAAATTTAAGTCAGCCCCAGGAAATTCTATACATCCCATCTTGTCAAAAACACACACCCAAGGGAAAAATATAAAGCTGGTTCCCGTGTGAATTACCTATGCTCATTTCTATTGGTGTATAATTCTCTAAATTTTTAAATTTTTTGTATATGTTTAGATATAGTGTAAAAAGATATAGTGTATAGCACAAGTGTAAAAAAGAGTCCCATTCCATGAGTTACAGATCATTGTGAGCTTCCTAATGTGTGTGATGGGGACTGTGCTTGGTTTCTCTGAAAGAACAGCCAGTACTCTCAATCACTGAGCTGTTTCTCTAACCCCTACATCTGTAGTTGTAAGCAATTTGCAGAGAATGTTTTGTGACTAAAACCAAGAAGGTAGAAAGGCTTATTGAGACCCAGCCTCCAGAATCTTGTCAATATCAACAAGCTAAATTCTATCTTTCATTCCTTACTGCTCATGATTCTTCCAAGCACAAAATTCCACAGCAGAAAGAAACAGATCTTGAGTTTCAAAGACAATGTCAGAGATTCAGCATTATGACTATCTGGATTGAGATTCTTCATCATCAAGTATGCCTCAAGGATTCAAGGAAATGTGTTTGTGTGTTCAACAGATATGTTCATTTTTATGTGAGAATGAGGGCACATATTTGTGACTACATGTGCACATTTGTGTAGATGCCAGAAGTCAACATCTGATGTCTTTCCTCAGGAACTGTTCACATTGCTTTGTAGACAAAGTCCTATTACTGGGCCACAGCTATTCAAATTGGTTACACTGGATGGTCAATAAATCAAGTACTCACCCATCCTTGCTTTGTACTCACCCATCCCTGCTTTGTACTCTCCCATCCCTGCTTCATCAACATTAGGATTACAAGGATGCTTCACCATACCTAGCTTTTTATATCGGATCGTGGGGGACAAATTCAGAATCCTGTGCTCAAAAGCCAAGCACTTTATCAGCTAAGCTGTCTTCCCAGCCTTTAACCAAGCTTTAATTTCTCAGAATCCCAGTTCAATTTTTGGTCCAGTAGATGTAGCAGGTACTCTCTTGTTGTGTTATTTTGAGGAATCAACTAAGCAAAGCCCTGAAAGATCCTGACACATGGTAGGCTGCAGTGACTCCTGTCCTAACAAGTATCCAGCTGTATTGCTTGCTACTGATATTCAGATGTATCTGGCTGCCTGGCAGGGTGGGTCTGCCAGGAGACTGCTTCAGGAACTGAGGAGCCTCCTGGGAAAGAACTCAGAATGAGACTGTCAGAAAAGCTTGGCCCAGGAAGAAAAGAACTCCATTATCTGGGGGGGAGGCTGGCTTTGATTCTGTGGGGCTTGCCTCCCCCCATCCTGCCTCATTCAGATATTATCATATCAGAGGCCCTGGGAGAAAGGAGACACTGAACACAAAGAGAGCTGTTTTCTCCAAGGGGGAAAAAAATCTGACTGGCTGGCTTGTATTTCTTCCACTGCTTTTTGCATACACCATCACTGTGAGAATTCTGGCTGATCTCAGCTGCTGTGGGATTTTTTTATTCCCTTCGTTGGTGGGTTTGGCTCACTCAGCCAGACTCAGAGCATCAGTATTTGGCTTCTGTATTCAAATTCTTTGAATGAAATAAGCACCTGGCTCCCTCTGTCTTCTTTGGATGCAGTCACATTCCATGAACTTCTAGAGGGATTTAGCATTTGTATCAAATGTGAAAGCCCAACTCATCACTAGAACAACATTATACAGCAAGTCTCCATTGTATTAATGAGGACATACCCTTGTTGACCAATATGTCAACTCCAGCCACTCCTGACTAAGGAGACAGATTCTCAGAGAGATTCCAGAGAGTGTGGAGCTAATTTGAACTGTTAATCTCAATAAGTGAAATGAAGAGAGCCTTACATTTTACAGGCTCCAACATCCAGACGTTTAATCCTCAGAAGTAGATTTTTATTTTTGTCATGCCCCAGATCCCTTGTGGGACCACATTTTATCCCACCCTTGTTCCAGATCTTATGTTTAATAGTATCTTTCAGGATGTAAAATTTGTATTTGCTCTTGAACCCAGTGGCAGCTAGTTCCTCTCCAGGGGTGCTTTGCAGTAGAGTTTTTCACTCATCTGCACTGCCCAACATGGCCTCTCTGAGGACCTGAAGGTTTCTGCCAGACATTTGACAAGAAGTTTGTATGGCGAACAAACGTAATTTTACAAATTGTTTAATTTTAAGGAATTTAAATTGTTACTAGTTGCTAAAAACCTGGCATACGTAGATGATCAGTTCTCAGCATAGGAGACTTGGTCCCTTCAGACACCAATGCATCCATAGACTAGGCAGGATCCAGGGTAACAGCTCCACAGTTCTATCAACTTTCCATTGGATAATATGAGTTCCTTATTGAGGAAGTTTACAGGCAACGAGTTCAGCAAGAAGCAGTTCAGTACTATATTTAAATAATCCCCTGGGCAAGGTGCTTTGAGAATTATCTATGAAAACACTAAGCAACAGGATGCCAAAGGATAAGTACACCTTTTATTTTCTGCATAATCTGAACAACCTTCTTAGTCTCCTTAGAAACTCAGGGCCCTGCAGTACATCTTCTATGATCTGCCCATCCCCTCCACCTTTCCATACCCTCCTATAAGAAGACTTTAGGTGTTGACTTTCTTCTAAATCCTGAAAACAAGGAGTTAATTCAAAGTGGACTTATTTTGACATCTTATATCTAAGACTGTGTACTGCAGATAAGGACTCTTTGAAGAGTCTCATGAGCTTATAGCTCCTCCATCTCCATCCCACTTTTCCTTCACAAGGTTGACTCCACATCTTTGTCACAAAGCTACAATAAGGCCTGTCTCTCTAGTCCCTGCCATACTCTGGCTTCTCTTTCACCATATTCTTAAACACTCACCATGGAGATGCCCAAGTTTGTCTGAATTCCAAATATCTTGAAATCCTATCACTATGTTTTATTTCTTTGCTGGATAGGGGTTTGATCAACTTGACGCAGCTAGGGTCATCAAGAAAGAGAGGATCTCAATTGAGAAAATGTCCTCATCAGATTCTCAAGGTTATGGGGCATTTCCTTTGTTACCAATTGATGTGGGCGTGTGGCTCATACAGCCATTTTGAGCCCAATATAGGTGGGGAGCAGATAATAGGTTGCACAGCAGGTAAAAGAATGATGAGTGTTATAGCCGAGCCTATAAACATACAATATGAGCTGAGGCAGTGGCAGAGAGGGTAATTCTAGTGAAATACTACTTTGTTCTCAACAGAGTTCTAATATGACCTGATTACACAAGATAAGAAGTGAGCATAGGTCAGTGCAGCTACTAATCCACAACCAAATTACACTGCGTATTCCAATAAAATTGGCATCATCATAACCAATCAGTCTACATTAACTGTGAGTTTAAGGCATGATGCCAGATTTACTGAAACCCTGGTGCTGTGTAGTGGTGGATGGACAGAAGGATCTCTGGGTCTTACTGGCTACCAGCCTAGCTCCAGGATCAGTGAGAGACTTTCTCAAGAGAGTGTCTGAATATATCTGAAGTTTTTCTCTGGGCTTTATGTAAAATTTTTGATATCTGTATCTCTTATAATTGTCCTAGTTGACAGAAGTGTCACTAAGAAGTTGAGAGGGCCCAGGCTGATGTACAGATGTAAGAGTGTGCTCATTAAACTCATGTGGCCAGTCCTGAACAATAACTAATCCTCAAAGGGTTTCAGTCTGACAGTAGTATCAAAAGATGGCCATTCAAAACTAGCACAGCTGGCCAAAACTTTGGAAGTGAAAATCAAAGGTTTTCTGATAGAAAAAAATACAAACCAAGTGATTTAAAAAGTAAAATAAAAGCTATAAGTTCAATGCTGGAGAAGTAATTAAATGGTTAATAGCATGAAATTCATTTCCATTAAATTCAAGGTCAGTTTCCAGCACTCTTATCACATGGCTCACAACTACGTGTAACTCCAGGTCCAGAAGATCTAACACCACAGGTAGCCACACCCATGCTTACATACACATGCATACAACATAATTAAAATTAAAATCTGTAAGTTAACTGTAATGGCTATTCCTGATTGTCAGCTTACTATATCTAGAATGAACTACAATCCAGAACTGGAGGGCTCACCTGTTATTCAGCTATTGAGTCTGGAAGACACAAGTTTCTGACCTGGATCTTGGCATGGAGATCTTGGCATGGAGGCATAGTGGCCATGAAAAGCATAGGCCGAGGCAAGGTAATACATGCCTTTAATCTCAGGAGATTGAGGCAAGGAGATCTCTGAATTCAAGGACAATCTGGGACAAAGCAAGTCCCAGACACGGTTGTGGTGGTACACATCTTTAATCTGGTGAAGGCCTATATAAGGACATCAAAAGAAGGAGGATCCACTCTTCTTTGCCTGCTTGCATTTATTTGCCAACAAATAACATCTGTTGGAACCTACTTCTACAGAAGATCAGCTGGAACAACTGTAGAACTAGCCTCATGAGACTGAATGGCTACTAAATTCTTGGACTTCCCATTCACAGCTTACTGTTCTTGGGTTCATTGGACAATAGACTTTGTCATTATAATAAATTCCCTCAATATAGAGAGATATTCTATAAGTTCTGTGATTCTAGAGAACCCTGACTAATGCATTCAGCAAGACAAAAATACTTCTCAGTGGGGATTTGCAGGTATAATTTTTTTTCTTTACCTATGGTCAAAATAACAAGATTCAATGCAAAAAAAAGAAAATAATACAAGCAAGATGGAAGAGAATATATAGACAAAGTTTAAGCCAAATTTTTCTTCTGAACAATGAACTTTATTGTTTGATAGAAAAGAAATTAATTTGCATGTGTCTATTAGTCCTCATTTTGAAACACTTTGTAAGTCAATTAAGAAACTGGTAAAACGCTCTCCTGAAAAGACTAAAGGAGGATTGTAGTAGCACACCATGAATACATGCAGCAGGAACTAGAACTTGGTAAGCACTGCTCAAAGGCAGCATTCATGTTAATTCTGCCAGAAGGAAGCTAACAGAAAAAAAAAAAATCAACCTTCTTTTCACTCCTCAATAACGAAAAGAATGGAATCTCCTTGTATCATACAGCGAAGTCTCCTATTAAAAATTGTGCTTCTATAGAACAGGGAAAAAAAAGTTTTCCATTATTTATTCATGTGTGCTTCACAACTTACAATTTAATAAATAAGGCTCATTTCCATGTCTACATATATAGTATAGGTATATCATGTACACACATGAATTGTAGATGTGTATGCCTACACACATACACAGACTAGAAATGGACCTCAGGGTCCTGCTCTATCAATCTCTGCCTTCTTCCTTTGAGACAGTGTCTCTCACTGAACCTCGAGCAAAGCTGGACACCAGCAGCATTTTACATGGGTGTCAATCTCCAGCCCTAAATTAACAGTTTGTTGTGTCCGATCTGCTGGCCGGACACAACAACAGTTGGTTCTTTAAATAGATCAAGAAGTCAAGTTACATGTTGAGTACACACAGTATCTTTACAGTGCTTCATTTGACAGTCAGCTTGACCTA
Organism: Mus caroli; assembly: GCF_978045245.1. NCBI lineage: Eukaryota > Metazoa > Chordata > Mammalia > Rodentia > Muridae > Mus > Mus caroli. Next base: position 140,494,977 of record NW_028227258.1, on the reverse strand, counting down.
TAAAATAGCAGGGCTGCCCTTAGCTCCAATTAGGCAGCCCTCAGGTCCACATTCTGTTCACCCTTAGCTGTACCTTCTCCTCTCCTCATGTTCTCTTTCTTCTTCCTCTTCTCTGACTCCAAGCCTAAGCCTGGTAAACCTACCTAACTCTGCCCCTTCTGCCCAGCTACTGGCTATTATTAGCATCTTTATTTAACAAATACAATTAACTGTAGACAGGATCTATGTTCAGACTTTCTCTTCTCAGGTGCAATCAGTTTTGGGAGCCCAAGTGTCCTGAGCTATCGTTCTCCCCGGCAAGAACACACTCGGACAACCGGAATCTTCTGCAGCAAAAAGCTTTATTGCTTCTTCAAGAGGGAAGACCCCGACCCCGGAAAATGGCATTGCTTATATAGCCCTCAGCCATGGCGTTTCAGCACCTGATGTGGCGTGTCAGCTCCTGATTCGTTGCTTGCCCATCACCCCATTACTACGCTCTGAGATGGGCAGTGACTAGGCGTGAGTTCACTCTCACACCTGCATACAAGGCTTGTTTACTAGTTAGGCACAGCGGAGGCCAGCGCCATCTTATAATGGCGATTGCTCGCGGCACTGCTCTCCACACCCAAGTTACCATTAGAGTACTACAATCAGCATCAGGACAACCCACTACATGCTAATGTAAGCAAAACTATGTCATGGCAGCTGTCACCTTCTGATGTCAGTTCCTACCTTCTACCTTCCTTGAAACAGGGTTTCCTATTGTTCCTCTACACATGCCAGACTAGCTTACCCTCTACCTTCTTGGAATTTTCTTGTCTCCACTTCCCAACTATTCATAGGAATTATGAGATAATTGAGACATGAGTGACATTTGACTTTTATATGGGTTCTGGGCAGTCAAATTCAGATTCTCATACTTGCTCAGAAACTACTTTTTCCCACAGAATCATCTCTCCAACACCAAAAGTATCCTTTATGAATCTCCTTTTTGCCTATGAAAGTATACGTGTTCTTTCTATTTCTTATGCTCTCTGACATGCCATGCTTCTTTGACTAATTGAAATATTTCATCCAAGTCCGTGAAATGTCTAGAAAAACAATTCAGAAACTAGCCACTACTATTTTAAAACTGAGCCATTCATTCTGCCCTGTGCCCTCAGGTATGATAGGTAGATACCAGCTTTTTAAAAACAATGGTGACTTACCTATCAGTCTACAACAAATGACTGGACACTGATTCCCAAGATGAATTGCTTACTGTATAAGACACTTTGGTATTTCTTAGTTAAAACAATGTATTGAACATCTTAGGTAAATGTTCTGTCCTGCAAAATGCAAGCCAGCTAACAGACTTTTCATATCCTCAGATGAATTCTACACAACTTTCTAGGACTGCCCTCTCCCTGAACCTATTGATATTTGCCTTCACAATTGATGGTGATACTGAGATGTTTTCCTAAATTAATAAATCAATTAAAAATACTTTAAAAACTTAATTCACTGATTATCTGTTCCAGTCACCATACCACTGTAGCTGTGTTTCTTGTTTGACCAGTTAATCAATCCCTCGTTGATCTATCCAGAATGAGTAGCCAGAAAGAACAAGCTTGCCTTAGTTACTAGAGCATTTGATGTCAACAGGGAAGTTATCATGAGAGAGTAGGAATTAGACAGACTCCCTGGTAGAGAGAAAGATGAGAGCCCAGGGCTAGCGAATAAAGGTAGTAAGTTTCAAGGATAGACAGCTTCATCCTTATCTTCCTAACTTGAGACAAAAGCTGGCTTCTTAAATCAATGGTTTGGTAGAGTTTGTTTGAGTCCTCCATCAGCAGGCCCCATTGATGGACTGTTTCAAAAAGTTTAAGACCTGCTCAGAACATGTCACACGGCAGTTGTGGGATAATGAACCATCCTGGATTTCTTCAAACTGACCAACCCCAAGTTTGGGAGGAAGACCCTTCAGAAGCTTTAGCCACCAGCCCTTGAGAAGAGACTGGTGTTTTTGGCTTTCCAAGTCCTACCCCAACTCCTGTACATTGCAGAGGGGGTTTTTCTCTGTGAGTCTGGCTGTGCATGTGTTCCTCATTCCAAATAAACAGAAATGCCTTTCTTCGACTGCAGGTTCTGTCTGCTGTGCTTGAGATTTCTCTGCTGCTATCTGTTGCACTCTAGGTTTTCCCTGCCACTTAATTCCTTAACTGGCAGAGAAAATGAATCAAATCAAGACCCCTAGACCGCATCAATCTTCCACCTCCTCTGGAGCCTGAATTACCATGGTCTTAAAGAAAAAGGAGTCTAGTCAACAGACTTATACCGAGTTGAATATTTGAAGAAACAAGTCAAAGAATTGAGGGAAATGACTGTTCTAATCTTAATGCTGCCCCCCCCCCCACATACCACCTATTTCAATTCTTTTTGGAAAGTTCTTTATCTTCTGTAGCTTGCCTCTCTCTCTCAGAACCACCCATCCCCACCATAATTGTACTTACTAGAGGCATAAACAAAACCTTGGCATTGTAAAGGGAGATCCCCTGGGACCTTCAGGAAGTTTATATTTCCCTGGAAATTCTGAGGCTCTTTAGCAGGACTCAGAAGAACAGCTGCTTCCTCTCAGGGACTTTTCATGTTCTTTGATCCTGCGGGCAAAGTGCAGTCAACCTCACCCACCCAGCCCAGGAAACGGGGAGTGCAGAGAGACAGTTCAGTTGGGAGGCTAAGTTCCACCTTCTAAGGGGTTTGTAACTTAAGTTTGAGCTTGGGACTCAATGGAACCTCGGTGGGACTGACTCCTGGTTCTTCTCCTCCTTCAGAAACAGCATTTATTCAGAAAGTTTTCAAAATTCACAAATTATTCCTCAACCAACCCTTTGTTGAGAAGCCAATTAAGTCAAGTATAATCTGTAAACAGAAAACCAAAACGTGTGCAGGCTACATTTGAATTCAGAAAGGAGTCCCATGCTTTCCATTTTCCATATACCCAGACCACCAAGATTTTCCACATGTCCTGTTCCCCTAGCTGGGCCACCTTATCTGGTCAGTGGGAGAGGCTGCTCCTAGTCCAACAGTGACTTAATTTTCCAGGGGCTTGATGACACAGGGTAGGCCCCCCTTCTCAGAGTAGAAGGGGAGGGTGAAATTCGGAGAGGACCTATGTGAATATGTGAGGGGGTACTAGGAAGAGAGGGGGAGCTAATATTGGGATATAAAGTGAATAAATTAATTAGTTAATTAATATTAGAAAAGAATTTTAAAAGAATTTCCACCTGCCAGTGTGACTTTATTCAAGAACCTCCTGTAATACCACAGTGTGACCTTCTCTTTTAAAGTGGGATGCTACAAGAGCACTTTAGTGGGTTCTTTTATTGATTAGTTTGTCCCACAAGCACAAACCAAGTGCAGGGTAACCTTTTGGACACTGGTCACTTTTACCAAGCTAAATAATTGCATGCCTTAGAGGTCAGGGAACTATAGCCACCATCATCCATTATAAGTAAAGCCTTACTGGACACAGCCACACTCATTTGCATACACGTGTGAATATTTTGTCTGTCATCTAGTGGGAGCTTTTGTAGTTAATAGCAAAGCTCAAATGGAAATGCTGCAGGGTAGTTGTGAACTGAGAACATTCAGCCCAAAATATTTTCGTAGTGTGTTTTTGTGAAATGAGTTCGCCAATCTCTGATCTAGCTCAGAGTTAGCACACCTTATCTAGCAGCCCGGGAGTCCCCGACAAACCTGGGGGAAGGCAGAGCCCTGCCCCTGGAGGTTCTGTTTCAGTCAGGAGTTGGAGGAGAGGATGAGAAGACGGAGTTTAAAAACCTTCTTCCATGTAAACAAGTTGTACAAGTGCAGTGGACAAAGCCTGTTGCAGTCCTGAGTGTGAAGGGCATTCTCAGAGCCATGCCCATGTAGGGCAGGAGGGATGTTAGTGGGAAAGTTTGGAGTTGGTAGCTATCACTAGAGCTCAGAAGGCTTGGACTGAGAGACACATGTAGAGTTCATTCCAGATAATAGAGAAAACAAGGTGGAGAGTGATAGGTTATTTCTCTGCTGATAGTGAATGAGCCAATTTAAGACAGATTAGATTGTATTAAAGGCAGGTTTATTGGGAAGCTGCTCTTCAGTGGGAGAATTCACTGGCCTCAAAGACCAAGGTGAGGGAAGTCACCATGGAGAAAGGAGGGGTAAGGGGGAGAGAGAGAAAGAAAGAAAGAAAGGAGTGTGCATGCAGAGAGAGAAGATGGGGAGGAGGAGGAGAAGGAGGAGGAGGAGAAAGAAAAGAAGAGGAAAAGAGGAGGAGGAGGAGGAAGAAGAAAAGAGACCAAAATATATATGTCTGGATTATATAGGGAGGAGCCTCTAGAGGAAAGGTAGCTCAGCCCCTGGGCTGGAAAGTTCAGAGTTCTGGGCAGGGTGTGTCAGGTAGGGACTGAGGGATGCTGGGAGAACCAGGAGGCCAGGCCTGCCTTGGCATGTACAACAGGCACCTCAGTCCCTGTACCATAAGGTCTAAAATCAGCCTTTAGTTGATTATAAATGGATGAGGGTAGTGGCATCATCTGACTCCTTCCTGCTGACATTGAGGTACAGTTTTGAAGTGTGGACAAAAGGCTGGAATGTCCTACGTCTATGAAGATCTGGATATTTCACTGCTGTTCAGGTGGTGGGACCATCTTGGGGTAGGCGTGTACAGCAGGTGAAACAGTCTGTGAGGGTGGCCAGAGCACCTGTGGAGAACTGTTTTGGAGCTTTCCTGGATGCAGATTCTGAGAGAACCCCCGTGGGTCTTTGGGGTAGAAGATACAGTTTAGGGAGAAAAATGTTTTGTGGGGTGTACATTTGAAACTCTTAGGCCCATGGTCTTTGTAGTTGGATGAGAGGTGGGGGTGGGGGGTCCTAAAACCAATGAAAGGGAAGTAGACCCTCTTCTCAAGAGCAGGCAGGTGGGAGGAGTAAACAGGCTATTAATTGACAGTCCTTATCTTGAGGCCATTTGACTAGGGAAGGCAGATTTGAATGGATTCCCTGAAGCTTCCTATCTAAAGGACAAATCCACCATAATTTCATTTACCTACCTCAAAACACCTTCCTAGACCTTCAGATAGTTTCTTATAAGCTTTTATATCCTCAGACATGGCATAAACTTTTCCTATTTAATCATTTACCATGAAACATAGATGGTTGATCATTGAATTTAAACCCCTCAGAGACCTGGGAAGGATATATCTAAACGTCCTATGTGTCAATTAAAATGATAGACTTACCCATTACCACCCAGACAGTCACTCCACTAGGTTCCTGTTATATTGATGGCTTTGTTAAGGACTCGGGTCCCAGAGCAGGATCCATCTTTGGCTGCCAAAAATTTAAGAGGCCTTCCTGAGGAGGGGAAACTTGGGAGACTGACCTTGTTTTGACTTAAGCAACAGGAGGCATGCCTGGTGTCCCTATTTGTCCACAGTTAGACCAGGCCTCAGTAGTAGCCAAGGCAATGGTTTTCTCATTAGCTATCATACCACACTCCAGATGGAGTCCTTTCTTGTGTTTGTATCTTCTTGGAGACCTGGTGGGGTGTCACTGTTAGGATTTGGTAGTCTCTGTCCTTTTAAGCATCATAAGTAAAAGATTTTTAAGTGCCATATTCAGCAGGTCTCTGACAGGTTTGAGGCCAGGACCTACTAGGCATATCTGAGTTAGACAACGTCTGTCTCTGATTATCTGTTCTAAACTGTACATCTAGCTGGTACTAGTGCTTTTGCTGATGCTGGGACCACACAAGAAAGAAGGCACAGGGGGTGGGGGGCGCTAGGTGAGTAGGGCAGGGCTAAGTGGCACAGTGGCACCCAAACTAAGCCTTGTGCTCAGTGCAGTGAAGGGTGAGTGGGAGAACAGCACAGCTTCCAAAAAACTGGACACAGAAAATTCAGACCAATTTGAATAAATTTGTATTTTAGATCCCATGGCATCCATCTTTCCGGCATTCTCCAGAGATCCCAACACTGTTAAATTGGCGACCCAATTCGTAGTCTGAGATGGAATGGTTTATGTGGGGGTGGTAACCCTAGATAAGGCATTTCTGTGTCAGAGTTTCCCCTAAAACAAAGACATGGTCTTTGTTCAGAAGGGGCTAACTCTGGCGCAGCCTCAACTCAGCAGAGAGAGTCCAGAGCGTCCTGGGCCCTCGATAGGCAGTAGCTGGGGATGGGTATTTACAGAGTCCGAAGAAATGATATATCTAGTGGAGAAGGATAGAGACACAGAAGTGGTTCCCATGTGGCCAGAAAAGATGGGTCCATCGGGCTGGGGACTCAACTTCTCCTCAGTTCAGCACCATCTGATAGGTTATTTCTCTGCCACCAATACATGAGCTAATGTAAGCCAGATTAGATTATATTAAAGTCACGTTTATTGGGAAGCTGCTCTTGGTTGAGGGAGTTCATTGACTCCAGGGAAGTCATCATGGGGAAAGTAGGGTTGGGAGCAGAGAAAGAGAGAAAGGGACGTACATGCAGAGAGAAAGAAGAAGAAAGACCAAAGAGTCTAAATTATATAGGGAGGAGCCTCTGGGGGAAGGGTAGCCAGCCCCTGGGCTGGAAAGTTCAGGGTTCAGGACAGGGTATGCCAGGTAGGGACTGAGGGTTGCTGGGAGAACTTGGAGGCCAGGTCTGCTTTAGTGTGTAAATATGCATCTCAGTCCCTTCTTCTCAAGTCTGAAACCAAACAGGAAGGTGAGGGCAACAAGAACAGAGTGTGGGGAAAACCAGAGCTGACTAAAGGCTGGATGAGGGAAAGGCTCCACTTATGTGGGTTAAATTGAGAGGCTGTGAAGGCTTATGGAATATCTTTTAACTTCAAGTGAATAGCTGGAAATTGCAAGTTGCAATAGAACTAATTTGGTATCATGGTATCTCCCAAACCCCCTGATAAACTGTGCCTCGTGTCTGTAATACAACCTGCAAGCCGTCAGGGCACACAACTGAATCAGTAGCAACTCCAGAAATTAAACTTGTCACTTTCATCTCTTGGGCATTCCTTTTTCTGTTTAGTTTTCGATTTTTTTTTTATTTTGGTTTTGGTTTTAAGCAAGGTCTTAATATATTAGTACGTCTACCTTGAATTTACCATCCTCCAGCCTCAAGTTCCCATGTGCTAGAATTAAATGAGTGCATCACTACAGCATGAGCAGAGCCAGGTCTCACTCCCACCAAGAGTTTCTGTCTTCCTGAGTCTGGGACCAGCCCTGATATCAACCCAAGTCCCTGAGAGATTCATAGTGTTAAACTGAGAACTTGAAACTGGAACAAGGAAGGCAAATGGTTGTGGAAGAGAAGTCACTGGGTGTAACTACCAATAGGCCATGTTGTATTAAAGTACGCACACTTCAGTGGATGTGAAACACAGCAAGCACATCAGCATCTTTCAAATTTGGGCATGTAGGGCTCACTGGCAGATGGGTTCATAATGACTATTAGGCTAAGCTTTAAAGATCGTTCAGTTTGATCTACTATTTTATAGATTAGATGGGGAGCATGACATGGCTTACCCTCATCCAATAACTTGTAACCACAATGGTATTATCTTTTGGAAGGAGTTCTCGTGGTAAAGATGGGTAATGGCTAATATTGAAAGATAATGATACTCTATGCATTTACTACACACCTTACAAATGCAATCTTAGCAACAATGACAAGAATAAAATTCTTGTGAAAGGTATACTCCAATTTGCCCAATCAGCCAAAAGGAAAGTTAATTTGGACTCATGAATAATCAGTCCAATAATCATTACTACCATATTGTCTTGTGACATGAAAAGGCAAACCATCATAGGACCAATCCTGACTATTTTCTCTAGTCTCTTGTTCTCTTGCTGAAGGTTAGAGAAGTTTGACACAAACTCCAGTCCTTTTCTGATTATGGGTAAATGACAACTCAAGCAACAGCTACTACTGATTGGGAATGACTCCTAAACAGATATGTGTTTAACTATTCTGTGACTCCTAGAATACTTCAAGATAATTCAAGTACAGCTTTTTATCAGTTAGATATTTGTAGGCTATAGATTTCTACCCACTTTCAAAATAATAGTTTCTGACAGAGTAAAAGCCACCTGGAAAACATTTAAATGTCCTTAAGAGGTTATCTACTCCCATCCACAAAGGACAGCCAATGAACAGTACATTATTTTTGCTTGTTAACATGTAGGGGGTGCCAGGATTCTGTCTTTCTTTAATTTGTCTTTTCTTTTTCTTTCTGTCTGTTGTTCTCTGTGACCTTCATATGTCTTTCAAATTTAGAATAGAAGGATAGATAAAAATGAGTTAATTATAAGTGAATTATACCACATCAATTTCTTTCTGCTGGGCATGATGGTACACGCCTTTAATCACAGCACTTGGGAGGCAGAGGCAGGCGGATCTGAGTTCAAGGCCAGTCTGGTCTACAAAGTGAGTTCCAGGACAGCCAGGGCTATACAGAGAAACCCTGCTGCAAAAAAACAAGAAGCAAAAAACAACAACAACAACAAATTTCCTTCTAGGCTTTACATGAGGGCCCCTGTTCACTTTATTGGGTTCATCAACCAAATGGTTAGCTATTCATATTTCCATCTAGATTAAAATAACCCAAACACTGTTACATAGAATGCATGTTGACACAGATTTCCTTTTTCTTTGTCTAATTATTGGAAAGAGAAAGATGAAAGTTCATGCTGGTCCAACCTTGACACACATTGAGTCCTGTTTGCCCTTTTATTTGGTCCTGGTATAATCCCGATGCCCTCGTTTGGTTAACCATCTTACCAAATCAGATTATTTTCTTCACCTTTCAGAGTGTTGAAATAAATGCTTTTCAAAAACTCTGGATATTATTAAATACTCTATTTCTTTATAAATTAAACAGAGTTTTTTTAAAGCTTGCTATTTGTGTTGTTCTTTCCAGGTTTACAGCTTCTTTCATAGGCACTGACAGCCATGTCAGGCCTGTGTAGTCGGTACTAACTGAAGAATGTGAAAAACAAACCCACTTCCATATGGGGCTGCCTTCCTTCAGTCCAGGATGGGCTCCACAAAGGCCATGATCCCCTTGAAAGTCACCTTAAAGTTGAACCTCTTTTATTGGGCGTTATGGCCTATGGAAACCCATATTGATACCTTTCTCTTCACATCCCAGACACGGTAACTTCTGAAACACTTATTTGACATGTCTGAAGCTCTTTCTGGCATTTAGAATCACAAGTTTCTGTCCACTATAAAGTCGTTGAGGATAATTTACAGGGCATAAATTACAGGATAAAAAAATCAAGGCATGTTTTTGTGTGTCTCTCATGGAGCATAAACATTAGTAAGCTTCCATATAGTGAAGTTCAGAGTAATTACAGAGATGTTGATTGTAATGGTCATTACTTTAAAACATTTATGGGAAATTGTCTCCAGTAGAAAATTGTTTAACTAAAATCAACTAATAAATCAAGGAGTAAAAAACTTGAGATGAGTGTGTTGGGAGAAATTCAAAGGATCTTGAGTTCAAGACCAATTAGAGCTACACTGTGAGTTACAGGCCATCAAAGGCTATCCAGTGTAACCCAGGCTCAAAAACTAAAACAAAATGGAACCTCATGTGACTAAGGTCAGTAGGTCAGTGGCTAGAATAATTAACGCAATGTCTGAAGTCACAGCACTGAACTGGAAGCCCTTGTGTTTTGTTTTGTTTTTTACAAGAGTGTTAAAGAGTTGAATGAGCTTGAGTTTATACTATTCAGCCTTGCAGTAAATAGTATGCATATTGTTCATCAGGCTTTAAAAATCTTTGCTAATTAATTAACTCATTAATCATTAGCTAAACTGGCAAGCTGAAATAGAAGCTTACAAAACAGGAAATCAAATGACTGTGGAGGCAACACTGTGAAAGCGGCATGAACATCTGTGTTGTAGACAGGTGAGAGAGGAATGTGCTGGGTCCATGTAGCTACCCACTGGGGCTGGATTTTCACTCTTTATTTGGTGTCTGGCTTCTGGTACAGAGAGTGCCTACACAACTTTGATATTAGACAGTGTATCTTGAATATCACCTCTTTTGCCGGCCAGACTATCATACTAGATTTTTACACACTAGATTCTGGGATTTCTTAAAGCCTAATATAGTGCCCTTCATCCTAAAGAAATGTGTAAGATGGAGATGGGATGACAGAGGGACAGAGGGTGATGTGAAACAACTATTCTCCATTTTAATCAAATGAACCAAAGCCTAAAATTAGAAAGAAAATGTTAGAGTTGGACACTAAGTAGCTATTATCATTTAAACTTTAAGGTTATACTATCTACATTTAATTTAAGCCTTAAAAAACAGCATTGCCCTTGCCCTCTTGACTTTTATTTTGAAGGGCATTTGTTTTCTGAGGATTTTCTTCAGGTTTCTGTCTCTCCTGGTATGGGAACCCACAGAGAGATGTGTGTGTGTGTGTGTGTGTGTGTGTGAGAGAGAGAGAGAGAGAGAGAGAGAGAGAGAGAGAGAGAGAGAGAGAGACTGTGGGTAGCCTGGTGCTAACCCACACCATCAAGCTACTCCCCCTCAGAGCAATCTTAAAATCAATCCAGTGTTTCCTGGATAGGCTGACGTCACCTTCTCCTGCCAGAGAAAAGGACCAAGACACTCACTTTGTGCTCATTAAAATTCTGTGTGTTACACTATGCAGGAGCTGGTGCCTATTTTCAGGGCAGCCATAAAACAAAGCAATAAGTGTCCTTGTCTCTGGGGCCAAGATGGGGAGAAACAGGAGTCCTGAGGGAGGAGGGCCATGGATAGAAAGGAGGAGGAAAGCATTCATGAATCATGCTTACCAAATTCTAGAAATAAAATGAGTGTCAGCCATATACCTTGGTAAAATGTCTGAGACAGAAACAAATTCTAAAGTACTCCAAGAATTTTAAGCTGAGACAGGCCAGGCAGAAAGATACTAACAGACAATTTAATCTGGGAAAATGACTTTTCTACCTAGGAAATTGAAAACATTATTCCTGGCTCTTTCATTTTTTTCATTAAGTTGTTTTTTTCTTCTCACAAGCCATTTAGAAGAGAAAATAAATGTCACCCGTCTTATTACTCTTTGCATAAACATGGAAACCCGTTCTTCCAGATCTCTGTTCTCAGTGTCTGTGTTTCAGAGCAGTTCAAGCACACACTTTACATGTAGGCAGAAATGGCTGAAACCCAGGTAGGTGTGTGCCCTATTGAATTCTGGTAACTGCCCCCCTGGACTGTTACAATCCTAATTGTGGACAAGGAAACTTGCTCCATGGTGCAGAGTAATGAACTGGGAGAACCCAGATTTGAAGTCTATTTGCCTCTATGCAAATCAAGGTGTGCTTATACATTTGTTATCAGGACCTCCAAGCTCTCGTTGCTGTACAGAGGGAATCAGAGAATTGGCTTCAACTCAGTCTGTCCCTGGTTCTGAGGGTGAGAGGCAGAGTCGCTCTACCAAACGTTACATTTCGCTGCTCCTTCCCCTCTGCTTCAGCCTGCTTTGTTCTTCTAGAAATAGGCATATGCCTTCATGTCGGATCTAGAACTTGCTATGTAGTTGGAGATGATCTTCAACTTCTGATCCTACCTTCAGAAGGCAGGGATTAGAGGCATGTGCCACGGTGCCTAGTTTATTTCGTGCAATGCTGGAGATCAAACCCTGGCTACGCAAGCAGTTTATCAACTTGGCTTCATTCCAAGCTCCTTGTAGCTTTGAACACAATATATTAAAGAGGTTTTCCTCGCTAGACTAAGACAGACATAAATTCAAATATTCTGATAATATTCTGGTGGCAGACCAGTGCTTGCTATTTTTCACACGTGCCCGAGTGTCCACACACACGAGAGAGAGAGAGAGAGAGAGAGAGAGAGAGAGAGAGAGAACACTAGTATATATACAGTAAATGCAAGGCTCACACTCCAAGCTTTCTTAGGACAAACTGCCCATTGCAAGGCCCACTCATCTGTCAGGATAAACCTAAGAGTCTCTGCACCCCTGAGAGAATGACAGAAAGATAAAAAGGTGTTGACATGGTGTCATGGCTATTCCTTGTTGTCAACGACTATATCTGGAATGAACTACAACCCAGAATTGGAAGGCTTACCTGTGATTCTAATCTGGAGGCTGGGAGATACAAGTTTCTGACCTGAATCTCGGCATGCAGATCTTGAGGCATAGTGGCTATGAATCCCAGAAGATTAAGACAGGGATATCTCTGAGTTCAAGATCATCTGGAACAAAGCAACTCCCAGATACAGGCATGTTGGCACACACCTTTAATCTGGGCCACACCTTCTGCTGGAGACCTACATAAGGACATTGGAAGAAGGAAGATTTGCTCTCTCTTCTTTGCCTGCTTGCCTTGTGGGACTGAGCAACTGAACAATTCTTGGACTTCCATTCACAGCTGCTGCTGACCACTGTTGTAAAGTTGGACTACGGACTATAAGTCATCAATAAATTACCTTACAATATAGAGACTACCTATAAGTTCTGTGACTCTAGAGAACCCTGACTAATACACATGATTCTTTTAGAAACAGATCCCAGAATGATGCTCACACTAAAATCTCTTTAGGATAGGAGCCCATGTTCATAGATAACAAATTGCCTACAGACAGTTCTCCTCCCTTATGGGTCCAGGAGAAAGGGAAGCAAGCAGAGTTCTTCCAGGAAGTTCTGGTGCTGTGCTGTACCTGCTTAATGGAGAAAGAAGACAGCCTTCTCTCTGCCTATATGCTCTCTTTCAGAAACAACCAATTTCCAATTTGAACTGGAGCCTGGCTAGAGTAGCCAGAAGGATTGGATGCCTTCACTGTGTTAGTGGGTAGATGAATCCCTAGAAGTTATTGTACATGGATGGGAAGAGTACACCCCAGGTCCTTTGCCTCCTGTACCCTGCCCCATAAAATGACATAAAAGTTGGAACAAAGTCAGTAGAGTCTCTGAGAACATATGGAACACAGGGGTCTCTAAACCACCAATCTCTTAGAGGAGCTGAGATGAAATCTGGGTTCTGCCACTTCATTGTCTACAATTAGGATTGTAACAGTCTCTACTTCAGGGGCCAACTAATGGAATAAAACAGGCCACACACCCATCTGTATTTCAGTAATTTCTGCCTGGACTGGACTCTGGCTACTGCTCCCACCCATTGGCCCAGGTTAACCTTAACCTGGTAGCAGCAATCCCACTGGAAGCAACAGAGCTGTCTGACTAAGCTGAAGGACACAGGTGTCCTAATTACCCAAACACAACCTAATTAAGATAATGTATAGAAGACACCAGCTCTGCGGACACACACAGATGCTAGGATTTGGTGGATAAGGCTCTCTGATGGAGAAGCCATAGCACCCTGAAGCTCAGTATATTTTTTATAAGCAGTTGAACAGAAAGGCTAGGTTATTGTATGTAGCTGAACAAGAAGGGGGTTATTACATACAGACAAATCATAAAGCAGAGTTTAAGGTATACAGCTGGTGGACAGTTTCTGCACAAACTCTCAGCATCTGCACACAGGCTAGAGGAAAGCTTTGCCATCCCTCTGAGCCTCACCTTTGGGGTTTCTATTTTCCCGCAGGGGTGAGGCCTTGGGATCTTTTATATGGTCATACCCATGTAAATATTACATTCCTCTGCTCCCCAACTTTGTTCTTGTTTGGGGAGGAGGGGTGTTGTTGCTGTTTTTAATATATTCTGGGTTTTATTAAGATGGGTTCTTATGTAGCCGGGCGGTGGTGGCACACACCTTTAATCCCAGCACTTGGGAGGCAGAGGCAGGTGGATTTCTGAGTTTGAGGCCAGCCTGGTCTACAAAGTGAGTTCTGGGACAGCCAGGGCTATACAGAGAAACCCTGTCTCAAAACAACAACAACAACAACAACAACAACAACAAAAAGATGGGTTCTTATATAGCCCAGGGTAACCTCAAATGCCTTATGTACTTGAGAGTATTTTTGAACTGCTGACTGACTGTTCTGCCTAAATCTCTCAAGTGCAGAGGTTACAAGTGTGCACACTCCCATTATCTCATTCTAAAGGTAGAGCCAGGGCTTTGTGCATTATAAGTGAGCATTCTACCAACAGGGCTATAGCAATAGCCCTTATTTTGTTTTCTTCTTGGTTGTATCTAATGTGTCCAGTCTATTCCCTTAGGAGCATGCCATATACGGGGCCTGATGTCTAGGTGCCACTGTTGTAGCAGAGGACTGAGCATCCAGGCCTGTCTGGATGTGAAATCAGGGTAACACACAAATGCATTCATACAAATTGGAAGAATCAGCCGGGAACACACAGTTGTCAGTACACAGAGATACTATCTTCCTGAGCATGGATGTCTAAATGTGGGGTGTCTGTGTATGTGCTCGTATCCTAACAATTCCTGGGCTCTATCCACTGAGCGCTTTTGCCTGACTACCCTAAGAACATATTTTCCAAACCTACTGGGTCACACACACACACCCCTCCTCTCTCCCCCCCCCCCAAAAAAAAAAAAACCCTTCACAGGCCTCTGAGGCATAGCACACCTTGAGGAAACAACTTAAAAGTGGAAGGACTAGCCTTTAGGATCATAAGGGGCCATAACAGGACAATTAACCTAGTCTGAAAAATTCAGTCCTTCTGTGGTTCACCCATTTGCTGGAGAGACAGCAGATTAGGGACTTAGTTTAAATGGACAACCACCATTAGCATTCCTGAGAGCTGCCTTCTTGTCCTTACCTTGATCTGAATACCCAAGAAAAATTTACATTGGCCTTTTGGTCTCCATGGTAACCAGCATAGCATCTTCAAACATCTGGTAGAATTGCCAGGCAAAGTCATCATTTTATCTCCATTCATTCTCTAGAAAAAGACAACTGTCTGGGTACCTGAGTGCCTTGGGCACTCTTCATCTGTGCAGTCTTGGGTGGGTGTGAAATCAGAGAGGAAATTAGTGATCCTTGAGTCTCCCAGAGCTCTACTGAGGAATCCTGGATGGACTCTATAGTAAGCCCACCCACACTTGCCTCTTAGCTTGAGGATGAACCACTTCTAGAGCCTCAGTTTCAACATCAGCAAAGTGGGTAGCACCTACTGACTGAAGTAGCAGTGGGATGAGAACAATGAATTGGGATCAAAGCTCCAGAAAGGAAATGGTTCAGCACACCCAGGATCCCACCCCATCTCTGGCCCACAACCCACTCATACCTCATTATCATCCCTATCCCCACCCCAGTCTCTAACCTGCTTATCCTAGTGACAATCCTAGGTGACCATATTCTGTCAAGTGACAACCAAATATAATGGTTACACTCTATTATTTTTATAGTCTGTATTTTAATCTTTCATATATATATATGTATATATATGTATACATATACATATATGACTTGTGAAGAAGACATGTCCTGGAGCCATTTCTCCCCCAACATTTGAATTATCCTGTAAATTTTTCAAAAATCAAATTCTTCATTTTATTTTTAATAATCAATAAAACAGTTTTTATAAAGATTGAAGAACTTAGAAATATACCTTTTAGATTAGAAATACAAAAAGTTGCCTATCTGGACTAAGAGACTTTTTTTTATAACCTCTGAGCCACAGAATATATTCTCTTATCCTAGCTATGTCATTTACAAATTGGAGATAATTTTCTTTAAAAGGTAGTCAATGAGGGCAGCAGAAAATTCTAGAAAAAATGAGGTGCAGGGCAGGCTCTCAGAAGCACATGCCTGCAGTTCAGAGCAGCATATGAAAAGAGGTGAATTTGTTTTCAAAGCTTTCACAGCTCAGTTCTGAAGCAGGTCCAGGCCTTACATGCTGTGACTCATCAGAAGCTGCCTTGAGCAGCTCCATCCCCCAAGTTCGGCTTTTCTCACCTCCTCTTAGACATCCATTCTTTGCTTTGCAAAATGCTATGTTCAGATTACAGGCATACCAGCCAGCTCTGCAGGGAGGTGTAGAAAAACCTGCTAATGATGACTTCCATTTGCAGTTGCAAGGTAACTGCTTCTCTGACACTCAGTGAGAAACCAGATACTATACTGTCTTCATTATCTCCGATGCTGTTTCCTTTTAAAATAGCACACACACACACACACACACACACACACACACACACACACACACGTTTGAGTGCACACACTCACACGTATATTCCATTTACCATTTATCAGATCGCTTTAATTTAAAAGTAAAAGTCAATGTGAGGTGGTGGCTTACATGTGTAATTCAAACACTTAGGAGGCTGAGCCTGAGGGATCGCCACAAGTTCAATGCCAGCCTGGGGCACTTAGTGAGTTTTGGGCTTATGGTGAAATCTTATCTCAGGAAAACCAAATGAATGAGAGAAAGGCAGCACTGTGTTCTTGCAAATATAAAGTGTTGGGGTGGAGAACTGGTAAGCAATGATCTAAGAAGTGGAGTGACTGTCTTTGAAATGAAGACAAGAATGAGCTCAACCTCTAAGTGAACACTTCGGGGAATCTAGCTTTGAGCTGCTTCTTTAGGCCTTGAAAGGACCACAAGATCAAGTTCTCAGCACAAGAAGATTTATTTGTCCCAGAGGAGCAAAGGGCAGGGAATAAGAGTCAAAGACAGAAGATAGAGCATGAGAAAGAAGGGGGAAGGAAACAAGGGAGAGAGAAAAGGGTATTTGTTCTAGAAGGGGAGGGGGCGTAGAGAGGAGACAGACACGGCATATAGGAAATGGTGGTTTTTAAAGGTATGGGGGAAGCCCTGTGTTAGGATAAAGTGTTTAATTTTGATTGAACAGGTTAATTAGGGTGTCCATAAGGGAGCTTTTGATTGTTGTACTCCAATACTTTGATAGCTGAAACTTGATAGTCATAGGAGGAGAAAGTGACCAAATAAGGGAATCATCCTTGGTGACTAGCTGTAGGAATATGATTTCATGGATTTTAGCAAGAAAGAGAGAATGGGGGAAGGGCCAGCTCTGCCAGAGCCATGTTAGCCACGCCCTGCCTGCTAGAGCCCATTAGGCTGAGTGTATGATACATGGCTCCCCTTCTCCAAAGAGTTCACAATCAAATTGGAGAGGAAAATTAGACTTGAAATGCTTTTAGTTACTAATGTAGCAAAGTGAGACCATATAAGGACAAATTATCAAAACATACTTAGATAGACATATAGGCTGATGGTAGAGAAAGCCAATGTGACACATGGTGACAGGAGAAGGCTTTGCAGCTGCACAGGACCCAGTGTGGCTCTGACTAGGCAGGAATGGTAGATATCAGACTGCTCAGTAGGGAGAATCCAGGGTTCCCAGAGAGGCCATCAGGGAGAACACCCGGAAGTTACCAGCCACAGACACTCACAAAGGCCTGATCAGAGCCACTGTGGCTGGAACTGGAACCTCATGCAGATAAACAGAAGATGGGCACAAGAAGCAAGTCCAGTTCTGAGACAGCCGTAGGAGCCTGGTCACCTCACCACTCACACTGCCATGTCCCAGTCACGGAAAAACATTTGCTAGGCCCAAATCCTACATGAGGCACTGCTGGGGCTAGGAAAGGCAGGGGGCAAATGAAACACATTTGAGCTTCAGCATCTAGACAGGAAACTGTAACAATCTGTGACAGCCCTGCATAATAACTCGTCAGTTTGATTTTCTATCTGGGTAGCAATATTAGAAGCACCTGGCTAATGACCATACCTTTAGTAAAGCTTCAAACTGGAGGACACCTGTCACTTGAGTCTTGGTCTTTTTGCTTTGTGTTACCAGTGACTTCTTAAATTGGCACACCAAGCAACGGTTTGAATCACGGTATCTTCACACGTGTGTGCCATTATACTTTGTACGCTGCTCACTTTCAGTTCTCTCCCCCACTGAACCGTCCCTCCCGCATTCCCTCCCTCCAGCTGCTTCCTGGTTTTCTTCCAGTCAGTCTCCTTTCTGCTTTCCTACTACAAATATTCCATTACTCCCTGTACTCCTCACATTCCCCAAGGTCTCCTTCTCCCCTCTTACACTATCCTTTCTAGTTTTATAATCTAAACACACATACATGAATGCACACACACACATACACAGGCAAGTATTTTCATGCTGTGCTGACTTAAGAGCCCTTAGAATTTTTTCACATGCCTGTATAGTGTACATGTATAGCATACACATGTTCATGTGTGTGGGAAACCTTCTATGATCGTGCATGTGCTTGTGTCCAGAGGTCAATGTTCGGTGTCTTCCTCAATCATTCTTCACCTTACTTCTTGAAAAACAGTCTGTTGTGGAACCTGCTTACCAAGCCCCAGGGATCTTCCTCCCTATGCCTCCCTAGCACTAGAACTATAAGTGTGAACTTCTATGACCAGCTTTTTATGTAGATTCTTAGACTTCAAACTCAGCACATGCTGTGTGATATTATTGACTGAGCCACCTTCCAGCCCTTCTGTTTGTTCATTCTCCATACTGATTTTCATGGAGGCTGCTCAGGTTCCTCTTAGCAGTGAATAAGGGCTCCTTTTTCACTATGGACTCACCAATGTATGTTGTCATTTGTTGTTTTTTTGTTTTTATGGTCGTAATTCAATCTTATTCATCCTTTATGTGATTAAATCTTCCTTCTATTGTAATTGTCCATCTTCCTTCTTTCAGACTTCCAGCATATAGAGCAAAAATAGTGTTTTATTCATCTCTGTGTCATCCACAGAGGCTAGGACTATGATGTGTAATAAAAGAACAAAAGAACAGTGAGTAACACTAACTAGAGTAACAAGTAAACTTCCATCCTTAGATTCCTGACAATTTATATGATTGTTCTTAAGAGGTAAGTTGCATTATCTAGACTGCATGTGAAAGACCAACCTTACCCTTAATCTTTATCTTGGTTCACAGTTGCAGCGTACAATCCCTCATGGTGAGGAGGCATGTGGGCAAGAATATAAGCCACTTGGTCACATTGTCTCTGTAGTCAAGAAGTAGAGAAGGGTGAATGCTCGCACTCAACTGCATTCTCCAATTTCTTTATTCCAAGGTCCCAGTATAGGGACTAGTACTACCCCTACATAGGATAAGTCTTTTTTCTTATTTAAATCTTTTTGGGTACCCTGAGACATTTTTCAAGCTGATTCTAGATCCAGTCAAGTTGATTTTAAATTCTTAACCTCACAACATTCTTCAACATTCATTAAAAAAAAAAAATCACTTCTTGACCTTTTGACCTAGATCAAGTGTGGCAATAGGAGAACAACTCTAATGTTCACATGGAAAGACCAACTCAATCCTGAAAATAAAGGAGTAGTACTATAGCTATCACAAGCATTTGGCATCAAAGTATGTTATCAAGCTATAGTGAAAAAAAACAAGCATAGTACTGCCATAAAATAGACACAAGGACCAGCGGGACAGAATAGGAGGACTTAAAATAAGTTTACATACCTAAAGTAATCTGATTCTCAAGAAAAGGTGATCTCTTTAAGAAATGTTGCTGTGAAACTGAATATCCATATATAGAAGAGACAATTACATTTGACCTAGCTCAATCCCTGGAAATAATACATGGAAAAAACAGACTCCACAAAATGGCCCTCTGACTCCAAATATATACTCACTCTTATAATGCACAAACACAATAATAATTAAAATAGGACAACTTTATGATTCACATTGTTACTCCCGGATATTTACCCAAAAGCATCCAAGAACATGAACACCTGCATTTATTGCAGCATTATTTATAATAACTAAGTTATGGAATTAGTCTAGATGTCTATCAATAGACAAATAAATGAAGAAATCATGCATATACACACAGTGGAGTATTAGCCAATTATAAAGAAGATTAGAGTTGTGCCTAATCTTCTTTATAATTTGCCTCAGAATGGATGAATCATTATTTTAAGCAAATCCATCAGATTCAGGAAGACAGATGCCATATATTTTCACTAATATTTGAAATTTGGAGTAAAAAGAAAAGAATTGTTTAAATGGGCATGAAGATAATAAAGAACTTATTTAAAAATATAGAAGAGGAAGCAAGATGGAGGGCATAAAAGAGGGTTAAAACAATTTGTTGAAAACAATCAAAGTACTTGATGGTCATGTGTGAAAGTGTCACAAAGGAAGCCACAATACCGTACAGCTAATATAATACTCAAGGGGAGATATACTGTACATCCAAATGTGGAGAAAATACACTGTGAATTAGTTGTTGCTCTAAATAGCATTTTTTTTCTTTTCTTTTCTCTTTTCCTTATTCTTATGCCTTCCTTTTTGGTTTTGAGACAGAGTCTCATCTATCCCCAGCTCGCTCCAAATCCTAATGTAGCTGAGAAGGACCTTAAGCTCCTGATCTTGCATGCTTCTGTCTTCTGAGTACTGGGATCATGGGTGTGTGCCAGTGTTCACGTTCTTAATCACTTAAGACTGACCAGATCATAAATACAAAATACACAGGAACTCATTCAGCTGATTGCTACAGTGAAATGTGGAAATTCTTCATAATGTATCCTAATTACTAAGCTTGAGATCTAAACAGCATAAACCAATGCCCATGTGGCCAGCAGCTTTTCTCATTCAATTTCTGTCTGTGGAAAGTAGCCTGGAAGCATTCTGTGAAAGGACTTCCATCAATGGCCAGGACTTCAAGACACACAAAATAAAAGATACTATTTCAGAGAAACAGCATTCAAAAAAGGTTTCCAAGCTAACAGACCCAAGAAACAAGTGATGAATGTTGAGCTCTTGGTCTATTATGATGTGAACAGTTTGTGCGTCATGCATTCACCATGCCTCTCTCCTATAGTAGACTGCAATGTTTTGAAATCATTAGCCCAAAGGAATCTTCCCACCATTAGGTTAGATATCAGGAAAGCTGGCTACAGCAATGTGCAAATAAATAATACCAACCCCTACTGCTCAGTCTTTTCCAGGACTCCTGCCTGGGATTTCCTTCATCATCTCAGGTAAGAGGTTGATGAGGGCTGCCTGACTCATTCTGCTTGAAGTCACAGAGGATTAGCAATAGGTTCAGGTGAGGTATAGATTTGTTTACTGTGGCTTCCTAAAGACAGGGCCGGTGCACAGCACCTAATCAAGGCTATTTGCAGGGTTTGGAGGGAGATCAGGGCAGCCTGAACTTTTGCTGCCCTTTAGGTCACACCGGGAGAGGCCGCCCCTCCTTCTGTGGGATCAGCAGCAGCAGCTCTCAAACCTTTTTATAGCCACTCTGCCGCTTAAATTAACCTGAAAAGCCTTTCGTGGCCAAGCCTCAGCACAGGTTCAGGCAACACGATAAGACTTTCCTTAATTGAGATCTTTGCTGAAGGATGCTTGTGCCTTTCTCCCCAAGCCCAAGCTGAGATTTTTCTTTTCAGTTATCTCTGAGGTTCTTATGAATGCATGGATGGAAGCATATATCCGATTTCCAGTGTCCTTCACATGCTCCTTCAAAACCTACTCACTGTCACAGGTGAAAGAGAAAGGCTAAGTCGCTCAAGCCTGCAAGTGCAGGAGGAGCAGAGCAACCTTGGCAGTCACTCAGCACAGAGTCAGTCACCCAGCCACCATCGCCATCAGAGGGACTGTCTCAAGGTGTTTCCCAAAAGCACTTCAAAGTTCCCTGTTTGCTAATTAGTACCAAGTGAGATCTGTTGGGTGAGAATGTTACCCATTTCCCTCTTCTAGTGCCACTACAGCTCCTTTCTCCCTGCAGAAACAGTATAGATTATAAGTGAATTCATAGTTATGTATTTATATGTAAATATGCATATATGCATATACACACATTCATACATATGTAAAATCACTATTCCTAGAACTATTCCCAAAGGAAACTACCTCTTAAAATGGTAGTTCCTCAACAACAACAAAAAAGACTGGGTTACAGTCTTCATTGCATATTATAGTATTCAAAATATTCAGAAGGTAGTGCTCTCAGAATCCTTCTCTCCTCTTGAATGGAGCAGCAACAATGGAAAGCAAACAAAAATGGTTAGCACTGCATCCAGGCCAGGTGGCATAGACCTATAATCCTACCACTTAGGAGGAAGATCAGGAGTTCAAGACTAACCTCAGCTACATGAAGCTAATGTGGGTGACAAGCAATCCTGTTTTAAAAACAATAACAACAGCACGAAAATTTTTACATTGGTGGAGAAATGTTTAAACTAAGCTGATATTCTTTTGAGGAAGAAAAAAAATTACCATGAAGCCTTCAAGTCAAAAACAAAACAAAACAAAAGCCTTAAGGAAGCTAATTTAATCTGCTTACTTATAACCTACAACACCAAGAAAATAGTCTTAGCCAAAAATGACATGCAATTAGGTATCATACAGTGCCCTATCTGCATGAAGCTGACTTGGGAAAAGCAGGCCAGATGTGAGCAATGTTAGAGGGGAAATTCTAAGAGAAATTCAGCAAACAGGCAAACTCTTTCTAAGCTCAGATGCCTGGGTATCTCTTTCTGTGACACAACTTGTATTTTACAAATAACAGTCAAAAAAAAAAGTGATGCTAAACATGAAAAGAGTATTGGGTCACATCTGATAGAATTTTTACAAACAATGAAGGAAGAACAATGTTTGCTGGGGAATCGCCCTTTTACAGTGGTCGTAGAAAGCTTGATGCAGAGAATACACCTGAGAATCTAAACACTGAGTACTGAAACAATGATGGCTTGATAACATGGTGGCCAGCCATGAAATCATAAGAGCCTGAAGTCGAATTCCAATACCCATGTAAAAAGACAGATGCAGTTGCAGGAAGCAGAAAGCCTGTCACTGACCAGCCCACTTCACCTTAATCTGCAAACTCCAGACCAGTGTCTCAAAAAGCAGGATGGATGGTTTCTGAGAAACAATACACAAGGTTGAGTACACACACACACACACACACACACACACAGACACACTGAAAGCAGTGATTTCTCCATGTTGAACAATAGAAATATTAGTTTGCCAAGAACTTAGAATAACAAGAGGGAGAGCCTGACAGGCCTGCTCTCTGCCTTTCTTAACCCCTCTGGCACTTACTTGTACAGGACATTTTAAAGTAAACAATAGTTGGGTGATCATGTTATCAAATTCACGAATTAAAGGTGGAAAGTAAAGGTTCTGAAAAGCAAATGGATAGTTGAGTTATTTAGGCATCAGACTCACGTCTCTTCTTTCTCAGTAAGACAGTGGCAAGAACTTCTATCCAAATAGCATCCTTCAGCTGTCACACAAATTTGCTTTTGCTGAGGGTCTCTGTAAATACTTTTTTGTATTCTTGTAGGTGCTATATCAGCTGCATTTGATATACACAGGTATACATATGCAATAGTATGCATTCTGGTGATAACATTTGGGTATTGTTTTTCTCTTTTGAATATATAGATTTTAGAACTGAAATTAGATAATCAAGATTAATGATAAACATTTTTACCATTTAAGCAATTTTAACAATCAAAAACAAAAACAAAAAACAACAAAACAAAACAAAACAAAACAAAAACCCACCCAACTTCATTTTTTTACTTGTTTGATTGTTTGGTTGGATGGTTGATGTTTATAGAACATTCACTCCAGAGTCCAGATTACCCTGAAACTTACTCTATAACACAGGCTAGCTTCAGCCTCTGAAATGCTGCAATTACAGGCACATTCCAAGGACCCTGACTACTGATGAACTATGTTTATTATAAAGTAATAATTCTACCTTACCATTTCAGCCTCAGACAATGTCCATGTTGATTGGAACCCATCATGACTACCTGTACTGTGAAGATCAACATCCACAAGCAGTGTTTACAATAGTGTGTATGTGTGTGTGTGTGTGTGTGTGTGTGTGTGCGCGTGCGCGCGCGCGCGCGCGCGTGCACACTGGTGCACAGGTATGATTGAATGTACACAGATGAGTCCACAGATAGATCCAGAAACGTGTGACTCCATTGACAATAACATTTGTACTCTCCATGATAAAATGAAATATGAGGTTTGGAGAGACAGTTTAGTAGGTAAGAATGCTTATTCATGAGCGGCTGAGTTTGGGTCCTCAGTACTCGTACTCATATAAAGCAAGCTGAACTTAGCCAGGCCTGCTCATATCCCCAGTACTGTGCAGAGCAGACACAGGCACATCCTCAGTGACTGCTGTTTACACAAGGATCAGTTGGTGGACCTGCCTCAGAAGAATATGGCAGAGACTGATGGAGCACGGCACTGGATATTTTCCTCTGGCCTCCATACACATGTGTATAGTCATGTGTACCTTCATGTGCATGTGCACACAATCACACACACATATTAAAGGGAGGGAGGGAAAGAAGAAGGGAGGCAGGGCGGCTGAGAGGGAGAAATCTAGGAATTTGGAGTTCTAGTACATTAGGCAAATACAGCTGGGGATCAGATTCTGCTTCTTGTTGGCTGTGCAGTTTTGAAGGGGTTCATTAGCCTCTTTGATATGTGGATTTTCACCTGTAAAATATAGGGAACAGTAGTTACCTAAATAGTGTAGGGATCACCAAATTCTTTCAGGGGGAGAGATCATAAATATCACTCACATTTATCTTTATCATTGGTTTATCAATGTCAAGATATTCGGGATGCAACCTAAAACAAGCACTAAGATGTGCTGAAGAAGTAAACAAGGCAGAGGTTTAACACTTTAAACACACACAGAGATGCATATAAAGACCTACTTCCAGGGTGATGCAGGGGAGAGATCTCCAGCTCTGTTGAAACCTCTTCTGAATGCCCAGATATTTTTAGATAATTTTCAGAATGCAAAGCTGACACATGCCAAGAGGCATAGAACGAACACCCAGGAATATTTTGCTTTGATTTTATACAGGTTATTTTTACAGATTTGTCTTGCTGTGTGGATTTCATTGTGAATGAAATGAATCTGCTATCTTGCTTCCATGGAAACCAGTTTCTTTGTGATTGGCTGAGCCGTATCCAGGCACTTCAATTGCTCAGAAAGGACAAGGGCTGTTAATATTTAACATATGCAGTAAAACCCACCAACTCTATGGCATTTGTTATGCAACTCACATCAACAGAGTGAAAGGGATTCAGATCAGCTTAACATCTTCTCACCCCTGAAGTACTTAATGGATTTTTTTTTCCTTGGTAGAGCTCTACATAAAGAAAACCAGAAGTGGGAGTGGAGGAGGGGAGGCTCGACCAGGAGGAAGGAGCAACCCTGCAGCTCCAGGTGTTACATAAAGCCTTATCTTACTTGAAATGGACAAGACATCCATTGCATTTGTTTATAAGACAGAACAGCTTCTAAATGAGAAAGGTTTGTCCAAAAGGAATATTTCTATCATTTAACATTTAGTCGAGATTCAGAAACTATATTTCATCTCCCAGACAAATTTATGCAATCATGAGCACTCAGGGTGATTAACCAGGCTAGATGAAGAATTAAATGACAAAAGGAGACAAGGTGCTCCCAGGGTCAATGGGACTTTAGAGGGATTGTTGTTGTTTTGGTTTGGGGTGTTTTGTTTGGTATGTATATTTGAAACTCCCATCATGCCTTGAACTAAGAATAGGGTTCTTGAGGATGGAAAGATGGCTCAGTAGTTAATACTGACTGTTCAAGTCCCAGCACTTACATGGCCAGCTCAAAACCACCCATAATTCCAGTCCTAAGAGATTCAATGCCCTCTTCTGACCTCCATGAGCATACATGTGGTAAACACATGTACAAACAGGTAAAACACTTACCCATATAAAATAAACAAATAAATGAAAAGAATGCTAAAATGAAAACAGTCCTTGCAAAAACCGGGAGGAGCTGAGGATGTGGCTCAGTCAGTAGAGTATCCACAAGCACAAATCCCTGCTCTCAATACACAGCACCACATAAAAACAGGCATGGTGGCATACCCCTCTAATCTCAGTGCTTGGGAGGTAGAGACAGAAAGGCTGGAAGTTCAAAATCATTCTCAGCCACATAGTGAATTCTAGACCACCCTGGAATACATGCGCCCTTTAAAACAGAAGTTAATACATTGAAGAAAGTCTCGGTCTCCAAACATTAACTTCCAGCTCCTCACCCCCTGCTAAAAGCAGCCATTCCCCAGGTAACAGGGCAACAGCAGCCTTGAAGGCTAATATTGACATCTTTTATTTTATTTTTATATCTCATTTGAGATTGCTTTAATTTCTCAATTCCTGATAAGGAATACAATTTGAAAATGTAAATATTTATATGAAGGTAAAAACTTTTAAAAGCTTCAGAGAAAAAATTATTACATTTTGACCTCACATATAAATAACTCTAGAGATCCATTGAAAAGTGTAGTATATAGTGCTACTCTGCAAATGTCTACTCTAGAGTGATCTGAAGTGAGGTAAGAGTCCATGTGTCCTTCTAATGGCTAATATAGGATAAAACTATATATAAAATAACATCTTAAATATAACCAATTAATGTTGATTTATAAAGTACTGCCAGAATATATATTAAAATATTAATCATGATATCATGATTATTTCTCTGTATTTATACAGTTTTATAAGGTTGTTTTCTTTCATTTAATGTATATATTATCCTCATGTTTTCACAAGGGACATATTATTTTAAAAGTAAAAATTAGGTATTTTGGAGAAAGCAGCACCATTTTCTAAGTTTTCTATCTAATAATAATCTTTTGATGTATAACAGAGTCTTATCCAATTAAAATAGCATGTGTCTGATTCTTTCCAAGTACACTGCAGCCTGGGAGAAAGTATTACAGACAGTCAAATCTCACTTACAAAGAGAAAAATGAAAGCCAAGGATTAGCTGGCTTAGCAAGACAGCAGAGGCTGAGAGTTAGAGATGGAAGGTATGTAGAGACCTGAGGTACCCAACACTTAGATTATATATTATATATATTATATATATTATATATATTATATATTATATATATATATATATATATATATATATATATATATATATATATATACACACACACACACACACACAGGTAATTTTCATGTCATTTAAAGCCAAGTCAGAAATCTATTATCATGCCTTAATTCTTATGTTCTATTCTGCACATGATAATTACTGATGTATATTGTCTGAGTTAGGGCTATTACTATTGCTATAATAAACCTTAATGACCAAAAGCAATTTGGAGAGAAAAGGGTTTATTTGGCTCCCACATTATAGTCCACTACTGAAGGAAGTCAGGACAAAAGGTAGAGCAGATCAGGAACCTGGAGGCAACAGCTGATGCAGAAGTTGTGGAAAGATGATCCTGACTGGCTCATTTCTCCTGGCATGCTCAACCTGCTTTCTTATAAAATCCAGGACCACCATCCCATGGGTGACTCCACCCACAGTGGTCTGGGCCTCTCCCACTGGTTACTAATTGAGAAAAATGTCCTATAGTTAGCTAGTGTGTGTGTGTGTGTGTGTGTGTGTGTGTGTGTGTGTGTGTATACATTGTCATAATATATCTCAGCATTGTGGTGCACACCTATAGACCTAGCACTCAGGAGTTGGAGAACTTGGAGGCAGGAGAACTCAGGAGTTTAAGATCATCCTTCACTATATAGAGAAAGTCAAAGCCAGCCTCTGAGATCTTGTATCAAAAGAATATAAGAAAAAGGCATAAGGAAACATTATTTTTTATTGCTAACCCACCCCCACAGATTAAAAGACAAAAAATTGTCAAGTACCCAGTAAACATTTAATTAACTTATAACAATTATTTCTTTATTATAGTGTTTAAAACTCATTTATTTATACAGTTGAATGTAATTAAGAATTAAAAGTTGATGCTTTAAATTCGGCTTTAACTATTTTCCAAAGTTTGGAACTCAGATGTAAAACAGACATGTTTTGTGGGCATTCTCAGAGCTTTAGTGCACAGGTTACAAGTGAGAAATAACCTGACCATTTATCTAGTTATGCAAGGCAGTTAATAGTAGGCAAGGCTTGTACAGCACTAAAGAGACATGACTGCATCTCTAAGCACAATGGACATTGGCGGGAGAGAGGCAGCTTCCTCCAATTCAGCCATGTCTCCAGTCTCATTCTGGACTACCTCCCACTTTCTGGGGTTGCTTACATGTTGTAAGAGATCTGACTCCATACTATATACAATGGAAGATGGCTCTTTCTTCTGTCAGACAGAGCCAGGAGAGTCCAATGTTTCAGCATCATGAATGAAGTTGTGTTTGATGACATTCCTCCCTTGTCCCCAGAGGATTCATGTCATGAAACCAGCATGCACGCTGTCTAGCACATTCCCATTCATCATCTGGAGACATAATAAGTTGGGTATCTCTAGTGGGAGAATGGTTTGTGTGTATTTGTATGTCTGTGTGTGTGGTGTTCATATGTGCACACTTGCATGCAGAGGTCAGAGGACAGCATAGGGTATTATTCGTCACGTACCACTGACGTTTGCTTTGACAGGGTCTCACAGGCTGCAGCTAGGCTGGCTGGTGGATTCACTGGCTCTTGCCTCTGAATGTGCATTTTATATCCTGAGCACTGGGGTGCCATAATACCCAGCATTTTTTTTTCTGGATATCAAACTCAGAGTTTGATTTTTGTTGTTTTTGTTATTGTTGTTTGGTTGTTTGGTTGGTTTGGTTTGGTTTGGTTTTCTGTCTATAGTATAAGCACTCTACCAGTTGAGCCATCTCCCAGGACCTGGAAGGTAATTTGAGTCTTTGCCAACAAAGTATCATTTGGTTAATGAACTCACACACATGCACACCTGATTTATAACAAAGATGTGATTTCCAAAGCCCAGGGGTTTACGAATAATTATCCTAATTAAAAAGAATAAAATAATTTCTACCCTTTACATCATGGGCAGAACATACGTCATGCTCACTGCTGATCAGTCAACAACATGCTGGGTCTCCGCCATTTTGCCTTAGTCATACTGAAGCTGTCTCTGGTGTCATTTTTAAAAATCTGACTCTTTCTTTCCCTAGATCCTAAACCCTCCACATTTTCCCACACAGGGTACAAACTCTATTTCCTCTCCCATCCCCGTGCTCTCCGCCTCATGAATTTTAGAGTAGCAGGCAGCGTGCCATCGACTCTGAACCCATCTGGAAGCACTGCAAATTAGTTTTGTGTGAAATGTGAGTGCAGAACCGAAAGCCAACTCTGACTTTATATTTTATAATGAGACTGAAATTTGGCCCGCATTTGCTAAAAGCCATGCCAGCATTTGCTACGGGCCCATGAGCAAAAGATTCCACATTTGTTGAGAGCAAGGAAGAAGTCAGGCCTGTCTCCCAAATGTCACTTTGAACATTGACCCTGGAAAAAAAATGAGCAGAAGGTGATGCACAAGATCAGTGTGGAAGTAGACAGAATCCTGCCTTTCCATGAAGTTGGGTTTCAGCCCACCCTCTCTCCTCCAAATGAACTCCAGGGACAAATGAGCAGCTTTTTTGTGGTCATCGTGATTCTAGAGAACAGTAGTTAGTCTGTTTTCCTGAGAATTCACCTGCCAAGTTTTGACCAAATTAAATTGCAGTGGAAGGGACTCCCCTTTCCCAGTTATGACACTGATCACTATGGAATAGAGAGGCAGATTCCAAAATATCTTTTATCTGTCTCTAAGACACATATGATTCTCCCACTGTGTCTGACCCTGATATTCTCACAGAGAATGACCCCTGTTGTGTTTATAGCTTAATAAAGTGTGTTGTAGCCATATTTCTCTGATCTGGTATAACTTGAACCAGGAACAATTATAAAGCAAGAAACTATAAGCAATGAACTGGTATGTGATATGTGTGGAAATTTGGGATGGGCAGTATGACTAGCCTTATGGCCTGAGTTTGTTCCCTGAAACCCACATGTGTAAGCAGAGAACTGACTTCCAAAACTTGTCTTCTGGTACGCTCACACATACACACAAATATGCATACACCATGCACACACAATAAATAAAAAATTGGGGGATGTTGTATAAACCAGAGAAAGCATATCATCTATGCAAGCTGGAAACTGGTGGACATAATGCAGAGGAGAGGTCAGAATTAACCAGTTGGAATCAAAATGAAAATATACAAAAGAAACAACACAAAGTACAAATTTCTAAATGATGAAATAAAATAAATTCTTTTAAGGTTGTAAACAAATGGAGAAAGAAAGACATAATAGAACTCAGGGCACAAGCTTTTGTTCTCTCTGGGCTCTTTATTTAATGAGTCAGCCCGGCACATGAGAAGTATCAGCCTCAGAGATGGGTAACAGAAAAAAGAGCCCTATCTCTCCCCTGGTCCCCTGCATTGCCTCCCAGCTAACAGTTCAGTGATGCTCAAGCCTATAACACATGTGCCTCTGCCAAACACCACACATCCTGAACTTCATGTACACCCATTCCCATAAGAAAATTAGCGTTCACTCAAAAACAGGCCAGCACAAAGGTGCAACAAGAGTACAACCGGGTTGACATGAGTTCAATCCCTAGAAGCCACAAAATGAGAAAAAGAGTGATTAGCTCAACCAAGTTTTCCTTTGACCTTTGAATGCATTCTGTCACATGAACAGTCTCCTCACTCCATCTGACATACATACATCATATACTCACACAATAACAACAACAATAATAATTTTAATTATGTCGACTCTCAAAGTATATGTGTGTATAATTAATCAAACTTCCCTCCTTGGGACCTTGAAAGGCTTTCTATTCCTATACTATATTTTATACACAACTTTCTGGCTATGCTGTGCAGTTGTTTATTCACATGTGTGTACCTGCATGTGAAACATATAGGTTAACCTCAGGTATCATTCCTAAGGAGACATCTACTCTATTTTTGAGCTAGGATCTTTCACTGAACCTGGATGTTGCCAAAAACCTAGTCTGGTTGTAGAAAAAGCTCCAGCAATCTAACTGTCTCCTCCTCCCTAGCAATTGAATTACAAGGTTGTGCTACCATATCTGCTTTTTAAAATGTGGGTTCTAGGGATAAAACTAGGCCCTCACACTTGTTAGGCAAGCATTTTACCAAAAGAGTGACCTTCCCAGCACCTTGTTCGTCTCACCTTGTCAGACACGGCTGAAGAGCACCAAGCAGTACTTAGCTCATTGCTTCATGAGAAGCTAACAGAAGCTAACACAGAATCTGAGTTAGAGGGAGTATTTCCCTTGTTACTCATCCATCGTTGCTATATCTGTGTATCTTCCAAGGTCCAAGTTTATTTATGGCTGAGAACAGAAGGACAGAGTTATAAAACGAAGGGGATTCATTTCAGCATCACTCTGCTCCCCATCCGTATACCTCTGTATTATTAATTTATTCCACAAAGTAAGGCACAAGGTACTTTGCTAGTTTTAGGACCCAGAGTACAGATGACATGAACTCTGTCCTTTGGATAAAATCATTGCAATAACGCAGAGGGATATTTTGCCTTGAGAACAACTTAGAAGCATAGTGAAGGTGGAGCAGAAACGTGTGGGTCAGAACACCAAGTCTTCTGTAGATCCCATTACCCTTGGAGTCCTAGGCAGTGTGGAAGCATGGAGATAAAGCCTGATAAGCACACCATCTTCCTAACTCAGGGATGCCTAGCAAGTTTGCCTGTACACAGGCGATACTCTATATGGGCTGCACAGATAGGTTGGACCATCTTTTAGCCACATAGGCGAAGATATAACTATGGATAAACATGGATGATACCTATTTCTCTTAAAGTTTTATCCTGCTCCCCAGATGGACTTCTTAGTGCAAAGGAACCTCCCAAGAGGGAGGCTAGGCTGAGAATCTCTCCTTGTATCATCTGAGTCCCAAGAAAGGCAGTGTGCTGAAACAGAAATTAGGTGGGCACTGAGCTATCTGTGTGTTTTTCTCAGTGTCTAAATAATGTCTTGCACTGTGATTGTTCAAAATATCCAAATTAATAAATAAATGCATAAATAAAAAGGTGTGACACGATAAGGCTAGATGAGAGACACTCACACATAGACCACACTCCTACCATTTCTTACTATGTTGAAATTTCCACCATCGAAAGGGACTTTGTTCTAATACTTCCTTGCCTTTGAACTCATGCACATTGAGACGTGGAGGTGCTACAACACTTGTCTTTAAAACATATGCTGAAAGTATGCTGGGAATACAGAATAGACCATTTACTTTGGCCAGTCCTAAAGTGAAATAAGGCTTTCTAGAAGTGGGCCAATTGAGCTACTTACATTCCATATGAACCACAAAGCCTACTGAGAGTTAGTCCTCATTTTCAACTTGACTGGCCTTATAGTCACCTGGATGGCACTCTGTGAGTGCACTTGTAAGTTGTTTCCAGAGATAATTAATTGAAGAGGGAGTCCCATGCTGAATGTTGGTGATGTCATCCCAGGGGATTAAATTGTGGAATGAATAAAAAGAGCAAAAGGAATAAGCCAGCTGGGCTGGGGCATCACTCACCCCCCTGCTGCTTGCTGACCTGTCCCATGGACTAAGCTGCTTAGGAGCAATGCCTTCCCCTCCAAGATAGACTGCTTCTCTGTAACAGTCAGCCACAACCAATTCTCCCTGCTTTTATTTAATATAGTATTTAATATAGAGCACAACTGCCCTTCAGAGGAACTTTGAACCTGTACACAAGAAGACATGGGCAGGACTGTTTAGTGCTTTTAGAAAGAAAAGGAAGAGTTTTTTTTTTTCCTTTTCTTTTCTTTTTTTTTAATGGAAGCAAAGAGGAAGTTGAGAGAGAGAGAAAGAGGGAGGGAGGAAAGAACACAATTATAGATGTCAAAGTTTATTCCAGCTTCTCTGACCAGAAACATATTTTACAAGTTCAGAAAGCTGAACATGGCCATGCTCATGTGATCCCAGCATTTGAGAGGTACAGAAATTCAAAGCCACCATTGGCTAAGCAGAAAACTTGAGGCCAACCTGGATGACAAGATGCTATCTCAAAAAAAAAAAATTAAAAATAAAAGTCTCATAACTTACTCAATTGTTGAAGAGAAGCTAAAGGGAGTAAAGAAGAGGAGAATAAGAAAAAATAATAAAAGCAACTGAGATGGTTCAGTAAATAAGAGTACTTGAAGCCAAACCTTATGACTTAAGTTCAATTCCAGGAACTCACATAGTAAAAGAAGAGAACCAACTTCCATAAGCTATACTCAGACCTTACATGTGCACCATGGCATGTTTACACACACACATACACACACAAATAAATGTAAAAGTTTTAAAAATAAAAGTGATGTCAATAATACTAGGATATAATAGGAAACACAAAAGTGAATCTAGCATGTTCATCGCTTTACTGAGGACGAATGGGAGATGCTTTTCCAGCTGTATGTCATAGAAAAAGCAAGGATTTGTGAGTTGGATATCTAGGGTTTGACTTACTCCAAAGATGGACAGTTTGCATAAGAAGATGACTTCTGAAGTTTCTCAGACGTCATCATGACTAGACTTTAAGATCACAGCCTATACTCTAACAAAGCCAGTTCAACTGTCCACCTTCAATAACCAATTAAAAGAGCCAAAAAATTAATAACAATAACACTGATAATAAAAGCAAAGAGAGAGAGGGGTATATTTAAACTAGCCAGTTGCGAAAGCGGGATGAAGAGATCCAGTGAAACTCTCCCTCATCATCCTGAAATGAGATAAACAAATGGCTATGGATAGGCTGTCCTATGTCCTGTCAAGGTGTGGTTTCAGCCTAGTTGCAAAGGTTTCATTCTTTCAGAGAGCTAAGTTTCCAGTCCGGCTGGCATGTTTTGTTCTCCTACTGTGGGGAAATTCCCATTTCTTAGGGTTCCTGTTCCAGTAGTTTGATAGTCATAGAGAGACATGGGTATCTCTCTAGGACATCTTCAGCTCTGCCAGACACATTGCATCATGACTTATGCAGTGGTCTTTGGTTACCATCTCATTCATGAAAACCTGCTAATGAGGGGGTGGAGCCTAGATCCAAACCATATGCTCCTTGACAGCAGAGTGATTAAGAACTTCCCTGGGCCAAGATGTACAGAAACAGTGTAGTGTGGCATATGAAAATGTCCTTTCGGCAGTAGAGTGCCTTTGCTCAGAATATTCTAGAAATTTAAGATTCTCTATTCCCACTAATGTTGAAAGGAAGCTCCAGGGCAAGAATTCAAAGAAAATAAAACCTCTTACCCACATTACAAAGGAAATGAAGGGGAAAACTTTATGTATTTAAGAAGTTAACCAGTTCCCAAAGTTGAGTAAACTTGTATCAATCTTACAAGTTTGACCAAAGATCAGTTAAATGACAAGTGAAAATTCTCTGTAGAGACTTTTAGAGATGACTAGCAGAATGCCGTCTGCCACTGGTACCTGTGTTTCCCTCAGGCCTAACGAGTCAAGAAGAAAACTAACCATGCCAAGTTCCCTTAATTTCCCACAGAGGAACAATGTCTGCTCAAGGAGCCTCTGTCCTGAAATGACTCAAGGCCTTCCTCCCTTGAGCAACCACAGAAAAGCATGGGGGAGGGGACCCACATGCCACTTGCTAGCCCATCAAGGGCCTCATTATACAAACAGTAATGAAATGACTGGGGTTGATAAGTAACTAAACTTGCAGGTAAGTGTTCAAACTCATGATTTCATATATGTAACGTCTATACAAAATACACTTATCTCCCTTCCCCAGTCTATTACAAAGACAACAAGATTCTAATAAGGGCATCTCATTGTTCTAGACAGCAAATCTTAATTGGTTTTTTGGGGGTGGAAGTTGTTGTTTTGTTTTGTTTTGTTTTGTTTTTAATGTCACACAAGGCAAAACCTATTGTGTTTGAAAAACAAAAGCATTTTTAGATCAAAACAGAGCAGGGACTTGCAAGATGAATAATACATACAAGTAAGGCACCCACCTCACTCTTGTTGTGATTTATCAGCATGCAAGGGATGGGACAAAAATAAAGGGAAAACTATTCGATTGTTAAATCAAGCCTTCTCAGCTTCCTGGCTGTAGTCAATTTGCCAAAAGCCTTTTCTCTACTGTAATCCCATTTTTCAACATCTCATAACTAGAACCTGATTGATCATGTGGTCACATCCAGCCCAGACTCATT
Source organism: Mus caroli (assembly GCF_978045245.1). Taxonomy (NCBI): domain Eukaryota; kingdom Metazoa; phylum Chordata; class Mammalia; order Rodentia; family Muridae; genus Mus; species Mus caroli. Next base: position 140,459,999 of record NW_028227258.1, on the reverse strand, counting down.
AGGCCAATTAAATCAAAGCATGTGTGCTGGAGATTCCAGCTCCGGGGCTGCTGCAGTGCCAGCAACAGCTTGGCTTGCCCACATTCCACAGGGTCTTATTTCAAGTGGTGTGATCCCCAAATGGATGGTTTGATTTATTAAAGGGGACATTTTGTCACTCAGAAGAACTTCTCAGGACACTGGGTGGTGGGAGAGCAGTGAAACCAGGGCAATGTGACAAAAATAGGAGAACTTGTCACCCAAACCCCGAGGCAGCTCACACACACAGCAATGTATTTTAAGCATGAAGAAAATAGACTCTGTCTTAACAGCCTGGTTCTGTCAGAAGAGCGTCTCCCAGAGAGCCCTTCTTGGCTGTGGACTGTTCTGAGAACCTTTTTCATCTTTGTTGCCAAGGCAGCTGGGGGGAGGGGAAGCTGTGCAGGGTTTCCAAAGAATTGAGCAGCCAATACTATGAGCTTCCAGAACAGTAGGGCAGTGGCAGCCTCATCCTTAAGGAAAGGGGACTAAGAGATAAAAGGAAGACTCAAGCTTGGGCAGTTTTTTAGAACCTTGCCTCTGAAGAAAGCATCATGTGAGGTTCGGGTTGAATGGGTTAGGGACTAATTAATTGGCCAAAGATCTGACAAGGCTGAGGGTGGAAAGGCTCTTGGTTTTAGGGAGTATTTGGGTGTAGGAAGCAACCCTGAAAGGTGAGCTCCCAGCCTGACTTTTAGATCCTGACAAGGAACAGTGGAGATGGAGGGAGGGAGCAGTGGAAGATTGTCTGTCCATGCTTCAGGGAAATGCCCTGACCTATTCACTCCTCTGTGCCCAGAGCTACAGCCTCAACACGCCTGAGTAGGAAGGATGTGTCTAAATCCACTCTGTGCTTTTGGTTTGTTTTTATCTTTGGTCAAAGAGAGAGAGGAGAGAGAGAGAGAGAGAGAGAGAGAGAGAGAGAGAGAGAGAGAGAGAGAGAGAGAGAGAAATAGAGAGAGTTTTAAATCTATTTTTGCCCAGGCATGAGTGATCATGCCTGTGAATCCCAGAGCGTGGGAGGCAGAAGGCAGGAAAGTGGCAGCTCACTTGAGATCCACATAGTGAATCCCAGCTAGGGGTCCATACTGAAATCTTGTCTCAAAAACACAAACAAAAAGATTCTCTTTGTGGCCACACAATTCAGTTCTATATTAGCTAATGAGTCACTTTTATGGACTTTTCAAAAAACTTACATACCACAGAACTTTAGAATTAAGAGCATTTTGGCCCAACATATTTGGTTACAAATGAGAGGACAGAGGTCTAGAGAATTTATTTCTAGAAAGAGGTAAAGAAAGCTAAGAACAGAGCTAAAGATTTTCAGATGCAAACTTAAAGCCTTACTCAAAGGCTTCTGTGATGTGGAGCTCAGGGGTGGAGCTCTATTACAGGCATGTCCCCCAGAGCCCAGACTGCTCTCCACAACCCAATTCCTACTGGTCCTTTCCTTCTGCAGTCTTCAGCATCCCTCATCTCCTTGAGTAGTCTGATGCTTCTCACTAACACTGGACTTCAGTGGGCAATCAGATGACTCTCCATCTCCACACAGTACAATGAAATTTCAGCCAGATACTTGCTTTTTCTAATCTTTCAGAAAATAAGCCATGAATTTCAAAACAGTCTCTGTGAGGCAACTGGTCATCTCAGCTTGTTCTAACCCAGGGCCCCATTCATTCAGGACACCTGGAGTGTTCAAGGAAAGTGATCTGCAAGCAGTAGGTCAGTAGGTCACACCCAGCAAGGAAATTCACCACAGGACAGACTGGAGGACACAGAAAAGTGATTCACAAAGAACCACCTCCTAGTTTTACTCTGTGAGGGTGCAGGTATCCACAGAGAACAGCAGGGGTGGGGTGGGGTGGTGAGGACCTAGAAAGGGTCCTGGTGTCATCAGCAAAGCAGGTGCTGGTGAGAAAGAGCATTGGATCATGTCAACCAGGTAAATGACACTGGTTTCCTTTAATGATTGTCTGATGCATATAGTATATTTTGATCAGATTCACTCCAGTTATCATCGTCTTTGTGTGTGATCCACTGAGTATAATCAGGATTTTTATGCAAGAGTATGGATGGGATGTTATTTACTGGAGCATAGCCATCTAACCAGTGGCTGCAGCATTGGAGAAAATGGCTCCTCTCCCCTCAGAGTTCTTAACTGCCAACAGCTCCTCGGGGAGAGAAGGGTCAGGAATAGCCGTTTAAAAGATATCTATCTATCTAGGGAGTGACTGCTGATTTTCTAAACTTCTTTTCTAATAACTGGAATGGTGTGTGTGGCAGGTGAGTTGACAGAGACTAGACTGTGAAGGCCACTGTAACAGATGGAGCATTTTAGTCAGGGTACAACCAATCTCTTCTCCCTCTGGCAAAACAAGACAACTGATTAAATGTGGTATGGCCTTCAATCTCCTGAGGTCACATGGACAGTAACAGCTCTAGAAGAACTTAGAAAAATTTAAAGAAAAATTCACAATAAGCAGCTGATTCACAGCTTTGAGACATAGCGTTACTTGAAAAAACTTCTGGAAATATACTTTTGTTATATTTTGATTAATATAATGTCATACCTTTTTCATCTTGGAAGTTCAAATTGGGGATAGTGTGGATATAGCTCAGCTGATAGAGTATCTAGCATGTACCAGGCCCTTAGTTCAAGTCCAAGGACCTTATAAACCAGGCACTGTGGTGCATACCTATAATCCCAATATTTGGGAAGGAAAGGAAGAAAATAAGTTCAAATTAGAATAAACTTCTGTAAAGGAAAAAGACAGTCACTATTAATTTTACAATACCCTAATAACTTTTGTTTCTATTCAATATTTTTCTTGATTGAGAATAGCTGGTGTCTTGAGTTGATTGTGTGTGTATGTGTGCGTGTGTGTGTGTGTGTGTGTATGTGTGTGTGTGTGAGAGAGAGAGAGAGAGAGAGAATATGCAGACCGTACATTCAGTTTACAGTCATCAAGAATGTGAAGGGGAGTGCATCAGAGCTAAAGAGATGGTTCAGTGGTTAACATCTCTTGCTACCTTTGCAGAGAACCCAGGTTCAGTTCCCAGGACCCATAAGGGAGACTTACAACCATCTGTAATTGCAGATCTGGGGAATTTGATGGTCACTTCTGGCCTCCTCAGGCACAAGGCACATAACTTGTACATAGACATTCATACAGCCAAAGCACTCATGCATATAATCTTTTTAAAAAAAAAAATTGAAGGGAAAAAATATATGTGAAAGACTGGTTTTTTAAAAATAAACTTTCCTCTCTGTTGAGCAGCAAAATAAATGAGATTATTTTAATCAAATCATAAAACTAATAACCATGCATTCAAACTGATATTTTTATATTATATTTTGAGAGTGGAAATCTTTGTGTAGCTGAGAGTGGCCCTGAACTTCTGATCAGTCTGTCCCTACCTATTTCCTGAGTGCTCAGATAAGAGATGTGTGTGCTAAGCATCAAAACCTTGGGCCTCAGCATGCCAGGAATCCCTCTACCAATTTCGGATATAGCCTCAGTTCCAAAACTGATACCTTTAAATGATTGCATTAGGCAAAGCAATAGAGAATCAATAAATCTCTTGTGCAGAAGAATTGCGAATAATTTATGTTGGCCTATCACCTTCCAGGAAGCAGGGTTTAATTATCTATTCTTTAAGTCTACTGTGCATACTAATGTATTTCCAGAGGGTATTGTTCAACCTTCCCATCAGGCTATGAAGGCAAATAACATTGAGAAGCAACTCCAGTCAAATGCTCTAGACACAACATTTTATAGTCTTTCAAAGTCCATTGGTAGAGCCTAATCATAAGAAACACCAGATACATAACAGTTGATGAACAATCTCAGAGCACCAGTCAGTTTTCACTCAAGTTGTCAATATAGTTTTAAAATACTGATGTTCTGGAAAATACATAGACAAGAAGAGTCTCTACATAGGGTCATCCACCCCTTTGACATTGAAACATAACACTGCAATTTTCAAACTTTTTAGACCCAACTCAGCTATTATAGAGTGCATGCGGCCTATTAGGTAGCTGAAGGTTGGACCTATCTGGCATTCCACAGAGACATAGGTACCAAATATAATATGGAACCATAACTGGGATTTTGGAAGAGAAAAAGATACTGGTGTACCAAGGAAATAAAGATGAAATTCAGACTTTGAATTAAAAGGATGCCTTGTTGGGTGTGCTGGCTAGTTTTATGTCAACCTGACATAGGGTATAGTCACCCAAGAGAAGGAGAAATGAAAATGCCTAGGAGCCTGGGCTGTAGGGCATTTTCTTAATTAATGATTGATATGGGAGGGCCCAGTTTATTGAAAAAGGAGCCACCACTGGGGTGTTGGTTCTGGGTTCAATAAGAAAGCCAGCTAAGCAAGCCAAGGGGAGTATGGCAGTAAGCAGCATACTTCCACAGCCTTTGTATCATCTCCTACCTCCAAGTTCCTATTTCAGTCTCTGTCTTGATTTCCTTTGATGATGAACAGTGATATGGAAACATAAGCCATATAAACCCTTTCCTCCCCAAGTGGCTTTGGCCATTTTGTTTCATCATAGCAATAGTGATCCTAAGTGACAAAGACATGGTAGGAATACTGGCATGAAAGAAGTTTACAAGTGTGTCACTGAGAGCTTCTTCTACTACTACAGCTGGAAGACTTTACTGTGAAGGAGAAGGTCTGTATAGTGGCAAGAAGCACTCAAGCAGCATGTCACAGAGCAGCCACAGTAATCTGGAAAGGCTACACACCACATCAGGAAACTATTGAAGTGTAGCACAGATCAGAGAGCCAGAGTTCAACACAAAAGCAATGGAATCATTTCTTATGATCATGTAATCCATGTCATTTATATAGTTTTTACTTAAAACTTAATATTGCTCACATACTGCAACAAACACAACTTACTAATGTACGATCCTTACTACTGTATGATCCTTACTAATATATGATGTATTTCATGAGGAAAAGTGAATGAGGGGCACATGGGAGCTCCCCAAACTGTCTTCCCCTTTTTCAGTATTTTTCTAAAACTATGAAATTAAAGTTTTGTTTAAAAATTTGCTAAACAACCAGCTGTGGGGGAAAAGAAAGATAAAAAGAAGAGTCAGAGAAATGAAGATAGAAGAGAAACCAAAGAAGAGGGAAGGATAGGGGACATGAAGAGGGAGGGAAAGAAGGGAGGAAAGAAAATGAGAGAACAGGGAAGGGAAAAAGGAAAAAAAGAAGATAAAATAGTAGAAGTGAGTATTACAATGAGTTATAAGTTAAATGTCAAAACTAGCTTTCAGCCAGTTGGGGAAGTCCAAATTCTTGTCTAAATGCTCAGAGCAATGTGTAAGAATTGCTGAAAGGGAGTCACAAGCCCAATTAGCATACTGATGAACTGGTAGACCAAACCAGACCAGGGTGCTGAGCATGTGGCCTGCAGAACACAAGTCCTGAGCTCAAAGAGCTGGGCTTGTACCAAGAACTCTCTACTGTTTTTAATTAGGAGTAAGAGTTGAATTGTGTTTCTTTAATCATCATCCTGACATTTTTTGTCACCTTCATAAATCTTTTTCTATTTAGTCACAGGCAGGGCCAGATTCTCACATCTTGAAGGTGGCCTAGTAGGACATGATGTCTGGTGCTGCTGGGCCTGACCAGCTCTGGCAGATTCTTTTTGTGGAGGGACTGAGTCATCTCATCTCTCACTTTTCCTACCAGCCATGTATTTTTAACCTACTGTCAGCCATGTGGGGAATGCAGTTTGGAAGAAAAAAGAAAGCTTGTTTTTAGTGTTTCTGCTTTTGGTTGCTAAGTCCAAGAATGCATCACTGAGAGAAAAAGAAAAAAAGGCAGGAACTTCTATCCAAAAATAATACTGGTTTGCTTAATATTTACTTCATTTTTTTCCTATGCACTAAAAGTGAGTATCTGCAACCCTCAGCAGGGGTCACCTTTTTTCTAAGCACATAACTCTCTAGTGGCCCATGCTACCACCCAACTTCAGGATCATAGAGATGGTTGTGGCCAGCCTCCTGAACCAGGAGAGCCTTTACTAAAAGGTAAGTCCCTATTGATCTGTTCTGCTAGAGATCAAAATCCTGGGTCATAAATTCTAAGTCCCAGTGCACATTCAAAAGCCTCTGAACACAAAAATGCTAAGCATCATAAAAACAATTAGTTCTAGTATATAAATGAAATTACAAGAGTTCCATTTTGCTTTTAGTTCTAAACTAAAAAGTTTAAATTGACAGACAAGAGCCATAGATGATGGAGCAGGAAGGGAATGGAAAGAAGAGGTTTGTTTCTTACCCAATGTTTGTATACAGAATATCAATCATTTAAATAAAATTTACCTCCCCTTTCTGTTTTTGCATGATACATTAAAAACTGGATTTCATTAGATGGGTCAGAAGAAGCCACAGTGGGGACTAACTATTGCAAAACAATGAAACTCAGATGATACAATTCCATGTAGTACATTGAAAAATAGAATAAGCTGTGTCTTTGGGATAGGAAAGTTAGGCTTCCTATAGTGAAGTGGCTAAGCACAAACTCTTTTCCCAGAACAGTAAACATAAAGCATAGACCAAGGAAGACAAAATTTAAAAAGTCTACCTCTAAATGTTAATCAGATGCTGGGGGTGAGGTTCTAGAGTGCTTGCCTAGTATGCAGGAATCCTTGGGTTGCATACCCAGTATCATATACGCTGGTTTCTGTGGTGCATGACTGTAGCCTTAGTTCTTAGAAGATGAATCAGAAGTTTCAGATCAGAGAATGATGACATGCCAGGTCTATAATGTGCTTGCTGCACAACTATGAGGATCTAAATTCAATCCCCAGCACTTTTGTAAAAATCCATGCGTCAAATATACTTGAAATCCCAGCTCTATCAAGGCAAAGACTGGAGGCCCCCAGGAGCTTGCTAGCTGTCAGCTTCCTAATCTTTGAGCCCCACAATCTAGTAAGACACCATGTCTTAAAAACAGGCGTACAACACCTAAGGGACAAGACCCGGGCCTATCCTCTGGTCTATCCATGTAGACATGCACACATGCACACCTGAACTCACACGCACACTAACTCACACATTGTCCATGCATGTACACATAATTCAGATGTTCAAGATCATTTTTGGCTACAACAGTGAGTGAGACCAGCCTGGGCTACATGAGATCTTGTCTCAAGCCAAAGAAAACAAAGGTGATCAGAGGATGCTGAAAAGGCTGGGAATTTGACAACAAGCCTCAGGGGGAAGAAACTGATAAATGACTCATGGTTCCAGCCAACATGGAAGAAGACTTCCTGAATCTAAGGAATACATGCCTAATGTCTGCCTTTAGATATTTTGGGGGAGACCAAACTCAGGCTACAAAAGGAAACCAGATAAGTACATATTCCAATAGAAATTGCCATATGCCACAGAATATAAACAGAACTCAGTGTTTCTATTAATCTATGTAGTATTGGTTCTCCCCATTTCACAGATAAGGAAACAGGCACAAAATGATCGATCCAGCACTGAAGCTTGCACAGCTGTCAGTGTGCTCTTGAGCACTGATCATGTTATATCCAGGGCACACATCACCAGAAAAGATCATGCATAGTCAGCTTACATTGGAGATATATTGAACTCACATAGTGAACTATGTGCTACCATACAATTTGGAGATAAAAACAAAACAAACAAACAAACAAACAAACAAACCCTTCATTTCATGTTTTCCTGAAACATGCATTGCCAGATGACAGAGAATAAAATAAATAAAAACGGAATATGAAAGATTTAGTGGCAACAAATATGGTAGACTCCCAAGTGAGATGAGTGAAATTTAAAACAGTCGAGTCACATGTGTCACTGAGAACTAAGGAAAGGGAAGGGACATGCTATCGAGACAAGTGACATTCGTCACTTGTCAATGCTATCTGTGAAAGCATTCAAAGCATGCACAGCCCAGACCCTGAGTGAGGTAATAGCCAAAGGGGATTTGGTGACTAGAATCTATTTATCTTTGGCTGTTTTGCTGATGTTTCAAAATGTTTCTAACCCTTTATACAGGTGTAAAAATCATATACACATGACATAGAAAAATACTAAAAGTATCTCTGAGTCCAGTATCCTTCCAGAAATAGCTCACAGGTCTCCAGTTACTCCAGAATCTTTTCTCATCTCATACTACAAGCACCTTGTACGTCTCCCCAGTTTCTTGGGGTGTGTTCCACCTTAAACATTGCTTTTGGGTTGTTGTTGTTGTTGTTGGGTTTTTTTTGTTGTTGTTGTTGGTTTTTTTTTTCCTTCAAGACAGGGTTTCTCTGTATAGCCCTGGCTGTCCTGGAACTCACTCTGTAGACCAGGCTCGCCTCGAACTCAGAAATCTGCCTGCCTCTGCCTCCCAAGTAAACATTGCTTTTGATTGGCTTATTAAACACTTACTTCTCGTCTTATATATTCTCATGGAAGTCAGGAACTTGGCTTACCTCCCGTTCACTGTTCAGAAAACATTTGTTGAAAAAGATTTAATGATTGCTTTTCACCAAGTGACACTGCCTTACAATAGCATGGAACTGTATGTTTTAGTTGGGGTTACTATTGCTGTAATGAAATACCATGACCTATAACCAATTTGGGAAGGACAAGGTTTATTTGGGTTATACTTCCACATCACTGCTCATCATCAAAGAAAGTCAGGACAGGAACTCAAATAGGGCAGAAAGCTGGAGGCAGGATCGCATGCAGAGACCAAATAGGTGTGCTGCTTACTGGCTTGCTCCTCCTGACTCACTCATCCTACATCTTATAGAATTCAGTGTCACCAACCCAGGGACGGTATCATTCACAATGGTCTGGGCTCTTCCACCTAAATCACTAATTAAGAAAATGCCCACTACCAAATCTTATGGAGTCGTTTTCTTAACTGAGGTTCCCTCCTTTCAGTTAACTCTAGCTTATGTCAACTTGACATAAAACTAGTCAGTACACTTTATATCTCTATTTTGTTACAAAGAGAAAACAAATTTTAATCATATGCCCTAGCAGACTGTTGTTCCCGAATTCTCATGAGTTTTTTTGCCAAGTGCTGCAATTTATCAGCAAGAATAAGGTTCAAGATAATTAATTGTGTGTATGGGGGTGTTGTGCTATGGACAGAGTACAGCCTTTGGTACCATTCTTCTCAAGACTATCATATACTGTTGGGGATTTGATTTGTGCTTACACGGGAATTCACACGTCTGCTGCAGGTCCCTGACAACAGTTGGGGATTTTTTTGTTTGTTTGGTTTGGTTTGGTTTGGTTTGTTTGTTTGTTTGTTTTGACTGTTCAATAAAGAGCCAGCAGCAGAGGTAGTGCTTTTAGGATTTCCAAGCAAGAAATGCAGAAGAGAGAAGGAGTAGAATCGCCAAAATGGAGAAGCAGAGAGATTAGACATAAGAGCCCACTGACATGTAAGAATCTGGGAAAGTAGCCTCAGGGGCCTGAGTCTACTCCAATCGAGTCTGGGATAGCAGAGATGAAATATAGATTTAGCAAGTATCACCTCAGGAATATTGGATGGGAGTGTGTTAGCCACCTCAATGGCTGGGCCATCCCTGAACTCCCATGTGTCTAACATACTCTCCTCCAGGAAAATAGCTTGATTGGTAAAGTACTGCCATGCAAGAATGAAGAGCTGAGTTTGATCTCAGACCCCTGTAAAAATGCTGGGCATGGTGACATATGCTTCTGACCCCAGTCTAAGGTGACTGAGATAAGCAGAAGGATCCTAGGACTTACTGGCCTAGGACACTTAAAAATAAGGCCAATTTTTTTTTTTTTAGTGCAATCTCACTTGGACCAGTAGTTTATGCATTATTATTTCTCAACGACAATTTCATGGCATACACGTTTTATTTCTATGAAGGTCACTGTAAAAATCTAGTGTGTGATTGGAAGGATATGTTTCAGTTCCACACTGGTTTAAAAAATGAGGAGGAAAAGCTAAGCTATGACCAAGCACTGGCCTAGCACTCACCCTGGGATCAGTCATCAACATAACTTTATTTTTTAATGAGAAAAAAAGTCTAATACAGAGCAGTATGAAATTTAGAAGAACTTGGTCTGAATCTGTCCTTATCACTATATTGTAGCAAATGCTCTTCAGTGTCACAGAACTGATATGGAATTGGCCAGGCAGGAATTTCCACTCCGTGATTATTACTGTGTTTCAAAGAGTAGAAGATAAATCTTGCAGAAGCAAACTTATTTGGACTTATTTCCTCTGCCTGAGCCTCCCTGGAAGGAAAATGATTAGATATAGCCTCATGTCACACTGGACAATAGATTATCATTACACATGCCTGAATTCTTCTGTTCAGTGGCCCATAGGAAACAGGGTTGCATGTCTCACTGCAGAGAGGCTCTGCAGGAAAGCAGGAGGCAAAGGTCTGACCATACTATAGAAACTACCACCAAGTCTATACACTGTACTAGGTTCCTTCTCCCCCATCTTTCCCTAGCTCAGTATCAAGCTTCCTCGCAAATCACTTTACTTCCTCAGTGTTCCTGGCCTAAGTGTTTTTCTCAGAACCAACAGTAGCTTTTATTTCACTATCCTTAGTCATTCCTGCAATGTTTCCAAGGTACCTCACAAAGACACCAAGTGATAGGCAAGATATCAATCCCTTATATTAACCAAAGACCAAAGGCATGAATGAGAACCCTGAAATGTAGGAAGTATGGCTCCTCTATCAGGTTCTTGAGATTAGATAGCATATTTAAAAGTACACAGGAAGAAATGCTGGTAAGAGCTGATATACAATAAGGATCTGGGGAAAGGCAAAATTGATGATAGAATCAAAGAATGAGACTTTCCAAACTCTTCCAGCTCAATAATATCATCCTTTCTCCACTGAGCCACCTCCCTCTCCCAACTTCACTGTGAACCTTAGCATTGCCCCTGCCCAGATAGCACTTGTGTCCTTCCTCAGCAATTCCCCTTTGTGACTGCAGACTTTAGTGGCTTATTTGCTTCTTTTCCTGTCTCTGTGACCAAATACTTGACAAGAAGTGACTTGTAGGAGGAATGGTCAATTAGGGCTTACAGTGAAACACAGGATAGTCTATCATGGGAGGGAAGTTATGATGGCAGACACTTGAGATAGCCCGTACGATTGCATCTAACATCAGAGTGGTGGTTTGAACAAGAATGCCCCCCCCCGCCCCCCGGGCCAGACAGTGGTGGCGCATGCCTTTAATCTCAGCACTCGGGAGGCAGAGGCAGGAGGATTTCTGAGTTCGAGGCTAGCCTGGTCTACAGAGTGAGTTCCAGGATAGCCAGGGCTACACAGAGAAACCCTATCTCAAAAAAAGAAAGAAAGAAAGAAAGAAAGAAAGAAAGAAAGAAAGAAAGAAAGAAAGAAAGAAAGAAAGAAAGGTTCCCACGGGCTCAAATAGTTGAATACTTTGTCCACAACTGGTAGAACAACTTGGAAAGGATTAGGAGGTATGGCCTTATTGAAAAATATTGTGTCACTGGAGTGGGCTTTGAAATTTCAAACGTCTATAGGATACCCAACTAGCCTTGTGCTTGTGGACCAAGCTCTTGGCTATTGCTCCAGTACTTTGCCTGCTGACCTACTGTAATGCTCCACTCCATAATGGTAATGAACTCACCCTCAGAAACTATCAGCCCCAAGTTAAACACTTTCTTCTAAAAATTGCCTTGGCAGAATGTCTTATCCTAGCAGTAAAAGGAGGCCAAATTCAGCTCTCAGCACTTGTTCTAGGAGCACATGACTACCTGTAACATATGTTCCAGGGAAGCTGATGCCCTTATCTGACCTCCAAATATACCTATATCCATGGCGATGCATACTTATAATTAAAAATAAAATGAATCTTAACAAGAAAAAGAAGCCATATTACAAGAACTGAGGAGGTGGTTCAGGCAGCAGATTTCTTTCCACAAAGCACAAGGGCCATAGTACACACCCCAGAACCCTCTAACAACTCTGACATGGTGGCAAGATTTGTAATTCCTCCACTGGGAAGGAGAAGACAGGAAGATGCTTGGTACTTATTGGTTACATACTTTTAACTGGTGCTAATTGGTCCGACAGACTTAACTACATGGCAAGTTCCAGCACAGTGAGATACCCTGTCTCAAAAATCAAAGTGGACAACTCCTGATGAGCAGTGAGGTTAACCTCTGTCCTGTACACACACGTACACACACACACACACACACACACATGCACATGCACTCGCACACACACACGCACATGCACTCGCACACACACACACACACACACACATATGGAGAGAGAGACAGAAAGAGAGAGAGAGATTGAATACAAGAGGAGGGGAGGGGAGGGGAGGGGAGGGGAGGGGAGGGGAGGGGAGGGGAGGGGAGAGGAGGGGAGGGGAGGGGAATTAAGATTAGGAGGAGTTTTGCACATCCATAATGTAGTGCTAGCATTACTTATGAAACTCTACTCCCTCTCGCCCTTTTTTCTTTTATTATACAATGTGTCTTGATTATTATATAGGAGCTTCCTCTCTTTCTCTACTCCTCCCAGTTCCTTTCCCACCTTGTCTCCCCTGCAATCTACTCCCTTTCTTTCTTTCATTAGAAAACAATAGGCTTCTTTTTTTTTAACTTTTCATTGATTCTTTGTGAGTTTTCCATCATGCACCTCAGTCTTGCTTATCTCCTATTCCCTCATATCCTCACTTCACCTTATAGCCTCCCCACTAAAACACAACACATACACACAAACACAAACAACAATGCATAGAAGAGACCTCATCGTGAAGTCTGTAGTATGTCACAGTGTGTATCTTTCTTGCTCTCATGCCTTGGGGTCTGGGCAAGTAGAAAGCTCAACTTCACCCATGCCTCCAGAGGCAGTTCTACTGTGTTGCCCAGTCAGGGTATAGGCACCCACTCTCCCAAGTGCTTTAGACTATGAAAGGCTTTCTCATGCCCTCCCTGCTGACTTACCTGTGACTTTGCCATCAGGGCCAGCTTCACTGTGTTAAACAGGGAAGGTACAGGGCCCACTCTTCTGAGTGCTATTACCAGTGAGGGTGGCAGGGCTAGGTCTCCTACTCTCATGACCTCAGGGCTACCTCTCTCTGCTACTGCAGGTGGCAAGGGTTGGGGAGACAGCATCACCCCTGCAGGCATGTTACTTCACACCAATGAGTGTTGGGGCTGATCTCCTATGCTCTTGGCCTTAGGGCTGGCTCATCTGTGCCCCCTCAGCCATGACCAGCACAACCCTTCTGCCCAGGCAAGGTGTAGGGCCTGCTTGTCCCAGTGCTGCAGACAGAGAGGGACAAGGCTAGCTCACCTGCTCTTATGACTCCAGGGCCAGCTCTCCCAACTGCCTCAAGTGGTGAGGGGTGAAGCAACAGAGGGCACCTCCCCATACCCATGTCACCTCAGCAGAGGAGTGTCAAGGCCAGCTCTCCTGCACTCTCACCCTCAGAGCTGGCTCACCTGCCACCTACCACTAGGGTCAGATCTACTGTGCTGTCCCAGTGAGGTGCAGGGCCCAATTTCCTGAGTGTTCCATTTGTTGAGGGGCAAGGATAGTTCTCCTGAGCTCATGGCCTTTCCTGACCGTCAGAGGTGTCAAATGGCTGGAGGGAGGACATCACTTCTGCACCTATGCCACGCTACAGCAGATGAGTGACAAAGTCAGCTCTCCCACACTCATACCCTCAGGTCTGACTCAGTGACACCTGCTTCCTGCCACCACCACCACTCTATGTCCCCAATGCCCAGCATGACTAGCTCCATTGTGCTCCCTGGGAAAGGTGCAAGGCCCACCCTCCCAAGTGCTGCCTCTACTGAGAAATGTGGCCAGCTATTCAGAGTTCTATATCCAGTAAGATACAGAGCCAGTTATGCATAGCCCCTGGACATCCCCATGGTGCCCAGCAGCTACTGTGACCAGGGACATGCCTATATTCTGTAGTGAGTCACAGTCATTGACACCAACCGCTTCTTCTGTATAGCCATGGACTCAGACATGGCCCTCAGTGGCAGTAAGCAGGTGTCTATGGCCTGCTTGTGCAGTGCACTGGAATGAAGTTCTGTGGGTGAAATGGCAGCCCACAGGTCTCTATCTCTCCTCCTCCTTCCACACTGTATTGCCTGGATTTGGTTTGTTTTGATTGGATTTTATGAGTCCTAGGCATAAGACAGCTTTGGCTACTAAACCAGGCATCAAGTTAGAATGAATAATGGACTGCCATCTGTTTTTGCCTCTGACTGACATAAGAACACCACTAATAAGGTGCTTTTTGTGCCCATTGCCAGAGGAGCAGACTTCTAAGAGGTAACAACCAAACATACAAACTAAAATATAGTAAGATGAAGAAAAACTGTCACATTGAAGTTGGACACAGCAAGCCAATAGGGGAAAAGGAGTCCCAAGAACAGGCACAAGGGCCAGAGACCCACTCATTGTCACAGTCAGGAGTCCCATAAAAATAATAAGCTTATAGCTATAACATGTACATAGAGAACCTGGTGCAGACCTGTGTAGGCTCTGTGCTTGCTGCTTCATTGTCTGTGGAGGAGAAGGTTTTCATGCTCCACTAAGCTGGGATCAGGGAGGAATGGGAGATAATTGGGATGATAGTGAATTTCCAGCTACAGAGAAGGATGACAATGGAGCCACAATTGGATCTCAGGAGCAGTGGGAGAGGTGTGGATCTTCTGTCAGCCTCTTGTTGCCCTGGGAAGAGCTGCCATTGGATTAGCAGGGCATGTCAGTTGGAGCAGGGGCTGGGATATTGAAATGAGTGAGGGGAAGGAGATTAGGAGGGAATGGACTGTGGGATCCATAATAGCTATGGGGAGCAGCGAGGGCAGACTGCAGCTGGTGTTTTGTTGCAGTGATAGGAATGAGGATGGAAAAGTGGGTCTCAGGAATAGAGATAGAAGGTCTGTGAGGAGCCTGCTTGGTTTTCTGGCAAGAAACTTACCCTCTTTTTATTAGCAGGTGACAGATCACATGCCAAGAGACATCCCATAAATCCAAATTATCTTCTTTCTCAACCCCTTGAGAAAATTCCCAGTAACCATCTATACACAGGCAGTAATGAATCCCCTGTTCACACTATCCTAATGATACACCACTCTGGCTGATGAATTTACTCAAAGTCTATAGTATGGTTTTTCTGAACTGTAAATTTTTGTCAAAAATTAATAACTCCCAGCTGTCTTAATTAGGGTTTTGTTACTCAGAAGAGAGACCATGACCATGGCCACTCTTATAAAGAGACACATTTAATTGAGTCTGGCTTACAGTTCAGAAGTTTAGTCCATTATAATCATGACAGGAAGCATGGTGACATGCAGACAGACATAGTACTGGAGAGGGATCTGAGAGTTTTTTCATTTGAATCTGCAGGCAGCAGAAAGAGACAATGCCACACTGGGCCTACTTTGAATGTCTGAGACCCCAAAGCCTATCCCCAGAGATACACTTCCTCCAAAAATGCCTCGTCGCCTAAGAGTGCCATTCCCCTATGGGCCTATGAGGACCATTTTCTTTCACACCACACCAGCCTTTCTAACAGAGATGCTAATAGGAGTGCTTGAACTATATGAGAGCTGTATTTACTCAGAAGATGTATTACATCAGACATTACCAGGCTATACCTAGTTTTCTCAAAACTAGGTTGTCAATCCACGTGATCAGGAAGTTACTGTGGAGCCAGAGATCCCAGTGCTAATTCCAGTACTACATTGATAGCCTTGAGCTTTAATATTGTACATGGATCTCAAGTGTGCAGTGCATGGTAAATTAGAGGAACTGAAGCCAGAAGCCTGCATACAGTATCATTCCATTATGTGACAGTCTGGGGAAAGGAAAATTTTAGAACAAAAACGGATCAGTGTTTGCTGCACCTGGAAGCCAAGGCTGGGAGCTCATTAGAAATGGGGGAATGCTCAGAGATGAATTGACATTGTCTTGTGTCTTGATTGCCATGTCTTATTTCTCAAAATTTACAAAAATATACAGCAAAAGAGCAAGTGTTGCATGGCTGGGAAATAATTCAGTTTGTAAACGGCTTGGCTCTGCAAGCACAAACACCTGAGTTTGATTCCAGGAACTCACATTAACAAGCCAGATATAGAGGCTCAGAGATGGTCAGCTTTTTAGAATACCAGCTGCTCTTGTATAGGTTTGATTCATAGCACCCACAAAGGGGCTCACAACCATCTGTAATTCCAACATGGACATCAGGTACACATTCAAGGTATGAATGTACATGAAAACAGGACACTTAATGCATATTTTTAAAGTCAGATACAGCGACTCATGCTTGTTATCCTAATATTAAGGTAAGAGGGACTATACAGGCAGATCCCAGTGGCCCAGCCAGACTAACCTAATCTGGGACACAGTACAAACAAATCCTAGAGAGAAACTTTTTTCTACAAAACCAAGAAAGGATGACACACAGGTTGTTCTCTGGCCTTTACATACATACATACATACACAGAATAATTTTAATTAGATGTAAAATTAAAAAGAAAAATTCAAGGCTTTTAAAATTCCCATTTTGCCATTTAATTAG
This sequence comes from Mus caroli, assembly GCF_978045245.1. Classification (NCBI taxonomy): domain Eukaryota; kingdom Metazoa; phylum Chordata; class Mammalia; order Rodentia; family Muridae; genus Mus; species Mus caroli. The sequence continues at coordinate 140,443,407 of NW_028227258.1, read as the reverse complement.
CTCTGGTTGCTAAATTTCAGTGTGCTTCACTTTCTTTATGTCAAAAGGTAAATAAAAGCAGCCTCATCTAAGAACCTATACAGAGCTGGTTGAGTTACTATGAAAAAGGCACTGTAGTCTGAAAACATGGCAGACCTGTACAATGTGTCATTGTTATCATCATCATCCTCACCACCCTAATGTCCATCCTCTTGCCTGGTCTACGTCTGGTCTACTGGCTTCTGATGACTCTGACTCGATCCACTCGTAATTCTGTTCCTACACCTAGGTTTTACTCATTACTCTGTTCCTATCCCAAGCCCAGATGCTTCCTTCTCTAGGAGTTTGCTTCCAATACAGCCCACCAGCCAATCATGGATTTTTTCATCCTGAGATATGATGATACAAATGCCCAGTTTCCTTGCTAAGCTGAAAGACCTTCCCAGTCCTAGAATCCCCTGTCCTGTGAGCTAGGTTTTGTCCTCAACTAACATTGCACTGCAGGCAAACATCACTCACCTATGATGTCTTCTTTTTCCTCTTCTTCCTCTTCTTTCTTTCTCTTCTTTCTTCCTCTTCCTCCTCTTCCTTCTCCTCCTTCTTCTACTCCTCCTCCTCTTCCTCTTCCTCCACTGCTGCTGCTGCTGCTGCTGCTGCTGCTGCAGTAAACTGAATAAATGTTTGGATTCTGGGACCAGAAAACCTAAGTTCATTTCCTGGGATGACTTTAGAGATATCCACATTACTAGCCTTACTCTGTGCCTGTTTCTTACAAGATTTAACATGGCTCAAATGCATAAAGGGGAAAACCTATTGAACAGTTTCTCCATGTATATAGCACTGTGGACAATTATGCAGATAACAGAGATTCAGAACAAATCTGTGGTTTCGTAATCAGTGTGATTGCAACAGTACTCCAGACCTTAGTAGTCCTGGACATCTTAGCACTACTCACTCCATGTCAGAATTATTATTCAGGCCATAAAACTCAGTATGTTGGTGGTACCACTTGCCAAAAAGTAAACAAAGCCCTAGTCCATCAAAATCCACAGTTCTGGGAATGTCTCTACTACACTAACCTTGTTTCTGTAGTTCTGCTTCCAGTAACTGTTCTTGTTAAGTGAAGTATCTCAACCCAGAATGTGGATTTTGTACTTAAGAGCTCATCCTGAGAAAGGCTCAAGGCTACAATGCGATCCCAAACAACTAGTGTAGTCATCAGCCTGCTCTTAAAGACCTTCTATTGGATTAAACCTATGTGTGAGCCATATTCTCTGGTGTATACACCACATTTCTTGAGGCCATAGCAATATCCCCAGTGACCAAACCTTTAGATACGAGGGTTTTCAGAGCCTCATGGAATGAGGAAGAGTGTGGTAATCAGAGGACACCTAGAGGCTGCACAACTGGAAATGGTCCACTTCCCCAGGGTTCCCTTTGGTCTGTCAATGTCTAGGACTTCACATTGGTCTGACAACTCTACCCCAAAAGGAAACCAATTAGAAAGTCTGTCACCATCAGGGGTAAGTCTGGTTAAGGCATCTTGCCAAAGCTTGAACACACAGGAGAGGTTGGATATGTCTTTGTCTGTTCAAGTGTATGAATGTGTGGTAGCCCCATCTGATTGTCCTTACTGTGTGTGTGTGTGTGTGTGTGTGTGTGTGTGTGTGTGTGTCAGTGTCTGTGTGTCTGTGTCTTTCTATGAGTGGCTGTTTCCCTGTACTGAACAGAGGCTTTCTCTCACTTGAGAAGCCTCTATCTTAAGACCAATGCCCGTTCCTGTTAGAGAGCTAAATCATTTTGGTTTTGCCAGGTCTCCTGTTTAGAGAGGTACCTGTGTGGAGGTGAGGAAGGGCATGGGCTCTCATCCAGCACCTCCAGCCATCTATGTTGAATGTGCAAACATCGAGAAAAAAATAATTCCTCCAGGTGAGCATTCCCTCTTGCACTAAGCAGCCCTGAAAGGAAAAGAGACAGTTCCACTTCTTTCTCTTTCATAATTTATGTCTTCTTCTCAACCAACAATCCTTAAATTTACCATTCTTTGACAAAAAGTAGAAAAACACACCCCTAGATTGGGCACAGTAATTGCTTCCAAACCACACAGTCTGGGCAGAATACATTTTCTCTTCTGTTCAACACTGACTAAGAACACTTTAAACAATTTTCACTAGGTCCATTTTAATGAATTAAAGACAACTGCTAAAATGATTTCCTTTGTCAACCAGTTGGTTCCAGATATTAGAAAAAGAGTTATAAAAGTTAGAACAATTCAGAGGGTGGTTAGAGGCATTTCCCACAAGCAACAAAAGGTTTCAGACAGTCTCTGATCTCCTTCTCCAAGAGATCATCCCCTGGTTTGGTGTCCCAGACTCTCTGCAGTCAGACAATGGGCCCAAATTTACTTCCCAAGGTTCTCAAATTCTATCTAAGGCCCTAGACATCTCCTGGTATTTTAATATTTCCTACCATCCACATTCTTCAGGTAAAGTAGAAAGAACTAACTGCTCTCTAAAAACTACTCTTGCTAAGCTGTCACAGGAACTTCACTCAATTAGGTAAAACTCCTACCTCTGGCTCTTTTCAGGCTACGAGCTTTCCCCAAGCTACCTCTTCTTATCTTACCCTTTGAACTCATGTATGGACATCCAGTCCTAACTCCTGGTCTTTAACCTAAATGTTCCCCCCTCCTAGACCATCTACTCACCCCATTACTTTGCCACCTCCATTCTCTCCTATGGAACTTTGCTGACCACCATCTACCACAGCCACATACTGTCTCCTGTCCACTGTCTGTCAACATTGGAGACCAAGTCCTGCTATCTCCTCCAGATCATTGGCCCTCACCCCTCTCTCCCAAATAGAAGGGCCCTTTTAAGGTAATCCTCGTGATCCTTACAGCTTCTAAACTCGAGGGACTATCTTATTGGGTCCATCTGTCTCACCTCAAACCTTTCATTCCTCTACCTAAAAATTACTCTTTTTCATACACATCAACCCTAACAGGACTGTGCTCTGTTAAGTTCTGGAAGACATCAAAACCACCCACATTGTCCACAATCCCAGAAAATAGGACTACACTCCAGCAGCCAAGCTCAACCTCACTGGATTAGACATATGTTTATCTTCCCCCCCCCTCCCCCCCGCTGTTCATTTCCATCCAGGGTAGCCCTTACATCTGGAGATTTGAAGTCCAAGAAACACCCACAGATAACAAACAGTCTTTCCAGATAGGATCAGGAAGCTGCTCCATAGCTGGATGCAAGGAACCAATCCAAATTGCTATCATCCCTGTATCTGTTACCCCATCTGTCTTAGTCAGGGTTTCTATTCTTGCACAAACATCATGACCAAGAAGTAAGTTGGGGAGGAAAGGGTTTATTCGGCTTACACTTCCAGCTTGCTTCCCCTGGCTTGCTCAGCCTGCTCTCTTATCGAACCCAAGACTACCAGCCCAGATATGGTCCCGCCCACAAGGGGCCTTTCCCCTTTGATCACTAATTGAGAAAACACCTTACAGATGGATCTCATGGAGGCATCTCCCCAACTGAAGCTCCTTTCTCTGTGATAACTCCAGCCTGTGTCAAGTTGACACCCAAAACCAGCCAGTACACCATCTAAATATTATGATCTCTATACTTGCATTCTCTTTGACCAGACAAAAGATTATTGTAGAAAATGGCCAGATGAATATGGGGGTTGCCCATATTGGTCTTGACAAATACATATTCTAGGATCATGGACCAATCATTTCTTCTATCAATTCCACAAGATACTTTTTTTCTACATACAAGACCCATGGGATTCTAGGTGAGAGACAGGAGTTGTTGAAACAGATAGATTCTTTGGCAGCTGTGGTGCTTCAAAACCAAAGGAGGCTCGATGTCCTGACAGCTAAAGAAGGTGGTCTTTGCCTGTTCCTTCAAGAAGAATGCTGTTTCTATGTCAACCAATCTGGGATAGTGAGAAATAAAATCCAGGAACTACAGTCAGACATAAAGAACTTAAAGGACCATAAGACCTACAGTTCTGGGATTTTCTAAAATCCTATATGGAATTGGATACTGCCTTTCATAACACCTTTACTGGTCATCTTCCTGGCATTATTATTTGCTCCCTGCCTCATTAATCTTGTTTCTATATTCCTCCAACAAAAAAAGAAATTCTAAACAAACTATTAATCAGCTCCTGTTACAGGATTACCAGCCACTGCCCACAGAAGAGCCACTGTCCACAGAGGAACTAGATGCGAATGTTTACCAAGTGAATCCTGATGGTGAAAGTCAACTACACCCCAAAATTGTCGATGCCCCTAGATAGCAGGAAGCAATTTAAGAGACATGGTGCCCTCGTTCCCTTTTCACCATCAGCTTCCCCCTCCTCTTTTTCTTCTCTTTATAATAACAAGAAGGGAGTTGTGTTGGTATCAGGACCTCCTAAACCTGTGACATCACATAGGCAACAGCTTGACCTACACACCTGTTGCCAAGACAATGGCCACCATATTCCCAGAATCCATTGGGCTCATCTCCCACCTTTACCTATGACCATGTCACCATCCATATATATAAGAAGAACCTCTCTCTCTCTCTCTCTCTCTCTCTCTCTCTCTCTCTCTCTCTCTCTCTCTCTCTTTCTCTCTCTCCCTTCCCCTTTTCTTTCCACTGCCACCTTCCTTTCTACTCTCTCTCCCAATAAACCTCTTGCACATGGAACTGTTTTGGCCTGGGGTGCTGTGTTCAGACTCGAGCTGCTATTGTAACACATCACCATCTGTCAGAAGAATACCTCCTAGCTGAAAGTTCTGCCTAGAATCAAAAGATACAGTTGCTTATCTCTTAGATTGACAACCAAGAGTTCAGAAATATGGACAGAAACCAACATGCCAGGACTGGCTCAACCCCAAATGCCTATAATTGCTCAACTAACCACTTAAGCTACAAATTAAACAATACTGACCCTGTGTGGTTTCCCAAGCCAGATGAGGGATATAGAGCACTACCTATACCACAGACAGCTCTCAGACAGCATGGCAGGAGTGGAGACACTCCCTACCCAAACAAGGCATGGGTCAACTCAACTCCATAGAGACAGAGGCCACATCATGATAAAGCCAGTTAAACTTCTTTTCCCTGTCAGAGAACTGGCTTCTCAGAAATGTGACCCGCAGTTGGCTAATCTAGCTGATATGCTTGGAAGTTCCCTGCCTTCACTGTAATACTTCCTCCCTTCCCTTACCTGCCCCTGCCACTCACACGACATAGTCTAGCCCCCCTCAATTTCAATAAACAGGTTGTCCACAGTCTCATGGGTCTTTTATACCCATCAAATGCTCTACAACTTAAGACTCCTGAGTTCCTAAGACCTCCACATCCTGAGATATCAGGTGTGCATTGGTTGATTGAGGCCAAAGGCACCACAACTCCGGAAGCAAAATGGGAAATTGCAGACCATATTGCCCAGCTTGAAGAGACAGGCATTCTAGTGCCCTGCCAATCACCCTGGAATATGCCTCTTCTGCATATAAAAGAACCTTAGACCTCTGATTCTTGTGTGTCTAATTCTTCCATAGAAACAAGGGTTCATTGTTTTAAACCTAAAATGTATCCTTCAGCCTCCTATTGACAGAAGTAAGTCAACCTATCTTTGCTTTTACTACTGGGCATATTCATAATATGAGCTATATAGAGAGGGCTTCTCATCCCCTACAAAATACTGTACTCCACTGCTAGGCTGCTGACATGGCTGCCCATCAAACAACCCTAAGACCAGTGGGGTCTATTGAGTCTGGTGACATCTCATGACCCACTGCTGTCTGAGACTGCACGGTAGAAAAGAAACAACTGGTAGGACTTTAGTAACTGACCTTCCCCGGCCTACTCATCTGGGGCCCACAAAACATTGAGGAGTTCAGACCAAGGTATGTAATACCTAAACTGGATAACTAGCATAGGATGTCTCAGCCAGATGCCATGTTTGTGCTCAAATAAATCCAAAACAGAGAGAGAAAACCTTTACTCATGAAGGGCTTCAAATGAGAGACCAACACCTTGGTTATTCTGTGGAAAATTGACTTCAAACAAGATCTGGGTAGTTGGAGGGGGATAAAAGAACTTGGTAGTTTTTACAGATACTGTTTCTGGTGGGTTAAAAGCATTCCCAAAGTGGACTGAAACTGCTCAAAGAGTAGGTAAAAAAAAACAAAACAAAACAAAACAAAACAAAACAAAACAAAACAAAACAAAACAAAACAAAAAACTCCTCCAGGAACTGGATCCCTAGTGTCCTGGCTTTCCTAGCAAAACTCTTTCAATTAATAGTTAAAGCTTTAGACAAAGATTGAAAACTTCATTGTGCCTATAGACCTCAGATTTCTGACCAGGTAAAAGAATAAATAGGACATTAAAAGAAACTCTAACAAAACTCTGATTAGAGTCTACCAAAGGATGGATAAACCTCATTCCTTTGCTTTGCTTTTGCCCCACTAACCCCATAGAGAGGGATTTACCCCACTATGAGATTAATTTTGGAAAACCTCCCTTGCTGCTTCTCAGGCTCAGAGACAAACAGTTTAACAGAACTCTCTAACAATTCCTTTTTAAAGTCAATACAGGTCCATACAAGCTATTCACAGAACTGTCCAAGAGACCTAGTTGACCTCTGAGTCTATCACTAATTTCCCTTCATTTGACTCCAGTGATTGTGTCTAGTTCAAGCAAGTAGCAAAAGGGGTGCTCGAAGCAACCTGGGAAGGTTTTTACGACATTACTTTCTCTACTGCAGCAGTAAAGGCAGCTGGCATTACACTATGGATCCACCACACTCAGGTCAAGAAAGTGGAAGCCACAGATGCTATTACAAAATTGACTGTCTTTGAACTATGTAACCCATTAAATTAAGGTTTCCCTGGGCCTCAAGCCCTTACATTCCCTGCCCCTCTAACTCCTCATGAGTCTTGTATTTTGCACTGGGGTATAAATACAGGGTCATGTTCCAAGCCCCACAGACATCAGGCCTGAACTGCAAACTGAGGAAGTCAGGTAAAGAGAAGCCTAATGGTTAGGGTGACTACAAATAAGTGATCCATATTCCAACTTGGCCTTTCCTTGTTGATGCCCACTTTAATGTCTGGTTGTATGGAGAAAGGAGAAGATGTAGGATTTCCTTTCTGAAATAGGAATATAGAGCTTATAATTCTAAGCATGCCCTGCTGCTGGGCCTCCTTGTTGCCAGAATCCAGAGTTTCTATAGCAAAAATTGGGGTTGTAAAACTGAAGCCTCCTGAAATGTTCCATCTAAGAGATTCTGGCCTTTGGAAAACAGCAAAACCCTAGGGAAGCAGACTCTGCCACAGGAAGGAACCTTAATGATAGAGTTACTCTTTCACAGCCAAAAATCAGCCAAGATTTTTGCTGGTTATGCTTAGATACTTGGCCCCTATACTATATAGGTATAAGAACTATCCAGACTGTCATCCCATTTACTTACAAAACTCACTGTGAGGAGCCCAAATTAACATTGGAGAACTTACAAGAGGCTAAGGCTTATCTAATATCTAAAACCTTTAACCTAGGCATTCCCCCTTGTTCTGAGGGCTGCTATTCTGCCTTATGAGTTAATTCATCTATATAACATTAATATTACCAAGTATCTGAGAATGCTTGGTGGACACGTGCCCACCAAGTATGTACCTAAGGGCCTGAAAAACTATGCCTCTTCTGGTTCTTTACAAAATAATTAGAAAGGTTGACCAGGACCTTGCAAAAATGATACTTGCAAGGTATCCTTGCAAAATGGAGAGTCTTAGAATTACGTCCCATAGGATCAAGGAAATTATGTCTAGCTTTGGTGAAAACCTGTTATTTCTATACTAATTGATCAGAAATTTAAAAAGAAAAGATCTTCCCATGGTTGGAAAAAATATCAAACAGAAAAAGAGACAAATGCATAAAGCAGACAATTGATACCTGTCTCTGTTCTCTTGGTCCCCTTGGATAACTACTCTACTATCAATACTGATTGAACCCTTAATTCTCATTTTGATTGGATCAAAAGTGGGCTTCTGCATCTTGAACTATATGGCCAATGGTATATAAGTTCAGTAAAATTAATGGTCCTTAGGACCAACTTCCACCTCTGTAGAGCAGGATGAGTCTCCAGTTTGAACTCTTTATAAAGACCAATGGAGAATGTAACAGGGCCCCAGACATTAGCAGGCCCCAAGATCTTTGTACAACTGACTCCATGACAAAAAAGCCATTCAAGCCATAAAACTCAGGTCAGAGACAGTACCACAAGCCAAAACAAAACCAAAGACCTAACTCATCAAAGTCTGTTGTTCTGGGACATTGTCTAATGTCCCAACCTTGCTTGTTATATACTCTCATTATCTTTTTCACTTAGATTAATCTAGAATGTCTTCTTATTTATATCTTAGCTTCTTCTAAGATTGTCTGATTTTCTGTACCTTTTGTTTTTCTCGGCTTTCCCTAACCTAAAAGCAAAGACAGTCACCATTCTTTTTTGTTTGTTTGTTTTTTGATCTGTTTTTATTAGATATTTTATTTACATTTCATTTTTATTATCCCCTTTCCTAGTTTCCCTTCTGAAAACCCCCTATGACTTTCCCCCACCTCTGCTCACCAATCTGCCCACTCCCTCTTCCTGGTCTTGGCAGTCACCTATAATGGGGTATATAACCTTCACAGGAACAAGGGCCTCTCCTCCCATTTGATGACCAACTAGGCCATCCACTGCTACATATACAGCTGGAGCTACAAGTTCCACTATGTGTTTTCTTTGATTGGTGGTTTAGTCCCAGGCAGCCCTGGAGATACTGGGTTAGTTCATATTGTTGTCCCTCCTAGGGGGCTGCAAACCCCTTCAGCTACTTGGGTACTTTCTCTAACTCCTTCATTGGGGACCCCGTGCTCAGTTCAATGGTTGGCTGTGAGCATCCACTTATGTATTTGTCAGGCACTGGCAGAGCCTCTCAGGAGACAGCTATATCAGGCTTCTGTCAGTAAGCTCTTGTTGGCATCTGCAATAGTGTTGGGATTTGGTGGTGGTTTATGGAATGGATCCTCAGATGGGGCAGTCTCTGGATGGTTGTTCCTTCAGTCTCTGCTCTACACTTTGTCTCTGCAACTCCAGCCATGGGTATTTTGTTCCCCCTGCTAAGAAGGACCGAAGTATCCTCACTTTGGCCTTCTTCTTGAGTTTCACCTGTTTTGTGAATTGTATCTTGGTTATTCCAAGCTTCTGGGCTAATATTCACTTATCAGTGAGTGCATATCATGAGTGTTCTTTTGTGATTGGGTTACCTCACTCAGGATGATTTCCGGTCCATCCATTTGTCTAAGAATTTCATAAATTCATTGTTTTTAATAGCTGAGTAGTACTCCATTGTGTAAATGTACCACATTTTCTGTATCCATTCCTCTGTTGAGGGACATCTGGGTTCTTTCAAGCTTCTTGTTATTATAAATAAGGCTGCTATGAACATAGGGGAGCATGTGTCCTTATTACATGTTAGAACATCTTCTGAGTGTATGCCCAGGAGTGGTATTGCTGGATCCTCTGGTAGTACTATGTTTAATTTTCTGAGGAACTGCCAAGCTGATTTCCAGAGTGGTTGTACCAGCTTGCAATTCCACCAGCAATGGAGGAGTGTTCCTCTTCCTCCACATCCTTGTCAGCACCATTCGTATTTATTTGAGTACACAAAGTAGAGAGAGAAGGAAATTTATTGGCTTGCCCAGGGTCATATAATCAGACTGTGCTGAGCCTGCTTGAGTTCAGAATTTGGACATTTGCGATTATACAACCCAAGTTACATAAGGACCTGCTGAAACACTGTTCCTCACACATTTCCTTATTAAACTCAATGTAGCTCCACTGTAAATCTAACAAGGAAAAAATTATGTACAAAATGAAAAAACATTAAAGGCGATGTTCTTTCTTATCAATACTATATTCCGAATAGCTCCTTAGCTGACTGCCTCTGAATATTTTCAGTAATAAGAAACTCAGGGCATGGCCTTCTAACATTGAAGGGAACTATATTAAACTACCTTGCTTGCCATTTTTTCTTCATGGGTCTAACTTGTGAGGTTTTTCCTATTTTTTTTTTTTCATTTTTTCCTTTTAGATCAAAAGTAGCTATCTCACCAAGGGCCAATATTCCATAAACCATCCACTCCCTGCAAAATTTTTATTCAAATGTTTTTTTCTCCATTAATTTACTGATTTATTTATTTTACATACCAATCACAGCACCCCTCCCCCCATTTCTCCTGAGATTTCTCCTCTCATGGCCCCTTCTCATTTACCTTTTAAGAAAAAGGAGGTCCTCCTGGGTACTGATCCACACTGGCACCTCAAGTCACTGCAGGACTAGGCACATCCTCTCCCACTAAGGCCAAACAAGGCAGCCCAGTTAGGGGAACAGGATCCAGTTAGGGCAGCAGAGTCAAGGTAGCCCCGCTCCAGTTGTTGAGGAGCCACATGAAGACCAAGCTGCACATCTGCTACTTATGTGAAGAGGCCTAGGCCCAGCCCTTGTATACACTTTGGTTGGTGGTTCAGTCTCTGGGAACTCCCAAGGGTCCAGGTTAGTTGACTTTGTTGGTCTTCTTCTGCAGTCGCCATCCCCTCCTGGTTCCTCAATCATTCCCCTAATTCTTCTATAAGACTTCCCAAGCTCTGTATAATGTTTGGCTGTGGGTCTCTCCATGTTTTGGTCAGCTGATGGGTGAAGCCTCTCTGGGGACAATTATGCTAGGATTTTCTCTGGAACCATATCTGAATACCATTAATAGTGCCATAGATTGGTTCTCTGGTCCATCTTTGTCCCTGAACTTTTTATAAGCAGGATAAATTTTGGGTCGAAGGATTTTGTGGAGGAGTTAATATCCTTATCCTTTCACAGGAAGTGGCTACAGGAGGTGGCTACTTCATATCTGCACTGCTAGGAGTCTCAGCTAGAGTCACTCTCATACACTTCCCAAGCCTCTGGTCCAACATAGATGTCCCACTCCCCACTCATTTCTTTTCACTCTCTCAAACCTCTCTCCTCAGTTCTCCCTACACCTGACCTGCCCCTTGCCCATCCCCCTCTTCATTCTCTTTCCCACCCAGCTCCTTCCTTCCATTTACCTCAGATGACAACTTCATTTTCCCTCCGAGTGAGAGTCAAGCATCTTTGCTTGGGCAGTCCTTGTTATTTAACTTCTTTGGGCCTGTCGATTGTAACATGGGTATCCTGTACTTTATGGATAATACTGACTTAAAAGTGAGTATATACCATGCATATTCTTTTGGATCTGGGTTACCTCAGTAAGGATGATATTTAGTCTAAATTTTTATTGTCAAAGGAGAAAGTTACTAGAGGCTTGCACCAAGCTCAAGAAAAGCCTTGGTTACCTTGAATTTTAGACGAGTCATAGATATACAACAAGACGTTTTCTCAAGAAAAAATAAAATATTTTAAAAGAATTGCATTTTCATAAAATATGTTGTTAGAGAAAATGCAAAAACAAATAAAGAGGACTTAACAGATGATTAAATGACGAATTTGGGATTTCTCTGCTGATTATAAAGGGTTGTTTAGTCATGTAAATAAAGAGGACAAAGAACCACCTAACTTTCTAAATTAGCTTGATACAAACTTAGGACATAGGACATAGGATCTTTCTGTTTTGTTTTGGTTTGTTTTGTTTTGTTTTAGATATTTTCTTTATTTACATTTCAAATGTTCTCCCCTTTCAAGGTCTCATGTTTGGAAACCCTCTATACCATTCCCCCTCCCCCTGCCTCTATGAAGGTGCTCCCTACATACACACACACACACACACACACACACACACACACACACACACCTTCCTGTCTTCCCAAGCAGGCATTCCCCTGTATTAGGGAATCAAAAACCCTCATGCCCAAGGGCTTCTCTGCCCAGAGATGTCCAACAAGGCCATCTTCTGCCACATATGTGGCCAGTGTCATGGGTCCCTCCATGTGTATTATTTGGTTGGTGATCCAGTTCCATGGAACACCGATGGGTCTGGCCTGTGAACACTGTTGCTCCCTCAATGGGGCTGCAAACCTCCTCAACTCCTTCAATCCCTTCTCCAACTCCACCATCAGGGATTTCTGCCCTTAGTCCAATTGCTGGATTCAAGCATCCTCCTCTGTATTTGTCAGGCCCTGGAAGAGCATCTCAGGAGACAGTCATATCATGCTTCTATCAGCAAGCACTTCCCAGCATCAACAATAGCATCAAAGTTTTGTGGCTGTATATGGGATAGATCTCCAGGTGGGGAACTCTCTGGATGGCCTTTCCTTCAGTCTCTGCTCCACACTTTGTCTCCATATTTCCTCCTGTGAGTATTTAGTTTACCCTTCTAAGAACCTCTGAAGCATCCACATTTTGGTCTTCCTTCATATGGACTGCAAATTGAATCTTAGGTATTCTGAACTTTTGGGCTAATATCCATTTATCAGTGAGTGCATATCATGTGTGTTCTTTTCTGACTGAGTTACCTCACTCAGGATGATATTTTCAAGTTCCATCCATTTGCATGCAAATTTCATGAAGTCATTGTTTTTAATAGCTGAGTAGTATTCCATTGTGTAAAGGCACCACATTTTCTGTATCCATTCCTCTGTTGAGGGACATCTGGGTTGTTTCCAGCTTCTATTATAAATGTGGCTGCTATGAACAAAGTGGAGCATGTGTCCTTATTACATGTTGTAACATCTTCTGGGTATATGCCCAGGAGTGGTATAGCTGGGTCCTCAGGTAGTACTATGTCCAATTTTCTGAAGAACTGCCAAACTGATTTCCAGAGTGGTTGTACCAGCTTGCAATCCCACCAGCAATGGAGGAGTGTTCCTCTTTGTCCACATCCTTGCCCGAATCTGATGCCCCCTGAGTTTTTGATCATAGTCATTCTTATTGGTATGAAGTGGAATCTCAGGGTAGTTTTGATTTGCATTTCCCTGATGACTAAGGATGTTGAACATTTTTTTAGATGCTTTTCAACCATTCCATATTCCTCTGTTGAGAATTCTTTGTTTAGCTCTGTACCACATTTTTATTTGGGTTTTTTGGTTCCCTGGAGTCTAACTTCTTGAGTTCTTTGTATATATTGGATATTAGCCTGCTATTGGATTTAGAATTGATAAAGATCTTTTCTTAATCTGTTCCATGCTTTTTTATGTTATTGACAGCATCCTTTGCCTTACAGAAGCTTTGCAATTTTGTGAGGTCCCTTTTGTTGATTCTTGAATTCTTACAGTACAAGCCATTGGTGTTGTTTAGGAATTTTTCCCCTGTTCCCAAATGTTCAAGGCTCTTCCCCACTTTCTCCTCTATAAGTTTCAGTATATCTGATTTTATGTGAAGGTCCTTGATCCACTTGAACATGAGATTTATCCAAGGAATTAAGAATGGATTGATTTGCATTCTTCTACATGATAACCTCTACTTGTGCCAGCACCATGTGTTGAAAAAGCTGTCTTTTTTCCACTGGATGATTTTAGCTCCTTTGTCAAAGATCAAGTAACCATAGGTGTATGGATTCATTTCTGGGCCCTCAATTCTATTCCATTGATCTACCTGTCTGTCACTACATCAATACCATGCAGTTTTTATCAAAATTGCTCTGTAGTACAGCTTGAGGTCAGGCATCGTGATTCCCCCAGAAGCTCTTTTATTGCTGAGAACAGTTTTTGCTGTTCTAGGTTTTTTGTTATTCCAGATGAATTTGCAAATGGCTCTTTCTAACTCTGTGAAGAATGGAGTTGGAATGTTGATGGGTGTTACAATGAATCTGTAGATTGCTTTTGGCAAGATGGCCATTTTTACTATATTAATCCTGCCAGACTATGAGTATGGGAGATCTTTCCATCTTCTGAGATCTTCTACACTTTCTTTCTTCAGAGACTTGAAGTTCTTGTCATATAGATTTTTCACTTCCTTAGTTAGAGTCACACTAAGGTGTTTTATAATTTTTTGTGACTATTGTGAAGGATGTTGTTTCCCTAATTTCTTTCTCATCCTGTCTATCCTTTGTGTAGAGAAAGGCCACTGATTTGTTTGAGTTAATTTCATATCCACCTACTGCACTGAAGCTGGTTTTCAGGTTTAGGAGTTCTCTGGTGGAATTTTCAGGGTCACTTATATATACTATCTTATCATCTACAAATAGTGATATTTTGACTTCTTCCTTTCCAATTTGTATTCCCTTGATCTCCTTTTGTTTTCTAATTGTTCTGGCTAGGACTTCAAATATTATATTGAATATGTAGGGAGAGAGTGGGCAGCCTATTCAATTCAATTCATTTGCAGATGATATGATAGTATATATGTGACCCTAAAAATTCCACCAGAGAACTCCTAAACCTGAAAACCAGCTTCAGTGCAGTAGGTGGATATGAAATTAACTCAAACAAATCAGTGGCCTTTCTCTACACAAAGGATAGACAGGATGAGAAAGAAATTAGGGAAACAACATCCTTCACAATAGTCACAAAAAATATAAAACACCTTAGTGTGACTCTAACTAAGGAAGTGAAAAATCTATATGACAAGAACTTCAAGTCTCTGAAGAAAGAAAGTGTAGAAGATCTCAGAAGATGGAAAGATTTCCCATACTCATGGATTGGCAGGATTGATGTGTTCTTGAATTTAGTTTGTGAGAATTTTATTGAGTATTTTTGCATCAATATTCATAAGGGGTATTGGTCTGAAGTTCTCTTTCTTTGTTGGGTCTCTGTGTGGTTTAGGTATCGGAGTAATTGTGGCTTCATAGAATGAATTGGGTAGAATGCCTTCTTTTTCTATTGTGTGGAATAGTTTGAGGAGAATTGGAATTAGATCTTCTTTGAAGGTCTGATAGAATTCTGCACTATACCCATCTGGTCCTTTGCGGTTTTGGTTGGGAGACTTTTAATGACTGCTTCTATTTCTATAGGGGTGATGGGACTATTTAGATTGTTAATCTGATGCTGGTTTAACTTGGGTACCTGGTATCTCTCAGGAAAATTTTTTATTTAATCCAGGTTTTCCAGTTTTGTTGAGTATAGGCTTTTGTATTAGGATCTGATGATTTTTCTTTTAATTTCCTCAGTTTCTGTTGTCATGTCTCCCATTTTGTTTCTGCTTTTGTTGGGAGCTATTAAGACAACTCAATTGTCCTGATCTCTGAATTGGGCCTCTCCCCCCAGAAGAAAAGGGGGTCAAAAGCGGGCCACTAATGCACCACTCTGAGAACAACCACAGATTGTTCCAGCCCTAAGTCAGCGCCGGATGTCCTGACTACAAGATGTACCCTGATACCACCAAGTTCCTGCTTCCCTGTGTAGTCGCCAAAAGAAAATTTTCCGTTGCCCCATCCCTCCTGCTGAGAAGTACTTCCTCCTTTGCTTGTGCATTTAAGCCTTGAGCCTTGCTGAATACAGGGACACCTTGATGCTAACCAGACTGTTTCCGTGTGTTCTTGCACTTGGTGTCTGTCTTTCTTTCCCCTGATTTGGTTCTTAGGAGAAGGTCCCCTCAAGACCCTCGAATAACTGGACCTGCTGGACAGGTCATGCTTTTGCTGATTAGAATACTGTCTCTGTGCCTCTAGTTAGTCTGACTCAGGGTTTATTTATTTTGTTGGTTTTCTCAAAGAACCAACTCCTGGTTTTGTTGATTCTTTGTATAGTTTTTGTTTGTTTATTTGTTTCCTCTTGGTTGATTTCAGCCCTGAGTTTGATTATTTCCTGTCGTCTACTCCTCCTGGGTGAATTTTCTTTTTGTTCTAGAGCTTTCAGATGTGCTGTCAAGCTGCAAGGTGAAGATCCTTTCCCAATCTGTTGGTGGTTTTTTTGTCTTATTGATGGTGTCTTTAGCCTTGCAGAAGCTTTGTAGTTTCATGAGGTCCCACTTGTCAATTCTCGATCTTACAGCACAAGCCATTACTGTTCTATTCAGGAATTTTTCCCCTGTGCCCATATCTTCAAGGCTTTTCCCCACTTTCTCCTCTATAAGTTTCAGTGTCTCTGGTTTTATGTGAAGTTCCTTGACCCACTTAGACCTGACCTTAGTACAAGGAGATAGGAATGGATCGATTCGCATTCTTCTACATGTTAACAACCAGTTGTGCCAGCACCATTTGTTGAAAATGCTGTCTTTCTTCCACTGGATGTTTTTAGCTCCCTTGTCGAAGATCAAGTGACCATAGGTGTGTGGGTTCATTTCTGGGTCTTCAATTCTATTCCATTGGTCTATTTGTCTGTCACTATACCAGTACCATGCAGTTTTTATCACAATTGCTCTGTAGTAGAGCTTTAGGTCCGGCATGGTGATTCCACCAGAGGTTCTTTTATCCTTGAGAAGAGTTTTTGCTATACTAGGTTTTTTGTTATTCCAGATGATTTTGCTGATTGCACTTTCTAATTCGTTGAAGAATTGAGTTGGAATTTTTATGGGGATTGCATTGAATCTGTAGATTGCTTTTGGCAAGATAGCCATTTTTACAATGTTGATCCTGCCAATCCATGAGCATGGGAGATCTTTCCATCTTCTGAGATCTTCTATAATTTCTTTCTTCAGAGACTTGAAGTTTTTATTATACAGATCTTTCACTTCCTTAGTTAGAGTCACGCCAAGATATTTTATATTATTTGTGACTATTGAGAAGGGTGTTGTTTCCCTAATTTCTTTCTCAGCCTGTTTATTCTTTGTGTAGAGAAAGGCCATTGATTTGTTTGAGTTAATTTTATATCCAGCTACTTCACCGAAGCTGTTTATCAGGCTTAGGAGTTCTCTGGTGGAATTTTTAGGGTCACTTATATATACTATCATATCATCTGCAAAAAGTGATATTTTGACTTCATCTTTTCCAATTTGTATCCCTTTGATCTCCTTTTGTTGTTGAATTGCTCTGGCTAGGACTTCAAGTACAATGTTGAATAGGTATGGAGAAAGTGGACAGCCTTGTCTAGTCCCTGATTTTAGAGGGATTGCTTCAAGCTTCTCACCATTTACTTTGATGTTGGCTACTGGTTTGCTGTAGATTGCTTTTATCATGTTTAGGTATGGGCCTTGAATTCCTGATCTTTCCAAGACTTTTATCATGAATGGGTGTTGGATCTGTCAAATGCTTTTTCCGCATCTAACGAGATGACCATGTGGTTTTGTCTTTGAGTTTGTTTATATACTGGATTACGTTGATGGATTTCCGTATATTGAACCATCCCTGCATCCCTGGGATGAAACCTACTTGGTCAGGATGGATGATTGTTTTGATGTGTTCTTGGATTCGGTTAGCAAGAACTTTATTGAGGATTTTTGCATCAATATTCATAAGGGATATTGGTCTGAAGTTTTCTATCTTTGTTGGGTCTTTTTGTGGTTTAGGTATCAGAGTAATTGTGGCTTCATAGAATGAGTTGGGTAGAGTACCTTCTGTTTCTATTTTGTGGAATAGTTTGTGAAGAACTGGGATTAGATCTTCTTTGAAGGTCTGATAGAACTCTGCACTAAACCCATCTGGTCCTGGGCTTTTTTTAGTTGGGAGACTATTAATGACTGCTTCTATTTCTTTGGGGGATATAGGGCTGTTTAGATCATTAACCTGATCTTGATTCAATTTTGGTACCTGGTATCTGTCTAGGAACTTCTCCATTTCATCCAGGTTCTCCAGTTTTGTTGAGTATAGCCTTTGGTAGAAGGATCTGATGGTGTTTTGGATGTCTTCAGGATCTGTTGTTATGTCTCCTTTTTCATTTCTGATTTTGTTAATTAGGATGCTTTCCCTGTGCCCTCTAGTGAGTCTGGCTAAGGGTTTATCTATCTTGTTGATTTTCTCAAAGAACCAGCTCCTTGATTGGTTGATTCTTTGAATAGTTTTTCTTGTTTCCACTTGGTTGATTTCGCCCCTGAGTTTGATTATTTCCTGCCGTCTACTCCTCTTGGGTGAATTTGCTTCCTTTTATTCTAGTGCTTTTAGGTGTGTTGTCAAGCTGCTAATGTGTGCTCTCTCTAGTTTCCTTTTGGAGGCACTCAGAGCTATGAGTTTTCCTCTTAGAAATGCTTTCATTGCGTTCCATAAGTTTGGGTATGTTGTGACTTCATTTTCATTGAACTCTAAAAAGTCTTTAATTTCTTTCTTTATTCCTTCCTTGACCAAGGTATCATTGAGAAGAGTGTTGTTCAGATTCCACGTGAAGGTTGGCTTTCTATTATTTATTTTGTTATTGAAGATCAGCCTTAGTCCATGGTGATCTGATAGGATGCATGGGACAATTTCAATATTTTTGTATCTGTTGAGGCCTGTTTTGTGACCAATTATGTGGTCAATTTTGGAGAAGGTACCATGAGGTGCTGAGAAGAAGGTATATCCTTTTGTTTTAGGATAGAATGTTCTGTAGATATCTGCCAGATCCATTTGATTCATAATTTCTCTTAGTTTCTCTGTGTCCCTGTTTAGTTTCTGTTTCCATGATCTGTCCATTGGTGAAAGTGGTGTGTTGAAGGCTCCCACTATTATTGTATGAGGTGCAATGTGTGCTTTGAGATTTACTAAAGTTTCTTTAATGAATGTGGCTGCCTTTGTATTTGGAGCATAGATATTCAGGATTGATAGTTCCTCTTGGAGGATTTTACCTTTGATGAGTATGAAGTGTCCCTCTTTGTCTTTTTTAATGACTTTGGGTTGGAAGTCAATCTTATCAGATATTAGAATGGCTACTCCAGCTTGTTTCTTCATGCCATTTGCTTGGAAAATTGTTTTCCAGCCTTTCATTCTGAGGTAGTGTCTATCCTTTTCTCTGAGATGAGTTTCCTGTAAGCAGCAAAATGTTGGGTCTTATTTGTGTAGCCAGTTTGTTAGTCTATGTCTTTTTATCGGGGAGTTCAGTCCATTGATATTAAGAGATATTAAGGAAAAGTAATTGTTGTTTCCTGTTATTTTTGTTGTTAAAGTTGGCATTTTGTTCTTGTGGCTGTCTTCTTTTAGGTTTGTTGAGGGATTACCTTCTTGTTGTTTCTAGGGCGTGGTTCCTGTCCTTGTATTGGTTTTTTTCTGTTATTATCCTTTGAAGGGCTGGATTCGTGGAGAGATAATGTGTGAATTTGGTTTTGTCGTGGAATACTTTGGTTTCTCCATCTATGTTAATTGAGAGTTTGGCTGGGTATAGTAGCCTGGGCTGGAATTTGTGTTCTTTTAGTGTCTGTATAACATCCGTCCAGGATCTTCTGGCTTTCATAGTCTCTGGTGAAAAATCTGGTGTAATTCTGATAGGCTTGCCTTTATATGTTACTTGGCCTTTTTCTCTTACTGCTTTTAGTATTCTATCTTTATTTAGAGCATTTGTTGTTCTGATTATTATGTGTCGGGAGGTATTTCTTTTCTGGTCCAGTCTATTTGGAGTTCTGTAGGCTTCTTGTATGTTCATGGGCATCTCTTTCTTTAGATTTGGGAAATTTTCTTCTATAATTTTGTTGAAGATGTTTGCTGGTCCTTTGAGTTGAAAATCTTCATTCTCATCCACTCCTATTATCCGTTGGTTTGGTCTTCTCATTGTGTCCTGTATTTCTTGGATGTTTTGAGTTAGGATCTCTTTGCATTTTACATTTTCCTTGATTGTTGTGCCGATGTTTTCTATGGAATCTTCTGCACCTGAGATTCTCTCTTCCATCTCTTGTATTCTGTTGCTGATGCTGGTATCTATGGTTCCAGATTTCTTTCCTAGGGTTTCTATCTCCAGTGTTGCCTCATTTTGGGTTTTCTTTATTGTGTCTACTTCCCTTTTTAGGTCTAGTATGGTTTTGTTCATTTCCATCATCTGTTTGGATGTGTTTTCCTGTTTTTCTGTAAGGACTTCTACCTGTTTGATTATGTTATCCTGTTTTTCTTTAAGGATTTGTAACTCTTTAGCAGTGTTCTCCTGCAATTCTTTAAGGGATTTTTGTGCTTCCTCTTTAGTGTCCTCTGCCTGTTTAGCATTGTTCTCCTGTATTTCTTTAAGTGTGTTATTAAAGTCCTTCTTGAAGTCCTCTACCATCATCAGGAGATATGCTTTTAGATCCGTGTCTAGCTTTTCCGGTGTGTTGGGGTGCCCTGGACTGGGCGAAGTGGGGGTGCTGGGTTCTGATGATGGTGAGTGGTCTTGGTTTCTGTTAGTAAGATTATTACGTTTACCTTTCGCCATCTGGTAATCTCTGGGGTTAGTTGTTATCGTTGTCACTGTTAAAAGATTGGAGCAGAATCTGTGTTCCACTCACCAGCAGTCCCAAAATCCTGCTGCGGTGGTCGTGGGTAGCTGGCGGTTGTCAGGCAACCCTGCACTCCAGCTACCCCTGCGCTGATCCGGCCGGATGAGGCCTGTGGCCCTACTCAGGCCGGTTTCTGCTTCCCTAACTAATGCAGTCTCAGGTCCCGCGCACAATTGGATTGGAGCAGAAGCTGTGTTCCACTCACCAGAAGTCTTAAGATCTTGTGGCGGGTGTTGTGGGTAGCTGGCGAGTGTCAGCCGACCCTGCGCCCCAGCTGCCCCGGTGCTTTTCTGACCGGAAGAGGGTTGTGGCCCTATGTAGGCTGGATTTCTCTCTCCCCAACCAGAGCAGTCTCAGGTCCCGCGTGATTGGACTGGAGCAGAAGCTGTGTTCCACTCACCAGCAGTCCCAAAATCCTGCGGCGGGGGTCGTGGGTAGCTGGCGGGTGTCAGGCAACCCTGCGCTCCAGCTACCCCGGCGCTGATCCGGCCGGATGAGGCCTGTGGCCCTACTCAGGCCGGTTTCTGCTTCCCTAACTAATGCAGTCTCAGGTCCCGCGCACAATTGGATTGGAGCAGAAGCTGTGCTCCACTCACCAGAAGTCTTAAGATCCTGTGGCGGGTGTTGTGGGTAGCTGGTGAGTGTCAGCCGACCCTGCGCCCCAGCTGCCCCGGTGCTTTTCTGACCGGATGAGGCTTGTGGCCCTATGTAGGCCGGATTTCTCTCTCCCCAACCAGAGCAGTCTCAGGTCCCGCGTGATTGGACTGGAGCAGAAGCTGTGTTCCACTCACCAGCAGTCCCAAAATCCTGCGGCGGGGGTCGTGGGTAGCTGGCGGGTGTCAGGCAACCCTGCGCTCCAGCTACCCTGGCGCTGATCTGGCCGGATGAGGCCTGTGGCCCTACTCAGGCCGGTTTCTGCTTCCCTAACTAATGCAGTCTCAGGTCCCGTGCGCCTCATTAAATTTTTAAGTCTTTAATTTTGATCTTTATTTCTTCCTTTACCAAGTTATCATAGGCCAAACTCATCAGATAATTCATTAAGATGCTTTTCCTAGGGGACTTGAGAGACTTCTCAGCAGTTAAGAGCATTTGCTGCTTTTGCAAGAACCCACCTTCAGTTGCAAGGACCCACATTTAGTTGAATGGGTAACAGTTCTGTTCTCAGAACCCAAGTCTGTGGCTTGCAATCACTTCAAAATTCCAGCTCAAAGAGGATCTGGTCTTTATGGGCACTTGGACTCACATCCACATCATCCTCACTCAAACACACACATGCATACACATAAGAAAATAAAATAAATCTTAAAACAATGTTAAGACTCTCTTCTCAGAGGTTCCAGGTTGTGACAGGTTGACAGTAGAAATCAACCACACATGGAAATCAGTAAGAAAGGGAAATGGCAACATTGTGCCAAAGAGTCTCAAGGCCTTGGTATCCGGTGGAGAGACATTATATAGTATTACCCATAGAACCTATCACCTAGAAAGTAAATTGTCACACCTCTCAGACTGTTGAATTTCCCCCCATACACACAAAAGGTTTTTATTCCTTAACCACCACATAAAAGATGCAGACAGGAAATGAGCAAGTCTAGTTCATTACCATCAGGCCATTCACAGTTCCACCGCTCATTTTATCTACTGCCATTCAGAATCATTTGGTTTTCTTGCAGCGTTTGCTGGCTTTGTGAAGCTTCTTAAAGAAGAGAATGTTGGTTCTAATATACACATTGGAGATATTTGGGTTACTCACAGATGTTTCATCTCTTTGTGCTTGAAATACTTCCTATTTCAAAACCAGCTATCCAGTAAGTATTGTGCTGTTTTTTCTCTGGCTCCTGTAAGACCTGACAACCCCAAGAGCTGCCATCAGGTTCAGGACAACAAAGACTGTTCTCCTTGAGCATGAAGTATTCTGAGACTATTATCAATACTGCTAGGCGAGAGTTTTGTATAACATTTGTTTCGGAACAGATCTCTGACAGGAGCTGCCAAATGAGAGAATACCCAACACCTGCAGACAAAGCCCTGGCAGCCGCATGGTCTCCTTTTCCTAATGTGTCCATGTAAACTAAATCGCTGTTCTTTATTATTACTTATTGGTTTCATTCTAGTGAGAATAGGTAACCAACCCTGGGTTGTTTGGGCAGCTAGGGCCTATGCTGTGACTCTGCACAAATTCACCAACACCCATGTGACGATGTCTGGGTTTGGGGAGAAGCCTTGACTGAATGTGTATTCTTGACATGGGCATAGCTTTGTCAAGGACCAATACATCAGACTCCTATAAGTTTAACAAAGCCTTCCCTAGGGTTTAGGTTCCCAGGGATAGCAAAGCTTTGCTCCAGTCTGAGTGTGAATGTTGCTGCTCTGTGTGAGTACCAGGGTTTAGAAATGACAGACCAGTATATGCAAAGACTGGCAACTGCAGTTTCCTCCTCCAGGATGTTTATACCCTGAGACAGCTCACCTACAGAGATTTACTACAAGACTAGCTAACTCTTTCTGCTAGGTTAAACATAATAATGAATAATAAACATAATGAAGATTTAGGCTTGCTGTGTGGTTAGTACCACTCCATCAGAATGCTCACAACCCACTTGACCCCAGCTTTTCTGTACATATCTCCATATGTCTCTTCTTTGTTCATTCTCTCACCACCTCAGTCAGGTCAAGTCCAAAGACGTGCAGATCAAGGTACCTATGGTGGAGTCGGAAGCCATCCTATACTGGTATTCAGTAAATAAGTGGTCTGGTAGTCCATAGAGGACATGTGCTCACAGATAAGCACTTGAAAAATCAGAATTTTTAACTATGCAGGCTTATTTCTTCATGAAAGAAATTGACAGCTCTTTTCCCTCCAGAAGACTGTGAATGGGTGTGTTAATATCCAGTAATATTTGCTATTCTGTACAGACAGCCCTCATCGGAAGACCCCAGAATTCTGAACATTATCAACCAATAGAACCCATCATCTTTGTGTTTATTACAAATACTCCCTCCCTAGACCCTTATCCTGAGCAGCTTCTCAGTTAATAGAACCAGTTCTAGTGGGAAAAGTCACAGGTGCTTTGGTAAAGGCATGATGAACTTTGCAGGGCAGACTTAATGTAGCCCCACACCTTAAGTTTTGTTGTGATAATTTCTAGGATGAAACTTCCCCCCAAAGTTTTACTATATTTAAATATATAAAGAATACATTTCTTGGTGTCAGACTCCAGAAGTTTTCACCCAACACTGGCTAAGTCATGCTGACCCAAGGTTCATGTTTAACCTAACCCAGATCATCTTGCTGCCAGCCATTACAGTAGTCATTTGAATAGTGAGCAGCAGTCTTCTTTCCTGGTTTTGTTCATCCCCATGTCCAAAGCAATTGACAAAGGCATACAGCTCTTATGACAGTGTACCAAAGGTCCTAACAAGTGCCCTGCAAACTCTTTACCTTTTCTTCCTGCTCCCAGGGAAGTTGTTTGTTTGTGTATTTGGTAGCTTCCATAGTGAATCAAGATCACATACGTCCCACAAGCACCCTAGCAAGGACAACCATACAGAGAAGTACAATCAAGGAAATTCAGTGAGCCTTTTCCAGGACTGAATGGTAACAGAACCACAAAATGAGGCACTGAAATTAGGAGTAGAAATATCCCTTACAAAGGCTTCTTCCAATTCAGTGATGGAAGCTGCAGACCTTTTTCTTTTCAGAGCATTGCCAGTCATCAAACAAGAGGAGAGAGTTTAGAAACATAGGCAACACATACATTCAGAAGACACTTGCTGAAGAGATTAGTAAAAATATTTAGAGAACAGAGGTGCAATGCACATTTGGATGGTAATTGAGTCAGAATATAGCATGTCTAGGAGAGCAGTAGGAAAGAGCTATTACGAAGTCAAAGAGAAAGGGACCAATTATTTCTAAACATTTATGTGAGCTAGCTACCCAGAATATATACACAGATAAACACAAGGCATGATTTATGTATTTAAGGAATCCCCTATGTAGTGGAAATGCTTTTAACTTGAAGGGTCATTATATAGTCAGCATTGTGATAAAGATTGCAATGAGTTTCATTTGAAAATAGTTAAGTGACCTTTCCTGAGAAGACATGAACAAATGTCCATCAGCTACATATAGGATAACTAGGACAGACCAGAAGAAACTATGGCACTCATGTCCAATTTACCAAATCAGTAAATTGCTCATAGGTATTACTTATAGGAACATGGGTGACTCAGAGTCACTATAGAGGATGAAGATGAAAGCTGCATCCCTTAATTTCCATGCTCAACCTGTAGGCAGTTCCACAAGAGCCACTTCTTCCCTAGCAAGGCTTTACTGCCTTGGTTATCTTCTGGTACAGTCTTGTGGATCTTGTAACTCTTTGAAATTGTCAATTTCAGTAGCTTGAAATTGAGTTTATGAATCCATCTCTTTGGGAAGAAGCCAAATTTTACTCATAGGCTAAACGTATTCATTCTTTGATTGAAACAGTTTTATATACATCCAATTATGTGAATGTTAAGAATTTACAAAGTTCAGATCTTCTTAGTAAGGAAAAAAAAACCCAAGAACTAGATCAGCTACATAAACAAGGTTGGTCTTCAAAGTTCACTCATTCTTTTCTTCAGACACGTGTTGTTGTTGTTGTTGTTGTTGTTGTTGTTGTTGTTGTTGTTCTTCTTCTTCTTCTTCTTCTTCTTCTTCTTCTTCTTCTTCTTCCTCCTCCTCCTCCTCCTCCTCCTCCTCCTCTTGTTTGGTTGGATTTAGTGGGGTGGAAGGAAGATTGGTTGTGGTTGCTGTTGTTGGTGTGTGTGTTTGGTGTTGTTAAAATAGGATCTCACATATGCCAAAGTAGTACTGAATTTATTCCCTATATAGCCAAAGATTATCTGAACTTCTGATGCTCCTACCAAGTGCTAGGATTACAGGTAATAACCACCATACCCAGGTTATGCTGTGTTAGATATTTAGCCCAGGACATCATGCATGATAGGAAGCATGCATACAACCAACTGAGCTATGTCTTCAGCCCATATTTTGCCATAGATTCATCAGTTCTCTCTCTCTCCCTCTCTCTCTCTCTCTCTCTCTCTCTCTCTCTCTCTCTCTCTCTCTCTCTCCTTTTGATCTAACCCCCTGTTCCTGTCTTATTTCCATTCTCTACTCTTTTTTTGTAGGATACACTGTGTGAGATAGATGCATGAATGTACAGGAGTTAGATACCTGAAGGCACAACATGGCCAGTGGTTTACAAGACAAGTCTAACCCCACTATTGTAGAAGATTATTTTAATAACAGATTCAGGAATAAAGCTGGTATGGACTTTTAGTTTAGATGTTTGTATTAGTCACTTTTCTGTTGCTGGGATAAAAAATACTGTAACCAACACAACGTATAAAAGGAAAGTGCAAGCTCACATCTGGAAGCACACACTAGAAGCAGAGTGGGCAAATTGGAGTAGGAATAAGTCTCTAAACTCTCAAAGCCTGCCTCCAGTATCATACCTCCTCCAACAAGGCAACACATAAAGCTCCCTAATCAGCATCACAAACTGGAGACCAAGTATTCAGCTACACGAGCCCTTGGGAGACAGCCGAATTCAAACTACCCAAAATCTTAATTCTAAAGGTACTTTATCATTTGGAACACTCAAACATGTCCCTAACTAACTCAGGTCTCACCAGAGAGACTGCACCACCTTGCTGAGGGATCCAATCTACCCTATCCATATATTGGACTTGATTCTAACACCAAGGGACTGTGGCAACCTACAAGAGCCAGCATATTATGGACTGAAATTCTAATTCTATGAGTCTTAGGTCACTCTGATAATATGCTTTAAAAACTATTTTTATTACAGCATATCTCATAAAGCTTTCAATGTGGAAATATTTTCAGTTCTCTAGTAGTAGTCAATCCTAGGATAGACAAGAGTATCTCCTGTAGGGCCAGCAAAGATGTCACAGAACTTCATCTTCAAGGAATGGTTTGGAGAGGACTACAGAAAACTATGTAGGAAAGATGGCTAGGAATGGAAGCTTAGAGATATTCCTCATCACAAAAACAACATCCCGTGTAAAATCTCCCTGCTTTGGCCATTTCCTTACCTCTTTCTGTCCCTTACACTTTTTGTCCCCAGTCCTTCATCCATCACCAATGGAAGCACATGTTCTCTCTGTGTGATTATTACAGGCAGGAGAACCAAAAGTCCTCTGTTCTTTCCAACTGTACCCTCCCAGTCTACCCAAGTAAACCATAGGCATTGTCACTGGGACAGCATATTTATTTCATTATTTTAGCTAGAGTACTCAGAATCATTTGGTCTTAATGTTTCATATTTTCCACCAAAAGTTCCCTAATCTATTCTCCACAGAAATGGATGTTTTTCTATCTATATATTCTAAGCTTAAAGTACAACACTTATCACAGACTGTCCTCAAATACAATGGGCTTGTTTTTGTCTCCTCTACATGCTAAAAGTTTCTTTAGCAGCAGAAAAAATGTGCCTGCTTATTTTCAACTAAACTGAATTGGCCTTTTGAATTAAGATTTTTTTATGACAAAGTGGAAAGGTAGGCATGAAAGTATTTGTAGTTATTAGTAAGTGATAACATGGAGGGAAAATGGCTTGAAAACTAATTGATAAGGTTAGAGAGATAGCTCAGAGGTTTAAAACACAGATTGCACTTGGAGAAGACATGAATCTAGTTCGCAGCACCCATGTGAGGTGACTCACAATCAACGATAACTCCAGCTTCACAGCATCTGATGTCTGCTTTTGTCTTCTGAGGGAATCTGTACTCCAGCACACATGCACACACATACACACACACACACATACCACTAAAAGTAAAATAATTAAGGGCTCAGTGGGGATACTGACAGAAATTTTGTATGAATAAGATTACAATTCATGTCTTTCCAACACATTGGGGGTTATCACCTTAGACCCCAATCTCAAAAGCTTGTTTCTTGTTTGTGTGCTCATTATGCATATTCTCACCCACATCTCAAGGGGCAGGAGTTTTGCATTAAGCATAGTCATGAAAGAAGAACATACCCCTTATTCTATCCATGAACAATGGGAAAAGATACCGCAGTCTGCTCCAAAGCCAGAGAAGAAATTCAAGGAATCTTTCTGTACTAAGTATGACTTAGCTCTTTATGCTCAAATAAAGAAGAGCTAAGGACTTGTGAGTAAAACACTTTTAGGCTGATTGAATACATATGTTAAGACATAGATGGCCTCTCAAACCCCAGAAAGTAATCACAGTAAAGAAGCCAAATTCTAGATGAAGAAAGCTAGAGTCATGAGGACCATGAATTTATTACTCTGGATTAGACATAGGGAAGTGACTCTGACAGTAAAGCTCTTAGCATAAGAAGTGATCAAGAAGATTCCTTAAGATATCCTGGTGTCTACATAACTGACGAAGTGGCTCTTGGTATGGCAAGAAGATATTCTCTTTACAGTCTCTGTACATGGAACATCTGCTTGAAGGGTCAAAAAGTGGGTCTATATCTTGGTTACTATTGCTGTGAAGAAACACCATGGCCAATGCAGTTCTCATAAAAGAAAACATATAATTGGGCAGTTGCTGACATTCTTCGAGGATTAATCCATTATTATCATGGCAGAAAGCATGGCAGAAGGTTGGCAGGCAGAAGCTGAGAGCTTACATACTGATACACAAGCATCAGGTAGAAAGAGAGAGAGAGAGAGAGAGAGAGAGAGAGAGAGAGAGAGAGAGAGAGAGAGAGACTAGGCCTGGTATGGGCCACTGCATTCTCAAAGCGCACCCCCAGCAACACTTTCTTCAACAAGGCAACATTCCTAATCCTTCTAATCCTCTCAAACAGTTCTCATACATGAAGACTAAGAATTCAAATATATGAGCCTATGGGAACAATTCATATTCAAACCACAGGCAGGAAGTTCTAGGAAACATTCTCATAGATGCCCAGAAGAATTAAAGCAATTTTTAGTGTCTTTGATGATATGACTAGTAATATGGAATAAAACCCTAATACACAGCAGGTGAAGGAAAACAGAACGCTGGCCATAGATGGGGCTACTTAACAGAAGTATACCACTTATTTCAGCCAAAGGTGCTGAGCCTTTGTGGATGATGTTAGTTGCTCTAGTCCATCTCTCCCAGTGACCAGAAACTGCCTTACCTGCATTTGACAGCATAAAATTCAGCTTCTCCACAAAGGTTAACAAGGATCTGAAACAGTACCATAGAACAAATCAGTTCCCATGAGCCTCTTTGAGACTCCCTCTAACCATTGCATTTCAGAGTCTAAAAGTTGGCCCTATGGATCTGCATTTGAATGTTGTCAACCTAAACTTACTGAGTGTTTATCACTGTAGTTCAGGGATATCTTGAATGTTGTGGAGGATAATGTGCTGGACACTCCAATCACCTTTTCCTTTTTTCCTACACTAAGCCTTGAACTTCATGGAGTTAAATTGATGATGGCCCAGTCCAGATGCAGATGGCTAGAAATGAGCGCAAATCTCAGGGACCTCAAAGTTTGGAGAAAACCTGTGTACCAGACCCTGAAAATGGACTGGCTACTACAAGTTAGAAAACAGAATGCAACAACTTGATTCTGGAAATTAAACAGTTTCACAATTAATTGATCATAAATCCAAATGACTTTGAACTCCTTATTCTTCTGACACAAATATCTCTGATAAATTTTTCTCTCTAAACAGAGACAATCCAGATTATATTGATTTTCTTCTGGCCTATAGAGTGCTATAGACAAATATAAAATAAAATTTGCATGAAATGAACCATTAATTTCCAAAAATTATGAAATTTTTTTTTACAAGTAAGAGAGAGTAGAATAATCCTGACTCTGGGACTAAATGAAAATCTGAGACTCTGCTAGGTAAAAAGGCATCTTTGTAATAGGATTATCTAAATTATGGACTGAAATTCACAGTGATGATTGGCTTGGACCATGTTTAGGAACAGTGTTCTTGAGGTACTGCTTGACCCAACATCTAGTTATCTACATTATCAGGCCTACATCTTAGCCTTTCCTCAGCTTCACATAATTAAGCAATGTAAACCATATTGCTAGTGAACTATAATTGGGATAATAGTAACTCACAGATCTGGGCTGAATTTAGCCATCCCTCTTTATGTATGTAAAAATTTCTGGTGACACTTATGTAAAGTTATTGTATATAGTTTCTGCCAAAGGTTATGAAAACAGGAAAAACATAGACAACAGATTTTTAAACTTTGCATTGGTCATGTTGTAAAAAGTCTTCATTTTCATTTTCAAAGATGTGTCTTACTAAAATGGGTTTCTGTGCTGTGTTAGACACAGAGCCAGTTCAAAGGATATGGCTCCACCTACCACACCTCCTGAATTTCTAAGTTATTTTATTATTGGAAAAAGCTGACAGGATTATTGCTGAAAAAAAGTCTAAGCATACCTGTAGACATTAAGTATCTTTACTTTGTAGCATGGAATTGTTTATACACAAGCCAATTTAGAATGCATGAGTTAGTTTTCCTTTAAAGTTAATAAGGGTCTGAAGAGAAGGCTCATCAGGTAAAAGAACGTGTTGCCAAGCCTGACCTCAGTTGTCTTTTTTTGTTTTGTTTTGTTTTGTTTTGTTTTGTTTTTTGTTGTTTTTTTTTTCCTGAAATCCACATGGTGGAAACAATAAAATTCCTGGAAGTTGTCCTTTGACCTTCACAGATGTACTCTGTCATGCGTATGGACAAACATATATTCACAAGCACAAAATAAATAAGTATGAATAATAAGAAGAAAGTATATAAGTTTTGAAGTATTACATCCTATATAATTGTATTATGATTTTCTACTGAAAACAAGGTACCCAAAACAAAACAACTTTAGCATACTCTATGAAAAATCAGATTCACTAAGTCATATAAATTTTACCTAAATTGTGTGTGTGTGTATGTGTGTGTGTGTGTGTGTGCATGCGCACGCGTGCGTGTGCATGCAAGTGTGTGCAGTGTGCATACATGAATATTGATTATACTTCTCTATCACACTTCATTCTATTCCCTTGAGGAAGGATTTCTCACTGAACACAAGGGCCACTGTTTTGGAAAGGATGACTCCCAGCATATGCCTGGCTTTGCCTCCCTACACTGGAGATATAGATATATGCAGCTATGCCTTGGGGAAAACAAAACAAAACAGAAACAAGAACCATGAAATTGAGAAATTCAAACTCAGATGTTTAAGCCATCTTCTCATTCTTTAAAATAGTTTTCAGAGAAGAAGCTCTGCTCACAGGTGCTCTAACATGCCCAGGATCATAGGATCAGAGGTGAGGAGGACACAACATCTGTTGCAACACCAGGAGGAACTGGGACCAGTGGGATCTGGGGACACAGTAACTATGCCCAACCAGTGGCATGGGTTCCTTCCATTCTGGGCCAGTGCCCTGAGAAGACCTTGGGCATGAACTCCATAGTCAGTCCCACAACACTCAGAGGAAGCTCCACTCCCAGGCACTCTAACAAGCCCAGGAGCCCAGGAGCCCAGGATACAAGGAGCTTATGCACACCAGGATCTCAGGTTCCCAGGGGCAGCTTGACTCCCAGGAGCTTTGACACACCTAGGATCTCAGGATCCCAGGATCCCAGAATAACAGGACAAAACAGAGAGCTGGACTTTGAAGAGTACTGACAGAAGCAGGATTTCAGGAAGGACAGGTTCCAGTCAGATAGAGAGAGGGCAGGTAGGACTATAGATAACCAGATGGCAGTAGGCAAGTGTAAGAACACAAGCAATAGAAACCAAGGTTATACACCATTACATCAGAAAAGCAAGATTCAGATAAAAAATCATGATGATGATAGAGGATTTTAAGAAGGACAAAAAAAAAAAAAAAAAAAAAAAAACTCCCTTAAAGAAATACAGGAGAACACAAGTAAACAGCTAGAAGCCCTTAAAGAGGAGACACAAAAAAATCCCTTAAAGAATTACAGGAAAACACATTCAAACAGGCAAAGGAAAGGACCAAAACTATCCAGGGTCTAAAAATAGAAATAGAAACAATAAAGAAATCACAAAGGAAGACAACACTGGAGAAAGAAAACCTAGGAAAGAGATCAGGAGTCATAGATGCAAGCATTACCAACAGAATACAAGAGATAGAAGAGAGTAGCTCAGGTGCAAAAGATACCATAGAAAACATTGACACAACAGTCAAGAAAATGCTAAATTCAAAAACATCCAGGAAATCCAGGACACAATGAGAAAACCAAACCTAAAGATGATAGTTATAGAAGAGAGTGAAGATTCCCAATTTAAAGGGCCAGTAAATATCTTCAACAAAATTATAGAAGGAAACTTCCCTAACCTAAAGAAAGAGATGCCCATGAACATACAAAAAGCCTACAGAACTCCAAATAGACTGGACCAGAAAAGAAATTCCTCCTGACACATAATAATCAGGACAACAAATGCACTAAATAAAGACAGAATATTAAAAGTAGTAAGGAAAATGATCAAATAACATATAAAGGTAGACCAATCAGAATTATGCCAAACTTCTCACTGGAGACTATGTAAGCTCGAAGATCCTGGACAGATGCCATACAGACCCTAAGAAAACACAAATGCCAGCCCAGGCTAGTATATTCAACAAAACTCCCAATTAACATATATGGAGAAACAAAGATATTCCACAACAAAACCAAATTTACACATTATCTTCCCACAAATCTAACCCTACAATGAATAATAGAACTCACCAACAGAAGGAGGGAAGCTACACCCTAGAAAAAGCAAAAAAGTAGTCTTTCAAGAAACCCAAAAGAAGATAGCCACACAAACATAATTCCACCTCTAACATCAAAAATAACAAGTAACAATCACTTTTCCTTAATATCTCTTAACATCAATGGACTCAATTACCACAAAAAGACATAGACTAGACTGAATATGTAAACATTTGCCTGCATTTTACCGCATATAGGAAACACACCTCAGTAACAAAGATAGGTACTACCTCAGAGTGAAAGGCTGGAAAACAATTTTCCAAGCAAATGGTCCCAAGAAACAAGCTAGAGTAGCCATTCTATTTGTCGAATAAAATGAACTTTCAACCAAAAGCTATCAAAAAGAATAAGGAAGGGCACTTCATACCGATCAAAGGAAAAATTGACCAAGATGAACTCTAAATTCTGAACATCTCTGCTCGAAATGCAAGGGCACCCATTCATAAAAGAAACTTTACTAAAGATCAAAGCACACATCTCATCCCACACAATAGTAGTGGGAGACTTTAACACTCAACTCTCAGCAATGAACAGATTATGGAAACATAAACTAAACAGAGACAAGGTAAAACTTACAGAAGTTATGAACCAAAAGGATCTAACAGATATTTATAAAACATTTCATCCTAAAACTAAAGAATATACCTTCTTCTCAGCATCTCAAGGTATCTTCTCCAAAACTGACCTTAGAATTGATCAGAAAACAGCCCTCAACAGAATCAAGAAGATTGAAGTAATCCCATGCATCCTATCAGGTCACCAAAGACTAAGACTGGTCTTAAATACAAACAAAAACAATGAAAAGCACACATACACATGGAAACTGAACAATGCTCTACTCAATTAGAAAGAAGAAAGAGAGAGAGAGAGAGAGAGAGAGAGAGAGAGAGAGAGAGAGAAAGAAAAAAAGAAAGAAAGAAAGAAAGAAAGAAAGAAAGGAAGGAAGGAAGGAAGGAAGGAAGGAAGGAAGGAAGGAAGGAAGGAAGAAAGGAAGGAAGGAAGGAAGAAAGAAAGAAAGAAATTAAAGACTTTTTAAATTTAATGAAAATGAAGTAACATCATACCAAAACCTATGGGACAAAAATGAAAGCAGTACTAAGAGGAAAACTCATAGCTCTAAGTGTCTCCAAAAGGAAACTGAAGAGAGCTTACACTAGCAGCTTGACAGCCTACCTGAAAGCTCTAGAACAATAAGAAGCAAATACACCCAAGGGGAGTAGATGTCAGAAAATAATCAAACTCAGGGCTGAAATCAACCAAATAGAAACAAAAGGAACTATACAAAGAATCAACAAAACCAGGAACTGGTTTCTTGAGAAAATCAACAAGATAGATAAACCCTTAGTCAGACTAACTAAATGGCACAGAGACAGCATCCAAATTAATAAAATCACAAATGAAAAGGGAGACATAACAATGGAAACCTTGGAAATTAAAAAAAAATCATCAGATCCTACTAGAAAAGCTTATACTCATTAACAT
The DNA here is from genome assembly GCF_978045245.1 of Mus caroli. Taxonomy (NCBI): domain Eukaryota; kingdom Metazoa; phylum Chordata; class Mammalia; order Rodentia; family Muridae; genus Mus; species Mus caroli. The sequence continues at coordinate 140,409,893 of NW_028227258.1, read as the reverse complement.
TGGAAAATCTGTATGAAATGAACAATTTTCTAGACAGGTACTGTAGCCTCTTGTAGCTACATGAACTGGGTTCCTCTGTGGGAGGCTGGAGCTGTATGGGAGGAAAACAATGGGAGAAATAATGAGACCAAGACAAATTCTGATCAAGGCCCAAGAGTTTACTAAGAGTTTGAGCTTATAAAAGGGGAAAGCCCATCCCCCACTATGCCAGGCTCTTGATGCTTTGTTGCCAATCTTTCAGCACTTGGTCCAGGCTGTTGCTTATCTCAGGAAGACAGGTTTAGCCTGTCATTGGGTAGCTGTGTCTTGAATAAGAGCACAGGTGGCAGAACAATAGACCTATCTAGGTCAGAAGACTCCATCCTAGGTGGTCTTGTTCACAGTGGCAGAAAAGATCTAAGCCAGCCTACTCAAGGCTGGGGGAGGCTACAAGATACCAGTTGCCAAAGTTAAAACAGGAGCAGATAAACCATCTAAATAGCCCCATAACTCCTAAAGAAATAGAAGCAGTCATTAATAGTTTCCAAACCAATAAAACCCCAGGACTGGATGGGTTTTGTGGAGAATTCTATCAGACCTTCAAAGAAGACCTAATACCAATACTCTTCAAACTATTCCACTAAATAGAAACAGAAGGAACACTACTCAATTTGATCCATGCAGCCACAACTATGCTTATACCTATATCACCTGAAGACTCAATAAAGAAAGAGAACCTCAGACCAATTTTCTTTATGCAAAAATACTCAATAAAGTTCTCACAAACAGAATACAAGAACAACTCAAAACAATCATTCATCCCACAGATACAGGCATGGTTCAATACACTGAAATCCATCAACATAACCCACTATATAAACAAACTCAAAGAAGAAAATCACATGATCATTTCATTAGTTGCTGAAAAAGCACTTGACAAAATTCAGCATCCTTTCATGTTAAAAGTCTTAGAGAGATCATCAATTCAAGACCCATACCTAAACATAGTAAAAACAATATACAGCAAACCAGTAGCCACCATCAAACTAGATAGAAACTGGAAGCAATCCCCCTAAAATCAGGGACTAGACAAGATTGCCCACTCTCTCCCTATCTATTAAATATAGTAGTTGATGATGTAGCCAGGACCATTAGACAACAAAAGGAGGTCAAAGGAATACAAATGGGAAAGGAAGAAGTCAAGATATCACTATTTGTAGATGATATGATTGTGACTCAAAAATTGAACCAGAGAATTCCTAAAGCTGATCTACACCTTCAACATTGTGGCTGGATATAAAATTAACTCAAACAAATCAGTAGCCTTCCTCTACTCAAAGGATAAAGAGGCTGAGAAAGAAATTGGGAAAACAACACCCTTCACAACAATCACAAATAATATTACATACCTTGCTGTGGCTCTGTCCAAACAAGTGAAAGATGTATATGGAAAGAACTTCAAATCTCTGAAGAAAGAAATCAAAGAAGATCTCAGAAGATAGAAAGTTCTCCCATGCTCGTGGACTGGCAGGATTAATATAGTAAAAATGGCCATCTTGCCAAAAAGCAATCTACAGATTCACTGCAATCCCCATCAAAATTCCAACTCAATTTCTTCATAAAGATAGAAAGAGCCATTTGCAAATTCATTTGGAATAACAAAAAACCTAGGATAGAGAAAACTATTCTAAACAATAAAAGCACTTCTGTGGGAATCACCATCCCTGGCCTCAAGCTGTACTACAGAGAAATTTTAATAAAAACTGCATAGTATTGGTACAGTGACAGGCAGATAGATCAATAAAATAGAATTGAAGACCCAGAAATGAAGCCACCCTGCTATGGTCACTTGATCTTTGACAAAGGAGCTAAAATCATCCAGTGGAATAAAGACAGCATTTTCAACAAATGGTGCTGGTTCAACTGGTGATCAACATGTAGAAGAATGCAAATTGATCCATTTTTATCTCCCTGTGCAAAGCTCAAGTCCAAATGAATCAAGGACCTCCACATAAAACCAGATACACTGAATCTAATAGAAAAGAAAGTAGGGAAAGTCTCAAACACTCAAACACGTGGGCACAGGAAAAAGAGTTCCTTTACAGAAAATCAATGACTTATGCTCTAAGATCAAGAATTAACAAATGGGACCTCAGAAAATTACAAAGCTTCTGTAAGGCAAAGGACACTGTCAATAGGACAAACTGGCAACTAACAGACTGAAAAAATATCTTTACCAATCCTATATCTAATAGAAGGCAAATATCCAATATATTCAATGAACTCAAGAAGTTAAACCCCAGAGAAAGAAATAACCATATGTAAAAATGGGGAACAAAGCTAAACAGAGAGCTCTCAACTGAGGAAACTCAAAGTGCTTAGAAGCACCTAAAGAAATGTTCAACATACTTAGTCATCAGAGAAATACAAATCAAAACAATCCTGAGATTCCACCTCACACCACTCAGATTGGCTAAGGTCAAAAACTCAGGTGACAGCAGATGCTATGGAGGATGTGGAAAAACAGGAACGTTTCTCCATTGTTGGTGGGATTGCAAGCTTGTACAACTACTCTGGACATAAGTCTGGAGATTCCTCAGAAAATTGGACATAGTATTACCTGAGGACCCAGATATACCACTCCTGGGCATTTACCCAAAAGATATTCTCACATATAACAAAGACACAAGCTCCACTATGTTCATAGCAGCCTTATTTATAATAGCCAGAAGCTGGGGAAAAACCAAGATCTTCAACAGAGAAATGGATACTGAAAATGTGGTACATTTATACAATGGAATACTATTCAGCTATTAAAAATGATGAAGTCATGAAATTCTTAGGCAAATGATGGAACTAGAAAACATCATCCTGAGTGTGTGTCTTAGTCAGGGTTTCTATTCCTGCACAAACATCATGACCAAGAAGCAAGTTGGGGAGGAAAGGGTTTATTTGGCTTCCACTTCCATGCTGTTGTTCATCACCAAAGAAGTCAGGACTGGAACTCAAGCAGGTCAGGAAGCAGGAGCTGATGCAGAGGCCATGGAGGGATGTTCTTTATTGGCTTGCCTCCCCTGGCTTGCTCAGCCTGCTCTCTTGTAGAACCCAAGACTACCAGCCCAGAGATGGCACCACCCACAAGGGGCCTTTCCCCCTTGATCACTAATTGAGAAAATGCCTTACAGTTGTATCTCATGGAGGCATTTCCTCAACTGAAGCTCCTTTCTCTCTGATAACTCCAGCTATGTCAAGTTGACACAAAACTAACCAGTACAGTGTGGTAAGCTAATCACAAAAGAACACGCATTGTATGCACTCACTGATAAGTGGATATTAGCTCAAAAGTTCTAAATACTCAAGATACAATTCATTGACCACATGAAGCTCAAGAAAAAGAAGAACAAAGTGTGGTGCTTCAGTCCTTCTTAGAAAGGGGAACAAAATACTCAACAGGAGCAAATATGGAGACCAGGTTCAGAGCAGAGACTGAAGGAAAGGCCATCCAAACACTGTCCTACCTGGGGATTTATCCCATATACAGTCACCAAACTCTGACACTATGGTGCATGCTAAGAAATGCTTGCTGAAAGGAACTTGATATAGTTGTCTCCTGAGTGTCCCTGCCAGAGCCTTAAAAATACAGAGTCAGATGCTCACACAACCTTTGCACTAAGTGTAGGGTCCCCAATGGAGGAGTTAGAGAAAGGACTAAAGGAGTCAAGGGGTTTTGTAACCCCAAAGGAAGAACAACAATATCAACCAGTCAGACCACCCCAGAACTTCCAGGGACTAAGCCACCAACCAAGGAGTACACATGGCTCCAGCTGCATGTGTAGCAGAGGATGGCCTTTTCAGGTATCAATAGAAGGAGCAGTGTTTAGTCCTATGAAGGCTCTATAGATGGCCCAGTGTTGGAGAATTGAGGGCAGAAAGGCAGGAGTGGGTGGATAGGTGAAGGAACATCCTCATAGAAGCAGGGGATGGGAAAGGTCTTTTCCAGGAGGGGGAAATCAAGGTAAGGGGATAACACTTGAAATGTAAATAAATTAAATACATAAATAAATAGATAAATAATTAAATAAAAAAAATCGAAGAAGATCTCAGAAGATGGAGAGAAGAGATCTCCCATGCTCATGGATTAGCAGGGTTAATATAGTAAAAATGGCCATCTTGCTGAAAGCAATCTGCAAACTTAAAGCAATCCCTATCAAAATTCCAAATCAATTTTTCATAGAGTTAGAAAGTGCAATTTGCAAATTCATTTTTAATTAAAAAAATTAAAACAGAAAACAGGATGGGGGTTTCTGGGAGCAGGGGAAACAGAGAAAGTAAATAACATTTGAAATGTAAATAAAGCAAATATTTAATTAAAAAAAAGAAAAGAAATAGTTTTCTCCATCTTTGGTAGCAAAATTAGCTGATTATTAACTCTATTATGTCACCCAACAAACTGGTAGTAGGTGCCTTATTAGACATTATACATCAGCCTTTGTGTCTTCACCCTAAAAGGGGTGAATCAGTCTCTCTTGCTAAAATCCACGTTTTCAACTCCTAAACATTGATCTTATTTTTCAGTCAACCACATCTCCACATTTAAGCATAGCATTACATACAGTTAGAATATAGCATTGCTAAAGACTGATTCCAGAAAAGTGTCATGATTCTTCATCCTTTCCAGTAATGTCAGCCTGTAAGACTAGGAACTCCCTCAGAATCTATGATGTCTCTCAAAAATGTATGGTGTCTCCTCCAAGGAAACTGTAGCTGTAGTTGATTAATCCACTCTTATCTCCCTGGTGAAGGCAGCAACAGTGCGAGTTCCTTGCTACCCAGCCTAATGCTCTGGATTCTCGAATGAAAGATATATACGCAGCCTTATATTTCATATGCCTTAATGAGCTCAATGGCTGGGCCATTCCCAGACTACCCCGTTGATAATTCCTCTCTCATACTCCTTAATTATTACTTACTAAAATTCATATTCCATTTTTCTTACCCTAGACCCAATTGTATGGGGGTTGTAGGGCAGACTGAGGCCACTCCTCCCTGGCTCATACATAACTGTATGCTTTCTCTTCTGCAGCCTCAAGCCTGAATTTTATTTCTTTTCTGGCATGACAATTCTGCTTTTTCCCTCCTCCTGTGTTTCTTGCCCGGGAATCCTAAAAGTACTGCCTCTGTCTCCCTGCCCAGCCACTGGCTGCTGGCAACTTTTTTTCACCAATCAAAGCTAACTGGGGACAGGGACTCTTAGTATCATACATGGAGACATGTGAATTCCCATGCAAATTTAGGGACCCAGTTAACATAATACAAGCAATAAATCAAATCCACAACAGAAAAAAAACTTTATAAATTACTAACTTTTATTAATCTAGACAAAAGTAGCACAATAAATCCTGGCTCTGGCAAATTTAGAGTGATTCTGGTGATCACATTCAGTTCATAGTTGGAGGTCGCAATAATTAAGAGACATTGGATATTGAGAACCGAAAAAATGTATATCTGTCTCATATGTAAAATTAACCTGAAAGTTTTTATTACAAGTCTCCATCAGATTTTACCATGGTGGATCTTGGCTGTACTTACAAGCTACATGTGTTCTCATTGAACTATTATAATCGAATTATTTGGAGGGAATTAGAAAAAGGTAGATTGCTTCATTTAGTGAATAAGGATAAAACTATTCAAATGTTATTTCATACATTATTTATTCATACAATTGCATACATCAAGCCTCTTTCTTAGAAGGATTTCAGTTTGTCCTCTGAGATATATAAGCTTTAAAGCATTTTTAAATGGTAAATCGGTATTTTAAAAAATGAGGATGTTAAACTGAGATGAAATCAGAGGCAGGCTGAATGTGGAATTTAGCTTCTCAGTAGTAACGGGAGGTGTGCAGAGGGAGAAATCACTCACAGTGTGAATGAGGAAGCAATGGACTTATAGGGACCACAGCCTTGCTGGATACTACAGCCTGAAAGAAAATCCTCTGTGATTGTACTGGGATCAAAGAGACACTACCAGAGCATGTGGGTACTGCGTCTACCTCCCTAAGCCACACAGAAGCTGAGACAGTGAGGGAGGTTCAAACGTTGGGTTCATTGGGGAGTTTGAGTATGTTCTCTCTGCCTCTCTGGTATTCTGAATTTCCCATCTTAGTGGGAGGGACAGAGATCTTGCATGCTTTGTTCCAAACAATCTAGAGAGCAGCAGCTGATCTTGCCACATAGTAAAATTGATAGTTAATGATAGACTTTTTTTTTTTTAGCAAGAACCTGTTTATCTTCTTACTTTAAAGGGAATCAGAACCAAAAGCCTGACTTGATAAGAAATTATCAAGGGAAGGATGAACATTTTAAAAGTACACAGGTGTTTCAACCCCTCCTCTGCCTGAAGCTTATCTTTCATGCTCTTCCAAGTCACACTATAAGGGCTTCTGGCCCTTCCTTTGTCTTTGAATTCTGGAGGCTATTTCATGAAGCTGGAAACCACTTGTATCAACCTTGGTTCCCTGTGGTTGCCACATGGCCAAGAATGTGTCCAGAAAAATACTCTGAAAGCTTCTTGACAGAGTGTCCAAGAGAAACTCAGATCCATGAAACACTTCCTTGGAAGGAATCCTCTGTATTTCTCTTAAAACATTGTTTCCTTTCACATATTTCTCTTCTTTATACAAATAGGTCTGCTGTGAAATTTGACAATCTCTAACACTCTTTAAGAACACACTTTAAATATATTTACATAGCTATTGCCTAATTAAATAAAGTTTGACAATTTACACAGAGCAAAGAGATTGAGCCTAGAACACCCACTGAATATTTATAAAGTACTAAGATTGCTATATGAAAATGTTCCACTTATTACTAGCTAGAGCAATAAGACAACAAAAGGAGATCAAGGGGATAAAAATTGGCAAAGAAGAAATAAAGGTATCACTACTTGCAGATGATATGATGATAGTACACATAAAAGACCCCAAAAATTCTGCTAGAGAACTTCTCTAGCTGATAAACAACTTCAGCAAAGTGGCCAGATATAAAAATTAACCCAAATAAATCAATAGCCTTCCTTTATACAAATGATAAACAAGGCTGAAAAGGCCACTAAGGAAACAACTCTTTACAGTAGCCACAAATAATATAAAATATCCTGGGGTAACTCTAACCATCAAGTGAAAGGGACAAGAATCTCAAGTCTCTCAAGAGAAGTCAAAGAAGATCTCAGAAAATGGAGAGATCTCCTATGCTCACAAATTGGCAGAATTAACATAGTAAAAATGGCCATCCTACCAAAGGCAATCTATAGATTCAGTGCAATCCCCATCAAAATCCCAACACAATTCTTCAAAGACATAGAAAGAACAATTCTCAAATTCATCTGGAAAGGCAGAAAACCAGAATAGTAAAAACAATTATTAACAATAAAAGAGCTTCTGGGGGGAAATCACAATCCCTGACCTCAAGTTTTACTACAAAGCAATAGTGGGAAAAAAAAAAAAAACTGCAGTGTATTGGTACAAAGACAGACACGTTGATCAATGGAATAGAATTCAAGACCCAGAAATAAAACCACACACTTATGGACACTTGATCTTTGACAAAGAAACCAAACATAGACAATAATAAAAGAAAGCATCTTCAATAAATGGTGCTGGTCTAACTAGCTGTATGTATGTAGAAAAATGAAAATAGACCCATATTTGTCACGTTGCACAAAGCTAAATTCCAGATAGATCAAGGACCTCAACATAAAATGAGATACACTGAATCTAATAGAAGAGAAAATGGAGAGAACCTTGAACTCATTGGCACAGGGGGAAATTTTCTAAACAGAACTCCAATGGCTCATGCTCTAAGATCAAGAATTGATAAATGAGAACTAATGAAACTGGAAAGCTTCTGTAAGACAAAGGACATAGTCAATAAGACAAATCAGCAACATACAGCTTGGGAAAAAACTCTTTACTAACCCCACATCCAATAGAGGGCTTATATCCAAAATTATAAAGACCTCAAGAAGCTAATCACCAAAAAAAACCAAACAACCCAATCAAAAAAAAATGGGGTATGGAACTAAACCGAGAATTCACAAAAGGAATATCATATGGCTGAAAAGCACCTAAAGAAATGTTCAAAGTCCTTAGTGATCAGAGGAATGCAAATCAAATGACCTTGAGATTCCACCTCACACCAATCAGAATGACTAAGATCAAAACCTCAGGTGACAGCACATGTTGGAGAGGATGTGGAGAAAGAGGAACACTCCTTCATTGCTGGTGGGATTGCAAACTGGTACAACCACTCTGGAAATCAATCTGAAGGTTCCTCAGAAAATTGGAAATAGATTTACCTGAAGACCCAGCTATACCACTCTTGGGAATATACCCAAAAGATGCCCCACCATGCCTCAGGGGCACCTGTTCCACTATGTTCATAGAGGCCTTGTTTGTGATAGCCAGAAGCTGAAACAACCTAGATGTCCCATAACAGAAGAATGGATACAGAAAATGTGGTTCGTTTACACATTGGAATCTTACTCAGCTATTAAGAAAAAGGACATCCTGAGTTTTGCAGGCAAATAAGTAGAACTAGAAAATATCATTCTGAGTGAGGTAACTAAGACCCAAAAAGATATTCATGGTATGTACTCACTAATAAGTGGATTTTAGCAAAAAAAAAAAAAAAGTACAGTATACCCAAGTTACAGTCCACAGAACTCAAAAACGAGCTAAAGTGCCCAAGTGAGGACACCTCAGTCCCACTTGGGAGGGATAAGAAAGCAATCAAAGTAGGAAGGGAGGGAGGGACCTTGGAGGGAAAGTGGACAGGGTCAGGGGGATAGGGGAAAGAGGCGAACCTGAACTGTTACTGGGTAAAGGAAAAGGGCTGAAGCCCTGAGGGCCAGCAGGAAGAATGGAAACAGGCAACCTCCAGAGACAGGGGGTTGGGGAGAGGGGCTCCAGAATGCACTAGAGACCTCCGATGTGAGATACTCTGAGGACTCAAAGAGAGGGGGGACCTTAGATGAAATACCTGACAGTAGGGAGAGGGAACTTACAGAGCCCACCTCCAGCAGGAAGACAGGGCATCAAATGAGGAAGAGGGGGGTCATTCCACAGTCAAAACTCTGACTCAAAATTGTTCCTATCTGAAAGAATTACAGGGATGGAAATGGAGAGGAACCTGAGGAAAATAAGGTCCAGTGACAGACTCAAAGTGGGATCCAGCTCAAGGAGAGGTCCCAAGGCCTAACATTATTACTGAGCCTATGGAATGCTCACAAAAAGGGAATTAGCGTGACCACACTATGGAAGACCCAACAATCAGCTGAAAGAGATGCAGATATTTGCACCCAACCAATGGACAGAAGTACCTGACCACTGTTGTTGAATTAGGGAATGCAGAAAGAAGCTGAGGAATCGGGCAACCCTGTAGGAGGAACAGCAGTCTCAATTAACCTGGACCCCCGAGATCTCTCAAACACTGGACCACCAAACAGGCAGCATACACCAGCTGATATGAGGCTCCCAACACACATACAGTAGAGGACCGCCAGATCTGTAGCCATTCAGAGATGATGCACCTAACCCTCAAGAGACTGGAGGCCCCAGGGAGTTTAGAGGTCAGGTGATGCGTGGAGTGAGGGCAACCATGTGAAAAAAGGGGTTGAGGAGGAGGTATGAGATGTGGAACAGCCGGATAGTGGACAGGCAGGGGCAATAAAATGTGGAGTGTAAATTAACTAATTAATTAATTAATTAATTAATTAAAAAGAAAATGTTCCACTCATGTCCACTTATGATAGACAGGTGTAAAATAGTATTCTGGTCAATGTTTTTAAATTTACCTTTGGCAAAATATGTTCACATTATAATTTTTTATATCCCCAACTATTTTGAAACGAAAAATGTACACCAGTCTGAACAGCCTCATGATCATGACAGGTAATCCTTAAACTAACCTCTCACCTCCACTCCTTTTAATGGATACTTTATAATCATACCACTACATACACACACACACATACCCAGGAGTGCTGCTACCAAGCTCAACTTATAATTGATTATCCCTATCATGGTATAAAAATGACACATATTCAGGAAACAGTTTCTTTCTGATCTTCAGTCTGGATCTTTTCAGAGATAGCAGTATATAGTAGTGTACTCTCTTGTGCACTAGAGTACACCAGAGTGAACAGCTGAAACTCAAAACAGTTCATGTGACTAAGTCATAATGCTGTGTAAGCTTGGAGCATGACCTGTATTTTAAACCTACGATATTTTCAACCTAGGATAACTAAAGGAGTTGAAAATATCTGCCTCATTTTGAGTTGAGAAGCCTCTGTCTGTAGTTCTCTGTCAACAAGCAACCATGTAAACAATAACATTATCAGACCATGATTTAGCGTAGGCATGTATAGACAGGACCATGTGTGTCTGTGTAAAGTGTTCTCCATGATGCTCTCAGAATGATGGGATCTCTGAGTAGCACATTTCTCAGAGGTAGCCCCACCTTTAAGCAACACTCAGCTTTATGTACAAGTGCATGCACACACACATGACAGTGCCCTCTTGGCTTTATTTTTCTTGAAATCTCTAAATATTACACATATCTTAGGGGTTTAGATGAAGATTGTGAAATAAAAGGGAATTTGAAAACCAGAGAGAAGGATCACAGGTCAAAGTGCTGGTCACACTAACCTGGCAACTTGCATCCGATACCCAGAACCCACATAAAGGTGTAAGGAGAAAACTGACTCTACAGAGAAGTACCTTGACCTCCCAGCACACAGACATTCCCCCAGTGCACGCAGATTTTCATACATACACAACAAAAATAAGTTTTAAATTTTTAAAATAAATTTGAGTATGATAACCTAAGAGAGTGGGAAAATAACTGTGTTCGATAATTTAAATTATACCTAAATAACATGAATATAACCCAAAACTTCTGAGCTAATTGGTGAACGGGGAAGGGCAGGGACATGATTTTACAGTCAGATTCAGAATCATTATTTTTGTTGGTTTGTTTCTGACTTTGTTTGGTTTTATCTTTGGCTTTGTTCTATCAACTTAGTTTATGAACTACAGTACACTACCAGCTATCGCATGTATCAAGCCTTACTCCCTAGCCAGGAAATGCTTATACACGCTTTCTGAACATCCCCTTTCCTCACTATTCTCTTCTGAGAAAGAAGCATGAAAAAGAATGAAGAACTTTGAAGTAAATAAGATGTAGTTTAAAGTTGAGCCTGAAGTGAACATGAGTTGTGTGACCTTCTTAAGTTACTTAATCTCTCTGATCTTCAAAGAGTGAGTATACAAGAAAAATGGGGTCATGAAGTCTTGACCAAACTGTTTATAAAGGACAGACTAGCTTATATGAGATGGATCAACCACCAGTAAACAAGAAAATGTGCATCTTTATGTAGTTTCCTTGTCTCCTCCCTTCAAAGTTTCTTATAATAAAACATGAGAAATGTGTAGTTTAGCAACCAATACCTCTGCCAACCTAAATGGCAGAAAATTGTGTCAAATGACAATATTCTTCACATCACTATCACATGTTTAACAAATAACCTGCAAACTGTGGGTTAGCACAGGAAATTCCATTTCTTGTTCACTGATGCAGGCATCTTTGAATCATGACTCCGCTCATGTCTTGGTCTGAGAGTTCCAAAATAAGGACTCTGTGGTTTCTTATATATGAACAAATGCCTAGACCAAGAGCTTTGGCTCACTGCCAGTAGCCCATAAGCCAGTTACTCCAGATAAACTAAGTTAAGTCATACCATGTGGTTACTTACTTCCCCTCAGGTTCAACCATCTGTCTGTGTCAGTGTTTGGGGCAAATCCTCTGTACCTGAATCTTTCTCGGAGTATTGTCTCTCTGTGCCACATATGCCACTTTCTAATCCTGCCTCAGCTCATTGGCCATAGGCTTTTTATTGACAGATGAATACTTTTACACAGTGCATAAGAGATTATCCCTACAACCATCTTCTGCACTGACATTACCTCATAAGGCCATTCAATGCCCGATTCTCTGAGCTTTATTTTACTGTATGCCTATGAGTCTTTTGCTTACAAGTCTGTCCATGCATCGTGCGTGTACAGTGGCAGCAGAGAGCAGAAAGTGTGTGAGATCACCTGGAACTAGAGTTATCAACAGTCGTGATCACTATGTGGATGTTGGGAACCAAACCCAGGTCCTCAGCAAGAGTAGTGTGGCTCATGACTCATGAGTCATCTCTCCAGCCCCATTCGAAGCTTTTTTAGTCCTATACTAAGAAACACAATTGCCAGTCAGAGCCAACAGAACACTGAGAACACTGAGGGAAAATGGCGGCAAACAGCTGTAGCTGATGATGATGGTCAGGGGAAAAGAAGCCTGTCTCTTTTGGTGACTGGGTCAAATCTCACGCAGACCAAAAAAAAAAAAAAAAAAAAAAAAGAGGCAGAGCCACACATGGTAACTTGGGCCTGTCATTCCAGTTCCTCTGGAGACTGAGACAGGAAGATGACTTCTGCTAGGACTTTTAAGAGAAAGCTAGTCAGTAGAGTAAGACTGTCTCAGAAGCAAATCAAACACAATAAAAAGAAAAATATAAGTAGCCTCCCTCGCACACCATTTCTCCTGTCGTTTCTTCCTGGCCTTCCTCATTCTAAGTGGTCTTCTCCCAGATCTTCCTGTGTCTGCAGTCCACCACCATGCACTCACCAAATGCAACCACCCACATGCATGGTATCTCCGAGTAGGTGAAGACTATGACACTTTCTTAATCAGAGTGTAGCAAGACTCACAGCTATCCACTGACTGCATAGTTATGAAAATGGGAAATGCACATTAACCAGCCACCAAGTAAGACAGGTCAGCCATTAGGCTTAGCAAATGTTGTGATACACAGGAATAATGTGGTCACTGTTTATACCTGTTTGCATGCCAATAATGAGAATCCTAATGCCAAGTCAGCACCAAGGAACGAAGAGGTAGGAGGTGAAGAGTAACAGAAAGAGATGAAGAATGAGGAGGGGATGAAAGGGGAGGGGAGAGGAGGGGAAGGGAGAAGAGGAGAGGGGAGGGGAAGGGAGGAGAAGAGGGGAGGGTACGGGAGGGTACGGGAGAGGAGGGGAGGGAAAGGGAGGGGAGGAGGGGAGGCAAGGGAAGAAGAGAGTAACAGATATTACAGAAAGGCTCTTACCCATAACCTGGAGGTCTTGGAAGTGCTAGGCACCCCAGCTGAGTTCAAGAAGGAAGGCAGGAGAATGACAGTCCCTCAGAGAAAATAACAAACAAAACTATTTTTGACTTAACTTGCAGATTTTCCAGGGCCTACTATGTTCTAAGATGTTCAGAAGAAATAAAACACAGAGAGGGACTGTATCTGTCAGTGGGGACTCGCTAGGGGTCATTTGTGGGCATCAGGTGGCTTGCCTAGCTGTCCAACTAGCCCATGGTCAAGTCTAGTTCATGGCTGTTTCATTCACATAAGCGTACATGCAATGGGACAAGCTCAATGACACTGCAAAAGGACAAACAGTAAAAATATTCCTTTTCCTCCAGAAAAATCATACACAGAAATGATCTGTGTGAATGTACACCTGCAAGTTTATGTTTGTATGCATACATATGTGGTTGTGGGTTTCAGTATGTCTTCAAGTGCCTTTGTATGTGTGGATTAGTCAGTCATAAACCTCAGGCATTGTTCCTTGGGAACAGTCCACCTTGTTTTTGAAACAAGATCTCTCACTGCCCTGGAGCTCACCAAGTAGGCTAGGTTGGCTGGCCTTTGGACCTTAGAAATTTGACTCCCTAGAGTTTTGATTTCCCTTGACACAGAATTACAAGCTTGCACCACTACATCCTTTGTCCTAGCTTGATTTCAGTCACAGTGATTAAATCTCCTGACTACAAGCAACTTATGGAAGAAAGGGTTTGTTTTACTGCACAATTCCAGGTTACAGCCTATCACTGCTGGAAGTCACAGCGCTGGGAGCTTATTGGGCACATCACATACACAGTGAAGAGCAGAAAGAAGTGACGTGTGCATGTGCTTACTTGCTTGCACAGTTGTGCTCTGCTTGATTTTTTTAAAATTCTAAGTCAGTTCAAAACTTCCTATCTAGAAAATGGTGCCACCAACACCAACTAATTTTATTAAGACCAGTCCCGACAGAAACCACCATAGAACAATCCAACATAGACAAGCCCTTGTTGAAATTCTCTTGCCAGATGAGTCTCTGTTATGTCTTTCTTTTTTTTTCTTTGTTTTGTTTTGTTTTTCTGTGTTTTGTTGTTGTTGTTGTTTTGTTTTTTTAAGACAGGGTTTCCCTGTTAGCCCTGGCTGTCCTGGAACTCACTCTGTATACCAGGCTGGCCTTGAACTCAGAAATTCACCTGCCTCTGCCTCCCAAGTGCTGGGATTAAAGTCGGACGCCACCACACCCAGCCCGAGTCTCTGTTATGTCAAGTGGATGTTTAAAGTTAATTATTTTATGTGGACTTTAGGGACATAATTCAGATCTTCATGTTTGTTTGATAAACCCTTTATTTAAAAGCTACTTTGCATGCCCCTGAAGTGAAATTTTAAAGTAAAAATAAGATCCAAAACTTTAATTGTATGAGGAAAATTATTTAAATCTTATATTGCATTATACCCCAGGAACCATTAGTCTCCTTTGTTCAAACTGACACTAAAGGTAAATAAACTTTACTGTGTCTGAAACATTGAAGAAAATCTTGAAATTGACACAGTCTTACTGAAGGGCACATCATATACAGGACTATATTCATATTGTAAGTTTTGGGTAATCATCGAAGAAAGAAGTTAGTAGTAGTACCTGTCTATCTCTACTCTTTGGAATACATTGGAGATTACCCCAGCCTCCAAAGACATGAGCAATACAGCACTAGATACAAAAGCATTCTATAGCCATTTGCTTTTCTGAGCATTCCTGCAAGTATGAACACCTGTGCTATATGTTACTTTGCTCTGTGCTAATTTAAAAAGACAGCTGAAGGAAACACAGGCTTACTTTGGCTTAGATTCTGAGGCTATAGACCACCATGATGTTGGCAACCATGACATCAGGAGTGAAAGACAGCTACTCACATTGCATCTGCAATTAGGAAACCAAGGTGAAAGTTGGTACTCAGCTCAAATTCTCCTTTATACTTATTCTCAAATTCTAGCTTATGAAACAATAGTGTCACATTTTGGGAGCATAGTCCCACCTCAATCAACATAATCTAGAAACTCCCTGTGGTTAGATTCAGAGATGTACCTGTTAGGTGATACTAGATCCATTCAATCAACATTAGCCATTACATATGTTTTGTATGTGGGATCATGTGTAGATTTGTCTATGTGTGTGTTCATGAGATGACTGTAGGAGGTTCTTCTCTTTATCTTCTCTTTAATTAAAATAAAACTATGTCCCCTCAGAACTCTCCAGGAACCGGCTGAACTGTTTAGAGGTGACAGAAGATGGATGAAGGGAGTACACATCCTCAGAGGTGACACGGTTACAAAGTCATCGTCCTCCTGAATGCTTGATTTTGTCTTTAATCATTCCCGGGACAAGCACACCTTGGTAGGATGCTGAAGGACTTAAAAAAAAAAATAACTTGGGCTCCCAGATAAGAAAGCAAAACAAAGCTGAGTATGTCATGTATAACAAAGGGCCATTCAGAATCTTGCTTCTAGTGGGATCAAAGAAGCAAGGGACACTTTCCTCTTCCTCTCCTAAATCAAATTCAGAGAAACCATTCTGGAATCTCCACACACAGGTCAGTCACTATGAAGACACAGGAAGTTTGAAAACACTCACTCTCATTTTGTTCTTCAGAGCCACGGCCATTAATAACCTCTGAGAAATCCATTAATTTTCTTCTTTCTGCTTGACTGGTATTTCTGGACCAAAATACTCAGAAAGCAAGGCAGGAGGGAAATGAAAGCCCGACAGCTCAACATTCAGAAAGTTTGTACTGGAACTCATTTATTTATATTTCAGAATTCCAAAGCAGATTAGCTGGAAGGTGTCCAAACCTCAGAAGCCAAACCCTCTGCCAAACATTTTTTCGGGCTTGGCAATCAGCAGTAGAATATGGCCAGATCATTAAAGAAATCCTGTTCTGTATTCCCTTGAAGTTCCTAAGGCAGAGTTTAAACAAAAATTATTTCCTTCAGAGACTCATCTGCATGATAAGTTTCCATCTGTGCATCAGAAAACAGCACAATGGATTAGCCACCTCACTCGGGAAAAATAAAAATAAAATAAACCCACATTTTTTTCTCTCTCTCTAGACTTTTATGACAGTGTGTCCTTAAATGGAGAATCTGCCTGTCACCAATCGCTTAGGAAGGAGTTGTCTGTGACCTTTCTGTCTTGTCTTTCATTTTGCAATAGTCTTGGAATGAGAGCCCATGGGGAAGATGGTGAAAATGGGCTTTGCCAAATACCATTGGTAAATATACCATTGGATAAAATAAAAAACAGGGAGAAGACACCAAGATGACATAGTTCATTTCAATTGTCAAGGTGACAGAATCTGAAATCAGCTTGGAAAGGAGTTAGTAGAAGGTTGTCTAGAGTTGGCTGGCCTAGGACTAAGCTTGAAGGAATTATCTTGACTATATTGATTGATTTGGGAAGACCTATCTTAATGATGGTTTGTATATGTAAGTGGAAAGGGCAAGCGTGTTGTAAGCCGGCCCACGGCTTACAAGGACCAGGTACACCTGGGAGGCAGACTGGGGCTGAAAGAGACGTAGACAGTGAGAAATTAATGGAGCCAAGACATAATTCTTTTCAAGGCCCTCCAGTTTACTAAGAGAGTCTACTTATAAAAGGGGAAGGCCCATCCCCTGCCAGTCCATTCTTGGTGTCTGGAGCCAGCCTTTAGAATGGGATGTTCCTCCAGAATGTCTCAGGGGCTTCTCAGCAGGTAGCAGTGTCTTGGAGAGAGCAGTGGCCTGTAGCAGAACAAAAGAGCCATCTAGGTCGGAAGGCTCCACCTTAGGTAATTTCCTTCTCAGTGGCAGCAAGGTCAAAGTCTGGATCAGCCTACTTCAGGGCTGAGGGAGGCTACACAAGCAGAGCACTAGCATGAATGCATTGCTCTCTTCTACCATGAACTGAAGAGAACTAGCTGCTTCAAGCCACCTTGATGTGCTTACCAAGGTAGACTGTAACATGGAACTTTGAGTAGAAACACTTTGCCCTTAAGCTGGCTTTCGTCAGGGTATTACAGCAACAAGAAAGAAACTAAGCAAGATAGACAAGGCTATATCTGAGGAAAAGGCAAATGAGAAAGGGTCCTCTCTAGGCATCTGGAGATGTATAGGAACATAAATGTACATGACACCAAAGTAATCAACATAGCCTTTATGAAATACATTAAGGAGAGTATCCTGGAAAGGCTGTGGGATAGGGAGAACTGTAAAGGCTGCGGTGGCATTTCATGGCATTTCATATTGGGCCATGTTGAAATTCTGTGTGTGTGTGTGTGTGTGTGTCCATCTGTGTATTGCTCTCACTGATCTATCTCTCTCTGCCTCCCTGTCTTTCTCTCCCTCTTCTCATTCCAACCCATACCATAACTGTTTATATCTGAAACCACAACTGATTACATGGGAGCATGTATTTCTTACCCACACATTAAAAATACTTTGGATATGAGTTCTGCATCCCATATAATCAGTTTGTCTTATAGGATAAAATCATTTCATCCCATCTGAATTATTTCAAGTATCTTTCTCTTAAGTCACCTCTTCCAGGAACCTAGTAGGGCTGAAGATCCACACAGGAACAAGACTGTATTAAAGAGACTAAAACAAGTGCCTTTCCGTTGTCCTGGTAAGCTTTAGTGCCACCTTGACATAACCTGGAATCTTCTGAGAAGAGAGGCTCAACTGAGGAATTGCCTAGAACAGATTGGCTTGTGGAAAGTTCTAAATATTAATTGATAAAGAAGGACCCAGGCCACTGTGGACAATACCACCCCTAGTTAGGTGGTCTTATGCCATAAAAGAAAGCTCTGAGTTATAGAGAGTTAGTCCTTGATTATCAGGGTAAGAAGCAGGCAGGCATGGCACTGAGTAATAGCTCAGTGTATTGGAACATGCTCCAAAAATGAAGTCACATGAGAATTCTAAGTAATTGTGAGAAAATTCCTACAAAACAAGACAAGACTCTCGTGACATCAGTTTCTTCAAAACATGGAATTGCTCTTGGGATATGCTGTTGTATTTTTCCCAGGTGTAACAGATAGGAGTAAATTTACCTCAGATTATTTGTATATTGTTATTTGTTTATATGCCTCAATGGAAAACCATGTTTTGCCACATGTGACTTTTCTGCCATGTGCAGTTTATCCTGGTGATTGTACACTTTACTCAGATGACTCTTCTTAACCCTCAGAGTATAAACTTTTTGATGCTCTGAATAAAGTGGACTATTGCATGAGATGTTAGTTCGCCTCATTCATTGGCTCCATTCTCCCAGATCCTACTTCATGAGTGCTAAACAGCTGAGTGTTTTACCTCCTGATCCTCAGGCAGCAGGCACAGAGAGACAGACAGAGACAGAGAAAGACAGAGACAGAGAGACAGAGACATAGAGACAGAGGCAGAAATGAAGACAAAGACAAAGACAGAAAGACCTTGGGCCTGGACTGGGTTTTTGAAACCTCAATACTTAAATCCAGTGAAACACCTCCTCCAACAAGACCATACCTTTTAATCCTTCTCAAATAGTTCCACCAACTGGGGACCACATGTTCAAACATAAGTACCTATAAGGACCAATCTCATTCAAACCACCACACAAGGCAAGCAGCTTACAGACAGCTATTCCTATAGCCCTGTGAAGGGTGCTCTTTAATGTGACATTATTCCATTGTGTCAAATTATGGAAATAGCAAAAGTTAGTTATTTAATTAAGCATGTATTAGGAGGTTACTACTAAAAGGCACTGTTTCGCTTCCTAAGAAGCTGTCTGTAGGAATCTGGAAGCCCGGAGGGGAGCCCAGAGACACCCACATGCACAATAAGAAAACAAACCTTTGTTCACAGCCTCCTGGGATCACAAGAGACTCATATGACTGATACTTAGGTCCTACATTTTATGATGAAGCTCATTTTCCACTCATGTGTATATGGCATAGCATACCCCAGTTATTTCGGCTTCTGTTTATAAAATAGGGTCAAACTGTTTTTTAAGCTTTCTTTTTTTTTTTTCCTTCCTCCCCCCCACCCCCCACCACTCCCACTTCTTGGCCCTGGCATTCCCCTATACTTAGGCATAAAAAGTTTGCACAACCAATGGGCCTCTCTTTCCACTGATGGCCAACTAGGCCATCTTCTGATACATATGCAGCTAGAGACACGAGCTCCGGGGGTACTGGTTAGTTCATATTGTTGTTCCATCTATATAGGGTTGCAGATCCCTTTAGCTCCTTGGCTACTTTCTCTAGTTCCTCCATTGGGGGCCCCGTGATCCATCCAATAGCTGACTGTGAGCATCCACTTCTGTGTTTGCTAGGCCCAAGAATAGCCTCACAAGAAACAGCTATACCAGGGTCCTTTCAGCAAATTCTTGCTGATGTATACAATGGTGTCAGCGTTTGGAGGCTGATTATGGGATGGATCCCCAGGTATGGCAGTCTCTAGATGGTCCATCCTTTAGTCTCAGCTCCAAACTGTGTCTCTGTAACTCCTTCCATAAGCTTTCTTTTTAATGCTGATTTCGGAGCTGATTTACACTTATTTTTACATAACATTTGACACACACACAAACACACACCCATATGACACACACAATAGTATTTTTAAGTCTTATGCTAATACTGACAAAATTACTGGTGTTATTTGCCAAACTTGAATCTGACTGATAATTCAGATTTTTTCAACCTTCAGACATACTTTCAAATCTGAATGTTTGCCACAGTTGAAGATACTGTTGTCAATGTGCCATAATATTTTTGGAAGTAATGTTGACTATATCCAGTAGAGAGAAATCCAAATGTGGTTTAACTGACAGCAACATGTTAGCTTTCTAGACAGGAATTAGGAGTCTTCCCCTGAGCAGAGATCCCTCCTTCTTGATATGTTGAACCCCACTTTCTGTTTCCTTGGTAATGCTAGAAAAGAAAATATTATAACTACCCTCTCTTAGTTCT
This sequence comes from Mus caroli, assembly GCF_978045245.1. Taxonomy (NCBI): domain Eukaryota; kingdom Metazoa; phylum Chordata; class Mammalia; order Rodentia; family Muridae; genus Mus; species Mus caroli. Next base: position 140,389,731 of record NW_028227258.1, on the reverse strand, counting down.
AGTAAAAAGAATGGAGTACTTCTAGCCCCTTAAGGAAACATGGCATTCTGATATGTTCCCGTGATTAGAGTATTACATACTACAGTCTCCTCTAATAAGAGTTAATCCAAGGGCTAGAGAGATGGTTTAGTGCATAAGAGCACCAGTTACTCTTACAAAAGATCCAGATTTTGTGCCCAGTACCCAGTAAATTGTGGCTTACAACCATTTATAACTCTAGTTTTAGAGGACTTCTTCTGATCTCCACATGGGCCAGGCATAGATGTGTTATACATGCATGCATGCGGGAAAATACTCATATGTACACAATAAATAAATCTAAAAACAAAACAAAACCAAAAACTTTGCAGTTCACCCAGCTGGGTCTATCATTCATTTTACCAGGACACAATGTCACAGAAAGGCTGATTCTCCTGAAAACATGCTCATGAGATAGACGAAATAATTATCACCTCCATGACCTAATGGACTTGTCCTCATAGAAGCTATTGACACACTATCTTCATGGCCTTCTTCACAAGGCCTCTTCTGTGAAGAACTGAACTTCACTCCATACCCACAATGTTCTATTGATGCTTAGATTGCTACCTCCAGGTCTAAGACAACATTAAACTGTGCATTGGTTGCCTAGCTGGGATGGAATAACAGCAGGCAGTATTTTGAAAGGTTAAATAAGTGAATATCATATCCAAACAGTTTATGGGCTGTGACTAGGATGTTACTCTGGCACCCTCAGCTCCTCCACACTGGATAAATTCAAATGAGCCCCACACAGCTTAGTGTAGGAAACAAATTGCATCAGAAACAAAGTAGTGTACCCCAAGATGTGAAAGGGAACTACGGCAAAAATAGCCATAGTACCAACTACATGTTGGAGGAGGCAGTATATTATTTCTTAACCTTCCAAAATAGACAGGTTTCCTGAGGGATGGTTTTCTGTCCAGATGTCTGACAAGACAGTTTGGACTAACTTACAAGAAAGGAAACAATAGTCTTTCTTTTTCTTTATCAAAAAGCTACTTACCACCAAGGTCTAGAAATATAACTCAGATACCATTTTTAGATTTGAAAGAATTAAAGATAAAATAAATCAATAAAAATGACCATATATCCCCAGCAGAAACCAGGCTCCCCTTAGCAGGCTTCAGCAAAGCCTGTTGCACTTGCCTTTTCCTCTTTCATGCAGTATTTTAAATCTTTTTTTCGAACATAGTATGTATTTATTTTTTGAAAAATGTCATACATGTGTGCAATGTATTTTGATATCTTTGCCCCATTTAACTTCCTCTAGATCTCTCCCACACATACCCTTTTCAACTTTATGTCCTCTATAGTTTCCACCAGTATCCAACTGAGTCCACATGGTGCTATCCATGTCTGAATAGGTTTAGGGTCATCTACTGGAGCATAAGCAACCTAGCCACCCATGAAAGAATAATGACTCTCCCTTCCCCAGCAGTCGTCAACTTCAAATACCTCCTCAGTTAGAAGTGAACACTCTTAGGTTCCTCCCCCAGCCCTGTAAGAGAGTCAGCCAGTTTGATCTGGTGTGGTTATTATTAAGGTAACCACAAATGTTGTGCCTTTGTGTGTGTACCAGCCGTCTCACAACCAGAAGACAAACTCTCATACCTTCTCCTCCAACACCCTACAGCTTTCTCACATTTCTGTTAGGTCTCCTGAGACTTGGGTAAAGGAAGATGGTACAGATAGCTCATCTCTAGCTAAATACTCACAGTCACTTATTCCCAGCACTTTGTGATAAGTTATTTTCTGCTGAAGAAATGAGCCAATTCAAGTCTAATTAAAGTATATAAAGGCAAGTTTACTGGAAATTGCTCTCAGGTGGGTTCACTGGTCCCAAGGAGGCCAGGGAAATTGTCATGGGGAGGGAGATAGAGGGGAGAGGGTGGGAAAAAAAGCAAGAAAGAGCATGCTCATGCAGGGAGGGAGAGAGAAAGGGAGAGAGGAGACCAAAATCTCTGGATTATATAGGAAAAAAATCCTGGGGGAGGGGAAACCCAGCCCCTGGGCTGGAAAGTTCAGAGCAGAGTGCAAGAATAGCCAGCCATGCCAGTTACAGGTAGGGACTATGGGATGCTGGAAGAACCTGGCAGCCAGGTCCACTTTGGTATGTTATATATCCACCTCAACTCCTTGCCTAGGCTCTGAATCCTAACACTTACCAGTTGTGAGTCTGCTTGCATAAACCACTACCCATTGTAAGAAAAGAGAAGAACAGAAAAGAAGGGAAGGGGAGGGGAGGGGAGGGGAGGGGAGGGGAGGGGAGGGGAGGGGAGGGGAGGGGAGGGGAGGGGAGGGGAGGGGAGGGGAGGGGAGGAGAGGAGAGGAGAGGAGAGGAGAGGAGAGGAGAGGAGAGGAGAGGAGAGGAGAGGAGAGGAGAGGAGAGGAGAGGAGAGGAGAAGAGAAGAGAAGAGAAGAGAAGAGAAGAGAAGAGAAGAGAAGAGAAGAGAAGAGAAGAGAAGAGAAGAGAAGAGAAGAGAAGAGAAGAGAAGAGAAGAGGAAAAGATAATCTCTCACGAAGGCTAAGAACAACAAAAATTTATAGGTACATACATAAAAATTTTGAAGGTAATTTAATAATATGACCATTCAGCAAAATTATTAATAATATATTCCTCTCCCTGAAATAGCCTATTACCTTCCCAGCTCTGTGCTTCTAACCAGATTTACAGTAAAAAATATGAAATCTCTCCTTAAGAAGAGCTATCAAATCCAAACAGAAAGTAGTTTGTTGTACCTATAACAACTATGCCACTATTGTACCAGTGTGCCCATCTTGTCTAGCAGGTTGCTATTGTAAGATGCAGTGTTTAAGGTTGGGCAAGACAACTGATCATCTTTTTTTTCCCCTCGCAACCTACATAGCACCTTTTGGTATTATGAAAGCTAGCCAGAAAAGGAAGAATATCCAAGTCATTTAGAGATTGATTCATCTACATCTTGCAAGCAAAGTATCTTATATCTTCAGCTATAATATCCTACCATCGAGTTATGATGGGCAAGATAGAATAATGGCAATAATCTGTGTTGTTTTGAGTGCCACTGAGGTCTCCCTGACCATAAGGAGTTATCCCATAGCACTAAGATTTTCAATTACTAACCCATGATTTCTGAGAGCAGCATTGTCCACCCATTCTATTTAAGCTCCTTCAATTATGTTTTTTAATTCACTTAAAAACAAGTGGGTTTCCATAAATCTTAGTTACATCCGTGGTTGAACTAATCCCCTCCTGTCTTATCTATTCTACCCTTGTTCAAACCTTTAAAGTCTCCTTCCCAGTTTTCCATGTCACATGTATTTTACTATCACCCTCACATTAATATTTTAACTCTTAAAGAGAGCAATGTAATATTTTCTTATCCCTTAATATTAGTGTACTAGGAGGAACAAAAGAAGAAGGTGTTTAAAGCTGGTGTGAAGAAGGCATCTACCCTTAATCATTTTCAAGTATGCTAATTTCAGCCTACCGACATAACAAACCATGGAATTATGAATATCACTAATATAAAATTATTTCATAAAACATACACCTGGTTTAACAGATAAGCTAGAAATGATACATCCCCTGAGTATGTCAATTTCATAAAATTAATTACAACTCTACTTTATGAGTTAATAATAAATATTCATCAAGTCTAAGACATAGCTTTGAGCATTAGAAATAGCACCAATTTATTTACATAGCACTTTATAATTTCACAGAGCACATTTAGAGAGAAAGAATTATTTGATTTCCATTCACACTATGGAAGTAAGTTTCAATGCCAGTCACAACCAGTGCTTAATGTATCCCCCTCCCCCCCCCCTCTCTCTCTCACACACACACACACACACACACATAAACATCTAAGTGTCTGAGCTATAATTGAAATCTGCAGTGACCGATTAATCAATCAGCTCCTAATAGCCTTTTTATTATGATTAGCAAATGCAAACATTGCTTAGTTTTAGCCTCCTCCCCCACCTCCAAGACTGCCATTCTCAGAAAAGGGCAGCTGTGTCTCAGAATTCACTATCCACATCAGGTCCAAAAGCTCCAGGGAGAGAGGACAGAAATAAACACACATATTACTGCCTTTCCTGCCTACCAACTAATTTCTTTTCCTGGCCAACATCCTCAAAATTATGATAATGAAGTGGTTTATGAGACTGTGAAAGAGAAGTTGCTAGGCTTAAACCACAGTGGAGGAGGGGAGGTTAGTTCCCTATACAGCTGCAGGGCTTTTCCTTGCCAGGCAGAGCAGCCTTATCTACAGAAAGTCAAAGAAAAGACAGAGAAAAGACTTGGTTGGTTGGCTCTGCGCTCATCCTGAGAGTGGGCTTGAAGCCCACTGTACTACAAGCCCTCTCTCTTTGGCAGCAAATGCAAAAGAAATATCACAAAGAACCAGTCAAAGACCAGGATCACAGACTCCCTGGCATTTGTTTAATCTCTTAGCACTTTAAATATAGTTAAGCAGAGTTGACTTAGCTAACAAGGAAGGGCGAGAAATCGAATCTGGATTGGTCTCTGTGTTAAACTAAGGTAGGTTAGAGTTTTACCTAATTGCAGATGGGGAAAGACATAAAAATAAAAAAATAAAATAAAATAAAAACTCTGTGTAAGTCTTAACTATGAACTACATATCCAAAAGCTTGTTCCAGTGCTGACATTTCTGCTCTAAAATTATAGAACCATAGAAATTTAAAGTTTTTTTTTTAAAGAAATTAAAGTAGATCCCCTAATAGAACCCTTTAACTGAAGGGGAGACTAATTTGGTGGCACACACTTAAAACCTCAGCAGTTAGGAGACAGAGACAGGAGAATCTGGAGTTCTGGGCCAACCTAGGTTACAGAGCACGATCATATATGTCCCATCCCAAATGCAGGGGTAGGAAAAGGAGGAAAGAGGGGGTGAAGGGTAGAGATAAAGGTAGCAGAGAGGCTAACTAACTTAGCATACTTTCTCCAACTTAAGGGGACCCACTTTACGCTATAATCTTCAATGGAATATTCTAGTGTTCTTTCTGGGATCAAAGCCTGGCATAACGTTTACTGAACAAGTTTACTTATGTCCATTTCCTTTAAGTAGTTACTTCAAAAAGAAAAGAAAATGAGGTAGTCAGTCATAGAAAGGCAGCTTGGCATTGTTTGCATAATCTGGAACTTGATGATCCAAATAAGGAAGTTACTCATATTTTAGTCAATCAGATCATGTCAATCCTGCTCAGTCACATTGTAAGGTCTCGCTTTTCAACACTAAGAGCTTTGAATCAGTTACAACTTGGAGATATATGCCTTATATAGGCAGTGTGGTATATTCAAATAAACTCTCAGATTTAATGTACCAAACTTATCTCTTAAATTGTTCTTTTTCCAATATTACTAAAAAACTCCTTGAAGTTTGAAACTATGACCAATTATGAGGCCTTCTACTAATATTCCTGACAATCAATGTATTAAAACTCAGACTTGAGTTCTTCTCATTTGCAAATAGGAATAAAGGGGCCAAGATAAGGTTCATCAAGTTCTCAAGCTAGAGACTGCCTCAGAGTAGGCAAATGGTTGAAACAGCCCTAAATGGGATTTCTCCATCACCTTTCTCCCATCAGCAATCAGGGAACCCTGCAGAAGAGGTGGTGGAAAAAGTGTAAGACCGAGAGGGCAAAGAAGGCCCTCTAAATCATCAGCAATGACACACATGTGAGCTCACGGAGACTGAGACAACATCCACAGAGCCTATGCAGGACTGTACCAGATTGGGTTCTTAGAACTGAAATGAGTGGACACATGCTCCGGTCCCTAAACCAGAAGCAATCTCCAATTGATAATTACTTGCAAATGAGAATTGACTTTCCTCCAAGAAAGTCTCATTGGGGAAATAAACTACTTTAGGAATAAGCTGTATGCCCAGCTGTAGACACCCAAAAGAAAATGAACTCTGCTGCAACTTTGCAAGTTCTTTATCTCACAATGTCAAGTTAAATAAGGCCTTTCTTTTCTTTTCTTTTCTTTTCTTTTCTTTTCTTTTCTTTTCTTTTCTTTTCTTTTCTTTTCTTTTCTTTTCTTTTCTTCCTTCCTCCCTTCCTTCCTTCCTCCCTCCCTCCCTCCCTTCCTCTTTCTTTCTTTCTTTCTTTCTTTCTTTCTTTTTTCTTCTCTTATTTTTTACTTTAAGTTTAGTTTATATTTTTTCTTCTTTCTTTTTACTCTACAGGTACTTTGGATATATTCTATGGCTTCCTAAGTATGTGAAAAAATAGTTTCTGGGTTTTTTCTCTTTGTTTGGTTGGTTTTGGTGTGTGTGTGTGTGTGTGTGTGTGTGTGTTGGGTGCAGAGCAGCTAAAAGTTTCTAAGAGCCAGGGAATCAGGGAATTTATTTTGAGATTGTATCTTCTACAAATGTCAAAAGCTATACCAAAAATGTCTCATCAACATGACTATCTAAACAGGAGCTGAGCAAGCATAACAATGGACATGCTAATGTGGATGGAGGAAAGACCCAGAAGTCTTTTATTATTGTCTAGTTGGGGTTTTCATTGCTGTGAAGAGACACCATGATCAAGGCAACTATTATAAGGGGCTGGCTTACAGTTTCAGAGGTTCAGTCCATTATCATCATGGTGGAAAGCAAGATAGTATCCAGGCAGACATGGTACTAGAAGAGTAGAGAGTTCTACATTTTGATCTGAAGGCAGACAGAGGATGCTGTCTTCCACAGACACCAGGAGAAGCATCTGGATCACACTGGCCTGAGCATATATATGAGATCTCAAAGCCCTGTTTCCACAGTGACACACTTCCTCTAACAAGGCTACACCTTCTCCAATAAGGATACCTCCTAAATGCCACTTCCCATGGGGCAAGTATATTCAAATTACCAGTTATCCAATACCAAATTATCAGTTCTAAAAACTATAAACAAGTAACATTATATAGACTAAGCAGGTTGTATTTGTATATTTAGGAATATATGCAACAATAATCAAAACAGAAGCCATGAATTTGAAAGAAATCAAGGAGGGTGACATGGGAAGGTTTGAAGGGAGAAAAAGGAGAAGGAAACTAATGCAGTTCTATTATATAAAAGGAATAATTTTACAAAGACAAAATTTATCTGGAGACTTATTTTAAAATCATATATAATTTTTATTAATTCTTTGAAATTTTCATGCAATGTATCTTGATCATATTCATCAACAATTCCTCCAAGACCCATTCCTTCCTACCGTTCCCTTCCCCAATTTGTGTTCTCTCTCCCTCCCTCCATTCTTCCCTTCCTCTCTCCATCCCTCTTCAGGAAAGATTATCTTTCAGTAGATGTTCCGGACTTGTGGCTCTTATGATCATTCCGCTTTCATCCTAGGTCTTAAGTGTAAAAGTTATGGAAATTAATCAGTTAGTACTGATTGTGGATTATGGGATGATACATATGTCATTGCTGCTTTCTGAAATGTTTAGTACAATGGGTGAATGTACAATACCTCATAGTTGAAAAGCAAAACAAAAGTGACATACATACACACACACACATACACACACACATACAAGAAAGGGTTCTGGATGCGTAAGAAGCATGATTATGTGACTAAGTCATACTGTATGCATGTATAAGAATATCAGAACCAATCCCATTAATATGTATAGGGAATTATGCTGGGAAATTTAATTGCAAAAAAAAAAAAGATTAAGAACAATGCATTTAAGGGATTAGGCATAAATCTAAGCAGCTGCTGTGCAGTGTGTTGTGATGAGGACATCAGCTCTTTACTCTTGGCTGGAAGATACTTTTACCTATGATAGCCTGAGAACAATTTGAATCTAAGTTTGGCCCAAGGATCAGCCTCACAGAATTCCAGTGAGCAGCCATAAATTGACAAAATAAATACCATGCCCACTTAGACTCATAAAAAAAAATTATAGCTTTTGTTCTGTTTGTTTGCAAATAGATAGGAAATTTGAAAAAGAAAGGAAGAGAGAAAGAAGGAAGTTGTACTTCCACAATGACATTGCCCCACATTCCTTTAGGCAGGTAGGCCTGCAGGGACAAGTATATGAAAAGAGGCGGGACGTGGAGTGCAGGAAGCAGCAGTGTAGAAACAGTTCCAGGAACAGAAGGAATAAAAAGGCATTAAGTTAGAGGATAGGGTGTACAGTCTTCCTGAAAGGCGTGGGAAGAGGAGCCAGCCTTACCATAAGGAAAGCAAAGCTGGAACATTAATTCCATGCTGGATCTTTAGCCAGTTGTTCTAACAACAGGACCCTCCAAAGTTATATATTTGTCTGTGTGACCAAAGCTTAGCCTCAAACCTCAAGAATCACTCCACAGGTGACATTTGTCATGTTTCTTGAGTCAGGGTCTCTCATTTGGTCAGGGACCCATCAATTCAGTCCGGAGAGACATGTCCACCTCTGCCTCCAGGGTGCTGAGATGACAAACATGCCACTGAACAGGACTTTCTCATATAGGTTCTGAGGACCAAGCTCAAATCATCATGCTTACAGGACAAGCTCTTTACCCTAGAGCTATCTGCCTGGCCCAGAAAGTTTGATTGCAAAATAACACAATATAATAGAGGTGAAGGATGCTCAGATGCTCTTTGCTACTGGGGTACAAACTCAAACACACTCCTAGGTCAGGCAGGCCAGAGTTCAGGAAAGTAATGTGAGTTCATCTAGTTAGTTCTGCCCTCATCCATCCTTATCTCCCAAGTCTAACCAATCATTTTTATTGGAAGATATACACTTCTAGTTTTTTCCACAGGAGCTGAAAAGCTGGATTTAGAGCAACTCCCAAATTTGAAATGTTACCAAGGGCAAACGCATTCTTTAAGGATACTACTGTAGAGAAGCCACATGAAACAGGAAAAGTTATAGCTGTCACCACAGCCCCTTTAATTTATATACCTTCAACACATTAAAAAAAAAAAAAAAAAGAAAAAGAACAAACCTGTCTAACCTGTCAGTGCTGTCAGTGAGAGACAGAACTTGCTGTACACCAGTTACCAAGGCTTAATATATATTCAAATATAATACCTACATATGCATATATGGTATAATTATATTTCATAAAATTGTATCATATACACATGCATAAGTCTGTTCACATGTGTGTTTGTGAGTTCAGTAGAGTGTTTGCCACAGTGTATACATCATGGTGCATGTGTCAGAAGACAACCTTTGTGTCAGTCTTCATCTGCCACCTGGTTTGAGACAAGGGTGAATGACAGGCAAACTGCCAGCTGTCTCCACCTTGCACTTGCCCACAGCGGCTTGCAGGCCTGTGTCTGGCTTTTTGCATTTGTTCCAGGAAACCTCACTCAGGTTATCAAGCTATACCCACTGAGCCGCTCCCCAGCCCACGAGATATATTTTTAATGCTCAAGCTGTGACAAGCAAGCCTAAAGCCATCTTGCATTTGTCAAGCATGACTGCCGACGTTGCCAGCTATTGGTAACGTGGGCAAACATCTGCATGAGGTTCTCTCTCACTTTAGTTCAGAGGTAAAGATTATGTGTAATGATGCCACCTGTCCAGTTCCTGTCATTGCGGTCACCATTCAGGAGAAGGCAGTATGTGAATCTCAGTGTCTTCATGACACCAAAGCCTTTTATAATCTCTGGGTTGAACCTGGACAGCCGCATCCATTTTCAGTCACTAACTCTGCCTTTTCTCTAGAGAGATTTTGCAATGAATATTGCCTGGACTTGATTTCAATTGTGGACAAAGAGTTATCAGGATAATGCTGGCAGCTTCATCAGGGTATATCCAAATAATAGAAGAGTCATATGGAAAGGGAAAAGGTTTGTTCCTACAGGTTTCCAAAAGTGGGGGGAGGGGGAAGAAAAGGCTGGACAAGGAAGAAAGAAGAGACAGAAATAAAAAGTATCAGTGAGACTCCCCAGCTGCCTTTCTCACAGCCCACATGAAGGCTCTTCGTCTTTTTTGATCAAAGTGCAGCATGCATGCCCTTTCTGTCTGTGTGCAGATCGGCTTAAAGGAAGCTCTGCTATTTTAAGGTGGGATTGTTTGAATTTGACTTTAAAAGATTAAATATTTCAGTTTCCTTTTGCACTGTGCCCCAGAAGGGAAGCAGCAACTTAAACCTGAAGAAACAATATTCAGGAAGTGGCTCCTCGTGCTCAGAAAGGTTTTCTAAAGGGAAGAGGTCTACAGCTCTCTTCACCAGGGAGAGGGAAGCAAGGGTTCTGACCTTCAAAGAACAAAAGAACAACGTCTAAGGAAAGTCACATCATAAGTGCCACAATAAAATTATTTTTCAATTCCCCAAAGCTCTGATTTATTTCGCTTAGGTAGATATTGTTTCCATCCATTCAATATTATAAATGTATCCATTCATAAAATCATTTAACTTCTCAGACTCAGAATAATTTCCAAAGAGAAAAGACCATTTTGGATCACTGGCTAAGGTGATGCATTTCATTTTGTTCTGAAATTGGTCATTTTAATATATTTCCAAGTTTTCTGGTAAAATTTATTGGTCTTTTCATCTAAAAACCTTTTAGCCACAACTCACTGTATGTGTGAGGATAACTTAGACTCCCTTTCCATTCTAGAATATTCTGTTCTCTATTCTTGTGGTAAGCTAAACACATCTCTACTTGACCAAGAAATATGTACCTGGGTCACAAGAATTGTACCATTGCCTCTTAAACAACCCATTCGACCATTTCTGTGTGTCAATATCAAATTCACAAAACAAAACCTCAGATTAAATTTCTGTTGCCCTTGTGGGTCCAGAATTTGAGAAGATTTTCATATGATTTTTAATTACCTATTTAAGAAGACTGCTTCTCCCAAATATGAAACAAGAATTTGATGTTTCTATACCCATTCTTTTCTAACTGCTCCTTTGTTAACTAACAGCAGTTTGTATTTGGGGCTGGGAAAGTGATCAGCAATAAAGACAAGTTCAGTTCTCAGCACCAGCCCTCATCTGCCTGTAGCTCCAGCTCCAAAGGAATCCACTGCCCTCCTATGCTCTCTAAAAACACTTGCATGCATGTTTACTCATGTCAAAACACATACAAATAAATAAGATAATTAAATGTATAGAGTTTAATAATTTAAAATCGTATTTGAAGTTTTTCCATTATGCTATGTGATAATGAATGGCAATCAGTGTATCTCTGGTGTGAAATTATGAGGTAATCAGTGTATCTCTTTGCAGAATGATGATTCTTTTGCCAGGCGCAGAATGATTTACTTGTCAAGCAGTATAAAGAACATAACATCACACTTGGAGTCAATGCAATTCAGAGCAGCTATGAGAGGTGAGGGGAATAGAGGGTTCTTCCTTGCTCTGATTCAATGCTTTTCCTATTTCCACTTATTTTTAATTTGTTCTATTAGTTCTTCAAAAATTTTGTGCAAATGTCTAGAGTCTGGAATGGCCATCTTTTGTAGTCAAGCAAGATTTCCAGTGGTAGGACTGGATTGCATTTGGTTAAATTATTGGGCGAAGGGGTCCCATGGAGATGTCTAACAACCCAGACCAGAGCTAGGACAAAGAATCACTCTCTGAAAACTGACAATGGGACCCCACTGCTGAAGACAACATCTACACAGCTCACTGAACATAGAGAGGTTGAGTTGGTGCCTGCATTAAGCCTTTATTACTACTTTCTAGTGTCACTGGTATGTAAAGGGACTCTTGACACTAGGGAAAGAGAAACCTGGACACCAACCCAGTTATAAAACCCTCAATCTACAATTTGTCCTGCCAGCAAGATATACTGGGGCAATGGTGATGCAGAATTTATTACAGTGGTCAACCGATGTCTGATTTAACTTGAGGCCTATGCTTAGAGGGGAAGCCCATGCCTTAGACTGCCTGGATGGGCCAGAAGCTGGATAACCCACAGACCTAACACAACTGGTTAAAAACAAACAAACAAAGACAATGTAATGATTTCCAATGATGTTCTGCTATACTCATAGATCAGAGCCTTGTCCAGTCATCATCAGAAAGGCTTCCTGTGACATGAGATAGGAGCAAGTGCAGAGATTCACAGCCAGTAATTATGCAGAGTCTGAATCAGGAATTAGGGAATACTGTGGAAGAAGGGCAGGAGAGGGGAGATTCTAGGAGTCGGAAGGGATGGAGGACACGAAGAGAACATGACCCACTGCTTCGATTAAGCAGGGTTCATATGATCTCACAGAGACTGAAACATCAAGCACAGGGCCCACATGGGTCTGTGCCACATCCACTGTGTATATTTTATGGCTTTTAGCCTTTTTTTTTAAATTTTTGTGGAACTCTTAACAGTAAGAGCATGGGTGTCCCACTCTATTGCCTACTTTTGGGACTCTTTTCCTCCTATTGGGACTTTATCCAGCCTCAATATTAGGGCTTTTGCCTTGTCGTATTGTATTTTGTTTTGTCATGTTTGGTTGTTGTTTTTTTTGGAGGCCTGTTCTTTTCTGAAAGGAAATATAAGGTGAATGGATCTAGGGGAAGGTACGTTGAGGGAAGCTGGGAGGGTAACTGGGGTTGAGATGTATTGTAGGAGAAAATAATCTGTTTTCAATACAAAAAAAGAAAGGAAGGGAGGAGAGGGAGACAGGGGAGAGAGAAAGAGAGAGAGATTAGCTCCTTTAATATATAATGTTGGTAGAACTAGTTTTCCATATGCAAAAGAATGAAGATGTATGAAAATCAACTCCAAATGGACTAGAGACTAAAATGTAAGCCCTGAAATCTTGATACTACTGGAAAAACAACAATGGATAAGTTCATTATGACTTTAACCTGAAAGAGACTTCTATTTCTTTCTTTTTTTTTTTTTAGATTAAAAATCTCAGCAGCATCAGCAACAAAATCAAAATAGGACAAATGAGATTATGTAAACCTAAAGAGATGTTTATGAAGCAAAGGAAATGATCAGCCAAATGTGTAGACAAGCCACTCTGCAGAATAGAAAAAAATATATGTGCAGATGTATTCTGCAAAGCTCCCGAATTGGCGTGACTGAGTCAGACACACAGACATGCTCAGAAAGACTGAGGTTTGGTGAGCTGTGCTTGTTCCAATGCACCAACTATAAGAGCAACCTGGAAATGTAAAATTTATTTTACACATCTGTATCAAAAAATAAACATTTGCAGACTATAGATCTAAGAAGGGGATAATTAATATCCAGAATGTGTAAATATCTGGAAAAGCTATAATAAGAAATAAGTGAAAATGAAAAGAAATTGTATTTTGACTATACTCACTAGCCTCTCCTAATTATTTCCATATCCACCCCATACTCAACTAAAACCTATCAAATCCAGTTCATGCTCCTCATGTACTCTTAGTAAGTTGCCATCCACTGAAGCATGATCTACCTACCAAAGTCTAAGCTTTCAAATAAATCTGACTCTCCATCCCCCAAAATGCTATAACTCCCTGATGTCTCCTCGTCTAGGGATAAGACTTCATTCCTAACTCCCCCTCTCCATGGTAAGATATTGTCTGAGTTGAGCATTTGCAGGTTATGTGGATGTTCTCACAACCACTGTGAGTTCATATGTTCAATTGCCCTGTTGGGTCCAGAAAACCCCATTTTGTTTTAGTCTCCACCACCTCTGGCTCCTATAATCTTTCCACCACAACCCTTTCCACAATAATCTCTGAACCCTGAGAGGGAGAAGTGTAATATAGATGTTCCACTTAGTAGGATGGCACATTCCACAGTCTCTTATTCTCTGCACCTTGACCTATTGTGGATTTCTGCATTTATCTTCATTTACTGCAAAATGAAGCTTCCCTGGTGAGCACCTGCTGTATTTCTCCATGTTCTGTAACTCAAATACATACAGTCTTCAGCAATGAGGCCTTATTGTCAAGGTAAGTCTGAAGAATAACCAAGAACATTAGCAACAACTTATGAAATTGGGGGATCTTAGAGATCACACTAGACAACTGATCCCAAAGAAGTAAGCCATTTCTAGTATTGGGATTTTTTATTTGTTAATCTGTTCTGTTGAAAGGGCATTGTTGCCCTTCCATAGGGTACTCCCAATTTAGTTGTTTTTCCAATGTTGTTCTATTTTTTCTTTCAAATCTTAAGCTTCCTTTGGAAAAATATTACTTGTTTAGTTAATAAAAGTACAGGTTGAGGTAACCAGGGGAAGCTGGTGTGTTCACCAGCTGGTGGTTCAGACTCTCACATGTGATCTACCTCAGTACAGATCTGAAGAGTCACTGATGGGTTAAATAGACATTCCTGTGTGGGAAAGGGTCAGCTCAATGCTCACATATGGTCTCAGTTTTGGAACACACCTGATGTCAGTAGTTATTAAAGTTCTATGTCAACTTCACTTTAAGAAACATAATTAACTACTTAAAAACAAAAATAAACATAAAAACCCTCAGGGTTTCCTTCTATACAACTAAACAATGCCCACATCTTTTTTTCAATGTCCTTTCCTGGACTCACAGTTTTTAGGCTCAAGCATTTTTAGAGCTAGATTCATGCAAAGCAACCTCATACTCTCATTCACTCTGTCAAAAAGCCAATTTATTCATGTAAAACTGGAAGCATGCTTGGTCCAGGAGCTAGGCCAACTGTCAGCACATCCCTTCTGGTAGGTAGAACTACACAGGAAATCAAATTCCGGATCAGAAGGCTTCCTGGGGATTTTAGAAATAGAACAAAGGGGAAGATGTTATCAAGTCTTAGCAACCTGATCAACTTCCCTTCTCCAGTCTAAGGATAATTGTGTCCACCTTCCCATTTTTAGGCACATCGTTTTGTTTAGTATGTCACAGCATGCAAAGGGAAGTAGGTTCAAAGAAAATAGAAGTCTGTCACCCAAATAATATTACTTAACCTGAACCAATTAAGTGCAGCAGAAAACACTACAGGTTTCTCTTATTTCTAACATACATTCCTGTTAGGATTCTCATACTTTTTGAAGATTAGAGAATAGCTTTTTTAGCAATGATTATGCAAATTTGCTTCTGAAGTTGATTATGACGTAATTTGAATGCTTCTGGCTTAATTTCAAAGACAAGCATTTCCTTTGTCTCCATGCTCTGTGAGTTCATCCTGATTGGGAATTCCCAGAGATCTCACATCAGTCATGACATTCTTTTTACGTAGGGGCTCATTTATATTTGACAGGCTAGCTATACTACATACATGGCATATAAAACAAATGATTAAATGAATGTATGTGCAATAGCATCAACAAAATTCCTTTGCTTGGGATTTTCTTTGATTATTTCATTGTGTTTGCCTTCTTAGAGTAAGACATCAAAGCACAGAAACACCTTCAGCTAGCAAGGGTAAAATATTTTCTTTGGTGATTCACATGAAATGTCCCCCATAAACTCACATGTTTGGACAGCTGGTCTTCAGCTGGTGGTGCGGTTTGGGAAAAACAGAACCTTTAGGAGGAAGAGCCTTTTTGGTGCAAGTAAGCCTTGAGGTTTTTTGTCTTGGCTCTATTTCCTGTTCACTCTCAGCTCCTGAAGGTAAATCCAATGTAACCAGCCACCTTCTGGTCAGCCTGCCATGCCTTTACCACTTGGGTAGACTGTATGCCTTCTGGCTATATGCCAAAATAAACAAATAAACTCTTTCTTCTTTAAGTTTCTGCTTATCAGATGTTTGGTCACAACGGAGATGAAAATTCTCTATCTCTTTCCCTTTTCCTCTCTCTGACTTCCATTCTCACTTAGAATCCTATTCAAAGCTGAGAATCATGAATTCCCCACAGTATGTAGTTGGCACAGTGACCACAGAAGAAATCTCACCCTCTATTGGCAAGTTTTCTACCACTAAAGCTATTTTCACAGTGATGTTAACAGTAAGGGAGACTGGAAAGGAGGAAGGATGCAGGAATGAGAAAGTAGATGGAAGGAGGGAACTATGTCCTGCGCTTTTGTTTTGAAGGGGCCAGGTGAGGTACAGTTTTTCTAAGGGTTGAATACAAGATGTCAAATGTTAGGACTGGATCTGAGGCACAAGTTTGTGCAGACCTAAGAAGGAAGTCCCCAAGCAGGCTTAGCAACAGAGATGCACAGAAGCAGATAGAATCTAAAATCAGAGTAGGCAAAAAGATGACAGAAAAAGTACACTGCCCCACCAGGAGCAGGGGACAGAGGGCAGTCATTTTGGTTTCCTTTTTAAGAAGAGCAGAGATGTGGGGGGGGGGGGGGGGGAAGTTAATCTAGGGTTTGGAACACCAGTGTAAAGCAATGTGAGGGTTAATTGGGACTAAGCACACAGCTAAAGTCTGACTCCCTTTTCAACCATTTGCCTTGGAAGAGAGTTCACAAAAGTTAGCATGAGGGATTCTGGGTGAATCCCTCTTGTTATCCTCAGAGTTCCTGAACAATTATATCTCCTTGGGAGTGGTGAACAGGAAATAGGATGTATAAGAGTCTGAGATTTGCAAAAACTTCACCTAGGCTTGGCAGAACTCCCGAGTGGTAGAATCTGCTTTGCTTTACCATTAAATGGAAGCCTCCAACAGACTATGTTCCGTATTTTAAAAACAGGCTGGAGTTTGCCAAGAATTTAATTTATATTTTGGACAAAATGGTATCATCAAAATTGATGTTTTTTTTGTTTGTTTTTTTTTTTTTTTTTTAGTAAATACTAATTAAAGATGTACATGAGAGAAGATTGGAATTTCTATGATACCAAAGGAAATTGCCTCTGAGGACAAACATAAATGTTATAAGGGATCTTTCCCATTACATTGTTAGGATCCTTATGCTGTGGCTGTTTGACTTAGCTCAGTGTTTCTGCATCAGAACCCCAAAGTGGATGGAGGCAGTGTTTATTACAACAACAAAATGAGGTGTACCAGCTAAACAACACTGGGGCCTGAGTCATATGATTTCCCCACCAAATATGACAGAGGAAAAGTTTCCCTCTTTTCCCTTTAACAAAGTTTCAAAGAGAGCTAATATAGTTGCATTAACAGATATTCACTCACCCAAGTGATCTTTAACACTGGTTAATGTAAAGCACCCAACCTACTCTATTTTGGAAGAAACTCCATTTTTGGTAGGCCAGAGGCTGTATTCCAATTCCAGAAAGAAAACTACAAAGTTCACTTGAGCAAACATCCTATGACAACCCCCTTAGCAACAGCAAGTCAGGCTACAATAGTAGTATCAAGGTATGTAGAAATACCCTAAGACATCCTAGAGAGAATAGATAACCTGACCATCCAGTTTGTCAGGTGGTTGGGCCCTCATATTTGGTTCCTGCAGATTATTCCAGTAATACAGTTTATAAAATACTAACTTGCTGGACTATACGGAAATTTCCCAAGATTGCTGTAACCACAATAAATACAGTGCACCCCTAGACTCAGGGCTCTTACTTTGACACACTGCAATGGGGATGGTGAGAGACCTTGCTTGAGAGCTCATAATAAAGACTTTTATGTATTTACATTGGAATTGGCTCCTCAGTGGTCTTTGTGTTCCAGAGACTTGGGCATAACAGTTAACATCTCAACACAAAAGCTGTGTTGAAGCCTTAAATGATTTTGTTTATTTGTTTAATTGGTTGGTTTGGGGTTTGGTTTGGTTTTTCCTGTATTTCTACAACACTGAATCAGCAGTGCAGCTCTGGAAAAAGTCACCCTTTTATCTGTTTTCTTATGCAAAGCGGGTGACTCCAAATAAAACTCTGAATTGATACCAGTTAACTCCTATCCATTTAAGGCCTCAGACAGTTGTCATTTATGTCAGTGGACTCAGGCTGCTCTTACAAAATAAACAAAATACACCCTTTATAAACAACATATATTCACTCCTCACAGTGCTAGAGACTGGCAAGTTCAAGTTCCAAGTGACTACAGACTTGGTGTCTATTGATAACCTGTTCATCATTAATGACAATCAAATTTTTACTTAGTAGAAAGTGTGAACGAACTCCATGAGGCCTCTCTTCCAAGGGCTGAAGTCCAAGTTTCATTGTGACCTCATTAAGTTTCAGATGTCAAATTTCCCAACACTACTGTATGGGGAATGAAGTCCAATGTATATCAGAAATTGGGGACATAAATATACAGACCATACCCAGTATTACTGACGCATACTTTTAAATCAAAATTCTAAATTAGCCCTGATTTTCTTTTTTTTTTTAATATTTTTATTACATCTTTTATTCAATTACATTTCAAATGCTATCCCAAAAGTCTCCCATACCCCCCCCCCACTTCCCTACCAGCCCATTCCCATTTTGTTGACCCTAGCGATACCCTGTTCTGGGGCATATAAAGTTTGCATGACCAATGGGCCTCTCTTTCCAGTGATGGCTGACTAGGCCATCTTTTGATACATATGCAGCTAGAGTCAAGAGCTCAGGGGTACTAGCTAGTTCATAATGTTGTTCCACCCATAGGGTTGCAGAACCCTTCAGCTCCTTGGGTACTTTCTCCAGCTCCTCCATTGGGGGCGCTGTGATCCATTCATTAGCTGACTGTGAGCATCCACTTCTGTGTTTGCTAGGCCTCGGCATAGTCTCACAAGAGACAGCTATATCTGGGTCCTTTCAGCAAAATCTTGCTAGTGAATGCAATGGTGTCAGCATTTCGAAGCTGATTATGGGGTGGATCCCTGGATATAGCAGTCTCTAGATGGTCCATCCTTTCGTCAAAGCTCCAAACTTTGTCTCTGTAACTCCTTCCATGGGTGTTCTGTTCCCAATTCTAAGGAGGGGCATAGTGTCCACACTTCAGTCTTCATTCTTCTTGAGTTTCATGTGTTTAGCAAACTGTATCTTATATCTTGGATATCCTAAGTTTTGGGCTAATATCCACTTATCAGTGAGTACATATTGTGTGAGTTCCTTTGTGATTATGTTACCTCACTCAGGATGATGCCCTCCAGGTCCATCCATTTGGCTAGGAATTTCATAAATTCATTCTTTTTAATAGCTGAGTAGTACTCCATTGTGTAAATGTACCACATTTTCTGTATCCATTCCTCTGTTGAGGGGCATCTGGGTTCTTTCCAGCTTCTGGCTATTATAAATAAGGCTGCTATGAACATAATGGAGCATGTGTCCTTCTTACCGGTTGGGACATCTTCTGGATATATGCCCAGGAAAGGTATTGCGGGATCCTCCGGTAGTACTGTGTCCAATTTTCTAAGGAACCGCCAGACTGATTTCCAGAGTGGTTGTTCAAGCTTGCAATCCCACCAACAATGGAAGAGAGTTCCTCTTTCTCCACATCCTCGCCAGCATCTCCTGTCACTTGAATTTTTGATCTTAGCCATTCTGACTGGTGTGAGGTGGAATCTCAGGGTTGTTTTGATTTGTATTTCCCTGATGATTAAGGATGTTGAACATTTTTTCAGGTGCTTCTCTGCCATTCGGTATTCCTCAGGTGAGAATTCTTTCTTCAGTTCTAAGCCCCATTATTTAATGGGGTTATTTGATTTTCTGGAGTCCACCTTCTTGAGTTCTATATATATATATTGGATATTAGTCCCTTATCTGATTTAGGATAGGTAAAGATCCTTTCCCAATCTGTTGGTGGTCTTTTTGTCTTATTGACGGTGTCTTTTGCCTTGTAGAAGATGTGCAGTTTCATGAGGTCCCATTTGTCAATTCTCGATCTTACACCACAAGCCATTGCTGTTCTATTCAGGAATCTTTCCCCTGTACCCATATCTTCAAGGCTTTTCCCCACTTTCTCCTCTATAAGTTTCAGTGTCTCTGGTTTTATGTGAGGTTCCTTGATCCACTTAGATTTGACCTTAGTACAAGGAGATAGGAATGGATTGATTCGCATTCTTCTACATGATAACAACCAGTTGTGCCAGCACCATTTGATGAAAATGTTGTCTTTCTTCCAGTGGATGGTTTTAGCTCCCTTGTCGAAGATAGGTGTGTGGGTTCATTTCTGGGTCTTCAATTCTATTCCATTGTTCTACTTGTCTGTCACTATACCAGTACAATGCAGTTTTTATCACAATTGCTCTGTAGTAAAGCTTTAGGTCAGTCATGGTGATTCCACCAGAGGTTCTTTTATCCTTGAGAAGAGTTTTTGCTATCCTAGGTTTTTTGTTATTCCAGATGAATCTGCCTATTGCGCTTTCAAATTCCTTGAAGAATTGAGTTGGAACTTTGATGGGGATTGCATTGAATCTGTAGATTGCTTTTGGCAAGATAGCCATTTTTACTATATTGATCCTGCCAATCCATGACCATGGGAGATCTTTCCATCTTCTGAGATCTTCTTTTTTTTTTTTTTTTTTTTTTTGGTTTTTCGAGACAGGGTTTCTCTGTATAGCCCTGGCTGTCCTGGAACTCACTCTGTAGACCAGGCTGGCCTCGAACTCAGAAATCCGCCTGCCTCTGCCTCCCAAGTGCTGGGATTAAAGGCGTGCGCCACCACGCCCGGCTCTGAGATCTTCTTAATTTCTTTCTTCACAGACTTGAGGTTTTTATTATACAGATCTTTCACTTCCTTAGTTAGAGTCACGCAAAGATATTTTACATTATTTGTGACTATTGAGAAGGATGTTGTTTCCCTTATTTCTTTCTCAGCCTGTTTATCCTTTGTGTAGAGAAAGGCCATTGACTTGTTTGAGGTAATTTTATATCCAGCTACTTCACCGAAGCTGTTTATCAGGTTTAGGAGTTCTCTGGTGGAATTTTTAGGGTCACTTATATATACTATCATATCATCTGCAAAAAGTGATATTTTGACTTCATCTTTTCCAATTTGTATCCCCTTGATCTCCTTTTGTTGTCAAATTGCTCTGGCTAGGACTTCAAGTACAATGTTGAATAGGTATGGGGAGAGTGGACAACCTTGTCTAGTCCCTGATTTTAGTGGGATTGCTTCCAGCTTCTCACCATTTACTTTGATGTTGGCTACTGGTTTGCTGTAGATTGCTTTTATCATGTTTAGGTATGGGCCTTGAATTCCTGATCTTTCCAAGACTTTTATCATGAATGGGTGTTGGATCTTGTCAAATGCTTTTTCCGCATCTAACGAGATGACCATGTGGTTTTTGTCTTTGAGTTTGTTTATATACTGGATTACGTTGATGGATTTCCGAATATTCAACCATCCCTGCATCCCTGGGATGAAACCTACTTGGTCAGGATGGATGATTGTTTTGATGTGTTCTTGGATTCGGTTAGCAAGAACTTTATTGAGGATTTTTGCATCAATATTCATAAGGGATATTGGTCTGAAGTTTTCTATCTTTGTTGGGTCTTTTTGTGGTTTAGGTATCAGAGTAATTGTGGCTTCATAGAATGAGTTGGGTAGAGTACCTTCTGTTTCTATTTTGTGGAATAGTTTGTGAAGAACTGGGATTAGATCTTCTTTGAAGGTCTGATAGAACTCTGCACTAAACCCATCTGGTCCTGGGCTTTTTTTGGTTGGGAGACTATTAATGACTGCTTCTATTTCTTTGGGGGATATAGGGCTGTTTAGATCATTAACCTGATCTTGATTCAACTTTGGTACCTGGTATCTGTCTAGGAACTTCTCCATTTCATCCAGGTTCTCCAGTTTTGTTGAGTATAGCCTTTGGTAGAAGGATCTGATGGTGTTTTGGATGTCTTCAGGATCTGTTGTTATGTCTCCTTTTTCATTTCTGATTTTGTTAATTAGGATGCTTTCCCTGTGCCCTCTAGTGAGTCTGGCTAAGGGTTTATCTATCTTGTTGATTTTCTCAAAGAACCAGCTCCTTGATTGGTTGATTCTTTGAATAGTTCTTCTTGTTTCCACTTGGTTGATTTCGCCCCTGAGTTTGATTGTTTCCTGCCATCTACTCCTCTTGGGTGAATTTGCTTCCTTTTGTTCTAGTGCTTTTAGGTATGTTGTCAAGCTGCTAATGTGTGCTCTCTCTAGTTTCCTTTTGGAGGCACTCAGAGCTATGAGTTTTCCTCTTAGAAATGCTTTCATTGCGTCCCATAAGTTTGGGTATGTTGTGGCTTCATTTTCATTGAACTCTAAAAAGTCCTTAATTTCTTTCTTTATTCCTTCCTTGACCAAGGTATCATTGAGAAGAGTGTTGTTCAGTTTCCACGTGAAGGTTGGCTTTCTATTATTTATTTTGTTATTGAAGATCAGCCTTAGTCCATGGTGATCTGATAGGATGCATGGGACAATTTCAATATTTTTGTATCTGTTGAGGCCTGTTTTGTGACCAATTATGTGGTCAGTTTTGGAGAAGGTACCATGAGGTGCTGAAAAGAAGGTATATTCTTTTGTTTTAGGATAGAATGTTCTGTAGATATCTGCCAGATCCATTTGATTCATAATTTCTCTTAGTTTCACTGTGTCCCTGTTTAGTTTCTGTTTCCATGATCTGTCCATTGGTGAAAGTGGTGTGTTGAAGTCTCCCACTATTATTGTATGAGGTGCAATGTGTGCTTTGAGATTTACTAAAGTTTCTTTAATGAATGTGGCTGCCTTTGTATTTGGAGCATAGATGTTCAGGATTGATAGTTCCTCTTGGAGGATTTTACCTTTGATGAGTATGAAGTGTCCCTCCCTGTCTTTTTTAATGACTTTGGGTTGGAAGTCAATCTTATCAGATATTAGAATGGCTACTCCAGCTTGTTTCTTCATACCATTTACTTGGAAAATTGTTTTCCAGCCTTTCATTCTGAGGTAGTGTCTATCTTTTTCTCTGAGATGAGTTTCCTGTAAGCAGCAAAATGTTGGGTCTTGTTTGTGTAGCCAGTTTGTTAGTCTATGTCTTTTTATCGGGGAGTTGATTCCATTGATATTAAGAGATATTAAGGAAAAGTAATTGTTGTTTCCTGTTATTTTTGTTGTTAAAGTTGGCATTCTGTGCTTGTGGCTGTCTTCTTTTAGGTTTGTTGAGGGATTACCTTCTTGTTGTTTCTAGGGCGTGGTTCCTGTCCTTGTATTGGTTTTTTTCTGTTATTATCCTTTGAAGGGCTGGATTCGTGGAGAGATAATGTGTGAATTTGGTTTTGTCGTGGAATACTTTGGTTTCTCCATCTATGTTAATTGAGAGTTTGGCTGGGTATAGTAGCCTGGGCTGGAGTTTGTGTTCTTTTAGTGTCTGTATAACATCCGTCCAGGATCTTCTGGCTTTCATAGTCTCTGGTGAGAAATCTGGTGTAATTCTGATAGGCTTGCCTTTATATGTTACTTGGCCTTTTTCTCTTACTGCTTTTAGTATTCTGTCTTTATTTAGAGCATTTGTTGTTCTGATTATTATGTGTCGGGAGGTATTTCTTTTCTGGTCCAGTCTATTTGGAGTTCTGTAGGCTTCTTGTATGTTCCATGTTCTCTATGGAATCTTCTGCACCTGAGATTCTCTCTTCCATCTCTTGTGTTCTGCTGCTGATGCTCACATCTATGGTTCCAGATTTCTTTCCTGGGGTTTGTATCTCCAGTGTTGCCTCATTTTGGGTTTTCTTTATTGTGTCTACTTCCCTTTTTAGGTCTAGTATGGTTTTGTTCATTTCCATCACCTGTTTGGATGTGTTTTCCTATTTTTCTTTGAGGACTTCTACCTGTTTGGTTGTGTTTTCCTGTTCTTCTTTAAGGACCTGTAACTCTTTAACAGTGCTCTCCTGTATTTCTTTGAGTTATGAAAGTCCTTCTTGATGTCCTCTACCATCATGTGATATGCTTTTAAATCTGGGTCTAGATTTCAGTTGTGTTGTGGTGCCCAGGACTAAGTGGGGTGGGAGTGCTGCATTCTGATGATGGTGAGTGGTCTTGATTTCTGTTAGTAGGATTCTTACGTTTGCCTTTCACCATCTGGTAATCTCTGAAGCTAGTTGTTATAGTTGTCTCTGGTTAGAGCTTGTTCTTCAGGTGACCCTGTTAGCCTCTATCAGCAGACCTGGGAGGCTGGCTCTCTCCTTAGTTTCAGAGGTCAGCGTATTCTCTGCAGGCAAGCTCTATTCTTGCAGGGAAAGTGCCCAGATATCTGGTGTTCGAACCTGCCTCCTGGCAGAAGTTGTGTTCCACTCACCAGAAGTCTTAGGATCCAGTGAGGAATCCTGTGTGGGTCCTTGCGGGTGTCCGGAGACTCCGCTGGCAAGGCACCCCAGTGCTTGAGTGGATCGGAAGGGACTTGTAGCCCTGATTTTCAGATCAACAAATAGCCCAAGTAATAAGCAACCAATCCACATATCCCTTTGGATAAAACAGAGCATCAAGTTGTAGGGAGTATGTCTGATGCTTTGATCGGTAATGAATGCTGAAGGTCCTGTTCCCCAATTGGTTCTTGATCAATTAATAAAGATGTTAGAGGCAAATGGCTGGGAGGAAGAGGCAGGACTTCCAGTTTCCTTGAAAGCAGGCTATCAGAAACAGAAGGAGGAAAAGGAGTCACCATGCTTTGGAGAAGCCACCAGCCATGTGAGATCTCGAGTGGAATGGCCATTGGTTGCTTCCCTGACTGGGAGTGGGCTAGCAGGTAGGAGATTAGAAACGCAAATAAGCTGAGGGCAGAATTAGAGATGTTGAGCTGGGAGTGAAGATACCGCACATTAGCTGCAGGAGGCTTAAAAACGTTCATACTTGAGCTAAAAAGTATATAAAAATATGTTTGTGTGTGTGTGTGTGTGTGTGTGTGTGTGTGTGTGTGTGTGTGTTTTATCAGTGGATCCCAGGTTACCTAGATGTGTGTCTTTCATCTATGGATGAGAGGGAACATGGGTGGGGCAGATAGCATGCTACTGTCCAGAGCATAAAGCAGGGTAGTAGAAACTATACACTACATCAACTATTTGGGGAGTCCAGCAGCATAAGCTGTCCTTTTCTGGTTTTTGCCTGATCTTTTTGTCCCCGCATCCATTCTCCATTTGTTCCACAACAGTTTGTTCTTGGAAGGGGAGACTAACATAAACAGAATGTCTGGAATACTCAGTAACTTAATGCTGGGTATGGCCAGTGAAAGGTACCAGCAAGAGGTGGAAGGGCTAAATGAACAAAAATGTGGGTTTCTATTTCTGAGTCCTCCCTGTCAAGCCTCACTTCCTGTCAGGGGCTCATTTCTGTTCTGCAACATGCCTTTACAACATGATTCTCCTTTGGGTCTGTGGATATTAATAGGTTCTAGAAGTTGCTAATCTTTGGATCCTTTGTCAGTTCCATTGACCCAACCCAAGATAGGTCTTTTCTAATATTTTTTAATATAGCACATGCCTTCACTACTGCTTTATGCCCTTGAGCTTTCAAATTCATACTGTTGCACAATGGATGTGCAAAGGAGGCTGATTCCCAACAGAAATGATAAGGTTCTCACTGCAAAAGCTCTTAAAAGTTATACACACTACTATATAAATAGATCATCAGATAAATAACAAAACTTCATATAAAGTAAGTACTGGGTAAATTCTAGGAACATTAAGAACTATATTTAGAGGATAACAAAAGTCATAGGTGGGAACAAGGTATGGAAGTTTTCAGAGAGAATAAAATCTGAACTGGCCATAAAAGGTGAGTTACAAGCTGGGAATATAGCTCAGTCGGTAAAAATGCTTGCCTAACATGCCCTGGTTCCATTCTCAGTGGGGCATAAATCTAGCATGTTGGCGCACATATGTAGTCCTAGCACTTGGCAGGTGGAAGCTAGAAATTCAGAAGTTGAAGTTCATTCTTGACAACACAGATAGTTCTAGGCCAGCCTGAGATAGATAAAACACTGAGAGAGAGAGAGAGAGAGAGAGAGAGAGAGAGAGAGAGAGAGAGAGAGAGAGTGAGATAGAGACAGAGAGACAGAGAAAGAGTGTGACGAGAGTGAGATGTGAGACAAGGAGAATGTGACACTTGGGTCAAAGAAAAAAAAAAGAACAAAAGCAAAAAATACATTATTGTTGTGACCAAATCATAGGGAGAAGAAAGGCCAGAGGAAGTAAACACATTTACTAAACATGGGTAAATATCTCATTGACTTCTGCCAAAGTATTGGGGCTGTTTTTTTTTTATTTTATTTTGTTTTGGTTTGGTTTTTGGTTTTGGCAGTGTTTTGGTGGTTATAGAACTTCTAGAACGTGGAGTCTTACTGGAGGAAGTTGGTCACTGGGGATAAAGGTTGATAGCTAGCCCTACATTCTATGTACTTGCTGCTCCCTGACTGGGGACATCATGTGACCAGACTGGTTTTGCCCCTGCTGTGACTATATCCCCTTGAAGGGAAAGCCCAAACAAAATAAACCCTCCTTCCCTTAAGTTGCTTTTTTTTTCTATATTTAGTCACAAGAGAAAAGGATCTAATTCGGTTGTTATATCACAAACACACACACACACATACACCCTCTCAAGCAGAGCCCCTTTTGCTAGTCATAACCATCATGACAACACTTCAACAAGGGTCCTTCCTACCAACTCTCTGCCGAGGTCAAGAACAAGATTGCATGACAAGTATGATCATCAGGGTGATGTCTGCTCACCTGGATAGAAGAAATGACAATCATGGGCATTTGCAAAATCTTCCAGCCTTGCCTGAAAAACAAACAAAAACAACAAAAAAGGCCAGGCTCTGTAAAGTCAACAAATCTTTACTAAACTGGCCTTAGTTGGAGAGTATCTGCAACTTTATTAAAACTATGCAGGCTTATGGTATGAAGTCCCATGACATATTTGAAGAAAATGGAGTTTTTGAGAATGACAATATGATCCAGGTTCAGACTATACTAGTGGCTCTAGAAGGTCTGGTGTAAACAAAGGACTCCATACACCCATTGACATTGGCATCACAAATGCAGAAAAACAAAACAAGACATTTTTGATTAAGGGAAATTAAAGGCTGTCTAAAGTGTGATTATTTACAAATGACAAGCAACAAGTGTTCTTCTGGATGCTAGCACCAGGTACCAGAAGAGACATCTACAACAAGAAGCTAACATTACAGCCAGTGGATAACTCAACCATTTCTCTACAGACCGATACCAACAAAGTTGCTTCCCCAAAAGGAATGAGTATGTATGGGCTTGGGCGACAACTGTATGACCCCAACTTCTGTGCCTTCCCCACAAAACCTGTCATTCACCATGAAAGCCAGGGCACAGGAACAAATGGGTTGGAGATAAATGGTAGTGATTATCAGGCAAATTATCCCTATGAATATTATGGTGAGTACCTGGATAACTATCCTCAAGCAATGGCCAGGGCATTAATTATTAGAGTCACACACGGAAGGGCAGTATTTAAGTCCATTGTTTTTATCCAGTGAGACCCAACCTAGCCTTGGGCAATTCTGTTCTTGTCTACCTAAAACACTACTATGCTTATTATACCTTTTTTTAAAAAGTGCCTTACATATATTCCTTTTCATCCTCCTCCATAAATAGTTGCATTTTAGTCTGGAGCAGTTAAATCCCATAGCATAATCAATATCTTGTCTATGAGGTAAGGAGATGCTATGAAAGGGCAGACAATTCTTTGAAGATCTATGTGTTATTTTACGATCGTATACTTAAACTAATATTTCAAACAATAAGAAACTATGTTTCACAGTTTTGTCTGTATTTGTCATGTACACAGAAGACTAAAATCTTGGTTTGCTAAATGTGGTCTTTGCAAGCTAAATCTAAGATGCAGAGTTTAGAACCTGACACACTGGTGTTTTTCTGTAGTATTGTCTGCTGCATTTTAAATAAAGTCACAATCACTGTGTGTCTGTGATTATATGTGTACTCATTCTCTTCTGTAAGCTGACAAGACCCTTTCCAAGTGGCAGTTCTAAAGGTGTGTATGCAAAAATGGTCTCAGACATGTAGGTTTGGGTGGTGTGTCTGCAGACTTCATTTGTAACAATGTATCACTGTTGAGTTGCTCTGTTTCCTTCAAGTGTATTTATTGCTGCATTTCTCAGCATAAACTTATATCATTGTATTTTTTATAAATAAATATTTTTGAAAAAAAATAGAAAAGATAGGTTTCTGCTTGTGTAGTCCAATGTTTCTTTTAGTTGAGTCTCCTTTAAACAGGGTCTCTGGCACAGATGTCTGCTAGTCTTGTATTTATCCATTTCAAACATTTGAAATGGCACATGCAGACTAAAATAACCTTATCCTGCTCTGCACACAGACTCTGAGACTGTTTATCAGACCTGTGTGGAAACTGGGAAATGATAAGGACAGCGGCGGTACAGGAAATGCAGCCTGTGAAAGTTCAGGTAAATCGAAATGAGTACAAATTATAGAAGAGAAAAGTTGCTGACTACCAAGGAAACAACTACGTAAATTCAGTCACTTCCTGGCTTCCATTGAGAAATCTGAGTGCATTTAACACCAGGAGGAGTGTGTAGTGATCCAGCTATTTAGGGCTATTCTGAGCAAGAGCAGCTGTGCTCTGGGTTCTGAAACACATGGCTCAACATTCATAAAGGACAGGATCGGGGTAACTTTTGAGATTCCTCAGAAGTTCTATTATGCAAAACTAACTGCTGATAACAAATGTGACAAATATTTGTCATTGAGGAATAGCATATGAACTGGAATAGGTGGGTATAGTTTCCTCACAACAGCCTGGTTCTCTCCACTTTCCTCAGCAGAGCAACTCCCTGGAATTATTAATCCTGATGGTCATGTTTGGAGGAATAGATCAGGGTAGGGGCTGATCACAATCAATGTACAACATGGGTTCCTTCTTATAGCATGAATGAGATACCTGGGGAAATTTGCATTTCTTTGGAGTTCAGTTTTCAAGTATGATATTCAGCTGTAAAGACAGTGTCTCTTTAGACAATCTTTCTTTCTGCCAGACAGTTATACTAGGAGCTTTGGAAATAGACAAACTTGACCTTTGGCCTCATGGAGCTTACAGAATTGTATTCTGAGAATAACCAAGGCACATGAAGTAACTATAACACTGACACTAAAATCTGTAAAAAACATGTCAAGAAAATTCTCTCAATGGGAACAGTTCTGACCATCTAACCCCAAGCCTCTCTGAAGAATTCTGCTGTGTCCCCAGAAGTGGTTCAATTTGTTGTTTTCAGAAATCACTTGCTCTTTCATTCCCAAGATACTGGTTTTCAAGGATTCAACACAAGCTTGTTTCATGTCCTCCTTCCTCCTCATTTCTCCCTGATACAAGATTTGTCCTCCCTGGAGCGCCCATCACCTGGACCAGACCTTCTACCTTCCTGGACCTAATTATTTCCCTATTCTCTACAGTTCTATATTAGTCAGTGTTCTCTAAGAGAACAGAACTTATTCTGTTCATCACTAAATGCCCATACATTTTACATTATATACATATACAATAATATATATATGTATATGTGTGTGTGTTTGTACATGTGCGTGTACATGTTTATATGTATATGATATATGGGGGTTTAACATATATTAATATATTATATCATATATTTAATATATAGAGGAATTGCCTGTGTCCTGGACACTTTCTGCCAAACACTAACTACTCTTGGTGGTTAGGGGTAAGATGGTGCAAAGTCAACGACACAGATTCCAGGAGCAGGTAAGAAACGCCACAGTAAGTTCATCTGAACACTGCTGCAAGCCCCTTTAATACCCTCCACCCACATCCCCATTGGTTCCAAGAAAGCATCTCTTCTAAACAGCAGTTCCTGATTGGCTGGCATTGTTTGCACCAGGAATGCTTCGTCTCATAGACAGTCCTCTATTAGGTCCTCCAGGAGGAGATGCTTTTGCAGCTGCGCAGCCTCCAGTGTTTACATAGAGGTGACCCTGCCATTCCTGCTACATAGAGGGATATATTATATGGAGATAAAATACATAACTGAAGATTTACTACAATGGCTAACAGGTTCAGCTACTCCAACAACGTGTGGATAAGATTGGTGAGATCAGTGGAGTGCTTATGAATCCCATAGATGTTCATTCAGTCCACAAGGCTGATGTTTTAGCTGATCTTCAGTTGTTGCATGTAGTTTTATAAAACCATGCTTGCTCCTTGCCCAGTGTCACTGGCCAAGCTATGCTCAAAGATCAGCTTCCGCTAAAGGCTGTCTCACTCAGCCTCCACAGCTAGCTTTGCCAAGCCACCCGGGTCTCACCTAGCTCTGCCAAACTGCCAGCTCATGTTTGTCCCAAGAATGCTGCCTGTTCCTTCATGCCCATTCCTCCATCTGCCCTCTTTCTCCTCCTGCCTACCTTAGCTGCAGAGGGTAACATCAGACAGCCTTAACATTTTAAAACTAGACAGTCAGAGCTATAATCTATTTCTCTAAACTCATCAGCTATCTTATATCAGAATTCCACTGGTGGTGGAGGCCGCCACCAGTTCTAACTACCCCCCAGGCCTTACATGGTTCATGCTTCTCTCTCCAAAGTCTGGTCAAAAAGTCCCCCACCCCCACCCCCTCTTGCCCTCTCCTCTTCCTTCTGAGACCCGAAAATCCCACATTTTTCTCTTTGCCCAAAGATTGGCTTCGCCATCTTTATTAACACAATCAAGAACCAATTAGGAAAATGGCACCTTCACCCACATTCAGTATATGGCAGAATTTCAAAGAAGTAGACTCTAATGCTAGTGAAGGGATAGATTTCACAGTGACAGCAAAAGCAAACAGGCAAAGAGAGCTAGCAGAAGATGCAGCTCAGATTAAAGGTGAATCTTCCTACCTCAAAAGATCTGAGTTAAAGGTGAATCTTTCTACCTAAAGAGATTCAAATTCAAATGGGTCTTCCCCTTCAAATAATTTAATTTAGAAAAAAAAAATCCCTCACCAATGTACCCAGGTGCTGAGGCATTCATTCCAAATGTAGAAAAATTGACAAATAAGAATAGCCATCATAAATCCACCCCTTATCAACTTGACACCCAATCATATCTCCTTAAGTCATGCCTGATTTACATGTAAAAACCAATAACCAGGTCATAATTATGCCCATAATTATACCCTTTATATGAACATGCCATAACTATCCCTCATACAAATACAAACACATTATAAATTCTAGAGTAGGGGGCAATGTCCCTTGAGGGACATTCTTTTAGTATCTCAAACTTAAATCTGATAAGCATTGATAATCTCTTAATGTTATATTATATGACAAAGAAACCAAAATTTGAAAACACAAATATCTGTATAAACATTCTTAACAAAGTACAATAGAAACACTCGCATTGATTATAACACTTGTTTCTGTAACTGGTGAAGTATCCTTAGCCAGTATTTCGAACTGCCTTCCTCTGTATTTCTACAGAAATACCCATTCTGCATCTCCTTCACTCTTAGCAAGCTAGGTCCCTTTTTCCTGACATTGATAGTTCATTTTGATGGGTCTGTGCCCTTTTGTTATCCTTTGTTATGCTGGATTATATTGTTATAATTTCCCATTGACTTTAATCACAAGACATGGTAGCACCAAGAGGTACCCCAAATGATCTCCTGATCTTCAGACATAATCTTTTTTATCTCCATTGTAACATAATCTTCCTTAGCTCTGTTATAGAGAATCAATCTAACTTCTACACAGTAATCTGGATCTGTCACCCTTCTAATGCTGTTATTCCTTTTTCAGCTGGTTGGCTTAAGGTCATCAGAAGCCCAAAGTGACCACAGGGAAGTCTAAGCTTCCAGTTTTATGGGCTGTTTGTTGTATCCCTAGCAGGAGTGCTTCAACCTCTAAAACCAAAACTTCTAGGCTAGTAGAAATTAAGATAGTGGAAATAAGAAACAACAACAAAAAAATTTAGTGGGTTGCTAGGACTGATAATGAGTGAAACTATACCCTTGATTTCTGGACCTATGGATCCTGGCTACAGGGAAAAAGAAAATGCTATCTATTACATGCTGATTCAAAGCATATACTGCCTTCTGGAGGATCCTACTCTAGTCTTTGAGGATGCTGTTCCCTATTTGGCTCTGTAACTTTAAATTCAAAAGGCTACCACATTTTTAATCAAGCCAGCTGCTTCAGAGTGGTGGGGGAAATGGAAAAGCCAGTGGATTCCATGATTATGTGTCCACTGTTGTACTTCTTTGACTGTGAAGTTCTTTGGTCAGAAGCAATACGGTGTAGAATACCATTATGGTGAATACGGCATTTTGTAAGTTCATTCATAACAATTTTGGCAGAATAATTACCAGCAGGAAAGGCAAATCCATTGCCAGAATAATTATCTACTTCTATAAGGACAAAGAATTGTCTTTTCCATGAAGGAAATGGCTTACTACAGTCAATCTGTCACTAGTTGGTTGTCTGGTCATCATGAGGAATGGTACCATATCTGAGATTCAATGGTAGTCTCTGATGTTAGCAAATCTGGCCCTCAGCAGCAGCAGCTGAACAACACTGAACTCCTCAGAACTTCATTGAGGTACAAGACTCTTGAATCAAAAAAAAAAAAAAAATTCCCATCCTCTGATGTGCACATGTATTACTAGTAAGTCAAAAGTGGCTGCTAACTCCTGCTCACATGGTCCAATCACCATAAAGTCGTCAATACAGTGGACCAAAGCAATACTTTGTAGAACAGACAGGTGATCAAGATCTTATCAAACTATGTTATGACAAAGAGATGGAGATTTAATTTATTCTTGAGGTAAAACTGTAAAGGTATACTGCTGGTCTTACCAACTGAAAACAAGTTTTATTCCCCTTTGCCTATGTCTTAGAACTTTTTAGTAATGAATAATTTGTTCTTTGCTTTTCCAGTGTTCCCTTTCCTATGTTCCTTTCCTACTAAGTATACAGTGACAGGTGATAGGGCCACGTGCTTTAACACAGACAGACACAGATACAGAAAAACACAGACAAAGAGACAGACACACAGAGACACAGAGACAGATATGCATGCACACTCACAGAGACACAGATAGAGACACACAGACACAGAGACAGACAGATATAGACACAGAGACAGGCATGTGTATATTTATTCACCACACCTTGCCCTTTTTTCATTGTTAGGAATTTAAGCCAGTGCTATACACATTCTCACCCAGGGCTAAGTTGTCTAGGCTGGCCTCAAAAATGTGGTCCGGTGACTCAATCTTCCAAACAGTGGGATTTTGACATACTCCACAAAACCCACTTTATACACAATCTCTACACCAGTATTAACTATAGCACCAGAAATATGAAGGCTGATATACCTTCCTTGAAAGATATTTAAATTTCAAAATTCAGGTAAGGAAGAAAGATATAAAAATGAAAAACAAAACAATTTAACAATGAAAAAATCAAAGCAGAAGAGAGATTAAAATGAAAGTAATGATGTAACAAGATGGCTGTCCTGGAACTCACTCTGTAGATCAAGCTGACCTCGAACTCAGAAATCCACCTGCCTCTGCTTCCCAAGTGCTGGGATTAAAGGCATGCGCCACCACTACCCGGTTTGAGGAGAGTCTTTTGTTTTGTTTTGTTTTGGTTTGGTTTGGTTTGGTTTTGGGGTTTTTGGGGAGGGGGTGGATTGGGGGGTTTGTGGTGTTTGTGGTGTTTGGTTGTTAGTTGGTTGGTTGGTTGGTTGGTTGGTTTTTTTGGTTTTTTTGGTTTTTGGTTTTTGGTTTTTGTTTTGTTTGGTTTTTTGGGTTTTTTTTGTTTGTTTGTTTGTTTTGTTTTTGTTTTTTTGAGACAGGGTTTCTCTGTATAGTCCTGGCTGTCCTGGAACTCACTTTATAGACCAGGCTGATCTCGAACTCAGAAATCCGCCTGCCTCTGCCTCCCAAGTGCTGGGATTAAAGGTGTGCACCACCACGCCTGGCTGAAGAGAGTCTTAAAAGAAGCCCATTGCAGATCTATTTCCAGATCCAGCTCATCATTCTACACAAGTTCTGCTACGGCTAGAAAGTAAAATGTCGTTTGGAGCTGAGACGAAAGGATGAACCCTCTAGAGACTGCCATATCCGGGGATCCACCCCATAATCAGCCTCCAAACGCTGACACCATTGCATACACTAGCAAGATTTTGCTGAAAGGACCCAGATATAGCTGTCTCTTGTGAGGCTATGAAGGGGCCTAGAAAACACAGAAGTGGATGTCCACAGTCAGCTATTGGATGGATCACAGGGTCCCCAATGGAGGAGCTAGAGAAAGTATCCAAGGAGCTAAAGAGGTCTGCAACCCTGTAGGTGCAACAACATTATGAACTGACCAGTACCCCCTGGAGCTCGTGTCTCTAGCTGCCTATGTATCAGAAGATGGCCTAGTCGGCCATCAGTGGAAAGAGAGGCCCATTGGTCATGCAAACTTTATCTGCTTCTGTACAGGGGAACGCCAGGGCCAAGAAGTGGGAGTGGGTGGGTGGGGGAGCGGGTGGGGGACTTTTGGGATAGCATTGGAAATGTAAATGAAATACATACCTAATTTAAAAAAAGAAAGAAAAGAAGGTAAAATGTCCCTACACGCTCATCTGACTGAACAGTTGGTCCCCTGATGGTGGTGGTTCAGATTCACAAGGCAACAGAAAGTTTGAAACAAGTGCCTACCTGGTAAATAAAGGCCCATGGGTCAGGGATTATGCACTTTAGCCCATTCCCAGTCCTGGCTTGAGGCTGCTTGTGATCTGGCTGTAAGGGAATTTCCTACGACCAGCAATGAAGCTATAGCCACCATGCCTTCCTCACTATGAAACTAGGAGGAAAAGAAAGCCTTCCTTCCTACAGAGACATCTATTCAGGTATTTGGTCTTGTGATGGGAACAGTAACTAATTCAGTAAACACAGGATACCTGATAGTGGTGTTATGACAGGCAGCTAGGAGTGGCTCTCTTTTGCAAAAGCCCTTTATCCTCTCTTGGTGCCACAAGGTTAACTACCTGCGGTGCTTAAGGCCTGGCATCTCTGTCTTTATTTATGTGCCTCCTTTACTTTGGCTCTGACTCCTACAGGACTTGACAGAGGCATGTTAATCTCTAGGGAGTGTCTGTCTACCTAACCATTCTTAGTACCTTTCAAAGGCAAAGGCACAAAGATAAGTCATTGTCCAAAAGAGACAGCCAGTTTCCTTGGATTCCTGGAACAAGTTCTGAAGTACAGATACTTTCCAGGTGAAAACAATTATCTATGACTGCACCCTGAACAGATCCACCCATAGGAACCAGACTGAAATCCCTCAGGGATGGCAGAGATTAGCAATTTAATAGCACATTGCAGGGCCGGATAGCATTTAAACCAACACAGTTTTATTGGGCAATACCTCTTTCTCCACGCTACTTCTTCCTCTGTTTAAACCTAAAGCTGATTATGACTGGATCACTTGACACCCCTCTAACTCCATTACATCACAATGACCCAATCTCCTTCTCTACTTTTCTCTGCTTCCTCTTTAGTTGTCTTATTGGGTAGAATAGTCTGCCTCGGTTGCCAACCAGGAATTCTACTCTTCAGCTGGTGTTAAGAATTCTTTTTGAGCTGGCTCTCCATCAGCTGGTAGAACCTACAGTCAAGTCATTTGATCTCTTATTGTCTTAGTTACTGTTCTATTACTGTGAAGAGATACCATGACCATGGCAACTCTTAGAAGGAAAAATTGGGGTTTGCTTGCAGTTTCTGAGGTTCAGTCCGTTATCATGGTACGGAGCAAGGTGACACACAAGCAGACTTGTTGAAGTAGTTGAAAGTTCTATATCTGAGATCTACATGAAAAAGAAAGAGAAAGCCTCTGGACATAGCTTGCATTTTTTTTTTTTGGTTTGTTTATTTATTTATCTATTCATTTAGGTTTTTTTTAATTTTTAATATTTTTTATTAAATATTTTCCTCAATTACATTTCCAATGCTATCCCAAAAGTCCCCCATAGCGCCCCCACTTACCTACCCACCCATTCCCATTCTTGTGGCCCTGGCATTCCCCTATATTGGGGCATATAAAGTTTGCAAGTCCAATGGGCCTCTCTTTCCAGTGATGGCCGACTAGGCCATCTTTCGATACATATGCAGCTAGAGACAAGAGATCCGGGGTACTGGTTAGTTCATCATGTTGTTCCAACTATAGGGTTGCAGATCCCTTTAGCTCCTTGGGTACTTTCTCTAGCTTCTCCATTGGGAGCCTTGTGATACATCCAATAGCTGACTGTGGGCATCCACTCCTGTGTTTGCTAGGCCCCGGCATCGTCTCACAAGAGACAGCTATATTTGGGTCCTTTCAGCAAAATCTTGCTAGTGTATGCAATGGTGTCAGCGTTTAGAAGGTGATTATGGGATGGATCCCTGGATACGGCAGTCTCTAGATGGTCCATCCTTTCATCACAGATCCAAACTTTGTCTCTGTAACTCCTTCCATGGGTGTTCTGTTCCCAATTCTAAGAAGGGGCACAGCGTCCACACTTTGGTCTTCATTCTTCTTGAGTTTCATGCGTTTAGCAAATTGTATCTTATATCTTGGGTATCCTAAGTTTTGGGCTAATATCCACTTATCAGTGAATACATATTGTGTGAGTTCCTTTGTGATTGTGTTACCTCACTCAAGATGATGCCCTCCAGGTCCATCCATTTGGCTAGGAATTTCATAAATTCATTCTTTTTAATAGCTGAGTAGTACTCCATTGTGTAAATGTACCATAATTTCTGTATCCATTCCTCTGTTGAGGGACATCTGGGTTCTTTCCAGCTTCTGGCTATTATAAATAGGGCTGCTATGAACATAGTGGAGCATGTGTCCTTCTTACCGGTTGGGACATCTTCTGGATATATGCCCAGGAGAGGTATTGCTGGATCCTCCGGTAGTACTATGTCCAATTTTCTGAGGAACCGCCAGACTGATTTCCAGAGTGGTTGTACAAGCTTGCAATCCCACCAACAATGGAAGAGTGTTCCTCTTTCTCCACATCCTCACCAGCATCTGCTGTCACCTGAATTTTTGATCTTAGCCATTCTGACTGGTGTGAGGTGGAATCTCAGGGTTGTTTTGATTTGCATTTCCCTGATGATTAAGGATGTTGAACATTTTTTCAGGTGCTTCTCTGCCATTCTGTATTCCTCAGGTGAGAATTCTTTGTTCAGTTCTGAGCCCCATTTTTTAATGGGTTTATTTGACTTTCTGGAGTCCACCTTCTTGAGTTCTTTATATATATTGGATATTAGTCCCTTATCTGATTTAGGATAGGTAAAGATCCTTTCCCAATCTGTTGGTGGTTTTTTGTCTTATTGATGGTGTCTTTAGCCTTGCAGAAGCTTTGCAGTTTCATGAGGTCCCACTTGTCAATTCTCGATCTTACAGCACAAGCCATTACTGTTCTATTCAAGAATTTTTCCCTGTGCCCATATCTCCAAGGCTTTTCCCCACTTTCTCCTCTATAAGTTTCAGTGTCTCTGGTTTTATGTGAAGTTCCTTGATCCACTTAGACTTGACCTTAGTACAAGGAGATAGGGATGAATCAATTCGCATTCTTCTACATGTTAACAACCAGTTGTGCCAGCACCATTTGTTGAAAATGCTGTCTTTCTTCCACTGGATGTTTTTAGCTCCCTTGTCGAAGATCAAGTGACCGTAGGTGTGTGGGTTCATTTCTGGGTCTTCAATTCTATTCCATTGGTCTATTTGTCTGTCCCTATACCAGTACCACGCAGTTTTTATCACAATTGCTCTGTAGTAAAGCTTTAGGTCCGGCATGGTGATTCCACCAGAGGTTCTTTTATCCTTGAGAAGAGTTTTTGATATCCTAGGTTTTTTATTCCAGATGAATTTGCAGATTGCACTTTCTAATTCGTTGAAGAATTGAGTTGGAATTTTGATGGGGATTGCATTGAATCTGTAGATTGCTTTTGGCAAGATAGCCATTTTTACAATGTTGATCCTGCCAATCCATGAGCATGGGAGATCTTTCCATCTTCTGAGATCTTCTTTAATTTCTTTCTTCAGAGACTTGAAGTTTTTATTATACAGATCTTCCACTTCCTTAGTTAGAGTCACGCCAAGATATTTTATATTATTTGTGACTATTGAGAAGGGTGTTGGTTCCCTAATTTCTTTTTCAGCCTGTTTATTCTTTGTGTAGAGAAAGGCCATTGATTTGTTTGAGGTAATTTTATATCCAGCTACTTCACCGAAGCTGTTTATCAGGTTTAGGAGTTCTCTGGTGGAATTTTTAGGGTCACTTATATATACTATCATATCATCTGCAAAAAGTGATATTTTGACTTCATCTTTTCCAATTTGTATCCCTTTGATCTCCTTTTGTTGTCGAATTGCTCTGGCTAGGACTTCAAGTACAATGTTGAATAGGTATGGAGAAAGTGGACAGCCTTGTCTAGTCCCTGATTTCAGAGGGATTGCTTCAAGCTTCTCACCATTTACTTTGATGTTGGCTACTGGTTTGCTGTAGATTGCTTTTATCATGTTTAGGTATGGGCCTTGAATTCCTGATCTTTCCAAGACTTTTATCATGAATGGGTGTTGGATCTTGTCAAATGTTTTTTCCGCATCTAACGAGATGACCATGTGGTTTTTGTCTTTGAGTTTGTTTATATACTGGATTACGTTGATGGATTTCCGTATATTCATCCATCCCTGCATCCCTGGGATGAAACCTACTTGGTCAGGATGGATGATTGTTTTGATGTGTTCTTGGATTCGGTTAGCAAGAACTTTATTGAAGATTTTTGCATCAATATTCATAAGGGATATTGGTCTGAAGTTTTCTATCTTTGTTGGGTCTTTTTGTGGTTTAGGTATCAGAGTAATTGTGGCTTCATAGAATGAGTTGGGTAGAGTACCTTCTGTTTCTATTTTGTAGAATCGTTTGTGAAGAACTGGGATTAGATCTTCTTTGAAGGTCTGATAGAACTCTGCACTACACCCATCTGATCCTGGGCTTTTTTTGGTTGGGAGACTATTAATGACTGCTTCTATTTCTTTGGGGGATATAGGGCTGTTTAGATCATTAACCTGATCTTGATTCAACTTTGGTACCTGGTATCTGTCTAGGAACTTCTCCATTTCATCCAGGTTCTCCAGTTTTGTTGAGTACAGCCTTTGGTAGAAGGATCTGATGGTGTTTTGGATGTCTTCAGGATCTGTTGTTATGTCTCCTTTTTCATTTCTGATTTTGTTAATTAGGATGCTTTCCCTGTGCCCTCTAGTGAGTCTGGCTAAGGGTTTATCTATCTTGTTGATTTTCTCAAAGAACGAGCTCCTTGATTGGTTGATTCTTTGAATAGTTCTTCTTGTTTCCACTTGGTTGATTTAGCCCCTGAGTTTGATTATTTCCTGCCGTCTACTTCTCTTGGGTGAATTTGCTTCCTTTTGTTCTAGTGCTTTTAGGTGTGTTGTCAAGCTGCTAATGTGTGCTCTCTCTAGTTTCTTTTTGGAGGCACTCAGAGCTATGAGTTTTCCTCTTAGAAACGCTTTCATTGCATCCCATAAGTTTGGGTATGTTGTGGCTTCATTTTCATTGAACTCTAAAAAGTCCTTAATTTCTTTCTTTATTCCTTCCTTGACCAAGGTATCATTGAGAAGAGTGTTGTTCAGTTTCCACGTGAATGTTGGCTTTCTATTATTTATTTTGTTATTGAAGATCAGACTTAGTCCATGGTGATCTGATAGGATGCATGGGACAATTTCAATATTTTTGTATCTGTTGAGGCCTGTTTTGTGACCAATTATGTGGTCAATTTTGGAGAAGGTACCATGAGGTGCTGAGAAGAAGGTATATCCTTTTGTTTTAGGATAGAATGTTCTGTAGATATCTGCCAGATCCATTTGATTCATAACTTCTGTTAGTTTCACTGTGTCCCTGTTTAGTTTCTGTTTCCATGATCTGTCCATTGGTGAAAGTGGTGTGTTGAAGTCTCCCACTATTTTTGTATGAGGTACAATATGTGCTTTGAGCTTTACTAAATTATCTTTAATGAATGTGGCTGCCCTTGTATTTGGGGCATAGATATTCAGAATTGATATTTCCTCTTGAAGGATTTTACCTTTGATGAGAATGAAGTGCCCCTCCCTGTCTTTTTTGATGACTTTGGGTTGGAAGTCAATCTTATCAGATATTAGAATGGCTACTCCAGCTTGTTTCTTCATACCATTTACTTGGAAAATTGTTTTCCAGCCTTTCATTCTGAGGTAGTGTCTATCTTTTTCTCTGAGATGAGTTTCCTGTAAGCAGCAAAATGTTGGGTCTTGTTTGTGTAGCCAGTTTGTTAGTCTATGTCTTTTTATCGGGGAGTTGAGTCCATTGATATTAACTTGCATTTCTTGAAACCCTAAAGCCCACTCACAGTGAGAAGTTTCATCCAAGAAGTCCACATCTCCTAGTCTTTTCAAATACTGCCACTCTCTGGTGACCAAACATTCAAATCTGTGAGCTTATGATGGTCATTATTATACAAACTGCCACACTCATTCAACCTCATTTTCAGTATCTATAAAACTTTGTTGGAATTTTAAACTATGGCCCATGTGTAATCCAAGGAGTCTATAATTTTAAACTAGGAGGCTTATATTACTTTTTTAGGCTTTATCCCTTCTGGTTGGTATTGTCAGAAAAAAAAAATGTTCTGAGTATTTGGTTCCTGTGGAAAGTAAGAAATAGGGAGACAAGTTGGAATTAAAGGGAGCTATTGCTTCAACTGAGACTTCTAAAGAAATACTCCACAAAGGTAGGTATTGGATATTAGGTCACAGGGTGCATCTCCTAGGCACCCTGATAAAAGATTCTGTCTGACTTGGAAGCTCTGTGGTGAATTTTCCTGAATTTCCTGTCTCCTAAATAGGGTCACTCTGAAAAGCAGCATGATGGGAGCAGGTGTATGCTGACTGCCCCAGAGGACAGTGACTGCTAAGTATCTAGAGGATTCAACACAAGAAACAACATGTCCTTGGAACCCAAACCTTGCCTGACTGCTTAGATAGGCAAGGTTCTTTCTCTTCTTTCTTTGACAGACCTGAAAATGTTTTAATTGACACCAAAGCATTACAAACACTCTCAACAATGAGGTGGTTAACATTTTCTAAAGAAAGGTGTAACTTGGGGCATTTTCCTTCAAACTTCACCAACACAGGGATTTTTTTTTTCTTTCAATTTTTGTATATAAAACACTTCTTCCATATACTATAGTCTGATCATAGTTTTTCCCTTCTCACAACTCCTCTCAGATCGTCCAGCCTTCCCAACTCTCCATTTCCCAACATTATGTTCTTTTTCTCCCCTCTCCCCAAAACAGGAAAAACAAAAGCATGCACATACCACAATGGGGTCTGTTTTGTATTGGCCAATACTCCTGGATGTAGTACCTGCCCTGGAGCAGAGTTGACACACCCAGTGAGGTTCCATTGGAAGAAACAGTTTCCCTTTCCCAACAGGTGTCAGTTATGAAGAGCTTCTTGGTTAGGGGTTGGACTTTATGTCTATTTTCCTTTCTCTGTGTTCGGATTTTGTATGGTTTCAACCTGTATGGATCCTGTGTGTGCTGTCATTGTCTTTAAGAGTTCAAATGTTTATCAATCCTGTTGTGTCTGAAAGACACTGTTTCCTTGGAGTTGTCCACTACCTATGACTCTAACAATATTTCTCCCTCTTCTACATAAATCCCTGAACAAAGAGGAAAGGGTTTTATTTAAAATATCCCATTTGGGACTGAGTACTCCAAAGTCTCTCAATCTCTGTCCATAACCCAGTTGTGGATCTTTATATGAGTTCACATCTATTCCAAGAAGCTTCTCTGATGAGGGTGAGGTGATGCTGTGAGCTATAGTTATATCAATATGTTCCTTTAGCAAAATAACAGTACTAGGTTTCCCCTTAGTCCTAAGGCCTATCTAGTCTCAGATTCCTGGCTATTCAGCCGTGGCATACACAGCTTCAATCTCATAGAGTAGCCTTAAATTCAATCCTAATATGGTGGGGTTTTTTTTTCCCATAATATTTGTGCTACTGCTAAACCAGTGTATCTGGCAGGTATGTCTCCATGATCAGTTTCAGGGTTTGTACCTGGCTGATATTTATTATTTCTTTTCTCCTCCAGTGTCATGCAAAGTACTTTCCAGCACCTTGATTGTTATTCATACAGATGAAGTTTCTAGTTGGGTACCAGCTTAACTTTTTTCCAGGCTCGTTAACAAAAGAAAGTTGTGTCTTCAGTGGAGGGGCCTTGCCCTTAGGTTATAAAGAGCAAGCAATAGCCTTGACAAAAGCCTGTGATACTTGGGGAAGGGCAGTCTATAAGACCCCTTTTACCAATGAATCCACAAAATATAGCCCATTCCTTAAACTGGAGGTTTTCTTTGGTGGAAAAAAAAAAGTATAGTTAGGAAATAATATCTCTATTATGTATTAACTGCATTTAAATCTCTTTTTTATATGTATATATTTTAGGAAGTCTCTACGTTAGAAAGTTTCTCTATGGCTTTTCATTCTTTCTTTTTCTTATTAGATATTTTCTTTATTTACATTTCAAATGTTATCCCCTTTCCTAGTTTCCCCTCCTATCCTCTCCCACCTCTCCCACCTCTCCCTGCTCCCTAACCCACCCACTCCCACTTCGTGGCCCAGGCCTTCCCCAATACAGGGCATAGAACCTTCACAGGACCAAAAGCCTCTCCTCCCATTAATGACCGACTAGGGCATTCCTCAGCCACATATGCAGCTAGAGCCATGAGTTTCTCCATGTGTTTTCTTTGATTGGTGGTTTAGTCCCAGGGAGCTCTGGGATTACTGGTTAGTTCATATTGTTCCTCCTAGGGGGCTGCAGGAGTTGAGAATTTATCTGTTTTGGGTGGCTGAGGAAGAAAATACCATGTTAATTATGTATTTGGAAAGGCAGTAATAGCTTGTCTGTAAAAGAACACTAGTTGTTAATTAAGAATTAAATAGTGGTTATCAGCATAGTTTGTTTGACCTATGGGAGTAGATTAAATATGATTTTTGAAACTTAAAAGAAAGTTTAAACAAATTGAAATTTTTTAGGACAATTTTAGGTTAGAAGGTATGAATGCTAGGGGGAAAAATAAACATTTAAATAAAGAAGCATGAAATTTGGGAGGATAAGTTTTTTTCAAATTCTCAGCAGCAAGATTTTATCTATTGTCCTGTCTTGGCTGGCTCTTTTTGACTAGGTGAATGGAGAGAGGCCTGCATTGACATTCCATGCTGGTGTGCTCTAGCAGGCATGTTCTCTTCCCCTCCCCCACCACCACACTTGTTTTTTTCTTGGCTGGTATTGCTAGAAGGCAGGTGGGCAGTATGAGAGAGGTAGCACGCTCCTGCGGTAGGGCAGCAGGGCTGGGGGAGGGGAGGAAAGCAGAGACCAAGTTGAGTCAGAAGATCTGGAGAGTTCTATTAAAAGTCAAATGGGTGAGAACTCGGGATCAGAGAGCAAAGTAATAAAGCATGGGGTGGGAGGGGAGTAGTGTGGAATTTAGAGAGAGGGAGAAAGGGGGTCAGGGAGAGAAGAGAGTCAGAAAGAGAGAGAGAGAGAGTCACAGAGAGAGAGAGAAAGAGAGAGAGAGAGAGAGAGAAGTGGAGGGGAAGTCTGAGTCTTTTAAATTAGTGTTAGGAGTTATGGACCTTGTTTAATCTGGAGTTTTGGTGTGGGTCTGCATGGGTCAATAGCAGGGATATGTATTGTAAGACCCAACTCAATGTGTTTCTTAGACCCCTAGAAACGAAGCCCAGCCTGGAGTTCTTTGTTCTTTTGCCTTCAGCCTGAGAGATGAGCTGTAATTCACCATTCCCATTCTTACTATGTTTACACAGCTTCCCCATTCTTTATGGTCTTATCCTCCCCTCACT
Organism: Mus caroli; assembly: GCF_978045245.1. Lineage (NCBI taxonomy): Eukaryota > Metazoa > Chordata > Mammalia > Rodentia > Muridae > Mus > Mus caroli. The sequence continues at coordinate 140,346,118 of NW_028227258.1, read as the reverse complement.
TTGCTGTTTATTCTTTAAAAACCCTCGACTGCAACTGCTGGGGGTCGATCTCCTCTGCCCCATGTGGGTTACAGCTCGGCCTCAGCATGCTGATTCCCGAATAAACCTCATGCGATATTGCATCAAGAACTGTTCCTCTGGAGTTATTGGGGCATGGGCTCATCCCGGGACTTGAGTGAGGGTCTCCCCGAAATGGAGGGTTTTTGAGTGTCAGCTGGGTTTGCCTCATTGTAGGAGCCAGTTGTGGGTCCATGTTTTGCCCCTTTGCTGGGCTGCTGGACACAGCCACTTGGGCAGGTGGAACACAGGAAGGGCTAGACTGCATTTACCCACTGCTGCTGCTGCAGCTCATGCATCTGTACAATTAACATAGTAAAAATGGCCATCCTACCAAAAGCAATCTACAGATTCAATGCAGTCTCCATTAACATTCACTCAGAATTCTTCACAGATACTGAAAGGACATTCTCAACTTGCTATGGAAAAGCAAAAAACCCAGCATAGCTAATTCTTGAATAATAAAAGAACTGCTGAATGTCCCACAATCCTTGATTTCAAGTTGTACTACAGAGTTATAGCCAAACAAACAAACAAAACATTTGGTATTGGAACAAAAACAGACATGCTGATAATTGGAATCAAATTGAAGACACAGACATAAATCCACACACCTATGAACACCTGGTTTCTGATAAAGAAGCCAGAAAGACACACATGAAAAAGACAGAGTCTACAATAAACGGTATGAATCAAACTGGAAGGTTATATCTTGAATAATACAAGTAGATTTATACCTGTCACTCTGCACAAAACTCTACTCCAAAAGGTTTAAAGACCTCAATATAAATCCAAGAATACTGAACCTATAGAAGAGAAAGTGGGAATAGCCTTAAATGCATTGGCCTAGAAGAACACTTTCTGAACAGAACACTAATATCACAGGTAGCTAAAGTCAACAATTAATAAATGGGACCTCAAAAAACTGAAAAGCTTTCGCATTGCAAATGACACTGCCATTCGAAGAAAACAGCAGCCTACAAAATAGCAAAGCATTTTTTACCACAGCCAATAGAGGACTAATACACAAAATTCATAAAGAACTCAAGAAATTTGATATTAAAAAAAAAAAAGACAGATAACCCAATTAAAAATAAGGTGCAGATCTAAATGGAGAGTTCTCAACACAGGAATCTCAAGCATCTGAGAAACACTTAAAGAAATGCTCAACATCCTTAGCCATGAGGGAAATGCAAATCAAAATGACTCTCAGATTCCGTCTTAAGCCTATCAGAATGGCTAAGATCAAAAATGTGGCAGTGCATGATGGTAAGGATATGGAGGAAGTGGAACATTCCTTCACTGTTGGAAGAATCACAAACTTGAACAGTCACTAGGGCAATCAGTGTGAATGGTCCTCATAAAGATGGGAATTGATCTACTTCAAGAACCAGATATTCCACTCTAGGACATATACCCAAAGGATACTTCATCCTACCTTAAGGACATTTGCTCAACCATGTTCATTGCTGCTGTATTCATAAGAGCCAGAAATTGGAAAAAACTTAGATGCCCCTCAACAGAATAAACATAGTGTGGTACAAATAACATATAAATACAAATAACATATAACAAATAAACATAGTGTGGTACATTTATACAATGGAATATTAATTATTTTTAAAATACATCATGAAATTTGCAAGCATTTCCTTTAATGTCTGGCTATAGGTCTCTGCATCTGTTTCAATCAGCTGCTGGATGGAGCCTCTCAGAGGACAGTTACAATAGGCTCCTGTCTATAAGCATAACAGAGTATCATTAATTGTGTCAGGGATTGGTTCTTGTCCATGGAATGGGTCTCAAGTTGTGTCATTAATTGGTTGGCCATTTCCTTAGTCTCTGCTTCAACTTTGTCCCTGTAGTTCTTGAAGGCAGGACAAATTTGGGTTCGAAGTTTTCATGGGTGGGGTGGTGTTTTTATTCTTCCACTAGGAGTCCAGCCTTGCTACAGGAGGTGACCACTTCAGGCTCCATATCTTCATAGATACGCTGGATCCTCTCTCCTCTCAAATTTCTAGTATGACTTAGAGATCCCCCCACTCACTGTGTGATGATTTCTGTTCACTCTCCCAGATCTTTCTTTCTGTCTTTCCCTATACCTGATCCAAATAATGAGGGATGGTGAACTTCTCCTGGCCATTTCTTGTCACCAAACCAAGCTTCCAGTGCTGGGACTGGGTTTCATACAATTGAGTTGTTGGCCAAAAGCAATTCATGGAAATCCTCAAACAACTCTGGCTGTTGCAAAGACAATGAGTAGTTCTCTAAAACCTGACAACAAGACTCCATTGCTGAAGACAATATCCATACAACTCCTTGAATGTGGAGAGATTAAGCAGGATCACACAATGAACCTTCACCCCCATTTTCTAATGTCTATGACATGGAAAGTTCCTCTGAAGGCTACCAAAAGAGAAAAGTAAACAGTGACTCAAACAAAAAGTTGTTGATCTATAATCTGTCCTGCCTGTAAAATATGATATGGCAATGGTGGCACAAACCTTGTGGGGGTAACCAATTGATGTCTGATATGACTTAAAGCCTGCTGCATGCGATGGAATCCATATCTAACACTGCTTGGGTGACTAAAAACCAGACTCTTGATATTCCAAAGATCAAGGACAAAACCAAAACTATTTTTTTAAAGTAACAATAAAATGACTCCTAATAATATTCTGCTATGCTCAATAATACTTATAGATCAGTGCCTTATTCAGCCATCATCAGAAAAGCTTTCTCCTGCAGCATTGGGATCAACCACAGAGACCCATAGCCAGATACGATGCAGAGAAAGTGATCTTGGAGCACACAGCTCTAAACAAGATATCTCTATCATCAAATCCGTTCTCTAGGAGCTCAGGAAACCTCAAAGAAGAGAAGGCAGAAGCAGTTGGGAGACAGAGGGAACAAATGACTTCAGGAGAACAATGTCCTCTAAAACAACGGAGCAAAGCTCATGTGGACTAACAAAGACTGGAGCAGCAGTCACAGGGTCTACACAAGTCTGTCCCAGTCTTCTCAATATATCTATAGATTTCAGTTACTACTTTTATGAGTCTTTTGAATGTGTAAATTAGTTGGTCTCTGATTCTCGTGCATTCTCTTGGGGCTCTTATTTTTCTGTTGGTTTGTCTTGTCTTCAATACAATGGCTTTTTTTTATCTCATTATATCTTATTTTGTTATGTATTGTTCTTATCTCTTAGGAAACCTCTTCTTTTCTAATGAGAGACAGAAAAGGAGTACATACTGATTAGAAATGAGGCAGAGAGAAACTGGGAGGAGTAGAGGGAAGGGAAGCTGTATTTAGATTATATTGTATGTGAAAAATAGCTATAGTTAATAAGGGCCAGGTGGTGAAAAAGAACTGATTTTAAAATAGGTGACATGTAAACAATTAATAATTCATAATAGAATGTTTAAAAATATATATCCAATTGCGGGTGGCTCAGTCATCTTAATTTGTCTGGGACCATTTATTCTCCTGATTTATGGAGAAGAGCTCCCTCCAGTAGTACTTGGGGTCAATCAATCCTGGAAAGATTAACTCCTTCGTGAGGAGACAAAGTTGCTGGAAAGGGAGCCTTCCCAGGAGCCAGATTATCCTTGATTAGGAGACTCAATCTTCTCTGTCTTCAAAGCTTTTACAAATTGTTGAGTGTTCTTTATAGTGTAGCTCCACAAAGATTTTGTTTGTATCTCCCCACCCTCCTCCTGCCACCGCCAGTCCCTCTCTGTTTCACTTATCATTGATGTTTTGCTTCTCCCAGAAAATAAAGACAGCTAAAATTATGTTAAATTTTAATTATTGTGCTTAAGAGATCTCTAAGACAAAAATGCCTTTAACCTGTAAACCTTATTTGCCCAAGAACTGATAATTTCCTGGAATGTTGGAGGCTGTTGATGTAAGATAACAAACCTCCTTTTTATTTCTGTAAAAAAATGTTTTTATTTCTGTGAAGTTGTCCCAACGTCACAGGATGTGCATGTTTTTCAGGATATATGTTTGGCCCTGGTTGGACGAAGGCAGGACGTTTGTAGCCTTGTGGGGTTTACAGTATTCAGTGTCAAAAAGTTGAACACCCCTGTAAGCTTGCTTATGGGGTTGTTCTTCTTTAGCCCCTGCCTTCCTTTGAACAGGCTATTCATGAGCCTCACTCCCAACCTTTCAGCCCTGAGGCATGGGGCTGGAGAAAAACTCTTGTTTTCAGCTCACAAATATCCATTTCCTATGAAGTCAGAGAGTTAATTAAGGGCAAAACAAAAGCTAGTTTCATTATTGTCAATTTTGTAAACAGGAATCAACAAAGCAAGAAAGGAGGAGGAGGAGGAAGAGGAGGAGGAGGAGGAGTTGGGGGAAGAGGAGGAGGAGGAGGAAGAGGAAGAGGAGGAGGAGGAAGAGGAGGAAGAGGAGGAGGAGGAAGAGGAAGGGGAGGAGGAAGAGGAAGAGGAGGAGGAGGAAGAGGAGGAAGAGGAGGAGGAGGAAGAGGAAGGGGAGGAGGAGGAGGAAGAAAGAGAGAAAGAAAGAGGAAAGAAAGAGGAGGCAGCAACAGCAGCAGCAGAAGCCTGTCTGGATAAGGGTCAATCTGAGCAGTGAGTCCTCCTGGGTCACTCATTGTGTAGAGTATGTTCTGAAGTCATTCACATGCAAGGCAAGGGAAAACAAGGTGTGGCTCTCCACAAGGGTTCATTCTTCCCAGGCTGCAGGGCTGAAAAGCTGCTGGGTGAACCAGAGTAAAACTTGAAAATTTGCCTAGGCAACACCAAAGCCTCTTAGATTGTAAATCCTTATTGACAAACCCCTGAGGAACTACATAAATCCTGGCCTTCCTGTCTCTTGTTAGAACAGAGATGGATAAAGTCACTTCCACTCTTTGGGAAGAGCCTAGTGACCCCAGATAGCAGGCAACAGACTCTGAAATACTGAGACCACAATTGCCTAATTTACCCGCTGGATGAGTCCATCCAGTTTCCATCTGAACTGTGCCTTGAGGCAATGCCAACATGCAAAGCAGTCCTGCTGGCATACTTAGTGTGGGGAGTGGATGTGATTAAGCCTAATGGAGGTACATGGGAGAGATGCCTGTTGTGGGTGGAGGAGGTGTGGCATTAGATATGGACTACTTAAACCTATCCTTACTTGCAAAAGGAAAAAATCTAAAGAATAGACTACAGAAAATATAATTTTGGATATTCCTGCAAAGGTCTTACAAAAACTGGAAGGAGATTCTATACAACAGAGCTTAGCAGTGAATGTCAGAAGTTGGAAGAAAACACTATGCTCACTACTACATAGGGAACTTCTGGGAAAGCCCATTCCACTGCAGAACTGTCTTCGTTGTGCCCTTGCTGTGGAAAGCCGGGGCCTTTTCAGAGCACTGGGGCCTGGCCCCTTCTCCTGGCATGGTACCTTGCTCTGTGTGCTGTGTGTCTATCCATGCATCAGTGCCTAATAAGCACACACTTTAATTCTATCTGAGTCTCCTATTGAGAAGGTCAGGGCAGTCAGGGTGATAGTGCCATGGTTTTAAGACAAAGGAGAATGTTCTATCCCTGGAAAGCCTTAGGCAGTTCACACTCCAGAGCTTCAGTGAATAGACCAAGCTCTAAATCAGAGCCTGTGCTCTCTATAGATGTCTAGACCCCTAAAGCACCTGGATGACTTTTCTGCAGTTTCCTTTGGCTATGGAATGGCTCTCATCTGAAGTAAGTTACTGACTCAAGTCAGCAAGTCTGACCTGTGGGCACCCAAATGTTCATCTTCGTGTGAAAGCCTAGACAAAGTAGGGAAGAAAACCCTGGGAGGCAATAACAGCAGGGTTTACATAAAGACCAATGTGACAGAACTAAACCCACACTGGTTGTGAGTGAGCATGATCATAACTAGTCTTTATCTCTAAAGATAAAAACTCAGCCAGAGGTAGAGGGGCAACTCAAATAGGTGTCCATAGGATAATAACAAAAACAACAAAAAAGGGTATGAAGCTGGGGAGTGGGGACGTGGGCATGGATATGGAGGATCTAGGAGGAAGTGTTGGAGTTGAATATGATAAAAATATACTGTATGAAGATCTCACATAATTAATAAAAGCAATTAAAAATCAAATGCAGGAGGGAGACACCCTGCTTCAAGGCAATAGTGGAGAGCAATACTGGATGACACCTGACATCCATCTCTGTTTCATTGTTCACTCACAAACTTTCAGATATAGGAGCATGTATACCTGCATACTCAGATGCATACACACACATAAACACATATCGTATGTACACACCAGCATATCACATGAACAGGAAAGAAAAGAAACTTTTCATAAAAAAGCAAAATAATATCCTGCTTCTCATATCCAAAATAGAATTTATCCAGCAAATTAACCAGTGTACATCCATGTAAAACACAGGGCAATATTGTTTAACAAGAACTCTTTACTGTCAACATCCAATCCCCCTCAACATCTGACTAGACTCCTCACTCATTGTGTGCTATGTGATAGCTTCCTGGCTTGTGTCCAGTATGAATCCTGTCAAGTTCATGGGTGTCCAACCTTTTGACATTGTAACACAATATTGTCTTACAACACTCATACCCAAGAGCCATGACATTGAGAAACAAGGAGAAAAATCACAGACAACCCTACATTTTAAGCATGTTCATGATATTTTTTTGTTGGGCTGCATTCATATCTGTCTGGGGCTGCCTGGAGCCCATGGACCATGGATTATACATACTCTAAACATAGACTCACCCTTAGCCCTGATTTTTATCTCTCAGTAATTTTCCATCTGCCTGCTTCTACCCTGCCTGGTCCTTAATTATAAATATTCTCTTCAAAATAAAGCCTAGTCTTTCCCACTTCACTGAAAACATACCAGTGTAGTGGTTCTTGGACCATTTTCAGTTGTCCTGAACCAGAACAACAAGTATCCTTGAACAATGTTTTTAAACAGATGGACACATTTTCTGTTCATTCTGTTCCACATAGTAGTCACATACTTGAGCAAAGCTTTGTGTCAGTGAACTCTAATAATATTTTATTATTTATTATTTAATTTGGTTTAAAAAGCCAAATGAGGTTGCTGGCCATACAGGATACCTCATAACTAAAAATGGTGAGTTTCCCTGACAGAAGAGCTCTTTTTGCAACCTCTTCTTCAATGGCAACTACCCAGGAGCCTGGGATGGACTCACAGTATGACATGAACAAGAAGCAAATAGTGCTCTGAATCCTAAGAGTAAGTTGTTTTACTGCTGTGAATTATACCAACAGATCATTTGTAGGTGAGAAAACTGGGGCACAGATGTAAGTTGTAAAATAAAAATGTTCTTTTTTTCCAATAGCAAAGGTGCCTTTTACAAATTTAAGTTTACCAGATCACAAATGAGGAGGAGGGACAGAGCCCATACCCTAGCACCTGCTTACCTAAGTGCTTTTAGTTTATCTTAGGGTAGAAAAACTATAGACAGTCTGCTATGTGACAAAGCCTATAAACAAGGAATTAGGAAGGAACCTTGACCTTGGGAAAAAACACTTGATAAGGCTTTGCATCCTGGAAGTATAAAACTGAAACTAAGTGAAAATCGAATATAGGAGGCTATACTAGGCAGGAAGATTATGCCTCCACAACCACCACTCAGCCAACAAGAGATAGGGGATAGAATTTTGCAACTATAAAAACATTTTATGCCTATTGGGCAAGTCAGCCATTTTGCCTTTTTGTGGGGGCTAGCAGTAGGTTCTTCAGAAATGAAAATAAACTTCTGTACTATTGTGACATAACAAGACAGTTCAGAGAGAGGTTTCTCCATTTTGTATTCTTACTGAGAGCAGTTTTAGGTTTAACCTTGATGGAGAATCCTGCAGAAAATTATCCAATTCTATTCTGGAAACCTAAGGTCAAATGCCCCAGGTCATCTTAGCTTCTGTTAAACTGCTTCCTTGCACAAAACCTCCCCATACAGCTGCCAAGCAAGATAACAGGATGTGCTGCTGCTGCTGCTGCTGCTAGTTTTTCCCCTTCCCTTAAAAAGTATTTGCTCTAAATGTTTAGGGCTACAGTTGGATCCCAAATCCCTAAGTGTAGTCCCAGCTGTCTGGACTTAAAGGCTTTCAGTGGCTATAAACAGTATCTAAATGATCACACCTGGTGGGTGGGCTTCCCGTAACACTTTTAGTACTTGGTGTCTCTTGAATTCGTTATTAAGGAATAAGGGTTTTGCTTCTCACACAGAAAGTACAGTTAACTTGCCCAAAGCTACATAGCTACTAAGCAATAATACAAGCCAGCCAGCCAGCCTTGAGAACTCACCAAAACTCTTAAAAACCTTCATTAGACTGCAAAAGCAACGTAAAATAGTGTTAGCAGAAGAAATGGGAGAGTTGAAAGGCCAAATAACATTGCTTTACATTTTGAAAAACATTCATTATTAAAATTATATAATGTGAGTCACAAGTAAGCAATCCTTAGACAGACTTTCCAAGTCTAAATAAAGGCAGCACGTACACTTTTCACGCACACTTCTCTGTCTGGTTTCTCTGAAGGTAACAAGACTCTCTGCCACAGAGAATGAAATATACATACGCATACAATGAAAAGCAAGTCAATTGTACCTGGGCCAAAGGAACATGGAGTTCTAAAAGTATAAAACAAATGAAATTTCTGGAACCATTTTTCTGCAGTTGAGCAGGTTTTAAGTAAATTAGTGGGTTTTTTTAATATTAAACACACACACACACACCTCAAAGTTGATTAGAACTGATGAGATTAATTCAAACTGTGAACTGTTGGAGTCTCAAGTGGTCGTTAGCCTTCCTGACCCATATCTCACTCCATAAGTCTGACCAGGTGCCTAACTTATACATTGACCTTTCACAGTTCTGATATCTGTGGTTTTTCTTTCCCCATGGTCTTTTCATCCTCCTGAGCGCAGTTTCTCTGCAGTAATGCACACCCATGTCAGTAAGGCCTGCAAGCATTCCTACTTATTCAGCACACAAAGAAGATAAAGGAGGCATTGTTTACTGAGCATCAACTTTGTTCCAGGTAACAGCTCTGTATCATCTCACAGAAATCTTGGCAAAAGACTAATATCAGCAGGCAAACATACATCAGAGCCAAGATTTCAAAGCCTGGAGTGTTCTGGCTCCAGAGTGTACAGCCTTCCACTCTTCACTAACCACCAGTTCACAGCTAGAAAACACTTGGTCAAAACAACAAAGCTAAGTCAGGACAGAGTTTGTTTCAGAATCTGGGTTCTTATGACTCCAGCTTCTTTTTGTCCATAGAGTCACCCTAAATGTTCCTTGTCCCAAGAATCCCTTGCATAGCTTGCTACAAGAAAGCCCAAGACAGGTCAGTTTCTCTGCCAAAGAACTGCATAGCTTGTAAAAGGCACATCTAACCCAAACAATCACTACCCCCTTCTTTCCCTTAGACTCCAGGGTCTTCTTCAGGTTGGTAGACCTCTGATCATCCAGTGTCTTCATTGCAAAGCTTGCTAACTTCAAGTCCTGGGAATAGCATCATCTTTGATGACTCTCACCCCTCCCAGTATATATGAATGTGAATGTGTTGGGACAAGCCACTGGGAGTAAAATCTCTCCATTTCCTGCCCAGCCACTCCTGTCCTGTTGAGGCAGGAGAATAGGGTGGAGAGTGAGGTCCAAAAGGCCTTATGCAAGGCCTGTAAATTAGCATATGAAAGAAACCAGTTACCAGAAAGGAAGACCGGAACCATCAAGCATGCCAAGACTACTGTGTAACAGAGTCTGCCCAAAAGCTTACCAAATCCCTCTTTATGGAAATGCTTGAGAAAGTCTATGCTATGCAAATGACCTACAAAAGTTTCAATCGTTTGTGTACAGGGCCTTTGAGCTTCTAATCTTCCCCACTGCTAAGGCCTGCTGCCTTCCTTGAAAGAGTATTTCTTCTTAATAAACTCAGCGTCAGCTACTATTCACATGTATCTGCCAAATTGCTTGTTCTGAGACCTGAAAATTGTTATAGAAGCCTATCCAATCCTAATATTCAGTATTCATTTTATACTTTCCTGCTAGGTGACTGATCTATTCCCCATTTGGCCTCAGTCTTGTTCATTACCTTGTTTAAAGTTAAGGACTTGTAACAAACCAACCAGGTCCAACAGTTTCTAGTCAGTTCCTGTTAGGCCCTGAGGAATCAAAGGGGACGTGCAGTCAGAGTCTTCAAAATGACAAACTTTCGGGCTCCAGGTGCCTACATGGATGGAGCAAAGAGTCAGTTGGCCCCAACTCTGAACCACCCCAAAGTAGAGTTCAGATGTTAAAATCCATCACTATTTCAACTAGAGAGTAAAAGTATGGTTGAATTGGTGTAAATCCTGTTGCTTCCAGAACTTCGCTGCTATTTCTGTCCCTGTACTTTTCCTCTGCTATTTCTGTCCCTGTACTTTTCCTCCTCCCCATTGTTTTTAGTTGAGCACTTTGGGATCATTTCATGAGGCTCATGTTCCATATGTGTATATTAGGAATAACATCATTTTTTTGTAAATGTCTGATGTTGGACTCCAAAGAAGAACATCGGAGGAGTCAAAGGCAACTATATCTGCAGGAATCATTGTGCAGAATGATAGTGGGAAAGTAGTTTACCCAGCAGCAAAGTTAGGTCTCAGATGCAGGACAAATGGGTAGGTGCCTATTTAACATATCAAAGAGGACCTGGTTGTCAGGAACTCCCAGCACCCACCAATTACTACCTGTTTAGAATATGACTGACATACCACACTTCCACCCTGAGCTACTAGGCTACTTCCCCCAGTTGCCCTTCCCTGTATAACCCAGTTACTTTGATTCCTAATCCTGAAAGTCTCTCCTTTTCTTTCCTGGATTTTCCCTTTCTGCTCTCCCCTCTCTGCCTTCCCTTCCTTACATGTTCCTGCTCAGGGTTAGGTTCATTCTGGACTCTCCCAGGTGACCTGGACTCTCCCAGGTGTCCCAGCCTCTGGCTATGTTCTTCCTTTTATCTACAATAAACCTTCTCCTCCACCATACCTAGCAACAGTCATGCCCCTTCTTTTTTATTTCTTTTTTTTTTTTCATTTAAGTAGAAAATGGGGACTTAGCATTGATGTGGAATGCATATTTTACAGATGAGGAAATTCCTGGAGCCCCCAGAAATGAACACAATACGCCATCACACTAAGCCTTAGTAACATGAGCTTATCACATACTAATTCTGGAACCTTCTCCAATCTGTATGTAGCCTTGATGCATCTTTGGTATTGTTCTTATAAAATGTAGAAAACTTAGAATTCCTGAAGCACAACAACGATTACTTGTACCATATTATTCTCATCATAAAATGTTCCCTTTGTAAAAATCTCTTGAGTCTGATGTAAAACCTACCAACCAGTCAGAATGCAGTAGCTATTTTAATTCTCTATAGGAGATGAGGAGACAGGGGCAAAGATCAACAGTCAGGAAATTGCAGAGCCACAACTTGAATAGAAGTTCAAATCCCTTATTCTTTTTCTTTCCTATGGCTTCTAGTGCCAAACTGAATTGCCTAATAGATCAAAGGGTCAACATACAGCTAGTATATGCTATCTGCCCAAATCAGGTGTTTTCTGTCCACCCCACGGGAAACAAACAGTTTCTGAATATTCTGAGCATCAACCCTATTATTACCAGGCCTCACAGCAGGTGGGTAAGTAAATGAGTCCCCACCCACTGGGGACTAAAAATCCCAGACAGCTAAAATCCCAGACATCTAGGAATCTACTGCCTATTAGTATGATGGCTGAGTGTCAGTTTTGTATTTTGAAGCTAAAGCATTTGGTAGTGTCAGTCCAAAAGAAACTCCATTTATCAAACTTCCAAAGTTTAAATATCTAGAATTGGGCTCAACTTGGACTATAGAAGAACTTTTGGCAGGTAGATAAAAGCCAACATTCTCCAGGAACTTATGAAGAAGTTCCTCTATCCTACCCACTACTACTATTTTCTTTATCACAGGCATAAGAGACAAATAACTACCCATAGTGCCTGTTAGCATGGATACATTTCAATACTCAAGCTAACTTCCTTGGCCTTCTCACCTTCTCTACCCTAAATTCCCTGCAGCTCATGAGCTGCCTTCCACTCATTTTCCTTACTACTGCTTTCTCACTGTCCTCTCTCTGCGTGTCCTTTCTGTGTTCTCTCTCTCTCTCTCTGTCTCTGTCTCTGTGTCTCTGTCTCTCCCTGTCTCTGTCTCTCCTCTCTCTGTCTCTCTCTCTGTCTCTCTCTCTGTCTCTCTCTCTGTCTCTCTCTCTCTCTCTCTCTCTCTCTCTCTCTCTCTCTCTCCCTCTTCTCTGTGCTGCTGCTGCTCCCCTCCTGGCCAGATCCAGTCTACTGTCTATGTCCATGTTCAGTCTACTTCTACATCTATCTCTCTGTGTTCAGGGCTCTTCCAGACACCCCTGACTGTTCTCTCTTTCATATCTAAAATAAAAGCCTTCCCCTTAGCCATACCATGGAGAGGTCACATACTTAATATATACGACAGGGTGACAGTTAACCCAAGATTCCTGGAGAACAGAAGCAGAATTGCAGAAAAATGGATAAAGCAAGGAGGCAGGGAACCTAGAGAGCAGAGCTTCCAGGGAAGACACAAAGCTTCCCTGGATGCTTTTAGCTATCAACCTTGGCTCTTTATTGTCATTACAATCCTATAACAGTAATAATAATTGCATACAACAAAGAAGTAAACTGAATCTTATATCCACACTCTTATTTGACACTTCACCCACACATCAATGCTTCAGTTTTTACTTGGTTAAAACGAGTCTTTAGTTTCTTAAAAATTTATTTTATGCATAGTCATAAGGATAGGGCACATGATACAACTCACTTGTAGTGGTCAGAGGACAATTTTGTGGAGCCAGTTCTTTTATTCTGTCTGAGTTCCGGGGGTTAAATGTCACACACATTTAACTTCACAACTCAGGAGGCAGAGGCAAGTGAGTCTCTCTGCAAAATCAAGGCCAATCTGGTCTACATAGCACATTTAAAACCAATCAAAGCTAAAGAGACCGCTGACTCAAAAACAAAAACAAACAAACAAACAAACAAACAAACAAACAAAAAACCTGTTCATTAATACTACCTAAAACCACTACTATGGAACACAGTGAATACATTTAGTAATGTCTTGCTTTAGGTGAAAGTGACACTCTGTTAGAATAAGTAAGTAAGGAATACCATCAGGCATTCCAAAAGTCAGGCATCACCTTGTTAAAATGTTAGCTTTTCTGAGAGATACCTGTGGGCACAGTAACATGCTGGGCTATCCTTGCCAATGGTGTGTGTGGTGTATGTGATGGTGGTGGTGGTGGTGGTGGTGGTGGTGTGTGTGTGTGTGTGTTAGGGTTTCCATAGCTGTGAAGAGGTACCATGACCAAGGACAATATTTAACTGGGTCTGGCTTACAGGTTAGAGGTTCAGTCCACTATCGTCAAGGAGGAAGCATGGCACCTTCCAGGCAGGCATGGCGCAGGAGGAGCTGAGAGTTATGCATTTGTTCCAAAGACAAAGAAAAGACTGTTCCCACATGGCTAGGAGGAGGGTCTCAAGGCCCACCCCTACAATGACACATTTCTTCCAACAAGGTCACACCTACTCCAATAAGGCCATACCTCTTAATAGTGCCACTCTAGGTTAAGCATATTCAAACGACCAGAGTGTGTGTGTGTGTGTGTGTGTGTGTGTGTGTGTGTGCGCTCTAAGTTCTAATGCTAACTGGTGAAAGAAAGAGATGGAAATATAAGACAGTACAAGGGTAACTGAAGTTTCAGGACATTATGAGCCATCCCGTGGGTGCTAAAAACCCAACGTAGGTCTTCTGCAGGAGCAGCAAGTGCTCTTAACCACTGAGAAGTCTTTCCAGCTATCTATTTTATAATTTGCAAAGAATAATCTTAGGCAAGCATGTTAGTGCAAACCTGTACTTCTACATGCCTGGGAAGCTGAGGCAGAATAAAACTTCCTCAATTCAAAGTCTTCCTGGACTACATAATAAATGTAAGACCAACCTGGAAAATTTAGTAAGAATTTATCTCAAAATAAAAACTAAAAAGTGGGTTGGTAGAATTTAGTGGTAGAAAGTTTACTTTGCTTATGTGAAGTCCTAGGTTTAATTCTCATTGCTAGAAGACAGGGGAGGAAGAGGGGCAGAAGAGAGGAAGAGAGGAGGAAAGGATGGGCTTAAAGAAAATGCCTTCAGATGTGCATATTTCTGAGTTACTCTTACTGTGTAATCAAGGAATAGGACCTTATTAACACATGTCATTTGCTTTGAACTCAGTTCTGGCCTGATCTCATCCTCGTAGGACATTACCCCAAGAACTATTCAACTTTCTATGAGGCAGAGGAGGGGAATGAACTCCTGTCTCTCTTATCTCTTCTTTTCTCCTTTTGATTAGTGCTTTGAGAATTTTGTACAGTGCAGATTGATCATATTTACATTCTCACCTTCCACTATTTCCAGATCCATCCTCCCTTCAAAAGCCACCCAATGTATAAGATTCTCTTTAAAAACAAACACACATGCAAACAAACAAACCCATCAAGTTCAATTTGTGCTGCCATATATGTTTGGAAGTAGCCTTCATTAAGCTACTTCCAGTAATAAGGGGGTAGCTCCTGGTCAGCCCACAAGGAGCTACTCCTTTAAAGAAACCTGATTCTTTGTCACCCCTCTGGTAATAATTGACAATAGCTCCTTAGCTAGGGGTAAAACTTCATGCCCATTTTTCCTCTTTATTTGTCTGACTTGAGCTTATGCACATTCTGTGAACAACTACCTCAACTGATACAATTTATTAGAAATTGAGCCTGCCATTGTTGTTGTTGAGGCCAAGAACATGTTACTAGCAGGTTATATGCCATAAGGAAAACTTACATTATTACTCTGCTAAATGGACATAGTATTAAGTCATTAAAGTAAGTATGTAGCTTACTTTCTTAGTCACAGATTAACACATCTGTTAACTGTCATCAGAGAAGCTTCACTTTTCAATTTACATAGAGGCTCACAACTGGTCAAGGTACAGAATAATAGACTCTGGGTATTCAATACAATGGGAACATCAGTATCATACATCCACCTCCCACTACCCAGGGCTAACCATGTAAGAGGGGAAGGAAAGATGCTTTGAGTGAGGGCCAGTGAATGACTACAAGAAAATAGTGTTTTCTAGATACAGCGGGGCATTTGAGCATATGAATTCCTCTCAGTTATCTTATGAAACACTACTCCCATGCATAAAGATCCCTCTAGTGACAAGCAAGGCATATTTCTGACTCTTTAAGACTACTGAGAAAATAACTAATGAGCTATACTGTGCAAAGCAAAAGCTAAAAACAAAAATGAATTTATGAAACAAAGCAAGACAAAAAGATGGCAACAGAGAGCCACCTTGCTTTATGACTATATTGTACCTCTCCCTCCCATGGTTTCAGGTTATCTCACTAAATTAAAATCCATTAGAACACAAAGTTTCCCTTGATTATCAGTTCACTATGAAAGAGAAGGAGGGAGAGTCAGTTCCTAGTACTCAGATGACTATAAGGAAATAAAAGATCATAGAAGGTTTCTTGTTTCCCTGTGGTCATATATTTCTGAGTTCAACTTGGGGCAATATCTATTTTTTTCCTCAGGAATGCACACCTGGAAAATTTTCACAATCTTATTTACAGTAGGATGTCTCCAATCTACATAGTTGTGTAATATGTGAGAGGCTTTTGAGCATGTCCCTCGGCCAGGTAATCAAATACTATGGGCTTAGAAAAGGTTTGGCAAGCACACATTGAAGTAAGTACAATCATTGACATGGTCAGGCTAGCACAGGAGGACACAGGACATCAGCAAGCCAAGAAGAGAAGCTAGAAGAAAGGAAAAGAATTAATAGCTTGATTTTAAACTTCTAGCCTCCAGTGTTGCTACCCATGTTTAGTATTTTGTTATTGTAGTTCTGGAAAATTGTTGCATATAGATTCATCATAAAACCATTCAAGCCTCCGTTGGTAGACAATTGATTGCTTCCAGTTTGGCACTATTACAGAAGAAGCTGCTAAGATAATCCGTGAGTGAATCTTGTGTGTGTGTATAAGCTATCATTATATTTACATAAGCATGTATTTAAACTCTATGGCTCAATCATACAGTGGGTGTTCTATCATAAGAAACATCAGCTTTTAGAAACATCATATGATTTTTCTATTCTGACCCGCAGTGAGTGTATGAGAATGCTAGTTGCTCCATATTCTCAACAAACCTTAATGTAGACAGTGTCATATGTCTTACCTGTGGAGACAGGAAAGAAATTTTGGTTCACCCAAAGTGTGGAAGGAGATGACTCATAAAAAGAAAGGTTCTCTCAAGTCCAGATTGGCAAACAATTTATGGAGGTTAATTACAGGATTCGAGATGACTGGCAGATAGCTGCACGACCAGAATGTTAGCATTCTGCATACTATATGCAAAGGGAGTAAAAGCAGGAGGGAACGGTGACAAGAATCTTAGGTGAGGGTTTTGTGAGGCACCCCTTCCTTCTACAAGAGAATGTTAACAGCTTCACTACAACAGCCATAGTCTACTGATGGTTGATCTTCATTGTCAGACTTTTACTGATGAGTAGAATTCAATTACAGACTGAGTAGCGTGTTTCAGTACCATGTTAAAATTCATTACTCTAGTCTTCTGACCAGAGCAGTTAATGTGATTGTATGCTTCTAACTCATGATGAATCAACTTCAAGCAATATAGGCTATATCTTGGAGTTGTGCGTAAAAATAATTCTTTCCTCCCTTGGATTGCTTTTGTTAAAATATTTTACCACAGAAACAGGAAACAAAACCAAAACAAAAAGGAATGGTTTTCTGTGGCTTACAGTTTAAGAGGAAGAATTCCATCAGTATATAGAAGACATGGGGATATGCGCTCTATTTTCCACTAATACAGCTTAAGTCTAACCCACTATTAAGATTGGTCTTTCCACATCAGTTAACATAATCAAGACAACCTCCCACAAGCATGCTCAAAGGCCCATCTCTCTAGATTGTGTCAAGTTGGCAATTAATTAGTCACTTTTATGAGCATCAAGAAAAGAAACTAATACAGAAAATTGGCACTAGGAGTGAGTGGGGTCATTACTGACATGTCATTCATCATTCAAAGATCTTCAAAACTGGTTTGGAATATCTGGAGTTGCAGTGTAGAGAAGTCCTAAATGCTGTAATTAGAGGTTCATGAGCCATTCTGGTGGGTGATTACATGACCAGAGTGCTAAGGAAAGCAGACAGCAAAGTCTGGGACCATGACATTTATAGGAGAACACAGACTTTGTCAGAAATTAGGCTAGAAGCCACTCATATTATATTGTGGCAAAGAACCTGGCAGCATTCTGCTCATATCCTGGGAATTTAAGTGAGGCTAAATTCAAAAGTGAAGGGATAATTTGTTTGCTAGAGGAAATTTCAAGACAACATAGCCTTCAGGCTGTGGCATAGCTGATACTCACTGCTATTTTATCAAATAGTTAATGATAGCAAGCAGAAATAAAAATTATGCTTTTTGATAAGAAAAGAAATATGAGATGATAAATTTGCAAAGAAAATGTTACGAAAGCAACTCTGATTCTTAAAGAGATCAGCACCTTTAAAATGAGACATTATGCTCTGCATTCACGAGTACAGAGGAACCTGACTCAAAGTGGGCAAGGCCCAACTTGTGAAAATGCGAATTCATTTTAAAGAGGAGAGAGACTGGGCTGATAACATTGCTAAAAAACACCTAAGGAAATATTTTCCCATGTTTAGTCACCAGGGCACACAATGGCCATAAGACCTGTGCCAGAAAGAGCCAAACTATATCTTAGGCTGGCACATGTTTTGAGAGGAATTTAAATTGCAAGAGTTACAGGATCATGGAGGCTCCCACCAAGGTTCCAGAAAGCTAATTAAATTAGGCAATGAGTGCCAGGGTCAGATTCCCTATGAGGAAGCCCTGAGAAATTCTTGAATAAAGCTGGCAAGGTGAGGTCTAAGCTGGAATAGAGAATTCAGAATGTTGAAAATGCTGGACAATGGATCACCCACCAACAAAAGATGCAGACGGAGTAGAGTTGGCCCAACAGAATAAGGCAACAGGTGTGGAGAGGCGGGGTTTCTCAAGGCCAATGTAGCCCAAATGATTTTTTTTACAAGCACCAGATGCCAAAATTTGATGTTTAGAATTTTCCCTGTTGAATTTTGCTCTTGTTTTGTCAAGTCTTTCCTTCCCAGTCCAAAGACATCTCCCTTTTGGAATAGTAAATACACTGGAAATACATGACTTTGGTTGGTTGGTTTTAGATTTTAGTTGTTTTGCTTTGTAGTATATCATATTTAAGAAACAGGTTTAAGTTTTAGGAAAGACTTGGACCTTTTGGGTTTTGAACATTAGAGCTATGAAGATTTGGGTGCTCTTAAAGATTAACTATATGCATTTTCATTATGAGATGGCAATGAGCCTTTAAAGACAATGGAAAATGTTGTGGCTTGCAGGTGATATGTTTGGGTGTCTGGTTTACCAGAGTAGACTTGTTATGGATACTTGTCATAATAAACTTAACTAGGTTTGGAATCACTAAGGAGACATACCTTTTGTATGTATCTAAAAGAGTGACCCAAGACATTGATCTGAATGGGAAAAACCCACCCTGAATGGGATGAGTCCCAGGTTGAATAAGATGACAAAAACATATAACAATGTTCATCGCTCTTAGCAATTTGTATAGCCCTGCAGTACAATGTGAATAGTCTTCCATGCTCCTAACATCATCCATCCTCTCTATGATGAACTTTATTTATTCTCTAAAATATAAGCCAAAATATTTCTTAAGTTGGTTTGTTAGGCATTTTGTTAAAGCAATGAGAAAACTAATTACTCACTGCTACATACATCTGTTTATTTTATTGACATAATTATGAGCCAAAATGTTTCACAGGATGCTATTACTTCTCTGCTTCAAGATAACCATGAGTGCAACTTTAAATCTGGAGGGAAAAAATGTGCTACATGTCCTAACATGTACACAATGACTTAAAACATTACTCTCTCTACCCATGTTTTTCACTGGCATGATAAATTTTTAATTAAATGACTGACATATTTTCTGGTGGTGGTGGTTTGGTTTGAGTATTTTCTTTTGTTGTTTTTGTTGTTGTTGTTCTTCCTCCTCCTCCTTCTTCTCCTCCTCCACCTCTCCCTCCTCTTCATCCTCTTCCTCCTTCTCTCCCTCCTCCTCCTCTTCCTCCTTCTCCTCTGTTCTTATTGTTTGTTTGTGGGTTTTGGTTTTGGTTTCTGAGGGGATCTTGTTGGGGGTGCCTAAGGAGAGCTAGGATAGTTCTTGACCTAATTATTGAGTCCCTGTTGGCATTGAAGTCATAAGAAAACTGCTTCAATTTCCTGAATACACTACCTATGGGTTCGTTCTTCTGTTTTATTTCTTGTACTTTTTTTGATTTTTGGCCTGAAAATCAGGTCATTATATATAAAGTATCAAACCCTTTTGTACCTTACATTTAAATGTATTCCAGGTGCAACTTGAGCAGCATTCATTCTAGAGCCATTATATGTATAGTTAAGGCGAATCCTCTCATGAGAGAATCATATCCTCTAAGTCTCCTAAATTGTTCTTTCTTCAGATTAATGAAGCCAGTGTTCAACATTGGTGAATAAGATCTCTGTATTTCTCCTAAATTCTGTGACATTTTTGTGACATTCTCTCCTCATTGGCTACCTTATACACATCTCTGGTTCCTTAACTTAAGATGGCTTCCAGGAAAGAGCTCAGTCATTGGCACCTCCTCATGTGTACGCATGTGAATGTGCATTTGAACTCACACACACACACACACACACACACACACACCACACACACACACACACACACGGACTGAAAGTTTTCTCTGTGCAATGGACTAGAGCTTCTTATCATATAGTTTATCCCATTTGTTTCCGATCTCCCAGAGATCACTGTTCTTCACTAAATGATACTGAATGTCTTGGTAAACATATATTTGGTAGAAAGATTTTCTTTTTCTTTTTTTTATTAGATATTTTCTTTATATACATTTTAAATGCTATTCCAAAAGTTCCCTATACTCTCCTTCCTCCCTGCTCCCCTACCCACCCACTCCTGCTTCTTGGCCCTGTTTTTCCCCTGTACTGGAGCATATAAAGTTTGCAATACCAAGGGGCCTCTCTTCCCAGTGATGGCCGACTAGGCCATCCCCTGCTACATATGCAACTAGAGACACGAGCTCTGGGGGGACTCGGGTTAGTTCATATTGCTGTTCCTCCTATAGGGTTGCAGACCCCTTCAGCTCCTTGAGTGCTTTCTCTAGCTTCTCCATTGGGGGGGCCCTGTGTTCCATCTTATAGATGACTGTGAGCATCCACTTCTGTATTTGCCAGGCACTGGCATAGCCTCATACAAGACAGCTATACGAGGGTCCCTTCAGCAAAATCTTGCTGTCATATGCAATAGTTTCTGGGTTTGGTGGCTGATTATGGGATGGATCCCCAGGTGAGGTAATCTCTGGATAGTCCACCCTTTCATCTTAGCTCCAAACTTTGTCTCTATAACTCCTTTCATGGGTATTTTATTCCCTATTCTAAGGAGGAATGAAGTATCCACATATTGATTTTCTTCTTGATTTTCTTGTGTTTTGCAAATTGTATCTTGGGTGTTCTATGTTTCTGGGCTAATATCCACTTATCAGTGAGTGCATATCTAATGACTTCTTTTGTGATTGGGTTACCTCACTAAGGATGATATCCTCCAGATACATCCATTTATCCAAGAATTTCATAAATCTATTGTTTTTAATAGCTGAGTAGTACTCCATTGTGTAAATGTACCACATTTTCTGTATCCATTCCTCTGTTGTGGAACATCTGGGTTCTTTCCAGCTTCTGGCTATTATAAATAAGGCTGCTATGAACATAGTGGAGCATGTGTCCTTATTACCATTTGGAACATCTTCTGGGTATATGCCCAGAAGAGGTATTGTTAGATCTTCCTGTAGTACTATGTCCAGTTTTCTGAGGAACCACTAGACTAACTTCCACCCGGCTTACAAGTCTGAAACTTGATAGCACAATAGCGAGAATAAGGTTAAGATTTTTGAAACAGTCACCTGGCGGTGGTGGCACATGCCTTTAATCCCAGCACTTGGGAGGCAGAGACAGGTGGATTTCTGAGTTCGAGGCCAGGCTGGTCTACATAGTGAGTTCCAGGACAGCCAGGGCTACACAGAGAAACCCTGTCTCGAAAAACCAAACAAAACCAAACCAAAAAAAAAAAAAAAAAAAAAAAAAGATTTTGAAACAATCATGAATCTTGGTATTCAAATATAATACTGCTTCTTAATTTATCAAAAAACACATATTTTCTTTCAATTTAAGGTCCTGTGAGACTATATACATAAGTATATATTGATTTTCTATTATGTCTATACAGTATTGATATACATGTATAACACAGGATTAATATAAACTCACTTAAAATCTTCCTGAGATCATTCCCATTGCTAGCAGTGGTACATGATTTATTCCTGAGGTAAGTCTGCTGTTTTTCTTGGGAAAGTCCTTTAAAGAAGGCCCAGCCAGTGTTTCCTCATAAGTTCAAAACAACCCAGATTGAGAGGTAAAGCAAGCAGACGAAGATTCCCAGTGGAGTGGATTGTATTTCTTGCAGGGCTAAGTGCAGGGATAGATGCAGGCTAAACTATAGTCAGGGATTCAGATCCCCGAGGACTTCAGAGGAAGTGCTTAGCAAGGCAGCCTGCACTTGAAGAATGAGTAGGTCCCAACTGCATAGCTTTAGCTAGGTATTAAGGAGGAGTGAATTATAATGTCCATAAATAGCATTATAGACCTGTGGAGCAGTGGCATCCAGTGCCCATGCTGTGTGACCTACAACAGGGTAAGAGTGCTTTTGGTGTCCCTGATTATCATAAACCAGGACAGACCAAAAAAAAAAAAAAAGGAACATTTTTTTTTTTTTTATGAGCTGCCAAGAAGTAACGAAAATCAGAAGTCTTCTGGAGATAAATATAGATCAGAATCCCTATGGGGCTGGAATGTTGGTTCTCCTTGACAAAGGTGTCTCCTATACCAGAGTGTGGTACCTCAGTAATAGGAACCTACAGAATTAAAGGCTGGGATATAGATCATTTTGTAGATTGCTTTCGTAGCATGCATAAATACCCAGGCTCAATCCCTAGTGCTCTATGAACCAGGCATTGTGGCACCCACTGCAATCTCAGCAGTGGAGGTAGGTGAAGGAGAAAATTAACAATCTCTTCTCTCAGAGCTTGGGCAGCTTACATAGATACATTTAATGTTTATTTGTTCAGCATAACTAAGAGCCAAATAAAGCTAAATACATTTCTTTTGCAGCAGTTTTTTTTCTTACCTTTAATATGCTAATATGCCTTGTGAAATGCTAAGGGAAAAAAATAACACAGTGTTTCCTAAGCATTCAATTACATAGCTTATTATAAACACTAATTCTTCCCTCCTCCCTTGGTGTGTGTGTGTGTGTGTGTGTGTGTGTGTGTGTTCCAATAAAGTTTTATTGACAAAGCATACAGCTGGCAGCATTTGGCATGTGGGCTATAGCTCGCTGAACCCCAATGGTTCAACAAATTCAAGTAAACACTAATGTTTAAGAAGACCATTGACTTCTAAATTGGCCTACACTGAGTCCCATATTTAACCATTCACTTTCTGTGTGACTTTGGGGATATTCCTTAACCTTCAGAACACCCAAGATTCCTCTTTCAAAGTTGTAGTAGTGCTGTCTGGCTCATGTTGTTGTTGGGGAACAGAGTGAGATAAGTAAGGAACATGTGCGATTTGATACAGAGCTCAGAGTGAGCAGCAACTATTACACTTCTATATGCTCAAACAAATGCTACTTCCCAAATTTTGTATCAGATAAAACAATTGGCTACAGATACAGCTCAATTGGTAGAGTGCTTGCCTAACATACAGACAGTCCTGAGTTCAATTTCCAGCACTGCATAGTTCAGGCACATTGGTACACACCTGTAATCTAAGCATTCTGGAAGTCAAAGCAGGAGTTCAAGGTCATCCTTAGCTAGAAATTGAGTTAAAGGTCAACTTGTCTCAAGAAAAAAAATTAATCTGGAGTGTTTGCATTACATTCTTGCTTTTTCCTCCATTCAAGGAAACATTCAAAGTCAATAAGAAAGGTCTGTTTCAAAGCATTCAGCAATAGAAAAGGGAAGCACAGAAGGCTCTTGGATGACTTGTATCAGAACAGGGATGATCAGATAGGAGCTTCGTTGACTTTAGGATCTACTAGATGGAATGAAAGAGCAAAAAAGAGAAAGTGATCAAATTTTATAAGAATGCATATGGACCTCCCAACTTAGCTTTGCAAATTACTGTAATATTTTAAAGTAGATCCAATGGTGTTTGCGGAATCTGGGGAAAGAGTAAAGTCAGAACTAGCAGCATGTAAAACTGCTGGATCACCTTCTGTAAAGATGAAATTACCGTAGTATCTACTGCAATAGTTAAATGAATCAATATTCAGATATCATAAAATAAAGAACCCAACCTTGTGACCATAATCACAATCAAAGTAGAGGACAAGGATCCCACAAGGTATAGAAAGATAGAGTTCTGAGCCTGCACTGTGGTTAGAAGAATAAACCCTAGCTAAGTGCTAGCTCCTGCCCAACCCCCATACCACACCACCCTGCCACTACCCAGCTGGGTAATTTTAACAGAGCTAAATCTATGAGGTCCTGAACTTTCTCCAGTGAAAGGTCTTCACTGTGCTTCTGAACAGGTTCCTTATGACCTCAAACCCATCTATAACCAGGTACTTAGTGTGAAAGGCGATGCCTGTTGTGCTTGGTACCAGGGAGGGAAAGGCTGATGGCAAAGAACCTAGACTGAGAGGGGAGATAGATTTTTGGAAAAGACCAGCCAGAGGCAAAATACCCACATGACTGAATGTCTTCCAAGGCAGTCCAAGATCACATGCTGTCTCCAGCTGTGGGTGTGATTTTGCTCTTGGTAAAATGAGGCCTAACATTAGACAAGGTATCGAAGACAAGCACACACACCCCTTTGTCAGAACATAGTCCTACAGGTCTGCCAAAGGAAAGCCCAGGCACCCTCTTAAATCTGAATTTCAAATAATTTGAAATCCTTTTTAACATTAGTATATCCAACCAAATAGTTCATAGGACATTCTTGTATTAAAATTTTTTCATTGTTTATTTAAATTTTAAGTCTAAGTTAGAACTTTATAATTTTATTTGGTAAATCTAGCAGCCCTACTGTAAAGCTAATACTCACAAACACAACAGATAGAGCTGTCTTTTGCGTCAAGTAGAAGATGGCCCTCATTGTTCCATGTATGCACACTTCTAAGAATACCAACATTATTTGATAACATATCAAGGTCAGAGTGTTCCTGGAAAAGACATCTGAGAAAGATACAGATGAAAATTATTTATCTTCACTGCTTATGCAGGCATAATACTAATTGATTAAATGGCTTTGGCATTAACCTGACTAGATCCAAATCTCAGATCTTTGGTGACTCAGTGTGTGTCCTTAGCCGAGATATATTTACTTCATATGCCTTAGATGCTTTGTAAACTGGGGACAGTCTCATTTATCTCACAGGGAACTCCTGTGGCTATAAACAAAGTTCTGACTTTGAGACAAGGAAAAGTACAAATCAAGGATCATGAGGATTATTTTGTGGGTTTGTGAATTAAGGCAGTCATTTTAGCTAAGTGATTGATGTGGGAGAATAAGATAAATGCATTTGATCTTACCTCTATGCTTTTCCACAGAAGCTGATATAAGTAAGGGGAAGGCCAGGCATGAGGTGGAGAGAGCATCCCAGACAGGTGGTAATGAGGTCAAAGTGGAGAGAGATTGAGAGTTAGCATTGAGAATCTCCACCTGGGAAACATGCTTCTGCATTTGAAGAAGAATGAGAAAAATAACTAGGCTTCTAAATGAGTATGAGGATTCAAAAACTACTCATCTTTAGGAAGAGAAAGGAGGACACTGACCACTTCTCTTCATTCTTTCACAGGGAGACTGTCCCCGCTCCTGAACTTTACCATAAAGACGTTTTCTGAAATGAGTCATTGTGCCTTTACTGCCTTGCATTACTTTGGCAACTATCATCAGAACCTTTACACTCAAAACAAAAAGGCAGATGATTTTTCCTTAAATCAGTTTTGCTCCTGAGTCTCCATTCAACTAAGTACCAGAAATTGAATGTCACCACCAGAGACAAGCCCATGCCCTCTGCATTCACATGGACCACATCTGAGTTGTATATAAGTCCTTAAAATATGCCCTAGGCTTGGGAGAGGAGGGGAATGGAGCAAAGGCCATAGGTATTGCAGGGATATTCTGGGTCCTACTTCTGTACCTTTAGGCTTTTCTGAGATATCTTTGCTTCTCTGTGATCCCTGCGGACCTCCATTTTGCAGGCGATAAAACCATGGAGCATAGCAAAGAAGCCATTGAATGTTAACTGAATATTGATAAGGGAAGATGAAAAATGTTACTTGCTTAGTTGCTAAGGCAACATCCCACCCCCTTTGGCCTAGCCTAGAGAAAAAGCCATATGCTTATCTTTCCCTTTGAAAAGAAAGAAGGAAAGAAAAGAGGAATGAAGGAAGAGAGGGAGAGGGAGGGAGGGAGGGAGGGAGGGAGGGAGGGAGGGAGGGAGGGAGGGAGGGAGGGAGGAGAAAGGAAGGAGAAAGTTTTTTATACTTTTTATAATCAGAGCAAAGCTGGCAACAAGACTTGCATGATCCTGTAGAATGGGTCCCTGAGTACCTTGAGGTCAATCCTGGAGGTTAGAGTGCCTTCTCCTTCAGGGAAGAGAGGCTATCTCCTAATATTGAACCGAAAGCTGATGAGGGAAGCTATATAGCCAGACCTCAAGTGAGCCAGAAGTAAATGAATGGCTAGACATGTAAAATTCAGGTGGGGCTGGGGATATAGCTCAATTGGTAAAGGGCTTGTCATACAATCACAAAGACCTAATTTAATTCTTAGAAGCCATGTAAAGAATATCAGATATGGTGGCCTGCATTTTTGATCCAAGGACTACAGAGAAGATAAGTAGTTTGGGATTTGCCGGAAAGCCAATCTAGCCTATTTGACATACCTCAAGTCAAAGACCTTATCTTAAAAAAAAGAAAAAAAAAAAAAAGTAAGTGCTACCTGAGGAACAACTTCCAGTGTTATCTTCTGATCCTCTGGCAGAAGAAAGAAAGGTGCATGGGTTGAGAAAATACTTGTGGTATTTTTTTCTAGCTTTTAACATCTTTACATGTATCTCGTTTTTTGAACTGGAATAAAGCAGATCATAGAAATCATGAATTACCCTGCCACCTCATTGAAGCATTGTCTGAAGAAATTAAAACTTGAGTCAGAGAGCATTTCTGTGCCTTCAGTTAACTTTGTCATTCCCAACACTATAACAACAATGAAAACAACAACAACAGCAGCAACAATAGTAATAATAAAGGCCTGGAGGTGTAGTTCAGTAGTATAGCACTTACCTACTGGTACTGAACTGTAATCTTGCAAAACTAAACAGAGCCAAGGAACTGGCTTAGTGAGCCAAGTGCTGTCACACAAGTACTTCAGATACCCAAAACCAATGTAAATTGAACTTAGTAGTGAATGTGCATCTTGTACTTTCAGCATTTCTACAGTGAGATATGAGACAAAAAGAGGAGAGTTCACTGAAATTTCACTGGCCAAAAGTCTGGCATACAATGTAGAAAATAGGAAGCAGTCCTGTCTCAAAGTGCAAAGCTAGAACTCTGATCTTCACATACACAGGCATCCCTCCACCTCATCCCACCCCCATATTCTGGGAAGATGAGTATTCTCCTCCAGAGCAGAGCCTTCAGAGAGATAATCTTCATCTTACTTGTATAGCAGTCCAAACATGGAAGATCACACCGTATCCAGTGTCTATACATTGTTGGTTATAAGCTCTACATCCAATCCCATAAAATGGTCCTATGTTCTGAAGCAGGATTCTTCTGGTTCATACAATAGAACATGTAAAATTCTTTTTTATTAGATATTTTCTTCATTTACATTTCAAATACTATCCCCAAAGTCTCCTATACATTTCCCCCACCCTGCTCCCCTACCCACCCATTCCCACTGCTTGGCCCTGGTGTTCCCGTGTACTAGAGCATATGATCTTCTCAAGACCCAGGGCCTCAACTCCCATCGATGACCAATTAAGCAATCCTGTGCTAAATATGCAACTAGAGACACAGCTCTGGGGGGGGGGGGGGGGAGCAGTACTGATTAGTTCATATTTTTGTTCCTCCTGTAGGGTTGCAGACCCCTTTAGCTCCTTGGGTACTTCCCCTAGCTCCTTCATTAGGGGCCCTATGATCCATCCAATAGATGACTATGAGCATCCAGTTCTGTATTTGCCCGGCACTGGCATAGCCTCACAAGAGAGAGCTATATCATGGCCCTGCCAGCAAAATCTTGCTGGCATATGCAATAGTGTCTGGGTTTGGTGGTTGTTTATGGGATAGATCCCTGGGTGGGGCAGTCTCTGGGTGGTCCTTCCTTCCATCTCAGCTCTGAACTTTGTCTCTGTAACTCCTTCCATAGATATTTTGTCCTCCATTCTAAGAAGGAGCGAAGTATCCACATTTTGGTCTTCCTTCTTCTTGAGTTTCTTGTGTTTTACAAGTTGTATCTTGGATATTCTAAGTTTCTGGGCTAATATCCACTTATCAGTGAGTGCATATCATGTGTGTTCTTTTCTGCTTGGATTACCTCACTCAAGATGATATCCTCCAGATACATCCATTAGCCTAAAAATTTCATAAAATCATTGTTTTTAATTGCTGAGTAGTACTCCATTGTGTAAATGTACCACATTTTCTGTATCCATTCCTCTGTTGAGGGAATCTGGGTTCTTTCCAGCTTCTGGCTACTATAAATAAGGCTGCTATGAAAATAGTGGAGCATGTGTCCTTATTACAAGTTGGAACATCTGCGTATATGCCCAGAAGACGAATTGCTGGATCTTCCAGTAGTACTATGTCCAATTTTCTGAGGAACCGCCAGACTGATTTCCAGAGTGGTGGTACAAGCTTGCAATCCCACCAACAATGGAGGAGTGTTCCCATTTCTCCACATCCTCACCAGCATCTTCTGTCACCTGAATTTTTGATCTTAGCCATTCTGACTGGTGTGAGGTGGAGTCTCAGGGATGTTTTGATTTGTATTTCCCTGATGATTAAGGATGTTGAACATTTTTTCAGGTGCTTCTCAGCCATTCATTATTCATCAGTTGAGAATTCTTTGTTTAGCTCTGTACCCCATTTTTAATGGGGTTATTTGATTTTCTGGAATCCATCTTCTTGAGTTCTTTATATACATTAAATTTTAGTCCCCTATCTGATTTAGGATTGGTAAAGATCCTTTCCGAATCTGTTGGTGGCCTTTTTGTCTTATTGACAGTGTCTTTACCTTACAGAAGCTTTGCAATTTTATGAGGTCCTATTTGTTGATTCTCAATCTTACAGCACAAACCATTGCTGTTCTGTTCAGGAATTTTTCCCCTGTGCCCATATCTCCAAGGCCTTTTCCCACTTTCTGCTCTATAACTTTCAGAGTCTCTGGTTTTATGTGGAGTTCCTTGATCCACTTAGACTTGAGCTTTGTACAAGGAGATAAGCATGAACCAATTTGCATTCTTTTACAAGTTAACTGCCAGTTGTTCCAGTACCATCTGTTGAAAATGCTCTCTTTTTTCCACTGGATGGTTTTAGCTCCCTTGTCAAAGATCAAGTGACCATAGGTGTGTGGGTTCATTTCTGGGTCTTCCATTGATCTACCTGTCTGTTTCTGTACCAGTACCATGCAGTTTTTATCACAATTGCTCTGTAGTAAAGCTTAAGGTCAGGCATGGTGATTCCCCCAGAGGTTCTTTTAGGGTTAGGGTTAGGGTTAGGTTCTTTTATAGTTGAGAAGAGTTTTTGCTATCCTAGGTTTTTGTTATTCCAATTGACTTTTTTGTTATGCAATTGACTTTTCTAACTCAGTGAAGAATTGAGCTGGAATTTTGATGGGGATTGCATTGAATCTGTAGATTGCTTTTGGCAAGATAGCCATTTTTACTCTATTGATCCTGCCAATCCATGAGCATGGGAGATTTTTCCATCTTCTGAGATCTTCAATTTCTTTCTTCAGAGACTTGAAGTTCTTATCATACAGATCTTTTACTTCCTTAGTTAGAGTCACACCAAGGTGTTTTATATTATTTGTAACCACTATGAAGGGTGTTGTTTCCCTAATTTCTTTCTCACCCTGTTTATCCTTTGTGTAGAGAAAGGCCATTGATTTGAGTTAATTATATATCCCACTACTTCACTGAAGCTGTTTATAAGGTTTAGGAAGAACATGTAAAATTCTATTCAATTTCATGATATAAAGTTTCATAATACAGTGTTTCAAGGTATTTTGCCATCTGTACTAGACTTGATTCTTTGAGTGGATGACTGGATCAAGTGTCCCACTGTTTGTCTGTACTATAGCAAACATATACTTACAAAAATACCTGTGCTTGGCATAGTCTTCAAAGCCAGAAGCACCAAGCTCTTTCATTCTGGAAGAATCACACCATCTCATCAAATTCAATTCTCGGGAAGTCACAACTTTCTTATTCTAATCTGTATTTGAGTTTTTTAGAAAACATTAAGATTTAGATTCAGTTGGAGATGTTTTGGGATGGAACTTGGGGGGAAAAACCCGAATAAATGAGTCTTCAAGGACAGTGTCAAAGATACACACACACACTTCAGACTTCTTATACCCTTCAGAAGGCTGGAAGGATATGTGGCTACTAAATTGGTTCACATAGATTATTGCAATTTTGTTAGGGAGGCAAGGAACATGTGTATCTGCTCAGCACTGGCCTCCCAGATCTCAACCTTAATAGTAATCATCAGGTAGGAGGCTACTAGCATAGTATATGGAAAGTCTTCCTGCCTAGCCGGAAAGTCTACCCAGCACCCAGAGCATCTAGCCACAAGTCCATTAAAGATTTTAATAAAAGAAAGACATGCTTCCTCCTCTATGTGTTTTCTCAGGCTATCGCCTGAGTCATCTGGGAAACTCCTTTCTCCTAGTTAGCTGGGGAGTTGCACAATTGTCTGCTTCCCTTCAGCTGCCCAAATATCTGGCTTTGCATGAGGGTGTGGTAATGGGGCAACTTCCAAGCAAAACACAACGTATGAGCCCAAGCCTATAAAAGGGATCACATTTAAGCTGACCCTCAGCCATTTACATTGATACAACAGTACCTAGGGGACAGTTACTGAGAGCTAAGGATGGACTAGAGGAGACTTCTGAGGGCAATCAAAAGTTCAAGGTTACTCTTTGTTGTACATCAAGTTTGAGGATAAACCTGGGCTACATAACACTTTCTGTATGTAATAAATAATATATGTGGTGTGTGTGTGTGTGTGTGTGTGTGGTGTGTGTGTGTGTGCAAGGGAACAGGGGTCAGCTTAGGATGTGCAAGTTGAATTCTACTCCCACCAGCTCAGTAAATGAACACATAAATAATAGATTTGGAATCCAAATAAAATTGTATCACCCCACTTGAGAAGTTTACATTTAGCAGGGACTGCTATAGTGCATGGTGTTGAGATGGATGGTGAGAGTCTAAGGCACCTGGTATCTCTGACTGTGAGGAATTAGTCAGACAGAGCCCAGCTTGCAGGTGGCTGGGTTTTAATGATTTATTGAATCTCCCTTGAGGTCAGCAGCTTATGATTTGCCATTTTTAAAATGCACTGTAACAAATGGATGAACATTTACTTCACAGGAACTAGTCGTCTTCCAAATGCATTTTTAAGAGGAAAAAAATCAACAGAAAAGCCTGGGTCTGTGAAGCCCTCACATCACATGATCTCACTTGCTCCAGTCTAGATAAGCAGCTTCCAGAATGATTGGGGGAATAGTTTTCAGAAAGGCGGGGACTGTCCTGTCAGACCACATTGTTATCAGCTAGCAACATTATTCCAATTGTATAATTTTACCTCTGGGACCATTATTCACTTTAAGATGACTAGAAACTCAGTTAGCCTTCTCAGTCACCTCACCCAGGAGACTTCAAACACATTTTCCCCATATTTGAAAATATCTATGTAGCATTTATGCTATAGTTGGAGTCACAGGTAGAAAATATGAGAGTTAACAGACAGCTGAGAATGGGTTCCAGAAGCCAACCTCTCTGCCCCAACCCCTGCCTACGGACCATATTCTCTCAATCTGGGGGTATACTAGTTACTTCTCTCACTTGAGAGAAGTATGACCTCTCATTTCATGTGGAAGAGTAAAGTACAACCCTATATATAAATAATCCTAGCAGCTGGAGAGATGGCCTACTGGCTAAGAGCACTGGCTGCTCTTGCAGAAGACCCAGGTTTAGCTCCTAGAACCCACATGCCAGTTCATGACTGTCTATAACTCCAGTTTTAGGAAACCCAACTGCCTCTTCTGACCCCTACCCACAGCAGGTGTGTGTATAGTACACAGACAGACACACACAAGCAAAACACCCATATATGTGTAACTTGAAAACAAATAACAAAAATATAAATAAAGAGAGAGGGAGAGAGAGAAAAGACAGAAGGAAGGAAGGAAGGAAGGAAGGAAGGAAGGAAGGAAGGAGGGAGGGAAGGAGGAAGGGAAGAAAGAAAGAAAGGAAGGAAGGAAGGAAGGAAGGAAGGAAGGAAGGAAGGAAGAAGAAGAAAGAAAGAAAGAAAGAAAGAAAGAAAGAAAGAAAGAAAGAAAGAAAGAAAGAAAGAAAGAAAGAAAGAAAGAAAGAAAAGAAAGAAAGAAATCAAGCTAGATTGGGCTGAGGATAAATGTCAGTCAGTAGGGTATCTGCCTGTTATAAAAAGAAGTGCTGGGTTCCCTC
The DNA here is from genome assembly GCF_978045245.1 of Mus caroli. Classification (NCBI taxonomy): domain Eukaryota; kingdom Metazoa; phylum Chordata; class Mammalia; order Rodentia; family Muridae; genus Mus; species Mus caroli. The sequence goes on along the minus strand of NW_028227258.1, from coordinate 140,314,000 downwards.
TGAAGCGTCACATAAGGTGACTGAGATGACACACACCTATAATCCCAGCACTCAAGAAGCAAAAACATGGATTAGAAGATCTAGGTTATCCTCAGCTGCACAGGAAGTTTGAGGCCAGTCTGGGATCTTGTCTCAAAACAAACAAATAAATAAATTGCAAGGATTAAAATAACAACAAAGCCACACCTCTGAATGCTGTCTCTCTCTGCTGCATTGAAGACAAATTCGTATTTGCTATTTAAATCAATATGAATCTGGTGTAGTAGGTATTGTTCTGAGCTCTTGAACATGAAATTGGGTAGCAGAGACAGATGGTTGCCATGAGTGTCTTGACAGGAAGACAATTTGAGGAGCAGTTGCACTCAGTGTGAAATGCCTGACTGTCATAGTTAGCTTCAGTTGTCAACTTGACACAAACCTAGAATCACCTAGGGGGAAAAAAAAGGGGGGGGGGGACTTTGAAGAATTTCTTCCATCAGATTATCCTGTAGGCATTTCTTGTTTTCTAATTGAGGCAGGAAGGCCCTGTCCATGGTACCACCCCTGGGTAGGTGGGCAAGGTGAGCAAGGCATAGTCAGTAAGCAGAAGTCTTCCATGGACTCTCTTTCAGGTTCTTGCCTAGAGTTCCTCCCCTGACTTCTCTCAGTGACAGATTGTGACCTGGGAGTTGTAAGACAAATTAAACTCTTTTCTAACTTTCTTTTGGTCAGACTGTGTTAGCACAAGAGAAAATCAAATAAAGACAAAGATATTCAGAGGGGACACTGAAGCCTGGCTGGTAATACCAACAATGTGATATTCAAGTTAGGATACATAGAATGGTATGTGTTTGGTAGAGATCATTGTGAGGTCAGGTCCAGAGCACAAAAGTGGAACTGGAGATTAACAGGCCCAGAAGTTAGAAAGAACCTGGAGCCCACATAAGAGCAAGAACGTGAGTGTGGATGTAACAAACAATATGAAAATAAAAACGAGCAATGAGGCTAGATAGCTAGGAAAGATGCTGGGCAGTCCCTGGAATTGTGTTTAAAGAGAAGAAGTCACTAATCAGTTGTGTCAACATTACATGATTCTACATGCACCATTAAGATGCAAGACTGGGCAGGAGATTAAAACAGTTCATGAGAAATTCAGAGGCATCATTAAGGAATTAATGGGATGGGAATATATCTTGCTTGCTTTTCCTGTTGATGTGATGAAAATCACCCAACAAAAACAACTTCCAGAAGGAAGGGTTGATTTGGGTTCACAGTTTCAGGGCAGAGGCTATAGTGGTGGGGAAGACACAGTGGCAGGAACTTGAAGTGGCTGGTCAAGTGGCACTTGCAGTCAGCAAGCAAAGAGCTATAGATATTGGTGCTCTGCTTGTTTTTCTCATTTTTGTCCTTCCAGGGCCTCAGTTGAGGAAATGGTGCCACCCATATTGATAGGGAAGTCTTTCTATCTCAGTGAACCTTAATAATTCCTCACAAGCATGTCCAGAGTCTAATCTAATCCTGTAACTCCTTCACAGATGTGACCAGAGGCTTGTCTCTTAGTTTATTCTAGATCCTGTCAACTTGACAATCAATTCCGACCATCACAGAATAGAAGAAGCAAAACAAAATCAACTGGTTTCTATAAGATATTCAAGACTTGCTCAATGGGGTGTAGGAATAAAAAGAGAAATATATAAACCTGACTCCCAGATCTCAGCTCCAGTCATCCTGACTAAAATGTCTGAACACAGAAGGCACACTGGGCGGGGCAACTCGGAGGCAGAACTTGAGGTTTACATTTGTGTTAACATAATATCCAAGCAGGAGGGATTTTTAGATCAATTAGGCCAACCTTTTACCATCTGGAAGCATAAAGCCTCCTTGGGAAAGAGCCCATTGTTGTTCCTGGAAGAGAAACTGGTTAACGCTATAAATATCAAGTATAAAAGACACCTCTTAAACCAAGGAAAGGAGTATTTAAAAGGTATCCCCCAGAGTCATGGAAAAGCAGTCCTTCACTACAGCATGTGAGAAGAGAAACTTGATTGTTAAACTCAGGAGCCCAGGGACCTCCTCAGAGAAGATTATCCAGCCACTAAGGCAGATTCAAAGTCATAGGAAACACTGAGCACTGGATGCTGTGAGCAAGTATGAATCCAAGGATCCCAGAAGGAAGCTGTCCAGGTGCAGGAGACTGTGGCACAACAATTGCATTAGACTGGTGAAGTAAACTCCCAAAATAGCCATCCTCACCATAATGCTGGACTTACATTGGAAATTACTCCCTCCCAGCTGATATATTGATGAGTGGTATTCATGTGCAAACTGTAGAGTTGGAGACCAAGGTGAGGGAATTTAAGGGTCAGAAGCAGCAGGTCTGTCTGTGAGACTGGACAGGACCCTCTTTATGATATCACATTGTAGTAAAAGACAGCAAGAAAGAACTTCTATGGGACTGGGGAGTTAGGTCACATTTTAAAGTGCTTTCTATGCAACCATGGAGACTTGAGTTTAATTCTCCAGATCCATGTAAAAAGATCCAGAGATAGTGATGTACATTTGTAATTCTAGCCCTGGTAAGAGGAGACATGTCAGTTCCTGGGGCTATCTGGCCTGCTAACTCAGTCACTTAGTGAGCTCCAAGCCAAAGAGAGACTGTTTCAGAGAATCAGGTGCTGGCTGGGAAGATGGCAAAGTAGGTAAAGTTCTGTTCAACATAAGAACCCATGGAAAGCTAGACACAGTTGGACTCAGCTGTAATCCCAGCAGTCCTAAGGTGAGATGGACTGTAGAAACCAGAAAATCTCTGGAAACTTTCAGTGCAACAACCCTGATACACACAGCATTGAACAAGGAACCCTGTCTCAAAGAAGCTGGACAATAAGGACTAACACCCAGGCTTTATAAGACTATTGAGGCTTCCTCACATACATTCATAGATGCACACACACAAACACACACACACTGAAAATTAAAATTAATTAATTATAAGGTGGCTGTCTCCTGAGGAACAAGTACTCAAGGTCGACTTCTAGTTTCTAAATATATAACTACACAGTGAACCACCCTCCTACCCACACATACACATACATACACACACACACACACACACACACACATGCTTGTAATTTTTTATTTTAATTTTTATTTATTTTTATTTTTTCTTTACAAAGAACTGTAGACATTAGGGATTAACTCTTTTTTGGATAGGGTCAATTTTACAACATTTGGACAAATGAGAGTTAACAGGCATTCTAAAAGAAATAAAGTAGAATTTCTATTTAGCCAGCAAGGGAGTGTTTGAGTGGTTGAAGAACATACAAGGTTTGACTCCACATCTTAAAAGCTGGTGTTAACACAATGGCTCTACTTTTATTGATAGTTAAAATCTCCTGCAACTGAGAAAGCCAGCAATGCTCTAATTCATATATTTTTACATATTTGTTTGTTTGTTTGTTTTCCACAGTGATATTTTGGGAAACATTTCCTCTTTCTGCCAGCTCATTATCCTATTTCCTTTACTATGACTATAGAACTGATCATTCGATGCAATTCGATATTTAGGCAGAGGAATGGAACCCTTGCTTCTTTGGGGAAAAGATGGCTATGTGGCCCAAGACATCTGTTGTGAGCCGGTCAGCGGCTCACATGTCCGGGTTTGAGCCTGGGAGGCAACCTGGAGCTGAAAGAAAAGAGGCAACCTAGGCGAGTTGAGAAATAATGGAACCAAGACATGCTAGTCTGTTCAAGGTTCAAATGTTTAATGGTCGATATGATTTATAAAGGAGGGGGGAGGCCCATTCCTGCCAATTCATCCTTGGAGCCTGGAACCAGCTACAGGTGATGATGTACAGGATAGGGCGTAGTCTCCGGAATAGCTCTGGACCTCTCAGCAGGTAGCAGTATCCTGAAGAGGAACAGTGACAGTGGCTGAACAATAGAGTAATCTAGAGAGGAAGGCTCCACTCTAGGTAATCTCCTTAGTGGCAGCAAAGTCAAGGTCTGGCTCAGCCTGCTTCAGGCTGTGGGAGGTTACATCTCCTCCCTATTATTAATATTAAAAAAAAAAAAAAGAAGCTGGACTGAGGCACAAAATTTATTTATGCTCCATAGTCCTGCCTAGGAATTATGGTGGCTGGAGGCCATGCCTGTCTTAGGAAATCTTAGATCTTCCCAAACCATCCAATTCTGTCTTGGAGGCTACGTGCAGCTGGTTTGTGTTATATTTCACACAAACATGGCTCTGTGGTGTATTATCAACAGCCACGGCATTTTGGCATGTACCTCTGTTTTAGATTGGTATGGTTCTGAGATCTGGTTGCCTGTCATAGACTAACTGGCCCTCATAGCACACCTTACTCCCAAATCAGACCAAAGCCACAATATGTACTTAGAATGCTTCTTCATGAAGATTAACAACTGCCACCTGCGCTTTTGGAGGCGAGGCTGAACACCTGCTGTTGACTGACCTGCTTGAAAAACAAAGTTGAGACAGTGAAAGGCACAGTACAAAAGCTTCTTTTCTGGAAGTCTAGGCACTCCATTCAATTGCAAATTAGCAATGATCAGGCTTAGACTTAGAGCTCCTGGTGTGGGGGAAGTGACTTTGAGAATTGCAGAAAGGCTACATCTTCCCTAGGAGTGGAGGCTGTGCTCCAATTTAACTTTTCGGCTAAAGAGGATTTTTAGCCATAATCAAGGTTAGAGTCATACTTACTAGAAGATTTAGGATCTGCGTCCAGTTGACGAACTAATCTCTCGGGCAGCCATCTCGCTCTGTCTTCTTTTTGTGAAAAAACACAGACTGAGCCCCTTCCCCAGATGAGGACCTCGTCTGGACCCTTCCATTCATTAGTTACTGGGTCCCGCCACTTTACCATGGCATAAGAACTAGAAGTAACTGGATGCCAGTGGCAATCCGCTGCAGACTGACCTTTAACATCAGTTTGCAAAAAATTTAGAACAAATAAAGCAAAAGCAATATGTACCTTTAGTGACATTGGGGGATATAACTGCCCTTGTTTTGTTTTTAAAAGCCAATTTTTTAAAGTGTGATGAGCAAGTCCAACTATTCCTTGTCCCATGGGGTTATAAGGAATTCCAGTTTTATGTTTGATGCCAAATTCTTTACAAAATGAAGTAAAATTTTTGATAGAATAGGATGGCCCATTATCTGTCTTAGTAAGTTTAGGCAATCCCATGAATGGCATTAAAGGCTTGTAGGCAATGATCAATTACATTTTTGGAGGCTTTTCCAGCCATCAGGATGCTTTCTTGTGACTTTCTGAATATGAGTGTTTGGTGGGGCATGGGAATTTCTCTAGAATCAGATCCTCAAAGGACAAAGAAAACCTAGACTCAGCTGCCGTGTAGGATGCATGAATAACTGATGGTTGAAAATATACTATCATTTCTAACTCACAGTATTGGAAAATTCCAGATTATGTGGTTGTCCACGGTCTGTGTGGCTACCTAAGGTCATCTTGGTGTCTGTAGCCTGTACTGCTGCTTAGAGCTATGATGGTGTCTGTGGTATGTGCTGTGGCATAGGGCCATGTTGACATCTGTGACCTGTACTACCACAGGACACCATGCTGAGGTCTGTGGCACCTGGTGACACAGGAGATCAGGTAGATGTCTGTGGTTCCAGCTGTCACCAGAAACTATGTTGAACTTCATGGTCCATGTTCCTGCTGACTGTAAAGGGCAAGGAAGTTACTGTTGCTGTGTTATTGATGAATGCAGACTCATAGTTGTGAAAGAGAGACATAAAAGGCTTCTGTGCAGCCCCTACCTTTACCCCACTTCACCACCTAAAAAAAGTAATAGCTTAGATAGAAAGCCCTCAAAAAGAATGATTAAAAATGAAAAGGATGCTGACATGTCACTCTCCACAATTGATGGCTTCTAGAAGGGGTGTGGGTGGGGAAGGACTCATTTTCCATTAAAGGGCCAGCCACCGGGAGTTTGAACATGTTCCAATGGGTATATGGGGAACACAAATTGGACTTGGGGATTTTTCTTCTTTGTTTGGGGGTCACTATGGTGTGGGGCATGCCTGGGAGGACTGAGATGTGAGTGTGATCAGGGTTCATGATGTGAATTTCCCAAATAATCAATAAAAATATTATGTAAGAAAGAAAAGAAGGAAATGAATGCTATCATTTCTATCTCAAAGGATTGGAAACATCTAGAAGAGTGGTTCTCAACTTATGTGTTGTGACCCCCACAGGGGTTGTATATCATGTATTTACATCACTATTTATAACAGGAGCAAAAGTACACTTGTGAAGCAGCAACAAGATAATTCTACAGATGGAGGTCACTATAACATGAGGAACTATATTAAAGGGCCACAGCATTAAGAACATTGAGAAGCACTGGTCCAGTTTAAGAAGAGGAGATAGATTTTTAAAGGGAAGGACAGTGGACAGTCAAATAGGTATAGACAGGTTCATTTCACTCAAAAGTGTCCAAGTGAGAGGTAAACAGAAGACTGAGGAGGGGACAGCATTCAGAGCCCCATTTAGAAGTAGAGGGCCTCTTCTCAACTTCAAAAGTCAAAGAGAACCCAGAGAAAATTCTCACTCAGAATTTCTGAGTGACTCAGAGCAGAAGAAGACAAAACAGCAATTGAGCGGATTTAGCTTCTGATTTTGTCACATGCTGAAGGCTTCTTTTTTTTATGATTTTTAAATTTTCATGTACTAAAGCTCATTAAATAAATAAAAATCTGCCTTTAATAAGTATATCTTATTGTGCCATTCACCACATGCTTTACAGGATTGTGGTGTTGACCTACATGTTCACACGGACCCAGACATATAAGTTTTGTTTCTTATATGGACAAAACTGCCTGGTGACAGGATTTGCATTTTCTCTTGCTGTAGTTGTGTCCTGTCAACTTTCTATCACTGTGACACATCACTTTAAAAAAAAAAAAAAGGCTCATTTTAGGTCTATTTCAGAAGTGTCAGTCCTGGCCTATGGTAGCACAGAAAGGTATTGTGGAGCAAAGAGAGGGAGAGCAGGTGTGTCTCAATGTCTCCTTTGAATTTAACTCCCATGGTTCTAATTTCCCACACCAAGTCTCATACCATATAAGTTCCACCTTTTCCCAATGACATGGAAAGTTATCAAAAAAGACATTAAAACATGACTTTTGGGGGAAATATTTAAATTCCAACCCATAGAAAGCTGTGACAAACATGACTTACATATGCATACACATCCCCCAGTTCTACACAAATATTCATGGCATCTATGTATTTGTACATATGAATGTTTTGTATGTATATGAATAATGACGACATGTAGGCCAGTCATCCAGTTCATGAGCCCTGGCACATTCCGTTGCTTCACATTACACATTTTATCGGGTTTGCAGACATGCACCAAATAGCTTTTGTGTCTTGGCCCTATTGTTTTTTTTTTATCTTTTTTCTCTAAGAAGGTAAATATAAACTAGAAGAGCTCAGAGGAAAAGGAATTATAAAGTGTCTAACTTTATCTTTTCCTTCACAATTAATTCAAGTCCAAATATTCACATAGCAATTGATCAACAGATGTAGCAGATTATAGATTAGCTATTTCCTGAGAGCAGATCCCACTCATTCATCTATGAGAGGCTCTCCGTTCTTACATACTGATGCAACACACGAGAGCTTTACCATTGGCATTTAATTAATTCCATAGCTATTATAAGAAATCTCACCTCCTCATCAGTAATCTGAGTGTCTCAGGCTAACTAGGTCTTCTTAACCCCCCCCCCCTTCTCCAACTGCCAATGTCAAATATTAGCAAGAATTAATCCGAGGGGGCCCTTGCGCCCTGTCACCCAGAAGCCTAGTGCCTCAATAGATTTTGAAATAGCATGCATAATGAACTGAGTATGCCTGTGATCGGTCATTGGCAGAGACGTCTTTTAGATGCCCAGTAAAGTAGCAACTAAGCACAAGCTCCAGACATCTCCATTCATTTCTTTAGTGGCTAAATTTTATCAACGTCTAGAAAAATTGGAGTTAATTTTATTTAGCACAAATAAGTTTTAAAACAGCCTTCCCAGTTCGCATAGTTCAGCAATTTTATCATCCCATTGTGATTATGAAAAATTACTGTTAGTGACTTTTCCTCTTTTCTTCAATCAAACCTGTCCTGCATATAAAATCAGACTCTGCTAAGGAGAGGATCATTGTAGAACAGAGTTGCTCAGCACAGCCAGATTTGCTTTCCTAGTGCTTTAATATGTTGGGCAGCAGCTTGAGACTCAGTCTGCCAGGAAAGAGTCTAGAACTCCACATAAGCTCCAGCTCAGTTCAGTGGATTTGGAGCAACATTTAAGAGTGGATATCGCTTTTTGGTTTTCTGTTTGTAGTCACGTGTCCTGTTAAAGAGAAAACAGTCTGAAAATACACTGATAGTTTTCCAAGGCTGGCCTTGAACAAGCCTCACAGCTTCACGTGCACTGAGAATCTTAGCCACTTTTGTGGCTCGGAAACTCTGTTATGGAAAAGCCAGGTGCACCCCATGATACGTGAATTTCAAGCTAAATTTGCCTTCTCTGTTTCTCGGTTAAATGTCACTCTTTGGCACTGAGAGCTGCACATTGCATGCTATACACTAAAAGCCCTTACTCATGCAGTGGGAAGAGATTAACAGCAGTTGGAGAGTGAAACCCCCTATTTACATAATTGTCATTTTCCTCCTGCCATAGTAGATGTCTTTTGACTCCTGAAGTATCCACAGCTACCACAGTTAGCATGGTCTACGTCCTTCCATTCTGGCTTAAAGGGGTATAGAATCCCTGAAGCAAAGAAGGTTGTGCAGATCTCTAAAGCTCACCAGGAAGCAAAGATGGTAGAGGTGGGACCAAGCTACCATTCTCATGGTCTCTCACCTCTTAAAGGTTCAGCCTCCCAAATGAATAAGATGAGCTGATCAAGTGCTCAAACACATGACCCTTGGAGAACAGTGCCACCTAAACACATTTCTCTCTGTTGCAGTGGTTGCTATTATTTAGTGATTGTTGGTCTGGCCCACAGAGCTTCTGCTGCCATGCTAACGAAGCCCTTCCTGTAGAATTTTCTCAAAAGGGGGCATACTGAAATGTATCATTGACTGCTACTTTTAAAAATACTTTCCGAGCTAGAAGCAGAGGAACTGGTTCAGTGAGTAAAGAGGACCTGTATGAGATGCAAAACACATATCTGATATCCTAGTTTTGGAGAATTAGAGACAAAGGGTCTAGACAAAGTCATGAATTCTGGGTTCAGTGAGAGACCCTGTCTCAAAGCATAAGGTGTAAGGTGACTAAGAAAGATACCTAACATAGACCATTGTCTTCCACAAATATGTGAACACATGCAAACAATACAGACATGAACCCTTACACAAATATGAATATATATGTATATACCATATACATGCACAAAATAAATATTTTCTGAACTAAAGCCAAAGGACACTAAACTGAAAAAAATGTAGTTTATTTACTTGTTTATTAATTTATTTTTTATTTATACTTTGGATAGTTGTACTGACTTGAAATGGCAAGCAGTATATTGAATAATTTTAAATTTTCTATTTGTGTAACATAACTGCAGTGTTTTCTTTCTCCATTTCTCTCAAAACAAATAGAAGGCATTTGTTGCCTATTCACACTTAAAGCCATTTAAATTCATTCACTTTATTTAAGCATGAATTTAAAAGCCACAGGAATTCTCTTCAGATAGCCCAAAATGCACACCCTTCCCTAGCTGTACCATGTAAATGCTTCTGACCATCTATCTGTGCCCCTGGACAGCCACACTGAGAAGTTATGCTATAGTTTTGTACTCTTTCTCTTCCCATGACGATAAAAGGGCCAGATGTTCTGGGACAGTACAGACCTAAAGTGGGGCAATCATCATCAGTTGGGTCCTACTGAGCTGGCTTCCCTGTCCACTACTTTTGTATACTTTGTGCTGTTGTTGTACTGTACCTGGCACTACATGGTTTATATCAACAGAAATTTAGGTCTCACAGTTCAGGAGGCTGATGATGGCATTGATGATGGCTTTCCTATGTGGCCTGTGCTATCCCAAGCCAGAGGCACCACTTAGAGTGGGTGCAAAGGAGACAGCCAGAAAACAGGCCAATCAGGACATTATATATTTATGAAGGTAGAGACGCTTAAGGGTCCACCTTTTAACTTCGTTGCCAGAGTGCTTAAATATCAAAACAAACTAGACAAGGAACAGATATGCAAGCCACAGGGAGAATGAGCAAGTCAAGCAAGAAATTCTCAGTGTGTTGGCATTGTTTTTGTTTGGTAGGTTGATTTACTTATTTGGTTCTTATTTGTTTCCTTTTCTTCTCTTCTTCTCCCCCTCCCCCTCCTCCTCCTTCTTCCTTCTTCTTCTTCTTCTTCTTCTTCTTCTTCTTCTTCTTCTTCTTCTTCTTCTTCTTCTTCTTCTTCTTCTTCTTCCTTCTTCTTCCTTCTTCTTCTTCTTCTTCTTCTTCTTCTTCTTCTTCTTCTTCTTCTTCTTCTTCTTCTTCTTCTTCCTTCTTCTTCCTTCTTCTTCTTCTTCTTCTTCTTCTTCTTCTTCTTCTTCTTCTTCTTCTTCTTCTTCTTCTTCTTCTTCTTCCTTCCCCTTCCCCTTCCCCTTCCCCTTCCCCTTCCCCTTCCCCTTCCCCTTCCCCTTCCCCTTCCCCTTCCCCTTCCCCTTCCCCTTCCCCTTCCCCTTCCCCTTCCTCCTCCTCCTCCTCCTCCTCCTCCTCCTCCTCCTCCTCCTTCTAGTGGAGGGTTGCATTAAGTTAGCCTGGCCTAATTCAAAGCAAAATCCAAACATCTTGCAATGGAAGTCTCATTGTCTAGACTTTAGTGACTATGGACTAGGTCTACATTTCATTTTAGCAAGAATTCTGCTTATTCAGTCAGTTCCTTTCCAAACTACCTTGGCCTGCCTTCAACAAGAACCTTAATGGATTTTTTTGTATCATCAATTCCATCTGCTCTCTCTCAGTGTATGAGGTAGTGAATTCTCACCCAATAAATTCCATTTTGACCCCTGTTAGAATATTTCCTGAACCACACTTTTTTTGACCACTCTACTGTTGAGCTGTGCACTCCACTTCAGAGTACTCATCCTTCATATGGGGTCCCTCTTTATCATTCCACACAGTCATTCTACCAGGGCCTACTTATAGCTTCTAAGCTAGAGTACTACATAACTGCAATTACCCCATTGATTCTGTAAAGGACATTTTTTTTAGCTATCTTATGTTGAGTCCTTCCCCACCACCACCCAACATAGCTGTAGCCATTTTCTTCCATGCCTGCCAGCTATTTCATATTGTTGCTTTAATATGCCTACTAATCTTTGACCCAGAAAAATAACTTGACTCAGAGCAAGGTCATGCTGACCATGCATCCTATTATGTTCTATATGAGACTTGTTAATCTTAAGAAATTTCACAAAGACTTACATAGGACCTGTCAAATTAAAATCATATGAACTGTTATGTCTAAAATGGCTTGAGTCAGAACCAGTCACCAGGCAGCACTTCCTGCACCTGTGCATGAGCTTACTATGGTTTTGCAGTTTTCGCCTTTATACAATGACAGAAAAAGATATTTGGAGTCATGGCCTCAGCTCCAAATTCTGACCTATGCCCTGATAGATCAGTCTTAGGGTGTGCATTCAATGAACCATCCTTGTCTGATTGAGGTTGTTGTTTGTGTGGTTTATGGGGCAACTCTTGGACCACAATATCCCCTTTTCTTCCAATGTGTTTTATCTCCATGAAATCAGATGTGATTCCCTTAAATGAACCTGCAGAAGATGCTGCTTGAAGTTGACTCATAGGAAGAGGGAAGGAGGAGCACTAGCTCTCCTCATCTCTCTGCTTATAGTTCTGACCTGCCTGCCTTAACCTACAACACAGTACCTCAACATAATGATGAATTCTTACTTTATTAGGAACATATATATGTGTGCAGGTTTTATGGACTAAAGAAACTAAGTGATAGCTTTGTTACCAGAATGTAGTCTTCTGTGGAGGAGGAAAATGTGCTGAAGATGTCAGATAGGAGTATTTTGGCTCTTGCCCTCGATGTATGAGCAGTCTCTTCCTATTTTTTTTTTCTGTAATGAAATAATGGCAGACAGGCCTGTGCTAAAAGAATCACAGAATCATCAAAGGCTCCGGGAACATCAGGGAAGAGGGAAAGGAAGGACCACAGGAGCAGGAACAGAAAGCATGTTGTGAAATACTGTTACAGCCACAGTGGCTGCATGAAACCTGAACTAGACTGGGACAATTAACTTTACATCATGGACTGATCAGGTCCCAAGGTTCTCTAAGGAACTACAGGCAGTTAGTGGTTGTTGAGGAAGGGGGTCATCATACTTCTCAGTGGTATAGCTACTGGTAAGTTTGCCTTGCCCAAGTGAATCAATCTCAACCCATTCTCATGCAAGAAGCCCCAATTAATTGCAATAGACTTCAGGTATAAACATGCACATTGAAATGGGGGGATGGGGAAGGGTAACTGGGAAAAATTAGGTGGGAGGAAGAAGAGCAGAAAGGATGATATAATCAAAGTACTGTATATATGCATTAAATAAACTATGAAAGAATAAAAATATTTAAAAAAGAAAATTAAATCCAGAAAAATATAAGGAAGTAACAATGTTGTATTTTGGGCTAAAAATAAAGCAAAGAAATATAATAATTTTAAGGGGAGTTAATTTTATTTATCTTATTTTATTGTTTGTTTTTTAACAAATAGTATGATTAAACATAGACTCTATTGACAATCAGGCAACATCCATGGCTAGCTCTGCCTGGAAGATGATGGGGCCATCAGATAATCCAGCAACAACAAGACTTGTCACCATTAGTTGCCCAAAAATGACAAGTCCCCATTGTTGCCTCTGTCTAATGTCCCCCTGCACATGTGTCATGATCCCTATAAAGAGCCATGTTTTCTATCCATTTGCCTTCAAATTTCATGAAATCATTGTTTTTAATAGCTGAGTAGTATTCCATTTTATGTATCCATTCCACTGTTGAAGGACATCTGTGTTGGACATCAGTGGGAGGAATGATGTCAATGCCCCAGTATAGGGGAATGCCAGGGCAGGAAGACAGGAATGGGTGGGGGAGCACCCTCAAAGAGTCAGGGGAAGGAGGATGGGATGGGGAGGTTCCAAAGGGGAGATATGGAAAGGGAAAAACATTTGAAATGTGAATAAAGAAAATATCTGAGAGAGAGAGAGAGAGAGAGAGAGAGAGAGAGAGAGAAGCCATGTTTTCCTTACCCTACCCTTTTTTTCTTTTCTCCTTCCAAAGGCAGCCTCTGCATCCCTCTCACTCTTCCTTTTAATAAGCTTCCATGTGAGACCTATCTCATGATATGATTTTGTCAGAACCTACCATGTAGTTCATCACTAGTGTCATGACTTGGATTCGCAGGTTCCTGGCAGTGCCTCATGCACCCAAATACATGGGGTAAGCCCATAGGCCTTGACCACATCCCATCAAGTCTACCTGCTACACAGGCTCACTTTCTGGCCATCAGATCAATGGATCTCTGCATTCAGACACCTTCAAATTGGTGAGCTACCCCTCTTGGTCAATGTAAACACCCCACTGGACCAGAGGGATGAATGTTGAACTCTGGTGTACTTCTGGTATCCTTGGGGATAGAGGAATGTCCAATTACAGTCTTCATGCTGACTGTCCACCACAGGACTTCTTCCTTTGGGTGAGATTTCATTCTTTCCAATGCACAGCCCATTCTTTTTCTTCTAAAAATTTCAGGACTGGGTATTATGTGTGTTCTGGACATCTTCCCTGGTCTCTAGTTATCACGTGATGACCTGTTCAGCCAGTTTGTTCCACCATTCTGTTATTATTTTCTAAACCCTCAGGGCAAGTGGTAAAAATAATCTTTTTCCTTACCCATGGGCATTTCATCCTTCAGATTCCTCACTGGAATGCCACCTAAAAACCCTCAATTCCTCTAAACTTAGCACTTGGTTTAAAGACTTCTCCAGACTCCTACACTTTTGCAATCAGACTTGTCCCAAATACCCACTATCTATTATGTTGATGATATTCTCTTCTGCAGTCCCTCTAGAGATTAGCTAAAGTAACACCTCTGCTCTTCTAAATTTCCAGGCCTGCTGAAGTTATAGAGTCCTACCTTCTAAAAATGTCCGATTACCCACCCTTCAGGTCACCTACTTGTGATTAACAATTACTCCAACCCACTCAGCCATTATCTTCAACAGAAAGTACCTAATCCCGTCACGAACAGTCCCCTCTACTAAAGAGGAGATTCATTTCTAGAATAGCTGACTTTTTACATTCCAGGGTTCATTTTTTTTCTCTCCTTTTCCACCCCTTATATGAAGCACACTTAGGTCCCCTCAGAAACCTCTTCTCAAATCTGTTACTATGCCCATTCAAAGACTCTAACAGCCCCTCCTTTAGGTCCCAGCCTTACAACTCCCAGATCTAACCGTTCCTTCTCCCCTATGCAAAAAAATGAGGGATGTGCCCTTTGAGTCCTAGTTTACCAACTAAAATTCTCCTTTGCACCCATAGCATACTTGTCAAAAAAAAAAAAAAATTAGACCTGATCATCCAATCATCCAGGGATGAGTATACTGCATGTGTGCTTTAGCAGTTTCTGAGCTCCTTATTTGAGAATCCAAAAAAACTAACCTTTGAGGGACCTATTACTGTACCCTTTCCCCAGCCTTGAGTAGGCTTAACAACCACCCCATCCCAACCCTGCCCTCTCTGATGGTTTTACAAGCTGGCTGGAGTCAGCACTTGGCCTCACCACATTTGCAACTCCCTATCGGAGCTTTGAGGAGTTGACTCTCAATCCAGCTGAAATAAAGGATGGGTCTGTGGGTTTTCCCTATATAAATGCAGAGCTAAAAATTAAACTTTGAGCCTTGATCAGAAATCTTTGTCTTGAGTTCATCCTTCTTTTGCTCACCCAACCTTTTTCATTTCCAGTCTCTCTTTGAGATAAACCCAGTTCATCTATGGGTACTGGAGAGCTACATATTGCTATCTTCTATTTTAACCTGTCCCAGGTCTTATTCAAAGGCTTAAAAATTCTATCTTCTCTCACCCCTGAAGGACAGGTTCTTTCTCTTCCAGTAGCACTAGTAGAAGACTCTACACTTACTTTCCAATCATAACCACCTCTTAATATTTCAAATTTTCTTCCCTGACCAAATGTTGACCACTCCCTATCTCATTTCTTCACTGAAACCTTAGAGGGATTTTTGCCTCATCTTCACACATATAGGAGGGCACATTGCTTTGGGCCATCTATATCTGGTACATAGATGGCAGTTCTTTTATACTTGGCTATGCTATAGTGTCAGGTATGGAGGTAGTTGAGGAATGGGCCCTCCCTGCCCAGAACACTAATCTAAAAGGCTGAACTAATAACTCTTGCTCATGCCTTTCAATTGGCACAGGGACAATCCCTAAGCATCTATACAGACTCTAAATATCCCCTGTCCCATATTGCTATCTAGAAAGAGTACAGGCTACTTACAGCAAAAGAAGGATCAATAACCAATGCAGACCAAATTATGGTGAGGCTAAAAGCCTCCCATCTCACTATAGCTATTGGAACTGTTCCCTGGTGGTCCAACCAGACAGCCAACTCTATCATCTCTAAGAGAAACAATTGGGTTGATGAGTCAGGTAGAGCTGTGGCTCTTGGAAGCCTAGACTCATTCCACCAACCACAGGACATTCTCACACTACAACCCTCCCCTTCCTGCACCCTCCACCCCCTGCCCTCCATCACTTGCTGACTCTCCTCAGAGTCTGCCCTACCTAAACCCTCTTTGGCATGGTGACTGCTTTAAGGCATCTGGCACATATTCTGTAGGAACAATAAGTTCCCTATAATGTAACAAAAGTATAATTCTTGATACCTGATCTCTACCACAGTGCCCTACAATCCAGAACATGTCAATTCTTTGTGATACTCAGGTATATCATCATCTACCTGCCAGCTCATCAAGACTTTGTACACTGGTGTTTCTTTACCCTTACCAATCCCAATTGTAGACTTAATAGCTGCCCACCGTAACAAAACGGCATCCCAGCTCCTGTCCCTCTTGGCTCTTGCAGGAATAACCACGGGTGTTGCCACCAGGCCAGCAGGACTGGCCACCTCTCTATCCTGTACCATTAGTACTCTTCTCAGTTTATCTAAGGTTTTCAACAGGTCCAAACTATATTCACTCTTCCCTGGCAGCAGCAATTCCCTGGTACTTCAAAACCAAATGGGACTAGAACTTCTTACAGTTGAAGAGGGAAGCCTTTCCCTTTTTCTCCAAGAAGAATCCTGCTTCTATATCAACCTGTTCCATATAGTGAAGAACAAAATCCAACAACTCCAAACAGACCTCCAAAAACATAAGGAACAACCCAATGCCTCTGATCCCTGGGCCTTTGAAAACCCCATATGGAAATAGATACTGCCTCTCCTGACTTCTCCTTTTCTTATTTTTCTGCTTTTATTATTTGTACCTTGCTTCACCAACCTCTTCTCCACGTCCCTGCAATGACAAATCCAAAAAATTTCCAACCAAATGATTAATCAGTTCCTCTTACAGGATTACCAACTACTGGCCAATTAGTATCAGATGTGTCCTGATAGTGAGAATCAACTACGTACCAAAACTGATGATGCCCTTGGACTGACTGCAGGATGCAGTTTAAGAAATCCAGTGCCCTATTTCTGCCTCATTATTGCCTCGCCTTTGATCTCCTGTTGTCATCATTAGCAGCCCAGAAGTCACACATTACCATTGTCACCTCTATCACAGGTCTCCCTGCACATGTGCCACAATCTCTACAAAGAAAGACATTTTTCTTCTCTCACCCCTTTTTTCATTTCTCCCTGTAGAGGCAGCCTCTGCATCCCCCTTGCCCTTCCCTTTTAATAAACCTCCCATATGAGACCTGTCTCACACTGTGATTTTGTTGGCACCTGCCCTGAAATTCAGGTACAAGCATTCATGTGAAGATATGAAAATAGGAGAGGAGGGGGCTTACTGGGGAGAAGAGATTAGGTGGGAGGAAGGAAGAAGAGGAGCGAGGATGATATGATATGAATACATTGTGTATATGTATTAAATAAATTATGAAAGAATAAAATATTTAAACAGTGAAACAAATTCTAGAAAATCATAAAATAGTAACTGTTTCATTTGGGATAAAAATAAAGCAAGGACAGGTAATAAATTTTAAGGGGAGGTTTTTTTTAAATTATTCTATTCTTGTTGTTGTTGTTTGTTTTTGACCAAATAGAATGTTTAAACATAGATTCGAATGGCCAGATTGCTGGTTGTCTGTCAGCAAAGAGCTAAGCAGGGGCTAGGTGGTTTTTTGGGAGGATACAAAGTGTATTCAAACCCAAAAGCCACCCCAAGTTTTAAGAAAAAGCCAATTTAGATCAAATTGAGTAGATGGGTCCATTGGCCAATTCAAATCCAAATTATAAAAGAGAGAGAAGAGAGAAAGAGAGGGAGATGGTGAGGGAGAGGGAGGAAGAGAAGGAGAGAGAAGAGATTTTGTAAACCCACTAGAAGATTCAGTGTTCAAGACTAAAGACTAGCAAGATACTTGTCATTTGCAGCCAGGTCCTGGTTATGCAGACTGGGGACTGTCCCACTGTGCTCCCCTGACCCCATCTTTGCTCCTTGCTAGTAAATGCAGAATAAGATGAAAGTCCAGAGTGAAGCTGAGGACTCTGTGGGTTGAGAAGGGGGCGGCCCTCCTACCTTAAAGTAGAGTCTATTACTTGCTGAGATCTGATTAGCACCTTTTTTCTGAACCACCAGCTGAGCCTTTCTCCATTCTTTCCACACTGAAGTCACCAGCTAACCACTGGGTGTGAATGGGGAATCTGGCAGCAATAACATTTCTATATGACTCCCACCCCACCCCCATCAGCTCCTTTTCTCTCCAAAGGCTCTCTTTGGTAATGGAGAGTGAAAAAAAAAAATCCTTTGAAATCCATTTAGCAGTTCTGAGCATTGCTTCCAAAGGGTTCTTTCTGAAGGTATAAGGAGTGTTTGCAAAAGGCAGTCAATTCCTTGACATCAAAAAGTTATTAAATCTGCTGCCATACAAAATGACTCTATGAAACCAGTAGCTGTAGAATGCTAGTATGTCTTGTGTAGTTTCATCTAAAGTCCGTTGATAATTACTTCAAGCCTGGCCATAATAGTGATTTTTTTTAAATGTATTTTTATCAGAGGACAGGGGAGAATGGTTCAAGGGGTAAACTTACTTGCTAATATAAACATTAGAACCTGAGTTTAGATCCCCAACACACATTAAAAATCACTTGTAACCCCTGGCCCTGGTGGGAAGTTAGGGGTGGGGAGGAAGAAAGATCCTTAGGGCTTGCTGGCAACCAGCCTAGCTGAAAAACAGTAAGCTTAGAGAGAGATTTCATCTCAGGGGAATATGGTCATAGAGGAGTACTTTAGACTCTTGCATGTGGACACATTCATGTATATACCCAAAGAGACACACAAGCACACACAGCAAACACCAAAATACATTGTTTCAATTATTATAACTTCTGGTGTTCTACAGAAAATTCACTACCATCTATTAATAGAAACAAAATAAACTATTTTTCCCTTTTGAAGACACAGGTGCTCTGAAGAAATACCCTATTTTACAGCTTCCTTCTTCAGTCTTCTGATTTGTGAGGCAGGGGTGACCTTGGGCTGCACTTGGCAGAGGTTGTATCTGACTGCCCAGCAGATGCAGTGAGTGATGTCTCGAGATGAGAAGTCCTTATTTGTAAATAGAAACAGCAATGAACTTAAGTATCCAGCTCTGAACATCTACAGGCAACAAAGCTGGGACCCAGAAGCCAAACAGGAGCATTCTACAAGATGAAACTAAACCATGGAACAGAACGGAAAGGAAAGCCTCACTTAATTCAGATCAACCTTAGACCACCAAAGAGCCACGTTGCAACATTAATTTAAGTGACTAAAGAATAATCGTGGGCTTTTTCTTGTCTAGTTAGACTTTAAGTCCCTTGATACTAGGACCACTGTTTTTAATTAAGAATAACATTTTCTGAAAGAAAACCAGGAGGCCAGAGAATACTTCTTAAAATGGTTCTTGCCGCCCAAGCCTGAGGACCTGAGTTCAGACCTTCATATATGAACCTGTACGAAGCATGTTCTGTTACCTCAGCAATGACACAGTACAGACACAAAAGGATTGTTGGAGCTTGCAAACCTAACTTCAGCCTAACTCCAGGTTCAGTGAGAGACCCCCATCTCAAGACAATATGGCAGAAGGTGATAAAGTGGGCCACTGGAATCCTCCTCTGGCCTCCATGTGCTCATAGGTCCACATATGTGCAGATACAACAAACACCTTCACATAAAATTTGAAAAAGAAAGAGAAAACCAGGGCATAACTGTCAGCCTGCTGGATGGATGGCTTAACAACAGCATAAATATAAGATACTTCAAAAGGCACCAGCTCTCACAGCTCCTGCCCTGAGTGTGTTTCTGTCTATTACAATTCTTTGCCATAAACGTTCCATCTGAGAGGTTTCTGGCCAGAGGCAATAACATTTGGGAAGAAGAATTCTACAAACATCTGAGAACGTGTAATAGACATGTGACATGGAGATCCTGAAAGTTTGGCACAGGCTCCTTTATCTCACAGCTGCAGTTCGGAAAGGGAATCCTGCCTCCAGACCCCAGGAGTCTCTATAGAATGGGTAAGCTGCTGTGTGGTTAGTGACACAATCTGAATTGATGGCCAAGTTCCCTGATGTTCCTGTTGGAACTCTCCCTCCCCAGCCTGGTGCCTACAGAGTCCCTGCTGAGGACCAGTCTGGAGCATCTGGAGGTTAGCCATGAGGCAGCTATAGGGATGGCCTGAAGCCCTGCCATGATGTAGGAGTCACAATCCCAATTTGCCATTCTATTTTGTTAGAACCAAAGGAAAACAGTGGGCCCTGGCTTGGCCACTTGGGTACTTTTCCAGATGAGTTTAACCCAAACACAACAGACTTAAAATAAAATCAGGTTTGACAAACTATGGAAACAGATACATTTTCTATTTTCCTGGGATGTGGTCTACTAAATTTTTTCTTTTTTTTATTTTTATTACATATTTTCCTCAATTACATTTCCAATGCTATCCCAAAAGTCCCCCATAGCGCCCCCCACTTCCGTACCCACCCATTCCCATTCTTTTGGCCCTGGCATTCCCCTATATTGGGGCATATAAAGTTTGCAAGTCCAATGGGCCTCTCTTTCCAATGATGGCCGACTAGGCCATCTTTCGATACATATGCAGCTAGAGACAAGAGCTCCGGGGTTCTGGTTAGTACATCATGTTGTTCCAACAATAGGGTTGCAGATCCCTTTAGCTCCTTGGGGACTTTCTCTAGCTTCTCCATTGGGAGCCCTGTGATACATCCAATAGCTGACTGTGAACATCCACTCCTGTGTTTGCTAGGCCCCGGCATCATCTCACAAGAGACAGCTATATTTGGGTCCTTTCAGCAAAATCTTGCTAGTGTATGGTGTCAGCGTTTAGAAGCTGATTATGGGACGGATCCCTGGATACAGCAGTCTCTAAATGGTCCATCCTTTCATCACAGCTAAGAACTTTGTCTCTGTAACTCCTTCCCTGGGTATTTTGTTCCCAACTCTATGAAGGTGCACAGTGTCCACACTTTGGTCTTCATTTTTCTTGAGTTTCATGTGTTTATCAAATTGTATCTTATATCTTGGGTATCCTAAGTTTTGGGCTAATATCCACTTATCAATGAATACATATTGTATGAGTTCTTTTGTGATTGTGTTACTTCACTCAAGATGATGCCCTCCAGGTCCATCCATTTGGCTAGGAATTTCATAAATTCATTCTTTTTAATAGCTGAGTAGTACTCCATTGTGTAAATGTACCATAATTTCTGTATCCATTCCTCTGTTGAGGGACATCTGGGTTCTTTCCAGCTTCTGGCTATTATAAATAGGGCTGCTATGAACATAGTGGAGCATGTGTCCTTTTTACCGGTTGGGACATCTTCTGGATATATGCCCAGGAGAGGTATTGCTGGATCCTCCGGTAGTACTATGTCCAATTTTCTGAGGAACCGCCAGACTGATTTCCAGAGTGGTTGTACAAGCTTGCAATCCCACCAACAATGGAGGAGTGTTCCTCTTTCTCCACATCCTCGCCAGCATCTGCTGTCACCTGAATTTTTGATCTTAGCCTTTCTGACTGGTGTGAGGTGGAATCTCAGGGTTGTTTTGATTTGCATTTCCCTGATGATTAAGGATGTTGAACATTTTTTCAGGTGTTTCTCTGCCATTCGGTATTCCACAGGTGAGAATTCTTTGTTCAGTTCTGAGCCCTATTTTTTAATGGGGTTATTTGACTTTCTGGAGTCCACCTTCTTGAGTTCTTATATATATTGGATATTAGTCCCTTATCTGATTTAGGATAGGTGAAGATCCTTTCCCAATCTGTTGGTGGTTTTTTTGTCTTATTGATGGTGTCTTTAGCCTTGCAGAAGCTTTGTAGTTTCATGAGGTCCCACTTGTCAATTCTCGATCTTACAGCACAAGCCATTACTGTTCTATTCAGGAATTTTTCCCCTGTGCCCATATCTTCAAGGCTTTTCCCCACTTTCTCCTCTATAAGTTTCAGTGTCTCTGGTTTTATGTGAAGTTCCTTGATCCACTTAGACTTGACCTTAGTACAAGGAGATAGGAATGGATCGATTCGCATTCTTCTACATGTTAACAACCAGTTGTGCCACCACCATTTGTTGAAAATGCTGTCTTTCTTCCACTGGATGTTTTTAGCTCCCTTGTCGAAGATCAAGTGACCATAGGTGTGTGGGTTCATTTCTGGGTCTTCAATTCTATTCCATTGGTCTATTTGTCTGTCACTATACCAGTGCCATGCAGTTTTTATCACAATTGCTCTGTAGTAGAGCTTTAGGTCCGGCATGGTGATTCCACCAGAGGTTCTTTTATCCTTGAGAAGAGTTTTTGCTATCCTAGGTTTTTTGTTATTCCAGGTGAATTTGCAGATTGCACTTTCTAATTCGTTGAAGAATTGATTTGGAATTTTGATGGGGATTGCATTGAATCTGTAGATTGCTTTTGGCAAGATAGCCATTTTTACAATGTTGATCCTGCCAATCCATGAGCATGGGAGATCTTTCCATCTTCTGAGATCTTCTATAATTTCTTTCTTCAGAGACTTGAAGTTTTTATTATACAGATCTTTCACTTCCTTAGTTAGAGTCACGCCAAGATATTTTATATTATTTGTGACTATTGAGAAGGGTGTTGTTTCCCTAATTTCTTTCTCAGCCTGTTTATTCTTTGTGTAGAGAAAGGCCATTGATTTGTTTGAGTTAATTTTATATCCAGCTACTTCACCGAAGCTGTTTATCAGGCTTAGGAGTTCTCTGGTGGAATTTTTAGGGTCACTTATATATACTATCATATCATCTGCAAAAAGTGATATTTTGACTTCATCTTTTCCAATTTGTATCCCTTTGATCTCCTTTTGTTGTCGAATTGCTCTGGCTAGGACTTCAAGTACAATGTTGAATAGGTATGGAGAAAGTGGACAGCCTTGTCTAGTCCCTGATTTTAGAGGGATTGCTTCAAGCTTCTGACCATTTACTTTGATGTTGGCTACTGGTTTGCTGTAGATTGCTTTTATCATGTTTAGGTATGGGCCTTGAATTCCTGATCTTTCCAAGACTTTTATCATGAATGGGTGTTGGATCTTGTCAAATGCTTTTTCCGCATCTAACGAGATGACCATGTGGTTTTTGTCTTTGAGTTTGTTTATATACTGGATTACGTTGATGGATTTCCGTATATTGAACCATCCCTGCATCCCTGGGATGAAACCTACTTGGTCAGGATGGATGATTGTTTTGATGTGTTCTTGGATTCGGTTAGCAAGAACTTTATTGAGGATTTTTGCATCAATATTCATAAGGGATATTGGTCTGAAGTTTTCTATCTTTGTTGGGTCTTTTTGTGGTTTAGGTATCAGAGTAATTGTGGCTTCATAGAATGAGTTGGGTAGAGTACCTTCTGTTTCTATTTTGTGGAATAGTTTGTGAAGAACTGGGATTAGATCTTCTTTGAAGGTCTGATAGAACTCTGCACTAAACCCATCTGGTCCTGGGCTTTTTTTAGTTGGGAGACTATTAATGACTGCTTCTATTTCTTTGGGGGATATAGGGCTGTTTAGATCATTAACCTGATCTTGATTCAACTTTGGTACCTGGTATCTGTCTAGGAACTTCTCCATTTCATCCAGGTTCTCCAGTTTTGTTGAGTATAGCCTTTGGTAGAAGGATCTGATGGTGTTTTGGATGTCTTCAGGATCTGTTGTTATGTCTCCTTTTTCATTTCTGATTTTGTTAATTAGGATGCTTTCCCTGTGCCCTCTAGTGAGTCTGGCTAAGGGTTTATCTATCTTGTTGATTTTCTCAAAGAACCAGCTCCTTGATTGGTTGATTCTTTGAATAGTTTTTCTTGTTTCCACTTGGTTGATTTCACCCCTGAGTTTGATTATTTCCTGCCGTCTACTCCTCTTGGGTGAATTTGCTTCCTTTTGTTCTAGTGCTTTTAGGTGTGTTGTCAAGCTGCTAATGTGTGCTCTCTCTAGTTTCCTTTTGGAGGCACTCAGAGCTATGAGTTTTCCTCTTAGAAATGCTTTCATTGCGTCCCATAAGTTTGGGTATGTTGTGGCTTCATTTTCATTGAACTCTAAAAAGTCCTTAATTTCTTTCTTTATTCCTTCCTTGACCAAGGTATCATTGAGAAGAGTGTTGTTCAGTTTCCACGTGAAGGTTGGCTTTCTATTATTTATTTTGTTATTGAAGATCAGCCTTAGTCCATGGTGATCTGATAGGATGCATGGGACAATTTCAATATTTTTGTATCTGTTGAGGCCTGCTTTGTGACCAATTATGTGGTCAATTTTGGAGAAGGTACCATGAGGTGCTGAGAAGAAGGTATATCCTTTTGTTTTAGGATAGAATGTTCTGTAGATATCTGCCAGATCCATTTGATTCATAATTTCTCTTAGTTTCACTGTGTCCCTGTTTAGTTTCTGTTTCCATGATCTGTCCATTGGTGAAAGTGGTGTGTTGAAGTCTCCCACTATTATTGTATGAGGTGCAATGTGTGCTTTGAGATTTACTAAAGTTTCTTTAATGAATGTGGCTGCCTTTGTATTTGGAGCATAGATATTCAGGATTGATAGTTCCTCTTGGAGGATTTTACCTTTGATGAGTATGAAGTTCCCTCCCTGTCTTTTTTAATGACTTTGGGTTGGAAGTCAATCTTATCAGATATTAGAATGGCTACTCCAGCTTGTTTCTTCATGCCATTTGCTTGGAAAATTGTTTTCCAGCCTTTCATTCTGAGATAGTGTCTATCCTTTTCTCTGAGATGAGTTTCCTGTAAGCAGCAAAATGTTGGGTCTTGTTTGTGTAGCCAGTTTGTTAGTCTATGTCTTTTTATCGGGGAGTTGAGTCCATTGATATTAAGAGATATTAAGGAAAAGTAATTGTTTTTTCCTGTTATTTTTGTTGTTAAAGTTGGCATTTTGTTCTTGTGGCTGTCTTCTTTTAGGTTTGTTGAGGGATTACCTTCTTGTTGTTTCTAGGGCATGGTTCCTGTCCTTGTATTGGTTTTTTTCTGTTATTATCCTTTGAAGGGCTGGATTCGTGGAGAGATAATGTGTGAATTTGGTTTTGTTGTGGAATACTTTGGTTTGTCCATCTATGTTAATTGAGAGTTTGGCTGGGTATAGTAGCCTGGGCTGGAATTTGTGTTCTTTTAGTGTCTGTATAACATCCGTCCAGGATCTTCTGGCTTTCATAGTCTCTGGTGAAAAATCTGGTGTAATTCTGATAGGCTTGCCTTTATATGTTACTTGGCCTTTTTCTCTTACTGCTTTTAGTATTCTATCTTTATTTAGAGCATTTGTTGTTCTGATTATAATGTGTCGGGAGGTATTTCTTTTCTGGTCCAGTCTATTTGGAGTTCTGTAGGCTTCCTGTATGTTCATGGGCATCTCTTTCTTTAGATTTGGGAAGTTTTCTTCTATAATTTTGTTGAAGATGTTTGCTGGTCCTTTGAGTTGAAAATCTTCATTCTCATCCACTCCTATTATCCGTAGGTTTGGTCTTCTCATTGTGTCCTGTATTTCTTGGATGTTTTGAGTTAGGATCTTTTTGCATTTTACATTTTCCTTGATTGTTGTGCCGATGTTTTCTATGGAATCTTCTGCACCTGAGATTCTCTCTTCCATCTCTTGTATTCTGTTGCTGATGCTCGTATCTATGGTTCCAGATTTCTTTCCTAGGGTTTCTATCTCCAGTGTTGCCTCATTTTGGGTTTTCTTTATTGTGTCTACTTCCCTTTTTAGGTCTAGTATGGTTTTGTTCATTTCCATCATCTGTTTGGATGTGTTTTCCTGTTTTTCTGTAAGGACTTCTACCTGTTTGATTATGTTATCCTGTTTTTCTTTAAGGATTCATAACTCTTTAGCATTGTTCTCCTGCAATTCTTTAAGGGATTTTTGTGCTTCCTCTTTATTGTCTTCTGCCTGTTTAGCAGTGTTCTCCTGTATTTCTTTAAGTGTGTTATTAAAGTCCTTCTTGAAGTCCTCTATCATCATCAGGAGATATGCTTTTAAATCCGTGTCTAGCTTTTCCGGTGTGTTGGGGTGCCCTGGACTGGGCGAAGTGGGGGTGCTGGGTTCTGATGATGGTGAGTGGTCTTGGTTTCTGTTAGTAAGATTATTACGTTTACCTTTCGCCATCTGGTAATCTCTGGGGTTAGTTGTTATCGTTGTCACTGTTTAAAGATTGGAGCAGAAGCTGTGTTCCACTCACCAGCAGTCTCTAAATCCTGCGGCGGGGGTCGTGGGTAGCTGACGGTACCCCGGTGCTGGTCCAGCCGGAAGAGGCCTGTGGTCCTACTCAGGCCGGTTTTCTGCTTCCCTAACTAATGCAGTCTCTGGTCCCGAGTGCAATTGGATTGGAGCAGAAGCTGTGTTCCACTCTCCAGAAGTCTTAAGATCCAGCAGTCCCAAAATCCTGTGGCGGGGGGGTCGTGGGTAGCTGGCGGGTGTCAGGCAACCCTGCGCTCCCGCTACCCCGGCGCTGATCCGGCCGGATGAGGCCTGTGGCCCTACTCAGGCCGGTTTCTGCTTCCCTAACTAATGCAGTCTCAGGTCCTGCGCAATTGGATTGGAGCAGAAGCTGTGTTCCACTCACCAGCAGTCCCAAAATCCTGGGGCGGGGGTTGTGGGTAGCTGGCGGGTGTCAGGCAACCCTGCGCTCCCGCTACCCCGGTGCTGATCCGGCCGGATGAGGCCTGTGGTCCTACTCAGGCCGGTTTCTGCTTCCCTAACTAATGCAGTCTCAGGTCCCGCGCAATTGGATTGGAGCAGAAGCTGTGCTCCACTCACCAGAAGTCTTAAGATCCTGTGGCGGGTGTTGTGGGTAGCTGGCGAGTGTCAGCTGACCCTGCGCCCCAGCTGCCCTGGTGCTTTTCTGACCGGAAGAGGGTTGTGGCCCTATGTAGGCCGGATTTCTCTCTCCCCAACCAGAGCAGTCTCAGGTCCCGCGTGATTGGACTGGAGCAGAAGCTGTGTTCCACTCACCAGCAGTCCCAAAATCCTGCGGCGGGGGGTCGTGGGTAGCTGGCGGGTGTCAGGCAACCCTGCGCTCCTCGTGGTCTACTAATTAAAGAAACTATTACAACCACAGCTTTTTCTGCAGGTCACAGCCTGAGGAAGAGAAACCCTGAGATCTCATGCTTAGCTACCGTCTGGACACTGGATTCCATACTGAGCACTGTCTGTATATAAAGCCACTTTTAATTCCTGCCCTCCCCTACCTAAAGCGGATGCTGTGAGGACAAATGAAAAGAGTTAGTGCTATCTTCTTCCCTGTCCATCTGGCTCTCTCATTTGTAAGGACCACAGTAGGTTCCAGGCCAGAACTGAAAAAAAAAAAAAGACAGACTGGAGCCAGACTGAGGCCCTATGGGACAGAGAGGCAGAGATCCAAACTTGAGCTTGGATATGAATGAAGCAGAATTTCACATGATGAGATCAAATCAATCCTATGAACTTGTGGTTCTATAAAATCTTTGGCCAATGATTATGTTATCATTAAATTCTAAAAAGTACAATACAAAAGAGACCATATTCCAATTTAGCCCTAACTTGTGTGGGCCAAGCTTCTTGTCCCTCCTTGAGTGTTTAAAGTACCAAAGGGGAATTCACTACCAACTGTTTCGTTTGGGTCCACAGGAGGCATTATTTGCAATGCCCTCTGGCTGTGAAAGATCCAACAGAATGCTAAAGTAGTGCACCAGTCTGAGCACTACAGATCATCTAGTTATTAAGCTTTCAATAAACCAATAAGACAATAGTACCACACATGCTCAATATTAAAGTTGATTTTTCTATAAAGCCACTGTCTTATTTAGAGAGAGAAATACTTAGAACATTAGATCTTGTCTTATTCCACCCTTCACTCCAACTCTTTCTCACACATGCTTTTAGTCTAACTGATCCTGTACTAGTTCCCACAGAGACTTCCCAACCAGGGACACCCACAGAGAAACAAATAGAAGAAGTAGGACCTGGAACAATTCTACTCTTTGTCAGTGCCTTGCTCTTTCTGGTAAAGTTGGCATAATTTACCACTAGAATCCCTAGATTCTCACTTATTGTTTCTGCGGTGACTGCTCATTTTACCACTAACTCTGCTCTCCCTTGTTGTGCAAATTAAAAAGCTGCAGCTCCTATGCTCTGGCCTGAAAGTGGCAAATGCAGACCCAGGACATCAATGGATAGAACTCCATGGAAAACAATTGCTACAGACAAGAGACTCCTACCTCTCTGGAGAGACAGAGTGTAATGTTCTGAGACTCTAGTAAAGCCACAACTGTGATCTACAGAGATCTACTTGCAGACAGTCTCCGTGATAATCCAATTAATAAGCTTTCAATAAACCAACACCATAGTAGCATCATTTCTTATAATTCAAGATGATCTTTGTCCTTAAGAGAAAGGAGCATGACATTAAGTGACATTTGTCTTAGAAATACCACCCAGTTCACAAATGTGCAGAGCAAAGTGTTCAAGAGAAAGAATGTAGGCTGTGTTAACTGCAGCTGTGCAATGGGGTGGGCTTGGAGGGCCCTGTAAGCATAAGACAAATGAATGACACAGGCAGCAACAGTGTCCACAATGCACTACTGCACTGAAAGCCATGCAGAGAAGCGTGCATGTTCTAGACCTCAAGACTGGGAAGTACACCGTATGTGAAAATAAAAGCAGTGTCCTGACATCTTTGCTGGGGAGGATAAACATTGGTTTTCCTGTTTGTTGCTTAGTGTTGTTTATTTTGATTAGAGGGAAAGCGGGGAAGCCAAGAGAAGACAGCAAGTGCTCTCTGCACCCATGTGGGATGTCGCCCTCACACCACTTAGCTGCTCTGGATGCTGACTCAGAGCAAAGGCAGCAAGGCTCCATGACCAAGGCTTCCTCATGTGTCAAGCATGAGAGCCCCCAAATTCCAGGCTTGTCAGAAAGAAAGAAAGAAAGAGAGAGAGAGAGAGAGAGAGAGAGAGAGAGAGAGAGAGAGAGAGAGAAAGAAAGAAAGAAAGAAAGAAAGAAAGAAAGAAAGAAAGAAAGAAAGAAAGAAAGAAAGAAAGAAAGAAAGGATGATGCAGCAAAATTTTTTCTTCCTAGAAATTTGGGAGTGCACATTACAGAGCAGTGGTGAGCATGGCAGCAGATAGGATTGTTTACACAAGGGGGCTCAGCTGAATAGAATATGAATCCATCTGTCTCACAAGATCAAGAGTGAATTTAATTTTTGGAGTTGGGGGTTTGAAGAATTTTCCTTACATGTGTAAGGCCTTGGTTCTATCGTTTGCACTGCACGTGTGTACACACACAAACACACAAACATGCTTGTGTACAAACACACACACACAAACACACACACATACACAGATGGGTTACAGAGAGGGAGAGGGAAAGGAGGTCCTTCTTGCAAATGACCAGGATAGCCAAAGCAGTTCATATAGCAAAGAAACAGCTCTTCCATAAAGTAGGACAGGACTTACAGTGTCACAAATGAGGACTTGTTGGCACACACTGGCTATGTTAGACTCTCTAAGGAATGCCCCAGCTGTTCCAACATTTCTCTCTTTGGATTAGACAAGCATAGGCCTGTGCTGTTCAGAACAGCATATTTAGCCTCCCTAGACATGCCTACTTAGTGGATACCCTAAAATTTAGTCACTAAAACTAACAAATAGTACACACACATTGTGCCACAGATTTTTAGGTGAATAATAATAATACAAACACATTGTTATGTCTCCTTCACATTGAAGAAACTAAGGCATAGGATGACTGGACATAGTTAAAAAAGAAAATGGATAATAAAAACACATAGCAAATTACTTATGTAGCCTCAAATTATCATTATTAGGGAAAGGGAAGTTACTCAGAAAGCTTTTCTAACTATACAAGAAGGTCCACAGTTATCCCAGTGAAAAATCTGAGACACAGCAAGTCACTGATAATTAGTAGGCTTTTGTTATATTTTTCAGGACTAAAAGAATGGAAATATAAGGTTGAAAAGGATTCTCTTTCTGTGCACCATCACCACTATGTTAAAGTGGGGAGGGGTACGGGAGTAGGGAGGCAAGGTCACAGCTTAAAATACCAGCATGCATGCAAGGATAGTCCCACACTCACCCTTACAATGTCATTCTATGTATCTGAATATGGTGTCCATTCCCCTGCTTATAACATTTCACATCATGACTCTGGTTTAGCATGTAATCATAGGATACTGGCTGGGTTTATGTGTCAACTTGACACAAGCTAGAGTCATCAGAAAGGAAGTCATCTGAGAGGAAATGCCTCCATGATATAAGGCATTTTCTCAATTAGTGATGAATAAGGAAGGGCACATCCCATGATGGGTGGTTCCATCCCTGGGCAGGGGATCCTAAGTTTCATAAGAAAGCAGGCTGAGCAAGCCATGTGAAACAAGCCCCTTAGCAGCCTTCCTCCATGACCTCTGCAGCAGCTCCTGCTTCTGGGTTACTGGCCTGCTTGAGTTCTTGTCCTATCTTCTTTTGGTGATGAACAGCAATGTGGAAGTATAAGTTAAATAAAACCTTTCTTCCTCAACTTTCTTTCTGTTCATGATGTTTCATTGCAACAATAGGAACACTAAGTCGGACATATAGCATCCATAACTTGTAATTTTCTTTAAGTGATATCAACATCCAACTTCACTTCTGTCATGAGAAGGTGAGTTACATCATTTAGAAGATGTGGTGGTTTGAATAAAAATGGCCCTTATAGGCTCATACTTGAATGCCTGGCCCCTGGTTGGTGGAATTGCCTTAGGAAAGAGTAGTGGGTGTGGCCATGTATGAAAGGAAGAAATATGCCAAGGGGAGTGAGCATTGAAGTTTCAAAAGCCAAAACCAGGCTCAGCTTCCCTTTCTTTGTCTGCTGCTTGAAGATAAGATACAAACTCTCAGCTACTGCCCCAGTGCCATTCCTGCCTTCCTGCTGCCGTGCTTCCTACCATGATGATCATAAACCCACCCACCGAATCTGTATGAAATCTCTCAATTACTTGATTTCTTTTTTAAGTTGTCTTGATCATGTTGTCTTTTCAGCAGTAGAAAAATAATTAAGACAGAGATCACTTTTTTATTGGAAGGGATTTTTAAATTATATTGAAAACCATTACGCAGCCAACTCTTCAGGTCTGTACCTCTTTTGAAAAGGAAGGAACAGCAATATTCAGCTGTGTACCTTCAACTTGGTGTGAAGGGAAGTGCCCAGTGGAATATCAACATGAAGGGGACGTTGCTTGTGGAACATGATGTTGATATAACAGGGACAGTAAATTTGGGCCAGAGGTTTTGTTTTTTGGTTTTTTGTTTTTGTTTTTTGCCTTTGAATACATTTTTATTTCTAGGTTGAGAGCAAATTGTGACTTCTGCTGTGCTGCAGGCTTAGACTTTCTTTTGTCAAAGTCTTCAGAGCCAAAAGCCAAGTTTGACCTGAAGAGCTCTGAGACTTGCCCCTTTGCTGTGTCCTTTAGATAAAAGAACACTAGGTTTTTAATAACATAAATAGAGGCTTCTGGATTCCTCTCTGTGCCAGAAGAGGCTTAAATTCCATGTGAGTACTTCTAAAATTAGGCTAGCTTCTCCAACCATCCCTATTTCAACAATCCTATTGTATGTGTAACACACACACACATACACACACACATACACAAACACACACACAGAGATCATGGTAACAAGAAGAGAGGGGAAGGCCACATATAATTATGTCTGTATTTAATTATAAAACAATGAATGTTTTAGAATCATACACTGATTTTCAAGTAAAGAAAGATTATAACATCAGAGACCATGAACCAGATTCTAGAGAGGTACAAAATAAGTGGAGTGGAGAAAGGAACTCAGTGGTAGTTAGTTTAGGGTGCATGCCAGGCAACGTGCCTCCCTGCTGTGTATAGAGCCAAGGACATTAGATTTCCAGGAATATGTGGGATAGTTGAAGGATAAGAAGGACAAGAGCAGAAGAGACATTGAAAATAAATACGATTCCTTCCTAGAGAACAGTATAGATCATTGAAATGAAAGGCTTCCTTACTCCCTGCTTGGATACATGACCTTGAAGAGCCCTTCAGGAACTATTCATGTGTATAAACAGAGCAAATAATATCTTTGATGAAATAGGAATGTGCAGTCTTGAGAGATGTTTACAGGGTATAAATGCACTTTCCACACAAGAGAGGAAATGCAAAATTGAATCCCCAACAGAAGTGGAAATCATAGCTGACTAGTTGTAATCCCAGCACTCCTGCAGAGGATGAGGGGCGTGCTCCAAAATTCTATGCAGCAGTAAAATGACAAAGAAGCCCTGACTCACACAAGGTGGAGGATGAGGCCCTATGTGCCGACTTTTCCTCTGACCTCTGCATACATGCCATGACACATGTGCACACATTTCACACATGCACATAGACACATAAAATGGCAACATAAAAAGGACTCTATTATAGAAAACACTATTTCTATCAACAAATTTATAAAACAGTATGAAGGAACACGCAGGTGTGGTTGTGTCCATGTGCTCACTGGTGACTAATTGTGTAGATGGATAGGCCTTTCACCCTTCACTCCCTGTGAGAGGAAGAAGCACCCCCACACTTTACTAGTGACCTCAAAATCATAAGTTGTCAAAGTCAATAGAATGTCATTGGTGTTAAGTTTAACTTTATATTGGATTCAGGAAAAGCACAGAGGGGGGCAGGGGGAAGGTCTAGAAAACAGGTGTGTACCTAATTCTCAAGCTAGAGTCCAGCTGAGCCCACCTCTAAAAGACCAAGCCCAGAATAGGTCTACAGAGGAACAACAAAGAGCAATATCGAGCTGTAAGGCACTCAGATTCTAGGGCAGGTTTTTGTACCTTTATTATAACAATATCTTACTAGTGTGCTGATTGATGGAAAGACCCTGAACTAATAATGATGTTTGCAATATTTATACTGGAGCCTTCTGGAGTGACAGCACTCCCAATTCAATCAGGAGTGTATTTCAAAGCAAATCAGGCATGTTCATCACTCTTGAACCTTCCTCCCTCTGAGAGTGTAATTCCTTGGTGCTGTCCATGGCTATTCTCTGCTATACAGGCTTCTCGAGATGCTTCTGGTTGTTCCTGGTGGATTAGATCCTACTCAACATCTTTGTAATACCCTATTAACATCAATCCTCTATAAGTGTCTTGCTGACCTCAGTTTTTACTGGTTGTTGATAAGATTTATTTACCAGAAGTTGTTAGTGGCAATAGAATCTCCCAAAAGATGTTTCTAAAAACATGTTTTTAATTTAAAAATATTTCCTTCCTTGCAGTGTACTATAGAAAAGGGAAGAGAGATAGAGAGATGCTTCTGTGACTCTCAGTCATCATTGTCACCCTTCCATACCCTCTCCCTTGTCCCTTGCTCACTGGAGTAAGACTGGAGCTTATGGGGTGGATGGTCAGACGGCTGTGCTTTCGGTTTCAAAAAAGTAAGCACATAAAGGATAAAGCAAGCAAAAGTAAAAGCAAAAACAAAACATAATAATAGCCAAATAGCAAGCATAGCAGAGAAAAGCCATAGATATATAGAAAAGTGCCACCCAATCAGGTGCTTGCGATACCGAACAGAAACTGACTGGAGAAGCCCTTTCGTCAGCTGAGGAGAGCTCCTGCCTGTAAGACCCAAGCAGAAGCGAATGTTCGTTGAATGAGCATCCAGTTTCTTGTTTCCACCACAGGCATATTTTATTCCATGAGATAAACAATAATAACCTTTACTCAGAATGGTTTACCTTTTAGCTGTCTAAAGAATGCCATCTTTGCCAGGCAGTGGTGGCACATGCCTTTAATCCCAGCACTTGGGAGACACAGTCAGGCCGATGTCTGAGTTCAAGGCCAGCCTGGTCTACAGAGTGAGTTCCAGGACAGCTAGGGCGGCACAGAGAAACCCTATCTCAAACAACCAAAAACAAAAAAGAATCCCATCTTTTAAAATACTTTTATCTCTTTGTTCTCCTCTACCTGACAGAGGCAGGGCCAGCCCAGGTCTTCTCTCAGGGCATTTGAGAGAAATATGCTAGAATATGATTGAATTAAGGAGACCCATCTTGCTCTCAGAGTCAGCTCTGAACAAGGGCAAACAGCGCATGACAGTTGACCAACATTATTTATCTTACACCAATCCCCATATCAGAAGAATATTTGCAAAAGGGACATTGGTATTTGGTAAATATCTTAGCCATGTTTAACTCTCATTTCTAAATCTCACAAACTTCTAAAGCCACACCTCTCTTTTTTACAGATTTGTGTGTGTGTGTCTGTGTGTGCATGTGTACACTTGCTCTTATGCTTGTGTGTGGGAAAGTGTGCAGATGTGTGTACATTAATGTGGAGTCCAGAGGTTGATGGTGAGAATCTTCCTCTTACCTTGAAGCTAGAGCTCACCAGTTCAATTCTACTGTCTGGCCAATAAACCCCAGGGATGCTCCAATCTCTTCCTATCTAACACTGGAATTACAAGCACATACTACCACACACAACTTTCTACATAAAATCTGGGAATCCCAAGTTAGGTTCCCCTACTCCTACAATGGGCAATTTCCAACTAAGTCATTGTCCTTGACCCGAGTTGACACTATCATCTTATAAAATGCCTTGTAAAGTATATGAAGAAAAACTTCACATAAGGAAAATGATGCCTCACACATCCAAAGAGGCTTATCCACCTCTCTGGCAGGAGAGTTGGGGGCCTCTGGATGATGGATAGGACACTCGTTTTTCCTGCCTGTGTCATTACCAGCTAAACCACTCTAGGCTTCAATGATATTAAGTAACTAACAACAGAATATCATGCTTAAAGTTTGCATCTCAGCTTTTAAAATACAGATATCCTACAAGTGTAACCCTGATGACATCATGCATTCTCTGCTGATACAGATTTGTTCTATACAATTTGTTTTTACACATGTGCTGACTCATAGAAGACATCAATCTAAAAGTTTTGCAGCTGATGGATTATCTATGAACTGTGCATTCACAGTATTCTGTATTTGAAAGCTACTACTTTGTTCATAAAATTAATAATACTTAAAATTATCAATAAGTACAATATTTTACTCTTGAAATAAAAAGCATACATTTGTGTTTTAAGTGGACAGATAATTTCTTTTAAAATATCTTTCTTTTTTTAATTTTGTTTTTGAGACTGAGTCTACTTATAACCTAACTCACCTCAAATTCACCACATGATGGAAAATAGCATCAAATTCTTGTTCCTTCTTCAGCTCCCCACATGCTGGGGTAATATGGGCACTCTCACAGCCTCTTCACAGGGTGTGTCTTGTTCTTCCTACTGCTTGTAGTATATGTCAGTGAGACATGATGCTATTGAGTGTGACTACTCAGACACTGGCTTTCTCACCTTTCAATAATATGACACAGTGTTTATTTGATACTTTGGCCATAGCCAAAATCAACAACAGACAATGTGTCCAATCTCCATTCTGGTACTGAAGCAAATTTATTATGTTTCTCTATGAACCAAGTTGAAATAATCAGAATTGAATCACAGGTGAAGAAACACATTCTACCCCTGTGGCAGTGAGGACACTCTGCAACATTGTGTGCCTTGTTCTTATGAGGAAAGAAAAAATAATCTGTGCAGAGACAGGCCAGGAACTGGCCCTGCCACCATGTCTTCCAATTCTCAGGTCAACCCCTCCTGGCACTGCCCCTTCCCTCTGCAGGTGTTTGAAGCTGCACATCAGAGATGGCTGCATCCAAATGTGCCTTTACTTTCTGCCAAGAGATTGTTTCTTGAGGGAATCTTTAAGAATCTGCTGAGAATATTCAGCAACGTAGTCCTGTGCTTACGGCTAGCATTTTTCTGGGCCCCTTGAAACTTCTTAACAGTTGCTTTTAAAACCTATCTTCTTTCTGCCTAGTACCCTCCCAGGCCCTGCTTTGAAGACATTTTCCCCCATTAAATCCAGTTGAAGAAAAAAATCCTAAGCAAAGCTATTTTCTTCATGGTTCTGTCCACAGCTTGCCCCTGGGTCAGCAGCATGACACCATTGTCTCAACTACAATTACTAGGTGAGGTATTTTCTCCTGAGGCAACACAGCTGTTTCTGTCTTTCAGGAGGTAAAAATGTGAGTGTTAATCCATAATTATACAAGGAGGGAAAATGGCTACTTAGCATATGCACAGCTCAGAACAAAAATCCTACTACCAATTAGTAATGATACGAATTTGAGGCTAAATAGCCAATTTGCCAGCATGAAAGTCCCCATCAGGGAAGTATTCCTTCTTTCCTTCTATAACAACCCTTCATGCTCAAATAATAGAGCACCTGAGAGGTAGGGCCTTTCCATTAATGTCTATAACTGTGGCCATGTAGACCTCTCACCTGATTAAGGGGATACAGAATTATTCCACTGACTGCATAATATAACAATATAGGGCCAGCTGGAATAGCCATACAGTGAAGACAGCACTCAGGAAAATGGTTGACAAGCCATTGAGTAGCTGAGACTTCTGAGTATCATTTCCTCATTGTCCAGTGGAAATGGCCCCCAGATGTAGGTGAATGGGAACAGGGTGTGAGTGTCCTCTTTAAACCCTGACAATGTGAATAGAATCTGGTGTGATGTCTTGTATTAAATGATGTTTCTAGAAAAAAGGAAATCAAAACAAAATAAACAACTCCTCCCTCTCAAAAAAGCAAAACCAGCCTCCCATACGTACAATAAACATCACACAGGCTGACTATCAGAACTTCAATGATTGTGAAGACTTGAAATGTTTTAATGCCAAATTAATCCTGGGCTATCTTAACACCCTAAACGCTATTTATTACCTAACTCTGCATGTGACTAAACAGCTCTGTGGCTTTTTAGATAAGACCCCCAGCTTCCATCAA
Source organism: Mus caroli (assembly GCF_978045245.1). NCBI lineage: Eukaryota > Metazoa > Chordata > Mammalia > Rodentia > Muridae > Mus > Mus caroli. The sequence continues at coordinate 140,277,362 of NW_028227258.1, read as the reverse complement.
CCCAAAAGTTAAAACTGTAATAGGCTGGAATCCAGAACCGGTAGCCCTCATTGTACTGTAACCCGCCTACCTGGTATTTCCCCTAATACATCTGAAAATGATTTATTGTTTGTTGTGTTCTGGTACGATAAATGCTTTGTGAAACTTTTACCATGTTGGAATGTAGTTAGAACCTCAATCTGAGTCCCCAAGTCACACACACTCATATTTAACTACAGAATAAACTCTCTCTCATTCTCTTTGAAGTGTGAGCTGTGTTTCTAGTGGTGACACCTGTCTACTTAACAGTCTACTTAAGGTGTGTGTGGTGGCTTGTTAGCACTTGGTATGTGCAGAATGCCATGTTAACAGCAGAAGGAGCATACCACAGAAGTGGAAGAGAATCCATGTCTGAGTCCCAGAAATATCATTTCACTTCAGCAACTTCCTCAGAGCACCCAACTTCTCCACTCCTGGTTTTCCCATCCAAGATGCATGTGTTATTAGATTAAAAATAGAAAATGAGACCTTTCCATCCTGATCTATAGGCAGGAAGTAAAACAAAGAGACTGGAGCCTGGCCTGGACTTTTGAGAAGGCAAAGCACACTCCTAGTGTCATACTTCTTCCAACAATGCCAAAACTTCTAATCCTTCATTTCTTTCAAACTTCTATTTCTCTTTGATGACTAAGCATTCAAATATATGAGCCTAGGGGGGGCCAACTTTTTCAAACCCTGACAATTGAGTTAGCATGCAAAATGTTAGGTCTCATCATGGTATCTCCATATATACATGCTATTTATTATGCTTTGTTCTCATTTGTTCCCCTCCTCCATCACTCCTGATAACAGGTTCCCTTCCTTCTTCCAGTTTGCCTCCCTCTCTACCTTCATATTATATATAAACCGTTACCTCCCTATTTCCTGCTTTCCCCTTAAGATCTCATTCCCCACTCTCATTATCCTTTCTTGCTTCAATACCTACAAACATACATATCTAATTACACACCACATATACATACATATTTTAGATCTTAGTTTCGTGTATGAGAGAAAGCATGTAGTGTCTGTCATTCTGGGTCTGGCTCATTTTGTTTAACGTAATGATTTCTAGTTGCATCCTCTTTTCTACAGATGTCCTGATTTCCCTTTTCTTTATGACTGCTTAAAATTCCATTGGATAGAGATACCACATTTCCTTTATCTGGGCTGGTCCCATTTCCTGGCTATTGTGAATTGTGAAGCAATAAACATGGTTGTGCATACATCTCTGTGATGTGGTGACTTGGAGTCTCTCGGTGTGCTATATGTGGGTCATGAAGTAACTCTATTTTCAGGTTTCTTCTTTTCATTTCCATAGGGGCTGCCTGGTTGACACTGAGCAGCTGTGAATAAGGGTTCCTTTTCCCCATATCCTCACCAGCACTTGTCATTTGCTTAGCCATTCTCCCTGGGTGAGATGGAATCTCAAAGCACTTTTAACTTGCATTTCCTTGATAGCAAAGTATGTTGAACATTTGTTGTTCAAATATTTACTGGCTGTTCAAAACTTCCTTAGAGAACTGACTATTCAGCTACTTTTATTGATTGGATGAATTGATGGTGTTGAATTTTGCAGTACTTTATATGCCTTGGATATTATTCCCTTTGTAGTTGGCATGGATTGTTCTCTGTCCTGTAGGCTGTCTCTTCACTTTGCAGGGTTATTAATTTCAAAGCACAGAATTACGCTATCTTCCTTTCAACTAAACATGAGAAAAAAATGCTCACTTGATGAGAATAATCAGGGGATGCCAAAGATGGAATTTCTGAAGCTTTTAATATGGAACTGAAGGTTTTCCTCCAAATGTTAAATCTTTGCCTTTTAGCTCCTTTCAAATTATCTCCATAAAAGAAAATCTATTCTTTCTTGACTAGGACCTACACAAGTTGAGGTTACTGGTGTTTGTCCTGTAGTCTCAATTCCAAGTGCAGATTGTTTTCTTGTCACATTTCTTTCAAATGACATACTTCCTAAGAATTTTAGATTGATCAAAATACCTGGAAGTCTTTTTTTCATAGAAAGTGTTAGCTGTCTGTTTGTATGATATTTAATCTAAAAGACTGTGCCATATGCCATCACATCTTTCAGATTGTGTCTAAGAGATGCTGAATGTCAGATGTGAAGACAGGGAGATTCTGTCATCCCCACATTATAGTTGCAAGTCACGCAGCAGCTTCCTGATTCAGATGCCCAGCTGTGGGATGCGATTTAGATAAACATCTGGATGATAAGCTGAGCAAATCATCCTCACCAAGACATTTTATTTTGTCACCTTATAGATGTTATCTGATGTGCATGTCATATGGGTATGCTTACATATAGACATGGGTTCCTGAAACACCAGCCTTGAACAATTGTTTCAGATGGGAGATGCAGGATTAGCTTGTTTCCATCATTTCACCTAGACATTTCTAATAATGAGTGATTCTTTTTGGTCTATTCCAAAACTCTTCAGTGTCAGGCCACAGAAAGGTGGAGGAAGAAGGGCCATGTTTTATCACCCCCTGCAATCCAGGTCCAATAACTGCTGCCCATGATGCTATACATGAGACACAGGCAGGAATGATGATGGGTCTGAAAGAATGTCAGAACCCTGCACAGTCTTCTTTTAGGGAGTATACATGATACATCATACTGTGGGCTGAATTTCTTTGCATAGTCTCCTTGGAGACATACAATTTTATGAGAGAAAAGCTTTCATACCCACCTATTTTATTTAAGCATATAAAAGCCTTCAGAAAAAGAAAGCAACAGGGGTTGGTGCTTATCTGAAGACAAGAGTTGAAAGCACCCTCCTTAATAATAAGACTACACCAGATTGTTTGGATGGCCTGGCGAGCTTCCTTTAAGCAACTCTGAACATTTGAAATTCGAGCCATTCTAGACTGGAGAGATGCTGCTGATTATTTTTCCTCCTGGAAAGCTTAAACATCACAGTAATGGTGGCAGCCATCCCTGTCCTGATCCAAAACTTCATTACTGAATTCTCAGTCAAAGCCTTATAGTTTTTGGGTGAAGTTAGGGAATAAGAAATAGCCAAAGTTATTAGTCTTTAAAACTAAAATGTAGGCCATTTGAACTATTCTCACATGCATGAGGTACAATGTCTATCACTAACACTGCATGACAAGATGACATCTTTCCTTGAATTTCTAGCAAGCCCAGTCTTGAACATAGTTTTCGCTGTGGAATTTACACAATTAGTCTCTGGAGTACCAAGGTAGACAGGTGTTACCTGCCATATTCATCTGTTTAAGCTACTAAATTCTGTAGTGCTATGAGCTTTTCTATTTAATTTCATTTAAGGGGACATTACTCCCAGGGGTGGGGGAAAGATATACTCTTTATTTTTCTTTTTTCTCCTCTCACCACCCCCACTTCCCCCACACCCCCTACCCCCACCTTGGAATGTGTTTGGTCATGGCATATCACACAATGGTACCAGGAGGCAGACAAATGAAGAAATTGAACACAGAAACTTTTGAATCCAAACAAGCAAACAATTGTCATTGCAATTATTTCATTATGGCTAACAACAGAAAGACAAAAGCAGACTGAAAGTCTCCCATAATGACAGGACGGTCACAAAAGACTCATGAATACAGAGAGTATTTCTAAGAGACAGAAGCATTCTCTCAGCACACAATATACAGTAAATCCTCATTATTCTGATCACAGAGCTTCTTTTCCCCAAATACTATGTAATTCAAAAAACAATTCCCATTCCTTGACTGCCTAGATCATCTTATTGTTATTTTATTAAAATACACACTCATTTTAACCTAGCTAATTCAAAGTCAAATTTTACCAACCCCTTACATAGTGACTAATGAGGTTTTACTTCAACACTGCTTTGTCTCCTGGGCTCTAGCAACTCCCAAATTGCCCATACAAAAGCAACTGTGCAATGTAAAATGAAATCACCACACTGAATAGTAATAACATATGTGGGAAAAGGCATGTTGAATATCTTTGTAACATTCTGAATTTTCTCTTGGCTTTTAAAATCTCCCTTTACATTTAAATATTAAACTATAATCTGAACACAGTCAAAGTATATGGATTCTTAGTAAGGAGTGAGGTGGGAGGGGGGAAAATGTTCACTTTTTCATGGCTCCCGCATTGGGTCTTGGAACACTGATTTGGGGCAGTGGGGTAGGGGGAAGACATGAGGCAATCAAGAAAGGACAAACACATGTACATAAAAGTAGAGGTCTCGTGTGTGTGTGTGTGTGTGTGTGTGTGTGTGTGTGTGTGTGTGTTGGGGGTGAACTTGGAGTGGCACCTACTATTACCAGCAACATGGAACCTCTGCAAGTTTACTAGGTAAAGCTCAGGGGGAGGGGAGGATGGTTTTCATAGGAGGTCCCTATAGATAAATAGTCTCAGACTGTAAACATCAGGAGGAGGAAACTGAAGATGCTAGTTTTTGTACATACTGGTCACTCATTCTTTTTTTTTTAAGACTTATTTATTTTTTTTTATTCATTTGTTTATTTATTTTATGTATGTGAGTATACTGTAGTTGTATGGTTGTGAGCCTTCATGTGGTTGTTGGGAATTGGATTTTTTAGGACCTTTAATCACTCCGGTTAACTCCGCTAGCTCAGTCCCTGCTTACTCCGGCCCAAAGATTTATTCATTATTATACATAAGTACACTTTAGTTGACTTCAGATGCACCAGAAGAGGGTGTCAGATCTCATTACAGGTGGTTGTGAGCTGCCATGTGCTTGCTGGGATTTGAACTCAGAACCCCCAGAAGAGCAGCCAGTGCTCTTATCCACTGAGCCATCTCACCAGCCCCTGGTCACTCACTCTTATTTGGACACTTCCTACACCACCACCACCATCACCACCACCACATCACAATCACCATCACCATCACCACCACCACCATCACCATCACTACCACCATCACTACCACCATCACCACCACATCACCACCATCACCATTACCACCAACATCACCATCACCACCATCACCACCAACATCACCACCACCATCACCATTACCACCATCACCACCACATCACCACCACCACCACCACCACCACCATCACCATTACCAACATCACCAGTACCACTCAGCAATTTCCTCTGAGATTGAAGCATTCCATCCTAAAAGGATGAACACTAAGACAAGAAGTAAACTACTCAAAAACCTTCAGGAAGTCAATGAAACAGACAAGATTAATTAAGTTCTTCCCTCCTCAAGAGTAAACAGTAAAGACTGCTGTGAGTCACTCCCAGATGAAGTCAAGCTATAAAAAAAGATTCAGATAAGACCAGCTGAAAAGAAGACTCAGAGACCAGCCAAGCAGTCCCAAAGTAGCAGAGACCACCTCAACTAATTAGAAGAAATAAGAGCATCTAAGATTCCTGGAAGAGGTCCAGAGCAATTGTGGCAATAGGAAAAGTCACTCTCAACCTGTTGAGCTGCTTGCATGCTGTGCAGTGTGCTCCAGATTCCCAGGTTTTGTGAGCTGTCACTCATGCTAGACTGGGCTTTGGTACACAGCACTTTTGCAGTCATTTAGCCTCCTGTAAGTAACCCTTCACCTATATTTCTGTAAGTCACTCATTGGTTCACCAAATTGGACTTTAGTAGTATCCGTGTTTTTCTGTCTGTCATGGGATCCCTATCTGAGGTAAGTAGATGAGTGTGTTATAGCTGCCCAGAAAAAGTCTGTCATAATAAGCGCTCAGAAAAGCCTGTCCACCCTTCTGTCCAGGGCCCATAAGAATAACAGCTTTGCCAATTTCCAATGGCCCTGCTGCAGTTTAGAATCCTTCTTACAATTGGGCTGTGCCACAATATACATTTCCTCCAGACTTTACTCAGGGCTTTCTCTGTCTACAGCATTCCATATAACAGTATTAGAACTGACTGCATTCAAAAATACCATAGAGTCTTCATCATAACTATAAATTAACTATGACCATTCTCTTCTTGTTTTACTGGTGTAGAAAAGCATTGAAAGGTCATCTAACCTCTACTCAACCCACCATGAACCCAGTCTGTGGAAAGCCTAGTCTCTAGACAGCCCTTCTACTTTCAGTTTTCCCTCCTCCTATGTAACAGTGAATACCCAAATCCCAAAATAACCCTGACCTGGTTAGCAGATCAGCATACCACAGAAGGGTTTTGAGACTATTTAGAGAAAGTGATAGGTCCCCTTGAGTCTTATAATCATGTCAGGTCCTTCACTGCCTATATGTAGCCAGGGCCTGGTTGATTCCAGCTGCTGTTCTGAAGTCTATCTGCTTAGCATGTCAACTGCCTTCCTCCCTCTGCACCCCAACATTTATCCATATCATGTGGGTATGTGCTAATGTGTATGCATGTACATGTTTGCATGTGCATGTTTACATATGCATGGGAGTGCAGGTGTATGTACATATATTTTGGGACAAAAGGACAACATCAGATTCCATTTCTCAAGTAGAAATGAGACAAAATTTGTTTTTGAGTTAAGGTTTCTAATTGGCCTGGAACTCACCAGGTTGGGCTAGCTAGGCAGTATACTGCCCAGAAAAAGTCTGACATAATAAGCACTCAGAAAAGCCTGTCTACCCTTCTGTCCATGTCTACAGCATTCCATATAACAGTATGAGAACTAACTGCATTCAAAAGACTGGCTACCCAGAAAGCCCCAATGACCCTCTTGCCTCTGCTCGTCCAGCACTGAGATTGCTAGTACAAGCTACAATACTCAGCTTTGTTTGCATTAGTTCTAGGGATTAAACACAGGTCTTCATACTTGTAAGACAGCCGGGCGTGGTGATGCACGCCTTTAATCCCAGCATTTGGGAGGCAGAGGCAGGCAGATTTCTGAGTTCGAGGCCAGCCTGGTCTACAAAGTGAGTTCCAGGACAGCCAGGGCTATACTGAGAAATCCTGTCTCGAAAAAACAAAACAAGACAAGAATTTTATTTTATTGAGTGAACTACCCCCCTATCTACAGTATAATTTTGAAGAGATGGCCACTCAGTACCACACACTTGGATTCTTCTGTTAGTATTGTAGATACTAAATCTATAGGCCTTTCTCCAGGGTGATGTACCCCTTCCCCAGATCCTGTGGCTTTTGATTACAAAAGGCACATAGCATCACACATAAGCAAAGAATTATCTTCTGTCATGTTGGAAGTGAGGAGAGTGGATGCTCAGTAATGACACAGAAGCTCGCCTGCTGATAGATGGACAGCTGTGTCAATTGCATAATTAGTACACAGAGCCCTTTGGAAGTCCATACTGCAGCTCTGTCTTAGACAGAACTTCTTGACTGGATTGCCTGCCCTTCTTCTTGTCTTCTTCTGGAGCTATCACATCCATAGACTGTGGCTTCTAGAATCCCTGCCTTAGTCTATGCTATATAAAAATGTCAATGACTGTTTCTTCTTCCCTGGCCTTGCCTTCTACCATCATAATATCCTTCTTCCCACAATTCTCAGCCCACTCAGGATCCCGTAGTCGCTCCCTCCTGACACTCTGCAAACTTTTTATACAGGTGTCACGGACTACTTTCAATTTCTGCATGGTTTCCCTACTTTCAGAAAAAGAAAAACATTCATAACGAAAAATAACTTTCCCGAACTAGGTATGCTGAAAATTTATGAGATTTTGTTTCACAGATGTAGCTGCAGGGTGTACACTAGGAAGGATGAATCTATATTGGTTAGGAAGCCTCCTGGAGCACATCCCCTGAATGAATACAAGAACAGACTATCCCTCAGTTTAAGACTGGGCCAAGAAAATTTAGCCCTGGTGAGGATTTATTTTAGTTACTTGTCTCATTGTTTTGACAGAATGCCTAGCAAAAGCGGTTTTGGAGATTTTTTTTTTTCCCAGCTCATAGTTTGAGTGAATGTAGTCCATTCTGACAGGGTGGCATAAAGGCATGGTGGCAGGAATATGGAGGCAACTGGTCCAATTGTGTTTATAGTCAGCAAGCAGCAGGGGATGGATGCTGCTTTCTTCTTTATTTTCTTCCTCTTTTTCCACTCTAAAAACAGTCTATCTGAAATGTCCTTACAACCATGCCCAGAGGTATATTTCCTAGTTGATGCCAAAGTCAAGAGGACAGTGAGAAATAACCATCACAGGATCAATCAGTAAAGTTCTCTCATCAAGTCACAAGCTCTGTGTTCTTACCTCTCAGACTAGGGAAGGTTCCAATTGTGGAAATATAGCTATTTGATAGCTACCAGGAATCAGCTGAAGATATACATGCATATATACACACACAAACCTACATAAATGCACACACATCTGGCATGTAATGTAAGCAAGTAGCTCTAACTTAGAAAGAATAAACGCTTGGCAAAGTCAGAAGGAGAGAACACTTGGGAGCTTTGCTATGTGTATGCAGAAAGGTTAACATCTCCATCTCCTATTTAAGAAAGGCTTGAGTATTCAACTAGTGTGGAGACTGAGAGTTCAAGTGAAGCCTACAGGTAAGTTACTGACTCCTGGATAATGGGAATATGATGGTTTCAATATACTCGGCCCAGATTGTAGCATGAATAGGAGGTATTTACTGGTTGGAGAAGATTTGTCACTGTGGGTGTGGGTTTTAATACCCTCATCCTAGCTGCCTGGAAGCCAGTCTTCTCCCAGAGGTCTTCAGATGAAGGTGTAGGAGCTTAGAAGTTCCTCCTGCACCATGCCTGCCTGGATGCTTGCCATGCTCCAGCCCTGATGACAATAGACTGAACCTCTGAACCTGTAAGCCAGCCCCTATTAAATGTTCTCCTTATAAGAGTTGCCTTGGTCGTGGTGTCTGTTCACAGCAGTAAGACCCTAACTAAGACAGGAAACTCCCCACTGTTACCACTTAAAGACTCCATGTCTAGCCAGAAGAAACAGTTACCCTTCATAAGACACAAGCCCTTAAATGCTGGAGTTGTTGCTTTCTTTCCTGCCACACCCACTCCAGTGAAGTCTGCGTGATAGGCCTAAAGGCTTGGACACAGTCCTGAGGCAAAGAGTTTCATGGAAACACAGTCTCCTGGAACCTTGGCACGAAATGCTCCAATCCTGTCCCGGTGTTAGTTGGTGTATGGATCTGTGTGCTTTCTTTCAGTATTTTTTTTATTATAGGTGCCTCCAAGAAATGATTTTACTAATACTTAAATTAGGTTGAACTCTACTGCTGGCCTTCACCAATGTCCTAGGCAGTCCTTGAGCTGACCCTGGGCTTGGAATTTTGTAAGAATGTTATTCATCCGGACAAAATGCCCCAGTGTTGACTGTTAGCAATCAGGCATATCAGTTTGCTGGATATGAGCTAGTATTCCCAGGGCTAGTTCAAAATAGTAGTTAGGATTCTCATTACAGACAGGAATGACAGCCTACATTACATAATAGTAGAAAGAAAGTGGGTTGTGGTTTTAGGAGGAACTGAACTATTGTATTATTCATGAAAGGGTTAGTAGAACAGAATTCTCCTGGTGCATGTTTTTCACTAGGCCCAGAGGAATAGCATAATTAGGTATTTACTAAGGGACCCCTGGTGGTGGGTTTAACAATAGACTAGCATTGCATCAGACCTTTCACCTGGCTCTTGTGATTAGCTGATTATAGATAGGGCTGTTCCTATCTCAGTTGTAAACACTGCCTGACTCCTGTCACCTTTTTATGTATGCATTTTCTTTGTTTTGTATAAAGAACCATTATGCATCTTTTATGTCACCTTTTTGCCTACTCCTGCCCACCTGTACTGGGACCCTGGTTCTCCTGTGGATTGATGAGCTAACTGAGGCCAGTCCGCAGCACCTTCCTGGTTTTATTAATTCATTCCAATGGGTACATGTTTCCCACTCATCTATAAAAGTAGGCAGTGATTTGCTATCTCCTTATTAAAGAGGGTAGAAGTGTAATCAGGACATAAAACCTTGAATGGTGTCTTGGCAAGCCTCTCTCACTCCCATCCTTTCCTGTGAAAACAAGACAAGGAATTAAGTTGGTTTAAGGTCACATCTTTTCTGAGGTCCCATTGAAGCTTCCCTGGGACCAGAAAGCATATATAGCTTTAAGAATGCTAGCAGAAGTGTGTGTGTGTGTGTGTGTGTGTGTGTGTGTGTGTGTGTTTATGGGGAGGTGATATGCATTGATGAAGGTGCAGATGTACAACTTGCCATTTATGTCTTTAAATAAACTCCTTGCTAAGCCTTAGTTTTCTTGAGAATTAGTCTGCCTTATTTGGTTTGGGGATAAACCTAAGAACATGATGATTAGCCTGTGCTGAAATTTGTGACTACATCAAAAGAAGTAATCAATACATGTTAGCTATTGTTATTCATCATCTCTAATATGCCTCAAAAGGACTTATCAAACTGCTTCTAAACAAGAACACAGAGAACAGTGGAGGTCCACGGGTTGTTTAAGAAATGACACTAAATACTTCACTTACATTTCATCAAAGCCATATGAAGGTGGAGTATTATCCCGTCTTCCATTTCAGAGATAGGGGAACTGATCAAATTGAGGATGAATATTTAATAACCGTCTCTCAGAAGGGAGAATGGAGGAATTGTAGCACTGTGCTATTTTCTGTGGGATATATATGTCCACAGTAGGTCAGCACAAGCTACTAATGTGGTGTCCCTGGATAGCATGTTGAGAAGAATTGGGCTCAGTGGGCTCCCCAGACTCACAGTCCTAAACAGAGAGGGGATGTGGGAAATGAATCGCCAACTCCAGACAAGTCCCTGCACGTCTCCACAGTTGTCCCCTGTCTCCCCTAACTCTCAGTTCCACTCCACAATGCAAAGCGAATTATACATGTTTTACCTCAAAAAGCACTTCACTAAAAATCTCCAAACTCCAAGGCTGGGAAGATGGCTCAGCAGTGAAGACCCACACTAATGTTCTTGCAAACGATGAGAGTTCAGTTCGAAGCATCTGCTGCAGGCAGCTCACAACAACCTGTAACTCCAGCTCTATGGGATCTAATACCCTTTTCAGGCTTTCTCAGGACCTGAACTCACATGTATGAACCCACACACAGACATCCTTTCATATGTGTGTGCCTAAAACATAAAGATAAAATCTAAAAACAACAAAACAAAACCCCAAACTCAACAGCTGGATTCCAGGGTGCAAGCTTTAACAGAAGTCTAAAAGCCTGCTTAACTCTGTATCTCCTCTTAATTTGTCAAGAAGAAAACAATCTCTTTACTTCCAAGATGTTGAAATTTGTGTGTTGCAGTCTACTCTGTACTTCAGTTAACAAATTAATTCAGCTGTAAACTATACTAATCACATTGTTGAAAATCAGACTTTACTCTTTATAAATTTAACAAGGTCTTCAAGAATGTGTAGCTTTTCTGATTAGCTGGGTAGCTTTAAAATGTTCAGATTGCACGACTACTTGCTGAAAAATATATACCCTGTATTCTCTTATATTGAGTGTTTTATGCAAATCAGGCTTCTGTGTTGACACAGTTGATTCACTGCTGGGAGCTTATTAATAGCATATACTCAGATGTGTCTAAATCTCACTGGGCAATTCCAATACATAGTAGAGCCAGATACACAGAACTTCACCCTAAGAGAACTTTCTTCCTGTTCTTAATTTAGAATATGCATTGAATTAACATTTTAAAATGTACTAGAGGCTAAATAAATAAAAAGATGCTCAATTTCTACTTCTCTGTGGTAGCTAAAGTACCATTTTGTGCATCATAAAGCAGCTATTAGACTTTATTCGCAAACAACACAAGTGTACTAAGCAAGCAGTAAATAGAAGCAAGCATCCCCCAAACTGAGGGTTATTCTACCTCCAAGAAGCTACCTGATGCTCAGAGCTTAGGAGGATCCCAGGCTCCCCATCATACAATGTTGGCTGGAGGCTGGTAATACTCCCTAAGTGACTTGTCATCAAGAAGGCCAAGGCACAGGAAGCCTGTGGCTCCCTAGCTGTCCTGCTTCACTCCTGCAAGTATAGGTTAAGCAAAAGACACAATTGAGACAGTACAGAACTTGCTCCTTCTCTTTTCTGTGTTGCTTTAACGACAGTGGCTGCCGCTGAAACCTCCATCTTCCAGGGGGGGAAAATGGACAAATTAAGAACCAGCACTAATGAGCTAGCAATATGCATCTTTGGTCCCAAGATCCATGATCTCTAGTTAAATGAGAAGCTTCCCCTAAATGGCCATAGTTAACCTAAATTATTTCCTGAACATGGTTTTGCAAAATGATTCCAGAAGACAGGTTTGAATGGAAGGATGTCTGTGCCATCATTGGAAAAACACCAAATACACAGTCACGAAAAGCATCACTTTGTCTCATCCTCCACTACCTTGGTCCTCACTCCGTGTAACATTCACACAGCAGTTCTCCACAGCAGTGTTGTCTGCTCCTCACCCATCTTCATTTTTATACTAATGGAGTAGACTATCTCTGCCTAGAAACCTGACATAGTTTCCTTCTGTCCTTGCCTCTTAATGGTAGAAACTGCATCAACAAGAAGCTTGTCTTGTGTGCACAGGACCCAAAACAAGAGGCATGAGTGTCAATCACCAAGTATTTGTCAGCATCCATGTTTTCCAAGTCAAATTGGAAAGCGATGTTTCCAGGCTCAGAGTAATTCCAGAACTGACGTGTACTGGAGAGATCTCTGCATTTCTGCATTATTGGTTGTTTCTCTTAAACTGGAGACAAGTCATTGTCTTCTTGAGGCTGAGCTCTCTTACAGACAGAAGCAAACTTTTAGGTGTCTTTTGGAACATCTGTTGGAGATGTTGGCAGGTTTTAAGTTCACATCCTACTCACTCTTTTGCACTTGATTTACTGTTAATATCTCAACACAAGGAGAATGGATGAGGAAAAAAAACATTGGAAGCCTTGTCTTAGAACAGCAAAAAGGAAGAAAAGAGCACTTTTCCAGATGATGCAGCTTTCAAGTTGGTAAACAGAGATGAACACCAAATTACTCATTTTAGCTTCACCAACAGGCACTTCAAAAATGACTTCTGAATGACTTGAGAGACCAATTCATAATCCCATTATTTAAGAAATATATATGTACACATATACAAATATATACATATATATGAATACATATACATATATATGCATATATACAAGTATATACATATACATATACATATACATATACATATACATATACATATACATATACATATACATATACACATATACATATACATATACAGAGGGGCATGTTAGTGGTAAATAAAGCTAAGTTATGTCCTTGATACCGTGCTTACTGAGCACTTGAAATTCCTACTAATCACAGTGATAACTACTTTTTTATTAGATATTTTATTTATTTACATTTCAAATGTTATCTCCTTTCCTGGTTTCCCCTCCAGAAACCCCCTATCCCATCCTCCTTCTTCCTGCTTCTATGAGGGTGATCTGCCTCCCACCCACTCCCGCTTTTCCACCATGGCATTCCCCTACACTGGGGCGTCAAGCCTTCCAAAGATCAAGAGGCCACTCCTCCCATTGATGCCAGATAAAGCCATCCTCTGTTACATATGCAGCTGGAGCCAAGGGTCCTTCCATGAATACTCATTGGTTGGTGGTTTACTCCCTGAGAGCTCTGGGGGGAAGAGGTTCTGATTGGTTAATATTTCTTTTCTTCCTAAGGGTTGCAAACCCCTTCATCTCCTTCTGTCCTTTTTCTAACTCCTCCACTGGGGACCCTGTGCTCAGTCCAATGATTGGCTGGAAGCATCTGCCTCTGTATTTGTCAGGCTCTGACAGAGCCTCTCAGAAGACAGCTATATCAGGCTCTTGTCAGCAAGCACTTCTTGGCATCCACAATAGTGTCTGGGTTTGATGTCTGCATGTGGGATGGATCCCCAGTAGAACAGTCTCTGGATGGTCTTTCCTTCAGTCTCTGCACTACACTTTGTTTCTGTATTTCCTCCCATGATTATTTTATTCCCCCTTCTAAGAAGGACTGAAGCATCTACACTTTGCTCTTCCTTCTTTTTGAGCTTCATATGGTCTGTGAATTCTATCTTGGGTATTCTGAGTTGTTGGACAAATATACACTTATAAGAAAGTGCATAGCAAACTGTAGGCATTACAGAACAGTATGAGAAGTGCTGGTACCTCAGGTAAATCTTCTCAAGTGACTAGACATGGATGGCAATGTCTAGTACCCTAAAAAGAGATTAAAGAATAATGGATCTTTGTATTCAATAGTATATCTGGGTATATGACTAATAGATTTTATTATGCATGTTAAATATCAGTCTACTTCTGGTTTTGGTTTTCAGTATGCTGAGTGGTGGAAATAATGTGAGTTTATCTTAAAGCCCATGCATCTATATTTAATCTTGTAATGTACATATTGGTGGAACATGTCTTGTACCGGACACTGTTCTTACTGATCTGAGACAAGGCGCCGAACATCTGTATTTTGAACTGAGTGCTGAAATCATTTTTTCATGGCTATATCTCTTCCCAGTTTTCATTAGTTTTGTATTATGATGCCAGAATTGGTGAATAATCAGACTCACATCATCCATTAAGAGGCTGTGTAATAGCATGAGTGATAAATTCTGTACAATGGGGCATTTTTGTGACACATTGGCTGTTTGAGAGCAAGGCATTTCAGAAGGTATTTATTGATTAGCATCTAAAGAGTAACTCGAATGAATGTGTGGGGGTATAGGAAACATACCCAATTTGGAAGGGCTGTTAGAAATCGGACCACCCGGCTTTCTAATATCAGATCAACTGGAACAGTCCTAAATGAGCATTTTACTTGAGCAGCACATCTTTGAGTGAAACTTACTTTCATCTCCTGTTTCAAATTCAAACTTCTGACTGTAGCCACTGTAGCCTGTCACCATCCTCACTCGGATGTGAAATATGTATGTGATGGTGGGCTTGAGGCCCGTGACGATGACGCTTGGGGCCTTGGACCTCATGGAGGAATAGGTGAGCTGCTCATGCTCCTGGAGACAGAAAACAGAAGAAAGGAAATGAGACAGTGCGACCCTACCGTTTCCTAGAGACGGCCTCCAGGGAAACGAGTCTAAGCATGGGTTTCCACAGGTTAGCACTTAGTTGATCAGCATTGTATATGTGATGGGTCTGATTTGGGAAATTATCAATGGGATGGTTACTTGTCTTTAACTATTCATGGACACTGGTGATTTACACTGGACTTTGACTCTAATATGTGAACGTGTTTCAACAGAGTAGCACCTTTGTCTTCATCAAAATGGCACATTGGATTAGACACATTAGCGTTTGTGCTGGGAACCATGAATGTGTTACACAGTATTTCTACCCAGTGGTAGTGAATGTCAAATGGCCAGGGCTATCTGTGGGTAGACCAACCTGTGGGTGAGAGGAAAAAAAATAGTTTGAAATCTTTAGGTAGCAATTAATTGCTTCTGTTTATAACTTTGATTTCTCAGAAGTTATCATTAATGTGAACTTAAATAAAATGATGAGAATTTTTCCCAGGGGGGGGGCGGGTGGGGGAAGAAAGTACATAGCATGTGTGTTCTTTTCTGACTGGATTACCTCATTCAGGATGATATTTTCTAATTTTATCCATTTGCCTAAGAATTTTATGAATTCATTGTTTTTAATGGCTGAGTAGTACTCCATTGTGTAAATGTATCACATTTTCTATATCCATTCGTCTTTTGAAGAACATCTGGGTTCTTTCCAGCTTCTGACTACTATAAATAAGGCTGCTATGAACAGAGTGGAGCATGAATCATTATTATGTGTTGGAGAATCTTTTGGGTATATGTCCACGAGAGTTATAAATGGGTCCTCAGGTGGTACTATGTCCAATTTTCTGAGGAATTGCCAGATTGGCTTCCAGAGTGGTTGTACCAGCATACAATCCCACCAACAATGGAGGAGTGTTCCTCTTTCTCCACATCCTCGACAGCATCTGCTGTCACCTGAGTTTTTCATCTTAGCCATTCTGACTGGTGTGAGGTGAAATGTCAGGGTTGTTTTGATTTGCATTTCCCTAGTGATTAAGGATGTTGAACATTTCTTTAAGTACTTCTCAGCCATTCAGTATTCCTCAGCTGAGAATTCTTTGTTTAGCTCTGTATCACATTTTTAATAGGATTATTTGATTCTCTAGAATCTACCTTTTTTAAAAAGAATTATTTATTTTATGTATATGACTACACTGTTCCTGTCTCCAGACACACCAGAAGAGGGCATAAAATCCCCTTACAGATAGTTGTGAGACACAATGCAGTTGCTGGGAATTGAACTAAGGCACTCTGGAAGAGCAGTCAGTGCTCTTAACTGCTGGGCCAGCTCTCCAGCCCAGAATCTAACTTTTGAGTTCTTTGTATATATTGGATATTGGCCCTCTATTGGATGTAGGGTTGGTAAAGATCTTTCCCCAATCTGTTGGTTGCTGTTTTGTCCTGTTGACAGTGTCCTTTGCCTTACAGAAGTTTTGCGATTTTATGAGGCCCCATTTGTCAATTGTTGATCTTAGAGCATTAGCCATTGGTGTTCTGTTCAGTAATTTTTCCTCTGTGCCCATAACTTCGAAGCTTTTTCCTACTTTCTCCACTGTAAGGTTCAGTGTATCTGGCTTTATGTGGAGGTCCTTGATCCACTTGAACTTGAGCTTTGTACAGGAGATGGATTCGCATTCTTCTGCATGCTAACCATCAGTTGAGTCAGCATCATATGTTGAAAAGGCTGTCTTTTTTCCACTGGATGATTTTAGCTCCCTTGTCAAAAATCACATGACCATAGGAGAGTATGTTCATTTCTGGTCTTCACTTCTATTCCATTGATCTACCTGCCTGTCAGTGAACCAATACCATACAGTTTTTATCATTATTGCTTTGTAGTCCAGCTTGAGGTCAGGGATGGCGATTCCCCCAGAAACTATCTTATTGTTGAGAAAAGTTTTTGCTACCCTAGGTTTTTTGTTAATCCAGATGAATTTGCAAATTGCTCTTTCTAACTCTATGAAGAATTGAATTAGAATTTACAGGGATTGCACTGAATCAGTAGATTGCTTTTGGCAAGATGGTCATTTTTACTATATTAATCCTGCCAATCCATGAACATGGGAGATCTTTGCATCTTCTGAGATCTTCCATTTCTTCCTTCAGAGACTTAAAGTTCTTGTCATACAGATCTTTCACTTGCTTGGTTAGAGTCACACTAAGGTATTTTATATTGAATGTGACTATTGTAAAGGGTGTTGTTTCCCTAATTTCTTTCTCAGCCTGTTATCCTTTGACTAGAAGAAGGCTACTGATTAGTTTGCACTAATTTTATATCTAGGCAATTGGCTAAAGTTTTTTATCAGCTTTAGGAGTTCTCTGGTGGAATATTTTGGGTCACTTAAGTATTCTATCATAACATCTGAAATAGTAATATTTTGACTTCTTCCTTTCCAATTTGTATCTCTTTGACCTCCATTGTTGTTTAATTGCTCTGGCTAAGACTTCAAGTACTATATTGAATAGGTAGGGACAGACAAGGGCAGCCTTGTCTAGTTCCTGATTTTAGTGGGATTGCTTCAAGTTTCTCTCCATATAGTTTGATATTGGCTATTGGTTTGCAGTATATTGCTTTTACTATGTTTAGTTATGGGCCTTGAATTTCTGATCTTTCTAAGACTTTTGTCATGAAAATGTGGAATTTTGTCAAATGCTTTTTCAGCATCTAATGAGATGATCTTGTGGTTTTTTTCCCTTTGAATTTGTTTGTGTAGTGGTTTGTGTTGATGGATTTCTATATATTGAACCATCCCTGCATCCCTGGGATGAAGCCTATTTGATCTTGGTGAATGATAATTTTGATGTGTTCTTGGATTTGGTTTGTGAGATTTTTTTTTCTATTTTTGCATCAATATTCATAAAGGAAATTGGTCTGAAGTTCTCTTTCATTGTTCGGTCTTTGTGTGGTTTAGGTATGAGCATAACTCTGGCTTCATAGAAAAAACTGGGTAAGTGTTCCTTCTGTTTCAATTTTATAGAATAGTTTGAAGAGTATTGGTATTATGTCTTCTTTGGAGGTCTGATAGAATTCTGCACTAAACCTACCTGTACCTGGGTTTGGGGGAATTGGGAGACTTTAATGATTGTTTCTATTTCATGCAGGGTTATAGGACTGTTTAGATGGTTTATCTTATCCTGATTTAACTTTGGTACCTGGTATCTATCTAGAAAATTGTCCATTTCATCCAGATTTTCCAGTTTTCTTGAGTATTGGCTTTTATAGTAGGATCTGATGATTTTTTTTAATTTCCTCGGTTTCTGTTGTTATGTCTCTCTTTTCATTCCTGATATTATTAATTTGGATAATGTCTCTGTGCCCTCTGGTTAGTCTGGTCTCAAAGAACCAGCTCCTGGTTTAGTTGATTCTTTGTATAGTTCTATTTGTTTCTACTTGGTTTGTTTTCAGCCTTGAGTTTGATTATTTCCTGCTATCTACTCCTCTTGGGTACGTTGCTTCTTTTTTTTCTAGAGCTTTCAGGTATGCTGTCAAGCTGGTAGTATATGCTCTCTGCAGTTTCTTTTTGGAGGCACTCAGAGATACTAGTTTTCCTCAGCACTGCTTTCAATGTGTCCCATAAGTTTGGGTATGTTGTGTCTTCATTTTCATTCAACTCTAAAACGTCTTTCATTTCTTTCTTTATTTCTTCCCTGACCAAGTTATCACTGAGTAGAGCATAGATGTTCCTCCTCTATGTTTATGTGGGCTTTCTGTTGTTTTTGTTGTTATTGAAGACAGCTTTAGTTTGTGGTGATCTAATAGGATGCATAAGATTTCAATATTTTTGTATCTGTTAAGGCCTGTTTTGACGATCAATTATATGGTCAGTTTTAAAGAAGGTACCATGAGATGCTGAGTAGAAGGTATATTCTTTTATTTTAGGGTGAGATGTACTATAGATACTTGTTAAATTGATTTGGCTCATAACTTCTATTAGTTCCACTGTGTCTCTGTTTAGTTTGTGTTTCCATGATTGATCCATTGATGAGAAGGGGGTGCTGAAGTCTACTACTATTATTGTATGAGGTTCAGTGTGTGATTTGAACTTTAGTAAAGTTTCTTTTATAAATGTGGGTGCCCTTGCATTTGGAGCATAGATTTTCAGAGTTGAGAGTTTATTTTGATAGTTGGTTTTTTTTTTTTTTTTAATGACTATGATGTGTCCTTCTTCTTCCTTTTTGACACCTTTTGGTTCAAAGTTGCTTTTATACAAAATTAGAATGGCTACTCCAGCTTCTTTCTTGGGACTATGTGCTTGGAAAATTGTTTTCCAGACCTTTACTTCAAGGTAGTGACCGTCTTTGTCACTGAGCTGTGTTTCCTGTATGCAGCAAAATGCTGGGTCCTGTTAACATATCCAGTCTGTTAGTCTATGTCTTTTTATTGGTCAACTGAGTCCATTGATGTTAACAGGTATTAAAGAAAAATGATTGTTGCTTCCTGTTATTTTTGTTGTTAGAGATGGAATTATATTTGTGTGGCTATCTTTCAGGTTTGTTGAAAGAATATTATTTTCTTGCTTTTTCTAGGGTGTAGTTTTCCCTTCTTGTGTTGACGTTTTCCATCTATTATCTTTTGTAGGGCTTAATTTGTGGAAATATATTCAGTAAATTTGGTTTTGACATGGAATATCTTGGTTTCTCCATGTATGGTAATTTAGAGTTTTGCTGGGTATAATAGACTGGGTTGGCATTTGTGTTCTCTTACGGTCTGTATGAGATCCCGCAAGGATCTTCTAGCTTTCATAGGCTCTGTTGAGAAGTCTGGTGCAATTCTGATAGGTCTGCCTTTATATGTTACTTGATCTTTTCCCCTTACTGCTTTTAATATTCTTTCCTTGTTTTATGCATTTAGTTTTTTGATTATTATGTGACAGGAGAAATTTCTTTCCTGGTCCAAACCATTTGGAGTTCTGTAGGCTTTCTGTATGTTTATGTGCATCTCTGTCTCTAGATTACAGAAGTTTTCTTCTATAATTTTGTTGAAGATATTTACTGACCCTTTAAGTTGGGAATCTTCATTCTCTTCTATACCTATTATCCTGAGGTTTGGTCTTCTCATTGTGTCTTGCGTTTCCTGGATGTTTTGGGTTACGAGCTTTTTGCATTTTGCATTTTCTTTGATTGTTGTGTCAATGTTTTCCATGGTATCTTCTGTAGCTGAGATTCTCTCTTCTATCTCTTGTATTCTGTTGGTGATGCTTGTATCTATTACTCCTGACTTCTTTCCTAGGTTTTCTATCTCCAGGGTTGTTTCTCTTTGTGATTTCTTGATTGTTTCTTTTCCATTTTTAGATCCTGGATGGTTTTGTTCAATTCCTTCACCTGTTTGGTTATGTTTTCCTGTGTTTCTTTAAGGGATTTTTGTGTTTTCTCTTTAAGGGCTTCTAAGGGTTTACCTATGTTCTCTTGTATTTTTTTTTAAGAGAGTTATTCATGTCTTTCTTAAAGTCCTCTATCATCATCATGAGATGTGATTTTAAACTACAGTTTTGCTTTTCTGGTGTGTTGGGTTGTCCAGGACTTGCTGTGGTGGGAGAACTGGGTTCTTATGATGCCAAGTAGCCTTGATTTCTGTTGCTTATGTTCTTGCCCTTGCTTCTTGCTATCTGGTTACCTCTACTGTTAGTTAGTCTTGCTGTCTCTGACGGGAGCTTGTTCCTCCTGAGGGACTGTGATGTTAGATGTGTCAGCACTCCTAGGGAGACCAGCTCTCTCCTGGGTGGGATTTGTATGTGGAGAGCTGTGGGACAGCCTTAGCTCTGAGTAACAGATGGAGACAGCAGACAGTCCACAGCTGCTCTGCTGTTCCTGTGTCCTGTGTGCTTCTGGCAGGTCTTTCTTTGGAGAGTTATTGGAGCAAAATTGGTGATCTCACCTAGGGGCTTAAGCGTAAGAACACTCCTGGGAGATCAGCTCTCTCTTGGTGGAATTTGGGTGTGGAAGACTATGGAATAGCCTTAGTTCCAGGACACAGATGGAGTCCGGAAAGATCCTGTTCCCAGCTGCTCCACTGCTCCTGTGCTCTGCGCTAGTAACTACTTTTAATAGGGTATTAATTCTCACTATTAAATCCTGAGATGAGTCCAAATTTGACCCCTGTTTAACAGATATGGAATTGAAGCATATTACTAACTACCCATAGGTCCTGTACATTAGTAAAGTCAAGACTCAGGCCCAGATTTATCTGCCCATAGAGCCCTTTGATGGTTACCTATAGCCTGCATATATTATACTTTCCTATAATATCCTGCTATGTGAACACTGTTCCCATAGAACTTTGTTTATTTCCACTGAGGAACGCCTTTGCCTGCACAATGAATGCCATGGACAAAATGTTTCTTCTCCCCTCACCAGTAACGCAGCTTAACAAACTCATTCTTTCCTCATTTGGCCATGAGACCTTCTATATCCCAAGTACATCTGGTGATAGTCATGATGAGAAACATTTCATATGTTCTCCATTGTTTCTCAGTCTCTACTGTGAACTTTGATATAAATAAAAGCTTTGCAGTATTCCAGTAAAGACACCCTTGAGCCTTGAGATTCCTGTTTTTGCTGAATATTGGATTCAACTTCAATTCCTCAGTAATGGTCACTGGTATGTTGTGGTAAATATCTTTGGTCATCAACATGACACAACCTAGCATCATATGGGAAATGTCTCAGTGATCAACTTTTTTTCTACATTGAGTTGACCTGTGGAAGTGTCTGTGGAAAATTATCTTAAGATTTTAATATTTATTTTAACTTTTATGTATATATATAAATGTGTCTGTGTGAGGGAATGTGTACTTGAGTGCAAGTGCTTGTGGAGACCAAAGGTACTAGATCTCCTATGGCTGGGGTTACAAGAGATTGTGAGTTCCCCAAGGTGGATACTGAGAACATAATTCACATCTTCTGGAAGAGCAGTATGTATTCTTAACTTTTGAGTCATCTTTCTAGTTCCTGTCTGAATTTAATTGATGTGGGAAGACCTTGCCCATTATAGATGGCACCATTCTCTAGGCACAGAATTCTAAACGGCAAATGGGAGTAGAAATCAAGGTGAGCTCCTGGGCATATACCCAGAAGATGTTCCAACTTGTTATAAGAACACATGCTCCACTATGTTCATAGCAGCTTTATTTATAATAACCAGAAGCTGGAAAGAACCCAGATGACCCTCAACAGAGGAATGGATACAGAAAATGTGGTACATTTACACCATGGAGTCCTACTCAGCAATTAAAAACAGTGAATTTATGAAATTCTTAGGCAAATGGATGTATCTGGAGGATATCATCCTGAGTGAGGTAACCCAGTCACAAAAGAACTCACTTGATATGCACTCACTGATAAGTGGATATTAGCCCAGAAACTTAGAATATCCAAGATACAATTTGCAAAACACAAGAAAACCAAGAAGAGGGAAGACCGAAGCGTGGATACTTCATTCCTCCTTAGAATATGGAACAAAATACCCATGGAAGGAGTTACAGAGACAAAGTTTGGAGCTGAGACGAAAGGATGGACTATCCAGAGACTGCCCCATCTGGGGACCCATCCCATAATCAGCCACCAAACGCAGACACTATTGCATATGCCAACAAGATTTTGCTGACCCTGATATAGCTGTCTGTGGTGAGGCTATGCAAGTGCCTGGCAAATACAGAAATGAATACTCATAGTCTTCTATTGGATGGAACACAGGGCCCCTAATGGAGGAGCTAGAGAAAGTACCCAAGGAGCTGAAGGGGTCTGCAACCTGATAGGTGGATCAATAATATGAACTAACCAGTACCCCCCAAGAGCTTGTGTCTCTACTTGCATATGTAGCAGAAGATGTCCTAGTCGGCCATTATTGAGAATAGAGGCCCCTTGGTCTTGCAAACTTAATATGCCCCAGTACAGGGGAACGCCAGGGCCAAAAACTGGGAGTGGGTGGGTAGGGGAGCAGGGCAGGGGTAGGGTATAGGGGACTTTTGGGATAGCATTTGAAATGTAAATGAAGAAAATGGCTAATAAAAAATTAAAAAATGAAAAGAAATCAAGGTGAGCACAAACAAGTGAGCAGATTAACATGAATTCATTAATTCCTCTCTACTCTTGACTATGGATATGATGTGACTCTCTTGTTTGAAGCTCCTGTCTTGACTTCCCCACCATAATAGGCACTAACCTGAAATTGTAAGTTGAAATAAATCCTTTTATTTTATCACAGCAACAGAAATGAAACTAGGACAAGTTTTTAAAGCTGAATCTTTAAGCTCATTGTACATTGCTATTCCCCAAAAGAAGGAAAAAGATAGAACTTGAGTCTGTGTATTCCGAAGTGACTACCATGAGGGGTAGAGAACAACCTATCAACCAAGAATAATTTCTTGACCTCAGCAGGGGCACAGAACATGAACCACAAGAAGCTTCATGGAAAGTGAGTGCTTAAACTAAGCCCTAAAGTATGTTAATCAGAGCCTGGAAGGAAAAGTCTCCCAGAAAGATAGGATGGTATGTGCTGAGGCCCAAGTAGCTGAAGCTCAGAGGGAATATCCGGGAGTTTGAGCTCATGGACCTGACAGAAGCAGTAAGAAACAGGACTGTTTTGCTCACCACTGTTTCTACTATTTACAACAAGTCTCAAAAATATGGGGGAAAAATATATAAAGATTTCACTTGGGAAACACAAGTAGAAAACAAGCTTTAAATGTCCTTAAGGGTCTGTGGCTAGTCTTCAGTATAAGATTATGAAATGTGAAGTTATTGAGACAAAGACATGGCCTGAGTTTTACTTTAAGTAGGAAGTTAGTTAAAAGATAAGCTAGCTCATGGAGAGATGAGAACAGAGTTCAGATAAGGACGAGGGTCAAAGGAGGAAAGATGAAGTCAGAGGATTATAAATCACCCAGGCAAGAAGGAATGAAAGTTTAGACATTGAGAAGAGGGAAGAACACGGATCTCCAAGAGTTATGACGAGAGGAGAGGCTTCATTGTCTCCTCTTACCCCACCTTTCCTACCTCACCTACAGACAACAGAAAGTCCTTATAGGGACTCAGATACCCCTGATGTAAATACCAACTTGACAGAAGAATACACAGTGACTTAATCACACTAATACTTCATCTCTATGACTAAGCAGTAGGTAATCCCAAACAGCTGCCTAGAAGTTCCCAAACATGAATTTGTTTGGCAAGAAAGACCAAACATTCTGATTTTGGATTGAGCTTTTTTTTCTTTGGCTAAAGGCATTGTGGTCTGTCATACATAGCCAAGATCTCCATCTTCAAATTATCACCCAAGTAACTTTTTTGCAAGCCAATAGTGGTTGTTTCCACTTTCAGCCCTAGCCAGAACTCCACTTTCATAGAATCCAAGCCTGGGTATTGCTAATATTCCTTTCATTATGACCTGTGGGGTTATTACTGTATCCCCATGTTTCAATGGTTAGGAAGGCCTTCACCATATTTAGCTTAAAGGAAAGAATCTCAACAAAATATGGCACATCAATTTTGTCGGTGACAATAGGACTATGACTGAGACCTGGGGCTAGAAGGAACCAAGCACTTAGAGCCTTCCTTCTGTGCTATTTTGGCCAAAGTAGGGAGTCTGGAAGATTTTGGTCTACTTGTACTCAGGTCTCTTTTCTGTGGGTTCAGCATTAGTAATGCTCCACCCTATTGGAGGCAAGAAGGAGACTGCATAAGTTCTCCAAAGTTTCCTGCTCCAGAAAGCAAAAGCCATTTGTCTGCAGACCTAGGAGATGAGAATTTCTGGGTAAGAATTAGTGTCCATGCTGCTTTAATTATGATGCAAAACACATTGGCACTGGCACATCTGAGTATATCCCTGGCTCCAAACACAGTGGTTTTTAGGGTGGTGCCACAGCTGATGATGTTGCATCATAGCTGAGGCAGACTGGAAAGCTTCCACTCACCCTAGAGTCTCCACTCTCCGTGCCACCATGCTTCACCACCACCCCACAGCCCACAAATATGCCACACAGGATCTTCCACAAACACACCATTTTCCCTTCAGAAAACAGTGTGGCTGTCCCCATCCTCATCTCTCTTGGGACGTGCATTCTATTTTGCCCAGATTCTCTGAAAATCAGATGAGGCTTACCTCTAACCTAGCAGAACTTTGCCAAGACTTGCTGACCACAGGTGCCACTTCCTCAGCGAAAATACCTGCAGTCCAGCCATTTTTTGCTTTAGCTGAGTTACAGAATTCTTTAGAAGCTAACAACACAGCTATCAATCTGCCTTCCCAGTATTGCTTGGAATGTCTTCCTTTCTCAGTGGCTGCTAGGTACCTGTACAGGACTTGGGTGAGGGAAAAGCCATGGCCTGCCCATATCTAGACTGCCTTTCTCCTTCCTGGACTCTACTTTGCCAGGAAGCCTCAGAGTAAACTAAGACACTGTGAATCTTTTGTCAGGACTCTGGTGTCCTTTGAAATAAATTAGTCTTAAATGGTATGTACCTCAAATTTAACTGATTAGTGACCCATGTTAGAATGGAGTCAGAAAGGGATTTTTAAAAAATACATTGTATCACTTTGACCATTTTCCTTGCCTTTCTTTTAACCCATTTGTTCATTTAAGAATTTTTTAAAAATTGTTCTTGTTAAATACAAAGGATAATGATAAGTTAAATAAAAACAAGATTATTGACCTATGAGAGTGTTTCATAGGAGACTACTTCTAAAAGATATCAGAACAATGTATATATCAAGGAGAAAAAAAGTGTACCACTTACTATTGAAATAGTACTTTAACAATAAAGGAGACTGGAAAGATGGCTCAACAATTAAAAGTGCATACTGCTCTTGCAGAGGACCTGAATTCAGTTCCTTGTACCAATGCCAGGCAGCTCACAACATCCTATAACTCCAGCTGCAGAGGATTTGACACCTCTAGATTCTATAAGTACCTTTATCCTCTCACCCACATGCAAACACACAGATACACTGTAAAACAGATAATGAAAATAAGTCTTTAAATGAATACATAAACTAAAAAGAAACCACCATGTGTATATCCAATAATTCTCCCTTGTATTTTCTCTCCTTGGGAAAAATAAAACAAGAGATACCTCTAACTTAGAGACAGGGTTAGAAGAAAGAAAGAGAGGGAGAGGGAGAGGGAGAGGGAGAGGGAGAGGGAGAGGGAGAGGGAGAGGGAGAGGGAGAGGGAGAGGGAGAGGGAGAGGGAGAGGGAGAGGGAGAGGGAGAGGGAGAGGGAGAGGGAGAGGGAGAGGGAGAGGGAGAGGGAGAGGGAGAGGGAGAGGGAGAGGGAGAGGGAGAGGGAGAGGGAGAGGGAGAGGGAGAGGGAGAGGGAGAGGGAGAGGGAGAGAAGAAGAAGAAGAAGAAGAAGAAGAAGAAGAAGAAGAAGAAGAAGAAGAAGAAGAAGAAGAAGAAGAAGGAGGAGGAGGAGGAGGAGGAGGAGGAGGAGGAGGAGGAGGAGGAGGAGGAGGAGGAGGAGGAGGAGGAGGAGGAGGAGGAGGAAAGGAGGGGAGGGGAAGGGAGGAGTAGAGAGGAGAGGAGAGGAAAAAGAAGAGAAGAGAAGAGAAGAGAAGAGAAGAGAAGAGAAGAGAAGAGAAGAGAAGAGAAGAGAAGAGAAGAGAAGACAAAGAGAAGGAAAGAAGAAAGAAGGAAAGCAAACTCTCACCTAAAAGGAAATGGATGTTTATTATGGAGCTAGATATTAATTACTATTGTCTGGGAATACGGATTGAGTTTGTCCTGAGAAGGCAAGCTCCACTATGATAGTGATACGTGGGATTTTTTAGTTAGGAAACAAAAAAGTCATATTTGAAGGCATTTACTGAAGGCATTGGTAGGCAGGTTACAAAAAAAACAGAGAAAACTTCTATATATTTCAGAATGACATTCTTAGATTCTGAGTTTATGGAAGCTAGTCTTCTGCTAAAATTTTTCAAATATATTTTCAAGACTTTAATAGGCAGAAAGACACTAGATCAGATACAGGAGTGGATAAGAAATGGTTTTCAAAAGGACCTAAAATAGGCCAGGATAATTTGACCCTTACATTTTAACACCCTACAACCCAAAAGTTGGTCATTTAGCCTAGAATCAATAACACAGATAGAATCATCCTTCCTTTCTGTGTTGTTCTTCCTTCCTTCCTTCCTTCCTTCCTTCCTTCCTTCCTTCCTTCCTTCCTTTCCTTTCCTTCTTTCTCTCTCTTTCTTCCTTCCTTCTTTTCTCTCTCTTTCTCTTTCTTTCCTTCCTTCTTTCTTCCTTCCTTTCTTTCTTTTTTCTTTCTTTCTCTCTTCTTTCTTTTTTCCTTTTCTGAGACCATCAGTTTGCACCTTGATACCACATTCCTAGTGCACTGAGCCAAGTTCCATCTGATTACAGCTTACTCTGTGTATGTCTGTGGATTTGACTTCAACAATGATGAGAAAATTCATCCTCCTCCCACACACCACTGTCAACTGTAGGTTCATCTTTATCTTTACCACTCGTCAAATGGAAGAAAAACAATCACAAAATGTGCACTTCCTGCCATGTTTGCTGGGCAGCACTGTAGTCAATCATCCACCTCACTTGCAATATGCACACACGGGGCATAAGTATTACTTTATAAATGGGAGAGCCTGGTGCCTCTAAAGACAGATTTCTAGCCCAAAATTGAATGTGTGAACTGCTACCTCCTCTGCCTACAGCAGTCCAACAAGCAAGTCAAAAACCACTGGACTGCAGGAGGGTTCAGAGAGGGAGACACAGCTTCATCAAGACTGTAGGTAACAGAGGTGATATGGGGTCAACCCCATGTTGTCCCAGCTGTGAATTTTTTTCCTTAATTCACAAAACTGTCTTCTTTCAAACTTAGTTGAGGGTGCACATTCAAATAACATGCAGGCTGTTGGGTCACCTGGACAAGTTTAGAACAAACCAGGCCATATTCCGAAAGCAGAGCTGAGGACCTAGAAAGAGCCATAAGAACCAAAGACCAGCATGCTGTCCCCAAACTTCTCGTGTCTCCTCTGACAGAGTGTATTATTGTGGGCAAGGTTTCCTGAAATATCTCGGGGAGTATTTGGCTATTTGCACCCACAATGGTGAATGATGAACCTGCTGCCCTAATGTGTTCACTCTGCCAGTCTTACAGAGGGTACCACTACAACTTTTCCAAAAAGGGTACATGTAAAA
Organism: Mus caroli; assembly: GCF_978045245.1. Classification (NCBI taxonomy): domain Eukaryota; kingdom Metazoa; phylum Chordata; class Mammalia; order Rodentia; family Muridae; genus Mus; species Mus caroli. Next base: position 140,249,189 of record NW_028227258.1, on the reverse strand, counting down.
CAGTTGGAAATCAACAATTTCCATGCTACAGCAATGATAGATTGCATGTCCCGTGGCTTTGACAGTGACAGGCTTTGGGTAGCTATACTCCCTTAGTATGATGATAATGCAATCATCAATGACAAGCCTCCACTTGTTTTCATCTATATAATGGATTATGTCATTCTGCTGTTCCGTGACTTGGGCCATTATTAAAGAGAACATACCACCATTTCCTTCTTATATAACATATAATTCTTAATACTCTAAGCCCTGAACTTATTTGAGCTATGGCCTTACCAGTGTAGACGGAGCATAGTGGACATTGGAAAAATATGTCCTTGTTCTCTGTGAATCCCAGTCAGAGTGGGTGTCAACCAAATAAATTCTGTATTTAACCAGTTGAGAGCAAGCATGTGTATGAAAAAAAAAAAAAAAACCAAATACAACAACAACAACAAAAAACCCAGATAATTCTAGTGTGAGTATGTAGCAAGTCTTTGGCTGTTTTGTGAGTTCTTCTTTCTTCCACCCTTCTCTACCCTTTTTCTACCCTTCCAACCTCCTAACACTAGAAAAGAAAGAAAATGGATAGAAATGAAAGACAGCAACATTATTGTTATACTGCTTCCTGCTGATTCCAGGCCTTAGACAAGTTGGATCTTCACTGTCAGGATACTTAGTTTCTTCTTGTCTTGTTTCTTCTTTACTCATGACTGTCTAACAATCAGCAACCAACAGCAACCAAATAACAACCAACAATACACCATGTCTTTCCAGACCCTAGTATTTATATGCCCTCTGGAAAGTCCCCAGAATTCCAAAGGACACATAATCGCAGAACCTATGTGTAGCTGGTGAAATCATGACCCTGCTAGAACACGGGGAAAATTACAACCAGCTGCTATGGACAATCTTCAGCAGCCCCATATTCCATACATGTGATTAAAAAGAAAACACATTTCCATAATATTCATGTGGTTTTTAAAGAAACCAAAACTCCAAAATGGTCACCACATGGGTATCACTAGTTACACCTGAGAGACAGGAAAGAAACATTTGAACAAGACTTTGTGACAGTGGAGATAGGAATGTATGCCCTCTCTAGAATCCACCATGTGTGGATCCCAGTATCTGGTTACTAAAAGCAATCACTTACACTTTAGTTCTTCTGCTTTAGTTTGCTTCTCAGCTTCCCTTTTAATTTGTTTGTTTTGACTTCATTTTTTTTGAGTAACATCTGATAAAATTGTAAATTATTTCTCAATAAAACTTACATTGCCCTTGAGTTTACTTGAGGTCAAATTAAAAACATTTCTCATCTCTTCCCCTAGCTACTAAATTTTGTAAAAAAATGAGATCTTATTAAGTGGTAGATTCATATTTAATTAGAAGCCTAATGCCTAAAACTGCTGAAGTGTTAGAAAAATAGAAAAGGTTTGTGGTAATATGTATCAAATCACACCAAGGATGAAAGACTTCTAACAATAATGGGACTAACTAGAAACCCATCAGAAATTAATTGTAAGTTTATAGATATGGAAATGACAATTGGGTAGAATCAGCAAATATTTATTTATTTGACACAGGACCTCACTATGCAGCTTGGACTGGCCTGGAACTCACTGTGTAGACCAAGGTGGCTTCAAACTCAGAGAGATCCACTTGCTTCTATTACCCAAGGGCTGAGATTAAATGAATATGCAACATGCCCTGTTGGAATCTGGAGATTTTTCAAACCAATACATTTCAGGTTATTGGACTAGATTTTAGGTAGATTGTGGTCATCTGGTGACTATGTCAGAGAGCCTGTTTACGTTTTAGGGTATTTTCTAGAGGATGAGGTGTTTTGTAGCACAACAAACAAATCTTCAGCTGTATCTGAAATTGCAAAACCATGAGAAAATATCTCCTATGCCTTTGGGTTATCATGCCACATGCCTTAGAACTAGTTATCATTGGTCATTTAAGTTTATACATGAAAAAAAAGATAAAAAACGAAATTAAATCAAATAATTTTAGCAGGAACTATATTCGTTTTGTCATTGTAAGCCTGTGTATAGTAGATCACCCCCAAGGAGTTCTGTTCTAAAATGATCTCTAAATTGTATTATGAGTCAGCTAATTAGAGAAAAACATTTTCCAGAGGCAAAACCAGAATCACATGAACTTCAGGACTGTTATCGATAAACCTCATGTCAAACTACATCTGTCTCCAAAGTCAGAAGAATGAAAGAGATGGTTGGTCAACAAGCCTCATAGAGCTAAAGCTGGTTGATGTGTTGTTTTGTCCGATGATGACTTAATGAGAGCTGCATATCAGGAGGTTTATATGTTCATAAATTGTCATGTGTACACACATCATCATTTCTAGTAATGGTATAACTTAGCCTAGGCTTGCCACCATCATCTAGTCATAGCTTATGACACAGAGCTAATATCAAATGGGTTACCATATATTCTTAGCAAAAGAGAAGTCAGATTTGTAGGAATAAATTACCCCTGCTCAGAGTTTGATGCCCTGCAAGTGGGTTCAGAATCTTCTGTTCTCTTTGGTTGCTTCTAGAAGGGAGAGGTCTAGTGAAGAGTTCATTATGCCCTGGCTCATTCTATTATTATTGATTAAATTATGTTGGATAGGGGTTTGGGATAACAGCTCTGTGAGAAAATCCATCACAAACCTGAGGGTTGTGAACAACTTCAATACCCCAGAATGCATGAAAACAAACAAGCAAAACCAAACAGGCACAGTGACATGCAACTCTAATCTTGAAATTGGGGACATGAAAATAAAGCAATCCCCAAGGCTTACTGGACAGTCGGCCTAGCCAAATCAGTGAGTTTTAGGTTCAGTGAGAGACTTGTCTCAGAAATAAAATATAGGACAACTGTGGTGGTTTGAATAGGAATGAGCCCCGTAGGCTCATATATTTGAATGCTTGGCCATAGGAAGTGATGCTAATTAACAGCTATTAGAAAGTTTGGCCTTGTTGGAGTAAGTCTGCTCTTTTTGGCAGAAGTGAGTCACTGGGGGTAAGCTTTGAGTTTGCAAATGCTCAACCCTGGGCCAGTATCTCTCTCTCTTCTTGCTGCCTCTGAATTTGAATGTAGAACTCTCAGTTCCTTCTCTGGTACCCTGTTTACCTGTATGCCTCCATGCTCCCTGCCATGAGAATAATGAACTAAACCTCATCACCTGTAATCCAGTACAAATTAAATATTTTATTTTATAAGAGTTGCCATGATCATGGTATTTCTTCACAGCAATGAAACACCAACTAAAACAACAATTCAGGAAAATATGACTTTGAGCTCTGGCCTCCATATATAAAAGTGAACACACACACACCATATTAGAGGAGAAAATAAGCCCCACACATATTCCTTTCCTTTTCCAGACCTTCGACCCCATTCTCTATCATGATTTCCAGAACATCAGCACACAGGTAAGTTGATGTGAAAGGGATGAGGAAGGAGCCTTCTTTAGTCCTGTTATTATTATTTATCCTGTTAGCTGGTAAAGTGAGGATACACTGCATGCTATTGGCAGGCGGGCCCTGTAGGGTTAGCACACATGATATACAGTGACTGCTCCCATCAGATGAGTCGGTATTGACTGAAATTTGTCAGGGGCCATTAGTCACCATGATTCGGGAAGAAGGATCCAGGGACACTTCCAGTAAGCTCCATGACAAAAAGGGTTTTATGTGATTTTCCTGGGTCACTGAATCTTTCTACAACCCAATATACTGACACCTGAGAAGAGGCTGGGAAGATATTTACGTGCTGTGACCTGGAAGGGACATGAAGGGACGGTGGTAACACCATCCATGTGCTATCTTACCTTTCCCCACTTCATCAGTCAGCAAAAATATAAGAGTACCAACAAACTACTCATACACATCACAAACTCCTGTCAAAGGAAGAAGAGATCATTTTTATGTAAAAGCCAGGGGACCAGGGCATTTGCTGCAAGATCATACCTTTTAGATATGACAGGGAAACTACACCCATGAAATCTCAACAATATGGTTGCCTGATAAAGGCCTGCACAATATCAGTTGACACACTAATATGATTAGGGTCAAAGAAGGGTGATGACTAATATATAGCATACTGATATATAGAACTATCATGTGGAATTCTACTCATTTCTATAATTATTAAAACAATTATGTTAATTAAAATAATAACAAAGGAATGAATGTTTTAGTTTTTTAGGAAAGATCTTGCTATGCAGCCTAAACTGGCCTCATATCTTTCTACTTCTACCTCCCAAAGGCTGGGATTACAGGGAGGAGCCACCAGCCTAGCCCAGATTCTTATGTTAATGATTATGTGGTGTTAACAATGCATATCAAGATAAATCTATACAGCAGAAAACCTATTTATTACTGCATATTAACCCTGAAACTGCCTTTTGCAAAGGATGTGCATACTAGTAAGTTCCATCTATGCAATTCATATTTCACTAAGGAAATTACCTGGGAGCAGGAAACGAAAGAGGGCAAGAAGAGGAACATCTATAACTCAAATGCTTGATTCCTACTAGGCCTGTCTTCCTCTTCACCAGAGTTTTAACCCCATATACCCTGTGTATCTGGTCCAGTGTGTCTCTTACTCGGCACTACTCCAAACAAGCATTTGACTCTAGAATCTCTGACATACTCTTTGCTGTGGTTTACCACCAGCCTTTGTCACTAGTAGATTTTCTCCAGAAACTTTCATGTAAATTCTCACCAAGCTACCATTAAACTCATTCTCTTTGTACACTGAGGATCCACTCTGGGCTGAATAGTCAGGATGCTCTTAACACCCACATTTCTAAATTGTACGCATTGTTCCCAACCAGCAGTGACACACACGCCATCCAAAACCCCAAAGCCTCTGCTGCCTTTAAGCTACTCCCAGATTAGTGTCAAAGGAACTTAGAGAAATCTGCCTTGACAGATTCCAGACTCAATATCCAGTCAGCTTTGCTGTTGATGCAGGTAAGACACGAGGTCCAAGTTGGAAAGGCTGACCCTTGCCCTTCTCATAACTTAGTTCAGCCCACAGCAGCCCACCTCAGATCTCTGCAGTTGCTTCTGTGCTCTGCTGTGAGGTCCTTGCCTTCATTAGTTGCTTCTTGGCTCCAGTCCTGCCAGCTGTCTTCACTGCAGGACACTGCTGACCTCTTAGTCAGCTCGTGTCTGAGCAGCTCCTGCAGTCCTTCGTCCTTCGCTGCTTGCCTGCCAGCTGCTGAGATCTCTCCTACCTATAAGCCCATTTTGCATCTGCTGGATCTTCTTATTCTCAACTTCTGAAAAAGAGGCTCAGATCCCCTCAGTATAAAAGAGAAAGAAAACAGCAGCAATAAACATTTTTAAAATGTTCAATGACCAAAACTTAACTCAAAATCAAATGCATAACGAATATGAAATGTTCCTGGTGGCACAAACCTGGGCTTTAGGAAAAGACCTCACTTCAGCCTAGTTTCTGAACATGCCTATGCTCATTGAACTGCACAGGATGTCTCGACACTCAGTCCCACCCTGGCTCAGATTCAAGAATTATTGTGTGCTATGAATTTTAGTATTTTTACTGTACATACCAAGCTTTCTGCTCTTACAGAAATATAATGTTTAATTACACAGAGAAAAGACTTTTAATATTTTCCTGAATCTGTCCTCAGTATGTAAGTATATAGTTGGTATAATTTTGAGTTGTATTAATTAGTCTTACGAAATGCCATGTGAGCTGGTGACTTGACTTTCAGTGTAAAAATTGTTAAATTAATTTTGTCTTGAGTCAGGGAAGAAATTCTAAAATGGCCATAAGCATACTTCTGCCATTTTGTATACTGTGTATTTATATGAAGTGATCCTCTCAACACTGATGATTATATATGATCAAAATATTGACCAACTCTGAAAAATGCTGAAGATGCTCAGTCCTACAGCGTCTACTTTTCAGCTAATATTTAGTTCCTTCTGTCCATGTTTTCCAAGTTTTTACACCTCATAAAGACAACAAGACAAAATCTCAATTTCTATTTTTCCAGTTGTTCATGACACTGGATAGTCACCGGGTAAATACGTTAGAAATTAACACACCACTCAGGTATATTCATCCCTTCTTGGACATACACCAAAATGCCAAAAAAAAGCACAAAAAAAATCGGTCTACAGAACTGGACGCTGTTAGGTTCTAGGACCCGAAAGATGAATGGAGAGGAATCAGCAAATTCAGCCAACAATGAGTCAATGGCGGCCATCAGTAAGCAGGACATTTGCCTCCTCCAGATCCCTAATTCACAATGATGGAGTTCTGGGCAGCAGAGAGTGAAGCTGTGTGGTCCAGGGCTACCTAGGTTTGATCCTCAACATCACAGCAGAAAGGCAAAGGGAAGGAAGGGAAGAAGAAAGGAAGGAGTAAGTGAGAAAGAGAAGGAGAAAGGGGCTTTGCTCGCTGATGCTTCCTCTCCTACAAGTTTGAAATTGTGTGATAACAAAAGAGATGGACGTCCTAGGAGTATTTATTTGTATGCTTGTAACTGCATTCTCCCTGGCAAGGGAAAGGGTGGCTCCCAATATGTCTATGATTAATGATGTGGCCTAGGAACTTGAATCAGGGGCTGCTCTCCAGTGGCTTTCTGTTTGAGACATTCCTCCGAAAGGGCCAGAGCAACTAAGAGGAAGGAAATGAGATGGGTCCCCCTGCACACCTGCCCCAGGCTGACATCAGGCCTGGCAGCAGTGCAGGACCAGCTGGGCCTTTTGAAATGGTTATTGGGACATCTCCCCAGCTCTGCTGCAGCTAGTCCAAAGCTGCTGGCAGCAATGTGCCTTCCTCCTTCTTCCCAATCCCACCCCCACAATCAATTCCTCAAGGGTATGGAACACTTCCTTTATGTTTTTTCCTGTATCCATATGGTGCGGGGTTGGGAAGGGGAGAATTTTGGGCCGCCAGCCCAGCCAGAAGCCGAAGAATGTTCTCCCCCACTTCCTACCTCACATGTACACAACCTCTTGCAGAATCACAAAAGGAAGTCATTCAGGAAGTTCTTTTGGAAAGATCTCCGTTTCCCACTAGAATTTCCATTCTCCAGGCTTCATAGGGACTCTCATGAAAATACAGCAACACTGAACCTCAGGGACCCGCTAGATTAAACACTCTACAAGGATAATGGAGTAGCCAAAACATTGGCTGTTGGTCTGCTGGGCTGCATCTTCCTAGGAAAGGCCAGATAGAAGGTCTGTCCTAGTACCCGCAGTGTATGGACATCTATCTGAAGAGCGACACTGGTCAGGCATTACTGGTTACCTGTTCTACCATAGGTTACTCCACTGATACTGGGTCAGTACTCTTCTGGATGTGGCTCTGACCCTACCATGCAGAGCTATTACTCAGGTAGTAGTTTCTGAAGTTGATTTATTTGTTTCTGACAGAAAATTCAAGGCCACTTGGATACATAGGAAGTTTAATAAGACCAGCCTGGGCTAAAAGAGAACTTGTGAACTCCCCCAAAAGTTCATGTCTTCTGTCTTATATAGCGAGTGCTTTTATTAGCTGAGCTATCTCCCTCCTCCCCCCAAAGTCTTAATATGTAATCTATTTCTTCCCTTAGCAATGAGTGCCGTCCAACTCCTGAGAATAGTTTATACTAAGCAGTTGCTTAGTTTCTCTCTCTTTCTCTGGTTGACTTGACTACAAATGAAGTTTCTAGTGCGTCTTCGAGATGCTTCATGACTTATCCTTAGCACTCTCTGGTTGTAAATGATGAAGCAAATGCTCACCATTGTGCAAAGTGCAAGCACCATCTAAGCAGATAGACCAAGCTCTACTGCCTCGCCTTCTACTGAACTTTTCTGAGCCTCAGCCTGACTCCTGCTTCTGACTGAATATCTCTGTAAAGACTGAATACTGTTATCTAGATAGAAAAAAAATGATGGCTATAGTATGTTTAAGTATACACACAGTTTCACATACATGGCCTTTTCCACAAGCTAACCACACCGCACTCTTTAGGACATAATATTTTCATGATGATCCTTCCTTCTGCCACTCTCACAAAAAGAATTAAGTCCACACTGTCCGGTTTTGACACAGGATCTCACATATTCTAGTCTGGCTTGAACTCATTATAGACTCAATGATGACCATGAACTCTAGATTCTCCTCCCTCCTCATCTCAAGTTTGGAGAGTAGGGTATGTGCTAACACACCCAGCATACCCAGCACACCCGGCACATCCACCTTCACTTTTTCTTTTCAGTGCCTTCGAAACATTTCATTATGTAGGTACACTGTGATCTGCTCTGCAGGTTTTCTCTTCTGCTCCAGAGTCCGTGCTTACAATTATTTACTTCTGACTTGTTTTCACATGTTATTGTTTTGTTTTACTAATTAATTTTTTCCTTGTTTTTTATTTTTTGTACCGATTTTCAATTGATTGGTTGGTTGATTTTAAGTCCTGGCTTGCCTTGAACTTGTGGTAATATTACTTCCTGTCACAGGCTTCTGAATGCTGGGATTTAAGGGCATATAGAAGATTGCACAATGCAAGGTTTTCAGCAACTAAAAGGTTTATACTTTTTCAGAAGGGTGCCTGGTGGTGGGTGATTAACTGAACCAACAAGCATCCTGAGCAGGGTCCAGCTGGGTATGTTATTGAAAGGGGTTTGTTAGCACAAAGGTGTCCTATAACTTACTTTGAGTAGTCAGAGGTTGGCCTCAGATTCTTATAAAAGTGGCCATCTGAAAGCAGTGCTGTTAACAAGCAAGGTGCAACCTTTGAGAACAAGAAGTCCCCTTATGCACAGAGCATACTCTTAAGCACATTCTGAGGTCTTAAAAAAAAAAAAAAAAAAAAAAAAAAAACAATGTGGAAGGGAGTTTTGTGAGATGGCATCTTTACAAATGTCATTAAAGATAGAAACCCTTTGGTAGAAAGTTCCCACAACTGCATCCCTAGCTTTCCTGAATTTCCTTAAGCTCAGTTTTCGCTGTGGCAAGTGAGCTCTCCCCTTGTTCCCACCTGGGTTGGGTGGAGATGTTCTCTCCCTGCTGACTTGGAAGGCTACTCCCACCTTCCCTAACTGTGTCTCTGATGGTCCTGCTTTTCAGACCTCTTTTCACTGGTCTCTGCAGGGCAGGTGCTTTCCAGAGAAGGGCACCATCCACTATCCACTTATGACACTCTTGGGTTTGATTTTACAAGCTACATGTCACCTTTTATCCTGTGTCCCTCAAGGATGGCTCCCCAGCCTTAGTCTTCCAGTAGAGAACTGTGATCTTGCTAGACAGCTATGTCAGTTACCTCCTAAGCTACAGCCTTCTATCTGTACGCATCCACCTGCTTCTGTCAGCTCAGCCACCACCCTCCTCTCCCTCCATATCTCTACTTTCCAGGGATCACCACGTTCTGGGTGAAAGTAATTTGCATTGCTGGGCGTTTCGAAGCATGAAGGAAGAATTTCTAGACCAAAGTTACTAAAGGGATTGTCACTCCGTACTGTTCTTATTTGCACAGAATTACAGATCATATAATTTGAACATTCTCCTTTATACAATAGGGGCAAGAGACAGATTTCGTTACAGTAAATAAAGCAAGGGCAGCTCCTCTTCAGATTGTTGCTGTCCATGTGGCAAAGTTCCCTTGGAATCAGTCTTGTTTGGTTTGGGTTTTTGTTTGTTTGTTTTTGTTTTTTCGCCACAGTGAAAACTGAGCTTAAGGAAATTCAGGAAAGCTAGGGATGCAGTTGTGGGAACTTTCTACCAAAGGGTTTCTATCTTTAACGACATTTGTTTTTGTTTTTTTTTTTCTTAAGACCTTTTAAGTCTTGTTTGGTTTGGGTTTTGTTTGTTTGTTTTTGTTTTTTTGGACAAGGTCTGGCTATATCACCGTGAACTCACTATCCTCTTGACTCATGTTGCAGATGCTAGGATTGCAGGGATGCACCACAACCTCTAGCTGAGGAATATTTTCTTCTAGTATTTTTAAATTATGTATACGGATGTGTGGAGGCATACGCATGTAAGAGTAGGTGTCTGCAGAGACCAGAGGTGTCAGATAGTGCTGACGTGGAACTACAGGTGGTTGTGAAAACTGAGTTTGGCTTCTCTGCAAAGCACCTAAATCTGCCTTAGGATTTTGACACTTGCCAGGACCTCCCTCCCACATGGCATTTAGAAACACACCAGATCCAGACACATGAATGAACATTGTTCAATACAGAAAGCAACATGCATAGGATTTCTCATCTCTGTTACTGCTGTACATTAAGTCATGGCTTCATCAAAACCATAATACTCCACGAAAGAGATGTCAATTGAGATGTTATCTGTGAAGCTCCTGAATCACAAAGATATCCCTTCCCACTTTCTTAAAGGTCCAGCAGGTTTTTTCCTCCTGAATGGGGGCATCTTTGTTCAGACACAGCCTGAAGGCTACAAGTATCCAGCTGTTTAAATGAAGCTAGTGAGTATCTGTCAGGAAGACTGCCACATGCAGCTCGTTTTTCAGAGAACTCAATTGAAAGATTATCTTCAAGTGGCACAGGTTCCTTCCAATCTGTCTGGGCCAGTACCCTGAGCAGACCTTGGGCACAAACTCCACAGCCAGCCCCACAACATCCAGAGGCAGCTCCACCCCCAGGTGCACTAACATACCTAAGATCAGAGGATCCCAGGATCCCAGGAGCTTGGTCACACCAGGATCTCAAGGTCCCAAAGACAGCTTGACTCCTAAGAGCTGAGATACACCCAGGATCTCAGGATCTCAGGACCACAGGATCCCAGAGACAGCTTGACTCAGAGGAGTTCTGACAACCAGGATCACAGGAAGGACAGGCTCCACAAGGTTACTTGACACCATCAGAACCCAATTCTCCTACCATAGCAAGTCCTGTATACCCCAACACACCAGAAAAGTGAGATTCTGATCTAAAATCACTTCTCATGTTGATGATAGAGGACTTTAAGAAGGACATAAATAACTCCCTTAAAGAAATAGAGAAGAACACAGGTGAACAGGTAGAAGCCCTTAAAGAGGAAAAATAAAAATCCATTAAAGAATTATAGGAAAACACAATCAAACAGGAGAAGGAAAGGAACAAAACCATCCAGGATCTAAAAATGGAAATAGAAACAATAAAGAAATCACAAAGGGAGACAACCCTGAAGTTAGAAAACCTAGGGAAGAGATCAGAAGTCATAGATGCAAGCATCACCAACAGAATACAAGAGATAGAAGAGAGAATATCAGTTTCAGAAGATAACATAATAGAAAACATTGACACAACAGTGAAAGAAAACAGAAAAAGCAGAAAGCTCCTAACCCAAAACATCCAGGAAATCTAGGACACAATGAGAAAACCAAACCTAAGGATAACAGGTATAGAAGAGAGTGAAGATTCCCAACTTAAAGGGCCAGTAAATATCTTCAACAAAATTATAGAAGAAAACTTCCCTAACCTAAAGACAGAGATGCACATGAACATACAAGAAGCCTATAGAACTCCAAATAGACTGGACAAGAAAAGAAATTCCTCCAGTCACATAATAATCAAAACACCAAATGCACTAAACAAAGAAAGAATTTAAAAAGCAATAAGGAAAAAAGGTAAAGTAACATAAAGGCAGACCTATCAGAATTACACCAGACTTCTCACCAGAGACTATGAAAGCTAGAAGATCCTGGGCAGATGTTGTACAGACCCTAAGAGAACACAAATGCCAGCCTAGGCTACTATAGCCAGCAAAACTCTCAATCACCATAGATGGAGAGAACAAGATATTCCATGACAAAAGCAAATTTACACAATATCTTTCCACAAATCTAGCTCTACAAATGCTAATAGATGGAAAACACCAACACAAGGAGTGAAACTAAACCCTAGAAGAAGCAAGAAAGTAATCTTTCAACAAACCCACACAAACATAATTCCACCTCCAACAAGAAAATTAACAGGAAGTAACAATTACTTTTCCTTAATATCTCTTAATATGAAACAATATTACCAACATATCCTAATCGATTGAAATTCAAAAAATATGAGGAATTAGAAATTTGTCAGCTGTCATCCCGTGGTATCTCAAATTTGGTAATGGGAGAAATAGGTCCAATATTGTACAATCCATATACACTTTCTGCTTGTTTGTACATGACAGGGTCTTGCTGTGTTCCCGATTAATGGTCTTGAAATCATGTTTCTCAAATCTCAGCCTCTCTTTAAGTAGGATTGTTTATTTGATGTTTTTACACTATACTATGGTTTTCAGAACAACTTATATATTTCAAAATTATTTATACAGTCAAAAGAAAAGTAGACAATTTGGGAAGTGGCTTATAAAAGAACAACAAGGAGTGAGACTGAAAGCTTTGCTTGATATTTATAATTATTGTATCAATTTGGAAGAAGGGGACTTTATAAGTTATAAGTTACTCTTATTCTGAGATGAATGCTTTTCAAAATCATCACAGCCAATGAACCAGAATCTTACCTCACCTAATGTCTGTACCACCCTCCAAGCAGAACCATTGTTCACTGAAACAGTTGATGAATGACTTCATGGATAGACCATCTTAATACACACACCATTTCTTTTGGGGGGGGTTGTTTGTTTGTTTTTGTTTTGGGATGGTTGTTGTTGTTTGGTTTGGTTTGGTTTGGTTTGGATGTTTGTTTGTTTGTTTTGTTTTGGTTGGTTGGCTTTTTTTTTTTTTTTTTTGAGACAGGGTTTCTCTGTGTAGCCCTGACTGTCCTGGAACTCACTCTGTAGACCAGTCTGGCCTCAAATTCAGAAATTCTCCTGCCTCTGCCTCCCAAGTGCTGGGATTAAAGGTGTGTGCCACCACCATTTCTTAAATGAATGTAACCTGTCCCCTGTGGGCCGAGAATGTTGACAATCAGTCAAGTCAAATAGCTTTGACTGTAGCAGGAAATCTGTGTCAAAAATAATGCCTACAATTCATTCCTTGGCGCAGCAGAACTGTCAACTCTCAGCTTATCTACCATGGAGGTAAAATCCTTTGGTGATGTGAGGGACATTCAAGTACAACCTTATTACAGTGAACTCCAATGTCCAAAAACTGTCCTTATTTTGTGTTTGTACCACAGTAAGAGCCAAGAATTTAAGCTCTACTAAAAACAAAACAAACAAGAAAAAGACTTTATTTATGTTCATTAAAAAAAACTAATAGTGATATATTATTTTAAAATACCATTCAGGCTCTTCCGGTCAGAAAAGCACCTGAGCAGCTGGGGCGCAGGGTCTGCTGACACTCGCCAACTGCCCACAACACCCGCCACAGGATCTTAAGACTTCTGGTGAGGGGAGCACAGCTTCTGCTCCAATCCAATTGCGCGGGACCTGAGACTGCATTAGTTAGGGAAGCAGAAACCAGCCTGAGTAGGGCCACAGGCCTCACCCGGCCGGATCAGCGCCAGGGTAGCGGGAGCGCAGGGTTGCCTGACACCCGCCAGCTACCCACGACCCCCGCCGCAGGATTTTGGGACTGCTGGTGAGTGGAACACAGCTTCTGCTCCAGTCCAATCACGCGGGACCTGAGACTGCTCTGGTTGGGGAGAGAGAAATCCGGCCCACACAGGGCCACAAGCCTCTTCCGGTCAGAAAAGCACCTGAGCAGCTGGGGCGCAGGGTCTGCTGACACTCGCCAACTGCCCACAACACCCGCCACAGGATCTTAAGACTTCTGGTGAGGGGAGCACAGCTTCTGCTCCAATCCAATTGCGCGGGACCTGAGACTGCATTAGTTAGGGAAGCAGAAACCGGCCTGAGTAGGACCACAGGCCTCATCCGGCTGGATCAGCGCGCCGGGGTAGCGGGAGCGCAGGGTTGCCTGACACCCGCCAGCTACCCACGACCCCCGCCGCAGGATTTTGGGACTGCTGGTGAGTGGAACACAGCTTCTGCTCCAATCCAATTGCGCGGGACCTGAGACTGCATTAGTTAGGGAAGCAGAAACTGGCCTGAGTAGGGCCACAGGCCTCACCCGGCCGGATCAGCGCCAGGGTAGCGGGAGCGCAGGGTTGCCTGACACCCGCCAGCTACCCACGACCCCCGCCGCAGGATTTTGGGACTGCTGGTGAGTGGAACACAGCTTCTGCTCCAGTCCAATCACGCGGGACCTGAGACTGCTCTGGTTGGGGAGAGAGAAATCCGGCCCACACAGGGCCACAAGCCTCTTCCGGTCAGAAAAGCACCTGAGCAGCTGGGGCGCAGGGTCTGCTGACACTCGCCAACTGCCCACAACACCCGCCACAGGATCTTAAGACTTCTGGTGAGGGGAGCACAGCTTCTGCTCCAATCCAATTGCGCGGGACCTGAGACTGCATTAGTTAGGGAAGCAGAAACCAGCCTGAGTAGGGCCACAGGCCTCACCCGGCCGGATCAGCGCCAGGGTAGCGGGAGCGCAGGGTTGCCTGACACCCGCCAGCTACCCACGACCCCCGCCGCAGGATTTTGGGACTGCTGGTGAGTGGAACACAGCTTCTGCTCCAATCTTTAAATAGTGACAACGATAACAACTAACCCCAGAGATTACCAGATGGCGAAAGGTAAACGTAATAATCTTACTAACAGAAACCAAGACCAGTCACCATCATCAGAACCCAGCACCCCCACTTCACCCAGTCCAGGGCACCCCAACACACCGGAAAAGCTAGACACGGATCTAAAAGCATATCTCCTGATGATGATAGAGGACTTCAAGAAGGACGTTAATAACACACTTAAAGAAATGCAGGAGAACACTGCTAAAAAGGAAGAAGACAATAAAGAGAAAGCACAAAAATCCCTTAAAGAATTGCAGGAGAACACTGCTAAAGAGTTACAAATCCTTAAAGAAAAACATGATAACATAATCAAACAGGTAGAAGTCCTTACAGAAAAACAGGAAAACACATCCAAACAGATGATGGAAATGAACAAAACCATACTAGACCTAAAAAGGGAAGTAGACACAATAAAGAAAACCCAAAATGAGGCAACACTGGAGATAGAAACCCTAGGAAAGAAATCTGGAACCATAGATGCAAGCATCAGCAACAGAATACAAGAGATGGAAGAGAGAATCTCAGGTGCAGAAGATTCCATAGAGAACATCGGCACAACAATCAAGGAAAATGGAAAATGCAAAAAGATCCTAACTCAAAACATCCAAGAAATACAGGACATAATGAGAAGACCAAACCTACGGATAATAGGAGTGGATGAGAATGAAGATTTTCAACTCAAAGGACCAGCAAACATCTTCAACAAAATTATAGAAGAAAACTTCCCAAATCTAAAGAAAGAGATGCCCATGAACATACAAGAAGCCTACAGAACTCCAAATAGACTGGATCAGAAAAGAAATACCTCCCGACACATAATAATCAGAGCAACAAATGCTCTAAATAAAGATAGAATACTAAAAGCAGTAAGAGAAAAAGGCCAAGTAACATATAAAGGCAAGCCTATCAGAATTACACCAGATTTTTCACCAGAGACTATGAAAGCCAGAAGATCCTGGACAGATGTTATACAGACACTAAAAGAACACAAATTCCAGCCCAGGCTACTATACCCAGCCAAACTCTCAATTAACATAGATGGAGAAACCAAAGTATTCCACGACAAAACCAAATTCACACATTATCTCTCCACGAATCCAGCCCCTCAAAGGATAATAACAGAAAAAAACCAATACAAGGACAGGAACCACGCCCTAGAATCAACAAGAAGGTAATCCCTCAACAAACCTAAAAGAAGACAGCCACAAGAACAAAATGCCAACTTTAACATCAAAAATAACAGGAAACACCAATTTCTTTTCCTTAATATCTCTTAATATCAATGGACTCAACTCCCCCATAAAAAGACATAGACTAACAAACTGGCTACACAAACAAGACCCAACATTTTGCTGCTTACAGGAAACTCATCTCAGAGAAAAGGATAGACACTACCTCAGAATGAAAGGCTGGAAAACAATTCTCCAAGCAAATGGCATGAAGAAACAAGCTGGAGTAGCCATTCTAATATCTGATAAGATTGACTTCCAACCCAAAGTCATTAAAAAAGACAGGGAGGGACACTTCATACTCATCAAAGGTAAAATCCTCCAAGAGGAACTATCAATCCTGAATATCTATGCTCCAAATACAAAGGCAGCCACATTCATTAAAGAAACTTTAGTAAATCTCAAAGCACACATTGCACCTCATACAATAATAGTGGGAGACTTCAACACACCACTTTCACCAATGGACAGATCATGGAAACAGAAACT
Organism: Mus caroli; assembly: GCF_978045245.1. Lineage (NCBI taxonomy): Eukaryota > Metazoa > Chordata > Mammalia > Rodentia > Muridae > Mus > Mus caroli. The sequence continues at coordinate 140,232,931 of NW_028227258.1, read as the reverse complement.
AAACAGGGACACAGTGAAACTAAGAGAAATTATGAATCAAATGGATCTGGCAGATATCTACAGAACATTCTATCCTAAAACAAAAGGATATACCTTCTTCTCAGCACCTCATGGTACCTTCTCCAAAATTGACCACATAATTGGTCACAAAACAGGCCTCAACAGATATAAAAATATTGAAATTGTCCCATGCATCCTATCAGATCACCATGGACTAAGGCTGATCTTCAATAACAAAATAAATAATAGAAAGCCAACCTTCACGTGGAAACTGAACAACACTCTTCTCAATGATACCTTGGTCAAGGAAGGAATAAAGAAAGAAATTAAGGACTTTTTAGAGTTCAATGAAAATGAAGCCACAACATACCCAAACTTATGGGACGCAATGAAAGCATTTTTAAGAGGAAAACTCATAGCTCTGAGTGCCTCCAAAAGGAAACTAGAGAGAGCACACATTAGCAGCTTGACAACACACCTAAAAGCACTAGAACAAAAGGAAGCAAATTCACCCAAGAGGAGTAGACGGCAGGAAATAATCAAACTCAGGGGTGAAATCAACCAAGTGGAAACAAGAAAAACTATTCAAAGAATCAACCAATCAAGGAGCTGGTTCTTTGAGAAAATCAACAAGATAGATAAACCCTTAGCCAGACTCACTAGAGGGCGCAGGGAAAGCATCCTAATTAACAAAATCAGAAATGAAAAAGGAGACATAACAACAGATCCTGAAGACATCCAAAACACCATCAGATCCTTCTACCAAAGGCTATACTCAACAAAACTGGAGAACCTGGATGAAATGGACAAGTTCCTAGACAGATATCAGGTACCAAAGTTGAATCAAGATCAGGTTAATGATCTAAACAGCCCTATATCCCCCAAAGAAATAGAAGCAGTCATTAATAGTCTCCCAACTAAAAAAAGCCCAGGACCAGATGGGTTTAGTGCAGAGTTCTATCAGACCTTCAAAGAAGATCTAATCCCAGTTCTTCACAAACTATTCCACAAAATAGAAACAGAAGGTACTCTACCCAACTCATTCTATGAAGCCACAATTACTCTGATACCTAAACCACAAAAAGACCCAACAAAGATAGAAAACTTCAGACCAATATCCCTTATGAATATTGATGCAAAAATCCTCAATAAAGTTCTTGCTAACCGAATCCAAGAACACATCAAAACAATCATCCATCCTGACCAAGTAGGTTTCATCCCAGGGATGCAGGGATGGTTGAATATACGGAAATCCATCAACGTAATCCAGTATATAAACAAACTCAAAGATAAAAACCACATGGTCATCTCCTTAGATGCGGAAAAAGCATTTGACAAGATCCAACACCCATTCATGATAAAAGTCTTGGAAAGATCAGGAATTCAAGGCCCATACCTAAACATGATAAAAGCAATCTACAGCAAACCAGTAGCCAACATCAAAGTAAATGGTGAGAAGCTTGAAGCAATCCCTCTAAAATCAGGGACTAGACAAGGCTGTCCACTTTCTCCATACCTATTCAACATTGTACTTGAAGTCCTAGCCAGAGCAATTCGACAACAAAAGGAGATCAAAGGGATACAAATTGGAAAAGAGGAAGTCAAAATATCACTTTTTGCAGATGATATGATAGTATATATAAGTGACCCTAAAAATTCCACCAGAGAACTCCTAAGCCTGATAAACAGCTTCGGTGAAGTAGCTGGATATAAAATTAACTCAAACAAATCAATGGCCTTTCTCTACACAAAGAATAAACAGGCTGAGAAAGAAATTAGGGAAACAACACCCTTCTCAATAGTCACAAATAATATAAAATATCTTGGCGTGACTCTAACTAAGGAAGTGAAAGATCTGTATAATAAAAACTTCAAGTCTCTGAAGAAAGAAATTATAGAAGATCTCAGAAGATGGAAAGATCTCCCATGCTCATGGATTGGCAGGATCAACATTGTAAAAATGGCTATCGTGCCAAAAGCAATCTACAGATTCAATGCAATCCCCATCAAAATTCCAAATCAATTCTTCAACGAATTAGAAAGAGCAATCTGCAAATTCATCTGGAATAACAAAAAACCTAGGATAGCAAAAACTCTTCTCAAGTATAAAAGAACCTCTGGTGGAATCACCATGCCGGACCTAAAGCTCTACTACAGAGCAATTGTGATAAAAACTGCATGGTACTGGTATAGTGACAGACAAATAGACCAATGGAATAGAATTGAAGACCCAGAAATGAACCCACACACCTATGGTCACTTGATCTTCGACAAGGGAGCTAAAAACATCCAGTGGAAGAAAGACAGCATTTTCAACAAATGGTGCTGGCACAACTGGTTGTTAACATGTAGAAGAATGCGAATCGATCCATTCCTATCTCCTTGTACTAAGGTCAAGTCTAAGTGGATCAAGGAACTTCACATAAAACCAGAGACACTGAAACTTATAGAGGAGAAAGTGGGGAAAAGCCTTGAAGATATGGGCACAGGGGAAAAATTCCTGAATAGAACAGTAATGGCTTGTGCTGTAAGATCGAGAATTGACAAGTGGGACCTCATGAAACTACAAAGCTTCTGCAAGGCTAAAGACACCATCAATAAGACAAAAAAACCACCAACAGATTGGGAAAGGATCTTCACCTATCCTAAATCAGATAAGGGACTAATATCCAATATATATAAAGAACTCAAGAAGGTGGACTCCAGAAAGTCAAATAACCCCATTAAAAAATGGGGCTCAGAACTGAACAAAGAATTCTCACCTGAGGAATACCGAATGGCAGAGAAGCACCTGAAAAAATGTTCAACATCCTTAATCATCAGGGAAATGCAAATCAAAACAACCCTGAGATTCCACCTCACACCAGTCAGAATGGCTAAGATCAAAAATTCAGGTGACAGCAGATGCTGGCGAGGATGTGGAGAAAGAGGAACACTCCTCCATTGTTGGTGGGATTGCAAGCTTGTACAACCACTCTGGAAATCAGTCTGGCGGTTCCTCAGAAAATTGGACATAGTACTACCGGAGGATCCAGCAATACCTCTCCTGGGCATATATCCAGAAGATGTCCCAACCGGTAAAAAGGACACATGCTCCACTATGTTCATAGCAGCCCTATTTATAATAGCCAGAAGCTGGAAAGAACCCAGATGTCCCTCAACAGAGGAATGGATACAGAAATTATGGTACATTTACACAATGGAGTACTACTCAGCTATTAAAAAGAATGAATTTATGAAATTCCTAGCCAAATGGATGGACCTGGAGGGCATCATCTTGAGTGAAGTAACACAATCACAAAAGAACTCACACAATATGTATTCATTGATAAGTGGATATTAGCCCAAAACTTAGGATACCCAAGATATAAGATACAATTTGCCAAACGCATGAAACTCAAGAAGAATGAAGACCAAAGTGTGGACACTGTGCACCTTCTTAGAATTGGGAACAAAACACCCAGGGAAGGAGCTACAGAGACAAAGTTCGTAGCTGTGATGAAAGGATGGACCATTTAGAGACTGCTGTATCCAGGGATCCGTCCCATAATCAGCTTCTAAACGCTGACACCATTGCATACACTAGCAAGATTTTGCTGAAAGGACCCAAATATAGCTGTCTCTTGTGAGACGATGCCGGGGCCTAGCAAACACAGGAGTGGATGTTCACAGTCAGCTATTGGATGTATCACAGGGCTCCCAATGGAGAAGCTAGAGAAAGTACCCAAGGAGCTAAAGGGATCTGCAACCCTATTGTTGGAACAACATGATGTACTAACCGGAACCCTGGAGCTCTTGTCTCTAGCTGCATATGTATCGAAAGATGGCCTAGCCGGCCATCAATGGAAAGAGAGGCCCATTGGACTTGCAAACTTTATATGCCCCAATATAGGGGAATGCCAGGGCCAAAAGAATGGGAATGGGTGGGTAGGGAAGTGGGGGGCGCTATGGGGGACTTTTGGGATAGTATTGGAAATGTAATTGAGGAAATTATGTAATAAAAAAAAAAAAAAATAAAATAAAATACCATTCAGTTAATATATTTGGAGTCATTTAAAATCTATATTGAGAAAAACATAGGTATTTTCAGTATTTCTGTTGACAACCATCTACATAAGACTGTTCAATTGATAGTTGTTTTATATCAAACAACTTTTAAAATACTCATTTTTATTGTTAGAATATTTTATAAATTTTAAAGAATATGATAAAAAATGAAAGATATTTCAGGTTTTGAAGGAGGGGGCTCTCCAGAAGGAGTTGGGGTACAAAAAGGGAAAGAAGAATGTGATGTAAGGATATTTACTCAAAATATGTTTTTAAATGTTAAGAAATTCAAATACATTAGAATTATGTATCTTTTCTCATTATAATGCAATAAATATTTTTTAAAAAGAAAGACTATCTTCTTCACAAGTGCAGTTTAGTTTAATTGATAAAACATTGCACTATGTCACATTTAGTATTAAAAATAAATGACGCACACCAAATATTGGAGAAATGGATTTTTTTTTTTTTTTTTTTTTTTTGCAGGCATTTTAACTTTCCAGTGCTAAGCTTCCCAGCTTGTAGTGTTGGAAAAGCAAAACGGGAAAGTCCTGGCTGATCCTGATTAAGCAACTGTGGCTTTGCATTTGTTGGGATTTCTTTATCAGACTTTTGGTAGACTCCCAGTCTCCATGCCCCACCCCTACCACAGTTCAGCCAAAGTTCTCATTAGTGACAAGTCCTATAGAGTAATAAGAAAAAGCATCATTCACATTCATGGAATTCATATTAGAAGCCAGCCTTGACAGACATCTGGGGTATAAAAGAGATATTGGCTGCTGATTGTGTAGTCAATGTTCATTCAAGCAAATCAGAGCCATTCACTACTCAGCATTTAAAAACACACATACTTGTGGACTTCAGAGCAATGACTTGGTGTTGGCAGTAGCACTCCCAGTGCATAAATCTAAGTATTGTCTAAACCTATTGTGCTGTGATGAACAGCTACCATCCACTCTCACCTCTCTAAGATTCCTAGACTCCTAAGCTAGGACTGACGTAAATACCCCCTGTATGAGGCTAGCTCTCATGGCACCAGAAGGCACCAGATAAGCTTCCAAAAGAAGGAGATGACCAATAGTTATGATGTCTAGGAACCATCCATGGACAGCATGGCACTATAACCCTAAGAGTGTAGTGGCTGCATAAATACCTTGACAGCAAACAACAGCTCTCTCTTTGGATTTAAGACCCACTCAACAAGAGGCAAGCCATGTCTGATGCTGGAAACCTAGCTGACTAATCAGTGCTAGTGAAGTTGTGATTATCGGAAGAAATTTAAAACCACTAATTTACTAACCCAGAATAATCCCTAATAGTAATCTATAAACGTTTGTCCTTATACTCACAGATAAATGTAGTCTTCATCCCTCAACCAGGAATCTTCTTTTTGCAACAGATAAAGACCACTATAGAAAACCACAACCAATCAAAGTGCAGAGTTTTGGAACTCAGTCCCAATCGTCACATCTGTAAAATTCTACCACCTCTAAGGCTCAAAGAATTCCCTGTGGGATTCCCATTGTGGAAAATGCACTGGAAAGATTGTACAACCCAGAGGATCAGAGAGTTTGTTGTGAGAGTATGTCTCCTAATAATGTGAGAAGCTACACACATAAAATCTCACCAACATCAATGCCCAGTTGAGCTGAACAAGAATAACAACAATGGACATGCCACAATGGATAGAGAAAAAAACGAAACAAACCAGCCCGCAAGTCCTTAACCATGCACAAAGAACTATAGGCAACTAAAGAAAGATGACAGTAGGAGAGGAGGTCTTCCAGAAGGACAAGAACACCAGTTGGTTCTCCAATGCCAAATGACACCCCTAAGAAAATACATACAAGTAAAATTATATTGATTGAGCAGGTTACATTATATAAATATATATATATACTCATATACACATGAAATAAAAATAAATGAGAAAAGAGGGCATGACAGAGCATAGGGAGGGGTATAGGAGAGGGTTTGAATAGAGAAAATGAGAGGGAGAAATGCTTTAATTATATTACCATCTCAAAATAAAGTAAAATTAGAGAGTTTATGGCTAGCAAGAAAGTTAGAATCTATCTCATAAAAAGTATTAGGTCAATGCTCCCCACCCAACCCCATCTCCACTTTTATATAAACTAGAATCTGGACTACCCAAGGTTACATAGTGTGAGGCTAAACCAAATACTAAAGCAACTTACACTGGGTCTGATAACAAGGTCATGTCTCTTCTCTTCTCTTGTAGCCCAGGCTGGACTCAAACTGCTATATCGGAGAAAGATCCTATACTTCTCATCCTCCTGCTTCCATTTCCCAAGTGCTGAGATTACAAATGAAGGCCATCCAATTTTTGTGGTGCTAGGGACTGGACCTAGCCCCCACTCCCTGTCTCTAAAACCTCAACATTCTTCCTGCTCATGAATCCTGACCCACCATTTACTCTCAGCTCCTGGGGATTTCTAAAACCTCTTCTCTTAGACCACCATACTCAGTAATTTGTGCTTGGCCCTTCTACTGACCTTCTGGAAGCTGGTATGTAGTTAGTCCTCAGTATTGCCTCCCCATGCTCCCTGCACTGACATGATTCATTTCTCCTCCTTGCCCCATGCCATTCTCATCATCACAAAGTCACTCGGTCTCCCCTTCCTAGGGTGCTCTCCCACCTTCCCTCAAATCTCCCTAAACTTCCAAACGTTAGTACATTATCTAAGCTGGGAAATCTTTCTTCCTCATTAATATATACAGTTTCAGCCTTCAAGTATAAACTTTGATGACAAAACATTTTACTTTGATTTTATGTGGCTTTTTAAGACTTATACATTGATAAATTTTGGCAGTATTTAATATCTATTCATTCAGAGAAATGGGAATTGTCATGTGCTCTGATGAGAATATAAATTATTACAACTCTGTAATGCTATTCAAAGACCCAAAAGGCATAAAGCCTTTTGCCTGCAATTGTATAGTAGGAATCTATTTCAAGGACATCATCTGGGATGCATGTAGGATGTGTACTGTGGCAGTTTCTATAGACGCAAAATATTAGAAACCATATAAATGTCCACAAATAAAAGAGCAGTCTCATAAATCATGGCACATTCCATCATCATGAAAAGCACTATTGTGGAGAATATGTGTGACATGGAAAATCTTCAGAACATAATGACATTTTAAAAACAGCATATAAGACAGCATGTGTCAAAAAAAAAAAAAAAGACACCATGTGTCATCTCTCACCCTTTTTAAATCTATCGTAACATCCCTGGGAAAGGTTGACTAGAACACTTATCACCATGTTTTCTGGGCTCACTCCAGCAATGACACAATAAGAGATTCTATTTTTTTTCTTCTTCTTCATGTAAAATTTTATTAAATTTAATTTATTCACTTTGCAAACCAATATCAGCTCTCCCTCTCCTCCCAGTACCTCACACAGGTCCTTCTCCCATTCTACCTTCCCCTTCTCTTTTGTGAAGAGTAAGCCCCTTTCTGGGTGTCAGCCCCTCTCCCCCCGCCCCCTGTATCAAGTCCCAGAAGGACTAGGCACATCCTCTCCCAATGAGGCCAGACAACGCTGTCCACTTAGGGGCATGGGATACAGAGGAAGGCAGGAAACAGGCTCAGGGACAATCCCTGCTCCAATTGTTTGGGGACCCATATGAAGACCAAGCTGTTTATCTGCTTCATATGTGCATGGGGCCTAGGTCCAGCCCATTCTCTGGGAGCCCCCAACAGTCCAGGTGAGTTGACTCTGCTGGCCTTCCTGTGGAGTCCCTGACCTCTTCAGGTCCTTCAATCTTTCTCCCAACATGTTCCTGTCTGCAAGCACGACAAAGTATCAGTAAAAGTGTCATGGATTGATTCTTGCCCATGGGATGGGTTTCAATTTAGGGCAGTCATTGGCTAGCCATTCCCTCAGGCTCTACTCTATCTTTGTCCTTGCACATCCTCTAGGTAGGACACATTTTGGGTCGAAGGCTTTGTGGGTGGTTGCCGCCCTTATCCTTTCACTGGTTGTCCTGCTTAGCTATAGGAAGTGGCCATTTCAGGATCCATCTCCCCCACTGCTAAGAATCTCAGCTGTAGTAGCCTCCATAGACTGTCTGGGACCTCTCCCTATCCCAGGTCTCTGGCAAGTCCTAGAGATTGCACAGCCTGCCACCCATCCCCCCCCCACCCCCCATGATCTCCCTTGTTTCTCCTCTGCTCTCACTACATATGATCTCCAACCCTACCCCTGCCCTTCTCTGCTTAAGATCCCCTCTTCTACCCAGTTATCTTCTTCCATTGATTTCTGATACCTACCTTGTTTCCCCTTTTGGAAAAGATTCAACCATCCTCCCTTGGGCCCTTCTTTGGGTCTGTTGATTATAGCATGGTTATCCTGTACTTTATGCCTAATATCCAATTATAAGTGAATACATACCATGCATGTCCTTTTGGGGTTTACCTCACTCAGGATTTTATATTCCCAAGTTCTATACATTTGCATGCAAAATTCATGATGCCCTTGCTTTTAATACCTGAGTAATATTCCATTGTGTAGATAAATCACTTTTTCTGTATCCATTCTTCAGTTGATAGACATCTGGGTTGTTTCCAGTTTCTGGCTATTATAAATAAGCTGCTATGAACATAATTAAACAAATGGTTCCTGTGGTATAGTGGGGCATCTTTTGGGTAGGAGTGGTATAGCTGATTCTTGAAGTAGAACTATTCCCAACCTTCTTAAAAACTGACAAATTGATTTCTAGAGTGGTTGTAGAAGTTTGTACTCCTACCAGCAGTGGAAGCCTGTTCCCCTTGCTCCACAACCTCACCAGCATGCACAGTCCTTTTAGTTTTTAATCTTAGCCATTCCGATGAGGGTAAGGTGGAGTCTCACTTGTTCCAATTTGCATTTAGCTTATGACTAAGAATGTTGAACATTGCTTTAGCTGCTTCTCAGCAATTAAAGATTCCTCTGTTGAGAATTCTCTTTAGCCTTTATGCTGTTTTTAATTGGGTTATTTGTGTTGTTGATGTATAACTTCTTGAGTTCTTTATATATTTTGGATATTAGCCCACTTTCAGATATAGGATTAATGAAGATCTCCCAATCTGTAGGCAGCTGTTTTGTTCTAATGATGGTGTACATTGACTTACAGAAGCTTTACCAGTTTCATGAAGTCCTGTTTACTAATTCTTGGCCTTAGTGCCTGAGCCATTCATATTCTGTTCAGGAAGTTGTATCTTATACCAACGAACTCCAGGCTATTCCTCATTTCCTGTTCTATTAAATTAAGTGTGCCTGATTACATTGAAGTCATTGATCTATTTAGACTTGAGTTTTGCTCAAGGTGATAAATATGGATCTATTTGCATTCTTCTACATACACACATCCAGTTAGACCAGCATCTTTTTTTTTTTTTTTTTTTTTTTTTGAAGATGCTCTCCCTTTTTGTATGCTTCTGGCTTTTGTCAAAAATCTAGTGTCAGTAGGTGTGTGGGTTTACTTCTGGGTCTTCAGTTCTATTCTATTGATCAACATGTCTGTTCATATACCAGTACCATGCATTTTTTATTATTATTGCTCTGTAATACATCTTGAAATCAGGGATAGAGATACCTCCAGAAGTTCTTTTTTTTTTTTTTTTTTTTTTTGTTCAGGATAATTTTAGCTACCCTGGGTTTTTTGTTTTTCCATATGAAGTTGAGCATTGTTCTTTCAAGATCTGTGAAGAGTTCTGTTGGAATTGTGATGGTGTTTACATTGAATCTGTAGATTGCTTTTGGTAAGATGAGCATTTTTGCTATGTTAATCCTACCAATCCATGAGCAAGGGAGATCTTTCCATCTTTAGATATCTTCCTCATTTTTTTTTCTTCAGAGACTTGATGTTCTTGTCATACAGAATTTTCACTTGTTGGCTAGAGTTACACTAAGGTATTTTATATTATATGTGGCTATTGTGAAAGGTACTGTTTCCACAACTTCTTTCTCAGCCAGTTTATTGCTTTTATAAAGGGGTGCTATTGATTTTATTTACTTATTTATTTTTAGTTAATTTTTTTGTGCAGTCACTTTACTGAAGGTGTTTATCAGTTGTAGGAGTTCTCTGGTAAAAATTTGGGGGTCATTTATGTATACCATAAAAGCGATAGTGTGACTTCTTTCAAATTTGCATCCCTGGGATCTCATTTAATTGTTTTATTGCTCTAGCTAGAGTTTCAAGTAGTATATTGAAGAGATACTGAGACAGTGAACAGCCTTGTCTTGTTCCAGATTTTAGTAGAAATGCTTTAAGTTTCTCTCCATTTAATTTGATGTTGACTATTCTCTGAAGGACTTTAGATTTGTCAAATGCTTTTTATGCATCTAGTGAGATGATCATGTGGTTTTTCTCTTTTTATGTTTGATTACATTGACGGATTTTTGTATATTGAACCACCCTTGTAACTGGGAAGAAGCCTACTTGATCATGGTGGATAGCGTCTTTGAACACATCCAAGGTGTACTTGGATTCCATTTGCAAATATTTTATTGAGTACTCTTGCATCAATGTTCATAAGGGAGATTGATTTGAAGTTCTCTTCTTTGTTGAATCTTTTTGTGATTTAAGTCACTTAGGCCTCACAGAATGAGTATGGCAGTGTTCCTTCTGTTTCTATTTTGTGGAATGTTAAGGCCTAGGTAAAATATTAAGGCCTAGATAGAATGCTAAGGTCTAAGTAAAATTTTAAGGCTTAGGTAAGTTACGTGGCTAGCCTGCCATTATAAGGAAACTTACTCACATGTTTCTGTTCTTACCAGGAAACTTCCTAATGCCAAGATTGATTACATATTCTATTATAGTCTTTACTCTTGGAAACCAATTACAATAAAATCAATAGAACTGTTTTTTATAGTTAACCACAATAAGCTTAGACCTGAACCAACCACCCAACAGCACTTCCTGCACCTGTGTATAAGCTTTTATGGTAATGGCTGTCCCTGGGATAGACCCCAACATAAGAGAGACACTTGCACCAATATAAGAAACTTTTTGGAATAAGACTTCCATTTTGAGAAGTGGTCCAGTAAAGTTTAAGTTTCCAAGACCTCCCTGGAAATAGACATGTGCATGGGTAGCTGATACCCTTGTTGACAAATTAAGACATGAATGCTGCACAAGTACCATTTTGACAGACAAGTTAGGACATGAATATTAGAAAAGACAAGTCCCCTGCCACAGGTGAATATCCCAACCGATGGAAGCAGGATCAATGTACCGCAAAGACATGTTCCTAAGGAAATCACCTATCCGCAAATCCTAATTGGTGAAATAATTTAGCACAGATGTTTGTGGATTTGGGGCTTTAAAACCCTGCAGAATTTTAACTCAGTGCCAAGGTTCAGGTCCTGAATCTTGGAGAGTATAATCAATAAACTATCACTGTCTGACTTAGATCAGTGTTTGTGTGTCTTGTGGGGCAATTCCTGGACCCTAACAAAATGGTTTCAGGAATATTGTCATTAGCTCTTCTTTGAAAGCCTAGTAGAATTCTGACTAAAAACTTCTGGCCCAGGGCTGCTTTCGATTGGGAGACGTTTAATGACAGTTTATATTTCCTTAGGGGTTGTAAGACTATTCAGATAGTTTACCTGATCTTGATTTAGCTTTGGTACTGGTATCTGTCTAGAAAATCATCCATTTCATTTAGACTTTCCAATTTTGTGGTGTTCAGGCTTTTGAAGTAAGACCTAATGATTTTGTGAATTTGCTCAGTGTCACTCGATATGCCTCCATGTTCATTTCAGGTTTTAAATATTTGAATGTTGTCTACTGTCTTTTGGTTAATTTGGCTAAAGGTTTGTCTATGTTGTTGATTTTCTCAAAGAACCAGTTGTTGGTTTCTTTGACTCTTTGTATTGTTTTCTTTATCTCTAATTGATTTTCTCTCTGAGTTTATTTCCTGACATCTCCTCCTCCTGGATGTGTTTGCTTCTTTTTTTTCTAGAGCCTTCAGATATACTTTTAATTCATTAGTATGAGAACTGTCTGATTTTTTATGAGGTCACTTAGTGCTATGAACTGCTTTCACTGTGTCTCATAAGTTTGAGTATGTTATGCTCTCATTTTCACTGAATTCCTTTTTTTTTTTTTTCTTTATTTCTTCCCTGACCCAGAGGTCATTAACTAGAGAGTTGTTCAGTTTCCATGAGTATGTAGGCTCTCTGGTGTTCCTGTTGTTGAAGTCCATGGTGACCTGATAAGATGCATGGGGATATTTCAATCTTCTTGTATCTGTTGAAGTATGTTTTGTGACTGGTTATATGGTCAATTTTGGAGAAGGTTCTAAACGTACTGAAGAGAAGGTATATTCTTTTGTGTTTGGGTGAAATGCTCTATAAATATCTCTTAGGTCCATTTAAATCATAAACTTTGTTAGTTTTGTTATTTTTCTGCTTAGTTTCTGTCTCAATGATGAGAGTAGGGTGTTGAGGTCTCCTATTACTAATGTGTGATTTAGGCTTTGGTAATGTTTCTTTTGTGAATGTGAATGCCCTTCCAATTTAGACATAGATTTTCAGAATTGAGATGTTCTCTTGGTGGATTTTGATGAGTATGAAGTATCCTTTTCATATCTTTTTAAATTATGTTTAGTTGAAAGTCTACTTTACTATATATTACAATGGCTGCTACTCTAAATTGTTTTTTGGGTCCATTTGCTAAGAAAACCTTTCTTCAGCTCTTCAAAATAAGATAATGACTATCTTTGTTGCTGAGATATGTTTCTTGTATACAGAAGAACGATGGATTCTGTTTACTCATTCATTTTGTTAGCCTGTGTCTTTACTGGGGAACTGAGCCCATTGATGTTGAGAAACATTATTGACCAATGATTGTTACTTCCTATTATTTTGATGTTGGCAGTAGTTATGTATGTGTGTTTCTCTTCTATTGTTTTTAATGGCATAAAATTATTTATTTCTTGTGTTTTCTTGACTTTAGTTAGTCTTGCTCAGTTGGAATTTTCCTCCTAGTACCCTCTGAAGGGCTGGATTAGTGGAAAGGCATTGTTTGAATTTGGGTTTGTCATGATATATCTTGGTTTCTCCATCTATGTTGATTGAAAGTTGTGCTGGGTGTCAGTAGTCTGGGCTGACATCTGTGGTCTCTTAGTATCTGCAAGACCTCTGCCCAAGCCATTCTAGCCTTTGGAGTTTCAGATGAGAAATCGGGTGAAATTCTCATAGTCTGCCTTTATATTCTACTTGGCCTTTTTTCCCTTGCTACTTTTAAAATTCTTTCTTTGTTCTATATATTTAGTGTTTTGATTTTGTGTGGTGGGTGGATTTTCTTTTCTGATCAAATCTGTTTGGTGTTCTATAAGCTTCTTGTACCTTTATAGGCATCTTTTTCTTTAGGTTAGGAAAATTTTATTCTATTATTTTGTTGAAGATGTTTTCTGTACCCTTGAGTTTGGAGTCTTCTTCTACTTCTATTATTCTTACATTTGGTCTTTTTATAATATTCCAAATTTCCTGAATGTCTTATGTCATGAATTTTTTAAATTTTGCCTTTTCTTTGACTGATATATTGATTTTTTTTTTTTTTTACTGTATCTTCTTCACCTGAGATTCTTTCTTCCATCTCCTTTATTCTCTTGGTGATGCTTATGTATGTAGTTCTTGTTCTCTTTCCTACATTTTCCAACTCCAGGATTGCCTCAGTTTTTGTTTTATTGTTTCCATTTTCAAGTTCAACTCTTGGGCAGTTTTATCCATATCCTTCACCTGTTTGATTTTATTTTCCTATATTTCTTTATACTTATTTGCTTCTACTTTTAATGCCTTTCTCAACCTCTTTGAATGTGTTTTTCCTGTATTTCCTTAAGGGATTTATTCATGTTCTCTTAAAAGGTCTCTATCATGTTTAGAAAGATTTTAGATCCTCTTCTTTTGCTTCAGTTTCATTAGGATAGCCAGAGTTTGTTATAACAGGATAGCTGATCTCCCGTGGTGCCATATTGCTCTGGGTCTTGTTGATTGTGTTCTTATGCTGTCCTTTAGGCTTCTGGTTTTCCCTGGTGTTGGCTGGAGAATCCTGATGGCAGCAGGTCTTCTCAAGAAAGAAATGGAGGAGCTGTGGGTCAGACAATGGAGGTCAGGATATCCTATTCTATTGGTTGTGCCTCAAATAGACACCATTTTGCAAGCTATGTGAAGGGTCAACCTACTCTGTAAGCTGTCTTCCAGTCAGACCCTACTAGCATGGTGGTGGTCAGATCCAAATCTGCAGACAAGCTAGGGTGACAGGCAGACCCAAATGGGTGGTCAGGCAGTATTCCAAGCTGGTTTTGGGAACACCTAAGGTTTCTACAGGGAGGCAGGACTCTCTTGGAGTCCTACAAGGCTTCCCTGGATCAAGAAGCAAGGCTAGAGATAGACAATCTGTTTTCTTCTTTTTAATTAAGTTCTCTAACAGTTAAACGATAAACGTGTTACATTATAAATAAAATTTAAAACTATTTTAAATGATGTATTGGTTACTTTTCTCTTACTGTCATAAAACACCATGATCAAAAGCAACTTCTGGAAGAAAGAGTTTATTTTGGCTGACAACTCCAGGAGGACAAGTTTCTATCAGGGCAGGGAGGCTGGGTAACTAGTGACTGGCATGGCAGCAGCAGCAGCAAGCTAACAACTCACATCTTCAAGTGTAGGAATGAAGCAGAAAAGGTCAAATTGAAACAAGATGAAGCTCTCTAATCTCAAAGCCTACTCCCAGAGATATACATTTTTTAGTCAGTCACACCTCCACTGGTCTCACACTTGGCCCTTCCCACTTCTGCTTTAGCTCCCAGGATTAAATGGAGATGTTATTTAGGCCTACCAAATCAGCCTGTCTAGTTTCAGAGAACCTCATAACAGCTCAGGTCACCACTGATTCTCTGACCCTTCCAACTCTGCCTCAGTGAAGACTCAACACTCTGATAGCCACCATGCATTTTCAACAGCCTGCAATATTCATCTGCTTCCTTTATTTGGGAAGGAATTTGAGTCCCTGAAGTGTACAGGGAAAATACTCTTGACTCGAAGCCTTCAAGGGTATAGTGCCACTCTGGATTTAAACAAGCGTCTATTTATCTTGTCACTTAGTGGAAAATCAAAGAGCTAAACAGGTTACTTCCCCCAAACTGCAAACTCTGGGCTTCTTTACTAAGTCAACACTCCTTGGAAGTACACCTTTCCTCCAGAGAGTCCAAGAGGCTACTTTGTGATTGTAATTCACATAATTCCTGAATAGATAGTATTTCAATCCATTCTAAGGTTCCTGGCAGGTGTGTGAGTGCTTCTCACTATCACCCCAATGTTCTGGATTCTCAAAAGAAGACACACATACATAGCCTTATATTTTACATACCTTAAACAACATGACTGGGCCACTCCCTAACTCCCTAACTGTCTAACATATACAGTTCCTGTATGATATTCCTGAGTTAATACTTACTAAATCTATATTTTGTCTTTGCTCCACTGGACCCTGCTGTGCAGCTCTCCTGAAGCTGTTTTTGCCCTGCACTTACATGTTGGTGGTCTCACCCTCCTACACCTTTCCAGCTTGGTCTGTCTCCTATGCCTTCATCATGGCAGAATCTCCTCTTTGGCCTCCCCTGGTCCCTTCCCTAGAATCCTAAAAGTCCTGCCTGTCTCTCTGTCCAGCCATTGGCTTTCAGTAACATTATTGACCAGTCAAAAAACAACTAGGGACAGGCTCCCTTTAGTCCTATGTGCAGGACATTGCAAACAGGTTTTTAGTAACATAATTAGCACAAGAACACAACCTGCAGCAATTCCAACCTGGACACTGTGATTGAGTAACTCTAAATGGTCATGCTGCCACACCTGATCCAAGAAGGCCCTTGGCAAACACTGGCAAGATCATGGCCACAATGCCTGAGCACATGCGCAGCCAATATCAGAGAGCAAATGACCTTCTCCAGGATGTCTGTGACATTTCCGTAAAGCTAATAACTATGTTCTATAGACAGAGTGATCAGTCTGGGCCAACAAGACAACTCAGCAAGTAAAGATGCTTGTCTCTAAGTCTGATGGCTGAGTTTAATCCCTGGGATGCACGTAGTGAAAGAAAAGAACTGACTCTGGTAAGGTGTCCTCTTGTGAGGGTCCTCTGGTAAGACCTTCACACTTACACCCATGCCCACACAGAGTAACTTAACTAACGTAAAAAACAAAATAAAACAAAACAAAACAAAACAAAAAGCTTGCTTAAAAAGTAACCAGTCTTCAACACTCTAAAAAGCTCAGAGTACATCTCTGCTGATATTTGGTCTCCTCACTTTATGTAAATATTCTAAGCTTTTACTCTAAAATTTAAAAACAACCTATTTCCAATCATTGTCATGCATTACCATTAATGCAGTATGTTGGCAAAGAGCTCAGTAAGTGGCCTTGGCTCCTGATAACAGTGTTTTCAGAGCTGTTTGAAACAGAAGGGAACCAAGAGTGACACCGTGCTAATGAGTGTGTACTCTTCCTCATTGCACAGAGGAGCTGACATTGAGGTTGGTAGCATATTAAAAGGGAAATGAATGATGAGATTGGAAGTCCCAGCATTGTACCATTCGTGGACACCAGCAGCATTCGCAAGCAGCTGCTTTATTCCTTTTGATCACAGAAAAGTACGTGAGGAGTGGCTTTGCTTTATCTGTTAGAAGCTATCTGGTAAAAGGAGCACTTGCTAATAATTAACTAGAAATGGCTCTGAAGAAGATTTTAACACTCTCAAAACGACTGAGCAAAGTTCAAATGAGAAAGTGTTTGCCTGGAAGTATAAGGACTCAAGTTTGATCCCTCAGAACTTACCTAAAATCAGCTAGGTGTGGTGTTAGGGTAGAATTATCTTTCTCCCTCCCCCCGTTCTGTGTGTGAGTGTGTGTATTTGTGTCTGTACATGTATGTATGTAATAAAAATTAATAATAAAAAAAGAGGCCATGAATTTGAAAAAGGGCAAAGGAAGAGTTGGGAAGTAAAGGGGGAGATGAGACGATTATATTATTATCTCAAAAGAATAAAAGTAGTATAAAAAGGGAGACCACATAGACACACAGAAGCCAAGGTGGAGTCAGGTAGACTAGGCTCTATGGTGAAAAAGTCACAGCACCACAAAAGCTCAGGTTGTTTATTGTGTACAGTTGTACAGGAAGGTTAATACATGCAGCTGAACAAGAAGGTTGGTTATTACATACAGAGAAACAGGAGGACGCATTGTTATACTCATCTGAACAAGAAGATGGCTTAGCTAATCTCAGTATGAGTAGTCTCTGTTGGACAGCAGTGTTCAGCACATAAACATCCAAGAGGAGAAGTCTGTGCCCACTGGCCACATCCACATACAGAACTGAGGAGGGCTGTGTAATCCTCTGAGCCTCCCAGGAAGACTGCTACCTCCACGGGCTGAGGCATTGGAATCCTTGACATGGCCATGTCAACAATGTACTTCTACGCCAGACTTGCTCCCAAAAATGCTCAATCTGGGAAGAGAGGGGGTATGGGTGAGTGTGATCAAAATACATTATATGCATCTATAGAATTCTTAAAAATTAATATTTTTAAATTGCAAGAAGACATACAAGATTAGAATTTTTTTCATTTTGCTTTACTTCTCCTTTTCCTTACCCAATTTGTTGAGATGATCAGGCACTGACAGAATCCTAAAACCTCAACTTACAAGCTGGTGTACGAAAAGTCAGTGAAAATGAGTGTTTTCTGTGCTACTGAATGCAGACTACACAGTTGCCTATTTGCAAAGTGCATATTGAGAAACCTGAAGAAACCCTGTAACAGTCCATGAAACACAGGCCATTTATATTGTGTGTCTTCTTGTTCCCTCCCAGCCTTTGGCTTTCGGAATGTTAAAAACATGTAATTATCTTTGAGTTACTCTCTCAAACTCTAGCTTCAGACAAGCCCTTCAGTTTGAACTTGCAAATTTCTTAAAATAAAACTCCCTACTGATGAAAATAAATGTCTTCATATACAATTATTGTCAGAAACAATTAACTCCATAACTCAATCAAATTGTGATTTTATTACCTATCAACAAACATACACCAGAATCTATTTTCAGCTTACTGTGGCCTACATAATAAGTAGCTAAAAATTCCTTCAAAAAATACATCCTCCAGCCCTCCACTAGATCACTGAGGTTGGATGCTAATGCAAATAATGTTTGAATGCTTTGAAAAACATACCCTTTTATATAAGCTTTCTGACATATGAACTTTCATGTCCATGCAATAGTGCCTGACTTTCTACATAGATGCTGGGAGTCAGATGTCTGGTCCTCATCATCACACTTAAGTTCTGAGCCATCTCCCCTGTTTGTGCAATTGGTTCTTATCTCTTCATCTACTCTTAATCTCAGGTAAAAACTTAATTTGAATTCTATTTTTAAACATTTATGTATATATGTATTTACTTACAGTGTATGTGTGTAGAAGAGTGTGTGTAAGAGACAGAGACAGAGATGATTGACACATGTGTATGGAGGTTGGAAGAGAACTTGCCAGAGTTGGTTCTCTCCTTTTACCATGTGGGTAAACTGAGGTCACCAGTTGTCACAGAATACCCTGAAGTTACCAGTTGTCACAGAATATACCATTACTAGCTGAGGCATCTTGCCAGCCCCACCTTTTCCCTTTTAATATGTGTTTATTTTGTGTGTAGGAATTCACCTTTAAAAAAAGTTTCCATGATACTCAAAGATTATTATCCTCAAGAGCTTTCAGGGCTACTCTGGTGTACCTACTTGCTAGGATGCTGATACGTTTATAAGCACAGGCTATATTACCTGTCATGCATGTGTCAGATAAAACATGTAGCATATTATGTCAAGATGTGCATGATAAGATTAGATGCTCAGAGCACTGATCATATAAGCCATGATCATACCAAGAAGGCAATTTGTATTCAGCAGTTAAATTGAACAGAGTAGAGAATAAGCCATAGTCCTTGATGAAACGATTTCAGTTTTAGTCATCTGATCTGCTACCTTTCCTGTGTGGTAATCATTAGTAAGACCTTCCTTTACCCAAAAAACTCACTCTCCCACATGCTAGCATTGTATCTGTAATCTCCACGTTTACCAAGGCTACTGAATCTGGAACAAAGACCTCCAAGAGCACAATGGCCCTCTCTATGTAATTTTAAGCAAATTAAATATAGCTGGTGACACTCAATATTTTCACATGTCCTATGTGCCTAGGTTTCTAAGAATCATGTTACAGACCTTTGGCTGATTGTTTTATAGGTTAATGTAATACTATATAAGCCTGTTCAGATAGTAATTAGCTGGATAAGATAACCCCTAGCAATATTACCTTGAGCTAGACTTCATTTCTTCCTCATAGGAAAGAAACTAGGAAGTAGATTTCCAGGATATAGCTTGCCAAATATGCACACAATGCTGGATTTCATCCCTAGAACTGCATCAACCTGGCATGGTGGTACACTTCGTCACTTCTAGTGCTTGGGAGGCTGAACAGGAGATCAGAAGGCCTTGAATACATAGAGGAACTCTATCTCAGGAAGAAATCAAATAATGACAACAGTAAAAACAAATGAACAACAGTGAAACTCAAGCTAGGATCTTCCACTATGAAATGCTGTGGTTTTCCAATTCAAATAAATGTATAACTATCCATAAAGTGATTTAACTACATAAAATCTGTCTTGCTCTGCATGAAAATAAGAAAGTATTCAGCATGATAATACATACATTTTCACTTTGCTACTTATGGTCAGTTTGAGAAAAGAAGTGTATTTTCTAGTATAACCTTAGAGTCTTACCATGAGGTCATGTTTTTTAAAATAAACAAATGACAAATCTTGGATGAATTTGTTCAAACAAGTTAGAAATATTTAATCAAAAATTTATGAAAGAATTGCTCAGAAATGTTTAGTTTTTTTACTAAAAATAAACATAGAAAAAAGAAACAGGCAATGGCTGGTACATGGGGTAGAGTGCAATGGTCGAAGGAAATAAATGAGAACAAAAAATTGAAGATACCACAGTGAAATGCAGTGCTTTCTGTGACAACTTGAAAAAACAACAAATGTAAATAAATACAAAGGGGTTTTAAACGAAATAATAAAAACTCTTTACAAAAAAAAAAAAAAACCCGTTTACTAAAAGAAAGTTTACAACAAAAAAGACATTGAAATTTACCTTTCTATAAGCTGGAGAAGAACTGGATATATTACACTGGTGGACAGGATATTAGCAAAACACAGGTTTCCATCCTATGATTCTGTAAGTATCCTGTAGAATGGATCACTAATAATAGAATACTTTGATAAAGTTACTGCTATTTGCTATGGATTTGGTTTATTGTTTATATTATATTAATTGGATTCCCAAATTACACAGCAATTCATATGTCTACATGTAAGATGCTATGGGTGCCTGCCCCCCAGTTGGCTCTAATTGGTAAATAAAGTTGCCAGCAGCTAATAGTTGGGCAGAGTGACAGAGGCAGGACTTTAGATTTCCCAGGTAAGGGAACCCAGTGAAGAAGGATTTAGAACTGCCATGCTAAGGAAACAGAAAGATCAGTCCTGAGATGTGCAGGACAGAAAGACAGCCACCATGTAAGAGTAGGAGATTGTGGCCCAGGAGGGCTGCAGGCCAGGGTGGCCAGGATGGAATACAGGTTTTAGTAAGTAATAATTCAAGAATATTGGAAGGAAGAGTCTGCTAGCCTCATGGAGGTTTGAAAGTAACTCCACTATTGTGCTATTTAGGGCATATTAAAATAGATGTCTCTCTCTCTCTCTCTCTCTCTCTCTCTCTCTCTCTCTCTCTCTCTCTCTCTCTCTCTGTGTGTGTGTGTGTGTGTGTGTGTGTGTGTGTGTGTGTGTGTGTGTGCCTTTTGAGAATCAAGGACATTTTGACAGGTGGCAAGAGACATGCACCACCACTGGTGGGACAATTTGAGTACACTTATTAATTAATACAACAGGTTTTAATTGCTCTTATTGGCCAATGAAGTAAAGAAAGCCCATGACAGCTATATTCTGCAAGAATTCACAATCATCATAAGCAAATGCCTTCTTTGATAAGTTTTGCCTTATAAAAATATTTATTGAAGAAAAGCAAACTGAATGAAAGGGGTGATAACCTGGGATGTTTGCACATACCCATATGAAAATGCTGCACAGACAGATCCTGCAGTTAGAAGTCTATTCTGTACTTATTCTTCAGCTTGTGGGGAATGTATTCTCTCAATTAAGAAAAGAAGAGGTCTTCAGCATTATCAGATAGTCTTCCCTATGTTCTGTAAAATTCAGCTTTGAGTTTTAATAAATAGAAATCAAGACAAGGTTGGAAAACATATTTATTTCTCAGGGAAATACTAATGGAATAGAATTAGCAGTAGGGGTAGGTACAAGCATAGAGGAAAATGTGACTATGTATCAAGAACATTTTTTTCTCATCTTAGTCATGTTATTTATATAATAAGGAAGCTTTTGTTTCCATATACATGCTTTGTTTCCATATCCTTGATAAAAATGTCTATATTTTAAGAAAAAATATTTTCAAAAAATTTAAAAGAATTGACCTGGTGACTATTAAGCATTTGAAAAAATTGAATGTCAATTACTTCTAGGCCTTCCTTCAACTCTCAAAAGTATTCCAGTTAGTAGTGGGTTAATATATATACATTTTATATATATATAAACATATATATATAAAGTAGTGGGTTAATATATAAACATATATAATGTGTTTAGGAATATATATATATATATATATATATATATATAAATACATATATATTCCTAAACACATTAATACATATTCAAACACATACACCTCTATAGCAATAATTAACGAAAAAAGAGGTCATGAATTTGAAAGAGAACAAAGAACTGTGAAAGGAGAATTTGGAGGGAGTAAAGGAAAAGATGGAGCTAATAATATCTAAATAAAACATTTTTTAAAATATTCCAGAAAAGTTTTTTTAATGTAGGACAGAAATCTGTCATGAATTATATAATGAACAGATAAAGTAACTATAATGAACAGATAAAGTAACTATAATGATATAGTTTAATGAACAGATAAAGTAACTTTCCAACATCCTCCCTACTTCCACAAGAAATTACCATGCAATTACCATTAGAGTTGGGGATGTCTCCCCAGTTGGAGTCAATTTGCCAAGGCACACTTCTCCCTAGCTGCTGTACCCTGTACTCTTGTAACCCTGGTAAGTTCTTGGGAGTGTGGTGTGTGTGCATGTGTGCACATGAGGTTTTCTTTCTCAGTTGTTCCTTTCATTTTATTCTAAAGAAAGATCTCACTGGTTCTGCTAATGCAGCTAGTGTGAGGCCCCAGGGAGCCTTCTGTCCCCACTCTCGCAGTGCTTGGATTACAGGCAAACAATACCATTTTACAGGTGCTTGGCAAACACTTTATCATCTGAACCATCACTCCAGCCCTATAATGTATTTGTTTCAAGTCTGTGAGCATAGACTATCACATAGTCTGCTAATGTGGAATATCCATCCCTCTTTAAAGAGCCAGCAGCCATCAAGGTCGGGTGTTGCCAGGTTCTATTTCCAATGGCAATCTGAGAGCAGCTGTCCTCCCCAAATCCACAGGAAATTGTCATGCCAGAGGCTCTTGTGTTGTCTCTCAGTAGGTCACTGTCTTAAGAAAGTAAGAGACAAGCAGCAGGTTCACTGCCCTCCCCTACCCACCCCAGGATTTAGCTGGGCTTTATTTCAGCCTGGTGACTCCAGTCCTTTCAGTTGCTGAAGAATGCAAAGTGTTGCCAAGGAATTTTGTAGTCCTCAGCAGGTGGCTGCATAAATTACAGAACTGCATTCTGGAATCTGAGGACAATGGTTGCTTGTGTCCACATGCATGAGGGCACTTTGGAAAAGAATTCAGACCAAATGCTCATCATATTTCTCAACAGATTCTAAAAAACCAATGTCATTTATCATCTTCTTTCCTTTTTTAATGAAGTGAAGTTGGGTTTATATTTCAATATAGATTAAAAGTGGAGGGATTAAAAAAAGAGAGAGAGAAGGTTGGAAAGAACATACACCCAGTGTGTGGGCATAGGATTCTCAAAGAAAAGTTTCCTGTAAATTCTAAATGTTTATGGATACACAAAACCATCAACATGTCAGAGTCAAAGTAGGGACTTGAAACAGTCATATCCACAATCAAGAGCAGAGAGAAATGCACACATGTGTGCTTAGTGTTCAGCTCATTCTCTATATTCATGTCATCCAGGATCCTCAGCCTAAGGAATGGTGCCACCCACAATGGACTGACTCTACCTGCATCAACTAAAGTAATCAAGACAGTCTTCCAAATACTCTCAGAGGCCAAACCAGATCCAAACACTTAACTCTTCAGGGTGACTCTCTTTCCAGGTGACTCTAGGTTCTGTCCAGTTAACAATTGAAACTAACCAGCATACCAATGAAGAAAATAAAAACCACCACCTATCTCTTGGATGGAGTTTAACTTTATAGAAATCAACAAATACTTTTTCAAATTATTTTTAGATTTATTGTGTGTGTGTGTGTGTGTGTGTGTGTGTGTGTGTGTGTGTGTGTATGAATGCTTTGCCTGCATGTACATCTATGCATCACATGCATATGTGGTACATGCAAGTGATAAACTTCCATGTGGATGCTGGGAATTGAACTAGGAGACTTTACAAGAACAAGTACTCTTAACCTCTGAGCTAACTCTCCAGCCCCAACACCAACAAAGACTTCATAACTTTTTAAAAGTGCAAACAGTGAATTAATCTATATGAGTAGAATGAAACTGATGGAAGATATCAGTACTTCAGATAAAACTGAAGTCTTCGAAAAAAAAAAAAAAACCAAAAAAAAAAAAAAACTGAAGTCTTTTAAATGACACTTAAATTTCTTTATCGATACAGTTAATTGCTTTATCTCTGTGCCTGATTTCAGATATATAAATATAGTTTTCAGTTTATTTTTCTTTAGCTGATGAAGCTATACCCGTCGGCTTTCATCTCAGTAGTTGTATTTTGCAATACTGTAGTAATTTGTTATTTTAAATGATTTTGAAATACTCTTTAAGTTTATGTAGCAGTGTTTGACTTACACTTCTATGCATTTTTCATGGTTGCTCTGGGAACAATAAAATGGTTCTATATTTATGATCTATTAAAAAAAACAATATTTTACCAATATGAGGAAAATAGAGAGCTCTTTTAACTACATATATTCCTTTTTCCTCTAAGCTATACTTACCATGTTTTACTTCTGTACACACTGAAATTCTATCAAAGTTCTTGTTTTTACTCTACAATACCATATATTTTAAAGACCTTATAAGGAAAAAGCTTTTTATACTTAACCAAATGTTCACCATTTTTGTTCTTCCTTTTGTTCAGTTATGAAGAGCTGGTTTTGTTGTGGTATATTCACCAGAGAAGACTGTTCGAACATGGGTTTAAGCCAATAGAAAGTCTTTATTAGCTAGCCAGCAACTACACTAGGTGTGAGATCCCAGTGTAGCACTGAGCCTTTCTCAGGGTGAGCTTTTAAGCACAAAGACCATGCTCTGGGTTTGTTGTGGGAAATATTAAAAATAATGCGCCATGTTCCCGTACTACTGCCAGCAACTTTCTACCCCATTGCAATCCCACCAGCTCGGTCTCTAGCTAGCCCCACAGCAACCAATCACTGTGACCAGCTCTGGTTCGCTTGTCCTTGGAGCTGCTAGTTTGTTCTCAGCCATAAATTCCTAGAGTTGACGGTCCCACATTCCAATAATCAAGTAGAACTGCCAAGTTCCCGAGCTACTTTCTGCCTCAGTGCAGTTCTGTTGGGTTACTCTCTGCTCACCAACTCTCCCCAAGTTCCCTTCACTGCCACACCAGCCCCACACAACCCATTCAACCCGCTGTCAGCTGCCTCAACACCCAACAACCCGGTAGAAACAAAACTCTAGAAGCGTATGATTAACAAGTCAGATTTATATATCCATAAATTCTCAGATCACAAGATGCCAATACAATAATTTCAGAACCAATTGATAAAGACAAAAGCTGCCCACCAATTTTAGACAAATTATGCCAAATTTCTAACCTTTATGATATCATAACTACCTGTGGCTATTTAAAGCCACGTTGGTTCAGGTTCTTCTTCCTGTCCATCTGCCTCCATCTCGGTCAGCTTTTTCTCCCTCTCAGATGCCTCTGTCTCTGTAACTCTTCACTCTGTCTCCCTTTTCTCTGTCCAATCGCCAGCCTCCTGCTGCACTAGTATTTTAATGTAATTGGACAGGGAAAATCCTGCCTCATATGTTGACACACTTCAGTTAACAAAAACAGTTAGTCAAAAGCAGGACTACAGACGCTAAAAAAGCAAAGTTAGTATATTTTGAGTCCTTCCCAGAGTTATATGGACTTTGAGGGATTAGGCCTTTACTTTAGTTTTAAAGTGTGGTGCTGTCAACCTGGCAAGTTTTACAGCCTGAATGACACTTTATCGTGAAGTCAGTTGTGCTAAGGTTTGGGAGCCTACTAAGTTCTGGTGCCCTATTTCAGTTTCCCTAATAAAATCATTTCCCTTTAAACCAAATAACTTCCTTGAGCAAGTCCTCTATGATAAATTCTTGTTACGTTCTCCTCCTTCCTAAATATTGACATCTTTTTTTGTGACTGTACTTTAAGCACATATTTCTCCCATCTGACTCTAATAGTCTCAGCAGAGAAATCTTATTTAGTTTTTATTTTCCTTACCACTGTCAAGTGCTGTCTTCTCTACTGTTGCTTTCCCAGTCTGACAATGGAATGTCCCAGCTCTGTTTTTCCTTCATTGTGATAATTTAATGAACTTTTTTTTGAGATAGTAAGATTTGTTTCTTTATTTGTATGTATATGTGTCTCTATGAGTTTATGTGCACCACATACATATAGTGCCTCAAAAGAGTATTGGATCCTCTAGAAATATAATTACAGATGGTTGTAGGGCATCTGTAATGTGGGTCCTGGGAACCCAACTTGAATTTTCTGGGAAAGCATCTGGAAGCTGTCTATTAACCAAGGACGCATCTCTCCAGACTCTACTGAGCTTCTTGAAACTGCACAGGTTTCTCACTCACTAAGTTTAGGGAGTTCTGTTATTAATGCCACAAAGACATTCTCTTTTCTTTCCTCTCCTTCCAGACGTCAAACAGCAAACACATTATACATCTCACAGTTATCCCTAGCACTCAAAAGCTTAGTTTATTTATTTATCTTTTCTTTAGATTGTATAATTATTATTAATCTATTATAGAGTTTTCCCATTCTTAAAAGTAGACATTCTGCTATTGAACCCTTCTAGGAAGATTTTCTGTTACTAATAATTGGATTTTTCTTTTCTTAAATTTCTACTAGTTTTTTTTTTGTTTGTTTGTTTTGTATTTTCCTCCTTTTCTGTATAGAATTCCTACTTGTGCATTCTTTTCAAATGTTTTATCTTCATATGGAACACAAGGGGAATGTTCAATTCCTATTCTTTAAAAACTCCCAAATTCTGAATCACTTTGGGGTAGTCAGGAGTATTTCTCATGTAATAAATATTCATCTCTTTTGCTTATGCTCTGCTGTTGAACTGTATCTTGTACCTCGCTCCAGAGGATCTCTCACGGACAGTAGTATCAGAACTTATTAGCAACGCTTAGCTCTTCAGGACAAGAGTTCCGATGTCATCAGCTTAGTTTTCAATAACTTTGGTACATAGCTTCAGCTCTAACCTATGTTGACATGTAGGAGAGGAATGAAATTCTCTGCTTTTGTTGGAGACCCAATTGTGTTATGTGATGTTTTCTCTGGAAGCTGTCTTATCTCTTTTTCTTTTTTTCTTTTTTCCCCACATTTTTTTATTAGATATTTTCTTCATTTACATTTCAAATGCTATCCCTAAATGTATATCCCCTATACCCTCCCCCCGCCCTGTTCCCCTACCCATTCAATCCCACTTCTTGACCCTGGCATTCCCCTGTACTGGGGCATATAAAGTTTGCTAGACCAATGATGGCCGACTAGGCCATCTTCTGCTACATATACAGCTAGAGACACAAGCTCTGGGGGTACTGCTTAGTTCATATTGCTGTTCCACCTATAGGGTTGCAGATCACTTCAGCTCTTGGGTACTTTCTCTAGCTCATATATTGGGGGCTCTGTGTTCCATCCTATAGATGACTGTGAGCATCAACTTCTATATTTGCCAGGCACTGGCAAACCCTCAAGAGGAGACAGCTATATCAGAATCCCTGTAGCAAAATCTTGCTGGCATATGCAATAGTGTCTATGTTTGGTGGCTGATTATGGGATGGACACCTGGGTGGGGCAGTCTGTGGATGGTCCATCCTTTCGTCTTAGCTCCAAACTTTGTCTCTGCAACTCCTTTTTTTTTTTTTTAATTAGGTAATTTCCTCAATTACATTTCCAATGCTATCCAAAAACTCCCCAATACACTCACCCCCCAGTCCCCCACCCACCCACCCCCACCCCATTGGCCCTGGCATTCCCCTGTACTGGGGCATATAAAGTTGGCAAGTCCAATGGGCCTCTCTTTCCAGTGATGGCCTACTAGGCCATCTTTTGATACAAATGCAGCTAGAGACAAGAGCTCTGGGGTACTGGTTAGTTCATAATAATGATCCACCTATGGGGTTGCAGTTCCCTTTAGCTCCTTGGATACTTTCTCTAGCTCCTCCATTGGGGACCCTGTGATCCATCCAATAGCTGACTGTGAGCATCCACTTATGTGTTTGCTAGGCCCCGGCATTGTCTCACAAGAGACAGCTATATCTGGGTCCTTTCAGAAAAATCTTGCTAGTGTATGCAATGGTGTCAGCGTTTGGAAGCTGATTATGGGATGGATCCCTGGATATGGCAGTCTTTAGATGGTCCATCCTTTCTTCACAGCTCCAAACTTTATCTCTGTAACTCTTTCCATGGGTGTTTTGTTCCCAATTCCAAGAAGGGGCACAGTGTCCACACTTTGATCTTTGTTCTTCTTGAGTTTCATGCATTTAACAAGTTGTATCTTATATCTTGGGAATCCTAAGTTTTGGGCTAATATCCACTTATCAGTGAGTACATATTGTGTGAGTTCATTTGTGAATATGTTACCTCACTCAGAATGATGCCCTCCAGATCCATCCATTTGCCTAGGAATTTCATAAATTCATTCCTTTTAATAGCTGAGTAGTACTCCATTGTGTAAATGTACCACATTTTCTGTATCCATTCCTCTGTTGAGGGGCATCTGGGTTCTTTCCAGCTTCTGACTATTATAAATAAGGCTGCTATGATCATAGTGGAGCATGTGTCCTTCTTACCGGTTGGAACATCTTCTGGATATATGCCCAGGAGAGGTGTTGCTGGATCCTCTGGCAGTATTATGTCCAATTTTCTGAGGAACCGCCAAACTGATTTCCAGAGTGGTTGTACCAGCTTGCAATCCCACTAACAATGAAGGAGTGTTCCTCTTTCTCCACATCCTCGCCAGCATCTGCTGTCACCTGAATTTTTGATCTTAGCCATTCTGACTGGTATGAGGTGGAATCTCAGGGTTGTTTTGATTTGCATTTCCCTGATGATTAAGGATGTTGAACATTTTTTCAGGTGCTTCTCTGCCATTCGGTATTCCTCAGGTGAGAATTCTTTGTTCAGTTCTGAGCCCCATTTTTTAACGGGGTTATTTGATTTTCTGGAGTCCACCTTCTTGAGTTCCTTATATATATTGGATATTAGTCCCCTATCTGATTTAGGATAGGTAAAGATGCTTTCCCAATCTGTTGGTGGTCTTTTTGTCTTATTGACGGTGTCTTTTGCCTTGCAGAAGCTTTGCAACTTTATGAGGTCCCATTTATCGATTCTCGATCTTACAGTGCAAGCCTTTGCTGTTCTATTCAGGAATTTTTCCCCTGTACCCATATCTTCGAGGCTTTTCCCTACTTTCTCCTCTATAAGTTTCAGTGTCTCTGGTTTTATGCGGAGTTCCTTAATCCACTTAGATTTGACCTTGGTATAAGGAGATAGGAATGGATCAATTCGCATTCTTCTACATGATAACCGCCAACACCATTTGTTGAAAATGCTGTCTTTTTTCCACTGGATGGTTTTTGCTCCCTTGTCAAAGATCAAGTGACCATAGGTATGTGGGTTGATCTCAGGGTCTTCAATTCTGTTCCATTGGTCTACTTGTCTGTCGTTATACCAGTACCATGCAGTTTTTATCACAATTGCTCTGTAGTACAGCTTTAGGTCAGGCATGGTGATTCCTCCAGAGGTTCTTTTATCCTTGAGAAGAGTTTTTGCTATCCTAGGTTTTTTGTTGTTCCAGATGAATTTGCAGACTGCCCTTTCTAATTCAGTGAAAAATTGAGTTGGAATTTTGATGGGGATTGCATTGAATCTGTTTTGAGTTAGGATCTTTTTGCGTTTTACATTTTCCTTGATTGTTGTGCCGATGTTCTCTATGGAATCTTCTGCACCTGAGATTCTCTCTTCCATCTCTTGTATTCTGTTGCTGATGCTCGTATCTATGGTTCCAGATTTCTTTCCTAGTGTTTCTATCTCCAGTGTTGCCTCAATTTGGGTTTTCTTCTTTGTTTCTACTTCCCTTTTTAGGTCTTGGATGGTTTTATTCAATTCCATCACCTGTTTGGTCTGGTTTTCCTGCAATTTTTTAATGGATTTTTGTGCCTCCTCTTTAATGTCTTCTACCTGTTTAGCAGTGTTCTCCTGCAAATCTTTAAGGGATTTTTGTGCTTCCTCTTTACTGTCTTCTACCTGTTTACCAGTGTTCTTTTGTATTTCTTTAAGTGTGTTATTAAAGTCCTTCTTGATGTCCTCTACCATCATCGCGAGATATGCTTTTAGAACTGGGTCTAGCTTTTCCAGTGTGTTGGGGTGCCCTGAACTGGGCGAAGTTGGAGTGCTAGGTTATGATGATGGTGAGTGGTCTTGGTTTCTGTTAGTAAGATTCTTTCGTTTACCTTTCGCCATCTGGTAATCTCTGGGATTAGTTGTTATTGTTGTCACTGTTTAAAGATTGGAGCAGACTCTGTGTTCCACTCACCAGAAGTCTCAAACTCCTGTGGCGGGTGTCGTGGGTAGCTGGCAGGTGTCAGCAGACCCTGTGCTCTAGCTACCCAGGTGCTGGTCAGACCCGAAGAGGCTTGTGGCCCTACTCAGGCCGGTTTTCTGCTTCCCTAACTACAGCAGTCTCAGGTCCCTCGCGCGATTTGACTGGAGCAGAAGCTGTGTTCCACTCACCAGAAGTCTCAAACTCCTGTGGCGGGTGTCGTGGGTAGCTGGCGGGTGTCAGCAGACCCTGTGCTCTAGCTACCCAGGTGCTGGTCAGACCCGAAGAGGCTTGTGGCCCTACTCAGGCCGGTTTTCTGCTTCCCTAACTAATGCAGTCTCAGGTCCCGCGCGCCTCTGCAACTCCTTCCATGGATATTTTATTCCGTATTCTAGGGAGGAATGACGTATCCACGCTTTGATCTTCCTTCTTGATTTTCTTGTGTTTTGGAAGTTGTATCTTGGGTATTCTAGGTTTCTGGGCTAATATCCACTTATCAGTGTGTGCATATCAAGTGACTTCTTTGGTGACTGGGTTACCTCACTTAGCATGATATCCTCCAGATACATCCATTTGCCCAAGAATTTCATAAATTCATTGTTTTTAATAGCTGAGTAGTACAGCATTGTGTAAATGTACCACATTTTCTATATCCATTCCTCTGTTGAGGGACATCTGGGTTCTTTCCAGCTTCTGGCTATTATAAATAAGGCTGCTATGAACATAGTGGTGCATGTGTCCTTATTACAAGATGGAACAAGTTCTGGGTATATGCCCAGGAGAGGTATTACAGGATCCTCCGGTAGTACTATGTCCAGTTTTCTGAGGAACTGCCAGACGGATTTCCAGAGTGGTTGTACCAGCTTGCCATCCCACCAGCAATGGAGGAGTGTTCCTCTTTCTCCACATCCTCGCCAGCATCTGCTGTCACCTGAATTTTTGATTCTAGCCATTCTGACTTGTATGAGGTGGAATCTCAGGGTTGATTTGATTTGCATTTCCCTGATGATAAACGATGTTGAACAATTTTTTCAAGGGCTTCTCAGCCCTTTGCTATTCCTCACTTGAGAGTTCTTTGTTTAGCTCTCTACCCCATTTTTAATGGGGTTATTTGAATTTCTGCAGTTCAGCTTCTTGAGCTTTTTGTATATGTTGGATATTAGTCCCCTATCAGATTTAGGATTGGTAAAAATTCTTTCCAAATCTGTTGGTGGCCTTTTTGTCTTATTGACAGTATCTTTTGCCCTATAGAAGTTTTGCAATTTTATGAGTCCCATTTGTTGACTCTTGATCTTACAGCACAGGCCATTGCTGTTCTGTTTAGGAATTTTTTTCTCCTGTGCCCATATATTCGAGGGTTTTCCCCACTTTCTCCTCTAAAAGTTTCAGTGTCTCTGGCTTTATGTGGAGTTCTTTGATCCACTTAGACTTGAGCTTTGTACAAGGAGATAAGAATGGATCAATTCTCATTCTTCTACATGATAACCACCAGTTGTGCCAGGACCATTTGTTGAAAATGCTGTCTTTTTTTCCAGGGATGGTTTTAGCTCCTTTGTCAAAGATCAAGTGACCACAGGTGTGTGGGTTCATTTCTGGGTCTTCAGTTCTATTCCACTGATCTACCTGTCTGTCGCTGTACCATGCAAATACTATGCAGTTTTTATCACAATTGCTATGTAGTACAGCTAAATGTCAGGTATGGTGATTTCCCCAGAGGTTCTTTTATTGTTAAGAATATTTTTTGCTATCCTAGGTTTTTTGTTATTCCAGATGAATTTGCAAATTGCCCTTTCTAATTCAGTGAAAAATTGAGTTGGAATTTTGATGGGGATTGCATTGAATCTGTAGATTGCTTTTGGCAAGATAGCCATTTTTGCAATGTTGATCCTGCCAATCCATGAGCATGGGAGATCGTCTGAGATCTTCAAATTCTTTCTTCAGAGACTTGAAGTTCTTGTCATACTGATCTTTCACTTCCTTAGTTAGACTTACACCAAGGTATGAGTATTACTTTTGAGTATTGTAAAAGGTGTTGTTTCCCTAATTTCTTTCTCATCCTATTTATCCTTTGTGTAGAGAGCGGCTACTGATTTGTTTGACTAATTTTATATCCAGCTACTGTGCTGAAGCTGTTTATCAGGTTTAGGAGTTCTCTGGTGGAATTTTTAGGGTCACTTATATATACTATCATATCATCTGCAAACAGTGATATTTTGACTTCTTCTTTTCCAATTCGTATCCCCTTGATCTCCTTTTATTGTCGAATTGTTCTGGCTAGGACTTCAAGTACTATATTGAATAGGTAGAGAAAAAGTGGAGAGCCTTGTCTCGTCCCTGATTTTAGTGGGATTACTTCCAGCTTCTCTCCATTTATTTTGATGTTTGCTACTGATTTGCTGTATATTGCTTTTATTATGTTTAGGTATGGGCCTTGAATTCCTGATCTTTCCAAGACTTTTATCATGAAGGGGTGTTGGATTTTGTCAAATCCTTTCTTAGCATCTGACGGGATGATCATGTGATTTTTGTTTTTAAGTTTGTTTAGTTAGTGGATTATGGTGATGGAGTTCCATATATTAAACTATCCCTGAAACCCTGGGATGAAGCCTCCTATATCATGATGGATGATTGTTTTAATGTGTTCTTGGATTCAGTTTTCGAGGATTTTATTGAGTATTTTTACATCGATATTCATGAGGGAAATTGTTCTGAAGTTCTCTTTCTTTGTTGGATCTTTGTGTGGTTTAGGTATCAGAGAAATTGTGGCTTCATAGAATGAATTGGGTAGAGTACCTTCTGTTTCTATTTTGTGGTATAGTTTGAGTAGAGTTGGAATTAGATCTTCTTTGAAGGTCTGATAGAACTCTGCACTAAACCCATCTGGTCCTGGGCTTTTTTTGGTTGGGAAACTATTAATGACTGCTTCTATTTCTTTAGGGGAGATGGGAATGTTAAGATCATTAATCTGATCCTGATTTAACTTTGGTACCTGGTATCTGTCTAGGAAGTTGTCCATTTCATGCAGGTTTTCCAGTTTTGTTGAATATAGCCTTTTGTAGTAGGATCTGATAATGTTTTGGATTTCCTCAGGATCTGTTGTTATGTCTTTTTTTTTTTTCATTTCTGATTTTGTTAATTAGGATACTGTCCCTGTGCCCTCCAGTTAGTCTGTCTATGGGTTTATCTTTCTTGTTGATTTTCCCAAAGAACCAGCTCCTGGTTTGGTTGATTCTTTGAATAGTTCTTTTTGTTTCCACTTGGTTGATTTCAGCCCTAAGTTTGATTATTTCCTGTCTACTCCTCTGAGGTGAATTTGCTTCCTTTCGTTCTAGAGCGTCTAGGTGTGCTGTCAGACTGCTAGTATATGCTCTCTCTAGTTTCTTTTTGGAGGCACTCAGGGCTATGAGTTTTCCGATTAGGACTGCTTTCATTGTGTCCCATAAGTTTAGGTATGTTGTGGCTTCATTTTCATTAAACCCTAAAAAGTCTTTAATTTCTTTATTTCTTCCTTGACCAAGGTATCATTTAGTAGAGTATTGTTCAGTTTCCATGAGAATGTTTGCTTTCTATTATTTATGCTGTTATTGAAGATCAACCTTTGTGGTGATCTGATAGGATGTATGGAATAATTTCAATTCTTTTATATCTGTTGAGGCCTGTATTGTGACCAATTATATGGTCAATTTTGGAGAAGGTACCATGAGGTGCTGAGAGGAAGATATATTCTTTTGTTTTAGGATAAAATGTTCTGTAGATATCAATTAAATCCATTTGTTTCATAACTTCTGTTAGTATACATATGTCTCTGTTTAGTTATTGTTTCCAGGATCTGTCCATTGGTGAGAGTGGGGTGTTGAAGTCTCCCATTATTATTGTGTGAGGTGCAATGTGTGCTTTGAGCTTTACTAAAGTTTCTTTAATGAATGTGTCTGCCCTTGCATTTGGAGCATAGATATTTAGAATTGAGAGTTCATCTTGGTAGATTTTACCTTTGATGAGTATGAAGTGCCCCTCCTTGTCTTTTTTTGATAACTTTGGGTTGGAAGTCAATTTTATTCGATATTAGAATGGCTACTCCAGCTAGTTTCTCCGGGCCATTTGCTTGGAAAATTGTTTTCCAGCCTTTTACTCTGAGGTACTATCTGTCTTTTCCTGAGGTGGATTTCCTGTAAGCAGCAGAATGTTGGGTCCTGTTTGTGTAGCCAGTCTGTTAGTCTATGACTTTTTATTGGGGAATTGAGTCCATTGATGTTAAGAATAATCAAAGGAAAGTAATTGTTCCTTCCTGTCATTTTGGTTGTTAAAGTTGGGAATCTGTTCTTGTGGCTGTCTTCTTTTAGTTTTGTTAAAGGATTACTTTCTTGCTTTTTCTAGGGTGTAATTACCCTCTTTGTGTTGGTGTTTTCCCTTTATTATCCCTTGAAGGGCTGGATTCATGGAAAGATATTGTGTGAATTTGGTTTTATCATGAAATACTTTGGTTTCTCCATCTATGGTAATTGAGAGTTTGGCTGGGTATAGTAGCCTGTGCTGGCATTTGTGTTCTCTTTTTGTCTGTATAACATCTGTCCAGGATCTTCTGGTTTTCATAGTCTCTGGTGAGAGTTTGGAGTAATTCTATTAGGCTGTCCTTTATATGTTACTTGACCTTTTTCCCTTACTGCTTTTAATAGTCTGTCTTTATATAGTGCATTTGTTGTTCTGATTATTATGTGTCAGGAGGAATTTCTTTTCTGGTCCAGTCTAGTTGGAGTTCTGTAGGCTTCTTGTATGTTCATGGGCATCTCTTTCTTTAGGCATGCGAAGTTTTCTTCTATAATTTTGTTGAAGATATTTGCTGGCCCTTTATTTTGAAAATCTTCATTCTCATCTACTCCTATTATCCGTAGGTGTGGACTTCTCATTGTGCCTGGATTTTCTGGATGTTTTGAGTAGGGTCATTTTGCACTTTGCATTTTCTTTGATTGTTGCGTCCATTTTCCCTATGGAATCTTCTGTACCTGAGATTTTATCTTCCATCTCTTGTATTCTGTTGCTGATACTTACATCTATGGTTCCTGATTTCTTTCCTACGGTTTCTATCTCCAGAGTTGTCTCCCTGTGGGTTTTCTTCATTGTTTCTACATCCATTTTTAGATCTTGGGTGGTTTTGTTCAATTCCATTACCTGTTTGGTTGTTTTTTCCTGTAATTCTTTAAGGGATTTTTGTGTTTCTTCTACTTGTTTAGCAGTGTTTGCTTGTAGTTCTTTTAGGATTTCTACCTGTTTAGCAGTGTTCTCCTGTAATTCCTTGAGGGATTTTTCTGTTTCCTCTTTAAGGGCTTCCACTTGTTTAGCAGTATTCTCCTATAATTCCTTGAGGAACTTTTGTGCTTCCTCTTTAAGGGCTTCTACCTGTTTAGCAGTGTTCTCCTGTATTTCTTTAAGTGAGTTATTAATGCCCTTTTTAAGATCTTCTACCACCATCATGAGATATTATTTTAAATCCGCATCTTGCTTTTTGGGTGTGTTGGGGTATCCAGGACTCGTGGTGGGCGTACTGAGTTCTGGTGTTGCCCAGTGCTCTTGGTTTCTGTTAGTAAGATTCTTACATTTGCCTTTCACCATCTGGAAATCTCTGGTGTTAATGTTCAAGCTGTCTCTAGTTGGAGCTTGATCCTCCTGTGATTCTTTTAGCCTCTGTCAGCACTCCTGGGAGTCCAACTCTCTTCTGAGTTCCAGTGGTCAGAGCACTCTCTGCAGGCAAGCTCTCCTCTTTCAGGGCAGGTGTCTAGCAATCTGGAGCTCTGATCTACCTACTGAGTTCTGGGGTCAGAACTCTCCCTATAGGCCTACTCTCCTCTGGCAAGGAATGTGCCCAGGGGTCAGGGTCTCAGCTCTGCATCCTGGCTGAGGATGAAGGTCTGAGGGGACCCTGACAAAGAAGCTCTGTTGCTTCTATCACCCACGAGCTCTCAGGTGATCAGGAGGTCCTGGGTGTGCTAGGGGTCCTGTAGCAAGGAGAGTCCTCTGGAGCCCTAGATGCCCTTGGCCAGGTTCACGCAGAAGATGGTGGGGCTGGCCCTGACCTGAATGGATCCCAGCCTCAGGTTAGGTGGGGTTCCTTTGTCAGTGATTAATTTCTGGAAGCTGTCTTATGAGAGGATCTTTTACTGAAGCAGACATGTGAGAGAGAGGATGTTTTGCTGAGAACAGACACATGGTGATTTTCTGGAAGCTGCCTGGTCAAAGAGCTTGTGATTATTTGCTGGAGCAGTTGCTTGAAAGGACACATGGTGTTTGGAAATGGTATAAATATAACCCAGCAGACAGTGGACACCATTCAGCATTTGTTCTCCTTGATGGTCTTTGTTGGGCTGCACTGACACTGATCTTTGCTGATGACACTCTGGCATTGGCTCACCCTGCTTTCTTTCTCTGATCTTCACTTGTCACAACTTTGTAGAGATAAATGCACCAAAGAACTTCTGGTGGTGTTCTGGCTGACTCTTGCCACTTTGGTGGCCTCATGCTTTCTTCTGTGTTGAGCTGTGTTACTGATTTGAGTCTTGTATTTTGCTTGTGGACTAGACTACAGATAAGGAAGATTGGAATCACCTCAAGAAACTACTTCTAAACAAGAAACCTGACTTGTGATATGGCTCTCCAGACTTGAATTTGCTTCTCCAGAGATCCCTAGGAACTTACTAGTCAGAGGTCAATTTACATCTAAATATTTTAGTAGTATATAATTTCTGAACGACACAGATGCTATAATTAGAACTCAATACCATACATGCTAGTTAGGTACAAACTTATCACAATGACATTTGGGGTTTGATTCTGAGCAAGAGCTTATGAAAACAAGCTATCTTCCATTTTCCTAGACAAAGAACCATTTCATCTATTTTCTCTTTTACAGCAAGGACTAGTTAGTGGAGTAGAAGAGTGGAATTATAGAGAAAAGTTAGAGATGAAATTAGGTGGATAGCCATTGCCTTTTTTAATCCCCTTTTTTCTTCTAAATTTGTCTCAGAAATTTAGATTTTCCTATTATTCTCTGCATTTGCTACCAATCTACCTATGCCATGCATAAAATTTCTTGTTTGCCAACTATGACCCTACCTCAGGGTTATCATGAATGATACTAACCAGAGTGATCTCAATGGTAGCTACCAGTTTCCCAACTGAATAAGAAGAGAAGGCAGACTGATATGAACTGAAGGGATATTGAATGTTTTTAAAGCTGTTTTTCCCATGTTAGAGATAGAGGTTACACTGACACATAGTAATGAGGAAATGTGTCAGTCTAAACTATGATACGCATTCATTGCTTTCCTGATGAGTACCAATGTGACAGAATCATGATCACTGGCCAAACTATAATCTTTGTTTTGCTATTTCTTTGAATCCTGTGACACTGGGCCTTATGGTTAGGAGACAATTTTCCATGTATTTCTCAATAGTTCTGCACATTGCATAAGCAGAGATACTGCTACTCTTCCACTCCAAACTATCTTTACAAGGATACTTATATGACAAATAGCCTTGAAATATAGATACTGTGTCTCTTTCTAACCAAAGGGCAGGTAAGCTCCTGATCTAGCATAATAAAAAAGGAAAGAAAAGAAATACCTCTCTTTCCCTACTTTTGTGTCTGAAGCCAAGGTCAAGAATGCTTAGTGGATAGTCTACATGATTCAGGTTCCCTCCATTCAGGTTTATCCAGAAGCAAGTTTATTTGATGAGTAGGTAGCATTGGAGTCCTTTTCTTTCATCAGGTAGGAACTGGGTCTTGGGGAATGATGTACAAATACCAGTTTTCTGGGAACTGCTGTTGCTGGGAAGGAATGCTATAGTTCATGTCTGTAGTTAGGAATCCCCAGTTTCCCACTCCTGATACTATTCCATTCTATGCTTGCTCAACTCTCCCATAGTACTCACTTCTTCTTGAAGGATGGCATCCATGGCCAGGTATTCATTCAGTATCTGGGCATGTATGTAGTTAGCAAATCTTCTTAGGATTCTATGCTAGAATTTTGTTTCTTAACAAATTACAAGGATGCCAAACGGTGCCAGCAGTTTCTCTATACAGACTTCTTTTTCCTTGTATACTTTCTCTTTAGAATGTGATATCATATGTTTCAACAGATGGAAGTGAAAAAAAGCACACATCTGATGATGATACCTGTGGCTGAAATATGTCTGTGTCAAGCCCATACAAATACTTTGGAAAACTACACTTGGTATTAAGAATATGGAAAACCCTTGGATTCTGTTGCCATGGTCACCTGTTAATATGGTCACAGGAGTTAATATTGACCACCTCTGGGCTACCTGTTAAAGTTTCCTCACTCCTGAGTAGGAGGAAGTTAGCCAAGATGTGTTGGTGAGCATTAACCTAAAACCTTTGTTAGTGAAACAAATATTTTCCATTGTCAGAAGCTGAAGGGACCAGGGCTTGCATTTGGTCTGTCAGCATAGCACCATTGTCCTTCTGAACTTTGTATGTACCTGACAATCCAGTACTAAGTTTATAGATGTGCCATTGACTCTTGATTGAGGACTTGCCTGGAAATGCACATTAAATTAATGAACCAAAAAATGAATTGCAAAAATCCCTTTGCCAGCGTTTCTCTCCCTCTCCCTCCCTCTCTCTCTCTCTCTCTCTCTCTCTCTCTCTCTCTCTCTCTCTCTCTCTCTCTCTCTCTCTCTCTCTCCCTCCCTCCCTCTCCCTCTCCCTCCTCCTCCCCCTCCCCCTTCCCCCTATCTCCTCCCCCTCTCCTTCCCCCCCCCCTTACTTGCTGGAAGTCTATTCCAATTACAGTGTGTGTAAACCAAAAACACGCCCAGGTTCTATAGTGTGAAATGGTATGGACCACACTCACTGATTCTAGAGAGTTGTTTGAAATGGACATCAGCTGTCTCTGGAACTTCACATAAAAGACTTAAAAGCTGAGGCTTATCTCATCTTCAAGCTTGTAGCCATCAGGTAGTAGTTCTGAGGCACACTCCACATTGGCCTCTTCATGGTTGTTAGCTTAAGTTTCCACAGGATGGTAGCTGATCAAGGGAAGAGCTGAACATGAAATATTGAAGTTCTGTCTGTCTAACTAACTAATTAACTAAATAACTAAATAAATAACTAGGGCAGGCTGTCACTATGTAACTCTGGCTAACCATGGAATTGTGTGTAGACTAAGCATTCAGGGACTTCCAAAATCCTTAAGCCTCAGCCTCCTAAGTGCTGGGATTACAACCTGAGCCATCACACTTCATTCCATCCTTTCATGGCCTAGTCACAGAAGTCAGAAATAACAGCACTTATACCATATCAATTGATCAGAGATGTAACAAGTCTTTCTGCCCAGAGCTAAACTGAAGACATGTAGACTTCATTTTACCAGTAAAGAGAGGGGCATATCTCATGTGTTTACTCATGACTACATGAGGGACTAGGCATGGTGATGTGTGCCTGAAATCATAGCACTTTGGAGGTAGAGGTAGGAAGACCTCTGTGCATCCCAAAACAGCCTGGTCTACATAGTAAGTTCTAGGTTAATCAAGGTTACAAGAGGAAGAGGAAGAGTAAAAATGCAAAGTGGAAAGAAAGAAAGATAAATGAAAGTGTGTGACACTGTTGAGAACTGTCATTGGTGTGTTGGCCATCTTTGGGAAGCATGCACAGACTGTGTTTGTATTGAATTCTCACACAACAGTTGATGCTTATACTTTTTTCTTCTTATACAGTGGTTTTTAACCTGCGGGTCACAACCCCTTTTTGGTGTTGAATGACTTCTTCACGGGGTCACATATCAGATGTCCTGCATATCAGATATTTATAGTACAATTCATAACAGTAGGAAAATTACAGTTATGAAAAAGCAACAAAAATAATATGTGGTTGGAATCACTATAGCATGAGGAACTGTATTAAAGTGTGGCAGCATTTCCTGTTACCCAATCTGCTTCTAGATTGTGTTGGAAATAAGAGCACAAGGGAGCTCCAACAGTATTGTGGGAAAGTAACCAAATTCTGGAAGAGAGGAGCACAGATCTAGATCCTGTCTCCAACACCTTTTGTTTTGTTGTAGGAACATTTTGCTAACCTCATTTTCTTAATCATCTGTAATGGGGGCAATGGAATGCTTCTAGAACTGGTACAAAAAGGGCATGTTAATATAAATAAGAGAAGTATCATCACCTTGTCCCCACATACTTGGGCAACCCTCTGTCCTGAAAAGTCTCATGTCATTGTAGCCAGAGTCTATGAAGTAGCTAGCAGCTCATGAGCTTCTGCAGTGAATCACAAGGTGGTTCCTCATGGCTTCCTCTTCCAATCCAGATTGCTCTACAGTGGATATTCTCAGGAAAACACCTTATCCTTACACTGATCAGGAGGCCTTGAGAAAGTCTCTCTCCTACTGAAACTACATCCATCCCTCTGGACATCAGAGAAGCAGAATATACAGCTTAGCAAAGGAAGAATCCTCCCCCTCTGACTGAGTTACACTGAGAGGGTTTGTTCTCCTTTTGCTGGCAAAAGACTTGCACCCTGATCTTTGAAGCCAGGTGCTATAGACACTAACTGGGTCTTCTTGAGTTTGCTTCAGTCATCCTGTCTCTTCATTCAAATTTACTTTACTTTCTTCACTCCGAGTCCTTTCTTCTCATATCTATCTATATAGCATTATATATACACTCAAACCTATTAACAGTCATTTTGCCTTCCCCAAGCTTACTAGCCTGCCAAGAGGTCATCTGCTTCACTTAGTGCTTTCTGTCAGCTCTCCCTTGCTGCCCCACTTCTCTAACGTTTGGCATCCAACCTCACTATTTGCATCCTTCCTACTAAAACAAATATTGTTGAAGTATCAGAAGTCTTTCACAGCACACTTCATAAGAAAAAAGAAATATACTCTGCAAATGAGTCAAACCCCAGGTATAAAAAACCACATGTACAGTTTGCATTCCAATAGTGCAAGCTTCAAAGAACCTTCAATGTAGAACTCCTTCCTCTATCTCTCAGACCTGGATCTGGCTTCACTCTCTCCTTGGTCCTGACTGAAGGAGCCACTCTCCTGTGCCTTGTCTTTTAAGGCCAACTAACTATTTGATACTGTCTTTCCCTCTGGAATTACCAAGTTCACTTTTAGTTCCAATTATCCACCAGTTCCATTTATTAGGAGACTGCTTCCTTCAAATAAGCTTTGTAAGCTGTTGCCTCTGCCAGCTTGCTGCCATAAATAGACCTTAGTCTCTATATCCATGGAAAAGAGAAGTGTTGTACAGCCCCGGGCTTTTTTTTTTTTTTTTTTTTTTTTGTGGGAAGACAGCTACTTCCACTGTGGCTCTATTAGAAAAGCTTCCTTGTTGCCATAACCTGATGCTTCCTGTGTTGCCATAACAACCCCATCCCCCACCTCAGTGCAGCTGCTAAAAGGGGCCTGGAGAGTTAGTTAACCCCTTGGTTCCCACTTGGCACTTTCTCTCTTCATTTCCCTAAATTCCCTGACTAGCCAGCTTTGGTCCCTTTTAAGCATCCTTCTCCTGACCCCAAAATACAGATAATTTTGCACTTAACTAGGATAACCTACTTAAGTCCTGAATGCTGTACATTTAGGAAGAAAATAATAGTTTTTGGTAGTTAAACCAGAATACAGTTTTAAAAGATTTTCCCATTCCAAAGGGTTCCATGATAAAGCTTCCATGACCATCAAACATCATAGGCTGGGATTTTGCCAGGATGTAGCTGCTTGTGGGTCACCCACATTTCTGTAAGTAACCCTTTGTCAATTCTCTGTAAGCCCAATAAACTAAATGCTTTACCAAATACAAAACACAAATTTAAATTTTTCTATTTCTACCCCATCTTTATCCCTAAAGAATTATTTCTTTGAACCTTCAAACAAAGGCATAGAATTGCTACTATAAAAGCCAAGATTAATAAGGATGCCATTGCTGGCACTTTGAATAAATATCTTTTCACTTCAGCCCTAAATCATGTCCATTCATAACCTCAATATCCCAGCTTGACCAAAAGGCTTATTGCTACAAGGAATAAAAGCCCACTGATCAACTTTAAATCATAAATCTCATTTTTACAAGACACATTTAAAAAAAAAAAGGTTCGGAAAATGAAGCCTTGGTAGAAAGAGAAGAATAATCCAGGTTTGTTTAACTCCAAGTAATAAACTATGAACAGGTTTTCCCCTATCCCTAATAACAGAGGTGTATAGCTAGTTCACCTGAATTGCAGCATTCTTGGATTGAGGAGAAAGACTTCTAAGACTCAGGCAGCTTAAAAACCTTGCAAGACTCTGGCAATTCAGAACCTTAGAAGAGTCCTGAAGTCCCTTCCCAGGGTTATTTAAATGTAAGCATCTGAAAAGGAGAAGAGACCCTTCCCTGAAGCTGCCTGATAAAAGGACAAGGAGTTCAAGGGATGCAGCTTTTTTGAGTTGCATCACCCATGCTGAGGAGGGTTTTGGAATGATACATCTATCTTTGAGTCACCCAGGCTCCTCAAAGAAACTCCAGATAAACTCTTGGGTTCACGAAGCTGCTGGCCTTGGGTGGAATGGCTTCTTTGGTCTGTCATGAGAACCCTACCTGGAGTATTGATGTTTGTCTACACCTCCCCAGGAAAAGTCCCAGATCATGTCCATTCAGCTGAGTGAAAAGAGTACAGAGAATAGGTTTACCAAACACCAGTGTCAGTTATTGAGCAGATAGCAGGCCCAACAGCCTCATGGTAAAGAAGAAAGGACCCAAGTCAACACAAGTCTGAGAACTCCCCAGTGGAGCTTTCTTCTGCCATACAAGAAGGAACTATCACAGAAAAGGAAAGGGATATCTGGAATTCTTTGTTGTGGTGGTTGTTGTTTAAATAATACTATTAAAAGCTATCTACATTCAATATATGCAGTTCAAGGAATTTGAGTATGAATATATACTCATAAAGCCATCACTCCTCTCAAGGCCATAAACATATCTGTTGTCATCTAGTACTTCCTCCCACTTCCTTTGCTGGTTTGTGTAGTAAGAAGCTCCACCTTCTTCACAAAGTTATGTAGCACCATTACTGGGGGGTGGTCTGGTGCTGCTATGTATTCAAATTCTAAATATTG
This sequence comes from Mus caroli, assembly GCF_978045245.1. Lineage (NCBI taxonomy): Eukaryota > Metazoa > Chordata > Mammalia > Rodentia > Muridae > Mus > Mus caroli. The sequence continues at coordinate 140,189,643 of NW_028227258.1, read as the reverse complement.
GCTCCCCAAGATCTGGTTGCCCCTGATGAGCAGATTCTCATGAATACCAACTGATGATATGTAAACTTCGCTGCCCAATTTGAAACTATCAATTAAATAAAGGTGGCTACAGCCAATTTTTGGGAGAATAGAAGAGGCAGAATTTCAGTTACCAGGCTGGGGGGTCACAAGTAGGGACCACGAGGAGAGAGGAGAAGGGAAGGGAAAAAGAGAGTGAAAAAGGAAGAAGATAGAAAGACCATGAGGTCTCCATTAGCAATGATGAGCCAGGAGCACATGCCCAAGTGAAATCCTCCCCTGCCCCACCCCACCCCCCAAAAAAAACAGATTACTAGAGCAGAAGCAACTGGGTGAGATTCAAAGAGCACGTAGTTGGGGTGCAGAGTTGGGAATTAACAATCTAGTGAATAGAAATATAGATGAGAGATCATCCTCCAGTAACTGTGCAAAAATGATTAAATAATCCATAGGACTCTGCCTTGACTATGGCAGGGCTAGCTGGGTCACACTAGTAATTAATATAGATTATAAAAATTGATCGATTTTTTTACACCATTGTCAGTTACAGGCATGATGCTGCCTTCTAATAGATCTCCAAGACAGAATAACATCATAAGCCAAAATACTGTGCCCTTTATCTGTCACCTCCCCTCTCCTCTTCTACTCATCCTCTCTCTGAGCAACACCATTTTTGTCTTTGCTTCTGTGAGTTCAACTGTTTTACATCCCATGTCCAAGTGAAGTCATGAGGATTTTTCAGACACTGAAGTCCACATTTGCCAAACTGGAATACATTTTGTTTTATTTCTCAGTGACCAGTAGCTCCAAAGATGGCTCTCCATGGTCTTCTATTCTGAGGTTCTTGCCCTCTTCCGATCTATTCCACTTGAGTGTAAGCTAGACCTACTGACTGGAATACAGAAAACATACTGAGATGGCCAGAGAACAGATGACACCTACAGTCCAACAACTCAAGAATAACCAAATCCTATATCATGATATGGATGACCTTAGGGGAGAGCCGTATCTCTCTAGGATTTATATTCAGTCCAGGCAAGGCAACTGACCCTTGCCAGTACTCTCATCACTTGTTTTTTAAGCATCAAGAGCTCCATATCTCAGGAAATGCCTCACTCTTGAACAATCTCTGATCATTAGTCACAACATGTCCAACCCAACCATACACTGGTAAGAACACCAAGTGAGCCAAAGAACCCAGGGAATCCAGATTTCTGATGTACAAAAACAATAAGATGATAAATATTTTGGGCTGCTAAATACAGAAATGTATTAACACCAATTGCTGCCTAATGCATTTCTCATTCCCAGCAGAGCAAAGATCAGGGAAGCATAGATCAACCACAGAACAGTAGATACACTGTATTTCTCTGGGAATCTATATGTATTAGTAGTCTTTTTATGTGTGTGCTACACTTCCAGATGGTTGAACTCAGGAAACATGAATTTCAGAGAGAATGAAAACATTAATATACACCTCTTATCTGCAAAGCACTCATGTGAGGAAATCCCCAAGCAATCACCTGATAAATCAAAGAACTCTCAACAGGGCTCTAAAGTTCCTTCATCCCTCTTCTGAGAGTTGCTACATAGGTTAGATGTGTTTTTCATACTTCATAGTGAGTCCTGAAGAAAGGACCAGAGCTCAAATACCCCACAAAGTAAATATATTATTAAGCTACAGTAGCTAAAGTGAATTCTTCAAATGTTCTCCTGTTTTAAGACATATGACTTGATTTAACCAGTTTACCATACTGCTCCATGATGTAAATATCACTCTTATATAATAGTGAATTTATTTCTTCTCTTATACAGGTTTATATAAGGCCATTTCATGCACTTGTATGATATACTAGAAGCATATTCACCCTCATTTATCAGTACCTTCCCCTAGTCCCTGCCCCTCCTCATGACTTGACACTTGCCCTTGACCCTTCCACTCCCACTAGGCCCCATTGTTGTCATATGGATTTGCTTCAACATTCAGATCATATGCAGACATGATTTTTAAGTATCTATAATGTGCAGGACGCACAAATGAGAAAAACATAGGTATTTGTTTTTCTGAAGATATGGGCTCTTAATAAATTCTATTTCATGACTACTAGGCCTGCAATAGTCCTGATGTAGACTAAGGTGCTAAATATTATGCCACTGAGATGTCTCAGTAGGTAAAGGCATTTGCAGGCTAAGCCTGACAATCTAAGTTTGAAATTAGAACCCATTTATAGGTGGAAGAAGAGAACTGACTCCACAAAGTTATCTTCTGATTTTCATACATTTACTGAGGCATGTGTAGCCCCCACTCACTTCATGCATACACCATAAAATTTTAAAAGAAAAATTTAAATCTTGAATATTTTTAGTAAATATATAGCTATTCTAGGTAGTACCTAATTGCATGGTTAGTTGAAGGCACAAAAATATATGTATTCCATAAATTAAAAATGAAGGTTTTAATCTGAATAACCATAGTCAAAGGTAATTGCACAAAGTTTAACAGATGGGAAAAACTTACAAATACTTCATATTAAATGTTGTTAGCTTATATCTGAAAAACATTTAAGGTTGAGCAAAATTTTATTTTAATTTGAGAAAATTTTAAATAATTATTACATTATTAAATTATTTTTCCAAGGTACTAGAACAATTCTACCTCTGGTCCCCAGTGCAGAGAACTACTTGCTTAATCGCTGTCAGCATAGAGAAAGTGCAAATGTTCAAAAATGAACCAGTGTCTTATGGTCACCAGAAAAGTATGTAGGAAGTAAGTGTTCCCACTTACTTCTAATGGTGTATATTTCTAGAAATAGTAAAAACATCCTGTATTATTGATTTTTGTTGTTCTAGTCTTAGAATCCTTGAAACACTGAAATAACTATATATACTCAGAATTTGGACAATATTTTAGTTGTACTATTATATAAATTGGAAACTTGGAATTTTATTGACAACAAATAATTTTAGACATTTGAAAAATGTATAGTAAAAATAGACCTTTTGGTAAATGTGTTAAAAAATGGTCATGTTCAAGTTCAACTCAACAGACAATGATTGGTCTCAGTCCTAGTCAAGTCATACGGTAGCATTCCAACCGTGTGTGGGGTTTTGGTACTCAGTAGTCATGTTTGGAAATATAAATGAATTAAAACTAAATACATCAAAATAAACTTCTAATTACATGCTTTAAGGTATGCCATAGCCACAGAAGGAATGGGCAGATTATATAAAATATATTTATCTGTTTATATATATATATATATATATATATATATATATATATATGATGAAGTATCTTCATCTCCTTAGTATGCTGTGACATATTAAACATCATGCCTTCTGAGTTCCTTGCCATTCGACTATTCCCCAAGGAACAACCACACCACTTTATACCAAAGGCTGGAGAATGGCATGCATGTGTGTGTTTCTTGTATTTGTTTACCTTAGAGCATGCTCCAGTCATGCCAAAGAATAGACATTTCTGTGATCCCAGAGAGAGGTCTACCAGACATATGGAGCTCTGCTCTTGGCCTAGTCATGAATATAAAGAAGACAGAGAAGTGAAGGTTACAAGACCTAAGAATGAGGGATCTGCCTAAGGCTAGTTTCATGTCACAGCAGACCTCTCGTACCACCCTTCCTACCTCTGGGGCCTAGCCGTGATTGGGCTCTTTAGCCTAGCACAGATATTGTCACAGAAACCTGTAGTATGACTCAAACACTGCAGGCTTTCTCTCTGCTCAGCAGAGTCCCATTTTGATTTTCCCTATCCCTATGTTTAGTAAAAATCACAGTAGAAGAGGGGAGGTACATCTGTCCTGTACCCCAAACCTTATAGCTAAGAAAACTTGAGACACAAAAAGAAGGCAGATGTAAGAGATGTCATTTCATCAGGACAAGAAATAGAGGTGGCAATTGTTTCTATTCAGAGATATTTAGGCCACCCTGATACTCAGCAGCCTTATGTTACTGGGGGTGCCTGGGTCCCCATACCACCTATTAGTGAGCCTAAGAGTAGACACAGCACTAACCACTAGTCCACTCAGGCTTATCTCTCTTGCACCTTCCTGCCTTAGCTTGCAATCTGAGCACTGGCTCTGAGGTGTTCTTCACAAGAATCATATCCCCAGAAGCCTATATCGCTTCTGAATTCCCACAAGACAATGCACATTGTGGTGGTTTGAATATGCTTGACCCAGGGATTGGCACTCTTTGGAGATGCAATGTTACTGGAGTAGGTGTGGCTTTGTTGGAGGAAGTGTGTCACTGTGGGTGTGGGCTTTAAGACCCTAGTTCTAGCTGCCTGAAAGCCAGTCTTCTATCAGCCTTCAGATGAAGATATAGAACTCTCAGCTCCTCGTGTACTATGCCTGGGTGTTGCTATGCTCTGCCTTGATGAGAATGGACTCAATCTCTAAACCTACAAACCAGCCCCAAATAAATGTTGTCCTTATAAGAGTTGCCTTGGTCATGGTGTCCGTTCGCAGCAGTAAAAGCCTAACTAAGACACACATTAAGGAACTAAGCAAGGTTCATCTCTCCATTTTTTAAATTATTATTAAAACCAGTAAAAATTGCTGTACAGTAGTTCTGGACCCATCCAAGTCATCTATTAGTATTTCATTCCTTAGGGTCTCAACCATTTCCAAATTTTGGCCATATTAATTTTAGATATAAATAATTTCGTATGCTGTCAGTACCTTAATAAGAATTAGGGTCTCATTATCTAAGTTTAGAAAAGGCACCAGAGCAACTTGGCAGAGATTTAGTTGGGGAAACCTCTCTAAGGTGGAAAGAGACTGAAAAGGCCCAAATTTAGAACCAAGGATAAAACTCAAACTGCACTGAAATTATATGTAGGGCAGACCTAGATCCAGAGTAAAGACACAACTGTTTTTAATAGTAACTGTCTCTTTAAATCTCAGCCTTGGCAACTCAGCCACTGAAATAGGTTATGGATCTGTGGGTACAGCACAGTGGAACATTTAATCAGAAAACAAAGAACTTTCTGGAACAAAGAAGACAAATAAAAGCCTAGACATGAAAATGTTAACTGGCAACGTAAGTTCAGGGGACAGCTGTGTCCAAATTCACTGGGCTTCTGGCCCAAAAAGCAAACTCTGCGGAAGACTGAGAAGAGTCACATTGTTTCCAAACTCATGCAGTGGCCAATTGCCATGCTAGCTTGGCTCTTCTGCAATGAGATATGAGAGATTAACAGAACAAACTGCAATGGCTTAGAAACAAGTATTTCCTAGTTACTACATTAAGATGTGTTTCTTTATTCTCTGGAAAAGAAATGAGTATCCTTTAACATCTTCATGGGAAATACTTGGGTTTATTTCAATGATCTTCTTGTCTGGGTATGATGGCACTGGAACACACTGAGTCTATTAGTTAATGACTAATGAATCACATTTTATTTGCATGTTTTAAGACAGTTTCAAAGCTCTTGTGGTTAATTCAAGCAATAAAACATCTCTGAGAAACCCATGGCTGCAGTGCTTAAACTGGCTTTGCCTCCTTTATTCAGTGTAGAAGAATGGTTCCAGAAGACAAGCCAGCTATGATTGTGTGCAAAGTGATCACTGCAATTACCCTTCGCTGTGACAAAGACCTCAGAGCATCATGCACTGCTAACATTTGCTCCCCTACTGTGATTAAAAGATGACATGCTGAGACTTACATTCATCAGGCACCGTGAGATTCCAGGGTATTTTTCTCTTGTGTAAAATAGACAGCATTATTTTCCAAACTTGAAGTTTAGGTTTAGGTAACTTTCTTAGATACATAGGATATGACAGAACCAGGCTTAACAGGTGACATGAGTGCCTTTACAGAAAACAGTAACCCTAACTCAGTCCTCAGTTGACTTGAGTGGGAAGAATTTGCTAAATCAAATACTTAGCAAATAGGCCAGAACTATTCTAACAAAATTCTCTATCATGAGCAACAAGATTCTTGGGTATCACAGTATGAGGAGGTCGGCTGTGAAGAGACAGAGAGCAGGTGAAAGAGACTTTAAGGATGGAGACACGGAGGAGCCCAACCCACACAGATATTTCAGACGGAAGATAGCTACCCACTTTTAAATTTATTCCCTCGATTGTTTAAGTTTACAAGGAACTCCATCACATAGATCAACCCCTATTCTACACTATGGTTGTTCAGATTTGGGACTGAGGGGAGAGCTCTCCAGGATCTACTGTAAACATCAAGTGCTCTCAAACCTTAGAACCTTTATAGCATGTTTTGAGCACCTATCATTAGATACATTTTGAAATATTGAGGGTAGAGGATGAGGAAGATGCATTACTGATATCGAGGAAGGTCAGAGGAAACCAAATAAGCTCACCCCATTTGTGGATTGAGTGGGCCCATGAGTAAATATGACAGGAAAGACCTAAGTGCTAAAGGATAAAAGTGGGGGTGGGGGGGTCACATCTCTCTTGAGGCAGAGAAGACCTTTCAACAATGGTGTGTGATATGAGGCTTGCTAGAATAGTAAACAGTGGTGACTGGGGAAAAGGAAGCAAAAGAAATTCCAGGGACACCCACAAAACCCTAAGTGAAAAGGAATCCACAATGCTGTGGTGAAAAAAAAAATGCTTGAGGTGTTTTGACAAGTTGAGGGACAGATGCAGCCAGAGTTTTATCAGAAAACCAGAGGGTGAAGAATAGCATAATAAGACACTGGAGCACAGCTGAAGATTCACAGAATAACCTGGTTCTAGAAAAGAGAATGCATGAACAGTGCTCCAGTGGCACCTCAGCTACCTCCAAAGGATGCTGGTGAGGTCATGGAAGCCTGTATTAAAGTGATGGCATTAGATGAGAGGAAAAGAAAGAGTCATAACAGAGAGGAATTAGCCAGGCTTTGCAAATAAAAGATCAAGAGGACCTCTGATGTTAGACTTGGGAATAATGGCATCACTAAATAGGACAGGGACAGTCCAAAAGTAATCAGGAATAAGTGCTACTTAAGCTGGAAAAAACATTACTAATGCCGAACACATGCTGGTCCATTCTCAAACAACGGGGCAACACTCTTTCTCTTAATGACTGTGTCGTCTACCGTGACAGGTGGCCCAAAGGAGGGTTGACAGGGCCCCAAGGACCTCCAGGTCTCCAGCTCAATGTCATGGTTCTCAAGTGTCTAAAATTGTTGCCATATCTTATCTAGCAGCTGTCCACTGACTTATGTGAGAACAACTAGAAGGTTTCAGTTAGGTTCTGGCAAAACAGGTGTTCCTCTTTAAACCTGATACCCTCCTTAGTAGAGGAGAGACTTTTGTGAAAAACTAAACCACCTCTCGTCCTTTGGTTGTCTGCTAAGATATTTTTGGACTAATCAGAACCATTCAAGCATGGGATAGCATATCTGTTTGAAATAATTAAAAATTTTAGGAGTTGAGTTCTTGCCTAGCATACATGAAGTCCTGGGTTCAATCCCCAATACCACATAAAGTAAGCCTAGTGCCATATACCTGCAACCCCAGCACTCAGAAGATAGCAACAGGAGGATAGAAATTCAAAGTCATCCTTGACTACACACCAAATTTGAGGACAACGTGAGATGCATGACACCCCACCCCACCCCCATTATGATGGCCCAGCAAAAGTGGTTTTAAAAGTCAAGGGTATATGCTGAAGAAGCATGCTAAATTTGTCATTCAACAGCTTCCCTGCTTTTATCTTCCCTATACTCTTTCAAGGTCATTTCCAAGGTGACTTCGCATATTTTAGCTTTCTGTCAGTTCTTTAACAGCATCTGGTGGGGGGTGGGGGAGTGGGGGGGATTCACAAAGAAAGAATGGGTTTCTCTCTGTTCGGAAATATTGAAGGTATCCAGGATGAGGACCACAGCCAGCTAGTGAGTCTGTAGGTTTTTGAAGCAAATATATATATATATTTATCAACATATACTTATATATTTACACATATGAATAAAATAGTTCCTTCCTTCCAAATTCAAAGTTACAAGATAAACATCCTAAGCATGAGGGGACACACACAGATTGATCCCCCAAACCTCCACAGCAGTAGACTACGATCTACTGAAAAGATGTATGTGGACGGCTCCTGTAGCAAACTACAACAACTGAAGTCTCCTAAGAATTGTGCATGAGTCTGTGCATTCCTCTGTGTCAGCTGAGGCCACAGGAATTCTGGCAGGAGTTTAAAAGTAGACCCATCCCTGTTGCTATTTGCAGCTCTGCCAGAACCCAGGAACCCAGGATGGTTATCAACAATGTAAGCAAGGGATCAAGCCAAAGCATTTTCCCTATCCCTCTCACCACACTGCCCAAAAAAGCAGGAAGTAGCCACAAAACCTGATTGCAACATGCAAAGACAATCAATCTCATGCCTGCTTTGTAACTGTGATATATAAAGCACATCTAGAGCCGTTTCCATACGCATTTTAGGTTTAATTTTGGAATTTCTGAGTTAATAAAAGAGTTGTTTTTTTGTTGGTGGTGGGTTTCTTTCTTTCTTTCTTTCCCCATGATGATAGAGGCAGCTCTGTGAACTCAGTAGGTTTGCTGTCTGAAAAAGGAAAGAACAGTCAGGTTACCCACATGATCAGCAGAAACATGACAACTGGCTAAAGTCTTAGGAAGAAATTCAAAATAGAGCTAGCTACTTACAGTTAAATAATTAACACAAGCAGCACTATTGCCTATTATGAAGCATCTTGAGTGTTTTCAATGTTCTGCTATAATGTCACACAGCCTTTGATTTGGTATCTATTGATTTGCATATTTGCATTCATGTGGGGGTAGGTGTTTGCCAGTGCATATGGAAGCCAAAGGACAACCTCAGATACCATTCCTCAGGTGCTGTCCACTCTTTCTTATTTTATTCGTTTACTGTAATTTTAATTTTACTTATTTATGTTGAGACAGGGTCTCTCACTGGCCTAAAATTTGCCAAGGAAGCTAAACTGGCTGGTAATGAATACCGGGATCCATCTGTCTCAACCTTTGAGAGACCACAAGTATGCTTTTTATTATTGTTTTCTAATTTTTTTTTTTTTTTTTTTTTTTTTTTTGGTTTTTCGAGACAGGGTTTCTCTGTGTAGCCCTGGCTGTCCTGGCACTCACTTTGTAGACCAGGCTGGCCTCGAACTCAGAAATCCGCCTGCCTCTGCCTCCCAAGTGCTGGGATTAAAGGCGTGTTTTCTAATTTTTATTTTTTTATGTGAGTTCTGAGATTTAAACAGATCCACAGGCTTCTAAGACAAGCGTCTTTTGGATAGGGGCATCTCACCAGCTCTGTTGTTTTTGTTTTTTGTTTTTTGTGTTTTTGTTTACCCTGTATTTATGTGAGGGAAGTGAGACTTCAAATGCTAGGAAACAAAGCTCAATAGAGCAACTAAACTAGGCCTCTCCAGGCCTCACAGAACTGCCACACTGCTCTGTCACGAACTGATAGTGTCAGAACTCAATAACTCAGGCTCCTTTGATGCTTTTAGGAAGTGTCTCTCATCACATGCCACCAGAAAATCTTATCTAAACTAAACTTTTCATTACTTGATTTTTTAATTTCATAGCTAAGATGCTTGGTTAAAAAAAAGTATCCTTCTCTCACAGAGACTGAGGTAGATTAGCGATAAAGGAGCTGGATGCATCCTCCCCCCTCCCACACACACACCGGAACCACCACAGGGCGAATCAGCTTTCAAAACCTGGCTGTGTGTTAGAGAAAGCCAGAGCTTTTAAAGAATACTTCACAGCATCAATCCAGAGATTGCTTAATAAAAAACTCAGAGGGATTGAGACTGAATCTCAGTGTTAAAACTCCCATCTCCACAACATGAGTCTAATGAATTTTTTCCTTTTTTTTTTTTTTGGATCACTCTTTCACATTTTGGTGTGCCTACAAAGAGAGAGAATTCTGAGCACTATACTTTTGCACTTGTTTATGCTAATCCCAAGTGCTGTATAACCTTGACTGTCCACTGAAGATACCTGAGGAATAGTAAATCCCAAGTGACCTGATTTCTCCTGTGTGGTCATCTATCCTCAGGTGGTTTCAAATGTCAAGCAATTTAGAATCACTGCCCTGTGGCTACCACACTGAAGCTCAATGCCCAAGGAAATTCACCATGAATACAAATTGTTCTCCATATCCATGAACTCTGTGGCCTCAGCCAACCCAGACCACAAATACACACACATTATTATATAAATATTTATTAATAAATATCACATAAAAACACAATAAATAAAACAAATCTTGCAGCACACTGGAGAATTTTGTGGCTATAAGCAAATATTGGCCTATCATAAGAACTTGAGCCTCCACAGATTTTGGATGCTCCACAAATGACAGGAATTCTTGGGTGCAATTTCTCATGGATACATATACCAAGGAACAGTTGTATTTACAACTTTGAATTGGGTGTTACCAGTAAATGGCCTAATAAAAGAATAGGAGGAACTCCAGCCCATCAAAACAATTAGATACTGATGTCTAAGACTGCACAAATAACCACATAAATGAATGTCTCTTTTGAGGAATAAGATGGAGTTGTATCCATAGAAACAACTGAGTAATAGTCATAATGGTTAATTAGGTAAGTGATTTCCAAAACGTATTCCAATGATGACTAATATAATAAACTTCAGACTTCTAACTCAGTGACATTTTTTTTCATGCTTCTCTTAATAGTCCATTAAGGTTTGGCAATTAAGTCAATAAAAGTCGAGTTTTTAGACCTCAACAACATTGATTCACCCGCCCCCCTTAAAAAGAATTGCTTAGTCACAATTAAAATTGCATTCTAAAAAAGCTAAGCTCTTAAACTCCGACCAGAACCTACACTCTTTCCTTCCACTCATTGCACAACTAGCTTGCTCTTGTTTTCTTCTAGGACAGTGGAAGTGCAGAGGCTGGGGAGACAGCTCAGTGGCAGAACACTCAAGTAGCACGAACTGAACAAGGCCTTGGCTAGGATCTCTGTACCACAGAAAAGATGGCAAGGATGCCATTCGCCCCACAGCATAGGAATGGGGATTTGAGATAAATAACTTCTGTATTAAAATGCTCTCCACATAGTTACTACTAGCTAATACACTGTAGCTATTATTAAAATCCTTGCCTAAAAGTGGGAGCTGATTGGGATTACCATAATAGAAGCATCTAAGCACTATGTAAAGAGTAATGAGCACAGATCGAATGACACCTTTTGTTGACTCATGGGAACAGGACAGCAGAGAGTGACGAGTCCTAAACACCCTATTTTCCAACTCATTTTGAGGTTTGTTTGGAAGGATAATGAGCAAATTGTTTAGTGGTTACCTCTGGTGTATTGCCCTGCTCTGCCTGTATGTGCCACAATGTTTTCTCTCGATTGTTCTTCAAGGTGGGGACAGGGAACAATTCTAGACATTATTTTTCCTTCCTATCTTTTTCATTTCTGCTTTAGAATATGAACTACATCCACAGCATACCAACAAGTTTCTGTGGCTTAATAAAAACAGAGCTTCTATGTCATTGTGATTGGCGCAGCCGAGCAAGCTAACTCACAGGATTGCTCAGAAGCTACTGACCTTATTCTTACCAGACTCATGGTTTCCTGGAGGTTGGGAAAGCTCCAAATTCATGCCAGCATGGTGACTTAGCTAGGCGCTTGGCATTAAGCCTGAGGGACCTGAGTTTGATCCCTGAGACTCACACAGTAGAAGGAGAGAATGGGTTCCCACAAATTGTCCTCTGATCTCCACACTGGTACTGTGTTACCTTGAGACATGCTCCACCCTGACTGCCACACACACACATGCACACAGACAAAGACAAATACAAATTTAATAACTGTTTGAAAGATGCAATACATTGCTCAGTTCTGCTTATATTACAAACAAATGCATAATAGTAACTACTATAGCAAAATGAGTTGACGAGCGCATGTGCATACATATGTGGGTACAGGAATGTGCGTGTGTGCACACGTGTGCAAGGACATGTGTTGTTGTGCAGACAAGAGATCAGGTATCTTGCTCTATTGCCCACTGTCTTATTCTTTTGAGACTGGGTCTCTCACTGAACATGGAATTCATGGGATAGGCTGTGCTGGCTGCCAGAGAAGGTCCTCTCTGTCTTTCTAAGTGCTGGCATCACAGATGTTTGCTGTTGCCAGCCTTGACTTTACATGGTCCTGTGGATGTGAATTCAGGTCCTCATGTTAGCATGGCAAGCACTTTACCAGCAGTCATGTCCTCAGCCCTTTTCCACACTGAAAGTATAGATTGACAGCCCTCTAAGGAGGCCTAGTCATAGACAGTACACAAAGGCTCGGAAAGCTCAGACCTTCCCTGCAGTCACACAGCCACCAGGAAAGGGAAGGCCTCCTCATTCCCAGCTAAATGTTTATTCATGAGGTGAGTCTGTGGTTTTCCAGAGTTCTCTGCACCCGGCTGCATAAAGAGGCACATCATCATTTCCAGCTCAGGAGAAAGTGATAGCAGCTTCCCCTGAGAGACTCTGTACTGGAAAGTGTTTCAGGAACAATTGTATGACTGACAACATTTGGTAAGCTGGCCAATTGTCACACTGGAAAAGCAAAATGAGGAGGTCCTAAGAGCTTTCTGGGCATCCTTTGGAGCACTGACCATGCAAATCACGTCATAGAAATTCTGAGCACTGCTAGTGAAGAGCCAGTCCTACCACCATGACCACACAACCACAACGGTCTTGATCACCAAGCAGGAAGTCCATGCAGCCCTGCCTGTGCCAGGATGACAGGCTAGTTCAGGAGAAGCTGGTGCTGCTGCCAGCTGCCATTGCCTAGGGAAAGATGTGTCAGCAAGTAAGAAAGACCAGTCAGCATAGAAGAACAAGACTACATGTTAACAGCAGCTGGGAGGTTGCCTGTTCTTCCTAACACAAAGGCGACAGACACTACAGAAAAATGAAATCACGTGAATTTTTATGGAAGTCATAAAACACAAACAGGAAGAATCTCTGGTCATTATAAGACCCCCAATCTGTTTTCTGTGGAGGTCATATAATCCGAAAGAGCCTGGACAGTGTGTAGGATACAGAAGCAGTCCATAATAGACGCTTTTATCTTTAAATGTTATATGAAAATTTCTACCAATAGACAGCTGGGTCAGAAACTCCATTTGGTCCAACCTGAAAGAGGAAGCATGGAGCAGTTTTACTCTATATTTAAATCATCACATCTTTATTATTTCAGGTATAATAAATACCTTGACATGTATTTTGCCCATATTTCAAAGTATTTTCTTAGGAATGTTTTTGAATATGTAATTACTTGGATTAAAGTATATATTTTTTCTATTGTTTTTAGAACTTTTACATTTTATTCTATGACAATTAGACATGCATACCACAAATCTTGATCATATCTAATGATCCTTGAACCTTACTCATGCTTCCTCCTCCTATCCTTATATCCCCTCCCCCTTCTCTCCCTCTCTTTTCTCCTCCTTAACAACCCATTGAACCTAATTAGTATGATATAGATGCATATGTTTATGGGGATGTTTACCAAAGTACAGTTGGTTTATTTCTATATTTGGAAATTTCTGTGGAATTGTCTTCTGTAACTCAGGCTGGCCTCAAGCTTGCTAAGTATTAGAGGATGGCTTTCAACTCCTGACCCTCCTGTCTCTGTCTCGAGTGCTGATTGATCCCATGCAACAATGCCAGGCTCTGTTTCTTTCTTTTTTTTAATTATGTATATGAATGCTGCTTATATGTACATATGTATATGCACCATATATGTGCCTGGTAACCTCAGAGGTCAGAAGAGGGCATTAGATCCCCTGGAACTCAAGTTACAGATAATTGTGAGCTGCCATGTCCGGGCTAGGAACTGTAATTAGATCTTCTGCAAAAACAACAAACACATTTAAATGCTAAATTTTAATTTTTTCCACTAAATATGGTTTTGGCTTAAAAGCAAGATTGACCTTTATATAAATATTAAATGTTGTTAGTTGGTTTAGTTTGAAAGAATATACCTCTACATTGATTCCATACATAAACTGTACCTAAGATGACCCAGAATATCATAGAAAAAACTTAACTTGGGTTCAATAAAAAATAAAACACCACAGTATTTATTAATAGAAAGGAAATGTGTACTTTGATATAGCCTGGATAAACCTGTCTTTCTCTAGGCAATTCCCATCTTAGTCTCCTCACATCTGCACCAGTTCCATCCCATACCAGATACCCATCCCTTGATCTTATACCCATTAGCTCTGCCTCACATTGGAGACTTCTGTGCATGAGTGTCTCTGCCAGGGTGATTCATTGTTCTAGGGCAGGAATGATGTTTTGTTCATCTGCAAATTAGTTTGTGACCACAAAATGATGCTTTAGTCATGGCACATGATGACTGAACAGAGGTTAAATTGTACTGAACTTTGAAATTTGAGAAGGTGACAGTTTGAGATGGTGACACCTAGTTGGCTTTTGGGTCAGTCTGCCTCTGCTGCTTGGAAATGATTAAATTAAGTCTCCTGAGCTACTTTGTCACTTGATATGGGAATGAAAGTGTCTCCCCTGCCTGGTCCTCTAAGATTCAATTAATGTCACCTATGCATGTCTTCCTCAGTCATCAACACTGGAAAACCAAATCTGCTTCCTAGCTTCTTTCCAGTTGCAAAGGTCATGAGTTGCAGCTCTGGCCAATGAGATGAAAGTGAAGATCAGTAGAATTTCGGAAGAGTTTTGCTGCTTGGATAGAGTGGTTTCCACATGAAATAAGATAAAATGAGATGTCTACATGATGCTTAAAGGCACAACAACAACTTTGCCATCTTAGGGCCAAAATATACAAAATGTTAGCAGGAAGCTGAAGAGAACAGAGTACAAAAGTAGAGTCTGGACTCTTTCATAGTACCACTGAGACTAGAATTCATAAATCTCTCCCTTTTGATGGATGAGAGAGGACTATTGATACATGAGAATCATCCATATTTTTCAAAGTCACTCCAAATAGGATATTGTATTGCTTAACACTAAATATATTCCAGGAATTGAATGTAAAATGTTCAGGCTATGGAGAAGGTCCAAGCTTACCAATGTGGCTGCCATTTGGGTCCAGATCCAGTACTTTGAGTTGGTCCATCCCAGCATCTTTCCATCTACAAATTGCTAGAACATATGGAGGATCCAGTCCTGCAGGACCAGAAGTCTTTGATGAATTGAGCTGGTCCTATGCTCACCTCCCAGCAGGCCTCCAGCATGGAGCCTCTGTAAGCTGCAGCCCACACTGCTTGCTGTGCTGGGAGGCTGAGAGGGCAGGACCATGGTGCTGTCCACAGGCTACAAGCACAAAAGTTGAGCCCATGGAGCTTCAGGCAGCTGACATCGAGGGTAAGGTGGTCTGTGGCAGCATGGTGCTTGCACAAAACCTACCCCCAGTTGCCCTGCCTGGATGCAAGATCACCCTGACTCTGGGCAACAGCAAGATATCCAAGATAAGACTCAGCGATGGTCCAGTATTTATGGTGTGTCAGAAACCAGAAACCTTGAACTATACCAAAACCTCATTGCAATGAATATGTGCATGTAAAGCTGTGTATGTGTGTCACACTGCAATTTACAATGCCTCTCGAACAAATGAATATTTGATGGAGAGGTGGAAAAGCTGGAGGAACAGAGAGATGTTTGTGTGATGAAAAGAGGCAGAACTAGAGATGCAAAATCTGTAACAAGTATGAGAGCAGGCTGCAGGACCCATAAGGGAGGAATATGTTACAGAGTAGGGTCTGCAGAGTGTGTGCAGCATCCTGGAGCTTGGGCAAACTCTGCTCCCGAATATGCTGCCTACTCACATAATTACCCTGGCTCTGCCCAACAGTTCAATATCTGAGGTGAAGAATGGTTCTTTTTGTTTTGTTTTGTTTTGTTTTGTTTTGTTTTGTTTTGTTTTGTTTTGTTTTTAATTTGACCTCTTTGAAAGGTCTCCATAGTTTGTTCTGCATCCAGAGGTCATATTAGTACCCTTAGTGCATGCTGTTAACCCAGACTGTATTGAGACCTGTGGTTGTGTCTTGGGCTGCCACTGGAGGCCATGTCTATGTTCTATTGTCAGAGACCATTGTCCATAGTCTGTGCTACCACAGGAGGCCATGTTAGCGTCCAAGTACTGGGCTGTTGCTAGAAGCTGTGTTGATGTGTGTGGTGTACACTGCAGCCTGAGGCCATGGTGATGTTAGTGGTATTTGTATCTGTAGGTGTGTACTGCTGTAGGGACCACGTTTTGGCCCATGGTCTTACTGCAGCCAAGGGCCATGTTGATGCCCATGGTTCGTGTTACTACCAAAAGCCACTCGATGTCCATGGTCTGAGCTGCTGTCAGAGACTATGTTGAGATCTATGGTTTATGCTGCCAACAGAGACTGTGTGGATGTGCATGGTCTGCAATCCTGCAGAAGGCTATGCTGGTATCCATCATCTGTGTTACCACCAAAGACCATATAGATGTTTGTGATTTATGCTGTCACATGAAGCCATGGTGATGTTCATGGGCCAGACTGCTACTAGGGACCATATTGGTGTCCATGGCAGAGGACTCTATTGATATCTGTGGTCTGTACTGAAGACCATGCTAAGGTGTGTGGCACATGCTGATGCTAGAGACCATGTTGATGTCTGTGGTCACCATGTGGAAGTTCATGATTTGGGCTCCCACTGACTATAAAGAACATAGAAGCTACTTTTTCCATGGTATTGATGACTGTAGAGTTGAGAAGAGTCATAGAATGCTTCAGTGACAAATCCCTACTACCAGCTCACTCCACACCCCCCAAAAGTAACAACATAGATAGAAAGCCATCAAAGAGAATTGTTAAGAATTGTTATTAAGATGCTAAAGAGTAGCTCTCCATAGTTTATGGCTTTTTGCAGAGGTACAGATAGAGAAAGAGGACTCAATTTTCTTTAAGGGGTCAGCCACTGGGAATTTGATATATTCACTCCAGTGAGTGAATATATATACATAATTTGTATATACATATATGGGCAACACAAATTTTTTTTTTTTTTTTTATTACATAATTTCCTCAATTACATTTCCAATACTATCCCAAAAGTCCCCCATAGCGCCCCCCACTTCCCTACCCACCCATTCCCATTCTTTTGGCCCTGGCATTCCCCTATATTGGGGCATATAAAGTTTGCAAGTCCAATGGGCCTCTCTTTCCATTGATGGCCGGCTAGGCCATCTTTCGATACATATGCAGCTAGAGACAAGAGCTCCAGGGTTCCGGTTAGTACATCATGTTGTTCCAACAATAGGGTTGCAGATCCCTTTAGCTCCTTGGGTACTTTCTCTAGCTTCTCCATTGGGAGCCCTGTGATACATCCAATAGCTGACTGTGAACATCCACTCCTGTGTTTGCTAGGCCCCGGCATCGTCTCACAAGAGACAGCTATATTTGGGTCCTTTCAGCAAAATCTTGCTAGTGTATGCAATGGTGTCAGCGTTTAGAAGCTGATTATGGGACGGATCCCTGGATACAGCAGTCTCTAAATGGTCCATCCTTTCATCACAGCTACGAACTTTGTCTCTGTAGCTCCTTCCCTGGGTGTTTTGTTCCCAATTCTAAGAAGGTGCACAGTGTCCACACTTTGGTCTTCATTCTTCTTGAGTTTCATGCGTTTAGCAAATTGTATCTTATATCTTGGGTATCCTAAGTTTTGGGCTAATATCCACTTATCAATGAATACATATTGTGTGAGTTCTTTTGTGATTGTGTTACTTCACTCAAGATGATGCCCTCCAGGTCCATCCATTTGGCTAGGAATTTCATAAATTCATTCTTTTTAATAGCTGAGTAGTACTCCATTGTGTAAATGTACCATAATTTCTGTATCCATTCCTCTGTTGAGGGACATCTGGGTTCTTTCCAGCTTCTGGCTATTATAAATAGGGCTGCTATGAACATAGTGGAGCATGTGTCCTTTTTACCGGTTGGGACATCTTCTGGATATATGCCCAGGAGAGGTATTGCTGGATCCTCCGGTAGTACTATGTCCAATTTTCTGAGGAACCGCCAGACTGATTTCCAGAGTGGTTGTACAAGCTTGCAATCCCACCAACAATGGAGGAGTGTTCCTCTTTCTCCACATCCTCGCCAGCATCTGCTGTCACCTGAATTTTTGATCTTAGCCATTCTGACTGGTGTGAGGTGGAATCTCAGGGTTGTTTTGATTTGCATTTCCCTGATGATTAAGGATGTTGAACATTTTTTCAGGTGCTTCTCTGCCATTCGGTATTCCTCAGGTGAGAATTCTTTGTTCAGTTCTGAGCCCCATTTTTTAATGGGGTTATTTGACTTTCTGGAGTCTACCTTCTTGAGTTCTTTATATATATTGGATATTAGTCCCTTATCTGACTTAGGATAGGTGAAGATCCTTTCCCAATCTGTTGGTGGTTTTTTTGTCTTATTGATGGTGTCTTTAGCCTTGCAGAAGCTTTGTAGTTTCATGAGGTCCCACTTGTCAATTCTCGATCTTACAGCACAAGCCATTACTGTTCTATTCAGGAATTTTTCCCCTGTGCCCATATCTTCAAGGCTTTTCCCCACTTTCTCCTCTATAAGTTTCAGTGTCTCTGGTTTTATGTGAAGTTCCTTGATCCACTTAGACTTGACCTTAGTACAAGGAGATAGGAATGGATCGATTCGCATTCTTCTACATGTTAACAACCAGTTGTGCCAGCACCATTTGTTGAAAATGCTGTCTTTCTTCCACTGGATGTTTTTAGCTCCCTTGTCGAAGATCAAGTGACCATAGGTGTGTGGGTTCATTTCTGGGTCTTCAATTCTATTCCATTGGTCTATTTGTCTGTCACTATACCAGTACCATGCAGTTTTTATCACAATTGCTCTGTAGTAGAGCTTTAGGTCCGGCATGGTGATTCCACCAGAGGTTCTTTTATCCTTGAGAAGAGTTTTTGCTATCCTAGGTTTTTTGTTATTCCAGATGAATTTGCAGATTGCTCTTTCTAATTCGTTGAAGAATTGATTTGGAATTTTGATGGGGATTGCATTGAATCTGTAGATTGCTTTTGGCAAGATAGCCATTTTTACAATGTTGATCCTGCCAATCCATGAGCATGGGAGATCTTTCCATCTTCTGAGATCTTCTATAATTTCTTTCTTCAGAGACTTGAAGTTTTTATTATACAGATCTTTCACTTCCTTAGTTAGAGTCACGCCAAGATATTTTATATTATTTGTGACTATTGAGAAGGGTGTTGTTTCCCTAATTTCTTTCTCAGCCTGTTTATTCTTTGTGTAGAGAAAGGCCATTGATTTGTTTGAGTTAATTTTATATCCAGCTACTTCACCGAAGCTGTTTATCAGGCTTAGGAGTTCTCTGGTGGAATTTTTAGGGTCACTTATATATACTATCATATCATCTGCAAAAAGTGATATTTTGACTTCCTCTTTTCCAATTTGTATCCCTTTGATCTCCTTTTGTTGTCGAATTGCTCTGGCTAGGACTTCAAGTACAATGTTGAATAGGTATGGAGAAAGTGGACAGCCTTGTCTAGTCCCTGATTTTAGAGGGATTGCTTCAAGCTTCTCACCATTTACTTTGATGTTGGCTACTGGTTTGCTGTAGATTGCTTTTATCATGTTTAGGTATGGGCCTTGAATTCCTGATCTTTCCAAGACTTTTATCATGAATGGGTGTTGGATCTTGTCAAATGCTTTTTCCGCATCTAAGGAGATGACCATGTGGTTTTTATCTTTGAGTTTGTTTATATACTGGATTACGTTGATGGATTTCCGTATATTGAACCATCCCTGCATCCCTGGGATGAAACCTACTTGGTCAGGATGGATGATTGTTTTGATGTGTTCTTGGATTCGGTTAGCAAGAACTTTATTGAGGATTTTTGCATCAATATTCATAAGGGATATTGGTCTGAAGTTTTCTATCTTTGTTGGGTCTTTTTGTGGTTTAGGTATCAGAGTAATTGTGGCTTCATAGAATGAGTTGGGTAGAGTACCTTCTGTTTCTATTTTGTGGAATAGTTTGTGAAGAACTGGGATTAGATCTTCTTTGAAGGTCTGATAGAACTCTGCACTAAACCCATCTGGTCCTGGGCTTTTTTTAGTTGGGAGACTATTAATGACTGCTTCTATTTCTTTGGGGGATATAGGGCTGTTTAGATCATTAACCTGATCTTGATTCAACTTTGGTACCTGATATCTGTCTAGGAACTTGTCCATTTCATCCAGGTTCTCCAGTTTTGTTGAGTATAGCCTTTGGTAGAAGGATCTGATGGTGTTTTGGATGTCTTCAGGATCTGTTGTTATGTCTCCTTTTTCATTTCTGATTTTGTTAATTAGGATGCTTTCCCTGCGCCCTCTAGTGAGTCTGGCTAAGGGTTTATCTATCTTGTTGATTTTCTCAAAGAACCAGCTCCTTGATTGGTTGATTCTTTGAATAGTTTTTCTTGTTTCCACTTGGTTGATTTCACCCCTGAGTTTGATTATTTCCTGCCATCTACTCCTCTTGGGTGAATTTGCTTCCTTTTGTTCTAGTGCTTTTAGGTGTGTTGTCAAGCTGCTAATGTGTGCTCTCTCTAGTTTCCTTTTGGAGGCACTCAGAGCTATGAGTTTTCCTCTTAAAAATGCTTTCATTGCGTCCCATAAGTTTGGGTATGTTGTGGCTTCATTTTCATTGAACTCTAAAAAGTCCTTAATTTCTTTCTTTATTCCTTCCTTGACCAAGGTATCATTGAGAAGAGTGTTGTTCAGTTTCCATGTGAAGGTTGGCTTTCTATTATTTATTTTGTTATTGAAGATCAGCCTTAGTCCATGGTGATCTGATAGGATGCATGGGACAATTTCAATATTTTTATATCTGTTGAGGCCTGTTTTGTGACCAATTATGTGGTCAATTTTGGAGAAGGTACCATGAGGTGCTGAGAAGAAGGTATATCCTTTTGTTTTAGGATAGAATGTTCTGTAGATATCTGCCAGATCCATTTGATTCATAATTTCTCTTAGTTTCACTGTGTCCCTGTTTAGTTTCTGTTTCCATGATCTGTCCATTGGTGAAAGTGGTGTGTTGAAGTCTCCCACTATTATTGTATGAAGTGCAATGTGTGCTTTGAGATTTACTAAAGTTTCTTTAATGAATGTGGCTGCCTTTGTATTTGGAGCATAGATATTCAGGATTGATAGTTCCTCTTGGAGGATTTTACCTTTGATGAGTATGAAGTGTCCCTCTCTGTCTTTTTTAATGACTTTGGGTTGGAAGTCAATCTTATCAGATATTAGAATGGCTACTCCAGCTTGTTTCTTCATGCCATTTGCTTGGAGAATTGTTTTCCAGCCTTTCATTCTGAGGTAGTGTCTATCCTTTTCTCTGAGATGAGTTTCCTGTAAGCAGCAAAATGTTGGGTCTTGTTTGTGTAGCCAGTTTGTTAGTCTATGTCTTTTTATCGGGGAGTTGAGTCCATTGATATTAAGAGATATTAAGGAAAAGAAATTGGTGTTTCCTGTTATTTTTGATGTTAAAGTTGGCATTTTGTTCTTGTGGCTGTCTTCTTTTAGGTTTGTTGAGGGATTACCTTCTTGTTGATTCTAGGGCGTGGTTCCTGTCCTTGTATTGGTTTTTTTCTGTTATTATCCTTTGAAGGGCTGGATTCGTGGAGAGATAATGTGTGAATTTGGTTTTGTCGTGGAATACTTTGGTTTCTCCATCTATGTTAATTGAGAGTTTGGCTGGGTATAGTAGCCTGGGCTGGAATTTGTGTTCTTTTAGTGTCTGTATAACATCTGTCCAGGATCTTCTGGCTTTCATAGTCTCTGGTGAAAAATCTGGTGTAATTCTGATAGGCTTGCCTTTATATGTTACTTGGCCTTTTTCTCTTACTGCTTTTAGTATTCTATCTTTATTTAGAGCATTTGTTGCTCTGATTATTATGTGTCGGGAGGTATTTCTTTTCTGATCCAGTCTATTTGGAGTTCTGTAGGCTTCTTGTATGTTCATGGGCATCTCTTTCTTTAGATTTGGGAAGTTTTCTTCTATAATTTTGTTGAAGATGTTTGCTGGTCCTTTGAGTTGAAAATCTTCATTCTCATCCACTCCTATTATCCGTAGGTTTGGTCTTCTCATTATGTCCTGTATTTCTTGGATGTTTTGAGTTAGGATCTTTTTGCATTTTCCATTTTCCTTGATTGTTGTGCCGATGTTCTCTATGGAATCTTCTGCACCTGAGATTCTCTCTTCCATCTCTTGTATTCTGTTGCTGATGCTTGCATCTATGGTTCCAGATTTCTTTCCTAGGGTTTCTATCTCCAGTGTTGCCTCATTTTGGGTTTTCTTTATTGTGTCTACTTCCCTTTTTAGGTCTAGTATGGTTTTGTTCATTTCCATCATCTGTTTGGATGTGTTTTCCTGTTTTTCTGTAAGGACTTCTACCTGTTTGATTATGTTATCATGTTTTTCTTTAAGGATTTGTAACTCTTTAGCAGTGTTCTCCTGCAATTCTTTAAGGGATTTTTGTGCTTTCTCTTTATTGTCTTCTTCCTTTTTAGCAGTGTTCTCCTGCATTTCTTTAAGTGTGTTATTAACGTCCTTCTTGAAGTCCTCTATCATCATCAGGAGATATGCTTTTAAATCCGTGTCTAGCTTTTCCGGTGTGTTGGGGTGCCCTGGACTGGGTGAAGTGGGGGTGCTGGGTTCTGATGATGGTGACTGGTCTTGGTTTCTGTTAGTAAGATTATTACGTTTACCTTTCGCCATCTGGTAATCTCTGGGGTTAGTTGTTATCGTTGTCACTATTTAAAGATTGGAGCAGAAGCTGTGTTCCACTCACCAGCAGTCCCAAAATCCTGCGGCGGGGGTCGTGGGTAGCTGGCGGGTGTCAGGCAACCCTGCGCTCCCGCTACCCTGGCGCTGATCCGGCCGGGTGAGGCCTGTGGCCCTACTCAGGCTGGTTTCTGCTTCCCTAACTAATGCAGTCTCAGGTCCCGCGCAATTGGATTGGAGCAGAAGCTGTGCTCCCCTCACCAGAAGTCTTAAGATCCTGTGGCGGGTGTTGTGGGCAGTTGGCGAGTGTCAGCAGACCCTGCGCCCCAGCTGCTCAGGTGCTTTTCTGACCGGAAGAGGCTTGTGGCCCTGTGTGGGCCGGATTTCTCTCTCCCCAACCAGAGCAGTCTCAGGTCCCGCGTGATTGGACTGGAGCAGAAGCTGTGTTCCACTCACCAGCAGTCCCAAAATCCTGCGGCGGGGGTCGTGGGTAGCTGGCGGGTGTCAGGCAACCCTGCGCTCCCGCTACCCTGGCGCTGATCCGGCCGGGTGAGGCCTGTGGCCCTACTCAGGCCGGTTTCTGCTTCCCTAACTAATGCAGTCTCAGGTCCCGCGCAATTGGATTGGAGCAGAAGCTGTGTTCCACTCACCAGCAGTCCCAAAATCCTGCGGCGGGGGTCGTGGGTAGCTGGCGGGTGTCAGGCAACCCTGCGCTCCCGCTACCCCGGCGCTGATCCAGCCGGATGAGGCCTGTGGTCCTACTCAGGCCGGTTTCTGCTTCCCTAACTAATGCAGTCTCAGGTCCCGCGCAATTGGATTGGAGCAGAAGCTGTGCTCCCCTCACCAGAAGTCTTAAGATCCTGTGGCGGGTGTTGTGGGCAGTTGGCGAGTGTCAGCAGACCCTGCGCCCCAGCTGCTCAGGAGCTTTTCTGACCGGAAGAGGCTTGTGGCCCTGTGTGGGCCGGATTTCTCTCTCCCCAACCAGAGCAGTCTCAGGTCCCGCGTGATTGGACTGGAGCAGAAGCTGTGTTCCACTCACCAGCAGTCCCAAAATCCTGCGGCGGGGGTCGTGGGTAGCTGGCGGGTGTCAGGCAACCCTGCGCTCCCGCTACCCTGGCGCTGATCCGGCCGGGTGAGGCCTGTGGCCCTACTCAGGCTGGTTTCTGCTTCCCTAACTAATGCAGTCTCAGGTCCCGCGCAATTGGATTGGAGCAGAAGCTGTGCTCCCCTCACCAGAAGTCTTAAGATCCTGTGGCGGGTGTTGTGGGCAGTTGGCGAGTGTCAGCAGACCCTGCGCCCCAGCTGCTCAGGTGCTTTTCTGACCGGAAGAGGCTTGTGGCCCTGTGTGGGCCGGATTTCTCTCTCCCCAACCAGAGCAGTCTCAGGTCCCGCGTGATTGGACTGGAGCAGAAGCTGTGTTCCACTCACCAGCAGTCCCAAAATCCTGCGGCGGGGGTCGTGGGTAGCTGGCGGGTGTCAGGCAACCCTGCGCTCCCGCTACCCTGGCGCTGATCCGGCCGGGTGAGGCCTGTGGCCCTACTCAGGCTGGTTTCTGCTTCCCTAACTAATGCAGTCTCAGGTCCCGCGCAATTGGATTGGAGCAGAAGCTGTGCTCCCCTCACCAGAAGTCTTAAGATCCTGTGGCGGGTGTTGTGGGCAGTTGGCGAGTGTCAGCAGACCCTGCGCCCCAGCTGCTCAGGTGCTTTTCTGACCGGAAGAGCGGGCAACACAAATTATACTTGTGGGTTTCTGTTGGTTTCTTTTGTTTCTTCTTTTTTTTTTTTTGTTTTGTTTTTTTGGTGGGCGGAAAGAGGTCACATGTTGTGCATCTGGGAGAACTGAGAAGTGAGTGTGATGGGCTACATTATGTTAAATTCCCAAATAATCAATAAAATTGGTATGTTGGGCGAAAATGTGCTGTTACAGGCTCTAGTGCTGACTCCCTTGGCCACAGATGCAGATACTGTTTGGAAACGTTGTAGAACTTTGTAAAGGTAGAGTCTCTATGGAGGAAGTGTGTCACTAGGGATAGACTGTCAGGTTTCAAAGCCATCTCTGCTCCCTATCTGCTGTTCCTGTGCTAGTGACTGCAGATGCAATATGAACATCTACATTACATTCCTGCCACCATGCCTTCCCCACCATGATAACCTATGTCCCATTGAACTGTGGTCAAAAGAAACCCTCCATTAAGTTGCTTCTTGTCACGTACTTGGTCACAGCAATGAGAAAAAAACTAATAAATTTTGTTTCAATCTTTAAGTTATTATGGATTTAGGTCAAACCATGTACCACTACAGCCACTAAGATCCAAGACCACAGAACAAGACCAGGATGCCAAGTAAATTCCCACAGCCTACAGTCAGATTTTCTTTTTTAAAGGAAGGTGTCTAAATTTGGGATTTTATTGCTGTGATTAATGCTATGGGGAGGAAAGAAAGGGTTTATTTGACGTACACTTTCATATCACTGTTCATCATCAAAAGAGTCAGGATAAGAACTCAAACAGAACAGGGACCTGGAAGTAGGAGCAGATGCAGAGGTCATGGGAGGAGGTGCTGCTTACTGGCTTCCTCATCTTGTTTTTTTTATAGAACCTAGAACTGCCTACTCAAGGATGGCATCACCTATAATGGGTTAGGCCCTCCCGACTCAATCACTAATTGAAAAAATTCCCTATAGGCTTGCCTGACCTTATAAAAGCACTTTTTAAATTGAGGTCCCTTTCTCTCAGATGACTTTAGCTTATGTCAAGTTACCATAAAACTATGCAGCACAGGTGGAAATAGGAGTAAATTTAATATCTATCACCTTACCCAAACAGAAGCAATTTGAGTTCCTCTGTGAGGCTTTAATGTGAATAGTCGGTCGATATTTTAAGAGTTATGTGCATAGCAGAAGTTACTTTATATCTGTGGTCATTTTCTGTAGGCTGGCTTTCAAAAAGCATCAGGCCTCCTGCACATAGCCACAGAAATTGACCAATGACAAGTACTTAGGGAATTCAATTCCAGTCAGTTGTGATGCTTGAACACTAGTCCCAGTAACACCAGTTCTACCAGAGGAAGGGCAATGTTTCTCCAGCTGTGGGCACTATACTGAGGAGTCATGTGACCAGCTCCATGTATCACAGGAGCCACAGTCCCCAGGGTAGGCCCAGTACCTACAGAAAGGTACTAATGATTCCTTAGTTACAGACATTTGCAAGATAAGGACAGAGTCAGGTCCTAAGAAGTAATTTTGCTATGGAGTCTCAACTTTTCTTTATGAAAGAGGCTATTTTCTATTTAGGTAGCATTAAAACCTCACAGCCCCACAATCTGCTTCCCTCCTAGAAGCATGGGCTGCCTTAGAATGCTGTGGATGTGGGACATGAGGTAAACACTTGCCACATCTCCTGGTGATATATTATTGACCCATGTGTCCCTGAATACTGGCCAATGTTCTAACAGTGTATTCCATATAGACATGGTGGAAAACTAGATTGGGTTCTTTGTTCTTCTCCTTTGTTCTGTGATGACGATGATGAAGATGTCAGGAATACAGAGGAAATGGGTAGACTTCCATTCCCCAGCAAATTACCATCCCTGTGGCCAATGCTGCTTACACAGCCTCTGAAAACCCAGGAGTTGGGAGCTTTGCTGGTGGTCTCCAATTCACACTCAGTTAACTCATACTGGCTTTTGCCATGAATCACAAACACAGAAACAGGCACAGAACACCCAGGCAGAGCTGAGCTTCCTCACCTGGGTAGCTGATTAGTCCAAAACCTAGCTGGACATAATGGGGAAGGGACCAATGGAAGCTTGTCATGAACCTCAGATTTCTCCTCCTGATGACAGATGGAGGGTGGTGAGTTTCTGCACTGTAAGTCACTCACTGGTGATCCTGTCAGGTTAGACACTCACGGGTCAAATGTTCGACCACTAAGCAATAGGGTACAACTAAAGGAAATGCATGTAACAAAACAAAATCTGGAACAATTACACATGCAACATTCACTATGCTCTTGGGAATTGCTAAATTTTATTTACTCCATCATTAGCACATAGGTAGGAACTTCTGTCCCATGAATAAGAAAAACTGAAGCTCTAAAAAGTTATCAATTGGATGTGGTGGCACATGCCTTTAATCCCAGCACTCGGAAGACAGAGGCAGAGGCAGAGGCAGAGGCAGAGGCAGAGGCAGAGGCAGAGGCAGAGGCAGAGGCAGAGGCAGAGGCAGAGGCAGAGGCAGAGGCAGAGGCAGAGGCAGAGGCAGAGGCAGAGGCAGAGGCAGAGGCAGAGGCAGAGGCAGGCGGATTCGAGGCCAGCCTGGTCTACAAAGTGAGTTCCAGAACAGCCACGGCTATACAGAGAAACCCTGTCTCAAAAACAAAACAAAAGTTATCAATTCAAAGTTTGACAAGTCAGCAATTAGGTGTATAATTACACCAATTAGACAAGGTGAAATAGATTTGACTACTGTTTAACTGTCTGAATCTCCTGGACCCATAGCTACATGTTGGGCTTGATGGCACATACTTGAAATCCCACCACTGGGAAAGAGCAGACGGAGAGCCTTGAAGCTCACTGGCCAGCCAACCCAGCCTAACTAATGAGCTCCAGAAGATGGGCAACATTCCAGGGGATGACTCACATGCGCGCGCACGAACACACACACACTAAAAACAAAAAGCAAAAACCTAATATTGTAGCCCCTGAGATTAAAATAGTCATGATCAAGCAAGATGTGGTGGCCCAGACCTTTAATACAATACTTGGATGGAGGAAATGGGCGAATCCCTGAGTTTGAGACAAGCCTAGTCTACAGAGTAAGTTCCAGGAAAGCTACACAGAGAGCTCCTTTCTTGAAAAATAAGGGGGTGGGGGGAGGAAGAGGGAGAGGGAGAGAGGGAAGGAGGGAAGGAAGGAAGGAAGGAAGGAAGGAAGGAAGGAAGGAAGGAAGGAAGGAAGGAAGGAAGGCCGAAGGAAGGCCTAAGGAAGGAAGAAGGGGAAAGAACTCATGATCAACTATAAATGTGAATTTTATGGAACTGGACAGGCAGAAGTGAAGGATGGAAGGAAAGGGAAGGGGAGTGAGGGGGAGAGAAGTGGGTGGGAAAGAAAGAAACCTAAATATCTTACCAAAACTTAAAGCTAGCCATTTTTTCAGTTGCCTTTTCTCCACTGGAGATGATGGTACTTCATTTCCACACATCACATTCTCCTAAACCTACCAAGCAGACTGCTAACTTGGGGACTTTTTCATTAATAAAAAAAAAAATTAATCTGTGTTGTCTTTCCTCTTTCCTGGCTAAAACTTGTCCTTATGTTGAGACTGGCTGATGCCTACCTAATAAATGAAGAAAGAGAAACATGTCAGGTAATAGCAAAGTCAACCATGTATTTTCAAGTGGAGGAAGTGTTCTAACGATGTTTAACATATCTATGACATGAGATAGAAGGTCTGTGACATATTAAAACCCATATGTTTACAACTCAGTTTCCCTGTCCAGAGTGCCTTTCCTATCTTCCTTCTCTCAACTCTACCCTATACTGCCCTCGAAATTCAACCAACCTTCTAGAAAAGGCAGTTTCTCTCCTTTTGCTCTTTCTGTTGTTATAGTTTTGTTGTTGTGTCTTTGTTTTTGTTTCTTAGATAGGATTAAGAGTATCCGAGGCTGGCCTTGAACTCCATGAATAGCCAAAAGTGAACTTGAACCCCTGGTCCTTATGCCCTTACCTCTAAAGTACTGGGATTACAGGCTTGTGCTATCAAGATCAATTTTTGAAGTTTACTAGGGCTCAAATCCCAGACCTCAAGCATGCTTGGTAAACACTCGATAGCTGAGCTATAGCCCTAGCTATCATCTACTCTTCATTAATTCCCTGTGTAAATCTTGTCATTAGCATGACCACTGAGATTGCCAGCTCTCAATTGTGGTCCCCCAGTGGGCAGGGACAGATGTTTACCACTTTAGTTGGCAACATGAACCTAGGAGAGTGGGGTCTAAAATGAGTCAGACTAGGGTCACATGCAATAGCCAACTTTATTCAGAACTCCAGACAATTTATACTCCAAGGGTTAAGAAGAGTAATGAGTAAAATATAAAATCAGCAAAGACAAGAGGCACATGGGGAAAACATGTTTTTCCATAGAGGCAGATGACAAACAATGGCTGAAGTAAACTCACTCTATCTGTTAAGAG
Source organism: Mus caroli (assembly GCF_978045245.1). Lineage (NCBI taxonomy): Eukaryota > Metazoa > Chordata > Mammalia > Rodentia > Muridae > Mus > Mus caroli. The sequence continues at coordinate 140,160,674 of NW_028227258.1, read as the reverse complement.
CATAAAAACACATTCCAAGGACAATTTAGTGTTTTGAGAAAACTGAAGTCACAGGACTCCTGTCTTGTTTTCTCCCAAGGTCTCAGAAATCTCCTCACACAATCTTCATTCGTGAATTGTGTTCCAACAGACAAGGTCATCACTCTCTTTATTCCCAGGAAAACCCAGAGAGGTAATGGTATCTAGTAAAACTTGAATCATCCAGATTAAATGTTTTCTCAGTATAAATAAATAATACTCAGATAAATGAAACTTAAAATTGAGTTCATAGGTTTTAAGTTTGTTTTCATCTAACTACATTTCCTGGTAGCAATGCCTAGCTAGCTACAAAACACTAAAAATCCCTAATCCAGAATTATATAAATTAAGGCCCTTAGTGTTAAATCAAGTATATGTCACATACTTGCCCGACTAAAAGTCAATATCACATATTCTCAAATAAAAGTTTCCTTTCCATATGTCTTCATACAAATTTACTAAGTTATAGAAATTTCCCAAATGATTTCTATGGTTTGGTGTCCTTCAGCACATACTGATCAAGAGATGTTCTATTTTCTTGGTTTTAAATGGCCCTAAATAAATCTAACCTCACCATTTCCTAATGGCCTCCCTTTTACTAGATTCTTCTGAAATGTGTTTTTAAGTACTGGAGCTTTCTGCTAGAGCAATGACCTAATGAATCATTTAGCAACCCTCACCCTCAGCTTTCCCATTTGGAACATCTGTAAGCTCTGTCTTTGTGGATTCATGTAAGAATAAACAGAACTCAAGAGCATGCCAAGGAAGCAGTTGGCAGGTTGTATGCTGGCATGGCCAGGCAATAGCAATCCAGGTTTGGAGGTTCCAAACATGATTCTGGTAGGCAAGGGGTATTTCATTTTTAGAGTCATTACAGGATGATTGAAAATCAATGTCAAATGTAAGTCCTTATGATTATAAAGGAAAAAGATTACTAGTATAAAAGGTTAGAATAGTAAATATAAGAAAGATGGAATCTCAGTCTAGGTCTTCTTAAGTTCAAAGAAACATTCAGTGCTTTGGGCAGCAAGGCATCACACTTGGACCGTTTTACAAGTCCCTTTTCATGGAATTGGTTTGAGTAACCGCTAAAACTGTCCCAGAAGAGTTCCTTTCCCGTTATTTTCATTTATTTCCACAAAGGTACTTGAATATATGAAAATACTAGCAATATCTCAGAGGTCTCAAATAAAACACCTTGCTGCCATATCAATTCCTCCACTGAAACATGAATTGTGTCTGGACATCCCTGCTCGACTGGTCACACCTCTCTCTGAGAGTCCATTCATCAGTTAGTGCTGGGCATAGTTGAGGATGGGTCTAAGCAACAACCTAAGTAACAGAGGTCACTTTTAGGGAAGTACAGGCCAACAAGACATAGATTCTCCTCTAGAGAAGCCCAGCAAGTCCTAAAGTTGGCAGATGAGTGTACTGATATAGTTCCCTAATTGGTTCTTGATTTGTCAATAAAGAAGGCCAAGAGCTAATTGCTGGGGGGAAGGTACAAGTGGGTACATTTCTCTTCTGGGTCCCAAGAGAAGTGGGAAATGCAGGGGAAAAGAGAGGGGCTTTTTCTGCCATGCTTTGGAATGAGAAGAAAACAGCAGTCATGTAAGATCTTGGGGCAGCTAAGGCCTGCAGTCTCCACTAAGGACAGGGTCCAAGGATATTGTCAGAGGGCTAGCTGAAACAAACCACTAAATTTAGGGTGGAAGGAGAGATGGAGATGATAAATTGATAAGGGCACACATTTCCAGGCAGGAGGTATCTATCTGTGCCCAGCAATTGTGTCACAAAAGGCAAGCTGAAAAGTAGCAAGCTGAGTGTGTGTCCTTTATCATCAGATTCAAGGGTCTCAGGTGGGGCTGGTAAGGTAACCCCTCCCAGAGCAAGGCTCTCAGGAGTGGGCTGGTGGAAGGGGCCGGGGAAGACACTAAGTATAGGCCTTGATGGTAAAGTACATGATGCATACCTGTGAGGAACTGAGTTCAGATCCCCATAAAACACTACTCTGTAAATCCAATGCTAAGGAGGGCTAAACAGACCTCCCAAACTCTTTAAGCTTGCTGGTCAGTCAGTTTAATTGACTCAGTGACTTCCAGGCTCAGCGAGAAAATATGGCTCAAAATATGTCAGTACAATGGTTCAGCAAGCTTCTCTAAGCTTCACACCTGGCAGAAGTCTCCAGAACCAACAAGGTAGAAGGTAAGAACCAACACCCAAAGTTGTCCTCTGACCTCCATCGGCACATACATATGTATGAGCACTCATAGGCAATCAATCAGTTCAATCTATCAATCAGTCAATAAGTAAAAAAGTAGACAGTACTAGAGGACACCTAACATAAATCTCTTTCCTACAGACACATACATATGAACATATACCACACAGAAAAGTACTAACACTGCCTCTGTGTCTCTGAGTGTGATTTCCTATGGATTCAGGTCTTCGGTTTGAACAATTAGCAGGAGTGGCACAGTTTAAAACTACTGAGTCATGTTTGTGCAGCTGCTGTGGTTCTCCATCTGCATTTTCAGTTGTGGCTTCTATGATGTAATGCATGAAATGTTATGTGCTCATTTATAATAATTGCTTTCCCTAAACTTTCAAAAGTTTGGTGCTTTTCAGGAGTCACCATAGACCATCCTGTAATCTCAATTTCCAAAGTTAAAAACTCCTTGACCCAAGTGGATGTCAATGATGAGCTAATGTGTTCTGTTGAACTTCAACTGACCTGAGTGTTCCAGATATCACCTGATGGAAATGGGTTTTATCATTTCCCACCAGCAGCTGTGGCAGACAAATAAGCAGCCTGTCCACAGGGGAAATAAAGGTGTTTTCTTCTCCTCTGAAGCCTCAGTGAGAACCCAAACAAAGTCACTTTTTCCTACTGTTACCCCAAGAATCACTGAAAGTGCCACAGGGAACTGGCTAGCTTCTAATTACACATGGAGAATTTTTATCTCCTCTAGAGCCACAGGCTCAGTGTTTGTATTGGCTACCTTTCTGTTGCTGTGATAAAACACCAGGACCAAAACCAACTTAAGGAAGAAAGAATTCGACAGGAATAGAAAGTTCACCATCAGAGGTTTAGTGTGTTATCATCCTGGTGGGAATCATGGTGGCATGTAGGCAGACCAGGTGCTGGAGAGGTACCTGAGAGCTCTCCTCCTGGATCTATAGGCAGTAGGGAGAAACAGTGAAAGTAGGCCTGCCTTGAGCATCTGAAACCTCAGAACCCGCACCAGTTAACACATTTCCTCCAAGGCCACACCCACTCCAACCAGACCACACCTCCAATAATGCCACTTCCTCTGACTCTCTGGGGCCATTTTCATTCAAACTGCATCTTTCTTCTAGTAAACACCTTCTCTAAGGTATTCCCTTATCCTGAAGGCTCCTCTTTGTAAGTGACATTTGTAAATACACTTTACAGAGTTGGGCCTCCTCAAATGTCACTACATCCCTGTGTACACTCATTGGCAATGAACTAGTTCTGAGCTCAAGTTCACATGTGGTACAAGGATGTGGTGATGGTATCCTTTTGATCTTCTGTTTCCAGGTTTTACACTATTTTGATGTCAGATATTTGTTCTTAATTCCACAATAATATGTGGTATTTGTGTAACTGCAAGCAGTCAGTTACGTTTTGTTGGTGGGCAGTGCTGGGAATGGAGCCTTGAACATGTCCTGTACATGCCCTATACATGCCTTTGCTAGGCAAATGTTCTACCATTTCAGTTACACCCCTACTCCTTGACTGTTTTTTGGAGACTCTAAACTAAGGAAAGGGGAGTCTCATGTTTGTCCACATATTACAATTTGTGGTCGTTTTAGTACACATTTTCTTTTACTTATTGTTTCTCAGGAACTACCTTTGCCCTGTCACCAAGGAAAATCCCTCTGTGTGTTATCCAGCTTACCCCACAATTCCTGAGCTTTCAAGCAGTAGGCCCGGGAATAATACAGACCTTTCCAGGCTATTCATTTCTCCCCTCTAGGTGGATCTATGCCCAGCCTGAAGATGATGTATGATGGGTCAGCACTCAGCTACACATTCCTGTGGAGTGCTTCACTGGTTCCTGGTATACCCCCTCTCCAGATCACCAACGCTGAAAATTCCATCTCAGATCCTCCCCACTTCATGGCTCAAAGGAGCTACCTGTCTTTGCTGAGACCCCCATCTCCCTTTAGTCACTCTTTCTTGGCAACTGCAGGTAGGAAGCCTGAGGATCACAGGCTCACTCACCTCTGCTTCTTAACACTTGGTGGCCTTTGCTTTCAGGATGTAGTGTTTAAAGCATTATAAACTGCCTTTGATGTATGTGATCTAGCTTCCCAACCACTTTGCTCTCAACCAGCAATGACAGCTTTATGGGAGTCTACATATAACAATCCCTTTGAGATTCCCACCTATAGAAGGTTTCTGATTCTTATACCCACGATGAGTACAAAAAGGATTCCGGTGTTGGGTACAACTCTGTTAGCACACCTGGACGGCAGCATCAGAACATACCAATTCCACAGCTAGTTTCCAATGACTGTCAAGTTGGCAGGATCTAACCTCACCTAAGAAACAAATCTCTGGGCATGTCTCTCAAACAGCGTCGAGGTTATACCACCCTATAATATGAGCAGCATCACTCCTTGGACTGAGGTTCTAGGCTGAACGAGCAGGAGAACATGACCAGGATGTGTCTTTCTGCTTCTGACCATGGATACAATGTACCTGGTGATCACACTCCCCTGCCTTCCATCCATGATGAACAGGACCGTGTCTGCTTGACATCTCAGCCAACCCACTCCCCACCCCCCTACTTCCTTCCTTCACTGGCTTCGTCAGAGCTACAAGAAAAGTAGCTCACAGTGCAGCCCATCTGCTGATTCTGACTATAAATGATATTGGGTTTGTTTGTTTTTCCTGAGAGAAAATAATCATAACTGAAAGCCATGAGAGTCTGGAGCCACTGTATCTGGGAGATTCCTTCCTGTGTAGTATGCTAAGGATCAGGACACTCAGGGCCTTATTTACAGCCAGCTTTTACACAGTGCCTCAACTTTTTCTAGTGTCTCTTTGCAACATATATGTGATGCTATCACACCTATGCTGCGAAATTGTTCCAACAAACCAAAAGTGGGGTGGGGGGGGCAACACCGGGTTCCCTCAGTTGTATCCTACAGCATTTAATTTCCTCTCTGTCTTTTAATTCAGGACTCCTGATCTCATCGGAAACTTCAAAATCTTTAGTTTACTTTGCTCTGTGGTATGCCCAGGTTCAAAGTGTGCCAGCACTGAGCTATACTGTTCCCCACCAACGTCCTACTCCAAATCCTATCTTTCCTACATCATACCTGGGTTATTATACAGATAGCAATGTTCTGAATACACTTTGCCCAGCTCTGCACTCAACATCATTGGCCCAGCTTTGCAGGCAGAGGAGAGTGTACCACTCAGTGACGGAATCAAAAGAAACAGAAGGAAGAAACTGTGTCATCTTCCTATTTGCACTTTGCCTGCACTGGAAAGAAGGTGTTCGTGGGAAATAAATGTTGGCTCCCCCTCAGACACAGAATGTGGGGTTTGTGAAAGTCACCCTTGTGAAGGAAAAGTGGGATGGAGAGCAAGGTGCCACAGGCTCCTGCAACTCTTGAAGGGTCCTGATCTGCTGTATACTGCGCTAAATCTAAGATGACGCCTGGGACATCAGTGAGACAGCAAAAAGGGACCAAAGCCAGGGTGGTGGCCACTTTCCCAGTCTTCATGGAAGTCCTATCTGGGTATGGTGTTTCCCTGCCACCCCCTTATGAGTTATCTCATCAAGCAGGGCTATCACTGGGGCATGGTGACAGTGTTGCTAAATACAATTGGCCAAGGATTAAAGGGCTTGGGATTGGCTTAAACAGTGTGTATAAGCTTGTACACTGGGCAAGAAACACCCAGATGCTGGTCTCCAGAGTCTGAATTCCCACAATTTGTCATGTGACTCCATTGCCTCTCAGCCCCAGACAACAGGATAAAGAGGAAGTCTAAGCTATCTTTGTATAAGAATGGGGTTGGGGGCAGGGCAGGGGACACACACAGGGAAATCTGTTCTAAGAAAAGGCATCAAATATTTTTGTTTTGAATTTAGTAAGAACGGATGAGAACAGTCTCTGGTGGAAAACCCACGAGGGACCAGTCAGTCTGTTAGGTGTGTGTCTCAGGACTTTGTGACACAAATGTGTGAATTAGGGAAATTCTCAGGTAGCAGTCAGTAGCACCAAGTGGCACCTTGAGAAAGGGTTCCTTTTGAAGTCTTTCCTCTGATTACATCAAGATGAGAGTATTGGCATGTCTGGACCACTCTGACACTTGCTGCTCTTTTTTTTTTTAGCGGAGAAGAAAATGGCTCAGGGTGTTACTCGACTAGAATTGAGTGTGTGTGTGTGTGTGTGTGTGTGTGTGTGTGTGTGTATGTATTTATTTATTTTTATGATCATCTTTTCTAAACCTTTGTACAGCTAGTGATATGAAGCCTGTTTCATTCATACTTATTAGGTTAATTGCGCTCCATTCATCGGAAATGCTAACACATAATGTCCTGGCATTCACCATTACAAGCTGTATTTCTTGAAGGCAAACAATGAGGATGCAAAGAGCTCAGTAAAGATTGGCACTCAGGAGGAGAAGGAAGTCCTGGCTAGAGCTTTCCCAAGTTGTAGAGACAGTGGAACTGATTGCATCTATCAAGTAGTTGGACTGGGCCACACTGCCAAACTTTTACATCACTTCCTTCAGGCACCTGATGCTGGCTCTCCTGCAAGGTAGAGATCAGCATGGACGCATACTTCTGAAGCTGAGGCATACTCTAAAGAGGATGACAGCCAGAAAAACATGTAGACACACACACACACACACACACACACACACACATACTGCACACACACACAAGTATACAACACATACAATACATACACAACACCATACATGCCCCCCTCATAGACATATACAATACACACAACACCCACATATGTACACCTTACTCACACCACATATAGTTCACACATATGGTATACCACACATATGTACCAAATGCCACACATATACCACACATGTATATCATGCATAACGAACCACGATAGAAATATAATACACATAGTATATACATATCACACAGAGAACATATGCATAGTGCATTCCACATATATAACATGCATACACCATATACACATAAAACACAGATATCACACTAGCACACTGCTCACATGTGCACACACAAACATACACACACACAAGACCTTCCTTGGCCAAAACAGGCCATCTTTTTATTTCCTAATACCAATTAATAAAAAAATCTTTCTTTGACCCTCAGCTACTTATAGGGCTAGTCTGTATGTATATATTTCAGTCTGTGTTTCACAATAACAGTACCTTTTTATCTCTACAAATACGAGATTGTGGCTTCTTTCAGAATAGTTCTTAGCTTCTAAAGCTAGGAATTCTCAGTGAGAACTCCTCTGCTAGCAGCCGTTGCCTGTGACTTCAGATGAACTACACTGGGGTCAGACTTGTGTGAGGCTGTCTGCCATCCATGCCTGTGGAAAGAAACTGTGTGAGAAGGTAAAAAGTAGGAAAGGAAGCAAGGAAGGCATAGAGAAAAGATCTATTCCCATTCAAGACTTCCTAGTAAAATGGGAAAAGCTCAGATCACTGCCAATTGTCTGGGGAGACATTTTTCTTCCTGATCTATTTTTGGCAGTCAGTTCAACTTCATGCACCATTGTTTTACTTATGGCACGTACAGTAGCCAGAGAGAAACCCATAATGTCTTTTCTGTCTGCTGGGACTCTCATATCCCCCTGCACCATGACGAACGGCTTGATCGCAGCAATCTTTTTTTCCTTCAGGCATCATAGTGTTTGAAACATCTCTGAATCTGTGGACCACATTTAAAATGAATGAGACTCTTACAACATACTAAACACAGTAACCATGGTAAAAATTAGCACAGCCCATCAAGCAGTAGGGTAGCATCATTTGTCGGAGATGTCAATGACTACAAAGCAAGGAGGGGTGAGAGATAGAGAAAAAGCACCAAGCATATCCACACTAAGGAAGCATCCATTTTGAGGGCAATTTTTTTAAAATATATTCTTCTTAAGGTATGTTATTCAAATATTTAAGCAAGGGAATACAATTAGATTGTTGTGGGAAAATAATCACAGCTGACTGAAGTGAGCTGCTGCCTGTGACTGCCTTCTTTATCTCCAGTCTAACCTCTTGCAACAGTAACACCGTGCATGGGACACTGACATACTGCTTCCGTCGCTTTTATCTGCAGTGGAGTTTTTCAGAAATGTGAACTCTTCACAGGGAAATCTCTCTGACATTGGAAACTGACTCACGTTTCCTAGTTTTTCATGAAACAATGATATTTTTTCCCCTTTTTGATGCTCTCGTCTGACTCCACAGGAAATTTTACTACAGGGCCATTTCATCTCTTTCCTGGTTTGAAGATAAATGACCCTTGGTCTCCTTGAGTCCTGCATAAATCACAAAGCAATCTCCTAAGAGATGACTCTGGCAAGCAGCTCCAACCGAAATCAAAAGGACAGTCAGAAATATCCATAATATGTTCTGAGAAAGAACTGAGCCAGAGCGACCTGGGAATGTCATCCCTGTCTCAGACACACAAGCACAGCATGCAGTGTCTGTAGGGACACAGGCACCAGCTCATGTGGGATGCAGTGATGGCAGCACTGAGTGTCTGTCACAGGTCTGTCTCATGTTCTGCCCCTCCTCACAACAGGACCCATTAGAAATCAAATTCCTGAAAGTACATTAATGATGAGTCTTTCCCTTGGGATTTTGTAAATTAGTAAATGTTTTTATTACAGATGACATTAATGAAGTGTTAACGAGACCAGAACAAAATTGTCACTTGTAATCCCACTATCCTGAGAATATTTCCATTTGACATACATACATCATTTTTCAAAAAAAACCCAACCAGAGCAGAGATAGAATTTTTCATAGTCTTTGTAGTCTCCAGTTTCGCTTCAGAAAAGAATACTTGTAATTCCTCACACAGTCTTCCAGTTTGCCTGCAATAATTGTATCAATATGTATGATTGTTTTGCATGTGTTTGTGTGTATGCATGTTTACATAAAATGTGGGAGGGACAGATACTGTGTGTGTGTGCCTATCAATGTCAAAAGTTCCATATATTCTGAGATGGAATCTCACTGAATCCAGGATTCTCAAATTCTGTCTCCTCTAACTGCCTAGCTTGCTGTAGGGAATCCCTTTGTCTGCCTCCTAAGTGATGAAGTTCCATATGACTGCTATACCTTACCTGGTGTTTTTTAATGTGGGTCATGACAATCCCAACACTGGTCTCACCCTTGTGCAGCAAATGCTTTACCCACTGAGCCATATCTTCAGCTGTAAACATTTACTTAACGTGTATCTTGTTGGACCTCAAGTTGGACACTATTATAGTTTGAGTAAAAATGGCACCAATAAGCCCATAAGGTCTGGCCTTGGAATAGGTGTGACTTTGTTGGAGGAGGTTCCCAACTTAGGGTTGGCCTTTGAGGTTTCAGAAGCTCAAACCAGTTCACTTTCTGCTGCCTCTGGATCAAGACTTAGAACTCTCCGCTGAAGCTAAGCTTGAGTGTTTCTGGATGTGGTGGTTTGAATAAAGATGTCATCCATAGACATGGCATTATTAGATGGTGTGGTCTTCTTGGAGTAGGTGTGGCTCCATTGGAAGAAGTGTCTCATTAGAGGGTGGGCTTTAACAAGCTCAAATCAGGCCTAGTGGCTCACAGTCATTTCCTGTTCTCTGTCAATCTAGACCTAAAACCTTCATCTCCTTCTCCAGCACTATGTCTGTCTGTATGCTGCCATGTTTGCCATCATGATGATAGTGGACAAGACCTCTGAACTAATGTTTGCCTAATTAAATGTTTGCCTTTATAAGAGTTGCTGTTGCCATGGCATCTCTTCACAGAAATAAAACACAGACTCTATAAGAAAATGCTTACCAGGTTAGGCTCTGAATTGTAAATTTGTCTGAATCTGGGTCCCAGGGACCTTCGGTTATCTCTAAGCTTCCAATTTTATCTATATGTAAAAATGGGAGCCTTGATAGCTTGTCATTCCAAAGGTTATTGGGAAACTTGAATGAGCGTGCACACAAAAAGCTGTTAGTATCAGCCCTGGCTCAAAACAACCATTTAATATATGTTGACTGCTTTTTTATTGCTTCCAATAAAGACATTTATTTTTACCTGATGACATTAGACTCAAAGATATAAGAAAATGTTCCCATGCATGTAAAGGCATGAGAGCCAAATGACAACATGTCTGCCTATCTCTTCTCTTCCTAGACCGGGGAGGGGTTAAGAGCCAGAGAGCCTCCCACAGCAGGGCATGGTACAGGTTTCTGAGCTCACACCTCTTGCATAAAAGCAGCTAAGTCAAAGAAAACTGGGGCTTCAAATGCAAGTGCAATGAGGAGGACTTGGCCTTGGGCCCCAGCAGGTTTTTTCCCTTGCCTTTGCTCATTGTCCCTGTCCTGCAAGTCTGGCCCTGTTTCCAGCATCACTACAGGAATTTATTCTGGGAGTTGAACTTCCCATCTTTGAAGCCTCTCTGTCTCCCTGCTTTAGAGTGAGGTCACCTTCTCTGGAACACTCTGATTTTTAGCAAGCCCTCATGCATGAAGCAAGACTGAAATTAATGGTGATGTGTCAACAGAAATAAGCAAAATCTGACTGAGCTCAAAGTCACATTCTAACCTAGAAAGTCGTTTCCTTATGCCTTAGAAGTACAGATTTGGACTCAAGGCACTCTTTGTCTTTTCTTTCTGTGACTCTTTATGTGTTTAACTAGTCATTCCTCTCTCTGACACTAATTCTAGTTGTCAGCCTGATGAAACCTAGAATCACCTGGGAGGAGGGTCTCCGTGCAGGGCGACGTGGACCACACTGCGGACATGTTTGTATGGAATTGTCTTCATTACTTTAATTGATGTGGGAAGACCCAGCCTAAAAGCGAAAACTCTTGGTTTGGGGCCCTGGACTACATAAGAGTAGAGAAAACTGAGCCTAAACATGCATGCTTTCCTATATCCCTGCTCATGTGGCATGTTATCTTAAGTTCCTACCACCTCAGCTCTCCCCAAATAATGGACGGTACCCTGAAACTGTGAGCTAAATCAAATACTTTCCCCTCTACCTTGCTTTTTCTGCCAGGATACTTTATCACAGCTGCAGAAACAAACCTGAGACAGACACATCATTTCAAGGTACTTAAACTTTGGCTCAAAACAGGAGGTAATCAGTATCTTGGTACAAAAGACTATTATCAAGAAGACTATGCACAGCACATCAGAGGGCAGAGGAAAGTCTGAGGAAGCATCGGGCTTACAGCTTAGCTACAAACCTATTACTACTGTGCATCAGAGAAGAGTTACATTTCTGATGTATCATCTAAAATCATTTTTCAGAAACCTTGGAAATGGATTGGCCTCAGCTCAGCTGATGAGCTTTACCCTAAGGGTGCTCAGGGTTCCGTTTTCCAATGCGCTAGCATCTGTCTATTTTGACAGATAAATAATAAGTTATGTGAACAACAAACCTCTTTTAAGATTTTAAAGAAATCCCACTCCAGGGCTGCAGAAACTACTCAGTTGTAGGATAAATGAGATACTGTCTAATTAAAGAAGAGAACATGGCTTAATGAAGGTCTGCTCTGGAAGTGGGCACTTTAAGTGGTAGACACTCTTGTGTTGGGAAAGCCATCATTCTACTGATTACCCCTGGAAGACTTGTTTGTTTATGAATGTTCACCTTTTGCTGATGGAAACAATGCTGCACGGACCAGGCTTGTTCTGCTCTCTCTGTGGTATCAGAGGTTGGGAGGGAGGCCTTGGTTCTGCTTGCTCACAGGGGCATCCATCCTTTCCCCTTTTCTACACATTCTGTCTTTTCCTCCACCTAGGCTCACCTGCCTATCACCAGATGACCATCAGGAAAAAGGAGATATGCCCTATACTTCATAAATAAAATAGAAACCACACCACCACTACCTGCCTTTGATGGCTTGAATAAGATTCATTTGAGTGATTAGGTAGTGTTTTAGGACGTGTGGCCTTGTTGCAGTAGGTATTGCCTTATTGAAGGAAGTGTGTCCCTAGGGATGGGCTTTGAAGTTTCAGAAGCTCAAGCCAGGCTTAGTGGCTCACTTTCTTTTCCTGCTGCCTGCCGATTCAAATGTAGAACTCTCAGCTACCTCTTCAGCACAATGTCTAGCACCATGTCTGCTTGCGTGCCTCCATGCTTCCCACCATGATAGTAATGGACTAAACCTCTGAAGTGTAAACCAACCCCAAATAAAGGTTTTTCTTCATAAGAGTTGTGGTGTTCACAGTGTCTCTTCACAGCAATGGGACACTGACCAATGCACTGCCTTATATAATACAAGTTACTATGAAAATGAAAGCCCCTGTCTCTGACACAGGACTTACAGCCTTCTTTCAACTTCTTTCAACTTCAATACTGTGAAGTATTAACTAAGCAAACAGTTCAGAAAAGAGAGGGGAAAGGGACTAGATGAGGACTGGTGATGGACACTTTGCCAGCTCTTCTGCCAGTCAGAGGCTGGATCACAGCAGGCAGGTCCTTACCTAGAGGAATTTGTTTCTAATGGTTTATATAAGAATTTCCCAGTCATTTCTCTTTACTGAGGGGCCAAACTAAGCACAGTCAGTCTTTACAGCAACCTTAAGGAGGGAGTGTGTGATATCCATGTTAAAGATGTAAAAAAAAAGAGCATAGACCAGTTAAACTACTCAAAGTTAGTCTGCTTCCAGAACTCCCGGCTGACTTAAATGCTAAGCTTCTCAGTAGATTCATTCCAGCCATGTTGCCAAAGGTGACAGGGTCCAAGTCTGACAACCCCTCAAAATCCCTGCTCAGCTATACATCCTCAACAGGGCCATTAAACATATGAGAGAGGGAAAGGAAAGAAGAGAGGAGGAGGGAAAAGGAGAAAGAGAAGGAAAGAGGGAGGGAGAGAGAGAAGAAGGGAGGGAGAGAAGGTGAGAGGGAGGGAAAGAGAAGAAGAAGAAGAAGAAGAAGAAGAAGAAGAAGAAGGAGGAGGAGGAGGAGGAGGAGGAGGAGGAGGAGGAGGAGGAGGAGGAGGAGGAGGGGGAGGGGGAGGGGGAGGGGGAGGGGGAGGGGGAGGAGGAGAAAGAGAGAGAGAGGGAGAGTTTTCGATGTGTTCATACTGGGAAAAGAATAAAGAAATCCAGTGACCACTCCTTCCAGCCCGGAACTCATCCCACCCTAATTCCACCTTCAGCTCTTTGCCCCATACAGAGGGCAAGAGGTCTACATATGACATCCTACTCAAGGTGATAAACACCGTTCACTAACCCACATTGTCTCAGCTCCAGTCTCTCCTACAAGGTGGTAAGATAAGCTGACAAAATTATATGAAATCTTTTCGGGGGGAGGGGGGGACAGAAGTTCCTATGCCAGCTGGAAAAAGGCTTCATGCCTTTTCTTTTACTAGTCATGAGATTTCTGGGGAAATTCCAATCTGTGGGGAATCATTGTTTCAGTGGTCTGATGAGAGGAGAGAGAGAGAGAGAGAGAGAGAGAGAGAGAGGAGTGTCTCTTTAGAAATATTCATAGCTGCCAAGACAGATACAGTCTCTAAGTATCCACTTCCTCCACTGCCACACTAGGCCCGCAACATCCCTCTATCCAGGAAGACCAGTCGAATTAAAAACAAACTTTACAGCAGAATATGAACCTTAGCTATAACATCACAACCTCTTCTGGTGTTCTGTTGCAGGGACGTGTATAATGTGAAATAGTTCCTAGAACTGACTAATATAAAACAAGGTCATTAATGAGGAATTTTCCTCTCCAAATTCCATATGGAGTATGCAAATTAATTAAGCTATGCACTATAAACTGGAGATGATTAGTCTTAACCAGCCTAAGACGTGTATTCTCAGATAGTCTAAAAGCCATCAAATAACTAAGCACATTTCTGATATTAAAAGGCACATAAGCATTTCATTGCAATCTAACAATATTTATCCAAATGGCTCAAGGTTGCTGCCTGATTCTTTTAAGCTCTGCATGAGGTCTGGATTTACTGTCAGTTTTCAGGGACAATTAATTCCTCTGCCACTGGCTAAGTGGTGACGTGACGTCCAAGAAAACACTTGCTCCCTCGGTTTCCAAACAGATGACTCCCCCAGCCAGGTGACACAGTGAGACCCAACTGCAGAAGGCATTCATTATTGGAAAAGCAAGTCATCCTGAGAAGGGCTGCTGTTTATTAACTTTGTATGGAAGAAGAGGCTTTGGAGACGTGTAACTTGTCCCAGTGCTGAAAAGCAGGGACTCTGAGGGTTTAGCCATAGATGAGTCCTCTACATCAACCCCCATCCCACACCCTGCTTCAAGGCTCAGGAGACACCAGGAAGGGGCGGTTTGTAAGAGTGCTAAGAGCTGGTAGACATGGATGAGAGCTGTACAGCACTGCCCTCTAAACAAGGCCTGGCTACAACTCACTCATAGGGAGCAGCTGTGGTTGCCTGCATAAAATTAAGTCAGCCAAAATTCCAACTGGAACAGGGGAAGAGCTTTTCTGGCTCTGCCCTTTGAGGGAGAACTATTGGCTAGAGGAAAGCAACCACTTTTGTTGGGGATGGGGCTGTTGGAAGTTGCCCATGCCTCAGTGGATGTTCCCACACCCATTCCCAAATACCAGTAATTGGACTCAGGGAGCTATGGATAGTATTGTATGTAAAGGGCGTGAACTCAAGAGGGATATAAGTTGATGGGCCCAGGGGTATTGGAGGGCCTAGTATGGAGTGGATAAGATCAAAATGCATTGAATACGTGTGTGAATTTTTCAAAAAATAAACTATTATGGAAAGAGAAAGGTAATTTTATTCTTCAACAAGCCTGGACTTAACTCTGAGGTTCTGACTCAGCCCCTCTGAGCCTAACCTGTGCACTGACAGTAATGGGGAGCCTTTCTGGGTCTTTAGGAAAATCACTCACCATGTAGCTCTTGACACTCGATCTGCCTTCGAGGAGTCGATCTGATGCTGGGTAACCATTGCTGACTGCTTCTACTAGTCCTCTCTGTCACTGCTGTGACAAAATGCTTGATGCAGGCAACTTAAGGAAGAAAGAGGGTTCCTTTGGGGCTTGTAGCTTGAAGACATGGCCCGTTCTGGCTGCAGCAGAAGTGTGCAGTGGCAGGTCACATTGTGTTTGCAGTCAGGAAGCAGCGAGAAATGAATGCTGCTGCTCAGCCTGCTTTCTCCTTGTCAGTTAGCCCAAGACCCCAGTGTATAGAACTATCTGCCCTCACTTAGGGTATGTCTTCACTGACTAATTGACCCAATCTAGAAAAATCCTAATAAGACACATTCACTCAGAGATTCATTTCCTTGGAGATTCTAGATCCTGTGAACTTGATCATCAACATTTACCATAAAAATGTTTCTCTCAGAAAACAGGAAATAATGCAGATGGAGGTTTTGGGGATTGGGTTTCCCAATGGCACAAGCATAATGATGTGTTCACCTTCCCTGTTTTTAGGACACTTGTCCAAAGTGTTTCAGCCATCACGGCCATACCCACGCTGCCTACCAGGCACCCACGTGGCTGCAGCTCTGCTCTGTGAGTGGGAACGGACTTCTCAGTGAGAATCACTGAGTTTTGATGTTATCAATACTATTCATCCCCCACGCCCACCGCTGCCCTCCACTCCTGCCAGGCTTCCAGTAAGACACTATATTTCAAAAGTGACTCATGAGCCTCAAAAACTGATACATCAAAGATTACCATGAGGAATTCCTTTTATCCAGAGGTGATCTTCCTCTGCAAGGCTGTGTGTTAACTACAGCAGTGGGGGTCTGCTGCTGCTTGGGCCCCAGATGTCCCAAAGTCAGTCATCTTTTCCCCACTCTTCCTTGAGGTTGCCGGGCACTGCTGTTATCTGATGGATAGGAAAAGCTTCACAAGTCCCTCAGTGAGCCACACCTTCACAGTCACATAGACACTAAAACACTGGAACCCATAGTCCATGCAGTGTTATCGTTCACATTAAGATGGGTCTGTCCACCTCAGTTAACCTAAACTAGATTATCTCTTTCAGACGTGACCAGAAATTTCATGTTGAGTCTAAACCCTATTAAATCAATAATTCATTTCTGTGACATCATTAGGAAGGGCTGAGTTTGCTTTTTGATCTCTTGATTGACATTGGAAATATCTCTTTTCTTTGAAACAGGGATTCAGGTAGCCCAGGCTAACCTTCCTGTAAAGGAAGACTGCCACAGACCCTCTTGGTCCCTTGTCTCTGGTCACAGGTGGGCAAGGAGTCAGTGGGAATTGACAGACAGACTCTACACGAGGGAGTGTGGATCTGAATGTAATTTGTCAAATCGAGCATCAAACTTTTTATACAGAAGAAAATAGGGAAGTTGGGTGACACACCAGCAAGATACAAAGAGGTTACTGGATTCTTACACAAAACAGAGGAATGCAAACACTGAAGGACTGGCAGGAACCAACTGGGATAAAATTCAATGTCAACAACTGGGATCAAAAACAGCTCCACCTAAGGTCCACTTAATCTTAGAAGCCAGGGGCAAGGGCTTCGTGCCCTTGCCATAGTTCCTACTCTAGTCTATTGAATAGTCCACCTTCCCCCTAGGCCATTGTAAATACTTGTTTGTGTATGGGTGTAACTCAGCTATCTATAGTTCTAGGTATCTACTCTGGTTCCACTTTAGGTCACAAACTTCCTTCTTCCCAGATAATGGTAAATTTCTGTGTAGGGCAGTGACTTAACTATCCATGCCCAAGGTTGGATCAAGGACTGCCTAGAATCTAATTTAGCTATATGTCAAAATATCAATCCTTAGGAGCACTTGTAATAAAGCAATATTAAGGGAAAGCACACAGATCCATTTACCAACTAAAGCAAGGACATTGGAGCATTCTTTATACAGGATGCCATGATTGCCGGAGACTAAGTTTCTGTGAACTTTCGCCTCAGGACAGCGCCCAGGTTTTGGGGGCCTGTCGTGCTTGTCACTACTGGAGTGGTTGTAGCAGGTGACCTTGAACTCCTAATCATCCTGCTTCTACATCCTGACTACTTGGATTACAGGTGTGCTACACTAAGTCTGATTTATGTGGTGGTAGGGATTGAACCCAGGACTTTGACATATGCTCGACCAGCATTCTACCATCTGAGCTATAAGACAGCCCTGAAAGGCCCCTTTCTCCTTTACAATCCAGTCTGCATTCCTTCCCCCCTCTGGATAAAAGCTATTCTGGGTAACCAGCCCACTCTACCTTGTTTACACTCTCTCGCTGTTTGTTGTGTGGCTCCTGTTCTCTCTCCAGAGAAGAGATGCAGACAATGAAACTACGCCACTGTTAGATGTTATATCCCAGCCCTTCAGGTATATAACTTTATTAATATCTCTGATCTGCAAATATTCCCTTTTGACATGTAGAATGGAATTAGCTGCAGCTATCCAGAAGATATAATTAAGTTTATATATTATTTCTACAACCAAATATGCAAAGGGTTTCAATTTTATTCATAATTACTAACTTCGGGCTTTAAAAAAAATATGTGTATTAAGTGGGAATATTGCCCCATTTTTATAGCCTCTTCTGATGTTAATAAAATAACACAATAAAATACCACCCACACAGATGATAAGCCTCACTCTATCACTTAGAAGCATAATTAGCAAATTAAAGATTTGGCCTCACATTTACACTTATATTTCTGAGGTTTTATTTTCATTTAAGTTAAGCCTGTGGCCTAAATCACAGTAATTACAGCATGGGACTAAGTAAATAGAAGTGTGTCTGTCTTTCACAATTACAGCTTAATTTCATTTCCTACTTTCCCACATGGCAGCTAGGCTCTGTTGATATTTTGATTTGGTTTATAACGGTTTTTTGGTTTTTGAGGTTTTTTTTTTTTTTTTTCTGGCACAGTTTTGTGTCTTCTGCAAATAGAAATGCAAATGTGCAGATACTGTGTGATTTTTGCCTCCAATAAACATTACTGTTTGCTGGTAGCATGCACAATGGAATAGCAATGCTTTCAGCTTACAGAGAACTATAACCTTTCTCAATACCTCAGAGAACATTCTTCGAGGTAGGGTTATGGGATTGAATCTGGTATGTCTGTATTTGTCTGTAGTGGCAGAATATAAGCATCAATTTCAGTGGCCCAAGAAATGGGCATTCCCAAAATGAGGAGAAGACCCTTTTAGAAGTGTTCCCTCAACTTAAAGATGGTTGGCCATTTTTAGGACACTGAAACCTATGCTGGCTGAAACGTTTTGCTAGCTCTGATGCTGCATGCCCACTGGCCAGTCTCCATTTGGCCCAGGGTGATCACTCTATACCCTGGCCCCAAGCAGGCCCCAGCATCGATTTGTGTGCCTCCTTCATCACTGTCACAGCAGTCCACAGGAGTAGCAATTACAACTGGGCAATTGTCGTCAATTGCTTCTATGATTGGGAAAGCTGAGGGTGAATGAGATTCAGGCCTGAAAATGAAACTGATTTGGTAGCATGCATGAAGTCCTGGGTTTGAGCCCCAGTACTGTGTAAACTAGGTGTCAGGACACTTGCCTATATTCTCAGCACTCTAAAGGTGATATGTAGCTATGTAACAAATTTTAAGCCAACCTACACTACATGAGACACACAAAGACTGACAGAACATCTAGTACCTTCTATTACTACTACAAATGGTTCATCTCCTGTGCCAGTTACTTCTCTCATTACTAAGACAAGATATTTAATGGAAACAACTTAGGGATGAGAGATTTATTTGGATGGTGGTTTCAAAGGAACTTCCATTCATCATAGTGGGACAGTCATGGCAGAACAGCTCTGGGTCGATGGGAGAGAGTAGAAGAGGCTATTCACACTGTGGCCCAGAGCCAGGAAGAAGGAAAAGGGGCCCAAAATAAGATACACTATAACCTCAGAGACACTATAGCCTCAATCACCCACCCACCTCAGCCAACCAGAACTCGATTCCT
Source organism: Mus caroli (assembly GCF_978045245.1). Lineage (NCBI taxonomy): Eukaryota > Metazoa > Chordata > Mammalia > Rodentia > Muridae > Mus > Mus caroli. The sequence goes on along the minus strand of NW_028227258.1, from coordinate 140,141,546 downwards.
AAAGGCTGACCCACAAACCCCAGAAATGACACCACCATCTGTAGACAAAATGTTCAAATACAAAAGTCTGATTTACAGCACTTTTCACCTCACCTTTCACAAGAGCCCTCATCTTTTGTAAACTTTCCAACTCACACCCTGGGAAGTGCCATCATACAAAGTTCTGAGTCTACCTCACCATGGAGGCACTCTCATCACTTTTTGATTCTAATTGGTCCTAGACAGTGAGCTGATATTAAGGCAATTAGATTACCTCAATTATTATTTTATGCTATTTTCCATAAAAATTATATATTAATAATTTAGAGATATACCTTAGGGAAGTTTTATAATTGGTACATATTTGTTTTGCTTTGCTTTTCTGTGTGTGTGTGTGTGTGTGTGAGAGAGAGAGAGAGAGAGAGAGAGAGAGAGAGAGAGAGAGAGAGAGAGAGAAATAGAGAGAAATAGAGAGAAATAGAGAGAAAGAAAGGGAGAGAGAGATTGTGTTAGTGTGGAGTATAGATGGGGTGCACTTACATTTTTGAACACCTGTGAAGGCCAAAGGCTGACAACCAATGACTTCCTCTATTACTCTCCCCACTCCTTTTTAAGGTTAGGTCTCTCACAGTATCTGAAGTTTATCTATATGGCTAGACTCGCTAAACAATAAACTCAAGTGATATCCTGACTCATGCTTCTTTCCCAGTGATCCTGGGAGCACTGGGCTTACATCATATGGATGGTAGAGTTCCAGCCTTAGGTCATCATACTTGCATATCAGTTAATTTATGAACTGAGTTGTGTCCCCAGGCATAATTGGTACAATTTTAAATTCTAAAACCACATATTGTATACCAAACACTTTGCAAAGCGATTTTGAGCGATGTTGAAGTCAGTCTCAGGCTTCAGGACACTGCTGAATTGTGTACAATGAAGTACAGGTCACAGGGGCTTTGTAGAAAGAATAGCTTGTGTAATGTATGGATGCTTCCCCTGTCAATTAAACAAGCTATGGCCTATAGGAAAGGGTAGAATATAATGTGGCATATCCAATAGGCAGCAAGGATTCTGGGACAGAGCCAGGCTCAGGAGATGTTGCTGGGCAAGATGTGAGGAGGACAGACACATAGTACCTGAGCAGAGGTAAGCCATCACATGGCAGAACCCAGGATAAATGGGTTACTTTAAGTTACTAGCTAGTCAAGGAACAAACCTAGCTATATGGCCTAGGTATCAGTAGAAATATTTTGAATCTGAGTCATTATTCCAGAGTGTGGGACTGGAAGAAAAAACACACATGTTAACAGTGCTTTGTGCCAGTCACCTTGAGAACACACATATGACCCCTTCCATTGTGTATCTTAAAGCTGGCAAACTCCTCTTCTTTAGGAACTTTGGTTAACATGTGTTACAGCTACTATTTGTCAACATGGCAGAATCTAGAGTTATCTTGGAAACAAATCTCCCAGGCATGCCTGGGAGAGATTTCTCAGATTCGGTTAACTGAGGTGGGAAGTCCTTAGACACAGATACCTCCATGATCTTGGAGATGTGGAATTGTATGAGTCTGGACTCAAACTTGTGTCTATTTGACTCCAGAGATAGTACTCTGGGATTAGAACCTCTTTGGGGACCTTCCCCACCAGATCTTTGGAAAGACAATAATGGCTCTACACACATGGGACACCACTTACCTTACCACAGGTGGGCAGCACCATTTCACGGGCTAGGGTCCTGCAAGGAACAAAAGGGAGACCATGAACTGAGTACCAGCATCCATCTCCCTCCGGTGCTGATACAGCATGCACAGCCATGTCCAGCTGCCATGACTTCTCTGGCATGAAGGGCACCTTCAAACTATGAACTCAAGTAAACCCTTCCTTCTTTAAATTGTTTTATTGGTTATTTTGTCCCAGCAATAAATGTTAACCATAATCATGAAATAAACTTTTCAAATTGAATTTAGTCTAGTTTTGTAATTTCTTATACTTTGTCCAATAAAATGTTAAATATCCTTTTGTGTTTATTATAATGTTTAAATGGGGGTTGAATAGGGAAATGATTGTCTTGGGGTTTGTATTCCTGCACAAAACATCATGACCAAGAAGCAAGTTGGGGAGGAAAGGGTTTACTCAGGTTACACTTCCACATTGCTGTTCATCACTACAGGAAGTCAGGACAGGAACTCACACAAGGCAGGAACTTGGAGGCAGGAGTGGATGCACAGGCCATGGAGAGGTGCTGCTTACTGGTTCACTTCTGCTGGCTTGCTCAGCTGGCTTTCTTATAAAACCCAGGACTACCAGCCCAGGGATGGCTCCACCTACAATGGGCTGGGCTCTCCCCCCTGGATCATTAATTGAGAAAATGCCTTACAGTTGGATCTCATGGAGGCATTTCCTCAACTGAGGCTCCTTTCTCTGTGATATTTCCAGCTTGGGTCAAGTTGACACACAAAACCAGTCAGCACAGATCCTGACCTTCTGAAACAATTCCCACCTTGTTTTAAATGACTAGGGATAGCCAGTACTGCAGACTATCTCTTTCACACGGTCGCTGCCTCTCCGAGTTTTAGGACTGGGATAATCTCTAGTTCTACAATTACACTACTGTACTGAACATGGCTATTGGGAACCCATGGCATTGTTTGTCATGGAGTTTTCAGCTTGGAATTTCATTTTTGAAGCTTGTGTTTATATTATACTGCTGGCATAGGTTCAGGGGCTATTCCCCACAATATAGGGACTCGTCAGATATCTCTGGTCTTTGTGGGGACCATAGGTCAGAATATTTGGAGCTATGACTGTCTCAGAAAAGGGGCTGTGTGGTCTAAAACAATGTAGGTGTCCCTGTGTCGGAGCGAAGAGATGACAGCATACCTAGGACACTGGGTCTAGAGCCCTTAGGAACAGCCAGCACACCTAGCTCCATCAGTATCCTACTAGCAAGTGTTGTCAACCTACTGCATTCAAGCACCTGGCTAAGAGTTCCTGTGTGAAAGCTCTTCCATGACTAAAGTTTTTAGACATGGAAGCCTCCATAACGTTGAAGCCACCTAAAACTGAGTCTAGACTCAAGCCTGTGTCCATTTGAATCCAGAGACAGTGTTCTGAGATTACAACTTGTTTCTGGAGCAAACACAATCCCCACCAAACTTTTGGAAAGATGGGGGCTGGGGCGGAGGGAGGCATTCTCTACACCTATCATACTAGTTACTCAGAAACCGAAGCAGGAGGGACACATGAGAAACCTGACGCAAAACAAAAATTAAAATGGAGTAGAGGTGTGGGTCAGTGGTAGAGGTCTTTGCTTAGCATGTGTGAGTCTCTAGGCTTGGGTCCAGGAAAGGAAGATAGCAAGGAAGACAGGAGAAGCCAAACAGCTACCTCCACACCTTCCGGGTGGTTTCCTACACTCACCCTGCACCAGTTGTTACCAAACGTTTTTTATTTTTATTTTTAAATTTTAATATGGCATGTATTTATTTAGCTTAAGAGTGTACATACTACATCAATGACGTGGACGTCAGCGGAGAGTGTGTTAGAGTTGGTTGTCTCCTCGGACCATGTGTAGTCAGGATTGAACTTGGATTGTCAGACTTGGCAGCACTCATCTTTACCTGTGGAATCATCTTGCAGCCCAGTAATACGCACTCTATTGCCCTTTTCTCAATGAAATAGGTCTCTAGCTTCTAAAACCAGAAAGTAGCATGGGCAACCCCTACAAAGAAGCCCCATAGTTTTCCTCCAGATAATTTTTATAACTGCTATAATTCACCATCCCTGACTCTTCACACTCTTACGTCAAAGTGTTCCATTTAAATTATTTATTATCACCTCATTAACATTTATTGGGCCATATAAAATATGGAAGAAGACTGGCACCCAATGTACAACTTTTTGTCTTTTGATTCAAATATTTAGATTCTAAACACAATGTTTTGGGCAGGTTATTATCGTATTTAAAAACAGAACATTTACAGGAAATATCAGGTATTTATTTTGTGATCAGTGTAAGAAGTAATCTGCCCAGACAAAGCTGAAGCTTGGCAAGCAAGACCCTGTCCCTCTACCAACATATAAGGAAGGTAGGCACAGTGTTTTGTTTCTTCTTCACAACAACTGTGTGTGTCTGTACATGTGACTATAACCCATTTGCTTTCTGTTGCTGTGATAATCACCATGATCAAAAGCAACTGGATGGAGAAAAGGATTATTTGGCTTATAAGGTCAGTCTACATCACTGAGGAAAGCCAAATCAGGAACTACAGCAGAGACCAAGGAAGTATGTTGCTTAAATGGCTTGCTTCCCAGGTTTGCCTAGCTAAACATTTTGGTACATCTCAGGCCCACCTGCATAGGGATAGCTCCACCCTCAGTGAGCTGGTACCCTCCTGAATCAAGTCGCAAATGAGAAAATGTTCCACAGGTATGACTACAGGCCAGTTTTGTGGAGGCAATTCTATTGAGGTGACTCTAATTTTTTCAAACTGAGAAAAACTAACCTTCACCCGGACACATAAAATTGAAGAAGAATGAGTGTGTCTGGGCAGGTGGCTGACACTTAGTGGTGGAGTACTTGTTGAGAATATAAGAGGCTCTAGGTTCAATCCCCACTGGCATCCAAACAGGTGGGAAATGAACACACATCGAGAAGAAATTCTTAGATGCTGATTCAGCCAAACACCCTCAGAGTGAGTGGATTAAGAAATGGAGACGGTGGGTGCCCCTTTCACCTGTGCATTCTATGACCCCTCCACAGAGCTTCTGGGAGGACTCACATTCAGTCTTCTAGGAAGGCATCAAATCCGGACCCAAGTCCTCTGGTCATTGGTATCTTACAGTTGTCAAGTGTTTTCAATACAAACTCTACTTGTGGAGATCCCAAAAGTATCCCAGGATTACTGAAAGTATACACAGTCAGCTTCAATTGTCCTTCCCCAAGGCAACATCTGCAGCTTGTTAAGGATGGAGTACTCGGGTAATATAGAGAGAATGTGAAAATTGTGGAAGAAAGCAACAGAGCCACCTCCACAGAGCTGGCTTAACTTTGTTTGGCCTGAAATCCCAGCCAGCAAAACACAGAAAATATGACAAAGGCAGCTTTTTAAATGCTTGCTGTATAATTTCCAGTGAGTAGCTAGCCCATTGCTGGAAATAATTCAGAAGGCAAGCTCTTTCCAGCTTGTTCCTCAACTAATTTAGGTGCCTTGTTTGCTGCACCAAATGTGGGATAAAAAGAAAGACGGCTGGTTGCTTCGCACCTGATCTAGAATTCCATTATTATAAGCCAGTTATCCAATTGAAAAAGAAATCATCTAATCTCTCAGCCTATTGATGAAGTAATGAACTCTCACTGCTCCGTAATAAATATTGCATGTGTCAATTGGATTAAAAGAGAGTTTGGAATTTCTCCCTGTGGCACCTGGCACAGTATATCAGGCTGCAGATTTTCTGTCTTGTTTTTGCTGTAGCAAAGATGGAATGTTGTCCTCCAAGGGCCAAATGTCTTTAATTGGCTTGTAAGAACACACCCACAATACTGGCAAATGTCTCCAATAGTGGGGGCCTTTAAAGATAATATGACACTTTGCATGGCAAAATGCTAGTAAAATTCAGAGGATTTCTATAACTGGCTGGCTACATAGTTAACAGTCTATGGCTTTTACTGTATCTTTTGCCGTGAATGCAAAACCCTCCTTTCATATCCACAGGGTTAGTTTTGTTGTTCTGTCTTGTTATTTGTTTATTTGTTTTTAATCTATGTCTATTTATGTATGCTGTGTTATGTGGGGATGGGAGACACACATGCCACAAAACCTGTGAAGGTCACACCTTGTTTAAGACAGGGCCTCTTTTTCACTACTGTATAACGAGGCTGGCTGCCCAAAACTCCCATGGACTCCTGCCTCCACTTCCTATTTGTTGTTGAAGCCCCAGGACTACACACACATGCTACCATATTCATCTTTGCATGGGTACTGGACAGATCCACAGCACTTTACCCACTGAGCCAGTACCCCAACCAGTTAAGTATTTTTTAAGTGACATAGTGGTTAATTTCATTAATTAATTGCACCCTTCCTTTCTGAATCAGCACATATTTGACCTCAGGAGAGGATAAGACATCCTGACGAATGCTAAGATGCATCATTTCCTGAAACAGCAACCCGTCCTTTTTATTATAGTACTCTATCTGCCTAGACTACTAGATTATTGTGAATATCAGTACCCATTTCATTCAGTTAATTCCTTTGTAAGTGTGCTTCATCTGGAACTTGGCCTGGTAAAAGATATGATGACACTCTTAACCCTTATCTATTTAAAAGTAATAGTAATGTGCCTACCTTTTTCTCCACACAGCAAAAGATCTGTGAAAAACAATGTCCCACATAAGGTCAATCTGAAGTTCACTTCAGAAAGGCTCCATGTTGTATCTCTGCCTTCCCTGTCTAGAGTTTGAATAATTGCTGCTGACTGTCCAAGCAGAACACTGCACAATTTATTTCCCTCCTTTCCTGGCTCTTTATTAGCCTCACTTCTCCAAACTACCCAGGTCTAAGGACCCAATTCAGACCCAAAACAAAATCCAAATAGACTTCCTCAATAAGAGAAAAGAAATTCAGGTTGTTTAAATGTTTTGCAGAAACATTAATGCTTTCTAGGGAAAACATATATAGAATATGTTAAGGAAAATTAAAAAGTTGATCAGTGTCAGTGTAGATAGAGTGGAGCTTATTGTCATGGTTCAATTAAGAGTCTAGCACTCTGATCCAACCCCTCTGACTCACTAGCTCGAGGAGAGTAGACAAATTGTAATCCATCCCTTCCTAAGACTCAATTTTCTCATCTGTGAAATGATGGAGTTGGCTTGCTCCCAAAGGTCCCATTAAACTCTAACGGGTTGAGGCTGTGACTCTATAAAACATAGAGATGACTAAAATTGGAGAAGGAGGCAGATGGTATATTGGACTCAAGAGCTCTGGCCAGGATAAGCTCTGACTACTTCCTGAGAGTAATGAGTCAAAATGTGGAAAGAAGAACAACTTTGTTTAAGAAGATGCGAGCATATTAACAACAAACAAATGTGACCAGAGAAGGAATTGAAGCAGGTCAGAGGGTACCAGAGTCTACTTCCAAAGTTCAGAAAGCAAGTGCCCAATGAGACATAGATGTGTAAGAATAACAAGAAAATTGTTAAACATTAGTAAAAACATTACTGTGAATAGAAAAGGAAAGAGAATGCCAGTACAAACCTGGGCCATCACGTACCCATACAACCATGCTCTTTAAAAGACAAACTGTACGGCTCATGGTAAATGCACTTTTAGAAAACCACAATTCTTTGTCAGTGTCCTTGATCTGACCGTGCTAGAAAGCTCTGGCATTGTAAGTGTTTGATAGGGGAAAGAATCCCTGTTGAACTATTCTATGAAGATTCTCTGCAGAAGTGTAAAGAGGCAGAGAGGGGAAGGCATGGTCAGGAAATCTCTGTATTCTCAGTGATCCTAGTCTGAAGTGTCTAGAGAAACAAATAAACAACCCAACAGGTAAAGGTGCTTGCCACTGAGACTGAACACTTGTGTTTGGACCCCAGGACCTACAACTTAGAAAGAGGTCCTCTGACTCAAGACAGAACCAAATACTACGGGGTGGGGGGGTAGGGGGGATGATATTCTGCTATATTCATAGATCAGTTCCTAGCCAAATTAGCAACAGAAAGGCATGGTTCAGAAATTAACGGGAGCAAACCAATGTAGAGACCCACAGTTACACACTACACAAAGCCAGAGGAACTCCAAAGAAGAGGGAGGAAGGATACTAGGAACCAGAGGGGCTAAGAACATCACAAAAACATGACCCACAAAATCAACTAAGTAGGGCGCATAGGGGCTCACAGAAACTGAAGTGACAATCTCCGACCCTATATGGGTCTGAGCTAGGTCCTCTGCATATACATTATAGTTATATATCTTGCTGTTCTTGTGGTACTCCTAACAGTGGGAGGTGGGGGGGGGAGTATCTATGATGATTTTTGCCTGTACCTGTGATCTTTATCCTCTGCTCATTGTGGATCTGGGGGAGAGGGGAATGTGGCAGGGCTGGGGCAAGCAGAGGTAGGAGAAACGGTGGTTGGGATATACTGTACGTAAAGAGTGAAAATAAAAGTAAAAACAAAAATTTTAAAAAGGTCCTCTTACTACCACATAAGGACCCTGGCAATCACATGCTATACACACACACACACACACACACAGAAAGAGAGAGAGAGAGAGAGAGAGAGAGAGAGAGAGAGAGAGAGAGAGAGAGAAGAGAAATAATGTGGAGAACAACAGAAGAAGATACCCAATGTATCATGTGAGTCAGAGGCCAGAGCTTCTACATGAGTACCCATGAGCAAAGCTTATTGGCACACATATATGCATGCACATATACACAACACATATACACGTGTACACATATTCACAAAAAGAAACAGCAAAGTGACCTCTGTGACATGAACAGACAACTCCAATGTTGGCTGCTTTATTGGGTTCTTATATCTATCACCCTTCTCCATCCCAATCCCTTCCAACCCCCAACACTAGGGAGGAGAGAAAGACAGTTGAGGAAAAAGGGGACAAAGATCTCTTTAGACTACTTCCTGATGATTAAGGATGTTGGGTTCCTTGGAGCAAGTCCAGTCTCCATCATCAGGATAGCTAATTTCTTCTTGTCTCTCTTCTCATGACCACTTAACAAACTATAGAAACAGGAACCACCAGCAGCAGCAGAGGTAGAAGGAGCCTCCCCCTCTCAGAGCTCTGGCACTTTTATATATACTCTCCAGAATTTTAAACATAATCCATCTTTAGCTTGCAGAATCACACCCCTGCCAGAGCATGAGACCAATCATAGTCTGCTACTGTGAACAACCTAAAGCAGCCTCATATTGCACACCTGGGATTAAAACAAAAACACATTCACGTAACATTTCTGTATTTTTAAAGAAACCAGAAATTTTCACTACACAGCAAGGTTTGAACCTACAGCCTAAGGACTCAAAACAGCATCTGTAGTTATGGGGAAATGGGCAGTGGTAACTTGGGAAGGGAAGCGACACTGTTTGAAGCAGTCATAGGATGTGAGTGTCTAAACAAGGAAGCAGCATTAGTGTCTTCTCCACGAGTTAATACAATAGTACATTTTAAAACCGCATGATAAGCTGGGTATAGTGGCATATGAATGTAATGCTAACATTCACAATTGTGAGGCAGGAGGACTGCAAGTTTGACATGAGCCTGAAATCCATAGTGAGACCTTTTCTCAAAAGAAAAGAAAGAAACAGAAGAAAATTCATAAAACACGTAAATTTTTTAGAGTGAAAATTCGTAGAGTGAATCTATATTGCAGTAAATACCCATTTTTATTCCTTTTTCAAAATTCACAAAACAAGGATAAAACTCTACCATTTGGTTGAATTTTTTACTTTGGTTAAAAAGGATCTATAAATGTGAGTCTTTAAAACACTTTTAACCCATACTCTGATGCATAATGTGGACTTTGAAGCTATTTTCTTTATATACTCCAGTGGACTTCTAGGAGGTGTCAAGAAAGATATCTTTATAAAGAAAGAATTATCTTTCAAGATACAAAAGAGGCATTCTTAGAAAAAATGAAGTAAGAGTGAAGTGTCACCCTTTTGGTTGCTCCCCACCTCCAAGACTAGAGATTAAACTCAGGGCTTCTCTTGTGATTCTTGCACAAATGTTCTGCTAACTGAGATATATCCTTAATCTAAACAAAACAGTGTAAAGCAAATGCTAATACTACTTATGCCTTTGACCTCGGTTACTTCTGTTGCTGCAGAAGAATTCTGACAAAAGCAACTTAAGGGAGAAAGGGTTTATTTTGGGTCATAGCTCAAGGGTGCATCGCGGTCAAAAAGTCATGTCAGCCAGAGCATAAGTCACATTGTGTTCATGGCCAGGAAGCTTAAAGGAATGAAGGCTGAAGCTCAGCATGGGTCCTTCTTCCTTGTAATATGAGCCCCTGGCCCTTGGGATGGTGGTGTGCACATTTAAGATGAGTCTTCCCTCCAAAGGGAGACCTGGAAAGGGGAAAGCATTTGAAATGTAAATAAAGAAAATATCCAATCCAAAAACAAACAAACAACAACAAAAACCCATCAGTCTTCCCACCTCAATTAACCAAGACTAGAAAATTCCTCACAGACATGTCCAGGTTTGTCTCCTAGAGGATTCTTGATTCTGCCAAACTTCCTAAGTCTACCCTTTGTCAACTTGACACCTCAGAATGCTGCTTTTAGCCCATAACCTTCTACTTCTTGTCACCACAGGCTCCTGGCCATCTCATAGTGTAAAACATGTTCAATCCAACGTCAAAAGCCCCCATGCTTTTTAACAGTTCCAACACTGTTTAGAAGTGCAGAGTCTCTTCAGAAACAAAAGGTAAATTTTACCTGTGATAGCCTGTAAAGTAAAAAATCATTTTAGCATATGGTGGAGCAGAATCACCATGCTCCTCCTAAAGGGTAGGATTGGGGAATAGCAAGAAAAGCTCAGAGCAAAGCAAGCCAAAACTCAGCAGGACAAACACTAGATCTTGTAGCTCCAAGTCTGGTTTCTGGAGTTCATGATACAATTACCTGGGCTACAAAGTTCCTGCACAGGGCAACTCCCCCAGCTCTGCTACCTGCAACACACATAGCCTCTCTCTTTACCTAGCTTCTCTCTGTGCCTGAAACTTTCTTCAGTGGACATCCTATATCCCATGAGTCTAATGTATTGAACATGTTGAAATTTGCTTTAGCTTCACATCATGACCTGGCCTCAGCAGCTCTCTAGAAGTGTGGTACAAAACTCCATAGACCCCTTCAACCTTTGTTCCTTCATACCTGGAATACCAACACCATGGAGACAAAGTTGCCAAGTTCTGACACTTTGGGATGGTATCTGTTGCCCTTAGACCACAGTTCCATCATTGGCATTTGTCTGTTTCCCTGTGTGGCTTCTAGTAAGCCAGAAACTCCTTTTTCAATATGTCTGAGTTTGGGTTTTACTGCTGTGAAGAGACTCCATGACCAAGGCAAGTCTTATAAAGGACATTTAATTGGGGCTGGCTTATAGGTTCAGAGGTTCAGTCCATCATCATCATTAAGGTGGGAGCATGGCAGCATGCAGGAAGGCATGGTGCAGGCAGAGCTGAGTGTTCTACATCTTCATTGGAAGTCAGCTTGTGGAAGATTGGCTTGCAGGGCAGCTAGAATGAGAGTCTTAAAGCCAGTGATACACCTACTCCAGCAGGGCCATACCTTCTATCAGTGTCACTCCCTGGGCCAAGCATATACAAACCATCACACAATATTCTTGTTGAGGCTTGCCCCTTACAAATGTATTTGCAGTTTCACAAGATGGAACCTTCCATGGGTGAAGTCTTGTGTCATTTCACCTTACATAGCTTCTGTGGAGAGTTACACATCAGGTTTGATTCTCTAACTTCTGGGCCTTCAGGAAGTCAGACATTTCTCTTGGCCAGTATTTGATCAATCATTAAACAATTAATGGGCTTTGGAGCCTACAGAAATATGGGCAAGACAACCTACTCCTAAGAAGCTCACAGTTCACTTTGGTATGAGGACATTTTATGCTTATATTTATTGAATTATTCAGTATGCCTGGATCTATGTGAATCTTTAAAAACATTGGATTTATTGTTTGTAGGGTTTTTTTGGTTGGTTGGGTTTTTTAGGATATTGTTGTTTTGTTTTGCTTTTGGATTTTTGGTTTTGTATTTGATTGCAACAACTTCATTATTATATCATTTTACACGTGTGAAAGTGAGACAGATAAAAATAATTGTTCAATGTCACAAAATAGGGCGGGTGCAGAGCCAAAATTTAGATGAGAGCCACATGGTCCTGGACTCTCTCTGTGCATCTTTTCCACAGAGATACAAGTACATTGTAGGTGACAGCTAGTGTCACGAGCCAATGCTCTAGCAGATGAGGGAAGCCCTCCCTGAGGAAGAGACAGGAAAAGAAGCAGGAACCAAATTGGCACAAAAGAGTAAGAAACCAGAAGTGGGAAATTGTCCCAGGTCAGAATCAAATCATCCCACTTTTCTTCTATTCTCAAAGGCTGTCATAGTATTAGCATGTGCATAGGCTTCAACAGCCTTAACAAAAGGCCATTGTCCCATTATCACCTGCATTTTCTAAATAGCTGTCCAAGCATAGCAAAAAAATTATTTTAGCAATTCTACATGTTTCTAATTAGACCATGTTTTTATCCAAGCTCAGCCACAGAGACACTCCTGCCAATTCTCAGGAAAGATAATGGTGATGTAATCTCCCCTTCTCAGAGGTACTAAAGCAGAGGCAAAGACATGAGTTTTGAGTTGCTTGATTAGATAGTGTAGAAAAGGCCTGAATACTTCCACAAATGAGCCTTCCTTTGGCTATTGGCAGGACATTTCCAGAGGATGCAAACTGGTAGGAAGATGTTGGTACTGGGATGGCTCTGTGAGTCACAATGAAGCCCTTCTTGGCATAGAGGAGCACAGAGAGGTGTTGGGGTCACTTATGGCTGAACAACTCCCAGCCGCCTGTGTCATGAGAGGTAGATGTACAGATGTGGGTATGGTTGAGTGCCTCTTCTTGTGCCTCACAGCCTCCAGCAGGCAACGGCATGGGATCCATGCATGTGCAGATATGGGTGCTAGTGTGTGTTGTTCACAGCCTCAGTCTATCTGCATGACTTTCTACAGCAAAAGAAGGCTTGAAGGTTACATTCCATTTGTGAAGTGGCCTGTATTTTAAGCGGAAGCTCAGCTTAAATTTTATTACAATTTATTATTATCCTTGTCAAATTTTGAAACCCCAGTTCCCAGATAACTTTTACATATTATGCTGTTCTTCTAGAAACAACTGTCATATATGAGGAGTCTATATTGCACCTGCATACTGTCTCTTGTGAGGACTCCACATACTCCTACTGGCTTGTGCTATGGAAATAACTTGAGGTTGAGATGTCTCCAAGGGGAAGGACAAGAATTTACACGTACTGGGGCCGTCTTGATGGCCCTCACATATGCTTCTAGACCCTCACACTCTTCTGAGAAGCCAACAGCCCATTTTATAGAGAAAAAGACCAAAGCTCAGGGGATCTCTACCTGGGCACAACACTCTCACACAGAGGAGTTTTGATCAATCCCAGTAAGAAAGGTAGACTTAGCTGGAGAATGGCTTTTCAGTAAGAGTGCCTGTTATAAAAGCAGACCAACCTAAGGCTGACTTCCCAACACCCTTGTAAAAGCCAGGAGTGGCCATTACATTGTGAGGGGCAGAGTTCAGGAGGATGGCAGGGCTTTCTAGAAGCTAGAGTAACTTGAGATTTGGCAAGTGATAGAGCTGGACACCTGATGTGTCCCTCTGGCCTCTAGGAGTACCCACATGTACATGCACATATACCGTATGGTAAGGGGTAGGGGTGAAGGAATAAAGAAAGAAAAGAAAAGCAGGCAGACTGTGTGGGGAACCTCATCAGCTCTTTTGAGTGCTTGCCAAAACCTGGTAGACGTATCTAATGAGGCTACTGGGAATGCCTCTCTGCAGCAGTGTGTGTGCTATTAGCTGTGGTGTGAAGTGTTTGCACACATGACGGCCTTCCTGGGAGCCTGACTGTCAAGGTAATAATCTCATGCCCCCACACTGTAAATCACTCCCCACTGTGCAATCAGTCTGGAAAATTCCAAGAGTGAAAGGTAAAAGTGGCCTGGACAAGCAAACCACTATGCCAGTCAGTGAAGGGGCTCTAAGGACACGTGTCAAAGGGTGAGATGGTGGCTCTAAATGGGTCAGGACACCCAAGTCCCTTCTGAAAGGTTAGTAGAAACAAGAGGCATGCTCACCAATGAACACAGCACCATGTCTCACAAAGGGAAGTTGTAGGACAGAGTCTGGGTTATTGATGATTTGTAAATATCTTCTATTTATTCTTTGATACTTTCTTGATCATATCCATGCCCAACTTTCCTCTGTCACCTTCCCCTCTTCCCACTCTTCCCCAACATTTCCTTTTCACACCTTCATACCTCTCTTTTTCTTTTTCTCCCCCTTCCCTTCTAATTAAGTATAATTGACTGAGCCTGATTCAGGTGACCTGCTGGAAGGATGGCCAATCTTGTTGGCTTGGCCCTGTTTAGACCTTGTGCTGGAAGCCTCAGCCACAGTGAGCTCTGAATGCATTGGTCAGCCATGTCCAGAGAGCATCGCTTACCATCCTGCAGGTCTTATGTTTCCCCATACCTTTTCAGTGTTTCCTGAGCTTCAGGTAGGGTAGATATAGCTGTCCCATTTAGAGCTGAGCACTGTTCTCATCCTCAGCTCTTTGACAAATTAGAAATCTCTTAATTGACCAGTGGGCAACTATATAGAGAGGTTTCTCCAGCTAATGCTGAGGGCAGCACTAATCTATGGGAATAAACATAAGATACAGGAGGCATTTGATAACATGTCTGTTTAGCAGGATAGAATTGATTTACCCATTTAACAATGAGATGGTACTTGTTGCACTTCCCAAAGATAAACAGGAAACTGTCCCATTAGTCCTCGTGGAGGTGGCATTGATGTTATTCTCCACTGGACCTCTAGAACCACTCTTCCTCTTTCTCATCAGTATTAATATCTCAGGTATTAAAATAGAACAGCAATAAAATCCAACTCACGACAATTAAAAGTGTAAGCAAGCAGTATGTCTTAGCTAGAATTTCTATTGCTGTGACAAAACACCATGACCAAAGTAACTTTGGGCGGAAAGAACTTGTTTGGCTTACACTTCCACAGCACTGTTCAATATCAAAGGAAGTCAAGACAGAAACTTAAACAGGGCAGGAACCTAGAGGTAGGGATTGATGCTGAGGCCATGGAGGAGTGCTGCTTACTGGCTTGCTCCACATGGCTTGCTCAGCTGCTTTTTTATAGAACCCAGTACCATCAGCCCAAGAATGGAAACACCCACAATAGGTTGGGTCCTTCCCCATGAATCACTAATAAAGAAAATGCCCTACAGCCAGCTTCTCATGCAGCCTGATCATATGGAGGCATTTTCTTGAGGCTCCCTTCTGTCAGATGACTTTAGTTTGTGTCAAATTTGTCAAACTATCCAGCACACATCCTATGCAAGTTTAGATTACTTTTTTAGACATGTATTCATCTCTAATAATTACTCTACCATCTAACTTACAGAGCAAGGGAAATGAAAGAGTTTGAAAAGCTGAGCCTACATCCTATGAATAGCAGGAAATGAACATTGATAACACAGGTACCTACCCCTTCAGTGGGGTCATCAATATGATACAAGTAATTGTCAAAACAATGATTTCTTTGGACATCTTTTTACATAAGATTTAAAAGGCTTTAAGGGGGAAAAACATAATAACCACCTGGTAAGACAGTTCCTCTTTGAAGGCTGAATTGAAATCAAATGAAAGAAATAATTAGGACAGCTGAAAAATAATAAAAACAATAGAGGCCAGACACATCTTTCACAAAACACAACAAATCAAAGAGACTTGACAATGTATAATCTTAATTGTGCCATAGCTCAGTAAATGGCACTCCTCTGTTCTTCCTGAGTTCCTGAGCACAAGGAAAAACACATGATTTCAATACATAAAGCCCTAAAGCAGTAACACATTTCAGTCTGAACAGACTTGACAGTAAGCAGAGAATAAACAGAGGTAGTTGCTACAGATGTTGTATCTGTACATACAATGCCAACAGTTGCATGAATTATTGCTTTTTTTCTTTGTTCTGGGATGGAAGGCTGGTTCTCCCTCCCTGCTCTGTGTACATGGGCTGTATGTATGGACATGTTTGGTTGCAGATGTGATGACCAGAGTTCAATGTCAAATGTCTTTCCTCAACACCTCACTGCCCTATTTTTGGAAAAGGGTTCTCTTATCAGCTTGAAACTCACCAAGAAGTAGGCTAGGCAAACTAACCAGGAAGCTCCAGAGATCTGCTTGCCTCCATTTCCAAGTGCTAGGATTACAAGCCCTGGCTACTATGACTAGCTTTTTAACATGACTTCTGGAAGATCTATCTCAGGCCATCAGGGTTGCTATGGAAGCACTTTACTAGCTAGACCATCTCCACAACACTTATTTTTATTTTTGTACAACAGGGTCATATGTGGCATCCTGTTCTGGTCTCAAATATATTATGTAGCAGAGGAAGACCTTCAATTTCTGATCCTCTGGTCTCCACCTTCCAAGAGCTAAGATTATAGGAGTGTGCAGTCATGCCTGGTTCATGAGGAATCCAACCACAGTTTTGAGAATTCTGGATAAAACCTGAACCAATTGAGCTCCATCCTCCTTAACCACAACTTTCAGTGCTTGCAGCTTGTTTGTGGGCTAAGACCTGGAGGTATACATGGTCACAAGCCTGACTTTTCAGATATGACATTTCAATAAAATGCCATCCATGGTCTCAGGCATTTAAATATTTGGTCCCCCATTGGTAGTACTGTATGGATAGATTTAGAAGGTATAACCCACCTTGCTGAAGAAAATATGTCACTGAAGGTGGAACGTGAAGTTTCAAAAGCCTCCTGTTCACTCTTCCAGTTCACTCTCTCTGTTTGGTGCTTGTTGTTCAAGATGTATCTGCCAGCTACTCTCCCACCATGATAGACTCTGATCCCTCTGGAACCATTAGCCCCAATAAACCCTTCCTTCTATAAGTTGCTTTGGTCATATGTTTTATCACAGCAAGTGAAAAGATAGTGATACGGGGCTTGTTTGGATTCTTCTGCTTAGACTGAGAATTTTGGCATGATGAATGTTGTAGTTTCTCTAGCATATGCATCCTCTGTAGTCATCGCTATTCTAAAGAGCCCTGAGGGATGAGGGAAGAGACACTGGAGATTATAAGGCAAATGTAAACTGTAAATGTCATTGGGAAATTGGATTGCTTGTAATTTTAATTTTAATTTTCTGCATTTACTAAATTTTTAATAATTTAAGGACAAATATAATTTCATATAAGGACTTCTGTCCTATAAATGGATTTTGGAGGGGAAAATGACCCAGGAATCCATTAAGACAAAGATTCTGAGGGGCCATGGGAATGACATGGGGATGAAGTTCACAACGCAACTCCATTAAGATGCAAATTGCTTTCCTGTACCTTAATTGTACTGCAGGAAATCATCACAGAGTGATCTCATGGAGTGGGTGCCTGTGGATCTGGAAGTCAAGTTACTTGGATGGTGAACAAATGGCACTCTTCACTTCATCTTCCAGTCTCTCCACTATGGGAATATCTTCTCCAGGGCTCCCTTCCTCCGAAAGTGAATGGAAACAAAGAACTGAACATCTCCACCCTCACATTTTCTCTCTGGAGAACAAAGATAAAGGTTTTTATGTAAACTTATTTTATCTGAGTGGAACAGCACCTGAATGAAGTATAATCATGATTAGAATAATAAGAAGTGGAAATTTCCACTCACACACAACTAAGACAAAGTGGGAGGAGCTTATCTGAGGCAAGGCACTAAGTAAGTAATTCTCCTATCTATGTGTGTTTATGAAAAGGATGTTGACCAAAGGGAGGAGAAAAAAATGATTCAAAGGTATTTGTGTGTATGTGTGTGTGTGTGTACACATGTAGGCACATGTATACATGTTCCTGGTAGGAGAGGTGTACATGCTTCTGTGTATGCATGCAGAAGGAAGATTGACAGCAGGTGTGTCCCTCAGTACACCTTATTTTTTGAGACAAGGACTCATCAATTCAGTAGATTGACTGGCCAGAGAGCCCCAGGGTTCTCTCCTTCTACCTTGCCAGCACTGAAATTACAAATGCTTTATCATAGGTGCGGGGAGTTTGAACTCAGATTCTAATGTTTGTATAGGAAGCATCCTACGCACTGAGCCAACTTCTCAGTCCCATGATTTGGGTTTTTATACTTTTGGAAATGAAATTCTTTAAATTTGAATAGCAGTAGATAATTCAATATTATTCTCTCTTCTTTATGCAGGTTTTTATCTGAACATGACCCTACTAGAAAACAATTGCTTTAGCATGTTTAGTGATTGGATTTAATCCTTTTAAAATATGTTCAATTTGGAATGCATAAGTAGAAGGATGTTGATTTTTTTTTTGCAAATTTAGCTACTAACTAATAAAAATTAATTAGTAATTTGCAGTGAGTTATTTAATATTTATGAGACTTCTAATGGTGCCAGACAAATATCTGTTTAAAGAATGACTGAATGATGGTCACAAAGTGTCCACTTCTGTCAGTCTCTACTGAATGCCTGGCTCTAACCTATGACCTGTTTGTATTTCAACTGTAGCAACAGGGGCCTGGAGAGATGGCATGGAAGCACTTACTACTGTTGCAGGGGGCCCAAGTTCAGTTCCCTGAACCCATGTCAGGCATCTTATAACCACCTATAACTCTAACTCTAAGGGATCCAATACCTTTACCTAGCTTCACTGACATCTGTGCTTAAGCATGCATGAACCTACTTGTCAGGAAACCCTGCTGCTGAGGTCTAAGTTTGGCATTACCTGGAAGTCCTGAACTCAGTGCACAATGCCAGACTCCCTTTGCTGCATCCTCTTCTCTCCCTGGGGGTGTGGGGGGGGGGTGTCCCAGAGGCCACTGTCTGCCTATCTGAGGAAGGGTCACTGTAGCCCTGCCCCTGAGATTCCTGGAATGCATCTCCATGCTAACGACACATCTCAGTACTTTGGCCTTCAGCCAGTGACCTTTGCCCACCCTTGATATACTCACTCCCTTCCCCAAAACTATATAACCCTTGGTTCAACCCAAATAAATAAGTAAATATGCAGATGTCTCAGAGAGCTATTTCACTGAAGATCATTGGAGAAGGATCCTACAGAACTCCACTGGTTCTGGGCTCTGCTTCATCTTCCCAGCCCAGTATACAACTGAGTCTGGAAACCCTGAAAGGGTGTGGAACCACAGATAGACCCCTAAACACATACCACACCTACACAAGACACTCACATGTAATATATACATAATTTAAAATAGAATAAGTCTTTCAATTACAACAACATTTCCCAAGCACAAATCGGCCTTGAACACCAACTTATAACCTAGAGTTATCTATGTGGAAATGGTCAAGGACTAGACAGAATGAGAGGAAATATGTAAGGTTAATAGTAATAGAATTCATTTCCATGAAACTGAGTTTATTTCACTGAAGAAACAATCTTCTAGTAAGTACGTGGACTTTACATTAAACTTTTATCTTATTGAGATTAAATTTGTAGTGCATTCAAGAATGAACAAGAGGGAGCTCCTGACCCTTCTTCCTCTAATGACTGAGTGCTGTGGTCATGGGCACATACCACCATGTTTTATACAATACTGAGAAACAAACTTAAAGTTCTGCAGATACCCGGCAAGTACTCTGCCAACTGAGCTACACACAGCTTTGTACTTGGCATTTCTTTAGAAATATATTTTTTTATCTTTTGAGATGATGAAAGAAGATAGTTGAATGCCTTAGAAGATAGTTTTATACAATACTGAGAAACAAACTTAAAGTTCTGCAGATACCCAGCAAGTACTCTGCCAACTGAGCTACACACAGCTTTGTACTTGGCATTTCTTTAGAAATATATATTTTTTTTCTTTTGAGATGATGAAAGAAGATAGTTGAATGCCTTAGAGGGTTTGCTCTACACAATGTAAAATCTACACGAAATTATCCCCTTTCCCTTCTCCATTTATGTATTCCGTGAACTCTCAAAACCTGGCACTACCTACCACCTCAAAGACTATAGTTCCCATACGGAGCTCCCTTAGATTAACCCAATCTCATTCAGTTGCTGTGACGGTTAGTGTTAATCATCAATTTCACAGGCTCTCATATCACCTAAGAGACAAGCCTCTAGACACCCTTGCAAGAAATTGAGATTAAGTTAGCCTCTGGGCATATCTTCTACAATTCATCTTAATCAAATTCACCGAGGTAGGAAAACCCAATGTAAGAGCGGGTGGCACCATCCCATAGATTTGGGTCCCGGACTGCATGAAAAGGAGTGGGTAAGCGAGCATCAGAATCCCCTGCTCTTTCTCACCCTATGCTGCCTGCTTCTTCTAAAAATATGACCACCTGCCTAGAACTCCTGCTATGCGAACTTCCTCCCACCATGATGGACTCTACCCTTGAACTGTGAGCCAAAACAAATCTTTCATTCCTAAAGTTAATTTTGCCAAGGCATTTATCACAGCAACAGGAAAAGGAACTATGATAGCCTTTCACCGCTTTCCTCCTACATGGAAAGTGGTAAATAGATAATGACTGTCCATAAACTTACTCACTACTTATTGTAAGAAACCATGTATAATTTAATTGCCTGTCTTCATCAGAGTCCTTTCTACAAGTGACTTGTTCAACCATCACCAGAGAAACTCCCTCCTACAAATAGGAATAAATATAGAGACCCATAACCAGGCATTACAAAGAAAGTGAGAGACCTTGGAATACTCCAGCAATCAAATCCCTCCTCGCAGAGTTCAGGGAACTACACAGGAGAGGAAGCAGAAAGAGTGGAAGAATCAGAGGGGATGGAGGACACCAAGAAAACAAGGCCCTTTAAATCAACATGAGCAAAGACCATATGAACTCACAAGGACTGAATCTGCATGCACAGGGCCTGCACAGGTCTGCACCAGGTCCTCTGTGCTTATATGATGGCTTCAGTTTAGTGTTTTTATGGGATTCCTAAATGTGTAAACAACTGGGTCTCTGCTTCTCATACCTATTCTTGGGCTCCTTTCCTTCTGTTGGTTTAACTTGACTACCTTCAATGTGATAGATTTTGTTTTATCTTACATTTTACTTAGTTGTATTTTTAAATGAATGAATGAATGAATGAATGAATGAATGAATGAATACTTAGCCACTAGGATAAAGGGTAACAACTAAAATGTCACTTATACCAGATGGGAAAAGGAAAGTCAGGTTTTTTTCTAATGGAGTGATACTGGATATATCAACTACTCAAGATAGGCCTTGTGTTCAGGAGTAATTGAGCAAAACATAATAGATTCCAGCGTGTTTTTTGTGTGTGTTTATGTGAGCTTTTATTAGGTTGCAATTTGGTGCAGTGTTTTTGCTTGTATGTTTGTTTGCTTGCATGCTTCTTGTTTCTTTTTTAGGTGGCATTTTATTTTGTGTTCTTAGTTTGAGAGAGGTTGTTGTTTGGGGCTTTTGCTTGTTTTTTTTGAGAAAGAACTTAAACTTGGTTGGGGTGGAAGGGCAAGAGGATCTGGAAGGACTTAGAGGAGGGGAAAATATGATCAAAATATATTTAAAGTTAAAATTTGTTTTAAATAATTTTTTTAAAAAAAGAAAGAGAATATGTACCAGTATATAATTTAACTGCCTATCTCCCTCAGGGTCCCTTCCGAAAGTCTTCCAAGCAACCAGCTGATGACTAGACAGTCTAAGCCTGGGTCAGCCTGTAAATTTTCTGATTGGCAGTCAGTAAAAGCCCTCTCTTAAAATCCCAGTGAACATTAACTGCAGTGAGCACTGGGCCTCAGAGCTTGTGCTGAGAAGCTGGGGTATGGGAGTCAGGTTGGGCCACATGAATGGTGAGCACACAGAGAAACTGCTCAAGTAAAATATTAGAAAGTATTTAAAGAGAAATGTAAACTCCTCAAAGATGCACCGAGCAGCTTTCATTTCCCACGGGCTGCTGCAGTCAGATCTGGGTTCCCTGATCAACCCCCCTCATCTGCCAAGTCCCGTTCTGTGTTTGAACTAGTTAGTGCTTAGCTATTCCTTGTCTGAGAAAACATTGAGATACCTGAAAACATGGAATAAAGTCCAAGACATGCTCAGAAGAAATACACTTTCTCCTTTGATGAACTAGACACTTTTCCTAATTTATTTTTTTTCTTTTTTTTTAATTTTTAATATTTTTATTACATATTTTCCTCAATTACATTTCAAATGCTATCCCAAAAGTCCCCCATAGCGCCCCCCACTTCCCTACCCACCCATTCCCATTCTTTTGGCCCTGGCATTCCCCTATATTGGGGCACATAAAGTTTGCAAGTCCAATGGGCCTCTCTTTCCAGTGATGGCCGACTAGGCCATCTTTCGATACATATGCAGCTAGAGACAAGAGCTCCGGGGTTCTGGTTAATACATCATGTTGTTCCAACAATAGGGTTGCAGATCCCTTTAGCTCCTTGGGTACTTTCTCTAGCTTCTCCATTGGGAGCCCTGTGATACATCCAATAGCTGACTGTGAACATCCACTCCTGTGTTTGCTAGGCCCCGGCATCGTCTCACAAGAGACAGCTATATTTGGGTCCTTTCAGCAAAATCTTGCTAGTGTATGCAATGGTGTCAGCGTTTAGAAGCTGATTATGGGATGGATCCCTGGATACGGCAGTCTCTAGATGGTCCATCCTTTCATCACAGCTACGAACTTTGTCTCTGTAACTCCTTCCCTGGGTGTTTTGTTCCCAATTCTAAGAAGGGGCACAGTGTCCACACTTTGGTCTTCATTCTTCTTGAGTTTCATGCGTTTAGCAAATTGTATCTTATATCTTGGGTATCCTAAGTTTTGGGCTAATATCCACTTATCAGTGAATACATATTGTGTGAGTTCTTTTGTGATTGTGTTACTTCACTCAATATGATGCCCTCCAGGTCCATCCATTTGGCTAGGAATTTCATAAATTCATTCTTTTTAATAGCTGAGTAGTACTCCATTGTGTAAATGTACCATAATTTCTGTATCCATTCCTCTGTTGAGGGACATCTGGGTTCTTTCCAGGTTCTGGCTATTATAAATAGGGCTGCTATGAACATAGTGGAGCATGTGTCCTATTTACCGGTTGGGACATCTTCTGGATATATGCCCAGGAGAGGTATTGCTGGATCCTCCGGTAGTACTATGTCCAATTTTCTGAGGAACCGCCAGACTGATTTCCAGAGTGGTTGTACAAGCTTGCAATCCCACCAACAATGGAGGAGTGTTCCTCTTTCTCCACATCCTCGCCAGCATCTGCTGTCACCTGAATTTTTGATCTTAGCCATTCTGACTGGTGTGAGGTGGAATCTCAGGGTTGTTTTGATTTGCATTTCCCTGATGATTAAGGATGTTGAACATTTTTTCAGGTGCTTCTCTGCCATTCTGTATTCCTCAGGTAAGAATTCTTTGTTCAGTTCTGAGCCCCATTTTTTAATGGGGTTATTTGACTTTCTGGAGTCCACCTTCTTGAGTTCTTTATATATATTGGATATTAGTCCCTTATCTGATTTAGGATAGGTGAAGATCCTTTCCCAATCTGTTGGTGGTTTTTTTTGTCTTATTGATGGTGTCTTTAGCCTTGCAGAAGCTTTGCAGTTTCATGAGGTCCCACTTGTCAATTCTCGATCTTACAGCACAAGCCATTACTGTTCTATTCAAGAATTTTCCCCCTGTGCCCATATCTTCAAGGCTTTTCCCCACTTTCTCCTCTATAAGTTTCAGTGTCTCTGGTTTTATGTGAAGTTCCTTGATCCACTTAGACTTGACCTTAGTACAAGGAGATAGGAATGGATCGATTAGCATTCTTCTACATGTTAACAACCAGTTGTGCCAGCACCATTTGTTGAAAACGCTGTCTTTCTTCCACTGGATGTTTTTAGATCCCTTGTCAAAGATCAAGTGACCGTAGGTGTGTGGGTTCATTTCTGGGTCTTCAATTCTATTCCATTGGTCTATTTGTCTGTCCCTATACCAGTACCATGCAGTTTTTATCACAGTTGCTCTTTAGTAAAGCTTTAGGTCCGGCATGGTGATTCCACCAGAGGTTCTTTTATCCTTGAGAAGAGTTTTTGCTATCCTAGGTTTTTTGTTATTCCAGATGAATTTGCAGATTGCTCTTTCTAATTCGTTGAGGAATTGAGTTGGAATTTTGATGGGGATTGCATTGAATCTGTAGATTGCTTTTGGCAAGATAGCCATTTTTACAATGTTGATCCTGCCAATCCATGAGCATGGGAGATCTTTCCATCTTCTGAGATCTTCTATAATTTCTTTCTTCAGAGACTTGAAGTTTTTATTATACAGATCTTTCACTTCCTTAGTTAGAGTCACGCCAAGATATTTTATATTATTTGTGACTATTGAGAAGGGTGTTGTTTCCCTAATTTCTTTCTCAGCCTGTTTATTCTTTGTGTAGAGAAAGGCCATTGATTTGTTTGAGTTAATTTTATATCCAGCTACTTCACCGAAGCTGTTTATCAGGCTTACGAGTTCTCTGGTGGAATTTTTAGGGTCACTTATATATACTATCATATCATCTGCAAAAAGTGATATTTTGACTTCATCTTTTCCAATTTGTATCCCTTTGATCTCCTTTTGTTGTCGAATTGCTCTGGCTAGGACTTCAAGTACAATGTTGAATAAGTATGGAGAAAGTGGACAGCCTTGTCTAGTCCCTGATTTTAGAGGGATTGCTTCAAGCTTCTCACCATTTACTTTGATGTTGGCTACTGGTTTGCTGTAGATTGCTTTTATCATGTTTAGGTATGGGCCTTGAATTCCTGATCTTTCCAAGGCTTTTATCTTGAATGGGTGTTGGATCTTGTCAAATGCTTTTTCCGCATCTAATGAGATGACCATGTGGTTTTTGTCTTTGAGTTTGTTTATATACTGGATTACGTTGATGGATTTCCGTATATTCAACCATCCCTGCATCCCTGGAATGAAACCTACTTGGTCAGGATGGATGATTGTTTTGATGTGTTCTTGGATTCGGTTAGCAAGAATTTTATTGAGGATTTTTGCATCAATATTCATAAGGGATATTGGTCTGAAGTTTTCTATCTTTGTTGGGTCTTTTTGTGGTTTAGGTATCAGAGTAATTGTGGCTTCATAGAATGAGTTGGGTAGAGTACCTTCTGTTTCTATTTTGTGGAATAGTTTGTGAAGAACTGGGATTAGATCTTCTTTGAAGGTCTGATAGAACTCTGCACTAAACCCATCTGGTCCTGGGCTTTTTTTGGTTGGGAGACTATTAATGACTGCTTCTATTTCTTTGGGGGATATAGGGCTGTTTAGATCATTAACCTGATCTTGATTCAACTTTGGTACCTGATATCTGTCTAGGAACTTCTCCATTTCATCCAGGTTCTCCAGTTTTGTTGAGTATAGCCTTTGGTAGAAGGATCTGATGGTGTTTTGGATGTCTTCAGGATCTGTTGTTATGTCTCCTTTTTCATTTCTGATTTTGTTAATTAGGATGCTTTCCCTGTGCCCTCTAGTGAGTCTGGCTAAGGGTTTATCTATCTTGTTGATTTTCTCAAAGAACCAGCTCCTTGATTGTTTGATTCTTTGAATAGTTCTTCTTGTTTCCACTTGGTTGATTTCGCCCCTGAGTTTGATTATTTCCTGCCATCTACTCCTCTTGGGTGAATTTGCTTCCTTTTGTTCTAGTGCTTTTAGGTATGTTGTCAAGCTGCTAATGTGTGCTCTCTCTGGTTTCCTTTTGGAGGCACTCAGAGCTATGAGTTTTCCTCTTAGAAATGCTTTCATTGCGTCCCATAAGTTTGGGTATGTTGTGGCTTCATTTTCATTGAACTCTAAAAAGTCCTTAATTTCTTTCTTTATTCCTTCCTTGACCAAGGTATCATTGAGAAGAGTGTTGTTCAGTTTCCACGTGAAGGTTGGCTTTCCATTATTTATTTTGTTATGGGAGATCAGCCTTAGTCCATGGTGATCTGATAGGATGCATGGGACAATTTCAATATTTTTGTATCTGTTGAGGCCTGTTTTGTGACCAATTATGTGGTCAATTTTGGAGAAGGTACCATGAGGTGCTGAGAAGAAGGTATATCCTTTTGTTTTAGGATAGAATGTTCTGTAGATATCTGCCAGATCCATTTGATTCAGAATTTCTGTTAGTTTCACTGTGTCCCTGTTTAGTTTCTGTTTCCATGATCTGTCCATTGGTGAAAGTGGTATGTTGAAGTCTCCCACTATTATTGTATGAGGTGCAATGTGTGCTTTGAGATTTACTAAAGTTTCTTTAATGAATGTGGCTGCCTTTGTATTTGGAGCATAAATATTCAGGATTGATAGTTCCTCTTGGAGGATTTTACCTATGATGAGTATGAAGTGTCCCTCCCTGTCTTTTTTAATGACTTTGGGTTGGAAGTCAATCTTATCAGATATTAGAATGGCTACTCCAGCTTGTTTCTTCATACCATTTGCTTGGAAAATTATTTTCCAGCCTTTCATTCTGAGGTAGTGTCTATCTTTTTCTCTGAGATGAGTTTCCTGTAAGCAGCAAAATGTTGGGTCTTGTTTGTGTAGCCAGTTTGTTAGTCTATGTCTTTTTAACGGGGAGTTGAGTCCATTGATATTAAGAGATATTAAGGAAAAGTAATTGTTGTTTCCTGTTATTTTTGTTGTTAAAGTTGGCATTCTGTTCTTGTGGCTGTCTTCTTTTAGGTTTGTTGAGGGATTACCTTCTTGTTGTTTCTAGGGCATGGTTCCTGTCCTTGTATTGGTTTTTTTCTGTTATTATCCTTTGAAGGGCTAAATTCGTGGAGAGATAATGTGTGAATTTGGTTTTGTCGTGGAATACTTTGGTTTCTCCATCTATGGTAATTGAGAGTTTGGCTGGGTATAGTAGCCTGGGCTGGAATTTGTGTTCTTTTAGTGTCTGTATAACATCCGTCCAGGATCTTCTGGCTTTCATAGTCTCTGGTGAAAAATCTGGTGTAATTCTGATAGGCTTGCCTTTATATGTTACTTGGCCTTTTTCTCTTACTGCTTTTAGTATTCTATCTTTATTTAGAGCATTTGTTGTTCTGATTATTATGTGTCGGGAGGTATTTCTTTTCTGGTCCAGTCTATTTGGAGTTCTGTAGGCTTCCTGTATCTTCATGGGCATCTCTTTCTTTAGATTTGGGAAGTTTTCTTCTATAATTTTGTTGAAGATGTTTGCTGGTCCTTTGAGTTGAAAATCTTCATTCTCATCCACTCCTATTATCCATAGGTTTGGCCTTCTCATTATGTCCTGTATTTCTTGGATGTTTTGAGTTAGGATCTTTTTGCATTTTACATTTTCCTTGATTGTTGTGCCAATGTTCTCTATGGAATCTTCTGCACCTGAGATTCTCTCTTCCATCTCTTGTATTCTGTTGCTGATGCTCGTATCTATGGTTCCAGATTTCTTTCCTAGGGTTTCTATCTCCAGTGTTGCCTCATTTTGGGTTTTCTTTATTGTGTCTACTTCCCTTTTTAGGTCTAGTATGGTTTTGTTCATTTCCATCATCTGTTTGGATGTGTTTTCCTGTTTTTCTTTAAGGACTTCTACCTGTTTGATTATGTTATCCTGTTTTTCTTTAAGGATTTGTAACTCTTTAGCAGTGTTCTCCTGCAATTCTTTAAGGGATTTTTGTGCTTCCTCTTTACTGTCTTCTACCTGTTTACCAGTGTTCCTTTGTATTTCTTTAAGTGTGTTATTAAAGTCCTTCTTGAAGTCCTCTACCATCATCATGAGATATGCTTTTAGATCCGTGTCTAGCTTTTCCGGTGTGTTGGGGTGCCCTGGACTGGGCGAAGTGGGAGTGCTGGATTCTGATGATGGTGAGTGGTCTTGGTTTCTGTTAGTAAGATTATTACGTTTACCTTTCGCCATCTGGTAATCTCTGGGGTTAGTTGTTGTCGTTGTCACTGTTTAAAGATTGGAGCAGAAGCTGTGTTCCACTCACCAGCAGTCTCAAAATCCTGTGGCGGGGGTCGTGGGTAGCTGGCGGGTGTCAGCCGACCCTGTGCTCTAGCTACTCCGGTGCTGTTCCGGCCGGAAGAGGCCTGTGGTCTTACTCAGGCCAGTTTTCTGCTTCCCTAACTAATGCAGTTTCAGGTCCCGCGCGCAATTGGATTGGAGCAGAAGCTGTGTTCCACTCACCAGAAGTGTTAAGATCCTGTGGTGGGTGTTGTGGGTAGCTGGCGAGTGTCAGTCGACCCTGCGCTCTAGCTACCCTGGTGCTGGTCTGGCCAGAAGAGGCCTGTGGCCCTACTCAGGCTGGTTTTCTGCTTCCCTAACTAATGCAGTCTCAGGTCCCGTGTGCAATTGGATTGGAGCAGAAGCTGTGTTCCACTCAACAGAAGTGTTAAGATCCTGTGGTGGGTGTTGTGGGTAGCTGGCGAGTGTCAGCCGACCCTGCGCCCTAGCTACCCTGGCGCTTTTCTGACCGGAAGACCTTTTCCTAATTTTTAAGGCACTAAAACATAAAACTAACCAGCCTCTTCCCTTATTTCTCTCGCTGGCTCTCTGAAGCACCATTTTAAAAAAAAAATCCATTTGGAAAGAACCACTCAGGTCTCCATCCTTCTCCTTACCCAACACCCACCTATCCTCATATCCTGCATTATTGAGACGAGCTTATGCCTAGCCCTAGCCTGGCCCCCTATCAGATCCCCAAAATGAGTAGCTGGTAACCTGGGAAGGAGCTCAGTTGGCAGAATCCCTGGTTTGAGCTCCAGTGCTGCATGGAGCAGATGTAGGTGCACTTGCCTGTAATCCCAGCACCTGGAAGATAAAGGCAGGAACATTAGACACTGAAGGTCTTCCTCTCTGCATGGTGAGTCTGAAGCTATCCCAGGCAGGCTGGCACAGCTCAGCCATGAAATCTGGATCCTGAGAACCACACACCTCAGTGACTCTGCTAGATAAAGGTCCTTCTTTCTCATTTGTCCACTGGGATATTATGCAGAGAACTGATCTAATGTCACAAAGAGAGGGACAGTATCACTTCTGAGAGGTGGTTCTTAACATATTTTTCTGCTCTGTCTCTCTCTGTCTCTGACTGTATCTCTGTATCTCTGTATTTCTCTGTGTGTGTGTGTGTGTGTGTGTGTGTGTGTGTGTGTGTGTGTGTGTGTATCTTTCTCTGTCTACACTGTTCTGTTCTGGGAGAAGAAGTTCACATTGTAAGGAATTAGTATCCATCCAACAGCAAGCCAGGAACCCCAGTCTGTCCACAGCATATAAAGGAGCTTAGAAAAACACTATCAGCTAGTAGGCAATTCAAAGGAGATTATAGGCCAGGCAAATAGTTCAACACAAGCTTACAAAATACTTTAAACCAGAACCACCTACTGGAGTGACTTCCATGTTCCAGAAAATGTTCATTGTGGATTGAATAAGCTTATGCGCTATGGGCTCAGAACAAGTGGTTCCCAGTGGGAAGCACTGGTTGAGAGATTGAGATGTACTCTTGCTGGATGAAATATACCAGAGTTGGGCTTTGGATGTTTGTAGTTTCACCCCACATCAAGTTTGCTTTCTGCTTCATGCTTGTAGTTAAAGATAAGAGCACTCAGCTTCCCTGTCTGGCTGCCATGCCCGCTGCCCAGTGCTAAGTCTTCCTGCCTTGATGGACTCTTATCCTTCTGGAACTGTAAGCCAAACTGAACTCTTTCTTCTTCAGGCTGCTTCTGGTCATAGTGTTTTATCACAGCAACTGAAATGTATGCAGTGTAGTCATTTTCTGAAGCTCTTAAATTTACATGTTCTTTGCTACTCTTACATTCTCTTTCTTTTCTGAATTGTCCCCTCATAACTATTCAATAACAAACACCAGATAACTTCTTTTTTTATTCATATGCGTGGAGGGCCATGCCTGTGGAGATCAGAAGATACTTGCAAGAGCTACTTTCTTCCTTCCAATATCAAATTCAGATCAGCAGGCTTGGAGGTAAGAACCTTTATTGGCTGAGACATCTCACCAGCTCCCAGAGCGTTTCCTTTCAAATGTATATGTATGCCTAAATGTGTGGGCACCTATCTTCCTCAGTTCTTCTCGGCTTTATTTACTGAGGCAGAAGTCTCACTGATTCAGCTAGTCTCTAAACAGCTTGCCCTGGGGGAATAGCCTGTTCCACCTCATGAGAGCTGCAGATTACAGGCAGGTCGCCCTGCCTGTACAGCTTCTATATTGTTGTAGGTTCTGGGACTCTGAACTTCAATCCTTGCACTTGTGTGGCAAGCACGATACCCACTGAGCCATCCCTCCAGTACAGCACCAGTAGGCTGTGAGAAAGACTTTGACTCTCCCCAAGTGGAATGCTAAGTCCTGCATTACTATTTGTTCTCAGGGAAACCAGTACAATTATGCAACATAAATTCCTCCAAAGCATTGGGGACTTCAGCTCAAATTTAAAATCCTGCTGGCTTTATTACCAGAATGAATGATTATAAAATAGATGCATGCAAATGAAGAGATAAAAAAATTAAAGGGCATGTGAAATTTAATGCATGCTGCTTGTAACTCTATGACAGGATGCTGCAAAAGGCAGTAGCAGTGCCATGCCATGTAGAAAATGTGGTTTGTAATGTTTACAACTTGAGAGTGTGGTTTTAATATTGTACTGTCATGATATATTTTGGGGATGGGGGAAATGCAGAACCAGGCATGGTGATGTAACAACCTGTAACCTCTGCACTTTAGTGGTGGTAATCAAATGTTGTAATAGCAAAAGGTTGGCAACATCTATGAAGTCATAGCAACCAAGAACAACTAGGGAGTTAGTTTCCTTACAAGGACCAGTCCAGGGGAAGAAATTTAAGTTCAACATTAGGAAGCAGGGCCTAGTGGTACACATCTGTAATCCCAGCCCTTAGGAGGTAGAGAAAGGTGAGATATTCAAGACCATCCTCAGCTGCAAGTAAATTCAAGTCCAAATGATCCATTTAGGTTCAGACTCAACAGCCACAGAGACATGTGCCAGTAAGATGGCTCAGTGGCTAAAAGAACTTGCCACATAAAACCTGACAACCTGAGTCCAATCGCCCAAATCTACAGGGTAGAAAGAGAGAACTGACGCCAGAAGTTGTCCTCTGATTTCCATACATGCACTATAGCACATGGATACGCCAATACATACATACATACATACACATATAAAATAATAATAATGTGGTAGTAGAATACTAGTAAAATAACAATAATATATTTTAAAAGAATTCTATTACAAAAAATTAATAAATATTTGCATTTCTGTTTCCAAAGAATAGATTGTTGAACTCTTCTGTGCCTGAGGTCTTTGTACTCTCCACCCACGAAGAGAAAAACTACAGAGTGTCCCAGAGTACAGAAAGCAATGAGAGATTTGAAGATGAGGAAAACACTAGCGATTCATCGTGGGTAACACAGTGAGACTCATCGTTAGGACCTGAGTCTAAAGCTGTGTTAAAGACCACTCTTGGTCCTCTTTGGAACTCTTCAGTGTGGGTAACAGATTAGAGAGTTTGCTTCGTTTTGTGGCATCTAACTGGGGAAATTCTATTGTGTGCTACAGCAGAACTCATAGAAAGAAGCCTCTGCCATCATCTCATGGGCTCCTAGGGCAGAAGGTCTAAATTCAAAAGTCATCCCCTACTCCCTTACCCCAAGAAACAAGGATGTCCTTACACTTGTATAAATACTTTCAGGAATGCTGGAGGAGTGGCTGGAGCTAAGAATGGCCACTTCTGCATGCCTCTGGCAGGAATGGGACGGAGCAGGCAGGCCTTCATAATCCAGGCCTGACCCCTGTCCCTAACCCACCCTAACTGTTCAGTCCCCCACTCCCTCCCACTCTAGCCCAGCGTGCCAGGATCTGTGTTTACAGTGGCCAAAGGCAGTTTTTCCATTTAGGAAAACCCAACTGTGACTCTCAATCCTGTGTGCCAGAATCAAAAGAAAGTTTAGTTTGTTTAAAATAGCATTGATAGAGCTGGGCAGTGGTGGTGCACACCTTTAATTCCAGCACTTGGGAGGCAGAGGCAAGCGGATTTCTAAGTTCAAGGCCAGCCTGGTCTACAAAGTGAGTTCCAGGACAGCCAGGGCCATACAGAGAAACCCTGTCTTGAAAAACCAAAAAAAAAAAAAAAAAAAAAAGCATTGATAGACTTGTTGCTGTAACTCAGTTGATTGATAGACTGTTGCTGTAACTCAGTTGATATGGAGTTTCCCTAGCGCATGAAGCCTGGGTTCTGTCTCCAGCACCACCTAAACCAGACATAGTAGAACATGCCTATAATACCAGACAGAATGTCCCAGCAGTCACTAAACACACACACCAGCTAAGTGGCTCATGGGCAGTATAGAATTCAAGTCCGTTTCGGCAGAAGAATAAACCGGTACTCATCATGAATCTTTGAGGTCATCAGCAAATATTTGAAAGTGAGAATATTGAATCTGGAACTTGTGTACAGACATGATCCGGGCAAGAGAAGTGTGCAGGGACATTTATGTATCAATAGAGTAAGAATCTATTTTTGAAATAATATCTTAACAATCCTCCAATAATTCAAGTATTTGTAAGTCAGGTTTTGGGGGGATTCATAGAAAGTTCTTTTGTTTTCCTTGAGTTATGAGTGTATAAATTAGTGCCGCCTTGGGTTATACAAGACCCAGGTGAAGAGCTCTCAGGAGAAGTTGGGAGGTTCCATGAACTAGTGTTCAGAACAGGCAACGTCTCCCCACTTTCAGAAGGCAAGAGAGGCCATGTCCGGAGTTAAACAAAGAAGCAAACTATCTGTGAAGAAAGAGAGGGCTGAGGAAGGATGGTAGACAAGAATATATGCCCCTACCAGGCCCTAGGAGAAGTGGGGTAAAAATGAGAATGATTGAAGGGAGGTAGAAATTTCAATGTGAATATGAGTTTGTTATAAACATGGACTCGCTGAGAATATTCTGCCCTGGGTTGGCTTTACCAAGACATTATTCAGTTCAACACTCTCTGCAGAGTGATATGTGTTACACAAAAAGCATGGGTTTGCAATCTGACTAGGATCAAAAACTCAAAGTCATGCCTGAGCTTTTGTTTATTCTTTTCTCCAAAGAAGTCAGAGTGTCTCCTCTCAACTCAGTTGGGTTGGAGCACAGGCATTACTTAAGAGACCCTTCCTAACCAAGGCAACAGAGTCACATACATGAACTCACCTCTCCACTCGCTAACTCAGCAATTGTCTCTACATGCTGGGGAGAAGGCTCATTCTGTAAAGTGCTTGCTCTACAAGTGGAGAGCCTGAGATCTGACCCCAGTACCTATAATAAAAGCCAGGGAGAGTTATATGTGCCTATAATTCCAGCAGTCGGGGAAATAGAAAGCAGAGGTGGGCCCTGGAGGCTGGCAGACCTACGAGCCTTGCCTATATGATAAAGTTCCAGGACAATGAAAGACTGTCTTGAGCCTAATGCTGAAAACACCTATAGACCAGTACCAGAGGTTGTCCTCTGAGCACTACATGCAAGCAAACAGTACACAGACACTCACTTATACATTTATATACATACATACATACATACATACATACAAACATACACAAATGATAACATTAAGAGAAGATAAATGAATACAATTTAGAAACTCTACTACTTGTGTAAGTTTTCTGTATAAGTTTGAAATAATTTTCTAAATTATTTCAAGATAAAATATTTAAAAGTACCACAAGACTGGACAAAGCAAATACTTGGCCTACACATCAGAATTATTAGAGGGGTCCCTAGAAAGGCCACACAGGAAACACAACAGGCTTGGATCATTCTTATGTTTAAACAGAGAATATTACTTGAAGTTGTTAGGTTAAAATTAGAGTAAGCAAACAGCACAAAAGAAGTTGCCTTGGTTTTCAGCACAAACCAGAGAAAACACAATTATCCAAGTTCATCTCTCGTTTGAATTGTCACTCTTCATCCTTTCCATACTTCATTATTTCACCTCTGTTCTTTAGTCTCAGAAATCTGTTTTCATGTCATATCTGTAATACAGACCATGCCTTTGTATTCTAAATATCCAAAAGGCATCTTTTTTGCTTTCATCTTTTTAAAATCAAATGTGTCCACAGTATCTGTGCCAATCAAATTAGACTGTAATGCGGACAGAAGACCACTCACCTTCTCCTCAGTCAACAAACCCTAAGCTTGAGGAAACATATCAAATTGTTCATAGCAGCAGAGTAAGAATTATAGAGTCCAGATAATCTATGCTTTCTTGTGTGCTTTCTGAGCTGTTATGAAGTATGAGAAGTCTGCCTAGAAACTTTTAGATAACTAAACACAGAAATTCTGGACAAAATGTTTATTGCACCTAAGAACCTGACTGAAATTAGTACCCCTTTCTACCTATATATGGATACAGGATAACTGAGAAAGAACGTGCAAATGCTTAAATATATTACATATATACAAAGTATATAAATACATTCACATGTAATTACAATAAAAACTGTGCCCATACTCATCAGGTCCATCAGAAATGGGGACTTGCCCACAAATAACTTTTTTCTCAGTTGTACAAAGATTCATATTATATTTTAAGTGTGAAATTCTGGTTGACTTGGGTTGCTAACTAGCTTCATGATATATTCAGGCCCTAGACAGGGAATGGTCACTCCTCACCTGTGTCCTCTCTATCCTGTAAAATCTCCTACATGTACCCAATAGCTTAATCTCAGACACATTAATCATTACAAAACTTACCAAGCCACTTAAGTGACTACACATGCCTTGGAAATGCTGTCTAAATTTCTCAGCATCCTGACTCCAAACTCTCTTTCCAGTACAATTTCACCTTTAGCATTGTGACTAAGAATTACCCTTCCCACCATCCTTCCAAGCCCACTTCTCCCGTGATGCATTTCATATTCTCTCATAAGAGAGCTTTTCCTTTCTCCCTCAATATTCCGTTTGTATTGGTGTATTAATGTTTTCTGCTTTTGTGACTACCTTCCTTGTTAATAGTCACTTCCTTCTTGCTATGCCTCTTATATTAAATACTGAGCTCCTTTAGGTGATAGCCCATCTTCTCCCCATGCCCTCCATTCCTGTTGAGTGTTCTGTTCAGTAACCTTTAGAGAATAAGTCAATCAATCCACCCGCATATTATACAATGTCATGAGAAAGTACATGGTGCTTTATCCCTCGGTACCATCGCAATTTTCTCCTTCCACCATGAGGGTCCAAAGGAATGAACTCAACTAATCAGGTCTAGCTTTCCTCACTAAGCCATCTTGTTGTCCCTATATTAATAACTTTCGAAACAAAGACATAAAATAAGCAAAATAACTAAAGGCAGATCTTACAAGAGTCATGCAAATACTTAATGAAGACAGAGATGTGTTACATCACACATCATTATGAAATTGCAGATTAAAACAAGATACTGCCACATACCTCTCAGAATTGCCAAAATCCAAAACAGTAATAATACCGAATGCTGGTGAGGACATGAGGCAATAGGGGCTCTTGCATCCATTCATCACTATGGTGATACAAAATGATACAGCCACTTTGAAAGCTACCTTGTCAGCTTCTCACAAAACTTAACAGACTCACTGTTATTCTTCTGCTGCTGTGTATGGAGGGGCAGATGCATGTGTGCACATGTTTGGAGATAAGAAGCCAACCTTAGGTATTATTCGTTAGGAACTTTCTGCCTTCTTTTGTCAGGTGGGAGAACTCACTAGGACCAGGACTCCCTGACTGGGCTATGCACAGTGGCCTGTGAGATCCAAGAATCCTACTACCTCTGCCTCCCCAGCACTGGGATTACAAGTGTGGGCCATCAAGAGAGGCCCCTTGGTCTTGCAAACTTTATGTGCCCCAGTACAGGAGAATGCCAGGGCCAAGAAGCAGGAGTGGGTGGGTAGGGGAGCAGGGCGGAGGGAGGGTATAGGAAACTTTCGGGATAGCATTTAAATGTATATAAAGAAAATATCTAATAAAAAATAAATTTTAAAAAAAAGTGTGTGCCATCACACTTGCATTTTCACATGAATTCTGGGGAATCTAACTTCAGTCTTCATGGTTGCTCAGCAAGCACTCCATCTTCCAAACCATCATCTTCCGAGCCATCATCTCCCCAGCTCGTGCTTTTGTTTTTGATATAATCTTGCTGAATAGCCCAGGTTGACCAGAAAACTATTATATAGCCCAAAATATCCAAGAACTCCAAGACTTCCTGGCTCAGCCTCGTGAGTATTAGGTATACTAACACACCAGGTCTAATGTAGTCTTAATAACTTAATCCATCAATCATACTACTGGGTATTTATCCAAAAGTGTACAATGCTTACATTTATGTAAAAGGCTGCATATTGATGTTTAGATAAACTTTATCCATAATTGTCTTGACCTGAAAGCAACCAATTGTCTTTGTGTAGAGGAATGGATGAACTGCGGTATAGCTGGGGGATGAAAAGTATTCAGCATCAAAAAGGAAAGGACTTATCAAACCACAAGAAAAGCACATAAGAAACTCGGAGTAAGATACTAAGTGACTAGTGTGAATTGAAAAGACACATCCTGTCCAATTCAAACTATGTGACCTTCTGGAAGGTTAAAAGGTCAGTGATGCCACTGCTTAGGCTGGTAGAGGAAAGGAACTCGTGAACATAGATGAGTTTTGAGCTGCCAAGATGAGTTTGTGTGGTTCCTTATAGTTGGGTCTGCATTACTGTACTTTTGTTTAAAGCCACAGGTTGTATAAGAGTGAGCTGTAATATGTCATGTTCTTGGGGTGATCATTATCTGTCAATTTACATTTATAATTGTAACAAATGCCTCATTCTGTTGGGAAAACTTTGTAGCAGACATAAAAGGTAGGGATTTGGGAAATTCCTTAACTTCTCTCAAGCTTAATGCTCTAAAGAAGTAATATGCAGCAAAAATGAAATAATGAAACTATTTTATTTATGACTTTCAACTGAAGCCTCACTGTGGAACAGGAGTCAGTCAGAGAGTCCATTGACTGTCCTTAGCTAGAGTGATCACTTTAGCATCAAATTCTGGGACCTCCAATGTTGATGAACAAGTAACTCAAAAAGACAACTTCTTGGCCATCATGGATTGATTCATTCATCCCTATGCTGAGTCATTCATCTAACAAACGTTTATTGAAGACCTTCCATTTGCTGGGCTATGCCTTTGATGACTTACAATCAGGGAGACTGACGTATAAGCAAAGCGTCACTGCAAACTAAGACCAATTTAGTGACTGGACTGAACACAGGATGGGGAACACAAAACAGAAAGGGCAAGCCAGCTGGTGAGGCAGAGAAGGTTCTTGTAAATGAGGGAGATGTCCCAATCCATAAACAACAAGCAAGCTGGCCAAGTGCAAATAACATGAGCAGAGATATGGACAGTTCCCTTTACGAACATGAGGACCTGAAAATCAACAGGTCAGCTCTCTAGGGGACAGAGTTAATGAAGAAACACCTAAGTTGCTATCTATTTCATCAATGGCTCAAGTCTGCTTCTTATTGCTGTGATAAATGTTACAACAAAAAGCAAGTTGAGGAAGAAAGGGTTTATTTCACCTTACAACTCCCAGGTCCATCACTGAAGGAAGTCAGAGAAGTCAAGGCCGGTAACTGAAGGTGGGAACAGAAGCAATGACCATGGAAGAATGCTGCTTACTGGCTTGCTTCCCTGGCTTGCTCATATATCTACCTTTGTTGTAAAAGGTGTCCCACCTATCCACAGGTGGCACTGCCACCAGTATGCTGGGCCCTTCTACATCAATTGACAATCAAGAAAATGTCACAGAGTCATGCGCACAGGCCAGTATGATAAAGGAAATTTCCCAACACAAGTCCCTACTCCTAGGTATTCAAGTTAACAACCAAGATTAGTCATCATATTGACCTTAATAATTTCTTTCCTGGAGCCTTTCTCTGCCTCCTTAGTTCCCTGGTGTTTATGGGAAAATACCCACATGTGATTTTATAGTATTTCTGTCTAATTGGCAACCAGCTGTCTCTCAGAAATCAGAATCTGCTCCACCCCCATTTCATCACTGAGAAAAAGACTGACTGGGAAAAAAAATATTCTTAAAATAGCTTCTGTGAAAAACAAAACCTGCACTATTTTAGCATAAAGTTAGTGCTGAGAATTCTTTCTAAGGTGTCATCTCAATGAGTTTCATTGTCTTTCACAGAGCTGCAGAGCAGTTCCTGGTCAAAGTTTAGTCTTGCTTTTTTTTTTTTTTTTTTTTTGGTGGAATTAAAGAACTGGCTCTTTCTTGAAAGAATGTTCTTTCAAGAAAGAACATTAATGTTCTTTCTTGAAAGGTTTGTTGCTGTTGTTGTTTTATTTTTTACAACCCTTGGAACATTTGAGATTCTTTCATAGAAAATTTTTCTATTAGTCTGAGAGCTAGGGCGATCAGGACTGTTTGATGCACCCTATTCAATAAACACAATGTTGGTCAGATGAAGGAGAAAGAGCCACAGGCACATAATTGGAGTTTAAGGAAGACCACCATAGCTAATCAAAAATATCCAGACACTCTGTGAAAGGGGCAGCCCAAAGAGACGGGGAATATCTAAAGCAAATGAATAAAGATTATCGTGCCATTAAACAGAGACAGCTGTGCCTGGATGAATGGGAGCATGAATACCGCTGCAGTAGTCCACTAAAGGACCAGCACCTACAAGGACCTGCCACTCTTGTGTTAACAGAAAACCATCAGCACTGTGGTGGGGGTATAAGAACATATACATAGCTGGGTAAAAGTCAGTGGCATTCTTATAGTTCTTAAGAACTTAGTATGGTACAAAATGGCACAGTAAACATTTTAGAAAGTGGAAACGTCCCTTTGTATAATTCAGACCAGGGTGCTTTCCTAAACTTAAAGGGTGCTGACAAGAAACACACTGTAGGAGAATGTAAGAGTCTCCTTCAGTTCATCACAAAAATCACAATAGGTCATCACATCTGGAATTTAAGAAAATCTAATAAAGTTCAGTTCCATGGAGATGAGGAAGAGATGGCCAGAGGGACCAAGTGATGAATAGAGAGGGTATTCTTACAAGCGTCTGTACACCTTCATACGAGTATCATCCTGAGATTTGTCTTGTTTGTTTTATTTGGTTTTTTTTTTTTTTTTTCAAAACAGGGTCTCCCATAGCCATGGCTGGTCTTGAACTCACTGTGTTGAAGGATAACGTTGGACTTTCTATCCACTTGCCTCTACTTTCTGGATTGTTAGGAGAGCAGGTGTACTACCATGCCTGGTTTATATGATGAGGGTGATTGAACGCACAGTTTCATGACTGCCTGCCTGGTAAGCATCCTACCAGTTGAGTTGTCTTCTTGAGTTTATTACTTTCCCAGGCTTCCCTGCCCTTGGTGAGTACTGCCTGCCATGTAATGTTGACACTCCTTCCAATGAATACAAAAGGGCCTGTTGCTTTAGGCTCCCAGGAATGGATTTTATTCAATATGTCCACACCTTCCTTCACTTTATAAATTCACTAGATACATTATAACATACATTTATTTTCAAATAAATGTCAGCAAGCTGGCCATTTGGTGCATTTAAAGCCCTATGATATCATGAATAAGTCAGGTAGTGGTGGCACATGCCTTTGATTCCAGCACTCAAGAGGCAGAGGAAGGTGGATCTATCTCTGTAAGTTCCAGAATAGCCAGGGCCACACAGAGAAAACCTGTGTCAAAAAATCCAAAAGGGGGTGGGGGGTGACAGTCAGATAGTTGAGACTGGTAAGACAGGTTTGTCTGTCAACCTAGTATCCCGAAGGCTAAAACAAGAAAACTGAAAGTTCATGGCCAACCCAGGCTACAAAATGAATGTAAGTGTGGTGGTTTGCATAAGAGTGGCTCCATAGACTCATATCTTTGAACACTTGGTCTGTAGTTGGTGGAAATGTTTGGGGAGCATTTGGGGGTGGGGGGAGATAGGATGGTGATTTTCAGATCATCTCTCTCTACCTCATGCTTGTGGATCAAACTCTAAGCTCTCAGCTACAACTTCAGCACCATGCCTGCCTGCCTGCTACCATATTCACTACCATGACCATCACAGATTTTAACCCTTTAAAACTGTAAGCTCCTAACAAACTCTTTCTTGTGTAAAATGTCTTATAAACAACAATAGAACTGTAAGTAAGATATAAGCCCAGCCCTAGTAATTTAGCAAAACTGTCTCAAAAGAAAAAAAGAAAGAAAGAAAGAAAGAAAGAAAGAAAGAAAGAAAGAAAGAAAGAAAGAAAGAAAGAAAGAAAGAAAGAAAGAAAGAAAGAAAGAAAGAAAATATGCTGGGAATATAACTCAGAGGTGAATCATTTGCCTAGCATGTACATGGCCCTAAACCGGGGAAGGAAAGAGAAAGAAAAGAAAAGACTAGATCAGACCAGTTGAGAAACAAGTAGCCCTGCAGAACAAGGAGCCTAGCAGAATGCTCTGCCTGCCAGGGCATGTGTGCTCTCCTTTACCTTCAGTGGTACCTCAGCCCGCAGCTCAGTAGGTGCTCTTGGTTTGAGCTCTGTGCATCTCTTGACTCCCACTTCCAGACACATTTTCCTCATCTGTTATCACTAGCAATGTGTCTCATTTCCTTCAAGCCAGCTTCTTCATCCCTTGTTCCCCACCCAGATGCAGGACTAAAGACTCACTAGCCTTTGTTGCTGCTTATCTGCCCTGCAAGGGAAAAGATGAGTTTTTTCTGTACATAGTTTCTTTTCGACCTGCTGTGAACAAATTCCACCAACAAGAAGCACCTTAAGAAATAGTTTTTCTGCTCACTGTTTGAGGAGTGGGGCATGTCATGGTAGGTGGCATGGCAGCATATCTAAGAAAACCCAGAATGGACAAGAGTGAGGCCAAACTATTTAAAAAAAAAAAAAATCCCCAAGGCCCACCCCCCAGTAACTCACTTCCTCTTATAAAACTGAGCCTTCTAAAGGTTCCATTGCCTTTCAAATCAGAACTACCACCTGGAGACAAAGTACTGAAATACTACTACAGTACTTTGAGGCTACAGGAGACCATTTCACATACACACATACAGGATTAACTGGGTGGTAAATTATTTTATCAAATTCATTTAGTAATAATTGATATTTTGTTTATTTATTGTTTGTATACATGCATGCATGAGTTCAACCTGTTGAACATCATAGAATCAGATATCCATGAACCTGTATCCTGTCAATAATAGATGAAGATAATTGTGAAGCCTACTCTGTACCCTATCAGTCATGAATCCAAACATGGATGAAATCACCCTTTGTCCTGTGAGTCACAGACCCAAACACATGTGAATCTGCCCTGTATCCTATTAGTCAGGGGCCTTTACATGTATGACTGTGTTGGGAGCTATTAAGGCAATGCTATTGTCCTGATCTGTGAATTGGGCCTCTCCCCCTCCCCCAGAAGAAAAGAATGTCAAAAGCGGGCCACCGGACTCACCGCTCCAAGAACAACCACAGATCGTTCCAGCCCTAAGTCAGCGCCGGATGTCCTGACCTCAAGATGTACCCTGATACCGCCAAGTTCCTGCTTCCCCTTGTAGTCACCAAAAGAAAAATTTCTGCCGCCCCATCCCTCCTGCTGAGGTGCATTTCCTCTGCCCCATTCCTCCTGCTGAAAGGCACTTCCCCTTTTGCTTGTGCATTTAAACCTCGGGCCTGGCTAATACATTTGGGGCTTGATGCAATCCAGAAAGGTTTCCCTGTCATTATTCGCACAAGGCCCCCATCTCTCTCTACACCGCCCCCCCCATTTGGTTCTTAGGAGAAGGTCCCCTCGAGACCCTCGAATAACTGGACCTGCTGGACGGGTCATGACTGAACTCTGTATCTGCTTTTGTCCCTGGTTTATGACTAGCTCCAAGTCATCCATTAAGATCTGGGTACCCAGTCTACTCCATGCCTACACATATTAAGTGATTGAGCTGTACAGGGTCTCTCAAAGCTACCCTTGTTCAAGTCTTTTAACTCTTACCTGCAGAGTCAGTGACTTAGAGCTAGCAAGGCTTACACTTGTTGACTAACACCAACTCTAAGCATTTATCAGAGGAAAGGAATACTCAAGAAAAGAAAAGTAGCTGAAGAGAAATTAAGGGAGAAAAATTCTGGCTGACTAGCAAGTCACCTGGTTTGATCCTTATGAATAGACTAAAGACCATTTTACCGCAAGTCCAGACAGAGATCTCTGCCGTAATGATAAATGATCATTATAATGTTTCTCCTATATAGTAGTAATACCTGCCATCAGAAAATGTCCTTTGCCAGATTGGAAAGATCTGGAGAGATAGATCTTCATGTCTCTGAGTCAGATACCCAGCCAACAATTCAATAGCCATTATCTGTATGTTTATCAGTGATCAGCCTATGAGTGAAACCACGTGATAAGACTGCCTCACTCAGAGAGCTAACTTCCAGTTAAAAACACAGTACATGTTTTGCAGTGTGCAAGAATTATTGCAGATACTCACAAACAGACAGTAGGCAGTAAGCAATTGTTGAATTTTCTATCACCTTAGTGAAGGTTTAAACATCATTGTGGAATAAAGGATAGAAGGACGTAAGAAACAAAAAAGGCATAGAATGTCATGTCTTCTGGGCAAGGCTTCGCCATTATATGCTTGAATGTTCAGTGGCTAGGACTACCTGCACAAGACCTATACAAACTTCGTCCATCAAAATCCCTGCATGAAGTGAGTGAGAGTGAGGGTCTAACCTGGTTCCACCTCTCTTAAAGAATTTATAGGCAGTTAATGGTTGCTGGGAGAGGGAACGGCATTTTCCTTAGAGATATAGCCACTGATACCATACCGCACAGATACTCCCGTGCTCCTCTGAGGAACCCTAATTAAACTCATTGGTTTGCTAAGAAGATAAGGAAACAAAACTGTCTTTTTTTCTTTAATTAGGTATTTATTTCATTTACATTTTCAATGCTATCCCAAAAGTTCCCCATACCCTCCCCACCCCAACTCCCCTACCCACCCACTCCCACTTCTTGGCCCTGGTGTTCCCCTGTACTGGGGCATATAAAGTTTACAAGACCAATGGGCCTCTCTTTCCACTGATGGCCGACTAGGCCATCTTCTGATACATATGCAGCTAGAGACACAAGTTCTGGGGGTACTGGTTAGTTCATATTCAAAACTGTCTTTTTAAAAATAAATAAAAAGACAAGACAAGCTACTTAAGAAAAATAAAAATAAGGCAACTTTATAATCACAGCACTTGGCATTTCCAATGAAATTTCCAGGAGGGAAGAAAACACCCAAGAAAGGGTTTCATTGAGGTGGAAAGATTTTGAGCTGAACTGGCAGAAGAGGCCAAACTGGAAATTCAAAAACTTCTT
This sequence comes from Mus caroli, assembly GCF_978045245.1. NCBI lineage: Eukaryota > Metazoa > Chordata > Mammalia > Rodentia > Muridae > Mus > Mus caroli. The sequence goes on along the minus strand of NW_028227258.1, from coordinate 140,098,386 downwards.
ATTTACAGAGAAGGTAAATCATAGGCTGGCTGGGCTTGGGGCTTGGAGCTGATGTTAGAGTTCTCACATCACTCCAGCTGGTTGAAGAGATCTGGTCAGGCACTGCAGGAAATGATGCTTCTCCCTGAACCATGGGTTGCAAACAGTTTTGCAGAAGCAATTCATGCTTAGCTGCCATCTTACTTTGATTCTTGCCCCTTTCCAAATTGATCTTAATTTTCAAATTATGTTTTGTGCTGAATATTGAGAGATTTTTTTTTCAATCTAATTTTTTTTAAAACAAGTTTATACCAGGATGGCCTAAAACTCAATTAGTAAAATATGCCTCTTAAAATTATTGTATTTCTTATTAGTATTAGGCAAACACACATGCTAACACACGTGTGTGTGTGTGTGTGTGTGTGTGTGTGTGTGTGTGTGTGTGTTAAACATGCACATATGTACATGATGGGGTTCTGTACATGTCTCAGGACACATATGTAGAGGCCAGAGGAAAACGCTGTGGACTCTGTTTTCTCTTCCACCATTCCCATGGTTTCTGGGGATTGAACACACATTGCCAGACTTGCTGTCTTACTTCCTGAGTCGTTTTGCCAATTCTATTTTAGACCTCTTATTCATGAGTGTATTCATGTATAAAATTTTGGATTTCTTTCTTGCCCTTTCCCAGTACTGAGGTCAGATCACAACTACCATATGCTTTCATTCCCCTCTCACACGCCTCTTCTTCCCAAATTTGTGCTATGATTTAGAAAGCATATCTATTGGGGTTTATAACTTAGAACCAGAAACTTAGAATACCCAAAGGAAGACCAACGTGTGGATACTTCATTCCTCCTTAGAATAGGGAATAAAATACCCATGGAAGGAGTTACAGAGATAAAGATTGGAGCTAAGACGAAAGCATGGACCATCCAGAGACTGCCCCACCCGGGGATCCATCCCATAATCAGTCCCCAAACCCAGACACTCTTGCATATGCCAGCAAGGTTTTGCTGAAAGGACCCCTGATATAGCTGACTCTTGTGAGGCTATCTATGCCAGTGTATGGCAAATACAGAAGTGGATGCTCACAGTCAGCTATTGGATGGAACACAGGGCCCCCAATGGAGGAGCTAGAGAAAGTATCCAAGGAGCTGAAGGGGTCTGCAACCCTATAGGTGGAACAACAATATGAACTAACCAGTACCCCAGAGCTCGTGTCTCTAGCTGCATATGTAGCAGAGATGGCCTAGTTGGCCATCACTGGGAAGAGAGGCCCCTAGGTCTTGCAAAGATTATATGCCCCAGTACAGGGGAAGGCCAGGGCCAAGTGGGAGTGGGTGGGTAGCAGAGCAGGGTGGGGGATGAGTATAAGGAACTTTCGGGATAGCATTTGGAATGTAAATAAAGAAAATATCTAATAAAAAATATATTTTAAAAAATGGTCCAAATACAGCTACTGCATAATTTTCAACGGAAGGCCCCTTCAGATAACTGTGCTGCAAACAGTCCCACTACTATTCTCCTTTAGAATAGGGTGTCCTTCCTGAGCAAACAAGAGTGTACTGTGCTCCCTGGTTCTGCTTCTAGCTGCTTCGGTCGCCTCCATTTCTCTTGGAAATGATTGCATTATCTATGTAAAGATGAAACAGCTAACCCTTGGGGTGGGGGTGGGGACAGCAGACATTTAGTCTCAAAGCAACTGCGGACAGACGCTCCGGAAGTGATTAGTGCTAACAGAAGCCTGGTTCTCCTGGCAGGCTAAGTGCTTTAGAAACACCAGGGAGAGGGAAAGAGCTTTGTATTTCTTCCTAATAAATCTCCCATCTTAATGTCAGAGGCAGTTTGCCCTCCTGGGGGCCTGGGCTCCAATCTCAGCCTTTTGCAACTGAACTTTGCCTGGCCTGATGTCCATTTCCATCACAATGGCTTTCTGGATTCTAAAAGAGACAATCTGCCACACCAGGCTTCTCAATTTCTCTGCCTCTCCTCCCCACCCCACCAATCACATCTTGACCTTTTCTACCCCCCACCCCACCCCCCCTGCCTCCTGGCTCAGGTACTCCCTGCTTCCCATCCTTGCTCCAGGGATCTCTTTCTGTAAATCCTCTGAGAGAATTCCTGGACTAAATTTGAAGTAAAGCATTACAAACCTCTAACTCAGTGTCAATTACTATTTGGCACTACATTTTATGAGGAAGAAATGCAATAAAACAGCAATTTCTAAATTTAACCTGCATTACATAATATAATTATTTATTGCAGAAGATGTTGTTTATACATCACCCACGCTATTGATTGCTATGAAAAGGGCACTGTACAGGAAGCCATACAAATTGATCAATATTTAAAGTGATTAATCAAATATCTAATTTGTTTCCATAAATTTTAGTCCAGTACGTGTTTCACATCACACAATGTAGCCATGAACTATAACTTCGCTCCCCAGCAAGACGCACAGAGAAATGTCTTTCTTCTATTTCTGAAATGCTGCAAGAGAACATTAAAGCTGAGTAAACCATATTTGTCTTTCACACACCCACCCATCCTCATTTTGCTCCCGCTACTAACAACCCAAAGCTGAAACCACTTAAGGATTATAATTATCCCTCATCATGATCGACTGTGTGATGACGAGGCTGCTACCCATCACAAATGATGTTGCTGGAAAGGAAAGATGTGCAGCCCAGAGACATTCCCTGCTTTGTTTTTTGCTTTATCCCCTCCTCCAGGCAGAGGGAGGGAGGGATGAAATTCAGTCAGGAAAACAATTAGCTTGCCTAGCTTCACTGCACTGTGATATCAAATCACACAGCAATTAAGAGCTCCAAAGAGCCCCAGGTTGGTTTCACGCACATTCAAGGATGTAAACCGATCTGTACCCGATGAGCTAAGGCTGGACTGCAAATGAAAAAGTCAGAAGAGGTAAGCAGTGTAAAATTCCATTCTCTGCCTAATCACACTTCACTAATGGTGATATGATCTCAGAGTACCTCTCGGTCTGTAGACAGAACATTTGCATGTCTCCTCAAGCCTTGATAGATGGCTACAGAATTCTACCCTGTGACTTCTCTGGCAATACATGTCAAAAGCACAAAGCTAATATTTTCAGAAATATATATATATATATATATATATATATATATGTACATTTGATGGTGAACAAAAAGGATAAGTGAGGTGTCCCATGGCGGGGCTACAGAGACGGCCCACTCAGGAAAAGTGCATCCTGTGTAAACATTTGAACCTGACTTCAACCCCTATTACCCATGTAACCCATCTGGTGTGATGGTTGGTGAATCTCAGCAGTGGGCAAGCGGGAACAGGTGGATCCCTGGGGTTCACTGGCCAACTAGCATAGCCTAATTGACAAGCCCCAGGTTCCAGTAAGAAACACTGCCTTTAAGAAAAACATGATGCATAGCTCCTGAAGAATTAAACCTGAGACTGACCTCAGGCTGACTCATGCATGCGCACAAACATGCATTTCACAGATACACAAGTGTGCATGGACACACAGCTGCACATACACAAAGAGGACAAGGAAAAGTGTCATCTTTCCCATCACCAAAGTCTTAACTGTTGAATTTGGTACAGAAATATCCAAAGGCAGACAAGTGTGGGAGAGCTTTAATGGTAGAGAGCATTACCCATCTTCTTCTTCTCCCCTCTTCTTTGCTCTTGAAACAGGGTCGCTACCAAGCTCGGAGTTGTTAGATTTTTACTATTTAAAAAGAAAACAAGAAAGAAAAATACCTTAATCTAAAAAAAACAAAAAAACCCAAAACTGCCAGCATACATTATAAAACCTTCAAAATAAATGCTTTTTGTTTTAAAGCAGGTACTGTACCCTGGCCCAGACCTCACATACAGCCAGAGATGACCTTGAACTCCTGGTCTCCCTGCTTCCACTTTCACTGGGATTACAGGCAAGTCGGCTTCATCTCCTCTTTCTGTTTTTATAGATTTGTTTGTTCCTAATTGAGTGCTTTTCTCTTAGATAGCTTTGTTATGCTTGGACTTGATTTATAAGGCACCAGAGTTCCCAGTACAAAGTAAGCCACGATGGCTCCTTTTCTCTTGCTTCTTTCTTCTCAGAAGCTTTCTCTGTCACTTAACTATGGATGTAAGAAGAAATAAAATGGAACATGACAGATATTAGTTTGCCTATGGCCCCACACCTATGTGCATATGGGCAGCATTAATTGGCCTCAGGAGGTTATTAATATAAATAAAGAAAGAAGACATGAGGTCAGGAAAGAGGTGTGGGATAGGTGCAATAGGAGGAGTTGGAGGGAGGTTAGTGATGGATGGGTTTGATCATTGTATAAATATATGGCATTGTCAAAAAATAAAAATATTATTTAAAAAGTAATAAAGCATGTTATATGGTTCTCTTGTTTTTTTAAACAAACTCTTCATTTTGGAATAATTGTACATTTATAGAAAAATCAAAATGGTAAATTAGAAAGTGTTCACACATTCCTCATCATCCTCCCCATTTTGCAACTCAACATTACCATGTACCACTGCCAAAATTAGGAAGCTGACATCTTTGGGTCCCTAGTAGTTGCACTCCAGAATTTTTTTGAGCTCTGTCCCATTTTTCATTTACAATCCTGTCCTCTCTTTATTTCAGGTTCCAAAGCTTGAGATCTTGCTTGGGGCGTCAAGTCATCTAGTCTACCGGGTTTGTCGGAGACATCTTTGTTTACAGTGACCTGGACAAAGAATCTTAATTTTCAAAGCAATATTATTATTTCTAGGGCCTTTGCAATAATTAATATTTAACAACTACGGAAAACTTGTCACATGAAAAATGTGTACATGAGGTCACACCCACCCACCTGACCCTGCCAGGTATATATTACCCCAATGTTTATGAAGACAAGCAACTACTAGATACCCCAGCTGAAACTCTTTAATTCTCTAGCAACTATTCCAGGAGACCTTCAGTGTTGCTCAGCCAAGTGAGTACTGAAATCCTAAGAGGTAGGTGTTCACACCCTGAGTAAACACTCCATATGCGTGCTCTGTGCCACACCAAGGACACTGTGTGGGCCGGTTCCTATGGCAATGGCCTGTCTCATGACCAGTCTGTCTTTCACCATTCATTAACCTGTCACTCCTGCCTTCAGTGGCCATCTATTAAACACCTGCTAAATGCCAAATGGTTCTCTAGTGTTTTGGAGCATGGAAGGGAAAGATGATAATAACGCATGCAGACCTTACAGAACAGTGGGTTCCGTGATCCACTCACTGACAGAGTGTACAGGGTCACAGGAACAAGTAAGTCTACAGAGGAGAGGCAGCTCCCCCAAAGACACTACTCAAGGAACCACAAATGTAATGCCCGGGTCAAGAAGGGCTGATAATAAGCAAAACGATCGATCCAGGTCAAATGAGAACCTAGAAGCAAGTCACAGAAGCCCAGTGGCATGCAGTTACCATCTGTGACTAGACAATTTAGGAATATGATATTTAACAGGACTCCAGAAAATGTCTGGTACCCTGAAGGTGCCCCTGATTCCCAGGTACTAGCCATTCTCAGGGCCTTAGCGAACAGAATAAATCAGAGTCAGTTACTAGATGATACATGGAGAAGAATTTGAAAGTGTTTAACATGAACACGTGAAAGTTTATGGCTGGAATCTTGGCCAGTGCAGAAGACAAGGAAAGAGAATGGAAAGTACACCAAACCTCTCTTGTCTCTGGGACTATAAATACAAATACGCTCTTGCCTTTCCAGAAAATGCTTATTATTATTATGACTATTTTATACATATAAGAACTAAACTGGAGGGTTGCAGGGCTGCTCACAGATGGGTAACATTTTGTCTTCCTACAGAGGATGGACTTACCTTAATGAGAGCTATGTAAGTGACTCAATGGATGAGATACTTGCCATCCAGAAAAAATAATCATGGTAATTATGTTCTCTGTGGGGAAGTACACACATGTGTGCTGTACAGCCATGTGTGTGCATACATGCTTACAGAAGCTAATGAAATGTCTTCTCAATTGTTTTCCAGCTTAATTTTTGACAGAGTCTCAGGCTGAACGCATTCAGGCCAGAGAGTTCCCGAATCAGCCCCTCTCTGCTTTTCCAGTTCTGGGATTATGGTCTAGCACTGTCATGCCTAGACTTTTACATGGCTATTGAGGATCCAGACGCAGGTCCTTAGATGCTTGCATGACAAGCAATTTCCCAAATGAGCCAGCTCCCCAGCCCTTCCCTCTTCTTAAATAAGATGTTCCTTAACAGAATTAATTGGCATTAGAAGCTGAGAGATTGTGGATTCTACAAGACCATAGGAACGTGTTCAACCCAGGGTTTAATCTGTTCCCTAACACAGAAGGTGATGTGTGACAGCAACTGGAAGTAGAAAGTCAGTGTGAAGCTAGTAGGGCCTGAGGAAGGAAATCTGCAGTGTCAAAGCCTGTATTCAGTTACTTCATGAGGACTCCAGTCTGAATCAAGCATTACTATCTAGGGTATATAGATGCAAGAAAGAAGAAGCAATAGGCAACATGAGACCATGGCTTTGCCAAATTAGGTTAAGCATCAAGCCAGTTCTACAGTCAAGATTATAAATCCCATCTGGTAGCAAGTCAAGGTCAGTTATCATTGTTTCTCATTCTTCAGCTCAGGGGAGAACACTGAATTAGCCAGTGCTGAGCCCTTGCTCCTAAGAGAATGCAGAGCTAGGTTTCTGCATAACCAGAAAGCAAGGCCACTATGAACACTGGAAGTGGCAATTCTACCAGATACCTATGAGTAGACAGAGCCCTGCTTGCAGCAACCTGGTTAGAAACAGAGCGCCGTATTCAGGGTAGCATTGTTGCCCTGCAGTAAGCAGGGAGAGCAAATGAAGAAGCAATGAAAACCACACACAAGTGTTTGTATCTGCTGTTAAATATGGAAAGGACCTTTTTAATTTTTGTATTACTTACATTTATTTACTTATTTATGTAGGATGTGATGAGAGAATGTCCCGTTGTGCTTGTCAAGGTGAGATAACAATTTATAGGAGTCAGGTTTTTTTCCTTCCATGTTGATTCTGGGGCTCAAACTCAGATTGTCAATGGTGTTAGCAAAAACCTTTACTAGCTGAGCCATCTTAACAATCACAAGGGGAACTTTTTAAGTAAAAAGGCGTATATTGTTTACTTTTGTAATCTGTTGTGACCTGACACGGGTTAATTTAAGAAAGGATTTGTCTTGACTCATAGTTCAGGGGACATCGTCTATCATGGTGGGAAGGCATAGCTTAAGGACAGGAGGCCAGCAGCTCACCTTATATCTTGCTCAGGAGACAGAGTTGCATGCTCTGTCCAATCAGTATGTCAGTTTTGTCAGCTAATCAATATGTGTTGTTTTTAATCCATGTCTCTGTCTAAAGATGCCTCATTTACTCTGTTGTATGAACTCGTTGCTGGGGTAAACCTGACTAACAAGTAGCCCAAGCCTGGAAAACGCTTTTCTAACCGGAACTTTCTCTATAAGATAGGTCACTAGATAAGATTTCTATCCTATACTTAGAAACTATCTTCATCAACAAGGCCACCAACAAAGCCTCAGACATGTAAAAATGTGGTACAAAATGTCCCATAGGGAGATGCCCTCTGAGGAGTCTGAGGGGTGAAAGCAGAAGGAAAATCTGTATCATCTACACCTCCTGGAAATATCAAGTGACTTAAATCTTTCATAGCTCGGCACATACCCATGACTAATCAAAAAGTGTGGGCAGGAAAGTCTGGGGCTACAGCTCAGCTAATACAGAGATGCATAAAGCCCTGACAGCCAACTCCATGAGCCAGATACGGTGGGGATGTCCTTACAATCCTAGCTCTCAGGAAGTGAAGGCAGAAGGATGTGGAGCTCAAGGTTACCCTCAGCTACATATTAAACTCAAGGATAGCCTGAGCTATAAAAGATTCTGTTAAGAACTTTTTTAAAGCCTCCTTTGAGAATTACAAATAACTTTTAGTGAGTAAATGTGTAAACACAGAATCTGTGAATGAGATCAGTTTGTGCGGATACATGCGCACATATTTCAACGGCAATGACAAAGTATCCAAAAAAAAAAGTTTTCTACATGAGATAGATAAAAAATATATAATAATAATCACCTAAGAAAATTTTGTAAATTAAAAATGCAACCATTGCAGTAGAAACCAGTGACCTGATGTGGTAATTCAGTCTTCATAAAATATTTTTAAAAGTTTATCTTCTGTAACTGCAATTGCAAATTTAGTTATTAATCCTTAAATGCATGTTAGGGAGACGTAACCTATTGATATTTAAAGGTGGGAAAGCTTAGAGTTCTAAAGACAACGCACTGATTAAATAACTCATGATATCCCCAAAGAATGTAATACCATAGACATTTAAACAACCTTAAATTGTGCTTTGACATCATGTGTGCCCTCCTCATTATGACAGCATGTTGTTAGTGAAATGAATATGACATGTTTATGCTGGTGAGATGGCTCAGGAGGTAAAGGCACTTGCCACCATGCTTGATGTCCAGTTCCATCTCCAGGACCTGCACAGTGGGAGGTAAGACCTGACTCCAAGAAATTGCCCTCTGATCTCCACACACAAACTGTGCCATACTCAGGAGCATGCACGCACGCGTGCACACACACACACACACACACACACAAAACATATCTAAAATGTTACACAATAGGAAGAATTGTGCCCACTATGTTTATAAAGAGCAAATGCTTTTAAAAACACTCATAGCATGAATGTATTTTCATGGATCCACGAATGTAGTAACCAAAACATTAAGAATTCCGTTTGGGGTCCTGGAGAGATTGTTCAGGTTAAGAGCATGTGTTGCATTTCTGAGTAACTACAGTTCAGTTCCTAACACCCAGCTCACAGGGGTACTTTGCTACCTCCCATTACTCTGCTCCAAGAAACATTATACCTTTGATCTGCTGAGGTATCTGCATTCACATGCACAAAGCCCTGTGAAGACACAAAGACATAATACAATAAAATAAAATGCTTTTCTGACTTTTTTCTTAGTAAGAACTAACTTTAGTCAGTATGAATAAGATATAATGAGAGTATAATTTCTTTTTTCTTTTTTTTTTTAATTACTAATTTTATACCCTAATCGCTGTCTCTCCTCCCGGTCCTCCCTCTCACAATCCCTTCCCCCATCCCTCCTTGGCATTCCTTCTAGGCTCTGCCCCACAGTTAAATGGCAACAGCCAGGTATGCCTGACTCAGTATAAAAGGAGTTGTTTGCCCCCTCCTCACTCTTACTGTCTTCCCCTCTCACTCCCCTCTCTGTCTCTTCTCCCCGTTCCCCTCCCCCCCTCTCACTCCACATGTTCATAGCTGGCCTCTATTCCTCTTCTCTCTCTCTCTCTCTCTCTCTCTCTCTCTCTCTCTCTCTCTCTCTCTCTCTCTCTCTGTCTCCCTCTGTGTCTCTCTCTGTGTGTCTCTGTCTCTGTCTGTCTGTCTCTCTCTCTTCCTCTCTCTTTCTCTATGCCTTTCTCTGTTTCTACTCACTCCTCAACTCCCCTCTCCATTCCCTAAATAAACTCTATTCTCTACTATATCTGCCCTATAGCTGTACCTCAGAGGGAAGGGATGCCTCAATATGGGCCCGCAGAGGCACCCCATTCCACCTCACCATACCTCACTCTACCAAACATATTCCTGGTTCTTTCTTTGTATAAAACACATTTCTTTTTATAAAACACAACACTTCTCCACTTCTCCTATGAGAGAGTGGAGCACTGCTCCCCCACACCTGCCCCATGTATCCTCCCCTAACATCAACTCTCTGCAGGGCTAGACCCTTCTCCCACTGAGGCCAGACAAAACAGCCAAGTTAGGATTCATTCCACAGACATGCGACAGCTTTACTTGAGTTTTTTATTGTAGCCATTCTGAAGGTTGTAAAATGGAATCTCAGGGTTGCTTTGATTTGCATTTCCCTAATGACCAACCCTACATCTCACAGAGGGCTAATATCCAAAATTTATAAAGAACTCAAGAACTTAGACACCAGTAGCCCAAATAAACCAATTAAAAATGGGATACAGAAGCCGGGCTTGGTGGCGCATGCCTTTAATCCCAGCACTGGGGAGGAAGAGGCAGGCGGATTTCTGAGTTCAAGGCCAGCCTGGTCTACAAAGTCTAAAGATCCCAATCTGTACGCTACTGTTTTGTCCTATTGACAATGTCCTTTGCCTGACAGAAACTTTTCAGTTTCATAGGGTTTTTATCAATTGTTGATCTTAGATCCTGAGCCACTAATGTTCTGTTGCGGAACTTTTCTCCTGTACAAGTAAGTTCAGTGCTATTCCCCACTTTCTAGTCTATCAGATTTAGTGTGTCCAGTTTTACATTGAGGTCTTTGATCCCCTTGGATCTGAGTTCTGGCAGGGTGATATATAAGGACCTGCTCTCGTTCTTCTCCATGCAGACTTCCAGGTAGACCAGCAGCATTTGTTGGAGATGCTTTCTTTGTTTCCCCAATGTAGGGTGTGTCTTCTTGTCAAAAATCAAGTGTACATAGGTATATGGGTTTATTTCAGGGTTTTTAATTCAACTCCATTGATCTTATACCAATACAATGAAGTTTTTATTACTGTTAATCAGTAGTACAGCTTGAAATCACGGATAGTGATACCTCTAGAAGCTCTTCTGTTGTACAGGATTGTTTTAGCTACCCTGGGTTTTTTGTTTTTCCATATGAAGTTGAAAATTGTTCCTTTAAGGCCTATAAATAATTGTGTTGGAATTTTTATGGGAATTGCATTGAATCTTTAGCTTGCTTTTGGTAAGATGGCCATTTTTACTATGCTAATCCTACAGATCCATGAGCACAGGAGATCTTTCCATCTTCTGATATCTTCCTCAATTTCTTTTGTCAGCAAATTGAAGTTATTGTCATACAAGTCTTTCACTTGTTTGGCTAGAGTTACACTAAGATACTTTATATTATTCATAGAGATTTTTAAGGATTTAGTTTCCTTAATTTCTTTCTCAGCCTGTTTATCATTTGTATAAAGGAGGGCCACTAATTTCTTTGAGTTAATTTTATATCCAGCCACTTTACTGAAGGTGTTTATCAGTTCTATGGTAGAATTTTTGGGTCACTTTTGTATACTATCATATCATTTGAGAATAACAATATTTTGACTTCTTTCTTTCTAATCTGTATCCACTTGATCTCCTCTAGTTGTCTTATTGCTCTAATTAGAACTTCAAGCACTATATTGCGTAGATAGGAAGAGAGTGGGCAGCCTTGTCTTACCCTTGATTTTAGTGAAATGACTTTAAATTTCCACTTAATTTTCTGTTGGCTATTAGCTTGCTGCATATTGCTTTTATTATGTTTAGGTATGTGCCTCGTATCCTTAATATCTCTAATATTTTAACATTGAAAAGTGTTGGGTTTTTGTCAAAGTCTTTTTCAGCATCTAATGAGATGACCGTGTGGGTTGTTTTTTTTTTTTTTTGGGGGGGGGTTGTCAGTTTGTTTATATGGTAGATTATGTTGATGGATTTTCCTATATTGAATCATGCCTGGATCCCTGGGATGAAGCCTACTTGATCTTGATTGATAATGTCTTTGATGTGTGCCTGAATTTGGTTTATGAATATTTTATTTAGTGTTTTGCATCAATGTTCATAAGAGAAATTGGTCTGAAATTCTCTTTCTTTATTGAGCCTTTCTGTGAATTAATTAACCTGGTGACTGTGGTTTTATAGAATGAGTTCCATAGTACTCCTTCTATCTCTATTTTGTGGAATAATTTGAAGTGTATTGGTAATAGCTCTTCTTTGAAGGTCTGGTAGAATTCTGCAATAAAGCCATCTGGCTATTTTGGTTGGGAAATGTGTAATGACTGCTTCTATTTCTTTCTTGCAACAGGGTTTCTCTGTATACCCCTGGCTGTCCTGGAACTCACTTTGTAGACCAGGCTGACCTCGAACTCAGAAATCCGCCTGCCTCTGCCTCCCGAGTGCTAAGATTAAAGACGTGCGCCACCATGCCTGGCTGCTTCTATTTCTTTAGTGATTGTAGTGTTTAAATAGTTTACCTGGTTTTGGTTTAACTTGGGTAAGTGATATCTGTCTAGAAGATTATCCACTTCATTAAGATTTTCCAATTTTGTGGAGTACAGGCTTTTGAAGTCAGACCTAATGATTCTTTGAATTTTCTCACTGACTGTTGTTAAGTCTCCCTTTTAATTTCTAACTTTGTTTATTTGGATACTGTCTCTCTGTCTTTTGTTTAGTTTGGTTAAAGGTTTGCCTATCCTGTTAATTTTCTCAAAAAAGCAGTTCTTGATTTTGTTGATTTTCTGTATTGTTTTTCTTTGTTTCTATTTGGTTGATTTAAGCCCAGTTTTTTTTTTTTTTTAATTTCCTGCCTCCTTTTTTCCCTAGAGCTTTCAGGTGTACTTTTAAATTGTTAGCATGAGAACTTTCTAGTTCCTTAATGGAGGCACTTAGTGCTATAAACATTCCTCTTTGCACTGTTTCGTTGTGCATAAATTTGGGTATGTTGTGCTGTCACTTTCATTGAATACTAGAAAAGCTTTCATTTCTTTCTTTATTTCTTCCCTGACCCAGAGATCATTATGTATAGAGTTGTTCAGTTTCCATGAGTATGTAGGCTTTCTGGTATTACTATTGTTGTTGAAGTCCAGCTTTAATCCATGGTGGTCTGATAAGATATAAGGTGTTATTTCCATCTATTGAGGCTTGCTTTGTGGCCATCTATATGGTCAATTTTGGAGAAAGGTCCTTGAGGTGCTGAGAAGATATATTCTTTTGTATTTGGGTGAAATATTAGATGTCTGTTAGGTCCACTTGATTCATATGTCTGTTAGTAGTTTCATTATTTCTCTGTTTAGTTTTGCTCTAGATGATCTGTCAATTGGTGAGAGTAGGATGTTGAAGTCTCCCACTATATTAATGTGTGCAGTTTGATATGTGATTTAAGCTTTAGCAATGTTCCATTTACAAATGTAGATGTCCTTGTGTTTGGGGCATGTCCACCCAGTGCTTTCCTCTTTAGTTTGGCATGATTAAACACCCTCTGCAGAAGAAAAATCTTTTGCATTGCTGAAATATTTAGGAATGTAGGGTGGTCATTTTCTTGAGACACCAGACTCATTTCTAACAGGACAACATGTATGTGTGAGATTACACAGGTGGGACTTCCCTGTAAGGGGAAGAGAAAAATGCAATCAAGCAGATCTGTGTGGTGGGTGTGGGGGCTCTGTCATGTCACCTGTGCTGTTCTCAGCTTTTCCCTGTGAAGTTATGGGCTTAGCCGTGGAACAAGTTGTAGAAATATAACATGCCACACAAAAGAGTCCTACAGGATGTGCATTGTGCCATCTCACTGACTGGTAGTAAGGCCACACTGATTAGAGTCTCTGTAAAAGAGGACTAGACGTGGTCCACATGACTATATGTATGCAGGCTCATTTGCTTGTGTATGGGAAGCAGAGGTCAACCTCTACTCTCATTCTTCAGTCCCTTCCATCTTGGTGGTGGTGGTTGTCATTGTTGTTGTTGTTGTTTTGAGTTAGGATAGTTCATTGGCCTGGAGTTTGACAGATAGGCCAGGCTAGCCAGCAACCCACACAGATATGCCTAGGCCCAGCTCTCCAGTATTAGAATTATCAGTGTAAACCACCCTGTCTGGCCTGGGTTTATTATATGGGTTCTAGGAATCAAATTCAGGTTCTTATAGTTATGTGGTAAGCATTTGGCTGAGCTACTTCTCTCGCCTAGGATGTCTAGACTCTTAGGCCGATTTTGTATTCCCAAGGCTGGCCTCTCGATCAAGCTTGCTAGGCATAATCTACTGTAATTTTATATCTCGAGTGCTCTGTGTTTCTATGGCAATATGTGTCTTCTTAGGATAGAGCGTCCACTGGTTTGTATTATGATGAATGCTGCTTCTTCAACAAAAACTTATCAAGCAGGTCTTATGACCACTACATAGAGTAGCCAAGTGTAGCAAGAACCTTGGCCTCTCTTGCCCAAGGAACACATGACTTGAGGGAAGCTGCCCCTCCCCATGGGAAAGCTTGAACATAGGCACTCTTCCATCTGTGCACTGCAGGTCTTTCTATACTGAGAGACAGGTACCTTACCACATTTGTTCAGTATTTGTTATGTCAGAATAAATATATCTGTATCTACCTTCCTGTCACACATGTGAGGCTAAGGGGTTTTCCTGGAGTAACCCAAGCTTAAAGTCTAACGTCATTTCAGAGTCTGTGTGTATGTCCCATGTAGGGTGCTTAAAACCATTGTGGGTACTACTATGTTGGAAACATTGTACTAGTCACTTGTCTCATTGCTATGGCACAATAGCTGACAAAAGTGGTTCAAGGAAGCAAGGGTTATTTAGGCTTACAGAGAAGGGATAAAGTTCCTTATGACGGGGAAGGTACTGCAAGAGCATGATATGGCCCGTCATGGGAATTCCCAGTCAGGAAGCAGACAGAGGACAGGAAGTGGGTCCCAGGTATACAATTCCAAGCCCTCCTCTCCCATTTCTGCCACATTTCCTTCAGCAAACCTTCACCTCCTAAATGGTCCATAACATCCCAAAACACAGCCAGGGGACTCATGTTCAAATGCATAAGCCAGTGTGGGACAATTCCCATTCAAACCACAACATGTAAAGGTTTTCTCTCTAACAAATCACTAAGAGGTGATGTGGACAGAGATCTGTAAAAACTTCTGTTTGTATAACTAACGGGGCAACTAGTGATGGGGTGGGATGCTACAAGGCCCTAGTATATATATTGGTGAGGAAAAAATATTAAGAAGATGACAGATAGTGAGCACATAAGATACAGGTTCTGCTTATACACAGGACTCAGTGGAATGCAGTGAATCAACAGACATGAAAGTGAGGCCAGCCAGACTCCACTCCCTGCTGCATGTTAGTCACCAGCTCAGGGCACTCAGTTTCCAATCTAACATCATTGAGCAGCTTTCTCAGTGAACTAGCCATGAAATGGCTCTCAGCGGTTCAAAAAATTTAAATTGTACACGTGAAGCAGATACTCAGCTAATTGTGCCCATTAAAAGTATAAATGACTTAGAAAAAGAACTCTGCTTTACCTGGACTCATTGGAGTATTTCACACACTGAGAAAAATGTACTCAACTGCTACTCAGAGCCAGGCTGCCATGACTACTGGGAAATTCCATGGGAGAGGAGCCAAGCCTGTGGCCTGAGGTTCACAGATGGCAACTGGCAAATTAACAAGTCAACGCAGTCAGTGATATGTCTATAATGGATGCTTTACAAACAGAAATGTCTAGAAGAAGCTGATTAATAGTACTTTCAGGAAGGGCTTCCAAGAAGCACGCACTCCAGGTTGTTTCTTCAAGCCTGTGTAAGGGAGAGTTCCCAAACAAACAGCAAGAGAACTTTGCATTACTTGAATATAAATGGGTAACACCACTTCCATTCAAAAGGCCATGCATGTGACGGGTAACCCATGAGGAGCATTTAATAAGCTCCCCACCTGTATCAGATAAGGCCATGAGTGAAAATGTGTGCCGGGCATTTGCTTCACAAATTTCTTTTTTTATTGAAAATCGATTTGTTTTCATATAAAACATTCTGATTATAGTTTCCCCTCCCTCAGAGTCCCAGATTCTCTGCTCTTCCCCACCTACCCAAATCCACACCCTTTCTTATTCTCTCTTATTAGAAAACAAACAAATCAATAGCTAATAAGCAAAAACTAAAATATTCTTCACCCCATAAAGCCTATGCTTGTTTGTGTCGAGCCCCACATTTGCCTAGGCAGGAAATTTGATCTACTAACATACCCAATTAATTTTGAAGCATTTTCCTCCACTTTGGGTGCTGACTTTACACAATTAGGATCCAGGCTCTTCCCTATCTCCTCGCAGGAATCCCCTTCCTGATTTATAAAATGAAGGCAATGTTAGCCACATGAGTGCAGGTTTTAGAGAAATCCATTATAAATCTTATAGTGCTAGACCCAGGGGTGCCTTCCACGAGGCTTAGTAGATTTTATCACCTCAGTCTTATCTGGATTAAGGACATTTCTGGAATCTTTTAGTCCAAACAAAAAGAACATCAACTTTTCATTCAAGGAGAATACATTGTGGGAAATTATGAAAAGGCACAAATACACGTTTCCCCCTGGCCCTGAGCACTGCACCGGCAAACCCTACAGAGCTCCTTGCAGCTACACACTGCTTCTGCCAGCCCCTTTCTCTGTGTGCCTTGGGAAACCATAAACTCTCCACCATCAAATGCCAGCAGTAGAAGCTTTATGGAATCAGTTGAATACTTTGTGTGTACATATGTGGATATGTGCATGTGTTCATGGATGGAGTACACATGTATGTTGGGATACACATGCATACCATACATGCACATGTGTCTGGGGCTCAGAGGACAAGCGCAAATGTCATCCCTAATGCACAGTCCACGTGTTGTTGAAACAAGGTCTTTCACTAGCCCGGAATCCACAAATAAGCTAGGCTGCCTGGCTAGGGATGGCTTGTCTCCATCTGCCCAACACTGGGTTTCCAGACTTAGTGCCAGCATACCCAATTTTTTCCATGTGGGTTCTGGGAATCAAACTCAGCTCTTTGTGCTTGCAAGGTAAGCACTTTTACCAAGTGAGACATCCCCACTGAGTGGCTTTAGAAGAATACATCATAATCACAATGGCTTCTAGGACCACCTAATAAATTACCTACTCTTTGGATCCAAGTAGCCCATTGTCTGCAGAAATAAATCTTCTCAAGGCTATAATTTTGGCCAAAAGCCCAAGATGATAATAGATTAACCTTAAAACTTGGCAAAACATTAGCAACCCTAACAGTGAGGTAAACTGTTGAAATCACCAAGGGAAATTGAGGGAGCCTCACCCTCTTCTCCCAACTGTAAGTCATTCTGTATAATTAGATGGCAGCAGATCTAAACAGACAAGTAATAATGACATGTAGGCCAAAGCTGACAAGCCTAGGAAACTCTCTCTTAGTCATATGATGAAAAACAGGTGAGAGGAGTGACCACATCAATCCTAAAATTCTGGGTTTGCTCCCCAAGTTCCATAGAACCAGGGATCAACAAGCTACTAGCATGAGAAATGCCAGGATGCATCCATCTTTCATGGTTTCACAGAGGTAATGTTGAAAACAGACTAAGCAGTCACCCAACTTGTTCTGCCTCCTGCTTTCCTGCCAAGATTCTCCTTTGCATTTAAGAGTGTTATAGAAATGAGATCAGGGCTGCGTCTACTAAAGGACCTGACTCTTCCCACTCTCCACCCAACCCTCTAACAGTAAGACCCTTTACTGAGGGAATCTTTTATTTGTTTGGCTTGGGTTTTTGTGACAGGGTCTAACATTTTCCAAGCTAACAAACTCCTCACGTAGTCAGGAATAACTGACCCCCAGATTCTACCGCCTCAGTCTCTGGAGTACAAGGATTACAGAGGTACAGCACCACATCCAGGTTTATGAAGTGCAGGGGTTTTATGTAGGCTGCACAAGTAGTCTACCAAATAAACTACACCCATAGACCACAACTGGATGGAAAAGTCTCCCAACTCTGCTTTCTTTCTTATCTGCCCAAAGAAGAGTAGACACTAAGTTCTGCCAAAACTAAGCCTTCCCAAGTCTCTTAATTTAAATCCTTTGAAAAACATAATCTCTCTCATGACCTCCACATTTCTTTCAGGGGAATGTAGTCAGAAGCAACCCTCTCTCCTCTTCCTCTGAGATGCATGAAGAAGAGAATTCTAAAAACAAAGAGGTAGAAATGGAATTCCTTTCTGTGGGGAAAGCCACTTGCCTTCTTTTGCTTTTACCTCTTCAACTGTTGCCATGATATCTGTTCAAACTTTTTGTGAATCAAAATGGCCCCTTTTTGATTTGGAATTTGGGTTAGAATCATATTGCCCACATGCATGTGTGCACTGAAAGGTGACCACCGTTGTGGAAAGAGCTTATGTAAAAAGTGAGTGATCAATAGCCTTTGCATTGATCCTTGCTCCATGACAACATTACTTCACAGCATTAACTGTGCAATTGCCAGACAATTCGGCAGTGATATTAGGATTGCAGAAAAGTTACTGTTGTCCATTATTCACCACTTCAAATAATATTCACCATTAAATGATGGCATATTAATTATGTGGATTTCTATTTTTAATTACATTTACTTATGTATTATATTTAGGCAGAGGGAGAGGCCTGTGCAGGCCAAAGGACAACTTGTGGGAGTTGATTCTTTCTTTTCACCATGTGTGTCTCAAGTATTGAACTCAGGCCATCAGTGCCTTTACCCACAAAACAGAGACAAGGTGACTACTGAAAACCAAAGGTCAACTGCCGCAAAGACGCTCATCTTTGAAACAGTATCTAAATTCATTTTTTTTTTTAAAAAGAAATGTTTATCTATCCGGAAGAAGCAGTAAGAGATTATGGCAGTTTTTGTTTTTTTGTTTTGTTTTGTTTTCAGAAAAATCTTGTGCAGTCAGTCTTGTCAGGTATGAGTGGTTTTCAAATATCCAGAAACTGAACCTTGGGTGTGAAATATCTACACTCAAACTTCATTTGTATGACAGAAAGACAGATTACTGTAGTTATGTTCACATTGTTTGTTAAGTTAGATGCATGAAAATTGACAGTGAATTCTGTCATTGAAACCAGATCTTAAAGTGGCTGTTCTGTCCAACTGGCCTTCAAAAGTTTACCTTATATAATGTTGCTGAACTGTTAGACTTTTGAAAAGTACCATCTATGGTGTTTTCCGTGTTGTTGCAATGTAGTGCAGTAGCTGCTACAATGTTATCCAGTCTCATGACAAAAATGGGCATAGATGTGCTGGAGAGAAGGCTCAGGCCTGCAGAGACCTCACTGCTCTTCCAGAGGACCTGTGCTTAGTTCCCTGCACCCACACCAAGCAACTCACAATCCCAGCTCCAGGAGATCCAATGCCCACTTTATGCCTCTGCAGGTACCCATATACAGGTGGCATATATTCACGAAGACACACACAACACATAAATTAAAACTAGAAATAATAAACAAGTGGGCATAGAAAGTTTCATTACCAGTAGAACAGAATCTTTGAAAGCTCAGAAGCATGAATATACAACTTATCTTCCTCTCTTGGGTCTTATATTTATTTCTATTTAACTCACAATGCAACTTACCTAGGTACTAAAATTTCACTAACTGTATCTCTTCTAATCTCAATGATATTGATCCCTTTGTTATTTTGGTTTTTGTTTGTTTCTTTTGTTGCATTTTTCATTGCTTAATCACTGGCTTAAAAGCCAACTTGATCTTTAACCATTGCTAGGGAAAGTATTTCTGGTATGGTTGTTTAATAAGGTGAAATAGGATGACATGGATGGAAAATACTTAAGACTATGTAACCTCATGTTCATTCTTCCTGATGAAAGTTTTATTAGTTTGTTTGTTATTAGGCAGGGTCTCATGTAACCTAAGCTGGGTTCAAATTCCCTGTATCACAAAGGATGACCCTGAACTTCTGATCCTCCTGTCTATATCTCTCAGGGGCTAGGATTACAGTTGTATGCTATCATGACTGATTTATGCAGTGCAGGGAGAGACCCCAAGGGATCCTGAAAGCTAAGCCAAGCATTCTACCCACTGAGCTGAATCCTTAGTCCCATTTCCATTTTACATCTGCAAACCCAGATTTCTTCAAAAGAGACACACATTACCTGCATGATATGCTTAACTGTTTAACTAAGGAACTATTTTTAACTCTTGATCAAAGGAATCTGAGCAGACAAGGAACACGTGTGGGATCTGTGAACATTGTCATGGCAGTGCAGGGAGTCTTCCTGAGTGAGACAAGGACAGATAAGGAAAGTACATTAAGAGGGTCCAGGAAACACTGAGATATAGAGGCCACCACCACAGAGGGATAGAGAAAAGGAAGCAGATGGAAGAAGTATACAGAGGCAAGATCTGGAAGCATAGAGCCTGCTGATTCGTTAGACGGATGGTAATGGGGAAGTCAACTATGTTGGGACATCTGTGGACCGCACCAGAGTGACACAACGGGGGGACACATCTGAAATCCCAGCTCTTAAGTAGAGGCATGTGACAGGAAGATCAGAAATTGAGAGTCATTTCTGATTACATAGTAGGTTTGAGACTAGTATGGGCTACTTTAAACCCTGTCTTGAAAAAGGAAGAAGAAAAAAGAATGGAGGAAAATTAGAATTTCTTGTCTAATGTGTGGGTAGCAATGTTACTGATACCGTCATGAATTATATTAGCATCAAGAAAAAGGGTAAGATTAAGATGTCTGTGCATTCTACCGATTGAGTCCTGTGTAATAAATAACTCCCCAAGTGAAGGGTTGAAAACGGCAGTCATAGATACCCTGATCTGCATTAGGAAGAGTACACTGGGTGACTCCCATATTGCTTTCCTTTGCTGGCCATGACATCCTGAGTCAGGAAGGCAAGGGCTCCCTTTGGCATGGCCAACTCACAGGAAGTTAAGCTGGTGTTGGGTGCCAACCTCTGCTAGGCTGTTAGCTGGAACATCTACGTGGGCTTCCTGTGTGGTTTGGTACTATTTCCCCAGCAGGATATCTGGGGGCTAAAAGTACAACTGAAGTATAAACCACTTCCTGCAGCTTCAGTGTGGCACCAGAGTACATCCAGAAGATTCCATTGGTCAAATATCCATACAGCTCAAACTCTAAAACAGGTTCACAGTCAATGTCTCTCAGTGGGACGAATGTCAACTCATTTTGGTCATGTTTAGTTTGTCCATGGTGGTTTGGTTTGATTTGGTGTCACTTTGCCTACCTTGAAAGTATTGGGCTAGCCTGGACTACATAAGAATGTGTGTTAAAAAAAAAAAAAAAAACAGAGATGGAGATGAAAAAGAAGAAGAGGCAGTGGAAAAGGAAAGGGAGAGTGAGGAGAGAGAATTTTGGATGGAAAACATCAAAAATGAATACAGAAGTAATAGGTTGGAAGCTAGAAATGTATGACTCTCTAAAGTTGCTTTCAACAAATATACAAACCATAAACAATGCTATAACTATTAAGGAAATTGAATCACTACTTTGAAACATTCAACATTTCTACAATGAAAACACCAGATTCAAATATCTTCATTAAAACAAATTCCTGGTGTCCCAACCCACAACTTGGGTGAAGACCTTCTGCTCAACCACAGGCCATGCTTTGCCAGAAGAATGGGTAGGATGCCCATGAACACCCTCCACTCGCTCTGTTCCAGCAGACACAGTCCTCAAGTCTGTCCCTAGAACGTGCAACAGAACACCAGCTGAAGTCTTCCCCACTCCCTGTCCATGCCTCCTGTGAATCCCACAGACTAACAGAATGGATTTGAAATAGAATCCATCCTTCTGCTACATACAAGAAAAAACTTAAAGTCAAGGAGAGATATTAGCTCAGAATAAGGGTTGGAAAGAAGAGATTCCAAGCAAATGGATCTAAGTAACACTAGAAAATCTAAAAGAAATGGATGATTTTCTTGACTGGTACCATTTACCAGAGTTAACTTAAGAGCAGATAAAAAAATTAAATAGACCTATACCACCTAGTGAAATGGAAACAGTCATTAAAAGTCTCACAACCAAAAAAAGAAACGAAAAATTCAGGACCAGATAGTTAAGCACAGAAAACTTTCAAAGAAGTGTTTACACAAATACTTCTCAAATTATCCACAACATATAAACAGAAGGAACATTGCCAAATTCATTTTATGAGGTCATGGTTACTCTGATACTCAAACCACATAAAGACTCAACAAACAAAGAGAACTACAGACCAGTTTCTCTTATGAACAGAGGTGTAAAAATACTCATTAAATACTTGCAAATCAAATTCAAGAACACATCAAAAAGGTCATCCATTATGATCAAGTAGGTATCATCCCAGAGGTGTAGGGATGCTTCAATCTATGAAAACAAGTCAATGTAGTCCAACATCTAAATAAACTGAAAAGAAAAATCAACATGATCATCTCACTAGCTGCCAAAAAGAACTTTGACAAAATCCAACACCCTTTCATGATAAAACGTCAGGAGAAATGAGGAGTATAAGGGACATAAATAAACAAATAAAGGCAATTTATGACAAGTCTATAGCCAGCATCAAACTAAATGGAGAGAACTCAAAGTGATTCTAAAATCAGGAACAAGACAAGGTGGTCTAGTCGCTCTATATTTACTCAATATAGTACTCAAAATTTTAGGTAGAAGCAATAAGAAAAATGAAAGAAATCAAGGGGATGCAAATTGGAAAGGAAAAGGTCATAGTATCAATACTTGCAGATGATATGATAGTATATATAAGAGACCCTAAAATCCCACCAGGGAACTCCTACAGCTGATAAACTCTTTCAGCAAAGTGGTTGAATACAAGATTAAGTCAAACAATCAGCAGCCCTCTTATATACAAATGACAAACAGGCTGAAAAAGAAATCAGGGAAATAATGACCTTCATACAATTGCCTCAAATAGTAGAAAGTATCCTGGAGTAATTCTAACCATGTAAATGAAGGATCTGTACAATCAAAACGTCAAGTCTTTGAAGAAAGAAATTGAAGAAGATATTAGAAGATGGAAAGATTTCCCATGGTTATAGATTGGTAAGGTCAGCATGATAAAATGGCCATTCTACTGAAAGCAATCTATAAATTCAATGCAATGCCCATTAAAATTCCAACACAATTCTTTATAGTCCTTGAAAAGAAAATTCTCAACTTCATAAGAAATAACAAAAAGCCTAGAATATCTAAAACAATCCTGAACAATAAAAGAACTGCTGGAGGTATCACTATCCTTAATTTCAAGTTGTACTACAGAGCTATAGTAATGAAAACTACATGGTATTGGCATATATACTGACATACTGATCAATAGAATCAAGTTGAAGACCCAAACATAAATCCACACACCTATGGACATCTGGTCTTTAATAAAGAAATCAGAAATACATGCTGGGGAAAAAAGCATCTTCAACAAATGATGCTGGTCTGAGTAGATGTCTACATGTAGAAGAATGCAAATAGAACCATTTCTATCATCCTACTCAAAACTCAAGTGAATCAAATATCTCAGTGTAATACTAGGTATTCTGAACTTGATTAATGAGAAAGTGGGAGATAACCTTGAACACATTGGCACAGGAGACAACTTCCTGAACACAACACCAATATCACAGGTACTAAGATCAACATTTAATAAATGGGATCTCAAGACAAAGGACACTGTCAATCAGAAAGAGCAGCAGCCTACAGAATGGGAAAAGATTTTTTTTCCAACTCCACATCTGATAAAGAACTAATATCCAAAATATATAAGGAACGCAAGAAACTAGATGGCAACAAACCAAATAATCCAATTAAAACATGGGGGTACAGATCTAAACAGAGCATTCTCAAATGAGGAAACATAAATAGCTGGGGAACACTTAAACATCCTTAGCAACCAGAGGTATGCAAATCAAAACTACTGTGAGATTCCTGTCAGAATGGCTAAGATTAGTAACACAATCGTCATGCTGGAGAGGATGTAGGGTAACACTCCTCCACTGCTGGCAGGAGTGCACTTACATAGCCACTATGAAAATCAATATAGAGGTTCCTCTGAAAACTGGCCATCTATCTCAAGACCCAGCTATAATACTCTTGGGCATATGCCCAAAGAATGCTTCATCCTACCACAAGGACATGCTCAACCATGTTCACTGAGGTTTTATTCATAATAGCCAGAAACTTGAAACAGATTAAGAAAAATAGTACCTTTACACAATGGAGTATTACTCAGCCATAATAATAATAATAATAATAATAACAACTTCATGAAATTCACATGAAAATGGATGCAACTAGGAAAAAAAAAGTCCCAAGTGAGGTAATTCAGACCCAGAAAAATACATATGGTGTGTACTCACTTATAAGTGGATATTAGCTGGTAAGTAAATAATTATCAAGCTACAATTCACAGACTTAGAGAGGTTAGATTAAGTGGAGGTCTCTAGGGAAATGAATGGATCCCTGGAAAGGGGCAACAGAATAGATTTCATGGGTGGGATGGGGGCAGGTGGTGATGGAAGTAGAAGAAATCAGATTGGGGAAGATGGGATAAAAGAAAAGAGTACAAGCAGAGATGGCTGGGATTGAGGGAAATTTAAGGATAGTGTGCAAACCTAGTACAGTGGAAACTTCCTGAATCTATGAAGGTTACCCCAGTGAAGACTCCTAGTAACAGCAGATATGGACTCTGAACTGGCCATCTCTTGTAGCCAGGCAAGGACTGGACTGGGTATTCTCGTTTAAGTTGTAAGTTGAGGGGCTCCTGAGGAAATCCACAAATCACTGAGACTGACACTAAGATAGAGGGATGCTCTCTGAAAGCTGACAGTGGGGCCCCATTGCCAGGGACTACATCCACACAGCTCATTGACAGTAAGGGTTCAAGCTTTCACTCCTACTGTACAATCTCTTTGGTATTTACTGAAAGAGAAGCCAGGACACCAACCCAGCCACAAAACCTCCAACCTACAATGTTGTCCTTCTGCAAGATGGGCTGGGGCAATAGTAGCACAGAATGTGGGGGAGTGGCCAACCAGTATCTGGTTTAACTTGAGGCCCACTCCACAAAAGGGAACCTGTCTTAGTTAGGGTTTCTATTCCTGCACAAACATCATGACCAAGAAGCAAGTTGGGGAGGAAAGGGTTTATTCGGCTTACACTTCCATGCTGCTGTTCATCACCAAAGGAAGTCAGGACTGGAACTCAGACAGGTCAGGGAGCAGGAGCTGATACAGAGGCCATGGAGGGATGTTTTTTACTGGCTTGCCTCCTCTGGCTTGCCTAGCCTACTCTCTTATAGAACCCAAGACTACCAGCCCAAGGATGGTCCCACCCACAAAGGGCCTTTCCCCCTTGATCACTAATTGAGAAAATGCCTTACAGTTGGATCTCATGGAGGCATTTCCTCAACTAAAGCTCCTTTCTCTGTGATAACTCCAGCTGTGTCAAGTTGACACAAAAATAGCCAGTACAGAACCCATGCCTAACATTGCCAGAAATGGTCAGGAACCAAAAAGTGGATATTCTAAATACTTAGAGTAGAATCAAATACAACTGGGAAAAAAAAATCAGTGAATGGTTCCTAATGATGGCTCCTATACTCTTAGATTGTGCCTTGTCCAGATGTCATCAGAGAGGCTTCCTCCGGCAGCAGATGAGAGCAGGTGCAGAAGTCCACAGCCAGACATCATTCAGAGAGTGTCTAAATTGGAGGTCCTTCATAGCTTGGGAAACCCCACAGAAGGAGAGGAAAGATTCTGAGTCAGAGGAGATAGAGGACACCAGGAGAACATGACTAAGTGAATGAATTAAGCAGGGTTCACAGGGACTCATAGACACTGAAGCAGCAATTGCAGGGACTGCATGGGTCTGCACCAGATCTCCTGTGTATGTTATAGCTATTAGCTTGGTGTTTTTGCAGGACTTCTAACAGTAGGAGCAGGTGTGTCTCTGACTCTTTTGTCAGTTCTTGGGACTCTTTTCCTCCTATTTGGTTGAGTTGTCCAACTTCAAGGCTTTTTACCTGTCTTATAGAATCTTGTTTTGTCCTGTTTGGTTGTTATTTCTTGGAGGCCTGATCCTTTCTGAAGGGGAAGGGAGGGGAGTAGATCTGGGGCAAAAGGGAAATGTGGGGGGGAACTGAAAGGGGAAACAGTGGTAGAGATGTATTGTATGGGACAAGAATCTAATCTCCCAATTCAATAAGAAAAAAAATACAAAGAGAAAGAGGAAGAAGAGAGGATGAAGTAGAGGAGGAAGAAAGGATCTAGACTGCTTACATCATTTTACAGAAACAACACAGTGCAGACACCAGAAGGAGAATTTGCAAGCCATCTTTGGTGATGAAGAAAAAAGTTAAAATCAGAAACAAAGTCATATGATGGCACATTTCTAATACCAGCACTCAGGGTGGTAAGGCAGGAACAGTGTAAATTTCTTGCCAGCCTGGCTATACTAGACTCTGCTTCAAAATATATAAATTAATAATAAATAAATTCTAGCAAAATCAAATATTCTCTGATGAAATCATGGCCATCAAAGGAATTCAGAAATAGTGCAAAAGTAGGAAAATGTATCATAAATAACTACAATAGCAGATGTAAAAAGAAAATCCTATGACCAGTTTGATAAATATATCTTCTCCCTAAAAGGTATCATGAATGCCCTTGGATTTAGCTACCTCGCATGCCAACAGCTCCAAACTTGTGTGTCTTGCCTGAAGTTAATGGCAAATTCTTTCTATCACCTGTTGAAACTTCATTTTCTCTTGGCAGCCCTGCATTTAACCAAAGGCACCAGGCCTTGAGTCCTCATGCCTGTATCCTGGTTTCTTGTCCCCCAGCAATCAGCCTTGTAAGAGTTAGGGCCCTGACTATCCCCTGGTTTGCATATAAGCATTGAAGCAGTTTCTCAAATCTGCCTTAACTAGCAACATAATTGCTTTAACATGAGTGACAGTATCCTGCAGGAAAAAAATCAAGAGTCCTATCTAAATCAACACAGCAGAGGGACAGAGCAAGAACCCAGCACCATGTTAATTCTGTTGATTTTTAAGAGATATACGGGTAGTCCCAGCTCTGGGAAGGTAGAACTCACTGTTCAGCCAGTATATCCTACTTTGAGAACTCCATACCTATGAGGGACCCTCTCAAGAGAGAGAGAGAGAAAGAGAGAGAGAGAGGGAGAGGGAGAGAGAGAGAGAGAGAGAGAGAGAGAGAGAGAGAGATGGCTTAGTCAGCCAAGTGTGTGCCCTGCAAGCACAAGGACGTGAGTTTAAATCCACAGAACCTACGGAAATAACAGGGCCCAGTGGCATGTGCCTGTAGTCCCAGTGCTGGGAAGGTAAAAACAGGGCCCTGATGAACAGTTTATCTAGCCAATCGGTGAGTTCCAGGCCCAGTGAGAGACTACATCAAAAACCATGTGGCAAACGATTGAGGAACATATCGTCATCAGCATCTGGCCTCCACATGTGCACACACACATTTCCACCCAGATGTGAATTCCTGATCACACACACACAGAAGGTGGATGTTACCACACCCTGTGTTGTCCTTTGGTCTCTACACACAGGCACACTTGTTCACACCTGCACACACCAGGTCAGCCTGAAACATGCTTTGAAGTAAACCAGAGCTCCCAGCTGCAAAGGCTGAGTGTCTGTGACAAGGACAGAGTCCACTCAGTATAAATGCTGTCTTAGCAAAATTACTCTGATTTCCATCTCCTATTGCACTTGTACCTAAGGGGTCATAAGGGACGCCCCACCGCAAGAGTGAGGAGAGAGATCTTCCCACACTCTGAAACCTGCACAGTGAGAAGGGACTTTCCTCTTCTGTGACAGATGGGAATCCCCTGCCACGGTGGGATCTAGAAAATTAAGCATATCCTTCCATGCAGAGGAAACTGATCTTGCCTCCTACCTCTTCTAAACTCTCAGAGTAGCTATTCATTTGTGGGAGGGAGATGTCCAGGAACAGATTGTGTAAGTATCGGTCAGAGGTAATCCTTTGTGCCGTTCCTCAGGAGCCATAAATCGTGTGTGGTTTTTATGTATAATTATTATATTGCATTATAAGGGAGGGTACATGTGTACTGTGGAAAATTGGAAGACAGACAGAACAGGCACTCTCTCTTTACACAAGTTCCAAGGTTCTAAGTCAGATGACCAGTCTTGCACCAAGGGTTTGTAATACCCATGAGTCCCACCACTGCCCCATCTGGATTTTTTTTTTTTTTTTTTTTTTTGAGACAGTGTCTCTGGTTGGCACCTGGGGCTGGACAATTCAACTAGGCTGGCTGGGCATCAGGCTCTAGGGATCCTGTCTCCATTTCTGGAATATTGGAATCACAAGGATCCCTCCATGTAGGGCTTTTTTAGGTGGATGCTGAGAGATGAGCTCAGGTCCACGTTGTTCGCGACCACACCCACATTAATGCCTGAACTACTTTTCCAATTCACAACTTACCTTTGAGCTCATGTCATAACAATATAGACTAGCACTGTGAACTTTTCCCTTCTACCGCTACCAAGATCAAAGAACCTAGGACCCACCTTCTTCAATAATCCGCTACCATCAAACCCTGGGTCAGCAGGGAAATGCCCTGGAGAACATACCGAACCTGGGCTCTGTTCCCTGGCTTTCTTGGGTTTCTGGGATCTGGGCATCATCAGGCAAAAGGTGAAGGTGCGGAGGAGGTCGAACTGCTTTGGGTGACCGCCAGGGAAAGCCGCCTACTCAAACCTCAACAGAGGCCAAAGTGTGCATAGGGCGTCGCTTGAAGATCCCCAGAAAGGTTCTGCTTGTCCCAGCATGGAGGAACTGGCTCTGCAGCCACTGAGATCCGATGGCTCCTGACTCATCGCTAAGCCCATTTATTTCACCGTTTATATTCATTAGATTAAAATGATTTAATTAGCTAGTGAAGTGTGGGCTTGTTTGGGGTACAGCATCACCCCTTCATGTTTACTATGTCCATGCATTTAAAGTTTACGTTGAGGGAGGGATATTTTATTTCCATTGCATCCTTCTAGAACCAATTAAGTACTGTTTTCTCTTGCCTTGTGATCTCACTGCATAGGGGCTGCATAATGGGAAAGAATCCGCTTCACGAAATCTCTATGTTGTGGAAAGCTGCAGGGAGTGTAACAGTTCCTGCAGCATAGGGCTTCACTTTCAGCGTTAGAATACAAAATAAAAAAAAAAAAACAGCCTTGCAGACACATAGTCCAGCTGTTCTCTCATTCATGTTCATCTAGAATAGGCAAGAAGGTGAAAAGAAAACACTGGAGGCTGGTGGAGCCCTGGCTGACTCCAGCAAGGTACTGGGTTATTGTCCAAGCACAAAAAAAAACAAACAAAACAAAACAAAACAAAAAAACAAAACAAAAAAAACAGCATAAGAAGAAGAAATGCAAAAGTTATTCCAATGTCCTGCAAACAAAAGGAACATTTAAAAAAAATACTAAGTAAATAAGCTTAGGGGCAGTTCAGCTGGGGACATCACTCAGTTGGTAGAGTGTGCCCCAAACTTTTACAAAGCCCTGGGTTTTATCCTAGCACTGCATAAACCAGATGTGGTAACTCACTCCTATGATCCCAGCACTTGAGAGACGAAGCCAATAGAATCTAATCAGAAGTTTAAGGTCATCCTCCACTATATATCAAGGTCCAGGCTAGTCTAGATTGCCTAAAACCTAAGACCCCATCTCAAAAAAATGAAGTTTATTGATTTGATCTTTTAAGATTTATGATCCAAGTTTTGCGAATGTCCTCAACATTAATAGCTAATACTTCTCAGCAAAAGTGAGTCCCCTTGTGCTCAGAAACCCCCTCCATACCTTCCAAGACAATGTAACTTTCATTCAATCCTCCCACAACCTTCTCAAGCCCAACCCTACAGCTACAGTGTCATCTTCCTGATAAAGATCGCAGATGTCAGCATTTAACAGATCCGAAGATCCTGTCCTCCTAAGAGATGCTTCTAAAAGTAAAGCTAGACCTAACCTCTGGAAACCCTGCTCCGATGTAGGCAGTTCTAGTGGCAGAAGACGCTAGGACGACTACAGGGGTGAAGTCATTAGCAGTATTACATAGCCGTGTAGCCTTAGAATTACAGTACTGTATGCCAAGCAAGATGTGCCCACTGGTGTGATGAAGGCATGACCATTGTGTGGGAAACTACACAATCATTTTTTGATTGGGTTTTAGCTACACTCCAACTCTAGTACTGTTAACCAGCACTTGACTGAGGTCAGAAGCCCTAGAAGAGAATCTACCAATGTTGTCTGAGTTTTTACTTTTGTTTTGTTTTTTGAAAAATGGGTATGTTTTGCCCATTAAACTGCCTTTAGAAGGCAGTTTAATTTAGAATATTTATGTTTATGCCTGTAGATTAAAGCTGTTGTCAGCTTTGGTCAAGGACACTTCATTTTACAGTAGGAAGTGGTTACTGCAGAGACTTATAAGCAGTCAGAGTGCTGAGACTAAGGGATTGTCGGGTGATTACTGTAAATAGGCCTTCTGTATAACAGCCCATCCATGGCTACAGAAACATCGTAGAAGACGGAGCAGAAAGAATGTAAGCTATAGAAAAGAGAGGAGTCTTGCAAAATGCTGTCTTTGGGCATGGTATAGACAATGAGTGAGGAGAAAGGGTTCTGCTCACAAAACCAGGCAGGGAAGTAGATATATTATATAATCTGGATTTGACTTAAATAGCATATTTCCACCCACCCTCTTCTGTCTCCTTGTAAGTAGAAGGGAAATTTTACCAGGTAATGTGTACAGAATAAACAGTAGAATTATCCAGCAATTATTTCATATTGAATTCCTACTGTGTTCTACACTCTGAGAAAATACAGATTCGAAAATCCCAGACAATTACAGAGAAGACTGATTCAGTTCAATAAACATTTGCTGAAAACTAGCCTTGTGAGAGGTACGGTGATCGGCTCCAGGGATAAGGGAGAGGGAGTAAGCTTGAAAACAAACAATAAGCTTTATAATTAAGTGCTAAATTGTGTGTTGCAGAATCAAGAAGCCTGGAAGAGAGATACCAAAGGAGACAGTTGGAGCAGCTGAGATTTATAGATGAAGAGAGAATTGATCTAGGCTTTGAAGGATGGAAAGGACTTCAATAGGCAAGTATGGAACAGAGCTGGAGAAAGCAGAGCCCTGAGTCTTGTATGTGCCAGGGAATGACCAAGCCAGCCCACTAGAGATGTCCTTCATTGAGGAAGTGAGGGCAGGATTCCGTTAAAGCAGGGTTTCCAAAGTATACAGACAGAGAGAAGGTTGACTGGTCTGTTATTCCTCACTAGAACTAAAAACAACAGGCATCACCACTCAACCTTGAGAGGAAACAGCAGAAAATAATAGACTCTTCTGCAGTAGGAAAGTGCTGAAAGGTTCTACTTTGGTTTGATTAATCATTGGTTTGGGTTGGTTAATTTGTTTGTTTGTTTGTTTTTTGTTTTTCAAGCCAAGTTTTCTCTGTGTGGTAGCCTTGGCTATCCTGGAATTCACTCTCTAGATCAGGCTGGCCTTGAACTCATAGATCCACTTGCCTCTGCCTCCTGAGTGCTAGGATTAATTAATGAATCATTTTAAAGGGATACTATTACGAGCAAGTTTAAGGTAAATGCCAGAAAAAGATGTGGTTGAAAGAACCTTTCAGGGGCTGGAGAGATGGCTCAGTGGTTAAGAGCACCCGACTGCTCTTCTGAAGGTCCTGAGTTCAAGTCCCAGCAACCACATGGTGGCTCACAACCATCCGTAAGGAGATCATCTGAAGTTTGTGAAGTGTCTTCTGAAGTGTCTGAAGACAGCTGCAGTGTACTTAGATATAATAAATAAATAAATCTTTAAAAAAAAAAAAAAGAAAAGAAAGAAAGAACATTTCAGGATATCTAAGACTGGGAAAGATGAGCAAATGGTACATTTCCTGTAGCCCCAGCTGACCTCAAACTTGCTCTATAATTAGGATGACCTTGAACTCTTAAATCTCCTGCCTTGGACTCCCAAGTGCTGCTAAGTACTCCCAAGTGCTGGGATTATAGGGATGTACCACTATGCCCAGTTCACACGGTGACAGAGATCAAACTCGGTGCATGCTGTAAAGTAATTCTACCAACGCCAGTCGGTGATTCTATCTCAAGCTCTACTGCTCTGTGTTTTGTGTGCTGACCCCAACCCTTGTACTAAGAATCTCCTGCAGATTCAGATGATAATCCTTCTTTAGCTAAAGTTTCGCTTTCTTTCCACTGCTCTCCATCTAAAACCATTAATTAGAAAATTCCAGAGGGCTGGAGAGATGGCTCAGCAGTTAAGAGCACTGACTGAACTTCCAGAAGTCCTGAGTTCAAATCCCAGCAACCACATGGTGGCTCACAACCATCCGTAATGAAATCTGATGCCCTCTTCTGGGGTGTCTGAAGACAGCTACAGTGTACTTACATAAAATAAATAAGTTTTTTTAAAAAGACTTCATTTAGAAAATATCAGAAAATACTAGCTCATATATTTTAAACTGACAATCATTCTGAATACTATGGCTCAGGGTAACATATCCCCCTCCAATCTCTCCCCACCCCAGCCCTACCCTGGGATGTGAATTAATCCTTTGTCCAGCATGTCCACACTGGACATGCCACCTACCTATGGCCCACTTTGTTGTTTGTAAATCAACTGTATAGTAACACAGTCCTTATTTTCAGGTATCCCTTATTTTGCCAAATAATGATGCCAAACACATAAGTACACAAGTGGCACAAAGTGCTAGTGGGGAAGGGGGGATGGAGGAGGGAGGCTAAAGGATAGAGAGAAGATCAACTCTGATGTTGTGAGGAAATGCTGCCAGTCAGGTATAGAGCAGAGCACACCGTCCAAGTCAGGTTCAGTACTGCCTTTGCGTTCAGTAAGCCACTAGAGCAACCAGTGGGTTTTGACCTCTTTAGGGGTTGCTTATCAGATATCCTTCTTACCAGATATTTATAGTACAATTCAGAACAGTAGCAAAATTGCAATTATGAAGTAGCAATGAGATAATGTTATGCTTAGGGGTCACCACAACATCAGGAACTGTCCGAAAGGTTGGCAGCACTAGGAAGGTTGAGAACCACTGGACTAATCTTGAGAGATAGTCCCTAGGAAGCCAAGGAAGCTACTGTGTAACTTTGTATCATATACATCTTTCTATTTTCACTAAGGGAGGCCTCAAAGTCAAAACACTTCAGACCCTGAACTACCTTAGTCTGAACTAAAGTCTTTTTCATTTCTTATGACCTTTTAATGATTTTTTTCTTACTTTGCATTTTTACAAAGAACACATTCCCACCCCCTTCTATGTCGCTTTAAATCAAGCAAGGCACATACATAGTCTCATTTGTATTATAAAACGTTTTCTATTTAAAATTAAAATCCTAGCTAGGAATGGTAACACATAACTGTAAGCCCAGCACTTGCGAGGCTAAGGCAAGAGGCTAGAAAGCTGGAGCTCAGCTGGAGCTACATAGAAGGCTTGGAGCATGCTTGAGCTATACAGTGTCCTTTCCCCAAACAGACAAACATTTACCTGATGGAACTGAAGTCAAGTGAAAAAGACTGGACCAGAGGGACCAACTAAGAGCTGGGAGAGTAATTAGACAGTGAGAAATTGCTGTGTGGGCCAAGGGGTGGCAGAAGGAATGGAGATCATGGAGAGAAAGAAAAGAGACTTTCTGAAGGACTATGGAATCACTCAATTGGTACAGTGCTTGCCTAGCATGCATGACACCCCAGGCTCCGTCACCAGCTCCGAACAAACCAACATGGTGGTGCACACCGGTAATTTCAGATGGAGGCTAAACAATCAGAGATCAAGGCCATTCATGGATCAGCCTGGGCTAATTAGACCTTGCCTACTACCATCACCTTAAAAAAAAAATGCAAGCAAGGTAATTCATTAGGTAAAGGTACTTGCTGCCAATGCTGATGACCCCAGTGTAATTCCTGGAACCCACAAAGTGAGAAAACAGAAGCAACTCTCACAAGGTATCTGACTTCTACACTAGCACAGTTGCATGCACGCACACACACACACACACACACGCACGCACACACACACACACGCACGCGCGCACACACACACACGCACGCACACACACACACACACACGCACGCACACACGCACGCACACACACACACGCACACACACGCACGCACACACACACGCACGCACACACACACGCACGCACACACACACGCACACACACGCACGCACACACACGCACGCACACACGCACGCACACACACACGCACACACACGCACGCACACACGCACGCGCGCGCACACACACACACGCACGCACACACACACGCACGCACGCACACACACGCACACACACGCACGCACACACACGCACGCACGCACACACACACACACGCACGCACACACACACACACACGCACGCACACACACACGCACGCACACACACACACACATATGGGAAGGGGGAATAGAACACAAACTTTTCAAAAATAAATAAACCCATTCTTTTGGTTTTTGTTTTTTGGTTGTTTGTTTGTTTGTTTTTTCAAGACAGGGTTTGTCTGTATAACCCTGGCTGTCCTGGAACTCACTCTGTAGACCAGGCTGGCCTCGAACTCAGAAATCCACCTGCCTCTGCCTCCCAAGTGCTGGGATTAAAGGCGTGGACCACCACTGCCCGGCTTTTGTTTGTTTTTTGTTTTTTGTTTTTTTGTTTATAATCCCATTCTAAACCAGTACTGACGAAGCCTGGTCAGTGGTACAAAATGCTGCCCACAAACACTAGCAGTCAAGATGCTTCCAAACGGCAACGTAATTTCTCACCTGTAAGTTTGTTTGACAAGGACGTTCCATGTGAATGAATGCTGTCTACCTGTCAGTGTGGAGAGTTTACCAAATATGGAGTAAATTCTACCAGAAAGTTTTAAAATAATTCACTTTCGTTTAATAAGTGTCGTAATGTTCTAGCAATGGGTATGTATTAATATTCTTTTTTTTTTTCCCCTGGGTAGCCCTGGCTGTCCTGGAACTCACTTTGTAGACCAAGCTGGCCTCAAACTCAGAAATCCGCCGGTCTCTGCCTCCCAAGTGCTGGGATTAAAGGTGTGTGCCACCACCACCCGGCTTAATATTCTTGCTCTTAGTCCTTACACTGTGGACAACAGAGGTTGAGAATAGATTAAGGCGCTTCCAAAGTTTTTCAGACCAGGGAGTCCTTAGACTCGGTATTGCTTGGTTTGGTGCATTTGTGTTCATGTGGAGGGGAGAGGTCAGCATCAGATGTATCTCTCCTTCATGAACTACTCTCTATGTTTGAGATGGGGTCTATCTCTGTCTGCTCCTCGAGTCTTTTGATTTCTCTAGCTTGGATAGCTCCCAACCCCCCAGGGATCCTCCTATCTCTACCCACCCCATTCATTGCCTAGTGCTAGTGGACAGACAGGCATTTCTGCATCTGGCTATTTTACATGGGTTCTGGGGACCCAAATTCAGGACCTCAAGCTTTCATAGAAAGTATTTTACCAACCAAGCCATCTCTCCAACCTCTACACCCAGGTTAGCTTACACTCTTCCCATCTGGTACGTTCCATAGGATGGTGCACACATTAAAACTGTCTGCCATGGTAAGGCCACTGGCAAATACCACCTGACTATAGAATTATAGAAAGTATCTCTTACTGTGCCTATGACTCACACTTACTTATTATTTATTTTCATGTATGGAATGTAATGCACATGAGTTTGGGGTACAAGTCTTTGTATATGCATAGAGTTCAGGGCAAAATGCCAAGCCTCTTTATCTATCCATCTCTGCCTTATTGCCTTTCAGACAGGGTCTCTCATTGAACCAAAGCCTTTCTGCATTGACTAGTCTGACTCACCGGTGCGTTACATAGCAGTGTAACCAAGTCTAACTTTTATCTGGGTCCTGGGGATAACTCAAGTCATAGAGCTTGGCTCCATGATGGACTGTCACTGGCCAATTCTCCCTCCAGGTTCCAGAACTTGGATCCACCTCAGGGTTGAGATTCCTCACTTATCTGGAATCTCTAATGACCCTTGCTCACCCAACACCTCCTTTCAAATAAGAGGTCAACAGTTGATCTTGAGAGAGTTTTGGTAGTAGTGGAAGCTGCTTTGATCATAGCTGTTCTGCTCAGAGGACAGTGTTCCACAATATGTAATTACTTTCCTTCTGCTACAAGGATCTGGGCAGCCATATTTCAACTGGAGAATACATACACCCTATGTATACATAAAGATGTTCTAAGGTATACCAAGTCATTTTAAGGAAATCAGTTTCTTCAACCCCTATGAGTGCTGTGTGTTAAGGTGATCTCTATATCTCGAACCCCCTACTCTATTGAAGAAACCAAAAACTCACATCCATTCCAGTGGCCCAATACTACACATTGTCAAAGCACTACAAGGACCAAATTAAATGTAGGTGTCTAGGAAGCAAAGAACAGAGAAGATCAGAACATTTGCTGATCAGGTATTTGTTACTCTCTGCTTGCCATAAAAATCTTGAGATAATATTGCAATATTACATCCATAACAATTTCTTGTGTGTGTGTGTGTGTGTGTGTGTGCATACTTATGTGCATGTGTCAGCAATTATAACTAGGACCAATGCCAAGCCTTCTCATCCAAGTGACAGGTAGTATAGTCATCCACAGTTTCAGAAGCTAATTTAAGGAAAAGTCACATCTAACTCATTAAGATATACATATTCAAGAGACATCTTAGTCAGTCAAGGGTCTGTGACACAAGCATAAGGGACCTGGGTTCAGTGATCCAGCACCCACATAAATGCCAGGCATGGTGGCACACATCTATAACACCAAGACTGAAGGGGCAGGAAAGGAGACACATGGACCCCTACAGCTCACTGCCGAGCCATCCTAGCTAATCTATGAGCTTTGAGTTCAGTAAGAAACCATGACCCTAAAAATAAGGTGAAGAGCGAGCAAGATGGCTCAGTGGTTTAAAGCACATGCCAACCTCCAAGTCTGATGACCTTGGTTCAATCCCTGAAATTCACAGGGTTTCCAGGTGAAACAACTCCCTCTGACTTCCACAGGTAAGCCATGGCATGGGCTCACATACACTCAAAATGTACCCATGTGTGCATGCATGCACACTTATGATATGCATAGATTTAGAGAGATAGTATACACTGTCGATTATAATACAACTTAGAAACATATTGTTTTTAAGTCATACAGTTTTTAAATTAAAATTTATACCTATTTTCACAATGATTTATAAACACAGCTACATAAATTCATGGAGAAGGGTGATATAAAATTTGCCAAGGTTAGAGAAGCATTTCTTCATGAATATTTAAGCGAATAAGGATGGGTAGTAGATGACTGCACTTTTTCAATCTCATTAGATACATTTTTAAGTGGTAGAGCAGTTTTATTCTAAAATGTCAATTTCTGCAATGCACCGGTTATTATAGCCTTTGAAACAACTCCCTACTTGGGATGTCAAGCAGTAGCTTCCATTTGCTAGGAGTCAAACCTTTACTCGCTAGTCTAGTCCTCTATCATTGGGCGATACCCTGGTGATGTAAGTCAGTCTTCTAGAGAGGAGTCCTCAACCTTCCTAATGCTGCAAGCCTTTAATAGAGTTCCTCGAGTTTCAGTGACCACCAACCATAAAATTATTTCATTGCTAATTTATAACTATAATTTTGCTGCTGTTATGAATTGTAATGTAAATATTTTTGGAGATAGTTTGTCAAAGAGGTCACAACCCATAGTTTGAGTACTGCTATTCTAGCAGATGTATGCACCAGACAACTGGAAGATAACAGCGATTTGTCTTTTCATAAAGTAAGTGAAGGACAGGTATGATGGCACGGGCTTTAATGGCAGCACTTCAGAGGCAGAGGCAGGCTGATCTCTGAGTTTGCGGCTATCCTGATCTACAGAATATGAGTTCCAGGATAGGTGGTGTGTGGGGTGGGTGTGTGTGGGGGGGGGGGGGGGTTAAGTCTTTTGTTTTTGTTTTTGTTTTTGTTTTGTTTTGTGAGCATCTCATCACTGTGTAGTTGAGGACCATGTTAAGTTCTGTTCCTTTTGTCTCCATCGCCAGCCCTAGAATAAGTATGGCTCTTCTCTCATCATCAGTTTTATGAGTGCTACAGAGCAAACCCAGGGCCTTGCACATGTTAGGCAAGCACTCTACCAAATAAGCTACAGCCAAACCAAGAAATAAATTTCAAAATTCATCAATTAGCATATTGCATTCAGCTCAACCCAGTTGTCACTGTGGTTTGTATTGTCTAAAGCTTTTTCCTTTACAATAAAAGGAGTGTTTGTTTCTTTGTTTCTCCTCTTTTCTTCCTTCCTTCCTTCCTTCCTTCCTTTCTTTCTTTCTTTCTTTCTTTCTTTCTTTCTTTCTTTCTTTCTTTCTTCCTTCCTTCCTTCCTTCCTTCCTTCCTTTCTTTCTTTCTTTCTTTCTTTCTTCCTTCCTTCCTTCCTTCCTTCCTTCCTTTCTTCCTTCCTTTCTTCCTTCCTTCCTTCCTTCCTTTCTTTCTTTCTTTCTTTCTTCCTTCCTTCCTTCCTTCCTTCCTTTCTTCTTTTCTTTAATAAGAAATAAAAATTCCAGAGTTTTACTCCAGTTTGGATTTTTGTTGTTGTTACTGTTCTTTGTTTTGTAAGCAAAACAAATTTGATCAAGCCAGGTTAACCTCATGCAGTTCTCTACCATTTCCATTCAGAGTTAAGGTCCCATCCAGGTTTAAGAACCATCCAGGAACATTTCATGGCTAGACGTACATAGAAACCAAGAAGATTTTGATAACAGCTCAACGCAGAAAATTCATGAATCTAATTTTTAAATTTTACTAAAACCTTCATTTTACCTGTTTTCTAATATTTATTAGTTTGCTTATTAGACATGGACTTGCTATATAAGACCTCCAACTCCAAACCCTCTTGGCTCAGCCTCCTGCCTGCTGGGTTCATCATTAAGAATCAACACATCCTATTTCTGTTTTCCTAATTTATTCCTCTAATTTTTAACCAAAAATATCAGTGAGCAATGGATTGAAAATCTTGCCCACAGACAGTTTATGCATTCTGCAATTTATGTATTAATTAGCATACAAAATAGCAAGTTTCCTTATGGTGCTCTCAGACTTAATTAGTTTGAACTGGTTCCCCCTCCCCCTTCCTTCTCCCCTCTCCCATCCCCACTTGTACTTCTGCAGCCTCCTCTCACTTTCAGCTCTCCTATGTCCCATTGCCCTCCCTAACCCTCTCCCTTGAAGCTTTTTCCCTCCAACTTGTGGGCCCCTTTCTTGTTTCCTGGCCTTTACCCACACTTCCACCCACATAAGCAGACATATATAAAAATGAAAAGCTGGGATCTATATATGAGAGAGGGCATGCAGTGTTTGTCTTTTTGAGCCTGGGTTACCTCACCTTTTCATTATCCATAAATCAGCTGACGGACATCTAAGCTGACTACAATGCCTAGCTAATGTGAGTAGGGTGGCAATAAATGTGAGCACACTGGTTATTTCTGACTCACTATAGTGAGCTGAGTATGGCCGTTCACATCTCTAGTCTCACCTAATGGGAAGATGAGCTGGGGGACTGCTTGAGCTGAGATGTGTGAGACCAGCTGAAGCAGCCCAGTGAGACCTATCTCAAGTTTTGGTGAAAAATTGGCATTGCCATGATCTTCCTCAAAGAAAAGGGCATAGTTGAATACTCTCTCTTTCAAAACAATGATTAGAGGACTCTGCGCCTGGCCCATCTAAAAGAGAAGAAGCCTGTGAATCAAAGTACACCCAGTGCTAGCCAGTTGGCAAATATTTGACAGAAAGGTTCAGAGGGAAACCTCTGTTTTCCAAAGAAAATAGAGAAATACCAGAGTCACTCCTGACCATAGATGCTCCAAACAGAACACTGAGAGGAATGACTTCCTGTGTTAGGTTCTGCACAAACCAGCCTCTAGCTTGTGTCCGTCTAAACAGGCTGGAATCCAGAGTAAGAAGGTGATTGCCAGGTACAGAAAATTATCACCCAGACAGAACCAGATGGATGGAGTGCATCCTTGTCCAACAATTAGTCTTTTATCATCCAGTTGTGGCCAGGAGGGGCTCAAGCAAAGACAGGGGGATCAGCTGAGCTAGCAAGTAACCGTGCTATTCGACATGTTCAACCCACTTCAAGGGGCCACATGTAGCAGAGGGTAACAGAATGCATCCCAGCACCAAATCATAAACTTATTTTGATTGATTGATTGATTTGATTACTAATATTTTTAGTTGTGCGGTTCTTTAGCATAGACTTTGTTTAGACATACCTGGTTTAAGAGACTCTCCACCCTAAAAAACAAAGAGGCCTGGCACAAAGTCAGAACTCCTCTCTGTTAAGCTGTGGGAAACCCCTAAATAAGTAGTCTAAGGCTAGGTAAAGGGGAAATACATGTACTGTCTACACTGTCCAGGGTCAAAGGAGACTCCATGCTAACCTACACTTTCAGAGAGTCAGACTTAGGTAAAACGAGATCGTGCAGAAAAAAATTTCAAGAGGAGCCAATAGGAAGTGGAGTTGGATATTTTTTAACAACAGAAAAGACAAGCACTTGTGGGTTGGGGGAATAAGATACAACAGAGCTTGCTTATGGATATGTGCTTCTCGAAGAAGAGCCTACATTATTGCCTTAGAATAGTCATATATATGATATATGTCATTGTGTGTGTGTGTGTATGTGTGTATGCATATATCATATATATGTATGTATGTATATATGTATATATACACACATATATATAAATGGTTGCATGATTTAAAGAAATCTTATTTTTTTCAAGGGTTACTAAGGAATTTAGATGAGAACCCAGAATGGTTCCTGGGCACCTTATGACAGGATTACAATGGATAAGATTAACGTAAACCCTGAGTTACTGGGATATTAGAAGAAAGGATATTTCCACTGCAAACCAAATTAACATCTTTTACTTCTAGGAATGTATTATCATATATCTCCACGATATATGTATAAGGGTTCACATCCCAGGCTGTGCATGTATAGGTAAAAGAAGTATGGAGTTGGGTCTCTCCTTCCACATGGGTTCTGGGGATGGAACTCCAGGCTTGCAAAGCCCCACCCCCACCCCGTTACCCACTGAGCTGTCTCACCAGCTTTAACAATCTTGTTTGTAAGCGTTCCAAACAATATTCTGTAGAGAAAATCAAGCCATCCTCAAGATAATATAAGCTTAGGACTTAAGCATAATTCATTGCTAATTTGACAAAGTATTTCTATGTGAAAAGAATCTTTGGGGTGGGGAGAGGGCTTGGTCAGTATAGCACTTGTCTCACAAGTGTGAGGACCCAAGCTTGATTCCCTAGAACCTACACAGAAAGTCAGACATTACCATGAAACCTGCAGGATGACAAAATGGGAGGTAGGAGCAGGCAGGTGGGCGGACCCTCTGGCCATCTAACCCAGCCTACTTCAGGGAGCAGACCAGAGGCTAGAGGTAGGACGCAAGTGCCTTTGCTGCATTTGCTGACCAGAGATGAGTCCCTAGTACCTATATCTGGGAGATTTCAACCACTGAAAACTCCAGCTTCAGTAGATCAAACATCTTCTTCTGACCACAATAGACCCTTGCACATACATACATACATACATACATACATACATACATACATAGAAACACCCATACACAAAAACAAAAAAAAACCTGAGAAACCCCCATCTCAAGCAAAAACTGGGGATCACCTGGTGAAGAAGGACACTTGAGGTTGCCCTCTGACCTTCACATGTTGGGCCTTCATACACATACACAGGAATACTGTTTGTATGACAGCAACTTTCACAGCAAATTTTAACTTTAAAAAGAAAAAAAATCTTGCTTTCAGCTGGCTAGAGGTTTCAACTAGGCCCCAAAATGAGGGTTCATTTTCTTCCTGACCCCATAAGTTCCACTTTTCTGCACGTCTCAGCATTTCAGACACTTCTAGGGCTATCAGGGGGCCATCTTGGAGATTTTTGCCCTGACTCCAAGCTGTGTGCATCCCAGCTGTGGCTGGATTCGAGAAATGGCAGCTTCAGATTGTCCTCTGTCAAAGCATTTAGGGGGAAGTTGCCCTAAGCTTCTGAAAGGACTGGCTGCAAGAAGAGAAAACCTTACTAGTGAGAGGCTGTCTGCTCTGCTTCCTCCAGGGGAGCACTTAAGGACTTTAGATCAGGCAGCTCCCTGCCAGGAGCAGGAGGGGTGAGATGAGGCGAAGGAGGGCCAGCCCTTCCCCTTGTCATTCTCCAAATTAGGGCTGGCTGCCATTATTTTTTTCTAATTAAAAACACTGAAGAGAACTTAAAGGCGACCAGTCCTGTGTCTGTAAATAAATAGCCTGTTTGGCTATTCAGAAAAGGCACCATGTTGCGTGAGTTATTGGATGTATTGTCTTTAATATGTGAATGTGTTCTCTAAAACAAAGGGGCAGCCATCTATACAATTAATTAGTATCAAAGCTCCTTTCATGTACCCTTCACAGCAAGGGGGAGAGAAATAAACTACTTAAACGAATAAACTTTTAAAAAGAAAGAAAGAAACCTAAATAAATAAATAAATAAAACCCTCATTCTAGGCAAAGTAACCACCGGAACAGTATGATAACGAGATCTTAATTAACACCAAATCCATCTACTCTGCTCTGCTCCAGAACCGAAACAGAATGCTAAGGCAATTTGCTCAGAGAGCAGTTTTGCACCATAAATCTGGGCCATGTTTTTCTGTGCGTTTGCCCTGCAGTAAGCTTAAAGAGAAACTCAGGCACCAAAACCTTCAGTTCAGCCTTGGAGGCAAAGCAAAGCCCTAATCACCCGCAATGGTGATTGCATAACACCCCTCCCCCAACCCCCACTCCTAAGCCTCAAGAGGCAGGCTTTGGCTTCTGGTTAGAGCAAATGCCTTTCTTTTTTGCCTGTGTGAGAATCATTGAAAATGCTCTTTAAGGACCAAAAGTCAGGGCACGTGTGTTTTCAGAAGAAATGGAGGTCACTTGAGGGTGACTTCTGAGTACATCCCCAAGCCAAAATGAATCTGTATCGATATCTAAAGTGCATCTGCTTTTAGAGCAGAAGCCACCATCTGTTCCTAATTGGTGCCCTGGAGGTACTCCCTGTGGAAAAAAAGGGCCTGGCCACAGCAGCCGCGCCTCCCCGGGGCTGCAGACTCCGCTCGGGGCTTTGCTGGTGCAATCGAGTGCTCCTCTCTTAGATAATGCCAGGTATTCTGGAAAGTAGCCGTGTAATAATACACAAACCCCTGATGATGTCAGCGTGTTATTGACTTTCCAAGTCTGAATGACTGAGCAGAGGAGAGGGGGGGTGGGGCGCCATCCATCCGGCGGCGCAGAGACCAGCCGAGCGAAAATGGGCTCACAGTCCAGCGGGGGAGGGGAGGCGCAGCGGCTGCCTGGCCAGGCTGGATGGATCTCAGCCGCATCAGGATCGCCTTCACCGAGTCAAGAGGGGACCTGGGCTAGGGAGAAGTGGTTTTCAATGTTATGTTTAGCCAAATATTCCTCTGGCCGATATAACTGCTACCACCACCTACCTCCAAGCGCACACGACGTGGCAGAGCAGGTTACAAAGCTAGCAAACAGTCACCAAGGTAGGGGAGGTTGGAAAGGCCTTGCCCCATCCCGCCCCCTACACTCCAACACACACACAAGATACTGTCCTCAATATCTGGAAAGCTCCAGGTCCCTTTTTCCGGTAGAGTTCTCTTTTCAGAGAGCCTCTACGAAACTGCTCCTCAGCTCTGGTGACATTTTGTGGGTCATGTTTTACATGTTTCCTTACAGATACACAGTGTGGGCTCCTGCTCCCACCTTGCAAACTGACCATCGGGTACTCGGACCATGTTCAAGGCTAGGTTAACAATATTTGCA
This sequence comes from Mus caroli, assembly GCF_978045245.1. Taxonomy (NCBI): domain Eukaryota; kingdom Metazoa; phylum Chordata; class Mammalia; order Rodentia; family Muridae; genus Mus; species Mus caroli. The sequence continues at coordinate 140,054,808 of NW_028227258.1, read as the reverse complement.
TTGAAAGACCCAGAACCTCCCCTCCTCCGACTTTTGCTACCAACTAGGGTGGGGCTTGTGCCACCCAGCTGGTGTCTCCTTGTAGAGCCCTGGCTTTTCTTTTAGCACTCTCGCACATCCAGCATACCCAGCTTGGATTCTGGCTGTCCCCTGCCCCAGGTTTGTGCAAAGGCCACCAGGAGCTGAGTCTTTGCTCTGGAAGGGGAGGGCGGGGCCTGTGCAGAGATGAAAGCAAACTTGTGCTTTGGGGACAGGGGGACTATTCAAGGCTTCTGAGCTTGGGCTCAGGGCTCAACCTGTTTGGTGGCCACATCAGCGAAGTGAGGACAGCCCCTGGCCTTTCAGCAACTGGGGAGTCATACATCTAGACTTTGCAAAGGTCTCTGTCTCCCTTTTTAAAAATAGGCCACTCTTTCTTGGGAACACTGCACTTGTCAGGTCAGAGCCCCTGTCCCTGTTTCTGAAAACAGCCTACAGACCCTTGGTTTCCTAAGTTCCACCCCCTTCTGATGCTCCAAATCCACGAGGATCCCAAAAGAATCACTTAGTGCAGGAGGTGGAGACCACACTGGGCCTAGTTCACCCCACTCTCCTACCTTGCCCTAAAGGATTAGCCCAGGATCCTAATGCTGACATATTTTAATCCAATCAGAAGCCTTCTTAGGGAACTAGAAACTGGAAGTGTAAAAGACAACTCCCTAGGCATAAACTGAAAAAAATTAAAAAGTTCTATGTGACCCCATTTCCTGGCCTAATGCAGGAGAGACCAACCAGTATGAAGACAGAGACAGTCAGAGAAGGAAACAAGAACAAAGCCGAGAAGCCAGCAGGTTGTGGGTCACAATTGTGACCCTGCTATAGCCCTCCCTGCTTCATATTCCTTGTGGCAGCCTAGTTTGTTTGTTTGGTTTTTTTTTTTTAAAACACATGAATGTCTCCTTATTGTTTAACTTAATTTATATCTGAGTTATATCTACCCACAACCCTCAAAGCCAAACTGCATTTCTTAATCCAAGTTGCCCAAGCTCTCAGAACTAGCTCTTCAGACCTCGTGTGAGCCCCACTGTTTTGAGCTGTGTTGCCAGAGTGTTTGTGCCTCAGCCTTAACTCCCACAACCAGATGCTCAGTAAATCTCCTGCAGATTGCAGGGGCCCGGATTGAATGGCAGGGAAGTAGCCCGATAGCTGTTGGAAGCCCAGACGTGGGTAAATGTAAAGGGAGAGTGTTACATACTGCTTCAGACTTCAGGAAGCCCATCTGCCCTGCCCTCTTGGTAATTAGCGCTTATTGGAGTGAATAGAAAAAGAGAGATTATATCTCCTCTAAATTGCATTTCATCCAAATCTTGAAGAAAATGAGTGAGTCGTCAGGCTTCATGACTCCCTGCTGTGGAAGGAGGAAGGCTGAAGCAGTCTAAGGTTACCAGAGTTTGTGGGAGGAGAGCAGGCCCACACTGTATCCTAGGATAAAGTTCAGTCAAGGCAGAACTGCCGTACATTCCCCAACATTCGCTTCCAAAAGGTTTTTTTCCAACCCATGAGTCACTTCCAAGTCAGAATCAGAGACAAAAGCCTGTAACTGTGTACCAGTGAGTCAGGTTTCCACCCTGCCTTATGGACTCTCTTCTAGCTCCAAGAAGACAGGGCAGTCTGCAGCCACCCGGGCACAGCATGAAAGGTGTTACAACGGCTGCTTGTTGGAACCAGCTCCCAAGCCCACCTCTCTGGCAACCAGGATCACATTTCAACCCATCAAAAGCTGGTTTTTTTCTTCCTAGTGTATCCTCAATCAGAAACTGCAGGTGCTATCTATCATGCTCAGAACGTGCCCCCACGAAGCCCAGGGAAATAAATGTGAATTCAAAAGGAAGCCAAGCCTCCAGCCAAATTACCAGATAAACAAAGAAGCCCAACATGTCTGTGCAGGCCGCTAATCTGAGGGCTCAGATGGATGTGAAGCCAGCCTAGGCAACAATGTGAAGCCCTGACTCATAAACTAAGACACCAGGGCTGGCAAGATGGATCAGAAGGTAAAGATGCCTGCAACTGAGCCTGATGCTCTGAGTTCCATCTCTGGGACATACATGAAGAAGAAAACTGTCTTCCTCAGGTTATCTCTCCTCAGAAATTTACACATTTACAGACACATTGTGGCAGGTACACACACACACACACACACACACACACACACACGCCCTGGAGTGGGCTTTTGAAAATTCTAAACACACCCCAGTGATACACTTCCAACAAGGCCACAGCTCCTAATTCTTCTAATCCTTTCAAACAGTTCCACTTCCTGGTGATAAAACATTCAAGTATATGAGTCCATAGGGGCCAGTCTCATCCAAACCACCACTCCTCCTGACAGAAAAGGGAATCATTGTTGAAGAAGCCCCAAGGGCTCAGGAAATGATGGGGCTACAACAATATCCAACAACTAACATCAACTACACGTATTTGATCTAGTAGGCTGGCTCTTTATTTGTTGATTTGGTTGGTTGGTTGGCTGGTTGGTTGGTTGGTTGGTTGGTTGGTTGGTTGGTTAGTTCATTTTGGAGTCAAGGACTTGCTACGTACATCCAATTGGTTTTGCAGCCTCCTAAGTGCTATGACCATAGGTCTGCACCACCACTCTGGGCTTCCAACTTCTCAAAACATTTTACCTCAAACTTTTTTTTTTTTTTGGGTGGGGGGGGAGGTTTGAGACAGGGTTTCTCTGTATAGTCCTGGCTGTCCTGGAACTCACTTTGTAGACCAGGCTGGCCTTGAACTCAGAAATCCGCCTGTCTCTGCCTTCCAAGTGCTGAGATTAAAGGCGTGCGCCACCACAGCCCAGCTACCTCAAACTTTTTAAAAACTCTCTTATTTTTAAACCAATTCTCTCCTTCAAATCCCTGCTTCCTCCTCACCACTTCACATTGTCTCTTAGCAGATATTTTTTTCTAGATAATGGTCCTCATGTAGCTGACTGCTCATTCCCACCCCACCCCCCCAAAAAAAAAGTGTTGTAGGCTGTATAAGGGATGAGTTGATGTATGCCTCTGCTTGCTTTCTTCAACCTATAAAGAAGTATCTCAGCCATCTCTTGTAAGACCACTGCACACATCATACTTCTCACTGGCAGCAGTGATCACCTACACAGTTTCTATCTTCATCAGGTTTTTTTTTTCTCTCCCTCTGGAATATGACCTACAGGAAGGCGTTGATCTTATCAGGCTTGCTCACGCTTCCTTGGTGAGTTCACTGACTACTTTCTCTTTCATAACTGGCACAAGATAAGCTCTTTGCAGAGACTCATACAGCCAGAGAAAGAAGCATGGACTAAGGATTCATAAGTTAGTTACTCAAGTCACCGGAACATGTTGTCTCAGAAAGGCAGGTTCAGAAAACAGGTTGTCTAGACACCAAGTCTTCATTCCCGTCTCCCTCTTATTCCTCCTTATCACCCATCAGGTATTTTTGCCTTCAAGCACATTCTATTGGAACTTCTAAAGTCTACCAAGGACTTTCTAAAAGACCCAAGAAAATTCAAGGCCTTGTGTATGCTTATCCTAAATGATTTAACATCAACATCAAAGGTGAAGAGGGGTCTGAGGCACTGCACTCTACTGGTTTTGTGTGTTTCTTAGTTTTTGAGCAGGTCTCTCAAGAAGTAGTCCAGACTGACATTGTACTCACTAGGCAATTAAGAATGACCTTGAATTCCTAATCCTTCTGCCTCCACCTCCCAAGTTCTGGGAGCACAGATGTGTGCCACAAAGCCCAGTTTTATAAAGTGCTAGGAATACAGAACCCAGGCTTTTGTTGATGTTACATAAACACTCTACCCACCAAGTTACATCCCTAGCCCTCTACTCAGTTTTCCCATTATTTCCTGTCTATATTTTCCCAAATAACTGTTTTGTAACTATTTTCCTTGGTTGGTTGGTTGGTTGGTTGGTTGGTTGGTTGATCCGTTGGAAGACTGTCTCATGTAATCCAGACTGACCTCAAACTTTTACATAGCCCTGGATGATCCTGAACCTTCCTTCTCTACCTCCCAAGTACTGGGATTACAAGTGTGCATCACCATTTCTGATTTTTCCTCGTAGTTTCTTGGCTAGTCCCACCTTCTGTCCTTTGCAAATTGGAACATCACAGTCAAGTCCTCATGCTTGATCTAGCTGTCTCATATACCCTCATTGATCTGAACCATAGTCCTCTCTCAGGAGGACAACAGTTGCTTCCCAAGTGATCTCCCCACTTTCATACTTTAGTCTGTTATTCACACTATAGCAGTCACGTAGTCCTTTGAAAATATAAGCCAAGACATGTCCTCTCTAGAATAAAGCCTTTCTGGATACGTTCCATCTCAGTTAAACCAAGCTAGAGCCCCAATGGTAGACTTTATGACCCCTGCCAGATCTGATCTCTCTGTGCACACTCTGTCAGTCTCTTCTACTTTTAAACTTCTTCATGAACTTCTTGTCTTTGAGGCATCTGTTGCCTCTAGTTAGCTGTTCTCCAAGACATGAGCCTATCTTGCTCCCTGTACCTGACAGCTATGGTCATAATAGTGCTACCAAACTGAAATATTCCTTGTACCCTCTCAAGGAGACCTGTCTGTAGGAAATGTAGCCAGGTTTCCATACCTAGGCCCTCTGAGGCTCTCTAATTTATTCTGATTTTTTTCCCCATAGTTAAGATTAACTTCTAATGTGCTAGGCAATGCTATCTTTTTGTGTTCCTGTGAAATGCAGGGTCCATTCACCAATGTCTTTCCTGCCCCAAGAACTATTCTTGAAACTCATTAATTATTTTGTGCATTAAATATGTACCAATTATACGGGGCTGGAGGGTTGCATGCAAAGGTGTGCATGTGGAGCCCAGAGTTAGCAACTATTTTCACAATGAAAGTTTATAATCTGGGACTCAAATTTTTGTCATGGGAGACTGGGCAGTCATCACTGCTGAGATGTACTTGAGAAAAAGAGAAGCTGTCTTTTTCAAAGCCTTGTACGGTATGGTTTTTTTCCCCCCTTTACAGAAAAAAATGAAGCTAAGCCTTTTACTCTTCCTCCCTCCCCCCCACCCCCACCCCACCCCACCCCCGCCTCTCATGTGTGTGGTACGTGTACCCATGCATTAGCAAAAAACAAAGGAGGATGGCAGATGACCTGCTCTTTCTTTTTCCCCTGAGACAGGTTTTCACTAATCCTGGAGCTAGACTGGCAGCCAGAAAACTCTATCCATCCTCCTGCTCCCACTCCACAGTGCTGGGGTTTGAGGCTTGACAGGCCACCCAGGGTTTATATGTGGATGCTTAAGATTCAAACCCAGGTGTTTTTGCATAGCAGGTATTCTTTCCTGCTGAGCCATCTCCGAAGCCTGCCTTGTAACAGAGAAGTGAATATGCCTAAAATGGCTTTGACACATTCAAGGAGGGAGTACAATATAGTCCAGTGGGCCAGAACCCAGTTGATAGACAGTGGTCCACTAAGCAAGAAGCTCAATTCCAGCTGTATGAGCAGTTGCTAGCCTTGTCCATTGGCCTAGGATATTGTCTATTGTGATATGGGCTCAGAGTGTATTCCAGAAACAAAACAGAAAACTCAAACATCAGGAAAAAGACTCTGTCAGGCAGACTTTCTTCAGCTGAGTAGTCACTTAAGAGTATGCTACAGTCTTGATAATAACTCCCCTTGCATAGCACCATCAAGCTTACAAAGAAAGGCTTGCACAATTATTACACCCAAGGGCTCAAAGACACAAAGTGATCTTGTAGGTCAGCTGAAGTGTCTAGCCTTTTCACTGCCTAAGAATAGAAAGAGCAGCCAGGCAGAGGCAGGTGGATCTCTGTGAGTTCGAGTTCCAAGAAAGCCAGAGCTACACAGAGAATCCCTGCATAAAATACAACACTAATTAATTAATTAAAGTTTCAAGAACAAACAAAAATGCAAATAACACAGATCCTGAAATATCACCGAGCAACTTCTCCAGTGAACTGCCTAAGACCATAGTTAAAATGCAACCTGGAACCCTGGTTTTTCTTCCTGCTAGTCCTGGTTGGCCTTAAAGTCGTAGCCAATCTTCCTACCTCTGCCTCATGAGAACTGTACTCCCACCTCCAGCAGGGCCATGCTGTATTGCCTAACAAAACTTATTCTGGACCTTAATCTTCCAGAGATGAGAGGTGACTAGTGAGGCTCCTGCTGGTCTTCTGTGTTCTTTTGAATGCATCAAATGACTGCCTCTCTATTTTCTGAAAGCCACAGATGCACAAATACACACATGGAAGTACAGGTGCAGTGGGGACTTTCCCCAGTATCTTCTGATAGAATCAAAGACCATACCCTGTCTTCTCCAACCACTCAGGCTTGAGAGAATATGGTGATCAGGAGTTCCCCATTGGTGCCCCTAAACCTCTGCTTGCCCCAGAAAAGCTTTATTTCTATACAAATAGCTCTATCCATCTCACATGCCTGTCTCTCTTGGTAGTAACCCAATCTGAACAGGCTTTGAATGCCACAGCTCAAGCATAGCTCTTCCTATAAACATAGACGAGTTGCTTTGGTAGTTACCTTCTGCCTCCAGTCTCTATGTCTTTCTGTATGGGGAAAGAAATTAACTTCAGCAAAGACAGAGAAGGAAAGGGAAGAAAATGTTCCCAGGAGAAGCTGTTGGTCATGGCCCAGGGCTATAGCAAGCAGAGTTCCTTTCATCCTTTCCCTGTCCTAGGGTCAGAAGCCTCTTCTGTACATGTGTTCCTTAAGGTTCCCCACAGAAATAGAATGTATATGGACGGAGACAATTATGTTAAGGAATTAGCAGCTCTGTGACAATACATTAATGGATAAAAGTGTTGCTGCCAAGCCTGATGACCTGAGTTCGGTTCCCATGACTCACATGGTAAGAAAAGAGAATCACCTCCTGAAGATAAATTGTCCTCTTATCTCCATGCAAGTGCTAGCTGTGTGCTAACTTACACAAACACAAGAAGCCAATAAATACATACAATGTTAAAAAAAAGAAACTGGCCAATGTAGTTAAAAGGCTGCTGAGCCCACACTGTGCTGGTGGGCAGTACTAGAAAGGGTGGCATTGCAACCCAAGTGCAGAAACCATCTGCTAGTGAATTGTTGCTCAGGGAAGGTCAAGGCCTTCTGACCTTAGGGCAAGATCCTCCCACTTCATGGGAAACAATGCTGTTTGACTCAAAACTCACCTATTTAGGGCTGAGTGTGGAGATCAGTGGTACATCGCCTCCCTAGCATGTGTGAGGTCTTGTGTTTCACAGCAGCACTGAAAGAAAACAACACATCCATTTAACATTAATTTTATCAAAGACATCTTTTTGAAAGCAGCCATAATCATGTCTGGCCAAATATCTGAGAGTTGGTTAGGCCAAATTGATGTATAAAACTGTTATAGCGGACAATATCATGATTTTACAACTAGGACTTGAAAAACTGGGTCCCAAAAAGTCTGTAGGTCTTAGTCAAGGTTACCTGCTGCTCACCCAGTCTGCTTAACCAGTTTGTGTGTTTGTGTGTGTGTGTGTGTGTGTGTTTGTGAGAGAGAGAGAGAGAGAGAGAGAGACATGCCAGTGAATAGAGTCAAATGTCATTCCTCAGGCACTTTGTTTTAGGAGACAAGGTGCCTCACTGGCCTGGAACTCACCAAGGAGTAGAGCTCCCAGCCACCTTGCCAGAATTGGGATGCTAAGCAAACAATGACTCCAGGCTTTGTCATATGAACAGTAGGGATAGATTTAATTCTTTGTGTTTGAAGAGCTAGCTTTTCCTGATCTGAACTACTCTGGGCTTCAGAAGTGGAGTCCTAATAGTGTCAGGTTACAAGCCAGGGTGGAAATTTGTCTGTTACATCTAGCATTCCCACCACCTGGGATTTCTAACGTGTGTTTCCCAACTGCATCATTTTCAGTTTGATAGAATGTAAATTTCTCCTTTTTTTTTTTTCCTTTATCCACTAAGACCATTTTAAAACTCAATTCAAAGATAAAAAGTCATATTAAGAAACTGACTTAAAACTATACAAACCCTTCCATATCAAAATGAGCATTGTATATAAAAACAACAAAAACAACAAAACAAAACAAAAACCAAACCTACCCCAGGCAACAATATACTCAGGCATCACTTAAAACTCTATTGTGTCTCCTCTCCTTAAATTGCCTTCAGGGAGGGCCTGCATTTCTTGCTTTTCTGAAGGAGTTTTAATGTTGGCAAAAATCTCATTGTTTGATTTGATTTTGGGGAAACAGCCTGAAATCGTCTGGAGCCAGTGCTGAAGGAGGCATGTGATGAAGTTAACAAAATGTAAATGAAGAAAGGGGGTGGGGAGCTAAGGAGATGCCTTGGTCAGTAAAGTGCTTTCTGCTTGAGCATGAAGACCTGATTTCAATCCCCAGAACCCAGAGAGAAAGCAAGGCATGGTTATGTGTGCTTATAAGCCAGGCTCTAGGAAAGGAGAGATGGATGGATCCCTGGGGCTCACTGGTAAGCTAGCCTCCTCTACTTAGGTAAGCTCTGGGTCAATAAGATGCCCTATCTCAAAATATAAGGCAGATATATTCTGACATGAAACATAGGGAATTGTCCTCTGGCCCCCACATGCACATACATACACACACATGCACACACACACACATGCATGCACACATACACACATGCATGCACACATACACACATGCATACACACACACACATGCGCACACACACACACACGCGCGCACACACACACACACACACACACATATACACACATACACACACATAATCACACATTCTCAGTACACCTGAATTTTCATGTGTTTGGCTTTGTTTTCCTAAGTGTCTATGTGTGCATATTGTGTATGTATTAGTGTGTGAGAGGGTGCACCTGTGCACACAGAAGCTAGACGACAACCTCAGGTGTTATCTTCAGGAATGCTAGCCACTTTCTTTAAGATAGGGACTCTCATTAGTCTGGAGCTCTACAAATAAGTCAGACTGGCTGGCCCCTGAGTCTCAGGGATTCTCCCCTCCATCTCCCTAGCTGTAATTCCAAGAGTAGTCCCGCCGGGCGTGGTGGCGCACGCCTTTAATCCCAGCACTCAGGAGGCAGAGGCAGGCGGATTTCTGAGTTCGAGGCCAGCCTGGTCTACAAAGTGAGTGCCAGGACAGCCAGGGCTATACAGAGAAACCCTGTCTCAAAAAACCAAAAAAAAAAAAAAAAAAAAAAAAAGAGTAGTCCTCTTTACTGAGGAATTTATATGGATTATGAAGATCAAATTAAAGTCTTTGCCCTTGCTAGGTAATCTGTCCACCAGCTGAGCCACTCCCTGAGCCTAGTGGCTTTCCTTATGTAGATAGAAAGGGAGCTTTAGAGATATGACAGACTCATTATGAACAATGACAGGAAAGCCCGAAGAACACCAAAGTTGGAGAAAGTTGCCTTTTAATGATTCCACAGGGCAGACAGTGACCTTTTAACAACCCATCCTCCTGTTAATAACCATTCCACATGTGAAAGGTCTTAAAAAGGAAATTCATCATTTTTTGGCCACTAGAACCAGATTAAGAACATAGAAGACACTACACCCTTTAGTCCCAGGATTTAGAGAAGTCAAGCAGGGACTAAGCTGGAAGCTTCATCCCTACTGGCTAGTTTGTATGGTATCAGAAGATGGGGCACATAGGCTGCTGGAGGAGAATTGTCAGCAGCAGCATTACTCAACTGTGGACTCCACGTACAACAACCCAGCCAGGCAAGATGAGCCCACTGCCGCAGTAGTGGCAAGTCTTGTTATGGGAGTAACCAAACTCTCTCTCTGATTGGATTTGAAAACTCACATTTTATACTACAAACCTAGTCAAAACTCATGATGACGGAGTCGTCAGTCCTGGTATGGAAGCTACTGCTGTTGCTGTGCTAAATGGACACAATGTAACTGTCAAACCCTCTTCTAAATAATTATGTGCAAGCTCATAGCATAGTCTTGTTGTCAGCCAAGTGACAAAAAAAGCTTCTTTTTGCAGTGGTTAGCAGGTAACAACAGAAACTGGTAATACTGAGAATAACAAGTGTTTACCCTGAGTGAGATATCTATATCACCCCAGCCAAGCCTCAGAGAATACTAGGGACGATGGAACAGAGAGAATGGAAGAGCTGGAGGAAGAGGTGTGGAGTGGGTTGGAAGGCTGACCTCTGGACTTCACAAGGGTGGTGCAGTGTGGAACTCACAGCAACTGTGATCATCTGTACTGAATTGGGCCTCTTGATATCTGAAAGGATATGGGTTATACATTAATGGTTTGTGGAGGAGGGAGAAAAATTTTCTCTAGTGGTAGCCACTGGTAAGGAGTCTAGGTACCTATAAACAACCCTAAGGAGACTCACTGGGTCATGAAGAAAAAGAAAAGGCATGAAAACAGAAAGCGAGCTGTTGAGGAAGAGATTAAGGGGTAGTAGGAGAGAGCAACAAGAGCAGTAACAAGGGCAGTAAAATGGTACAGAAGCTAAAGGCTCTGACCATTGGGCATTACAGCCTGGGTTTCAACCCCAGGACATACATGGCAAAAATAGAGAACTGGCTCCAGCAAGCTGTGGCACATGACCAGCTCCCCAACCCCCACCACCCACACATACACCCACACACATAGCCCCCCCCACACACACACATAAATAACTAATAAAAACAACAGTTTGAGAAGAGAAGGTAAACAGGATGATATGTGGATATGATCAAAATATATTATGTACATGTATGAAAATGTCATTATAAAAACCATGATGTGTATTTTTAATATATGCTAATAAATATATTTAAAATTCATCAATACTTGCAAGACTGTGCTGTGGTGAAACACTCTCACGTAGTCTTTGATTCATGTCAGCCTCATAAAGATTGACAGAATGTTGTCCTATACTGCCTAGAACTGCAGTCCAGATAATATTATAAATTTCCTTTTTTTCTCCAACCTGATGGTATAAAGAGATAATCAGTCAAAGAGTTGTTCTCTAAAGTTAAGTATTTCCCCTTTTTTGATGAACATCACTAAAATTCGTGAAAGAAAATATTTCCCCCCAAAGCAGATGAAACATCCTGTCTTTAAAGTTAGCACAGAATGCCTTTCTATTACCCAGCTGTGTCTCTTAATGTCCCCTCATCACTCCCCTTACAAGTCACACAGGGAAGTCCCCTTAGACTCCACACATAATTAACTCTTGACAGAAATAAGCAGCCTCAGCCTGAGGCGTCCTTAAATTTCATTTAAGAAATTCCAATTTCTGAAGGGGAAGATTAGAGGAAGGGAACACAGGCCTGCCGTTCTCACAGCAGGCCCAGTGGCTGAATTTTACAGGGATTTATAAAACTGTCTCCAGCCAGTCACTGGTGCTTGCTGTGCATCTGCTATGTGTAGGGTCCTGGATATGTATATGAGGAGGGAGCTGCAAAGTAGTGTGGAAGAAGTGTAAATAGAGTCAAAACCTGCCCTTGCCTGGGGTCATTGCACATCCTAAATGAGATCTCTAAGTGAAGACTGAAGAGCTAGAGGAGATGATGAATGGGGGGCGGGGGGGAGAAGGGGGAAGTCTGTCCAGTATGAACAGCGAGACTCCAGCAATAGATGTAAATAACATACAGTCAGGTCAAACACTGGTGAGGTGAGGGTCTCTCCCATACCAGGCTAAGGATGACCTGGGAGGCTGCAGAGAAAGCCTTGCCTGTAGTTTACCATCCCCTTGGGCAGCTGACTACTAGTTTCCAGTATTGTTTGGGCCAGTCCTTAAGATCCACCATGGGGAGCTGTCTTTAAGGTGTGTGTATGACACTTGACACTTGCATAATGAAAGGAAACTGGAGTCAAGCGGATTAGCATAGCCATCCTCAGTAGTTGTCCACTGTGAGCAAAGAAGAGCAAAACCTCTGCTCTTGGCCAGTGCAGGACACAGGGCATCCATGACAAAGTCCTTTGCCACACCCAACATCTCGACTTGCGCAGCCACTTTTCTGTAATGATGTGTATACCCACATTGCCCTTTCTGTTTATCTCCCAACTGCACAGTAATCACAGGACTATCCTCCGTGTGTATTGCTGTTTAAGCTTTTTTTTTTTTTAATTAATTTATTTAGTGAGGTGGAAGGGTGTGTGTACGTGTGTGTGGGGGTGGGGGGGGGTGTGGGTTGAGGACATGCATGTGCCACAGTGTGCATCTGAAGTCAGAGGACAACTTTTGAAAGTCATTGCTCACCTTTTACCTTTTTGAGATAGGTGTCTCTTGATGCTTCTCTTGAGATGTTACTACAGGTTAACTGGCCTGTGAGCTTCAAGGCAGGTCTCTTATTTCCATCTCCACACATACACAGTGATGTACACTTGTTACCTAAGCTGGCCTTGAACTTAGTCTGTAGCCAATGATAGCCATGGGTGGCCTCCTGATCCTCGCTCCTTTGTCTCCTAAGTAATATGATGATAGACATGTTCCACCATGCCTGGTTCTTGTGGTAGGAATTGAACTCAGGGCTTTGTATGTGCCAGGCAAGCACTCTGCCAAGTGAACCATATGACCCCAAGGCATCAACTCACAAGTTAGAAAAGGGAAATCTACAGAACTTTATGCAGCCTACGGGAGATCAAATCATGTTATAAAGAGCAGCAACAGCAAAATCTCACTGTTGGGCAGTCAAGATCAGAATGATTAGCTACTGAGAATGTTGGAGTTGAGGCAGGCCAGATATTTTCACTCTCCTGTGACTGAAACCCACAACTAGGAATACATGGCACAATGTGACTTGGAATCCACACGTACTGATGCCCATGCCCACGTCACGAAATAGTTGCCTAAGCAATGTTAACCCTTCGTAGGCACCGTACGTACCTTCAACTGGTTTTTTCCTGTTTGGTTTAATGAGATTCTATTTCTGTTGTAATGATGTATTTCACTGCATGGAATTTGGAGAACACTGCTTTAGTGGTGGGCTGACCACTCAGCTTGCCTCAAGCAGGGATTCCCCTGCCTGCCTGCATGCCTTCCTGGCTGCCAGCCTGCCTGGGAAAGTGTGGAAACACTGAATCAGAGATGCCTCCCCAATCCAGAAGCCACAGTTCGCCTTGTGCTGCAGAACTGTTCCATGTCCACCCAAACAACCCTGCATATCTTACATCCACGAAAACTTCTAGTGGGAGGTTTTCTGAACAATACAATCCTATCTGCAAGACAGTCTAACAGGTAGTTAGCTTTCTGGCACGCAAAAGCTGTCAGGGTTTAGGAAAACGGATGTACGACAAGATGGGCTGTTAGGACATAAGGCCTGGTTGGAGGGAAGAGGTCACAGGGGATGGGTCCTGGGGGACCATGTCTTATCCCAGCTTGTGTGTTCACTCAATGCCACGTGGTCTCTCTCTCTCTCTCTCTCTCTCTCTCTCTCTCTCTCTCTCTCTCTCTCTCTCTCTCTCTCCAATGCAGCCAGACAACTACAAAGTCTCTAAAATAGCCAAAATAAGCACTTTCTCTTTTTAAATCGTTAGAGTCAGAGGCAAGCAAAAGTTAAGCTCCTTCTTCAAAGTACCAATTTCATCTCCCAAAGCCCCGTCCCTCGAGGCCACCTTGTCCTCTAGTCTTTACGGAGACCAATCTGAAGGCCCAGGCTTTTCCTGCTGTAGCTGTACTAGTGGAGGTTAACTTTCAGAAAATCTTAGCCAAATTGGATGTAAATAATGTAAGGTTTTGTAAAACTGTTTGATTACCTCTAACGGTGTGTGTGTGTGTGTGTGTGTGTAGGAAAATGTTTACAATTGCAGCTTAGGAAGAACTTGAATGTGGTGGCATCACAGAAATTTGACTTATCAGAGTTCACAAACCATTTGCAAAACGTATCAAGCATCATCTGTGTCAGGGATTGTTGCAGATCCTAAAATTAGATAATTATCTTGAGATTCCTGGTTTCAAAAAAACCTAAAGTCTAATGGAATGATAAGCAAGTGCTTCCCCTTCACTGGGCTGGGTGTGGATGGGGGCTTTGTCACAGGCTTCCAGAGAGAACAGGAGGTGGAAGCTTTGGAGGAGACTGGAATCTTCCAGGGACTTCAGGGTGTGGCCCTTAAATTGATTTGAAGAATTAAGGGAAGAAAACAACACAGGCATTCTAAAGTAGGGAGAGGCAGCACAGGAGCCCGGGGGCATACAGCAAGACAGCAAGGTTGACTGGTCTCAGACGGCCAATGAAAGTCACCAGAAGAAACAGAAAGCTAGAGAAATGGCTCAGTCCCAGAGCATGCCTGTCTGCCAGTCCCAGAGCATGCCTGCCAAACATAATCAGGATTGATTTCAAATTGTATCCTAGCTACCTCTTCTCTTCCATTGTTCCTCAGGTTTTGAGAGTAGATTCCAAGGATCTAATACTACATCTCATCCTCACTTACTAAACATCTGTGCTCAGCATTGTGAAGTAGAGTGCGGAGCTGGGATCAAATATGGAGACTTCATGATTCAAATCTCACCCACGGAAACTTCTGCAATAGGGTCTTTTAGAACAGCACTAGTGTAGGCGGGAGGCTGATGTTAAGGGATTTAAGAAGACACATTTCTACCTACAGTTTATAAAATTCTTCCTTTGGGTTGGAAAGATGGTCCAGTTGGCAGTTGGTCAAGTTCCTAGCAATCATGAGGACCTGAGTTCAGATCACTGGAACCCATGCAAAACTGATGTTTTGTTGTTTTTGTTGTTGTTGTTGTTTTGAAAAGCATGTTTTTTAATCTCGGCATTGGGAAGGCAGAGACAGGAAAAACCCTGGAGCTCACTAACCAGCCAGCCTAGTGGAGTTGATGAACGCTAGGTTTGAAGTGTGGGAAGGAGAGGAAGGCCTGACTGAATGGCGTCCCAAGTAAATGTGTTCCTCTGACGTGGGCAATGCCACCGCCGTTTCAAAGACTCCAACGCCTCAGAACCATGAGAAAATCGCAAAGCAATGCTCCTCCCACGTGAGGCCACAGGAAAGGCAAAGCCTTCTTGTCAGTGTGTGGATGTTAACAATGTGTGCAGAAAATGTCCATCCTAGACTTCCTGTGCCAGATATGTATAACCTGGAGACTATTCTACAGAGACAGCTTCTGCCAAGACTGGTAAACCCTGCCTCCTGTTCGGCTGTATGTGATAACCCCACTTCCCTATTCAACTTTATACCAACATGCCAAGCTGCTCAAAGCTGCGGGTTCTCCATCAGAGAGCCAAGCGTACCCAATCCATCTCCCTGTGTCTGTTTATCTTTCTTCAGTCCCTTACCACCCAAGTCAGCTCTATCCCTGACACCGTTCAAAGGGCTTGGCAGCAGAGAGTGATCAAAGAAGGCAAACAGTCTTTCTGTTTTGTTTGTTTGTTTGTTTGTTTGTGACAGGATCTCTCTCTGTAGCCCTGGCTGTCCTGGGATTCACTATGTAGACCAGGCTGGCCTCAAACTCAGAAATCTGCCTGCCTCTACATCCCAGGTGCTGGGATTAAAGGCATGCGCCATCATGCCCAGCTCATGATACTGTATCTAGACTTCAGGCTTCCATTCACACACACACATGGGGGGCGGGGGGGGGGGAGAGGGAGAGAGAGAGAGAGAGAGAGAGAGAGAGAGACTCATTCTTTTAAGCACATCCCCAAATCATCAATGAGTGATGCACCTGTCAGTAACAAATGCTCTTTATGTTGACTTCACAATTTGTGAAGTTGTAAACTGTCCCTTACAAAGAAATGTTCTAAGGCTGAAGTCTTTTATATTAGCGTGTAATTAGGCTGACTTCTGAAGCCAAACCACTTAGAAACTTACTGCCAGCACTAGCATAGATAGCAGGGTAATAGTCATTTATATCCTTTGCACAGTAATCTGATAGCTGACTATGCTTTGGTCATTCTCGTAAGACTAGCTGGGGAATGAAATCAATCAGAGTGCATGAATTACAAGAAAAGTGCTGTTGGTGTCAATTACTTACACTCTCTGAATGTAAGTCTTCTAATTCCTGTTAAATCAGTAATGTTTCTAATCCTGCCGTGTTGTTTTAAATAGGACTGCAACTGCAGCTGCTGAGCATTGGAAGAGGGTAGGCCAATGCGAATAGTTAAGAGTCTCACCAGCTAACCAGCTAACAGTAAGTGGAAAGTCCACCCTGGCATCTACAAAAGGCTGAATTGTTTCTTTTTGTTCCGGGGCTCCCAATGCCCTCCTTAAATCAGCTCTCTGTGTTGTAAACACAGGCGGCTGAATGTGGGCGTCCCATCACCATAGAAGTTCCCAGCTTGCCCCTAGATAATGACCCTGAGTTGGAACAGGAAGTCCTGGCTGCACTTTCCCTTCTAATCTCCCCACCCCCAGTGTTCATGACTGCATTTCAATGACTCATAATTTCCAAGTATGATCAGCATGCGAACAGGAAAGACTCGGTCACCAGGCAGAGCACCAGACTGAAGAGCCGGCCAAGACCTCACCAAAATCAGTCAGCACTGATGGCAGGCAGGACATCAGGATAGCAAGGACTCAAAAACCTAGAGCACAAGAACAGCCTTTAAACTGCACCCGGGCAGTGCTGTTGCTTCTTCAACATGCCAAGCATGTGTCTTCCTTGCCTCACAGCACACTGAAGGATGTTCAGGGCACTAAGCATGCCACTTCCTTCTCTCACACCAAACTAAAGGGAGCTTGGGGCAACAAGCATGCCCCCAATTCACACCACACTAACTGGGGGAGCGTCAACGACATAGCTTTAGGCTATTGGTTAACTTTCTAGTCTCCAAAAAGAATAAAGTCTTTTCCGGAAAACTCTCAGTGAATAATGCTGCAGGATTCACACTGGCCAGGAATGGATCATGGGGATGCTGACAGAGTTGCCACAAGTCTTGGGGTTTCCTACACCCGAAGACCAGGTTCCATTTTACAGGCTGTTCTGGGCCTCCTGCCATTATGAAGCAAGCTCTCAAGCAGCGCTCTTTCACTGTTGAACCAGACTCAAACAGGAAACAACTCCACCCTTCCACTTTCGTGGGTAAAGTCTTATTTTCTTTTTAAGAAAAAAAAAAAAAAAAAAAACACATAACTTACTTGATGGGTTAGATCGGGAGCAAGACACAGAGAGAACACAAAGTTGGTTGGGTAGAGAGGTGGAGATGGATCGGGAGGAGTTGGGAGAAGTTAAGGGAATATTATAAAACATAATACTATAAAACATATCAAAGAATTAATAAAATATGTTAATGCAACTTTATAAAGTGTCCTAATCTTTTTTTTTTTTTGGTTTTTCGAGACAGGGTTTCTCTGTGTAGCCCTGGTTGACCTGGAACTCACTTTGTAGACCAGGCTGGTCTCGAACTCAGAAATCTGCCTGCCTCTGCCTCCCAAGTGCTGAGATTAAAAGCATGCATCACCATGCCCAGCTGTCCTAATCTTTTAAATATTTACATTCTTGTAGGTGTCAACATCTTGCGATTTTAAAGCTACCAACAGTTTACTGAACCCATTCTTTATTGTCTCAATCACACAGAATAGATGGATGAAAGGGACCCTGTGACAAAGGGTGACTATGCTTTTATCAGTTCAACCTCTCAAACAAATCAAAGAGAGAGATTCTTTTATAAAAAATATGTGTGTATGTATATATGTGTAGTATGAGAGAGACTGTACCCATAACATTGTACATGTGTGGAAGTCAGAAGACAACTTTCAATAGTCTGTTTTCTTCTTCCACCATGGGTTCCTGAGATGATACTCAAATCATCAGGCTTTTGAGGCAAGTTTTTACCTATGGAACCATCTCACTAGCCCAACAGCAAAAGAGTCATATCCTAAAGAGACTCAATGAACTAGTGAGAAGTTCAAAGTCAGGTCCTAGAGTTATAGCCACTTGGTCAGTTCCTCATAGACATACTTGGGAAACCTTTTGCTAGTGCTTGGGATTTCAATGTAAAAATGGGTGAGTAGGTAGATGATGAATGGATGGATACATGGATGCTTGAATGATGGATGGATAAATAAGTGGGTATAAGGGAAATAAATGATGACGATAGATAGATAGATAGATAGATAGAGAATGGGTCATGAATGGATAGGTTGTTTATGGGTGGATCATGGATGGATAGATGATGGATGGACAGATAAATAAGAGAATGGAAAAAAAATCAGCCAAAATTAAGTCCTGTGCAATTAATCATTATGAGACCACATAGGCCCAGAGATTAAATCCAAAGAAACTGTCAGTTCAGATTTCCTAAGTTTGGATTGTGAAAGACCACAGGACTTTTTTCTTAACTCCCAACTGGGTGTGGGGCAAAATTTGAAGATTTAAAGACCCTGGAAAACAAAAAACTCACTTTACACATACAGAAACTGAGTCACAGAAAGAACAAGAACATTACAGAGTCCTTTAACAGTCAACTTGAGCTGAAATAACTGTGGCCAGAATCCCTGAAATGTTTCTCAGAACCACCAGGTAAGTGGCATCTGTTCTGTGCAAGAGCCTCTGAGGTTCTTGTGTGGGTTAATTATCTATTTCCAATCTCTGTGACTGTAAATGGATTTAGAGAGTTTGTGTGTTAGGAAATTCTACATCATATCTTATGATAGCAGCAGAAGAAATGAACTTGGGATAAAAATCTTTTCAGATACAAATAGCACAGCAAACTCTTGAGGAATGCCAGGTGTGTTCACATTGTGGCACTATTATTAGCCAAGACTCTCACTGTTTTCCTAACTGCAGTCAGGTGCAAAGAAAAAAGACACCAAAATCTTCTATTTACCTAGAGCATAGTCTTTCACTCAGGAATCAAGTTATTTCCTGTTTCAATTTTTTTTAAGTGCCTGTTTTTGTAAAATGGCCTTTCCATAAATATATCTTATCAGGGAATGCTGTAAGATTCTTCCAACATTAGAAATGAAACTGTTCTGGTTGATGCCTCGAAGGCTTTTTGAGTGGGAAGAACACAAAGCAAAAAACTTCAGAGAATTGAACACACTAAATATGTTACTGAAGATTATTCTGGCTGTTGCTGGTATTTCATCCTTTTCTTCAGAACTGTAAAGAGCAAGGCATTCAAAATTTCCCACAGAGTGAACAGGTCTCAGTGTCTGGGTTGTTGCTTGAGCTAAGGAAGAAAGAGGAAACGGTGGGTGTGGGGAGCAAGGAAGCAGGGCCTAGTTTTTCTGAGCTGTGCACAGAGTCCTCCTGCCATTGGCCTTCCCCACGGTGAGCCAGAAATAAGAGACTACATTTGTATAAATTAAGAGCATTGAGAATGTAGCTCAGCATAGAGCACTTCCCTAGCATGCATCCTTCGCACGCTGTTTGTTTTTAAAGGCTTGATAACTGTGAACTAACATTTAATTGTGAGTGACATGGTGTCTTAGTCAGGGTTTCTATTCCTGCACAAACATCATGACCAAGAAGCAAGTTGGGGAGGAAAGGGTTTATTCAGCTTACACTTCCATACTGCTGTTCATCACCAAGGAAGTCAGGACTGGAACTTAAGCAGGTCAGGAAGCAGGAGCTGATGCAGAGACCATGGAGGGATGTTACTTACTGGCTTGTTTCCCCTGGCTTGCTTAGCCTGCTCTCTTATAGAACCAAGATTACCAGCCCAGAGATGGTCCCACCCACAAGGGGCCTTTCCCCCTTGATCACTAATTGAGAAAATGCCTTACAGTTGGATCTCATGGAGGTATTTCCTCAACCGAAGCTCCTTTCTCTGTGATAACTTCAGCTGGCCTCGAACTCAGAAATCCACCTGTCAAGTTGACACAAAACTAGCCAGTACAATTGACCCCTTCTCAACTTGACACACCAACATATCACTAGTAAGCCTCAACCCTTAATTTGTTATTCATCCCCAGGATCTAAACAACTTTAAAAGTCCCACAGTCTTTACATACTAAAAGTCAATCCTTTTAAAATGTCCAATATCTTTTAAAATCCAAAGTCTTTTTACAATTAAAAGTCTCTTAACTGTGGGATCCACTAAAATATTTTCTTCCTTCAAGAGGGAAAAATATCAGGGCACAGTCACAATCAAAAGCAAAAATTAAACTCCAACTGTTCAATGTCTGGGATCCAACTCACGATCTTCTGGGATCCTCCAAGGGCTTGGGTCACTACTCCAGCCATGCTCTTTGTAGCACGCTCGTCATCCTCTAGGCTCCAGATGCCTGTACTCCACTGGTGCTGCTGCTCTTGGTGGTCATCTCATGGTACTGGCATCTCCAAAACACTGCATGACCCCTTCAGTCCTGGGCCATCAATTGCAACTGAGGCTGCACCTTCCATGGCCTCTCACAGTGCCAAGCCTCAGATGCTCTGCGTGACCCCTTCATGCCTTCAAAACCAGTACCACCTGGGTGACCCTTACACCCCAAGTCCCGCTGCAGCAGGAGTACAACCTTGGCTATCTCTGGAACACAGCCTCTTTGTGCTTTCAGAAAACACTTCCCAGAAGATGTCACCTCAATGATGCTGGTCTCTTCTTAATCACCGCTAATTTCTTAGCTCCAGCTAACCAGCATCAATAGTCCCAGTAATGCAAAGTTTTTGCTTTAGTAGTTCTGGTATCTTGTTAATCACAGCTGATTCTTCAGCCCCAGCTAACCAGAACTACAGAATCTTCACAATCAAAACAGCAATGGCCCTGAAAAGAAAGAGTCTTTAATTTTCCCTCTGAAATTTCACAAGCCAGACCTCCATCTTCTGCACTGTTCTCAACATTATCTTCCAAGCTCCTACACAACATCTGACAGAGTTCTTAACAACGAATGGATCTTCAATGGAACTTCAACCTCAAAGTTCCAAAGTCCTTCCACAGTCCTCCCCAAAACATGGTCAGGTTGTCACAGGAATACCCCATTATGCTGGTACCAACTTCTGTATTAGTCAGGGTTCTCTAGAGTCACAGAACTTATGGATAGTCTCTATATAGTAAAGGAATTTATTGATGACTTACAGTCTGCAGTCCAGTTCCCAACAATGGTTCAGTAGTAGCTGTGAATGGAAGTCCAAGGATCTAGCAGTTACTCAGTCCCACACAGCAAGCAGGCGAAGGAGCAAGAGTGAGACTCCCTTCTTCCAATGTCCTTATATGGTCTCCAGCAAAAGGTGTAGCCCAGATTAAAGGTGTGTTCCACCATACCTTTAATCCCAGATGACCTTGAATTTGGAGATCTCTCTGTCTTAATCTCCTGGAATCCATAACCACTATGCCTCAAGATCTCCATACCAAGATCCAGATCAGAAACTTCTATCTCCAAGCCTCCAGATACGGGTCACTGGTGAGCCTTCCAATTCTGGATTGTAGTTCATTCCAAATATAGTCAAGTTGACAACCAGGAATAGCCACTACACATGGTAAGTCCTATGCTCGGCACTCTGTGTAAACAAGCTTCTTCTTCGAACTTTAGAGCTAGGTGCAATGCTTGTTCTCAGTTTGTAAGTGGGGGCTCTGAGAGATAAGGAAGCCTGCCCAGGCAGAGGATGACAGAGTTAAGGCAATAACCCAGGCAGTACGATTGCCACACTAACAGCCTGTTGGAGGCAGTGGCAGTCTTTTTCAGTGTAGGAGGGGTGTGCTTGTGGAGCCATTGGTGACTTTTGCTCTAGTGATGTACTTTACAGTTTGAAAAGTCAAATGATGTCACTTAGCACAGTGCAAGCTGTTCAAACTAGCTTCTGGACCTCAAGGGAGTCAAGATTTGCTCACTGTTTGGGTCCCTAGTCACGAGATCAGAGGAGCACCCCTCCTTAGAGCCCTGGAAGACCCGACCTACAGACACCCAGGATCCTAAGCCCAGAAAAGTGCATGTGGGGGTTGGCCAGGGAGACATGTTTACATTGATTGGCCCAAATGCAATCACATGGACACACACGTGTCATCTATCTTCGTCCTCAAATGGAACCGAGTGCTGAAACCCTGGGATTGATAGCAGCATTAGCTTCAGGGATAAACACCTTTAGTGGGATTTTTATTGAATTCCTTCTTTCTCTGATGCCCAACACTTTTTTATTTATTATTATTATTTTAGAATGCTTTAAGGAATACTGTCTGCAGATTCCCCCAAATCATCCTTCTTCAGTTATTTTAGACAGTGCACCCTGTACCAAAATGTGTCACTCTTCTCTCTCAAGCTGCCTCGGGAACACCACTCCAATATCTACTCACTCATGTGGCGTTAGCTTGTTTTGAGGCACTTAAAAAAAAAAAAAATTCTATGAATCTATCACTCCACCCAATGTCTACTGAGAGGAGGTGGCACTGACTTTTCTTGTTGCTGTGATCAAATGTTCAGCGAAAGCAGCTTAACGAAGGGCAGTTTTTTCTGGCTCCTGATCCAAGGGCTCTGAGTGCACTAAGGCAGGGAAGGCCTGCGGGGAGTTGGGGGGTGGGGGGGAAAGAGGCAGTCCTTCACTTTTAGGCCTCATTCAGGAAGTGTGGATGCCAGAGTTCAGCTGGCTTCCTCCTTTTTATTCAGTCAGGTCCTTCTACCTGTGGGAATCCAAGTTCAAGGGGTGGGTCTTTCCATCTCAGGCAATCTAATCTAGAAATCCTCTCAGATTAAGCCCAGAGGTTTGCCTTCTAGGTGATCCTAGATCCTGTCAAGTTGACAGGCAATACTAACAGCAACAGAGAAAAAAACTTCTCTCAGGTCTTAGCCTAAGAACCAAGCTTCTTTTGAGTTAAATTTTCTTTTTAAAAATCATATTCTGGATTATTGACACATGTCCTGTTTCCAATTTTGCTTATTGGAGTCTTATAGGAGTCTCGGAGCCCTAGAGGACTACGCACATAGGAGCCCTATGTGCACTAGACATAGAGCAGGGTCTGTCTCTCCAATGTTTACTGACATATGGATCAATATTTATGTCCATCTGCAAATGCTACTTGTTTTGCGATTTTCCTATCAGAAGCGATGTTCCTCTCACTCTAACTGTTCTCTTATTTCTTTTGTAGTGTTCACATTTTAGGAAGGGAGCTTCAAGACCATTGTGATTTAAGATGAGAAACCATAATTACCCCAGGTACCTGGAAGGCACTGGTAATCTGATAATATGTGGGACTTGGAATAGAAACTGAACTGGACTTTAGTTACAGGGACTATTCAGAGAGATGAATATGACAGATGTTCTGCAGCAGGCTCAGTGTCCCCTGCCCAGGAAGCTGTGTGAATAGCTACCCCTCTCAGGTCCATAGTATTCCTGGTGACTTTGTCACATCTCAGAGGTGAAAATGCTGAATGTCACAGATATAATGAAAATGCCCTCTTAGATTCTTTTCTTACAGAGGAGCTTTGAACGCACCGAACTAGAGGGACTAGTTCAGAAATTAGCCATGTGTTCACATTGAAGATCAACTGTGACCATGTAGCATAGTGGCATCAGTGACCCAGGCCACTCTGCCAGCTTTTACATATGACACTGAATCATAGGACTGCATCATCTCTTCTCATAAAATCAACCTGCAATAAATATTTCATACACATGAAAACAATTGTAAACTCCAAGAGTTTTGGTTAGTGGATTGTTTGTTTGTGGCACT
The DNA here is from genome assembly GCF_978045245.1 of Mus caroli. Classification (NCBI taxonomy): domain Eukaryota; kingdom Metazoa; phylum Chordata; class Mammalia; order Rodentia; family Muridae; genus Mus; species Mus caroli. The sequence goes on along the minus strand of NW_028227258.1, from coordinate 140,031,275 downwards.
CTACACTGTAGCCCAGGCTAGCCTTGAACTTTGTATGTAGCCAAAGTTCATGAACACGAGCTTCTGATCCTCCTACATTCACTGTCTAAGGCCCAGGATTACAGGAATGTGTACCATACCAGATTCATGCAGTGCTGGAGATCAAACCTGGATCTTCTGCATACTAGAGAAACAGGCACTCTACAGTCTAAGGTATAGCCTCAGGCTTCCCCAAAGGTTTTTAGGAATAAAGAGTTGTGTTTAGACAAAGAGCTGGAAGGTGACCTACACAATCCAGGCTAGCACTGGAGGTGCTCAGAAACCCCTGTGATCAAAGGAAGCTGCTGATCTCTCCACTTTGAAGAGCAGATCATTTTTACTATATGAAGGTGGAAATTTGTATAGATGGGATGCATTAATATTAGTGGGAACTGGCTGCGGTCCCTGGACAGTTAATCCACCTCTTGCTTTCAGGAATCTGATCCACCCTAAGAACATAGCAGTAGATTTTCCAAGAGCAGGCTGGACAAGAGTAGGTTGGCTGCACCAGTAAGCGACTAAAAAGTCTTCGTCAGCCTGGCTGAAGCCAAGAACCATCTCAATTTCCTGATTGCCTAAGTCAACATGCCAAACTCACAGAACCTCCCAAGCGTAGCAAGGGAGGGACTGAGCCCACCACATTATAAGGCTTTGCTTATAGTTCATAAACCGCTGCTAAAAATGTATTTTATGGTGAAACAGGAGATTAGCTAATCTACCAGGTTAACAGAAAGCCATCCTCAAATGTTTCCTGTGTACATTGTGAAACCTTGAGGTGACAGAGAAGTTCCCCATGCCCCCAGTGTCCCTCCCATCTCCCCCATCCTGACTTTATCTGAGACAAGTTACAGGCAGACTGCCATTGTCTAATGGTTCTTGGTTCCTGCTTCCAGATTAAATCTGCTTAGAAAAAGAAAAAAAAAAAAACTAAAAAATATTTAAATTTTGTTGTGTGATTTTGATATTTCTGGAAGAAGGGACATTTAGTTTAGTTTTGTTTTGTTTTGTTTTTACATTGAGTGGATGGTTTCATTTTGTGTGAGATACGCATGTATAACTCCAGAAACAAGCAACAACAAAAAACCTATCAAGCAAAACAAGCAAACAAGCAAAACAAACTCAGCCTAGTTCTGCCTAGCAACTGGCCACTGAAGTAACTAAGGACGCAGACACCTGGGACTGGACTCAGACACATGACAGGAAGCAGGCTTCTCCTGGGCTTCACACACTGAAGTCCCACCCATGTAGATGTTTTTCTTAACTCACAGTCAGTGCCATTAGAATTCTTTTCAGCCTTCCTTTATGAGACCATTTTGGTTTTTGGTTCGGTTTGACTTTTCTTTTTAGGGTAAAAGCATGGGAATTTCCCAACTGCAATGTTCCACCTCAGACCTCATACTGTCTTCTTTCTCTTCTCGTTCTGTTTGCTAAGCAGACCATGAGGTAGGCACATCTCCGTTATCTGGTAGCCTTTGGGTAAGGACTGAGAAAACTTTGACAAGCAACTATTCCAGGCAAACAGAGTCTGGAATCATAAGAACACTTATATTCACGCATAACTAACTAGTGTAGTACTAGTCTAAAACGTCTCCAGCGTTAGAGCTGTGACTTTACTCTTTGCTGTGCGGTGCCTATGTTTGTAGTGTTCACATTACATGGTCCTCAGTCACTCTCCATGTTCCGCTTTGAAACAGGGTCTTTCACTATGTCTTGAGCTCTCTGAATCAGCTAGAATGGTTGGCCTATGGATCTTAACGTGAGAGAGTTTTTTGCTAACAAGAGCTCATGCTCTTTGAGCTTCCCCCTTCCCTTTCGTGCCAATGAGCCAACTGAGTCATATTGTGAAATCAAGCTTGCACCAGTGGAATGAGACACAGTCACCTCCTGTATTAGAGATAAAAATCAGAGGTCACTTGGCCATGTGTGTGTTTTCTAGCCCCGTCTGGGTTCTGGCATGCCCTTTGTACACAAAGTTCCTCGCCACGTTGCGTTTGCTTTGTTTGTGTGTTCCATTGTTTGACACCATGATTATTCTTTTCCTGTCTTATCTCTCCAGTACTTGCTTTTATATGTGTTCTGAGGACCAAACTCAGGTCGTTAGGCTTGCAAGGCAAGCACGCTACTGACAGAGCCTTCTGCCTCAGCCTTGAAGCTGCATTTTGATATTGCTTAATCTTTGATATAAAGGACTCTGCACTGAATCTTTCCATGATAAACTGCTGTCTTACCTGACCTCTCCCTTCATCGTTTTGCTAGTGAATTTGTTGTCATATGTTTAATTAGGGAAGACTTAAACACTCCAAACTTAGATCTGACAGAAGACTTGCCCCTTCCCCAACAGCACAAGGTTGCGCCTCCTTGGTTTTCTTTGTGCATGAAAATGTCAAAGCAATACTGAACAAGTGTATTAAATTGTATAAATCTTGCATGTAGTTAATTCACATACTGTTCACACAACAAAGCAAACAGCAGTTCAAAACAGAGAAAGTTAAAACCACAGCTTCCTGAGTCCTGTTTACAGATCTCATTAGTTAAGCCAGAGCCCATCTCCCTTGACAGTTCCTGTTAGATTTGTGTCCATGACAAGACACAGAAGTTCTGGGTTGCTTAAAATACAAACCAAACCTTGAATTCCAGCCTCATAGCTGCTTGGGGAGGGAACAGTTAATTTGAGTGCCTGATCTCTAACTAGACTCTGAGGCCAAAGATGAAGAGGCAAGATTTCAGTGAAAATGTTTAGATGACACATACCACACAGCTGGAAAGAGGAACTGAGGAACTGGAGAATTCGAATTATGTGTGCATGTAATCAAGAACAATAAATGTTTCTGTGTCCAGGAATAATAATTCCTCGCTTGTGGATATGCAAGCTGTTCATACACTATTCACCAGGATTCTCTCCCTGAACCTCAAAACAACAGGGTGCAAAGGACTGTCACTTTGCTAGCCTATGTCAGAGGTGAGAGCCAAAAGGCTCCAGGGGAAAGGGTCAGCCCCCTAGTAGTTTTTCTTAACATTCTCTTCATCCTCAAATCCTGTAAATTACGGCTTCGGCCACTTAACCAACTTTCTATAGGAACCCTGCTACTTACTCTGAAACACAAAGACAAACTGCTCTGGTTAAGAAAATTGTAACAATGGTTACATTGTTTCTCTCCCCTCCCCTCTTTGGCTTCCATTCTTTTTTTCCACTCCCCCACCCCCACCCCCCATTGCTTTTGTGACTCAGATTGTGTTAAAAATAAAAGGAAAGTTGAAACCAGGTGTGGAGTGACCAGAGGGTAGACATTCACCCTGGGACTCCCCTGCTCTTTGATTGGAAGTTCTGACAAGGGGAACAATTGTGTCACTGTGACCAATGCAGTGTCTTCTTATTTTCCTGAAAACATTTGTCCTTGCTTCAAGTAGCTTAGAGGTTAGAATGAAGGGCTGGCAGGCAGGATTTGTGGTGGCTATTATTAGAATTGCCACAGTTTTATCACACAGGGTTAGCCTGAAGCGGCATGGATTATTGGAGAGGGGATGTGACTGGAACTAACCTGTTGGTGAATGAGAGATGATGCATTCCAGGATGGTACAGCAGGCACTCTCAAGGGCCAGATCTCAAGGGCTAGCATGATGGAGAGGGTCTGATTCTCTCCTCTGCAGGGAAATGGCAGAAGAAACCCACTAGACCATCCTCTACAACTCCCCACAGTGCAGGCAGAGCCCTTCAAGAGATTTAAGTATAATTATAGCTTCATTAAAATATATAAAATATTTTAAGAATCAAAAAAATTTAAAAAAAAAAAAAACGTAAAACAAAGAGGTTTAAGCAAAGCTGGAAGAAGGTTGAAGTTTTGTTTTCCAGTTGGGATTCCAAGCCAGTGTACCAAGTCAGAAGTTCTCACTTTGTGCATGTGCACGAGAGTAGAGGTCGGAGGCCGGCCTGCGGGAGTCAGTTCTCTTCTACTGTGTGGGTTCTGGGATTCAGACTCAGATTGTTAGGCAACAAGTACCTTTATCTGGTGACCTCACTGCGGGCATTCTCACGTCAGATATCATAAGCCATGCTGGACCAAAGAATTTAGAAAAAGGAACTTTAAAAGCTCTTTGTTCACTCGAACTCCCAGTGCCTTAGGTCTAAATGGATTTCTGAGCAGAGGATAAAAGGCAAGGTATTAGGAAAAATGTTTAGACACTAATTCCAAACAAACAAACAAAACAATAAACAACAACAAAACAGCTCCAATTGCCTTCAGAGCAACAAAAAGAATGGAATGAACTAGACATATCAAAACACATTGGGTCAGTCTTGCATTACCCATGGAAATCATGTACCCATGACCCATCCATACCATTCAGTTTCTTGAACAGGTCTACTCAGTCCTAATTCATAACCCTGGGACGTATTACTTCAGGTACCAGAAGTTATGAAATGCTTTTGCCCAAATATTTGAGTGTCTAGAATTGAGGCTTACTGTTCTTTCCCAACCGGCCTTTACTTGATAATCCTGCTATTGCCTTCCTCTCCAACAATCAGGCCCTGCCAGCCCAATCCCTGCAGTGGGCTCAGAGTAACTCATTTCTTCAATGAGTCATCCACTTGTGTGGATAAACGTGTGAGTAGCTTTTTTCAAAATGACTTATTTACTTGTTAAAAACAAGAAACGCATGTTCATTACATCCCAAACTTTGTGCAGAACCAAATGAAGTAAGAAAACACATGGTCTTTGTCTAATGAGAGCTGGACAAGCAATCCACAGTTAATGTCTAATTACAACCTGTGCTAAGTGCTGAGGAAGAAAGGACAGAAAGCTGTAGGCCCCCTGTGCCCCAAATTGAGGAGGACTTGATATCTAAAAGTGAATGTTCCAGACACAAGCTCATGTTTTCCTGGATACCTCCAGAATCTCCATGCCCAAGTTCCTTCCTTGCCTGAGGAATTCTTACTAGACTTCCATCTAGAACATTCACTGTTTTCCCCAAATGCTGGTCTGTCTTTGTCACAGCTCAGCAAGCACCATCAAACCCCAGTGACCACAACAGAATGTAGTTACCACATTCTGACACATACCCTTTTATCAACTGGCCCCAATACAAGGGAACATGTTTATGGTTTTTCAGAGAAAAACTTTGAAAGCAAAACTAACTGAAATGAAGTGGATCTGTCTGAGGGTGGGAGAGAAGCATTCTGAGTCAGCTTAGGACCAATGCTGGGCAGATTCATTCTTTCTGCCCCGCCTTTTGGAATGGACCATCATTATTATAACATTGTATTATAACATTGTTCCAAAGGTGGAAAAACCTGCCCTGGTCTGCCCTGCAATTTTGTATCTGTGTCGGTGTCTAGAGGTCACTGAAGGGCCCATTGTGCTCAGCTGCCTGTGAGTGTGACTGGTAAGCTCAGTCATTGGTTTGTGTTGATGCTGAAAGTTTAAGAGCTTTTTTTTTTTTTTTTTTTTTTTTTTTTTTAAGGCTGAATCAAAATGTCACTTCTCCTTCAAAATGACTCTTTAAAATGCCACATGTGTGTGGTGGCCTGTGACCGCCTGTCATTTTGCCTCCTGTTCTGGTTCTTGGTTCACACATGGAAAAACTCATTAGCCAGGACATGCTAAACATGAGAGGGTGGGACAGCAAAGTGGGGGCAAGCCTAGGGTGGGACTATGTCTGTGGCTAGGCCTGCCGCCTCCTTCGTTGTCTGGTATTAATAATGGTCTACTCCGATGAGATTACCAACTTTTTAGTGAATGATAATCACAAGCCAAGCATCTAGCTAGAATCTGAGAATGAGGAGATAAAAAAAGATGCCCATAATCTCAGGAATTTAGAACCTCCTAGAGAGAGTGCAATTGAGTTTGCAATTACAATAGGACATACCAGTCTCACAGATAGAACCTGAGAGGGGCCATCTTGTCCAGATAAATATCAGGATGTAGGAAAAGAAGGTAAGGTCTAACTCAGTAGACAAGATATGAAAGATGGGGTCAGTAAACTCTCTCTCTCTCTCTCTCTCTCTCTCTCTCTCTCTCTCTCTCTCTCTCTCTCTCTCTCTCTCTCTCCTCTCCCCCTCTTCCTCTCTCCCTCTCTGTGTCTGTGTCTTTGTGTATGTGCCTCTCTCTGTGTGTTTATGCCTGTGTCTGTGTCTGTCTGTGATTGTAAATACCATTGTCATTAGGCTTCCGGAAGAGGGTATTTGTTACAATGTTGTCATGATTGCTACCTGACCAATGATCTGGAGCATACGATTGATTTAGAAGAACGATTTCATTTCTAAACCACTGTAACAAACACAAACTCACATCGACTTCATTTTGCCGATTGTAGACAAGGAAGAAAGCCTTCTTGGACCACTTCTCATTGACACATAGTTTTATTTATTTTCCCCTGCATTTATATCAGCATCTATAAAAAGAAATTTAATTAATTGAAGAGTTCATTTTTTAAATGACATAGTTATAAAAGCAAATATTCACATGTTTGTTGTTGTTACTCAAATTATACATGGGGAAGATGGGTCAGCAGGTAAGAGTGCATACTGTGGAAGGATGAGGATCCAAGTTCAAGTCTCCAACACCATATTAAAAAGCTCAGCTTGGCCAGACATACCTATAACACTGACAGTGTGGGAAGCAGAGGCAGGAGGCTCTCTAGGGCTTGCTGGCAACCAGTGGAGCTCCAGGCTCCTTGAGAGAACTTGTCTCAAAACAATAACTGCAGAATGATAGAGCAGCAACTTTTGTCCTCCATATTTTCACAGGCACAAGGACCTGCACACACACACACACACACACACACATGTGCACACATTGGTCTTATACATTACATATACCTTGCAACCTACACACACACAACTTTACAATGTATCCTAAGATCAGATGTAAAGTATTTTTTAACAGGCACATTCACAAAGCATGAGGCATGGTTCACTGTGGGAAAATAGCTCTGATTATCACATGGGCTCTAGATAATCCACAATTTCTCTCCTTTGAGACATATGGCAATTGAAAGCTGAGTGCAGATTTCATGAGTATGTTTTTTCAGTGATCAAATCATCTTAGCATTGCTACGGAAAACTTAATTAGTACTTTTAAAAATGTTTACAATCTTGTTAACCACATGGAAGAGAGTTTTACTCTAAGTCACAAGTATTAGCCTTCCACATCACAGCTACAAAAAGATCAAGATTTTCTTTTTATTGGAATCTGCTAAAGCGAAGCACAGAAGAGGAGACTGGATGGGCCCATCCTCTGCAGAATTTAACAGAAGCCATGTTGTTTCCCCTTGGCTCCTTCGTGTGGTACTTTGCTGAGGAGAACTGGCCTGTGTTTGAAAGTCACTGAAATTTATACCAGAGAATTTATAATGCCTAAAACAATACTGTGTGTCACACCTAACAAAAGATGACCTCTAGCAGTCAATCAAAGCAGATACTTAAGCATTCTGTTCAGTGTCTGTAGGATGAAGACAGCCTCAAAAGAGTCTTCTCAAATCCTCATCTAAATTTTCTACTTATACAATAAATGTTCAATAACCAGAGTCTACTTTTGTTCATTATAGTCTCCTCAGAGCAGGGGAGTTCATATTCTTCTACAAGATATGAAATTGGTTGGGCCTGATTATCAGTCATGAAGAGAAAGCCATTTAATTTCTTTATTATTTGAAAAATGGGTTATTCTACCTGGGAGGACTAAAAATCATAACAATAATAATCTCCTTTATTTGTTCTATTCAAGATAAAAAGCCTTGGTTGAAGTGTTAGGCGACTGTTGTGTTTTTGTCATTGTCTCTTTTTGTGTTTCAAGCATTTGATGAAATAATTGTTTGAAGAAATGTCAAGAACATAATCTTTTATGGGAAAAAGTCTTGGCTCGGGACCATTTTGCTGTGTACATATGCCTGAAGCAAGGGTTTTTAAACGTTAATTAAAAATAAATTGCTTCAAGGAATTCAAAATTGTGACAGTATTCAGTAATATCAGAAGGGAGAATTTTTCAAGAAAAAAATTATTAGTGCCCCAAACACTCCACAGACTAACGCGCTCCTTGTTTGAGGTAATTGTCATCTGTTCAAGACTCATCCTGAGTAAACTGGTCCCCATATTACTTTCTTTGACAAATCGAGGAAGAACAAGTCACTTCCTTCTGATTGTTTGGTATAGGCTGAGTGATGGACATACAATATTCCCAGGGTACAGTCTCTGCTTGGCCCAGAAAGTAAAGGAGTTTATCACAGAAACACAATCCAGCAGAAAAACTGTCCCTAGAACAATATGACCATGCAAGAAGATACGTGCTGTCTTCATGCTTTAATAATACAGCTTCCATCCTTCCACCAGATCAGTTTATTTGATTCAGATCACCCTCCACAATCCTCCTGCTCGTGTGTGTGTGTGTGTATGAGTGTAGTATGTGTACGTTTATGTGTGTGTATGTATGATTATAGTGTGTGTTTGTGTGTGATTATGTGTTTGTGTGCAACGTGTATTGGGTGTGTGTGTGTGTGTGTGTGTGTGTGTGTTTAAGACACCTATGTTTAAGACATTGGGTGTCTTCTTCTATTGCTCTCTACCTTTGTCGAGACAGGTTTTCTCATTGAGCCTGTAGCTTACCACTTGACTAGACTGGATAACCAGTGAGCTCTCCAATTCTGCCTCTTCCCACCCCAGCCCTAGGATTACAAATGCATACTACCACACACAGCTTTAACGTAGGTCCTGGGAATCCAACCCCAGCTGCTAAAAACTGAACTTTGCTTCTCGGCAAGACAGCACTAGCTTTGTAACCAGTAGTCATCTCTCCTGCCCCACTTTTTCAGATTTTTTTGAACATGCTTCTTAAAAAACTATATTATCAGAGAACTGGATGTTTTGGCTCAGTGGCAAAGCACTCGTTGGACATGTCCAGCCCCTGGGATCTGATTCTGGGTACTTTAAACCAAGCCAAATAAACCACTGTACTAGTTTAATATATCATATGGTAATTGTAGCTGATGTCTTCACTACAGATGTGACACTTGACCAATGAAAGATAGATGCCTTAGCCTGTCAGACTGTCTGCCCAGTGTTATAGCCTGAGCTACTTCTGGCCTGTGATTGGCTGCTGTGCCTGGCATCTGCTTTTCCGTAAGCACTCTGTACTTGGGATATCAAGTGTGACCACGGTGGTTTTGCCCCGAACTCAGGCTTTGTGCTGATTTGTTCCCAGCCTCTCACCTGGCTCCACTGACTGAGTGTATGTGGGTTAGATTCTCTCTGTAGGCCTGGAGCTGAAGGTCTCTTTCTCACTAAGTGTATTTGTCTATATGGAAATGAGAACCCTGACCTTGGGCTCATTAGCACTCTGAACAGCTAAGCTATTGAGTGGCTGGCATGTCCCCGAGATAACCTAAAATCATGTTGAGTTGATAGTAATATTAAGAGGTCAAAAGGCCGTTCTTCTCTGAGCCAGTCTGCCACCATGAAGGAAGGAAGGCCTTGGGTTCACACTCCTAACATCACTTCAGCGTAGCTTTCCCCTTCTGTGACTCAAACAAACACAAAAGTTCTCTAACTTTGGTGTGACTTTTACTCTACAAACAAGGATTTATGAAAAATGTCACAGTATTTCATTTCATCCCAATTATTTGAGTATTGGCCCTTAGTCTTCCTGGACCTTACCGAGTTGTACAAACACCCTTGGGGAAGTTACCCAGAACATAGCCCTCAGACGCAATCCTCTTGTCTTCACAGCAAGCCCTCCACACCACATTGTCATTTGAGCTACGAGGTCACACAGCTCCACTTATTCCTGCCAGCCTTGGCACAGATCTCTGGGGTGCAGAAAGCCCCAGTATCTGACATCAGCCTCTCCAAGCACACTAAACTCACTCATGTGCTGGCTCCCTGGAGGCTGCAAACAAACCGGGAAAGGTCTCCATGACTTGAAGGCCAGGCCAGATGCCATCATTTTTTTACCAGTCTTCTTCCTTCTGACTGCTTCTAACTTCCTAAGTACAGCCTGAGCATAGAGCTTTTGAAGGAAAAATGAGCACAAAGGGGGAAAGAAGAGCAAATATAAATTTATAGCTCAGTTATGCCACATACTCTTAACCCTAACAATACCAAACTTCTCAGTCAAGCTGTTACTGAGCAACAGTGAGAATTGAGGCAGTTTACTATAGGCACTTCCTGCAGCTTTGATTTCCTCATCTATAAAATGAGAATAAACTTCAGTCCAAGTGCTTTACAATTCTATTTTAAGAACTAAAGAGTAGCAATAATCTTGTACCTTTTCCACAACCTCTTTTCTGTTTTTTGATCTATCTATTATCCTATAATCCTGAAAAGGTGTAACAGTATTTTATAATGAGATAAAAATAAGTTACATAATGTTCTCTCATCTGTTTGGTTGGCATGCTCTCTGGACATGAGCACATGCACACACACACACACACACATATACACACACACTCTTTTACAAACATACCCTATGTGGAGCCAGTTGTTAATGTCCAGTGTATTCCTTTGTCAATTGCTACCTCATTTTTTGAGGCAGAGTCTCACTAAAACTCGAGGTCACCACTCACCAATTTGGACAGACTGAGCAGCAGCCTGAAGAAGCTTCCCATCTCCACCTCTACAGCACTGGGATTATGTGTGCATACCACCACACCTAGGTCTCACATAGGTGTGAGGAACGAATTTAGGTCTTCATGCTTGCAAGGCAAGCACACCCACTGACTAAGCCACCTCCCCAGTCCATGTTGTGCTTTTTAAATGGCAATCCAGCACTTATATCCTGATACAGTTTTTACAGTCTCTTCTATGTCTATTTAACTATTATATTATCTACCATATAGTCTCATGTTCTATTAGCTATTTTATATTCTCCTATTTTTCCTCAGGGCCAAACCCAAACTTCTCAATGATGTTAATCTGTGGCGGTTTGAAAGAAAAAGACCCTCATAGGCTCACAGGGAGTGGCACTATTAGGAAATGTGGCCATGTTGGAGTAAGTATTGCCTTAGTAGAGGAAGTGTGTCACTGGAGACAGGCACTCAGGTCTCAGATGCTCAAACTGGGCTCAGTTTGGCTCACACACTCTTCTTGCTGCCTGCAGATCCATATGTAGAACTCTCAGATTCCTCCCCAGCATCAGGTCTGCCTGTGTGCCACCATGCTTCCCACCATGATGACAATGAACTAAACCTTTGAACCATAAACCAGACCCAGTTAAATGTTTTCCTTTAAATATTATGTGGTCATGGTGTCTCTTCACAGCAATAAAACCACAAGATATGACCCTTTACTCTGGAAGTTACTAACCTAAGATTTTTTTCCTACCCCTATGTAAAAGAACTGCTAGAGATACCTTCCCAGCTGTGAGAAGGACTGTATCATTTTTCTTATACTGTCTACTCATGATGGCAGCATGAAAGACGTTGTGAATTTCACATATGATGCACTGTGGATAGCATATCCATTCTATGCCTGGTTAAAAGGTTTTAACCCATGAAACCCCAGAGTCAGCATCTGGATAAAATTTCCAGGGTCCACTCTCAGAGTCTATGGATGATTCAAAACTGAAACCAAAATGAAACAAACAAAAACACAACAACAACAACCAGACGAAGGAGATGAAGCTGCTTCTCTCCTTGGGTAAACCTGATTTATTTTCAGACTAATTATTAATCTGCATGATAGACAACAGCTTATTGACCAAAAGGCATCCTCTAAGAAAAGTTACCGTTTCATGATTAACCTTTAAAGCTAATCTATTCTTGAACTAAAGCTGCAAGCTGGCTTCCCTTCTCACCCAGCCCTTACAACCGCCATAGCAGGCACTCACTGTGACTTCGAGGGGATCCTGGCTTGATAAAGTCAGCTGTACTTCATGGCAAGGGATGTTAACTAGCATCTACTCTAGCCTTCCTCATGGATCCAGTTTTCTACATCTCTGAAAAAACAAAGCAGTCTTCAAGATGCTTGTACAACACATGATCAGGATAGACTACATGTGACAGCTATGGCAGGTATAACTCAAAGGCTGAAAGATAGCATCATGTTCAGATAACATTTTGCCTCCTTTTTGGTTTTTGTTTGGTTTTGCTGTGAGATAGATTTTTCATATAGCCCATATAGCCTAAAGCTCATTATGTAGTCAAGAGTGACTTTGAACTTCTGATCCTCCTATGTCCGCCTCACCAGTGCTGGGATCACATTCATGCACTACCATGCTAAGTTTATGCAGAACGAGGGATGGAACCCTGGGCCTCTGGCATTCTAGGCAAGTGCTCCACCAACTGAGTCATATCAAAGCCTTTGTCATGTAGTAATACAAATATACTCATCTGAATTCTCATGGAGTCTAAATAAAATAGATCTAATCTCTACATAAATGGTTGAACATTATTTTATATGAATAAGTTATTTCTTGTGTTTTCTTATCTTGACACAAGTTCCAAACCACAGACTAGAGAAATGCATAATACTGAAAGCAAGAATTTATTGTACTAAGAGTTTCAACTTGAGCCAAGCTTTGACTAATTCCAAAAGACTCATATTAATAATAGTATCGTTTAGTTTTTTAATCCCACTGAGTTCAGGAGCTATATGAGGTATCAAAGAATTTCACAGACAGCTGCTCTTTTCGGTACTCTTATAAAATGGTGCATATATATTATAACTGGGGTTTAAAAATGTAATTTTAGAAACTTGGAAAGGAACAAACACTATAATTTATTCTTTTTATTATAATGAATTCTAAGGTAGAATTAGGGTTACATGACTACAGCATGGATATTATGGATATTATAAGTCTTTAAGATTAAAGTCTTGGGAATTTTGTTTTATGTCAGTGTGACTTTTATTAGACGAAAGAAATGGCCACACAGAGTGACTCTGTAGTAGGGACTGCCAGTAGTAACATCAGTAGATTCTGTTAGAGTTTGAGCAGGTGGCTCCATCAGGAACCTGCTTGCCTTGCAACAGAAGGGTCTGAGCTGAATGCACACAGTGCCTGTAAATGCCAGGCATAGCTGTGATGATTGTGTGTAGTCCCAGCCCGGAGAAGGTGGCAACAGGGAGATTTCCCGGGCTCCATGACCTAGCAGCCGAGCTGAATTGGTAAGTTTCAGGTCAACAAGAGACTCATGTCAGAGATGCTGGATGGTGCTCCTGAGAATGACAATTGAAGCTAACCTCTCGCCTTCAGATTACATGCACACACACGAACACACATGTGAGCATAAAAGATACCCCTCTGGAGGGGAATGATTTTTTTTCCATTATAGAGTTACTTACGTTTGATGTTCTTTAAAATGGCGGTAAGCAGTCATTTCCCAGTGGTGCAGTCCTTTCTAGGAAGATGTCTAGTCTGTCATTTCAGTCAGCCCCTCTCCCCTGCACACATCTGTTTCTATCTACCTCTCTCTGCCAGAGCTCAGCCTTGTTCTAGTTTCACTCTGTTGCTGTGATAGAACACTCTGGCCAAAAATAATTCAGTGAGGAAAGGCCTAATTTATCTTACAGTTACAGGTCACAGTCCATTCTTGAGGGAAGCCAGGGTGAGAACTCAAAGCAGGGACTGGGAAACAGAAACCATGGAAGGATGCTGCTTGTTGGTCTGCTTTCTGTGCTCTCTGGCTCACACTCTTTCAGGTTCCTACTCAGTTAAGTTTCTCATACAGCTCAGGACCACCTGTCCAGAAAATGGAGCTGCCCACAGCAGGACAGGCCCTCCCATATCAATTAAAACAATCAAGACAGTCCCTCCAGGATCTATCCACAAACCAGCCTGATTTAGGCAATTTCCCTGCTAAGGTTTTTCTGTCAGAAGATTGTAGACTATCTTAGGAAGACAAGAGAAGCTAACTAGGACAATTTTCAACATCAACTCGACTGGATTTAGAATGGCCTAGGAGACACACTTCAGGATGTCTATGTGAGGTTATTTCCTGAGGAGGAAACACCTACTCTAAGTGCAGGCAGCTCTTTACTTGTCTAGGGCCTTAGAGCCTTAATAAAGGGAAAGGCTGAGAAAGTGAGCTGAGCTTCAGCATTCCTTAGTTATGACTGTGGACACTGTGCGGCCCACTGCCTCACTCCCCTGGTTCTATGTCTTTCCACCATGGTTTATTGTATCCTCAAACTATGAGCCAAGATCAACCTTTCCCCCACGAGTTAGTCCTTGTCAGGTACTTTATTATAGCAACGAGGACATTGGAGCCTGATATCTATACCTAGAGGATCAGGAGACCAAGTACAAAGGGAAGAATAACTTCCCAGCCTCCCTCTGCCCTGAAGACTCCCAGTGACACTCCCTTTCAGCAGCCATGGGTCACAGGGCTCCCCTATTTATCCCCTCTTGGTCCATCAAGTTCTGTGGAGCTTATAAGATATCCTTCAGAATAATATTTTAAACACACTGAGCAGACTTACAACTCTAGACAAGATAAAGTAATAATAACTTCCTCCTTGGGGAAAAAAATCCAACAAGTGCTCAGCTGGTACAGGCTTGTCCACCAAGCCTGGTGATCTGAGTTTGGTTATTAAAGAATCAGTCCACTTGGTGATGGAGAGAACTGACTCCCCCAATCTGTCCTCTGACTTCCACATGCTCCCTGGGGCATGCACATACACACACTCCCTCTCACCCAATTCACACAGAAAATAAGTTCTAAAATATTTTTAAATAAGAACTGGGGCATCTGGGGCAAACGATCAGAAAACAAAGACCTGGGGCTCTAAAGGTCTTTAGAGGACAGGCCTGCCACTCAGCTGAGAACGTACTGCCTCAGGCAAGCAAAAAAGTTATCTGTATCCAGGTAGAAGACAAAGACATCTAAACAAAGGAGATCGGTAAATCAGTAAGTCTGTCTTTTTATGAGGTCATCTATGTAAGAAACCTAAGAGAGGCTGCACAAAAGGTGTATGCAATTATAAACGAGTTTGAGAAAATTGCAGGATATAAAATCGATATGCAAAAGCCAATAGTGTCTTTAGCAACACTTGAATAGCCCTGGAAAGGAGATGATCATGATCAACAGTGGAAGAACAGTCTAGAAGAGGATGCATGGAGCTATGCATTCTCCACATGGGAGCTATGGAGCTATGGTGCTAAACTAGGAGACAGGAAAGACTGTGGAATCAAGGAGATGTGCTCATGTTCATGGCTCAGAGAAATTCAACAGAATGAAATCAGTGAGCTAAAAATACTGTCCACTGGCTAAGACTATGGCTCAGTTTTTAAAGACTTTTCGTGATTAACAAGAGGGCCAGAGTTAAGTTTACCAGACCTGATGTAAATGCTGGGTGGCTACGCAACACCCTGTGGAGAAGCAGTGAGTGAAAGTTGGAGAATAACAATGTGTATTAGCAATATTAGCAAACTTAACCAATAATCTATCTTCTTCCCATAGGTAACAGCAAATGTAGAACATTTAGCTGGTCTTCCTTAATAGACACAGGCTTCTTATGTGTTCCTGATACATGAAGACAATCCCCAGAATGGTGCTCAGGTCTGAAATAAACACTCTTTCTTAGGGACCAAGAATAAAAGCGTTGCCCCCACACATACAGTGGAATCAACTGAAGGCGTATTGTAAGTCTTCTGAAAAGGTTTCCTTCCTTCCTTCCTGCTGGTTTTCCTTTTCATCCTAACAGTGAAGGGAACAATGTGGTAAATTTTATGTGGGTTCCTGACTTCTAATGTGTTTCAGTCTAAGGCTCCGTTTTCAATCTCCACTACCAATTTAAAATGATTCTATAGCTAAGGATTAAAGAAAGCAGACCTATACCAGATACATTTCTGAGAAATAGGATGAATTTGTTTCTAAATAACATGAATTCTAAAAATAAAAACAGTCAATATTTATTGCAGAACTTGGCTACACATTTCAGATGATGGTTCCCAAGGGTAACTTAGAAATATTTCACAGTGAGCTGAAAACACCATTTTATTAACACAGGTGCAATTTGGGACATTGCAGAACCAAGCCTTTGAACATTGATCTTCTATTCTCTGAGTGCCCACATAGTTTCAGACTCTGTAGCAACATTCCACCAAGATGTGATGGTTGAGAGCCACGGTTACCTAGAAAGCATCTTGTCCTAGACTTGTGATTGAAGTCTAGGACGATATAAAAGTCTAGGTGAATATAAAAGAGTTAGCAAAGGCTGCCCTGCCTTGTGTGAGAGATGGGAAAGATAGGAAAAAACAGAGTGGCGTATATGCTGTGGATACATGACAGTGGTGAGGAACAGGCTGCTGTGAGTGACCTGTGCCATGGTGATATTCAAACCATGCTGCCTCAGAGGGCCATGTCTGGATTCTACTGAAGCCAGATGTGTGTCTGTGTCTGAAGCCAGATGTGCGTCTGTGGACTGTGTTACCACCGAAGGCCATGCAGATGTCTGTGAGCTATGCTGCAGCCTGAAATCACATTGATGTCTGTGGTCTGGGTGCCAGCATGTACCATATAAATGTGAATAACCTGTGCTGCTATCTAAGGCCATGGCTGTGTCTGGATTCACGCTTCACTGAGGACAATGTCTGGGTCATGAGATTAAATTAAATAATTAAATTGAATTAATTTTAGTTTAATTTTTATTGCAGCAAGGTCTCTGTTGATGTCCTGTGCTACCAACAATGGACACTTGGATATCTGTAATCTGTGCTACAGCCTGAACCATGTTTATATCCATGGGCTGTGCTGCTGCTATGGCCATATTGATGGGAGTAGCCTGTGCTGCCACTGGAGGCCATGAATGATGCCCATAGTCCAGGCTGCCTTGTCTGGTTTTTTTGGTCTTCTGCAGTCAGGGCCATGTTTATGGTCTATGTCAGAAACCATATGGATGCCTATGGTCCATGTTTCAGCTAACTGTAAAGAGCAAAACAGCTAGTTCTGCAGTGACGTTGGTGATTGCAGACACATAGTTGACAAGAGCAACATAAAAGGTTCTGCGACAATCCCTACTTCTACCCCAATCACCACCATTCCACCTGCCAAACCCCCACCTCAAAAGAAATAGCCTAAAACAGGAAACCACTGGAGAGAACTCTTAAACGTGTGATAAGGATGCTGAAGGTAGCTCTCCACAATTGATAGCTCTGCAGGGGTATGGGAGGGGAAGGACTCAGTTCTAGTTAAGCAGCAGGCCACTGACAGTTTGACCACGCTCCAGTCGGTATATAGATAGCACAGGTTGGACTTGAGTTGTTTTATTTTTTTGAGGGGGAGGTGTTTTATTAATTTAGCTTAATTTAATTTAATTTTAATCTTTATTTGGAGGAGTCACAGGGTGGGAAGGACCTGGACAGACGGGAAAATGAATGTGATAAGGGTGCATGATGTGAAATTCCCAAAGAATTAATAAAAATATTATGTTAAAAAAGAATTAACAACTCACCCAAATTAAATTAAAAATTATAAACACGAAGCTGGATATATTGTTCCATGTTAAGAACACATGTTATACAAGCTTGACGATATATGTTTGTATCCAAGAATCCACTTTAATAGAGGTGCTGGGAATGGTCCCAAGCACCTGTAAGCTCATTGCTGTGCGAGACAGAGATAAGAGGACTTCTGGAGCTTGCTGGTCACCAGCTAAGTACCAACTTCCAACTTCAATGAGAGACCATCTCGGGAACAGAGTAGAAATTGATAAAGTAGGATACAGGCTGTCCTATTTTGATTTCTTGCCCACATGTATAGGCACACAACACAAGCATATATGTGCATATAACACACACACACACACACACACACACACGGCATGTACGTGTAAGCAAATTATAAACACTGTGACTAGGGATGTAGCTCAGTTGATGTGTGCTTGCTTAACAGTCATGAAGCCCTGGATTTGATTTCCAAAGTTGTATAAACCAGGCATAGAGGCATATGCATGCAATCATAGTATTTGGGAGATGGAGAGATTTAGTCAACCTTAGATACATAACAAGTTCAAGCCCACCCTGGGCTACATATGATCAGGAAAAAAAAATCTACAGAGGATGAAAAGAAGAAAGGAAGGGAGGAAGGGAGGAAGAGAGGGAGGGAGGGAGGGAGGGAGGGAGGGAGGGAGGGAGGGAGGGAGGGAGGGAGGGAGGAAGGAAGGAAGGAAGGAAGGAAGGAAGGAAGGAAGGAAGGAAAGGAGGAAAGGAACTGTATATAGCAGTTCTCTTAAAACTCTTTAGCCAAGCTGATTCTACTCAGACCAGGAATACCTTGGAAGCATGAGTGATGACAGATACAAAAATCAAAGGTGTCAATGAACTTATTTTACCTCCCAGCATCTATGGAACTATGAAATTCAACATCATGGAATGGCTGCTATTTAAAATATGCACATTTGAAAGGGAAATGTGAAAATCCAGTAAGGCTGTAGGAAGAAGAAATAAAAGTTTACTGCTCAGAATAAGACTCAAAATCAGGTCATCTTCTCTGAGTGCTCCAGGTTGAATTGTGCAACAACCCTTGTGGTCAGACTTGCACACTGCTCTTTCAAGATCAGAGATTTTACGTTCTTGAAACATAATTTTATATATATGTATATATATATATGTTTATATATATATATATATACACCTGTACTTTGAGAAGAAATTCTATCCAAGTAAAACACAACAGTACCAATCTCTCGAAATACAGAAAGAAGGGCAATGTAATCGAAACATAATGCTGCTAGCCACCCCTCAGTGTGAAAGCTCTGGGGAAGTGGACTAATGGGGATAGCATAAATCACAGATAGTGAGTTACCTGTCTCTGACTGTGTAAACGTTTAAACCAGACAAGCTCAGCAGAACTGACCTAGAACACCTGCCAGAGTAAACATACTTCCTCTCCTTGTCACTCACTATGTTCTTATTCTCCCAACTAGCTCATTCATTCATTTGATTTGGTATTTTGAATCATAACACAAAGGGTTTCACTTTGTAGGTTAGGCTGACTGATGATCTTACCATCTTCTTGCCTCAGTCTCCCAGCATTAAGATTACAGTCTAGGGAAACCCTTTCCCCTTGCCTCACTAGAGCCTTGGAGAGCTCTAAGAGGGACTCAGGGCAGACGCTCTTATCCCATCCCACAGCTTTGGGAAATGAGAGCCAAGGAAGCTCTCCCAGATGCAGCAGTGGACAGTGAAACCTAGGCCTAGATGCTAAGGATCCTTCTGAAGCCCAGGCCTCTTTCTTTTCCAAAACATAGTCTGCTTGTATTGCAGCAAGATGGCACTTCTTAACTGAAAAAGAGAAAATGTCACTGGACTTATGTGAGTCCATTTCTTTAGTTCCCTTGCTTATCATTCCAATTCCCGGCTTACAATTTCTGAAAACACAAAAGGAAATGAAATAAAGAATAACCTCAAACACATAATAGTTGAACAGAATATAGATTTAAGAATGTCCTTAGGCATCGATTCACAAAACACAGCAGAACAAGGAGAGAATGGGTGTTAACGTCCCATTTAAAAAGCCAACCTTTGGGAGAGAAAGAGGCCTCCCATAAAAGTAAGCTGGCTTCTTCCAGCTTTAATCATAAGCATGAGACCCCAGAGCCATAGAAACTGTTCACTTCAGGATGTAAACAGTAAAAAAAGGTGTGAGATTTCAGTCCTTGGTCAGAAATCACATGGAGTCAAAAGGACTTGATGTCTACTATGGACAGAGGAAAAAGGCAAGGGAGGAAGACAGCCTTACAAGGAGAAAAGACAGAGGAGAGGAAAAGGTGAGGAGGAAGGATTGGGAGGAGGGGACAGCAGAATAGAGGTTTGGAAAGAAAAAAATTAAGGGTGGAGAGAGAGAAGAGAAAGGAAGAGGAAAGAAGGGAGGGATGGGAAGACAAAAGGAGGGAGGAAGAAAAAGATCTAGAACAAAAACCAACTTCAAGCCCAGAAGGAAATTATTTGAGCTTGTTTGAAAAAAAAAAAAAAACACGAATTAGTGAGCATGTGAACTTAGTACTGTATGAGAGTCAAAGGGATTTGATGGTCTCCATCTGTGCAAAACCAGTCACTGAGCCCAGGAGGCAAGGGAAAGTGGGCACTACAGGAATTGAAAGTGTAAAAAAAAGAATTGAACAACTATTCATTTATTAGGGCAAGGCATGTGCACCACAGTGTGTGTGTGGAGGCTAGAGGACAATTTAGGGGACTAGGTTCTCTCCTTCTACCATGTATAGCCCACAGATTGAACTTGGGTCTTCAGGCCATCTCACCAGACTAGAGTGTAAAATTTCAAAAGTCAAAGTGTAAATTTAGCACTAGACTGAGAATGTGGCTCATTGGGTAGAGTGCTTGCCTAGTGCGTGCATGAAGCCCTGAACTGTACTTCATAAGCCTGTCATGGTGTTGTCTACAACCTCTGTACTCAAGAGGCTAGGTTAGGAGCAGCTGAAGGTCATTTCTGCCTATACAACAGAGGTTACATGAGACCCTGAGTCAAGGAAGGAAGGGAGGGAGGGAGGGAGGGAGGGAGGGAGGGAGGGAGGGAGGGAGGGAGGGAGGGAGGGAGGGAGGGAGGAAAAAGGGAGGGAAGGGAAGAGAAAGGAAAGAAAAAGGAAGGGGAAAAGAGGGGGAGAGGGGAGGGGAGGACAAGAGGGGAGAGCTGAATCCAAGGGTGTTCTCAGGTCTTGATCTTTGGTCTTCTCCAACCCTCAGAGACAAACTGAGCACCTCTTCTCATTGAGTCCTACCATGGTTTGAATCTGAAATGTCCCACCAGGCTCATGTTTGAATGATTCCTTCCCAGCTGTTGTGCTGTTTGGGAAGCTGTGGAATTTTTAGACGATGAGGCCTGACTGGCAGAAGTACATAACCTTTAAAGGTTAGAGCTCAGCTGCTGTTCCATTTCTGATTCCAGGTCCACCACAGAGGGAGGAAGCTCTCTCGCACTCCCACTGCCACCAGCATCTTCTTCCCATGGACTGACACCCTCTGAAACCATGTGCCAGAATAAATTTTCCTCCCTTGGCTCGAGTCTCTGGCCAGTATTTTGTCAAGACCATCCAAAAGTGAAGCAGGTAGGGATGCAGTTTAGTTGACAGAACACTTGCATAACTACACAAGGCCCTGGGTTCAATGCCCAACACTACAAAGATAAGTAACTAACGCTGCTCTCAAGCCAGGTTGCCTTGAAGTTAAACCATCACCATCAGTTTCTGGCTCCTGGTGTTTCAGATCCAGGTGGTCCTGGAACATCTTGGCTCTCCAGGTTCTGTACCTTAACATGTACAAATGGATGTTGGAAACTCCAAATCTCCAGAGTCATACAAACCAACTTTTTACAACAGCAAAGTAGAGGTAACAAGATGGTCCTGTGGGTAAAGACACTTCTGCCAAGCCTGATAACCTGAAATCAACTGTAGAAACGCACTAAGCACTGTAGTGCATATGTGCCCACATATATTTTTAAATAGTGTGGTTTTTAAACTTAAAAAAAAAAACCCAACCTCTTATTTATTTAAGTTGCATCTATTCCACCCTATGTACAATTCTTTATGACAAAACACACACACACACACACACACACACACACACCTGGTTCCATTTCTCTGGAGAATCTTGATTCATACACCTAAAAAATTTTTTAAAAGGGAGGGGTTGGTAAAGAAAAAAAAAAATCAAACTGACCTCATGGGTCTCCTTAGTAACATACAATGATTGAGCCTTGGAGAAACATACACAAAATTTTAATGAAAAGAAACAGTGACTCCGGAGCATTTAGTAAGGACATCATTCTAGAATGATGACAAGCGCGGATCTTTTCAAAATAAAGGAATCAGAGAACAAGGGCCATGTGACCTCCTGGGAAAATAGGACAGTGAAACTTAAACAGATGAGAAAGAAAACATAGGAAAGATGAAAGCAGCTGAGCATGAAGCCTGGCAGAGAGCTTGAGACACAGGGAAGTTACACTACCATGGTAGAGATTACAATCACAAGAGCTGAGCACTGTCAATACAGGCAGCTTGAACAGAGTAATTATGGAGCTTGGTGGTGGAAAGCTCGTCTAGTTAGTGAAATGGACAAAGCCCCGAGTTCTAGCTCCAGCATTTCATAAATCAGGAATGGTAGAACTCTCTGTGATCCCAGATTTGGAAGATGAGGTGGGAGGACAAGAAGTTCAAGGTCACCCTCAACTACCTGGAGGGTTTGAGGCAAGTCTGATATAGGTGAAATCCCAATTCAAAGGAAGAGAAAGAAAAGGAGGAGGGGGTGTTAAAGTCCATATCTTAAATGTCTCCCAGGGCTCTTTCTGCTAAGGCTGGGTTCCCTTCACCGTTGTACTGGGAAGGGATAGAGCCTTTGAAATTGAAAGGTGGCGCCTGAGGGAAAGTCTTCAGGCCATGCAGGCTTACCCTGGCAGAGGATTGTGGAACTGCAGTCCCTTCCTCTTTCTGCTTTTGCTCTGGCTCTTGAGGTGACTACCCCCAAAGCCTAAAGCAATGAGACAGCCAGAGCGAGAGAAGCAGACTCCAAAAGTAGGATCTAAATTAAGATCCCAGACATTTGCAAGAACACAACTCGCAACAAATGGGGGAGTAGCATGAAGTAGGGGCTGTGACATACCTCCATTCTCTGCTATCTAAAATTGAAGAAAATACCTCTACCTCTAAGTGTTGCTCACAGCCTTTCATACAGCATTGAAGGGCTTCTGTAGAAAGTACTTCTAATGGAGAGATTGCTTTTCTTCTTCATGTGTACTTGTATAAATTTATAGGTATGGTGAGATGTTTTGACAGATCCAGACAGTTGCTAATGATCAAGTGAGTGTAATTAGCACACCCTGAGTCAAAGACAAAACGAGCTTTTGAATCTCCGTTCTTTTGATTTTTCTTTAAATGTACTTCATTTGATTTTTCTTTAAATTCAGTGGTTTTGTTATCTTGGTATTTTTTCCTCCTTTTGGGATAGTGTCTCATGAAGCCTTATGAAGCTAAAGATGTCTGAACTTCTGATCTTCCTGTGTGAACCTTCAGAGTGCTAGGATTACAGGCATGCACCACCATGTGTGGTATATGTGGTGCTGAAGATCAAACACAGGCCTTTGTATATGCCAGGCAAGTATTCTATCAACTGTGACAGAACATTTGTTATCGTAATACCATTTTTTAATATAGTCCATCTATTTAAATATCTAGCTGGGAAGATTCAAGTCAGCAGTAACTATGCAATTTCTGGTGATTCCATTCTAAATAAATAATAAATGAAGGTTATTTTCTCATTACTACTTGACTAAAGAATTTGGGTGACTTTCAAAAACATCCGAGCAAGGCTGGCAAGGTGATTTGTTGTACAGCAGGGCTTCCTAATACCCAGAGCCCACATGGCAGAAAAAGGCAGCAGAGGTCCCTTGACCTCTGATCGGGTGCTCCAGCCAGCAAGAGCCTCCCCACCCCCTGCTGTTCCAAACACACACTGAATAAAGAATGTTAAGCAAAATAAAACAACTTTGCAGTTCTTAATGGAAGGAACAGCTTTCCCTTTTTTCCCCATTATTCACCTTTTTAGTTATCCTACAAAATAGTAAGTTTCATTAAGCAGTTTCTTTCTTATAACACAGTAGGAGTCATCTGAAAGATCCTAGCCGCAGTGGAAATGTAACACATGCTCTTTACTTGTTTGGTTAAAATAAATTTCAGCTTCTAAAAATACCATGTTCTTCCCCAGCTAGCTTCTTGCCATTTAAAATTTGACACAGTGCTTACCAAAGATGACTCAAAATTCAGTTATTCTTATTTCCTGCATTCTTGATTTCCATACAGAGCTGCAGAATCTTTCCAAGGAAGAAAAGTGGACCTTCCACCCACTCCTACTTTCCCTTGGTAAAACTGCTGTGGCTGCAGTTTACCTTCAAGGTAAACCAGGGAAATGACCCAGACACTGCCTTTCAGAGGGCAGGATTCCAACATGTGAGTAGCGGTAGCAGGTACTCCTGATTTTAAATAATGCCTCTCAAGAGACCCAATGGCTCAGAGCTCCTGCTCTGCAAGCATGAAAACCTGAGATCAAATCTTCAGCATGCAAGTAAAAAGCCAGGCATGGCTGGCTGCTCCCTCGTATAACCTCAGCTTTGCAGGGCAGAGACAGGCAGATTCTGAGAGTTCATTGGCCAGGCAATGCCAACTAAATGCTAGTCTTCTGCTTCAATGAGAGACAGTGTCTCAAGGAACTGAAACCATCAGAGAAAGACATACCATACTCTTTTCTGGCCTCTGCATAAGTACATACACACACACACACACACACACACACACAAGACAGAGAGGGAATAATAATTCTGGTATTGTGGCTATGTAACACCATTGCTTTTTTGCTGATTCTAGGGGATTAAGACTACTGGATGTGACATGTGCTAAGATTTAAACAGGCAACATATGTAAATAAATTGACACAGATTAAGTCTTCAGGAATCCATAGTTAATAGTATTTTCAAAACAATTATCGATGCTACTCAACCACAATGAGATCATATCCTGATAAGCCCCTCAGTAGATGAAAATATCACTTAACACCCATCACCTACTGGACAAACCAGCTAAGCAACCATGCTGGAGAATATTGGTTGCTCACATTTGTGATCCCAGGCTGACCACAGAGTACGGTGCCACTGCCCACTGTAAGTCACTACCCCAAGAGGAAGATCAAAGCCCAACAACCCAAAAGGATTTAGCTGTCAACATAAAATAGTTTCATTAGTTGGAAAGTAAAAGACAAAACAAAACAGAACAAAAACCTGGAGAATGAACCAAATTGGAGAACATTCTAGAAATCTTTCCAGAGTCTGCTTTTCCAATGTTTATGGAATCTGTGTTGGTTTTCGTTGTTGTTATTTGCCTTGGTTTTTAGTTTATTGAGATAAGGTATTACCTAGGCTTAGATGATCCCTCTAATTACATAGTTGAGGAGAACCAAGAACACTGATTCTTCTGCCTCTACGCCAAAATTAGAGGATCACAAGAATATGCTACTGTTCCTTACTTACATGGTGCTGAGACAGATGCCAGAGCTTCGTGAATGCAAAGCAAGCACTCTACCACTGAGCTATATGTCCAGTCCCAGCACTTAAGTTACTGAGGCAGCATATAAGGCCTCTCCAAAGATTCCAAGAGTGGTATAGAAACCTCTGAGGGTTTTTGTCCTATCCACAGCTAGACAACTAGATATCCCTGCTCATCACCCAGGGAATCAGGTTGGAAGCCTGGGTCTGGATTAACTTTTATGAGCCCTACTGTTGATCCTACTGGGAGAGAATAGGACCATTATCCCAATTTTTGAGCCAAAATTAAAGTAAGTTTTATTAAATGCTGGCCAAGACTATGGAGACTACCCAGATCCATACTCAGGATTCCCAGAAAACGGCCTCAAACTATGTTAATCTGGTGATTATAAAGGCACAACCTACAAGGCTGTGTATTTGCTGCCTTTGGGGTAAGCATACATCCTGCCTATGTACTTCCTGGTACATGTGATTAAGGACATCCTGAGCAGTTGGAGCAACCAACCTTGTTTACAGAAGTGAAAACATTTTCATGGCTTGTTATATTCTATTATATGCTATTCAGGGCATGAATAGTAGCCCCCAGAATCCAGGAAGTCATCTGTCCGTGGGCAGAAAAAGTTATCTGCATTATAGGTTAGAGACATTTTTGTTTTATAGATCTCTTCAGCACAGGAATTAAAACTTAAAATATAGCCGGGCGTGGTGGCGCACGCCTTTAATCCCAGCACTCGGGAGGCAGAGGCAGGAGGATTTCTGAGTTCGAGGCCAGCCTGGTCTACAAAGTGAGTGCCAGGACAGCCAGGGCTACACAGAGAAACCCTGTCTCGAAAAACCAAAAAAAAAAAAAAAAAAAAAACTTAAAATATGACTTTAGCCCTCACAGTTGGAGTATATCATTTACCAAGCTGTAAAGGGCAATGAGGTTGTCTGATTTCACAAGACCAGGTTCACCGGATGGTGTCCAGCTTCCCCTGGTGAATGAGTGACCAGAAGGAAAGCGCTCTTCACCTCTGCTGAACTTGGATCCTTGAAGGTGGGGCTAACTAGTGTTACCAGGCTGTACAATGCTGTCTGGTCACATCTTGGAGCTGGGCACATCCCTCGTCCTCCCCCCAGGGAGCAGGTTTATAGTACAGGCAGTGTTTCAAAGAGGAACATTTCCTTAAACAGGACACCTTAGGCTTATCTGTTGTAGGAGAGCAATTAACACAAGCTTTGTGAAGATCTGCAATTGAGAAAACACTGAGTTCCAAGCCAAGTCCAGTCACTTACACTGGCAGAGCCCATTCTCAGAGTCATCAGAGGTACGGGGTGTTCTCTAGGACTTGGTCCTGGTCCTGAGTTAGCACAGAGGCAAATAGTCCTTGACTAAGAGTTGGTGTTCCAGGCAAAAAGTAGATGTGTGGTTGCCAGGATGACTCTCTCCAACTCAGCTGGGTTTATTTTCGTCTGCCATTTTAAGATGTTGGCTCAGGGGACAGACACATTCTGTACCAAGCCAACAGGTACCCTGCCAAAAATTCTGTGTCAAAAGCTGATGGTGAGGGCTGAGGGATGTATGTCAGTTGGCAGAGTACTTGCCTAAGGAGCACAAAGACCTAGGATCAATCCCCAGCACTATGTAAAGGGGTTGTGGTGGCACATATCTGCAAGGTCATCCTAAACTATATAGAAATATCAAAGGAAACCAGACAACTTGAGACCCTGATTTAAAACAAGGGAAAGGACTGGATAAAATAAATAGCCTCTGATATGAGGGCATTTAAATTTGTTGTTGTTGTATTTTTCCTGATTTCAGAACTCTTGCTGGAACAATCTCTACATTATGGTTGAGTGTAAAAAGAGCTTCCACGTTAGCGAGCTGAACCTCCTACGGATGAGGGTTAGAGAAGTACATCCTCAGGAACTAGTGCACGTGATTATGGGGACTTACTAAATCTAAACTTCTCGGGTCAGCATCAGTCTTTAGTAATACCTTCAACTGACTAGACGGAACCCACCATGTCATAAAAAGTAGTCTTGCTGCACTAAGAATCCACTGGTTTTCATGTTAATCTCACCCAAAGATGGTACAGAAACATCTAAAATAATGCTTGACTGAATATGCAGCCCCATAGCCCAGCCAAGCTGAGATGCAGAATGACTCATGATGGTTTCTAAACACCTGCCAGTCTCCTACCGCCTCTGACACCACTAACCACAAAGGGGGGGGGGGAACCTTCTCTTTCCCTTACCCATCTCACTGTTAGTCTAGACTCATTACCAAAACCAGACATGAATATTGGGCTCTTACTGTGAAAGCAGAAGGTTTGAGGGGGTGTGTGCAGAGAAAGTTCCCTTCACACAATTGAACAATAGCGTTAGAAGTAACAAGAAATGAGAAAATTCACACGGTCTAAGTCGTCAGGCTCCTAACACACACAGCATGCTCTGCTCGGGGCCTTCCCTAACCTACACACTTGCCTGGAAGGCAACAGCTCCTTTTCAGTTCCTTGAGCTGTGGCTTTTCTTCCCCACATCTTCTCTCATGTTCCTTTCCTCCAGGGAGGGTGGTTGTGACATCTGCACACAGAGACGCCGTGGGAGGCAACAGCTTCATCCGTTGGAGTTTAAAGTCTAACGCAAACCCTGAGCCTTTATTTCACTATCCACTGTTACATAAGGAAACAGTCTTGACTGACACCCCTTTCTGTGGTCATGAGTTGTTTCCTCATTGCTCTTCCCTCAGCAGTCTCACCTTTAACCCAGGAAGTGAGGAGAACATGTCTCTGCCATCAGGCCTGAATAAAGCAAGGCTTTCATTATTTTAGATTGAACTAAAGAATATTTAGCTACCTTGAAAAGCAACACTCACGGGGTTTCCACTAATATCAATCCTCATCTCACTGTGAATGGGTATATAGTCATGCATGGTGTCTTGAGGACTCCTTTGATAGAATGATATAATAGACTCAGAACATGTAGACCCTGAGGCACTATGTGGAGCACACATCAGCAGGAGTATACGCCTAGCTTGTTTCCAGTATTCAGTTTCTTACTCTTCCAGGCTGCACCTTCACTCTGATGATAAGCACACTTCCCACCCACATGTGAAGGCCCTGATCCATGGCACTTGTGGAGACAGCCACAGACCATCACTCTTCCTCACAGCCATAGCCTTGGCAGGAAGTCCGATGTTCCCAAATAGCTCATCAGTTCCATGTAATCATGTATTTCTGGTAAGCATCTCTCTTCTACTTAGACCAAGCCAGTGAGGGACTCACCCAACACAGAAAGAAGAGCAGAAGGAGGAGGAGAATGCAAACAACCCTCCCATTCCCAACTGTCAGCATTCAAGACCCAGTGACATCTCGGCTCTTCCTGGATGTCACTTGTCAGTGCTTCGTGGAAGTCTATACAGTAAAACAAAGTGTTCATGTTTGGAGTGTCCGTCCAATAAATGCCATCTGTATATAGGTTGGTTAATAATAGGTTTCGAACACCTGAGAAAACAGGAGGAGAGAGGGAGGCAAATCCTGGAAATTATATTATGAGGCATTCTTTAGTGCTCAGATTGTGAGCAGAGAGTTAAAGGAGATCATTAACACAAAATTTGTCATTTGTAAAGTGAAATTCATAGCTATGATTCTGTAGACATCTTTAACTAGGAGTAAAAATGATTCCTTAAAGACTAACAGATTTGTCGTGCTTTATCATTCTCTTATTTTTATAAAAAATGTTCAAAGACTGAGTCTCATATATTCCAAGTCTGGCCTCAGACTTACTGTGAGGCTGAGGATGACCTGGGACTCATGGCCTTCTTACCTCTATCTTACAAGAGTTGGAATTACAGGCATACAACACCACTTCCGACAATGCTGGCACTGAAGCCAGACTTGCACGCTATGCAGACAAACACTCAACCAACTGAGCTACATATCCATTCTCTTTACAATACGTTATCTCTATCTGTGGTTCCCAAGGGTCTCATATGATATAAATTAATCCTTAGATTCATGGGCTCTTGAGTACAAAGCAATGTATGCATGTGTGTTGTATACATATATGAAAAGGTCCTGATCAAGCTTGTTAATGCATGCTAATAAAGAAAATCAGCACGTGCTACTGAAACAGACTAACAGCATTTAATGAACGGTTTATATGTCTCATGTATATTTAATGCCTGTCCTCACAGGTGTTTAGAATCAGCAAGACAAACTTCAAAAGGCAATTGTATCTACCTCATTAACTCAAATTAATTGTAGCATTATATTTCTTTGCTTTGAGGCTTGAATCAAATCAGCTCAGTCTAGCAACTGACTAAGTCACATTACTTAGAGATTCTGATTGGCTGCTATTGAAGCTGCAGGCATTTCTCAGAGGAAACTCACTTGTTGGCTCGGTGTGCATACAGGAGAAGCTAGATAGCCAAACTTAAGGAATCTTTAGCAGGAAATGTCTCCTATAGTTTGGTATGTTTATGTAATTTTGCTTGGTTTCACTGTACAGCAACTATCATATTATTTACTAGGGAAAAAGTCAGAGTATGGGGTTCGGGTGCTGAGGGAATGGTAACTTCAGGTCAATGGTCTAACATAGTACAGAAGGGTCCTTTTGTATACTTCCCCCAATACTAACTCTGAGGCATAAGTGCTAAAAAGAAAAAAAAAAGTTGCATGTAAAAATAGCCCATTTGAAGAGGGGAGAGGGATGGATGGTTCAAGGTGTAAAGTTACTTATCACAAAAACCTGGCAAGCTGAGCTTGAGTTCAGTTTTGGTGCCCATGTAGAGGTGAAGAAAATAAATGATTCCACAAAATTGCTTATGACTTGCACATACACACAAAATGAAAAAAAAAACCCACATGTATTTTTTTAAAGGGCCAAGTTTACTTGGTTAACATTGAGACAAATAGATGTCCTTGTTTTACTAAAGGAAGTCTCAGAGGCTTGAACATTTCATGTTTTGTGACTCTCCACAAAGTCGTTAGCGTGTAACCCAGGTTGATCCATTAAAGGCATTTGGTGAGCCCAGTAGACCGTAAAATATACTTTGAGAAATCTTGGCCCTAATAAAGTCTCAACTGGGAGCTCCCCATTTCTCTTGGTTTGTTTGTTAGGGCTTTGGTTTTGGTTTTTTGAAACATGATCTTACTATGCAGCCCCTTGCTTAGCTATAAATATCCCCCTGCCTCAGTCTCCTAAAGTGCCAGGATTACAGGCATGAGTCATCCTCCTCCTCAACCTAACAGAGTTTCTTAATTCGCTTAAGAGGCCCACAAGTAGAATTTCACCGGAGCTGCTCTTGTCTCCTGGCAGGGGCGTGAAATTAGAGTCACTTCATATGCACACTCAAAAGACTTTGGTATGCACTTAACGTCTCTTAATTTCTATTATCAAAGTGTTATTTCTAGAACTGGGAATGGAAACCAGCTGTCAAGAGTACTCACAAAGAATTCATGAAGCCCCGGGTTCTATCCCTAACTCCTCACAAAACAGTTCAGTGAGATAGCCCTGTAACTTAAAAAACTCACTCGTTAGGGGTGGGTGGATCTGAAACAGAAGCTATCATCTACACAGCAAGTTGGAAATCAACTTGGACTACATGACCCCTGTTGTGTTGTTATTCTTCTTCTTGTTGTTTGTTAAAAAAAAGAAAAAAGTGAATTCTAGGTGAGCCAGGGCTACATATTGAAACCCTGTCTTGGAACACACACACACATACCCCAAAAGACTATTTTAGAGGTGGAGAAAGCTTGCTGCACAAGCATGAGAATGTGAGTTTGGATCCCAGCACCCACAGAACACAGTGGCATGCAACCATAACCCCAGTGCTGAGGGTTAGAAACAGGGGGATCCCTGGGGCTTGCTGACCATCTAGTCTAGGCAAATTGGTGAATCCAGATTTAGTGAACAGCACTGTCTCAAAAACAAGGTGAGAGTGAAGAGGACACCTGGCTTACACACATGCACACATGTGTGAGTGCACATTAAATACCTTGGGACAAATGAATCCATACTGCAAGAGGATGCCCTACCCGAGTCACAGCCTGCACTACAGGGAAGCCTGGTGCAGTCCTGAGAAGTCAGGCACAGAGCCAGGAGCTTGGTCCTCCTGCCTTTAAGAACTGCCAATGCAGAGGCCACCCCACTGAGCTCTACTCTGTGGCCCCAGTGGTTTCTCTTTCTTGATCACCACAAAGGCTGTTGTGTGCCCACAGTAACCTTTCCCCCCGACTTCCTCTTTCTTTTTCTGTTCCTTAACTTCTCTTGTGCTACCTCCTCCACCTGCTTTCTTAATTTCCTCTTCTCTGCTTGTAATCTAAATGTGAGCTTTATCAGATGGGGGTGGCTGGGTCAAAGTTTGCCATAACCTTGTGAAGGAAGGAAGAATTTTCTTTCTTCCAATTTCATGCCTTAGGATCTGAGCGACAGCAGACACAGCAGCAAAGCTGGGAAAGAACATTCCTTCTTTTCTTGCCCTTCTAATAACTGGCACTGGTGTCTAAAGAGACCTTTGACACCACAGAGCTGTGATGTCTTTGTGATTTTGCAATTGAGGA
Source organism: Mus caroli (assembly GCF_978045245.1). Taxonomy (NCBI): domain Eukaryota; kingdom Metazoa; phylum Chordata; class Mammalia; order Rodentia; family Muridae; genus Mus; species Mus caroli. Next base: position 139,999,749 of record NW_028227258.1, on the reverse strand, counting down.
ACACATATTCAAATCAACCCATTCTCGACAAAGAAAAATTATTTGTAGACATAGGACCCATGAAAAACAACTGAAAACCACTTCCTTCATTCTGTGCCTGTTCTGTGAGGCTGATTCCCTCACTGGATTTAGAGTCATCCTTGTCTGGTTCCTGTTGGGCCTACTGAGAAAGAAAAGCTCTGTGCTGGCTATATCTCTGCAGGCAAGTCTACCACAATGTTAATCTGATAAGTCTAGGTTTTAAAAACCTCAGAACTCAAGCAGGGTGTGGTGGCGCACGCTTTTAGTCCCAGCACGCGGGAGGCAAAGGCAGACAGATTTCTGAGTTCGAGGCCAGCCTGGTCTACAAAGTGAGTTCCAGGACAGACAGGGCTATACAGAGAAGCCCTGTCTCAAAAAACAAAAACAAACAAACAAAAAAACCTCAGACCTCCTTCCAAAGAGTATGACAGAGAGATAGGGCTTTGGGCTGGCTGTGTCTCGATCTGGGGCTCTATCTGAGCTGGTACTTGCTGTGTAATCCAGGAGGGCCTGCAACCCATGGCAATCCTCTTACCTTAGTTTCTGCAACAGTAGAATTACAGGCATGAGCCACAACACCTAGTTTCTAAAGTAATTTCTCTCTCTCTCTCTCTCTCTCTCTCTCTCTCTCTCTCTCTCTCTCTCTCTCTCTCTCCCTCCCTCCCTCTCGTCCTTCCTCCCTTCTTCTTTCCCTCCCTCTCATCTCCCTCTCAATCATCTATATGCAGAAGCCACAGTCTGACATTAAGCTGTCTTCCTCTACTGATTCTCCTCCTTGTTTTTGGAAACAAGGCCTCTCACTGAAGGCCTCTCAGCAGGAAGTGAGGTCCAAGGATCCACTCATTGCTGCCTTCACATCCAACCTGATGCTGAGGTTAGAGGTGTGAGCCCTTGTGAGTAGATTACCTGAGGAGCCATCTCTCCAGTCTAATGTGGGTCTTTACTTCCCATTTCTTCCTCCTTTCTCCTGCTAATTAGTGAAGACATCTCCAGAAAGAAGGAGACCAGAGACAGGAAAATTCTTCCTGACAGGTGTCCATGGCACTGTCTTGGTTACTTTGTTTATTACGTCTGTCCTTCCTTTCCTGAGGTCATCCTGAGAGATGCTTCACATCCGTGGACTTCCATCTGCCAATCTTGGGGAAGTTAGTAAGTTAATGTGTTCGAACTGCTGGTAAAAAAGACTTCCATGGATGGTGACCTCCAGCCCTTTTCCTCAGAAACCTTTTTATTGGCCTAGCTAGACAGAGGCAGAATCTGAGTCTGTCAGAACTAACTCATTCCCACTTCTAGGATGCTGTGGGCCTGAGCATGCTTCTCTGTGTCTTGATCAGCAGGCAGCCACTTTCTTGAACACAGTTCTGCACTGCACGTGGGCAGCTCCTGTCTGAGTGCTCAGAGTCAAGTTCTGAACCTCTCAATTAGCTGTCTTCCAACTGTGTGGACCTATGTTAAGGTCTCCAAGAGGCTGTCCTGAGGTACTCCTCCTTTGCCCTCCACCAGGAGTGAGGAATATTAACAGCACAGGGATAACTCCCTGAGATCTCAGACTCTACTTTCCATCTAGCCTTGGCCTCTTCACCTTTAATCCCTTTCTGTCCCAAAGCAGATGAAGGGTTAAAGGTTGCAGAACTAGCTTTCAACCTCCTCTGGTTGGTTCTGCTCAGTGGATTCTGTCCCTAAAAATATTTTTTGAGTTCATTTTTACAACATTTGAACTAAGGTGCTGTTTATAAATGAATTGGAATTTCAAAAACATCAGTTCAGACTGGTTGCTGGGGCAAATGTCAGCTTCCACCTTCGGAAAAGCACAGTGAGGCAGACCTTTGGCACATGCGAGCAGAGCCCTTGCCTGCAGTTTCTCGTCTTGTTCAAGTACTTGCTTTCAGAAAGGAAGAGACCAGGAAGGATCCTATATGAACTATGAGACTGAGGATCACATGGATAGCCAAGAGACCTAGTCACTCTCCCGCAACGCCTGCTACTGTGTAGTTATAGGCACCAAGTCTTGGCCAGATCCTGTGACTCTCAGAGAAAAGCAGGTTAAGTAACTACCGTGACTTCAAACTCTGGATCCTAGATTGTGCCCTTAAAGTCTTCACCTACATTTTTTTGTCCTCAGTGCACCTTGAGTCACCACTACCTGTGACACCACAGGAATATGAAAAACAAATGGATCATTGATAACACTTTTTGTTGTTGCTGGTTTTTGTTTTTGTTTTTGTTTTTGAGATAGGATCTCATATAGAATAATTTGAACTAGAATTTTCTATATAGTCAAGAACAGCCTTGAACTTCCCACCTCTGCCTAGAAAAGCACTTTTTAAACTTTGAGGCTTAATCCGCTTCTGGTTAGCATTGTTATATTGGAGGTGTTTTTAAAAGAACTTCAATCTTGGGATTATGAGATTTAGTATAAAATTCTTAATTTATGGTAGTGTTCTTTTGTGAGAAATGCATGTTCTAAAAGGTTCAAAAGTTTCACAAAACTTAAAAAGCAACTGTACATATGTGACTGTATTTATCTTTTTTTTTTTTTGGTTTTTCGAGACAGGGTTTCTCTGTGTAGCCCAGCTGTCCTGGAACTCACTCTGTAGACCAGGCTGGCCTCGAACTCAGAGATCCGCCTGCCTCTGCCTCCCAATTGCTAGGATTAAAGGCGTGCGCCACCATGCCTGGCTGTATTTATCTTTTAAAAATACATTTTTTTTGTTTTGTTTTTCCAAGATACATTTTGGTTTTTGTTTTGTTTTGTTTTTCCAAGACAGGGTTTCACTGTGTAGTGCTGGCGGTACTGGAACTCTCTTTGTAGACCAGGCTGGCCTAAAACTCATAGAAATCTGACTGTATCTGCCTCATGAGTGCTGGAATTCAAGGTATGCGCCACTATGCCCAGCAAAAACCATATAGTATTTTAAAGAAAGAAGTTTGTAGCTCAATTTGTAGAGTGCTTACCTAGCATACAGGAATGCCTAGGCTGCACACCCAGCCCTGACAGTGGTGATTCACACAACTCCAACATCCTGGGAGGTAGAGGCAAAAGGATCAGAAGTTCAAAGTCATTCTCTTAAGTAACAAGCTCCAGGTCAACCTGGACAACAAGAGAACCTGTCAGGTAAAGGAACTCTCCAGGAGAAAACCATTTATCAGCTATGTAAGCAAACAAGTGCAGATTACAAGGCAATCTTTGTCATTGTAAATGTGAGACGAAGGCCAAATCTCTTCTAGAGGGGAGCATGGTTGCCTCCTGCAAAACCATGGAGAAGGACAGAGCTGTCCTCTGAAAAGTCTATCTGTATCAGACTACAGTGAGGGACACTTGAAGTCTGAAAGTTTTTCTAGCATAAAAAACAAAAAACACACACCGGGTGGCTTGTCCTGCAGGAGTTCTTGAAACAAACCAATGTCAAAGCCACAGAGCAAAGCCGAGTAGGCCAAGGGTGACTTGCTGAGGCTCAGAAGGAAGGCTTTGGCACAAGCTCCTTCCCTAAGCAGGAACCCTAACCTTTATCCTTGCTTGATCTCTCTGGATTGCAAAATCCAAGCAACCTTTTCTCTTTTGACCCATGAGCTTCCCAGAATAGGAAAAGGTTGGGGTAGGAACACTGAACAGAAAGGAAATGTACGTTCCGCTGTCACTGTTTTCTGAGACAAGTGAGAGAGATCAAGGGATAAAATATGAATTACAATGGAAAAATTCTAGTTTCTACCTAGTCACTGAGTGTATGAGGAAGCTTACACGAGATTTTACTTTATGCTCATTAAAAATCAAGTTTGGAATGAACCATGAACACTTATCTAAATGTGAGGCCATTTATCTAAATGGGTGACCCATAAGGAATGGTGGCCCAGATAAGACTGTCACAGGCAAACAGACCCGTGCCCATGGCTGCCTAAGAAAACATTTCATGTATCATCACACATATAGCCATGCTAAGTCGTTTGTGGTTTTCTACTGTGATTTTAAATGAAAATGTTTAAGGGTGATACAACAGTTCTGTTTTATTGTCATTTGGGGAAAGGGCTGGAGATGTAGTTAGTAGAATGCCTGCCTAGTTTTGGCTCAACCTCCAGCAGTGCATACTCCAAACACAGTAACACTGTGTAATCTTGACTGTAATCTTGACACTAGGAAGATGGAGGCCAAAGGATCAGAAGTTGAAAGCCCCCTGGAGAGATGGCTCAGTGGTTAAGAGCACCAGCTGCTCTTCCAGAGGTCCTGAGTTCAATTCCCAGCAACCACATGGTTGCTCACAACCATCTGTAATGGGAACCGATGCCCTCTTCTGGTGTGACTGAAGACAGCTACAGTGTACTCATATACATTATATAAATAAATAAATAAATAAATCTGAAAGAAAGAAAGAAAGAAAGAAAGAAAGAAAGAAAGAAAGAAAGAAAGAAAGAAAGAAAGAAAGCAAGAAAGCAAGAAAGCAAGAAAGCCAGCCTGGGTTACATGACAGACTCTAGAGAGGAAGGAAAAAAGGAAGGAAGGAAGGAAGGAAGGAAGGAAGGAAGGAAGGAAGGAAGGAAGGAAGGAAGGAAGGAAGGAAGAGGGGAGGGAAGGGAAAGGAAGAGGAACCTGGATTAGTTACATGAGAGAAAGGAAAGAAAGGAAGGTTGGTCTGGAAAGAAAGGAAGGTTGGTCATTTTTGCTTTAATGCTGTGTTAAGAGGCTCTCAGGACCACCACTGTACCTACCTGTCTATGGGTCTATAATGTATAAGTCTATTCATGGGATCAGTCCAAGGAACTACAGAATTTATCCAGGGCACTTGTGAGAACTGGAGCCTTAGAAAAGATGTTTTAAAGTTGTCAAACAGGAAGCAAACCAGTGAATATTTTAGAAGATGACCCTGAGAGAAGGTATAAGTCTTCATTTCCCAAGTAGGGAAGCAGCTGTGGATGTCCTACCTCTAGCTGTATCAGACTTAAGCCCCATCTTCCCCGTGTGACTGTGAATCTCTCCACTGAGCCTTTCTATTCAGCATTTGCCCACAAGGAGCTCTAGGAACAGCACACTTACTCAACTCAAATTTGATCTGTATGCCTCCACTATATTTATTATTTTTGTTTATCTGTGTGTGTATGTATGTGTGTATGCATGTATATGTGTGTATGTATGTATTTGTGTGTAGGTATGCATGCATATATGTGTGTGTATGTATATGTGTGTATATGTGTATGTGTATGTATATGTATATGTATATGTATATGTATATGTATATGTATATGTATATGTATATGTATATGTATGAATACATGTGCCATGATATGTGTGTAGGTCCAAGGATTTGTGGATGTCTGTTCTTTTATTCTACCATGAGAGTCTCCAGGATCAAACTCAGATCACCAGGGTTAGCAGCAAGTAAATTTACAGCCCTCCCCAAAATTCCCGTGCCCCTGTTCTATTTTAATCTAGTCAGTTCTTCCTCCTTCCCCCTGGGACCAGTGCTCTACAGAGAGGAAGTATGGAGTCAATGAGTGAATAAATGGATGTGCTAATAAACATGTATTGTCTGATTATGTACAAATGCATTTGTATAACTTGAGAATGCAATAATGCTTTCATTTTAATGCCATTTGCTTAAACACAATGTCATTATTCATTCTGATAAATGCACTTTTACATTTTTAGGACTTTGTGCTAAATACAGAATGTTTTTACCCCATTTATCTGATTTATTTCTCCCACTGTGCTGCAGAAGAGGTTTCATTTTCCCCTGTGTAAGGTAAGATAGCTGCTGTGTCCAAAGTGCATACAGCACAGAGATGGGCTTGAACTCAAGGCTTGCCACATGCACAAGATAAGCAGTGAGGAGGAAGAAAAGAGCTATGCTCACTTGTACATAGATTCTTGTTTCTGAAAATGTTGGTACGTGCAATGTCCAGACACATGGCAGGTGACATCAGTTAACTGACAGCATGGTCTCTCTCCAGTTATAAGATTTATAATGCCCACACCCAATTTTGTTTACACAGCCAGTCTTACGTCAGACCACTGGGTAGGGCTTACACTTGACTATTGCTATGTGATATCAAAACAGCTAATGGAACAATTTTCACAGTTGATTTTTCTTTTCTTTATCTTTGCTATATGCAGAGATGCCACAATTATTTTTTTCTCTGCCTATATGTCCACCCATGATGCTTACTTATTTTTGAGACAGAATTTCATACAATCCAAGCTGGCTTCTGACCAAGCCAGCTCAGTCAGTCAACAGGTTCTCCAAAGCAGGAGCAAAGATTAAAAAGAAAAAAGACAATTAGACAACATTGTAGCATGACCCCAGCCAGTTCTGAGGTTGAGGCAGGTTTATTTTTTCCCAATATGCTTTTATACCATTTTAATTACATGCAATAAAGTCAATTCTAGGTTAAGAAACAAGCAAGACAATAAACACAAATAATCAAGGAACAAGCAAGGCAATAAACAAAGTCCCGTGATCAGGGTCTCTAAGGGTTTATCAGGATGACCAAGATATCTGAGCCTATATTCCTGTCCTAGCCCAAAGTTGTATTCTTGCCTGAAGCCTACTTCTTTGTTCTAGCATAAAATCAAATTCCTGCCTGATCTTATTTCTCTGTCCTGGCCCAATTTCAAATTCCTGCCAAGGGCCCCAAAAAGCTCTCCACAGGCTTCAAACTGAATATGTAGCCAAAAATGACCTTGAGTTTCTGATCCTCCTGCTTTCACCTCCTTGAAAGCTAGTCTCACAGATGTGTGCCACCTTGCTCACTTTATGTTGTCCTGGGGATCAAACTCAGGACTACTTGCATGTTACATAAGTACTCTACCAACTCAACCAAGACACACCCCCAAACTCTTCTTGGTGACTTTTAAACAACACACACATGTAAACATATACATATTCCTAAGAAAGATGCTTTTTCCTCCAACTCTCAGAGAAGAGCATGGGTGTCTGCACTAAAGTGGAGCAATGATAATCCCTTTAGCCTGCCACACTTGCAGGGTGTGTGCCTTCTTACTCAAGCAGCTAGCTGTGTGAATTATGATGTTGGCAACAACGTAAAACTAGGATTACACCTGGGTCATGGTAGCATACTCTGGAGGCAGAAGCAGGCCAATCTCTAATTGAGTTCAAGGGCAGCCTGGTCTAGAGAGAGCCTAGTCTATACAGAGTATATTTCAGTATAGCCAAAAATACACAAATAGACACACACACACAAACTCTGTTTCAAAAACAAAACAAAATGAACAAAAACAAACAAACAAAACAATGAAGATTACAATGGACCTTGTGCTTTATTTTACTGAGTTATGAATTTTTGTTCTTTCCCAAATACCATAAGATGCGCAGAGCAGGTAAGGCATCTTGCTATTTCCCTTTAACATTCCTTCTCCAGCATAGGAATAGAATTTCAAATGGTCAGATAGCTGTCAAGCTAAATGCCCCAGCTGTAGCCACTTTGACAGTAGAAAGAGACTGTAGAGGCTACCAAATTCCAGCCAATGGAATGTGAGAAAGACATGCATGTATCATTTTTCTCAGCCTTTTGTTCAAAAACATGGAGAATGCAGACTGGGTCCTTCCTGTCTGCTGACATGAGATGCACAGAAGGAAAGCTGGCAGACTTTTGCAATGAAAGAAAGAAGCATCAATTTTGATAAAGGCAATACACTATGGCTAATGTTTGTTACAGAAGCTTTTGTAAGTCACCGTCAAATACAGTAATGTCACCATCCTCGTGGATGTCCCATTCCTTGCCATAGACGCAACCACTGAAAGCAGTGCTGGGGCTTCGATGTCTTTGTTTTTACATTAATGTCCAACAAACTGATCCCACTTTGAGCTTTTGCATTTTATTGTAAATCCTGTTGTACAGCTCCTGTTTAGAACAGCTAGTCATTTTTCTCTTATCAAGGAGAGTACAGCTTCATACCTGCCAAACTCATAGCTTCATTGGCTTGGACCAGGAAGGCCTTTTGGAAGTAAAGGTAATCTTGGTCTTAAAAAATGTGTGAGGTTGAGCTAGAGAGGTGGCTTAGCAGTTAAGAGCACTGACTGCTCTTCCAGAAGTCCTGAGTTCAATTCCCAGCATCCACATGGTGGCTTACAACCATCCGTAATGAGATCCGATACCCTCTTCTGATGTGTCTTAAGACAGCTACAGTATATTCATATACATAAAATAAAATAAAATATTCGTCAGGTCGTTTTCAGCCTTGAAGTTTAAGACAGAATACCATGGACCAACAAGGGCAAAGATGCAGAAAGAGGAAACAAGGTCCTGCACCGCACGGAATAGAATTTGCTAATGCTCTGAACTAGCTTTTCCCTTCCTCCTGCTGAGGAACACAGGAGTGTGCAGGGGAAATCATGTGTTTATTACCAACCCAACAAAGACAGCAGGAGGCAGAACTCTATTGAGTTTTCATCCTTGCCAGGTAGGGGAAATCACCGTTGGACAATTTCCATGGCTGTGGATTGATTCCAAACAGACATGGTACTAATCTTATTTTCTGATCTGCTTAAACAATAGCAGTAAACTCTTTTTGTATTTTTGTTTTTTGTTTTTTTTTTATTTTTGAGACAGGGTTTCTCTGTATAGCCCTGGCTGTCCTGGAACTCACTCTGTAGACCAGGCTGTCCTCGAACTCAGAAATGCACCTGCCTTTGCCTCCCGAGTGCTGGGATTAAAGGCGTGCGCCACCACGCCCGGCAGCAGTAAACTCTTACAGCATATTCTATACAGAGATTTTTCATATATTAACTCTTGTTACCATTATAACTCTGCGAAGTTGACCTAGTTACTTTCCCCATCTTACAGGTAAGACAAAAGACTGCACAAATATATTTTACTTGTTTGTTAGTAAACTAAGTTTATTTTCATAGGATGAAAAGTGACCTTGGGGTATTTTGGGAGCATACTGAGTGATGACTGTGGAGAAAATGCAAGAACTCCTGTATTTACCTGAAACCCTACCAACTAAATGAGACTATGCCCAGCCAGCCGAAGCTGGTTTACTGGCCAGGGAAGGCTGTCACCATAGTTTCTAGAACATAATTCTAGACGTCTAAGTCTTCACCGAGTTCAGCTGTTCACTGTGTACTTCCCAGGATCCTCCACCTTTGGGTTGCTTATTTCTCTATAATTGATGATGAGACCTACAGTTTTGTATTGCTCTTCATTGTAGGGAAAATAAAAATCAGAATTTAAATACCTACCTTCCAAACTACATGTTTTTGTGAACCAATAGTTAATGACTCAAAAAGTGATTCACCAGATTTGTAAGCACTTGGGGAAGTAAGGAGAGATAGAACTCTTCTACTGGAATTTCGATATGTAATCCCTTTTTATTTGGGTATCTGAAGATATATATATATTGATAGATGATAGATCAATAGATAGGTATCTTTTAATGTCAAAGTATTCTATTGCATTCTGTTGTCACAATGCTTTATGTCAATGTCATAGTACTAATATTTTGAAACCTTCTTTCTCTCCAGTATAAATATGGAGAATTCACATAGCTCTTCTTTAAATAATAGGCTTTCCTATGTTATGTGAAGTAAAAATTTTTAATTTCTTCTATTCTTGTTTGCTTTCCACCTGGTAGAGAAAAGTGGTTAGCAATGCCAATAAGACAACTCAACAGGTGAGGGAACTTGCCATGCAAGCCTAAGAAGGGTTCCAGCACAGAAACCCACCCAGATGTGGGAGTAGAGAATCAACTCCACAGGGCTGTCCTCTGAACCACACACACACACACACACACACACACACGTTCCATTCCCACACATAAATAAAAAATAAAAACAAATAACAAAAAAGTAAGATGTTGCAGGATTTCTTAGCAAACTTCATGGCAGATAGTCATATGCTCTGATCTATCAGATGCAAATGATGTCACTGAATGAGCCTTCTGGGAAATCAGCCTAAAAAGGAGGAGAGACTCAGCTAACGGATACTACTTCCTCACCCTTTCTTTTCTCCCTTCCTTCATAGATGAAGTGATGTTCGAAGTGGTCAATTAGGGTGGGCTACTGAACAACGAGCAGTAAGTAAACCAAGCTCCCTGAGCGAACAAGAAGAATGGGGCTCTCCATACAGCTCCAGGAGGCCTACATCCTGATACCATGTAAACAGAATACTGGACTTTTTGCCTAAATGTCTGTTTTTTATGTTTTTATGCCTCAGGAAAAAGCAGATTGTCATGAATCCCTTCCACCTCCATGACAGCATCATAATAGGGCCAATCTTGTTCGGATTTTATTCAGATAATCCCAGCCTCTATGAGTTCTGAAGCTAAGAACTTGAGGAAGGAGTGAAGTGTTGTGGGACCCTGCCCTCTGGAAATGACTTGGTCATGTCACTTCAGGCAGGAAATGGTTGCTAAGGGAGAGAAGGCTAGGCTTCAATGGTGAATGGTATAATGCTCGTGCTCCTATCAGCAACCCTCGCTAAACTTATTAAGAAACACAGAAAGGAAAGAGGGCATGAAAATAAAAGAGGCCTAGGAGAACAGAGATCATCATATATGGGAAGGGGACATCAGAGGGTAATGATGGATGGATATAATAAACAAATGTCATAACAAAGTACACAACTGAACATAATTTATAAAAACATGAAAAGGGAGAAAAAGCCAACACAAGACCAAAAAAAAAAGTACAAAAAATATCAAGAATGAGACTTTTGCCAGGTCAGGCACAAGCCTGTAATCTCAGCTATTCAACAAGCAGGAGAATTACAAATTCAGGGCCTGTCTTGACTACAGTGTGAGTTCAAGGTCAGTCTGGGCAAGTAAGTGAGAATCTGTCTCCAACTGTACAAAGTAAAAAGGGGAATGAGGGTATAGATTAACAGTGGAGTGTTTTCCTAGCATCTCAAGGTCCTGAGGTCCACTGCCATTAAAACAAAGTTACACGTATTTGATATGAGCGACTATTGAAAATGTATCAGTTCTGTCCAAGCTCTGTAACAGATACTAGGACCTGGAGGCAGGTTGTTGGACTGACTAGCCTAGATTTTAGTCTAGGTTTTGATTCTTTCTTTTAATCACTGGTCAGAGCATAAGAATCCTATACTTAAAAACAAGAAGAATTCAGTAGGCTTGTGAATACATTACTGCATAAATACTTCTTTTGTGTCCCTATTTTTTAAAATGTCTCTAGGGACAGGAGTGATGGCTAAGTAGTTAAGAGCACTTACTATTTTTGTAAAGGACCTGAGTTCAGTTTCCAGTACCCCCAGGAGCATTCACACCATCTATAATTACAATCCTTGAGTATCCAATGCCTACTACTAGCCTTTGTGGCACACACACGTTGTGCATACATACATATACGCAAACATTCATACACATAAAATAAAAATATTTTTAAAAGATTTAATGTCTCTACTTCCAATAAATAAATAGATTTGAAGAGGCATTGAAGAGGTCAGCTCAGACCTCTTCAATGCCTCAGAAAATTCCAACAGACCCCTCCCCTCCTGGAAGAGAAAGGCCATAAAGAACATAGGCACCCCTCCCCTCTGGAAGGGCGGGGCTAATTACATTCCTCAGACCACGGAGAGGAGGGACCAAACACCAGAGCTTGTAGACACATTCTGAGACCACCTGAGGTTGGCCACCTCATTCCCTATAGACCAATCAGTTTAAAAATCACACTGTTCTGCCAATCATATTGTGCCTAATGGCAGTGGCCCTGAGAACTGTATAAAGGCTCACTGCGTGAGGCTGCGTGGGGTCGCTCTCTCCCTATGTGCAGGGTGACCCCCAGCATGCTGAATTAAATAATATTCCTCTTGCTTTTGCATCGATTCCAGCTCCACGTGGTTCACCCAGGGGGTAGTCGGTAAGCTAAGGCTTGACAGAGTCTTACAGCATCTTTATGCCGCTAAAAACTATCTCATTGATGGATCCAAACTTCTCTGAAATCATTTTCTATTGTGTGTACAGAATTATCACCAACTCCAGTGGCTAAAACAATAAATACGCAAGAATCACCTCCTACTTAGAGTCAGGATTGCTGAGAGGCTGGGCGAGCAAATAGGAACATACGCTTAAGATCTCACAAGGCTGCAGTTAGGCATCACACAAGCTGCATTCAGGGTCAAGCTTTCTTCTAAGCTCTCTCTGAATGTCAGTCAAATCCTGTTCCTTTGGCAGAGGACTAAATCCTGGCTTTCTTTCAACTGTGTGCTTATCTTCCAGCCCAAGAGCATTTCATGGATGCTTCACTTTCTAAAGAGCTCATTTAGGAGCTGGGGGAATGGCCCAGTGGGTAAGAGTTCTTGCACTTAACTCTGGTATTGGAAGGGCCCAGACAAGCAGATTCCAAGAGTCAGCCAGCTTTGCTAAAATGTTTCCTGTAAAAAACTATAGGAATACACTGAACATCTTGCTGTCACCTCTACATGTATACCCAGAGGCACACATTCATGCATTCCTATGCATACATTATATACATGAATAACAGAGGAAGTGGAAAAAGGAGAGGAAGAGAGAGAGGTGCTTATTATTTGGCTAGAAGTGAGGTTCACAACTGAAACCCCAGTATTCAAGAGGCTGAGACAGGAAGATCTGCCTGAAGCCAGTTTGAGCTACATAGAAAGATCTTATCTCAAAACAAAACAAAACAGACAAAACAAACGAAACAAAAGATACTTGTTATCTTAGCATTCCAGAAAAGACTTGGCCTCAGAGATTCAGAGTCCAAGGTCGTTCAAGTGAAACTTGGCCACAGCAAGTTCCAAACAAACATGGGCTTTAAGAAAATCTGATTCGGGGGCTGGTGAGATGGCTCAGTGGGTAAGAGCACCCGACTGCTCTTCCAAAGGTCCAGAGTTCAAATCCCAGCAACCACATGGTGGCTCACAACCATCCGTAACGAGATCTGGCGCCCTCTTCTGGAGCGTCTGAAGATAGCTACAGTGTACTTACATATAATCAATAAATAAATCTTAAAAAAAAAAAAAAAAAAAAAAAAAAAAAAAAAAAAAAGATCGTGTAATGATTTAAAAAAAAAAAAAAAAAAAAAAAAAAAAAGAAAATCTGATTCGATCAAAACCAAAAAAAACAAAGACAGCCAACTAACTAAGCAAATCGCTGATTTGATTCAGTATGCCCACTTAGGACAACATTTGCCAGTCACCCAAGGACAGCCACTTATAATCTCATTCTGGAGTCTCAGAAATCTAGGCCTCTGTGTCCATCATTGTCAATATTCTCAGGTGTTGAGCTTGCATGCCACAGGACAGAATCTTAGGGAGCATTTCAGAATGCTTCCTACATCATTCTAAATAGTTAAGAGTCTGTGGCATAGCTGGGCGTATGTAGTAGCACATCCCCTCTTTTTTTTAAAATTTTATTTATTAGATATTTTCTTCATATACATTTCAAATGCTATCCCTAAAGTTCCCTATACTCTCTCCCCAACCCCCCCACCCCCGCCCTGCTCCCCTACCCACCCACTCCCGGTTCTTGGCCATTCCCTTTTAATGCCAGCCCTTAGCAGGCAGAGGCAGGCAGATTTCTTTGAGTTCAAGGTGAGCCTCACCAACCTAGTGAGTTCCAGTATATATACAGTTATATAGTAAGACCTGTTCTCAAAAACAAAGCAAAAAAGTCAGGCAGTGGTGGTCACGCCTTTAATCCCAGCACTTGGGAGGCAGAGGCAGGTGGATTTCTGAGTTTGAAGTCAGCCAGATCTACAAAGTGAGTTCCAGGACAGCCAGGACTATACAGAGAAACCCTGTCTCGAAACAAACAAACAAACAAAGAAACAAAGCAAAAACCTATGGCTTGAACTCACCTCATCTGTTTGTCTATCTAAAAAACAGGTAAAGAGTCTGACGATATATTTCAACCTTGCGTGCTCAAAGCTTTGGGGTTTTATCCTGAGATGAAACAGGAGTTGTAATGATTACATTTGGTTCACAGCTCTGCAAAGGGAAGAAATTCCCACATTCTTACAAATCAGATTGTCACTGTTAGCCCTGCATGGTCACTGCCATCTTGAAACTAGGTGTTCTGTCTGTTAGCAAGATGACAGCGATGTTAGTTCCTTTCATTGTTACTGTGTCAGCCTGGGGGAGGAAGGTTCCAGTTTCAGAAAGTTCAGTGTATCCGGCAGGGAGAATTGTCAGGCAGAACGGCTCCTGAGTGGCTGGCTGGGATGCAGAGGTGTGTCAGCTCAGCTTCCTTTCCCTTCTTCCATACCATCCGGGATTCCAGCCCATGGGATGGTGCTGCCCACCGTCAGGCTGGAGCTTCTTCGCTTTTTCACAGACATACACTTAACAGTCTCCTAGGACATAGGTGATTCTGAGTCCGATTGAATGAATGACAATGAGAGTATGACTGGCTCCTACATGTGCTTGAGGACAAGGGTTCGCTTAAAGATATGAGGGAGAGAGCAGTCAGAATCATCCGGAACAGTCCGAACTGAAGTAAGAAGGTGAAAAAGGAAAAAAGGTCAAGAGAGAGGACCAGGAGCCAAGAGCAGAGGACCAAGAGGTCAAGTGCAGGTTTTATAGAGGAAAGAGAAGCTGAGGAAAGAGAATCCAAGGCCAGCCCCTGGGCTAGAAAGGTATAGGGTAGGGGGTGGGGTGAGAAGTGGAGAGAGGAGTCACAGGTTATTAAGTGAGCCTTGTCTCCAGTTTTTTGTTGTTGTTGTTGTTGTTTTGTTTTGTTTTGTTTTGTTTTGTTTTGTTTTGTTTTGTTTGAGACCTGACATTGAGTTGACAGTGAAGGGTTCCCACCATGTAATTAATTCATCAGCCTAGAGTGAAAAAAGATGAACAACTCTGCTCGTTTTCCGTGTAAATAATCAACTCCCGGAACATCATGCGTGGATCTGGGGCTTCGGAGCATCTGCCTTAGCTTAGAACTTGGTCTGGAGCTAGCAGCAATGAGGCAGCTCTCATGAGGCTCTTTCTTCAGTGTGTCTTCATGGCAACAGCATTTCTCTTCGCTTCCTGTACGATCCCATGAGCCTTTATTAAGCCCATTGCAACTAAAACCAGCCCAGGTGAACTCGGTTATTTTCAGGTAAGAACTTTGAGCAGCATGGTAATTATAGTAAACTTGAGGCTAAGTAGCCTTGCCCTCGAGAAATGCTTATCTGATGATGTTTTCAGAACTGTGGTCACATGAGAAGGAGGAGCTAGGCAAGTCTGGGAAGACCAAGTTACTAATTAACAAAAGTAGAAGTTCACATGGGGTTAAAAAAAAAAAAATCCCGATTAGCCTTGCTCTACTATTATAGAAGCAAAGACAGTATGATAGTTAATTTCATGTGTCAACTTACCTAGATAAACTGTACCCCGATATTTAGTTCAGTGTAGGTCAGGGTGTGGCTGTGAAGTTATTAATTAATTAATTTATTTATTTGCATACTTGTGTATATGTATATGATGTATATGTAGTGGAGGAGTATACATATATACACATGGAAGCCAAAGACAACTTGGGCTTCCTTCCTCAAGTTCTGTGTACCTCTTCTTAATTTTTTACTTTTCTTTCTTTCTTCTTCTTTTTTTTTTTCTTTTTGGTTAATTTGTATGGGTGTTCTTTCATATCTTTTGGGAGCTGGGTGCTGAAATTCAGTCTCTCTGTTCAGTGCCCTAGTATTTGTCTAGCAGGATAGGGGAGTGATTCCTGAGTCCCAGGATTCTAATATAGATAGATAGATAGATAGATAGATGATAGATAGATAGATAGATAGATAGATATTTCTACCACTAAGGTTATAAAAGTGCATCAGCACAACCAGACTCTTTAAAGTTTTGTTTTATTATTTGTTTATTTATTTATTTATTTATTTACTTACTTACTTATTTAATGTGTATCAGTGGTTTTCCCAGAGTGTGTATATGTACCACATGCATGCCTGGTGCCTGAAGAGGCTATAGATTATCAGGAGTCACCTTGTAGGCACAGAAGTTGAACTCAGGTCCTCAGAAGACCACGTGCCTCTTCAGCCCCTACTGAATGGGTTCTGGGAATCAAATTCAGGTCATGGACTTTTCAGGCATATTGTTCGTTCATCATGGATCCACGCTGACATCAAATTCCCTTTGTAGAATAAGATGACTTTTGAATCCTTGATCCTTCTACCTCTATTTTCAGAAGTGATTATAGGCGTGCATCACCAGGCCAGTGTTATGCAGAGCTAAGGAGAGAATTCAGGGCTTCATGCACACTAAGCAAGTACTCTATCAATTAAACTTTGCCCTAGATCCTCCTGAAGGCTTTTTCTTTCTTTTTTTTTTTTAGTACTATATTGGTCTGCTTTGAGTCCCTATGAAAGATGGGCTCCTCACAATCATTTACAACCCCAAGAAAAAAAGATCCACTGCAATGGAAGAAGGAGTTCTGTCTTCAGATTGCCTTCAGAGTTTGAACAGGACTCTCTCTTGAGTCTCCATCTTATTATCATGCTTTACAGATAGATTCAAATTGGTAGAACTTATAAAAGCAAGAGGCAGTTCTTTTGAAATCTCTTCCCATACTCTCAGATAAAGCAGAACTGTGACTAATCCAGACAGGCAGACGATTTAGCCATGACCTGGGTTGGCTTAGAGAACTATATGTTCTCTAAAAGGAGTGCCTTGTGTTCTTGTGGCCACAGGGCTGTGGAGACTGAAATTATGACACTGTGTTATCTTTTGGGTTGTTGAATTACAGCATTCCTGAGTTTCAGCACCTCCTAATTTCTCTAAGTATCTCCCAGTCAATGAATGATTAGATGGGACACTGCAGGAAGCTGGGTGACTCATAATGCTCAAATTCCCAAATCCTTCTAGATTTCCCAGACACAGCAATCCTTCTTGATTTGTCTGATGAGGCCATGCCAGTCTCTCTTGTGTCCCAGGCAACAGTCTAGACTGGCAATTGCCTCTTCCCATGCCTTTTACAGGAGAGCAAAGCTCTTAGCCCATAATGATATGACCTGCCATCCTGACTAGAGTCTGTCATACTGCTATGGATTAGATCTGGGCTTTCTCCAAAGGCTCATGTGTTAAAAGATGGTTCACAATGCAGTGGATTCAGAGGTGTGGCTTTGGATTTTCACTGGCTCATAAGTACTTTGACTTCTTTAGTATATTATGCCATCAATCTACTGTAGTGTAAGGACTATCCAGGTATGATACCGACAAGGAAGTGGATCCAATGTGAAGAAGCAGGACCCTGATAACCTGCCCTGGTTTATGTTTCTCAGACTCAGACACAGTGCAGACAATGACCAACTGACTGGAAGCTCTGAACCCATAAGACACAGCACTTCCTTCTGGTTGATCTGTTCAAGGATTGTGTCACAGTACTAGAAAGCTGACAAACACACACATCAATAAAAATAATAATAATAAAACAAGCCTGTGCAGAGAGATGGATCAGGGGGTAAAAGTGCTTACCACTAAAACTGATGACTGGCATTCAAGTCCCAGGACCAGCATGGTGGAGGGAAAGAGCCAACTCCATCAGGTCAGCTTTGACCCTTCACTCCTTTGATGTGGTCAGTGACACACACACACAATATCATGCATAGGCACACATATACAATAAATAAGTAAAATGTAATATAAGTGTTCTTCTTAAAGAACACTTAAAAAGAAAAACAATTCAGTTATTAAAATGAAGGAAGAGTGAGGCAGGCAAGCCTCCAACCTCAAAATTATAGACTCTGGGAGCAGAATACTGCCATACATTCTATACCACGATGGCAGGGTAGTGAGTTCTAGGCCAGCCTAGACTAGAAAGACCCATACTACCAGCAGCAACAGCAATAAAGCAGCAAAAATGCTTTTAGTTCTGTCCAGAACGAAAAAAAATTAATCCAATTCCTCCAAGACCTGAGTCGGTTAACAAAACATGAAGCCCATGGATCAGAGGCCCTTGAGAAAGAACCCTACAGGCACAGCAGAAAAGTAGTGGGTAAATCTGTTGTCTGGCTTGTCAACATCTACTTTGCAAGGAAGACACAACATGAGACAAGAAAATCCCATTGGGTGTTTCTAAACTTCATCTCTGAGCAACAGTCTGTCCCTGGGAACCCAAACTCCTGCTATATTCATTGACTGGAATGGTAGCCCAGGAGTCAAGCAGTGAATGAGTTTTGAAAACATGGTTGGCCTAAGAGGAGACCTGATGTTGATACCTCCCCACGTCTCAGAATTGTCTAAATAGATAAACTCAACTGTCAAAATCTATGCTATGGTAGGAAGGATCACATGTAAACTCTGGGAGCTAGTCTCTCTCCCAAACTTTAATCAAAATCAATAAATAAAAACATGTTTTAACAGAAGTGGATGTGCACAGTCAGCTATTGGTTGGAACACAGGGCCCCCAATGGAGGAGCTAGAGAAAGTATCCAAGGAGCTAAAGGGGTCTGCAACCCTATAGGTGGAACAATATGAACTAGCCAGTACCCCTGGAGCTCGTGTCTCTAGCTGCATATGTATCAGAAGATGGCCTAGTCAGCCATCATTGGGAAGAGTGGCCCCTTGGTCTTGCAATCTTTATATGCCTCAGTACAGGGGAATGCCAGAGCCAAGAAGTGGGAGTGGGTGGGTAGGGGAGTTGGGGGGAGGGTCTGGAGGATTTTTTGGGAGAGCATTTGAAATGGAAATGAAGAAAATACCTAATTAAAAAAATAAATTAAAAATAAAAGAAAACCATGTTTTAGCTGGGCAGTGGTGGCGCATGCCTTCAATCCCAGCACTTGGGAGGCAGAGGCAGGCTGATTTCTGAGTTTGAGGCCAGCCTGGTCTACAAGTGAGTTCCAGGACAGCCAGGGCTACACAGAGAACCCTGTCTCGACCCCCCCCCCCAACAAACAAACAGACAAACAAAAACAAAAAACAAAACAAAACAAAAAAACCAAACATGTTTTAAGCAGTGGATGCCTGTAATCCCTGAATTTGGCAGGAAGAGGCCAGATGATCAGAAGTTCAAGGTCATCCCTGATCAGCTAGGGTTACATGAGCCATGTCTAGCTCAAGAAAACAAGCAAGGACTATAAAATTGTTCCTGGGTAATGCTCACACTTTGAACCCAAAGGACCTGAGTTTTGTCTGTGGGTCTTTGTCAGAACTATCAACTCTGTGATAAAGCATAATGACCAAAATTACTTGAAGAGAAAAGGATTTATTTGGCTTACATTTCCATATAACTGTTCATAATTGAAAGAAGTCAGGACAGGACCTCCAGTAGGGCAGGAACCTGGAGGCAGGAGCTGATACTAAGCCACGGACAGGTGTTGCTTGCTGGTTTAGTCTCCATGGCTTGTTCATCCTACTTTCTTATAGAATACAAGACCCCCTTCCCTCATTGGACACTACCCACAATGGAATGGTCCATCACACATCAATCACTAATTAAGAATATATTCTACAGATCTGAGAATAACTCAGTATTATTGAGGCATTATATCAATTGAGTCTCTCCTCCCCAGGGACTCTAGCTTGTGTTAAGTTGACATAAAATTAGCTAGTACACCATGTAAGGGAAGATGTATATACCAACGCCACAAAATTGCTCTCTGATATTTACCTGATGGAGCACATGTGCACGCACACACACACACTTACTTAATAATAATACATTTTAATTTCATATACTTGAATAAACATGGCACATTACAGTGGAAGGATTTCAACCACACCTAGCTGTAGTGTACACCCTAAAGTGGCAAAGGAGTCTCCTTTGTAGTAAGTAGCTCTTGTGATCTCAGTGAGAGACTCTTGGCATACAGTGTGTGACTATAGAACTTGGGCTGCCCATCATGGACTATGTAGCATTTAATGTCCCTCTCTGGACTGGTCTAACACTTTTCTGCACTCCATCACCCTGTGACCCTATTTATATTGGAATAACTTCAAATACGTTATAAAAGCAATCATGGAAGCTTATGTGCTATAGACCTCTGCCACACTATCTGTTATCATTCTTAGGCCACATCTGTGATCAGATGATTTAAAAACATATTCCTGCCTCTACTAGCATGCAATACTAACACACATCCCTCAGAACCCCTGTATTATAGATATATTCTTGTATGTTCATATTATACAGTATTATTTTATTGCCCTTTTTAAAATTTGCTTATTTATTTTCAGAAATTAATTTAGTTGTTTAAAGATTTATTATTTATTATATGTAAGTACACTGTAGCTGTCCTCAGACACTCCAGAAGAGGGCATCAGATTTTGTTACGGATGGTTGTGAATCACCAAGTGGTTGCTGGGATTTGAACTCAGGTCCTTCGAAAGAGCAGTCGGCACTCTTAACCACTGAGCCATCTCATCAGCCCCCAGAAATTAATTTATTTTGAGAAATGAGTTTTGAACGTAAACCATGTAGCTAAAGATAACTTGAGCTTCTGATCCTTCTGCCCCCTCTCTCCTTTGAGTACTGAGATTTTTGAACGTGAACCACACACCAATTTTATACAGTGCTTGTGATCACATCCAAGGCTTCTTCATTCTAGGCACTTACTCTCTACCAACTGAGCTTCATCTCCAGCTCTTTCTGACGGTTCTAATGCAACTGTCAATCACTCTTGCCTACAGGGGCATGCAGCATGATAACTCTACTCAGAGATAACCTCTCATCTGAAGCATAGAATTTGAGAACATTTGTGACCCATGTGGATAAACAAAAGAATGGTGTGTAGGTGGCTTTTGGAAGATGGCAGAAGGAGCTGTAGAGGTAGCTCAGTGGACAAAGCACTTGCCACACAAATATTAAAAGCCACATGGAATGGTGACCCTCTTACAATCCCAGCACACGATGAGCAGAGAGACTGGGACGTCTTGGAGTAAGTTGGGTAGGCTAGCTGAATCAGTGAGCTAAAGGGTCAGTGAGAAGACCTACTTCAATGCATGAATATTCAAGGTAGACAGCTGTTGAGGAAGACACTGAACAATGAACTTCAGGCCTCCACACACTCAGGCAGGAACATGCGAGCACGCACGCACACCCACACCCATGGGTACACATATACGTGCACTCAGAAGAAAAAATAAAGATGACTAGACTAGATAAAGCCCTGTCTGTGGAGCTGGAATTGTTAATCTTTTTTGTTGCTGTTGTTTTGTTGTTTTCATCACAGTCACCACAGAAACTGTCAGATATCCTCTAGGAAGTTTGATTGTCATTTCAGAAAGGGTGTCGGAATGGGTATATCAACCCAGTCTTTCTCTATAAATTCTGAGGCCACTACTTCAAGAATTAGCCCTATCATGTGTCATCATATCCCTAAAGGACTAGCCAGTCTCAACAGCCAGCTAATTACACCAGGCTCTTGCACCTGGGAAGAGCTGGAGTCTGTTCCCTCTGAAATTACACATTTTAACATTGTTTTTTTGTCCACTTGGTCTCTATCTCATCTCTGACCAAAACCAATGGCATTGTAATAGCAGTTCTGCCTCCAAGACCTTGTTTTTAGCAAAATGATTAGGGCAGTGATAAGAAGCCCTTAGGACGCTGCCATGGGTTTGTCTGCAACAGGCTCGAGTGTTTGAACAGCTGGGCCTCAGTCAGTGGCCCTACTCTGAGAGGTTGTGGAATGTTTTGGCACCTAGCTGGCAGATGTAGGCCTGCTGAGGAAGGACTTGGGGATTATAGTCTAGCCTTGGCTGCACACTGCATCATTCTGCTTCCTGGTCTGCAGAAGCTGCAAGCTATGAGGCCACCACAATGAGCCACATGCCCTCAAACTGTGGGACAAAACAAGATCTTCTCCCCTTATGTCATTTCTTTTTAGGCATTTGGTCCCTGTTGCAAGAAAAGCATCAAGATTTCTAAAAAGCAGTGGGTTTATAACTAGTATAATGACTTCCTTCAGTTTAGTTCCTATTGGCAGGTATTTTCAATGCTGGGCTGCTTTCCTGGAAGATACAGAACATGCCACAAAGCAGAAACTAATGAACTTATTTAATGGTTTCATGTATTTCACATCATTATTCCAAGCCAGAATACAAAGACGAAGGAACCAAGAAAGGAAGCCAGGCCTGTGGAGGCTGAAGCAGGAAGATCACCATAAATTCAGAAGCCAACGTGGGTTAAAGAATGAGTTTAAAACCATGTGTCTCAATGTCTCTTGTATGGATAATTAATGAGAATTTTACCTGGACTGGCTTATAGCTCAGTTCAGTGGTACAGCACTTGCCTATTCATAGTCTAAGCTGACTCAGCTCCCAGCATCTGAAGAAAAAGTTATTTCATAGCCTCTGAGCCTAAGCTCAGATATTGCTTTAAAACTCAAATTTCTATAGGGTACTTCCAGGTATTGCTGCTATAAATGTGGACCAGGGTCCAGGGCGCACCCACTGAGATTTCCAGTTTCATATCCCAAAACTAATTGAACAAGGAACACATGAACACACATAGAAATACAGATGGTTTACTAAGAAAGACAGCACGTGGGAGAGCTCGAACAGATCTGAGCCTCAGGGGCCACTGAATCCTCACACTTTGAGGCTCATCCACAGAGCTGCTTTCTCCATCATTTACAAGGTGTGTTGTGGCCTTGGGGTTTTGTTTGTTTCGTCTTTCATATGTCCCATCTCAGTAATGAAACCCTCAGTTGGAAGACTTTGCAGTCTACCTCTGCCATTGATTCCTTCTATGTATGTTTTTCTTGATGCCCCTAAGCCTTACTCTCTGCCTTTTGCCATGTTCCCTCCTAAATGTGAATAAGAAACGATAGCTCCCCAACACAGACATGTCTAGTACAGAACCAGTTCCTGAAGAGTGAAAGTATGGGTTACACCCAATTAAAGACCCTAGTTAACTGAACCAGCACTGACCTAAAAATGGAAGCAATGTGGAATGCCTAATCAGTGGGAAAAGTGGCAAACAATCCAAAATGATTCGCAGAAAACACAGCTGATTCTGTTTACTCTTGCTTTATTATGTCACTATGTTATGTATTTATAATTTAATCTATATGTTACAAAATATCAAGGCAGAAACAAGAGAACACAATCATGGCTACATATATTAGATCTAGAAACAGTTTTGAATCTACTTGCACGAGTGTGTGTGTGTGTGTGTGTGTGTGTGTGTGTGTGCGTGTGTATGTTTGTGTAGGCCCATGTGGAAGTCAGAAGATAACCTTTAGGGTCATTTCTCATATGCCACCAATTTTTTTTAATTTGACATTTTATTCTCATTTATTTGGGGGGGGGGAGTGGAGACATACATGTTACATACAGAATGTGCATGTATACCAGAAAACAATTTATGGGATTTGTTTTTTCTCTTCCCACATGTGTCTTAGTTGGAGTTTCTACAGCTGTGGTAAAACATGATTGTGGTGGTTTGAATATGCTTGGCCCATGCAAAGTGGCACTATTAGGAAGTGTGGCCTTGTTGGAGTAGGTATGGCCTTGTCAGAAAATGTGCAGCACTATGGGGGTAGGCTTTGAAGCTCTGCCCAGTGGGGAAGAGACCTTCCTCCTGGCGACCTGGAGAGGAGAGTTTCCTGTTGCTACATGGGATGAAGACATAGAACTCTCAGCTCCTACAACACCATGTCTGCCTGTGTGATGTCATGCTTCCCACCACAATGATGATGGACTGAACCTCTGAGCCTGTAAGCCAGACCCAATTAAATGATGTCCTTTATAAAAGTTGCCTTGGTCTTGGTGTCTCTTCACAGCAATGAAATCCTAAGACAATGACCAAACAACTTGGAAAGGGAAGGTTCTATTTCAGCTTACAATTGTCAGGATATACTCCCTTACTTGGGGAAGTCAGGGCAGGAACTCATGCAGAGCAGAAGCCTAGAAGTAGAAACTGAAGCAGAGACTATGGCTTGCTCCCCATGATTTTCTCAGCCTGATTTATTATAGGACTCAGGAACACCAGCCCAAAGATGGCAACCCTCACAGTGATCTTGGCCTTCCTCATCAGTCATGAAAATGTACTACAGGCCTACCCACATGCCAATCTAGTTGTGAGATTTTTCTTTATGAGGATTCTTTTGTCAAAATGACTTTAGCTTTTGTCAAGTTGACATAAAACTAACCAGTACAATATGAGTCCCAGGGATTAAACTTGGGCCTCGGGCCTCGTGGCAAGCACTGTTAGCCTCTGAGCCATTTTTCAGCCTCCACCCCATTTTGAAACAGGGTCTGTCACTGGGCCCTGGGGTTCACTGCTTAGGTTAGGCTGGCTGGCCAGTCAGTCAGCCCAGGAGTGCCTACTGTCTCTTTTCTCCAGCAATACAAGTTCATGCTGACTTTCCTGTTCTTCTAAATTTGTTCTTGGGAAGAGATAGACTGAGCCATCTTTCTAGTCCATGTTCTTATTTCCTATAAGTTTAGGAAATAGATACATGTCAGGCTAACAATAAGATTCTTTTGTGACTGTTCAAAATATTTAAAGGACTCCTTTTTGTTTTGATTGTGTGGTGGTTTGAATATGCTTGGCTCAGGGAGTGGCACTATTAGGAGTCTCATTGGGGTAGGTGTAGCCTTGCAGGATGAAGTTTATCACTATGGAGGTGGGCTTTGAGATCTCCTCCTTGCTGCCTGGTAGACAGTCCTCTCCTGGCTGCAGTTGGATCAAGACATAGAACTCTCAGCTCCTTCTCCAGCACCATGTCTGCCTGGCTGCTGCCATGCTTCCTGCCTTGATGATAGTGTTCTGAACCTCTAAACCTGCAAGTCAGCCCTAATTAAACGTTGTCTTTTATAAGAATTGCCTTGGTCATGGTGTCTCTTCACAGCAATTGGAACCCTAACTGAGACAGATTGTTTCTTTCTTTGTCTTAATTTTTTTTAAAAAGGTGCAATCTTTTTTGTTTATTTGTTTTTGTTTTTGTTTTTTAAGACAGGGTTTCTCTGTGTACTCCTGGCTGTCCTGGAACTCACTCTGTAGACCAGGCTGGCCTCGAACTCAGAAATTCGCCTGCCTCTGCCTCCCGAGTGCTGGGATTAAAGGTGTGTGCCACCACACCGGGCTTTAGGTGCAATCTTAAAAACAGTAACTTTATAACTGTTAAAAATAGTACAAACAGGGCTGGGATTGTATTAGGCTTTGCCTAGCATGCACAAAGTCTTGGGTTCAATCCCCAGCATAAACTAAGAGTGTTAGTAGACACCTATGATCCTAGTATTCAGGAGGTGGCGACAGGAGGATCGGCATTTAAGGCTACCTTTGATTATATAGCAAGAGTTGAAGGACAGCTTGTACTACATGAGACCCTAGAGGAAGGCACATGTGACAGTTAGCTACTTCCCTTCTGCTATAGGTGACAATGGTGTAGACACACAGAACTGAGTTTTGAATTGTATAGATTTGGACATTTCTTCCTGCATCCAGCCGAGATCCTGTTGTTTTAGCATGAGTAGCAATGACTCTGCCAGCTTCTTCCCCTACACTGACTGATCTGTGGGTGGTTATGAAGACAGTGGTGATGTTACATGACAACTATTTCATTAGTTTAGTTCAGAATTTGCCTCGAATCATTATGCCTAGTAGTCTAACGTGTTTCTCCAACTCTGAGTCTATGTAAACACAGCCGTTTATCAATGAACTAAAATACCTTTGCAAGTAAACAGGTTGCTGTTGAAAATTCAGGGAAAGTAAGCCAGGGCTCTCTGCTCAGTGGAAGGCATGGTGATACAGTGCTGAGAGCAGGCAGCACTTTTGCTGCTTGGCCAGAGTGGACTTCATTGTTTTTAATTAAGAACCCCCCTAAAAGCTATATATACTCTTTCCAGTGGAGGAGTTTGGAGATGACCTTCAGAGTGGCACCTTGCAAAGGGAAAGAAAAAAAGGAAGACCAAGTCACTAACCTTGAACCTCAAGTGGGTGAAGGAGAAAATGCATTCAGTGTCTACCACATCTTTGTATCCTTCAGTGATACCTTTGCCCATGTTACCATTCTTTCTGGAAAGGAAACCATCTGCCAGGTGACAGGTGGGATGGAAGAAAAGGCTTACTGAGTTGATTCCTCTCTGTATGCAGCCATGCTGGCTGCCCAGGGTATGGCCCAGATGCACAAGGATCTGGGCATCACTGCCTGCTTATCAAACTCCATGCCAGAGGACAAAACAGGACCACAACCCCTGGCCTTGGAGCCCAGTCAGCCCTCAGAGCTCTTGCTTGCGAAGAATATTGGGTGGATTGAGGATGTCACCCCATCCCCTCTGACAGAACTTGAAGGAAGGGGGATCATAGCCATCACTGTCTGTAAACAAGGATTTTCAAATTATTTTCTGTTAAGAAATTGCTTTGTCATTACGAGTCAAAACCTGAAACATCTGTCACCATGGACGGGGACTGTTGTCACGTAATAAAGGACTGAAAAAATAAATGTCTAAGTCTAGGAATAAATGTAAACACTTAAAAAAAAAAAGAAATTGCTTTGTGTACACAGAAAAATGTGTGTGTGTGTGTATTTAATTACCTAAATAGACCCTGTGTGCTATAATTATATTTATAACATAGGTAACATATTCTATTCTGCATATGTTTAAAGCAAATATACATTAACTTAGATTAATAGACTCTGCTATATCAATATTGGCCCTCTTAATGTAGCCATATGCTTGTTACCTCAAAGAATATTACTCACCCTGATGTTTTACGTTGTTAATGAGACTCAGAAATGGAAACACACTATCTCATTATACCATTTTTGTAAACAGTGATTTACTGACATACAGGTGAATTGAAGTGTGTTAAATAAAATATTACCAAGAAACAAATATGTGTGTTGAGAAATTCATAATTTGGCATCTATTAAAAGTGATGTGAACTCACTTGTATAAATATAGTTACTCTGTGATAGAGATATATAGCTGTGTAGGTACACCTGCCTCCTCGAGTATAAATGTAAGTATTATATAGTACAAGAAGAATCCAACTCAAGTCTCTGTAATCATTCTAATGTCTATGTTCAAGCAACATTACTTTCATCAGGTATTCTGCTTAGCTGAGAAGCAATGAGCAAAACACACATTATAATACCAGGAAATACAGCCACAAATGGTGCCAAGTGCCACAAAGAAAGCATCCTGTGCTCTGGTGCCTCAGCAGTCAGGGAAATGGATCTGCCAAGGTGATACTGGAGCTGAAACCTGAACAACATCAGAGTAGTCAGTGTGAAGTGTCTGCTCTCAGGGTAGAACTACGTGCAAAACAGCAGGAAGCAGCTCTGAGTCTGCACTTAACTCACACCATGAAAGAAGACAGTGCCACCAGAAAGGCTACCCAGGGGCCCTTACCCTGTTACAGGAGTGCTGCATTCCAGATACAGGTCAACACTGCCAGAGTTTCACTTTTATTGTTTAACCTGGGCTCTGGGAATTGAATTCCACTGTAAGACTCACATGTCTAGTGCTTTTATTTGCCGAGTTATGTTCCTTACATTTAAAGGAAATTGTAAATATATATATATATATATATATATATATATATATATATAATTACAATTTATACATATTAAAAATAAAACCTTCATATTATCACCTGACTATAAATTTAAGAAATAGATTGAGAGAAAACTTAAGGGAAATAGACAGCACACAAAAACAAAACCCACTTAGCCTAAAAGACAGATAACATTTTGGTGAGGACATATTATATAAGCAGACTCAGTTTAAAATCGAAAATGCCCACTAAAGGGGAATTCGTTGTCACTTCATGCCTTTTGTGTCTAAAGTCCAGTGCACTGTGAACTAGTGCTCTGGGGTGAGCTCCGGGAAGCCTAAGACTGGTAGAATGCCAGCTCACCTGGAAAAACAGCCCTGAGCCCTTGCTCTCCCATTCACCTCTTGCACAGTAAGCCTTCTGGAATGTAAGCATTCAGGAATGCTCTGGGGGGAGGGGAAAGGGTTAGGAGCGAGTACACATCCGGTAAAAATTAGAAATATCGAAGTCTCCAGAACGATTAGAGTGATAAGGAGTCTGAGGGTGCCCCAGTTCTTTAACAGCTCTCAGCAGGCTGTCTAGGTTCCCTTCTTTGGTCCCATCAGTGCCTGTTTGCAGCAGCGATCCTACCTTTCAAGGTGTGTTTGATCTGTCTCCCAACCAATACAGCTATCTTTCTGAAGCCTCAAACCACCTGTTTAAAATAATAACACTAAAGGAAGAGGTAAGAACTATTCTTGAAAAGTTATCGGGAAAGAGCACACTGCACTTGACAAGAATGTCTTTTTAGAATTCACCACAGTTGATTTTCCTCAGTGTTGGAACTGAATGGTGTCTGTTGGTTAAACACCTGCTGCATGGTTTGGCTTGCCTTGCATTTTGAAGCGAAGGGATCGGGATGAATCTGTCTTCCCTCGTCACAGATGCATTCAATGTGGCAAGCGATTTTACTAGCAGAGGCACCTGGGAACCAAATGGGAAAAGGACAGCTTTCTCTTCTATTCCTGGGGGAAATTCAACACTGAAAACCAACCAGATAAGGGCCAAGATAATGACCATCTTGCTTCCTTCAGCGATGGTTGCAGTCTCCCAGACATTAGAAGCAAAGAAGCAACTTCTCAAGTCCTTTGGCCTTTTGCCTGCACGAACTTCACAGAGTTAGGTCTAGAAATGTGGAGCTCAGAGAGCATGGTCAATGGCAGTGAACTACAGGAAGGGCTCCAGGACTAAAAAAAAGGGAGCAAACACCACAAGAAAGGGTCTCAGAAATCTGCCTTAGCCCTCTGCTGGGCTGAGAGACTCAGAGAGGAATATGGGGAGACAGGTCAGGTGAGTTCAAATCTCCAGAACCCGTGTAAAAGTCATCACCTGCCTGTAATCCTGGCATTTGGGATTACAGACAGGAAATTCGGAGCTGAATTGGCTAGAAAGACTGGCTGGACTAGTGAGCACTGCGTCCAATAGGAGACCCTGCCTCAATAAGTAAAGTGGCTCACCCTCAAGGAAGACACTCAGTGGTAGCCTCTGATCTTTTCAAGTCCTTGAACATGAGAGCACACAGGCACACACATGTAAGTGCACACACACATACACCACATCAAAACAAAAAACAAAAAACCCACGGGACTGCTAACAAGTGTTTCTGCTCTTTGCAGAAGACCTATGGTTGGTTCCCAATATCCATATCAATTGTCTCTCAGGTCATAACTCCAGCTCTACGGAATCCAATTCCTCTGGTACACAAATACAATTAAATATAAAATTTTAAACATTAAATTCCAAATGCTAGTAGTTCCAAATGCTAGTAGTAGCTGAAGATAAAAAAGAACTGATAAAAATTAAAATATAACAACAAACAAAACTATAAGTCTGATTAAAATAAGCCTATTTTACTTTAAATGTATTAATATTATTTTATTTTGTTTGAGAGAAAGTCTCACATTATAGCCCATCTCACCATGGAATTCAACTTGTCATGCAGCCTTTTACCGGAGGCAATCCTCCAATTAACTTAAGGCTACTTTAGATCTGACAAAACAAAGTACAAAAGCAAAGAGACTAGCATGAGGCCCACACCCACAATCTCGGTACGTGGGAGGTATAGCAGGGAGGATCAGGGGATAAAGGTCATCCTTGGCTTCAAAGTAAATTTGAGGTCAGCCAGGATACGTGACACTGTCATATAACACACACACACACACACACACACACACACACACACGCAAGCAAACCTCAAATAGAGCACACTAATATTCATTTAAGTAGATAGCAAGTCACAAAAAGAACTGTTGAGGTTTGAGCTGTTGCTATATCTTGTAATGCTAAGTTCTGTGCTGGAAATCTAGGTAAGGTCTCACCCTCCAAGCTTTTGTTTTGCAAACCTTGTTCCTTGATTTAAAACTATTGGTTAAATAAAATTGGCTATGGCCAATTACTGGAGTAATGGATTAGAGATAGGTGGGTTTGGAATGTCCTGGTTGGTGGGGGGGTGGGGGGTGGGGGGGAGTGGGGGGAGGGGAGGAAGAAGGAGAGAGAGGAGAAGAAATGTGAGCACGGAAGCAGGGGAAACCGTAAGCATCTGGAGTATGCAGCGGCGTGGGAGGAAGCCAGAGCAGGAGTTAGAAGAGTAGGTTAGAGCTTACTCCCCCCCATTAATTGTCAAAAAGCCAAATCACAGAAGCATAGTCTGAGTCTCATTTATTTGTAAGCTAGTCCCGGATAAGTTTAAATTGGTGGTTCTACAAAGAACAACAATATTTCCTTTCAACAACAGCCGAAAGGAAAGAGAATTAAAGATAAGTATTCTACTACTAGGGTTGTTGTTTTGGTTTGGTTTTTGTTGTTGTCTGTTTGTTTTGCTGCAGTGAAACAACTTGATGATAAAGCAATTTGGGAAAGAAAAGGTTTATTTAGCTTGCACTTCCATGTTGCCTTTCATCACTGAAGGAAGTCAGGACAGGAACTCAAGCAGGGCAGGAACTTAGATGCAGGAGCTGATGCAGAGGAGAGTCCTGCTTAGTGGCTTGCTCCCCCTGGCCCATGGAATACCCACCCTGCTTTCTTTAGAATCCAGAACCACCATCCCAGGGATGGCTCCATTCACAATGGGCTGGTCCCTCCCCGACTGATCAGTAACTGAGAAAATGCCAAACAACTGGATCTCATGGGCATTTCCTCAACCAAACTCCCTTCTCTTTGATTTACTCTTTTATGTCAAGTTGACACACAAAGGCATCCAATACAATAAGAGATTTCAAAAACATCTTTAGAAGCACAATCACAATATCCAATATAAATTATGTATATATTTATGACAGCCTCGCTATGCAGCCTTGACTGGCCTGAACTTCCAGGATGGCCTGAAACTTCTGTGATCCTCCAACATCTTCTTCACATGTGCTGGGATTACTTTACAGTTGTGAGTCACCATATGTGGCTCATATAACAAATATGTAAATATCCGAGAAGCAAAGAACTTTATTGCAGAAAACGTAAGGTCCTTAGAAAAGATAATAAACGAGAAAGTGTCTGATAGAACCACACGGACAGTTGTGCATGCTGCCGTGGACCTGAAGAAAGCCTGAGTGCAGCGAGGACAGAGTGGGAGCTCTGTAAGTAAGGACCCACACACTCCCAGGGCCAGAAGAACAGCTAGTCCAGGTAAAAATTCACCAGGATTCTCAAAAGACTAGGAATGGCACAGCAAAAACAAACAAACACACAAACAAAAACCCAAAAAAAGATAAACACTTCTGAGAGTAAAGAAACCCCAAATAAATGAAGATAGAATGAAATACAATGTGTTTATGTCATTTTCCCAGTGTCCTAGGTTATGATCATTAAGTCCCTTCCAAATTGCTGTGTGGATTCAATGAAATTCCTATCAAGTACCAGCAGGCCTCCTGGCCCCCACAAATTGGCAAATGATTCTGAAGTGTATGAATGGGGTTGTCAAGGTAGCTTAGCAGAGAAAAAAATGCACTTGCAGTCAAGTGACCTAGGTTGAATACACAGGACCCACATGTTGGAAGGAGAGAACCAATCTGATAATTTGACTATTTTATTTAAAATTGTTTGTGTATGACTGTTTTGCCTGTGCTACCTGTGTGTGCCTGGTGCTCTCAGGAAAGCTGTCCCTACCATGAAGATATTGAGTCAACTGTGCAGAGTGAGCTCTGTAGGGGAGGGTTCAGCCTCTCCCCATGAAAGGTTTCATCTTCCCAGCTATATGAAGGAGGTAGCTCCATCACCTTTCCTCCAGTACCTACAGATAACATCTGGATAGCAACCTCATGGAAAGCCCCAGGGCAAATGCTCAGTAAAGCAAATGGTTATTTTCTGACCCATATAAGACAAGAAGGGTTACTGTTTGTTTGTTTGTTTGCTTGTTTTTCAGTATCCATTTTTATTTCTATTTATTTATTTATTTTGCACGGGATTTTCTCTGTGTAGTCCTGGCTGTCCTGGAACTCACTTTCTGTAGATTGTGCTGGTCTCAAAATCAGAGAGTTCTGCCTCTGCCTCTGCCTCTGCCTCTGCCTCTGCCTCTGCCTCTGCCGAATAAAGGTAAGGTCCACCACCACCCTGCAGTATCTTTTTTTTCTATTTTCTTTTGTATGCTATTTGTGGTGGGGATGGTGTGGTAGTGGTGGTTTCTTGGTTTGAGACATGGTCTCATGTAGCTCAGGCTAGTTTCAAACTTGCTATGTTGGTGAGGCTCATTTTGAATTTCTTTGACTTCTGACTTCCATGTCCTGAGACCTGGTATTACAGGTTACAGCCAACACGCTGTTATAATATCTGTAATTGGCTGTGGCCACTAAATTTTGGCATAATTTATTACCTAGTAGTAAATAACCTACATAGATTTCCCACTGTAGGATTTATTGTAGGAAATTAATTTGATAATATGGGCAGCTAGCTAAAAAGTCCTGTAAAGGGCTGGAGAGATGGCTCAGTGGTTAAGAGCACTGACTGCTCTTCCAGAGGTCCTGAGTTCAATTCCCAGCAACCACATGGTGGCTCACAACCATCTGTAATGAGATCTGATGTCCTTTCCTGGTGTGTCTGAAGACAGCTACAGTGTACTTATATATAATAAATAAGTCTTTAAAAAAAAAAGTCCTGTAAGGCTTTTCTTGGGGTAAGGGAGAAATCTTAAAATGGAACTGATGATGTATCTGGAAGGCAGTTGGAAAGAAAAATACCAGAAGCAACCAAGTTGTACCAGGAACCGGACAGTTTAATCTGGATGAACTAGTGGTTGCTTCATCTCTGCATGCATCCAAAATTAAAGAAGAGTATTCCATAGGAAAAGCTGGTACCTCTTTTAGAGGGTTAAGCATACAGGGAAGCAAGAGTCAGAGAGCTGAAGTAAGGAGAGTGGGAGTGGATCTGTACATGCTTGTCCGCACCCACACCGAAGAGGAAGCCAAGGGATAAGGACAGCTCACACAAGCCACCACATGTAAACATGGAGTGGTGTCTACACACAACTCCACAGAATAAAGTAAAAGCAATGTGTCTGCTGCTTACCTTCATCAGTTTAGGGCAATGGAGGAGACAGGATTTCATGCAGCCTTGCTGACTTGGAACTTGCTATTCATCCAAAGATGACCTTGAACTCTGGATCTTCCTGCCTCTGCCTCCTGAGCTCTAAGAGAACAGGCTTGTGCCACCAAGGGTTAGCTTCTGCCTTCAAAATCTTACTCTAAGTATTTCTTTCCATCCACTATAGGTAAAAACAAAGAGAATTCTGGGAACAATCCACTCTAGCCACATTCACAAATTGCAAAATCATTGCAGATCAAGGTGAATGATAATGTTTGGAGCTAGAACTTAGAATGTGTGTGGGGAGCTTAAGTGCAAACTTTATAAAAATGAACAAAGAAAAGCCAAAACTGAGTAAGTGGAAACTCAAAGCAAACCCCTCAGCTCATGAGGAGATGGACAAAGGGAACTTAAAGTTAATAGTGTAGAGGTTGATGCTAGAGTTGGGTTCATCCCCAGCATTGAGTAAGGCAGGCATGGTAGCTGCTTGTATTACAAATGCTAATTATGTTCCCCAAAAGAGGGTCTGCATGTAGCTTCTAGGAACCTCCCTCCAGTTGGTTCTGATTGGTAAATAAACATGCCAGCAGCATCTGGAGAGGACAGACAGAGCTGGGATTTTAGGATTCCCGGGCTTCGGACCAGGAAGAGAAGCTAGAGATGCCATGCCTGAGAAGAGTACAGGACAAAGAGGCAGAGTCACCCTGTAAAGGGGCCAGGAGAGTGCAGCCCCAGAGGGCTGCTCAATTGGGTCAGGAGCAGCCAAGATGGACCACATAAATTAGTAAGTAGTAACTCTTGAATTATTGGCGGGAGGTAGATTCTACTAGCAGCATGGAGGTTAGGTAGCTGCCCAGCTATTGGGCTGCTTAAGGCAAATTAAAATATAAAGGCTGTGTGTTTGTCTTTTGTTTGAGAACATAAACCATTGAGGCAGGTAACAAACCATGTGCAGAAATCTATTAATTAAAATATGAATACAACAGACATGGTGAAGCATGACTATAACCGCCAACCTCAGGATATAGGGGCATGACAACTAGGGTCATCTTCCTTCAGGTTCATGCTGAGTTGTAGGCCAGCCTGGGACACACAATAATCTATCTCAAAAGAATGATATATTATAAAAATATAAAATAATGGTACTAAACAGGAAACATGAATTTTGGCATTCTTTCTATCAAAACCATTTTATCAGTAGTCACATCATGAAAATATTCCAATACATCCAGCAAATGAATTAAAAGAAGGTTGGGATCCAGGTTTGGTTGCATACACATGGAATCTCAGCACTTCGAGGGTTGAGGATCAGCTTCAGCTACATATTGAATGCTAAGCCAGCCTAGGCTACATGAGACCATGTCTCAAAAAAAGAAGAGAACAAAGGAAAAAGAGAATGAGGAAGAGGAGTTGCCCAGATATAGGTCTGCAAGCATGTGGTCAGTTCATTTAACACAAATATGTGAAGATAACTCAATAGCAACATAATAATTGTTATTGTTGAAGGGCTCTCTAACAGGCCCAAGTGTACCACACTGAATGCGCAGGTTTTGCCCTTTCCCCTTCCTTCTCCCTTGCTAAACCATGAGATGACATTTCTAAAGCTAGCCCCCAAGGTCCATTCCCTTATTTGGTCACTGACTCATTCCGGAGACAAAACACCAAGGTCCAGCAATCAACATTCATTATTTGGCTATAAATCGAATCAGGATTTACCAACTCACCCTAGCACAGATTCTCCCTTTTCTCCTTAAAACCTACTTTTCGGAGACACATGCTGCTTGCTCTCTGCTTTATCAGACCTAGAGACAGCACTTCCACCCACCCCAGACCCCATCCCCTAGCCCATCTCTGTTCACCCATCTAGGGTAATAAATCTCCTTTGTGCTGAGAATTTGGTGTCTGGATGTGTTCTGTATTGACCCAGAAGTGCTCCCTTTACAATTACAGTGTTAGGAATTGGACTCCAGGTTGTGCCCAGGAGAGGTAAGTGCTCTGACACAGGGCTGTACCCTAAGCCCTTCAAGGATAATTTTCTTGATACTAACTATATAACTATGTCTCTAAACTAAGGAAAAAGAACCTTGAAAAAATGATATCAAACATTTAAATTATGAATTATGAAAGAAAAAATTATAAATGTACTCCACCAAAATTAATTTTTTTCTACTCTTTAAAAAGTTCTAATCTTTAAGAACAAAACAAAGCAAAACAAAACTACTGCTCTTCAAGAAGAAACACTGTTAAGAAAACTAGAGGGTGAAGAAAGGGTATTGTGAATTCAAGGCCAGTCTGGGCTACATAGCAATATGCCATTGAAAGAAAAAAGAAAGGAAGGAAGGAAGGAAGGAAGGAAGGAAGGAAGGAAGGAAGGAAGGAAGGAAGGAAGGAAGGGAGGACATTTAAAAACTCAGCCACAGCCGGGCGTGGTGGCGCACGCCTTTAATCCCAGCACTTGGGAGGCAGAGGCAGGCGGATTTCTGAGTTCGAGGCCAGCCTGGTCTACAGAGTGAGTTCCAGGACAGCCAGGACTACACAGAGAAACCCTGTCTCGAAAAACCAAAAAAAAAAAAAAAAAAAAAAAAAAAAAAAAAAAACCTCAGCCACAGACAAGGAAATTCTCTTTGCCACTCATGTAACTTGTAACCAGAATCTTTACAAACTAATTAAGAAAACAAATGTCTCAATCTAAAATGAGGCAAGAGATGAGATGACTCAGTCAGTAAGGCCACTTGGTGCCAGCCTAATGACCAAGTTTCATCCTGGGACCCTATAGTAGAAGGAGAGAACCAACTTCCATGTGTTATCTTCTGACCTCCACACACATACTGTGTTTTGTGTATGTGGATGCACACCTACATACATACAAAGATAATTGTGGTTTAATATTATCTTTTTCTTTTCTTTTCTTTTCTTTCTCGAGACAGGGTTTCTCTGTGTATCCCTGGCTTTCCTGGAACTCACTCTGTAGACCACGCTGGCCTCCAACTCAGAAATCTGCCTGACTCTGCCTCCCAAGTGCTGGGATTAAAGGCATGCTACCACTGCCCAGCTTAACATTGTCTTAAAACAGACAAGAAGTTTGAACAGGTAAACAGAAAACTATGAGCAGCCACATGCGGAGCATATGGGAAGGTTCGAAATGTTGGGATATGCATCTTGAAAGCTGGAAAGAT
This sequence comes from Mus caroli, assembly GCF_978045245.1. Taxonomy (NCBI): domain Eukaryota; kingdom Metazoa; phylum Chordata; class Mammalia; order Rodentia; family Muridae; genus Mus; species Mus caroli. The sequence continues at coordinate 139,963,641 of NW_028227258.1, read as the reverse complement.
GGCTACATGGTAAAATTACTTCTGTGCAGTTATGAAGGATCGAGTTTAGATTCCCAGCATATCCACATAAAAATTGGGTATAATTATATTATGCACACTTGTATGCCCAGCAGAGGAAGCAGAGACAAGAGAATCCTGGGGCCTCAGTGGTCAGCCAAGCTAGGTCAGCAAGCTTCAGATTCAGTGAGACAGCCTAGTGGCGAAAATAGGGTGAACACCTAACATTGACCTCTGATCTCCACATACACAGGTGCACACACATGCACACCAAAGTAAATAAACAAACAGAAAAGAAAACGTGTGTGAAAATAATGAAACACCACTCTCTGCCTGTTAAAGATTAATGTCTGACAATAACAAGCGTTGACAAAGAAATGTTAAATAAATGGAATATTCTTATAGCAAGCATAGACTCCAACATAATGGCAAAATGTATGGCCACTTCTGATCAATGAATATTTGAGATCAGAAGACCCTGCCTTGGTGTTTACTTAAAAGATATAAGACATGTTTCCACAGAGAGGCTTGAAATAAATGTTTATGGTGACTTCATTCAAAACAGCTTCTCAAGGCAGCAAACAACTCAAATGTCCATCAACAGGTGAGAAACCATGAGCAATCTGTGAAAGATCCATATACCAGGAATAAAGGACAGTGACTCTGCACTACATTCAATAGCAGGAATGTTGCCCTAGTAACTTTTCTGTTGCTAGAACACTATGACCAAAAGGTTCATTTGGCTTACAGTTCCATCGGGATCAAGTCCATAATATGAAGGGGACACAGCAGCAGGCAGGCATGGGAACAGGAAGCTGGCTGACCACGTTTCCATTCATACATAGTAAACAGAGAGAGAGAGAGGACAAAAGTGGGGTAATGTGACATCCTCTTAAAACCGACCCCTCAGTAATATACTTCCTCTAGTGATGCTATGCCTCTTAAAGGTTCCATAGACTCCTCAAGCAGCCACTGTCTGGGGACCAAGGGTTCAGATACATGGAGGGATTTCTCATTCAAACCAACACAGATGCCATAGTTACAAAACCAAAGCCCGAGCTTGGGTATAGCTCAATGGGAAAGCACTGTCCAATCTCTCAGCAAAACAAGCTGTAGAATATACAAAAATAACTTATCAACCAATGCTTAAAGTGGAAGTTTTATTGTCCAAGGCCCAAGGGAATTCTGGAGAGGATACAGTTCTCTGTGTCTCAGTGCATGGGTGTATGCATCTGCTGAAACCCATCTTTATGACTCAGCTTATACTTTCCTTCATAAATGAGGTTTATTTTATTTACCTCACAGTTTTGATACTGAAAGTCCAAAAGGCATTGTGCAAGTTCAGGGATATGTTTTGTAGACTGTTTGCTTAGTATACCCAAAGCACTCAGTTAGAACTTGATATGTCATAAACTAGGCATGACAGCACTTGAAAAGTGGAGGCAGGGATATTAGAAGTTTTAGGTCAGTCCAGACCCCATATAAAAGTGAAGAAGAGGCTCATGCAGAAGCAGGCGAAGGCAGAGTTCTGGGGGTCATTCTTACTCTTACAGTAACTGACTGTAGTGGCAGAGTCCTGGGGGGGGGGGGTCATTCTTACTCTTACAGTAACTGGCTGTAGTGGCTATTCCTAGTTTTCAACCTGACTATATCTGGAATGAACTGCAATCCAGAATTGGAAGGCTCACCAATGACCCTAATCATGAAGCTGGGTGATACAAGTTTCTGACCTGGATCTTGGCATGGAGATCTTGAGGCATAGTGGCTATGAATTCCAGAAGATTAAAACAGCGAGACCGCCGGGCGGTGGTGGCGCACGCCTTTAATCCCACTACTCGGGAGGCAGAGGCAGGTGGATTTCTGAGTTCGAGGCCAGCCTGGTCTACAAAGTGAGTTCCAGGACAGCCAGGGCTATACAGAGAAACCCTGTCTCGAAAAACCAAAAAAAAAAAAAAAAAAACAGCGAGACCTCTGAGTTGGTTGTTGCCTGTTTCTGGTGTCTTCCCAGCACCTCCCCTGCCTGGTCTGGCTGGTCTGCACCCTTCCTTCCTCTATCCGTATCCCTAGGGAACTTCTTTACACTCCTCTCCAGTTGCTGTCTCTCAGCATACACATTAACACCCACTGTGAGCCACTCCTCTCCCACTTCTCTCTGCTCCTGGGGACCACCATCTTTGATTGTCAGAATATTACATGTCCTTCCTCGGCCAGCTGTTGCTTTATACTGTGGCATCTTGGTCCCTATGTTTTCTCCCCAGAAAATGGAGATTCCAATCATCTGCTTTGACTCCTTTATCAGTGACTCTAACAGCATACCCACCTTCCCTTACGTTTATCATTGTATTACAAGCTGTAACTTAACATATTGTAATAACTTGTTTAATGTCTTTTCTTCAATAGAACTATACACAGTTGGTCTCTTTTTACACACAGTTCTGTGGGTGAGAATACAATCTGTATGTGTGTCTGTTTTTTTCCAAGCCTCCAGTAACAGTACCTCTCCAGCTTCTTGTGGTTATTTGGCCAAATACCAACTAAAGACATTAAGCAGAACTGTGTTCAACTTTGACTTTGCTCTTAAAGAGAACACTTTGGTCTTCACTTCAATGTCCCCCTTCTACTAGCTTGTAACCTTTATAAAACTGGCTAAGTCCAGCACCTCAGATGAGGACAAATGCCTCTGACCCCAAGGAAACGCCACACCTGTCTTACAGTGTTGGTCTTGGGCTGGCTGTGTATTTGTGGTGCTGGGATTTGAACCCTGGCCTTGCATATGCTAAGCAGTGCTCTACAATTGGAAATTGAGCTACATTTCCAATTCTAGAATTATGCATGAATATGAGAGACAGAGACAGACAGAGAGACAGGTTAGAGATTGCTCCCAGGCAGCGATATACACCTTTAGTTCTGCACTTGGGAAACAGAAACAGACAGATCTCTGAATTCAAGACCTACAGAGTTCCCAGACAGCCACAGCTAAACAGAAAACAAAACAAAGAAAAGAGAAAGGGAGATTTGATTGCTAGTGCCTAGACTCCTCCCTGAAAACTACTTCCCTTCCCCCACAGGAAGTATTTCCAAGCAGTCTTTGTTTTCACTATGGTTCCTCATATTCTTCCCCTTTCTCTCAAGGGTCCCATAAATATTTATTATATTCAATGATCTTTTTATATAACCTTTCAATTTTTTATTATCTAGTTATCTGACTGCCCTCTCTGAGACCCACTCTCCCATGCCTTCAATCTTACATTATAATGGGCAAAGGGGGCTTCAGTGCAAATGCTTCTTAGGGGTTATATTTGGAATCTAAGCATGTCCCTGCCTCTAGGAGAGATGGACTAACCATGCTGAAGTATGACATCCAAGTCAGTGTGCAAAGGCCAAAGTATACCTTGAGTTCCCAGGGATATCACTGGTGAGGAGAATGGCATAGCTTGCTGTATAAATGGTCACGTATGGTAATACGCGCTGTGATCCCTTCATATACACACCCAGGAGGCTGAGGCAGAAGATCAGGCTACAAAGTCAGCTCAAGAAAGGCCAATCAGGACTACAAGAGACTTTGTCTCAAAAACTCAGAAAGAAAGTAACCATGCGAACAGTCTCTCGGCTGTTTCTATTTCCACAGTAAACCCCTTCAATTGCTCTGCCTAAAATATCTTACTAAAATGAATATTTGTCTGTGTCTGATCCTCTGCTTTGAATAATTTGTAGATTCCATTGCTCTGTGATAAACACCAAAATTGACTCTGTGGCTTGTGAGCCCTTTGGGGAGGCCCTTGACCTGTTCATATGTCCCCTTCCCTGGCTTTCTGCATGCCAGCCCCATCTTTCTCCCTTCATCTCCTTCCAAAGTGCCACTGCTTACCCAGGGAACAGCTGTACAAAGATTCTTTTCTTTCCTTCATCTCACCTTCTCTCCTTTTGCCTCCCTCAATAGCTTAAAGCCTCCTGAAATACCAGATTTCTAGAATACAATGACTGAATCCATCCTTCAGTTCTAGGTATGGCAGTTACTACTGATTATCAACTTGACCTAGAATCACCTTGAACCATGCCTCTGGGTGTGTTTGTGAGGGCATTTCTAGATTGGGTTGCAGTAGGAAGACAGTAGGCAGAACAGCAGGAAAGCTCTTTAAACAGGAAGGTAAACAAACAACTTAAAATAGCTTCAGGAAGTCCCTGAAATTGACCAGATTCACTAGGCCCTTCGCTGCCAGAGTAAAGAGAGCCAAAAGTAAGAAACACTCTCAAAAGAACAGTGCTGCCAAGAAAACTCAGGACAAGCTAGGCTGCAAAGACTTGAAACTTGAGCAACTCCCTAGATGCAACAGATATATCAGGCAAGCTGCCTGGAAGAGGCTTAGACCAACTGAGGTACCTGAACCAATCCAGGCATGTGGCACTCTGCCTGGCTATGACATGTCATGATAAATTGATAAGTAGAGCTTTCTTCTGCTTAAGACAGCAATTCTCAACCTGTGAGTTATATAACCTCTTTGCAGGTCATGAGACTCATTCATAGGGGCAGCCTGAGACCATTGGAAAACACAGATATTTACATTATGATTCATAACCGTTGCAAAATTATAGCTATGAAATAGCAACAAAATATTTTTTATGGCTAGGGGATTCACCACAACATGAGGAACTATATCAAATAGTCACACAATTAGAGAGTTTAAGGACCAATGGCTTAAGATAATGATTTTAGGTTTCAATGTTTTGTATTTTCTTTTGTCCTTAAGGCATCCATATAACAAAGATCCCTTAGTATTTCCTTTTCAAATAAAAGTATTCTAAATCACTATGCATTTCAAAGAGGCAAAAAAGGATGTAAGTATTGAGAACTAGAGTGTGTTAGAAATATTTCTCTCCCATTTCTTTAAAAAATAAAGATGCCACATCTGCTTTCTGAGCCTCCTCTAGCTCCCCATTGATCAGATATTTGAAAACAGAAGGTGTATACTAGCCCCTGAGTGCTAAATTATTTTCTTTGGCTGGCTGTACCTGCAAATCAGTCTCTTCTGTTTCATTCTCCCAGGAAGAACACCATTTCCATAAATCTTTTATATTATCATGTTTCCCATAGAGATAGAGAGTTGGACCTGTCAGCTGTGTGTACTTTTCTAGCACCTTGAAAATATCTGATAAAAAAAAAAATCATAGACTTCAGAAGCTGCAAGAGACTGAATGCTGATTTCAGTCTGTACTGCCTGCTTGCCATTCCTCACATGGTACTTGCTTGAACATCAGTAAATCTAAACCAGAAAGAATAAAAAATGTAATTTTAAACGACCCAAAATGTTTGCTGGGCATAGTGGTGCCTCCTGGCAATCCCTAGCACTTAGGAGTTGAAGCTTGAGGCTCTCAAGGTCCAGGACACAGACTGAGTTCCTGTCAAGCTAGGGTTACACAGTGAAACCATCTTGAAATTAAAATATAAAAAAGAAAATCAGATCAACGTTTTAGTAAATGGAACAATTTAAATAAGTAACCAAAATATGATATTTCTAAAATTTTTCAAATTTTACATATATGTTTTGTACATAGAGCATAGTTGCCCCTTATCCTTTATTCTCCTATGCCTCTCCTACTCTATGGTTCCTTTATATATGCATGTGTGTCTGTCTGTCTCTCTTTTCCTGTATCTCTCTGTCTCTCTGTCTCTCTCTCTGTGTAAATATGTATGTATATGTATGCATGTATGTGTGACTCTACTTTGGATACCTATTTATATTAGAATCTAATAATGATTAGCTTAATGGTACCCTAGTGGGAATTAATGTATTTAGTTAAGGCATTAATGAAGCAAGGGCCAATGGTAATTAGCAGAATCAGGGGGCCCTGTGATGACTGACATCAGAGTTCCTATTAGAATAGGAACTAGCACTGGGCGTGGTGGCGCACGCCTCTAATCCCAGCACTCAGGAGGCAGAGGCAGGTGGATTTCTGAGTTCGAGGCCAGCCTGATTACAAAGTGAGTTCCAGGACAGCCAGGGCTACACAGAGAAACCCTGTCTCAAAAAATAGGAAATAGTCATTTATTTCATCTTGGGTCCCATTTTTTTCTGCAATGTTTTGTTAGTGCAGCCAAATAATCTCTAATGATTTCCAAGTGACTTTGTGTAAAAACAAGATTTTCTCTTAAAGACATACAATAACCTCCTTGTTTTACATAGAGCAAATCAAGCACCTAATCATATTGTAGAACTACTCGCTAATGAATCTACCTGTTGACATATCTGAATCTACTGACTTTTAATAAGCACCTTCTCTTGTCTATTGGTATAATAGACACTTTAGGCACCATACTGTAGCCTCCCCTGCCTGAAGCGGGCTGATGCAAACCTTGCTGCCACTGAGAATGAGACCACGGGGGTGGGAGGGGGGGTGGGGGGGTGGTGGAGCCTTCTGACCTAGATGGCTCTATTGTTCTGTCACTTGCCACTGCTTTCCTCCAAGATACTGTTACCTGCTGAGAGGCCCCTGAGATATTCTGGAGGCACATCCTATCCTGCAAGTCGCCTACAGGCTCCAGACACCAAGAATGGACTAGGGGGGGAAGGGATGGGCCTCCCCCTTATACGCACACTCTCTTAGTAAACTCTCGGGCCTTGTTCAGAACATTGTCTTGGCTCCATTATCTTATCTCGAAGTCTAAGTCTCTTTCAGCACCAGCCTGCCTCCCAGGTGTACCTGGTTCATGTAGGCCACAAGCCAGCATACAACACCATTTTGTTCCCTATAACAGACTTTCCTTTTGACCTAACATTTCAGCCTTTTGTAAGGGGTAATATGCTCCCTTCTGCAACAGTTTCCTTCTGAAATTAAGATGCCACAGCATTGCCGTGTCCAGGAAGACAGAATAGTAGTTGAATGTCTGGAGGCGGTTCAGGCAATGGGCATTTATCAGAAGCATCTAGTTAACAGACCCAGGTGAAGAGGCAGGGAGCAGTGATGTCAGTTGGACTGGTTCACATCAGCTTTCAGCAAGCCCAGGGCAAACAGCCATTTGGAGCAGTTTATAGGGTGCAGTTGATTCCTGAATTGTGTCTTTCAGCCAAGTAGAAATCTGGTGAGATAGATATAAACCAAGGACTAAAGTTAAAAGTTTAGGAACTTTAAGGGAAATCTTAAATTTGGAACTTTCAAGACCATAGTCTTGATAGTTTGGGGTTGGAGGGGAGAACACCTAAGACTAGGGGAGAAAGAGAGATCACACCCTCAGAAATGCATAAGTGGGAAAACTTAGGCCGTACTTATCTGGAGTCCATTTGACTTTTGAGAGGTGAATCTAAGTCTTATGACTCCCTCAACTCCATAAAGCTTGCATCATTTTTTTAGTTTACAAAAAGAGATAAAAGTTTTAGATATATTAGCATTACCACTGCTCTGAAATCCATGTTTTTGAAAAGCTAACAGGTGCTTGTAAGTCAGCTGGAGTAAACTCACTCCTTTGAGTCATAGTGAAAGCTATGACACTGGGTTAAAAAGAATGAACATTCTTTTCTCTCTCCAGAAGGATGGATGTATACAGATTGGACACAGATGCTTATAGCCTAATGAGAAGTACCTTTAAGTCTATACTTAGAAAACTACTGAAGGAAATTTGAAATCTTGTGCTTGCGACTGGCAATAGTAAGTCCTTTACCAGCTTATAAGTACTTGTTGTGGATAGCCCTGGTGCTGTTTGTTTGTTTGGTTTTTGGTTTTTTCGAGACAGGGTTTCTCTGTATAGCCCTGACTGTCCTGGAACTTACTTTGTAGTTTGACGCTAATTTTGCTCTCCTGGGAGGGACTTTGGACAAGGAGTCATAACCAGGTGACTTCTTGTGAACCAATCTCCTAATGAATAAAGGAGCCAATCACTGGGCAAGTAGGCGGGACTTACAGGTTGGACAGAGGAAGGAAAGGAGTTAGGCCTTTTTTGGGACAGGGATAGTGTCAGGACAAGATGTAATTATGAATGTCTCCTAGTTTCAACAGCGGATTCGTCAGGATTTGCCACCAGAGGATTTAGATTTATTAAGGTTTACAAGTGAGGATTTTAGTTGTTGCACCCAGCGATTAAGTTACCATTGTCGTTTCTGAAGTTTATGTTGGGTTTTCCTTCACACAGTGGCTCACCTGGGTTCAAGAGAGAAAGGTACCGTGGCAAAGCGTGGGTTTGCCTGAGGTACACCACAAAGGCCGTGGGGGATTTCAAGCATGGGGCTGGTGTGGTAGCGACACTCTAGTGGGAACCTATGAGCTGGGTGGAGATGTTTTGGTAGCTCCAGGCAAGAGAGTCTCAAGATAAAAGCAGGCTTGCCTGGATGGAGAGTTGCCAAGCAGGTGTTTTTTTGTTTGGTTTGTTTTGTTTTTAATATTTCCCGCAACAAGTACTCTATTGATCAATATTAAAACTCTGAACTTTTGAAATCTTAGTATAATAGCATAGAAGGAGGAAAGAAAACATTTTATTACCTTAAATTACTTTTCTTATACCTTTACGACTTGTGTTTATACAACTCAAAACAGTTTCTTAGACCCTCAGAAATGACTTAAGATTCCACATTCTGAGACCTTTACATACCTTAGGACATTTTTCTTAGATCCTCCAAACTTACATAAACTTAAAATCTCTTTTATCCAACCATTTACCATGAGACACAAGTTACTGAGAACAATCATTGCAAAGCAAATTCATAAAGTTACATTTGAAACCTGTTTATCTGTTAACAGGAAGTCCATTATCAAGGCAAAACAGTCTTTCTTTCTCATCAGGAGACCTAGTAGCTCCAGAAAAGGCAAAGCCTGACCTTTACATATAAAATGAACCAATAAGGTAGCTTGCAGCCTTGGGGAAGAAGCTGCTTGCTTCTGTCAAACTAGTCATCCTAGCTGCCAGTGCCATCAGAGATTTGAGAAGGATAAATTATAGCTGAGAGCCTAATCCAAATGGCCTATGTATTAATTAAAATGACAAAGACTAACCAAGTACCTAGGGGATTACCCTAGTCTACCTTGGTTTTGATGGCTTCATCAGAGGCAGAGGCTTCAGTGTCAGTCTTCTGCTGCCAGGCCCAGAAAATCTGATTCTCCTGTGTAGACACCGGGTGTGCCTTGCCTAGACACAGCGGGACAATCATCTCTCCAGTGTCCTGCTTGTCCACAGTTTGGGCAGAGTCTTGTTGGTGGGTGAAGCATGTACACTTTTGCTTAGTAGTTAGCTACAATCCAGTTTGTACCCTACTTTGCTTACTTGGAAAGTAAGGCTTGCTTCTAGGAGCTGGCATTTCTGTCTATCACAGGAAGCTTTTTCCTTTAAGTACTCTAAATTCAGCAGATCTCTGAAGAGTTTGAAGGCCATGTTCTATTAAGTATACATGATTTTTAAACAAACTTTGTTTTTAGTTTACTAGCTTTAGTCTTAATCTTGAAAACAGACAAAAGGCCAAATAAAGTTTGTCTCTGTAAATGAATTACATCTGAAGTTAGGCTGACTATAAGTGAGTTCTGAGAACATTAAAGAATTTGATCGTTTATGACACGACTGACCATTAACTTGCAGGTCTTAACTATCTTGAACAGTTTACATTAAGTTAGTATCTTTTATAAGATTAAAATTTGCAGCTTTATTTATTAAGTTTGAGCCTTAAAAAAATACCAATTTTTTTTGTTTGTTTGTTTTGTTTTTTTGAGATAGAGTTTCTCCGTGCAGTCTTGGCTGTCCTGGAGAGCACTATGTAGACCAGGCTGGCCTCAAACTCAGAAATCTGCCTGCCTCTGTCTCCCAAATGCTGGGATTAGAGGCACCACTACTGCACGGCAAAATAACAATTTCTAGATTGAAGCTTTTTTAGTAATAAAATAAAACTTTAAATCATAAATACATTCCATGGGGAGATTGGCAACTTTACTTTGTGATCCTTTTAGACTGTGCAATTATAAAATAGCACAGTTAATTATATGATTCAGTTTATCAAAATACCTAAAACTTAGCAAAATTAGCAAAGACAAAGAGGTTAGACATGCATTCTTAAATCAGTTTCTGTTAGTCTAAATAGACCTTTGGTAAGAAGAAACAGTCTATAGACTCCGCCAGACTGCTTAGGTCATGTCTTGCTGCATCATAAGATATGAATATCCCAGTTTCTAATGTTTTGTTGTTGGTACTCATTGCTAAGTCCCTAAGTATTTGGTCTTTTATTTTATTTTCAAGATTACATATTAATAAAGACATCATAATATAAAACTTTTTTTTTTTTTGGTTTTTTGAGACAGGGTTTCTAGTGTAGTCCTGGCTGTCCTGGACCTCACTTTGTAGACCAGGCTAGCCTTGAACTCAGAAATCCGCCTGCCTCTGACTCCCAAGTGCTGGGATTAAAGGCATGCGCTACTACACCCAGCAATATAAAACATTTTATAGACATAAAATATGCCATAGCCTTATAAATTTAAATATTTAAAGAAAATATCAGGGTTTTTTTTTTTCATTTAAATTTTCTGAAAGACTTCAAGATTTCCTTTTAAAGAAGTTTAAAATATCTCAACTGTTGGCTCCTGCAATACCAAAATAAAATAAAATAAATAAAATACATACCCCTTTTAAAGTATCTTTTTTTTTTGTTTTTGTTTTTGTTTTTTTTTTTTTTCTTTTTCAAGAAAGAAACGGGACACAACCATAGTCTAGACAGGAAAAAAAAATCTTCAAAAGTACAAACAACTCAATGATCAATACTGGGAGCCACTCACAATCCTCTGGGTTTCCCTAAGGGTCTTGGGTCACCTCTCTAGCCCCACCCTTTCAGCACATACAGTCTATCTTCTAGGCCCCAGCAGGCTGCATTTCATTGAAACTATTGCCTCAGATGACCATCACATGGCAACAGCATCTCCTAAACTTCTGGGGTCCCTCTCCTAGGCTCTCTATAGAAACTCCAGCCCTGCCACATAGTGCCAAGCCTCAGCTGCTCTCCAAGACCCCTTCCTGTCTTTAAAACAAATACCTCCTGGATGACTCTTACATGAAAACATTCAGCTGCCAGCAAGAGGTATGTTCTTGTGTATGAACACATGGAGGTAAAGTTTTAATACCTCATTAAACAAACATGGTTTTTAAATTCTTGTATAAACCTTGTTTTTATGACATTGTTTTCAGGACAAGAATTATCATACAAACCCATCCTAATCCAAAATATCTTGGAGTCGTCTTGGTTGGTTTATATAATGTGATTACCTTTAATCCGGATGGTGATGAAGTCACATGACATCCACCCTCTCCAGGGTGACATCATAGCACATGGCTACTTTAAAATTATCTACATATAAATTTTTAACCATCAACCCCTCTGTGTTACAAGATTAAGCTAATTTTTTTGTTATCGATTTTAACAATACCAATAAATCTTGAGGTAAAAAAAGTTCACATAATAGTCTTATAAATCTTGAGTCAAGATTTATGTCTCAGCAAAGTTTTATGCAGTTAAATGAAACCAGGTTTTTTTTTTTTTTTTTTTTTTTGTTTGTTTTTTTTGCATTCTACTTTCCTTTCTTCTCTCAGTCACAGACTCAAGTGGCATGCCTGGTGTCTTAGGGTTTTACTGCTGTGAACAGACACCATGACCAAGGCAAGTCTTATAAAAAACAACATTTAATTGGAGCTGGCTTACAGGTTCAGAGGTTAAGTCCATTATCATCAAGGTGGGAGCATGGCAGTATCCAGGCAGGCATGTTGCAAGAGGAGCTGAGAGTTCTATGTCTTCATCCAAAGGCTGCTAGTGGAAGATTGACTTCTAGGCAACTAGGGTGAGGATCTTATACCCACACCAATAGTGACACACCCATTCCAACCAGGTCACACCTATTCCAACAAGGCCACACCTTCAGATGGTGCCACTCCCTGGTCCAAGGATATACAAACCATCACATTCCACTCCCTGGTCCCCATAGACTTGTTCAAAAACATGAGTCTATGGGGGCCATATTTAAACATAGCCTAATGCAAAATGCATTTAGTCCAACTTTCAAAGTCCTCATAGTCTATAGCAGTCGCAACAATGTTAAAAGTCCAAAGTTCAAGGTCTCTTCTGAGATTCATTCAACTTAATTAACTGTAATCCCCAAAGCAAGGCAGGTAACCAGCTGGGCAAACTCCAAACTCTGCATCTCCATGGCTGATGTCAAAACGATCTTCAGATCTCCACTCCTTTTTCATCTTTGTTGACTGCAACAAACTGCTTTCTCCTTGAACACAGGATTTTGCTCCATTTCACTTTCTGGTATGCCTTTAATACTCGAACCATATATTTTCTATTTGGCCTTTCCAAGCTTGCTATGCTTGTTCAAACTTCTCTTTGTGAGACTTAACCAGGGAACAGAGTCTCTCCTGGGCTTTTTTGAAACTTCCTTTGTCAATGCAGTTAATTCAATTAATCCAAGTCTCTTCACCTTAGCCTCAGGCAGACTTTTCAGGCAAGGGCAAAAAGTAGCCACATTCTTCACCAAAATACCACAAAAACAGTCTTTATGCCACATTCTGAAATTCTTCTCTTTTGAAATTTCTTGGGCCAAGTCAACACAGTTCAAATTACTCCCAGCAACAAAGTCTTCCATATTCCTACTAGGGTGACCCATTAAGCCCTATTTAAAGTATTCCACTGAGTTCCAAATACAAAGTCCAAAAATCCACATTCTTTCTAATAAAAGCATGGTCAGGCCCATCACAGCAATACCCCACTTCTGGTACCAACCAACTTCTGTATTAGTCAGGGTTCTCTAGAGTCACAGAACTTACGGATAGTCTCTATATAGTAAAAGAATTTATTGATGACTTACATTCGGCAGCCCAATTCCCAACAATGGCTCAGTCGCAGCTGTGAATGGAAGTCCAAGGATCTAGCAGTTACTCAGTCTCACACAGCAAGCAGGCGAAGGAGCAAGAGCAAGACTCCCTTCTTCCAATGTCCTTATATTCTTTCCAGCAGAAGGTGTAGCCCAGATTAAAGGTGTGTTCCACCACACCTTTAATCCCAGATGAAAGGTGTAGCCCAGATTAAAGGTGTGTTCCTTAAACTCAGAGATTTAATCATCTGGAATCCATAGCCACTATGGCTCAAGATCTCCATACCAAGATCCAGATCAGAAACTTATACTCCAAGCCTCCAGATAAGGGTCACTGGTGAGCCTTCCAATTCTGGATTGTACTTCATTCCAAATATAGTCAAGTTGACAACCAGGAATAGCCACTACACCTGGCATAGAGAAAACTTTTCGATAAGTATCCTTGGGTCTAGAGAAGAAAGAACCATATCCTAACTTCAGAGTCAGCTTTTTTTTTTTTTTTAGATTTATTTATTTATTATATGTAAGTACACTGTAGCTATCCTCAGATACTCCAGAAGAGGGCATCAGATTTCGTTACGGATGGTTGTGAGCCATCATGTGGTTGCTGGGATTTGAACTTGGGACCTTCGGAAGAGCAAGAGCAGTCAGCACTCTTAACCACTGAGCCATCTCGCCAGCCCCCAGAGTCAGCTTTTTAATAAAGAACAGCATAAAACAACTATTACCAATACCCAAAAGATACTTTAATCCCTGCTAAACTGAATCCAGTGACTAGAAAGCTCAGTGGTAAATTTTGAGTCCTTGCCATCAAATCAGCAATGGCAAGTAGTATTATCAGTAGTGCCTGGCAGCAGCAGAGATAGCAAAAACAAACCAATAAAAACAGAACAGAAAGCTCACATACTCAAAGAAGACCAGTCAGAAAGCAAACATGTAGTGGCCACCATCATTCATAAATTCAGCTGTTCCTGATCCATATCTGTCTTTACTCCTATGTTTGCAACAAAACATACAAAACACACCAGTAAACACACATTAAAAAACAAAAACAAACAAAAAACCCCAAAACAGAAAAAACTTTCCAAACATCCAGAACCAAGCAGCAGGCAGGCAGGTAACATCTTGCTTTTTGCCCTAGATTGGAGAGTATTTAGGTCCTGTTTAACGCTTCCAAGTCCCAGATTGGAATTCCACAGAACAAAACCAGATGTGACTTACCAGGAGATGCCTCTGTAGATGCTTGCTGCTTTTCTCAACATGGCAGTTCACTCTGATAGTCTGAAAAACTGAAAGCCAAAACCTTAAAACATCTCAAGGTATACACTTCCTGACATGGGCTCTCAGCCCCAAATCTGGCTTTCAAATTTGGATTGGGTGGTCTGATCTCGCTGGGGCCTCCAGAAAATGTTAATTCCACAAAGCAAGAATAACACCACTACCACAAATATTGAGACAAATTTGAAGCAAGCTTTAGCAAATATTAGCAAGTGCGATGGGCACTAATCCATACACAGGATTCCCAGAAAATGGATGCAAATTACATTACTCCAGTGCTTATAAAGGCAAAACTAATAAGATTACATACTTCACACCTTTATCCACTATCCCCACAAGTACATTCTGACATACCTCATGCCTACATACCTCCTACCTATGTGTGACCAAGCACATCCTGTGCAGTTGGGGTAACCACCCTTGTTTACAGAAGTGAAAACATGTGGCTTGTTATCCTATATAAACATCCCCCAGAATTCCAGGAAGTTATCTGTCTTTGGATATGTGGGACTTACAGATTAAGAGGCATTTCTACTTTATAGATATCTTTTTTTTTTTTTTGGTTTTTCGAGACAGGGTTTCTCTTTATAGCTCTGGCTGTCCTGGAGCTCACTTTGTAGACCAGGCTGGCCTCAAACTCAGAAATCCGCCTGCCTCTGCCTCCCGAGTGCTGGGATTAAAGGCGTGCGCCACCACGCCCGGCTCTTTATAGATATCTTAAGTACAGTAATTTAAACTTAAAACATAATTTTAGCCCTCACATTTGGTTCCCCCCCTTTTTGTTTTTAATCTTATTTATTTACTTATTTATTTATTCTAAGTGCTTGCTCGTTTTCTAATGAGAGAAAGGAAGGGTATGAATTTATGAGGTAGGGAGGTGTGGGTGATCTGGGATGAGTTGAGTGAGGGGAAACTAGAATATTTTTTAGAGCTATTTTCTACCCTCCCTCTTTTTCTCCCTCTTGCTTCAGTCCTGCTTGCTCTGGGCCCTGCTCCCCACCCCTGGACCCCCCCTCCCTGCTCACTCCAGGCCCTGCTAACTTGTGATATGGCTTAGCAAGTAGAAGTGCAGGCTTCTGTCAGCAAGCACTTGTTGGCATCCACAAAAGTGCCTGGGTTGCTGATTGTATATAGGATGGAACCTGAGGTGGGGCAGTCTCTGGATGGTCATTCCTTCAGTTTCTGCTCCACACTTTAAAGAGACTCATCTCTTAAAGGTTCTGACTTTTACATGTCAGCCACATCAGGTGCAGATCAGAATTACACACAAACACAGACGGACACACACACAGACAGACGGACACACACATACACAGACAGATACACACACACACAGAAGGACACACAAAGAGAGAGAGAGAGACAGAGACAGAGACAGAGACAGAAACAGAGATGATAGTTTGTTGCTCTTGATGAGATAGGAATGTTCAAGTTTGTATCATGATTTCCAAAGTTGGACATTTACTTTGATTATAACTAACAGAGAACTATGACCCATTCACAGATCCAGATGTCCATGACTCTGGGTCAATTGACCCATGACTCATGGGTCAATCTTTTCCAACTGACCCAATCTTTTTTTTTTTTTTTTTGGTTTTTCGAGACAGGGTTTCTCTGTATAGCCCTGGCTGTCCTGGAACTCACTCTGTAGACCAGGCTGGCCCCGAACTCAGAAATCTGCTTGCCTCTGCCTCCCGAGTGCTGGGATTAAAGGCGTGTGCCACCACGCCCGGCTCAGTTGACCCAATCTTAAGCCCAAACAAAATTAAAGATAGAAAATTGTCAGTCATGTTCTCAGTATACTTTTTCAGTGGACTCTTTTGTGTGTGTAGTCTATAAATATAAAATTATGGATGATGTGTATATTTTAATTGTCTATTTGTTGATAGTCTATGCTTATATGAAAACCCTTCCTAGAAAATAACTGAGAGTTTCATAATAAATGTCAGTTTCTCTTCCACTTGGGTAGCAGTTCTCAACCTGTGGGTAATGAATTCTTTGCAAACCTCTTTCTCCAAAATACATTATGATTCATAACAGTAGCAAAATTATAGTTACAAAGTAGCAATAAAAATAATTTTATGGTTCAGGGTCACCACAACATGAAGAACTGTATTAAAGGGCTACAACATTAGGAAAGTTAAGAAGCACTGCTTTATAGCTTTGATCAGTCATTTAGGGAAGTATGGTAGAAGAGGCTATAATAACAAAAGTGTGTGGCAGTTTTCTCTAGGAGAAAGAGTGAGCCTTAGTAGCTGACCTGATATTAGATCTATAGTTCCACCAAAGACTTCTTCTCCCTGCTGTGTTTATCAATAATTTAGCTATTGTGGTGCACAGAAAAAGTGGTTTATATTTACAGAAAAAAAAAAATTGAGACCTCTGCAGAACATAAGGCCACCTGGCTCAGCAGTAAATCTACATGCATATGTAGTAGATTACTACCTTTCACATGATGTCTAAAGATCTAGTAAGTCAAAAGTGCTTTTTTTCTTCTATGTATGAACAAGGGCTGGCATGGAAAGCACATTTTATGAGTTTTGTCACTGACTTGTTCTAAGACCTTGCATAGCGGGTAAGTATAAATTTCAGGTTTTACAACAAATCTAACACATTCTCTAGAAACTGCTCCTTTCAATGAGTGTATATCCATATAACTCCAGGGTCTGCATATATGTACACATGTCCTATTCATGCAGAAGTTCATTATACAAGGTTCATGTTTTCTTTTTTTTTTTTTTAAGATTTATTTATTATATGTAAGTACACTGTAGCTGTCTTCAGACACCCCAGAAGAGAGCATCAGATTTCGTTACAGATGGTTGTGAGCTACCATGTGGTTGCTGGGATTTGAACTCAGGACCTTTGGAAGAGCAGTCAGCGCTCTTACTGAGCCATCTCACCAGCTCCCAGGTTCATGTATTCTTAAGACCAGGAATGTCATTTCATGAACTGTACTTTATTTTTGCAGGCCATGTAGAAGTAGATTGTTTAAGTCAGATTCCTTGTGTCATTAAAAATTAAATGTTAAGGTGGTTCTGCTTGTGACCTCAAAACATAGGAAATGGAGGCTAGAGTCTCTGAAGTTCAAAGTTATTTTTAGCTATGAGGGGGTTTGAGATTGGCTTGGGAAACAGAAGACTCTGTCTCAAAAGTATGAGGGAGTGTGATTAC
This sequence comes from Mus caroli, assembly GCF_978045245.1. NCBI lineage: Eukaryota > Metazoa > Chordata > Mammalia > Rodentia > Muridae > Mus > Mus caroli. The sequence goes on along the minus strand of NW_028227258.1, from coordinate 139,946,364 downwards.
AATATTTTAAAATGTAGCTTGGTTTTGCAAAATTTAGAGATCAGTACAGAAAGTGTGGGAAGCAGGTGCGGCCGCATGGGCCAAGACGTTTACTGCCTTGCCCGAGCATGCGCAGTGAGGCTGCATGCGTGGGCTGCCTGCCAGGCTGGACTGTTCCTCGTGATCTGGGTGACCAACCTGAGCTCGTGCCTACAGCGTGTGTGAATTCTGATTGGATGACGTGGGGTGGAGCTAGACGAGGTCAGTTGGCAGGAGGATAGTAGTTTAGCCCTTGCTGCGAGAAGAAGGCTGTAAGTAGAAGAAGCTGTTGTAAGTAAAGCTGCAAGTAAAGAAGCAGAAGCTGCGTGAACCCGTCTTGGTGTCTGTGTCGTTCTTGTCTCTGCAGCAAGCGGAGACTGCGACAGAAAGAATTTATTGGTTTAAAAATAACCATATTGTAACACTGATATCATAGAGAAGGAGATACATTTTGCCATTTGTCTCTGCGGCCAGGACTATGTACAAGTGAAATTAAGCGCATGCTGGGTTTTTTTCTTCCTTTTAAGAAGTAGCTGCAAATCACTTAAGACTTGAGGCAAAGATGTAACTATAGCACTGTGGTAAAGTGACACTAGGGGCCAGGAATGGCCAGGGAGGGTCTGTGTGCTGGGATCCTCAGCATTCGGGGACAGGAAGGAAATGCTGTAAATGACCTTTTTCTTGACCTCTACCATTTCATCTTGTTATTTGTTCATTTGTTTGTTTATTACTCCTCCTCCTCCTCCTCTTTGAACAATGTCTCACTCTGTAGTAGCTCAGGTTGATCTGAGACTTATGTATATCCCAGGCTGTCAAGGAACTTGTGGAGAGCCTCTGCCTACTAAATGTAAGAGTGGCTCTTTCATGCCTGACAGTTATCACTGTTCTATTTTAAAATACTTTGGTTTCCTTCAAATTCTTGTGCTATAGTCTTTCCAATTTCCATTATGTAATGTAGAGAGGGGGCTGGGGATAGAACTCAATGACAGTATGATTGTCTGGCCTGCCCGATGTCCTTGGTTCCGTCCCTACATGGTGATGGTAGTGGTGGTGGTGGTGATGACAAAGCTAATTAAGGTAAATGTGTTCCTAACAGATCGTTTCTAATGTGGCCCTCTTGTTCTGTCCCTTCAGGGTGAGTGGGGAACTTATCTGGCACCTTCCTACAAAGAGCATCAAAAGCATTGCTTCCCAGACTCCCGAAGCCAATGGAAATCCTTCCTGCTTCAAGGGCACCATAGCCATGGTGACAGACTTTTCTTTGCCTTCTGTCTTAGTCACTTTTCTATTGCAGGAAAACAACAACAACAACAACAAAACCCCCCGGCATGACCGAAGCCACTTACAGAAGAGAGTTTATTGGTGCTTACGGTTATAGAGGATTACTCCATGGCCATTATGGTAGAGAGTATGGAAGTAGGTTGGTAGGCATGGTGCGAGAACAGTAGCTGAGAGCTTACATCTGATCCTCGAGCAGGAGGCAGAGAAAACAGAGCTGTCTGGGAACAGCAATGCAGGTCTTGAAACCTCAAAGCTACCCACCCCCAGTGACACACTTCCTCTAACAAGGCCACACCTCCTGATCCTCCCCAAACAATTCCACCAACTGGGAACCAAGCATTCAAATGTATTGGCCTGTGGGACTCATTTTCACTCAGACTACATGCCTTCCATATTTCTCACCAATCCTCTTCCTTCCTTCCTTCCTTCCTTCCTTCCTTCCTTCCTTCCTTCCTTCCTTCCTCCCTCCCTCCCTCCCTCCGTTTCTCCCTCCCTCTCCCTTTCTCCCTTTCTCCCTTTTTCTCTCTCTTTCTCTCTGCCTTCCTTCTTTCCTTTCCTTCCTTCCTTTCTTTCTTTCTTTCTTTCTTTCTTTCTTTCTTTCTTTCTTTCTTTCTTTTCTTTTCTTTCTTTCTTTCTTTCTTTCTTTCTTTCCTTCTTTCTTTCTTTCTTTCTTTCTCTCTTCTTTTCTTTCTTTCTTGTCTGTGACAGTGTTTTTCTGTATCCTTGGCTGTCCTGGAGCACACTCAATAGAGCAGGCTGGTCTCAAATTTAAAAAGGTCCACCTGTCTTTTCCTTCTAAGTGCTGAGATTAAAATCATGCAATACTACCACTTGGCACAAATCCATTTTCTTGGCAGAGCTGAGGTGAATCTAAAACCCTTCTAGCAAAGGAGGATAGGAAAAGTTGCTCGAAGGTTGCCAGGACAGGGAAGACATAGAGTAAAGAATCCAGAGACCTCCAGACAATAATTCTCTCCTTTGTGTATTACCCAGTCAATGCAAGCAGTCCTGTTAGACTAGAATAGAAGCATTAAATATGCATGGGGAAGACAGATTAGTGGCTGGAGAGAACTGGAGAGAGGGAAAGGAAAGGGAGAGAAAGAGAGACTTAAAGATAGAATAGATTAAATAGGTATTCACTAGAAGTCCATTATGGCTCTTAAACAGGAAGGCTTCATCATTTAAGCAATCCTTTAGGACAAAGGATAGGATGGACTTCCTGGCTGTGTGCTCTTTCAGTGGAAACAGAAAAGCAAGGTAGAAATTGCATGTAGGGAAGCCTTTCAGAAGACAATGTTAAGAACCCCCTAGTGGCATGTGAACCTTGATCATAGTACAAAATCCCAACTAAGGGTCTTTGTGGGAGATGTAGCCCCTGGTCCAGAAGAACTATTCTGTTCTTAACAACATTCTACTATAAGTAGGTGGTGGTAGGACACTAGCGGAGGCAAAGGCAGGCAGATCTCTGAGTTTGAGGCCAGCCTGTTTTATGAAGTGAATTCTGGGACAGCCAGGGTACACAGAGACATACTGTCTCAAAGCAAACAAACAAACAACACCAACAACAAAACTTCCTGTATCATGAATACAGGATATAGCTCACTTGGTACTAGTGCAACAAACAAACAACACCAACAACAAAACTTCCTGTATCATGAATACAGGATATAGCTCACTTGGTACTAGTGCATGTCTATAGATAAGAAACCACCTGTGTTTGAATTCCCAGAGCTATATAAATTGGGTATGGTGGTGCACATCTGTAAGGTCATCAAAAGAAAGGAAGAACAATAAAAGACACTTTTCACAATGAGCTCCATCTTCTGCTCCACCCTCCAGGGAGACTTGCTTCTATCAGACCCATCCTTCAGTCTCCTACATTCTGCATGCATATGTCATCTATAGACCCTTCAGGACATGCATACTCATCATGCAGCTCTTTATAGGGCCTTTCTGGAGACAGTATGAACTAGAATGGCTGCTCTTTAGTGGGGAGAGGCAAATAAGAAGGAAATGCTAATGCATTAGAAGGTGGGGGGCGGGGATGGTAGAATGCCAAGTCCTTTTCTCTTTTTTCTTTCATCCTTCCTTCTTTTGTGGTTTTTATTTCTTTTTTAAAACAAGGTCTCTGATAGACCTGGGTGGCCTGATTTGCATCATTTCTAATCTTCCTGCTTCCTTGCTGCTCCAAAGTTTGAAGATTATAGGCGTGGCTATCATACCCAGTGTATGCAGTGCTAAGTGTGGAATCCAAGGTTTTGGTTGTGCTAGGCTGGCACTCTACCCTCTGAGCCACATCTCCAGTCCACCCTATGACTTTCTTCATTTCATCCTGCTTCCCAACTTTCACAGCAAATTTTCTTTATATTCTGTATCTTCCCTAACCAACTCCAGTGTCTGACTGCCTCATGTGTTATCTATACAAACAATAGCAACACTCCCACTTCTAAAACATATTATAAATATGTGGCCACACAGAAAACATGGGAGTTTCTAGAGCTAGCTGTCTATCAAATAGTTAGTGTAAGCTTAGATTTTTTTTTCAAACCCTACTTTTAATAAGGGTTTTAAAATGCTTTAACCTCCCTTCTAATCCACCACCTGGCAGAGATAATAGAAAAGAAAGATTATTAGGATACAGGGAAAATGGAGCTGTTTAGAAATTTTTCTTTGGAGCAAATTCAATCTGCGTTGTCAGGAAATCAGCAGTTAAGTTCACGGAATCAGCAGCAGCAACTCCATCCACTTGAAAACACTTCATGAATATACCTGCAGTTCAGTTCAGTAGTGTTGGGATAGCAAACAAATCAACAGCAGTGGCATGATCTAGCAGAAACAGCCAGTTCTCCTCTAAATCAGCACGAGCCACTGGGAGCAACCAAGACCAACAGGGGCGCCAGGAGAAGTTCTTAGTGCCTCTTTCAATGAAGATCAGTGTAGATGCAAAACCAATGAAACATTGCAAAGTTAGCTATGAAAGTCCGCTCTCCCCACCCCAACCCCCATCGCTGTCCATTGAGTCCTATTTATACTTCTTTCAAACATCATGTGTTCTCCCATGGGTCTTACCTCCCCTGGTGAGTCTGTCTTAGCAAAACTCCATGTGAGTCTGTATCATCTGACACTTGATCTGACATCGGATCACTTTGCCAATTGGCCTGAGTCCCCGGAAGCAGCAAAAAGCCACCAGAACACCATCAAAACTTTTTTGGTGTGTTTCTTTCTGTGAAGTCACAACAAACCATAACAATTAAGGAATAGCAAGGCATACTAATACCATCCAGTGTCATCTACCTTCTGTTGGATCCTTCTTAACATCATGTGTCCTTTCGCATGTTTGCTTTAGCAGAACATCCTCCACCCATGTCTGCCTCAGGAAGACATCCTTTGATGTAACTGACTTTCCAAAGAAACCGGAAGTTTCCACTTCAGTTAGGGAGATCACATTTGGCATAGTAGCATAGGTACCATTCTTTAGAAGCCTAGTTGATGAAGTCATATGGTAGGACTTGAGAGAAGACTGACATTGGATGTTAGAAGGGAGGAAAGTCAAAGCTTCGATCAAGGTTAAGATGAGCAGATTTATAAGAATCTTTTTAATGAAACTAGGACACTAATGGACAGAGGGACTGATCTGGACTAAAACGTTAAGAGGAATTTTGTGAGTGGAATATGGAGCATGAAGAATACCGAAACTTAGAACATGGGTCCCTGGACCTTCTCATGACTCTCACATCAGTCTGGTCTCAGGGGCTGACCATAGTTAAAGGAAGACTTGCTGCACTGCATTCTGTCTGTGTATTTAAGAACACTCTGAAGTCATCCATATTTGTTCCTGAAAGAGACCAACAAGAAGTGCTGACTACAAAGGAACAAAATTAGCTCATCTCGGGAATTGGGAAAGATCTGTCTGTGGGAGAATCAATTAATTGAGTGAAAAGTCTTGCCGTTATCCATTATTCTATACTTGTTTATTAAATGCAGAAACTTTTATAAATCTTCATTTAAAATACTGATGTTGAGTAGCTGGATATGTGAAAAAGATTTATCATTCAAAAAGAGATTATATAGTTAAAAAGAGAGTGAAGAATGAATAGATAAGAGAAATGTAATATATTAACACAATGAAACTGTCTTCAGCCAGTAATGTTTAAAAAAAAAAAAAATACAACCAGGCATGGGCACATGTAGAGCAAATTAAGCCCATCACAGATAGATAAAAATGCTTTCTATAATTTGTAGTTCTCAGATTTTGCACAGATGTATAAAAATTCTGTATGCATATATGACATCAAAATAGAAGTAAAGCCACCCAGAGGACAATGGTTCTGAGAGACTGGTGAGGGATGAGAGTAAGCGGTATGCTCAACATATAATATATACATGTATGAAACTTTAAAAAATTAACAAATTAAAACATAGATCAATTCTCAAGTATTGAAAAAACTGTGCAATGTGAAAATTTATAATAGAATTTTGGAATTGGTAATTGAAAGTTTAGAATGCTAAGTATATTAAATAATATCCTAAGGGTTTTACTTGGGTGTGAGGGGGTTGCTGCAAAAAATTCAGCTGTTACAAGCATTTGCTTTTCTTGCAGAGGACAGGAGTTAAATTCCCAGCTCCACACAAAGCAGTTCACAACTGCCTATAGCCATAGCTTCAGGAGTTCCATGGGTATTGTACACAATGATACACAGACACACACTTATATACACAATTAAAAATAAATAAATACAATCTTTAAAAAGTGTTTAAATTGCCAGGCCATGGTGATGCATATCTTTAATCTCAGTACTCAGGAGAGAGAAGCAGGTAGATCTCTGAGTTCAAGGCCAGCCTAGTCTATAAAGTCAGTTGTAGGACAGCCAGGACTACACAGAGAAACCCTGAAATAAAAAAACAGTTTAAATTGAAATACTTTACAAATTACATAATAGATTCAAATGACTGGCTAAATAAGATAGAAGATTTGATCAGTTGAATTACTGATCCATTTGACATGTATATGTAAGCATACATATAACCCTATAGATTCAGATGTGGTCCAAAAAATGGCTCAGCAACCTTGGCTACCTGAGTTGCTTAGTTTACTTATACTTGTCTAGTTTAGTTTATTGCAACCCTTGTTTGCCTAGTGAAAAGCTAGCCTTAGCTAGACTCCCCATAACCCACTTACAGTAAAAGAGAAGAACCAGCTTCCCAAAATTGTTCTCTGATATCTACATGTGTACCAAAGTACATGTGCATGTATGCACGTATGTCACACACACACACACACACACACACACACCACAATTATAAGGAAAATAAAAATTAAAAAGGTCTAACTATGTGAACATGCAATTGAGTAAAGAAGCTAAATGCCTGTTTTCTTCTTTATTGTAGTTAATTTCTGACTAAATTATTAGAAAAATTAAATTTGTATTTCACATTTGTCTGCCTGTCTAAATCAAAATGCCATATTTTAGCTAAAAATAATCAAGCTAGCTGGGCACAGAACATACCTTTGACCCCAGAACTCAGGAAGCAGAGGCAGGTAGATGTTTAAACCTAACCTGTTCAACAAAGTTCCCAGGACAGAAGGGTTACATGCAGAAACCTTGTCTCAAATGCTCCATTCAAGAAGAAGAAGAAGAAGAAGAAGAAGAAGAAGAAGAAGAAGAAGAAGAAGCACCAAATGAACTCACTAGATAGGAATGGCCTAGGAATTACCCACTAGACGTTTACTGACTTTGGTGTTAATGGTAGCAACCGCAGTAATTTGGTTCAGCCAAAAAACAAAAACAAAAATAAAACACCCCCTCCCCCCCCCCAACATACATACACACCTAACTAACCACATCCTATTTCCTAGAAAGGGAAAAATATAATAAACTAAACACAAAGAATATATTATTATGACTGGTGACTTGAATGAGAACGGCCTCTATAGGCTCAAATATTTAAAAGTTTAGTCACCAAGGAGTGGAATAGTTTAGAAAGGATTAGGGGGCGTGGCCTTGTTGAAGTAGGTGTGTAACTGGGGATGGGTGCTGAAGTTTCAAACGACCCTTAGCCTCGATCCTCCCAACCCCCAGCTGCCTGAGGATAGGGATGCCAAGCTCTTAGCTCCTGCTTCACAGACATACCTGCTTGCTTTCTGCCATGATGATCATTGACTTACACTCTAAAACTGTAAGCAACTCCCAAATTAAATACTTTCTCTTGTAAGAGTTTCTTTGATCATGGTGTCTTTTCACAGCAATAGAAAAGCAAGTAAGAGCCGGGCGTGGTGGCGCACGCCTTTAATCCCAGCACTCGGGAGGCGGAGGCAGGCGAATTTCTGAGTTCGAGGCCAGCCTGGTCTACAGAGTGAGTTCCAGGACAGCCAGGGCTATACAGAGAAACCCTGTCTCGAAAAACCAAAAAAAAAAGAAAAAGAAAAGCAAGTAAGACAATGATATGAGTATCACTGGCTCTTCTAAGGTTGATGTAAACATTGTTTTCATTAAAAAAAATTGTTTTTATTAAATTTGCATGTATGTATGCATGTGTCTGTGTATGTGTCTTTATGTGTGTGTATGTCTATATTCATGTGTGTCTGTATGTGTTCAGTGTCTCTGTGTGTGTCTCTGTGTGTGTATGCCCATATGTGTATGTGTGTGTTTGCCTATTTGTGTGTGTATGTGTCTGTACTGTGTGTCTGTATGTGTGTGTGTCTGTCTCTCTGTCTGTCTGTATGTGTCTGTCTGTATGTGTGTGTGTGTGTCTGTTTCTCTGTCTGCCTGTATGTGTGCATGCATACACAGGAGTGGAGGTGAGTGAACAGTTTCTAGAATCAGCTCTCTAATTCCACCCTATTGATCAAACTCAAGTCAACAAGGTTGGTGGCAGGTGTCCTGACTCACTGAGCCATCCTGCCAGCTACCACCACTATCACCTTTAAAATTTTTTTCAGAGCATGATATCAGGTCATCCAGGCTGTAGCTAAAGATAATCCTGAACTCCTCCTACCTCTATTCTTCAAGTGCTGAAATAATAGGACTTTTTGGGATTTGTTTTTGTTCCTGTTTTGAGATATGGTCATTTTACATAGTTTTCTCTAACTGGCCTCAAATTCTCAGCATGCCTTCTTCACACTTCTGAATGGGCATCATCATGGTGCTCATTCTGGACAGTCCAGATGTGAGCAACAAAACACTGAGCTGAGCCATGAAGGCTGTGCAGGATAGAGGATCTAGCTATGCCTGCAGACATAGACATTTCTCAGCCAACAAGCCTGCCAACAGGACTGGCAGTTCTCAGGGAACTGAACCTTATTTGTCCAGTGCAAAGTCTGCCTTGGACAGACTCCTGGTTGATATTATGTTATGACTCTGATGGGGAAAATTGCCAATTATTTGCTCTCTTCCCACTTCCTTACAGTCTTTTGTCTTCTGGTCCTAATTATACCCTAACTTAGTATCATGAAGTAAAACATCATTTAGGACCAAACCCAGTAGTCTCTTATTGTCTGCATGGTAGAACTGAGTGAGGCCACTGTCTATTTTCTGTCCCATTTAATTCTTGCATCTTATAAAACATTCATAAACTCCTGTGAAGTATGTGCTAACACGTGTGATCATTGAAGGGCTGGGGAGGCAGCTCAGTTGGTAGGGAGTTTGCCTAGCATGGTTTGAAACCGTACATTCTACCTTGGTTCTGCATCAACTAGGTGTAGTGGTACAAACCTGTAAACTCCCCACACTTGGAAGATTGTGTCTGGAGGCTTAAAAGTTCAAGGTCATCCTTTTCTTCATAGCAAGGCCAGCCTGGGGTATATAAACATTTTTTTTTTTTTTTAAAGCAAGGGGGCAGAAATCTGTGTTGCCTTGCTTCTGAAAACAAAAAAAAAAAAAATTATAATAGAACACAATTCCTATGTCCTACAAGAATAGGGGGCCATAATTTCTTTCTTTTTTAAAAAAAATATTTTTTTGAGATTACTATTCCCCCTCTCTTTTTGTCTTAGTTAGGGTTTTACTGCTGTAAAGAGACACCATGACCAAGGCAACTCTTATAAGGACATTTAATTGGTGCTGGCTTACAAGTCAGAGATTCACTCCATTATCATCCAGACAGGAACATGACAGGGTCCAGGAAGACATGGGGCTGGAGGAGCTGATAATTTCACCTCTTTTTCCAAAGCCAACTAGCAGAAGACTGATTTCCAGGCAGTTAGAATGAGGGTCTCAAAGCCCATACCCACAGTGGCACAACTACTTCAACAAGGTTACACCTCCTAATAGTGCCACTCCCTGGGCCAAGCATATACAAATCATCATACTTCTCTCTCCAGCCTCTCCTATGTACTCTCTATTATGTTTATGGAAGGGCTGTGTTTTTATAAAAATGTCTTTATATCTATGGGATCCAGCACAGTATTGTGAATGCCCAGGGGGTTCATAAATTTTAGTAGTGGATGATAAGCCATTCTCTCCCCTTGGCTATCAGCACTATCCCACATAATCACCAGACAGGGAAGAGTCAATCCTGCTTTTACACATCCCTAGGGAGTGTAAAGCCAAATCTTCTTCCATAACTCATTTCACTGTCTAATCAGCCTTAGCATCTGCTAGAAGCTCCTTCCTAAGAGGGTAGTATTTATAAACAAAGGATTCCCTGGATTAAGCCCAGCCACTAGAATAACCAAGTTCAACCTCATGAGAAGGATGTAACTGGGACCCCAGAGTGGATTCTGGTGGGAGGTGTGGGAAAAGAGATAGCAATAGGTTTATTTCCTGCTGGGAGGAAGTAGCTTAGTGTTGTGTGGATAAAACTGGCCAATGCTAGTGTGGCTGAAGATTGTAAGAGTCAGGAAGCTGTGGATGTGCAGGGCTCAGTATAATGGTACACAGCCAGTCTGCAATTGGTTATCCATCATTTTAAACCCCTGGGAGGTCTAAAAAGCAGGGAGGGGCCTAAAAACTGCCAGGACTTTTTCCATTATTACTCAGTGACATCGGTGCTATTTCTCATCGATGAGAAAGGTAACCAAGCCAGCTCAGTCACTCAACAGGTTCTCCAGAGAAGGAGTGAGGATTACAAAGAAAAAAGACAATTAGACAACATTGTAGCATGACCCCAGCCAGTTCTCAGGCTGTGGCGGGTTTATTTTTTCCCAATCTGCTTTTATACTATTTTAATTACAGGCAAGTAATAAGGTCAGTTCTAGGTTGAAGAACAAGCAAGACAATAAACACAAATAGTGAAGGAACAAGCAAGGCAATAAACAGAGTCCCATGATTACTCGAATGATCACGGTTTCTAAGGGTTTATCAGGATGACCAAGATATCTGAGCCTACTTCCCTGTCCAAGCCCGAAGTCATAGTTTTGCCTCAAGCATACTTCTTTGTTCTAGCCTAAAATCAGATTCCTGCCTGAGGTACTTCCTTGTCCTTGGCCAATGTCATATTCCTGCCTAGCAGCCCCAAAAGCTCTCCACAAAAAGGTAAATACACACTTAAGATAAATAACAAATGATGTTTACAACTTCCTCTGTAGTGTGGTGTATATAAGGTTGATTGTGATGTGTGCAAGGATGCTTGGGGTTGGGGTGGAGAGTTGGAGTGACCAGAGGTGAAAGAAGGAATGGTTAGTTCCTTAGGTCTTGTTGTTGTTGTTTTTGAGACATCTCATCATGTAGCTCTGGCTGTTCCAGAACTCACTATGTAGACCATGCTGCCCGCTAACTCACAGAGATCATCCTGCTTCTGCCTCCCATGTGCTGGGATTAAAGGTTTGTGCTTAGTTTCATAGATCTTAATAGACAAAGGTGAGCAACCAGAATTAGAACTGGAAAGCAGCCATGGGTGGTCAGGAGCATCTTTAATCTCAGCACTGGGGAAGCAAAGGCGGGTGGATCTATGCAAGTCTGAAGCCCTCCTGGTCTAAAACGTAAGTACCAGGACAGCCAGAGCTACACAGAGAAACCCTGACTTTAAAAACCAATCAACCAACCAACCAACCTGGAAGGTCAAAACTGGCAACTAAAGAGAAGCATTGAGAATTCAGTGAAGTTAAGGACAGGAAGGGAGAAGGCAAAGTCAGTTGAGGAAGAGCTGTGAAAATGTAAGGCAGCTGAGACACTGACCAAATTAGGGTGGAAACAAACCTTGACCTCCCAGAAAATCGGGTTGCAAAAGAAGCCCATTTTGAAGGCAGTTTCAGTTCTCTGGCTAGGACTTCCCAGCACTCAGGGAGCATGGCCTGACTGCAAGTGACGAGATGCTGTAATCAGAAGCTGGCTGAGCGCTCCTAGAGAAATATAAGAAAGTATTCAGTCAGGGAACAAACATGCCTCAAATTCTGTAGAGTTCCAACTGTTTAGCAGGAGAAAACATGGCCTACATCTAGCAGTACGCTTGCTTTCAGGACATTAGGAGCAGGAAAGAGTGGATTGTTTGTGCATGACTGGTAGAGTGGTTGGTACTTCAGTGATAACATGCAGTGAGTCACAAGAGAATCTAGGTCAGTTTAGGGGGAAAACTTTCTGGCCTACCATGTCTAGTTCATTTTCCCCAGGGTCTTCACAACGAGAACCTGTGTTTGACTGGAGAGCAGTGGGAAACTGTGGCTTGAATAACCCTAGCTGACAAAAGCCCGATAGAACTGAGAGCTTTCAGATGGAGAGTGGGTGGAAAGGTGGCAGTTATGAGTAGTGACTGGCACCCTTCTAAACACTGAGCACCTTTCCGACTAAGACAAAGGCTCTGCCCACTTCTCCCATCTCCTCATTTCCCATTTGCTCTTGCATGCCTATATGTGTGTGTATATATATGTATATGTATATATATGTATATGTGTGTGTATACTGTGTATACACACTGTCTTAGTCAGGGTTTCTATTCCTGCACAAACATCATGACCAAGAAGCAAGTTGGGAAGGAAAGGGTTTATTTGGCTTACACTTCCATGCTGCTGTTCATCACCAAAGAAGTCAGGACTGGAACTCAAGCAGGTCAGGAAGCAGGAGGTGATGCAGAGGCCATGGAGGGATGTTCCTTACTGGCTTGCCTCCCCGGGCTTGCTCAGCCTACTCTCTTATAGAACCCAAGACTACCAGCCCAGGGATGGTCCCACCCACAAGGGGCCTTTCCCCCTTGATCACTAATTGAGAAAATGCCTTACAGTTGGATCTCATGGAGGCATTTCCTCAACTGAAGCTCCTTTCTCTGTGATAACTCCAGCTGTGTCAAGTTGACACACAAAACCAGCCAGTACACACACACACATATATGTATATGTATATTTTTTTTCAGGAAGCTGGAGTTCTCCTCAAATTGTCGGTAAATGGTTTATTTTACGAATACTGAATCAAACAGAGAAAATCTCCACATAACAAACAAACCCCTGAAGAGATGGTCTAGTGTTTAAGAACACTTGCTGCTAGAGAAAGTACCCAAGGAGCTAAAGGAGTCTGCAACCCCATAGGAGGGACAATATGAACTAACCAGTACTCCCCAGAGCTGTGTCTCTAGTTGCATATGTAGCAGAGGATGGGCTAGTCGGCCATCAATGGGAGGAGAGGCCCTTGGTATTGCGAAGATTATATGCCCCAATACAGGGGAATGCCAGGGCCAGGAAGCGGGAGTGGTTAGGTTGCAGAGCAGGGTGGGGGAAAGGTATAGGGGGCTTTGGGAATATTATTTGAAATGTAAATGAAGAAAATATCTAATAAATAAATAAATGAGGAAGTATAACAATTCATAGTAATAAATCTCTGTAAATGTGATCCTCCTTGAAGCAAAGGTTAATAAAGCATTTTTAAGCCATGGGGAAAAACAAAAAAACAAAAAACCAAAAAACCAAAAAAACCAAAAAACACTTGCTACTTCTCGAGAGGACCTGAGTTGAGTTTACCGCACCTGTCACAGCTCCCAAACCTGAAGCAGACTAAAGTCTTGTGAAATAGCCAAATTCATTTAAAGCCCCAGACAATTTATACTCTTAGACTTAAGAAAGGTCACATGAGTAAACTTCAAGCTGTATACAATCACAAGGACCAGCCACATGTTGGAAAAACATGGTTTTTTTCCATAGCAGCATATAAAGGCTAGTTTAAATATTTAATTAATAGCAGCTGTTAGGAACCAGGTGCTCTCCCCTGCATCCTGCCTTCAGCGACTCTGCATCAGCAGCCACATCATCACCAGCGGCCCATGGGACACCCATATTCTTCAAAAGATCCCTACACACATATCCATCCTGCTCTCCCTCTGCCTCCCCGGCTCCCCTCTCCCTCCCCTCCACCTTCCTCTTGTTCCTGCTCAGAGGCTGCCTCCCCTGTCCCCACTCTATACATTCCTTGCATGAGATCTGTTGCATGGTATGATTTCTGCAGCATTTCTTGGCCCCAGTCTATCAAGTTACTCTTCTGTTTCTATACCCTAACACTCATGCTAAGACTCAGATAGGACACCTTGGTGTCGTCTGTGCTCCCCTTCTATGTCTGAGCCACACTGGGCACCAGGACCCTACTCACCCTCTCCGTCCCCAACAGATCCACCTTCTGGCCCACAAATCACTGGCAATTGGTGAGTGACCCCTCTCAGTCCGCATAAATGTTTCTCTCAGTGCCTGGTACTCTTCGAGGCAAAGGTACCCACCTCTGACTCCTTCTCTTGGGCTAAGCTTCTCTTCTGAGCTCAGTTTTCTCCTTTTGGCTTCATTCAAAATTCGTGGTACTAGGCTCTGCATCTCCTTGGGCTTTTAGCCCTGACCCTACCTTATGAGGTGACAACCCATTAAATAGAGGTGTCTTCTTTTTTTGGTCCCACTGAGTCCTGGGGACACCTTGGACTTCAGGCCGTAGACCTTCCCCTCTTACTCATCTGTGTGACAGCATTGTCCATAGAAAACATGCAGCCTCTTCTGGTGATGTCTGAAGTGCTCCAATTTATTCACGTAAGCTGCAGTTGATGAATAGGTAAGTTTGTTGCCAGAGCCAGACCTAGCAGGAGGGGGGGAGTTGGGAGTTGGGGCAAAGAAGTGGGCCAGCTCAATGTTCCAACCTGAAAGGCTCCAATTAATCCACTTAAGCTACAGTTGATGGATATGTAAGTTTGTTGCAAAATGGAAGCCAGAGCCAGACCTAGCAGGAGGAGGGAGTTGGGGCAAAGAAATAGGCTGGCTCAGTGTTCACACACTGTGGTTAGGGTGTAGCTCAGAGTACGTGTTCAGCAGGACCTAGGTCTTGGGTTCAAGGCCCAGCATTTTACAAAACTGGGTATGATGATGCATGTTTGTAACTACACTGTCTCAAATTCAAATAAAAACAAAAACATATACAGTAATCAAGAATAGACTTCATTGTTAGCATTTCACATACAAGGTACGAAGTCTTTCTTGTATAGCTTGGGGAGAGAGAGAATTTCGGGCAGATGATTGGACAGCCATCCTCCTAAGAAGCCACTGTCTGGTCTTCAGCTCTGTGGCTCCTTACTGCAAAGCTGAACTCTTCAAAGGAGATGTAACAGAGTTAAACTGACTACTTCCTTCTCGCTGGGGACAGATTGTCAAAGATGTGGACATATTCCATTTGAAGTCCTGAGAATGGAAGAGTTCAAATCACTTCTCCAAGAGCTTAGCCTTGCTGAGGTTTACAGCTTTGCAAGATTGTCATGGACACCAGTTCCAAACAAAATGTGGCATGAAACAGAATTCTTGTACAGTTGCTCATGTGTGCAGCTGTGCATGGCATTAAAACACCAAGGCTTCTGCTTCCCAAACAGTTAGCTGAATGTAAGGAGTCAGGAGAATGGAGTTCAGTGGAACAGAGCACACATTGTAAGAGCATCATCAGTGAGATCTCCATGCCCTCTCCTTATCGGAGCCCCTTTCTCTGTCCTGGGAGACATTGTTTCAGAACAAGCATCCAAGACTGCTGAGGAGGCCAGGATCAAACTTTAAAGTGTGTGTGTGTGTGTGTGTAGAGATATTCTTACAGCAGAAATAACCAAAGTGTAACATACAAATAGCCTTCCTACTATGAACAGTTTCTAATCTGTTAAATGGTTAAGAGGGAGGAGAAAGACAATAAGGAAAAGCACAGCCTGAAACTTTACTATCTGGCAGTAAAAGTTTTTTGAGCCCAGGTCAGAGCACTGGTTCCCCTTTTACCTACACTCACTTTTCTTGACCCCTTTTCATCCCCTCTAAAAAGGAGCTGACCTAGTTAGTACTCAACTGGTGATAATTTACCAGCAAATACAGCTTGCCTTTCTGCTCGAAGTCAAAGCCACCAAAAGCTGCATTTCCCAGCCGACAGGATACTTCTGTTCCTCTTTCCCTACTACCATTCTCCGGGCTTCCCCCATGGAATCAGGAATAGGGATGCCCTGCCTACAAACAGTGAGAGTACTGCTTTTCATTGTGGGGGCAGTGGAGAGGCATATAAAGCAGTGATCACTTTGGGCCCAAGAAAGGGTTTATGAGGCCCTGGACTCAGTACAAAGACCCAGAGTGCTTTTGGGCCACCAGCCCTTCCCTAGTTCTTTCCATTGCCAAGCTGAGGTCTGCCCACTGTATGTTGTGGTAGTTAAACTTTTGAACTCAGACTTGGGATGTAGCTGTTGGTGGAGTGGTTGCCTAGCATGCCCCAAAGCACTGGGTTCAACTTCAGCATTGTGTAAACCAAGTATGATGATGCACACTGCTAATCCCTACACTTCAGGAGGGGCATTCTCACCTACATGGGGGGTTAGAGGCTAGCCTGAGATGCTTGAGAGCCTGACGCAAAGCACCAAACAAACAAAGTTTTAAACTTAGTCCTCCGAATAAAATGGAGTTCTGGAGACATTGGTCTCTTACTGAGCTGGTGGCTTGGTTTTTCATCATGGATAGGGGAATAACAATATTTTCTATATCACTGAGCTACATAAGAATTAAATTATTTCATCTGCATGACATTGTTTTTGAACTCATGGTAAGTATCCAGTTCTCTGTTGCCTAGTATTCTGAAGCTTAAGCAGTGGCATGGCTAGCTTTAGCCACAGTCTGTACTTCTTTGCACCAGTATAGCTTTAAGAAAAGTCCATTTTGGGCTGGTGAGATGGCTTAGTGGGTAAGAGCACCCGACTGCTTTTCCGAAGGTCCGAAGTTCAAATCCCAGCAACCACATGGTGGCTCACAACCACCCATAATGAGATCTGACTCCCTCTTCTGGAGTGTCTGAAGACAGCTACAGTGTACTTACATGTAATAAATAAATAAATCTTAAAAAAAAAAAAGAAAAGAAAAGTCCATTTCAAATTTAGGACAGCCAGCTCCACCAGGCTGGCAAGACTGAAATAGGTAAAGTATGTTGATAAGTTTTTTTTTTTTTTTTTTCTGGTGTGTGTGTGTGTGTGTGTGTGTGCGCGCACGCATTGGGAGGAGGCAGTCAGAGTTCAACTATAGGTCACAATACCCAGTTCTCCTTTGCTCTTTGTGTGTATGTACCTGTTGTTTTCATCAATAAACCCTGACTCCAAAAGCTAAGATAAAGACAACAGTAACAGTAACAAAAATCAAGAAACAAAATAAACCCGAGAATATTTATAGTCTAAATGTAATTGTCCTTAAGTTTAACAAGAGAAATATAATCCTTTTTTAAAACCAAACTCAAAAAAAAAAAAAAAACCAAAAAACCAAAAACCAAAAAAAACCAAACTCCATTTCATACAATGTTAGCTTTCCAAGATTTTGAAGAGTATGGATTGATTAAACTGAGTGTAATGGTTCAGGATTGGTTTTTTTTGTTTGTTTGGTTTTATTTTTTTTGTTTTTTGTTTTTTCGAGACAGGGTTTCTCTGTATAGCAACTGGCTGTCCTGGAACTCACTCTGTAGACCAGGCTGGCCTCGAACTCAGAAATCTGCCTGCCTCTGCCTACTGAGTCCTGGGATTAAAGGCGTGCACCACCACTTCCCAGTGAGTTCATAAGTCTTAATTGTAGTTTTTTTTTTTTATAATACTGGTTTTTATTGTTACAATATTTTATAAATTTTAAAGAATATGATAAAAACAAAAGGTATTGCAGGCTTTGAAGGGGGGTTTTCTGGGAGGAGTTGGGGTATAAAAGGGAAAGAAGAATGTGATTTAAGTCTGTTTACTCAAAATCTGTTTTTAAATATTAACAAATTCAGATAAATTGAAATTATGTATCTTTTCTCATCATAATGCAATAAAACTTAAATCAAAGAAAAAAAGAAAGGATACAACCTATTGTGTCATGACAGCAGGAGCATAAGGCACTGGCCACACTGTATCTGTGGTCAGGAAATAAAACCAGTGGGACTGGACTATCTAACTGTAAAACCCACTTCTAGTGACTGACTTTCCTCCAGCAAGTCTCCAAATCCTAAAGGTTCTACAAGCTCTGAAACATCGCCACCAGGTAGTAGGGACCAGGTATTTAAATGCATGAGCCTCCGAGAGATGTTTCCCATTCAAACTGCAATAGCTCTTCACTGAGTTTTAATGGCTGTTAAATCCCCAAAAGACTGGACACTCTTCAGAAAGTGCAGCAGACTTTTATTCTAGTGCCTGTAAGACTGGTGTGTGTCTATGACTCTATTAGTGGTAGAGTGAGCCACTTGTGTGTACCCATGGCATGTCCAGGGTTTTGTCAAGAGTCTAATAGATGGGTTCCAAAGCCCAACTGTCGGGAAGAAACAGTGTAATCAGAATTGTCAGCAGGAATTGCTTCTAGATCATTCTTTGAACAGGCAGGACTTTCCACTGGCTGGTATTGAGGAAGGTTCGACATCTTTCGACCATATTGAGAAATACCAGTGTTCTTTCTGTCTTTAGCCAGCATCTGGCAGCACAGTCAGCTGCCATTCCATGCACTGGACAAGCATCTACTGTGATCTGAATATCTGTAGCCCCCACCACAAATTCATATATTACCATCTAACACCAAAGGTGATATAAGATATAGAACTCTGCCAGCCCTCAATGAAGGGGTGTGCCAGCCTTCCTAGAGAAACATGAGATAGTTTGTGCTCTTCACCCTGTGAAGAAGACAGCAAGAAGTTGCTAGCTGAGCACAGAAGTGGTCCTTTTACCTAACAGCAGATCTTCCAGAAGTAGCATCTTGGAATTGTAAGCTTCCAGAATTAAGGAGAGAATTCTGTTGTCTAGAAATTACTGGGTTTATATAATTTGAAATAACAGTCTAATCCAAGATAATTTCTCAGGTTACATGGGACAGAAGAACCCTTTACTTTTATCCATATGAATATGTGTGTGTGTGTGTGTGTGTGTGTGTGTTTGTGTTATTTACCTGCGTGAGTGTATGACACACGTGTGAAGGTATGTATGGAGGCCACAGAAGGCATCTGTCCCTGGAGCTGAAGTTACAGACTGTTGTGAACTGTTCCATATGGGTGCTGGGAACTGATCTGTAATCTTTTGAAAGACAGGCAAATGCTTTAAACCACTGAGCTGTCTCTTGGACTCCAAGAATTGTTTATTTAAGGAATAACTTTATTTTTGACTCAGGACAACTCAAAGCTGAAGAAAGCAATATGTAAAATAAAACCATAGTACTGTTATTTTTCCTTATTTGAAAGTATTGTTTCATATTTGTATTTTGGTATTTTAACTTTGTGGAACTTTTAAAAAATTGTCTCTTTTGTCGGGGAGGTAGTATGTCAAATAGTATAGGCTGGCCTGCAGTTCATCATGTAGCCAAGTTGTCCTTGAATTCCCCATCCTCCTGTAAGTTAGTATTTCAAGATTGTGTTTGGCTAACCCTTTTACATTTCAGACAATTTAACATTTTAGAATATCTATCAGGGCCATTGAGATGGTTTAGAAGTTTAGAGAACTTGCTGACTTCATTTGGATCCCTGGGGCCCACATGGTAGAAGGCTATTACCAAATGTGGACTGGGGCACGTGTAAAATTAGAACTATGATTGATTTGGATTTGTGGTTTCAGGTCAAGAAGATAGAAGTTTTACTAAATCTATAAACATTTTTGTAATGTTCACGAGAACTTGAACCACATTTTAGAAAGAATCAGTCATGTTTATTAACATTACTTAACTGCGTTTTCTACTTGCCTAGCAATTTAAGCTTTTTGTTTTGTTTTTCTAATTTTGGGGTGGGTGGGCAGTTGTTGTTGGATCCACTGGCTTCTGCTTCCCCAAAACTGGATTAAAGGTGTGTACCACCATCACCTGGCTTCTTTTTAAGCACTTTAAAAAAGGAGATTGGACTCTTAAACGTATACATACAGCTTAATATACTGGAATTTTATTAACCAAACTATAATATGCCTTTAAAAGGGACAGAGTCTTAAATTTTACCTTTTGCTTATCATTTGACACAGCATTTCACTATTAGCTTATTCAGGCCTTGAACTTGTGGCAATCTTGAGGCCTTAACCTCCAGAGTGATTTACAGGCAAATGTCACCATGCTAGGCTCTATAACTTGCATTTCAAGGGTTAAAAGAACGGTCAGGTTTTCAAATGTATAACTAATAAGATTACTATAGACTGGCATACCCTGTAACCATGTTGCCATGTAGTGGCAGGAGAGGATGGCTATTCCCATTGCTTTTCTAATCAGTACATACTCTAATACAATTAAGACCCCAAACTGAGGGCATCCACCTGACTGATCAGGTTCTATCTGTATCTCATGCATATTTTCCCATGCTTGTGTAGGAATCTCATGACACACATTCAACACATGTGCATTATGCAGCTCTGTTCACATTGTTCTTTCTCATCTCGTCACCAAACTATTAGAAGAAAAACAACGTTGAGGCCTCACATTTTACTTGTAGTAAAGGACAGTCTTGAACATATGATCCTCCTACTTCCACCTCTATGTCTTTGGGATTTTCCATGTGTGCCACTGTAAACAGCTTCCTGCATGCTAAGTACTTGCTCTACCTACTGAGCCAAATCCAGAGCCCAAATATCAAAGGTTGTTTTTCTCTTTTCTTTTTTTCTTTTCTTTTTCCCAGCAACCCTTTGCCCTTTCTTGCCTAGACCTGCATAGTCTCCCTCCACGGAAATGGAGACTGTGCTTGCAGAAGCCCTGAGTTCATTTTCTTGGCTTGCCTGCATCATGACCTGAGATCCTCTATTTGACTTCATTATGCTGTGCATCCAACTGTGGGCCCAGGGCCCAAATAAGAGAAAGACTGTTTCTTTTCTCTGCTGTTAAGACAGAGGGAGAAGAGTCACCAGAACCTGATCATGTTGATACCTTGAACTCAAGCCTCCTGGTTTCCAAAACTGTGAGGAATGTTTTGAATTTATACTATTCTGTCTAAGGAAGAGATTTTCTTTTACAAAATGTCTTGAAAAGCGCTTGAACCATGCATTACAATGTTACAGGTGAGAGCAGACGACACTGTTCATGGCTTCAGCCAGTATCCTCATGTATACAAAGTCATCTGTGATTATATATGTTGAGTAGGACACCCGTAATTAAAAAAAAAAAAATAGCTGGGGTTGGTGGCACAGACTTAATGCCAGCATATGTGGGACAGAAACAGGTTTTTCTATCTCTGAGTTGAAGGCTTACTTGATCCTGTCTCAAATGAACAAAGAAAAACATTTAAGTCAGGCTTGGTGATATCTCTGCAAAGTCCCAGTGCTATGAAGATCAAGTCAGGAGGATCAGAAGCTCAAGGTCATCCTCTGCTATATAGTGAGATTCAGGTCAACCTGGGCTACCTGAAACCCTGATGGAAAACAAAACAAACAAACAATCAAACAACCAAACAACCAAAAAGCAACACCAAAACCAGAACAAAGCATGCAGAACAGAAGACACTTGGGGCTGTCGGATAACTCAGCATGTTTTGTTTACTTTGACTGTTTAGTTTACTATGTCTACCTACATTCGTCATTTCATTTAAGTTACATTTATCATGTGTATGGGTGTACATGTGTGCATATGCCACCACACTCATGCAGAGGTCAGAAGACAACTTTTGACAATCTGTTATCTGTTCCTGAGATTGAATCCAGATTGCCAAACGTCTAAAGTCTTAAAGTCATGTCTCCAGTTCTGGCCACCTTTGAACACCAGATGCACATATCTGTCTGTTGGGTTCAGCATTTTCCTGGAGATGTCTCATACTCACCAAACTATAAAAGCAAACACTTGTTTTTAAAAATTGACTCCCTCTTCCCTACCTCTGTAAATGGCAACTTCCTTCTATATTATTGGTCTAAACCTAGTGAGTATCTTTGGATTCCACTTTTTCTCTTGACAAGTGCATCACTGAGTCACATACAGGGACTTACACATCTACTGTGAGTACTTGGGGGCTGTGATAGGAGGAGCACAGACCTCAAGGTCAGCCTCCAAGCACTGAGTTGTGGGTCATCCTGGGTACAGAGTAAGACCCTATCTGTTTACAATCTAATTTTTCTAACCAGTACCTGACACCATCTCTCGGATTTGATTCCTGTGAGTGCTCAGCACCCTCTTGCACTTGGTCGTCTGTGTAGGAACTAGAGCCCTTTTCTGTAAAGGAGGAGGGCCAAGCAATGTGCTTGCTCAAGGCTTTCACGTGGCTTTCCATGTCTGAGAAGTGAAAGACCCTTTCATCCTTCTTCATACCAAGCACTTGACCTTCGCTCTCGTTTCCAGGATACAGCAGTTGTACGTTGACATGTCCCCATGTACTTAATGTCCCCTCTACCTGTAATGCTTTTTTTTTGATGGTGGATACTCACTGCCCAGTCCTTAAAGTTCTGCTCATGTGTCAACATAACTCAGCAGCATTCACTATCTAAACCAACACACCATGTTCACCTCCTACCTTATTCTGCTTAACTTTACTATTATTTCACTCTTGAGTGTGATTACCTGACTAATTTCTAGCTTGTGCAATGCTAGTGAGAAGAACATCCACTGGTAGCTGGACTTGAATGGGACAGTAAGAGCAGGAAAAGCCATTGCTACATGGAGGTGGTGTGCTGCAGAGTAATGTAGCTCTTTCTTGTGTATGCATGTTTGTACACTTGTGTGTGTGTGCGTGCGCACGTGTGTGTGCATGCATGAGCTTATGAGTGTGGGTATATGTGCGTGATATGTGTGGGGGCACATGTACACATACATGTGGATGTCAGGGGATATCTTCATGTAGTTGATTTTCTCCTTCTGCCTTTCAATGGGTTCTGGAGGTTGGACTCAGCAGGTTTGCACAGAAAACACCTTTACCATGAGTCATCTTTTTGGCCCTTCTCAGCATTTGCGTGGGTGGTGACAATCGAACTTAGGACTTCAAGCTTGCAAGGCAAGCAATTTAGTAAGCCATCTCTCTAGCCCCCAAAGTTTGGTCTTTGACAGCTTATTTAAATGCTTCCAACTTAGAATCAGCAGTAAAAGGATAAACCTCCCCAAGCCATTTTATATTACCTTTGCGACAAAAGTTAAACCATGATGCAACTGTGGTGGTTTGAATATGCTTGGCCCATGTGAAGTGGTACTATTAGGAGGTGTGACCTTGTTAGAGTAAGGGCATCACTCTGGGGGTGGGCTTTGAAGCTCTGCCCATTGTGGAAGAGCCATTCTTTTCCTAGCAGCCGTCGGATGTAGAATTCTCAGCTCTTCCTGGGCCATCCTTACCTGGACACTGCCATGCTACTGCCTTGATGATAATGGGCTAAACCTCTGAACCTGTGAGCCAGCCCCAATTAAATGTTGTCCTTATAAGGACATGCGATGGTCATGGTGCCCTTTAGTAGCAACGGAAACTCAAACTAAGCCAGCAACTTAATTATTATTATATTTTTTTTGGACAGTCTCATATAGCCAAAGATGGCTAGAAATTTGATGTTTAATTAGAATGACCTGGACATCTGATCTACCTCCACTTACTTTATGTAGTGTTGAGGATCAAACCCTGACTACATACACTCTAGGTAAGCTCTCTACCAACAGAGCCAAAAAAGCTTCAATTGTTCAACTTGGATATATTTTTTGAAAGTTTTTATACTCTTCCCTCCTTCTCCCCTTAGTCCAAGACTGAAATCTAAACTCCATAAAGTATAGGGGCTGTTTGGTTCACTGTAAACAGCTTCTGATGTTTTCTCACACTAAGCATTTGATAAATACTTGTTGAATGAATAGCAAAACTGTCAACACAGTATGAGGGTTTTCATGCTGCCAGAACAGTACAAGGCTGTCAATAAAGGTAGGTGGTTGGTAAGACAATTTGCTATGTACAATTTGCTTTCTTAATCACAAACAGGATACAACCAGCTACTTCCATATTCTGAGAGATATGGATAGTTTATGTGTGATTTTTTCTTTCAAGAGTTTTTTTTTTTTATTGCATATTTTCCTCAATTACATTTCCAATGCTATCCCAAAAGTCCCCCATACCCCCCCCCCACTTCCCTACCCACCCATTCCCATTGTTTTGGCCCTGGCATTCCCCTGTATTGGGGCATATAAAGTTTGCAAGTCCAATGGGCCTCTCTTTCCAGCGATGGCCGACTAGGCCATCTTTCGATACATATGCAGCTAGAGACAAGAGCTCCGGGGTACTGGTTAGTTCATCATGTAGTTCCCCCTATAGGGTTGCAGATCCCTTTAGCTCCTTGGGTACTTTCTCTATCTCCTCCATTGGGGGCCCTGTGATCCATCCTATACATGACTGTGAGCATTCTGTATTTGCCAGGCCCCGGCATAGTCTCACAAGAGACAGCTATATCTGGGTCCTTTCAGCAAAATCTTGCTAGTGTATGCAATGGTGTCAGCGTTTGGAGGCTGATTATGGGATGAAGCACCTGAAAAAACTTTCAAGAGTTTTATTATTTTAACAATTATATGTGTATGTGTATGTTTCTTGGAGCTGAAGTTATAGGTGGTTGTGAACTAGTAGGCATGGTCTCTAAACTGATAAGCTGTCTTTTTAGCCCCTTTTCTTCTTTTGGTTCTTGAAGACAGGGTTGCTGTCTATGTTGCTGTCCTGGAACTTGATTTGTATGCACACAAAGCTGTCCTCAATCTCAAGAGATTCGTCTGCCTCTGTCTTCCAAGTGCTAGGATCAAAGGTGGCCTTTCTTTCTTGATACAGGATCTTAGCTAAGCAGACCAGGCTGGCATGGCACTCCCTATGTAACAAGATGACTTTGAAATTGTGCCAATTCTCCTGCCTCAGTCTCCCTGAGTACCATTTTTTAATAATATCTTTTTCAATCTAATTTTATTATTTGTAATGAAATGAAATGTCTTAAGAAAAGTCCATTGGTCTTTAAGAAGTGGACACTACTCAGCACAGAACATAGCCAAATACCAGATTCTCAGCACAAGGGAGGTTTATTTATTGCAGTAAGATAAGTGGGATGCCTCTGGATTGGGCAAAGACAGGTACGGTCCACTGGTGCATAACCATTTTAGGGGCTCTAGCGAGGGAAAAGAAGATCCTCCACAGGGGTAGAGTGACTGTCTCCAAGAACAAGGGAGATGAAGTAGCAGACTTTTCCTCGTGTACCCTGGTGGGTTTGAGAGACCATATCAGGACCAACACCTATGGGATCTGATCATAGGTCAAGGGACACTGTGACAAAGTCAGGCTGGTGAGAAAAGGTCACAAAGTGTATACCCTGCACAGTTGGAGAGAGAAGCTCAGGTGCTGAGCGGTCAAGCTGTTCATTAGTCTTGACAACAGAGTCTGGGAGCCCAAGAACCACAGAAGAACTGCAGAAGTCAGATGGAAACAGAACCCCGTCAGTGCACCGGAAGGATGCCTACAGAAGCTGGGTAAGGATGAGCCACTCAGTGCTCAGGTGAATGAAAGGTGTGAGTTAAAGCACTGGGCCAAAACTTGTGGTACTAAGCAGCTGCATACTGTTCTTGTAATATTTTAATTATATGGGCTACATAATATAAACATTTTAAAGCATCACAGTGGTTAAAATCTTGCTATATGTTCCTTGGGTAAAGTATTATCAAAGCAAGACAAGTCACAATTTGTTTAGCAAGAAAGTCTGTGTGTGTATGTGTGTGTGTGTGTGTGTGTGTGTGTGTGTGTGAGAGAGAGAGAGAGAGAGAGAGAGAGAGAAAGAGAGAGAGAGAAAGAGAATGAAAATAGTGATTTTTTTTTCAGGCTTGATAACAGTTGCCTTTACCAGATAAGCAATCTCTTAGGCCCTAAAACTTCTCTGTGTCTCTGCCTCTCTCTCTGTGTCTCTGTCTCTCTCGAATTCAAATGGCACAGACCTCTCTTGAACTTCTTACATAGCAGAAGATGATTTGAGCTTCCACTCCTCCTGTTTCTGTTTCTGGGGTTCTTGGATTCTGAGTGTACAGCACCAGCTTGCTTTAGGCAGTGCTGGAGATGGTTCCTAGGAGCAAGGCAATCATTTTACCAACCAGATTACTAAGAGATGTTTCTTAATGTGCCCCTTTCCTGTACAACTTAATAGTAATAACAGCCTGTCCTTTCTAGAATCATAAAATTTATATTTAAACCACTGAAAATTAGGAACATTTTTTTTCGAGAATTTGTCCAGATCTAATTATTGCTTGAATTTTGCCTTTGATCTTGTGCTGGCAATGTTGGAATGGCTACAGGTTGATGTGACAAACATTTCATTCTACACTTGTGCTGCAGCCCATTTATGTGAGTCTCTAAGATGCAGATTCTGAAGAAATAGTTCAGGGGTTAAGAGTACTTGCTGCTCTTACAGAGAACCAAAGTTTGTTTCCTAGCACTCTTGTTGGGTGGGTTATAACTGACTGTAACTCCAACTTCAACACACATACACACACACACACACACACACACACACACACACATGGAATTGTGTAACAGTCTCTTTGACATTAAAAAACTCCATCCAGGACCTGGAGGGCATCATCCTGAGTGAGGTAACACAATCACAAAAGAACTCACACAATATGTACTCACTGATAAGTGGATATTAGCCCCAAAACTTAGGATATCCAAGATATAAGATACAATTTGTTAAACGCATGAAACTCAAGAAGAACGAAGACCAAAGTGTGAACACTGTGCCCCTTCTTAGAATTGGGAACAAAACACCCATGGAAAGAGTTACAGAGATAAAGTTTGGAGCTGTGATGAAAGGATGGATCATCTAAAGACTGCCATATCCAGAAATCCATCCCATAATCAGCTTCCAAACGCTGACACCATTGCATACACTAGCAAGATTTTGCTGAAAGGACCCAGATATAGCTGTCTCTTGTGAGCCAATGCCGGGGCCTAGCAAACACATAGGTGGATGCTCACAGTCAGCTATTGGATGGATCACAGGGCCCCCAGTGGAGGAGCTAGAGAAAGTACCCAAGGAGCTGAAAGTGTCTGCAACCCTATAGGTGGAACAACAATATGAACTAACCAGTGTCCCCAGAGCTCTTGACTCTAGCTGCATATGTATCAAAAGATAGCCTAGTCGGCCATCACTGGAAAGAGAGGCCCATTGGACTTGCAAACTTCATATGCCCCAGTACAGGGGAACACCAGGGCCAAAAAGTGGGAGTGGGTGGGTAGGGTAGTGGGGGGGGGAGTGTATTGGGAACTTTTTGGATAGCATTGGAAATGTACATGAGGAAAATACCTAATTAAAAAAAAAAAAGTACAGCAACAAATTTCCTTTGGTTCGGGTTTTGTTAAAATACTTTGAATGACAATTGAAACACATTCATCTGTATTTGAAAACTTGATCTGATTAAACTTGGTTTTCACATCTTAAAACAAAACAAAACAAAACAAAAAACTCCATCCAGCCCTAAGCTCAAGCAGGGAAGTAAACAAAACTATCTCTAAGAACTTCCTAAAACTGACCAGATTCATTGGTAAATAAAAGCTGGGAGTCTCTCTCCGAGGGAGGGAAGCTCAGTTGCTAAGACTATGAGACTATGAGAAAAGCTATAAACCAGACTCTGAGACCAGATCAGGTGTCTGGAAGAGGTTTCAAGCAATTGAGGTACACAGAAAGGACACTCTTTAATTTAGCCTGTTGAGCTGTCTGCACACAGTGTGCTCCAGGTTCCCAGCTTTGTGAGCTGTCACCCATGTTAGGGTGGGCTTCGGTGATGCAGCTGTCTTTGAGTCATTTCTTTACCTGTATGGAACCCCAATAAAACTCATTGGTCACCACCTTGGACTTTGTTGGTATCTGTACTTTGGTTTGTTGTGGGTTCCCTTTCAGGGATGAATAGATGAGTGTTTAATGGAAAAGTTTTGTTTTACACACACACACACACACACACACATTTATATGAAAGATTAGAAAAACAAAACATAAGGCTCGGCTAATTCCCTTAGCAGGGAGGCTCAAGCATTTTCCACATTTAGGCTTTTTTTTTTTTTTTTTTTTTTTTGTGTGTGTGTGTGTGTGTGAAGGAGAACATCTAAATGTTAGGACTCTGTTGATTGTGTGTGTGTGTGTATTAAGTATGTGTGAGTGACAAGTATGAGGTCAGAGGACAACCTTCAGGATTTGGAACTTACCTTCTTTATTTTTGGAGTAGGATATGTAGCCTTGGCTGGCTTGGTCTACCATGTAGAACAGATTGAGCTCAACCCAGACATCTGCCTGCCTCTGCCTCCCACATGCTGGGATTAAAGTTGTGCCTCAAGGGTCTCATTTGTCTCAGGTTCCTGATTCTACCCTTGCTTTAGGGTAGGAACTCCAGCAGGTGGCATGTCAACCTGCTGACCTTCAAGGCCAATTACTATTTAATAATGGTAGAGATCCTCCTAGCTTCTGGGAGGGTGAGACAGGAGGATTTCCAAGGGTTTGAGATCTGGCTGAGCTATGCAGGAAAATCCTCTCAAAACCAACCAACCAAAAAACAAACAAACAAACAAAAACCATGAATGCAAAACCTCAAAAACTCCAAACAACAAGCAAAACAGAATAAAAACAAAACAACAACAAAACCCCAAAAGCTTGAAGAGCACTTTACTGGAGCAAGTTTAAGGTACAGGTCCCCAACTTTGGTGACTTCTGTCATGACATTCAAATAAAGTAGTTTATGTCCTAAGACAGTGCACCTAACAAACAGATTCTCACCCTCATTGTCCAGTGCACAGAGAACACCTTGAGGAAGCTAGCTCGGAGTCTAAGAGCTTCTGGCTGGAAGGAGGGTGGTCTTTGGAAGAGATGTCTCCTGGGAGGCTAGGAATCACTTGCTTGTAGCAGACTGTAAAGACTGGTGAGCATCCTTATCCACTCAAAGTGTGGCTTGATTTTCTTGTAGCTGTTGTCTAGGTCCAGGGCTGGGAATCAGTTTTCCCCACCCATCCTACCATTTCTATGGGCGTTTCCGACAAAGAACCTGCATTGCAGTGTGAGGTTTACGTTGAGCAAACAGCATACCAGTGGACAGTTCTTACACAATGGTAAGATACTAAATGCCCTGGGCAGCTGAAGGACTGAGCCAGGCCTCGGCTTTGGCTTCCTCAGTGCTGTTTCCCTGAACTGGACAGAAGTGTTTTGGAAACCCAGTGTAATCTACATTCCCATCAGGTGACATTGTTTAATCTAACATTCCCTCTTTCACAAGTGACAATAGCTCCGGGGACACCCAGGCTCAGGCTTTGAACTTTTCTGGTAGAAAGGGCGTTTGCAACTCCATAGACTTTCTTTGGTGCCTTTCCACCTTCCAGCTATGCGGGTCATAATAGGTAAACGAATGCCGCCTCCAGGGAGGGGCCAGCTGGGGAGAGTCATTGACCTTGGCTGAACGAAATATAATGTAGTCACGGAGTTTGTTAGGCTGCACAGTCTATAGCTGTCAAAGTTACTTCAAATGATACTTTGTTTGAAATTTTATCTTTGAAGCACTAAAGGAAGACCACTGCTTGACAGGAATACACATGTTTCCAAATGTTTTGATAACTTGAAACTAGAACCTTTCACCAAAGAAGGTTGCAAAGTATTTTTAAAGATAGTAACAAAAAAAGCACAGTTTCAAGATATATGTAAGAATTAAAAGGAAGGGTGCCTCTTACAGCCCAGGTTTCTGAAAGGCTCAGGAAGGTCACCGCAGTATTTTAAAAATCCTCGGCGCTCCGGCAGCCACATTTTGACATTATTGGGCAGCCAAACTGTACTTCAGAAACCGCCTTCACGTGCCAGACGCATGCAGAAAGTAGATAATATAAACTCCCGTGGATATCACACCGCGGTGCACACTTAGTGAACATTCATTCTGTCTATGGCTTTATTTTCGCGCAATGAGAACTGATCCATCAAACCTTCCCAATAGACCCGCAGACAAGTCGCACATTTGGGCGCACAAACTTCAATTTCAGCTTTGCGTTTTCACCAAACCCCTCTCGCCGTGTGCGCTGCGCGTCTCCCCACGCGCGGTGCTCCGGGTCCCATCCTAGAACTCGCTCAGGGCAGGCGAAGCACCTTTCCAGGTACGCTCCGGAGCTGGCGTGTTTACGCGCATCCAAGTGTGCGGCACTTTGCACGCGGAGTCCACGTGGAGCCCGCGCCGAGCTCCCGCACCTGCCTGCCGCCTCCGGGGATCGCAGCGGCCGAGGCTCGCGGGATTGCTGCGGGCGAAGGGACTCAAGCGCCACCCAGGCAGCGGGACAGCCCCGGCTGCGGGCTCTGGAACGAATGCGCGGCGAGCCCAGCCCCCAGCGCCGCGAGCGAGCGAGGGAGGCTGGGTGGAGGGAGAGCGGAGCGAGTGAGGAAGCCGAGTGTGGAACGGCTCGTCCGCCGCCACCCCCACCGCCACCGCCGCGCTGCCTCCACCGCGGCCCCGCCCCTCCGCCGCGCCCCTCCCCCACCCCGGCGCTCCTCCCTCTAAGTCCCCCCTCCCAGGTCCCCCTCCCCGTCGAGGTTCCCCTCCCCCTCCCAGGCTCAGGCTCCCTTCCCCCCTCGCCTCTCCTCCTCGGGGCTCCCTTCCCCCTCCACAGTCCCTTTCCCCACTCCTTCTCCAGGCTCCCCTCCCCCGCCCAGCTCTCCTTCTCTTCCACCACCCGGCTCCGCTCCCCCTCCCCCTCCCGGGTTCTCCTCACTTCCTCCCCTCCCCCTCCGGGCGCGCCCCTCCCCTCCGCTCCCCTCGTCTCCCCTCCCCCTCCTCCGGTCCTCCTCCCCTCCCCCTCCACCCCCTCCCCCTCCTCGCTCCCTGTTCCCTCCTCCCTCCCCGCGCGCCCGGCGCAGGCCGCTCGGGTTTGTTTTGCTGCGCGGCCGTCGCCGCCGCGGGCCCGGAGCTCATTTGTGCCTGGCTGGTCCCCGCGCTCCCCGGTGCCGAGCCGGAGCCGTTGGCCGCTCGCGCGCTTGGCTCTCTCCCTTAGTAACAGCTCCCCTCCTGCCTCGGTGCTGCGCCCTGCCCCCGCGCCCCTCCCCCGCCGGACCCGCTGCCCGGCTGTCAGCGCCCGCACCCCAGGGCGCCTCGGGGTGCCGACGGCGGCCAGGAGGGGAGCGCCGCGCGTCCTGGAGGGGACAGCGTCGCCAAGCAGGTGAGCGCGGGCCCGGGGCTGCGGGCGCCGCGAACTTGGCCTGGGCGCGGGGGAGGGGCGGCTGCGCTCACGTGCTGCCCCCCCGGGTCGGGGTGGCTGCGGGAGGCACTGGGCCCAGGCGAGCGGGCTTGGGGGCGCAGGCTGGATGCGGGGCCGCAGCCGCCCTGTGTTCGCATAGCGGGGGA
Source organism: Mus caroli (assembly GCF_978045245.1). NCBI lineage: Eukaryota > Metazoa > Chordata > Mammalia > Rodentia > Muridae > Mus > Mus caroli. The sequence goes on along the minus strand of NW_028227258.1, from coordinate 139,915,436 downwards.
GCGGCCAGGGCTCGGGATGGGTGCTGGTCCGCGCGCGGGCTGCAGTCGCCCGGTCGCGCACCCCTCGGGCTGTGGCGCGCGGAGACCCCGGGCGGCGGCGGGGACCGCGGGCGGCTGTTGGGGCGCGGGCGGGGGAGGGGCGCGGCCGGGCCTCGCTCACTCAGGACGCGACTGTGGGCACCTTGTGCCTGTGGCCTCCCCACGAGGAGGCCCTGGCCACAGCCTCGGTAAAGTTGGGTCAGAAGTGTATACAGTTGGCAAACTTATTGCCAGCTTCCTGGTAAGTTTCGGGGTGGCACACAAGTCACATTATCTTCTGACAGTATAGAGGCCACGTTGTGAGTGTTTGCTGGGTGACTTCCTCTTTGCAACCGATGTCTTTTTTTTTTTTTTTTTTTTTTTTTTTTTTGGAACAGGGGCTGACTTTCATTTAAGTGTAATTCCATGTTGAAAGGCAGCTCGAGGCGAATCATGCATGTGTTAAGAGTGTTCGGTAATTTTGGAAGTTCTCAATTTGGATTAAATTTAGGTTGTGCAAATGGTCTGTTCTGTGTAACATTTGGGTTGGGTGGCTTTTAAGAAACGCTCTCTTTGTTAGGTTACCCAACACTGAAAATAATTTGGTGAACACACAGAAGAGTTGGAACATAGCTAAACATTACATTTCTTTAGGAGTCTGGAGTTTTCTTAAAACCTTGGACTTCATTGGCCCCAGGGTGAAGGGTTATATGTCATTTACAGTTAATTAGGGACGTTTACTGTTGGCTTTCTTGTTTTTCCATATAAGAACCTTATGCTGGTCTGAACATGTTAATAAAGTACGGTGGATGAAATGATGTGCTATTTCTAGTTTGAATCTTGAGATTGAAAGCCCCCCCATCAGTGTAAAACAATACAAGGCCCTGTCTTACGGATTTAACTTAGCTAAAGTGCTTTGCAGTATCTTGGTGGCCCATTGAAGATAGTAAATGAGGTTTGGGTTTCCCTGTGTGATTCACGTTCAGTTTTGTTAAATTAGACCCATGCTTATTGGAGCACTTCAGTAATCCTGACTTCCTGGGACTGTATGTTCTCACCACTTTAATAAGTTTATAGTCTGGGGAAGTAGGGCATCTTTATCTGCACAAAAACACTGTGTATCAGTTGGATTGAATCGTGGGAGTTAATGGCAAACTTCCCAAATTATCACTGAGAGTTCTAGAAACAGTTGGCATTTAGCTATGGGGGAGGGGCGGTAGGTCGCCAGCCTGCCTGAAAGGGGTTGGGCCGGTCCTGTGTGCCCTTCATGTATAAATGGAGGCTTTTCTGCTGCTTTGACTATTTCTCTCTTAGTTTTGCTGCCCTGCATGGGATGAAGTCTGTAATCGCAAACACCAAACACTCAAATTACTTATCTTACCTTTAGTTTGTAGGGTCAGATCTCTAGAATTTAGGACGAACGCTAATCCTGGGAGGAAAGAAAATATGTGTAAAAAGCTAAGCAACTTCATTAACTTGTTAATGTCTTCAGAATTCTTGCAGTTGACCCTGTCTTTGAAGCACACTTCTAATCTGTACATGTTGTTAGCATAGGAGACTGGTGGTAAATGGAGTGTGTGGGTGTTTTTTTTTTTTTTTTTTTTTTCTTTTTGGCAGTGTTGGGAATTGAGCCTAGAGCCTCACTCCTGCTAGATAAGTGCTCTACCACTGAGCTACTGCCCAACCTCGATATTGTATTTTGTTGAAGACCAATAAAACATTTTAACTTTTTATATAAACCCAAGAATCTCTTTTGGTACTTGTAGTCTCCATCTAATTAAGGTTTTTGCAAGACTGATTATCATAATACCTGTCTGCCAGAGAATCAGAAATAACTGCTTCCTGTGAAACTGGTAAGCTTTCAAGCTAGCGAGCTAGGTCACTACTGCTTTATAAACATGGGGTCTCTGATGAAAAGGGGGTGACACATGGACCTTTGACACTTGAACCTGTTGAGTAAATGTGCTAGTTCACTTATTGTGATGAAGTGTAACTGCAGAGTGGTCTCCACACAGTTTCTCCAAGGATGGCTGGCTACTGTGGACATTCACTGAGCAGGTGTGGATGGAGCTGAAACAATTTGTTAAGGTTTGATACTTACATTAACCCTGAGAGAAATGCTTTGGAACTCAGGGGAGAGAGATGGCAGAAACATTGGCTCTGCTTACAACTGTTTTTCTAGTTCATGTGAATTTGACTCATTTTCAGAAATATTTACAGTGGATGTACATCCCTGAAGTGGGAAGAGGAAACAGTGAGCAGGAGACATTTACATTTTGTCCTCAGACCTGGGGTTGTGTAGCAAGAAGGCCTTCACCTTGCCTGCTGAACTGCCATCAACAGAGCCTTGGGATGATGGTCAGGAGGTCTGACTACTTATGTCGGTGGCATCCTACTTAGTAATGGTACAGTTTATTGCCTTTTTGCCAGACATCTCGACAAGGACAGGGACTCTGCCTGAGCCACTTCCAGGAAGGTGGGAAGAGGCACTGCCTGCCACACTGCCTGTCGTTCAGGCCTTCAGACTGATCCCTGTGATCAATCTGTAGTGTTGGCTTTCTCTGTGGTGGGATGGAAAGGTGCTCCAAGGTGTTTATTAGGCTTTGAAGAGGCCTCTACCAGGTCGTTTTGACCCTTGTTCCATGCTCTTTCTGGATGACGGTTTATGACACATTTCCCTGCTGCTTTGCCACGCTTGGATTTCTGATTTCCTGACAGACTTCTTGTTTCTGATTGGGCTGAGCTCTGAGGTACCTCTGGTGAATAGTCTAGGAGTCCTGATATCATGCTTAAGCCTTCTGTCTACTGAGGTATGGTGTCTTGTCCGTTCCCGTTTTCCCTAGTATTAAATAAAGGTAGCCTCCGTATACTGGTGGTAGGAAGAGAATATTAAGAGTGGAGAGAAGAGTGTGGTCAATAGGCCACACAATCGAGCATTTCTCAAAACTGAGTGTTCCTGATGTTGTGTTGTCTTGTAGTGGTCCGAGCAAGGGTGCTTTTGGTAACTACTCAGTCTCTATCCCTCTTGGTGGTGCCCTTGCGGGTAGAACTTAGGCCTTAAGTGTTCCCCTTGTATCATAGAGTTGAGACAACAGATGTGTCGTGTTCAGAAGTGTTTGACATGCTGTGTATTGCCGGAGTGTCACCCCGTGCATTGGGTTGGGAGGTGGCTTCTTTGTATTACATTTTACATCGTGTTATTCCTTTCCCTGGGGGCATAATGCCACGAAAAGGCCTTGGCAGCTCTGTTTCCTGAGTTCCTGGGCAACATTCTTGAAAGGAACAGTGTAATTTATTTATTTTTAATGTTGTGCTTGAGGCTTGCTCATGAAGAGTTAGACTATATTGTCAACATTCCCTGGGCCCATCCATTTCCTTGGTTGGTGTGTTTACAGGGCAGTGGGGGTGGGTGGGTGCAATGGGGTACAGGTTGGTCCCAGGCCTTGCATACTGTCTCTTCTGACAGTTGTGGTTAGGTTTCAAATCTGTGTGTCCCATTGAAAACAGTTTTCAAGTTTTTAACTAAAAAGGAATTCTTGAAGCTGAGTTCAGCAGGACTTGCGGTGTGTATTATAGGTAGATGTTTTTCTGCCCTCTAGCCTTGACCAGTTGAGAGTCTGCACGCCATGTCTAAAGCGGCCAAGACAGCTTTCCTCAGGAATACTTGTTCAGGTCTTACTACTCAGCGGCACTAGTGCTGTGTGTCCGAACTGTACGGGTGCTTTGACAAGTCCTTTTAACAGTATGAGCAGCTGGTTCCCTAAATTTAACTGAGGACCAGAGGCTCAGGTGGTGAGTGGCAAGAGCAGTGGCTCTTAGGCCAGTGTCTTCTGGCATTGAGTCCACAGGAAGTCCATGGATGTGGGAGAGTGTTGGGTTTGGTCTTGGCATTACTGTTCCTGTTTTTCTGAACAGATTTGTTCTCTTATCTACAGTAACTGCTGACAGTGTCAATTGTTTAACTGATTTTCATCAGTTAGGTCTCCCCTGGAAAACCTAAAATGGTTGCCTCTTGCCAACTGGACTGAGGTCATGGGCTTAAGCCTGGCTTTGAGGGCTCTTTTCGACCTGTTCACTTTCCCATGCTCCTCTCTGGCAGCTGAACTCCTGCCTGTCTCTCAGATCCTGGAGCTCTGTCCCTGTTACCACTTTGATTTTGCCACGCCCTTCCTTTCTCTTAGGTTTTTTGCCTAGTTTTAGCTCCACGTCTTGAGAAGTGTCTTTGCAGTCATGACATGCTCTCTGATTTCATTGCCTTTAATGCATGTAGCTGCCCCTTCCCTCTCTTGCTTCTTTGTGGCTATAGGTCATGTTGTGCCTTTGTGTGCTGCTGTGCCTTGGAGAATTTGTTGAAGTTCTTGATTATTGTATCACAAGCTCAAATATTTTCATGTAAAAATGGGTTGTTTCTCTAAGGCCCGTGTTAGAATGAGCATCAACATCCCTGCCTGTGTTGGAATGAACATTGACATCCCTGCCTGTGGCATTGATGCACTATAATCCTTAGTCCCACTTAGACTTCCCTGGCTTAGGAGTATTATAGACACAGGACTGTTCTGTCATCTCAGTTTTTATGCTGCTGGGAGTGGACAAGGGAGAAAACTTGGTTCATTCATAAGTGTTCAAAGAGAATAGGTGGGTTTGTGTCCTGTGTTTCAGACAGTTTCTCTGTCTAGCCCTGACTGTCCTGGAACTTGCTCTGTAGACCAGGCTAGCCTTGAACTCAGAGATCTGGTTGGCAGAACATCCACCTACCACTGTCTTCTAAGTGACAGAGATCAAAGGTGTACACTACCCCCCCACTTGGCTAGGTTTGTCCTTTGACCTGTAATAGCAGCGGCAGTATTAAGGGAGAATGTGAGTCCATTTAGGCCTTTGTCACCTAATCAACTTCATCCCATTGTACATGCTGACTTCGTCTTATCTGACATGCCTGGGACTGGGAAATGGTTTGGACTTTTTTACTAAGGTTTTTGCATGTGCGTCATGGGATCTTGGCTGTGGAATTGGAGTCTAAACCTGAAGGTCATTTTTGTCTCCTGTGCACCTTGTGGCACAGCATAAAGTGATGCCATGCTTTACTTAGTGTTGTCTGTTTTGTCAGCGTCTTGTCACCTGAGGTCGAGGTGAAGTGTGTGTTTGGATCTGGTTGATGCTTAGACAGTTTTGGATTTTTGGAGCATTTCTGATTGTGGTCCTTCTAATTAGGGATGTTCGGCCCATGTGTATGCCAGGTATAACGCTTAAAATTTTGGAATTTGTGGGTATTGAGACAAGATCTCATTTTTATATAGCTCAGGCTTTGAACTGAGCATAGCTGAGGCTGCTCAGTTTTCTACTCCTGTGTTGTTGCTGTTGGAAGTGTGCTACTCTGGCTGTTGCTTCCCTTAAGGATGTTCAGGACTTTGCTTTCTAGATGCTCTTTATCTTATTTCTTTAGTATGTATGCGTATATTTTGGAAAGGGTCTCCCTAGGTATATAGCCTTATCTGGTCAGGAACTTGCAGCAGTCCTGCCTCTGCCTCCTCAGCGGGACCACCACACTCTACTAGCACCTAATAGTTTTCTCTTGGCCTTTTAATACAGGCTTTCCTTTAGCCATGTACCTAAACAAACTTGTGGTTTAGCCTTCTTTTTTATAACATTCTGATGAACCCTGGAGCTTGATTTATGGCATAATTTTTAACATACTAGCGTTTAACGTAGGCCCGTCTATTCAAGGTACATGTATGCCATCTACCAGAAGACCCTTGTCTTTGTCATCTTCTCTCGGAGGGTTTTTACGGTGCTGTTCATGTATTCATTTTAACCCACCAGGGTAATTGACTCTAAAGGCAATTGAGTTGATGTTATGTCCATTCAAAATATCTAATTTAGAGTGCATTCCAGCATGATTTTGAGTGAACAAAATGAGTTGAGTGCTGCTTGCTGCTTGGAAACTAGCTCACAATGTACATACAGTGTGCATGGCCTGGAGTGTAGAGAGCCCAGAGGAAGGAAGAAATTGCAGAGGAGCTCGGGGAAGACTGGGTGCTGGTTGGTGGGGGGGAACCAGGCAGTGGAACTATGGAGTCTGCCACTTGGGTGTGGCCGCCCCCTCCCTGTGTTACCCAGAGAACACAGAATTGAAAAGCCTGGAGACAACTTGAAGTCAGAGATGATCATTCCAGCATATTTTCTTCCTGTGGTTTAGAGAAAATGTGCTGTTCTGTGGCACTGTTTGACCTTGAACTCCTGATCCCCCAACCTCCGCTTCTCAACTACGTGGGATACAGATGTGTCTACCAGGTCTGGTGTCAGTAATTTTGTGAAACTACTCAGGATGTTCGAACTTGTCCTCCCTCCTACATACCTCATGTAATTCAGACTGACTTTGAACTCTGATCCTTCTGCCTCTGTCTCTCAAATGCTAGGATTAATTGTAGGTTGAGATACCACGGCTGGTTCTATATCTTAAGTAAAGATGTAGTTAAACAATTTAATTAATACAGTGAATTTTACTTTTTAGGAATTACATGTTAATCTACTTTTTTTTTTTTTCCTGAGTTCCATGCAGTCCTGGCATGGCCTCTTTCTGGATGCCCAGCTGAGGATGATCTTTACTTCGGCCTCTTAAGTGCTAGGGTTACAACAGAGCCCTGAACGGGCTGTTCATGCACTGCACCGGCTTTTCCCCCGAGCTGCATGCTGCATAGCCTAGCACTTGGTGTCTAGTTTTCCTTCTCGGAGGTCAAAGGTATTAGTGGTTTCTTTCTTCTCTATGCTCTAGAAGTTAGAGCATGTGAAGAGGCAGTCAGTGGCTCTTTAGGTTGGCAGATTTGTGGTTCCCTTATTACTGTTTATTGAATGCGGCAGCGTTTTACGTGGATCCAGTGCTAAGCTGAGACTTACCTTGGTTTTAAATTAGAACTGTTATTATTTTTTACATTTATGATGTGTGCACTCTCACAGCTACTGCATGCCTGTGGAGGTTGACTTCTGGGAGCCAGCTTTCCTTCCTCCCCTCCTGGTGGGTCTGGGTGTTGGAGTCAGGACTTCAGGCCTGGCGGAGTGCCTGTATGCCTATGAGATACCTTTCCAGCCCAGCAGATGATTAGCACCCCTGACCCCTGAACCATCGTCGCAGAGGGGAAGTCATTTAACTTCTGTAAATTTATATCAAGGTAGTGAATTGAGACACTATCTGAGGTTTTCTCACTCACTCAACTAACGATTGAGTTAGTATGCTCAGAATGGCACTGCTCTGTTGAGATGTCAAGTCTGTCAATTAAACATATTAAACATTTATTCTGTGTGTGAGTATCATTGTGCATACGTTGTAACTGTGTATGGAGGTTAGATGACAAACTGCAGCAGACAGTTTTGTCCTTCTACCACGTAGGTTCTGCGGATCAGTTTCAGCCATTTTGCCAGCTCTCAGTCGGTTATTTATTTAATTTTATTTTGTTTACGAGACAAAGGCTCATGCTAACCCAGTTAGTCTTGTTATATAGCTCGTGCTTGTGTCTTGAGCTGCTGGACTCTTCTGTTTCCTAAATGCTAAGGTTGTAGGCATGTATTAGCATGCCCAGCTGTGTCTTATAAAATTCCACTTTACCTGAATGTATTTTTATTTATTTATTTATTTATTTATTGGACGTTCGAGGACAACCTTGCTGGCATCAGCATCAGTTCTTCCATGTGTGCTCTGGGAGTTGAACTCATATCTTTAGGTTGGCAGTGTACCTGCTGAACCATTTTGCCAGCCCTCAGTTAAGGATTTTTTAATGTTCTACACTGATTGAAGCTGCCTTTAATTCCAGCAAGGGAGACAGAGGCAGGTAGATCTCTTAAGTTCAAGGGTAGCCTCGTTTACAAAGTCAGGGAGAACTTGTCTCAAAAAAATAAAAATAAAAGTAAAAAAAAGAAAAAGAGAATCTTTTAATTTGGATAATTACAAGAGAGAAGAGCCAGGCATGGCAGCTCAGTCCTGTAATTTCCAAATTCAGGAGGTGCAGGCAAGAGGGATTGCCTGTTTAAGGCTATCCTGGGCTGTGTGGCAAATATACAAACCTTTAAGGAGACAGATCTGTTATTTTCTCCTACCTTTCCATCCAGTTCTGAAAGAGCTAGATCCATTTTTAGAGTGTTATATGATGAAATGTGTTGGAATATTTTTGTTGTTGGGTTTTGTTTTGTTTTTTTGTTTTTGAGGCAGGGTCTTACTTTATGCAACTCTGGTTAACCTGGAATTTGTTGTGTTGACCAGGCTGGCCCTGAACTCACAAAAATCCACCTGTCTCTGCCTCACAGATGCTGTGTAAAGGCCTGTGCCACCTCACCCTATTTATTGTAGCTGTGTCTTTTCTAAAGTCGATATATAGAAATAAAAAGTTCTACTTGTCCAGAAAGACCTCAGTATTCTTTTTTTTTTTTTTTTTTTTTGGTTTTTCGAGACAGGGTTTGTCTGTATAGCCCTGGCTGTCCTGGAGCTCACTTCGTAGACCAGGCTGGCCTCGAACTCAGAAATCCACCTGCGTCTGCCTCCCGAGTGCTGGGATTAAAGGCATGCACCACCACGCCCAGCTTTTTTTTTTTTTTTTTTTAAGATTTATTTATTTATTATTATATGTAAATACACGGTAGCCATCCTCAGACACTCCAGAAGAGGGTGCCAGATCTCATTACAGATGGTTGTGAGCCACCATGTGGTTACTGGGATTTGAACTTAGGACCTTCAGAAGAGCAGTCAGTGCTCTTAGCCATTGAGCCATCTCTCCATCCCAAGACCTCAGTATTCTTATTTCAAAGGCACTACATTGTCAGAGGTTTGGTAACTAGGTGAAAACCGAGTCTCATAGGCTGGCAGTTGGTTTTAGAATTATGGTGATCTTTGGTGTGGTAGGATTATGTTGCTGTGTGGGTTCGTGTCGATCTCATATAACATGGGAACTGTATTAACTCCAAGGAGCTCTTAGTTGCTGCTGGCTGACAGGAAAAGAGATGTTTTTAAAATAGGATGTGTTTGTGCTGAGTGTAGGTTTGTGTATGTGTGTGTAGTGGTTGTGAGCTGCCTGACGTGGGTGCTGAGAGCTGAACTCTGCTCCTTAGCAAACCATCACGACAGCCTGCTGCTGGCCTTTGTATGGGAGGTAGCAGTGTAGCCGAGAAGATTGGGCAGTGTAGAGTTTGGTTGTGTTTGAAATATGTACGGTTTTTGTTTTTGTTTTTTTGTTTTTGTTTTTCGAGACAGGGTTTCTCTGTATACTCACGCTGTAGTCCAGGCTGGCCTCGAACTGAGAAATCCACCTGCCTCTGCCTCCCCGAGTGCTGAGTGCTGGGATTAAAGCCGTGCGCCACCACTGCCTGGCTGTTTTATTTATTTATTTTTTTACTTTGTTTTGTTTTATTTGTTTTTTTTTTTTTTTTTTTTTTTTTTTTGAGGCAGGTTCTCTGGTAGCCCCGTTTGGCAAATTGTTATACAGTAGAGGTTAACCTTAATACTTCTCCTAAGAGCCTAGCTTATAGCAATCTGAAACCATGCTTGTCTCAGACCTGCTGCTTTATGTTGTGCTGGGTAACACTGTTGTTTCAAGAGGAAAGTTGCTACTTTGTTAGATAAATAAGTTGCACAGCTTATTATTATTATTATTATTGTTATTATTGCACAGCTTCTCCAGAACTGGGTCAGTCATTTCCCATGTATATGTAAAGGTCATGAAAAACTGTGATGTGATTGGTATTCATTGAACTCTGGACGAAATGACATGGTTTCTGTGTGCAGAAGTAACTGAAATAACTAAGCACACAGGGACTGTTAACAGGGGCACAGTCATTTTCTGTACTTCTCGTGTTTGTTCCCCTCTCCCAGGTTTGATTGTACTTTCCCCCTATATCCACCACTTACCTCAGTTATGCTCACTCACTCTGGCTCGCACTCTCCCTCTCTCCTTCTCACTCTCTCTTTAAATTTACCTTTTAAAATTAGTTCAATTTCTGCTGCTCATATACACATTGGTGTGGGGTCAGCCAGTGGAGCATTGTTGACCCACCCTTAAATAACACTGACTCTCCCTCTCCCAGAAGCCATCAACTGTCATTATCAACTTAGTTAGGGGTGGGAGCTAATGAACCCCTCTACCACCTATACTGGAATGTTGGCTTGCCTTGATAATTATGCAGGTCTTACACAAGCAGCCACAACAGCTGAGACTTTTTGCGGGTGACAGTCCTGTAGTGTTAAGAGACACCGTTTAGCACAGTCCTGCTGAACATCTGCTTTTTGCAGTCCTTCCCTACCCACTGGTTCTCACTGTTCCCTGAACTCTGGGAACCCACGTATGAATGAATACTCCACAGATCCTCTCTGTATTCTGACTAGTTGTGCAGTAACTGCCATCCACTGCACAAAGATGTTGTCTTAGAAGGCCTGATTGCTGCACTAACTTGTGGGTACAGATTTATTTATCTAGAGCTGGTTTAATATTGTGTCCATTTAGCAATGTAATAGTGTTCTCACCCCTGGGGTTTAGAACTCTGGAGCCATGGGTTCTTGGCTAAACCTAGAATGCCAGATAGAAGTTTCTTCCTGTGGAACTGGCCCTGAAACCAATTAAAGGAAGAAAAGGAAAGGAAAAAAAGCCACTGGCTATCCTTGTAACATGTGTCACTATTGGACCTATAGGCACATCTTAACTGGGTTAGTTATTATTATAGCCCATGGTATTCCCAGGGATATAAGTCTGTTGAGGAGGTTTCTTCTCCAGCAGCCTAGATAACAACTTGCATTACTGTGAAAGTGAGCAAGCAGGAAGAAGGCCTCCTAGTCACCAGCTTCATTTCTCCATGTCTGATGACCATTCTTTTTAAACCTATAAATTGATTATACTATTTGGCAATATTTTATTATTCAGTGAACTTGGGAACTGTGGATTTGAGGTAATATAGAAATATAATTTTCTATGTTTATGAGTTTAGAATCAATATTCAGAATAGGAAGAAAATTGATTTTCTGGATGATAGAACACAGACAAACCAATTATGGTCATATTTATTGTTCCATGCCATTGACTTTCTTATGTAGCCCAGGATAGTCCTGAGCTGATCCTCTTCCCTCCCTCAATTGCTGGCATCATAGGGGAGTCATTGTGCCTGACTTTCTCTGAAAGCCTTGTTTTGGGGTCTGTGAGCCATCTTGTTTCTAGACCAGATAGATGTCTGCAGACATGTCCTTCATTTAATTGCTTATTTGTAACCAGATAGTGCCTTTCTGAGGACGTCTGTCTTACAAGTGTTTCCCCTGGAGCCCCTGATCCAAGTTCAAACTGCAGACTCTGCTCATACTGAATTGGTGAGGCTTTCTAAATGAAGTGAGTGTTTCTGGTCCTTCCAGAACCTTGTGTCTTTGAAGGTCATATAGGCCCAGAAAAGAGGTTGGTCTAGCACTTCCTTGCTCTCATGGTGTTCAAAGTATAAGATTATCAGGTTCTGCTTGGGTGTCCTGTTTTGAAGGTAGGGCCACCTATGGAATCTTTTTTTGGGGGTGGGGTGGGGTGGGAGGTTGGAACAGCTCAGATATGCTGTTAAAACCAGGAATATTCCCAAAACCAGGGTAAAGAAGACTTGGATCTGAGGTTACTAGTTATAGCTGATTGAATCATTGTCTGGTCTTCTGTGTTGGTTCTCGACTCCCTGTTCTTTGTAATCTGGTTCCCCGCTAAACCATTTCTCTTTGGTTCTGGTCTTTATGTGAGCTCTTGGTCCACCATATACCTCAGGTGGCCTTTCCTTTTCATTGCGGTGTACGTGTAGTGTAAGGCTTTGAGGCTATGCAGTGCACAAGTCATGAATTCTGTCTCCCGCTGACTTTTGAGTCACTTGCTGTCATGGAAGGAACTTCACTCTCTTTTTGGGTCTGTGTTGAATGTTGAGTGATGGCAGAGCTCCTTCATTTCATGATTCTGAGTGGAAACAAAACAGATGGAAGAGGAAAGATAGGGTTAGAGTTGGGAGAAAGAAATAGAAGTGGCTCTCACGGTTGTGAGCTGGCCACGTCCTTAGCTACTGATGCATACTTCTTAGATAATCCAAAGCTACTGGAGATGTGTGGAGTAGAGGGATGTGTGGCGTAAGAAGTTAACTGAGCTGTCAAAATCTGGTGTTTTCAAATAATCCGTCAGAAGGGAATGTCTTGATTATTTCTTCAGAACCAGATCTGCATTTGAGAAACAGGGTTTCTAGTTTACAAATGAACTAAAGTGATTGCCACAGTACTTCACTGATATTTTCAAAGAATTAAAAATTCACCAGTAAATTTTAAATTAGGAAGGAAATTGCACTGAGAAGTCTGTTCTGGCACTTTGCCCTGGTGTTGCTCTGTGTGGCAGTCAGGAGGAATTTGTTCCTTTGGGCTCTTCTTCTTGTAGTCTCCTGTCCCTTTAGGTGGGTAACTTGACCCCTGTAGCTGCACTCTGCTTGCTTGTGGATGTGTTTTTGAACTTGTTAATTCTCAATCTCTTTGCCCCTTTGGGTCAGCTCTTGTGCAGCGCAGGCTGGCGTGCTTCATGGCTCCTTTATCTTTTTTGTGTTTTTTGTCAAATGACTCAGACTTCTGGGTGGGCATCCTGGTAGATTGCTCCCTTTGTTCTGACAAAGTGGCATAGATGATTTGTACAAGTTGATAAGTGCGGTCCCCCCTCCCCAGGAGTTTACTATTATCTTTAAGCAAACATGATGTTGGGCCAGTGAGGTAAGGTTGCTTACTTCCAAGACTCATAGTCTGAGTCCATAAGAATCCCATGTTGGAATGAGAGAAAGGGCTTCGTGAAGCTGTCCTCTGACCTGCACTTGTGCACAGCGGCACTCTGCCCACATGCACATAGGCATCACACATGTGTGCATGGTGTTACGTAATGGCTGTGGTTTGAAGCTGCCTGAGGGCTCAAGTGTCAGTGTGGATAGTGGAATGAAAGCTGTTGAGTTCAGGAATAAAGGAAAGTTTGGAATCATTTAATTTACTGACTTCCTTTCCTTGCAAAATACCACATATATCTCATGGGTTTAAGTAGCGTGGAAATTTGAGGACAAGCTCAAAAGAATGGCTCAGGGTGTGGAAAACAGGGAAGTTGTGTGGCTGTAACAAGACAGCTGCTCTGGCTTCTGCACCCTATCCTCCTGGTTCTTGTTTTGCCTGAGTAGCAACAATAGAGCTCATGAACCGGAGCAGCTCAGGAGGCTACTGAGTTCTTACTCTTCAGGGGTGTTTGGCCGACCAGCTTTTCAGTGTCTCCCCTTTCACCCCATCTTGCCTTTTTAGGAGAGTGCCCCACACTAAAGTCCTGCTGGCCTGGAAAACGATATGAAGACTAGTTTGCCCTCACACTTGCATTTATGCCCCTGCCTCAGCTTCTGCTTCCCTTGTGCTGGGAGTACTCTAAGGGCTCCAGGCTTTTTGTCTTACTGCATTGGTACCTCTGGGATTGGATTCTGCTCAAGTCTTGTTCAGCAGTCTCAAACAGTCTGGTTTTTGTTTTTGTTTTTTTTTTTTTTTTTTACCTGAAATTAAACATTTTTCTCATGAGAAGTTAGCCACTAAAATTTTTATTAGTGTCTTAATTTGGATCGTTAATTTTGGTAATGTTTGTTTTAAAGTTGTGTAAAGGTCCATATTCGCTAAAGAATGATACTCTGGACTCAAATAGTATGTAAACACAGAGTGTTTTGTTTTGTAGAAGTCCAACATGTTGGGGTTTGTTTCCCAATACCGGAACCTTGCAGGCCTGGTTTAAAGCACATTAGTAAATTCCAGGGTCGGTGACCTGTTATGGTAATCTCTTGGGTGTCGGGGCTGGGAACTTGTTAGGAGATGTCTGGAAACTGCTGCTGTCCTTGCCTCAGGCCAGGTGGCAGACCTGGAATTGCCCAGATCTTGGAACAGATTCAGGTCTAGTCTCTTTTTAGGTAAGTACACTGTAGCTGATGACTTCAGACACGACAGAAGAGGGTGTCAGATCTCATTACAGGTGGTAGTGAGCCACCATGTGGTTTTTGGGATTTGAACTCAGGACCCATTGAAGAGCAGTCAGTGCTCTTACCCGCTGAGACATCTCCCCAGCCCCAGGCCTAGCCTCCTTAACTGCCAATTTGAAACCTGTCATGGAATCAGCCTCCTCGGTTGTATGGGTTTTGAATGTCCCATTTTTCTGTTTTAAATTCCTGTTATCTTCAGCATTTGACTTTGCATAAATTGAAGTTTTCCACCAATCTGAGTTGCATTGAGAATCTGTAGTAGAAACACCTTCATGTGCTGACATCTGTTGCCTTCCCTTTCTCTTTTTTCAAAGGGGCCACAATCTATAGTCTAATCAATAAGGCAGAGTCAGGAGCTGGATTGCAACGTGTTAATAGCTTGCCTGGTCTACATACTGAGTCCTGGATAGCCAGGGCTACATGGTGAGATTTGGTCCCAAAAGTTCAACCAACAAACAAAAAGGCTGAGTATGGTGGTCTGCACCTGTAATGCTAACACTTTGGAGGGTCAGAAATTCAAGGTTCACCTTGGCAATAGAGCAAGTTAAAGTCAGCCTGGGCTGTGTGAGATTATGGCACACAAAATAACACCAAGACCACCATCACCACCATCACCAAAAACATAATGAATAAAACACAAAGTGGGGACAGTTATTATTTAGTATGTGATGACTATCTTTTTCTGACTGCACATCTCACACTTCATAGTGACTTCACCTCTGGCACTGCCTGGCCAACCCTGGCAGCTCCATACCCAGGGATGTGTTTGCTCCTGCCTTAGCTGCTTTGTTCTTCATATCAGGCTCTGCCCTGAGATAGGCATGCACACTGAAGTAGTTAGTGACCCTTAGGTTTCTTGTTACTACTACCATTTTACTATGACAAATCTTCCTGTATTGATACCTTCTCCTTTCTGAATATTTAAACTGGGTGAGAGCAGGCATGGGTTCGGTTTCCCTTGTCCCACTCCCCCTTGTCCCACTCCCAGGACCTGGAACAGGACTTGGAGGTGTTTAGTTAATATTTTTATGCCCATTAACTCTTTTTGACCTGCTGATAGCTTTAAATGGATTTACTTTTATCATGGGATATGTAACAGCTCTTTAATCTGGCATTTAGGATGAGCTAAAGGAGCTGAGATTACATTGGTATTTACATAATTTTTGTAGCTAGTTCTCAGTAGTTGAATCAATATGGAAAAAAATAGGTAAAGGGATAGTTTAAGAACTGATACTAGGGGCTGGAGAGATGGCTCAGCGGTTAAGAGCACTAACTGCTCTTCCAGAGGTCCTGAGTTCAATTCCTAGCAACCACAGGGAATTGAACTCACAACCATCGGTAATGGGATCTGATTCCCTCTGCTATTGTGTGTCTGAAGAGGGCAATGGTGTACTCATATACATAGAAAAACAAACAAAACTTAAAAAAAATGAACTGATACTGACATAGTTGTGCTAAGATACTAGATTTCAACAAGTTACATTTCATTTCTTTCAATCCAGACATTTCATCATTCAGTAATAGGAGGTGGGCTAAAACTGATGGAGATATTACTTTTAGCTACATTTACCTGGGAGGTGGTGGTGTTTAGCTCTGATCTACTTCCTGAAGTTGACAGTGAGTCATAATGCAGGTGAGCTGTGCTATAGAAGCCCAAAGCAAGCTTTCAAAAGGGTTGATTCAAGAAGGGGGCCTCATCACCATAGGAAATACTACATACACTCTTACTGAATTACTCCCTTAGGGAAAAATAGCAGGCCTGCTGGGCTGTCTGTGCAGCCAGAACCAGACCTGAGTACCGGGAATGTCTTGACACAACAGTCTAGCTATTTTTCACTCCTTTCCTGACTTTGAAGTATAATGACAGTATCTGAATTTAAGGACTACTTTACTTTACCTGGAAAATCCCTGAAGGACTCTGAGCAGTGTAGTTTGACAAGGGATCCCATATTGTATTAGAATTTGTTGCTCCCAAGTGCTGGAGGAGCTGAGCTTGGGGACTTATGGAGGTGGCCATTTATAGCTGGAAGGTTGGGCCTTTAGTCCACTCTGGATGACACTTAAGATTGCCACTTACTCAGAAGTGACATTTATCTCTTCAGCTCTCACCCAGCCTTTTCAAATAAACCTGTTTTTAAATGAAGACAGAGGGTTCTCTTTTGAGAACATCTGTGATTTTCTATAGTTTGTGTATGGGAGTGGGGAGCTGGTGGGGACTGTCCTTAGAAGAAGGTCCACAGTAGGGATATGCTGGCACTTGGGAGGGCAGCAAATTCTGTATATAAATATTGGGGATGTTGTAATTTCTTTAATATTTTTTATTACATGTTTTCCTCAATTACATTTCCAATGCTATCCCCAAAAGTCCCCCATACCCTCTCCCCCACTCCCCTACGCCCTGGCGTTCCCCTGTACTGGGGCATATAAAGATTGCATGTCCAATGGGCCTCTCTTTCCAGTGATGGCCGACTAGGCCATCTTTTGATACATATGCAGCTAGAGTCAAGAGCTCCGGGGTACTGGTTAGTTCATAATGTTGTTGCACCTACAGGGTTGCAGATCTCTTTAGCTCCTTGGATACTTTCTCTAGTTCCTCCATTGGGGGCCCTGTGATCCATCCAATAGCTGACTGTGAGCATCCACTTATGTGTTTTCTAGGCCCCGGCCTAGTCTCACAAGACAGCTATATCAGGGTCCTTTCAGCAAACTCTTGCTAGTGTATGCAATGGTGTCATCGTTTGGAGGCTGATTATGGGATGGATCCCTGAATATGGCAGTCTCTAGATGGTCCATCCTTTTGTCTCAGCTCCAAACTTTGTCTCTGTAACTCCTTCCATGAGTGATTGTTCCCAATTCTAAGAAGGGGCACAGTGTCCACACTTTGGTCTTCGTTCTTCTTCAGTTTCATGAGTTTTGCAAATTGTATCTTATATCTTGGGTATACTAAGTTTTGGGCTAATATCCACTTATCAGTGAGTGAATATCATGTGAGTTCTTTTGTGATTGTGTTACCTCACTCAGGATGATGCCCTCCAGGTCCATCCATTTGGCTAGGAATTTCATAAATTTATTCCTTTTAATAGCAGAGTAGTACTCCATTGTGTAAATGTACCACGTTTTTTGTATCCATTCCTCTGTTGAGGGGCATCTGGGTTCTTCCCAGCTTCTGGGTATTATAAATAAGGCTGCTATGAACATACTGGAGCATATGCCCTTCTTACCAGTTGGAACATCTTCTGGATATATGCCCAGAAGAGGTATTGCTGGATCCTCCGATAGTACTATGTCCAATTTTCTGAGAAACTGCCAGACTGATTTCCAGAGTGGTTGTACAAGCTTGCAATCCCACCAACAATGGAGGAGTGTTCCTCTTTCTCCACATCCTCTCCAGCATCTGCTGTCACCTGAATTTTTGATCTTAGCCATTCTGACAGGTGTGAGATGGAATCTCAGGGTTGTTTTGATTTGCATTTCTCTGATGATTAAGGATGCTGAACATTTTTTCAGGTGCTTCTCAGCCATTCGGTATTCCTCAGGTGAGAATTCTTTGTTTGGCTCTGAGCCCCATTTTTTAATGGGGTTATTTGATTTTTCTGGAGTCCACCTCCTTGAGTTCTTTATATATATTGGATATTAGTCCCCTATCTGATTTAGGATAGGTAAAGATCCTTTCCCAATCTGTTGGTGGCCTTTTTAATCTTATTGACGGTGTCTTTTGCCTTGCAGAAGCTTTGCAGTTTCATGAGGTCCCATTTGTCAATTCTCGATCTTACAGCACAAGCCATTGCTGTTCTATTCAGGGATGTTTCCCCTGTGCCCATATCTTCGAGGCTTTTCCCCACTTTCTCCTCTATAAGTTTCACTGTCTCTGGTTTTATGTGGAGTTCCTTGATCCATTTAGATTTGACCTTAGTACAAGGAGATAGGAATGGATTGATTCGCATTCTTCTACATGATAACCACCAGTTGTGCCAGCACCATTTGTTGAAAATGCTGTGTTTCTTCCACTGGATGGTTTTAGCTCCCTTGTCGAAGATCAAGTGACCATAGGTTGTGTGGCTTCATTTCTGGGTCTTCAATTCTATTCCATTGGTCTACTTGTCTGTCACTATACCAGTACCATGCAGTTTTTATCACAATTGCTCTGTAGTAAAGCTTTAGGTCAGGGATGGTGATTCCACCAGAGGTTCTTTTATCCTTGAGAAGAGTTTTTGCTATCCTAGGTTTTTTGTTATTCCAGATGAATTTGCAGATTGCTCTTTCTAATTCGTTGAAGAATTGAGTTGGAATTTTGATGGGGATTACATTGAATCTGTAGATTGCTTTTGGCAAGATAGCCATTTTTACAATGTTGATCCTGCCAATCCATGAGCATGGGAGATCTTTCCATCTTCTGAGATCGATGTTGTAATTTCTGAGGAAGAAAATCTAATTAAAATTTATTCTAAGGCTTTAATCCCAGTACTCGGGAGAGGCAGGTGGATCTCTCCATGAGTTTAAAGCCAGCCTGGTGTACAGAGAGTTCCAGGACAGCCAGGGCTACACAGAGAAGCCCTGTCTTGGAAAAAAAAAATAATTTATTTATTTTATGGTAATATGTCTGTATTTATTTTTGTGAGTGCGCTGCTCATGGAGTCCAGAGGCTTCAGATTCTGGAGCAAGAGTTTAGCAGCCTGTCTTGGGTTTTGGCAACCAGACTTGGTTTTTCTATCAGAACAGTACACACCCTTAACTGCTGAGCCATCTCTCCAGCCCTCTTTACTCTATATTTAAATAATCTCAGTGTATAAAAAAAATTAAGAAAATATTCAGCTAACCAAAGTAAAATGAGTTGCTATGTATAATAAGCTTGCTATGACCTAAGGCATTTAAATCTTTTCTTTTTTTGTGGGGGAGGGTTACTCTATCCCATGGTGGCCTGTACCTTTGTTGCCCAGGCTAACTACAAGGTTGGGGTGATCCATCCTCTTGCTGCCTTCACCTCACTTGTGGAATCTGCGCAGTGAGCCACCACACCTGGCTGCCTCCTTTGACTTTCCTTGGCTTCGTTTTTTTACTACCCTGGACTCTGCCTTGTCCTTGGCATTTCATTACTCCCAGCCCTTTAATTACATACATGACCTAAACATGCCGGATTACATGGAAAATGTATGGTACTGAAACATTTCTCAGATACCTCAGTTAAAATTAACTTCAAAGGTTCATAGCTAGCTGAAGAGAAGCTTGTATTCACTGATTTTATGAGGAGAATTAGCCACGTCCTCTTGAACTACAGAGACTACTGAAATCCCAGCCAGCCCAACTGAGAGTGATTTGTTTTCTCTGATGCATAATTGGCAGGACGGTTTTGAAAATCAAACTGTGTTTAAGTATTAAAGTTTCACCTTGCTCTATTTACATTTTAGAAACATTATATTAAAATATATTAAGTAACTGGAGAAAATGCTCTTTGTGTTTGTAATGGCCAGCGGTTAAGAGCATTGACTGCTCTTCCAGGGGTTCTGAGTTCAAGTCCCAGCAACCACATGGTGGCTCACAACCATCTGTAATGAGATCTGATGCCCTCTTCTGGTGTGTCTGAAGATAGCTACAGTGTACCTGTCATATATATAAAATAAATAATAAAATCTTAAATTTTTTTTTTTAAAGCAAAAGTCACTTCTTTTGGATAGGTATGTAAAACTTTGAATACTGAAAGTTTCAGGAGATGGCTCCTCTAACTAGATGGTAGTCTGCACATGCTGAGAGTGTTTTTGAGCAGAGGACAGCAGTGACTTGTGAATGGTAAAGGGCAGAAAAAGTGGATGTAGCATAGATCTACCCGCCTGGCCTTCTCTGGCAAGTGGTGTAGTCTCTGTCTTAGGTGACCCTGAAGGAGCTGAGGTTGGAGGCAGGAGAGCTTCTGGCAGCCAAAGGGCCTTTTCTCTGAAAGGGAACTGGGAGGATTGTTTAAGCAGAACAGCAGGGTGTCAGCTAAGCACCTGGTGTGAGGTGGGGAAGGCACACTAATTCTGCACAGAGGTCATTTCGTACAGTGTAGAGTAGATGTGCATGAGGACACATGTGCTGCCTATATGGTCACTGGTGTTCTGATATCTGCAGATACCATTGGGGTCTTAACAGTCTGCTGGATACTTGTATACCATGCTCCTCATTAAATTAAACACCCTACCTCAGAGCCACAGCAGTAGCCCTTTGCTATTTTTTTTTTTTTTTTTAGCAAAACTAAAGTTTTTAATTTTTCCTGAATTATCGTCTATACTTGACTATAATTATACACACTAGTTGTGTAAGTTTACTATTGTGAATTTATCTTATTTTGTGAAGGGTTTTAGGTTTGAGTAAGAACAGTTGCAGAGGTAGGGTAGCTTTCCTTTGTACATTTAGTCGCCCTGCCCCAGTATTTCCCAGGTTAAACACTGGCTTCTGTCTGATGTTTCGGGATCCTGTGCTGTGTTATCTGTCACCTTAGACTCCTGATTTCTTGGGATTTCTTTCTTTCTTTGTTTTGATTGTCATGATAGTTTTGAAAAGTTTTTCTTTGGACTGAGTCTTTGGTTATTTGGGGCAGTCTCAAATGTTCTTATTTCATTTTATCTCATCTAGGGTTCAAGGTCCCTGTGGTTGTCTTAAGATGATGCTAAAGTTGATCATTTGATTCCGGTTCCATGTCCTGGTGTTGTCACTGGTAATGATTGTTCTATGTGTTCCACTGTGGAGGCTCAGCTCATGGGAGATCCAGTGCTGTGCTTGTGTAAAGCTTCCAGTCACCTTCCAGCTCAAAAAGAATATAAATGTGGGGAGATACAAATGACCTTTTCTTTCTGTAGTATTTTGCTTGGTAGCTCCAACATCCACAGTAGGTGGATTTCTGGGCAGTTGGATTGGTTTGGCCCCCACTACTTCATGTAGTAGTTGGATTTTTTTCTCTTTTATAAGAGATTGTTTCTATTTGTTTACCCACTCTGTCATGCCTCTGTGGTCCTGTGTGGATTTCTTTTGTCTGTTGGGTTATAATGTGATGCTGTTGTTGTAATGTATTTTGTTCTTCTGGCTGCTGTTTGTTTTTGTGAGACAAGCTCTCACTATGTAGCCCTGTACTACATAGAACAAATTGGCCTTATACTCAGAGATCCTCCTACCTCTCCTCCTGTCTTAGTTAGGTGCTGTGAACAGACACCATGACCAAGGCAGGTCTTATAAGGACAACATTTAATTGGGGCTGGCTCACCGGTTCAGAGGTTCAGCCCATTATCATCAAGGTGGGGGTATATGGCAGTAGTATCTAGGCAGGAATGGTGTGAGAGGAGCTGAAAGTTCTACATCTTCATCTGCAGGCTGCTAGGAGACAGCTGGCTTCCAGGCAGCTAGGACAAGGGTCTTACAGCCCATGCCCACCGTGATATACCTACTCCAACAAGGCCACACCTCCAAATAGTGCCACTCCTTGGGCCAAGCATATTCAAACCACTACACTTCTCAAGTGCTAGGATTAAAGGCACACATTACCTGTGGCTTCTTTCTACTAGCACTTTCTTTCAGATACAGTACTATCCTGGGCTAATCTTGTATTTCCTATTCCAAACCCACTAGTTCGATTCTTTTTCAAAAAATTCCATTGTCCCTTCTATTGGAATGATAAGAACATTGATTCTAACCCAGGAAGCACAATTAATCAAGCTAATATATCATTTTAAGCCACTACTGATAGCTTGTGGAATCCATGGCTGTCTTTTTCTTGGCTTGAACTCTTTATTTTTTTAAAGACTTTTTAACTTTTGTGTGCATGTGTAAACGGCATGGTGGATGCCTGTGTGCAGGGAAACTTATCATTCAGGGAGTTGTATTTTGGAGCATTTTGGAAATTATTATTTCTTAGATCTTTCATTTTAATCTTTTTTTTTTTTTTGTTTTTTGTTTTTTTGAGACAGGGTTTCTCTGTGTAGCCCTGGCTGTCCTGGAACTCACTCTGTAGGCCAAGCTGGCCTCGAACTCAGAAATCCGCCTGCCTCTGCTTCCCGAGTGCTGGGATTAAAGGCGTGTGCCACCACACCCGGCTTCATTTTAATCTTTATTTGAAGTATATTTCTTAGAATTTTGTGCAGCCATGTGGGCAGTTACATTTTTATAGAAAAGATTCATGGGCTCTCTGTCTGAAGAAAAGCAAAGGTGGTCCTATGTGTTCTTTTTAATTTAGTTAAACTATAATTACATGATTTCTCTTTCTCTTCCTGCTCCTCCGTCTCCCACCATGTGTGTTCCTTGTGTAAATCCCACGGTGCACACGCAGCAGCACTGGTTGCCATGAGAGGTCCCAGTCAGCTCTGGACAGGATGCCAGGTGGGTGGAAGACCACAGCTGCCACAGAGGGAGACCTGGAGCTGGGCAGAGGTGGGCAGAGCTTGTTAGGAAAGAGAACTGAAAACCACCTGAGCTGGAGGAGAATGCTCTGCAGAACTGAGGAACCTCACGGCCCGCAAACCATAGGGAAGAGGAGGAAGATGAAGATGAGATAGGTTTCAACACAGGTTTTTGTTTGTTTGTTTTACTATAAAGTATGTAACAACCCTGTGTACAGCTTATGCCTTTAAAAGAGAAAACATTGAAGTATAAGGTGGTAAAATTTGTTTTTAAACCAGGGTGGTGGTGGTGGTGGTGTGTATAAAACACTTCTAAGTACGCCTGTAGATAATCTTGTCCTGTCACTATTTTCCATAACCTGGCATGACAGAATTGGGCTGTGGTTGTCGTGTAGACTAAAGCTATCATTGTTGGTGCATAGAGTATCCTAGTTGCATGTGGGGCAGCTTTAGGTCCTGAGTTGTCTCTTATGCACCTGCTGAGGGAGAATAGCTCTGCTAACTGAATACCATTCTGTAGCTGCAGACACAACAGAGAATGGTGCAGCTGTTTGGTTGATATTTTGAATGTATCTAATTTAAAACTTTTAAATAAAACAAAATGGTGGGAGGTTATATGTGGGATGGTTATTTGTGAGACCTGAAAAGAGACAAAGACAGACAGATGGACTGGTAAGTTGTTGACTTACTGGCTGGTGAGAGGCACTTTGTTTTGCATGATACAAGATGTCTGGCTGCTATCATACTTATATATTTTTATTTCATCTTATATTGAAAATCAATGGAAGTTGTTAATTTCTTACTTCATGTAATTCCAGAGTAGTAATTATGAGATTTTGGTCTGTAACAATATTTTAAAAAGAATTGGTATGCTTAAGTCTGTTAGGTTTGAAGTGAAGTCAGAAGTCCCTGCCTGGGCTTTGTTCTCAGTGGCCAGTCAGTATTACCCAGAGTTCCATGTCAAGCTGCTGTTCATTGTACATTTTCACAGATCTGTCATGATGTGTGTCTGCCATACAGTATTATGTGAAGCATCTCCCTGCCTAGTTCTCCCTGATCCTGGTCATCTGGGATCTTTGTTCGGTCTCCATTGTTTGGCTTTTCTCAGACTATGTATACAATACTGATGCGTGTGGTCTTTTCAGAATCGTTTCTTAGAGTAGTAATGCTTTCAAATCTCCTTCTTGTCTTCTCTCACCTTTTTCTACAGTGCAGTATATATTACTGTCTGCATGAACGTGGCTTTATCTGGTGACCTACTGATTATCTCGGTTAGCTCTAAGTTTGAGTAGTTATGAGTAAAGCTGCTAGAAACATCCATGTGTGGGTCTTTGAGTAGACATAAAGGTTGTGTGTGTGTGTGAGTTTATGTAGACATCAAGTAGCATAATTGTTGGGATATGTGTTAAGGCCGTATTGTTTTATAAG
The DNA here is from genome assembly GCF_978045245.1 of Mus caroli. Taxonomy (NCBI): domain Eukaryota; kingdom Metazoa; phylum Chordata; class Mammalia; order Rodentia; family Muridae; genus Mus; species Mus caroli. The sequence goes on along the minus strand of NW_028227258.1, from coordinate 139,891,623 downwards.
GATCAATAAAGAAGTCTTCCAAAGTGTTTCTGTTTTATTTCTAGCAGCAAGAACATACTGTTCACATAATCCTCCCAGTGGTTGGTGGTGGCGCCTTGTGCCTTGATTTGGCCTGTTCCCACAGGTGTGTGGCAGTGTCACATTTTAATTTTTATTTTCATGGTCAGTATATGATACTGAATATTTTTCATATGCTTAATTCCCATATTTCTCATCTTTTACCTTTCTTTATTTTGTGTTTGCATATGTGCATGCTTGCTAGTGTAGTGGCCAGAATTCAAATAAGTGCATTGCTCACTTTTTGAGGCAGTTGTCTGTCTCACTGAACCTGGAGCTCACTGATGAAGCTGGACTGGCTGGCCAGCAAGCACTCTGAGGCACTGGGGTTACAAATATGTGGCACCGCATCTAGTTTTTATATTGGGTCCTGGGAATCTGAAATTAAGTCTTCTTGTTTGGTACCACAAGTACCTTAATGACTGAGCCATCTTCCCAGCCCCAACTGTTTTCTTATTGATGAGTTTTAGTAGTTCTTACTGAGTGCCAGGCTCTACTTTTGAGCTGCAGCTACTGGGAAAATGTACTCTTTGTATATAGTTGGTTAGTAATCTTTTATCTGATATATTTTGCAAATATTTCTCTGCGTTTTGTAGCCTCTTCTCATTCTGCAGACACTGTCATTTGCAGAGCAGGAAATGTTAATTTAAATCAAGTCCTGATTTATCTGTTGTCTCCTTCATAAATTTGTCCTGTCACTCCTGTGATCTGTTGATGCCTTGAGTTCTTTATCTTTGAGAAGTTTTAAATAGTTCTATGTTTCACATTTAGGTATCCGTCTGCTCCATTGCTGTGCTGAATTGAGGTCTGTGTCTGGATTTCAATATTGTTATTTATTTTCTTCTCTTTTCCTCCCTTCCCTTCCCCTCCCCTCCGCTGCCTTCCCTTGCCCTCTCCTTCCCTGCCTGCCCCTCCCCTCCCCTGTCCTCCTCTCCTCTCCCCTGCTCTATGGGTATTTTGTCTGCATCTGTGTCAGTGCACCAAGTGTTTGACTTGGTGTTTGAGACCAGGAGGTGGCTTAGAGCTGCTGTGTGCATGCTGGGAATTGAACCCAGGTACCCTAGAAAAGCAGCCCATGTTCTTAATCCCCGAGTGCCCAGAATGAGTTATTACTGTAATCACTGCAGCAGCATTTGTTGGAAAGATCCTCTGTAGCATGGTGGTCTTTGTGCCTGCATGATTTGGAAGCTCTGTTTTTCCTCCTTCCCTAGTTTCCCAGTCTTGATTAGTACAGCTTAACAGTCTTGAGGTCCAGGTTTCTCTCCTCAATATTAAGTTGCCTATTTTGAATCTTTTGTGTATAAACTTACATAAAAGTTTTGGACTCAGTTTGCTAATACACACAAACTAACTCGTCAGGATTTTGGCTGGGATTGAATTAAATCTTTTGTTCAGTTTGGGATGTTAATGGTGTTTTGGTAGTATTGATTCTTCCTTCAGTAGACATGGGGAGCATCTCATTTACTTGGTTCTTGTAGTTTGGATTTATATCTAAATATTTCATCTATTTGGGTGTTCCCTTAGCCTGCTTTCCATTTTATTTTATTTTATTTCTATTGTTATCAAAATATTAAAGACTTGGTTGCTCATTAATATCAAAGCTTGTTTGGATCCAGGCTCTCAGGCCCAAGAGCATGCTCCTGCTCTCTTTGGTAGTGCTGAGGGCTTTCTGCTGCAGTGTGCAGTGGTCGAGGTGCTGGGCGCACATTTGTGCGGCTCAGTAAATGTTATAGCTGAAGATAATTTTACTTTAGGAAAATGAACAGATGGTAAGTGTCCAGCCTTGATTGGTTGTGACAGCTTTATCTGGCTGTATTTCTTTACCCTCATTCCCTCAGGCCACATGCCTACTCAGTTTTCCTTTCTGTCACCTTTTCAGTTTACTTTACGTAAATGAGTATGATCAAGCTAGGCATAGGGGCTCCTGCCTGAAATTTCAGCCTTTCTAGGAGGCCGAGACATAAGAGCATATGTAGTTCAAGGGTAACATGTACTCTGTAATGAGTCTGGTCTCAAAATCAAGCAAACACACGCACACACACACACACAAGCACACACAAGCACACATCTGTGTCCATGAGTTTTTAAAGTGTGTTTTTTTTACCTGTACTATGATGACTTCGTTGACAGGTGAGGACTGTGCTTTGCCATTCCAGCACACTGACCACAATAGACCTGTGCTCCGTCCACAAAATCAGCCCTCCTATTTTATCTAAGTAGCTGGGGTTTTGCTGCATCACCATGCTGTGTCAATCAGTGTCCTCTCTCCCAACCTCTCTTTTCCAATCTCTGTTTTCCAATCTGGAAAAGATAGTTTGATTTTTCCTCCCCTCCCTTGTTTCTACAGGCTTTCATCTTACCACTGTGGACCAGAGTTGTCAAGTTAGTCTGGGTGGTAAGAGCTTTAGTGAGGTGGCTACCTGATGCAAGGGCTGCCACCTTTCCCAAGCTATGTTTCGCTTTGCCTTGTACAAAAGTCCTAATTGGAGCTTGGGTACTCTGTCCAGAGACTATTTGCTGTTGATTATAAATTCTTTTAAGACAGTGTTGTATACTGCTTACGGTGATTTGAACTTAGGGTCATTCTCTCTCTACCTCTTCCATGCTGGGATTACAAGAATGTAGTACTATGGCTCCTGTGGGCTTCATAAGATGATTGATAGATTTTTTTTCAGAGGGAGATTGGTGAGCCACACCATCTCTTTTCCAGGTAGGTCTTGGTAATGGCACTAGATTGGCCTTGGTGACATTGCCCAAGTTTGTAGTGCAGCCTTGTCAGTGCTGGTCATCAACAGGAGCTTCTCCAGTACAGAACCTGAGATGACCAGTCTTCTGGAGTGGGAAAATGGCTCACAGCTCAGAGCCACAGCAGCCTGCTATCTTGCATGGACTGCGATGGCTGGTATTTGACATTTCGTTCCCTTGAAGTGGGGACAGTGGATATTATACCAGAATAGTGACATCTTGGGTGGGGTGACCACCGCCTTGGAGCACTTAATAACTAGACATATGTGATAACTTTGGTCCCTTTTGGTGGTGACAAGTACCTTGAACCATTGTTGGGCCACTGGCTACCCAGCACAGACTTGCTTCTGTTGATCAAAGGTCAACTTGACTCATCTTTTTTTTTTTTTGTTGTTGTTGTTTTTCTAAGACAAGGTTTTACTGTGCAGCCCTGGCTGTCCTGGAACTCATTCTCTAGACCAAGCTGGCCTCCACCTCACAGAGATCCATCTGGCTCCACCTCCTGAATGTTGGGGTAAAAGGTGTGCACCATCACAGTCTGGCCAACTTAACATTAGTCATGTGATTTTATAGGGTCAACAGAGAGAGAGAGAGGGAGAGAAAACCCTGCTCCTGGGACTTGAGCTCTGTGTGTGACAAGATGGCCTGGTCATTCCTTGTCTTTGTTATTGCCTTCAGGATCTAGGTGACCTGAGCACTGCTGTGACCATCGCCCTGCAAAGGCTGTCCTGGTACTCTTGGTACCTGCCTCTTTACAAGGTATCATCCACTGTTTGTTGTTGTCCTTGGGGTAGAAATGCTAATTTGGATTTCAGCTTTGTGCTGTTCTGAGTGAAACTATAGGCTGTTACAGTCTTCATATCCTTTTAGTATGTTAGACGTGGAACTGATGGTTATGTCAACATAGACTATAAACTTCAGTGGCTAGATGCCAAGGGCCCCTCAAGGTGGTTATACCAACCTGCACAACAGCTGTCAACTGTCAATATATTATAGCGCTCCATGCTCCATATACATACTTTCAGCTGTGTATGTGTATGTGTATGTGCATGTACGCGTGTATTGACTTTGAATTGCTTTCATGGCAAATGATGCTTATTGTTGGTGCATGATTCATTAAATGTTTTAGAGAATTATGATTCTTTAAAATATATATACATACATACATACGCACACACATATATATATGTGTGTGCGTATGTATGCATGTATGTATATATATTTTGGTTTTTCGAGACAGGGTTTTTCCGAGTAGCCCTGGCTGTCCTGGAACTCACTCTGTAGACCAGGCTGGCCTCGAACTCTGAAATCCACCTGCCTCTGCCTCCTGAGTGCTGGGATTAAAGGCGTGTGCCACCATGCCCAGCTTTAAAAATATTTTTAAGGTATATATTTAGTGTGTGTACCTGTGCACTTGCTCAGTGGCATATGTGCATGCCACTGTATTTTTGGCAATCTTAGTTATTTTAATCAGGGACAGAACTTAGGCCATCAGGTTTGCTAGCAAGTGTCCTTACCTGCTGGACTGTCTCATTGGCCATGGTGTGGAATTTTTATTGAGGATGGAGCTTGCAATAATTTATTTATTTATTTTTTTTAATGGATCACAGAGACTAAGTTAACCTATTGTTATAGGAGATAGTAATTTTTTTAAAACCTGTTTGACCAAAAAAAAAAAAAAAAAAAAATCACAGCAGCTGTAACCAAACATTTTGGTTACAAATAGGATTCCGTCTTGCTTTTGAATTGTGTAGCATCCATTTAAAAATCCCCTAGTTTGAGATGATCATAGAGATTCTGGTGTTTTGTCAGATTGGTTACTTTTATGGGGCTTCATAAAAAAGAAGGAGGTTGCTCATAGGACTGACACTATTTTCAAATCATTTAGGGACTTTATATCTTTAAATTTAGCTTTTCCTATGTTTTTTTTTTTTTTTTCCCTTGCTGTTTTGTTTTTAAGGCATGGTGTCTCCAAGTAATACAGACCAGCCTCAGCTGCCAACAACTAGGGATCACAAGTGTGTGCCGCCGTGCCAGGCTTAACTTACCATTTTCTGTAGCATGCTACTCCTGTACATACACATATGAGAGAAAACCAGGAATGATTGAAGTCTTCACTTTGAATCGCTGGTGTGTTTGTTCACTTTGCTGCGTGCTAGTTAAGAGTGCTTCTGAAACGAATCAGGAGAGAGAAATCCCACTGGGACCAGGCTCTTAAGCTGACTTTGCAGTTGAAGAACTAGCCTGTTTTTGTTTTCTTTTTGTTGTTGTTGTTTTTCCCCATTCTAGGTTTAGGAATCTTGGCAGATGTTTCTGATTCTGTAATCCCTGAGTCTCTCCCTTAAGTCTCTGGGTGTCTAGTTCTGTTTTTTGAACACGGGACCACTGGTCACCCCACATTGATTATAAGATAAATACCTTCAGATAGTATGCTACAATTAATGAATGTGCATGTGTGAGAGTGAGCCAACAAGCAGCATTCCTTCGTGGTTTCTGCTTTGATTCCCTTGCCTGACGACAGCTTAAGGATGTAATGTGACCTAGAAGTATAGTCGCAACATACACTTTCCTTGCCTAAGCTGCTTTTCGTCAGTGTTATCACAGCAGGAAACTAGGTTTAGGCTGGTCCCAGAGTTGGTATGCTTTCAGGATTATTAGTGGCTGTCCAATGTTCTGTATAGTATTGTATTCAGCCAGGATTTATATGTTGCTCTGTAGCCTTTTCTTGGTCATATTATCCTTCAGGCCTGACATTGACTTAACTCCTGTTCTAGCTTCTGAGCTACTTCCTGCATGTAGCACTTGCAAAAAAAAGGTATAGTACATGTTTAGAATTGTGCCGTGATGTCTTGGCTGGAGCAGGGTCTTGTTTTCTGTGTGCACACACTGTCATTGCAGTGTGCTATGCATAAGAGCTGCTCTGCTCCTGTTTGTATCATGTACTGTATGTGTGAGAGACGAGGTATCAGTAGTCCAGGCTTGTATTAAACTTGTTATGTAATTAAAAGTGACCTTGTTCTGATGCTCCTGCCTCTCTCTACCTCTGAGTGCTGAGATTATTATAGGCATGTACCTGTCTGTATATACCTACATATGTAGTCACATACTTGTGCCAGGGTTCGAGCGCAGGCCTTGGGCATATCAGGAAGCAGCAGTCTGCCCACTGAGCTGCATCCCCAGTCCTTACACATTAGCTTTAATTAACTTAATCATTGTGCTCTTCATTCTTATGATTCTCTGAATTATTTTAAAGAGGGTTGATGTATCTAGATTAGAATAATTCTTTGTTGGGGAAGAATTATCTTGGACTGTTAAATCTTGACCTTGCCATTTCCCAAGGGACCCAGGTCTGGGCAGTGCACTGATCCCAAGGTTGTAAAAGGTTGTGCTGGTGGATGCATGCCATCATTACAGAGCACCCTGCGTGGGCATGTAAGCAAAGATGAGCATGAACTCCAGCCACTTTGCTGAAAGCTGCCTGGAAAACAGAAAAAGCAGAGGGGGATGGGAGGGAGAGGAAGGGGAGAAAGGAAAGAGCCTGGGCGACTGATACCTTGTCTCACACATATGGAAACAATATACTCCCTCAATTAGGGCTAGATGAAAGACAGCGTGTGGAGTATCAAATGTGGAAGGAAATCATCATGTACTGAAGGCTGGCTTTGAACGTCCCATCTTTGGGGATATCAGGACTAACAGGCATGCACCACCACTTGGATCTATGAGGTGTTTTTAAGCACAGAGGACTCAGATGGCTTATTTCACCATCATGAAGGGACAGTATCGTAGGGGAGCAGTGGCACCTTGTTCTGCTGCATCAAACAGGCTTACTGTAGACCCTGCTGTACTCAGAGCCTGCAGTATGTTCTCTCAGCTGCTGGGAACCTCAGAACAACTTTTTACTGCTCAAGGATAAAAGAGTCCCACTAGACTACATTTCATTTGCCCTAAAATCTGTTACATACAATTAATTCCAAATTGGTCCAATCAGATAACAATGAGGGAAATTCAGGAATAAATCCAATATAATTATAGTGAATTAATATTTGCTTGGGCTGGCTGTGCTGAAATCCTTCTCACACAGCTACTGCCTACTTCCAGTCTACTGTCGTGGCCTTCAGGACCTTTTGAGTGCTACCATCACTCCTTGCAGCATACTCTTGTCTTTACCAGATCTGTGTGATGTAAGCCATTCTGTCCTTCAGCTATTAAAGAGAGCTGCTGTGCATAAAGGCATTTTCCTCACCCACTGAATCGTGTACATACACACACATACATATGGGCACATATATATAAGCTATATTCACAGTGGTCCTGAAGGTTGAAGGCAGGGCCTCACTCTGCTAGGCAAATACTCTTGAAGCTGTACATCCAATTTATTTTTTCTAGGTAACAATAGATTCTGTGGGCATCAGCTCTCAAGACTTTTCTACCACCTGATCCCCTCCATTCCCCCCTTCTGAGACAGGTCTAAACATATACCCTGTTTTGGCCTGAAACTTGAACTTCTTCTGCCCTTGTGTCCCTGGGATTTTAAGCCTGTGCCACCCAGCCCAATATTTTCTTAGAATAACTGACTTTTAGGAGCACATTATTCAGTTTCTGATTATTTTAGTTTCCTGAGAACTCTCCAATGCTGATTGCTGATTTTATCTCACTGTTCTCACATCTGTTAGGCCAGTTTGTTTGATAATATTCAAATCTTTTATTTAGCATTTCCTGATTTTTCTGTTCCCTCTTTAGTCAGTAACAGAGAATAAGATATTTAACTTGCTTGGCCCCAAGTTCTGTTTCTTTGTGGAACTTTGATTTTGCTTTATTGATTTTGAAGTAATGGGATGAGGTTTATGAACGCTTAGTGTTTTTTTTTTTTTTTCCTCTGTGTTGTAGTGACCCTTTATTATTACTTTTTTACCTTGCTCATATTCTGTGCTCTGACAGTCTGTGTACCTGATGTTTCTGCTGTCCTTTCATCTCTCTGTAGTGGAGCTGGCATGGCCTGTGTGTTTCCCTCTTGATTTGTTTTCAGTCTGATTATACGTGAGGTCTGATTATGTATGATGTGGAGTGGTCTTGCTTGTTGAGCTAGTTTCCATCTCTGCTTTGGATTAATAGAAACACTTCATTGTACCGGCTTACTGCTTTGGGCTGTTAGGTCAAGCTCTATGGTGTAGGCGTTTAAACTCACCACCCACCTTGAAGTGCTACTTAGGGGCTTACCATTCTCCTCACCCCATTATCCACTGTATGGCAAATGGATCCATCTGGTATTGTGTTCTGCCTTAGTAGAACGTTTCTTATGCTGTAGAACTGCTGGTTATTATTCTACCTTTGTAGATCTGAAATAGTCATTTCATCTTCTCTGCTGACTAGTTTTATATCAACCTGAAACAAACTAGAGTGACCATAGAAGTGAGAACCTCAACTGAGAAAATGTCTCCTAAGATTGGGCTGCAGTGAGGCCTGTTAAGTCATGTTCTTAGTGATGGATGGGGGAGGCCCAGTCCATAGTGGGTAGGCCTCCCCTGAGGTGGTGGTGGTCCTGGGTCTTATCACATTGCAGGCTGAAGGAATTCTAAGGAGCAAGCCAATAGGCAGCACCCTCCATGGGCTCTGCCTCAGCTCCTGCTTCCAGGTTCTTGCCCTGTTTGAATTCCTGTCCTAACTTCTTCAATGATAAACAGTGATGGGAAGTGCAAGCTGAATAATCCCTTTCCTTCTCAAGTTGCTTAAGTCATGGTGTTTAATCACCACAAAGATAACCTAACTACGGAACTTACATTTTTATTTAGTTTAATGTTTTATTACTCTTTTTTTAAATGTTTATATGTGTGTGTACATCCTGACCCATGGGTAGAAGTCAGGTATCAACTTTATGGAGTTGGTTCTCCTTCCTAGGGATCCAGCCATGTCAGCCATGCAGGATGGGCCTTCTGCTGCTAAGCCATTTTACTAAGCTGGCTTAGTACTTGGGCTTTACAGTTAGCATTACTCTGCTCTCAATCATACTTTGTTCTTACTGAACTTCTCCAGTTGCTTCCATTTCCTGACTCCTGCTGTTCTCCCCCCACCCCTTTTTGTTGGCAAATTTTTGCTTCTCTGACTTGAATTCATGTACCTTCCTCCTCCTTAAGCTCTCTTCTTCTCTTTCAAGGATCCCTTTCTAGGACAGCCCCACCCCTAATAATACTTGTAAAAGAACTAAATTCTAGGATTTGCATAGGGAGAAAATGTGGTAGTTGACTTTTCCAAGTCAGAGTTATTTTAGCACAGATGTGGAATATATGTTTTCCTGTAAATGTCTTGATTTCAGTGTTTTGTAAGGCTAAATAAAATTCTATTTTGTACATTAACCACATTTTCTTTATCTTTTTATCAGTTTATAAGGCATCTAGGCAGGTTCTATCTCTTGGGTATTGTTCTGTGGTATGTAGACTTTTCTATGACATGCCCAGAAAGGTTATGTCTGGGTCAGGGGACAGTTTCTGATTTCCATAGTGGCTATACTTACTTATTTTTCCTACCAGCAGTGGAGGGTTTACTCTCTCCCACTTTTCAGCATATTTTTGCTATTGTCTTGCTGTTAGCCATTCTTTCTGTGGTGCATTGGAATCTCAGCACTACTGTATTTCCCAAATTGATAAGGTTATTGAACAGTTTTTCAAATATTTAGAATACATACAATTTAAAAATGTGTATAATAATAATAATAATAATAATAATAATAATAAATTTGTGTGCAAGGGTTTTTACATGCATGTGTGTCTACACTTTTGTGCATGCTATGCCCTCAGAGACCAGTGGAGGAGGATGGATCCTCTGGGACTGTAATGAGGTACTATATGGGTGCTGGATACTGAACCTAGGTCCTCAGAAAGAACACCTAGGACTCTTTAACTGCTGAGCCATCATTTCAGCCTCACTGTCTTGAGAATGTATTCTCTAGTAATTGGGAGGTCTTATTTTGTTTATATATTCTAGACACTAGCCTCTCTAATGTACGGTTGGAGGTGATTTTACACACCTCTGCCCATTCTTCACACTGACTTTTAATACTGACAGTTGTTTCTTTTGCTGTTCAGAAGCCTTTTAGTTTCATGTTTTCCCATTTGCCAGTTATGGAGGCGATTTCCTGTGCTACTGGGGTTGTTTCAGAAAGTTATTCAACATTTTAGTGTTTTAGATCTTACATTAAGGTCTGTGATCCATTATGAGTTGATTTTTGTGCAAGGTGAGAGATGAGAATCTAATTTTATTCTGCATGGGAATACCTAGCTTTCCTGTACCATTATTTGGAGAGGCCTTTTTCCATGTATATTTTTATGCTTTTGTTATAAATTTCATAGTGGGGTAACTCTGTTCAGGTACCATGTTGTCTGTGGAGTGATTTGAGGTCGGGCATTAAAATGTTTTGGGTCAGTGTTGGTTTCCTTCCTTCCTTCCTTCTTCCCTCCTTTCTTCCTTTTTTTCTTTTTCTTTTTTTTTTTCTTTTTTAAATGTCTTTGTGTACAGGTGTTTTGTCTGCGTTTTTATCTGTATGTGTGTGCAGTGCCCAAGGGGTCCAGAAGAGGGCGTTGGATCCACTGGAACTGGAGTTCTAGATGGTTGTGAGCCACCATGTGGTTGCTGGGAAATGAACCTAGGTCCTCTGGAAGAGTGAGCACTCAGTGCTCTTAACTGGTGAGCCATTTCTCTAGACCCTGCTGAATGGTTTTGACGGTAGTGGTCTTTCTTTGAACCAGGTTGGTCTGGAGGTTACTTTGTAGCCCAGGCTGCTCAAAGTACTAGTGATGCCCCTACCTCACCATCCCAAGTGCTGGGATTACAGATGTACCATCAGTCCTGACTTTCCAGTAGTATTCTTTGTGTTTAGGTTCCTTTGGCTCTTTGGAGTATTTTATGTTTCTATATCAACCCTAGTTCTGTGAAAAATTAAAATTTTGGTAGGCACGGGCATTGGATCTGCTGTAGCACCTTTTGGTACATTATTTTTTCAGAATATTACTTCAACCTGTCTATGAGTGTAGAAGGTCTTTCAGTACTCGAGTCTTCAGTATCCTTCAGATCTTAAAAGTTTCATGCAGAGGCCTTCCTTCTACTTTATTGTGTAGGTCCATTGGTGGGTGTTTTATTTATTTTTAAACTATCACAGGATATTTGTTTTGATTTCTTTATTTACAAAGTTTGCTAATTGACTTATAGGAAAGCTACTGATATGATATATATGTATATTTGTATCCTGTGGGCTTAGGACATTTCTGTTCAAGTCGTTAGGTGTGTTTAATAAGCAAATATAGATAAATTGTCTATCTTTTAATTCTCTTACTGTTCTAGATAAGAGAATACTATGTTGAATGAAAGTGATGAGAGGGGACACTCAAATCCTTTTGCAGATTTTGGAGGAATTTTTTTTTCTTGTCTAGTGTTGGCTAATATTTTTGTCATGCATAGCCTTGGCTCTGCTGTGTGCTGTCTTTTCATTGTTTAATCCTTGAGGACTTTTTTATCAGGACAGTATTTTGAATTTTGTCATAGCGCATTGAGATGACCATGTGGTTTCTATTTTTAAGTCTATTTATGTGTTGTAATACATCTTCTAACTTATGTATTTGAGCAAACCTTGCCTTCTTAGAAGAAACTTAATTAATGTGGTATATGTTCATTTTAATGTATTCTTAAATTTGATTTGCTGGCAGATAATTGAAAGTTTTCACATCTGTGTTTATCACAGAACTAGATCTATAATTTTCTTTTTTGTTGTGTCATCTGGTTTTGATACCAGCAACAACACCTGTTTTTTTAGAATGAAATTCAGTAGTATATATTCTCTTCTGCTTTGTTTGAGAAATACTTATCTTAAACTTAATGGTTTGGTAGAATTCACAGTGTCTCATTCTGATCATAGACATTTCCTTGTGGGAGACTGTATTAGTGTTTTCTAGAGTAATAGAACTTTTAAAATGAGTCTATATATAGGAATGAGATTTATTAGAATAATTTACAGGCTATAGTCCAGCTAATCCACCAATGGCTGGGTGTTAACTCAGAGTCCAAGAATCTAGTAGACCTCAGTCTACTAGGCTAGACGTCTCCGTTGTTATGTGCTGGTATCCCAAAGAAGTAGACTGTGATGCCAGTGAATGCTAACAATGCAAGAATAGGCAGGCAAAAAGCAAGTACTTCTTCCATGACACCTGGGACACACACACACACACACACACACACACACACACACACGTATATGTGTAGGTCAGAAGATAAACTCAATGGCTCCTGCCAATATACAGAGCAGGCTAGCTGACCCGGAAGCTTCTGACTCCTCTGGCTTTATGTGAATTCTTAGGATCCATATGTTGGAGTGCTTCACCTGCTATTGCCTCTGCCATTTGTGTTTTGACTTTTAGTTTAGATGATCTGTCTAAAGATGAAAGTGATGTAACCTTTTGTGCTCATGTGTGTTTGTTCCCTGAATCCTAAGAATTACTACATCTGTTTGTAGAATTGTTCCCTTTTTTATGTGTAGTGGTCTTTATTCTTTTTTCTAATTTTGACTTAAAGTCTCATATCTGTATGACTTGGCTTTGGAGTTTATTTTTATAAAGTCAGATATGTTGACTTTTAGCTGTTGTCAGTTTGTGAGTGGCTTTGCTGGTGAGGTGTTTTTCTCTCTCTCTCATTCAGGTAGTTTGTGTGCCTCTTTTGGTGAGTTTTGGCAGTTTACACTTAAGAATGTCATTGAGAGGGATTTTCTGATTTATGCCATTTCATTGGTTATTTTTTTGGTTAGTTGGGTTTTATTGTTTGCTTTTTTCTTTCCCTGCTTATATATGCATTGAGCCCTCCCCCTCAACCCCCATTCCTAAATGTATTTGAGTTTTGTGTTGGACTAGTGGATTCATTTCTGAGCTCTCCTTTGTTTATCTGTTGGTATTATGATGGATGGTGTCTGCATTTCCCCTTATGCATTATGTCTCTGTGCATAGCATTTCTGCCATGCTGGTGGTTGTGGACTATCTTAGCCTGTGCTTCCCTACAGCATTCTGTTTCCCTACCCTCTTTAAAAGGTAGGTTTGATGGATATAGCAATGTCTTGCTTGGTCATTGTTTGAAACATAACCTCCCATGCTTTGTTGGCCTTTGGAGTTGCTGATGAGGGTTGGGTGTTACTCGGATGTGCTTCCGTTTGTAGGTAATGTGCTTTCCCTTTGCAGCCTTTAATACTGAGTTTTGTGTTGTTGCTTATGATGTATTATAAAGAGGTTTTCTGATCCTGTTTGATTTTGATTGGAGTTTAAGTGCTTCCTATCTTTTATATCATTGGTTTTCAAATCTGAAAATACTTTCTGGTATAATCTTACTGAATAGGTTTCCCATGCCCATTGTTTGAGTTTCAGCTCCTGGTCAGTCGATGTCAGGTCTCTGGATTGTATCATGACTGTCTTGTCATACTCGCTCACCTGTTTCCCTTTGTGAGTATTGGATATGGAATTTCCTCTCTAATATTTCTCTGTTATTGATACTCCTCTTTGTGAATCTGTTAATAATGTTTTTCCTATTTCTATTTTTTTTTTTTTTTTGTGGAGAATTTCCATGTTGATGATTCTCCCTCATTTTGGAAACCTCTGCGTGTTGTGTGTCACTGCTCTCTCTAGGTCCACTTGAGGTTAATTTATCATTTTTACTAGAAAGTTTTGGGAGCTTGACACGGCCTTTTTCCTGTCTGCATATCTGAGTTGAGTTTTTTTGGAGGATTCAGATTGCCTTGCGTTTCATGTTTTTGCATTGAGACTCGTGCACCTGTTTTCAGTATGTCCTCAGTTTTATTTGAGGCTGTGTTAGCCTACCAATAGAGGACTGGCTGTGTCTGACTCCAAGGCAGCCTGCCTACCTTGCACACACAGGTCTGTCAGTACAATCCCGGGCCAGGGTTGAGGGGAATAAAGATAGTGCCAATGCCCATGACTTTTGAGCCTTAAAATGAGCTGCTTTATACATACGTTTGTGAGGTGGAAATTAGAGTTTCATGAAAAAATATTTGCCCAGATGTCATGCACTCATATTTTCTTTTCTTTCCTTTCCTTTCCTTTCCTTTCCTTTCCTTTCCTTTCCTTTCCTTTCCTTTTCTTTTCTTTTCTTCTTTCTTTTTTCTTTTCTTTTCTTTTTTTTTTTTTTTTAAGACGGTGGTGACTTGGCTGGGTATACCACTTCTTGCTGGTAACCCTAGAATTTAAGAAACAGAAGCAGGAGGATTATGAGCTGTAGGCCAGCTTGAGCTGCACAACAAGACTTCCTCTATCTCCATGTATGACCCATTCATTGTAGTTATTTCATGATATGTACCAAGTGGATGAGTTATGCAGCTTAAAAAGCAGAGTGAGTCTTGGACTACTGGGAAGACAGAACTAGCCAGAGGCTAGAGAATGTTAGGTTCTAGATGAACAGATGTAATATTTTTTTCCTGTAGAAATATACAGATGAGGCTGTCATGCAGGGGAGAAGGGTGTTCTTGTATTAGAAATGTAGTAAGGAAGGCCAGGTGGGAATCAGAGTTGTGGTAGTTCTTGAGTTGCCTCCAGCTCTCAGGTCCAAGGGTAGCTAAGGGAAAATGGAGTGCCAACAGCTGGGGCTGTGTGCAGCCATAGCTGACGAATTTCCTTCGTAGTTTCATGGCTACTTGTCAGGTGTTCTAGATCACAGTCTTCTTAGGGACTTGAGTTCTTTGTGTTCTCCTCAGCAACAGTAGCGTAGGTGTTCAGGCCTCCAACTTTGCCATTACAGTTTGGTTCTTAGTCTGCTCTTAGCATGGCCTGTGCTTTCTGCTGTGCTATGACTTCCACTGGTATCCATCACTTTTGGTTCTTTAGATTTTCAGTTTGTTGGTGGTGGTGGTGACAGGCAACAGAGTCAAATTAATTGAAGAAAAAGAGGAAGGACATAGTAGTAGTTGGTTTAATTACAGAAAAGGAAGAGAAACCAGATGGTAGGTCAGCGGCTGTCTGAGTCCTAAGTGGTGGATTGTCTTCAGTTATTTACCTTGAAACTTTGTTTTGTGTCAGCAGAGTAAGAGACAGTATTGTCTAATTCCAAGACTGCAGTAGAAGCAGTATGTACCTGCTTCATTGTAAAGTCAGAGGTCTGGAAACCACAGATCTTCAGTACTAAATTACTGCTTAAAGTTCACACTCCAGAGAGCAGTCTCTTCACACTTATTATCTTGTGGGGCATGTGTGCTGAGCTCGAATGGGGTATGGGTATTGTACTGGCTAGTTTTGTGTCAACTTGACACAGCTGGAGTTATCACAGAGAAAGGAGCTTCAGTGGAGGAAATGCCTCCAGGAGATCCAACTGTAAGGCATTTTCTCAATTAGTGATCAAGGGGGAAAGGCCCCTCCCTTGTGGGTGGGACCGTCTCTGGGCTGGTAGTCTTGGGTTCTATGAGAGAGCAGGCTGAGCAAGCCAGGGGAAGTAAGCCAGTAAAGAACATCCCTCCATGGCCTCTGCATCAGCTTCTGCTTCCTGACCTGCTTGTGTTCCAGTCCTGACTTTCTTGGTGATGAACAACAAATGTGGAAGTGTAAGCCAAATAAACCCTTTCCTCCCCAATTTGCTTCTGGGTCATGATGTTTGTGCAGGAATAGAAACCCTGTCTAAGACAGGTGTGTCTGCTGAACTCACATAGTGTTCATTCAGAATGTAAACAGAACATTGGGAGCTGTGTGAAAAGAAACTAGAGTCAGGATGTTTATCCTGACCCCGTGTAAGAGTGGAAGCAGACAAAAGAGCCCTTACACAGTGAGTTTGGATTCTTGTATTTTAAATTATGAAGTCATGTGATCCTGCTTCTTCCATAGGACATGATTGGAGGGCAGCAAGGCCTGAAGGAATGATGGTCCTAGGTGAAGTCCTTACACGTGTCTATGGCCCACTTTCCTTTCTGGCTGGTTTAATTTTCTGCATTTGTTCTTGTGTGCCACTCCTGTGAAATCTGGTTTCTCATCTTGGAGCTTTGTGTCTTTGTTGTGGTGCTGTGCTTAGGAGCTTGTACTCCTGGTTGTCCCTTGCTTGGATTCTTGTCATTTGTCCCTCAGCTCACACACTTCCTGTCTTTTCTGCGTATTTATGATCTAGTCCCAGTGGCTCCTCGGTTTACTAAGAAGCATTACATTGTGTTTTATTTATTACTTTAAGTTGCAATTAGGTACTTTCAAGTTTAGTTTATTTTTTTAAAAAATTTTTTTATTATTAAAGGTTGTAGGCAGGCAGAGTAGCTGCTGAAAACATGTGACAGCTTAAATGACAGCCCTTCCCCCAGAGGGGTTGAAGTCCTCAGCCCTGGCTGCCTCCCTCTAAGCAGCTGTTCCTGTCCTCAACCACTGCTGTGTTCACAGGTACCTTCAATATCAGAAAGCTCACAGTGCAGCCCCGTGGGGCCTTTCATGCCTTGTTCCCGTGGAGCTATGAAACCAAACCCAGTGGCATATAGCTTCCCTACCACACCCCTGCACACATCCTGTAGGTTTTGTGTGTGTGTGTGTGTGTGTGTGTGTGTGTGTGTGTCTCACCAAAATCTCTCTGCTCATAGTAAACAACCACTGTTTTACGAATCAACCAGCGCTTGCCGGCCTTTACTAGGGATCTCCACTGTTTTGGGGTTATCAATGTCGTCCTCGTGGAGTTCACCCCTTAAGTATATGTATATATTGTTTAAGTTATTTACTCTTCTTCTAGACTGTGCATGGTAGTAGACAAAGAATTGTGCCTGTATTAGAAGATGCCAGGAATAATCCGAATATCTTAAAATTTGATGGAAGCTACTCAGAGCAGAAAGTATGTGTATCATTTTGGGATGGTGGTTTTTCGTTGTGTTCCCTCACTGTCTGACACACCATGCTGTCATGTGCAGCAGTGAGGAGGGGCTGGAGGATCTTTGTTTGATTCTCCCTTTCTGGGCTTTGTGTTTAGGCAAATGTAGCTTCACTTAATGTGTGTTGCTGCTTGTCTTGTAGGAAGAGTTAGAAACGCAAAATATTCTCCAAACTGGCTGCCACAAAAAGGATGTGTTTCGTGTCTTCTTGTAGTCCTAGTACATAGGAGACTGAATTTGAGGTTAAAACCAGCCTAAGCTGCATCGTTAAGAGTCCACTAATTCCCCATCAAGAAAACAAGCAAAATATCACCAAAGAAATTCCAGTATTTTAGTATTTTTTATCAGGTTGGGTCCTAATTAAAAATAGCATCATTTTGAATGTTCCTTTCCTATACTAAACAAGTGAACTCTGTGTACTTGTGTTTGTGCCCCCCACCCCCAAGACACCAGGGGTAGAGTACTATCTCTGTTTAACATAAATGCAGTGTGAGGCAGGAAGTGCTGTGTGTGAAGTACTATGTTTAAGACCATGGTTTGTAATTACTGGCCAAGACAGATTTGGCTGCAGATAGAAGTTATTCTTATTGTGCTCCTGTACCATTTAGGGGAGAGGATGCCAGGAATCTTACAGTGAGAAGCTAGCTCCTCTGACCTTTCAGCACAGATGGAAACAGTTTCTCTTTACAGTGGCTGCACATCCATTCTCAGCTACATTGTATAGTCATGCCTTAAGTCCTTTTTTTATGGGATGCCCATGGCAGGTGTTCCCTCTTGGACTGAAATGTTCTGAGCATGCTCTCTAAAGCCTTCAGGTGGTCTCTAGAAACCCTTTTGATGAGTTGAGGCTCTGACCATCTCTTTATGAGTCTCTGCTTTTCATTCCTTGTCAGTCACTAGTTTTCAGCCTAGTTATTTAGAACATTTGATTATTATGGTTCAAATAAAAGTGTAAAAGGTATGTGCAGTAAGGGGGGCTTCGACACCGGTTTCCAGGGACTTGGGTCTTCTTTCTGCAGCAAGTGGTGCTGTTAGTTCTTAAAAGAGTCCCTCCAGAGGTGATAGTGTTATATACAAAAGTGTTAAAACACTCTTTCAATCTATTTTTTTTTCAATTAAAATTTTACTGTGAGGAACTTGAGAAATAAATCAAAAACATTATTGCTGAGAGGTTAGGCAGACACAAAGTCTGTATACCTTGGGGAGCTTCTGTAAAGTTAGAGCAGGTATTTTGAAATGTGATGTGGAATTTCATATTATATTTTAGATTTTCACTGTTAGAGATATTTTTAGGCACTTGTCCACCACAGAAATTAAAAAAAAAAAAAAAAAAGTGTTACAGGATTAAAGCCAGAAAGTAACTTTAAATCCTTTTCCATGACTTGTATCTTTTATAAAAAAAAATTTTTAAAAAAGGTTTTATTATTATATAGTTTTGTCCATCAGTCTTCCACTTGTTTTACCTTAACAATATGTTAGGATCTGGCCCATAAGTTCAACTGAAAACTGTTTTTTGTTTTTATTTTTCCAACCAGTTCCTGTGATGTTGCCAGCTCCATACCGTACAACAGGTTGTTTCATTTATTTCTTCTGATAAATGTTGCCATGGATAACATTGGAAATAAGTTATTTTAAAATGTGAGCACATTTTTCGAGGATAAATTCAGTGAAACTTTAATCAAAATGAAAATTTATGTGCTTTTGAATTTGACTGCCAGGGGCTTTCTCCCTGGAGGTTTCGTGACTGGCACTCCACATGCAAGTAGAATCCATGTCACCCCAACAGTTACCAAATTTGAAGGTGAAGCTAGGAGCATGATACACAAAGAAGGGAGGTTTCACACAGGTGAAAAGACCTGTGTGTACATGAATCTTTT
Source organism: Mus caroli (assembly GCF_978045245.1). NCBI lineage: Eukaryota > Metazoa > Chordata > Mammalia > Rodentia > Muridae > Mus > Mus caroli. The sequence goes on along the minus strand of NW_028227258.1, from coordinate 139,873,080 downwards.
ATTGGCCTCATTTCATTGTTGTCTCTGCCTGCCTCAGTCTGCTAACTTAGTAGTCCTGGAAGCTTCTGACTTCTTTATAATTTAATTTAAATCTAGAATGTTTTCGGCCTCTGAGCCTTGTTGTTGAATATGAGTAAGCTCACCCTGTTCTTTCTGATCTCAGGCTGGCTGGTTCAACTAAGCTGTTCTGACTCAAATTTCTTTCCATGCTGACTGATTTAATCTGGCTTCTTTCAGGTTCTTCTGAATTGCTCTTGTTGTCTGCATACTAACTTTGGCAGTCTGTTGTAATCAAATGGGTCCTTTTCATTCTTTGGCTTGTTCTGTTTTTACCTGTCTCTACCTTGTTCTCTGCAACGTGTTTCTGTACAACTGTCCCAGTAAAACTGCCTCCTTCGTAGGATTGCTCTCTTAAGTAGCCTCCCTTTTCTCTTTCTTCTCCTGAGAGTTGGGTAGATCTTATTCTGCCAGATCTTTCTCTGATTCATCACTTTGTCTGCCACTCAATTAGACATCACTTTCTAACCAGTGCTTTCTTCTACAAACTTTACCTTCATTGTTTGGAATTAAAGGTCTGTGCTAAGTAGGGGCTGGGCCACACCAGTGCTAGGAACAGGTACTTTTCAGTAAATAACACAAATGTCGGGGTTCACAGTGTCTGAACTGCTTATCCAAGCACATCTCCCCAGCCTCTGGCTTACATCTTGGTCTATTGCTTCTTCAATGATTCTGAAGCTTGAATGTCTGTGATTCAACGTCTTCAGTTCTGTACTGGAGAATCATGTAAATAGCTTCAAAAGTTCTTAGTGAAATCCTTTTTTCCCCTTCCCTTTTTAAGTTGAAGTCTCTGGCTCAGGCTTGTTTAAAATTCTGTATTCGTCATAGGAAGGTGTTGAATTTCTGGTCCTCCTGCTTCCGCATTCTGAGTGTTGTTGGGAATTATAGGCATGACCTATCTATAACGTCCTGAAGATTGAACTTAGTGCACTAGGCAAGCTCTCTGCCAACTGAGTTTTATATTCTTCCCCTCAGTGAAATCTTAATTTGTTTTCTCTTACAAGGAAGATTTCATACCTTTTATGTTTAAACTTCTACCACTTTTATATTCTAAAAATACTTGATTTCATGTACCCATGGACAAGAATTGTTTCCTCTTATGGCTCCCTCTTTATGACTATCTTCATCTAATCTCTCTCCTCCCCCCCCCCCCCCCAATTAAAAAAAAGACAGGGTCCCACCATGCACCTTTGGCTGGCTTAGAATTTGCTGTGTTAGACCACCAGTCTGTCAGTATCTCTGACCCGCACCCCCGCACAGAGAATCATTGCTCTCTGGAGTGCTGGGATTAAAGGCATATACCAGTATGCCTGGCTGCCTTTGCACTTTTTGATTTATCATGTGATGGTTCTTAAGAATTGTAAAAACTATATGTAACTTGATTTTTACAACAGTGACAACATTCTTGCACTGTATTGTTTCCTCCCTGAGCTGTGGGCCTATGTAACCCCAATAACTTCAGTTAACCCACACCTTTTGGTCAGCAAAGATGAACATTCAGTAGGTAAAAAGTGATAGTGTCCTTGGCCTGGAGAGACATCTCAGTGGGCAAAAGCACTTGCTGCTCTTGAGGAGGACCAGGTTCAGCTCCCAGCACCTCCAAATCTGTATATGGTATCTCATTACTCTCTGTCCTAGGGATCCAGGATCCTGTTCTGGCCTTTTTGGCCATTAGATATGCACACAGTGTACAAACAGTCCTGCAGACAACCATGTATAAACATAAAATAAAAATAAATACATAAAAAGTCAGTAATAATGTTTAAGATCTGAATTGAATGTACGAGGAATGGAAGCAAGTGTGGTGCCCGAGGCCAGTGCTGCGCAGGTGAATGTGAGTGAGATGGGACTCCAGCTCCAGGACATCTGCTATCTTCTTCTGGATTCTGTGGGCACCTGCACTCACACTTGCTCATGCTTGTCAGTGTGCACAGACTGACTTAAAATTTGCAACTGTCCATTTAAGTAATAATACATAAGTATTAATTTCACAAATTTTATTTTTGTTCCAAGATTTTCAATGTTTTAATAGGTTTATAAAAATCATGATGTTACCACTAATTAGGAACGATTGGTTTGATTATAATCTTGGTTATTTTTGTAGCACTATACTACCATCTGAAACAGCTCTAAACCATATTTTCCAAGCTCCTTAAATTGACTTTATAGAGTTTCACATGGCTATTTCTTCGTTGTCTGGTCTTTGGATGCCATCAAAAATAATGTCAGAACAGGAAATTTCCTGTGCTTTTCTTTAGTTACTGGAGTATTCTGAATTTCATTTGCTTCTGAAATGTTGAAATGTGGATATTATTTCATATATTACCACAAAGTGTGGAAAACTAGGAATAACAATAAAAGCTTTGTGTTTATACAGTAACATATGTCAAGCATCATGTTAGCAATTTAAACATGGAAAGATAAGGGCTGGTGAGATGGCTGAGCAGGTAAAGATGTGTGCAGCCAAGCCTACTGACCTGAGTGTGATCTCTGGGAGAGATCTACAAGATGGAAAGAGAGAACTGACTCTTCATGCTCCAATCTCCATGCATGCACTTTGTCATCACACATACACTCATACATGTCCACTCTATCTACCTGCCTGCCTGTCTGTCCATAAACTGTAAATAATAGGCAAACATACACAGTAGTAAAAATGTAAAAAAAAAAAAAACAAAACAAAACTATAAATAATAGGTAGGCCCTTTACTTTTTTCTTTCACAGTCTATAAAGGGCAGGCAGATAAGATATTACATTAAGCAGTCACCTACAGTTGTCACAGAGTGATTGTAACCCATGATATTACAAAGGAGATAATTTTAAACCGTCCGAGCCTCTGAATCTTTTGCAATTTATGTGATGTTGGCTATACTATGGAAGAATGGTTTTTGTTCTTAAGAGAATTTGTGGAAACTGAACACAAATTGAAGCTCTGTATAGTACTTAGGCAGCAGCATGTTGAGACACAGCTCAGAGCAAAGAAGTGTTTGTGTTTTGAGACAAGGCTATAACCTGGCTAGCCTACAAAATCGCTGTGTAACTCAGACCGGCCTTGAGCTCCTGGTCATTCTCTGCCTTCTTTCCAAGTGCTGGGATTTAAAAAAAAACACACTACCATGCCTGCTTCCCAGTACTTTCTTTATTTTAACTGGTGTGTGTGTGTGTGTGTGTGTGTGTGTGTGTGTACACATGGCATGTCCCTAGGTTCAGGGACATTGCTGTGAGTAAAGCAGGAATTTCTTGTATGTTAGCGGGCAGCCCATTGCCATTTTCAGGTTTTATCTTATTTGGTTTTGTTTTATATGAAGCAGCTACTTGTTTGTTTGATAAATAAAAACGAAACATGTTGGTATTATAGATGAAGCAGGTAGTAAGCACTGCCAGATTTCACCATCTTTTCTCTGGTTGATTGATCAGTCATTGGTCTTGAGGACTCAGGAACTAGGTAAGTTGATAATTTGAAAATGTAGCTGAGCCTGATGTTAGTATTTGGTGTGCAGGTGAAAGACGCATGATTTCTGCATAAGGAACAAATCCAGTAACAACTCTGTTGTTCCAGCGAGTCTGTATCTTTTGTGCTCGCCTCTATCAGGACAGGACTGAGATAGCATAGCTCTGGCTGCTGTCACCAGAGCCTCTCCCCCTTGACTGGTGTTGGGCGGCTTTTCTCCACCTTCCATCTGAGACAGGTAGAAACACAGATGTGGCCAATAGGATGAGTTGTGTGTGAATATAGTCACCATATTGTGAATTAGGGTTTCACATAGTGGTCCCAGGAGACACACACTGAATTTTGTCTTCTGTAGCCCCTTGGGAGAACTTCACAAGGTCTTCAGTGATTCTTACTGGTGGCCAGTAGGGTGAGTAGCATGTCATTGGCTGTATTTTCAGGTCCAGTATTTAGCTGGGGTCTCCTAAACTTTCACTTAGAGTAACTAACTCATTCAGTGTGGTCCCTTGGTAATACTGCCTGAAAGAACCCTAGGTTGGTAATGGATCATACTCTCTTTGATCAGATTATGAATAATCTTAGTCTATACCTCTTACATACTCCACTGGGTTAGGATCTGGCCTTAGGCTCGACCTTGGATCTTCACACTGAAGGGTTCAGTGGCTAATAACAAAATCTGGCTGTTTAGGTATATACTGCTGGGCAGGGGGTTGACGAACCTGAACTTCTACCTCAGCCATCAGAAGTCCCTCTATCCCTCAGTGTTGGCTGCTTTTCTCTCTTGTCTGGTTGGGCCTCAGCCAGTACTAGACTGAGTGAGACCTTGTATCTCCAGTGCCAGTATGCTTAAGCCTAGCATCAGAGCAGTGTTACCAGCAGTCACTTTCCTGTCAATGGCAGTCTGAGGCTTCACGGAGCCTGAAAATAGGCATGAAAGCAGTCCTCCCGTGCTGCTGGTCATGGAGCACTTTGAGTACTCCCACCATAGCAGCAGTTACTTGTCAGGTTGAGTCATCATTAGTAGCATCTAATGACGTGTGTGTACCTTTGTTTATCAAGGACTTCTACAAAACACAGGCACAGCCAGCCAAGCCATTTTTTATTTTGTATTGCAGCCTGTAGCTTTCAGAGATAGTGTCTTAACTATGTAACCCTGTCTGTTGGTAACCTGTCAGACTAGTTCATTCTGTTAAAACCTGGACAAGCATCTACACATCTGCAGCAGACTCAGTTAGGGTGTTGCCACAGTTGTTACTCTCTGCCGGTTTTCTTGTGAGCCTTCTTCTGAATTAGCACTTCAGCACTTTTCTCTCTCACTGCACCCACCTTGCTTTCTCTACTGCTTAGAGACTAAAAGCCAAGGTCATTGACTTCTCTGTGCTCTCACCTTTGTGTTAAGGCTTGATTTAGTTTTGTCCATCTTGTTTAAACAACAGATTTGAGATGTTTTGGTCCTCAGTGTGGCTGCACACCAGTGAATGTGTTCTCCTTCTGCACTTTTGGCAGCATTCAGAAGTTCACCTTGAGCTGGTAGATCAGTGAGATTGGCTGTATCATTTCCAGTGTAATGTGGCCACAGCTGAGTGTATAGTAATGCCTGGTCCTTGCTCTTACTCCTTAAAGCCATCACACGGTGCATCCACTTCACCTCTCCGAGCCAGCTCCTGTGTCCAGAATAGCCTGTTTCTAGGGTGGTCGTTTTACCTGTGTCAAGAACAGTAATCCAACACCATAGGATCTAGTAGGAATGGTAACGTAATTTGTTTCAAGATGTACACACAGCTTTGCTCTATTAAGTCCATCCATGTTTTACCATACCATTTTACCACAGCTTTGCCCAGTGTTTACCAGTGACTCCTCAGGTTGGTCAACATCCGTCTCAGGATGGGTAGTTTCTTAGCCCTGGGTTGTGCACAGAAGGCTGGCTTCTTTGTGCCTGGTGCAAAGGGCATCTTGGTTCTGAAGTGGCAGTGGTTGCAGCCTTCATTCAGCTTAGCAGCAGTTTTTGCATTGTAGCCTACACAGTTAGGCTGCTTCCTTTGTATCTTAATTTTATTAATGAACATCTGTTTGATAAATGAAGTCTGATGAGTGATTGCTGTATCCTTAATATTACATGTTTTATTCTCTAAAGGATAATTTGAGATGATCCTGAAATGTAATACCTCTGAGTGTGGTCCTGGCAGAATTTAGAACTCCTGGTAACATGTTAAAAATGCCCTTGGTGGGCTCCAGCTGTGCTTTAGCAGGTCTTCTTGCCTCTATAAAGGAGCAGGCATTCCCAGCCCAGACATTCTTTTCAAGTTGTGCTTTCTATCATACCAGCTTTATTAGGTCAGGACAGTTATTAACCATCTACACTTTAGAAAAGTCATTCTTCTTATGCTGATGATGTAAGTATAGAAGCATGGCATTATGAAGAGTAATTTTGATTTAAAAATTACTAAAAAAATAAAACATGCATGTGCATGGTGTGTGTGTGTGTGTGTGTGTGTGTGTGTGTGGACTAGAGAGATGGCTCCACTTCTGGCTGCTCTTCCAGAGCATGGGGTTTAGTTAATTCCCAGCACCCACATGGCCACTGACCACTGTCTGTAATTCCAGTTCTAGGAGTTCTGCCTGATGGCATCATACAGGTGTACATGTAGGCAAAATGCTAGTGTACATAAAATAAAAATAAGTGTTTTGTTAAAAGCCTGTTTTAAGTTAGAAAGTCTAAAACTTGAATACTTTAGGGTGGTATTTTATTTATCATAAAAACAGTTGTCTAGCTAGCATGTCTCCGTCCCACATTATGTATACCTTTTCTTAACTACCTAGAATTTATTTTTTATTTCGTTGTATTTATTTTTGAGGTACTCTTACTATATAGCCCAGGCTTGCCTGGAATTGCCATGTAGACCAGACTTGCCTAAAACTGCTAGATACACTTTTGCTTCTGCCCCCTGAATGCAGGATGTAAAGATGCATGCTGTGATGCATGGACCCACCTAGAATTTAGAATGAGTTACTATTGTAGTAATTGGTAATGTGTGCATTCAGGACATTTATACTTTGGTGTGCATTTTCATTTTTTCAGAAGCTTGATACCTGCCAGTTATATAATCAAACTTTTAAGGACCTAGTTACCAGCATTACCTCCCCACCCCCACCCCCCAAGCTGGATCTGAGTTTAGTCTCCCAGATTCATTACTGTTTGTACTGATGGGCATTTGGGTTGTGGAGTCTCTGCTCACTGACCCTCTGCATTCTCTGTGGAGTGCCTGCTTATAATTTACAGTTGCCTCTTTCTGAGTTGGATTTTAGGTACAAGTCACTTCTGGAGCAGTTGTATAGACTCTTCTCTCTGGGATGACTTCTTATGTCCATTGGATTAGAAGGTTGAAAACTTGAGATGCCAGTTGGCTTTCTCCTCTTGTTAGTGGTGGGGTTAGCCGTGTTTAAGAAACACTGCCTTATTCCGGGCCATAAAGACTTGCTCCTCTGATGTTTTTTTAGCCTCCCACTAAGGTGGTGTTTATGCATACAAACAAAGTTGGTTTGCACCATCTTTTGACCTTCTTTAGCACATGCTCTCATGAATGTTGTCCTTTGAGACCAGATTTTGTTGTTTATCGCAGGCTGGCCTGAAGGGTATTTTTCCTTCTTCAGATTCTTCAGGACTGGGAGCACAGGCACCAGCCAACACTTCCTTACTGCTTCTAGCTCATTTTAACAGATTTTCTGGTAACTTAAAGTAGGTTTTATGGTTGTTACCCTCAAACTTCAACCCTGCAGCTGTGGTACTTATATTGAGGTATGAGAGACTGAGAGAAAGAGAGGCACTCCAAGAGTTTGAGTAGAGGTAAACTTGCTTTTAGTAGGTAGCTCTCAAGTTTCCAATTAGAAGTTTGAAGTGAACCCCAGAGAAGAGATAGTGATTAGAGCTGTCTCGTAAGGCAGACTCAAGAAACTTGCAGTCAGCACAAAAAAGGATTATGTACTAGCTCAGAGGCCCAGTCCTGGATTTCTGCTTACTCCCTAGGCTTGTTAGGGTTTCCTTTTCCCTTCTAGGTAACACCCACATTTGTTGAGCTTTTCCCCTTAAGGCTCACCCTTTCTTAAACAGTGCCAGGTAGTGGAATGAGGGCAAGGGAAGTGAGAAGTTTTGTCTCAAGTGACTGAAGGGACACAGTAGTTGGCTTCATTATGTGTAGTCATGGAGGCTGGTTCAGATCCAGATGAACATAGGTTCCAGTGATGCTTGCATGACAAGTGCTTTCCCCGCTGAACAGGGCCCATCTGATACTGCTTGAGTGGACTAAGAATCTGAATTTTAGCTGTAAGACTTGAACTTCTGGATACTGTGTTTCTTAAAGTAAGTTTGGGATCATGAGCGCTTGTCTATCACTTTAGAGTGATACCTTTTTGTACACTTCTCCTTTGTTGCTATGCAATCATGAGGGCATGTCTCTTTAGAGGGATACTTTATGGACTCTCTTTTCCTCCTCTATTGTTTGCAATCATGATTAAGTGTGTATCAGTTTAGACTGATACTTTTTGGATACTCTTCCTTCCTCCTCTGTGTTGTTGTTTATTTTTGTTTTGGCTCTGCTGAAGATACCCAAGGCCTTTCACAGGTTTGGTGAGCATGCTACTGCTGAGCCACATTTTAAGTAGAAAAAGCTTTTTGAAGTAGTCATTCATGTGTTGGTTAAAACTTATCTTTTCTTGTTGAGTTTTAGGTATTTTTCCTTCTAGATTTTTTTCTAGATTCCCATTTTGAGCAAAACATGGCATTTCTTGGCTAAGAATTTGCATGAAAACCTCTTTTTGTAATGTCGCAGGTATGCATGATGGAGAAACTGGATTTTTGAAGACTAAAACAAAAATTGTGTAATACATACTTGTGATTAAGAAGTTAAAAAACAGTCAGAGCTGGTGGTACAGCCGATAATCCTTGCTGTTTGGGAGGCTAACCCAGGAGAATCACAAGGTCAGCTACAGCCATGGCTACACAGAGGTACCCAAGGCTATCTGGGTAACTTTGTGAGACCCTATCTCAAAGTTAAAAATAAAAGGTGGACAGGAGTTGTTTTACAGTGGTAAGACTCTGGCTCAGACTATTGGAGGTCCTAGCTTTAGTCCAGGTGGATAAAACAATAAAATTCTGTTTTCAGTGGTAAGAGTTCTCTGGGGTTACATTTATGTTGTTAAAATATACTAATTAAGATATTCCTTTTGTTTTTGAAAGAACATCTTAAGGTTTCTGTTGCTGTGAATAGATATCATGGCCCCAGTAACTCTTATAAAGGAAAACATTTAATTGGGGGAGGGCTTAAAATTTAGAGGTTTAATCATTGTCATCATAGCAGGAAGAATGGTAGCATGCGGGCAGACATGGTGTTGCAAAAGGAGCTGAGAGTTCTGAATTTGGATCAGCAGGCAGCAGGAAGAGGCAATGAGACACTGGGCCTGGCTTGAGCATCTGAAACCTCAAAGCCCACCCACTGTGGCACACTTCCTCCAACCAGGACACAGTACCTAATAATATTAGTCCCTATGAGCCAATGGGGACCATTTTCATTCAGACCACCACATAGATGCATTTAAAGATTGCATTCTTTAGATTTTTTTTTTTCCTCTTCATCTTACCTGGTAGTCAGAACTTTAACCCCATTTGCTGTCATTTATAGGATAAGCCACAGAATGTAGAATATTACATGTGCTGTTGTTCTGTATCTTCATTCTTGTTTATAATGTTCAGCAATCTAGTTAAAGGAATTTGTGTTAAAGGGTACCCCATATTCAAGGACAGTAAGCTCTATTTTTATTTTAAAATGCCATTGTCTTTGGAAGGTATAGTTGTTGGTGTTAATTGCTTGACCTCAGGGCATGAGACTTTGTAGGACTAAGATTTGAGCAAGCCCTTCTGTACAGGTGTGGTGGGTGATCTGTTCTTGAGTTTGTAGCTGTGACCACTGTTTAAAAGCATATCATGTCTCTTGCAGCTTCCTCAGAACTGTCTGCCAGAAGTCATTGATCAAATAGCTGTTTTTCCATCCTTGGAAAGTTATTGCAGTGAAGTTGAATCTCTACTTGTGACTTCAGTGTGGGCACACTGGCAGTGCTATTTTAGATCAGAGGTCTTGTTCAAGTCCACTAGCGATAAGAGGACATTAGTGTTAGAGGGCACTCTGCTGGTATGTTGGGGGTTTGAATGAATCCTATCTTGCTAACCTTGTTAGTGCCACCTTTTCTGTTACTTCAGCCTGTGTGGTGGTAAAAGTTTTATCTGAATTCCTAGGTATCTTGACATAGGCGTAGTGTTAACACCTGTCTTACTACAGCATCAAGAGGAATATTTTATTTTCTGTATCTCTGTTGGTACCTCGTAGAATGTATTCCCTTAGCAGTCATGGCTGTGGTCATGGTCATGGTCGTGGTCATGGTAAGCTGATAGGAGTACAGACAGACACATCAGTATGTTTTCCATTAGCAGAATGTCATTTCTTACTAGCACGCTAGGTCTCTAGAAACTTCATGGTTTTAACTTCCCATCAATTGAAACACTGGGACTAGCTTCCATTTTTACATCCTGTAGGGTGTGTGTGTGTGTGTGTGTGTATGAGGATTTTTCTTTATTTTGTTTCCTTTAGATTTGTCTCTCTGGGGCTTAGAATTTCAGGTTTCTAGTGATACCTTTTTGTTAGTGGTTTCTGTGGAACACTGTAAAGCACTCAAAAGCATAAGGTAGGTCAGGTATTAAGGTACTTTGATATGTGGTGGTTTGATTGAAAATGTCCCCCATGGCTCATGGGGCCTGGCACTATTAGACGGTGCAGCCTTGTTGGAGGAAGTGTGTCACTGTGAATGAGCTTTGACATTTCAGATGCTCGAGCCAGGCCCAATGTCACATTGTCTCTTCCTGCTGCTTGCTGATCTGGATTCAGACCTCTTAGCTCCTTCTCCAGCCTGTCTGCCTGTATGGCACCATGCTACTCTGCGTGATGGTAATGGACTAAACCTCTGAACTGTAAGCCAGCTCCAGTTAAACGCTTTCCTTTACAAGAGTTGCCATTGTCATGGTGCCTCTTCACAGCACTAAAACTCAAACGTAGATACTTGCTACACAACAACTTTGCTTTTCCTTTGGTTCTCACACTCCAACAACAGCATCAGTTGTGAAAGTTTGGTTTTCCATGTGCCGAAAGAAAGCCAGATTCAGAGCCAGGCATGGAAGGTGTTACTGGATTTTTAAGACCGTGCACTTTATGTTGATCACCAGAGAAGACAGACCCTTTCCATCATTAATATGTGTATCTGGCTAAAACGGTAGTATTGATAGTGGAGCTAAAACTTAAAGGATACATGAACTCATTGGGTCCATTTGTGGAGGGACACTGTAGAATGGAAGAAGGGGATTGACTAAATTGCATTTTCCCCCCTCAATGAACAGCTTTATTGTAAAACGTTTAGTTTACAGGATTTGAAAGTGTATAAGAGATTACAAGTTTTCAGATTACTGCTTCTGCTGCTTAGCACTAGCAGTTATCAAAATACATTCCCTCCCTCTTTTTTCCTCCCCTTCTTCTCCCCCCTCTTCCCAGTCTTATCTGAACACTCCTTGTCCCAGAATCCCTTCTCTCTCTCCTTGGTGCTGGGGTCCTGAGCTCCAGTGCCTTGGCCTCTCTGCAGCCACACTTCTCAGCAGGTGCCGATTGTCACCACTGGTGATTGCGAGGACTGTTTCTTGTGGAGAACTTTTGATTGATTGACTTTAGAGTTAGAGTTAGTTTCAACCTAGTGGATTTAATTAACATAGAAATGGGAACCCAAGGCTGAAGACCGAAGTCATAATGCAAAGAATCTGGACCAAAAGCCTTGAAATCTTGTTCTCAGCAGACTTATATATCTTCACTCTTGGAGTTGGTTACTGTTGTGAATAATTGTATAGACATAGAACAGAGTATGTAATGTCGTAGAGTGTTTATAAAATATGGCTTGGTTTCTGCCTTTTGAGATAACAGTACTGTGTTACATGACATAAGTTAAGTAAAATAGAAATTCTAGCATGAGTTAGAAGTATGGAAGAGTTTGGATGGAGGAGCTAGCGTGTGGTCTGATTTATGAGTTCAATTTGGATAAACTTGATGTGGAGAGGTAGGATCAGGTTAGTATGAGAGATAATCTTAGAGGAGGTTAGGAGAGCAGTTATGATGAATCATGAAGATGTTTGCATGCTTTTGGACCTTCTTCCCCAGCTCTGGTCAGTGCTTGGTGCTACAGCATTTGTTTAAGGGGAAGAATATCACCAACAGGACATAGTCTGTAGTAATTAGCTGAGTATAAAATGACCTTCAAGATATGCAGGGCCAAATAGTAAACAGAAAGGGAAATGCCATCAAAACAGGAACATTGAAACAAGGAAGGCACCATTAGAAACAAGCCAGGTTGGAGGTGATTGGAAAGTGCTAATACACAGAGGTTTTCTATAGTGTGATTTGCACCAGAATTAGGCATGACACTTAGCTGAGGTGAGATAGGAACATGCCCCTCAGAGGTATTTCTTAAAGGTTGATGAGATGTCTGTTGCTCTGTATTGGGAGATGTCTTGTAGACTGTTGGCTTAGGGAGTTCCAAGGGGTTTTCTGTTTGAGAAGCTATATCCTTGTTCTCTTATTTGTGATACTTGATATAATAAATCCCAGGGCTTGTGGAAGGAAAACATAATGATAATGACAGCTCCAGTAAATGACTTTGAAGAAAATTGACCTTAGACCTAATTACAGATGCAGTCTAGAGGCCAAAGAATTCTTTGTACATGTTATTTTTACTTGTGGTTGGTTTAGAGTATTCAGAGACTCAACAGCCTAAGTATGATATTGGTTTTGGAGCAATAGGAAGCAGTCATGGAGATATTTATTAAAGGAACTGCATAGTGGGTAGCCCTGTTATTGTCTAGCCATATCTAAGCCAGCAGCATAGCACAGACAAACAGAGCACAGCACAGCAAGTACTCTTGACAGTAAAGAGCAGTTTCAAAAATCCATCCTATGGTAGGTAATTAAGAAGCAAAGGCAAGGTACCAGTATCTCTTCCTTTGTAGGATTTCCTATTCCCTTTTGCTAACCGTTTATCCCACCCATCTGTCTACAAATGTATTATTAGTCAAGGTTCTCTACAGCAGTGGTTTTCAACCTTCCTAATACTGTGATCATGTGGCGACCCCCAACCTACTTCATAACAGTAGTTTTGCTGCTGCTGTGAAGTTGTAAATATCTGATATGATGGATATGGGATCCCTGTGAAAGTATTGCTAGATCTCCAAGGAGTTGAGACTCAACAGCTTGAGAATCACTGCTTTAGAGGAACGGAGTTTATAGATTGGGGATGTATGTATGTATGTATGTGTTAGTCATTTGTGTGTCTGTTAAGGGAATTTATTAGAATGACTTACAGACTGTGGTCTAGCTAGTCCAACAATGGCTGTGTATCAATGAATGGTCTAAGAATTCAGTAGTTGTTTAGTCCACAGTCTGGATGTCTCAGCTGGGCTTCCATGTTTTGAAGTTCCAAAGAAGTAGGGTCTAATGCCATTGAAGGAATGGAGTTGTCAGTGCAAGCAAGCAGGCAGAGAGAATAAGCTTCCTTCTTCCATGTCATTTATAGAGGCTGACAGGTAAATGTGTGGCCCAGATTAAAGGTAGAGCAGCCCACCTCAAGATCTAGATTAAGGGTGTATCTTCCCACCTCAAACATCAAGATTAGAAGTAGGCCTTCTGTTTCAAATGATTTAATGAAGAAAAATCCCTCACAGGTAGGTGTGCCCAGCACTTTGGGTGCTAGTTAATTCCAGACAATCAAGAATAACCTTTGCAGTAAATAAGGCCACAGTTAAACAGGAATCAAACCACTGAATGGAGAAAGGAGAGGACAGCCACCACCGCAGAGCATGCTGGCTGAGGTTCTGGGAGTAGGAGTGTAACAAAAGTAACTTTTCTTTTGTTATAATAAATCACCACAATCAAAGACAACCAAAGGAAGAGAGAGTTAATTTAGTCTTGCAGTTGTAGAAGAATAAGGGTTTGGCTGTTAGTGGTACCCATGGTGGGGGGAAGTGGTAGCATGTTTATCTGCTCTGAACTCACAGCCAAATGGTGCATGCGCACACTTCTCACTACGGCCCAATGACACACACACACACACACACACACACACACACACACACACACACACACGCGCACACACTATGCTCTAAGCAGCTCAATGGCTGAGCACTTCCAAACCTCCCCAGGGATAACACACTCTCCCCTCCGATATTCCTGAACTATTACTTACTAAAATCTATATTCTAACTTGGTTGCCTGGACCCAGGTGGGCGGCTCTCTCAGGCCACTCCTTCCTGGCTCCTTCACATTGCTGTTCGCTCTCATGTCTCCATCTTTCAAGCCCGTCCTTTCAGCTTCCCCATCATGACAATTCTCCAAATTCTTTCTCTCCTGTGCCCCCTTGCCTGGGAAATCTAGCTTCCTGCCTCTGTGTCCCTGTCCAGCTGCTGGCTACCAGAAACTTTATTTAACCAATCAAGTCAACTGGGGGCAGGGACTCTCAGCATCTGACAGGCAAACATGCTGGTGCCCATGTAATTTGGGAGCTGAATTAACACAACTGGCGTTAGCACCAACGCACAAAAGTGGGGTAAGTGGTTGGAAGTGACATTCATTTTATTCAAATCAGTGTGTTTAGATTTGTTGCTGAGTATTGACATGTAGGACAGTTAAAGGTTCTTTCTTGCTTTTTTTTTTTTTTCCTCCTCAAAACTTGATTATCGGCCACATTCATAATCTGCAATCCAGCACTTGATGGCAGACACAGGAGTACTGATGTGAGCTCAAGGTTACAATAGGCTAGTTAAGTTAGGTGACAATAGGCTAGTTAAGTTAGGTGACAATAGGCTAGTTAAGTTAGTTGAAGTCCAGTATGGTTTACAGAGGGAAAAACTGGCAAAGCCAGCCAGCCAGCCAGCCAGCCAACTGAATAGCTAACTTGCTTATTCTGACTCTATTTGAGTTATTCCTGTTTCCTCAAGCTGTTGTTTGGTGTCTTCTGTTGACATTGCACCCAAAGACACTCTGCATGTGTTATGATGCGTGCATTTTGTTTGTCTACACTAAGAAATATACCTGCAGTTTTTCTCACTTCGGTTGTTAGCAGCTAAAGTCATGCATGGCCCTTGTGCTCACTCAGGATACTGTGAGTGAACAAGCAGGTGTGCTATTTCACAGCAGAGCAAGAGAACCCGACAAGGTAAATTACAGACAGATTCATTTCTGAAGCCCTGAAGCCTGTCTTCTAACTTGTTCTCTCACCTCCTTTATATGGCCCTTATTTTAAACGGTGAAAGTATTTTGAATGTTTTAATTTTGTCTAGGAATATAGTTTATCTTTGGATAAAAGTAGAGACCTCCGTAGGTGGTTTTGAGCCATTAGACTCTGTACTTAGGGCAAAGCACACGTGATCTGGAAAATCAGACTTGAGAACCCAGGACTGTAGAAGTAAGGACTGCATAGACTGAAGCAGCGAGGAGCCTCCATTTTTTTCCCTTTCTCTTTTCCTTTTTCTGAGATCAAGGCTGTTTTTGAGTTCTGATCCTTCTGCCTCAGCCTCCCAAATGCTGGAATTGTACACACATGCCACTGCCCCAGCATTTCAATAAACTTTTGCTGAATGAATGAGTTACTGCTGAATGAATGTTCTTTTTTCTTGGATATTTTCTTTATTTACATTTCAAATATTATCCGGTTTCCCAGTTCCTACCCCACCCCTGGAAACCCCCTATCCCATCCTCCCTTCCCCTGCTTCTATGAGGGTGTTCCTCCACCCACCTCCCTGCTCCCACCTCCCCTATCTCTATTCCCCTACACTGGGGGTGGGGGGAATCTATTGAGCCTTCATAGGACCAAGGACCTCTCCACCCACTGATGTATGACAGGGCCATCCTCTGCTACATATGCAGCTGGAGCCATGTGTACTCCCTTGTTGATGGCTTAGGCCCTGGGAGCCTAAGCCTGGGGTGTCTGGTTGGTTGATATTGTTGTTCTTCCTTTGGGGTTGCAAATCCCTTCAACTCCTTCAGCCCCTTCTCTAACTCCTCTATTAGGGACCCCACACTCAGTCCAATGGTTGGACTGAGTCCAATGCTAACATCGCCTCTGTATTTGTAAGGCTCTGGCAGGGCCATTCAGGAGACAGCCATATCAGGCTCCTTTCTTCATGCACTTCTTGGCATCCACAATACTGTCTGGCTTTGGTAACTGTATATGGGATGAATCCCCAGGTGGGAGAGTCTCTGAATGGCCTATCCTTCAGCCTCTGCTTTACACTTTATGTCCATATTTGCTCCCATGAGTATTTTGTTTTCCTTCTAAGAAAGACCGAAGCACCCATACTTTGGTCTTCCTTTTTCTTGAGTTCCATGTGGTCTGTGAATTGTATCTTGGTTAGTTGGAGTTTTTGGGCTAATATCCACTTGTCAGTGAGTGCATATCATGTGTGTTCGTTTGTGATTGGGTTACCTCACTCAGGATTATTTTCTAGTTCCATCCATTTGCCTAAGAATTTCATGAATTCATTGTTTTTAATAGCGGACTAGTACTCCATTGTTTAAATGTACCACGTTTTCTGTATCCATTCCTCCGTTAAGGGACATCTGGGTTCTTTCCAGTTTCTGGCTATTATAAATAAGGCCGCTATGAACATAGTGGAGTATGTGTCCTTCTTACATGTTGGAGCATCTTCTGGGTATATGCACAGGTAGTACTTTGTCCAGTTTTCTGAGGGACTGTCAAACTGATTTCTAGAGTGGTTGTACCAGCTTGCAATCCCAATAGAAATGGAGGACTGTTCCTCTTTCTCCACGTCCTCGCCAGCATTTGCTGTCACCTGAGTTTTTGATTTTAGTCTGAGTGAATGTTCTATAGACTCTGAAGAAATGAAGTAATTTTGAAGGTGCAGAAGCTGGGCTTTTGTGTATTGGCTTGAGGCACCTGCTTTCTTACTGCCTGAGGTAGGACAGTCATTACTTTATTATTCTACAAATAAGCCCTGGGTTATGGCTGATAATGGTATATAAACTAGTAATACTGAAGGGAAAGCCACAATTCATATACTTAGGAAATCTCTAGGTGGCCTGCTTCAGATTGCTTATGATCTTACATAGCAATGGCTTACAGAAAGTTGATGGGTCAGAGTACCTCTGGCTCTGGATTGCCATGCACCCTAGAATTCAACCCACTCTGCTTCTCCCTTCAGCTTCTTTTGAATAAACAGCCAATTTTGCTTTATACTTCTCACCTAGTGATGTGCAAAGCAGAATTTATTAGCTCTCCAGGTGGGACTTGCAGATTTCTTTTAAATTTGAGTAGTCACCGTACTGGAGGAATTAGAAATGGAACTGAATCAGTTTGTAAACACCTTTATTACCAGTGAAGATACGTTGTGATAAAATTTGAATGCACATTTAGTTTGCTCAAGTAACCAATATCTAGAAAAGTGAATGTTTACTGTCTAAGGCACAACCTTCAATGAGAATGTGCAATTTGGTTCCTGTTCATGTTTTAAAATTATTTTTATATTATATGTAGATGAAAGAATAGGCAATATTCAGAAAACTCTGGGTGACTATCACCGAAATAAAGGCACTGTTTAAAATTTCTGAGTGACCGAAGAAGGAATCATAGAAGCCTGCTAAGTTTACCCATTAATTGCTGTTGTGAAAAGAATCTATCAGGATCCAGTCTTGCTGATTTGGGCAATAGTTTAAAAACATTTTTAGTTTTTAGAAATGCTTATTCTATTTTATATGTATGAGTTATTTGCTTGCATATATGTACATATATCACATGCATACATGGTGCCTCAGAGGCCAGAAGAGGGCTTTGGATCCCTAGAACTGGAGCTTTCAATAGTTGTTTTGTTTGTTTGTCTGTTTTTCCGAGACAGGGTTTCTTTGTATAGCCTTGGCTGTCTTGGAACTCACTCTGTAAACCAGGATGTCCTCAAACTCAAAAACCTGCCTCCCTAGTGCTGGGATTAAAGGTGTGTGCCACCACTGCCTGGCTTTTTTTTTTTTTTTTAAATGGGTAACTTTATTTTTTAAGGTTTATTTATTTTATGTATGTGAATACACTGTAGCTGTCTTCAGACACACCAGAAGAGGGCACTGGATCCCCATTACAGATGGTTGTGAGCTATCATGTGGTTGCTGGGAGCTGAACTCAGGACCTCTGGAAGAACAGTCCATGCTCTTAACCACGGAGCCATCGCTCCAGCCCTAGAATGGTTGTGGCTTCTTCATGGGTTCTGGACTTCTGCAAGAGCAACAAAATGTCCAAACCACTGAGCACATCTACAGCCCCTTCACGGAAGTTTTATTTGCTTATTAGTGCTTAGAAGCCAAGAAGTGGAAATACTATTTAATAATGTTAAATTGTTACAGGTTTCCCCAAGGTTTTTTGGTTAGTTCAATAATCATGATTGGTTTTTAAAATAGTTTATTTTTATTTTTTAAAAGAGGTCTCAATGTTACCGAGGATAACTTTGAACTCCAGGTCAGGTGAGCTTCCTTAGTTTTGGGGGGGGGGGCATAGAAATGATCCATCCTGCTTTTTATATTGAGATTTTTAGAATGCTTATATACAACTGTGTTTAAGAACAAAGTCTCAGTTTTGTGTTTAGTAACCTGTACACTCACATTAGGTGTGTCGCTTGGTACTTTACCACATCGCATCAGTTGTTCTAGAAATGGTAGACCAATGTTTTTCACCACACAAAAATCTAAGATACAGACATGGCTAGCATGCATTAAAGCACATCTCAGTTCCTAGATCTTGTTGCACATCTGCTCAGACACTTGGTTCTCACTGTACGTCTCTGTTGGCAACACTGTACTCCACATCTGTAGAGAGCAGGCAGAGAACTGTCAGGCTGTTCCATCCTCCACCATGCTAGAGCTTTCAACTTCTCTTCTCACGTGTGAGAGAAAAACAAAGATTTTCTGTTGACTTACTAGTAGTTTGTGGAGAATGGCTGAACTGAGGCCAGCAATACAGTTAAGCAGCCTGATGACCTAAGTTCCATACTAGAGCCCAGGGTAGACTAAGGAGAGAGAACCAAGTCCTGGAAGTTGTTCTTTAACCTCCTCCCCACACTGCACACATACATGTACATGCCCATGTGTATACAACAAAATTGAAACTAAAGAAAGACTAGATGAACCTGTGAAGATGAATACATTTAAATGTGTTATTGAATATTATAATTTGCACTAATATATATAGCTGGGAAATTGTGAGGGAGACATTGGTGTTTACATTTGTATTTTGTAAGCTTCACAGATGAAACAGCCTGGTATTGGCCCTTAAAATGTTGAGATACCCAGATGAGGAGGAGGAGAAGAGGAACAGAAAGTGTGTGTGGAGGAGTCAGCCAGTGGTGTGATGGGCTTGCTGTGCACTCCTTGTTACGTTGGCCACCAGAAAATGTAGTAGACAGTGAAATGGTGACCAGCTTTGCAGTAAGCTCTTGAGCTATAGCATGCTGTTAACAAAGAAACCACCACTCTGCTTTGTCTAAGACTTTGGGAGTAGAAGTCATGATGAAAGGCAAGACTCACCTGTCCTCACCTGCCTGATTTCCTGAAGTGGCCTTTCCAGCCAGGTGCCATTTCCTTTAACAGCTACAGTGGTGGAAAAGCTTTGGTAGAGTATGGGTCACCTAACAGTCAGTCAGGGCATGCTCAGCTGCAAACACATGTGAAGAAGCACCGAGAAATAGCAAAGAATTGGGGCTTCCTTAGTGCTAGGAGGCAGGGTAAGGAAAAACTCTGTTTAGGGTAAGGAAGAGCTATATTTACAGAGCAGTGCAAGTCTGGGATAAGAGGTGATTTGAGATGCTTTGGAAATAACTAAACATGGGGTGAGGGGAGTTCCCTGTTTACTTCATGTAATGATACCTTGAAGCCAGTTGTAGCAGAAAGGCAGTTTTCAGTTTTCTATTTTCCATTCTTTGCTTGAGACTTACCTACTGCTGCTGGGAGGTACACAGTTAAGGAGGAAGTGCAGCAGTGTGCTCCCCATGCCCCAGTAGGCTCCTGCTTCAGCCTGTATTATCAAGGAAGAACAGGAGAACTGTTTGTGCACACTGCGCTTTGAATGAAACTGAGATTACATTAATAGCACTTAAATTGTTGTAACTAAGTGAATTGCTAAGCATTATCATAACCAAGAACCCAAAATTTAAAAGATCTTGAAATTTAGATAACAGTGATGTGGCACTGCACGCTTTGGGAGGTGTGCCTCTTCAAAATAATGTGGCCTTGGGCTTTATCAGAGTTGCCGAAGTGAAACACTCTGAGATGTTTGGAAGGGAATTGACAAAGCTTGGAGGTGACTAGGCAGGCAGACAGGAAAAGTTGGGTGGCTTTCTCACCGTTGAGCTGGATAACTGCCTGGAAACAGCTCTTTCTCAAAGGATGTAAGGGATACTTTATTCTAGAGCCAAATTTGAGTTACCATGACTCCTGGATCAAAGATTGACGTTACTCCTAAATACCATGTTCCAATGTGGTAATAGTCTTACAAAGTTCTTATAGTAATAAACAAAGACAGTTATAAACAAAACTTTGATATGAAGTCCCATATTTCTCTCTGTGTATGTTTTACATAACTAGACGAGAGTATTTAAGAAATGAATCAGCTGTGTAAAGTTGTATCTCAGAAGTATCCAGCAGGCCAGGCAGGGTAAATGGTAGGTAATAGACTTCATGCTTTGCTCTAGGATCCCAGTCAGTCCCATGGCTCTGCTGAAGAGACTGTAAGACTCACTCGGACTCACTCCTCCCTTCGGAGAATAAGCACCTGGATCTTCTTTTCTCAGGAACATGAGGCTTTACATTTTACTCACATTACACTCAGAACCAAGCCTTTGCAAAGATTCCTAAGCCCAGTCTTGGGAGGGTAGGTCAGAATCCAAGCTCTGGATTTTTCTGACGCTCTGTTACCTGCCAGCTCTCTGATCTTAGTCTGGGTCTTCTCTGAGCCTCACTGAACTTGGTTTTGAGACAGGTGCAAACTTTACTGTATAGTGTTCATTTTGTCACCCCTAGAAGAACGATCTTCCATCCCTTTGCCTTTGCCCTTTAATGCACAAAATAACCTATATAAAGCTAAAAACTGTGTTTAATTTTCAATTTCTTAACCGCTGAACCACCTCTCCAGCCCTTAATTTTCAATTTCTTATTGAAACAGTTTTTCTATGCTATTTATGAAGTAATTTCAATTTTCTTGGCTTAGAGAGAGAGGGAGAGAGAGAGTGTGTGTGTGTATGTGTTTAGGCCAGAGGGCAACTTGTAGGAATCAGTTATCCTTTTGGGTCCAGGGATCAGGTTGAGGCTGTCAGGCAGCAGGTGCCTTCACTAACTAGATGAATCATTTTCTTCCCCCACCTTAACATTTTCTTGTTAATTAAAAACATTCTGGGCTATGTGGCAGAAGGCGGGGGGATATTTTCCTTTCTTTTGAAGGTGTAGTTTCTGTGGGACCACCTTTTTTATTTTTTTATTTTTAGAAGCTTTCAGAGGATGTCAGGCTGATCAATCAAATGTAGACATGCTTGGTAGGTGATGAGACAATAGGTAGTACCTAGCCAGCGTGGGAAAGGACTAACTAAGGTGCCTTGTTCCTCCTCAAATTAGAAGTGTCATCACCATGCTGTATACCAGTGCTGTCCACCCATTGGGGGAATGGGTAAGGGCTGTGATCAAGGCTCATGGGCATTGGCTGAGTTGAGCCTGTCCCATGGGCTGAGCTTCCTTGCCAGTCTGTGCCGAGAGTGGTTGTAAGCTTGGGTTATGTACCCCGCTCATACCCTTTCTCTCAAGGGTGACTTTTTTTAGGTTGGCCCATTTCCAGAATCTCCATTCTCTCCCTATTCAAGTCCATCTGTCCTCCTGTCTGTGCGCTGCCCACCATCTCTCAGTGTGTTGTAGGAGTGACGGAGATATGGACTTTAGTCCAGGAAATTTACCAGGAAAAGAAGTCCAGCTAGCTCTTCGAATGGACGTTGGGACACAGTTGCAGGGGGAGGGATCCCATAGAACAAGGCTGAGGCCAAGGGCAGCTTTTTCACACTTGAAAGAACTTTGGTTGTCTTGATTTTACCAGTGAAATGTTTTTAAAGTAGTGGTGATAGGTATATATGTTTTCTGGGAATGCTTCGAGTATCTGTAGCTATTTTAGAAAAAGTTTACTGTCTAAGCAGTATTTGAGCTTATGGGACTGCACATTTATTCTCTTTTAGTGACATTTTCCTGTTTCCTAGTACAACATGTTTTGGGAAAATTTTAGAAATCTTTTTTAACTGTGTCAGATACTTTCATGGAAATATTTAGAGGCAGACTGATAAAATGACTCAGGTAATAAATGGGATTCCTGACAACTTGAGTCTTAGGAGCTAGAAGGGAAAGAATCAACTCCTAAAGATGACACATTTTGACCTTTGCATCTGCACTGTGGCATGAGTGGGTATGTGCCCTTACACACATTCACATATACACTAATAATAATATTTCAGATAGAACATATTATGAACAATTAACAGAAACATTTCTGATTTATGTATCTCCTCAGTAGCATTTGATACTGTTTATGAGGCCCTCCATAATACAACAGTAGGTAAATCTCTATGTGTCTCTCAGGGATTACACTTTTATTTGTAGGAGATGGAAGATTACAACAGATGTTTCAGCGAAAGAAATTCAAGTGCTTGAAGCATAATAACCTGTTTTGTGAAGACTGTTTCTGATATGTTTTCCAGTGGGTAGTTGGAGCTAACTAGTCCAAGGCCCCTCTCGAGGCCAGATTTCTTGCATGCAGGGTAGAGTGCAGCATCTTCCCAGAGCCCTAGTACTCTTCAAAGTTTAAGCCCTGAGGCCCTGGCCATGCTCTTAATGTTGGCCGGAGGTTGTGCTTCTTCTAGTCCTTACAGAGCCCTGTTGGCTTTAACTCTTTCCTAGTGCTATCTCCTGACCTTGTACCTGCACATGAGGTGGGCAACCTTGTGATACTTAACTGTTTCTCCCAGAGTTGGCAGGACAGAGGGGGAGCACTCTGCTTGCCTCCACTCCATTCACTGTGAAAGAGGGAGAGGAGTCTTAGCTTCTGCTAAAGATTGTGCTCATTGCAGAAGCTCAGATTTTCTGTGTCTGTATCTTAAGTGCAAGTTAAAACAGTTCATGCTGTGTCTCCTTTTATGTCTCTTATTAAAAGATCTCCATGGTATCTTGTTTGTTTTGTATCTTCTGTGGCCTCTTTGTAAGGTCCTTATTATGCTTCCTTTGTAATTGAAGTTTGGAGAGACACTGAGTTTTTCTGGTTCCTCATCATTAGTCTTGAAATGAGGTGACTAGCTGTCAGTTCACTTGCGGTGTCTCTTTCTAGTTCTCAGCTCTGCTTACTGTACAGTCTAATATTAAAAGAAGCCATCCTCTGCTCTACTTCTTACAGGATAATAATTAGAATAACAAGGACACTTCCCTTCCACTCTCTGCCCCTCTTAACAGCCAGTGGCTCTCCACCCCTCTGGTCACTTGGTAGAGGCTTTGAAGCTCAAGTGATGTTCAGGTCTTATGCAAGATCAGTGGCTCTCAACCTTCTCAATGCTGTGGATCTTTCATACAGTTTCTCATATTATAGTAACTCCCAGCCATAAAATTATTTCATGGTTACTTCATAATTGTAAGTAGCAACTTTTAGGAATTATAATGTATTATCTGATATGTGACCCACCACCAGAACTGCTGCCCCAGAGACATTATCCAGTGAGGACCCAGGGTGCTTGCTGCAGGTTTAAGTCTCCTCCCTATGTTGTGCTGTTTCAGTCTTGATACTCACTGTGACTCCTCTCCTCAGCGCTTGGGGAGAGTGTGGTCTAGGAGGGATAGTGTCAGTCCCTCTTCTCCCCTCGCCAGCATGCCTGTGGGTTTTAGGCAGCAGGGGTATCATTGCCCGTGCCTGCCTTTAGATACTTGTGCAGTTCCTGTAGCTTCCCTTTTCCTGGCGGTTTCATTCCCCTAAACTACTGTTTTGTTTTGTTTTTGAAGGCATAACACATATTTGTGTCACCAAAAAACTAGTATTTCTTAGGCATAACTTTGTGAACTGTATCACAAATTTATAATTTTAAGAGGAGAGGAGCAATTTGTTATATCTGAACAATAGTGATGTATTCACACATTTTAAAAAATAATAGACTTTTTAAAAAAAAAACATGAATCTTCAGTTATTTTGTTTTTTGGTAACAGCAAAAGTTTGTTGAAATTGTTACTTCCAGTGAACTGAAGGCTTTTTCTGTTCTTTTGAGATGTGGCCTGAGTAGATCAGGATTGACTGTAAGTTATGGGTGTATGCCAGCATTCCTGGCTCAAACCTAAAACTTATACAACTAAATTTTGGCCTTGTTAATTTTGTTTTGACAGGGTCTCATGTGATGGGGCCAGCCTTGAACTCATGATCCTCCCGATCTTACCTCCCAAATGCTGAGAGGTAACTAATAACAAACTTGACTCACTCTTTAATTTAGAAACTGTGCTGTAATTGAATTTGAGCTGATGAATTTTGAAATCTTCGGTAACCTTTTGCTGTATTTCTAGGAGGGATAGTGTCAGTCCCTCTTCTCCCCTCGCCAGCATGCCTGTGGGTTTTAGGCAACATGGTGGTTTATTTTTATGTTTAATGGAAGGCACAGTTGCATCATGCACAATGAGACTAACTCAGCTGAAGGTTGCAATTGGGTGCTTAAGTATCTTTGTATGGATGTGTGGTCTTGAAAATTGCCCAGTTTTCGGAAATGTAAGGTCATAATTTACAACCCTTTGGCTCCAATTTCCCCAAGTAACTTGAATAACAGTGGAAGTGAAAGCAAGGACAGATGATGGGGGGAGGCTTCTGACTGCAGTTGAGACCAGGCTGCTTCTCTAAGATCTTCCTGCAGGGGGAGCCACCCTCACCTCATCCTATGCTTGGTGTCTGGAAAGCAGGGTGTGTGTGTGTGTGTGTGTGTGTGTGTGTGTGTGTGTGTCTGTGTCTGTAGCACTGTGTGTGTTGGTAGGAGGGTTCGAACAATCGTGAGTGTGCACCCATGTGTGTGCATGTGTGTGTATGACGGGCTATCAGTTCAGCATAGTGTACACTGTTTCAAAGGCTTTCTTATACACTGGAGGATTGTTGGACATGCAAAGAAGATAATTGATACATTTTCTTGGTTTTTTTTTTTTTATCAACAAATGAGGAAGGATCTGGCAGAACTGATTTACATATATAGCTCCCTTAAAATTGGCCCCATTTGGAATTGGTCCATTTATCATCTTGGAAATCATGTAGTAGGGCCACTTGGAATTCTGTGACGTTTTCCCTAGGAATTCATTTAATAAAATCTTCTTCACTTTTATTTATGGAGCTGGGGTGAACTGCAGCTATGTCCATCTTAATGAACACAATTAGCTCTAGTAAGATTTTAATTTTTCCTCAGGTCTAAATGTGACTTCCAGAATTTCCACACAGAATGGAAACTCATGGCAGTCTTGTTACTTTGTTGCACAGGCTACTGAACTCAGGCCTGTAGACAAGATGGTTGTTGGGTTTGCACTTTTCCTGGGGCAGGAGCCACATTTTCCAATCAGTGGGTCAAATGAATTTATTGTTAGATCCAGTCAAAATAATTGTGTTATTTTGCAGATATTTTTTTCATAAAAAGCCTAACTTATACATTAAAAAGCATTCCTTGGAAGACATTTGCTCAGTCCCAATGCCTATGCTAAAGGCCTTTTCTAAGATCACTGCATTGTTCACTTTAGGTGAATGCTGATAATAGCTGAAGAAACACAACTATTTTGTTTGGAGACTGAATGAACTTTAACAGTCTATAAAGTTAGCTTTGTAATTCATGAGGGGTACTTTAGTTTTCTGTTAGTGGAATGTCAGTCAGTCTGTCCCTGCCAACTTCTGGAAGTTGTGTAAAAAGGCTGTCATGAGAATAGCAGCCAGCCACTGCCTCTTCAGCCCTTGTGTTTGGTCTGTGCCTAGATCCCACACCTGTACTGTTAGAACAGTGAATCCAAGGACTACATATCTTCCAGGTGCTGTTCTTATTTATAGAGGAATAGCAAGCTGAGCGAGCAAATAAGCCTTGATGTGCAGAAAAGGCTGGGGAGGCATGCTAGACAGCTATGGGAAGAGAGGTCTGCTGAGGGGGCACCCTCTCTGTGAGTGGTCAATGGACAGTCCAGGAAGGAATGGGGCTAGGTTTGAGGGAAGAACCTCTTTGCAAGTGCATTTCCAGTACCGGAATGTAAGTGCCTCTGGAGGCAGCGACAGAGGACTGAAGGCCAAGATAGAGGAGAAGCTGATGGAGAACCAGTCATAAGTGTGCTATAGTGCACAAGTGCTGGAACAGTGCACATTTCAAGCTACCTGGGCTGCAAAGCAGATGGAGACTGTGTCTCTAGAATGCAAATGCAAAGTAAAGGGCAGATGATGTGCAGGACAGAGGTTTACAGCTTGGGTCTCATTTGTCCTGTGATTAAAGCATATCTGTAATGTTAGTAACTTCTCTGCAAGTATGTGTCTTACAAGTTTAAAGTTTTCTTTTTTTTTTTTTTTCCTTTTTTGTGATTTGCTTTTTAAATGTGCTGCACAGCACTTAGGTGGCCATAGGCAAATACGATGCTTCATCTTAGAATTGTGATATGGCCTTCAGTGTGTTGCTAGGAAATCTTTTCGTTTAGGTTAAACTACCTGTACACAGCTGTGTCTATGTGCTTCTCCCCCACCCCCCGAGACAGGGTTTCTCTGTATAGCCCTGACTGTACTGGAACTCACTTTGTAGACCAGGCTGGCCTCGAACTCAGAAATCCACCTGCCTCTGCTTCCCGGCTCTCTATCTGCTTTTTACTGAAGATGAACTTGCTCTTGATGCCATAGAAACAGTTTTATACTTAACTATTTAAGTGATATTTACCTTAAATCTAAGGAAAAGTTAAATAAAAAACTAAAGGGTGTTGAGGAGAGATAACCAGTAGAACTCCCATTAAGTATATCTGTAGATGTAGTGAGGAAAATTCTCACTGATGCCAAGGAAGGAAAAGAGCCCTGGAAAGAGGGAAACTAACTGGAATGGGCTGGTTCAGTATTTTACCCAAGTAATGTTGTGTGGAAAGATAGAAAGATGGAGTGGTTAGACAGATGTGTGTGGTTAGACATGCAGATTGGTGGGGCATTATTGCTGGTTTATTGATGCTCAGTTTAGGTGACAACATTGTTTTGGATACTTGATAAGGGCTCCGGCCTCCAGTGCAGCTTCCCCCATCCATCCTGCGTTCATGATGGGCCACAGTGCTGCCTGGACAGCACACCATTTCCCATTGTCATCCCATCTCCCAGCAGATGTCAGTGGTCACTGTGACTTTGTTCTGTGGACATTGGGATTATAGTGTCTACTTTTAAGCTGAATTTTATAAGAAGATTCTTATGAAGAAGCTGCATATTGATGTAAGAACGGACTGGGTAGTACAGCTGATTCTTAGAATTGTGACATGGCCTTCAGTGTGTTGCTAGGAAATCCTTTCGTTTAGGTGAAACTACCCGTACATAGCTGTGTCTATCTGCCTTTGTTGTTGTTGTTTTGTTTGTTTGTTTTTCGAGACAGGGTTTCTCTGTATAGCCCTGGCTGTCCTGGAACTCACCATAGGTGTCTGAAATTAATAATTGCCAAGGAAGCAGGCACATACTTTTTAGTCTCTGTGCAAACTCTGCCTATGTTTTTTTTCCTTGCTTTTCTGGTGGTCACTATGTAGAAGACCAGCCTAGCCTTGAACTCAGAAATCCCCCCACCTCCTGCTTGCAGGCAGATGTTTGTAACTTCAGTTCCAGGGGGTCCAGTGTCTTCCCTCTTCTGGTCTCTGCAGGCACTTATACATACCTACACACATGTTAGGTACACAATTCACAAATATACACAGAAGTAAACATTGTAAAAATCCTTTTTAAAAGTTTATACTCTATAGTAAAATAAATGATGTTCACTGTGAGTAGCCCTAAGGTAACCAGAGTCTGGTGGCAGCTATTTTTTTTTTTTTTTTTTTTTTTTTTGGGACTCTGTAGTGCTGTGTATAGAATATTTCTCAGCCTGCAGCTCCTCATACCTAGAACTAATGTTTCACACGTACTATACCATTGAGAGCTGTAGGTCAGTGGACTGCTGTATGTTGCCATGACCTTTTGTAACTCTAATGCTAAGTTGAGTTCTGGGTCTCCAGTAAGCGTGGCCATGGTGCTAGGATACCTGGGTGCTCAGTGAGGAATAAAAGCAGAGGAGCAAACCCAAAGAGACTGTGGCTTTCATAGGTTGTCAGGATGCTGCTTAGTGATCGTAATTGCTGACTTGTGTAAACTCTCCTTTCTAGCCATCGCTGTGACTACCCTCCTTTTGGTGGCATCAGTTTAGTGTTACCTACTCTGCACTGATGATGAACAGTGTCCCTTCTGAGTATCACCTCTTAGATGTGGCACATGAAACATTTTTTACTTTATTCTCTTCATTTATTAACTCCTGACTGTAGGTTTCCATCCCCTTTCCTCTCCCAGCCTCTCATCCCCACCTTCCCCCATCCATCCTGCGTTCATTTCTCTTCAGAAAAGGACATGCCTCCCATGGATATCAACCAAACATAATATATCAAGTTGCAGTGAAACTTGGTACCTCTCCTCATATTATGGCTGGACTAGGTAACCCAGTAGGAGGAAAAAGAGCCTCAAAAGCAGGCAGAAAAATCAGAGACAGGTCCCCATTGACCCCACTCCTCCCTGCTACTGTTAGGTATTCCACAAGAAGACCTAGCTACACACCTCTAATAAATATGCAGAGGGCCTAGGTCAGATCCATGAAGCTCCCTGGTTCTCAGTTCAGTTTTCATGCTCCTGTGAGCCCACTTTAGTTGATTCTTTTGGTTTTCTTGATGTGTCCTTCACTCCTCTACCTCCTGTAATACTTCTTCCTCTTCAGCAGGATTCCCTAAGCTCTGCCTAATAGTTGGCTGTGGGTCTCTCTGCATGTGTTTACATTAATTGCTAGATGAAGCCTCTGTGATGACAGTTGGATTAGGTTCTGTTCTATATGTATAGCAGAATATAATTAGGAATCATTTCAGTGACCTTTTTTTTTTTGTCAGTGGTGTTTGGTTCTATGCTAGGTGTCTGGGCTACTGTCTTCTGTGTCCTGGCCCTCCAGACAGTGTCAGGGGTGGGCTCCCTCTTGTGGCATGGGTCTCAAGCTGGACCAATCATTGGTTGGATAATCCCACAATTTCTGCAACACCTTTGTCCTTCCCCACCTCCCATCCTGTGGGCAGGACAAATTGTAGGCTGGTTGGATGTTCATGGATCAGTAGGATCAACATAGTAAAAATGGCTATTCTACCAAAAGCAGTCACAGATTCAATGCAATCACATTTACAACACAATTTTTGAAGAACAATACTAACTTTATAGGAAGAACCAGAAAACCCAGGATAACTAAAACCATCTATCCTGAACAATTAAATAACTTCCGGAAATATCATCATTCCCGATTTCAAGCTGTACCACAGAGCTAAACCACATGGTATTGGTATAAAAACAGTTGATTAGTGAAATCATATTGAAGACCCAGACATAAATCCACATACCCATGGGCATCTGATTTTTGATAAAGAAGGCAAAATTCTTTAACAGAAAGAAGAAAGCATCTTCAACAAATGGTTCTGATCTAATTGAATAACTGCATGTAAAAGATTGCAGATTTATTTCTTATCACCCTGCAGAAAATGGATGTCCATGTGGATCAGAGACTCTAACCTAAAACCAGATACATGGAACCTGATAGAAGAGGAAGTGGGGAACACAGGGGAGAACTTCCTGAACAGAACACCAATAAATAGCACAGGCAGTAAGATCAACAATTAATAAATGAGACCTCATAAAGCTGACAAGCTTTATCAGGCAGAACAAACATGACTTTTCTGTTGCAGATGTTCCATGGGTGTTGGGGGCTGTGAGTCACTCACCAGAACAGTGGAAAGCCTGGGAGATATGAACTCTGAGATTAGCACCTGACATGTGATTGAAACAATTCCAAAACCGGTTAAATGTGTCTCTCATCAAAATATATAGAATGGAAGTTCACATCATTTCCATGGCGCATGGTCATGTCTGATGAACTGTAATGCAGTCACACTCTCTGGGATCGAGCTGAATTGGGGAGGTCATGCCTGACCTTCCTCACATGCTGGTCAGTAGCCTCATTAGCCCCTCAGGAACATAGGCATGCAGTGTTTGCTGCAGTTTGTGACACAGCTGTGCTGGACAGTCTCACTGGTGGAATACTGAAGACTTGTATAAATGAGTATTTTGAATATGCAGAGCTTGGTATGGGAAACCTTAGATTGAATTTAAGAACACTGAAACTGTTTTCCTTCTTCTTAGCTTCAGTAACTTGTGATTGGTGGTTGGCTATCCAGTTGCACATCCTCACATCAATGCACTGCCAATGGTAAGTAAGGCCCCTCTCCTTTTTCTCCTGTATCATGGTATGTTATGTTAGTGCTTTATAGCTGTGCTTATTCTTGTTTTTTAGAGACTTTTGAGAATTAAAAATTTCTCAAAAATCTCAGAAAGCTCAAAAGTTTATTATTTTATACATTCTCATTTTCCTGTTATTTTTATGGTTACCTAGTGTCTTACTTTTTAATGTGCTGAGTCAACATGACTAAGGCAACTTAAAGAAGAAAGCATTTAGTGGGAGCTTATGGCTTCACAGGGTTAGAGTCCATGACCACCAAGGCTGGGAGCGTGGTAGTAGTCAGGTTGGCACAGTGCTTGGGCAGTGGCTGAGAGCTTACATGCTGAGACAACAATCATGAGACAGAGAGACCTAACTGGGAATTGGCGAGCTTTTGAGACTTAAAGAAGAAAGCATTTAATGGGAGCTTATGTTTGTGCACACTCATGGAATAATGAATTTGGCATCTAAGCCATGATCAGCAATGAGCATTCTCAACTGTTAGATGCTTCTTCAGGGATGTACTAGTCGTGAAGGACTGGTAAAGCCTTCCTAGGCTTCTACATAATGAGGGGTGAGACCAAGATTAGATCAAACCCTTGGACCTAGTTGTTGATTTGCAGAAAATACAAGGAAAAGATGAACATTTCCCTAAAGAGATACAATTAACAAAATAGAGTAGGGGAAACTTTACAGACAGTTAGAGAGGGATAAGTAAGTAAACTGTGCACAGTAACTAGTCATCTTGTTGCCATTCTATAAAGAAAAACATAAGAATTTTCAAGAAACTTAAAAGCTATTAAAAATGTCAACATCTCATACCTATGAGATAACCAACATTTGGATCACAGTATGGAAATTGTCAAAAAAAGATAAACAAAAACACCTGCTTGCTCCAAAAAGCCTGCTCAGAAATCCAAAAAGAACTTCTTAAAATCTGAAACCAAAACAGAAGCAATCCAAATGCCCACAAAGCAAGACACTAATCAAAGAAAAAACATGCATAAGATGATGTGTTCTTCAGCCTCTGAAAATAAGCAGGGAACAGCACAGGAGTTATGGTGCACACCTTTATTACTAGCACTGAGAGGAGACAAGACAGGTGGATGGATCTTGGTGCGTTCCAGGCCTGCCTGGTCTACATATCAAGCACCAGGCTAGCCAGGCTAAATGAGACCCTGTCTCAAAAAACAGGCAAGGCAAATACGATAGAGGAAATCGTGCTATTGGCTTCAACGTGGATGGACTTCCAGACACCATATATAGAAACTAAAAGAGGACAATCAGAAGAGACAAGTATTGTTAGAAAGTTGCTTCCAGAAAGGCCCTAACTTATACCCAGAGAAAAGGAAATGACAGAGGTGCAGGTCTAGACGGACTTCTAAACACTCAACCACTGCTGCATTAACAATGGTGAAGACAGCACCTGTTTTGTGGTTTCAAATGTGAATGCAATATGTACTTATATTCCTTCTCACATGAAAATGTTAATACCAGTTTAAAGCAGAAGAATGATATTGCAATTATATAGGAGTATGCAACTTCTAATACTGAAATATTTAGAAATAAAACTGGTGTGTTAATGGCCAAACTAATCAGGCAGCAGGGCACATCAGGGTAGAACTTATTATCAGAAAGAACATCTGTAAGAGGGGCTATGGGTGGGAGAAGGAACTATAACTCTCCTCTCTAATACATGTTTGAAGCAAAAGAGTAAAAATCATCACATGACATGGTCACCAATGAATTCCAGAGAAAAATACAAAATAACTTGCACAGGAAAACTGTCAGTTCCAGTCATGTGAAGTGTATTTTAAGAGGTAAAGCAATATAAGCTCCATGTATGGTCCAGAGAAGATGGCAAAGGGGCCACCAACCCCCAACGTTTATATCAGCAGTGCTCACTAGGACCAGGCCCTCTCACCAAACAGCTGCACATGAAAATTTCAGAGGAAAGTGGGAAATAGTCTCTTCCTTACACTAGAAAGGACTGGCCTGCATATACCCTGATAGTTGAGTGACAAGCGGACAGGAAAAAGCGAGTCCCTGGGGAAGGAAGCTTCATGCCTAGGGCAGGACAAGCAAGTTTAGCACACTCTTCCTGGCAGTGCTCAGCTGAAAAGTCACTAGTTTATTTTTGTAATTTTCTATTTAATATTCTCAGATCATTGTTGATGTAATACAAGTAATAAAACCTCAGCAGTTATAAATGTGGGGTATGGAGGACTGCCGTTCACTCTACTATTTATCCCCAAACACACAACAGCCAAATAGGAGGAATACAGGTTAAAAGGCTCCAGTGGGTGGTAATGGCTGCTGGGGATGGGATGTCCTTTCTCTTCAAAAGTGTAGCCACTGGAAAGCTGCCTCAACTCCAGCAAATAATCCTACACCCATTCACCAAAATAAACCATGATTAAGCCTATGGTTAATGCAATGGTGCACACACGCCTTCATGCCCAGCACTCAGGAGGCAGAGGCAGGGCCGATTTCTTTGAATTCTACCTCAACCTAAGCTAACAGGAAGACCCAATCTCAAAAAGAAGAAAAAGAGGGGGTTCGGGTGGTACATTCATATGTTAGAGAGAAGGATTATGCCAGAGGGGGGGAGGGGGTTAAAAGAGGAAAATGAAACAGATGTCAAAATGCATTATACACACAGATTGTCAAATAAATTTTTAATTGAAAAAAATTCTAAGACAGGGAACAAAGGCACCCCAAACACACAATATTAAAGTAGGATAAAATCATTCTGAATTTTAGTTTGTGAGATCACTTAGCCTATAGCACAAATAAATCTTGGGAATTTAATACAACTCTACTATTGAATTACCACAAGTCACCAAATAGGAAATGTGGTGATTGTTACATAACAGCTGAGATTTATAATTCAAAGTCAAAGACTTCTAAACCTTTCTAAAGAGATAAAGGTGTCTTCCACCTAAAGTTAACAACTAAATAAAAATGTAAAATATTATATATTTAGCTGCATATTAACTAGTAGTGCTAAGATTAAAGCCACCACTGTGGCGCACATCTTTAATCCCAGCACTCCGGAGGCAGAGGCAGGCGGATTTCTGAGTTCAAGGCCAGCCTAGTCTACAGAGTGAGTTCTAGGACAGTCAGGGCTACACAGAAAAATCCTGTCTTGAAAAACCAAAAAAAACCCCAAACAAACAAACAAACAAAAAACCCTAAAAAAACATCCCTCCCCCAATTTTAATGTCCTTTATCTTTCTGCATGTCCCTGGTCCCCACATCAGTCCTGTTTGCTTTCAGTACAAAGCAGAAGTGAGACTGCAGTATTGGGTTCAGGAAGTGGTTGATTCTGGGGCAGCAATGTAAGTGTGTGATACAGTGTTTCTGATACAAACTTAGCATTATATTTTAAAATACAACTCCTTTGCCAGTATTTTCATGATGAAAAAAAAACTTGTTAGTGAAGTTTACATAAACTTGATTATTTTGTATACTTATGCATGTGATATGTAATAATTAGGAAATATTTAAAAATAAACAAAATTATACAGGAAAAATCTCACCAATATGTTAAGTATTAGTAATCATATTAATCATAGCTAATGTTGACTATAGTAATTGCTATATTGCTTACATATTAATAATATAATATGTAATTATTGTTAACAATCATGTTAATTTTTATCCAGTATTTTAATTATATTTAATAGTAAATAATAAAATGACACGTAATTAAGTATATTAAATATAGAATTTGGTTCTCTGATACAACGTCTCTCTATGTATGTGGTATGTACGTACGTATGTATGTATATAGCACAGGATGGCCTTCAATTCAATTTTCCTTTTGCAGCCTTCAAGTGCTGAGATTACAGTGTACCACCTGCCCCTCCAGAGCACAGTTCTGGATGTCCAGGATACCCGGAGCCAGTGCTCCTCTGTGATCTAGAAAGGGATGAGTGCTGTGTTTATTTCTTCTCCCCCCCCCCCCCCCAAACCAGCTAGGTTATCAGGAAGTTTAGTGTTATGTTTTCCAATTGTTTTTTGCTGGGGGTGGGGTGGGGTAGGGATGTTGGCTCAAGTTGGCCTTGACCTAACCATGCCATCAACGTGACCTGACACATGTGCTTTCTGGGCTTCTGAGTTGCCAGGATGACTGACTTAAGGTCCACATTTCCTTTAAGTATTTAAAGCCTTGTGTGAGCGCCACACCCTGACTCAGCATTTGTTTGGCTGCATTTGATTTATGTATGTTATTTGGTTAAATTTTTGATTGGATACCATTTCTTGGTGTGGTATAGTCTTGCTTTTTTCTCTGTAAGTGCTTAAAAAATGAAAACAACACAAACTACAGTTTGGTTACCTTTAAAAATGTAGGTATAGGGGCTAAAGAAGTAATAGTGTCATGGCCTCTGTGGCCTCCTTGGATACCAGGCATACACATGGTGGACAGATATACATGATGGCAGATACCCATTAGATAGAAAGAAATACACTTTGTTTGCATGCGTGTTTGTGTGTAAAATAGGCAGTTTAGAGTGTACTTTGTAATCATCTGAGATTATTTACCATGGTTCTTCTGATTGACATCTCTGCCAGAAGGTGTTATGAAGACTATATGCAGGTCCTTTAAATGTTCCAAGAGTAATTTCTTGCTTCACAGATAAGTTTGTGAACCTGTTCTATCAGTCTTAGCTCCATTTTTTAATTGATGTTCTGATTCTTTAGTTATTCCACAACAATGTGAAATCTAACTTCATTTAACAAGACTTCTGAGCTTAGAACCATGAGGCTGGCTCTGTTGGGGCCATTAGTTTCTATAGAATTGAATGCTTAATCATAACTGTTTGTTTTCAAGTACATCTAAATGTTCCGGTGGGGAGGTATAGAAAGGGAATGGAAGGCTACACATACTGACTACCTTTTGAAGAGTAATTGTGGAGGTTTGGGGGAGCGTATCAGCCCCATTCTTTGTTGATGTGTGGACAGGCTTTGAGAAGGACAGGTTTGTTCTGCTCAGTATTTCCTAGATGACCTGTGGCAGAGACACAGCCCAGCCCCACTCCCTGGTGCACACCGTTGCTTTGTATGGAATTGTCCAGAAGCTCAGAAAAGTTGAAAGGTCTGTCCAGGTACTGTACACCAGGAGTTGATCATCCTGGAAGAGCAACCTAAGTAAGACTTTGTTTATGTTTGTGTGTGTCTGTGTTTCATTCTCTGCCTCAGTTCTCTAGGTAGGACTTAAAGCACCATGATGAATAAGAATTGAGAGAATAGGGTCCCTATTTCCAGGAGAAATAGGGTCACTTGTGTCAGTTCAGATTTTAGAGGAGTGTTTCTCCCATTTAGTACAATGCTGGCCATAAGTTTATTGTATACAACCTTTGTTAGGCTGAGATATGCTCCTTCTAATTCTTGGCTTTTTTTTTTTTTTTTTTAAATGAAGGAGTTTTGTCCTTAATTCTCTTTATGTGCTGAGCTGCACTTAGAGTTTTGTGTATGTTGAACCAACCTGCATCTCTAGGGTAAAATCAAGTTTGGTGTGTGATCTTAAAAAGTATTTTTGAATTTGATTTGTACGAATTTTATGAGAGTTTTTACATATGTGTTTGTTGGGGAAATTATCTGTGGCTTGATCTGGGTAGTTATTCAGTACGGGTAACAGTGTAATGCTGTTGTAGTAGAATGAGTTGGAGGAGCCTACATGCTAGGAAGGGAGAACTCTGACAAGAGAGAGTCTATCCTGAACTTGACAGGGATGACAAGGAATGACAAGAGAGAGTCATCCCTTTTCTCCTGGAAAAGTGTATCAAAGTTACCAGTTGGGTAGAATTTGCCCGGACATCTACCTGAATGAGAACTTCTTTTTCTGAGAAGCTTTCCAATTGCTTGTTTCAATAGCACTGATACTAAGTTGCTTATATCATTTTAATTCTCCTAGGTACTACATGGGTTAGAAACTTACCGATTCCATGTAGAGTTTTTTAGAGTATAAATGTTTACAGAATTTCTAAATGATTGGCTTATTAAATTGAAAGCTGTACTAACCCTACCCCCCACCCCTTTACTACTAGATATATTCATTTTCTCTTTTTTCTTCTGGCCAGTTTGTTATTCTTTGTGGGTGTTTTTTTTTTTTTTTTTTTTTTTCCCTCTTAAAGAATTAGTGCAGTTTGACTGATTGGATGTATGGTTGTTTATAGCCTTAGTTTCACAGATTTCTGCCTTAATCTTTCTCTTAGTCAGGGTTTCTATTCCTGCATAAATATGACCAAGGAGCAAGTTGGGGAGGAAAGGGTTCATTTAGCTTACACTTCCATGTTGCTTACACTTCCTTCTATCACCAAAGGAAGTCAGGACTGGAACTCAAGCAGGTCAGGAAGCAGGAGCTGATGCAGAGGCCATGGAGGGATGTTCTTTACTGGCTTGTTTCCCCTGGCTTGCTCAGCTTGCTTTCTTATAGAACCCAAGACTACCAGCCCAGAGATGGCACCACCCACAAGGAATCCTCCGCCCTTGATCACTAATTGAGAAACTGCCTTACAGTTGGATCTCATGGAGGCATTCAAAACCAGCCAGTACAATCTCAACACTGTCTACCACCTGCCGTTTTGTTTTTGTTTTGATTACTCTTACTGTTTTTCCAGGACATTGGAGTACATTGTTAGTTGATTTGTGATCCCCCTCCGTTGCTCGTTGCTCGCTGGCCAGCAGCTCACATGGACAGGGTACACCTGAGTGGCAGGCCAGAGCTGAAAGAGAGGGAAACTAGGCAGAAGAGAGAAAAATGGAGCTAAGTCAAGGTTCCTGATCAAAGCTCAAATGTTTAATGGCAAATGCACTTATAAAGTGGGGGGTGGGGTGGGGGTGGGGAAGGCCCATTCCCACCAATTCATCCTTGGAGTCAGCTGCAGATGACCCTGGTGCAGGATAGGGTGTAGTCTCCGGAGGCCTCTCAGCAGGTAGCAGTATCTTGAAGGGGAACAGCAGCAGTGGCTGTACAATAGAGTGATCTAGGGAGGAAGGCTCCACCCTGGTAATCTCCTTAGTGGCAGCAGGATCAAGGTCTGGCTCAGCCTGCTTCAGGCTGGGGGGAGGTTACACCCCTCCCCAAGTAAGCACTCTCTATAAACTGTCCTCTTAGAACTGCCTTAGCTGTCTCACATGACCTAGCTTTTATTAGCTTTCATGTCCATGATCTAGAGGCTCTTTTCTTTACTGAGGTTCTCAGTGGTCATCTTAGGGTGTGTTGTTCTGTCTCCATGTATTCCTGTAGCTTCTTTAGTTTTCTAGTAATTGGTTTCTAATTTTATTGCATGTTGATCTGATGGATAAGAGCGGTTAATTTGATTCTTTTGCTTTTGGTAATAGTTGGTTTGTGGTCTGCAATGTGCTCTATATTAAGTTTTCCTTGGCTGTTGAGACTTTGTTTCTGTTGGAGTCTCTCTGCTGTAGGTAGTGGTTGCACACACTATCTATGCTGTAGTTTAGCTCCTGGTTTTCTTTGCTGGTTTTCAGTCTGGATTCTCCCATCTAAGATGAATTTGAAGCATTGAAATCCCCAATTCATCTTACATCAGGACCTGTCTGACCTTTTCTGTTCTCTGTTGTTTGTATGAGATTGGAGCCTTAATGTTTCGTAGATTAGTATTTACAGTTGTTACATCTTAATAAATTGTTACCTTTACTAAACATGTGACCTTTTTTATGTCTGACTAGAGTTGTCAGAGTAGCTGTGCTGCCAGTTTTCAGTTTTTGTTTTCTTGTTAGATTGTTTTCCATCCTTTGGCTGTCAGTCTATGAGTATCTTTAGCCATAGATAAGTTCCTTGGAGAAAAGGTTGATTCCAGTTTAGTCAGTCAGTCTTGTCTCATTTTGGAGAAGTTGAAGTCATG
The DNA here is from genome assembly GCF_978045245.1 of Mus caroli. Taxonomy (NCBI): domain Eukaryota; kingdom Metazoa; phylum Chordata; class Mammalia; order Rodentia; family Muridae; genus Mus; species Mus caroli. The sequence continues at coordinate 139,835,065 of NW_028227258.1, read as the reverse complement.
CTTTTTGGTTTTTTGTTTTAGGTTTTTAGAGACAGGAGTTCATGTTATCCCAGGTAGCCTCGAGGTCACATTTTAGCAGACACTGGCCTTGAATTCCTGATCACCCTCCCTCTGCTGCGCAAATGCTAGTAAGCCACCACATCCTGGTGTCTAAAAAGGAGTATTTGGGCTTTGTTGTTGTTGTTTGGGACAAGGACATTTCAGCCTTGATAATTCTGTGCCAGCCTAGAATTGTTATGCAGAACACTCTGGCCTCAAATGTGTAGAACCACTTCTGACTCTCCTTCCTGAATGCAGAGATTAAAGTCCTGCACCAGCACACCTAGCCTATTCCTGCTAGTGCATCTGTGTTAAACAGTAAGCCTAATAGTCATCAAATATTTGAAAAATATTACTTATATTATTATATAATAAAAATTATATACTTATAAATTATATTTATATTATAAATTAAAATTATATAATTATAAATTATATAATAAAAATATTATTGTATTATTGAAAAAAGATTTCCCCTTTATCTGTTTCATGTCATGTGACTGTGCATGGAACAGTACATGCCACAGTGCACACACCATGCTTCTGCTTCCACCATAGATTCAGGCATGTTGACATCCTCTTCTCTTACCCATTCTGACAATTGTAAGATGGAATCTCACAATAGTTTTGATTTGCATTGCCTTGATGGCTATGGGTGGTAAGCATGCCTATTAGTGCTTCTTGGTCATTTGAGTTTCCTCTGTTGAGAATCCACTGCTTAGAGCTGTATCTCATTTTTTTAATTAAATTATGTGGTTTGTTGCTATCTAGTTTTTGAGTTCTTGATATAGTTTGGGTGTTAGTCCTCTATCAGATGTGGTATTAGAATGCCAAAATCTTTTGGCATTCTGTGGGCTTCTGTTTTGTCCTATTGACAGTGCCCTTTGCCTTACAGAAGCGTTTCAGTTTCAATTTATTAGTTGTTTTAGTGTCTGTGCTATCATTGTTCTGTTCAGGAAGTTGTCTCCTTTGCCAGTATATTCAAGGCAATTTCCCACTTTCTCTTCTGTCCGGTTCAGTGCATATGGTTTTATGTTGAGGTCTTTAATCTACTTGGACTTGAGTTTGGTGCAAGATGATAAATATTTATCTATTTGCATTCTTCCACATTCAGACATCCAGTTTGACCAGCATCATCTGTTGAAGATGGGTTCCTCACCCCATCCCCAACTGGTATTTTTGGCTTCTTTATCAAAACATCAGGTGGCAAGAGGTGTCTGGATTTATGTCTGGGTCTTCATTTCTATTCGGTTGGTCATCATGTCTGTTTTTGTACCAATAGCATGCTGTTTTTATTACTATAGCTTTGTAGTGTAACATGAAATTGAGAGTGGTGAGATCTCCATTTAGGATGGTTTTAGCTATTCTTTGGTTTTTGTTTTGTTTTGTTTGTTGCTTGGTTAGAGTTACCCCAAGATATTTTATATCATTTATGGCAATTGGGAAAGGTGCTGTTTCCCTGTTTTTTTGTTTTGTTTTGTTTTGTTTTGTTTGTTTTGTTTTTGTTTTTGTTTTTTTGTGGGGGTGGGGGTGGGGAGTTGTTTTTGTTTTTTCCCAGTTCATATGTCATTTTACATAGGAGGACTACTGCTTTTTTGAGTTAATCTTATATACAGCCAGTTCCCCTGAAGGTGTGAAAGAACCTAGTCGGGAAACCTCCACTCAATTTCCTCGGCATGCACCCAAAGAATCACGAGAGACCGTCTTGATGCAAACACATGAGGTAGTTTAATGACGGAGCTCTGGATCGACATGTATCTCACACAGGAGATGATGGATGTCAGCCGCGTGGCTTGAAAGCTAGCGGTTTTTATAGAAAAGGGTCTGGGACTGGGGGAGGAATTGGCGTGGTTTCACATGATTGGTTCATTTAAACATCAGCAGGGAGGAATTGGCACAGTTTCACATGATTGGTTCATTTAAACATCAGCAGACTGTACATGCAGATCGAGGTAACAACAGAGCATCTGGTTAACATTTAACCCATGTCAGAAGGGCAAGAGATAGGGAGGCACTGGGCCAGTCCGGACATGTCATTCTCTTTATCTTTATGGCCAAGCAGCCTCAGGAATGTCTTAATGATGGGCCTGCCCGGGCATGTCCTGGCCTGTTTTGCTATGTTCTCAGCCCCAGGTTTCAAAGCTCACAAACAACTCTTTGGGCTATTTGACATAAATTACATGAATCACAGGTCTCAAGTTTTATTTTCTTTTAGGTGTTTATTATAGAATTTTCAGGATTGATACTATCCTATTTTCTATAAATAGGGATACTTTGACTTCTTCCTTTCCAGTTTGTATTCTCTTGATCTTCTCTAGTTGGCTTATTGTTTCAGCTAATACTTCAAGTATGATATTAAGTAGATAGGGAGAGAGTGTACAGCCTTGTTTTGTCTCTCATTTAGTGGAATTGCTTTGAGTTTCTCTCCATTTAATTTGATGTTGGCTTGGCTTACTGTAAGTTGCCTTTCTTATATTTAGGTATGTCCCTTTTATCCCCAATCTCTCTAAAATTTTTATCATGAAGGGTTATTAGATTTTGTCAAAGACTTTTTGATATCTAATAAGATGATCATGTGGTCTTTCCTTTTCTTTCAGTTTGTTTATATAGTGGATTAGAGTGAGAAATTTTCCTATGTTGAATCATTCATGCATCTCGGGATGAAGCCTAATTGATCATTGTGGATGATGTTTTTGATGTGTTCTTGTATTCAGTGTACGAGTAGTATTTTTTGAGGATTTTACCATCTATGTTCATAAAGAAAATTTCTTTTTGTTGAATTTTTGGTTATCAGGATAACTTTTGCCTCTTAAAATAAATTTGGCAGTATTCTTTATGTTTGTATGTTGTGGAATAATTTGAAGTATATTGGCCATAGTGTGTCTTTGAAAGTTTGGTAGAATTCTGTGATAAAACCATCTGGCCCTGAGCTTTGATTGTTTGGGGGACTTTTAAAAACTGCTTCTATATCCTTAGGGGATATAAGTCTATTTAAGCTGTTTATCTAATCTTGATTTAATTTTAGTATGTAGTATCTAATAAGAAAATTATCTGTTTCTTTTAGATTTTCCAATTTTATGGAGTACAAGTTTTTAAAGTATGACCAAATGATTTTTGGGATTTCCTAGGTGGCTGTTGTTATGTCTCCCTTCTCTTCTCTAATTTTGTTGATTTGGATACTCTCTCTCTGTGTTTTGTTTTGGTAAGGGTTTATTGATTTTTCTCAAGGAACCAAGTCGTTGTTTCATTGATTCTTTAAATTGTTCTATTTGTTTCAATTTTCAACCCTAAGTTTGGCTATTACTCTTGGATATGCTTGCTCTTATATTATTTATTTATTTTTAATCTAGCTTTCTGTGCTGTTAATTTGCTAGTATTCGATCTCCCCATTTTCTTTATTCAGGCACTTAGTGCTATGAATTTTCCTCTTAGAACTGCTTTCATCGTATCCCTTAAGTTTGTGTATGCTGTATATTTATTTTTTCTTGAATTCTAGGATGTGTTTAGTTTCTTTATTTCTTATTTTTCTTCCTTGACTCAGTAATCATTCAGTTTCCATGAGTTTGAAGGTTTTTTTTTTTTTTTTTTTTTTTTTTTTTGCTATTTCTGTTGATGAAATCCAGCTTTAATCTGTGGTGGTCTGATGGGATGCGGGGGATTATTTCAATGTTATTGCGTCTGCTGAGAGTTGTTTTGTGACCAAGTACATGGTAGGTTTTAGAGAATTGTTTGTGTGAAGCTAACAGTGTATATTCTTTTCTGTTTGGGTGAAACATTTTGCTACTATTTATCAGGTTCCTTTGGTTCATGATATCTTTGTATAGGTTTTGTCTGCATTATGTGTCCATAGCTAAGAGTGGTGTATTGAAGTTCATGTGAGGATACATGTATGATTTAAACTTTAGTAGTATTGCTTTACAAACTTTGGTGCCCTTGTGTTTGGGGCATAGATGTTAAGAATTGAAAAATCATCTTGGTTGATATTTCCTTTGAGTATGAAAGATCCCTCTCAGTCTCTTTTGTTTAACTTTGATTTGAAGTCTATTTTGTTAGATATTGTAATGGTTATATTAGCTTGTTTTATAGGTCCATTTGCTTAAAAATAACTTCTTCTAACCCTTTACTCTGAGGTAAGGATGGTTCCTGTTTTTACATTGATATGTTAGTGTCTTTTTTTGGGGGATTAAGACCATTGATGTTGAAAGATACCAATAAGGAATGACAGTTAATTTTTGTTATTTTGTTGTTGTTGCTGCTACTGTTGTTGTTGGTGGTGGTGGTGGTGGCTGCGGCGGCGGTGGTGGTGGTGGTGGTGATGGTGGTGGTTTGTGTCTGTGCCCATGTGTGTGTATGTGTGTCTATCTGTTCTTTCTTTGGAATTTTCTGGTGTGAGATTATTTACTGCATTTATTCACTGCATTTATTTATTTATTTATTTATTTATTTATTTATTTATTTATTTATTGTTTTTCGAGACAGGGTTTCACTGTGTAGCCCTGGCTGTCCTGGAACTCACTCTGTACACCAGGCTGGCCTCGAACTCAGAAATCTGCCTGCCTCTGGCTCCCGAGTGCTGGGATTAAAGGTGTGCAGCTCTGCTTTTATTTTTGTGGGTGTAGTTAATCTCCTTCGGTTGGAGTTTTCCTTCTAATACCTTCTGTAGAGCTGGATTTTTTAATAGATATTATTTAAATTTAACTTTATGATGAAGTATTTTGTTTCCTTATTGTATGGTGATTAAAAAAATGTGCTGGTTATAGTAATGTGAGCTGGCTTCTTTTGTCTCTTTGAGTCTGCAGGACATCTGGTGAGGCCCTTCTAGCTTTTAGAATCTCAGTTGAGAAGTCAGGTATATTTCTAATATTTCTGCCTTTATATGCTACTTGGCCCTTTTCCCTTGCAGTTTTCAATATTCTTTGTTCTGTGTGTTTAGTGTTGTAATTATTATGTGGCAGGGGGACTTTCTTTTCTGGTACAATATATTTGGTGTTCTGTTAGCTTCATGTACCTTTATAGGCATGTTCTTCTATAGGTTAAGAAATTATTTTTTCTGAGATTTTGTTAAACAATACTTTCTGGACATTTGAGTTGGGATTCTTTTCTTTACTCTATTATTCTTTCGTAGTGTCCCAGATTCCCTTGATGGTTTGTGTCAGGAATTTTTTTAGCTTTAACTCCCTCTTCCCCCCCCCCCCCTTTTGGGTTTTCTGAGACAGGGTTTGGAACTCAATTTGTAGACCAGGCTGTCCTTGAACTCAGAAATCCACCTGCCTCTGCCTCCCAAGTGCTGGGACTAAAGGCATGTGCCACCATTGCCCTGCTAGCTTTAACTTTTTCTTTGACTAATGTATCTATTTCTTTATTGTGTCTTTAACCCCCAAGATTTTATTTTCCTTCCATCTCTTGCATTCTGTTGATGATGCTTGTGTCTGTAGTTCCTTTTTACACACCTAGATTTACCGTTTCCAGAATTCCCTCAGCTTGTGTTTTCTTTAGTGCTTCCATTTCCATTTTTAGGCCTTGAACAGTTTTATTCATTTCATTCAATTTTTTTTTCCTGGTTTTCTTTATGGGGTTTGGCTATTTCCTTCACTATAAAGTTGGTGTTAAGGTTGTTTCCCTGTCCTTCAGCTGTGTTGGGATAGTCAGGGTTTGCTGTAGTAGCATGGTTGAGCATTGATGATGACATAGTGTCTGGCTTTTGTTGGTTGTGTTTTACACTAGTGTCTAGATATCCCCGTGTGCGGTGATTGTAGGTCTAGATGAGTTTGTCTTTGTTGGATGGGTAGTTTGTTCCTTGCTTTGTTTTCTTTCTGGTCCTCTAGCAGGAGTGGCCTATTGTTGAGTAGAAGGACTCCATCTGAATCGGGGGCTGGACTTCTGACAGCAGAGATGGCCTCTGGTCAAGCAGGGGTTTTTGCCTGAGTTGGGGGCCAGACTTGTGGCAGCTGGTGTGGCCTTGGTGTAGCCCAGGGTCTTCCTTGTGAGTTGCAGGCAGTAATATGGTGATGAGGAGGGGCTGGGTAGGCACTGAGAGATTGGAGGTGGTCTGCTGGTGGCAGTGGACCTTGGGTTTCTGTGTGTCAGTGTGGCCTCTGGTGAAACAGGGAACTTTAGCTGGAGGTATGTGGGTCAGGACAGGATGACTAGGAGGGAGAGTGGTGCAGAGGAAGTGTTGATGGCCCCTGTGCAGGGGGCTTTCCTGGGGATCTGTGTGGCTAGGTAGACTGGTAGACTTCACTGGCCGTGTGGGCTGGGATATAGCCAGTTATTACTCTTTTAAAAATTTTTTATGTTGCTTAAAGGAAGCATCAAATTTATATAAATGTGGCATACTTTGGGGGGATATGGAATGGTGGTGGTGCATTTCTTGTCAGGCAAAGCTGCATGAGGATGATCTAGCTCCTCCTTCCCAGCTGCTGAAACCAAGCAGAGCACCAGAGTGTGCTCCGGAGCTGACATGAGGAGAGGGACAAGGTTCAGAGCCGAGGTGGGTGTATTGATTAAATTGTTCTCAGTTTTCAATTTTAATTATATTAATTATGCATAATGACTTTTAGTAGGATGTTTTCAGGTATGCATTTTGATCTCCACCATTACCTTCTCTCTTTTTGTTTTTTTAATTTTTTTAGATTTATTTATTTATTATATGTAAGTACACTGTAGCTGTCTTCAGACACTCCAGAAGAGGGAGTCAGATCTCGTTATGGATGGTTGTGAGCCACCATGTGGTTGCTGGGATTTGAACTCCAGACCTTTGGAAGAGCAGCCGGGTGCTCTTACCCACTAAGCCATCTCACCAACCCACCATTACCTTCTCTTAAACTCCTCATTTCCTTTGCTCCCTTTCTTCTACCCAGCTAGCCTTTCTTGGACTACCATTGCTTTTATGTCTCCCTCCCTCCCTCCCTCCCTCCCTCCCTCCCTCCCTCCCTCCCTCCCTCCCTCCCTTTCTCCTTCCCTCCCTTCCTTCCTTAAATGATGGAGTGACCGCATATATTTAATTAGTTTCTATAGGAGCGTGGACAATTTACTAGTGGCTACAAGTAAAATGTTTCATCCTCCCGAGCTCCTCTTCTACCAACTGTTAAACTGCTTCTACATGCTTAAGGCGGGGATGGAGGCGTGGGGAGGGGAGAGCAGAGGTTAGTAAGTCCCTCCTCCCAGAATAATGTTTGGAAGCGAGTCACATAAAGTTTGTACAAGATTCGTGGTGATAGTGACTGGGGCTATGGGTTTGGGGGGTGGAGTGCTGGGGGTGACAGTATGCAGGTGAGAAGTCCTACTGTTATTGAGAGTTAAAATATTGTTATTTCAGAAAAGACTTCTTTTAAAACCATTTTTTTAAAAAACTGTAACTTCTTATTTTTTAAATGTTTCTTAAAATATTTTTTTCTTATTCTGTTGTAATTTCATAGAAAGATGTGTTACTCTCTGCCCGTCTTTGCACACTATATTGTCTAATGATGTTTCTCATTTCAGCCTTGATAATTCTGTGACTCTTTGCTAGTCATGACTCTGAGGCTGATTTCTTTCTGCCTAGGGCATCTCTGATTAATTTTCATGGCATCTTCTCAGGCTTAGCATTTGTTACCGTGGTCCCTTTCTCCCTTTGGTTTGTATGTTGAGTACTTTGGAGTTCCATCACCTCTGGACAGTGTTAATTTAAATTTTGGCTCAAATATCAGATATTACAATAGGCAATGAAGATGTGAAGATGTGTAGGCATGGAATCTAGGCTCAGTCCTAGCCATTGGTGGTGAGTAGTGTCTACCAGCCTTTGGAGCCTACTGGCAGTGCTGGGCCTCTGAGGGGTTCCTCAGGATCTCAAAAAGATCCTACCATAATTGATACATTGGTGTTCACGGGCACATTACTAGGTGAGTTTGTGTTGGTTCATACAGAGTTTAGGAAGCCACACCAGCAACTCTCTAGGTTGGGTATTTTCTCTTACTTTCTACTGCCTGTATTTCATGATTTAGTTTGGCCTTTTTGTTTTTCCCCTCCTGCATAAGGCATGAGTTTGAGGCAGGGTCTTGCTTTGTTGCTCAGGCTAGGCTGGGCTCAGGTGATAGTTGCTCCCCCCTTCTCGGCCTCCTTGGTATAGGAGTCAGGTGTATGCCAGCAGGTTTTATATCTCAGCTTTTAAAACTGAAAGTAACTTAATCAAATATTAAAGGTTGAAAATGGGAAGGTATGTCACTGTGGTGTGACTGTGTGCTTTATAGATGTAGAGAGTTTTAACTGGGGAGAAGGAGCAGTGGCTCCTCGGCAGCAGACATGCCACAAATGTTACTGAGTGTTTGGACAGCCCAGGACCCAGAACATGAACCCTGAAAATACCTTTGTGACAAACCCAAGCCAGCAGGAGCCAGAGCAAGTGTCTGGAGTCCAGGAACAGGCTTCTTTGGCACAGGAGTTAAAAAGGTGTTAAATTTATACACTGTGATAGAGTAATACGTAAGGAAGGAGGAGGTGTGGGTAGAACCCATGCAGAGTGAGGTACCCCACTACTGTGCTCTGAGCTCTGCTGATGGGTGTTGTTGTCCCCACTCTATGGTGGTGAAGACTGGAGAACACACTACTGTGAGCCTGCAGTGGAGAGCCGAGCAACAGCAGGACTAGTCTGTCTAGCAGCTAGGATTCAGCTTAAAGCTTGATGTGGGCTTGCTCATTGCCACTGTGGTTTTGGTATTAAATGTAAGGAAACGCTGAAGCTTTGTGAGCATTTTAGTTTTTGTGTATGTCTGAAATTTTTCATAAAATGTTATAAAAACTAAAGACTAGTAGGGGGAGGTGTCTCAGTCAGGTTCTTTTGTTAGTGGAAGTTTTATTCAGTTCTCACAACTGGAATAAATTTATTAATAGCTCAAGTGATTCATTGGCAATAGTTTTCATTCTGTTCTTAGCTCCAAACTACTGGGTTTGAGAAAAATACAGAACTGTGAGTAACGATGGGAGTGAGAAGACAAAACACATTTGCTTAACTAGTTTCTTAAGGTCAAGAATTTGATGAAAGTGGTCAGTTAAAACCTGAGAATGTTAAGTAAAGAATGCAGAGATGAGCACTATGTAACTTCTACATTGTGAGAAGTCTTAGGCTGCTTATCTATTAAGGAGTGAATCTCTTACTGTATTTTATTTATAAACTAAATTGCTGGATAAGAGAGAAATATAAAGTATGTGTCTGATGTGTTAACATCTGCTCTTTCAGGCTGACTGGGGCCTTGTAGACTCCTTGGCAGATAGGGTATGCTGCTTGCTGTGTTTCAGAAGGATAATAGAAAGAATGAAACCTTGCATGCAGCATCTCCTTGGAGTGGATGGATACCACTTGCTTAGGTTCAACTGAGACTGGTAGAAGACCCAGTAGTTGGGATCTCAAGTGAAGAGGTTTCAAAAATGCTATCATAAGTCATGATTTTACTTTCTGTTTACTGTCTTACTTGACCAAATTATCAGCTATAAATTGAGTTTAAGACAATTTTTGATATGCTATATGAATTTTTATGCTGAAATTATTGAAGTTGAGATGACAAGATTTTACTTTAAAATAGTCTGTATTTTAGGTAGCCAGCAAGAGGGTCAGTGGATTGAGTGTTTGCTATCCAGCTGTGAGGGTGTGGGTTTGGATCCTAGAAGTCACACGTAAAGCTGGTCAGGAGCACACATTTATGCTCTCAGTACTAAGATGATAGTACTGGCAAATCCTGGGTCTCAGTGGCCAGTCATTTTAGTCAAGTTGTTGAGCTTTTATTGAGAGACTATCTCAGAACACAAGCTGGAGAAAGAGCATTTGAGGAAAGCTTCCATCATGGACCTGGAATACCTGCATAATGCGCGCGCATGCGTGCACACACACGAACATGTACATGTGTGACACATGCAAGTCTGCATTTAGACTTTAGGTGGCAGTTTGTTACTGAACTCAGTGACACACTTAGCTAATAATGTAAGTAATCACAGTTGGTTTGTGTGGTTCTTTTACAGGGCTGAGGCTGAGAGGCACGCTGCCACTAAAACCACGCATTGCTCTGATGTCCAACTTTATTCTTCCCTTAGGAAAACTATCTTTTTTTTTAATGTATATTTGAGATAAAATTTGCTTAACTGTTAATTCTATCACCTCTATTCTATTAAGTTTACCTTTCCTAGTTCTGAAACGTGTTTCCAGTGACACTGAGATGTAGTAATTTTCTTAAGGTAAACAACAAGAACTTTTTTTAAAAAGTGAGGGGGTTCTGATATGCTGCTGACTATCCTCACATTTGCCTTGTATCTAAGGCTGGCCCTGAACTTGGCATCTTGCATTCATCTCATGGTGCAGTCAGTAGATGAGGCTCTGGAATTTTTTCTTCACTGTCTTAAAACTTTGTTGCTATGAAGAGACACCATGACCAAGGCAGGCAACTTTTATTTAAAAAAAAAAAAATTAACTGGTGCTGGCTTACAGTTTCAGAGGTTCAGTCCATTGTCATCATGGCGGGAAGCATGGCAGTATCCAAGCAGACATGGTACTGTAGGAGCTGAGAGTTCTACATCTTGATCCAAAGGCTCAAGATGTAGAACTCAACTAGTAGGAGACTCAGTTCTGCAAGCAGCTAGGAGGAGGGTCTCTTCCTCACTGGGCATAGGACTTCAAAATATTCCCCCGCACACTTCCTCCAACAGTGGCCTCCTAAAACTGCCACTTCCCATGGGCCAAGCATATTTAAACTTCTATCCTCCACTATCCCCCTAAAGTAGGAAATTTAGCCAGGAACAATCCAGTGGGTGTACCAGTTCACACATCAACTACTTATTTAAATGCCAAAATCTTACCTGTGTGGTGATGTTTATATGAGTGACCTTGTCTGCTGATGTGTGTATGGGTGACTTCTTCCAGGACAGTGTGACCTAAGGGAGCACAAACTAAGGAACTTGAGTTTGTAACCAAGAACCTATTTGAAAATCCCACTGCTGCTCCTATAGTGAGATGGAAGAAGTGACAGTTCTCTGGAAACTCATGGACCACTTAGCCGCAGCCAACAACAAAGAGCCCTTGTCTCAAAGAAGGTGTTAGGAGAGGACTGACACCTGTACTCTTACTCACACACACATGCATGCACATGCACTCACATACACACACCAAATAATATCTTAAAGTCAAATGGAAGACAAATGGAAAAAATGATAAAGTGGCTCCCGATGGATGGAGCCCTAATAATGACCTAATAATTGTTTCAAAGATTTCTAACCCAGGATCACTGTTTCATTTCTACCATGATGACTTTATTTTACCTTTGGTTTTTTTTTTTAAGTGGAAAAATTCTATTAGTGATTTTTAATATTACTTTAGATACTATATATTACCAGGGTGAAGTATTTGGATGACTAAGAAGTGAACTGTGTGTATGCCAAGTTATTTTAAAATCACTTTCGGTAACTTGCATTAAAATGAGCTTTAAAATTATTCTTTTAAAAAATTTGATTAGCATCAATTAATTGTTTAAAATTGATTACAGTGCTTTCAGTCTTCTCTGAGTATACCTCAGGTACACTCAGGCCATAGTTTCCTGCCCCCACCACACAGGCCACTTTGTAAGCAGTCACCTGCTAACAGTGTCACATTTTTTGAGTGGTTGATTATGTCCATGTCTGCTAGAAGGTGTCCTGGGTGAATTGTGATAGATTCCTGCTATACAGTTGAGCTTGTTAGTTCTTATGCCTGTAGAGTTTTGAGTTTGTCAGTGTGAGCGCTGTGAGTAACAGATGGCTGTCTTCAGTTTCAACTGTAGTTAAATATGTTGGGCACTGGACTGTAGCTTGCATGTAAGCAGTCAGTTACAATCAGAAAACAAGGTGGAAACCACAAGGGCTGCAGCTCCCCCAGGACCTTGTTGATCTTCTGCCTATAGACCTGCTCAAAAGAGGAAGAAAGTAATGAAAGGAGAGAGGAAAGATTTCTTAATTTAGCCTTGTCAAAAAGTAAAGCCAGAATCCATTTTTGGAGATTTAGCCAGAAAAATAAAACATTGTGCATAGGAAAATGGCATCGTTAACACCGAAATGTCAGAGGCATAGTTATTTATCACATATTAAAATAAAATCTTTCTTGTCCTTTCTTCAGTAACTGAGTTTGTGACTGTTGTAAGTTCTTAGCACTACCTTTCAGTCATGTCATACTGAATGACCATGTATAGAATCCTTCAGGCCATGGTTTTGGAATTGGTGTTCATCCTGCCTGATGGTGGTGCTTGTCCATGACACTCACCAGCATTAGCAGGGTGCCCACTACCTGCAGTTAGTTAAACACTGCCACTAACACAGCACCCCCTTTGACTGCTTCTCCTTAGCTAACAACTCAGAGGATCCTTGTAGGATGACAGTAGCTTTCCTGGTCTCTCATCCCAAGAACCCCAGGGTTGTCTTCCTCATGGACATACTGTATTTTCTCTATGTACACATAGCTAAGATCATGTGTATAAATGGAAAGAAAGATCAGCAGTGAGGGAAATGGAGATTATTGTCCACCATGGTGAAGTATTGATCCTCGGTTAATGTGGGTAACTCAAATAGGGGAGTGGGGAAAGGAGAAGTGTCTTAATTCATTACCCTTATTTTCCACACAAACAAACTGTGACCTAGGTAGAGTCCTCTTGATTGAGTCTGGGATTCCATCACATCATGCAGCTTGATGTTTGTTAATTTTTGAGACAGGGTCTCAACATGTAGCAATGATTGTCCTGGAACAGGCTTGGCTTGAACTCCCAAGAGATCTACCTGCCTGTGCTTCCTAAGTGCCACTAGTCCTGCTACAATCCTGATCTTACTTGATTGAAGTAACTAATATCACACAAAGAGTGAGCTTTTAAACAAATTAAAATTTCTTAACAATTCTTAACTTGTTTTCCAATTTTAATCAACTATATAGGCAAATCAAGGTCTTTAAAAATATTTTGGGTACCAGCTGAGGGTGTAATGTTCAGTAGTACAACTTACAGAGACTAGGTCGGGTTCAGAGCCAGCTCACTGTACTGTGACACTGTACACTGCCCACAGATCTTCATTATTGCTTACTTTAAAGGTTTTATTTTGGGCACTATAGCTTCTTAATTAATTAATTTATTTATTTTTATTATTTCCCCCCAAGCCCCCCGAAGCTGAGGACTGAACCCAAGGCCTTGAGCTTGCTAGGCAAGTGCTCTACCACTGAGCTAAGTCCCCAGCCCCTTAGCGTCTTAAATTTGATCATTGTTACTTAAGGAAAAACTTTCAGTAAGGCAGCTGCTTACTGAAAGGCAACTCTTTGGTCTGACCAAGCACCATGGCTATGACAGGAAATATTGATAGGGTCTTAGTAAATTGAATTAAAAGTAAATACAAGAGTTTGGCCAAGATCTGAGACGAGATAAGAGAGCAGTTTGTGTGAGTGAAATGCCAAAAAGCCAAGAATTATCAGCCAAAAATACAGCATGCTTGGCAGCAAAACAGCCTGTGGGCACAGGGAGGAGATTGTATTTATGTTGCAAGTTGCACTTTTTGTTTTTCTACATTATGCTCACTCAGCCTCTAGTTGGCTCATGTACCACTTTGGTAGAACCTTAGCAGTCTGGGGTAGCTTGTCTGCTTTCTGATTTGGCAAACCACAGGGTCCTGTGGTCTTTGAGGCCCCTGAAGGACTATTTGTAGTTCTTGAGTGAGCTGGGTTCTTATGTTGACCTGGGTTCGTCCCACATGACTCAATCTCGGTGCCTGAAACAATGGAGTGGTTTTGACTGGGCTCATTGGGTTATAGAGGCTGAGAGGTCCTACATTCCATCTACAAATGACCAACTGAACAGGAAAGAACATTCCAGAGCCTCAGAATCAGGTGACAGATGTGAGTGTAGGTGGGGGCTTAAGTAAGGCAAGAGAACCTGGAGAGCAGTGCAGGCCTGCAGTTGAGCTGGGGGCAGACCAGTGCCTGGGCTCCAGAGGCTTAAGTGTGAGGGGAAGAGGCATGCTGACGGAGAGAGACAGCGCCTGCCACACATTTGCTGTGGATTGGGAAACAGATATAAGTGGATCATATGTAGTACACAGTGCCAACTTTAGTGTAGAAACACCTTGGGTAAATGTGCCTCTATTGATGTTCCCCTGATGATGGCTTGTTCTAGAACTGCCATATGCATATCTACTTCCCAAGTGCTGGGATTCGAGTTGTGCTTGCTCCTCCCCCCTCTGTTTTTGTGTCAGTGAAATGGCCAACCTTTAGTTTACTGTTTACTAAGGCATTGATGCTAAACAATGAATACTGTGTCACAAGGGCTGAAAGGATTTTACAATACTTATTTGTAAATACATTAAAGTTTTGGCATTCATTGCCTATCTACATTCATTTGTAAAACTTAACCTGTCTGTATACAAGTTAACAGTTGAGTTGAGATAAAATGTGTGAAGCCACACATATAGAAATATGTTAGGACAGTTTTGCTGGAAAGAGGCCTAAAGAAAGAACAGGTATAGACTGTGCTTTATTTTGATAAAGGCAAATTAATTTATGCAAATACTGTTTTGTATTATCTTACCCTAGAGCAGTGTAGTTCTCAACCTGTGAGTCGTGACCTTTTTGGCAAACCTCTCCAAAAATATTTACAATTCATAACCATAGCAGAATCACAGTTATGAAGTAGCAACAAAATAGTTTTATGGCTGGAGTCACTACAACATAAGGAATTGTCTTAAAGGGTTGCAGCATTAGAAAATTGAGAACCACTGTACTTGAACATAAGGGCTTTCAGAATGGGAGCCTGTGGCATATTGAGCCACTTATTGCAGGTAGATTTTAAGAGGTCCAGTTGAACCCAGAGCCAGGTAAGCTAGGTGAGGCTATATTGGATAAACACAGGCTGCCTTTTAGAATGCTTCTAATTCAGTCAGTTTGTCTGGAAGAGATATGTATTGGAAGGTGAGTTAAGGTGGTATTAGGACTTAAAGTGAGTGTGCTCTTAAGCACTCCTCCGTGTAAGGTATGGCGGCTGCATTCTTCTCTGCTCGGCAAGTGAAATGGCACAGTGAGGTTAAGGTCGCTATGCTCCATGTTAAAGGCTCGCAAAAAGAAACATCGATTTCCTAATTTAACAACTATTTCTTTGAAGAGTAATAGAGTAATAGTTTGGGACACAGAGGGAAGTCTCCCACGTCATTAGGTATGATGTTTGAACGATTGTCACGGGGAGAATGACATTTTTAAGTCGTTTCTGACCGAGTAGATGGCCGTTTTTAACCAGAACTCAGATGAGGGCTACCACTTGGTTTTCATGGCTGAGTTTTCATTGATTTTTACTTTTTAATTTTTGTTAGGTACTGAAGATCAAAGCCAGACTTTGCACATGCTAGGATGGTTATCTACAAGGTTGCTAAAATTGTTCAAACCCCTTCCACTTACAGTAAGAATCAAAAAATTGATTTATTTGTACTGTAATATTCCCAGAGCTAAGTAACCTTTCCCTTGATCTTATCTCCAAAAGGCCAAGATGCAGTTGAGTGACAGTATGCCTGCATATTGTTTTAACATATTACACTACTTCTGACATTTTTGAAAAGTAATAATTCGAGACTTAATTTCCTTCATTTTGTATTCTTTTAACATAGGTATTGTTTTTACAGTATACCAACATTGCCTAAACCTTATTATGGTTATATTCCTTTCATGGGAACTGATATTGACTAGTAAGGTGTTACTCTAATCTCTCTGCTGTGGTCTGTTATAAGTGTTCTCCACCGATGAAATGAGCCAGTTCAATCCAAATTAAAGTATAAAAGGTTTACTGGGAAGCTGCTTTTGGTTGGGTTCACTGGTCCCAAGAAAAGGCAATGGGGAGAGAGACAGAGGGCATGGGAAAGAGAAAGAGTATGCACACGTCGGGAGAGAGAAAATGCAGAGTGAGGGAGAGAGGAGACCAAAAATGTCTGGACTGTATCGGGAAGAGCTTCCTGGGGAAGGGAAACTAGAAAGTTCAGAGTAGAGGGCCTGGTGTGCCAGCCATGTCCTGTAACTGGTAGGAACTGAGGGATGCTGGGAGAATCTGGAGGCCAGGTCTGCTTTGATGTGTAAAATATACAGCTCAGCTGCTTGTCCTGAGACTGAGTCCCAGTCTGAACACTGTGTCTCTTCATAATTCATGTTGAAATTTAGTCTCAATGTGTTGTACTGTGGTGTGAGTCCTTGAGTAGGTGATGCACGTAGGTTTCCATATGGTCTTTTCTAATATCCTTTAGTGTTATTCTTGCCTCTATCCTTGTCTCTGCCCTTTCTGCCTATTCCTCTTGCCACTTAAACCTCCCTCCCCATCATTATTCTCCCCGCTTTATATCACTAGTACAGGTAGAACCTGGACCCTAGAAAGGGAATATTGGTGGGAAGGGAGAACAAAGATCTGGCAGGAAGAGAACATAGATGATGTGCAGGATATCTATATCTTGTGTCTAGTTTATTACTGCTGTACATTCTGCAGATAGAAGTAGTTTATAGAGGACAGTGCTATACCATGATATTAAAATCTTCAATATTTTTATCTTATTAAAAATGCTCCTTTATCACAAATTTAACCTAATTTCTTGTTTGTCTTTTAAGAAATTCTAATTAGCAGAAGGCCTGAGTTTATGTTGCTAAGTAATAGTGGAATGTCTTAGTGGCTACTGGGATGAAGGCTTAATTTGCTCAGATGGGGATAACACCTTCCTAACCAATGTTTGCCAAACTGCTGAGGTGAGGTTGCTGGGTTAGTTCTTTCCACGTTGGAAATCTGAACTAAACCCCATATAGTAAGCTTGCTGATTAGTTGATTAGTATGGAAATTGAAAGTTTAAAAATGTTACTAAAAAGTCCTTTTATTTGGAAGCACCATCCCCTCACCCCCCCCTCCCGCCCCCCATTCCTCCAGCACTGAATGGCACCTTGTTGGGAACAGAGTCTTGTGAATTACAATCAGCTCACATTTAATCATCAGAGCAGGCTTACTTCAGTGTGGACAGAGTTCTGATAAAACTGGCAAGCTTTGGACAGAAACTTATAGAAAAGTAGACGCTGGCCACATGCAGATTACACAGAGAAGCAAGCTGATGTGCTGAACTGAGGAAAAGATCGTGAATGCGGTGGCTCCCAAAAGGCCTGCCATGCCATGTGTGTGGGCTTTGTGCTACGGTCACTAGAACTGAGTTGAGTTCTATGAGCTTGGTTCTAGCCACTTAGAAACTGCTGCCGATGAATGCAGACTTGAGTGCTTTGTACTAAAAAAGGTGCTTCTTCTAAATCGTCGTGTTTCCCGGAGAAATAAGTATGTTTTTATTGGGGTAAATTATATGTACTTATACTTACTGTTTGTGTATTCTGTTCTTAGAATGCTGCTAGAAAGAACACAGTTCTCAGGTTTACTGACTGGACCAGTCTCAGGACTGGAAAGTTGTAGTTTAGGCTGGATGGAGGTAGGAGGGCTCAGCTTACAGGCCTGTCTTTGCTGAGGCTTCCCAGTAGGCTATGGTAGTAATTACTTATGTATAGGGATTTGGGGAGAGGGAGAGCCCTGTCATGTTATGTTTGAGTGTTTTATAATCCACACAATTTTTGATGTAGTTACCATTAGCAGTGTGCATGTGTAGACTCTGCTTTTGACCTTGCTAGACACTTTGGCCTGTGTTTTCTTGACTTCCTTGCTTACACTTTTAGAGTACACATTGGCAGGTATAGAGATTGGACCACTTGTAACCTGCTAAACTGGCCAAAAAGATTTTAAGAATTGTTTTACAGCCAGTATCTTTATTTTTATTTCTGTACCACTACCAGGTGCAGTGCATGGTAAATGTGACTCTGCAGTGCCCAGGTTCTGTTTCTTTGTTGCCGTATATAGTGTAAAGAAAGCTATAGTCCTTTGTAGCCTTGAACAAGAGCTCTCTGTGAAGTAAAGCTAATGGGAGAGGGCTCAGTTTCAAGTTGCACTGCAGAGAACCAGTCCTGGTAACTAGATCCCAGCAGCACAGAAGCTGTGCCTCTCCAGCCAAGCCTGCCTGTCAGAGTGGAGGGGATGCTGTGGAATGGCATGCAGCCTAGAATGTCTACAAGGCCTATTCTCTTTAAGAGGCTGCTGCTGTTACTGCTTTCTTCCCCTCCACACCACCACCACCACCACCTCCTCCTCCTCCTCTTCCTCTTAAATGTATGTTTTTATTATTATTATTATTTTAGTTAGCATATATACTAATAGTTTTCAGTGACATTGGTTGGTAGATCTGTAGTATGATCAGGTAGTGGGAGGGTTGTTTCTGCAGGCCCATTCTGAGGCATCCTTTCCTCCTGAGATACCAGCCATACAGCTGATATAGTATGGAGTAGAGTTTATTTAGGGCATGGGGAGGGGAGTTGAGGATGGAGTGGAGAGTCAGAAAGGGGGAGGGAGAAGAGAGAAGAGACTGGCCAGGGACACGTGAAAAGAGAAGAGAGAGGGGAATGGAGAAGAGAGACAGAGGGTAAGAGAGTGGGGAGGGAGCACACAGTCCCTTGTATAGTCAGGCATTCCTAGCTGTTGCCAAGTAACTGTGAGGTAGAGCCTAGAAGAAATTCTAACAGACATTTTCATGAACATTTTCATTTGCCTCTCTGTTCTTTTTTTTGTTCTTATTCTACAGTTTTTATAAATCAGTCTGTCTGTCTATATAGTCTAATCTAATCTATCCATGACAAAGTCTCTACACAGCTCCGACTATCCTGGAACTCATGTAGACCAAGCTGGTATGCCTCGGCCACCTGATTGCTAGAATTAAGGGCGTGTACTACCATAACTGTCCTCAAACTTGTTTTCATTTAATAAGTATTAATGTCTTGCCTGCATGTATATATGTACACTGTGCATACGTGGAACCTAAGAAGCTCAGATGAGGGGACTGGAGTTATGGATGGTTGTAAGTTGCCATATAGATGCTTGGAACTGAACCCTAGTCCTCTGAAAGAGCAAGAAAAGTGCTGAGCCATCTCTTTTAGGTCCCTCTTTATATTGAATGTTAATGAGTCTCTATTGGAATAGAACAATGACCAGTATACAATCCAGAACTCAATAAAATCTTTGTGAGATAGATGATGGGTTTAAGACAGCCATTTTCAGTGTAATTGTTAAATCACATGGGTGTCTGTGGAGAACTCCATATACAGAGGTGTGGCCTTTTCTAAGTGTATTTTCCTAATTTCTCTAATGATTCAGAGCTAGATGCAATATGTTTAATAAAAACTAGATCTTTTGTGTACTGCTACTTATGATTTTTTACATTAGTACTTATTCTCTTATGTACGTGTTGAGGGGGTAGCTAATGCATATTCCCATTTAAGCTTAAATGGAAGATTTAGGCCAACTTAAAAATCTGAACATTCAAGGCCTATTGAAACAGTTTCCCTTCTTGTCAGGAAACTGACTGTGGCAGAGAAATGATGATAACTGGTATTGCTAAGAAGGATTGGGGTTTTATACCCAGCCGCCCTCACGCATTCACAGTCCTATACAACCTGACTTCATTAACCATAGAGGATTTTTTGTTGTTGTTGTTGTTGTTTTGTTTTGTTTTTAAATAATGTGTGGTATGTACTATTGGTATTTACTGCATCAGACACTAAAAGTGTAAAAATTTATAATTCACATTTTAACATAACTTCATACTTAACATAGTAACACAAATCATGTGTTTATGAAATAAAAGTGTTTCCCAAGAAAAGTATTTAGATCATGGCATTGTTTTATGTTTCTGCAAATCCTTTAATCTCTGGCTTGCTGCACAGCTGGGTATTCACATCTGCTCTGAATTCAAGTCTGAAGATGTGCTGCTGCAGTTGAAACATATGGGGAGCCTTGACTGTGCGGAAAGCTGGAATGTTTCCAAATTAAAACCAAAATTTATTTTTGGAATAAATTTCATCGTCTTTTTTATTACCAGGCTGACACACCAGCAGATGAACAGGTTTTTTTAGGGGCTCACTGTGATAATGGATCAGTGAAAGTTTTGTATATGTTTTATTTTTTGTTATTTTTAATTAAGTATATGTGCATAGGTGTGTGCCTGAAGATGCCAGAGCATGCCATCATCTCAAGCTTCTCCCCTATTTGGTGCTGGAATACTGCTCTTGACTGCTTAGCTCTCTGCACCCTTTTGTAATTCTTTTCTGTTAAAATATACATGCCTGTTAAAATATACACCAGTCTTGCCTTGGAGTCACAGAGATAGATCCACCTAACTCTGCCTTTCAAGTATTAATGATGTCTGCCATTACTCCTGGCCCTTTCTCTAACTTTTTAACACACCCTCTATTCCTATGTAATTTTGTAAGTTTTGTGGTTGCCAACCACATGGTGGCTCACAACCATCTGTAATGGGATCCGATGCCTTTTTGTGGCATGTCTATAAACATCTACAGTGTACTCGTATATATAAAATGAATAAGTAAATCTTTAAAAAAAAAACCCTTTCACAATCATGTGATACAATATTAAAATATCAGAACTATTAATTAATTCACCATTTTCCTTATTAACATTAGGTGCTGCGGCATTAGCAACTTTTAACAGTGTTTCTAAAAATCATAAGATTTCTTTTTTAATTTAAAGGCAAAATTTAATGATTGCCAACAAATTTTTAGTATTTCCTTGGAAGTGAAAGTTTTGTCTTGTTCATTTATAAGAAATATCTAAGAGATGTCAACTGAGAAACCACTCTGTTGTTTGAAGTATAAACTGACAAGGGTGCAACCAGGTTAGCCAAAAAGCCAAGGCCTGTTTGAGCTTGGGGCTCTGTGAACTGGGGACTAAGGGACACACTGGTGTTAAGATAAGGCTTCAGGGGGAGCTTTTGGCTTGGTTTTGTTGTTGTGCATAGTGATGAAGAATTCCTCACACGGTGGTTGTTCCTACATCTTTGCTAGGTAACCGTGTGCAAATGTGAGAAAGGGAGTACTGTAGTGACATGTGTGAAAGAAGGCTTGCTGCCCCACAGCACCAGAACATTCTGTAGGCCTTCTAGAGACCCAATACTACACCGAGTTTTAAAAGTTGATCACGCTTTAAAAGGAGCATGTTTTTAGTGCTAGGTGGTACTGTTCATCTGCACACACGTTTATTTATTATACCTGACTTGAAGTTCTGAGTACCTGGGCTTATCTTAACAATGAAACATGTTTTCTATGAAGTGGAGAGGATGCATCTTTCCACAAGATACCTGCCTCATTGCAAATAGAGATTGTGTAGCTTCATTGGCAAGGCACTACAAAGGACTAAACCCTGTTTGGCTTTAGGTGGTTGTGACAGAGATCTTTGCTTTGTGTGTTTGCCTTGGTTCCTCCATGGGGTGTTTTGTTTTTGTTTTTGTTGTTTGCTTTTTGGAGAAGAAAACCTTGAAGTGCTGTCACCCTCTTGCTCTTTCCCTGAGTACTGAGTGCAGCTTATGCCCTTTACACTTGACCTTAAACAGGCACTTGTCCATTAGGTCAGATTTTATGGTTTTCTTCTGCTTTGAAACACTACACTGGACACTTAGTCTCTGTTGATGGCCGGTTTGCTACAGCACCATATGGTACAGATTCAGACTCTTGCTCTTTTAAACAGTACAACAGTATGTGAACACCTTTCTCAGCTTACTGCAGGCTCAGTAGTCTTAGTTTACTTATACACCTCCTTATTCTGGAAATGTTTTCATAAGCATCATTGTAATGTCTTGCTCTTATCCTTTGGCCCAGCATGGTTTTCTCGATTCTTGCAGTACCTGAATTTTGAGCACAGGTTAACCTGTTCTAGTGGTTGCTGCTGTGGTTTTCTGCCAGCTCCCAAGATGCTCCTGTCTCTTGCTCTCTGTGTCATGCTAGGATTCCTGGGGTGAGAAACTCATGCTGTGATTTCGAGTTTGTGTGTGGTGCTGGTATCTGGACGCTGCCCCTCCTGCTTTTGTGGCTTGTGCTTTGATCATTGAGCCTGTGTCTCCAACCTGGGAGTTTGCCAGCAGCCATCCTTAAATCGTATGCACAGAAACCATAGTGTTGACACACACAAAAGTAGGTGCATTAGTAGCTATTGCTTAAAGAATTTAATTGATTTGGCCAAGCATAGTGGGTCAAACACCTTAATCCCAGGATGTGGCACTCAGAGGCAAGTGACTCTCTGAGTTCACAGCAAGCCAGAGCTACACAGAGAAACTCTGTATCAAAAAACTAGAGTTCAAAAAGAATTGATTTGATTTTGTTAAACTCAGTCTTAAATTTATTTTTCATTAGTTAATCAAATAACCTGGAACATATATTTATTCAGGGGATTTCTTCCTGAGATTGTATAATTACATTAAGATTTTTTTTTTTTTTGCTTTACAGTTTACATATGTGTTTTCATAAGCAGGGTATTATTTAGTCTTTAAATAATAAGAATTCTTTGCCTTTTAAAATATGTTTCAGAAGACATGAGAAAATGTCTCAAAGCTCTCATTCTTTAATGTAGTTTATATACTCAATTGTATTACCATAAACATTGGTAAGGATTTAGTTACTTTTCCTGAGAGGGGAAATTGAAAGTAGCATGTTTTCAGTGCTAGGTGGCACTGCTCATCTCCTCCTCCTCAGTGATTTCTGAAGGGCATGGAATGGTTAAAGATGGAATCTATTTTTGAAGGACAGACTTAAGCTCTGAATCCAGCTATTAAATTTGCAGGTATCAAAGAATGATATCATATTTTCTGACTTGGAAGTGATGAAGCCACATATAGTTCCTGGCACGTACCTATTGTGCCAAGCCAGTGACTTGGGGAAGTAGAAACAGGGTCACTGAGACAAGTTCAAGAGGTTGTTAATACTTAGGGTAACGTAGTGAAGCCTTCCTGCTTAAAAATAAACAAACAAACAAAACAAACCAACAATAATGATTTTACATTAGCTAGAGGTACTCTAACAAATCTAAAAAAAAATGCCTATTCTCAGGATCCTGGGTGCTAGACATCCAAGTTCAAGGGATTAGGGCCAGTGTCTTCTGAGGTTCTTTTGTGCCCATGGGGCTGTTAAGGTTGGTGCTTTCTAAGGCTCCTTTGTGTCCATATATCCTCAGTGTATCTCTTAGAAGGGTACCCCCCCCCGAAAAATACCCAAAAAGTTTTATTTGAGCTTAAAGACCTTGAAAGACTCAATCTTCCTCACAGTCATGTGTGAGGTAGGTCACTTCCTATGTACTAGAACACAGTGCAGCAATGTAGTGTTATTCCTAGTTATACTACTTTGGGTGTAGAGTTAAAAGGTGTAACAAACCCACCATGTTAAAGAGGTACCTGTGCCGCACCTCTTGGCTTCACACAGTCAGCTTGGCATAGCTCCTCATGTGGTCCTAGTGAGCAGCCTGGCCACAGATGAATGACAACTGCTCCTGGCGTTGAGAGCTCACCCCCATTCAGGAGTGTGCTAGTAGAAGATGCTATATGTATCTAAACCCTTGCTCAGTGGGGATTACATTGCCTGTGTATGACATGTTCTGGCTGCCTTTGAAGATGTGATAACATTTAAGACAGCATCATGTGTAAATTGTTGTCATTGCCTCCACTGCTTATGTAGATTGGTAACTTGGGTCAAGGTTTGGGATGAGCAGTGAGTCCTACTAGTATGGAGTTTTTCCTACTGATCTCATTTATCCACTCTGTCCTGCACTTCTGGTAGCCATCAGAGATTAGTATATGAATATTTCTCAGTAATAGCCCTGTCCATAGAAATGGTTTTCTCATATGTCAGTCTCATATTGAAGTGAGAATCATAATACTGAAAAAGAAAGGATTTTTTTTTCTCATTTTGTTTTTCTTTTTTAAAAATGTGATGGGGGGGGCTAATATTTAGAATAGAATAATTGCTGTGAAGTATAGGTCCATAAGTAAAGTTGAGTGGCACACAGCCATGCTCCTTTGTTTGTATTTACTGTTTTACACCACATGGTGACACTGAGTAGTTGTGACAGGCTGTATGGCTGGCTGAACCTCTAATAGTTACTGGCTCTTAAGAGAACATTTCTGATCTCTTTCTTAAATTATGAAATAGATTTATGCTAATATATACTTAAGTCTTGTTTTAGTGTGTCTCTTGCCTGACATCATCCTATCAGTGAGAGAATGTGGCATTATAAGATTGTTCCTCTCTCGTGGCTTTATGCATGTTCAGATCCTGTATATATACATACACAGACTTGACCTCTGTTATGAGATGGAGAGAGCTAGAGGTCAGGACTGAGGCTCCTCCCTGCTCAGGACTTTAAGATTGTGCCTTTTCCCAATAACTATTATGCTGAAATCTTAAATCTTGCAACCCCCCCCCCCCACCCCCTTAAGTTAAAGAGACTAAAGGGAGTTTGCATTACATGCAATGCTAAAGGCCTTTGTGAATGAATCTTTGCCTTTTCAACAGGATGGTGCCCTATAAAAAAATAGCACTAGCTATGTTTTCTGTATGTCATCTTACTACCTATGGAAGTAACTATGTTAATGCTGCAAAGCAATAAGAACCTTTGTTTTACATCATTTAATAAAATTAAATGCTTTTTTTACAACATTGTTTACATTTTGTTTTAGTATTCTTGTACTGAGAAAATAATGAACTTTGTTTTATTTTTAGGGTTATGTCCTGTGTTGTGACCTCATGGTTTAAGTGGGAATAAAGATGAGTATAAGCAGTGATGAGGTCAACTTCTTGGTATATAGGTACTTGCAAGAGTCAGGTGAGTACTGCTATAAAGTAATAGGCCTCAAATTCTTTCACTATTCTCAAAATAATTTTTTTGCACTTGAAATTTGTAACAGTCCAAACTGTTGAGCTTTGTCTGTTTATTGGTGTCTGGACTGCCACTTTAAAGCTGTGTTTACTGCATGGTTTAACTCTCTGACTCTTTCAAATATGTTGGGATCATCTCAGGCAAATACATATAACTAGCAGTTTGTCTTTTGATGTCTAGAGGTCAGTTTTAATTAGGAGGGTGTTATGGCATGACATTGTTGCATATGTTTAGTAAAGACTCAGAAACATCAGGTTAGTGATGTATATTGCATGTATACAGTTAATTATTACTCCTACTTATGGTAGGAATAGTAAAGCTCAATTAATATTTTTCATAACATTTTTCAGAGGTATTAATCCCAATATATTTATTAAATATATTTTGATCTGAATTCTGATTGATGTATTCAGATGCTTATTATTATAGATCATTGAATGTGGTTTGCAATTAAGGTATTGAACATTTCAGATTTCTACATAAAAAGGTCTAATCATAATATAGAAATAAGACTACAAGTGAAATATTGCTGGACCAGGCAAGAAATGTAAATACCACTATTCCTCTCTGAGTAGCTGGGAAGATAATATGTGAGCGAAGAGGAAAAGAGCTCAACCATGGCGCGGGGGGTGGGGGGGTGGTAGAAAGAGAGAAAGACAGCAGTAAGCAGAGTGGGGGCTGGAGGGGTGTGATACTGAAACTAACTGACCACAGGGAGGGGGGATAACGGAGACAGGGGAAGGTTTGGAGTTTGTTTATACTGTGAGGGGAAAAGCAGATCAAACAGACTGCTTAACCATCAAATACACGATGGTTAATAAAGACACAGAACAGTAGCCCTGGTGACTGTTCCCATTCAGCCTGTGAAAGTGTTTACAAATTATTATGTAACACTCTGCCCAACATGGGAAGAATCAGGTGTGTGGACACCATAGCTCAAACACCCCAGGTTTGCAGCTTTGGGATGACTAGTCATCAAGCAGTGGGAAGGACTTGGGGGGTAGGGATTTGTTAGGAAGTCTCACTTGATGTATTGGAAAGACTACTCAGTGTTTAGGTCAAACCACTGGGCATTACTGTTTGAGCACATCAGAAACAGCTGAGCACCTTACCCTGTGATTTATCCAGTGTCCAGGTGAGGCATCGAGGGCGAGGTGCCTTACAGTGTTAACTGCTTGTTCAGATTCTCCTCTTTCCAAACAGTTCTACAAACTGCTGTTGATATTTCTACAAGAAAATAATCAGGAAAGAGGGGAGGTAACAAAATACTGATCTGTCTAATTTCTTAAAGAATATCCAGTGATGCGATATTAAATGTCTCATGAAGTTACCTGTATTCTTGGTAAAGAATGTGAATTACACATGTATTTGGATGGTGTAGGTTACAGTGGAGATCAAGGGAGAGAGCTGGCAGTGGGTCACCAGAGACCCAGTGTGCAGTCACATGGTCAGAAAGTGTCATCTCCAGCTACAGATGGTTCAAGGCCAGCCTGGGCTATATATAAAACCTTTTCCCATTAAAAGCAAATCTAAAGCAAGAGTTGTATTTTCAAGGATTGTGAATAATCAGCTCAAGTCATCTTAGGTAATCAGTGTGTGTTACAGTACCAAATGGACTTTTTATTATGTCTTACCAACATATTTTCATCATACTGCTATTGAAGAATTAGTAGATAGCATGTATAGAAGTGCAAAAGTATCTTTATATTGTAACTTTTTATGACAGGAGAAAATTG
This sequence comes from Mus caroli, assembly GCF_978045245.1. Taxonomy (NCBI): domain Eukaryota; kingdom Metazoa; phylum Chordata; class Mammalia; order Rodentia; family Muridae; genus Mus; species Mus caroli. The sequence goes on along the minus strand of NW_028227258.1, from coordinate 139,808,514 downwards.
GTGTACTTGATGGCATTTTAACTGAGGATATTTACCCTCCTGCTACACCTTGCCATAAATGTCAACATACCTTCTTTCCCAGAGTTTTTGTCTGCTCTTGTTTGTGTCCTTGGCAGCTTGTATTAGAATCTCTTGGAAAACAGCAGGAGGTCCAGATGACTTAAAGGGCAAGATTGTGTGTTAGTCATAGGACAATTTAAAATTGATAGAGATGGCTGGCAAGATGGCTCAGTGTATGGGAAGGCACTTGCCTTGAAAGCTGGTGACCCGCTTTGGATCCCTGGAACCCATGAAAAGTTGAAAGAGAGAACACAGTCCATGAAGTTCTCTTAACTCCATCTCCCCCAATAATAACAATAATAAATAACAACAACAACAATTAAATTTTAAAATACTTAAGTTTTTTCAAAAGAAGACAGGAAGTATGCATTATATATGCAAGCATGTTCATGATATTACATAAGAAAACTTATAAATAATGACTTGAGTCTAGAGTGAACAGCCTGAAAGGTGTACATACTGAGGTGTGGACTGAGCTGTCTTCCCAGAACCATCATGGATAGTGCTGAGTATGTAGACAAGGGACAGCAAGCAGTGGAATGTGACATTTTATATATATATATATATATATATATATATATATATATATATATATATATATAGTCACCAGACTTTTAAGTTTCTTCCAGATGCAGAAGACTGTAGAGTTGAAGGATATTACAGTTCTGTGAATTCAGTACAAGAATCTGGAACCTAGTATCTCAGCTACTACAGACTCCATTGGCTGTAGATCTGAGCACTTACCTTCTGTTCAGAAAGCTAATCCTTGGTTCTGACATCCAATGATACATGACTCTTGTCATCTCTGGAAGCATGGGGTTCAGTTGTATCAGCACCATTGATTTCAGGTTTGCTTCTGGCAATCAGTTAAATATTTAAGCAATAGGATACAAGTTGCTTGAGTCATAACTATTTGTCTTGAAATGTCTAATAACACAAAATGCCTTCCTACTCCTTACTGCATCCCCTATGAAATAAGGAGCCAGAAAGAAAGGAGGTCAAAGAGCCCTCGACAGAAATGCTTTAAAACTAAGACTGTGGGGTGACTGGGCTTGAGGGAAGTGTCTTGTTCTGGTTCTAGGGTGGGGAAAGCCTTAGGAAGCTCTGATTCTGTTTTGACAAATAATTGGTTTAGAAGTAACATGTTCCAGTAAGAATTTGTAATGTCTGTTCCCTAAATACTGAATTTAATGTTGACCAGACTGCTTATGTAGAGGGAATGAAGGTATTTTAGTCTTAGGCCTCTAGATGATTGACTTCAGAAATGAGGTTGTTTTTTGAAAAGAGATGGCATGGTGATAGTTTTCAGTACTCAGTTGGGGTTGACTTTCCAAATTGGCTGAGAAGATTGCTGAGGCCCCCACCATTCAACCTTTTTAGGAATCTAAACCAGTGTAACAAATACCTCTTAGGAAATGATTTTTTCCCCTTTGCGGTAATCTTAAAAAGTACTTGTTATATATCAGTAAGGATTGACTTGAACCAGTGCTCCTCCTGTAGTTAGTATTTGCCCCAAGGTGTGAATTTGAATTGCTTATTGACTTACCTGGCATCCTTATGCAGTAACTACTCAGTCGTGATAAATCATGTAATTGAACCAGACACAGTGTTCACTAGAACTAAACTGATGTGGATTTTCCCCACCACCCAATCCACATCCAATTTTGTTAGGTGGGGGTGTTAAATAAGATTTCCTAGTAATTTCTTGTGAACTTACTGGTGTGTATTCTTCTAGCTGCTTTGTTCAAGAAGATAAAATTTCAGCCAAGCACTGGTGGTGCATGCCTTTAATCGTAGCACTTGGGAGGCAAAGGCAGGTGGATCTCTGAGATCAAGGCCACCAAGGGCTGCAGAGAAACCTTTTGCTTCTTTTGTATGTTTGGTTGGAGAAGTCTTCCCAGATTTGAGTATCACTGCACATGTCCAGTTGTTCGGTAAACATCTCTGTTGATGATGCCATAAAACAGATACATTTTTTGATTGACTAAGGAGAAATTTCAAAAATCAAAATGCACTTACTACTACAACTACTAAGGCCATTAAAATCATTAGATTATGATGTTGGAAAGTCTTAGGAAGACCACCCCCCCTAATGGTTTTAGAACCATGGTGCAGATAGTCTAGCTTATTAGCACATCTTCAAAATTATCACATCTCCTGGATGTAGGCCCACTACCATACCGTAATTTTGTGATACAGAGCTTATCCAAATGATGTAGAAAGTGGACACTCCTAATCAAAGAATCTGATATCCAAACTGCTTCAAAATTCAATATCATTTAATAACTAATTTAATACAAATAGAAAATTCCTCATCTAATCTCATGTTGACTTGTCTCAGTTAAAATACAGCTCAATACAATGTTACAACGAATCCCTCCAGATAGCAGGTGATATGTACTGTAAACGAATCTATTTTAACATGGGTATCAGCCCCAAGAAAGCAGTCTCCTTTTGGATACACAGATGGTTCAGGATCTGAAGTCATGTGGCCATTTCAGACATGAAATACTTGACCCATGCTTTAGTTACAAGATCATACATCAAAACCACCCATGTTACTGTCTTTAACTTAGAACAACTTGGAAATGTTTAACATTAAGCTTCTGTACCAGTCACACTTCATTCATTTCTCTGCTTTGACAGTTTTCACTTAACCTCAGTAGTGTTACTAAAATGTCAGTACCAAATGACAACACAGTTTCTGTTGACTCATACAAAGGTAATTAAGTAGATAATCTTCATGCCCTGTACCAGGGCGACCTTACTCCTCAAGTTAAACTGGCAATCAGTAATTCATGTCTAGCTTCAGTTGGCCTTTTCTGTGTGTGTTTTAATGAGATGAGTAGGCACAGATGTGCAAATCGGCATTTGTGCTTCTTTATAATAAAGTATGTAATAAAACAAGAATTAGGACTGTTAGACTTTCAAGTCAGTTTTTCTTATTTTTGTAAGTGGAATTATAATTTTGTATAGTATAGAAAGTTTCTACTTCTTATTTCAAGTGGCAGTGTTAAAGACAAAAGATCCAGTCTAGAGTACTTGCTCGGTGTTTTGTCTCACTGTTCTTTTCTCTTTGCCTTTGTATTTTGGATTGTTATTTTTGACATCGTATGGCAGAACTACAAAGAAGCATGTGTGCATTGCTAGTGGCTTTATATATTTGTGTAATGTTTGGAAAACAGCATGATGGTCATAATGATCATCCTTAACACCCCCCCCCCCCCCAACACACACACACACACTTTGAGGTAAACTTTTTCTAGGAGGAGGAAAAACTTCATGTATGGCAAAAGCCATCCATGCACACAAGGTAAGAATCTATGCAAAAGAGAACTCCATGGCTTAATGCCATCTTGGTTAAGTAATTCAGAGGGTATAGTATTCATATGAACTCTAAACTATTTAGTAGATTTACCTTTGCCTGTTTCAGGGTGTGGAGAACACTAGGGATCAAACAAGCCAGGCTCTTGTGTGTAGGTGGTCTAGCACCAAGCTTACTCCTCAGTCCTTTATTTAAAAGTAAAGTTTAGGGGATGTATCTAGTGTGTATCCGGTGTGTGAGTGCTGTCCATAGCGCTGTGGAATTGAGCTCCTATGTGGGCGCTGTTGTGTTCATTTAAGCTTTCCCTTGGGGCCAGGGAGGAGAAACTTTGCTTGTCCAAGTGCCCTGTATGACAACCATGATAGTCAAAACCATTTCTTTTTTTAAATTCTTGCCTTTTGTGTTTGCAAAGTATAGTTACCAGGCTCCTGAGAACTCATTATCTTCTTAAAGGCCAGCTTGTCCTTGGAAGCACTGCTTGCTTAAACAAGCAGTAGGAAATCAGGAACTACATGGTTGCCTATACAGTTCAGGCACATGTACACACTCACACATGTACAAGTACTTATCCTGCCACTGTTTGTCTGTTGATGGGCTCCTCTGCCTCCTGCTCTTAGGTATCCTACATGCATTATTGAGGCACTATTCTATCAGACTGACTTTTACCTGTGAAAAGAAGGAATGCTGGCTTCAATGAGACAGATTTCAACAGTTTGCAGAATTAAGAAATTCCCTTTGCTCTTGTATAAATTTAACAACATTTTCTTCAAATAAGTGGGAACTTTTTTTTCCCCCCGAGACAGGGTTTCTCTGTGTAGCTCTGGCTGTCCTGGAACTCACTCTGTAGACCAGGCTGGCCTCGAACTCAGAAATTCGCCTGTCTCTGCCTCCTGAGTGCTTGGATTAAAGGTGTGAGCCACCACACCCAGCAAGTGGGAACTTAAAGGGGAGCATAAACCTAGTTCAAGTTTTAGTGGTTTTTGTTTGTTTTTTAAACAAAGACTGGTTTTTCTGGAGTGACCGATTGACCTATTTTTATACTTTGTAAAATGTGTTTTAATAGAGTAGCATTCTGAAGAGATTATTAAATAGGTGATTTACAAGTTTCTCAGAGTTAAAGGATTACTGTATTTGAACCCTTCCCTTGGCTGCCACATCAAACAGCCAGAGTAGATTACTTGGTATTTACCATGCATGTGTGACTGCTAAGATTACAGGAGAAGCTAATTAGCCTGGGATAGTGAGATGACACGTAAGAAGACTGTTGGGCTCAGAGGCATGGGCTAGTGGAGCTTGGCGAGGATACCAGATACCATTGGCCATCCCTTAGACTTAATGTGTGCACTGGGAACACTGGAGTTGTGTGGAGATGAAACTTTGGAGAAAGGTAGGGCTGAGCTGCAGAAATGGCTGTACCTATGTCACAGGAGTTCACTGTGAGAGCTGAGGTGATTGCTAGTAGGGTTTGTTAAGTAATGCTGTCATCGTTCAGATAGTAGTCAGGCGACGGAAGGGAGGGAGGGAGGGAGGGAGGGAGGGAGGGAGGGAGGGAGGGAGGGAGGGCAGATGGACGTACGAGTGGGAAGAGTTCAAACAGGGTGAGGAAGACTAAACTTTGTTAGATGACAAGGATAGGTTCAGAGATAGTCTTTTAACAGTTTTGGCTGTAGGAGCACTCAGCCTGATGGAGGTTGAACGTGAGTGGCCAGAGGGGAAGTGGGAGTTTGTATTACTGACCTTGAGGTGAGTTGGACATTTCCAAGGAAAAGAGTTTCCATAAGGGAAACAAGAGTTGTTGTGATAGGCCAAAACTGAGTGACCCTGTGTATGTGAGTACTGTAGAGATGGCATTCCAGTTCAATGGCTGGTCAGATGTGTACACATAGGCCTTTCTTGGGGTAGCAGGATGGAGAGGCCAGCTAGCCAGCCCCTGTTTCTGGTTGCCCCTTGCTGTTTGCGATCACTCAGCACATTTGCAGTATCTTGAGGCGCCCACTAGCCTTTCTCCACATCTAGCAAAACAAACCTTAAGCATGCTCAGCTTTCCTGCTCAAATTGAATTCTACCTGGTACTGCAAACACTTAAATTCTTGGGCAGATCTTTGAGCTTAAACTGGAAGAATGTTGGATAGGGCCTGGAATCTAATAGTGCTGACCAGTGCTGCATTTGAGGAGAATGTAGAGAAAATCAGATTTTATTCATAACTATTTATTTTAACTATAAATGAGTAGAGTTGCCTTCCCATCCTGGTTGTAAGGTTAGTAAGGTGTCCCTTTGTTTCATGGGATGGCCTGTCCTGTTTCTCAGTCCCTGAGGGCCGACTGAGCAGTGATGGACTGCTGCTCTCTGGCCGGATGTATAATCTTGCTCCCATAGTTTGGCTTTTTAAGAGAAGCAGGATGCAGAATGGATTTGAGTCTTTACAGTATCCTCTGTTTCCCAGCCTTAATTCATAATAGAGTGTATTCAAAATCTCATGTCCATAGGTTCTCTAGCACACAGTGCTTTCCCTAATGGCATCTTCTAGTTCAAAGGGTTTCCAGGGAGAAGAGCTTACTGAGGGCCTGCATTGTTCCTTACACAGGAATCTCCTGTCTCCATGTCTCCAACTTGATCTCCTCACCTCCCGCCATTTTCCCTAGTGTTTCCAGTGCTTGGTCTTGCCTTTCTGCTCTGTGCCTCTGCTCTGTGCCCTGCCAAACTCAGGACTTTGGAATTTCTGAAGGATAATGTTTCAGGATGGTGTCTTCCATCTCATGCCACATTTGCCTCAGCCATCTTTGTGATCTCTAGTTAAACATAAAACTCTTAAATATCCTTTATCACAAGCTAGTCTGTGGGTAAAATCATGAAGTTAAAAGCAAGGTCTCTGAGAAATGCCTTTCTCCCTTCTCCCACTGTGGGCCATTAAGGCAGAAGTAGACGCTTTGAGAACCCAACCATGCATACATTAGCCACCCCAGTCAAGTGGTATCTGGAATCATGCAGTCTTTTAAAACTTGGTAAACTGTTAGGGGATTTCAGTAAGGAGAGTGGCCACCCTGTCCATTACTGGAACTTCACTTTGCTCTCTGGACCAGATTTTTGTAACAGTATGAATGAGGCTCATATCAAGAGATTGGCTATGTACCCTCATGTTTTTAAGTATTTTTCTTTAATTATTTAATTTTTAATTACTTAATTTTGTGGCCCAATCCTCCACTGGAATATGGTGGGTAGTCTGCTTGCCCCCTGAGTGCTGGAACTAATTGTTAAAGGAGGCCTAAAAACTGTACTTTCATCTTGTAGTTCTTTGTTTAGAGCTGGGTGATAGAGGCACACAACTTTGATCCTAGCACTCAGGAGGCAGAGGCAGGCACAGATTTCTGTGAGTTTAAGGTGAGTTTGTTCTGAAGAGCGAGATCCAGGATAGCCAGGGCTATACAGAGAAACTTTATCTTAGAGAAGCAACAACAAAAAGTTTAGATGAGTTATTACTAAATAGTAATAAAATAGTAATATTTTTTTAGTCACTGAATATATATATAAAAATAATATATGAATTCAGTTACAATTTGATTTATATTTCCTTTGGAAACAGTTTCATACAGCCCAGGTTGCTCTTATGTAGTCAAAGATAATCTTGAAGTCCGATCTTCCCACCTGTTCACTTCTGCGTGTTGGCAGTATGGGTGTGCACCATTGCACACAGCATGGCAGTGTTGCTCCCAGAATCTAAATGCATGGTAGGCAGGCATTGCTGGCCCACTCACATCTGCTGCCCCAGACTGCGTTATTTTGTCTTGTTTGTGTTGTTTTCTAGTTTGGATTTATTTCCTAAAGTCTTTTTTTTTTTTTTCATTCAATAGGCCACAGAACTATGATCTGTCACATGAATCTTGATTTCATTTTGTCTCATGAAGCAGGTGAAATGTGTTGTAGCTCACAGCTTCTCAGTGTTTTGCATTTGATGCATTTTCTTGAGAAAAGTTGTATTACTGTTGTACAGTTAGAAAAACTGAAGATATGTAACCCATTAGAAGCCAGATGTACAGTGAGCAGTGAGCAAAGGAAAGTAAAAGGCCGACAAGTTTCTCTTTTAATATTTTTATTTTAAATCATATCTTAGTTGTTCATTTACATTGTCAAGTGATGATATGTAATATAAAAGATAACAAGGTTTTTTTCTGTTTGTAATTTAATGTGATGTTACTAGCATCATAAGTTCTCACGGTGTTTCTTTTGCTTTTAGGATTTTCTCATTCTGCGTTTACCTTTGGTATAGAGAGCCATATAAGTCAGTCCAACATAAACGGTGCCCTGGTTCCACCCGCTGCACTCATCTCTATCATCCAGAAAGGCCTGCAGTATGTAGAGGCAGAAGTTAGCATAAATGAGGTAAGGCAGATGAGTTCCATTTCAAACACTGATTCTGATTCTTAAATGTGGTTGTTTATTGAGTATCTGACCTTGACTTCATGGGTTCAGACAGATTAAAATTATTCTTCATAAATGTACCGGGCTTCATACCAGCGGATAATTTCTGTAGACTAAATCTGTGTGTGTGTGTGTGTGTGTGTGTGTGTGTGTGTGTGTGTGTGTGTGTAAGCAAAGGAAATCATGTTTAACACATAAGTAGTTTGGCTGGAGAGTACTAAGAACAAACTGATGGCAAGGACATAAAAAACCACTGTTAGTTTCATGTACCCTGATGTTGGAAGCCAATTTATTTATAATTGATGCCAACATTGATTCTCAGAGCTGCGTGTCCAAGGTTCATGTGTAAGTAGTGTGTTTATTTCTGGTGTTGGCGTGCTACTTGTGCCTGAGGCTATCTTACCTGCTCCCTGATTCTATAAATTAGCTTTGTAGCACAGCCGAACGAACTCATTTAGTTCTGGACTGTCACTGGGTAGCTGCTGGGAACATGAGGCGCTGTAACAAGGATCTTACAGCCTTTAAAGCATTAATAAGCACACACTGCATGTTCTTTCTGAGTAGAGCTTTGTTGTAGCTACAATGTTTAGTGTATGGCCAGAATATGTAGAGGTAAACACATGCCCCCCCCCCTTTTTGTAAAAGTAAATGAAAAGATATTAGGTGTTTAAAGTAGTCCAGTCCCCTGTTGGGTATCCTCAGTGGTGGGTTACTACATTGCCACAGTTAGCATTATCTGTGGGTCCCTTCATTTACTCCTACTGTCAAGTTTGTATATCACACACATCTAGATCACTTCTGTGATATGATCATCCTGTAATGTTTAGAGAAAACCAGTAAGGTCAAGATCTGCTCCTGGTCAGTACAGGTGCATTCCTTTATCCCAAGGCCTGGATCCTGTGGTGTGACATATTCATATTGGTCAATGTTTTTTACTAACAGCTTTTCTTACCTGGATGTTATACATTATCATTTTATTATCTTTAAGCTTTTGTGAAGGGCCTCTTGTATTGGTTTGTCTTTGTGCAGAGTTGAGCAGGACCTCAGTGACAGTTGGTGGCTGTTTACATCTTTGTCATTCTTGCCTCCTCCCTCCTTCTTGCTCAGGTTCACGGTTTCCTTAGAATGAAGTTGTTCATTTTGTTAATGGAATGTTTGTTAACCTCATGACTATATCTCATTTTTCTTTCCTGGTTTTCCAATCCCAGGATGGCACCTTATTTGATGGTCGACCCATCGAGTCTCTGTCCCTGATAGATGCTGTTATGCCCGATGTAGTCCAAACAAGACAACAAGCCTACAGAGACAAGCTTGCACAGCAGCATGCAGCTGCCGCCGCCGCCGCTGCTGCCGCCACTAACCAGCAAGGATCTGCAAAAAATGGAGAGAATACAGCAAATGGGGAGGAGAATGGAGCACACACCATCGCAAGTGAGCAGAGAATGCTTGGAGATGCTCAGCACACACTGCTGTTCTCCATTGCCCCATCCTTAGAGCTGTACTGATAGCCAGTGTTTGACTCTACCCCCAACATGCGTGGCTTAGTCAGGATTTCTATTCCTGCACAAACACCATGACCAAGAAGCAAGTTGGGGAGGAAAGAGTTTATTCAGCTTATGTTGCTGTTCATCACCAAAGGAACTCAGGACTGGAACTGAAGCAGGTCAGGAAGCAGGAGCTGATGCTGAGGCCATGGAGGGATGTTATTTACTGGTGTGATCAGCTTGCTCTCTTATAGAACCCAAGACTACCAGCCCAGAGATGGTCCCACCCACAAGGGGCCTTCCCCCCTTGATCACCAATTGAGAAAATACCTTACAGTTGGATCTCATGGAGGCATTTCCTCAACTGAAGCTCCTTTCTGTGTGATAATTCCAGCTGTGTCAAGTTGACACAGAAAACCAGGCAGTACAGTGCATCACACAGTTCATATTTTCTACCTAAGATTCTAAAAAGCTAAATGCACTGTATGTTTGTTCCTAAATGTTTCTGAAACCCCTTTCTACTCTTAAGTGAACATTGCATCTGCAGTTGATTTCTAAGTAAAATTTCTAGTAGTCTCTGTTACAAAAATCCAGCAAGGCTCTGACGCTGAGCAATAAAGATGACTCATGCTATAGAAATGATATCAGCAACCCCTACTGGCAGAACTCAGAATAGTATTGTTACAGGCTGTTTAATTCAGCCATGCTGAGGTATAGCCCTTTTTCCCCCTTTCTTTTTTACCACTTCCACATACACATTCTCTGGGCATAAATACTCACACTTTTAAAACTAGTTCAGCCATACTTGCTAGAAATGTGCTTACCTTCTGACAGAACTGCTACTTCTCATGCTGCAGATAATCACACTGACATGATGGAAGTAGATGGGGATGTGGAAATCCCTTCCAATAAAGCGGTTGTGCTTCGGGGCCATGAATCTGAAGTTTTCATCTGTGCCTGGAACCCTGTTAGTGATCTCCTGGCATCAGGGTAGGTTTTTCAAAGAGCTTTCTAGCTGTTGAGTATTTTGTTGTTTTAGACAGGATTTACTCTGTAACCTTGCCTTGTTGATGCACTGTGTCCTGGGATTATGTCATGGGCAGCATGACAGTGGCATCTAAGAATACCTCAACAAAAGGACTGCTACATAGGTCATTTTACCTTAGTAGGTTAGTATTATTACTTGGTAGGAGCTCTAAAAGAGAAATATTAGAAATGTTTATATCTGGTAGTCTACTTCTTATTCAGGTGTTAAATGTATGGCTTGGATTCTGGAATGCTTGCTTATATGAAGACTTAAGCTGATTTTTTGACTCTGAAGGTCTGGAGACTCCACGGCAAGAATATGGAACCTCAGTGAGAACAGCACGAGTGGCCCTACGCAGCTTGTGCTTAGACACTGCATACGGGAAGGAGGGCAGGACGTGCCCAGTAACAAAGATGTCACGTCTCTAGATTGGAATGTGAGTGTTCTGTTCTTGCATAAGTGGTCTGTGAATGAAGACATTTGAGGACTTGGCATTATATAATCTTGAAATTAGAGCCCAATTTTAGCTTCAACCTGGCCCCATATTCCTAAAATCCTAATCAGAATTTAGGAGTAAATTGTAGGCTTTGCTTTTTACTTCTTATAAAAAGCATTCTCATGGTATCATTTTTATGTTGTCCTTCCTGGTCTACACTTACCCCATCCTCACTCATGGTCACCTGTGAAAATGTTCTGCATAGGGACTGCAGTCCTGCTCCACAGCACTTCCTGCCGGTGCACACACTGGGATTGGCCTAAACGAGAACACTGGCTTCATCAGGGGATGGGGGTTTGCCAGCCTTTGTTGGCACTTACACATAGATCAGGGTCTTTTGTGCCTGGGACTTAAAGAGGCAACATGTGTGTAGTAATTAAATGGCCTTTTGAGTTGTGTAATAAACAAAATGTGTTTCTCTGCCAGAGTGAAGGTACACTTCTAGCAACTGGGTCATATGATGGATTTGCCAGAATATGGACTAAAGATGGTACGAAATTTTCTAAATTTATTGATGTTCTAAATTAAAAAGTTTGAAGTAGTTTTAATGTATTTGTTTGTTTGTTTTTAATTTAGGTAATCTTGCCAGCACCTTGGGGCAGCATAAAGGTCCTATATTTGCATTAAAATGGAATAAGAAAGGAAATTTCATCCTAAGTGCTGGCGTAGATAAGGTAAATGAACATTCAGCCAAGCTCTATCAAGAATATATTTGAAAGTAATATTTTTCTTTCCTGCTAATCACTGAAGCAGACTTGAGTTCGTTCAAGCATGAATTTGTGACAGTACTAGAAATGTCTTCTATTGTCTACTTGTTTTCCTGAATCTCCTCATTGTATCTTTTGTTGATATGACCATTCCTCATTTTTTCTGGGATTTGAACCTCGTGAAGCATCAGAATTAAGCTCTTGGTGCTTCTCAGGCTTTCTCAGTGGCAACTCTGGCTATTTCCATCAGCAACACCCAGGCTGTTAATCAGTTGGGTAGCGCTGGGGAAGCAGACATAAACTGGCTTAGACTCATATTTTCAGTGAACAGTTTTCAAAGGGAGATGAAGGATTCGGGAAAAGCCAGCACTTGTCACTTTCATAAGCAGTTTCATGACCTGCTTTAAGTGGTATCAAAATGTAAACGGGGTTAGAGGAGGTCCAAGAAAAAGAAACCTTTTAGTGGTGATTTTCCTATTACAAGCACTTTCCTCCTTATAACCCCTGAGCTGGAAAATCTTGCACCATTGCAGTGATAGCCATTAAACAGTCTAATTCAATGCAGACTCTTTGTTGACAAACAAGAGTTGTTATTGGAAATAAGTTGGCGAGAAACCACCACAGAAAAGTGAAGCTGCATCATGACCCTTCCCCCTGAGCTGAGTGGAGGTGGCCTGTGCTGGGAGGAATAAAAACATTGCCTGTGGAGTTCATTACACAGCATCCTCTGCCTTGATACAGTCAGGTGTCCATTCTGCTGTTCAGACACTCTTTAACTTTTCTTCTCCTTTTAATCTCAGACCACCATCATTTGGGATGCTCATACTGGTGAAGCCAAGCAGCAGTTTCCTTTCCATTCAGGTAAATCAGCTGATGAGCGAGCTCTTCAGAATTCACACGGGGCCTCAAGGATCAGGCAGTGCTCTTGGTGCTGGTTTTCTTGGGAGGCCTTCCATAGCTTTCGAAGGGCTTCTTCTCAGAGGATCAGCAGGGTTTCTTTTTTGTTTGTTTGTTTGTTTGTTTTTGTTTTTGTTTTTTTAAGATACGTACCATAAGAAAGCAACCAGGTCGTGTAATTAGAGTGCAATGTAAAGTTGGAAGATGTAGTGAGGGTAGCGCTGTAGAGGTGAAAGGTCTGGCTATAAATGTACTTTCTCCACTTGATAAGCTCTCAGTCTCTTAACCTTTATAGCTACATTTTCACTATATGTAAATGAGGGCTTTTGATAGCTATTTATTTATTGCAAGGACAAGAAAAAGTGCCTTGGAATAAATTAAACTGCTCACATGTTGCTGCCATCTTGTGCATTTTAGATTGGTTTGTCTAGGTCTGACCTCTCTTGTCTGTGAAATAAAGGATGGGTATTCTCCGTGTCAGTCTTGGGTTTCTTCCTGTGTGATGTACACGAAGTACTCTGGGCATGCAGCTCAGTGCCTTCATTGCCTTCAGCCTGGAACCACAGTATCTGAGAAGGCAAGGAGTAACCTCTTGCTATGTATACTAGGCTACCTTCATACCCACATCACTGCTCCTTCCTCTTCCTCAGCCTCCAGAGTACGGGGAGTGTAGGTGTGCATCATTGTGTCTGGCTTCTCAGTGAAATTCTTGATGGAAGGAAAGACTGTCAGGGTAGTAGTTTTAGCAGTGCCAGATAAAATACTTGCTGCTTTGAGACTTGTGCTCTGAGCATTTACACTGTAGCTGATCAGGAGGCTGTGGTTATCATCTTCATGTTTTAGGAATGAACAGCTATGTACGAAGAACTAGAAGTGAGAGCAACCAAGCCAACTAGGAGAAGAATCTGAGTAAAGTGGTTTGCAGACAGTGTTAAGAGTGTTTAGAGTTTCCACACTAAAGTGCTGTTTACCTCTTCTGCTTTTTCAGCCTGACTTCTAGTCCTTCCCCAGCTAAAGTTTTCCTCCGTCTCTGGCTAGCACCACGTTTCTTCCTACTTCTTCGAAGTGATATAAAGTTAAAGGAGTTGGGGGTGGGGGGGATGCTTAGCCACAGTGGAAAGAATGACAACCGTTGGAGGTATTTCTCAGTGTGTTCTCTCAGACTCTGAACCAGAGCTTACTGAGGAATAGACTAAGCCTGTTTGTCTGTTTGACCTTGTCCCATGTATGCAGGTGTGTGTTATGGGAGCTGGGCTAAGGGATAGGGCACTCTTTCAGATGGGAACCAAAAGACAAGGAAACAAGAACTTGCTAGAAAGGAGTTAGTTAGGGGAGAAAGAGGAAGAGTGGGAAGGAACTGAAATGTTTTAAAATAAGTTGTACTTTAACAAAGCTCTGCTGAGGAGTAGTTGAGATATGGACTGATTGTATTTATCTTGAAATGATTATACATGTATACACATTGAAACCATCACACTGAAGATAAAGGTACACCTATTACCATCAGGCTTCTCTCCTGACCCTCTATGGTCTCATTCTCCAGGCAATCACAGTAGTCAGCCAAGATTAGTTTATGATGTCCATACAGAATCACAGGTATACTTTATTTGGAGGACTCTGGCCTCTCATTCCACATAATTATTCTACTATGTTGTAACAGACACTTATTCAGTACTTTCTTTTGCTGGCAAGGTCTCTTTGGATGGCCTATCTAGTGTGTTTGCCCGCTATTGAAGTAAATTAGTGTCTTCTGTTTGGTCTTATTACAGATAAAACAACTATAAACTTTCAAACGTCTTTAAATGAGCATGCAATTTTATTTCTTAGAATAACAAGTAGTAAAATAACTGCATTGCTCAGAAACTGAAATTGTTTTCTAAAGCAATTTAGTTTCACCAGCTATAGACCATCAGGTGTGTCTCTGTATACTTTCCAGACCTAAGTGTATAACCCTATTTTTAATTGTAGCCAATTTGATTATTTTGTGATTGTATCTTACTGTGGTTCTAATTTGACTATTTTCCTAAGGAAGTAGAATGTAGGGAAAGGGGAGGGGGTGCAGGTGTATATGGAGGCCAAAAGGTTGATATCAGGTGGTCAGAAGTCTTCATCTATTACTGTGCACATTAGTTTTTGAAGCAGGGTCTCATTATTATTTTGACTGCACTGACTGGGTGACAAGCTCCAAGAACCTTCTTGTCTTAGCCTCCTCAGTGCTGAGGTGCAAGCACACACTACCATGTCTGACTTCTGTGTTTTGGTTCTGGGCATCCAAACTCATCTTCATGTTTCCTGCATAGCAGGGGATTTATCTACTGAGCTGTCTCCCTTCTTCTCCTTTTGTTATATATGTTTTCTTCACACAAGTCACTCATTAGTTACACAGCGACAATTTCTCTTCATCTGTGTGTGGTTTATCTTTGCTTTTGTTATGTTTTGTTTTCATCACAGGGTGTGCAGACTTTCCTGATGTCAGGGTGTTCCTAGCTTATAGGCACATGCTCCGTGTTGGATGTTCTTAATGTTGATGAATTCCATAATTAATCTGTACCTTAATTGTTCCTTGTTACTTGTTTTTAAGACAGATTGTCAGCACATACCACAAACTGGTTTGGAGCTGGCTCTAACCAGCCCCTTATAATGAAAACTACAGAGGCTTATAAATTGTCAGCCAGATTTATAACAGTAAATCTTAAGACCCCAAAATGCCCACACAAAAACCTCAGAACTCTGTTGGTATAAATACAGGTTCCACACCTGTATGGGGCAGGTACCCTATATTAATCACTTTATTGTTGTATGATACTGTGGCTCTTTAGGCCACGTGGATCTGGATCATCTTCTCCTATAGGTTCCATCTTGTCTCCTCATCTCCATCTCTCTCTGTCTCTCTGTTCCCTCTCTAAAACTTTCTCCTCTTTCTCTTCCATTGCCCAATCACAGTCTCTAGCCTTATCTGACTAACAAACTGAATATCAGTAATACTACAGATTTGTATATTTAAACTAAAGTTTTGGTATGTGTGTCTTAGTTATTGCTACAAAGAGACACCATGACCTAGGCAACTTTTAAAAAAATAAAGCATTTAATTGGGGTCTTGCTTACAGTTTCAGAGGTTTAGCCAGTTACTGTGATATGAAGCATGGTTGTAGGCAAGTGTGGTGCTAGAGAAGTAGCTTAGAGTCACACCCTCCCTGATCCATGGGCCTAGAGAAAAACAGGAACTAACAGGAACTAACAGGGGCTTTTGACACCTCAGAGCCCAAGCCCAGCGACACACTTTCTCCAACAGTGCTACATGGTCTAATCCTTTCAAAGAGTTCAACTTCCTGGTTGATTCTGTATTCAAATATTTGAGCCTATGGTGGGGGGCATTCTTATTCAACCACCATAGTGTATTTGGTCCCAAAATTTAAAACTAATGAAATTCTCTGAATACCGTTGACGGAAACACTTAAAATGGGTGAATTACATCTCAGTAAAGTCATTAAAAATGCCAGTTAATTGTCAAAGAGAAAATTAAGAAATATGCCCTGGAGGGCATCATCTTGAGTGAAGTAACACAATCACAAAAGAACTCACACAATATGTATTCACTGATAAGTGGATATTAGCCCAAAACTTAGGATACCCAAGATATAAGATACAATTTGATAAACGCATGAAACTCAAGAAGAATGAAGACCAAAGTGTGGACACTGTGCCCCTTCTTAGAATTGGGAACAAAACACCCAGGGAAGGAGTTACAGAGACAAAGTTCGTAGCTGTGATGAAAGGATGGACCATTTAGAGACTGCCGTATCCAGGGATCCATCCCATAATCAGCTTCTAAACGCTGACACCATTGCATACACTAGCAAGATTTTGCTGAAAGGACCCAAATATAGCTGTCTCTTGTGAGACGATGCTGGGGCCTAGCAAACACAGGAGTGGATGTTCACAGTCAGCTATTGGATGTATCACAGGGCTCCCAATGGAGAAGCTAGAGAAAGTACCCAAGGAGCTAAAGGGATCTGCAACCCTATTGTTGGAACAACATGATGTACTAACCAGAACCCCGGAGCTCTTGTCTCTAGCTGCATATGTATGGAAAGATGGCCTAGTCGGCCATCAATGGAAAGAGAGGCCCATTGGACTTGCAAACTTTATATGCCCCAATATAGGGGAATGCCAGGGCCAAAAGAATGGGAATGGGTGGGTAGGGAAGTGGGGGGCGCTATGGGGGACTTTTGGGATAGCATTGGAAATGTAATTGAGGAAAATATGTAATAAAAATATTAAAAATTAAAAAAAAGAAATAAAAAAAAAGAAAATACTAATAATAAATTATTCTTTTCAAAATTATAGAATCTAAATGAACTTCTTAAAAAAATCAGAAGAGAGAACTTTTCATTTTAGCTCTACAAGTTTTAAAATGTACCACACTGGGAGATTACTTTTTGTAGCTTCCCCTACGTGTATAAAATGTGACCATACTAATAAACAGGCCTTCCATGTGTTGGGCACATTTTGGGTTAGGTTTGTAGTCCTGAAGGACGTACACTGCCGGGCCTGGCTTAGGACTGTTCCCTAGTGTTTCCTGAGTTGCCGGGGGCAGGAACATGGCAGGCTCTTTTATGGTAATATTCAGTCTAGCATTCCTAGCTGAAGTTCTTCTTTATTTTGAATATTTCACAATTCATTTCATTCTTTTTTTCATCAGGCTAGTTTGCCTAGAAGATTGAAAAATCCAGAAACATCTTAAGTTTACGTTTAGAATTTCGTCTCTCGCGTACAATCTTCACAATTAATAGCATGTTAATTGGTTTCCATGTTTTGATGGTTTGTATATGCTTGGCCCAGTAGTGGCACTCTTTGAAGGTGTGGCCCTGTTGGAGTAGTCACTGTGGGTGTGAGCTTAAGACTCTCATCCTAGCTGCTGGGAAGTCAGTATTCTAGCAGCCTTTGGATGAAGATGTAGAACACTCAGTTCCTCCTGCACCATGTAATCCTGGATGCTGTAATGTAGCCATCTTGATGAAAATGGACTGAATCTCTGATCCTATAAGCCAGTCTCAATTAAATGTTGTCCTTGTAAGAGTTGCCTTGGTCATGGTGTCTGTTCACAGTAAAACCTTAAGAAACATGTCATGCAAAGATCCTTCCCATGTCCTACTGATTTTTTTATTATTATTATTTTCTTTCCATTAATTTATTTGTTCACTTTACATCCCAATCACTGCCCCACAGACACACACACAGCCCCTCTCTGCTTTAGAGAGAGGTTTTCTCTTCCTCTTCTCTGAGAAGGGGGCACCGCTCCCTCTACGTAACAACCCCCATTGAGCACCAAGCCACCCAGCCACATCAGGTCACTGCGGGAGTAGGTATATCCTCTCCCACTGAGGCCAGACAAGGCAGCTCGCTTAGGGGAGCAGGATCCACAGGCAGGCAGCAGTTAGGGTTCCCCGGTTCCAGTTGTTGGGGAACCCACACGAACACCACGCTGCATATCTGCTACATGTGTGTTAGGTGCCTAGGTCCAGCCCATGTATGTTCTATGTTTGGTGCTTCAGATTCTGAGAACTACTATGGGTCCTGGTTATTTGACTCTTTTGGGTTTGCTATGGAGTATCTATCCCCTCCAGGTACCTCAATCCTTTGCTGAACTCTTCTACAAGACTCCCAGAGCTCTACCCAATGTTTGGCTGTGACTCTCTGCATCTGTTTCAGTCATCTGCTGGCTGGAGCCTTTCAGAGGACAATTATGCTAGGCTCCTGTCTGCAAGCATAACAGAGTATCAGTAGTGTCAGGTTCTTGCCCATGAGATGGGTCTCAATTTGGGTCAGTCATTGATTAGTCATTCCCTGCTTCTCTGATCTATCTATATCTCTGCACTTCTTGTAGGGCAGGACAGATTTTGAGTCAAAGGTTTTGTGGGTAGGGACTCCCAGTGGAGGGAGTCCTGCCTGTCTACAGGATACAATTTCCTTTTTTTCCCTGAATCCATGATATGTCTGTTTTAGTGTGTCTTGTGATTTGTCAGCCTCCTCTCAAGTTTGGAGACTACTCAGGCTTTTAGAGGTCATGTCAGATGTTTGACCTTCTTCATATTCTTTTTTTTTTTTTTTTTTTTTGGTATAATTTTCTATTTTCTAAAAGAATCAAAATTTCCAGCCTCCTCCTCATCCTCCCTTATTTTCTACTTCTTAATATTAGTGATATTTTATGTTAATTTTGCAGTGTTTACTGAATCAGGATTTTGGCAGGAAGACAGTCTATACTTGGGAATTCAAGAAAGGGACTAAAGCAGAAAGAAATCATTGTAGCAGTGTTGGGAAGAGGAAACATTAGAGGCAGTGAGCTCACCCAGAGAAGAACAACTGAAGGAAAGACCAGAGAGATGGAAGATGCTTCCAGTCCAGTTGGAACCTGAACCACTGGGAAGAGGTTGCCTAGCAACAGCAGGGACCATTGAGAAACCCAGGTTGCTCTAGGGGCAGGAACAGTGTGTCCCCTCCCACTCATTTTGGGCTTCTGTTTCCCTCTCTGTGAAGCAAGCTCAGGACTAAGAAGCCCAAGAATCTGGAAAGGGGAGGTTGTGAGAGTTAGCCTCATGGTTGGGGTGAACCTGAGGGCATATAAAGTGAACAGAACAGCTAGCTTCACAATGGAGGCACCAAATATTTCCCAACAGGCACATGCTGCCGACCAGAGTGGGCACAGCTGCTGGCTAATGCAGGTCGCATCGTTCTGGAAGTTATATACCTAGTAGTATATACCTAGTGATAGGTTTAGGAAACATCCCAGAAAAGCAACTGGGGAAAGAAAGCATCCTTCACTGTCCTGTTTCTCCCTGTCTCTAAGTGGGGTTGACAGCCTTACCAGGGTTCAGAAAGTAGCTTTCTCTAGTGCTGTAGACCATGCTAATGTGTTGTACTTAGACTGAGTCTAAATGTCCTAGTTTTCCCCAGTGAAGCTCCTTCACCACAGCTGACTGGAGTGTGAAGACAGTGTTCTCCATGTATGTGTTCACTCACACTCAACCCAGGCACTTGCTACCCTTGATTTAATCTATGAGGCTAATAGCACAGAACCAGTGCTGCAGCTGATTGTAAGGGAAAGAAATATCTAATCCTCTGAGGTAAAATCAGGCAGCGTACTAGCCAATTTTGGACATTTGAGATTTTAAACTTTTTCTAAGAGTCATTTAATTTTTCTTACAGAGGAACTTACAAGAATTTTTAAAAAGAAAGTGTTTTTGTCAATAATATTCATTGTTGTTGACAATGGGGATGTCTTTGATCTATTTATCTGACTTGTAGTTTGTAGCATCCTGTCAGCATACAGCTTCTTGATTGGTCTTGACAGCATCCTCAAGTACTAAGTGAAGTTCAGAGGTGGGGTGTTAACCCCAGCCTCTAAATGAAGGCTCACCTTGCTAGTAGGTTCAGTAACTCAGTGGTAGAACCAGAGTTTTCTGTCCATTACACATGCACAGGCAAATAAAATAGAAATAAAGAGTTAATCACCAGGTTTGAATTTTTTTTTTTTTTTTTTTTTGGTTATACAAAAGAGAAACCAAGGTTCCAGTTCATAGCATGAGTGTCTCTCTCTCTCTCTCTCTCTCTCTCTCTCTCTCTCTCTCTCTCTCTCTCTCTCAAAGTTGAAGTAGGAGCTAGAGAGATGACTCAGTGGATAAGAGAAGAGAGCCAGCTGTTTTTCCAGAGGGTCCAGGTCTAATTCCTAGCACCCATGTGGCAGTTCACAATTTCTCAGTAATTCCAATTCCAAGGCATCTGACATACATGCAAGCAAAACTCCAGTGCATGAATGAATGAATGAATGAATGAATGAATGAAAGAAAGAAAAGTAAAATCTTTTAAGTACTGCTTAAAATATGCTTCAGAGCTAAAGCTCCTGGGTAACACATGTGTGCTCAATGCAAAACCCCACCTGTGTTCCTTTCTAGCCCCAGCATTGGATGTTGACTGGCAGAGCAACAACACCTTTGCATCTTGTAGTACAGATATGTGCATTCACGTCTGCAAATTAGGACAAGACAGACCTATCAAAACATTCCAGGGCCACACGGTAAGAAGTCTTTCCCCTTCTATAAATGGATATTTTGAGTGAATAATATCAAGTAATATTTCCAAATAGTTTTTAAGTCTGTATATTAAATATCAAGTAGCAGCCCGTTGTATAAAATGAAAATATAAATATTTACTGTTGTTTTTAGAATGAAGTAAATGCTATCAAATGGGACCCAACTGGCAATCTGCTAGCCTCCTGTTCAGATGACATGACATTGAAGGTAATTCACATAGTGGTAAGCTCGCCAGTGCCCAAAGCTTGAAAACAAAAGCAGAGTTTTAGAAATGGATGGGTCAGCTTCATTTCCTAGGACTTGTAAACACCTGAGCTACAAGGCACTGTTACTTAGCTGTTACTGCATTTAAAGAGTGTGACTTCCAGTTGTCTTTGGTGTTTGTATTTGTGTGTTGGGAACTGAACAAGGGGCTTCACACATCCCTCCCCCCACTCGCCGCCAACCCCCCTCCTGCATTCCCCTTGCCGAGTTACTGGAACCCTACCTACCTACCTAGTTCAAGGACGTTGTAAATATTGAGATGACTTAGTCCACTCAGCCTTCAAGTTTTGCAATCAGGAATATTTGGATCAAATATTCATTCATTCAACTACTCTTACATTTCTTTTTTTCTCCCCATTTATTTATTATTATTATTATTATTATTTACTCTTACATTTCTTTGTTGTTATTCTCTTGATGTTTGGCTGTGTGGTATTTTTTGTTTGTTTACTTTAGGCTTTTAAAAGTATCTGTTGTACAGAAAACTACCACATTTTTTCTTTTGATTTAGATCTGGAGTATGAAGCAAGACAACTGTGTCCATGATTTGCAAGCACATAATAAAGAAATTTATACTATTAAGTGGAGTCCAACAGGACCAGGGACAAATAATCCAAATGCCAACCTTATGCTAGCAAGGTGATGTGTCTGTTTCACTCTTGAGGGGGATATATTTCAGTGGGAAACTTTAAACATGGGTTTTTAATATTAGAATTTCAGGACTTAATGCTTTTTTGTATCTATTGATATAAAATCCAATATGAATAAAACCCAATAGTTAGGTTTTGCATATTGACACACACTTAAAATCCTGCACTTAAGTCAGTGTGCCTGAAATCAACATGGGCTCTATAGTGAGACTCTATTTCAGTTAACAGCAGATCATTTGGGCATAGGATAATAAAAGTCCATCAGCAACCTTTCTTTTATTTATTTATTTTTTTTTTTTTTTTGAGATTCAGAACCAAGGACCAACCAGGATTGTTGGGAGTAACATTACTGGGCAGGGGCCAGGGCCTTCAGTCCTTTTCATGTTTCCCTCCCAGTTTCCACACTATTTGAATTTTAGCCGTTTAATTTGCTAGCCTGTTAGGATGGGCAGAATGTGGGAGGCTAGGGGCAAGGCCAAGAGAGTATTTGATTGCTTATAAAATTATTTTCCTTTTCCATTTTTTAGTGCATCCTTTGATTCTACAGTTAGGTTATGGGACGTAGACAGAGGGATTTGCATCCATACTTTGACAAAACATCAAGAGCCCGTGTACAGTGTGGCTTTTAGTCCTGATGGCAGGTATCTGGCAAGTGGTTCTTTTGACAAATGTGTGCACATCTGGAACACACAGGTATGTCCCATTAATTTAAGCTGCACTTACTAACGAAGCATTTACCTATTTGCTTATATTTTTGTTTTTCTTTATGTGATATCAATGTAATGCTTAGTTTTAAGAATCTAAGAGTACTTTGGGGCATTTTATAGCTGAATCCACACTGACTGAAAGTTACATTTTATGTGCAAAGTCAATTTAGAAATAGATGTCTTTTTTACTTGAGCAGCATAGTATATTTGAAATGAAGCTTACAGTGAACTTAACCTTTCTTGAGGTTAAAGGACAAGATCTCTTTAGTGACTTAACACTTGGTTGGCTGCCTTTTCAGGGATGGCAAGAAGCTGCCCCCAAATAGGCCAGTTTGTTGCTTTTGCTCTCACTTTTATATATAGCTTTTGTGCCCTGTGAACTGCCCTATGTTCCCCAGGTCTGTGTTGGTGTAGTACATACTAATTACAGGCAGCCATTTCCTGTTCTGTAGTAGATTCCCACTTTAGTTTATTTGATGAGTTACTTGCTCTAAACCATTTATATTTGAGTATCTTTCATTAAATTCTATATCTGATGGCTCAGGACGGGCCATAGTGAGGAGCTTTTGGCCATCTTTGCCTTCATGGCCAACAATGACTTTTCTTCTTAGCTCTCTTGCATCTTTACTGCACAAAGCACCATGCTTCTGGCTCATACTCAGCAGAAGTCCAGTTCAGTGAGGGTTCAAGCTTACATTATTATGTGAAATGAAGCTGAGTATCCTTATGTACTTCAGTAAGTAGGCTGACTTCTTCAGTAAGTAGTCTTTAAAATTCTCTTGAATTTTATTTTTAAAAACTAGCATTTAAACTAAAGAACACCATTATGGCACTTTGTGCTTTGATTTGGGGGGTGGGGGGTGGTTTGAGACAGGGTTTCTCTGTGTAGCCTTGGCTGTCCTGGAACTCACTTTGTAGACCAGACTGGCCTCGAACTCAGAAGTCTGCCTGCCTCTGCCTCCCGAGTGCTGGGATTAAAGGCGGATGCCACCACACCCAGCTGCTTTGATTTTTATTAAGCCTGTTTCCTGCATCTCTCGCTGACCCTCTGCCCACCCTTACCTTCACTTCCCCCAGCTGCTGTTCCAGCCTTATACTGTCCTCTCTCCTGTCTAAGACCACTCTAAACCCTCTCATAAACCCGTCTCTAGTTTCATGACATGCACTCCAACCTACATTAATAAACGCTAACTAATGCAGTATATTCATGAGAGGAAACGTATTTATCATTTGAGTCTGGCATATTTTGCTTAACAATACTATCCAGTTCTACCGATTTTCCTGTAAAATACTATGGTTAATTTTTCTCTAAGGTTACATAACATTCCATTGTGTATGCATGTTTCTTCTGCTCTCGTTAGTCATCTGTTGATTCTCATCTTGAATAGTACAGCTGCGTACATGTTTCTGTGGTGTGTTGACTGGGTCCTTCATTTCATCTGTGTGCTTGAGGCACAGCTCCTCTGTTTCTGTCACTTACTCTAGCACCCTCCACAGTGAATTCTGCAGTGTTGTACTAGTTTGCACTCCTACCAGCATGTTGGCACTTTTTTCCAGACAGCCATTCTGTCTGGGGCAATTAGAAGCTCAAAGTAGTTTCAGTTCACCTTTCTCTGATGGCCAGGGGTTTTGAAAATGTAGAAAAACACTTGTTGGCCATATCTGTTTCTTTTGTCATTTGCTTCTTTGGTTCACTTTGGGTTATTGACTGGATTAGCTACCTGTGTGGTGGGGTTTTTTAAAAAATGTATTCTGACTTTATTGACTGAAGTGATCAGCACTGATCTTCTCCCATTTCCATTTTCTGTCTCTCCTCTGCTCAGTGATTGCTGTGCATGGGATTTCACTTCACATAATCTCATTCATCAGCTCCTGCAGCTTCCTCCTGTGCACTTGAGGCCCTGTGCAGATCATGTCCTTTCCTTTTTCAATTAGATTGTTAATAGTTTTGGTTTTGGGGAAGAAGGTCTCACTTGAGATCCTTCTGACCCCACCCCCCAAGTGCTGAGGTCAGAGGTCTATTCCTGATTTAAAACAAAAATTTTCCTTCGTAGATAGTATGTTACCTCTCTTCTTTCATTTTTTTTTCTTTATGAGTATATGCCAGGCAAATTCTGTAGTTATGAAATACATGTTTAAAGCCACCATTTCTCACCTTTCCTAAGAGAGCACTGATATACCCAGTTCAACTTTAAAAAGCTGAACACAGTGATGTGTATCTGAGGCTAAATGTAAATACAATTAATAGGGTTAACATAAGTCTCAGATTTACTTTATAAGGACATTTTGCCATGTTTCTTGTAGATATCTTTCTTCTGGTTCTCAAAAGGATTTCAGCTTAATTGTTTTTATTGACACAGGTAAAATGTTTAACTTCCTATCTGCTGATTCAGTTGAAGAGCTGTCAGCACTTTCCATAATAGCCAGTGCATACACAGAATAGTACGATATATACTACATGTCCTTTGAAGATTGTGATGTGCACCAATCATTTCTGTTTTATAACCACAGGAGTTTATACATGTTGAAAATAAGTGGTTTGATTTATTTTGTTATTGGTGAAATATACTATTCTAAAAAAAAGGCATCAAACCTTTTTTAATGCTTGTATGGACATTTGTTCAAGTGTATTTGCATATCTGTATATGTGTATGTGTGTATTTGTTTGTGGATACTCACAAAGGAAGCTATGGGTTCACTAACTTCTGCCAGGAGAACCCACCCAGTTTGTACTTTCATTTTTCCTCTTTCCTGAATTCTTAGTCTACCAAACGTTTCTGTGATTTGGTGGATGACAAGGACTCCCTTGCCCTTTCTTAGTTTCTGTATTGAGTAGCACATTCTGTTTGGAGTAGACAGTGCTGGCCAGCTCTTCATTCACTCTGGATTTGTTGGTGTTCTTTCTGTATTCTGGGCATTCTTCTGTCCTGGCTGTGATCACTGAGGTCTTTCTTTCCATCTGCTTCATGGGGAATTTACTATATCACTCTTTTAAATGAGTGCACATTAGTAATTTATAGCTTTATGTATTGTTTATATACAGTGTCCCTGGGATCTCTGATGTTTTTTCCTACAGTATTTAAGCTTGATTTTCTTTGTGATCCCTCTGTTGTTGATCAGTATGGTATAAGGTCTAGAAGGAAAGTTATCTTTATACATTGGTAGGCAGTTGTCTAGGAGTCCTTCATGGTCTCCTGTTAGTGCATGAACCAAGTTTGTAATTTGTGTGCATGTTTGGCTTGCAGGTATGACAGTCGATGGGGCATATAGATCAGATGATGTGACCAACTAACCCTCTTTCTCATAGTTCTGCCTACTTAGACTTGTTTGGGTTCATTCTTGCTCTGTTTGAACTTAGAGATAGATTGACACCTGTTCTTAAAGGTGGGTAGGTAGAGAGGTAGTTTGGGCAAGCAGGTGGCCATTTATTTTGCCCCATATTCATCCATCAGTGGAAGATCTGCGGGTCTATAGGGTTTGCCCCACTCACTTCCTTCGGGGTGGCTGCTCCTTCCTTTCCTCAGTAGCCAAAGATACTTAATGCTGCTCTACTCGGCTTTTTCTTCAGTCTACAACCATGAAAACTCTTAAAAAGGACAAAAATTTTTCAAATTTCAATCAAATTTCTGATCACACTTTATCTGTGTTGTGCACATGATATTGGGCTGGATTTGAACAGGAACTACCCAAAGCACTTTGTACTATATAGCTGCCACTGCATAGCCTCTACCCTATTGTTTCACAGGACAGTACATTTCTGCTCTGAATATAGTTCGATGGCAGCCAAAGTTTTGGATTTGTTGACGGAAAAAAAGAGCTATTCTTGGAATTCAACTAAGAGAATGGGATTGTTAACATTCCCGGACACATTTTTGGAGGACTTCTGTAACATCTTTCAAGAGGAATATGTATACCTTTCCTTCCTTTATCTTCTTTGGACTATCTCTGGACCAGTCCCTCTACCCGAGGCAACATGCTGTAAACAGCATGAACACAATGTCTTTCTTAATTTTTACACTTCGTGTTTTCAATGCATTTTTTTCTGTTGGCAAAATGCATATGTCCCTTGGTGACAAGTATGCTTTATATTCTGCATTCACCGTTCATTGTAGGTATTGTTTCAAAGAAGGTAAAAAGCCTAGTGGGGAATGGTCATCAACACTAGAAAAGCAGTTTGTGCTGAAACCATTTTTTGAGGATAGTCTGATAATATCTGTGAAAGAGTTACCATAGAATTATTATTTCTGGAGGTTTAAAACCTGCCTATATTGTTATTTGAAATCAAGCCCCACCTCTGATTGCTAGAAAATTAATACATCATCATAAATTTTTGACTCATCCTCAGACTCAATTTATAAATTCTTTTGTCTTTGACAGTTTATTTTGAGCCCATATACTGCCTTTTAAATTATTTACACTAACTCTTTATGGATTGCTGTAATTCCATAGTATCCTCTTAAGTAGGTTCTCTCTTTCCTCCACCTTTTTCTCTCTTCCCTGTCTTTTCCAATTAAAAATTACTGAATGGTAACTACACATAATAAGAGGTTTCATCATGATATGCTTATAAAATGATACAGTGTACTTGATCAGCCCTCCTCCACCATTCTCTTGTCACATTCCCACTAATTTCCTCCTATTTAGTTCTCTTCATCTAACGGCATCTGGGGGGTTGGAATAGAGTTACTTATGGGCAACTTATCAGTGGGTACACAACTGAAAAAAAATGTCTCTTCCTCCTCCAGCAACTATTAACTACTTAGAGATCTTCAAGGAGGGATGGGGGTTTCGTGAGTCCCTTTACCACATTACAGATTTCTATAATGATACTTAGGGCTCTGTTTTTCATATTTTAGACAGGTGCTCTAGTTCACAGTTACAGGGGAACAGGTGGAATTTTTGAAGTTTGCTGGAATGCAGCAGGAGACAAAGTTGGAGCCAGTGCTTCGGATGGTTCGGTAAGTATGCGCATGAATTTTTAAAGAGAAGGGGTCATGTTAGGTACACAGTCATGTTCTTTACAAAATAATAAATTTTGGTTAAGATATCAACACCGTTCCCAACACCCCTCTCCGGGCTGTGTGCTAAATATGTTCATTACATTTGTATAATATAAGTAAAACTTAGGGGTGACTTTGCCAAAGAGTCTTCATAAACAAGTAATGAGCAATTTTCAATGAAAACCTTCCATTTGTGGAATTAAATGTAATGAAGTATCTCTTGCTAAATGGTATTTTTAAAGCCCTTTCCCCAATTCTCCTCTCTGTAGCGGAGTGTTGGAGGATGAAGAATGGAGGCTGATTTCTGTGGGGAGATATTTAATACTGACCTTCAGGATGTTGTTAGTAGATAGTTGGGGGGCGGGGGGAGGTAGTATTGCCTCTCCCGTTGTAAATCAGGGAAAGCAGGAGAGAGGAAAGCAGAGCTATTTGTTGAGATGACCCTGTAACACCTGTAACACCTGTGTTCTGTTCGGACCTGAGTCTGCTCTGTATGTTCCCGATCCCCCTTTTACTGACTATAAAGACTAAGTCCTAAAACGTTCAGCAGCATTTCCTCAGTTACTGTAGCTTGGTAGTGATCACATCACAGCATAGTGGCCTGATGTCCTTCAGTTAAGGTTTCTTTCCATGATTTGTTACTTTGATTTTATGAATTTGCATCTTAGATTGTAGATTACATTGTATTCTTTATAGAAGTTAAGCTTGCAATGTAAGGTAGATTTCTTAATACTGGCTGACTGTTGTCATCTCTTACAGGTTTGTGTCTTAGACCTTCGGAAATAGCGTTACTAGTTGGAAGCCATGGACCGACTATGAATGTGTACATAGCCACAAGACTATCCCTGACCCATATACTGCTATAGTCCCACTTGAACCATGGCCAGTCCACTACAGCCAAATCTAAGAGAAATATATACATGCAGTATATATGAACACAGCTGTACCCTGAAGATGACAGTCTCATCCCAGCTTGTGAATTCTGCACACCAAGTGCTGGGATCTAACCTGCTGTGCCCCTAATTAGCGTTTAGAAGTTTGGATATGAAAACCAGAAGAGAAGGAATATGCGTTATAAGAGCAAACCACACATGACCCAGTTTTGAATATTAATGACAGCCTTGTCTCCCCCTTTGAATCAGCAGACACCATGGATTATATTCTTTTTCCCCTCAGTAGTGCGCAGTTTGTATGTACAGAGAACATGGACTTAACAAAAGCTTGCGGCAGTAGTTGGTTCTTGCTTCCCAGTTTGTTTTGGTTTAGATTATGGATGCATGAAGTAAGGGAGTGAATCATTATCTTGCTTTTTTTTTTTTTTTTCACCTTTTAAACAACAAAAAAATTCTTAAAAATATTTTACTGCATTCTTTGGAAGAGGTAGATGTTTGGTACATTTGATGGCTCCCAGAGCATATACTCAATAGGTGCATATTATGGAGGGAATTGGAATAATAGGAAACTACATGACTTCCGTCATGTCACTCTCTAAGACACATCAGCAAAGGGTGTTTTGTTATCTTTGTTTTGGGTTTTTTTGTTTTAGTTCTTTGTGTGTGTGTGTGTGTGTGAGAGAGAGAGAGAGAGAGAGAGAGAGAGGGAGAGGAGAGGATAGAGAGGAGGAGAGGAGAGGAGAGGAGAGGAGAGGAGAGAGAGCGCTTAAATAAAATAGTTTCTTTTTGGGGACATATTTCTGCCAATTAAAGACTAGAAGGGCACAACCTTTTTTTTTTTTAATACCATAAAGAAGAGTTTTTTTTTTTTTTTTTAAATAATAATCTTGTGATGTTTTGTAGCCATAACTAAATTATGGTTAAAATGTGCACTATTGTGAGAAGGAGCAACAGAGTTTGGAGCTTTTATTTTTATTTTTTATTTTACCATTTGTCTGTTTTACTTTGTTTCTTAAGAGATTAAAATATTTCTGGATAAGGATTAGCTTCTCAAAGTGTCCATCATTCTGTATAGAAGCTTAAATATGTAATGTAACCAGATTCCAGTATTAAAAATCTCTCATGTTAGTTTTCTTTTTACAAAGCAAGGTTACAGCAGCATATAACACTGCCATTACATGGCTAAATGTTTGCTACCTTAGTTTTGAAAACAGTTTTTAAAGGCTTGCTTTGAGCTATGTTTGGGTAGCAGTGATGGGGAAATTAGGAGAGGTGTGGCTGGGGCTATCCCTCTGCCTGCATATACGGCACCAAAGCTGCATTTGGTCAAGCATTGTAGATCTAAGCTGCTGTTTTTTCCAGTAATCACTACTATATCATGTTTTTTACTCTTGTTTATATCAAGTATTTTTTTTAAAGATATAGGTATCCAATCAGACTTTTTTTTTTTTTTTTTTTGAGACAGGGTTTCTCTGTATAGCTCTGGCTATCCTGGAACTCACTTTGTAGACCAGGCTGGCCTTGAACTCAGAAATCCGCCTGCCTCTGCCTCCCAACGGCTGGGATTAAAGGCGTGCACCACCACGCCCGGCTCCAATCAGACTCTTATGTTCAGCTAAAAGTAAAATATACCTACAAAGGTTCACCAGAGGCTGTGTTTGTGAAGGTGGTTGACAGGATAGTCGATATTAATGGAAGAACCCAGGAGTGTTGGTTCTGAAGAGAAAGAACAGTTGTCAAATTTATATCTTTAAATTTTTAATTAAGAAATTGCTTAGCAAATTTATAACACTATTTGTGTCAGTAGTTATTTTGAGGCCTTTGGCTCCTGAATCCCACCCTGTGTTCTACGAAATGGCTCTAACCCAGCCCCGCAGCTTTGCTGCTCTGTTTTTGCTGCCTTGCTCTTTACAAAGCAGCGTTGATTGACGAAAATCTTGGCTTCATTAAGGTAGGATGGCATTTGCTTTTGGTAAAGAGGATGAATACACTTAAATTTTACCATACATCATTATATCTACCCCATTTTGTTAGTGGGGTCTATGATACTGTAATAATATTAAGAGTTGCATCCAGAGAGGCAGTCATCTATGGTTTGTGCCAGGTGTTTTCAGGGTTCTGTCACATTGAGACATTTAGAACCCATTGCTCTGTGGCTCTGTAGGAATTCTAAAATGCTGAGTGTCTGCCACTTGAGATTTTGCTTTTACTGCAAGAGGGTCACATCTGTTGGCCTCTGTTGTTGTTGTTTAAAAAAATAATAATAAAAATTTAAAAACTGTGCAATAATTTTTAAATGTGCTCCCAAGAATAGACACAACTTTTTGAGTATGCCTAAGCTGCATTTCCTTCAGCGATGCATTTGTCAATTGCACTGAATCTGAACCTGAAAGTCAGAGGTGATTGTTGATAGTGCTTTTGTATTTTGATATGGACATTTTATTCATTTGCATACAGTCATTGACGTTCTTCCCAGCTGATTCAAAGACAGTCACAAATTCCTGAAATACAGCTGCCAAAATGACAGCTGAATTTTCTGATAATGTCTTGCTTTCTGTTGGGTGTGTGTTTATTGGTTTGATTTGTTTTGTTTTAATTTTTTTTCCTATTTCTTTGGCTATTTTACTTTAGCACACTAGCTGTGATAGATGTCTGATAGAAGATAAGTGCAGAGCTTTGCTATCCCAAAGCCTCGGGTCTTTCCCTCACAGATGTGGCTGGAGACATCTACCTTTAGGCTGGTTCTCTGTGAGCATAGGACTGTGTGCTTTGCTGCTGCTCTCACTGTCCCTGTAGCCTGCTGACGTGCCATGATGCTGTTCCACAGACACCACACCATGTCTTCACCCAAGCAGTCAGATGATCACTGGAGACCACACTTGAGTGTGTCAAGTACTGTCATGGGGTTCTCTACTTTCCTTCTTGTCTTTTTCTGAGAATTGGCTCTGAAGATCCAGAGTCCAGTGTTCATTTAGATCATTGTTTTATATGCTACTGTAAGGCAGAGAATAGGAGGCTTAAATGAATATCATTGATTAAAGTAGACTGGAGGGAGCAGCTGCCACCCTTGAAAGGCATGAAGGAACCTGTGTACTCCAGGCAGGAGACTCTTGGGGACTTAGATTTATCCCTGTTTTCCATGATCAGGTAATATCATTGACTTTTCAAATGATTTAGGCATGGTTACTTGACTAGGTCTTAGAGTGTAACAAATTGTGTTTTCCTGAGTTATCCTCTAGGTGAGTATGTTTTAGGACTAAACACCTTTTGCAGATACTGAAAGTGCCTCCTTTTGTGGTATACAAAACAAATGATGGTGCAAAAAGTCATCAGTAGATTGAATCACATGAAGGGTTTTTTTGCTTTTTGACATAAAAATGTCAAGAGACAGGCCAAAGATTTGTACTTTTCACTTATAAAGCACTCCTTTTTTTCCTTAAGATTCTTTCTGTCGATCAGATTTAATGAAAGAGTACTATTTTTAAGGAGCTATCTGTTTATGTAGAATGATTTCGTTAAAAGAGTAATGTAAACTATGAATGAGGAGCAGAGGCCAGCAGAGGACTGGGCCTTTTGCTATGTAAAGAAATCACGGATGGCCAGGCTTCTGCAAGCACAGCTGACAAGTTTTACTAAATGCACAGGAAACCCATCTCAGACAGTGCTGTCTTGCTCTTTTAGAGACCGTTTACGTTTTTTGTAAGTGCATTGTACATTTCCACAGAAGCTGGATTCTCAGGAGCTTACAGCGGTACTTGCACAGTTGCTGCAGAAATCCTGCCTCCGTGGACCAACATCGTGGCACAGCAGCAAAAGCCAGCATATGGGGGCTAGCAGCCTACAGAGACCCTGGGGGTGGTTTTCTGTTTGTTTTTCATTCCCTCCTTTTGTCTGAAATCATCAGGGAGGGATCAGTAATAGCTCTGAAGTGTCACAAATTTAATATCAGTCTTTTAATACACAATCCTAGTTAAATGTAGGAGAGGAAAATAAAGGGGGGGAGGTGCTCACATTGTTTAAATGCATTCGTCTAGAATCCTGCATCTTTATAAAGCAGGTCTGAGGTGTCTATAGTAGTCTTTATTTCTGCCCTTCTGTGACAGTGTTGAAGCAGGATAAATAAGTACGTAGGCTTCTTCTTCTTCTTTTTTTAAAACCTAGCAAGGTGTTTGGTATTATCTTTGGAATTTCTGGATAAGTTTGAGGAAACATTCTGCATGTTTTATCTGGTGTGCTTTTCCACCTCATTACAAACAGGCAGACTTCATTGTGTATCTCTGCCATCCTTAAATACAGAACTGATTTTCTTTCCTGACTTTGACATTGTTGCTATATATGTTTTTATTTGAGTTTTGCAAATCCTTTGGGTCTAATTCTGTGAGCCTACCTTAGCCTTGGGTGATGATGTCTGCAGCCTTTCTTTAGTTCCACAATTAACCTTAAAGCTGTTGGAGAAGTGTAAACCAGCCCATGACAGTTTTTTGTACCCGCTTAAGAACTTTTTTGTTCAGTTTCCATGATTGTGTAAGGAAGACTGATACAGATGTTTATCTCTCCTGGACCATGTCAATGACACTTATGATGTATTTTGGTTCTACATCACAGTGATTTGTCCCCAATGACCCTTTGACCCTTTCCAGGCACATTTTGTGTGTGTGTGTGTGTGTGTGTGTATATTGTTGTTGCGGTTTTCCCTTTGCATTGTATTGCTTTGACAACTGTAATTTGAATCAGATCTGAAAGAGGTCCAGAATAAAATATATTTTGATATTATGTTGGCTGTGTACATATATAAAACCTTTGATATCTCTGTGGTTTGTATAGACTATTTAGTCAAGTAAAGAGAGGGATGGTGTTTGTTTACAATTTCCTGTTTACATTTCAATTGCTTTTATTCCCCCACTATTCAGTGTAGAATAAAGGATTTTGCTCCGAGAGTCTTCCCTACTACAACCGATCTGTCCTAGCTCTCACTATCTCCAGTGAATATAACTGCCATGGGAATCACTGTTTTCATAAACATTGTTTCCGAGATGTACACTTTAAAGAAGCCCCTAGATGAAATTAAAGTTTTTGCTATTTTATTACTTCTTGCAGGGGATAAGATTTTTTAAAATGAAGGGATTATTTTCTATATTTGTTAAATACTGATAGCATGTAATCAGCTAAGGATAATGATGACTCCTGAGTGATTTTGAAATACTGATAGTTTATTTAGAGGATTTTACACATGAACTAAGACTTCAGATTTACTGTTAGCTTAGCATCCAGTAGCACAAGGCACACCAAGTATGTGGCTGAGGGCTTTCGTCCGTGCCAACCAAACATGCGGCAATGGTTTCCACCCGTAGCTGATTTCGGATCTTACTACACACCCAGTAACAGATGAAGAACATCCCAAGGCACATCCAGCCTCAGTTTCCCCCAACTCTTGTAGTTGGTTTCCTTAGTCAAGTTCCTTCTTCGTGCCCTCTGCCTTTCTTGGTTTTCCTTCGTAGATGCAGGCAGCTATAGCCTTGTCCTGCCCTCACTGCAACTGCTAAAGCTAACAACCTTTAGTTTTCAAGGGGTTCATTTCTACTGCATGGCCTAGGTTGTTATTGACATTCTGTTCTTACACTTTTCCGGAAAGCATTGGGCTGCCAAGAATTGGAGCCCATATGAGCCTGAAGCTAGGCAGAAGTTTCTTGAGCCACCATTGCAGGGAGGTTATTTTTGATTTCATAGTTCTAATACTTTATCATGAATTAGATTTCTTACCTACTATAATATGTAGCTGATTACAGTTTACTGGTTCATTTGATTTTTTTTCCTATATATTCACCTGAAAACTACAGTAGAGGAAAAGCCATTATGGACACTTGGTTTTGCGGTGCTTTTCTCTGCTGTACCAAGGCTCTGTCAACAGTGAAAATGTTAACTCTATGCTACCTTTCCCTCGCATGCTTCTTTAAATGTCATCCTACCGATGCTTAATTGTCCTAACTTGTAATATTTTTGTATTAAATTTTTTAGGAGTTCCTTGTAATTTCTTTATAATTTAAAATATATTAAACACAAAGTGTTTAGTAAAAGTACAGATGACAATTACTAATGTTTCTTGGTTGTTGGGTTTGTATGATCAGGTGGGAAGGAAAACTCACTTTTAAGAGCTGAGACCAGTGGGATGGATTCACCACTGGGAAAAAATACAACTATTTTATTTAAAATAATGAACCGGTACCCTGTCAGAATAGGCTGCCCTGTTCTGCTGGCCAGGAAAAGCACGGACTGAGTTTCACTGCTGTGGGGAAACCAGGCTCCTGCAAACCTGAGAGCCAGACACCAGCTCCAAAGTCTCCCATGATTCAGGAGAGTAAAGCACAGCGCACTGCCAGAAGCTTGTCTCTGCATCACCCATGTCACAGATCCCTTCATCATGTGAGGAGACTTGCAGGAGAGGAGGGCCACACAAGTACTTACGTTTGATAGCAACAACACAGAAGACCACGGAGTTACCAGAGCAAATCTAGCTTGCATGAGCATGCCCATGGGCGGAGTGGCTGGGCCCCTGCAATCCTAGCACTTGGGAAGGTTAGTCAGGAAGTCCAGTCCGAGGCCAGCCTAGGCTACATGAGATCCTATCCCCCTTCCCCATCCCCAAATAAGGAAAATGAACCTGTATGGTCTTAGTCTTAATATTTCCAGCTGAGTTGGCTGACAGATTTTAATGTGCATAAGTATAGACGTGGGACATATACTGAAGTCAAGTCATTTAGATATGAGTATTAACAGGTAAGTTAATCTTAAAAAAAAAAAGTATACCTGAAATTAGCATTAGGATTCTTTGAAACATGAAATGGCTGGCTCACTTGTGACCAACTAGGGTGTAGTATGATCCCAGTGAGTGTGCTTGCCTTCCTGAGCTTTTTGGTGCAAGGCTGACGGCGGGCTGAGGCTGTCTTTGGCATTGGGTTGATTTTAGACCATGCATGCAAAGAAATTAAAACATATAATAACAGATCTGATCCTAAGCCTTAACTAGTTCTTCAGACCCACTGTTACAGTTCCATATGTTCTTCAAAACAGTTTCCGTGTGCAATTTCTAAACTGGCCTTTAGCTGAGATCTCTAGGGACTTTGGTATCCTTTCTCCAGCATATTCTGCCTGTCTGTTTAGCTCCATCTTCATGACTGACGTGCCTTCTCATCTATAAAATGGTGCTAGAAGTAGGTACTTCATAGATTGGCCATGAAGATTAACATTGTAATCTGTCTGAAACCCTGAGAGAACAATACTTGGTCATGTCAAACACACTGGTTTTAAGTAATTTTATTTTGTATTTGAGTAGAAGGGCTACCACATGTGTATGGAGGTCAAATGACAGCTTTTGGAAGTTCATTTTTCTCCAACTTCGTTTGTATTGTTTTTGAGATTGTGTATTGGGTTCTCTAGCGTCTCTCCCTTTCCCTCCCTCCCTCCCTCTCCAGACACAGAGAGAGAGAGAGAGAGAGAGAGAGAATTGGAATGACTTACAGGCTACAGTCCAACTAATCCAACAATGGCCATCTGTGAATAGAAAGCCCAAGATCTCGTAGTTGTTCAGGCCCACAAGGCTGGGTAGCTCAGCTGGTCTTAATGTGTATGCAGGAATCCTGAAGAAGTAGGGTCTAATGCCAGTAAAGGAATGGATATGCTACAAAGGCAAGCAGGCAAAGAATGAACCTTCCTTCCTTTGTCCTTATATAGGCCCCCAGCAGGTGTGGCCCAGATTAAAGGTGTGTCTTACTGTTTTGAGATCCAAATCACAAGTGTGCCCTTCATTCCTGAATTATAGTTCATTCTACATATGGTCAGGTTGACAACCCACTGTAGCCATCCCAGATGGGGTCTCCATTGCTCCTGTCACAGTGTTTGCATAATACTTCATACTTATCTGGGCCTTGAGCTTCCAATTCTCTTGTCTACATTCAGTCTTCTCCTAGGATGGTTGGGAATACAGACACAGCCACTGTGTTCAGCTTTTTATGTGGATACTGGCATGTAGAGCAAAGGATTTTACATGCTGAGCCATCTCTCAAGTCTATATCCTAAAACTTTGACTTTCCCTAGCCACATTGTTTTCTACATCAGAGTCCAGCTACTACATAGACACTCCTTTATTGACTTATTATAGATTGATACACATAAAACACATGGGTAGAGCAGATACATCCGTCTGCCCATGGTGCACAGCGTGGCTTGGAGTCAGTTTAAAGCACATGAAGATGAGTTGCTGAACTTCCATTTCAAAAGGGAACCATTTAGGAGTTTGTAGACAGAGGAGTCTGTTTTCATTTTCTCCATGCAGATACAGAAGAGCAAGAGTGCAAAATGATGGTCCAAAGACTCATCCTTTTATTAAAAAGGCATATAATCATTGAATACTGAGAAGACAATCAAGATTTTATTAAACATGAATGGTTTTGTTGTGGGTGTCCTTTGCATGTACGTGTGTAAAATCAAAGTTCCATGGAGTGTCCTTTTTTTTTGAGACGGAATCTTACTACAAAGTCTAAGTTGGGCTCAGTATTGGAATCCTCCTTCCATTTTCTGAATTACAGGTGCACTCTGGGCACCTTTTCCAAATGTTTTGGATGAGAGGCTCCTGGTCCATGGACTATCTTAGTATTGAGTTGTTTACTATGAAACTTTGTTGTAGTTTTAAAATGCATGTCCCAAGGTGTGGCACTATTTGGAGGTGTGTCCTTGTTAGAGCAAGTGTGTCACTGGTGGCTCTGGCTTTAAGATCCTCTTCCTAACCACGTCGGGGCAAGTCTTACTGACCTTCAGATGAAGATGTAGAATTCTCAGCTTCTCCATCATGCCTGCCTGGATGTTGATGCTGCCATGTTTCCTGCCTTGATAATGGACTGAACCTCTGCACCTGTAAGCCATCCCCGATTGAATGTCGTCCTTATGAGTTGCCTTGGTCATGGTGTCTCTCCACAGCAGTAAAGCCCTAACTAAGACATCATTTAAAAACCATATTTATTATATTTCCTCCTCCCCAATTCATGGTCTTCCTTTCTTCACCAAGTATTTGTTGAACAACATTTTCCCTAACCCCAGAAATGCAATAATGAGCCAGTCAAAAACAGATAGTTATTGTGAAGTGTAACTTCAAGGGTAGATAGTTTGCATTGTCCTATAAGAGGAATGAATTAAAGCTATCTAAAATTCCTGTTAATTCAAACTGAGCCAACTGGTGTTAGATTCATATAATGCATTCTGGTTTGAGGTGCTGTGTATAGGGAAATAATCTTTGAGGCTGAGGATTTGAATCTGGGCTGTAGAGTGGCATGGGTATGTCCTGATACAATGTGTTGGTTACTTTTTTATTGCTCTGAAGAAACAAGAAATTTATAAAAGAGAGCATTTAATAGGGGCTTTTGTTTTCAGAGTGTGAATCCATGATCATGGCTGGGAGCCTGGCAGCAGGCATGGCACTAGAACAGAAGCCAAGAGCTTATGTTTGATCTACAAACAGAGGGCAGAGAGAGGAAAACAGCCGAAATTATGTGGACTTTTGCAACCTCAAAGCCCACCGCCAGTGGCACACTTCTTCCTATGAGGCCATACCTCCTAGTCCTTCTCAAATAGTTGCACCAACTGGGTGCCAAGTATTTAAACATGTAAGCTTATAGGGGCCATTTGCACTCAAACCACCAGACACCAAATAATCCTTTGGCTCGAAGTACACTTGTACTTTTCAGGTTCTGTATTAAATATAAGTACACTTTAGCTGTCTTCAGACACAACAGAAGAATGCATTGGATCCTATTACAGATGGTTGTGAATCACCAGGTGGTTGTGCCATATCTGACATGGCTGTGTAAGTGGAGGTGTGACACAGTTCCTGGCTGTGCAGTATCACCAGGCCATTGATCTCCATGATACCCATGTGTGCCGATGACTGCTCTTGGCCTGAAACTGATCTGCTATCTCTTCTATTTTACTTTCAATCTCTCTTTCTGGGGAATGTACTTCCTGCACTACTCAGAGCTTATCACTCCATAATAAATGAAGCAGATGCAGTACTTAAGAATGAAGAATGGAAGCCAAGCATGGCGGAGCACGCCTTTAATCCTAGCACTTGGGAGGCAGAGGCAGGTGAATTTCTGAGTTCAAGGCCAGCCTGGTCTACTGAGTGAGTTCCAGGACAACCAGGGCTATACAGAGAAACACTGTCTCGATAAACCAAAAAAAAAAAAAGAATGAAAAATGGAGGTGGTCATGGGACTGTGGAGGGCGAGAGGAACAGGTCTTCCACTTGGCCTTTCTGTGCCATGGGAAAGGATCTAGACAATATAACCACAAGGGCCATAAAAGCCTACATGATCCTTTGTAGAACTGTAAATTGCCACACTTGCCCTTGAATTTAGAAGAATGAGGACCCAAGAGGAAGTAAGAGAATGAGAAGGAACAAGGAAGAAAAAGGAAGAGTGATGAAAATCAGCAACAGAGAATACCTGTACTGACAGTTTGCATTTACTCCTGACTTGGCTTCATTGAAATAGTACCACTCCCAGTCCTGCCTTACTTCAGGACCACCCTCATGCTGTGACTGGACTTTGACTTTGATGTGGTTGCTGGGAATTGAACTCAGGATCTCCGGAAGAACAGGCAGTGCTCTTAACTGCTGAGCCATCTCTCCAACCCCTCTCCCTGCTGCCTTAACTATAAAATGTGAGGAATTGAGCATTTGTCTTAGTTCTCACTAGGAAAGGAGAGCCCAATGGAGCAGTTACTCCTGAGAACAAGAATTTGGATGTTTTGGAATCCTGTGCCTATCAGTATTATGTTCTTTAAGCTACTAGGTTTCAAAAAAAGAAAAAAGAAAGAAAAAAAAAGCTATGTTTCAGAGCATTTCAGTTGCCTTGGCTCCTTTGTACTCAGTTCAGCTCTGAAGAGATCACTTTGGAACTAGCTACTTGGCAATGCTATACTAATACCAGATAACCAAAATCATCATGATTTTGCTTTGATAACATATTTCCCAAATAAACTATGCATACCAAGATTTGTAAAAACACAAATCCATATCAAAAATGGAGATGTCCCTATCCATTTCTATCGTACATTCTTAAAGAATTTTGACAAATCTTAAAACCACTGTGACATCGTTGCTGATAGAGGTGCTAGGAAAAAGGGAAAGGTTCCTGCAAAAGGAAACTTGTCACAGTTTGATGAGAACAACCAGTAGATAAACATTA
Source organism: Mus caroli (assembly GCF_978045245.1). NCBI lineage: Eukaryota > Metazoa > Chordata > Mammalia > Rodentia > Muridae > Mus > Mus caroli. The sequence continues at coordinate 139,769,263 of NW_028227258.1, read as the reverse complement.
GCAAGAATGCTTTTTGTCATAGAAGGCAAGCTCTCATCAATTGAACATACTCTGTTTCTGCACAAGTCTTGTTCTGTTCCATGGGAGTGGCTACTGCATCTGGTTGGTAAGGCTTATTATGTGTAGGGTTAATTGAGATCCTGTGTCTACTCTACTACAGGGCAAGGCGGCTTGGGGAGACAGAATGTGGGAGTTTTGACTGCGCTTACCCCACACTGTCGCTGGGCAGGGGTTGAGCTATGGGGAAGCTTTGGGACACCACTTCAGGGGTAGGGGAGTCTGAGGTCCTTGGGCAGCTGAACCTCAGCTGGCTCTGGGGTTCCCGGGCCTGCAGGGAGGCCGGGGCCATCTGGTTCTCAGGCTCTTGGGCACCCAAGCGCCGGTGGATGCTGAGGAAGAGCTGAGAACAGAGTGGGGGCCCCGAGGGCTGGATCTAGCCTGGGGCCGGGGGGGGGGGGTTCTGGCTGGATTTCACTCGGATGAGTCCTTGGCTTGTCTGCAGGCTGGTTTGGGCTTGGTGGCAGCCGTGGCTGGGAGCGCAGAGAGGCCTTCTACAGGAGATGAGATGACAGCAAAAGCTTTCTCCATTGCTCCCCATGGTGGGTCCCGAAAAAAAGAGACAGCCAATGGTTTTAAGGGATTTGTTGTCATGGCGGAAAGTAGATGAGTAAAACCATACCCCACTTTCTCAGGGTGGGCCTGAGGTTAAATACCTCTTGCAGGGAGGAGTGTCTGTGAAGGAGACTATTGGTTAAGTCCTCCAGGCCTCCAGTTACCTCATTAAAATCGAGATCTGTCTTGAGGCTGCTTGACCACAGGTCATGTCCTCTACCTGTGGAGGGGTTTGGGGCATTGCCCTTACATGAGTGAAGGCCACAAATCTGTGGAGGGCTACAGCCTCGTGCCAGGAGCCTAGTGTCTGGGAACTAGGTGAAATGCCTGCTGTCCCTTTAGGGTCACAGGGGTTTCCAGCCTTAGCGCAACCAGGAACCAGGCTGCCTTTCACGGTTCTCCACTTAAAGTGTATTTTAAAGTACAGTGCTCAGTGTATAGGAAGCCTGAGAAGTGTAATCATTTTCTTCCCTTGGCCATGTTGGTGGACAATGCTAGGCTGCCGCTGACACGTGAGATTTGTTGAGAGTGAAGTTGTGCTTTGTGTTTATAATTGCAACTAATGGTGTTTCCTTGCACATGCTGTGAGTTCAATACCCATTTGCAAACTATCCTGTGGATTTTATGTTTATTTCAGGATGGTAAATTTCAGGATGTTCCATGCCCAATGGTCTATCTGAGTTTTGTGTTATCAGTTGATACTGTATATATTTAATCACATTTTCTTCTCTTAGGATTCAGTTATGAGTGTAAGTGGAGGAGTCCCGGTGTGAGACGTGCTGTTCCTTCTTAGACTCACTTCAGTGCAACAGATGTGGAGTGAGAAACAGTGTCATCTCACACCTGCTCTAGAGGTGTGCTGAGCTTGTTAAATCTACAGAATCTCTGCAGGTGGCTCAGCACAACCTCCTGCTCATTTTAGGTTCATGTTGATGCATGAGGTCGATGTACCTCAGACTCTCTAGACTCAAGAAGATTCCATGACAGTGAAATTGGTAATTTTTTTAGGATAAATGATCACTTCCAAATCTTTTCCAGACCATAGTAAATCCTACCTGGTCCTGATTCACTTTTCCTTTTACCTAAAAGTAATGATAAAAATAAAGCTTATAATTGAGTCCCTTTTCATGATCTTTACCACGGGCCTAGCTGCAGTGAGTCACCTTTAGTATGAAATAGCACCGCTTGGCTACACCACATGTAAAATTTCTGGTTTTTCTCCAGTATTGCTCTGCAGTGAAGACTCTAAGACAGAAGTGGGTATCGGGAGTGTAGTAGTATTGTGATAGGCCTGGCCATGCTTTTGTTTGGAGGAATGTAGACTTTGGATTTGGACAGCCATGGAATGATATAAATGGGGCGTAATGTGCCATCTTTGTAGAATTATGAAAGATATTGGTGCTGAGGGTGATTTGAACTCTGGAGGTCATTCTTAGGATGTTTTGGTGAAGAATTATGCTGCTTTTTGCCCTTGTTTGAAGAATCTGCCTTAGGCTAATGTAAAGAGATTTATGTTAATAGCATTGACAAAGGAAGTCTCAAAAAAGCCTAGCATAGACTTTTCCTCTGGTTTACTCTCATGAAGAGACACTCTGACCAAGGCAACTCTTATAAAGGCAAACAGTTAATTGGGGCTGGCTTACAGATTCAGAGCTTTAGTCCACTATCATCATAGCAGGAAGCATGGCAGCCTGCAGGCCAACATGGTGCTGGAGAAGGATCTGAGAGTTCTGCATCTTGATTCAAAGGCAACCAGGAGAGGCTGGCATCCTCCGGCAGGTAGGAGGACGCCCTCTTCTGCAATGCATGGAGCCTGAGCACAGGAGGAGACCTCTAAACACCACCTCCTTAGTGACACACTTCTTACAAACAAGGCCATACCTCCTGACAGTACCACTCCCTATGGACCAAGCATATTCAAACCACCACAAGGTGCCTCCTATTTCTTGCCTTAGCTATTTGGAGAATTGTTCCTCACTCTTAAGAGTGAGAAATACTTGAGACCAAGTCACTAAAATGCAAAGATCATTGTACTTCTCTCTGCATGGCTGGAGCTTAGCTCTGCATCTGGAAAATATGTGATTGGTTGATTGATAAGAGAGGGAGAGAGAGAGAGAGAGAGAGAGAGAGAGAGAGAGAGAGAGAGACTTTCCATTTGTTCTTTCACTCAGTTTTTAAAAGGAATCCAGCCATGCCATGTTAGTTGGCACTTCAGTTCATCACAGCTTAGCTAATGGCTTAATGGCTAACTAGCCATTTGTCTTCTATTGGCATATTGCCTTTTCCCTATATTTAAAATTTTTAAATAAACCTGGTATCATGCACAATTTTGTTTTTGTTTTTGTTTTTGGAAAATTTAAAGGTCACTTGTGTTCATTCACAAGACTGGGAGTGGTATAAAAAAGGAATAGCTTTATAAGAAACAGAAAAATTGACTAGCAAGGTATCCATACCGTCTAATTTAATTCTTATCAAATCTAAAGGAGAGCAAATATATCACTCTACATGTTCATCAGCATTTATAAGTTCTAAAACTTTTTCTTAAATAGAAGCTATTGTTACTAGGTGAGTGGTGCTACCTCAGAGTGGCTTTAAATTACCTTTCTTTAATGATGCAGAGTACCTGTCAATGCTGGCTTTGTATTTTACATGGCAGAGGGTCTATGTTCATATATAGGTCACACACACAGACACACACACACACACACACACCTTTTTACTTCTCTAACTTGAGACTTCTAATATAGTATGGAATAGGAGTGGTCTGAGCTGAGTGCCCTGTTTTACCTCACTAAAGAGGGATCAACATTTATTCTTTTCCCAAAAAGTTTGATGTTCATAAACATTTTCCCAGGTGCTTTTTATGTAGTTGAAAATCCCTGTTCTCTTTCTGGTTGGTTGAAAATTCTGTTTTGAATAAATATTGAATTTCTCTGTTCATTCAGATACTGTTTGGCATCTTCAGTCTTGATGTCTTTAACTGTGTAGATTGGGTTTTATAAGATGAACCAACCTTGCAGTCCTAGAAGAGTTTTTGGGTTACTTCACCTTTTTCCATGTTATAATGTCTGTTCTCTAATTTTTAAAAGGAGAACACAATTTTCTTGTGTGTTTGTTGTGATGCCTTGTTTTGTTTTACTGTCTTGGTATTAAGGGAAGTCTAGGTGTGGGACCTAAGACCTCGTACTTAGGAAGTAATCCAAGGAAGGCCCTGAGTGTGAGCCCTGCCAGGGCCACACAGCAAGGCCCTGTCTCAAAAACAAAGAACAGGGGATGGAGAGATGGCTCAGCAGTTAAAAGCACTGTCTGTTCTTCCAGAGGTCCTGAGTTCAATTCCCAGTCACCACACGGTGACTCACAACCATCTGTAATGGGATTGGATACCCTCTTCTGGTGTGTCTGAAGACAGCGACAGTGTACTCATATATATATATATATATATAAAGTAAATAAATCTTAAAAAAAAAAAACCTCAAAAACCAGAAACAAGCAAAGAAGATAGGACTGGAAATATGTCTGGAAAGTGTTCCTTTTCTTCTGTCTTCTGGAAAATTTGTGTATTGGGTGTAGTCTGTTTCTAGAAAATCCAGCAGTGTGATGCAGTTTTGCTCCTCTTCTGTTGAAACCCTTGTAAATATGTGTATGGTATGGTTTACCCAGCATTCTTGTTTGTCTTTGGAAAGAATTTTATGGGCTGGGGAAATTTATTTATTTATTTATTCACTTTACGTCCTGACCACAGGTGCACCTCCCTTCTCTCCTTCCAATCCTACCCTCACAAGTCCCTCCCCTAATTACCCCCTCCCCTCCTCAGAGAAAGGAAAACTCCCCATGCGTACCAACCCATCCTGGTACATCAAGTTGAGGCATGTCTAAGCACCTCTGTTCCCACTGAGGCCAGAGAAGGCAGCTTAGCTAGGGGAAGGGGATCCAAAGGCAGGCAACAGAGTCAGAGACAGTCCCTACTCCAGTTGTTAGGGGACCGAGTTGTGAAGACCAAGCTATATACCTGCTACAAATATGTAGGGGGTGGGGACTAGGTCCATCCCAAGCATGGTTTTTTTGTTGGTGCGTCAGTCTCTGTGAGCCCCCACAGGCCCAGCTTAGTTGACACTAGGCTTTCTTGTGATGTCCTTAATCCCTCTAGCTCCTTCAATTCTATCCCCTACTTTTCCACAACACTCTCCCTGCTCCCCCTAATGTTTGTCTGTGGGTCTCTGCATCTGTTTCCATCAGCTGCTGGATGAAGCCTCTCAGATGACGATTATGCTAGCTTCTGTCTGCAAGTAGAGGAGCGGATCACTGATAGTGACAGAGATTGTTTCTCATCCATAAGATGGGTCTCAAGTTGGGCCAGTCATTGGATGTCCATTCCATAAGTCTCTGCTCCATCTTTACAAAAACTGAAGTGACAGAACATGCTGGTGAGGAAGTGGAGCAAGGGGAACACTTCTCTGTTGCTTGTGTGAGTGCCAACATTTGGCTGTTTCTCAGAAAATTGGGAATAGTTCTATCTCAAGACCCAGTTATACAGTTTCTAGGCATATACACAAACGATCCCCCCCCCCCAGCCCCATACCAACAAGGACTCTCTCTCAACTATGTTCATAGCAGCTTTATTTGTGATAGTCATAAACTGGAAACAACCTAGATGTTGCTCAGCTGAAGAATGGATAAAGAAAATGTGGTACATTTATACAATAGAATCCTACTCAGCTAATAAAAACAAAGACATCAGCCGGGCGTGGTGGCACGCCTTTAATCCCAGCACTTGGGAGGCAGAGGCAAGCGGATTTCTGAGTTTGAGGCCAGCCTGGTCTACAAAGTGAGTTCCAGGACAGCCAGGCTACACAGAGAAACCCTATCTCGAAAAACCAAAAATAATAAAAAAAAAAAACCAAAGACATCATGAAATTATCCGGCAATATCATCCTGAGTGAGGTAAACCAGATCTCAAAAGACATGCATGGTATGTATTCACTTATAAGTGGACATTACCCACAAAGTACAGGATATCCATGCTTCAATTCATAGATCGAAAGAAGCTAAGTAGTAAGAAGGGCTTCATTCAGAGGGGAAATAAAATAAGCATCTGAAGTGGATGGAGGGAGGGAATTGGGTGGGAAAGATGTGGAGGAAGGTAATAGAGATGAGGTTGAGGAGAGAGGGCTGGGATAGAGAAGTGAAATCCTCAGGGGTAGAAGTGGGCAACTCTTAGGACTAGCCACAGACTGGGGATGGGGGGGATCCCAGGAGTCTATGGGCGTGACCCTAGCTGAGACTTCCTAGCAGCTGGGCATATGGAGACTGAAGTGGCCACCTCCAGTGATAAGTGGAGTGATAAGGACACCAGCCCACCCACAAAACCTTCTGCCCAAAATGTGTCCTGCTCACAACATTTTTTTAAATTGTATTATTACTATTTCACTGTTTTTAAGAAAGGAAAAGACATACAGCAATTAATACTAATGTGCATTTAAAACTAGATTTAGGCTGTTGAGATGGCTCAGTGGGTAAGAGCACCCGACTGCTTTTCCAAAGATCCGAAGTTCAAATCCCAACAACCACATGGTGGCTCACAACCATCCGTAATGAGATCTAACTCCCTCTTCTAGAGTGTCTGAAGACAGCGCTACAGTGTACTTATATATGATAAAATATATATATAAATCTTTTCAAAAAGGAAAACTAGATTTAATTTCTTTTGAAAGTACACATTTTGTTGTTTTTAATTAGCAAGTTCAAGATTGCAGCATACATTTTTTTTTTAACTTAATGTACTTCATCTATCCACTGGAGCAGTTTTGCTAAGGCAGAGGCAGAGGCGGTACTTTTAGGGAGGCTTTTGGATAGTGTTTATGTACATATTAATGAAACCATACAACTGTCCTGTTTTAACCTTGCTGCCATCTCTGCTGACCATGGGCCTGGATAATTGCCACGGTGAAGCCTATATTTAGTGGAAACAAAGTATATTGATGACAAACATGTTTCTTATCAAAAGCCAGGAGGGTGGGTCTGACTTCAGAAGGGGAGAAGTGAGGGTGTGAACATAGTATGTGGACAGGCTCCACATTATAGTTGGCTCAGAAGAAACTGGTGAGGGCAGTTTCAAAACTGAGGGAAGATGCAGCATTAGGATGCAGGGGTGCAAAAGCAAGGCCGGTGAACAGACAAGCGTCTGCAGCAGTGCACAGGAAATCCAAGCCCCAGGGAGGTGGCAGGACAAAGTGCCAAGGCAATGTGGGGGAGAAGCTGATGGACTGGAGTGGCCCTGGCCAAAGTCATCGATTCTCTGTACCTATTGGGTCCTGGAGGTCTGTATCTGTCATTTTAATTAAAAATGAAGATTTTTTTTTTACCATTAGTGGTGGTGCACCCTTTTAATCCCATCACTCTGGAAGCCCAGACAGGCAGATCCCTGAGTTAAAGACTAGCCTGTTCTTCAGAGGGAATTGCAGGATAGCTAGGACTACACAGGAAAACCCTGTTTTGAATCCCACAACCCCTGCTCCAAAACACTACTGTTCCACATCGCGTATTTAACTGGAACCAACATGTCACAATCCATGTTCCCTGTCACCACAGGCACCAGTGAGCTGAGACACAAATGGGCACTTTAGGATGCAATGTGTTTGGGGACTGGATTGGCACAGCATGCTGAGCACGGGTCAGAGGACAACTTGTGGAAATAAGTTCTTTCCTGCTTTAGGATTCCGGGCTGAAATCCAGGTTGGGCAGTGTTGGGTTCAGGAATTGACACAAACCATATGAACACTGATCTCAGTTAAGCAAGAAAAGAAATTGAACACACAGGGACATAGCTCAGAATTATCTAATACTGGTGAGACCGGGGACATAGCTCAGAATCATTTGAACTATGTATGACAACACCCTTTTTTCTGTCATCTTATAAAGGGAAACACCCTCCCAACTCCCCACCCCCTACATCCCACACATAACCCACAATGAGCTCATATGCAGGTACTGGAAGTGCCACTCAGTGCTCAGCTCTTAATCAAGATATTTTATACATAACAGTTCATATTGACATAAAGCTTTGTGGAATTTCTTAAGATTAGCAAACCTCATACAGATCATACAGAACAAAACAGGGTGTGTTGTGACAGGAATTACCCTGTCCAATCACACTAAAATATTAATGCACCAGGAGGCCTGTGATTGGACAGGGGAAAGGGGGGTGCAGCTAACAGTTGCAGAGACAGAGAGTGTCTCAGGGAAGAAATAAAAAAGGCCAAGATGGAGGTGGATGGACAGGAAGAAGAACTTGAACCAGCGTGGCTTTAAATAGCCACAGGTAGTTATGATATCATAAAGGTTAGAATAATTGGAATAATTTGTCTAATTTAGGTGGGCAGCTTTATCATTGTCAATTGATGCTGAAATTTTTGTATTGGCATCTTGTGAATTGAGAATTTATTGATATATAAATCTGTTTGATTAATTATAAGCTTCTAGAGTTTGTTTCTACCAGGTTGCTGGGTGGTAGACGGTCATTGTGTGGTACTGGCATGGCAGCAATGGAACTTGGGAGCTCCAGCCCCACCAGTGAGTTGGCAGACAGAGAGTAGCCTGGTGGGACCATGCTGGGGCAGAAAGTAGCTGGATGGAGCAAGGGAACTTGGTGGTTCTACTTGGGTACTGGAATGTGGGACTGCTGACTGCAGGGGTTTATGGCTGAGAAGGAACTAGTGACTCTAAGGACAAGTGAACCAGAGCTGGGAACACAGTGACCGGGTCCCTGCAGGGGCTAGCTAGAGACAGAGCTGGCAGGACCACACCGGGCCGGGGCAGAGAGTTACTGGCACAAGCACTTTTAATATTTCCTGCAACAGTATGTAATCAACATGTCCTTGATCTGAGCCAAGTCACTTCTCAGTGTCAACGACTGGCAGGCATGGTACAATACCAATATGAAATAGCTGACGGACATGGAACAAAATGGCAACAGCTATTTGAGGTGGGGGTGTCAGATCATAACAGGCAGCACACACCTGAGCCATCTCTCACCTATCCAGGAATTGAGTCAAACCAGCCAAAATAAGATAAAATTATCAAGAAGGCATCACTTAAAATCCCATCTATGCCCCCAGTCTGTTTGGAATCCTCTTATAAATGCCTTCTACCATAAACTAAAATTTACAACATGGTGACATCCATAAGCTTGAGCCCTCCCAGAAAAATCAAAAGTTATAGCTTAAAAATTGTCCTCATTGACAAATTTCTACACACTCTACTGTCACTATTGGCTATGAGATTTCCTAATAACTAACACTGAAGACAAATAAGTAGAATTTATCCAATCACATCCTTGTTTTTTGTTCCCTTTGCTTCTGAATGCCTCTAGCACCAGTTTCTCCCCTTAGTTCTAAGAGTGAGCTGGGGTTATTGCCTATTCTATTTACCAAGTTCAGCTTGATAGTGACTAGGGAGGAATTACAGACCTCAAACCACTCAGACCATAAAAGGAAAGCATTTGTACCTGGAAGTTTATATATCACTACCTCTCTTTTTGTGTGTCCACTGATGAAATACACTGACAGAAATGACTTTAAAAAGGGAGGGTTTATCTTGGCTCAAAGCACAGGATGGTGGCAGCTGGAGCATCAGGCAGCTGCTGGTACTGTGGTCAGGAAGCTTGGAGACGCGATGTCTGGTGCTCAGCTCACTGTCTCCTTTTCACTCTGTCCAAGATGACAGCCCATGAATGGGGGCTGGGAAGACCCACATTTAGGGTGTGTCAGTCCTTGTCAGTTAAACCTTTCCACAAACACCCTCACAGTATGCTCAGAGATTTGACTCTGAGGTGACTCTGGCTCCTGTAAGGTTGACAGTATTAATATTGCAATGTCTGTGTTTGCAGTTCTGGTCATAAAGGACTTTAGAAGGAGGCTCCAAGGAGCAGATTTTCAAAGAGCGACCATGACCCTGAAGAATTCCTGTCAACTTGAATCTTCCTTAGATTTTAGGATGGGCTATTTCTGAATGTCACTAGGCTCCCTGTACATTCTCTCCCTGTGTTTAATTTACCATTTTAACATTGTGATCCTGACTTTTGACTCCTTGCCTGAATTTCCTTTTTTTTTTTTTTTCATTATTCATTTGGTAACGAGTATTTGAAGAGGTTTAGTTTCTTAGGTAATAAAAGAACACCCCTCCCCCTTCTGTTTTTCTTTCTGTATGTTTCTGAATTGTGTTAAATCTCTTTGGATAGCATAATTTTCATGCTCATGTGCAAATATACATTATCCAATAATAAAAGTGGTGAGTGTCCTTGAAGCAAAAGCTCTGATAATTGCATGATCTTTAAATTAATTAATGAGCCAAAGGCTGCTAAATGCTAGCATTTGGATAGATCTGTGCAGCTTTCTCCTTTAATGAGTTCGCAATCCATCACAACCCGCCTTGGAAAACAGAGGCTGCATTTAATCATATTCAATCAGACCTAACGTTGACATTAGGAACACAAGGCACTGCTGAGTGTGAAATTGCCGTGGCATGTTAATTGTTAAACAGATTTCTGTCACTGCTTCTAGCTGAATGGTGATTTGGTGAGGAAGTAAGTAATGTGTATACAGTTGACTGTTTGTTCAATATTTAGTAATCCTATGGTGTCCTGACTCCAACCACTCTCATATGAATTGATAATTGTCTCAGCACTTCAGACAGTCACCTACCTGTGGGAGGAAAACTTCTGACGTCTCCTACCTTTTAGTCTGTGAGTTTTTGCTTTCTTAAAATGACATAGAAACATATCTGAAGACTGTGTTTGGAAACATGTTATTTTAACATTGATTTATAGCATAAAGCCTTTTATTTTTTGAGATAGGACTTTACTCTGTAGCCCAGACTGGCCTTGAACTTGTGGTAATCTGTCTGCTTCAGCCTCTCAAGAAAAAGTTTTAATGAAAACAAAACAGTGATGATCTAGAAGAACTTTCCCCCAGTTTGCCTTTGGTTTGCTGGCCAGCTGCACTCTGAAGGTAGCCACCATCCTGTCTTTCACAATACCGTGCCTTACCTGTTTCTTCCCTTCAGTAGGTGGGGTCATTTAAAACAAGACATCTATTTTGTTGTCTAGGTTTTTCTCTTGACATTATGTTTGTAAAATTTATTTAGATTATTGTATATCATAGACCATTTGTTTATTATTACTTTGTAATCTTCCATTGACTGAATAGCTCACCCACTTTGAGGTGGAAAGACAGCTGGTTAGTTTCTAGTTTCAGACCAGTATGAGCTACGCTTTTCTGAATGTTCTAGCACAGACTTTGTTTTTAGTTATGTTAAACTGTCATCAACTGTGGGTACTTGCCATCTATTCACTTTAACTGTTCAGTTGTGTAAAGTAAAACAAATAAGCAGAAGCCACTGGCTTGTGGCTGCCTTTGCCCTTTATGGTTATATAGGAAATTGCAATTTGACCTAGTGAATAGTCATACAGCCTAAAGCAGGCATGTGTGTGTATGTGTGTGTGTGTGTGTACAACAAATAGCTGTGTTTTATAAACAGCCAGGCTTCAGTCAATCCGAGGCAGCCAGTGGATTAGAATAGTACAGCAAATATGAGCTCATACTGCACTTAAATAAGGCAAATTTTTCCTTTTACTCAGCATCTTAGTTACTTCACTACTATGTTAAAATACCGTGACACGAACAACTTTAGGGAGGAGGGACTTATTTTAGCTTACAGTTCCGTCATGGTGGAAAAGATATGGCCACAGTCAGGGAAGACATAATGTTAGGCACAGGAAGCTGGAAGGTCAGGTTGGGCCCACACTTAAAGGCAGAGAGCACGGAAGAATTAGAGCTGTGTTATAAAGCGTCAGGTCTGTACCCAATAACCCACTTTCTCTAGTGAGGCTCCATCTCTCAGTGGCTCCACAGCCTTCCTAAACAGAGCCTTCAACTGGGGACTAAGAGTTCAAATCAAAAAGCTTATGGGGATATTTTGCAATATGATAGTCAGATGGGGTTTTCTGCTCGTCCATATTCGGCTCCTAGAACTAGCCGTTCTTCCTATAGTTCTTGATCCTGACTGATGATCAGTTCATGAATTGTCCATTGATCAAAACCCATTAAAATTAACTTATCTGAGCTTAATTTGGATATGGAGAGATATCTCAGCCATTAAAAGTATGTTTGGCTCTTGTATTAGACCTGGGTTAGGTTCCCAAGACCCACATCAGATGGCTCACAACCATCTGTAAGCCCAGTTTAATGAGATCACTGCCCTCTTCAGCCTCTGTAGGTAAGGCATTAGGCATGCACATGGCACACTTACCTATATGCAAGTACTTACATATACTCAAAAATATTTTTTAAATGATTACATTGTTGTATAATTACTTTTACATTTTTTATTATGCAAAACTGAAACTCTTTGCTCATTAAACAATTCCCAATTCCATGGTTAACAGTTATGAGTCTGATTGTTGTAGGTACATTCTTTAATTGAAGCCCTATATTTTTATATTTTACAGATAATTTTATATTTTTAGATATAATTACCTTATTTTATTTAACATAATGTACTCAAGGTTTGTCCATATTATAGCATGTCAGAATTTTCTTTCTTTTTAAGAGTGAACGATATTGTATTGATTGTGTGTTTCATTTTAGAAGTTCGGGTTTGAGCTGAATTCAATTTTAGTGGCAGTATATGTGTTTAATTTATAATGCATAATTATAACTCTGGAGGTTAGGCACAAATAACCCAGTTTAAAAATGGGGTACAGAGCTAAACAGAGAATTCTCAACAGAGGAATCACAAATGGCTGAGGGGTTGTGGGGAGGTTGCAATTTCCTCCCTGTTATTAATATTTTAAAAACTGGAATGAGGCATAAAATTTATTTATGCTTCATAGTCCTGGCTGAGAATTATGGTGGCTGGCAGCTGCGCCTGTCTTAGGAAATCTTAGATCTTCCTGAACCATCCAATTCCATCTTGGAGGCTACGTGCAGCTAGTTTGTGTTATATTTCACACAAACATGTATCTGTGGTGTGTTATCAACAGCCACGGCCTTTTGGCATGTACCTCTGTATTAGATTGGTATGGTTCCGAGATCTGGGTGCCTGTCATTGACTGTCCGGCTCTCATTAGCACACCTTAATCCCAATTCAGACCAAAGCCACAATATGTACTTAGAATGCTTCTTGATGAAGATTAATAACTGCCACCTGCGCTGTTGGAGGTGAGGGTACACACCTGCTGCAGTCAGGCTGAAGGGTGTTGACTGACCTGCTTGAAAAACAAAGTCAAAACAGTGAAAAGCAACAGTACAAAAGCTTCTTTGGGGAAGTCCAGGTACTTCATTCAATTGCAAATTAGCAACGATCAGGGTTAGACTTAGAGCTCCCTGTATGGGGGAGATGACTTTGAGAATCACAGAAAGGCTGTAACTTTCTGGGAGAGGAGGCTGTGCTCCAAATTAACTTTTTGGCTAAAGAGGATTTTAGCTATAATCAAGGTCAGAGTCATACTTACTGGAAGATTCAGGATCTGTGTCCAGTTGATGAACAAATCTTTCAGGCAGCCATTGTGCTCCATCTTCTTTTTGTGAAAAAACACAGACCAAGCCCCTTCCCCAGATTAGGACCGGGTCTGGACCCTTCCATTCGTTAGTTAATGGGTCCCACTACTTTACCATGGCATAAGAACTAGAAGTAACTGGGTGCCAGTGGTGATCTGCTGCAGACTGACCTTTAACATCAGTTTGCAAAAAATTTAGAACAAATAAAGCAAAAGCAAGATGTCCCTTTGGTGACCTTGGGGGCTATAACTGCCCCTGTTTCATTTTTAAAAGCCAATTTTTTAAAGTGCAATGGGCATGTTCAACTATTCCTTGTCCCATGGGGTTATAAGGAATTCCATTTTTATGTTTGATGCCAAATTGTTTACAAAATGAAGTAACATTTTTGCTAGTATAGGATGGCCTGTTATCTTTCTTAATAAGTTTAGGCAATCCCATGGCATTAAAGGCTTATAGGCAATGATCAATTACATTTTTGGAGGCTTCTCCAGTATGCAGAGAAGCAAAAAGAAATCTTGAACAAGTGTCAATACAAACATGTGTATATTTTAATTTTCCAAATTCTGCATAATGAGTTACATCCATTTGCCAAATATGATTAGGCATAAGACCTCGTGGATTAACTCCTAAATGTGGCACTGGAGACAATGTAATACATTTAGGACATTGTTTTACAATCATTCTTGCCTGCTCCTTAATGATCTTATGTTGGAGCTTTAAGGTATGGCTAGAGAGATGAAATTTTTCATGATTACGTTTGGCCAAAGCAACAGGATCTGAAATTAAGGCCTCTCCTATTAGAGCTCTGTCGATGCAATCATTGCCTTCAGCTAAAGATCTAGGAAGACCAGAATGAGATCGTATGTGGCCAATATAGAACAGATGTTTTCGGGCAAGAATGATGCTTTGCAATTGTGAAAACAGGGATCCTGCTGGCATATTAAAGTTAAACATATCACAGGTCTCCAATAAGGGTACCAATTGTGCAACATATAAACTATCAGTAAAAATATTAAAAGCGTCATTCACAGACTGAAAGACATTCAGTACTGCTGTTAATTCTGCTAATTGAGCTGAGAGGCCAGGAGTCTTTATGATTACCTGTTGATTATTTATAAGAAATCCAGCTCGCCCTTTAGAGGAACCATTAGTAAACACCAGAACAGCATTGAGTAAGGGTTGTAAAGAGGTCATAGTAGGAAATATCACCTCAAGTACATTCAAAAAAATTATCAACCTATCTTGAGGGTAGTGGCTGTCTATAGTTCCTTTAAATCCTATTTGAGCAAGCAACCAATCTGTACTATGCTGTTTCAGCCAAGTGTCTTGACCTATGCTGTAAGGCTGAATAATAATATCTGACTCTTTGCCAAAATAAGTTAGTGCCTGCTTCCTTCCAAGGATAATCATCTGAGCTACTGCTTCATAATATGGCAAGATAATACATTTAGGAGAAATCTTCGAATGTATCCACATTAGAGGAGACTTTTGTCATAACAATCCTGTAGGCACATGAATCATATTAAAAATCAACAGATGTAAAGGCAAAGAGTAATCTATATAAGTGACAAATTGTCTTCAATAGCTTTTTCCACTTGTTGTAAGACCAGCAATCCTTCTGAGGTTAAAGATCTAGGGGAGGTAGGATCAGAACTCCCTTTAAGAATAACAAACAAAGGTTGAAACTCCCCTGTAATAAGCTTTATTAAATAGGGGTGAAGCCAATTAATATCACCTAACAATTTTTGAAAATCATTCAAAGTCCTTAAGTTGTCTCTGCAAATAACTATTTTCTGTCGAAAACCAGCTTGATTAGTAAGTCTAAAGCCCAAATAATTATAAGGATCCTGAGTTTATATCTTTTCATGAGCTATCTGTAATCTTTTACCAGCTAAAGCTTTTTGTAAATCTCTATAACACAAAAGCAAATCCTGGGGGTCTTTTCCTGCCATCAAAACATCATCTGTGAAATGAATGATGTAGATCACAAGCCATTGTTGTCTCACAGGCTGAATGTCTTGTGCCACAAACTGTTGGCATAAGGTAGGACTATTAGCCATGCCCTGTGGGAGAACTGTCCATTGATATCTCTTCATAGGTTCCTTAAAATTTACAGAAGGAACACTAAAAGCAAATCTTTCACAATCCTTAGGATGCAAAGGAATAGTAAAAAAACAATCCTTCAGATCTACCACAATTTTATAATATCCTTTAGGAATGGCTACTGGGGATGGAAGCCCAGGTTGTTAAGGTCCCATAGATACCATGATCTCATTAGCTTTTCTTAAATCTTGTAACAATCTCCATTTACCAGATTTTTTTCTTGATAATGAAAATTGGTGTATTCCAAGGGGACTGAGATTCTACTAAATGTCCTGCCTCTAGTTGTTCCTGCACTAGGGAAGAGGCGGCTTCTATTTTTTCTTTAGGTAAAGACCACTGATCCACCCACACTGGAATATCATTAAGCCATTGAATTTTATCGGCATGGGATGCAGGCAAGATAGTGGCCATTACCGAAAATACTCCAAACCTCTTGTGTTAGAGTGAGGTTTAGGATCTTCAAAAGTCTTAATTCCTAGTCCCTTCTTTTTTAGCTCATGACCAGGCAAAAGTCCATGTCTGAGCATCTGCTTAGTCTCCATCTCATTAGAACTGTACATTATAATGCCCATCTGTGACAAGAGATCTCTTCCCCATAGAGTTACAGGCAAATTTGACATAACATATGGCTGAATTTGTCCTGATTTGCCTTCCCCATCTCTTCAGGTTAGCAATTTGGAGCTTCATTTTGGGTTACTAGCATAACCAGTTCCTTGAAGGTGAGTAAGCATATCAGTCAAAGGCCAAGTTGAGGGCCAATCCTGTCCTCTAATAATTGTTGCATCAGCTCCAGTATCTATCAATCCTTCAAAGCTTTTTCCATCAAATGTCAGTTTAAGGTTAGGTCTTTGATTAGATTGAACCCAATTCACACCAGAGGAGTCAAAGCCACCTTGTTCTCTCTCATTCTTAACAAATCTGAACGGTGGTGGATGTAGAGGGATTAAAACAAGTTGAGCAATTCTTTGATTAGCAGGTACAGTTATAACACCATGAGGGGAAGCAGCTATGATTTTAATTTCTCCCTCATAATCATTATTTATAACATCTGGATAAATCTGTAGGTCTTTTACAATAGAACTACTTCGTCCAAAAGAAATCCACAAGTTTCTACAGGTAGAGGTCTGAAGACTCTGGTAGGCAGAGTTTGGACTCCCATCTCTGGGGTTAATACTGTGTGGGTGGTGGAACAGAGGTCCAATCCTACACATCCTGGTTTTGCCCTGACAAGTTCAAAAACCGATCTCTTTGGCTGGTCAGCAGGTTCATGGCCCCATAAGCTGTTTTCTGTGGGTAAGTCAGGGACTGGGGCTGGCCCCTCGTCTCATTTCCCTGAAACAGATGGCCCAGAATGCCTGGCTTAGATTTGCACACTTTAGCCCAACGATTGCCCTTTCTGCACTGGGGACAAATTCCTGGGACACGGCCTGCTTGCACACTCTTGGCACCTTTGTTCTTAGGACAATCACTTTTAAAATGACCCAAACTTCCACACTTAAAACATGCATTATTCCCTCATTTCTGCGAGAACATTGCTTGTACGGCAGTCCCTTGCAAAGTGGTGCCGAAAGCCAAACCCTGATTATATGATGGCCCGGTCTCTACACAAAGATGGACATATCCCGTTAAATCTGTTTGTCCTTTGTGCAGCTGGATAGCAGCGCGACACATTGCGTTAGCATTCTCATAAGCCAGTTGCATAATGAAAGGTCTTCCTGTGTCAGATTTTCCCAAGGATTCTACTAGCTACTATTAATAGCCTATTCACAAAGTTCTGGTAAGGCTCATCATGACCCTGCCTAATGCTGGCTAAACTCCCACCAACATCCCCTCTAACCGGTAACTGTCCCCAAGCACGGTGGGCAGCCACTGCAATCTGCGCATACATTCCAATGGGAAAACCAATCTGATCAGCCTGGCCCTCATATGAACCTTCTCCCAGAAGCATGTTACTATCCCAGTCTAGATTACCAGTCTGAGCATTTAAAGCAGCAGCTTTCTTACTGGCATCTCGCCATTCAGAATCCCAAAGCAGGAAATCTCCTCCTGACAAGGTAGCCTTACATAGAGTCTTCCAATCTAGGGGGGTTAAGTGTGACTCCACGACCATATCCAGTAATGCTTCTGTGAAAGGGGCTGAAGGACCGTATTGCACAACAGCTGTTTTTAACTCCTTTATCAACTTGAAATCCAAAGTCTGGTATTGTCTGACTCTAGTATCTTGCTGGTTGATTACCTGGATGACAGGAAAGGCTAGCACACTAGATGTATCCTGTCCTCTCCCACGAGTCTGACTCACAGCTCTTCCTAGCAGTGATTGGTACATTTCAGAAGAGTTACTCTTTCCTGTATCTGACATCCTTTTTAGCTCCCGAAGCTCATTATTCAATTTCTGCAGCCTAACTTCAAACTCTAATTTGCTTAGTTGTGTGTCCCTATGAGTAGCATCTCTCACAGTGGAGGCTATAGATGGAGCGGGAGACTTGCAAGGAGGCCAATCCTCCTCAAAATATTTGGTGGCTCCTCTTTCTGAGTGATCTTCTTTGTCTAAAATTAGCTCATCATCAGAGTCTCTATATCTATCAAATTTAGAGTTGAGAGGACCCTTTTCTGAGAAGACCCTCTCTGACAGGCGCTCTTCCTGAGATTCATCAAGCTCTGCCTGGGTACTATCTGACCCTTGCCAGGTCACCTTTCCAATAGCATCTTTTATGAGCGCCCAGTGGCAAAGGGTGGAATTATCTGCTTGAGTGATTTTCAAGGCTTTTCCAATTTTCTCCCAGGTTCTGATATCTAAAGTTTCTTCTTCCTTGAACCATGGGCAACAAGAATCTATCCTATCTAAAAAAATTTCTAACAATTGTACTTCAAGCCCTACTCCTCTTGCCTGAAGCAACTTTTGAAAACTGCAGACAATTGCCTGATTCATTTCTTTTTTTAAAAACCCCTTTCCTCTCGCCTGAGACAGCCTTTTTAAAAGCCTCGGACAACCGTCTGATCAGTTCCTAGTTCCGATAATTCGGTGCTGACCTAAGTGAATCCAGTGGTGGGTTAGCGCTGATTCTAAACTTAGCCTGTATCCTTCCGCACCTCTAGCAACACTTTAAAAAAATGAAGTTTTAAACTAGTGCTAGCATGTGTACCTGTTGCTTTATACGATCCTTTTCTTTTTCTTCCCATGGAGCTCCACATGAAACAGCATTCCTTCAGTGTCTTCCTGACCTTCCTCAGGTCCTGGTTTGGGCGCCAGATTGTTGCGAGCCAGCCAGCGGCTCACATGGACAGGGTACACCTGAATGGCAGGCCGGAGCTGAAAGAGAGGGGAATTAGGTGGTCGAGAGAAAAATGGAGCTGAGTCAAGGTTCCTGATCAACGCTCAAATGTTTAATGGCAAATGTGCTTGGGGGGGAGAGCACTCCCGCCAATTCATCCTTGGATCCTGGAACCAGCGGCAGGTGATGATGAGCAGGATAGGGTGTAGTCTCCAGAATAGCTCAGCAGCCTCCCAGCAGGTAGCAAGTATCCTGAAGAGGAACAGCAGCAGTGGCTGAACAATAGAGTGATCTAAGGAGGAATGCTCCACCCTAGGTAATCTCCTTAGTGGCAGCAAGGTCAAGGTCTGGCTCAGCCTGCTTCAGGCTGGGGGGCGGGGGGGGGGGGCGGTTATAAGATGAACTAGGTGAAAACTGTCTCAGCAAAAGGCTTACATTTTTAACTACATTAGAAGCATCTGTGTCATTATTTATACTGCTGGCAGGTTCAAGAAAGTCCTGCTGTAGAAGACCAGGTTGAGGATCTCCTACTTAGTGGCAACAGTAAATAAAAAGGAATAGTCACAGCATTTAAGAACTCTGGAACATGGTCAGTGAATAAATCTAAGTAGGCATCGAGTAAAACAAGGAACTTAGATCGAAAGGGAAGTTATAGGAAAGTCACTCAGTGAAACTATAGCAGCAAACCTCCAACAGCTGGGAGAAGATAGTAGCATGGGAGAACAAGAGGCATTTAGAACCTTTCCAGAGGACAACGTTTTTCCAGGTACAAAGTACAAAGCAAAGAAATATCATTAAAAGTTACAACAACAACAACAATAACAATAACAACAACAACAAAATACCATCTCAGAACTGCAAAACCATAGCATCAGGCCTTGGAGCAAAAATCCAAAAATATGGAAAGCTGAAAGTAAATGGCTGCTAGCCAAGGTACTCAGCAATTGTCTAATGAAAAGTCTATATTAAAAGTTGAGCCGGGCGTGGTGGCGCACGCCTTTAATCCCAGCACTTGGGAGGCAGAGGCAGGCGGATTTCTGAGTTCGATGCCAGCCTGGTCTACAAAGTGAGTTCCAGGACAGCCAGGACTATACAGAGAAACCCTGTCTCGAAAAAACCAAAAAAAAAAAAAAAAAAAGTTGAGACACAGCAGGCGGTGGTGGCTCATGCCTTTAAAATCCCAGTACTGGAGAAGCAGAGGTAGCTGGATCTCTGTGAGTCCGACACTAGCCTGTTCTACAGAGCTAGGTCCAGGACAGCCGGGCCTACAGAGAGGAATCACGTGTCTCAGAAAACCAACAACCAGATACTGAGACACAACATTACATTATCTTCCAAAATATATACACCGTGCTGCCAAAGGCACACACAGACTGAGAATACAAGGAAAGAAGACAACATTTCAAGCAAATGGAAACCAAAGCCCAGCAGGCGGCACTTTGCTTACATGGTAGACTATGCCAATATGATTCAGAATAGATAAAGCCACTACACATCACTAAAGGGAACTATTATATTAACCCTCCTTGAGGAGTCTTGAACAGTCACCAAAGATAGGCACCAGATAGGACATCAAAGGTAGAGGAAAAGTTAGTAATCTACCCCGTTCCAACTTGCTGAACTTAGTTTATTAAATTTACTTAATAGGTACATGTGTGACATGTTACTTAGAGGAGTGTAACTGACTCTAAAACAGCTGCATCACTATAAATGTGCAGCCCATTGTGGATCATGACCCAGTGAGAGCCAAACCACTGAGTTCCCCTTCCAGTTAGCCTTTGACTTCCAACCTACTTTAGGGTATCCTAAGATCACTTGCTCACTTGTGAGGGTTCTGTAAGCACCCTCCTCCCAGAGGTAGCTTCAGTTTTTCTTGGATCGCTTATGTCTATCTCTCTCTACCTAACTAGATTTAAGTTTTCTGCATAATACTCAGCACATACTATACGTTATAATTGTGAATTTATATTGTTAGAGCAATAAGGAAATGCTCAAATGCTGATGAGTTTAGTTTATTGAAAATTAACTTAAATTTGTGCTTAGTGAAAATTAGTTAAGCTAAAGTAGGACAGAAAATAGTGTAAAGGAATAGACCCATTCTATATCTTTGGGGGGGTGGTTATTTTGTTTTTTGGGTCAAAGTAGCAAGGAAAGGAAACCCCAACATTTTATATCAATCCTAAAATTTTCCAAATTGTTCAATGATATAAAGTACTGTGTTAGAACACAATCCCTCCCCCACATAATTCACTGAAAATGCATCTGATAATGTGGTTAATCTGGAGAACAGGATATTTGCATTTTGTTCAAATACACATTCCCGGCTTCAGTCTCTGTCATTATTGATGTGTGTGTATGAATATACTTTAAAAAAATTCATTTACTTTATTTATTAGTCACTTCACATTCAACTCACTGCCCCTCCTGGTCACCTCCTCTCACAATCCCTCAACCCCTCCCCCTTCTCCTCTGGGAGGGTGCCCCCACCCTGGGTATTCCCTCACCCTGGCATATCAAGTCTCTGAGAGGCTAAGGACATCCTCTCCCACTGAGGCCAGACCAGGCAGACTAGCTAGCAGACAGGCTTTTGGGATAGCTCCTGTTACAGTAGTTTGGAACTTATATGAAGACCAAGATGCACATCTGCTACATATGTGTGGGGATGCCTAGGTCAAGCCCATGTATGCTTTGATTTTGTGGGTCAGTCTCACAGAGCCCTAAGGGTCCAGCTTGGTTGAATCTGTTGGTCTTTCTGTGGAGTTCCTATCCCTTCAGGCCTATAATCCTTTCCCCAACTCTTCCATAAGAGTTCCCAAGCTCTATCCACTGTTTGGCTGTGGGTGTCTGCCTCTGTCTGAGTCAACTGCTGTGTGTAGCTTCTCAGAGGGCAGTCATGCTAGACTTCTGTCTTTAAGCATAATAGAGTATCATTAATAGTGTCAGAGATTGGTGCTTGCCCATGGGATGGGTCTCAAGATGGGCCAGTTATTGGTTGGCTGTTCCTTCAGTCTGTGTTCTGTCTTCCATCCCTGCATTTCTTGTTGACAAGATAAATTATGGGTCAAAAGTGTTGTGGGTGGTCTGGTGTTCTTATTGCTCCACTTGAGTTCCTGCCTGATTACAGATCCGAGATGCTGTGAATCACAGCTAAGGTCACCCTCACTGATTCTTGGGTGCCTCCCTTATCCCAGGTTTCTTTCACATCCTAGAGATGCCCCCTCATCTCTGCACCCCTGTCAGTTGCAGATTTCCATTTATTATCATGGCAATATGGCCATCTCTCCTGTACTACCTCACCCCTGATCCTGTATGCCCTCATTCCCCTCCCAATCCTCACTCTCTCACAGTTCCCTCACTTCATCTGCCTTTTAATGACTACTTTATCCCCCCTTCTAAGTCATTCTTGCTTATGCCTTCCTTCTGGCTTTGCTTCTTTGGATCTGTGGAGTGTAGCATAGGTATCCTGTATTTTATGGTTAATATCCACTTATGAGTAAGTACATACCATGAATGTCCTTTTGAGACTGGGTTATCTCAGCATGATATTCTCAAGTTCCATCCATTTGCCCTCAAAATTCATGATGTCCTTGTTTTTAATAGCTGGATAGTATTCCACTGTGTAGATATTCAGCATTTCCTTTATCTGTTCTTTAGTTGAGGGACATCTAGGTTGTTTCCAGTTTCTGGCTATTAAGAATAGAACTGATGCGAACATAGTTGAGCAAGTGTCTTTGTCGGATGGTGGAACATCTTTTTGGTATATGCCCAGGAGTAGTGTTGTTGGATCTTGAGGCAGAACTATTCCCAGTTTTCTAAGAAACCTTCAAATTGATTTACAGAGTGATTATGTAAGTTTGCATTCCCACCAGAAATGGAGGAGTGTTCCCCTTGTCCCACATCTTCACCAGCATATCACCTGACTTTTTGAACTTATCCATTCTGATAGGTGTAAGATGGAATCTCAGAGTTGTTTTGACTTGCATTTCCCTTATGACTAAGGACTTTGAACACGTCTTTAAGGGCTTCTTGGCTATTGGAGATTCCCTGGTTGAGAATTCTCTGTTTAGTGGTGTACCCCATTTTTAATTGGGTTATTTGGGTTGTTACTGTCTAAGTTCTTGAGTTGTTTATAAGTTTTGGATATTAGCCAATGTGAGGAAGAATCTTTCCCAATCTATAGGGTGACATTTTATTCTATTGACAATATCCTTTGCCTTACAGAAGTTTTTAGTTTCATGAGGTCCCATTTATCAATTGTTGAATTTAGAGCCTGAATCATTGGTGTTCTGTTGAGGAAACTGTCTCCTGTGTCAATGTGTTCAAGGCTATTTCATACTTTCTCTTCTATCAGATTTTGTGTATCTGTTTTTATGATGAGGTCTTTGATTCACTTGGACTAGAATTTTGTATAGGGTAATAAATATGGATCTATTTCCATTCTTCTATATGTACACATCCAGCTAGACACCCATCATTTGTTGATGCTTTCTTTTTTTCCATTGTATGGTTTTGGATTTTTTTTTTTTTATCAAAAATCAAGAGTCCAATGTGTGGGGGGTTATTTCTGGGTCTTTGATTCGATTCCATTGATCAACTTGTCTGTTTCTGTACCAATACCATGCAGTTTTTATGACTATTGCTTTGTAGCACAGCTTGAGGTAATGGCTGGTGATTCCTCCAGAAGTTCTCTTATTGTTTGGGATTGTTTTAGCTATACAGAGTTTTTTGTTTTTCTATATGAAGTTGAAAATTGTCTTTTCTTTTTTACAAATAGTATCTTCAGTGTTCTATATATGTTTCTAGGATAATATCCACTTATCAGTGAGTGCATATATAATGACTTCTTTTGTGACTGGGCTACATCACTAAGGATGATATCCTCCAGATACATCCATTTGTCCATGAATTTCATAAATCCATTGTTTTTAATAGCTGAGTAGTACTCCATTGTGTAAATGTACCACATTTTCTGTATCCATTCTTCTATTTAGGGAATCTGGGTTCTTTACAGCTTCTGGCTATTATAAATATGGCTGCTATGAACATAGTGGAGCATGTGTCCTTATTACCAGTTGGAACTTCTTCTGGGTATATACCCAGGAGAGGTATTGCTGGATCTTCCAGTAGTGTTATGTCCAATTTCTGAGGAACCATCAGACTGATTTCCAGAGTGGTTGTACAAGCTTGCAATCCCACCAACAATGGAGGAGTGTTCCTCTTTCTCCACATCCTCGCCAGCATCTGCTGTCACCTGAATTTTTGATCTTAGCCATTCTGACAGGTGTGAGATGGAATCTCAGGGTTGTTTTGATTTGCATTTCTCTGATGATTAAGGATGTTGAACATTTTTTCAGGTGATTCTCAGTCATTCAGTATTCCTCAGTTGAGAATTCTTTGTTTAGCTCCAAACCCCATTTTTTTACTGGGGTTATTTGAATTTCTGGAGTCTGGCTTCTTGAGCTCTTTGTATATATTGGATATTAGTCCCCTATCAGATTTAGGATTGGT
The DNA here is from genome assembly GCF_978045245.1 of Mus caroli. Taxonomy (NCBI): domain Eukaryota; kingdom Metazoa; phylum Chordata; class Mammalia; order Rodentia; family Muridae; genus Mus; species Mus caroli. The sequence goes on along the minus strand of NW_028227258.1, from coordinate 139,745,214 downwards.
AAAAATCCTTTCCCAATCTGTTGGTGGCCTTTTTGTCTTATTGACAGTCTCTTTTGCCTTACAGAAGCTTTGCAATTTTATGAGGTCTCATTTGTCAATTCTTGATCTTACACCACAAGTCATTGCTGTTCTGTTTAGAAATTTTCCCCTGTGCCCATATCTTTGGGCTTTTCTCCACTTTCTCCTTTATTAATTTCAGTGTCTCTGGTCTTACGTGGAGGTCTTTGAACACATAGACTTGAGTTTTGTACAAGGAGATAAGAATGGATCAATTCACATTCTTCTACATGATAACCACCAGTTGTGGCAGCACCATTTGTTGAAAATGTCTTTTTTCTACTGGATGGTTTTAGCTACCTTGTCAAAGATCAAGTGACCATAGGTGTGTGGGTTCATTTCTGGGTCTTCAATTCTATTCCGTTGATCTACCTGTCTGTCACTGTACCAGTACCATGCAGTTTTTATCACAATTGTTCTGTAGAACAGCTTAATATCAGTCATGGTGATTCCACCAGAGGTTCTTTTATTGTTGACAATAGTTTGTGCTATCCTAGTTTTTTTGTTTTTCCAGATGAATTTGCAAATTGCCCTCTCTATCTCAGTGAAGAATTGAGTTGGAATTTTGATGGGGATTGCATGGAATCTGTAGATTGCTTTTGGCAGAATAGCCATTTTTATTATATTAATCCTGCCAATCCATGAGCATGGGAGATCTTTCCATCTTCTGAGATCTTCTTTAATTTCTTTCTTCAGAGACTTTAAGTTCTTATCATACAGATCTTTCACTTCCTTAGTTAGAGTCACACCAAGGTATTTTATATTATTTTGTGACTATTGTGAAGGGTGTTGTTTCCCTAATTTCTTTCTCAGTCCATTTATCATTTGTGTAGAGAAAGGCCATTGATTTATTTGAGTTAATTTTATATCCAGCTACTGTACTGATGCTGTTTATTAGGTTTAGGAGTTCTCTGGTGGAATTTTTAGGGTCACTTATATATACTATCATACCATCTGCAATTGGTGATATTTTAATTTCTTCCTTTCCAATTTGGATCCCTTTGATGTCCTTTTGTTGTCGAATTGCTTTGGCTAGATCTTCAACTACTATATTGAATAGGTAGGGAGAAAGTGGGCAGCCTTGTCTAGTCCCTGATTTTAGTGGGATTGCTTCCAGCTTCTCTCAATTTAGTTTGATGTTTGCTACTGGTTTGCTGTAGATTGCTTTTATTATGTTTAGGTATGGGCCTTGAAATCCTGATCTTTCTAAAACTTTTATCATGACGGGGTGTTGGATTTTGTCAAATGCTTTCTCAGTATCTAAGGTTTCTCAGTATCTAAGGTTCTCAGATCATGTGGTTTTTGTCTTTGAGTTTGATTATATAGTGGATTACGTTGATGGATTTCTGTATATTAAACTATCCCTGCATCCCTGTGATGAAGCCTACTTGGTCATGATGGATGACCATTTTGATGTGTTCTTGGATTCGGTTTTTGAGGATTTTATTGAGTATTTTTACATCGATATTCATAAGGGAAATTGGTCTGAAGTTCTTTTTCTTTGTTGGATCTTTGTGTGGTTTAGGTATCAGAGTACTTGTGGCTTCATAGAATGAATTGGGTAGAGTACCTTCTGTTTCTATTTTGTAAAATAGTTTGAGAAGAGTTAGAATTAGGTCTTCTTTGAAGGTCTGATAGAACTCTGTACTAGACCCATCTGGTCCTGGGCTTTTATTGGTTTGGAGACAACTGATGACTGCTTTTATTTCTCTAGGGAAAATGGGACTGTTTAGATCGTTAATCTGATTCTGATTTAACTTTGGTACCTTGTATCTGTCTAGGAAGTTGTCCATTACATCCAGGTTTTCAAGTTTTGTTGAGTATAGCCTTTTGTAGTAGGATCTGATGATGTTTTGGATTTCCTTAGGTTCTGTTGTTATGTCTCCTTTTTCATTTTTGGTTTTGTTAATTTGGATACTGTCCCTGTGCCCTCTTGTTAGTTTGGCTAAGGGTTTATCTATCTTGTTGATTTTTTCAAAGAACCAGTTCCTGGTTTGATTGATTCTTTGAATAGTTCTTTTTGTTTCCACTTGGATGATTTCAGCCCTGAGTTTGATTATTTCCTGCCGTCTACTCCTCTTGGGTGAATTTGCTTCCTTTAGATCTAGAGCTTCTAGGTGTGCTGTCAGGCTGCTAGAGTATGCTGTCTCTTGTTTCTTTTTGGAGGCACTCAGGGCCTCCTCTTTGGACTGCCTTAATTGTGTTCCATAAGTTTGGGTATATTGTGTCTTCATTTTCATTAAACTCTAAAAAGTCTTTAATTTCTTTCTTTATTTCATCCTTGACCAAGAAATCATGGAGTAGAGTGTTGTTCAGTTTCCACGTGAATGTTAGCTTTCTAATATTTATGTTGTTATTGAAGATCAGCCTTAGTCCATGGTGATCAGATAGGATGCATGGGATAATTTCAATATTTTTGTATCTGTTGAGGCCTGTTTTGTGACCAATTATATGGTCACTTTTGGAGGAGGTACCATGTGGTGCTGAGAAGAGGGTATATCCTTTTTGTTTTAGGATAAAATGTTCTGTAGATATCAATTAAATCCATTTGTTTCATACCTTCTGTTAGTGTCCATGTGTCTGTTTAGTTTCTGTTTCCAGGATCTGTCCATTGATGAGAGTGGTGTGTTGAAGTCTCCCACTATTATTGTATGAGGTGCAATGTGTGCTTTGAGCTTTACTAAAGTTTCTTTAATGAATGTGGCTGCCATTGTATTTGGAGCATAGATATTCAGAATTGTGAGTTCATCTTGGTAGATTTTACCTTTGATGAGTATGAAGTGCCCCTCCTTGTCTTTTTTGATTACTTTGGGTTGGAACTCGATTTTATTAGATATTAGAATGGCTACTTCAGCTTGTTTCTTTGGACCATTTGCTTGGAAAATTGTTTTTCAGCCTTTCACTCTGAGGTAGTGTCTGCCTTTTTCCATGAGGTTGTTTTCCTGTAAGCAACAAAATATTGGGTCCTTTTTGTGTAACCAGTCTATTAGTCTATGTCTTTTTATTGGGGAATTGAGTCCATTGATATTAAGAGAAATTAAAGAAAAGTAATTGTTGCTTCCTGTTATTTTTGTTGTTAAAGTTGGGATTTTGTTCTTGTGGCTGTCTTCTTTTAGGTTTGTTGAAGGATTACTTTCTTGCTTTTTCTAGGGTGTAGTTTCTGTCCTTGTTTTGGTGTTTTCCCTTTATTACCCTTTGAAGGACTGGATTCGTGGAAAGATATTGTGTGAATTTGGTTTTCTCATGGAATACTTTGGTTTCTCCATCTATTGTAATTGAGAGTTTTTCTGGGTATAGTAGCCTGGTCTGGCATTTGTGTTCTCTTAGCGTCTGCATAACGTCTGTCCAGGATCTTCTGGCTTTCACAGTCTCTGGTGAGAAGTCTGGTGTAATTCTAATAGGCCTGGCTTTATATGTTACTTGACCTTTTTCCCTTACTGCTTTCAATATTCTATCTTTATTTAGTGCATTTGTTGTTCTGATTATTATGTGTCAGGAGGAATTTCTTTCTTGGTCCAGTCTATTTGGAGTTCTGTAGGCTTCTTGTATGTTCATGGGCATCTCTTTCTTTAGGTTTGGGAAGTTTTCTTCTATAATTTTGTTGAATATATTTGTTGGCCCTTTAAGTTGAAAATCTTCATTCTTATCTACTCCTATTATCTGTAGGTTTGGTCTTCTCTTTGTGTCCTGGATTTCCTGGATGTTTTGAGTTAGGATCTTTTTCCATTTTGCGTTTTCTTTGATTGTTGTGCCCATGTTCTCTATGGAATCTTCTGCACCTGAGATTCTCTCTTCTATCTCTTGTATTTTGTTGCTTATGCTCGTATCTATGGTTCCAGATTTCTTTCCTAGGGTTTCTATCTCCAGAGTTGTCTCACTTTGGGTTTCTTTATTGTTTCTAATTCCCTTTTTAGGTCTTATATGGTTTTGCTCAATTCCATACCTGTTTGGTTGTGTTTTCCTGTATTTCTTTAAGGATATCTACCTCTTTGACAGTTTTCTCCTGTATTTCTTTAAGTGAGTTATTAAAGCCCTTCTTGATATCCTCTACCAGCATCATGAGATATGAATTTAAATCCGAATCTTGCTTTTCGGGTGTGTTGGGGTATCCAGGACTGTCTGAATTGGGAGTGCTGGGTTCTGATGATGGTGAGTGGTCTTGGTTTCTGTTAGTAAGATTCTTATGTCTGCCTTTTTATCTGGTAATCTCTAGAGTTAGTTGTTGTAGTTGTCTCTGTTTGGAGCTTCTTCCTCCTGTGATTATGTTAGCCTCTGTCAGCAGACCTGGGAGTCTAGGTCTCTCCTGAGTCTCAGTGGTCAGAGTAGGCTCTGCAGGCAAGTTCTCCTCTTGCAGGGAAGGTGCACAGATATCTGGTTTTCGAACCTGCCTCCTGGTTGAAGATGAAGGCCTGAAACAAGGCCTGTCCCAGAAGCTGTGTAGCTTCTGTAGTTTGTATTCTCAACTGCGCAGACTAGTCACTGAGGGATCTGGGACCCAAGATGGCTCTTCCACCTGCTCCAGCAGAGTCCTCCCAGGCGGACACCTCTCTCTGGCGGGGAAGGTGCCCAGATGTGTCGCATCTCTTTCTTTATGTTGGGAAACTTTTCTCTATGATTTTGTTGAAAATGTTTTTCTGTCTTGGAGCTGGGACTCTACCTTCTTCTATTCCTTTTACTCTTAGGTTAGGTATTTTCATCGTAAGCCAGATTTCCTGGATATTTTGGGAGTTGGAGATTTTTTTTTTTTTTTTTTTTTTTTAGATTTAACATTTTCTTCAATTGATGTATCAATTTCTTCTATTGTATCTTCTATGTCTGAGATTCTTTCCCTTATCTCCTGTATTGTGTTGGTGATGCTTGCATCTGTTTTTCCTGTTCTCTTCCCTAGACTTTCCATCCCCAGGGGTGTCTCCATTTGTGTTTTCCTTATTGCTTTTATTTCCACTTTCAGGTCTTATACAGATTTGCTTATTTCCTTTACCAATTTTCTTGTATTTTTCTTCATATCTTTAAGGGATTTGTTTCCTCTTCAAATACCTTTATTTGTTTTATTGTATTTCTTTAAGGGATTTAGTCATTTCTTCTTTAACGGCATCAATCATCTTTATAAGATTAGATTTTCTTATGCTTTTGCTGTATTAGGATATCCCATGCTTGCTGTAATATGGTAGCTGTGCTCTGATGATGTCATATTGCCCTGGCTGTTGTTGACTGTTTTCTTTTGAGGACATTTAGTCATCTTGATGGCTTTCTTCACTGGATGTTCATGTTGTAGTAGGTATTGAGAAAAGGGTTAACCTCAGTGGTCCTGGTGTGGGAAGCCTCTGGGTATCCTTGTGCTGAATTGTTTTAGATCAGTAAGTCTGTATAGTTCAGGATCCACAGGTCCAATGAGGTTGGCAGAGAGGTGGTAGGAGAATGGAGGTCCAGCAGGTATAGCAGACTGCTCAGAGAAGCTTGTGGTACCTTAGAGGACACAGCAAGAAGAAGAGATGGGTGGGAGAAGAGAAGTTTATCTGTATGGTGTGGGCCTGTGTACTGGAGGCTTTCCATGGAGATTTCTGTCTTGGTTAGATGGGAGGGTATAGGCAAAGGGGAGAGAACACAAGCAGGTAGGGGGAATCTACTGATTTCACTGCTGCAGCTGCCTCCACTTCCATCTCTGCTGCTGTTATCACTTCTGTTGCTCCAAGACACTACACAGGTCACTCTGCACTGAGTCTGGCCAGGCTGGGCTAGCCTGTGGAGGGAGGCTGACTAGCCAGCATGGGATGCAGGGTAGCTTGTGATGGCATTTTGGGAAAGCAGGTCTCTTCCCTGGTGGCAGTGTTACAGCTCTTATGACAGAAGCTCTAAGACAATGTAGTAATTCTCACATACTTTTATTCCTTCTGGATAGGATTCTTATATACAGTTTTGGGTTGGATCAGGGTCTGACAGTAGGTGCTTCCTATTGGCTTGTCTGAGAGATTGGTGATACATCATCGACATCTGGGAGGGCTTGGGATGCTGCCCTTATGTGACTAATTGTAAGAAAACTCTCTAGGAGGTTGGGGGGGGGGCTGTGGTGAGCTGTGGCTACATGACAGGGCACTGGTTCCAGGAGTAGGCAAAGCTCCTACTGTCCCTTTAGAATCTTCAGGGCTTCAAATCTTAGTTCAACCTTACCAGACTTTCTCTCACAGCCCACCACCTCAAGGTATGGTTCAGGATCTGCAGGTATGTTGATGGAGTATAAGAGGGGGGAAGAATGGAGGTCCAGAGAGGATAATAGGCTGCTTAGGGCAGCTTGGCTTGCCCCAAAGCACTGTATCTTTTTATTCAATTTAATCAATTTCAGATACTAATGAGGCCATAACTCATAATTAATAAGTTGTTTCTACCATCATCATGATGGCTATTTATAATTGTCTACTTAACTACATCTGGAATTAATTAAAACCCCCAAATGGAGAGCATACCTAAGAGAGTTTTGTTTGTTTGTTTTTTCATAATTTGAAGTAGGAAGATCTACTTCTGATCTAGATCTTTGAGGTTGGAAAAAAATTCAATCCAGATCTTTATGCCAGATCTAATCTGGGCTACACATTCTGCTGGAAGCCTATATATAAACGTAACTTGTATTCAATAAGACATGTAATTATCATCTCAGAGGCTTACTGCTGAATAACCTCATGCTTTCTAGTTCTTTCTGAACTCTGACTGGCTGGTTTAACTAAACTATACTGACTTAAACTCCTCTCAGAGCTGACTGATTCAGTCTGCCTTCTCTTGGCTTCTCACTAAACTGTTCTGCTTTGCAAAACTGCCTATGAACCACATGAACTCAACTGTATTCAACTGAACTGTTCTGCCATGTAGAACTCCCACTGCATTGCCTAAACCCAAGTAAACTCCACTGCACTGCCTGAACTCTACTGAACTGCACTTCTTGAATTGCCCTCCTGACTTATTCTGCACTGCTCTTAAGCCACCTCTCTTTCCTTTTTATTCTCAGAAGAGTTTGGCATAACTTATCTCTTATTCATTCTATGAAATCTTTCCCTGATTTGCCACTTTGTCTGCCCCACAATTTAACTTTCAAACATGTCTGCTTCTTTCTACAAACTAACCTTACTTTCATTGTTTGGGATTAGAGGTGTGTACTAAGGGCATATTTGTATTCCAGCCACAGAACCATTCTTTTTTTGTTTTTGTTTTTTTAATTTTCTATATATTTACATTTCAAATGTTATCCCCATTCCCAGTTTCCCCTCCACAAATCCCCTATCCCCTCCCCCTGCCTGCCTCTATGAGGGTACTCCCTGACCCACCCACCCACTCACTACTGCCTCAGTACCCTAGCATTCCCCTACACTGGATCATCAAACCTCCACAGGACTAAGAGCTCCCCTCCCATTGATGCCAGATAAGGCAAACCTTTGCTACATATCTAGCTGGAGCCATGGGTCCCCTGCCCCATATACACCCTATGGTTGGTGTTTTAGTCCATGGGAATTTTTTTTTTCTTTTTTGGACCTGGTTGCTTGATACTGTTCTTCCTAAGGGGTTGCAAAGCCCTGCAGCTCCTTCAGTCCTTGCCCTGACTTCTCCATTGGTGTCCCTGTGCTTAGTTTGATGTTTGGCTGTGTGCATTTGCATCTGTATTGGTCAGGCTCTGGCAGATGCTCTCAGGACAACTAAACCCATTTTTCTCCATTTAACAACCAGGACTGATTTTGAAAAGAAAGCCATAAGTTACCAGCTTCAGGAACAGACCATAAAATCTAGAGAAAAAGGTCATACAACCCTCTCCCAAAGAACAACATAGGGATAATCACAAGAATGAGAATATGTCCTATCTCAGTATGGGCTATCTGTTATAGGAAGCCCTATCTCATCCTATGGTTAAATATTCATGACATAGGAATGCAGACCACTGACCACTTAGCACAATCTAATGAGAAGTCAACCACTGTGACACCATAGCACACACCAATGAAAGTTTAGATTACCGAATGCTTCTAGAAAATTCACCTAATTCCCTTTAATAAGGCATGCATGCCTTTGTCTAAGGTCACTATTTCAAAGAGTGGTTGACCCCTTCATGCTGGTTGTTTCTGCAGTAAAAACACTCTTTGTCTTTGCATGTATATGAGTCTGGGGTCTTCCTTCATCTATTTTTCAACCTTACATTATGATTCCTGCTCCAGGGGTCTGATTACTCTTGCACATATGCATATACATAATAATAAAGTAAATCTTTTTAAATGAAGAAAGAAAGGAAGGAAGAAAGAAGGAAAGAGAAAGGAAGCAACAGAATTCTAAATGATGACTTTTGCCATCCCCAACAGGAGAGGATGAAAGCTTTGTAGATGTGAACAAGGAAGGCTGCAGAAACAGCACACATAGAAAAGCAAAGCTCTACTGCTCTGCAAGCTTTAAGGAGCTCTGTGGTTTTGGTAGTGTATCCTGTGGAAAAAACGATGAGAGTCAATTATACTCTTTTCAGATAAACAAATGAACCATGAAAATGGTCAGATAATTTGAAGGAAGAAGTACGGAGTTCTATATTTAGATCATAGTGTAAGACATCATGGTACAGAGAAAGCCACTCAGCCTTCCCAAGCCCCAGCTCACTATGTATATATTTGATTTACACCATTTCCTTCATGGTTCCATTAGGAATAGACCTGGCTAGACAAGATTCTGGAATCATGTTTTAATCCATAATGTTATTGCTTTTTTAACATGTGTGTTGTAACTGTCAAGAGATGGGGTGTATTTTTTTAGGGGTAGGACAAGGTCCTGGCAGAACAAAGAGTTGTCTCTTGCCTGATAGAATCCAGTAAGCTGTGGTATGTATTGGGCTAGAGGGGAACTATGTTGAGAGATGTAGTGCTGAATTTGGGAAGCAGTAAAGGAAGGTGGGTGCCAAGGAAGGAGACAACCAACACCATCGCAGGTTCTTCCTCCAAATGCCCTACCTTAGCCGAACTCATGAGCTAGTCCAGAACAATGGGACATGTGACAAGGTTAAATAATTTTCATCCAGATATTTTCTATGATGGACATACTAAAGTATCCAAGACAGAGAAGTGAAAGGATTGAGTGCATTATGTACTAAACACATAATGACTAAAGGCAGTGCACAGCAGGCAGGAGAGATATCTCAGTGGTAAGCACATGTATCAGAGTAAGTGTACAGGGTACATCTGTAAGAGCTCCACTAGAGGACCTGAATTTATTTCTGAGCAGTGAGGTCAGTCAGCACATAACTATCTGTAATCAAGCTTCAGAGGATCTAGCACACTATTCTGGCCTCTGAGGACACTCACATGTCCATACCCCATCCTACCAAAAATATCAAATCTGAAAAACAACAGAAACCCTTTATGGATGCTTACTACAAGTTGATATAGGGAAATGGTAGTTGGGAAAGAGCCACTCAAGTCACAGTTAAAGAGTGTGTGCTATGAAGCCACCAATGATATTAGGACAACATATTTTAGTGCCTATCGTATCTATCTTATCTATCTATCTATCTATCTATCTATCTATCTATCTATCTATCTATCTATCTATCTATCTTTCTATCTATCTATCTCCTGTAGTCCACATTGCCCTCAGACTCCCAGTAGCTGAGAAGAGCATGAACTCCTGCTGTTTCATCCTCCACCTCCCATGAGTTAGGTTAGAGGTATGCACCAACAAAGACAATGCACTTAAAACTTTCTTAAAGAAAATCACTAGTTAACAGAGCAATGTTTCTTGAAGACAGAGTGTTAAGGATCATCTACAAATGTCACATTTCTTCCTAAGAACTTAGGCTGGAAGGTTATGGATATTTTGGTCCATTTTGCCTTTAAAAGTTTTTGTTTGGCTTTATTGGTCATACTGCCCTAATACCTTCAAGTTGCAATTAAATCCTTTGGGATGGAGTTCTGTGTTTCTGTGAGAGGTAATTATAAAAGCTGGATTAGTTTACCATTGAATTATTTATGCAAGCATAAATACCACAGAAGCAATTAAACCTCAGGGATTTTTTTTTAAGGTGCAGATAAATCAATTTACATTGTGTACCTCCAGTTCATTTCAGAGGGTATGTGGCAGAAAATAGAAATCGCAGGCAAAAGGTAAAATTACACTAAAAATCCATCTCTCCATTAATGTTCTTTGCTCTCTAAATATCCCGTAAAGTAATTTCATGTGTTATTGTAATTCTTCCTAGCTGCCAGAGATAATAAGTCAAAAGACACTGAGAGTTTTCTCTTGTCAATACAAAGAAATCACTCTACTGTCTATTCCAGGGTAATTTAGCGCAGTAAGAATCAACTGATTTCACAGATATTAACTCTATTGAATACACAAACGGAAGGATTATAGGGATAATAATTTCTCCTCCAACAGTAGAGATAACATAGCAATCAGAAAATGCAATCTCATTTTTGGTGTCCAAATTTATTCAATGGCTGGAGCTTGCCTGGGATGCCTACCTTCTTCCCAAAGCAGTGATTTGAGGAAATGAAACCCTCGGGATGTACATTATGCAGATGTTCTGGGGGAAGTGACTCAAAGCATCTGCAAACAGCAAAAGGAAAGTTATTACCTTTGTGGAGAAAGAATGCAAGAAAACCCTGTTATACAGTGTTTTATGCATAGATCCATCAAGGGGTTGTTTCTTAAGAGATGGCTGTGCGACATCACAGTATCCAAACTCTAGCTGACTGGTTACCTGTCACCATCCTAAGGCAAGAGTGTCAGTCTTTCAACTTTATCCCGGGGCTAGTGCTGCATTTACTTCTTGTGCTTTTCAAACTTTTTAAAAAAATATGATCATTGACAAAATCTTATGTTTAGACATTTAAAGCTTTCACCTTATTAGTATTGTGTAATTATGTGTGTGCACATTACACGTGTGTGAGAATGCAGGTGAACGCCAGAAGACCACTTCAGGGAGTATGTCCTCTCCTTCTACCTTTGAGTTCTGGGGTAGAGTTTAGGTGGTCAGGTTTCTGCTTAGGCATTTGCTTAGCCATCTCCCTGGCACATAACGTTTAAATTTCTCATGCAGGATACAATGCTGTGAGAAGTCCTTTAATTTGTGGCATAGCATAGTTAAATCAAGATGGTTATCATATGCCTTACTTTTCACATGTCATGTGTATGTATTTTTTAAGAAAACTAAAAGTTTACTCTCCACAGTTTCTCAGTATAAATGTGTGGCTATTAACTAGAGCCACCATATTGAATGGTGGCCCCATTGAGCTTATCCCTGTCATTAGAACTGAAATGTTATATACTTGAGCAACCGCTTTCGAATTCCTACAATTCACCTCAATCCTTGGTAATTTGAGTTTGTTCTCAGCTTCTGTGAGCTCTTTGTTATTGCTGAAGATCAAGCCCAGGGCCTTTGGCATGGCAACCATAAGCTCTGTCACTGAGTTTACATGTTTTAAACTCCACATATAATTGAGGCCATGTGGCATTTATATTTCTCTATCTTTAAAGAAAGATTAAATTTTTATGTGTATGTATCTCCTTTTGTATGCACACATTGAGGTGGTACCCATATAGATGATTGTGAGTCCCCTGACCTGAGTGCTTTGAACTGAACTCAGGTCCTCTGCAAGAGCAGCAAGTGCTCTCAGTTGTGTGTGAGCAATCTTTTATACACTTTTGTATGCCTACACATGTGAGTGGGCATGTGAGTGCACTGCCATCAGCGATCAGAAAAGGGCATTGGATCTCTACTGCTCAAAAAAGGGCATTGGATCTCTACTGCTGGAATTACAACTGCCTAATGTGAGCTATAGGAACCCAGCTCCAGTCCACTGCAAGGGCAGTATGTCCTCTTTAGTACTGAGCCATCTCTCTAGCCCCTAGGATTTATCTTTCTATGATGGGGCACAAAAGTGAAAGGACATTTTGCTAAAGTAGCCATATGACAGAAGGTTTCACTAAAGCAGACATAGGTGAAATCATGTTTTGTTCTGGGTATGCCAGCTGATACAGATGCATGTGGAGTTTCATTAAGACAGATTCACATGGAGTTTTGTTGAGGCAAGACCCATGGGAAGCATGAGTCGTGGGAGGACACTTGATGATTGAAGGGAGTATAAATACCACTCAATTGACAGTGATGGTGGGCTTGCATAGCTAGTTTTTTAACACTTTGTTGGTCCTGCAAGAAGATTGTTTTGCTGATCTTCACTTCATTGAGAAAGGCACAGTGGAAAACTCCTAGGATTCTGGCAAAGGCCTGCCTGTCTCTGGTAGGCCACGCCACTGCTGCTGATTCATGTTTGCTATCCTGACACTACTGAACTGGACTGCTGGTATCCCGACCATTGGAGACTGAAATTGCCGTACTTCTTAACAACGTATAGCAGACCCTTGCAGCTTCTGGATTGAGCTGCTGCTGTTCATTCATGTGAATTGAACTGCTGATACCCTGACAATGCAGATTAGATTTGCTCCAAAGAACTACTTGCAAACAGGTTCACTTCCCCTGTATGCTACTAAAATTCTTTTGCACTATTTCTGGTGGGTGGTGGGCTAGAAGGGAGGTTAAAGCATTTAAAAACCTTCATTAAGAGTAGGTTTTGAAAAATCTAAGCTTACTTACTTACAATACTGTCTTCCAGGTACACATATATTATCTCTAATAACAAAGGCTGAGTACTATTCCACTGTGGATACATTTCACCTTTACTTACTGAATGATGGACTCCTTAGATTGATTCCTAAGTTCACATACATGCTATTTCTAGTATACAAGGCAACCAAAGCCAACAAGTTTTGTTTATCTAAATCATCTTGACTTAATCTTGAGCTTGTTAAGAGCAGCTGAATACTTACCAAATCCAAATCAGTTCTACAATTATATATGATAGATATAATAAACTGTGATCAATAAATAGAGTAATTAAAAGTTCTAAATCAAAGGCTTAGTAGTTAAGAACACTGACTGTTCTTCCAGAGGATCCAGGTACTGGTTCTAGGGGATCCAATTATCTCCCATGTGGTACAGAGATATACATGCAGGCAAAATACCCACACAAATATAATAAAAATTCATTAAAATTTTTAAATTAAAATTAACCACATTCATATATTAAAACATATCAAAGGGAAGTTATAGTAAAGTCTACTACTGATTCAGCAGGAAATACAATTTAAAAATTCAAGGGAACACAAATTTTTAAAACTAATGTTGGTATTCTGTACATGCTAGTGAGCAAAAAATTGGTCATGAGGGAGTTAAAGATGTCTCACTTTGCATGGTGGCTATTTCAAATAAAACGTATTCTGTTTATTAAAAGTAAAAAAAATTCCGATATGAAAGATTTGTCTTTATAAAGTAGCATTCATGCTATCAAACATGGAAAACTGAGGCCAAAGGAAATGTATACAAAACAGATCCTGTGGTAATTCACCTTCCCTGCTACTTTTCAATTAAGCACCCTTGCCTTAGCCTGTCTCAGTTGCATAGTTGACTGCTTGGTTATGCTCTGTAGATAAGTGACTCTGTCTATATGGCTTTTCATTTCAGTATCAGAACACTCATACTGCATACAGTTTCATTAAATAACATTGTATGATTTCCTCCTGCTCTTGCATCAGTTTAATTCTCAGACCTATCTGGAAGCGTAGGATGCTAGAGGTGGAGGCTCCCTACTCAGAATGATAAATGCTGAGGTATGGCTGTATTGTGCCTGCAGTTCAAGAACAAGAGTAGGATGTGTTAGAAACAAGCTCAAAGCATTTACTATCATGATGGCACCCTGGGGAGTCAGTACAAGACCTGTTCCATCCTCTATGACATGGAAAGAAGCTTCGTGGCAATGCAGGTCTCATTAAATTCTCTCAGCTGAAAGCACATCTTTATAGTCAATACCCAACCACAGAGACACTTGCACATTCTTGTTCAATTGGTGCTCTATTTACAAGAGCTAAGAATCACAACCAGCTTAAAAACCCATCAAAATAAATGGATAACTAAAATGGGCTTTGTTTGAAAAATGTCATAATCACTATTCAAATACTTTATGTGCTAACAAAATTAAAATAAATAAAAATGATATTGATAATATATTAAACAAACAAACAAAAAATAAGGCAACCACAGCACTCCATTTCTTTAACCTCCCACTGTTCTTGTCATATATGACCAAAATCTTCAAATGGACCAGCAGAGCTCTTCAACCCCCACTCCTCATCCCTCACATCCCTCTAGGTTCCTCTAGTGATGTGTCACCAGCCAAACTCCCTTGAAAGTTCTCCTACAGAACATTGCTTGTGCTGTTTCATTGAGTTTGCCTTTCCTGCACTTCCACAGACTCTTTTCAACACTGCCTTTATCCCTCCATGCTGTGTGGATTTCTCACAAAGAACACTCCTCATTGGTTTAGCATAGTACCAGGCAACCGCAGGGTCAAAAATGGAGAAGAGACTGAGGGAAAAGAGGTTGAGTGATTGGCCCAACTTGGGATCCATCTCAAGGGGAGGCTCCAAGGCTAGACATTATTATCAATGCTATAGTGTGCTTAACAGACAGGAGTCTAGCATGGCTGTCCTCTGAGAGGCCCAACAAGCAGCCAACTGAGATAGACATAGATAATATACCCAACCAATGGACTAAAGTCGGGGACCCTTGTGGTTGAATTAGGGAAAGACTGGAAGAAGCTGAAGAGGAGAGTGAACCCATAGGAAGACCAGCAGTTCTCAACTAACCTGGATCCCTGAGATCTCTTAGACACTGAGCTACCAACAAAGCAAATAGACTAGCTGGTACATGACCCCCCCCCCCCCCCGACACATATACAACAGAGGATTGCATGGACTGGCTTCAGAGAGAAGACACACCTAACCCTTGAGAGACTTGAGGCATGGTGGGGTGGGGATTGGTTTGGAGACATCTTCTTACAAACAGGGGGGGAAAGAGGAGGGCCATGAGGAATGGGATGTGAAACTGTGTGAGGATGGACTGGAAGGGGGATAACAGCTGGACTATAAAAAAAGATTAAAGATAATGTTAAAAAGTGCAAAAGGGAATTAATAAATAATCTCTCAGGAATTCTCTTAAGGAGAAAAGTGAGAATGCAAACTCACATATTTAAAAAGATTGTCTTTTCTTCAGTAATGTAATTTCTAGATTTTAAAAAATATTTATTATTTCATGTGCACTGGTGTTTTACATTCATGTATGCATGTGCTCTGTATACATACCTGGCGCCTACAGAAGTCAGAAGGCATTGAATTCCCTTGACCTGGAGTTATAGATGGCTATGACCCTCTAAATGGTACTGGGATTTGAACCTCAGTCTTTTGTAAGAACAACCAGTACTCTTAACCGGAGAGCCATCTCTTTAGGCCTAGAAATTATTTTTAATGCAACTGCCATATGCCAACCATATCCTTTCCAATCTTCTGGGGTTTTTATTTTTTAACTCTACTGGTTAGTTATAATGTCAAGGGATTTTAGATATACACAATGGTGTTTTCCTCTTCATGAAATGGACTCTGATAGTTGGGTCTCAAGTATATTCTAATCACTTTCACATCTCTCTACGTTATGAGCTGCGTGTGTATTGCGCGCCGCAATTTATTCCCCTGGTAAGAACACACTCAGGGCAACCGGAATCTTCTGCAGCACAAAACTTTATTGCTTACCCCATCAGGAGCCAGTGGAGAAGAGAGCCAGAGAGAGAGAGAGATGGCGGAGCCCCCTCCCTTTTATGGAGGACTGTCCTCCGCCTCGGACGTGTCACTCCCTGATTGGCTGCAGCCCATCAGCCGGAGTTGTCGTCACGGGAAAGGCAGAGCACATGGCGTGGAAAGCTACCCCGGCACATGCGCAGCTTGCTTGTTTACTACTTAGAACACGGGTGTCAGTGCCATCAGCGCCATCTTGTAATGGCGAATGTGAAGGCGGCTCCTTACATCTCCCCCTTTTCTTTTATATAAGAGCAATAGGCCACCCATAATAATGAGAGTGGAGATAGAGGTCAAATCCCCAGTGTGTAAAATAGGGGCTTTACACAAAACCTCCTCCCAGGCTCATCACCCAAAGGGGTCTTGGTCCGCTCCCGTGTCGTTTTTCCTGGGGGAAGGACACTTGGACACTCAACCTTCTTGAAAGATGACATGTCTCCCTAGAATAGGCTCATATATGCCACAGAGCCCTTCTACTGCAGTGCTTAGCCATGCAACTCTCTCGGGCTGCTGAAGCACACTCACTCTATCCCGTGCAATGAGACTAGCCTCGTGGGGTGCAAGAGCTGAGTGGCCAGCGACCTATTGCTTAAGCATAGATAACCATATATCAGGGGAAGCACCATGTTCTAGTGCTGCAAGCGCCTGGGAAATAATCACCATGTCTCTCCTAGTTTGGGCCTTAAGCTTACAGACCAATCAAAGAAGCAACACTAATCCACAGCAAAGAACAGCTCCAAATAATTCCACCCCCATCCATTCTTTAAAGAAGGAAAATGTTGAAAAGATAGTCCTTAGGTCAGGGACAGGTCCAAGTGCATGGGGCAAGTCTCAATTTTTGAAGGGTCTGTTCAAATTTAGCCGTCCAATTCTGTATCTCCCAATGCTGCTCTCCCTTTGTTGTTATCGCACTGGACATCACCAAGACGAGGGACATCAGTATTCCCTTGGTCAGTCTGGATTTTTCGGGTGAGTCTTTCTGGTATCCAAAATGGGTTGTCTTCATTCTGTGGAAAAACACAAACAGCTCCCCTGGATCTTATCAAAATAGGATTCGGGCCTTTCCATTTGTTATTTAAAACATCTTTCCATTTAACCATCTCTTTGGGCCTATCTGGCTCTGAACAATGTCGTTCAGCCGCGGTGTGGCCATGAGAATCAAGATTTAAAAAATTGAGTGTAAAGAGTGCCATAGACACAGACACTCTTGGTACTCGGGGTAGAGCCTCCTTGACTCCCCCTTTCTGTTTTATTAGATGGAAGTCCAGTCAGGTGGGTCACGTCCATCTGACGGCAGAACTGTTGGAATTTTTGAGATGTATAAGCTGGTCCATTATCAGTCTTAAGTAGTTTGGGTTTTCCCCAAGCACTCCATGCCTTAAGGCAATGTTGAATCACACGTGAGGCCTTTTCTCCAGTTAAAGGAGAGGCAAACATGATGCCAGAGCATGTGTCAATGGACACATGGAGATATTGAAGTTTTCCAAAGGAAGAAACATGTGTAACATCCATTTGCCAGACCTGTAGAGGTCGAATACCGCGTGGGTTAATTCCCACATGAGGAACTGGCAAGAACTCACAGCAGCTTTGACATTGAGTAACAATGTCACGGGCTTCTTTTCTTGTCAAGGAGAAACGGCGGCGTAATGTTTCAGCCGTCACATGAAAATTGTTATGAAAATTTCTTGCAGCCTCTACCGGGGATGTTAGGGCAGCAGCCACCACTTTAGTGGCTTTATCTGCCAAATCATTCCCCAGAGTCATGGGGCCAGGTAGGCCTGAATGGGCTCTAACATGAGTAATATAAACAGGAAATCTTCTAGATAACAAAACTAATTGTATCTGCTGAAAAATATTGGCAACTTTACTGGAAGGCTTAATCACTCCAGCCACTTCTAAAAAATTGAGGGGTTCTAAAAAGGTTTTTAAAACTTCTAAAACCACTAAACATTCTACCACTTGAGGTGAATTTTCATTATATTGTTTGGATACTACTTTACCATTAGCCACATAGGCACCTATGCCAGTTTTTGATCCATCAGTATATACCACAACCCCATTTTTAAGTGGGTTTCTTACTGTTATTTGTGGAAACACAACAGATTGATTTTGGGCAAACTGTAAAATTGGATGTTTTGGATAATGGTTATCTATTTGTCCTGAAAAGGAGGTAACTAAAACTGCCCAATCATTAGATGTGGCTGCCAAGGTCTGAACCTGTCAAAAGTCTAATCTCTCTGCTCTGGAGTCAAAGCAGCAGCGTTTGCTCGGGCCTGCGTTTGTGCAGCCTCTTGCCATAGAGCTCTCCATTCCATATATTTGCCCATACTGGGGAGAGCGGCTTTTGCAATCATTTGCCAGTCGGCAGGAGTTAGTGCCATGCCGGCAAGTCTGTCTAACTGCACCAAAGTAAAATTAGCATTGGCTCCATATTTACGGACCAATTCAGCAAGCTCTTTCATCTGTATATACTCTACTGGAGCGTGGACACACCCACCCTCAGCTCCTTCAAAGACCGGAAATGCCTGTTGCATCTTCCTTTGTTTTTCTCTTGGAATGAACGAGTCTGCGCACTGTCTCTCTGCCCACTGCGTCTCTGTGCAGGGCTGACGCACTACACAGGGCGGGGGCTCCGCATAGGGCGGAGGTGCACTATGACCTTAAAGCCAACTGCCCTGAGGCCAAGCAGCAAGCTGGCCTTTGCCAGCCGCTTTTGGCTTTTTTCTTGACTTAAAAGCTCGAATTTCTCTCTCATAACGAGCTGCTCCCTCCTCTAAGTCTGTTTTCTCAGAAGGGCTAATTTCTTTATCTGATTCACAGCTACTAAGAACTGGCTCTTTAAACTCATCTCTTTTCTCCTCTTTCCTTCCAATCTCTCCCCAGGTATTTTTCCCTGACATTAACTTTTCTTTTTTCCTTTGTTTTTTCTCCTCTTTCCTTCTAGTCTCTCCCCAGGTATTCTTCCCTGACATTAACTTTTCCTTGGGTTCAAGACCCGTGGAAAGGCCTGTATACTTATTTGGCGCGCCATGCTTTCTCTTTTTTCCCGCTCTCTCTCCCCGCTTTACTTCTGATAGACTGTCTTGAACTTTGTCCAGAATTCTCCACCCTGCCTTAACCACTTGTTGACATGTGAAAAGAAATAAAAGGGCTTTTAACACTAGAGAAAGTTCAAGACCAGACATACCTTGTAAAGCTGTAACGAACGCGCATCCGTTCCCCAGCTGAAGAGTTCTGAACCCACGCCGGATCCTTCTCAACAGTCTGTTTTGTGGGAACACTTCATTACCACAGTTCCCCAGCTGAAGAGTTCTGAACCCACACCGGATCCTTCTCAACAGTCTGTTTCCGGGAACACTTCATTAACCGCTCCTTCCCCGTGATGCAGTAGCTCCCGGGTTTCGGCACCATTTATTGCGCGCCGCTTTTTTGGGTTCCCCCTGTTAAGAACACGCTCAGGGCAACCGGAATCTTCTGCAGCACAAAACTTTATTGCTTACCCCATCAGGAGCCAGTGGAGAAGAGAGCCAGAGAGAGAGAGAGATGGCGGAGCCCCCTCCCTTTTATGGAGGACTGTCCTCCGCCTCGGACGTGTCACTCCCTGATTGGCTGCAGCCCATCAGCCGGAGTTGTCGTCACGGGAAAGGCAGAGCACATGGCGTGGAAAGCTACCCCGGCACATGCGCAGCTTGCTTGTTTACTACTTAGAACACGGGTGTCAGTGCCATCAGCGCCATCTTGTAATGGCGAATGTGAAGGCGGCTCCTTACACGTGTAGACTGGCTGTAATCCTAATAGCATCTCCTCCTTGTTTTTGTTTGTTTTGAAGGAGACTAAAGGGAAAACAACTGGGTTAAAGTTATGTAGTAAACATAGATCAGCCATGGGCCCATGGCAGGGCTTCTTTTATTTATTTATTTTTATGGGTTTTTTTTTTTTTTTTTCAAGACAGGGTTTCTCTGTGTAGTCCTGGCTGTCCTTGAACTCACTCTGTAGACCAGGCTGGCCTCGAACTCAGAAATCCACCTGCCTCTGCCTCCCAAGTGCTGGGATTAAAGGCGTGTGCCACCACGGTCAGCTCTGTAGGGCTTCTTTTTAAAAAAGTATTTATTTATTCACCTATTTTGCACACTTGTGTGTGTGTGTGTGTGTGTGTGTGTGTGTGTATGCATGAATATGGGTATACTCATGCTACTTAGTGCAGGTAGAAGTCAAAGGTCAACTTTTGGGATTCTATTCTCCTCTTCACTTAGCTGAGGTATGGTCTCTGCTATGTCTGCTGCTGCATTGTGTACTCCAGACTAGCAGGTCCACAAGTGATCCTACTATTTCCACTTCCTGTCTCATAACAGGAGTGTGGAGCTTACAGATGTGAGGTACTACTGCTGACTTTTTGCCTAGGTTACGAGAACTGAATTCAGGCTGTCAGGATGGCACGGAAGTACTTTTACCTGCTGAGTATGTCTGTGACCCAGATTTTAAACTTTTTCCATTTGTGATCTCTTTTTGTCCAAGAACTTTTTATACAAGCATGGAGTCCTGAGTTCTATTCCCCAGAATTCCTGCTTAAAAATAAAATTAAGCTTGTCACCCATGCCTGTAATTCTAGCACTGATAAGGTAGAGATAGAAGGTATGGTGGTTTAATTATACTTGGTCCATGGAGTGGCAATATTGGGAGGTATGGCCTTGTTGGAGTAGGTGTGGTATTGTTGGAGGAAGTGTGTTAGTGTGGGTGTGGGCTTTAAGACCTCTCTCCTAGCTGCCTGGAAGAGTTGCCTCCTGGTTGCCTTCGGAACAAGATGTAGAACTCTCAGCTCCTCCCGTGCCATGACTGCCTGGACACTGTCATTCTTCCCACCATGATAATAATGGACTGAACTTGTAAGCCAGTCCTATTAAATCATCCTTTATAAGAGTTTACTTGGTCATGGTGTCTTTTTTAAAACGATGGAAACCTTGAGTAAGACAGGAGGTTCTCTGGGACTTACTGGTTAGCTAGTCTAGACAAATCAGTAAACTCCAGATTCAGTAAGTGTACTGGCTGGTTTTGTGTGTCAACTTGACACAGGCTGGAGTTATCACAAAAAAAAGGAGCTTCAGTTGGGGAAATGCCTCCATGAGATCCAACTGTAAGGCATTTTTTTCAATTAGTGATCAAGGTGATGGGGGGTGGGGGTGGGTGGGCATTGTGGGTGGTTCCATCCCTGAGCTGGTAGTCTTGGGTTATATGAGAAAGCAAGCTGAGCAACCCAGGGGAATCAAGCAAGTAAGTAACATCCCTCCATGGCCTCTGCATCAACTGCTGCTTTCTGACCTGCTTAAGTTCCAGTCCTGACTTCTTTTGGTGATGAACAGCAATGTTGAAGTGTAAGCTGAGGTTACTCTTTCCTCCCCAACTTGCTTCTTGATCATGATGTTTATGCAGGAATAGAGACCCAGACATAGACAGTTAAGAGACCCTGTTTTAATATGTAAGGTGGACGGGAATAGAGGAATTCAAATAACTGCTTTCTACATGGAAGATACCCATTGTAAGGTAGAATGGCCCTCTGGGATCAGTACAGGACATACCCAGACCAAAAGTTCTCAGCATAAAGGAGATTTATGATCCTGGAAGGACAAGTAGGGGAGCTGGGGATAGAGCAAAGAGAAATAGCAAGCATCATCATCATCATCAGCAGCAGCAGTAGCAGCAGCAACAGTACAAGCAAGCAAGCAAGCAAGCAAGCAAGCAAGCAAGCAGACAAACAAGCAAGCAAGCAAGTTACAGCAGGTGTTTCTGCAGGAGTGGGGTTTTAAGGGGAAACGGGAATCTGTGCTAGGGTGAGTTGATAAATTCTGATTAGACATGTTAGCCAAATAGTGAATTTTGATTATTCAACTGTGGTATTTTGTCTCTGGAATGAGTCAGTGACCAAATATGGGAATGAGCTTTGGGGCTAGTGTTAGGAATGTAATTATACAGTTTTTAGCAAGGGTAAAAGGCAGAACCCATTGGAGCCATGTTTGCCATGCTTGGGAGTGTGTTTGCCATACTTGGGAGTGTGCTTGCCTTGCTTGCACCTGTTAAAGAGCCACAAATAACTAGAAGTCTAAACTGGGAATTAAAAATATAGCTGAGTCCCAACAAATCCTTTCTCTGAAATATGGTTGGATTAGTTGTGAAAACAATTCTAAGACTCCACATCCATTATCATGACACCAGGACATGGAGAACGAAGACAAAGTAAGCCAAAACTCTGGGGCTCTGTATCTTTTCCAAGTGATGAAGCAGGTGACTGCCTTTCACTTGAGTCAACTTCAGACCCAGCAGTGTTTGTATTATGTCTCCCAAGCTTCTCCCGTTCCTCATGAATTCTTTCCTGATATCCATAAGGAGGTCCTCATATAGACCATAGCTGCAAGAATTCCATATGCCAGGCATTAGAAGAAAATAGAAGAGGGGTTTGGGGTACCACATCCTGGGATTACCTTATCACTTCAGAAAAAGACCTTTATGAGATGTTATGGTTTGAATATGAAAAGTTGCCAGGCCATATGAGGCTATTTAATAAGATGACCATGGAGAGAGAAAGAGAGAGAGAGAGAGAGAGAGAGAGAGAGAGAGAGAGAGAGAGAGAGAGAGAGAGAGAGAGAGAATATGAGAGTGAGAGAATATGAGAGAGAGAATATGAGAGAGAGAATATGAGAGAGAGGTGCAGATATAACTAATACATAATTACTTTCCCAACTTGGTGAAAGAAAGGAGACCAGAGCAAAGCAAGCTGAGGTGGCATGATCACCTGCTTTTTATAAACAACTGTGAGTACTTAGAACAGAGCTTCGAGAAGTTCCTCTAGAGCAGTGGTTCTTAACCTTCCTAATGCTTTAATACAGTTCCTCATATGGTGATGACCCCACCCCGGACATTATTTTATTGCTACTTCATAAGTGTAATTTTGCTTCTATTATGAACTGTAATGTGAGCTATAGAAATACCTGATATGTGACCCAATAGGGCTCATAACCCCCAGGTTGATAACTACTGCTCTGGAAGAATGACCATTAGCCCCATGGCAAAGCAAGAGACTGATGGATCAATTGGAATCAGTAATCTCTAGGCTAAACGTCCTTCAGTGTTCAGATTCTTCAACTCTGTATAAACACACACAGCATCTAGTTCAGAGGGAACACTTTACTCCAATCTGTAAGAGAAGAAAAAGAGTTGCAAATAAAAACTATACCTGATACCAAATTCTTTCTCTTTCTGAAGGATTAGATGGAAGAAGAGCCTATGGGACCAGCTATAATACCAGATCCAACTATAATATCCAACAGTGGAGCCCCACCAGCAGTCCCCAGCCCAGTGTGACAGGATGGTGTTCACTCTGAGAAGATGTCTGTGTTTGTCTCTCATCTCTGAGTTGTGCCTTCTGTATTCCACTTACATGCTAGGAACTCTTTTAGTTCCTTAGGCTCTGCACTGTGCTAGCATGTGTATAGGGGAATTTAAGCCCTCAGTGGCTAACAACCAACACCATGAAGACAGCTCTACTGTTGCTTTTAGGTGACCTGCAAACAGAAGGGAAGAAAATGAAACAAGCAAAGCAAAGAGGTAAGCATTTCCTCTATAGTCTCTGTTTTTAGGCCCATAAGTATCCATCTCTTTCTCTCTTTCCCTCATCCTCCTTGTTCACCCCATCCCCTCCTTTCTCTTGCTCCTTCCTCTCCCGCTATCACACCTTTCATTCCCAACTATCTCTTTATTGATATTGACTGCCTTACCTTTTAACATGAGTAAGTGGAGATGAACTTTTACAGAATTGAGACTATCACTTCACTTTATGTGCATCATACAGATTTCTTTAGTTAGTTAATAATGATAAGGAAGATGATGAGAATCAACATTTGAATCCTTGCTATTTCATTTCCCTACATACTCCAGTGTTTGTGATTTCAGCATTATTGTGTATCTGTGGGTGAACTCATCTGTAGATGCACAAGATATCTGGCTATTTTTTGTGGGAGTTGGATCTGAACTTTGGCTCTTCATTTTGTACATCAGTTGCTCTTAACACTGAACCACCTATATAGCTCTATTATTGTTGTTTTTGAATTTTATTTTTGAGACAGATTATCTCTATGTAACCTAGATTGAACTTTACCTCACAGTGAACCTCCTGCCTTGGCTTTTAGGTTCTGGGATTACAGACATGTGCAACCAAAGCCTGGCTGAGTTGGAGAGTGTTGAGTAGTCTCATTGAACAGCTAAGCAGAAGTTAAGTCATCATATGAAGACCTTGCAGTAGTAGGTGGTTGAACTGGAACATGAGACTGCAACTCACAAAACCTTGCCCTTTTCAAATGCTCACACAGTGCTTCAACTGTGAAAGCCATCACTTGATAATTACAGAGAGTATGCATACTATATTGGGAAGAGCACAATGTTTGTACACACTTCTTACACTGCTGTGATCAGGGGCCTCAACAGTAGGCATATTATGTCAGCCTTGATTTTCTCTATTTCCTCATTTAGCCCTTCCTTTTGCAGCTGATTCTGTTGGGGCTCATCCTATCAAATCTCATTATTATTGCCCACGGAAGGTAGTGCCAATATCACCTCAGGTATACAGAAGGTCTACAGTGCCAGGTGTTAATGTCTTCTGTTTCTATCACAGTAAACTTATGATGAGTAGCCTGTGGTGTATAAGTTTTCTGACCCCTCACTCTGAATAGAACAATTCTTCATAGCCTCCCACATTTTCTTCTGCAGAAGGGTTAAGCTCCAGTTTTGAGCAGGGTAGTTGGCTTTGTAGCAAGCCCTTTGTTATCTACCTCTCTTGTCCGAGGTATCTACTCTAGGACTGATGTTTTCTTCTCACCATCACACACATTATTCACACTTAAAATTTCCATCTCAGGTCCTGCTTAAGGAGGCATCAAAGCAAGGCAAAACTTGATAACTTGCCCAGTGGAGTGCCAGTCATTACGTATTTTAGCAGATACTCAGAACTTGGATTCTCTGTCTCTTCTGTCCTTCTTGTCTCCCCTCCTCTGCCCAAACACCCCCCATAAGCTCTCTAGGAAACATGGGACTCTTTGTGCTCTAAAGTGTCATCCTGTGCTGCTCTACTAGAATCGGGGTTCTGTCTTGTCTTTATTTGCCTGGTTAAGCAGTTCCCATAGATGCATGGGTGGTATGACAGACACGTTTTGGGTTTGTGGTGATATCATAGAAATTCAGCTGCTTTGAGGACTCCTGTCTTTGCTGGCTTCAGTCTGACTCTACTTTCTTGACAGTGGCTAATTTTTAACCTAGTGCCAACCTATCAATATAAAGAGTACTACTTACATCCCCTCTTCTTGCAGTTTTATCTTTTTTTTTTTTTTTTGAGCCAAAAAATGGACCTAGGTGTTTAAAACAATTAATATAAGTTCTACTATTCTAAAGGAGCAGTTCTTAACTCATGGCTATGCTTGAAAAGCAGGTAAAGAACGCTATAATTATTCTTATTCATGGACACTACTCAAAGAGCCCACTATAATTTGTCTAAATAGAGGCCATGTAGTGCTTGTATTTCAAGGTTACCATGTAAGTCTACTAGGCATCAAGGTTGAAAAGCAATGTAGAGAATTGCCAAAAAAGTCCTATGGGGATTCACAAAACCCTTGTAATGTCCTTCCAATGGATGTGTTCTCTTCCCTCACCCTATGTGATGAGGGGAGACTATGTGACTTAGTCAGAGACACAGGTCCCTAAGAGAAGAAGAAACTTAACTCCATCTTTGAGATTGGTTTTGTTAATAGAAATATAATATCAAGTATAAGGGGAGGAAGCAGCACAGTTGGCAGAGTTCTTGCCTAGCATATATGAGGCCTTGGCTTTAATCCTCAGTGTTGCATGAAACTGGATTAGTGGAGTATACACCTGTGATTATAGTACTCAGGAGGGAGAAGTAGGGGGTCAGAAACTCAATGTCATCTTTGTCTACATATCATATATGGTGTGCACATGTGTGTAAGATATCATGTAGCCCTATTATCCCTTTTATTTTGTTATTATAAAGCTGATTTTTAAAAATTAATTGCTTAAATTCATTTTTGTTATTATACAAATGGTCTTTATTATGACATTTTCACACACATGTACACACACACACACATACACACACAAGTATCTGTTCACATTTGGCCCTATTCTGCCCTTCTCCTACAAGCCTCCCCCATGTATCTGTTGAATTTTGACTCTATCTAGATCCATCTATCTATCTATCTATCTATCTATCTATCTATCTATCTATCTATCTATCTATACATTTGCTCTTTTGGGAAAAATTCAAATGCCATGCAACGATAAAAACATGCCCATGTTGCAGTGAGTTGACACTCAGTCATCATGAACAGCAAGGACTTTGGAGCTGCATCTGGATTTTTTTTTTTATTGGACATTTTCTTTCTTTACATTTCAAATGTTTTCCCCTTTCAAGGTCCCCCCTTTAAAATCCCCTATCCTATATACAAAGAACTCAAGAAGTTAGACTCCAGAGAATCAAATAACCCTATTAAAAAATGGGGACAGAGATAAACAGAGAATTCTCAACTGAGGAATACAGAATGGCTGTGAAGCATATAAAGAAATGTTCAACATCCTTAGTTATCAGGGAAATGCAAATCAAAACAACCCTGAGATTCCACCTCATACCAGTCAGAATGGCTAAGATCAAATGTTGGGAGCCTGCCTGCAGCTCATATGGACCAGGGTTACTCCTAGGAGGCAAACTGGGGCTGAAAAAACAGAAATTAGGTGGTCAAGAGAAATAATGGAGCCAAGTCAAGGTTCCTGATCAAGGCTTAAATGTTTAATAGCAAACTGTGCTTATAAAAGTGTGGGGGGGGATGCCCATCCCCTGCTAATCCATTCTTGGAGCCTGGAACCAGCTGCAGGTGATGGTGTGGAGGATAGGGTGTAGCCTCCAGAATATCTCAGTGGCCTCTCAGCAGGTAGCAGTGTCTTGGAGGAGCAGTGGCAGGTGGCAGAACAATAGAGCCATCTAGGTCGAAAGGCTCCGCCCTAGGTAATCTCCTTCTTAGTGGCATCAAGGTCAAAGTCTGGATCAGCCTGTTTCAGGCTGGGGGAGGTTACAATCAAAAACTCAGGTGACAGCAGTTTCTGGCAAGAATTTGGAGAAAGAGGAACACTCCATTGCAATTGGAATTGCAAGCTGGTACAATCACGCTGGAATTCAGTATGGTGGTTCCTCAGAGAATTGGACATAGTACTACCCGATGATCCAGCAATACCACTCCTGGGCATATAACCAGAAGATGCTCCAACATGTAATATGGACACATGCTCCACTATGTTCATAGCATCCTTATTTATAATAGCCAGAAGGTGGAAAGTACCAAGATGCCCCTCAACAGAGGAATATATACAGAAAATATGGTACATTTACACAATGGAGTACTACACAGCTATTAAAAACAATGAATTTATGAAATTCTTAGGCAAATGGATGGAACTAGAAGTTATCATTCTGAGTGAGGTAACCCAGTCCCAAAAGAACACACATGGTATATACTCACTGATAAGTGGATATTACCCCAGAAGCCCAGAATACCCAAGATACAATTCACAGACCAAATGAAGCTCATGAAGAAGGAAGAGCAAAGTATGGATACTTCGGTCCTTCTTAGAAGGGGGGAAGAAAATGCCCATGAAAAATGTTCAACATCCTTAATCATCAGGGAAATGCAAATCAAAACAACCCTGAGATTTCACCTCACACCAGTCAGAATGGCTAAGATCAAAAATTCAGGTGACAGCAGATGCTGGCGAGGATGTGGAGAAAGAGGAACACTCCTCCATTGTTGGTGGGATTGCAAGCTTGTACAACCACTCTGGAAATCAGTCTGGTGGTTCCTCAGAAAATTGGACATAGTACTACCAGAGGATCCCACAATACCTCTCCTGGGCATATATCCAGAAGATGTTCCAACCGGTAAGAAGGACACATGCTCCACTATGTTCATAGAAGCCTTATTTATAATAACCAGAATCTGGAAAGAACCCAGATGCCCCTCAACAGAGGAATGGATACAGAAAATGTGGTAATTTACACAATGGAGTACTACTCAGCTATTAAAAAGAATGAATAGAACTTCATAGAACTAGGAACAAAACATCCATGGAAGGAGTTAGAGACAAAGTTTAGAGCTGAGACGAAAGGATGAGCCATCTAGAGACTGCCGTATCCGGGGATCCATCCCATAATCAGCTTCCAAATGCTGACACCATTGCATACACTAGCAAGATTTTGCTGAAAGTGAAAGGAAATAAAACTTGAGACCTGTGATTCATATCAAATAGCCCAAAGAGGAGTTTGTGAGCTTTAAAACCTGGAGCTGAGAACATAGCAGAACAGGCCAGGACATGCCCGGGCAGGCCTGTGGTTACATGTCCTGACTGGCCTGGTGCCTCCCTATCTTCCGCCCTTCTGACAGTCTGTTGACGTTTAAATGGACCAATCATGTAAAACCGCGC
The DNA here is from genome assembly GCF_978045245.1 of Mus caroli. Taxonomy (NCBI): domain Eukaryota; kingdom Metazoa; phylum Chordata; class Mammalia; order Rodentia; family Muridae; genus Mus; species Mus caroli. Next base: position 139,716,936 of record NW_028227258.1, on the reverse strand, counting down.
CAATTCCTCCCCTGACCCCACCCCTTTTCTATAAAAGTCCCTAGCTTCCAAGCCTCAGGTCTCGAAACCACTGTCTCCTGCGTGAGATACGTTTCAACCCGGAGCTCCGCCATTATGGCTCCACCATGTGGTCGACACCTCTGTCTCCTGCGGGAGATATGTGTCGGCCTGGAGCTCCGTCATTAAACGACCTCGTGTTCTTACATCAAGCTGGCCGTCTGTTCGTGATTCTTGGGTGCACGCTGAATCCAGAATTGAGTGGGGGTTTCCCCACTAGGTCTAACAAAAGGACCCAGATATAGCTGTCTCTTGTGAGGCTATGTTGGTGCCTGGCAAACACAGAAGTGGATGCTCACAGTCAGCTATTGGATGGATCACAGGGCCCCCAATGGAGGAGCTAGAGAAAGTACCCAAGGAGCTAAAGGGATCTGCAACCCTATAGGTGGAACAACAATATGAACTACCCAGTACCCCCAGAGCTCATGTCTCTAGCTGCTTATGAATCAGAAAATGACCTAGTCGGCCATCACTGGAAAAAGAGTCCCATTGGTCATGCAAACTTTATATGCCTCAGTACAGGGGAACGCCAGGGCCAAGAAGTGGGAGTGGGTGGGTGAGGGAGTGGGTGGGGGAGCGTGTGGGGGACTTTTGGGATAGCATTGGAAATGTAAATGAAATAAATACCTAATAAAAAAACAAACAAAAACAAAACAAAACAGAAAACCAAACAAGAAACAGAGGTACTTTCGTGTCAGGGAAAGTCTAGTGCAGCGACAGGGTAGATGAGCAGTAAGGAAATTGGAGAAGTGATCCTAGTTAATAATAAGTCATGCTGGTGTTTGTAGACCCACATATCTTGGGGACCAAAGGTGGCTTTGAACAACAGAGTAAGATTCATTTGTCACAACATAATATTTTGTTATCTCTGAGAAATGAATATAAAGAGCCTAAGTGTTAGCATGGCACATTGCAAAGTAGGCAACTTGTACCTTCATGGCTGGGAGAAGCCCTGTTTGTAGTTCATAATTGGTGGGTGACACTAAGAAGTCCGCATCTGAGGGTTCCATCCTAAGAAGATGACACCTCAGGCACCCAGAGCAAGAATTTGTCCACTTCTTATGATTGATCTTGTCATTTTGTTAGAATCTAAAATCACCAGGGAGCTGGGTCTCTGGATGTGCCTGTGGGGGATTTGGGGCTGCTTGGCTCTCTGTGAGATATTTTCTTGATTATCATCATTGACTCGGGAAGACCTATCTTAACTGTGGGCCGAGCCAATCCCTGAGCAGGAAATTCTAAACCATATAAAATGGAGCAAGAGAACTGAGCCCTACCAAATGAGCACTCATTGCTCTGTTTCCCGACAGCAGATAAGAACAGCTGTTTCACGTTCCTGGTGTCTTGACCCCCTCTCCTCCACCATGATGGCACCGTGGCATCTTCACCTGTGAGCCAGAGCAAACTCTTCCTTACATTGCTTTTGCCTGGGTATTTAGTCACAGTGGCAAGAAAAGAAACTAAGATAGTATTTGACACCTATCTATCCTTTTCTGGTCTTAAGTAATATAACAGTGTTGCCAAGTTCTGCCTGGGAATCTGAGAGCTTTCCTTTGTACCTGTTGTGAATAGAAAGCAGTAGGGGAGAGCACCATTCAGGCCCTGACTTTTGTCTAATGTGACTCCTTACCATTTCTCACATTGTGCTTTTAGGGGTAGTTATTAATTATACACATTATAGATTATACAATCAATATGCCTGAGTTCCTCTAAATTATCCCTTAATTTGATCACAGAGCAACCCAGTTAACAAGGCAGAAATAACTTTTAAATGATGTCTAATTACCACCCTAGTCACCAGATGTCAGTTTTTAAATGGAGGTCACGGATCAAAAGGCATTTTTTACAATTGTAGGGGAGGACATGGTAGCTGGTGAAGAAGTTCAGCAGTCCTGGTCTGTGGCTTCCTGGGGAGTGTTCAGCAATTAGCGATGAGTGACAGCAATTCCATTTCTGAGTGAGCATAGGTAGTATTTGTGTCCGTGTGCTTCATGATTCTGTCACACTAAGGAGTGCATGCCTGAACCCCAGAAACTATTGGAAGTGCTACAGATAGATGTGGCTTAGAGCAGCTATCAGGAAATGCTGGCTTGTAGGAAGGTGATGGGGGTCCATATGTATATCAGGATAGGGTGGGAGGTTAGCCAAGCATCTCTATCTCCCAAGTGCCCTGGGGGCCTGCCTTTACCTTATTACCTTATCAGTCAATGTTCTGTCCTGTGTTCTCTTACCGCCTCTCCCTTCCTTTCTCCCACCACTCCATCCCTCTCTCTCTTTTCTTCAGTGAAGTCAAGTGCAGAATTGCAAGTAACCTAGTGCTGGGATTACATCACTTTCCAACAGAGCCCTTCAGTTTAATTCAAGACAGAAGGCGAAGAGCTGCCTCTGCCTTCTTTTCCCTAATGTGTCCACCTTTCAACCTCAGTGGCTGACAAGAGACATCAATATTTTCCAGTGACGATTTTATTCAATCCATATATAGTCTAAGTGGTAAAGCCACACATCATTCTCCGACTAAGGAAGGCCTGGCTGATGGAAGGAGAAAGCTCATTCCATTTGTATTGAAAATGCAGGTTTGTTATAAACAATTTTGTTCTTTGAGACTGGTCTTTGGCGTTTGAGTAGGCTCTCAGGGCCATGAGGGATATGTGGAAGAATGTCTTGTCTAAGAAGCAGAGAATGGTGACAAAGGAACTGTGGTCTCTGAAGCTGCAGGAGTAGACTAATCAAGGCGATGATTTCCTTTTCACTTAGGGCAAAGTAAGTTGAAGGTACAATGTGGCCTACTATTGATGGCACCTCTTTCTAGCACTATGATCAGGATAATATGAGATCGTGTAAGTACAGTGTTGGAGCTGAATGAGCCACAGGAACTTATAGACATTGCACCATCAAACATGGTCTTTGTGATTGGGGAGATGGACCAGACAGCTAAGTGCTTGCCCCACAAATGTAAAGACCAATTTGGTGGCACACCCTTGTAATCCCAGCACTAGGGTCAGAAACAGGGACAGGAAGATCCATGGGGCTCACTGGCCAGGCAGTCTAGCCTATTTAGTTACAGGTATTTGAGAGAGTCTGTGTATGCTTTGTAGCTCTCAAGGAAAAACCTTCCCTTACAGCTCTGCTCTGGATGTGCAAGGGTAAGTTTCCCCAGTGCAAGCTTACCAGTTATGCAGCAGAAGATAGTTTCCCCAGCAAAAGTATTCTAGCTCTGCTCTAAGAGGTATACTGGCAACCAGAAGCCAAGGAGTACCACAAAGCCATTCCACACAGCATAACAAACCTCACACAGGCGGGGAAAACCCAGGAGGGTGACTACCTCTGCTCAGGTGAGAAGCAGCAGAGAATTGAGCAGAAAGAAGGGTGTATATAGGAAATTTTGGGGTAGGAGGGAGTTGTCTCAGGGTGAGGATTGATGAGATTTCAATTCCTGAGGTTGGCTGAGCTCAGGGATTGGTGATATTTTCTGTTCAGGATTGGTGGCTTTCTATGGCAAGCTCAAGGATTGGTGATTCTGTTTCTTGGCCCTGGTCTTGGCATGGGGTCAAGTCAATATCAGGGTGTTTTTCCTCTGCCTTTTTTTAATCCTGCTCTCTGTCTCAAAAAAAAAAAGTGGCTGAGAAATATTTGCCCTCTGGTTTCTGCGCCTGTACTCATGTCCATGTGTGCTGGTCCTTTCACAAAGTCTCCTACATAAAACGATTATCCTCAATGTCCACCAAACAACGTCCCTTTTATTTGTTTAGTTTTATAAACATATTAAATCAAGCCCTGAGTCACAGTACTTAACTAATGCCACCTTTCTCATTTTGATACATCTTTTAAACCACACCTGTTCTCCTCCACATAGTTTGAAGCTGACCTTGCCCCTTACCAGCCAACTCCCACTGCCCAGATGCCTCCTCCTTTATTCCGTTCTGTGGTTGCTTAGCAACCATGTGCTGCCCTATTTTCTTACTTTTCCTTCTCTGTCTTGTCTCCCCAGTGAAAGCCCTGGAAGTCAGGAAGCTGCCTCACCTCAGCGTGTTTTGACAGTTGTTAGAGTAGTTCCGAACAGAGGAGGCCAGTACTACCACGAATGACTGTCTCAGCTTTCTATTGCTGTGATAAACATTGCAACTAAAACCAACTCAGCAAGGAAGGGTTTATTTGTCTTATGCTTCCATATTATAGCCCATTGTGATGGGAAGTCAAGGCAGGCACTCAGGAGAGGAACTCAAGATGAGAATTGAAGCAGAGGCCGTATACAGCTCACTGGCTTGCTTTTCATGACTTGCTCATCCTTCTTTCCTATGTGACCCAGGACCAGCTGCTCAGGTGTGGAACTGCCTCTAGACCTCCCACATCAATCATTAATCAAGAAAATGCCTCACAGACTTGCCTACAGGTCTGTCTGATAGAGGCATTTTCTCAATTGAGCATCCTTTTTCCAGATGACTCTGGCATACATCAAACAGACAAGAAACAAAACCTACAACTATTACAATGATGTAGAAGGCTATGGATTCACAGACTAGACTATAAACCTGATGAAAGGACATCTGACTTTCTGTGTTGTCCTTTAGTTCACAAATGGGAAAAGAAATTGAGACTCAGACACAGTGGACATACACTCAGAGTTTTAACTTGTGTATGCTTTCTGTTTTAGAGCTCAATAGTGTTTATTGAGCCCTCACAGATGTGATAATACAGATGTAAATATGTGATGTCTCAATTTGACATACTGATTCTTCATATGCAGACTGTCAGAAAGCATTCTCTTCAGAGTGTGTTTCAGGGGCTAGGGATACAGGTCAGCGAGTAAACTGTTGTATAAGCACAAGAACCCAGGTAAAAGCCAGGTGTGGTGGCACATGCTTGTATTGGGGAGGCAGGCAGAGATTCCTGGGGCTCACTGGCCATCCTAGCTGACCAGGAAGAGACACTGTCTCAAAAACCAAATAGATGGCTCCTGAGGAAAACCACCTCTGACCTCTACATGTACACACAAGGACTGCACACACTCACATCTTCATACACACACACACACACACACACACACACACACCATACAGACACCACAGACACCACACAACTTTCTCATACCCACATCACACCTACACCCACACACCACTTTCCCACCCCCATCACACCCACACCAATCCACCCATATACCACACACACACACACAGCACACACGCAGCACACGCATAGCACATATACACATCACTTACACACACACATACCACCCCCCACTCACCCCCTCACACCATACCTACCCACACACCACACAAATATACACATCACACACACATGCCAATACCCTCTCCATCAGACTCCTCCCATGCCCCCATCACATTCCCCTCCCACTACCCCCACCCCCAACCCTCCCCCTTGCACCTTGGCTTGTGCCACTATGCTTGGCTTTCCAGGATTTAAAAAAAGCCATTAAAAAAATTCGCAAACAATAAATGTTAATATACACAACCCTGTTTGTTAAAATGATGGTTCTGTTTCCAATGACCTGTGTGTACATGGTTGTCAAAAGACTATTCTAGTTCCTGTGTTTCTATTTCTGCAATGTCTACTTTTTTCAGAGCTCCATATAAACAACAAGGGTTCCATGGCATGTATTTATTTTAGATTTATCTTCTCCAGTTGATTATTTGGTACAAGGGACTGAGTTCAGAATCTTGCTCACAATAGGCAAATATACCTCCAATGAGCTATGTCTCCAGCTAACTGTGTACTCTTACTGTGAATTTATTAAAATGTTTCTGGGAAAAAATTGCACATAATTCAACATGTGATACTATTTTTCCCGAAACTTAAAGTGTGTGTGCTGGGCTTGGGGGATTTTAGCTGCTTTCCTGGCTTCCAGTCTCTTGTCCTTAGTGAGCCGGATTGTGTTCCTTTATTAGCTTTCTATCACTAGGGAGTGCACCACACACGTTACTCTAAAGCCAGGTTGACTTTGGCTTAAGATTATGAGGGTCTAATTCCAAGATGACTTGGCCCCAGGCTTAGCCTTTTGGTAATGGAAGTACTTCATGGTGGAGATGGTGTCAGGGCGAACAATCACATCTTCAGCTAGAAACTGAAGACAAAATTCTCAATTCTTTTGGAGGGTCTGTGCCCAGTGACTCAAGGACTTCCTACTAGACTCCCTCAACTCCAATCCTAAAGGTCCATAGCATCTTCCACTACCACCGACTGTAAAACCTTTCCATGTGAATTTCTGGGCCTGGGACAGTGTTCACGTTTAAAGCAGAAACAGTGCCTTCCACTCCATGCAGTCCATGACACTCAAATAAAGGCGATCCCATCTGTCCCTAGGGATGGATCCTGATTGATTGTAGGCTCTTAATCTTAGGAGCCTGCCAGATGATTGATAATGCACGTTTTAGCATTTAAATCAAAGAGTCAAGAGAAATTGCTTGTCAGAGCTTTATGGGAATGCTCCTCCTCTAGAAGGCTCCTCCTCTCTCTTCTAGAGTCCTGGAAGGGGCTGAGGGTGGGTTTTATCAAGTGATTACCATGTAAGCAGGAGGACCCCGTGTTTGATCCCAGAAACCATATACAAAGTGGTGTGTGGTGGCAGGCTTGTAATTCCAGAGCTGGGGCAGCAGAGACAGCAGGATTGCTGGCAACTCATGACCAGCCAAACTAGTCTACTTGGCAAGTTCTAGGGCAGTGAGAAGTCCCATCTCAAAACACAGGAGCCAAGGTTCTTTTCTGGTCTTCACATGCACACACTTGCTCATCCTCCTTCCATATTCTCCTCCTTCAGTCCTTGGGAAGTGTTTTCTCTCTCCAATTAATGTAAATGAGAACACCTTGGGGACCCAATTATATTATATTAGAAATCTCTTAAGACCAGAGGCAGCAGCCTCAGAATAGAAGATGGCCGAAGCAGAGCACGTCGAAGAGGGAACGTAGGCTCTGAACCGCGTTTCTGCACTGCTGGAGAGGGAATGTGGGCTCTGCACCCTGTTACTGCACTGCTGGGTCAACACCAATCCGTCCTTTGCTTTCGTTTTCCCTAATCAGGCAGAGCTCATGCTGACTGCAGGCTTGTTGTCTGACTAACATCTTAGCAGAAGCACATGGGCAGACAGTTCCCTGAGCATACGAGATGGGTCCTTGGCAGGCAACAAAATGTAATATCTGCTGCAATATAAATTAATACTTCTTCAGGCCCCTCCAGGGAGAGCTTGGAACTAGTCAAGCAATTCCGAGAACTGTTAGAGATTTTTAAAACAGTGATTTGAATATTACAGCCTAGTTCCTAACAACCCCAAGGAACTGTGTGAACACTGATGCTCTGTGCATACCTGCACGGTGCCCGCGCTCAGCCCGGTTGTAGGATTTTGTAGTAAGATGTAGGTTGGGAATTGAGACCATGGAAAACAGAGAATGGAGAACACTTGGCATGCACATTTAACACTCCTAGTGTCTTTATTAAGTTCCCAATAGATCCCACAGTGGCATAAAGACCCTGGCGTTGTTGCCACATATTTATTCTGTGCCAAGTACCTTATAAACATTTTTCCATTTAATTGTTCTAATCACAGTGGGGCTTTCCAAGTTTGCACACAAACAAGCCAAGGCTAAAGAACTTAATAAACAAAGCCAGGTGTGGCAATCCCAGCACCCAGGTGATGGAGACAGGAAGATGCAGTGTTCAAAGTCATCCATGGCTACACAGTGAATTTAAGGCTAGCTTGGGATACACAAGACCCTGTCAAAAAAAAAAAAAAAAAAAAAAGAAGCACGGGAAAGGCCCACCAGAGTATGTATATATATATATATATATATATATATATATATATATATATATATAAATATATATATATATAAAGGAATCGGTGTTAGCTCATCTCTCTTAATGCTTAAAGCATAGGTCAGCAGCCAACATGGTAGGTACACTGTCTTAAAATGGTGCTATCACCTTGTGAATTTTTTTTTAATTTAACGTGAACATTCAGGTTTTGTTCAAGGGGGCAATACAAGTAATACATTAGAGAAAAAAAGGAAGTTGCTGCCTCACAAACTTACAAAAGAGCCCTAGTATTCAATGTATATGGAAGGTAAAACATCATGACTAAGTAAGGATTTTGTAGTAAGATATAGATTGGGAATTGAGAACATGGAAAATAAAAAACAAAGAACACTTAATATGCACACCTGACACTCCTAATGTCTTTATTAAGATTCCTCAGAGGCATATACTGTTGTCTACAACTTTTTTTTGTGTGTGGTTTTCTTACAAAATATTCTCAAGGTGCCCATGTGACTGGCTGTAGGGGAAAGTTGGTCACAGTGCAAGGACGGAGTTGGTGAGACATTGCAATTTTAGTCCTGGCCAGTAGGTGGCAGTCGTGCATCGCAGTTACCTGAACCTGATTGGCAGTTACAACTCACAATGAGACCTAAATTCTTTGATTTTATAATGCTAGCGTTTCCTGTGCTATCTAATTATCTCTGCCGAATGGGCTGAGTACATGAAAGACTTTGTACAATCCGAAATACAGGTAATGTGGTAGTGTAATTTTCAGTGACAATTTATATACTTTATTTTAAGATAGTCCCCAAAGTGTACCAAATCTTGTTGAAGCCTATGGATTATATTTATATTCACGATGAACAATCTACTTTGTGATGGGAATAGTCTTATGGAAGTACTGCAATCTGTTAAATTATATGGTCAGACACAGAATTGAGATTCTAATAAAGGTTTTCACAGAGGAAAATGAGATTGAAAAATAAACCCCATTCCTGGAAACCGATATGACTTTTAATCAGGCTTGAGAGTTATTTTGACGATCTGCAGGGAATCTTTGCTGTTTTAGAGGGACGAGAACGCTGTTCTGGGCTTAGAAAAATGGTCGTGTGTCTGAGTTCTGATTAAAGACTCTTTTTAACACTCCTAGCAGTATAGTTCTCTTTGGTTTTTCCAGTCCAGATGGAGAGGGCTTATAGCATGCATTTTCAGGATATTCAAATGTGTTTAGTATTTCTGGCAGAGGCTCACTGTGTAGCATAGGCTAACCTTCTGCAGCATAGGCTAGCCTTCAAGTTATGGTCTTCCTCGTTCAACTTCATACATGCCATGTTACAGGTGTGGGTGACATCATGTCCAGTTTCATACTACTATTTTTAACATATATATCCGTGTCTACGTGTGGAGATGCGCACGTGTGAAAACCAGGAGACACCTCAGTTGTCTTTCCTAAGCAGCAACCCACCCTTTTCTGTGTCTCTTACTGGCCTGGTATTTGCCAAGTAGACTAGGTGCCTGGCCCACATGCACCAGGGGTCTTCCTGTCTTGGACTCGTCAGCACAACCTCTTTGTCTCACTGTTTTGCTTTTTTGTTCCTGTTTTTTTTTTTTTTTTTTTTTTTTTTTTTCTGTTTTTTAAAAACCAGCTGTGATGGTCACTCGTGGTTGAAGACTTGACCACATCTAGAATCCAGGTAGCTGCGCATGGCCATGAGGTATCTTTCGGTCAAGTCATTTGAGGTGGGAGGACTGACCCCGAATCAGGGCCACAATTGGTGGTAGCCTCTATGAAAAGACATGGAAGAAGGAAGCTTTTTGCTTTTTGCCTGCTTGCCCTCACTGTTTTTGGCAAGCTCACCTATCCTGCTGCTGAGGCATTCCTCCTCTGGAATTAGAGCCTACTTCTCCAGATCTCCAATATAGTCTAAAAACCAGCTAACACATCCAGCCCTGCGGACTGAACAACTAATGGGTTCTTGGTCTTTCCTGCAGGGGCAGCCATTGCTAGATGACAGACCATTGCCTAAAAGCCAAACCAATTAATCTCCTTTTAATAAACTCCACCTCCATCCCTCACTGGGTTTAGTTCTGTTCTGCCAGATAATCCTGACTAACTCACCTGGGTTCTGGGGATAGAATTCAGGTCTGTGTAATTTCAAGGTAAACACTTGGCTGATGAGATATCTCCTCGGACTCCCACATTGGTTATGTGAAGCAAGCAATCGAGGTCAAGGTTAAATTAAAACGTAGGTGGGAACAGAATTTGGAGGTTCCATTTATTTTTCTGCTGTTTTTTTTTGATTTTTAATATTTTTATTACATATTTTCCTCAATTACATTTCCAATGCTATCCCAAAAGTCCCCCATAGCCCCCCCCAATTCCCTACCCACCCATTCCCATTCTTTTGGCCCTGGCATTCCCCTATATTGGGGCATATAAAGTTTGCAAGTCCAATGGGCCTCTCTTTCCATTGATGGCCGACTAGGCCATCTTTCGATACATATGCAGCTAGAGACAAGAACTCCGGGGTTCTGGTTAGTACATCATGTTGTTCCAACAATAGGGTTGCAGATCCCTTTAGCTCCTTGGGTACTTTCTCTAGCTTCTCCATTGGGAGCCCTGTGATACATCCAATAGCTGACTGTGAACATCCACTCCTGTGTTTGCTAGGCCCCGGCATCGTCTCACAAGAGACAGCTATATTTGGGTCCTTTCAGCAAAATCTTGCTAGTGTATGCAATGGTGTCAGCGTTTAGAAGCTGATTATGGGACGGATCCCTGGATACAGCAGTCTCTAAATGGTCCATCCTTTCATCACAGCTACGAACTTTGTCTCTGTAGCTCCTTCCCTGGGTGTTTTGTTCCCAATTCTAAGAAGGTGCACAGTGTCCACACTTTGGTCTTCATTCTTCTTGAGTTTCATGCGTTTAGCAAATTGTATCTTATATCTTGGGTATCCTAAGTTTTGGGCTAATATCCACTTATCAATGAATACATATTGTATGAGTTCTTTTGTGATTGTGTTACTTCACTCAAGATGATGCCCTCCAGGTCCATCCATTTGGCTAGGAATTTCATAAATTCATTCTTTTTAATAGCTGAGTAGTACTCCATTGTGTAAATGTACCATAATTTCTGTATCCATTCCTCTGTTGAGGGACATCTGGGTTCTTTCCAGCTTCTGGCTATTATAAATAGGGCTGCTATGAACATAGTGGAGCATGTGTCCTTTTTACCGGTTGGGACATCTTCTGGATATATGCCCAGGAGAGGTATTGCTGGATCCTCCGGTAGTACTATGTCCAATTTTCTGAGGAACCGCCAGACTGATTTCCAGAGTGGTTGTACAAGCTTGCAATCCCACCAACAATGGAGGAGTGTTCCTCTTTCTCCACATCCTCGCCAGCATCTGCTGTCACCTGAATTTTTGATCTTAGCCATTCTGACTGGTGTGAGGTGGAATCTCAGGGTTGTTTTGATTTGCATTTCCCTGATGATTAAGGATGTTGAACATTTTTTCAGGTGTTTCTCTGCCATTCGGTATTCCTCAGGTGAGAATTCTTTGTTCAGTTCTGAGCCCCATTTTTTAATGGGGTTATTTGACTTTCTGGAGTCCACCTTCTTGAGTTCTTTATATATATTGGATATTAGTCCCTTATCTGATTTAGGATAGGTGAAGATCCTTTCCCAATCTGTTGGTGGTTTTTTTGTCTTATTGATGGTGTCTTTAGCCTTGCAGAAGCTTTGTAGTTTCATGAGGTCCCACTTGTCAATTCTCGATCTTACAGCACAAGCCATTACTGTTCTATTCAGGAATTTTTCCCCTGTGCCCATATCTTCAAGGCTTTTCCCCACTTTCTCCTCTATAAGTTTCAGTGTCTCTGGTTTTATGTGAAGTTCCTTGATCCACTTAGACTTGACCTTAGTACAAGGAGATAGGAATGGATCGATTCGCATTCTTCTACATGTTAACAACCAGTTGTGCCAGCACCATTTGTTGAAAATGCTGTCTTTCTTCCACTGGATGTATTTAGCTCCCTTGTCGAAGATCAAGTGATCATAGGTGTGTGGGTTCATTTCTGGGTCTTCAATTCTATTCCATTGGTCTATTTGTCTGTCACTATACCAGTACCATGCAGTTTTTATCACAATTGCTCTGTAGTAGAGCTTTAGGTCCGGCATGGTGATTCCACCAGAGGTTGTTTTATCCTTGAGAAGAGTTTTTGCTACCCTAGGTTTTTTGTTATTCCAGATGAATTTGCAGATTGCACTTTCTAATTCGTTGAAGAATTGATTTGGAATTTTGATGGGGATTGCATTGAATCTGTAGATTGCTTTTGGCAAGATAGCCATTTTTACAATGTTGATCCTGCCAATCCATGAGCATGGGAGATCTTTCCATCTTCTGAGATCTTCTATAATTTCTTTCTTCAGACTTGAAGTTTTTATTATACAGATCTTTCACTTCCTTAGTTAGAGTCACGCCAAGATATTTTATATTCTTTGTGACTATTGAGAAGGGTGTTGTTTCCCTAATTTCTTTCTCAGCCTGTTTATTCTTTGTGTAGAGAAAGGCCATTGATTTGTTTGAGTTAATTTTATATCCAGCTACTTCACCGAAGCTGTTTATCAGGCTTAGGAGTTCTCTGGTGGAATTTTTAGGGTCACTTATATATACTATCATATCATCTGCAAAAAGTGATATTTTGACTTCATCTTTTCCAATTTGTATCCCTTTGATCTCCTTTTGTTGTCGAATTGCTCTGGCTAGGACTTCAAGTACAATGTTGAATAGGTATGGAGAAAGTGGACAGCCTTGTCTAGTCCCTAATTTTAGAGGGATTGCTTCAAGCTTCTCACCATTTACTTTGATGTTGGCTACTGGTTTGCTGTAGATTGCTTTTATCATGTTTAGGTATGGGCCTTGAATTCCTGATCTTTCCAAGACTTTTATCATGAATGGGTGTTGGATCTTGTCAAATGCTTTTTCCGTATCTAATGAGATGACCATGTGGTTTTTGTCTTTGAGTTTGTTTATATACTGGATTACGTTGATGGATTTCCATATATTGAACCATCCCTGCATCCCTGGGATGAAACCTACTTGGTCAGGATGGATGATTGTTTTGATGTGTTCTTGGATTCGGTTAGCAAGAACTTTATTGAGGATTTTTGCATCAATATTCATAAGGGATATTGGTCTGAAGTTTTCTATCTTTGTTGGGTCTTTTTGTGGTTTAGGTATCAGAGTAATTGTGGCTTCATAGAATGAGTTGGGTAGAGTACCTTCTGTTTCTATTTTGTGGAATAGTTTGTGAAGAACTGGGATTAGATCTTCTTTGAAGGTCTGATAGAACTCTGCACTAAACCCATCTGGTCCTGGGCTTTTTTTGGTTGGGAGACTATTAATGACTGCTTCTATTTCTTTGGGGGATATAGGGCTGTTTAGATCATTAACCTGATCTTGGTTCAACTTTGGTACCTGGTATCTGTCTAGGAACTTCTCCATTTCATCCAGGTTCTCCAGTTTTGTTGAGTATAGCCTTTGGTAGAAGGATCTGATGGTGTTTTGGATGTCTTCAGGATCTGTTGTTATGTCTCCTTTTTCATTTCTGATTTTGTTAATTAGGATGCTTTCCCTGTGCCCTCTAGTGAGTCTGGCTAAGGGTTTATCTATCTTGTTGATTTTCTCAAAGAACCAGCTCCTTGATTGGTTGATTCTTTGAATAGTTTTTCTTGTCTCCACTTGGTTGATTTCACCCCTGAGTTTGATTATTTCCTGCCGTCTACTCCTCTTGGGTGAATTTGCTTCCTTTTGTTCTAGTGCTTTTAGGTGTGTTGTCAAGCTGCTAATGTGTGCTCTCTCTAGTTTCCTTTTGGAGGCACTCAGAGCTATGAGTTTTCCTCTTAGAAATGCTTTCATTGCGTCCCATAAGTTTGGGTATGTTGTGGCTTCATTTTCATTGAACTCTAAAAAGTCCTTAATTTCTTTCTTTATTCCTTCCTTGACCAAGGTATCATTGAGAAGAGTGTTGTTCAGTTTCCACGTGAAGGTTGGCTTTCTATTATTTATTTTGTTATTGAAGATCAGCCTTAGTCCATGGTGATCTGATAGGATGCATGGGACAATTTCAATATTTTTGTATCTGTTGAGGCCTGCTTTGTGACCAATTATGTGGTCAATTTTGGAGAAGCTACCATGAGGTGCTGAGAAGAAGGTATATCCTTTTGTTTTAGGATAGAATGTTCTGTAGATATCTGCCAGATCCATTTGATTCATAATTTCTCTTAGTTTCTCTGTGTCCCTGTTTAGTTTCTGTTTCCATGATCTGTCCATTGGTGAAAGTGGTGTGTTGAAGTCTCCCACTATTATTGTATGAGGTGCAATGTGTGCTTTGAGATTTACTAAAGTTTCTTTAGTGAATGTGGCTGCCTTTGTATTTGGAGCATAGATGTTCAGGATTGATAGTTCCTCTTGGAGGATTTTACCTTTGATGAGTATGAAGTGTCCCTCCCTGTCTTTTTTAATGACTTTGGGTTGGAAGTCAATCTTATCAGTTATTAGAATGGCTACTCCAGCTTGTTTCTTCATGCCATTTGCTTGGAAAATTGTTTTCCAGCCTTTCATTCTGAGGTAGTGTCTATCCTTTTCTCTGAGATGAGTTTCCTGTAAGCAGCAAAATGTTGGGTCTTGTTTGTGTAGCCAGTTTGTTAGTCTATGTCTTTTTATCGGGGAGTTGAGTCCATTGATATTAAGAGATATTAAGGAAAAGTAATTGTTGTTTCCTGTTATTTTTGTTGTTAAAGTTGGCATTTTGTTCTTGTGGCTGTCTTCTTTTAGGTTTGTTGAGGGATTACCTTCTTGTTGTTTCTAGGGCGTGTTTCCTGTCCTTGTATTGGTTTTTTTCTGTTATTATCCTTTGAAGGGCTGGATTCGTGGAGAGATAATGTGTGAATTTGGTTTTGTCGTGGAATACTTTGGTTTCTCCATCTATGTTAATTGAGAGTTTGGCTGGGTATAGTAGCCTGGGCTGGAATTTGTGTTCTTTTAGTGTCTGTATAACATCCGTCCAGGATCTTCTGGCTTTCATAGTCTCTGGTGAAAAATCTGGTGTAATTCTGATAGGCTTGCCTTTATATGTTACTTGGCCTTTTTCTCTTACTGCTTTTGGTATTCTATCTTTATTTAGAGCATTTGTTGTTCTGATTATAATGTGTCGGGAGGTATTTCTTTTCTGGTCCAGTCTATTTGGAGTTCTGTAGGCTTCTTGTATGTTCATGGGCATCTCTTTCTTTAGATTTGGGAAGTTTTCTTCTATAATTTTGTTGAAGATGTTTGCTGGTCCTTTGAGTTGAAAATCTTCATTCTCATCCACTCCTATTATCCGTAGGTTTGGTCTTCTCATTGTGTCCTGTATTTCTTGGATGTTTTGAGTTAGGATCTTTTTGCATTTTACATTTTCCTTGATTGTTGTGCCGATGTTCTCTATGGAATCTTCTGCACCTGAGATTCTCTCTTCCATCTCTTGTATTCTGTTGCTGATGCTCGTATCTATGGTTCCAGATTTCTTTCCTAGGGTTTCTATCTCCAGTGTTGCCTCATTTTGGGTTTTCTTTATTGTGTCTACTTCCCTTTTTAGGTCTAGTATGGTTTTGTTCATTTCCATCATCTGTTTGGATGTGTTTTCCTGTTTTTCATTAAGGACTTCTACCTGTTTGATTATGTTATCCTGTTTTTCTTTAAGGATTTGTAACTCTTTAGCAGTGTTCTCCTGCAATTCTTTAAGGGATTTTTGTGCTTCCTCTTTATTGTCTTCTGCCTGTTTAGCAGTGTTCTCCTGTATTTCTTTAAGTGTGTTATTAAAGTCCTTCTTGAAGTCCTCTATCATCATCAGGAGATATGCTTTTAAATCCGTGTCTAGCTTTTCCGGTGTGTTGGGGTGCCCTGGACTGGGCGAAGTGGGGGTGCTGGGTTCTGATGATGGTGAGTGGTCTTGGTTTCTGTTAGTAAGATTATTACGTTTACCTTTCACCATCTGGTAATCTCTGGGGTTAGTTGTTATCTTGTCACTGTTTAAAGATTGGAGCAGAAGCTGTGTTCCACTCACCAGCAGTCTCTAAATCCTGCGGCGGGGGTCGTGGGTAGCTGACGGTACCCCGGTGCTGGTCCAGCCGGAAGAGGCCTGTGGTCCTACTCAGGCCGGTTTTCTGCTTCCCTAACTAATGCAGTCTCTGGTCCCGTGTGCAATTGGATTGGAGCAGAAGCTGTGTTCCACTCACCAGAAGTCTTAAGATCCTGTGGCGGGTGTTGTGGGTAGCTGGTGAGTGTCAGCCGACCCTGCGCCCCAGCTGCCCAGGTGCTTTTCTGACCGGAAGAGGGTTGTGGCCCTATGTAGGCCGGATTTCTCTCTCCCCAACCAGAGCAGTCTCAGGTCCCGCGTGATTGGACTGGAGCAGAAGCTGTGTTCCACTCACCAGCAGTCCCAAAATCCTGCAGCGGGGGTCGTGGGTAGCTGGCGGGTGTCAGGCAACCCTGCGCTCCCGCTACCCCGGCGCTGATCGGGCCAGATGAGGCCTGTGGCCCTACTCAGGCCGGTTTCTGCTTACCTAACTAATGCAGTCTCAGGTCCCGCGCAATTGGATTGGAGCAGAAGCTGTTCTCCACTCACCAGAAGTCTTAAGATCCTGTGGCGGGTCTTTTTCTGCTGTTTTAACTGAATTGTTGGAGGCCACAAGGCCTCCAACACTTCTGGTCTGATAGTCCTTCACCTTGCTCTGTTAGCCGAGAATGTTACTTGCTTTCTGCCTGGGCTATTTCCTAAATTCCACAGCAGCAATGATCTTATGTTAAGAACCTTAAGCCATTTTGACTGCATTGTTGACATCAAAGAGAAATCAGAAGATATCCTTCTGGCATTTGCAAGAACCACTAAAGATTTGACTTGGTGGTTTGTAAGTCATAGTCTTGAGCACTCTGTGCCTTTTGTTTCCTATGTCAAATTTGGAATTTCTTATCTCAAGAAGTTGCTGGAAAGAAGTTTTATTAGTTTTGTTTTTGTTGCTATAATAGAACATTGACAAAAGCAACTTAGGGAAGAAAGGTTTATTTTTGCTCACAGTTCCAAAGAGGATACAGCTCCATCATGGCCGTCATGCAGGGCAAAGTCGGGTAGAAAGACTGTGAGGCTACATTGCACCGGCAGTCAGGAAACACAGAAAAGGAAGTGAGGTTATAAAATCTTGAAGCTGCAATCCCCCAACATCCTCCCTCAAACAAGGCTCCACCTCCTAAAGGTTCCCCAGCCTTCCAAACAGTGTGACCACCTGGGGGCCAGGTGTTCAAACATATAAACCTATGGGGGCCATTTCCTATTCAAGCCACCACAGAAATGAAGAAAGAAATAAGTATCCTGCCTTTCATCTGCCAACCCAGTATTGTTATATTACACTTCTGCACCATTTGTTGGATGCATTTCTTGGTCACTTTGTTCCAGTGCCTATGTACCCGGTATGTTAGCTTAGGAATAAAAAGGCCATTGTATTCAGTGAAATTTCATTTGTGAAATTGAAACTTTTTGTCATTTTCTTAGAGGGTAACTGCAGAGTATTAGGAAAGTCTCAGACTCCAATGGTATTTGGATTCTCTCAGATCCTAACTAGAACTTCTGCAGCTCCTGGTTCTGACTTCAGTTGGATCTAATCCGATTGCTTGTTAGACAGAATTATGTCTAATGGCCTGCACATTTAATGTAACTATGCTTCAAGTTCACAAAGAAGACCAACATTTTACCTGCTATACATTTATAGCCAAGAGCTTGGTTTTCTTTTTCTGTGAGATGGAAAGGGAAAAACAAACAAACAAACCAAAAAGCAAAACTAAAAATCAAAAAACGAAAAATGCGAAACAACAAAACAAAACAAAAAAACAACAACAACAAAAAGTAACCCCCCCCTCCCCCCCCCCCCGCCATGAACTAGCAATAGTAACTCTGCACCTGACATGAGATATGGACAAAAACTGGGTAACATTTTCAGTAGAAAAATGAAAAATTGATCTTTGGTTTTGCTGTAATGGTAGCACTGAGGATTTTAATGTAAGGATAGTGGGGTAAGAAATCTTTCAGAACATGAAGACTGACTGTCAATTTAGAGTTTTTATTTATTTATTTATTTATTTTTATTTAAGCCAATTCAGCACAGCACATGACACTTGTCTGCAGAGTCAGGGACAGAGAGCTCCTTTTGAAGTCTAGACAAAAAGTCAGAAAGCAGACAAGGGTTTTGCTATAGTGGAATTGCAGAGATTAAAGCTAAGTCACTCTGCACTGTGGCATTTCAACAGAGTGACAGCTGAAGAGGAGAGTTCATATTCCCTGCCTTTCCTAAGTGAGTCTTTCTTGCAATGGAAAAGTGGGAGAAAAACAAAACAAAACAAAACAAAACAAAACAAAACAAAACAAAACCACAACCTTTCCCCACCATTTAGAAGTGAAAAGACGTCATAGAACGGAGGACCCCAGTAGAGCATCTGAGAAAAGACAGCATGGCCCACTGCTTCTGAATTAGATCACAGAGTTTTCTAGCTGATGGCAGCATTTTAGGCTTCATCCTGAAGGCAAAAATCTGAGCAAATTATATTTTAATATCTTAGGTTCATTGGTTCTCAATGAGCTCACACAGAGGCAAAAACATGAACATCATGGAAATGCACAGGGCTCAGGGGAGCTTGCAGCAGTGCAGAACATGGAGAGAGCACTGGTACGAAGCTCAGTCTTTGTGCCTTGGCGGCAGATGATGGATGTCACTTAGCACATGCTGGCTCTGGGAGGCAGGTTCTTCTCTCAAAGAGCCAGAGCAGACTTCAGAAGCGAACTTTACCTAGCGAGGGTTCATGTGGTTAATGGCCTGGATCTTCACCTCCTTCCTTATACATGGAGTTTTAACACTGACACAAGATTCCAATGACAGAGTCAGAGAACAATAAGATTATGTTTGGCAAGCTGAAGATTGCAACAGATGTTGGGAGCCAGAGGAAGCTTATGAAATGAAAAAGGTGATGAATTATGTATAATTAATGTATATGCAAAAGAGTGGGATATATGTGATTGTCAACCTGACTGGATTTGATATTAACCAGGAGACACACATCTAGGTGTGTCTGGAAGATGTTCCTGAGGCTTGCCAGGGCATCGTGATCATTTGCTGAAGTCTGAGACTGAATTAAGTGTAGGGAAAGGAGGAAGCTTTGCCCCTGGGAACCATCACTGCACTGGTTAGCTTTTGTCCACTCAATACAAGCTCAGATCAGCTGGAAAGAGGAACCCTCAACTGGGAAAATGCCTTCATCAGACTGGCTTTTAGGCACGTCTATGGGATATTTTATGGGTGACTGATGTAGGATCGCTCAGCCCACTGTAGACAGTGTCATCATTGAACAGGGGGTTCTGGGTTATATAAGAAAGCAAGCCCATAAGAAACATTCATTTATGGCATCTTCTCCAGTTCCTGCTTTGGCTTCACTCAGTGCTTGACTGTGCTTGAAACATGTGAACCAAACGAATAATCTCCTCTTGATGCTTTTGGTTAGAGCATTCACTCACAACAATAGCAAGTGCACTAGAACGAACACTGGTCTTTCTCTGCTTTCTGACTGCAGGCTCAATATGACCAGCTCCCTCATGATCCTCCTGGCAGGCCTTTTCCACATAATGGTTGCATGCTCAGACTGTGAACCAAACATACCCCTCCTTCCTTGCCTTGGCTCTGTCAGGTCTTTTGTTACAGCAAGAAGAAAAGGAACCAATATGATTGTTTGAGCTCATTTTCTGTTGCTGTGACCAAATGTATGTCAGAACCCACATAAAGGCGAATTATTTCTTTGGCTGGCAGTTAAAGAGGGTTCAGTCCATGGCCACTTGGCTCTGTGCTTCTGGGTCTGTGGTAAGGAAGCACCTCATGGTGGAATCATGGGAGCAGAGACAAGGCAAGAAGGAAATGACCTTAGTGACCCCTCTTCCTTTAATTAGAACCACATTTCCCACCTTCTACCATTTCTTGTTAATGTAATCATACTATGGGTGATTATATTATAACCCTCATATAATCACATCTCATCCATCTTTCAGGTGCTCACTAAGCTCCTAGGTGATTCTGAATTTGACCAAGTTGACAAGAGTAAACTTTTCTGATACAATTAGAATACTTCAAGCAACAGTAAGTGAGATCTTGAGCCTGGGAGATGTCTTGAGGAGTGGGCACTTGCTGCCAATCTTTCTGTCCTGATTCACCACCTGAGATCCACATGGTAGAAGAGAACTGAGTTCTGAAAAGTTTCATTTGGCCTCCAGACCTATTCCACGATGTGTGAACCTCTGTCAAAGCAAATACGTGCAATTAAAAAAATAATGGGGTAGGAGCTAGATGAAGTTTAATAAAGATGGAAGAACACAGGGAAATGTATGAAAGCATAAATATGTGGTTGCCCAGCAACTACTTGAACATGTCAATCAAAGGTGAGAGAAATCTTTTAAGATAGAGTCACTATTATATGCATGGGACTAGTCACAGAGAGGGTATCCTTAGGAGTGAAACAGGTTTGGGAGGGATTTGAACCCAGTTTTCAACATAGATTCTCAGAATCTATTGAATTATCTATGAAGTTACAAAAATCTGAAGCTGTTGTTTGGAGAGGGGAGTGTTTGAACAGACAGGACCATTTTCCTTGGAAAATTTAGGCTTCTTGTAAATACTCATTTTAAGTTTTGCAATTTATTTTTCTAAACACACGAGTTTGTTTCTTGTTTTACAGCTGAGCTTGACATTCAGCTAAATGAAAAAAAAAACCTAAGCATATAACTTGATATGTGTATTTGTTTAGTTAATGTAAGAATATGATGTAACATTAGTCATGATTAAATAGCATCAACACTTCTGAGTGCTACTACTGCCTGCATTTGCCTGGCTGAAGCAGCTCATATGTAAGACTTTGTTTCAGTGATTTCCTGGAGGTTACTGTCCACATTGCACCACTAGCTTAGTTTCAGTAGTTCCTTTAGAAGTAGAATGGCTTTCCAAAGGGAGGCTGAAGGTGGGGTTGAAGGTCACAGGGATAGGTGAGGCTGAGGCTGAGGTTGAAAGTCACAGGGATAGGGGAGCAGTAGATTCATATTTAGGAGGTAGAGGAGGGGAAACCCAAGAGGTTGCTGAGAACATCCAAAGAAATGGCATATTGTATGTTCGCAGGGGAGGAGGAAGATACGTTGTGGGTTGTCAATCTAGTCAAAAGTTCTAGAAGATGTTGAATGAAGAGTGTTGTGTTTCGGGAGGACAGGCTGTGGGAAGAGAAATTCCAGTTGATAAAAGGGGGTAGAAGTAAAAACCAAAGGATTAAGAAATATGCTAATAATATGTAACAGAGGATGGCCTAGTCAGTCATCAATGGGAGGAGAGGCCCTTGATCCTGTGAAGGTTCTATGCCCCAGTATAGGGGAAAGACAGGGCCAGGAAGTAGGAGTAGGTGGATTGGTTAGCAGGGGAAGTGGGAAGGGATAGGGGGTTTTCAGAGGGGAAACTGGAAAGGGGATAGCATTTGAAATGTAAATAAAGTATCTAATAATAAAAAAGAAATGTGCTAATAGCCAGATACCTTAAATCTGTAGGCTTGCTGCTTGGGAAGCTGAGGAAGCAGCCCCGATAAACTTCTCTTCAGTTTAGACTGATAGAAGACCTAGATGAAATGCAGTTTTGTTTAAAAGAAATGATAGAAGCAGGCCAGAAAGACCACAGTTTTCATACAAGTGATTGTATAGGGGCATTGTGACTTTGAAAGGCAGTCACTGCTGATTAAAAATAAAATAAAAATCGGGGCTGGAGACATGGCACAGTGGTTAAGAGCACTGACTGCTCTTCCAGAGGTCATGAGTTCAAATCCCAGCAACCACATGGTGGCTCACAACCATCTGTAATGAGATCCAGTGCCCTCTTCTGGCATGTCTGAAGACAGCTACAGTGTACTTACATGTAATAAAAAAATAAATCTTTAAAAAAATTATTGAAAGCCAGCCATGATGGTGTACTCTTCTTGTAAACCCAGCTATTCAACAGGGAGAAGTGGGAGGATTAGTTTGCCCAGGAATTCAAGGTAAGTCTAAACAGCATATCCCGATTTTACAAATAAGAGACAGTGTGGGGATGAGGTGTAAGGAAGGAAAGGGAGGAAATGAAGAAAAGAAATAGAGGAACAAGATTTTGAATGAAGAGCTATTTTTTTTTTCTTGTAGGCTGTTGTGAACTACATAGCTGAAAAGGAAATACGGAAAAATCAAATCATAAGAGGGAAACTCCATCTGGAGATCCCTGGTGCTAATTATAACATTAGCTCCTGTTTCCTTCTTTATTTTTAGGAGAACTAAAAACAACTTCAGTGGTTAAAAGCCAAACAGGGTCTGGGGGGCATGGCTCAGTGGGTAAAGGAGCTTGTCATGAAAGCATAAGAACCAGAATTTGATTCCTCAGTTTCCATATGAAAGCTGGGCCTGGCTAGTGGCCTGCCTGTAATCTCAGCTCAAAGGAGGTAAAGGCATAAAGTCAGGGAACCCCCAGATTGTGATGGCTGTCTCTACTTGGTTGAACTGGTGAGTTTTGAGCTCAAGTGAGAGGTCCTGAATCAATACATAAGGTACAGAGCTATTAAGAAGGACATGATGTCAACCTCTGGCTTCCATATGCATGTTGCATGCAGGGACATTAGCATCTGTGCATGCATGTGTGCTCACACCCAGGAAATACCCATGCAGATGCAAAAACCAACCAACCAACCAACCAACCAACCAACCAACCAACCAACCAATGAACCAACCCAACAAGCAGAAACCCAAATGAAACAAACAAATGACACAAAAATCCCAATAACCTCTGTTTTTTAAAATAACAAATCCAAGGAAAGTAAAAGGTGGTAATTGTTCTTGGTGCAAAATGAGTAATGGGGTGCCCGGGCTGCTTTAGTGCTGATGATACATGTCTGTGAGCAGCAAACTAACTCTTCCAGATGCTTCCTCCTCGTTAGTCTGGATGATGTCTGGCATGACCCAATAACTAGCTCGGCCCCTCTTCTATCATCTAGTGGATTGTATTAAGCCACGTAAGTACAGTAATTTAATTACTGTTGACCTGGATGATCGATGCTCTCTAATCTTCTTGGACTGAAGAGGCCAAATGAGAAGCACAGGTTAGGTTGGCGTTTGACTTCGCTGAAGTGCCAGGATTCTAGAATTCAGATCATATTCCGGGAGAAAACTAAAGTCTGGCTGCCAAGTTTGCTAAATATGCACAAAACAGTCTCGTGCCCATGAGTGGCTGGGCATACATTTCTTTTGCCAACTTGGCCAAAGCAACATACACTCTCCTATTCCAACTTGATGCTAAAGAACAGTCTCAGCCAGATCCCTGGAGGGCCAGTTCAGCGTGCCGACCAGCTTCCCTTGTGTGAGCCTCTCATCAAACATCAGTGTTAATTATGACTGATTAGATGAGTTGCATTTGTTGACAGAATAGCTAATGGAACTAATCAACTCCAATTTTTTTCAACTTAATTTTGTAAATGTATTCCAACTGAAGCACCATGGGGTAGGGACTTTTCTTGTTGAAGCTCATTATTAATAAGAAGAAAGAAGTATGGGATAAATAATTTTAGTCTTCTTAAATTACTTAGGCTTGTGCTTGATAATTTTTTTTTTTTTCTGGAATCTCTGGAACAGTCCGTAGAAACTGACAGGGAGTTTATGGTGCCATGAACCAGTGGGCTCAGCTGTTCCCTGTTACTGTTTGCGTTAGAAATGGTTGCTTAAGAATTCCTCATTTGGGACAGTGGCTGTCACCAAAGAACATGTTCCAGAAAGATCATATCTAAAAAGTAAACTGGAAATCCATATTTCTTGGTCAATTAGCTGACATCACACACACATCCTTCTGTTCAAAAGTGGACATCTGTGGCTTAAGTTGGAACACTGTAGTACTGGTGTCCAGCCTTGTGAATTAACAGGGACACTTTCTCACATGCACAATAGAATTGTGTCCTGAACTCAACAGCTTCCCTCAACAATTATAAATATTCTAACTTAACAAAACAAAACAAAACAAAACAAACTAGCCATTTATTTTAGTTCTTAAATTTAACCCAAAAGCCATTTTAAAGTTTCCTTAAAGATATGCTTTTATAGCTGGGCAGGTGGTGGCAGTGTATGTCTATAATCCCAGCACTTGAGGCAGAGGCAGAGGCAGAGGCAGAGGCAGAGGCAGAGGCAGAGGCAGAGGCAGAGGCAGAGGCAGAGGCAGAGGCAGAGGCAGAGGCAGAGGCAGAGGCAGAGGCAGAGGCAGAGGCAGAGGCAGAGGCAGAGGCAGAGGCAGAGGCAGAGGAGGCAGAGGAGGCAGAGGCAGAGGCAGAGGCAGAGGCAGAGGCAGAGGCAGAGGAGGCAGAGGCAGAGGCAGAGGCAGAGGCAGAGGCAGAGGCAGAGGCAGAGGCAGAGGCAGGCAGATCTCTATGAGTTTGAGGTCAGCGAGTCTACAGAGTGAGTTCTAGGGCAGTCTGACAGAGAAACCCTGTCTGGAACAATAAAATAAAACAAAAGAAACCAAAAGTATGCTTTCCTTTTCGTGATTCCATCATCACACCCCAGCATGCTGTTTGAATTAGCTCTCGACCTTTTAGGGCTTGAGTAGGAAGTTGGGAAATTTTCCTCCCTCTGTATACTTCCCTTATTCCTTCTTTTTCCTCCTCTCCCTTTCCATCCCCATTAATTGATATGACATATTCTAACTTTCAATTCCAGGGCATTTTGTTGACAGTGAAAATATCTTTGCTTCATCTGGCATTTACTAACTATATTGAAGAGTATTCAAAACACTTTTTGTGTCTCAAATCACACTGTAAAATTTGTAAAATCAGTTTTACAAATGTACACAGTTAAAGCCCTTATAATATGTATAATTGTATATATTATATATATATATATATATATATATATATATATATATATATTTACTTTTGTATGCCCACAGGGGATATGGTAAGTCCTAGGATTTCTGTAGATTAATTCTAGAAGTTAGAATAAAGATGGTGAAAATGTTATGAAGCATGTTCCTTTGATCTTTGCTGTCATAATGGAAATCATTTGGTTGTACAATGTTTGGTCTGGAATGAGTGAAGGTTTGTATTTTACTCTTGTCATAACAGTGTGAGCTGGCACTGAAACAGTGATGTGTGAAATGTCACTTTTAATGCCTGCCGTCTGATCCCAGGCAGGTGCTGTTATAAACCTCCCGATTTGGAGACCTCTGTAGGGAGCTACAGTGAGTGGTCCAGAGAGGTGGCACATATATGCATGTGTATACATACCTGCACACTGGATGGCAATGCATAGAGATCAGCGACTGAGAGACACAGACACCATTATTATTCCAGTTTCCTGAATACAGAAAGCATATTAAACAAGGAAGCCAATTGTCCAGTCCCTATGAAACGATTTCAAAACAAACATCATCATTGAGGAGTTTCTTCCTGCCCCACCTTGCATCCCCCTATTCCTAATCCGTAGCCTGACTGATCTATAATGCAGTAAACAGAGTTATATTGGGTGGTGGGGGAGTTCTCATTCAAGCAGATCCTACTCAAGAATCAAGCAGTAAACCGAAGGTAAGGGGTCAGAATATCAGGTGCACAAGAAAGGGTTAAGTTTCCAAACAGCAGAGGAGACTGCTCAGTGGGTGAAGTGCTTGTCTGTAAGGATGGGGGCCAGAGTCCAGATCCTCAGTGCTCAGATATATATATGAGAAAATGTGCTTAAGTTGCTGAATATGTGTGTTTTTTTCAACTGTCATAAGGCTCAGCATGATTCCTGTACCTCTTATATAGCTAAACTGAGGCCCTGTGCACTAGTTCTTTTTCTGTGATAAAATATTAGATCTAACAGCAACTCAAGGAAGAAATATTTACATTGTCTTACAGTTCCACAGGCATAAATTGCATCATGGTGGGTGCCCTGACCTGCAGGATGTAAGCAACAGAATTCTCGAGGGACGGGAGCAACAATGACAAATTTGGGATCAGAAGACAAGAAGGAAGAAGACAAGACAAAAAATTCTGTTCAAGTCTCATTTACTCTTGGGAAATGGAGGGTTTATAAAGCTGAAAAACCAAAAATGATATTTGGTTAGTTGCACAGGCCAAACCAGTGTTATCGCTTGGTAACACACTGACAACAAAGGAATGTCCCCATTTAAAAATGTCTGGATACCCCCCTCCATTGGAAAATGTCCTGAGAGACCCTATTGTAAAATGTCCCGAGTGCCCCTACTGTAAAGTGTTCCAAGTGAGTTATGGGGACAGAAGCAAGATAGTAGAAGAAACAAAAGAGTGTTAGTGATAAGATAGTGGCCCAGGGACAACATAGAGACTGAAATGCCAAGGATTTTTGGGCCTCAACAGTGAGAAAGACATGGTAGGGGCAGGAGAGGGTTGATCACATTGTAATCTGTACACAGCAAGCTGAGAGAAAGTAGGAATTGGGTGTGGTTCAAACCTCAAAGTGTGCCTCCAACTGATAAACTAGCAAGGCTGTGCCTCCCTCTGTGGGGCCACCAATTTGGAGTCAAATAGTTCATACATGAGAGAATGGGGGAGATTTTTTTTTGTGTGTGTGTATCAGAGAATTTATAGAAGAAATTTATTCATTGGATATGAGATTTGGATAGTGATGTTTAAAAGTTCTTCTCATTTCTACATACAATCACAGTGGAAATTAGATTTCAACATCCAAAATCTGAGATGAAATTGTCTATAGAATCAAAAAAATTGTATTGACTCCTGTTGACTGGATACATATGTTCAGGACTCCTGATTGATATTTCTGCATAAATGTTTGGCAATAGTTTAAGTTCAACAACAAATAGATGGATAGATATCCCCCCTCCCCGCACACATACATAAACATACACATTGGTGAAAATTATAAAGGAATTATTCAATTTGTAAATGGAGGCTGGGTTTGGTGGTGCACACCTTTGATCCCAGTACTAGAGGGGCAGAGGCAGGCAGATCTTTATGAGTTCAAGGTCAGCCTGGTCTACATAGTAAGCACCAAAGCAGCCAGAGCTTCATAGTGAGACCTCAGAAGCTGCCTGACATGGAAACTAAACTCAGATACTCTGAAAGAGCAGTATGTGTTATAACAACTAAGACATCAGTCCAGTCTCAGTTTTTCTGTCTCCGCACCCCCTCATCTAAACTCTTCTATCTTGACACAAGGTTTCTCTATTGATTCTGAGTTGGTCTTTCTCAAACTCATTAGGTGGCCCAAGGTGACCTCAACCTTGCAGCAATCTCTCTGCTTTAGCTTCTAAATGTTTGGATTATATGCATACAGTCCCATATTTTGATTTGAGTGATTTTTTAAAGTATAAATTTTATGTCTTTTTTGCATCTTTTAATATAAGGTTATATATACTGCTTATTGCTTTGAAAAACACTGTTATGTCCAGAGAATATTATTAGAAGGGTATCTCTAACATGTCTTATTCCTAGACATTTCACATTAGTCTGCCACTTAATAGTTGCTTTAAAATTACCATTGCTTATTCTCTTATATGTCTATTGAAGTGTAAATAGTATGTCATTTTCAACAGTACAATATTTACATCCCAAATATATATATATATTTTTTATTAGATATTTTCTTCATTTACATTTCAAATGTTATCCTGAAAGTCCCCTATACCCTTTCCCTGCCCTGTATGCTCTTGGAATTTGTGGCTTATGATACTTGATTTCCAGTAATTTGCAAGAATGCATGATCCTGAATATAAAATGTATTGAATTAGATCAGAATATCCCACACAAAGCCCTTCATCATCAGGATCAGAATTCTAACTAGCATGCTTAAATATGCCCTGTTATCTATCAATTAATTTTAAAACTTTGGTGAAGGTATTTGCTTGAAAAGTATATATATATTATTTAAAGACAACGTGCTGAAGAATTAAGTATTGGGAAAGCACAATTACAAATTCTAAGCCTTCCATTCACAGATAAACTTGGCAAAGTATTTGTTTGCCCCCTCCTATTTACATTCCATACTCTAGTTAATGACTTGAGATATCCCTAGGTTTAGAACAGTGTATTATGCAGTTTCTTGCCAAGCACATTTATTATGCAAATTGTTACAGCAGCCCATTATTCACCTGCTATTTATGTTTGATATAAAAGGGAAAAAGTACCTTGTCTCTTATTCTCTATAAATACTTATTTGCCATCTATCAGACATGCAAAGACGTTTGAGAATGAACAAAATGTGTTATTAACAGTAGGGGATGTCTTTTGCTTAAAATATTCAGGATTTTGTTTTTGACATTTGTAATTACATTCACTAATTGTTCAGGGAATTGGTGAGGAAGATGAGTGATAGTTGATGCTCTCAGGTATCATCTCCCTGGCTCTTTTCCCCAGTCCTGGAGATGGCTTGTTTCAAAGGAGACGGGTCAGTAGCAGAGAAGACAACAGAAAAAAAAACTTAAGTGAGATAGAAGAAAGCCAGGGTTGGTTTCTTCATCGATTTCATGTATGTTAGTCATCATCCATTTTTCTGGGATCATAAAGATAAAGTTTCTGTCTCCTGGATGCTTAGTCTGATGAGGGACAAGGTGTATAATAATGACATTTTTGTTTTTCCAGATGTGCAAAATTTTAATATCAATTAATATTCAATATGGACACTCTTGTCTTCATTATGTTTTCCTTGAGACATGGTTTCATGTAGCTCAGACTGGCCCCAATCTTCACAGATTGATAAGGATGACTTTGATCTCCTGATTTTCTTGATTCTATCACCTAAGGGCTGGGATTATAGACATGTGTTCTGCTTATGTCTATGTTGGGGACTGAATCCAGAATGTTCTGTATGTTAGGTAGATACTCTAGCAACTGAACAATATCTCCAGATACCTCCTCCTCCTATCATTTGGGGACAGTATCTCATTATTACTCAAGGAGACCTTGAACTCATTATGTAACTGAGATTGGTCTTGCACTCACTATGTAAGTAAGATTGGCTTTGAACTCCTGACCATTCTGTCTCCATCTTTTAAGTGTAGGGATTACAGGCATGTGCCACGGCACCTAGCTCCTTTAAAAAAAAAAAAGAATACTTATTAGAGCTGTATATTCAAGAAGAACTGCTTGGTAGTTTGTGCTGAGCATGAATAAAACCCTGGGCTTGATACTCAGTGTCACATAGACAAGGCCTGAGATGTGTGCATATCATTTTAGCACCAAGGATGTAGAAACAGGACATCTTTATCGTCACAGCAAGTTTGAGGCCAGCCTGGACTATGTGAGTCCTTGTTTCAAGAGTTCTTGTTGACCTGGAGAGATAGTTCAGGGGTTAAGAGCACTGGCTGCTCTTCCAGAGATCCTGAGTACAATTCTCAGCAACTACATGGTGGCTTACAACCATCTATAATGGGATCTGCTGCCCTCTTCTAGTATACAGGTATACCTGCAGATATAGCACTCATAATTAAATAAATAAATTAATTAAAAAAGAGTTTTTTCCATTGATTTTCCTTTTTTAAACATATATAAGAAGTAAATGTAATAAACCAAATACATGGACAAAAAATACAAGAATCATATGATCATCTCAATGGAAGCAAAAACAAAACAGAACAAAACAAAACAAAAACCCCAAAAAACCAAACCCACAAACAACCAAATCAAAACAAAAATGCCTGAAAAAGTCTTAGATAAGATTCAACAGGCATTCTTAATAAAAGACCGAGAACAAGCAGGACTGTAGGAAACATATTCCGACACAATAAAGGTTATGTATGACAATCTCATGGCCATTATCATCCTAAAAGAATAAAACCAGTAATGATCCCCATTAAAATCAGGAATGAGAGAGGACTGCCCACTGTCCCTACTGCTCATACATAATGTGATTGAAGCATTAGCTGGAGCAATAAGGCAATAGAATGGATACAAATGGGAACCAATTAAGTCAAATTATTTTCAAGTGAAGATTACATTATCTTATACCCAAAAATTGACTAGAAAAATTATAGAAATTATCAATAATTTCAGCAAAGTGTTAGGATACGTAATTGACTTACAAAATTTACCAGTCTTAATACAAATGAGTAAAAAGCATGCTGAGAAAGAGGTCATGGATACCCTTCTCTTCCCACTTTGTCAAATAAAATAAAATATTTAGAATATACATAACAAAAGAGGTAAAAAAACCCTCTACAATGAAAACTTTAAATGTGTGAAGAAAGAGATTAAGAAACATACTAAAGTTGGAAGACCTCCCAAGCATATAGCTTGGTAGAATTAACATTGTGAATAAAGGCCTTCCTACCAAAACAATTTACTGATTCAATGAAATCACAAACAGCATCCTCATCTCATTCTTCACATAAATACAAAGAAAATCCTCATATTGATACGGAACAACAAAAGACCCAGAATAGGCAGTTAGTCCTAGATAAGTGTTTGTTTGTATGCATTCTGCTCCTATTAAGTGCTAAGTGCATCTGTCTATGACCCGAACTTTTATACAACTGTTTCTATTGATTTTGTTTGATATTAGAATGACTACTCCAGCTTGTTTCTTGGGACCATTGCTTGGGAAATTGTTTTCCAACCTGTTACTATGAGGTAGTGTCTGTCTTTGTCACTGACGTACATTTCCTGTATTTAGGAAAATGCTAGGTCCTGATTACATATCCATTCTGTTAGTCTATATCCTTTTATCGGGGAGTTGAGTCCATTAATGTTAAAAGAGATATTAAAGAGAAGTGATTGTTACTCTGTTATTTTTGTTGTTATAGGTGGAATTATATTTTTGTGGCTATCTTTTTTTTTTTTTTTTTTTTTTGGTTTGTTGAAAGAAGATTACTTTCTTGCTTTTTCTAGGGTGTAGTTTCCTTCCTTGTGTTGGTATTTTCTATCTATTATCCTTTGTAGGACTGGATTTGTGGAAAGGTTTGGTTTTATCATAGAATATCTATGCCACTGGTCAGGTGAGGTTCCTGCACCCCCGGATCCTCCTGGATCCCACAGTTACTCACAATAGTGTTGAGGCAGATGTTGTGTCAAAGAAGAGTTCTTGTTGCTCCCCATTTCTTTCCTCTTGGTTCAATGTCTTGACGGCTCTTGAATTTCCCAGTGCCAGTCATTGCCAGTCATTATTCTGAAAGATTCTATTCCAAATGCTCTGACTCTGAAATCGGAAATCTAGAAAGAATCAACTTCCTTTAACTAAAATCCTGAAAGACTACAATCATGAGAGCTGAAACTCCCCAAACCATAATCCCTGACTCTTGGTCCTTACTGTCACCTCCAAACCTCCTCTCTCTCAACATCCCTTGGCAATTATATTTTCTTTGGGAAAACTCTCGGCATCCAGGGTAAAGTGACTTCTAAGTCTATCATAATATAAATTATTTCTTTGTACTCTGAGTGGGTTGACCTTCAGGCTACAGAGGACAGAGTTATATGGAGACCGTCTGTAAATTTTTCTTAGAATTTGTGCTATAAAAGAGAATAGGATACTGTGCATAATAAATTGGGTATTTAGAATTGTCTTGAAAGCTATATTTATAATTGAAATATATGTAACCTGTGTCGTTTTATTTTTAATTATCTATTTCATTTATTTTTAATTTTTTTCCAGTTTTTTTAATTAGGTACTTTCTTCATTCACATCTCCAGTGCTATCCCAAAAGTTCCCCACACCCTACCCCCCTCTTCCCCCCCGACCCAGTCCCACATCCCGGCCCTGGCATTCTCCTGCACTGAGGCATATAAGGTCTGCATGACCAATGGGCCTCTCTTTACACTGATGGCCAACCAGGCCATCTGGTTAGTTCATATTGTTGTTCCACCCATAGGGTTGCAGATCCCCTCAGCTTCTTGGGTACTCTCTCTAGCTTCTCCATTGGGGGCCCTGTGATCCATCCAATAACTGACTGTGAGCATCCACTTCTGTGTTTGCCAGGCTCTGGCATAGTCTCACAAGAGACAGCTCTATCTGGGTCCTTTCAGCAAAATCCTGCTAGTGTATGCAATGGTGTCAGCGTTTGGAGGCTGATTACGGGATGGATCCCCGGATATGGCAGTCTCTAGATGGTCCACCTCTTCGACTCAGCTCCAAACTTCGTCTCTGCAACTCCCTCCATGGGCGTTCTGCTCCCAATTCTAAGAAGGGGTAAAGTGTCCACACCCTGGTCTTTGTTCCTCCTGAGTCTCATGTGCTTTGCAAATTATATCCTATATCTTGTGTATTCTAAGTTTCTGGGCTAATATCCACTTATCAGTGAGTACATATCATGTGAGTTCTTCTGTGATTGGGTTACCTCACTCAGGATGATGCCCTCCAGGTCCATCCATTTGCCTAGGAATTAATGGAGTACTACTCAGCTATTAAAAAGAATGATTTTATGAAATTCCTAATTATCTATTTTAAAATAAACATTTCAAAAAAATCAAAGTCTCACAGACCCTTAAAGGAATAAATAAAATATGGTAAAATCAGATGATATAATTTATGTGAAAAGTAGGGTGAGAGGAATTTAAATAGAAAATGTATGCAATCTTGTGAAACAAAGATTGTATCTCTATATGTCACAAACATCTTTAGGATATTATAAGCAAGCAAGTTTTAAAAATTTAAAATGCACTCTATTACATTATTTTAGCTTTTTGCCCAAGCATTAATATATTTTTCATTTTATTAATTCATTGAAGTATCTTTCTGCTAATTACCAGAACCCAAATGGCCTACTGATGCTGTCTTCTCATAGACAGAAGAATAAGTGTATATTTTGTGATGTGGCTATAGTATCTCCAATGAAGGCAGCTTTATTGCACTAACAAATTTATACTTTATGTAACAAACAACCCCAAGATTGGTAAAATAGCTGCACAAATAATAAGTAACATATAGAAAACTAGGTCATTTGGCGTTAATTCCTAGAGAAAATAGATCTGTTCCAGCCTAGGTCTGAGAGGTGCTATTAGTTCTCATCATTTCTCTCCTACTGCAAGGAGTGGTGACTGACGGCTGCCCTCCATGTCTTCCCTGGTTGCCTTCACTCTGAGTCAGTGAACACTAGAAAAGCAAATGAAAGAGGTACTTGAGTTCTGAGAGATGCAGTTGGGTGAAGGTCTGGGTTAGTGTCAGCTAAGTGTTCCCTCATAGTGAAAGGCCAACAAAAGTGTGGCATGTACTCTAGTTACCTACCCAGAGCAGAGACTTGTAGTCCCCATGTTTAAGATGGAGGGAAACATCTTAAAATATAAAATCAGGAGGTGCAGCTTGACTCTGACACTCTCTGCTGTGTGGCTGGCATTTGTTTGTCCCAGAACAACTGGTACTGTGAGTTCTTTTAGGACCCTTCTTCAGGAAGTTGCCAGTAGTCTTGAACACATGCTCCCAGGGATTCATGATAGAGATGGGAACATATTTTTTCTATCTGGAGAAATTCTGCTGTGTAAGTCACTATATATAGGACAGAGGTTGAAAAATCATAGTTCTATGCCATAATCTTCTTATATTAGTGTTGATTATTCTTCGACACTTAAAAGGCAGAAAAATCTCACATTGAGATTGTTCCAGTTTCCTGGATTTTCCTAACAATCAGGGAATCTATCAGTGGGCCTGATACATTTCTGACAACTGGCTGGAGCTGAGCAGTCATACTTGTTGAGCCTGTCAACCTGAGGCTACTCAGTTCTCCCAACATCCTGCAGCAAAATTCCTCAGGAAAGCCATTTCAGGAATCCTCAGGGCACCTTCTGGTGACATCCTCCTGCTGTCTTCATTTCTGTCACGTACTTTCATCTTTTTGGATCAGTGAGTTGCAAAATGGGAATGTATTGGAATACTGAAGATTCTGTACATCTCAGCTGCAACCAACTGCATTCATTTGTCTAGAGTGGAGTAGTGTGTGTGTGTGTGTGTGTGTGTGTGTGTATTTGTGTGTGCATGTTGTATAGGCCTCAGGTGCCATCTATTTTCTTGTTTTAACTTGTTGTTTTCTCATTTTAACTGGAAATCAATGAGTAAGCTAGACTGGTTAGTCAGAGCCCCAGGGATCTACCTGTTTCCATTTCCTGTGATAGCCTTAAAGGGTTGACCACCGTGTCTAGCGTTTGGAGTTGAGTAGTATTAGAAGGACCTCAGATTTTTAAAAATTGGACCCAAATTGAGCAATTCTTGTCCAGGGTGACTAGATGGCAGCATTGATTACCTTCTTTCTTTCTAATTATTATTTTTTGAGATTATAATATGATTATATCATTTCTTCTTTCCTTTCCTTCCTCCAAACCCTTCCATACAACCATTCTTTCCCTCTTTCAAATTCATAACCCCTTTTCCATTAATTGCTATTATACACACATATATGTATGTGTACAAGGTCTCTCTCTCTCTCTCTCCCTCTCTCTCTCGTCATGTTTAGGCAGCCATTTAGGTAAGACTTTGTTGGTATAGGTTCTGATATTTCTAGGAGACACAATCTCATAGAAAAGTCCCTATCTTCTGGCTCTTACAATCTTCCTGCCCATCTGATTTCTACAGTGATCCCTGAGCCTTCAGTATAGGTATAGTTTGTTGTAGGTATGGAAGCTGGGACTAGTCTGTACAACTCTGCATTTTTATTGGCTATGGTTTTCTGTAATGGTCTCCTTCTCTTGCAAAGAGAAATTTCCATGATTCGGGGGAAGACTACACTTATCTGTGAGTATGTCATAGACAGAGTATGCTGGTTTAGTAAAATAGTAGTTGTATGTTCTTCTCCAAGATCCATGTCCTCACTAGCCCTGGATAGTTGTCCATGTTTCCAGTATGAGACACAATTGCCCTCTTGTTGAGTTGGTCTTAAGTCCAGTTAGAGCACTATTTGTTACTGCCATCGTATTGGTGCCACTACTGAAATGCCAAGGTTTTTTTGTCATTGTGGTCCTTTTTTAAGTTCAGAGGCGACAGATCAACTTCTTGCACTGTTTCCACATGAGTCATTGTTCTTCTCCTTATGATCTACACCAAGGAAATTGCAGCTTCTTTGATTCTTTCCAGCCTGGTCTATATAGTGAGTTCCAGGCCAACCAAAGCTCCACAGTGAGACCCTGTATCAAAAACCAAACCAAACCAAACAATAGACAACAACAAATAAAATAGATTTATTTTTCTTATCTCTTAAATCCTTGGTATTTGGGGCTTAGGAGATACATAGGATGTGCTGCCAATCAGTGTTGAGTAGAATCTAGTAGCATCTTATCTTGAAACTACTGACAGATTCCAAGGACTACATCCTTGCTGTTTCCGTTTTTCTCTATTACAAACCAGAGGAGAGTTATTACTGATATCCATGATCTCGTTCTCTCTCTGTCTCTTTCCTGTATTGTGCAAAGTGGGATCTCTTCTTTTCTTTTCTTTTCTTTTCTTTTCTTTTCTTTTCTTTTCTTTTCTTTTCTTTTCTTTTCTTTTCGTTTCGTTTCGTTTTGTTTCGTTTTGAGACAGGGTTTCCCTATATAGCCCTGGCTGTCCTGGAACTCACTCTGTAGACCAGGCTGACCTCGAACTCAGAAATCCACCTGCCTCTACCTTCCAAGTGCACCACCACCACCCAGCAAGTGGGAACTTTTCAACTGGCAAAAGAAGATGCATCTGTAGAGAGTATGCATGCCATGAGAACATCCTTTGTGAGGCCCATAAAGAGACAAGTTGTCAATTTAAAACCTCATCTGTCACAAGCATTTTCAATCTTGTCATGATTTATGAAATACTGTAAGTTGCAATCACTCTGGACCATAATATCCTGGCAGTTACTTTAATAGCCAAACTTTCATCTAAAAATGTGATCTATAGGCAGAATAAAACTTTCAGAGAAGGGAGTGTCATTTAATAGGGAGAACTATTATCTGGTGATCATAAAGGAAAGTTTTCTCAAGGATGGGTTTCCTCACTACCCAAAGACCCTGCTGTTTGAACAGACCTGCCTAGGGTTATTAGGAAGAAGTGGCAAAAGGGTACCCTGGCTCATTGGGAACAAGGTGTACCACTAAGTGATCACTTCATGCAAGAGGTTAATTGGGGGAGGGAGAGAGCAAAAGGCCTCTGGGAATGGGGAAGAGGTAGAGAGAGATAGAGATAGAGATAGATAGAGAGAAAGAGAGAGAGAGAGAGAGAGAGAGAGAGAGAGAGAGAGAGAGAGAGAGAGAGAGAGAGAGAGAGAGAGAGAAACAGAAACAGAGAAACAGAGAAACAGAGAGATATCTGGGGTGGTCAGGACCTTTTAAAAGGATAAGTGTGTCACACAGTGGAAATGCACGATGATGAAGTAAGCTGCTGCTGCTGTGTTGCTGAAAGGCAGGTTGGTGGAACTCATAGTTAACAAGGGGGGAATGGTGGCTTGCTGTTTACTGGGAGTCTTAGGAGTGAGTTCAAGGAGGCTGTGTAAAAATGTACATGTGGACTTCTCCTTGCTTTTTTCTCCTGCAGGAAGATAACCACAGTTTTGTGGGAAAAGACATCTCTGCCCATCAGTCAGGAGAGCTAGTCTGATATGCAGTGGACTGGATGCTGCAAAAGAACAGAGGAGAAGAAAAGTGAAAGGAGGTGGTTGGAGACTACTAGTTGAGGCTGGGTACAAGTGATTCTTCTTAGTGACTTTCCTACATCATGTTGCCAGTGGTGTTAGATGCTTGGTTATTTTCTTCCTTCCTTCCTTCCTTCCTTCCTTCCTTCCTTCCTTCCTTCCTTCCTTCCTTCCTTCCTTCCTTCCTTCCTTCCTCTCCTTTCTCTCTCTTTCTTTCTTTCTTTCTTTCTTTCTTTCTTTCTTTCTTTCTTTCTTTCTTTCTTTCTTTCTTTTTTTTCTGTCAATATTTCTTATTCAGTTTATTTCTTTTTTTTTAATTTTTAATATTTTTTATTACATATTTTCCTCAATTACATTTCCAATACTATCCCAGAGGTCCCCCATAGCGCCCCCCACTTCCCTACCCACCCATTCCCATTCTTTTGGC
Source organism: Mus caroli (assembly GCF_978045245.1). Classification (NCBI taxonomy): domain Eukaryota; kingdom Metazoa; phylum Chordata; class Mammalia; order Rodentia; family Muridae; genus Mus; species Mus caroli. The sequence goes on along the minus strand of NW_028227258.1, from coordinate 139,680,033 downwards.
CCTGGCATTCCCCTATATTGGGGCATATAAAGTTTGCAAGTCCAATGGGCCTCTCTTTCCATTGATGGCCGACTAGGCCATCTTTCGATACATATGCAGCTAGAGACAAGAGCTCCGGGGTACTGGTTAGTTCATCATGTTGTTCCAACTATAGGGTTGCAGATCCCTTTAGCTCCTTGGGTACTTTCTCTAGCTTCTCCATTGGGAGCCCTGTGATACATCCAATAGCTGACTGTGAGCATCCACTCCTGTGTTTGCTAGGCCCCTGCATAGTCTCACAAGAGACAGCTATATTTGGGTCCTTTCAGCAAAATCTTGCTAGTGTATGCAATGGTGTCCACGTTTAGAAGCTGATTATGGGATGGATCCCTGGATACGGCAGTCTCTAGATGGTCCATCCTTTCATCATAGCTCCAAGCTTTGTCTCTGTAACTCCCTCCATGGGTGTTTTGTTCCCAATTCTAAGAAGGGGCACAGTGTCCACATTTTGGTCTTCATTGTTCTTGAGTTTCATGCGTTTATCAAATTGTATCTTATATCTTGGATTTCCTAAGTTTTGGGCTAATATCCACTTATCAGTGAATACATATTGTGTGAGTTCCTTTGTGATTGTGTTACCTCACTCAAGATGATGCCCTCCAGGTCTATCCATTTGGCTAGGAATTTCATAAATTCATTCTTTTTAATAGCTGAGTAGTACTCCATTGTGTAAATGTACCATAATTTCTGTATCCATTCCTCTGTTGAGGGACATCTGGGTTCTTTCCAGCTTCTGGCTATTATAAATAGGGCTGCTATGAACATAGTGGAGCATGTGTCCTTCTTACCGGTTGGGACATCTTCTGGATATATGCCCAGAAGAGGTATTGCTGGATCCTCCGGTAGTACTATGTCCAATTTTCTGAGGAACCACCAGACTGATTTCCAGAGTGGTTGTACAAGCTTGCAATCCCACCAACAATGGAGGAGTGTTCCTCTTTCTCCACATCCTCTCCAGCATCTGCTGTCACCTGAATTTTTGATCTTAGCCATTCTGACTGGTGTGAGGTGGAATCTCAGGGTTGTTTTGATTTGCATTTCCCTGATGACTAAAGATGTTGAATACTTTTTCAGGTGCTTCTCAGCCATTCAGTATTCCTCAGGTGAGAATTCTTTGTTCAGTTCTGAGCCCCATTTTTTAATGGGGTTATTTGACTTTCTGGAGTCCACCTTCTTGAGTTCCTTATATATATTGGATATTAGACCCTTATCTGATTTAGGATAGGTAAAGATCCTTTCCCAATCTGTTGGTGGTTTTTTTTGTCTTATTGATGGTGTCTTTTGCCTTGCAGAAGCTTTGCAGTTTCATGAGGTCCCACTTGTCAATTCTCGATCTTACAGCACAAGCCATTGCTGTTCTATTCAAGAATTTTCCCCCTGTGCCCATATCTTCAAGGCTTTTCCCCACTTTCTCCTCTATAAGTTTCAGTGTCTCTGGTTTTATGTGAAGTTCCTTGATCCACTTAGACTTGACCTTAGTACAAGGAGATAGGAATGGATCGGTTCGCATTCTTCTACATGTTAACAACCAGTTGTGCCAGCACCATTTGTTGAAAATGCTGTCTTTCTTCCACTGGATGGTTTTAACTCCCTTGTCGAAGATCAAGTGACCGTAGGTGTGTGGGTTCATTTCTGGGTCTTCAATTCTATTCCATTGGTCTATTTGTCTGTCACTATACCAGTACCATGCAGTTTTTATCACAATTGCTCTATAGTAAAGCTTTAGTTCTGGCATGGTGATTCCACCAGAGGTTCTTTTATCCTTGAGAAGAGTTTTTGCTATCCTAGGTTTTTTGTTATTCCAGATGAATTTGCAGATTGCACTTTCTAATTCGTTGAAGAATTGATTTGGAATTTTGATGGGGATTGCATTGAATCTGTAGATTGCTTTTGGTAAGATAGCCATTTTTAAAATGTTGATCCTGCCAATCCATGAGCATGGGAGATCTTTCCATCTTCTGAGATCTTCTAGAATTTCTTTCTTCAGAGACTTGAAGTTCTTATTATACAGATCTTTCACTTCCTTAGTTAGAGTCACGCCAAGATATTTTATATTATTTGTGACTATTGAGAAGGGTGTTGTTTCCCTAATTTCTTTCTCAGCCTGTTTATTCTTTGTGTAGAGAAAGGCCATTGATTTGTTTGAGTTAATTTTATATCCAGCTACTTCACCGAAGCTGTTTATCAGGTTTAGGAGTTCTCTGGTGGAATTTTTAGGGTCACTTATATATACTATCATATCATCTGCAAAAAGTGATATTTTGACTTCATCTTTTCCAATTTGTATCCCTTTGATCTCCTTTTGTTGTCGAATTGCTCTGGCTAGGACTTCAAGTACTATGTTGAATAGGTATGGAGAAAGTGGACAGCCTTGTCTAGTCCCTGATTTTAGAGGGATTGCTTCAAGCTTCTCACCATTTACTTTGATGTTGGCTACTGGTTTGCTGTAGATTGCTTTTATCATGTTTAGGTATGGGCCTTGAATTCCTGATCTTTCCAAGACTTTTATCATGAATGGGTGTTGGATCTTGTCAAATGCTTTTTCCGTATCTAACGATATGACCATGTGGTTTTTGTCTTTGAGTTTGTTTATATACTGGATTACGTTGATGGATTTCCAAATATTGAACCATCCCTGCATCCCTGGGATGAAACCTACTTGGTCAGGATGGATGATTGTTTTGATGTGTTCTTGGATTCGGTTAGCAAGAACTTTATGAGGATTTTTGCATCAATATTCATAATGGATATTGGTCTGAAGTTTTCTATCTTTGTTGGGTCTTTTTGTGGTTTAGGTATCAGAGTAATTGTGGCTTCATAGAATGAGTTGGGTAGAGTACCTTCTGTTTCTATTTTGTGGAATAGTTTGTGAAGAACTGGGATTAGATCTTCTTTGAAGGTCTGATAGAACTCTGCACTAAACCCATCTGGTCCTGGGCTTTTTTTGGTTGGGAGACTATTAATGACTGCTTCTATTTCTTTGGGGGATATAGGGCTGTTTAGATCATTAACCTGATCTTGATTCAACTTTGGTACCTGGTATCTGTCTAGGAACTTCTCCATTTCATCCAGGTTCTCCAGTTTTGTTGAGTATAGCCTTTGGTAGAAGGATCTGATGGTGTTTTGGATGTCTTCAGGATCTGTTGTTATGTCTCCTTTTTCATTTCTGATTTTGTTAATTAGGATGCTTTCCCTGTGCCCTCTAGTGAGTCTGGCTAAGGGTTTATCTATCCTGTTGATTTTCTCAAAGAACCAGCTCCTTGATTGGTTGATTCTTTGAATAGTTTTTCTTGTTTCCATTTGGTTGATTTCACCCCTGAGTTTGATTATTTCCTGCCGTCTACTCCTCTTGGGTGAATTTGCTTCCTTTTGTTCTAGTGCTTTTAGGTGTGTTGTCAAGTTGCTAATGTGTGCTCTTTCTAGTTTCCTTTTGGAGGCACTCAGAGCTATGAGTTTTCCTCTTAGAAATGCTTTCATTGCGTCCCATAAGTTTGGGTATGTTGTGGCTTCATTTTCATTGAACTCTAAAAAGTCCTTAATTTCTTTCTTTATTCCTTCCTTGACCAAGGTATCATTGAGAAGAGTGTTGTTCAGTTTCCACGTGAATGTTGGCTTTCTATTATTTATTTTGTTATTGAAGATCAGCCTTAGTCCATGGTGATCTGATAGGATGCATGGGACAATTTCAATATTTTTGTATCTGTTGAGTCCTGTTTTGTGCCCAATTACGTGGTCAATTTTGGAGAAGGTACCATGAGGTGCTGAGAAGAAGGTATATCCTTTTGTTTTAGGGTAAAATGTTCTGTAGATATCTGCCAGATCCATTTGATCCATAACTTCTGTTAGTTTCACTGTGTCCCTGTTTAGTTTCTGTTTCCATGATCTGTCCATTGGTGAAAGTGGTGTGTTGAAGTCTCCCACTATTATTGTATGAGGTGCAATGTGTGCTTTGAGATTTACCAAAGTTTCTTTAATGAATGTGGCTGCCTTTGTATTTGGAGCATAGATACTCAGGATTGATAGTTCCTCTTGGAGGATTTTACCTTTGATGAGTATGAAGTGCCCCTCCCTGTCTTTTTTGATGACTTTGGGTTGGAAGTCAATCTTATCAGATATTAGATTGGCTACTCCAGCTTGTTTCTTCATACCATTTGCTTGGAAAATTGTTTTCCAGCCTTTCATTCTGAGGTAGTGTCTATCTTTTTCTCTGAGATGAGTTTCCTGTAAGCAGCAAAATGTTGGGTCTTGTTTGTGTAGCCAGTTTGTTAGTCTATGTCTTTTTATCGGGGAGTTGAGTCCATTGATATTAAGAGATATTAAGGAAAAGTAATTGTTGTTTCCTGTTATTTTTGTTGTTAAAGTTGGCATTCTGTTCTTGTGGCTGTCTTCTTTTATGTTTGTTGAGGGATTACCTTCTTGTTGTTTCTAGGGCGTGGTTCCCGTCCTTGTATTGGTTTTTTCCTGTTATTATCCTTTGAAGGGCTGGATTCGTGGAGAGATAATGTGTGAATTTGGTTTTGTCGTGGAATACTTTGGTTTCTCCATCTATGTTAATTGAGAGTTTGGCTGGGTATAGTAGCCTGGGCTGGAATTTTTGTTCTTTTAGTGTCTGTATAACATCTGTCCAGGATCTTCTGGCTTTTATAGTCTCTGGTGAAAAATCTGGTGTAATTCTGATAGGCTTCCCTTTATATGTTACTTGGCCTTTTTCTCTTACTGCTTTTAGTATTCTATCTTTATTTAGTGCATTTGTTGTTCTGATTATTATGTGTCGGGAGGTATTTCTTTTCTGGTCCAGTTTATTTGGAGTTCTGTAGGCTTCTTGTATGTTCATGGGCATCTCTTTCTTTAGATTTGGGAAATTTTCTTCTATAATTTTGTTGAAGATGTTTGCTGGTCCTTTGAGTTGAAAATCTTCATTCTCATCCACTCCTATTATCTGTAGGTTTGGTCTTCTCATTGTGTCCTGTATTTCCTGGATGTTTTGAGTTAGGATCTTTTTGCATTTTCCATTTTCCTTGATTGTTGTGCCGATGTTCTCTATGGAATCTTCTGCACCTGAGATTCTCTCTTCCATCTCTTGTATTCTGTTGCTGATGCTCACATCTATGGTTCCAGATTTCTTTCCTAGGGTTTCTATCTCCAGTGTTGCCTCATTTTGGGTTTTCTTTATTGTATCTACTTCCCTTTTTAGGTCTAGTATGGTTTTGTTCATTTCCATCATCTGATTGGATGTGTTTTCATGTTTCTCTTTAAGGACTTCTACCAGTTTGGTTGTGTTTTCCTATTTTTCTTTAAGGACTTGTAACTCTTTAGCCATGTTCTCCTGTAGTTCTTTAAACTACAATTAAAGTTGGCATTCTGTTCTTGTGGCTGTCTTCTTTTAGGTTTGTTGAGGGATTACCTTCTTGTTGTTTCTAGGGCATGGTTCCCGTCCTTGTATTGGTTTTTTCCTGTTATTATCCTTTGAAGGGCTGGATTTAAAAGGCCTTTAAAGTCCTTCTTGATGTCCTCTATCATCATCATGAGATATGCTTTTAAATCCAGGTCTAGCTTTTCAGGTGTGTTGGGGTGCCCTGGACTGGGCAAAGTGGGAGTGCTGGGTCCTGATGATGGTGAGTGGTCTTGGTTTCTGTTAGTAAGATTCTTACGTTTACCTCTCGCCATCTGGTAATCTCTGGAGTTGTTATAGTTGTTTCTGTTCAGAGGTTGTTCTTCTGGTGATTCTAGGTATCGTCTGTCAGCAGACCTGGGAGACAGGCTCTCTCCTCTTAGTTTCAGTGGTTAGAGCACTCCCTGCTGACAAGCTTTCCTCTTAAAGGGAAGGTGTACAGATATCTGGCGTTTGGACCTCCTCCTGGCCGAAGAAGAAGGCTGAAAACAGGACCTTTCCCAGATGCTGTGTTGCTTTGGCAGGTCACAGAAGCTGTCAGCTTCTGTGGTGCACACTCTCAGCTGTGCAGACTATGTTCCTAAGTTCGGTGGAGTCCTGGATCCAAGATGTGCTCCCTGCTCCTGAGGCAGAGGTCTCCTGTGCAGGGCAGACTACAGTCTTCCAGCTGGGAGGGTGCCGGATGTCTGTGGCCCCAAAAGGGTGCTGCCTCAGCGGCTCTGTGGCTCTCGCCTGTCCCAGAAGCTGTCTGCCTCTGTGGTCCTCACTCTCACCTGTGCAGACTAAGTTCGGTGGAGTCCCAGAGCCAAAATGGTGCTCCCTGCGGGGCGGACCTCTGTTCTCCAGCTGGGAGGGTGCCGGATGTCTGTGGCCCCAAAAGGGTGCTGCCTCATTGGCTCTGTGGCTCCCGCCTGTCCCAGAAGCTGTCTGCCTCTGTGGTCCTCACTCTCACCTGTGCAGACTAAGTTCGGCGGAGTCCCGGAGCCAAGATGGCGCTCCCTGCAGCGCGGATCACTGTCCTCCGGCTGGGAGGGTGCAGGATGTCTCTCTTTCTTTCTTTCTTGTTTTTGAGAGTTTCACTATATAACTTGGGCTGGCATGAGATTTACTAAGTAGAACAGGCTGACTTTGAGCTCACAGAGATCCTTCTGCCTTTGCCTCCTAAATGCTGAGATTAAAGGCTTGTGACCCCTATGCCTGGCTCTTTTTATTTTTTGAGGCAGGGTATCATGTAGTTCAGCCCACCCTTCAACTTGATGTGTAGGAAAGTCTCCTTGAACCCCTGATTCTCTTGCCTGAGTGCTGGGACTACATTTATGTATGTGCCTCCACATCCAGTATTTGTAGTGATAGAATTAAAACCATAACTTTGTAAGTTCAGGGCTGGCACCCTAAACCACACCTAATGAGCTACACTCCCAACCCCTGACACTTCCTGGAAGAAATCTGACATTGATGATTCCATAGCTGTTCTTTCATCAGAGATATAAACCATCACCTTCAACTGTGATGTTACAAGATTCTAGAAAATTCTCCATACTAGTGTTTACAATGTAGGCACCAGTTGAGTTGAAGGGCTGGCAATAAAGCCCACAGATTCCGAATTTTATTTTATTATACTTTTCTAAATTATAAAGTTTTTGCTTTAAAGTACAATTACATAATTGTCTTCTCTCTCTTTCCTCCATCCAGCCCCTTCCATAAATTCTTATCCTTGCTCTCTTTAAAATTTATGACCTCTGACTCTGGCTTACTTTTGTTTAATTGTACACACACACACACACACACACATACACACACACACACACACACACACACACACACACACACACACACACACACACACTTTATAAGACAAACAAGTGGATATCTCTTCCCTGAGGAAGATTATTTTGTGCTCTCAGGATTCCTTAGCTGTCTGATTTTCTTTGTCTTAGTTTGGGACTCTGTGAGATTATCCCTCTGTGCTTGTATTAGTGCCATTCTTTAGGTCTTCTTAGGTAGCCATGTTGTTGAGACGTCATGGGTATAACTTCTCTGCCATTTCTAGGAAATACAACCTTTACCAAACTTCCTGTCTCTTTGGCTCTTGTAGTCTTTTTATCCCCTATTTCATGGTGTTACCTGAGCCTTAGGTCCAGGAGTTGTGCTATAGGTGGAACAATTGCTATGGGCATTGCACATTCACTTCTTCTTTATATTTTGATTGGTTGTACTTTCTGATATGGTCTTGTTTGTTGCTAAGAGATTTTTCTTTGTTGAGGGAAGAGAACTGCAGAGAAACCTCACAGAAAGGATGGTATTACTCCTTCCAGAGGTTGAGAATTGCCTCAACCAAGGCTTTCTCTTAGACTCAGGTTTTTAAAGCTTTTTCTGTGGTCAGATAGGGTCAAGATACCTCTCCATACTCAGGTAAGGGAGAGGGGATGTGGGACATCTCGTACGGAAGGAAGGTGAGTTGTCAGCCTTGGAAAAAATGATTTGAAAGTGGTATACATTTAAAAGAAAGGATAACACACATTTGAAAGGTGGTAAAAAATATATATATTTGAAAAAAAAGGCCATACAGTGTTTGTTCAAAAGAACTGAGGGAACTATGACATTCTATGAAGATGTCATGATTATCCAAGAAAGTAAAATTTAAAGACAATATTTGTTAGTTGATTCTTTTCTGATAAGGGAAGTTCTTCTGGCTGAGTGAGGCAAACTCTCTCTTGCCTTATCTTAATCAGCCTGGTGTCCCCTTCATGTAGTATTATGTAGTCTCTTTTTCCCTGTTAATGGCCTGTATTTCCTTCCATGAAGTTTCATCAAGAGTAGCTACTTGCAGAATGTATTGACTAACATTTTGCATTCTGACAGAAAAAAAAATTGATTTAAGGCCAGTAAATTACTTGATGCAGCACACCGTAGGAAGCCATTTTTTGTTGTGTGCTCTGACAATATTGAACTTTACTGAGACTTTGTTTATAGAAGCCATATTGTTGAATAATCCTGTTCCATATTGATGTCCCAGAAATAGCTAACTAGTGGTGAAGAAAAACTGTATAAGACAGAATTAAACAGGCAAGTAAGTCTTTACTCATGTAACAGGAGTCAAGACTGTTGCAATAGGGGAGAAAGGATGAAGACAACCCTGATTATAAGAGGAGCATCTGGGGACACATAGCTCACAGGCATGGAGAGAAGAAAGTCTATGAAGGAGTTGTAAACAGTAGCATTGAAAGATATCTTACTTTTACCCTCTTTTAGTGGGGTGGAGTGGGAAGCCCTATACTGTGTAGTTTAGACTGGGATAGCCTATGTGACAAAGAACATGTAGGAGCAAGGTATTGGGCAAGACCATAAAGTAGGATGTATGAAACCCCTGCAAAAAAGGGCTGTCAGATCTCTTTCCTACTGTCTGAGGAGAGAGAGGGAGGGAGGGAGAGGGAGAGGAAGGGAGAGAGAGAGAGAGAGAGAGAGAGAGAGAGAGAGAGAGAGAGAGAGAGAGAGAGAGAGCATCCAATGTGGGACTGTGTGATCTCCTAAGTTGTATAATTTGGCTGATTAGAAAGATGAGCATCTTAAAGGGGAAAGCCATGATCTAACAGATGCAAACTTCCAAGAGGAGCTTGTATGGTTTCAGGATAAGGCAGAGGAATGGATGGAAAGTGTAAGTCTAGCATAGGAGAACAAATATGTTGCTAAAGACAAAACTGTTCCCCATCCTCCAGGCCTATGAGAACTCATTTGAATCACCAGTACAGGTGGGTTCAAATGTGCTGTGGCTCATTGCAGTTACAAAATACACATTCCTGGGTGGAGATTTAAGATGTTAATGTGATGTATACAATTGTATTAAATAGATGTAACAGAGAGAATGGATAAAGCTTCACTATTGAAGTGACTCTTAAGTCCTACACTAGCTGGCATTTATGCTCCATCCTTTGAAGTGTGGTCATTGAGTTTCTTATTTACCCCTCTATTTATTTCTTGTTTTCTACATTCTGAGTTCTACCATTTATCAAATAATCCACTTTTGTTCCTGTCCTCATGTTTCTGACAAATTTCTTGCTCTGGGAGTACTAACTGAAAACTGGTATCCAATGATATCAATGGTGGTAGAATTCTTGTTGAATTGAACAAGGTCAGGTAATCAGGAATCCTAGTAGATAAAGGAGCCCAAATGAGCCTGACTGATTGGTCAGGGAGGTTATCTTTTTCTATGAGAAGAAATCCATGTCACTCATGGTGGTGCCTTCCATAAGGAAATGATGTTCTTGTTGGTTGGCTTCCAATACCCACTAGTCCTTTCTGTTGTCTCTGAGACATTCTTGGTTAATACATGCTCTCCTTATTGCTCTCCTGAGTAAAAGTGTTCTTCTCAGTTGCACAGGGCAATCTATCATTTATAGCATTGGATCTGTGATTGAACAGCGGTAGAATATATGCATCTGTAACTACTTTATTCTTTTTCAAATTTATGGGCCTTTTGGTTTCTGTCTTTATCTCTAGCAGGTCCTCTGCCACAGGGATCCATACCCAAATAGAGCCAGGAGGGAGCAAGCCTCCAAGGAGTGCAGACAGGCCTGTGGGTGCAGGTAGGACCATCACTGCTGCTTAGGGGAAACCACCTAGAACACTCAGGACACAGGAACCAAGGGGCTACCTTGGATGGGAGCCTCCAGGTTTCCATCTCTACCTGTAGCAGATCCTCTGCCACAGGGCTTCATACCCAAATAGTACCAGGAGGGAGCGAGCATCCCAGGAGGGCCTACACACTTTCAAGCACAGGCAAGACCATCACTTCTCTTCAAATTCCTGGCCCAAGAAGGACCCTCACAGAGCCATCAGGACAGAGAAACCAAGGATGAGCTGGGGACAGGATCCTTCTGGTCTCTGTCTGCATGCCAGAGCTAACAGTGGACCACAGCTCTCCATACCCAAATTCTTCCTGGAGAGTACCAGTCTCCCAGGAGTACTGACCCACAGGCTTACAGGAGGGACAAGCTAAAGTCAGAGACAGCCAGACCAACTAACACTAGAGACAACCAGATAACTAAAGGCAAGTGAAAGAACATAAACAACAGATACCAAGATGACTTGGCATCATTAGAGCGCAGTTCTCCCACCCATAGTGAACCCTGGTTACCCCAACACACCAGAAAAGCAAGCCTTTGATTTAAAATCAAATCTAATGATGATGCTAGAAGAAGAATATAAATAACTCACTTAAAGAAATACAGGAGAACACAAGTAAACAGATAGAAGACCTTAAAGAACCCTTAAAGACACAAAAATCCATTAAAGAATTACAGGAAAACACAACAAAACAGGTGAAGGAACTGAACAAAACCATCCAGGATCTAAAAGTGGAAATAGAAACAATAAAGAAATCACAAAGGGAGACAACACTGGAGGTAGAAAACCTAGAAAGAGACCAGGAGTCATAGATGCAAGCATCACCAACAGAATACAAGCGATAGAAGAGAGAATCTCAGGTGCAGAAGATACTTTGCCCCTTCTTAGATTTGGGAACAAAACACCCATGGAAGGAGTTATACAAAGTTTGGAGCTGTGTCAAAAGGATGGACCATCTAGAGCCTGCCATATCCAGGGTTCCACCCCATAATCAGCCTCCAAATGCTGACACCACTGCATACACTAGCAAGATTTTGCTGAAAGGACCCTAATATAGTTGTCTCTTATGAGACTATGCTGGGGCCTAGCAAACACAGAAGTGGATGCTCAGTCAGCTATTGGACGGATCACAGGGCCCCCAATGGAGGAGCTAGAGAAAGTAACCAAGGAGCTAAAGGGATCTGCAACCCTATAGGTGGAACAACAATATGAACTAATCAGTACCCCCCTGGAGCTTATGGTTCTAGCTGCATATGTATCAGAAGATAGCCTAGTTGGCCATCAGTGGAAAGAGAGGCCCATTGGTCATGTAGACTTTATATGCCTCAGTACAGGGGAATGCCAGGGCCAAGAAGTGGGAGTGGGTGGGGGAGGGTGTGGGAGACTTTTGGGATAGCATTGGAAATGTAAATGAAATAAATACCTAATTAAAAAAAGAAAAACAAACAAATAAAAGAAATCCAGATTGGAAAAGAAAAAAAAAAAAAAGAAAGAAAGAAAATATTGACACAGCAGTCAAAGGCAAAATGCAAAAAGATCCTAACCCCAAATACACAGGAAATATAGGACAAAAGGAAAAGACCAAACCTAAGAATAATAGGTATAAAAGAGAGTGATGATTCCCAATTTAAAGGGTCAGAAATATCTTCATCAAAATTGTAGAAGAACGCTTCCTTAACCTAAAGAAAGAGATGCCCATGAACACACAAGAAACCTACAGAACTCCAAATAGACTGGACCAAAAAAGAAGTTCCTCCTGACACATAATAATCAGAACAACAAATACACTAAATAAAGATAGAATATTAAAAGCAGTAATGGAAAAGGGTCAAGTAACATATAAAGGCAGACCTATAAGAATTACACCAGACTTCTCCCCAGAGACTATGAAAGCTAGAAGATCCTGGTCAGATGTCATACAGACCCTAAGAGAACACAAATGCCAGCTTTGGATACTATACCCAGCAAAACTCTTAGTTACTCAGTTACTCTCAGATGGAGAAAACAAGATATTTCATGACAAAACCAAATTTACACAATATCTCTCCACAAATCCATCCCTACAAAGGATAATAGATGGAAAATACCATCACAAGGAAGGAAACTACACTGGAGAAAAAGCAAGAAAGTAATCTTCTTTCAAGAAACCCAAAAGAGGAAACCACACAAACATAGAAATAACAATAAAACAGGGAGTAACAATCACTATTCCTTAATATCTCTTAACATCAGTGGACTCAAATCCTCAATAAAAACGCATAGAATAACAGACTGGAGACATAAACAAGACCCAATATATTGCTGCATTCAGGAAATGCCACTCACTGTTAAATACAGACACTATCTCAGAGTAAAGGACTGGAAAACAATTTTCCAAGAAAATGGTCCCAAGAAACAAACTGGAGTAGCCATTCTAATAGTGAATAAAAGCAACTCTCAACAAAAAGTCATAAAAAAAAAAGATAAGGAAGGATACTGCAAACTACTCAAAGGAAAAATCTACAAAGAAGAACTCTCAATTCTGAACATCTATGCTCCAAATGCAAGGGTACCCACATTCATAAAAGAAACTTTACTAAAACTAAAAACACACATTGGACCTCACACTATAATTGTGGGGGACTTTAACGCCCCACTTACATCAATGTACAGATCAGTGAAAGACAAACTAAACAAAGACACAGTGAAACTAACAGAAATTTTGGACCAAATGGATTTAACAGATATCTATAGAACATTTCATCCTAAATCAAAAGAATGTACCTTCTTCTCAGCACCTCATAGTACCTTCTCCAAAATTCATCATTTAATTGGTCACAAATAAGACCTCAACCTATATAAGAAGATTGAAATAATCCCACGCATCCTCTCAGATCACTATGAATTAAGGCTGATCTTCAATAACAGCATAAATAATAGAAAGCCAACATTCACGTGGAAATTGAACAACACTCTACTCAATGATAACTTGGTCAAGAAAGAAACAAAGAAAGAAATTAAAGACTTTATAGAATTTAATGAAAATTAAGATACAGAATACACAAACTTATGGGTCACAATGAAAGCAGTGCTAAGAGGAAAACTCATAGCTCTGAGTGCCTTTAAAAAGAAACTGGATAGAGCATACTCTAGCAGCTTGACAGATCACCTGAAAGCTCTAGATCAAAAAGAAGCAAATACACCCAAGAGAGTAGATGGCAGAAAATAATCAAATTCAAGGATGAAATCAACCAAGTGGAAACAACAACAACAACAAAAAACTATACAAAGGAGCTGGTTGTTTGAGGAAAATCAACAAGATAGATAAACTCTTAGGCAGATTAAGCAGAGGGCACAGTACCCAAATTAACAAAATTGGAAAAGAAAAGGGAGATATAACAACAAAATCTGAGGAAATCCAAAAAAATCATCAAATCCTACTACAAAAGACTATACTCAAGAAAACTGGAAAATCTGGACGATATGGACAATTTTCTAGACAGATACCAGGTACCAAAGTTAAATCAGGATCAGATAAATTATCAAAACAGTCCCATATCCATTACAGAAATAGAAACAGTCATTAATAGTCTCACAGCCAAAAAAAGTCCAGGACCAGATGGGTTTACTGCAGAGTTCTGTCAGACCTTCAAAGAAGTCCTAATACCAATACTCTTCAAACTATTCCACAAAATAGAAACAGCAGGAATTCTATCCAACTCGTTCTATGAAGCCACAATTTGATAAATAAACCACCCACAGATTCAACAAAGAAAGAGAACTTCAGACCAAGTTCACTTATTAATATTGATGTAAAATTACTCAATAAAATACTCACAAACCAAATCCAAGAACACATTAAAAGGATCATCCATCATGATCAAGTAGCCTTGATCCCACAGATGCAGGGATGATTCAATATATGGAAATCCATCAACATAATCCACTATATAAACAAACTCAAGGGAAAAAAACCCATATGATCATTTCATTAGATGCTGAGAAAGTATTTGATAAAATCTAACACCCTTTCATGATAAAAGTCTTGGAAAGATCAGGAATTCAAGGCCCATACCTAAAGATAGTCAAATCAATATACAGAAAACCAGTAGCCAAGATCAAACTAAATGGACAGAAACTTGAAGGAATCCCAGTAAAATCAGGGACTAGACAATGCTGCCCACTCTGTCTCTACCTATTCAATATAGGACTTGAAGTCCTAGCCAGAGCAATTAGACAACAAAAGGAGGTCAAAGGGCTACAAATTGAGAAGGAAGAAGTAAAAATATTACTATTTGCAGATGAAATTATAGTATACTTAAGTGATCCCAAAAATTCTACCAGAAAACTCATAAACCTGATAAACAACTTCAGCACAGTTGCTGGATAGAAAATTATCTCAAACAAATCAGTTGCCTTCCTTTACTCAAAAGATAAACAGACTGAAAAAGAAATTAGGGAAACAACACCCTTCACAATAATCAAAAATAATATTAAATACCTTGGTGTGACTTTAAGTAAACAAGTGAAAGATCTATATGACAAGAACTTCAAGTCTCTGAAGAAAGAATTTGAAGAAGATCTCAGAAGATGGAAAGATCTCCCATGCTCATGGATTGGCAGGATTAATATAGTAAAAATGGCAATCTTGTCAAAAACAACCTACAGATTCAATGCAATCCCCATCAAAATTCTAAATCAATTCTTCAAAGAGTTAGAAGGAACAATTTGCAAATTCATCTGGAATAACAATAAACCTTGGATAGCAAAAACAATTCTCAACAATGAAAGAATTTCTAGTGGAATACCACCCCTGACCTCAAGTTGTTCTACAGAGGAATTGTTATAAAAGCTTCATTGGTATTAGTACAGTGACAGCCAAGTAGGTCAATGGAATAGAATTGAAGAAATGAACCCATACACCTATGGTCACTTTATCTTTGACAAAGGAACCAAAACCATCAAGTGGAAAAAGAGAAAGCATTTTCAACAAACGGTGCTGGTTCAACTGGTGGTTAGCATGTAGAAAAATGTAAATCGATCCATTTTTATCTCCTTGTCCAAAACTCAAGTCCAAGTTGATTAAGAACTTCCACATAAAACAAGGTAGACTGAAACCAATAGAATAGGAAGTGGGGAAGAGCCTGGAGGACATGGGCACAGGGGAATATTTCCTGAACAGAACACCAATAGCTTATGCTCTAAGATCAAGAATTAACAAATGGGAACTCATAAAATTGCAAAGCTTCTGTAAGGCAAAGGACACTGTCAATAGGACAAAATGGCAACCAACAGATTGGGAAAAGATCTTTACCAATCCTACATCCAACACAGGGCTAATATCCAATACATACAAAGAACTCAAGAAGTTAGACACCAGAGAACCAAAAACCCTATTAAAATGGGGTGCAATCTTTAATCATCAGGGAAATGCAAATCAAAACAACCCTGAGATTTCACCTCATACCAGTCAGAATGGCTAAGATCAAAAATTCAGGTGACAGCAGATGCTGGTGAGGATATGGAGAAAGAGGAACATTCCTTCATTGCTGGTGGGATTGCAGGCTTGTACAACCACTCTGGAAATAAGTTTGGCAATTCTTCAGAAAATTGGACATAGTACCAACAGAAGATCCAGCAATACCTCTCCTGGGCATATATCCAGAAGATGTTCCAGCTGGTAATAGAACACATGCTCCACTATGTTCATAGCAGCCTTATTGATAATAGCCAGAAGCTGGAAAGAACCCAGATGTCCCTCAACAGAAGAATGGATACAGAAAATATAGTACATTACACAATGGAGTACTACTCAGCTATTAAAAACAATGAATTTATGAAATTCTTAGGCAAATGGATGTATCTGGAGGATATCATCCTGAGTGAGGTAACCCAATCACAAAAGAACTCACATGATATGCACTCACTGATAAGTGGATATTAGCCCAGAAAATTAAAATTCCCAAGACACAATTTGCAAAACAAATGAAACTCAAGAAGAAGGGAGACCAAAGTGTGGATACTTCGTCCCTCCTTAGAATGAGGAACAAAATACCCATGTAAGGAATTACAGAGATAAAGTTTGGAGCTGAGATGGAAGAAAGGACCATGCAGAGACTGCCCCACCCCGGGATCCATACCATAATCAGCCACCAAATGCAAACACTATTGCATATGACAGCAAGGTTTTGCTGACAGGACCCTGATATAGCTGTCTCTTCTGAGGTTATGCCAGTGCCTGGCAAATACAGAAGTGGATGCTCACAGTCATCTATTCGATGGAACACAGGGCCCCCAATGGAGGAGCTAGAGAAAGTACCCAAGGAGCTGAATGGGTCTGTAACCCTATAGGAGGAACAGCAATATGAACTAACCAGTACCCCTGAGCTCTTGTCTGTAGCTGCATATGTAGCAAAAGATGGCCTAATCAGCCAATAATGGGAGGAGAGGCCCTAGGTCTTTCAAAGATTATCTGTCCCAGTACAGAGGAATACCAGGGCCAGGAAGCAGGAGTGGGTGGGTTGGGGAGTAGGGCGGGGGGAGGGTATAGGTCACATTATTATCAATGAATTTCCTAGGAAAAGATACTAACCCAGGTTCAATTTGTTACTCGTGTGAATGTGTTAAGAATTATATGCTACTAAGGCAGGAGAGTTAACTGCTAAGGCTCAGCAATTAAGAGTGTACACTCACTGCTCTTGCAGAAGATCTAAGTTCAGTTCCCAAAATTAAGAAAATAAGTAATAAAAATTGTTTAAATAATAAAAAAATGGGGTACAGAGCTAAACAAAGTATTCTCTACTGAGAAATACCAAATGGCTGAGAAGCACCTGAAAAAATGTTCAGCATCCTTAATCAGCAGGGAAATGCAAATCAAAACAACCCTGATATTCTACCTCTCACCATTTAGAATGGCTAAGATAAAATACTCAGGGATTGCAAGTTGGTATAATCACGCTGGAAATCAGTTTTGCAGTTCCTCAGAAAATTGGGCATAGTACTACCTTAGGAATACCTCTCCTGTGCATATAACCAGAAGATGCTTCAACATGTAAGAAGGACACATGTTCCACTATGTTCATAGTTCCCTTATTTATTTTATCTTATTTTATTTTATTTTTAAATTTAACAATTAAGTCAATTTATTCAGTTGACTTAGTCATCTGCAATGGTGACTTCAACCTCAGCTCCTGGCTCAATACTGATGGAAGTATCTGCTTAAGAGTCTCAGAAGGACTATGTCAATCAATGAGTTGCTTGTGGAACCTCATCTGGAAAGGATCCCATGTCTTAGAACCTTTACCACAAGGTGTTTTTCTGGTAGTGATTCTCAATGTCTTGGTAGGCATTGTGCACCTATCCTTTCACTTTCTTTTCTTTTATGCCTCTGATCAAGTCCACACAAACCTTTGCCAGTGACTTCACATTGCAGCTGTCAAGCATGATTCGAATTCAGTGAATTGCCACTTCAGGCTCCATAGACATCTTTCTGGTATCTTTAAATGTCATGGCTGAGGGTATCTTTGAATGCCCTGGCTGAGCTGCAGCTTACTGACTGACTTTTTCCTCAGCAGGAACAAACAGCGGTGAGTCAGGATGGAGCAGACTAGTCAGAGCTCTGTAGCATGCACCACCAGGTTTCAGAAAGGCAAGAACCTTATTTATAATAGCCAGAAGCTGGAAAGAACCCAGATGTCCCTCAACAGCGGAACCGATACAGAAAATGTGGTACATTTATATAATAGAGTACTACACAGCTATCAAAAGCAATGAATTTATGAAATTCTTAGGCAAATCGATGGAACTAGAAAATATCATCCTGAGTAATGTAACACAATCACAAAATAACACACATGGTATTCACTCACTGATAAGTGGATCTTAGCCCAGAAGCTCAGCATACCCAAGATACAATTCACAGACCAAATGAAGCTCAAGGTATAGGAAGACTAAAGTGTGGATACTTCAGTCCTTCTTAGAAGGGTGAACAAAATACCCATGGGGATAGATACAGAGACAAAGTGTGCAGCATAGACTGAAGGCAAGGCCATCCAGAGACTGCCCCACCTGGGGATCCATCCCATATACTGTCACTAAACCCAGACAGTATTGTGGATGCCAACTAGTGCTTGCTGAGAGGAGACTGATATAGCTGTCTCCTGAGGGGCTCTATCAGTGTCTGACAAATACAGAAGTGGATGCTCTCAGCCAACCATTGGAATGAGCACAATGGTTCCCAATGGAGGAACTAGAGAAAGGATCCAAGGAGGTGAAGAGGTTTGCAGACCCATAGGAGGAACAACAATATGAACCAACCAGCACTCCCCATAGCTCCCAGGGACTAAATCACCAACCAAAGAGTACACATATTAAAATCCAATATAGAGACAAGGGCCATATTACCAAGTGATAATCACCCTGTTTTTGGCCCCTCGAGGCTGGAGTTACTGGGTTCGTGGCTATGTCTGGGTTTTTACATGGGATCTGCCTGCTTATATAAGTACTGTTAAACTTACATGCCATTTTCCCAATCTTATGAAACCTCTCTGCTCCATCCAGGCAATGGGATCTCTAGGGCCCCATGTACTTATTCCTGGCTAACAATTGAAAGGATGGTTAGATCCTGTCCTTTCACACTGAGTCCTAAATATCTATTCTATGCAGAACTGTCTCTAAGATCTATAGCTCTTCTGGATAATCACAAAAAAATCTGTTTCTTCATCTTGTAAAAGGAATGGTTCTAGAAACAATTAGTCTTAAAAGTCACATTATTATCAATGAGTTTCCTAGGAAACGATACTAACCCAGGTTCAATTTGTTACTCGTGTGAATGTGTTAAGAATTATATGCTACTAAGGCAGGAGAGTTAACTGCTAAGGCTCAGCAATTAAGAGTGTACACTCACTGCTCTTGCAGAAGATCTAAGTTCAGTTCCCAATACTTAGATAGGGAGAGTCTCTCTCTCTCTCTCTCTCTCTCTCTCTCTCTCTCTCTCTCTCTCTCTCTCTCTCTCTCTCTCTCCCTCTCCCCACATACATACACAGAGATGTTAAAAAGAAGGCAAGTCTTTAATTCTTTAAAAAAAAGGTACAGCTTTATCAGCTAAAGTATTTTGAATGACAAAAAACCAAACAACCTCCCAACGAACAAACAAACAAACAAACAACCCCCCCGAAACCAAAGTGGACCCTGAGACACATTTTTATTGTACCTTCCACTTTTTCCTCTGAAAAGATGTAAAGATATCCTCTGTATTCTCAGGTTCAGTGGCTGTGTGTTGGAAAATGGTCATCAATCTGGTGGGAACTAGTGAGCTCCAAGGTTAATACACTCTACTTTCATTTTGATGAGGCATGCATAAACTTTGTAATTTTTGTTTCCTCTGATCTACTCTCTCTTTGGTCACTTTAAATGCTATTCTTTGAAATGCCTTCTAGAGAAAAATAATTACACTAGTTAAAAACACCGAGACACAGCAAGCTCTAAAAACCCACTGGTCAGATTTCACACTTCACCCTCCCATGGCTATCCCTGGATGTCTTCTGAGTTGATAATTAGGTTTTCAGGGTTTGCTTTCTTATTAATGGCCCCTGTACTGTCAGAATCCCCATTGAGAGTGAGATTTATTTAAGAGAGAATTAAAATCCAATATAGAGACAAGGGCCACATTACCAAGTGATAACAGTATTTTGATAATCCTGTGCCTG
Source organism: Mus caroli (assembly GCF_978045245.1). Taxonomy (NCBI): domain Eukaryota; kingdom Metazoa; phylum Chordata; class Mammalia; order Rodentia; family Muridae; genus Mus; species Mus caroli. The sequence goes on along the minus strand of NW_028227258.1, from coordinate 139,660,293 downwards.
GAAAGGATTTAAGAAAGTCTTTGCTGTCCACTCTCAGCTTAGGACTTGTAACCTTCTCTGTTGGCTACAGCTACTTTATTCTTACTTTCTGTCTTTGGATTTAACTGTGGGGCTGCCTTCTGATCATAATCTCTTGGAGGTCTTTGCTTTTGTATAGTGGCAGACTTGGAAAGGATGCAGGTGAGAGGAGAGGAGGTCTTGGAATAGAGGACATGGAATCTCCAGAGAACTTCAATTCCTCTTCCGAGCATCATTGCAAGGTTTCTAGAAAAGATGGCTCCTGCCTTTCACCACAAAAAGTGAATGAGATTTAGCTAGACAAGGGTGGTGGATAGAAAGGACATTATAGGTGAAGGAGAGCAGATACATCTGAAACACATCAGTAATGATGAGTAGACAGTGTCTGTTTCAGGAGACACAGTAGCAGCTGACCATGAGAGCCTTGAGGGGCTCAAAGTGAATGCTTAGTATCAAGCATTTGCCCTTTTTTCACTCTATAATTGCCTTTACAAATAGTGTTTGAGAGATTGTTTCTGGGGGAAGGATTTACTTTCATATTTTTGTTCTAAAATACTCTGATGAAAAAAAGGGACTTATATTTCCTGAGGGTGTGTATTTCATCATGGTGAGGGAGGCATGACATTCATACAGAAAATACAGGAGGAGGAGGAAGGAAAGAGGGAGTTAGGGAAGGAGGGAGGGAGAGAGAGGCAGAGATATAGAGAGACAGAGAATGAGAGACAGAGAGGGAGCTAGAGATAGCAGAACACACACACACAGAGAGAGAGAGAGAGAGAGAGAGAGAGAGAGAGAGAGAGAGAGAGAGAGAGAGAGAGAGAGAGAGAGAGAGAGAGAGAGAGAGTTCAGGAATATATGATGTTAGTGACAACCAAAAAGGAGTATTAGAAATGACATGTATGTTCAGTAGTATTAGATGCTGTGGAGAGGGCATGTTTGTCAATGACAAATGGTGTCCATTAGGCCAAATAATAAAGATCTTCTAATATGTGTCCTAGTTCCTGCCATCATCATTTCTGCCGTGGCCTTCTAGTTGGATTGTCAGCCTCTGCTTGACTCTTTATGTTGCTGTGAAAACGCATCACCATCCTAAAGCCTCATAATCAGATTCCTGGATCATATCAATGCTTATGCTGGTCTCATTTGACCTTCCCTGATGATCCAGGTAAAACCTAGTTTTCCAGGGTGACATGACATCTCACCCTTATCCAGTCATCCTGCCCTGACTCTGCCCTGGGATTGCTCTAACACACCCTGAGCTCTCACTACTTATTAAATTGTCTGCTAAGGACATGCCTCCTTCATTATCTGCTTTGCAAAGCCCAAACCAACAACACCTTTGAAAAAACTATCTGTCACTCCCACAAATGTCTGTCCCCTTCACTTTGTGGACTTTTTTCTAGTTGACTATTTCAAATAGCATTATGGACCCTTAAGTTTCCATTTTCTTTTAAAAATTAAGTTTCCTTGCCCATGTGAGGTGCTGCAAGGTTGTAAGTACAGCTCTTTGGTGGCAGAGACAGGGTCAGGGTCAGGGTCAGGGTCAGGGCAGGGTCAGGGTCAGAGACAGAAACAGGAGGAGTGGATTCCATTGAGCATTTGAAATGTATATAAAGAAAATATCTAATAAAAAATCTTAAAAAAAGAATAATTAGCCTATGCAAGTGTTTGAGCTGTTTTTCACTGGTGTTTCTAGAAACAAGTCCATTAAATCAAAGAGTAAGGCAGGACATTTTGATAATTATTTTTTATTCTCTTACTGTAAATCTACAGACTTATGATGCAATGACACATGCTCACACCTCCTGTGCTCCATCAGTTAACTGTGCCACCCTGCAGTCTGTGCCCTGATGTTTGTCTAGTGTGGTGTTTTTCCTTCACAGCACGCTGAGATGGATCACTCACAATACTGTTAGTGTCCGGATGCTGCTGTCATTCCTCCCATTTTTTCCCAGTAGTGTTTAGAGATAAAAAGGTGAGTATACTATAAAAGTACTGTGGCTTATAGAAAATAACTTGTGGTTTTTTTCAAAGACTTAGTGATCTTTTTCCAACTGTCAGTATTTTAAGAATATTGTGGACAGTTTACTGAAGGCACAAAGATTTCTGAATACATAGGGATTGGAATCTATCTATCTATCTATCTATCTATCATCTATCTATATTTCACTTAGTTTATCTTAAATTTTATAAGAGCTTATTTCAAAATCCTGCTTTCTAAAGTCTTCATTGTTTTCCAATTGAGAATTTTCTATGCCATTAAAATATTTAAATACTGGATTTGCCTTGCTTTTAAACATTTTTCTACCCTAGAGGATGAAGATATTTAACTTCCCTTCTCTTGATTTTATTCAAACTGCCTTTCATTTCTTTCCCTCAGTTCACATAGCAGTTATAGAAGAAAAGAACACAGAATATTGGTCTATTGATTTTGACACTTCAGTGAAAATCATGAGAGACTGTGGAGAATTCAAAAGACAAGAGGGCTCTCCCATCCAGGCCCTCCGTGCAGCAAACACTTGGTACCTATGCATTTATTACATTATTTGAAAACAAGATAGTCAACAAACAGCTTCATAACTTGTGTCCACCAAGGCCATGTTTATATAACCTAGTTTGACCTAATGATTATAAAAATGTAATTGATTAAAGCTAGATATTTTATAATCATGCAAGCGACATGTTTTGTTTATTTGATTTCCTGCTCCTGAGTTTGCTATAGGATGAGATTTAAACTAGGGGAAAATCATTTTCAATTGCCTGGTGATTTAATCAATACCATGTTTTTTTATAAGTCTCATATCTGTGAGGTCCTATGATCAGAGCAGGCCATGTCAACATCTGAAATGTGTCACCTTATCCACTTCCTGTCTAAACAGTCCATGCTTGCTGAGTAAGTGGTTGAGAGATGTAGGTTAGGCTATTCACTGGATGGCATGAACTTGAACAGGGTAGAAAACTGATTCACAAGGCAGTGGTGTTGTTATTGTTATTACTGTTTTGAGATAACAAGAAATTGCTGTTGTAGTAATTATGAGCCCCATATAATTAATATAAAAAAGACAAAATCTATTTATTATAATTATAAGCTCTATGCCTAGATTGGGCAGATCTAGCACTATACTAACTTATTCTGCGGGTATTAGACCTTTGTTACTAACAGTCTCTTCTGGCTATGTGGTTCTGCTTCATTTCACTTTCTCCTCTTCTCCTGTCCTCTCTCTTTCTTTCTCCTACCTACCCTGACTCTCAAAGACTTCCTGTCCCACCTTTTTCTTCCACTGCCCAATCACAGTCTCTAGCCTTCATTTGACCAGTGAAAATGGAGAAAAAGTTCATGTGAAATCACTTGAGAACATGATCAACTGTTTGTTGGCAGACAGTCCCTTTTGAGGAAGCAGAATTAATATCACAATATAAACAGCATCAGGGAAATCCACAACATTCAAATGTAAAGAGTTTATAGTTCTGTGCTTGAATTATGCTGATTTTTAAAAAATTAAGTATTTTCTTCATTTACATATCAAATGCTATCCCAAAGTTCCCCCTCCCCTTCACCCATCTCCTCCCCACTCACTCCCACTTCTTGGCCCTGGCATTCCCCTGTACTGAGGCATATAAAGTTTGCAAGACCAAGGGGCCTCTCTTCCCAATGATGGCCGACTAGGCTATCTTCTGATACATATGCAGCTAGAGACACGAGCTCTGGGGTACTGGTTAGTTCATATTATTGTTCTACCTATAGGGTTGCAGACCCCTTTAGCTCAAAACTTTATCTCTGTAACTCCTTCCATGGATGTTTTGTTCTCAATTCTAAGAAGGGGCAAAGTGACCACACTTCGTTCTTCATTCTTCTTGAGTTTCATGTGTTTTGCAACTTGTATCTTGGGTATTGTAAAATTCTGGGCTAATATCCACTTATCAGTGAGTACATATCATGTGAGTTCTTTTGTGATTGGGTTACCTTACTCAGGATGATACCCTCCAGGTCCAACCATTTGCCTAGGAATTTCATAAATTCATTCTTTTTAATAGCTGAGTAATACTCCATTGTGTAAATGTACCACATTTTCTGTATCCATTCCTCTTTTGAGGGACATCTGAGTTTTTTCCAGCTTCTGGGTGTGATAAATAAGACTGCTATGAACATAGTGGAGCATGTGTCCTTATTACCAGTTGGAACATCTTCTGGATGTATGCCCAGGAGAGGTATTGCTAGATCCTCATGGAGTACTATGTCCAATTTTCTGAGGAACTGCCAAACTGATTTCCAGAGTGGTTGTAAAAGCTTGCAATCTCACCAGCAATGAAGTAGTGTTCCTCTTTCTCCATATCCTCACCAGCATCTGCTGTCACCTGAACTTTTGATCTTAGCTATTCTGACTGGTGTGAGGTGGAATCTCAGGGTGGTTTTGATTTGCATTTCTCTGATGATTAAGGATGCTGAACATTTTTTCAGGTGCTTCTCAGCCATTCGGTATTCCTCAGGTGAGAATTCTTTGTTTAGCTCTGAGCCCCATTTTTTAATGGGGTTATTTGATTTTTCTGGAGTCTAACTTCTTGAGTTCTTTATATATATTGGATATTAGCCCTGTATCTGATTTAGGATTGGTAAAGATCCTTTCTCAATTTGTTGGTGGATTTTTTGTCTTATTGACAGTGTCTTTTGCCTTACAGAAGCTTTGCCATTTTATGAGGTTCCATTTGTGGATTCTCAATTTTACAGCACAAGCCATTGCTGTTCTATTCACGAATTTTTTCCTGTGCCCATTGCTTTGAGGCTTTCCCCCACTTTCTCCTCTATAAGTATCACTGTCTCTGGTGTTATGTGGAGTTCCTTGAACCACTTAGATTTGACCTAAGTCCTAGGAGATAGGAATGGTCAATTCGCTTTCTTCTACATGATAATCACCAGTTGTGCCAGCACCATTTGTTGAAAATGCTGTCGTTTTTCCACTGGATGGTTTTAGCTCCCTTGTCAAAGATCAAGTGACCATAGATGTGTGGGTTCATTTCTGGGTCTTCAATTCTATTCCATTGGTCTACTTGCCTGTCACTATAGCATTACCATGCAGTTTTTATCACAATTGCTCTGTAGTACAGCTTTAGGTCAGGCATGGTGATTCCACCAGAGGTTCTTTTATCCTTGAGAAGAGTTTTTGCTATCCTAGGTTTTTTGTTATTCCAGAAGAATTTGCAGATTGCCCTTTCTAATTCGTTGAAGAATTGAGTTGGAATTTTGATGGGGATTGCATTGAATCTGTAGATTGCTTTTGGCAAGATAGCCAGTTTTACTATATTGATCCTGCCAATCCATGAGCATGGGAGATCTTTCTATCTTCTGAGATCTTCTTTAATTTCTTTCTTCAGAGACTTGAAGTTCTTATCATACAGATCTTTCACTTCCTTAGTTGGAGTCACACCAAGGAATTTTATATTATTTGTGACTATTGTGAAGGGTGTTGTTTCCCTAATTTCTTTCTCAGCCTGTTTACCCTTTGTGTAGAGAAAGGCCATTGACTTGTTTGAGTTAATTTTATATCCAGCTACTGTGCTAAAGCTGTTTATCAGGTTTAGGAGTTCTCCGGTGGAATATTTAGGGTCACTTATATATACCACCATATCATCTGTAAATAGTGATATTTTGACTTCTTCCTTTCCAATTTGTATCCCCTTGATCTTCTTTTGATGTCGAATTGCTCTGGCTAGGACTTCAAGTACAATGTTGAATAGGTAGGGAGAAAGTGGGCAGCCTTGTCTAGTCCCTGTTTTTAGTGGGATTGTTTCAAGTTTCTCTTCATTTATTTTGATACTACTGGCTACTGGTTTGCTGTAGATTACTTTTATTATGTTTAGGTATGAGCCTTGAATTTCTGATCTTTTTAAGACTTTTATCATGAATGTGAGTTGGATTTTTTGAAATGCTTTCTTGCCTCTACTGAGATGATCATGTTGTTTTTGTCTTTGAGTTTGTTTATATAGTGGATTACTTTGATGGATTTCTGTATATTAAACCATCCCTGTATTCTTTGGATGAAGCCTACTTGATTGTGGTGGATGATCATTTTTATTTGCTCTTGGATTCAGATTGTGAGGATTTTATTGAGTGTTTTTGCATTGATATTCATAAGGGAAATTGGTCTGAAGTTTTCTATCTTTGTCGGGTCTTTCTGTGCTTTAGGTATCATAGTAATTTTGGCTTCATAGAATGAATTGGGTAGAGTGCCTTTTGTTTCTCTTTTGTGGAATAGTTTGAGAAGAACTGGAATTAGATCTTCTTTGAAGGTCAGATAGAACTCTGCACTAAACACATCTCCTCCTGGGCTCTTTTTGGTTGGGAGACTATTAATGACTGCTTCTATTTCTTTAGGGGATATAGGACTATTTAGGTCATTAACCTGATCCTGATTTAACTTTGGTACCTGGTATCTGTCTAGAAATTTGTCCATTTCATCCAGGTTTTCCAGCTTTGTTGAGTATAGCCTTTTGTAGTAGGATCTGATTGTGTTTTGGATTTCCTCAGGTTCTGTTGTTATATTTCCTTTTTTATTTCTGATTTTGTTAATTAGGATGCTGTCCCTGTGCTCTCCAGTGAGTCTGGCTAAGGGTTTATCTATCTTGTTGATTTTCTCAAAGAACCAGCTCCTCCTTTCGTTGATTCTTTGAATAGTTCTTGTTTCCACTTGGTTGATTTAGCCCCTGAGTTTGATTATTTCCTGCTGTCTACTCCTCTTGGGTGAATTTGCTTCCTTTTCTTCTGGAGCTTTTAGGTGTGTTTTCAAGCTGCTAATGTGTGCTCTCTCAAGTTTCTTTTTGGAGGCACTCAGAGTTATGAGTTTAGAAATGCTTTCATTGTGTCCCATAAATTTGGGTATGTTGTGGCTTCATTTTCATTAAACTCTAAAAAGTCTTTAATTTCTTTCTTTATTCCTTCCTTGACCAACATATCATTGAGTAGAGTGTTGTTCAGTTTCCACGTGAATGTTGGCTTTCTATAATTTATGTTGTTATTGAAGATCAGCCTTATTACATGGTGGTCTGGTAGGATGCATGGGACAATTTCAATATTTTTGTATCTTTTGAGGCCTGTTATGTGAGCAGTTATGTGATCAATTTTGGAGAAGGTACCATGAGGTGCTGAGAAGAAGGTATATCCTTTTGTTTTAGGATAAAATATTTTGTAGATATCTGTTAAATCCATTTGTTTAATAAGTTCTGTTAGTTTCACTGTGTCTCTGTTTAGTTTCTGTTTCCATGATCTGTCCATCTGTCCATTGATTAAAGTGGAGTGTTGAAGTCTCCCACTATTATTGTGTGAGGAGCAATGTGTGCTTTGAGCTTTACTAAAGTTTCTTTAATCAATGTGGCTGCCCTTGCATTTGTGGCATAGATATTCAGAATTGAGAGTTCCTCTTGAAAAATTTTACCTTTGATGAGTATGAAGTGCCCCTCTTTGTCTTTTTTGATAACTTTGTGTTGGAAGTCGATTTAATTCGATATTAGAATGGCTACTCCAGTTTGTTTCTTCAGACCATTTGCTTGGAAAATTGTTTTCCAGCCTTTCACTCTGAGGTAGTGTTTGTCTTTTCTCCTGCGATGGGTTTCCTGTAAGCAGTAAAATGTTGTTCCTGTTTGTGTAACCAGTCTGTTAGTCTCTGTCTTTTTATTGGGGAATTGAGGCCATTGATATTAAGAGATATTAAGGAAAAGTAATTGTTGCTTCCTATTATTTTTGTTGTTAGATTTGGCATTTTGTTCTTGTGGCTGTCTTCTTTTAGGTTTGTTGAAGGATTACTTTCTTGCTTTTTCTAGGGTGAGGTTTCTGTCCTTGTATTGGTTTTTTTCTGTTATTATCCTTTGAAAGGCTGGATTTGTGGAAAGATATTGTGTGAATTTGGTTTTGTCATGGAATACTGTGGTTTCTCTATCTGTGCTAATTGAGAGTTTGGCTGGGTACAGTATGCTGGGCTGGCATTGGTGTTCTCTTAGTGTCTGTGTAATATCTGTCCAGGATCTTCTGTCTTTCATAGTCTCTGGTGAGATGTCTGGTGTAATTCTAATACGCCTGCCTTTATATGTTACATGACTTTTTCCCTTGCTGCTTTTAATATTTTGTCTTTATTTAGTGCATTTTTGTTCGGATTATTATGTGTGGGGAGGAATTTCTTTTTTGGTCCAGTCTATTTGGCATTCTGTAGGCTTCTTGTATGTTCATGGGCATTTCTTTCTTTAGGTATGGAAAGTTTTCTTCTATAATTTGTTGACATTTGCTTGCCCTTTAAGTTGAAAATCTTAATTCTCATGTACTACTATTATCCATAGGTTTGGTCTTCTCATTTTGTCCTGGATTTCCTGGATGTTTTGAGTTAGGATCTTTTTGCATTTTGCATTTTGCATTTTTTTTATTGATGTGTCCATGTTCTCTATGGAATCATCTGCATCTGAGATTCTCTCTTCCATCTCTTGTACTTTGTTGCTGATGCTCGCATCTATGGTTCCAGATTTCTTTCATAGGGTTTCTATCTCCAGAGTTGTCTCCCTTTGGGTTTTATTTATTGTTTCTACTTCCATTTTTAGATCCTGGATGATTTTGTTCAATTCCATCTCCTGTTTGGTGTTGTTTCCCTGTAACTCTCTAAGGCATTTTTGTGTTTCCTCTTTAAAGGCTTCTAGCTGTTTACCTGCGTTTTCCTGTATTTCCTTTTTAAAGTCCTCCATCATCATCATAAGGAATGACTTTAGATCCATGTCTTGCTTTTCTGGTGCAGTGGTGTATCCAGGACTTGTTATGGTGTGAGAGTTTGGTTCTGATGATGCCAAGTAACCTTGGTTTCTCTTGCTTCTGTTCTTATGCTTGCCTCCTGCCATCTGATTATCTCAAGTATTTGCTGTCTTCAATATATCAGATTGGAGCCTGTCCTTCCTATAATCCCAGTTGATTCAGGACTCCTCAGAGTTCAGCTTTCTCTCGATCCTTTGCTTGTTGGCTCCTGTGAACCTGAGATTCTGGTTGTGTCAGAGTTCTTGGCAGTCAAGTTCCTCTGGGACCCTGAAATACTGGTGTGACCAAGTTCTTTTTATCCTGGGATCCTGTTGTCAAAGGACCTGGGCGTGTTACAGTGCCTGTAAGTGGTGTCTCCTTTGAGGAGTGTGGAGCTGTCTGGTCAGTGGTCCTAAGATCGAGTGGAGAGTCCTCTAGGGACCTTGGGGGTGTCTGCTGACTCTGTGCTCAAGGTGATGCGGTGGTGGCACCAACCAGGTATGCTGATTTTTTAAGTATTCCCACATGAAATTCATTCTTACAAATCTAGATCATTTTTCTTAAAGCTAAAAAACTTAAGTTTGATTATGAGACTATAACTAGTCCTCAATCCAGTCAGAGATCTGAGAATGAATTAAATATTACCTTAATATGTAGGAAGCACAAAGACATAGCTTTCAAAACTATATAATTTGTGTAGACCATTGATTGCCTGGACAGTCCACTAATTTCTCATATTCTTGGAGCATCTATCTTTAGCCTTCTGGTCCAGAAGCATCTGATAGATCTTAAGTGAAGCAGGAATTATGAACAACTAGTTTACCCTGTCTTGGCAGAGCTTAACAATCTCTTTGTCCTTTTTTTGGGCAGAATTTTTGTCTGCAGATGAATTATGACAATTCTTGACCAGTAGCTACTTTGCTATGATTGAAGCAACTCTGTCTGGACATAATGATGCTCACTATCTTCCTTGAAGTGGAATGGGGATACTATCAGAAGCACACCTGTCTCATAGTCAAATGATCTTTGATGATGTAATAATATTAAATGCCATAGTCTCTGGATCTCTGATGCTTTTGAAGACTATATAGCATAACTTAATTTGCAAACATTCATTACACTTAGCATTCATTATTTGAATAATCTTGAAAATACTTGTAATTAAATTAGAATTCAATGTGATCATGAGTTTCACTATCTGACTGTTAACTTAGCTACTTAATCATCCTAAACTGTTTGTAATAGCAATTAAAAGGGCTGGGTCTAAGTCTTTGTATACTTATATGAGTTGCATAGGCACAATGTCTATCTAAGAGTAACCATATTAATTTTAAAATTTGTATCAATAAATAAAATTTATACCAGTGTAAATTTTAATCCTGTACATATATTCTGTACCAACTTAAGAAATTGACACTTCAATTTTGCATCAAATACAAAGGTTTCTACCAATGTAAGATTATGGCAATACAATGCTTTGTTTAGTAAATTTAATATCCTATCTCTAATTGTCTATTTCTCTAATTTCTATAATATTATTATATCTCTCCTTTTCCTTTCTATGCCCTCTCCTTCACTTAAAGGACTAAATAGAGAAGAGGAAAGGAAAGGTAGAAATTTCTGAGTCCACGCTCTCTAGTTTCCTTCTGCTTCAAAATAACATTTGCAATTTATCCTTTAAAAATGACAACATATCTATAATTCATAAAATAGTCAGAACCATCCACACCCCCAAAAAGAACAGTCAACTTTTGCTTGTTTCTTGCTGAACTTGGGCAAAGGATTCCCTTCTGGGTGCCCAAAGGTAAATAGGAAAATTGTTTTTGTCAAAGGAGTGCTAGCTGGCATCATTTGCTTTCCAGTCTTTATGTGCTGAGAAAGTTCATGGCTTAGCTAAAGTCCTGACTGTAACAGTCTGAAAGATTGAATAGGTGAGCTAGCTGTTTTGGAAATGTTCTGAAAGCAAGATTGTAGAGAAAACAGCTTTGATGAGTTTAAGTAGAATCAAACAAGGAACTGAAATGGAAGATCTCAAAATCTCAGCATCCCAGAGTGTGAATCTTGTTAGAGCTGTCTTTCTCCTCTTCTATTCTGCAGTATACAAATCTTACAAGCAACACATATCTCTGTAAAGACATTCATACAGAATGTTCAGGGCACACAGGTCAGTTAATTAGGATCAATAAAGAAAGACAACTGCTTTTCTTTTTTCTTTTTCAAATTTTTATATATATCTAATACATTTCAAATGCTATCCTGAAAGACCCCTATACCCTCCCCCCCACCCTGCTCCCCTACCCACCCACTCCCACTTCTTGGCCCTGGCATTCCCCTGTACTGGGGCATATAAAGCTTGCAAGACCAAGGGGCCTCTCTTCCCAATGATGGCTGACTAGGACATCTTCTGCTACATATGCAGCTAGAGACATGACCTCTGGGGGACACTGGTTAGTTCATATTGCTTTTCCACCTATTGGGTTGCAAACCCGCTTCTCCATTGGGGCCCTGTTTGCCATCCACTGTGAGCGTCCACTTCTGTATTTGCCAGGCACTGACCTAGCCACACAAGAGAGAGCAATATCAGGGTCCTTTCCACAAAACTTTGCTGGCATATGCAATAGTGTTTGCAGTTGGTGGCTGATTATGGGATGGATTCAGAGGTGGGACAGTCTCTGCATGGTCCTTCCTTCCACCTCAGCTCCAAACTTTGTCTCTGTAACTCCTTCCATGGGTATTTTGTTCCCTATTCTAAGGAGGAATGAAGTATCCACATATTGGCCTTCCTTCTTGATTTTCTTGTGTTTTGCAAATTGTATCTTGCTATGCACACTCCAGTGAAGTTTGATTGGCAGGCCAAGAGACCTGGGAGCACTCACGAGGCAAAGAATTTCACAGAAACTCACCTCCTGGAACTTTGGCGTTCTCATAACCCATATACTCATATCCAATCCCCGAGTTAGTCTGGTGTATGGATCCACGTGCTCTCTTTTAGTATTATTTTATTATAAGTGCCTTTTAAGATTGAATTCTGACATAGCTAAGCCTTCGCCAGTGTTCCAACATCCCAGAAATTCCTTGAAGCTGACAAACTTGGAATTCAGTAGGAATTCAGTAAGAAGGTTACCTATTCAGTAACATTCAATTTTACTTCTAGTAGAGAGGGTGAAACTAATTAGACTTTACGAAGAACGGAGCTGGAATAGCTCAGGGCTGGTCTGCAGAGTGTTTACTTGAGACAATAGCCAGTCTTACCTAGACAAGGGAATTCACAATGGCATAGCAAATAGGTGGGTTACCATGAAAGAGTTAGGGAATCCCCCTGAGAAAGGTTTCTTCACTAGGCCCAAAGAAACAGCATAAATCAGGCATTTACTAAGAACCCCTGGTGGTGGGCTTAACAATGGACTAGCTTCACACCTGGCTCCCTTCTTAGTGGCAGCAGCCAAGTCCCCGCCTTCTTTTGATGTATGCATTCCTTATGTTTTGTGTCACTCATTGGATGTATCTCGCCTGGTTTCTTATTATTCTTCTGTATAAAAAGTATGATGCTCGACCTGAAAAATTACATTCAGATTCTACACAACCTCTTGTGTTGTGTCTGTCTGTCATTCGCCGACTCCTTGTCCATCTGCAACCAGAGACCCATCCTACACAGACAAGGGACCAAGAGGGTCTGCAGCAGTATCTTGGGTATTCTAAGTTTCTGGGCTAATATCCACTTACCAGTGAGTGCATATCAAGTGAGTTCTTTTGTGATTGGGTTCCCTAACTCAGGATGATATCCTCCAGATACATCCATTTGCCTAAGAATTTCATGAATTCATCATTTTTAATAGCTGACTAGTACTCCATTATGTAAATGTTCTACATTTTCTGTATCCATTCCGCTGTTGAGGGACATCTGGGTTCTTTCCAGCTTCTGGCTATTATAAATAAGGCTGCTATGAACATAATGGAGCATGTGTCCTTGTTACCAGTTGGAACATCTTCTGGGTATATTCCCAGGAGAGGAATTGCTGGATCTTCTGGTAGTACTATGTCCAATTTTCTGAGGAACCGCCAGACTGATTTCCAGAGTGGTTGTACAAGCTTGCAATCCCCTCAGATGGAATTTTGAGTGTCACTCGTATATACTATTATATCATCTGCAAATAGTGATATTTTGATTTCTTCCATTCCAATTTGTATCCCCTTGATCTCCGTTTGTTGTCGAATTGCTCTGGCTAGGATTCAAGTACAATGTTGAATAGGTAGGGAGAAAGTGGGCAGCCTTGTATAGTCCTTGATTTTAGTGGGATAGTTTCAAGTTTCTCTCCATTTAGTTTGACTTTGGCTACTGGTTTGTTGTAGATTGCTTTTATTATGTTTAGGTATGGACCTTGAATTCCTGATCTTTCCATGACTTTTATCATGAAGGGGTGTTGGATTTTGTCAAATGCGTTCTCAGCATCTAACGAGATGATCATGTGATTTTTGTCTTTGAGTTTGTTTATATAGTGGATTACATTGATTGATTTTCGTATATTAAATCATCCCTGCATCTCTGGGATGAAGCCTACTTTGTCGTGATGGACGATTGTTTTGATGTGTTCTTGGATTCAGTTTCCGAGAATTTTATTGAGTATTTTTGCATCGATATTCTGGGTTCTGATGATGGTGAGCCGTCTTGGTTTCTGTTAGTAAGATTCTTACATTTTCCTTTTGCCATCTGGTAATCTCTGGTGTTAGTCGTTATAGTGCCTCTGCCTGGAACTTGTTCTTCCTGTGACTCTGTTAGCCTCTGTCAGCACTCCTGGAAGTCCAACTCTCTCCTGAGTCTCAGTGGTCCGAATACTGTCTAAAGAAAGAGATGACCAGGAACATACAAGAAGCCTACAGAATTCCAAATAGACTGAACCAGAATTAAATTCCTCCTGACACATAATAATCAGAAAAACATGTGCACTAAATAAAGATAGGATATTAAAAGCAGTAAAAGAAAAAGGTCAAGTAACATATAAAGGCAGGCCTATTAAAATTACTCCAGACTGCTCACCATACATTATGAAATCCAGAAGACACTGGACAGATGTTATACAGACCCTAAGAGAACACAAATGCAGCCCAGCCTACTATACCTAGCAAAATTCTCAATTATCATGAATGGAGAAAACAAAGTACTCCATGACTAAACCAAATTCAAACAATATCTTTCTTGAGTTCTTTTTTTGTTTTTTTTTTTTTTTAGAATTAATATTTTAATTAGGTATTTTCCTCATTTACATTTCCAATGCTATCCAAAAAGTCCCCAATACACTCCCCCCCACACTCCCCTACCCACCCACTCCCACTTTTTGGCCCTGGTGTTCCCCTGTACTGGGGCATATAAAGTTTGCAAGTCCAATGGGCCTCTCTTTCCAGTGATGGCCGACTAGGCCATCTTTTGATACATATGCAGCTAGAGTCAAGAGCTCCGGGGTACTGGTTAGTTCATAATGTTGTTCCACCTATAGGGTTGCAGATCCCTTTAGCTCCTTGGGTACTTTCTCTAGCTCCTCCATTGGGGGCCCTGTGATCCATCCAATAGCTGACTGTGAGCATCCACTTCTGTGTTTGCTAGGCCTTTCCTGCAATTCTTTAAGGGATTTTTGTGCTTCGTCTTTTATGTCTTCTACCTGTTTAGCAGTGTTCTCCTGCAATTCTTTAAGGGATTTTTGTGCTTCCTCTTTAATGTTTTCTACCTGTTTAGCAGTGTTCTCCTGTATTTCTTTAAGTGTGTTATTAAAGTCCTTCTTGATGTCCTCTATCATCATCATGAGATATGCTTTTAGATCCGTGTCTAGTTTTTCCGGTGTGTTGGGGTAGCCCTGGACTGGGCGAAGTGGGAGTGCTGGGTTCTGATGATGGTGAGTGGTCTTGGTTTCTGTTAGTAAGATTATTACATTTACCTTTCGCCACCTGGTAATCTCTGGAATTAGTTGTTATAGTTGTCTCTGTTTAGAGATTGTTCTTCTGGTGATTCTGTTAGCCTCTATCAGCAGACCTGGGAGACTAGCTCTCTCCTCTGAGTTTCAGTGGTCAGAGCATTCTCTGCAGGCAAGCTCTCCTCTTACAGGGAAGGTACACAGATATCTGGTGTTTGGACCCCCTCCTGGCCGAAGATGAAGGCCCAAAACAGGACCTTTCCCAGAAGCTGTGTTGCTTTGGCGTGTCATAGAAGCTGTCAGCTTGTGTGGTGCACACTCTCACCTGTGCAGACTATGTTCTCTTGAGTTCTTTATATATATATTGGATGGTAGTCCCCTATTTGATTTAGGATAGGTAAAGATCCTTTCCCAATCTGTTGGTGGTCTTTTTTTTTCTTATTGACAGTGTCTTTTGCCTTACAGAAGCTTTGCAATTTTATGAGGTCCCATTTGTCGATTCTCGATCTTACAGCACAAACCGTTGCTGTTCTACTCAGGAATTATTCCCCTGTGCCCATATCTTCGAGGCTTTTCCCCACTTTCTTCTCTATAAGTTTCAGTGTCTCTGGTTTTATGTGGAGTTCCATAATCCACTTAGATTTGACCTTAGTACAAGGAGATAGGAATGGATCAATTCGCATTCTTCTACATGATAACCGCCAGTTGAGTTAGCACCATTTGTTGAAAATGCTGTCTTTTTTCCACTGGATGGTTTTAGCTCCCTTGTCAAAGATCAAGTGACCATAGGTATGTGGGTTCATTTCTGGGTCTTCAATTCTATTCCATTGGTCTACTTGTCTGTCGCTATTCCAGTACTATGCTGTTTTTATTATAATTGCTCTGTAGTATAGCTTTAGGTCAGGCATGGTGATTCCACCAGAGGTTCTTTTATCCTTGAAAAGAGTTTTTGCTATCCTAGGTTTTTTGTTATTCCAGAAGAATTTGCAGATTGCCCTTTCTAATTCGTTGAAGAATTGAGTTGGAATTTTGATGGGGATTGCATTGAATCTGTAGATTGCTTTTGGCAAGATAGCCATTTTTACAATGTTGATCCTGCCAATCCATGAGCATGGGAGAACTTTCTATCTTCTGAGATCTTCTTTAATTTCTTTCTTCAGAGACTTGAAGTTCTTATCATACAGATCTTTCATTTCCTTAGTTAGAGTCACACCAAGATATTTTATATTATATGTAATATCCAGAAGTTTGAAAGAACCCAGATGCTCCTCAACAGAGGAATGGATACAGAAAATGTTGTACATTTACACAATGGAGTACTACTCATCTATTAAAAATGAATTTATGAAATTCCTAGGTAAATGGATGGACCTGGAAGGCATCATCCTGAGTGAGGTAACCCAATCACAAAGGAACTCACACAAT
This sequence comes from Mus caroli, assembly GCF_978045245.1. Lineage (NCBI taxonomy): Eukaryota > Metazoa > Chordata > Mammalia > Rodentia > Muridae > Mus > Mus caroli. Next base: position 139,644,186 of record NW_028227258.1, on the reverse strand, counting down.
ATGTACTCACTGATAAGTGGATATTAGCCCAGAAACTTAGAATACCCAAGATATAAGATACAATTTGCTAAATGCATGAAACTCAAGAAGAACAAAGACCAAAGTGTGGATACTTTGCCCCTTCTTAGAATTGGGAACAAAACACCCATGGAAGGAGTTACAGAGACAACGTTTGGAGCTGTGATGAAAGGATGGACCATCTAGATACTGCCATATCCGGGGATCCATCCCATAATCATCTTCCAAATGCTGACACCATTGCATACACTAGCAAGATTTTTCTGAAAGGAACCAGATATAGCTGTCTCTTATGAGACTATGCTGGGGCCTAGCAAACACAGAAGTGGATGCTCACAGTCAGCTATTTGATGGATCACAGGGCCCCCAATGGAGGAGCTAGAGAAAGTTCCCAAGTAGCTAAATGGGTCTGCAATTCTATAGGTGGAACAACAATATGAACTAACCAGTACCCCCCTCCCCCGCCCGGTGCTCGTGTCTCTAGCTGCATATGAATCAGAAGATGGCCTAGTCTGCCATCAGTGGAAAGAGAGGCCCATTGGTCGTGCAAAGTTTATATGCCTCAGTACAGGGGAGTGACAGGGCCAAGAAGTAGAAGTGAGTGGGTGGGGGAGTAGATGGGGGAGCGTGTGTGGGACTTTTGGGATAGCATTGGAAATGTAAATGAAATAAATACCCAATAAAAAATCAAGTTCTAAGCTCCACTAAGACAGGGAAAGCAAGTACTTCACAATTTCTGTGTCACAAAACATCTGTCAGATATACTGGGCCAGAAGGCTAAAGATGGTTGTAACAACCATCTTTATATATAGACAATTCTAGCGACCTGTTCAGGAAGCCATTTCTCTGTCATTTCTATAGTCTTGGATTCTGCTTGCCTGCCCTTCCTACATACCCTTACAATATTTATTTCTTCTCAAATCACTGATGGGATTGAAGAGTAGACAGTCATAGTCTCACAATCAAACTTAAGTTATAAAGAATCCAAGAAAGTGTTTTAGGGTCTAAAGAGATGTTTTTAGGATGGCAAACACAAGTTATAAAGATTGTAGGACATGAACACTTAAATTGTAAGAAGGTACTTTATGGTTGGTAAATGAATGTTAGAGCATCTAGAAGGTGTTTTATAAATGTTGGAGGAAATTGTAAATGGGTGGTTAAACATTTGAAATTGCAATGATATGAAAGCTAGAGGATGTAAATACATAATATGGTAAAGAATAATGATTTAAATATGAAACTCTGAACTCACAAAGATAGGATAGATAATAGTATATTTTATCCTAGGTTGCCAAATCCAAATGGACAGGACAGTATAAATGTGATTATTGCACCATAGATTTCATAATTGTTTCATAATTGTTCTTACTTATGTAGTTTCTTATTGTAAGACAAAGAGCCTTTTATTTAGATAAAATGGGGGAATATTGGGGATTAGTCTAGTGTATTGCTATGTATTTAAATGCTAAATTCTGTACTGGAAGACCAGGTTGCCCCAGGAAGAATGAATTCTAATATACCACCAGCTTTGGTTGTGCAAACCTTATTCCATAAGTTAATTAGTCAGCAAAAGGCTAAAGCCTGTGGTTGGGCAGTGGATAAATGTAGGCAGGTTTTCAGCTACCTGATTTGGGGGTTTCAGGTAGAGAAGAGAAGAAAAAGAAAAAAGGGAGACTGAGAAAGGAGGAAGCAGCCATGAGAGGACATGAACCATGAACATGTAGCCAGGAGAAACAGCAAATAAAAAGGGATAAATGGCTTGGATGTAAATTATAATAACTTTGAAATCTGCCAAATCTAAGTTTACAGTTTGTAAACAAAACACTTATCAATGGTTTAGCTAGACTTTATAATTCCATTTACAATCTTCAACAAATGGTGTTGAAAAAACTGCATGTCCAGATGCAAAGGAAGGAAATTAGACCTGAAACTACCACCTTGCAAAAAATAAAAAGCAAACAACAAACATAACAAACAAAACAAAACAAAACAAAACAAAAACTAGTTCCAAATGAATCAAAGACTAAAATACAGAATCAGAATCTGCTAGAAGAAAACATTGGCAGTATCCTACAGGATATAGGTATAAGAACAGATTTTCTAGCCGGGCAGTGGTGGCGCACGCCTTTAATCCCAGCACTTGGGAGGCAGAGGCAGGTGGATTTCTGAGTTCGAGGCCAGCCTGGTCTACAAAGTGAGTTCCAGGACAGCCAAGGCTATACAGAGAAACCCTGTCTCAAAAAACCAAAAAAACAAAAAAACAAAAAAACAAAAACAACAACAACAACAACAACAACAACAACAACAAAAAACAAGAACAGATTTTCTGAACAGGACTCCATTTGCACAAGAATTGAGGCCAACTATTGAGAAGTGAAACTTCATAGAACCAAAAGATTTAAAGAAACAGTTAATCAGGTGAAGGGAAAGCCCACAGAACGAGAAAGAATCTTCACAAACTTTACCTCTGACAGAGGATTGATATCCAGAATATAAAAAAACCCTTCAAAGCCAGAGTTAAAAAAATAGACTCATATAACACGTATGCCAGCGATATTCTGAAAGATAAGAAATGGCTAAGAAATATCTAAAAGAATGTTCATTGTCCTTAGCAATTAGAGAAATGCAAAATAAACAAACTCTTTAAGATTTCATCTTAGTCAAGTCAAAATGGCGAAGATCAACAAAACAATAAATGTTGGAGTGAGTGTGCAAAATTGATCCTCATTTACTGTTGGTGGGGTTGCAGTCTGGTACAGCTAGTCTGGAAGTCAGTTTGTAGACTAATGAAAAGCTAACAATAAATCTACCATATGATCTAGCTATACCATTCCTTAGCACATGCTCAAAGGACTCGCAACCTATCCCACAACTACAAGATTAAGGCACATTTGTTGCTACTTTATTCGCATAGCAAGAAAGGAAAAAAAAAACCCACTAAATATTGCTCAACTGATGAATAGGTAATGAAAATGCATTATGTATACATTATAGAATACTACAGAGCTGTAAATAAAAAAATGAAATCATAAACTTTTCAGTTGAATGGACAGAACTAGAAAAGATTATACTGAATCAGACAACCCAGACCCAGAAAGACAAATGCCATGTCTTTTCTCTTATCTGTGATTTTCAACTTTAAATTCTCAGATGTAAGTACTGATACTAGAGAAAGTAGGAAAGTAAGAAGGAATCATTTAGGAGAAGAACAACAGATAGAGTAATAGCAAAGTACAAATGATATGAAGGGGTATGTATATATATATATGAAGGAGGATAAAATGACAGTAAAAATATCCAAAAGTCATAAGGAATCATATTATTAGTTATATCTCTAAAATATCTGGAGTACAAGTAAGTTGGTATATAAATATACATATACAGTTAAATGAAAATTTCTTACCTAGATTGACAATGCTCCCTCCAAAATACTAGATCATCTAATAACACCAAGCACCAGGTATGAGAAACCCGTTTTTGAGTTGTTGGTTAGGTTTGTTTAAGAGACTTCGAAAACACTGTAAGCTATTTGTATTGCCTTTGGTTGCCCTCATGTGTGGAAGGTAAGTTCCTATTGCTGAAGATACCATGCACTTAGGGCTCTGAGCTGGAACGGATTTGAAAACTTTCTGTCAGAGGACTAGCTTTCATGTACAAGAAGATTCTAAAGAAGAGAAGCAAACAGGAGTCCTATTTTGCTCTGATATCTATGAACCACAACAATGACCATCAACTCAATAGTCTTATAGCTATAATAGCAGCATACATACCAATAGTTCTCTAGTTGGTCTTAAGATACATTCAACAAAAGAAACATTATGCCAGACCAGAAACCAGATTGTATTTATGTATTTGAGAATATACATTTTCATATTTTATATATATATATGAATTTGGAAGACAGCAAGGCAAGGAGGGGTATATAAGAGTGCTTGGATTGAGGAAAGGGAAAAGAAAATAGTGTTATTATAATCACAAAATTAAAAAATATTGAAAAATAGTTTAATGCTGTGGAAAGCCATTCTTTCCATCTACTCTGAGCAGTTCAGAGTAAACATGGAAATGGCAGACAATGCTCTTGGGGAGTGTTTTTGCAGATTTTCCCTTTCTGTATTGCTGATGATTAGCAGAATGTCTTTGGAGTCAAGCACTGAACAGCAAACAGAACTGTAGAAATAGATGGCAAGAGCCACATGATTGGCTTGCTTCCAGATAATATTCATTTATTTTCTATGAAATGACTTACATGGGCTTTAGGGGTAGTTTCTGAGGGAAAATACAAAGGTTTATCTTTCCAATAACAATCTATAAGGTGTATGTGAGGGCATCTTGAGTCCCCACCCTGTAAGTTGCTTAATTTCCTAGTAGAGGACATGGAAAATTACCTGGACTATCAATTCTCTTTTCAGTCATTACAGCTGGAGGTTGTATGACACTTTTGAGTTCTATCTAGTTCTTGTGTCAAAGTTAAATTTGGATAAAAGAATGTATCAAGATGAATAAGAGTGTTTCCTTTCCACAAGAAGATAATATTCTGTGCTGCCACTAGTCTGCTATGAAGTGACATGGACAAGGAGAAGATGCCCTCCCCTTCCCCTTCACCCTCACAATGTGAAGCATTTGGAAGAGCTGGCCCCAGTGTAATGGGAACAGAGGACCTGCCCTGTCCCTCACTGGGTACACTCGATCTCGGGAGCCTGCACCTCACCTATGAACACAGCAGAGCTGGCCCTGGTGGTGAGGGCAGTGGTGAATCAGCCTTGAGTGTCTGAGAACAGTTGTGCTGGTCCAACCCCTTCCTTGCTGCAGCACTCAAGAGAGTGGACCCTGCAGCTCAACTGGGCAGCACAGCACAGCTGGCCCTGGTGGCATGGGAGCAAGTGAGCTGGCTTTGAGAGCATGAGAGCTGGAGAGTTGACCCTGCTTCTTTCTGGCTGAGGCATTAATTAAGCTAGCCAATGCCCTGTTGGAGAGCTTACTCAGGAGGTATGGGCACAGAAGATCTGGTGGGCTGACCCAGTTGTCACCCAGGCCCAGATCAGGGTTTTATTTGGCCCAAGCCAACCACCATCTACCTCGTCTATGGACCACTGGAGTACGTGAAAGCTGCAGAATCTCCATGACACAGGGCAACTACAGGGTATCCAAGATGAGTCCTGGTAAGAATCCAGTATTAATGGTATAGCAGAAGCCAGAAGCCTCAAACCAGATCAACAACTCATTGCAATGAACATTTGCAAGCAAAGATGTGTGAACAAAGGGTATATTGTGGGGCACACTGTGACATACAGCTTCCACAATATAGCTATCTTGTGAGAGGCTCTGCCAGAGCTTCACATATACAGAGGTGGATGCTTACAGTCAACCACTGGATCCTGAGCATGGGGTCCCTGTAACAATGTCATTGATGGAAAGGTGCCTTGTGGTGTTGTTTGAACCACAGAGTCATAAAATATGTGTGGAGTAGTGTATGCATCTTTGATATGGTAAATTAAACAGCAGGCAGATGAGAAGTGACATAAAGTTGTCACAAATATATCAAATGCTATCAATCGTTGGGGTATTCTGAGGTTATATCTACCAGAAAAGACTTATGGAAAATAATGCCATAGAAGTTCTACAAGTTATAGAAATATGTTGTAGACATTTCTGTCTGAGGATGGAAGAATAGACAAGCATTGAATCCTCAGACAGATTTAATTTCGTCTACCTTTCATCTGCCTTTTTATTTGATTTCATCTACTAAAAAGGGAGCAGAAAAGGGGTGACAGTGATGCACGTCTTTAGGTCCAGCACTCAGGAGGCAGAGGTAGGTGGATTTCCGAGTGTGAGGATGGCATGATGGTCTACAGAGTGAGTTCTGGGACAGCCAGGGCCCAGAGAGAAACCTGTCTTGAAAAACAAATATATATAAGATACAATTTGCTAAACGCATGAAACTCAAGAAGAATGAAGACCAAAATGTGGACAATATGCCCCTTCTTAGAATTGGGAACAAAACACCCATGGAAGGAGTTACAGAGACAAAGTTTCGAGCTGTGATGAAAGGATGGACCATCTAGAGACTGCCATATCCAGGGATCCATCCCATAATCAGCTTCTAAACGCTGACACCATTGCATACACTAGCAAGATTTTGCTGAAAGGACCCAAATATAGCTGTCTCTTGTGAGACTATGCCGGGGCCTAGCAAACACAGGAGTGGATGCTCACAGTCAGCTATTGGATGTATCACAGGGCTCCCAATGGAGAAGCTAGAGAAAGTACCCAAGGAGCTAAAGGGATCTGCAACCCTATAGTTGGAACAACATGATGAACTAACCAGTACCCCGGAGCTCTTGTCTCTAGCTGCATATGTATCGAAAGATGGCCTAGTCGGCCATCACTGGAAAGAGAGGCCCATTGGACTTGCAAACTTTATATGCCCCAATATAGGGGATTGCCAGGGCCAAAAGAATGGGAAAGGGTGGGTAGGGAAGTGGGGGGCGGTACGGGGGACTTTTGGGATAGCATTGGAAATGTAATTGAGGAAAATATGTAATAAAAAATGCAAAAAAAAAGGAAAAAAAAGAAAAACAAATATAAAACAAGGAGAAGAAGAAGAAGAAAAGGACATCTATGTTCTGATTAATATAATATAATTAATTGATAAATTACCAGAGTACATGGTAATTTATAGTATTTATATATCTAACATATCTCTACTAAAAAGAGATATGTTGGATATTTCTATGAAAGAGGATTTCTAATGTTGTTTTATTTTTCTTTTATGATGCTCATGGTAGAACTCAGAAACTTGCACATGTTAGATAACTGCTATTCCATTGAAAGGAAGAAGCAATGAGGCATAATGGAAGACAAGGTAGGTGGTAAGGCAAAATACAATATTGAGGCATTACTTCAGATCCTCGAATTTGGCAAGAGTGGGGACACAGTTCCAGATTATGTAAATGAGGTTTGAATTGAATATGAAGGAGGAAACAACCATGAAAGATAATACAGGCCATGACTTTGAAAAATGCAGTCAATAATAGAGAGTGTAGGAAATGCTCATGGATTTAATAGGGAAAATCAGCTATGTTGCCTAAAGCCAAACTTATGGTCTTCAATGGTTTTAGAACATGGGAAATGAATAAGCCACAGCAAGGTTTGAGTATGTGGTAAAATGATTATATGATGCCATAATGACTGTCAAAACTGAGGTGTGATACACAATTGGAAATGGTAATAGTGTCTCTAAAAGGAAAGATACTTCATTATAAGAGGTTGCAGAAGCAATTGTACATCAAAGGGACCAAACCAGTGTAGGCTGTGGCAAAGGAAAATAGAAAATGAATAAAATATCCTTTAAGCTTCCAGAAAGATGAGAAAAATTTTATGTGTGATGTACACTACTGATTGTCATCTTGAGAGTATCTATAATCTTAAAGGAGTCTAGCTTCTAGGGTGTATCTCTGAGAGAGTTTCTAGGTTAGATTAACAGGCTTGAGAAGAACCTCTGTAAAATTAGGCATCATCACCCCATGGAGCAAGGCCTCAGGATGAGAAAAAAGGGAGAAAGCAATCTAAATTGTAATGTTCGACTCTCCCTGTTTCTGGCCTGCAGACACAAAGTTGCCTCACACTCCTGCTGGGTTTCCCCACCATGATGGACTGCACCCTCACACTGTGAGCCAAAATAAAACTTTCCTTCTCTATGTTTCTTTTTTGTCAGGTATTTTTTGTCACAGAGATGAGATGTGAAAATAATATAGAATATTTTACAGAGATGTTGGTCCATGGCAGTGATAAATATCAGCATGCTGTTCTTAGGCTTTGGAATTGGTTCATGAGAGAAATGCAGGAGAATTTGGAGGTTTAGACTAAAAATCTCTTGAACACTGCAGGCATGGCTCACTGGGCAATCATGGTGGAGATTTAGAAGAAATGAACATGGAGAGAAAGTGAGACAGTGAGGCTGGGATCATGGAGTTTCAGAAGGAAACAGCACTCTCTAAGGTACTGGGATAGGCATCACTCACGTGCTGTTTTGGACAATAATGTGACTACATTCTGTCAGCTCAGGATCTTGAGCAAAGTTGAATTTAAAAGAAATCAGATAACCTGTGAATAAAATTTCAAGAAGGATAGCACTCAGCTGGGTCAGGTTACTGCTTGCTGTTCCCATCTAGGTCCTCAGGCAGATCAAAACAGGTGGAGCTAGGTGAGATGTAAAGTTTGAGAAAAGCAGAGTGCGGTCAAAGCCTCTGTGATTGTGTTTGATATTGTGAACAATAACAAGAGGAACATTTTATTCTGTACTCAGGTAATATGACAGGGACCCTGGAAACTAGCCACCATAATCAGTGCCATATTTTTGTGAAAAAGCCCATTCACTTTAGAGTGTAAACTAAGAATGCACCTGAAGAGGTTCTTTGCTCAAAATCAAATACCTAGGAAAGTGTTTCCTCAGGGTCAGCACACACAGGGGATGCCACTGTAGTCAGCCATGCTGAGCTGGCAGAAGGACATTGTAATGGTTTTGTAGGCATGTAAGATACTATAGTTCCAGAGAGTTGCTGAGGCCCACCAAGGAGAGGCCTGCATGGAGCTCTGAAGGCTGAAACCTTACTCACAGTGGTGGCCTGAAGGTGTTGAGGATTCAAGAACTGGCATCTTATCCTCAACAGAATCACAGAGAAAAGCTATAGGTAGAGAGTGAAGCCAGCCCTGGAGACAGACTTTTAGACGGGCACTACTGTATCCAGTTTTCATAGGTGCTGGGGATCCCATTTCAGGTGATTACATTTATAGAGCAGGCTCTTTACCCACTGAGCCATCTCTCCAAACCCTCATGACATACCATCATAAAGTGAACATGCCAACAAAGCTTGTTGTACTTGTAAGACAAAATGAAAACTGTAACATAGAGGCATCATCAGAGAATGCATGTCTTGAGGGGTTTACCATGTGCAACAGGGAAACAGATTAACAGAAAAGGTATATGTGATAGTGCAGTCATGAACAGAGTGAGGGTACCACTGACAATTAGCAGAAGTTCTCCATTATATCAGAGGTGGAGACAGAATGGCAACCCCTGAGAAGATGCAGTACTGTAAATTACTTATCAGATCTCTGTGAATCATTTTTTTTTTTTTTATCATACTTAGGTTTTCTTCTAAAGGAGTTGGGGATGTCAGAAACTGGATGCCGTTAAGGATGTGAGAACAGCAGTTCAGAGTCCAAATCTTATGAAGGATTTTACATCACTCAGAAATTTTAAACAAATTAATTGAATTGTTGTTTGTTATTACAGAGACTCTATAGAGACTGTGCAAGCATGTGTGATATAGAAGTTAGACAATTATCCTAAAATTTTGTAGAAAAATAAATTGTTTTTTTAAATATAATATTCATTCCTTTTGATACTTAACTATATTTAATTTAGCTATAGCAACCTTCCCAAACTTTTTGTTGGTAATTTTAATATATGGCATAATACATAATTTCAACTTTGTTTCAGTATTCATTTAAAAATGAAAAGAACACTGTTATGCATGACCACAGTACTAGCATAATTGGCTCATTAAGTGAACCTCATGTTTTATTCAAAGTGGAAATGATAATGGGTCACAGCAAGATCCACACAGAGTCACACTAAGACCAGAATCCTTCCTTTGGAGGAATTTGCTTATTTATCAAGGAGATAGCAAAGACGATACTATGTGTCTGAGCCAATTCAAGGGGTTTGACAAGCTTTCCTAACTTGTGGACATGGTGCGGGGACACAGGTTGGATATAAAGACATTATTGAAACAATTGTAGAATTATTGGAAAGAAGTTTATGTGAATGTGTGTGCATACATGTTCATGTCATCTACTTATGTGTGCTATGTAGGCCAGAGGACAACCTTGAGAATCATTGCTTGGGTGTTGTCCACTTTAGTTTTGTTAAAAAGTCTCTTATTGAAACGAAGTTTGCAATAGGCCAGGCTGAGCTGGCTATCAAATCTCAGGGTTCTATGTGTCTCTGGAATCTAAGCACTAGGATTACAAGCGCTCATACTTTCAAGCAAGGATTTTACTGACTGAACCATTTTTCAAGCCCCAATTTCTACATTTAGTCACTGTGTATTTTGGGCATTAAACTTGTGTCAGTAGGCTTGTATGATCAGTGCCTTTACCAACTAAGTCCTTTCCATGGGCCCATCCTTTATTGCTTATCCAAAAGCTCTTTTCTAAGAGAAAAGTTACTGTACACAGGTAAGTTCACAACAGACCACAAGTATTGTGTGGGTTTCATAGCAAAGGGGCTGCAACTCAATGTTATATGAATGTGTCCAGAAAGGCAGTGTTCAGGGTCCCTTCTTTCTCAGTAGACTGCTTTAAAGAGTCTAGGTGCACCTAAACACCAAGGAATGAGGAAAGAAGAAGCTATACCATGAAAGAATCTGTGTAAGAATTGGAAAGAGTCTTTACTAGCTACTTTATCATTGTTTAGAGAAAATAGTCACAAAATCAGATTGACCCAAGAAGGAAGGGTTTATTTTTGACTTCAGTTCAAGGGATGCAGGGTCAAGTCATGGCTGTAGGGTGTTGGGAGCTGGTCACACTGCATTTGCAGTCAGGAAATAGAAGTGGATGCTGGGTCTCAGCTCATGTTCTACTTCATTCACTCTAGACGCAAGCCCACAGGATGGTACTCATCAGTTAACCCTCTTTAGAAATATTATTATCCACACCCTGAGGTGTTCCTTCTGGATGGTTCTTGCCAAGTTAATAATGAAGATTAACCAACACATTCTCAAAATGGGAAAGCTTAGGTGCTGTGGTAATCCTCTTCTGAAATTTGTCCATGGAAATATATAATTAGACCATCTGTTAAGCCTTGACAAATAGCATTTCAAACAGTATTAGCACTTTTAGCAATAAAGCTTTGGCTGAAGGTATGAATGAATTTAATATTTTTCTTGAATTTAGAGCATACTTTTATTGTGTTTATAAGATTACCTATAATGGGGCTGGTGATAGGGCTCAGTGGAAAAGGTGCTTGCTGGTGAGCATGATGACCTGAGTTCAATCCACAGGACCCACATAGTAGAAGGAGAGAACAGAATCCTGTAAGATTTCTTCAGACCCCCATTCACACATCATGGCATGTGTGTCACTCACTAAGATAAAAGCAAAAACCTAAAATGTCACTAAAGATTTCATATAAATACATAGTGAATGCATGTGAAATACAAAGATTTCACATAAATACAGTGCTTTAGCCCCAAAGCACTGCTACAACTTAATAGGAGGTTCGCTGAGCATCTTGCCTACCTGGATCTTGTTTTTGCTGATTTACATCCAGGTGTTTTCTGACTGCCTTCAAGTCTTCCTGAAATTGTCCTTATGTATGTATAAATTCTCACCTCTTCGCTTGCCCTTCCCTCTTGTTAATCTCATTTATTTCTTTAGCCAGGCCCAACCACACTCTCATGTTGTCCGTACATACCTGAGTTTATCTATTGACATAGAATCTAGGAAACACAACTGAGGGAAAACACATGATATTTATATATTAATGGCTGCCTTAAATTTCAGCTGTGACTATCACCTTTAGTTCCATACAAGAGAATTTTCCAATTTCCAGAGTCACCTGAATGGGAGCCATGTAATTTAATTTTTAGGTACTCAGTGGGTATTTCTGATCTGAGGCATCATTTCTTGAGAATTTCTTGAGAAGTGAGTGCAGGCTCTTGAGTTTGGATGACTAGGTAACATCTAAGCTTTTTTTTTTTTTTTTCAGTGTCTAATTTTTAAGCATTCTGTAAAGTGGTTTTCAGCTTCCCTGACTTCAAAGAGACCAATTTTCCAGTAATTCAATCCAAGGATAATTATGCTTTAGCCCCAAAGCACTGCTACAACTTAATAGGAGGTTCGCTGAGCATCTTGCCTCCCTGGATCTTATTTTTGCTGATTTGCATCCAGGTGTTTTCTGACTGCCTTCAAGTCTTTCTGAAATTTTCCTTCTTTCGAACTCAAGACCCTCGTATTGAATATGTCTCAAGATCATCCATACCTTTTGAGGTTTGTGTTCTGGCATAATATTTGTCCATTTTCTTGGCAGAAATTTGGTTCTCAGGTTAACCCACCTTCAGAGAATGCCAGTAAATATTTCAATTCCTCATAGTTTGAACATCTAGTAATCAATTGCACTTCCTATAAATGCGCATAGCCTTTACAAATGATAATTTTATAGTTTAGTAAAAATGTAACTCAGAATATCATAACATCTAACAAATACTTAAAAACCGTTCTTTAATAAATGAATCAATTTTGAATATCCTTTGGCTTGTAGGCAGGATAAAACCAGTAGGAACAGACATAAGCAGAGAAATGCAGGGTGAGATGACAAAGATTTGGGAAAGTGTTTGTGATTAGTGAGCAGTTTAAACATACATTTAGGTGGGGTTACGGGAATTCCACTCTGAGAAAGGCATGATTTTTCTGATGTCACTCACTACAACACTATCAAGACATTATTATTCAACATGTGGACCAAACATTCCTGAGAAGAAGCATACAGGGAGGGACTGAAGATGGCTCAGTGGTTGAAAGTGTTTACCCTGTCAGCATGAGAACTAGGGTTTGGATCCCCAGCACCCACATAAATGCCTGGTGGATGTGGTTGTCTACATATAGTTCCAGCCTATAAAGGTGGAGAGAGTGGATCCCAGAGAAATCTGAGTTGCAAAGCTAGCCACTTACGTGAGCTCTGTATTTGATGGGGAGTCCCTGATCAATCAGTAAAGTAAAAGAGTGATAGAGGGTGATTTTTCAATACCAGTCTCCTACTTTCACATGCATTTAAACATATATGCCCCAAAACATGTAAAATATGCACATATATATGCTAAATACATACACACATGTACACAGGAAAATGGAAAAAAAGAGAGAAAAGGCATAAAGGCATGCAGGAGAATGGTGCTTATATTTTGTGCACCATAACCGGTATGGGGTATCTTTTTTTATATTGTCCCAATCAATCTTGATAGCAGCCTTAGGGAGAGACAGTATAAGATGCAGGTAAGGAAACTTCAGGTATAGAGGTGGAATATCTGCCATGGTTAAATTGCTGCTGCTGATCTGTACAGCAGTAATTCACACTGACAGATATTTGTCTTTTCTACTGCATCCAATACAAACTGTGAAGTGGATAGTGATGGCAATGTCTCGAGATAGAGAAGACAGCACTGTGACAAGGAAGCTATAACTATTTTTGCATGAATTTTGCAACAAATGGTTATTTGCTTTTAATGGAAATTTCTCAAGATTAAAATATTGGATTTCTGGAACCCTTGTGAGTTCAAAGCAGACACTTCAATTTAAGAAGTCATGGGCACTTACAATCTTGTCAGCTATCAAGTAAGATGGAGCAGGTTGCTCAAAGCATTTTCTTAACACCTGGAAAGGCAAAGGTTGTTTTCTATAGCTCCGTGGCTGCCCCTGGGTACGAGGGTGGTAAATTTTCTTGATCTTAAGAGTTTCAGGTGACAAGATTTCATCACGATGGGAAAACGTCTCTTAACCTCTAAGTGCTTTGGGTTCAGTGGAATCTTTGTGGGATGCTTACACCTGCAGGCTCAGGCCATGGGAAGTTAGTGGCTGGCTGGTGGAAGGCTGTGACAGCTCTCTACATCCATTCCCTTATCTTCTGATTACACTGCTTTTTAGAAGCTGTCTCTAGGGTAAATCTCTTCAATTGATTTTGCTGTCAGGAGTCAGTTCAAGTTCATGGGAAGGGAGATTCGTACCTCACCGGCTAAGTGCTTTAGCGATTTGCCCTACGTGGTAAATTATGGGCTTTATCAGCTTGGAGCTGGTTAATTTCCTGAACAGGGTGAAAATTATACCATTTGTGCCAACAGTTGATCTTCGCATTTCAGTCACTGAGGAGTGACTTTAGGAAATGTAGTAAAAATGTCCAAGTCCGGGACTGAATTTTTAATGTTACTGGAAATTTCTGCCACTCTGGCTACATTCTACACTCTATTAATCTGACTTGCTTTACAGCCTGACTCTACTATTGCCTCCAATTTCTTTAAGGAAGTATGAGGGTTTGATAAAAATAGTTACACTATAAATAGTGTTAGTCTTGGTTCTTAATGTGTGTGATTATATTATGTCTTGAAAATAAAACAATGTTGTGATAAGTGACAGAAAAAGGCTGTGTCCTCATCCCATAGTTGGGTTCCCATCCCATAGCTGAGAGAAAGCACTATTTCCAAGATTCTAGTGTGACTACTAGAAAGAGGCAATCACTCACCATCACCCCAGTCTTTATTGAACTCAAACAAGCCTCACTGAACTTCTCAAAGTAATAACTGTTCCTTAAAAATTATTTCACTCTGATCTCTAAACAATGTCAGTCATATGACTAACTGGTTTTCTCTTTTCTAAATCAATTTATTTTAGAAGGTATGGAAAGGTTTTCTAGCAAATTTTCTAGTTGAGAATTGAAGAGGTCTTCTGGCAGTCCCCCATCGCACCATTCTTACCTATGGATACTCTTCAAAATCCAGAGGACTATGTTCTCACAATAGCCCCTTAGCACTTCTCTGAATGATAGAGAAGCAGATTACTCCCAGACTTATTCCAAACTGCCTTGGCTTCTGGCCATTTGCCCTTCTCCTCTTTGACTTGCTCCATCTTGCCCACAGCTTCTCGACTAATGATAATTGGAAGGTAGGTATGGCATGCTCATAGTTTGGAAACAGCTGATTCACAGCTAGACATCCATACATTTTGGGGAATAGACGTAACTTAGTGGCAAAGATTCAGAGATGTTTCCTGAAAGAAGTGTTTTGATTTGAACCCAGGTAGAGATCAAGGGTAGGAACAAAGGCTTGGCAGAATGAGATTGAAGAGATCTGATGGCAGAACCCAAGAGAGAGCAGTGCAGCACTGACCATGGTAGAGGATGAGAAAGAGGAAGACTGCAGGAGGTGGGCCACATGATGAAGGGCTCTTTTCAATTTTAGTTTATGTTGCCAAAGAATTTGTTTTTTTTTTATTTCTAAAAAAGCTAGGGTGTCATTTAATAGTCTTTCCTAAAACCGTAGTTCCGAACCATTCATTTCCATTTCCATCTTAAAGCATTGCTCTTTGTTAAGCAAGTAGCCTTTTCTGAGAACAAATTGTAAGGCAGAGGCTCATTCTTCACACTGCCTCTCATGGGGTGAGACTGGAGCCTTAGTACATTTAACCTTAGACCTTTACCCAGTGATCAAGTCACCTTTGAAAGTGTTTCTTGTATTTGAAGACTCTCCTTCCTTTACCTACAAATCAATTGAATGAATCATTGCAAAAATCTTAGCACTGGCACTGCCTTACATAAAAGCCCTTAACAACCTTTCCTTACTGTGATCCTTGAGCCCCAGTGTCTGTCTAGCTTGCTTCCCTCAGGTTCAGTGTCAGGCCTTACTGACTTGATCGTTGACATTCCTTACCCAGTAATGCCTGTTTTCTGAGGCATTTCCTTCTATCCAGCTGTCTTTCCCCTACTAGATTACAGCCTCCTCAGCCCATCCTCAGGCACTTATTTCCAGCTTCCTACTTAGAGCAGTGTGTCTCGGCTTCTCTCCATTGTTTGCTTATATCCTTAGTCATATTTTTATGAAGCTAGATGGGGGATGTGTTTTGCTGTAGATGGAGCCACATGTGACTAGAACTCTATTTCTTCTTTCGATGCATGTTTCTGGAACTTGTCTGGTACAACAGGAGAGTTAGCAAAGACTCTGTTGAACATCTTTATTGTTGGTTCACTCTCTTCCCACATTCTCCTCTTCAGTCTCAAGAGCTCAGGCTCCTCCAGGGTCTTCCTTGCCAGGGGCTCCTTATGCTCTCATATATATTTTTTAATCTGTTGCTTTCTTTAAAAAAATCCATGGCTTTTCTTTCTTTCTTTCTTTCTTTCTTTCTTTCTTTCTTTCTTTCTTTCTTTCTTTCTTTCTTTCTTTCTTTCTTTCTTTCTCTCTCTCTCTCTCTCTCTCTCTCTCTCTCTCTCTCTCTCTCTCTCTCTCTCCCTTCCTTCCTTCCTTCCTTCCTTCCTTCCTTCCTTCCTTTCTTTCTTTCTCTCTTTCTCTCTTTCTCTCCCTCTCTCCCTCTCTCTCTCTCCCTCCCTCCCTCCCTCTCTCTCTCCCCCCCCTCTTTCTTTATTCATGTATTTAACTTATTCACTTTACATCCTAATCGCAGTGCCCCCACTCATCCCAGCTCCCTCTCACCACCTCCCCTTCTCTTATAAGGGAGAGCACTCCCGGGGTACCAACATATCTTGGCACGTCAAGTCAGCACAAGTCTAGGTGCATCCTCTCTCACTGAGGCCTGACAGGGGCTCACTTAGGGGAACAGGAGGACTTCTTCCTTTTAAGACTAAAACATATATAAGATCAAGCCAGCCAAAATCTCATTAAGAAGGTGAAGGATCCCATTTTTATTTTCTTCTTTCACTTAAACTTTCCTTATACTATCAGCTGTGCCCTTATGATCTCTCTACTCTTCTTTCCCTGGGAATTGCCAGGTCTCAGATCTGTGTCCTGTCTTTCTAACATTCACTTCTCCCTTGGAAGTCAAGTGTATTTTTCTAAGAAATGAGTGGACTTACAGCATAGTGGTTAAAACCCTTGCTATGTAAGTATGTGGACTGTAGCTCAGAACTAGAGAATACATGTAAATGCCCAGTAGTAGGGAGGTTTGCCTGTGATTCCAGCCTTGGAAGGTGGAGACAGTGGATTCCCAGCGCAAGCTGTCTAGTAAGGCTAGCTATATTGGGAAGCTCTGGTTTAACTGGGAGACTCTGTGCCAGGGACCAAGATGGAAGAGTGACATTTTCCTGACACCAACCTTGGTCCTACAAATGTCTGTGCAAAGATATGCATGTATACCCTGAACATGAATGCTCACATATGTGCAATACACACACACACACACACACACACACACATGCATATCACACAAACATGGAAAATATAAAAAGCAAATAAAACAGAAATATTCTTCAACACGTGTTCTATCATAAACCTTGTTCTACCTCTATCCCCAAGATATCTAAGAGGAACTCCGAACATTTCCTTCTCTTCCTTCTTTTTCATTTCTTCACTTCCTCTTTTACATTCCTCTGATCCTATGCTGTGGGGAAAAGCTCCTTAGATGTATCTAGAAACTTTCTTCCTTGCCTGTTTCTAGTAAAGTGATATCTTTCTAGTCTGCATGATTGAACCTTTATCTCTAACTTAGTTATCCACAGACAATTAACAGTAGTATTTAGAGTTAACCTTCCAGAAAGCATAGAAATTTGGTTAAGTGACACCCATGTGTCAAACTTTGTTCTTTGTGTATTTTGTGTAGATGGTCATTCAAGACACCTGACCTTGAAATTGAACATATGAATTGGCTTTTTCTTTCATTTACCCATTGTTCTGATTGTGCTGGATATGTGTCCTTGCTTTAGTTGACAGCCCTTGTGTTTTGCTTGTATGAAGTATGCTTCTGTTAGTTCCATTCTCTTCCTTCTTTGTTTAGGTATTTTCTGTAGTGTACAAGTACTGCCTTCCTTGTAAAACTTTCCTGGAATGCCACTCAAAAGAATTATTAGAATCTGCTCTCATTGGTGCTGCCTTTTATAGGATTTATAAAAAACCAAAACTTACCAAAAAAATAAAATCAATCTCTCTCTCTCTCTCTTTCTCTCTGTATACATATATGTAATATATTAAAATATGTATGTATTATTATGTTATTTTTTAAATTTATGAATAAGACTAAATTATAGTGAGAAACATGTTGAAAACAAAAGCTGTATCTTAAAATTGTTTTCTTTATATTGCCTTTTTAAGCGTGTGTGTGTATATATGTGTATGTGCATGCCAGAGCATGTGTGTAGATTAGAAGTCAACCTACAGGATTCTGTTCTCTCTTTACTCAATGTGTGCCCTAAAGATTAAACTCAGGCGTTAAGGCTTGGCAACACTTTTACTTACTAACCTATCACACAGCTCACGTTCTGTCATTTATCTTATTCATTGTTGAAAACTAGAGGACATGGCAAAAGATTTGACTTCTTTTTTTGTAATGTTAACCACTTTTAAATTTTAATATTTAACTTTTTATTGGTTTGTTGTGAATCTCACATCATGCACCCCAATCCCACTCATCTCACCTTCTATTCATACTCTCCCTCCACCCTTGAACCTCTCTCCCAACAGAGAAAATAATCTCATTGTGAAAGCTATAGTGGGCCACAGTGTGAAAAACAGTATACCCTTTTGTCCACATTTCTTTTTTCTTTTCTTTATTAGAAATTTTCTTTATTTACATTTCAAATGTTATCCCCTTTTCTGATTTTTCCTTTGAAAACCCCTGATCCCCAACATGCTCCCCCTGCTCACCAACCTACCCAATCATGCTTCCTGGTAATGGCATTCTCCTACATTGGGGAATCCAGCTTTCACAGGACCAAGGGCCGCTCCTCCCATTGATGACCTACAAAGCCATCCTCTGCTACATATGCTGCTGGAATCATGGGTCCCTCCATGTGTACCCTTTTGTTAGTGGCTTATTCCCTGGGAGCTCTTGGGGTACTGGTTGATTCATATTGTTGTTCCTCTTATGGGGCTGCAAACCCCTTCAGCTCCTTGGGGCCTTTATCTAGCTCCTCCATTAGGGACCTTGTGCTTAGTCCATTGGTTGTCTGAACATACACCTCTGTATTTGTCAGGCACAGACAGAGTCTCTCAAGAGAAAGTTATATCAGGCTCCTGACAGCAAACTCTTGTTGGCATTCAAAATGTTTTCTGGGTTGCTAAATGTAATGGGATGGATCTGCAGGTGAGGCAGTCTTTGATGGCATTTCCTTCAGGCTCTGCTCCACACTTTGTCTCTGTATCTTCTCCCATGGGTATTTGGATCCCTTTTCTTTTCTTTTCTTTTCTTTTCTTTTCTTTTCTTTTCTTTTCTTTTCTTTTCTTTTCTTTTCTTTTCTTTTCTTTTCTTTTCTTTTCTTTTTTAATTTTTTATTAGATATTTTCTTCCTTTACATCTCAAATGCTATCTCAAAAGTCCCCTATACCCTCCCTCCTCCCTGCTCCCCTACCCACCCACTCCCAGTTCTTGGCCCTGGCATTCCCCTGTACTGGGGCATATAAAGTTTGCAAGACCAAGGGGACTCTCTTCCCAATGATGGCCGACTAGGCCATCTTCTGATCCATATGCAGCTAGAGACACAAGCTCTTGGGGTAATGGTTAGTTCATATTGTTGTTCCACCTATAGGGTTTCAGACCCCTTCAGCTCTTGGGTACTTTCTCTTGCTTCTCCACTGGAGGCCCTGTGTTCCATCATATAGATGATTGTGAGCATCAACTTCTGTATTTGCCAGGCACTGGCAAAGCCTCAGGCAACAGCTATATCAGGGTCCTTTCAGCAAAATCTTGCTGGCATATGCAATAGTGTCTACGTTTGGTGGCTGATTATGGTATGGATCCCAGGGTGGGGCAGTCTCTGAATGGTCCATCCTTTCATCTTAACTCCAAACTTTGTCTCTGCAACTCCTTCCATGGATATTTTATTCCCTATTCTAGGGAAGAATGAAGTATACACGCGATGGTCTTCCTTCTCGATTTTCTTGTGTTTTGGAAGTTGTATTTTGGGTATTATAGGTTTCTGTGCTAATATCCACTTATCAGTGAGTGCATATCAAATGACTTCTTTAGTGATTGGGTTACCTCATTCAGGATGTATCCTCCAGATACATCCATTTGCCCAAGAATTTCATAAATTCATTGTTTTTAATAGCTGAGTAGTACTCCATTGTGTAAATGTACCACATTTTCTGTATCCTATTCCTCTGTTGAGGGACATCTGGGTTCTTTTCAGCTTCTGGCTATTATAAATAAGACTGCTATGAACATAATGGAGCAGGTGTCCTTGTTACCAGTTGGAACATTTTCTGGGTATATGCCAAGGAGAGGTATTGCTGGATATTCCAGTAGTACTATGTCCAGGTTTCTGTGGAACCGCCAGATTGTTTTCAAGAGTGGTTGTACCAGCTTGCAATCCCACCAGCAATGGAGGTGTGTTCCTCTTTCTCCACATCCTCGCCAGCATCTGCTGTCACCTGAATTTTTGATCCTAACCATTGTGACTGGTGTGAGGTGGAATTTCTGGGTTGTTTTGCATTTCCCTGATGATTAAGGATGTTGAACATTTTTTCAAGTGCTTCTTAGCCCTTCGGTATTCCTAAGTTGAGAATTCTTTGTTTAGCACTCTACCCCATTTTTTTCATGGGGTAATTTGAATTTCTGAAGTTCAGTTTCTTGAGCTCTTTGTATATATTGGATATTAGTCCCCTATCAGATTTAGGATTGGTAAAAATTCTTTACCAATTTGTTGCAGGCCTTTTTGTCTTATTGACAGTATCTTTTGCCCTACAGAATCTTTGCAATTTTATGAGGACCCATTTGTTGATTCTTTATCTTACAGCACAGGCCATTGCTGTTCTGTTTAGGAATTTTTCCCCTGTGCCCATATCTTCGACAGTTTTCCCCACTTTCTCCTCTATAAATTTCAGTGTCTCTGGTTTTATGTGGAGTTCTTTGATCCACTTAGACTTGTGCTTTGTACAAGGAGATAAGAATGGAACAATTCGCATTCTTCTAAATGATAACAGCCAGTTGTGCCACAACCATTTGTTGAAAATGCTGTCATTTTTCCACTGGATGGTTTTATCTCTCTTGTCAAAGATCAGGTGACCGTAGGTGTGTAGGTTCATTTCTGGGTCTTCAACTCTATTCCATTGATCAACCTGTCTGTCATTGTACCAGTACCATGCAGTTTTTATCACAATTGCTCTGTAGTACAGCTTGAAGTCAGGCATGGTAATTCCACCAGAGGTCCTTTTATTGTTGAGAATAGTTTTTACTATCCTAGGTTTTTTGTTATTCCAGATGAATTTGCAAATTGCCCTTTTTTTTTTTTTTTTTTTTTTTTCGAGACAGGGTTTCTCTGTATAGCTCTGACTGTCCTGGAACTCACTTTGTAGACCAGGCTGGCCTCGAACTCAGAAATCCGCCTGCCTCTGCCTCCCAAGTGCTGGGATTAAAGGCGTGTGCCACCACTGCCCGGCTTATGTTCATGTTTAAAAGCAGTTGAAGAGACCTGGTAGGCAATCGCGGTGTTGGGCATTTGACTTGATCCAACTATAGGGTAAATATGCCATAATATACTATTGCTTGGTCAACTGTGAAGTTAGAACAAAACAACACATTCAAAACAATATTGCAAAAGCTGTGCAGGCATTTCAGGCTTGTGACCTCCATTGAACTGACCGATCCTACTGTCAGACATCTGGTTGTCTGCTTTTCTAACTTTGCACTCCCAGAGCTCTCTGTATAATATATATCACATGTCACAGAGATCTGGCCTCTAAAAAGTGTTCACTTTTTTTTTCTTAATATTTTTATATTACGTATTTTCCTCAATTATATTTCCGATGCTATCCCAAAAGTCCCCCATACCCTCCCCTCCCACTTCCCTACCCACCCATTCCCATTTTTTGGCCCTAGTGTTCCCCTGTACTGGGGCATATAAAGTTTGCATGTCCAATGCATACTTTGCAAAGAGTTTGTCCATGCAAACTCTTTGCAGTGATGGCCGACTAGGCCATCTTTTGATACATGTGGGAAGCCACATGTGCTGTTGCAGAGTGGCACAGGCTTCTGCTGGCCACCACGCATACATAGGCAGGAAAGTTTTTTGCCAAGATGAGGTTTTGAGAATTGACCAAAATTGACCAATCAGAAGAGAGAGAAATTGACCAATCAGAAGAGAGAGAAAGTAACCAATCAGAAGAGAGAGAAAGTAACCAATCAGATAAGAGAGAAAGTAACCAATCAGATAAGAGAGAAAGTAACCAATCAGAAGAGAGAGAAAGTAACCAATCAGATAAGAGAGAAAGTAACCAATCAGATGTAAGAATGCAAATGAGGTTGTAAGTATCAACCAAACACAACACAATCCAGGTGTGAGACACGCCTCTCCTAGGCCTATATAAAGCAGCACCAGGGCTGGGCTGAGGGTCTTTTCGCCTCTGCAATCAAGCTCTCCCAATAAACGCGTGCAGAAGGATCCTGTTGCAGCGTCGTTCTTGCTGGTCGAGTCGGACGCGTGCAAGAGATACATATGCAGCTAGAGTCAAGAGCTCCGGGGTACTGGTTAGTTCATAATATTGTTCCACCCATAGGGTTGTGGATCCCTTCAGCTCCTTGGGTACTTTCTCGAGCTCCTCCATTGGGGGCCCTATGATCCATCCAATAGCTGACTGTGAGCAACCACTTCTGTGTTTGCTAGGCCCCGGCCTAGTCTCACAAGAGACAGCTATATCAGGGTCCTTTCAGCAAAAGCTTGTTAGTTTATACAATGGTGTCATAGTTTGGAGGCTAATTATGGGATGGATCCCTGGATATGGCAGTCTCTAGATGGTCCATCCTTTTGTCTCACCTCCAAACTTTGTCTCTGTAACTCCTTCCACGGGTGATTGTTTCCAATTCTAAGAAGGGGCAAACTGTCCACATTTCGGTCTTTGTTCTTCAGTTTCATGTGTTTTACAAATTGTCTCTTATATCTCGGGTATACTAAGTTTCTGGGCTAATATCCACTTATCAGTGAGTAAATATTATTTGAGTTCTTTTGTGATTGTGGTACCTCACTCAGGATGATGCCCTCCAGGTCCAACCATTTGCCTAGGAATTTCATAAATTTATTCATTCTTTTTAATAGCTGAGTAGTACTCCATTGTGTAAATGTACCACATTTTTTGTATCCATTCCTCTGTTGAGGGGTATCTGGGTTCTTTCCAGCTTCTGGCTATTATAAATAAGGCTGCTATGAACATGGTGGAGCATGTGTCCTTCTTACCGGTTGGGACATCTTCTGGATATATGCCCAGGAGAGGTATTGCGGGATCCTCCTGTAGTACTATGTCCAGTTTTCTGAGGAACTGCCAGACTGATTTCCAGAGTGGTTGTACAAGCTTGCAATCCCACCAACAATGGAGGAGTGTTCCTCTTTCTCCACATCCTCGCCAGCATCTGCTGTCACCTGAATTTTTGATCTTAGCCATTCTGACTGGTGTGAGATGGAATCTCAGGGTTGTTTTGATTTGCATTTCTCTGATGATTAAGGATGTTAAACATTTTTTCAGGTGCTTCTTTGCCATTCGGTATTCCTCAAGTGAGAATTCTTTGTTTAGCTCTGAGCCCCATTTTTTAATGGGGTTATTTGATTTTCTGGAGTCCACCCTCTTGAGTTTTTTATATATATTGGATATTAGTCCCCTATCTGATTTAAGATAGGTAAAGATCCTTTCCCAATCTGTTGGTGGCCTTTTTGTCTTATTGACGGTGTCTTTTGCCTTGCAGAAGCTTTGCAGTTTTATGAGGTCCCATTTGTCAATTCTCAATCTTACAGCACAAGCCATTGCTGTTCTATTCAGGAATTTTTCCTTGTGCCCATATCTTCAAGGCTTTCCCCCACTTTCTCCTCTATAAGTGTCAGTGTCTCTGGTGTTATGTGGAGTTCCTTGATCCACTTAGATTTGATCTTAGTAGAAGGAGATAGGAATGGATCAATTCGCATTCTTCTACATGATAACAACCAGTTGTGCCAGCACCATTCCTTGAAAATGCTGTCTTTTTTCCACGGGATGGTTTTAGCTCCCTTGTCGAAGATCAAGTGACCATAGGTGTGTGGGTTCATTTCTGGGTCTTCAATTCTATTCCTTTGGCCTACTTGTCTGTCACTATTCCAGTACCATGCAGTTTTTATCACAATTGCTCTGTAGTACAGCTTTAGGTCAGGCATGGTGATTCCACCAGAGGTACTTTTATCCTTGAGAAGAGTTTTTGCTATCCTAGGTTTTTTGTTATTCCAGTTGAATTTGCAGATTGTTCCTTCTAATTTGTTGAAGAATTGAGTTGGAAATTTGATGGGGATTTCATTGAATTTGTAGATTGCTTTTGGCAAGATAGCCTTTTTTGCAATGTTGATCCTGCCAATCCATGAGCATGGGAGATCTTTCCATCTTTTGAGATCTTCTTTAATTTCTTTCTTCAGAGACTCGAAGTTTTTATCATATAGATCTTTCATTTCCTTAGTTAGAGTCACGCCAAGATATTTTATATTATTTGTGACTATTGAGAAGGGTGTTGTTTCAATAATTTCTTTCTCATCCTGTTTATTCTTTGTGTAGAGAAAGACCATTGACTTGTTTGAGTTAATTTTATATCCAGCTACTTTACTGTTTATGAGGTTTAGGAGTTCTCTGGTGGAATTTTTAGGGTCACTTATATATACTATCATATCATCTGCAAAAAGTGATATTTTGACTTCATCTTTTCCAATTTGCATCCCCTTCATCTCCTTTTGTTGTTGAATTGCTCTGGCTAGGACTTCAAGTACTATGTTGAATAGGTAGGGAGAAAGTGGGCAGCCTTGTTTAGTCCCTGATTTTAGTGGGATTGCTTCAAGCTTCTCACCATTTACTTTGATGTTGACTACTGGTTTGCTGTAGACTGCTTTTATCATATATAGGTATGGGCCTTAAATTCCTGATCTCTCCAAGACTTTTATCATGAATGGGTGTTGGATCTTGTTGAATGCTTTTTCTGCATCTAACAAGATGATCATGTGGTTTTTGTCTTTGCTTTTGTTTATATAAGGAGTACCTTGATGGATTTCCGTATATTAAACCACCCCTGCATCCCTGGAATAAAAGCTACTTTATCAGGATGGATGATTGCTTTAATGTGTTCTTGGATTCAGTTAGCGAGAATTTTATTGAGTATTTTTGCATTTATATTCACAAGGGAAATTGGTCTGAAGTTCTCTATCTTTGTTGGGTCTTTTTGTGGTTTAGGTATCAGAGTAATCGTGGCTTCATAGAATGAGTTGGGTTGAGTACCTTCTGTTTCTATTTTGTAAAATAGTTTGAGAAGAGGTGGAATTAGGTCTTCTTTGAAGGTCTGATAGAACTCTGCACTAGACCCATCTGGTCCTGGGCTTTTTTTTGGCTGGGAGACTATTAATGACTGCTTCTATTTCTTTAGGGGATATGGGTCTGTTTAGATCATTAACTTGATCCTGATTTAACTTTGGTACCTGGTATCTGTCTAGAAATTTGTCTATTTCGTCCAGGTTTTCCAGTTTTCTTGAGTATAGCCTTTGGTAGAAGGATCTGATGGTGTTTTGGATTTCTTCAGGATCTGTTGTTATGTCTCCCTTTTCATTTCTGATTTTGTTAATTAGGATGTTGTCCCTGTGCCCTCTAGTGAGGGTTTATCTAAGGGTTTATCTATCTTGTTTATTTTCTCAAAGCACCAACTCCTCGTTTGGTTAATTCTTTGAATAGTTCTTCTTGTTTCCACTTGGTTGATTTCACCCCTGAGTTTGATTATTTTCTGCCATAACTCCTCTTGGGTGAATTTTCTTCCTTTTTTTTCTAGAGCTTTTAGATGTGTTGTCAAACTGCTAGTGTGTGCTCTCTCCAGTTTTTTTTTTTGGAGGCACTCAGAGCTATGAGTTTCCCTCTTAGAAATGCTTTCATTGTGTCTCATAGGTTTGGGTATGTTGTGGTTTCATTTTCATTAAGCTCTAAAAAGTCTTTAATTTCTTTTTTTATTCCTTCCTTGACTGAAGTATCATTGAGAAGAGTGTTGTTCAGTTTCCACGTGAATGTTGGCTTTCCATTATTTATGTTGTTATTGAAGATCAGCCTTAGTCCATGGTGATCTGATAGGATGCATGGGACAATTTCAATATTTTTTATCTGTTGAGGCCTGTTTTGTGACCAATTATATGGTCAATTTTGGAGAAGGTCCTGGGAGGTGCTGAAAAGAAGGTATATCCTTTTGTTTTAGGATAAAATGTTCTTTAGATATCTGTTAAGTCCATTTGTTTCATCACTTCTGTTAGTTTCACTGTGTCCCTGTTTAGTTTCTGTTTCCACGATCTGTCCATTGATGAAAGTGGTGTGTTGAAGTCTTGCACTATTATTGTGTGAGGTGCAATGTGTGCTTTGAACTTTACTAAAGTGTCTTTAATGAATTTGTCTGCCCCTGCCTTTGGAGCATAGATATTCAGAATTGAGAGTTCCTCTTGGAGGATTTTACCTTTGATGAGTATGACGTGTCCCTCCTTGTCTTTTTAGATAACTTTGGGTTGGAAGTCGATTTTATTCGATATTAGAATGGCTACTCCAGTTTGTTTCATCAGACCATTTGCTTGGAAAATCGTTTTCCAGCCTTTCACTCTGATGTAGTGTCTGTCTTTTTCCCTGAGATGGGTTTCCTGTAAGCAGCAGAACGTTGGGTCCTGTTTGTGTAGCCAGTCTGTTAGTCTATGTCTTTTTATTGGGGAATTGAGTCCATTGATATTAAGCGATATTAAGGAAAAGTAATTGTTGCTTCCTTTTATTTTTGTTGTTAGAGTTGGCATTCAATTCTTGTGGCAGTCTTCTTTTTGGTTTGTTGAGGGATTACTTTCTTGCTTTTTCTAGGGCGTGATTTCTGTCCTTGTATTGGTTTTTTTCTGTTATTATCCTTTGAAGGGCTTGATTCGTGGAAAGGTAATGTGTGAATTTGCTTTTGTCATGGAAAACTTTGGTTTCTCCATCTATGGTAATTGAGAGTTTGGCTGGGTATAGTAGCCTGGTCTGGCATTTGTGTTCTCTTAGTGTCTGTGTAACATCTGTCCAGGCTCTTCTGGCTTTCACAGTCTCTGGTGAAAAGTCTGGTGTAATTCTGATAGGCCTTCCTTTATATGTTACTTGATCTTTCTCCCTTACTGTTTTTAATATTCTATTTTTATTTAGTGCATTTGTTGTTCTGCTTATTATGTGTCAGGAGGATTTTCTTTTCTGGTCCAGTTTATTTGGAGTTCTGTAGGCTTCTTGTATGATCATGGTCATGTCTTTCTTTAGGTTTGGGAAGTTTTCTTCTATAATTTTGTTGAAGATATTTGCTGGCCCTTTAAGTTGAAAATCTTCATTCTCATCAACTCCTATTATCCATTGGTTTGGTCTTCTCATTGTGTGCTGTATTTCCTGGATGTTTTGAGTTAGGATCCTTTTGTGTTTTATATTTTCTTTGATTGTTGTGCCGATGTTCTCTATGGAATCTTCTGCACCTGAGATTCTCTTTTCCATATCTTGTATTCAGTTGCTAATGCTCACATCTATGGTTCCAGATTTCTTTCCTAGGGTTTCTATCTCAAGCGTTGCCTCACTTTGGGTTTTCTTTATTGTGTCTACTTCCCTTTTTAGGTTTCGTATGGTTTTGCCCATTTCCATCACCTGTTTGGATGTGTTTTCCTGTTTTTCTTTAAGGACTTCTCCCTGTTTAGTTGTGTTTTCCTGTTTTTCTTTAAGGACTTGTAACTCTTTAGTAGTGTTCTCCTGTATTTTTTTAAGTGAGTTATTAAAGTCCTTGATGTCCTGTACCTTCATCATGAGATATGCTTTTAAATCTGGGTCTAGCTTTTCAGTTGTGTTGGGGTGCCGTGGACTAGGTCTGGTGTGGGTGCTGCGTTCTGCTGATGGTGAGTGGTCTTGATTTCTGTTAGTAGGATTCTTACGTTTGCCTTTCACCATCTGGTAATCTCTGGAGCTAGTTGTTACAGTTGTCTCTGTTTAGAGCTTTTTCCTCAGGTGATTATGTTAGCCTCTATCAGCAGACCTGGGAGACTAGCTCTCTCCTGAGTTTCAGTGTTCAGGGTATTCTCTGCAGGCAAGCTCTCCTCTTGCAGGGAAGGTGGCCAGATATCTGGTGTTCGAACCTTCCTCATGGCAGAAGTCCTATTCCACTCACCAGAGGTCTTAAGATCCCGTGGAGGGTCCTGTGAGAAACTTGGGGGTGTCCAGAAACTCTGCACATAAGAAATCCCAGTGCTGGAGTGGACCAGAAGGCACTTGTGCCCCTGATTAGGTCGGGTAATCTGCTTCCTTAATTAATGCAGTCTCAGATCCTGCGCCATTTGATTGGAGCAGATGCTGTGTTCCACTCACCAGAGGTCTTAGGATCCCGTGGGGGATCCTGTGTGGGTCATTGCGGGTGCCCAGAGACTCCCCGGGCCAGGAACCCCGGTGCTGCAGTGGACCGGAAGGGACTTATGCCCTTGATCAGGCCGGGTTGTCTGCTTCCCTAGTTAATGCAGTCTCAGGTCCCACTGGATTGGATTGGAGCAGACGCTCTGTTCCACTCACCAGAGGTCTTAGGATCCTGTGGGGGATCCTTTGTGGGTCCTTGCGGGTGTCCGGAAACTCCCTGGGCCAGGAATCCCCCAAATTGCCCTTTTTATCTCAGTGAAGAATTGAGTTGGGATTTTGATGGGGATTGCATTGAATCTGTAGATTGGTTTTGGCAGGATAGGCATTTTGACTATATTAATCCTGCGAATCCATGATCATGGGAGATCTTTCCATCTTCTGAGATCTTCAATTTCTTTCTTCATAGACTTGAAGTTCTTGACATACAGATCTTTCACTTCCTTAGTTGGAGTCACACGAAGGTATTTTATATTATTTGTGACTATTTTGAAGGGTGTTGTTTCATTAATTTCTTTCTCAGCCTGTTTATCCTTTGTGTAGAGAATGGCCACTGATTTGTTTGAGTTAATTTTATATCCAGCTACTTCATTGAAGCTGTTTATCAGGTTTAGGAGTTCTCTGGTGGAATTTTTAGGGTCACTTATATATACTATCATATCATCTACAAATCGTGATATTTTGACTTCTTCCTTTCCAATTTGTATCCCCTTGATCCTCTTTTGTTGTCGAATTGCTCTGGCTAGGTCTTCAAGTACTATATTGAATCATTAGGGAGAAAGTGGGCAGCCTTGTCTAGTCCCTGATTTAGTGGGCTTGCTTCCAGCTTCTCTCCATTTACTTTGATGTTGGGTACTGGTTTGCTGTATATTGCTTTTATTATGTTTAGGTATGGGCCTTGAATTCCTGATTTTCCATGACTTTTATCATGAAGGGGTGTTGGATTTTTTAAAATGCTTTCTCAGCATCTAATGAGATGATCATGTGATTTTTTTCTTGAAGTTTTTAAATATAGTGGATTATGTTGATGAATTTCTGTATATTAAACCATCCCTGCATCCCTGGCATGAAGCCTACTTGGTCATGATGGATGATCGTTTTGATGTGTTCTTGGATTCAGTTAGCAAGAATTTCATTGAGTATTTTTCCATTGATATTCTTAAGGAAAATTGGTCTAAATTTTTTTTTTTTAATTTGTTGGATGTGTGTGTGGTTTAGGTATCAGAGTAATTATGGCATCATAGAATGAATTGTGTAGAGTTCCTTATGTTTTTATTTTGTGGAATAGTTTGTGAATAACTGGAATTAGGTCTTCTTTGAAGGTCAGATAGAACTCTGCACTAAACCCATCTGGTCCTGGCTTTTTTGGTTGGGAGACTATTAAGGACTGTTTCTATTTCTTTAGGGGAAATGGTACTTCTAAGATCATTAATCTGATCCTGATTTAACTTTGTTACCTGGTATCTGTGTAGGAAGTTGTCCATTTCATCCAGGTTTTCCAGTTTTTTTGAGTATAACCTCTTGGAGTAGTATATGATGATGTTTTGGATTTCCTCAGGATCTGTTGTTATGTCTCTCTTTTTTTTTATTTCTGATTTTGTTAATTAGGATACTGTCCCTGTGCCCTCCAGTTAGTCTGGCTATGGGTTTATCTTTCTTGTTGATTTTCTCAAAGAACCAGCTCCTGGTTTGGTTGATTCTTCAAATAGTTCTTTTTGTTTCCACTTGGTTGATTTCAGCCCTATATTTGATTATTTCTTTCTGTCTATTCCTTTTTGGGTGAATTTCCTTCATTTCATTCTAGAGCTTCTAGGTGTGCTGTCAGGCTGCTAGTATATGCTCTCTCTAGTTTCTTTTGTAGGCACTCAGAGCTATGAGTTTTCCTCTTAGGAATGCTTTCATTGTGTCCCATAAGTTTGAGTATGTTGTGGCTTCATTTTCATTAAAATCTAAAAAGGCTTTAATTTCTTTTTTTAATTTTTCCTTGACCAAGGTATCATTGAGTAGAGTGTTGTTCAGTTTCCACATGAATGTTGGCTTTCTATTATTTATGCTGTTATTGAATATCAGTCTTAGTCTGTGGTGATGTGATAGGATGCATGGGATAATTCAATATTTTTGTATCTGTTGAGGCTTGTTTTGTGACTGATTATATTGTCAGTTTTGGAGGAGCTACCATGAAGTGCTGAGAACAAGGTATACCCTGTTGTTTTAGGATAAAATGTTCTGTAGATATTTGTTAAATCCATTTGTTTCATAACTTCTGTTAGTGTCCATGTGTCTCTGTTCAGTTTCTGTTTCCAGGATCTTTCCTTTGGTGAGAGTGGGGTGCTGAAGTCTCCCACTATTATTGTGTGAGGTGCAATGTGTGCTTTGAGCTTTACTAATGTTTCTTTAATGAATGTGGCTGTCCTTGCATTTGGAGCATAGATATTCAGAACTGAGAGTTCATCTTGGAAGATTTTACCTTTGAGTATGAAGTGCCCCTCCTTGTCTTTTTTGATAACTTTGGGTTGGAAGTCAATTTTATTCGATATTAAAATGGCTACTGCAGTTTTTTCTTTGGACCATTTGCTTGGAAAATTGTTTTCCAGCCTTTTAATCTGAAGTAGTGTCTGTCTTTATCCCTGAAGTAGGTTTCCTGTAAGCACCAAAATGTTGGGTCCTGTTTGTATAGCCAGTCTGTTAGTCTATGTCTTTTTTTTTGGAGAAATGAATCCATTGATATTAAGGGATATTAAGAAAAAGTAATTGTTTCTTCTTGTCATTTTTGTTGTTAAAGTTGGCATTCTGTTCTTGTGGCTGTCTTCTTTTTGAAGGTTTGTTGAAGGATTACTTTCTTGCTTTTTCTAGGGCGTGATTTCTGTCCTTGTATTGGATTTTTTCTGTTATTATCCTTTGAAGGGCTGGATTCGTGGAAAGATAATGTGTGAATTTGGTTTTGTCGTGGAATACTTTGGTGTCTCCATCTATGGTAATTGAGAGTTTGGCTTGGTATAGTAGCCTGGGCTGGCATTTGTGTTCTCTTAGTGTCTGTGTAACATCTGTCCAGGATCTTCTGGCTCTCATAGTCTCTGGTGAAAAGTCTGGTGTAATTCTGATAGGCCTGCCTTTATATGTTACTTGACCTTTTCCCCTTACTGCTTTTAATATTCTATCTTTATTTAGTGCATTTGTTGTTCTGATTATTATGTGTCAGGAGGAATTTCTTTTCTGGTCCAGTCTATTTGGATTTCTGTAGGCTTCTTGTTCATGGGCTTCTCTCTGTTTAGGTTAGGGAACTTTTCTTCTATAATTTTGTTGAATATATTTGCTGGCCCTTTAAGTTGAAAACCTTCATTCTCATCAACTCCTATTATCCGTAGGTTTGGTCTTCTCATTGTGTCCTGGATTTCCTTGATGTTTTGAGTTAGGATCTTTTCTTTTTTTTTTTTTTTTTTTGCATTTTGCATTTTCTTTGATTGTTGTGCTGATGTTCTCTATGGAATCTTCTGCACCTTAGATTCTCTCTTCCATCTCTTGTATTCTGTTGATGATGCTCGCATCTATGGTTACAGATTTTTTTCCTAGGGTTTCTATCTCCAGCGTTGTCTCACTTTGGGTTTTCTTTATTGTGTCTACTTCCCTTCTTAGGTCTAGTATGGTTTTGTTCAATTACATCATTTGTTTGGTTGTGTTTTCCTGTTTTTCTTTAAGGATTTGTAACTCTTTAGCAGTGTTCTCCTGTATTTCTTTAAGTGAGTTATGAAAGTCCTTCTTGATGTCCTCAACCATTATCATGAGATATGCTTTTAAATCCGGGTCTAGCTTTTTGGGTGTGTAGGGGTTCCCAGGACTGGCTGAGGTGGGAGTGCTGGGTTCTGATGATGGTGAGTGGTCTTGGTTTCTGTTAGTAAGATTCTTACATCTGCCTTTTGCCATCTGGTAATCTTTGGAGTTAGTTGTTATAGTTGTATCTGTTTAGAGTTTGTTCCTCTAATGATTCTGTTAGCCTCTATCAGCAGGCCTGGGAGACTAGCTCTCTTCTGAGTTTCAGTGGTCAGTGCATTCTCTGCAGGTAACTTGTCCTCTTGCAGGGAAGGTGCACAGATATATGGAATTTGGACCTGCCTCCTGGCAGAAGATGAAGGCTTGAAACTTTGCCTGTCCCAGAAGCTGTTAGCTTCTGTAGTCCACACTCTCACCTGCGCAGACTCAACCCTTAATTTCTTATTCATCCCCAAGATCTAAACAACTTTGAAAGCCCCATAGTCTTTACATATTAAAAGTCAATCTCTTTAAAATGTCCAATATCTTTTAAAATCCAAAATCTTTTTACAATTAAGTCTCTTAACTGTGGGCTCCACTAAAATAGTTTCTTCCTTCAAGAGGTAAAATATCAGGGCACAGTCACAATCAAAAGCAAAAATCAATCTCCAACCATCCAATGTCTGGGATCCAACTCAACAATCTTCTGGGATCCTCTAAGGGCTTGGTCACTTCTTCAGCCATACCCTTTGTAGCACATGTGTTGTCCTGTAGGCTCCAGATGCCTCTACTTCACTACTGCTGCTGTTCTTGGTGGTCATCTTATGGTACTGGCATCTCCAAAACATTGAATGACCCCTTCAGTCCTGGGCCATCAATTGCAACTGAGGCTGTACGTTCACCAATGGCTTTCCATGGCCTCTCACACTGCTGAGCCTCAGCTCCTCTGCATGACCCCTTCATGCCTTCAAATCCAGTACCACCTGGGTGACCCTTACACATTACCAAGTCCTGCCGCAGCAGGAGTACAACCTTGGGTATCTGTTGAACACAGCCTGTTTGTCCTTTCCATAAACAATTCCCAGAAGTTGTCACCTCAGTGATGCTGGTCTCTTCTTAATCACCGCTAATTTCTTAGCTCCAGCTAACCAGCATCAATAGTCCCAGTAATGGAAAGTTTTTGCTTTAGTAGTTCTGGTATCTTGTTAATCACAGCTGATTCTTTAGCCCCAACTAACCAGAACCACAGAGTAATCAAACTGCAAAATAGCAATGGCCCCGAAAAGAGTCTTTAATTTTCCCTATGAAATTTCACAAGCCAGGCCTTCATCTTCTGCACTGTTATCAACATTATCTTCCAAGCTCCTACACACCATCTGACAGAGCTCTTAACACTGAATGGATCTTCTAGCCGAAAGTTTTAAAGTCCTTCCACAGTCCTCCACAAAACCTGGTCAGGTTGTTACAGGAATACCCCACACTGCTGGTACCAATTTGTCTTAGTCAGGGTTTCTATTCCTGCACAAACATCATGACAAAGAAGCAAGTTGGGGAGGAATGGGTTTATTCGGCTTACATTTCCATACTGCTGTTTACCACCAAGGAAGTCAGGACTGGAACTCAAACAGGTCAGGAAGCAGAACCTGATTCAGAGGTCATGGAGGGATGTTTTTTACTGGCTTGCCTCCCCTGGCTTGCTCAGCCTACTCTCTTATAGAACCCAAGACCACCAGCCCAGAGATGGTCCCACCCACAAGGGGCCTTTCACCCTTGATCACTAATTGAGAAAATGCCTCACAGTTGGATCTCATGGAGGCATTTCCTCAACTGATGCTCCTTTTTCTGTGATAACTCCAGATGTGTCAAGTTGACACAAAACTAGCCAGTACACCTTGCTCACAATGCCACACAGCAAAGAAACCACAAGGCAGCTCTACCATGTTTACAAACTCAGTGCAGGCCCACCTGCATCCTGAACATCAGAGTTAGGTATATAGTGATTGTCAGGTAAGTTTCAGGGCCTGGTTTTCTGGTGCTGCTGTAGGTGAAGGGCAGGGACTACTCTCCTGTTCCCATGTCACTGGTGGCAAGGGCAAAGGGAAGAGAAGGGATTCTCTTCCTTGAAGACAACTCACACAATAAAAGAGGAAGGGCCAGATCCTCCTCTTTTAGCTCAGTTGTAAACACACACTCTTGTTGCTCTTGGCAACCTCTACATGTATGGCCAGCTCTACTATGGTGCCAGGTAAGGAACTTGGCCAGCTCTCCTGCTCTAATGAGCTTGAGGCCATATATTTCACATGCTATAGGTGGTGATAGGAGAGTAGGTATCACTCACTTTGCCACTCCATCCCTTGGGACGAAAATAGTAAGACCAGGTCCCCTATGTTGCTATTTTGGGGGCTAGCTCATCCACAACTCACACAACATGTGTGTTTGCTCTCCCAAGCAGCAATCTAGGTGTGTGGTCAACTATCTTACAATCAAGTCTCCAATACCAGCTCTACTACAATATCTATGTGAGCAGTAGGACCCAGTTCTGTACAGTCCTCAGTCACTGATATGACCTTGGGCAGCAGCCCAGATCAGATATGTCTGCCTTGCATTGGGTGGTAACAGAGCCCTGCTGTTGCAGGGCCATGGACCCTGATGTGGCACCCAGTGGCAGCTCCAGCCATGACCCCAGCATGGCCCCTGATGAGATCACTTGTTATTCGATTTAAGCTCACTGCTCTCTAGTTTCCAGTTCTGCCTTTCTTCACTGTGCCCACATTCCTCTGTTTCTCTTCAATTTCTCTACCACTTATACACTCCTTTTAGTGGTACGGGAATTCTGAATGTCTTGGCTTGTTTCAGGAGGGTTATGCCCAATATCTGCATTATGGCACCAAAAAGGGTCTCCTCATGTGTCAGGCATGGTCTTTCCCCCCTCTCTCCACAACTCCTGGCCTCTGCAGTATCTGACTGGTGGTCATCTCTGGCTAGTTCCCTATGTAGGGCCCATGGCACAGGCCTGGTGGTCATTGATTGGAGCTCTCAAGCTAATTTCTTGGTAAGTTTTTGGATGTGGTGTTTGGGACGTCTCAGATGGGGTTTTTTTATTTTCTGGATTATTCTCCATTCTGGGATCCCATCTGGGTCTGCAAACTGCTGGACTGGTATTCATCTCAGGCTACTTCTCTGTCTAGGACCCCTGGCACCAGACTGGTGGTTGTGTAAGGGATGTTTCCCCCCCACCCAGGGAATATTAGTCTACTAATCATTCAGATGTTCATAGGTAGACTATAGTCCGCCTCCTCTCTGCCACTTGTTGACACACATATGTCACAGAAGACTTATTGCTATACCCACCCATAAAGGCAGGAACAATTTGATATTCTTTTGGTAAAATTGAACCTAACAAATGGCCTTGTCCATTCTGTTGTTAGACCATGAACAAAAATTACTGGAAAAAGTAGATATAAATATTTTTCAATGTATATACTTTTTAGATATCAAAGTTGAGTGAACACTTGCTAAATATTTAAAGGTTAAAATGTAATTGATATGAATTTAGCTAAATGCAAACAACAGGTATTAACAATCCCTCTTTAAAGAGAAAGCAATAGAACTTAATAGAGAAATCAAGCTTTCAGTTGTGCTTTCCCCAGAAAGAAGAAAAGGGACATAGAGATAAATGTGGTGGCTCTTGGTTGAATCAGGGGAAGGTACTGTGGTGACTAAAACAAATTCATAGAAAAATGTACTGGTTGTAGATGGGATAAATTGATTCATAAGAATGTAGTGCTATCATAATCTGGAAGCTGAGCAGCTTCAGGAGTCTTCGCAAAGGTCTCCCTACAGCTGGAAAAAAATGCATTTCCTTACTGTTCAATTCATGGCATTTTTCAATTGAATGATGAAATTTGTATTCAGTGATAAATATGTCTTCAGGGGATGAACTAGGTGTGTGCTCAGTTCATTGGCAGTCTGATGGGAAATTTTACTGCACTCCATGTCAGAGGTTAGGCAATAAAAGCATTTCATTTTGAGGTTAAAATCCATTTCAGTCAAGTGGATTGCAAATAATTACATCGTAGGACCAACTCACAAATTTCTAGTTTTAGAGAAGGCAGAATTGTAAATGAAATTTAGGTTATAATAGCAATTTAAAATAATGATAGACATGGAATGTTACAATTGAAAAAGAATTTACATACATCTAATTTACTCTGAGAACTGGCTTGGCACAGTCACTCAAGCCAAGTGAGTAAGTGACTAACTCTCAGCAAGACCTGAGGATTGACAGCCAGTTCAATACTCTCCTTGTCACCACAGTCCTGACTCACCTCATCTCAGAAGGTATGTATACTTTTAAATTTTCTTATCTCAGGCTAGTGACTTTGATATTTTCAACTGCTTTGAAAGTTTTTTTGTAAAAATAGCTTTGATCCATTTATCCTTCTCAGATTTAGAAGGATTTTTTAAAATAGTGACATTTCTTTTTACTATTTCATGTCCTTCTACAAAATTAGAAGTCAACTTGGAACAGTGTATTCTTTCCTGAAAATGTATGAGAACATGCTTCATCAGTTTAAAAAGTTATTTTATGACAATTAACTTTGTGACTTTTAAGAGAGTAAGAAACATGTAACATGAAATGATCCTTACTATCTGCGGAGCAAAGTGAAGTCCAAATAATTTAACTTACTATATGCTTTTATTTTGTTCTTAACACATTCCCTCTTCTGGATTCTTCTTCAGTGAAGTGCTCTGCCGCAGACCCTCTTGGGTCTCTTGTCTGTGTAGGACGGGTCTCTCGGTGCAGATGGGCAAGGAGTCGGGAGGGAATGACAGACAGATGCACACAGGAGATTGTGTAGAATCTGAATGTAATTTGTCAAGTCGAGCATCAAACTTTTTATACAGAAGAATAACAAGAAACCAGGCAAGATACATTCACCAAGTTACAGTGGCACAATACAAAAGGAATGCATACATCAAAAGAAGGCGGGTACCAGGCCACTGCCACTAAGAAGGGAGCCAGGTGTAAAGCTAGTCTATTGTTAAGCCCACCGCCAGGGGTTCTGCTCTAGCAGACCTTCTCATGAATACTGCAATACCACAACCCCCCTATTTCCTGGGCCCTGATAGTTTCTTGTATGAGTGTAACTTTTAAGTATCTGTGGAGAATCTCCATTTGTCAGAAGAATTCACTAACTTGCTTCTAATACGCAATGAAGCCTGCTATACCTGGCTGTAGAGAAGATCCCTGTCTCAGTGGGATTCCCTAGCTCTTTCTTGGTATTCATTTGTTTGGGTGAGACGGGCTTACTGTCCTTAGTAAATGCTCTGCAGACCAGCCCTGAGCTGCTGGCTCTGTCTTTTGTAATGCTTAATTAGTTACTGAATAGGTAACTTCCTTACTGCATTCCTACCGGATTCCAAGCTCCTTAGCTTCTGGAACATTGGAAGACTGGTGGGCAGCTTTAGCTATCTCAGAATTCAATCTTAAAAGACACTTATAATAAAATAATACTAAAAGAGAGCACGTGGATCCATACACTAGACAAACGTGGGGATAGGGTGTGAGTATACAGGTTAATGAGAACGCCAAAGCTCCAGGAGGTGAGTTCCTTTTGAAATTCTATGTCTTGTGAGTGCTCCCAGGCTTCTCAGCCTGTCAAGCAGAATTCACTGGAGTGTGCAAGGCAGTGCTCCACTGGATGTTACCATGTGTCATGCCTTGAGTGAAAGGAAATAGAAAGAAGAAAGAAAAAAAAAGATAAATATAGGAGATATGGGTGCTTGGATATTGGTTCTCAAAAATTTTTATTTTTCTTTAATTAATATGTTCTTATGAATTAATTAGAAATAACCAATTTCCCTTATGAATATTGATGCAAAAATCCTCAATAAAGTTCTTGCTAACCGAATCTAAGAACACATCAAAACAATCATCCATCCTGAACAAGTAGGTTTCATCCCAGGGATGCAGGGATGGTTCAATATATGGAAATCCATCAATGTAATCCAGTATATAAACAAACTCAAAGACAAAAACCACATGATCATCTCGTTAGATTCGGAGAAAGCATTTGACAAGATCCAATACCCACTCTTGATAAAAGTCTTGGAAAGATCAGGAATTCAAGGCCCATACCTAAACATGATAAAAGCAATCTAGAGCAAACCAGTAGTCAACATCAAAGTAAATGGTGAGAAGCTGGAAGCAATCCCACCAAAATTAGGGACTAGACAAGGCTGCCCACTTTCTCCCTAACTATTCAACATTGTACTTGAAGTTTTAGTCAGAGCAATTAGACAACAAAAGGAGATCAAGGGGATACAAATTGGAAAGGAAGAAGTCAAAATATCACTTTTTGCAGACGATATGATAGTATATATAAGTGACCCTAAAAATTCCACCAGAGAACTCCTAAGCCTGAAAAACAGCTTCAATGAAGTAGCTGGATATAAAATTAACTCTAACAAGTCAATGGCCTTCCTGTACACAAAAGATAAACAGGCTGAGAAAGAAATTAGGGAAACAACACCCTTCTCAATAGTCACAAGTAATATAAATACCTTGGCGTGACTCTATCTAAGGAAGTGAAATATCTGTATGATAAGAACTTCAAGTCTCTGAAGAAAGAAATTAAAGAAGATCTCAGAACATGGAAAGATCTCCCATGCTCACGGATTGGCAGGATCAATATAGTAAAAATGGCTATCTTGCCAAAAGCAATCTACAGATTCAATGCATTCCCCATCAAAATTCCAACTCTATTCTTCAATGAACTAGAAAGGGCAATCTGCAAATTCATCTGGAATAACAAAAAAACCTAGGATAGCAAAAACTCTTCTCAAGGATAAAAGAACCTCTGGTGAAATCACCATGCCTGACCTAAAGCTGTACTACAGAGGAATTGTGATAAAAACTGCATGGTATAAAGACAGACAAGTAGACCAATGGAATAGAATTGAAGACCCAGAAATGAACCTACACACCTATGGTCATTTGATCTTTGAAAAGGGAGCAAAAACCATCCAGTGGAAAAATGACAGCATTTTCAACAAATGGTGCTGGCACAACTGGCAGTTATCATGTAGAAGAATGGGAATTGATCCATTCCTATCTCCTTGTACTAAGGTCAAATCTAAGTGGGTTAAGGAACTCCACATAAAAACAGAGACACTGAAACTAATAGAGGAGAAAGTAGGGAAAAGCCTCGAAGATATGGCTACAGGGGAAAAATTCCTGAATAGAATAGCAATGGCTTGTGCTGTTGAAAGAACCTAGTGGGGAAACCCCCACCCAACTCCCGATTCAGCGTGCACCCAAGAATCACGAATAGAACACAATGCCTTGATGTAACAACACGAGGTATTTTAATGGCGGAGCAGCTCTGGGTCGAAACGTATCTCACACAGGAGACAGTGGATTCGACCATGAGGCTTGGAAGCTAGGGGTTTTTACAGAAAAGGAGTGGGGCTGGGGGAGGAATTGGCGTGGTTTCACATGATTGGTCCATTTAAACATCAGCAGCCTGAGGTCAGAGGGGTGGGAGATAGGGAGGCGATGGGCCTGCCCGGGCATGTCCTGGTCTGTTCTGCTATGTTCTCAGCCCCAGGTTTCAAAGCTCACAAACAACTCTTTGGGCTATTTGACATACATTACATGAATCACAGGTCTCAAGTTTTATTTCCTTTCATTCCCCTCTTCTTCTGTTTAGACTAATTCTAATCATAGAATTTTAGAGATTGGTGTCCCCCAACTCTTCATCTACCTGAACTATAGGTTGATATTGCCTTTGAAGAACCATGAGTTTTACTGTATCAATTCTACTCTGGATGAAAGCCATTCCTCTATTTATTATACAGGGGCCGAAAACTAAAGCTAAGCATATCATAAGGATTGGTCCAACTACAGCGGAAATCAAAGAAGTTATCCAAGATGGTCGTGATTCAAACCATGACTCAAACCACCCCCGTTGAGCATCCCGTTCCCGTTTCCTTCACTCTAATCTTTCTCTCAGTTTCTGCATAGAGTCTCTAACTATTCCTGTATGATCTGCATAGAAGCAGCACTCTTCTTTAAGGGCAGCACACAGTCCTCCTTCCTTTAGGAACAACAAATTAAGACCTCTCCTGTTCTGCAAAACTACCTCAGACAGGGAGGTCAAGGATTTTTCTAAAGCATCAATGGACTTCTCTATTGCTGCTAGGTCTTCATTGACAGCATCCCTCAAAGACTGAATTCCCTGTCTTCCTTCTATTAAAGCTGACACTCCTGTCCCCACTCCTACTGTCATACCTATTCCCAAGAATGCAGCCAGGGTTAAAGTAATTGGTTCTCTTTTTGACCGCCGGCCAGCATAGCTTTCTTCTAAACTGGATGCAGGGTGATAATATACGCAGGGTAACAGCTGGATCATGACACAAAAATCATGAGATGAATTAAAAACCTTAGTTGATACACAGGGAGTAAGTCCTGTATTGCAAGCCCACCATCCAACCCGGGAAGGTACAAGATAGTAATTAGCTTCCGTTCTGGACAGGGACTGAATTTGTCCGCATAGGTGTTTGTGAGTGGAAGGTGGGGTGCCTATACAGAGACCTGGACTCCTCGCAGATACTTTAGTCAGGGTCAGTTTTTGTCCTGTTCCCCAAGAGCAGGAAGTATGGCTGCTGGTTCTGTTGAAATCTCCATTGAAAGCAATTCCTTCATAATAAGGCGGACCCGAGGACAGGCATAGCCAGCAGTCCTCAGTAGCCCTTGGATCAGTTCTATTAAGGGCATAAAAGGCTCCTCTCACTAGGTTAAACATCCTCTGTCTTGTTGAAGGAATCTCAGGGGTAATAGTTAGAGGTACCTGAGGAGTGGGAGGTTGGGTGATAGCAGCCATACTAAGGGGGTCCGCAACCACCCCATGGGTCTCTCGAATGTTTTTCTACGTATGGAGGGGGTGTTAAAGGTGCCCTCTGAATGTCAGAGTACCCCTCCAAGTCCCATCCAGGAGGGGCTCCTATAGCCAACTTACAGATGTCAGGGAAAAGATCAGGCCACCAAGTCCACAGAGGGTGTACCTTGGCGATTGTCCATACAGCCCTACCCCCCTCATTGAGTACCTCCCACGTTTGTTGAACAGGACTGTGGGGGTTGAAGTCCTTTGGGATCGCTCCTACGAAGCAGGCACAACTTAAAAGGGTTAGTAGTCTTCTCCAAAGTCCACTCATCATGGCTGACTCCAGGGGGTGCTCTCTTGACGTGGGATGCGTGGACCCAAGTGGGGATTCCTTCCACTTTTACCGCGGTGGGCGTTGTCAGTAGCACCAAGTAGGGTCCCTTTCACCTCGGTTCTAGGTTTCCCGCTCGGTGTCTCTTCACCAGGACTGCGTCTCCTACTTCAAACTGGTGCAGCACCTGTGTGTCACCAGCAACATAGGTTTCTTTTAGCTGTTCCCAGACCTCTTTTCTTACTATTTTGAGAGCTTTTAATCGAGCCAAAAGACTAGAAGAAGGAGAGAAAGACACATCCGGGTGATTCCTATCCCCTACAGTCATAAAAATGGGTGGGGGCGCCCCATACATTAATTTAAATGGAGTTAGGCCAAGGGGTCCAGGTGTATTCCGAACCCTGAACAAGGCATAAGGGAGAACGGCTGTCCAATTGCTTCCACTGGATTCTAAGGCTATTTTAGTCAGAGTCTCCTTTAGCGTCCTGTTCATCCTCTCTACCTGTCCTGAACTCTGGGGTCTGTATGCACAATATAATTTCCAATTTGTCCCCAGTTGCCTGGCCAATCCCTGACTTACCTGGGAGACGAAGGCAGGTCCGTTGTCTGACCCCATTACCTTAGGTATCCCAAAGCGGGGAAGGATTTCTTCAAGTATCTTCTTGACCACTACATTAGCCGTTTCTTTCTTGGTGGGGAACGCTTCGACCCATCCCGAGAAGGTGTCTATAAAAACTAGGAGATATTTATTTCCATACCTAGCCGGTTTCACCTCAGTGAAGTCAGTTTCCCAGTAGGCTCCAGGCCTGTCTCCTCGCAGTCGTTTTCCTTCCTGGAGCCTGCTAGACCCAGCATTGGTAAGTGCACAAGCATGGCAGTTTTTTACTATCTCCTGCACAATTCTCTTTAATCCAGGAATGTAATAGGGGGACTTACTAACCAATTTTAGTATTTTTTTAGTTCCTAAATGAGTCAGATGGTGTATGTTAGCTAAGTAATCTCGCCCCTCTTCTTCTGTGAGGGTTCTTTTATTTATTTCCTCAGCAGCGGGCTGTTGGGTTCTCACCACCAGAGTCATTGGCCCTTGGGCTGCTTTTTTAGCTTCTTGGTCTGCCATTTGATTTCCTTTTTCAACGGGCCCAGTTCCCTTCTGGTGTCCTGGGCAATGGATAATTGCCACCCTACGGGGCAGATGAACAGCTTCTAATAAGCTGAGAATTTCTTCTTTATTTTTGATATCTTTGCCGGCAGATGTCAGCAGTCCACGGTGTCGGTATATTGCTCCGTGAACATGAGCCGTGGCAAAAGCGTACCGGCTGTCAGTATAGACATTAAGAGTCCTTCCTTCTGCCAGCCTTAAGGCTTGAATTAGTGCGAGTAGTTCCGCTTTTTGAGCTGATGTACCCTCCGGCAGACTGCTGGCCCATATGACAGACTTTCCATCCACTACTGCTGCCCCAGCCCTCCGCTTACCTTCTACCACAAAGCTGCTTCCGTCCGTGAACCAAGTCATTGCCCCTGGCCAAGGTTGGTCTGTGAGGTCTGGCCGGATTCCAGTCTCTTCTGCCAGTATTTCTTCACACTTATGTGCAGGGGCCTCGTCAGCCTCAGGTAGTAAGGAGGCAGGGTTGAGAATGGCTGGGGGTGCGAAACTTACTCGCTCTGTCAGCAATAGGCTCTGGTAATGCGTCATTCGGGGGTTGGTCATCCAGCGGTCTGGTGGTTGCCTGACGATGCTCTCAAGAGAGTGTGGGGCCACTATGGTAACATTCTGGCCCATAGTCAGTTTGTCAGCATCTCTTACTAGCACAGCCGTGGCTGCTATCGCTCGCAGGCAGGAGGGCCATCCACTGGCCACAGAGTCCAGTTTCTTTGATAAGTAGGCTACCGGGCGCTTCCATGGTCCCAAAACCTGGGTAAGGACTCCCCTTGCCACTCCATTTCTTTTATCAATGTATAGGGTGAAAGGTTTGTTTAAATCTGGCAGGGCCAATGCCGGAGCCTGCAGCAGTGCCTTTTTGAGAGTTTTAAAGGCTAGCTGATGTTCCCTGGTCCAGGTGAATTCCCCTTTCTCTTTGGTTAGTGGATACAAGGGAGCTGCCAGTGAGGCAAATCCGGGAATCCAGAGTCTGCAAAACCCGGCAGTCCCCAGGAACTCTCTTACCTGGCGAGCAGTGGTTGGGGCCGGGATCTGCATAACAGCTTGTTTTCTGGCTTCTGTGAGCCACCGTTGTCCATCTCTCAGGACATATCCTAGGTAGGTCACTTCTATCTGGCATAACTGAGCCTTTTTAGCAGAGGCCCGATACCCCAGCTTACCTAACTCGCCCAGGAGGTTATGGGTCCCAATTTCACAGTCCTCGCGTGTTTCTACAGCTAGGAGCAGGTCATCTACATATTGCAAAAGAGTCACCTGTGGGTTATTGGCTCGGAAAAGAGCAAGATCTCGGTGTAGGGCTTCATCAAACAAAGTGGGCGAGTTCTTGAATCCCTGAGGCAGCCTCGTCCGTGTGAGCTGTCCGGCTTGTCCACTCTCGGAGTCTCGCCATTCGAAAGCGAACAAGGGCTGGCTGTTGGGGTGTAACCTCAAACAGAAAAAAGCGTCTTTGAGATCCAGGACTGTGTACCATGTCCGACCAGGTGGCAAGGTGCTGAGGAGGTTATAAGGATTTGGCACCGTGGGGTGTATGTCCTGAACTCTCTTATTGACTTCTCTAAGGTCCTGGACTGGACGGTAGTCACTGGTCCCTGGTTTTTTTACTGGAAGTAGAGGAGTGTTCCAAGGGGATTTGCATGGGACCAAAATCCCTTGTTGGAGCAGTTTGTTGATTTGGGGGCATATACCCTCTTGAGCTTCTCTGCTCATGGGATATTGTCGGACCCCTATAGGGGTGGCCCCGGACTTAAGTTTAATCACCACAGGGGGGACCAGTTTTGCCATCCCCACTCCTCACGTCTCTGCACATGCCTGAGGGTATTGATTCAACCAGTCCTGTAATCCCTCATGGGGCTTTACTTCATTTTGGTAAAGTCGATATTCCTCTCCTAGTTGTAAAGACAGCTCTAGAGTCTGGGGCACTTTTATTCCCCAGAAAACCTCTGGTCGATGAGAGGTGAAAGTTATTTGTGCTTTTAACTTGGTTAGTAAGTCTCTCCCCAATAAAGGCATAGGACACTCTGGAATGACTAGAAACGAATGAGTTACTCGATTTCGCCCTATGTCTACTACTCGGGATGTGGTTCATGGATACGACTTTTGTCCCGTGGCCCCAATCACCAAGGTTTTTTCTTTTTTTTTTTTTTTTAAGATTTATTTATTTATTATATGTAAGTACACTATAGATGTCTTCAGACACTCCAGAAGAGGGCGCCAGATCTTGTTACAGATGGTTGTGAGCCACCATGTGGTTGCTGGGATTTGAACTCTGGACCTTCGGAAGAGCAGTCGGGTGCTCTTACCCACTGAGCCATCTCACCAGCCCTCGGTTTTTTCATTTTTCTTCACTTTTCCTAGAGGTGTTTTGAGTACTGAAAATTCGGCTCCCGTGTCAACTAGAAAGTCCACGGGGGTCCCCTCCACTTCTAAGGTTACCCTAGGCTCGGGGAGGGGGTCCGAGCCCCGTTCCCCCTAGTCTTTATCTTCTCCAAGAGAAAGCACCTTTACCTCTTGTTTTTTTTTTTTTTCGGACAGTCGCTCTTCCAGTGGCCCATTTCCTTGCAATATGCGCATTGGTTCCTCTCCAGGCGCTGCCCGCCTTCTCGGGGTCTCCTTGGTCCCTGCTGTCTTTTGTCTCCCAGGTTCCCTGACTGTTTACCTTTTCTTC
Organism: Mus caroli; assembly: GCF_978045245.1. Taxonomy (NCBI): domain Eukaryota; kingdom Metazoa; phylum Chordata; class Mammalia; order Rodentia; family Muridae; genus Mus; species Mus caroli. The sequence goes on along the minus strand of NW_028227258.1, from coordinate 139,599,254 downwards.
CATTATCTCTTTCTCCTACTGCGGCCAGGATCCTAGTCAAAACCTTTTCTTGCCTCCTGTCTCTCCTATCCTCATCCTCTCTTTTCTCTCTTTTCTCTCTCTCTAACTTTTCATCTTCTGTTTCTCTCCTATGATACACTTTCTCTGCCTCTCTAACTACATCCCTTATGGTGTAATCCTGCAAGCCCTCATTTCGCTGTAACTTTTTCCTAATGTCAGGAGCCGACTGGCCAATGAAGGCCATAATTACTGAGGCCCTTTGACCCTCAGACGTGGGGTCGAATGGGGTATATCTCCTATAAGCCTCCATGAGCCTTTCGAGGAAGACTGAGGGGGGCTCAGTCGCTCCCTGCATAACCTCTCTTACCTTGGCCAGATTTGTGGGCTGCCGGGCAGCACCTCTGAGACCCGCCACAAGGACCCGGCAATAATTGAACAGTCGTTCCCTACCTGGTGCCGTATTATAATCCCATCGGGGCCGGGTTAGCGGGAATCCTTCATCTATTTCAGCTGGAGTTTGGACAGGGCGCCCAGCCTTGTCTCGGACGTTTTTCCGAGCCTCAAGGAGAATTCTCTCCCTCTCCTCGGTTGTGAATAGAGTCTGCAGAAGCTGCTGGCAGTCATCCCAGGTCGGCTGGTGTGAATACATTAATGATTCAACCAACCCAGTGAGTCCTGCAGGGTTCTCTGAAAAAGGGGGGTGATTAGCTTTCCAGTTATAGAGGTCAGAAGAGGAAAAAGGCCAACACTGTAGGGGCTGTAGACTGTTCGGATCGGCAGGGGGAGCCCCAATAGCCCTGAATCCGCAGGCCCCTCAGGGGTGACTCCTCGCTGGCTCCTTGTTCCTGTGGAGGGACCCCCTCCTCCGGCCGGGGCCTGAGGCAGGGGTCCCGAGGGAGCTGAAGGTTGGGGCTGGGAAGCAAATGGTGGGGGTTGAGGGGTGTCGGGCCACTCAGGGGGTTCTTCAATCTCTGGATAGATCTTGGGGGGTTTCGTCACTGGTGTGCTGCGATCATCATCTCCCCCGAGCGGCGGTTTCGGTTTCTCTTTCTCACCATTTTCTCGGATGGCTAGAATCTTGGTGCCAGGGCGGAGAGGCGGGAGGAATGGGCGAACCCACAGGGGTGGGTAGCATGCCAAGTCCTCCCACACCGTGATGTACGGTTGCTGCTCTGGATACGATCCTGGCCCCTCCTGAAAAACAATGGCCTTCACAGCCCTTATGGTGGGTAAGTAAAAAGTTCCTTCTGCTGGCCAACCTACTCCAAAAAACAGGCCATTCCGAGGAACAGAAAGTCATCCATAGCTTTTTCTTCACTGTTACTGACAAATTTCGTCCTCTAGCCCTAACGTCCGTCCAATGGTCCTTAGTCAAAGATAAAGGAGTAGACACGGTCTGTCCCATAGTGAAGAATAAGAATAAACACAACACAATGACAGAGACGGAAAACACTAAGACATCCAAACACACTCGTCCGCGTCTGGACTTATATAACCAGCCAAACGCTACCTCTGACGGAGTGGGATTCCGCGTCCACTCCTCTGGCAGGAAGAGCACTCACTCTTCTTCACTCTGCCAGGCAACAGCCAGGTCCTCCTGACTGTTCCGTACCCTGGGCACTCCAGGGTCTCCCTCGGAACGTCTTCCAGGGGTGCAGCCTGTGGGGAAATAGACCGTCGTCTTCCCACAGCCACTAGGGTCCTTACAGTCCTCAGTGGCAGCTGCCAGAATACAGAATACCAGAACTGGTAACACAGGTGGGGCTCAAACCCACAATCTCAGAACTGAAAAACTAAGACAAAAATTCGGCAGTGCCACACTTAGACAACAGACAACATAACAAGACTCACACACAAACAAACGCACCTCCAAGGGGTCCTTCGGGGTTCCTGCGTGTCACGTAGATCTCGGTGGGACCTCCAAATGAAAGAACCTAGTGGGGAAACCCCCACCCAACTCCCGATTCAGCGTGCACCCAAGAATCACGAATAGAACACAACGCCTTGATGTAACAACACGAGGTATTTTAATGGCGGAGCAGCTCCGGGTCGAAACATATCTCACACAGGAGACAGTGGATTCGACCACGAGGCTTGGAAGCTAGGGGTTTTTATAGAAAAGGAGTGGGGCTGGGGGAGGAATTGGCGCGGTTTCACATGATTGGTCCATTTAAACATCAGCAGCCTGAGGTCAGAGGGGAGGGAGATAGGGAGGCGATGGGCCTGCCCGGGCATGTCCTGGTCTGTTCTGCTATGTTCTCAGCCCCAGGTTTCAAAGCTCACAAACAACTCTTTGGGCTATTTGACATACATTACATGAATCACAGGTCTCAAGTTTTATTTCCTTTCACTGTAAGATCAAGAATCGACAAATGGGACCTCATGAAACTGCAAAGCTTCTGCAAGGCAAAAGACACCGTCAATAAGACAAAAAGACCACCAACAGATTGGGAAAGGATCTTTACCTATCCTAAATCAGATAGGGGACTAATATCCAATATATATAAAGAACTCAAGAAGGTGGACTCCAGAAAATCAAATAACCCCATTAAAAAATGGGGCTCAGAGCTAAACAAAGAATTCTCACCTGAGGAATAACGAATGGCTGAGAAGCACCTAAAAAAATGTTCAACATCCTTAGTCATCAGGGAAATGCAAATCAAAACAACCCTGAGATTCTACCTCACACCAGTCAGAATGGCTAAGATTGAAAATTCAGGTGACAGCAGATGCTGGCGAGGGTGTGGAGAAAGAGGAACAGTCAGTCCTCCATTGTTGGTGGGATTGCAAGCTTGTACAACCACTCTGGAAATCAGTCTGGCAGTTCCTCAGAAAACTGGACATAGTATTACTGGAGGATCCTGCAATACCTCTCCTGCACATATATCCAGAAGATGTTCCAACCGGTAAGAAGGACACATGCTCCACCATGTTCATAGCAGCCTTATTTATAATAGCCAGAAGCTGGAAAGAACCCAGATACCCCTCAACAGAGGAACGGATACAGAAAATGTTGTACATTTACACAATGGAGTACTACTCAGCTATTAAAAAGAATGAGTTTATGAAATTCCTAGGCAAATGGATGGACCTGGAGGGCATCATCCTGAGTGAGGTAACCCAATCACAAAGGAACTCACATGATATGTACTCACTGATAAGTGGATATTAGCCCAGAAATTTAGAATACCCAAGTTATAAGATACAATTTGCTAAAAGCATGAAACTCAAGAAGAACGAAGACCAAAGTGTGGACACCTTGCCCCTTCTTAGAATTGGGAACAAAACACCCATGGAAGGAGTTACAGAGACAAAGTTTGGAGCTGAGACAAAAAGATGGACCATCTAGAAACTGCCATATCTTACCATCCATCCCATAATCAGCTTCCAAATCCTGACACCATTGTATACACTAGCAAGATTTTGCTAAAAGGACCCAGATATAGCTGTCTCTTGTGAGACTATGCTGGGGGGCACACAAAGAAGTGGATGCTCACAGTCAGCTTGGATGGATCACAGGGCCCCCAGTGGAGGAGCTAGGGAAAGTACTGAAGGAGTTGAAGGGACCTGCAATCCTATAGGTGGAACAACAATATGAACTAACCAATCCCCCCCCCCCGAAGCTGCATATGAATCAGAAGATGGCCTAGTCAGCTATCAGTGGAAAGAGAGGCCCATTAGTCGTGCAAACTTTATATTCCTCAGTACAGGGGAATGCCAGGGTCAAGAAGTGGGAGTTGGTGGGAAGGGGAGTGGGTGGGTAGGGGAGTGGGTGGGGGAGCATGTGGGGGGACTTTTGAGATAGCATTGGAAATGTAAATGAAATAAATACCCAATTAAAAATATGAAAAAAATAAAAAGGATTTAAGCGAACAAAAAAGAATAAAACATTGTTTAACATATTGCAGAAAAAGAGAAATGATTACTATATTTATTTTATTTTTATAACACCTTAAGAGTTATAGTGGACACACACACAGAGAATGAGACACACACCAATTTATTATAAATAATAAATAAAAATTATTTATTATTTATGGTAGAGGCTCTACAGTCCAAAAATGGCTGTTTGCCTGCTGATAATGCAGAGAAAGAGGTCCTCATAGGTGCTTAGCTCACAAATCTGGAGGCCTCAGTAATCACTCTGAAGACCTGGAATATTTCTGGAGAGTTTTTGGTTTCAGTACATGTTGACAAGGAAGCTAGCATCTAACATCAGTAGAAGATGATGGTGTTGGCAGGAGCAACAGTGCTAGGTTGTTGTTGGTGATGGAAAAACAGACACTCAAGAAGAAGCTAAAGCAAACAGACGTCCTGCATTTCTCTAGGATGTATCTATACCCAGGTCAGAAGGCATTGCCTACTCTGAGAGCAGGTCTTACCCACTCAGTAATTTTTTTTCTGGAAACATCTTAAAAACATGCCCAGAATTCTCCCAGAATTCTAAATCCTGTCAACTTGACAATCAAAATGAACCATGTATATATAACATATTGAAAGTGAATGCTCAGAAGGGTCACATGATTTTCCCCAGGAGACACACCCAGAATATTTCAGAGCTGGCATCAGACCAAAATAAGATTTTATACTTCAGGATTCTATCTTCTCATCTGAGTCACTTCTCTTCTAGTGTGGAGACCTCAAGGACTAATAGCATTTCCACCTGAATGGTTCATTGCCACATTTTATCAGTCATGTGGTGCTGGCATCAAAGCTAACACATTTGGTCTTTCAGAGAAATGTTGTGTAGCTCTGTTTTCTAGGACCGATAATTTTCCATCAGGAGAGTTGCAGGTGTTTGATGAGATAAAAATGACAACTTTAATAGAAGCATTATGTCCAAGAAATTTTGAAGCTTCTTTCCGGAGAGGCTAGACGGACGTCTCTAGTCCACTCATTCTAATTCACTTGACACATCAAGTATGAGATGTTACACAAAGGTCTCTTTGGATAACGTCTCCTGTGAAACAAATTCCCAAATTTTTATTTACCTGTATGACTTTGTGATTCTCAGTCTACACAACAGCAACAATCAGTTATGATGTTACATAAATTACTTTTCCGGTTGCTGTGATAAACATACTCTGATAGAAGTAGCCTAAGGGAGAAAGAGTTTGTTTTTGATCACAGTTCATGAGTACTTTTCATCACGATCTGTCCTAATGCTTTGATTCAATCTGAACTCTGAATATTCAAATGCTAAAGGTCCTTGTACCCAATTGGTTTTTTATCAATCAATGAAGATGCCAACAGCCAATGGCTGGGCACAGGGCAGGACCCTTAGAGTTGTGCCGGCTAGGACACAGAGAGGAATGGATTGCCATGACTTCGGGTAGAAGGATGGAATGCAGTAGCAGCAGTAGGAAATAAAACCAACGAGCCATATGGGACTTCAGGTAAGTGGCCATTGGCCACTTGCATGACTGGGCCTAGTGTAGCAGGGGAAGGTAGGAGTGCCCAGCTTTTGAGGTCGCCATGGCATTTTAAAAATAAGCTAATGTATATCCAAAATTCACTGGATATACACCAAATGATGGTGTTGGCAGCAGCAACACTGGTAGGTTGTTGGTGGTGATGGAAAGACCGACACTCAAGAAGAAGCTAAAGCAAGCAGACATCCTGCATTTCTCTAGGATGTGTCTATACCCAGGTCAGAAGGCATTGCCTACTCTGAGAGCAGGTCTTACCCACTACATGTTATAGTCAGTATAATATTTGATTTCTAAATATTTCTGGGTGGCATATATCTTCCTAAAAAGAAATAATCTCAGTGTCTAAAAATTCAAAATAAACTTAGCAATACTGTCTATTATAGTCTTCATTCTCAGATTCACCCTATCATGCCTTAAATGGCCTTAATAGTCAAGTGCATTGTATCATATTGACATATCATTAGGGTTTCAACTTTAGAATCCAAAAATCATGTACCTATACATAGACTCTTTGGTATCTTCTACAGCATAAATTTCATCTGATGTTAATTAATTAATGGTGATGAGTCCTCTTAAAGTGTATAATGACATTTTTATGCCAAGCATCTCTTGATTTGCATTGGTGTGTTCTTTTAGTGAATCAAGGTCAAACACTGTCAGCAGGAGGTCACATAGGTACTGTGTGAACTGATTGCTGTGCCATGTTGAGCCCTTCTCCCTGTTGGTAATGCTATGCTCAGTCACTTATTTAAATTGGCAACAACCAGAACATTGCATTTTAGGCAAATGTTGCCCCTTTAAACAATCTATGGATGCTACTTGGAGGCTCTGTGAATACTTCCATTGTTTTTTTTTCCCCATCTGTAGAAAAATTCTCTCCTCTTCTATGACCTGTCTTCTGTCCAGATGCCTTCTGTTAGCAGCTTTTTACTAAGTCCATCCTGTTCTCAAGCTTTGTGTGATGGGTGTCTCTGTAACCAATTTTAGTTTTGATAATTCACCAGTGCTTTTCCCTGCTGAGTCATCTCATTGACCCTTAACAGTTATCTTAGACAAGACAGTTCTTACTTGCTTAGGTTTGCTATTTTTGTGCCTGTAAATCCTCCACAGGTCACTATTTGGAACTAAAAATTGATGGTCACATTAATGGTACATGTGTTTCTTAGAAAAGAATTACCATTATTTAAAAAACATTTTGTGTTTTACATTTAATTTGTTTTTTTTGTGTGTATGTGTGTGTGTTTGTGTGTATGCATGTGTGGAGGTCAGCAGACAACTTGTGAAAGTCAGTTCTCTCCATCTACCATGTGGATTCAGGAGATTGAACTCAGGTTATTAGACTTGTTAGTGACAAACACCTTTGTCTGATGAACCATTTTTCAGCCTTGTTATAATTTTTGACATAAAATAAGAAATAAAACGGATCTATACTACACATTTTAAAATTTTGTTGAGATTTCTGTTTTATCTAATTAAACTATTTTTTTCTCTTCAAAACCAAACATTCACAGCAAATTAATTTTTTTTTTTGTATTTGATTTGTTTCTGCTTTGTGTAATCCAAGTTTCTTACTGTGGTAGTTTTTTTCCAGGTTAAATTTATGATATTTATGCTTCAGTGCAGCTCATGTTTGAGGTGACTTAAAAATGTAGCTATCACTTAGAATGCTGATGTCCTTCAAAATTGTAGTCCAAGTCAGTAGCACTAGACTGCTAATTAGCTTTAGGAATGGAATTTGATTATAATTTAAGAAATCTTGTGCTTTCTTGTTTTCTCAAATGAAGCCTTCTTTTGTCTGGCTTACAAATGTTTGTTTTATATATTTATGCAAGTCCTGTGTTAAAATCAAGGTTTAAGTCTTCATCTGTGTAATGCTCAGAGTGCCAATTCTTTATTCAATGATAGCTTTCTGTTTCTTTCTATTTAACTCTATTTTGTGAAGTGTGTAGGTATTTCTTTTTTTTTAATTAGATATTTTCTTTATTTACATCTCAAATATTATCCCCTTACCTGTTTTTTCCCTCTGGAAACCCACTATTCCCTCCCTCCTCCCCCTGCTCACCAATCTACCCACTCCTGCTTCCTGGCCCAGGCATTCCCCTATACTGGGGCACAGAACATTCATAGGAGCATGGGCCTCTCCTCCTATTGATGGCTGAATAGGCCATCCTCTGCTACATATGCAGCTGGAGCCATGAGTCCCACCATGTGTTTTCTTTGATTGGTGGTTTAGTCCCAGGGAGCTCTGGAGGTACTGGTTATTTCATATTGTTGTTCCTCCTATGTGGCTTCAGACCCCTTCAGCTCCTTGGGTACTTTCTCTAGCTCCTCCATTGGGGACCATGTGCTCAATTCAGTGGATGGATGTGAATATCCACCACTGTATTGTCTGGCACTGGAGAAGCCTGTAAGCAGACAGCTATATCAGGCTCCTGTGAGCAAGCTCTTGTTGGCATCTCCAATAGTATTTGAGTTTGGTTGTTGTTTATGGGATGGATCCCTTGGGGTGGGGGGAGGGCAGTCTCTGGATGGACATTCCTTCACTCTCTGCTCCATACTTTGTCTCTGTAACTCCTTCCATGGCTATTTTGTTTCCCTTTCTAAGAAGGATAGAAATATCCACACTTTGGTTTTTCTTCTTCTTGAGTTCCATGTGTTTTTTGAATGTATCTTGGGTATTCTGAGCTTTTGGGCTAATATCCACTTATCAGTGAGTGCACATCATGTGTATTCTTTTGTGATTGGTTTACCTCATGCAGGATGATATCCTAAAGGCCCATCCAGTTGCCTAAGAATTTCATAAATTCTAAAGAAAATGTGGTACATTTACACAATGGAATACTACTCAGCTATTGAAAACAATAAATTTGTTTGATATAATTTTATATCCAACTATTTTGCTAAAGTTGTTTATCAGGTTTAATTTAGTTGTTTATCTGGCATAATATTTGGGGTCACTTAAGTATGTTATCATATCCTCTGCAAATAGTGATATTTTGACTTCTTCCTTTCCAATTTATATCCCTTTGATCTCCCTTTGTTGTCTAATTGCTCTGGCTAGGACTTCAAGTACTAGATTGAATAGGTAGGGAGAGAGTGGGTAACCTTGTCTACTCCCTGGTTTTAGTGTGATTGTTTCAAGTTTTTCTCCATTTAGTTTGATGTTGACTACTGGTTTGCTGTATATTGCTTTGACTATGTTTAGGTATGGGCCTTGAATTCCTGATCTTTCCAAGACTTTTACCCTGAAGGGATGTTAGATTTTTGTCAAGTGTTTTCTCAGCATCTAATGAGATGATCATGTGGTTTTTCTTTGAGTTTTTTTTTTAATTTAATTTTATTTGCAATTCATTTTTACACTCCATATTCTATTCCCCATCCCCTCCATTCACCATCTGACTTGTCCACATCCTACACCTCCTCCCCATCCCTCCCCATCTCCACATGGATGTCCCCACCCCACCCTACCTGATCTCTTAACTCCCTGGTGCCTCCAGTCTCTTGAGGGTTAAGTGCTTCATCTCTGAATAAACACAGACCTGGAAGTCCTCTACTGTATATGTGTTAGGGGCCTCATATCTGCTGGTGTATGTTGCCTGTTTGGTGGTCCAGTGTTTGAGAGATCTTGGGGGTTCAGATTTATTGAGACTGCTGATCCTCCTACAGGGTTGCCCTTTTCTTCAGCTTCTTTCAGCCTTCCCCAATTCAACAACAGGGGTCAGCTGCTTCTGTCCATTGGTTGGGTGCAAATAACTGCATCTGACTCTTTCAGCTGTTCATTGGGTCTTTTGGAGGACAGTCATGATAGATCCTTATCCGTGAACCTTTTAGCCTCTTCTTGATCTGGATTTCACTTTGGGCCTGTCACTGGACCTTCTTTTTTCATGCTCCTTTCCATTTTCATCCCTGTAATCCTTTCAGACAGAATTAATTATGGGACAGAGGAGTTAAACTGTGGGATGACAACCCCATCTCTCACTTGATGTCCTGTCTTCATGCTGGAGGTGGGATCTATAAGTTCTCTCTCCCTCCTGTTGGGTATTTCATAAAAGGTTCCTCCCTATGTGTCCTGGGAGTCTTTCACTTGCCAGGTTTCTGTTGCATTCTGGGGGGTCTGCCCAACCTCCTATTTTCTGAGGTTGCCTGTTTACATTCTTTTTGCTGGCCCTCAGGCCTTCAGTCCTTTTTCCTCACCCAATAAAAGATCAGGTTCCCCTTTACCTCCCATTCCCCCACACCATATTATTCACATTTCCTCCCAAGTCCCTCCCAAGTCCCTCCCTCCCTCCCAAGTCCCTCCCTCCCTCCCTCCCTCCCTCCCTCCCTCCCTCCCTCCCTCCCTCCCTCCCTCCCTCCCCACTTGAGATTGTTTTCTTCTCTCTCCCAAGTTGGACTGAGGCATCTTCATTTGGGCACTTCAGCTTGTTGAGCATTTTGAATTCTGTGACTATATCTTGTGTAATTTTATGGATTTTTTCTTTTTTCTTTTTGGCTAATATCCACTTATTAGTAAGTACATAACATGCATGACCTTTTGGGTCTGAGTTAACTCACTAAGGATGATATTTTTTAGTTAGATCCATTTACCTGCAAAAGTCAGGATGTCTTTGTTCTTAATAGCTGTGTATTCCATCATGTAAATGAACTTTATTTTCTGTATACATACTCCTGGGAAATATAGGTTGCTTCTGGCCATTACAAATAAGGCCACTATGAACATAATCAAACAGGTTCCCCTGGAGCATGGTGGTGCATCTTTTGGGTATATTCCCAAGAGTGGTATAGCTGAGTCTTCAGATAGATCTATTTCCAATTTTCTGAGGAAACTCCAGATTGATTTCCAGAGTACTTGTACCAGTTTGCAATCCCATCAGCAATGGAGGAGTGTTCTTCTTTCTCCACATCCTTTCCAACATGTATTGTCACTTGAGGTTTTGATCTTAGCTATTCTGACTGGTGTAAGGTGGAATCTCAGGGTCATTCTGATTTGCATTTCTCTGGTCACTAAGAACTTTGAACATTTCTTTAGGTGTTTCTCAGCCATTCAAGATTCCTCAGTTGTGAATTCTTGGTTTAGTTCCATACCCTATTTTTTGATTTTGTTGTTTGGTTTTTTGGTTAACTTCTTGAGTTTTTATATATATACTTTGGATATTAGCCCTCTATTGGATGTGGGTTTAGTGAAGATTTTTTTCCCAAATCAGTAGCTTGCCAATTCATCTTATCGACTGTGTCCTTTGCCTTACAGAATCTTTCCAGTTTTATGAGATTCCATTTATCAATTCTTGATCTTAGAGCATAAGCTATTGAAGTTCTGTTTAGTAAAATTTCCCTGTGCCCTTGAGTTCAAGGCTCTTTCCCACTTTCTCTTCTATTAGATTTAGTGTACCTGTTTTTATGTTGAGGTGCTTGATCCACTTAGATTTGAGCTTTGTACAAGGAGACAAATATGGATCTATTTTAATTCTTCTACATGCAGACAGCCAGTTAAACTAACACCATTTATTGAAGATGCTTTCTTTATTCTATTGTATATTTTTTATGTCTTTGTCAAAAATCAAGTGACCATAAGTGTGTGGTTTTATTTCTGGGTCTTTAATTCTATTCCATTGTTCAATGTGTCTGTCACTGTTCCAAAATGATGCAGTTTTTGTCACTATTGTTCTGTAGTAAAGCTTGAGGTCACCTGAATTTTTGATCTTAGCCATTCTGACTGGTGTGAGGTGGAATCTCAGGGTTGTTTTGATTTGCATTTCCCTGATTATTAAGGATGCTGAACATTTTTTCAGGTGCTTCTCAGCCATTCTGTATTCCTCAGGTGAGAATTCTTTGTTTAGCTCTGAACCCCATTTTTTAATGGGGTTATTTAATTTTTTGGAGTCCACCTTCTTGAGTTCTTTATATATATTAGATATTAGTCCCCTATCTGATTTAGGATAGGTAAAGATCCTTTCCCAATGTGTTGGTGGCCTTTTTGTCTTATTGATGGTGTCTTTTGCCTTACAGAAATTTTGCAATTTTATAGCCACCCATTTGTCAATTCTCAATCTTAAAACACAAGCCATTGTTATTCTATTCAGGAATTTTTCCCGTGTGCCCATATCTTCGAGGCTTTTCCCCACTTTCTCCTCTATAAGTTTCAGTGTCTCTGGTTTTATGTGGAGTTCCTTGATCCACTTAGATTTGACCTTAGTACAAGGAGATAGGAATGGATCGATTTGCATTCTTCTACATGATAACTGCCAGTTGTGCTAGCACCATTTGTTGAAAATGCTGTCATTTTTCCAGTGGATGGTTTTTGCTCCCTTGTGAAAGATCAAGTGACCATAGGTGTGTGGGTTCATTTCTGGGTCTTTAATTCTATTCCATTTATCAATCTGTCTGTCACTGTTCCAAAATGATGCAGTTTTTGTCACTATTGTTTTGTAGTAAAGCTTTAGGTCAGTCATGGTGATTCCCAAGCTGTTGTTTTATTGTTAAGAATTGTTTTCGTTATCCTGTTTTTTTTTTTTTCCTTTCTAGATGAATTTGAGAATTTTTCTTTCCATGTCTTTGAAGAATTGTGTTAGGATTTGATGGGGATTGCATTGAATCTATAGATTGTCTTTGGGACGGTGACCATTTTTACTATGTTAATTCTGCCAATCCATGAGCATGGGAGATCTCTCCATTTTCTGAGATCTTCTATTTCTTTCTTGAGAGACTTGAAGTTATTGCCATACAGGTTTTTCCACTTGTTTGGTTATAATTACTCCAAGATATTTCATATTATTTGTGGCTATTGTGGAGGGATTTTTCTCTAATTTTTATATCAGCCTGTTTATCATTTGTATAAAGCAAGGCTAATGATTTATATGACTTAATTTTATATCCAGCCACTTTGCTGAAGTTTTTTATCAACTGGAGAAGTTCTCTGGTAGAATTGGGGGGGGGGCACTTATGACTATCAAAGCATCTTATCACTTGTACTATCATATCATCTGCAAATAGTGATACCTTTATTTTTTTCTTTACTAATTTGTTTCCCTTTGTTCTCTTTTTGTTGTCTTATTGTTTTAGCATACACTTTGAGTACCATTTTGAATAGATATGGGGTAGGCATCCTTGTCTTGTCCCAGATTTCAGTGGGATTGTTTTCAGTATGTCTCCATTTATTTGATATTGACTATTGATTTTCAGTAAATTTATTTGATATTGGCTATTGGTTTTCAGTAAAAAAATATGTTTAGGTATGGGCCTTAAATTCCTGATCTCTCCAGTACTTTTAACATGAAGGGGTGCTGTATTTTGTCAAACACTTTTTCAGCATCTAAGGAGATGTACATATGATTATTTTCTTTGAGTTTATTTATACAGTGGATTACATTAATGGATTTTCATATATTAAATCTACCTTGCATCCCTGGGGCGAAGCCTACTTGATCATGGTGAATGATGGTTTTGATGTGTTCTTGGATTCGTTTTGTGAGAATTTTATTGAGAATTTTTGCATTGATATTCATAAGGGAAATTGGCCTGAAGTTCTCTTTCTGTGTTGGGTCTTTGTGTGGTATAAATATCAGAGTAATTGTGGCTTTATAAAATGAATTGCGTAGAGTACCTTCTGTTTCTATTTTGTGGAATAGTTTGAGGAGTATTAGTATTAGGCTGTCTTTGAAGGTCTGACAGAACTCTGCACTAAACCCATCTGGTCCTTGGCTTTTTTGGTTGTTATATCATTACTGACTGTTTCTATTTCTTTAGGGGTATGGGACTGTTTAGATCATTAATCTAATCCTGATTTACCTTTGGTACCTGATATCTGTCTGGAAAATTGTCTAGAATTGTTGCCATTTTATTGATTTCAGACCTGAGTTTGATTATTCCCTGCCTTGTACTTCTTTTGGGTGAATTTGCTTCTTTTTGTTCTAAAGTTTTCAGGTGTGCTGTCAAACTGCTAGAGTATGCTCTCTCCAGTTTCTCTTTGGAGGCACTCAGGGCTATGAGTTTCCATCTTAGGAATGCTTTCATTGTGTCCCATAAGTTTGGGTATGTTGTGGCTTCATTTTCATTAAACTCTAAAAAGTCTTTAATTTCTTTCTTTATTTCTTCCTTGACCAAGTTAATCATTAAGTAGAGTGTTGTCCATCTTCCATGTGTATGTGGCCTTTCTATGATTTATGTTGTTATTGAAGATCAGTCTTAGCCCGTGGTGATTTGATAGAATGCATTGGATTACTTTAATCTTCTGGTATCTGTTGAATGATGTTTTATGACCAACTATATGGCCAGTTGTGGAGAATGTTCCATGAGGTGCTGAGAAGAATGTATAGCCTTTTCTTTTAAGATAAAATGTTTTATAGACATCTGTTAAATCCATTTGTTTCATAAATTCTGTTAGTTTCACTATTTATCTGTTTAGTTTCTATTTTCATGATCTGTCCACTGATGAGAGTGGAGTGTTGCAGTCTCCCATTGTTATTGTGTTTGGTGCAATGTGTTCTTTGAACTTTAGTAAAGTTTTAGGGTCTTTTTGCATTTTGCATTTTCTTTGCTTGTTGTGTCAATGTTTTCTATGGAATCTTCTGTACCTGTGATTCTTTCTTTTATCTCTTATATTTGGTTGGTGATACTTGCATCTATGGCTCCTGATTTCTTTCCTAGGTTTTCTATCTCTAGTGTTGTAACCCTTTGTGATTTCTTTATTGTTTCTACTTCCATTTTTATATCCTGGATGGTTTTGTTCAATTCCTTTACCTGTTTGGTTGTGTTTTCCTGTAATTCTTTAAGGCATTTTTGTGTTTCCTCTTTAAGGGCTTCTACCTATTCAGCGGTGTCGTCCTTTATTTCTTTAAGGGAGTTGTTTATGTCCTTCTTAAAATCCTCTACCAGCATCATGAGATAAGATTTTAAATTTGAATCTTGCTTTTCTGGCATGTTGGGGTATCCAGGACTCACTGTGGTGAGAATATTGGGTTCTGATGATGCCAATATTCTTGGTTTCTGTTGGTAAGCTTCTTGCATTTGTCTTTGGCCATCTTGTAATCTCTAGTGTTCGATGTTCTTGCTGTCTCTGTCTGGAGCTTGTCCATACTGTGAATCTGTAAACCTGTGTCAATACTCCTGGGAGACCTGGTCTCTTCTTACAAGACTTGTGCACAGAGGCCTGCTGAACAACCACACTTTCTGGGTGCAGATGGAGGTAGGTAGGATCTTGTCCCAGGTTCTTTGCTGCTTCTGTGGTCCATGAGCTCCTGACTGTTCCTGCCTTTGACAATCACTGGAGAGAAAATGGTGATCTCCCCTGAGTCCTGGGATCAAAGTATTCCCCGAAGACAATTTCACAGCAGGCTTGGTATGTCTTATATCTATGCAATAGAGTTGTCTATGGTTTCTTCAACTAGAAACATGGAGATGGGTGGGAGGGAGAGAGGAAGAGGGAAAATGTGTGTTTGTGTGCATGTATGTATGTTTGTGTGAGAGAGAGACAGACACAGAGAGAGAGACATAGAGACAGAGAAAGACACACACAGAGAACACAATAATATCTAGAGGTCCATCAAAATGCTCAAAAAAGCATGCTAGAATGAACTGCTATTGGGGTGATGCTAAAGAGCTGGTCGCATGGTACTCAGAAAATAGGCATGCTATATCTTCTTTTACAAAAGGTGTGTGTGTGTGTGTGTTTACATGAATGTGTGCATGTGTATGTGCAGGTATATGCAGGTAACCAAATAAGTCAGAATAGTATGTGAAATTCCCTTGAGCTTGAGTTACTTGTAGTTGTGAGCTGCCTAAATGGATGTGGGAAAATGAACTCTGGTCTTCTGTAAGAGAAACAAGTGTGTCTAACTACTGTATTATCTCTCCAGGTGCCATGGTATACTGTATATTGACTCACTTTCTCTTCAATCAATTTTTTTTGAGTAGAATGTAAATAGATGGGTTTTACTGTAAGGTTTTCATGTGTTCCTAACATTACATTTTACTCTTCTTTGTATTTCACTCCCTAGTCTTTCCTCTCTCTTCTACCTCTTGCGGATTCCATCTCCCCTTCTGTTTTCAGGAAACACATATTTCATTACTTGGCCTTGTTCCTTTCTTTAATGTCACTTTAAGATTTCTTCCTCTTTCATTGACATCCTTCCACACCCACCCACAGCTGCACCCACATCTCCACAGAGAGATTTAACTCTAGATTTATCACTTAAGCAAAACCATGCAACATTTGTCTTTCTTAGTCTGACTCTCTTTACTTAACATAATCAGCCCCAGTTCCATCCATTTTCCTACTAAAGTTCAGTTTTTTTTCAGCTGAATAAAATTGTGCTATATATATGGCCTATGTTTTCTTTAGTCATTCATTTATCATATGTGGCCTCCCTTCCCCCAGCCTGGAACCTGCTTGCTCAAGGGTGGAGCTACCTGCTCATTCGTCCTGCCACACCTACTGCTGGAACCTGCCTTTGCTGCCTGGAGGCACACACGTGTTCGTCCTGCTACTGGACCCTGAGTTACTTGGTGGGATATTGGGTCCCCTCCCCCTTCCTTTATAACTGAGTGTCTGGAAATAGTAAAATTGAGCTTTGATCAGAATGTTGTCTTAGCTCCGTTCTTTCTTCCGCCCCGTCTAGATTCCTCTCTTTTCAGCTCGAACTGCCATTCTCAGTTGAACCGTTCGTGTTGTGGACTGCGGGCAGGCCGCAACAGTTGGCGCCAGAACTGGGACCTGAAGAATGGCAGAGGGATGCTAAGAGAAACGACTGCTGTGTGGAGCTCCACAGGAAAGGAAAGGATCTTTGTATTGGAGCATCGGAGCAACGGACAGGTACACATGCTAGCGCTAGCCTAAAAAATTTCAGTTTTGTAAAGTGTTGCTGAGGATGCGGTAGGATACGAATCAAGTTTGAATCAGTGCTAACCCAACACTGCTTCTGCTTGGGTCAGCAGCTCGTTAATCGGAACTAGATACGGAGACAGGCGGTGTGCCGCAGCTTTTTAGAAAGCTGCTTAGGTGGAAGAAGGAAGGGTTTAAAGTCATGGATCAGGCGGTTGTTTTAGTTTTCAGGAGTTGTTTCAGGCCAGAGGAGTAAGGCTTGAAGTACAATTAGTAAGAAATTTTTTAGATAAGATAGATAGCTGTTGTCCATGGTTCAAGGAAGAAGAAATGATAGATTGTGGAACCTGGGAAAAAGTTGGTGAGGCCTTGAATATCACTCAGACAGATAATTTTACCCTAGGCCTCTGGGCGCTTGTAAATGATGCTATAAAAAATGCAACTTCTCCAGGGCTAAATTGCCCTCAGACGGAGCTTGTGGTATCTCAGGAGGAGTGCCTATTAGAGAAGGCCTCCTCAGAAAAAGATCTTCTTAACTCAAAAATTGATAAATGTGGAAACTCTGATGATGGACTGAATTTTAACAAAAATCACTCAGATAGAGGAATTGCCCATTACCTTAATGAGAATTGGTCCTCTTGCGAATCTCCCGCTTCACCTATAGTCACCACTTCGGGAGGTGCTACTCATAGGGACACACGGCTAAGCGAGTTAGAGTTTGAGATTAAGCTTCAGAGGCTGACTAATGAGCTTCGGGAACTAAAAAAGATCTCAGAAGCGGAGAAGAGTAACTCTTCTGTAGTTCACCAGGTGCCGCTAGAAAGAGTTGTGAGTCAGGCTCATGGGAAAGGACAGAATTCGTCTAATACGCTGGCCTTTCCTGTGGTCGAGGTAGTTGATCAGCAAGATGCTAGGACCAGACATTACCAGACCTTGGATTTCAAGTTGTTAAAAGAGTTAAAGGCGGCTGTTGTGCAATATGGTCCTTCAGCCCCATTCACTCAAGCATTACTGGACACAGTTGCGGAGTCAAACTTAACCCCCTCAGATTGGAAGACTCTGTCCAAGGCTACCCTGTCAGGAGGAGATTTTTTGCTTTGGGATTCTGAATGGCGAGACGCCAGTAAGAAAACTGCTGCTTCTAATGCTCAGGCTGGTAACTCAGACTGGGATAGCAACATGCTTTTAGGAGAGGGTCCATATGAGGGACAGACAAATCAGATTGATTTTCCCGTTGCAGTGTATGCGCAAATTGCGACAGCCGCACGCCGTGCTTGGGGAAGGTTGCCAGTTAAAGGAGATACTGGTGGAAGTTTAGCTAGCATTCGGCAGGGTTCTGATGAACCATATCAGGACTTTGTGGACAGGCTGTTGATTTCTGCTAGTAGAATCCTTGGAAGTCCAGACACAGGTAGTCCCTTCGTTATGCAACTGGCTTATGAGAATGCTAACGCAACTTGCTGAGCTGCAATTCAACCGCATAAGGGACAGACAGATTTGGTGAGATATGTCCGTCTTTGCGCAGACATCGGGCCTTCCTGCGAGTTCTCGCAGGGAACCCATGCGCAAGCAATGTTCTCGAGGAAACGAGGGAATAATGCATGCTTTAATTGTGGAAGTTTGGATCATTTTAGAAGTAATTGTCCTAAGAACAAGGTCACCAAAGGCTCATCTTGCCTTCACCTTATTTGTCCTAAACTTTTTGCAAACTGACATTAAAGGTCAGTCTGCAGCGGAACGCCATTGGCACCCAGTTACTTCTAATTCTTATGCATTGATAAAATGGAAGGACGCCCTGACTAATGAATGGAAGGGTCCGGATCCAGTTCTAATCTGGGGAAGAGGCTCAGTTTGTGTTTTTTCACGAGATGAAGATGGAGCACGGTGGCTACCAGAGAGATTGATTCGTCAGGTAAACACAGATTCTGTCTCTTCTCGTAAGTATCATTCTAAAGACTAAAATTCCTCTTGTGCTTAGAATTCAGCTGGGAGTGGAAGCGGAGGCCGGAGATTAGCTTTAGCTTTACAATTTGCATCTAAATAAAGTACCTTGACTTCTCCAAACAGAAAATTTGCATTGCTACTCATTGTTTAGATTTCCTTCTTTTTTCAAGTAGGTCAATCTGCATTCTCCGCTGGACCTGCAGGCGTGCGTTCTCCGCCCCTAGAGCAAACAGGTGGTACTGCTAATCTCCCTTCCAAGGACATTTCAGCATGTGGCTTTCAGTCTGAGATAGGATTTAGATTTACCAAGAGAGCTAGGAAAGTAGAAATTTCATATATTTACAGAGATTAGTTCTTATTTTGATAGAGGTGGGCTTAGTCCCTTAGCTGGCCTCTGGCTTTTCACCCTTGCTGTTACTGCAAGGTGTCCTTAGTTCCTCAGGATAGAGAATAACAGGGATGAAGAGAAAAGACTTCCAGCTCCTATTTTAACCACAATCCATGGTGTTAATACTGACATAATTCTTGTCTATGCCTTGCTAAATCTGAGGTTGACAAGTCTCATATAGAGACCGCACATCGCTCAGAATTGCGCTACTGATTCATAATCATATGAATACAGTATGGGTACCGCTTGGCGCAGGAGATTACTGCGGGGGAAGGTCCAGCTTGACCGTTTCTGAGTTCCCTGTGCGACACACCTGATTTGAAAGAGGTTGGTATCTGATTCCAGCTAAAAACCAAAAATACCTAAGGCTCTGCCTCCCCTCCCCAAAAGATACCAAGAGCCACAGATGTGAGTTGTTATAACGCTCACGGGAGGAATCAGGTCAATGTCCACCCAAGTCAAGGTTAAAGGCCCACTCATCTAAGGATGAGAAAATCATTTGATCACCTCTGTTAAGCATTGCCTATTTAAACTTAATTAATAGGGGGGAGAGAGGTTGGAGACCTTACTGTCGTAAGGGCAAGCCCTTCACTGCCTCCCACCCAAATAAAAAAAAGCCAACTGGCCTTGTACTAGGAGCCAGCCAGTCTTACCCCTTCTCCCTGTTTCCCTGCCTGTCATCCAAAATTGCAGAGGAATATCAGCTCAGTGTTATTCTAAATTTGTTTAGTTAAACTTAGCCAGGGTTCCAACGACCTACTTAAAATGCAAACAGGTAGTTACCTATTCAGCACTAATTAGCATTATAAAGTCAGAGCCTATTCTGTTAGTGGTTTACTAGGATAATAAAGACAGTCTTAGCCAAATACAGTTTACCATTAGAAAAGTTAGGAAATCCCACGGAAACAGGTTTTTTCCTTTAGCCCTAAGAACTCAGACAGAACTATTGCACATAGATAATTTTTCTGCCTCAGGCCAGCCCTTTCTTTTTTTTTTTTTTTGTTTGTTTGTTAACTAATGGGAGGAAATGTGGCCTCCCTTCCCCCAGCCTGGAACCTGCTTGCTCAAGGGTGGAGCTACCTGCTCATTCGTCCTGCCACGCCTACTGCTGGAACCTGCCTTTGCTGCCTGGAGGCACACACGTGTTCGTCCTGCTACTGGACCCTGAGTTACTTGGTGGGATATTGGGTCCCCCCCCCCTTCCTTTATAACTGAGTGTCTGGAAATAGTAAAATTGAGCTTTGATCAGAATGTTGTCTTAGCTCCGTTCTTTCTTCTGCCCCGTCTAGATTCCTCTCTTTTCAGCTCAAACTGCCATTCTCAGTTGAACCGTTCGTGTTGTGGACTGCGGGCAGGCCGCAACAATCATAGGTCATCTAGGCTACTTCATTTCTTAGATATGATAGTTCAGCAATGAATACAGCAAATATTTTTGTAGTATGCAGATCTATGTTCCTTCCAGTATATATCTAGCAGTGATATAGCTGAATCATATGTGAGTTTAATTTTTAGTTTCTTGAAGAATTTTTATTCTGATGTTTTTGTAGACACTACAGTAGTTTACACTTCCACCAGCATACAGAGGACTCATTCCCCATTCTCACCATCACCTGTTTCTTGCTGGGCATCATTTTGACTTTGAGGATCTAGACTTTCAAAGCAATTTTAAGATTTATCTGCTGATGGCTCAGAATGTTGAATGCTTTTCAAACTTATTGGTCATTTGTATTTCTTCATTTGACTGAAATAAAGTTCATCAGTCTATTAATCTGGTCAGTTTTTATCTTGACATAAACTAGAGTCACTGGGAAAGGAAACACATCAACTCAAGAGTTCTGTGGAAAATTGTCTTGATCTCTCACTGTGGGCAACACCAATTCTGGGCATGTGGGGATGGGCTATGTGAGAAATGTAGCTGAGCAAAGAAGAGAGAGCAAGCCAGGAAGCTGTATTCCTCCCTTTTAAAACTTTATTTATTTATTTATTTATTTATTTATTTACTGTTTCAGTTTCAAGCTGCCATAAATTTCTATCCTGATTTCCTTGTAGAGGTTTTGATCTAGAAGATAAAATATGCCCTTCCCCCTAGCTTATTTTGGTCACAGTATTTTCTTTTTTGTCATAGCAAAAGAAAGCCAACTAGATGAATATCTATTGATTTGATGCCTTTTTTTGTATTCAGTTTTTCGAGTAATTTATAAATTCTAGATATTAACGCCATGTTGAATATATAGTTGCCAAGATATTCTGTCATCCTATAAACTTTTTGTTACAGTTTGCTGTGTAAAATCTGTTTGACTTATTTGAATACTATTTGTTAATTCTTGGGATTATGTACCTAATACCAAACTCCTTCTTTCTCACCCATCAGTTAAGATTTGAACAGAGAGTAGTTCTCTAAAATGGAAACAGTGCCTATTTTCATTTTAAGAGCAGTAGAGGTTTCTGAGATTATCCTTGATCTGGTTGATTTATGAATGGGAGGGAAGGGGCATGCAACTTGGGGATATTGAAAGAAAAAAAAAACACTCTGGTGGTCTTGCCGTTCCCTTTCCAGGTAGAGTACAGAAGAGTACAGAATGCTTGTCCTGCACCATAGATGTTTCCAGCTCTAGGAAATTAATGAGTCCCACTATAATTGTCATACTTTTCTTTATGCCCTAAGTTGAAACAAATAGATTATTTAGGTTTTATGTGCCTTTTTATGTTTATACTCCACTTAATTGACTTGTATGTATGGTATATATATATGGTGTGTGTGTGAGTGTAAGCATAAAGAGAACAACTTCAGTTATTGGTTATCTCTTGCTTTTTTTGAGACAGTGTCCTTGTGTTGTTTGCCACTGTGTATACCAAACTAACTGGCATGAATGTTTTAAGTGATTTTGCCATCTTACCTCATCTCTCCACAGGAGTACTGGAAGTGCCTAGAGAGTCAAACTCAGGTCTTCAATATTTGCACAGAAAATGCCTTATCTACTGAGCCCACACTCTAGTCTTCAATCTAATTCTTAAAAGATCTCTAGCTCCTGAATAATACCCTCCCCTAAGTGTGCAAAAGCTAGAAAGTACTTTCCTTTGTTTTCAAGTGTGATTAAAGCTTAATCCATAGAGAGAGGACCTTTCTGTGCCTTAGTTGTTCTCTTTAATATTGAAGAATTTCAGGAGCTTATTCTGGTTCTGTAGTTGTGCATTTCTATTCTTTAGCAGCCAAAATATTGCGTACCTAAGTTGGTCACTGGGGGATCATTTAGAGAAATGAGTATAATTACTTTACTGCCAAGAGACCATTAGTAAATAAACTATTAAGAATTATGATGTACTCAGTGAAATGTCCAGGAAATTGGGCGTCTGAAGTAACATGCTTTCCTTGGATCCCAGTTGTGGATCTGAAAATGTTTCATAACTAAAGATGTAAATCTCTGTGCTGATTTTGGCAGATTATTCTTAGCCATTGTTTATATAAGAAACTTGTCTCCAACTGAGTTTCACAAATACAGTTGAAGTAATTCAGTTTCGAGCAAAACATTCCATTTACTGGAGAACTCAGCCATGAGAGGAAGATGCTGTCTTTTCCAAGGGTTCTCCTGCTGACATTTATGTACTTGTAGCTGTTAGCCCAGTAATGCTTTTGCAGCCCAGCTGCCGACATTAAACCTGACTTTTCAAATGAGCTTCATTATTCCAAGAAAAATATTGCTTCATTTATTATTCTTTTCATTGTGTGATCTTTAGAACAGATGTGGCACATGAATGAAAGGAATACATATTAATGCACTAGTCTGGAACAGAGGCACATGCATATAATCCCAGCATGCAGGAGGCAGAGACAACAGAATTCCAAGTTAGAGGCTAACCTGAGCTACATTGTGAGACCACAACCCCAAATGATATTTCTATCAAAGGCTTAAAACTTTTTGGCATGAATATTAGGCTGAAGCAGAGCTTTATTTGTAGATTTCTTTTCAAGGAAACGTCTATTTTCATGTAATTGAGATGACTGCCTTGGTTGCTTTTCTGTTGTTGTGAAGAGATACTGTGACCAGGGAGACTTATAGAGGCATTTTTTTTTGGGGGGGGAGGCTTGGGATAGCATTTGACATGTAAATGAAGAAAATATCTAATAAAAAAATTTTGAAAAAAAAAAAGAGTTTGAGAGGGTAAGTCTTCCACTATTATGGTGGGGAGCATGGCAGCAAGCAGGCATGGTACTGGAGCAGTAGCTGAGAGATTGCAGGTTGAGACAACAACCAGGACAGAGAGAGAGAGAGAGACAGAGAGAGAGACAGAGAGAGAGACAGAGAGAGAGAGACAGACAGAGAGACAGAGAGACAGAGAGAGAGAAAGAGAGAGAGAGACACAGAGAGAGACAGAGAGACACAGAGAGAGACAGAGAGAGACAGAGTGACAGACAGAGGGACAGAGGCAGAGAGAGATTACCAGGAATGGTGTGGGTTTCTGCAACCTAAAAGCTCATTGCCTCCACACACATCCTCCAATAATGCCACACCTCCAAATTCTTCTCAAGAATTTCTACCAACTGGAGACCAAGTATTCAAACACATGAGCCTAAGGTGGGGCATGCTCATTCAAACTACCATAATGGCCAAAAAGAATTTACGCACATGTTTATATTTAGCAACTTGTTTTGTTGGTGTCTATGGGGAATATTGTTTTTAAAAAGGAACAGTTTTTTAAAGATGTTCTTTAAAAATATTTTTTCAAAAAAATTAAAAAATGTTTTTTCACCACCTGCTGAACTCATTATCATTATAAGAAAAATTCTAAAATTCCTAGTTGCTAAAAGGAGTAGACTCCCTTTTGGCTTAGGTAGCAGTGGGATACTCTCTCATAGTATCATCCATTTGGTTCCTGCTTTTCTCTAGTAGTAAGGAGTATAATTATTTAACACTATAAAATGAGAATGTAATTCACTAAAATCAATTCTAGATATTCATGAATGATTGTATGCTTAAACTAAGCCATTTACTTCACTTCCTAAAACTGCCAACATTATTTAAACAAGGAGAGGTTGAAAGAGATAATGTGGTCACTGGGAGTTGAGTATTATGTTTGTGTTTCACACCTAGCTAATGAGTAAACAGGTTCAAGGGAACCCAGGACTCTACTCCTAGTCTTATTAAACAAAGATAGTTTCCCAAAGAGACAGGTGTCAAGTAAAGAAAATTGAAGTGCTCAAATTTAGAGTGGAAGTTATGAGGGACTTAGGAACAGAAACAGGTGTAGGACAACAGTAAGGTAGGAATCTGAGTGTTAGTTACTTTACAATTCTGTAATCACAGTATCTGACCTAAATTCCCTGAAAAAGGAAGTATATACTGTGGCATACAGTCTCAGAGAACTGGTACATCATGCAGGGGTAGACATGGTAGAAAATCTCTGTCCATGATAGTAGGAGAATGTGTCAGAATGTGTGTTATTCACAGCACAGTGGGCCAGCATGTGAACAGTGTCAGCTGACCATACTGCTTTGGGACGTTGTGGAACCTTTTGGAAGTGGAGGAAGTAAGCCACTGAGGGTAGGCCTTGAGCTCAGCCTCATTTCCCTTCTGTTCTGTTTCCTGATTGTGGGCACAGTGTGACGTGCCACCTCACACTCCTGCTCAAACCGACTTTCCTGCTATAGTGGATTATTTCTATTTTTTTAAATTTAGTTTTGAGCTGATAGTATAATTACAACATTCCTTCCTTTTTCTCCTACCTCCAATGCTT
This sequence comes from Mus caroli, assembly GCF_978045245.1. Taxonomy (NCBI): domain Eukaryota; kingdom Metazoa; phylum Chordata; class Mammalia; order Rodentia; family Muridae; genus Mus; species Mus caroli. The sequence goes on along the minus strand of NW_028227258.1, from coordinate 139,574,941 downwards.
CTCATTTTCAAATTCATAACCTCTTTTAAAAATTATTGTTACATGAATATATATATATATATATATATATATGCACACACATATATTCATAAACATTACCTGCTCAGTATGAATAATGTTACTTGTATATATGTGCTCTTCAACTGTAAACACAAAATAAACCTCTTCTCCTTGAAGTTGCTCCTTGTCAGGATTTCTAAGAGCAAGTAAAACAATAACTAATGTATTTTTTTGTGGTACAAATATATCTGCTTTCTTCTAGAGAGTGGTGTTTGTTCATTGATGTCTCCAAAGGTACTTGCTTATGAGTGATTGATGGCCCCTGGGCTCTGATAACTGAGTTATGTCAAGAGTAAGTGATACAACTGAGAAAAGTTTCTCCATTTTCCAACACTGAGGTCACTGAAGACAAACCCATGGGCCTCACATGGCATCCAGTGAAAGCGACGTCAGCTTGGATAATGTAATAACGAGGCCTGGACACTGTGGTTCATTAAGTCAAGACGGTCTATTAGTTACTGCTTATTTGTCCCTCAGTGGTTTGTAGGGTATTTTGTTAACAGAGGTTCCAATATATCATTGACTTCTTGTACAGGTAAGGGTTAAAATGTGGTCACATCTTGGAAGCATATGTCTAAAAGCAAACAAGCTAATGAAACTTCACTTTAAAAATTTGTCTTGTGTCTTTGTAAGAACTCATCTGATTTCAATGCTCCCAACTTTCTCTTGCTACTTTCCTGAAATTATATGTAAGTATTAACAGAAAGATAGGCAAGTGACACCTCTTCTAGAAATTGGTAGAAGTAAGCTGGTATGCTGGTAGCTATAGGAGATTTATAACCAGGAATAAAGACTGATATGGGATTTTCTCTGGCTCCAGAACTGAGGGTTCACCTGGGAACCAAAGAGCCCACAATTCCATTTTGTCCAAGACTGAAGAGGCTTTGCTTTCAATATTGAAGTATCATAAAGTGAGTCCTGGGGTGGAGAAGATGACTCAGTTTATAAAGTACTTTGTGTGAGAACCTGAGTACAAATCCCCAACACCCATTTATAAATCCAAGCATTTTAACAGATGTGTGTAATCCCAGTGTTTGGATGCAGAGAGAGGCAGACCCCTGGGGATGGCTCACTGGCCAGATAGTCTAAGTGCTAAGATGATGCGTTCTTGGCTTAATAAGAGACTCAGAATATTAGGAAGAAAGTTATTTTATTGAGTAACGCACCCAACAATTCCTAGGCAAATGGATGGACTTGGAGGGCATCATCCTGAGTGAGGTAACACAATCACAAAGGAACTCACACAATATGTACTCACTGATAAGTGGATATTAGCCCAGAAACTTAGGATACCCAAGATATAAGATACAATTTGCTAAACGCATGAAACTCAAGAAGAACGAAGACCAAAGTGTGGACACTGTGCCCCTTCTTAGAATTGGGAACAAAACACCTATGGAAGGAATTACAGAGACAACGTTTGGAGCTGTGACAAAAGGATGGACCATCTAGAGACTGCCATATTCAGGGATCCATCCCATAATCAGCTTCCAAACGCTGACACCATTGCATACACTAGCAAGATTTTGCTGAAAGGACCCAGATATAGCTGTCTCTTGTAAGACTATGCCGGGGCCTAGCAAACACATAAGTGGATGCTCACAGTCAGCTATTGGATGGATCACAGGGCCCCCAATGGAGGAGCTAGAGAAAATACCCAAGGAGCTAAAGGGATCTGCAACCCTATAGGTGGAACAACATTATGAACTAACCAGTACGCTGGAGCTCTTGACTCTAGCTGCATATGTATCAAAAGATGGCCTAGTCGGCCATCACTGGAAAGAGAGGCCCATTGGACTTGCAAACTTTATATGCCCCAGTACAGGGGAGCGCTAGGGCCAAAAAGTGGGAGTGAGTGGGTAGGGGAGTCGGGGGGGAGGGTATGGGGGACTTTTGGGATAGCATTGGAAATGTAAATGAGGAAAATACCTAATTAAAAAATATATATATAAAAAGACACCCAACATTGACCTCTGGCCTCCGTGAGCATGCACGCCCGAGTGCGTGCGTGCGCGCGCACACACATATACCTGGGTCCTGATTTTACTCTGATGTGGTGTGGTTCCCCAAACATCAAGGCCTAATCTCTAGCCTAGAGTCTGGACACGTTATGTTACAATGGCAAAAAGGTCTTTGTAGATGTCTTTCCTCAGTATCTTCATGTAGAGAGTTTAAGTTGAGTTATTACTGTCCTGGGGGTTGTAAATACAATAACCCATCTCCTTATAAGAGGAAAACTTGTTCCACAGAGGTTAGAGTATTGGTCACAAGTAGAGAAATCTGGCAGCCAGCAGAAGGTGTAAGAGACAAGGAACTGATTGATTCTTATCTGCTTCAGCTTCCAGATGGCCTTGCCTACACAGTTGTAGCACAGTGACACTCATTGCAGAATTCTGATCTTTACAACTATGGAAGTTTCTGCTGTTTAAAGCTGCCAGTTGAGTCATGTATTGCTGAGGTATTGCTAGGAACTCTAACTCAGAAGACAATACTGTATTTGACATATTAGAAAGGTAAACATTAGGACATGAGCTTTTAGGAGTGCAACACCGTCTGTCTGCTGTGCCACACAGGTTGGCCTGCACTCTCTGTATCTCTACCTCGCTTCTTGAAGATGGAAGTCTTTTATTGAATTTGTCAGAATGTCCTGATAGCATGATTTGTCACACATTGGCAGATTTAATATCTGAATCTAATCTGGTCTCTTATTTTTGCTGAGCTTATGTCAACCCTCAACAGTGGAGTGTGTTGTTGCCTTGGTCCAGGCTCTAGCCCTGCTCATCATGTGTCATTGTGTTTTCTATGATGGGTGTTAGAAACTTCATAGTGCACACTTGGGAGGCCAATTCCTTAGAGGCTATGTGTAAGTGCTGGTATTCAAAAGAAGGTAGCTATGTGCCAGGAAGATCTCTCCAAAGCATTTTCTAGTTAAAATTTAGCCCACCAATATTAAGTATCCCAGTGCTTGTGAATATTTATTGCTGCAGCCAAAAGGATGTGTTTTGATCAAAAGGTATCAATTAGAAACTTCTTGGTGGTGTTTCTTCTTAGATATTTCATGTCTGATGTTTTCTGTGTTGAAGTTTAGAAAATACTAATTTCCTCATATCTTCATTGAATGGCAAATTAGCCACATAACCTTCCTCTTAGAAAACTTAAAAGGATGCTTTGCAGGCTTTACTCATCTGTTTGCTTTTCATTATATCATTATCATTCACATGCTGAATATTTCATCCACTGAGGAATGGAAAAGTAGGAGCAAGCTTCCTCTCTCCTGAATTGTGTTTGATTTAGGACAGTGTAGATTTTCTCCATAAGTGCTTAATAAGGGACACAGTTCTGTTCAGGCTTTGTGTGCACTCTCCCCACCCCCCCTGTGTATGATAGGACAGGGAAGAGAGAGAAACAAATAAACAGATTACTAGTTAGTTGTGACTTTCAGTCAGTTGTCACAAATTACATTGCTTTGTACCAGTCTGTCCTTTCCTCTCCTCTGCCCTCCTCTCCTATCCTCCTCCCTTCTTCTTTCTTTTCTTCTGCCCTCAATTCTTGCTATTATTTGGCTTCTGTGGCCTTTTCTAGGGAGGGACAAACATGTCTTTCTTGTCTGTGAGATCTCCTGGATACTAGAGAATCAGATAATATCTAGTAGCATCCTCATGATAGGAGAGTGATTGCCTTCAGCTTTGATGCTAACTTATATTTTCTTTTTAAAATTAATGTAGCATCCATTAGTGATGTGAACAAATAAAGTGGTATGATGATGGCATGCTCATCCATAGATATTTCTTTTGGTCACAGGCATCTACATTGTCTCCTATCTCTAGTTTACCTCAAGTAGCAAGTAGCTCCTTTCCTGTTTTTTTTTTTTTTTTTTTTTTTTTTTTTTTTTTTTGGCTATTGCTCCCCTTCAGTTGTATTGCTCCTCTCCCATTTTTGGGAGAAAGTCCACTCTAGGTTTTCCTGAAATCCACTGTGCATTATTCAGTTCAGGCTGGTTTCAAACTCATGAACATCTTCCTGTCTGAGTTCTGGGATTATAGATGTATGTCATCATGCTGAATCTTGAATATATGTAAGGATCCACTGGTAGATTTTTTTGTACTGAAAATTAAAGACTAGATATTTAAAACTCATAGAGTAAATCACTTAAATGAGCTTATTTTGCTTTTATACTTTCTGCTTCCAAAGAGAAGAGGAAACAAAAGAGAAATAAAACAACATCAATATCAGTAAAATATGGTCCATATCAGTAGAGGAGTGCTACTCCGAGGGTGACAAGATACAAATGAAATACCTGATCTGGGACTTGGTGATAGCAGCAACTGTCTTCAAAGCTGGGCTAGGGGAATTGGCCAGCAGAGGCACGTGACATCTTCTGGTCTCACTGAACTCATTTTTCTTCTTGATCCAGAAGTGAATTCACCTCTGAACTGAGGATGCTTTATTTCTGCCAACAATGTCATTCCACCTGCCAGTCCCACAATGAGTCAGAAGCAATATGAAAAATACTTCTTTCCATACACTGTTCACAGTGATGAAAGTGTTCAAGGTCTGTGAAGCAGGAGGCTCTGAAGTGGGAATTCCATTATACAAAGAAAGGTGGCACTCTTCCTTGAACTCAGCCTTCTCCTTGAAGCTCAAACACTGTCTCCCTTCTTCAGAACTCCTTCCCCTTCTTTATGTTTGAAGCTGCCTCACCAGCCATCCCTGAGCAAGACGGGTAATGGTAGATGGACCTCTTAGACTTCTCCTCTTTCTCCCTTCTTTCCCCTATTTGTTTCTATTCCCATTTGCTTTAGACTTCATGTCAAGTCTCTGTTATATCCAATAATTATTTTGATTCCTAACCTCTTCTAACCACCCAAGATGCCCAGAACTCAACAATCCCCCTCTTTCATGACCCTTTTTATGTGTCAGAGAGATGAAAAGGACAGAAATTGTGTGGGGAAGGTAAGAGGCAAATAACAAGATAGGAACCTACCAAGGTGAAAAACAAAATCTTGAAAATGTCTAAAGGAAAACATCAGGGGAAACTTTATGACTTTGGTGTAGATTATTTCATAAACATATAGATAGCAGAAACAATATTGTCAAATTGAAATTCACCAAATGGGTCATTTGTAAGTTCAACAGGTACTCTCAACTATTGAGCTAGTTCTTAAGCCCTTTTTTTTTCTTTTAAATTTTTTGTTACACATTTTCTTCATTTACATTTCAAATGCTATCTATCCCCTTTCCTAGTATCCTCTCCGAAAGTCCCCTATACCTTCCCTCCACCCTGCTCTCCAACTCACCCACCTCCGCTTCCTTGCCCTGGAATTCCCCTGTACTGGGGCATATAATCATCACAAGACCAAGGACTTCTCCTCCCATTGATGGCCTACTAGGCCATCCTCTGCTACATATGCAATTAGAGACACAAGCTCTGGGAGGGGGGGTTACTGGTTAGTTCATATTGATGTTTCTCTTATAGGGTTGCGGACCCCTTTAGCTCCTTGGGTTCTTTCTCTAGCTCCTTCATTGGGGGCCCTGTGTTCCATCCAATACATGACTGTGAGCATCTACTTCTGTATTTTCCAGGCACTGGCATAGTCTTACAAGAGAGAGCTATATCAGGGTCCTGCCAGCAAAATCTTGCTGGCATATGCAATAGTGTCTGGGTTTGGTGGTTGTTTATGGCATGGATCCCTGGGTGGGGCAGTCTCTGGATGGTCCATCCTTTTGTCTCAGCTCCAAACTTTGTCTCTGTAACTCCCTCCATGGGTGTTTTGTTCCCTATTCCAAGGAGGAATGAAGTATCTACACTTTGATCTTCCTTCTTCTTGAATTTCATGTGTTTTGCAAATTGTATCTTGGGTATTCTAAGTTTCTGGGCTAATATCCACTTATCAGTAAGTGCATAACATGTGTGCTCTTTCGTGATTGGGTTACCTCACTCAGGATGATATCCTCCAGATCCATCCATTTGCCTAAGGATTTTATAAATTCATTGTTTTTAATAGCTGAGTAGTACTCTCTTGTATAAATATAGATTAGTAACTATCTTCTAAAAATTGCACCCTATATTTTAAAAAAGTACTTTGCTTAATGTTTTTTCCTGCTGAAGGAAGGAATTAAAGTGAATGATACCACATTCTCTTTGCACACAGTTATTTGAAACTTCATCTTCCTTGCTGTATCATTCATAAGGGAATATGGAAAGTGACTTTGTGTTCATGTGACATTTTACTTAAGTGTCTCAACAAACAGAAGCATGACAGCTATTCATTTATATTTTGACATGATTATTGAGAAAATCACCAATCTAAGTTATTACACAAAATGGAGCATGACAGGTATGTGATTGAGGAGCTTCCTCTATAAAATGAAGATTACAAAGAGAAAAATAAGAAAAGAAAGTCAACCAGTCTCTACTTGATGTTGCTTTTCTTATGTAATTTTTGACAGTGGTAATTGAACCCAGTGCCTTCTGGAAGCACATTTTCTACACTGAGCTACAACCCCAGATGTGTCACATTTTTAAAAACCTTGTAATTTCAAATGAAGTAGGAATGGAGAAACATTATGGCTTTATGGGTATTATAAGGAAAAACCGACTTCCCGAGATTAGACTATGCCATATTATTTGTGAAGTTTCTTATATTACCTTATTTTGTCTTCACAACATCATCCACACATATATCTAATGTCTTCATCATATGGATAATGAAGTTTAGCAGCCTTTCTAAGTTGGTTGTGTGAATTTTTCTGAGATGTGAGTAATGTGGACTCACCTCCGATAAGGTGCCATTGATTAAAAACAAATGTCACTTCTCACATGCAGCTTGTAGAACCAGTGAGTGTTCCTGGATGTCACAGAAACAGGGGTGAGAGATCACTTACAGAATCAAAGGGATCTTCTAGAAGGCTATCCACCTTTTCCAAAGGACCCAAGTTCAAATTCCCAGCACCACATGGTGCCTCACAATGATTTGTAACTCCAGTTTCTTGGGACCAGATAGCTTCTTCCAGCCTCCACAGATACTATAGGCACATAGTATACAAGTAAACATAGAGGCAAAACACTTGTACATATAAATAAAAGAACGTAAAAAAATTAGAAAAACAATTTGTGTTTTTAAAGTTGCGCATTTGGAAAAGAAATATAATAACTCTGGGGCATTCTTTTTTTTTTTTTCCTCTGAGATAAATGTGTTCTTTAATCCAACAAGTGCTTCCAGTTAAATATGCCATGTTTCGTGCCAGTGCTGGGCATAGAAATGAGTTCAATGCGGCTTTCCCCACAGAGCCTGTTTCTTTTTTCTCTTCCTTTTGCCCTCCTCTGCTTCTTCCAACTCTGGGGCATTCTTAGCAAGGTCAATTAATGAATAACACATAAAAATATCTGAACTTACAGTTATACCCAGAACACATAGCAAATATTGTTTATGTATTAAAGAGAATTATGGAGAGATGTCATAGATAAGAGCAGCTTAGACAGATGTGACCCAAGTCATTCTTTATTGGATAAGGTAGGTAAGCACCATAATTGGAAAATAACTTGAAATAACTTCTCTCACATTTGTTGTGTTTTGAATGAATTCTAGGTGGCCTTGAAGCCTTGCTAACAATGAGAATTCTCTACTGTGGTTATATGGAATTTCCAGGAGATTTCAGAGGTCTTTTTTGCTAAGTTGGAAAAGCTCATGAGATTTCTGCCAGTTACTGAAAGAATGGAATTTTTTATTATTAGTGCTAAGTTGAGCCTGACTTAAAGTTCTCATTTATATTTATGTAAAAATTGTGAATAAATGATTTCTCTTTTTCTCACTTCAACATTTTTCTGGAACAAGTACAAAGTGGTATAACTCAAATGAAAAGAGGGCAAAGAGGGTCCAGGAATGACATTTCAATTACGTTTCTATAGGAAGCTTGATGGTTAGGCTGTGAGCTGGGGAGTTTCAGACACGGAGAAGATGACATTGGTAATGTGTTGCATTGGGTAGTGGGTTTCCTCTGACATGATAATGAATAGCCATGAAATGACTGCCAGTCTCCAAAGTCTGCACAAATAACTCTCACTGATGCTTGTCAGACAGAAATGCAGAGGATATGTGGCCTGGGAATCCCCACATTTCCATTCTTATTTCATTTCTTTTCAAGACACATTGGCAGCTGAAGGTGAAAAGGCTGACCTGTGATGCTGCTTTGGAGGTTCACAGGTGCTGTGTGCAGCAGGGATCGTAGCAAGCTCCTTGTGAACAGCACTTCAAGGTGGACTCTCTTGGGCACATGGTGACACATCTCATCCATCATCATAGAGGGGGTGCTGCTTTTGCTTTCATGTGCAGGGAGGCAGGTTGTATAAACATTGCCTGATGGCTGCATTCTAGTGTTTCCTTCCTTTGAATCTCTCTTCTTTCCATTCTTCTTCTTCTTCCTCCTCCAAATCAACTCTTTTCTCTCCCTTTCTCTTCATTCTTCTTTCTTGATAGTATCTCTAGCCAAGGCTGTTCTTGAACTCTTTTTTTTTTAATTTTTAATATTTTTATTACGCATTTTCCTCAATTACATTTCCAATGCTATCCCAAAAGTCCCCCATACCCTCCCCCCCACTTCCCTACCCACCCATTCCCATTTTTTTGGCTCTGGTATTCCCATGTACTGGGGCATATAAAGTTTGCATGTCCAATGGGCCTCTCTTTCCAGTGATGGCCGACTAGGCCATCTTCTTGAACTCTTTATGTGGTCAAAAATGACCTTCAACTTCCAATCCTTTCACTTTCATTGAGGACTGGGATTATAGGCCCATGCCACCATACCACTTGAAAAATTGAATATAGATTATTTCTTCATAAAATATATTTTTGTTATAGATTCTCATTCCACTATTCCTTCCAGTACTTCCACTCCAGATCCATTCTTATCTCTGCACCTACTCACTTTCTGTTTCTCATTAGAAAGGAACAGGCTTATAAAAGAGAACATCTAAACATGAAAAAAATAAAATATAAGAAGATAAAACACAAACCAACCCATTGAGGGTGGACAAATGAACCAAACAGAAGGAAAGGACCACCAAGAGCAGGCCCAAGAATCAGAGACCAACTGGATCATATACTTAGAAGTCCCATCCACTAAACTAGAAGCCATAGTATATACACAGAGGATCTGAGATAGATCTGGGTAGGCTCTGTTTTTGTTTCTTCACTTTCTATTAGTTCATATGAACCTTGTTTAGTTAACTCAAAGGGCCTTGTTCTCATTATGTCCTCTATCAATCCTGTCTCTTATATCCTTTCTGCTTCCTCTTCTGCAGGTTTCCTTGAGCTCTAAGGGGAAGGATCTAAGGGAAATGTCCCATCCCACTTAGAACTGTGTGTTCCAAGGACTCTTTCTCTGTATCATGACTAGTTGTTGGTCTTTGTATCTGTTCTGATCTGTTGCAGGAGGAAGCTTCTCTGATAATGGGTGAATAAGGTACTGACCTATGAGTGTAGCAGTATATCAAAGGAAGTCATTTTATTGTTACTGTTTTTTGGGACCCTTGGTCACATAAGCAGTGGCAGGTATGGGCTTCATCTCAAGGATTGGACCTTAAGTCAAATCAGACACTGGTTGGTTACTCCCATAAGCTTTGTGTCACTATAGCTCTCACATATTTTGTAGGAAAGACAGACAGATTATAGATCAAAAGGTTTTGGGGCAGGTAGGTATTTACATTTCTTGTTCAGAAATCTGCAGAGTAAATTTCTGTACCCAAAATAATAGAATGTAGGGTTAAATGCTCCATGTAGTCACAAGATTGACTTCTCTATGTTCATTGAGTTGTGTGGGTATTGTATTTGGCAACTGTGTCCTGCTGTCAGTTTGTGGAGAGAAGCCATTTGTTTTAGCATCAGCCTGGGATGTTTGGGGATTTCCATATGACATCTCAAAGGAGTGCAACCCAGTCCCAGTATGGAAGCTTTGTTTGGTGATAATAAATGGTTTTGGGACACTGTTTCATCCATTATTAGGAGACCTCATTAGTATGTCTTCATATATTTAACATATTTCATATATTTTAGGAAGTTTCCCCGATACTAGGCTTAAATATCATCCTTCAAATGCCCTTCAATTCCAGCTGTCTCTCCCCACATTCTCTTCCACATTCTTTTTTTTTTAAAGAGTCTGATGCCATCTTTATTTTTCTTTCTTCTTTTTCTTATTACATAAGAGTGGCTTTTATTTTTTAATATTATTTTTTTAATTAGGTATTTCCCTCATTTATGTTTCCAATGCTATCCCAAAAGTCCCCATACTCTCCCCCCCCTACCCACCCACTCCCACTTTTTGGCACTGGCATTCCCCTGTATTGGGGCATATAAAGTTTGCAAGTCCAATGGGCCTCTCTTTCCAGTGATGGCCGACTAGGCCATCTTTTGATACAAATGCAGCTAGAGTCAAGAGCTCTGGGCTACTGGTTAGTTCATAATGTTGTTCCACCTATAGGGTTGCAGATCCCTTTAGATCCTTGGGTATTTTCTCTAGCTCCTCCATTGGGGGCCCTGTGATCCATCCAATAGCTGACTGTGAGCATCCACTTATATGTTTGCTAGGCCCCGGCATAGTCTCACAAGAGACAGCTATATCAGGGTCCTATCAGCACTATCTTGCTAGTGTATGCAAAGGTGTCAGCGTTTAGAGGCTGATTTTGGGATGGATCCCTGGATATGGCAGTCTCTAGATGATGTATCCTTTTGTCTCAGCTCCAAACTTTGTCTCTGTAACATCTTCCATGGGTGTTTTGTTCCCAATTCTAAGAAGGGGCAAAGTGTCCACACTTTGGTCTTTGTTCTTCTTGAGTTTCATGTGTTTTGCAAATTGTAACCTATATCTTGGTTATTCTAAGTTTCTGGGCTAATATCCACTTATCAATGAGTACATATCATTTGAGTTCTTTTGTGATTGGGTTACTTCACTCAGGATAATGCCCTCCAGGTTCAACCATTTGCCTAGGAATTTCATGAATTCATTCTTTTTAATAGCTGAGTAGTACTCCATTGTGTAAATGTACCACATTTTCTGTATCCATTCCTCTGTTGAGGGGCATCTGGGTTCTTTCCAGATTCTGGCTATTATAAATAAGGCTGCTATGAACATAGTGGAGCATGTGTCCTTCTTACCGGTTGGGATATCTTCTGGATATATGCCCAGGAGAGGTATTGCGGGATCCTCTGGTAGTATTATGTCCAATTTTCTGAGGAACAACCAGACTGATTTCCAGAGTGGTTGTACAAGCTTGCAATCCCACCAACAAAGAAGTAGTGTTCCTCTTTCTCCACACCCTCGCCAGCATCTGCTGTCACCTGAATTTTTGATCTTAGCCATTCTGACTGGTGTGAGATGGAATCTCAAAGTTGTTTTGATTTGCATTTCCCTGATGATTAAGGATGCTGAACATTTTTTCAGGTGTTTCTCAGCCATTCGTTATTCCTCAAGTGAGAATTCTTTGTTTAGCTCTGAGCCCCATTTTTTAATGGGGTTATTTGATTTTCTGGAGTCCACCTTCTTGAATTCTTTATATATATTTGATATTAGTCCTCTATCTGATTTAGGATAGGCAAAAATACTTTGCCAGTCTGTTGGTGGCCTTTTTGTCTTATTGATGGTGTCTTTTGCTTTACAGAAGCTTTGCAGTTTCATGAGGTCCCATTTGTGGATTCTCGATCTTACAGCACAAGCCATTGCTGTTCTATTCAGGAATTTTCCCCTGTGCCCATATCTTCAAGGCTTTCCCCCACTTTCTCCTCTATAAGTTTCAGTGTCTCTGGTTTTATGTGGAGTTTCTTGATCCACTTAGATTTGACCTTAGTACAAGTAGATAGGAATGGATCAATTCACATTCTTCTACATGATAACCAACAGTTGTGCCAGCACCATTTGTTGAAAATGCTGTCTTTTTCCACTGGATGGTTTTAGCTCCCTTGTCGAAGATCAAGCGACCATAGGTGTGTGGGTTCATTTCTGGGTCTTCAATTCTATTCCATGGGTCTACTTGTCTGTCACTATACCAGTACCATGCAGTTTTATCACAATTGCTCTGTAGTACAGCTTTAGGTCAGGCATGGTGATTCCACCAGAGATTCCTTTATCCTTGAGAAGAGTTTTTGCTATCCTAGGTTTTTTGTTATTCCAGATGAATTTGCAGGTTGCCCTTTCTAAATCATTGAAGAATTGAGTTGGAATTTTGATGGAGATTGTATTGAATCTATAGATTGCTTTTGGCAAGATAGCCATTTTTACTATATTGATCCTGCCAATCCATGAGCATGGGAGATCTTTCCATCTTCTGAGATCTTCTTTAATTTCTTTCTTCAGAGACTTGAAGTTCTTATCATACAGATCTTTCACTTCCTTAGTTAGAGTCACACCAAGGTATTTTATATCATTTGTGACTATTGAGAAGGGTGTTGATCCCCTAATTTCTTTCTCAGCCTGTTTATTCTTTGTGTAGAGAAAGGCCTTTGACTTGTTTGAGTTAATTTTATATCCAGCTACTTCACCGAAGCTATTTATCAGGTTTAGGAGTTCTCTGGTGGAATTTTTAGGGTCATTTATATATACTATCATATCATCTGCAAAAAGTGATATTTTGATTTCTTTCTTTTCAATTTGTATCCCCTTGATCTCCTTTTGTTGTCTAATTGCTCTGGCTAGAACTTCAAGTACAACATTGAATAGGTAGGGAGAAATTGGGCATCCTTGTCTAGTCCCTGATTTTAGTGGGATTGCTTCCAGCTTCTCACCATTTACTTTGATGTTGGCTACTTGTGTGCTGTAGATTACTTTTATCATGTTTAGTTATGGGCCTTGAATTCCTGATCTTTCCAAGACTTTTATCATGAATGGGTGTTGGATCTTGTCGAATGCTTTCTCTGCATTTAAAGAGATGGTCTAACGTGGTATTTTTTTTGAGTTTGTTTATATAATGGATTACTTTGGACTGATGGATTTCCATATATTAAACCATCCCTGCATCCCTGGAATAAAACCTACTTGGTCTTGATGGATGATTATTTTGATGTGTTCTTGGATTCAGTTAGCAAGAAGTTTATTGAGTATTTTTGCATCGATATTCATAAGGGAAATTGGTCTGAAGTTCTCTATCTTTGTTGGATCCTTCTGTGGTTTAGGTATCAGAGTAATTGTGGCTTCATAGAATGAGTTGGGTAGAGTACCTTCTACTACCATTTTGTGGAATAGTTTGTGCAGAACTGGAATTAGATCTACTTTGAAGGTCTGGTAGAACTCTGCACTAAGCCCATCTGGTCCTGGGCTTTTTGTTTTTGTTTTTTGTTTTTTTTTTTGGTTGGGAGACCATTAATGACTGCTTCTATTTCTTTAGGGGATATGGGTCTGTTTAGATCGTTAACTTGATCCTGGTTTAACTTTGGTACCTGGTATCTGTCTAGAAATTTGTCCATTTTGTCCATGTTCTCCAGTTTTTTTTGAGTATAGCCTTTTGTAGAAGGATCTGATGGTGTTTTGAATTTCTTCAGGATCTGTTGTTATGTCTCCCTTTTCATTTCTGATTTTGTTAATTAGGATGCTGTCCCTGTGCCCTCTAGTGAGTCAGGTAAGGTTTTATCTCTCTTGTTGATTTTCTCAAAGAACCAGCTCCTTGCTTGGTTGATTCTTTGAATAGTTCTTCTTGTTTCCACTTGGTTGATTTCGTCCCTGAGTTTGATGATTTCCTGCCATCTACTCCTCTTGGGTGAATTTGCTTCCTTTTTTCTAGAGCTTTTAGGTGTGTTGTCCAACTGCTAGTGTATGCTCTCTCTAGTTTCTTTTTGTAGGCACTCAGAGCTATGAGTTTCCCTCTTAGAAATGCTTTCATAGTGTCACACAAGTTTGTGTATGTTGTGGCTTCATTTTCATTAAACTCTAAAAAGTCTTTGATTTCTTTCTTTATTCCTTCCTTGACCAAGGTATCACTGAGAAGAGTCTTGTTCATTTTCCACGTGAATGTTGGTTTTCCATTATTTATGTTGTTATTGAAGATCAGCCTTAGTCCATGGTGGTCTGATAGGATGCATGGGACGATTTCAATATTTTTGTATCTGTTGAGGCCTGTTTTGTGACCAATTATATGGTCAATTTTGGAGAAAGTACCATGGGGTGCTGAGAAGAAGGTATATCCTTTTGTTTTAGGATAAATTGTTCTGTAGATATCTGTTAAGTTCATTTGTTTCATCACTTCTGTTAGTGTCACTGTGTCCCTGTTTAGTTTCTGTTTCCATGATCTGTCCATTGGTGAAAGTGGTGTGTTGAAATCTCCCACTATTATTGTGTGAGGTTTAATATGTGCTTTGAGCTTTACTAAAGTTTCTTTAATGAATGTGGCTACCCTTGCATTTGGAGCATAGATATTCAGAATTGAGTGTTCCTCTTTGAGGATTTTACCTTTGATGAGTATGAAGTGTCCCTCCTTGTCTTTTTTAAATCTTTGGGTTGGAAGTCGATTTTATTCGATATTAGAATGGCTATTTTAGCTTGTTTCTTCTGACCATTTGCTTGGAAAATCGTTTTCCAGCCTTTCACTCTGAGGTAGTGTCTGTCTTTTTCCCTGAGATGGTTTTCCTGTAATCAGCAGAATGTTGGGTCATGTTTGTGTAGCCAGTCTGTTAGTCTATCTCTTTTTATTGGGGGAATTGAGTCCATTGATATTGAGAGATATTAAGGAAAAGTACTTGTTGTTTCTTATTATTTTTGTTTTTAGAGTTGGCATTCTGTTTTTGTGGCTGTCTTCTTTTTGGTTTGTTGAGGGATTACTTTCTTGCTTTTTCTAGGGTGTGGTTTCTGTCCTTGTATTTTTTTTTTTTCTGTTATTATCCTTTGAAGGGCTGGATTCGTGGAAAGATAATGTGTGAATTTGGTGTTGTCGTGGAAACCTTTGGTTTCTCCATCTATTGAGAATTGAGAGTTTGGCTGGGTATAGTAGCCTCGGCTGGCATTTGTGTTCTCTTATGGTATGTATAACCTCTGTCCAGGATCTTCTGGCTTTCATAGTCTCTGGTGAAAAGTCTGGTGTAATTCTGATAGGCCTGCCTTTATATGTTACTTGACCTTTTTCCCTTAGTGCTTTTAATATTCTATCTTTATTTAGTGCATTTTTTGTTCTGATTATTATGTGTCTGAGGAATTTCTTTTCTGGTCCTGTCTATTTGGAGTTCTGTAGGCTTCTTGTATGTTCATGGGCATCTCTTTCTTTTGGTTTGGGAAGTTTTCTTCTATAATTTTGTTGAAGATATTTGCTGGCCCATTAAGTTGAAAATTTTCCTTCTCATCTACTCCTATTATCCATAGGTTTGGTCTTCTCATTGTGTCCTGGATTTCCTGAATGTTTTGAGTTAGGATCTTTTTGCATTTTTTATTTTCTTTGATTGTTATGCCGATGTTCTCTATGGAATCTTCTGCACCTGAGATTCTCCCTTCCATCTCTTGTATTCTGTTGCTGATGCTTGCATCTATAGTTCCAGATTTCTTTCCTAGGTTTCCTATCTCCATTGTTGCCTCACTTTGCGTTTTCTTTATAGTGTCTACTTCCCTTTTTAGGTCTTGGATGGTTTTATTCAATTCCATCACCTGATTGGTCGTGTTTTCTTGCAATACTTTAAGGGATGTTTGTGCTTCCTCTTTAAGATCTTCTAACTGTTTAGCAGTGTTCTCCTGTATTTCTTTAAGTGAGTTATTAAAGTCCTTCTTGATGTCCTCTACCATCATCATGAGATATGCTTTTAAATCTGTGTCTAGTTTTTTCGGGTGTGTTGGGTTGCCCAGGACTTGTTGGGGGTGGGAGTGCTGTGCTCTGATGATGGTGAGTGGTATTGGTTTCTGTTAGTAAGATTATTATGTTTGCCTTTTGCCATCTGGTAATGTCTGGAGTTAGTTTTTGTAGTTGTTTCTGGTTAGATCTTGTTCCTCAGGAGTTTACGTTAGCCTCTATCAGCAGACCTGGGAGACTAGCTCTCTCCTGAGTTTCATTGCTCAGAGTACTCTCTGTTAGTAGGCTCTCCTCTTCCAGGGAAGGTGCCCAGATATCTGGTGTTCGAACGTTCCTCCAGGCAGAAGTTCTGATCCACTCACAGAGGTCTTAAGATACTTTGGAGGGTTCTGTGTATACCTTATGGGTGTCTGCAGACTCCACGCCCTAGGTTCCCCTTTGCTGTCGTGGATGGGCAGGGACTTGTGCCCCTGATCAGGCCGGGTTTTCTGCTTCCCCAATTAATGCAGTCTCAGGTCCTGCATGATTGGATTGGAGCAGTAGCTGTGTTCTACCTACCAGAAGTCTTAAGATCCCATCGCATGTCTTGTGGGTAGCTGGCGGGTGTCAGCCGTCTCTGTTTCCTAGCTACCCCGGTGCTGGCCGGGCCTCAAGGGCTCTCTTCCACATTCTTAATACTTGCTTCTCTCATCCTTCCCACCTGGCCCTCCTGTTTCCATTTCCACTTACTCACATTCCATATGTAAAGTCTATTCTCCTTTCCAGAGGGATCCATGTGTTCCCCCTAGTTCTTCCTATACTTATCCTCTCTGGGTCTAAAGATTGTTGGGTACTTACCATTTATTTAATGGTTAATATCTACATATAAGCTGGGTCTGTGTTACCTCACTTAGGATGATTTTTTTTCTAGTTTCATCAACTGTCCATAGATGTGTAGATTCATGTCTTTTTTTTTTTTTTTTTAACCAAAAATATCTTTCAGTTTTCTGGTTAGAGTTACTCCAAGTTATTTTACATTATTTGAGGAAATGTGTTGTTTTCCTGATTTCTTTTTCAATCCTTTTGTCATTTGTATTTCGAAGGGCTACTGATTTCTTTTTTTGGGGGGGGTACTAATTTTTTTAGTTAATTGTGTATTGAGCTACTTTGGTGAATATGTTTATTGTAGGAGCTTCCTAATGGAATTTCTTTTTGAGTCACTTATCTATCATGTCATCTGCAGGTAGAGATGCTATGACTTCTCCCTTTCCAATTTTTATCCCTTGAGTTCCTTAAGCTATTTCATTGCTCTTGCTAAGAATTCAAGTACTATATTATATAGGTGCGGAGACAGTGGGTAGCCTGATCTTGTTTCTGATTTTAGTGGAATTTCTGTGAGTTTCTCTCCACTTAATTTGATATTGGTTATAGGTTTGCTGAAGCTGCCTTTATTATGTGTAGGTATGACCCTGTATCCCTACACTCACAAGGATTTTTATAATGCAGTGCTGAACTTTTGTCCAAGGCCTTTTTTTGCTGCTAATGAAATGATCATGTGGATTTTCTCTATCAGATTTTTTATAGGTAGATTAGATTACATTTATTTATTTATTTATTTATTTATTTATTTATTTATTTATTTATTTATGTTGAACTGCATCCCTGGGATGAAGCCTACATGAACATGGTGGATGACCTTGTTGATTTTTTCTTGGATTCTGTTTGCAAATATTTATTGTATATTTTGGTATGTATGTTCATAAAGGAAATTGTTTTGTTCTTTTTTTTTTGGGGGGGGTCTTTATGGGTTTTGGGTATCAAAATAACTCTAATACTATAAAATTAATTGGGCAATGTCTCTTTGCTTCTTTTTTGGGGGGTTGAAAGTTTTGTTGGGCATTTTAGTCTGTGATGCCTCAAGTGTCTTCAGCACATTTGTCCAGGCTTTTTTCCCCCCCTGGTTTTCAGAATCTCCATTGAGAAGTAAGACATAGTTCTAATCAGTCTGCATTAATATGCCCCTTGTTTTTTTTTAACTCTCCCTTGCAGCTTTCAATATTCTTTCTCTATTCTCTACTTTTAGTTTTTGATTATTATATGCCCAGAGGACCTTTCTTTCTTGTCCACTTTCTCTGGTATGCTGTATTCTTCTTGTGCCTTGATAGGCTTCTCTTTCTTGATAGGCTTCTCTTTCTTTGGGGATTCTTATTCCTATTTCCTCTATTCCTATTTTCAATTTGGTCTTTGTGTCAGGAGATTTTTAGATTTAACATTTTTGTTGACCAATGTATCTATTTCTTTTTATCATATCTTCAATGCCTGAGATTCTCTTTTCCATCACATATTCTGTCACTGAAGTTTGTCTCATTACTTCCTGTTCAAATTTCTATTTTTCTTTTCCATAATTCCTTAATTTTGAGTTTTCTTTATTGCTTCTATTTCCATTTTCAGTTATTTACCAGTTTTATTCATTTCTTTCCTCTATTTGTTATTATTTTCAAGGATTTCATTAAGGTATTTATTAATTTCCTTTTTAAAGGTGTTTTAAAGAATGCTTAAAGGCCCCTTTCTTGTGTTTCAGCTGTGTTAGAATATTCTGAGCCTATTCTGTTAAAGTATTTGAGCTACAGTAGAAATATACAATACTGGCCGTTACTGATTGTATTTTTATACTGGCATCTAGAAATCTGGGATTTGAAAGACTATAGTGCTGATATCTGTTTTTTTTTCCCCTTTGTTGATGGGTGTTTTGCTCCTTAGTTTCTATTTCCTGCCTGTTTTTTTAGGAGCTTGTAGCAGCTGTGTGTTGCCTAGTGGGAAGTTTTCTGTGGGCCTGATAGTAGTGGCTACTGTATACTACAGATAAAATGTGTTTCTGGGTATTGGGTGCTGATTTTTAGAAATGGGAATGAGCTAGGCATCTGTGGGTGTTAACGGATGGGACAAGACTAGGGTTTCATCAGTATTCGCTTATTTAGTTTCCTTGGAAAAGGACAGACAATGAAGAGAGGTTACCATAGAGCTGGAAATGATCCAAGGGTATTGGATCTTGAGGAGCATAAGGAGAGAGGGAAGATTTATAGTTAGCCTACCTGCTTTCCTTACAAGAGAGGCCTGTGGGTTATCAGGGCCTGCCTGCTGGAGTCAGGGTTTGGGGTAAAGGAGTGAGGATGAGAAGGTTTGGACAACTCAGAGGAGACATGGGCAGCAGAGGAACAAAGGCTCCAGCAGACATTCTGTTGCATAGGCATGATACTGGGTGTTGGAGTTGGAGGAATGGAGGGAGTAGTAGTGTCTTCCATTAGGTTACCTGTTCCTCTGGCCTGCTCAGCTCTTGTGATCACAGAGAATACATGCTGGTTTTGAAGGCTGGGATACTGGAATAAGCCGAGGGAAGGAAGGTGGGAAAGAAAGGTTCTTCTGAACCATTGGGATGGAGTCAGATAGGAAAAGGCAACTGCAGCAGGTTTTCTGCCACAGAGATGGGGATCAGACTGGGAGTGTTAGGTCTGGAAGAACAGAATGGGAGGTGTGGATTTGCCTTCAGCACACTTGTTGCCCTGTCAGGAGCTGCCCTTGGGTTATCAGGGTATGCTTGATGGGGTTAGATGCTGGGACAAAGCAATGAATTGGGTAAGGGAGAAAGGGTAAGATCTATGGTATTCACTGAAGATGGGAGCAGAGTGGCAGCTAAAGCTGCCACAGATGCTCTGCAGCAGTGCCGGGGATGATAATGGGGGGCTGGATTTGGGGGAACAGAGAGAGAAGAGCTGCAGTTCATCATGTCAATCATTCTATGTGGTGCTGGAGACTGAGTGCAAGGCTCTTCACCACATAAGCTGAATCCTCAGCCCCGGACATTAATCTGAATGTGATCACTAACAGTGATGGAGAGGGAGACACATTGCTCAAATTTTCAACGTCAAACTCATTTCTTATCTTCAATATTCCTAACTGTCACAAAGATTAAAGCTGATATATTTAAAATGCTTTTAGTGTTCAGCATAGATCAAGTACCAATAAAGGCCAAAATAATTTAACCAAGTACACATTTCTGTCAGACCTCTTATTTCTGAGAATTTAATCTAAATATCTACTGGCAGGTGCTTGGCAGTGCTAACACAGTGCTGGGAACTGATGATACAAAGACATATAAAACCTGTTGCAGATCTCAGCAGCCTAGCAGGAGTGGCAGATAGAAGTCTTCAGATAAAGTCATGCGAGTAATGGATTGAAGGGTATCTTCCATGTTAAAGAGACAGAAGCTGGAGTGTGAACACTGTAAGCTTTTAGTCTGTCCCTTACTTAGTGTGTGTATGTGTATGTGTATGTGTATGTGTATGTGTATGTGTATGTGTATGTGTATGTGTATGTGTATGTGTATGTGTAGTGTGTGTGTGTGTGTGCATGTGCATGCATGCACATTTGTCTGTGTGAATGTTCATATGTACTTGAAGAGACCAGAAAAGGACACCAGATCCCTTGGAGTTAGAGTTACAGGCATTTATGATTTGCCTTATGTGGGCACTGCCGTGCTAAGTCTAGAACTCAGGATTGTGCAGCTGGAGCTCTTAGCCACTGAGCCATTTCTCTGACATCCCCTCCCACCAGGTTCTTCTTTCATTTTGTCTATTCAATGCCTCTGTGCAAGTATATCATGAATCCACAGTTAACAAACTCATGGACGTCTAATTACAAAACTGCTTTTGAAAAAAAATATTATTTTTTTAGTGTGTGAGTGTGTGCGTGTGTGTGTGTGTGTGTCTGTATGTGTGTGTTTGTCTGTGTGTGTGTGTGCATGTGTGTGTGTGTGTGTGCAGGTGACAGCAGAGGTCAGAAAAAGCATGATTAAGTTCCTTGGAACTGAAATTATAGGTGGCTGTGAGCTGCCTGACATGGGTACTAGGAACTGAAATTGGTCCTATGTAAAAGCAGCAAGAGTGTTCTTCTTCACTAAGACACCTCTCAGCATCAAAATTAATTACCCTTAACAAAGATTTTCATTTGTTAGGATGGATGTCATATGCCAAACATCTAGAAGTATGTCTGACTTTGTACATGCTGAGGTATATAAAACTCAGGCCTCACCAGTATTCTGTTGAGTTTAGGAAAAAACACTCTGATTTACCTTTTGATAGTGAAACTACACATTATTTTTTCCTTATTTTTGTGTATATGATGTGTTCAGAGTCTGAGTGTCACAGCCTGCCTGTGAGGTAGAAGATAGCCTCATATATAGATTCTTACCTCTCACTTTGAGACCGTGACTCCCTTGTTCTATGGTATTATAGGCTAGCTCACTCACAAACTTCCAGGGATTCTCTTCTGGCTCCTCCCAGCCTGCCACAGGACCACTGGGAACTAAGATGCACAGTGCTTTTATGGGTTCTGGAGATTTGAGCTTAGATCCTTCCACTTATACAGCAAGTGCTTTAACCAATGAATTATCACCCCAGGCTGGGATAATTTCTAAATTTAAATTAATGCTGATACTGCTACAATATCCCTACTTAAAGGTAGGTATCCATAACAGTGATATAGACATCTGAGGATGTAGGGCCTTAGACATCAAATAGCAAGAGCCTGGTGTGGGGTGCCACTGTTAGCCACTGCCAATGAAAAAGGAATTTCACTAATATAGACTCTCTGTAGTAGTTTGTGAGTCAGGTGTCAGTTCAATCTTGAGGCTGATTTTAGAGCTAGGCAACTACAGTAAGTGCGTGAATACACCCATGAGTGTGGTGGAAGAGAGTTGATCTGGCATATGACTCTGTGACATAGCATTTCTGTGCAAAAGAAGCTGAAGGCTGTGTGCGGAAGTGCAGCTGCCTCTGAGTCACTCTGAAGCTGCTTTCCCACAGCCAGCACAGTGCTCTGAACTGCAGTGTGGTGCATGTAGGGAGAATGTTGGTGAGATAGTGTAACTGAGCTCCTCATGAGCCTTACCTGGCTCTGGCACTCTTCTATTGAGGAGGATGTGCATGTCCTTAGTGTGTTTGTTAGCTTCCTCTTCACAGGGATCCTAATACCTGACATGATAGCTTAAATTGAGCAACTGCTTATTTTGCTCATGGTTTCAAGGTGTCATGATGTAGAGGGTGTGGTGAAGAACTAGGAAGCAGTGAATGGAGATAGAGAATGGCATGGAGAAAGATACCATCCCAGGACATGACTCCAGCAATCACTTTCTCCAAGTAGTCACTACCCACTACTTCTCAGCATTTTTCAGTAATACCATCATATTATGAACCAGCCACAGGATCGAGGTACTTACTATGTCAGAGTCTTCAAGACTGAGTCAATTTTCCAAAGTCTACTAGCATGCAAGTAAGCACAATACATAAGCGTGTGAGAGACATTTCCTATTCAAGCTATAACACTGGGGCAGGTTTAGATGCCTAAGGGGATAAGAGTGATTGCTGTTCAATCATAAGGAACAGAGTTCAGATTGAAGCATACATGTAAAAAGGCAAATGTCCCACAAATGGCTGTAATGTTACCTATGAAGGATCCAATTCCATCTTTTGACTCAACTGAGTGCAGAGACATGCACCTCTGCATGAACCTGTGCATGTATACACACCCATACACAAGTAAAATGAATATAAATCATGATGCTGGGGTGGCAACTCATCAGCTACTATTTAGTGAAAATTTGCCCGCATATTGTATTGCCACCTCTCTAGATCTGAATGTGCATATAAAGCATACATTTGGAAAAAGGCCAAAGTATGCCCATATATCTATCAGCTCTTCCACCAAGAACTGTGTGGAAGTTTAAGAAAATGAGTTCATCTGTGAGCCCCTAGGGAGTAAAGAAAAAATGACAGGTGAGGATTTGACAGAGGAGCTGAATTCTGTTAACTTTTCATTTCCCTTATTTATGAATAATATAATCACAGCCATTATACTTCAGAAAAGGCAATAAAATGGTATTCAAAAATAAACCCAGCAGACTTCAGCCTATACTGGACTTTGTATTAGTTACTTTTAGACTTAGCAATGTCCTGATAATTCACACAAAAAATGATGCTTGTGTAGACTGCAAAGGTCAAGGAAGTTTTTTTTTTTAATGCATGTTCTTCATGTGTGCACAGCTGCACATGCATGTGTCAGCGTGTGTTATGTGTACACATGCATGTAGAGACTAGAGATCTACCTTAGTTGTTGCTCCTCGTGAAGCTCCACCCACTGCCCTTTCTTCCTTCTCTTTCGTTTCTTTCTTACCTTTTGTATTATTTCCATTTCATGTTTTCCAGGTGCTTTGCATTTCGTTTTAAAGGGCCCAGCTCATTTTATAAGCTTTAGTAGATGTCTCAGGCATCAGTGAAAGTGTTCAGCCTTCTCAGCTGCACTATACTTATTTATTATTCTTGACTATATTGCTATAAATGACACAGTTCATTCAGCTTTACGTAGTCTTTGGGCAGCACATAAACACTGAAGACACCTCTTTTGGCAAAGTTCTTGACATCAGTCGCCTCCACAATGTTTTGAAAAACAACCTTCATGGCCTTGTCCTCGGGCATGCACCCTGTACAGTTCATGCAAAGATTCTGTTGTACATGGCCATGGCCCTTTCTGGAGTGATCATTGTTTCGTCGTTTGGTTATCTTGATGCCAAGACTTAAAAAAAAAAAACTTACAAAAACAACAAACAAAAAACCCCAATAACAACAACAACAACAACAACAACAACAAATACCCATTGTCATGTTTTTTTATGAACACAACAGAGTCTCTCACTGGCCAAGCCCATAAACTTGCCATGACCATCTGTTCAGCAAGCCCCAGGGATGCACTTGTCTGCATTTCACCAGTGCTGGGATTTCCAGTGCACACCACTGCTCCTGGCTTTTTTTTTTTTTTTTGGGGTATTCTTTTTTTTTTTTAATTTTTAATATTTTTATTACATATTTTCCTCAATTACATTTGCAATGCTATCCCAAAAGTCCCCCATAGCGCCCCCGACTTCCCTACCCACCCATTCCCATTCTTTTGGCCCTGGCATTCCGCTATATTGGGGCATATAAAGTTTGCAAGTCCAATGGGCCTCTCTTTCCATTGATGGCCGACTAGGCCATCTTTCGATACATATGCAGCTAGAGACAAGAGCTCCGGGGTTCTGGTTAGTACATCATGTTGTTCCAACAATAGGGTTGCAGATCCCTTTAGCTCCTTGGGTACTTTCTCTATCTTCTCCATTGGGAGCCCTGTGATACATCCAATAGCTGACTGTGAACATCCACTCCTGTGTTTGCTAGGCCCCGGCATCGTCTCACAAGAGACAGCTATATTTGGGTCCTTTCAGCAAAATCTTGCTAGTGTATGCAATGGTGTCAGCGTTTAGAAGCTGATTATGGGATGGATCCCTGGATACAGCAGTCTCTAAATGGTCCATCCTTTCATCACAGCTACGAACTTTGTCTCTGTAACTCCTTCCCTGGGTGTTTTGTTCCCAATTCTAAGAAGGTGCACAGTGTCGACACGTTGGTTTTCATTCTTCTTGAGTTTCATGCGTTTATCAAATTGTATCTTATATCTTGGGTATCCTAAGTTTTGGGCTAATATCCACTTATCAGTGAATACATATTGTGTGAGTTCTTTTGTGATTGTGTTACTTCACTCAAGATGATGCCCTCCAGGTCCATCCATTTGGCTAGGAATTTCATAAATTCATGCTTTTTAATAGCTGAGTAGTACTCCATTGTGTAAATGTACCATAATTTCTGTATCCATTCCTCTGTTGAGGGACATCTGGGTTCTTTCCAGCTTCTGGCTATTATAAATAGGGCTGCTATGAACATAGTGGAGCATGTGTCCTTTTTACCGGTTGGGACATCTTCTGGATATATGCCCAGGAGAGGTATTGCTGGATCATCCGGTAGTACTATGTCCAATTTTCTGAGGAACCACCAGACTGATTTCCAGAGTAGTTGTACAAGCTTGCAATCCCACCAATAATGGAGGAGTGTTCCTCTTTCTCCACATCCTCGCCAGCATCTGCTGTCACCTGAATTTTTGATCTTAGCCATTCTGACTGGTGTGAGGTGGAATCTCAGGGTTGTTTTGATTTGCATTTCCCTGATGATTAAGGATGTTGAACATTTTTTCAGGTGCTTCTCTGCCATTCGGTATTCCTCAGGTGAGAATTCTTTGTTCAGTTCTGAGCCCCATTTTTTAATGGGGTTATTTGACTTTCTGGAGTCCACCTTCTTGAGTTCTTTATATATATTGGATATTAGTCCCTTATCTGATTTAGGATAGGTAAAGATCCTTTCCCAATCTGTTGGTGGTCTTTTTGTCTTATTGACGGTGTCTTTAGCCTTGCAGAAACTTTGTAGTTTCATGAGGTCCCACTTGTCAATTCTAGATCTTACAGCACAAGCCATTACTGTTCTATTCAGGAATTTTTCCCCTGTGCCCATATATTCAAGGCTTTTCCCCACTTTCTCCTCTATAAGTTTCAGTGTCTCTGGTTTTATGTGAAGTTCCTTGATCCACTTAGACTTGACCTTAGTACAAGGAGATAGGAATGGATCGATTCGCATTCTTCTACATGTTAACAACCAGTTGTGCCAGCACCATTTGTTGAAAATGCTGTCTTTCTTCCACTGGATGTTTTTAGCTCCCTTGTCGAAGATCAAGTGACCGTAGGTGTGTGGGTTCATTTCTGGGTCTTCAATTCTATTCCATTGGTCTATTTGTCTGTCACTATACCAGTACCATGCAGTTTTTATCACAATTGCTCTGTAGTAGAGCTTTAGGTCCGGCATGGTGATTCCACCAGAGGTTCTTTTATCCTTGAGAAGAGTTTTTGCTATCCTAGGTTTTTTGTTATTCCAGATGAATTTGCAGATTGCACTTTCTAATTCGTTGAAGAATTGATTTGGAATTTTGATGGGGATTGCATTGAATCTGTAGATTGCTTTTGGCAAGATAGCCATTTTTACAATGTTGATCCTGCCAATCCATGAGCATGGGAGATCTTTCCATCTTCTGAGATCTTCTATAATTTCTTTCTACAGAGACTTGAAGTTTTTAATATACAGTTCTTTCACTTCCTTAGTTAGAGTCACACCAAGATATTTTATATTATTTGTGACTATTGAGAAGGGTGTTTCCCTAATTTCTTTCTCAGCCTGTTTATTCTTTGTGTAGAGAAAGGCCATTGATTTGTTTGAGTTAATTTTATATCCAGCTACTTCACCGAAGCTGTTTATCAGGCTTAGGAGTTCTCTGATGGAATTTTTAGGGTCACTTATATATACTATCATATCATCTGCAAAAAGTGATATTTTGACTTCATCTTTTCCAATTTGTATCCCTTTGATCTCCTTTTGTTGTCGAATTGCTCTGGCTAGGACTTCAAGTACAATGTTGAATAGGTATGGAGAAAGTGGACAGCCTTGTCTAGTCCCTGATTTTAGAGGGATTGCTTCAAGCTTCTGACCATTTACTTTGATGTTGGCTACTGGTTTGCTGTAGATTGCTTTTATCATGTTTAGGTATGGGCCTTGAATTCCTGATCTTTCCAAGACTTTTATCATGAATGGGTGTTGGATCTTGTCAAATGCTTTTTCCGCATCTAACGAGATGACCATGTGGTTTTTGTCTTTGAGTTTGTTTATATACTGGATTACGTTGATGGATTTCCGTATATTGAACCATCCCTGCATCCCTGGGATGAAACCTACTTGGTCAGGATGGATGATTGTTTTGATGTGTTCTTGGATTCGGTTAGCAAGAACTTTATTGAGGATTTTTGCATCAATATTCATAAGGGATATTGGTCTGAAGTTTTCTATCTTTGTTGGGTCTTTTTGTGGTTTAGGTATCAGAGTAATTGTGGCTTCATAGAATGAGTTGGGTAGAGTACCTTCTGTTTCTATTTTGTGGAATAGTTTGTGAAGAACTGGGATTAGATCTTCTTTGAAGGTCTGATAGAACTCTGCACTAAACCCATCTGGTCCTGGGCTTTTTTTAGTTGGGAGACTATTAATGACTGCTTCTATTTCTTTGGGGGATATAGGGCTGTTTAGATCATTAACCTGATCATGGTTCAACTTTGGTACCTGGTATCTGTCTAGGAACTTCTCCATTTCATCCAGGTTCTCCAGATGTGTTGAGTATAGCCTTTGGTAGAAGGATCTGATGGTGTTTTGGATGTCTTCAGGATCTGTTGTTATGTCTCCTTTTTCATTTCTGATTTTGTTAATTAGGATGCTTTCCCTGTGCCCTCTAGTGAGTCTGGCTAAGGGTTTATCTATCTTGTTGATTTTCTCAAAGAACCAGCTCCTTGATTGGTTGATTCTTTGAATAGTTTTTCTTGTTTCCACTTGGTTGCTTTCGCCCCTGAGTTTGATTATTTCCTGCCGTCTACTCCTCTTGGGTGAATTTGCTTCCTTCTGTTCTAGTGCTTTTAGGTATGTTGTCAAGCTGCTAATGTGTGCTCTCTCTAGTTTCCTTTTGGAGGCACTCAGAGCTATGAGTTTTCCTCTTAGAAATGCTTTCATTGCATCCCATAAGTTTGGGTATGTTGTGGCTTCATTTTCATTGAACTCTAAAAAGTCCTTAATTTCTTTCTTTATTCCTTCCTTGACCAAGGTATAATTGAGAAGAGTGTTGTTCAGTTTCCACGTGAATGTTGGCTTTCTATTATTTATTTTGTTATTGAAGATCAGCCTTAGTCCATGGTGATCTGATAGGATGCATGGGACAATTTCAATATTTTTGTATCTGTTGAGGCCTGTTTTGTGACCAATTATGTGGACAATTTTGGAGAAGGTACCATTAGGTGCTGAGAAGAAGGTATATCCTTTTGTTTTAGGATAGAATGTTCTGTAGATATCTGCCAGATCCATTTGATTCATAATTTCTCTTAGTTTCTCTGTGTCCCTGTTTAGTTTCTGTTTCCATGATCTGTCCATTGGTGAAAGTGGTGTGTTGAAGTCTCCCACTATTATTGTATGAGGTGCAATGTGTGCTTTGAGATTTACTAAAGTTTCTTTAATGAATGTAGCTACCTTTGTATTTGGAGCATAGATATTCAGGATTGATAGTTCCTCTTGGAGGATTTTACCTTTGATGAGTATGAAGTGTCCCTCCCTGTCTTTTTTAATGACTTTGGGTTGGAAGTCAATCTTATCCGATATTAGAATGGCTACTCCAGCTTGTTTCTTCATACCATTTGCTTGGAAAATTGTTTTCCAGCCTTTCATTCTGAGGTAGTGTCTATCTTTTTCTCTGAGATGAGTTTCCTGTAAGCAGCAAAATGTTGGGTCTTGTTTGTGTAGCCAGTTTGTTAGTCTATGTCTTTTTATCGGGGAGTTGAGTCCATTGATATTAAGAGATATTAAGGAAAAGTAATTGTTGTTTCCTGTTATTTTTGTTGTTAAAGTTGGCATTCTGTTCTTGTGGCTGTCTTCTTTTAGGTTTGTTGAGGGATTACTTTCTTGTTGTTTCTAGGGCGTGGTTCCTGTCCTTGTATTGGTTTTTTCCTGTTATTATCCTTTGAAGGGCTGGATTCGTGGAGAGATAATGTGTGAATTTGGTTTTGTCGTGTAATACTTTGGTTTCTCCATCTATGTTAATTGAGAGTTTGGCTGTGTATAGTAGCCTGGGCTGGAATTTCTGTTCTTTAAGTGTCTGTATAACATCCTTCCAGGATCTTTTGGCTTTCATAATCTCTGGTGAAAAATCTGGTGTAATTCTGATAGGCTTGCCTTTATATGTTACTTGGCCTTTTTCTCTTACTGCTTTTAGTATTCTATCTTTATTTAGAGCATTTGTTGTTCTGATTATTATGTGTCGGGAGGTATTTCTTTTCTGGTCCAGTCTATTTGGAGTTCTGTAGGCTTCTTGTATGTTCATGGGCATCTCTTTCTTTAGATTTGGGAAGTTTTCTTCTATAATTTTGTTGAAGATGTTTGCTGGTCCTTTGAGTTGAAAATCTTCATTCTCTTCTACTCCTATTATCCGTAGGTTTGGTCTTCTCATTGTGTCCTGTATTTCTTGGATGTTTTGAGTTAGGATCTTTTTGCATTTTACATTTTCCTTGATTGTTGTCCCGATGTTCTCTATGGAATCTTCTGCACCTGAGATTCTCTCTTCCATCTCTTGTATTCTGTTGCTGATGCTGGTATCTATGGTTCCAGATTTCTTTCCTAGGGTTTCTATCTCCAGTGTTGCCTCATTTTGGGTTTTCTTTATTGTGTCTACTTCCCTTTTTAGGCCAAGTATGGTTTTGTTCATTTCCATCATCTGTTTGGATGTGTTTTCCTGTTTTTCATTAAGGACTTCTACCTGTTTGATTATGTTATCCTGTTTTTCTTTAAGGATTTGTAACTCTTTAGCAGTGTTCTCCTGCAATTCTTTAAGGGATTTTTGTTCTTCCTCTTTAATGTCTTCTACCTGTTTACCAGTGTTCCTTTGTATTTCTTTAAGTGTGTTATTAAAGTCCTTCTTGAAGTCCTCTACCATCATCAGGAGATATGCTTTTAGATCCGTGTCTAGCTTTTCCGGTGTGTTGGGGTGCCCTGGACTGGTCGAAGTGGGAGTGCTGGGTTCTGATGATGGTGAGTGGTCTTGGTTTCTGTTAGTAAGATTATTACGTTTACCTTTCGCCATCTGGTAATCTCTGGGGTTAGTTGTTGTCGTTGTCACTGTTTAAAGATTGGAGCAGAAGCTGTGTTCCACTGACCAGCAGTCTCAAAATCCTGTGGCGGGGGTCGTGGGTAGCTGGCGGTACCCCGGTGCTGGTCCAGCCGGAAGAGGCGTGTGGTCCTACTCAGGCCGGTTTTCTGTTTCCCTAACTAATGCAGTCTCTGGTTCCGTGCGCAATTGGATTGGAGCAGAAGCTGTGTTCCACTCTCCAGAAGTCTTAAGATCCTGTGGCAGGTGTTGTGGGTAGCTGGCGAGTGTCAGCCGACCCTGCGCCCTAGCTACCCCGGTGCTTTTCTGACTGGAAGAGGCTTGTGGCCCTATGTAGGCCGGATTTCTCCCTCCCCAACCAAAGCAGTCTCAGGTCCCGTGTGATTGGACTGGAGCAGAAGCTGTGTTCCATTCACCAGCAGTCTCAAATTCCTGTGGCGGGGGTCGTGGATAACTGGCGGGTGTCAGGCGACCCTGCGCTCTATCTACCCCGGTGCTGATCCGGCTGGATGAGGCCTGTGGCCCTACTCAGGCCGGTTTCTGCTTCCCTAACTAATGCAGTCTCAGGTCCCGCGTGCAATTGGATTGGAGCAGAAGCTGTGTTCCACTCACCAGAAGTCTTAAGATCCTGTGGTGGGTGTTGTGGGTAGCTGGCGAGTGTCAGCTGACCCTGCGCCCTAGCTACCCTGGTGCTTTTCTGACCGGAAGAGGCTTGTGGCCCTATGTAGGCCGGATTTCTCTCTCCCCAACCAGAGCAGTCTCAGGTTCTGCGTGATTGGACTGGAGCAGAAGAATGCTCCTGGCTTTTTAACAGAATGTGAGTTCTAGGGGACTGAACTCAGGTCCTTACAATGACATGTCAAACATTTTGCTGACTGAGCCATCTATCTAAACTTTGGGTTTTCTGTTGAGGTTAGTTCTTTAGAGAGACTCTGAATGCCAGTGATATAGGAGAACAGAGTGAGGAGAGTTGAGATGCTGGGGTTGGGAGACAGCTGCAGAGCAGGCAAGTGCCACTGATTTGGAAAAAAGGCTCAGAGAGCAGCCAGTTTGGAGGTGGGCTGCACTGAAGAGCCCAGATTTTGGAGTTTTCTGGAAGCCAAATAGAGAAGAGTGATTATGATTTTCTGAAGTAGTGGCATAATGAGTATCTTTAAATATATTGGCTAAGTAGCGTGGGGCTCATCTGATCAATTCAAGAATCCCTGAAGCCAAGGACGCTGGATTAGACACTGAAGCACATTACCACGGATCTGAAATTTAAAGAGCTATTTAGAACATCAACTCTGATATTTTCTTTTTAATTTAACCTTCATTTTGAGCCATAAATCCAGTACTAATAAAGAGAATTGAATACCTTTGCTCTCTCAGGGCGTCCTATAGAATTGCAGCAAATGGAATTTAATTTCTGCCTAACTTGCCATCTAATGCCTTTTGAGACTCCCAAGTCATATTTCCGCTTCTCTACACTTGATCTGACACAGCGACAACAGTATTTTCGAAAGCTGCTTTAGCTGCTCAGGGAAGAGCGTAATTGACCTGGCACTCCAGTGATCTTGAGTTTGAAGGATCAGGGAAGACAAAGGTCACCAGACTGTCTATCTAGCAAGCATGAAAACAGAGTTCAGGCTATTTAAATGTTCTTTCCTCTGTCAAGGTGGAGAGCACCATGATTATCAAAGCTGACTTGGATCACATATTCAGAGTCTTCCCTTGAACTTTACAGACCCACAGGCTATGTCAGCTCTTAACTATGTCTGTTTTTCTTGTTAAAAGTGATGTGGTCCCTGCCCATCTAAGCATAAGAGTGAGCGTAACAAAGAAGTGTGTGACCCCTAGCCATTGATGTTAGAGAATTGAGTTCACTTATCTCTGTCCCCTAAGCCTGGCCAGTGAGTGACCCTCTTGTCTACACTGTGGATTTGAACCCTGGTCCCTTTATCTAGTTTCACAAAGGACTCATCGGACAGGGCAGGGATATATTGACTCCTTTCCCAAAGAGAAACAGCTGAAGATCCAAAACATTCTCTGTTTCCTATGTCAATAGGGAAATAGTGATCACAGAGAGCACACATGTGGTTGACCAACAAGAGAATATTAAACATGTAGTCTATGTGATAAGTCATGTTTATAGTGCATGAATAAGGGGGAAATCAGTGTAGTATTTGAGATGGGTGGTGAGGTTCAGACCGCTCTTTTGCTCTTTTTACTTCCATTTTCTTCCCTCCCTCCTTCTCTCTCTCTCTCTCTCTGTCTCCTTGCTTCTTCCTTCCTTCCTTCCTTCCTTCTTGTGCATATGTGTAGATGTTTGTGTGTGTGTGTGAAAGTACCTATATATATATATATATATATATATATATATATATATATATACACACACACACACACACAAATATATGTGTACATGTGTGCATTTTATAAAGAGACCAGAAGACAATCTTGGGGGTCAATTCTTAGGTGATGTCCACATTCTGGTGTCCAGCAGGCCTGAAGGTCACCAAGCAGACTAGGATGGCTGGCAAGTCAGCTCCAGGAGTTCACCTACCTTTGTTTGGCAAGATTATAAGCAACCATATGTGGCATTTTCTTTATTAATGTGGATTCTGTTTATTGAATTCAGGTTCTTGTTCTTGTGAGACAACTACTGTATTCACCAAACAATTGCCTTAGCCATTCTTTCATATTACATTTGTTGACTTCCAGTGATGTAGTAGTAGTAGTAGTAATAGTTGTAGCAGCAGTAGCAATAGTTTGCATTTTTAAATCCCATCTTCAGTGTCAACCCTAGATTCATCAATATAGATGGCAGGGGAGCTATGAAAAAGAACACAAGAGTCCTGAACCATGCTTAGCTCCATATTGTCTCAATAAGCCTTTTACCTCTATTAGGCCATTCAGTTCTTTAATTTTATGATCATCGTATAATATGTTTTTTTTTTCCAGTAAGAAGAGAGTAAGACAATCTAGAAAAGAATAAAGAAAAAAAACCAAACCATCACAATTCCAGTGCCCAGACCTAGCTGCTGCCTATCACCAAGCTTAATAAGAGCTCCATGCTGCTCTTCTGCTTAGGGCTTCATCTGCTATACTCAAAGCACAGTTTTAGTGGCTACAAAGTATTTTGCTGAAATATTGTGAAGTTATATAAATATGGCTAGTACTGAATAAAACAGATCTTTAAAATCTGCATATGAAATTGTTGCAAAGCTGTGAGTGTCTACTGTGCAAACTATAAGCAAATTCAAGTATGCCAGGAATGTAAAACAGAAACGTGTTTAGAGTGGCCATTTCCTTCTGTTCAGGATGTATTCATAGACTGGATGTACTGTTTATGCTCTCTGGAGACACACATTACTTTATATTTGTTTCTTTTTTCCTTTACAGTTATCCTTAATAGCATTTTTATCGAGGAGAAAATATGGTGCTCTTGCAATTTTAGAACTAGATAGTCACAAGGTTAGATTTTGAACTCAGCTCTGGGAATCTTCAGAGCTTATGTTCATATCATAAGCTTTCACTGTCTCATGCTAGTCTATGTGCTATTAGGATATAAAATGCTCTGGGGGAAAATGGTTCCATTGGTAAAGTTTTTGTTGCACAAGTATGAGGACCCAAGTTAGGCCTCTTGAGTCCGCATAAAATATATCCATATATGGTGGTCTGCTAACAACCACAGCCTGAGGAGACAGAGTCAGGCAGATACCTGGCCTGGCTTACTTGGCCAGTTTCTGGCGAGTGAGAGTTTCTAAGTACAGAAAAAATGTGGACAGGGCTTATGTTTACCTTTGGCATCTACATGAATGTGCACATGTGTACACATGCACCTATAGACACACAGATAAGCATGCACATATTATACATACCACATAAAGCTCTCACATATGCATTGAAATATAACCAGCACAAGAAGCTATGTTCAGAAGTGAGGTTGGATATGGGGAAAACACATGTTCTAGAGATATGGAAGCCAGCAGGCTCAACTCTTGCACTCACAGGCACCTTTGAATACATTGTGGGTCTTATATTGCCTTTAAGGCAAGTAGCTTTAGACATGAGAAAAAAAGGCTGAGAGAGTGTTCTTAAGCAGTGGAGTTGTTGGAGGTGGGAGGAGAGAGTGACTCCGAGGAATTCTGTCAGTTTCATGCTTGATTATTTATTGGTTTAGCTGGGGAGGGCCCCTGGCAGCTTCTTCAGATTTTCTATGCTAACTATTGACTAATTCATCAGTCAATAATAATAGGATGATCTGCCCATCCAGCTAGGGAGATGAAGGTAGGCTGATGAAACCCACAGACTTGTGGTTCTTATCGGAAACATTAATTTGGCTCATTATAGTGAACTCAATTTACATTTCACTTATATTTTAGTTAAATTGAAGAGATAAGAGTATTTAAGTCCTTGCAATAATTTTGGAGGGATGTCAGGGCTAACACTTTCATTCTTAGAACTATATAAAGACAGCATTTATTTAAGGCCTCAACCAGGCCAAATATATAGTTATTGACAATAATAGAAGAAAATACAAGAAGGCTTATGGTGGATCTCAGCTGGTGTGTGTGGCACAGAGTCCTCTCTGCTGTTTGTAGGGTGGCTCTTGCATAGAGAATTCAAGGTGAAGCCTAGCGGAGGTGTTTCACTTTGAACATGTTCCTTTTTTCCCTTGGGATCCAGAAGGCTTTCAAAGAATATTATTTATAAAATCTCCAATGTGCTAATGAGCAATGACCCAAATTTTAGGTCCTTGGTAATTGGCACATGTGGGATTCATTTTGTAAAGTAGTCCATTGAAGCTCTGTATAAAGTAGTAAGAATCAAACATTAAACTGTAGGTGTCAAATTTGTAGCACAAGGAATATTCAGCATTTGGGTTCTGGATTGTACAAAGCGTGCCCTGTAGAAGGGTTTCACAGACTCTGGAGTCTCCTTAAACATAGATCTAAAGAATATGATTGTTTGTGCCACTCATTTACCTAACAGTGCCTGGTGACCTTGTGCTTTTCTTTGTTCTAATTTTTCTTGTTGTATTGAGGGAGTCGAGGCTAATTAGAATTTACTTGGAATCCTAATTCTGCCTTTGTTTAGTTTCCTTATGTTGTATTGAGATAGTAAAATAAGACAATGTATGAAGCCCTAATTCTAACTCCTATGAGTTTTATGATTTATCTAACCTCTCTGTACCTACTTTTCCATATTTATAGATAGATTTAATCATAGTACCTTCACTGTAGTGTTCTTTTGTCAACTAGCTTTCTCAATGCATATACAGTTTATATAATAATGGCTGGTACCAAGGGACTAGTTGATACATATTAACTGATACATATTCTCATTAATACTTTCTATAGAAAAGAGACATTATTGTCTCTTTAAATTGTGAGTTTCTTGAACAAAGGAATGGTTTCTCTTTTTTTCTTCATGTTCTTTGTAGTTTCTGGCATAATAATTATAAATATATTTGTATAAAGTATGTAATATATTTATATTTATAGATAACATATGGACATATATAACAGTTTTAAATTTTTCTTGGTAATTTAAATATTCCTATGTAAACTTTGTACATGCAAGGAAATTTATCATTGAATATGAGGTTGCTGTTTGAAGAGCACATACTAGGTTTACTCCAGACTATCTGGTGGACCTCTGTGTTATAAGCTTAAGGGAAAGAAGAATTTTTAGTGCTTTCCCTTTTGGAGAAAAAAATGCTATTGTAGTTGGTAAATGCTTAGGTAACACTGCTTACAGGGTTCCTAAACATTCAAGAGTTTAAATAAAGACAACGTTTATTGTCTTTTCTGAGCTACTGTGACTTGTTTTTGTAGAGAAGTGTAAATGACATGAGACCTATAAGCAACAAAGGGAAACATTTATGTCCTTGGAACCAAACATAGCTGGGCTGGAGGGCTCAGATGATCATGTGGTTTTTGTCTTTGAGTGTGTTTATATAGTGGATTACATTGATGGATTTCCATATATTAAACCATCCCTGCATCCCTGGAATGAAACCTACATGGTCAGGATGGATGATTATTTTGATGTGTTCTTGCATTCGGTTAGCGAGAATTCTTTTGGGTGTTTTTGCATCGATATTCATAAGGGAAATTGGTCTGAAGTTCTCTATCTTTGTTGGGACTTTCTGTGGTTTAGGGATCAGAGTAATTGTAGATTCATAGAATGAATTGGGTAGAGTACCTTCTGCTTCTATTTTGTGGAATAGTTGGTGAAGAACTGGAATTAGATCTTCTTTGAAAGTCTGATAGAACTCTGCACTAAACCCATCTCGTCCTGGGCTCTTTTTGACTGGGAGACTATTAATGACTGCTTCTATTTCTTTAGGGGATATAAAGGACTGTTTAGATCATTAACCTGATCCTGATTTAACTTTGGTACCTGGTATCTGTCTAGAAATTTGTCCATTTCATCCAGGTTCTCCAGTTTTGTTGAGTATAGCCTTTTGTAGAAGGATCTGATGGTGTTTTGAATTTCTTCAGGATCTGTTGTTATGTCTCCCTTTTCATTTCTGATTTTGTTAATTAGGATGCTGTCCCTGTGCCCTCTAGAGAGTCTGGCTCAGGGTTTATCTATCTTGTTGATTATCTCAAAGAACCAGCTCCTCGATGGATTGATTCTTTGAATAGTTCTTCTTGTTTCTATTTGGTTGATTTCTTCCCTGAGTTTGATTATTTCTTGCCATCTACTCCTCTTGGGTGAATTTGCTTCCTTTTGTTCTAGAGCTTTTAGGTGTGTTGTCAAGCTGCTAATGTGTGCTCTCTCCAGTTTCTTTTTGGAGGCACTCAGTACTATGAGTTTTCCTCTTAGAAATGCTTTCATTGTGTCCCATAAGTTTGGTTATGTTGTGGCTTCATTTTCATTAACCTCTAAAAAGTCTTTTAATTTCTTTCTTTATTTCTTCCTTGACCAAGGTATCATTGAGAAGATCAATTTCCACATAAATGTTGGCTTTCTATTATTTATGTTGTTATGAAGATCACCCTTAGTCCCTGGTGATGTGATAGAATGCATGGGACAATTTCAATATTTTTGTATCTCCTGAGACCTGTTTTTTGACCAATCATATGGTCAATTTTGGAGAAGGTACCATGAGGTGCTAAGAAGAAGGTATATTCTTATGTTTTAGGATACAATGTTCTGTAGATATTTGCTAAATCCATTTGTTTCATAACTGCTGTTAGTTTCACGGTGTCCCTGTTTAGTTTCTGTTTCCACAATCAGTCTATTCATGAAAGAGGTGTGTTGAAGTCGCCCACTATTATTGTGTGAGGTGCAATGTGTGCTTTGAGCTTTATTAAAGTTTCTTTAACGAATGTGGCTGCCCTTGCATTTAGAGCATAGTTATTCAGAATTGAGAGTTCCTCTTGGAAATTTTTACCATTGATGAGTATGAAGTGCCCCTCCATGTCTTTTTTGATGACTTTGGGTTGGAAGTCGATTTTATTCGATATTAAAATGGCTACTCCAGATTGTTTCTTTAGACCATTTGCTTGGAAAATTGTTTTCCAGCCTTTCACTCTGAGGTAGTGTCTGTCTTTTTCCCTGAGATGGGTTCCTGTAAGTAGAAATTGTTGAGTCCTGTTTATGTAGCCAGTCTGCTAGTCTATGTCTTTTTATTGTGGAATTGAGTCCATTGATATTAAGAGATATTAAGGAAAAGGAACCGTTGCTTCCTATTATTTTTGTTGTTAGAGTTAGCATTCTGTTCTTGTGGCTCTCTTCTTTTAGGTTTGTTGAAGGATTACTTTCTTGTTTTTTCTAGGGTGTAGCTTCCATCCTTGTATTGGTTTTTTTTTCTGTTATTATCTTTTGAAGGGCTGGATTCGTGGAAAGATAATTTGTGAATTTTGTTTTGTTGTGGAATACTTTGGTTTCTCCATCTATGGTAATTGAAAGTTTAGCTAGGTATAGTAGCCTGGGCTGGCATTTGTGTTCTCTTAGTGTCTGTATAACATCTGTCCAGGATCTTCTGGCTTTCATAGTCTCTGGTGAAAAATCTGGTGTAATTCTGATAGGCTTGCCTTTCTATGTTAATTGACCTTTTTCCCTCACTTCTTTTAATATTCTATCTTTATTTATTGCATTTTTTCTTCTGATTATTATGTGTTGGGAGGAATTTCTTTTCTGGTCCAGTCTATTTGGAGTTCTGTAGGCTTCTTGTATGTTCATGGGCATCTCCATCTTTAGGTTTGGGAAGTTTTCTTCTATAATTTTGTTGAAGATATTTTCTGGCCCTTTATGTTGAAAATCTTCATTCTCATCTACTCCTATTATCTGTAGGTTTGGAATTCTCATTGTGTCCTCGATTTCCTGGATGTTTTGAGTTAGGATCTTTTTGCGTTTTCTGTGATGGTTGTTCTGATGTTCTTTATAGAGTCTTCAGCACCTGAGATTCTCTCTTCCATCTCTTCTATTCTGTTGCTGATGTTCACATCTATGGTTACAGATTTCTTTCCTAGGGTTTCTATCTCCAGTGTTGTCTCATTTTTGGGTTTTCTTTATTGTGTCTACTTCCCTTTTTAGGTCTAGTATGATTTTGTTCATTTCCATCACCTGTTTGGGTTTGTTTTCTGGTTTTTCTTTAAGGACTTCTACCTGTTTGGTTGTGTTTTCCTGTTTTTCTTTAAGGACTTGTAACTCTTTAGCAGTGCTCTCCTGTATTTCTTTAAGTGAGTTATTAAAGTCCTTCTTGATGTACTCTACCATCATCATGAATGTCTTAGTTAGGGTTTTACTGCTGTGAACAGACACCATGACCAAGGCAAGTCTTATAAAAACAACATTTAATTGCGGCTGGCTTACAGGTTCAGAGGTTCAGTCCATCATCATCAAGGTGGGAGCATGGCAGTATCCAGGCAGGCATGGTGCATGAGGAGCTGAGAGTTCTATGTCTTCATCCAAAGGTTGCTAGTGCAAGACTGACTTCCAGGCAACTGGGGTGAGGATCTTATACCCACACCCACAGTGACACACCCATTCCAACCAGGTCACACCTATTCCAACAAGGCCACACCTTCAGATGGTGCCACTCCCTGGTCCAAGGATATACAAACCATCACAATGAGATATGCTTTTAAATCCTGGTCTAGCTTTTCAGGTGTGTTGGGGTGCCCAGTACTTGATGAGGTGGGAGTGCTGGTTTCTGATGATGGTGAGTGGTCTTGGTTTCTGTTAGTAAGATTCTTACATTTGCCTTTTGCCATTTGGTAATCTCTGGAGTTAGATGTTATTGTTTTCTCTGGTTAGAGGTTGTTTCTCTTATGATTCTGTTAGCGTCTATCAGAAGACCTGGGAGACTAGCTCTTTCCTGAGTTTCAGTGGTCAGAGCACTCTCTGCAGGCATGCTCTCCTCTTGTAGGGAAAGTGCACAGATATCTGATGTTTGGACCTGCCTCCTGGCAGAAGATGAAGGCCTGAAACAGGGCCTGTCCCAGAAGCTGTGTAGCTTTGGCTTGTCCCAGAAGGTGTTAGTTTCTGTAGTCCACACTCTCACCTGCACAGATCTAGTCTTGGAGTGATGTGGGAACCAAGATGGCTCCCCCAGGTGCTCTGGCGAAGCCCTCCCGGGTGGGGCAGACACCTCTCCTCTGGCAGGGAGGGTGCCCAGATGTCTGGATCCCGAAACGGGGTCTGCCTCAGAAGCTGTCCTCTAGGGACCTTGGGGGTGTCTGCTGACTCCTTGCCCAAGGTGACCCAGTGCTGGTGCCAACTGGAAGGAACTTGTGACCCTGGTCAGGCAGGGTGTTCTGCTTCCCTAATGCTGTCTCAGGTCCTGCGTGATTGGAATGGAAGTTGTGTTCCACTCACCGGTGGTCCTAAGATCGTGTGGAGAGTCCTCTAGGGACCTTGGGGGTGTCCACAGACTCCTCGCCCAGATGACCTGGTCTAGAAGATGATCTTTTATAATTATCATTCTCATAATTTCATAATTATGTAATGTATTATGATTATATTTATCATGTTCCTCTCCTTAGTGCCTTCCACTTCCTGCATACCCTTTCTTCATAACTAGTCCCCCATCCTATTTTAATGTCTCTATATAAATATAGGATTGGTCGTGTGTGCTGTATAACTATAGTCACCATGTCACATGTATAAGACTAAACTTCTATAATGTTCTAAGCCTTTGAGTACAGTCTATATATCCCATTTAGTCTTTTTTTTTGTTTTCTTTTTTCAAACTTTTGATACTATTTTAACTTTTAAAATATTTTGTTTTAATTAGGTGTATCTCTGTGTCTCTGGGTGGGTATATACATGTCAATGCAGGGCCTATGATGGCTAGAAGATATAAGATTCTTTTGAACTAGACTTACAGGCATTTGTGAGCTATACTGTGTGGTTCTGGGAATGGAATTCTGGCCTTCTATATTAACAGGATATGTTCTATGGTCTATACTTCCTAGCAGTTCATCTCTCTAGACACAGAACCTCCCAAAAAAGTGCAAATTCCTAGTGCCAAACACTTCAGAAGTACACAGTATTGGTGGGGACTACGGAGAATTGTCCACACACTATTTTCTCTATCCTGTGATTAAATTGATCTAGAATAGGGCAAGGGGATAGGGAAGGGACCTATTCCTTTCTTTACCAAGGCACCAAGAGTTTATGTTTCAGTTTCTCTGTTTCATTTGCACTACACTCTAATGCTTTCCCAGAATATTCTTGACAAATCATAGTTGCTTATTCTTGGTATTTTCTATTGTATTTGATTTCTTCATAAGGGGTAAGCATACTCCATACCTCTAAGAATCAGCTGTACTGTAATGCTGATAAATTGTTTAAGTTTTGAATCTATCCATGTGCACTGGGAGAGAAAGGAGTCAACTCATAGAAGGAAGTGATTACTGAAGTGTATCTCAAATGCATGGGTGCACACACATACATACATACACAGACACACAGACACACACACACACAGTATTATATCCCAAAGGCCCTAGTATTGTGTTTTGTTGCTAGTAGGTACTGATAAACAAGTAAAAGTTAAGGATTTTATGTGACACTTAACTATTTCGGAATGCTGTTTTTTTAAAAAAAACTTTTTTCCTATTAGTGATGTTAATGTCTGTGTTAAGGATCATTTGACTTCTTGGTAATAATTTAATTGATTCCAATTCAGACTAGTTCCAGTCACTTATGGATTTATCAGTCAACTTGGTTTCTGCTATTCATTCTCCTCTAAGAGAACAGAGTGTTGATAGAGTAGCTTAAGTGGTGCTACCCTCAAGAGATAGGCACCAAGCATTCCAAGAGAACTGATACAATTTCTTGATTTCTTGATTTATAGGTGCTTATGGGAGAAAACTGAGCACAAGCTAGGAAATAGCCAAGTATGTTGACAGGCGTTAATCCCATGTATATGATAAGATTAGATAATTTCTCAAGAATTCACATAATAACTGGAATTATTGTTAGTCTGTATTTTCTTTAAATTAGCATGACAGGGAATGGACATCCAGGTATTTCAGCTGAATTCAGGTTGTGTATTTCTAACATTCACTTCCCCACATGGTATACTGGTTATTTTTCTTGTTGCCATGACTGAATCCCAACATGAAGAATTGAGATTTGCTTGAGTTGTTCGAGGACATAGTCCATCATGGTGGGAAAGATGTAGGGACAGGAGTCTGAGTGGCTGGCTGGTCACATATTTCTCAGTGAGGAAAGAGAGACTGGATGGGAAGTCTGATGAGGCTATAATATATAGAGACCCACCTCCAGTGACTCACTTCCGCCATGAGATTCTATTTCCTTAATGGTTCCATCTTTGGAAACAGAGCTACCAATAGGAGTTCAAGTGTTCAAATGCAAGCATCTGTGGTGAGGAATTTCACATTTAAACCACATCATCTATTTTTTCCTCCATATGCAAGGCAAGCT
Source organism: Mus caroli (assembly GCF_978045245.1). NCBI lineage: Eukaryota > Metazoa > Chordata > Mammalia > Rodentia > Muridae > Mus > Mus caroli. The sequence goes on along the minus strand of NW_028227258.1, from coordinate 139,533,603 downwards.
CCATGTTGGTAAACATTCTTTTTTAAATTTTTAATTTTTAAAATTTATTTTTATTTTTAATTTTGGATTTTCGAGACAGAGTTTCTTTGTGTAGCCCTGACTGTCCTGGAACTCACTCTGTAGACCAGGCTGGCCTCGAACTCAGAAATCTGCCTGCCTCTACCTCCCAAGTACTGGAATTAAAGGTGTGAGTCACCACTGCCCAACTCAATTTTATTTTATTTTTTTGAACACTGCATACCAGGTGCATTTTTTTTTCCTCCGAGACAGGGTTTCTCTGTGTGTAGCCCTGGCTGTCCTGTAGACTAGGCTGATCTCGAACTCAGAAATCTACCTGCCTCTTGCATACCAGGTGCTTAAAAGGCTGGTGGTATCTACAGTGACAGTTGATGGGTAATAGGTCATAGGCCCAGTAAGTACAGAAGAATCAGGATGGGAAAAGTCTCCTAAGAGGTAGTAACAAAGTTAAAGTTGTACTGTAAGTTTCAGACCGCATGATTCTTTTGTTATAGAATGAAGCTGGAGAAAGGTGACTGTGCTATGAATAGGAGAAACTAGGAAGACACTAAAAAGGCATCCATTAGTGTGACATACAAGAAGGTTCATCCTTCTCCGTGTGACACATTAGCCTCATCACCTTACCAATCAATGTTAGTCCCATGCAATCCATCTGTGAGGTCAAGAGTTTAAAGAAAATTATGGCTTACAGGACATGTTTACATTAAGAAATGGGTGCTGTTGGAGCCCTTGAAAGCAAACCAGTGTCTATTATTTTGGGGTTTAGCACATCCCACATCTGAGGGGTGATCTTAGGGGGTTGTGATCAGACCTCTCATTCCTGGCATTGCAATTCTTTTCATTTCATAGGAGATTACTTAGAATCGTGAGTTCTGAATTATCATGGCAGGAGGCAGGGATCAATTCCTGCTTTCTTCAGCACTCTAGAGGCCAGTAGAATGGAGATGCTGTATAAAGGGAATGGGACATTATTATTATAATGAGTGGGGGTTTGGAGGGACACAAGTGGTATTATACATCCTTATTATGAAAAGATAATTAGTGAAACAGCTGTAGCGTGGGCCATTCATCTTGTGATGATTATACAGAGTCTGTATGGAAGACAACACAGTGCATTATACAGGATCCTGGAGGACCTCTAAACAGACTAGAGCACTTCTGTGGGACACAGAGGAGGAAGGAAGGCAGCTTGCTATGCAAGAGCAATACTGAAAGGAGTCTAAGCAAATGGAATAACAGAAGCACTTCTGCTCTTCTGTTGAATGAAAGTCTTAGAAATGCAAATTCAAAGGAATACATATTTGATTGAATTTTAGTTTTAGTTTGAATATATTTGAGACTCTGTACCAGACACCTGCTCCTTCTAGCTTCACCCACTGTCCTCTGTACTGGAGAAAAGAAAGAAAGAAAAAAGATAGAAAAGAAGGTCCACAAAAACATAAATGTGTTTATTGGAGACACTTCTAACAATTGAAACAAATGAAGGTGTAGCTGAGTGAAGTCATGTTTAAGTAGAGATCAGAGAACAATTGATTCACAAACAGTAGAGGGAGCAGAAGAAAGAAGCCCGGAGCTTGTTCCAGAGTAGCTGTTTCCTGGTAAAATGACTTTGGGAGATGATTCAAAGCAAACCCAGATCTTTCCAAAACATAGTAGACTGAAGGACCATGTTGCTTTTGCCTCAAGTATTAAGTACTTTGATCACAGGACATCTGGTTCAGCCTTAAATATTTCCAAGAAACGGGATTACTAACAGGTTCCTCAAGGGTATTTTGTGTGTTTTATCCCTCTCTAGGATCCTGCTGTCAAAGTTAGCTCCAGCTGTTAACTTGACACAATCCCTGTGCTTCTTGGGAAGAAGAAGAAGAAGAAGAAAGAAGAAAGAAGAAGAAGAAGAAGAAGAAGAAGAAGAAGAAGAAGAAGAAGAAGAAGAAGAAGAAGAAGAAGAAGAAGAAGAAGGAGGAGGAGGAGGAGGAGGAGGAGGAGGAGGAGGAGGAGGAGGAGGAGGAGGAGGAGGAGGAGGAGGAGGAGGAGAAGGAGAAGGAGAAGGAGAAGGAGAAGGAGAAGAAGAAGAAGAAGAAGAAGAAGAAGAAGAAGAAGAAGAAGAAGAAGAAGAAGAAGAAGAAGAAGAAGAAGAAGAAGAAGAAGAAGAGGGATTCTTAACTGAAGACTTGCTTCCACCAGATTGGCCTGTGATTATGTCTGTGAGGCATTTTTAAAATTGCTTATTGATGCTGGATGACCTTTCTGGGTGGTGTAATCCTAGGTAGGTGAGACTGGGCTGTATAAAAAAGCTAAGTTTGCAAACCAGAGAGTAATAGGTCTATAAGCAGCATTCCTCTGCTGCTTTCAGTTTCAAGCTCCTGCCTTTTAATGCCTGCTTGGGTATACTTCATGATTATCTGATTCCTGTCGGGGAAATTAAACACTTTTCTCCAACAGGTTGGTTTCTATCTGGGGTTTATTTCATCAAAACCATATTAGAGTACCTGCTCTAGATTTCTCTGCAGATCACTCAGATGTACCGACTGCTGTTACATCCTGCTGCATCCTGTTTGGAATCCAATAGGGTCAGCATATGTGGAACAATGTTTTTGTGAATTCCAAGGATAACATAAGTATGTGACCTTAAAGGATATGTGCCATCAATATTTCCATCATTTTTCTTAGGATCTCCCCTATTTCTGTTGTCCCCTTGACTCCTTAGCAAGGCCTGTATCATGTTGCCACATAACTTTTCATGCTTCTAGCTTTTTTTTCTCCAATCACACAGTAGCAACCCTCAATATTGTAATAGTCCTTTGAAAAATGCACTTGGCCAGCAATAAAATATAAATGTTTTTCCACATTAAATAGAATATGTAACATCTCATTATGAATCTACTGTACTTCAAATAAAGCCACTAGTTTAAAAGATTTCCTCAAATTTGAGGTAAGTTTTGATTGTCAAACTTCCTAGAACCCATTTCTCTGTATTTTAGTGTGCAAAACACTTCCACTCTGAAAATTTCACTACTAACAGTCCTATTTTAGTCAGGGTTTCACTGCCCTGAAGTGACACCATGACCAAGGCAACTTTTATAAACTATATGTAATTGGGACTGGCTTTCAGTTTCAGAAGTTTGTTCACCATCATGGTAGGAGGCATGTCAGCTTCCAGGAAGACACATACTGGAGAAGGAGCTGAGAGTTCCACATTTAGATCTAAAGGCAGGCAGAAGGAGACTATCTTCCTCCCTAGGCAGACCTTAAGCAAAGGAGTTCAAAGCACACCCCTACATTGATGCATTTCTGCCAAAAAGGCCACACCCACTCCACCAAGGCCACACTTTCTAACAGACCACTTCCCATGGGCCATGCATATTCAAACCACCATGTTCCATGCCCTGGCACCCAGAGACTTGTTCAAATACATAAGTCTATGGAGGCCCTACCATCCTATAGCATGATGCAAAACACACTTAGTGCAACTTCAAAAGTTCCATAGTCTACAATAGTCTTGTATTGGCTGGTTTTGTGTGTCAACTTGACACAGGCTGCAGTTATCACAGAGACAGGAGCTTCAGTTGGGGAATTGCCTCTATGAGATCCAGCTGTGAGGCATTTTCTCAATTAATGATCAAGAGGGACAGCCTCTTGTGGGTGGTACCATCTCTGGGCTGGTAGTCTTGGGTTCTATAAGGAAGCAAGATGAGCAAGCCAGTGGAGGCAGGTCAGTAAAGAACATCCTTCCATGGCCTCTGCATCAGCTCCTGCTTTTTGACCTGCTTGAGTTCCAGTTCTGACTTCCTTTAGTGATGAACAGCAATGTGGAAATGCAAGCTGAATAAACCCTTTCCTCCCCAACTTGCTTCTTGGTCATGATGTTTTGTCTAGGAATAGAAACCCTGACTAAGACAAGTCTTAACAATGTTAAATGTCCAAAGTTTGAAGTCTCTTCTGAGATTCATGAAATCTCTTAACTCTAATTAAAATAAAAATAAAAAGCAGATCACATACTTCCAATATATCATGGCACAGGATATACATTACTATGTCCTTCTTAAAAATCCTCTATCATTTTATGAGATGGGAATTTTAGATAAGAATCTTGTTTTTCAGGTGTGTTAGCATATCCACACACCTTGCCTTGTTGGGTGAACCGGGTTCTGTTGTTGCCAAGCAGCATGGGTTTCTGTTACTTATGTTCTTGCATTTTCTCCTTGCCATCTGGTTATCTCAGGTGTTAGCTGGCCTTGCTGTCTCTGACAGGAGCCTGTCCCTCCTGTGAGTCAGGTTATGTTGGACCTTCTTGGGCCAGGCTGTCTCTAGGTATGGGAGGGTGTCTAGAGAACCTGATCTGTGAGCCTGGATATTTTCAACCTCTTTACAGTGGCACATTGTCTCTAGGTGTGGATACAGTGGGGAGAGGGCTAAAGCAATGGATCCACTCCCAGGTATAGGTATTAACCAGAAGAAAACTGTGTCTCAGGCTGAGCAGGAGGTCCTGTGTCCTCTGGGTCTTGGGTGGGTCCCAGTTAGGCCAAGCATGTGGGTTGGAGCCTCACCTGTGAACCTAGATGTGTCAGAACTCCTAGGAGTCAAGCTGTCTCTGGGTGTGCATAGCATGAGGGTGGGGGCTGGAGACAGGATCTGCTCCCAGGTGCAGATGTGAACCACAAAATCCATCCATTCACTTCTGATGAGTATTTTGTTTCCCATTTGAGTGATATTCATACATCCTCCCTTGGCTCTTCTCCAGTTTCGTTGGGTCAGTGGATTAGTGCATGGTTATCTTGCTCTTTGTGGCTAATGTCCAATTATAAGTGAATTCATACTATAAATGCCTTTGTGGGTTTGTGTTATGTCACCGAGTCTGATATTCTCAAGTTCTATCCATTAGCCTGCAAATTTCATTATGTCTTTATTTTTAATCACTGAATAGTATTTCATTGTGAAATATAATATATTCAATTTTCTTTATCCATTCTTCAGCTGAGGGACATCTACGTTGTTTCTAGTTTCTGGCTATTACAGAAAAGCTGCTATGAACACAGTTGAGCAAGTATCCCTGTAATATAGAGGGGCTTTTTCTTGGTATACTCCAGGAGCAGTATAGCTGTGTCTTGAGCTAGAACTATTTCCAATTTTCTGAGAAATTTCCAAATTAATTTCCAAAGTTTATACAAGTTTTCACTCACACCAGCAGTGGAGGAGTGCTCCCTTGCTCCACATCCACAGCATGTGCTGTCATTTGAGTTTTTAATTGTAGCCATTCTGACAGGTATAAGATGGAATCTCAGAGTCATTTTGATTTACATTTTTCTGCTGACTAAGGGTGTTGGACATTTCTTTAGGTTCTTCTCAGCCATTCAAGATTCTTCTGTTGGGAATTCTCTGTTTAAGCTTTGTACCTTCTGTATCAGGGTGGTAAATATAGGTCAATTTTCATTCTTCTAGACATTCTGTTAGACATTGGTATTAAATTTGAAGGCAGAAAGGAGAAAACTTTCTCTTTTACCCTGGGTGAAGCTTAAACAAAGGACCTCAAAGCCACTGCCTAATGGTGTATTTCTCCACCAAGGCTAAACCCACTAATAATGTCACTTCCCATTGGCCAAACACATTCAAACCACCACAAGTCCAAGTACACGAGTTGAGAATACCTGAGCCCAAATTGCCTGAGTTGAGAAGAAATAGTTATATTGTTAAATCAGTGTATTCCAACTACAGTTTTAATATTTCTGCCCTCCAGGAGGGCAGTTGTTGCTGTGATAAAATGTATCTACAAAAACAAATTAAAGGTTACTGGGCTTATATTTGGATTTGGGCTCCAGGTTACTGTCCATTGTGGAGGGAATGGAAGTCAATGAGGTAGGAACTTGAAGCAGCAGTCACAATATTTGCACAGTTAAGTGCAAAGATCAGTGAACTAAGGCATGCAAGCTAAGGCTTAGTGTGCTTTCTCTACACATATAGAACAAAATCCCATGATTATAGAATGATACTATCCACAGAGGATATACCTTCTCACTTCAGTTAATGTAACCAAGAGAATTCTCTATGGACATGACCACTGGCCATTTCCTTGATAAAGAAAGATGACTGGCAGAAGCCACAGAGCTTCTGAGGCAGACCACATTTCAGGCTCCAGATATCCGGGCACCTTCCCGGCCAGAGGAGAGGTGTCCGCCCTTCCCAGGAGGGCGATGCCGCAGCACCTGGGGGAGCCATCTTGGTTCCTGGATCCCGCCAAGACTAGTCTGTGCAGGTGAGAGTGTGGACTACAGAAGCTACACAAATTCTGGGAGGAGCCCTGTTTCAGGCCTTCATCTTCTGCCAGGAGGCAGGTCCAAACGCCAGCTATCTGTCCACCTTCCATGAAAGAGGAGAACTTGCCTGCAGACAGTGCTCTAACCACTGAAACTCAGGAGAGAGCTAGTCTCCCAGGTCTGCTGATAGAGGCTAACAGAATCATGAGAGGAACAAGCTCTAACCAGAGACAACTATAACAACTAACTCCAGAGATTACCAGATGGTGAAAGGCAAAGATAAGAATCTTACTAACAGAAACCAAGACTACTCACCATCATCAGAACCCAGCACTCCCACCTCAGCCAGTCCTGGGCACCCCAACACACCTGAAAAGCTAGACCCGGACTTAAAAGCATATCTCATGATGATGGTAGAGGACATCAAGAAGAACTTTAATAACTCACTTAAAGAAAAACAGGAGAACACTGCTAAAGAGTTACAAGTCCTTAAAGAAAAACAGGAAAACACAACCAAACAGGTAGAAGTCCTTAAAGAAAAACCTGAAAACACATCCAAACAGGTGAAGGAAATGAACAAAACCATACTAGACCTAAAAAGGGAAGTAGACACAATAAAGAAAACCCAAAGTGAGGCAATGTTGGAGATAGAAACCCTAGGAAAGAAATCTGGAAACATAGATGTGAACATCAGCAACAGAATACAATAGATGGAAGAGAGGATCTCAGGTGCAGAAGATTCCATAGAGAACATCAGCACAACAATCAAAGAAAATGAAAAATGCAAAAATATCCTAACTCAAAACATCCAGGAAATCCAGGACACAATGAGAAGACCAAACCTATGGTTAATAGGAGTAGATGAGAATGAAGATTTTCAACTTAAAGGGCCAGCAAATGTCTTCAACAAAATTATAGAAGAAAACTTCCCAAAACTAAAGAAAGAGATGCCTATGAGCATACAAGAAGCCTACAGAACTCCAAAGAGTCTGTACCAGAAAAGAAATTCCTCACAACACATAATAATCAGAAGAAAAAATGCAATAAATAAAAATAGAATATTAACAGAAGTGAGGGAAAAATGTCAATTAACATAGAAAGGCAAGCCTATCAGAATTACACCAGATTTTTCACCAGAGACTATGAAAGCCAGAAGATCCTGGACAGATGTTATACAGACACTAAGAGAACACAAATGCCAGCCCAGGCTACTATACCTAGCCAAACTTTCAATTACCATAGATGGAGAAACCAAAGTATTCCACAACAAAACAAAATTCACAAATTATCTTTCCACAAATCCAGCCCTTCAAAAGATAATAACAGAAAAAAAAAACCAATACAAGGATGGAAGCTACACCCTAGAATAAACAAGAAAGTAATCCTTCAACAAACCTAAAAGAAGAGAGCCACAAGAACAGAATGCCAACTCTAACAACAAAAATAATAGGAAGCAACGGTTCCTTTTCCTTAATATCTCTTAATATCAATGGACTCAATTCCCCAATAAGAAGACATAGACTAACAGACTGGCTACACAATCAGGACCCAACATTTTGCTGCTTACAGGAAACCCATCTCAGGGAAAAAGACAGACACTACCTCAGAGTGAAAGGCTGGAAAACAATTGTCCAATCAAATGATATGAAGAAACAAGCTGGAGTAGCCATTCTGCTATCGAATAAAATCGACTTCCAACCGAAAGTTATCAAAAAAGACAAGGAGGAGTACTTCATACTCATTAAAGATAAAATCTACCAAGAGGAACTCTCAATCCTGAATAACTATGCTCCAAAGGCAGAGGCAGCCCCAATCATTTAGAGACTTTAGTAAAGCTCAAAGCACACATTGCACCTCACACAATAATAGTGGGAGACTTCAACACACCATTTTCATCAATGGACAGATTATGGAAACAGAAATTATACAGGGACACAGTGAAACTAACAGAAGTTTTGAAACAAATGGATTTAACCAGTATCTACAGAACATTTTATCCTGAAACAAAAGGATATACCTTCTTCTCAGCATCTCATGGTACCTTCTCCAAATCTGATCATATAATTCGTCACAAAACAGGCCTCAGCAGATATCAAAATAATGAAATTGTCCCACGCATCCTATCAGACCGCCATGGACTAAGGCTGATCTTCAATAACAACATAAATAATAGAGGACCAGCATTCACGTGGAAACTGAACAACACTCTTCTCAATGATACCTTGGTCAAGGAAGAAATAAAGAAAGAAATTACAGACTTTTTAGAGGTTAATGAAAATGAAGCCACAACATAACCAAACTTATGGGACACAATGAAAGCATTTCTAAGAGGAAAACTCATAGTTCTGAGTGCCTCCAAAAGGAAACGAGAGAGAGCACACACTAGCAGCCTGACAACACACCTAAAAGCTCTAGAAAAAAAGGAAGCAAATTCACCCAAGAGGACTAGATGGCAGGAAATAATCAAACTCAGGGAAGAAATCAACCAAATAGAAACAAGAAGAACTATTCAAAGAATCAAACCATCGTGGAGCTATCAACAAGATAGATAAACCCTGAGCCAGACTCACTAGAGGGCACAGGGACAGCATCCTAATTAACAAAATCAGAAATGAAAAGGGAGACATAACAACAGATCCTGAAGAAATCCAAAACACCTTCAGATCCTTCTACAAAAGGCTATACTCAACAAAATGGAGAGCCTGGATGAAATGGAGAAGTTTCTAGACAGATGCCAGGTACCAAAGTTAAATCAGGATCAGGCTAATGATCTAAACAGTCCTATATCCTCTAAAGAAATAAAAGGAGTCATTAATATTCTCCCAACCAAACCAAACCAAAAAAACAAAATCCAAAAAAACACAGGAACAGATGGGTTTAGTTCAGAGTTCTATCAGACTTCAAAGAAGACCTAATTCCAGTTCTTCACAAACTATTCCACAAAATAGAAGCAGAAGGTACTCTACCCAATTCATTCTATGAAGCCACAATTACTCTGATACCTAAACCACAGAATGACCCTACAAAGATTGAGAACTGGATACCAATTTCCCTTATGAATATCGATGCAAAAATCCTCAATAAAATTCTTGATTACTGAATCCAAGAACATATCATCCATCCTGTCCAAGTAAGTTTCATTCCAGGAATACAGGGATGATTTAATATACGAAACTCCATCAACATAATCCATTATATGAACAAACTCAAAGACAAAAACCACATGATCATCTTGCTAGATGTGGAGAAAGCATTTGACAAAATCCAACACCCATTCACGATAAAAGTCTTGGAAAGATCAGGAATTCAAGGCATATATGTAAACATGATAAAAGCAATCTACAGCAAACCAGTAGCCAACATCAAAGTAAATAGTGAGAAGCTGTAAGCAATCCCACTGAAATCAGGGACTAGGTAGGCTGCCCACTTTCTTCCTACCTATTCAACATAGTACTTGAAGTCCTAGCCAGAGCAATTCGACAACAAAAGGAGTTCAAGAGGATGCAAAATGGAAAGGAAGAAGTCAAATATCACTTTTTGCAGATGATACGATAGTATATATAAGTGACCCTAAAAATTCCACCTGAGAACTCCTAAATCTGATAAAGATCCTTAGTGAAGTAGCTGGATATAAAATTAACCCAAACAAGTCAATGGCCTTTATATACACAAAGGATAAACAGGCTGAGAGAGAAATTAGAGAAACTACACCCTTCTCAATAGTCACAAATAATGTACAATACCTTGGAGTGACTCTAACTAAGGCAGTGAAAGATCTGTATGATGAGAACTTCAAGTCTCTGAATAAAGAAATTAAAGAAGATCTCAGAAGATGGAAAAACTCCCATGCTCATGGATGGGCAAGATCAATATAGTAAAAATGACTATCTTGCGCAAAGCAATCTACAGATTCAATGCAATCTCCATTAAAATTGCAACTCAATTCTTCAATGAATTAGAAAGGGCAACCTGCAAATTCATCTGGAATAACAAAAAACCTAGGATAGCAAAAACTCTTCTCCATGATAAAAGAACCTCTGGTGGAATCACCATGCCGGACCTAAAGCTGTACTACAGAGCAATTGTGATAAAAACCGCATGGTACTGGAATAGCGACAGACAAGTAGACCAATGGAAAAGAGTTGAAGACCCAGAAATGAACCCACACACCTAAGGTCACTTGAACTTTGACAAGGGAGATAAAACCATCCATGGAAAAAAGACAGCATTTTCAACAAATGGTGCTGGCACAACTGGCAGTTATCATGTAGAAGAATGTGTATAGATCCATTCCTATCTCCTTGTACTAAGGTCAAATCTAAGTGGATCAAGGAACTCCACATAAAACCAGAGACAGTGAAACTTATAGAGGAGAAAGTGGGAAACACCTTGAAGATATGGGTACAGGGGAAACATTTCTGAATAGTATAGCAACAGCTTGTTCTCTAAGATCGAGAATAGACAAATGGGACCTCATAGACTTGCAAAGCTTCTGTAAGGCAAAAAACACTGTCAATAAGACAAAAAGGCCACCCAAAGATTGGGAAAGGGTCTTTACCTATCCTAAATCAGATAGTGCACTATTATCCATTATATATAAAGAACTCAAGAAGGTAGACTCCAGACAATCAAATAAAACCATTAAAAAAATGGGGCTCAGAGCTAAACAAAGAATTCTCCTGAGGAATACCGAATGGCTGAGAAGCACTTGAAAAAATGTTCAGCATCCTTAATTATCAGGGAAATGCAAATTAAACCAACCCGGAGTTTCCACCTCACACCAGTCAGAATGACATAGATCAAAAATTCAGTTGATCGCAGATGCTGGCAAGGATGTGGATAAAGAAGAACTCTCCTCCATTGTTGGTGGTATTCCAAGCTTGTAGAACCACTCTGGAAATCAGTCTTGCGGTTCCTCAGAAAAGTGGACATAGTACTACCGGAGGATCCTGCAATATCCCTCTTGGGCATATATCCAGAAAATGTTCCAACCAGTAAGAAGGACACATGATCCTCTATGTTATTAGCAGCCTTAATTATAATAGCCAGAATCTGGAAAGAACCCAGATGCCCCTCAACAGAGGAATGGATACAGAAAATGTGGTACATTTACACAATGGAGTACTACTCTGCTATTAAAAAGAATGAATTTATGAAATTCCTAAGCAAATGGATGTTCCTGGAGGGCATCATCTTGAGTGAGGTAACTCAATCACAAAAGAACTCACATGATATGTACTCACTGATAAGTGGATATTAGCCCAGAAGCTTAGAATACTCAAGATATAAAATACAATATCCAAAGTGTGGATACTTTGCCCCTTCTTAGGATTGGGAACAAAACACCCATGGAAGGAGTTACAGAGACAAAGTTTGGAGCTGTGACGAAAGGATGGACCATCTAGAGACTGCCATACACCGGGATTCATCCCATAATCAGCCTCCAAACGCTGACACCATTGCACACACTAGCATGATTTTGCTGAAAGGACCCTGATATAACTGTCTCCTGTGAGGGTATGCCGGGTCCTAGCAAACACAGAAGTGGATGTTCACAGTCAGCTATTGGACGGATTACAGGGCCCACAATGGAGGAGCTAGAGAAAATACCCAAGGAACTAAAGAGGTCTGCAACCCTATAGGTGGAACAACAATACAATCTAACCGTTACCCCCAGAGCTCATGTCTCTAGCTGCATATGAATCAGAAGATGACCTAGTCGGCCATCAGTGGAAAGAGAGGCCCATTGCTCTTGCAAACTGTATATATGCCTCAGTACAGGGGAATGCCAGGGCCAAGAAGTGGGAGTGGGTGGGTAGGGAGTGGGGGTGGGGAGGGTATGGGGGACTTTTGGGATAGCATTGGAAATGTAAATGAATAAAGTACCTAATTAAAATAAAATAAAAATTCAAAAAAAAAATGAAAAAAAAAAGTATGATGACTACACTTATCTGTGGGTAGTTGTTTATGGACTGTTTACTGGTTTAGTAAATAGTTGTAATAGATTCTGCTTTTATAACCATTACTCCACTAACACTGAGTAGTTAGCTAGGTTTTCAGTACAAGGCACAGTTTCTTTTTTGTTGAATGGGTCTTACATCTACTACAGGAAACCACCACTATTCAAAGTGCAAAGTTGTGGCTCCGAGTTCCAATGAATACTACAAAATACACCCGCACTTACGACTTGGGAAACATTGCTGGAGAGGACATGAAAAGACTGTGAGAGCCAGATAACCAGGGAGTTTGATGTGAGATTGTGTCTCTTAAGAACACCAGAAGCTAAACCCACAAAGTTCTGCTAAATAGACTGCTCAAATGTGAGCTGAACAATGCCAACATCTCATGAACTTGCCCAAGTATACATAGCCCCTCAAGGCCTCAACCGTACACAACAACTGGAGAGCTGAGGAAAGCTGGGAGCATGAGAGGTGGTCTTTCCAATAAAGGACGAGCTTGCCAGTTGCTTGTTCAGTGCCAAATGGTCAGCCCCAAAGACATTCATACAAGTAACGTTTTATGGACTAAGAAGGTTATATTTATGAATATATGTATTTACATACACATATATGCATGCACTAACAATGAAAAATGTGGCTATGAATTTGAAGGCAAGAGGAGAGGAATATATAGGGAGGTTTAAATGATGAAGCGGAAAGGAAAATGGAATTATTATAATCTCAAAATGAAAATTTATAAAAACCTCAGCTATAGGTACTTTCTACTTGTGTGACTTTTAGCAGCTCACTGAGTGTTACATGTTACTATGGCAACTATGTGATTGTGTCACTTGAACATATCTGTCAAGATTTTTTTCCTGAAGATTTTTTTCTAAATTTACATAGAACTAAAGAATTGCTTATTTTGTTCCATTTAATTGGAAACTTCTGCTCTTGTTACATACAATACACTTCTCATACTCTGCCAGATATAGGCATTTTTTTTTTTTAGGAAGTAAACCTGTAAATGCTATGAAAGATCCCAGTTGATAAACATTACCTTGTTTCTCAGAGAAGTTCAAATGTTTTAATGGTATCTGTCAATAAAATGTTTTGTGAGATGTTGTGACTCTGAGTCTGATTTTAGATACTGGCTTCATTTTTCTACTATAAAATGGTTATTGTTTGAAATCCACTTTGGACTATTTCATCATAGCATGTATATGTTCTTAATATTCATTTAAGTAATCTATACCAATATTACTTATGCCACAAAGAAGAAACTCTTTTCTCAGCAAGATAAAAAGTTGCATGGAATTTTTTGTTGTTTTTCTTTCTTCCCTGTATTCAAAGTAGTTTCTTTTCTCATTCAGTGTATCTTGATTACAGCTTGCCTTCATTCCTCTCCTCCCAGGTCTTCTCCACCTCCCTTCCCATCTGGATCCATGATTTTTCTGTGTCTTGTTAGAAAAGAACAGACATATCAGAGATAACAATAAGATAAAATATAATAAAATAAAGTAAAGTAAATAAAAACATCAATTTGGATGAGGCAAATCAGCAGAAGAAAAGAAGTCCAAAAGGAAGTACAAGAATCAGACACCACTCAATCATGGTCCCAGGAGTCCCACAAAAACACTAAACTGGAAACCACAATATGTGTGCAGAGGACCTGGTGCAGACCCTTGCAAGACCCTTGCTTACCTCTTCAGTCTATGTAAGCTCATATGAGCTTTGCTCGGTTGATTTATATGACCTTGTTCTCCTGGTGTCTTTCTTCACCTCTAGGTCTTACATGCTTCTGCAGGATTCTCTCAACTCTAGGGGGTGGGGATTTGATAGATCATTCCATTTAGTGGGTGCAATGTCTGGCTGTAGTTCTCTGTTTTTGTTTCTATTTGTTGCAGGGAGACGTTTCTCTGATGATGACCAAGTAAGGGAACTGATCTACAAGTATCACTCCTTTTATCTTAAAGGCTAGCAGTATTTGATTTTACTGTAGGTCTCTGGGCTATCTAATCTCTGGATCTTGGTCACCCAAGCCGCAGTATCTCTGGCTTTGATATTGTGGACTGGGCCTTAAGTCAAAGAAGACATTGATTATTTCCACAAGCTTTGTGCTACCAATGCCTTAGAATAGTTTACAGGCAGGGCAGATTTTAGGTCAAAATTTTGTGACTGGGCTTATGTTTACATTTCTATTTTGTTAGCTTTCAGAGTACCTTTCCATACCCCAAATACTAGAAATAAGAATAAAGATTCTACGTAGAATCTCATGCTCAATGAGTTTTATAGGTATTATCTTCAACAATTGGACCTTGCGATCAGTTTGTGAAGAGTAAACTATTGTCTTAGCAACAGCCTGAGTTGTTTGGGGATTTCCATGGGACCCCCTTGACCAAAATCTGAATTGGATGTACCCAGTCCTGGTTTTGTGAATACTAGAAGCTTTGTTTGGTGAGAACAGATGGCAGGACTTGGTCTCTCCCATTTTTTGGATCATGAGGATCACATTCAAAGGTTCTAGGAATTTTCAACTGCATTAGGTTTCCCTACCACCACTTAAATACCCCTCAATTCTGTTTGTCTCTGCCTACAGTCCCCTATCAACCATGTCTCTGCTTCCCTTCCCAACATCATTCTCCTATTCTAGTACCCCCACCCCTTCCCTTCATAAATCTATTCTATTTCCCCCTCCCTGGGGAATGAATGTGTTCCCTGTAGTCTCTTCTTCTATACCTAACATCTCTGGTCTTGTACCTTGGTTATTTACTTAACCAAGTACTTATGTACTTACAAACAAGTACATACCATCTTTATCTTTCTGGATCTGTTTTACTTCAGTCAGGAACTTCTCTGCACATTTAAAAATGCCTTCATTGACATCTATTTACCCCATTTACTCTATTATTTAAATATTCCACATTTTTTATCCATTCTTCTGTTGAGGGACACCCAGTTTCTTACTAATTTCTGGTGATTATTAATAAAGCTCCAAGGAACATGGCTAAGATTGATCAAGTGTTTTTGTGTGTCCTTTGGGTATATGCCCAGAAGTGGTATAGCTTGATCATGAGTTAGATTGATTTCCAAATTCCTGACTAATGATCATTATGATTTCCATAGTGTCTATAACAGTTTGCATTCCCCCAAGCAATGGATGATGGCTGCTTTTAGTCCACATCCTTGCCAGCATTATCTGTTACTTGTGTTATTTATCTTAGCCATTTTTACAGGTATAAGATGAATTCTCCAAATAGTTTTGATTTATGTTTCCCAGATGTTTAAAGAGTTGACTAAATATTTCTTTAAGTATTTTCAGCATTTAAGTTTCTCCTTTTGAGAATTCTTTGGTTAGATCTATATCACATTTTTAATTGGAATATTTTGTTTTCTGATATCTAATATCTTGAGTTCTTTTTATATTTTGGACATTGGCCTTTATCACATGTGGAGTTGGTAAAAATCTCTTCCCATTCTGTAGGCTATATCAATGTCTAAATGACAGTGTTTTGCCTTGCAGTAGTTTTTCAGTTTCATTAGGTCCCATTTATTTATCGTTGATCTTATTGCTTGTGTTATCACAGTTCTGTTTAGGAAGTTTCCGGTGTCAATGAGTTCAAGGCTATTCCTTACTTTTTCATCTATCAGGTTCAGGGTATCTGTTTTTCTGTTGAGATCTTTGATCTATTTGGACTTGAAATTTTTGCATGGTGGTAAGTATGGATCTATATGCATTATTCAATAAGCAGATATCCAGTTTGACTAGCATTATTTGTTGATAGAGCTGATTTTCCCCAATGTGTTATAAAAAACCAAAGTGTCTATAGGTATGTAGATTCATTTCTGTGTCTTCATTTTGATTAAGTTGATCAATGTATCTCTTTTTGTGCCAATATTATGCCATTTTTATTACTATGGCTTTGTAGTACAGTTTGGAATAAGGAATGATTAGCACTCTGGCAGTTCTTTTATTGTTTAGGGTTGTTTTTTTTTTTATCTATCCTAGGTTTGTTGTGGCACATGTGTGTGTGTGTGTGTGTGTGTTATATGTTGTGTGTGTTTTCTCTCTCTGTGTGTGTGTGTGTGTGTGTGTGTGAGTGTTTCCACAAGTTGCTGAGAACTGTCCTTTCAAGATCTGTGAAAAATTGCTGGGTGGTGGTGGCACACACCTTTAATCCTGGCACTTGGGAGGCAGAGGCAGGTGAATTTCTGAGTTCAAGGCCAGCCTGGTCTAAAAAGTGAGAGCCAGGACAGCCAGGGCTACACAGAGAAACCCTGTCTAGAAAAAAAAAACAAAAACAAACAAGCAAACAAACAAACAAAAAAACCCAAAACCCAACCAAACAAACAAAAAAAATCTGGGAAGAATTATGTTGGAATCTTGATCGTAATTGCATTGAACCTGTAGACTGTATTTGATAGGATGGACATTTTTATTACATTCGTCCTACAGATCTATGAACCTGGGAGACAGTTCCATATTTTAATAAAGTTCTGTAAGTTAGTTCCTATTTTTTTCCTTTTTTTCTTGGATATTTTGTTTATTTACATTTCAAATGTTATCCCCTTTCCTGGCTACTCCCTCCCTGAAGCTCCCTATACCACCCTCCCTCCTCCTGCTTGTATGAGGGTGCTCCCCCACCCACCTACTCACTCTTCTCTCCCTACCCTCGAATTCCCCTACACTGGGGCATTGAGCCTTCATAGGACCAAGGGACTCTCCTTTCATTGATGACTGACTAGGCCATCCTCTGCTACATAGAGTCTGTAGACATGGGTCCCTCCATGTGTGTATTCTTTAGTTGGTGGTTTAGTCCCTGGGAGATTTGGGGTCTAGTTGTTTGATATTGTTGTTTTTTCTATGGGGTTACAAACGCCTTCAGTTTCTTCAGTTCTTTCTCTAATTCCTCCATTGGGGACCCCATGCTCAGTCCAGTGGTTGGCTGCCATCATCTGCCTCTTTATTTGTTAGGCTATGGCATAGCCCCTCAGGGGACAGCTATATCAGTCTCCTGTCAACATGCACTTCTTGGCATCTACAATAGTTTCTGGGCTTGGTTACTGTACATGGGATGGATCCCCAGGTGGGACAGTCTCTGGATGGCCTTTCCTTCAGTCTCTGTTCCAAACCTTATCTCTGTATCTCCTCTCAAGGGTATTTGGGTCCCTCTTCTAAGAAGGACTGAAGCACCCACATTTTTGTCTTTCTTCTTCTTGAGCTTCATATGATCTGTTAATTGTATCTTGGGTATTCTGAGCTTTTGGGCTAATATCCACTTTTCAGTGAGTGCAAATCATGTGTGTTCTTTTGTGATTGGGTTTTCTCACTCACAATGATATTTTCTAGTTCCATCCATTTACCTAAAAATTTCATGAGGTCATTGTTTTTAATAGCTGAATAGTACTTCATTGTGTAACTGTATCATATTTTTTGTATTCATTCCTCTATTGAGGGGCATCTAGATTCTTTCCAGCTACTGGATATTATAAATAAGGCTTCTATAAACTTAGTGGAGCATGTGTTCTTGCTATATGTTGGATCAGCTTTTGGGTATATGCCCAGGAGTGGTATAGCTGGGTCCTCAGGTAATACTATGTCCAATTTTCTGGAGAACCACCAGATTGATTTCCAGAGTGGTTGTACTTACTTGCAATCCCAGAAGCAATGGGGGAGTGTTCCTCTTTCTCCACATACTTGTCAGTATCTGCTATCACCTGAGATTTTGATCTTAGCCATTCTGACTGGTTTGAGGTGGAATCTCAGGGTTGTTTTGACTAAGGATTACAAAGGATGTTGAACATTTCTTTAGCTGCTTCTCAACCATTCGATATTCCTCAGTTGAAAATTCTTTGTTTAGCCCTTTACCTCATTTTTAACAGGGTTATTTGAGTCTATGGAGTCTAACTTCTTAAGTTCTTTGTATATATTGGATATTAGCCTTCTATCAGATGTAGGATTGGTAAAGATCTTTTCCCAATCTGTTGGTTGCCATTTGGTCCTATTGACAATGTCCTTTGCCTGACAGAAGCTTTGCAATTTTATGAGATCCCCTTTGTCAATTCTTGATCTTAGAACATATGTCATTGGTGTTCTGTTCAGGAACTTTTCCCTTGTGCCCATGTGCTAGAAGCTCTTCCCCTCTTTGTCCTCTATTAGTTTCAGTGAATCTGGTTTTATGTAGAGGTCCTTAATCCACTTGGACTTGAGCTTTGTACAGGTAGGTAATAATGGATCAACTTGCATTCTTCTACATGTGGACCTCCAGCACCACTTGTTGAAAATTTTGCCTTTTTTCTACTGGAGGGTTTTAAAGCCTTTCTCAAAGATCAAGTGACCATAGGTGTGTTGGTTCGTTTCTGGGTCTTCAATTTTATTCCATTGATCTTCCTGCCTGTCTCTGTGGAATACAGTTTTTATCACTATTGCTCTGTAGTATAGCTTGAGGTCAGGGGTGGTTATTCCCCAAGAAGTTCTTTTATTGTTGAGACTAGTTTTCAAGTTTAGTGTTGAGTCTTGTTAGCTTTGTCAGCCTTATTTTATTCCTAATCATACTTTATAACCCATTATTTATAAGAGAGTCATTTTATGAATGACACTACTGGAGCCTTAAAGAATGTCCAAGTTCACATGGCCACTAAATTGCATACCAGGACTAAATGTCAATATGATTAGCCTCAGAATCTGTGCCTAATTGACACTGCTTTGAGCCAAAGAGCTCTGAAGTGGGTCTAAATAATCACTTCCAAATATCAGATATCAGAGTTGGTAGATAACAGACCATATCATGTTATATATAGCTAATGGTAGAGACATGGCTCTGCTTTGACCTAGGATGCCTGGCTCCAGAGTCAGTAATTTTAATCTTTGTCTTTAAGCACAAAATCATATAACTAGAGTTTTTCAAGGTTAGAAACTGAAAAGTTGTTTGTTGCTAATATTTCCTTCTGGGGTAAAGCAAGATGCAGCATAATGAAAAATAAATGTCTAGGGATGGCCTGGTGCCATTTCATGCCAACAGATTATGCACTGTGCCTCTAAGATTCCTTTTAGAGTAAGGATTTATTTCACTGTTTCTAAATGCTTAAGTGTTGACATTAGTCTGTTTCTGTGGCTAGGAGATCTGAACCGCAGAGAGGCTGAATTACCTCCCACCATATTACCTAATATATGTGTCAGTTAAGAAGATTTACTGAATAGCCCCAACCTAGAGACCTTCAGCATAATTTTAATACATGGCACTCCTAGATGTTGCCCTTGTTGACTTGATTTGGGTCTCAGAATTAGCAGTGATGTATTTCAATCCTAAGGGAAAATATGCAAGACAGTCCTTTAAGCTTAATACTATTTCTTAGTGTAGCTGGCTTGATTCTATTTTGACATAGTACCTTTGGGTAAATATTAGTCACAGTACATCCTTGGTGAGGCTGGTCACAATGGAGAACTTTTAAAGTAAGCAAATCAGATAATTTAGCTTTAAAAATGTGTTCATTTGAATCAAACTAAAATAAGTCAGATGGATACATTTTCAACGACAGGCATAGAAATTGTGCTCTCAGAATTAAATTTGCCTCATCTCCCTGTTATTTGAGACAATTGGCCATTTGTGTGAAAATGAAGTAATTATATGCTTCAATGCTTTCTGAGATGAAGGATACAGAGAGTTAGAGAGAAAAACACAATAGTGGCCCACCTGTGGGTAATAACACATGGGGCTGATCATTAAAAATAAAAGTACTGTTACCATCACACATCTCATGAGTGACTTGCCGACCTCTGAATCTACTTTGATGTTCTATATTGTGAGCTTATAATTACTCACTTGGTGAGAACATAAATGTCTATTTAAATGTATTAGAAGGGTCACCACATCCAACAAAGGTTTGTCTTCTTTTACATCTAAATTTAATTTAGATTTTGTTTCTTTTGTTTTCTTTCTTTGTATGCATGCATAATTTTTTTTTCTTGCTGTGTACATGTGTGGATGGAAAGAATGCATGTGTATGTGTGTGTATGTGAGTGTGTGGTGGTGGTGGTGGTGGTGGTGGTGGTGGGTGTGTGTGTGTGTGAGAGAGAGAGAGTACATGCATGTGTTTGTGTATGAGTGTGTATAAGTGAGTTTGTGTGTGAGAGTATGTGTGTGTTTGTGTGTAGATCACAAGTTGATGTCAGGGGTTTTCCTTTATCATTTCCCATTGTTTTAAATTCTTCTTCTTTTGGGGGGGCGAGGGCAGGGTCTTAAAAGCCTACAGTTCACTTTTAGACTAGCCAACCAGAAAGCTTCAGAGTCTCTTCTGTCTCTGCCTCCCTTGAATTAGTATTATAGGTGTACAACATTATAGGTCCAGGGGATCTGATCTCAGGTCCTCATGCTTGGACTTTACTGACTACACCATCTTCTCACCTCCATGGTTTTCCTCAGGAGCCTTGTGATGGTGGTTTGTTACAGATTATAAAAGATATCTTTCTTTGTATATCCTGATTCATTTCTTATAATAATTGTAATACTTTATGTGTTTTCACAATGCAGATAAAGATGTTCACATTTTTATATTTATTTCATCTTAGTGGAGCTAGAAGAGGTAGCATTGTTCCTACTTGAATATTTGGAAAATGAGCTCAGACAGAACCCATTGGGACACAGTTCAAGAATGTAGGGGTTGCATGAGATTTCTGAGTGCCTTTGAGAAAATTCCAAGAAAGAAGACATGAGTTTGTGACCTCAGTTTCTTTAGAATATGAATTGTTTATAGATTATGTTTTTGTGCTCCTACTAGTTGTATCAGATAGAAGTGAGCTTATTTCAGCTTTTGTTATTTAGAAGCCTTTATGGAAAAAAAAAAAAACAAGTTTTTTTCCACATGTGGCTTGTCTTTGTGATTGCATATTTTACTTAGATGACTCTTTTAAACACTTAAACATATAAATTGTTTGATGCTCTGAATAGTGTTGGCTATTTCCTGAGACACTTGTTTGCTTCATTTATCAGCTCCATTCTCCCAGGTATCACTGTCTCTAGAGTGATAAACAAGCAGCACTGCACCATGGACCACAGACCTGATTGTCTTATGAGATAGGAGAGGTGGGGATCCTCACAGAACAAATGAGTAAACATGAGTCAGAAACCAGGGAAGGCTTTGCCTTATGGTGAACTTGTGCATCATTTTTTAAGCATTGCTTTATTTATTTGTGTTCCAAATGTTGCCCCTCTTCCCTGCCCCACCATCCAAAAGTTCTTCACCTTATCCCCCCTCTCATTTGCCTCTGGGAGGGTATTATCCCACATGCTCCCTTACCTCCGACCCCCTAAAAATCACCCTTCATGTGGCATCAAATCTCTACAGGATTAGGCCTATTTTTTTTTTTTTTTTTTTTGCATCGAGGTGACAAGGCAGTCCTCTGCTAAATATGTTCCAGGGGCTCTTTGGTTGGTGTCTTAGTCTCTGAGAGCTCCTACGGCATCCAGGTTAATTGACACTGTTGTTCTTTCTATAGGCTTGCCATTCCCTTCAGTTCTTTCAATCCTACCCCAACTTTTTCATAGGCTCCTCCTATGGTTGGCTGTAAGTATCTACATCTATCTCAGTCAGCTGCTGGTCAAGCCTCTCAGAGGACAGCCATGATAGGCTCCTGTCTGCAAGTACAAACTGGTATCAGTAATAGTGTCGGGGCTTGGTGCCATCACATGAGATGAATACCAAGTTGGTCTGGTTGTTGGATGGCCTTTTCTTGAACGTCTGCTACATTTTTGTCCCTGCAATTTTTTTTTTAGACAGGAACAATTCTGGGTCAAAAATTTTGAGGGTAGTTTGGTGACCCCATCCTTCCACTGGGAACTCTGTCTATGGAGGTGATCCCTTCAGGTTCCATCTCCCCACTGTTGGACATTTTGGCTAAGGTTATTCCCATTGAGTCCTGGGAGCCTCTCACATCCCAAAATCTCTGGGACTTTCTGCAGCACATATTCTCCTGGCCTTCTGTGATTCTCTCCTGTCCTGCTGATCCCATATCTGATCCTGTCCCCTTCTCCCTCCTCTAACCTCTCCCCTCTCATCCCTCCCTCTTTCTCCTGTTCTTATTTTGATTCCTCTTCTAAGTGGAAATGAAGCATCCTCACTTGGGCCTTCCTATTTGTTAAAGTTCCTATGGTCTGTGGGTTATATCATGGGTATTCTGAAATTTTTGGCTAATATTTACTTATCACTTTGGCTAATATGCACATACCATGCATGTCCAATGTGACTGGATTACTCCAGTCAGGATGATATTTCCTTGTTCCATCCATTTGCCTGAAAAATACACAATGTCCTTGTTTTAGAACACAAGTAATTGCTTGAAAGTTTGTTATGATTATAATCTCTGGTTTCCAGAAGAAGGAACTGTAGATGTAGTATGGGATAGAGTGTGAAATAACATTAAAGAGGCAACAATAACAAGGGGAAGAGATCCCCATTCAATTTTGGATCACTTGACATCTATTTGGAAAAAAAAAAAAAAACTTCAGAAAGATTAGGAGAGTATTAATCATGATAAAGAGATAACTCATTTTCCTCACTAAACTGTCTTCCATAGGTATTATAACATAAAAGGATAAACCTTTGCAATGAATGCATTTATACCATAGTGGCCAGAAAATACTAACTGTTTACCCTACTCTTTTTGTTCAACTAGTGAATCAGGGAAGAACCTTTTGATAAATTTGATCTTTGCTGATTTTATTAACCTTAACCAACAATTTTTAAGAGAGTTACAAAACTCTCTTAAAATGAGTTTCAAATTTCATTTGCAGATTACTATGGAAGAACAGAAAATCATCATCTAACTGGCAAGCTATGAGATTTTTCTCATATGAACTGAATTTGTGATTATAAAAATTGTTGACTTGGGCACAACTTGGCAGACAGTCCCACAATCCACAGAGGACTCTCCATGCCACAGAAACCCTAGCAGGCCCAGGATCTTAGGATCACTGGTGAGTGGAACACATCTGTTCCAAACTCATCGCAATGGGCCTGTGCCAGCAGCAGGGATGCAGGAAACCCGCCTGACCAGGGGCTCAAGTCACTTCTGGTCAGTGACAGCTCTGGGCCATCTTGGGCACAAACTCGGCAGAGAGTCCCACAGTCTGCAGAGGACTCTCCATGCCACAGGCACACTAGCAAGCCCAGGATCTTAGAATCATTGGTAAGTGGAACACATCTGTTCTAAACCCATTATGATGGGCCTGTGGCAGCAGCAGGGACACAGGGAACCCGCCTGACCAGGGGATCAAGTCACTTCCAGTCAGCGCCAGCTCAGGGCCACCTTGGGTGCAAACTTGGCAGACAGTCCCATTGTCTGCAGAGGACTTTCCATGCCACAAGTGCCCTAGCAGGTCTAGGATCTTAGGATCACTGGTGAGTGGAACATAACATCTGTCTGTTCCAAATTGATTTTGACGGCCTGTGCCAGCAGGAGCAAGGACATGGAGCCCTGCCTGACCAGCAGCTCAGGTTCCTTCTGATCAGTGCTGGTATACCTTGGTTTTGAACAAACCAGAGAGCCCCACGGTACCCAGAGGAGACACTACTTCCAGGCACTGTAACAAGCCTAGCTTAAGAACAGAAGCAACAGAAACCAAGGTTATTTGGCATCATCAGAATCAAACTCTCAAGCATAATTAGTCCTAGATACACCATCACACCAGAAAAGCAAGATATGGATCTAAAGTTACTTCTCATGATGATGATGGAGGATTTTAAGAAGAAATAAATAACTCCCTTAAAGAAATACAGGAAAACACAGGTAAACAACTAGAAGCCCTTAAAGAGGAAACACAAAAATCCCTTAAAGTGTTATAGGGATAAAATACAAAACAGGAGAAAGAATTGAACAAAATCATCCAGAATCTAAAAATGGAGGTAGAAATAATAAAGATATCACAAAGGGAGACAACTCTGGAGATAGAAATCCTAGGAAAGAGATCAGAAAACATAGATGCTGAGGCCTGTTTTGTGAACAATTATATGGTCAATTTTGGAAGAGGTACCATGAGATGCTGGGAAGAAGGTATATCCTTTTGTTCTAGGATAAAATGTTCTGTAGATGTCTGTTAAATACATTTGTTTCATAATTTCTGTTAGTGTCCATGTGTCTCTGTTTAGTTTCTGTTTCCAGGATCTGTCCATTGATGAGAGTGGGCTGTTGAATCTCCCACTATTAATGTGTGAGGTACAATGTGTACTTTGAGCTGTACTAAATTTTCTTTAATGATTATGGCTGCCCTTGCATTTAGAGCATAGATATTTAGAATTGAGAGTTCATCTTGGTAGATTTTACCTTTGATGAGTAAGAAGTGCCCATCCTTGTCTTTTTTGATAACTTTTGTTTGGAATTTGATTTTATTTGATATCAGAATGGCTATTCCAGCTTGTTTTTTCAGACCATTTGCTTGGTCAATTGTTTTCCAGCCTTTTAATCTGAGGTAGTGTCTGTCTTTATCTCTGAGATGGGTTTCCTATAAGCAGCAAAATGTTGTACACTGTTTGTGTAGCCAGTCTGTTAGTCTATGTCTTTTTATTGGGGAATTGAGTCCATGGGTGTTAAGAGAAATCAAAGAAAAGTAATTGTTGCTTCCTGTCATTTTTTGTTGTTAAAGTAAGGAATCTGTTATTGTGGCTGTCTTCTTTTAGGTTTTTTTTTTTTTTTTTTTTAGCATTTATTTTTTTTTATTACATATTTTCCTCAATTACATTTCCAATACTATCCCAAAAGTCCCCCATAGCGCCCCCCACTTCCCTACCCACCCATTCCCATTCTTTTGGCCCTGGCATTCCCCTATATTGGGGCACATAAAGTTTGCAAGTCCAATGGGCCTCTCTTTCCAGTGATGGCCGACTAGGCCATCTTTCGATACATATGCAGCTAGAGACAAGAGCTCCGGGGTTCTGGTTAGTACATCATGTTGTTCCAACAATAGGGTTGCAGATCCCTTTAGCTCCTTGGGTACTTTCTCTAGCTTCTCCATTGGGAGCCCTGTGATACATCCAATAGCTGACTGTGAACATCCACTCCTGTGTTTGCTAGGCCCCGGCATCGTCTCACAAGAGACAGCTATATTTGGGTCCTTTCAGCAAAATCTTGCTAGTGTATGCAATGGTGTCAGCGTTTAGAAGCTGATTATGGGATGGATCCCTGGATACGGCAGTCTCTAAATGGTCCATCCTTTCATCACAGCTACGAACTTTGTCTCTGTAACTCCTTCCCTGGGTGTTTTGTTCCCAATTCTAAGAAGGTGCACAGTGTCCACACTTTGGTCTTCATTCTTCTTGAGTTTCATGCGTTTAGCAAATTGTATCTTATATCTTGGGTATCCTAAGTTTTGGGCTAATATCCACTTATCAGTGAATACATATTGTGTGAGTTCTTTTGTGATTGTGTTACTTCACTCAAGATGATGCCCTCCAGGTCCATCCATTTGGCTAGGAATTTCATAAATTCATTCTTTTTAATAGCTGAGTAGTACTCCATTGTGTAAATGTACCATAATTTCTGTATCCATTCCTCTGTTGAGGGACATCTGGGTTCTTTCCAGCTTCTAGCTATTATAAATAGGGCTGCTATGAACATAGTGGAGCATGTGTCCTTTTTACCGGTTGGGACATCTTCTGGATATATGCCCAGGAGAGGTATTGCTGGATCCTCCGGTAGTACTATGTCCAATTTTCTGAGGAACCGCCAGACTGATTTCCAGAGTGGTTGCACAAGCTACAAGCTTGCAATCCCACCAACAATGGAGGAGTGTTCCTCTTTCTCCACATCCTCGCCAGCATCTGCTGTCACCTGAATTTTTGATCTTAGCCATTCTGACTGGTGTGAGGTGGAATCTCAGGGTTGTTTTGATTTGCATTTCCCTGATGATTAAGGATGTTGAACATTTTTTCAGGTGTTTCTCTGCCATTCTGTATTCCTCAGGTGAGAATTCTTTGTTCAGTTCTGAGCCCCATTTTTTAATGGGGTTATTTGACTTTCTGGAGTCCACCTTCTTGAGTTCTTTATATATATTGGATATTAGTCCCTTATCTGATTTAGGGTAGGTGAAGATCCTTTCCCAATCTGTTGGTGGTTTTTTTGTCTTATTGATGGTGTCTTTAGCCTTGCAGAAGCTTTGTAGTTTCATGAGGTCTCACTTGTCAATTCTCGATCTTACAGCACAAGCCATTACTGTTCTATTCAGGAATTTTTCCCCTGAGCCCATATCTTCAAGGCTTTTCCCCACTTTCTCCTCTATAAGTTTCAGTGTCTCTGGTTTTATGTGAAGTTCCTTGATCCACTTAGACTTGACCTTAGTACAAGGAGATAGGAATGGATCGATTCGCATTCTTCTACATGTTAACAACCAGTTGTGCCAGCACCATTTGTTGAAAATGCTGTCTTTCTCCACTGGATGTTTTTAGCTCCCTTGTCGAAGATCAAGTGACCGTAGGTGTGTGGGTTCATTTCTGGGTCTTCAATTCTATTCCATTGGTCTATTTGTCTGTCACTATACCAGTACCATGCAGTTTTTATCACAATTGCTCTGTAGTAGAGCTTTAGGTCCGGCATGGTGATTCCACCAGAGGTTCTTTTATCCTTGAGAAGAGTTTTTGCTATCCTAGGTTTTTTGTTATTCCAGATGAATTTGCAGATTGCACTTTCTAATTCGTTGAAGAATTGATTTGGAATTTTGATGGGGATTGCATTGAATCTGTAGATTGCTTTTGGCAAGATAGCCATTTTTACAATATTGAACCTGCCAATCCATGAGCATGGGAGATCTTTCCATCTTCTGAGATCTTCTATAATTTCTTTCTTCAGAGACTTGAAGTTTTTATTATACAGATCTTTCACTTCCTTAGTTAGAGTCACGCCAAGATATTTTATATTATTTGTGACTATTGAGAAGGGTGTTGTTTCCCTAATTTCTTTCTCAGCCTGTTTATTCTTTGTGTAGAGAAAGGCCATTGATTTGTTTGAGTTAATTTTATATCCAGCTACTTCACCGAAGCTGTTTATCAGGCTTAGGAGTTCTCTGGTGGAATTTTTAGGGTCACTTATGTATACTATCATATCATCTGCAAAAAGTGATATTTTGACTTCATCTTTTCCAATTTGTATCCCTTTGATCTCCTTTTGTTGTCGAATTGCTCTGGCTAGGACTTCAAGTACAATGTTGAATAGGTATGGAGAAAGTGGACAGCCTTGTCTAGTCCCTGATTTTAGAGGTATTGCTTCAAGCTTCTGACCATTTACTTTGATGTTGGCTACTGGTTTGCTGTAGATTGCTTTTATCATGTTTAGGTATGGGCCTTGAATTCCTGATCTTTCCAAGACTTTTATCATGAATGGGTGTTGGATCTTGTCAAATGCTTTTTCCGCATCTAAGGAGATGACCATGTGGTTTTTGTCTTTGAGTTTGTTTATATACTGGATTACGTTGATGGATTTCCGTATATTGAACCATCCCTGCATCCCTGGGATGAAACCTACTTGGTCAGGATGGATGATTGTTTTGATGTGTTCTTGGATTCGGTTAGCAAGAACTTTATTGAGGATTTTTGCATCAATATTCATAAGGGATATTGGTCTGAAGTTTTCTATCTTTGTTGGGTCTTTTTTGTGGTTTAGGTATCAGAGTAATTGTGGCTTCATAGAATGAGTTGGGTAGAGTACCTTCTGTTTCTATTTTGTGGAATAGTTTGTGAAGAACTGGGATTAGATCTTCTTTGAAGGTCTGATAGAACTCTGCACTAAACCCATCTGGTCCTGGGCTTTTTTTAGTTGGGAGACTATTAATGACTGCTTCTATTTCTTTGGGGGATATAGGGCTGTTTAGATCATTAACCTGATCTTGATTCAACTTTGGTACCTGGTATCTGTCTAGGAACTTCTCCATTTCATCCAGGTTCTCCAGTTTTGTTGAGTATAGCCTTTGGTAGAAGGATCTGATGGTGTTTTGGATGTCTTCAGGATCTGTTGTTATGTCTCCTTTTTCATTTCTGATTTTGTTAATTAGAATACTTTCCCTGTGCCCTCTAGTTAGTCTGGCTAAGGGTTTATCTATCTTGTTGATTTTCTCAAAGAACCAGCTCCTTGATTGGTTGATTCTTTGAATAGTTCTTCTTGTTTCCACTTGATTGATTTCGCCCCTGAGTTTGATTATTTCCTGCCGTCTACTCCTCTTGGGTGAATTTGCTTCCTTTTGTTCTAGTGCTTTTAGGTGTGTTTTCAAGCTGCTAATGTGTGCTCTTTCTAGTTTCTTTTTGGAGGCACTCAGAGCTATGAGTTTTCCTCTTAGAAATGCTTTCATTGCGTCCCATAAGTTTGGGTATGTTGTGGCTTCATTTTCATTGAACTCTAAAAAGTCCTTGATTTCTTTCTTTATTCCTTCCTTGACCAAGGTATCATTGAGAAGAGTGTTGTTCAGTTTCCACGTGAATGTTGGCTTTCTATTATTTATTTTGTTATTGATGATCAGCCTTAGTCCATGGTGATCTGATAGGATGCATGGGACAATTTCAATGTTTTTGTATCTGTTGAGTCCTGTTTTGTGCCCAATTACGTTGTCAATTTTGGAGAAGGTACCATGAGGTGCTGAGAAGAAGGTATATCCTTTTGTTTTAGGATAGAATGTTCTGTAGATATCTGCCAGATCCATTTGATCCATAACTTCTGTTAGTTTCACTGTGTCCCTGTTTAGTTTCTGTTTCCATGATCTGTCCATTGGTGAAAGTGGTGTGTTGAAGTCTCCCACTATTATTGTATGAGGTGCAATGTGTGCTTTGAGATTTACTAAAGTTTCTTTAATGAATGAGGCTGCCTTTGTATTTGGAGCATAGATATTCAGGATTGATAGTTCCTCTTGGAGGATTTTACCTTTGATGAGTATGAAGTGCCCCTCCCTGTCTTTTTTGATGACTTTGGGTTGGAAGTCAATCTTATCTGATATTAGAATGGCTACTCCAGCTTGTTTCTTCAGACCATTTGCTTGGAAAATTGTTTTCCAGCCTTTCATTCTGAGGTAGTGTCTATCTTTTTCTCTGAGATGAGTTTCTTGTAAGCAGCAAAATGTTGGGTCTTGTTTGTGTAGCCAGTTTGTTAGTCTATGTCTTTTTATCGGGGAGTTGAGTCCATTGATATTAAGAGATATTAAGGAAAAGTAATTGTTGTTTCCTGTTATTTTTGTTGTTAAAGTTGGCATTCTGTTCTTGTGGCTGTCTTCTTTTAGGTTTGTTGAGGGATTACCTTCTTGTTGTTTCTAGGGCGTGGTTCCTGTCCTTGTATTGGTTTTTTTCTGTTATTATCCTTTGAAGGGCTGGATTCCTGGAGAGATAATGTGTGAATTTGGTTTTGTCGTGGAATACTTTGGTTTCTCCATCTATGTTAATTGAGAGTTTGGCTGGGTATAGTAGCGTGGGCTGGAATTTGTGTTCTTTTAGTGTCTGTATAACATCTGTCCAGGATCTTCTGGCTTTCATAGTCTCTGGTGAAAAATCTGGTGTAATTCTGATAGGCTTGCCTTTATATGTTACTTGGCCTTTTTCTCTTACTGCTTTTAGTATTCTATCTTTATTTAGAGCATTTGTTGTTCTGATTATAATGTGTCGGGAGGTATTTCTTTTCTGGTCCAGTCTATTTGGAGTTCTGTAGGCTTCTTGTATGTTCATGGGCATCTCTTTCTTTAGATTTGGGAAGTTTTCTTCTATAATTTTGTTGAAGTTGTTTGCTGGTCCTTTGAGTTGAAAATCTTCATTCTCATCCACTCCTATTATCCGTAGGTTTGGTCTTCTCATTGTGTCCTGTATTTCTTGGATGTTTTGAGTTAGGATCTTTTTGCATTTTCCATTTTCCTTGATTGTTGTGCCGATGTTCTCTATGGAATCTTCTGCACCTGAGATTCTCTCTTCCTTCTCTTGTATTCTGTTGCTGATGCTCGCATCTATGGTTCCAGATTTCTTTCCTAGGGTTTCTATCTCCAGTGTTGCCTCATTTTGGGTTTTCTTTATTGTGTCTACTTCCCTTTTTAGGTCTAGTATGGTTTTGTTCATTTCCATCATCTGATTGGATGTGTTTTCCTGTTTCTCTTTAAGGACTTCTACCAGTTTGGTTCTGTTTTCCTGTTTTTCTATAAGGACTTGTAACTCTTTAGCCATGTTCTCCTGTAGTTCTTTAAAGTCCTTCTTGATGTCCTCTACCATCATCATGAGATATGCTTTTAAATCCAGGTCTAGTTTTTCAGGTGTGTTGGGGTGCCCTGGACTGGGCGAAGTGGGAGTGCTGGGTCCTGATGATGGTGAGTGGTCTTGGTTTCTGTTAGTAAGATTCTTACCTTTACCTCTCGCCATCTGGTAATCTCTGGAGTTGTTATAGTTGTCTCTGTTCAGAGGTTGTTCTTCTGGTGATTCTGAGTATCCTCTGTCAGCAGACCTGGGAGACAGGCTCTCTCCTCTGATTTTCAGTGGTTAGAGCACTCCCTGCTGACAAGCTTTCCTCTTAAAGGGAAGGTGTACAGATATCGCATTTGGACCTCCTCCTGGCCGAAGAAGAAGGAGGAAAACAGGACCTTTCCCAGATGCTGTGTTGCTTTGGCAGGTCACAGAAGTTGTAGGCTTCTGTGGTGCACACTCTCAGCTCTGCAGACTAAGTTCCTAAGTTCAGTGGAGTCCTGGATCCAAGATGTGCTCCCTGCTCCTGAGGCAGAGGGCTCCTGTGCAGGGCAGAACACTGTCTTCCAGCTAGGAGGGTGCCGGATGTCTGTGGCCCCAAAAGGGTGCTGCCTCAGCGGCTCTGTGGCTCCCGCCTGTCCCAGAAGCTGTCTGCCTCTGTGGTCCTCAGTCTTATCTGTACAGACTAAGTTCGGCGGAGTCCCGGAGCCAAGATGGCGCTCCCTGCAGGGCAGGTCACTGTCCTCCGGCTGGGAGGGTGCCGGATGTCTGTGGCCCCAAAAGGGTGCTGCCTCAGCGGCTCTGTGGCTCCCGCCTGTCCCAGAAGCTGTCTGCCTCTGTGGTCCTCACTCTGACCTGTACAGACTAAGTTCGGCGGAGTCCCGGAGCCAAGATGGCGCTCCCTGCAGGGCAGGTCACTGTCCTCCAGCTGGGAGGGTGCTGGATGTCTGCGGCCCCAAAAGGGTGCTGCCTCAGCGGCTCTGTGGCTCCCGCCTGTCCCAGAAGCTGTCTGCCTCTGTGGTCCTCACTCTGACCTGTACAGACTAAGTTCGGCGGAGTCCCGGAGCCAAGATGGCGCTCCCTGCAGGGCAGGTCACTGTCCTCCGGCTGGGAGGGTGCCGGATGTCCGCGGCACCAAAAGGGTGCTGCCTCAGCGGCTCTGTGGCTCCCGCCTGTCCCAGAAGCTGTCTGCCTCTGTGGTCCTCACTCTGACCTGTACAGACTCCTTCTTTTAGTTTTATTAAAGGGTTTCTTTCTTGCTTTTTCTAGGGTGTAGTTTCCATCTTTGTGTTGGTGTTCTCCCTTTATTATCCTTTGAAGTGCTGGATTTGTGGAAATATATTGTGTGAATTTGGTTTTGTCACGGAATAAATACTTTGGTTTCTCCATCTATGGTAATTGAGAATTTTGCTGGGTATAGTAGCCTGGTCTGGCATTTGTGTTTAAAAACAATGAAGGAAACCCAAAGGGAGATAGAAACCCTAGGAAAGAAATTAGGAACCATAGATGTGAGCATCAGCAACAGAATACTGAACGTGGACACAACAATCAAAGAAAATGCAAAATGCAAAAAGATCCTAACTCAAAACATCCAGGAAATACAGGAAACAATGAGAAGACCAAAGCTATGGTTAATAGGAGTAGATGAGACTGAATATTTTCAAGTTAAAGGGCCAGAAAATATCTTCAACAAAATTATAGAAGAAAACTTCCCATACCTAAAGAAAGAGATGCCCATGAACATACAAGAAGCCTACAGAACTCCCAATAGTCTGGACCAGAAAAGAAATTCCTCCCAACACATAATAATTAGAACAACAAATGCACTAAATAAAGACAGAATATTTTCTTTTTCTTCTTTCTTTCTTTCTTTCTTTCTTTCTTTCTTTCTTTCTTTCTTTCTTTCTTTCTTTCTTTCTTTCTTTCTTTCTTCCTTCCTTCCTTCCTTCCTTCCTTCCTTCCTTCCTTCCTTCCTTCCTTTCTTTCTTTCTTTCTTTCTTTCTTTCTTTCTTTCTTTCTTTCTTCCTTTCTTCCTTCCTTCCTTTCTTCCTTTCTTTCTTTCTTTCTTTCTTTCTTTCTTTCTTTCTTTCTTTCTTTCTTTCTTCCTTTCTTTCTGAGACATGGTTTCTCTAAGTAGCCCTGCTGTCCTGGAACTCACTTTGTAGACCAGGGTGACCTTGAACTCAGACATTCGCCTGCCTCTGCCTCCCAAGCCCTGGGATTAAAGGCAGGCACCACCACGCCCAGCAAGACAGACAGAATATTAAAAGCAGTAAGGGAAAAAGGTCAAGTAACATATGAAGGCAGACCTATTAGAATTACACCCGACTTCTCACCAGAGACTATGAAAGCCAAAAGATTCTGGCCAGATGTTATACAGACAATAAGAGAACACAAATACCAGCCCAGGCTTCTATAACCAGCAAAACTCTCAATTACCATAGATGGAGAAACCAACATATTCCCTGACAAAACCAAATTCACACACTTTCTTCCAATGAGTCCAGCCCTTCAAAGGATAATAAAGGGAAAACACAAATACAAGGATGGAAACTACACCCTAGAAAAGGCAAGAAAATAATCTTTCAACAAACCTAAAAGAAGACAGCCATAAGAACAGAATCCCAACTCTAATAAAAAAAAAAACCAAAAACAAACAAACAAACAAACAAACAAAAAAACAGGAAGCAACAAATACTTTCCCCCTAATATCTCTTATTATCAATGGACTCAATTTTTGAATAAAAAGACAGACTAACAGACTGGCTACAAAAACAGGACCCAACATTTTGCTGTTTACAGGAAACCCACCTCAGAGACAAAGACAGACACTACCTCAGTGTGAAAGGCTATAATACAAATTTCCAAGCAAACAGTCTGAAGAACCAAGGTGGAATAGCCATTCTTATTTTTTTTTTAATATTTTTTATTAGGTATTTTCCTCAATTACATTTCCAATGATATCCCAAAAGTCCCCTGTTCCCCCCCCCCCGCCCACCTCCCTACCCACCCACTCCCAATTTTTGGCCCTGGCATTCCCCTGTACTGGGGCATATAAAGTTTGCATGTCCAATGGGCCTCTCTTTCCAGTGATGGTCGATTAGAGCATCTTTTGATACATATGCAGCTAGAGTCAAGAGCTCCAGGGTACTGGTTAGTTCATAATGTTGTTGCACCTATAGGGTTCCAGATCCCTTTAGCTCCTTGGATACTTTCTCTATTTCCTCCATTGGGGGCTCTATGATCCATCCAATAGCTGACTGTGAGTATCCACTTATGTGTTTGCTAGGCCCGGCATAGTCTCACAAAGGACAGCTATATCAGCATCCTTTCAGCAAACACTTGCTAGTATGTACAATGGCGTCATCGTTTGGAGGCTGATTATGGGATGGATCCCTGGATATAGCATTCTCTAGATGGTCCATCCTTTTTTGTTGTTTCTTTTTTTTTTTAGTATATATTTTTATTACGGACTTTCCTCAATTACATTTCCAATGCTATGCCAAAAGTCCCCCATACCCTCCCCCCCAACTCCCCTACTCACCCATTCCCACTTTTTGGCCCTGGCGTTCCCCTGTACTGGGGCATATAAAGATTGCATGTCCAATGGGCCTCTCTTTCCAGTGATGTCCGACTAGGCCATCTTTTGATACCTATACAGCTAAAGTTTTCTTTATTGTGTCTACTTCCCTTTTTAGGTCTTGGATGATTTTATTCAATTCCATCACCTGTTTGGTCGTGTTTTCCTGTAATTCTTTAAGGGATTTTTGTGTTTCCTCTTTAAGGTCTTCTACCTGTTTAGCTGTGTTCTCCTGTATTTCTTTAAGTGAGTTATTAAAGTCCTTCTTGATGTCCTCTACCATCATCATGAGATATGCCTTTAAATCCGGGTCTATATTTTCGCATGTGTTGGTGTACCCAGGACTAGGTGGGGTGGGAGTGCTGCTTTCTGATGGTGGTGAGTGGTCTTGGTTTCTGTTAGTAAGATTCTTACGTTTGCCTTTTTCCATCTGGTAATCTCTGGAGGTAGTTGTTATAGTTGTCTCTGGTTAGAGCTTGTTCCTCAGGTGATTATGTTAGCCTCTATCAGCAGACCTGGGAGACTAGCTCTCTCCTTAGTTTCAGTGGTCAGAGTATTCTCTGCAGGCAAGCTCTCCTCTTGCAGGGAAGGTGCCCAGATATCTGGTGTTCGAACCTGCCTCCTGGCAGATGTTGTGTTCCACTCAACAGAGGCCTTAAGATCCCGTGGAGGGTCCTGTGGGGACCA
The DNA here is from genome assembly GCF_978045245.1 of Mus caroli. Classification (NCBI taxonomy): domain Eukaryota; kingdom Metazoa; phylum Chordata; class Mammalia; order Rodentia; family Muridae; genus Mus; species Mus caroli. The sequence continues at coordinate 139,498,945 of NW_028227258.1, read as the reverse complement.
TTCTGTTGTCCTCAGAATCCGGGCCCAAGGTATTCCTGTGATGGCGGGGACCAGAAGGGACTTGTCATCCTGATAAGGCCGGGTTTTCTGCTTCCCTAATTAATGTAGTGTTAGGTTCTGAGCAATTGGATTGGAGCAGACACTATGTTCCACTCACCAGAGGTCTTAAGATCCCATGGAGGGTCTTGTGCGGTCCTTTCGGGTGTCCAAAGACTCCGCACCTAAGGAACCCTGCTGCTGGCATGGACCGGAAGGGACTTGCGACCCTGATCAGGCCAGTGGAATAGCCATTCTAATATCAAATACAATTGACTTTCAAGCCAAAATTATTAAAAAAGACAAGGAGGGGCACTTCTTACTCATCAATGTTAAAATCTTCCAAGAGGAACTCTCAATTCTGAATATCTATGCTCCAAATGCAAGGGCAGCTACATTCATTAAAGCAACTTTAGTAAAGCTCAAAGCACACATTGCATGTCACACAACAATAGTGGGAGACTTCAACACCCCACTCTCATCAATGGACAGATCCTGGAACCAGAAACTAAAGAGAGACACAGTGAAACTAACAGAAGTTATGAAAGAAATGGATTTAACAGATATCTACAGAACATTTTATCCTAAAACAAAAGGATAAACCTTATTTTCAGCACTTCATGGTACCTCCTCCAAAATTGACCAAATAATTGGTCCCAAAACAGGCCTCAACAGATAAAAAAATATTAAAACTGTTCCATGCATCCTATCAGATCACCATGGACTAAGGCTGATCTTCAATAACAACATAAATAATACAAAGCAACATTCATATGGACACTGAACAGCACTCTCCTCAATGATTCCTTTGTCAAGGAAGAAACAAAGAGAGAAATTAAAGACTTTTTAGAGTTTAATGAAAATGAAGCCACAACATACCCAAAGTTATGGGACACAATGAAAGAGAAAAACGCATAGATCTGAGTTCATCCAAAAATAAACTAGAGAGAGTATACACTAGCAGATTGACAGCCCACCTAAAAGCTCTAGAACAAAAGGAAGCAAATTCACACAAGAAGAGTAGACAGCAGGAAATTATCAGACTCAGGCTAAAAATCAACCAAGTGGAAACAAAAAGAACTATTCAAAGAATCAACCAAACCAGGGGCTGGTTCCTTGAGAAAATCAACAGGATCGATAAACCCTTAGCCAGACTCACTAGAGGGCACAGGGACAGCATCCTAATTAACAAAATCAGAAATGAAAAGGGAGACATAACAACAGATCCTGAGGTAATCCAAAACATCATCAGATCCTACTACAAAAGGCTATGCTCAACAAAACTGGAAAAGCTGGGTGAAATAGACAAATTTCTGGACAGATACCAGGTACCAAAGTTAAATCAGGATCAGATTAATGACCTAAACACCCATATATCCCCTAAACTAATAGAAGCAGTGATTAATAGTCACCTAACAAACAAACAAAAAAAAAGCCCAGGACCAATTGGGTTTAGTGCAGAGTTTTGTCAGACCTTCAAAGAAGACCTAATTCCAGTTTTTCACAAACAATTCCACAAAATAGAAATGTCAGGTACTCTATCCAATTCATTCTACGAAGCCACAATTACTCTGAGAGTTATGCCACGTAAACACCTAACAAAGATAGAGAACTTCAGACCAATTTCCCTTATGAGTATTGATGCAAAAATCTTCAATAAAATTCTCGATAATGGAATCCAAGAACACATCAAAACAATCATCCATCATGATCAAGTAGGCTTTATTCCAGAGATGCAGGGATGGTTTAATATACGGAAATCCAGCAACGTCATCCTCTATATAAACAAACTCAAAGACAAAAACCACATGATCATCTCGTTAGATGCTGAGAAAGCTCTTGACAAAATCTAACACCCATTCATGATAAAATTCTTGGAGAGATCAGGAATTCAAGGCCCATACCTAAACATGATAAAAGCAATCTACAGCAAACCAGTAGCCAACATCAAAGTAAATGGTGAGAAGCAGGAAGCAATCCCATTAAAATCAGGGACTAGACAAGGATGCCTGCTCACTTTCTCCCTACCTATTCAATATAGTACTCGAAGTCCTAGCCAGAGCAATTAGACAATAAAAGGAGATCAAGGGGATACAAATTGGAAAGGAAGTAGTCAAAATATCACTATTTGCAAATGATATGATAGTATATATAAGTGACCCTAAAAATTCCACCAGAGAACTCCTAAATCTAATAAACAGCTTTGTGAAGTAGCTGGATATACAATTAACTCAAACAAATCAGTGGCATTTCTCTACACAAAGGATAAACAGGCTGAGAAAAAATTAGGGAAACAACACCTTTCACAATAGTCACAAATAATATAATATACTTTTGTGTGACTCTAACTAAGGAAGTGAAAGATCTATATGATAAGAACTTCAAGTCTCTGAAGAAAGAAATCAAAGAAGATCTCAGAAGATGAAAGCTCTCCCATGCTCATGAATTGGCAGGATCAATATAGTAAAAATGGCTATCTTGCCAAAAGCAATCTACAGATTCAGTGCAATCCCCATCAAAATTCCAACTCAATTCTTCAAGGAATTAGAAAGGGCAATTTTTGGTGCTGGGGAGGTGAGGCAGTCGTAGTTTTGAGGGTACAGTGAGCATGTGCCCTGGCGATTAGGGCAGGGCGGGTGGAGGTCGAGGCGGGGGGGGGGGGGGAGGGGGGGCGGCTCAGTCTGGCTCTGGCTGGGCCAGAACCAAGGCGGCCCTGTGGGTAGCCTCGGTGGCTGACAGATTGCTTGGGCGTCCATGTGTTTTTGCTGAACTTGTAAAGGATGGTGGATTAACACGAACCTGTGGGCAGCCTTATATAGCTGAGAACATTGGATTTTCACCCTAGTACAGAAGCTCTGCTGCTCACATAGATATAGATGAATGAAGACCCCATTCGGGAAGACAACTGGCCAACGGTCCAGAGCTGATGCAGGCCATGCTGGAGTATCTGCAAACATGATGAAGAAGAGGACATCTCCCAAAAAATATCGGACCAGTGTGGGACCAAGCAAGCCTGTGTCCCAGTCCCTGCAGAACATCTTAGGTTGCAAGATCCAACATGGGTGGAGAGAGGGCAATGACCCTGTTACCCAATGGAAGGGGACTGTCCTGGATCAGGTGCCTAAAAATCCTTCCCTGTATCTTATAAAGTACGATAGATTTGACTGTCCTTATGGACTAGAACTTAATAAGGATGAAAGTGTTTCTGCACTGGAAGTCCTCCCTGATAGAGTTGCAAAATCTCGGATCAGGGATGCACACTTGCACATGATGATTGGCAAAGCAGTGGAGGGCATGTTTAAGACAGAGGACGGCTCTAAAGATGAGTGGAGGGGGATGGTCATGACACGGGCTCCTGTCATGAACACATGGTTTTACACCACCTATGAGAAAGACCCTGTCTTGTACATGTACCAGCTCCTCGATGACTACAAAGAAGGCGACCTCCGCATCATTCCTGATTCCAATGATTCACCTCTAGCAGAAAGGGAGCCAGGAGAAGTTTTGGACAGCCTGGTAGACAAGCAAGTGGAATATGTCAAAGAAGATGCCTCGAAAAGGACTGGCATGGTCATCCACCAAGTAGAAGCCAAGCCCTCTGTCTATTTCATCAAGCTTGATGACGACTTCCATATTCACATCTATGATTTGGTGAAAACATCCTAGATGTCATCACAAACTTTGCCAAATTTGTGGAACTATCAAATAATTTATAGACATAAAGACTTGATTGCTTTCCAGTTTAATGAAAGCTTAAATGTCCCTGCGAACAAACAATCTCCATCAGCAGAGCTGGTGTTGTTCTGAATAGTGCAGACTGATTCAAACACAAGGCATGTGTGAGGGGAGTCCCCCTCTTCAAAGCATCTGTGTGAGGGGGTCTTCCCTCTTACAAGAAGGCTGTCTGTTGGGGGTTACAAGCAAGGTGGTAAAAGTTAAGCTAGTATCATAGTCATTTAAACCTGGATAGATTGTAACCATTTTCCCTTCACTCTGACACTGTCTTATTCTGCTGCCACAATGCAATCATAGTTTGTTATTTTTGTTAATGCCTTTTTAGAGAGATTATGTATCTACATAGCTACCTGTCTAGATCTGCATCTGTGTGCCTATGTATATATTATACACACACAGAGGCACTCCCCACTGGTGATCCTTTTCTTGTGGATTGGGGTGTGGGTGATAATGTTTTCTCCAGTTCAACAGGAGTGTTTGATCCAAGTCACTCATATTAATAATATGCCTGCTCTTTGTTTAAAATTAAATTTGGGCACAGGAAGCACACAGAGATATTTAGGTTGTTTAAAAGTCAGAATTTCTGAGTACCATTTCAGTCTGGAGGCTTTTTAGCTGAGTCCAGGTATAAATTAGCCATAAACAGTCAATGACCTACAGTAGAATTTAGTAAACTGTTGAGAAATCTGGGTAAAAGGCTCCCTTCAATTCTAAGGTTTGTTTTTTTTTTTTTTTTTTGGTGTGGCTTTTGCTGTTATTATTTGTTTCTGTTGTTGTTTACTCTTTATTTGTAAGCACTTTTAAACCCAGAACCCAGGTCTAGGTTCACATAAAGATGTGGTTTTAGATGGCAAAAAAAAGAAAGAAAGAAAGAAAGAAAGAAAGAAAGAAAGAAAGAAAGAAAGAAAGAAAGAAAGAAAAAAGAAAGAAAGAAAGGAAGGAAGGAAGGAAGGAAGGAAGGAAGGAAGAAAAAAGAAAGAAAGAAAGAAAGAAAGAAAGAAAGAAAGAAAGAAAGAAGAAAGAACGGAAGGAAGGAAGGAAGGAAGAAAGAAAGAAAGAAAGAAAGAAAGAAAGAAAGAAAGAAAGAAAGAAGAAAGAACGGAAGGAAGGAAGGAAGGAAGAAAGAAAGAAAGAAAGAAAGAAAGAAAGAAAGAAAGAAAGAAAGAAAGAAAGAAAGAAAGGGCAATTTGCAAATTCATCTGGAATAATAAAAGCCTAGGATAGCAAAAACTATTCTCAACAATAAAAGAACCTCTGGTGGAATCACCATCCCTGACCTCAAGCTGTACTACAGAGCAATTGTGAAAAAAACTGCATGGTACTGGTATAACGACAGACAGGTATATCAATGGAATAGAATTGAAGACCCAGAAATGAACCCACACAATTATGGTCACTTGATCTTTGACAAGAAAGATAAAACCATCTAGTGGAAAAAAAGACAGCATTTTCAACAAATGGTGCTGGCACAACTGGCGGTTATCATGTAGAAGAATTTGAATTGATCCACTCCTATCTCCTTGTATTAAGGTCAAGTCTAAGTGGATCAAGGAACTCAACATAAAACCAGAAACACTGAAACTTATAGAGAAGAAAGTGGGGGAAAAGCCTTGAAGATATGGGCACAGGGGAAAATGTCCTGAATAGAACAGCAATGACTTGTGCTGTAAGATCAAGAATTGACAAATGGGACCTCATAGATTTGCAGAGCTTCTGTAAGGCAAAAGACACTGTCAATAAGACAAAAAGGCCATTAACAGATTGCGAAAGGATTTTTACCAATTCTAAATCTGATAGGGAGCTAATTTCCATATATATAAAGAACTCAAGAAGATGGACTCCTGACAATGAAATAACCCCTTTAAAAATGGGGTGCAGAGCTAAACAAATAATTCTCAACTGAGGAATATTGAATGCCTGAGAGGAACCTGAAAAACTGTTGAACATCCTTAATCATCAGGGAAATGCAAATCAAAACAACCCTAAGATTCCACCTCACATCAGTCAGAATAGCTAAGATCAAAAATTCAGGTGACAGCAGATGGCTGGCGAGGATGTGGAGAAAGAGGAACACTCCCTCATTGCTGGTGGGATTGCAAGCTTGTACAACCACTCTGGAAATCAGTCTGGTGGGTCCTCAGGACATTGGACATAGTAGCACCGGAGAATACAGCAATACCTCTCCTGGGCATATCCAGAAGATGTTCCAGCTGGTAATAAGAACACATGCTCCACTATGTTCATAGCAGCCTTATTTATCATAGCCAGAAGCTGGAAAGAGCCCAGATGTCCCTCAACAGAGGAATGGATACAGAAAATGTGGTACTTTTACACAATGGAGTACAGCTCAACTATTAAAAAGAATGAAATTATGAAATTCCTAGGCAAATGGATGGGCCTGGAGGGTATCATCCTGAGTGAAAGTGACCCAGTCACAAAAGAACTCACATCATATGAACTCATTGATAAGTGGATATTAACCCAGAAACTTAGAATACCCAAAATACAATTTGCAAAACACATTAAACTCAATGTGTGGTTACTTTGCTCCTTCTTAGAATTGAGAACAAAATAGCTATGGAAGGAGTTAGAGAGACAAAGTTTGGAGCTGAGACAAAAGGATGGACCGTCCAGAGACTGCCCCACCCCAGGATCAATCCAAACACAGACTCTATTGCATATGCCAGCAAGATTTTCCTGACAGGACCCTGATATAGCTGTCTCCTGTGAGGCTATACCAGTGCCTGGCAAATACAGAAGTGGATGTTCACAGTCAGCTATTGGATGGAACACAGGGCCCCCAATGGAGTAGCTAGAGAAAGTACCCAACGAGCTGAAGGGTTTTGCAACCTTTTAGGTGGAACAACAATATGAACTAACCACTACCCCCAGAGCTCACGTCTCTAGCTGCATATGTAGCAGAAGATGGCCTAGTCAGCCATCATTGGGAAGAGAGGCCCCTTGGTCTTGCAAACTTCATATGCCCCAGTACAGGGGAACGCCAGAGCCAAGAGTAGGAGTGAATGGTTAGGGGAGCCGTGTGGCGGGAGGGTATATGGGACTTTCAGGATAGCATTTGTAATGTAAATGAAGAAAATATCTCATAAAAAATTGAAAAAAAGTAAAAAAAAACCCAAAACAATGAATTTATGAAATTCTTAAGCAAATGTATAGGTCTGTAGGATATCATCCTGAGTGAGGTAACCTAATCACAAAAGAACACACATGATATGTAGTCACTTATAAGTGGATCTTAGCCCAGAAACTTAGAATATCTAAGATACAATTTGCAAAACACAGGAAACTCAAGAAGGAGGACCAAAGTGTGAATACTTTGTTCTTTCTTAGAATGGGGAACAAAATACCCATGGAAGGAGTTACAGAGACCAAGTTCAGAACAGAGCCTGAAGGAACGACCATCCAGAGACTGCCCTACTTGGGGATCCACCCCATAAACAACCACCAAACCCAGTCACTAGTCAGAAGCCAACAAGAGCTTGATGACAAGACCATATTTGCCTGGCAAATACAGAAGTGGATGCTCAGTCATTCATTGGATGGAGCACAAGGTCCCTAATTAAGGAGCCAGAGAAATATCCAGGGAGCTGAAGGGGTCTGAAGTCTCATAGGAGGAACATTAATATGAACTAACCAGTACCTCTGAGCTCCTTGGAACTATACCACCAATCAAAGAAAACACATGGTGGAACTTTTGGCTCTAGCTATATATGTAACAGAGGATGGCCTAGTCTGTCATCAATCTGAGGAGAGGCACTTGTTCTTGTGAAGGCTCTATTCCCCAAGTATAGGGGAATGCCAGGACCAGGGTTGGGAGTGGATGGGTTGGGGAACACAGGGAGGATGGAGGGGATAGGGGTTTTTCAGAGGGGTAACTAGGAAAGGGGATAACATTTGAAATGTAAATAAAGAAAATATCTAATAAAAAATTTTTAAAAATTATTGATTTCCAATTCCACAAGCAGGTATTTATTTTCTTGATGATTCATTTAAATAGTATATGGGGATTAATGGTCTAGGTATTCATGAATATATTAATATTTATTTTTCTTAGCCTAATAGTTGTGATTGGCTGTTGTCATTCTTTTATTATCATTAATTCATAAATCCTTAACCCATTTCAGATTCTATTCATGTTGAAGGATCATTTTAGCAATTGACTCATACTCATGCACTCTCTGATCTCGCTACCTTTATTGCAGAAGGAAATAAGCTGATGTATTAACCTGTTCTATCTTTTTTTCTCAAGAAGAAAAGTGGAACTGGATGTGCATCTGTCATTACAGATGGATCCACTAAACCAGTATGGATTCCTCTTTGGCTCCTCCAGCCCTAGATCATCAAAGTTGATGGCAGACATAGGTTAGAGGGAGAGAGAGAGAGAGAGAGAGAGAGAGAGAGAGAGAGAGAGAGAGAGAGAGAGAGAGAGAGAGAGAGAAGAAAATAGAAGGTAGAGACCACCCAGTTAAAGAGCAATAGGAGATACTGATCAGGTCATCAGAAGTCAAGTCTGCCCACCTGGGGCCAAGTTAAGACCCTGTGCAGTAAGGGAGAAGTTACTTTACTAGTGAGTTTGTGTTTATGACTGGACCTTGAGGTTGTAGTAGATTCACTCATTTCTCTGAAGAAGGTACAGTATTTAATTTTTTCTTGGGATTTTAAATAACTTTCTATTTGCATAGGACATCAGAACTTTTGTACTCTAATTAAAGGAGAATATGGGTTTATGTTCAATAAGACACTAGAAGTACTAAACATATAGGTCTCTTTGATTTTTCTAATTTATTTAGTAATGTACTGAATATAGTTTGGATCACTGTTCTTGGTGGCACAGTATTACACATATTGCATTCCAATATTATTTGTTGTGTTTATAAGGTGCTTGCTTATAATATACTCATGCATCATATGACAACTAGATTTATATTTGCATCATATGACAACTAGATTTATATTTAACCTCTCAAATCAAAATATCTCTGTATATCTTTCTATTAAAAAATAAAAAATATGTGAAAGAAATGTTGGAATATGGACTAAGAATGGAGTTTTGTGAGGAAAACTCTGAGTGCTTGTGAGAAAACTCCAAGAAAATAAGACATGAGTATTGTGACATCTGTTTCTTCAGAACATGGAATAGTTCTTAGATTAAGTTTCCATACATTTCTCAGGTGTAGCAGATAGGAGTGAGTTCACTTTAACTGTTGTTATTCATGTGCCTCTATAGAAAAACTTGTTTTTGCAACATGTGGCTTGTCCTTGTGATTAAATACATTACTCAGGTAAGCCTTCTTTTATATATATATATATATATATTTTATTACATATTTCCTCAATTACATTTCCAATGCTATCCCAAAAGTCCCCCATACCCTCCCCCCTCTCCCCCATTTCCCTACCCACCCATTCCCACTTTTTTTTTTTTTTTTTTTTGGCCCTGGCGTTCCCCTGTACTGGGGCATATAAAGTTTGTGTGTCCAATGGGCCTCTCTTTCCACTGATGGCCAACTAGGCCATCTTTTGATACATATGCAGTTAGAGTCAAGAGCTCCGGGGTACTGGTTAGTTCATATTGTTGTTCCACCTATAAGGTTGCAGATCCCTTTAGCTCCTTGGGTACTTTCTCCAGCTCCTCCATTGGGAGCCCTGTGATCCATCCACTAGCTGACTGTGAGCATCCATTTCTGTGACCCTTCTTAATCTTTAGTTTATAAATTGTCTGATGCTTTGAATAAAGTTGACTATTATATGATACTTTAGTGTGTCTCAGTTTTAGGCTTTGTTCTCCCAGGTTCTTGTTACCAACTAGAGCAGTAAACAGCACTTATTTAGATTATTGGTAAAAATGAAAACTTTAAGTTATTGGTACTGATAATGATATCTACATAAATAGTTAATTTAGAAATGGATGTATGGCATAGGTTAAAGATGCTAAACTTTGAAGTTACTTATTTGGGTTCACATACTTCAGCACTATGATCATGTCAATCTTCAAGCTCAGTTTCCTTCTGGAAAATAATCCTTTTTTATTTTTTTGAGACAGGGTTTCTCTGTGCAGTCCTGGCTGTCCTGGAACTCACTCTGTAGACCAGGCTGGCCTCAAACTCATAAATCTGCCTGCCTCTACCTCCCAAGTGCTGGGAGATTTCAATCATTTGCCAATTGGTAGCTGACACACAAACACCGATTTTATGATTTTATTCCTTAAAATTCTTTTTAAAATACTAAATCACATTGGTTGTGAGATGAGGAGTGACTGTGGTGTGAATCGGCAAGGTGGCATTAGGCAGTTAATAAGGCTGCTGAAGAATATCCAGGATTAAAGTGGGGAATGGCAGACATCTATTATTATATAAGTGAAGATTTTGGGGATGGAAAAATAATAAGTGAGTTGAGCATTTGAGTGAAGGGAAGAGCTACATATAATAGGTGCCTAATAGTTTTGATTAGTAAAACACAATAGTGCCAGGTGTTCACATGACTATGATTAAGTATATGTAAATATATATGTATGTATATATATGTATGTATATATATGTATATATATATATGTATATATATATGTATGTATGTGTATATATGTGTATTAAGGAAGAACAAATGCAGAGTGCTTTGTAAACCAGAATGGAGACAGCTATTGCAACAATCCAGAAACAGTGTAATGTCCAGAGGGCTTGGGCCAATGTATTTCCAGTTAAATTAGAAGAAGGAAATGAATGAACAGCAAGCAAACTGCACTCTTGGATAGGGTGACATTAAGTGACTAAAAGGTTGAAGCAAATTCCAAACTTAAAAGTGACAAACCTAGGTGTTGAGCTTTGCTGTGAACTCAAGAAGAACGGAAAGCCTTGATTTCAGCAAGGACATAAATTCATTTAAAAAAGATGAATAGTATAGAGCAGCAGGATTGCTGTGTGTTGCTTTGTTGAATTTTTCCTAAAAAAAAATTCAGTTCATTACTTATTTTATTCTCTTTCTTCTGTTCCTGTCAATGCACTGTGCTGTTTTTTTTTTTTTTCTGGATTATTGGTACACATTTTAATGACTTAGTTTTGAGGTTATGAGGAAATTTTCTGTGCTTTTATGTATGGGGAAGGATGCCTTTTGTGGAATCCAGTAACATCCAGTCAGAGCCCCACCATTCTTAGGGTGGCCTGTCTAATTGTCTTTCCTATAAAGAAGTTGAGGATCTTCTTAGTCTCAAGCAGAGTGTAGGGGACACAGAATGTAAGGATTGAATTACTCATTGCTAAAGGATAAAGACCCCCAAACCAGTGTGTATCACCAAAGTTCAAACTCAGAGTCTGTATTAAGCTACTAGGACAATATCTGGAGAGAAACACTTATCACAGAGCAGCCCTGAATGCATATAGGGAGTTTTTTAAATATAAACAACACTGATAAGCTACATCATTTTTGGCAGCTGCAGTGGAATGCTACATCCACTCCAGTAGTGACAAGCGCGACAGGCCCTGAAAATCTGGGCACCGCCCCGAGGCGAAAAGTTCACAGAAACTTAGTCTCCTGGAATTGTGGCATCCTGTATAAAGAATGCTCCAATGTCCTTGCTGTAGTTGGTAAACGGATCTGTGTGCTTTCCCTTAATATTGCTTTATTACAAATGCTCCTAAGGATTGATTTTTTGACATATAGCTAAGTTAGATTCTAGGCAGTCCTTGATCTGACCTCGGGCATGGATAGCTAAGTAACTGCCCTACACAGGAATTTACCATTATCTGGGAAGAAGGAAGTTTGTGATCTAAGAAGGAACCAGAGTAGATACTTAGAACTATAGATAGCTGAGTTACACCCATATACAAGTATTTACAATGGCCTAGGGGGGAAGGTGGACTATACAATAGACTAGAGTAGGAACTATGGCAAGGGCCCGAAGCCCTTGCCCCTGGCTTCTAAGATTAAGTGGACCTTAGGTGGAGCTGTTTTTGATCCCAGTTGTTAAACATTGAGTTTTATCCCAGTTGGTTCCTGCCAGTCCTTCCATGTTTGCATTCCTCTGTTTTGTGTAAGAATCCAGTAACCTCTTTGTATCTTGCCAGTGTGTCACCCAACTTTTCTATTTTCTTCGGTATAAAAAGTTTGATGCTCGATTTGACAAACTACATTCAGATTCTACACAATCTCTAGTGTTGATTCTGTTTTTCATTTGCCGACTCCTTGTCCAACTGCAACTAGAGACCTGTTCCACGCAGATAGGAGACCCCAAAAGGGTATAGTCTGCGGCAGTGGGAAGCAAGCAAGCAGGCAGTTTAAAAATAGCCAAGAACATGCAGTTAGCTGGGGCATTTTGACCTCGAGTTTCTAGAACAGGGTTGGACACTTTCCCCAGGACTTTTCAGGGCAGGAGGTAGAAACCAAAGATGGTTTCAGCTGAGACATAGCAGAGAATCCTTTCTCCTGTTACACTTATTCGACTTATGAATCATTGAACTATGTAGAAAAATCATGCAAATTAATAAAAGCAATGTGAGCACTTCACATTGTAAGGGATTGATTCTTCCTTTAGTTATGAATTCTAGTAGATACAAAGATAGCCTTCTGCACTTGAATATTCTTTCTTAAGTGTCAGTTTATCTAACTTCTTCTAAGATTTAAGCTGAGGCCTATTATTTTAGTAGCTCTCTGAAAATATTCTGTAGTTAATCAAAACACACTTGAATAACTCTCTGCATGGAAGGCATTTTAATTCTTATCTGGTCTTTAATACCTCCAGACATCAATGTAGCAAAAGAACTCACTTTAAAGCTTTCTCTCTCTCTCTCTCTCTCTCTCTCTCTCTCTCTCTCTCTCTCTCTCTCTCTCTCTCTCTCTCTCTCTCTTTCTTTCTTTCCCACAGTTCCTTGAGGTATAAACCAATTTTCTAAGAAAAATTTTCTAGCCCTAATAGCATATCTTTATAAATAATTTTTTCTTAAAATAAAACTCTTTATTATAGCAGAAATGATAACATACCAGTAGGACATAAAAAATTAGGCCCTAATGCATCCAATGTTAGCACACTGGACCGAACAGATTCCTGAAGGTAGTACGTAGAGCCTGGGCAGACCTAACTGCCTGGGGTTCAGGTGGAATCAGAAGAGATTGCTATAAATAGTGTGGCAAATTCTGCTGTCTTGTGTGCTGTGTAGAAAAAAATAAAAAAGACTGCCCTCCCTGAAAATAAATGGACTGCTTTTTATGTTGCTGACAAAGAGAAGCCCACTGGTGACACATGCTGTGGCATTTGTTGTGGGATTTAAAAACAGTAACTTGGTTGGAGGAGGTGAAATTCTATGTGACAATTGTCATGACAGGCAAGGCAAGTCATCTCAGCTCTTTAATGATAGGAGAAAAGAGAAAAATCTCCTTTTCACAATGAAGCCAAGAAAATGTATTGAACAAAAAACAGTGCCACAGAAAAGAAGGATTGGGAAGCAAAATATGGAAATAGAATATGGGCCAAGGAATGAATAGCTGGGACTAGAGACATCTTGTTTCTGGTGTTCTCAACTTACAATAGGGACAATACTACTTTTCTGGCAAATGTAGGGCATGTTTCATTTTTGGAGGTGGGTGAAGTGGTAGTAGTTGTGGAAACTGGGTCTTGCTTTGCATGTAGCTCAGTTTGCTTTTGATCTCTGATGCTCCTCCTCATTCTCCTCAGTTAAGAACTATGTATGTGAGTCATTTCTAGCTCAGGGGATACTTCTTATTAATATATTTCTTACTATCACTTCATGACGGTGTAGTAAAACTCACTTACTTAAATGTAGAATGCCTCTGTTAGAGTAGTAAAATATTTTTAAAAAACATATTTGTTTTAATTCAAATAAATAGTGTAATGAATGTCCCCACTATATTCAAATATGTAGTGCAAGATAGTATGGAAAGACTGCGTAAATGGACACTTTTCTTTCACCCTATGTCCCTTCTTCCTTCCCTCTGTTACTCCATCCTTCTCACTCTCTCCATCCATTTTTTTTTTAAATTTGTGAGTACAGGTAAAATTGAGGGACTTGTGCATGCCATGAGTTCAAGACTAGGCAGAGTATAGACAAATTGTCTTAGTCAGTGTTCTAAGTGTTCTACTTCTGTGACGAGACACCATAACCTTGACAATTCTTATAAAAGAAAAACATTTAATTGAGGCTGGCTTACAGTTTCAGAGTTTTTTTTTTTTTTTTTTTTTTTTTTTTTTCCTATCATCAGCATGGTAGGAAGCATGGTGGCATGCAAGCAGACATGGTGCTAGATAAGCAGTAAGAGTTCTACATCCAGATCTACAAGTAGCAGCAGGATCTACAAGATCTCTAGAGGGAGGGAGGGAAGGAGGGAGGGAGGGAGAAAGGGGAGGGAGGGAGGGAAAGGGGAGAGAGAGAGAGAGAGAGAGAGAGAGAGAGAGAGAGAGAGAGAGAGAGAGAGAGAGAGAGAGACTGACTCTCTGGGCTTGACCTAGGCTTTTTGAAACCCCAAAGTTCACCTTGAGTGACATACTTCTTAATCCCAGTCAAGTAGTGCCATTTCCTGATGACCAAGCATTCCAATATCTGAGCCAATGGAGGCCATTCTTGTTGGAACTACCACACAATGAACCACCACCACCACCACCACCACCAAAATTCCATTCCTTTGAATGGAGTAGACAGCTCTTCCACACTTTCATGTTGGGAAACTTCTATGTTGGGACATATTTTGTGAGGTTTAGTTACAGAAGCACACAGAGGTTGATGCAGCTATTGTCCAACTGAGCCCTCCTGACCTATGAAGAGGGCACATCAGAACTTGATATTTTCTGTGATTTGGCAGATATTCAGAACACAAGAGTTACGGCTCATGGAACTCTACAACGAAGTTCTAGAAAGCAATGTTTAATGTAGCGGAATGTTCCCCTAGTTAATTGATTGGCTAATAAGGACAAGAAGCCAATTTCTGAGCAAAAGGAGGAGGCAGGCCTTCTGGGTCTGAGAGAGGAAGAGGGAACACAGGAGGAAGAAGTAGCTCTTTTTTTAATGACAAGTCAGGGAGCAAGAGGAAGCCTAATGTAGACCATGAACTCTTAGACCTGGTGATGGCTTCCATCAATATAGACGGTAGCTAGGACGATAGCTTCTGTGCCCAGTGGTTGTGTCATCTATTGATTTTAAACTAAGATTGTCTGGTGTTTTCTATTCCCATTGAGTCAAGTGGGCTGGAAGAAAAGAACATAGCTGGGGTGGAATTCAGCCAGGGTTTGGAACGGGAAGATTGGGGAAAGGACTTAGTTCCAGGAGAGAAGCAACCACAGCAGAGCATGGGCTGGCGAGAGCGCACTCACAGCTGGCTGTGGGGAATGAGAAAGATCTCAGAGCTCTGGAGAGGTAGAGCCAGTGTGGAGAGCATTGGCTAGGAGAAACATGAGGTCTTGGTCTCTTACTATGCACTTGGCTAAAAACAGAGACTGAAGATGTTTGTGCTGCCAATTATCCAGATTTAGCATGGATTGTGCTTTTTAAACTACATGTTACAGTTTAGCAGGGTCAGATTACTTCCATTGTTCTCGAGTGGGTTTTGCATAAAGCTGTGATGTAGATACTGAAGTTGCAGCAGATATTGTAGAAATGATAGAAGCGTAAACATTTGCTAAGGAAGGCTATAGATACCAGGTGGAACCAGCCCAAGGGAGAATCTACATGTGCTGCTGACCAGAAATCTGGAGAATTGAGGCTACCTACGCTCGTTGGAGAATAGATGATGTCCTCACAAGCCTGATGTTGGACATGAGTTTGTTGTATTGTCGGTTGTTGTTTTCCTTACTTGGTTTGGCCTAAACTTTCATTGTTCTGCCTCCATCCCTCCATTTTGGAATGGGAATATTTACTATGTGCAATTGGACAGTGGCAATATGTAACTTAACATTGGTTTTCACAGGCTCTCACAGCTATGACTACCTCAAGTCTCAAGAGAATCACTAGACTTTTAACTCTGTTAGAACTATTAAAACATGGGGAGTCCTCAAGACAGGTTACATTCATTTTGTGCTTTGAGATGACAGTGAACTTTTGAGGTCCAAGAGTAAAATGTTATTGTTTTAATGTGATGTATTTAGTTGTCAATTAAACAACAGGTGAACTTGTGATGAGTAGTATCAATTGCCAACTTGGTTAATCTTAGAAATTCCTATGGTATTTGTAGAGCATATTTTTGAATATGTATGTAAGGATACTTTCTAGAGAATACCCTGAAGTTAACTGAAGGGGAAAGACCATTCTTATTGGTCCTAGACTAAATAAAAGGGAAAAAAATCCAACTGAAAACTAGCATACGTCTCTTTCTGCTCATTACCTGCAGATACAATGTGGTTAGATACCTAGGGCTCCCATTGCTATGCCTTCCCTACCACAATTGACTGTTCTCTTAAACCATGAACCAAAAAAGAAATCATTGTGATGGTTAGTATTGATTGATGATTTGATATAATCTGTAATCACCTGGGACAATCTAGAGTACATTTTTCCAATGGGAATGTCTGTAAGGGATTACCTTTATTACATTAATTGAATTGAAACACTTGACCACTTATGGGTAGTATTATTCCCTAGGAAGAAGATCCTGAACTACATAAAAGCAGAAAAAGTGAGCTGAGCACTAAAATTCATGTATCATTGATTGCACTTTGTTCTTGACTCAGATATAATTTGGCCAGTGCTTTGAGTTTCTGCTATCTTTAGTCCCTTACAGTAATGGACTGTACCCTGAATCAGATAAATCCTTCCTTCCAACTCATTTTTGTCAGTTTTTTTTTTTTTTAATCACAGCAACAGGAAATGAAACTAACACAATCCTTCTTTACTTAAGTTGCTTCTTAGTAGGCATTTTATCACAGAAATGAGAAAAGTAACCAATATAGTTCCTGTTGCCAAATATCTGACAAAAACATTTTATCATGCAAAAGAATTTGTTTGGTTAATGGTGGAAAAGATTTCTCTGCTGTGAATGTAGGAATCTGAGTAATAGCTTGATCACATTGTAGCAGACAGAATGCAAAGGTTACAGCCTGAAAAAAGAGGCAAGGTTCAACTTCAAAGATTTACTAGTAGTGACCTACTTCTGCCAAAAGGGAAGACCTCCTAATAGTTTCACAACTATTCAAATTCTACGAGTTGGGGATTGGATTGTCCAAACATGAGCCTGTGGGAAATATTTTAGATTCCAGCCACCATGTGTCTATCTAAACCATCAGTTGTCTGTCCATATGTGGGCTCATTTCTGTGATTTCTAATCTATTTCACTGACTGGTGAATCTGATTTTATGTAATTACCAGTGTTTTTTTTATTGAGTTGTAAGATAGTTGAAAATCACGTACTGTGATATCACTAGCTTATTCTTTTTGCTCACTTACCTTTCGGATATTTTCTATTTCTATATGAATTTTGGGATTTTTTTCCTTTGTTTATAATGAGAGACCAGATCTTGGCTTCAGACTCCATCTTAGAGAAACTGATCTATGTTTGAAGCCTCTAGCACCATTTTCCAGGTTACTCACCAACAAACAAGAATGAGTCTAGCACCATTTTCCAGGTTACTCCCAAACAAACCTGTGCCTCCAGGTTACAAGTCTATCCCTGGCACTTCACTTCCTAACAACCACCAATCAGGGAGAAAGCATAAGTTAAGTTAATGGTTTGGCTCCTGGAACTACCAAATTATTTTAAAGGACAATAAAATTCCATAACAGAGTCCCAGTCAGATGTGTGACAGGCTAGAAACCCTGCTGCTTGTTTGCTGCATCAGAGACAGTGGTGTGGCCCAAGCTCAAGCTCGAATAAAGACCCCAGTGCAATTTCATTGGAGTTCGCTCTTTGGTGGTCTTTGGGGTTCATGGATGCTTAATGGGCACTTCAATAAAACATAATATAGGTTAAGAACACTGACTGCTCTTCCAGAGTTCCTGAGTTCAATTCCCAGAAACCACATGGTAGCTCACAACCATCTCTAATTGGTTCTGATGATCTCTTCTGGCATGTCTGAAAGATAGCTACATTGTATTCATATAAATAAAATAAAGACATCTTTAAAAATTGGCACTATAAAAAAATTGGCACTATAATAAAACATAATATTATTGTGCTAACATTAGTTACATTGGACCTGCATTTCATCAGGTGATAGTGCATTTAACAAAGTTAATTCTCATCTTTGAAGATGTCTTCTTCAGTTTCTTTCTTACAGTTATTGGTATAAAGACTTTTTAATCTCCTTTATTAAATATATCCCTAATACTTAAATATACCTTTTGGGAGGTAATTATTGCAAATGGAATTGATCATTGGTTTCTTCATTTGAAATTTCATTGTTAGAATAAACAATACTACTGATTTATGCATATCATTTTTTTATTCTGCAATTTTACTGAGATCACTTATCAGTTTTACACATTTTTCATGTTTTTTAAGGTTGCCTGTATGTATTATTTTGTTATAAGAAGGTAGTGACAGTTTCGATTTTTTCCTATAATCATTCTCTTTCTTGCTTTATGGCTTTGTCAAGGACTTCAAATATGATGCATAAAAGCAGAAAGAGTATCTATCCTTGTATTTTTCAGAAACAGAAAAGTATTGCTACAACAAAATATCTGATAAAAGCAATTTATAAAAAGAGAAGATTTATATGGATCCTAGTCTGGGAATTTATTCCCTCATGGCAGGTAAGGCAGGACAGTGAGCAAACTATTCAGAAGCTGTTTGTACCTTCCATCCATAGTCAGGAACATGAGACAAATGAACTCTGCCATTCAGCTCACTTTCTCTTTTATTTGTTCCCAGACCTTAAACCACAAAGGAGTATGTTTTTTATCCACATTCAGGGTATCTTTCTTTTTCTGGAAATGTCTTCCCAGACCCATGAGAGGTATGTTTTCATGGTGATAGTAAATACATCAAGCTGACAATAACCAACACAGAGAATTCTCCATTTCCACTACTGCTGTGGTCTTCTTATTCACGACCTTTATTGTAGTAAAGTACAATATTCCCTCTACATCTGATTTGCTGAGCATATTTATTATGAAGAGATATGTTATGTCTTCTGCTTCTGCTATAATGAGACAATTATGCCACTGTTGCTTTTGACTCTACTAATGTGGAGCTTATATAAATCGGTTTGTGAATACTGGGTCATGTTTGTATCCCAGAAATGAATCAAGTTGATCATAATAAAATATTCCTTTAATGAGATGCTGTAATTAATTTGATATTTGCAAATCTTCATCAAATATCTTCAATCATAGCTCTTTTATGATTTCCTTGCTTAACTTTAGTATCAAGGTAATGCTAACTTTGAATAGGGAGTTTGAAAGTATTCTCAAACCTTTTGGGGAAGAGTGTGAAACATTAGCATTACTTTTCCTAAAAATATTTATTAAACTTCAGCAATGAAGATATCAGGTATTGACTTACTCTGACGGGTGACTTTGGCTTACAGATTCAATTTCCTTACTCAGCGGTCTGTTTAGGTTTCCAGTTTCTTCATGAATGACTCTTGGTAGGTTGTGTGTATCACTGACTAGACCATACCTAGTCAGTAACCTTTCAAAACGTAAGCAAATGGATGGATCAGGAGGATCTGGAGGATGTCATCCTGAGTGAGGTAACCAAATAACAAAGGAACACACATGATATACATTCACTGATAAGTGGATATTAGCCCAGAAAGTTAGAATACCCAAGATACAATTCACAATCCACATGAAACTCAAGAAGAGGGAAGACCAAAGTGTGGATACTTCAATCCTTCTTAGACGGGGGAACCAAATACCCTTGGAAGGAGTTACAGAGACAAAGTGTGGAGCAGAGACTGAAGGAAAGGCTATCCAGAGACTACCCCCCTGAGGGGGGGGGGGAAGGAATCATCCCATATACAAGGACCAAACCCGGACACTATTGTGGATGTCAACAATAGCTTGCTGACAGGAGCCTAATATAGCTGTCTCCTGAGAGGCTATGTCAGTGCCTGACAAATACAGAGGTGGATGCTCACAGCCATCCACTGCACTGAGCACAGTGTCCCCGATGAAGGAGTTATAGAAAGTACCCAAGGAGCTGATGGAGTTTGCACCCCAGAGGAGGAACAAGAGTATGAACTAACCAATATCCCCAGAGCTCCCTGGGACTAAAGCACAAATCAAAGAAAACACATGGTGGAACTCATGGCTCTAGCTGCATATGTAATAGAGGATGGCCTAGTCAGTCATCAATGGGAGGAGAAGCCCTTGGTCCTGTGAAGGTTCTATGCTCCGGTGTAGGGGAATGCAGGGCCAGGAGGCAGGAGTGAGTAGGTTGTTGAGCAGGGGGAGGAGAGGAGGGGATAGGGGGTTTGGAGGGGAAAGCAGGAAAGGGGATAAAATTTGAAATGTAAATGAAGAAATTATCCAATAATAAAAAAAGAAGCTAAAAATCTTTTTGCATATAGTTGATAGCAATCAATGAGTCTATATCTGTGTAAGAGTTCAGATTCTCTATTTTTATTTCAGATTTTGTGTCATTGAAACATTTATACTTTGTCTTGGTTAATCTTTCTAAAGAAATGTTTATTTTGCTTTTTCAAAAATATTAACCCTGTTTTGCTAATCATTTGTTTTGTTTTCCTGATTTTAGATTACTTATCTTTATTACTTAATTTTATTCATCTAACGTTAGTTCTTTTCTTTTTCATTGGATAGAACTAAGGGTTTTTGGTAGTGTTTTTCTGTTTTAATAAACTCATGAAATATAACTTCTTCATTTGAATTAGTTTTCCTTAATTCCAAAAGTTTTGGTGTGTTTGGCAAATTCCTTAGTCACTTAGTTTCTACTACCCCTGTATTTTCTTTACCTCTGCTCTCCTCTGGTTTCTATTAGCATGGAGAGCTGCTTCTTCTTCTTCTTCTTCTTCTTCTTCTTCTTCTTCTTCTTCTTCTTCTTCTTCTTCTTCTTCTTCTTCTTCTTCTTCTTCTTCTTCTTCTTCTTCTTCTTCTTTCTTCTCCTCCTCCTCCTCCTCCTCCTCCTCTTCTTCTTCTTCTTCATCCTCCTCCTCTTCCCCCTCCTCCTCCTTCTTCTTCATCCTTCTTCTTCTTCTTCTTCTTCTTCTTCTTCTTCTTCTTCTTCTTCTTCTTCTTCTTCTTCTTCTTCTTCTTCTTCATCCTTCTCCTTCTCCTTCTCCTTCTCCTTCTCCTTCTCCTTCTCCTTCTCCTTCTCCTTCTCCTTCTCCTTCTTCATCCTTCTCCTTCTCCTTCTCCTTCTCCTTCTCCTTCTCCTTCTCCTTCTCCTTCTCCTTCTTTTCTTCTTCTTCTTCTTCTTCTTCTTCTTCTTCTTCTTCTTCTTCTTCTTCTTCTTCTTCTTCTTCTTTTTTCTTCTTTCTTCTTCTTCTCCTTCTTCTCCTTCTTCTCCTTCCTTTTCTTCTTTTTTAAAGTTTCTCAGTCCTTACATGAGTGAAGCCTCTTCAGAAAGTACAGAGTGCAATTTGCTTTTGGTATCTTTTCAGTCATAGTTGCATTCTTATGGAAGATTTTAGTTTATATACATTCAAAAATAATTATGAATAGGCAGATGTTAGACTTCTTTGGTTTCTCATTGTTTGAGAAATACTTTGTTTATTTCTTCATCTGTTATTATTATTTGTGATTTAATATCTTCTTTAGTAGCATGTTTTGATCTTTTAAAAATTGTTTGTGCTTTGTTTTTAGATTTTTCTTTCTAATCATAATAGGGCTTACATAGTTTTCTTTGTACATAATTCTTTTGCAAGCTTAAAACTACCTAACTTTGGTTGTAATATAAGAACTCTCCACTCATATTTAACCGCAACTCACGAAAGAAGAAAGTAACATTTAGAGCTTCATCCACAGCAATTTGAGTCTTTTTCTGGCCTATTTTTCTATGTTTAAGAGAGTGCATGTATATGAGAGGAGAAAGTGGTGTATAAGCCTACTATAGCTCTACCAATATTCTAGTATAGTGGAATGGAATATAATAGATTTGGAATCTTGGAGACCTGGTTAACTTAAAAACCTTCCAACTTCTTTATGGATTTGTATATATGTAATATCTCTATATTTTAGAGATGGTTTTGAAAGAAAATTAATAAGATAGGTTCTAGCAATCATAAAGAAGGACAGACTTTGAAGATGGTAGTAATTTCAGATTGCAGGTAAAATTAATTTCATTAGTTTGAGTTTACTAATCAACTTAATGAGGGAACAGAAAAAACTAAGCAGACTAATAGAGTGTGAAAGTCTAGACTTAATATTAAAGTGGTTGTATTGATAAAGTGTCTCAGGAAAATTTCAGTTCTCTAAGAGAAGTCCACTAGTATCACAGTGAGCCCTGTTAAAGAACCCAGCCATATTGAGGAGATACAGGTAGCAGGTGCAAGTAGAGAATTGCAGAAAGCCTCAAAACTGGACTTGTTAAAGAACAGCATGAATCAAGGAGGGAAAAGACATCAAGACATGAAAATACAGATCTGCCTCCACACCATTAGAAAGTAACTTGTTGGAATTTTTTGAGTCAAGGATACTATCACATCACCTGCAAATAGTGATATTTTGACTTCTTCTTTTCCAATTTTTATCCCTTTGACCTCCTTTTGTTGTCTAATTGCTCTAGCTAGAACTTCAAGTACTATACGGATTAGATAAGAACAGAGTAGACAGTGTTGTCTAGTCCCTGATTTTGGTGGGATTGCTTCAAGTTTCTCTCCATTAGTTTGATGTTGGCTACTACTTTGCTGTATATAACTTTTATTAAATTTAGGTATGGGCCTTAAATTCCTGATCTTTCCAAGACTTTTATCATGAATGTGTGTTGGATTTTGACAAATGCTTTCTCAGCATCTAACGAGATGATCATGTATTTTGGGTTTTTTTTCCTTTGAGTTTGTTTATATAGTGGATTAGGTTGATGGATTTCAGTATATTAAACCATTCCTTCATTCCTGGGATGAAGTCTACTTGATCATGATGGATAATCATTTTGATGTGTTCTTGGATTCAGTTTCTGAGAATTTTATTGAATATTTTGCACCAATAATCATAAGGGATATTGATATGGCATTCTCCTTCTTGTGTCTTTTTGTGGTTTAGGTATCAGAGTAATTGTGGTTTCATAGAATGGATTGGGTGGAGTACCTTATGTTTCTATTTTTTGGAATAGTTTGAGGAGAACTTGAATTATGTCTTCTTTGCAGGTCTGATAGAACTCTGCCCTAAACCCATCTGGTCCTGGACTTTATTTGGTTTGGAGACTATTAATGACTGCTTCTATTTCTTTAGGGGATACAGGGCTGTTTAGATCATTAATGTGATCCTGATTTAATTTTGGTACCTAGTATCTGTCTAGAAAATTGTCCATTTCATCCAGTTTTTCCAGTTTTGTTGAGTATAGCCTTTTGTAGTAGGATCTGATGATGTTTTGGATTTCCTCCAGTTCTGTTGTTATGTCTCCCTTTTCATTTCTGATTTTGTTAATTAGGATACTGTCCCTATGCCCTCTAGTGAGTCTGGCTAAGGGTTTAATCTATCTTGTTGATTTTCTCAAAGAACCAGCTCCTGGTTTGGTTGATCTTTGAATAGTTCTTTTTGTTTCCACTTGGTTGATTTCAGCCCTAAGTTTGATTATTTCCTGCTGTCTACTCCTCTTGTGTGAATTTGCTTCCTTTGTTCTAGAGCTTTTAGGTGTGCTGTCAGTTGCTAGTATATGCTCTCTCTAGTTTCTTTTTGGAGGCACTCAGGGTTACGAGTTTTCCTCTTAGGACTGCTTTCATTGTGTCCCATAAGTTTGGGTATATTGTTGCTTCATTTTCATTAAATTCTAAAAACTCTTTTTTTTTTCTTTATTTCTTCCTTGACCACGGTATCATTGAGTAGAGTGTTGTTCAGCTTCCACATGAATGTTGGATTTCTATTACTTATGTTTTTATTGAAGATTAGCCTGAGTCCATGGCGATCTGAAAGGATGCATGGATAATTTCAATAGTTTTGTATCTGTTGAGGTCTGTTTTGTGACCAATTATATGGTCGATTTTGGAGAAGGTGCCATGAGGTGCTTAGAAGAAGGTATATCCTTTCGTGTTAGGGTAAAATGTTCTGTAGATATCTGTTAAATCCATTTCTTTCATAACTTCTGTTAGTTTCAATGTGTCTGTGTTTACTTTCTGTTTCCAGGATCTGTCCATTGATGAGAGTCGGGTGTTGAAGTCTCACACCATTATTGTGTGAGGTGCAATATGTGGGTTGAGCTTTACTATAGTTTCTTTAATGAATGTGGCTGCCCTTGTATTTGCAGCATAGATATTCAGAATTGAGAGTACCTCTTGGAAGATTTTATCTTTGATGAGTATGAAGTGCCCCTCCTTGTCTTTTTTGATAACTTTGGGTTGGAAGTCAATTTTATTCACTATTAGAATGGCTAATCCAGCTTGTTTCTTTGAATCATTTCTTTGGAAAATTCTTTTCCAGCTTTTCACTCTGAGGTGGTGTCTGTTTTTTTTTTTTTTTTTTTTTCCTGAGATGGGTTTCCTGTAAGCAGCAAAATGTTGGGTCCTGGTTATGTAGCCAGTCTGTTAGTCTATGTCTTTTTATTGGGGAATTGAGTCCATTGATTTTAAGAGATACTAAGGAAAAGTAATGTTACTCCCTGTTATTTTTGTTGTTTCTCTTCCATCTCTTGAATTCTGTTGCTGATGCTCTCATCTATGGTTCCTAATTTCTTTCCTAGGCTTTCTATTTCCAGACTTGTCTCCCTTTGGGTTTTCTTCATTATTTCTACTTCCATTTTTAGATCTTGGATTGTTTTGTTCAAATCCATCACCTGGTTGGTATTGTTTTCCTGTAATTCTTTAAGGGATTTTTGTGTTTCCTATTTAAGGAGTTCTACCTGTTTAGCAGTGTTCTCCTGTAATTCCTTGAGGGATTTTTGTGCTTTTTTTTTTTTAAGGTCTTCTATCTGTTTATCAGTTTTCATCTGTATTTCATTATGTGAGTTATTAATTTCCTTCTTAAAATCTTCTACCAGCATCATGACATAAGATTTTAGATTTGAATCTTGCTTTTCTGGTGTTTGGGATATCCAGGACTTGCTGTGTTTGGCATACTGGGTTCTGATAATGCCCAGTGGTCTTGCTTTCTGTTAGTAATATTCTTTCATTTGCCTTTCGCCATCTGGTAATCTCTGGTGTTAGGTGTTCTAGCTGTGTTTGGCTGGAGCCTGTAACTCCTGTGATTCTTTAGCCTCTGTCAGCACTCCTGGGAGACCAACTGTCTCTTGTATTCCAGTGGTCAGAACACTCTCTGCAGGCAAGTTCTCATCTTGTAGGGAAGGTGCACAGAAGTCTGGAGTTCAGATCCACCTCCTGATTTCTTGGGTCAGAGCCCTCCCTGGAGGCGGAATCTCCTTTGGTAGGGAAGGTGTCCAGGGGTCTGGGTCTCCACTCTGTCTCCTGGCTGAGGATGAAGGCCTGAAGGGAACCTGTCCAAGAAGCGCTGTTGCTACTGCCACCCATGTGTTCTGCATAGACTGGTCTCAGTGATCCCAAGATTCTAGGTGTGCTAAGGCCTGCCTTCGTCCTTTGACCTTGTTGCTGCTAGCACAAGACTCTCTGGGTTTTTTGGAACTGGTGTTTTGTTCCACTCACCAGTGATCTCAAGGACCCGGGTGTGCTAGGATACCTGCAGAGTGGAGAGTCGTCTGGGGACCTTAGGGCCCTCCACAGAGATCACGCTGAATATGGCGCCAAGACAGCATTTCCTTCCTTCCTTCCTTCCTTCCTTCCTTCCTTCCTTCCTTCCTTCCTTCCTTCCTTTCTTCTTTCTTTCTTTCTTTCTTTCTTACATTCATTCATTTAAAGGCAACCATTTAGTTGGGACTGGATCATAACTTCAGCAGCTCATTGTCATCATAGCAGGAAGCCTGGCAGGCTGGTGCTGGAGGAGCCTAGAGTTCTACACCATTTTTTTGCACATTTTTTATTAGATATTTTCTTTATATACATTTCAAATTTCAAATTTCAAATGCTATCCTGAAAGTTCCCTATACCCTCCCACCACCCTGCTTCCCTATCCACCCACCCCTGCTTCTTGGCCCTGGCATTCCCTTGTATGGGGACATATAAAGTTTGCAATACCAAGGG
The DNA here is from genome assembly GCF_978045245.1 of Mus caroli. Taxonomy (NCBI): domain Eukaryota; kingdom Metazoa; phylum Chordata; class Mammalia; order Rodentia; family Muridae; genus Mus; species Mus caroli. Next base: position 139,473,018 of record NW_028227258.1, on the reverse strand, counting down.
ACCTCTCTTCCCAGTGATGGCTGAATAGGCCATCTTCTGCAACATATGCAGCGAGAGACACGAGCTCTGGGGATACTGGTTAGTTCATATTGATGTTCCACTTATAGGGTTTCAGACCCCTTCAGCTCCTTGGGTGCTTTCTCCAGCTTCTCCATTGGGGGCCCTGTGTTCCATCTTATAGATGACTGTGAGCATCCACTTCTATATTTGCCAGGCACTGAGTGGCATAGCCTCATAAGAGATGCTATACCAGGGTCCCTTCATCAAAATCTTGCTGGCATATGCAATAGTGTCTGGGTTTGGTGGCTGCTTATAGGATGGATCCCTGGTTGGGGTAGTTTCTTGATAATCCATCCTTTTGTCTTAACTCCAAACTTTGTCTCTGTAACTCCTTTCATGTGTATTTTGTTCCCTATTCTAAGGAGGAATGAATGGTGCTGGTTCAACTGGCAATTAACATGTGGAAGAATTCGAGTTGATCCATTCTCATCTCTTTGTACAAAGTTCAAGTCCAAGTGGATCAAGAACCTTCACACAAAACTAGATACACTGAATATAATAGGAGAGAAAGTTCGGAAATGCCTCAAGCACATTCGCATAGGGGAAAATTCCTGGACAGAACACCAATTGTTTATGCTTTAAGATCAAGAATTGACAATGGGACCTCATAAAATTGCAAAGCTTCTGTAAGACAAAGGACCACTGTCAATAGGACAAAATGGTAACCAACAGATTAGTAGAAGATCTTTAGCAATCCTACATTCGATAGAGGGCTAATATCCACTATATACAAAGAACTCAAGATGCTATACTCCAGAGAACCAAATACCCTATTAAAAAACAGGGAACTGAGATAAACTGAGAATTCTCAACTGAGGAAACTTGAAGGGTCGAGAAGCATGTGGTTGAACATCCATAACCATCAGTGAAATGCAAATCAAAAGGACCCTGAAATTCCACTTCACACCAGTCAGAATGACAAAGATCAAAAGCTCAGGTGACAGCAGATTCTGGAGAGGATGTGGAGTAAGAGGAACACTTCTTCATTGCTGGTGGGATTGCAAGCTGGTATAGTCACTCTGGAAATCAATCTGGCAGTTTCTCAGAAAATGACATAGTACTGCCTGAGGACACAGCTATACGACTTCTGGACATATACCCAGAAGATTCTCCAACATAAAATAAGGATACATTCTCCACTATGTTCATAGTAGCCATATTTATAATAGTCAGAAGCTGAAAAAAAAAAAAAAAACAAAAACAGATATCCCTCAACAGAGGAATGGATACAGAAAATGTGGTACATTTATACAATAGAGTACTAGTCAGCTGTTAAAAACAATGACTTTATGAAATTCTTAGGCAAATGGATGGAACTTGCAAAACTCACCCTGAGTGAAGTAACTTAGTCACAAAAGAAAACACATGGTTTTCACTCAGTAATAAGTGGATATTAGCCCAACTGCTGGGAATACCCAAGATTCAATTCACAGATCATATGAAGCCCAAGAAGAAGGAAGACCAAAGTGTGAATATTTAGGTCCTTCTTAGAAGGGGAGCAAAATACCCACTGGAGGAAATACGGAGAAAAAGTGTGGAGCAGAGACTGGAGGAAAGTGCATCCATTCCCATATACAGTTGTCAAACCTGGATATTATTTTGCCTTCCAGAAAGTGTTTGCTGACAGAAGCCTGGTATGACTTTCTCCTGAGAGGCTCTGTAGAGCCTGACACATTCAGAGGCAGATGTTCTTAGCCAACCACTGGACTGAGTGCGGAGTCCCTGATCGAAGAGTTGGAGAAGGGACTGTCATTTGCAACCCAGTAGTAGGGAGCAAAAGTGTACAAATGGAGGGAGCCTTGGCTCTGGCTGCATATGAGCAGAGGATGGCATTGTTGGACATCAGTGGGAGGAGTGGCCCTTGGGTCTGAGGGTGTTCTGTGCCCTAGTGTAGGGGAATGCCAGGGCAAGAAGATGAGAGTTGGTGGCAGGGTGGGGGATCATCCTCATAGAGGCAGGCAGAGGGGAGATGGGATAGGGGATTTCCAAATAGAATACCTGGAAAGGGAAAAACATTTGAAATGTAAATAAAAAGTCCAATAAAAAAAAGGAAGAAAAAAAAAAAAAAAGAAAAAAGAAAAAAGAAAGTACCTGGCTAACCTGATGCAAATGGAACCATATCTAGTGTTTGAGAATTATTAGACCCCTTCTAAGGAATGATAGCAAGAGTTAGGAATAAGTTTAGGTAGCAAATACAAATGTTCTAAATGGTGGCAGAAAGGTAAATGTGTGATGTGTGTGTGTGTGTAAACATGTTTATACAAGTTTGTCCAGGTATAGATATAGATATAGAGGCTAGAGATCAAAATATTTATCAATTGTTCTACATCTTGCTATTTTTTAAAAAAAGATTTATTTATTATCACATCTAGGTACACTGTAGCTGTCTTCAGATGCACCAGAAGAGGGTGTCAGATATCATTATGGATGGTTATGAGCCACGATGTGGTTGTTGGGATTTGAATTCAGGACCTTCAGAAGAGCAATCAGTGCTCTTAACATCTGAACCATCTCTCCAGACCCCTATATCTTGCTATTTTGAATCAGGGTAATTTGGCCTTTCTGGCTAGTCATTGAGCCTCAGAGATCTGCCTGTTTCTGCCTACCCTAGGTGCATAGCAAGTTCCTTACTGACTGAATGACTCTCCTTAGTCCTACTTGCTGATAACTTGTATACTGCATTTAAATGCCAATTTCTCACTTTCAAGGTGGCAGATACTAATATCTATTTTCCAAGTCTTTTGAAAAGCTAAAATAAATAAAAGAATAAAAACTATTTGCAATTGTCCAAGGAACATAGCAGGACTTAAATAGTAGTACTATTATTGTAATTGCTACTTAAAAGATTTTTACATCCTAAAGTAAGATGGGGAGCACCCAGTATGGAATTATCAATTGAATTTAAAGTCATAGTCCCCACAGACATCTCTTTGAGCAGACAGGGTTAAAATTTTATAGCATCTTCTCTGAAAGGAGGCTTTTCTCAAGTTGGAAGAATGATCTACTGAAGAAGTTTTCCAGTCTCTGAGATGAAAGAAGCATTGAATTCGGGTAACACAGTCGGACATTTCTATTTTTGATTGTTGATAAATATTTCATTTTACATTTTAAATTCATAGGGGCCACAAAATCATTGAAGATGAAAAGGAATTCAATACGAAGCCGTTGCTTTGCAGGATTGTTCCTTAGAACACACTTGTTCTCATTTTGTTCAATTGAGATGGAAGCTCCTTGGCAGCTGGCCAGTGACAGCAACAGCACAGCTGCAGCTACACACTGTGAGGATGAGTCTCTTTCTCCTTCATTGGTGAATCAAACATACCCCCCCTCCCAGGATGAACTCCAAAGCAATCATTTTTTATTTTTCTACCCAGCTATAGGCTTGCTGCCTCAACTAAAAAAAGCATCTTTGTGCTAACATTGCTCCCTGTCTGACCCATCCCATTGTAATGGAGAGAAGTGTAGCTGTTTGTTTGACTTTATATTTTGACACCAGGAAGCACCACATTTTGGAGTTATACACAGGGTGATGGGGCTTTTATTACACACATGGTCATAATGTATGATTTTATGAATTCTAAAAAAAAAAAAAAAAAAAAAACACTTTGCTAGAAGAACAAATGGTTACAATTACAAGATTATGGTACTGTCACCAATTTAATCAGCTTTTGGAGACCTAAGCCTTCTTCCATCTTAATTTCAATTTATTATTAACAGGGGGCCATCTTCACAATGGTATACTCACTTTATCTAATAGAGCATTTTTCATCTAATTGATTCCAAATTTATCATATAAATGTCAAAGCCAAATTTTCCTTTAATAACCCATTATCTCCACAGTTCTGGCTCAGTGAACACATAAGAAATGGCATCATAATCCTTCCTGGGAAGGTGAGGGATAGCAACCTAATTATCCTACCTATGAGGAAAATGCAGGTACCTTTTAAAAGTAATAAATCTTGAGTATATTTTCTTAATTTTGGCACATTTCTCATTGGTTAGATTAGATCATCTTATCTTATTATAAGCAAGAGAATGAGCTTAGTTAAAAGGATAGATGAGTCACTGGAGTTCATAAAACCTTTGAATACAGAAAGGGTTTGAAATGTGTCACATTAAAATGATAATAAACTTTCTTTGTAACCATTTAATTTTCAAACAATATTTATAGACACATTCTTCCAGGCCTTTCAACATTTTTAAAGGTCTAAGTAAGTTTGTAGGGAATTCAGGTATACTAGTTGATGCCATCCCTCAGGATTTGAAGTTGGATGGATGTTTTTGGTTTGTTCCAAGATTTAGCTGAACCACCATGGACACTACATTTGAATCTCACGTGTATCTCTTACAAGATTCTAAAATTAGACAGCATGTGCAAGGCTCTATAATCTCTACCCAGGACAAAGATATTAGGCAGTGTTAGAAGCCAGAGTCAAGACTGGAAGATTTGATTTTCTAGATCTCTTATACAGAATGTGATGAATACTTACTAGGGAGGAGATTTATGGAGATGAAACAATCTTTGAATTGTTGGTTTTGAGATGAGACTGTGTGCTAGATCCATTTTTTAAAATACTTTTTATTAGGTATTTTCCTCATTTACATTTCCAATGCTATCCCAAAAGTCCCCCCATACCCTCCCACCCTGCTCCCCTACCCACCCACTCCCACTTTTTGGCCCTGGTGTTCCCCTGTACTGGGGCATATAAAGTTTACAAGTCCAATGGGCCTCATTTTTTTTTTTTAAAGAAACATTTAAGAGGACATTATGTACTAAAAATTTAATAGTTTTCACTTCCATCAAGGTACAGGGAAGGTTCATAGAAATCTTAAACTTGACATGATCCTAGTTAGAATGCTTATTACACTGAAATAAAGTAAGTGCCATCCATGCAGATCAATAGGAAAGCCAGGCCACTTGTTTCTTAGTAAATACAATAAATCTTCAGCAGCTCACAGAAGCTTATAGTTACAGCCTTCCTTGTATTCACAGCATGTGGTCCTTTGTATTATCAGCAGCCCCATCCTTAATGCTTTAGAAAACTGTATTGTATTTCATCTTGAACAATACTGGTACTTGTTATAGTAGATGTTCAATCAGCATTTGTTGAAGAATGAAAAAAGTAATGTTTAAAATATAAGTAACATCTGGAGATAGAGCAGTGGATACCTGCATTGCTTCATGGATTTTGACCCAAACAGTTGAAAGGAGAACCCCAGGCATGAGAAATGTCTTTGAGTTGGTGAGGATGAACAAATAGAGAGCTATGAAGCAGAGGGATGTCAAAGGGAGAAAGAATATGCTTCAGACCAAGAACCACAGAAATAAACAGAAAAGAAAAGAAAGAAAACCATGAAAATTTGCCTATTCATAGATCCAGGCATATTTTTTATTAAACTAAAACAACTGTGAATTCCAGTCCACAAACCTACGAACATGGATTAGCACACTACTCTCCCCCCCACAGCTCTGCCTAATTCCTGAGAGGGCTGCTCCCAACTGAGACATTTAGGACCCCAGCAAGCCCAGTAGCCATGAGGTCTGTCCTATTTGGCTTTGAGTTTATACTCTTCCTTCTGGTTCACATCTTTATCTGCATTCTTGGATTGGCACTCTACTCTCCATCCCAGAGCTCTACAAAATGGCAATATCAGAACCTAGCTCTCCTACTAGAGCAAGCCCTGGATATCTTAAAACACCTCAAGAGCAAGACCTTAAATTTTATCTTATTAAGATGAGAGAAAGCTTTTAAAAGGAAATAAACAAATCCCTTAAATACAGGAAAACAGAATCAAAAAGGTAAAGGAAATGAAAAAAAAAGTTCAAGACCTAAAAATGGAAATAGAATCAATAAGGAAAAGAAAAGAGAACAGGAACTATAGACACAAGCATCAACAACAGAATACAAGAGACAAAAGACAGAATCTGATGTATAGAAGATACAATAGAAGGAATTGATATGTCGGCCAAAGAAGATAACAAATGTAAAACATTTTTAACTCAAAACAAACAGAAATTTTTGGGGTCACTTAAGTATATGATCATATCATCTGCAAATAGTGATATTTTGTCTTCTTTCTTTCCAATTTGTATCCTTTCGACTTCCTTTTCTTGCCTAAATGCTCTAGCTATAACTTCAAGTACTTATTAAATAGATAAGGAGAGAGTGACCAGTCTTTTCTAGTCTCTTTTAGTGGGATTGCTTCAAGTTTCTCTCCATTTAGTTAGATGTTGTCTATGGGTTTGCTGCATATTGCCTATACTATATTTAGGTATGGGCCTTGAATTTCTGATCTTTCCAAGATTTTTAACAACATGACACCCCAGAACTCCCAAGGACTAAGACATCAACCAAGGAATCTACATGACTCAAGCTTCATATGTAGCAGAGGATGGCCTTGTCAGTCATCAGTTGGAGGAGAGGTCCTTTGTCCTATTAAGGCTCGATATATGTCCCAGTGCAGGAAAATCCAGGGCAGGAAGGTGGGAGTGGGTAGGAGAGTGGAGGAAAACCCTCATAGAAGCAGGAGGAAGGAGGATAGGATAGGGAATTTCTGCGACAGGGGGACTGGGAAAGAGGATAACATTTGAAATGTAAATAAATAAAATATCCAATAAAAATAACTCTTAAGATAATGTACACAAAATTTACTAAAATATATAGAAATAACTGGGGGAACAAATAAATGTTATTTTTCCTTGAGGGGGGGGATGCTGCCCTGCCCAAAGTTGTGGCATCATCAGTGGGCAATGCCAGATTAATATGGAGAACCAAAGGCTTTACTGTTTGAAACAGCTCAGGACATTCCTATCTCCAGAACACTCTGGTACTGGGGCTTCCATGGCAGCAATTTGGCCTTCCCTGTACCCTCTTCTAGAATATTCTTGAGGCTCTCCAGAATACCTACCATCATAAAAATATAGATCCAAATATTTTTCCTGAAAAAAAGTTCGAGAAAACTTGGGACCATGTGAAAAGACCAAATTTAAAAAAAAAAAAAAAAAAAAAGGAATAGAAGAGGGTGAAGATTCCCACTTCAAAGAGTCAAAAATACCTTTAACAAAATCATAGAAGAAAACTTTCCTAACTTAAAGAAGAAATGGTAATCGATGTATAAAAAAATTGAACCCAGGAAAACAGGTCTTTAAAGATATTTCAAAATAGGGATAATCTTTTGGCCAGGACTTTGGCAGAGTGCTCAGATTGAGAAATGTTTGCATTTGTGTAGACGCGGAGCTCAGCTCAGAGCAGCCTCAGTGAGGTTTGTGTGGCATGTCTTTTGTTTCACAAACCATGACCAGGGAAGTTCCTGGAACCTCACCTCTCCTCCCTGCCTTCAGGGAAGATTCCTTAAGATTCAGAGGCAATATCTTTTAATGCTTAGGTTTTTAGCTATACTAGAAAATTGCAGTCCTGAAAATCTAAGAAAGAAAAATTGATTTGCTTCAAAATTTTATTTTCAAAAGCTTCCAGGAGATGTTAATTGGATAAGACCTCACCTTAAACTCACCACAGGAGAACTTTAGCCTTTGTTAGGTGCTACTAAGTGAGACACAAGTTAACTGGCAAAGAACAAAAGGCCTTGCAGAAATTAAAGAAAGCTTTTATAGTTGTTATCAATTATAATCAATGGTAATTAAATATTAGCTGCCTATTTTAGTTATTGGTTATTAAATGTGCCCACAACAATTCCTTGGCTAGAGAAAACATTGTTGTAAAGTCATCCTTCTTCACCTCAAAGTAAAGTTTCAGCATCCTATTAAGCCACTGCAGTGCTCACAAAGAATTATAAGATAAATTCATATAGTTTGGGATAACTATAACAAAAATTGTGTCTTAAAAACCTGACTAAGTGTCTGTTCCTTGTTCCAAACAGCAATTAATTTGGTTATTATAGAATATTAATAATTGACCATTGCATACCATCATTTTAAATAATAATAGATAAGTTAAAAATGGTTTTTATGCCTGCTTTTGTATCTTCTATAAATTCATGCATGCAGGCATCCCATTTACTGTGTTTAAAAACAGCCCTCTTAAGGGAGAAAAGTATATGTGAATTGGATCACACACTTATTCTTTTGAGCTTCCCCCGGCTTCAGCACAAATAATCAAGTTGTGTGTTGTGGATGGTGTTTTAAAATGCTGAACAATCAAACTTTAATTTGTATATTAATAGTCAATATTATATCTCAGAGCTCACAATTGCTTAAGATTGTTCATCCCTCAGATGGTATTCATTCTCAAATTTGCAATTGCTTATGTATATACATTTCATAAGAAAAAAAAATGCTGTCCTTTTAAGAAGGCTGTTTTTAGACATTTAATAAATTGTTCTGGATTGCCTGGACACCTGAAAGCCATGCCATGCTAGATTTATATCTCATGCAGTCCATAGGTCCTAAATATAAGATAGATTGTATATATAATCTCACTCTTTATATATTCAAAACAGTTATGGTTTAAGATAATATTTTAGTATTCTTGGAAATTGTGCATGTTAAATTCTTTGCTCTTAGTGTCCTGAGTTACTACTTATTTCCACATAATAGTGTTAATTCTTGAGGACTTATACTTAATAAATTGATGCAAATAAGTGCTCTTATTTCTGACTTAATAAATAAATAAATTATACTCATGTGACTATTAATAACTTTCAAGCTTTCTAGTTACAACCACTCTTTAAGGGTAACAATTTAAAGTGCAATTAGTCACTGCCTATGTTATATTAATACTGACTATAACAGTCAAGTATTTGAGATGTTTTGTCAACAAATTATTAATTCTCAATGTCAAGGTATTGTGGAACTTTAAAACTCTAGATTCTTAAAAGACACAGAAGGGGGAAAATATATCCCCGTGCATATTATTTAGTGCATCCCCGTGCTCATTATTTAAATCATACTTTTATTTTAGAATTTTGAAATTTGGATGTCAAATAATTTAATAAATGCCTTATAGTATCTTAAAAGGATCTACTTATTGGCATATGGCTTGATCCTGAACATCTACCTTATTAGTAAATGGAAAAGCATAGGTTCCCTCCACAGAATGCTGCAGAAGCATGATGGCTAATTTGTTTGACAGGCTGACAAGTAAGTACCCTGACTTTAGTGACAAGGAAGCTGAATTGGGTACGTGTTTTCAACCCATCCTTGCTTGCCATTTTTTCCAGTTTGGACAAGTAAAGCTGCCTTGCTTCAAGCTTTTTAACCTCATGGTAAAAAGAACATCAGAGACTGTGTAATCTGACTTAGAAAGATTGCTCATATAAAAAGAGTTATGGTGATCCTTCTCGTTCCCTCATGTGACTGGTTATTCTAACTCAATCTTGGACTGGTCTAGTAATAATTCCAGTATTAGAGTATCCCAGGGAAGATAGCAAAATATTCTGTTTTTCTTTCTTTCTTTTTTTTTTAATTGGGTATTTATTTCATTTATATGTCCAATGCTGTCCCAAAAGTCCCCCACATGCTCCCCCACCCACTCCCTCACCCACCCACTCCTACTTCTAGGCCCTGTCGTTCCCCTGTACTGAGGCATATAAAGTTTGCACGACCAATTGGCCTCTCTTTCCACCGATGGCTGACTAGGCCATCTTCTGATTCATATGCAGCTAGAGACACGAGCTCAGGGGTGGGTACTGGTTAGTTCATATTTTTGTTCCACCTATAGGATTGCAGATCCCTTTAACTCCTTGGGTATTTTCTCTAGCTCCTCCATTGGGGGCCCTGTGATCCATTCAATAGCTGACTGTGAGCATCGACTTCTGTGTTTGCTAGACCCCGGCATAGTCTCACAAGAGATCAAAACAACCCTGAGATTCCACCTCACACCAGTCAGAATTGCTAAGATCAAAAATTCAGGTGACAGCAGATACTGGAGAGGATGTTGAGAAAGACGAACGCTACTCCATTGTTGGTGGGATTGCAAGCTTGTACAACCACTCTAGAAATCAGTCTGGCTTTTCCTCAGAAAATTGGACATAGTACTACTGGAGGATCCCGCAATACCTCTCCTGGGCATATATCCAGAAGATGTCCCAACCAGTAAGAAGGACACATGCTCTACTATGTTCATAGCAGCCTTATTTATAATAGCCAGAATCTGGAAAGAACCCAGATGCCCCTCAACCGAGGAATGGATACAGAAAATGTGGTACATTAACACATTGGAGTACTACTCAGGTATTAAAAAGAATGAATTTTTGAAATTCCTAGCCAAATGGATGGACCTGGAGGGCATCATCCTGAGTGAGGTAGCCCAATTATAAAGGAACTCACACAATATGTTCTCACTGATAAGTGAATATTAGCCCAGAAACTTAGAATACCCAAGATATAAGATACAATTTGCTAAAAGCAAAATATTCTTAATTACTTACAAAGTTAAATTAGAACACAGCCTCCTCTCCTAGAAAGATTGCAGCCTTTCTGCAATTCTCAAGGTCACTGCCCCCCACACCAGGAACTCTAAGTTTAAGCTTGATCATTGCTAATTTGCAATTGAATGGAGTACCTGAACTTCCCCAAAAGAATCTTTTGTACTGTGCCTTTCACTGTCTCGACTTTGTTTTTCAAGCAGGTCAGTCAAGGCCCTTCAGCCTGACTGCAACAGGCATGCATCCCCACCCCCAAGAGCATGCATGTGGCAGTTATTGTCTTCACTCAAGTAGCATTCCAGTACATATTGTGGCTTTTGGTCTCATTTGGGATTAAGGTTTGCTATGAGGGCCAGACAGTCTAGACGGGCACCCAGATCTTAAAATCATATTAATCTAGACAGAGGTACATGCCAAGAGGCTGTGGTTTATTAATAATACACCATAGAGCCATTTAAGAAGTGGAGGCAACGGTTAATGTCTTAGAAGTAGTAGTCTCAACAATAGGGCAGGACATAGCATATATTAAGGCTAGAAAGGCATAAATTTCAGATATTAGCAATAGTCACTTGGACATTTGGAACATTGATGAATTGGCTAGAGATTTAAAGATAACCTAAGTGCATTGAATCCACTGGATGGGGTTCAATATATTATCCTACTTGCTATTGGCACTAATTTATTAGAAAATCGTGTTTCCACTCATCTTTAAAGCACTTCTAGGATCTGTTGCTACAACGAGGCGGGACATCCTGGAACTTTGGCTGAAAAATAAAAGAACAAGGGAGATGCCATGTACACTTCAGTAAAGTTTGCTTGGCAGGAAGAGAGGCCTGAGAGCACTCACAAGGCAAAGAGTTTCACGGAAATTCACCTCCTGGAACTTTGGCGTTCTTATAACCCATACATTCTTACCCTATCCCCGTGTTAGACTGGTGTATGTATCCACGTGCTCTCTTTTAGTATTATCTTATTATAAGTGCCTTTTAAGATTGAATTCTGATTCAGTTAAGCCTTTGCCAATGTTCCAACATCCTAGTAAAACCTTGAAGCTGACAACTTGGAATTCAGTAGGAATTCAGCAAGGAAGTTACCTATTCAGTAACTAATTAAGTATTACAAAAGACAGAGCCAACAGCTCAGGGATGGTCTGCAGACTGTTTACTAGGACAATAAGGACAGTCTTAACCAAATAAGGGTTTACCACGAGAAAAGTTAGGGAATCCCACTGAGACAGGTTTCTTCACTAGGCCCAAAGAATTCAGGCAGAACTATAGAGCATAAATAAATTTTATGCCTCAGTTCAGCCTTTCTTTTTTATATTAATAACAGGGAGGAGATGTAACCTCCCCCCAAGCCTGAAGCAGGTTGAGCCAGACCTTGACTTTGTTGTCACTAAGGAGATTACTTAGGGTGGAGCCTGCCTCCCTAGATTATTCTATTGTTCAGCCACTGCCGCTGCTGCTACCTGCTGGGAGTGGCCTAGCTGTTCCAGAGACTACATGTGGTCACCTGCAGCTGGGCTCCAAGGATAATTTGGTGGGAATGGGCTTTCCCCTCTCCTTTATAAAGCATGTCCACCATTAAAAATTTGAACCTTGAGCAGACTAGTTGTCTTTGTTCCATTATTTCTCAACCCGCCTAGGCTCCCTCTTCTCTTCCAGTTCCAAGATGCCTTCCAGGCTTGAACCCGAACATGAGAGCCACAGGCCGGCCCCAACAACAACAAAAATCACAAAACAAAAGAAGAGAAACACACACACACACACACACACACACACACACACACACACACGCACACAGAGTGCCACAACCAACATAAATATAACAGGAACCAACAAGCACTGGTCATTAATATCTTTCAACATCATTGGACTTTCATCACGAAAAAGATACAGTATAGCAAGCAGGACATGTAAATAGGATCCACCATTCTGGGGCCTACAATAAACACACCTCATCAACAAAGATAGACACTGCCTCCAAGTAAAGTGATAGAAAAAGGTTTTCCAAGCAAATGGACCCAAGCAACGTGGTGGAGTAGCCATTATAATATCTAATGAAATAGACTTTCTCTTTTTTCTTTTTTAAAAATTAGATACTCTTTTTTTTTTCTTTAATTTCTTTTAATTTTTTGAAAATTTAATACACGAGTATTGTACTTACATCATTTCTACCCCTCCAGTCTACTCCCTTATGCCCACATTCTCCCTCAAATTGACAATTTATTCAATTATGAACACACACACACCCTACTGAGCCTATTTAACATTGTTCATATATATATGTGTTTAGGCCCGAACTTGGAACTGGATAACCTATTAGGGGATTGTCCTCAAAGAAAAGTGATTATCCTCTTTCATCAGTTGCCTTTATGAATTGTCTACAGTTCTTCATCTAGGAGTGTGTGTGGTCTTCTGAATTTCTTCTATCCATATTGGCATTTCAACTGGTGATGTCAAAATGCAGGACTGGTGTATGTGACCATGTCATTGAGATTTCATGGGTCCAAAGTCCCTATCACATTCTAGAAGACACCATCTCACATCGGGAATCCTGTCTCTTTCTCTAGCTCTTACAGTCTTCCTACAGTCTTCCTTTTCTCTAAGCCTTAAGAGTAAGGGGTGTATTGTAGATGTATCAGTTGGGATTGGGTACTTCCCACACATTTAGTTTTTACATCGTTACCAGTTATGAATCTCTGTAATAGTCTCCCTTTGTTTTTTTTTTTAAGATTATTTTTATTTATTTATTTTTTAATTAGGCAATTTCCTCAATTACATTTCCAATGCTATCCAAAAAGTCCCAAATACACTCCCCCCCCAGTCCCCCACCCACCCACCCCCACCCCTTGGCCCTGGCATTCCCCTGTACTGGGGCATATAAAGTTGGCAAGTCCAATGGGCCTCTCTTTCCAGTGATGGCCTACTAGGCCATCTTTTGATACAAATGCAGCTAGAGACAAGAGCTCTGGAGTACTGGTTAGTTCATAATAATGATCCACCTATGGGGTTGCAGTTCCCTTTAGCTCCTTGGGTACTTTCTCTAGCTCCTCCATTGGGGGCCCTGTGATCCATCCAATAGCTGACTGTGAGCATCCACTTCTGTGTTTGCTAGGCCCCGGCATTGTCTCACAAGAGACAGCTATATCTGGGTCCTTTCAGCAAAATCTTGCTAGTGTATGCAATGGTGTCAGCGTTTGGAAGCTGATTATGGGATGGTTCCCTGGATATGGCAGTCTTTAGATGGTCCATCCTTTCTTCACAGCTCCAAACTTTATCTCTGTAGATACTCTTTTAAAATTTCCTTTTCAAATGTTATCCCCTTACCTAGTTTCCCCTCCAAAAATCTATCCCCTCCTGTCTTCCCCCTGCTCACCAACCCATCCACTCCTGCTTCCTGTTCCTGGCATTCTCCTACACTGGGGCATAGAACCTTCACAAGACCAAGGGCCTCTCCTCCCACTGATAACAGACTAGGCCATTCTCTGGTACATATGTAGGTGGAGCCATGAGTCCCACCATGTGTTTTCTTTGATTGGTGGTTTAGTCCCAGGGTGCTCTGTGGGTACTGGTTGGTTACTATGGGGCTGCAAACCCTTTCAGCTCCTTGGGTCCTTTCTCTAGCTCCACCATTGGGGACACTGTGTTTCTTCCAATGGATGGCTGTGAGCATCCACTTCTGTATTTGTCAATCACTGACTGAGCCTCTCAGGAGACAGCTTTATCAGGCTCCTGTCAGCTAGTTTTGTTTGCATCTGCAATAGTGTCTGGGTTTGGTGGTGGTTTATGGGATGGATTTTCAGGTGGGCAGTCTCTGGATGGTCATTTCTTCAGTCTCTGCTTCACACTTTGTCTCTGTAAGTCCTTCCATGAGTATTTTGTTCCTTCTTCTAAGAAGGATTGAAGTATCCACACTTTGGTCGTCCTTCTTGAGTTTCATATGGATTGCAAATTGTGTCTTGGGTATTCTGAGCTTCTGGGATAATATCCACTTATCAGTGAATGCATATCATATGTGTCCTTTTGTGATTGGGTTACCTCACTTAGAATGATATCCTCCAGATCCATCCATTTGTCTAAGAATTTCATAAACTCATTGTTTTTCATAGCTGAGCAGTACTCCATTCTGTACCACGTATTCTGTATCCATTTCTCTGTTGAGGGGCATCTGGATTCTTTATAGCTTCTTGAAATTATAAATAAGGCTGCTATGAACATAGTGGAATATGTGTCCTTATTACAAGTTGGAGTATTTTCTGGGTATATGTTCAGGAGTAGTATTGCTGGATCTCCTGGTAGTACTGTGTCTAACTTTCTGAGGAACATCCAAATTGATTTCCAGAGTTGTACCAGATTGCAATCCCAGAAGCAATGGAGGAGTGTTCCTCTTTCTCTACATCCTTGATAGCATTTGCTGTTACCTGATTTTTTTTTTTTTATCTTAGCCATTTTGACCGGTGTGAGGTAGAATCTCAGGGTTGTTTAGATTTGCATTTTCCTGATGACTAAGGATCAACAAATGGGAGTTCATAAATTTGCAAAGCTTTTGTAAGGCAAAGGACACTATCAATAAGACAAAACGGCAACCAACAGATTAGGAAAAGATCTTTACCAATCCTCAATCCTATAGGGGGCCAATATCCATTATATGCAAAGAACTCAAGAAGTTAGACACCAGAAAATCAAATAACCCTATTAAAAATAGTGTACAGACCTAAGCAAAGAATTCTCAAGTGAGGAATACTGAATGGCCGAGAAACACCTAAAAAATGTTAATCATCCTTAATAATCAGGAAAATGCCAATAAAATAGACTTTCATCCAAAAGTAATCAAAAGAGATGGGGAAGAACACTTCATATTAATCAAAGGAAATTCCACCAGGAAGACATTTCAATTTTGAACATCTATGCCCCAAATACCAGGGCATCCACATTCATAAAGGAAACATTACCAAATCTTAAATCATACATCAAGCTCCACACAATAATAGTGGAGGACATTAATACTCCAGTCTCACCAATAGAATGGTCATTGAAACAGAAGCTAAAGAGAGAAATAATGAAAATAGTAGATGTTACGAACCAAAAGGTTTTATCAGATGTCTAGATAACCTTCCATCCAAACACAATAATAAGTATACCTTATTCCCAGCACCACACGGAACCTTCTCTAAAACTGTCCATATAATTGGACAATAAGCAACCTCAACAGATAGAAGAAGATTGAAATAGCCTTGCATCCTATCTGATCATAATGGGCTAAAGCTAACAGTAACAGAAACAACAGAAGGCACACATATTAATGGAAACTGAACAGCTCTCTACTCAAAGATCACTTGACAGGGAGGAAATGAAAAAGGGAACTGAAGTCTTTCTAGAATTCAATGAAAATGAAGACACAACAAACCTAAACTTATATCACACAATGAAAGCAATGCTAAGAGGAAAGTTCATAGCACTAAGTGCTCTCATAAAGAAATTGGAGAGATCTCATACTAGCAACTTCAGAGCACAACTGAAACCTCTACAACAAAAATAAGAAAATATACCCAAGAGGAATAGATGGAAGGGCATAATCAAAATCAGGGCTAAAATCAATGAATTAGGAACAAAGAGAACACTACAAATAATCAACAAAACCAAAAGCTGTTTCTTTAAGAAAATTAAAAAAAAAAAAAACAAGGTAGATAAACTTTTACCCAAACTAACTAAAAGGAGAGAGAGAGAGAGAGAGAGAGAGAGAGAGAGAGAGAGAGAGAGCACCAAATTAACAAAATCAGAAATGAAAAGTGAGACATATCAGACACTGAGGAAATTCAAAAAAATCTTTATGTCTTACTTCAAAATCCTATACTCTACAAACTGGAAAATCTAAACAAAATGGATAATTTTCTAGACTGATACTGCTTATCAAAGTTAAATCAAGATCAGGCAAAATAAACAGTCCTATAACCTCTAAGGAAATCAAAGCAGTCATTAACCACCCTGCTACATCCACTCCAGTAGTGACTCGAATGATAGGCCTATAAGCCTGGAAGCAGTCCCGAGGCAAAGAGTTTCATGGAAATTTAACCTCCTGGAACGTTGGCATTCCCACAGCATGTGTGCTCCAAACCTGTATTGGAGTTATTCGGTATGGATCTGTGTGCTCCCTTTCAGTATTGTTTTATTATAAGTGCCTTTAAGAATTGATTTTGACATATAGATAAGTTAGATTAAGCCTCTACCAGTGTTCCAATGACCTAGGGTGTCCTTGAAGCTGACCCTGAGCTTGGAATTCAGTAAGAATGTTACCTACTCAGTAACATTTAAATTTACCTCTAGTGGAGACAGTGAAAGTAATCAGGCATTATAATTTACTTGAATAGAGCTGGATAGCTCAGAGCTAGTCTACATAGTAATTACTTAGAACAATAGCCAAGTCACACCCATACACAGGAATATACAATGGCCTAGGAAAAAGGTGGGTTGTGGTTTTAGGAGCATCTGTAGTATTATTCATGAAAGGGTTAGTAGAACATAATTCCCCTGGTGCATATTTTTCACTAGGCCTGGAGGAATAGCATTATCTAAAGGACCACTGGTGGTGGGTTTAACAATAGACTAGCATTGCATCAGAGCATTCAACTGGCACCTGTGCTTAGCTGGTTTTAATTAAGGGTTGTTCCTATCTCAGTTGTAAACACTGCCTGGCTTCTCCTAGCTTTTTATGTATGCATTTTCTTTGTTTTGTGTAAAGAACCGTTATGGATGTATGTACTGGCTAGTTTTGTGTCAACTTGACACAGCTGTAGTTATCACAGAGAAAGGAGCTTCAGTTGAGGAAATGCCTCCATGAGATCCAACTGTAAGGCATTTTCTCAATTAGTGATCAAGGGGGAAAGGCCCCTTGTGGGTGGTGCCATCTCTGGGTTGGTAGTCTTGGGTTCTATAAGAGAGCAGGCTGAGCAAGCCAGGGGAAGCAAACCAGTAAGTAACATCCCTCCATGGCCTCTGCATCAGCTCCTGCTTCCTGACCTGTTTGAGTTCCAGTTTCCAGTCCTGACTTCCTTGGTGATAAGCAGCAGTATGGAAAGTGTAAGCTGAATAAACACTTTCCTCCCCAACTTGCTTCTTGGTCATGATGTTTGTGCAGGAATAGAAACCCTGACTAAGACAATGTACCTTGGCGGCTGTATTTGCCTAGCTTTCTTGTTTTTCTTCTGTATTATAAGACTGGTGCTTGCTTTTGAGAAACTACATTCAGATACACCCTCTCTCTGTGTCCATATTTGTTTGTCATCTGTGCCAACTCATTGCTAGCCTGTAACCTGAACCCTGAGTTTTTCTGCGGACCGAGGACCCAACTTAGGTCTGTCCATGGCACCACCCCCATCCTCCAAAAAGCCTGGGGCCAGATGGTTTTAGGACAGAATTCTACCAGACTTTTAAAGAAGAGCTAATTCTAACATTCTTCAAACCATTTCACAAAATAAAAGCCGAGGAAACAATGCCAAATTCTTACTTTGAAGTCACAGTTACCCTGATACGTAAGACATACAAAGAAAGAGAATTTCAGATCACTCTCGCTTATGAATATCAATACAAAAATAATAAAATGATCTCAAACTAAGTCCAAAACATATCAAAAACCTTATTTCCTGTAGACATCATCCCAGGGTTGCAGGGATGGTTCAATATTTGGGAATTCATCAATATAATCCATCATATAAACAAACTAAAAGGAAAAAACCACATGATTATGTCATTATATGCTGAAAAATTCTTTGACAAAATCCCCTTCATGTTAAAAGATTTGGAGAGGTCAGTAATACAAGGCACTATCTAAACATAATAAAAACAATATAGAGCAAGCCAATAGCCAATATCATATTAAATGGAGAGAAACTTAAAGCAATCCCATTAAAATCAGGGGCATGACATGGGTGCTCTCTCTCTCTCTCTCTCTTTCTTCAACATAGTACTTGAAGTTCTAGCTACAGAATATTACAACTAAAGGAGATCAAGGGGATACAAATTGGAAAGGAAGAAGTCAAAGCATCTCTAGTAATGGATGACATGAAAGTATACATAAGTAACCACAAAAATTCTACCAGATAACACCCACAGCCGACAAACACTTTCGACAATGTGGCTGGATACAAAATTAACACAAATAAATCAATAGTCTACCTTTACAAATAATAAATGGGCTGAGAATGAAATTAGAGAGATAACACTCTTCACAATACCCACAAATAATATAAAATATCTTCATGTATCTATAATCAAGCAAGTGAAAAACTTGTATGACAAGAACTTTAATTCATTGAGATAATAAAATGAAGATATCAGAAGATAGAAAGATCTCCCATGCTTATGAATTGGCATGACTAACAGTGAAAATGGCCATCTTAACAAAAGCAATGTACATATTCAATGCAATTTCCATCAAAATTACAACACAATTTTTTTTTTTCCAGATCTTGAAAGAGCAATTCTTCTAAGATCAGATGAGATCAGGTACATTCAGGATGGCATGGATGTAGAAAAAGGAGTAATTCTTAACTACATATGAAACAACAACAACAACAACAAATCCCACAAGGGTAGCTAAAGTAATTCTGAACAATAAAATCTTTGGGAGAATTCACCATCCCTGACCTCAAGCTTTACTACAGAGCAATAAGGACAAAAAAATGCATGGTATTGGTACAGAAACAGACAGGTTGATCAATGGAATAGAATTGAAGACCCAAAAATGGACACTTGATTTTTGACAAAGAATCCAAAACCATACAATGGAAAAAAGAAAGCATCTTCAACAAGTAGTGCTGGCTTAGCTGGATGTATGCAAATATATTCTTATTTATCACCCAGTACAAAACTCAAGTCCAAATGGATCAAGGACCTCAACATAAAACCAGATACTTGAAATCTAATAGAAGTGAAAGTGGGAAATAGCCTTGAACATATTGGTATGGTAGATAGTGCCTGACCAGAGCACCAATGGCTCATGCTCTACATAGAATAACAATAGATAAATGGGACCTCATGAAATTCCATAGTTTCTGTAAGGCATAGGACACTGTCAATAAGACAAAACAACAGCCTACAGATTGGGAAAAGGCCTTCACTAACTCTACATTCAATAGTGGGCTAATATCCAAAATATATAAAGAACTGAAAAACATATACTCTTAACAAACCAAATAACCCAATTAAAAAATGAGTACAGTGCTAAACAGATGATTCTCAACAGAAGAATGGCTGAGAAACACTTGAAGAAATGTTTAACATTCTTAGTCATCAGGGAGATGCAAATCAAACAACTCTGAGATTCCACCTTACACCAATCTGAATGGCAAATATCAAAAACTCCTGACAGCAGATGCTGGCAGAGGATGTGGAGAAAAGGGAGCACTCCTCCATTGCTGGTGGGATTACAAATTTGTGCAATCACTCTGAAAATCAAGCTGGTGATTTCTCAGAAAATTAGAAATAGTTCTACCTGCAGACCCAGTTATACTCCTCCTGAGCATATAACCAAAAAAATGTTCCATAATACCTCAAGAGCATGTGTTTTTCTGTGTTCTTGGCAGCTTTATTTGTAAGAACCAGATACTGAAAAAAACTCAGATGTCCCTCAACTGAAGAGTAGATACAGAAAATGTGATTCATTTACACAATGGAATACTATTCAGCTACTAAAAACAAGGACACTATGACTTTTGCAGGCAAATGAGTGGAACTAGAAAATATCCTCCTGAGTGAGGTAAAGTATATGTATGGTATGTAGTCATGTATTAAGTGGATATTAGCCATACAATACAAGGCACCCCTAATACATATCACAAACCCAAAGTAGCTAAACAAGAAGGAAAGCCCAGGTAAGGAAGGTTGAATCTCACTTAGAGGGGGAATAAAATAGTCATAGGCAGCTGAGCGAGAAGGGGAACTGGATAGTGTCAGGATCAGGTGTGGAGTGAAACAGGAGAGAGGATCAGAAGACATGGAGAATGAATGAAAATTTGTAGGTTCTAGGGTGGGGTTGGGATGAGAGGAACATCTAGGAGGTCTGAGATACCTGACATGGGGGAGACTCCTAGGAGCCAATGCAGGTGACCTTAGCTGAGATGCATAACAGTGGATATATGGAACATAAAGAGGCTACCTCTTGTAGCTAGGCAGGACCCCAAGAGGAGGGGACACCAACCCACCCCCTAAAATTTTTGACCCAAAATTTGTCCTGTTTAAAAGAAATGTGGTACAAAAATGGAGCAGAGACTGAAGGATAGGCCAACCAATCACCAGCCAAACTTCAGACCCATCCCATAGCCAAGTACCAATCCTGATGCTATCATGGACACTTTGTTAAGCTTGCAGACAGGAGCCTAGCATAACTGTCCTCTGAGAGACTCTACTCAGCAAGTGACTGAAATAGATGCAGAGACCCAAAGCCAAACATTGGCCTGAGTTTGAGAACTCTTATGGAAGGGTTGGGGGAAGAATTGAATCCTTAAATGAGATAGGAACATTTCTATCATTTACTTACTCTTTCATGTATATTTGACGTGTTTGCATCTCAGTATCTATGTTCTTCAGAGATATAGATTGGATAGCAGCAAGATTGCATTGTGTACTCATGCTTTGAAGTGTTTCTCTGTCACAGACATACAATAAAAAAAATAAGTGAAAAATTTAAAAGAAAAATACTAAGTAGGTAAAGGTGCTTATCATCAACTCTGATGTCCCGAGTTCAATCCCAGGGACCCACAGAAAAATAATTCCCTCAAGTTGTCCTAAGGTGTATGTGCACATGCAGGACCCCTCTTCTCAAATAATAAGATACTTCAGGAGAAAAATCCTTTATTATCTGGGTAGTCTGGGTAAGGCTGCAGGAAGAAACAGTACCTTAATCTTATTTTGCTGAAAAATGGATTTGTGGCTCATACACCTTCCCACTGTGATACACAGAGCATTGCTCCATGACACTGTCACATGCAGACATATGGCAGGAGTCCAACTTCAGGCATCACTAATGACTGTGGTCATGAAGGGAATGTGATGTTATGAGCTGTTTTTTTCTGTCTTTAATTTAGAAGAGACATATATAAGTCTACCTATATTTTATTCACCAGAGCAAGTCACAATGCTGTGCCTACAGTAAACAAATAATCTCTTTATGTCTGTAAGAACAAAAAGTGGAAATATATGGTAAGATGAGATAATTTGATTTATGTTGAAATTAGCCACTTGTTAGTCCTAATTTGAATAGGAATTCAAATAATGAGCAGAGAATAGTGTGGGCTCCAGAGGTCAGTGGCTGGAATGTTTAAGTCAGGTGTTCAATTTTCTCAGGTGCCAAAAAACTCATCAAATGCTATACATTTATGTGCTTTGGGAAGAAAAATATCCATGACCTAGCTGGTAGCTAGCACCTGAGATGGGTTAACCACTTACTCAGCAAGTGGTAACATCTTTCTGCTTGACATAGACTGAGTTATATTTAAAAGGTCTATAAAGATCTTGTAGAAATGGGAGAAAAGTTTGAGGTGTCTAAACACATAGAGTGAGGTCAAACATTTCACATTTCCAGATGAGTCTGTAAACAAAAATTTAAACTACATACAGAAGTAATACTACCATAGGCAGTAGAATCATATCCCAATGTGTATTCAGTCAATTTATTGAAAATACAGTCTGGAAAATATTAAATGTACAGTGTCTAAAGAGATAAAGACAAAAGTGATGGAGGGAAGAAATGTAATGGACATGACATATGTAGATAGGAAGAATAAGCACATTGAAGCATTGAAAATGAGAAAAGACGGAGACTATCACAGAAAGCCACAACTGGTTAAAATGCCAACAACTGACTGTGGAGTGCCCATCCCCAGTAGTTTCATCTACACCACAAGTATAACACCTAAGGCTTAGGGAAGAGGAGTACGCAGATTGTAGGAAGGAGCCAGAGGACTAGGATATCTGCTGGGAGACCTTGTCTCCTGTATATGACAGAGAAATGTCAATCCTGAAATCTCAACAACATGTCTATCTAAATAAGACCTGATCACCACCAGTTGAAATGCCAATTCCAAGAGAGAGCAATCACACCTGTCCTGCCCATAGAAGAATAGCTATAGGCAATTAATGACTACTGAGAAAGGAAGAACCAGTCTTTCCCAGGGATGAGCCCCTAACTGATTCAAGAACAAGTTGTCAGCCCTCAAAACATATACTTATGAGCAGCACCCAATATATGTAATAGGTTGCATTTATGTATTTCTTCACACATATGGAAGAGTGATAATTAAGGATGTCTTGGCAGCATCACCCGTTAGCCTCTGAGCCATCTTACCAACCTAGGCCTCAGTATTCTTATGTGAAATTTAGAAGTGGAGATGATGAACTTGGAAGTTCCTTAATACATTGTAAGTCTATGACTTTAGAATGTTCCACACTTCTAGACGTTCTGATTTGCTGAGGTTTTAGGCTGCCACATGTCTTTTAGCTCATGTTGTTAGCCTCCTGGAGTCTGCTTTTTGTACATATTCTTGAACAAGGCTACTTACTCCTGTGTTATTACCTATTTTCCTATATCTTTTTAGAGAGAAAAACTGGGAGATGGAGTGCCCTGCTAGAATGACACATAGAATGAAAGAATTAAAGGCATACCAGTTGTGGGGCATTGGGCTATGCACAGACAGCCTGGTTTCCAGTTGAGGCTAGATGTTGAATCCTGGGACCCAGTGGTGATAATTCACCTACACGGGATGGAAGGAGTTCTGTCATGTCTCCCGGAACCCTGGCTCCTGTCAACGTTACCGACCCCTCAGTCCCCACAAGAGAAGCATGGTTAGTAGTTACATAGGCAACGTCCCAAGCTTCTGACCTTCAGGCTCGACCCCTCCCCAGTTACCTAGCAACATTAAAGATAACACACCATAAGAAGGGTTGCTTGGCCCCACCTCACTCTCTTATTCCTCTTACCCCCTTTACTCTCCTCTCTTCTCTCTCTAGCCTTTCTTCTCCCTCTATCCTTCCCCCCTTTCCTCCTCTTGGCCCTGGCCAGTCTCTCTCTCCCTTTTCCCCTTCTCTCTTTCCCCCTGCCTTTCTACAACAAAGCTCTAAAACCATAGACTGTCTCTGTTCATCAAGGCCTGCTGCACTTACTTTCGCCTGTGTGGGAACCTCTCTCCCTCATCCCTCTCTCCAGTAACCCCAGGGCTCCAGGGGCTGCCCTTTGTCCAGCCCCCATCGAGTGGAGTCAGTGGCTTAGATTCCCACCCAGAGCTGAGTGGAAAGCATCTGGCAGCCCTCCTGTGTCTGTCTGCCCAGAGAATAGGAGGAACTCTGGCTGGGTGCTAGCTATCCTTCCCCCCTGCCCTTCTTCTATACCCCCTTTAGTTCCCACAACCAGTCAATTTATAAATAACATTTTTATAAATTCTGGGCAGAGATTCTGTACATTTGAAAAGGCTGTGACAATGGTACCTATGTCCAATTAAATGTGATCCATGAGAAACATTTGTCTTAGCTTCAGTTTTACTGCTGTGAAGAGATACTATGACTGGGGCAACTCTTATAAAGGACAACATTTAACTGGGGAGGGCTTACGGGTTCAGAGGTTCAGTCCATTATCATCTGGGGGGAGCATGGCAGCATCCAGTCAGATGTGGGGCTGGTAGAGCTGAGAGTTCTACATCTTCATCCAATGGCAGACAGGAGAAGGCTTCCAGGCATCTAGGAATCCCATACCCACAGTGGCAAACCTAAGCCAACAAGGCCACACCTTCTAATAGTGCCACTCTCTGGACCAAGCATATATAAACCATCACAAACATTTCTCAAAGAGATGGGCTGTAATAGTTATAACAACTTGGCATTGGGCCACCTTCTCATCTGTGACATTTATCATGAAGCAATATTCAGGATCTTGATTGGAGACTCATGCTGTGAAACACAATGAATGTAATATCTACAAAACAAGGGAGAACAGATGTGCTTGGTTGTACAATTCTCTGTGACACTGGTTATCCTTATGAAAAGAATACGTATCAAGTTTGAAAGAGAAAAATTCAGCCACGACAGAATTTGCATCACTGAAAAAGATGCCTATAATTTTCTTTACCTGGCAGTAGTCATTATGAAGTAGGGTGTCATTATCTCAGTTGTTAGAACATGCAGCATCTTTATAATAGACTATAGTACCGACTTGATTCTTAGTGGAGATGTTTAATTTTGTTCAAACTGTATTTCCTGGACTGCAAACAAAGAAAAGTTAGGTTAGAATAGGCAGTCAGAAATGGTTTTCCCCAGGTGTGGACTTTTTTTTTTTTTTTTACTACTTTACTTCAGAGAACATAAGATATGTGCAAAATCCTACATGAAGGGGCAAATGGGTCTAAAGAATTTGTGATCTTTTCAACATTGTCTTTCTTTTTGAGGGTGTCTTTCTCTCTCAACTCCATTTGATTGGGTGGACCTGGATCATTGCAATAAGCTGCTGAACTTCATACTGACATAATAGCCCCATCTCTGCTTTCTTATGCTAAGTGTATGACTCCATAAAACCTTTCATGATATTTTATTATAAAGCAATAATTTTATTTCTTTATGTAAAATATTTTATAATGAAAAATTATGCATTTTATTGCTTCCATTGTGGCTATTTCTATGAGTCAACCCCGAGAGAGAGAGAGAGAAAGAGAGAGAGAGAGAGAGAGAGAGAGAGAGAGAGAGAGAGAGAGAGAGAGAGAGAGAGAGAGAGAGAAAGAGATTACAGGACACAACTAAAGAAAATGTAGACCCTAAGTCACATTTTTAGTTAAAACCCAATCTAAGAAAACAATCCTTAATGTTTTATTATCTGTAACAAAACTGAAACATCTACATCTCTCAACAGCATTAAATTTTATTTGTTTTGCTGTAGGCTTAAGGTGACTTCAACTCCCTTACAGTTACTTGCCTAAATCTTTCTTTAGATGAGCCTTTCCCATTATTTATGGCAACTCTTATTTTTAATGTAAATCTGAATCTCTAGATATATCTAGAGATATATCTAACCCTACTTTCACTTTTTTTTTTTTTTGAATTTGGGCACTAGAATTATTTCTGCAAGATTTGTTCAAGATTTCTGAAATGTGTTTACATTTGACTGTAAGAGACTTTATCCCCTGTGGACTAAAGAAGATTCCTCGAAATCTAAGGAATGGTGGGAAACATACAATGTGTTTATGAATAAATAAAACAAATAAAAGAATATGCTAAGTTTTGAGGGGAGATTTTTGATGGTTTTTTCCTCCCAGCTCTTTCTGCATGCAGAAATGCAATTCAACTATAAAAGGCTACATTTCAATGTAATGTTTCCTGGGGTCTTCTTTCCAAAACATTAAAAAGATCAGTTTTCTGTTTCTTAGTGGGGTTTTTGTTTTAACTTTTATTGAAGCTCTTTCATATGGTTCCATGTTAGACAGACTTCATGATCCCTTTCATATTCATTTGCAGAATTAGACTTCCAAAAGACTGAAAGCTAGTGATTTCACAGAATAAAAAGTAAATGTTTCTGTTTATCACAAGATCAGTTTGTTCTCAGCCATAGTTTACAGAAGCTTCTCTTTATAGAAGGTGATGGTCAATGCAGACTCATAATGGTCAAAGGGTTGAGAACAATTGAGTTCTTAGTGCTCAACCTAACAAGAGATATATCCCATTCTTCCAAGGCTCAGGAAGCACCACAAAAGAGGAATGGAAAGAATGTAAATGCTACAGGATGGGGATCTCTGCTGTGAGAGCTTCTGGACACAACATGGCCATTGTCTCCAGGAACTCAGGGAAGCTGTGGTTACCTGCCTAAGACCTGTACAAGACTGGACGAGATAACATTTTTATTTTTGATGAAGGAATGTCCCATGATATCCTACCCCTCTCTGAAAACCTACTGACCATTAGTGGTTGTGGGTGTACGTGTGTCTTTTTCTCCACTGATGTAGCCACAGCTATGGTTTCCATGCTTTTGTAGTGTACCTGCCATCTATGTTTATTGAGCAACCATATCTAACCTCAATGGGTAACAAAGTAAGAGCAAAACCAACAGAGAAAGGAAAATAGGGGAATTTTTCTGGGAAGAATGGGGGTTTCATCAGGAGCAGGATAGACATGTGAGTGTTGGGAGAGTGGAATGTCCACAACACATGTAAAAAATTATCAAAGGATAATACAATTAAATATGCAATGAATATTTGAATGCAATTAGATTTACTTGCATTACATATTCTGCCAACATCCTCATTCCTTTTCGCTCTTCACAGGGCTATATTTGGTTTTCTCCCCTGGCTTCTGTTGAATGTAAATTTTCTTTAAAAATACTAAAGTTACATCTATTTATGAATGTATATGTATGTATGTATGTATGTATGTATATATGTATGTATGTATGTATCTATCGATCTATCACCTATGTATTTATCTCCTTTCAACTCTATCATCTATCTATCTATCTATCTATCTATCTATCTATCTATCTATCATCTATCTATTATTATTATCATCATCATCTATCTATATCTATTTGTATGTGTACCACAAAATACTTTTGGAAATCAAAGGCTACCTTTTAGAAGCTGTTTCTTTCTGTAATGGGAGTACAAGAGATTTGAACTCAGATCATTAGGTTTGATGGCAAGCCTAATGACTCTTTACCCAGTGTGCCATCTTGCCATCTTCTTGGACTATTTTTTTTCATTATTTTATTCATTCACTTTACATCCCAATCATAGCTCCTCTCCCCAGGTTGTTTCCTCACAAACTCATCCCCTCATCTCCCCTTACCCTTGTTGTCTGAGAAGAGAAACACCCCCTCCTAGTGTGATCCCACCCTGGTACATCAAGTCACTTCAGGACTAAGTATATTCTCTCACACTGAGACAAGACAAGGTGCCCAAGTAGAGAATAGGATCCACAGATAGGCAACAGATCCAGGGACAGCCCCCTACTCCTGTTTCTGGGGATCTGCATTAAGACTAAACTGCACATCTGTTATACTTGTGTGGTGGATGTAGCCATGCTTGTTCTTTGGTGGGTAGTTCAGTCTCTGGGAGCTCCCAAGGATCTAAGTTAGTTGACTCTGTTGGTCTTCATGTGGTGCCCCTATTCCTTTCTGGTCCCTCAATCCTTTCTCTGACTCTTCCACAAGACTCCTCAGCTCCATATAATGTTTGGTTATGGGTATCTGCATCTTTTTCCATAGCTTCTGGGTAGAGAACTTAGAAGACAGTTTTTCTAGGCTACTATCTGCAAGCATAACAGTATATCACTAAGAGAACCAGGGATTGGATCTTGCCCATGGTATGAATCTCAATTTAGACCACTCATTGCTTGGCCATTACCTCTGGATCTGCTCTAGCTTTATCTCTGAACAACTTATAGGGCAGGACATATTTTGGAACAGAGATTTTATATGTGTGTTGGTATCATTATCCCTCCACTGGGAGTCCTGACTACCTACAGGAGGTGACCATTTCAGGCTCCATATTCACCACTGATAGGAGTCACAGCTAGACTCACTCATAGACTTTTTGGGGAGGTGACCATTTCAGGCTCCATATTCACCACTGATAGGAGTCACAGCTAGAGTCACTCTCATAAACTTTTTGGGGCCTCCCCACTCCCTAATCCTAGGTCTCTGGCACATACTACAGGTAAACCACCCTGCCTACTGCCAATGTCAACTCTTTCTCCCCCATTCTCCCTATACCTGATTCTTCCTCCTGCCCTGTTACCTTACCCATCCCCTCACCAACCAAGTCCCTGCCCTCCATCCACCTCAGATGTCTATATTATAACCACTTCTTAGTAAGATTCAAGCTTCCTTCCTTGGGCCCTCCTTGTTATTTGGCTTTTTTGGATCTGTGGACTCTAAAATATTGTATTTTATGACTAATATCCACTTATCAGTGAAAACGCACCTTGCATGTCCTTTTGGGTCTGAGATACCTTACTCAGGATAATATTTTTGGTCCTATCCATCTGCCTGAAACATTTATGATGTCCTTGTATTTAATGGCTGAGTACTATTCCATTATGAAAATGAACCGTGTTTTTTTTTTTTTTTTTAATCCATTTTTCAGTTGAGGGACATTTGGGTTGTTTACAGCTTCTGCCTATGATGAAAAAAACTGTTGTGAACATAGTTGAGCAAGTATCCTTGTGATATAATGGGGTGTCTTTTGGGTATATGATCAGGAGTCGTATAGATGAGTCTTGAGTTAGAAATATCCCCCATTTTCTGAGAAACAGCCAAACTGATTTCCAGAGTGGTAGTACAAGTTTGTACTCACTCCAGAAAATGGAGGAGTGTACTCCTTGCTCCACATCTCTCTAGCATGTGCTATTGCCTGAGTTTTTGATATTAGCCATTTTGATGAGTGTAAGGTGGAATCTGAGAGTCATTTTGATTTGCATTTTCCTGATGACTAAGAATGTTGAACATTTCTTGACATGCTTCACGAACATTAGATTTTCTTCTGTTGGGAATTGTGTTTAGCTCTGTACCTTTTCTTTTAATTGAGTTATTTGGCTTGTTATGTGTCTAACTTCGTGAATTCTTTGTATATTTTGAATGTTAACCTTCTGTCAGCTGTAGGATTGGCGAAGATCCTTCCTCATTCTGTAGACTTCTATTTTGTCCTATGGACTGTGTTCTTTGCCTTACAGAAGTGTTTCAGTTTCATGAGGTCCCATTCGTTCATTGTTGATTTTAATGCTTGAGTTATGGGTATTCTGTTCAGAAAGATGCATCCTGTATTAATGTGCTCAAGGGCTATTACCCATGTACTCTTGTATTAGATTTAGTGTACTTGGGTTTATGTTGATCTACTTGGAATTGAGTTTTGTGCAGGGTGATAAATATAGATCTATTTACATTCTTCTACATGCAGAAATCAAGTTAGACCAGCACAATTTGTTCAAGATGCTTTCTGTTTTCCATAGTATGATTTTTCCTGTTTGTTAAAAATCACGTCTATAGGTGTGTGTGGCTTTATTTCTGGGTCTCCAATTTTATTTCATTGAACGATCTGTCTGTTTCTATACAAAACCATGCTACTAGTTCTCTGTAGTAAAGCTTCAAGTCAGGCATGGTGATCCCTCCAGAAGTTCTTTTATAGTACAGGACTATTTTATCTATCCTGGGTTTTTTGTTTTTCCATGTGAAGTTGAGAAAATAAAGACCTTCTTTCAAGGTCTTTAAAAAACTGTGTTGGAATTTTGATGGGAATTGCATTGAATCTGTAGATTGCTTTTGGTAAGATAGTCATTTTCACTATGTAAACCCTACCAATTCATGATCATGAAGGATCATTCCATTTTCTGATATTTTCTTTAATTTCTTTCTCCAAAGACTTGAAGTTCTTGTCAGGCAGATCTTTTATTTGCATGGATAAAGTTACAGCAAGGTATTTTGTATTGTTTGTGCCTATTGTGAATGCTGTTGTCTCCCTAACTTCTTTTCAGTCAGTTTATTATATGCATAAAGGAGGGGCACTGATTTATTTGAGTTAATTTTATATCCAGCCAGCTTGCTGAAGGTGTTTTCTAGCTGTAGGAGTTCTCTGGTAAAAACTTTCTGGGTAACTTATGTATGCTATATTATCACCTGTGAAAAGTGATACTTTGATGTATTATTTTCAAATTTTTATTCCCTTGATCTCCTTTAGCTGCCCTGTTGCTCTAACCTAGGAGTTCAAATACTATATTGAAGAGCTAAATAAGAGTGGACCATCTTGTCTTATCTCTGAATTTAGTGTACTTGCTTTAAGTTTCTCTCCATTTTATTTGATGTTAGCTATTGGCTTGCTGTATATTACCATTATTGTGTTTAGTTATGTGTCTCTTATCCCTGAACCTTCCACTACTTTTAACATGAAGAGTATTAGAATTTTATCAAAGGCTTTTCAGCATCTAAAGAGATGATCATGTTGTTTTACCCCCAGCTTGTTTATATAAGGTATTACATTTGCCAACTTTCATATATCAAACCACTGCTGCCTCCCAGGTATAAAGCCTACTTCAACATGATAGATGATGTCTTTGATGCATTTTAGAATTCAGTTCGTGAAGTGGTTTTTTTTTTTTTTTCTTTTTTTTCTTTTTCTTTAGCATTTTTGCGTCAACATTCATAAGGGACTTAGTCTGAAATTCTCTTTCTTTGTTGAGTTTTTGGGTGGTTTATCAGGGTGACTATGGTCTCATAGGATGAGTTTGGCTTTCTTCTGTTTCCATTTTGTGGAATATTTGAGAGGTATTGGTGCTAGCATTTCTTTGCAAATCCAATAGTCTACTGTGCTAAAACTATCTGGCCCTGGGTTTTGTTGTTTGGTTGGGAGACTATTCATGACTTTTTCAGGGCTTATAGGACTATTTATACCATTTATCTGATCTTGATTTAACTTTGGTAAGTAGAATTCATCATGAAAATCACCCATTTCATTTAGATTTTCTAATTTTGTAGAGTACATGCTTTTGAAGTAAGACCTAATGAATTTTTTAATTTCCTCAGTTTCTGTGATTATTTTCTCTTTTTCATTTCTGATTTTGTTTTGTTAATTTGGATACCATCTATCTGCCTTTTAGTTAGTTTGGATATGTGTTTTTCCATCTTGTTGATTTTCTCAAAAAAACAAAACATACATACAAAAACAACCACAGCTTTTAGTTTCATTGATTTGTTGTATTGTTCTCTTTGTTTCTAAATTATTGACTACAGTCATGATTTTCATTATTTCTTGCCATTTGCACCTCCAAGGTATGTTTGCTTATTTTTTTCCTCCTACAGATTTTAGGGGTATTTTTAAATTGCTAGTATGAAATCTCTCCAATTTCTTCACGAGGGCACTTAGTACTATGAACTTTCCTCTGAGCACTGCTTTCCTAGTGTACTATATATTTGAGTTTGTTATGTCGTCATTTTTATTGAATCCTAGAAAGTCTTTAAATTTTTTTCTTTATTTCTTTTGTAACTCAGTGATCACTGAGTAGAGAGTTGTTCATTTTCTATGAGTTGGTCAGTTTCCTGTTGTTTCTGTTGTCCTTGAGGTCCAGGTTTATTCCACCGTAGATTCCAAAGAGTTATTTAAATTTTCTGTTTTTTTAATTATTGGGTATTTATTTCTTTTACATTTTCAATTCTATCCCAAAAGTCCCCCACACCCTCCCACACTCACTCCCCCAACCACCCACTCCCACCTCTTGGCCATGGCATTCCCCTGTACTGAGGCATATGAAGTCTGCACGACCAATGGGCCTCTCTTTCTACTGATGGCAGACCAGGCCATCTTCTGATACATATGCAGCTAGAGACACGAGCTCTGGGGGGCTACTGGTTAGTTCATATTATTGTTCTACCTATAGACTTGCAGATGCCCCCAGCTCCCTGGGTACTTCCTCCAGCTCCTCCATTGGGGGCCCTGTGATCAATCCAATAGCTGACCATGAGCATCCACTTCTATGTTTGCTAGGCCCTGGCATAGTCTCACAAAAGACAGCTATATCAGGGTCTTTTCAGCAAAATCTTGCTAGTGTATGCAATGGTATCAGCGTTTGGAGGCTGATTATGGGATGGATCTCTGGGTATGACAACCTCTAGATGATCAATCTTTTCATCTCAGCTCCATACTTTGTCTCTGTAGCTCCTTCCATGGGTGCCTTGCTCCCAATTCCATGAAGGGGCAAAATATCCACAACTTGGTCTTCGTTCTTCCCAAGCTTCATGTGTTTCGCAAATTGTATCTTATATCTTGGGTATCCTAAGTTTCTGGGTTAATATCCACTTATCAGTGAGTACATATCATATGAGTTCTTTTGTAATTGAGTTACCTCACTCAGGATGATACCTTCCAGGTCCATCCATTTGCCTAGGAAGTTCATAAATTCATTCTTTTTAATAGCTGAGTAGTACTCCATTGTGTAAATGTACCACATTTTCTGTATTCATTCCTTTGTTGAGGGACATCTGGGTTCTTTCCAGCTTCTGGCTATTATAAATAAGGCTGCTATGAACATAGTGGAGAATGTGTCCTTCTTTCTGGTTGGAACATCTTCTGGAAATATGCCCAGGAGAGGTATTGCTGGATCCTCCAGTAGTACTATGTCCAATTTTTTGAGAATCGCCAGACAGATTTCCAGAGTGGTTGTACAAGCTTGCAATCCCACCAATAATGGAGGAGTGTTCGTCTTTCTCCACATCCTTGCCAGCATCTGCTGTCACCTGAAATTTTGATCTTAGCCCTTCTGACTGGTGTGAGGTGGAATCTCAGGATTGTTTTGATTTGCATTTCCCTGATGATTAAGGATGTTGAACAGTTTTTTTCAGGTGCTTCTCAGCCCTTCTGTATTCCTCAGGTGAGAATTCTTTGTTTAGCTCTGAGCCCCATTTTTTAATTGGGTTATTCGATTTTCTGGAGTCCACCCTCTTGAGTTCTTTATATATATTGGATATTAGTCCCCTATCTGATTTAGGATAGATAAAGATCCTTTTCCAATCTGTTGGTGGCCTTTTTGTATTATTGATGGTGTTTTTTGCCTTACAGAACCTTTGCAATTTTATGAGGTCCCATTTGTTGATTCTCGATCTTACAGCACAAGCCATTGCTGATCTGTTCAGGAATTTCCCCCTGTGCTCATATCTTCGAGGCTTTTCCCCACTTTCTCCTCTATAATTTTCAGTGTCTCTGGTTTTATCTGGAGTTCCTTAATCCACTTCGATTTGACCTTTGTACAAGGAGATAGGAATGGATCAATTCTCATTCTTCTACATGATAACTGCCAGTTGTGTCAGCACCATTTGTTGAAAATGTTGTGTTTTTTCCACGGGATGGTTTTAGCTCCCTTGAAACTTCATACTCATTAAAGGTAAAATCCTCCAAGAAGAACTCTCAATTGTGCATATCTTTGCTCCAAATACAAGGGCAGCCACATTCATCAAAGAAACTTTAGTAAAGCTCAAAGCACACATTGCAGCTCACACAATCATAGTGGGAGACTTCAACACACCACTTTCATCAATGGACAGATCATGGAAACAGAAACTAAACAGGGACACAGTGAAACTAACAGAAGTTATGAAACAAATGGATTTAACAGATATCTACAGAACATTTTATCCTAAAACAAAAGGATATACCTTCTTCTCAGCACCTCATGGTACCTTCATCAAAATTGACCAATATTGAAATTGTCCCATGCATCCTATCAGATAACCATGGACTAAGGCTGATCTTCAATAACAGCATAAATAATAGAAAGCCAACATTCACGTGGACATTGAACAACATTCTACTCAATGATACCTTTGTCAAAGATGAAATAAAGAAAGAAATTAAAGACTTTTTAGAGTTTAATCAAAATGAAGCCACAACATATCCAAAGACGAAGTCCTAAGAAGAAAACTCATAGCCCTAAGTGCCTCCCAAAAGAAACTACAGAGAGCATACACTAGCAGTCTGACAGTACACCTAGAAACTCTAGAGTGAAAGGAAGAAAATTCACCCAAGAGGAGTAGAGAGCAGGAAATAATCAAACTTAGGGCTGAAATCAACCAAGTAGAAACAAAAAGAAGTATTCAAAGAATCAACTAAACCAGGAGCTGGTTCTTTGAGAAAATCAACAAGATAGATAAACCCTTAGCCAGAATAACTAGAGGGCACAGGGACAGTATCCTAATTAACAAAATCAGAAATGAAAAAGGAGACATAACAACAGATCCTAAGGAAATCCAAAACATCATCAGATCCCTCTACAAAAGGCTATACTCAACAAAACTGGAAAACTGGATGAAACAGACAACTTCCTAGACAGATACCAGGTACAAAATTAAATCAGGATCAGATTAATGGTCTTAACATCCCATTTCCCCTAAAGAAATATAAGCAGTAATTTATAGTGCCCCAACCAAAAACAAAAGCCCAGGGCCAGATGGGTTTAGTGTGGAGTTCTATCAGACCTTCAAAGAAGACCTAATTCCAACTGTCTTCAAACTATTCCACAAAATAATAACAGAAGGTACTCTACCCAATTCATTATATGATGCCACAATTACTCTGATACCTATACCAAACAAAGATTCAACAAAGGAAGAGAACTTCAGACCATATTCCCTTAAGAACATCATTGCAAAAATACTCAATAAAATCCTTGCAGACCAAATCCAAGAACACATCAAAATGATCATCCACCATAACCAAGTAGGCTTCATCCCAGAGATGCAGGGATGGTTTAATATAAGGAAATCCATCAATGTAATCCACTATATAAACAAACTCAAAGACAAAAACCATATGATCATCTCTTTAGATGCTGAGAAAGCATTTGAAAAAATCCAACACCCTTTCATGACAAAAGTCATGGAAAGATCAGGAATTCAAGGTCCATACCTAAATATAATAAAAGCAATATAGAGCAAACAAGTAGCCAACGTCAAACTAAATGGAGAGAAACTTGAAACAATCCCACTAAAGTCAGGGACTAGACAAGGCTGCCCACTTTCTCCCTATCTATTCAATATAGTATTTGAAGTCCTAGCCAGAGCAATTCAACAACAAAAGGATATCCAGTGGATACAAATTGGAAAGGAAGACATCAAAATATCACTATTTGTAGATGATATGATAGTATATATACGTGACCCTAAAAATTTCACCAGAAAACTCCTAAACCTAATAAAAACTTCAATGCAGTAGCTGGATATAAAACTAACTCAAAAAAATCAGTGGCCTTTCTCTACACAAAGGATAAGCAGGCTGAGAAAGAAATTAGGGAAACAACACCCTTCTCAATAGTCACAAATAATATAAAATACCTTGGCATGACTCTAACTAAGGAAGTGAAAGATCTGTATGACAAGAAATTTAAGTCTCTGAAGAAAGAAATTGAAGAAGATCTCAGAAGATGGAAAGATCTCCCATTCTCATGGTTTGGCAGGATTAATATAGTAAAAATTGCTATCCTGCCAAAAGCAATCTACAGACTCAATGCAATTCCCATCAAAATTCCAACTCAATCCTTCACTGAGGTAGAAAGGGAAATTTGCAAATTCTTCTGGAAAAATAAAAAACCTAAGATAGCAAAAACTATTCTCAACAATAAAAGAACCTCTAGTAGAATCACCATGCCTGACATTAAACTGTACTAGTGAGTAATTGTGATAAAAACTGCATGGTACTGGAACAGAGACAGACAGATAGATCAATGGAATAGAATTGAAGACCCAGAAATGAACCCACACACCTATGGTCACTTGATCTTTGACAAGGGAGTTAGAACCATCCAGTGGAAAACAGACAGCATTTTCAACAATTTGTGCTAGCACAACTGGCTGTTATCATGTAGAAGAATGCGAATTGATTTATTCTCATCTCCTTGTACAAAGCTCAAATCTAAGTGGATCAGAGAACTCCACATAAAACCAGAGACACTGAAATTTATAGGTGAGAAAGTGGGAAAAACCTTCGAAGATATGGGCACAGGGGAAAAAATTCCTAAACAGAGCAGCAATGGCCTGTGCTGTAAGATAAAGAATCGAGAAATGGGACCACTTAAAATTGCAAAGCTTCTGTAGGGCAAAAGATACTGTCAATGAGCAAAAAGGCCACCAATAGATTGGGAAAGGATTTTTACCTATACTAAATCAGATAGGGGACTAATATCCAATATATACAAAGAGCTCAAGAACCTGAACACCAGAAATTCAAATAACCTCATTAAAAAATATGGTACAGAGCTAACAAAGAATTCTCAACTGAGGAATACCAAAGGGCTGAGAAGCACCTGAAAAAATGTTCAGCATCCTTAATCATCAGGGAAATGCAAATCAAAATAGCCCTGAGATTCCTCCTCATACCAGTCAGTATGGCTAAGATCAAAATTTCAGGTGACAGCAGATGCTGGCAAGGATGTGGAGAAAGAGGAACACTCCTCCATTGATGGTGGGATTGCAAACTGGTACAACCACTCTGGAAATCAATCTGGCGGTTCCTCAGAATACTGGACACCGCACTACCGGTTGATCCAGCTATACCTCTCCTTGGCTATCCCAAAAGTCCCCCATACCCTCCCCCTGCCCTGCTCCCATCCCAGAAGATGTTGCAACTGGTAATAAGGACACATGCTCCACTGTGTTCATAGCAGCCCTATTTATAATAGCCAGAAGCTGGAAAGAACCTAGATGTCCCTAAACAGAGTAATGGATACAGAAAATGTGGTACATTTATACAATGGAGTACTACTCAGCTATTAAAAAATATGAATTTATGAAATTCTTGGGCAAATGGGTTTATCTGGAGGATATCATCCAGAGTGAGGTAACTCAATTACAAAAGAAGTCACGGTATATGCATTCACTGATAAGTGGATATTAGCCCAGAAACCTAGAATACCCAAGATACAACTTCCCAAGCACAAGAAAATCAAGAAGGAAGACCAACACGTGGATATTTTGTTCCTCCCTAGAATATGGAATAAAATATCCATGGAAGGAGTTGCAGAGACACAGTTTGGAGCTAGGAAGAAATGATGGACCATCTAGAGACTGCCCCACCCGGGGATCAATCCCATAATCATCCACCAAACGAAGACACTATTGCGTATGCAGTCAAGATTTTGGTGAAAGGACCCTGATACAGCTGTCTCCTGTGAGGCTTTGCCAGTGCCTGGCAAATACAGAATTGGAAGCTCACAGTCGTCTATAGGATAGAACACAGGGCCCCCAAATATAGGAGCTAGGGAAAGTACCCAAGAGCTGAAGGGGTCTGAAACCCTATAGGTGGAACAACAATATGAACTAATCAGTAACCCCAGAGCTCATGTCTCTAGCTGCATATGTAGCAGAAGATGGCCTAGTCAGCTATCATTGGGAAGAGAGGCCCCTTGGTCTAGCAAAGTTTATATGCCTCAGTACAGGGGAATGCCAGGGCCAAGAAGTGGGAGTGATTGGGTATGGGAGCAGGGCAGGGGGAAGGTATGGGGGACTTTTGGGATAGCATTTGAAATGTAAATGAAGAAAATATCTAATAAAAATTAGAAAATAAGTAAAGAAAGAAAAAAAATGCTGTCTTTTTTTCACTGGATGGTTTTAACTCCTTTGTCCAAGATAAAATGACCACAGATGTGTGGGTTTATTGCTGGATCTTCCTTCACTTCTATTCCATTGATCTACCTGCCTGTCACTGTATCAATACCACGCAATTCCCCCCACCGCTCCCCCCCCCCCCCACTGGTGCTCAGTAGTACAGTTTGACGTCAGTGATGGTAAGAGAAGTTCTTTTATTGTTGAGATTCAGTTTTGCTATTCTGGATGTTTTTGTTATTCCAGATGAGCTTTCAGATTGCTGTTTCTCACTCTGCAAAGAATTGCATTGGAATTTTGATGGGCATTCCATTGAATTTTTAGTTTGCTTTTGGCAATATGACAATTTTTGGTATATTAATGCTACCAATCCATGAGCATAGGAATTCTTTCAATCTTCTGAGATCCTCCTCGAATTCTTTCTTCAGAGATTGGAGTTCTTGTCATACAGATCTTTCACTTGCTTAGTTAGACTCACACCAAGATATTTTATATTATTTGTGACTATTGTGAATGGTGTTGTTTTCCTAATTTATTTCTCAGCCTGTGTATCATTTGAGTAGAGGAAGGCCACTGATTTATTTTAGTTAATTTTTTATTCAGCCACTTTGCTGAAATTATTTATCAGGTTTAGGGGTTCTCTGTTGAAATTTTTGGGATCATTTAAGTATGCTATCATATCATCTGTAAATAGTGATATTTTTACTTCCTCCTTTCCAATTTGTATCCATTTGACCTCCTTTGTTGTCTGGCTAGGACTTCGAGTACTATATAGGAGAGAGTAGACAGCCTTATTTAGTTCCTGATTTTAGTGGGATTGTTTCAAGTTTCTCTCCATTTAGGTTTATATTGGCTGCTGGTTTGCTCTACTTACTGGTTTGCTGCTCTTACTATGTTTAGGTATGGGCCTTGAATTCCTGATCTTTCCATAACTTTTATCATGAAGGTCTGTTCGATTTTGTCAAATGCTTTCTCAGCATCTAATGAGATGATCATGTAGATTTTGTCTTTGGGTTTGTCTGTATAGTGGATTACATCAATGGATTTCCATATATTGAGCCATCCCTGCATCCCTGGGATTAATCTACTTGATCATAATGGATGATCATTTTGTTGTGTTCTTAGATTCGGTATGTGAGAATTTTATTGAGTATTTTTGCATTGATATTCATAAGGGAAAATTGGTCTGAAATTCTCTTTCTTTGTTGGGTCTTTATGTGGTTTAGGTATCAGAGTATTAGTGGCTTCATAGAATGAATTGGGTAGAGTACCTTCTGTTTCTATTCTGTGGAACAGTTTGAAGAGTACTGGTATTAGGTTTTCTTTGATGGTCTGATAGAATTCTGCAGTAAACCCATCTGGTGTTGGAAATTTTTTTTAGTTGCGAGATTATTAATGACTGCTATTTCTTTCCTGATTATGATACTGCTTAGATTGTTTATCTGATCCTGATTTAACTTTGGCATTTTGTATCTGTCTCAAAAATTGTCCATTTCATTCAGATTTTCCAGTTTTGTTGAGTGTAGGCTTTTGTAGTATGATCTGATGATTTTTTGTATTCCCTTGGTTTCCATTGTTATTTCTCCCTTTTCATTTTTGATTTTGTTGATTTGGATACTGTCTCTGTTCCCTCTGGTTATTTTGGCTAAGGGTTTACATATTTTGTTGATTTTCTCAAAGAACCAGCTTCTTCTTTGGTTGATTCTTTGTACAGTCCTTTTTTTTTTTTCTGCTTGGTTGATTTCAGCACTGCATTTGATTATTTCTTGCCTTCTACTTCTTTTGGGTCTATTTGGTTTTTTTTGTTCTGGACCTTTCAGTTGTGCTGCCAGTCTTCTAGTGCATGATCTCTCCAGTTTCTTTTTGGAGGCAGTCAGAGCTATGAGTTTTCCTCTTTCATTGTGTCCCATAAGTTTAGGTCTGTTGTGTCTTCATTTTCATTAAATTCTAAAAAGTTTTGTAATTTCTTTCATTATTTCTTCCTTAACAAAGTTATTAAGTAAAGTGTTCTTCAACTCCCATGTATATATGGGCTTTCTATTATTTTTGTTGTTATTGAACACCAGCCTTAGTCCGTGATGATCTAATACCATGAATGGGATTACTTTAATCTTCTTGTATCTGTTGATGTGTTTTTTGTGACTGATTATATGGTCAGTTTTGAAGAATGCACAGTGAGGTGCTGAGAAGAAGGCATATTCTTTTGTTTTAGGATGAAATATTCTATAGATATCTGTTAAATCCGTTTGGTTCATAACTTTTGCTAGTTTTACTGGGTCTCTGTTTAGTTTCTGTTTTCATGATCTATACATTGATGAGAGTGGGATGTTGAAGTCTCCCACTATTATTGTATGAGGTACAATGTGTGTTTTGTGCTTTAGTAAAGTTTCTTATGTGAATGTGAGTGTCTTTGCATTTGAAGCATAGATGTTCAGAATTTAAATTTAATCTTGTTATATTTTATGAGCATGAAGTGTCTTTCCTTATCTTTTTTGATAACATTAGGTTGAAAGTCAATTTTATTTGATATTAGAATGGCTACTCCAGGTTGTTTCTTGGGAACATTTGCTTGGAAAATTGTTTACCAGCCTTTTATTCTGAGGCTTTGTCAACTGAGGTGGGTTTCCTGTAGACAGAAAAATGTTGGGTCTTGTTTCCGTATCCAGTCTGTTAGTACATTTCTTTTTATTGAGGGAATTGAGTCCATTGATATTAAGAGATGTTAAGGAAAAGTGATTGCTGCTTCCTGTTATTTTTGTTGTTAGAGGTGGAGTTATATTTATGTGGCTATCTTCTTTTTGGTTTGTTAAAAGAAGATTATTGTCTTATTGTCTTGATATTTCTTTTGTATAGTTTCCCTCCTTGTGATGGATTTTCCATCTATTATCCTTTGTAGGGCTGGATTTGTGGAAAAAATATTGTGTAAATTTGTTTTTTTAATGGAATATCTTGTTTTCTTCATATATGGTAATTTAGAGTTTGTTGGGTACAGTAGACTGGGCTGTCATTTGTGTTCTCTTAGGGTCTGTATGACATCTGCCCAGGATCTTCTGACTTTCATAGTCACTGGTGAGAAGTCTGGTGTAATTCTAATAGGCCTGCATTTATATGTTACTTGACCTTCTTCCCTTACTGCTTTTAATATTCTATCTTTATTTAGTGCATTTGCTGTTCTGATTATTATGTGATAGGACCAATTTCTTTTTTTTAGTCCAGTCTATTTGTAGTTCTGTAGGTTTCTTGTATGGTCATGGGCATCTTTTTCTTTAGGTTATGGAAGTTTTCTTCTTTAATTTTGTTGAATATATTTACTGGCCCTTTAACTTGGAAATCTTCACTCTCTTCTATACCCATTATCCTTAGGTTTGGTCTTCTCATTGTCCTGGATTTCCTGGATGTTTTGGGTTAGGAGCTTTTTGCATTTTGCATTTTCTTTGACTGTTATGTCAACATTTTCTATGGTACCTTCTGTACCTGAGATTCTCTCTTCTATCTCTTTTATTCTGTTGGTTATGCTTACATCTATGACTCCTGATCTCTTTCCTAGGTTTTCTATCTCCAGAGTTGTTTCCATTTGTGATTTCTTTATTGTTCCTACTTCCATTTCTTATATGCTTGATGGGTTTGTTGAATTCCTTCACCTTTTTGGTTTTGTTTTACTGTAATTGTTTAAGGGTTTTTGAGTTTCCTCTTTAAGTGTTTCTACCTGTTAACCTGTGTTCTCTTGTATTCCTTTAGAGGAGTTATTTATGTCCTTCTTAAAGTCAGTCCTCTATCATCATCATGAGATGTAATTTTAAATCAGAGACTTGCTTTTCCAGTGTGTTGGGTTATTCAGGACTTGCTGTTATGGGAGAACTGGGTTCTAATGGTGCCATGTAGCCTTTTTGTTTCTAACATTCTTGTACTTGCCTTTCACCATCTGGTTATCTTTGGTGTTAGCTGGTCTTGTTGTTTTTGGCTTGAGCTTCACCGTCCTGTGGGCCTGTAAACCTGTGCTAACACTCCCTAGTTACCAGCTCTTCCCTAGCATGACCTGTACACAGAGGGCTGCTGAATAGTCCCAGATCTTGGGTGCAGATGGTAGCCAGTATGACCCTGTCCTAGCTGCTATACCACTCCTGCAACCTGTGTGCTCCTGGCTGGTAGAGCCTTAGACAGTCACTTGAGAGAAAATGGCGATCTCACCTCCAAACTGGGAGTCAGAGAACTACCTGGAGACCAGCTCTCCCCTTTCATGATCCATGCATAGAGGGCTGCAGAACAGCTCCAGCTCCTGGGTGCAGATTAAAGTCTCTGTTCTTATGCCAGTATTGTGTTGTGCTGTTTTTTTTTTTTTTTTTTTTTTACTCCAGTAGCTCTGTAATGAAACTTGAAATCTGGGATGGTGCTTCCTCCAGCAGTTCTTTTATTAATCATAATTGTTTTAGGCATCTTTTCTTCTCTCTCTCTCTCTCTCTCTCTCTCTCTCTCTCTCTCTCTCTCTGTGTGTGTGTGTGTGTTGAGTACTTCCATATGAAGTTGAAAATAGTTTTTCAATTCTGTGAAGAATGTTATTGAAATTTTCATGAGGATTGCATTGAATTTGTAGATTGATTTTGGTAATATTACCATTTAAATAATATTAATATAACCAATATATGAACATGAGAGGTCTTACCATCTTTTGCTTCCTTCTTCAACTTCATTTTCCAATGTGTTAACATTTTTATTTTGAAAATGTTTCACTATACTTGGATAGAGTTTTTCCAATAATTTTTATTTGTTGTGTGTGAGGAAATTGTTTAAGTTATTGTTTCCCTGATTTTTTTCTTAGTCTATTTGTTATTTATGTATAGGAAGGTTACTGTTTTTTAAGTGATAATTTTGTAATTTACTACTTTTCTGTTAGGTTTTTATCATGTATAGAAATTACTTGATGGGCTAGGTCAGAGCAGCCTACCAGTTTGTTTCTGTCTAAAAGAACTGCAGGGACAGAAATGTAAATAACATGGAGGGTCTAAGGGAGGATGCTTGAATCTTAGAAGGAGAAATAAAATAGACATTGGAGGTGAATGGAGGGAAGGAACTGGATGGGAGAGGAGGAGAGGAATGGAATTGATGCCTGGGCAGAGCTTCTCTGGCACAAACCTGAGACTTGGCATGGAGGCGGCTCATGAGGTGAGCCTAGCTCAGACTCTTAGCAACTGGGGATATGGAGACTGATGTTGCCACCTTCTGTAGCCAGGAGGGAATTACAGTAGAAGGAGGGGAACACAAACCCACTCACAAAATCTTCAACCCAAAATTTGTCCTTCCTACTAGATATTCAGTAGTGAAGATGGAATAGATTAAGGGAGTGGCCTAGCCACCACTTTTCCAACTTGAGAGCCATCTAACGGGACAGAGCTAACTCCTGACATTATTTATCATATTCTGCTCTGCTTGCAGACAGAAGCCTAGCCTGTCTCTTGCAAGGTTTACTCCAATAGTTGATAGAATCAGATGCAGAGTCCCACAGCCAAACATTAAGCAGAGCACTGGGAATCTTGTGGAAGAGTGGTGAATAATATTGAGTGAGCTGGAGACATCAAAGATAAAACAGGAAGACCTGCAGAGTCAACTAATCTGTGCCCATGTGGGTTCACAGAGACTAAACCACAAATCAAAGAGCATGCAGTGGCTGCCTACACAGCTGTAGTAAGTGTGAAGCTTGCTCTTTTAACAATTGGAGCAGAGGCTGTCTTTGATTCTGTTGCCTGTCTTTGGATCCCCCTTTCCTAGTTGGACTGCCTTGTTGGGCCTCAGTGGGAGAGGATGCACCTATTCCATGCTGCAACTTGATAGTTAGGGGTGGCTCATGTAGACTTCCCCTTCTCTGAAAAAAAGGGCAGGGTTTATCTGAAGAAGGAGTTTGTCAGGGTGGGACTGGGAGGAGAGGAGGGAGGGGGTTGTAGTCAGGATGAAAAGTAAATATCTAAATAAATTAATGAAGAAAACAAGAACTACACTGAGCTAAGAGCCATCTGTGTTGGTACTCAAAGTTTTTTTTTAATTTCACTAAAATGTATTTTTTTTTCTGTATTTTATCACTTTATTTTCTTACCACCCTTATACATTATTATTATTATTATTATTATTATTATTATTATTATTATTATTATTAATTGTATCCTAATGTGAAAGAGAAAGTAAGGGTATGTGTTTTCTTTGGTGGGGAGTAAGGAGAATCTTGGATGAGCTGGAGCAGGGGAAACTGTAATTGGAAATTACTGTATAAAATATATTTTCAATGTAAAAAAAGAAGGAATTAAAAAACATTTCCTCAAAACCATTTTGTTAATATTCAATGATAAGTTTTATATATAAATAGTATATCTGGTACATATAAATTCTTGAATTTGAACTTAAATTTAATGATGAGGCATGATGGAAACAGCCATGATTTTGGGATGTTGGCCACAGAAAAAAAATTTTTTATTTGTATTTTTTTACTTAGATTATTTTTCCCCACATTTTTATTAGATATTTTCTTCATTTACATATCAAATGCTATCCCAAAAGTCCCCTATACCCTCACCCCACCTTGCTCCCCTACCCACTCACTCCCACTTCTTGGCCCTGGCATTCCCCTGTACTGGGGCATATAAACTTTGCAATACCAAGGGGCCTCTTTTCCCAGTGATGGCCGACTAGGCCATCTTCTGCTACATATGCAGCTAGAGACATGAGCTCTGGGGTTACTGATTAGTTCATATTGTTGTTCCACCTATAGGGTTTCAGACCCCTTCAGCTCTTGGGTACTTTCTCTAGCTCCTGTATTTGGGGACCTCGTGTTCCATCCTATAGCTGACTGTGAGCATCCACTTCTGTATTTGCCA
The DNA here is from genome assembly GCF_978045245.1 of Mus caroli. Classification (NCBI taxonomy): domain Eukaryota; kingdom Metazoa; phylum Chordata; class Mammalia; order Rodentia; family Muridae; genus Mus; species Mus caroli. Next base: position 139,428,613 of record NW_028227258.1, on the reverse strand, counting down.
GACACTGGCAAAATACACTCCTCACAGGAGACAGCTATATCAAAGTCCCTTCAGCAAAATCTTGCTGGAAATTTATGTGTCAGTAATGATACTGATTTAGACCTCCAGCCATTTGTCTGGAAGTCAGAATCTGTAGGAAATGGAACTTGGACTGCATGTTGTGGGAAAAGCTTGGCTGCATACCTAAATGTATGTTTTCATTCATAAATTATTGGATGTCTATCCCTAACCTCACCTAGGCTGCAAACCTCATGAATTTTACAATGTTTATTTTTGTATACCATAGTGTCTTGGGACATAGCAAATCCAGTCTATTAAAACCATAAATTTTTATCAAATGAAAACAAAACAAAACAAACAAATCCAAGAAACAACTATGCTGAAAGACATCTCACAGCAGTCAAAATTATTGTCACCAAGAAATCAAAAGCAGCAAATGCTGCTGAGCATGTGAAGTAAGTGGAATGTTGTAGATTACGGGTAGGCATGTGAACAGGTACAGCCATTCTAGAAGCCAGCTGAGATATTTCTCAGAAACAAATAAAATAAAAGTTGCCAACCAATTGTGAATCTCTTGACTCCATATCCAGGGAAACATAAGTCAACATTTTACAGAGATACTTATACACCCATGCTTATTGCTGTTCTTTTCACAACAGCCAAACTACAGAGCCAGCCTAAAAGCTCAGCACCAGATGAATAGGCAAAGAAAATACATTTCACCTGCACAATAGTTTCTTATTCTTCTGTAAAGAAGAATGTAATTATGACACGAGAAGGAAAGTAGGTGAAATTAAAGATCGTGGTGCTAAGTGAACTAAGCCAGTTTCAGAAAGGGAAATATCACATGTCTCCACTTGTATGTGTAACCTAGGTTTATATTTACATATACATGTATAAGACTTGAAGGCAGAGAAATGAGAAAAGAGGAAAGACAGAGGTCCAAAGGTGAATGGGGAAAAAATGGCAGATTTGTGACTCTGCAGCATGAAAGTAGGAGGGAGTATTTGAGGCAGAAAGTGAATCAGCAGGGAAGGCTAAATGGGACAATGCTGAGGTGAATAAGAGCAAAGTATGATAATGCATACACACAGACACACACATACACACACACATGCATACACATGCACACACATACGCTCATATAACCACACATATAAAAATGTAACAGTGAAACCCATTATGTTAACTAGTTATTTGTATTTTAATTTTTATACTCTATATTAAATATATTAATATGATTCATATATAATTTATATTAAATTTATATTGTTATAAGCAAGTGCAAGAAAATAGAAGACTGAGAAAACTTCTTAGGGGTTGTAAGAGAAAAATGTAAAGAATATGATACACTAATCCTTAGTATCACCTCTGCATAAAAGAAGCTCTGCTGCATTTCCTCTCAGCATCTTCTCTTCTACAGTGAACTATATATTTTTTGGGGGTGGGTTATGATTTTCACACTATACAGTCTGTTCTCCATGGCTCAACTGATATAGCTATTCCCTGATCCATGTCTTCATTTGCTGTCAAAATTTTCATAGCTCTCATATATTGTGTTTTGATGTTTTGTTTTCTCATGGATCATATTAAAAATTACAAAACTTTTGCCTCCAAGTTTATTTTATATATTAAAATTAGTAATTACTTTTTGTCATATATACTTATATATACACATATATACAAACATATATATATATACAAACACATATAAATATATACATATACATCATATACATATATGTGCTTGTGTGTGTGTGTACATATGCACGCACATAAAATATATACTCATGCTGAGGTTAGAGGTCAGTGTCAGTGTCTTCCTCAATTACTCATTACCTTATTGTTTTGAACTAAGGCTTTTCATAGAATGTATGCTTTTAAATTCCTTTATCCTAGCTAGTCAGCAAGTACCAGGGAGTTTTCTGTCTATATCAAAGCACTAGAATTCTAGGCATGAGCTATCCCAGACTTCCACCCATATCCTGGGGTTTAAAATTCAGGTTTTCATGATTTTTCCCCATTTTTATTAGATATTTTCTTTATTTACATTTAAAATGATATCCCCTGTCCTAGTTTCCTCTCCAAAACTCCCCTATCCCCTCTCCACTCCCGCTGCTCCCCAAACCACCCACTCATACATCATACATGACAAGCATTTTACTGACTGAGTTGCTAAATTAATATTGTTGTCTGTGATGCTGTTTTCCCTACTTAAAGATAATATATTTTTGGTGTTGGGATGATTACTTCCTGTCTCCTATCTACCCCAGCTTGACCCTGGAGACTTAGAAGAAAAAGACATTAAAGGAAAGGACAAAGACAAAGTATTCCTGTTTGAAGAAGGTATGAGCACATATTTAGAAGACTCTAAAGACTCCTAGATCTGCTCAGCAGATTCAGCAACATAGCAGACAAAATAGCAATAGGTGCAAACCAACAGTAAAGGTGTTGAAGGGCAAGAAATGTTCTTATTTTGGGGATAAAAAACAAGATCAGTTTTTGTGATTTGGATATTTACATGGATTGTGTATGAAGTCATCTTGAAAGGGCTCACATGATATACACTTGGTGCTTATCTGTTATATCTTATTGAGGCATGGATTTTGGTATATATTGTAATGCTAAATGCTGATCCCCAAAATGTGGTTACCCTCAGAAATGAGAGTAGCCTCACATACATCAAGTAATGCAATATGTCCTTGTTCCTTAATTTTAAAATACTGGTTGTATAACGATGTTAACAGTCTATCTGGAGAGAAGAGAGGTAGGTGGTGTTTCTGTTCCCAGGCTTGGGGTCAGAAGAGAACCACCAAGTAGGAGAAGAGAGAAGGTCCAGAGAGAAGACACCATTGGGGTAGGTGAGTCATGAAAATATGGCTATGAATGTTGGCCAATTAGAGTTAAGAGCTGCCCAGAGGGGTCATGGCAAGTTATAACCCGGGGCTATTGATGGGGAAGTAGATTCCAAGAGTTTAGATATCTGCCCAGCTGTAGGGAATTAAAACTTATTATAAATATAAAAATTTTGCGTCTTTTATCTGGGAACTGACTGATAAAGGTGGGATAGAATCCTCTGACTGAGATTAATGACTAATACAACAATATCTAATTCTTGATTGGTGGTTGGATAATGACAGTGCTAATTTCATCAGGGGGTCATTTATGCCTTTGAAAGTCCTAGCTATCATTGTGCTGTCTTTCTGCTTTCAGGCTTCCTCCATACTGACTGAGCCCTTTGAACCATTAGGGAAAATAGGTCTTTTATTCTTTAAGCTGTTTCTCTTGGGAATTTTGTCACAGTGATAATTTTCTATTAATGGGTATCTTGAATTTCAATTCTCACTATGGTTAAGTTACTCTTCAAAGACTGTACAATTATTAGGGAAAAAAAACCCTCCAGGACTTGGGATGAGAAAAGTTTTTAATTTCTTCCTGTTCATCCCTGTGTGTTTCACACTCTGACTTTTTGCCAACTGCTTTATTGTTTGGTCCTGCTGGGACACATAGGATAGTTGTAGGGTTACCCTAGCCTGAGTGTAAGACATTGGCAATTGATGGTACTTGTAATAATTTCAGACAAAGGATACAGTAGCTTGGTGTTTGGGCTTCCTAGTGTGAGCAATATTTCACACTAAACCAATATCTATGTCTCTAAATGCTGTCTTTATAGGACAGGCTTATTGACTGTATTTATTTCTTCATTCTGGCACAGCCCAGTATGACATACAGTTCTGGGTAAATCTGGTATCCAGTGTAGCAGTGTTGTGAGAAGGTGGCCTCTTTGAAAGAGATGTGAGAACCAGTCAGGGCATTGTTGCATCTAGACAAGAAAAAAAAATCTGTGACAGAAAATGCCAATGAGGATTGCTGTGAAAAGAAATGTGGAGAGACAGAAGAACCAATTGAGGGCACCAATGAATATTAGGACAGTGTCCTTTCTCAGAGATGTCTAGAAGAGAAAATGCAAAGCAAGGAGAACTGGCCAGAGGGCAGGAGCAAGACTGATGGGGAAGTCAGACAGCAAGGCAGAACTGTCTTGTTTACAAAGAAATTTAGCTCAATGGTAAAGAGTAATGACCAGATTGCCAAGATACAGCACAAGGGCTCCAGCCATGAAGAGGGGTACACGATCTGGAGTAAGGATCATAGTAGAGGGAATAAATAGAATCCCATCAAATCCAATCTAGTGCTGACATCACCCTAATTTTCCAGAAAAGTCACAGCTTCCAATTTCATGAAATTATTCTCTAACTGGGCCAAGGAAGCTTTGTTCTTCCCTTCTCTTGGGAGGAAATTTCTCTGAAATGACATCTCACTTTATTCTCGCAGAAAAATGTACTGAAGTCCCTAACTTGTTATTAGTGTCCCAGGCTTTCATGGAAGCAATTTATTTTCCCTTTAAACACTAAGGAAATAAACCCCAAGAAGAGTATGTAAGGTTTTGAACTAATTGCATCCTAAAACCATGCCAAATGTTTCCAGATGTGTCTATGAGCTGTGTAAATTCAATAAACCACCCTATGCTCATTAACAACAACACCTATTGTGCTGGTCAGGAAAATATTTGATCTTTTATTTTCATATTTCCTTTAGTTCTTTCTCTTATTTATCCTCATCCCATAGAGAAAGTCTGTCAGCATACATAGATGACACTAACTGCACAAGGGAATGCATGTAGGATGTGAAATGTCAGCAAGACCCTGGGTTTCTTGCTGATTGCAAAATAATTTGAGAAGAAAATTATAATTTCTTCTGGACAGATGCAGAAGTCCCAAGAAGTGTTTATCAATTCCTTCATTACCTATGATGTTAAAGAATCTATCCTCCCCCTTTTTATGACTTACAAGGAATGTACACACAGTGATATAATGGAGAGCAGAGGGCAGAGCGCTAGCAGTCCCAGAATCATGTGGTTCAGTGACTGATAACGTTGGTGATTTGACTTCAAATTCTCTAGTAAATGACATGGTGAGGCATATGATCAGGTAGATGACTCAAGTTACTATAAAACTCTTAACATTTTAATTTCATAAGGGAAATAATTTTTTCTGAGAACTATATGAATTTTTAAAGGAGACAATTACATATGAAGCATTCCTAACTGTGACAGTAAACTTTGTCATGTTTCTTCTAGACATGTTACAATAACAGGTATTGCATATTCACTTTTGGGAGCAAAAAGTGAAAGCCACAAACTGTAAAGTGAAATCAAAATAGCTCTCAGGGGCCCGAGTGTGTAATACTCAGTGGTAAACTTTAAAGGTTTATATCCAGGCATATAAGGTAGCTATGCTTCTCAAGTTTGAATAATGGATTAAAAAAATAAAATTCTAACATTTGGAGGATATTTTAGCTCCAGACAAGATGGTTTAGTTTACTCTTCTTTCTTTCATAAAATCATAGAATTCATGGAGAGTTGTTTGAGATTGTTAGAAACAAACAGCAACGAGAAAGGTCAAGATGAACAAGTACTACAGATTTGGTCTGGAAATCTCTGCATAGATTTTTGGTTGAAGGCATGGTCTCTAGGTGGGGACGTTATGCTGGTTTTTATTTTTAAATTTTGTGTGTGTGAGAGCATGTAGTCTCTCTCTCTCTCTCTCTCTCTCTCTCTGCATGCATGTGTGTATGTGTATATGTGTCAGTATTTGTGTAGGGGTTTATGTATATAAGTGATTACAAGAGTGAGTCAGGTCCTCCAGACTCACAAGCACATAGGTTCTAGGAACTGACTTAGGGTCTCAAGAAGAGCAGTATTTCCAATTTTCTGAGGAACCACTTAACTGATTTCCAGAGTGGTTGTACAGCTTTCAACCCCACCAGCAATGGTCCTCCTTCTCTATAACCTTGCCAGCTTCAGCTGAGTTTTTGATCTTAACCATTCTAACTTGTGTGAAGTGGAACTTCAGGGTTGTTTTGATTTGAATTTCCCTGATGACTAAGGATGTTGAACATGTCTTTATGTGTTTCTCAGCCATTTGGTATTCCTCGGTTGAGAATTCTTTTTTTAGCTCTGTACCCCATTTTTAAAATAAGGTTATTTGGTTCTCTGGAGTCTTACTTCTTGAGTTCTTTTTATATTGGATATTAGCCCTGTATCAGATGGAGGGTTGGTAAAGATCTTCTCCCAATCTGTTGGTTGCTGTTTTGTCCTACTGACAGTGTCTTTTGACTTACAGAAACTTTGCAATTTTATGAGGTCCCATTGCCAATTTTAGCTTGATCTTAGAGCATAAGCTATTGGTGTTCTGTTCAGGAAAATTTCCTCTGTGTCCATGTGCTCGAGGATCTTCTCTACTTTGTCTTCTATTAGTTTCAGTGTATCTGGTTTTATGTGGAGGACCCTGATTCTTTTGGCTTTGAGCTTTGTACAAGGAGATAAGAATGGATCCATTTGCATTCTTCTACATGCTAACATCCAGTTGAGCCAGCACCATTTGATGAAAATGCTGCCTTTTTTTCCCCCACTGGAAGGTTTTAGATCATTTGCCAAAGATCAAATCACCATAGGTATGTAGGTTCAGTTTTGGGTCTTCAATTCTATTCCATTGACCTACCTGCCTGTCACTGTACCTATACCATGCAGTTTTTATCACAGTTGCTCTGTAGTACCACTTGATGCCAGGGATGGTGATTTCCCCAGAAGTTTTTATTGTTGAGAATTTCTTTCAATATCCTAGGTTTTTTTTTTTCTTATTCTAGATGAATTTGCAAATTTCTCTTTCTCACTCTGTGAAGAATTGAGTTGGAATTTTAATGGGAATTACATTGAATCTGTAGATTGTTTTTGGTAAGATGGCGATTTTTACTATAATAATCCTACCAATCCATGACCATGGAAGATCTTTCCATCTTCTGAGATCTTCTTTGATTTTTTTTTTCTTCAGAGTCTTGAAGTTCTTATCATACTTTTACTTACTTAGTTAGAGTTACATCAAGGTATTTTATATTATTTGTCACTTTTGTGAAGGGTGTTGTTTCCATAATTTCTTTCTCAGCCTGTTTATTCTTTGTGTAGAGGAAAGGTACTGATTTGTTTGAGTTTGTTTTATATGTGGCCACATTGCTGAAGTTGCTTAGAGGGTTTAGGAGTTCTCTGGAAGAATTTTGGAGTCACTTAAGTATACTATCATATCCTTTGCAAGTAGTGATATTTTGAATTCTTCCTTTCTGAACTGTGTCCCTTCGATCTCCCTTTGTTGTCAAATTGCTGTAGCTAAGACTTCAAGTACTATATTGAATAGGTAGGGAGATAGTGGCCTGTCTTGTCCAGTCCCTGACTTTACAGGATCCACTAATATCACTCCTGGGCATATAACCAGAAGATGCTCCAACCTGTAATGAGGACACATGCTCCACTATGTTCATAGCAGCCTTATTTATAATAGCTTGGAGCTGGAAAGATCCAAAATGTCCATCAACAGAGAAATGGATACAGAAAATGTGATACATTTACACAATGGAGTACTACTCAGCTATTAAAAACAACGACTTTATGAAATTCTTAGGCAAATGGATGGAACTAGAAAATATCATCCTGAGTGAGGTAACCCAATCACAAAAGAACACACATGGTATACATTCACTGATAAGTGGATATTAGCACAGAAACTCAGAATACCTAAGACACAATTTGCAATCCACATGAAACACAAGAAGGAAGGCCAAAGTGTAGACACTTTGATCCTTCTTACAATGGGGAACAAAATACCCATGGAAGGAATTATAGAGACAAAGTGTAGAGCAGAGAGTGAAGGAATGACCATCCAGAGACTACCCCACTTGGGGATCCATTCCATATACAATCACCAAACCCAGACACTTTTGTGGATGTGAACAAGTGCTTGTTGAGAGAAGCCTGTTATAGCTGTCTTTTGAGAGGCTCCATCAGTGCCTCACAAATACAGTGGTGTATACTTCCAGCCTATCATTGGACTGAGCACAAGGTCCCCAATGAAGGAGCTAGAGAAAGGACCCAAAGAGTTGAAAGGGTTTGCAGTCCCATAAAAGGAACAACAATATAAACTAACCAGTATACCACAGAGCTCCCAGGGACTAAACCCCCAACCAAGAAGTACACATGGTGGGATGTATTGCTCCAGTTACATATGTAGCAGAGGACTGCCTAGTAGTTCATCAATGGGAGGAGAGGCCCTTGGTCCTGTGAAGGCTCTTTGCCCCAGTGTAGGGGAATGCCAGAGCCAAGAAGCAGAAGTGGGTGGGTTGGTGAGCAGGGGGAGGAGAGAGGGGATAGGAGGTTTTCGGAGGGGAAACCAGGAAAGGGAATAACATTTGAAATGTAAATAAAAAAGCAGTAGTCATAACCACTAAAGCAACCTCTGCAGCAGTCATGTGGGACATTTCATAGAAACTTCAGAAAATAGGAAATGGTGGTTATTATCTTAAAGGTATGTGTGGTCCAAGGGAGTCTCAGTCTTTCTGTCTCTGTCTGTCTGTCTCCTCTCTATTTCTCTCTTCTTTCTTCCCAACTCCCATTTTCTTGCTTCTCTAAGATTCAGCAGTGTTCTCTCCTCCTCTCTCTTACCATTCCATCTGGCAGTGGAGTGAAACTATGAGCCCAAATCTGCCTTTCATCCTTTTGGGTCCTTTTTCTGAGATATTTTATTACAGTAACAGAAAGATCACTAATATAGGAAGAACTTCAGAATTTTATTATCACCAAACAAATGGTGATTTTGCCACATGGATTTCTTTTAGTACCTTCTCTTATGAATTTAGTGTATGCAGGAATCAGAAGCCCGGCCTATCCAAACCTGAGAAATAATTCTATAGTCATTGACTTAAGAAACAATGAAGAGATTTGATAAGGCTGGTAGGATATAAAAGCCTGTCTTTTTGTCTACAAGCCTCAAGCCATCCCATGGCAATGATAACAGCCAATGATAGTGAGACTGAAACCTTTACTTCCCATCAGTTGAGGGATGAGCATCAGGTAGGGGAAATAATGTCTCACCTCTATTTCTACCTTTTTTTCTATTCTGCAGTTTGATCATGGATATGGGCACAGATATGGGGAAATTATGTACAAGTAAATCCCCAATATTCTGGTCAGGCAGATAAAAAGAACTTCAGAGAATTAGAAAATAGAGATTTTTTTTTCTTTTTCTTTTTTTTTTTTTTTTTGGTTTTTTGAGACAGGGTTTCTCTGTGTAGCCCTGGCTGTCCTGGCACTCACTTTGTAGACCAGGCTGGCCTCGAACTCAGAAATCCGCCTGCCTCTGCCTCCCGAGTGCTGGGATTAAAGGCGTGCGCCACCACGCCCGGCAATAGAGATCTTTTTTTTTTTTTTGATTTTTAATATTTTTATTACATATTTTCCTCAATTACATTTCCAATGCTATCCCAAAAGTCCCCCATAGTGCCCCCCCACTTCCCTACTCACCCATTCCCATTCTTTTGGCCCTGGCATTCCCCTATATTGGGGCATATAAAGTTTGCAAGTCCAATGGGCCTCTCTTTCCATTGATGGCCGACTAGGCCATCTTTCGATACATATGCAGCTAGAGACAAGAGCTCCGGGGTTCTGGTTAGTACATCATGTTGTTCCAACAATAGGGTTGCAGATCCCTTTAGCTCCTTGGGTACTTTCTCTAGCTTCTCCGGCAATAGAGATCTTAATAAGGGAAAAATTCAATAAAATGACCCTGTAACTTTTTAGTGTGCTCTTGGCTCACTCATGAAATGAAGAGTGTGGACAAATACCCCAAACACTGAGAAGTGAGCCATGGGATATATTAATGGCCAGGATCCAGTCTGACTCCTGGGCAGTTCCCAACTGGGGAGACCTGAGCATTTCTACAGAGACTTTAAGAGCAACATGTAATATATTGGTCACAGTGTGAAGACATGATCCAAACATAACAATCCTAATTAAAATAAAACTCTAGAGTTCTCTGCAGGATTTAAGCAAGACTGGGAGTTACAAAAGTATTCAAATTATTTAGAAAACAATTCAAAATTTTTCAGCAAATGAAAAAATAGCTAAAATTTAAAATACACATGACACAATTGAAGTTAACATTTCTGGTTTCTTTGGAGACTCAGTTGTGTTACGTGATGTTTTTCTGGAAACTGTCTTATTCGAGGATGTTTATGCTGAAGCAGAGTTGTGGGAGGATATTTTGCTGAGAAGAGATACATGGTGTTTTTCTGGAACTTGTCTGGAAAAAGGGCATGTGATGTTTTGCTACAGTGTATGATTAAAAAATGCATGATGTTTAAAAAGGAAGTGTATAGTGCTGTGTGGTTTTGGTTTACCTTGTCACTTGTTGCTGAACAGTGTTTGTTGTGACTTCGAGAAAGAAATGCACCAAAGAACTTCTGGTGGTGTTCCAGTGGATTCTTGTTAACCTTGGACTTAGGCTAATTGGCAGAGTCTTGCAATTTCTTTTGTATCAAACTGCCATTGCTGACTCATGAATAGGGTTTGCAAGTGGATAGAGCTACTCGTGCTGATTTGTGTCAACGGAACTGCTGATATCCCGACAAAGAAGATTAGATTCATCCCAAAGAACTATTTCTAAGCAGGTCCACATGTTTCTTTGTCCTATTAACCTTTGCTTTCCACTACCTCTGGAGGGTGGTGAGGAAGAAGGCAGGTTAAACATTTAGGTATATTTAGGGTTTAAAAAATATATGCCTACAATGTTTACAAACATAAAAATGGTGTGTTAGAAAATATGGAAAAAAATTTGAAAAGCTGTTTGAGATGTGCCTTTAGAAAAATATATTAACTCTCTTTAAATTATTTTATCTCTCCATGTCTCTGTCTTTGTCTGTCTGCCTCTCTCTCTCTCTCTCTCTCTCTCTCTCTCTCTCTCTCTCTCTCTCTCTCTCCCTCCCTCCCTCCCTCCCTCCTCCCCCCCCGTGTGTGTGTGTTGCAATAAAACCAATTTAAGCTTATCCATGACTAGATTACAAATAAATGAAACTCAGACTAAAGTTATTTTATTTGGCTTTGACAATTACTGGGAGGTAACTATTTTTCTAACTGCTGGCAAGGCTACCTCGCCAGCAGTGTATCCCAGATACTTGCAGTTTCTCCTAGCCATATGCTCATGTTTCCTCCCTCCTTATGGAGGATCTTTCTCTTTCTCATTCTTCTCCCTCTCTCCTACTCTCTCCTCCCTCAATCCAAGGCATTCCAAGTCCATCTAACTCTAATACCTCCAGTAATGGTTGTACCCAATTTTATTTACCTAGTAGGTTGAAATCAAGGAACATTTTTTTAATTAGGTATTTTCCTCACTTACATTTCCAATGCTATCCCAAAATTCCCCCATACCCTCCCACTTTTTGGCCCTGGCGTTCCCCTGTACTGGGGCATATAAAGTTTGCAAGTCCAATGGGCCTCTCTTTCCAGTGATGGCCGACTAGGCCATCTTATGATACATATGCAGCTAGAGTCAAGAGCTCCGGGGTACTGGTTAGTTCATAATGTTGTTCCACCTATAGGGTTGCCAAATTTTGTGCAAGCTTTGTAAGCATGAAAAGTCACTTGTAGGTCTAGACTTTTAGGTATATAATCTAGCATTACAGTATGTAACAATGGACATAAACTCCACAGTGTGGAGCATGTGTGGAGAACACCTTCCTAGGAATTGAACTCTGGTGATAATGTTTGGTGGCAAGTACCTGACCTAACTAGTCATTCCAATTTCTCTGGAATAGTCCATTGGAAACAGAAACAGAAGCAGGAAATTTCAGCAAAAGAAACCATCTAAATAGACAGTAATTCTGAAAACATAAAACACAAATGAGAAATGGAAACTGGCCACAGTCAAAATGAACATACATGTCAAAGACTTTTAAAAAAATTAAAGGATAAACTATATAGAGGAAATATATTCACAGTCAATGCATCCAAAAAGTACTCATATTCAGAATATGAATTTACACTCTACAATAGTCAAACAACACAATCAACAAATAAAAAAAATGCATCATCAAATATTTGAATGAGGACAATGTACAGGTGACAGGTAAAGGCAAAATTGGCTTATGTTCCTCAGCTTTAGAAAACTATAAATCAGACTGTAGTAAAATACATTGCACAGCCCATTGGCATGGAGCTCCCTCTCACACATTGTTCCAGAAACTACAAACAGTGCATAAACATCACCATTTTCTTCTCCTTCTAAAACTTATCATGTTTATATGATTCTTATTAATTCTTTTTATGTTGTGGGGCTTTATCTGCATGTTATGTCTGTGTACCATATCAGATTCTCTATACTGGAACTACAGATGATTTTGAGCTATTATGTAGGTGTTGGGAACTGAACCTGTGTCCTCCAGGAGGGCAGCTCTTGCTTATAACTGCAGAACCTTCTCTCCAGCCCATCTCTTATTCTTTTTAAAAACAGATCTTTTTATTTTTTATTATGTATATATGTGCACTTCTGAGTATAGGGATGTGCATGTGACTGTCGATGCTTGTGAAGGCCAACAAAGGGCATTGGATCACATGGAGCTGCATTTATCGAGTTATAGGCAGTTGTGGGCTGCCTGATGTCTACCTGATATGAGTGCTGAGACAGAATTCAGGTCCTCTGCAAGGGTAGTTAGCTTTCTTGATCGTAATGTATCTCTCTAGCTCCCCTCATTTATTTTTAAGCAATTTCTTATAAATTTGGACATCTATTTGCCTGGTAACTCAGTTGCCCTACAAATTTATGTGCTCATAATTATATCTGCTCATAATTACCTAGGGTGGGGAAAACCCAATAAAATGAATGAATTATCAAACTGTGGTATAGCTATTTAGTGGAAACACTACATTGCACAAACGCTAATGGATTATCCATATACTATACATTTGAATGTTTGAAGGATAGAAGACAGCTTCAGAAATCAATGAAATGTAGGAACCCAATAAAATTAAATAGCTCTAGTGTAAAGCTGTAGTGAATTAATCTTCATTTCCAGTGTTAAAAAGTTTGAAAGAAAAGTAGGTGTAAATGATTTCATTGGGCACTTTGAGGACTATGGGACAGTTGATTTTACTCAAAGTGGGGACTGAATAAGTCTACCCATCTGTCAAGTTTGTAGAATAAACAAGGCAATTTTGTTGCATATACAATGAAACTAGTATTTATATAAAAATACTGTGTTATAAACCAAGGAAGATTTAAATCTCCTATTTTAATTAAACATAAAATATGCATTCTTATAGCTTAAAAGGAAAAGCAACAAGTCACAGAACTGATAAGGTTCAAAGCTATTGACTTCAATTGACAGTTGATGGCTGGGAGAACTAAATATTGTCCAATGTGCTGCAGTACCTTCCATTCCATGTTGTTACGAATTAAGTATGTTTATACTGTTTGTTGATCTAGACCTTTCCTCATTTACATTCTAAATGCAGTCAAGCATTTGTTTACAAGGTACAAAATGAGGGCATTTGACTTTCATTTGGAAAACTATGTTTGATTTCCTTTATAGTTGCTTATGCTAGAAACACAGCACAACTTCACAGTTTTTAACTGGCAATGGAAATAGAAATGTGAGGAGAATTCATAGGGTGGAAAGTTCTTGGCAGGAAGATAAATGTTCTGATTGTCACAAGTCCATCCGTGTGTGTGTGTGTGTGTGTGTGTGTGTGTGTGTGAGTGTATGTAGATTCCTATACTTAAGATACTCTGAGCCCAAATTTCTAGGCAAATGGTTGGACCTGGAGGGCATCATCCTGAGTGAGGTAACCCAATCACAAAAGAACTCAAATGATATGTACTCACTGATAAGTGGATATTAGCCCAGAAACTAAGAATACCCAAGATATAAGTTACAATTTGCAAAACACATGAAACTCAAGAAGAACAAAGACCAAAGTGTGGATACTTTGCCCCTTCTTAGAATTGGGAACAAAACACCTATGTAAGGAGTTACAGAGACAAAGTTTGGAGCTGAGACCAAAGGATGGACCATCTAGAGACTGCCATATCCAGGGATCTATCCCATAATCAGCTTCCAAACGCTGACACCATTGCATACACTAGCAAGCGTTTGCTGAAAGGACCCTGATATAGCTGTCTCTTGTGAGGCTATGCCGGGGCCTAGCAAACACAGAAGTGGATGCTCACAGTCAGCTAGTGGATGAATCACAGGGCCCCCAATGGAGGAGGAAGAGAAAGTACCCAAGGAGCTAAAGGGATCTGCAATCCTATAGGTGGAACAACAATATGAGCTAACCATTACCCATCCCCACCCCTCCCTGCCCCGGAGCTCGTGTCTCTAGCTGCATATGTATCAAAAGATGGCCTAGTCGGCCATCACTGGAAAGAGAGGCCCATTGGACTTGCAAACTTTATATGCCCCAGTACAGGGGAACGCCAGGGCCAAAAAGTGGGAGTGGGTGGGTAGGGGAGTGGTGGGGAGGGTATGGGGGACTTTTGGAATAGCATTTGAAATGTAAATGAGGAAATTACTAGTAATATATATATATGTATGTGTGTATATATATATATCTATATATATATAGATATAGATATAGATACTCTGAGCCCGATAAATATATGCAAATGTTGAGAGTCTATCAAAACTTTTGTGTAGAAAATTTAGAGTACTAAATTAAAATGCTATATAGGACTTAATCAGTTTGAAGAAGAAGCCATAGAGGAACAAGGTTCACTGGCTTGCCATTGTTGGCTCATGCCCATCTAGTTTTCTTCTTTAACCAAAGACATTTTTTTAGGATTAGAATCACCCACAGTAGGCTGAGTCCTCTGATATCCAATAGCAATTAAAACATGCCACAGTCATGATTGGTCAATCTGATGGAGGCAATTTCTTAACTGAAATTCTCTCTTTCCAGGTGACTAGAGTTGGTGTCATGTTTGACAATAAAAACTAACTAATAAAACTCACTTTTTGTCAACTTGACATACAATTGCATCACTGTTAAAGACTAATCTTTCCTTGTATTGTTCAAAAGATCACATGTTATTATAGTAATATAAAACACAATACAACTTTAAAAGTGTCATAGTTAAAAGAAATCTGAACAATTTAAAATTTCAAGGTTTTTTTTTTTAAACACAAAGCCTTAACTGTGCGTTTCTGTAAAATAAAAATAAATTATATAATTTTTTATTACTAAAAAGAAGAACTAGGGTACAATAACATAATCAGAGCAAAAGTGTAACAAGTTCAGTGTTCAACATTTCAGGCTTTCTTATGTCCTTCTGGCTCCAGAAGATATGAGCATTTCCACTTTCATTCTATCACCCGTAACACACACAGCTGTGCTCGTAGGCTCAGGACAGCTCTACTGCTTACTTGCCAGGGTCCCTGGTTGATGGTTATGTCAAGAATCTCATGATTTCTGCCATCCTCAATGTCCTGAGGTCTCCACTCCAATGGAGGCTCTCTCCTAGTGGCCTCTGAGAATCCCAAGCTCGGTTATCCCATAATATCACTAAAGCCAGTGCCACATGAGGAATTCTTACATATTTCCAAGTTCAGCTGTTATCTTGAGATACAGCCTTTGTAATATTTGGACCACCTCTCCTTTATGATAACCGCCCCAAACTTTGTTCCCAGGATAGTTTGCTTTAATAATACTGGTTTCTTAATAATCACAGATAAATTTTCAGCTCTATCTAACCACATTCATTGTCCCAAAAATGTCAAGATTCTCATAATTTACTAATTCTTAATCAGAAGCATAACAACTATACTCATTCTGGAGTCTATACTTCATCCTGAGAACTTACAAGCCAGGTTTATTTCTACTTTCTAGTTTTCAAAGTTCCCAGAAAAGCCCCACTGAGGATTCAATGAGCTTTCTAAATCTAAACCCCCACATTCCTTGATAATCAAAACAGCAATCAATTCTTCTGGTACTATAATTTGTCCTTCTTTGTTTTCTGTTGATCTGAAAAACACTATAACTAAAAGGAACTTTCATGAGGAAATAGTTTGGCTTTCACTTGCATGTAACTGTCCATCTTAGAGAGAAGTTTTGTCACAACTATAAACAAGATAGGAATTCCAGCAGCGTAGGAAGTTGAACAAGAAACTAGGAAAGAGCATTGTTTACTGGTTTGCTCTCAATGACTCATGCTTAGTTAGGTTTTTAATATATATCAAAACTACCTGTTTAGGAATGGCTTGCTACTTGTGTGTTGGGTCCTCCTATATCAATAAGCAATCAAGAAAATGCACTAAGGATATGATGTATCAGATAGAGTCAATTTCTCAATTAATATTCATTTTTCCAGGTAACTCCAGTCAGTGACAAATGGACAATAAAACCTAACCGTAGAGCAGAGTAGTCCTGGCGTGCATGCTTTCTCCTTGCTCTTTAGAAAGGAAGCAGGAAAACATTGACCCCTTGAGAATCACTTTGGGTCTTGCCAATTCTCTGACTGTAAGTAGATTTCTCAGACCAAAGCATGGTATACCATCTCCATCTTTAGAGGCATGGCTATCTTCCTGACTTTGTGTCTCATTTCCCTTGAAATGTAAGTGTGTAGGGGTGTGGTCCCTGGATCATCTCTAATCAATCATGAATTACCCTCCAACAGCTTTTGTTTGCATAGTCTAGAACGATCTATTAACTTGGAAGTTGAATTAAATGTGCTCAAAAATCTCTCAGCACAAAGATAAAACATTTTTATAGATTCTCATACAGATAGACTAAAACATTCCAAAGCTATGAGTGTTGATGGTGATTTTTACAAACAAAGCTCATGTTTCGGCCATCACAGATGAGTTCTCAGAAACATGCTTGACTGTCCTTTGACCTTGTTTTTCTCCATCTTCCTTTCTTGCTCTCTGCATATCATATTTCTTCATTAGTTAGTTCTACAGACTTTTGCTTTCTACTGGTGCCAGTATTTATTCAGTAGTGACTATATTTTTAGAAATTTGGTTTATCTCAAAGTATTTTTAAAAATATATGGTGTTTCCTACAATTTAATAAGGCATGGAATGTCTTTTTAAGATTCTAGAGATCTAAGGAAAGATTAGGTAATACCAAAAGGGAGCACTGAGAAGCAACACCAATACTGACATTTCTACAAACATCTTGCTTGGTTTAATGTGGATAAATAGCTCATCTTCAGTTTAAGCAATTTTCCATAGGTGTCTTCTTTGAGGCCCCTGAAAACTCAAGGAATCTAATGCTTATGCAACATTTGTAATTTGTTATTCTCCTTTTCCCTAAATGGCTTGTAGTGATGAATCAGTGGTGTTCAAGGTCAGGGCATGTGGCTATAAATAGTTATTTGTAAGAGTGTAAAAATCCCAGTAGTATTTCCAGGTAATGAGATACAAGACAAACTCTAGGGTTGACATTTTTACTAGTGCAATCTCTTCAACCTCACTGCAAGCAGGGGACTCGGGAGAACTCTACAATGTCATGAGATTTTTAACATTGCTTTTGAGGGTTGGTACATTTTCATTATAACTCGTTTTTAGCAACATCATTTAATTTCTGATGATTGCATAGGTCTGAAAATTCCTGATTTAACTTTTATTATTTTCTGTCCTGTCAAAAATGAGATGATCATGCAGGATTGTTTTATATAATCTGGACAGTTCTTATAAATGTTCACCTGAATATTTAATTTCTTGTAGGCACAGTATTTAAATAAATACCCATGCAAAAAACAGTTAACTAGTCCTGGTTTAGCCAGGATGCTTTGTCATTGATTTGAATATATAACTGTAACTGCAAGATTTTTCTTTAGATGAGGACAGCCAATATGCCATAGTGGAACAGAAAGTTTCTTCAAGTAGATCCTAGGATCCATGTAGGCAGGCAGCTCTATGATTAGTACAATGGTTCTGGTTTCTGTAATTAACAGTACCACTTTTTGAAGCTCAAATGTTTGAAGCCTTTATTCTCTGTGAAGACTTTACCCCAAGCCATCTGTTGTCATACTACACAGTTCTAGTAGCTTCCATGTTGATGTATAGGTGCCTCTTGTACACTTAGTGAAGAACCCTACAGGAAGGGAATTTTTACCAATAAGTTTATTACTTGTAATTTCTTTTATCAAAAAATTTGACCAGACTTGATTTCTGATTTACTGCTTGCTGATTATAAACCCAGATTTTTGTGTCAGTCCTAGATACCTATTTACCTAGCAATATTTAGTTTGAAATCTCAGTCACTGGAGGTGTATAAATGTATAGATGCTTTTCTAAGTTTAATTCCAATTCATAGAAGTAATATTAAAACATGAACTGTATCCTTTTTACAAAAGAGGGTTTCATTGACTGACAAAAGTCTATCCCCTCTTGTCTTTGTTAAATTTCTATTCCTGTGATAAAACAGCATGACTAAAGGCAACTTGGGGAGGAAAGGGTTTATTTCATAGTATTGTCTATTCCACAGCATGGTGCATATTTATGGCAGAAACTCAAACAGACAGGAACCTGGAGGCAGGATATGAGGCAGAGGCAATTAGAGGAATTCCCCTTACTGGCTTGTTGCCTATCACTTGTTCAGCCTGCTTTCCTAAAGTATCAGGACTATCAGTCTGTGAGTGTTACCATGCATAATGAGCTGGGATCTCCCACGTCAATCATTATTCAAGATAATTATGGGCACCATAAGCTTGCCAATAGGCCTATCTGGTGGGAATATATTCTCAGTTGAGATCCTCTTTTCCAGTAGGACCCTAGCTTGTGTCAAGTTAACATAAAAAGAGTCAACATATTTTTCTTTGTAATTTACATACATTAGTGAGAATAGGGTATTCAAAAGTTTACCTTGATTATAACTCACTCAGTTTTAATTTTTTTTATCAGCATGGAAAGAACCTGCTGTTATATGTTTTGGTTAAAGAACGAATAAGATCAAATTTCCTCATGGTTATTTGTTTATCTATTCATTTATTTATTCATTTATCAATTATAAGTACATGTAAGCATAGTTTATATTTTCCAGAATAAGTATATAAAATGCATAAATTAATAATTCATTTCTCTTTTTGGGGTATTTGTTATTGTAAATAGTGAATGAAGAGCCTTGTTGGTGTACTACTTTAGGTAAAGGATATTAAAACTAGTTTATGAATGATATTAGCTTCTACATTATATACACATCTATGTTTATCTCTCTACAGGGTAAGTAATGATGAAAACAATATCAATAACAACAATAATAATCATAAACAATAGAAACATAACATAATGGAAGCTAACCTGGAGACCTGAGTAAGTGAACTTCATTATTTTTTTAATACCTACACCAAGAAAGTTGAAACCCTGACTCAATCAACATTTCAATTAGGAGAAAAAAATGTTACTTTTGGAATATTCACAATTTCTACTTTCCAATTTTGTTCTAGTGTAACTTGAAGAAGAAAATAGTATTTTTGATTGTCCTAGAGGTTTATACTTTTATTAGAACAGATAACCAATGTCATCTGTCTTGGGGAAGCTCTTATGAGCCTAACAGGGTTCTTTGTTCTCTAGTGTATAAAGAAGGATAATACAGGAGAAATAAAGAATGTGTTTAGGTAAGCATAATACAAAACAATGTGGCAGCTTTAGAGAAGGGAAAAACAAACAAACAAACAAACAAACAACAAAAAAGAGCTGTTATCTCATAGAAGAGAGGATATACATGAATATTCCTGTGCTTTTCAGGGAAGGATTTATAGAGCAGATAAAGCTGACCTGGATTTATAGAATCTTTATCAGATAGACAGAAAAAAGAAGATGGAGGCAGTTCAAGATAGAACAAACTTTATCATCTAAGGAAATTTTTTATTTCTTAAGTAAACATGTATTGAGTAGCTGTGGTATGAGTTGCAATCTGCAAGTATTTTGTAACCTGTCTGAGAAGGGATGAAGATACATACTTACATAATAAAAACAATGAAATACAATAAATTTGACAATAAAAATTAGCATGGAATGTACCAAGAATAAGGAAGAAGCAATTTGTTTTGACTAGAAGGTGAAGGAAATTGTGTTTAGACTGGTTTAGGGAATAAATAGGAATTTTGTGATCACAAAGAGAAAACACGATTTTTCTAACAGGGGAGAGAGGATGCCACCTTGTCCAAGTAGGTGTTTCATTGGCTCCTTCAGTCCTGATTCTTCACCCTACTTCAAACCTACTGAATTACATACAGTCCCTCTTAAAGCAACTCAGTGATCACCTTATAAACATGTTTCTGAGATTGATAAAGACTAAAACTACCGGTAACCATGGTAACGTGATATAGCTTGTTGGGGAATAAAGAGTGGTTTGGAACAACTCAAGGTGTGTGAAACCCAAGGATGAAAATGTACTTTGAGAGGTCCTGGAAACAGTCATCAGCTCATCAGGGGTGAGGAGAGTAACGTATTCCATGATGTGTGAAATGAAAGTAAGGCAATTAAGAGGTAAAGACACATTTGGACTATGTAAATCCTCAGTGGTGATGTTCAAATTGCTTGTGAAGTTTTCTATCCATTTTGCAAAGTCTCATGTTGAGAGTAACTTTGTCTTTTTTTCTTTTTTCTTTTATTAGATATTTTCTTTATATACATTTCAAATGCTATCCTGAAAGTTCCCTATACCCTCGCCCTGCCCTGCTCCCCTACCCACCCACACCCACTTATTGGCCCTGGCATTCCCCTGTACTGGTGCATATAAAGTTTGCAATACCAAGGGGCTTCTCTTCCCAGTGATGGCTGACTAGGCCATCTTCTGTTACATATGCAGGTAGATACGAGCTCTGGGCATACTGGTTAATTCCTATTGTTGGTCCACTATAGGGTTGCAGACCGCTTCAGCTCCTTGGGTGCTTTGAGCGTAACTATGTCTTAAGCTTCCCAAATTACATATATTTGAGATTATGTTTACTCCAGAAGGAGTTAGACTAACGTTTGTGAAATTCACTGAAAATCCAAAATATTTGTCAGAAAATTGATGTTGATTTATTCATTTACAAAAGCCAAACTATATCTGTGGCTCATTTAGTTATAGATATTTTCTTGGAACTTCCCACCTTGCCAATTGCGTTCATACCTTTGTGTGGAGTAGCAGAGCCTATTCTTCATGTCTCTTTCTTATGTGACCTAGGATTGTCACAGGTACACTATGTTACATAACTTCCAGGACTAAGATGCTAAAGCGTGAATTGAAGTCAGAGTAGAAAAGTCTGAATAAAAGCAGGCATATCCTCAGGACCAGTGTTAATTTGGATTATTGTGAAAACCTGTGCTGTGATCTTATAATAGAGACAGAGATATTAAGATCTTTGATGAAGGTGGTGAAGCAGGGTACCAGCAGCTGTCATGAAAGAATCCAATGCCTGCACTTGTCCAGTACTAAGGACTTCTCTGGTCTCCAGAGCCAGTGCAGGTCTAGAAGATGTTTTTTGTTTGTTTGTTTTAGTAATTAGTTGTAACAATTGTGTTTCTATGTATACTTTCAACATTTTTTTTTGACTTTTGATTTAGTCACAGGCTTCTAGAAAGTATATGGATAGAGAAATTATTGGAATCATCAAATTCCCCCTCAAACATATAAGTTAGAGCATAGAGATCAAATATGACTCAGGATCTGAAATGAGCAGAGCATTCATATGCAATACAATTAATCCAACGCAAGCAAGCTGCCAAAAAGTTTAGCCTGTCTGTAATCACTATGACTCACAAACGGCCAGGATCCCCCCTGTTTTCTCTTCTGGTTGAGCATGCGAAACCATGAGAAATCTCAGCAACTCTTTGGGGACAGATGATGGCAGTCTTTCACAGAGCCCTGACACTTTTGTACCTGTCAAAATCTCTGAAAGATATCAGATGTCATAATGAGCTTGGAATATCCTCAGATATACTGTACTATCTGCTCCCCACCAGCTATCTCAGAAACCACCACTCCCAGTTCTGCAGAGACTATAAGGCTGCCAACAAGGGAAGGATAGTGATTTGCCTGACATTAAGGAACTATAACTGCATACTCAGATATTTTCTGTAGCACATTCGATTGAAAGTAGAGTACTCTTAAAGATAGGAAGAAAACAGTCCCAGCATAGTGATACTTGCCATATTGGACTTACTCACATACAATGATCACTATTTAGGAGGATTTCGAAAAGTCTGTGACTGATAGTAGAGAATCTGGAATGTTATATTTGGAAATTTCCGTGGAAATAGACCTGCAAAAACTTAGACTGAAGGAAAAGAAAGTATTGTCCATGAGAATGAAGTGACTTATTCAAACGCCAAGTGCTGGTTAGATACAATGATCTCATGGGACCAAGACAACTTGTCTGTCTACTTCAACAGCTTCTGCAAGTAGCCTTCACATCCTTACCATCATAGTGTAATTGAAAACTTGTTAAAAATCAAATGTGTTGTCTCAAAGTGTCAAGAAATAACAAAACTACTATGGGTCTAGGGAAACTATCTGTCTTCAGTAACCAGTGAATCCTCACAGAGGTTCCCAGGCACCTGTAGTTATAAAACATTCAGCCACACAGATACACCTTTTGCTAGAAATGACTGATACATTGAGGTCTCTTTAGATACAGGCGACCCTGGTCAGTTCTTGGTTTAATTTGTTTTAAATAAAATGTTCTGTTAAATCAGGGTCCTTTCAGCAAACACTTGCTAGTGTATGCAATGGTGTCATCGCTTGGAGGCTAATTATGGGATGGATCCCTGGATATGGCAGTCTCTAGATGGTCCATCCTTTTGTCTCAGCTCCAAACTTTGTCTCTGTAACTCCTTCCATGGGTGATTGTTTCCAATTCTAAGAAGGGGCTGTCTCTTGTGAGACTAGGCCGGGGCCTATCAAACACAGAAGTGGATGCTCACAGTCAGCTATTGGATGGATCACAGGGCGCCCAATGGAGGAGCTAGAGAAAGTATCCAAGGAGCTAAAGAGATCTGCAACCCTGTAGGTGCAACAACATTATGAACTAACCAGTACCCCGGAGCTCTTGACTCTAGCTGCATATGTATTAAA
Source organism: Mus caroli (assembly GCF_978045245.1). NCBI lineage: Eukaryota > Metazoa > Chordata > Mammalia > Rodentia > Muridae > Mus > Mus caroli. The sequence continues at coordinate 139,405,671 of NW_028227258.1, read as the reverse complement.
AGATGGCCTAGTCGGCCATCACTAGAAAGAGAGGCCCATTGGACATGCAAACTTTATATGCCCCAGTACAGGGGAACGCCAGGGCCAAAAAAATGGGAATGGGTGGGTAGGGAAGTAGTGGGGAGGGTATGGGGGACTTTTGGGATAGCACTGGAAATGTAATTGAGGAAAATACGTAATAAAAAATATTTAAAAAATGTTGTGTTAAATTGGAGTCTTTATGAATATGTTACATTGTCATACATTTCAGAAAACAGTCAATAAACTATAAATGAAAGTATGTGGTCAATGCTGTTAAAGTGACTGACTTCTTTGTGACTTTGGGCAAGTTGTTCCCCATTTGGAACTCCATTTCTATGTGACAACTAGTGTTTTTTTATCTGCCTTTACAGTCCATGGTAATGCACAGGACTGGCCTTTGAGAAAGCTGGTTTTCTAAGTCATTATTCTGAAATCTCATAATATCATTCATTAGATTGAAAGTAGAAAGAATAAATTAGATAATCTATGATTTTAAATATAAATATAATATGTATTATTGCAAATAATTATTTTTATACCATATCTTCTGATCACAGTTTCCTTTCTCTCAACTCCTCCTAGAATTTCCCCAGCTCCTTAGTTACCAAACTTCATGTCCTTTCTATCTCTTTAGAAAACATACAACCATGCAAACAAGTAAAGAGACAAAACCAAACAAACCAGAATGAAACTAAAAACAAAGAAAAATAAAAAAAAAAACAAGAAACATATACACACACGTGTGCACATACACACACGCGCACCATAAAACTTCAGCATTGGAAAACATAATATACAATCAAAAGACCTGTAAGACAAAAGAATATAAGGAAGAGGAAGGGCTGAAACAAAACAATATGAGACAAAAAAGAGTCAACAAAAATATTATTCAGAGAATTTTGTGTTAACCATCTACATATGGGCATAAGGCCTGCTCTTAAGTGTGGTTTATATACCTAGCAAGACTTCTTTGGAGTAGATTTTTGGTTAGGGATGGGAGTGCATGTCCACTTCCCCCTCTCAGCACTGGAACCCTCATCTATCTAGAACCTATCCAGGTCCTGTGCATGCTTCCATTCCTTTTGAGTTCATATGTGTGGCAGTTCTGTTGTGTCTGGAAGCCACTGGTTCCTTGTTGTCACCCATCCTTTCTATCCCTTACAATCATTCTGTCCCCTCTCTCACACAGTTCCATGAACTTTGAGGGAAGGGGGTTGATGGAAACATCCCATTTAGAACTGCATGTTCTTAAATCTCTCACTCTTCGAGCATTGTCCAGTTGTGGATCTGTTGGTTTCCATCTTTGCAGGAGGGAGCTTCTGGAGAGACAGGATTCCTGCTGCTAGGTACTCTTCCATGTTTAAGGCTTTGTACTAAGGTACATCATAATAAATACATATAATCTCCTCAGCAATCTTATAAATTAAACACTGTAACTTAAATCGTAAAGCAGTCTAAATTGAAAATCAAGTTTATAACCGGCATGAGGCCACTGACTTCAGATTTCAATCCAATGATTCAGACTCCTAGTAGAACATTATATCTGAATACCCCACAGCCTCTTCAAATTTAGGGTTCTCTTGGCTATCACCAGGCTTGCTGGTTTATTTTCCAGAAAAAAGAATAGATCATAAAGAATGGCTCAGACTAGGAAACTGCTTTGCAGCCCTGGGCTAGTCAGGTCCCAGTCTAGCAATTTTGACTCCTGCTGAAGATAACATGGCTGTTTTGTCCAGTGTTTCATCACAGAAGTGTAGGATAAAAGCCTCCTCTTTATAGCTCCTGTGAAGTACAATGTTTACAGACAGCTCACTGATCATCTGCCGCAGGAGCCCTTGAGAGCTCTGGCCCTGCAGACAGGACTTGTTTTAATGGCCCAGAGGCAAGAACCTTTTAACAGATGAAATGAGCTTCCTGTAAAGAAATCCAGCATCCCAGTCTCATGGGAAGGAGAAGTAGCCTTTATATTTTGGGTTAAATTTTGACAATGGTTGGCTCTTTCTGACTCCAGGGAAGAGAGGTAGATGCACATTAGGTCCTCCTCTCTCAGCAGTCTCACTTTCAGTGGTATCAATTTTCTCTAGTCAATTGTCTTTCAAAAATAGAAAGGTAAAATTTCCAGAGGTAATTCACATGGGTTAGATTGTATGCCATTCTAAGGAATGTGATAAAATCTTGAGCCTCCTACTCTGCTTTGTGTAGGATATGAATCATCCTTTGTCAATAGTGTCCATACTGAAGCACTATGGAAACCATCCCATTCATCCATTTATCTATCCACTCATCCACTCATCCATCCATCCATCCATCCATCCATCCATCCATCCATCCATCCATCCATCCATCCATCCATCCGTCCATCACCAAGTAACCATCTCTCATTACATCACTGGTGCCAGTTCCTGTATCGCAGTACTTTTGTTCTGTTCACTTGTGTGTTTTACTTAATATTGGTGCATAAGTATCTGAATAGTGATGCTAGCAAATTCACTACAGTATAATATTATGTCTTCTATTTTACTATTAATCACGTTAAATCTCTTACTGTGCTTGATCCAGGCAACAAAACTTCATTATAACTATATTTGTGTAAGGAAACTATAGCATATATGTTTTTCAGTAATGTCTGAAATGGATATTCTTGCATCTGCTAGGGGAGTTGGTACATATCCCGTAGAGAATGAGCTTGAGGATCTCTTGCGCATTTATGTATTGGTTGGAGATTAAAAAACAAACAAACAAACAAACAAACAAACAAACAAACAAACACATCTGCCAAGTTAGCTGCAGTTTGAAAGAGGGATATTTGCTAGTGTGAATGTTGGAAAGTCTTGAATCCCTTGCCTGGCCATGCCACTTCAAGCTGTGACACATGAAATACCTTTTGTGTCCCTATTATCTTTGTCTGTAAAATAAAGATTATAATATTTTCTTAGAAAGGAAATTAAGAACTTAAGAAAAAAGTTTTTAGTCTTCCAATTGATACATAGTAGGTTTCATTTTTCCTGGACCCCTGGATGAGAAAACATTAGTTTTGTATAATTGTGTAGTCAAACACTCTACTTCTCTGGGCCATTATGTATTAGTTAGAAAGGATGAAAAAAACCTGGATCTGGAGTTTTTTTTTTTTTTTGACATTCCTTCCATCTAAAAATTCTGTGTCTGATTTAATAACTTTTAACTCTATAATTGTTAGAGTTTGGGTAGCACCAACTTGAGATATTTTTAAAACCACACTCTAGTGGCTTTGACAATATTTTCTAGAGAAATAAAAATCCCATGCAGATGAAATAGAGCAAGGATATCACTGCTCAATCTATTACCTGGAAAGTTCAATAAAGTTGTATATCAGTCTGATGTTCTGTGGCTATAACAAAATAAATGAGAATGGCTACAGAACAAAGAAAAGATATCTGTTTGACTTCCAGTATTGCTCAAATGTACCATGTAAGCATGAGCTCAACTCTGGGTGTGGTGTCAGAGTGCTGGAAGTGTGTGTAGAAAGAGTCAAGTATGATGTAGTTGTTCAAGTGGGAGACATCTCCCACAGGCTCATGTACTTGAACTCTTAGTACCCAGTTGTTGTTGGTGTATGGGGAGGTTATGCAACATTTATGAGGTGAATGAACCCTTGCTGAAGAAAGTGTATCACTAAGGGTGGACTTTCAGGGTTTACAGCTCCACACTACGTTTTGTTCTTTCTCCTTCCTTAATTAGCCAACTCCATGTTTCTACAGCCATTGCTGTCCCACTAGGATAAATTCTTTTCCAATTTCCAAGAGTAAGCCAAAATAAACTTTTTACCTCAAGTTTCTTGTTGATCAGAGTGTTTTTATCATGGCAACAGAAAAGTACCTAGTACACATGGCAAAGCAAGAAGTTAGAAACTGAGAAATGGGGAAATTTTTGCTATTTTCTAATACCTGCTCTTCGGAATTAACTTAGAGGAGCATGGAAAATGCCCAAGTTCTTTCTAAGGTCATTGGCACCCAAATGATCCAGCTACTCCTATGAGGCTCCACTTTAAAAAGTCTCACTGTGGTGATTTGAATGAGAAATGTCCCTCATATGCTCACACATTTAAATACTCCCCAGAAAGTAGTGCTGTTTGGAGAGGTTGTAGAAATTTAGGACAAGGACCTTGGTGGAAGAATTATGCCACCAGAGAAAGGGTTTGAGATTTATCACCTTGGTCCACTTCCAGTCTATACTCTCTGCTCCTTGTGCAGTTTAGTATGACCTCTCAGCTTCCTGCTTTTATTGCTACATATTCCTTGCAATGACCAACATCTAACCACCTGGAACTATGAGCCAAAATAGTCTGTCCCTTGATTCTATAAGTTGCTTTTCATTATGTTATCTTATCATAACAATAAAACAGTGACTAATATATCCACTATTCTCCATAAAGTGTCTCACATAAGAACCCTGGAAGATTACACATTATATTGAACTTGGCACTGCATGTCTATCTATCCACTGTTTCCTGCAGTCATTGCTGTCCTGGCTATGCAAATAGAGAGTGGGCATCTATGAGTCATTCCTGATCAGTACACATAAAATATTCCTTATTAGCATACATTATTTACTCAATATATTATATAGTTGATTCATTTTTTCTATTTCTTTATATGCAGAGGCTGAAACGTCCCTCTTTCAAAAATCCAAATCCAGAAGATTCCAAAATCCAACACTTTTGACCCCAATGTAAAGTTACAAATGGAAAAATTCACATCTGATCCAACAAGTGATAGGTTACAGTCAAAATGCATGCAAGCTAAAAAAAAAATTGCATAAAATTAACTTTAGTCTATTGTGTATAAAGTTAACAGGAAACATTAAAAAAAAAGAAAACCTTATGTTGAGGCTTGGGCTGTATACATAAAGACAACTCTTTACATATAAGATAGTTTTCTAAAATATATTTATTTGTTTATTTTTATTAGATATTTTCTTTATATACATTTCAAATGCTATCCTGAAAGTTCCCTATACCCTCCCCACCCCCCCGCCCTTCTCCCCTACCCACCCACTCCCACTTCTTGGCCCTGGCATTCCCCTGTACTGGGGCATATAAAGTTTGCAATACCAAGGGGCCTCTCTTCCCAGTGATGGCTGACTAGGCCATCTTCTGCGACATGTGCAGCTAGAGACACGAGCTCTGGTGGTACTGGTTTGTTCATATTGTTGTTCCACATTTAGGGTTGCAGACCCTTTCAGCTCCTTGGGTCTCTCTCTAGCTTCTCTACTGGGGGCCCTGTGTTCCATCTTATAGATGACTGTGAGCACCCACTTCTGTATTTGCCAGGCACTGGCATAGCCTCATATGAGACAGTTATACCAGGGTCCCTTCATCAAAATCTTGCAGCGCCACATGGTACCTCCTCCAAAATTGACCATATAATTAGTCACAAAACAGGCCTCAACAAATACAAAAATATTGAAATTATTCCATGCATCCTATCTTATCACCACAGACTAAGGCTGATCTTCAATAACAACATAAATAATAGAAAGCCAACATTCACATAGTAACTGAACAACACTCTACTCAATGATTCCTTGGTCAAGGATGAAATAAAGAAAGAAATTAAAATATATATTTAAAAAAACTCTTATCTGGAACCATTTTAGTTTAAAGCATTTTGGATAAGGATGATTCATTGTACATGTTTACCAGAGTTAATTAGTCACTTGGAGTAATTAATAGTTTTGGATATTTCTATAAATATAGGTCTATTAAATCTAGAAGGGTATTTAGGAGTGATTTCAGAATCCAGGTGATAGATTCATAGCAGCAACAGACTGTACAGAGCACATAGTCTGGTTATTCAAGATTTCTCAGCAAGCACCCACTTGGGTTGTTCATTATGTTAAATAATACTTTCCTTTCCACTTATCTTTCTTGAACTTCCTCTTTATTCCAGTAGCAGATGTAATAAGTATTTGGCTTATTCAGATTTCTATTTTATATTAAACTTCAATTTTTATTGTATGTAAAGCAGGGACATTTTTTTTACCATAATACATTTATCTTATTCTATAAATATGATAGAAAAAAATTAAGAACTATTTAAAAATTTGAGGTTATTGTTTTGATAATTAAGAACAGTTTGAAATCCTCAGGAGATATGGAAAAATCATAACCACACAATATTGCTGTAGAAGAAGATAATGCCAGCATTCAGGAAGCTTCCACTTAGCCTCCAGAGACAGCTAGTCACAGTGACAGAGATTTACTGTTCATTGGACTTGGCTCTGAGTTTCTATGAAAACCCAAGGCGGAGCACAGATGGTGGTATTTTAAATCCATGTAGGGCTTGTCTTACAAAGGATGACAAAGTGTTTGACAAAGTCTTTGTGGTCACCATGCTATAGAGCATCTGTTGGGGAGATGAAAGAGTTGCATGGACCATTAGCACTCAAATTGAACAAATGTATAGAGAAGAAAAATGTTGACTAGTGTCTCTAAGAGGAACTCTACTTTTCTCTAAAGACATCCAAGACATCAAAGAACAGGGTAGATTTTGATGTTAAATAATTCCTGCTTTCATTCTCTCATTCAATGAACTTTTTTTTTTTTTTTTTTTTTTTTTTTAGAACTGGCTGATGTGATCGCCACTCTTCCATCACTGTAGGGAGCTCTAAGACATAAGATAATTTGTTTTTTCTGTTAAAAGAAAAACAACAAAAAACCATTCATTTATGCACTTTTTATTCTTTCAATCAAATTGAAAAATAAGACATTTGTTATTTGTCAGTGAAAATAATAGCTTTATTATTGATAAAGCTCATTGCAGAAATGACAAATTCTCTTATAAATAGTATAGAATCTTTATAATAAAGCCACTCTATGAAGTTAAAAATACTATGGGTTAGAAATAGAATATATTTTTAAACATATTTTACTAAATGTATATTTAAAAACCCTTATCTGGAACCATTTTAGTCTAAAGCATTTTGGATAAGGGCTATTCATTGTATATGGTTACCAGAGTTAATGAGTCACTTGGAGTAATAAATAATAGTTTTGGATATTTCTATAAATATAGGTCTATTAATTCTTGAAGGTTATTTAGGACTGATTTCAGAATCCAGATGATAGATTCATAGCAGCCACAGACTGTACAGTTCTGTTGAAATTGTATAAAAAGTGTACATGTGTGTGTGTGCACCGGCACACACACATGTGTCCATGCACATACATGTGAGAATACTTGTAGAGGCCATATGTGTGAGATATGTTTGAAGTTGGAGTTACTTGTATTTGTACTGTGAGCCAACATGGAATCCTCATGGTAGAACAGCATGGAATCTTACCCATGGTTCTAGGTTCCTATTCCTCTTTTGCTTCTTAAGCCCCTTTAAAAGAAAAATGAGAAAGAAGCATTGTAGAGTGGGACTTAGAGTATTATAACACTGGATGCAGACTTATGTGATTCTGGGAATAAAGACCTAATATAACATTGCCCAGCTTCCTCCTAGGCTCTGGGTCTAATTTCTAAGTTCAAGGCAAAATGAACATGTTGTTGTTGTATTCGTAGAGTTCATCAATCTACCAGAAACACTGTACACCTGTTGTAACTGCTGGGACTTTTTCTAAGACCACCCCAGCTTCTGAATAATAACATGGAGACTTATTTTTTATGATTCTTTTAGCCCTATCTTAGGCTTGCTCCCCAACTAGCTCTTAATTTATAGTAACCCATTTAAACTATTATATGTTTGATAAGTGGCTGGTTAGTTAACTCTCTTCAGTTTCATAGCCTAGACTTCCACCAAATCTGAGTGGCATCCATGTGAATAACAATAAAGTTTTTAAATAAAAGTCCAGTCTACACTCAATTCTCTACCACCACAGAAATAAGCATTTATATAATACAAAGACAATCTTTACATCACACACAATAATATTATCCCAACACCAGTCTTTGTAATGTCACTGCCTCTGCATTATTTCACAGTTGATAATGCTAGGATCATTGATACTAGGCTTGTATGGATGTTGAAAAGGGCCAGACTACTCCTTCATGTTAAAAATAGATGCCTATTTCACAAGGAATTGGGAGAACCCTGTATCCCCTGCTCAGAGCTTCTGTCTTCCCGGCCCTTTAATTATATCCATAAAGCAGATTTTTTTTTTAATTTCCAATACCAAATCCTGTAAATGAGGTCCAAATAACTGAGGTTCACAATGTGGAGAAACCTTCAATTAAGATGTGTCTGTATTATAACAATATCCATGGAAATAATAGTCGAATGATGTAAAACAATCAAATTATCTTGACTTTCTAGTAAAGCTAAAATTCATTAAAGTCTACAAATACACTTAAGATTTGAAGAATTTCTGTATGTTTTTGGTTAATATCCACTTATTAGTGAGTACGTACCATGCATGCCCTTTTGGGTCTCAGTTACCACACTCAGCATGATGTCATCTAGTTCCATCCATTTGCCTGCAAACTCATGATGTGCATGTTTTGAACAGCTGAATAGTATTCCATTGTATAAATGAACCCCATTTTCTGTATTTATTTATTCTTCCTTTGTGGGATATCTGGGTTGTTTCCAGCTTCTGGCTATCACAGATAAAGCTGCTATGAATATAATGGAGCATGTGCCCCTGTGGCATAGTGGGGCACCCTTTGGGGATATGCCCAAGAGTAGTATAGCTGTGTCTTTAGGTAGATCGATTTCTAATTTTCTGCAAAAACTCCAGATTGATTTCCAGAATAGTGTTCCAGTTTGCAGTCTCACCAGCAATGCAGGAGTGTTCCTCTTTCTCCACATCCTCGACAACTCAAACTCATTGTCACAGGGGGAAATTTTGATTTCACAGGTGCTGAAGTTTTGATCTTAGCCATTCTAATTAGTGTAAGGATGAATTTCAGGGTTGTTTTGATTTGCATTTTCCTGAATACTAAGTACTTTGAACATTTCTTTAAGTGCTTCTCAACTGTTCGAGATTCTCTGTTAACTCTATGCTCTAGTTTTTGATTGGGTTATTTGATTTTTTGTTTTTTTAGAGGTTAATTTCTTGAGTTCTTTATACCATTTGGATATTAGCCCTCTGGTAGATGTATGATTCGTGAATTTTTTTCCCTAATCTGTAGGCTGCTGATTTGTCCTATTGACTGTGTCTTTCACATTACAGAACATTTTCAGTTTCATTTGGTTCCATTTATCAATTGTTGATCTTAGAGCCTGACCATGGGTATTCTGTTTAGAAAATTTCCCCCTGTGACAATGAGTTTGAGGCTCTTTCCCGGTTTCCCTTCTATTAGATTCAGTATATCTTTTTTTTTTTTTTTAGGTATTTATTTCATTTACATTTCCAATGCTATCCCAAAAGTCCCCCATACACTTCCCCACCCACTCTCCCACCTATCCACTCCTACTTCTTGGCCCTGGCATTCCCCTGTACTGAGGCATATAAAGTTTGCATGACCAATGGGCCTCTCTTTCCACTGATGGCCAACTAGGCCATCTTCTGATACATATGCAGCTAGAGACATAAGCTCCGGGGGGTACTGGTTAGTTCATATTGTTGTTCAACCTATAGGGTTGCAGATCCCCCCAGCTCCTTGGGTACTTTCTCTAGCTCCTCCATTGGGGGCCCTGTGATCCAATAGCTAACTGTGAGCATCCACTTGTGTGTTTGCTCGGCCCAAGAATAGTCTCACAAGAGACAGCTATATCTGGGTCCTTTCAGCAAAATCTTGTTAGTGTATGCAATGGTGTCAGCGTTTGGAAGCTGATTATGGGATGGATTCCCAGGTATGGCAGTTTCTAGATGGTCCATCCTTTTGTCCCAGCTCCATACTTTGTCTCTGTGACTCCTTCCATGGGTGTTTTGTTCCCAATTCTAAGAAGGGGCAAAGTGTCCACACCTTGGTATTCGTTCTTCTTGAGTTTCATGTGTTTCACAAATTGTATCTTATATCTTGGGTATTCTAAGTTTCTGGGCTAATATCCACTTATCAGTGAGTACATATTGTGTGAGTTCTTTTGTGATTGGGTTATCTCACTGAGGATGATGCTCTCCAGGTCCATCCATTTGCTTAGGAATTTCTGATGCTCGCATCTATGGTTCCAGATTTCTTTCCTAGGGTTTCTATCTCCAGCATTGCCTCACTTTGGGTTTTCTTTATTGTGTATACTTCACTTCTTAGCTTCTTTAGTCCACACTCTCACCTGCACAGACTAGTCTTGTTGGAATTCGGGAACCAAGATGTCTCCAGCAGATCTGTGTATCTGGTTTTATGTTGAGGTCCTTGATCCACTTGCATTTGAGCTGTGTGCAAGGTGGCAGATATGGATATAATTTCATTTTTATATATACCCACTGCCAGGTAGACCAGCTCCATTTATTGAAGATACTTTTTTTTCCATTGTATATTTTTGGCTTCATTATCAAAGATCAAGTGTCCATAAGTGTGTGGTTTTATTTCTGCATCTTCAATTCTATTTTATTGACAGAGTACCCAGGATAAAATCCACAGAACTCAAGTAGGTTATTAAGCAGAAGGGCTCAAGTGAGGATGCTTCAATCCTACTTGGGAGGGAGAAGGAAAAAAATTATGGGAGTCGGGGGGGGGGGGAGGGACCTGGGTGAGAGAGGGGAGGTGGAGGGGAGAAAGGGAATATGTTCAGGTATTGGGGGAGTTAACAGAAGAGAAGCCCTGAGGACCAGAAGAATGAATGGAAATATGCCATCTAGGGGTGGGAGGTGGGGGGACCCCTCTAGAATGTACATAGACCTGGGAGGTGATACTCTCAGAACTGAAAATGAGGGACCTTAGATGGAGTGCCCAACAGTGTGGAGAGGAAACTTGCAGAATCTACTTCCAGCAGAAAAATATGGCATCAAGTGGAAGTGGAGGGATAGGTTGCAACCCCACAGCCAAAATCTCTGACTCAGAATTTTTCCTGTCTTAAAAAAAAACCCCAAAACAACAAAACAAAACAAAACAAACAACAACAAAAATAAACATGCAGGGACAAAAATTGAGAAGAGAATGAGGGAAAGGGTTCCAGTGACTGGCACAAATTGGGATCCATCTCAAGGGGAGGCTCCAAGGCTTGACAGTATTACTGATGCTATGGTGTGCTTACAGACAGGAGCCTAGCATGGCAGTCCTCTGAGAAGCCCAACAAGTAGCCGATTGAAACATAAACAGATACTTACACCCAACTAATGGACTGAAGTTGGGGACACCTGTGGCTGATTTAGGGAAAGTCTGGAAGGAGCTGAGGAGGAGGACTATCCCACAGGCAGACCAGCAGTCTTATCTAACTCAGACCCATGAGATCTCTCAAATACGAGTCCACCAACCAGGCAGCATACAAGAGCTGGTCTGAGCCCCCAACACATATATAGCAGAAGATTGCCTGGTCTTGCTCAGTGAGAGAAGATGTGCCTAAACCTCAAAAGACTTGAGGCCCAAGGTAGTGGGGAAACCTGTCATGGGGTGGGTTGGGGAAGGGGTGGTGACATCCTCTTGTAATCAGGCAGAGGAGGAATGGGATGAGAAACTGTAAGAGGGTGGACTGGTATGGGGTTGACAACTTGATTGCAAAAACAATTAATAAAAAATAGATTTGAGAAATTTATATGTTGATGGAGATAAGGTGACTTCTAGACTTGTCCTCACCTGAAAGAAGGTAGCCACATCTTTCTGGCCATCTATCCCATGTTATGCTCAAATTATTATTATTTTTTCTTTTTCTATCAGTAAATTAGAAATCATTTATTACACTCTTTCTATGTGCCAGCACAGACGGTAATAGTGAGGTTACTCAAAGTGTTGCCTTTGCCATCGAAAAGGGGCATTTAACCAAGAAATGGGGTGAATAGACAGATACCTGGGATACCAGAGATCTTTATCTGCATCAGCCCAGCACTAACTCTATTTCTTATTTTCTATTTGGTCCATTTAACTCCAGCCACACTGATTCTTGTTATCCCCCAAAACAGCATGTCCAAGTTCATCTGACTGTCAGTATCTGTGAAGCTTCTTCCAGACAGGATTTTTTCCTGCCTCCTTAAAAGGACAGCTTTTAGAAGTTGATTGATTTAAATCTCATATCTTTGGTTAAAACTTTATGTTGTTTTTCTGGAAGGTGGTACTGAGATCTCATACTGGGATCTCATTTTTGCCTTCCTTTATTACAGTATTTCCCCCCTCACTTTAAAACTGAAAAAAAATAAACCTTTTATTTGTTCATTTCCTTTTTGGCAAATGATTATAGCTTTGACTCTTTTATTCTGATTCTGATTGTGTTTAACTGAGTTTATTATTGTCATTGTGTAAGTAGATTGTGAACACATATTAGAACCTGTCGATTTTGTGCATGTGCGTGCATGTGTTTGTGTGTAGGTCAGATGACAACTTGCTGGAGTTGTTTCTCTTTTTCTCCCGAGTGGGTTCTGGCCTTAAATTTAGGCTTGCACAGCAAGTACCTTTGTCCAGTGAGCTATATTGCCAGTTAGCTCTTGTCCTTCTTTTTCTGTACTCTGCACTGCATGAAATTAATTATTGTTCTACTCACAACTAGGGTTTATAACCTTGTTCTTTAGTCCCCCTTCTGACATTTTTGGCCAATGCTGGCAGTGATGGCAGGAAGTTTGGAAATTCAAATATTCCTGGTTGTATCTATGTTTCTTCCATTATCTTGAGAATATGACTGAGCTAGACTCATCGAGGCTGAAGCTGGCCTAAAGCATGGCCATTTTGCCCATTATAGCTTTAAAACTAGACTATATCAGCCAACAACCAGCTGTCCCAGACATGAAAGTTCAGAAAAGTACTAAATAATTCCCATATAATGATTCAGAGTATAACTGCATCTCAAAGGCTCCTTGCTTAAATGAACACACGCATGCTTCCTCAAGCCAATAAACTGTTTTGGTTAGATTTCAGATAGCTATTTTATGGACATAAATAATTGATACCCCTTCTGCTTCCACTATTAGATGAGAATTTCCTGAGAGCAACACTTATGCATGAGTCAATATTCTCTCTTCATATTTTCTCTAAGTATGCTTGCTTAACAAATGAAAGACAGTGCAGATAAATATGTGATTATGACACATTCAAATTAGAGATTGCCAAGGTGTTGTCTAAATAGGCCTTTGAAGCATAGCTCATTTATTTGTCTGGGATAATATCACGGACAAAACTATCAAAATAGAAGAAAGAAAATATGTTTGTGAAATGGAGAAGCAAGATAAAACAGAATGGGGATGAAATGAAATTGTTAACCATGGCAGGAGGAAATATTCAAGAATGTTGAAAACAGCCTGAAGGTTTTTCCACCTAGGGTTTGTGACAGTTTCATCTCTATTGCTGTGGTGAAATACTCTGACCAAAAGGAACTTAGGGAAGGAAAGAGTTTATTTCACTTTCTATTTCTTGTTTACAGTCTGTCATTGGGGAAAGTTATAACAGGAACTCCAATAGAAATTTGGAGGCAGGAACCATGCGGAAAAGTGATTGCTGACTTACTTGCAAACTCATGCCTTTCTTATGAAGTCCAAGACCACCTGCTTAGGGATGGTATTACCCATAGTAGGGTGGGCCCTCCCACATAAGTTAACAATTAATCTTACATATATATGCCCACAGATCAATCTGATTTAGATAAATCCTCAGTTGATGCTTTCCTCTTAGAAGACTCTAGGCTATGCCAAGTTGACAATTAAAGCTGCATAGGTCAGAGAACTCAACACAGGTAAAGTGGGGCCAGCTACATACCATAGTCTCACTCCATCTACTGTGGGACTAGTGCTGAATTAAATCTGTCTGGTGAAGGTTATATCTAGAACTACTAACTCATTAGTAATCTTGGTCAAATGTTCCACATCACTGTTCTGGCTCAAGAGATTAATGACATCTTTTATTTAAAAAGTTTTTTTCAAGTACTCTGTGATTTCAGCTGAGCTAGAAAACAAATTGCTACACCTTTGACCCAGCAAAACTATAAAACACAACAACACTTTATAGTAATTTAACCTCAAATCTCCCATAGAAGGTTCCTGCTACATACACATGGCTCTCTCTCTCTCTCTCTCTCTCTCTCTCTCTCTCTCTCTCTCTCTCACACACACACACACACACTCTACATAGACATAAATACTTTAGCTATTTATGTTTGGAGCAATTTGAATCTTATTTCTAACTTCAGTCTTAGATGAGTGCTTTTCAATTGCATTTCTGATGAACCTGAGCTCCAGAGAAAGTGACTAAAGACATGGCAAGATTGGTGTGATCTAAAAGAGAAAATATATCTGTAGTGAAAAACATGGGGAATAGTGCTCAATAATGAGACAAAGGTTTTCCTTAAAATTGAAATTTCACAGGAAGGGTGGAGATGCAATTTTTAGGTATTTAAGATCTTGAAGTCTGTAATGGATGGTAATTGATTTCAATTCTAAACTTGATTGGCTCTGGAATACACAAGAAACACACCTCTGTGAAGATCTTCAGAGGCATATTAGGATAGACAACTGTGTGGAGAAGATTCTTCTCAGGATAGGCAGCATCTTTCTGGAGCAGCCATGAGTGAAAGAGAGGTCAGGAGAAAGCCATGCTGCCCATTGGCTGCCTTCACTTCTTGGAGTGAGCACATCTATCTCATGAGAGTGTCTATGTTGCCATTCTTCATGGGCACCAAAACACAGCTCCTGCATTTTTCCAAAATGTCCTAATTGTGAGGTCTTCTTACTATATTATCATTCACAAGACCGGTAGCTCTCTGGGAACTCTCTAGGTCTGCAGTACTAGATTGGCAATGCTGAGCCATTCAGCCTTAGATTGAACAATCACTGAGTTCTCAGTCTCTCCAGTGTGAAAACATCCATTGTTGGACTCTACATCTCACATTGTGAAAGTCAACCTACCAAAGTCCTCTTTGTAATATTTTCAGTCTATCTCCTCTGTTTCTCTAGAGCAGTAGTTCTCAACCTGTAGGTCATGACACCTGTGAGGTCCCATATTAGATATCCAGCATATCAGATATTTATATTGCAATTAACAACAGTAGCAAAATTATAGTTATGAAGTATCAACAAATAATTTTATGGTTGGGTATCACTACAACATAAGAAAGTATACTGAAGGGTTACAGTATTAGGAAGGCAAGTTGAGTATACTACTCTAGAGAAATCTGTCTTCTAGAGAACAAGGACTACAAATTGTATGAGATCATTTACATTCTGTCCTTTCCTCAAATGTAGGCTTAAGATGGATGGAAGATGAAACCAGGATGCCTGTCATGTTTCAAGCAGGTACACTGACTTTCTTGCCCTTGAATATTGCTCATAGAATACTTCTAGACCTGAGGTAGGAACATGATCAATATGACATGAACAAAGATATAACTTGCTTATAACTGGCTGCATTTCAACATTTAAACTGTAAGGAAACCAGTAAGAGGTAAATAGAAGGCATCTCAAGACAATGATAGGCCTTGGGTACAGGATGATGGGGCTTAGACTGGTATGCCTCTTCTCTATGATGACAGAAGTTTGTCAGAGTAAAGGAACTAACACCTATACAAGAAGACACTCCAAGAAGAATGTCTTCTGATTTAAAGCAAGCAAACCTTTAGGAAGGATTTAAGAGGGAAAGAGAGTCCTACATGCCATTTTACCCTCCCTGTTTCTGCAGTTATATTGAATTGCCTTTAGTGAGTTCATGTAGCCACCAAACTTTAGAGCTCAATGAGAAATTAGAAGGATGATTATTGATGTTTTCCTTTGCCTGTGAAGTGAGACAATTCAAGTCAAATTAAAACACACAAAGACAGGTTTATGGAAAGCCATTCTTAGGCAGGTTCTCTGGTCCCCAGGAACAAGGTCAGGAATGCCATCATGGGGAGAGAGACAGAGGAAAGGTGGGAGAGAACCAGATAAAGATAGAAAGAGTTTGATACAAGGAAAGAGAAAATGCAGAGAGGAAGGAAGAAGAGAGAAGGGACCAAAATGGCTGAATTATAAATGGAAGAGCTTCTGGGGGAGAGAAGGCCCAGTCTCTCAGCTGGAGAGTTCAGCATAGAGGGTGGGGTATGCCAGCTGACTTAGTTAGGCTTTTACTGCCGTTAAGAGACACCATGACCAAAACAACTCTTATAAGGACATTTATTTGGGCCTTGGTTACAAGTTCAGAGTTTCAGTCCATTATCATCAAGGTGGGAGCATGGCAGCATCTAGCCCGTCAGGCATGGTCCAGGAGGAGTTGAGGGTTCTACATCTTCATCTGACAGCTGCTAGGAGAATACTGACTTCCAGGAAGCTAGGATGAAGATCTTAAAGTCCATAGCCACAATAACACTTCTACTCCAACAAGGTCACACTTCCAGATAGTGGATCACATATATTCAAACCACAACAACAGCCATGCATGCCCCATAACATGTAGGGACTAAGGGATGCTGGGAGAACCTGAAGGCCAGGTCTGCTTTGGTATGTAAAATATGCACCTCAGCTGTTCTGAATCCCAACAACTACAGATTCATTTCACAAGGTATAGGCAATCAGTTAAATCTTTCTTCTTCTTATTAAGGGTGCCACTTGAAAAATAGGAGCCATTTGCATTTTATGCTGTGATATAACCTAAAAAAGTCTTAGAAACATCCTGTGATTAAATTTTAAAATGAAGTGTTTGAAAGCAAAAAGAAAATGATATAAGACCTCTTGACAGAAATATGGCAAGCAGGTAGAGAGAAGACTTAAGCATGCTAGTTAAAGAAAAAAAACCTGTAATCCCAAATGATACATCAGATAACAATGACTGGGAAGAGTCATTTTTTTTCTTATTTCTTGGGTAAAGACTGTTTAATGATTGAAACATTTATCCATTTTTTGAAGTATAATTCAAAACTCTGTGCCAATTCTCTGAAGGTTCAGGCAGGTATTTATTTTAAAAATGAAAAAGGGTTACAGATTTTCATCTGTACAAACTGTAATTCAGAAGAGACATATCCTTGGAGCTTTGTGGGGACACACCCTTGTGCCATGGCTTCTTCTAATGGCAGCTTCTGATGGTGATAAAACCTTAGTTCTGATAGGCATTTTAGATAAAACGTTAAAAAAATACTTCTTGGGCAAATGCAGTCAGTTCTGTAATTTAATTCTATCCTAAGGCAGGTCTGGAATTTCAGATGGAAGAGAAGAAAATCTTCATGCCGTTCAGTAAATTAGTTTCAAACTTGCCTCTGGGGATACGAGCTTCTTTCCCAGAGGGAGGTTTTAGATTATGTTTTGTCCTGCTTGCCTTGGCTTGAGTTTGTGATGATGAAGAGAGGTATTACGGAGGAGCAAGAGGGCTCCAGCTTTCATTGTCAGGTTTGGATTGCACTTTAAAGGTAAATCTCCCCAAAGATATTATTTATGTAAAAGTCTCAGTGTTGATCATCCTCATTATAGTATTTTATACTTCAAGTATTGACTTTTGTAAAAACCTAGTCTTATTTCATAATCAGGGTTGATTAGGGACATACAGACTCCAACCTGTCAGTTTTCAAGCAGATCTGATATATTAGTCCTGGACAGTAGGTAAAAGAGTTTGTCATTAAAACATGTTCAGGATTTCAGCATGTTAGAATGGTTAAACATTAGACACCCTGTAACACAATGTTCACTGTTGGATGGAAGCTGTCCTTCCCAGACTCATGGATTTGTACACTTGATTCCTATCCAAGGTGCTTGTTTGAGAGCTTATAAAAGTTCAAGAGAAAATATGTTGCTGGGGAATATGGGTTGCTACAGGGCTGGTCCTAGTCACTACTACTACTGGTCCTACTCTATTGAGATGTGAAGAGCCAGTCACACATATCTGCCACCACAGCTTTACACTTCATCCACTATTGTGTTTTCTTTGCTGGTATGGAATATACATTCAAACTGGAATCCCAAAAGTGTCCTTCCTTTATCAAGTTGATTCTTATCAGATACATGGTCACTGTTACAGGAAACATAAATAACACACACAATGGATTGTAGTTTAATATCTCTAAATATGTAAATCACCAGGGAAAAACAAATGCTGCTATTGTCAGTTAACAGACACCTCAATGAATATTATTTGTTGATCAAACATTTTCTACTGAGAAAACTCAGAGTCTCAGGTTACCTACATTGCTGAGAAATAAGAATATCGGGGCTTGCAGAGTTTTAGGACCTTTCCCTCTGTTATTCAGTAGAGTGGCAATTTTGTTCTATACATTTAGACATCTCACGGTGTCCACTGTTTCACATTACCCTCTTCCCCTTTTTCTTTTGTCACTTCTGGGGATCAGATCCTGAGTATCACAGATGCCAGAAAAGAGTTCTACCATGGAGCTTCAAGCTCATCTGCAATGACATAACTTTTAAAACTAAAAAAGGATACAACAGTTCAATTCCGCTATTCCAAGGTACTCCCTCACAGTGGTACTATGAAGCATACTGCTTTCATTATTATAGTATAGACTTCAATGTTTGACCTATGTGTTGACTGCATGGTTTTAGAGGGTGGGTCTCTTCATTTCTCTTTCATCATCAGTTGATGTTATCTTTGTCTAGTGACTCAGGAAGCCTTATCACCTTTAACATTGTAGACAGTGTTCAGGGACATGAATGACACTTTTACTCATGAGTCACTGGCTTAAACTTACCCATTTACTCATGCTTAGTTGGAAAGGAAGATGGGAAGCGAAGTTTTTATTATGTCTTTTCCTGAAACTACATGAAACCACTATTAGGATGACATTCTATTGCTATGGGAAAGCTAGTTGGTAATTGGAAGTCATCAAAGACTTCCCTGGGGGTTTTAGTATACCATGGTCTTCTTGCCTTCTTTTAATAAGGATTTTAGTGTCTTGAGAGGCAACAGAAATTAAAGACTACATATAAAGTGGCAGCATAGCAAGTTCTAAACCAAATTTTCCTAACCCCAGGATTATATCTTAATTACCACCTCATTTATCTGTCAAGCTTTAGTATTTTTGGTGAAAAAAAGAAACCTATCCTGACCAATTTGGACAGTGTTTCCAAATTATGTCATATAAGTCATTTTCAGGGCTTTAAAGATATTTTATACTCTTTTTCTATAAGTTAAATTTAAAATACATAAATATTTATATTTTTGAACTTCATAGAATTTTTTTAAAAGAAATTTTGAAAAAGGTTTTATCATAGCTGAAAAATGTAGTATATGATAGTATAAATTTTCTTATAGGCAGAGAGTGAGAATTAATCTCAGATTTTATAATACTGTAAACTTCATTTGGATTATCTGACAGATCAATGAAGTTTAATTAAAAAATATGATCCAACATAGGCTGATCATCTAGAGCCCCACATTGTCATGTAGACTTTAGAAAAGTGGCACATGGAAATCATTCTTGGGTACTGAAATATTTTGTTACCTTCCCATCAGCCAATTCAAAAGCTAATTCTTATTATTGAATACCATGCTTCTGAGCAGATTAGTTGAGAAAATAAAATAACTCACTATGAGTAATCATCAGCTAGTTTTAGAGAAGACCCTTGGAAGTAGTGGTTCAATAGGCAACAGAGAGTGCAGGCATAGAAAGCATAATCAGATCATAGTAGGACAATTTCAACCAATGCTCTTATCTTTCAGTGTTGTTCATTTCTATTCAGTCAAGCATCAGTTGAGTGGGGTTCCACAAATACGTTGCACACTTGTTCTTCAATACCCATGTAGCATTTCTGTTGATACCATGCTTTATGCTTTGTGCAGTATTTTATTGTGTAAAATATGGTTTTATTGAAGAACAATACATTGAGAAAGGAAGAGGTATGACTCTAACTTATTCAGACAGTGAAATTAGCTATGAGAAGTTATCATGGAATATGTTGACTGCATTAAAAGGAACAAATTAAGGAGCCATACTTGACTATGAATTATTTATTATTTCTCTTTGAGGTCAGTTACACATGTGTATTCCTGGGGTGGAAGAGCAGGTACTAAATCTGGAATAACCTTACCAATATTCCTGTGAAAACTGAAGTGATATCTAGACTAGTAGCTGGATAATTTATGTAGCTAGACTTTTGGTTCACTGTGTGGAGTCAAGTTTTTAAAAATATGAGAGATTTTTGAGGATTTCAGTTCTGAGAGGCCAAAGAAGCCATGCTCAGCTCCACTCTTCTGTTTTTCATTTCTTTTAATCTCATTTAGACAGGTTATGATCCTGCTTTTTATGTACCTTAATCTACATTTTAATTATTGGTCTATTTTTCAAGCATTCTTTAAGAATTATACTGAGCTGAAGAAATGAATCAGTGGTTAAGGGTATTGACTGCTCCTCTAGAGGAAGTTCAACTCCCAGCACATTTATGGTGGCTCACAAATGTCTATTACTTCAGTTGCAGGGGATCCAACATCTTTCATTGGACTCTATGGGCACCAGGCATACACATGAAACACAGACATATATGAGGACAAAACGCCTATGTATATAATCAAAAGTTTAAAACAACTAAAATATAAGATTTGTACTGTGTTTCTGTTCATGACAAGAACATTGCTCATGTGAAATCACAACTGTGATGGTAACATGACCAAGACTTGTGCAGATTGAGCCAGGTAATGTACTAGCATGGATTAGGTGGGCCTTTTGAATGTCTCAAGCCTAGCTGAGGGACTATTGGCAATTTTTGGTTGAAGATCTGAGAAGAGAGAGTTATTTTTTAGAGGAGCTCCTAACAGGCTCCTACCCATGTTCCTGTGTGTAGTGGTCTTAAGGAGAACTTTCCTATAAGTTCATGTATTTGAACACTTGGTTCTATGTTGGTAGCACCATTTGGAAATGTTTAGGAGGTGTGACCTTGTTGGAGGTACTATGTGTATGAAGGTGGCCTTTGGAATTTTAAAAACTCTATATAACTTCTAATTAGCTCCCTCTTTCTGCTCTGTGCTTGCTGTACAAGGTGTGTACTCCCAGCCTGCAGTGCCTGCCACCATGCATAATATTGTTGCTGCTGTTTAAGGTCTGACCTCCCAGCCTGCAGTTCTTGCTGCTATACTTACTCACCATGATAGACTCGAATCCATCTTAAACTGCAAACCAAAATTAACTCTTTCTTATGTAGATTGTTTTGGGCATGCTATTTCATTACAAAAACTGAAAAGTAGTTAATATGTAGTGCTCATCCCTATAGTCATGAACAAACTGACAACATTCTGTAAGCTCACCAAATTTTAGAAAGGGTATATGAAATTCAAAAAGATAAATAGTGGTAGTCAGGGTTATAGAAGGAATTAGAGAGGAAGATGTAGGGTGGATTTGATCAAAACATACTATATTCATGTATGAAATGCCTTTTAAAATGTTATATATTATTATTTTCAAATAAAATAAGATTACATCACTTTCTACTTTCTCTTTCCTTCTTCCAGCATCTCTCATGTCCCTTCCATGCATATCCTCTTGTATTTTGATTATTTCCTCTCAAATTAATGGATTTTTTTCTTTTGGTTACAGTTATTCACACATGCACTCACACACACACACACACACACAAATCACACACACAAATATTTACACACACTCACACAGTTACATATGTAATATACACATTCAACCTACTAATAAGTTTGTTTTTGTTCCCTATGTGTGTATGATTTCAGGGCTGACCATTTTATGTTAGATAACTAATTAGAGGGCTCATCTTTAGGAAAGGCTAGTTCTCCCTGTCTCAATATCATTAGTTACTTATAGTTTCAATGTACAGGAGTAGAGCTCCATGAGATTTACTCCTTCTGTATTGGCCTGTTTGTAGAAATTGTCATTGGTGAGGTTTTATTTAGGAAGTCATATTATTTGGTATCAGGAATACCATTCCCTATCATTTCTAGGGGATACAATCTCACATCAGACTTCTTGGTCCTTTAACAATCTTTATACATTTTCTTCTGCAGAAGTTTCATTATAGAGGTACTTAATGAATCTTGGATTCCCACAATGTATTGATAAAAAGATCATGGACTCTCTCCCATTTATAATAGCCTCAAGACAATAGAGTAAATCCAAACAAGGAGATAAAAGACCTCTACAGTGAAAACTTCAAACATCTGAAGAAAGACATGGAGGAAGACATTAGAATTGGAAAAATCTCCTGTATCCATGGATCAATAGAATTAATCTCGTAAAAATGACAATCCTATTAAAAGTGATTTGTAGGATAAATGTGAACCCAATAAATATCCATAGTTTTCACAAAAATAGGGAAAAAATCACTCACCCATTCTAAAATCAATATGAAATTCTTAAACAATAACATTTAAAACATTAAGTGGAATTGTTAAACCAAACAACTAACTATACTTTAGGCTTGTGAGATGGCTCAGTCAAGCAAAAACACTTGCTGTCAGGCCTAAGAACCTATATCTGATCCCTGGAAACCACACAGTAGAAGAAGAGAACCAGCTCTCATAAGTTGGCCTCTGTTCTCCAGTAGAGCTCCATGATACATGGTGTGTGTGTGTCTGAGAGAGAGAGAGAGAGAGAGAGAGAGAGAGAGGGAGGGAGGGAGGGAGGGAGGGAGAGAGAGAGAGAGAGAGAGAGAGAGAGAGAGAGAGAGAGAGAGAGAGAGAGAGAGAGAGAGAGAGAGAGGAGGGGAGAGGAAGAGAGGGAGAGAGAAAGAAGTGGGGTAGTGGAGAAAGAGATGTATGAATAGAAGTTAGAAAACTATTGAACTTTGTCATCCTGTCTTCTATTAGAAACCCTACTCCTCCATTGTT
This sequence comes from Mus caroli, assembly GCF_978045245.1. NCBI lineage: Eukaryota > Metazoa > Chordata > Mammalia > Rodentia > Muridae > Mus > Mus caroli. The sequence continues at coordinate 139,382,896 of NW_028227258.1, read as the reverse complement.
GGTGGGATTGCAAGCTTGTACAACCACTCTGGAAATCAGTCTGGAGGTTCCTCAGAAAATTGGACATAGTACTACCGGAGGATCCAGCAATACCTCTCCTGGGCATATATCCAGAAGATGTCCCAACCGGTAAAAAGGACACATGCTCCACTATGTTCATAGCAGCCCTATTTATAATAGCCAGAAGCTGGAAAGAACCCAGATGTCCCTCAACAGAGGAATGGATACAGAAATTATGGTACATTTACACAATGGAGTACTACTCAGCTATTAAAAAGAATGAATTTATGAAATTCCTAGCCAAATGGATGGACCTGGAGGGCATCATCTTGAGTGAAGTAACACAATCACAAAAGAATTCACACAATATGTATTCACTGATAAGTGGATATTAGCCCAAAACTTAGGATACCCAGGATATAAGATACAATTTGCTAAACGCATGAAACTCAAGAAGAATGAAGACCAAAGTGTGGACACTGTGCCCCTTCTTAGAATTGGGAACAAAACACCCAGGGAAGGAGTTACAGAGACAAAGTTCGTAGCTGTGATGAAAGGATGAACCATTTAGAGACTGCCGTATCCAGGGATCCATCCCATAAGCAGCTTCTAAACGCTGACACCATTGCATACACTAGCAAGATTTTGCTGAAAGGACCCAAATATAGCTGTCTCTTGTGAGACGATGCCGGGGCCTAGCAAACACAGGAGTGAATGTTCACAGTCAGCTATTGGATGTATCACAGGGCTCCCAATGGAGAAGCTAGAGAAAGTACCCAAGGAGCTAAAGGGATCTGCAACCCTATTGTTGGAACAACATGATGTACTAACCAGAACCCCGGAGCTCTTGTCTCTAGCTGCATATGTATCGAAAGATGGCCTAGTCGGCCATCAATGGAAAGAGAGGCCCATTGGACTTGCAAACTTTATATGCCCCAATATAGGGGAATGCCAGGGCCAAAAGAATGGGAATGGGTGGGTAGGGAATTGGGGGGCGCTATGGGGGACTTTTGGGATAGCATTGGAAATGTAATTGAGGAAAATATGTAATAAAAATATTAAAAAAAAAAAGAAACCCTACCCTGTGGTTAGGAGATATAGATTCACTACAATATAAACAGATATAGCTGTATACATAGACCTAGACATATCTAACCTTTGGCAGTGGAAAGCTGTGATTCATATGTGGTCAAGTAGTCAGTACAATACAAGATTTTATGATCACCTTTTGCTTTGTATATATTCACTTTGACATTTTCAGGTCAAACTTAGTAAGTTCATGGAACTTATCAAACTGTTTCAACACACTCATGTCCACTTGTTAATAGTCTGGTATATAGTAGTGGGTACTGGCATTTCATTAACATTTCTGCGAGTTGAACACTTATCTGGTGTTTGCCTTACCTTTGGTTCCTTAGTTTTCTTTGGCATAATACAGAGTATTATAATCTTGGTCTGTGCCAGATTAAAAATATTTTAAAACATGGGAACTGTTTAAAATTTGGCTGCCCATTACTAGCCCATCATTATATAATGTAGGACAGCCTCCCATTAGACTCAAATGTTTGAATACTTGGTACCTGTCTGATGGTACTTCTTGGGAAATTTGTGGGAAGCCTTGCTGGAAGAAGCAGGTGAAGCAGATGTGCCTCGTGGTTTTAGAGACTGGCTCCGCTTCTCCACATTCTACCTTATGGCTCTGGATTCAGTGTGACCAGCCATCTCACATTTCTGCTTCCGTGTCAGCATAGAATGAAAACATTCTACAGTAAATTCTGTTTTACAAGACAATTGATCTCAGCAACATGAAAACCTACAGATAGATACTCCATGCCTTTTAGATGGAGATTCATTACTTGCTTATGTCTTTCTCAACAAAGATCAGAGAGAAAAGGTCCTTCTTCATCTCTGTAGGCCAAGAAATTCTATGGTATTTGATGCTGTAGATATTGCCCTTGTCATCAGCTGGCTGAAATTTAGCCTGAAGAAGGATCATAGGCCCTTCCTTGTTTTTCTAGGCAAGGAATCTCTGCTGTGGGATTGTCATGATTTGCTTTATCTTCATCTTCTTCCCTTGAAATTGGTGGAACCTGATGAGCTAACCTTGCCTGGCAAGGACACTTCCTAAACAAAAGCTAGCATCTTAGAGGGCATTTCAATGAAACTTGTATGGCAGAAATTTAAAATGACATAATATATGCATGGAAAAATACTTTAGGATAGGAGGAATTTGTTTTTTCCTTTGAACCAACCTATAAATAAGGCTGACTATGATTTCAAGACTTGGATTGGCATTTTGTTTAACTTTAAACTCAGATTACTTTTTTTTTGCACATATAAGTAAGTAATGAAATATTTATTCTTTCATGAACATCCAGTTTTCTGCTTTTGGTTTGAATTTGCGAGGAACATGATCTCTGACGTCCATGAACACTGTGGAAACTTTGTGAAATCAAATGACTTAAGAAGACTGCAAGATTGTAATCAAAGCTGTCCTTCCTCCCACTCAGTATAGTAAGTTGGTGTTTGTTTCTTTGTATGCTGTATATGTGTGGTGTACATGCTTGTGTTTTTTTCTGTATGTGTATATGGTCTTGTGTGTGTGAGTGTGTGTGTGTGTGTGTGCGTGCGCGCACGCATGTTTGTGTGTGTACATGTTTGAGTGCATATGTGTGGAGGATAGAAGTTATTTAGTAATGCAAGGTCTCGTGATGAGCCCTGAGCATGCTGAGCTGGCTCATTTAGTAGATTCACTCTAAACAGAACTGTTGTTGCTGAGCCACCTCCCTAATCCTAGAGTCAAATATTTATTATTTTTTGTGTACTGTGAATACAATTATGTTAATGACTTTAGAAAGGTAAATTTAACATTTCATCAACAAATGGGTGGGGGGAGGCAAGCCTGAGTAAGCAGCAGCACACAACAGCACACAGAATGACATAGCAACATACAGCAGGACACAGCAGCACACAGCACACAGCAGCATACAGTATACCCTCGCACAAAGCAGCATAAGTACACACAGCATAAGTACAGCACATAGCAGCACACAGCAGAATATAGTACACAGCAGCATAGAGTACACAGTATTACACAGCACACAGCCACAGACAGTACACAGCAGCACACAGAACCACACAGCAGCACACAACAGGACACAGCAGCACAGAGCAGCACAGAGCAGCACAAAGCAGTATAAGTACACAGTATTACACAGCACACTGCAGCACACAGTAGCATTCAGCACACAGCAGCGCACAGCAGCATAAGTACACAGTACTACACACCACGCAGCAGCACGGAACAGGATACAGTACACAGCAGCACTCAGCAGCAAACAAACAGAAGGACAGAGCAACACACAGCAAGGGTTTTACTTTTAATGGGCTTTTTCTCTCAAACAAAACCCAAATAGCAGCAAGAAGTTTTATGTGGTGTTATTAAAACAGGAGAAACCTTGAAATAACTATTGCTGTCTCCATATGTGCCATAAGACTATAAATATAGGACTTTGAAATAAAAGACAACATAAGTCTACCTTTTATATTTTTAGCAGATTTATGAATAGAAAGATTATAAATAAATTTCCTTTTGGTTTTCTTCTGCATTTCTCTGAGTCTGTCCATTCTAGTCCATATGTCCTTAATTGCTTCAAGTTTCTGCTGTCATTATATCTTGAAATGGGAGCTAAAATAAATTCCTCCTTCTTCAAGTTGCTTTACTTTATCACAACAAATGGATAATAAAGGAAGTCAGTAAATGTAGTTAAAATAAGATAAAGTTGACAAATGATTTCTTCCTTTCATTTATACCTTTTTCTCTTCGCCTTCCTCCTCTGCCTTCTCCCCTTGACATATTGCTTTTTAGCTAGGATAACCTCAAACTTGTTATCCACAGTTCACCTCTGGCATGCTGATACTGTGTAATGCCACCATATCAGACTCCTTTTTCTCTTTTAATGTACTTAAGAAATTGTTCACCCCAAATCCGAAAAACCAGGAACAATAGAAAAGTATATCAATTTTAAACAAAGAGGAACAGTGCTTTGCAGCATTGGGGAAATTATTTTCATGAATATACATGTATTTTTTTCCCTTGAAATCTTAGAATAAGCTTTTCAGCCTGCCAACATTTTCTTTGGCAGACAGTTCACAGCTTTGCAAACACACAGAGACCCCCTACCTGCACTACCCTGAAGAGGTAATATTTCTTGAAAGAAATAATCTATACTTCTTCATGAGCTGCTTGTAGAAGGAGGGAAACATTAAAATAATGTTAGCTAGATCTAGGTTTTATCATGCCTGCAAAAAATCTGAAAACTGGAGTTAAAAAAATCATTTGATGTGAAGGTGAAACCAATAGCTCAGAGGTGCCCACTTCTGTTAGAGTTAAGGTTCTTCCCAGAAGAAAGAGGGTACCCATAAGGTCCCTGCTTCATAAGGATGCTCCTACTTCATCAGCAATGGGTTACATAGAACTTCTGATTAAGAACTCATCTAAAATAATTTTCAAGAAGCAAGAACATGTCAAGTGTGTCAAGTTCTTCATGGAGGAATTCTTCGGGCTAATGATGATGGGACTAACAGCAGTTGGGGACCTCTGAATTTTGCTTGGGCAATTGGAAAGCACACCTGATTAGCACCAGTGGTCTGTTAAAAAATAAAAGAAAGAAACAATATATGGTCCTCAGCCGGTCACTTTCCATGGCCAGAAAACCTTCATGCACTTTAGGATTTTGTATATTCTAAATGAGCTAATCAATAGGAAGGGGGAGTTCTAAATAAATACCTGAACTGAAAATTTAAAGATGAACATCTGAGAAAGGGAAGGAAGCTGGTGGTACTACTCATAGTCATTTCTACTGGCAGCAGGAACTCTCAGACAGGATCATGCATTTCTCATGTTTGGCTTGTTGAGGAAGTTCTACTCATGCACAGAAAATACATGAGTCAGAGGATCCCTTTTTGTTTGTTTGTTTGTTTGTTTGTTTTGTTTTGTTTTGTTTGTAGAATTTTTTGCCAAGACCTGTACAGATTTGGGGATTTCCATGACTGGAGAAAACAGGGAATGAAGAAAGGACAGACAATGAAGAAACAACAAAAACATGTACAGAAAAGCTGGAGTCAGGTAGGCTGTGCATTATAACGTGGGGTATACCATCAACAACGTCAGGGAAGAAACACATGTTTCTATTACACATCTGAATCAGGGAGATGGCTTATTGTATTCAGCTAAATGTCCAGGCAGGTTTAAACATACAGCTGAACAAAGAGGTGAACTTATCTAATCTCACCATTTGCATGATAACCACTTAGAAATATTGAATGAAGAAATGAATCTCTCTAGCCCCAGTCTCTGAAGCTACTGTTCAAAAATTTAACATGACACTATTTTGTTTTTAAGCCTATCTATCTAAGAGTCAGCTTTTTTTGTCTGCACATGCATGATGGTGCTTGAGAGTTCCTGCTGTCAGTAGAAATGTCTATGTGTAGTACCAACAGCTTTTGTAACTTTCTCAGGAGGGTTCTGTATGGGAGCAGTCTTCTGCTGTAGTCATCCTGGAAGAGAAAACTGGTTGATGTTCTTCATGCACTTAGCTCAAATGAAGGCTTTGCCAACTTGCTGAGCCCATCCAGGAAAGCATTTGCCATTCTCATGGGTCTGAGACTTTGGGGTCCTTGACATCAATAACACACATTCACTTAGAGCTTCCTCTGCTTCACAGATTCTTTATTTTTGTTTGTGTGTACATTTGTTAGCCTGTGTGAAGGCAGATCATATACATGCAGGTGCCCTCAGAAGTCAGCAAAGTGTGTCAGAACTCCTGGGGCTGGACTTACAGGTGGATGTGAGTTGACCAACATGATGCTCGGAGACAAACTTGGTCCTCTGGAAAAGCACCAAACACTGCTTAACAGCAGAGTCATCTCTTTAGCCTGAGCCTCTGAAGCTACTGTTCAGAATTTTAGCTTGTGATTCATTAGATGAATGCCAATAGCTTGGTTTTAAGTCCATCTATGTAAGAGTCAGCTTTTTTATATGCACAATGGAGATATTAGCATTCATTTTATAGAACTTCTCTAAAGGCTCTAGGTAATAGTAGGCTCTCAACAGAGTAGCTATTTTTATTCATGGTTTTCAATGATAGATGTATGTTCTTCATTCAACTTTTTTTGAGTGGTTATGATATTCCAGGTTTCTTTAGGTCCTAGTAACTTTGTCTCAAATATCTATATCCAGGTGTATCTACCGCATGGCCACATGTGGCTGATAATAATTATAAATGTGATCTCACACAAAATTGTAATCTTACTTAAACCATGTGTGTGTGTGAGAGAGAGACAGAGAGAGAGAGAGAGAGAGAGAGAAAGAGAGACAGAGACAGAGACAGAGACAGAGACAGAGATTTTTGTACCTGGATGTCAGTATTTAGCAGGGTAGACTTTGTAGATGACAGCTTTGTGTGGCATTGTCAAAACATCCAATGTGCCTGAAAGCTGTGTGTGTGTGTGTGTGTTCTAAATGCTGCATCTCCTAGGTCATAATCACTGGGATTTCTCAAATATAAAGATGCCTTTCTTGATTTTTTAACAGGCAAGAAAAATGGAAAGTGGAAAAAAGTACATACTACTCTTCCAGAGGACCCAAGTCCAAATCTTAGCACAAATGTAAAAGTCACTACCATTTTCTGACTTGTACGTGCATATGCACACAGAGGAACACACACACACACACACACACACACACATGAAAAGTCAGTTATTTGCTGTGGTTTAAGGTTCCAACTCACCTCTCAGGGTGTCTGGGTGCTGCCAGTGCACTGACTCAGAGATGACAGTGTAAAGTTCAGAGCAGGTGGGGTCTGCATTCCACCTCTTCCCTCCTAGGTATCAGGAGTCAGATGTTATTGCTCTCCAGGCTTCGGAAGAGCAGGATCCCTGTCCAGTGCAGGGTGGTGGTGGTGGTGGTAGTGGTGGTAGTAGTGGTGGTGAGATTATTTTCTTAGAATGGCTTCTTCAGTGAAGGCCTTCTCTGATGATTTTGTTTTTTGAGATGGGGTTTCTTTGTATAGCCCTGGCTTTCCTGGAACTCACTGTGTAGATCAGACTGGCCTCAAACTCAGAAATCTGCCTGACTCTGCATCCCAAGTGCTGGGATTAAAGGTGTGTGCCACCACTGCCTGACTTCTGTTACAATTTTTAATGAAGTAGCTATCTGAGAAAATCTTAGCTTGTTCTTATTTCTTTATTTGGGGTAGGTTTGAATGATATATTTTATTTGGGGTGAACCAAGTGTTATATAGTTTGGTGGAAGGATGTGAGAATATCCGGGGGGGGGGTCATTGGCTGAATGTTAAGGCTACTAAGGTGCCTCATTAGCAGGTGCTGGCTACTTGACTGTCTGTGACCACTGGTTGGAGGTTAGTTGGTCAAGTGCCCTGAGGTAGAAATGGAAACAGGGAAGGAGCTAGGTCTACTCCTGTGGGTCTCAAGTTCTGAGTTTTCTGGGATTTGAACTTGTTCTGCCTCACCAGTTCTGTACCAATTTCTTTGTTGGCACATTTCACGTGCCCTACAATTTGCTGCTTTGAATTTTCTCAATGACAATTGGGAAATTTCGGCTAAGTTTTACACAATCTATGGGTTCTCACCGGGACGAGTGCTTGCTGAGAGAGGAGACTATAAGACTCTGCGTGATTCTTACACTTTCACCAAGTCACAATCACTTTGCAAGGCTTGCTGGGATAGATTTTTGAGACAAACCTTCAGAATTTTCATTCAGAAAATCTGCATTATGAATGATATTCCAGATGAATGATGTGTTAGAGGTCTGGGCATCATGTGGTAAGAACCACTGCAGCCAAGAAAGCCAGTCTGACTTCAGATAGAGGCTGCGATTATACTAGTGTAGTGGTTCTACAATGCTTCACAGCCAGTGCCTTCCAATGGAGCTTCATTTTAACTCCTAGTGACCCTGGAAAGTAGGCATTATTAGTCGTAATTTATAGATGGGAACTGTACTATAAACATTTTTGACTTTTCTCTCCTAATAGGTTGTGAGTTCTTTGAGACCAGGTTCATATAATATTCAGTTTTGTGTCTTCAGCACATAGCAGGGTGTCTGGCAGGAAGTATTTGCAGAATGAATAAAGGACCCCTGCCCAGTTTCATAGAAAGCTTGCAGTCAAGCTAGGTGCATACATATACTGTTCTCATATTTGAAAAATGGAAGAAGCAATTTTTCTGGCTTATCTCTGAAATTTAAATTTAAAAGGCATTTAGCCAAGGTGATTAGACTTTGAATTTTTTTAACTATTAACCACCAAAATGCATGTATTATACATTTATTTGTTCTTTTTTCTTTAAAGATCTATTTACTTTAATTAAAATGTAATTACATCACTTTCCCCATTCCCTTTTCTCATTCTGGTCCCTCTCATGTTCATGTGCAAATTAACGGCTTCTTTTTCTTTGTATGTTATTGTTACATGTGTTTATATAAAGGCACAAAGCACAAATTATATATCTCTAGCTATCATCTATATCTATCTATCTATCTATCTATCTATCTATCTATCTATCTATCTATCTATCTATCTATCCATCCATCCATCTATCTATATCTTGCTATGTTCTTTTAGTATTGCCTGTATATATACAATTTCAGGCCTGGATAGTTGATATTGGATAACCTATAAGGGGGCTTATTCCTGGGTGGCTAATTATCTGTCTTTCAGCAATCAGTAATTGCCAATAATTCTTTGCCTAGGAGGACTGGTGGTTTTCGTTTTGCATGGTTGTTCCTAACATTAAAAATGACTACACAAGACATAATAGTCAACAGTCATTGTCTTAGTTAGGGTTTTATTGCTGTGAAGAGAATCATGACCATGACAACTCTTATAAAGGAGAGTATTTAATTGGGGCTAGCTTACAGTTCAGAGGTTTAGTCCATTGTCATCATGGCAGTAAGTTATGGTGAAATGAAGGCAGATATGGTGCTCAAGAAGTTGCTGAGAGTTCTACATTCAGATCTGTGGGCAGCAGGAAGACAGAATGACATTGGGTCAGACTTTAGCATTTGAAATCCCAAAGCCTACCCCCAGTAACACAATTCTTCCAACAAGGCCACACCTACTCCAACAAGGCCATATGTCCTAATCCTTTCAAATAACACCATTCCCTATAAGCCTATGGGAAACATTTTCATTCAAATCACCACAGTCATCTTAATCATCAATGGAAAAAGTTATGAGCTTAATTTTCTTGATAAATATATAAATACACATTTAAATACACACAGGAAAAGAATGACCAGTGTTCATTTTGTATAACACAATTTAGAATACCATAATCCTCAGTATTAACTGTTTCCTTTCTTTGCAAATAACTCATCAAGCACTACGAACAGTACTGCTTGCCTTCACCGCAGTGTCTGACTTCTGATAGGGCTGACATTTGGGAAATTGTCATATTCCTTTTGAATTTTAGATCAGCTTTTGAACTGTCATTCACTTTCAGTTATAAAGTATTTTGATCATTTTTATAATGTGAGGTTTCTTTCTTTCTTTCTTTCTTTCTTTCTTTCTTTCTTTCTTTCTTTCTTTCTTTCTTTCTTTCTTTCTTTCTTTCTTCCTTCCTTCCTTCCTTCCTTCCTTCCTTCCTTCCTTCCTTCCTTCCTTCCTTCCTTCTTTCATTCTCTTTCTCCTTTGTTGTCAGCTCTTTTAGGACATCATCCTTACCTATTCAACTACTTTCTTCATGTGTCTTGACAAATTTGTTCAGTTTCTCTGGCTGTACATTTGAAGTCACATGAATGGCAGCAGTGTTTCCACAGCTTACTGTTTCTTCCATATCTCTGTGGAATCCTGGTGCAATCCTTATAGCAGCATATCTGTCTTAGCTCTAGCTTTCCCAGATGTTTTGGTGTTAGTCAGTTGACACCAACTTGTAACATGAAGCAAGCCAATTTGTTGGAAATGGTAGAAATAGAACAATGTTAGCTACTTTATTATTATAATTTTTAATATGGTAACCCACCTCATTGATTGAGTTTCAATGTAGACAAAGTTGATTGAGATTTACATTTTTAAATTATTTTTTAATAAAAATATAAGTTGATGTACTATTTCAATTTATTCAATTCTCTAATGCAATTCAATAAGCAACATTCTATTCCCTATTCAATTTACACAAAGCTGTTGGAGCAAGTTAACTTTGCTTTTGCATTATCTGAAAATTTTCACTATGGATGTTATGTGTGTATAAATCAGTAATGTTTTAAACTTCACTAGCGTGTTTGCTCATGTCTTTTAAAGGGATACAATTTTATTTCATTTTTTTTTTGTTTTTGCCGTGTGTTTTCTCTCATCTTTGTTCTTTGGATGTATCCATATTTGTAAAATATCATATGGTTTTATCTCTTACAGAGGAGGCAATGCAGCTCAGTAGTTTTCTGTCTATGTTTGAACCAAGCACCCTGGGGCTTGATGAATAGCTGAGAGGTAGTAAAAGAGAGAATGTTGGTATCCATTCACAATGCTTAGTAGCTTTTTACTCTGGTGACTGGATTCATGGACTGAAGGGTCAGCAGAGAAGATTTTACTTTCCACAAATACTTTTTTATTTCCCTGTCCTTTTTTTCAATTGGATATTTTATGTATTTATATTTCAAATGTTATCCCCTTTGCCAGTTTCCCCTCTGGAACCCACCTATCCCCTTCCCCCTCCCTCTGCCTTATGAGGGTGCTCCCCTTCCCACCCTACTAACTCCTATCTAACTGCCCTGGCATTCCTCTACACTGGGGATTCAAGCCTTCACAGGACCAAGGGCCTCTCCTTCTATTGATGCCAGACATTGCTACATATGGGGCTGGAGCCAAGGATCCCTCCATGTGTACTCTTTGGTTGGTTCCACAAATATTTTAATCACAGTTAATATTCTGTCTTTGAAATATGAATGATATTTCTGAGGGTTGATACTATTTAATTATGGCAAATTAAATCCTATGAATGCAGAATGCACGTACTACATGCCAATAGCTAGAAGATATTTATCTCCCATGTCAAAATGAGTAAGATTTGCATAATTCCATGGTCACCATTATGAAAATACTGTCCATCCCTCAAGTACTGTCTACTCAATTACTTTTAGACTGTATAAGGATGAGATGATTTGGGGGCTGTTAGCATTTATATTTGGAAGGGTGAATAAGAGTAAAGAAGGCCAATGAAATATTTCATGAAATCAAAAAGTGTAAGTATTTGAGACCATAATGGAATCCATATATTACATTTGTATATTAACCAAAATATTAGTTAAATAAAAGAAACTGAAGCATACAAAGAAGTCACATACTTTGCACTGGAACAATGGCATGAGCCCTGAAAGTATTTCAAGAACCTGTAAAAGCCCATGTCCCCAGGGTAAGAGACATCATGATTTATAGCCATGTCAGGTACAGTGGTCATGCATTTTTTTTTATGTGTGTATCTTTCTTCCAAATGGATCAGAAATAGAGGTAGGGAAACAAAACAAAACAAAAAGGAAAAGAAGGGCAAAAACACAAAGTAAATCCTAAACTAAACCAAATAGAAAAAATTCAACAGCAAATACGAGATCTTTTTGTGGACAGTAAAAGCTTCCCCTCTTGTAGTACAGTGAAGATCTGGTGTCCTTGCATCTTCATGACTTGTTTTAGAGTTTTAACTTTTTCTATTCTCAAATTAAATGATATAACTAGTCCTTCTAGGCTTTTCTCTCATACTGTCTATGGTTAGCCTGCTTCAAGTGTTGTAGAATAATGTCCTCTGGGTATAGCACTGCCATTCCTTCTTGAACTCTCAATAGCACAATTACCATGAGACACATACAAGACTGGGTCTATTAATGTTTCACTATGGATGAGCTCAGGAGGATCCTGCTTTCCTACCATAAATTCTTTCTTTGGCAGTGTAGCTGCTTGTAAGTTATCTGTGCCATTGTAAGTAAATTATCATCCATGGTCCTATCACCAATTAAACCCATTGCTTCACTAAGCTAGTTGAATGTATTTTTTGGTTTTGTTTTGTTTTGTTTTGATTTTTAAAAAATCTGTCATTTAAAAAAATGACACATACACAAATGTATCCTATTTGTGATGCACAGATGTTTATTAACCTCTCCTCACAAAAAGTTAATATCATATCCTTGCCTGGATGAATGACTCTGGAAGTTGTCTGAAATATAGGAAGCCAGTTCTTATACCAGACCTATGGGTGGATACCCATGGTAATCTTACACTTGTTGCACTCTGAGAAGGACTTCAATTTGGAAGCCTGTGATTATCTTGTTTGAAGTTGAAGACAAACACTACCAAAACAATCAGTCAGACAAAATTTCCTGGTTAGAGAAGGCATTGACTTATCCTGAGCTCTCTCAGGTACCCTAGAATCTTTCAATTATGTGGGAACCTGAGTGCATATAAGTATCTACCATGACCCACTCCTATTGCTCCCAAACAACTAGAATCCATTTACATTCAACCCGTGGGTACCACAGCTGTGGATGTGTGAAGACAATTTCTTACTGCTTAACTGTTTTCTCTCCTGGAAACACAATTGTACCTAGTATCAGACTAATCTTAACTATGTTTTCCTTTCTGTGTTGGCACATAATATTTATGAAGTACTTTCACAATTTCTGTATTATTTTTGTTTTTGCTTTTGCTCAGTAGCAGAGTTGCCCATAAATCCAGAGCTATGATCTTGAGATTCAGAGATGTCAAGTAATTGACCAGAGTTCCAAGATTCCTGCCCCAAGTCCAAGACTCTGCTGACTTTGGTGCTGCTCTGTTTTGTAGATAGAACACAGACTCCCCATTAGGAGATTGGTAGTGTCTATATTTATCATGTAAGAGTCTGAGACATAGACTCCAAAGACCTAGTTAGAATGCAGGGTGTCATTTGGTCAGTGGTGGCACACAACTTTAATCCTGGCACTGGGGGTTGGGGGACAGAGGTAGTAGGATCTCTGAGTTCAAGACCAGCCTGGTCTACAGAGAAAGTTCCAGGACAACCAAGGCTACATTGTGAGACCCTGTCTTAAAAACAAAACAAAATAGAACAAAACAAAACAAAAAACCAGAACCAACCAAACCACAACCAATAAACCACCACCACCAACAACAACAAATAGAAATCCCTGGTGCCCTGGTAGCTCCCTGGACCTCATGCTGTGTGTTGTGTGCTCCTGGACAAAGAGACCTTTCAACACAGTGAAGTGCTTGGCTGGTGCTCAGTCTAGCTCTGCTAAACCAGGACACCTGACATCTTCAGAGCATGTTGTGAGTAAGCTGTCCACTGTGTTTTCTCAGTCTGCTTCATATCCTTTTTCATCTTACAAGGCACAATTCCCTCTTACTTGTGGTTCCTTCCCAGGTTGGTGTATTTTACTTGTTTTATGTAGGTAAAAATCAATACTTCACTGCCCAGTTGTCAAGCTGTGAATATATTTTTATTTCCAATTCTTCCATCCGTGTTGGATATACTGTAGGGAGTCTAAGATTTTTTTTTCTACAAAAGTACATACATAGCTGTCTCCAAATACTGTGTGTGCACCACTTGGGCCAATGTTCTCTATGTCCTGCTCTTTGGAATTACATACTGTGTATGCTGGGAATAACAGCTGGAAATTGGCCAATTAGAGTGTCTGGTTGGCAAGATGTTGAAAGGTGACTCATTAGCTGGGTTGGTGATCTTTTGACCCCTACCCCTCTAAAAGCTGATTAGAAGACTATTTTTGTTCTGCCTTGCCTTCATTTAGGCATATATTTCATGCTTCTGAAGTTGTGATAATTTGGTATGTCTGGCTAATTAGTCTGTCAGCGTATTAAAGCAGACTTGAAGAGAGAAGGGTATGTCAAGTGTTTGTAGTCCCATAAGCAACAACAAGATGCTCTTTGAGTCAAACTGAGAAGCAGTCACTATTGAAAACAATCTTCTCAAGGAAAGTTTACACAGTTCCTTCTACACACAAAGATAGCCTATTGCAGCCCCAATGTCTGCATGAGGCTGGCACAATATTTTGTTCTAAAATCCCTTCTGCAACCCACAGGGCTTTCCTTTAAATGGAAAGTAGACCCTCTATGAAAAATCAGTCTTGTTTTCCCTCCAGACAGGTGTGGGCAAAGGGAGGCCAATTCTGTTGGTACTTTCCTTGCATGCACAGCCTTAAGTTTCAGCAATTTGTGAGCAATATAACTTATTTACCTGCCTCAAAAAGACAAATTGTGTACTTGGGTCACAGTTGGGCTTCTGCAAGTGTTGCCAGACTAATGGTATAGTTTGTTTCTGGGGCTGAGTTTTGAGAGGTATTTTCTTAGCAGGGAATGTGCTATCTTAAACATTATTGCAGATATTAATAAAGTTCTAGGAAACCAGGTCACTTTAGCACATCAATTGGAACAGTGGGTAGACAAAATTCCTTTTTGTCTATACATAAATTATCTGGTCAGAAACTGATGTAGGATAAACCATAAATCTTTGAAGTCTTCATCTCTCTTTCAAGGTCAAAAGCCAGGATGTCCAGAAGACACAGGCAAAAAATTATAGTATCAGACAGAATTTTCTTGAATAATTATTCACTGTCTCCCTCTGTGTTCTTGATACAAGTGAAAACGGACCATGAGTATACTGGTGTTAAAACTGCCAAGTTGTTAGACACTGTCATATGGTCAGTAAGGTCCCTCACCACCTAGCACCTTAGTTTGCAGCCTGCTCCTATGTATTCTGCTAACTGACATACTTATCCACTCTTTCCTATGCTGGCTGTTTTTCAAGTCCTCAAATAAGCTTTGAATTGCTGCACAATCAGATCATGTTTCTGTTAGATTTCAGACCCAGGACAATTGGCTGGGGTACGTATTTAATATACCAAAGCAGACTTGGCCTCCAGGTTCCCAGCAGCCCTCAGTCCTTATCTGAACTTTCAGGCCCAGGGGTTAAGCTCCTTCTCCCCAAGAGTCTCTTCAGTGTACAATCCAGACATTTTTGTTTCCTCTCCCTCTACATTTCTCTCTCTGCATGCACATGCTCTTTCTTTCTCTTTTCTTTCTTTCTAGTCGGAAGTAGTCTTTCGATTGCATCAACTTAAACACCAGAAGTCTTATATAAACTATTAAAATGTATAGTTGTATATGGATTTATTTCTGTAGTTGGTCTTGTTTCAAGGCAAATACTCAAACCAGTTGGTGCCTCTAGTTCTATTCCTACAGAGTTTGAACACTAGAAGGTCACCCCTCAGAAGCATAGAGACATATCTCATCATTGCCAGGGCACAGAAAAAGGAGGGAAGATGCAGAGAGGGGTGTGGACTCTGGTGCTACATTAATCTGTTTTTAGTCTACTCTCTAAATGGGATTTACTGTTTCAAAAAATAACATGAGAAATAATAAGATGCTTAAATCATGGCATTAATAGATTTTTCAGACAAATCCTAACTTCCTTGAGTTGCTTTAGGTAGAATGACATGGGTCCTCAGGCTCATAGATAAGCATTAAAGTAAGCAGGGATTTCTCGTCAACAGAAGGGATATGTGAGAGAAATATGAAATTTTAGAACCTACACATCATGTAAAATATACCAGAAAGTTGTTTGTGAGCCTAAAAGGCTGCCTGAGGCTGAGAACAAAAAGGAACAGGCCCAGGCATGTTCTAGTAGGCCATTCGTTAAGACATCCCTAAGAACAGCTTGACCATAAAGATAAAAAGAGAGTGCAAGGACAGAACAGGGCTATCTCGGCTGAGTCAACACCATGTGGCCCAGCACCTCCCTCTGCCCTCTGACCTTCTGACTCAGTTCAGAGTCATATATTAACCAGATGTTCCACTGACCTAGATAAGCACCCAGCCCTCAGAATTCCTGATGCCCTGATCTACACATACCCTTTTACTGATGTATAACTATTCTGTTGAAGTTTAAATTGTCCAATCGTGTGAAACCAAGCCAATTCCTTCCCCAGCCCCAGACCCTTTTCTTTTTTTTTTTCATTTTTTTATTACATATTTTCCTCAATTACATTTCCAATGCTATCCCAGAAGTTCCCCATACCCTCCCCCCCCCCCCCCCCACTTTCCTACCCACCCATTCCCACTTTTTGGCCCTGATGTTCCCCTGTACTGGGGCATATAAAGTTTGCAAGTCCAATGGGCCTCTCTTTCCAGTGATGTCCTATTAGGCCATCTTTTGATACATATGCAGCTAGAGTCAGAAAGAGACCCTTTTCTATAAAAACCCCTAGCTTTCGAGCCTCGAAGCTGACATCCGTTGTCTCCCGTATGAGATATGTGTTGGTCCAGAGCTCTGTCATTAAACTACCTCATATGTTTGCATCAAGAAGATCTGTTGTAATTCTTTGGGTGCACGCCGGCTTGGGATACGAGTGGGGGTTTCCCCACTAGGTTCTTTCATATGATACCTGTTTTCTGCCTAGAAGGCCAGGAGTGGGTGTTGTTTAATAACATGGTGATCTGTTGTGGCTGTGAGTTAATTAACTGCTTTATGCTCCTGGTGGGTTGCATGCATGCTGCACTCACCACAGCTCTTGGGATTCGAGAAAGAAACACACACACACATACACACACACACACACACACACACACACACACACACACACACACACAAGTTTATTTTTTATATGCTTTGACCAGATCAAAGGCTGGGTAGTTCTAAATCAAAGGCTGGGTAGTTCTAATCCTCTGCCCAGTTAGCACACTTTTCCTCCCCTGGCACTCCTGACTTAACACCTTCTAAATCTATGTTCTATCTTTGCTGCCATGTTACCTTCTGGGCAGCCCTCTCATACGGTTGCTTTCCATTTCCATCTACATTTCAGATGATTTCCCTTCTGCAGCTCTAAATATGATCTTTCTCCCCCCAAATCATCATAATTGTCCTTTCTTCCTCTCTTCCAGTTCCTAGCCGGTGCAAACCTAAGAGTTCAGTCCCTTCTCCCTCTGCCCAGACATTGGTCACTGGAATCTTTATTTTCCAGTCAAAACCAATTGGGTGCAGGAACCTGTAGCATCTTACAAGCAAACATCAAGATTCTCATGTAATTTGGGAATCCATTAAAACAAGTCCACCGCTATCTTTTGCTATTTTGTAGAGCCAGACCTCATCAGAATCCCCCAGATTTCTGAACATTGTTTCTCAGACAATAGTATCATTCTTATTCTATTCCAAAATAGCTTTACTATTATGCTTATTATGGACCTTTCCTCACTAGACCCTTATCCAGAGCACTGTTTCATTGTCATTAGAACACATTCTTCTGGAAGAGGTCAATCTTTGTAAAATGGCATGTGCTTTGTAAAATGGCATGGTATGTTATTAAGTGAATGAATGAATAAATGAACAAACAAAGAAACAAACAAAGAAACAAATTGCTTGGTGTCAGACTCTAGAAACTTTAACAAGCCCAGCTAAGTTATGCTGAACCAGGATTTCTTCTTACTTCTCCAGGTTATTTCTCTAGTGGTCATAGTGTTTGCAGGGATTCCCACAGGTTTACCTGGAAACTCCTGCCGTAACTTGTCTGTTACAAGGGGAAGGTAGTAACACATCCCAGGATTGGTTTAAGTGTAAGTCTTGCTGGTGAAAATGTCACATGTCATGACTTTTGCACAGAACAAATTGAGAGTGCATATCAAGGATCTTGGGCTGGAGAGATGGGTAAACATACTTGTTGCAAAAGCATGAAAACCTGAGCTTGGATCCTCAGAACGTGTGTGTGTGTGTGTGTGTGTGTATACCCCCAGCTGTGCCTATTCCTCCAGGTTTGTGAAGAGCAGAGACATGGTTGATGGGGCTTGATGGTCAATCACCTAGCTACAGCTTCAATGACAGATGGTATCCTGAATGAATAAAGCAAGATATTTGACATCATTGGCTTCAGTGCACATAGGGCTCATATGTTCACATACACTATTTGTATATACTATTTCTTCACTCACAAATCCAACAGTGATTCATGCCATTGGTCTCTCCAACTGCACTTCTGATGATGCATCCTCATTTTAATCAGAGGCATACAAAACATTCCACATTTGGTAATAGTAACTACCTGTTATGATTATTACATGAAAATAATGTCCATGTTCAATAGTAAATGAAGTAGTTGTGCAATATGAGGTGTATACACAAGGTGAATTTTTTTCACAGCTACTTTTAAAAAACCTATTTATATCAAAGAAAGGATAAGGGTTCGAAAATCTCTGAAGGAACACCGTAGACTCAGATAGTGTACAAAACCAAAGAGTTTATTCTGCAGAAAAATCCCAGCACTCAGATATCAGCCATTCTTTGAAAGGGTGACCTCATATAAAGGCACACAGGCATTCTTATAGTGAGCCAAGGGACCCTCTAGAAGGATTAGATAATCAAAAACTTCATTGGTGGGTGCTAAGGGCATCTCAGGTGATCAGTGATGAGATAGGGCTGTTCAGCATAGATGGCCCATTCTGAGATCAGATATTTCCCCATTTTTTGATTTATTCCCAGGCTGTTCTTTGGGAGAGGGTTTTATGATCTTGTTCTGGATTTTATGGTACGGTCCTAGAGCTGGTGTCTTATGACCACGTTTCTGGAACTTATGGTGTATTCCTGAAGCTGGTGCCTTACTGTCTTCCTTTGAAATCAAGCTTGGTCCTTAAAATGGGGACAAATGGGTCCTTAAATGGGAACAAATGGGGTTTATATTGTGCTTTCACAAGAAGCAAGCAAGCAAACAAACAAACAAACAAAACCCCCAAACATACTGAAGACTATAAACACATTGGTCCTACTTTTATTATAAAGGGGAAAGGCCATATTGAAAAATTATAATAAGCTTGTGTAGTAATCAGTATAGACTTGCTATATTTTGATGACTTGCTAAAGGATTGACAGGCAATATCACAAAACCAATTTTTATTAATTTTAAATTAGCATACAAAGTAGTGAATTTCATATGTACTTTTAGAGAAAATTTGTGGTAAGTTATCTCTGCTGATAAAATGAGCAAATATAAGCTAAATTAAAGTATAAAGGGAGGTTTACTGGGGACGTCTCTTGGTTGAGAGTTCACACTGTCTACACAGAAGGGAGTCAATCAAGTCAACAAGTACAGGATGACAGAGAGGAGGGGATGAAAAAGAGGGAAATGTGTGCACAGAGATTAAAATGAGGTAGAGAGGGGGAGGGGAGGAAGAGGAGAGGGGGGAGGGGGAAGGGAGAGGGGGAGGGGGAAGGGGGAGGGGGGAGGGGGGGAGGGGGGAGGGGGGGAGGGGGGGGAGGGGGGAGGGGGGAGAGTGTGATGTCTGGATTATTTATTGACCAAAATGTATGGATTATATATTGAAAACCTCTGGGGGAGAGGAAGCTAAGAGCCTGGGTTGGAACGTTCAGGGTAGAGGGCAGGGTATGACAGCCATGCCCAGTAACAGGTAGGGATTGAAGGATGCTGGGAGAAAGTGAAAGTCAGGTATACTTTGGTATGTAAAATAGGTACTTCAGCTGTTCCTTGTGGACTGAATCCCAACATATTGATCTTATTCACCCTCCTATTCTTACTTTTTTTCCCTAGCCTGTGTCTCCATCTTGATTGTATCCCTCAAGCAGTTCTGTGCCAGGAACCCTGACTGGGAGAACATGCATGTACCACAAAGTCATAACTCAGACAGTAAGTTTAGGGGCTGTCATATTGGACCATGACACTTACTGTAACTCAGTTGTGAAGCAGGTGATAGAACTCAGAGGAAACCCACTTTAGGAGCACTAATGTCCAAGGAGAAAAGACATTATCTGAAATTTGAAGAAAAAGAATGGTCTAAAGTGGAAACAGCCCAAGAATGGCAGAAGAACTGGGTGAAGAGCAAGATCACAGAAGTAATGACTCATGAACTTGTGTAAATCAAATTATGGACAGTCATGGCACACCATATTTTTAATGGTCAAAGACAAAATAACTTCTATTGTCAAAGAGACTATAACCTGAGTCTCAAATCCATTGTTGATCTATGTAATAACCCTTAAGAAGAATACAGTGTCCTTCTAGGGAGACTAAAAAATTTCAAAGACTAGAAAACTCAGGGAGAGTTTGAACTTAATTTAGTCAATTCTTGAGTGTTTCTACAGGTAACTTGATATTTCTTTTATAAAAGTGGAGTTTTAATTTTGCTCTTAGTTCCATTCCCTAAATATTAGGACAAATAATTTGATACTTCTTTTATAAAACTAGAATTTAATTTTGTTCTAAATTCTATATTGTTATACAAACTCAATGCCATATTCATAATTATTCATTCATTCAACCTTAAAAATTATAAGAGATAATTGGAAACTGGACCCTTCTATATTACTTAATCTTGGTCTGGTTCTACAGTAGGGTCTACCAGCTCATGTTTTTACCTCCCAGGCTCTGATTTCATCTTTGATAGAAAATACTCTTTCTTGGTACCTGAGATTAGAGAAGAGAAGTTGGTACTGCCACTTTTATATCCTGAATGGTTAAAAATACTGACTATGGGGCCTGGAATATCAATTTGTAGTGGTAGAATACTTATGTAGCATCTACAAGGCCTTGGATTCAAATGCTAGCACACACACCACACACCACACACACACACACACACACACACACACACACACACACTGAGAGAGAGAGAGAGAGAGAGAGAGAGAGAGAGAGAGAGAGAGAGAGAGAGAGAGAGAGAGAGAGAGTAGAGGGAGGAGAAAGAGAAGGAAGGAAAGGAAAGAAGGGAGGCAAGGAGGGAAGGAGGGAGAATGTGAATTAGGCACAAACTCCAAAACCAAAACCAAAGCCAATTTCTAAGCCTAGTTCTAGTGCTTATGAGATGAAAGCACAAGTAAAGCACTCAGACTTCTGCCTCAGTTTTCATTGTCTTTCTAGTGGAACATGCAGGAGGCTTAAGAAGACCAAACAGAGCAATTTAGTGCACATTACATACTAAATTTTCATTTATATAAACTTATGTAATAGAATCTTTTGGTACACATCTATCTGTGCTTTTGTTTCTTGCTTTTTGTCAATATGAGGGATCAAACCCAAGGCTTTACACAAGCTATAGAAGTTCTACAATTGAAATATATTTTTAGCTCTCTGTTAAATTTTAAATGTATAGCCACAAAAATTAAATATAAGAAAAAATTTCATTTATACTTGTTACATTTGAATGGACTTTAGGTGAGACCATCATGTAAATGTAGTTACTCAATAAGTTCACAAACATGAGTGTAAAATTTTTCAAGGGTGGTAGAAACAGTGATGGAGCTCAGCCTGAGCTGAGCACCAAAAAATAGCAGCTATCCTGGAAGAGATAGAAGAGAGGAGTCTTATGTATAGGCTAGTCACAACTGTATGGTTTCCAGTTGTACATAGACTAAGTTTGAAGCTAATACTCTATACCAGTGATAAACCAAACACTTTGGGGATTCTATATGCTTAGAACATGGTTGGATAATCTAACACTACTGTAAAGGACCACTATGAACCACATGCATCATGCCAATCTATGGTTAAAAGCAATTTCCTAGAGAGATTAATTTCTAACAGCAGAGTTTGCAAAAGCTCATTGTCACACTTGGGTTGGTTTCTAACTGAAAAGATATTTTAGGTGCTGTCCTGACGTAAGTGTACTTCAAAGGGTTGGAGGAGTTAAGGCAAAGACTTCATGAAGCAGAGTAGAGCAGAGGACTGCCATACAGAGTTGCCTAAGTCACAAGTGTTTGCATTCTTTGTTTATACTTATTTATTCTGGGCCCAGTAGTACAAGCATAATGCACAAAATAAAATATTGACTCATATATCTCCTCCTTATCATGCACACAGTTTCATTGTCATTTCTTTCCCCTCAAGTTTATGCTTTCCTGGCATAAAGAACGATTGCAATTCTCCTCTAACAGGAAGCATTTGCCAACTGACAAGGAGGGATGGAAAAACTGTGTAATCAAAAACAATAGAAAGGTTCATTTGAATGGGCATCTAACTCGGAATTCCCGAAGAGAATTCATATGCAAATACAGACTAATGTGTGGTTCCACTAATATGCTGGATGATAGTGCTATCACTTAAATTTCCTCCACATGTAACCACTATTTTAAATTAATCTTCATCTTCTTTTTTTTTTTTTTTTTAAAATCCTTCTTTTTTAAAACTCAGAACCATTTTCTCTTGAAATGGGACAAAGGAATTTAAATTTATAGCTCCCCACAAACAGCATGAAAACCTTTAAAATTAAAATCATTGATGGATTTTCACCCCTTTCTCTAAACACAATACATATACTGTCCCTGGGGTTCACTTAAAGTTCTGTACTGATGTTAAACCTGCTGCCTGGCACAGACCTGAGCCTTATATGCTGCATCACTGCAAATGGTTGCTTAGAGAGCTGTCTCAGCAGCAAAGCTGAAAGGGAAAGCCCGCATCCCTTGTTTCCTATAGCACACAGTATCTTAAATGTTGTACTTGCTAATGATATAGTTGCTACTGCCTATTAAGTGTAACAGTGATTATGAATTGCATACACTCGTCAGACCCAAAGAGTTCAGAAGAGATGGTTTTGAAAGGGAAAAGTGAATAAGATGACGAAAGGTTTCATGCATTTCTGGGAGAATCCCTAACAAGAATCCAAACAAGAAGCCTATTTAGATTCAAGGAGAACAAAGTTACCTTTCTTTCACATGGTACTTTCCAGTGCTAGCTTGTACTTCCTGTGCTGGTTACATCTAAGACCTTATTATTAGCAAAATTATGAGAAAAATTGTTAAGTGAATACAGAAAACAGTTGGATTGAACTGCTAAATCAAGAGAACTTGAGGAATCAAAACAGAGAAAACTAATATATTATTGTTTGACACAGACTATTACATATACTTGACATGACCTCTTCCAAAAGTATGCAGCATATGTGGTGTACATACATAAATGAAGGCAGATCCTCTCCCTCTCCCTCTCCCTCTCCCTCTCCCTCTCCCTCTCCCTCTCCCTCTCCCTCTCCCTCTCCCTCTCCCTCCCCCTCCCCCTCCCCCTCCCCCTCCCCCTCCCCCTCCCCCTCCCCCTCCCCCTCCCCCTCCCCCCCCTCCCCCTCCCCCTCCCCCTCTCTCTGCACCCTTTCCCTCTTCCTCTCCCCCTGACACATACACTTGTCTTAAAAATCAATATTATTCTATGTGAAAAATGGTTGAATAAGCCACCCACATTTCCTTGGGGAGCACATGAAATAAAATGCCCATAGTGGCTACTTCTCTGTACTGATATAGCTAGAAACCTCTTTCAATGACAGAATATAAAATATCTTGATAGATGACCTGGGTAAAGGAATCAAGCTAGATAGGAATCCTTTCATGTCTTACCTTCTACCTTTGATTCAAATAAAATCACAGATATTAAATGAAGAGTTTACACTTCATGAGTCAAAAAGCCTTTCATAAAACTCTGAATTATCTATTCATTTTTCTTTTTTGGAAACACAGTCCTACAACCTAACTCAAAATGTTCTAGAACCCACTATGAACTAAGGCTGACTTCACTATTTTTCTGCCCCATCTTCCTGTGTGCTGGAATGGAAGGTGTGTAATGGACACCTGGATTCCTATTTGTGTTTTTGGGGAGTGATATAAGCATACCTTACAAGGTTCTTAAGATTTTCCTAAAGATTACCTTATATAGTTTTTATCCTAACCATTATTTTTATTTTGAAATATATCAAAGTCAGTCATTTATTCAAAGGTTGATAAACAATGAATTCAACCTTTACTTGGTTAGGGTGAAAAAGGGTTACTTTGTTTTTGAAATTTTATTTTATTTTTAATTTTTTACACTCCTTATTCCATTCGCCGTCCCTCCCATCCACCCTCCGACTGCACCACATCCCACATCTTCGCCCGAAACCACCCCAACTCCGTGTGGATGCCCAGACCTCCCACCCCACTAGATTTCTAAAGTCCCAGGGGCCTCCAGTATCTTGAGGGTTAGATGCATCATCTCTGAATGAACACAGACCTGGAAGTCCTCTACTGTATGTATATTAGAGACCTTATATCAGCAGGTGTTTGCTGTCTGTCTAGTGGTCCAGTGTTTGGGAGATCTCAGGGGTCTAGATTAATTGAGATAGCTGGTACTCCTACAGGACCACCCTTCTCCTCAGCTTCTTTCAGCCTTCCCTAATTCAACAATAGGAGTCAGCTGCTTCTGCCCATAGATTATGTGCAAGTATTTGCATCAGACTCACTTTGCTTTGTTCTGTTTTGTGTTTTTTTTTTTTTTACTAGATATTTACTTTAGATTTCAAATGATATCCCCTTTCCTGACTTCCCCTCCGATAATTCCCTATCCTCTCACCCTCCCCCTGCTCACCAACCCACCTATTCCTGCTTTCTGGCCCTGGCATTTTCCTATACTGGGCATAGACCCTTCACAGGACCAAGGGCTTCTCCCCCCATTGATGACCAACTAGGCCATTTTCTGCTACATATGCAGCTAGTGCCAAGAGTCTAAACATGTGTTTTCTTTGGGTGAGGAAAAAGAAGTAAAGCCCTGAGGGCCAGCAGAAAGAATGTAAACAGGCAAGCTCAGGAAATAGGACGTTGGGGGACAGCCCAGAGTGTACCAGAGACCTGCGAGTTGAAAGACTCCAAGGATTCAAAGGAAGGGACCATAGATGAATTGCTGGACAGTAGGGTGAGGGAAATTATAGAGCCCACCTCCAGCAGGAAGACTGGACATCAAATGAGGGATGGAGTTACCATCCCACAGTCACATCTCTGACTCATAATTGTGCTTGCCTGTTTACATTCTTTCTGCTGGCCCTCAGGGCTTTACTTCTTTTTCCTCACCCAATACCAGATCAGGTTCCCTTCTCCCCTCTTTGTCCTCTAATCCCCCCACTCTCCCTCCCAGGTTCCTCCCTCCCTTCCCACTTGTGATTGCTTTTTCCTCACTTGGGCATTTCAGCTTGTTGAGCTTTTTGAGTTCTGTGGACTGTTTTTTTGTACTTTTTTGTTTTGTTTTTGTTTTTTGTTTCTTGTTTTTGTTTTTTGTTTTTTGTTTTTGTTTTTGTTTTGTTTTTGTTTTTTGAGAGAGGGTTTCTCTGTAGCTCTGGCTGTCCTGGAACTCACTTTGTAGACCAGGCTAGCCTCGAACTCAGTAATCTGCCTGCCTCTGCCTCCCAAGTGCTGGGGTTAAAGGCGTGTGCTACCACGCCCAGCGGTGTACTTCCCCCCCCCCCAATATCCACTTATTAGTGAGTAGATACCATGCATGTCCTTTTGCGTCTGAAGTACCTCACTCAGGATGATATTTTCTAGTTCCATCCATTTGTCTGCAAAACTTAGGGTGTCCTCATTCCTTTTTTTTTTAATTAGATTTTTTTCATTTACATTTCAAATGCTACCCCCAAAGCCCCCATTCTTCCTTTTTTCTTTTTATTTCTATCTTCATTTATTTATTTATTTTTAAATTTTTTTGGTTTTTCGAGACCAGGTTTCTCTGTGTAGCCCTGGCTGTTCTGGAACTCACTCTGTAGACCAGGCTGGCTAGAACTCAGAAATCTGCCTGCCTCTGCCTCCCAAATGCTGGGATTAAAGGCGTGTGCCACCAGCCCTCATTCTTAATAGCCCAGTATAGTCCATTGTGTAAAGGAACCACATTTTCTGTACCTATTCCTCCGTTGTTGGACATCTAGGTTATTTCCAGCTTCTGGCTATCACAAATGAGGCTACTATGAACATAGTAGCATATGTGCCCCTGTAGCATGGTTAGAAATCTTTTGGGTATATTTCCAAGAGTGGTATAGCTGGGTTTCAAGTTGCCAATTTCTAATGTTCTGAGGAATATCCAGATTGATTTTCAGAGTGGTTGTAGCAGTTTGCAATCCCACCAGCAATGGAAGTGTGTTCCTCTTTCTCCACATCCTTGCCAACATGTGTTGTCACCTGAGGTTTTGATCTTAGCCATTTTGATTGGTTCAAGGTGGATTCTCAGAGTTGTTTGATTCACATTTCTCTGGTCACTAAGGACTTTGAATATTTCTTAGGTGCTTCTCAGCCACTTGAGATTTCTCAGTTGTGAATTCTCTGTTTAGTTCTATATCCTAATTTTTTGATTGGGTTGTTTGGATTTTTGGTGATTAACTTCTTGAGTTCTTTATATATTTTGGATATTAGACCTATATCTGGTGTGGTGTTAATGAAGATTTTTCCCCTAATCTGTAGGTTACTAATTTGTTTTATTGACTATGTCCTTTGCCTTACAGAAGGTTTCCAGTTTCATGATGGCCCATTTGTCAATTTTTGATCTTAGAGCATGAGCCATTGGAGTTCTCTTTTGAAACTTTACCTCTGTGCTTATGAGTTCAAGGCTCTTTCCCACTTTCTCTTCTATTAGATTCAGTATATCTGTTTTTATGTTGAGGTCCTAGATCTATTTGAAGTTGAGCTTTGTACAGGTGACAAATATGGGTCTACTTTCATTCTTTTACATACAGACAGCTAGTTAGGCCAGTGCCATTCATTGAAGATGCATTCTTTTTTCTATCATATATTTTTGGGATCTTTGTCAAAGATCAAGTTACTGTAAGTGTGTGTTTTTATTTCTGGGTCTTCAATTCTCTTCCACTGTTCTAGATGTCTGTTTCTGTATGAATACCATGCAGTTTGTATCACTATTGCTTTGTAGTAAAAAGCTTGAGGTCAGAGATGATGATTCTCCCAGCTGTTCTTTTATTGTTAATTATTGTTTGTGCTATTATTATTATTTTTTTTGCCTTTCCAGATGAATTTGAGTATTGCTCTTTCTATGTCCTTGAAGAATTGTGTTGGGATTTTGATGGGGAACATTAAATCTATACATTGCCTTGGTAGGATGGCCATTTTTACTATGTTAATTCTGCCAATCCATGAGCATGGAAGTTCTCTCCATTTTCTGAGATCTTCTTCGATTTCTTTCTTGAGAACGTTGAAATTATTGCCATATAGGTATTTCACTTGTTTGGTTAGAGTTACCCGAAGATATTTTATACAATTTGTGGCTATTGTGAAGCGAATTTTTTCCCTAATTTCTTTCGCAGCCTGTTTATCCATTATCAAAAAGCATTCCTGTTAAGGAAGGCTACTGATTTATTTGTGTTAATTTTATATCCGGCCACTTTGCTGATATTGTTTATCAGCTGTAGAACTTCTCTGGTAGAATTTTTGGGGTCACTTATGTATACTACTATATCATCTGCAAATAGCGATACCTTTATTTCTTTGTTACTTATTTGTATCCCCTTGATCTCTTTTTGTTGTCTTATTGTTCTAGCTAACAGGGTTACTTTATAACAGGGTTAGTTTCTTTAAATAAGCAAGAAAAGGAAGTGAGATATTTCTCAGGAGCTACAGTAATGGGCTGTATCCACAAATATCTGTTGGAACCTATGAACTTGATTTGAGATATTTTTGTTTATTTGATGTTACTGTCCCCCCAAGTTCTTATTGATTTCTCTTTCAGAATCCAAATATATTCTTTTTTTAAATTTTTAATATTTTTATTACATATTTTCCTCAATTACATTTCCAATGTTATCCCAAAAGTCCCCCATAGCGCCCCCCACTTCCCTACCCACCCATTCCCATTCTTTTGGCCCTGGCATTCCCCTATATTGGGGCATATAAAGTTTGCAAGTCCAATGGGCCTCTCTTTCCATTGATGGCCGACTAGACCATCTTTCGATACATATGCAGCTAGAGACAAGAGCTCCGGGGTTCTGGTTAGTACATCATGTTGTTCCAACAATAGGGTTGCAGATCCCTTTAGCTCCTTGGGTACTTTCTCTAGCTTCTCCATTGGGAGCCCTGTGATACATCCAATAGCTGACTGTGAACATCCACTCCTGTGTTTGCTAGGCCCCGGCATCGTCTCACAAGAGACAACTATATATGGGTCCTTTCAGCAAAATCTTGCTAGTGTATGCAATGGTGTCAGCGTTTAGAAGCTGATTATGGGATGGATCCCTGGATACGGCAGTCTCTAAATGGTCCATCCTTTCATCACAGCTACGAACTTTGTCTCTGTAACTCCTTCCCTGGGTGTTTTGTTCCCAATTCTAAGAAGGGGCACAGTGTCCACACTTTGGTCTTCATTCTTCTTGAGTTTCATGCGTTTAGCAAATTGTATCTCATATCTTGGGTATCCTAAGTTTTGGGCTAATATCCACTTATCAGTGAATACATATTGTGTGAGTTCTTTTGTGATTGTGTTACTTCACTCAAGATGATGCCCTCCAGGTCCATCCATTTGGCTAGGAATTTCATAAATTCATTCTTTTTAATAGCTGAGTAGTACTCCATTGTGTAAATGTACCATAATTTCTGTATCCATTCCTCTGTTGAGGGACATCTGGGTTCTTTCCAGCTTCTGGCTATTATAAATAGGGCTGCTATGAACATAGTGGAGCATGTGTCCTTTTTACCGGTTGGCACATCTTCTGGATATATGCCCAGGAGAGGTATTGCTGGATCCTCCGGTAGTACTATGTCCAATTTTCTGAGGAACCGCCAAACTGATTTCCAGAGTGGTTGTACAAGCTTGCAATCCCACCAACAATGGAGGAGTGTTCCTCTTTCTCCACATCCTCGCCAGCATCTGCTGTCACCTGAATTTTTGATCTTAGCCATTCTGACTGGTGTGAGGTGGAATCTCAGGGTTGTTTTGATTTGCATTTCCCTGATGATTAAGGATGTTGAACATTTTTTCAGGTGCTTCTCTGCCATTCGGTATTCCTCAGGTGAGAATTCTTTGTTCAGTTCTGAGCCCCATTTTTTAATGGGGTTATTTGACTTTCTGGAGTCCACCTTCTTGAGTTCTTTATATATATTGGATATTAGTCCCTTATCTCATTTAGGATATGTGAAGATCCTTTCCCAATCTGTTGGTGGTTTTTTTGTCTTATTGATGGTGTCTTTAGCCTTGCAGAAGCTTTGCAGTTTCATGAGGTCCCACTTGTCAATTCTCGATCTTACAGCACAAGCCATTACTGTTCTATTCAGGATTTTTTCCCCTGGGCCCATATCTTCAAGGCTTTTCCCCACTTTCTCCTCTATAAGTTTCAGTGTCTCTGGTTTTATGTGTAGTTCCTTGATCCACTTAGACTTGACCTTAGTACAAGGAGATAGGAATGGATCGATTCGCATTCTTCTACATGTTAACAACCAGTTGTGCCAGCACCATTTGTTGAAAATGCTGTCTTTCTTCCACTGGATGTTTTTAGCTCCCTTGTCGAAGATCAAGTGACCATAGGTGTGTGGGTTCATTTCTGGGTCTTCAATTCTATTCCATTGGTCTATTTGTCTGTCACTATACCAGTACCATGCAGTTTTTATCACAATTGCTCTGTAGTAGAGCTTTAGGACCGGCATGGTGATTCCACCAGAGGTTCTTTTATCCTTGAGAAGAGTTTTTGCTATCCTAGGTTTTTTGTTATTCCAGATGAATTTGCAGATTGCACTTTCTAATTCGTTGAAGAATTGATTTGGAATTTTGATGGGGATTGCATTGAATCTGTAGATTGCTTTTGGCAAGATAGCCATTTTTACAATGTTGATCCTGCCAATCCATGAGCATGGGAGATCTTTCCATCTTCTGAGATCTTCTATAATTTCTTTCTTCAGAGACTTGAAGTTTTTATTATACAGATCTTTCACTTCCTTAGTTAGAGTCACGCCAAGATATTTTATATTATTTGTGACTATTGAGAAGGGTGTTGTTTCCCTAATTTCTTTCTCAGCCTGTTTATTCTTTGTGTGGAGAAAGGCCATTGATTTGTTTGAGTTAATTTTATATCCAGCTACTTCACCGAAGCTGTTTATCAGGCTTAGGAGTTCTCTGGTGGAATTTTTAGGGTCACTTATATATACTATCATATCATCTGCAAAAAGTGATATTTTGACTTCATCTTTTCCAATTTGTATCCCTTTGATCTCCTTTTGTTGTCGAATTGCTCTGGCTAGGACTTCAAGTACAATGTTGAATAGGTATGGAGAAAGTGGACAGCCTTGTCTAGTCCCTGATTTTAGAGGGATTGCTTCAAGCTTCTGACCATTTACTTTGATGTTGGCTACTGGTTTGCTGTAGATTGCTTTTATCATGTTTAGGTATGGGCCTTGAATTCCTGATCTTTCCAAGACTTTTATCATGAATGGGTGTTGGATCTTGTCAAATGCTTTTTCTGCATCTAACGAGATGACCATGTGGTTTTTGTCTTTGAGTTTGTTTATATACTGGATTACATTGATGGATTTCCATATATTGAACCATCCCTGCATCCCTGGGATGAAACCTACTTGGTCAGGATGGATGATTGTTTTGATGTGTTCTTGGATTTGGTTAGCAAGAACTTTATTGAGGATTTTTGCATCAATATTCATAAGGGATATTGGTCTGAAGTTTTCTATCTTTGTTGGGTCTTTTTGTGGTTTAGGTATCAGAGTAATTGTGGCTTCATAGAATGAGTTGGGTAGAGTACCTTCTGTTTCTATTTTGTGGAATAGTTTGTGAAGAACTGGGATTAGATCTTCTTTGAAGGTCTGATAGAACTCTGCACTAAACCCATCTGGTCCTGGGCTTTTTTTAGTTGGGAGACTATTAATGACTGCTTCTATTTCTTTGGGGGATATAGGGCTGTTTAGATCATTAACCTGATCTTGATTCAACTTTGGTACGTGGTATCTGTCTAGGAACTTCTCCATTTCATCCAGGTTCTCCAGTTTTGTTGAGTATAGCCTTTGGTAGAAGGATCTGATGGTGTTTTGGATGTCTTCAGGATCTGTTGTTATGTCTCCTTTTTCATTTCTGATTTTGTTAATTAGGATGCTTTCCCTGTGCCCTCTAGTGAGTCTGGCTAAGTGTTTATCTATCTTGTTGATTTTCTCAAAGAACCAGCTCCTTGATTGGTTGATTCTTTGAATAGTTCTTCTTGTTTCCACTTGGTTGATTTCGCCCCTGAGTTTGATTATTTCCTGCCATCTACTCCTCTTGGGTGAATTTGCTTCCTTTTGTTCTAGTGCTTTTAGATATGTTGTCAAGCTGCTAATGTGTGCTCTCTCTAGTTTCCTTTTGGAGGCACTCAGAGCTATGAGTTTTCCTCTTAGAAATGCTTTCATTGCGTCCCATAAGTTTGGGTATGTTGTGGCTTCATTTTCATTGAACTCTAAAAAGTCCTTAATTTCTTTCTTTATTCCTTCCTTGATCAAGGTATCATTGAGAAGAGTGTTGTTCAGTTTCCACGTGAAGGTTGGCTTTCTATTATTTATTTTGTTATTGAAGATCAGCCTTAGTCCATGGTGATCTGATAGGATGCATGGGACAATTTCAATATTTTTGTATCTGTTGAGGCCTGTTTTGTGACCAATTATGTGGTCAATTTTGGAGAAAGTACCATGAGGTGCTGAGAAGAAGGTATATCCTTTTGTTTTAGGATAGAATGTTTTGTAGATATCTGCCAGATCCATTTGATTCATAACTTCTGTTAGTTTCACTGTGTCCCTGTTTAGTTTCTGTTTCCATGATCTGTCCATTGGTGAAAGTGGTGTGTTGAAGTCTCCCACTATTATTGTATGAGGTGCAATGTGTGCTTTGAGATTTACTAAAGTTTCTTTAATGAATGTGGCTGCTTTTGTATTTGGAGCATAGATATTCAGGATTGATAGTTCCTCTTGGAGGATTTTACCTTTGATGAGTATGAAGTGTCCCTCCCTGTCTTTTTTAATGACTTTGGGTTGGAAGTCAATCTTATCAGATATTAGAATGGCTACTCCAGCTTGTTTCTTCATACCATTTGCTTGGAAAATTGTTTTCCAGCCTTTCATTCTGAGGTAGTGTCTATCTTTTTCTCTGAGATGAGTTTCCTGTAAGCAGCAAAATGTTGGGTCTTGTTTGTGTAGCCAGTTTGTTAGTCTATGTCTTTGTATCAGGGAGTTGAGTCCATTGATATTAAGAGATATTAAGGAAAAGTAATTGTTGTTTCCTGTTATTTTTGTTGTTAAAGTTGGCATTCTGTTCTTGTGGCTGTCTTCTTTTAGGTTTGTTGAGGGATTACCTTCTTGTTGTTTCTAGGGCGTGGTTCCTGTCCTTGTATTGGTTTTTTTCTGTTATTATCCTTTGAAGGGCTGGATTCGTGGAGAGATAATGTGTGAATTTGGTTTTGTCGTGGAATACTTTGATTTTTCCATCTATGTTAATTGAGAGTTTGGCTGGGTATAGTAGCCTGGGCTGGAATTTGTGTTCTTTTAGTGTCTGTATAACATCCGCCCAGGATCTTCTGGCTTTCATAGTCTCTGGTGAAAAATCTGGTGTAATTCTGATAGGCTTGCCTTTATATGTTACTTGGCCTTTTTCTCTTACTGCTTTTAGTATTCTATCTTTATTTAGAGCATTTGTTGTTCTGATTATTATGTGTCGGGAGGTATTTCTTTTCTGGTCCAGTCTATTTGGAGTTCTGTAGGCTTCTTGTATGTTCATGGGCATCTCTTTCTTTAGATTTGGGAAGTTTTCTTCTATAATTTTGTTGAAGATGTTTGCTGGTCCTGTGAGTTGAAAATCTTCATTCTCATCCACTCGTATTATTCGTAGGTTTGGTCTTCTCATTGTGTCCTGTATTTCTTGGATGTTTTGAGTTAGGATCTTTTTGCATTTTACATTTTCCTTGATTGTTGTGCCGATGTTCTCTATGGAATCTTCTGCACCTGAGATTCTCTCTTCCATCTCTTGTATTCTGTTGCTGATGCTGGTATCTATGGTTCCAGATTTCTTTCCTATGGTTTCTATCTCCAGTGTTGCCTCATTTTGGGTTTTCTTTATTGTGTCTACTTCCCTTTTTAGGTCTAGTATGGTTTTGTTCATTTCCCTCATCTGTTTGGATGTGTTTTCCTGTTTTTCATTAAGGACTTCTACATGTTTGATTAGGTTATCCTGTTTTTCTTTAAGGATTTGTAACTCTTTAGCAGTGTTCTCCTGCAATTCTTTAAGGGATTTTTGTGCTTCCTCTTTAATGTCTTCTACCTGTTTAGCAGTGTTCTCCTGTATTTCTTTAAGTGTGTTATTAAAGTCCTTCTTGAAGTCCTCTACCATCATCAGGAGATATGCTTTTAGATCCGTGTCTAGCTTTTCCGGTGTGTTGGGGTGCCCTGGGCTGGGCGAAGTGGGAGTGCTGGGTTCTGATGATGGTGAGTGGTCTTGGTTTCTGTTAGTAAGATTATTACGTTTACCTTTCGCCATCTGGTAATCTCTGGGGTTAGTTGTTGTCGTTGTCACTGTTTAAAGATTGGAGCAGAAGCTGTGTTCCACTCACCAGCAGTCTCAAAATCCTGTGGCGGGGGTCGTGGGTAGCTGGCGGGTGTCAGCCGACCCTGCGCTCTAGCTACACTGGTGCTGTTCCGGCCGGATGAGGCCTGTGGCCCTCCAAATATATTCTTTAAACACATATCTTCCAGCTGCCTGTAATACTAGACACTGTGATGGTTTAAATAAGAATGGCCTCCATAGGTTCATAAATTTAAATGCTTAGTCACCAGAAAGTGGCACTATTGAAATGATTAGGAGGCTTTTTTGGAGGAAGTGTATCATTAGGGGTGGGCTTTGAGGTTCCAAAAGAACATTCCAAGCTCAGAGTTTTTCCCTCAGAGAGTGAAACAGAATGTAGATCTTAACTACTTCTCAAGCACCATTTTGTTTTTTGTGTTGCAATGTTTCCTATTATAATGATAGTGTCCTAAACCTCCAAAATTGTAAGGCAGCTTCAATTAAGTGTTTTCTTTTATAAGAGTTGCTTTAGTTATGGCATCTCTGAGTAGCAATAGAATACTGAGTAAAACACTAACATTGTGATGAAAATGAGGTACAACTTTGCTTGCACAGTAGTGGAAATCAAACAGATGGGTCTCATTGGGTATAGCATGGAGTATCACATGAGCACAGCAGGATACCACTCATAATGGGAAAGGCTAGGGAATGCTTCTCAGAGAAAGCAGTGATTGGAACTGACAAATGGGAAGAGAGGAGAGAGTTCATGGAACAGTCAAGGGATAATCCTATGTTCAAAGAAGAGACTTCTCTCATGGAGAAGCCACAGCTCCCTTGCCCTCTAAGCTCAGAGGGTTTATTATGTTGAGTTTTACATAGAGGCAGGATTATTGTATGCAGCTGAATAAGGAGGGTGTGGTCATATAGACAAATAGTACACAGCTGGATAAGGAGAGAGGTTTAGCTAATATCAGCAGGAGCAGTCTCTCTGAGAGAGCAATTGCCAGTTTATACAAATCCTAGGGGAGAAAGCTATGCTGGAGATTTTCTACACTCATTGTCAGCATTCACATATGGACCAGAACTGAAGGTTTTTCCAGTCCTCTAAGTCTCATTCTGGTGACAAAGCTTTGTTTTATTTTTATTTGTCTGAGGCTAGGATTCATGATAAGGTTGGATCATGTCACAACTCTCAGGAGCCATAATGGGACAAGGTGTTAACTAGCAGGTGATTATCCTGAGTTGGCCTGCTTCAGATTATTATATAATCTGCGACAGGTTTGCCCTTATTAAGCAAGTCTGTAGGGTTTCATTTTAGAAAAATTCTTGCTATTAATATGCTTTTCCTGTTATTAAACATATTACAATCACTAAGTAATAGCACACCCCTTTGGAACAGATCTCTGCAGATCCACGAAGATGTATTGTCTTATAGTGATGCTACATAGACAAATAGATGAGTTAAGTCTTAATGATGATCCTATAAGAATTCCTAAAATTTTTTATCTGTAATTATTAAACTCTTTTATAGTGGGACTGCTATTAGGTCCTTTTCTGATAGTCAAAACTGCAGTGAGAACTCTGCCAGTTTCCCAAGTGTCACCAGTTAATTGCTCTTAGATAGTAAATAGATTTTCTCCTATTCCGAGCACATTCCAGGAGGTTGTAAAATAATTAAACAAAGGTCTTAAAAAATGAACTAACAATTTATTATATGTCCTAGGACAGAAGATAAAATATGACTGGGTTTATCAATACAAAACTTCAGTGAACCTGTGCATCTGAGACAGGTGATGGATGTTCAGGCAGATAACTACTAATGGGTATTCATATAAACATTCTCTGTTGTAAACTTCTATTTCAACTTATGCTTCCCTAACTAATGCTTTGATTTTTTTTGTGAATTTGTGATGAACTTTGCAACATGTAATTATGTATTCTGAAAGATGTATAAGTACATAAGTCAAAGAAGAGAGAGAAGAATTTTTTGCCTTTCTCCACTTAGAAGAATTTTTCCCTTTCTCTGCTTAGGATCTTTCTTCTTTTCCCCTTAGATAGCATTCATATGAAACTTTTTACAACTTAGAAATAAACTCTATAATCACTTCTCTAAGTATACTTTTTTCTTCCTGCGACTTCACACTAGCAGGTTGAAAGTTAGAGCTACACAGTTGACTATTTACTTAATCTTTTGCTATTTTTAGGAAGAGGCGCTAGTGCCAGAAACTGCAGTTTTGGGCCTCCGAGGATCATAGAAGGCAGGTCAGCTACAGTAGCATAGTAGCCAACTTAGATAAACTTTTTATTATTATATAGCAGCCCTAAATATCTAAAGTCTTATCTCCAAATCTCATAAGACAAAGTCTTACCATCCACCAATGCTCTTCCCCTCTGCTGCCTCAAGAACAACCCCCACCCCCACCAGGGCTGCCCCTTCCCTCAATTAACACATTTATTCAGAACTTCATACAGTCAGGCTTCCTCTGATCCCTGCCTAGAATCATCTTGGAAGAATGTTAATGAGGAATTGTTTACATTGAATTTGCCTGTAGGTATAGCAATGGAGGTATTCTCTTGAGTAGTGTCCACCATGAGCAGCACCATTTCCTAGGCAAAGGGTCATGAACTGCATTAAAATGGAGAAATAGACTGAGCATAACAAAGGAACATGTGAGCATACATGCTTTATTTCTTATTTCTATTGACTATGAATGTGATGTGACTCCCTGTTTGAAATTCTCCTGCCTTAAAATTCCTAAAATGAGGGACTCTAACTGAGAATTGTGAGATGAAATAAACCTCCTTCTTCCCTAGTTTTATTTTAATGTTTTAGTTAGAGTGTTACAGCAACATAAATGAAATGAGGTTGACCAGATTTGAAGAATATGACTGACAACATTGAAAGAAGGGGCTAGGAGCAGAGAGTTTGAATAGCATAACAATGTAACATAGCATAAAATAACATAAAATAATACAACATATGCATAATAGTTTCCCTAAACCATGTTCTGAATTTTCTGCCAGTTCTGACAGGAATAGGTACACTCTGAAGGATTTTCATGAGAGGGAGTTGGTTTAGGAGAAAGTCAGTGCTTTCTTACAGCATAGGAGTCATCTTTGTGGGAGAAAAGACAGCATCAGAGGATGTTGCGAACCACATCCATTTGTCAAGCAGAAAGGAAACATCAGAAGATCACATTCCCTAATCCTGAGCTAAGCCAACAGAATTTAGACCCTGTCACCAATCCCTAACTACCCAGAAGAAATTATTTTCTTACTCTGTGTATGAAGAAACATTTCTCAAAACACACCAGAGTCCTATATGACAGCATGGAAACATTAAGTCCAGTGGCTTTGACTGAGAAAATAGAGCTTTATTAGCAAATACTTACTTTCTCACTTAAGGTAACATGAAGAGAAGAGAATCTATGTGAGAGGACCTCTCTGTTCAGCTTTCTTGCTTAGTGTTTCTGATTCTTTCTGCCTGAGAACTCTGTATTAACGCTCCCAAGTTAAAACTAAACTTAATTGTAGGTATATATTTTCTTTAACTTCTGGCAGCTCTGATCTAACTTTCTGTTGGTTCAGTCAGCCTTTTTTTTCTCCTCTATAATGTTAAGACTTTAATGATTTCCATTCTGCTTTGCATTCTGGTTTTTGTCCATCACTCTTTAAGGGTTTTAGGACCTTTAAAAGAGTTTTCAAGCATATCTGAAGTTGCTTACAAAATCATTAGAAAGCAAGGGTTTATTATATATTTTTTTGAGTGTAAGCCTAGTGTTTAACAGTTCAGCCATCTCTCCAGCCCTGGAAGCAAGGTTGTTTATTGATGGTAAACCACCCTTCCCCTTCTGTCATTCTGTACACGTGTCTGTATTTCTGTTTGAAACCTCAGGCACATACATACCACAGTTTGTAGGTCAGCGAATGTTACTCAGATGGCAAAACAAAGGGACAATTCTCAACACTGTTAAAACAAAACTACAACAGTCCATGATTGTTCTGTGGGGCAGAGGTCCAGGTATATCATTCTGGCTGATATAGTCACAAATACAACTATAGTATCTTAATTTCAAAGACAGAAATATATATTTCTGCATATATCCCCCTTTATATATATATAATATATATACATATACATAATATATATATACATATATATAATATATAATATATATTATATATATGTATATATACGCATGAAATGAATTAATGGATCAACATTTATGTATTATTAGTGTGTGGCCAGTTTCTTCCCATGTGCCCACTCCCCACCAACTTCTTTTTATTCAGGCATTTGTGACTTGTTTTCTTTTGACCTTTTGGATTATGGAGGCTGCTATTTCCCATAGGGAACTCTGTTGTCATTACAGTCTAGATCTTACCTTAAGTTTAAATGTTATCACAGATCTACTCCCTGTAGCTCAATCTTCCTTTTTTTTTTTTTGGTTGAGAGAAGACTAAGCTGTTAGTTACAAAAAGCCCAGGATGATGTGTTTTCTCACAAGGTAGTTTTAATGTAATGAGAAAAAAATAAGTGAGAAGTCTATCTCATAAAATCATTCATATACCCAGAACTCTAACTTTATCATCTGTTACACAACAGTCTCATGATTTTGTGAATAACTAAATCTAGACTGTTATATGTTTAGCTTTTAACCAGTGGAAAGGGGGATATTGATAATCCCCCTTTCCAATATTTTATAGCCTAGAATCCAATATTTTATAGCCTAGAATCCACAGCACTGTACATCATTTCCTTCTTGTTTCATTGTTGAGGTTGTAGTGTATTATGTCCACCTTCACTCTAATAGAGGCTGGAAGATGTAATGAGTTGGGTAGCAGTGAGCTCACATGGCTCTCTTTTTGGTCTTAAAAAGTAATTGTTTTGAGATTATTATTGCATCATTTATCTCTTCCCTTTCCTCCCTTCAAATCCTCCCATGTCCCCTCTTTGTATTTCAAAGTAATAGGCCATTTTCTTAATTATTTAATATATGTAAACAATATCCTAGTTCATAAATACAAACTGATTATTCCATATGTTGTTTTCAGCAGTGACCATTTGATACTGGATAACTAATTAGAGGGCTCTTCCATGGCGAAGACTATTTTTTCTGCCTCAACATTCATTAGCAGCCTGAAGTCATTTGTCTAGTGTTGAGGCCTAATGAACTTTCCTCTTCCAAGTGTCACCCCTGTACAGGTGATAATTATGTTGGTGATACTCCATAGGTAAGATTTCTGAGATTTCCAGGAGACTCAATCTTACATCAAATGTTCTATTCCTCTGGCTCTTACAATCTTTCCACCCTAAAAAATCCTCTTATTTTTAAACAAGAGAGGATGACAATTTGTAGATTACTAGCTATCTACATAGCACTTAATTGACATTTCATTGCTTAGGCATGTGCCATTGTATTTTCTTCTTTACAGCATCTATACTTCATAGAAACAATTCTTATTTAATGTGTTAGTTTATTTTACTTCTTTATTCAACATTTTATTACTAAGTCAAATGTACTACAGCAGAACCGTATTTTGATATCTTCTGCATCTTAAATGCAGTATGTATCAAACATTGCCATAGGGCTCTGGGATCCTGAGACTAGGTGAAGTGCTTGCTCGTGTTAAAAGCTCTGGGATTATCAAGAGTGTGGCCTGCTTTTACACCAGGTAAGAGGCTTGCAAATCATGGGAAATAGGTGTTCAGAAGTGTGGTTGCATTCTGGAATTGCACTTAGCTGAGTTTCTGCTCCCTTGAATGTGACAGACTTCATCTATAATTTTATTTATTTGGTTACTTGTCATCACCTTAGCAAATGTGGAGAGAGTTAGATTTAATCTACCAATCTGGGTTGCTTAAATCAGAAGAGAATCTGGTAGCCCAATCAATATATCAATATAGTACAGAATTCTTTGAAAGATGAAGACAAGAGGTTTTTTTTTTTGTTTTTTTTTGTTTTTGTTTTTTTTTGTTTGTTTGTTTTTGCAGGTAGATAATGTTCTTGTTTTATGGTGATCTTAGTGCCTGTATTATATACAAATTATTTGAAGGTATGCATGCCATTTTTGACAGAAAGGGGGGAATCTTTTCAGGCATACTTCTCTTTGTCTTCCTTGCTTTTGTGTTTTCAGTCTTACAGGAACCCACTCCAAGACCAACAATTTTCTGTGTGTCTATCTGTCTGCCTCCCCATCTGTTTCTCTGTGTCTCTCTCTCATCTTTCTCTCTGTTTCTGTGCTCTCTCTCTCTCTCTCTCTCTCTCTCTCTCTCTCTCTGTATGTGTGTATGCGAACATACCATTTTCCTTGCTCAAATTCCATACATTTCTCTTTTCCTTAAAAATTCCATGCCTCAAATGCTCTGTTAAATATGCTTTTGACTTGATGTTCTTTTCCCCCAGTTCTTCACTACTCTCACCAATACAGTGACAGTATAGGAAAATTTCAGATGAAAAGGACTACAAAAACAAGACCAATTACTCCAGTCACTTGACAGACAGCTGCCTTCTCCTGTTCCCTCCTCCTGTTTTCCTTCCTCTGTTTTAACACAGACATGCTATGTCAAGATGAAATCCCATAAATCTTTCAAGAAGTTGAAGAATAGAAGATATTGCCACAACTTTACATAATTTTAAGTATTTTAAAGTGTATTTTTTAATTTTACCAATATTGTTAGTATTTCAAAGACTTTTCTTCCTGCTCAAATTTCAGTTCATTATGTAATTTATAGAATTTATTACAAATATTTTGCTTTGTATAGCATACAATGATCTCTATTAAGCTTTTGGCTAAGCCATGAAAATTCATATCTTCTTTATGTATTTAAGATAATTATTATCCCATTACATGTTAGGAATCATGTCTATGAAATAGATTATTTTCTTTAGTACAAGGAAAAATCAACGTGGGGAAATGCAATTATCAAACATATTTGAAATAGCCTTGTTATAAAAGGCTAGTAATTATTGAATCCACAAATAAACAAGTCAAATCATGACATGGATGCAACTCATGTACAGTATTTGGAATATGTCCCTAAAAGTGAGGTAGGTAGCTCATATGGTATTTCTTTTTTCATTTTCCTGAGAAGATCTATCTTGGTTTTCTTTGTAGATGAATTAGTTTATACCCCCACCCATAGTAGCTTTCAGAATAAGAAATACAAATGACTGCCAAATATTCTAAAACATTCAACATTTCTAGTCATAGATAAATGCAAATTAAAACTACTTTGAAATTCCATCTCACCCCAGTCAGAATGGCCAGCATCAGAAAAATGAATGACAGCAAATGCTGGGGAGGGTATGAAGAAAGAGGAGATTGCTAATTTTCTGAGGCTTGAAGCACAGAATAATTGCAGCAACATAATATGAAAGTTGTGAAGATTTTATTTTAAAAGTGCAGAAGAATAAGTGAGACTGGTAGAGCAGAGCAGAGGGTGGCTGCTTAACTCTTCTACACAGGCCCAGGTAAATCTTTCAGCAACTCTATCTATACCTGTATATGTCTCCTTTCTATCTCTGAAAATATTGAACTTGGGACCATATCTCACAAATATTTTTTGAATCACCAGTGTATTTAACATAGTAAGAAAGAAAATTTCCAGGGGATAATAAGAAAGAGGAGAGGGCTTCTAGATGTATCCTATTGTGTATGTTATTTGCCTAGACTTCACTTCACAGGTAGTTATTTCTGGCTCAACTTTCTAAATTCTCTCTAAATTCTCTCTAAATTCTCTCTAAATTCTCTCTAAATTCTCTCTCTCTCTCTCTCTCTCTCTCTCTCTCTCTCTCTCTCTCTCTCTCTCTCTCTCTCTCTCTCCACCACTCTGACCAGTCTCACAATAAACACTCTGCCTCACGAGAAACACTGCAATGTGCTAATATCTGTCTCCAAACAGGTATTTTAAGTAGAAGAAACAGACTGCAAGATGCAGACTAAAGGATGCAGAATGAAGATTCTCCCTATCTCCTTAGGCCCCACTGCCACATTCATGGACCTTAGATGAAATTTGGCTCATTATAGCTTAAGCTAGGCTTGAAGATGTGTATGTTGTACAGTCAAATACCATCTCTGTTCAGTTTTCCTTTTTTTCACTTTGTTGTATTTGTAGGCACAGCTGGGGGTTTGCAATCATGTGTTTATTAGAAGGCAGAATATACTAAAATTATGTAAGCACACCATATATTCTCATTATTTTTAAAAGGTCAGAAATTTTTCTAGTATCTTGGCATTTCAGATCATAGCAATTCTTTTGGAATGAAAGTCATTCAAAGACTTTTTGTTGGATATATGGAATGACCATTTGTATCTAAGCTTTTATACTTCCTTTTTAAAATAAATAAACTGAGCATATTGTTTTCTTAGCTCAAAGGTTAGACTTTGGATCTAATCATTTCCCTCTATTTTCTACATATATTGATTTATTTACTTTCTGTTTTCACTGAGCCTATCTCATATCTAATCAATTTTAAGATAGTCTATGATTGCATTTGAATAATATTAAGGTGCATTTCTAAGAAATAGATCATTGTCTGTATGGTAAATATTATTAGTTTCATGGAGAAAGTGTTTTCTGTAGAACATTTGAATTCTGCACATTTTCAAATACTTTATTTTTTTTCTTAGTGATTTCGCTTAGTTGGTTTAAAAGTTATTGGCTAATTTGGTGTGGAAAATATCTGTAATGTCTATCAACTTACAATGTTCTTTAACTGTCCTTATTTAACTTGTGCTTTTTCATGGTATGTTCTCATGAACGACAGTTTCACAGAGGCTGGTCCTCCTCAGCAGTCAGAAGGATGTTTGTGCACAAATAAAGAATAGGCTAAATGAAATTAATTAGGTAGTCTTACTTATAGAAATCTCAGAAACTTAAACAGTTCTATGTTCATTTCTTCATGAGTTCACAATTTCACCAATGTTATTTGATCAAAACGACCTTTTCTTTTCCTGGAGCAATTTTATGAAGTTACATTCTTTAAAGAATGTTTTTAAATTGGGTTAGATCAAAAGATTGAGCTGTACTCAATGACTCGAGCTAATTAAAAAACAAACAAGCAAGCATTTCTTTCTACATAAAGAGCAAGTGATTGTACTTTACTATTAAGGATGAGATGTGATCCTTCACATAGAAACTCACAGATGCTATAGATACAGGCGTAGGTGATCTTAAGCGTCACAGAATCTCCCAGTCTGTTGTATTAATTATTAAACAATAAAACCCAGTGGCGGGTTTGCTACTTGCCTCAATGGTTTATATTCCCAAATGCAAAACACATACTCAGTCTTTATATTTTATATGCCTTAATCAGCACAACAGCTGGGGCACTGCCTAACCCCATGCTGTTAATCCCAAGTTATTACTTACTAAACTTTATATTCTGTCTTGACTGCTCTGGACCCAGAGAACTGTCAAACTGGGCCACACTCTCCAGGCTTTTTCACATGGCAGCCATGCCTATGTTATGAACTCTTCTCAGCATGACATCTCTCTTCAAACTGGGTTACACTCTCCTGGCTCCTTCACATGGCAGTCATGCCTCTGTCCTGCACTCTTCTCAGCATAACATCTCTCCTCTCCTCCACACTCTTCCCACATGGTGCATCTTCTTCTTTTCTCCTGTCCCAAGCCTAGGTATCCTAAAGTCCCACGTCTGTCTGACCTGTCTAAGTAATGGACTGCAGGCATCTTTATTTACCCATCAGAACCAACTGGGGGGCAGGTTACCAGAGGCAAGATTTTGTGGGAAACATAATTAGCACTAGAACATAAACAGCTATAGACTAATCAACTACAAAGAGCTCATTGCTGTCTTCCTTTCTCAATAGAGTCACCAGGGGTAAAGAAGCCAATCTTCTATATCTGTGGGCATTGTTAATGACAGAAGAGAATATCTTACTGAGGTAATACTATGGAAGATAGTATATGTACAGGGTTTTTGAAGACGTGACTAAATAAACTCTAAAACAAGGGTCTAGGCATTGGATGCTGTGTAAGGATTATGAAGTAAATACAAGTGTGTATGCTAGGCTTCCTTTTAAAAAGTATATTCTATGATCCTTAATGTTAAATATGGGAATTCTCATACATATATTGCTTTTATCAAC
This sequence comes from Mus caroli, assembly GCF_978045245.1. Taxonomy (NCBI): domain Eukaryota; kingdom Metazoa; phylum Chordata; class Mammalia; order Rodentia; family Muridae; genus Mus; species Mus caroli. Next base: position 139,339,467 of record NW_028227258.1, on the reverse strand, counting down.
TATAGCATATTAGCACCTTATAGTAATATTTTTGTATTAGCATGTTACTTACAATATCCATCCCATGCCTAAAGAATATTATCTTCTGGATGGGAAACGTTAAAAGAAAAGCAAGTATAGGGGCCTCGGAGAATACTGAATAAACTCATTTAAATACACTAAATAAAAATAATATTTAAATAAAAATGTTGTGTAGGTAAGTAGTCTTAAGAGTTTTGGGTGGCAAAATTCATTTTTAAACAAATTGAGGGTCTTCAAGATGTAGATATTGTGTAAAGCATAGAACAGACTAATCATTTAGAACTTAGTATTGCTATGGAAGAGACTCAAAGGTGGGTCCATGCATACTGATATTCACATTCAAGATAAGAGAAAGGAAGATGATGCAGTAAGAGAGGCATGGCCAAGGGGTTGGAGGGGAAAGTGAAGACAAGTATTCTAAAAGCCAACTGAGGCCACTGGAGACTTAGATATGCTCACTAGCTTTAGCAATATTGTAATCCTTGGAGACCATGAGAAAATAAGTTTGTATAAAAGGAATATATGTTGTGCATTGCTAGAAATAGATGACATCACACAAATGGCTTGTCAGTGGAAACAATAGTACTTGAGTCAGCTAGAGATTGGCTCTTATTTATTTAATTTTTTTCACCCATTTGACCTATATAAACATTTTTTTCATGTTTGATCACTGAACTTTGATAGAATATAGATAAAAATCTGATTGCATTGTATTTGAAAGTTTTTTCTTTAATCTTGAGATTTGTATATGGTTCATGTACACAGAATATTTGCTATAGTAAAAAGAAGGAGAAACTGTGAACAAAACATCACAAATGAAATCCTAATGCTTGGTATTTCTATTTTCTCATTTTAATGAGACAACTTCTTTGGTACTAGACTTTTATTCTTCATAGAATGCTTTCCAGTAAGCACTGTGGTAACAAAATATACTTGATTTCACATACTTTTGTATGATTGAAGTGACTTTGATCTACATAATGCTCTTTCTTTATTATGGGAGTTGATTTAAAAAATAGACAGGTTCTATAATTGCCTTCTCATCTATAGCTTACTCTGTAGACAACCAACAATTAAGGAATTAAAGTGAGCTAACTATATAATTATTAAATATCTTCAGAAAAGGAGATTAAAATACACTAGAGAATTTAACAGCTTTTCCTGAAACATTCAAGCTTTTCCTAATAAATATTGTATTTCAAATTTTAAGTGAACTGAGGTCACACTGGGCATTCAAAAATAGCTAGTTAGTACTATTTGTATATTTCATGCTTTTAAAAATCAGTTCATATTTTTGTCTTTGTGTCACAATGGGGATAATTAATTAAGCTGTCTCTGCTTCCCCGCCCCCTCCATCACCCTTGCTAAACTAATGTAACCTGACAATGAGCTACCATTTTTAGTTAGGGTTTCTATTGCTGTGAAGAGACACCATGACAACACAGCAACTCTTATAAAGAAATGTTGGATTCAGGTTGGCTTACAGTTCAGAAGTTTAGTTCATTATCATCGTAGTGGGAAGCATGATGAGAAACATGGTGGTATGTGGTCAGACATGGTGCTGGAGATGCAACTGAGAGTTCCACATCTGGATCAGCAGATAGCAGGAAGAGAGTGAGAGATTTTGCCTGGCTGGAACATATGAGACATTGAGGACCCTAATGTTTCATATTCTTAAATAAAAAAAAGTCCACCCTCAATGACACACTCTCTTCAAAAAGACCACATCTCCAACAAGGTTACAATTCTAGTAGTGCTATTCTCTATGGTTCTATGGAGGCCATTTTTGTTCAAACCTCCACACCATCTTAGGCTTAGTCCCTTACTGTGTTTTCCCCCAAAATGGAAGCTGTCCTGACTGTCCTCTCTTTCAATTTCATTTAAATATTGAGAAGCCCCATCAGTTTATGAGATTCACTTAAGGATATAGAATGTCATCTGTGTTCTTGTAACTTAGAGCAAGACTGTTTGCTGCATTTATTATTTGAATCAGTTTGCCTTCTCCTCTCCTTCCCTCTCCTCTATCCCCCTCTGCTCTCCTCTCCTTTCTTTCCTCTCCTTGCTTTTTCTCTCCTCACACACCTCTCTTTCTTTACTCTCATTTATTTTTATTTTAAAGCAATATGTCATGTATCCTTGTATGGTCATTGTATAGCTGAGAATGATCTTTAACTCTTCTTCCATATCTATTTCCAGAGTGCTGTGATTAGAGACATGTGCTTTCATGCATAGATTATAGGGTACTGGGGATTGATCCCAGGGTTTTGTATATACTAGGGAAATATCTATGACCCAAGTAACATCTCCAACCCTGCTATTTGATGTTTACACAGAGCTTTAGGTAGTTTATATCCAGACAAGTTCAAGCAGATTGGTATTATCAATAACCACCCAAACCCCTAAATAAATCACCCTGATTCTAGCTTTTCTTCCAGCTCATTTACATTACCCTAATAGAACATTTGAGTGAAGTCCCAATAATATCCAAAAGCAAGTTGTTTCACTAGGCAGTTGACTTCATATATTCTTGCCACTTCTTTGATGAGTTGTGTGATTTTGAGATAATTTGTAAAATACAGTGTCTGCCAGGATCATTAAAAAGGACTGATTGTGAACACATACATTTTTAACCTCTATGCTTCATAGTTCTCATGTCAAACATGCTATGAGAGGAGTCATGTAATTTTCCAACTTCTTGTCCTGTAGATGGCAATGTTGCACTTGAAAAATAAACAAATACATGATTACAGATAAGCCTACTTCCCAGTGTAGTCTTGCTTAAAACTCAGTGAGCAGGAGATGCAATGCCATTTCAAGGTACACTGTTCACAGAATGCATGTCAGATGCGGGTTTATTTGGAAAAGGGTCTGTATGGAGTGAGGTACATGCCAGTAAGTGACAGCAAGTAAAGGCTCATGGTTCTAAATATTGTTTGTTTAACTGTGATTTTTTTCTTTTCAGGGGGTCATGGGTCGTCCTAATGATGCTGTATTTTAGGTCTGTTTAGAACTCTATTCACATTACGGATATAGAATAGTCATCACTAAACTCAATATATATATATATATATATATATATATATATATATATATATTGTTTTCTTTCCCTATCTATTGAATGAGCCATCATAGAGCCAAAAATAGAAAATGCCCAGAAGTGAATGTCCTCTACACAGTGTTGAAAAACATTCTTGCCTTCCTTTTGCTAATGACTCAGGCACTGAGATAGGAGGGATCTACTTCCCTAAAAAACTCTTTACTAGTCTCAGTCAGTGGGAGTAATTTAAAAAGGAGATGAGAGAGCCAGATGAGAAACTTTTAATTAAAACACAAACCCTCGATACAGAAGATAAACTAAACCACTTCCATATAAATTGAGACTAATTTATAAATATATATGAAAACACACTATGAGTTTTTAGTAAGGAAGCATAAATTTAGAAGAATTTCAACTTTAGAAACCTAGTAGTTTTTTTTTTTTTTAATTTGTGCCTAATGGTATTCCTTTTCCTATTAACAGAGACTGGAGGCACATAAAGAAACACAACAATATTCATGCTCTGGTCCATTTTTCTCTTCAACCATGAAATCTCTTGCAGGATGATTATTGTTCAGAATCATATTTTCTTGGCATATTTAATCCAGACAAAGATGCAATTATATGTTTCCCGATAAGAATGAGAGACTGAGTATAAAACAGACTTGGATATGGAAAGAATTTTAAAATGTATGTTTTAAATTTTAACATAATGTCAGATTGGATGAGGATGAGCCTGGTCAGGGACAGAATACGTGATTGCCCTCTTTTCTCTTACCACATGCATTTACTTGCTGAATATAGATAAGCTGATAGAAATATCTATTTATTTTCCACTGTATTGTGTACATGATCTCTGTATTTTCTTCCTTTATAAATCTATTGACCAAACAGAAGCAGGGAGATATTCAGTAGATGGGGGTTCAGAATCCCTGAGAGGATAGTTGACCATTAAACCTAGGGCCTCAGAACTTGAGAAAAACCCACTTGATTGTGATAAAGTATCTTTAAAACATAAAACTGACTGTACATCTCTGTTACCTATTTTGGCTATAGTATTCAACAAGATAATTAACAAACACCGTCTAAAATAAATACAGTTCTAGCTCACCAGTTCTTTTCATTTCAGATATATAAATATTAAAAACTAAGTAATACATTTTCATTGAATGAATGTTGAAAAATGAATACATTACTGAAAAATATTTCTTATGACACAGGTTTAAGAATATTGTCTTCAGAGTCCTCTATGCACCTTCCCTGCCAGAAGAGAGCTTGCCTCCAGGGAGTGCTCTGACACTGGGACTCAGGGGAGATCTCCAATTTCTGTCCAGTGTCTCTCTAAAGCAGGTCCACTTAGGAGTGCACAGGCTACAGAAGCAGCAGAGCAGCCAGGACTCCATACTACAGGCCTATATCTGCAACCAGGAGGTGGGACTGTTCTGCAGCCTTCTGTACACTGGTCTTTCCAGGAAAGAGCTGGTCTCCCAGGACTGCTGACAGAGACTTACAGACTCACAGGAGTGACAAGCTCTAGCCAGACACAGCAAGAACATCTAACACCAGAGGTTACCAGATGGTGAAAGGCAAACACAAGAATCTTGCCAACAGAAACCAAGATTACTTGGCATCATCAGAACACAGTACTTCCACCACAGAGAGTCCTGGAGACCCCAACACACCTGAAAGACCAAGATTCTGATTTAAAATAATATCTCATGATGCTGGTAGAGGATTTTATTTTTTATTTTTATTTTTTAATTAGATGTTTTCTTCATTTACATTCCAAATGTTATCCCCTTCCTAGTTTCCTCTCTGAAAATCCCCTATGCCCCACCCCCCTGAACCATGCTCCCCAACCCACACACTCCGACTTTCTGGCCCTGGCATTCCTCTATATAAGGCCTAGAATCTTTGCAAGACCAGGGGACTCACCTCCCACTGATGACTGACTAGGCCAATGCAGCTAGACACACGAGCTCTGGAGGTACTGGTTAGTTCATATTGCTGTTTCTCCTATAGAGCTGCAGACTCCTTCAGCTTCATGGATACTTTCTCTAGCTCCTTTATTGTGTACCCTGTGCTCCATCCAATAGATAACTGTGAGCATCCACATCTGTATTTGCCAGGCACTGGCATAGCCTAACAAGAGATAGCGATATCAGGGTCCTGTCAGCAAAATCTTGTTGGTATATGCAAAACTGTATGGGTTTGGTGGTTGTTTATAGGAGGATCCCCAGGTGGGGCAGTCTCTGGATGGTCCTTCCTTCAGTCTCAGCTCAGAACTTTGTCTCTGCAACTCCTTCCATGGGTATTTTGTTCCCACATCTAAGAAGGAACGAAGTATCCACATTTTGGCCTTTCTTCTTGAGTTTAATGTGTTTTGCAAATTGTATCTTGGGTATTCTAAGTTTCTGGGCTATACCCACTTATCAATGAGGGTGTATCATCTGTGCTCTTTTGTGAATGGATTATCTCACTCAGGATGATATCCTCCAGATCCATCCATTTGCCTAAGAATTTCATAAATTCATTGTTTTTAATAGCTTAGTAGTACTCCATTGTGCAAATGTACCACATTTTCTATATCCATTCCTTTGTTCAGGGACATCTGGGTTCTTTACAGCTTCTGGTTATAAATAATGCTGCTATGTACATAGTGGAGCATATGTCCTTATTACAAGGTGGAGCATCTTCTGGGTCTATGCCCAGGAGTGGTAATGCTGGATCTTTCTGTAGTACTATGTCCAATTTTCAGAGGAATCATCAAACTGATTTCCAGAGTGGTTGTACCAGATTACAATCCCACCAGCAATGGAGGAGTGTTCCTGTTTCTCCACATCCTCACCAGCATCTATTGTCACCTGAGGTTTTGATCTTAGCCATTCTGACGGGTGTGAAGTAGAATCACATGGTTGTTTTGATTTGCATTTCCCAAATGATTAAGGATGTTGACCATTTCTTTTCAGGTGCTACTCAGCCATTCTGTATTCCTCAGTAGAGCATTCTGAGGTCCGATTTGTTGATTCTTGATGTTACAGTGCAAGCCATTGCTGTTCTGTTCAGGAATCTTTCTCCTGTGCTCATATCTTTGAGGCTCTTTTCCACTTTCTCCTCCATAAGTTTCAGTGTCTCTGGTTTAATGTGGAGATTCTTGATCCTCTTAGACACGAGCTTTGTACAAGGAGATAAGAATGGATCAATTTGCATTGTTCTACATGATAGCCACCAGTTCAACCAGCACCATTTGTTGAAGTTGCTTTTTTCCACTGGATGGTTTAACTCCTTTGTCAAAGATCAAGTGACCAGAGGTGTGTGGGTTCATTTCTGGGTCTTCAATTCTATTCCATTAATCTACCTGTCTGTCTCTGTACTAATACCATGCAGTTTTTAATCACAATTACTCTGTAGAGTTTGAGGTCAGGGATGTTGATTCCACCAGAGGTTCTTTTATTATTGAAAATAGTTTTTGCTATCCTGGGTTTTTTGTTATTCCAGATGAATTTGCAAATTACCTTTTCTAATTCAGTGAAGATTTGAGTTGGAATTTTGATGGGGATTGCATTGAATCTGTAGATTGCTTTCAGCAGGATAGCCATTTTGACTATATTGATCCTGCCAATCCATGAGCATGGGAGATCTTTCCATCTTCTGAGATCTTCTTTGATTTCTCTTTTCTTTTCTTTTCTTTTCTTTTCTTTTCTTTTCTTTTCTTTTCTTTTCATAGACTTGAAGTTCTTATCATACAGATCTTTCACTCAAGATGAAGGAAGATCAAAGTTTTGATACTTTGATCCTTCTTAGAAGGGGCAACAAAATAACCCATGGAAGGAGTTACAGAGAAAAAATTCCAAGCAGAGACTGAAAGAATGATCATCCATCAAGTGACTGCTCCACCTGGGAATCCAACCATAAACAACCTCCAAACCAAGACACTATTTCAGATGCCAACAAGACCTTGCTGACAGGAGCCTGATAAAGCTGTCTCCTGAGATGCTCTGCCAGTGCCTGACTAATAAAGAAGTAGATGCTCATAGCCATCCATTAGATGGAGCACAGGGTCCCCAATGAAGGAGCTAGAGAATGTACCCAAGGACCTGAAAAGATTTGCAGGGGAACAACAATATGAACTAACCAGTACCCCAAGAGCTCCCTGGGAATAAACCACCATTCAAAGGAAACACATGGTAGGACTCATAGCTCTAGCTGCATATGTAGCAGAGAATTGCCTAGTTGGTCATCACTGGGAAGAGAGACCCTTGGTCCTGTGAAGTTTCTATGCCCCAGTATAGGGAATGCCAGGGTCAGGAACTGGGAGTGGGTGGGTCCGTGAGCAGGGCAAGGGAGAAGGGCTAGGGATTATCTGAGGTGAAACTAGGTAAGGGGATAACATTTGGAGTGTAAATAAAGAAAATATCTAATAAAAAATTAAAATAATAACAAAAAAGAATTCCGTTAAGCTTGGGTATCATCTTAGGAAGAATTGGTATCTCTATATCTAGTCAATCATTTAATTCATGGACATAACATGTATCTCTGTTTATTTAGATACTTGGTTTCTTTTACTGGTATTTCAAAGTTTTCTGCATAAAGCTAGTTTATATTTTGTTGTTTTGAGTCACTGTAAATAGGATGCTCAGTTTTGATGTAAAAACATTTCATGGAAATCTAATTGCTTTTTGGATGTTTCTGTGTCTTCTCTCCTTGATAAAGTCACTCATTATTTCTAGGAGTTAAGTCCTTTTTTTCCTGATATTTCTTTGAGATTTTCTATGTAGAAAAATCATGTCTTAAAAACACAGTTCTATTTCTTTTTCTCATTAGTTACTTTAAATAAAATTTCTATTTGTTAAAGTGAAATAATAAAAGAAAAAAATGAATATTTCAAATTGTCTTCAAATTTAGGTTACATACAAGGCAAGGCACTGTATCATAATGGTCTCTGTTTAAATACAGTAAAGGAAAGAGCAAAACAAAGACTTTAAAACATTATCCTGGTCTGACAAGAGTCCTAGGTTTTACAGTTGAGTGATGCCCAGTGAAGTCCAATCTTGTTGCAGAGCTATTCAACTGTTTAATTATTTTTATTTTTTATAAATTCCAATCTTCTAGTCAGCACCAGCACCGGGGCACCTTCGGTGCGGAGTCTGTGGACTCCCCCAAGGTCCCCACAGGATTCTCCATGGGATCTTAGGAACTCTGGTGAGTGGAACACAACTTCTGCTCCAATCCAATCGCATGGGACCTGAGACTGCATTAATTAGGGAATAAGAAAACCTGGCCTGACCAGGGTCACAAGTCCCTTCCAGTCGGCACCAGCACAGGGGCACCTTGGGTGCAGAGTCTGTGGACACCCCCAAGATTCCCAGAGGACTCTCCATGGGATCTTAGGACCACTGGTGAGTGGAACACAATTTCTGCCAGGAGGCAGGTTCGAACACCAGATATCTGGGCACCTTCCCTGCAATAGGAGAGCTTGCCTGCAGAGAGTACTCTGACTACTGAAACTCAGGAGAGATCTGGTCTCCAAGGACTGCTGATAGAGGCTAACATAATCACCTGAGAAACAAGCTCTAATCAGAGACAACTATAACAACTAACTCCAAAGATTACCAGATGGCAAAAGGCAAACGTAAGAATCTTACTAACAGAAACCAAGACCACTCACCATCATCAGAACACAGCACTCCCACCCCACCCAGTCCTAGGCACCCCAACACACCCAAAAAGATAGACCCGGATTTAAAGCATATCTCATGATGATGGTAGAGGACCTCAAGAAGGACTTTAATAACTCACTTAAAGAAATACAGGAGAACACTGCTAAACAGGTAGAAGACCTTAAAGAGGAAGCACAAAAATCCCTTAAAGAATTGCAGGAAAACACGACCAAACAGGTGATGGAATTGAACAAAACCATTCAAGACCTAAAAAGGGAAGTAGACACAATAAAGAAAACCCAAAATGAGGCAATGCTGGAGATAGAAACCCTAGGAAAGAAATCTGGAGCCATAGATGCGAGCATCAGCAAAAGAATACAAGAGATGGAAAAGAACTAAAGAACTCACATGATATGTACTCACTTATAAGTGGATATTAGCCCAGAAACTTAGAATACCCAAGATACAATTTGCAAAACACAAGAAAATCAAGAAGAAGGAAGACCAAAGTGTGGATACTTCATTGCTCCTTAGAATAGGGAACAAAATACCTATGGAAGGAGCTACAGAGACAAAGTTTGGAGCTCATATGAAAGGATGGACCATCCAAGGACTACCACCCCAAACCCAGACACCATTGCATATGCCAGCAAGATTTCGCTGAAAAGACCCTGATACAGCTGCCTTGTGTGAGGCTATGCCAGTGCTTGGCAAATACAGAAGTGGATGCTCATAGTCAGCTATTGGATGGAGCACAGGTTCCCCAATGGGGGAGCTAGAGAAAGTACCCAAGAGCTGAAGGGATCTGCAACCCAATAGGTGGAACAACAATATGAACTAACCAGTACCCCCAGAGCTCATGTCTCTAGCTGTGTATGTAACAGAAGATGGCCTAGCCGGCCATCATTGGGAAGAGACGCCCCTTGGTCTTGCAAACTTTATATGCCCCAGTACAGGGGAACACCAGGGCCAAGAAGTGGGCATAGGTGGGTAGGGTAGCAGGTCTGGGGGTGGTGGGTACAGGGAACTTTCGGGATACCATTTGTAATGTAAATATCTAATAAAAAAAGATGTTTGGAAGTAACAGTGTATCAGGAAAATCAAATTTACTTGATAAGACATATGTGTTTTTCTTGCTCATTTTGCACTTGTTGAAGGAGGATTTAAAAAATGTTACCATTTCTATTCATGGGGTTTTCATGCTGGTACTCACTAATAGATAGAATCAGATACCAAAACCTAGTAGTGAAAATACTTCAGAGGATTAACAAAGGCAAATTTGTTTTTTATTCAACACTCAAATTATATACTTGAGATGTCTACGATTATTATTTTGACTTTGTATTTTTTATTAGATATTTTCTTTATATACATTTCAAATGCTATCCTGAAAGTTCCCTATACCCGCCCCCCCCCCCCCACCCTGCTCCCCTACCCACCCACTCCCACTTTTTGGCCCTGGTATTCCCCTGTACTGGGGCATATAAATTTTCCTGGGCATATACCCAGAAGAAGTTCCAACTGGTAATAAGAATACATGTTCCACTATGTTCATAGCAGCCTTATTTATAATAGCCAGAAGCTGGAAAGAACCCAGATGACCCTCAACAGAAAAATGAATACAGAAAATGTGGTACATTTACACAATGGAGTACTACTCAGCCATTAAAAACAATGAATTTATGAAATTCTTGGACAAATGGATGTATCTGGAGGATATCATCCTTAGTGAGGTAACCCAATCACAAAAGAAGTCATTAGATTGACTTTGTATTTTAATTTTATATTTAATTTGCGATGAAATAAATGAATATATAGAAAAGTACATTGATCATAGCTATATGATTCAATCTGGAGAAAGCAAGGGAAATTTCTGTATGAGAGAAGTCCTGCTTGAATGAGTATCACTGACATTGTCATGGCCATGTCAACAAACCCATAATCTCAGATCCATGGAGAAATGGCAAAACTTTTCCTCTGAGAATGAGCCTCAGAAGGAAATGGCAAGGGCTTCTTTCTCGTATATTGTAGGTGCTCATGGTGCATACAGAAAATATCAAGCATAGCCTTTTTTTCTTCTGGAAATGTACAGAAACTGTGCCTACTAAGATTTGCTAAGTCTGTCTCCTGGGTCTATTTGTAACTCATAAACACTGCCTTCTTCTTTATGTGTAATAACACTGCATTCTGTTCAGCTATATGCAATAACCCTGCCTTCTTGTCTGACTGTATTTCATAAGCATTCTGAGCTTCTAGGATACTATTGTTTCTCCATCTGAGAGCCAAGACCACCCAACATCAGTTTTCTTTCTACATGTCTCTGTGCCCTTGTGTCTTTAATACCTTCTCTGCCCCTCGTCAGATCAAGTCCCTGGAGACTGTGCATAGAAACAGCATCATGCATCACCGCAAACTGAGTGTGCCTGCAATGCCACTGTTCAGAGTAAGCAATGACATTAGCAGTGCTCATTGTTTCCTTTTTTTCCGTTCCCATCACTACTTTCCCTACTTACAAAGCAGTCCACAGTTCAGGGCTCTGAAACCACAAACCCTCTGTACATTTGTCTCTGCTGCTGCTCTGTCTCTGCCTCTCTGTCTCAGTCTCTGTCTCTGTCTTTCTCTGTACCTCTCTTCTCTCTGTTTCTCTGTCTCTCTCTGTCTCTGTCTCTCTGTCTCTGTCTCTGTCTCTGTCTCTGTCTCTGTCTCTCTCTCTCTCTCTCTCTCTCTCTCTCTCTCTGTGTGTGTATGTATGTCTTTGGATTTCATTGCTATGAAGGAACAACATGACTAGAGCACACACTCATAAAGAAAAACATTTAATGAAACTGGTTAACATCTTGCTGTGAAACATGGCAGCAAGCAGGCAGAATTCATGCTGGAGGAACCAAGAGTACTACATCTTTATCTGAAGGTAGCCAAGAAGAGAATGTCTTTTACAGGGAACCAGGGGAAGGCAAGAATTCCACACTAGGTAGAGTTTAAGAAAGTAGACCTCAAAACCTACTCCTGCAGTAACACAAATCCTCCAATAAAGACACATCTACTCCAACGAAGCCTCACCTCCTAATAGTGTCATTTCCTGTGGGCAAAGCATTCAAACACATGAATCCATGGGGACCAAACCTATTCAAAATACCACAGTGTTTGCGCATGTGTATGCCAGTTGACACATGTACAAGGCAACTAATACCTGTTGACATATATGGAAGTCAATTCAGGTGATGGTTATCTGGTACTATCTACCTTGGTTTAGAATCATGATATCTCAATATGATATAGATCTGAGAATTATCCAAGGCTGGTTGGCCAATGAGCCTCAGGAGTTCTGTTTATTCCTCCCTAGCACAGGGATTACAAATGCATGCCACAGTTGGATTTTTACATGGGTTCTATAGGTTCAACTCCAGTCTTTATGCTTTTGAAGCGAGCAATCTACTGACTGAACTATCCCTCAAGTCCATTGATTAACTTTTTCATTGAAATTTATATAAATGCAATCATACAGAGAGTCATGAGAGGAATCAAACTCCCTAGGACACTGGGGCAGAGCTTAAGAACTTTTAAATGTTGTTGGAAATGTTAGTGTCGTGTGAGTTCTCTAGACTTTTAGCATGAGCACCCTTTGAAAACTACCAGAAGTAGGTTATTTGGGCCTTTGAATGACAGTATACAAACCTTTCATTATTGCAGCTAAGAGCACAGAACCATCATCTGAGCTGCCCTCTATCTGGAAACAACCCCTCTTCTCTCCCAACAGCACAGCTGTTTTGAACACTATGATTACTCTGAGAACTTTCAGTTGAGTAGTCCTCTGGAACAAAGCCTCAGTGCCTACTCCAGGAAATCTTGCCCCAGTATGACTACTCCAGGCAGCCTTTTCTAGCCTTAGATGGCAGATATCCCAAGCAACACAGTATTGGTGACCATTAGATAACCCAGAAGTCTGTGTTTCAAGATGAAACAGTTCACTTTCCCAGTAACTCAGTGAAAGGCTGATGACTGATGCAAAGGGAGTCTTCAGGAACAGCCACTTGTTGACGGAAACCAGATAGGCTTGTTCCTGGCCACATAAGCAGACAACAGGGTTGTCTTCTAGTCCATTGCCCACTGGTGTTGCAACATTGGGCCTAGTAAAAGTCTTCTCCCAAATAGTGTTGTCTTTGCCAACTTTCAATGCTTTTTATGTCCTACACAGATATGGTATGCTGAGCTGGCAAACAGATGAAGCAACAGTTGAACCTCAGAAAAAGCACTCACTGCCTTGCCAGGAGCTGCATATAGAAGAGGGCAGCTGCAGACAGAAGCAGGCCTGGGAACTTTAAGCATAAGATGGCACTGACTTCTATCAGTAGCTATTACAGAAAGCAGCTATTGGCAATTAAACCATAAGCCTCTGTGCTGCGCACCTCTATTAAAGTGTTCTCGATGTTTCTGGTTTCTAAATTCAAGAAACACATGTTTCTATTATCAAGACATGCCACTGTGAGCTTCTGAGCCTCCTTGCCAGACCACAGTCCTTTGACATTCATGAGCCCAGGACTATCAACTTTCAAGTAGGTCTCCCCATCTATTTGCGACTTCCAGTCGTGCTGAGCAAAAGGACCCCAGTCACTTTACTGATAAAATAATATTTGTTCACACTCAGGTCTGCAGTTTTATTCAACTGTATCATTGTTATACACATATTCATCAGTACTTGATGTGACTATATCTCATCCACCATGATTATTGTATAGGCTTATTGCCTCATTCTAGTACAGACAGCTATCTGCATCCTACTGTTGAGGAAGTCTGTTTTTGTCCAGTTGGGGACAATTACAAATTCCTTGTACATGAGCATCTGCTGATGAATATTTGGATTCACATCTGTAAGCGTTGTACATATTAGTGCCATCGCTGAGCAACACAGCATGAATACACTCAGTTTTAAAGGCAGATGCAAACAGGTGTTCAGATGTCTCTCTAAAAATGTAGACTCCTGTGGTAGCATGTGAGCATCCCATGTGTTCTACAACTTCAATATCATGAGGCTTCCTGCCCTTAGCTTTTTAACTCAAGAAAGTATTCAGCTCTTATATAATTTGTGAGGGCACAGGAAGTGAAAATAATAAGGTAACCCTCAAAGAAATATTTGTTACTGATAATTCTTGAAATAAAGCATTCTTGAAAGGTGACATTCAACAGTGCTTCATTAATAGAAATAAATTTGCTAAATATTTTTCTGTTGATTCTAAAAACTACTTTCATACTCTATTGGGGATTATCAAATTAAGCTTGTCACTTAGACAAACTTAACATGTATATGCCACTATGCAATACTTTGTGAGTATGTGAGGGAAATAAAAGTGAAACCTATAAAACATGAAGAACTACAAACAGGTTTCATTCAATTGCTCCAAGTTACATACTTGAGAGAATCTAATGTTTCCCTTACAGTCATTCATTCACTCATTCAACTTTGATATTGCTGAGAAATATGCAGGATGTTACAGGCACACAATAAAACAAACTATAGTCCCTATTATCAAGCAATTTAACACTGATGACAAACTGGAAGTCCACATGAATTCAAACCAATAATAACACAGGGCTATTACTGAAGAAGCAGCCACACTTAGAAACCTGCCCACTGAGATACATTTCAGGTGATTTGTAGCCTGAATACACAAGGTAGCACTAACACAGGTTTAAGGTGTTCAGTGTAATTGTTCTCACTGCTCTATTTCCTTTGCTACCTTTCCACAAAGTCTAGAACTGTTAACATTGTTGAATTCCCATTCATTTCTTTCAATAAACCATGGATTTGCTAAGCTGCCTGAGCTCTCATCTGTCCTACTATTGCTCTTTGGCGTAATATAAAACAAATCTACAGTATTTTCTGTAACTTTACATCCTTTATCCATAAAAAAGAAAATCCCAAGTTTTCAAATGTACTAAAAGGAAAAAATATGTGATAAAGTTTAAAGAATGCTGTTCTAAGTGGAGGCAATAAGAAACCTGCCTGGGAAGAAGGTACTTGAGACAACCTAGTCTGAGAAAATGGAGTAAACATGCTGTCTCCCCAACTCAGGATGTTTCTGGCACTTAGGAGAGGAGGAGACAACTAAGGAAGATAACTGCAATTTAACAAAAGTATAATGTCCTCTCCAGGATGAAGAAACTGGTTCCAAGTCATTAAAAATAAAACAAGTGTTCCATAAAAGCATAAGAATTTGATTGAAAAATATCATTTCATGCACAAGTGTTCCAATTATTAATACAATGTAGTTCTTGCAAAAATAAAGATGTCAAATTACCTTTGCAATAGTTTCCAAAATGTAAATGAAAGCTACAGTTCTAGCCAAAGAACTGTATTGAATCTTTCCATGTATATTAGCTTTCCATAAATGCAACAAGGTCAGAATTTTCATTCTGAAAGGAATAGGAGACACAAGGGATTTTCATGTTTCATTTTATTTAGTGACATTGAAACTATTTGATGGGAGGTGTTTATTGGAAGACACACAGACACAGCACAATCCGGGCTCGAGGAAATGGAATTATTCTGCAATTTCAAAAGTCAATGGAATTTCACAAATGCTCTCAGTGCTCATTATTGACTTTCGGGACAGATATTTCTACTAATCAAATGAATCAGTGCTTCCTGAAACATTGATGGCACAGAACAATGACAGTTCAAGTCAAACACCCACCAATATTGTGATAGTTTTACTATTAGTATTCGTTAAACAACTCTTCCTGCAATGATGTTCACTTATAAAGTTAAGAAATGGGTGAGAAATCTCCAACATCAAAACTATGACCAGAGTTATTAATATTTCATTATAAATTTAATGTACACAAAAATAAATAAATAAGTATAGCTGAATGATGAGAAATTCAGAAAACAAAGAACCATTTGCTATTTTACACAATTATGGGGAAAACAGAAAATATCATATACATCTATACTTTCAGTGGTATAATAAATTTTTTAGTAAATCAAGTAGAAAAGCAAATTATCTTCTGAGGCTCTAAAAACTTTTTATAACAGTGCATATGGTATGTGTGTATGTGTATAACAGAGTGTGTGTGTTATTGTTGTTGTTGTTGCTGCTGCTGCTATTAGGGACTGAACTTGTGGCCTAGCAGCTTTGAACACAAAAAGCAAGTAAGCTACTCCTGGCCTGCACATAAGTTCCAATCTTTAGTCTTTTCTGTCTTTTGGATATTTGTCATTTTCACTGAAGTTATATAATGTGGTTTCGTTTGTATTTTCCTAATGACTTTTTGATGTTAGATGCTGTTTCTATCCTTACTGGTCACTTGAAAGCATAGGTTATGATTTTATTTAGTATTCCATTTGGAGATCCATTTTTATATATTCTAGGTATGAATTCCTCTTTGGATATATAGTCTACTAAAAATTAATTTCATTTTATATGTTATCTACATTCAGTTCACAGACTTTACAATCAAAACAGAATACAAAATACTAGATTTCTTTTCTCTTCACCATGATTTTTCTGATCCAGTTTTGGCTACTTACTGCTTATTGTATCTATCTATATTCAGTATCAGCTATATGCCCTTAAACAAACAAATATCAATCAAAATAAAAATATAACCTAAATATTTAATTTCATTTTAAAATTTGATTTATATGAAGTCATTGTAAAACCATTATATTCATAAATCAAGAATAAAAATATTAAAAATACATCATATTCACATTAAAGTTTAATATTTTTGAAAAATTGTTCCTACATATAATGGGGGAAAATTTATTCATTACAATATTTCTTTATACTTGCATTTCTTGCTGACCTTTATTGTACCAATTTCATATCCAGAAAGTAATTGAAGAATTTTAAAATAAAATATAGAAATAAATACAAAACAACTTAATTTGTGATCAATTTTTAAAACAAAACTGTACTACTAGAGGTAATAAGAAAAATTATACAACTTCCTGATTTGGGAAAAACAGAATTAGCAATTTCAAATGTTAACACTATATTCTTAGCAACTGAGGCTAAAAGACAGCACAAATACTTATATATATATTTCATCTTCCAGTAGACTGTAAGTTCACTGGGAGCATTCTCAGCTCTTAAAGATATTTGTCATGAAGAATTTGAACGAGAAATTTGAATTAATGGATGGTTGAAAAACCTCAATGGTTGTTTTTAATTTAATGAACAAAATTACAAAAGCAACAATTACTTCTGACCATTAATGAAAATTAAAACATAATATTTAAATACTCCAACAATGAGAATTCTAAAGTGAAGCAGAAAAATACACCCAAGCTTATGTACTTCTTATTCTTCATGCTTATAATAAGATAGAGAATAAGATGAAAACTTTTAAGTTACAAATATGCTTTAAATTATTTCTACATAAAATATTTCCATGACTACAGCATACAAAAGTAATTTACTTTTGCCCACTGTATTAAGCAAAATGATGCTTTCAGTTAGTTTATTCATACTAGTGACAGGGAAACCTCTTCAAAACTACAGCATGTCCAGACAAGGAAATCAAGAAGCATAGCCATCAGAAATATAATTAGAAAAATAAACATACCCGAGACTAAGAAATCTAAAATGAGCTATATATTCTAGCTATCCCATATAAAAATACCACAGAAATCTGGTATTTTACTTACAAGCTGTAAACCTAGATGAGACAGGTCTTAACATATCCTAACTTACATCTCTGCCATATACCCGTTCCTTCCTGTTTCATTCTCACCCATGTTATGCTCAGGGACAATTTCTCCTGGCCACATGCTTATGATCCATCTTGCCTCATTGAAACCTTCTTCTCTCTCCATCTCCTTCTCCACCCACTCTGGTCTCTCCTGAGACCTTTCACTTGATCCTCCAGTCCCATCTTTCTCTCCCTACTGCCTAATCACAGGTTCTAGATTTTTGTTAACCAATTAACTTTAAATTGGGGAGTAAGGTTTATATAACCAAGTCTAGTGTATATGGCAATATACTCATCTTGGAGCAACCAAATCTTGGGGTACAGAATTTAGCATTTGAATATATACCAGGACCAGACCAAATGCAAAACAGATTTATGTTGCCTTGAGAAAATCCAACTAAATTTTTGCCACACCCACTCCAGTGAAGTCTACTTGGCAAGCCCAAAAGCTTGGATGCAGTCTTGAGGCAAAAAGTATCACAGAATCTTAGTCTCCTGGAGCCTTGGCATCCCGTAGCACAAATGCTCCAAACTTGTCCTTGTGTTAGTCGGTGAATGGATGTGTGTGCTTTTTTTCAGTATTGTTTTATTATAGGTGCCTCCAAGGAATGATTTTACAAATATCTAAATTAGGTTGAACTTTACTTCCTGGCCTTCACCACTGTCCTAAGCAGTCCTTGAGCTGACCCTGGGCTTGGAACTTTGTAAGATTGTTACTCATTCAGATGAAATGCTTCCAGTTCTGATAGTAATCAGAGGAATAGCATAAATTGTGACTAGGGTGTGAAATCCTCACCTGACTCCCTAATGGCTGACTTTAGAAATGGCTGCCTTGTATCTCAGTTGTAACCACTGCCTGGTTCCTGCTAGTCTTTATGTATGCATTTCTCTGTTTTGTGTCAGATAACTTCAATATACCTGGGCTGATGTGTCACCTAACTTCTTTGTTTTCTTCTGTAATATAAGTCTGATGCTCACTTTGAGAAATTACATTCAGATACAGCACTCTTTCTGTATCAGTGTCTGTTTGTCACTTTTTGCTGACTCCTTGCTCACCTGAATACCAGGGCCCTGGTTCCCCACTGGTTGAGACCCCAAATAAGTCCAGTCCATGGCAAATTTTGATGAAAGTTCTACAAAAGGTGATTTCTAGAAAAAGTGGGTGTCTAGTATTTAGAGAAGCAAGTCTCTGGGCTATGATGCAATTTAGGCTGCCTCAGTCCAAAATCAAGTACTCACCCTCCTGGCTGGAAAGAGTAGAGCAATTTTGTAGGAATTGTAGCAGTCAAGTCTTCTTTAAAATATGATTGAATCTCCCTCCCACCTTGATTGCAAAGGTGAATAGAAGTACACTGGGGCCATTTCCTTACTTTTTCTTTTTAGAATAGTGTTCAGTGTGTTCACATTGCTATGAGTAATGCGTGAGGACTCCAATTACAACTGTGGTTCTTCAGCATACCCCCTTCCTCACATAAGCAGGTGCAGAACTGAAGACAAGATCATATCTCAAAAAGGCACCCTGCAAATCTGCTTTAACTTTCTTGTAATTACATGCAGACAAGGCAGCCTGTGATAAAAATTACAAAGGAGAGAAAAAGGTAATTTGTATTAAATGTTCCAAGGAGTGTTTAGTGGTAGCTCTATGTCTATGTCTCTGTCAGCTTCATTATTAAGGTTGTCAAAGGATAAATTGGAGATGGAGTTTCTCAGAAAGTGTATAAAATAAAACGTTACTAAAGAAAAAAAGGTTATTGCTGATAATCATGATGATGATTGCATTTATATTAGCAGGCAATGCAGCCATAGAAAGACAAATCATATATGTTAGCATACTAACATGTATTTAATAATTTATCAATTTGGAATAATTCGTGATTTTAATTAAAAATAGATTGTTTTCTTATACAATGCATTCTGACCATAGTTTCACCTTGTTCACTCCTTTCAGATTCTGTCCACTCCCTTTTCTCCCAGATCCTCTCCTCCACTATTTTCTCTTCAGTAAAGAGCAAAACTCCAGAAGACAACATTAAAACAGGACAAAACAAGATACAATAAGAAAAAACAAAACCCCTCCTATCTTTCATTCATTATCCATTAATAAAAATTGCTGTATTTTTGCAACTTTGCAAAAGATAATGAGAAATAGTTTAATCTAGAGACAAATATAGATGACCAAGACCTGAGAATACAGATTGAGGTCACTGCCAATTCCATGTTCCAACATGAAAGGAGTTTTATTACATTTTTATAGTAGCAGAAGAAAGAAATTGATAAAACAAAATATTTTTCAAATACATTAACAAAAACTTCAGGAGCAGGTTACAAGGTGGAGAAATCTTAGCTGTTGTCCTCAGATGCTTTCTGATGGTACATGTAGCTTTTTGGTTGGTAAAACCTTAGGTTCTGTTAATACATTCTAAAAAATTTTATCTTAGTCACAGAATGGCAGATTCTACAGAGATGCAAGCATGAAACTGCAATTAAAGGTCCTATAGATATCCCAAGATAAATTCCAAACCCCACAATGATTGCATTTCTAATACATGAAGTTACCATGAAGTAGATTGAGTTTGAAAGTATATTTGTTGAAAACTTTCATTCCCTCTAGATGTCAGACAAGTATGTTAAGTGCTATTTACTGAAATATTAAAAACTCACTCTCTGATTTTTGCCTTAAAAGTTGAAAATCTAAATGCTTTATTCTTTGCTGGAAACCATTCACATAGTACATTGGAAGAAAAGACAAGTTTATAGCCATAACTTAATTATTTCTATAACATTTCTATCAGCTTAGCTTAATACTCAATAACTGAAGACATATTTAAAGGAGAAGAAAAGTCAACCACACATTCTTTCCTATTTGTATGTCTGTGTACATGTATATGCGAGCATATGTGTGCAGCTAACAGTGGAGGGCAGAAGAGGGCATCAGATTCCATAGAGCAGGTATTTGTGAGTCACTTGATGTGAGTGCAAGGAACTGAACACTGATCCGCTACCAGTGCCTCAAACATACTTTAATTCTGAATCAATTTTCCTGTCCCCACAACTTAACTTTAAACACAGATTAGGCCACAAGTTATATAGGGGTAAATATACTTGTGTTCATTAACTTAACTATACATTTTATTTTATTTTCATTTTTATTGGTTATTTATTTATTTCTTTACTTGCATTTCAAATGTTAAACCCTTCCAGTTTACCCACCACGAACCACCGATACTCTCTCCCCTCACCCCTGCCTCTATGTGCTGCTTCCCCACCATCCCACTCACTCCTACCTCAGTGACCTAGCATTCCCCTACCCTGGGAGCCTCCACAGGACC
The DNA here is from genome assembly GCF_978045245.1 of Mus caroli. Taxonomy (NCBI): domain Eukaryota; kingdom Metazoa; phylum Chordata; class Mammalia; order Rodentia; family Muridae; genus Mus; species Mus caroli. The sequence goes on along the minus strand of NW_028227258.1, from coordinate 139,318,726 downwards.
TAAGGTGCTCCCTTCCAAGTGATGCCCAATAAGGCAATCCTCTGCTAGAAATCCAGCTGGAGCCATGTGTCCCTGCCCCCATGAGTATTCTTTGGTTGGCAGTTTATTCCCTGGGAGTTTGGGGGGGCTGTTTGGTTGATGTTGCTCTTCCTATGGGGTTGCAAACCCCTTAAGTTCCTTCAGTCTTTGCCCTAACTTCTCCATTGGGGTCAGGAACTCTGCGATAAGTCCTGTTTAGCTGTGTGCATCCACATCTGTATTGGTCAGTCTCTGGCAGAGTCTTTCAGGGGACAGCTTTACAAGGCTCCAGTAAGCAAGCACTTCTTGGCATCAGCAATAGCATCTGGGTTTGCAGATGGGATGGATCCCTAGGTGAGATAGTCTCCGAATTACTCTTCCTTTAGTCTCTGCTCCATTCTTTGTCCCTGCATTTACTTTTGACAGGAGGAATGCAGGATTAATATTTTTGAGGTGGTGGGTGGCCCCATCTCTTAGAAGGGGGCTGTGCTTATCCACTGGATATGGTCTCTACAGGTTCTCTCTCCCCTTTGTTGGGTATTTTGGCTAATTCCCTGTTGGGACCTGGGAACTTCTTTGGTCCCTGGCATCTGGGACATTCTAATGGCTACCATCAGTTACCCCTCCCCCACTGCTACATGCTTCCTTTCAAATTCTTGACCCTCTGTATTTCTCCCGCATCTCCTCCCATACCCGATCCTGTCCCCACGTTTCCCATCCCTTCTCTCTCCCTCTCAGATTCCTCTCTCCCACTACTTCCCAATATTATTTTCTTCCCCCTTCTGAGTAGGACTGTAGAATCCATACTTTAGTGTGATATTCTTTCTTCTTGGGTTTCATATCACCTGTGAGTAGTATTGTGGGTATTCTGGGCTTATTTTGGCTAATATCCACTTATCTGTGAGTATCATGTGTGTTCTTTCCTAACTGTGTTACCTCACTTATGATATTAGTTTCTAGCTCCATCCATTTGCCTAATAATTCCATGAATTCATTGTTTTTAATAGTTGAGTGGTACTCCAGTGTGTAAATGTACCACATTTTCTGTATTCATTCCTCTGTTGAAGAGCATCTGGGTTGTTTCCAGCTTCTGGCTATTATATATAAGGCTGCTATGAACATAGTGGAACATGTGTCCTTGTTATATATTGGATCATCTTTTGGCAATGTGCCCAGGAGTGTTATAGCTGGATCCTCATGTAGAACTATTTTTAATTTTCTGAGGAACTGCCAGACTGATTTCCAGAGTGGTTGAACCATCTTGCAATCCCACCAATAATGAAGGAGTGGTCCTCTTTCTTGACGTCCTCACTAGCAACTACTGTCACCTGAGCCTTACACTTCATATTTTTAAAAGGCTTAATTTACAAATATTTGAATCATCTAAAATCATACTGCATCCACTCAACTTCAGAATACTTTAGCAGTATTTCTTTGGGTTCTGAGAGAGAAGTTGTAGTATCTACTTCCAGTCAAAAGCCATAGCATTAAGTAGAGGGATGGGGCTATTATCCCACAGTCAATAACTCTGACTCAGAATTGTTCCAGTCTAAAAGAATGCACGGACAAAATTGGACAAGATATTGAGAGAAAGGAGGTCCAGTGACTGGCCCAACTTGGGATCCATCTAAAGGGGAGGCTATAATGCCTGACACTATTACTGATGCTATGGTGTGCTTACAGACAGGAGCCTAGCATGGCTGTCCTCCGAGAGGCCCAACATGCCGCTAACTGAAACAGACTCAGATACTTACACCCAACCAATGGATTGAAGTCAGGAACTGCTGTGGTTGAATTAGGGAAAATATGGAAGAAGCTGAGGAGGGAGAGTGACCCCTAGAAAGACCAGCAGTTTCAACTAACCCAGAACCCTGTGATCTCTGAGACTGAGCCACCAGCCAAGCAGGATACAAGAGCTAGTCTGAGCCCCAGACACATGTTCAGCAGAGGACTTCCTGGTCTGGGTTCAGTGAGAGAAGTCTTCCTAATCTTTTGAGACTTGAAGCTCCAAAGTGTGGGGATGCCTCCTAGTAGCTAGAGTTGGGGATGGAGACAACCTCTTGAAGATGGGGAGAGGAACAGGATGAGGAACTATGAGAGGGCAGACCAGGAAGAAGTAAAACTGGAATTCATTTTTTTTATTTTTTAATATTTTTATTAGATATTTGCCTCATTTACATTTCCAATGCTATCCCAAAGTACCACATACCCTCCCCCCAACCTCCTACCCACCCACTCCCACTTTTTGGCCCTGGTGTTCCCCTGTACTGGGGATATAAACTTTGCATGACCAATGGGCCTCTCTTTCCAGTGATGGCCGACTAGGCCATCTTTTGATAGATATGCAGCTAGAGACAAGAGCTCTGGGGTACTGGTTAGTTCATATTGTTGTTCTACCTATAGGGTTGCAGATCCCTTTACCTCCTTGGGTATTTTCTCTAGCTCCTCTATTGCGGGCCCTGTGATCCATCCAATAGCTGACTGTGAGCATCCACTTCTGTGTTTGCTAGGCCCTGGCATAGTCTCACAAGAGACAGCTATATCTGGGTCCTTTCAGCAAAATCTTGTTTGTATATGCAATGGTGTCAGTGTTTGGAGGCTGATTATGGGATGGATCCCTGGATATGGCAGTCTCTAGATGGTCCATCCTTTTGTCTCAGTTCCAAACCTTGTCTCTGTAACTCTTCCAGGGGTGTTTTGTTTCCAATTCTAATAAGGGGCAAAGTGTCCACACTTTGGTCTTCATTCTTCTTGAGTTTCATGTGTTTCACAAATTGTATCTTAGATCTTGGGTATTATAAGTTTCTGGGCTAAAATCCACTTATCAGTGAATACATATTGTGTGAGTTCTTTTGTGATTGTGTTACTTCACTCAAGATGATGCCCTCCAGGTCCATCCATTTGGCTATGAATTTCATAAATTCATTCTTTTTAATAGCTGAGTAGTACTCCATTGTGTAAATGTACCATAATTTCTGTATCCATTCCTCTGTTGAGGGACATCTGGGTTCTTTCCAGCTTCTGGCTATTATAAATAGGGCTGCTATGAACATAGTGGAGCATGTGTCCTTTTTACCGGTTGGGACATCTTCTGGATATATGCCCAGGAGAGGTATTGCTGGATCCTCCGGTAGTACTATGTCCAATTTTCTGAGGAACCGCCAGACTGATTTCCAGAGTGGTTGTACAAGCTTGCAATCCCACCAACAATGGAGGAGTGTTCCTCTTTCTCCACATCCTCGCCAGCATCTGCTGTCACCTGAATTTTTGATCTTAGCCATGCTGACTGGTGTGAGATGGAATTGAAGGGTTGTTTTGACTTTCATTTCCTGATGATTAAGGATGCTGAACATTTTTTCCAGGTGCTTCTCAGAAATTCGGTATTCCTCAAGTGAGAATTCTTTGTTTAGCTCTGAGCCCTAATTTTTAATAGGGTTATTTGATTTTCTGGAGTCTACCTTTTTGGGTTCTTTACATATATATTGGATGTTAGTAAAGAACCTCTGGTGGAATCACCATGCCTGACCTAAGCTGTAATATAGAGCAATTGTGATAAAAACTGCATGGTTTGATCTGTTTTAGGATAGGTAAAGATCCTTTCCTAATCTGTTGGTGGCCTTTTTGTCTTATTGACGGTATCTTTTGCTTTTCAGAAGCTTTGTAGTTTTATGAAGTCCCATTTCACAATTCTCAATCTTATAGAACAAGCCATTGCTGTTCTATTCAGGAATTTTTCCCCTGTGCCCATATGTTCGAGGCTTTTCCCTACTTTCTCCTTTAAAAATTTCAGTGTCTCTGGTTTTATGTGGAGTTCCTTGATCCACTTAGATTTGACCTTAGTACAAGGATATAGGAATGGATCAATTCGCATTCTTCTACATGATAACCACCAGTTGTGACAGCACCATTTTTTGAAAATGCTGTCTTTTTTCCACTGGATGGTTTTAGCCAACTTGTCAAAGATCAAGTGACCATAAGTGTGTGGGTTCATTTCTGGATCTTCAATTTTATTCCATTGGTCTTCTTGTCTGTTGCTATATCAGTACCATGCAGTTTTTATCACAATTGCTCTATATTACAGCTTAGGTCAGGCATGGTGATTCCACCAGAGGTTCTTTTATCTTTGAGAAGAGTTTTTTCTATTCTAGGTTTTTTGTTATTCCAGATGAATTTGCAGATTACTCTTTCTAATTCGTTGAAGAATGGAGTAGATTCATTGAATCTGTAGATTGCTTTTGGCAAGATAGCCATTTTTACAATGTTGATCCTGCCAATCCATGAGCATGGGAGATCTTTCCATCTTCTGAGATCTTCTTTAGTTTCTTTCATCAGAGACTTGAAGTTCTTATCATACAGATCTTTCAATTCCTTAGTTAGAGTCACGCCAAGGTATTTTATATTATTTGTGACTATTGAGAAGGGTGTTGGTTCCCTAATTTCTTTTTCAGCCTGTTTATATTTTGTGTAGAGAAAGGCCATTGACTTGTTTGAGTTAATTTTATATCCAGCTACTTCACTGAAGCAGTTTATCAGGTTTAGGAGTTCTCTGGTGGAATTTTTAGGGTCACTTATATATACTATCATATCATCTGCAAAAAGTGATATTTTGACTTCATCTTTTCCAATTTGTATCCCCTTGATCTCCTTTTGTTGTCGTATTTCTCTGGCTAGGACTTCAAGTACAATGTTGAATAGGTAGGGAGGAAGTAGGCACCCTTGTCTAGTCCCTAATTTTAGTGGGATTGCTTCCAGCTTCTCACCATTTACTTTGATGTTGGCTACTGGTTTGCTGTAGATTGCTTTTATCATGTTTAGGTATGGGCCTTAAATTCCTTATCTTTCCAAGACTTTCATCATGAATGGGTGTTGGATTTTGTCAAATGCATCTGATGAGATGATCATGTGGTTTTTGTCTTTGACTTTGTTTATATAATGGATTAGGTTAATGGATTTCCATATATTAAACAATCCCTGCATCCCTGGAATAAAACCTACTTGGTCAGGATGGATGATTCTTTTAATGTGTTCTTAGATTCGGCTAACAAGAATATTATTGAGTATTTTTGCATCGATATTCATAAGGAAATTTGGTCTGAAGTTCTCTATTTTTGTTGGATCTTTCTGTGGTTTAGGTATCAGAGTAATTATGGCTTCATAGAATGAGTTGGGTAGAGTATCTTCTACTTCTATTTTGTGGAATAGTTTGTGCAGAACTGGAATTAGATCTTTTTTGATGGTCTGATAAAACTCTGCACTAAACCCATCTGGTCCTGGGCTTTTTTTGGTTGGGAGACTACTAATGACTGCTTCTATTTCTTTAGGGGATATGGGACTGTTTAGATCATTAACTTGATCCTAATTTAATTTTGGTACCTGGTATCTGACTAGAAATTTGTCCATTTCATCCAGGTTTTCCAGTTTTTCTGGAGTATAGCCTTTTATAGAAAGATCTGATGGTGTTTTGGAATTCTTCAGGATCTGTTGTTATGTTTCCCTTTTCATTTTTGATTTTGTTAATTAGGATGTTGTCCCTGTACCCTCTAGTGAGTCTGGCTAAGGGTTTATCTATCTTGTTGATTTTCCCAAAGAACCAGCTCCTCATTTGGTTGATTCTTTGAATAGTTCTTCTGGTTTCTACTTTGTTGATTTCGCCCCTGAGTTTGATTATTTACTGCCGTCTACTCCTCTTAGGTGAATTTTCTTCCTTTTTTTTCTAGAGCTTTTAGGTGTGTTGTCAAGCTGCTAGTGTGTGCTCTCTCTAGTTTCTTTTATGAGGAACTCAGAGCTATGAGTTTGCCTCTTAGAAATGCTTTCATTGTGTCCCATAAGTTTGGGTATGTTGTGGCTTCATTTTCATTAAACTCTAAAATGTCTTTAATTTCTTTCTTTATTCCTTCCTTGACCTAGGTATCATTGAGAAGAGTGCTGTTCATTTTCGACATGAATGTTGGTTTTCCATTATTAATGTTGTTATTGAAGATCAGCCTTAGTCCATGGTGGTCTGATAGGATGCATGGGACAATTTCTGTATTTTTGCATCTGTTGAGGCCTGTTTTGTGAACAATTATATGGTCAATTTTGGAGAAGGTACCATGAGGTGCTGAGAAGAAGGTATATCCTTTTGTTTTAGGATAAAATGTTCTGTAGATATCTGTTAAGTCCATTTGTTTAATAACTTCTGTTAGTTTCACTGTGTCCCTGTTTAGTTTCTGTTTCCATGATCTGTCCATTGGTGAAAGTGGTGTGTTGAAGTCTCCCACTATTATTGTGTGAGGTGCAATGTGTGCTTTGAGCTTTACTAAAGTTTCTTTAATGAATGTGGCTGCCCTTGCATTTAGAGCATAGATATTCAGAATTGAGAATTCCTCTTGGAGGATTTTACCTTTGATGAGTATGAAGTGTCCCTCCTTGTCTTTTTTGATAACTTTGGGTTGGAAGTCAATTTTATTCGATATTAGAATGGCTACTCCAGCTTGTTTCTTCCTACCATTTGCTTGGAAAATTGTTTTCCAGCCTTTCATTCTGAGGTAGTGTCTGTCTTTTTCTCTAAGATGGGTTTCCTGTAAGCAGCAAAATGTTGGATCCTGTTTGTGTAGCCAGTCTGTTAGTCTATGTCTTTTTATTGGGGAATTGAGTCCATTGATATTAAGAGACATTAAGGAAAAGTAATTGTTGCTTCCTATTATTTTTGTTGTTCTTGTGGCTGTATTCTTTTTGGTTTGTTAAAGGATTACTTTCTTGGTTTTCTAGGGCATGGTTTCCATCCTTGTATTGTTTTTTGTTGTTGTTTTGTGTTTTTTTGTTTTTTGTTTTTTTTTTTCTGTTATTATCCTTTCAAGGGCTGGATTCATGTGTGAATTTGGTTTTGTCATGGAATACTTTGGTTTCTCTATCTATGGTAATTGAGGGTTTGGCTGTGTATAGTAGCCTGGGCTGGCATTTGTGTTCTCTTAGTGTCTATATAACATCTGTCCAGGATCTTCTGGCTTTCATAGTCTCTGGTATAAAGTCTGGTGTAATTCTGATAGGCCTGCCTTCATATGTTACTTGACCTTTTTCCCTTACTGCTTTTAATATTCTATCTTTATGTAGTGCATTTGTTGTTCTGGTTATTATGTGTAGGGAGGAATCTCTTTTCTGGTCCAGTCTATTTGGAGTTCTGTAGGCTTCTTGTATGTTCATGGGCATGTCTTTCTTTAGGTTTGGGAAGTTTTCTTCTATAATTTTGTTGAACATATTTGCTGGCCCTTTTAGTTGAAAATCTTCATTCTCATCTACTCCTATTATCCGTAGGTTTGGTCTTCTCATTGTGTCCTGGATTTCCTTTATGTTTTGAGTTAGGATCGTTTTGCATTTTGCATTTTCTTTGATTGTTGTGCTGATGTTCTCTATGGAATCTTCTGCACCTGAGATTCTCTCTTACATGTCTTGTATTCTGTTGCTGATGCTTACATCTATGTTTCTAGATTTCCTTCCTAGGGTTTCTATTTCCAGTGTTGCCTTGCTTTGGGTTTTCTTTATTGTGTCTATTTTCCTTTTTAGGTCTAGTATTGTTTTGTTCATTTCCATCACCTGTTTGGATGTGTTTTCCTGTTTTTCTTCAAAGACTTCTTCCTGTAGGTTGCGTTTTCCTGTTTTTCTTTAAGGACTTATAACTCTTTAGCAGTGTTGTGTATTTCTTTAATTGAGTTATTAAAGTCCTCTTGATGTCCTCTACCACCATCATGAGATATGCTTTTAAATCTGTGTCTAGCTTTTCAGTTGTGTTGGGGTGCCCAGGACTGGCTGAGGTGGGAGTGCTGGGTTCTGATGATGGTGAGTGGTCTTGATTTCTGTTAGTAAGATTCTTATGTTTGCCTTTTGCCATCTGGTAATATCTGGAGTCAGTTGTTATAGTTGTCTCTCTTTAGAGCTTGTTCCTCTTGTGATTCTGTTATTCTCTACCAGCAGACCTCAGAGACTAGCTCTCTCCTGAGTTTCAGTGACCAGAGCACTCTCTGCAGGCAATCTCTCCTCTTGGAGGGAAGGTGCACAGATATCTGGCATTTGGACCTGCCTCCTGGCAGAAGATGAAGGCCTGAAACGGGGCCTGTCCCAGAAGCTGTTTTCTTCTGTTGTCCACACTCTTACCTGCGCAGACTAGTCTCAGAGTGATCTGGGAATCACGATGGCTCCCCTGGGTGCTCTGGCAAAGCCCTCTCCGGCCGGGTTGATACCTCTCCTCTGGTGGGAAAGGTGCTCAGATATATGGAGCCTATAACGGGGTCTGCCTAAGAAGCTCTGTGGCTTCTGCCTGTCCCAGAATCTTTTAGCTTTTGTAGTCCACACTCTCACCTGTGCAGACTAGTCTCTGCGGGATCTGGGAACCAAGATGGCTCTCCCGGGTACTCTGGCAAAGCCTGTCTCTGTATTTATGTGGAGTTCTTTTATCCAGGTAGACTTGAGCTTTGTACAATGAGATATGAATGGATCAATTTGCATTCTTCTACATGATAACTGCCAGTTGTGCCAGCACCATTTGAGGAAAATCCTGTCTTTATTCCACTGGATGGTTTTAACTCTTTTGTCAAAGATTAAGTGACCATTGGTGTGTGGATTCATTTCTGGGTCTTCAATTCTATTCCATTGATCTACCTGTCTGTCACTGTACCAGTACCATGCAGTTTTTATCACAATTGCTCTGTAGTACAGCTTGAGGACAGGCATAGTGATTCCACAAGAGGTTCTTTTATTATTGAGAATAGTTTTTGCTATCCTAGTTTTTTTGTTATTCCAGATGAATTTGCAAATTGCCCTTTCTAGTTCAGTTAAGAATTGAGTTCGAATTTTGATGGGGATTGCATGGAATTTGTAGATTGCTTTTGGCTGGATAGCCATTTTGACTATGTTAATCCTGTCAATCCATGAGCATGGGAGATCTTTCCATTTTCTGAGATCTTCAATTTCTTTCTTCAGAGATTTGAAGTTCTTATCATACAGATATTTCACTTCCTTAGTTAGAGTCACGCCAAGGTATTTGATATTATTTGTGACTATTCAAAGAGTGCTGTTTCCCTAATTTCTTTCTCAGCCCATTTATCATTTGTGTAGGGAAAGGCCATTGATTTGTTTGAGTTAATTTTATATCCAGCTACTTCACTGAAGCTGTTTATCAGGTTTATGAGTACTCTGGTTGAGTATGCAAATAGTGCAAATAGTGATACTTTTTTCACTTTTTATTATTATTTTTATTAGATATTTTCTTTATATACATTTCAAATTTCAGATGCTAACCCGAATGTTCCCCATACCCTCCCCCCACACACTCCCCTACCTACACACTCCCACTTCTTGGCCCTGGTGTTCCCCTTTTTACTTCTTCCTTTACAATTTGTATTCCCTTGATCTCCTTTTGTTGTTGAATTGCTCTGGCTAGGATTTCAAGTACTATATTGAAAAGTTAGGGAGAAAGTGGGCAGCCTTGTCTATTCCCTGATTTTAGTGGGATTGCTTCCAGTTTCTCTCCATTTGCTTTGATGTTGGCTATTGGTTTGCTGTATATTGCTTTTATTATGTTTAGGTAAGGGCCTTGAATTCCTGATGTTTTCATGAATTTTATCATGAAGGGGTGTTGGGTTTTATCAAATGCTTTCTCAGCATCTAATGAGATGATCATATACTTTTTGAGTTTGTTTATATAGTGTATTATGTTGATGGATTTCCGTATATTAGACCATCCCTGTATCCCTGGGATGAAGCCCACTTGGTGATGATGTTTGGTCTTTTTCATGTGTTCTTGCATTCTGTTTGTGAGGGTTTTACTGAGTATTTTTTCATTGATATTAATAAGGGAAATTGGTCTGAAGTTCTCTTTCTTTGTTGGATCTTTGTGTGGTTAGGTATCAGAGTAATTGTGATGTAATTCAATCCATAGAATGAATTGGGTAGAATACCTTCTGTTTCCATTTTGTGGAATAACTTGAGGAGAGTTGGAATTATGTCTTCTTTGAAGGTCTGGTAGAACTCTGCACTAAACCCATCTGGTCCTGGGATATTTTTTGATTGGGAGGCTATTGATGACTTCTTTTATTTCTTTATGGGAAATGTGACTATTTAGATCGTTAATCTGATCCTGATTTAAGTTTGGCACCTGTTATGTCAAGGAAGTTGCCCATTTCATCCAGGTTTTCCAGTTTTGTTGTTTGTATAGCCTTTTGTAGTAGGGTCTGATGATGTTTTGGATTTCCTCAGGTTCTGTTGTTATGTCTCCTTTTTCATTTCTGATTTTGTTAATTAAGATTCTGTCCCCATGCCCTCTAGTTAGTCTGGCTAAGGGTTTATCTATCTTGTTGATTTTCTCAAAGAACCAGCTCCTTGTTAGTTTGATTCTTTGAATAGTTGTTTTTGTTTCCACTTGGTTGATTTCAGCCCTGAGTTTGATTATTTCCTGTCACCTTCTCCTCTTGGGTGAATTTCCTTCCTTTAGTTCTAGAATTTCTAGATGTGCTGTCAGGCTTCTAGTGTTTGCTCTCTCTAGTTTCTTTTTGGAGGCACTCTGGGTTATGAGTTTTCCTCTTAGGACCGCTTTCATTATGCCCCATAAGTTTGGGTATGTTGTGGCTTCATTTTCATTAAACTCTAAAAAGTCTCTCATTTCTTTCTTTATTTCTTTCTTGTCCAAGGTATTGTTGAGTAATGTCTTGTTCAGTTTCCACATGAATGTTGGCTTTCTATTAGTTATGCTCTTATTAAAGATAAGCCTTACTTTGTGGTGATCTGAGAGGATGCATGGGATAATTTCAATATTTTTTTATCTGTTGAGGCCTGTTTTGTGACTGATTACATCGTCAATTTTGGAGGAGGTACCATGAGGTGCTGCTAAGAAGGTATATCCCTTTCTTTTATGATAAAATGTTATGTAGATATCTATTAAATCCATATGTTTCATAACTTCTGTTAGTTTCCATGTGTCTCTGTTTAGTTTCTGTTTCCAGGATCTGTCCATTGGTGAGAGTAGGATGTTGAAGTCTCCCACAATTATTGTGTGATATGCAATGTGGACTTTAGCTTAACTAAAGGTTCTTTAATGAATGTGGCTGCCCTTGCATTTGGAACTTAGATATTCAGAATTGAGAGTTCCTTTGGTAGATTTGACCTTTGATGAGTATGAAGTGCCCCTCCTTGTCTTTTTTGATTACTTTGGGTTGGAAGTCAATTTTATTAAATATTAGAATGCCTACTCCAGCTTGTTTCTTTGGACCATTTGCTTGGAAAATTATTTTCCAGCCTTTCACTCGGAAATAATGTCTGTATTTTTCCATGAGTTGGGTTTCCTGTAAGCAGCAAAATGTTTGGTCCTGTTTGTGTAGCCAGTCTATTAGTCTATGTCTTTTTTATTGGGGAATTGAATCTTTTGATGTTAAGAGAAATTAAAGAAAAGTAATTGTTGCTTCTGTTTTTTTTTTTCTTGTTAAAGTTGGGAATCTGTTCTTGTGGCTCTTTTCTTTTAGTTTTGCTGAAGGATACTTTCTTGCTTTTTATCTATGATATGTGTATTGAAATCACAATTCTTTGGTTACTCCATCTGTGGTAATTGAGAGTTTTGCTGGATACAGTAGCCTGGGATGACTTTTGTGTTCTCTTAGTGTCTGTATAACATCTGTCCAGGATCTTCTGGCTTTGATAGTCTTTGATGAGAAGTCTGGTGTAATTCTAATAGGCCTACTTTTGTATGTTAGTTGACATTTTTCCCTTATTGCTGTCAACATTCTATATTTAGTATATTTGTTGTTCTGAATATCATGTGTCATGAGGAATTTCTTTTCTGGTTCAGTGTATTTGGTGTTCTGTAGGCTTCCTTATGTTCATTGGCATCTCGTTCTTTAGGTTTGGGAAGTTTTCTTCTATAATTTTGTTGAAGATATTTGCTGGCTCTTTTAGGTTGAAATTCTTTATCTCATCTACTCCTTTTTATCTGTAGGTTTGGTTTTCTCCATTGTGTCCTGGATTTCCTGAATGTTTTGAGTTAAGATCTTTTTGTGTTTTGCATTTTCTTTGATTGTTGTATCCATCCTCTCTATGGAATCTTCTGCACCTGAGATTCTCTCTTCCCTCTCTTGTATTCTGTTGCTGATGCTTGCATCTATGGTTCCTGATTTCTTTCCTAGGGTTTCTATCCCTAGAGTTGTCTCGCTTTGGGTATTCTTTATTGTTTCTACTTCCCTTTTTAGGTCTTGGTTGATTTTGTTCAATTCCATTACCTGTTTGGTTTTGTTTTCCTGTAATTCTTTAAGGGATTTTTCTGTTTCCTCTTTAAGGACTTCCACTTGTTTATCAGTGTTCTCTTGTATTTCTTTAAGTGAGTTTTAATGCCCTTCTTAAAGTCCTCTTCCAGCATCATTTGATAAGATTTTAAATACGAATCTTGCTTTTGGGGAGTTTTTGTGGTATCCAGGACTGGCTGAGGTGGGGGTGCTGGGTTCTGATGATGGTGAGTGGTCTTAGTTTCTGTTAGTAAGATTCTTATGTTTGCCTTTCACCATCTGGTAATCTCTGGCATAAGTTGTTATAGTTGTCTCTGCCTGGATCTCATTCCTCCTGTGATTCTGTTAGCCTCTGACATTAGTCCTGGGAACTCAGCTCTCTTCTGCGTCTCAGTAGTCAGAGTATTATCTTCAGGCAAGCTCTCCTCTTGCAGGGAATATGCACACAGGTCTGGCGTTCAGACCTGCCTCCTGTTTGAAGATGAAGTCCTGAAACAGGTCCTACTCCAGAAGATGTGTTGCTTCTGCAGTCTGCATCCTTACCTGCACAGACTGGTCTCCAAGGGACCCGGGACACAAGATGGTTACCCCGCCTGCTTTGGCAGTCTGCTTCCAAACATCTTTATGTCACTATATATGTGATATATTTTCCCAGCATTCATTCATAAATTGACTTAAATAGTGACAACAGCATCACAAATATATCACTGAGCTCTGTGAATTTAATTAACTGATTGTACTTTGGTTTTTGAGAATGTGTTTATTATTCATGTAATTTTCTTTTTAAATAAGAAAGGTGAGGGCTGTGAGATGGCTCAGTGTATACGGATACTAAATGTCAAGTCTGTTGACCTGAGTTCAATTCCAGTAACTTAAATTCTTCTGTTCAGAAATTAAGAAAGTTCTAACTACAAAACAACCAAAGATGTAAGTAATTCATTGTGTGTACAGACATTTATAATGTCTGTATAAACTTTTTGGTTTTTATTAATGTTGGATTGTTTGTGGTAATGAGTGCTATGATTATGTAAGTGCCATGGAAATCAGAAGACAATGTTGGATCCCTAAGAGATGGAGTTACAGGTGTTTGTGAGCTACCCAGTGTGGGTGCTTGGAACTGAACTATTGTGTGTGGAAGAACAACAGACAATCAACTGTGTGTCATCTCTTCAGCCTCAGTAATAATATATTCTTTTGGTCTACCAAAAGGCAACAGACCTGTTTTTTTCCTTGTTTGTTAGTGTCCAAGTAAAACCTGCTTTTATTAGTTTATTTGCTACACAGGTGAGAGTTGAATCAGAAAACATTATTACTGAATGAGTAGGAATTACCCAGAATATAAACTTTTGACACAAATTTACATGGCGTTTAACTGTGTGAATATTTACCTCTGTCAATGGAGTCTAGGAAAACATATGAAACAGGTAATGTAAAATTGAGGCAATATTTATAATGTAGGCACACTTTGAAATATGCTATATTTCAATACATTTTTTATGAACAGGCATTTAAGCAGAGTTAATTGCCATTGTTAAGTTGGGTAGTCAGTAAGGTTTATTTAAGAGTTTAACATACTGTGAGTCTCAGAATGAGAACAAAAAATTAGTCTTCCATAAAACTTACTTCATGGACAAGATCAATACTTACAAACGTTATACAGACAAAACAAGCCACAATAAAAGTCAAGATTATGACAGTATAAGTATAAATATTGTGAAGGAATTTTAATTAGAAATGTATATCTTACTGGTCAGTGTGGGCAGTGATTGCACATGCCTTTAATGCCAGCACCTGGGAGGCAGAGGCAAATGAATTTTTGAGTTCAAGGCCAGCCTCGTCTACAGAGTGAGTTTCAGGACAGCTAGGGCTACACAGAGAAACCCTGCCTTAAAAAAAAATCAATCAATCAATCAATCAAACAAACAAGCAAGAGAGAGAGAGAGAGAGAGAAATAAAGGAAGAAAGAAAGAAAGGGAGAAAGAAAGAAAAGAAAAGAAAAATAAATGTCTCTCTTGGACCATGTTATGCTCAGCAGAAAAAACAAAGTGCTTTTAAACTACGCATGACAACTTGAGTTTAAGACCCAGAACCCATATTAAAAACCCGGGTGTGGCTATGCACAGTTTTAATTTTAGCAGTCTTCGGTGAGATGGGATGTAGAGATAAGAAAATCATCCAGAAACTTTGTGCCTAACTAATAAACAAGCCTTGTACGCAGGTGCAAGAGTGAACTCACTCCTAGTCACTGCCCATTCTCGGGGCGTAGTAATGGGGTGATGGGCAAGCAATGAATCAGGAGCTGTCACGTCACATCAGGTCCTGAGAAGTAAGCAATAAAGCTTTGCCGCAGAAGATTCCGGTTGTCCTGAGTGTGTTCTTGCCGGTGGGGACAAAAGCTCGGGATAGGAAGTGTATTAAAGGGTCACAGTATCAGGAAGATTGAGAACCACTGACCTTCATAATAAAACACTGTGCAGCAGGAGAAACAACAAGAGCAATACAGTCCTAGTGTGACAGAAAGAAGCATCTAGACAGATGACTTGGTGGAAGCACTTGAGGTTCTTTCCTAGGACTGAGCCTTGGTTATTAGACTGGGCAGTCTACAATAATTTGTAACTTCAGTTCTATTGAATGCTGATGTCTTTGTGTGGACTCTGCTGTGTTGTGGGTAATATAAAACCACAACAGACGATGAACCAACATTTGGGCAAGAATTCACTGGAAGTTTAAGATTATTAGAGTTAGAGTTTTATTTTATTTTAATTTTTATTTTCTTGTTAAGTGAGTAACTGTGTAGCACTAAAAAATGAATCATGTGACTCATGTGCTGGAGGTAAAACAAAGAGGCTTCTGGCAGCACTGAGGTACCCTGCTATGGAAGGTTGTAGGCTGCTCTGAGTTGGGAGAGAAGTGGAGGTGGCTTATATCTTGGGGAAGAGGGATTAAACAGTGAATTTAAAATTAGGATTACTTGCTTTTAGGGTAGATTTAAATTCAGATTCATTCCAAATCATGTGGGAAATATCGCCTGTGGTTCAGAACTAGATAGGGAATATTAGACACTACTCCAGAGTAGAGAGTGCAGTGATAATCATTGCCTGCTTTGAACAGGTTTTAATTATCAATGTCTGTGGCTCCAGGTAGAGAGATTAACAGACAGGTATTATACAGGTATTAATAAAATATGTTTGTGGCCCTGGGCAGAGAGCAAAATAAAAAGATGGTATAGATTGTATTACCAGCCACAGGATGCTCATATTCTGTCTAATGTGGGCTCCACAGGAATCTGGAGTGTTTTATCCTGCTTGGCAAGATAGGAAAGGCCTAAGTATAGGCACATACATTATCTTAGTTTACTTCATTTGCTTTAGATTATTTTCCTTTTCAAAATAGGTGTGATTTTGAGTTTTGTGGTTATATTATTCCTCTGGGAGAGAGGACTAAATAAAGCATTTTCTGATTACTGGCTCAAAAATATGCTAATTTGGGAAAAAGGTTTTGTCTTTGTGCTTTTGGAAAAGGTGATTAAGGTATTTACATCTTCCAGAGTTATGTGGATCAGTTATGGTAAAGGGAGATATCGAGAGGACTAGATTATGGAGAATTAAAAAAAAAAACTATATCTTGATTATATTAAAACTTTGTTTTGAGATTTATATATTACAGAATATACAACCTCTGTGAATTTCCTCATCAGAGATGCTGAACTGACCATCTTGAACACCTGATGTCCTGGACTTTCAGCCAGATCCTGTCAAGACACAGATATCAGAGACTAATCAATCCTATTTTCCCTACCCTTATCCCCCACAATTCCCTTCATAATATCTCAACTTATGTATTCAGCTTAAAGAAGTTGTGAAGAGTCATCAACACAGTTCCCTGGACTTTCAGGCTGGGAAATGAGGGTTATTAATATGTTGCATTTCTACGGCATGTGGAAATGGTCATATTGGAAAAGGGAGGAATAGCCATAATCTCATTTGGTAGAAACCTCTTTAATTGTTATTAAGCTGAAGTCATAATTTCTTAAATGGTACATAATTTCTTTTGATGCAGAATCAAGAATTTCGTTAGTATAAATTTCTTCTATTGATACAAAATTTTGTAAGTATAAGAATTAGACCCAGTCTTTCTATAACTGTAATTTTAATCTGATCTGAGATGTTTAGGGCCAAATAGCAAATTCATGGCTCTGAGTTTATTGTTAGAGTATTTTCAAGATTTTAATTAAAAATAGCTGAGAGTAGTTAATGGACAACAGTCTAGATTAATTTACTTAGATATTTGGTTTTCAAAAACATCAGAAATCCACAGAATGTGACATTTAATGTTATTTTTTTCACTTGTTTAACTTAGGAGGCCTTTTTAAAATGTGTTGGTCTACATGGTTTTTTTGTGGTAACATGAGCCACAGATGTTAACACAGAACTAGGCTACTGTATGACCATAGACCCAGAAATAACAATTTGGGTTAGTTATGTTCTCTTTCCACAGAGTCGGATCCAGAAACTGAATTCAGGTCATTAGGCTTGGTGGGAAGCCCCCTTACATCCTGGGTCACATTTTTCTGGACAATATATTATCTTTACTTTAAGACATGGTTCTTATAAGCTTAATAAAGAATACAAAAAAATGAAATGTTTGTGTTTTCTCGACTTCTTGTCCACTGTTCTTCATTTATATTACATGTAAGGAACATCTGTCAGGTATTTTCTTTATGCTTAAACTGTTTGAACAGACTGTTTCTCGCTGGATACATTTGGTGTCAACAGATTTTAAGAGATTTTACCCAAAGAAGTATTTGCCTTTCATTTTCAAATAAAATGTCTTTAGATACAAAAGCCTAACTTGACTCTGTGGAAACACAATGTTTACTTTTTTCTGCAATGTAAATGTTTGCAATTGTATTCATATTAGTATGTTTGTCTCTGCTTTTTCAACATAAAAGATGCTTCATTCTTCTCTACTTCCTAAAGGGTATCTATCTATCTGTTTATCTATCTATCTATCTATCTATCTATCTATCTATCTATCTATCTATCTATCTATTCATTTCTCTGAAGCTCTGGTGACTGCTGTCTTCACTACTGTTCTATTGTTGTAACGTGACACCATGACCATGGCAACTCTTAGAAAAGCAAACATTTAAATGAGGCTTGCTTACAGTTTAAGAGATTTAGTCAATGTTCATAATGGCAGAAAGCCTGGTTGCTAACAGGCAGGCATGGCACAGAAGAAGTAGCTGAGAGTTCTATATCTGTATCCATAGGCAGCAGGAACAGAAGTCTGGCTTGGTCACTTGAAACCTCAAAACCCACTCCTAGTGACATAATTCTCCCAACAAGGCCATACCTCCTAGGCCTTTGAAATAGTGCCACTCCCTGGTGTCCAAGCATTAAAATATATGAGCCTATGGGAGCCATTTTAATTCAAACTAACACATTCCATTCTCTGGCCCCCATAGGTTTGTAGCCATATCATAATGCAAAAAAAAAAAAAAAATGCTTTTGATCCAAGTTCAAAATTCCCCACAGTCTCAACACTAAGTCAAAAGTTCAAAATTTCTACTTAGACTCAAGCAATCTCTTAACTCTATTCTCCTAGAAAATAAAAATCCAAAAGCAAATTACATACTTCCAACATAAGTGGTATAAGATACACATTACCATCCCAAAAGGGAGAAAAGGGAGCATAGTAAGGAAACACTGGACAAAAGGAAATATGGAAATCAGCTGGGCAAAGTCAAATTCTATATCTCCATGTCTGACTGTCAAAGTGCTCTTCAGTTTCCTAACTCTTTTCAGTTTTGTTGACTGCAACATATTTCTCTCTCTTGTTCTGTTTCCACATTCTGTTAGCAGTGTTCTTTGGGAGAAATCCCATAAATCTGTCATTTCCTACATCTGCATGATTCCAAGGCAAAACAGGCTTCACTTTCAGAAGTTCATGCAATGGCCTCTCTGGGCCTGCATGCAAGGATACCCCTTACATGTGCCTGGCCTTGATTGCTTTTCTTAGCTATAGAGGGAGATTGCCAACCCATTTCTTATATCCATGATTCTGAAACTGCCAAGGGTCTGAAGCAGGGCCCTCTTGTTCAATTACATTTGTACCAGCTTTCTGTTGTCACTTGTTTCTGTGGTGGTTTAAATATGTTTGGTCCAAAGAGTAGCACTATTAGGAGGTGTGGCCTTGTTATAGGAAGTGCATTATTGTGGGCATGGGCAATGAGAACCTTCTCCTAAGCATGTGAGAGACAGTTTTCTCCTAGTATCCTTCAGATGAATGTGTAGAACTCTCAGCTCCTCCTGTACCATGCTTGCCTGGATGCTTCCATGCTCCTGCCTTGATGATAATGGACTAAACCTCTATTCCTTTAAGTTAGTGCCAATTAAATGTCCTCATAAGAATTGACTTGGTCATGGTATCTGATGTTTTTACCAGGAGTAGGGTATTGCTATGATAGGCTTGACCATGCTTTTGTTTATAAAAATGTGTATTTGGGGATTTTGGATTTGGAAAGCAGTAAAATGCTTTAAGTAGGGCAAAATGGGCTATTCTTTTAGGAATTTGAAGAACTTTCTTGCTGAGAGTAATTTGAACTGCTCAGACCTACTCCAAGTGGATTCAGTGGAGAAGAATTTCAGTATGTGGCCTAGAGACTGTTTTTATGTTATTTTGGTGAAGATTGTTTCAACTTTCTGTCCTGTATGAAGAGTCTACCTGAAGTTTAGGTAAAAAAAAAAATCATATTAATTGCATTAAAAAAGAAGTCCCAAAATACCCAACAGAGACCTTCTCTGGTTCAGTCTTCTGAAGAATATTCCGATCAAGCAACCATAAAAAGAAAAATTACAAAATATATGGTTCTAATAAGAATAAAGGGGCACCAGGAAGTGAAATGGAACTGAATCCTATGTTCAAGAAGATTAACAAAGTGGGGATCTCAGGGCAAGATCCCATCCAGGTAACTTTATTGTATGTGTTTGCAATCGAACAAGGAACAGTTTTTAATCTGCAATGAACTACTGCCCAGGAATGGAGTGCACACTTATAATCCAGATCTTGAGGCTGGAAGCCATAGGACTTTGATCCATGTCTTGAGAAACAGTTGCCAAGAAAAGCTTAGGCCCAAGCATGGTGGCACACATTTTTTAATCCCAGGAGACAAAGCCAAGCAGATCTCTGACTTCAAGACCAGACAGTGACAGAGCAAGTTCTAGTTGAAGAAAAAAAATTAAGTCCAGGCTTGGTGGCACATGCCTTTAATCTCAGCATTCCTGAGACAGAGCAATGCAGTACAAGGTCAATCTATAGAGCAAGTTTCAGGATAGTGAATCTTAGGCAGTGAGGAGTTTGGAAAACAGAGAGCTGGTAATAGAATAAAGAGGACCATTTTCTTTTTTTTTTTTTTTCTTTATTTTTTATTTTTTATTACGTATTTTCCTCAATTACATTTCCAATGCTCTCCCAAAAGTCCCCCATACCCCCCCCCCACACTTCCCTACCCACCCATTCCCATTTTTGGCCCTGGCGTTTCCCTGTACTGGGGCATATAAAGTTTGTGTGTCCAATGGGCCTCTCTTTCCAGTGTTGGCCGACTAGGCCATCTTTTGATACATATGAAGCTATAGTCAAGAGCTCCGGGGTACTGGTCAGTTCAGAATGTTGTTCTACCTATAGGGTTGCAGAACCCTTTAGCTCCTTGGATACTTTCTCTAGCTCCTCAATTGGGAGCCCTGTGATCCATCCAATAGCTGACTGTGAGCATCCACTTCTGTGTTTGCTAGGCCCTGGCATAGTCTCACAAGAGACAGCTATATCTGGGACCTTTCAGCAAAATCTTGCTAGTGTATGCAATGGTGTCAGCGTTTGGAAGCTGATTATGGGGTGGATCCCTGAATATGGCAGTCTCTAGATAGAGGACCATTTTTTAGTCCCTGCAGGCAGCATAACTTGGCAGCTATGTCCATGTGGATGGTTTTATAGTCAAGAATAGAAGGGACTACTGGGACAATTGATAGTGGTTAGCTGGTCAGCAGTGATTAAGAAGAGACCAGCATCACTGAGGTGAAATATTCTGGGAAGTGTTTTTTTGAGCATATATGTTCAAGAGGTAGCCAATGTTGTACCTTGTGCTGCAGCTGGATTTGCTAATGTGTAAGTATCATCCAGGTGGTACTGGTTTTAAAGGCATGAAGTGGTCATGGAAAGCTGCGGAGGCTTATCACTGTCAGAGGCCAAGGAAGTACATTGCTGAAGGTGCAGTTTCAGTTGTAGTTGACAGCCCAAGACTGAAGAGGTCATGCAAAGGAGTTGTGATTTGTTACCATGAAGAGAGCCTATGAGAGTCTATTTCTGTAGCCTAGTTGCAGCAGAATACCCTAGCATATTAGTGATGCTAGTACCATAGAATGATCACAAACCAGCAACAACAATAAAGTGGAATCAACTAGAGACTAGAGTGCTACAGAAGCAGAGCTGAAGAAATGTCTCAAGCTCATTGGAGGAGCCCAGAAGGTTATGTATGGATCTCAGACATTGGAATAAAATGGTGTGAAGTTGGAGTTGAATTGGAGACCCCAAGTTGTTAAAGATGATAGAGCTGTGGGATTCCTGATGAGGAAAGCTGCTAACAGGGAGTGGAGCAAGCTCATGAGAAAGAAGTTTGTTACAGTCAACAAGGATGAAGGAATTGGAAATCTGAAAACTTCTTCTTTTTTTGGGGGGGGAGTGGGGAAGGGGGTACCAGTCTATCAATCATCTATAGATCCATCTTGTACTTCTTTTTATTTTATTTTATTGGATATTTATTTTATTTATTTTCATTTCAAATGTTATCTCCTTTCCCAGTTCCCCCTCCAGAAACCCCATCCCATCCTCCCACCACCTGCTTCTATGAGGGTACTCACTTACCCACCTACCCACACAATCCTGCCACACCACACAGGCATTCCCCTACAGGGAGCATCATGTCTTCCCAGGACAAGGGCCTCTTCTCCTATTAATATTCTACAGGGCCATCTTCTGCTGCAGATGTGGCTGGAGCCATGGGTTCCTCTACGTGTATTCTTTGGTTAGTGGTTTAGTTCCTGGGAACTCTGGGTAGGATCTGGTTGATTGATATTGTTCTTTCTATAGGGTTGCAAACCTCTTCAGCTCCTTCAGTCCTTTCTCTAATTCCTCCATTGGGGGACCTGTGTTCCATCTTATAGATGACTGTGAGCATCCACTTCTACATTTGCTAGGCTCTGGCAGAGCCTCTCAGGAGACAGATGTATCAGACTCCTGTCAGCAAGCACTTCTTGGCATCTAGGTTTGGTGTCTGTATTGGGATGCATCCCCAGGTGGGGCAGTCTCTGGATGGCTTTACCTTAAATCTCTGCTCCATATTTTGTCTTTGTATTTCTTCTTGTGAGTATTTTGTTCCCCCTTCTAAGAAGGACAGAAGCATCCACATTTGTATGTGAAGACTCCTTTAACATCAAACACAGAGATGCAGAGTTTGGAGTTTGCCCAACTGGTTTCCTGTCTTGCTTTGGGGATTTCAGTTAAAAGATTGGGTGAATCTCAGAAGGGACTTTGAACTTTGTACTTTAACATTTTTGAGACTGCTATACATAGAATCATATGTTTAAACAAGCCTATGGGATCCGGAGGTGGGGAGGGGGTTGAATATAGTTAATTATGCTTGGCACAGGGAGTGGTACAATTAGGAAGTTTGGCTTTATTGGAGTAGATAGATGTATATCTTTGTTTGAGGAAGTAGGTCACTGTAGGGGTGGGCAATGAGCCCCTCTTCCTAAGTATGTGGAAGTCAGTCTTCTCGTGTCCTTTAGATGAATATTTAGAACTCTCAGCTCCTCTTGCACAAGCCTGCCTGGACACTGCCATACTCCCACCATTATGACAATGCACTAAATTTCTGAATCTGTAAGCCAGTCCCAATTAAATATTGTCCTTATAAGAGTTACCTTGGTCATGGTGTCTACAAAGAAGTAAAAGCCTAAATAAGACAGGTTCCTTCACTGCTTAACCTTTTCTTTAATTCTCTTTCAGAAGTTGGAAGCTTATCTGAGTGGAGTCTTGTCCTGAGTCTCCTCACCCCTTTTTTGTACTTAGCATCAAAATATTCTTGAAACATTTAATCTCTTTGAGCCCTGAGCTTAGCTCCATTACCCTTTCTGGTACTCCTTTTCTCCTCAAATTGTACATTTTATATTTTTCCTTGCTTAACCTTGCTCTTTTTCATTATAGACCTGCAAAAGAGTGGCTACTAATAACTACATGACACAGTCAATACTAGGCTGTTTTGAAATCTCCTCTGCTAATGCTATTAATCTAAAACTCTTCATTTAGCAAACTTTTAGGATGATGGCAAAAAGCAGCCATATTCTTTGCCAGTATACCATAAAAATTGTCTCTAGACCACTTGCTAACATTCTTCTTCTTCTTGGAAACTCCTTGAGTTGGGACCCATAGTTCAAGTCACCCTCAGCATTCTCTTCTGTGTTCTTAGTACTATAGTCCATTAAGTCCCATTTAAAGCATTTAACTACTATTCTAATGTAAAGTTCCAAAGTCCACATTCCACCAACAACCAGCCATTATCAAGCCTGTGACAGCAATACCCCTATTGCTGGTAGGAACAATTGTTTTAGCCAGTGTTCTTTTGCTGTGAAGAGACAGCATGATCATCATAACTCTTACAAAGAAAGCTTTTAATTGGGGCATGTATACATTTTCAGAGGTTTAATCCATTCTCATCATGGTAAGAATGGTGTTGGTAAACAGACAGACTTATACTGAAGAAGTCACTGAGAGTTCTACATTTGAAGCTGCAGGCATCAGGAAGATGGAACCAAGTGCTGACTTGGTCTCTTGAAACCTAAAAGCCTACTACCAATGATATACTTCTTAAACAAAGACCATACTTCCCACTTCTTTCAAATAGTGCCACACTCTGGTGATCACATCATTAAATCTTCGAGTCTATAGGGGCCATTTTTATTCAAGCTACTATGTAGATTCTTGGAGTAAAGAGGGAGATATTATCTATGCCCAGTTTGTTTCTGATATTTATTGGACTGGTGATTTAATGTTTGTCATTAATTTTGAAGTGTTACTCATTATTCTAAATATTTCTTTTGTTCTAATTCTATGCCGCCTTTTGAAATGTCCTATGGTTGCTTGCTTTTCTATTACATATATTAATGTTTAAATTTTTTTCTTTGAATTTGGTTTTGTTAGATTTTTGGATAACTATAAGCCCTAAATACCTGTGGATTGAATTCATTGCAAGGCATATCAAAGGCATTCTTCCTTTTTCTGTCTGTAATTTTTTTTATTAAATACAAACGCACTTGCATTGTCTCCTTCCAATATGTATAAGTACCTTGGAGGTAAGTACCTTTGCTTGCTGAGCTATATCATCACCATCTATTATTTTACATACCCAACATTTTCACCCATTCATCCAAATTATTATTTAAATATTCCTACCTCCATAAATACTGTTTTCTTGTGCCTTTTGTTCCAGTAATCTTGGGTCTCAGTGTTTCGCTGGAGTCCCAATTTCTCTTTAAATCTTTAAAAAATTATGAATTTTTATTCTATATTGTTAAAACTAAATATCTTCATTGAAGGGGTTTATCTAAATTATTGTGGTAAAAGTAATCTTTCTGCCAGGAATTCAGGGTTTGAGAATGCAAGAATTCACTCATTTCTCAAAAACTGTGTACTAAAGTGTAATTTATCACCTCATTCAATTGTAACCACAAGCTTCATTGTTTTGGCAGTGTCTGAAATACTTTTGTCACTAGAACACATTTACCATTTTTATTTTTATAAATCACTGTATTATTTATGGAAATCTGTGAGTTAGTAGAGTCTCCTATAATTCTGTTATTTAAAGTGTGAGTTGAAAACCACATTCTGGTCAAAAGTTTTTCTTTTCCAAACAATGAGCCAAAATTGCAGGTGTAATGCCCCTCACCTACAGATAAAGAGAAATTAAGGACCTTGTTTTATGCAAATTCAAGGATCTAAAAAAATCTGCCAACAACTGGGAAGAAATATCTTTTTTGAGGCTATAAAAACAGCCAATGAGAAGATCCAGTTTCATGCTTATAGAACTATGAGTATATAGCAGTCTTCAACTCTGTGATACTTTGGATAGACTGCTATAACTCTTTTCATATACATTTTGCGTATAGACTGTGAACATGGTCAGAGTCCCTTTCACCACAGTACTATAGAAGAAACTAATGATCTTCTTGAATTTCCAGAAATGGATACAATCTGCTCACATATTGATTTCAGTTTGGAGATACCCAAACAATACCTGTCATCTACAGAACTGCAGTTACATATATTGTTATTAGGGACTAATTTTGTGGTCCTTTTAGCAGCAACAGGAAAATAAGGAACATAGAATCCTCATCTCTCATTAAGGTACAAAATATCAGTAAGGCTAAGTATTATCATGCCTTTGAAATCAATGCTGCTAACTCACCATATTCTAAAAGGAAAAAGTCATGAAATGAAATAATGGCTAGTCATTAAGACATGCTACATTTTGGCAGGGGAAATGATGATACTATCTACGCCAACAAAGGCATCAAATGATTTCACTCACAGTCTCCTTTATCTTATCCAATTTGTTTTCTTTATTTTCTAACTTCAGACCCATGGCTTATTTATGGTAATTCAGATTTTCCTACATAGTTTGCTGCATATATGAACCATAGCTAAGAAATAGCTTTTAAGGAATTGACTGCTCCTGGTAATCAATTGTATATAATTTTTTTATGAATGAAGAATACATGTGGGTAGAAAACTGCGCCAGAAAATTCTAATGAGAAAATTGATGTTTTGAAAATACTGAAGAGTAATGGCTTGCTTTCCTATGCTTTTGAGGTTGAAATATGTTATATGCAATTATATTCTTCATATCTCTTGGTAAGAGTAATTCTGAAAATGCATGTTCATAACAGAATATCACTGCATGTTTTCACAAAAATAAACCTTATAAAAACAGTGGTCATATGGCCATGACACTCTTCAAATTTCCATTAAAACTGGGCATGGCAATGGTGATTCCACCAGAGGTTCTTTTATTGTTGAGAATAGTTTTTGTTATCCTAGGTTTTTCTTATTCCAGATGAATTTGCAAATGATCAGGCAGAGACTGCCCCACCTGGGGATCCGTCCCATAAACAACCACCAAACCCAGACACTATTGCATATGCCAGCGAGATTTTGCTGACAGGACCCTGATATAGCTTTTTCTTGTGAGGCTATGCCAGTGCCTGTCAAATACAGAAGTGGATGCTCACAGTCATCTATTGGATGGAACACAGGGTCCACAATGAAGGAGCTAGAGAAAGTACCCACGTGCTGTGGACTGGCCTCAGTCAGGCCCTCGATCCGCAGGGGAAATCACGGTCCTGGTACAGGTGGGCAAGGGCTCGGCGACAAGGGTGACAAACAGACACGAACACAAGGGAATGTTGTAACTGAATGCCATTTCTCAAAAGCAAGCACCAGACTTATATAATACAGAAGAAAAACAAGAGAGCTATGTGAATACACCCACCAAGGTACATTGAGTTGCATAATGATTCTTTACACAAAACAAAGAAAATGCATACATAAAAAGCTAGGGGTAGCCAGGCAGTGTTTACTACTGAGATAGGAACAGCCCTTATTTAAGATCAGCTAAACACAGGAGGAGCCAGGTGAATGGTCTGATGCAATGTTAGTCTATTGTTAAACCCACCACCGGGGGTCCTTTAGTAAATTTCTGATTATGCTATTCCTCTGGGCCTAGTGAAAAACATGCACCAGGGGAATTCCATTCCACTAACCCTTTCATGAATAATACTTCAGTTCCTCCTAAAACCACAACCCACCTTCTTCCTAGGCCATTGTATATTCCTGTGTATGGGAGTGACTAGGCTATTGTTCTAAGTATTTACTATGTAGACTAGCCCTGAGATTTCTAGCTTTATTCAAGTAAATTGCAATGCCTGCTTTCTTTCACTGTCTCCTTTACAATACTAGAGGTAATTCTGAATGTTACTGAATAGGAAACAGTCTTTACTGAATTCTATGCCCGGGGGTTGGCTCAAGGACTGCCTAGGACATTGGAACATTGGTGGAGGCTAATCTAACTTAGCTATATGTCAAAATCAATCCTTAGAGGCACTTATAATAAAACAATATTGAAGGAAAGCACACAGATCTGTTCACCTACTAAAGCAAGGACAGATTTGGAGCATTCGTTTTACAGGATGCCTTGGTTCTAGAAGACTAATTGTCCATGAACTTTTCGCCTCGGGACTGCATCCAAGCTTTTGGGCCTATCATGCGAGTCACTACTGGAGTGAGTGTTGCACTCAAGGAGCTAAAGGGTCTGTATCCCTATAGGAGGATCAACAATATGAATTAACCTGTACCACCCAGAGCTTGTGTCTCTAGATGCATATGTAGCAGAGGATGGCCTAGTCAGACATCAAAGAAAGGAGAGGTGCTTGGTCTTGGGAAGATTATATGTCTGAGTACAGGGAAATACCAGGGCCAGGAAGCAGGAGTGGGTGGGCTGGGGAGCAGAGTGAGGGAGGTGGAGGTTATAGGGGACTTTCAGGATAGCATTTGAAATGTAAATGAAGAAAAGATCTAATAAAAAAATGGACATGGCAGAATTCTGAGTGATAAGGCTGCAGGAATGCGGAAACATTCCTACTGGATAGTTGAAGTTTATAGGCGGTTTTATAAATTTAAAATACTTAAGCAATTTCTTTGTTTTTTCTTTCTAATTAGTTATACTTTATTTAGTACCTATATTATGTATGGTTTGCCAAAATGTGTCTTATTCATAGCTTTATAGGTCTTTGCATTGTTTACCCCAGCTGCTTAAAGAAAACAGTAACATATTTGTAAGCATTTGCTTTCAGAATTGACAAATTTAATTGAGAAAGGTGGCACTCTATTAAAAGCATAACCTATCATGCACTCATCAGTCCTCATCTCATGTTTTAACTGTATATTCTACATGATCATTATAAAACAATACTACTTTAAAGTTGTTCGGTGCCTCATCTCTACAATGATACATACATACATACATACATACATATATACATCCGTACATAAATACATCTGTATATATGTGACATTTTTTATTTATAATTTTAACTGTCCTAAACTTTGCAGATATAATTGTGAAGTGGACTGAGACCAAGCTCTTAGCCAATGGAAAAGAGAATATATAGTTAGTTATTAAAACCATTATACTATAACCTAGAAGACTTGCTGTATACTGATAATTCTCTACTCATGGAACTGTGTCCTTTCTTTCGCTGTTATTTACATATTTTTTGTTTGTTAGTTAGTATTTACTTATACATAATCATGCTGTAAAGGACTCAGGGATTCACAAATACCTTCCATTCAGTCTTTATTAAAGGCTTCCTTAATCAGTAATAAAGATCTCCTGAAAGAAATGCATAATTAAAATAAATAAAAGTGATGAACCTAAGTAGTATAGTGTAGTGTGGACCTAAATAATGGCTGACCTCTCTATGGTGTAAAAAAGCAATGCCATTTCTTTATATGTACTTTATTTTCAATATGGGATTACTGGTTTAAAAAGGAAATTTTCATACAAGTATATAATATGAATTAAATATGTTCTACTGACATGCCCTACCACTCTTTCTTTTTTTTCTTTTTTTTTATTTTTATTACATATTTTCCTCAATTACATTTCCAATACTATCCCAAAAGTCCCCCATAGCGCCCCCCACTTCCCTACCCACCCATTCCCATTCTTTTGGCCCTGGCATTCCCCTATATTGGGGCATATAAAGTTTGCAAGTCCAATGGGCCTCTCTTTCCATTGATGGCCGACTAGGCCATCTTTCGATACATATGCAGCTAGAGACAAGAGCTCCAGGGTTCTGGTTAGTACATCATGTTGTTCCAACAATAGGGTTGCAGATCCCTTTAGCTCCTTGGGTACTTTCTCTAGCTTCTCCATTGGGAGCCCTGTGATACATCCAATAGCTGACTGTGAACATCCACTCCTGTGTTTGCTAGGCCCCGGCATCGTCTCACAAGAGACAGCTATATTTGGGTCCTTTCAGCAAAATCTTGCTAGTGTATGCAATGGTGTCAGCGTTTAGAAGCTGATTATGGGACGGATCCCTGGATACAGCAGTCTCTAAATGGTCCATCCTTTCATCACAGCTACGAACTTTGTCTCTGTAACTCCTTCCCTGGGTGTTTTGTTCCCAATTCTGAGAAGGTGCACAGTGTCCACACTTTGGTCTTCATTCTTCTTGAGTTTCATGCGTTTATCAAATTGTATCTTATATCTTGGGTATCCTAAGTTTTGGGCTAATATCCACTTATCAATGAATACATATTGTGTGAGTTCTTTTGTGATTGTGTTACTTCACTCAAGATGATGCCCTCCAGGTCCATCCATTTGGCTAGGAATTTCATAAATTCATTCTTTTTAATAGCTGAGTAGTACTCCATTGTGTAAATGTACCATAATTTCTGTATCCATTCCTCTGTTGAGGGACATCTGGGTTCTTTCCAGCTTCTGGCTATTATAAATAGGGCTGCTATGAACATAGTGGAGCATGTGTCCTTTTTACCGGTTGGGACATCTTCTGGATATATGCCCAGGAGAGGTATTGCTGGATCCTCCGGTAGTACTATGTCCAATTTTCTGAGGAACCGCCAGACTGATTTCCAGAGTGGTTGTACAAGCTTGCAATCCCACCAACAATGGAGGAGTGTTCCTCTTTCTCCACATCCCCGCCAGCATCTGCTGTCACCTGAATTTTTGATCTTAGCCATTCTGACTGGTGTGAGGTGGAATCTCAGGGTTGTTTTGATTTGCATTTCCCTGATGATTAAGGATGTTGAACATTTTTTCAGGTGCTTCTCTGCCATTCGGTATTCCTCAGGTGAGAATTCTTTGTTCAGTTCTGAGCCCCATTTTTTAATGGGGTTATTTGAATTTCTGGAGTCCACCTTCTTGAGTTCTTTATATATATTGGATATTAGTCCCTTATCTGATTTAGGATAGGTGAAGATCCTTTCCCAATCTGTTGGTGGTTTTTTTGTCTTATTGATGGTGTCTTTAGCCTTGCAGAAGCTTTGTAGTTTTATGAGGTCCCATTTGTCAATTCTCGATCTTACAGCACAAGCCATTACTGTTCTATTCAGGAATTTTTCCCCTGTGCCCATATCTTCAAGGCTTTTCCCCACTTTCTCCTCTATAAGTTTCAGTGTCTCTGGTTTTATGTGAAGTTCCTTGATCCACTTAGACTTGACCTTAGTACAAGGAGATAGGAATGGATCGATTCGCATTCTTCTACATGTTAACAACCAGTTGTGCCAGCACCATTTGTTGAAAATGCTGTCTTTCTTCCACTGGATGTTTTTAGCTCCCTTGTCGAAGATCAAGTGACCATAGGTGTGTGGGTTCATTTCTGG
Organism: Mus caroli; assembly: GCF_978045245.1. Classification (NCBI taxonomy): domain Eukaryota; kingdom Metazoa; phylum Chordata; class Mammalia; order Rodentia; family Muridae; genus Mus; species Mus caroli. The sequence continues at coordinate 139,288,949 of NW_028227258.1, read as the reverse complement.
GTCTTCAATTCTATTCCATTGGTCTATTTGTCTGTCACTATACCAGTACCATGCAGTTTTTATCACAATTGCTCTGTAGTAGAGCTTTAGGTCCGGCATGGTGATTCCACCAGAGGTTCTTTTATCCTTGAGAAGAGTTTTTGCTATCCTAGGTTTTTTATTATTCCAGATGAATTTGCAGATTGCACTTTCTAATTCGTTGAAGAATTGATTTGGAATTTTGATGGGGATTGCATTGAATCTGTAGATTGCTTTTGGCAAGATAGCCATTTTTACAATGTTGATCCTGCCAATCCATGAGCATGGGAGATCTTTCCATCTTCTGAGATCTTCTATAATTTCTTTCTTCAGAGACTTGAAGTTTTTATTATACAGATCTTTCACTTCCTTAGTTAGAGTCACGCCAAGATATTTTATATTATTTGTGACTATTGAGAAGGGTGTTGTTTCCCTAATTTCTTTCTCAGCCTGTTTATTTTTTGTGTAGAGAAAGGCCATTGATTTGTTTGAGTTAATTTTATATCCAGCTACTTCACCGAAGCTGTTTATCAGGCTTAGGAGTTCTCTGGTGGAATTTTTAGGGTCACTTATATATACTATCATATCATTTGCAAAAAGTGATATTTTGACTTCATCTTTTCCAATTTGTATCCCTTTGATCTCCTTTTGTTGTCGAATTGCTCTGGCTAGGACTTCAAGTACAATGTTGAATAGGTATGGAGAAAGTGGACAGCCTTGTCTAGTCCCTGATTTTAGAGGGATTGCTTCAAGCTTCTCACCATTTACTTTGATGTTGGCTACTGGTTTGCTGTAGATTGCTTTTATCATGTTTAGGTATGGGCCTTGAATTCCTGATCTTTCCAAGACTTTTATCATGAATGGGTGTTGGATCTTGTCAAATGCTTTTTCCGCATCTAACGAGATGACCATGTGGTTTTTGTCTTTGAGTTTGTTTATATACTGGATTACGTTGATGGATTTCCGTATATTGAACCATCCCTGCATCCCTGGGATGAAACCTACTTGGTCAGGATGGATGATTGTTTTGATGTGTTCTTGGATTCGGTTAGCAAGAACTTTATTGAGGATTTTTGCATCAATATTCATAAGGGATATTGGTCTGAAGTTTTCTATCTTTGTTGGGTCTTTTTGTGGTTTAGGTATCAGAGTAATGTGGCTTCATAGAATGAGTTGGGTAGAGTACCTTCTGTTTCTATTTTGTGGAATAGTTTGTGAAGAACTGGGATTAGATCTTCTTTGAAGGTCTGATAGAACTCTGCACTAAACCCATCTGGTCCTGGGCTTTTTTTAGTTGGGAGACTATTAATGACTGCTTCTATTTCTTTGGGGGATATAGGGCTGTTTAGATCATTAACCTGATCTTGATTCAACTTTGGTACCTGGTATCTGTCTAGGAACTTCTCCATTTCATCCAGGTTCTCCAGTTTTGTTGAGTATAGCCTTTGGTAGAAGGATCTGATGGTGTTTTGGATGTCTTCAGGATCTGTTGTTATGTCTCCTTTTTCATTTCTGATTTTGTTAATTAGGATGCTTTCCCTGTGCCCTCTAGTGAGTCTGGCTAAGGGTTTATCTATCTTGTTGATTTTCTCAAAGAACCAGCTCCTTGATTGGTTGATTCTTTGAATAGTTTTTCTTGTTTCCACTTGGTTGATTTCACCCCTGAGTTTGATTATTTCCTGCCGTCTACTCCTCTTGGGTGAATTTGCTTCCTTTTGTTCTAGTGCTTTTAGGTGTGTTGTCAAGCTGCTAATGTGTGCTCTCTCTAGTTTCCTTTTGGAGGCACTCAGAGCTATGAGTTTTCCTCTTAGAAATGCTTTCATTGCGTCCCATAATTTTGTGTATGTTGTGGCTTCATTTTCATTGAACTCTAAAAAGTCCTTAATTTCTTTCTTTATTCCTTCCTTGACCAAGGTATCATTGAGAAGAGTGTTGTTCAGTTTCCACGTGAAGGTTGGCTTTCTATTATTTATTTTGTTATTGAAGATCAGCCTTAGGCCATGGTGATCTGATAGGATGCATGGGACAATTTCAATATTTTTATATCTGTTGAGGCCTGCTTTGTGACCAATTATGTGGTCAATTTTGGAGAAGGTACCATGAGGTGCTGAGAAGAAGGTATATCCTTTTGTTTTAGGATAGAATGTTCTGTAGATATCTGCCAGATCCATTTGATTCATAATTTCTCTTAGTTTCACTGTGTCCCTGTTTAGTTTCTGTTTCCATGATCTGTCCATTGGTGAAAGTGGTGTGTTGAAGTCTCCCACTATCATTGTATGAGGTGCAATGTGTGCTTTGAGCTTTACTAAAGTTTCTTTAATGAATGTGGCTGCCTTTGTATTTGGAGCATAGATATTCAGGATTGATAGTTCCTCTTGGAGGATTTTACCTTTGATGAGTATGAAGTGTCCCTCCCTGTCTTTTTTAATGACTTTGGGTTGGAAGTCAATCTTATCAGATATTAGAATGGCTACTCCAGCTTGTTTCTTCATGCCATTTGCTTGGAAAATTGTTTTCCAGCCTTTCATTCTGAGGTAATGTCTATCCTTTTCTCTGAGATGAGTTTCCTGTAAGCAGCAAAATGTTGGGTCTTGTTTGTGTAGCCAGTTTGTTAGTCTATGTCTTTTTATCGGGGAGTTGAGTCCATTGATATTAAGAGATATTAAGGAAAAGTAATTGTTGTTTCCTGTTATGTTTATTGTTAAAGTTGGCATTTTGTTCTTGTGGCTGTCTTCTTTTAGGTTTGTTGAGGGATTACCTTCTTGTTGTTTCTAGAGCGTGGTTCCTGTCCTTGTATTGGTTTTTTTCTGTTATTATCCTTTGAAGGGCTGGATTCGTGGAGAGATAATGTGTGAATTTGGTTTTGTCGTGGAATACTTTGGTTTCTCCATCTATGTTAATTGAGAGTTTGGCTGGGTATAGTAGCCTGGGCTGGAATTTGTGTTCTTTTAGTGTCTGTATAACATCCGTCCAGGATCTTCTGGCTTTCATAGTCTCTGGTGAAAAATCTGGTGTAATTCTGATAGGCTTGCCTTTATATGTTACTTGGTCTTTTTCTCTTACTGCTTTTAGTATTCTATCTTTATTTAGAGCATTTGTTGCTCTGATTATTATGTGTTGGGAGGTATTTCTTTTCTGGTCCAGTCTATTTGGAGTTCTGTAGGCTTCTTGTATGTTCATGGGCATCTCTTTCTTTAGATTTGGGAAGTTTTCTTCTATAATTTTGTTGAAGATGTTTGCTGGTCCTTTGAGTTGAAAATCTTCATTCTCATCCACTCCTATTATCCGTAGGTTTGGTCTTCTCATTGCGTCCTGTATTTCTTGGATGTTTTGAGTTAGGATCTTTTTGCATTTTACATTTTCCTTGATTGTTGTGCCGATGTTCTCTATGGAATCTTCTGCACCTGAGATTCTCTCTTCCATCTCTTGTATTCTGTTGCTGATGCTCGTATCTATGGTTCCAGATTTCTTTCCTTGGGTTTCTATCTCCAGTGTTGCCTCATTTTGGGTTTTCTTTATTGTGTCTACTTCCCTTTTTAGGTCTAGTATGGTTTTGTTCATTTCCATCATCTGTTTGGATGTGTTTTCGTGTTTTTCTGTAAGGACTTCTACCTGTTTGATTATGTTATCGTGTTTTTCCTTAAGGATTTGTAACTCTTTAGCAGTGTTCTCCTGCAATTCTTTAAGGGATTTTTGTGCTTTCTCTTTATTGTCTTCTGCCTGTTTAGCAGTGTTCTCCTGCATTTCTTTAAGTGTGTTATTAAAGTCCTTCTTGAAGTTCTCTATCATCATCAGGAGATATGCTTTTAAATCCGTGTCTAGCTTTTCCGGTGTGTTGGGGTGCCCTGGACTGGGCGAAGTGGGGGTGCTGGGTTCTGATGATGGTGAGTGGTCTTGGTTTCTGTTAGTAAGATTATTACGTTTACCTTTCTCCATCTGGTAATCTCTGGGGTTAGTTGTTATCGTTGTCACTGTTTAAAGATTGGAGCAGAAGCTGTGTTCCACTCACCAGCAGTCTCTAAATCCTGCGGCGGGGGTCGTGGGTAGCTGAAGGTACCCCGGTGCTGGTCCAGCCGAAAGAGGCCTGTGGTCCTACACAGGCCGTTTTTCTGCTTCCCTAACTAATGCAGTCTCTGGTCCCGCGTGCAATTGGATTGGAGCAGAAGCTGTGTTCCACTCTCCAGAAGTCTTAAGATCCTGTGGTGGGTGTTGTGGGTAGCTGGTGAGTGTCAGCCGACCCTGCGCCCCAGCTGCCCCGGTGCTTTTCTGACCGGAAGAGGGTTGTGGCCCTATGTAGGCCGGATTTCTCTCTCCCCAACCAGAGCAGTCTCAGGTCCCGCGTGATTGGACTGGAACAGAAGCTGTGTTCCACTCACCAGCAGTCCCAAAATCCTGCGGCGGGGGTCGTGGGTAGCTGGCGGGTGTCAGGCAACCCTGCGCTCCTGCTACCCCGGCGCTGATCCGGCCGGATGAGGCCTGTGGCCCTACTCAGGCCGGTTTCTGCTTCCCTAACTAATGCAGTCTCAGGTCCCGCGCAATTGGATTGGAGCAGAAGCTGTGTTCCACTCACCAGCAGTCCCAAAATCCTGTGGCGGGGTCGTGGGTAGCTGGCGGGTGTCAGGCAACCCTGCGCTCCTGCTACCCCGGCGCTGATCCGGCCGGATGTGGCCTGTGGCCCTACTCGGGCCGGTTTCTGCTTTCCTAACTAATGCAGTCTCAGGTCCCGCGCAATTGGATTGGAGCTGAAGCTGTGTTCCACTCACCAGCAGTCCCAAAATCCTGCGGCGGGGGTCGTGGGTAGCTGGCGGGTGTCAGGCAACCCTGCGCTCCTGCTACCCTGGCGCTGATCCAACTGGATGAGGCCTGTGGCCCTACTCAGGCCGGTTTCTGCTTCCCTAACTAATGCAGTCTCAGGTCCCGTGCAATTGGATTGGAGCAGAAGCTGTGTTCCACTCACCAGCAGTCCCAAAATCCTGTGGCGGGGTCGTGGGTAGCTGGCGGGTGTCAGGCAACCCTGCGCTCCCGCTACCCCAGCGCTGATCCGGCCGGATGTGGCCTGTGGCCCTACTCGGGCCGGTTTCTGCTTTCCTAACTAATGCAGTCTCAGGTCCCGCGCAATTGGATTGGAGCTGAAACTGTGTTCCACTCACCAGCAGTCCCAAAATCCTGCGGCGGGGGTCGTGGGTAGCTGGCGGGTGTCAGGCAACCCTGTGCTCCTGCTACCCCGGCGCTGATCCAGCCGGATGAGGCCTGTGGCCCTACTCAGGCCGGTTTCTGCTTCCCTAACTAATGCAGTCTCAGGTCCCGCGCAATTGGATTGGAGCAGAAGCTGTGTTCCACTCACCAGCAGTCCCAAAATCCTGCTGCGGGGGTCGTGGTTAGCTGGCGGGTGTCAGGCAACCCTGCGCTCCCGCTACCCCGGTGCTGATCCGGCCGGATGTGGCCTGTGGCCCTACTCGGGCCGGTTTCTGCTTCCCTATCTAATGCAGTCTCAGGTCCCGCACAATTGGATTGGAGCAGAAGCTGTGCTCCACTCACCAGAAGTCTTAAGATCCTGTGGCGGGTGTTGTGGGTAGCTGGTGAGTGTCAGCAGACCCTGCGCCCCAGCTGCCCCGGTGCTTTTCTGACCGGAAGAGGGTTGTGGCCCTATGTAGGCCCGATTTCTCTCTCCCCAACCAGAGCAGTCTCAGGTCCCGCGTGATTGGACTGGAGCAGAAGCTGTGTTCTACTCACCAGCAGTCCCAAAATCCTGCGGCGGGGTCGTGGGTAGCTGGCGGGTGTCAGGCAACCCTGCGCTCCCGCTACCCCGGCGCTGATCCGGCCGGATGTGGCCTGTGGCCCTACTCGGGCCGGTTTCTGCTTTCCTAACTAATGCAGTCTCAGGTCCCGCGCAATTGGATTGGAGCTGAAGCTGTGTTCCACTCACCAGCAGTCCCAAAATCCTGCTGCGGGCGTCGTGGGTAGCTGGCGGGTGTCAGGCAACCCTGCGCTCCTGCTACCCCGGCGCTGATCCAGCCAGATGAGGCCTGTGGCCCTACTCAGGCCGGTTTCTGCTTCCTTAACTAATGCAGTCTCAGGTCCCGCGCAATTGGATTGGAGCAGAAGCTGTGTTCCACTCACCAGCAGTCCCAAAATCCTGCGGTGGGGTCGTGGGTAGCTGGCGGGTGTCAGGCAACCCTGTGCTCCCGCTACCCCGGCGCTGATCCGGCTGGATGTGGCCTGTCCCTACCACTCTTTCTTTTCTCCCTGAACTGGTCTCTATTGTTTCTCTTGACAAACATACACACAAACACAAATGTGTGTGTGTCATTTTAAGTGTATAAAACCTGAGCACTTCAAATGAGAGAAAACATTCTTGTCCTTCTGAGAATGAAAATTCACTATATAAAGTTAGCTCCACTTTTAAACTCATTCTACTGCAAATCCTTGATATACATATACATTTCATTTCTTTATTCTTTTGTTGGCTAACACTGCTTCAATAAACTTTGGTGTAAATCTTTGGATATGCTGTTTTAGAGTCCTGATAGTTTTCCAGAAGTAGCAGAGCTGGGTCATGTTTTAGATGACTCTGTGTTTTACTTTGAGACACTTGCATACTGACTTGAATAGAAGTTGAACTCTCATTCCACCAGCTTATTGCATAAGTCCTTCCCTGTCCCCATCCACAGAATAATTTCTTTTTTAAATGACTGCCATTCTGACAGCATAAGGTGGGATTTCAGTGTACTTTTTACTTATACTTTTCTGGTGACTAGTGAGGTTGAACTTTTTTCCCTTGCAAGTTTATTGGCCATGTGTCTTTTAGGACTCCATTTTGAGAACTATTTTCTCACTTCCTGAAACCATTTATCGATTGGATTGTTGATTTCTTGTCATTTACTTTTTCTAATTCCTTGTGTATTGTAGGTATTAATCCTTTCAGGTGTGTAGTTAACACAGATTGTTGTGTTTTAACTTGATTAATTGTTCCATTTGCTTTGCAGAGCTTTTAGGCTTTATTACTTCCCACTTGTCAATTGCCTACATTGTTCCTGAGTTACTGGAGTCCTGTTAGGAAGCCCTTGCCTGTGCCCATGTATTGAGGCATTTCCTTAACAATGTTAGAAGGCCAGGTCTTACATTAAGATCTTCCATCCATTTGAATTGATTTTTGTTCAAAGTGAGAGACAGGGATCTAATTTTCTTTTAGTACATATGGATAACCAGTACTCCTAATACTGTCTGTTAATGAGGCTGTCTTTTCTCCAATACATAGTTTCATCATTTCTAGAAACTCATATAGCTGAAGATGTCTAGATTTATATACAGGTTTCTATTCTACTCCCAAATTTCTTGATTTAAAAACTTGTTTCATTTTATTCTTCTCTTGTTTTTCTCCATTCTTCATATTAGTTTCTGAATACATTGAAGGGATGTACTTTGAGTTATTGTTATAATATTAATTTTAGTTAGTAGGGAGTAATGATTAAATGTAGGCTCAAGAGTCTGATTACCCATTACTAAGGAGCCTTGGAACACCACAAAGGATAATCCAAATACCCTGTCTTTATTTCTTCATTCACAGAATGGAAATAATAGTACCCATGAAATGAGATAACATGTGCTAAGTGCTGTCTGTAATAATCTTAGTGTGGAGAAATGGCATTGCTTCTTTACACTAATAGAGAGGTCAGCCATTATTCAGGTCCACACTACACTATACTACTTAGGTTCATCACTTTTATTTATTTTAATTATGCATTTCTTTCAGGAGATCTTTATTACTGATTAAGGAAGCCTTTAATAAAGACTGAATGGAAGGTATTTGTGAATCCCTGAGTCCTTTATCAGTAAAGTCTGGGATAGGGGAGGCAGTGGTACAGTTGTGGAGATCTTCATTCCAGCTCATCTCTGAAGAACTCGGGCTTTTGACCAGTCACTTGAAGAAACAACTGGAACCTGGTGACAGCTCAATGGTTTAGAGAACTTGTTGCTTTTCTAGAGGAACATTTCTAACACCCACATCTGGTATTGTAAATCTAGACCAAAGGGATATAACATTTTCTTTTGCTTTCAGTGAGTACACACAAACAGACACACACACAGACACACACACACACACACACACACACACACACACACACACACACACACACGCTAAAATAAACTGATAAGAAGAAAGAGGAGGAGAAACACAGTCAGCAGATTCATAGAAATGAGATTTGAATTTAGGATTTATAATGTTAATTATCAACTAGGCAGGATCAAGAATCGCCTGGAATATAGTCTTCTAGGCACAAAAGTGAGGTTTTATGTTGGTTATTCTAATTCAAATGTGGAAACTAAGCTATGGTGAATAGTGCCACTCTTAGACTGAGTTCCTATTCTGTATAAGTGAGGAAGGGAGCTGAGCAGCAACAGGCACTCATTCCTCTTTGCTTTTTGACTATGGATGTGATGTTACCAACTGTGTTGAGCTCCTGCTAGTGTATGATTACAGTTTCTCTGTAATGTGTGACTGTAACATGTAACATGAACCATGAGCTGAAATAAACCCTTTCCTCAGTAAGTTGCTTTAATCAGTTGTTTTAGAAAAACTGAGATGGGGCTTTTTGAATTTAAAATTTATGATTTTCTTTTCTGTTTTGGCATAAATGAAATGGTTACAATGTGATCAAGATCCAGTGACACTGGAAAAGGACTGAAAAGGAGTCCTGCAATGTTCTAAGTGAGAAAAATATGCACAGAGTTTGGGGTATCATTTACTAGCAAGGGAAATAATAATAGATATGGTATTTCTCAGCCATAACATCTCATCATTATTGATATGAAATAACCTATTAACTAATATTTGCCTTTAAATGTTGGACTTCAGATTTATTCTGTGGGAACACTATCTAAGTCTGCTTTCCCCCTTTCTGTATTGTGGAAACATATTGTTTTTGTTCTTCACTATTATACAGGATCTTATGTATTCAAAGCTGGCCCCAACTTTGTTATCTAGTTAACTTGCCTTTGAAATTCTGAGGCACCTCAAAATTGAATTAATTGCCCAGTTTATAACGTGCTGAAAACAAACTGAAGGCTTTGTATCAACTAGGCAAGGGCTCTACCAATTGAGTTACACCCACTCCTTGTGTTGAGGCTGAATTTAACTATGTAGTGCTAGATGTTATGGAACTTACTCTGCAGGCCAGCTTTCCTCAGACTTTTACAGTTGTTCTGCTATTGTCTTCACAGTGCTGAGGTTACAGGTATGTAGCATTATGCTTGACCAGACCTATATTGGCTTAAATTCAAATATTTTATTAGTATATAGCATATCTATAATATATAACTATATATACATATGTAGCATTTCATTAGTAATATAGCATATCATTTAATACTCATAATAATGAACTGTCAATGCTGGTGAGGAGTGTCATGATGAGATAAAATTCTAACCATGTGCTCTTCTCCATCATGAGCCCTGTCAGAGTAGGTTCACTTACCTACATCTCAGTAAACTGGCCTCCAAAAACCTGAATAACTTGGATCTAGATAGGAAGCCATAGACAGAGTAAAGAAAAATAAGATGAGGGAGAAAATAAATAGATATACATTGCACTGTTATTTTTTTTTAATTTAATCCCTTGGAAGGATTTGAAGAAGAAATTGTACTCTGGTTTGTTATTTTCCCAATCCCTGGGTTTCTTCATGTCTTTTTAACAAGGGCTTCCTGACCCTTCCCTTATGGTGTTTACCTCTTTTCTGTTTGGAAAACACAGTAAATCATAGTGGTCCTATGCCACCCAGGAACCAGTCCTTTTCCACATCTCATGCTTACTCTAATCTAAAAAGACAGAAAAGAAAAGGCTTCTTTCTGTATTTGAAGTGTGGTCAAGATTTTCTGGCAGTATTCAGTGTCTGCTCACATTACAGTAGGGAGTGCTGAGAGATGCAAAAGGGCATTTGTCAAATCAAAAAATGCTATTCAGCTGAGACTCTCATTTCTAGCTTTCTACTGTGCTGTTACCTAAGAATAATTATGCAGAAGCACTGTTTATATCCTGTGTTGACCTGGCTAGAGGAAGAAGATTCCGGGAATAAACAGTAGCTAAGCAGCACAGAGCCTGCAGTCTGTTTAAATAGTGCTCTGTAAATGTCTAAAGGTAGCTTGCCTAAATCCCAGGATCTTTCTTCACAGCTGCCAAGCACCTCTCTATATTATCAGACTATAGGAGGGAGACTGGGATTTGCTTTCTAAAAATGTCACACTCATGCCTCCCTTATCTTTTCCTGTGATGACTTTCTTGGTAATTTATGGCTCTTTGAATATTGCTGAGCCTTTAGTTTTCTTTCATCACCATGTAAGACACAAATGAGAGTATTGTTTGTTTATATAAATTATATAAAGGTATAAAAATACAATGATATCACTCAAATAAAAATCTCATTTTTCTTTCTCATCAATTACTATGGCTCTGTAGTCCACAGAGTACTATTAATTTGAATCTCAGTTTCTTATATTCTAATTGAAATCATATCTGATGTGTGTGTGTGTGTGTGTGTGTGTGTGTATGTGTGTGTGTGTGTGTGTGTGTGTGTGTGTGTGTGTGTGTGCATGCATGTGTTTGTCCCTAAAAGACTATTATTTTTCAGGTATTTCCAATTGGCTTTGTACTTTGAGAAGGTATAGGTATCAACTTATTACTTGTCTAAGAAAATGTATTTCAAATCTAAATTAAAAATATATTTGTATGTTTTCTTTTGTATGTGGATGTTCCTTTAAGCCATCGATAGGCATGATACAATCTATAAAAACCTTAGAAATTATGTACAGAGTAAGGAACCAGTGGGAAGGTAAGGATTATGAAGGAAGTGAAAATGAAATATACAATTAAGGAGAGAAAGGGAGAAGATAGAGTTAGAATATTAAATGTGCAGGGCAATGAAAGAGAGGTATACAAGACAGAATAAGAAGGACAACTAACTCTAAAGCCACATGAGGATCATATAAAAATCTTCAGTTCTAGAAGCTTATTAAAGTATAACGATATATAAAAGAAAGTCAATTGGAGTCACCAAATAACTGGCAATTCCCCAACTACACACATTTCTCCACCAAGTGTAACTTCTAGTATGAGGAGAGTTTTGTATTTAGTTGAGTAGTTGGTGGAAGAGGTCCAATAAAACCTACCAAAAATACTCAGGCTATTGCCAAGTCTATTGAATGCTTTCTATAAATTGATGGCTAGGCCCTTTTTCTGAAGACAACACTTGCATACCTTAGTGAACATGGAGAAGTTGAACTTGTGCCTAACTAGAGCCTTCACAAATACTGAGTGTTGTTCATGGTACTCGAAGGTATTCTGCATACTACCACAAGAGAAATGTAATCACCAGCCAAGGTGCAAACACTATGATCTACAATAGTGGTCTTCATGGCATGTTGGTATAATAGTGATACAAAGGATATGGAATGAACCAACCCTACCTTGAGATTTTTGGGACATTAATTACTAAATGGATGACTTCTTAAAACAGAGACACAATGAAAGTAACAGAAGTTATGAACCAAACTGATTTAACAGATATCTATAGCACATTTCATATCCCATAAAAGAATATACCTTCTCAGAACCTCATAGAAACTTCTCTGAAATTGTACATATAATCAAACACAAAACAAGCCTCAACAGATACAAGATTATTGAAATAATCCCATGCATACTATCAGATTACCATGGACTAAGGCTGAACTTCAATAAAAACAAAAACAACAGAAAGCACACATACTAATGGAAACTAAATTACTCTCTACTCAGTAATAACTTGGTCAGGGAAGAGATAAAGAAGGGAATAAAAGACTTTCTAGAATTTAATGAAAATTAAGGCACAGCATATGAGACAAACATATGGGACACAAGGAAAGCAGTGTTAAGAGGAAAATTCATAACAATAAGTGTCTTCATAAAGAAATTGGAGAGATACTATTCTGTCAACTTAACAGCACATCTGAAACTTCAAGAATAAAAATAAACAAATACACCCAAGAGGAGTATATGGGAGCAAACAGCCAAACTCATGGCTGAAATCAATCAATTAGAAACAAAGGGAACAATACAAAAAAAAAATGAACAAAACCAAGAGCTGGTACTTTTAGAAAATCCACAAAGTAGATAAACACTTAGCCAAACTAACTAAAAAGCACAGAGACAGTATCAAATTAACCAAATAAGAAAGAAAAGGGAGACATAACAACAGACACTGAGGAAATTTAAAAAAAAAACAAAAACAAAAACACAAAACCTCAGCTCTTACTACAAAAGCCTATATTTTACAAAATTGGAAATGGATCATTTTCTAGGCAGAAACCAAGATCAAGATCAGGAAAACCATCTAAAAATCTCCATAAATCCTAAGGAAATAGAATCATTGTAAAACTCCCAAACAACAACAACAACAACAAAAACCAAAACAAACAAACAAATGAAAAGCCCAGGATCAGGTTGTTTTACTCCAGAATTCTACTAGAACTTCAAAGATGAGCTAATACCAATACTCCATAAAGTATTCCACAAAACAGAAATAGAAGAAACCCTCCCCAATCCATTCTATGAAGCACAGTTACTCTGATAACTAACCTGTACAAAGACCCAACAAAGAAAGAAAACTTCAGAACAATTTGACATGTGAATATTCATGTAAAAATACTCCCTAAAATTTTCATAAATTCAATGCACGGGCACATCAAAAACATCATTCACCACTATCAAGTAGGCTTCATTCTAGGGATGCAGGGATGGTTCAATACATGAAAATCCATCAACTAATCCACCAGACAAATAAACTCAAAGAAAAAAAAATCACATAATCATCTCATTAGATGCTGAAAAAGCCACAGAGAAAATATGCCTGTTTATTTTAAAAGTCTTGAAAAGATTAGGAATTCATAGCACATACATAGACATAATGAAAGCAATATCCAGCACACCAATAACCAACATCAAGTTAAATGGAGAGAAACTTGAAGCAATCCAACTAAAATCAGGAACAATAGGCTGATCAGTCTCCCCTGTTTATTCAATATAGCACTCAAAGTTCTACCTAGAGCAATTAGGCAACAAAAGGAGATCAAAGGATGCAAATTGGAAAGGAAGAAGATCAAGTATCACCATTTGTGGATGAAATGATAGTATACATAAGCGACCTCAAAAATTCTACCAGAGAACTCCTCCAGCTGATAAACAACTTCAACAAAGTGGCTAGACATAAAGTGAACACAAACAAATCAGTAGCCTTCCTTTACACAAATGACAAATGGGTAAAGAAAGAAATTAGGAAAACAACACCCTTCACAATAGCCACAAATAATATAAAATATCTTCGTGTTACTCTATCCAAGTAAGTGAAATATCTAAATGACAAGAACTTCAAGTCTCTGATGAAAGAAATCAAAGAAGACCTCAGAAAGTAGAAAGATATCCCGTGCTCATGCGTTGGTAGAATTAATAGTAAAAAATGTCCACCTTCCCAAAAGTAATCCATAGATTCAATGCAATCACTACTAAAATTGCATGACAATTTTTCACAGATATGAAAAGAGAAATTCTCAACTTCATATGGAATAACAGAAAAAAAAAACCCAGGATAGACAAATCAATTTTCAACAATAAAAGAAAATCTGGGGGAATCACCATGCAAGGCCTCAAGCAGAGAAATTGTCATAAAAACCTCATTGTATTGGTATAGAGACAGACAGATAGATCAATGGAAGAGAATGAAAGACCCATAAATAAACCCACACATCTATGGTCACTTGGTCTTTGAGAAAGAAGCCAAAATCATCCAGTGGAAGAAGAAAGCATTTTCAAGAAATGATGCTGGTTTAACTGGATGTCTTCCTGTAGAAAAATGAAAATTGATCCAAATTTATCATCTTCCACAAAGCATGAGTCCAAGTGGATCAAGGACCGTCACATAAAACCAGACACACAGAATCTAATAAAAGAGAAAGTGGGAAAGAGCCTGAACACATTGGCAAAGGAGAAAATTTCCTAAACAGATCACCAATGGATCAAGTTCTGAGATCAACTATTGACAAATGGAACCTCATGAAACAGAAAAGCTTCTGTAAGGCAAATGACACTGTCAATAGGACAAAATGGCAACCTACAGATTGGGAAAAGATTTTTAACAACTCTACATCTGATAGAGGGCTAATATACAATATATACTAAGAACTCAAGACATTAGACTTCAGAAAACCAAATAACCCAATTTAAAAATGTGGTACAGAGCTAAACAAAGAATTCTCAACTAAGCACTCTTGAATGGCAGAGAAGTACCTAAAGAAATGTTCAACATCCTTAGTCATCAGGGACATGCAAAGTCAAAATTACCCTGAAATTTCACCTTGTACCAATCAGAATGGCTAAGACAAAAAACAACAAACAAACAACAACAACAACAATAAAAAAACCTTAGGTGACAGCAGATGCTGCTAAGGATGTGGAGAGAAAGAGGAACATTCCTCCATCACTGGTGGGTCTATACGCTGTTACAACCACATTGGAAATCAATTTGGTGGTTCATCAGATATTTGGAAATAGTTCTACATCAAGACCCAGCTATACCATTCCTCGTCATATACACCAAAGTTCCTCTGCCATATCACATAGACATATGTTCCATTATCTTCATAAGCTGCCGTATTTATAATAACCAATAGAAGAATGGCTGCAGAAAATGTGGTACATTTACAGAATAGAATACTACTGATCTATTAAAAAAGGAGGGCTTCACGAAATTTGTAGGCAAATGGATGGAAGTAGAAAATATGATCTTTTTTCCCCTTTTTAAAAAAAGATATTTTCTGTATTTACATTTCAAATGTTATCCTCTTTCCTAGTTTCCCCTCTGAAAATCTGCTATCCTCATCCCTCTCCCCGTGCTCCCCAAGCCACACACTCCTGCTTCCTGGCCCTGGCATTCCCCTATACTGGGGCATAGAGCCTTCACAGGACCAAGGGCCTCTCCTCCCATTGATGATTGACTCGGCCATCCTCTGTTACATATGCATCTAGAGGCACAAATCTCTCCGTGTTTTCTTTGATTGGTGGTTTAGTCCCAGGGAGCTCTGGGTGTACTGTATGAATATTGTTGTTCCTCCTAGGGGGCTGGAAACCCCTTCAGCTCTTTAGGTACTTTCTCTATCTCCTTCATTGGGAACCCTCTGCTCCTTCTAATGGATGACTGTTAGCATCCACTTCTGTATTAGTCAAGCACTGGCAAAGCCTCTCAGGAGACAGCTATATCAGGTTCCTGTCAGCAAGCTCTTGTTGGCATCTGCAATAGTATCTGGGTTTGGTGGTTGTTGATTTTCTCAAAGAACCAGCTCCTGGTTTGTTGATTCTATGTATAGTTCTTTTTGTTTCTACTTGGTTGATTTCATCCCTGAGTTTATTTCCTACCATGTACTCCTCCTTGGTGAATTTGCATTGTTTTGTTCTAGAGCTTTTATGTGTGATGTCAACCTGCTCATGAATGCTCTCTGTAGATTCTTTTTGTAGGCCTGCTTTCATTGTGTCCCATCATTTTGGATATGTTGTGGCTTCATTATCATTAAACTCTAAAAAGTGTTTAATTTCTTTCTTTATTTCTTCCTTGACCAAGTTATCATTGAGTAGCGTACTGTCCAAGCTTCCATGTGTATGTGGCCTTTCTGTTATGTATGTTGGTATTAAAGATCAGCCTTAGTCCATAATGATCTGATAGGATGAATGGGATTATTTTAATATTCTTTTATCTGTTGAGCCCTGTTTTGTGACCAATTATATGTTAAAATTTGAAGTGCTGAGAAGAAGTTGTATCATTCTTTTTTAGGATAAAAGATTCTACAGATATCAGTTAAATCCATTTGTTTCATAACATCTGTTAGTTTCACTGTGTCTCTGTTTATTTTCTGTTTTCATGATGTTTTCATTGATGAGTATGGTACTGAAGTCTTCCACTATTATTGTTTGTGTTGAAATGTGTACTTTGAGCTTTACTAAAGTTTCTCCAATGAATGGAGCATAGGTGTTCAGAATTGAGGGTTCATCTGGGCAAATTTTATCTTGAATGAGTATGAAGTATCTTTCCTTATCTTTTTCGATAATTTTAGGTTTAAAATTGATTTTATTTGATATTAGAATTGCTACTCCAGCTTATTTCTTGGAACCATTTGCTTGGAGAATTGTTTTCCAGTGTTTTACTCTGAGGTAGTATCTGTCTTTGTCAATGAGGTGGATTTCATGTATGCAGTAAATTGTAGAGACCTATTTACATAACCAGTCTCTTAGTCTGTTTATTTTTATTTGGGGAATTGAGTACATTGATATTAAAAAAATATAAAGGAAAATCCTTGTTGCTTCCTGTTATTTTTGTTGTTAGAGTTTGAATTTTGTTCATGTGGCTATCTTCTTTTAGGTTTGTTGAGAGATTACTTTCTTGCTGTTTCTAGAGTGTAGTTTCCCTCCTTGTGTTGGAGTTTTCCATTTTCTATCCTTTGAAGGCCTGGGCTCGTGGAAAGATATTGTGTGAGTTTGGTTTTGATATGGAATTCTTTGGTTTCTCCATCTATGGAAATTGAGTTTTGTTGCGTATATTAGCCTGGACAGGCACTTCTGTTCTCTTAGGGTCTTATGACATCTGCCTAGGATCTTCTGCCTTTCATAGTCTCTGGGGAGAAGTCAGGTGTAATTCTGATAGGTCTGCCTTTATATGTTAGTTGACCGTTTTTTCCTTACACCTTTCTTTTTTTTTTTTTGGTTTTTCGAGACAGGGTTTCTCTGTGTAGCCCTGGCTGTCCTGGCACTCACTTTGTAGACCAGGCTGGCCTCAAACTCAGAAATCCGCCTGCCTCTGCCACCCGAGTGCTGGGATTAAAGGCGTGCACCACAGATTTTAATATTCTTTCTTTGTTTAGTGCATTTTTTGTTATGATTATTATTTGTCGGGAGAAATTTCTTTTCTGGTCCAAACTATTTGGAGTTCTGTAGGCTTCTTGCATGTTCATGGGCATCTCTTTCTTTAGGTTAGGGAAGCTTTCTTCTATAATTTTGTTGAAGATATTTACTGGCCCTTTAAGTTTGAAATCTTCTGTTTCATCTATACCTATTATCCTTAGGATTGGTCTTCTCATTGTGTCTTGGATTTCCTGGATGTTTCGGGTTAGTATCTTTTTGCATTTCACGGTTTCTTTGTTGTATCAATGTTTTCTATAGTAGCTTCTGTACCTAAGATATTCTCTTCTATCTCTTATATTCTGTTGTTGATGCTTGCATCTATGACTGCTGACTTCTTTTGTAACCTTCCTTCTGCCTGAAGCTGGCTGAGCCAGACATTGACCTTTCTGCCACTAAGGAGATTACCTAGGGTGGAGCCTTCCTTCCTAGATCACTCTATTGTTCAGCCACTGTTGCTGTTCCTCTTCAAGATACTGCTACCTGCTGGGAGGCCAACTAGCTATTCCTGAGGCCACACCCTATCCTGCATGTCATCAACTGCAGCTGGTTCCAGGCTCCAAGAATGAATTGGAGGGAATGGGGTCTCTCCCCCCTCCTTTATAAGTGCTTTCACCATTAAACATTGGAGCCTTGATCAGAACATTGTCTTGGCTCCATTTCTCTCTCGTCTGCCTAGTTTCCCTCTCTTTCAGCCCCAGTTTTCCTCCCAGATGAAACCCAGTTCATGTCAGCTGCTGGCCGGTTCGCAACATTCTTTCCTAGGTTTTCCATTTCCAGAGTTGTTACCCTTTGTGACTTCTTTATTGTTTCTACTTACATTTTTGAGATTATGAATGGTTTTGTTCAATTCTTTCACCTGTTTGGATTTGTTCTCCCATATTTCCTTAAGCAAGTTATTTGTGTCCTTCTTATAGTTCTCCATCTTTATCACGAGAATGACTTTAGATCCATATCTTTCTTTTCTGGTGTGATTGTGTATCTAATACTTGCTATGGTGGGGGAGCTGGGTTCTGATGATGCCCAGTAACCTTGCTTTCTGTTGCTTCTGTTCTTATGCATGCCTCCTGCCATCTGATTATATCAAGTGCGTCTTGCCCAGGATATATCTGATTGGAACCTCTCTCCCTGTAATTCCATTTGAGTCAGAACATCTCAGAGTTCAGGTTTCTTTGTGGTCCTCTGATTCTAGGATCCTGTGATGTTGAGATTCTGGGTGTGTCACAGTTCTTGGCAGTCAAGTTTCCTCTGAGAAGCGGAGATCCTGGTGTGACCAAGCTCCTGGGATTCTGGGATCCTAAGATCCTGGGTATGTTAGAGCACCTGGAAGTGGTACCTCCTCTGAGGCTGTCTGCTGAATTGGAAACCAAGGTAGACCAGCACTGACCAGAAGGAATCTGAACCACTGGTCAGGTGGGGTTCCTGTGCCCATGTTCCAGCTGGCCTCAGGCATGCCCAGTTCTATTGGAATAGAAGTTGTTTTCCACTCACCAGTGATCATATGATCCCGGGCATGCTAGGGTGCCTGGGGGCTGAAGAGTCCTCCTGGGACTGTGGGACTGGCTACTGGGTTTGGGCTAAAGCGGCCTGGCACTGTCTCCCAGAAAATATGATCTTGAGTGAGGTAACCCAGACCAAATGTACATACATGGTATGTACTCATTGGTAATTGAACTAAAACTCAAATTATCCATGATACAATTCACAGACTATTAGAAACTTAACAAAAAGGAGGCCAAAGTTTGGATGCTTTAATCCCACTTAGAAGATGGGACAAAATGATCATGGGAGGCAGAGGGAAGGTTGAACCTTGGTAGGAGAGAGGAGGGACAGCGAATGAGGACAGGGAGAATCAGGTATGAGAAGAGTCAGGAGAGAAATCCAGAGGATCAAGAGAATGAATAGTTATATGTAATGGTTAGAGGAGGGGGCTGGGGGCTGGGATCCACAATAAAGTCCCAGACTCCAGGGATATGACAGGATCCCAGGAACCAATGGGGATGGCATTAGCTGAAATTCCCACCAACAGGGACATAGAACCTGAAGATATGACCTCCAATAGATAATAGATAGACATTGCCCCCCAGTTGAATTTTCTACTCATAATGCTTATCGTTTAAAGGAAATGTGGAAACAAAAATGGAGCAGAATCTGAATGAAAGGCCATCCAGAGACTGTCCTAACTTGGTATCCATCCCAAGGGTGGGCACCAAACCCTGACACTATTCTTGATGCTATGTTGTACTTGCAGACAGTAACCTAGTATAGCTGTCCTCTGAGAGTCGCTACCATGACTGAGATAAGTGCAGACACTCACAGCCAACCATTGGACTGAAGTCTGGGTTCCCAATGGAAGATTTAGGGGAAGTATTGAAGGAGCTGAAGGGGATGTCAACCCCACAGGAAGTCCAACAGTTTCAACTAACCTGGAACCCTGGGAGCTCCCAGAGACTAAGCTACCAAGCATAGAGAATACATGGGCTGGTCCAAGACCCCCAGCACATGTATAGTAAAGTACTGCCTTGTCTGGCCTCAGTGGGATAGGATGAACCTAATCCTGTGGAGACTTGAAGTCCCAGAAGGGGAATGCCCAGGATAAGTGTGGCGTGGTATGGAGGTAGGCGGGTGGGCAATCACACTCTCAGAGGCAAAGGTGTTGTGGGATGTGGTGAAGAACTCTGGAAGGGGAACCTGGATGTTAGGCAACATTTGGAATGTAAATAAATAAAATAATTAAAGTGAAAATAACCAAAAGAAAGAAAAGAGTGATTCAAAACATGAAAGTATCTTGCTTGAATGTTTCTATTTCTGGATAGGTTATGTAGAAGTGTTTCATTTCTCTTACTCCATCAAGGTTTTTTCTGTCTGAAAGTTATTTGTTTCAGGGTTTTATTAAAAAATATTGAAGAGTACTTCATAATAAACACTCCCTAAATGTCTGTAAGGATTTTTGGGAGTCAGTAAAAGTACTAATTTCCTGGCTAACAAATTGAATGTAGAGGAAGTTCTACATTGCCAAAGGCTTCACAAGGGTTTGCTTCAGCTAACTATCATGAGAAAAGCATCTCTAACTAGTCGCAGAGTCTACATCTTTCTTGGTAATGTGCTTTTTCATTTCTTTATTTACAACTTTTCTAATCTTCAGACATACAAGATATCACACACCTTTTATTAATTTGTCCACTTTTCAATTTTTCAATTTTTTCTGAGTGTACCTATATTGACTTCATACAAGGTTTCAGAGGTCTGCATTTGGAGCTAAGTGTATGCTATCCCCTGTGGATATGATTCCTGTTTCAGACCTGTTTCACAGCAAACCTTAGATCATTAACAGAATCTAGGTTTAGAACTAACTTATGAATAATAATATGATAATGGGTACCTGTTGCAGCAGCAATGTAAATTCTTTTAGTGTTATCAAGTAATATATGAATAAGGTGTAGTTCATTACTAATACCTTTTATTATGCGATTAAAGCATGACTAAAAAGAATGTACATTCAGTAACTTTTAGAAGGAAGGAAAATCCACTTGGATATTGATACAACATTTGGTATATAATCTAAAAACTCTTGTCAGGAAACTAATAAAATTTGATTTACTTTTCTAGACAAACATCTATAGCAGTAAGTGCTTCCTGGATTATGTGCCTGTATTTCCTCATGGCCATTTGAAATGAGCCTTTGGTGAAACAATATATTTGTGCTCTGCTATGGAAAAGCCACATTTGCTCCAGGAGTTCTAAAATGGCTGTTCTTTCTTTCTCTCAGGTAGGTAAAATTATTGTTTTATCAAATCCATGATCATAGCAAATATATTTCTTTATTAAAAAAAGCAGTATTTTCTGTGGTTGAACATATCTCAACAGTCTATTAATGAGTCATAGAGACCATGGAAGAAGTTTTAAAACTTTTTGGTAAAGTACACATGGTAGAAAGAGGGTATAATCATGACATGCAAAGAGAAAATTAGTATCTGCTCAATGATTGGCTTTAAAATACACGAGGCAGGGGCAGGAGAGTTGCTTCAAAATGCTTAAGAGCACTTAACTGTTTTTCCAGACGAAGAGTTTGGTTCTGAAGACCCATGTGTAGGCAGCTTATAACCACTTGTAACTTCATCTCTATAGGATCCAATGCCACTTTCTGTCATCTGCTGCATACATTAGAGTTAACTTGTCTTTTGATCCCGCCCCCTCCAACACACACACACACACACACACACACACACACACACACACACACACACACACACACACCATACCACACACACACCATACCACACAAAATAATAATTGAAATAAAACTGAAATGGAAGTTTCTGGTTGTGTCATATGATACAGACTTGCATATTGTTTTGCTGAGGTATACCTGTGGGAGGAAATGTGATGTTTGGAGAGAGTATAAATAGGACTCAATGGACAGTGACAGGGTGCTTGAATAACTAGGTGTGCAACACTTCCTTGGTCTCATGGCTTCACTTATCTCCATTTTGTTGAGAGAGGCATGGCAGAAAACTCATGGCATTCTGGTTGACCCTGTTTTTTCTGACTGACTCACGCTGATTTGGTGGAGGCCTGGCTGTTTCTGCTGAATCATGACATGGCTGCTAATTCCTATTTGATTTGATACCCTGATACTGCTAATCTTGACTGCTGGTATCCTATAATCAGAGATTCAGCAGAGACTGGACTAATTCTAAACACATGCACACTCCATTGTCCTATCTACCACCTTTTCTTTGGATGCTGGGCTACAGGTGGGGGTGGGGGACGGAGTGTGTGCAAGCATTTAAAAATAAGTTTTTGTTTGTTTGTTTTTTTGTTTTTGTTTTTAAACAAAGTTTAAAAACTCATTGAAGGAACTGGAAATGTTAACACTCAAAAACATGTACTCAAAAGGGCCAATATATATATATATATATACTCATTAGGAAAGCAGTTTAAATGTGCTTTATAAATGCAAAACTGCTTCATTAACAATGGAAAAGGTAGGTATATTGAAACTTCATTGGTCAGAATTTACTTGCATGTTTCTAAGCAACAGGTATTTGGATTGCTATCAGTGTCCTGCAAGCTAATATCTATCCCTAATGAATTAAAAAATAAGTAAAGACAGGAAAAGTCAAAGGCTCCTTAGCATCTGATAGCTTTTGATATGTTCTAAACAATATGTCATTCTCCACTGAGATCCCCCATACTCTTTGCTGTATTTGATTAGATGACACAGTTTTCTACTAGAATGACTCCTTATTTTGATTTTGGTCCTTTCAATTTTAGGAAAGAGATCACACTCTTTTCATATCATTTCCCTCTTTCCAAGTTCAGCTGAGACATACACCAGCTATAAATGTGTTTTGGAGAAGAACATATCTCAAAATTTGAAAATAACCCCGAAGAACATCTAAACCTCATAATATTCAACTTGTTTCTTGAACCTGTTGCAGAATGAGATAAAACTGGATGTATAGGATTAGACATCCTAAAAAATACTTGAGGAAGAATAAAATTTGAATCTTATTGCTAAAACTCTATCAGTATCTTTATATGTTACAGATTTTAGAATAGCTAATAGAATTACGTTAAACTAGACTATTATGGTTACAAATTTGATAGACAAGTCCTATGAAAACTGAGCTAAAGTTTATAGTCACATGCTTCAAACTTAATAACTTTGTTAATACATTGCTGATGAATTATCATTTACTCACTGGAACTCTATAATGGCAGGAAATTAATTAATTTTGGTTCTCTATTGTTTCTTCCAAGTTTTGAATAGCATCTGCAGCCAAGTATATATGCAATATCAATTTATCCAGTGAAAATTTAAGAATGACCTTTTAATCATTCATTGACACTCTCACTGGATATGAAGAACTCCAAATATATTGACCCTGTTCTTCTCTATATTTTACAACATGCAACAACCTTTCATTACATCTTCTTCTCAAGGGATTTTGTCTTTGATGAAAGAGTTTCACTATAGAAATTGTGAGGAAATGAGTTTGACTATCCCTTGATCGCACCCTGTAGGTATATGTTTTTTGAGTACCTGCATACCTTAACTTTTGGTCTAGTGGGATCTTCCCAAGTGGAATATATATTATATTTATATTTATATAACCAAGATATGTAAATATTGGGGAGAACACTGAAATAGACCATTGACTTCAATAGCTATCATTCCTCAGGTTGGCTCAGCTGTTCTTTAGTTTCTGAGTCTGATCAGAGATTCCTTGTCTGTTCTGGCAAGGTGGAACTAGTTAGGGAACCCAGAATTGTGGCTAGGTACTTTTAAATCATTACTTTAAAAATTATTCACTTTACATCCAACTCACTGCTCCCTCCCAATCACTATCCTTCTCCCCTCCTCTTCTCCTCTGAAAAAGTGGAGGCCATCCCCTGAGTACAACCCAACCCTGTTACATCAAGTTATCTATGAGGTTAGGTGTGTCCTCTTCCACTGAGGTCAAACAAGGCAGTACAGATAGAAGACATATCCCACAGACAGGCCACAGCTTTTGGAAAAGCCTCCACTACAGTTGTTTGAGACCCACAAGAAGAACAATCTGCATATTTGTTATATAAATGCATGGTGTGGGTGTGGTTGTGGGTGTCAAGCCCATGCATGCTCTTTGGTTGGTGTTTCAGTCTTTGATAGCCCCTAAGGGTCCATGTTAGTTGACTCTGTTAGTCTTCCTGTGGGGTTTCCTATTCTCTTCAGGGTCCTCAGTACTTCTCTCAACTATTCCATAAAAGTCAAGAAGCTCCACCCATTGTGTGGCTGTGGGATCTGCATTTGTCTGAGTTAACTGCTGGGTTGAGCCTCTCAGAGGACAACTATTCTAGACTTCTGTCTGAAAGTATAACAGAATATCATCATTAATAGTGTCTAGGATTGGTGCTTGCTCATGAGATGGGTCTTAAATTTGGCCACTTATTGCTTGGCCATTTCCTCAGTCTCTGCTCCATTCCCCATCTCTGCATGTTGTAGACAGGGTAAATTTGGGTTGTAAAGTTTTGTGAGTGGGTTGATGCTACACACTCTGGTCGAGTCAGCTTGACAGGCCGAGAGTCTTGGAAGCTACTCACGAGGCAAAGAGTTTCACAAAACTCACCTCCTGGAGTCTGGCATCCTCTCTAACCCATACATTAATATTCGATTCCTGTGTTAGTCTGGTGTATGGATCCACGTGCTCTCTTTTAGTATTATCCTATTATAAGTGCCTTTTAATATTGAATTCTGACATAACCAAACCTTCACCAGTGTTCCAATGTCCTAGAAAGTCCTTGAGCTGACCATGGGCTTGGAATTCAGGAAGAATGTTGCCTATTCAGTGACATTCAGAATTGCCTCTGGCATTATACTATCACTTTGAATAAAAGCTAGGTCACTGCCCTACACAGGAATTTACCATCTTCTAGGAAGAAGGAAGTTTGAGACCTAAAGAGGAACCAGAATAGATACTTAGAATTATAGATAGCTGAGTTACACCCATACACACGTATTTACAATGGCCTAAGGGAAAGGTGGACTATACAATAGACTAAAAGAGGAACTATGGCAAGGGCATGAAGCCCTTGACCCTGGCTTCTAAGATTAAGTAAATCTTAGGTGGAGCTCTTGTTGATCCCAGTTTTTAACAATGAATTCTATCCCAGGTGTTTCCTGTTAGACCTTCTGTGTTTGCATTCCTCTGTTTTATGTAAGAATCCAGTAACCTCTTTGTACCTTGCTGGTGTGTCACCCAACTTCCTTATTTTCTTCTGTATAAAAAGTTTGATGCTTGATTTGACAAATTACATTCAGATTCTACACAACCTCTCCTGTGTGCATCTGTCTGTCATTCCATCCGATGCTTTGCCCACCCATGACTAGAGACCTGCTCCACACAGACAAAGGGGCCCAGAGGGTCTGCGGCAGTTTGACATCTCTATGGCTTCACTGGGGTCCTGCCAGGCGAAAGGAGGTAGCCTCTTAAGGTTCCATATACCCAGTGCTGTGAGTTACAGCTAATATCATCCTCCATTCATTCTTGGGAACCTCCCCTATCTCAGGTCTCTGTCAAATCCTGAAGATGAACCTTCTCTCCCACACCCACATATACCAGTTGCAAATTTTCATTCATTTACATGGCCATATGGCTATATCTCCTGTCCCCCCGCCCCATACCTGATCCTCAAACTCTATTCTCCACCCCATTCCCTCTCTTACCCAGTTTTCTCCCTCCATTTGCCTCCTATGACCATTTTATTCCCCCTTTTAAGAGATAGTCAAGCATCCTCACTTGGACCTTCTTCCTGTTTAGTTTCTTTGGGTCTGTATGGTATATCATTGGGTATCTTGTATTTTGTGGCTAATGTGCACTTATAAGTGAGAACATACCATAAGAATAATTTTGGATTGGGTTATGTTAGTCAGGATGATATTCTCAAGTTCTCTCCATTTCCATGCAAAGTTCACGATGTCTTTGTTTTTGATGGCTGAATAATATTTCATTGTGTAGATATTCCACATTTTCTTTACCCATTCTCCAATTGAGGGACAGATAGCTTGTTTCCAATTTCTGACTATTATGAATAAAGCTGCTATGAACATTGTGGAACAAGTGTCTTTGTGGGATGAAGGATTTATAATCAACTTTTGTAGTCTGAACAAAATCCTCTGCCCTCTGTTCCCCATCTATAGGTTCATGTGTTTGAATACTTACTTTTCCTAGATTATGGTATTGCTTGGAATTGTGGAACCTTTAGTAGATGTGACCATGCAGAGGAAGTGGGTCATGGGGATTGAGGAGGTTGCTTTGGGTTTTCTTAGCTTAGCCTTACTTCCTTTATGCTTTCAGCTTCCAATTTCAGGTACAATGTGACTAGTCATTTCATACTCTTGTAATTGGTTTTTATATTCATTTTCACTTACCAATATGCATGTCTGCCAATATATTGTATATGTGCAGTGCCTGAGAAAGCCAGAATAGAGTCTTTGGAACTTGGGTTATAAATTGTGAGACACCAGAGATAGGTGCAGGGAAGCAAATCTGAAGCCTCTGAAAAAGGAGGAAGTGCTCTTAATCACTGAGCCATCTCTCCAATCACTTGTTTCAGTCGCTTGCTGCCACTCCTGTAATCCATTTTACACCATGATGGTACTTGATATCAGCAATGAGTAAAGTACCTATATATCACCTGTGTGATAATGAAAGCATAAAGATTGTCATAGCACAGTGCCAGAATTTGTATAGGCTTTGAGGTCTGTCTGAGTAGATGTTACTTTTGCCTGATAGGACTAGGCCAAATATGTATTTGTACAAGTGAGAATAGTGCTAGACTTCTCCTGTGTTTATAGAATAAGCAAAGGAAAAAAACTTGGATTTACGGTTTTGCTTCACATTATGCTTCTTGCCTTCTGGGCTTTTGTGCAAGGAAGAATCACACAGCAACACTGATAGATGAACCAGCAAATCAGGCAGATTCAGAAGCTGATTGGAGAATGTTTTGTAGGACTCAGACCCTCCCCTGGTGCATCATGATGCCATGGACAAATGGAGGAAAGTGTTCTCTGGGCCTTCTACCCTCTTTTGGCACAAAGACCACAAATATGTGCTACCTTCCCCAACGCCAATCTTCAGACCTTTATATTGTAGGGTAGCCTGGCATTTTTTCTTCTACATTAAAAAAGAAATCCTCCTATGCCCTTAACATTTGATATTTTTCTCTCCCAGAATTTTCTGTTCCTAAAATATCTCCACTTCTAGCACTCCTGCTTTTTCTTTCACTTTTGAACCCAGTATGTTCTTCTGAAGTAATTTTCCTCCTTCTCATTAACATGGCTCCAATGCACACACTTTTCAGCCTTATTGTGCGATCTACATAAATTACTGAGGTTATTTTAGCCTTCTATCTCAGGCCTCCTTTAACATCCAGGCTTCAGAGGGTTTGGGCTCCTTGCCATTATCCCTGATTAGTCCTGCAATTCTTTTGTTTGGTAATGACCTGGCAAGAAAATAATTTTTTTAATGTTACTTCCACCTAATTTAATTCTTTTCAGCAAAGGGCCAGTATGCTGGGATCAGAATGCTGGTCTGACTTCCCTTGATTGTCTCTTTCTATAGCCCACTAATGTGACCTGAATATATAAGATAATGTATGAGGAGCTTGAATTTAAAAAAGACTTACACACTTACTCAACTTTTAAAATCTAGGCTTGGTCCAGATTTTGTTGATTTAAGTTCTGTGAGTTGTCATTCAGGTGAAGAATAATTCCTGAACATGTAGAAGCTAAACAACTACTTTTAAAGTTTAATTTTTACTCTGACAGGTCATTGTTCCAATATATTATCTTTATAGTTTAACTCTGTTCTTTGGGGGAATTTTAAATGAATATAAAAATGGTATATTTAACTGCTATCTAATTATCACCTAGAATTTTTTCTTTTTTTTTATTAGATATTTTCTATATTTACATTTCAAATGCTATCCCGAAAATTCCCTATACCCTCACCCCTTCCTGCTCCCCTACTCACCCACACCCACTTCTTGGCCCTAGAACTCCCCTGTACTGGGGCATATAAAGTTTGCAATGAATTTGTGAAATACCTAAGTAGTACTCAATTGTGTAAATGTACCACATTTTCAGTATTCATTCATCTGTTGAAAGACATCTGGTTTCTTTCCAGCTTCTGGCTATTATAAATAGGGATGCTATGAACATAGTGGAGCATGTGTCCTTATTACCAGTTGGAACATCTCATGGGAATATGCCCAGGAGAGGTATTGCTGGAGATAGCAGTAGTACTATGTCCAGTTTTCTGAGGAACCACCAGACTGTTTTCCAGAGTGGTTATACAAGCTTGCAATCCCACCAGCAATGGAAGAGTGTTCCTCTTTCTCCACATCCTTGCCAGCATCTGCTCTCACCTGAATTTTTGATCCTAGCCATTCTGACTGGTGTGAGGTGGAATCTCATGGTTGTTTTGATTTGCATTTCCCTGATGATTAAGGCTGTTAAACATTTTTTTTTAAAAAAAATTAGGTATTTTCTTCATTTACATTTCAAATGCTATCCCAAAATTCCCCCACAACCTCCCACCACCACTCCCCTACAGATCCACTCCCACTTCTTGGCCCTGGCATTCCTCTGTACTGAAGCATATAAAGTTTGCAAGACTGAGGGGTCTCTCTTCCCAATGATGGTCGATTAGGCCATCTTCTGCTACACATGCAGCTAGAACTCCAGGGGTACTGGTTA
Organism: Mus caroli; assembly: GCF_978045245.1. NCBI lineage: Eukaryota > Metazoa > Chordata > Mammalia > Rodentia > Muridae > Mus > Mus caroli. Next base: position 139,260,713 of record NW_028227258.1, on the reverse strand, counting down.
GTTCATATTGTTGTTCCACCTATAGGGCTGCAGACCCCTTTAGCTCCTTGGGTACTTTCTCTAGCTCTTCCATTGGGGGCCCTGTGTTCCATTCCCATAGCTGACTGTCAAGAATTCTCAGCTGAGGAACATTTTTCAAGTGCTTCTCAGCCCTTTGGTTTTCCTCAATTGAGAATTCTTTGTTTAGCTCTGCATCCCATTTTTAAATGGAGTTATTTGAATTTCTGCAGTTCAGCTTCTTGAGCTCTTTGTATATATTGGATATTTTTCCCCTATGAGGTTTAGGATTGGTAAAAATTCTTTCCCAATCTCTTGGTTGTCTTTTTGTCTTTTTGACAGTATCTTTTGCCCTAAGGAAGCTTTGCAATTTTATGAGGTCCCATTTGTCGATTCTTGATCTTATAGCATAGGCCATTGCTGTTCTGTTTAGGAATTTTTCCCCTGTGCCCATATCTTTGAGGCTTTTCCTCACTTTCTCCTCTATAAATTTCAGTGTCTCTGATTTTATGTGGAGATCTTTGATCCACTTAGACTTGAGCTTTTTACAAGGAGATAAGAATGGATCAATTCTCATTCTTCGATATGATAACCCCCAGTTGTCCCAGTACCATTTGTTGAAAAATGCTCTATTTTTCCCACTGGATAGTTTTAGCTCCCTTGTCATAGATCAAGTAACCATAGGTGTGTGGGTTCATTTCTGGGTCTTCAATTCTATTCCATTTGGTCTACCTGTCTGTTGCTGTACCAGTACCATTCAGTTTTTATCACAATTGCTCTGTAGTATAGCTTGAAGTCAGGCATGGTGATTGCCCTAGAAGTTCTTTTATTGTTGAGAATAGTTTTTGCTATCTTAGGGTTTTTGTTATTCCAGATGAATTTGCAAATTGCCCTTTCTAACTCAGTGAAGAATTGAGTTGGAATTTTGATGGGGATTTCATTCAATCTGTGGATTGCTTTCGGCAAGATAGCCATTTTTGCTATATTAATCCTGCCAATCCATGAGCATGGGAGATCTTTCCATATTCTTAGTTCTTCTTCTTCTTCAATTTCTTTCTTCAGATATTTGACGTTCTTGTCATACAGATCTTTCACTTCCTTACTTAGAGTCACACCAAGGTATTTTATATTATTTGTGACTATTGTGAAGGGTGTCCCTAATTTCATTCTCAGCCTGTTTATCCTTTGTGTAGACAAAGGCCACTGATTTGTTGGATATAAGTTTATAGACAGCTACTGCACTGATGCTCTTTGTCAGGTTTAAGACTTCTCTGGTAGAATTTTTAGGGTCACTTATATATACTATCATATCATCTGCAAATAATGAAATTTTGACTTCTTCCTTTCCAATTTTTATCCCCTTGATCTCCTTCATTGTCAAATTTCTCTGGCTAGGACCTCAAGTATTATATTGAATAGGTAGGGAGAAAGTGGGCAACCTTGTCTCATCCATGATTTTAGTGGGATTACCTCCAGCTTCTCTCCATTTACTTTGATGTTGGCTACTGGTTTGCTGTAGATTGCTTTTATTATGTTTAGATATGGGCCTTGAAATCCTAATCTTTCCATGACTTTTATCATGAAGGGGTGTTGGGTTTTTGTCAAATGCTTTCTCAGCATATAATGACATGATCATGTACTTTTTGTCTTTGAGTTTGTTCATATAGTGTTGTATGTTGATGGATTTCCATATATTAAACCATCCCTGCATCCCTGGAATGAAGCCTACTTGGTAATGATGTATGATCATTTTGATGTGTTCTTGGATTTGGTTTGCAAGGATTTTATTGAGTATCTTTGCATCGATATTCATAGGGGAAATTGGTCCAAACTTCTCTTTCTTTGTTGGATATGTGTGTGGTTTAGGTGTCAGAGTAATTGTGGCTTCATAGAATGAATTGGGTAGAGTACTTTCTGTTTCTATTTTGTGGAATAGTTTGAGGAGAGTTGGAATTAGGTCTTCTTTGAAGGTCTCATAGAACTCTGCACTAAACTCATCTGGTCCTGTGCTTTTTGTTTATTTGTTTGTTTGGGAGTCTATAAATGACTGCTTCTATTTCTTTAGATGAAAAGGGACTGTTAAGATCGTTAATCTGATCCTGATATAATTTTGGTACCTGCATTCTGTCTAGAAAGTTGTCCATTTCATCCAGGTTTTCCAATTTTGTTGAGTATAGACTTTTGTAGTAGGATTTGATGATGTTTTGGATTTCCTCAGGTTCTGTTGTTATGTCTCCCTTTTCATTTCTGATTTTGTTAATTAGTATACTGTCCCTGTGCCCTGTAATTAGTTTGGCTAAGGGTTTTTCTATAGTGTTTACTTTCTCAAATATCCAGCTCCTGTTTTGGTTGATTCTTTGAATAGTTATTTTTGTTTCCACTTGGTTGATTTCAGCCCTATGTTTGATTATTTTCTGCTGTCTATTCCTCTTGGGTGAATTTGCTTCCTTTCGTTCTAGAGCTTCTATGTGTGCTGTCAGATTGCTATTTTATGCTCTGTCTAGTTTCTTTTTGGAGGCCCTCAGGGGTCTGAGTTTTCCTCGTAGGACTTGCTTTCATTGTTTCCCATAAGTTTCTGTATGTTGTGGCTTCATTTTCATTAAACTCTGAAAAGTCTTTTATTTCTTTCTTTATTTCTTCCTTGACCAATGAAGGTATAGTTGAGTAGAATGTTTTTCTGCTTCTACATGAATTTTGGCTTTCTATTATTTATGTTGTTCTTGAAGATCAGCCTTAGTCAGTGGTGGTGATCTGATAGCATGCATGGTATAATTTCAATATTTTTTTATCTGTGGATGCCTGTTTTGTGACCAATTATATGGTCAATTTTGGAGAATGTACCAAGAGGTGCTGAGAAGAAGGTATATCATTTTGTTTTAGGATAAAATGTTCTGGAGATATCTGTTAAATCCATTTGTTTCATAACTTCTGCTAGTTTCCATGTGTCTCTGTTTAGTTTCTGTTTCCAGGATCTTCACATTGATGAGAGTGGGGTGTTGAAGCTTCCCACTATTATTGTGTGAGGTGCAATGTGTGCTTTGAGCTTTACTAAAGTTTCTTTAATAAATGTGGCAGCCCTTACATTTGGAGCATAGAAATTTAGAATTGAGAGTTCATCTTAGTAGATTTTGCCTTTGATGAGTATGAAGTGCCCCTCCTTGTCTTTATTGATAACTTTGGGTTGGAAGTCAATTTTATTTGATATTAGAATGGCTACTCCAGCTTTTTTCTTCAGACCATTTACTTGGAAAATTGTTTTCCAGCCTTTTACTCTGAGGTAGTCTCTGTCTTTATCCCTGAGGTGGTTTTCCTGTAAGCAGCAAAATGTTAGGTCCTGTTTGTGTTACCAGTCTGTTAGCCTATGTCTTTTTATTAAGGAATTGAATCCATTGATGTTAAGAGAAATCAAAGAAAAGTAATAGTTGCTTCCTGTCATTTATGTTGTTAAAGTTGGGAATCTGTTGTAATGGCTGTCTTCTTTTAGATTTGTTAAAGGACTATTTTCTTCCTTTTTTCTACGGTGAAGTTTGCATCTTTGTGTTTGTGTTAGTGTTTTCTCTTTATTATTCTTTGAAGGGCTGGGTTCGTGGAAAAATATTGTGTGAGTTTGGTTTTGTCATGGAATACTTTGGTTTCTCCATCTATGGTAATTGAGAGTTTTGTTGGGTATAGTTGCCTGCTGGCATTTTTGTTCTCTTAGTGTCTGTATAACATTTGTCCAGGACCTTCTGGCTTTCATAGTCTCTGGGGAGAAGTCTGGAGTAATTCTAATAGGCCTGCCTTTATATGTTACTTGACATTTTTCCATTACTTCTTTTAATATTCTGTCTTTATTTAGTGCATTTGTTGTTCTGATTATTATGTGTCAGGAGGAATTTATTTTCTGGTCCAGTCTATTTGGAGTTCTGAAGGCTTCTTGTATGTTCATGGGCATCTCTTTCTTTAGGTATGACAAGTTTTCTTCTATAATTTTGTTGAAGATATTTGATGGCCCATTAAGTTGAAAATCTTCAATCTCATTTACTCCTATTATCTGTAGGTTAGGTCTTCTCATTGTGTCCTGGATTTCCTTGATGTTTTGAGTTATCTTTTTCCATTTTGCATTTTTTATTTTGATTGTTGTGTCCATGTTCTCCATGGAATCTTTTGCACCTGAGATTCTCTCTTCCATCTCTTGCATTCTCTTGCTGATGGTCATATCTATGGTTCCTGATTTCTTTCCTAGGGTTTCTATCTCCAGAGTTGTCTCCCTTTGGGTTTTCTTCATTGCTTCTACTTCCCTTTTTAGATATTGGATGATTTTGTTCAATTCCATTCCCTGTTTGGTTGTGTTTTTCTGTAATTATTTAAGGGAGATTTTGTTTCTTCTACCTGTTTCGCAGTGTTTGCCTGTAGTTCTTTAAGGATTTCTACCTGTTTAGCAGCATTCTCCTGTAATTCCTCGAGGGATTTTTTGCTTCCTCTTTAAGGGCTTCTACCTGTTTAGCAGTGTTCTCCTGTATTTCTTTAAGTGAGTTTTTAATGCCCTTCTTAAAATCTTCTACCACCATCATGAAATATGATTTTAAATCTGCATCTTGCTTTTCGGGTGTGTTGGGGTATCCAGGACTCGCTGTGGTGGGCGTACTGGGTTCTGATGATGCTCAGTGTTCTTGGTTTCTGTTAATAAGATTCTTTTTTTTAAATTAATCTTTTTTATTAGTTATTTTCCTCATTTACATTTCCAATGCTATCCAAAAAGTCTCCAATACACTTCCCCCCACTCCCCTAAGATTCTTATGTTTGTCTTTTGTCATCTGGAAATCTCTAGTGTTCATGTTCAAGCTATCTCTGGCTGGCGATTGATCCTCCTGTGATTCTGTTAGTTTCTGTCAGCACTCCTGGGAGTCCAACTCTCACCTGAGTTCCAGTGGTCAGAGCACTCTCTGCAGGCAAGCTCTCCTCTTGCAGGGCAGGTGTCCAGCAGTCTTGAGCTCTGATCCACCTCCTGAGTCCTGGGGTCAGTATCCTTCTAGTAGGCAGACTCTCCTCTGTCAAGGAAGGTGCTGGGGGGTCTGGATCTCAGCTCTGCTTCCTGGCTGAGGATGAAGGTCTGACGGGACCCTGACTAAGAAGCTCTGTTGCTTCTATTGCCCATGTGCTCTTAGGTGATCAGGAGGTACTGGGTGTGCTAGGGGCTCTCAGGGTGGAGAGTCTTCTGGTGCCTTAGATGCCCTAGTCTGGGTTCACACAGAAGATGGCAGGCCTGGCCCATACCTGAATGGATCCCAGCCTCAGGTCAAGCAGAATTCCTCAGTCCCTCTTCCTGCTGGCACAAGACCCTCTGCGATTCTTTGGAGTTGATGTTGTGTTCCACTCACCATTGATCCCGAGGTTCTGCAGCATGGACAGCAAGCACTCTGGAGTCCTTAGTGGCCTCCCCTTGGCTCAGAAGGAAGATGGCCTGTTAAAGTCCTTCCCACTCTTCCACATGTTTGTTTGCAAACAGTCTCTGCATCTGTAGACATCAGTTACTTGATGAAGCATCTCTGATGATGATTATACTAGGCTCCAGTCAATGGATACAGCAAAGTATCAGGAAGAATCATTTCATTGATTTGATTTTCTTTTCTTTTTCTCTCTCTCTCTTTTTTTTTTTTTTTTTTTTGGTCAGTCATGTTTAGTTCTATCCTAGGTCAATGGGTTATCCAGCCTCTGGTTCCAGATCCTCCAGATAGTATCTAATGTGGCCTTCCTCTCATGTCATGAGTATTAAGTTAGACCAATCATTGGTTTGCTTCTCTTGCAAGTTTGGCAGCACCTTTACCAGAGCACATTTTGTATGGAGGAGAAATTTTAGGTTGAAGGTTTTGTGGCTGGGTTGATGTCCCAATTTTTAACTGGAAGCCTTGCTTGGATGTAGAAGATGGAAGTTCAGGTTCCATATCCCCCTTACCAGGTATCTTTGCTAGTGTCACCCTTATACATTACAGGGAGCGTCCATTGCATTAGGTTTTGACTTTACCTCCCCAAAACTCCCCCAATTCCAGTTTTCCTTTCCAGTATTCTCTCTTTCTACCCCCCTTGACCTGATTCTTACAGTTTCCATCTCCACCTACCCCAGACCACCTGTGAAATCTATTCTATTTCCCCTTTCCAAGGAGATCCATACATCTTGCCTTGAACCTTTCTGGTTACTTAGCCTCTCTTAGTCGATGGAATATAGCATAAGCATGCTTTAGTCTACAGCTAACATACACTTATAAGTAGTACATACCATGTTTGTCTTTTGGGTTATGTGTTACATTACTCAGGATAATTTTTTTTTCTAGTTCCATCCAATTGCATGCAGATTTAAAGATGTTATTTTTTTTTATCAGCTGAGGAATACTCCATTATGTAAACGTATCATGTTTTCTTTATCGATTCTTCAACTCAGGCCTATGTAAATTGTTTCCAGTTTCTGGGTTGTGCAAATAAAGCTGTATTGAATTTTTCTATTATTATGGAAATGTATACAAAACTTTGAAATTTTTAGTATTTCAAAACATCATAAACTTAATTAGCTAAACTGTGTTTAGGAGGTTGAGAGCTGACTTTGCAGGTAAAGCTTTTCCCTTGCAGACATAAAGAGCTGAGTTCACATTAAAAATTACAACCTAGGCATAGTGGCAGGCATTTGTAACGCCAACACCCAACCGAAATGTGGAGGAAAGATTCCTCAGCTTGAAGGCCATGTAGTTTAGACTAATTTTTGAATTCATGTTAAAACTGAATGAGCCTGCTTCAAAGAATTACATTGATAGATACATTCAGCATTGACATTATATACACATGTCTATATGTAAGGTTGACATCACATAGACACACATGTGAATGTGCAGGTTTTTTTTATAGAGAACAAGAAAGTGTGGCAAAATATTTAAACTCTAAACTCTAAACATTATTTAAATACTTATTTATAATATGAAAGATCTATATTTGGTTAAACTGTAAAATTGTGTTTTAAAAATTCTGATTGAAAAATTAGGGCTAATCTAGAAGAAGAAGGAGGAGAAGGATGACGATGATGATGACAACAACAACAACAAAGGAGTCTGTGTGAGGAATGGCAAGTTGTTGCCTTAACTTTAGGAAATATTATTAATGAATTTAGTGATGGATTGTGTCCCCAAGGTCAGATTATCTTTATAGTTTCTTAACAAACCCAGGAGAATAATTTTTATATTTATTAGGATTTAATTGATGAATTGCATATTTTTAGAAAAGAGCAAGAAAATGCTCAAAATACTGAAGCAGAAAAATCAGTTAAAAGATTTGCTGCTATCTAAGGTCTTCCTATCCTTTGGAGCTAATATAATACATTCCTTTAGAATCTGGGTGACCGATACCAGGGATGCCCAATCATAATATTTTTATCTGGGGCATCGGATGAGCGGGAGTTTTCAATGGAATAGTTTAAGCAGTAAGCACATGCATCATTTCCTAGTGTAGATACACAAAAGATTTTATAATTTTATGTAATTTTGTGCAGATCTGTTTTGTGTTCATAAAATCCTCAGTTTTATATGGTATTATTATGTGTGTGTGGTCTACTTCTCTATGTGCGTCTATATGTGTCTACAATGTGTGCATTGTGTGTGTGATGTGTATGTTGCATGTGTAGGTGTGGATGTGAGTACTTGTGGAAATGTGGAGGTCAGGCAAGGGTGTTGAGCATCCTACTCTATTATTTCTCTGCCTCATCGCCTTGAGCTAGGCTCTTTATTTGTGCCTGGAGTTAGGCTGGCAGCCAGCAAGTCCTAGTGATCCTCCTGCCTCACCCTTACAGGTCAGGGAGTCTAAATGTGCTCAGTCTTACCAGACTTCTGTGTGGATTCTAATACTTTGAGTTCCAGTCCTCATGCTTGCACAGTGACTGTTAATTCCTATTGGCTAATCTACCTACCTCTGGAACAGATGTATTATCTGTCTTTCCACCTTACATTACATGACATGTTTTCTCCCTGAACAGGGTACTTATTGAGTCATCAAGATCAGCTTTGATCATCATTGATCTCCAAGGACCTTCTTGTCTCTGCTACTATGCTCAGCTTTTTATATGGGTGTTGGGCATCGGGATTCAAGTTCTTAATTCTTGCTCTGAGGTTACTTTACCGACTGAGTCATCTCCTGAGCCCCATTTTAGAAGAATGGGTGTTTCTGAGATGCTGATCTTTACTGTATATCACTGAGCACATCTTTACTCCTCCAAAGAAGTGAAATCTGCCACAGGAGGCTTCTTCTGCCACACTGTTTATTCATCACTGTCATCTATGAGCACCCAGATGTTATTCTTTCAAGTCTTGTGTACTAGACTTCCAGATGTCCCCATTGTGGGTTCTTCATTCATCTTGACTCCTCAGAAGCTGGAGTCACATATGATAGAGTGTCCATTGTTTGTCTTCATTCCATGCTTAATTTCTAGCTAATCTGTGTTAACTATCCCTATCCTAGGACTATCTCTTCTTGGTATCAGTGGTAACTTGTATTTTCTTGTATCATTCACAACTGGTCCTTGTAGCTTAAAATTGCCCATATTTCCCTCCAACATTCATTTCCTTGAACATTTTACCCTGTCTTCTTTTTTGGCCCAATAATATCTGTGCATTAATGGAAACAAAATCTCCAGCCATAGTTCAGAATTTATTCTTGAACTCTAGATTCTAAGGGTTCATGCTCGAACTTTCAACTTGATAGTCCAATGAATGCTATTGTCAGTAAATTCCTTATGCAACTGCTGCTGTTCACATTGTCAGCTCTCCACAGTATGCTGTTTGTTGCTTTGCTCATACATTGTTTTCTACCTGTTTTGCCTATCTTGGTATCTCCAGGTCTTCAACCTTGAAGCTACCGTTTACCTTTTTATTTCTCTTTATAAGGGCAATTCATCTTTATGGATTTTCTTTTTTAAAGTCCTTGCAGTCTCTCTCAGATATGTCTAAATTTTTCTGCGCCCTATTATATCCATGCCTATGTGACTATTATTCTAAAACAGGCCAAGTTCCATAATTCATGTTAATTCCAGCTTCTCTATAATCAAAGTCTCTCTGCTTCAAATTCAGAAGGTCTGAGAAGGTAACAGCACAGAATTTTTATTTCCTATAATCTCAAGTGGATAACTTTTAAAAGTAAAAGTTTCATATCTTTCATTGTATGACATTTCCTCTGGGGAGCATCTTCTGTGCACTTCTTTGGTCATCTGCCTCTTGGGCACTCTACTGGCCATAGTTATTGCTCTGTAGACTTTAATTTTCCTCTTATCAGTCTAAGATCAGTCTCTTGCTTTAAATCAACAGTCATTATTTTTCATTTCCATGGAACATTGTCACATCATGATGGGCATTCAGTCAAATTGGAAAGAATGGAAAGAAAAACAGACAACATTGCTGGGAATTGCTAGCCATGGTCAGGAGTTCATTTAGCATGCTTTTGGAATCCTTAGCTCTCTTATGTTTCTCTGTCTGTGGTATCAGACACTCTTATTCATTCATTTAAAATTTATATGGTGCCTTCATAGAATGGCTGCCCAAAGTGGAGCAAGGCCAGCAATGGATAAATGAATAATATATAAGTGCTCTGGACAAAGAGTGGACAGGGAAAGTCCTGTAAGGAAAATGAGATGCAGCATCAATATGTTTATGACTAAAGTAGTTGAGGGAGACTATGCAAGAAGATAGCATTATTAGCCAGGATGCAACTGAGGAAAGAGAAGTAGGCTGGTAAAGCACTGAAAAAGAGCATTCCCAAGGAAGTCACTGCAACTGATGGTTTCTTAGGAACTTCTGCTTATGTCTAATTAATAAATCCAGACTTTATTTGATAGTACATTTAAAATATCTCAAAATATTTAAATTATACAAGCATTAGAACAACTGTACCAAAGAAATGTTAGTAGCATTATTAAGAATAGAACAAATAAACTGTCCTGTTATAAAAGTGGGTCTTTATTTATTGATAGTTTCCATGGTAACCCAATGTTACCCAAGTAGATCAATTTGAACAAATTGATGATGAGGATCTGGAGTATACAAAGAAGAATAGAAGATAAACGTCAAGATATAGGAACTAAACTTCCTATTTCCACATTTAAAATTGTTATTTCTGCTATTTATTACTGCTTTTTTTTATTATCTATTTTAAAGGCTATTTCTCCAAATACCCCACCCATCCACAGCCCTCTTCTCATATTTTCTTTGTGTTTGGCTGCTTAAAAGTTCAGGGTACTTGGCTTTTTCCTGGGTGATGACCTTCTGAATCATTTGAATCACAGTTGGTATTTCTGAACATTTGAAATGCTCACGGCATGAAAACTTCTCATTTCTGAAAGAAAGGCTGTCACAAATACTAAACTTTATTGAAAATGGACCCAGATGCTGATGGAAAATACAAATGTTATCCAAGTTTGGTATTTGTATATTAAAAATATTTTTCTTCCTAATAGCGACATGTGGCTACATTTCTTTTCTTCATGTAGATGCCCACTTACAAGGAAATGGTGACTGAAATGATAGAAATGAAATTAATTAACAGCTTGTACAGTTCATTTGGCTCCTATGGATTTTGTAATGGCTTTATTTATATATAGCTGTCTCTTGCTTATTTTTGACAAGTTGGGACAAAATATCTGTTCTGCATTTTCTGGGTGTCTGATGCTGCTCAGAAAAGCCATGAGGATAAGAGGGACCTAGAGAAGAATGAAAAAACCAGGAAGCATGACTGAGGGAGTACATATGTTTATGTGAACTGATCATGTATAATTCTCAGATTTCTATTAAAATTATGTGGACATTTTTAGGTTAATGGCCTCTTTACTAGGGAGAAAGTGAAAGAAAATGTTTACGTTAATTGCTGGTTTATTTACTTATTCAATTTTTGTGTGCATTGTTGTTTTGTCTGCATGTCTGTCAGATTGTCTGGAACTTGAGTCACAGACAGTTGTGAGCTGTCACACTGCTGTTGTAAATTAAACTTGGGTCTTCTGGAAGAGTGGTTACTGCCATTAACTACTATCTCTACAGTCCCCTTAACTGCATGTTTGTTTTCTTTTTGTTGTTGTTGTTGTTGTTTTTTACTTTAAGATGATTCTAATTGTAATTTGATGGCTAAAGATATCTTTAAGTAATGAAGCCATGGCATCTAAAAAGGGCCATTTTACTTAACTTCATTCTGCTGCCTGTGTCTTCTTTATCTTCATCATAGCAATCTATCACAATTAAGACAAAATGGTGCCTAGCTATTGTTGATTCTGAGGCTCTTTAACTTTAGAATTTTACCTGATAAAACATATCTGTTATTTATACACAGCAAATTAAAGGGACACTTTTACTATAGAAACTGATAAAACAAGTTTTATTGAGTTTATAATTTTATTACTATATATTAGGATTATATATATAATATGGAAGCAACCTTTTAGTATTTCTATATACTTATTTCTATATGAATATCCACTTACATACATGCACATTAATGTGAGGTTATATATATATTTGTGTGTGCCTAAACTTGGAAAAACTTTTTGTTTATTTGATTTATTTTCTTCATTTTCCCCCTGATCCCTCTCATTTTAGTTTTGTTTTGGGGGGCAGGTTATCTCTATGTAGCTAAGGCTACACTGAGTAGCCTGGACTAGGCTTGAGCGTCTAGTGATTCTTTTATCTTTATTTTTCAAGCACCAAGATGACAAATGTGAACCACCCAACCCAGCCCATTTTTATGGCGTATATATTAGCTATAAAATAGTGTTATTATTTGGGCATTCAAAATCATTGATTAGAAATATTCTAAATTCATGAAGTTGGTTGATGAGGTAGTAGGATTTAATGTTACAAAATTCTGAGTTAATTAATTGTCTCTAAATGAAGTGTTGGTTTATCTATTGATACATTTTAGCAGCATTATTAGACAATATCTCTGGATATTGTGGGATATCTACAATATCTGTGGGATAAATATAAGGTTAAAAACTACATGTCTTGTGACAGTATATATTGATATTTGTTGAACATTATCTGTTACTAAATACTATTATTTATTCATGAGTATGATACTCTGGTTCCCCTGCTTGTTATCTTGACTGCGATCATGCTTTGTCCCTTCTTGTCCCTCTTGTAAGCACTCTGTGTTCTTACATAATCCTACTTCCAAATTCTTGGTCTCAGTCAGGTAATTCTCATGGCCGAACATGTCTCCTGAGCCCACAGTGATAGCATTTGATGGAGGTTTAGCTGATCATAGAGGTTTATTTAATGATAAAGTTGTAGATAAGAGTGTTCCCTATAGGGGATTAATAGAAGGATATTGGAATGAAAGCGTCATTCTCCTTTGTTTTAACTGCTCTGAGGTCTATACAACTCCAGACTAATCAGTCAGTGAACCAGTGGCTTTTCCTTTTGCCAGAATTAAAAGTGAATAAAACCAGTGGGTTTTTTTTTAATTGATGTGAAAAGGATTTTACAAATAGCTAAAAAGGTGACTGTTAAAATCTGTTCACCTTCCTGCCTTCCCCATCTTTCTTTTACACACCTGGCAAGCTCTCAGGCCTTGCCTGTCCTTCTCCTCTTAAGGGAGGAAAGGAGGAGACCGAGAATTTGAAAAGGTAGATTATATATATATAAATATATATATATATATATATATATGTATATAAAGTGTATATATATAATGTGTATATATATATATATATTAGAAATGAAAGAAAAATGGTTGCATTTGGAAATGTACATGAATAGAAAGGAAAAGGTGTGTGTATTTTGGGGAGAGGACCGTAAGAGCTGTTTCTAAGACTTTCCAAGTATGTTGAACATTGAAGCCAGATGCCTTACATTGAGTAGTTCTCTAATATTGTAAGATGAAATAAAAAGGAAAAGGTACTTAAACTATATTTAAGATTATTGCAGGGTACTCTGAATGTGGCTTTCTTTTGCTACTTCCTCCAGATATACGAATAAATGTTCAAATATTTTCCTTAGTGGATGGAACGATGGTTTAGCAAGTAAGCATGAGAGACTGAGTGTAGTTTCCCAGTAACCACATGAAAAGTCAGGTGTGGCCACCAGCATCTATAATACCAGGGATGGGGGTAGGGGTAGAGACAAGAAGCTCCCTGGGGATTGCTGCCAAAGCAGCCTTATCAAAGTACAGGAAAAATGTTTAAATGAGAGATCTTGTCTTAAAGAGTAGGTAAAGAGTGATACCTGCATACCTATAGCACTTGTATGTCCAGATGCACATAGGTACACACACACATGCATATATTATACAGATATACACAGAAAAAATTAAATAATTGTTACTAAATACATTTCTTTCTGATAGGAAACCTAATAAAGATATTCAATTTTGTTAGATATAAAAATGAGGAATTTCTCTTTTTAGTATAAATAATGGTTCATTTCCTCAATCCCACTTGGAAGGGAGAAGAAAGAAATCATGGGGGTGCAGGATGGGAGAGGGAGAGACAGGGGACAGAGAGAGGAAACAGGAACATGAGTGGGTATTGGGGGGCAGGGTTGAAGCCTGAGGGCCAATAGAAAGAATGGAAACAGACAACCTTGGTAGGTAGGAGCTGTGTGTGTGTGTGACCCTCTTGAAAGTACCAGAGACTTGGGTTGTGAGTGACTCTCAAGACTCAAAGGGAGGGAACTTAGATGTAATGGAGAGGGAACTTGTAGAGTCCATCTCCAGTAGAAAGACAGGGCATCAAGTGGAGGGATGGGATTGCCATCCCATAGTCAGAAATTCTGACACATAATTGTTCCTGTTTAAAAGAACTGCAGGAACAAAAATGGAGAAGAACATGAGGGAAAGGAGATCTAGTGACAGGCCCAAATTGTTATCTAGCTCAAGATAAAGCCCTGAGGTCTGACACTATTACTGAGATTATGGAGTGCTCACACAAAAAAAGGGGCCTATCATGACTGCCATCTGAAAGGCCCAAGAAGCAGCTGAAAGAGTCAGATTCAGATATTTATGCCTAACCAATGGGCAAAAGTTGGTAACCCTGTGGTTGAATGAGGGAAAAGCTGGAATAAGCCAAGGAGGAGGTTGATCTTGTAGGACTACGAGTAGTCTCAATCAACCTGGACCGCCGAGTAGGCAGCATACACTCAGTGATATGAGGCTGCCAACATATACAGCAGAGGACTGTCAGGTATGAGTTTAGTCAGAGAAAATACACCAAACCCTCAAGAGACCAGACCCTCAGGAAGTAGGGAGGTCTGGAGGAATGGGGATTGGAGGTGGGGACAATCTAATGGAGACGAGGGGAGGTAAGGGCTGAGGAACAGTCAGAGAGCAGACCTAGAGGGGGATAAAGACTGGACTGTAAAAGAAATGGTTAAATAATAATAATAATATAATAATATAATAAATATATAATAATATATAATAAATAATAATAATATAAATAATGGTGCATTGGAGTTTTGGTGACCCTATTTTAGAGAAAGATGTGGCAGTCAATTTTATACATTAGCTTGGCTTAGTAACATTACTCACATATTTAATTTAATGTGAGCCTAGATCTTTCTGAGAATGTTACTATGACCATAATATCTAAGTCAGTAGATTCAGAGTGAAGCAGATCATCTTGTGTGATGGCTTGTATGAAAATGACCCCCAGAAGATTATTTATTTAAATGTTTGGTCATTAGGTATTGGGTACTAGGTCATTGGGGAGGATTAAGAGGTATGAAGTATTGGAAGGAGTGTGTTACCAGGGATTTAAGTTTTAAAAAGCCACAGAATTCCCAGTTGTCTTTCTCTTTGGCTCTGTCTCATACTGTTACTATGCCATACATAGTTACTTGCTTCCATATTCTCTACAATGATTGTGGTGGTTTAATATGTAAGGCCCCCCACAGACTTATGTGTTTGAATGCTTGGCCAAGGGGGTGGCAATACTAAAATATGTTGCCTTGTTGGATAAAGTGTATCATTGTGGAGGCAGGCTTTGAGGTCATACATGCTAAAACTATGCCAGTGTGTCACACTGTCTCCTTCTGCTACCTTCAGAGCAGATGTAAGAACACTCAGATCTTTCTCCAGCACCAAGACTGCCTGGATGCTGCCATGCTTCCCACCATGATGATAATAGACCAAACCTCTGAAAGTGTAAACCAGCCCCAATTAAAACCCAAAGTAAGATAATGATCATGGACTCTAACCTTCTGGAACAATAAGCAAGAACCAAATAAAATACATTCTAAAAAGGTAACTCTGACACCTTACATAATTTGGGTCAGCCCCACCTAACAAGCTAAATATATCAATACAATAAGAAGATGGAAGACCCTAGTGGGGAAGAAATTCATGCCTATGTATTGCTACTGCCACACACATAATTAGTGTTTCCTCTGTGGGCTTTTAGTTCTCTAGCTCAAACTACAAGTTCTGGCTTCCAGGCTGCCCAGCCATGTGACTCATTTTCTCAAGAAACCCGGTATGCAGATCATATCTATAGTGAAGACTGTAAGAGTATTCAAATTCCTATGCTCACCTAGTCCTGCCTTGGCTTCGGCTGTGTCACTTCTGTTAAGTGCATAGGAAGGTATTACCAGAGAAAGCAAAGCCAGAGACTCCTTAGGGATGATGGTTGGAAGGTTTAGCAGCTCTGTGTAGCTGACTGAGAAGCTGTGTGTAAGATAAACATTCAACACTGACTGTATTTTTATTTGATGGTCCAGTACAGACAAAGGGGCTCCTTTCACAATTCATTCCAAGTCTGCATTCTAAGCTTGGTTCTGTGGATTTCAGTGCTCTAAAAGACAGTGATAAGAACATTCTTAGGAATATGGGCTGTCTCTTCTCTAAGTCCCATGTTTTGTTCCAAGTTCCTTCTGAAGACAGATACTGCTCTGTGTTCAGTATGTCCTGGCTACAAAATAAAACTGAGAAAAGAAAAGAAAAGAAAAGAAAAGAAAAGAAAAGAAAAGAAAAGAAAAGAAAAGAAAAGAAAAGAAAAGAAAAGAAAAGAAAAGAAAAGAAAATGAATATCCTAACCTATGAGGACAAATCTCTGTGAAGGAGCTACATGTAATGAAAAGGGTTTAAACAATGGAATGATTTCAACGTGTTTATGTCAAAGAGGAGGTGAAATAATTGTGATCAGCCTTCAGGCTGAATCAAGGAACACTTTTTGTTGCTGTTATTATTGTTATTGTTGTGCATGGGTGTACTGGCTGGTTTTGTGTGTCAACTTGACACAGGCTGAAGTTATCAAAGAGAAAAGAGCTTCAGTTGGGGAAATGCCTCCATGAAATCCAGCTGTGGGGCATTTTCTCAATTAGTGATCAAGTGGGAAGGGTCCCTTGTGGGTGGGACCATCTCTGGGTAGTCTTGGGTTCTATAAGAGAGCAGGCTGAGCTAGCTAGGGGAAGCAAGCCAGTAAGTAACATCCCTCCATGGCCTCTGCATCAGCTCCTGCTTCTTGACCTGCTTGAGTTCCAGTCCTGATTTCCTTGGTGATGAACAGCAGTGTGGAAGTGTAACCTGAATAAACCCTTCCCTCCCCAACCTGCTTCTTGTTCATGATGTTTGTGCAGGAATAGAAACTCTAAGACAATGGGTATATGTGAATGTTATTCATCTGTATATGTGTGCATATGTGTGTATGAATGTGTACAAGTGTGTGAATGTTTGGATACACACATAGCATACAAGGGTGTGTATATGCATAGATGTGCATATGTCTCTGTGTGTGTGGTTACATGTACACATGTGTGCAGGCTTGCTCAAATGTATGTTTGGTGTGTGGAGGCCAGAGGAGGCTAATACATGCCCTGTTCTATCTTTTTCCACCTTTTAACATTGAGACAAGGTATGTCACTGAATCTGGAGCTAGGTTGGTGAGTAGTAAGCCTTAGAGCTTGAGCTCCAGAAGCACACAGCCACAACTGGCTTTTTGTGTCAGTGCTGTAGTATGTGTGTGTGTGTGTGTGTGTGTGTGTGTGTATGTGTGTGTGTGTGTGTGTGTATGTGTATGTGTGTATGTGTGTATGTGTGTGTTGAAAACAATGACTTGGTTCTTCTTGACTCAAATTGAATTCATGTCCTCATGTTTGCGTAGAAAGTACTCTAACAATCGAGCTATACAAACCCTAATATCCTTGTTCTTAATCCTAATCACCATTAATGTTTACCCCAGGTTGGGATAGGTATGTGGGAAAGGAAGTTTTTAGCTTTTCCCAAAACTCAAGATCAATTTTAGGTAACTGGAAGATTCCATATGCATCAGCTGCTTTCTTAAAAACCCACATTATCATTTTTATGTACTTTTAGTTTTCTTTTGCTTTTTCAGTCTGTGGTGAGAAGTCTGGTGTTATTCTAATAGGTTTGCCTTTCTATGTTGCTTGACTTTTTTCCTTACTGCTTTTAATATTTTATCTTTATTTAGTGCATTTGTTGTTCTGATTATTATGTCTTGGGATGAATTTCTTTTCTGGTCCAGTCTATTTGGAGTCCTGTAGGCTTCTTGTATGTTCATGGACATCTCTTTTTTAGGTTAGGGATGTTTTCTTTTATAATTTTATTGAAAATATTTACTGGGCCTTTCAGTTGAAAATCTTCATTCTCATCTATCCCTAATACTCTTAGGTTTGGTCTTCTCATTGTGTCCTGGATTTCCTGAATGTTTTGAGTTAGGACCTTTGTGCATTTTCTTTGATTGTTGTGCCCATGTTCTTCATGAAATCTTCTGTGCCTGAGATTCTCTCTTCCATCTCTTGTATTGTGTTGCTGATGCTCTTCTGTTTCCTGATTTTTTTCTAGGATTTCTATCTCCACAGTTGTTTCCTTTTGGGTTTTCTTCATTGTTTTTACTTCCATTTTTATATCTTGGATGGTTTTTTTCAATTCCATCACCTGTTTGGTTATGTTTTCTTGTAATTCTTTAAGGGATTTTTTTGTTTCCTCTTTAAGGACTTCTACCTGTTTAGTAGTGTTCTCCTGTATTTCTTTGAGTTATTAATTCCCTTCTTAAAATCCTCTACCAGCATCATGAGATATGATTTTAAATCTGCATCTTGCTTTTCTGGTTTGTCGGGGTATCCAGGATTTGCTGTGGTGGAATTACTGGGTTCTGATGATGCCAAGTCATCTTGGTTTCTGTTACTAAGATTCTTATGTTTTTCTTTTGCCATCTTGTAATCTCTACTGTTAGATGTTCTAGCTGTCTCTGCCTGGAGCTTTTTCCTCCTGTAATTCTGTTAGCCTCCTGGGAGTCCAACTCTCTCCTGAGTCCTAGGGGTCAGAGCAATCCCTAGAGTCAAGCTCCTCTCTGGTCGAGAAGTCTGAGGCTCAGCTCTGCCTTCTGGCTGAACATGAAGGCCTGAAAGATCCTTTCCAAGAAACTCTGTTGCTTCTGGAGCCCTTGTGCTGTTCTGTGCAGACTGGTCTTTGAGAGACCCAGGATATAAGAAGGTGATTTCACCTGTTACCTGGGATCAGCACCCTCCCTTGAGGCCAACTCTCCTCTGACAGAGAAGGTGCACAGAGTTCTGGGTCTCAACTCTGACTCCTTGCTGAGGATGAAGGCCCAAAGGAACCCTGTCCAAGAAGCTCTGCTGCTTCTGCAGCCTGCCTGCTCTCCTGTGCATACTGGTTTTTGAGGGACCCAGGATACAAGATGGTGATCTTACCTGAGTCCAGGGGTCAGAGCTCTCTCTTGAGGCCAACTCTCCTCTGGCAGGGAAGGTGCACAGAACCATATATTTCTTTTCTTAATTACCCTCTACTGTACTGCATCTTAACAGTGATGGAAATGCAAATTACTTTATGAAGAATGTCATCAAGTTATTATCAGGGTTGTGTATTGAGCAGACATCTTGTCCTGATTTCATAGACGAGTTCAAAATTTTAGTAAAATGGCTTGGGTATTCTGAGAAACTACTGGGTCACTGGGAATATTATCAAATTCACTTCATCTAGTTTTAAGTCTGCTTAAAGATGTTAAATCGCAGACTAATCAGATTGCTCATCAGTTAGGAACAGTTTCTTGTTCTTCCAGAGAATACCAGTTCAGTTCCCAACATTCACATGGTAGCTTACAAATGTCTATAACTCTAGTTCCAGAGGATCTAACTCTAGTTCCAGAGGATCTAATGTTGTCTTCTGGCCTCCATGGATACAGGTGTACACTTATTATGCATACACACATAAGGTCCTCACACATCCACATAAAAATAAAAATGAAATAAATCACTAAAGCATCAATATAGTCAGGCATTTTAGAGCATTTTCAGTAGTTTTAGGTGTTTGGAAGGATAAGATAGTTTGAACACTTGAATTTGTGAATTTAAGACCAGCCTATGCAACATAGCAAGAACTGCCTTGAGACAATAACAGCATAATGAGCAAAAACTCATTCTAATAAAAATTATGCAAATTACAGGCTAGAATCCAGATTAAACATGGAGTGGAGACTTTGTGAGGTGGACTCCTTGAAGAGCATACTGCTCAGCTCTATTTTCTGATATACTTTGTTCATTTGTACATCATAGTATTTTGGAATTAGCTTTTAGTATAATGTTTTGTCTTATTTTGTGTATTTTTGTTTCTGTTTTGTGTGACGGAGTTTTATGTAACCTGGTTTTATGTAAATAGTTGTAGGCCATGATTATTACAAATAGGTATACAATTAAATTTTTAAACAAAAAAAATAATTTAAAGATAATATTGGTGAGTTTTATAGATAATGGCAATGTTTCCTTGTATAGATGGCTATACAATTTTAAAGCATCTCTTTTTAATGAAATTAAGTTATATTTTCTACACTTTTAATGATGGTAACAATCACTGCCTACTTGCTATGTCCTCACACTTATCTGTTAATGGTTTTGGTGTCTGTTGGCTGGGAATGAGTGCTCTGTTTAGTGACATTCCTGCAGCAGTACTGACCCTTATGGACCTCCTTGGGAGGTAACAACAGAAAATCTCCCTGGCACTATTATTAGAAAAGAGTATGGTGAACCCATGCAGTAGGCTTTTATTTCAAGGAAATAATAATTAGACTCATTATTAGAAAAAATGGCTTTGGTTATGGCTTATGCTATGAAAATTAAAACTTAAACATTAAGTAAAAGGGCTCAGATAATTTATAAAAATGTTTTCTTCTTCTGTTTTCTATTCAGTGTTCTTACATACCTTCAGTACCAGAATCAAATATGTCATTATGTAACATGAAAAAATACCTAATATTTACATGATGAAATTTAAGTTGTTGTAATAATCATTTTCATGTCTATGTATAGACTAAATACAGATAAAGGTTGTCTACCTTTTTGAACATTGCATATCCTACAGTAGGATGTCAAGTTTGTATCATTACCCATATTTAAATATGAAAATTTGAAACCTAGTAGCCTGGTAACTGCATAGAGAAATGGGCTGAATTCTTAGGGCTGAGAATATTAACCAAGTCCATGATTTCAAAGACTGTTTCCTTATTCAGCAGCTATTCATCACCTGCACATATTTGATTACATGAAAAAAAAAAAAAAAACAGAACAGAACAAGCCAAATGAAAACTACAACACAACGTCAACAACCCAAAAGAAAATCCCTCTACATGCACCATGATTGACATACTGTTGCTTATCAAGTGAAAAATAGAATGGATTTTCTTAAGGTGACATTCAGAATATGTGAAAACAAAAAGAGCAAGCAATGTAAACTTAAGTTCTTCACCTGAGCACACTACAGTATCAGTGAGTGTATAGAACAAAGATAAGGTTAGCAGACATTCATTTAACAAATATGAAGCAATGGATTGAGGACTTAAACATATAGTGTCTGGTTGATGAATTTTTTTCTATTCTAGATAGCTCTATCATCTTCTGAAGTATGTTTTTGCAGAAATAACTTTTATTAGCCTGTACTTCTGAATGGGAACAGATATCTTGTTGCTGCTAAATTTGAAATTCCTGTAGATATTGACTGCTTGCTAACCCTGGAGTGCAGTTGGATCCGTGTACAGTTGGTTATGCTATAAACAACACTGGGAGGGGTATTATATATAGAATCTTCCTTCCATCTGAGCATATTCTAAATTCAGTGACGCAAAGAAGCCATGGCACGCTAGGCAGGACAGTGATGCATGAGCATTTTTGGCATGCAGAGGCTGTAACTCATTTATTCCTTCATTATGACATATTAAGTTTCCGAACCATTATTTGGAGTCCACCTAATGTTAGGTAATGTCATTTGCATTTAGAACAAAATTGATCAAATATCTAATGCATGAAATGTTTTTACTACTGAAAGGAGAGGACTTGAGGGTAGAGAGATGGCTCAGTGATTAAGAGTACTGCCTGCTCTTCCAGCAGTCCTGAGTTCAATTCCAAGCAATCATATGGTGGCACACAACTGTTTGTAATGTAATCTGATTCCCTCTTATGGTGAAGGGAGTCACAATTTACTCATATTCATAAAATACTAAATAAATATTTTTTAGAGAAGGATAGGGCTTAAGCATATCCTGCTTAACATATTCCTAGACTAATGGTCAGTAAGATTTTTTTGTGAAAAACTGCATAACAAATGTTTTTATCTCTGTCATAGAGCTTTACTGCATCCCCTCAGATCTGTCATAGTTAACCAAATGCCATCATAGGAAATATGTGAACAGATGTTTTGTTTTCTCAGAAAAAAAAAACAACTTTGTTTACAAAAGGAGAAGTATGTGACTTTTCCAAGGAGGGACATGGAAAAAATTACCTAGGTGGTGTACTTATGACATACCAAAGGAATAATTTCAGTCAGGTGTAGCTAAATGAACCAGTTATGGATGGCACTTACAGGAGAATGAATAAGGAGTTCCAGGATTAAGGATGAGGGAGATATATCACTGAAAACCTACTAGAGCAGGGGAGCAAATTGAAAGCTGTTTTATGAGAGCTTTCTGCATAAATGCAAGTACCTGGGTCAGTTGGAGTCTCCTCTTCACAGATATTGGTGCTGTTTGTAGAATCTGAGAGGGGCGCTGAGAAAATTGTAAGCTTCCTGATCTCCCTAACTTTGCAACTTTTCTTTATTTCCCGAGCCTTACTGACCTTCTCTTCAGCAGAGAATGTTTCAGTGTGGAGGAAATAGCTACACCATTGACAAAGAATTCAGGTTTTATGTGATCCAACATGGGCCTTTACTTAATAAATAGAAAGAAAAGCCACAAAAAGTTACACAGGGTAAAAATTACTTTAGTTAATCAACTAAACTTCATTTTGCAGGGTAATTAAATGAGGGGCTCAAATAATAAACTATTATTATTACAAGGCCAGGATGACTACAACCTATAACTTCTGACTCCTGATATTCTATGTTACAGTCTTTTCTCTTCTACAGGAGTCACAGGATTTATCAAGGCATTGTATGATGTATGACATTTTCTTTGTTGTGTTGAGATCTGGAAACCAATAATTCTAGAAATTCACATAGGTACTGCGTCATCTGTCACTATCTCATTACAGAACCACTGTCAAAACCACCATCAATGCCACCAATACTATTATCCCCCAAATCATTGCAGACTGCCCTTACAACACAGAAAACACCAAAATAAATGCATGCAAAGTCACACAGAAACTATTATGGTACAGGAGACACTAAACATGCATTCAAACATGATTCTGAAAGCACCTCAGTTGAAGGTAGTGTGGGGGAGATCTCACCAGTTTGAATTCACGCTGGTGTGTAGACATTCTTTTAAACACTGTGTAAAGTTTGTCCTTGTGTTATTCAAATGCTGATTTCTCTGCGGTCATATCTTGTTTCAATCTGGACATGGCGTTTTTAATGCTTATACCAAGAATCTCCTGTCTCAAGTTAATTTTGCCTTGTCAATAAATGATGATTACAAAACCAGCTGTTGGACAGAATAGAAAATAGGGCAGAATACCCATCAACCAGAGGAAGGAGAGAGAGCAAAGAGGTAGATTAAGATCAGTTAGGAGGGTGGAGGCTTTGGAGCTGTGAGGAAGGGATGTGGACAGAGATCAGGAAAACACACCTGTAACCCAAAGTACAATATTAATAATAATATGAGTGTATCATGAGAACGGGTTGAGAAGTATCTAGACTAGCACAGAAAGTAAAGGCTGTTGGTTTAATTGCTCAGCTATTGGGGTACAATTTTAAATACATAATGGTTTATCTGTGTAATTATTGGGGACTAACATAAAATAAAGAAATACAACCTTCAGATCAATTTCTTGATATATTTATATTAAAGAAATTTTGTTTACACTAGTGATATAAAAAGGGGCTATAAAACAAGAGCTTTATCCTGGATCAGATACTATCAAGAGATAGGGCACCTTAATGGCTGGGTTTAGTTATATTCTTCCATGCCATGTCTTTTTTGAGATTATAATATAATTATAATCTTTAGATCTTCTTTTTCCTAGCTCCAAATCCTCCTATATACCTCTCTCTACTCTACTATTCTACTTCATATCATGTCCTCTTTATTCGCTGACTGTTCTTCATGTGTGTGTGTGTGTGTGTGTGTGTGTGTGAGTGTGTGTGTCTATGAATATAACCTGTTGAGTCCATATAATGATTATTTGTATGTATGTTTTCAGGGATGACTATTTGACACTGGCCAACAAATTGGTGTGCTCTTTCCTAGAGATGAGCACCTTTCTTGTTCTCAGCTTTCATCAGTTGGCTATAGTTCTTATATTGGATTGAGGCCTCATGTGCTTTTTCTCCCTTCAGTTTGTCATGTTTTTCACTTCAGTTCCCATTTGGGCAGTCATGTTGATAATACTTTATTGGTGTAGCTTCTGATGTTACTATAACACACAGTCTCACAGAAAACTTCCTGACCCTTACACTATCTCTAGTCTCTCTTCACCAACAATCCCTGAGCAGGAGTGATTTACAGATGGAGCCATCAATACAGATTCTCAACTTTGCATTTTGATTAGTTGATATATTTTTGTGGCTTTCAGCTGTTGCAATTTTTTTGGTTTTGTTTTTTATTTTAGCTTTATTTATTTGTTTGTTTGTTTATTTATTTAATACCCCAATTGCTGCCCCTCTCTGACCTCATTCCACCCCTCCTCACAGAATCCCTACCCCTTATGTATCTCTCCCCACCCCCAGTACATTAAGACTCTGCATTTTAAATACTTCATCTCCCACTGAGGACAGTCAAGGCAGTTCAGCTGGGGAACAGATTTCACAGATGTGCAACAGCTTTAGGGACAGCCCCCATTTCAGTTGTTATGGGACCCTTATGGAGACTGAGCTTCACATCTGCTGCATATGTGTCAGTGGCCTAGGTCCAGCCCATGTGTGCTCTTTGGTTGCTGGTTTTGTTTCTGAGAGCTGCAAGGGTCCAGGTTTGTTGACTCTGTTCATCTTACTGTGGAGGTTCTATCCACTTCTGGACTCTCAGTTCTTCCTCCATTTCTTCTATAGTTGACATTGAACTCCATCCAATGTTTGGCTATGGGATTTTTCTTTCTTTGTTTGTTTTTACTTTTTTGTTTTTTGTATCTGTTTCAGTCAGCTTCTGGATGAAGCCTCTCAGACAGAGGACAGTTATGCTAGGCTTTTGTCTATAAGCATAACACAGGATCATTAGTAGTGCCAGGGATTGGGGCTTACCTATGGCATTGTTCTCAATTTGGGCTGTTTTTTTCTTGGCCATTCCCTCAGGCACTCCTCTGTCTTATCCTTGCATTTCTTATACACCAGACAAATTTTGAGTGAAAAGTTTTGTGGGTGGGTAAATGCTTGAATCCCTCCACTGGAGTTGGTTCCTGGCTGAGAGTTGGCCTTTTTAGGTTCCAAGGACTGACTATTATGCATCTTAGCTAAGATCATCCACATTGATTCCTGGGAGCATTCCCTATCCCAGATCTCTGGCACATCATAGAGATGCTCCCTGGCTCCCAATCTTGCCAGCTAAAGATTCCCACTTATTCTCCTGTCTCTCTGGCCTTCTCTCCTGTCTTCCCTCACCTGACCCTCACCCCCATCAAATATCTCCACACCCCTATTATCCCACCCAATTCCCTTCCTCTATCTGCTTCCTATGTAAGATTCAAGAATCTTTACCCAGGCCTTCCTTCTCGTTTAGCTTCTTTGGACCCATGGAGGGTATCATGGGTATCATGAATTTTATGGCTAATATCCCCTGATAACTGAGTTCATATCATGCATGTCCTTTTGGATCTGGGTTACTTTGATCTGGATGATATTTTCTAGTTCTATCCATCTGCCAGAAAAATCATGGTGCCCTCATCTTATTAGCTGAAAAGTATTCTATTGTGTAAATGAACCACATTTCTCTGTCTACTCTCCGGTTGAGAGAAAACTGGGTTGTTTAAGTTTCTGGCTACTATGAATAAAGCTGCTATGAACATAGTGGAACATGTATTCCTGTGTATGGTGAAATATCTTTTGGGTATATGCCTAATAGATCTGGGACATCAGTTAGAATATTTCCAATTTTCTTGATTTCCAGAAACAGCCAGCTTGATTTCCAGAGTGGTTGTAGTAGTTTGCATTCTCATCAGCAATGAAGGAGTGTTCCCCTTGCTTCACATTCTTGTGAACATGTGCTGTCTCTTGAGATTTTGATCTTAGCCATTTTGATAAGTGTGAGATAGAATATCATAGTCATTTTGTTTTCTATTTTCCTGATGACTAAGGGCATTGACATTTCTTTAGGCATTTTTCTAGCATTAGACATTCCTTTGAGAATTCTATATCAATCTCTGTACTCCATTTTAAAAATTGGGTTATTTGATTTATTGGTTTCTATCATCATGAATTCTTTATATATTTTGGATATTAGCTCTCTGTCAAATATAGGCTAAGTGAAAATATTTTCCCAATCTGTTGGCTGCGGTTTTGTTCTATTGACAGTGTCCTTTGCCTTACAGAAAAAAATTTCAATTTCATGAGGTCCCATTATCAGTTGTTGATCTTAAAGTCAGAGTCACTGATTTTTGTTGTTGTTATTGTTCTGGAAATTGTCTCATTTACAAATTTGTTCAATGCTATTTACTAGTTTATCTTCTATTATTTTTACTGTTTCCAGGCTTATGTTGATGTCTTTGATCCTCACAGATTTGAGGTTTGTGCAGGGTAATAAGTATGGATTTATTTGCATGCTTCTATATGCAAACATTCAGTTAGACCAGCACCATTTGTTAAAGAATCTCTCGATTTTCTATTGTATGGTTTTCGTTTCTTTTCCAAAAAGTCAAGTGTCCATAGATGTGTGGGTTTATTTCTCTGTCTTTTATTCAATTAAATTGATCATCCTGTCTATTTCTGTACTAATATGATACAGTTTTTATTACTATTTCTCTGTATTTCAGCTTAAGATCAGGTCTGAAGTTCTCTTTCTTTTTTGTATCTTTGTGTGGTTTAGATATCAGAGTAATTGTGGCTTCATAGAATGAATTGGATAGAGTACCTTCTGTTTCTATTTTGTGGAATAGTTTGAGGAGAATTGGAATTAGGTCTTCTTTGGAGGTCTGATAGAACTCTGCACTAAATCCATCTGGTCCTGGGCTTTTTTTGGTTGGGAGACTATTAATGACTGCTTCTATTTCTTTGGGGGCCAAGGTACTGTTTAGATCATTTATTGCAATTCCCAATAAAATTCCAACACATTTTTTACATACCTCGAAAGAGCTATTCCCACCTTTATACTGAAGAATAAAAAACACAGGATAAGTAAAAAACAATCCTGAACAACAAAGCAACTTCTGGAGGTATCAGCATCCCTGATAATTAATATGGTCCTGATTTAATTTTGGTGCCTGGTATCTGTCTAGGAAGTTGTCCGTTTAATTCAGGTTTTCCAGTTTTGTTGTGTATAGGCTTTTGTAGTAGGATCTGATGATGTTTTGGATTTCCTCAGGTTCTGTTGTTATGTCTCCCTTTTCATTTCCTATTTTGTTAATTAGGATATTGTCCCTGTGCCCTCTAGTTAGTCTGGCTAAGGGTTTATCTATCTTCTTGATTTTCCCAAAAACCCAGCTCCTGGTTTGGCTGATTCTGTGAATATTTCATTTTGTTTCCACTTGGTTGTTTTCAGCCCTGAGTTTGATTATTTCCTGCCATCTATTTCTCTTGGGTGAATTTGCTTCCTTTTGTTCCATAGCTCTTAGATTTGCACTCATGCTGCTAGTGTATGCCATCTCTAGTGTCCTCTTGGCTGTCCTCAGAGCTATGGGTTTTCCTCTTAGGACTGCTTTCATTATGTCCCATAAGTTTGGGTATGTTGTGGCTTCATTTTCATTAAAGTCTAAAAAGACTTTAATTTCTTTCTTTATTTCTTTCTTGACCAAGGTATAGTTGAGTAGAGTGTTGTGCTTCCACATGAATGTTGGCTTTCTATTATTTATGTTGTTCTTGAAGATCAGCCTTAGTCAGTGGTGGTGATCTGATAGGATGCATGGGATAATTTCAATATTTTTGTATCTGTTGAAGCCTGTTTAGTGATGGATTATATGGTCAGTTTTTGAGAATGTACCATGAGGTGCTGATAAGAAGATATATCATTTTGTTTTAGGTTAAAATGTTCTGGAGATATCTGTTAAATCCATTTGTTTCATAACTTCTGCTAGTTTCCATGTGTCTTTGTTTAGTTTCTGTTTCCACGATCTGCCCATTGATGAAAGTGGGATGTTGAAGTCTCCCAGTATTATTGTGTGAGGAGCAATGTGTGCTTTTAGCTTCAGTAAAGTTTCCTTAATGAATGTGAATGCCCTTGCATTTGGAGCATAGATATTCAGAATTGATAGTTCATCTTTTAAGATTTTACCTTTGATAAATATGTTGTGCTCTTCCTTGTCAGTTTTGATAACTTTGGTTTGGAATTTTAGTTTATTTGATATTAGAATGGCTACTCCAGCTTGTTTCTTTGGACTGTTTGCTTGGAAAATTGTTTTCCAGCCTTTTACTCTGAGTTAGTGTCTCTCTTTTTCCCTGAGGTGAGTTTCCTGTATGCAGCAAAAATTTGGGTCCTTTTTATGTTGCCAGTCTGTTTGTCTTTTCGTTGGGAAATTGAGTCCATTGATATTAAGTGATATTAAGGAAAAGTAATTGTTGTGTAGTCCTATTTTTGTTGTTTGAGTTGGGATTTTCTTCTTGTGGCTCTCTTTTTTTTTCAGTTTGTTATAGGATTACTATCTTGCTTTTTCCAGGGCATAATTTCCCTCCTTGTGTTGGAGTTTTTCCTTTATTATCCATTGAAGGGCTGGATGTGTGGAAAGATATTGTGTGGTATTGGTCTTGTCATGGAAAACTTTAGTTTCTACATCTATGGTAATTGGGAGTTTTGCTGGCTTTCATAGTCTCTAGTGAGAAGTTTGGTTCATTATAATAGGTCTGCCTTTATATGCTACTTGACCTTTTTACCTTACTGATTTTAATATTCTATATTTATTTAGTGCATTTGTTGTTCTGATTATTAGATGTGTCAGTAGGAATTTCTTTTCTGGTCCAGTCTATTTGGAGTTCTGTAGGCTTCTTGTATGTTCATGGGCATCTCTTTTTTAGGTTAGGGAAGTTTTCTTCTACAGTTTTGTTGAAGATATTTACTGGTCCTTTAAGTTGAAAATCTTCATTCTCATTTATACCTATTATTCTTAGGTTTGGTCTTCTCATTGTGTCCTGGGTTTCCTGAATGTTTTGAGTTAGGATGTTTTTGCATTTTGCATTTTTTTGATTGCTGTTTCCCTGTCTTCTACAGAATCTTCTGCACCTGAGATTCTCTTTTCCATCTCTTGTACTCTGTTGCTGATGCTCACATCTATGTTTCTTGATTTCTTTCCTAGGTCTGTCATCTCCAGAGTTGTCTCCCTTTGCTTTTTCTTTATTGTTTTTACTTCCATTTTTAGATCTTGGATGGTTTTGTTCAATTCCATAACATATTTGGTTGTTTTTTGCTGTAATTCTTTAAGGGATTTTTGTGTTTTATCTTTAAGGTCTTCTACCTGTTTGGCAGTGTTTTACTGTAATTCTTTGAGGGACTTTTGTGCTTGCTTTTTAAGGACTTCTATCTGTTTAGTAGTGTTCTCCTTTATTTCTTTGAGTGAGTTATTAAAATCCTCTACCAGCATTATGAGATATGATTTTAAATCTGAATCTTGCTTTTCGGGTGTGTTGGTGTAACCAGGACTTGCTCTGGTGGGCGTACTGGGATCTCATGATGCCGAGTGACCACTTGGTTATTGTTTGTAAGATTTTTATGTTTGCTTTTCACCATATGATAATCTCTGTTTTAAATGTTCCAGCTGTCTGTGGCTGGAGCTTGTTAGTCCTGTGGTTCTGTTAGCCTCTGTCAACACTCCTGGGAGTCAAACTCTCTCCTGAGTAGAAGTGGTTAGAGCATTTTCTGAAGGCAATCTCTCTTCTTGCAGGGAAGGTGCACAGAGGGCTGGAGCTCAGATCTACCTCCTGGGTGTAGATGAAGTTCCAAATAGATCTGTTGCTTCTGTGGCCCATGTGCTCTCCTGTGTGCACCGGTCTCTGAGAGACCTGGGATACAAGATGGCACTTCACCTAAGTTCAGAAGTCCCAACCCTCCCTGGAGCCAACTCTCCTCTGGTGGGGAAGGTGCCCAGAAGTTTTGGTGTCAGCTCTGCCTCCTTGCTGTGGATGAAGGCCTGAAGGAATCCTGTGCAGGAAGCTCTGTTGCTTCTGTATCTCCGTGTTCTCCTGAGTAGACTGGTCTCTTAGAGACCTGTGATACAAAATGGTGCTACCACCTGAGTTCTGGGATCAGAGTCCTCTCTAGAATCTGACTCTCCTCAGTGATCCTAAGATCCTGGGTGTGCTTGGGCACCTGCAGCATGGAGAGTCCTTTGGGTACCATGGGACAGTCCACCCAGTTCGTGCCCAAGGTGGCAAGGGCTGGCACCAACCAGAATGAACCCCAGCAGTTGGTTGGGGGGGGGTTCCTCTGTTGCTGGTCCTGCTAGCACAAGCCCATCCTAGTTGTTTTGGAACAGATGTTGCGTTCCACTCACCAGTGATCCCAAGATACTGGGTGTGTTAGGGTGCCTGCTTCATGGAGAGTCCTCTAGGGATCATGGGATTGTCTGCTGAGTTTGAGCCCAAGGTGGTGCAGGGCTGGTGCTGGCCAGAACCATTGATGGATTTATAATTTGAAACATTCCTGTGTTCTTGGGATGAAGCCCACTTTATCATGCTGAATGTTTTTGATGTGTTCTTGGATTTGGTTGGCGAGCATTTTATTGAGTATTTTTGCATTGATGATCACAAGCAGAAATGGCCCTTAATTCTCATTCTTTGTTGAATCTTTGTGTAGTTTAGATATCAGGGTGACTATGGCCTCATAGAAAGAGTTTAGCAGTGTTCATTTAGTTTCTATTTTGTTTAACAGTGTGAGGATTATTGGTATAGCTCTTCTTTGAAAATCTGGCAGAATTCTGCAATCTAACAATCTGGCTCTGGGCAACCTTTTGTTGGAGACTTTTAACAATTGCTTCTATTTACTTAAGGCTTATAGCACTGTTTAGCTATTTTACCAGATCTAGCTTTAACTTTGGTAAGTGGTATCTGTCTGATAAATTATCCATTTTATCTGGATTGTTAAAATTTTGCAGATAAGACTTTTGAAGGAAGAACCAAGGATCTTTTGAATTTCCTCAGTTTCTGTTGTTATGTGTCCCTTTTCATTTCTGATTTTGTTAATTGAGATGCTGTTCTTGTGCCTTTTAGTTAGTTTGGCTAAGGGTTTACCTATCTTGTTGATTTTCTCAAAGAAGTTTGGGTCTGTTGATTTTTTTTGTATTGTTCTTTTTGTCTCTGATTGATTTCAGCCCCAAGTTTTACTATTCCCTTTTATCTATTTCTGTTAGTTATGTTTTCTTCTTTTTGTTCTAAAAAAAGTGTGCAGTTAAGTTGCTAGTATGAGGTTTCTCTATTGATTGATGTTGGTTATAGGTGCCATAGTAGAGAGAGAAATTCACCCACATATTAAGCCTTCATTTTCTGAATGATCACAGGGATATAGCCTCTCATGGAAGACCAACATCCAGCTATACCACTTCAGTTACTTTATTCAAGCACATAAAAGGTTTATTGGGGCTAGGAATAGTTCAAGCTACCCAAATTATCTTGCCATTGCTGCCCATAAGAGCAGACATCCACACAATGCTCAGTCCCTTTTGACTGTGGCTAGCCATTATCCAAAGTAAGGTCTCCAGACTATCTAGGAGTGTCTTAAGGCCAATGTTAGTGCAACTGCAAGGTCTAATGTAGCAACAAGTACAGGCCTTCCACAGAGACAATATTACTTCAAAGTTCAAATAGTCTCATGGAAATTACTCTGCCTCTACTGGTTGACATAAACATAGCAAAACTTTGCTGACACTTTTCACTCAAAGCCAGACACACAGTTTTTGCTATATATTCCATATCACACCAGACATAAAGGCTTTAGTATACATATCACTATATCTTCCCCCTTTTTGTTTTAACCAGACTTGTTAGGGATATCAGTTATTGTTGGAGAATTATGGAGTTGTACAGTAAATAAAGCCTTTTGACTACATTGTCAAACAGTTTTATGCAAATAAATCAGCATATATTTCAAAGTCAGTAAAGTTATCACCACAAAGAAAAATTTAAAACTCACAAAATCAAGAAACTTATCAAAATGATCCACTGGAGAAAATGAAGTTACATTATATACATGATGTTTATAACATCCACTCCTGTTATTTTAGGAAGCTTTCTTGAAAATGTTTTTGTAATTTGTTACTGCAAATAATAAATCATTTGTGAATAGTTAGGGTGACCTAACAAATGAATTTTACCATTTTCCCAATCATATTTGCTGTCATTGAATCTTATTGGTGTAATGTAATAAGAACTAATATTCCAATCATATTTCATCTCTCCAATTTCTTTATGAAGGCTTGTAGTGCCATGAACTTTCCTCTTAGTGTTACTTTCAGTGCGTCCCAAAAGTTTGCTATGTTGTGTTGTTCCTTTATTTTCACTGAATTCTTAGCCTTTATTTCTTTCTTTCCTCACCAAGTAATCATTGAGCCAAAAATTGTTCAGTTTCCATGAATATGTGGGCTTTCTGTTTATTTTGTAGGTGTTGAAATTCAGCCTTATTCCTTGGTGATCTGATAGGATGCAGGGATGTATTTCAATCTTGTATCTCTTGAAAATAGCTTTGTGGCTGATTATATATCGTCAGTTTTGGGGAAGATTCCATGTGGTACTGAGAGTGTATATTCTTTTGTGTTTGGACAAAAGGTTTTGTAGATATCTGTTAGGGCCATTTTCTTTGTAACATATGTTAGTTTCATTATTTCTCTGTTTAGTTTCTCTTTCAATGACCTGTCCATTGGTGTGAGTGGGATGGTGAAGTCCTCCAGTATTATTGTATGGGACTTGATATGTGATTTAAGCTTTAGTAATAATGGTTCTTTGACAAATATGGGTGCCCATGCATTTGTCACATAGATGCTCAGAAGTGATATGCCTTCTTTTTTTTTCTTTGATGAGTAAGAATTGTTCCTTCCCATCTTTTTTGATTACTTTTTGTTGAAAGTTTATTTTATTAGATATTAGAATGGATACTCCAGCTTGTTTTGTAGTCCAATTGCTTAGAAATCCTTTTTCTAGCCCTTTACTCTGAGATAGTATCTATCTTTGTTGCTAAGGTGTGTTTCTTGTATGCAGCAGAATGATGGATCCTATTTACATATCTATTCTGTCAGCCTATATCTTTTTATTGGTGAACTGAGTCCATTGATGTTAAGTGATATTAATGACCATTGATTATTCTTCCTCTTATTTTGATGTTGGTTGTGGTACTGTGGTTGGTGCGTGTGTGTGTGTGTGTGTGTGTGTGTTTCTCTTCTTTACATTTGGCTTCTAAAGAATTATCTATTTCTTGTGTTCTTTGGACTGTAGTTATTCTCCTTGTCTTGGAATTTTCTGTCTTGTAACCTGTGTATGGTTGCATTAGTAGAACTATAATGCTTAATCTTGGTTTTCCCACGGAATACCTTAGTTTCTCCACCTATGGTGATTGAATGTTTTGTTGAATATAGTAGTCTTGGATCACATTTGTGGTCTCTTAGGGTATGTAAGACATCTGTCTAGGAATTTCTGGCTTTTGGAGCCTCTATTGAGAAGTCAGGGGTAATTCTTATAGGTTTGCCCTCATATGTTACTTGAGATTTTTTGCTTTCAGGTTTTAATATTCTTTCTTTGTTCTGTGTGTGTTTTGATTATTATGTGGCAGGAGGATTTTCTTTTCTGTACAAATCTTTTTTGGTGTTCTATATACACTTGGTGTTCTATGTAAGCTTCTTGTACATTTATGGCTATCTTTTTTATTTAGGTTAGGGAAGTTTTCTTCTATAATTTTGTTGAAGAAATTTTCTGGGCCTTTGAACTGGGAATCTTTTCCCTCTTCTATTCCTATTATTCTTAGATTTGGTATTTTCATAGTATATCAAATTTCCTGAATGTTTTGTGTTAGAGACTTTTTACATCTGGCATTTTCTTTGACCTACATGTCAATTTCTTTTATTGTATCTTCTATGTCTGAGATTCTCTCTTTCATCTCTTGTATTCTATGGATGATGCTTATGTCTGTAGTTCCTATTCACTTTTCTAGGTTTTCTATATCTGTTTTACCCCCATTTGTGTTTTCTTTATTGCTTCTATTTCTATTTTCAGGTCTTAAACAGTCTCACTTATTTCCCACTAGTTTGATTTTATTTTCCTATATTTCTTTAAGGCGTTTACTTAAAGGTATCTGCCATTGTCATAAGATGAGACTTAAGGTCATGTTCTTGCTCTTCAGATTTGTTAAGATACCCAGGTCTTGCTGAAGTAGCTGAACTGGGCTCTGATGGGACGATACTGCACTGGCTTTTGTTGATTTTTTTCTTGCACTTCCTTTAGTCTTCTGTCTCTGGTGTTGAGTGACCTGGTAGTCTCTGGGAGCAGCTGGACTCTGGGACTGGTTGTTTCAGGTGGCAGCAAGCCTCAGGAGGCAAGCAGGACTGTCCAGAGAGTGGATTGCAGATCCCCAATTGCAAGTGAATTTAAAGATGGAGCTCAGGAAAGACAGGGCAGACCTCACACCTGCAGAGAATGTCTGTGAGGGGAGGAGCAGGTGGGAAATTGGGGTGTGGGTTTCTAACCTGGCCCCCCCCACACCGTATTAACAGGCATCCAAAGAAGCAGACAGATCTCTGGGATAGGGAGTGGGGTGCTGATCTGTGATTATATGTAGCACTGTGGATTGGAAGGTGGAGCCCAGAAATTGAGAAATATTTTTGATGAGGGGTGAAGATTACACTTATCTGTGGGTATAAATACAACTCCTTATAAATCATTTATAGGAATATGCTGGTTTAGTAAATTAGAGGTTGTATATTCTTCTCCAAAACACAAAACTTCACTAATCCTGATGAATTAGCTAGGATTCCTGTATGAGGAATGATCTCCCTCTTGTTAAGTGGGTTTTAAGACTAATCAGAGAGCTGTTGGTTACTATCCATATATGTGTGCCACTAGTGTACTCTGAGGGTTATCATGCCATGGTGGTCATTGATCTAGTTCATAGGCATCTTAAGCTGGGTAGAACTGTTGGCTGTCTCCCTTCTTTAGAAGTTTTCACAGTGCTTTCTTGTAAAATGAAAGCTAGTCCTCATGGAGGGGGCATTCAGTTCAGTTCCAGCTCAGGGGTCTGGGTTCTGATTCTCAGTCTTATATATCTTCTTCAGCAATAAGAACTTACCTTTTGTTTCTAGGTACTAAGCAAAAGCAAGAGCAATAGACTATTTGGGGACTCTTTTGGACAGCCCTAGATAAGAGCTCAAAAGGGAGCTTCTCATATTTGATATTAGGGTTTCTGTTAAATGATCTTTGGCCCTTGGAGGAAACAACATCAGTCAAAATATGAAAAGTTAGCCAGGTGTGGTGGCACACTCCTTTAATCCTAGCACTTGGGAGGCAGAGACAGGTGGATTTCTGAGTTTGAGGCCAGGCTGGTCTACAAAGTGAGTTCCAGAACAGCCAGGGCTACAGAGAAACCATGTCTCAAAAAGCCAAAAAACAAAACAACAACAACAAAAACAGTGAAAAGTTTATTATAAGACAAATACCTGTATGTCTCTATATCTATATATCTATATGTATGTATATGTGTGTGTGTGTTATTATGTGAAGGCAAAGAGTTAATAGTGTGATTCCTTGTTGAATTTTTAGACATCCATATTGTTATTTTGACCTTCCTCCCCTCCATATTATAACTCTCAACATTGCCTAGAGACCCACCGCTTTCATTTTCCTCTCTCAAGTCACTTGTATTGTACTATTTCCCTGTACTCTTCTCCAAACATCTGTACTTACCTTTTCCCTTCTTTCTATAAAGCTCCCATTTTTACCATTTTTAATCTTATTATTTGTACCTTGCTACTTCCTTCTTTATTGTTTCCCAACCATTCTATCATGGTAGTGCTCCCATTTTTCCTTTCATATTTCTGTAGATACTGTAGTCTGTGAAAAACAGAAAATTTGGAGTGAGACACGTGACACGGGCTTGGTTTCTATATGTATTTCATCTAGCAGGTGGGGTGTTGGGACCGGCCTGTGGCTCTCATGTCCAGGTTCGAGCGTGGGAGGCAACCGGAGCTGAAAGAGAAGAGGGAACCTAGGCAGGTCGAGAAATAATGGAAACCAAGACAAGCTAGTCTGTTCAAGGCTCAAAGGTTTAATGGGGATTGTGCTTATAAAGAAGAGGGGGAGGCCCATCCCCCGCTAGTTCATTTGATCATATCCCAATATCTTCTCTCATCCCCTTCCTACCCATGATGAACTTCTCCTCCTTCCATTGGTGTCCATTCTTACTTTTATATCTTTATTTGAAAGCTATAAAAGTTTTAGTAAATTTCTAGGAGAAAATGTGTATAAACTTTTTCTTACACATGTAGTATGTAAGAATATTCTTAACCCTCTCCTATAATAAAAATTTCTATTTTATTTAAGATTGACTGCTGCACAATGTTCAAAAACAGTTTTGATCTTTCTACATAGAATTCATTCCCATTTCCCATCAGTTCAATACATTTTTATTGAATTTCTAATATGAGCCAGTGTCTATGTGAAACACTGAATATAGAGAAGAAATCACCTGCCACTTCCCATAAAGTCAGCATCCTCACTTGTCAAGGTCTAGAGACAGAGACATCAATTCCTTTTATGTCAAAAAGTGAGAAGGCATGCAAATCTGGTTAGTGAGTATTTTGTAGAAGAAAATTCTGTTTACATGGTGGCACTGGCCACAATCAATACATTACTAATAATTTATCATTATCTTGGCTGTGTGATACCAGATCTAAACTCTTCTTCAGCTACTGGAGGCTCATGTTTTAAATGAGCAAATAGTTCCTCTTTCATTTGATCTACTCATAATATAAATGTTGAATGGGGCTACCAAGAACATTCTGGTATTTTTCATCAATATAAGGATGCCTCACAGGCAAACTCTGTAAGTCTGAATTTGCAAAATAAAACTTTATGATGCAGAGGAAAAGTTAAAATCACATTAAGTGATTGCGAATCAAGATAATTTGTTTTCCCAAATATTATTTTGTGTTGCATTCTAAGAGATTAGCAAGGGGCTTCATTATCAGTCAGTGTCTTTGCATGAAACCTGGGTAACTGTGAGCAATATACATGGCCTTTTAAATTTATTCAGTTGTGTGCACTTTCCATCTTTCTATAATATGTTTTTCCAATTCAGTGGATGTCAATAAACACTAGGAAACTTTTGTATTAGCAGTTATATTTCTGGAAATTAGAATGCCCTCCGAAACATTTATACTTTAAAAAGTTTACCTTTTTTTATACCTCTTGGTGTTTATCAGTGCTGTGAGGTAAAATATTTCCTCTCATTTCACACTTGCATGGAGACTGTTTTCTCAATGATTTTATTTTTCCTTTTTAAATCATAGTTGACTTCTTTCATGATAACTTATCAAGGCTATGAAGTAAGGACAAGTGATTAATATGGCTCCTGGCAATCACTACATAGTGTGTTCTTTACAAGGGATTTAATGTTTATGGAATAGCATCCAATAGGTCAAGAAGTATTTGAATTAAAAATAAATTATGAAATGCTCTCAGCTTATGCAGTGTTATTTGATTGATACATTTCTATTGTTACACACTGTTCCAAAGTGATTATTTTTATTATGTATTATGTATTCATCAGTGAGAATAAATGTAGGTTGTAGTATGTTGAGAAGACCCTATGCATATAATATTATAGGATTTAGTCTTCAATTTTTATAATTTCAAGTGGCATTGTAAGCCTAAAGTGACAATCAAAGTTATTGGCACCCTGAAGTTTAGGTATGCTAATAAATTAACTGCCATCTTATTGGGGATTTTGTTGTTGTTGTTGTTGTTCGTGTTTTGTTTTTTGTTTCCATAAATGTTATATAATTGAAGTAATAAAGTTCATAGTGTTAAGATCTGACTGCTCTGACTACACATCTCCCAGTAGATCCCTATAAATCTTACACATATCAGTTGTTTCCACCTGTTTCCAGTAGTGTTGCTTTCCATGTGAATATGATTGCCTTTATCAATGTAATGACATTGTATTATTTCAAAGTTTTGCAATAATTTAGGAATTATAAACACAACAATGAAAGACTTTAGCTCATTATTTCTTTGTGAACCCTAATTTTCATTCCTCTTCTTTAAATACTCTTAGTAGCACTGTTGGGTGATATTATAAATATATGTTTAACTTTAAAAGAAAATAGTATTTTCAAAAGTGGATCACTGTTTTCCATTCATACCAGCAATTTAAGAGACTTGATGGTTTTGCATTCTTGTCAGACTTGAAATTGTACACTCTCTCATGTTAACTGTGTAGAAAGGCATGCAGTTGTATATCGTTGTGGTCACAGGTGTCTGTTTGTCTCACAGCTAATGATGTTGAGCTAATCTTCCATGTCTGTATTTTCTTCAGTGAACCATCTATTGACACTTCCATACTTCTTAAATTGTGTGATTATTGTTCTTCTTGTGTGTTGACTTTTAAAGTTCTTTATGTATTATGGATACAAATCCTTTGTAATAAAATTGCTTCATAAACCAAGTTAGTATACAACAACTTGTATTTTTATTCTCCTAATAGTGTTTATTAGGGAATAAAACTTTTTATGAAGCTCAGTTTAAATGTATTTCCCTTATGGCTCATACTTTTGGTGTTATAGATAACAGTTCTATGTGTTATGGATCTCAAGTCCATAAGGTAGTCCATCAAACCAAAACTTATGTTTATATTGCACAAAGTATGTTTATTAAGAAATATGGTAATATGGTCATAGCAACCTCTTCTACCAATTAGAGTCACTGTCTCAGTAAATACACACACACACACACACACACACACACACACACACACACACCTACACACAAACACACACAAGAAAATCCAGTGGAAATGTTTGAATTCTGGCTTGCCTTCTCTTCACTGTGCAACTGTTATCCCAACATTCTACCAGATGTACATCCTGCTTCTGCAATCCTACTTAACAGCTTAACTTTATATATATGCTAGTGGAAGATTGACTTCCAGGCAACTAGGGTGAGGATCTTAATCCCACACCCACAGTGACACACCTACTCCATCCAGGTCACACATATTCCAACAAGGCCATACCTCCAAATGTTGCCACTCCCTGGTCCAAGAATATACAAACCATCACATTCCACTCTGTGTCCCCCATAGACTTGTTCAAAAACATGAGTCTATGGGGGGGTGCATACTTAAGCATAGCATAATGCAAAATGCATTTAGTCCAACTTTTAAAGTCCTCATAGTTTCTCGCAGTCTCAACAATGTTAAAAATCCAAAGTTCAAGTTCTCTTCTGAGATTTATCCAATCACTTAACTGTAATCCCCAAAGAAAGACAGGAAACCAGCTAGGCAAACTCCAAACTCTTTATCTCCATGGATGATGTCAAAGCGGTCTTCAGATCTCCACTCCTTTGTCATCTTTGTTGACTACAACAAACTGCTTTCTCCTGGGCTGGTTCCACTCCCTATTAACAGCTTTCCTCAGCATGTATCCCATACCTGTTACATCTTTAACATCTTTGAGTGTCCAAGGCAATTTCAATGTTGTAGCTTCTTTTTTCAGTGTCTGGGATTCCACTCCATCTTTTGGACTCCTCCTAATGGCTTGCATCACTTCTCCAGCTTTGCCCTCTAAGCTCAGGTTGATCCACCCCACTATGGCTTCTGTTCTTGGTGATCATCCCATGGTACTGACATCTCCAATACACTGGGGTGTTCCACTCCAACTAGGGTTCACCAATTGCCTCTCATAGGTACCAGCATAGTGGGGTATTCCTGAGACAACCTGACCATATTTTGGGGAGGACTGTGGAAGGGCTTTGGAAATTTGGGCTAGAAGATCCAGTCAGGGTTAAGAGCTCTGCCAGATGTTGTGTAGGAGCTTAGAAGATAATGTTGAGAACAGTGCAGAAAATGGAGGCCTGGCTTGTGAAACTTCAGAGGGAAAATTAAAGATTCTTATCAGGGCCATTGTTATTTTGATTGTGAAGATCCTGTGGTTCTGGTTAGCTGGAGCTGAATAATCAGCTGTGAATAACAAGATACCAGAACAACTAAAGTGAAAACCTTGCATTACTGGCACTATTGATGCTGATTAGCTGGAGCTAAGAAACTAGCTGTGATTAAGAAGAGACCAGCATCATTGAGGTGACATCTTCTGGGAAGTGTTTTCTGGGAGCACAGAGGCTGTGTTCCAGAGATAGCCAAGGTTATACCTTCTGCTGTGGCTGAACTTGGTAATGTGTAAGAGTTACCCAGGTGGTACTGGTTTTGAGGCATGAAGGGGTCAGGCAGAGCAGCTGAGGCTCAGCACTGTGAGAGACCATGGAAGGCCATTGGTGAAGGTGCAGCCTCACTTGTAATAGATGGCCCAGGACTGAAGGGTTCATGCAAAGGAGTTGAGACTTGGTACTGTGAAGTGATCCTATGAGTGGCTATTGTTGAAGCCAACTTACAGTGGAAGATAGAAGCATTTTGGAGATGCCAGTACCATGAGATGACCACCAAGAACAGCAGCAGCAGTGGAATAAAGGCAGCTGCAGCCTAGAAGACAATGTGTGTGCTACAAAGGGCATGGCCAGAGAAGTGACCCAAGCCCTTGGAGGAGCCCAGAAGATCGTGAGTTGGATCCCAGACATTGGACAATTGGAGTTTAATTTTTGCTTTTGATTGTGACTGTGCCCTGATATTTTTCCCTCTTGAAGGAAGAAAATATTTTAGTGGATCCCACAGTTAAGAGACTTTTAATTGTAAAACAATTTTGAATTTTAAAAGATATTGAATATTTTAAAAGGATTGAACTTTTAATATGTAAAGACTGTGGGGCTTCTAAAGTTATTTAAGA
This sequence comes from Mus caroli, assembly GCF_978045245.1. Taxonomy (NCBI): domain Eukaryota; kingdom Metazoa; phylum Chordata; class Mammalia; order Rodentia; family Muridae; genus Mus; species Mus caroli. The sequence continues at coordinate 139,220,223 of NW_028227258.1, read as the reverse complement.
TCTTGGGGATGAATAAGAACTAAGGGTTGAGGCTTACTAGTGATGTGTTTGTGTGTCATATTGACAAAGTGTCAATTGTACTGGCTAGTTTTGTGTCAACTTGACACAAGCTGGAGTTATCACAGAGAAAGGAGCTTCAGTTGAGGAACTGACTCCATAAGATCCAGCTGTAAAGCATTTTCTCAATTAGTGATCAAGGGGGAAAGGTCCCTTGTGGGTGGGACCAACTCTGGGCTGGTAGTCTTGGATTCTATAAGAAAGCAAGCTGAGCAAGGCAGGGGAAGCAAGCCAGTAAGGAACATTCCCTCCATGGCTTCTGCATCAGCTCCTGCTTTCTGACCTGCTTGAGTTCCAGTCATGACTTCCTTGGTGATGAACAGCAGTATGGAACTATAAGCTGAATAAACCCTTTCCTACCCAACTTGCTTCTTGGTCATGATGTTTGTGCAGGAATAGAAACCCTGAAAAAGAATATACATACATATATATATATATATATATATATATATATATATATATATATATATATATGTATATATATTATTCAATTTATCTTCAACTGAACCTTGTTGATTCTGTTAGATTCTTATCTTAGTCAGTGTTTCATTGCTGTGAAGACACATCATGAGCATAACAACTCTTATAAAGAAAATAATTTAATTATGGTTAGTTTACAGTTTCATAGGTTTAGTCTATTATCATCAGTGTAGGTAGACTAGAGGACCAAGGGAGACATAAGGCTAGAGAGTGGCTCAGAGTTCTACATCTTGATCCACAGTCAGAAGGTAGAGAGAGAACATCTGGGCCTATCTTGGGCGTTTGAAACTTGCAAGGAATATTCCAAGTGATATGTGTCTTCCAGCAAGTCAACACCTAGCCCAAAAATGCCACATCTCCTTATTCCCCTTCCTAAACATTCAAATATATGAGTATATAGGAGGCATTCATATCCAAACCACCATAAGTCTGGAACACTAATATCTAGGTTCTTATCTTAATTCTCAGACAACTCTGAATGAAAGTTTCCCATATAAACTATAGTTATAAAGACATTTTATTATATTTCTTTTTGGAAAAAATCATATATGTGCAAAATGTTTTACATATGCACAGTGATCACGACCTTGTTTCTCCATGCATGAGTTTTTTGTGCCTTTCTTCAGTCTAGCATTGTATTGTACACTGCTTAAATGTTCTACATCCTAAAGCTGGCTGGGTATACACCTATTACTTGAATATCTTGGAGCCCAAGAATGGATGACCACCTCAAGTAAATAGGAGAATGATGTCAACAACAACAACAACATACTAACATTAAGAATAAACAACAAGAAATCCACCAAAGCCCTCAAAAACTCTCTCAATTTTTATAATCTGCCTTTGGATAAATCTTAGATACTTGTTGTCTGAGAAACAAGGTGTTACAGTTCAAGTTCCCCATCTGTAAGTTGAGTCAGATACTTTACAAGCAGGTGATTCTCACAAATGTGCTAAATATAAGGCCTAACCCTATAGTTTTTTTGTAAATCATATAGATGGTTCTTGGTCATTATTATCATTATGAATTCATGTAGTCTGTAGTCCTTCAGCTACTAAGCCCTTCACCTTACACATGGCCCCTTGCATATGACTACCAGGTATGCGATGATACAACATATCTTCTAGATTTTGGACCTTCTATGCTCTGCCCACTCTCCTCCATTACTCATTCCCTGACACTCTCTCCCAGTCTGTCATTTCTTCCTATGGCACCCTGCTTTGGTTTCCTATACCCACTGTGACATTCTCCTTTAAGCATAGATTTTAACTCTTTTCAAAGATTTTTTTAAGCGGTCACTTAATTTTCAAGATCTCAATTTAAGAGAGAGAGAGAGAGAGAGAGAGAGAGAGAGAGAGAGAGAGAGAGAGAGAGAGAGAGAGAGAGATTTAGTTATACATGTAGTATTTTACTTTACTTGCCTAGACTATGAGATCTGCTAATGAAGTCTGGGAAATACATGGCATACCATATGCGTCACTTTTTACTGGCTCTTTTGAAGTTGATTGAGGTGGTATAATCTAGGCCATCTTTACATTCTAGTTTCTGTGGAGTATGATTAAGGTTGCTATAGGAAAGAAACATTTGGACCACAGTGTGTATGAGAGAGTTTGATTTCACAGAATTGAGGGTGTATGGAAGCACTGTGACTGCTTTCCTATAAAAACAACTTCTCAACTGTACACATGTTCATTATCTTGAGCCACCTTTAATTTCTTTTTTGAGAATTCTTTCATTTTTGTGAGAATTGGAGGCAATGCCTATCTTTCTCCATAGTGTTCTCAATGCTACCCTACTTTCTTCAGAGGCAGGAGTCTAAACTTGTTTTGATGTCTATTTTCACGTTCTTTCATGTCTTGTCACTATCAAAATGCAACTGCCCATGAAAAAGTTACTTCATCTGCATTATCTTTCCACAGAAGAGGTAAAAGCTTTGATTATTCAGAGGAAGGGATAGAAGTGCCCCCTTGATGACTGTGAAGTGGCAATTGTGACACCTTGATGGAAATTTAAGCACAGAAAGAGATGAAATACTCTAATTTGAAATCCATGTGTGTTTGCCTTCGTATATGAGGGAAATGTAAAATCAAGGAAAACCACCAACAGAGAAGCAGTAAACTAGAATCCAAATAATAATGGTGTTAAAGACTGTAGAAACTTGAACAAATGCCAAGCCCTAAACTGAGGGGGAGATTAATACTAATTATTCCTCTTCAAGTGTTTGAGAGCCAGGGCAGAATCTGAGTCCTGTGCTCCGGTCAATTTGCCTGCAGTTTCTGCCTTTGATTTCATATGAAGTCCCCTTTGGAGCTTTCTGTTATCCCATAGATAGAGATGATACAAAGTCATGCCAACTGCCCATGTTATTGATCAGTCTTGAAGAAATGCTAGAAAATCATATTGATCACAATGTTTCTTTTTTATAGAAAACATTCAAATATAATATTGTGATCACAGTTTTCTATCCTCCAACTCATCCCAGATCTTCCCTACTCCATACCCACCTAGCTTCACATATTTTCTTTCTCTCTGTCTTCAGAAAACAAATAAGCAAAGAAATAAATGTTTCCTAAATATACTCATTTGATGTGTTACCTTGGGCAGCATTAACAAGTAGGAGGGTTTTTTTTTTATTTTTTATTTTATTCTTAGTAGTTGTTGTAATTGTGTGTGTGTGTGTGTGTGTGTGTGTGTGTGTGATGGGAAGGAGGGGTTGGGAGAGGTCCACTGTTGCGCCCACCTTGTCCAGCAAGAAAAGACGCAACACGGTAGGATTCTTCTCAACAGCCTTTCTTTATTTCAGGAACACCTCCATGCTACGGGGGGGGGGGGGGGGGACTCCGTAAACCAGGAGGACTGCTTATATCCACCCCAGCACTGGGGAGAGCTTTGTGTCCTCCTGGGATTCATCATTCTGTCAGCCCTTTGATATGTAACACCTGCTCAGGAGGGGCCTGCGCAATGGCGTTGTTTATGGCGCTGGTGTACCGGAGGTCGGTGCCATCTTTTGGGCGTGCGGCTGCCTACAGTCCACCATTGACCTATAATTCTGTTACAAAATACCAAGGCCTCTGAAGGAGTATGATGTAGATGGAAATGAGCCATACCACTGGATTAGTATTTTTAAACTGAGGCTATGTTAATTAGTTTTCATTGTCAGTTTGGCATAACCTAAATTTACCTGGCAAGACAGAATCTCAGTTGAGGAGATTGCCTAAATCAGATTAGTCTGTAGCCCTGTAAATGAGATTGTTTTGATTAATGACTGATGTGGGAGGGCCCAGCCCACAGTAGGTAGTACCATCCCTTGATATGTGTCTGGGCTATATATGAGAGCTGATTAAGTGAGCCACTGAGCAGAATTCCTCCATGGGTTCTGCTTCAATTCCTACTCTAAATTTCCTTATTGATATATATTTTGACTTCAAAACCTGTTCTCCTATAAGTTGTTTTTGGCAGTGTTTAATCACAGTAGTTGTAAGAAACTAGAAACAAGATCATTTTAAAATGTAAGTTACCTACCCTTCCCTTTCTCATGGGAATGCAACCTTTTACAGCCACCTTGGAAATCAATTTGGTGGTTTTTCAGAAAATTAGAAATAGATCTAGCTCAAGACCCAGCTATACCACTCCTAAGCATATACCCAAAGGAAGCCCCCAATACCACAATGACATGTGCTCCATTATATTCATAGCAGCTTTATTTGTAATAGCCAGAAATTCAAAACAACCTGTGTGACAGAATTTTCCCTATACAACCACACAAAAATGTTAGGGCAGCAGGAGGCCAGTGATTGTACATTGTACGGGGTTGGGGGTGGGGAAGGGAGTCAGAGCTAAGATTTGCAGAGACAGAGAGCATCTGAGGAGAGAGGGAAAAGTCAAGATGGAGGCAGACATGAACCAGCATGGCTTTAACCAGCCACAGGTAGCTGTGATATCATAAGGTTAGAATAACTAGGATAAAGCTTTTATCATTATCAATTGGTTCTGAAATTATTGTATTGGCATCTTGTAAATTGAGAATTTTTTGATACATAAATCTGATTGGTTAATTATAAGTGTCTAGAGTTTTGATTCTTCTGGGCAAATGGATGTTGTGGTGGATGAGTGTGGGGTGGATGGTCATTGCATGGGGATGGCAGCAGTGATCCACCAAGGGACTTGGACGCTCCGGTCCAGAGAGACCACCGAGTTGAGATTACCCAGTTGGAACCTGTTGCAGGTGGTAGCTCGGGAAGCCTGCTTGTCTATTTTTAATATTTCCTGCAACAAACCTAGATGTCCCTCAGTTCAAGAATGGATAAAGAAAATGTGGGACATTTACACAATGAAATATTATTCAGCTATTAAATAAAGAAACTGTGAAATTTGCAGGCAAATTCATGAAACTAGAAAAGATCATCCTGAGTGAGGCAATCCAGACCCAGAAAGAAAAACATGGTATGTACTCACTTACAAGTGGATATTAGCCTTAAAGTAAATGATAGCCATTTTAAATTCACAGACCCCAAGATGCTAAGTAAAAAGGAGGGCTAAAGTAGAGACAGGTGAATCTCTTTAAGAAGGGAAAACAGAATAGACCAATAGGGGGGATTGGTTTGGGGGATAGGATGGGACTGGATGGGGATGGGATAGAAATAGGAACCAGAGAAACCTAAGACAATGGAAACTCCCAGGATTCTCTGGGGGTAATCCTTGCTCTAACTCCCAGCAATGGGGGACATGGCAATTGAATTGGCCATCTCCTGTAATCATGTAATATTTCCAATGGAGGGATTGGAACACCAGTTCAGCCACAAAACCTTTGACCTACAATTAGTCCTGACTACAAGATGTGCAGGAGTAAAGATGGAGCAGAAACTGAGGGAATGGCCAGAGTCATTCCACTAGAGGGAGTCCACCCCTGACAGTTTTGATGATATCCTCCTAGACTTGAAGACAGGAGCTATGCATAACCATCTTCAGAGAGGCTTCACCAGCAACTGATAAAACAAATGCACAGACTCACAGTCAAATATTAGTCAGAGCTTGAGGAATCCTATGGAAGATGGGGAGGAAGGATTAAAGGAGCCAGAGGGGTCAGGGACATGTGAAGAAAGCCTACAGAATCAACTAACCTGCCCCCATAGGGACCCACAGAGACTGAATAGCCAACCTGGAATCATGCTTGGGACTGACTTAGTTCTATGCACACATATAACAGCTGTGCAGCTTAGTCCTCTTCTGGGAGTCCTCACTAAAAGAACAGTAGCTATCTCTGACTTTGTTGCCTGCCTTTAGAACCCCTTTCCCCTACTGGGCTGCCTCTTCTAGCCTCAATAGGAGATGTGCCTAGCCTCACTGATATGCAAGGCTTGCTGATATCCATGGAAAGCCTCCCTTTTCTGAAGAGAAAAGTGGTATGACTAGGAGAAAAGGAGGGAGAGGAAAATTCAGTAGCAATGTAAAGTGAATAAATACTTAATTAAAAATGTGTACATACACATATACACAAATTAATGTCAGTTCCCACCTCTTATGAGAAAACCTTGAATGTGATGAACTTAGGAAATACCAGTATGTTTGGAGAATATCACACTTTTCTCTTATAACTTCTCTTGTATGCTTACATTTTACCAGGTACTTAGTAAGTGTCTATATATGGTATCATATATAATCTTAAGAATACCATCATTGCACAGATAAATGTCTTGGTGGCATGGTTCTTTAGCTCTAAAGGGACAGAAAAAGTAATTACAATCTCCCAAAGTTCCCCCACCCTAAATAAATTTTCTCTTCTTTGACATAAGATTCTAGGGATTTCCCATCTCACAGTAGAGGCAGAAATTCTATTCTCCGCCCTTGGATCTGGTAAGGTGGTAGAGCTATCAATAGTGAAAGGCAGCATAAACAGGAATGGAACATTAAAGGAAGGGAGTATCAAGGCAACCTTGTATGCCTGTGTCAAGAGAATCTCTTGTTCTCTCTTGATGATTAGAAAGCTGATTATAAGCTGTATAATGCCAGCACAGTGCATGTCTTACTTCTTGGCATCCTTTACATCTGAGGTGTATGCAGTTTACTTCTGACTCACAAACTTTGTTTCACTTTGTTGAGGGTCTGCTCCTGACTCAGCCCAGGGGCTGCTTATTGACTTTTTTGGAGCCTCAACTTGGTTCTGCCACTTCACTTTGCTTCTACTTCAGCCCAGTAGTATCTTTAACCCCTTGCCATGTGACTGTTTCTAGCTAGTTCTGTCTTCTCCAGAACTCCAACGCTTATTTTCCATGGGTCATTATTGTATGAGACTGTAAAGACTTAAGAAATATCTCATCAATTTTCCTTGCTATTTAATTAATTTGGATTAATCAGTATGTTTTAGAAATGGTACAGAAAAAAGGGCAAGGCACAGCACAACAATAGGGGTCAGCAAGGGACATCATAGCCATATAGGCACCAACTGTTTTCTTTTTTTTTTTTTTTTTAAACTTTTTTTATTTATTTATTTTTTTAATATTTTTATTACATATTTTCCTCAATTACGTTTCCAATGCTATCCCAAAAGTCCCCCATAGCGCCCCCCACTTCCCTACCCACCCATTCCCATTCTTTTGGCCCTGGCATTCCCCTATATTGGGGCATATAAAGTTTGCAGGTCCAATGGGCCTCTCTTTCCATTGATGGCTGACTAGGCCATCTTTCCATACATATGCAGCTAGAGACAAGAGCTCCGGGGTTCTAGTTAGAACATCATGTTGTTCCAACAATAGGGTTGCAGATCCCTTTAGCTCCTTGGGTACTTTCTCTAGCTTCTCCATTGGGAGCCCTGTGATACATCCAATAGCTGACTGTGAACATCCACTCCTGTGTTTGCTAGGCCCCAGCATCGTCTCACAAGAGACAGCTATATTTGGGTCCTTTCAGCAAAATCTTGCTAGTGTATGCAATGGTGTCAGCGTTTGAGTGTGTACCACAGAAGCCTACAGCTTCTGTGACCTACCAAAGCAACACAGCATCTGGGAAAGGTCCTGTTTTCCGCCTTCTTCTTCGGCCAGGAGGAGGTCCAAACCCCAGATATCTGTACACCTTCCCTTTAAGAGGAAAGCTTGTCAGCAGGGAGTGCTCTAACCACTGAAACTCAGAGGAGAGAGCCTGTCTCCCAGGTCTGCTGACAGAGGATACTCAGAATCCCCAGAAGAACAACCTCTGAACAGAGACAACTATAACAACTCCAGAGATTACCAGATGGCGAGAGGTAAAGGTAAGAATCTTACTAACAGAAACCAAGACCACTCACCATCATCAGGACCCAGCACTCCCACTTCGCCCAGTCCAGGGCACCCCAACACACCTGAAAAACTAGACCTGGATTTAAAAGCATATCTCATGATGATGGTACAGGACATCAAGAAGGACTTTAAAGAACTACAGGAGAACATGGCTAAAGAGTTACAAGTCCTTAAAGAAAAACAGGAAAACACAACCAAACTGGTAGAAGTCCTTAAAGAGAAACAGGAAAACGCATCCAATCAGATGATGGAAATGAACAAAACCATACTAGACCTAAAAAGGGAAGTAGACACAATAAAGAAAACCCAAAATGAGGCAACACTGGAGATAGAAACCCTAGGAAAGAAATCTGGAACCATAGATGCAAGCATCAGCAACAGAATACAAGAGATGGAAGAGAGAATCTCAGGTGCAGAAGATTCCATAGAGAACATGGGCACAACAATCAAGGAAAATGGAAAATGCAAAAAGATCCTAACTCAAAACATCCAGGAAATACAGGACACAATGAGAAGACCAAACCTACGGATAATAGGAGTGGATGAGAATGAAGATTTTCAACTTAAAGGGCCAGCAAACATCTTCAACAAAATTATAGAAGAAAACTTCCCAAATCTAAAGAAAGAGATGCCCATGAACATACAAGAAGCCTACAGAACTCCAAATAGGCTGGACCAGAAAAGAAATACCTCCCGACACATAATAATCAGAACAACAAATGCACTAAATAAAGATAGAATACTAAAAGCAGTAAGAGAAAAAGGCCAAGTAACATATAAAGGCAAGCCTATCAGAATTACACCAGATTTTTCACCAGAGACTATGAAAGCCAGAAGATCCTGGACAGATGTTATACAGACACTAAAAGAACACAAATTCCAGCCCAGGCTACTATACCCAGCCAAACTCTCAATTAACATAGATGGAGAAACCAAAGTATTACACGACAAAACCAAATTCACACATTATCTCTCCACGAATCCAGCCCTTCAAAGGATAATAACAGAAAAAAACCAATACAAGGACAGGAACCACGCCCTAGAAACAACAAGAAGGTAATCCCTCAGCAAACCTAAAAGAAGACAGCCACAAGAACAAAATGCCAACTTTAACAACAAAAATAACAGGAAACAACAATTACTTTTCCTTAATATCTCTTAATATCAATGGACTCAACTCCCCGATAAAAAGACATAGACTAACAAACTGGCTACACAAACAAGACCCAACATTTTGCTGCTTACAAGAAACTCATCTCAGAGAAAAAGATAGACACTACCTCAGAATGAAAGGCTGGAAAACAATTTTCCAAGCAAATGGTCTGAAGAAACAAGCTGGAGTAGCCATTCTAATATCAGATAAGATTGACTTCCAACCCAAAGTCATCAAAAAAGACAGGGAGGGGCACTTCATACTCATCAAAGGTAAAATCCTCCAAGAGGAACTATCAATCCTGAATATCTATGCTCCAAATACAAAGGCAGCCTCATTCATTAAAGAAACTTTAGTAAATCTCAAAGCACACATTGCACCTCATACAATAATAGTGGGAGACTTCAACACACCACTTTCACCAATGGACAGATCATGGAAACAGAAACTAAACAGGGACACAGTGAAACTTACAGAAGTTATGGATCAAATGGATCTGGCAGATATCTACAGAACATTTTACCCTAAAACAAAAGGATACACCTTCTTCTCAGCACCTCATGGTACCTTCTCCAAAATTGACCACGTAATTGGGCACAAAACAGGACTCAACAGATACAAAAACATTGAAATTGTCCCATGCATCCTATCAGATCACCATGGACTAAAGCTGATCTTCAATAACAAAATAAATAATAGAAAGCCAACCTTCACGTGGAAACTGAACAACACTCTTCTCAATGATACCTTGGTCAAGGAAGGAATAAAGAAAGAAATTAAGGACTTTTTAGAGTTCAATGAAAATGAAGCCACAACATACCCAAACTTATGGGACGCAATGAAAGCATTTCTAAGAGGAAAACTCATAGCTCTGAGTGCCTCCAAAAGGAAACTAGAAAGAGCACACATTAGCAGCTTGACAACACACCTAAAAGCACTAGAACAAAAGGAAGCAAATTCACCCAAGAGGAGTAGACGGCAGGAAATAATCAAACTCAGGGGTGAAATCAACCAAGTGGAAACAAAAAAACTATTCAAAGAATCAACCAATCAAGGAGCTGGTTCTTTGAGAAAATCAACAAGATAGATAAACCCTTAGCCAGACTCACTAGAGGGCACAGGGAAAGCATCCTAATTAACAAAATCAGAAATGAAAAAGGAGACATAACAACAGATCCTGAAGACACCAACTGTTTTCTTAACTTACTGTCTTAAGTATGCATTATAGGGCTTAGGATTCCCCAAGCTCTGCCTGATGTTTGTGTGTAGGTCTTTACATGAGTTTCCATCAGTTGCTGGGTGAAGCCTCTCTGAAGATAGTTATGCTAGGCTCCTGTCTGCCAGTATAAGGACACTTCACATGGCATCCAGTCTTTGGTGGCACTCAGCAATGATTAAAAAAAAGGGAAGCAAGACCATCTTTCTTTAACATAAATCAAGATCTATTTAACTCATTTATCAACTGGTTTAAGCAGTGTTCACTCAGTTAGTGGTAACTGAAGCTCTCCAATATTCATCTCTGACTTATGTTTTCACTGTTGTTGATCTTAACTATCTGCTATATGTTAGTTGCTGACTTGATTTGTTACTTCTGAAGTCTCACAGCTACCAAGAACTAGTTGTGTCTGTTCCTAGTTAACCCACTGTCTCTGGGTGATCAAAGATCTGTTTCCTTTAAAAAAAATAGAGTCTGCTTATTAGAAGCCATCCTTATTTACAATTTAAGCAGCTACAATTAGAAACAAAAGTGTCATAATAAGATAATGGACTCATATATATCCCTCAGGGGTTTCAGGAAAGAGTGGCAGCTGGCTTGCTGTCATTAGTCCAGAGTTCTGTCTCTCCTTTTATCTGTCTAGCTTGGTTGTATCACATCAACTACAAAACTTTCCTCTTCCTCAGTGCTCCCGACCTTGCATGTTGTCCTTAATGTTCCTTCCAACTGCAGTCTCTATCCTCACTGAAGCATGTGAATGAAAAAATTGTGATTGTCACCTTGAGACCTTTACCATTGCTACCTATAGAGAGCCTGCTCCTGTACCAATTTGTCAAATGCATGATTTGCATGAATTAATTTACCTTTTTGTGTTAATGCTTGGGAATACCCAGAAAATGTATATGTACAGCATCTACTCCTTAATATTGCAAATGTTTATTAAAATTGCAACATTCATTTAGTAAACAAGAGAGATAAGGAGAACCACTATGAGTGGCTTTGGTATTGTGGGAAGATCTAGTCAGAAAACAAAACAAAACAAAACAAAACAAAACAAAACAAAAAAACAAAAACAAAAAAGGGATTTAGATCTAAACAATGGCTCCACCTTTTGGTAGCTATAGAGTCTTACTAAGTTGTTCCCCCTGCCCTTACTGTTGCAATTTGAAAATGGTTATCATGCTGCCACTCTTTGGGGCAGATTGGAAAAGTAAGATGCAAAAGTGCTTTGCACACTGTTGGTATTCAGTATTATTAGTTATACTTATCATTACTGATAACAGGATCGCCAGGCACACTTTTTATCTTAAAAGTAATGGAAACCATTGACAGAATTTAAGACAATGACACAATCACTCTGACTGCACAACAGAGATAAATTGAGGAATATAGAAATAGAAGAGGCGGAATATGTAGCAGTAATGGTAGGAGGCTTATCTGAGAGGATGGAGGTCAGGCAGGGACAGGTACACTGTTTTAATAGGTATTTGTAAGGCTATTGAAGGGTTTTGTTTTTCTGAGTGAAGTAAATTTATATACTATTGAGAAAGAACTAGCATCGGATAAGATGTTAGGACTGAATCACTGAACCTATGTTTATTCAGGACAGGTCTTTGTGTTTCTATTGGCTGCAGAAGGTTGGCATCAGCTGGGAACAGTTGTCCTCACAATGTGGAAAATTTGCTCTTGGTTTATATATAAAAAAACCACAGCCGTGCTTCCTTTATTTATGATTATTGCTGAGGACATAGAAATCCATTGCAGAGGGCCCAGAAGTCCGGATGCCATGGAACATCTCACTCCGGGAAGCAGACTTCTTGTATATAACCTTCTTGTGGCTGGATTGTTTGTTTGTTTGTTTGTTTGTTTTGTCAGAGTCCCATGTATCACCAGTTGGTCTTGGCATCAAATTCACTGTGTACCTGATGATGGTCTTGAGCTACAGATTCTCTTGTCTGTACTTCCTTAATGCTTGGATAACAGGCATGTGCCACTGTACCCAATTCCTCCCTGTTAACTTTTCATTAGATGGAAGAAGCAAGTGACAGTTTAGATTTAGGTATCAACTATATAGGCAATCAAGGAAAGATATATCACAGTCAACTTCCAGCTCTCATTTCTCATGAAATAGAACTTAGATGTTTTATGGGAAGCTGAAAATAACAGGAGCCTCTTCCAATGAAAAGTGAAGAATTATCAATCCCAGCAAGCCTCTTGCCAGGCAGCATGCCTCCACATCAAGCAAAAACTCCTCTTTATCTATCCAAAATACTAGAATGATGGAGTCCAAAGATATATACAAGTTTGTACAATCATAGCAGGAAGGAATATACATAGAATATGTACAAACATGCTAAACCACATTTTTATTTTCCTCCAACAGTAGCTGAGGTCATAGACAATTGTTGATAGACAATTGAGTCCTTTAAAAATGTGTGTGTATGTGCGCATGTGCATGTATGCAGGTGTGTGTGTGTTTGTGCATGCGTGCACACACTTGTACTCCCAATGGATGCTAGTTACTCCCATAAAGGTTATATTTCTAATAATAGTCTGACTTTAGTTTCAGTTTTAGCTAAATTAATCTTTTACCCAGAGTTTGCAACATTTCCTTTTCAAATAGAACAAGGTCTCAGATGTTTATCATTTTTGTTAATCTAGCCTTGAGTGAGACTTTGAATTTGCAGACTAAGGTTTCTACCTACAAATAGGAAGTCTTGCTTCATATTTGTTGTTTGGTTGTTTCTCCTCCATCTGGTCTAATTCTTCCTCTGGAGCTAATAATGATCTTCCATTAAGTCTTTTGAATCCATCTTTAACGCTCCTATCTTAGTTTCCCTTGATGGTGTTCATCTCTTTATTTTCCTCTAGACTTCAGGATAATGTGATGTTTTTCATACTTAATCTTCCACATCTCCAATTTTGGCCTCCGTAGCTCCTTATCCTTTATTTCTCTGTTGAATTTTTAAACTGGGAAATTGTGTCCTTTAGGTCCAAGAGGGCTTTCAGATTTGCTTGACAAATTCTCAAGGTGTTTATGTCTGAGTCCATGAACCCTTAAAATATGAGAAGAGGCAGTTAAATGACCACTACAATATTTTATAAAAATGGTATTTTCCCTATATATAGTCAGTAAATTTCTGGTTCCTTGTGGACTTTTATAAGATTTTGTGTCTCTGAAACAGTTCAGTTTTCCCTGTATGTGATGGCTTTCTCCATACCTGTTAACCACAAAGATCTGAGAAAGTTGAGGGAGCTTACTCTTAGTCTATACTATCAAAAAGTAAGTACTTTATTTGGCTATGCATAAAGACAGAAACAGTCCTTGGTATATATGGGAATAATAAACACCTTTAGGCCAACAGATAAATGGAGGGAAAAGATCATTGAATGGTACACTTTAAACATAAGTAAAGATCTATCTCACTCAATGTGAACTCTATGGAGACCTTTTCTACCTATGAAGTCTGTAATGCTCATCAATAAAACTTAACTTTGTATTGAACTCTTTTCATATTATTTATTTTTAAAGTTGACAGAGAAAATGAACCTACATGCTATATTGTATCAAGATTTTTATTTCTTTAAAAGTTCTACGTTACTGGAAAGAAAGCTGGTTGACTTCTACTTATGGGTCAATTCCAGCCTTTCAACACTTTTAGAAATGCAATTTTTTTTTCTGAAATTTCCAGTTTGAGATCTGTTAGCTCTAGTATTTTAAATGCCACAATATTCAATATGGTTCATAGTTATACAAGTGGTTTGGTCCTTGCCTTTGGTCTCCCATTTCAGTATCCATACTTTTTATACTATGGTATTCTGGAGTGAAAAAAAATGCCACACCTTGTACAATCATCTGATCTCTGAGAACCACTCTCTTCCCAGACTTCTGCTCTTCCTTAAGTTCTGATTTTCACATGTTCTCCTGGGCATATGAAGTAAAATTTCTCACCAATTATTTCTTCTCTGGCCACAACTGAGTCCAGATATTATTTAGGCAAAGCTATTTCTGAGTCCAAGCATGCCAGAAATCATCATGATTTGGAATGTCTGAATAACCAATAAATAAAGCATCATTATTTATGGAACATGAAGAAATTGTTTCATGCTTTAAGAATTTTTAAAAAATAACCACTTCTAAATGATTCAGACATGGGAAAAGATGAGAAAGGAGTCACAGTCATGATATGCATGTCTATTGATTTGATTGGCTTTTCAAGCTGGTCTGTGACCTGTAAAGTAATTGTTTCTTAGGCCCTAGCTGCTAAATTCATATCTTCTTCCTGGCTTTTAGTCAAGATGCCCTAGAGTGACTTCCTATATGGCTGACACTAAGTATGGAGAGTCCTAGTACTGTTATCTGCCTGTGTAATTTACTATGCACCTTTTACCTATTGCAACTGAATTTTCTCTTTCTTATAGAACAAAACAACACAAATCCAGCTGAAAGTATGGATTCTTCTAGGTGCTACTCATTAGGGGGGAGGGTATCCTCAATACCTCTACAAGCATTTGGTCTGTATAAATCTTTAGATGTCTTAGTAATATAAACATTGATTTTGAAAATGGCTTGTCTTCCTATTATCACAACTAATTGATAGAGAAACTCTAACTTAAAAACAAATATTGACTGAGGCTTAAAACTTCATGCTTCAAGATGTGAGGAAACATTTGAGATCTTTTAGTCCAATTTCTCATTAATGCCAAGTCATTCATTGCATGCTAGCTTAATTCCCCAGTGATCCTAACACAATACCCCATGGAGAGCCAATCCATATATTGGAAGACCCTGACTGTTAAAAATGTCTTGACATATTGAGCTTGGATCTATCTCTTGGCAAATTATGACCATTGATTTTACTCCTACATTTAGAAGATCTATTGTGCAAAGTCACCCCATGCAGACACAGCATTGTATCATCTCTAGAAAGACAGATGTCCTCACAATGTTCCCAAGGAGGCACTTGTTTGTATGTTTTCCTGAAACTCTAAGTGAGGTGTTGATTTATTTTTTCATGCAACCTTTAGTGCTGAGCATTCTGAGACAGTTGGACAGGAAAGTTATACATAGTGAACTTGGTTTGAGGAAGTTACATTTTACAACTAATACTTTAATGTTGCAAGGAACTTTACCAGTCACCACCTAAAAGAAAAGAGGAGTTTAGATGAATGGAATTTCTGCTTGAATCTAAGAGGGGCTTATAAGGCAGTAATGGCCTTATCTGACCTCAGTGTGAGGGAAGGTCCTTGGTCTTCTGGAGGCTTGATGCCCTGGCATAGTGGGATGTTAGAGCAGAGAGGTGGGAGTGGTGTAAGAGCACCATCATAGAGGCAAAGGGGAGGGGGAGATGGAAAATGGGATGGGGAGTTTGTGAAGGAGTAGACAGGAAAGGGGATATCATTTTAAATGTAAACAAATAAAATGCTTAATAATTATAATAAAAAAGAAAAACTGGAGATTACTATTCTTTTTAGATCAGCTATTATATGGAAGACAAAGAAACAGAAGACAAATTTTGTCAAGGATGTAAAGAAAGAGAACCCTCCATCCACTGTCCAGAGGAATGAAAATCAATGTGCCAATTTCCACAATCAGAAGAGTAGAAATCAAATCTTCATTTGGTTCACAATTCTCAACCTGGGCTTATGACCAGCATGAATTAACTCAGCATATTGAAGATGCAGCAGAATTTCCTTATTTCTTTCTGTGCTATTTACAAAAGGCAAGATCCAGAATCGGCCAAGGCATCCATCGAAAAGATGAACACAGAGAACATGCAGCATATGTTGGGCAAGGGAATATTAGTCACCTATAAAAGGAACAGAATTCTGCAACTTGGGTAATATCAGAGATTTAGTCTGTGTGAAATGTCAGCCACAAAAAGGCAGATGCTACCTCTTCTCACTAATATGTGGGGAAAAGAAAAAAAATTCAAAGAAGAGGATTATACACAAAAGTGAAATACTTGCTACTAGAACTCAGAAAGAGTCTGAGGGCATAAAGACTGGAGAAATGATGACTAATAGCTACACTGGTGTGGTTGATAAAACTATTATTTTTCTAACATTCTACAGCACCACAGCATAATAGGGCTTAACAGCACTTGACAGAATATTTTAAAATAGGCATGACAAAGGGTTTTGAATGTTCCGATCATAAAAAAAAAATGCTACAATCTTGAGATGACAGCTTGGTGAATTGCTTTAATCTACTCATCAGATATTATATAAATGCTTGGAAATCTCACAGTGCACTCCATAAATATATACAATTACTGAATATTGAATACAAATATTATCACATCGAAATGAGATAGGAACTAGAGAAGGACTTGATAGATGTTACATTGTATATCAAAAAGTCATTTTTAGGGCTGGGAATGTGATTCAGTTGGTAGTGTGTAAGCCTAGCATGCATAAGGCCATTGGTTTGTTCTCTAGCACTATATAAACCATGTGTTGTGAACTTCTGGGTCTTGTCTAATTTTTAAGTCAACAATTTGCACCCCAGAGTCATCTGAAAGGAGGGAACCTCACTTTGGAAAATAATTTTATGACATCGAGCTTTAAGGCATTTTTAAAAATTAGTGATTGATGGAGGAGGGTCCAGCCCATGGTGCGTGGTGCCATTCCTGGGCTGGTGGTCCTAGGCTATATAATAAAGCAGGTTAAATAAGTCATGTGATTCAGCCAGTAAGGAGCACCCCTAAATGGCCAGAGCTGTGTAATGAATCAAAGGCCAGTCTTTGCTACATGCCTTTATTTCATAAGAATAATGAGACATTATACATAGCAAAACCTACTATGGACAGGTTTTAAGTGTGAAAAACAAGCAATCACATTACTTATGGAAGATAAATTTGTTCTACTGGGTAGTATTGCCATTGTACACTTCACATAAATCTGTTCTGAGCATTTCTTATCTATTAGTACCTTACAAATTTCTTACAGAGTCAAAACTTCAGTATTCGCCTTGTACCCAGTATTATGTTGACTAGGTTAATTTGGAAACAACCTTTTAAAATTTACCATACCCTGAAAGGTAGTGATAATGCTGCAATGAATAAACTCCTGATTTATTAATTTTTTGAAAAGAAGAAAATCTCAGGTTTAAACATAAAATTAGCTAATAAAAATTTCTGAGACTGAGGTATAGGTGAAAGAGATAACATATAATGATATATAAATTAATGATTCTGAATACGCTGTGCCCATGTTACTAAGGGATTTGTCTATTGTTGAAATGTCTACAGATAAAAACCATGGAACAACTAGACAAAAACACAAGAGGTGATTAGAATAAAAAGAAGTATTTTGTTTTTAGAATTTTTAAAAGAAAAAGGTCCAATTTCCTTTGTAGAGATTTTAATTGAAATTACTACTATTATTATCATTACTTTTATTATTATGTATACATGATGTGTGCTTCAGTACATGGCATGGCACACTTGTGGAGGTCCCTAATTTTCCATTTCTACAGACTTGAGGAGCTTGTATAACAAGTGCTTTGATCCACTGATCCCTCTCATCAGCCTAAGGACCCCACTGAAAGAGGAGAGCACAGGTGGATAGACAATAGTTTTTATCTCTTAGTGTTACACAAAAATTTACCTTAAAATATAAACTATTAGTTACAATATTAAGAGCAAATTGCAGCCATTTCATTAAATATGGTATAAACTTACTTAGATTAATATCTTACTTGTTATTTTTGTGTATGTATATGTACATGTATGTGCATTAGCAGGGTCAGAGGCATGGTTGTGCCCTGGTATACATGTGGAAGTTTGAGGATAATGTTTTAGACTCAGATTTCTCCTTCCTCATTTATGTGGGTTTGAGGGATCTTATTGAGATCAATGTGATTCAACAGCACTGTCCTTATGAGGAGTTAAGCACACACCAGGTAACATACCATAGCACAAACCTTAACCTCCTGACATAGAAACACACAGATGGTACCTTTGAGGTTACAGAGCTCTGGAAACTGGACGTATGCTTCTTTTGTTTTTGTGTAACCACTACAGAATCAGGCTAAGATCATATTTATTTTTGCTTTTCCTTTCTCAAGCTTTTGAAGAATCTATGGTTAAGCAGTTTAATATTTACTGAGCCAAACTAGAAGAAATCACAATGAACACAATACTTGTCTATGGTACCAGCGTACATAGTCCATTAAAACCCTTGGTGAACACAAGCTTAACCATAAAGAGGTAACTAATGGCAAGACTATTTCTCTCTTATATTCTGGGGTATAAAATGTCCTCTGAATGCATTTTGTCAGAGTGATGGACAAAAAAGAATGATTGCTTCTTTTACTCTGTGGCCATGGCAAGTCCTCAGGAAGTACAGATGAGAAATCCATTTTCCAGGCTGAAGTCTTTTCTAGTCACAGTTCAGGGATTAGAGAAATCCAATTTGGGGAAAATATTGGACTGCCAGAAGGCTCCCTTATAGATTATCTCTTTGAAGTGGTAAAACGGCTTCTGGGTGAATACACAAGCTAGGGTTTTCATCTATTAATATAGAACTTCTACCTTGCTCCCTAGAGAATAGGAGTTCAAAAACTCTGGATTTTTATGTTCATTTAAGGGCAAAGGGCATCTGTGCATCAGGAAAAAGCAGAAATAACTCTTATTTGCTATCTAGGTCCAGCTGAGAACTGTTGATATGGGAGTTACTTGAAACTTCTTTGAATGGTTACATTCTCTATTCACATCTCCAGAAAAACTGATTTCTAGTATGAAATTAAATGCAGAATACTTTATTACCAATTAGTTTCTTAGGAACAAATAATTTCCTGACATAGCTCATAAGCAGAGCAAAATGTAGGTCATAAGTTTTGTTGTTGAGTTGGTGTCCCAATCTCTCTGTTGGAAGTTTTGGTTGGTTACAGGAAATGCCCAGTTCAGGCTCCATAGCTCTCATTGCTAGAAGTCTTAGGTAAGGTCAGTCTCATAGATTCTTGGGAGTTTCCACTGCCCTAGGTTTCTGGCTCATCCCATAGATATCCCCTCATTCCAGTTGTCTCTCCCAGTACTCCTCCATCTCTCCTCTTTCTCTGTTTCCTGTGTGCAGATGCAATAGGATCTAGCAAGCTTCTTGTTCTTTCTTCCATACTTTCCCTGACTGTTGTCATGCCTGCCTCACCATGATGGAACCTATCCCTCAGAGTCACACAACAAAATCAAGCCTTTATTCTCAAGTTGATTTTGTCAGGGTATTTTGTCACAGCAATGAACAAGTAACTAATAGGCACTGTGCCAAAATAAATCCTGCCTAAGTTGTTTTTGTCTGGCATTTTCTAACATCAGTAAGAAATGGAACTGATACAGATATAATATTCACCACTTATCATGAGTTTAAGAACACCTTCTGGGCAATAAATTTTATTCATTGTTCAAATAGTGAAATTTTCTTCAGACTGCTCTTGACTGACACATACCATTTCACTGCATATGTTAAAAGAAAGAAAATGTTGTATGTAGTTCTGTGGTTTAAACAGATGTATGGTAGAGTATTTAACGAAGATCCATATGACCGGCTGGAATGTGTACACTTTATGTGTATATATACCAACTAATTACAGTGTATATAACCTGAAAATTAACTAGTGAGATGAAATCATCAATGACCATGAGTGTTCTATAGAACCAGATTGGATGGTGAGTCCTCAGTAATCTGTGAAGTGTGACTCAAGTATACTGACAATCTCCAATGCTTTCTAAGTGAGGACCATCTGGAATATTAGGGACTGTTTGTATTCATTGCAGATATGTCTGGAACCATCTGAAACATATCAACTCATTGCTTTTTCTGGGGTCCCTTTATTGTAAGTATGTCCTCTATTCTCATGTGAGCGCTGGAACAGCTTTCCCTCATTAACTGTTATTTTTTCTGGCAGAAATATATATAGGAACTCTTTTTAAAATGACATTTATTTATTTGTATTTTATGTTTAAATGTTTGTCTTAGGTATGTGTGTACACAATGTGTTTGTCTGGGGCCCATGAATGTCATAAGAGGGTACTGAATCCAGTGGAACTAGAAATACAGGGTGCTGTGAGGCAGCACACGGATATTAGAAACTGAACATGGTTTCAAGAGCAATAAGTGTGCTTAACTTCTAGGTCATCCCTCTAGGACCAGGAAATAAATATAAAATCTCTTGAATTCTATCAAGGCTAAGGATTTCTTCCAGAAGCCCAGCTTCCTGTTATGTGGAAATGACATAGCAGTTCCTTTCTTGCACTTTACATAGTATGGTGTTTAGTCACAGTGGAATCTATGAAAATCTCTCCCCAAGTGGCTAACATATTGCTTCTTAGAAGTACATTGACACACTCCCTCTTCAAAGCAGTGTTACATGTTCCCAAGAGTCTTTATAAGCTGTCCTGGCTCACTGAGTAGAAGGCACCATCAGCTCATATGGTTGATTACTGACAGATGCTGACATTCCTTCCTTTCAGAAAAACTGTGTCCAATAGATTCTACTCGATTTAAATGTCCCTACACTCCTTGGATTCTGTAGAAAAACATTTGTTTCATGACAGACATTGCAAGGATGCAGAGCTGTCAGGACAGTAAAAGGAGAAACAAGTTTTCTACCATGTCATAGTTCTTCTCAATGTAAGCACAGCTTTGGTGGCTGAAAATGAAATTTATTTAATATTTTCAACATAAATTGTACTCTCAGGAGAAAAGTCACAACACAAAAATGACAGAAAGTACCTGGTTCAATATGTTTCTCTATTGTTCAGCTTCAGTGAGGGGTCTTGGGCTCTGAAAGAACTGTGTAGAGAATCCACAATGAAGAGATAATTTTGTTTTGTGTGTTGATTGAACTGAAATATTCATCTACCTTGATTTTTGGCTCAAAAGCTCCTGAAGCCATCAGCAGCTGTTTGTTCAAGAGTAGGCTGCCTTTCTGAACAGAGAAGGAAATAGATTTGCCTTTGATATTCACAAAGGGACTCAGAAACAGGCTGGCTTCTTTGTGGCATAACAAACACAGCCTGGCATGAGAAATCTGATCGCTACAGCAGGCTGAGTTGTTGTAATGATCAATCTGCCTATTACATAATAGATATGGATTCTGCAGCCCATTCGTCAAATTGCTACCAATTCACCTTCTGGTCAATGTTATCACACTGCTTTGTAGGTGTTCATACTTATTTTAAACTTCCTTTAAAGACAGAAAAAGTACCTAGAATGACATGTACAAAGTAATAAATGTAACTCAATTCTTTATTTTTTTCTGTTTCATATTCTATAAGGTTATTATTTGCTAAAAAGGAACTATTATTTTTTGATGAAACATAAGGTAAGTAACAGTAATTATTTAAAACTGTCCTAGCTCCTTTAAAAATGAATACAGTCTTGAGCCATTGAATGTGATAGATAGAAGTGTCCACAGTGTAGCTAATGGGTCAGATCTGGTCCACTGTTCATTTTATAACTACAGTTCATAGTCCCACTCATTCATGCCAATGTTTAGCTAAAACAAAGCTGTAGTAGCACACTTGAGTTATTACAGCATCAACTACATGGCACACAGTCTAATGTGTATGATCTGATGCTGCTGAGAGCCACTGTCTGTCCCTGTGTTTTACACTGTATTGAGTTTTCATTGTCTTGATTATTATTCTTTATTTCCATCTCTTGGCCTTCGTCTTTGCATGTTTCACCTATCTACAAGATAAAAATGATTTCATAACTACTCCTAGATGTAATAATGCCCAATGACCAACTTTTTGTGTTCTTTTCATTGGAAATAGATGTTATCATAAGCAAAACAACGTGTATTTCCTCTTCATTGATCAGAATGAAAAGATAATGTATAATTAAGGAATGATTTTCCTAGATTGTAGACAAACCTCCCAAAGTATTTAGGAACATATCCTACCACTTATTTTGTGTTTTATGAGGTTCAGTGAAACTGAAGCACCTGCTGGTGACCTCCTACTTTGTGGTCATCAGAGGTGGACATGTTCCTTACTTTGGTGGTGGTAAGTGTGGGGTGTGAAATATGTCTCAGAAATCCAGAGTGCTATGGAGAATGTTACTGTGGAGATTGGTACCAAGTCCAATATTGACTCTGGCACACTCTTCCATGTCAGCATGACACAATGGACACAGCTGGAACAGTTGCAAGCCAAGGAAACATCAGCAACTGGGCATTTATTGTAAATGTTGGGTATCCATCTTCTCAGTTTCCCTTTTGTCCACACATTTCTAGTGAAATCAATGCTCTGGTTTGGCAGGTGTTAACGTCCCAGCTAGCATTTAAATACATACAGACATAAATTTAAAATAACATAGTCACTGAAATGTGCTCCATGACTATTACTAATTAATGAATACTAACTTATGTTACACTTTAGAATCCAATCTGGAAATACTTTTGTCATTTACCATGCCAAAAATAAATTTTGATATCATGTATCCAGTGTAATATTTAGATATGAAGATTAAATACATCTCTAAAATTACCCTCTACATTTATTTTTGCTATGGGAAACACAATTTTAAAAATAAAAGTGAGAAATGGGAAAAATGCACCAATTTAGCTATGAGTTTTGAACACATGCATCACTGTGATCCAGGACACTGAAGACAGAAATAAAGTGTCAGTTTCACTGACATCAGCCCTGAGTTTCATTATTTCTTGCCATCTACTTATTTCAGGTGCAATTTCCTTTGTTTTTCTAAAGATTCTAAGTGTTTTTAGGTTTTCTTTTTTATTATTAATTTTTTACACTCCATATTTTAATTCCTGCCACCCCCAACATCCCCCTCTGACTGATCCACATCTCATACCTCCTCCCCACTCACCTGTCTCCATGTGGATGTCCCCATCCCCAACCCCACTTGACTTCTAAACTCTCTGGGGCCTCCAGCCTCTTGAGAGTTAGATTCATCATCTCTGAATGAACACAGACCTGGCAGTCCTCTACTGTATGTGTGTTGGGGACCTCATATCAGCTCGTGTATGTTGCCTGTTTGGTGGTCCAATGTTCGAGAGATCTTGGGGTTCCAGAATTATTGAGACTGCTGGTCCTCCTACAGGATTGCCCTTCTCCTCAGCTTCTTTCAGCCTTCCCTAATTCAATTTATGGGTCAGATTCTTTCAGCTGCTTGTTGGGTCTTTCAGAGTACAGTCATGATAGGACCCTTTTTGTGAGTGCTCTAAAACCTCAGTAATTGTGTTGGGCCTTGAGACATCCCCTTGAGCTGGATCCCACTTTGGGCTTGTCCCTGGACCTTCTCCATCATTTCAGCTTTTGAGGTAGACAGTTAGTGTTATGAATTTTCTCTTAGAAACACTGTCATTGTGTCTTATAGGTTTGGATATGTTCTATGTTCATTTTAATTCAATTCTAAAAAATTTAAATGAATGTTCAAAATCTTCTGGTAAATGGATATAGCTAGAAATATTCATCTTCAGTGAGGTAACCCAGACACAGAAACAAAAACATTGCATGTTGTCCCTTACATGTATATATGAGCATTTAAGTTTTAGATGAGTGTGTTCCATTTAGAATTTACATAAAATCTAGGTAGCTAGTAACAGGCTGGGGTAGAAAGGTATGGAGGATATGAGAGGACTTGTGGAAGAGGAACATATATGGCCAAAATGTATTCTATAAAAATTTGAAAATAGTTAAAAAATATAGTAAAAATAAATAGCAAAGGCAGTTGGAATATATTTGGAGAATACATGAAAGAGATTCAATTACAATGATATTCACTACATGCCTCTTCTTCCAATATGGAAATCTCAGGAAAGGTTATATTCCTAGTACCCCTTAATATAAGTGTGTAATAATAAATATTGCCAGTACCTGCCATATTAAACAGTTTATCTCTAGCTTCAGTCTAACTACTGATTGGATTGCATTCTTTGTTTATTTTCTTGCCCTTGGTTGACATGCTATTTCTAATTATTTTCCTAGAGATAAGCTATAAATACTTCTCAAAATTTTCTATATATTTCCCATAATCACAAACAAGAATCCTATACATTATATTTGTATTAGTGAGTTACTTGGTTAAGGAGATACTTAATGTGAACTCTGTAGAGATGTGCAAAGTCTTCTTTGGAACAGCTAGAGGGATTTATGTTTATTTGAAAGTTCTCATGGCTCAATATCTGTGTAAAGTTCCCATGGCTCAACATCCATGTAAATTTTGGAGTTATTATACTTATAAAATTCATCTAATCAATACAAGAGAAATGCATTTTACTCCCTTATGAATTGAAAAATTTATACAGCTTTTCATAACAATGAGGTCAGCAACTTTGTAAACTCTTTCCTGCTACTAATGTGTCTTTTGAGAATTGTGTTTTTGAGCTCACATACTTTTAATTGGCTTGCTTACTTTTTAGTTTTTGATTTGTGTAAATTCTTTGAATATTGTAAGAGCTGTCCTGTTGTCTGTGTTTTACAGTAGTATACATTAATTATGCACAGTGGGTTTTATTGTGAGATGTTTTCATGTATATGCATTGCTATATGCATAGATATGATTAGTCACCTCAGTTGCCCTCTCCTATCCCAAATCCTATTATTGCTAGATCATTTACTTCCCCCACTTAGTCTCCTTAACAGTTTCCATAATTGTTGAAGATGACCCATCGAGTTGCATTAGCTTACTTACAGGAATATGGGTCAACGTTTGTTGACTTCCAGAGCATTCATCCCTTACTAGTGACTAAATCTCAGAAGATAATCTCCCTCCTGAAAACAATTAATTAAGTACATATATGTACTCAGAGAATGTGGACCCTTGTGTATGGCTTACCCTGTGTTTATGTTCCCAGTCTTATGCAGGTGATCAAAGATGCTGTGTGTGTAAGCATCTAGCAGCCATGTCATACTCAGGAGTTCCATACCACTCTCTCCCTTTTTCTAGATCTCTCTTTCATCTTCTGTTCTGATGGTCCCTGAGGGTGGGGGTGATAAAGATAAAAGCTGATCTTCAGACTTAATGACTCTGAATTAAGCCGACTTTTCCATTTTATTTTTATACACTATGTAGAAGTTAGTTATACTATGAGGACAGTAAGTGAATTGGTTTTCCCAATGATTTTTATTTATTTATTATTTGACATAGTTTTACTTCTGTTTTTGTATCTTGAATTTTAAGCTTTTTTTGTATGTGTATCACTAATTCACTTGACATTTAAAATTCATATGATATAGAATGATAATGTTCTACTTTTCAGTCACCAAGGCTAATGGCAGTCACTGGCATGTTCTCCATTAGTTTCTCCAATGTCCAATATCAGTGTATACATACACATACTCTCTCTCAGATTATTCTTTTCTATTTTTATACAGTCTTATCACACCTTATAGTAGTCTGGTCATATACCTCTTGATTTCTAGTAGCTTAAAGGCCTTCATTTGCTTTTTTTAGGGAAAATGGATTTTCTTTGTTCAAATAATATTTAAATTACTGCTATGGTTTAGTTGGAAACTGTCTCGCACAAGTTCATGTATTTGACTGCTTGGTAACTCCCTGTTGGTACTGCTTTAGAAAGCTATAAAATTTAGGAAGTGTGCCTTGGCAAGAAGAATTAGGTCAAACGCCAATGACCATCTAGTTATCTCTGCCTCTTGGTCTACCAATGTGATATATACAAACAAAGTGACACCTCCACGGCAAAGCCTTTCCTGCCATCACAAACTGTATCCCTTCAAACACAAGGTTTGAATTGTTTCTTGTTTGCTTTTTGGTGACAGTGGTGATAAAAGTAGTTAATACATGACTTTATGAAGTTCAGTGGAGACTTTTTATTAAGATGTGGATTATATCCAGGCTTAATGATGTACATCTTTTATCTAAGAACTTTGGAGACAGCAACAGGAAGATTGTAAATATGAGGCCATTTTGTTCTACATAGCAGGTTCCAGGGCTGTTGAAGCTACATAGTGAATCTCTGTCTCAAAAAGCAAAAATGATTTGAGCTGTAATTATATATATTAATCATTGTGGTCCAATCAATAATGGTTTAACAATATCTTCCTATGGATGAATATAGTATAGATCAACAGTTCAGATACTTGAAAGTATGTGGCACTTTGAAATTTCAGTTAAGCTTATAGAAATGTTTGTTAGATTTTTATTTTTGGTACATTGTTGGTTGTTATAACTTTAAAATTTTATTACCTAAATGGTGAAGAGAAATTAAGTTTTTTAAATAATAAAATAGTTTTTGAATTTTTAAGTAATGAAATACTTCATTAACATGAAAGTATATGTTGCAACATAAAAAGATTCATCTAAAGAATGTATATTAAACACAGTCTCTTTCATTAGATATATGTTCTTGAGTACACCATGAAATGCATCCATATATATGTATATGTATATAATATAAACATACATTTTTACTTCTGACCAAAAGCCAGTTTGGTTATAAAACTTTAATTTATCATATATTTCCCTTTATTGCTTTCTTTCACATATCCAATAGAGGACTAATGCCCAAAATACATTAAGAATTCAAGAAACTTGATATCAAGAGAACAAGAAGCCCAATTAAAAATGTGGTATGGAACTTAACAGAAAATTCTCAATAGAGAAACTCAAAAAATGGTAAAGAAACAATTCAGGAGATGCTCAACATTATTAGCCATAAGGGGGATATAATGTTGGTCTAAAAAAAAGACAGAAAAAACACTGTATTAGTAAATGACTCCTTGTGACATTCTGTTATATGCATACATGACTGTCTTGTTCAACTATCATCAGAGAAATTCCACATGTAGAAAATGAATGCTCAGGTCAGGAAACCAACAGGCCAGATGGAATGGAGGATACCCAGAAAAAAATGAACATGAGCAGAGCTATTATGAACTCCTAGAGACTGAGGCAGTATGCACAGGGCTTGCATCAGTCTGTACCCGGTCCTCTGTGCTCATGTGCAGTGGCTTCTAGTTTAGTGTGTTTTTGTGGAATTCCTGAGTGTGCAAATGAATTATCTCTTGTGTCTTCTGTTGTGCTCTTTTCCTTCTTCTGTTGGTTTGTTTTGCCCAACTTTGATGTGATTATTTTTTTTTTAGTTATTATATGTCTTTTCAAATTTCCTTTTACATAGGTAGTAATTTTGAGTGAGGTCAGAAAGGAAGGAGAGCTATGCTGAATGAATATCTTTGTTTAAGGACAAGGAAGGTTTGAAGTAATACAAGTAATCACTCACTGATGGTGATGCCTGGTATAGCACTGATTACTACTTGTTTGGTTTAAGGTCAGAGGATGGCATGTGTTTCCACGAGAAGATTATTATTACGATAGGAAATATTAAATGCATGAAGTACCAGAACTTTAGGGCTGTGTAAGACTCAATAAAAACGTGCCATACAACCAGAACGTCATCTGTGTTGAGGGAAAATAGATGCCTAAGGGCTTAGGAGCTTGACACAGATCAGTAGATTGGTAGTAAATAATGCCATCATGTATATCTGTCACTAGGCATCATTGCCTATTCTCAATCTTTGTATAGTAAAGTTTTGTCATATGTACCAACTTGTTATTTTTTTTAATTTGTGTTATGGTAATTCTCATGTGGTACAAAATTTCATTAGTTTTTGTACATAAGTCAGTGACCTTTCATGTTGTATATTCATTTCACTATTGCACTCTAGTTCCTCATTTCCCAATTTGTCCATCAACAAACATTCCCAGCTCTTAGTATCTGGGAGCCTCTGACTACTGGCAATGCACCTACCTCTTTGTCTCTGCCTTCTGGTCTCCTCCCATGAATAAAATCATACAAAATATATTAGTTTATGTCATTTCCATGACTTATAATAATTTCAAGTGTCATCTACAGCATACCTCCTATACATCCCTCATGTGAGGACTATTTTGTTAACCAGATATGTCTCATTTTGCTCACCTGTTCATCACTTGATGAACACACAGGTTGCATGCATTTTGCTTACTAGGAATATTTTTGTACAATTTATGAACATATGGTTTTTTAACTTTCTAGTATTTGAAATATGAATGGAACTATCCCCACCCCCAGTAATGATATGTTTCATGGTCTTTTTTTTAATAGAATTTTTTCATACAATATATTCTGCTTATAGGAATCCTTCCCTAATTCTTCCTGAATCCTCTCCACCTCTCCACTCATACAAACCACTGTCTTTTTTGCTCATTACGAAATATACATCTATAGTCAACTATTCCCATTCAACCACATTCCCTTATATTGTCTTCCCCTCCTCGAGGAAAACAATATAATAGCTTTGACACATTAAATCAAAAAGTCCAATGGTTCTTTCTCAGAGCTTAAAGGGAATCCATATGACTGACTCACTTTAAATTGTAAGGGAAAAATATTTTGCTGTGTTATGGTTTTGAGAGAGTAGGGTTTATTGGTTACAACATCAAGCAGCTTAGCCAAAATCTAGATTAACACAGCTTATGTTGACATCTCCTGAGTTATTTTGTTTTAAATAAATTATGCATTTCATCAAAAGAAAACATTGAAAAAAGAAATAAAATAACATAAAATAAAACCAAGCAAATGGATAGAAAAACAAATAGCCAAAGATACACACACATACACACACACACACACACACACACACACACACACAAACACAAACAATAATTGAAACAAACAAACAAATAAACAAAAAACAGAATTAGATTTTGTGATACATAACTAAAGATCTGTAGTATAAGGGAAAAATATGCTCAGAAAAGGCACTGTGAGATGACAAGAAGAAAAATACCCTCCAAAAATGTCATTGAGTTCATTTTGTGTTTGCCTTCTGTTGCTGAGTGTGGGGTTTATATTCCAGTGAAACTCAGTTGCAGAAAACTAAATTTTCATTTTGGAGTGATTTTCAGTTGGAAGTAGCATCTAGATTAAGGATGTGGGCTTGTGTCCACTTCCATTCTTAACACTGGGACCCATCAGGCCCAGACTTTTACAGGTGCTGTACATGCTGCCAACCCCAAACAACCCAAGCTATTGGTGGTTCTTCACAAAATGATGTTAGCTCTTATTGCTGAAAACAATACCTACAAAACACATTGAACACAGGGATGTTGATCTATTGCCCACCTACCTAGAATGTTATACTGACTAGTAGTCATGGTACTGGAAGTCACTCTGTACTTTTAACAAAGGAGAAACATATATATCAACTCAACTACAAACTCTATGAACTGTGATGGTGACCTACATGCATCATGCACTTGTTAAATAGAAGCACAAAACAATATCTGATGGATGAAAGACACATTTCATGAGATAGAGCTTATTCCTGACCTTGCTTAAATGGTCAAGGACCTAGGGTACAAAGTAAATACAACTGTTCTGATAAAGGGATGTAGCCATAAAATTACTCCTAACAACATTCTGTTATACTCGTAAATCACTGTCCTAGTCATCCTCAGAGAAGATTGTTTTCCTTTAGTTGTTGGGAATAGAAACACAGATGAACAAAGTGGAGAGAGAGAGAGAGAGAGAGAGAGAGAGAGAGAGAGAGAGAGAGAGAGAGAGAGAGAGAGAAAACTTGAAACACTGTTTGAAACAACATGTCTCATTTCAAAATTTCAAATCAATTTTCTTCCTTCTTAGCTCATGGACCCCTGCAGTACAGGAAAGAGAGATTCTAAGTGCTAGATAGGATGGACACCAGGGAAATCAGACCTTCTAAACACAGCAGAACCAGTGAACATATGAACTGAGATAGAGTATGTTTAACCTTTTAACAAATTGCGAAAACATATTTCAAAGTGTCTCTATCAAATTAGACTTCCTTTAGTACCACAAGACAACTCTATTTTCCCACCTTTTGGCCACAACCAGGCTGGCCCAGCTTTCTGCTTTTAGTTCTTGAATAGCTTGTTGCTGCCCCCTGCTCTTCTTCTTACCTTAGCGGGCAAGATGTCAGGCAGTGCCACTGGTTGTTTTTGACAAGTGCTCCCATGGAAAGACTATTTCACTGAGTGAGCTTCTGAGGTCAAAGGAAGATAATCCAGAAAATAGGCTTTCAGGGAACTGTCAGACAGGTCAAATCCTGAGAGATCTTTGAGGACCAGGCTTTGAAAGCGAGCCAACCTTGCACTGACCCTTTCTCTGTCAGGCATGCTTTTGCTTTACACTGTGGTTTGGGGATGTTGGCTTTTAAGGCTACCAAGAGTGAGAGGGACGTGGATGGGAATGGAGGAAGTGAACGATAATAGAGCATAGGTTCTTACTGATACTTTGTAATTTTTTTTTTTTAGTCAATCTTCATGAAGTGTTCCACTTTGGCTAATTTTCAGAGTTTTAAGAGGTTGATTTTCTCTCTCTCCCTCTCTCTCTCTCTCTCTCCATTGCTCATTATATAACTGCCTTTATGAAAAGAATTATTTTGGGGATACGTACTCCATCATTCTTAATGACACCCCAGACTTATTTATTATTTTTTACCTATATGTGTGTTTGTAGACATGGGTACAGGTAAGTCAATTGAGTCAGGTAAACTCAGGTGCCTGGAGAGGCCAGAGGCATTGGATAACCTCTGTTGTTTCAGCTTTGGTAACAGCCTGGTGTGAGCTATGTGACATGCATACATGAAACAAAACACATATGCCTCTAAAAGCAGACAGTATACATCCTCTGCAAGAGCAGTACTGCCCTTGACTGTTGAGCCATCTCTCCTTCCCTCATTCTGACCACATTCAGGACATGCTGTTCTTACTGTCTTAAGGAATGTTGAAATGCAAAATGTTACAAATGGCGATTTGATGAACCAGTAGCAGTGTCACACTAACAGAACACATCTTTCCATAAATAGGAATAAAAATTTTTAAGTAAAACTGTTGATGTGGTGTGGACTATGTCTTGAACAAAAATATCTAAGCAAATAGAATGAATTGAAGAACAAGCTATGACATAATGACAATTATTTTCATGAAGGACAGTACAGATGAAATCTATACTTGGGTAGAATTTGAGATTTCTCTCTCTCTTGATTCCTTAAACAGTTATTGTTCTACTAATGTCAATAATATACAGCTTAGTTCTGTCTTAAAACTCAGCTTGTAGACCTCTCAGCAACCTTAGAGTTCAATCTAATAAACTAATTCCTAATAAGTTTTTAATTACTGCTAATAGTCTGAGGCAAATCATCAAAGTTATGGTCTTTATTTAAATGGATCCTTCTGTGGGTCTTACAAGATATTCATTTCAAGGAATACTACTTTTGATGTCCCATCTATTCTCTATCCACCCTGTTGTCTCAGAGTGTCTAAAACATGAATCAAACCCCATAGAAACTTGTTAGCGTTTGTATTCCAAAGATCTCAAAGGAGAGCAATTAACAAGGCATAATACACAACAAGAATGATGTCACTAGTAGAAAGATCAGGCTGTCAGTTTATATACATTTGAAGGGGAGGGAAGGGAAGGAGAGGGAGAGGGCTATGGGAAAAGGGAGGTTGCCTGTGGATCAGGCAAAAGCAGACAGCAAGCAGCAGCAGAAGGTGTTTTGTTTTGTTTACTTTTGTTTTGTTCTGTTTTTCGTTGTCTTTATTTTGCTGAAGAGAATGTTAAGGAAAAAAGGGGGGAATCTCAGCTTTGATGAATTCCTAAGTCCTGATTGGACAGGTTAGCCAGTGTAGCCAAATAATGAATTTTGATTGCTAGATCTTGTGTTTAGTCTCAGGAATAATTTAGTGGCCAAATAAGGGAATAGACTTTAGGGGGTAGCTTCTAGGAATGTAATTTAGTCATTTAGCAAGTGAGAAGAAAGGGGAAAGGGCAAAACCTGTGGTGTCCATGTTTGCCATGCTCAGACCTGTTAGAAAGCCTTCCAGTTCTTACGTATCTATGACATTCAAACTTTCACATGTGCTTTATGATTTAACTAAATATCCAAATGTCAAAGTCTAATCATCTTAATTCTTGGACTCATAACTAAAGATTTACTATCTGTAGACCAAAAATTGAGCTTTGTAAAAATGTCCCTTGGTTGTCAGATATAGATGTTCTATGAGCACTTTATAAAACAGGAGAGAATTGTGATAGTATTCATTGTTAACCTGGTGGTATAAGAATCATTTAAGAAACTCATCCATGATGGGCATAAAGTTATTTTCAGAGAGCTTTAACTGAAGTGGTAAGACCTGCCCCAGGTATCAATGGATCCTTCTCGTAAGATGAATACAACAGAGAAAGCAAGAATACTAGCCTTTATGTCTCTATCTTCCTAACTATGAACACAAGGTGACCTGTCACATCATGTTTCTGACACTATGCCTTCCATACCACCATGAACTGCACTCTCAAGGTATAAGCCAAAGGAAATTCTTGCCTGCCATACGTTTCTTTTGTAACAGTAAAGAAAAAAAGGGATTAATGTAGGGATGAAGTTCAGGTCCCTTTTAATTTCTATCTCAACCCTCCATCATTCTAAGCTTGATAGCACCTCAATAATGGGTTCTAAAAAGGAAAATCTTTCCTGAGAAAATAGCCACCTTATAGAAAAGTACCAAGTGTGGCAGATAAGAACAGAAGAAAATCATGGCCAGACTAGTAAGAATGATGGCTGTGTGCAAGTAGAAAAATGTCTCAGAAAAAAGAGGGAGCTAGGCTTAGGTACACTTAAATATTAAAGAATGAGTAATCCTTTTACAGTGATTGCAGAGTTTGACTTTAAATTTGTCAGCTGGACTGACCGGCTCTCTCATGCTTCCTTTATTTGCACTTTTCTTTTTCCATCCTGGACTTAGGTATTCGTGTCTTAGGATTTCTGAAACCATGTATTTTCTGCTAAGTCAAAATCTCATTAAAAGATACCAGAGTGTCTATGTCATTTGCTTTTTTGTGTGTGGGTGCATGTGTGTACATGTGGAGGCCAGAACCCAAACTTGGGTGTCTTTATTTCTGACACTATCTTTTTGTTGTTAGAGGCAAGGTCCTTCCCTGGCTAGAACTCACCAATTTTGCCATATTGGGTGGTCACTGAGGCCAAGAGATTCATCTACTCATCTCTTCTTTCTCAACAGCAGGAATATAAGCTGAGTTTTTTGTTTTTGTTGTGTTAAATGTAGGATTTTGGGAAAATTAGGTTTAGGTCTTCGTGGCTATAATGGAAGCACCCTACTGACTAACCGATATCCTCAGCCCTGAACTCAGTCTTAAAAAAGAAAAGTTTAAATTCTACTGTAATGAGAGAGTACAAAGTTACAGAGACTTCAACTTGATCACAGTTGAAAGGTACATCAGTGATTTCAATTTTCGTAGGCTTAGTTAACCTGTCAGTAAGGCTTCGTTACTGCATGTTTATCCTTTGAGAAAGAAACAAGCAACAAGATACAGTTCAAGTAGCTGTAGTTCAAACTCATCGCAATGAAGCTAAAGGCTATATATTTCAATTCTAGGCAATGTTTCAGCCCAGCGGGGTCCAAGAGAACATATGAGCATCTTCTGCTGAACACACACTTAGAGAGCTGGATGGGGTTTGCCATCTGCTGAGACTCGCATAGCCTCCAGTTTGAAGTCAAAGCCATGTCAGAAGCTGATTTCACCAGCTTACATATGTTGCACCACAGGAAACAACATTGAATGTTGGGGATTCTAAGAACAATGGGAGGTACTTGTGATTCATAAATGCTCAGTGCTTGTGATAAATATCTCAGTAGCCACAGGGCAATGCTCTCACCCTTAGATTGAAGTGTAAATTTTCTCATATGCTTTCTGAAAGAGTTTTCACATATTTTTTTGTGTGCAGCTGAATCTACACCATCATTAGTCATTGTAGCAGGTGAAGTTATTTCATTAATAATAGGCTTTTGTTGCTTAAAGTTGGATGAAAAATGATAGTGCTGAAGTGTACTTTGAAAACAATTTTGTGAATCTGACTTCATTGATAATGATTCTGAAGACACGAGAGGTACAATAAATGGAAAATTTCGTAATTGTTAACTTTTTTGAACAAAATTTCTCAAAAAAAGAGATGATCCTCCCACTAAAATGCTGATTAACTGACTAGAACCTTAGTGATTATGAGTATGTTGGAATGTTGCAAGTCTAGAGCTAAATTATCTTGGGATATCTTTAGTTCCTTAATAGTCATTTATTTTGGCTCACCTGTAGCTGATTGTAATCATAATGTAAGTGCTTTAAAATGTACAGATTGTTAGTTTCCATCCATCCATCCATCCATCCAT
This sequence comes from Mus caroli, assembly GCF_978045245.1. NCBI lineage: Eukaryota > Metazoa > Chordata > Mammalia > Rodentia > Muridae > Mus > Mus caroli. The sequence continues at coordinate 139,185,853 of NW_028227258.1, read as the reverse complement.
CCATCCATCCATCCATCCAACCAACCAACTAACCAACCAAAAGGCTGAGTCATCAGAAAGCATTTCAGACCTGTAGAAGAACTCTCCAGACTTTGCTTTAAATTCACCTATGAAAGGTTTTTTTTTGTTTTTTTTTTTTTGTTTTTTGTTTTTTGTTTTTTTTTTTTTTTTTGGTTTTTCCAGACAGGGTTTCTCTGTGCAGCCCGGGCTGTCCTGGAACTCACTTTGTAGACCAGGCTGGCCTCGAACTCAGAAATCCGCCTGCCTCTGCCTCCTGAGTGCTGGAATTAAAGGCGTGTGCCACCACGCCCGGCTGAAAGGTTTTCATTAATACGTTTGAAAGGTGTTTTGTTTATGATCTTCTTTTCTAAGTGTGGCCTCCCTTCCCCCCAGCCTGGAACCTGCCTGCTCAAGGGTGGAGCTACCGGCTCATTCGTCCTGCCACGCCCACTGCTGGAACCTGCCCTTGCTGCCTGGAGTCACACACGTGTTCGTCCTGCTACTGGACCCTGAGTTACTTGGCGGGAAATTGGGTTCCCTCCCCTTCCTTTATAACTAGTGTCTGAAATTAGTAAAATTGAGTCTTGATCAGAATGTTGTCTTGACTCCATTGTTTCTTCCGCCCCGTCTAGTTACCTCTCTTTCAGCCTGAACTGCCTTTCTCAGTGAACCGTTTGTGTTGTGGACCGCGGGCGGGCCGCAACACTAAGTATCTATAAAACCTCCATTAAAGTGCTTCTATAATAGGACATGGAATTGAGGTATGTCCTAAATTTTTGTTCCCTGGTGATGGTTATTCATATTTGGCTCCAGAATAAACTCTTTATATATCCTTTGAGGTGGGAGTTATGCTTAGGATGCCTTAAGAGTTCTATAGATGGGAAGGGGAAAAAGCAGGGTTGGTCATACCGTTATAAACTCAAAACTGAATGAAATATAAGGCATAGGCTTATGAGCATTCTGAGTATTATATAAATCAGATAGCATTTTCCTTAGCACTTCCTGTCAAGTGACTCTGCACATCCTTCTTGTATATCCTCTTTCTTAAACTTACCTAACTAGGAAGTTTGTACAACTGCAACTTTGTAGGTATGTTGGACTTTTGTCATGAACTGACTTTCTTCAAAGCTTGTTTCTTCTGCACAGTTTCTTTTCCTTCTTTCCTTACTTGCTCCCATCACATCTCCATGTTGATAATTTTCCTGATGTTATGAACCAATTTAAGTCATCAGTTTTCATGGAAGTTTTCTTGATAATTTCTTAAAGCACATGGTAAGATTGATGCTATTTCATGATTGTCATGTGAGCCATCCCTTCCTCTATTGTTGGCACTAACTATCTTTGTATTATAGGTACTTCATATTCATATCATGTAAATCTTGAGAACTTCTGAAAATTCCAAAAGCATAGCTAAAAGCAATTGTAACAAGAAGGATACTAAATTTTTCAATATTTTGCAGCTTTAAGAAATTGTAACATTGTTTTGATTGCTAATTGAGATAGCAGAGTCAAGCCCACTGTGACCACTATCCCAAGGGAGGTGGTCCATGATTATATAAGGAGGACTAGTGAGCAAGCCTGAGTGTGCAAGCCTCTAATCAATGTTGCCCCAATATCTCTCCGTCAATTTCTACCTCCAAGTTTGTTCCTTGACTTCCTGTTCTGACTACCCTCTGTGATGAACTATATTTTTTCCACCTACTGCCCCAAATAAAAAGAAAAGAAATGGAAAACTGAGAATATAGCTGAGTGGCAGAGCTCTTGCTTAGTGTATCTGTGTTCCTGTGTTAAGTTATAAGCTCATGCAAAAATATTCTTTGGACTGGGTGTATTCACCTTCCTAGTTAGGTAAGTTTAAGAAAGAGGATATACAAGAAGGATGTGCAGAGTCACTTGACAGGAAGTGCTAAGGAAAATGCTATCTGATTTATATAATACTCAGAATGCTCATAAGCCTATGCCTTATATTTCATTCAGTTTTGAGTTTCTAAAGAAATTGTTGTGTAAACATGTGGACCTGGGTTAAATCTATACAGCCCATATAGATTGCTGAGAGGGTAATTCACTTTTAACCACTGCACCATGAATGTGAACATGGGCATCTCTGATGTTTGCTAGCCAAGCAGCCTAACTAATCACTGAACCTCAGTGAAAAACCAACATGATGCTGAAAATGATATCTGAAGTTTACTTCTGACCTCCATAGGCACACACACACACACACACACACACACACACACACACACACACACTCCTCTGCACACTCATGCAGCCAGACCCATGTGCATACCATTATACACAAAAGGCTGGGTGATGTTTTAAAACTCAAATTTTGAAAATTTCTTAGGAAAAATGGACATAAAGCTACCTTTTTACACAGAAACAAGACAATGGTGGAGGTCAGCAGCTAAGACTGCTGCAATTTCCATTCAACTGTTCATGATTCCCATTAAAGTCTTCCTACTTTGGTACTTATTTCCTATCACAGATTCCCTAAATTCTTCATTCTCATCCATGTACGGTGTCACAGGACTTTCCAAACTTACCTCCCTCTCCATATCACTTTTCCCTCCTATTTTTTCTTATTACTTCCTATTTCATTTTGTATTTCCCTGCTGTCCTTTAAACCCTCTGCCTTTTGCCCCCTTGCTTTGAAGACTTTCAATTTTTCTTTGTTTTTAAATAATAGGTTGAAGGATGAGAAATTTCAGTTATACTAATAGTTACAAATTAAAGAGATGAGAACAGCTGCTATTATTTTAAAAATGGAACAAATCAACTCCATTTTCAGATGTCAGCTAGGTCAAACTATTCATTTCTTTCTTTTTAAAAGTTGACTCAGCCTAACAGAGTATTCTGGTTTTTAATGAGACAGCTTTAGGACAAGGTCTAAGTTCCTTGATTCTTGTTGTATATACCCTTTTTCTCACTCACTTTACTAAAGAACAATCTCTCTCTTTAACTTTTAAATAGAATTTAATTTTTCCCTGGTACAAATAATTTGTCCCCTTTAGGAAGAGGGCATTTGCCAGAGAAGTTCTTATCCTACTAATGGATTGTTCTGATCTGTATTATTAGTGTGCTATTACTAGGTATGCTTAACTCTTTAAAAAACAATGAATCATATCTTTTCTGATTATGATTTCAAAATCCAGTTGCATTGCTTATCAAAATACGGCACATCCTTGTTTATAGTTAATTGGCTAAAGAAAAGTTAGAAATTGTATAACTTGCAAGTAGTGACACAAGGGAGAGGGAGAGAGAGAGAGAGAGAGAGAGAGAGAGAGAGAGAGAGAGAGAGACAGAGAGAGAGAGAGAGACAGAGACAGAGACAGAGACAGAGACAGAGAGAGAGAATGAATATGGGTTAAATCATGAAGAACGAATAGTACTCCAGACAACAAAGAAGAAGAAGATGAATGAATAACTGTTCTGCATTTGTGTTTGGTGCTGAGATCTGTGGATTATTTATGTTTCTGGTCAAAGGCTGGGAGGTATTTCAATGAAGCTTAATTTGTCAAGGTTACTTACACTTTACCATATTTTTCCTAACTACATCTTCCTGTATGTTACCACACATAAATATTTTCATTGTGTTATTCGTTTATTTGCAATATTGATGGCACTGTAAAATGCAGGGCGTTTGCCCTCTTTAACCAATGTCAGACAAAGAATTAAGACTGAAAATACTAGTGTCTCCGTTGTAGAAATATGGAGGGTAACTTTGATTATTATTCAGCTTTTGTGGCTGATGAGCCAGCTATAAGTCATACTGTGGAAAATTTATTGTATAGAAATCACGGCAGTGAATATTTTATCTTGCTGGAAATGTGCTGTAAAGAGGAATGCATCTTTAATCAAATACATGATGATGTTGCAGTCTCTTGGTCAGACTGTCAGATTAAAAAGTTTGGGTTAAGCAAAACTAAACGCATAGCTCTGGAGAAAGAAATGGTTGGGTAGACTGATTTGGATAGTTCTCAGGAAAAAGTTTTACTTTGCCTTTTCTATAAGACCAGTATTTAGATCATACTTAAATTCTTTTTTCCCCTTCTCTGTTTACAGGAGTGTATTATTGTGGTCAGTCTTTTCTTAAGGGATAGGGATCTGAACTCATGTCCTCATGATAGTAGCAGCAAACACTTTATGTACAGAACCATCTCCCCAGTCCCTAGCCTAAAGGTAACCAATCCTTAAGAGCTGCTAACAGGTGTTCTAAGTGTGTACTTATCTAAATACTTGGTCACATAGAGCTCTTACAGCTCCTCTCTTTACCAATCATGGACAGATGGTCCTGGAATTATGTTCTATTTTGCTTAGGCACTGGATAAGGGAAATGAGTGATCACTGATATATGATTTTTAATTTAACTCCTTTTATGATATTGAGTGTTCTATCCTGATGCCTTTCCATGATTCTTTTTCAGTAAAGAAGCTATAGCGTTCACACCCCATTTTATTGTTTTAAGAACCTGAAATTAAAAGTTTTCTGGCTAAGAGAAGACTGCGTTTATGACATGACTACTGAAATATGATCAAACCTGACATGCCCTTGTCTCAGCCATGATTGGCTACTATAACCACCAGTCTCAATGCTTTCTTACAGCTTTCTCCCATGACTTTATTGTCCTCAGACAATATAGAAAACTTATTTCTGGGCCTGGCTTGGGAATGGATCACTGGATATGAGTACTCACTCAGTAAGCACAAGGATCTTAGTTTGAATTTTGACTACCCACAAAATGCTGGGCATGACTGCACTTTCCTCTAACCCCAGAAATGGGATATAGTGACCACAGGATTTAGTGATATCTCTTTAGTCTGGAAGTCTGGCTGAAATGGTTAATTTCTAGTTCAGTGAGAAATCCTGTAGAGATCAGTAAAGACAGAGAGTACAAGACAACGACACCCAATGTCCTTTATATGGATTTGTGTGTTGGTGCATGCACCTGAACTCTCATGTATAAGTAACACACACACACACACACACACACACACACACACACACACACACTCACACACCACAATCCTGTCTGTATCTCTTATAATCTTGGAAACTATTTGCTTATTCTGTAAGATTTAAAGCCATTTCCCTAAGCCTTGTACTTGCTAGATCATTGTGAGGAATGGAAAGGCCAAGCGGCAGTATTCAAGGAAATACTTTTGATAATGGAAATCCTGTACATTTGTATCATTTTAGAGTAGGGATTAGTCATGTGTGGCAACTGCTAATTGTGCATTGAAATATAGTTACTACAGAGTTCCACTCCTCACATTGCATATATATATATATATATATATATATATATATATATATATATATATATTGCTATCTCCATAGTCTGGAAGTCCAGCTGAAATGGTTAATTTCATGTTCAGTGAGAAATCCTGTAGGGATAGTAAAGACAGAGAATACAAGACAACGACAGTCAGTGTCCTTTATATGGATTTGTGGTAGTTTCTAGAACAGTCTATGAGATAAGCTCCATGGCTAACTATGAGGGATTATCTTGACTACTTTAATGAAGATGGGAACACCCAACCTAAAGGTAGCTGGAACTATTCCTTGGATATTAGACTTTAAGAGAAGGAGAAAGTAAGCTGAGAAGGAGCATTCAATCACCTTCTTCTTCCTGACTGAATGCAAAGCTTGACATTTTGCTCTCTTGACTTCCTCTCCATTATGAGGCACACCCTGGACAGGTAAACCAAAGAAAATACTTTTCTAAAATTTACTCTTATCAGCACAATTTATTACAATGTAGCAGGATATATCTGAAAACTAAATTTTTATTTAATAGCTAACTACATGTTACTAGTGGATAACATATTGAAATACCACAACTACCTGTATATTGTCTGGGTACTATTGCCCTCCAGATTTCAAATAAGATTCAACATGGGATGTATAGCTCCTTGAAAGATCACTAGCCCTGAATAAGCCCCAATCACATAATATTAATTTTTTAAATTTGTTTAAAGTTAATATAAGTACATCCATTTATATGTGTTTGATTTTTTAAGGTCTAGTGAAATTGGGTTCTAGAAAAGGAAATCTAACAACCATCTGTATGTTTGTGTATTATAGGTAATAGGTAATAAAATTTAAGATAAGTTTGTTGTGTTATATTTTTTATCCTTAAGATTTATTGCAAACAAGATCTGGTAGTATATGATTTCAGGACCAAGAAAAATTACCAAGTAGTTAGTACACTGTTAACTTTGCTCATAGAAATAGAAAGGAGGAAGCCAGGATATAGGTGGCTAGAATGATGCAAGCCAGACAGTACTGAGTAGTTGCTGATAACTGCCTGCCCCAGGTGTTGTGGATAGATATGGTGCTGTTTGTATTTTGATGCTAATTCAGCTTCTGCAAGAAGGGCTACCTGAGGCAAGGATTCACTCAGGACTTTATGTGACCCTTCTAATGAGTAAAGAAACCAATCACTGAGTGAGTAGGTGGGACTTGTGGGTTGATCAAGTGGACAGAAATGGAAGAGAGGGGAAGAGGCTTTTTTTGGATGGGAACAGTAGGAGGACAAGATGTAGCTACAAGTGTCCCCTGGTTTAGATGGCAAATCTGCCAGGATTCACCACCAGAGGATTTATACTTAATATGGCTTACAAGATAAGGATCCTAGTTGTTGAGCCCAGTGACTGAATTATCTGTTCATCCTGAACAAAGTTTGTGTGGTGTTTTCCTTCACACAGTGACTCAACTGGGTTCCAGAGAGAAATATATGGTGACAAAGCATGGGTTTGCAAGAAGTGCACCCCAAAAGGATGTGGGAATTTTGAAGCATGAGGCTGACATGGTAGCAACCCTCCAGTTGGGTGGTGAAATTTCAGACCTCCGTTTCAGAGAGTTCGGCATAGATGAGAACCCCCCAACCTGCATTACTGGTGATATCGTGGGTTGCTTTTGTAAAATTCCTGCTACACCCAGGTATCTCTGCCTTTAGTTACTTACTACCTTAAGTGGTGCTGGCCTTGCTCACATAGGACCCATTCTTGCTGTAACAGAGTACAAAGTTTTCCATTATGCTGTTTGAGAATATTGTCCTTTTTTTCGTGTCTTTTGCGGTAATCTCATCTACTATTGAAGATCATGAGAAAGTCTTTTTACGCAGACCAGGCCTGAGAAATCTCTCTTGTTGAACAAATTAATGAAATGCGATTGGATACAAAAAAGAGGATAAAGGACAGGTTTCATATATATATTAAAATATTCACTCAGGTTGAAATTTGATTTTTAATGACAGCATCATATTCTTTGACAGATAGGGGATATATGAAAGAGGTACCAAGTTTCCCTAAATCTCTGCACATTTCATCTTTAGGTTATGACAAAGTATTCTTTTTCTGCTCTTTATAAAAACATTATTTGAGCTTACTTTATCTCAAAGCTCTAGATGATCTCAAAGCTAGAGAGCTGGCTCAGTAGTTAGGAACACTTCTGACACTTCCAAAAGTAATTAATTTTGACTTCTAGTGCCCATATGATGTCTTAAAACCATCTGTAACTCCAGTACTGGGCTATCTAACACCCTCTTCTGGCTTCTACCAGCATCAGACATGCATATGGTACACAGATATACATGCAGGTAAAATACCATAGACATAAAATAATTTTAAAAAATCTGGGCAGGAAATATTTTTCTTGATAAACATGTTCCTTAAAAAGACATCATTATTTCAACCACAAACAACTAATGATGGTCTTCTAAATTTCTTTCAACTGGAATTGTTTAAACTGGCTTTCCCCTTTTTCTCTTAGTGAGAGTTCTGTGCTTCATTGTATGAAATAAGCAACATGCTTTCATCTCCTTGTTTGAGTCCTTGTCCTCAGTTCTCTAGAATTTCTGAGCATCTCACCTGCTTCCTAGAGACCACCAGTGCACTTTAGTCAAGCTTGTTGTTTGTCTAACGTGGACTGCCATCTGCTCAGTTTGGGATCTTAGATTCCCACCGTTCTGTTTTACCAAAACTCCATCTGTTCTCTCACTTGCAACACCTCTTGCTTCAGAGTGTGGGCATGAATTAGGTTTGTTTGGCTTTGAGTGGTAATATCTCAAATGCAAGTGGTTTAAGCAAAACACTACATTTCTTCAGAATACCCTGAACATAGAAGAGCAATAATAAGCTGAAAACACAAATCAAGTTACCTTCTAGACAGGACCCTGGACTTAACTGTCTGCTCATTTCAGCTGTGGATAACTCTTCATCATGGGAAACATGGTTACCAATCACTCAATGTAGATTTTGGGCCACACAGGTGCAAATATACTGGGAAAGGCTCTGATTGGCCCAAATTGGTTTTAACTCATCCTAATGTTAATTTCTTCCTACATATTGTAACTACTGGAACTTTGACTTCATTTTCCTCCACTGACCACAGATTGATGTGCTGCAAATTGGGACTAGACTGTAGAGATCTCAGTTCTAACTAGTAAAGGAGAGTTTGGATAGATTTAAAAGCTAGATGTTAAGAAAACAAAATGTTTTAAAAATAGATAATAGGACTTCCGGCCAGACCAGCACCAGGGTAGCTAGAGCTCAGGGTCGGCTGTCACCCACCAGCTACCCAGGACCCCTGCCACAGGATTTTGAGACTGCTGGTGAGTGGAACACAGCTTCTGCTCCAGTCCAATCACGCGGGACCTGAGACTGCTTTGGTTGGGGAGGCAGAAATCCGGCCTCAGTAGGGCCACAAGCCTCTCCGGTCAGAAAAGCGCCGGGGTAGCTAGGGCGCAGGGTGAGCTGACACTCGCCAGCTACCCACAACACCCGCCACAGGATCTTAAGACTTCTGGTGAGTGGAACACAGCTTCTGCTCCAATCCAATTGCGCGCGGGATCTGAGACTGCATTAGTTAGGGAAGCAGAAAAACGGCCTGAGTAGGACCACAGGCCACTTCTGGCCAGACCAGCACCAGGGTAGCTAGAGCGCAGGGTCGGCTGACACCTGCCAGCTACCCAGGACCCACGCCACAGGATTTTGAGACTGCTGGTGAGTGGAACACAGCTTCTGCTCCAATCTTTAAACAGTGACAACGACAACAACTAACCCCAGAGATTACCAGATGGCGAAAGGTAAACGGAATAATCTTACTAACAGAAACCAAGACCACTCACCATCATCAGAAACCAGCACCCCCACTTCGCCCAGTCCAGGGCACCCCAACACACCGGAAAAGCTAGACACGGATCTAAAAGCATATCTCCTGATGATGGTAGAGGACTTCAAGAAGGACTTCAATAACACACTTAAAGAAATACAAAGGAACACTGGTAAACAGGTAGAAGACATTAAAGAGGAAGCACAAAAATCCCTTAAAGAATTGCAGGAGAACACTGCTAAACAGTTACAAATCCTTAAAGAAAAACAGGATAACATAATCAAACGGGTAGAAGTCCTTACAGAAAAACAGGAAAACACATCCAAACAGATGATGGAATTGAACAAAACCATACTAGACCTAAAAAGGGAAGTAGACACAATAAAGAAAACCCAAAATGAGGCAACACTGGAGATAGAAACCCTAGGGAAGAAATCTGGAAACATAGATACGAGCATCAGCAACAGAATACAAGAGATGGAAGAGAGAATCTCAGGTACAGAAGATTCCATAGAGAACATCGGCACAACAATCAAGGAAAATGTAAAATGCAAAAAGATCCTAACTCAAAACATCCAAGAAATACAGGACACAATGAGAAGACCAAACCTACGGATAATAGGAGTGGATGAGAATGAAGATTTTCAACTCAAAGGACCAGCAAACATCTTCAACAAAATTATAGAAGAAAACTTCCCAAATCTAAAGAAAGAGATGCCCATGAACATACAAGGAGCCTACAGAACTCCAAATAGACTGGACCAGAAAAGAAATACCTCCCGACACATAATAATCAGAACAACAAATGCTCTAAATAAAGACAGAATACTAAAAGCATTAAGAGAAAAAGGCCAAGTAACATATAAAGGCAAGCCTATCAGAATTACACCAGATTTCTCACCAGAGACTATGAAAGCCAGAAGATCCTGGACAGATGTTATACAGACACTAAAAGAACACAAATTCCAGCCCAGGCTACTATACCCAGCCAAACTCTCAATTAACATAGATGGAGAAACCAAAGTATTCAGCAACAAAACCAAATTCACACATTATCTCTCCACGAATCCAGCCCTTCAAAGGATAATAAAGGAAAAAAACCAATACAAGGACAGGAACCACGCCCTAGAAACAACAAGAAGGTAATCCCTCAACAAACCTAAAAGAAGACAGCCACAAGAACAGAATGCCAACTTTAACAACAAAAATAACAGGAAACAACAATTACTTTTCCTTAATATCTCTTAATATCAATGGACTCAACTCCCCGATAAAAAGACATAGACTAACAAACTGGCTACACAAACAAGACTCAACATTTTGCTGCTTACAGGAAACTCATCTCAGAGAAAAAGATAGACACTACCTCAGAATGAAAGGCTGGAAAACAATTTTCCAAGCAAATGGTATGAAGAAACAAGCTGGAGTAGCCATTCTAATATCAGATAAGATTGACTTCCAACCCAAAGTCATTAAAAAAGACAGGGAGGGACACTTCATACTCATCAAAGGTAAAATCCTCCAAGAGGAACTATCAATCCTGAATATCTATACTCCAAATACAAAGGCAGCCACATTCATTTAAGAAACTTTAGTAAATCTCAAAGCAAACATTGCACCTCATACAATAATAGTGGGAGACCTCAACACACCACTTTCACCAATGGACAGATCATGGAAACAGAAACTAAACAGGGACACAGTGAAACTAACAGAAATTATGAATCAAATGGATCTGGCAGATATCTACAGAACATTCTATCCTAAAACAAAAGGATATACCTTCTTCTCAGCACCTCATGGTACCTTCTCCAAAATTGACCACATAATTGGTCACAAAACAGGCCTCAACAGATACAAAAATATTGAAATTGTCCCATACATCCTATCAGATCACCATGGACTAAGTCTGATCTTCAATAACAAAATAAATAATAAAAAGCCAACCTTCACGTGGAAACTGAACAACACTCTTCTCAATGATACCTTGGTCAAGGAAGGAATGAAGAAAGAAATTAAGGACTTTTTAGAGTTCAATGAAAATGAAGCCACAACATACCCAAACTTATGGGACGCAATGAAAGCATTTCTAAGAGGAAAACTCATAGCTCTGAGTGCCTCCAAAAGGAAACTAGAGAGAGCACACATTAGCAGCTTGACAACATACCTAAAAGCACTAGAACAAAAGGAAGCAAATTCACCCAAGAGGAGTAGACTGCAGGAAATAATCAAACTCAGGGGCTAAATCAACCAAGTGGAAACAAGAAGAACTATTCAAAGAATCAACCAATCAAGGAGCTGGTTCTTTGAGAAAATCAACAAGATAGATAAACCCTTAGCCAGACTCACTAGAGGGCACAGGGAAAGCATCCTAATTAACAAAATCAGAAATTAAAAAGGAGACATAACAACAGATCCTGAAGACATCCAAAACACCATCAGATCCTTCTACCAAAGGCTATACTCAACAAAACTGGAGAACCTGGATGAAATGGAGAAGTTCCTAGACAGATACCAGGTACCAAAGTTGAATCAAGATCAGGTTAATGATCTAAACAGCCCTATATCCCCCAAAGTAATAGAAGCAGTCATTGATAGTCTCCCAACTAAAAAAAGCCCAGGACAAGACGGGTTTAGTGCAGAGTTCTATCAGACCTTCAAAGAAGATCTAATCCCAGTTCTTCACAAACTATTCCACAAAATAGAAACAGAAGGTACTCTACCCAACTCATTCTATGAAGCCACAATTACTCTGATACCTAAACCACAAAAAGACCCAACAAAGATAGAAAACTTCAGACCAATATCCCTTATGAATATTGATGCAAAAATCCTCAATAAAGTTCTTGCTAACCGAATCCAAGAACACATCAAAACAATCATCCATCCTGACCAAGTAGGTTTCATCCCAGGGATGCAGGGATGGTTCAATATATGGAAATCCATCAACGTAATCCAGTATATAAACAAACTCAAAGACAAAAACCACATGGTCATCTCCTTAGATGCAGAAAAAGCATTTGACAAGATCCAACACCCATTCATGATAAAAGTCTTGGAAAGATCAGGAATTCAAGGCCCATACCTAAACATGATAAAAGCAATCTACAGCGAACCAGTAGCCAACATCAAAGTAAATGGTGAGAAGCTTGAAGCAATCCCTCTAAAATCAGGGACTAGACAAGGCTGTCCACTTTCTCCATACCTATTCAACATTGTACTTGAAGTCCTAGTCAGAGCAATTCGACAACAAAAGGAGATCAAAGGGATACAAATTGGAAAAGATGAAGTCAAAATATCACTTTTTGCAGATGATATGATAGTATATATAAGTGACCCTAAAAATTCCACCAGAGAACTCCTAAGCCTGATAAACAGCTTCGGTGAAGTAGCTGGATATAAAATTAACTCAAACAAATCAATGGCCTTTCTCTACACAAAGAATAAACAGGCTGAGAAAGAAATTAGGGAAACAACACCCTTCTCAATAGTCACAAATAATATAAAATATCTTGGCGTGACTCTAACTAAGGAAGTGAAAGATCTGTATAATAAAAACTTCAAGTCTCTGAAGAAAGAAATTATAGAAGATCTCAGAAGATGGAAAGATCTCCCATGCTCATGGATTGGCAGGATCAACATTGTAAAAATGGCTATCTTGCCAAAAGCAATCTACAGATTCAATGCAATCCCCATCAAAATTCCAACTCAATTCTTCAACGAATTAGAAAGTGCAATCTGCAAATTCATCTGGAATAATAAAAAACCTAGGATAGCAAAAACTCTTCTCAAGTATAAAAGAACCTCTGGTGGAATCACCATGCCGGACCTAAAGCTTTACTACAGAGCAATTGTGATAAAAACTGCATGGTACTGGTATAGTGACAGACAAATAGACCAATGGAATAGAGTTGAAGACCCAGAAATGAACCCACACACTTACGGTCACTTGATCTTCGACAAGGGAGCTAAAACCATCCAGTGGAAGAAAGACACCATTTTCAACAAATGGTGCTGGCACAACTGGTTGTTAACATGTAGAAGAATGCGAATCGATCCATTCCTATCTCCTTGTACTAAGGTCAAGTCTAAGTGGATCAAGGAACTTCACATAAAACCAGAGACACTGAAACTTATAGAGGAGAAAGTGGGGAAAAGCCTTGAAGATATGGGCACAGGGGAAAAATTCTTGAATAGAACAATAATGGCTTGTGCTCTAAGATCGAGAATTGACAAGTGGGACCTCATGAAACTGCAAAGCTTCTGCAAGGCTAAAGACACCATCAATAAGACAAAAAAACCACCAACAGATTGGGAAAGGATCTTCACTTATCCTAAATCAGATAAGGGACTAATATCCAATATATATAAAGAACTCAAGAAGGTGGACTCCAGAAAGTCAAATAACCCCATTAAAAAATGGGGCTCAGAACTGAACAAAGAATTCTCACCTGAGGAATACCGAATGGCAGAGAAGCACCTGAAAAAATGTTCAACATCCTTAATCATTAGGGAAATGCAAATCAAAACAACCCTGAGATTCCACCTCACACCAGTCAGAATGGCTAAGATCAAAAATTCAGGTGACAGCAGATGCTGGTGAGGATGTGGAGAAAGAGGAACACTCCTCCATTGTTGGTGGGATTGCAAGCTTGTACAACCACTCTGGAAATCAGTCTGGCGGTTCCTCAGAAAATTGGACATAGTACTACCGGAGGATCCAGCAATACCTATCCTGGGCATATATCCAGAAGATGTCCCAACCGGTAAAAAGGACACATGCTCCACTATGTTCATAGCAGCCCTATTTATAATAGCCAGAAGCTGGAAAGAACCCAGATGTCCCTCAACAGAGGAATGGATACAGAAATTATGGTACATTTACACAATGGAGTACTACTCAGCTATTAAAAAGAATGAATTTATGAAATTCCTAGCCAAATGGATGGACCTGGAGGGCATCATCTTGAGTGAAGTAACACAATCACAATAGAACTCACACAAAATGTATTCACTGATAAGTGGATATTAGCCCAAAACTTAGGATACCCAAGATATAAGATACAATTTACTAAACGCATGAAACTCAAGAAGAATGAAGACCAAAGTGTGGATACTGTGCCCCTTCTTAGAATTGGGAACAAAACACCCAGGGAAGGAGTTACAGAGACAAAGTTCGTAGCTGTGATGAAAGGATGGACCATTTAGAGACTGCTGTATCCAGGGATCCTTCCCATAAGCAGCTTCTAAACACTGACACCATTGCATACACTAGCAAGATTTTGCTGAAAGGACCCAAATATAGCTGTCTCTTGTGAGACGATGCCGGGGCCTAGCAAACACAGGAGTGGATGTTCACAGTCAGCTATTGGATGTATCACAGGGCTCCCTATGCAGAAGCTAGAGAAAGTACCCAAGGAGCTAAAGGGATCTGCAACCCTATTGTTGGAACAACATGATGTACTCACCAGAACCCTGGAGCTCTTGTCTCTAGCTGCATATGTATGGAAAGATGGCCTAGTCGGCCATCAATGGAAAGAGAGGCCCATTGGACTTGCAAACTTTATATGCCCCAATATAGGGGAATGCCAGGGCCAAAAGAATGGGAATGGGTGGGTAGGGAAGTGTGGGGCGCTATGGGGGACTTTTGGGATAGCATTGGAAATGTAACTGAGGAAAATATGTAATAAAAATATTATAAATTAAAAAAAAGAAAAAATAGATAATGGAACGAAACTACCAATTTTATGTGACATTTAGAAGTGTCAACTGGAAGCCAGTGCTGATAAAGGGCTGACTATACCAGCCAACCTGATGGCTCAGAGCATAGCCATGAGAATGCTCAGCCTGAAACATTCTAGCTGAGAAGTTTGTCTCATGGTACAGGATGTCTCTGTGTTGTAACAATTGACTTCAGGACACCTCTGTGTGTCCTGTATAAAATTCTAGTTTTGTTTGCCAAGCAGTTGATTTTATTCTTAACTCTACAGATGTAGGCATACTTTTTGTTGTTGCTGTGGTTTGTTTCTATTTCCCAAATCTCAGCTAAAGCAGCATTTTGAGAGACAAGATAAAATAAATAAGATAAATCTGAAGAAATTAAGAAGAGAGAAAATGGAGATGCTTTCACAAGAGACAATCAGAAAACTGTTTGAAGTATCTCCTACTTTCAAAGTAGATTTAGGAAAAACAATCCTGTGGGATTTCTGGGTTTGAAATCTTAAATCAAGCAGGGGGTGCAGATTAACATATCAGAGCAGTGGATCTCTCTTTAGATACTAAAGCATCTGAAAGTTCATGGTGTTCATTGGGCAATGAACAGACTAATATACAAAATGTAAAAGGAATATACCTTTGTGTTTAATGATACCTTGTGTTTTACCTATTTATTTTTATTTTCTAAAACACTTTTTAAACTTGAACATATTCTGATTATATTTTTCCTCTCCCCAAGTCTATCAAGATTCTCTTCTCATTCATGCCCACCCATCTTTATGTTCTTTATATAAAAACAAGTCAAAATTCCAAACAAGAACAAGTCCCCCAAATCCAGAAAACAAAATACATCACCCAAAAAGAAAAGAATAATAAATCTACTAAACTGTAATCAAATAAAAATGCACACAGAAATACACAGACACACATACAGACACACACACACACACACACACACACACACACACACAGAGAGAGAGAGAGAGAGAGAGAGAGAGAGAGATTCTATTATACTAGCTTAGTGTTCTATGGCTTGAGAGTAGAAGCAACAACACAATAATTTCAGTGACTGACACTTTGCTGGAGCTAATTGAAAGCATATCTGAGAGCAAGTTAAATAGAAGTCACATTTGTAGGGTCAGTGGGGTAAATAACATAGTGCATTGGCTTCCTGACTTCTACATCCCGAGCTGCGGGGTTAATGAAAATAGCTTCTCTACACACGGAAAGAGACAGTAGGATCTCCACTGTGGCTATATAAGAGATTCACATGAGCAGCTCAAAACCAAATGTAAATGACAGGGCCCTCTGAACGATGATATTATCAGAATCTGTAGAGTGACATGGGTGTATAGTTATTTCAAAAACACTCCCCAGTTGATAGTAATATGAAGCTAGTGTTGAGAATCACTGACAGAGAGATGAAAAATAATCGTGAATTCTGCCATCTAGTAATCAAGACTCTTGAGTTATTATTCACACATAGGGTGTTACAATGTGTCTATTGAATTTCTCAGCTTCTTTAGCTTGGAAATCAAAGAATGAAACTAAATATCCCCATGTATTTTTTATTTTTGTATATAAAATGGCCCTGAGACACTTCAAATATGTTCCTGGAGAAATATATAAATAATTTTATGTAAATAGGTCTTACATAGTTAAATTTAACAATGAATTCCCCATGAATGCAGATAATGTAAATATGATGTAAATAATAATGATCTCCTATACAATCAAATATAAATCAAGTTCAGGATCCAATATTTTGATTTGTGTGCATGTTGTGCACATACTCACATGTTCTCCCATATGTGCATACAGTTTCAGAGTCATATGTCTAAATGTGAGGAATAGAAGGTGTCAGATGCTTTTTACAATAGTTCTTCTGCTCATAGTTTATGTACTTGTGGAGAATGTATTCATGTGTATGGAAAGTGCATGTGTCTATATGTACATGTGGAGGACTGAGCAGTAAATGTTATGGTCAAGCCAAACACACCCTGATTACCTACCAGAAGTGAAGTTTTTAAAAACTGTAAAGGATTTTGGTTCTTCCTCTAGAGCTTTCCAGAGATACATATAATGAATGACGAGGCAAGGTGTAAATAGCATGAAAAGGAGCTCTGCTTTTGTTATACGCTGTTTCTGTTCGAGAATTGGAGTCATACTCATTTAAAAGTGTAGTTGCAAGTCTGTGTATGGGTATTGGCAGAGTGAGTGGAATAACATGAGCTGAAGTATATTATTCAAAGGTGACAACTCAGGACATCCCCTCCTAAGCCCAAACCAAGGGACAATGACAACATGAAAATGATTTTCTTACACTGGTAAATCATTGCCAGTGGAATCATAGTCCAGACTGTTTGCAGATCTTGAAGGGACTATTCAAAGAGAATTTTCTAGAGGTACAGTGACTAATCAAGGTAACCTACATTATTTCTTTAGCTAAGCAAAACAGACTTACAGAGGCAAAAGCTTGCTAGAGAAGGTCAACATTTGTGCATTTGCAAAAGATTTGAAATTCAAGGATTTAATTAAGTCATTTCTTTTTTTTCCCCCCTTAGACATAGAGTTTCATTATGGCAGGCTTATGTGATTGTGGGATTTCTAAAACATTAAATTCATCTTATTCTTTGACTTGGAATTAATTTTCTCTCAGTGTAGAATTGCCTAACATGGTTCTGTTGCGTTCGTGGTATTTGAAAAAAGGACAGTAGCAGACTTTACTATCTTTGGTAACAAAACATTACTAAATTTCCCATAACACTCTAAGACAATGATTTGGACAAGTGGACTATATGTTTACAAAAGGTTGATTTTTGTTTTCTTTTGAAAGTTAGCCTTAAACTATTCTAACAGAGCATATGCCTCTGTAATAAGTCAGGCTCCAAAGTTTAATTGTTTTCAGTGATGATGCCAGGTGCTTGAGAAGATGTATTCTTTTCTTGTTTAAAAATATTAAGCAGTCTCCAAACACTTAAATTCAATTTGGCTTGACTAGTTCATTACAGTTTTTCATTTAAGCACAGACAAGAGTCTTCAGAATAGTCATACCAGCCCCCAAACTTCTTTCTAAATTTAGGTCAGGTAATTAGTGTGGTAATACAGAAGACATTGGTAATTACAGTGGTAAATGTCCATTGGCTGAATATTCCTGGAGGGGAAGATGACTTACTGTGTGTTTACCATGGCTGAAATAAATGTTGAAACCAAGATTTTAACTTCCACTCATGTACTTACAAAAGCTGACATTTTCTGCTTGTGTAAATATGTCATACCTGTTTCACACATTCCTGAAGAAGTGGCACTTGAGTTAAATGCTACTTGTATTCTCCCTGAATAAAAATCAGGTGGGTGTGTAATCTGGTATCAAAGTGTAACACCTAGCTAAATTATACTTCTTCAGAAGAACTGGGGAGGGTGTCTTCAGCCCTGCTCCAAAAGCCTGTGTTCTGCTGAACCTGCAGTTATCTAAATTACTATGGATCTGATTAGCTCTGTGAATGTCTTTCTTCATTTATCATCTTACTTAGAGATTCATATGCAAATGAAATTAATATGAGCACACACTGGAAAATGCTATGTTTCCTTAGAGATGTTACCTTGAATCCCTACAGAAACAAACTAATCAATTATTTTTCTTTACAAGAAGAATATATTCTCTCTTTTCTGAGCTCACTAAAAAAAAAAACCAACCCCCCCCCAAAAACCAACAACAACAACAACAACAAGAAAAAGAAAACAAACAAACAAACAAACAAAACCCCAAAAATCATTATATGCTATCTTCTTTGATGATTATTTAAAATGAATTGGTTATGGTGGTAATTTTTAGCAAAATGAACACACACCCACACACTCCTCTGATAGCCTCCCTATATAGTAAGTATCTGAGTTTTCAATCTTATCATTTCAACTTTGGGCATTGGTCAGTCTCCAGAGTAAACTTTTCTTAGGGAGTAATGCTTCAAAGACAACAATTTGGTCTCTACTTTATCACATGTCTATGTATCTTTTCCCCCTGAAATCTCAACATCCTTTTTATTAGCTGACCTATCTCTAAGTGACTTAAGAGTAAACAGATGTGACATTCACCCACTATCAGGGACTATAGCAACCTTGCCTCCTTTAATGAACTTGACTGCATTGTGTTTCCACAGTCAGGTAGCATGCAGGTATATATGATGGTAAGGATGTTCCATATTACCTATAATTTAGATTCAGAAGTGATCACTAGAGCAATATAGGTCACAAATTCTTTTGTAATGCAAACATTTCTATTCCCCATTTATAATAGAAAAAGTTAATCTACAAATAAATTTCTGCCAGATTCAGGGACAGAGATTTTTGTTAAGAGCAGACTCAAATGTATTCAGAAGTAGTGCTGTAAAAGCCAAGTGTATGATTTAGTTAGGGATAGTCTCCAGAGACCCCATACAAAATGACCCCTGTTTCTCTCCTTTTAGTTTGAACTATCTTTGGAGGATGTATTTCCCAGGGCTCTGCTCATGATGGATCCCTGATGAGGCACATAAAGAACTGATGTAGGTAGACTGATCAGACAGATGCCATCAATAAATGCCGTCACAAAAATACTTGCCTGTCAAACATTAATTTGATGTAGTATTTTCTGTCACGAGAGTGGATTAATTTTGTCCATTTTCTCCTCTTGTCGTAATTCTTGTCATGTGAATAAGAATGTATTATAAAGAAGAACACACTAGACATTATAATCCTGTGATAACTCATTTTTGTGACAAAGAATATAATGAGACCAGACAATAGTGCAAATTCATCATATTCTTTTGGTGAATTTAATATTGACTTCCTGGCTTCCCTTCATGATTTCGAAGGCATGTCACTTACGATTTTCTACCTACCAGATGATTGAAAGGACCACCATTGAAAGGCTAGGGATGATTACAACGTCTTTTCCACAGGAACATAATAAAACCATTTTGATTTTCCTTCTTTTCCAGATTAAACACATACTTAAATGTATACCCGTAGTTTCATCTTGATGAATAAAGACTCCTAAACTTGGTAAAGTTACCCAGAAAGTGTTATAAACTGGAATATTAGATAGCACTTGTCATTCGGGAAAAAGTGAATTTTCTCAATAAATTACTAAGCCATAAAGGAAACGTGGTATCACAATAAAGAACCCATCCAAAATGTTCCCTGCAGTTTGTGCTGCTAGCTAGGGCGAAGAGATCACTTTAACATTGCCTGTGACTGCCGCCAAGCCAGATGAGCCTCTGAAAATGACTCCCTGTGAAGGGATGGGCTTGTATTAATTCTCTATTCATATTGCCTTTACACAGCATCATGGACACTCTTCAGTTCCCTCTTTCTTCCAAATGAGAACAAAGAAAGATGCAATTATCTGCAAATGAAGACTCTTTAAAAATAAATACAGATCATGCAAACTGGACATAAGAGACAAACTCTGTTGGTAGCATTGGAGCTGGAATAGACAAATGTTGACTAAATAACAAATTTGTTAAAATGTCTATAGTTACTATGTCGAGTAGATATGAGAAAATGCCTAAATATAAGACCGCACAGAGTATAGTGTAGCAGAAACAACTGCTAGACTCTGAGTCTGTGTGCCTCTCTTATGTCATTTCTGGTCTATATTTCATACATACATATGTATGGAAATTTAATGATATATGTATATATAAACATATATTATTTTTGGTAATTAAGTAGATG
This sequence comes from Mus caroli, assembly GCF_978045245.1. Taxonomy (NCBI): domain Eukaryota; kingdom Metazoa; phylum Chordata; class Mammalia; order Rodentia; family Muridae; genus Mus; species Mus caroli. The sequence goes on along the minus strand of NW_028227258.1, from coordinate 139,165,303 downwards.
TATATAATATAGTGTGAACAAATACCTCTTCTCTTTACCCTGTGTTGTCTCCTTCATCCTCCTGCTGATTCTCTTCTTCCCAACTATTCTGCTTTCTACTATCATACACCTTGTTTGTGCATGCAGCTATAGCTGCTGCATGCCTATGATTACACTAGCAACCTGACACCCAGAACACAACATTTCATAGGGCTCCTCCCCATCTTCCAGCTCTTACAATCTTTTGCCTTCATCAACTGTTTTGTGATGAACATTTTGTGATGTTCCTTGAGCCACAGAGGGGCTGAAGTAGATAAACTGTTTAGAGTTGAACATCCAACACAGTTACTTTTCTCAGGAGTTTAAGAAGTTAGAAGTCTCAGAATAAGTTCTTATCCACTGCACCAAGCTATGGGTATAAATATAAATATTTGGAAGGTAGTTTGTTTTACATACCCACTTACTTTAATGTCAGTAGTAAGCCTGGCCTATCCCACCCTGTGGCATCCCAGCCATGTGTTTTGTTCATATTTACACTCAAATGCATGCATTTCTTTCTGTGGAGAGGGCTTCAAATCCAATCAAAAAATGAACAATTAATGTCCATCTGGCCACTACAACAGCAGAAGGATCTTTTTGTCTGATATGTGTGTATTGCAGTATGCATAGTCAACTGCTGGATAAGTCCTTTAATGCTTTTTCTCCATTGGTGGCCTCCATAACACCTTTGGACCCCATGAATATTAGCCACAAGGGTAGAGGTTCTAGGTCAGCTCCAGCATGATTTCTCTGTGTATTTTGTCCCAAGTGTGTGACCATCAGCAATTCGTTCTTACCATGTAGTTCTTGTGGGGAACCAAGCACATCAGCAGTAGCCTCCAGTGTTTTAGGGCCTTCTAGGTACTTCCTAGCCAATACCTCACATGCGGATTAGCCACACCTGGTCCATAGATTTTTTTTTTAAATCATAGCTTCTTTTATTCAAAGGTTACATAACTAATTACACATTTTAGTTACCTTATATATTAGGGTTCTATACCTCTTTCTATCTCCTAAGTCCTGGTTAACATTTCCTCCAGCCCCCACCCACTTGTGTTCATTCTCTATTTAACCCAGCTTTCCTAGGCTGCTCACACTTTCATATCACACAGGTTTCACTCGCTCCCTGCAAGCCCCACGCCCACACCCTCATAGGTTCTGCGTTGCTGCCTGATCTCTGTAAACACCCACTCCAACTTAAACACAAAACTCTAAATTCAAAGCTAGGATCCTCACATGAAGGAGAACTTGTCTTCCTGAGCCTGTTACCTCACTTGGTGTAATATGCTATAGTTGCAATACTCTCTTGCAAATTTAATAACTCTAGTTTCCTTTAGAATCAGTGTTACACATGTATAAAGCCAATGATTGTCATACAACAATACGTTTTTTTACCCGATTTCATCTGATTTAGATAAATTTTACGAGAAATAAAAATCCAAGGGTTGGTCTTGCAAACTTTATATGCCCCAGTACAGGGGAATGCCAGGGCCAAGAAGTGGGAGTGAGTGGGTAGAGGAGCAGGGTGAGGGGAGGGTAGAGGGAACTTTCAGGATAGCATTTGAAATGTAAATAAAGAAAATATATAGTAATAATAATAATAATAAATCCAAGGGCTTTACCATATTTTTTGACAAGAGCCTTATATTTGATTTTTTGTTGTTGTTGCTGTTTGACTAATTACAATCAGCTGCAGTAAGCATATACAAGAGTATTCTTTTCTTCTAAGAACCTGGGATTCTATTTTGGTGTTGATATTGGAAAATCTCCAGCCTCCTGTGTCATGGAGCACAAAGACTCCATGTCTGACTCTTTGGCTGAGTCTACAGGGTGGTCCTCTCTCCAATCCCTTAGATGTTCAACATCTACCCAAGAAAAAGTGCCCAGTGTGCTGTGAGTATTCACACATAGTCTTCACAGAAAGTCTAAGTCACATGATGGTCTCCAGTTAAATGCCCACAGAGACATGGGAGGCATTTCCCTTCTGGTCGGGGGGGGGGGTACTTTGTGAACCTCCCAGTTCAGGCTGAACACCTTAATTTTGTTTTTAATTACTGTATTTGCCTCAGAAAGGCTTTAAGGTCTGCTCACTTTTCATACTGGCATGCTAATTAAGTACTCAGAGATTTACAGACTGAATTTTACACAGTGTCCTTTGAATCACCTGTGGTGATTTGAGTAACACAGTATTTATTAGTTCTTCTAAAACTTTAAGCTTTAATATCTCAAATAAAGTCAGAGAAAGCTTACCTTTTATTAAATCACCCAATTTCAACTAGGAAAGGTGGCAAGGTTGTATTACCCTTTTAAGCAGGTTTTGATTTACTTCTTGGAATACCAAATGGAATGTGTGTGTGTGTGTGTGTGTGTGTGTGTGTGTGTGTGTGTGTGTGTGTGTGTGTGTGTGTGTAAAACGTTCATGGGTGTAAACAAGTAAATACTGTTTTGTGTGTACTTGCATAGTCCAGGGAGGTAGAAGGGGAGGTGAGTGTAGGACTAGCTGTCAAACTGCAAGTGAGCCCAAGCAAATGGTACAACAGGTGTCTGCCCAGCAGGAGGCACACCCACATGCTCAGCCTGGAAGCTCAAAGTGGGTCAGATGAGGTTCAGGGGGCAGAAGTGCTGGACAGAGCCATGCTGGTAACCTGGACTCAGTCACAGGTCAGGCTGGGATGACAGCTATAGATACTTAATGACCTGAAAGAATTACAAGGAGACACTACTAGGTAAAACAGGAAGTGTTGCAGACAGGTGCAAGAAAAGTGGGCACACAATAAGTAAGGGCCTGTGCAAACCTCCAGCTGTAGGTTTGTATGCATGCATGTATATATGCATGGCTTATAATTATACCTCTGGAACTTCAGTGCTATTGGGATGGTGAAAGGGACAGATACAAACGATCAGACATCAGAGACAGAGGTCTGTTGGCATTTGCTGCCTTGCAGAATCATCAGTGTAACTCCTAAATACAAACTCCCATGTTAAGTATTTAGCCTGAGTTTCTTAAAACCAGGTATAATTAATTCCAGTACTGAAGGGAATACATACCTCCAGACACATAATTAGTTCCTAATAGCTTCTATCTAATATTTATTAATAAAATTATTCCTTTCTTACTGCAACGATTTGGTCCTACATCAAAAGATGTTAACTGTGACTCTTCCTCCCATGAAGTTAACATAACCGGTGCCCGTCTGGATTTAGAATATTTTCTGTGGAATTTGGTTACGAACTCATATTGATTTGGTAATATACATATTTTTACTTCTCCCTATTTGGGAAGGTATGTAGAAATTTTTATGCAATCATCTTATGTTTTAAATGTGTTTAATTATTGTTATTGCTGGGAGAAATTATTGCTATGCTTATTGTTAGCAATATAGCAAAATGGAGAAGTCAGCAACATTTTTACAGCTGGATGTAACTAGGCTGATTAGGCTGTGCTTGAACTTGTGAACTCCAGTGATGCTCTGGCTCAGCCTTCTGTTGTGGTTTAAAGGTAAAGTGCTCCCTTTGCTCCCCAAAGCTCATGGTTTTAAACAGCTGATCCCCGGTTGATGGCACTATTTGGGAAAGTTGTAGAACCTTTCAGACATGGGACTTTGCAGTTTGAAGTGGGTCACTGGGGACAGACCTATGCTGCCCTTTAATTCTCTGATTCCCGACTGCAAATACAAGGAGACTGGTAGTCTTTTGCTGCCATGAGGACTGGCAAAATAATTCCTCTCTCAAGTTTCAGGCAGGTATTTTGTGACTTAATTACTCATATTAAGCAACATAGCCTCCAAATAAATATCTGTGCTGCAAGACACAGAGAGATCTAAGAATTCTGGTCTCAACCAAAGGCCCCACCTTAAAGAGACAGATGAATGTCCACACTTCCATTCTTGATTGTAGTGATAGTTATTTAATCCACTCTTCTCTCGATTGGTTGCACCCTCCCAAGAGCTCTCTGATTCATACATGTGCTTGTACACACACACACACACACACACACACACACACACACTCATACACACCATTTAATTTTGATATAATTTGGCTAGCTCAAAGGTACTTCTAATCCCTCTTGTGGCTAGCAAACACTTCCCTCTAGTATTCAGGAGTTAACATCCTTTAAAATCTGTATTTCATCTCTACTACACCAGACCAAATCAGAGCCACTTACCAGAATTTATACAGGGTTGGTGCGTCCTATGCCTCTTTCATGGTGATTCTGTTTCTTCCTCCTCTCTATCCCAAGCCCGTGAATCCTAAATGTTCTGCCTCTGTCTGTCCTGTTCAGCCATTGGCTGCTGACATTTTTATTTACCAATCAGAAACAACCTGGGACAGGTTCCCTCAGTTTCTTATATGCATACACTCGTTTAAGCAGTTTTGGGAACCAAAATTAACATTATAACACAAGCAGCATTAGACTGAATCCACATCACTTGATAATATCAATGTCTTTGGCAGGTAGATTTTACTCCTAACACATGACAAAATTGTTGCTTCTTCAATGGGAATAAAACATTCTTTGCTTGGGATGGAGGAGGTAAAGGGTGGGACTGGTTTTGCATATAGTTAAATCCAATGAGTGTTTCTTTGTACTCATCTTACAACTTGACCACTTACCAGTGTTATGACTGGTTCAAGTTATTTCCCCTGTAAAATTGAAATAATGTCTGCATTTATCTCCTGCGGGAAGCGGGTGCAGCCGCATGGGCCTAGATGGCACCCTGGCCCATTGCCAGGCCCCATGAACCCCACATGTTTATTGCCTTGCCCGAACATGTGCAGTAAAACTGCATGCGTAAGCTGCCTGCCAAGCTAGACTATTCCTCGTGATCCGGACCTGTCAGCCTATCTGTGACCGACCTGAGCTCGTGCCTGGAGCGTGTGTCATTCTGATTGGATAATGTGGTGTGGGGTGAGATGAGGTCAGTTGCCAAGAGGATAGGAGTAGTATAGGCTTGCTGCAAGAAGGAGAGGGGAAGAAGAAGCTGCTGGGGAGAGAGATGTAAGTGAAAAAAGCTACAAGTAAAAGAAGAAGCTGCTGTGTGAACCCGGCTTGGTGTCCGTGTCATTCTTGTCTCTGCAGGTCGGAGACTGTGGCATGTGGTGGCCCTTATGGAGAACTCATCGCATTAGTCTGCAATGGTAAGTAAAGAAAGTACAGGCCTTTGAAAATTCTAGTAAGCAGCGGTAAGGAAATTTTACTAAGCAGCAGTAAAGAAATTTTAGTAAGCAGCAGTAAAAAAATTTTAGTAAGCAGTGGTAAGGCAATTTTAGTAAGCAGCGGTAAGGAAATTTTGGTAAGCAGCGGTAAGTAAAGACAGGTTCCCCAGAGAAAAGGGGACAGAGCATTAAGGTTCTCAGATATAGAGACAAAGGGAATTAAAGAAAGCACAGGTCTGTCAGGTTCCTGGGAAAAAAGGGACGGAGCATTAAGGATCTCAGATATAGAGATGAAGGGAAGGTTCCCGGGGAAAAAAGGGGAAGGGGCACTAAGATTCTCAGGAATAGAGACAAAGGGAATATCAGTAACATGGGTTCAACTGCGAATAAAATGAAAGTAAAAATGTTAGCCATCTAGAACCTGGTCAGGGCATGCTTGAGGGACGCCAGTGGAAAGTACAATGCTGAAATAGAGGAGGAGCAGTGGCGCTTGAGGAAGCTAAGGAGATTGCTATTTGGGCTAGCCGCCGCCGAAAACCTAAACAGCTTAGGCAACAAACTAAAGATAAAATAGAGAAGAAGGAATCTAGCTCTGAAGGGTCTACTAGTGACTGTGACTGGACTGATAGTGACAGTAACATCTGTAGTCGGATGTCTTGCTGGAGTTTGAGGTGTGGTAGGCGGCCCGAACCATCAGCCCCTCCATTGCCTTCTCCTTCCCCCTATAAAGATGAGGGACAAAAGGGGAAAGCATAGTCTTCATGCAAAAGTCTGGAAAAATGTGCCTGCTGTTGCGGGGGCCTTCCCAGTATTTCAGGACAAACAGGGGCAACGGTATCATGAACCCCTGAATTGGAAGGTGGTACAAAGATTGAAGGAGTCAGTTTTGACTTATGGGGTCCAGGCTGCCTTTACCGTAACTCAGGTTGAGTCCCTACAGCGGTACTGTATGATGCCTTTTGATTGGCAGAACCTCTGCAAGGCCGTTCTTTCAGGAGGAGGTTATTTAACATGGAAGGCTGCTTATATTGAGCATGCTGTTGAGCAGGCTGCGACTAATGCTGCCACTGGACTCCCCAATGCAGCCTGGAATATAGACATGTTAATGGGGCAAGGGAATTTTGCCAACAATCAAACAGGTTATCCTGTTTATTTATAGGTTTATGAGCAGATTAATAACTGTGCTCTTAGAGCTTGGAAGATGCTATCAGGCACTGGAGACCTTGGGGCCAGCTTGTCTAATGTGAAACAGGGACCCAATGAGAAGTTTGCAGACTTCCTAGCATGACTAGTGGAGACAGCCAGAAGAGTATGTCAAGATGTTGATGCTGCAATACCATTGCTAAAGCAATTAGCCTATGAGCAGGCCAATAAACCCTGAAGAGACACCATACACCCTTATAAAAGCAAACCGCTGGATGTATGGCTAAAGGTTTGCTGAGTTGTGGTGGACACTCCACTGGCCAACTAGTGGTTAGCAGCAGCCATAGTTCAGGCTCAAAGGCAGACTCCTCGTCAGGGTGGACGGTAGGGGGCAATCCAGGGGGGAATGCTTCTCTTGCAGGCAGCCAGGTCATTTCAAGGGAGACTGTCCTAATAAAGGAAGACAGGAGATTCAGACAGGAAGGCAGCAGCCCAAGTTATGTCCTCGCTGTTGCAAAGGAAATCATTGGGCTGGAGAATGTCAATCCAAGTGGGATGTAGATGGTTGCCCCCTAACTTCTCACTCCACAGGTACTAGGCAAAAAAAAAAAAAAAAAACAAAAAAAAAAACGGAGTGCGGGGCCCCCAGCCTCAGGGCCCACAAATATATGGGGCCATGCAGCAGACTCCCACACTGTGGCCAAACCTTTAACACATTCCCCAGTTCAATCATCTACGGGCGTCCCCAGAAGAGCTGCAACAGGAATGGCAGGACTGGACATCTGTGTCACCACCAGACTCATATTAACCCCAGAAATGGGTGTGCAGATGATTGCTTCACACTTTAAGGGTCCTTTGCCTAAAAACACAGTTGGCCTCTTATTAGGATGTAGTTCAGCAGCCATTAATGGATTAATTATCCATCCTGGTGTAATTAATCCTGACTATGAGGGAGAGGTTAAGATCATGGTTTCTTCCCCCAGAGGGGTGTCTGCCATTTCCCCTGGAGATATAATTGCTCAAATTTTGTTTTTGCCTAGTCACCATGCTATTTTTCCTTCAAGAGGACTGAAAAGAGGAAATCAGGGCTTCGGCTCCACTGGAATACAAATTTGAAAGCTGGTATCCTTATGGTTAACCAAAGAGTGGATTGGTTGCAGGAACAGATAAATATGTTGGAGCAGTTAGTATTTGCTTCCTGCATTACTCATATGTCAGGAATGTGTGTAACCTCTGTTTGTATCAGAATTTTTCCAGAGCTGCAAATCTGTCGCATGCAATTGGTGAGATGCTGCTAGGAAATTGGAGTCATGATCTCGACTCAAAGATGAAGGAATTATGAGATTCAATTGTTGCCATGAACAACACCCATGTAGAAATTGCAACTGCAAAGCAATGGCTGGAGATCATCCAGGGAACTGTGGGATTCTTAAAAAAATTGGGGAGGGATGGCCTTTTGGGCGTTCCTGCTGACTGTTGTGTGTGAAGGAATGCTTTGGTGAATGGCATGTATGTGAAGGCGGCACAGGGCTGATAAATGAGCCTTAGTGCAGGCTATGGCAGCTTTGGAAGCAGGAACATACTCCTAATGTTGGCTCAATATGTTGGATTAGTAATCATTGATGGGTAAGACCCTCACGTGTGCATACCAACCTAAGACACGATGGCAAAAGTGAGTTTGTTACTCCCATGACAGGTAAGGATGTGGCATAGATGAGGGCAACCTAAGACAGATGTTGATCCCAGAGCTACTAATAAAACTAAAAGGGGGAGATGCGGGAAGCGGGTGCAGCTACATGGGCCTAGATGTTGCCCTGGCCCATGTTTACTGCCTTGCCCGAACATGCGCAGTAAAACTGCATGTGTAAGCTGCCTGCCAAGCTAGACTATTCTTTGTGATCCGGACCTGTCAGCCTACCTGTGACCGACCTGAGCTTGTGCCTGGAGCGTGTGTGATTCTGATTGGATGAGGTGGTGTGGGGCAAGATGAGGTCAGTTGCCAAGAGGATAGGAGTAGTATAGGCTTGCTGCAAGAAGGAGAGGGGAAGAAGAAGCTGCTGGGGAGAGATATGTAAGAGAAAAAGTACCAAGTAAAGAAGCTGCTGCATGAACCCGACTTGGTGTTCATGTTGTTCTTGTCTCTGCGAGTCGGAGACTGCAGCAATCTCCCAGTATTGGAGTGAAGATAAAGTATGTTAATGTAGGTTACATACTTAGAAGACTACAAGGCCTACAGTAGTATCCTATAAGCACTTATAATATGCTATATAATTTTTATTAAGATTATTGTATTCAAAATTGTCATTCCTTTCTCCAGAAAGGAAGAAGCAAAAAAGGGAACTTCTTATCAATGGGGAAAGAGATGGAAATGGGAACTTTCATTCTGAGCAGTTTTGTTTCTAACAGGACATTTAACAAAAATTTCATTTTTTTTTTTTTTACCTAGCTGTTGAGTAACATTGTGAATATAATCCAGTTGTTTTTTAGACTAAAGAGTCTTCTGTCAGAGAAAACACTAGAAAAGGGAGACTTGTATATATGTTAATTTCCTGTGCTTTTTGAAAACTGTAAGTATAATAATGCTTTCACAACAAGCATAATTATGAAACACTATCAGTTGAGAATTCAAGATTTGGCCAGTTAACACAAAATGGTAGTAACTAATGTATTGCAATGCACTGACAAACACAAAACAAATTTATTGCACTCAAAGAAAAAAAGATTTCTTCTGAAAGTAGGCTAGATGGATCCTCAGTGGTGGTACCACATAATCAAGCCGAACTCTTAAGAACAGAAGCAACTCAAAGGGGTTACAGTAGAGCCCACTATGGCATCACAATCAACATTCCTACTTACATAATTTCTTCCTGGAATTGCTTCCTATTCTTGGAAATCACACTTGATTCTTCCACAAAAGGAGGCTGATATGAATTTGTGTATCCCTGAAAACTTTGCTTACTTTTTCAAATATTACAGCCAGTTTCCTGGTCTTCCTCTGCCCAGGTTCTCTTGGCTTCTAAATCACTCAGAATCCAAGCTCCACAGAAAGAACATACTGAAGAAACACCTAGACATTTCATAGGACACCCTACTTATACCCCCATTGACCAATGGGTCTATAGGCTAGTCGACAAACATCTTTTTTTGCTCAATTCTACCAAGGGGTTGCTTTACCGATGCCTCACACCTAGACTTTATCTCTCTTACTGTGTCACTATGAGCCAGCCCTATAATATTACAACCAGATTATTGTAGCGGGAAATATTAAAAAATTGACCAGCAGACTTCCTGTGCTACTGCCAGCAACCCGGGGACCACATGGCTCCAGCTGGGTGATTTCAACTTGGTGTTCTCTCTGGGTCAGAGCTCCCAAGTCCCTTGGCGGATCACTGCTGCCAGCCCCATGCAATGACTGTCTACCCCACAGTCAGCCACCATAACACCCATATACCTGATTGAAACAAAACTCTAGAAGCTTATAATTAACCAACCAGATGTATGTATCAATAAATTCTCAATTTACAAGATGCCAATACAATAATTTTAGAACCAATTGATATGATAAAATCTTTATACCAATTATTTTAACGTTAAGTTATCATAACTACCTGTGGATAATTAAAGCCAAGCAGGTTTACATCTGCCTCCATCTTCTGAGATGCTCCCTATCTGCAACTCTTCTCTCTGCCTCCTTTTTCCCTGTCCAATCACAGGTCTCCTGCTGCACTAATGTAATTGGACAGGGAAAGTCCTGTGACAGTTTGTAGTCTCAGAATTTTTTTATAATAATAGGGTTTCATCTGTTGCAGATATTATAGCTTGTACTACCTATGTCTTAGTGATGTTCTTTTGAAACATTGGCCTATTATGGTCTCAGAATATCATAATTCAAAATTGACTTTTATGGAAAATAAATATTGAAATGATTAGTTTGGGAGTAGCTGTTCTTGGCTGTAGGAATTTGATTGCTGGCTTTTAAACTGAGAGGTGATATAGTTTTAACTTACACAGACTCAGGAGGTTAAGATAGAGGCAAAAGATTTGACTCAACTGATCCTTTCTAGATGCTTTCAAGTAAAGGGAGGAAAGAACATGTACAATTGATGAGAAAGTGTCCCGAGCTAGTTTCTCACCAGCAAGAACACACTCGGACAACCAGATTCTTCTGCAGCAAAGCTTTATTGCTTCGTTAGGAGGAAGACCCCGAACCCCAGAAAATGGTGCTGCTTATATACACCTTGGAGTGGCGTGTCAGTACCTGATTTGTTGCTTGCCCATCGCCTCATTGCTACGCCCCAGGATGGGCAGTGACTTGGCACGAATTCACTCTTGCACCTGCGCACTTTGCTTGTTTACCAGTTAGGCACAGTGGAAGCCAGCACCATCTTGTAATGGCGATTGCTCACGGCTCTCCACAAGAAAGCAGTATGTAAGTAGTAAAAACTCTTGAATCAAATACGGTGATTTACAAACTTTCTCTTCATCATTAGGATATAGGCTCATAGTCTAACTAATAGAAATTCTGCATTAGTACTAAAAAATGTTTTCTATCAAAAGTCATATATGGATCTATTTATGAATTTATAGTAAAGAAGAGATGAAGCAAGCCCTACTCTTAGAAAACCATTAAATAACTGCTGGGGGTTTTTAATACAAAACGTTCCCATAGACTCGTGTATTTGAATACTTGGTTGCCAGCTGGCTTCTCCATTTAGGAAGCTGTAAAATGTTTATGGTCCATGATTTGTGGACTAATCTAATCACTGGTTGATCCTTGAGCCTGACTCTACTTGCCTTTTGTTCTTTTCTTTCTGAATATGGCATCAATGTGACCAGCCTGCACCTGTTCCTGTTACTATGGCTTTCTTGCCCACTGCCATGTCTTTTTAGAATGATAGTCTGTAATCTCCATGGCAGACTGTATTCTTGTGAAACAATAAGCCAAAAAATAAACTCTCCTCACGCTGCTTTTGTTGGAATTTTTTTAATCACAGCAACAATGAAAATAGCTAGCAAGATAGGTTTGTGGACTTTGTATGTAACAGCCATTTCTTAATAGCATCTTTGTCTATGAAATCATTACCAATATGCATTTGTATACAAACGCTGTAGAACAGAAATATTTTGGTGCCATGAGTAGACTATTTAATCCTTCTAGTATTTTATAATGTCATCACTACTGTTTCTATATTTAATAGAGGAGATATTCAAGGTTCAAAACATGTTGATAGAACAGAGCAGTATTAAAATCATGATGAGGAATCTCGGTACTTATTTCCCTAAGCCAGGCCTGTCATTGAGTTTCTGATACATTCAGATAATGTCAATTCCATTCCATTCAATTTGGTTTATTCAGCCAGCTTAGAGATGTGCAGGGAAATTTTCACTGTAGATGGGTTCATCCCCAAATTTTATTCTGGTTACATTGATAGCTGAAGCACGTTAAAGAAGAGAACTGCCATTTCTTTGGTCTAGAATCTTCTGTTTTATTATTCACTGGGTTTTACAGATGACTGATTTCATGTTTAGTTCCATGGATAAACAGAAGGCTTTCATGGTTAAGAGGCAATAGCAGTGGGTGAGATAATCAGAAGTGATTTGGTCTCCAGCAGGAAATATCTGAAGAGCTTTCTTCTAGAACACACATGAATATTATGATTAAGAGAAGTAGCATTAATATTCCCCTTCCCCACCTGCCTTTCTGACTAAATGTAAAGGAACTTGAAAGTAGAAAATATGAGAGGTGAGAGGGTATTGTCCAAATCACCCATGTGATTAACAAAGATCTGAAGTTTATCTGTACACAACCTGAATTCTGGGTACAAAAGAACAGGCCCAAAGCCCTTTAAGCATGAGCTCCTGTGTGTTTACTGTGAGGCAGAAGATGCTGAGCCCCACAGAGCAGGCCTCTCTACTTCACTGAACAGGAAAGTTGCTCTTAATGAATCATAATAGGACAGAAACATAGGAGCATCAAGAAAAATGGCTTCTCAGGGAAACTACAGAAGTAGGAAATCTCTTCTCTCATAATTAGCATTAACTGCTAACTCGAACAGCTTAGATTCTCCTGGATAAAACAAGAATCTCAGTTGGTTCATTTTCTTCATCTTATTTGCCTATAATCATGTTTATGTGGGATTATCTTGACTTATATGATATAAGCCTATCTCACTCTGGTACCAATTGTAGGCAGGTGGTCCTGAGTTATATAAATACCTAGATATGCTTGAACATGTAAGTAAGCCAGATAATAAGCCAGGTCATGTTACTCCACGGATCTTGTTGTACTCCTTTGGTTGTGAGTGATCTCTCAATTCAGAGGTAATGCTGTGTGGAATAAGCATTCAGTTCTTCCTTTGGGATCCCATCTTGAGTTCTTTCCCTGATTTATCTTAATGGTGGAGAGTGTCCTGGAAGTATAGATGTAATAAATTCTATCTTCCTCTAAGTTGAGTTTGGCCATTGTTTTATCACAGTAACAGAAAAAACAAAACAAAACAAAAAAACTAGAACCCCTTCTAAGAGTTGTGTTTCTATCTACTACAGTGTTTCAGTGGATTTCTATAGAGACAGAGAATTAGAACAGATTTTGGAGACTTTATGGTAGAGGAAAGAGTAAGAAAGGAATGCCTCCCCTAACCCATGTTCTTGCTGGGATTTTCTCTCACACTTCAGTATCCAGCTCTGTTTGCTCTTAGAAGAAAGATTCTGCCTTATTCATACACTGTTTGTTTCCTTTCAGAGGTCTGTTTGAGGAAACCCACATCATCCTGACTGGAGACTTCAGCTCTTTCTTTCTGTTTATGTACTCTCCTGCAACAGGAATGCATTGTCCCAAAGGGTAAAGAAAAATCTCATGTCTTTGGCAAACAGAAATAGAGGGGCCGTATTTCTGGAAGGTTGCTAAGTTAAAGACTTGTCTAGCAGCAGTGCTGATGTTTTATTTTGGGTAATAAAAGAGCATCTGATTTGAAGGGATGGAGAGGAACCAGCTTTTAGTGAAACTGGCTCCACAATAAGCACACACAGTCAAAATTCACTGAGTGACACTTGCTAGAGAGAGCTCCACGGTAAGCTAGGGAATAAGAATTTAGAGTGTCATACAACAGAGAAAATCAAATTATTGTCAACTTGCTATTAGAGCTCTGTTTCAGAAAATATATCATACTGTCAGTGGTAGGCATTTAAAAAGCCATGGCTCTAAGCAAGTAAATTGCTTGGTTACTCTCCTCAACCATTTCTATTTTTAATCATAACTCCTAAGATGCTCCTGTTTCTGTACCCATTCTTTTATATAAAAGATCTTAATCCCTGTAGTAAGGAGATTTGAGTTCAGGACTCATAGTTAACATATTTGTGAGTAAGCCAAATGTTTCTATTCCCACAGACTTCTTACAGAGGAAACTGTTGTAGTGATGTTAATTATCCTGGCTAAGGATCCACACACAAGGCACTGGCAGAGTCATGGATGCAATTTAGGTTACCCATCTTGTCATCCTTGACATTAAAGGGCATAGGATTTGCTCCCAGTAGCTGACTACCCCTCTACTTATTCCTTTCATTTTAACATCTGGAAAATGATCTATTTAGAATGTGCCCTATAACTCTCTACAGCAGTCTGTGGGCTGATATTTCTGGAGTTCCTTGTTTCTTTCAGTATGTGAGCCATGTTCCATCGGGTTGTAGCTGTCCTGAGTGTGATCCACTGTGTGATTGATTGTGATAAGGGCTTTCTGAGCCTAATTTTACTTAACCTTCATGACTTGTTTATAAAAGTTTCATAGAGGCAAAGTTCTTCACAAGATTCAGTGTCAAATCTCACCTACTTCAGATACAGCCTTTTTACTCTACTATCCCAGTGAGCACAATGAAGAGATTATAATTCTGCTTAAGGACGGACCCTTACTAATCATAACTGAATCCATCAGAAAGTGTCAAACACATTGCTGCTTATTCTGTGGGTGACAGGTAATATTTATAATGAATTGATCATGGGTGGAGGGGAAGGAGGAATATCTTGGGAAGTAAATCAATTGCTGTGTATGCAGCAGATCTTCAGTTTCTATGAAATATTAACTTAATCTATAACCTTAGGCAAGATCCTTAATAAAGTGTGGGGTTATGAGTATATGTTTAGGGAAGCACACATGTGGATTGCAATCTATGTTGGACTAGAACAAGCTTTTGAGTTTCAAATATTGTGTAATTTCTTAGAGATTTCATATAGAGTGCTCACATATGTAGGGGAGCCCTCAGAGTAAACTCTGAGCACACCCGGATACATAATTCTCAGCACAACAAAGAGTTATTACCCTGGAAGGGATAGTAGGGTGTGTGGCTGACTCTGGATTGGGCAAAGGCAGACAGCAAGCAGCAGCAGATGTTTGTTGTATGACAAGGTTAAGGACAAAAAAGAAGTCTGTGCTCTGCATTAAGATGATTCGGTAAGTTCTGATTGGACAGATTAGCCAATGTAGCCAAATAATGAATTTTGGTTGCTGGACCTTACTGTTTTGATAGTTGGACTTTGTTGTGTAGGTTCAGGATTGAGTCAGTGGCCAAATAAGGGAATAGACCTTGTAAATTAGCTTTAGGGATGTAATTTAAAGGATTAGCAAGGGTGTGTGTGTGAAAGGGTGATTGTTATGCTTGAATGTGCTAGAGAGCTCTTCAACACCTCTTACACTAGGTCATTGATATGCATGTTTTCAATTCACACTGCAATTGAGTAATTGTGATAAAAGAGCACAGGTATTTAAAGAAGGACTGTTGCCAAGAAGTGAAGGAGCTTGTTCAGACATAGAGACAATCATTGCTTCAGACATACAGACAATCAGCTAAGGTGCATATTTAGCTTATTAAAATGGACCTGACCTCCAGGTTCTCCCAGCATCCTTCAGCCCCTACCTGTTATAAGGTATCCTGTGATAATCTGCCCTCTTTGCTGAACTCTCCATCCCAAGGGCTGGCTGCCCCTTCCCTAGAGTCTCTTCTCTTTATAACTTAGACATTTTGGTTACTTGCCCTTTTATATCTTTGACCTCCTGGCTGCTGTACTGGCACCGGATCCCTCTCTTTCTCTCTCTTCCTTCTCTGCTTCTCCCCACATGGCCCAGCTCAGTAGAGACATGCCAACTCTGGCCTCTCTCAGACATCTCTGACTCTGGCTATGCCCTCCCACATAAGTATAATAAACTTTCTCCTCCATCATACCTAGGACTAGTCATGTCCTTTCCTTGACTTTTCATTTTGTTTCTTTCATCTAGAGATGGCAATTTTTTTTTTCTGAGACTTGCTCTAAAATTTGTTCTCTTTCAAAAGCAGCAGTTCCCTCACCATCATCTTGCAAACTGCCTCCTTCCTCCCTTTATTACTTTTTCCTCAGTAATTTTTTTAAAGAAATCTCTTCAGCTTATATAACATTTTGAAAGATTAAAACTCAGAAATCTGGGCTGGAGAGAAAGCTGAGTTGGTAAAGTCCTCACTGTGCATACATCAGGCCATGCATTCAAATCCTCAGCATGCATGTAAAAAGGTGAGCATGGTAGCACAGGCCTGTTACCCCAGCACTGGTGGAGCAGGGAATGGTGCAGAAGGATCTCTGTAGTTCATTAGCCACTCGGTCGAACTAGTTGGAGAACTCGGGATTAGTAAGTGGTCTTGCTTCAAAAACTAGAGTAAGATTGAGGAAGATAGCCATATTGAACTCTGGTCCACACACACACATGCACACATATACTTCAGGTACGCCATAACTGTTAGTGAAATGGATTTACTACTTGCCTGATATGTGGCTGGCATTTCCAGTAATTCAGTCACCTTGACTCCATCATGGTGAGACTTCCTCTCTGCTGTCACTGTGTGTAATTTGTTCTGCTCAGATAGTTCATGAGACATCATAAACAGAGGGTTTGTTAGGGCAGAGGTAAGTGTTCCCAGTTCTAATTGTTTCTCACTTGAAATGTTACTGAAGTATAATATTATATGTTGTCTTTGTTTAGAAAACACAGAAAAATGAGCAAAAGGAATGCAGAGAGGATGGAGGCTTTTCCATTTTCACAGAAACTTATTTGGTTTTAATTATCTACCTAGTTTTACACAGTGCTTTTTATATGGTGAGCACCAGAATTAGTACTATGTGCAACAGAAAGATATTACATCCATACATTTATATAATATGGCATAATAATATGTACATATCTATGGTTTATTTTTGCTTTGTTCTAAAAAAATATTTAAAAAATTTCTGGCACATTCATTTTAGCATTCAGTCCTCACAACCCCTTTACGAAGTATATACCACTGACCCAACATTATAGTGAATACTTCTGTAACAGGAAGGTGTGAAATACTGCAAGAACTCTGACCCCTCTTCCAGTTATAATGGTGATTGTCTAGGTACATGCCCAGTGGGTAAAGTACCTGTCATGCAATCATAGCAAATTGACTTCAAATTCAAGAACTGATATAAAAATCTACTTATGGAGCTATGTGCCTGGAATGCTAGTGCAAGCAGAGACAGACAGTAGGATTCCAGAGACTCAATAGCCAGAACTCCACCTATAGTGATTGAACTAGAGAGTGATAACAGAAACTTCCTGACATTAACTTATATATATATGTGTGTGTGTGTGTGTGTGTGTGTGTGTGTGTGTACATATACATTATGCACACTCCAGCATTCTCTAACAGTACATCCTAACATGGCTTTCTAGTGAGTGGTACAGGTCAATTTGTTTCCTTGAAGGGATGAAATGAGAGTCATATTCAAGTTTTACCAACAAAACATGGCTTGGCTAAGCCTAGAGTGTTTCTATATAACTATGGCTTGGCCTAGACCTTGAAGCTTCTAGCCTATGTACAACATAATCCTCTGCAAGCCTGGACCTTGAAGTTTCAGTTTTCGAGTATACTAACCTAGGCCTAAAATGTTTCTGCCTCTGAGGCTTATTACTGAATAAGCTCACCCTTTCTATATTTTTGTCTGGACTCAGGGTGACTGCTTCAACTCAGCTGTTCTTGCTCAAACTCCTCTTTAAACTGACTGATTCAAATGGCTTCTCTCAGCTTTTCACTGAATTGCTCTGCTGGGAAAATCTGCCTCTGAACTCCATGAACAGAACTTCACTGATTATGCGGACACTTTGAAATGAACTGAAAGAAATCAACACAGCTTTGTGAGCACAACTCATCTGCATGGGACTGGACTGCACAGACCTCAACAAATCCATCCCTCTCCCTGCACTTAAGTCACCACCCCCTCCTCTTTGTCCTTGTGACAATTGGATATATCTTGTCTCTGATTCATTCTGACAGATCGTTGTCTGATTCATCACTATGTCTACCACTTATTAGAAGCCAGTGTTTGGGATTAAAGGTGTGTGGTAAGAGTAGGTCTATATTCCAGCCAGAGAAATTAAAGGTGTGTCATTCCAGCTGGATCACACAGACCTAAATTTTTGGATGTGATTCCTTGCCAGAGCAGCCATGTTGCTGGATTAAAAGTCCTCTACAAAATACTGTAGAAATTAGGAAGGAGGAGGAAGCCCTGTGCTATGACTTTTGATCCTAGCTGATGGTTAGAGTTACAGAGAAGATGATGAGATGATGGTATGTTCTAAACAGACACAGGAGAGTACCTGATAGAAATACCAGTAATATACTTTCAGGATGATGCATTAGGCAATATGAAAAAAGTAAAGCTTTGGTGCCAAGCATGGTCTTAAGATGGTTTAGAGAGACATGAGACCTAAATGTAGCAAACAATCAGTGCTGTTTTATCAGTCTGTGACATTCACCATGCCTGGGAACTCTCCGAGGAACATAGTGCTCTCCTGGTCTGCTTCTTTTTCTCCTGAGCTGAGGAAAATGAGTTTCTTGTTCTAAAGGTCACTTTAAATCTTCAGGGTGCTCTCATTGACTTTTGAAATTTGAATATATTACCTTCAAGGAACTCTTAGTACATCAATTTTTTGTCCTGTAAATTTAATAATAGTCTGTGTTTTCTCCTATCCTTATTTTAAGTGAATTTATCTGGTTACTTCAGACAGACAATAACTTCTAGAAAGCTGAGCCTCTGTCTTATTTATTAGTAGCTATTTATTAGTACCTACATTCCAAAAGCACTGTCAAAGAAGGATAAAATATATTTAGGATCGGTGATTCAAGCACAGCAGAAATGTAAAGCAGGCTGAAGGTATAGCACAGACACATGTCCTAGAACATGAGAAACCAAGGCTCTAAAGACACGAATATAGATAGATAGCAATGTGAGTAACACAGTTCTTATCATCACAGGAAGAAGTACAATGTTTCTCATTTGCATTTGTTTCCACAATCACTCCTAAATATTGGTTCTTACTCTCCCAAGTTCATATTGTTTAAACAAGTTACAAGAAAATACTGTGTGAGGGATCAGGTAATCACTAGGCTCTAGGTGCCTCTGCCACTAACGGGTAAATCATGATCTTCAGATCTGGGCAGATTCCTCAATTAGTAAAGAACTGAAGGAAAAAAACAACAACAAAAAGGAACTGAAGGACCTGAGTTCATACTTAGAGCCTATATTAAAACACTCAGATATGTTGAAATATGGCCCATCAGTGATGATGTGGAAGGAGAAAGCTGAAAGCTTATGAAAAAACTTTTGTAACCTTTGTTCCCCCATAACATAAATTTGTACTTAGAATATGGTTTTGTGGCCCTCCCTGGTGTAATAATAGAAGTGGGTTTTGCTTCAGATTACCTATCATTTTTCTTACCCATTATTATTCAGAATGATGTTTCTAAGCACATGTTGTCCTCAGGACTATATACAGCCTAACCTCATGTGACCTTGCCCTTGTGATTATATACAACTTGAACTCAACTGAGCTTTGCTCACATGACCTTGCTTATCCACAGAATACTCTCAGAGTATAAACTATTTGGTGACCTGAAGAAAACTGACTATTTCATGAGGCTCTTAGTCTGCCTCATTTTTACTCTCCACCCTCCCAGGTTCATGTCACCAACCAAAATGGAAGCATGGGTAGAGTGTCATAGGTTTTAAACCAGCTCTAGAGATATGCAAGCAGGTACTTTCCTGGCACTCATTGCCCAGACAATCAAGCCAACTTGGCAAGTTCCAGGTCGGAGAGAGATTTCATCTCAAAGAAACAGAGAGAGAGAGAGACAGAGAGAGAGAGAGAGAGAGAGAGAGAGAGAGAGAGAGAGACCCGAGAGACTGAGACTTATGAACATGCTTGTATATGTGCATACCCATACCCACACACATGGTTTTTAGTTTGTAGTACTCAACATGTTTTCTCTTACAAAAGTAACTAGAATGAAGTTCTGTTCTATAGTTACATCTGATTGCTGAAATTCTGTGATCCTTTGTCTACTCACACACAACTCCCTCTCTATTACTAAGTTAAATTACTTGTATTATTACATGTTATATATCACATATCAGCTCAAATCTGGAATAGCTGTTGTTTCTCAGGAGCTTTGTAGCAACTTTGTATGTCATCTTTCCTGAAGAATATGGTCTTGGCAGAAGAACTGAAATTACTTGTCTCTGCTTTTAGCACATTCACCCCCAATCAAGATTAACTATTTTTAAAATGTATAAATAACTATACCAAAATGCCCACAATTCTACCTGTGTGACTCCAGTGTTATTTCTTGGACTTACTTTAATGCCTTTCTGTGGAAGCCGCATGCTAGACTACTGGATATTTGTTTGCTTAATGGAGCAAAGAGATGTAACACTTCCTAACGTGGATCATATAATCAAGGACTTCTAAAGTCCCTTACCTCATCCATTTGTGCATTTCACAAACGTCTCTTGAATGCAGCATATCTGGCCTATTTCTATGTCATGGGGAAAGCAGTGAACAAAACCCATGGAGCAGAGTGGAACTAGAGATGCACAGTATCAATCATACAGACAGGCTGCTACAGATGTGTGTGAACTTGTGGGAAAAGACTTCACTTAGCTAGGTCATGAGAGGCTTCACTGGGAAAATGATCTGTGAGCAGGGAACTGAAACACTAGTAGTAGTTATTGAGGCAGCCACAAGTAGGCAGTCCAACACTGGGTATATATACTGCAGGAGACAATAAAAGAAGCCTAAATAAATTAAACACCTGTGTGTATGACTAGGAAACTGAACAAAAAGAGAAGTGACATTGAATGGGGCTTCTGGGGGAGGCTATGTAGAACTTTATGAGCTGTTTTTAGGAAAATGCCTCAAGAGGGTGGACAAAATCTGGACAGAATGAGTCTGCAGAATGGGTGCTAGAGTCTATTGTGCAGAATCACTGCTTTGAAAAGGACTCTCAGTCAGGGCCAAATAGAATGACTGGGAAGCTGGTAAGAGTAGATTCCAGGAGGGGTATTTGAGACGGAGTATAAGGTAGTATTAAGGAGCTGGGGTGATGGCTTAGAGAGTAAAATTATTTACTGTACAAGTGTGAGGTATTGAGTTCAAATCCTTAGAACCCACATAAAGAGCTCACAGGGTGGCAGGGGAGTAGGGGACACAGAAGGGCGAGGATGTTTGAGGCTTGCTGGCAGACAGCCTAGCACCAGGTTCAGTGAAAGTCCACTTAAGAAAATACAATGAAGGTATGATGGAGAGTGATCACAGGACTCTGTTCATCCATGGGTGTACATTTACATGCTTGCTTCCTCCCTTCACCTGCACACAAACATATTCACACAAGTAGCATGTAAAATAAAATGTTATTTTCAACCTTTTTCAACCAGATTCCTGTATACTTAGTGATGTACTTCACCTTTTGATCCTCCTGCCTCTACCTTATTCAGTGCTTGGGTCATAGATCTCCACTACAATGCAAGGTTTATTTGGTACTAGCCCATAGCCCCATACTGATGCATAAGCACTCCACCAGCCGAGCTATAGCCCCAGCTTAGTGTAAAATATCTTATCCATTGTATCTTTTGCCCCAGTTTTAACTAATGACTGTTGGATTATAAAAGGAAATAATTATTCTTCTAACTAAATATTGGCTGCAAGCCCTGGCCTTTTTATCTTTCAAATATTTGTCCTTCTTTATAATCTGGGTCTTCTACTAGCTCCTGGAGAGTCTGGCTGTAAACAGCTGAAATGTTCTGATACAGGATGGTAATTGCAGTGTAAAAGCTAAATCCTCCCCTCCAGCCACATACTGGACATGAATTCCTAACAGCCAGGCAATTGCAGAAAGTGTACAGAGGCACAGTGGAACCAGGATTTCATATCTTCTCCATGAACAAATTGGCTTACCACACAGTCAGTATGAGTCTTTGCCTCTCAGCCAATTACCAAGACAACAGAAAATTGCAAATCCTCTTAGCCAGGGATTTTAGTCATGCTGTGCAGACTTAGCAATAAACTTTATTTACTTCCAACGGTCATGAAAAGTAAATACATTACATTTGAAAATCACACAGAAAGTTATAACAGACATTTTCATTTTTTTTTCTGATGGCACCATTACTGTATTAAAAACTTCAATTCTATTGCTTAAATTATATAGAATTTATAATATGATTTTGCCTCTTTTTTGTATCTATTGGATTGGAGATGAACATGCTTCCCCCTAAAACGTTAGGTGATGGATGGCAGAAAGAATGATTTAGTCACCAATTAAGCTGAAGATAAAACTGGGAGTTCTATTTTGTTCACTGTACAGGGGTTGCATTAAAATTTCAAACTTAATTTTGATTTTTAAAGGACTTAAAAAAGAGCTAGTGACTGAGGCATGTTTATTGTAGCTAGACAATAATTTTCCTGCTTTAAAATTCTGCATGGTACTTTATTTTAAAAAGAAACCTCAAATATTGAAAACCTTTTATATTTAAGTTAATAATTAACCAGGTTCTTTTATTTTATTGTTTTTAATGGACCGTGGGTTACCACAGTAAGAAGAGATTTACAATTTCTCTCATAGATTATCACATGTTTTGTGCTTCATACTTAGTGACAAGAGGTACAGTAATTGGACTCCATGTTAGTAAGTGGTAAAAGATTTTGTGAGTTCTAATACAGATCAGATTCGATAAGATTTTGTTTATCCACTATAGCATAAAATTGCTACTAATCACTTTATACCCAGCTAGCTTTGCTATTAACTGGTGATATTGTTTATAAAATTTTTTATTTACTGAAATCCTTAATTTTTCAACTCAAGAGATAACTGGTGCATTTTACTGTGTGCTATCTCTGCTTTTAAGTAATTTTTCTACCTGGCAAGTCTGCGTGACACAACTATGGAACTGGAATTACAAAATCGCACCTAACATCTGATATTTCACCGTTGCTTAAAAATGAATCACTATGTCTGGAATCGTGGGAGATGGACAGGTAGGTTTCTTAATTTAAGAAAAGAAGCTTAGTTCACTTTTTAGATTTGGATTTAGTTTTTAAAAAACTTTATATTTCAGAATTAAATTGTAAAGACTTACTTGTAAAATGTAAGTCAACTATTGAATATTAAAGTCAGTGGGAACTTTTATTCACAAAGGACATATGGCATAGAAGTGCTGGGCATGCTTCAATTTCTGGAATGTCTCTGTATCGTTATGGAAGTATGTTTAAGGGTAGTCATGGATGATTTACTTTCTGCTCATGACGCTTCACCTGCACGTTCCTTGTAGCATTTATTAACAGCTTGTTGAGTATTTATGTAGCAGCTTTCTTTCTCTCTCACTGAATTTTAGGACCTTCCACCTAGGACTCAAGACTAGATGTTCCTTTTGTCCTTCATTGTCCCTTTAATTATTACTGTTCAATAGATTGCCATTAAATAAATAGACCTTTTCTTAATGGTTGGAAAAATTGAGACCTACATTTGTGTGTAGAGGACCATCAAGCAAGATTCTCTACAGAGAAGACATTTACTCGTAATGAGACAGAGGCTTCACAGATATCTATTAGTTTCCTAATCACTATCACTATTTATCACCTTGAAAATATGGGAGAGAGGAGCTCAGAAGACAGCACATTTCTGCTTCAAATGGCTGAAAGAATACACATCATTTATTTACAATTAATGTTTCCTTCCTTCATCCAGGGCAAAGTCAACCTGTATCCTTGCTGTGCTTGTGATGGTAAGAACCCGGAGCTGCACACGGAATGACTTGTGCTCATTGCTCTGAGCAGCACTGTTTGGGAGTTACACTTAGGCCTAATGCACACAGTTAAAGACTGAGCACTTCTTTCCAGGGGTTCTGCTTGTGTTCTGATACAAACACATTCAAAAACAGCTCATGGACTTTGGCAAAATTGAATAACTTGTGCAATTTTTTTCATTTACATAAAGAATTTATCTTTTATACAAAAATGCTTCCTCCAAGTGGAGAATAAGCAAATTGTAATGAAGATGATATTGGGTCAATTGACTTCTTAGGGTCCCATAAATAATCATGAAATACAGAGAGGCACTTAGACTTCTAATGTAATGCTAGTAATGCAATTAGGGCTAGTCTATAGGCACACGTCAATTTAAACAGTCCACCAGGCTGTTCGCAGATGAAGTAAATACAACTTGATTAAACCAACCTCAAGATAGCATTTATTCTTGCCACAAAAGCTTTTCTTTTGCCTAAAGTTGTTTGCCTCTTAAGAATTTTATTTTATTCATTAGCTTGATCTTAGAAAGCAGAAATGAGGATATCAGATCATTCATTACCTTTAAAGTTTTCTGGTAAGTTTACTCATATTTTTATTGATTCTAAACTTATATTCTGATTTTGTTGGGATTTAAGGATGCATAAATAGACTCAGATAATATCTAGCATCATGATTTTCACACATTGGACTTTTAGTCTTTCATTCTTGTTTGTTTGGACTTTTTTGTTTTTGTTTTTGTTTTTTTAGAAATATTTTCCATGTCAAATGAACTATCAAAACAAAGACAAACAAAACGACACATATTTTGTAGAACGTAGCTGAGAAAGGGCTGTTTGTACTTTGAGGTAAATTTTGTCACTATACCAAATTGTAGCCTCATAATGCTGTATTGTGATATCTCAATTCTGAATTGTGACAAGATAACTCATTGTGACATCAGAATGTTCCATTATACCACCACCATGCTGAGTTGTGTCAAATGCTTCATTGTATAGTCTAAATGAATTTTGACATTATAATATTTCATTGTGACAAAACAGCACTCTATTATGGCATCATACTGTTGCGTTTTGATATTATAACTCTCTAACATGACATCATAGTGCTACATTCATGTGTTACAAAGCTCACCTGAAAAGTTAGAAACTGTTCTCTGTTATCATAATACCCCATTTTGCCTTGACATGGCCCTTTGCACCATCACAATGGTCAAAAGTGAAATTATATTATGACATTGTAACATTTTATATCATAGTGCTGGAATGTGACATAGTAATCACCCTAGTTTACATCAGAATGCTTCATTTTCACATTACAAGGCTATATAATGCCATTACAATGCTTCATAGTGCCAACCACCAAAATGAATTTGACATCACTATGCTTTAATAGGTTATCAAAATGTATTATAATAACACATCGGATTACTGTGGGCTCACATTGCTGCATTGTGACATCAGAATACCACATTGTCACATCATAGTGCTCCACAGTCATAAGTCCATTGTGCTATCACATTCCTGCACCATTACATCACAGTGTTTGGATGCTACATAAAAATTCTCTATTGTAGGGGGCTGGCGAGATGGCTCAGTGCTTAAGAGCGCCGACTGCTCTTCCGAAGGTCCCGAGTTCAAATCCCAGCAACCACATGGTGGCTCACAACCATCAGTAATGAAATATGATGCCCTCTTCTGGAGTATCTGAGGACAGCTACAGTGTAGTTACATATAATAAATAAATAAATCTTTAAAAAAAATTCTCTATTGTAACCTTGAACTACTTCAGTTGTGACATATCAGTGCTCCTTTGATCTCTAAAATAGAGTTGGGTAATGAGCTTCAGTTTGTCATGAACATTGACTGCTTTCTTTAATTGGGAAGTCACACCCACTGACAACCTCACTAGTCAACTTTTAAACCAATGTAGAAAATACCTCATATACTTAGTTCTGTTTCTGGAGCCATAAGAGTATTTGACAACTTTTATCACTGGAATTTAAAATCTATTTGTAGAGCTTTTACAATGTAAAGGATCCACATTTTAAAAAGCAGTAGAAATTATGTGACTTTAATTCTGAGCATGGTATAGACACCACACATTGTGTTGAATGATGGAATAAATTAATATACTATGAAGCCCAAAATCTGAATTAAGGAGTGCAGGTTAGGATCTTTTGCAAGATTATAAACAAAGATGGTAACAAGTTTTCTCTGGAAGACCCTATCATAAACATGTAATGGAGTTACAGCATAAAGAAATTCTTTGTTTTTGATCTAGTTTTTTTGAAACTATAGGCCAACTCTTATCCTATAGACAAAAAATGGCATTATATGGAAGTCATTTCTAGGGCAATAACACACACACACACACACACACATATATATGGAAATGTCAATCATAAAGTCTCCAGTTGAAAACATATAATGTTTAAGAAAATTGAATTAAGATATCCTTTATCATCTATTAAATATATATGTATATATATATATATATATATATATATATATATATTTGGTTAGCACAGTGCATATACTGAATCAAACTTACTCCAAAAGTATCTTCTAATTATCACTTTCATTTATCTCTCCTCCAAGTTTTATGGATTTTGAGGACTACTGCAGTAGGTAGGAAAAGATAATCAAACACATTGTCTTTCTTTATTTTCTGTACTATAACAAAATACTAAAGAAAGAAAAATAAATAAAGAGCTTTTGGCTCAGTGGTTGAACCTCTGGCAAGTCTTAAGTCATGGAGTTGTCCCTTGCCTGTTGTTTGGTAAGGTACCCTTTACTGTACTGAACCATTACTGAGGGTACCCATCACATGATAAGACAGAACACATAAACGAGCTTGGTTGCCTTTCATCCTCTTCTTACAAAGCTATGATTGTCTTCAGGACCAAACTCTTGTGACCTTTTCTAACTCCCCTGCTTAAGGCCCCATATCCATGCACCATCAACATGTTTATTAGTCAGGAGATTCAAATTTCAGCAGTAAACATTTGGGGGTACAGTTAACGCATAGAATATATCCCAACAATACAAATTAAGGCATCAGACCATCAGATTGTCTATGTTATTGATTGTCCTATTATATTTTTCCATGTCAGTAGGAAGAAAGAGATTTATATCAACACCACTCTTTTCTTGAAGTCTCACAAAGACACATGTGGCTGGATGTGGGGCAAGTGGACTGTGCCACCAGACAGAAGTCTGGTAAAGTTGAGCAGGCTCAGACTCTGGGGAAATCTCAGAATTGAGAAGGGCAGGAGGGACGGAGTGGGACCAGATCCCTGCCAAACTACCTGATCTGGAAGACATAACCATGACACTGCATTATGACGGCCATGACAATCAGTCATGTAGCATAAAAATCTGGAGTTCTTCATGCCTGTGTGATATCTATAGGGCCCTGACTGTTCAGCCAATGAGCTTCCCTCTCTCAGCATTCCTTCCTGCAAAAGTATTTTAGTCCCTGGTTCACCCTGAGTAAGATACATGAATTCACATTTGTCATCAAATAAAACACTTTGGACAAGCAAAGTCCTTCATAAAGGACTGACTTGGAAGGAGATGTTTCTTGTCAAAAGAGCCATGCCTAAATCTCCTGGAGAAGGCCTTTTCTCTTCCAGCCCCTCCATATGCTTTGGCACTCACACAGAACCAAACCAGATTCTCTCTCCATCTGGGACTCATCCTTACCCTTCCTGCCTGGCTCATAAATGCCCTAAGCGGAAGCAAGGATCTGCCACTCCACTTTCCAAGTCAGGAGCACCTGCTTACATTGGAGGCTGAGAATCACAGTAGCCCTCCTAGATCCCAGTGTTTCCCTCCCGACAAAACATGGACTGAAGACTCTTACTACTGAGTTCTGTCTCCCCTGAGCAGCTTGTTGCCAGTGCTCTGGCACCTCAGTGGCAAGGCAGACAGGCAGCCTGACAGCTGGAGAATATAGAGTGAGTGATGCTCTGGTCACAATTTGAGGTGTATCTACAGACCTATCATTTGAACACTTGGTCCCAGCTAAAGATTATTTTTGGGTAAACTGGGGCAAGTTTAGAAGGTGGAGCCTCGCTGGAGGCCGCAGGTCGGGCCTTGGGCTTTTGTGTTCCAATTCCAACTCCAGATCAATTTATGCTTTCCGTCTGTAGATACAATGTTACTAGTGTCTCTGGCTCTAGTTTCTGTGACTTCCTTTTCTGATAGACTGCATCCTCTCAAACTAAGAAGCCAAAATAAATAGTTCCTTCCTTTTTTGACTTGTATCTTGTCAGGAATTTAGCTGGAAGAACAGAAAAAATACCCAATGTATGTGGTCATACAGTTAATGTTTTCTTGAGCCAAAATGTTTAGCCTTTGCTGTTCTTTTAAAACTACATCTTTAGTCAATTTTGTTTAAGTTTTCCTTTGATCCCAGCACTTGGGAGGCAGAGGCAGGCGGATTTCTGAGTTCGAGGCCAGCCTGGTCTACAAAGTGAGTTCCAGGACAGCCAGGACTACACAGAGAAACCCTGTCTCGAAAAACAAAAACAAGGGGACTCCGCCGAACTTAGTCTACAGGTTAGAGTGAGGACCACAGAGGCAGACAGCTTCTGGGACAGGCGGGAGCCACAGAGCCGCTGAGGCAGCACCCTTTTGGGGCCGCAGACATCCGGCACCCTCCCAGTCGGAGGACAGTGACCTGCCCTGCAGGGAGCGCCATCTTGGCTCCGGGACTCCGCCGAACTTAGTCTGTACAGGTCAGAGTGAGGACCACAAAGGCAGACAGCTTCTGGGACAGGCGGGAGCCACAGAACCGCTGAGGCAGCACCCTTTTGGGGCCGCAGACATCCGACACCCTCCCAGCCGGAGAACAGTGACCTGCCCTGCAGGGAGCGCCATCTTGGCTCCGGGACTCCGCCGAACTTAGTCTGTACAGGTCTGCTGACAGAGGATACTCAGAATCCCCAGAAGAACAACCTCTGAACAGAGACAACTATAACAACTCCAGAGATTACCAGATGGCAAGAGGTAAAGGTAAGAATCTTACTAACAGAAACCAAGACCACTCACCATCATCAGGACCCAGCACTCCCACTTCGCCCAGTCCAGGGCACCCCAACACACCTGAAAAACTAGACCTGGATTTAAAAGCATATCTCATGATGATGGTAGAGGACATCAAGAAGGACTTTAAAGAACTACAGGAGAACATGGCTAAAGAGTTACAAGTCCTTAAAGAAAAACAGGAAAACACAACCAAACTGGTAGAAGTCCTTAAAGAGAAACAGGAAAACACATCCAATCAGATGATGGAAATGAACAAAACCATACTAGACCTAAAAAGGGAAGTAGACACAATAAAGAAAACCCAAAATGAGGCAACACTGGAGATAGAAACCCTAGGAAAGAAATCTGGAACCATAGATGCAAGCATCAGCAACAGAATACAAGAGATGGAAGAGAGAATCTCAGGTGCAGAAGATTCCATAGAGAACATGGGCACAACAATCAAGGAAAATGGAAAATGCAAAAAGATCCTAACTCAAAACATCCAGGAAATACAGGACACAATGAGAAGACCAAACCTACGGATAATAGGAGTGGATGAGAATGAAGATTTTCAACTCAAAGGACCAGCAAACATCTTCAACAAAATTATAGAAGAAAACTTCCCAAATCTAAAGAAAGAGATGCCCATGAACATACAAGAAGCCTACAGAACTCCAAATAGGCTGGACCAGAAAAGAAATACCTCCCGACACATAATAATCAGAACAACAAATGCACTAAATAAAGATAGAATACTAAAAGCAGTAAGAGAAAAAGGCCAAGTAACATATAAAGGCAAGCCTATCAGAATTACACCAGATTTTCCACCAGAGACTATGAAAGCTAGAAGATCCTGGACAGATGTTATACAGACACTAAAAGAACACAAATTCCAGCCCAAGCTACTATACCCAGCCAAACTCTCAATTAACATAGATGGAGAAACCAAAGTATTCCACGACAAAGCCAAATTCACACATTATCTCTCCACGAATCCAGCCCTTCAAAGGATAATAACAGAAAAAAACCAATACAAGGACAGGAACCACGCCCTAGAAACAACAAGAAGGTAATCCCTCAACAAACCTAAAAGAAGACAGCCACAAGAACAGAATGCCAACTTTAACAACAAAAATAACAGGAAACAACAATTACTTTTCCTTAATATCTCTTAATATCAATGGACTCAACTCCCCAATAAAAAGACATAGACTAACAAACTGGCTACACAAACAAGACCCAATATTTTGCTGCTTACAAGAAACTCATCTCAGAGAAAAAGATAGACACTACCTCAGAATGAAAGGCTGGAAAACAATTTTCCAAGCAAATGGTCTGAAGAAACAAGCTGGAGTAGCCATTCTAATATCAGATAAGATTGACTTCCAACCCAAAGTCATCAAAAAAGACAGGGAGGGGCACTACATACTCATCAAAGGTAAAATCCTCCAAGAGGAACTATCAATCCTGAATATCTATGCTCCAAATACAAAGGCAGCCTCATTCATTAAAGAAACTTTAGTAAATCTCAAAGCACACATTGCACCTCATACAATAATAGTGGGAGACTTCAACACACCACTTTCACCAATGGACAGATCATGGAAACAGAAACTAAACAGGGACACAGTGAAACTAACAGAAGTTATGGATCAAATGGATCTGGCAGATATCTACAGAACATTTTACCCTAAAACAAAAGGATACACCTTCTTCTCAGCACCTCATGGTACCTTCTCCAAAATTGACCACGTAATTGGGCACAAAACAGGACTCAACAGATACAAAAACATTGAAATTGTCCCATGCATCCTATCAGATCACCATGGACTAAGGCTGATCTTCAATAACAAAATAAATAATAGAAAGCCAACCTTCACGTGGAAACTGAACAACACTCTTCTCAATGATACCTTGGTCAAGGAAGGAATAAAGAAAGAAATTAAGGACTTTTTAGAGTTCAATGAAAATGAAGCCACAACATACCCAAACTTATGGGACGCAATGAAAGCATTTCTAAGAGGAAAACTCATAGCTCTGAGTGCCTCCAAAAGGAAACTAGAAAGAGCACACATTAGCAGCTTGACAACACACCTAAAAGCACTAGAACAAAAGGAAGCAAATTCACCCAAGAGGAGTAGACGGCAGGAAATAATCAAACTCAGGGGTGAAATCAACCAAGTGGAAACAAGAAAAACTATTCAAAGAATCAACCAATCAAGGAGCTGGTTCTTTGAGAAAATCAACAAGATAGATAAACCCTTAGCCAGACTCACTAGAGGGCACAGGGAAAGCATCCTAATTAACAAAATCAGAAATGAAAAAGGAGACATAACAACAGATCCTGAAGACATCCAAAACACCATCAGATCCTTCTACCAAAGGCTATACTCAACAAAACTGGAGAACCTGGATGAAATGGAGAAGTTCCTAGACAGATACCAGGTACCAAAGTTGAATCAAGATCAGGTTAATGATCTAAACAGCCCTATATCCCCCAAAGAAATAGAAGCAGTCATTAATAGTCTCCCAACCAAAAAAAGCCCAGGACCAGATGGGTTTAGTGCAGAGTTCTATCAGACCTTCAAAGAAGATCTAATCCCAGTTCTTCACAAACTATTCCACAAAATAGAAACAGAAGGTACTCTACCCAACTCATTCTATGAAGCCACAATTACTCTGATACCTAAACCACAAAAAGACCCAACAAAGATAGAAAACTTCAGACCAATATCTCTTATGAATATTGATACAAAAATCCTCAATAAAGTTCTTGCTAACCGAATCCAAGAACACATCAAAACAATCATCCATCCTGACCAAGTAGGTTTCATCCCAGGGATGCAGGGATGGTTCAATATATGGAAATCCATCAACATAATCCAGTATATAAAGAAACTCAAAGACAAATACCACATGGTCATCTCGTTAGATAAGGAAAAAGCATTTGACAAGATCCAACACCCATTCATGATAAAAGTCTTGGAAAGAGCAGGAATTCAAGGCCCATACCTAAACATGATAAAAGCAATCTACAGCAAACCAGTAGCCAACATCAAAGTAAATGGTCAGAAGCTTGAAGCAATCCCTCTAAAATCAGGGACTAGACAAGGCTGTCCACTTTCTCCATACCTATTCAAGATTGTACTTGAAGTCCTAGCCAGAGCAATTCGACAACAAAAGGAGATCAAAGGGATACAAATTGGAAAAGATGAAGTCAAAATATCACTTTTTGCAGATGATATGATAATATATATAAGTTACCCTAAAAATTCCACCAGAGAACTCCTAAGCCTGATAAACAGCTTCGGTGAAGTAGCTGGATATAAAATTAACTCAAACAAATCAATGGCCTTTCTCTGCACAAAGAATAAACAGGCTGAGAAAGAAATTAGGGAAACAACACCCTTCTCAATAGTCACAAATAATATAAAATATCTTGGCGTGACTCTAACTAAGGAAGTGAAAGATCTGTATAATAAAAATTTCAAGTCTCTGAAGAAAGAAATTATAGAAGATCTCAGAAGATGGAAAGATCTCCCATGCTCATGGATTGGCAGGATCAACATTGTAAAAATGGCTATCTTGCCAAAAGCAATCTACAGATTCAATGCAATCCCCATCAAAATTCCAACTCAATTCTTCAACGAATTAGAAAGTGCAATCTGCAAATTCATCTGGAATAACAAAAAACCTAGGATAGCAAAAACTCTTCTCAAGGATAAAAGAACCTCTGGTGGAATCACCATGCCGGACCTAAAGCTCTACTACAGAGCA
Organism: Mus caroli; assembly: GCF_978045245.1. Taxonomy (NCBI): domain Eukaryota; kingdom Metazoa; phylum Chordata; class Mammalia; order Rodentia; family Muridae; genus Mus; species Mus caroli. The sequence continues at coordinate 139,133,049 of NW_028227258.1, read as the reverse complement.
ATTGTGATAAAAACTGCATGGTACTGGTATAGTGACAGACAAATAGACCAATGGAATAGAATTGAAGACCCAGAAATGAACCCACACACCTACGGTCACTTGATCTTCGACAAGGGAGCTAAAAACATCCAGTGGAAGAAAGACAGCATTTTCAACAAATGGTGCTGGCACAACTGGTTGTTAACATGTAGAAGAATGCGAATCGATCCATTCCTATCTCCTTGTACTAAGGTCAAGTCTAAGTGGATCAAGGAACTTCACATAAAACCAGAGACACTGAAACTTATAGAGGAGAAAGTGGGGAAAAGCCTTGAAGATATGGGCACAGGGGAAAAATTCCTGAATAGAACAGTAATGGCTTGTGCTGTAAGATCGAGAATTGACAAGTGGGACCTCATGAAACTACAAAGCTTCTGCAAGGCTAAAGACACCATCAATAAGACAAAAAAACCACCAACAGATTGGGAAAGGATCTTCACCTATCCTAAATCAGATAAGGGACTAATATCCAATATATATAAAGAACTCAAGAAGGTGGACTCCAGAAAGTCAAATAACCCCATTAAAAAATGGGGCTCAGAACTGAACAAAGAATTCTCGCCTGAGGAATACCGAATGGCAGAGAAACACCTGAAAAAATGTTCAACATCCTTAATCATCAGGGAAATGCAAATCAAAACAACCCTGAGATTCCACCTCACACCAGTCAGAATGGCTAAGATCAAAAATTCAGGTGACAGCAGTTGCTGGCGAGGATGTGGAGAAAGAGGAACACTCCTCCATTGTTGGTGGGATTGCAAGCTTGTACAACCACTCTGGAAATCAGTCTGGCGGTTCCTCAGAAAATTGGACTACCGGAGGATCCAGCAATACCTCTCCTGGGCATTTATCCAGAAGATGTCCCAACCGGTAAAAAGGACACATGTTCCACTATGTTCATAGCAGCCCTATTTATAATAGCCAGAAGCTGGAAAGAACCCAGATGTCCCTCAACAGAGGAATGGATACAGAAATTATGGTACATTTACACAATGGAGTACTACTCAGCTATTAAAAAGAATGAATTTATGAAATTCCTAGCCAAATGGATGGACCTGGAGGGCATCATCTTGAGTGAAGTAACACAATCACAAAAGAACTCACACAATATGTATTCACTGATAAGTGGATATTAGCCCAAAACTTAGGATACCCAAGATTTAAGATACAATTTGCTAAACGCATGAAACTCAAGAAGAATGAAGACCAAAGTGTGGACACTGTGCACCTTCTCAGAATTGGGAACAAAACACCCAGGGAAGGAGTTACAGAGACAAAGTTCGTAGTGGTGATGAAAGGATGGACCATTTAGAGACTGCCGTACCCAGGGATCCATCCCATAATCAACTTCTAAACACTGACACCATTGCATACACTAGCAAGATTTTGCTGAAAGGACCCAAATATAGCTGTCTCTTGTGAGACGATGCTGGGGCCTAGCAAACACAGGAGTGGATGTTCACAGTCAGCTATTGGATGTATCACAGGGCTCCCAATGGAGAAGCTAGAGTAAGTACCCAAGGAGCTAAAGGGATCTGCAACCCTATTGTTGGAACAACATGATGTACTAACTAGAACCCCGGAGCTCTTGTCTCTAGCTGCATATGTATCGAAAGATGGCCTAGTCAGCCATCAATGGAAAGAGAGGCCCATTGGATTTGCAAACCCTATATGCCCCAATATAGGGGAATGCCAGGACCAAAAGAATGGGAATGGGTGGATAGGGAAGTGGGGGGGCGCTATGGGGGACTTTTGGGATAGCATTGGAAACGTAATTGAGGAAAATATGTAATAAAAATATTAAAAAAAATAAATAAAATAAAAAAAAAAGAAAAACAAAAACAATACAAACAAACAAACAAAAAGCTTGCCTGTCTGCCATAGTAATGCTAAAGGAGAGCCCTTTAAAGAAAAGCATCATGCCTCCAGTATGACCACCGTGAAAACTACTGAGGCCTCAAAAGAAAAGAGGTTTGAAGAGCATAATAAAGTTGTGTTCTAGCTACCTTCTTCAGCCATATTCCCTCCCTCTACTCCTAATAAATAATCTGTATTAATTTACTATATTCTTTTATGAGGGGCAACAGAACTCTCTTCAGAGCAAAAGTATAATAGGATATTCCTCCTGATGTTAAGGTTAGAATGTCTCTCCAGCTTGTTGGGAAATGCTTGTCTTTTACTGCAAGTTATGAAGGGAATGTCTGTTTGTGTGTGTGTGTGTGGGGGGGAAGTGCATGTGCTAACACTTTAATACTATAATACTATACTATAAAAATAAGAAATTGTTTCTTTGTGAGTTACATCTCATGCTTATTTATTTATTTTTAGCATCAACACGAAATTGAGTTCAAATGGAAACTAATGGGAAACAATAGTCATAAAGTGGGACCAAATATACCTTGATTACTTGCATAAAATTGTCTAAAATTCCTCTTTAAAAATTAGTGCTCCTTGTTACAAACTAAAGCATACTAATGAGACCCAGGTCAGTCTAACTGCATGTCAGAAAGCATTGAGTCTACTGGTAAAAGATACTAGCAATCCTCTGTTAGGTTTCTCCCACTTAGCAATAAATGCTTCCAAGACAATAATAACTACCTTCTATCTGTAGATAGAACAGCAGTACAAGCAACATTTATGCAATTTACCATCCCTTCACACACATTGTTCAAATCTCCAATCAGCCCAAAAAGAGGAGATAGGTCAGGCTCTTTAAGTTTTTATTTTTATCATACTATATACTGACGTTATGATGGAAATGAAGTAGTGAATATCACATTATCTTTGAACTACTGACTGTATTAATTGTATGCAACCGGAAAGGGCTAGGACATGATCCAGTAGTGACTACCCAATTGGTACAAACAACACCACAAATGAAACCATCTGATAGTTTTTCAATTATCTTAATGTAATTCCTGAATGAACCTTTCTGCTTTATCTTACATCTTAAATGTTCTACAAAATTTAGCTCAAGCATAGCTTCTTTCTCAGATATTTTTTGCTGTTTGCTTGTTTGTTTTGAGAAATATTCTTAGTAATTAGTGAAGGCTAGAATTAAACTTTCAATGTTCCTACTTATTTTTTCCTAAATGTAACGTATACATTTTTACATGTGTGTGTCTGTCTCTCTCTTTCTCTGTGTATTTGTGTGTGTGTGTGTGTGTGTGTGTGTGTGTGTGTGTGTGCAGGCCTGCATGTGGATGTCAGAGGAAACTTTCAGATGTTCGTTAATACTTAATGATTTGCTGCAGATGGACCTCAGTCAGGTCCTTGATCTGCAGGAAACCTGAGGGTTCCAGTTACAGGTGAGCAAGGAGTCAGCATGGATGACAAACAAATACGGACACAAGGGAGCATGGTATCTGTATGTAATTTATCAAATCAAGCACCAGACTTTTAATACAGAAGAAAATAGGGAAGTTAGGTGACACAGCAAGGTACAATGAGGTTACCAGATGCTTAATGATTCTTACACAAAGCAGAGGAATGCAAACACAAAGACTGGCAGGAACTGGGCAATAAAACAACTGAGAAAAGGCAGCTCTATCTAAGGTCAGCTATATTCTTAGAAGCTAGGTGTGAGGTCTTTACACTCCCAGGGCAAGGGCTTTCACGCCCAAGTCATGATTCTAATTAGGGAGTTCCACTCTAGCTAATTTTCTCATGAATAATGCAATACTCTAGTTCCTCCTTAAACCACAGCCCAATCTACTTCTTAAACCATTGTAAGTTCCTGTATATGGGAGTGACTCGGCTATTCTAAGTAATTACTATGTAGACTAGCCCTGAGATTTCTAGCTCTATTCAAGTAAATTGTAATGCTTGATTACTTTCACTGTCTCTACTAAAGGCAATTCTGAATGTCACTGAATAGGCAACTTTCTTACTGAATTCCAAGCCCAGGGTCAGCTCAAGAACTACCTAGGGCACCGGTGAAGGCCAGGAAGCAAAGTTCAATTTTGTTTAGGTATTTGGCAAGTCATTGCTTAGATGCACCTATAATAAAACAACACCTAAACAGAGCACACAGATCCATTAGCAAGGCAAGTTTGCAGCCAAGGAGCATTGGTTATTCGGGATGCTATGTTTCCATCCGGGAGACTGTTTCCATGAAACTCTTTGTCTCAGGACTGCTTCCAGGTTTCTAGGCCTGTCATGTGAGTCACTACTGGAGTGGATGTAGCAGTAAGGGACTAAGCCTAGGTGTGGAGGTAGCAATGATCAATAAGTACAATTGAAGAAACCAACACATAAATTTTATGGTTGAGCCGAGGAGACAAAAGAAAATGAAGAACTTGGAGGTCAGGCAGGTTGTTCTTTGAAGACTTCTAGCTCCCCCTCCTATGGGCTACTTTCTCAGCCCTGATTTTCTTGATAATAATGCATTTGTTTTCTTAGTCCATGCAGTGGGAGTGGGTATTTTGGTGTATATGATACAAATAGCTAATTCTTTCTGTTTTCAGCAGCACAGATAGTCAAGTACTGGGAAACCCTGATGAGTTCAGAGACTCACTTATAATGCTCCTTGACTTACAGTACTGTGTTATGCTCAGTTATCAGGAAGAAGAATGCCAGGGATTTCAAGTCTAATGTAAAAAACAAAGAAAGTATTTTTCTTTTTATTATTTTCTTCATTTACATTTCAAATGCTATCCCGAAAGTCCCTTATACCCTCCCTCCACCCTTCTCCCCAATCCACCCACTCCTGCTTCTGGCCCTGGCATTCCCCTGTACTGGGGCATATAATCTTGGCAAGATCAAGGGCCTTTCCTCCCATTGATAGCCTACTAGAACATCCTCTTTATTACACGAGTTAGTCTTGGATTGTAAGCCTTCCCCACTGGGCAAGTTAGGACTTTGATACCTGAGTCCAGGAACTTGGAATATATATATATATATATGCATGTGCATTATTAAGCCGGGTTTCTCAAACTTTGGGGTTATGTGACTAGGGGAGTAATAATGGGAATGCCATCCTTCAACCCTGATAGTGTTTGTTCAGACATCGAGGCAGAACCATGCAAAAGGAGAAGGACCTTCCTGACCTGGGAAAAGTAACTTATTGTGCTATCAGAAGCTAGTGTATTTCTACAACTTGGTCACAGGTGTCTGGGAACACTTAATTGCCTTTCTCCCATGGTCCAAGACTGGGCTTTCTATTATTTCAAGAATATTGGTCTCTGCTTCCTTCAAGGGCAGGAGCCACCTGCATGGAGGAAATGTTGGTTATCAATCAAAGGGAGTGTTGGCTTCGGTGACATGACATGGAGGCTTTGGTATGGTATTTTCTGTCTGTTTCCAAAGCTGGCATCTGCCCTCCAGGCAGGGGGCGGGGAACTGTAAGGGGGAAGGGGAATTTCATTCTTCCTGTGCCAGGCTGGGCCTTCTCCAAAGGCAAGAGGCACCTATGAAGGGGAGAGGGAAGGGGCATTAATTTCTCTAGACTCACTTGACAGGGAAGTGCAGAGGCAGGCTCCCAGTGTCTTTTCAACAGTTATGTGACCATAGATCTATTGCAAATTTGAGGATAAAGTAAATTATAAAGCCACTCATGAATTGAATACCCCTCATGTGCTGAGAAACACATCTTGGTAGGATAGTACATTGTAGAGTAGGGAATGTTTTCTCCTGTGGTCATAGGATGAGGTGAGAGGTGCAGATACTTTCTGCAGTCCACACACGCGTGCGCGCGCGCGCGCGTGCGCGCGCGCACACACACACACACACACACACCACACACACACACACAGAGAAAGAGAGAGAGAGAGAGAGAGAGAGAGAGAGAGAGAGAGAGAGAGAGAGAGAGAGAGAGATTAGAAAGTACCAAGTGCTTGTATACATAGACAAATAAAAGTTCTGAATCTACAGTATGATTTCTACTACAGGACTGTCTCATTTGCAGATTTCAGCCATTTCAAATTGCCTATTGCCTGTAACTTAATCATCTCATTTTACAGAAGAAGAAACTGAGCTGTGAATAGCAAGCTAACTCACCTTACATTGTGCCAGGCATTTGTTTTCCTTCTGTTACTTGTTTTCTTGGAACAGTTGCTAGTTTCATTTTTTTCTTTTTCTTTTTTTCTTCTTCTTCTTTTTTTTTTTTTAAAGGAGATAATCCAGCATGCGTTCCAGGCGCTGAGCTGAGCCACCATGTACAGAGTGACTGCTGTCGATGTAATATTCAAAACAGCTGGCTTCAATAAAATCACCACGTTCATTGCTTACTTCCAAATCTAGTCTCCATTTACTCAGAGTATTCCAAAGCAACTGACAACTGAATACCTTGGTTCTGGCTCAGCACTGTATTATATTTTGGTAATTTGCCAATTGGCTTTCCCCAGCTTCAGAATTTGCAAATGCTTTCTTCCCTTAGTCCTTAGGAATTGTTCTCTAAACTCTTGCCATCTGGGAAACAGCAACAGCCCATCACTATTAGTAAAACATCCGTCACTATTTAATTTCCATTCTGGTATTGTCCTCAGGGGTCCAGGCACATTCAGTTCTAGGACTGAGTTCATTTTCCCTCTTGCCATGGTGCCTGTAACTTATCTTACTTTTTACTTTTCTCTGCAATACAGCCTAAAGCACCTGACTTTGGTGGGTTTATGAGCAAAGCACTGAGAGCAATTAACATTTGAGTGAAAGCTACCTGTGGATTCCCCTATTTAACAGCTGTTAAATGAAATTACTTGTCTGCTCCAAACTCCAGGCTGGTGGTTTGTGTATACACAGGTGGGAATTACAATGCACATGTACAAAGCAGGGATTAAATGGATTGGATAGCATAAATCAAATTGCAATTTTGAAATCCAAGCAGTAATCCCAATGGGTGCAAAAGAAAAGCCTACAGAGATGGATCAATATGTAGTACATCAGGAATGTTCAAGGATAATCCAGTGTTTAATGGTCACAGATCTATTTTCCAAGCCTCGAATTGGCGGATATCATATCCATCATCTAAATTTAAAAGGACAAAGCATCAGTAGCTGGTATCCCCGTGAGTTATTATGAATTCTCACATTTCACATTTTGCCTTTCAGTTGCATGAGCTCCTGGATGTGGATTGTCAAATAGTTCCAATTTGGCGAAAACATGAATATTATTAAGTACACACAGAGATTTAATGTTTGATGTTCTTCTTTATGGTTCCACGAGATAGCACAGTATATTCTATCTTAAAACGGATCAAAGTGAACCTAAAATTATGATGCTAGTGAAAGCTTTTATAATGAACTCCCCCCCAAATTGGTAATGACTCATTAAATATAAGCAATTTAAAAACGGGTCATCACATCACAAAGTGGATAGTGGTGATTCTTATTTGCGAAGCCTGATTATATTATTCTGAGTTATAAACATTATCAGAACACTTGACATATTTGTCCACTAATGTGTGAACACCTCTGAAACATTAGGAGAATTGAATTATCTGGAGACAATGCCATATAAATGGATCATACATTAACTAAGATATTTAGCATACTTTCGTTCCCTACTAATTGCCATAGTATATTTTATCTTTTAATCTGTGCAATAATCCAAGAGCAATGCTCTTGTAAAGCTCCTGCACCAGAGTAGAGTTTAAAGCTCTGAAACATTATGTAGCATATAAGCCATGAGGGTAGCTTACCCAGTCGTCTGACACGTGAGCTTTAGTTTTCAACTTCTTTCTTCTCCTCTGTGATTTATTCTTTTTTCCTGATAGAGAAATCTTTTTCTTTTTTTTTTATCGCCATCTTACTTATTTAATTTAATGTCTAGTACAATTTGAGATGCAAAAGAAAAGATACGCTGTAACTGAGAAAATGCTTGGTTTACATATAGACCTATAGGATTCTACCATCTCTCAGTTCCCCCTGCTGGTAAGGAGGAAGTTTTAGGCCAACACTTTGAAGGAACTCAGCCACTCAGGATGGCTACTTGGATCATACCCCAGGTTTAGGTGGTCCTGTTGTGGGTCAAGAAACTTCATTGTTTTAGTCAGATATGCTGGCCAGAGGACAGAGAACATTCCAGAGATATAAGAGCTTTACTCACGGGTGGTTAGGAGATTCTGGTCCTCAGTTGAGTGACAGGGCTGGGCTTCTGTGACTTTCTCATGTCAAATGTTAGTGTTGGGGTTACAGTTTCAGAGAAATCTTTTTCAAGAGCTAGAAGAGAATTGAAAATAGGTATACAGACTCTAATAATAGTTTAGTTGCTATATTTTGCAGTGTCATGTCAGCTGTCTATTCAAATATTGGTAAGAGTTGTGATGAATTTGTCCCAGTAGACAGTCCTGCCTCATTCAGGTCTCTGTTGGGGGGGGTGGGGTGGGGGGGTTACATCTCTACCAATTACTTTTAATTGCTCTGTTTTAACAGCAATAGCCATGCTCAAGTCTTCAGCAACTGGAGGTCAACATCCTTTGGAAAAATGTCTTTTTATATTGTTTTTCTTATTATTTTCAAACAGTTCCTGTCCTCATCTATACCATGCAAGTCAATAGCACAAGCTTCATTTATCATGATGCACATTGTAGAGACACTTGGTATTATATTCACCATGAATATGTCTATTTACTTCCTTTTTACAGTGCCTTTAAAACAATCAAGTAACAATGCATTGTTATTTGTGCATAGAGAAATATTGATGCATTTATATTACATTTACTAATATTTAAATTGTAGTTAAAAGATTTTTTATAGTTATTTATTAGTGTGGAAACTTATTTTTCTTTATACTGACATGAAAATAAATAAATAAGATATAGATGGTAGAGCTTTCATTTAATTTAAGCCATGATTTTATACACAAAGGAAATACACAGTCTAGCTATGTAACCAGAATGTACTATACATATGATTAGATTTCTAGAAGGTTTCTTGCAGTGACATTAGAGTAATGTTTCCCTCATACTGTGATTATTTAGAACAGCTTTATTTCTGTCATATTTAGCCTTTCATTTAACCAACAGTTAATGGATAATTAATAATAAATGTAAAAGACATTAGATATTTATTTAAAATGAAAAAAATCCCATTAAAATGTAAAATCATAAAATTGGGTGTGAAGGAATAACACATTAAATTAAGTAATTAGCAATGTGCTGTTGTGTATTAATTTCTGCAGCAACTAACCAGGCGCTGAATAATTTAAAGTCTAAATAACACCACATACTTTCTTTAGACAGAGGCTGAGAATTTTTTCTGTTGGATGTCTGCCAATGGTGTTCGCTGTCAGAAAAAGGCAAAAGAAATTGATGAGATAGACTTCTGCAGTTTAACATATTTGACAAGAGAAGTAAAAGAAAACCACCCCACTTCTAACACTGCAGGAAGCCCATCAAATTCTTGTAATAATTTCCAGAACAAGTAGTGTGACCCAGCTGAATTTTTAATTAAATATGAATGTGTTTTAGTGTTGCATGTGCGTGCAGTGATTTTGAGATCCTAACATACAAGGATGTGAATTAATGTAATTTAATACTCATTTGAGAAATGAGGAATGTGTATTATTGGTTCCATTCTACAGAATAGGAAACTGAGGCACAGAGATAGGCTAAGCTTTTCACATAATAGCATGATAGGAAATGGGTGGTAGATTTTAGAGAGTTTATCTGTTTGTTTGAGATGAAAATATTATCCAAATATTTTGGGGAAATCAAAAAGAAGAGGAATATTGAAGGATTCTCACTGGTGGGAAGAGTGGTGGTGGCTCAGTACCCATTGCATTTCTGCTATTCTGAGACTCCACAATGAGAAGGATGGGATGATTTGAGTGTTTATCTAGATTACCACAGAAAGATATGGGGTGAGCCTCAGGGAGTGTCCAGTGCTCTTAAGGGAACAGACTACTCACATTCTTATGCTTCATCTCACAGTCACACAGCTGACTTGTGGGAAAACTTTGATTTCTTCTCAGTAAATTATGGTTCTAAGATTAATCTTACACCTGACCTTTGGTGTCTTTTCTGTATTCCAAATATAGGTCCATGACTTATGTCATATGGCTTTGCAGTTACAACTTCTCAAAAGGTAGAAGGTGGTTTTCCATCTCTTCCATGTATTCTGTCATCATGTTGACCAGCTGAAAGTGACCTGAATAGTCCCAGCTTGAGAGGTTTCTGGTGTTGTCCCTATATCTCAGTGTTAACATGAATAGGAAGAATATAAGATATATTTGTCTTAGAAGAATGGAAGACATGTGACACTCACCTAATCCTACCCCACTGGCTGGAGGTCAACATACTGAGATCCATTGATGTGATTACATAAAACTCTGAGAGATAGATGCTCAAAGTTGTCTTACACAGTTAAATCCAACCTAAGGAATGGTGCTAGCCATATTCAAGGTAGGTCTTTCTACCAATTAGCCTAATCTAGAAATATTGCCCAGGCAATTTTAGATCATGCTATGTTGACAGTCAATATTAACCATCACCAAGTCCAAGGGTCATTAATACATTACTGATTACTATATTTGGGCACTTGGTTCAGATTGGTTTCACCCTTTATATCTTATATTCTTTTCTGTCCCATGACTTCATCCTGAGTGTCTAATGATATTTAGTCAGAATATGTCCTTAGCCTCTTCTGTTCAGTGACAAGTTCTCAGATTTTGCTTTGGAACCTTCGTGCTTTTGAGAATTAATGATTGGGCAATTTTTTGAATGTTCTCTGTTAGAATGGTTAATGTTTCTCAAGGTTATATAGATACTACAGGCATTGAGCAGGAAGACTACAGTTAAGAATGCCATTATCATCTGAGTAGAACATGAGGATCCTGACAAAACTATTCTCCTGATGATACCTACATTGCTTATCTGGGAGTGTTGGTCAGCATTCTCAGACTTACTTTTCACATTGTGTTTTTGAGAAGATATCAGCTTTTACATGCTTTGTATTTTATCAAAATGTATGCATGCTTTTTCAGTTTTTTCAGAAAAAATACTGTAGGCAGCTGATGCCTAAAAGATGACTCCGGTTTCCACAACACCACTGTGCAGGTGCTAGCCCGAATCTGGCGCCAACCCCTCCCGAGAGGGTGCATGCAAATTAAGGTGCCAGCAGATTGATCAATCCCAGGAGGACACAAAGCTTTCCCCTGTGACTGGGTGTATATAAGGAGTCCTCCCTGGGTGCCTGGGGTTCCCATAGCAGCATCGAGGTTTTCCTGCAATAAAGCTGTTGAGAAGAATTCGACCTTGTTGTGTCTTCCTTGCCGGACGAGGTCGGCGCGACATTTTGGTGGCCCATACAGGGACCTGAGGGTCTCGTGGATTCAGAACTCTTCAGCTGAGGAACGGTGGTACAGGTAAGTCTCCCGAATTGATTATTGGTTAAAAGGGGGGATATGTTTTTCTCACCCGTGGTCCCAGTGTGGGTAGCTCTTATCCTTGTTGTTTTGTTTTTTGTAATTTCTGGTCTCTGCTTTTGTTTGATAGAAGCAGTTAAGGCAGGTCAGAGAATTCTTACAGAACAAGAAAGTATGTCAGAGAAAGATAGGAAACACATAAGCAAAAGAAACGGGACGAAAAAGAGAGAGAAAAGGAGAAGGGAGAAAAGGCACATTCAAAAGGAAAAGGAAATAATGAGAAAGAAAAGGAAATAGCAGAAATATATCCCTCATTAAAAGACTTAACAATAAGTTCAGCAAGTTCTGACTCTAGTGACTCAGAGCTTGATAAAGATGAGGAAGTTGACCTAGAAGAAGAGGCAGCTCGGTATGAGAGGGATAGGTATGATCTGGATTGCCCATATAGAGCCAACCCAGTGAAAAAGGGAGTGTTGGGTAACAAAAGGTCAAAATATTATCCCATTGCTGTAGCTCAATTAGCAATTTTGGGCATTAAATCGTGTTTTCAACATTTTGGAGCACCCCCTCAGAAAATCATTACATCTTATAATGCTAATCAAATACAGATCCTAAGTTCTTTGATAGATGATTGGGCCCTATTGCGCTGTAGTTTTGATGGGGAATTAGATAATCATTATCCCAAAGATCTTTGCTATAATTTTTTAGTGAACATCCAGTGATTTTCCCCAAAGTCACAGCATCTAAACCCATATTGGGTGCATTGGATATTTATACAGATGTTTCTAAAACAGGTGTTGGTGCCTATGTAGTTAATTCTCAAAAACCCGTTCTTTTTCAATCCAATCCTGGCACCCCTCAACTTACTGAATGTAAAATTGTGTTGGAAGTATTCAAAGCTTTTAAGGAATCTTTTAATCTAGTCTCTGATTTGGCTTATGTAGTAAATGCAGTGCATGCATTAGAAATTGCAGGACCTATTAGACCCACCAGCCCTGTGTGCACCATCTTATTAGAGTTACAAAAATTGATTTGGAAAAGAAAACATAAATTCTTTATTCAACATATTTGAGCTCACTCTACCTTGCCAGGCCCTGTGGCTGAAAGAAATGCCTTAGTGGACGCTAGTACTCATATAGAATTTCTTTTCCATGCCACCCCACTAGAGCTTGCAAAAGATTTTCATCAATTGTATCATGTTCCTGCTGGCACACTTCCGCAGAAATTTGATATCTCTCAAGTCTCAGCACGAGATGTGGTGTTACAATGCCCACAGTGTGTACAATTTTAACACCTTCCTCATGTTGGTATTAACCCTCAAGGATTGATCCCTTTAAAACTGTGGCAAATGGATGTTACTCATATCTCAGCATTTGGAAAATTAAAATATGTTCATGTTTCAATTGACACCTGTTCAGGTGTCATTTTTGCCTCCCTCATGTCCAGTGAGAAATCCCGCAATGTGGTTGGCCATTGCCTAGAAGCCTAGGCAGCTTGGGGAAAGCCAGATAGTTTAAAAACTGATAATGACGCCGCATATACATCAAAATTATTCCAAACCTTTTGCAAAATAATGCAAGTTAGTCACTCTACTGGTCTTCCCTACAATCCACAGGGCCAAGGCATTGTGGAAAGAGCACATTGAACCTTAAAAGAACTCTTACAAAAACAAAAAGGGGGAATCGCCGATGGCTGGCCACCCAAAGAACAATTATCTTTAGCTCTCTTTACTTTAAAATTTTTAATTCTGGACGAACATGGTCGTTTGGCTGCAGATAGGCATGCCATGACCTCGCCTATCCTTAAACAGGATGTCAAATGGAAAGATGTCTTAACTGGAAAATGGTATGGCCCAGATCCTGTTATTTCGAGATCCAGGGGAGCTGTTTGTGTTTTTCCACAGGGTCGAGAACACCCGATTTGGGTACCAGAGAGGCTGGCACGAAATTTGCTCCCCCTGACAGAGATATAGATTGTAATAGTTCCGGAAGGACATGTCTTTTAGCAGAGTGTTGGCAGGGTATACTGCTGTGGTTGTGAAACTTCCCACCTTTGTGCCTATAGTAGATTTTGAAATGTTTGCCACCTATGCCCATTGGTGCTACTCACTGAGTGGTCCAATTTGAACCTCTTTTCCTCAAATCTTTGCTTCTGTATGAGAATGAGTTCATTCATCAAGAAATTAGGATAGAGATGGTCAATATTGTCCACAACATAATTACACCTGGGACATCTATTATTGTCCTCCAAACTCTGATGAATACACTTGTAGCAAAATCTGTGGCCACATTTCGTCATGTATGCCTCCTCAATCATATCAAAGCAGGTGGGACTTTCTCTTATTTCTCCTTGCAACCTTGAGGAGTTCCATAGGAATAGACTTAGTTCAAGAACAGGTTAAAGAATTGTATAAAGTTGTACAAGCTAATTTCTCTCAGTCTCTTGAACAGAGTCGGCTCTTATCTGAGTACCTTAAAGGAAATTGTTCGGCTAAAGTGGAGCAGTTGTCCAGAAAGCTGCTCCTCCAGATTGCCAAACTCAATAGAATTCGACTAGACCCTGTCACCTTGGGGGACTTCACCTCCTGGATAACCAATGCCTTCTCATTCTTTAAGGAATGGGCAGGAATGTTGGCCTGGGGGGCAGTGGTCCTCCTGGGTTGTGTCTTTTGTATCTGGCTATTGTGTTGAATCAAACGAGAGCATGCTCAGTATAAGGCAGTGGTGTACCAAGCATTGATGGAGATTAAAGATGGCGCATCTCCCAATGTTTAGCTGGCCTCTTTAAAAAATTAAGAGTTTGCCCTAGGTCGTTTGGCAGTTGTAGTCACACAGATCCACGGTATCCAGTGACGGGCAACTTTCCTTATGCACAGACCAACCTAAGACATGGGGCCTGGAGGCGATAGGGTAACCCTATGACTGGTAAGGCTGTGACATGAAAGGATAGACCTAAGACAGGAGCTGTGGCCGATGGACAGACTTGCCCAGACCTAGTCCAGCATCATATTATTAAACAAAAAAGGGGGAGATGTAGGCAGCTGACGCCTAAAAGATGGCGCCGGTTTCCAGTACACCGTGGCCGTAAACAACACCACTGCGCAGGTGCTAGCCCGAATCTGGCGCCAACCCCTCCTGAGCGGGTGCATGCAAATTAAGGTGCTGGCAGACTGACCAATCCCAGGAGGACACAAAGCTTTCCCTGTCCTGGGGTGTATATAAGGAGTCCTCCCCCCGCCCCGGGGTTCCCATAGCAGCATCAAGGCGTTCCTGCAATAAAGCTGTTGAGGAGAATTCGACCATGTTGTGTCTTCCTTGCCGGACGAGGTGGGCTCGACAAAATACATATTAACTGAATCTGTAAAACTTCAAAGAAACCTTTTCATTTCCATCATTCTTACTCCCTGGAGCAAATACTTTTGACAATAACTTATTTATGTAAGAGCCAGCCAACCACTTATTGACTATCTATCTCTACAACTTTTAAAATTTGTATGCTTTGTAAACTCTGTGCTAGACTTCTTTTTTTGTGCTTTATTTGAATATTTATTTTTACAGTTTCATATAATAAAATTTGGTTATATTCCTTCCATTTCCTGGAAAACTACCTTTAATTTTTATGTTTCCTTAATTCATAAATTTTCAATGGAATTATTTCTGTATTTTTGAGATTTCGATATGATCAGACATGAAATTTCAAGACATATAATCATAGGTAATCCTCCTTTCTCCTTTTTTGTCTTCTCCTATGTCCTAGTATTAGAAATTTCTCTCAAATTTATGAAATTTTTGTTTTTCCTTCTTTTTGATAACTTAAGAAGTCTAGTTAGTGCTGCCAGTACACGTGTGGCATGTGACCCTCCATGGGAGCATAGAAAACCTACAGATGGCATTCTATCCTCAAAATAGAATGCTTCTCCATCATCCCTGACTGTTATCTGTTGTCAGCTCTCTTCAGTAAGGAGTGGGGCCTGGAGACAACCTACTCCATCTATCCAAGAATTTTTGCTGGGTTTATGTTATGCAGATAACCACAGCTACTATAACTTGACTGTATTGTCCATATCCTCTCTGGAAGGTGATTTCCCAATACTCTTCTTTCTGTATTCTTTACCATGTGTGTGATATTCCCAGAGCCTTGGGATAGCAGGGTTAACATGGATGTCCTGCTTAGGAATGAGCACTCATTCCCCTATTCTCAGCATTGGCACTGGTTTTCTTCCCATTGGCTGCTATTGGCTGCATTAAGAATGAAAGCAGTTCAGGTCCATAAGCACAAGCACAAACATAGATATTTGGAAAGGAATTCGGCAACGTGGTGATTTAGCAAAATAACAACAGCAAGTTTCATCCTAAAACCCATGATCTCTCCATGACTTTTGACCATAATTATATTTTAAGGCATTCTATTTCCTCTTGTAGAGCAGGCCTCTAATCTAAAAATAGAGTGGTTAGCTATGTCTTAACAGTTGTGCCACTACTATTTCAGTGGGCACATTTTGTCTGGCATGTTGGAATTGCACCATACAAGACCAGGGCTGAGTAAGTACATCAATGAATTATTCTCTCCCAGCAGTGTGTGCAGCACATTTATCACTGTGGAAGATAAACATCAAGGAAGAAGTTCACAGTCAGTTTGAGATTGGTTTCTCTTTGACCTGTAGCTGAAGTATGTGGTATCATCAGTCTTACCATGTAGGTATTGTGGGAAACAAAGGACAATATTAGAGACCCTGGCCAATATCCAGTGCCTTTTATTTAATAACCCATGCAATCTGGGATTAATGTTGTTCATACACCCATGGTAATTTTACTTGACCTCCGTTCTTCTTAAAAGCTGCATTTTAAAATTAACTTTCTAAGTAGTGTGTTTCCTTAAGGCTTTTTCATAGATTCTTTTTTTTTTTTTTTCCACTGTGGCATGACCCCAGCCAGTTCTGAGGCTGAGGGCAAGTTTAATTTTTCCTGTCGGCATTAATATCATCATATCATTTATATTTTATATAAAATTTATATTTTATATCATACAAAGACTATGATCAGTCTTTATGACATAAAATAGTCAAGGAATAAACAAAGCATGAATAAAATAGTCAAGGAACAAGCAGGGCAAAATCAAGGCAATAAACATAGTCCCGTGGTCACTATGTTCAGGGGTTTATCAGGATGATCCAGATAAAAGGAATGCAATACATTCCTTGACTGTAATTGCCTCGAGCCTACTTTATTGTCCTAGCCTGATAGCTATTTCCTTCCGAATTCCTAGAAGTGGCTGGAAAAGCTCTCCATATCTCCCCACTTTTTATTTTATAAACAAAACTGCACATATCTTAGGTTCTTCTGACAAGAATGCCCTCCTTACCTGTCATGAAATATGCATTATCAAAAACAATGCACTTCTGTCTTAGGTTGGTAAGGTACTGTGCAGAACTTACCCGTCTCTGACTGCTAGCCTGTTAAATTCATAACTCTGTCTGAGAGTCCATTTTTAGTTTCAAGCCACGCATTTTGGCTGCCAAAATATTGATGTCGTTAAAGGCAAGTTTTATCACAATGGGCAGGAATAAGTATTCCCAGGACAAGAAGGGCTAGCATGATCAAACAATATATGCCATTCTTGAAGCTTGACCAAGATGGAAATACTTGACCTCAGGCCACGGATAATTTTATTAGCAGTATGTGCAGCATCAATGCTCAGTGGAGCGGCATTCCTTAAACTCATAAGCTTGTTATACAAAGTTAAATTTCCAGAGAGGTGTTAGAATTATGCCAAATAACCTGCATGTGTCTTTGAACTTTCTCCCAATTATAGTGACTATCATTGGAACTTTTAGAAGTAACACAAATCCATTGGTATTTGGCATGACACTTGAGATGGTTCCTTATTGGAAGAAGGTTCAGAGCTTTTAATAGATTCTTCATTTTGGTTAACCCAGTCACTATTTTCTTTTCTTTCCGTTCATTAGACCCATTTCTGCCGCGTGTGTGTGTGTGTGTGTGTGTGTGTGTGTGTGTGTGTACTCTCAATAGCCTCCCCTTTTCATTCCATATATATTCTATTCTACTTCCAATTTTTAACTTAAACTTTAAGCTAGTAGGCTTTTATATAGCTCATAATATCCTCCTCCTCTAGATTTTCTTCCATCCCCATAATCTTCACTGTGTACGCATTTCTTGCCCTACTACTACCCTTGCAATTTATATATGTTACCATATATACATACAGGGTGATATATATATGTATATGTACGTGTGTGAGTGTATGTGTATGCATGTATGTATGTATGTATGTATGATTGTCCTAATTTTTATCTTAATAGGTATAGCAGAGTTTGTTTATCCATTCACAAACTGATGACTACTTGAATTGTCTTCACATTGAGCTATTATGAATAATGTTTTATGAGCAATGATTTATAAGTCCTGATAAGGGTAGCTTTCATTTCTTGTGTATAATTAACTTAGTAAATTATTAGTAGGTCATGCTTAAGTTTTTAAGGATCTAACAAATTGTGTTCCAAACAATATCTTCCATTATACGTTCTCATTACTAAATCCAAATCCTTGCTTTTATAAGTTTTGTTATCTGCTTTCTGTTTATAGGAATTCAAAAGATATGAGTTTTTATTTTATTATAATTTTAATGTGCATTTGCCAAAAGATTAATAATATTGAAAAACCCTTATTTATTTTGAGGCAATTTATTTTTAAGACATTTAACTAAATAATTTCCCCTATTTTTATTAATTTTCTTAGTATTAGTTTTTATTATATTCTACTTGGACAGACTTTATATTTTTAAAATATCTTCTCTCAGTTTTTGTTATGTCTTTTCACTTTTTTGTTCTGTTAGAAATATAGAAGGTTTTAAAATTTATTTTGATTGGAAATATGATTTTCAGTGGATTATCTTTTCATTTAAGCAATCTTCGACAAAATCATAAAGGCTGTTTCTTGCATTTGTTTCTGAAATTTTTACAGTTAATTTTTATTCACAAAAGAGATAAGGACTAACTAATTATCCTTTTTGTAGAAATATATTCAAAATTTATATCACTTGTGAAAAATGCCATGTTATCCTGCTGAAAGCAAATCTACCTTGATTATAAGTGTTTCCTTATGAATGTCTGATTCAGTTACCATGACTTTTAAGTCTGCTGTTATATCACTACCACGGTGTTAATTTCTGTAGCCCTATTACTTACTATAATTACTATTTTGAAATGAGGAAAGTCTTCTTGTTTAATGATCTGTATTTTTTGTGAATACACTGTCTCTGTCTTCAGGTCCCATTACAGATGGTTGTGAGCCACCAGGTGGTTGCTGGGATTTGAACTCAGGACCTATGAAAGAGCAGTCAGTGCTCTTAACCACTGAGGTAGCTCTCCATTATGATCTGCATTGTCTATGACAATAATAGTGGGTGTGGAAAGTTTATTTGTGTCAACTCTGAGACATTAAGATTTCATTCTCTTCTGCTCAGTATTTTTCTTCTACAAGAATCTCTTTGTAGGGTGCCTATTAATTCTTTTTCCTCATCATAGTTAGAAATGATGACATTGAGTCAAGACTTGTGGACTTTGGATTTTATTGGAAGGTAATGTTTCAGCTACAGCCTCTGAGTTCTTCCCAATATTTTCCAACTAGGAAGCAGAGAATACTCAGGTCCGAGTAACAATCATATTTTCTAGACAAGTTTGAAATGGACATTGGAAGAAATGCAATGTTACTAATTGAAAAGTGAAAAGTATAATTCAGGTTTTCTTTTTGCTTCAAAAATTTAGTTAATGTAAATGTTGTTGGGAGACCAAGTTGGTGATCATGACCTTTACTGCCATCAAAAGTCTTAATGGTGTCTGTATTGGCTAGTTTTGTGTCAACTTGACACAGCTGGAGTTATCACAGAGAAAGGAGCTTCAGTTGAGGATATGCCTCCATGAGAGCCAACTTTTTTGTTTTTTTGTTTTCTGATACAGGGTTTCTCTGTATAGCTCTGGCTGTCCTGAAGCTCACTTTGTAGACCAGGCTGGCCTTGAACTCAGAAATCCGCCTGCCTCTGCCTCCCGAGTGCTGAGATTAAAGGTGTGCGCCACCATGCCCAGCGAGAGCCAACTTTAAGGCATTTTCTCAATTAGTGATCAAGGGGGAAAGGCCCCTTGTGGGTGGTACCATCTCTGGGTTGGTAGTATTGGTTCTATAAGAGAGCAGGCTGAGCAATCCAGGGGAAGCAAGCCAGTAAAGAACATCCCTCCATGGCCTCTGCATCAGGTCCTGCTTCCTGACCTGTTTGAGTTCCAGTCCTGAGTTCCTTGGTGATGAACAGCAGTATGGAAGTGTAAGCCAAATAAACCCTTTCCTCCCCAACTTGCTTCTTGGTCATGATGTGCAGAAATAGAAACCCTGACTAAGACAAATTGGTACCAGCATAGTGGGCATTCTTGTGACAACCTGACCATGTTTTGGGGAGGTCTGTGGAAGGACTGTGGAACTTTGGGCTAGAAGATCCATTCGGTGTTAAGAACTCTGTCGGATGTTGTGTAGGAGCTTGGAAGATAATGTGTGCTGAAAATGGAGGCCTGGTTTGTGAAATTTTAGAGGGAAGATTAAAGACTCTTTTCAGGGCCATTGCTATTTTGAATATGAAGATTCTGTGGTTCTGGTGAGCAGGGGCTGAAGAATCAGCTGAGATTAACATGATACCAGAACTACTAAAGCAAAAGCTTTGCATTACTGGGACTATTGATGCTGGTTAGCTTGAGCTAAGAAATTAGCGGTGACTAAGAAGAAACCAGCATCATTGAGGTGACATCTTCTGGGAAGTGTTTTCTAAGAGCACAGAGGCTGCATTCCAGAGATAGCCAAGGTTGTACCTTGTGCTGTGGCTAGACTTGGTAATGTGTAAGAGTTATCCAGGTGGTACTGATTTTGAAGGTATGAAGGGGTCATGCTGAGCAGCTGAGGCTCGGCACTGTGGGAGACCATGGAAGGCCATTGGTGAAGGTGCAGCCTCAGTTGCAATTGATGGACCAGGTCTGATAAATCATTTTATCCAGAATGCCCCCATCCCTGCTGTGATGGCGAATCTTGATTGTCAACTTAACTGTCGCTGAATTCAGTTACTATCCTAGCTTCTGTGCACTCATCTGGGGGATTTCTCCTCCCCAACCCCTGACTTGGGAGCTTTCCATCTTTTATTTATTTATTTTATTGGATATTTTGTTTATGTATATTTAAAATGTTATCTCCTTTCCTGGTCTCTCCTCTAGAAACCCTCTATTCCATCCTCACTCTTCCTACTTCTATGAGGGTGCTTACCCACCCACTCCTGCCTCCCCTGACACTGGGGCATGGAGCCTTCCCAGGACTAAGGATGTCTCCTCTTATTGATGTCCAACAAGGCCCTCCTATGTTACTTATGAGGCTAGAGCCATGGGTCTCTCCATGTGTAGTCTTTGGTTGGTGGTTTAGTCCCTGGAGTTCTGGGGAGTCTGCTTGGTTGATAGTGTTGTTCTTCCTATGGGTTGCAAATACCTTCAGCTCCTTCTCTTTCTAACTCCTCCATTGGGGACCTCATGCTCAGTCCAATGGTTCACTGCAATCATCCACTTCTGTATTTGTCAAGCTCTGGCAGATCCTCTCAGGAGACAGCTATATCAGGCTCCTGTCAACAAGCAGATCTTGGCTTCCACAATAGTATCAGAGTTTCTCTGGAGAATTTCTTAATCAGATCACTTGATGCAGGAAGATTCACCCTCAGTCTTGGCTACATCTTTTGGTGGCAACATGCATAAATGGGCATAGAAAAAGGAAATTTTGCTTTCTAACTGCCCTCTGTCATTCTCACTTTCAAGGTCATAAAGTCAACATTCCTTCTCTAATATTAGAGCCTCAAGTGAGTGACAGACCCTCTCCAATAAGACAATTTTCCACAACTGGTAACATAGCATTAAATTATATGAGCTTATGCAGGACATTATCATTCTAATCACCATGTGATGTGTGTGTGTGTGTGTGTGTGTGTGTGAGTGCACGCTCTTTATGTATGAATATATATGACATATACATATATATATATTCATATGCTAAATATATTAACACACACACAAAATCAGTTCTGCTCCTTTAGAGAAACTTGATTAATATACCTAATATCTGATCATGTTTGATATCTAGTCTGGTTTATCTTGGTGATGTCTGATCATCTGGCCTTCTGTTCAACAAGAGTTCTGCTAATTTTTTTTTTCTATCTTTCCCTTTACTTTGGTGCTTGCTCTTAGCAGACTTCATCCTTTTTGTCCTTCCTGCCCCTTAACAGTAATACTAATTAAGAATTAAACCTCTTAGAAATGCTTTCATTGTGTCCCATAGGTATGTCCCATTCGGTATGTTGTGGCTTCATTTTCATTAAACTCTAAAAAGTCTTTAATTTCTTTCTTTATTCCTTCCTTGACCAAGGTATCATTGAGAAGAGTGTTTTTCCGTTTCCATGTGAATGTTGGCTTTCCATTATTTATGTTGTTATTGAAGATCAGCCTTAGGCCATGGTGGTCTGATAGGATGCATGGAACAATTTCAATATTTTTGTATCTGTTGAGGCCTGTTTTGTGACCAATTATATGGTCAGTTTTGGAGAAGGTCCTTTGAGGCACTGAGAAGAAGGTATATCCTGTTGTTTTAGGATAAAATGCTCTGTAGGTATCTGTCAGATCCATTTGTTTCATAAATTCTGTTAGTTTCACTGTATCCCTGTTTAGTTTCTGTTTCCACGATCTGTCCATTGATGAAAGTGGTGTGTTGAAGTCTCCCACTATTATTGTGTGAGGTGCAATGTGTGCTTTGAGCTTTACTAAAGTGTCTTTAATGAATGTGGCTGCCCTTGCATTTGGAGCATAGACATTCAGATGATATGATAGTATATATAAGTGACCCTAAAAATTCCACCAGAGAACTCCTAAACCTGATAAACAGCTTCGGTGAAGTAGCTGGATATAAAATTAACTCAAACAAGTCAATGGCCTTTCTCTACACAAAGAATAAACAGGCTTAGAAAAAAATTAGGGAAACAACACCCTTCTCAATAGTCACAAATAATATAAAATATCTTGGCGTGACTCTAACTAAGGAAGTGAAAGATTTGTATGATAAAAACTTCAAGTCTCAGCCGGGCGTGGTGGCGCACGCCTTTAATCCCAGCACTCAGGAGGCAGAGGCAGGCGGATTTCTGAGTTCGAGGCCAGCCTGGTCTACAAAGTGAGCTCCAGGACAGCCAGAGCTATAAAGAGAAACCCTGTCTCGAAAAACCAAAAAAAAAAAAAAAAAAACAAAAAACAAAAAAAACAAAAAACTTCAAGTCTCTGAAGAAAGGAATTAAAGAAGATCTCAGAAGATGGAAATATCTCCCATGCTCATGGATTGGCAGGATCAACATTGTAAAAATGGCTATCTTGACAAAAGCAATCTACAGATTCAATGCAATTCCCATCAAAATTCCAACTCAATTCTTCAACGAATTAGAAAGAGCAATCTGCAAATTAATCTGGAATAACAAAAAACCTAGGATAGCAAAAACTCTTCTCATGGATAAAAGAACCTCTGGTGGAATAACCATGCCTAACCTAAAGCTTTATTACAGAGCAATTGTGATAAAAACTCCATGGTACTTGTTTAGCAACAGACAAGTAGACCAATGGAATAGAATTGAAGATCCAGAAATGAACCCACACACCTATGGTCACTTGATCTTGACAAGGGAGCTAAAACCATCCAGTGGAAGAAAGACAGCATTTTCAACAAATGGTGCTGGCACAACTGGTTGTTATCATGTAGAAGAATGCGAATTGATCCATTCCTATGTCCTTGTACTAAGGTCAAATCTAAGTGGATCAAGGAACTTCACATAAAACCAGAGACATTGAAACTTATAGAGGAGAAAGTGGGGAAAAGCCTCGAAGATATGGGCACAGGGGAAAAATTCCTGAATAGAACAGCAATGGCTTGTGCTGTAAGATCGAGATGAGAATTGACAAATGGGACCTCATGAAACTGTAAAGCTTCTGTAAGGCAAAAGACACTGTCAATAACACAAAAAGGCCACCAACAGATTGGGAAAGGATCTTTACCTATCTTAAGTCAGATAGGGAACTAATATCCAATATATATAAAGAACTCAAGAGGGTGGACTCCAGAAAATCAAATAACCCCCTTAAAAGATGGGGCTCAGAAATAAACAAAGAATTCTCACCCGAGGAATACCGAATGACTGAGAAGCACCTGAAAAAATGTTCAACATCCTCAATCATCAGGGAAATGCAAATCAAAACAACCCTGAGATTCTACCTCATACCAGTCAGAATGGCTAAGATCAAAAATTCAGGTGACAGCAGATGCTGGCGAGGATGTGGAGAAAGAGGAACACTCCTCCATTGTTGGTGGGATTGCAAGCTTGTACAACCACTCTGGAAATCAGTCTGGTGGTTCCTCAGAAATTTGGACATAGTACTACTGGAGGATCCAGCAATACCACTTCTGGGCATATATCCAGATGATGTCCCAACTGGTAAGAAGGACACATGCTCCACTATGTTCATAGCGGCCTTATTTATAATAGCCAGAAGGTGGAAAGAACCCAGATGCCCCTCAACAGACGAATGGATACAAAAAATGTGGTACATTTACACAATGGAGTTCTACTCAGCTATTAAAAAGAATGAATTTATGAAATTCCTATGCAAATGGGTGGACCTGGAGAGCATCATCCTGAGTGAGGTAACACAATCACAAAAGAACTCAAATGATATGTACTCACTGATAAGTGGATATTACCCCAGAAACTTAGTATAGTGAGATATAAGGTACAATTTGCAAAACACATGAAACTGAAGAAGAATGAAGACCAAAGTGTGGACACTTTGCCCCTTCTTAGAATTGGAAACAATCACCCATGGAAGGAGTTACAGAGACAAAGGTTAGAGCTGAGACAAAAGAATGGACCATCTAGAGACTGTCATATCCAGGGATCCATCCCATAATCAGCCTCCAAACGCTGACACCATTGCATACACTAGCAAGACTTTGCTGATAGGATCCTGATATAGTTGTCTGTAGTGAGACTACACCCGGGCCTAGGAAACACATAAGTGGATGCTCACAGTCAGCTATTGGATGGATCACAGGGCCCCCAATGGAGGAGCTAGAGAAAATACCCAAGGAGCTAAAGGGATCTGCAACCCTATAGATGGAACAACATTCTGAACTAACCAGTACCCTGGAGCTCTTGACTCTAGCTGCATATGTATCAAAAGATGGCCTAGTCGGCCATCACTGGTAGGAGAGGCCCATTGGACAGGCAAACTTTATATGCCCCAGTACAGGGGAATGCCAGGGCCAAAAAATGGGAATGGGTGGGTAGGGGAGTGGGTGGGGGTAGGGTGTGGGGGACTTTTGGGATAGCATTGGAAATGTAATTGAGGAAAATATGTTATAAAAAAAATTAAACCCTATATATATCCGCTACCAAAATGCCCAGTAGCAATGTAATTGTATTACTTAGATGGCCCTGAGTAAAACTGCTAACACAGTGTAACAAAAAAAGTCAGCTATTTTTTTATTGGATATTTTATTTGTTTACATTTCAAATGTTATCCCCTTTCCCAGTTTTCACTCTGCAAACTGCCTATCCCATTTCCCCTTACACTGCTCCAAAGAGGGTGCTCCCCTACCCACTCACCCACTCCTGCCTTACAGCCTTAGCGTTCCTCTACACTGGAACATCAAGCCTTCACAGGACCAAGGGCCTCCACTCCCATTGATGCCAGATAAGGCCCCTTTAGCTCCTTCAGTCCTTCCCCTCGCTCTTCCATTGGGGCCCTGTGCTCAGTTCAATGGTTAGCTGTAAGCATCAATAACTGTATTGGTAAAGGTCTGACAGAGCCTCTCAGGAGACAGCTGTATCAGACTCCTGTCAGCAAGCACTTCTTGGCATAAGCAATAGTGTGTGGATTTGGTATCTGCATGTAGGATGGATTCCCAGGTAGGGCAGTCTCTGGATGGCCTTTTCTTTAGTCTCTGCTCTACTCTTTGTCCCTATATTTCCTTTCGACAGGGACAATTCTGGGTTAAAATTTTGGAGATAGGTGGGTGGCCCCATCCCTCAACCGGGGGCCATGCTTAACCTCTATATATAATCTTGACAGGTTCTTCCTCCCCTTTGTGGGGAATTTCAGCTAATGCCATCCCTGTGGGCTCCTAAGAGGCTCCCAAATAATTTTTAATACTCTTCAATAAAGACATTATTTTTTTCCCAGGAAAACAAGAGAGTCCCTTTGAATGAGTAGCATAATATTTTTCCAGTAATAATTTGTGATTTCTATTTATTATTAAAACCTTTTAATTTTACTTATAGCATGTTCATATGATGGGATGGGGGCAATGCATGTGTGTTCCACAGAATATATAAAGAGATAGGAGGACAATTTTATGGTATCACCTGTATGTGAATTTCAGGCCTTAATGCAATCTCTTCTCACACTGAGACATCTGGCTGCAACCTTATTTATTATTACTTAAAATTTTCCTACTTCGTTTGAACTGAATATTGATTTCTGAAACTTAAAACATCCTAGAGCTTTATATTTTCTCTATATTTACACAACCATCATTTCATTTTATATTTATTTTGGCAATCCTGTAAAATAATCAAAATGTCTTGTTACATTTCAACATAGAATCATGTAATTAGGTTGTAATAATTATGTTTTGAGATTAGGAAACCAACCAAAGGGTGATTGGCAGGGTCCACTGATCATAAACTAGCTCTAGATACATGCATCCAATTGGGGTATCATTTGTCCATGATAACTCACCTAGTTTACCATCCTGTTTTCTTTTGTCCTTGCCACCAAGGTATGTACACAGAAAATTGGAGAGTATGTTTTGGTATCAGTCATTGTGGCAAGAAGCCCAGAATTTGTGGAAGGTAATAGTAGAGGTCACCTTACCTGGCAATCATGCACTGTAGCACTTTGGTCAGCTGGGCTAAGTCACCTTCATTTGTCATTCTCTGGGAGTGGGAGAGGAATTGCCTCATTAAATCACAGGCATGGTTTAAAACTTTTTGTCCTTAGAGGAAATTAACATTTGTTACATTGGAAGCCATCATGTACATGCTTTTATTTTCTAGTTCAGATCTTGGGTAGAGATTTGATTCTCAGTGTAATAAAATTTTACTTACACTTCTATGAATTTTAGTTTCAAGAAAGAAATATAGTATTTACTATAATGACTTATTAGTCATGCTCTGGAATGGTAGACTTATAGTATTAATATGAGGCTAAAAACCTCTAATGCTTTATAATATAGTTAGCAAAATACATTGCTCACTTATATATTGATGTATTTATAAGTAAGAGCACAGTATTATGGTCATATAGAAGGTTAGCATGTATATTCACGTTTAGTAAGTGTGTGGAAGGCTAGACTCCTTAGATTATAAGATTATGATGCTTGCACACTGGTAAAAACCACCTAACATCGATTTAAAAACACAGCTTCTATTGTTAAGTTTTGTAGACCTTGTACTAGCATACCTAGATATCATGTATTTTCTTAACTCATGGTAAATTTTAGGATTAGGTTAAAATTATAGCACCATTAAGTCAATTATGAAATATAAGATTATTTGTACCCAGATTCACATATTGAAATTGTAGCCCCAATGCAATGTATCAAAAGGTGAGACCTGTGGAGTAACTCTGTCATAGGGTGGAGACTTCAAAATTTGGCCAATACCCTTTAACCTTTTATTCTGTTTGATTTTATATTTGTATGTGTAGTATATATTTGTGTGACACATGAACATGAGTCACATGCATCCCATAATACACTAAGCAGAGGCTATTATGTGTCTGTCTCTACTGCTTTCTACCATACAGTTGAGGTAATGTTTCTCCATAAAAACTTTTCTGCTAAGGCAGGGTGTTGAAGTAATATTTAATAAATTAGTCTTGGTGGAGAGTTCACAACCAGCCTCAAAGGTTCGTGTTCCTGAATGAAAGGCATGCACACACAGCCTTTATATTTTAATATTCCCTCGGCAACACAATAGCTTGATCACTGCCTATCCTCCACTACCTCCTGCCTATAATTCCAAGTTTCTACTTACTAAATTCTGTGTTCTTTTTTGACTGTTCTGGAGCAAGAGGACTGCCCAACTAGGCTTCACTCAGGACTGCACTCTCCTGGATCCTTTTTTAAAAATTATTATTATTATTTTCTTTATATAGATTTAAAATGCTATCCTGAAAGTGCCCTATACCCTCCCCCCACCCTGCTCCCCTACAGACTCACTCCTGCCTCTTGGCCCTGGCATTCCCCTGTACTGGGGCATATAAAGTTTGCAATACCAAGGGGCCTCTCTTCCCAGTGATGGCCGACTAGGCCATCTTCTGCTACATATGCAGCTAGAGATACGAGCTCTGGGGGTACTGGTTAGTTCATATTGTTGTCCCACCTATTGGGTTGCAGACCCCTTCAGCTCCTTGGGTGCTATCTCTAGCTTCTCCATTGGGGGCCCTCTGTTCGATCTTATAGATGACTGTAGGCATCCACTTCTGTATTTGCCAGGCACTGGCATAGCCTAATATGAGACAGCTATAACAGGGTCCCTTCATCAAAATCTTTCTGGCATTGTACAATAGTGTCTGGGTTTGGTGGCTGATTATGGGATGGATCCCCGGGTGGGATAGTCTCTGGACAGTCCATCCTTTCATCTTAGCTCCAAACTTTGTCTCTGTAACTCCTTTAATGGGTATTTTGTTCCCTTTTCTAAGGAGGAAAGAATTATGCACCCATTGGTCTGCCCTCTTCTTGATTTTCTTGTGTTTTGCAAATTGTATCTTAGGTCCCGACTCCTTAACATGGTGGCTATGCCACTCTCTCCTGTACTTTTCTCAGGAATGGGTTCTCTCCTCTTCTCCACAATCTCCTGGCATGGTAGATTTCTTCCTTCCTCATCATCCCTAGCTTGGGAACCCCCACCTGTGGTTCTTCTCCCTACCTATTGGCTGCTCACATCCTTATTTACCAATTCAGTGTCAAGGTACCTCAGTGTCTTATGTGTGAATGTTTTTTGCAAATGATTTTGGGGACCCAAATTCATATTATAATTCAAGCAGCATGAGGCTAAAACCACTATGGAAGGATGGATATTCATATGGTGTATTCACCTGTCTTCATCTTGTAATGACAGAGTTATAGGAATGTTCTATGCCTGTCGTTTTTGTGATGTTTTTGCCGATTGAAACTCAGGTCCTCACACTTATACAACAAATAATATTACCTGACGAACCACTTCTCCAGACTTAACATGGCCCTTTAAGAAAAGTGGATGCTCCCTCTTACTTTGCTCTCATTATATGAGGATATAATATAAGATAGACATTTTCATAGGAAGAAGAGTCCTCATTGGACCTAGTATGTGCTTGACCTTGGATAATATAGCCTGAAAAATATGAGAAAGTATTTCCTATTATTTAATTAACTTCAGCACATTTAAATTAATTTCTGTTGTTCTTTTATTGTAGTGATCCCAATAGACAGAGGTAGGAGTCTAGGAAATAAAAAACAAAACACAATGAAAACTTTTATTAAATTCCAGGGGCATAATTACCTCATTCTAGACTGTGGTAGAGATATAAATATATTATAAGAAAATGAGCTTTCACATGAAAAGGAGAGGTTTGAAACTGAGTAGACAAGAGACAGTGTCATCTTATATTAAGAAAATTGTGCTTGACTAATTTTTATTTTCCCATTGAAAGGGGGTTTTATGTGGAAAGTCATATTTTCTCATAGGTCAATACTAACAGAGGAACAGAATATATGTTTAGTGAGTAGCCACACAAATATCTAAAATACGCATCTCAGCGTATCAAAAGAGGCAATGAGCATACAATGAGTCACATGAGGAACTGCAGAGAAGATATGAATATAAGAAGTACGTATTCCTTTTCCAGTGAGAATCTAGTAAAGTAAAGGAGATATGCAAACATGACAACACATTGACAACTCAGGGTAAGGAATTATAAATGCCATCAAATGGGCTACTTCAGCTTCAAGCAGATATAAAGACTTTGTAAGTCCTAGGTTTTTTTCTTCTTCTTTTTTTTCTTTTTAAAAAAACAACTGCATATAACTTCCAAGATAGTTGTGAAAGAAAACAATATAGGTGAAGCAGCTCACAAACCTCTGAGGATTGTACATCTTCAAGAGATGTTGGTGTTAGGAAGAAGGAAACTTGGAGTCTGCTCCTTTCAATGAATGAGTTTCTTCTTGATGAGTTGAACATGCTTTGTCTTTTTAAGTTCTTGAATTTTTATCACATGCACATTTCCTGACGTTTTCCTTGATGTTATAAAAAGGTAATAGCTTAGCAAAATTGGATTTACCTTCTCTTGGATCCAAATTTACCTTCTAAATAATTTGTTTTATAATTATAACCAATTTAATGAGTGACAGAGACAAAAATTAGTTGTGGTTTAAGAATGACATATACTATGTTAGACTTAACCCTATTTGGAGTCAGGCAAAGATTGTCAAAATTCTGACTTACATATTGGCTATGTTCACTAAGTCTCTCAGGCTGACCCTTCACATTCATTGAATGGACCCATGTACAAACACAGCTACATATCAAAAGATAGATCACAGTTGTTTCTGTATCAAGGTGGACCAAAGTCAGACTATCTTCCTGAGGATGATAGCCATGCCTATTGAGTGTCAATTTTTCTTATTATGCTTGGAGGAAGGAAAGTCATCTTACTCTTTAATCTCCTTTGAACTGGACTATTTTTAACTGTCCTCATCCTGAACAGAGATTTGGGTGGTCCTGTTCTCCCTTAGAGTGAGATGACATAGGCATCAGGGCAAACTCTATCCTTGACTGCAAAATTCTTTTTTTTTTTTTTTCAGGCTGCTTAACTCGTCTCTGTCAGTGCTTAAGATGTCATTAACTTGGTTAGTCAAATGGGACAGGAATTACTTATTACAAAAGACAATGATCATGTTTCTTTTGAGTCCCAGGGAAACCTGCCAAGACTGGTAAGATATATATTTTATAAAGAAAGAAAATCTTAACCCAAGAGGAAAGCTATTCTTGTTTTTGAATGTCTCTATTCTTCTCTTTACTGAAGAATCACTCTACTGAACTCTTAACATCTTGGCTGTCTTTTCTCATTTTTGTTTTTTATTGGCATCTATATCTATATTTAGGAATATATTTTCCCATATCTTTGAGGTATGATGATTAAAAGACTAGTACATAAATAAAGCTCCTTATATTGTATAGAATGTGAATTTAGACAAAGAAATGCATGAAGTCCTGGAATCCTATCCCTTAGAGGCAGGTGCACAATGTATGAGTAAGAAAATGTGACTGTGAGGAGGAGGATTATAGCAGGAACCACTACCTTTCTGACTTACTGGATGTTGCATCTGTATCTTGTAATGAATTCTTTTTAAAGAGATTGGTGCTCTTTACTTTAAAAAAATGTGATTGGCTGCAAAAACTGAGTTTAATATGAGTCTAGAATAACAAGTGAAATAAAATGTCATTTTATATATGTTTAAAATGAGTCTCACATGATGCTTCCAAGGGAAGAAACACAGCAAATGGCACAACTGTAAACAAATAACATGAAATACAGGAAAATCATCCACATCTCAGAATATGGCTCCTCTTTCATGAAGATTCCTGAGGTTTGTCATATAGCACCCAGTGTCTATATGTCTATATTTTCTATAGGTATGAGTTTGAGTTTGGGACTGTTTGTAAAAGGAGGCTCTCTTCTTTGGTCAGTGTGGTGGTTTAAATAAGAACAACCCCCATAGGCTCTAACATGTGAATGTTTAGTCACCAGACACTAGAACTATAAATGAAAAGATTAGGAGGTGTGGCCCTGTTGGATGTGTGACCTCATTGGAAGAAGTAAGTAACTGGAGATGAGCTTTGATGCTTCAAAAACCCATGCCAGGCCCAATCTCTCTATCTCTATTTCTTTGTCTCTATCTCTGTCTCTGTCTCTGTCTCTGTCTCTGTCTCTGTCTCTGTCTCTGTCTCTGTCTCTCTCCCTGTCTGTCGCTGTCTCTCCGCTCCCCCAACCCCCTACTCTCTGTCTCTATCTGTGGGAAAGCTGCTAATTAAGGTCTAAGTTTACCATTGACCAGGGGCTCTGCGTGTATTTAGCAGAATTTCTCCTTCTCTGACCTTGTCTGTGCTATTCTCATCCCACACAAATGCCTCCAGCTGAGGAATGTCACATAGCTTCAGTTAGTTATAGGATCAATTTCCTTTCTCCTGACAAAACCTGTTCCTCCAGTACCTGAGATTCCAAAACGGCTCCCCCCATGCTAATTGGGTATTCCAGGCACCCTAAGCCCCAATCCAATGACATTTGCCCATCCTGGATGTCCCTGCTTATCAGTCCTCTAAAACTTCTTAAACCTTGAATCTCCCTAAGTAAAGTTGATCTGCCTACTGACAAGCAGGCCCAGTGTGGTAATTCACCAGAACTACTCACTGTGCTTCCAAATGCCCTGTTGAACATCTCTGTTCCCACTGCCCTTGCTGGGCCAAATTTGCCAACTCTCCGTGAGAGTGGGGAAACCCACATCTATTTGTCCATCTCTCTGACTGTTTCTCTGTGTCTCTCTGTCTTTCTGTCTCTATTTTTGTCTGTCTGTCATCTCTCTCTAACTCTCTCTTGCCCTCCCATCTCCCCTCTCCAATTTTTCTTATGGATCATGATGAAGCTCGTAACTGCTTTTGAACACTGAACCTGCCTGCGGCCATGATTCCTGCAATGATGAAAATAGACTAAACCTTTGAAACAGCAAGTTAAGTCCCCAATTAAGTGCTTTGTTTTATAAGAATTTCTGTGGTCAGAGTGTCTCTTCACAGCAGTGACACTAAGACAGTGAATATGAAACTGGAAACAGGAAACCAAACAGCCAGCACCATCTGTCTTACAGAACAAGACTTGACATTCTAGTAAAAAAAAAAAACAACATAAAATAAATATGGAATTGAGAACACAAGAAAAGGTGAATTCTGCTTAGGATTTAGATTTAGATTTTAAGGCAAAATATTGATCTTCTGAAAATCATCAGCTGTAGGTGAGAGGGCACCAAATATTGACTCTGAAATCTAAGGATTTGGTCTAATCTGTCTTTCTCACTATGATTAAGCATTTTATCTCCTTACATCCTTAGAAGACTATTATTTTCATTAATCTCTTGAAATACTTAAGATATAAAAATTACTTCATAAGCACTTATCAGTTAATATGTTGATGATCATCTAAACCACTGTGAGGTTAATTATAGCAGGTTGAGAGTAAAGCTGGCTTGCAGTAGATGTTTGTAAAAGAGGGGCTTTCCAGAAAGGAGTGCCTTTGAGAAGAAAAGAAAGAATACTACTCTCAGGCTCATGAGATTTAGATGTGAATAAGAGGATTGAGGAAGGACTAATCACTCAAAACAAATACCATAGAACACTGGAGGATGAAAGGTGGAACAAAATATATATAGATATCACAAAACTATAGATATCATAAAACACAAAGAGGATATATTTTTTATACTGAAGAGAAATGGTGTTATTATGGAAAAGATACCTCTCCCTAAAACGAAAAGGCATTTTGAAGAAGAACAAACTTACATATTTCTTATGAGAATAAAAATTAGGATAGCTATTATGAAAAATGGTATAAAAGTTGCTAACAAACTGTTTTATAATTCAGCAATCCCATTGCAGGGTCTATATCTAATGTGAAGGAACTAATTCTGTTGAAGAGACAGTTGTGTCCCATGTTTGCCAAAGCATGATATCATTTCACATGCCTGTCAGGAAAAACATGAATAACAAAAATGTGGTGTGCATACCTATGAAATATTATTCAGTCTTTTAAAAGAATAAAGTGATGTTACCTGTGGAAAAATAGGTTCAAGTGGAATAATCTATATGATATAAACCAGACACATAAAGGTGAATATTGCATGTTCTTGTTCACATGTGGATGGTAAGAACAAATTGATCTCAAAGTGAAATAGTATTCCTAGAGGTTAGGAAGGATGAGGTGGAGGGCATATTATCTCCCTCCCTATACATTTTCTGGTTGATCCATGCCACCTTTAAACAGTTTAAAGATCTCTCAAGACTTTCTTCTTTGTGTGAACAGCAATGAAAACCTTTCACATGAAAGAGTCAAAGAAGAAAAGTGTAATGAAGAGTAGGATTAGTGTAAAAATGGGCAAGTATAAAAAGGTGTCAGTGTCAATGGACTTCATTCTGCTGCAGACATTTCAAATGCAACCAGATTGGAGGTATCACTGAATATCAATGCCTCTTTATCTTCTTAAAAACACTGAAATACTAGGCAGTGAATGGAGATGGGAAGAGGAGACCAAGAGAGGGCCCCACAATGAATCCAGTCATATATGGTACAGATTATGCCAAAGGAATTAGATTCTTCAATTTTAGAGATAGGAAGAGGAGGTGGTGAAATAATATCAAGAAAACTTGCCTTTAATCCCAGCACTCGGGAGGCAGAGGCAGGTGGATTTCTGAGTTCGAGGCCAGCCTGGTCTACAAAGTGAGTTCCAGGACAGCCAGGGCTATACAGAGAAACCCTGTCTCAAAAAACCAAAAAAAAAAAAAAAAAAAAGAAAAGAAAACTTATGTAGACCACAATGCTTAGACAATTCTCATGTTTTTGCTCTTGTAGCATGTCTTCTGTTGATCGAGCACAGTGCAACAGGCATTCAACCATTCTTATTGAGAGGACCAATTTTCTATAGGTCAGTGTATCAAACTGCTGAGGATCTAAAGGGCACTTTCCATATTTAGCATAGTCATAGCTCTACAATAAATTAAAGTAAACTGAAAGTATGCATATTATCAAACATTATCTATAAATTGGGGAATATTTCCAAAATATTTTATATTTTGTTAAATGAAGACAAATATACAGCAAGGAAGAGATCTCAGTGTATAGAGTATAATGCAATGGAATGGGGATATGGTTCATGAGTAAACCACTTGACATGCAAACTGGAGAACTTCAATCTTGATTCCAAGAATCTACAGAAAACCAGATATGGTAGCATACCTCTGTCATCTTGGGAATCCTACAATGAAACAGGAGAGAGAGACTAGAATTTCTGGAAATTGGGAACAATCTTGGCTGCTAGTAAATGACAAAAGAGACCCTGTCTCAAGTAAGCTGAAAGTTTAGGGCATACTCATACACATGCACATGCAAATATATATATTAACATACATGAACAATCAAGATATAAAAAGAATATGATATGATTACCCAAGAACATTAAATAAGATAGAGAAACACACAAAATAACAGAAGTTATTTTGTATGATACATAGTGGATAATTTTTATATTTTTATACTTTACGATGACAATCAAATAGCCTACTATATTACATTTCAGAGCACATTGAACTGGGTAGCATTGCTGAGAAGGCCACAGCCACTGGAAAAATATCACATTCTCAGCTTTTAGGGTTGAGCCAGGTGCCAGATGCTCTGACTGACATTTGGTGAAATGGCTTCTTGGTTTAAGGTTCCCTTGGCCCAATCCTTAGAAGTTGTGAAACAGATGGCTTCAGTTTGCAGGACATAGCTGATAATAAACAATGAAATGTCCCTTTGCACTGCTGGAAGTAGGGCAGTGGCCAGGAGAACAATTCTGGTTCTGCTTTGTTT
This sequence comes from Mus caroli, assembly GCF_978045245.1. Classification (NCBI taxonomy): domain Eukaryota; kingdom Metazoa; phylum Chordata; class Mammalia; order Rodentia; family Muridae; genus Mus; species Mus caroli. The sequence goes on along the minus strand of NW_028227258.1, from coordinate 139,097,936 downwards.
CTTTTACTTTTTTATGTGAAGGTTTTCATTGCTGTGCACATAAAGGGGAAAGCATTGAGAGATCTGTAGATTGTTTAAATGTGGCATGGGTCAACCAGAGAAGGTGTAGGGAGGCAGATAATATGTGTTTGAGTATTGACACTCCTCCTGAGACTTCCATGTCAGTTCTCTCCTGCCAGCATCTTCATCTACTGTGTGCAGAGGTGAGAGATCCAAAGAGATGCATTCAGGAAGCTGCTGCCAGAACCATTTATAACTTACGGAAGACTCATCCACCTGTCCAAACTTCCAGTCATAGACAATAAATTAGGAGAGGCAGAAAGAAATATAAGCATCCTGAAACACTGAGTTTATTTATAGTAATGCATGGATCCAGTGGGGAATTCAACTGAGGTCTATACAGAATTCAGTAAATGCCTAAATAGAGTTAAAAATGTGTCATTTATAATGTTTCATTACAAAAATAATCTTATACTTGAGTTTTAGGATATTACCCCTTTCTCTTTGCATAATTTTATATTAAGCACAATGGTGCTGTCTTTAGAAATGGTAATCAAAAAAGGAGCTGTGAATTATTGTTTCTAGTAAGTAGAATGTATTGAAGAGTTCAGCTCAGAGCTTTGGAATTTTCCAGAATTCCACTGGACCCCTCTCCTCCTGGAAGAGACAGGTAAAAGAGCACATAGGCCAGAAGGGAGAAGCTGAGTAAGCCTTTACTACCTCATTCCCTAGAGACCAATCAGTTTATAGGGTGCACTGTTCCACCATTCCTATTGTGCCTAGTTGCTCTATTGAGACTTGGGAAACCTTATAAAAACTCAATAAACAGGCCGCTGGGGGTCACTGTCTCTCCTTTGTGTCTGGGACCATCCCAGTACACTGGAACAATAAATTTCTCTTGCTTTTTGCATCAATTCCAGCTCCATGTGGTTCACTCAGGGCATCCCTGGTAAGCTAAGGCTTGTTGTAAGAGTCTTACAGTATCTTACTTGCACCCATGCCCACACACATGGTTACACTTGTACACAGACACAGTGTTACATATAGGAATCCTTGGAATTTCTCTAATGATGAATGTTTTCCAAAGTATCCCTGGTAGTTTTTGTTGGAATGATTGTCATCTTTTTTACCAAAAACGATGAAGTGAATCAGCTTGGGACTATCTATGGGCTTCATCAACCCATGACAACTGTGATTTCTGATGTCTAAAGGATACGTGTTGACCTGCTGTTATTTATTTCACTTTTGTGAACATCCTTAGTCACCTCTTCTTTTTTATTGCCTAAGATCAATTCAGTATATTTTTTTCTTTTTCCAGGGGATTATCAAAATCATTAAACTCTAAGGAAAGAAAGGATTTCTATAAAACATAAAATGTTTTCCAACTGTAATTTAATAAATCAAATTCATCCCTCAACTTATTATTTTTTATGCATCCAATATGAATGCCCTGATCTTTATACTGTACTCCAATGGACTATAAAAGCTAAGCAGAAAAGCATGGTGTATAGGAAACAGTCAAGTCTCCACATGGCTATTTTTTGCATGAATCTAATTCTTGACTGTGTAAAAATTGTTTTATGGGAATACTATAGAGCATTGACATTAACATTGTCCCCAAATCTTGAAGAATTCATATCATTTCATTAAAAATGGAAGCAATGTTAGACTGAATTGGACTAATCTACAGTACTTGATTTGAGGCTTAACTTATACAGGATAATTGTGTGACCTTGAAGAAGTAACTTCATTTCTCTGCCTGCCTCTCAAATGTCAATGACTGTTGTTCTGCCTGCTGTTCTACTGGGTGCTTTGCCTGATGGGTGATCAAATGTGCATCATGTGTAGAGGGGAAATATGTTCCTACACAGATGTAAGATTTCCAGGTGTGATGCACAAGCCTTCTTTTTTTATTTTTAATTAGATATTTTCTTCATTTACATTTCAAATGCTACCACAAAAGTCTCCTAAACCCTCACCCCTCCCTGCTCCCCAACCCACTCACTCCAGCTTCCTGGCCCTGGCATTCCCCTGTACTGGGATTTATGATCTATGCAAGAACAAGGGCCTCTCCTCTCATTGATGGCCAACTAGGCCATCCTTTGCTACATATGCAACTAAGGATACAGCTCTGGCGGGTACTGCCTAGTTCATATTGTTGTTTCTCCTATAGGGTTGCAGACTCCTTTAGCTCCTTGGGTACTTTCTCTAGCTCCTTCATTAGGGGCCCTGTGTTCCATCCAATAGATGACTGTAAGCATTCATTTCTATATTTTCCAGGCACTAGCATAGCCCCACAAGAGATAGCTATATCAGGTTCCTGTCAGCAAAATCTTACTGAGAGATGCTATATATAGTGTCTGGGTTTGGTGGTAGATGGATCCCTGGTGGGGTAGTCTCTGGGTGGTCCTTTCTTCCTTTTCAGCTCCAAACTTTGTAACTCCTTCCATGGATACTTTGTTCCACATTCTAAGAAGGAATGAAGTATCCACATTTTGGTCTTCCTTCTTGAGTTTCATGTGTTTTGCAAATTGTATCTTGGGAAGTCTAAGTTTCTGGGTTAATAAATGCTTATCAGTGAGTACATATGATGTGTGTTCTTTTGTGATTGGGTTACCTCACTCAGGATGATATCTTCCAGATCCATCCATTTACCTAAGAATTTCATAAACTCATTGTTTTTAATATATGAGTAGTACTCCATTATGTAATTGTACCACATTTTCTGTATCCTTTTCTCTGTTGAGGGGCATCTGGGTTCTTTAAAGCTTCTGGCTATTATAAAGGAGGCTGCTATGAACATAGTGGAGCATGTGTTCTTATTATAAGTTAGAACATTTTCTGGGTATATGCCCAGGAGAGGTATTGCTGGATCTTCCCATAGTACTATGTCCAACTTTCTAAGGAACTGCAAGATTGATTTCTAGAGTGATTGAACCAGCTTGCAATCCCACCAACAATGGAGGAGTGTTCCTCTTTCTCCATATCCTCGCCAACATCTGCTCTCATCTGAATTTTTGATCTTAGCCACTCTGACTGGTATGTCATAGAATCTCAGGGTTGTTTTGATTTGCATTTCCCTGATGTTTAAGGATGTTGAACATGTTTTCAGGTGCGTCTCAGCCCTTATGTATTCCTCAGTTGAGAATTCTTTATCTCTGTACCCATTTTTTAATGGGGTTATTTGATATTCTGGAATTCAGCTTCTTAAGCTCTTTATATATATTAGATGTTAGTCCCCTATCAGATTTAGGATTGGTAAAAATTCTTTCCCAATCTGTTGGTGGTATTTTTATCTTATTGCCAGAATCTTTCACCCTACAGAAGCTTTGCATTTTATGAGGACCCAATTGTCGATTCTTGATCTTACAGCATAGGCCATTGCTGTTCTGTTTAGGAAAATTTCCCCTGTGCCCATATCTTTGAGATATTTCCCCACTTTCTCCTCTATAAATTTCAGTGTCCTGGTTTTATGTGGAGCTCTTTTATCCACTTAGACTTGAGCTTTGTACAAAGAGATAAGAGGGATCAATTCTCAATCTTCTACAGGATAACTGCCACTTGTGCCAGCACCATTTGTTGAAAATGCTGTCTTTTTTTTCCACTGGATGGTTTTAGCTCCCTTGTCAAAAATAAAGTAACCATAGGTGTATGGGTTCATTTCTGGGTCTTCAATTCTATTCCATTGATCTAGCTGTCTGTCGCTGTACCAGTACCAAGCAGTTTGTATCACAATTGCTCTGTAGTACAGCTTGAGGTCAGCATCGTGATTCCACCAGAGGTTCTTTTATTGTTTTTTTTTAAATTATTTATTTATTTTTAAATTTTTTATTAGGTATTTTCCTCATTTACATTTCCAATGCTATCCCAAAAGTCCCCCATACCCTCCCCACCACTTCCCTACCCACCCATTCCCATTTTTTGGCCCTGGCGTTCCCCTGTACTAGGGCATATAAAGTTTGCATGTCCAATGGGCCTCTCTTTCCAGTGATGGCTGACTAGGCCATCTTTTGATACATATGCAGCTAGAGTCAAGAGCTCCAGGGTACTGGTTAGTTCATAATGTTGTTGCACCTACAGGGTTGCAGTTCCCTTTAGCTCCTTGGGTACTTTCTCTAGCTCCTCCATTAGGGGCCCTGTGATCCATCCAATAGCTAACTGTGAGCATCCACTTCTGTGTTTGCTAGGCCCCAGACTAGTCTCACAAGAGACAGCTATATCAGGGTCCTTTCAGCAAATGCTTGCTGGTGTATGCAATGGTGTCATCGTTTGGAGGCTAATTATGAGATGGATCCCTGGATATGGCAGTCTCTAGATGGTCCATCCTTTTGTCTCAGCTCCAAACTTTGTCTCTGTAACGCCTTGCCCCTTCTTAGGATTGGAAACAATCGACCATGTGGTTTTTGTCTTTGAGTTTGTTTATGTAGTGGATTACATTGATGGATTTCAGTATACTAAACCACCCCTGCATCCCTGGAATGCAGCCTACTTGACCATGATGAACGATTGTTTGGATGTGTTCTTGGGTTTGGTTAGGGAGAATTTTATTGAGTATTTTTGCCTCAATATTCGTAAAGGAAATTGGTCTGAAGTTCTCTTTCTTTGTTGGGTCTTTATGTGGTTTAGGTGTCAGAGTAATTGTGGCTTCATAGAAGGAATTGGTTAGAGTACCTTCTGTTTCTATTTTGTGGAATAATTTGAGGAGAATTAGATTTAGGTCTTCTTTGAAGGTCTGATAGAACTCTGCACTAAATATATCTGGTCCTGGTCATTTTTTGGGGTTGGGAGACTATTAATGGCTGCTTCTATTTCTTTATGAGATGTGGGACTATTTAGATCATTAATCTGATCCTGATTTAACTTTGGTACCTGGTATCTGTCTAGGAATTCGTCCATTTCATCCAGGTTTCCCTTAGATTTCTTATGTACATGAATCTTAGAGAAAGTGATTAATCTTATGAGTTATGCAAGTTCTAAAAAATGTAGAGCAAAATTAAAAAAGTTCTCATAAATGTCTGATTTTCATTTTTAGCTAATATGATTTTATGTTTTTGAGAGGAAGACGTTTCTGTCATTCCTATTAATATCTTCATTACTAACTGTAGAACATCAATATTTAAGCATGTGATAGAAACCACATGGACATATGAATGGAAATTCATATTCTGATAAATTTTTATAGAAACAAGGGAGACATGGGGATGGTATGACGTTTTAAATTAATTACTTTAAGACACCACTGACTTTCCTTATATCTTCTTCAGTATTTATGCACCAATTCATTCTGTTCAGACTTTCAGAAATTGCTGGCTTGCAAGGTCTATCTTTTTTAATGAATCATTTCTAATTTACCCTGTCCTTGTCAGTAACCAGATCCCTCATTTTATCAATAGCTAAAAGTGATGCTTCTCAAATAGTAAAACGAAAATCTCAAAGAGGTTCTTCCATAATGAATTATTAGTAAATAAAGTTTGATATATACATGTTATTTGTTTTATTAGGAAATTAGCATAAAAGAGATGCAGTATAAACTATTTTATGAGCATGTGATTTAATGAAAGAATAATGAATGAAAGTGAGGGCCTATTACTAAAAGTAAGTAAGCAGGATTAAGTAGGATAGTCTATATAAAATGTTCCATGAAATAAATATAGACATAAGCTAACATAGCATATAATGAGCTATCCTCTCCATCAAGTACAGCTGTTTCACTACTTATTGTTATACTGCTAAGAATGGAACCTGTGCTTTTACAAATGCTAGCCAGAGTCATATATTCAGGTCTGTTTTATGAACTAATTAGCCATGATCCTGGAATCTTAGCACAACCTTAGTTATGCTTTGGTTCTATTTACATTTTCCCTAGACATATTTTACATCAGTATATAAAACACATTTTTTCTTTTGCATTGCTTCTTCCTGACATTTGTTAATAAATTTTTTCTCATGTCACAAAGACATGTTATCTTTAATAGCAAAAAAAAAAAGAAGAATTGAGAACTTCTAGAAAGGTAGTAGATGGATCAAGCATTGAAGAAAAGTCTAGAAAGGCAATGGTATTGAAATTCTTGTTTGTTTAGTGTGGCTTGGCCAAGTAAGGAACAGTATGACTGAGTTTCCTGTCCCAGGAACAGAGGTATCACAGTGTGGATCTCCTGGGGTGTTGATGGTTGCTGTGGGTGAAAGACTTCTTTTCATAATAGTATTCATATTTTTACATTCCTAGCTCCTGCAATGTCCTCTTTGTAAAGGTTAATAGCCACATGATAATCAGAGACCAAATGAGTTGGGGGAGGTGAGGGTGTGTCTATGTCTCAGCAAATGGTAGAATGCAGTGACCTTCAGGACAACACTTAAGGTTGTGGGAAAGAATGAAGAAAAAGTTAGTTTGCAAATGTATAATTATGCAAAATATAAAGATACTGTATCTATTGTATAAGGAGCTTCTTAGGTCTAAAGAAACAGAGGCAGCTACACTATGAGCCTGCTTGTCAGAAAGATACTAGGAAGGAGATAAAGAGATTTAGAGTGGTGATCACATGGTAAGATCCCACTCTGCTAAGATTCTTTTGTTTATGCTTACAAAGGTATGTAGATTCCTGAGTTTAAGGTCAGCCTGGGACAGAGTGTTAAGTCCAGTCCCAGACTGTAGGAATGATAATTTTAGGGTAGGGTCCCACCCTCCACACCCCCCAGCCCTCCCTGGCTATGCTTGTGCTATCTGTGCTTGTGCTTGCCTTCTCTTTCTAAGAATCAAGGGTCTAGGGTCACAGGATGCTGATTCATGGAATAATCAAAAGAGAACCTGGGGTAACAACTAAAATGACATGTAAATTAAAAAGTGGGTTTTTGATCTATAAGGTATGTGCTTTTAGAATAACAAGCAAAAGCTGTGCACAATACAGAGTGCATTCTGGAAAGCTCTCTTGAACAGAACATAGGCCTGACTTCAAGTTGTTTCACCATTCCCAGATACCCCTACTCTCACGACCCCTCCAAACAGAGGTGGATTCTTTCCACCTATTAATAAAAGTTCAGTTCTTTTTTCTTTAAATTTTGTTCTTTTGACTAATTTATCTGTAGTGAACTGAAAAGGATCACTCTTTGCTTCAATCTTGAGAGATATCCTCATGTCTATAATCAAAGGGAGTTATTTACTAGGAGAATTTGTACTCACAAGCTTCCCACTTCCAGGAGAAATCCGCATAGGTTTTTGTTTGCTAATGGAGTCTTAAAGACAGATGCAATCCTTATTTTTTTTTTCTTTCAAATACAAACTAGTTGATCAAATATGTCTAATAACAAAAAAGAACAGTTTAAGGGGTTGAATTTTACCTTTTTAAGTTTTCTATTTTAGGTAATGAAATCCACGGAAATATAGAAATACTGCAATATTACTTAATGATATATTAGCACTTGTCACAATTACAATTCCATGAAGTTCTGTAGATGGAACATTCAGGGATGTGAAATATATCACTTGGATCCAATCCACAAGTCAGCAGCCTCTGCTCTGCTGCCCCAAATGCAGTGAGCCTAAATCTTTGGATATACAAATATATCCTTGTTTGAGTATTCAAATGTTGGATCTTATATTGTAATTACAGGGTCTTAAAACTTAAGGTATTTGAAAAATGGTACATATTCTAATTCTCTTTTTCAAAAGAAATCAGTACCGGGAAGGCCAAATAATCTTTCCCTGACTTAGAGCTGCCAATCGCAGACTGAGAATTCAGTTTCCTGTCTTTCTAGCCCAAGTTGTTTTCGTTATCAAGCACTGCTCTCTTGTTTTGTTCTTAAAGAATAATGGTGATTAAAAACGACAGGAAAGTTTGTATTGCTGTGTCTTCAAAATATGGAAAATGTATAAACATAAAGAATCATGTATTATAACAATTTTAATAACATAGAAAATAAGCATTGCATTTTACATTCAAGTAGGAGTTATGAAAAGGAAGTTTTAAGCCTGAATTTGCAAAAGTTGAGTCTACACAAGCTGTTATTATTGATCCTTCTTCCTAAGTGGTAATATTATTAGATATGATTCATGTGTTTTGTAAGGTTTCTGCAAGTTTTCTTATGAGCTACATTACTTTCATAAGTAGATAAATAAAGAAATGTAAATCAACCAAATGAACTCCTATGTTGCTTAAATTATACTATCTAATTAATTTATCATAGTATACTAGAGTGTGTTGTAACCAGAATGCCTCAGAATAAGACCTCTATGAATTCATATTTGAATCCATTAATGACTAGTTTTGGAACCAGCAAGAAGTCTGCCCTCTCCAAGGCTCTGTTATCTTATCTGCATACTGGAGTTAACAGCTATTCGGAAGTTTTTGCTGGCAATTAAGTGAGATCATGCATATAAAGTGCTTCCCAAAGTGCACACATGGTAGCCATTCAGTAAATGTTAGTTCACTTCCATTTTATGAGTTCATAAATTTTTATTAATGAAAACTGCTATTAAATTCTATTTTCATTAAAGAACTGCAAAAACCTGATTTTTAAAATCAATTATACTGTTGTGGAAATTTGTTATTGCAGAGCATAAAGGACCATCAGGGAATATGAGACCATGAATGTCTATGACACAGAATGAGAATTCAATGCTAAGGGAGAAGGTACCTATTGGCTGAAAACAAGCTGCTCACCTCCCAGCAACAAAATCCTTCAATATGCTTCATGAAAATATTCATTGGCTCAATTAAGACACTTAAAAAGGTGTGGAGAAATAAGTACTGGGCAAAGAAAGTGTGTCTGGGCATTACTGGGAGCAAAACAAGAAAGAATAAAGGAAAAGTTGCTATAAACAAAAGCTATATGAAAGACAGAAACAGTGATATTTCTGTCCCATATATTTTATTGCTTATACATCAGCAATGACTTACAATGAAATAAATTAATCTTTGATTTCATTTGCAATACATGCTGTTTTAGAAAACAATATAGATTAGAATAACTAAAATGAATAATATCTAAAGGCATTATTTATCTTCTTAAACATCAAGGGATTCATTAAAACATTTTATATGTTGGCTGAAATATGTCTAATGTTGCCTTAGAGTTATGATTGTAAGTTCCAATGAAAGTTTAAAAGTCACTTAGGAAGTTATGAAAAGCTAAATAAAATTATGTCTAGAGCTAGAGTGTCCCCAAGGAAAACAAGGTGATCCAGGAAAGACAGAGCAACAAAAGTATGTACTTTGGATGTTTGGTACTGCCCCTTGCTGGGCCACAGAGCCATCAGTATACTAGGCCATGGGTGTGGGATAAGTGCAGAAAAATAGAGAGACAGAATTCCTTAACAACCATTATAATGGCTAGATACATGTGTTAACTTTGCTGGATCACAGGAGGTAGATACTTATTCAGATGCTCTGTGTATGTGATCTTGGGGAGGAATTAGGATAGAAGTAATAATTGTATCCATTGATTGAGTAGTGTTTTCACTGGACATGGCCTGTAGTACTAGCTTATTAACTTTAGGACTCAGAACCAAAGCATCAATTCTTCCCGGGCCATCCTTATGCAGACTAGTATGCTGTCATCAATGTGGGGTTCCTAGGTTTAGATAGTGGGTCTTCTTGGTCTGTCATTATGTAACCCAATTTCTTTCTTTCTTTTTTTTTTTTTTTTTGACTTAACATGCAGTTTTCCCTGTGAGATTTCTTTTTTTTATTAATTTTTAATATTTTTATTACATATTTTCCTCAATTACATTTCCAATGCTATCCCAAAAGTCCCCCATAGGGCCCCCACTTCCCTACCCACCCATTCCCATTCTTTTGGCCCTGGCATTCCCCTATATTGGGGCATATAAAATTTGCAAGTCCAATGGGCCTCTCTTTCCATTGATGGCCGACTAGGCCATCTTTCGATACATATGCAGCTAGAGACAAGAGCTCCAGGGTACTGGTTAGTTCATCATGTTGTTCCAACTATAGGGTTGCAGATCCCTTTAGCTCCTTGGGTACTTTCTCTAGCTTCTCCATTGGGAGCACTGTGATACATCCAATAGCTGACTGTGAGCATCCACTCCTGTGTTTGCTAGGCCCCTGCATAGTCTCACAAGAGACAGCTATATTTGGGACCTTTCAGCAAAATCTTGCTAGTGTATGCAATGGTGTCAGCGTTTAGAAGCTGATTATGGGATGGATCCCTGGATACGGCAGTCTCTAGATGGTCCATCCTTTCATCACAGCTCCAAACTTTGTCGCTGTAACTCCTTCCATGGGTTTTTTGTTCCCAATTCTAAGAAGGGGCACAGTGTCCACATTTTGGTCTTCATTCTTCTTGAATTTCATGCGTTTAGCAAATTGTATCTTATATCTTGGGTATCCTAAGTTTTGGGTTAATATCCACTTATCAGTGAATACATATTGTGTGAGTTCCTTTGTGATTGTGTTACCTCACTCAAGATGATGCCCTCCAGGTCCATCCATTTGGCTAGGAATTTCATAAATTCATTCTTTTTAATAGCTGAGTAGTACTCCATTGTGTAAATGTACCATAATTTCTGTATCCATTCCTCTGTTGAGGGACATCTGGGTTCTTTCCAGCTTCTGGCTATTATAAATAGGGCTGCTATGAACATAGTGGAGCATGTGTCCTTCTTACCGGTTGGGACATCTTCTGGATATATGCCCAGGAGAGGTATTGCTGGATCCTCCGGTAGTACTATGTCCAATTTTCTGAGGAACCGCCAGACTGATTTCCAGAGTGGTTGTACAAGCTTGCAATCCCACCAACAATGGAGGAGTGTTCCTCTTTCTCCACATCCTCGCCAGCATCTGCTGTCACCTGAATTTTTGATCTTAGCCATTCTGACTAGTATGAGGTGGAATCTCAGAGTTGTTTTGATTTGCATTTCCCTGATGATTAAGGATGTTGAACATTTTTTCAGGTGCTTCTCTGCAATTAGGTATTCTTCAGGTGAGAATTCTTTGTTCAGTTCTGAGCCCCATTTTTTAATGGGGTTATTTGACTTTCTGGAGTCCACCTTCTTGAGTTCTTTATATATATTGGATATTAGTCCCTTATCTGATTTAGGATAGGTGAAGATCCTTTCCCAATCTGTTGGTGTTTTTTTTTTGTCTTATTGATGGTGTCTTTAGCCTTGCAGAAACTTTGCAGTTTCATGAGGTCCCACTTGTCAATTCTCAATCTTACAGCACAAGCCATTACTGTTCTATTCAAGAATTTTTCCCCTGTGCCCATATCTTCAAGGCTTTTCCCCATTTTCTCCTCTATAAGTTTCAGTGTCTCTGGTTTTATGTGAAGATCCTTGACCCACTTAGACTTGACCTTAGTACAAGGAGATAGGAATGGATCGATTCACATTCTTCTACATGTTAACAACCAGTTGTACCAGCACCATTTGTTGAAAATGCTGTCTTTCTTCCACTGGATGGTTTTAGCTCCCTTGTCAAAGATCAAGTGACCGTAGGTGTGTGGGTTCATTTCTGGGTCTTCAATTCTATTCCATTGGTCTATTTGTCTGTCACTATACCAGTACCATGCAGTTTTTATCACAATTGCTCTGTAGTAAAGCTTTAGGTCCGGCATGGTGATTCCACCAGAGGTTCTTTTATCCTTGAGAAGAGTTTTTGCTATCCTAGGTTTTTTGTTATTCCAGATGAATTTGCAGATTGCACTTTCTAATTCGTTGAAGAATTGATTTGGAATTTTGATGGGGATTGCATTGAATCTGTAGATTGCTTTTGGCAAGATAGCCATTTTTACAATGTTGATCCTGCCAATCCATGAGCATGGGAGATCTTTCCATCTTCTGAGATCTTCTATGATTTCTTTCTTCAGAGACTTGAAGTTTTTATTACACAGATCTTTCACTTCCTTAGTTAGAGTCACGCCAAGATATTTTATATTATTTGTGAGTATTGAGAAGGGTGTTGTTTCCCTAATTTCTTTCTAGGCCTGTTTATTCTTTGTGTAGAGAAAGGCCATTGATTTGTTTGAGTTAATTTTATATCCAGCTACTTCACCGAAGCTGTTTATCAGGTTTAGGAGTTCTCTGGTGGAATTTTTAGGGTCACTTATATATACTATCATATCATCTGCAAAAAGTGATATTTTGACTTCATCTTTTCCAATTTGTATCCCTTTGATCTCCTTTTGTTGTCGAATTGCTCTGGCCAGGACTTCAAGTACAATGTTGAATAGGTATGGAGAAAGTGGACAGCCTTGTCTAGTTCCTGATTTTAGAGGGATTGCTTCAAGCTTCTCACCATTTACTTTGATGTTGGCTACTGGTTTGCTGTAGATTGCTTTTATCATGTTTAGGTATGGGCCTTGATTTCCTGATCTTTCCAAGACTTTTATCATGAATGGGTGTTGGATCTTGTCAAATGCTTTTTCCGTATCTAACGAGATGACCATGTGGTATTTGTCTTTGAGTTTCTTTATATACTGGATTATGTTGATGGATTTCTGTATATTGAATCATCCCTGCATCCCTGGGATGAAACCTACTTGGTCAGGATGGATGATTGTTTTGATGTGTTCTTGGATTCGGTTAGCAATAACTTTATTGAGGATTTTTGCATCAATATTCATAAGGGATATTGGTCTGAAGTTTTCTATCTTTGTTGGGTCTTTTTGTGGTTTAGGTATCAGAGTAATTGTGGCTTCATAGAATGAGTTGGGTAGAGTACCTTCTGTTTCTATCTTGTGGAATAGTTCGTGAAGAACTGGGATTAGATCTTCTTTGAAGGTCTGATAGAACTCTGCACTAAACCCATCTGGTCCTGGGCTTTTTTGGTTGGGAGACTATTAATGACTGCTTCTATTTCTTTGGGGGATATAGGGCTGTTTAGATCATTAACCTGATCTTGATTCAACTTTGTAACCCAATTTCTTATAGTAAGTCTCTTTTATTTAAATAAATCTTGCTGGTTCCGTTTCTTTGGAGAACAGGTTAACAGTCAGAATTGGTTAATGGTCAGTAATTGCCTCCTGATGTTTCTAGTGTTTGAATTAGCTAACATAGTTATAAGAGTACCTATGCCCCATGGCTGAGACCAGTGCTTCTCGAACATGATTCATTGACCTTCTTGGAGACCTTGTTGAAATGTAGTTATCAAAGAGCAGATTCCTATATTAATAAACTTTCTGAGTATCCATTCTTTATTCTTAGCTAAAACTTCCTGATACGAGCTGAAAATGCCCAAGGCATTTCTCTCCATAATTATTATCATTTAATGTGAGCCTCATGACTTTAAGAAAAACACAACTGAAAAATGTATCTACCATCATTTATTTTTAAAATTATGACATTAACTTGAACATGCTAGGGAATGCCCTTCTTAACTGAGCATACCTTGGGGGGGGGCGATGACTATATGAATATTCATAGATAACCTGAATAAAGTCCCCATGCTTCCTTTGTTACAGGGAGAGCATTGCTTTGTAAATAAAGCCTAGTCTTTGCTTGCACAGGTTATAAACCGTTCTTTTCTTTTTACTATTCTTGCCGTTGGCTTTACACTTAGCCAGATATGAATCCATCCTATTTGGTTACATCGGTTCTGTTTCATTGGGGTAGCTCAATTTAGGGACTAAAACTTTGTTTTTCTGACAAGACTTTATGTAGTGCCTACACCAAGCAGCTGATTTATACACCAGGAAGCTAGGGTTTAGGATTTTGAGACTCCATTTTAATTGAAAATGTTCCCAGGAGATGTCCCCAGGCTTAGCAGTTTCTACTGCATCATATTCATTTGGGCTCTTTCCATCCATCAAGGCAAAGCTATAGTTCAAGTATAAATCAGGAGGTTCATCAATGAGGGAAATATGTCACTCCCGATAGCTGGTCTCTGTTTCTGCTATTAGCGAGCCTCAAATTGGTGCCTGTCTGTGCATGAAGAAGAAAAATGGAAATGGATAAAACAACAGCAGCTCTCGTTGGGCAGAGGCACTCCATTCTTCCAAGGGATAATTTCTATCTGTGTAACTGTATCAGGCACGATTCAGCCCACTAAGTGAAGCTAAGCCCTTGCAGCAAGCCATGCTTCTTTACACAGCCCCATATCAAAGCATCCTTCCTGACAATCCCTGAGCTGGCTTGCCTATCTCACTGAAACAGCACCGTGTGCCGCTCTGTTACTTCCGTGGAATCGAGTCTATAAAAGGACAAGTTTTGCCATATATTAAAATGACATTTAGCCAATTTTATAATGAAAAGCCTTCATTTGTGACAATAAATCACCTCTTCAATATTTTTATTGTAGATTATAGAAAAGAAAATGCCAATATCCATTTTTCACTTAGCTTTAGGTTAAAAATTTTCAATAACTTTTCTATTATACAGAGACACTTGTTTTAAGGCCACACATGTAACCAGACGTTTACCCATCAGAGCCCAGGCTAATGAAACATGAACATATGTCGCCACGAGTGAGAAGAGGCAGCTGCCGTTTTTACAAGGAAGAACAAAACGGAAAAAAAATGTTTACTTCATCCTGACTGAACCATGCGACTGGAAGTTCCATTCAGGCTTGAAGACCCAGTATTTCCTCAGACTCGTTATTCATGCTGTGGTCTGCACAGTATTTTAAAGCTTTTTCTGTGAGAAAATATCAAGCATGTGTGAAATAAACATGTAAGGGTATTTTCATTCACTTTACATTATGAATTCTATCCAGAGAGACCTGTCTCTCTCCATCCCAACTTCCTCATTCCCATTTCTGCTATGTTTTGACACTTGATAGTTCTAACAGAATCAAAAGAATGTAGTTTTTACCCATATACATCTCCCTGTTTTCAAATACTGTGAGAGAAAGTACTATTCGAGACAAGTAGATGTTCTAGCTGGAGAATAACATGTGATAACATGTGTGATTGTAATACACTTAAGTAGATGTATTACTAAATCTAGATGGGGTGACATGCAACATTTTCTTGGCAACCCAAAGGCTGTTCACATCACAATGCAGATATATAGAAATACTGGCTTACTAGAACACAGGATTTTTACTCAATGCTAAGGCAGTAAAACCACCCAGATTCTAGATGGTTAAAATAAAGCCTGGTACTTGTCAACATAGGTATGTTCCAACATCTGGATTATGATGTTTCTCTCACACCGAAAATCATTAGCCTTAAGAGGTAGGGTTGCTTGACACATTTTATATAGACTCATACAATTCAGTAAATTACCTCAAGGATGTAGAGATGATTTTCAGGATATTTCAAGTTTCCAGTGTCTTAAAAGAACGTTTTCATGAAGCATACTGAAGAATTTTGTTGCTGGGAGGTGAACAGCTTGTTTTCAGCCGATGTTACTTATCTTTCTTAAAGCCCATAGGCCCTTTCTTTGCCCAGTACTTATTTCTCCATACCTTTGTGATGCTATTGCTAATATATTACACTGCAGGTGATATAGATTTGGCGGGAGGTGATATTAATATTATTTTATCTTATTTCCTTTTAAATCAATTAAGAATAGAAAACAGAAAACCTGCACTAATGCCAGCAGGCATAATTACATTTGTTGTGCTATTTGGTTTTCATGAATAAAAATACTTGTGTCATCCATTTTATCCTGAGCAATTTTAGTTAGTATTTTAAGTGGATGGCCTAGTAGTATACAGTAAATCTGTAACACACATATAAATAAATCTTGTATTCAGTCAGCCTTCTGCCTTTACTTGTGAGAGACTTTATTTCCTGGGTATGGTTTTTTTGTCTTTGCTGCTGCTGCTGCTGCTGCTGTTGTTGTTGTTGTTAATGCAGGGAATGTTTTAAATATATAATCCTACTTTCTCCTAGGGTAGATTCATAACACATTTTCTTTCTCAGTTACTTGCTTAGAATACCAATTCTGTCTCAAGAGGCTCTGTCCAAATCTTTTATTCAATTTGATTCAGTATCTCACTGCATTTGAGGGTTCCTTTTTCATCTTCAACAATGCTTTGAAGACTGAGTCTTTTGAGCTATCTCTGCAGTGAAGGAATTTTTCTGGCACAAGATTAGGAGCCAACCTGGCTGGCACAGTATTTACTTGGGTTTCCCTCTGCTCCAAGATTTAAATGTGTGATGTTAGGTTTTCAGTTAGGAAGTGGGACTTCTGTTCCATATGACCTCTCTTATATCACAGCCATTGCTCCCACACTGCATCTCTCTCTCTCTCTCTCTCTCTCTCTCTCTCTCTCTCTCTCTCTCTCTCTCTCTCTCTCTCTCCTCTCCAGATATCTGGAGAGGAAAGAGAGAGAGAGATATCTTTCCAAACTTATTTGCTCTATCCAAACCATTTCTAACTCTTAGATTAGAGCAAAGATAATACTCAATTTTCCTTTTAGTTTTTGTTGTTTTTTTGTTTTTGTTTTTGTTTTTTGTTTTTGTTTTTTTTTTTTTTTTTGAGACAGGGTTTCTCTGTATAGCTGTGGCTGTCCTGGAACTCACTTTGTAGACCAGGTTGGCCTCGAACTCAGAAATCTGCCTGCCTCTGCCTCCCTAGTGCGGGGATTAAAGGCATACTCCACCATGCTCGACAATTTTCTTTTGAGGATAGTTGTGAGGATTCTTAGGAACCTTTTCACATTGCATGGTATTGTATTTATTCCCTACATATAAACATCTTTCCTTTGTTCACTATTTTTATTAAAATTTTGGATTACACACAACAGTTCATTCTGTGGATAAAGGAAAGGATAATTCTTTTTCTTTTTTATTTGTAAATTTTATTCTTTGAGAATTTCATACACATATAAATTATGAATATATATATATATATATATATATACACACACACACATGAGTCTCCTAGATTCTCCCTAACATGTTTTCTTTCCCAGCTTCATGTTTTCTTCTTTTCTCTTAAAATAACCCACTAAGTCCAGTTAATGCTGTTGACAATTGCATGGGTGTGGAGATATCCAGGGAACCCACCAGAAGCTATACCCCAAAGAAGAATCCTTTTTACCCTTGATGACTTGTTTATTAGTTGTGGAAAAATGAGATTTAATATTTAGGTATGTTATATGGTCTTATATTCTCTATAAATTTATACCTTATACTATACATTCCAACATTTTCAGGCACAATGTTGAAGCTACATAAAAATCTCAAAAATTGATGTAGCTTTATTCTGTGGAAATAGAAAAAAAACTAAAAACCTTTGTGTTTGCCCCTTTAGGCTGTGTAAATTATAAATCACCTTCCCTTTGAGAATGGTTTCTCATATTTCTTGAAATACCAGTAATCTCTAATGTCCCATTAGTGACTTCACAGCATGATTATGTGCAATTCAGGAAGGAACATCTCTGAGATGAGAGTCATGGAAGAAATAATGTTTCCTGTTGACTGTTTCAGGTGTCAGCAGAATTCTGCTAAATTATTGAAGGGAATTTTGGTAACTGGCTAATATTAAGTACTAAATGATTTTGCTACATGGTGGTGACTTTTTAAAAGATATTTATTGTCAAAAGAAAACAAGAGAATGAGGCAATTTCCTGGTTAAAATACATACTGTAAAAGCATGAAAGTCCGAGCTCAACTCTCCAGCACCCACATAACAAGATGGATGTGGTCATGCATACCTGGAAGCTCAGAGCTTTGGAGGAGGAGGGACAGACACAGGACGATCACCACTGGGACTTGGTGACTACCATCATAATATAGGTTCAGTGACAGATCCTATCTGTAGGGAATAAGGTTGAAAGTGATAGAACAGGACATATGTTTGGTTTCTAGTTGTGTATCCCTGCATACATACCTAGGCATATCCCACATTCACACACATATAGACATAAACACATATACACACATCAAAATACAAAAGATGGAACTATAAAGCATAAAAAAACAGTAAAGATACTGAATTCTGGACTTTTTTTTTTGATACACAATTGAAAGCTGTATTATTGCATCAGTAATGGCTTTGTTGTCTTTAGCTCGAAGGCATTAACTTAGTAGCTATCTTTTGTTTCTTTTAGTGAACTTCAGCTTCTTAGCTCCTTTTTGTCTGCCTCACCCCACCTAAATAAATAATGCCATGCAGCAGACTGTGTCCTGAGGATATAAGTCTCTGTTGACCTGGAAAGAAAATCTTTCAGGTACACTTTTTATGAAAGGTATCAAGTTCACAGTAGAAAGAAGTCGAGATTCATAAGATTAGGGCTAGTGTCATGTTTATTGAATAATATATTCCAGAAAGTGTGTCCTCTGCACTAGTATGTATAGTTCTGAGCAGGAATGATGGGAGCCAAAGGGTAAAGCACATAGAACAACCCAGGGCCCAACCTACAGCTCTGTGGGCCCAAACATTGACTTGCTCTGGGGCTGGAATTACAGTACCAGTATCAGAAAATGGATCCTATGACTCTACCTTAGCCATTGTGCCCCACACTGCTGAATATTTACAAATAAAGATAAGATTGCAACAATGACCGAAAAGATCTCCTGAGGTTGGACACATGCATTCCAGTTCCCATCTGCTATTAACAATGTCACAAGAAGCAGAAGAGATGAGGAAAATGATTCAGAAATTTCCATTAAACAGTTCCAAAGACTCACTCAGCTGTAACACCTAGTATCTCAGCTACTTTTCTTGTATTCATTTTATGTTGCTTCCTAGAAATCTCAATAAACACGTTATTCTCCATCTGAGTTTTCACAGCATACTTGTGATACAGTTTATTTTCCAGAAGTTCATGTACTGAACAAGTCAGTAGTGTTTAGTGAATTTACAGAATAGAGCCATAACCACTAGCCTCTGGCTTTTTCTCTTTGCTGTACTCATTGGCTCCCATCATTCCTGCACAGACCTATACATACCAGTACACAGGAACCGTTTCTGGAATATTTTATTTGTGAATAGAATGCTCCACTTTTTAATCTGCTGGAGACCTTGGGCAGGGAGGCAATTGCTCTATAACTTTTTTCCAACGCACAGACACATTTTGAGACTGGGTTTCAGTGTATTCCCTAGGCTTATCTCAACATGCTGGACTCAGGTAGTCCTCTTTGTCAGCCTCCTTCATGCTAGAACAATATGTGCCAGCCACTGTCATCTAGCTACCATCTTCTAAGTCTAGAAGATTTTCCTTACACCATAGTGAACCGTCAGACAGAAAAGACTCAAGATACAAATGAAAGGAAATAAACAAACAAAACTGATAATAAACCCACATTTGATGCACAGTCAGCTAGGCACTGCACTTTTATTATAGAATCATGTTATTTGAATTACTTAGTTTTATGTGATTAAAAAAATACTGTAATTTGGCTCTATACACATGCCCCAAGACTTAGCCTCCTGTGGCCTCTTCCTCTGTTTACTACAGTCATGCATTGTAGGTAATCCAGCCCTTGGGTTACTCTCTGTGCTGTACCATTGGCTTCTGTCATTCCCAGATCTATACATACCCAGTGCACAGAAGGATTTCTGGAATATATTACTTGTGAATACAGACATGTATTCACAATCAGATCTTCTGTGTTTTATCAGTTTTGGAGCTATTTTCCAGAGGTCTATCCATCTTAAATCCTGTTCACAGGAATCTGTGTACTTCACTTTACTTGTGATTATCATAATAAACACTATTTCTTTGTATTTGTTTGTTGAATATGATTTCTACTTCAAAAACCCTTTGGGGCTTAGCAGCTACCATACCTGATAAACCTTTACTTTTAAAATCAATATACAGAAAACTTAATCCTAAAGATCAAGCACACAGCCAAGGGCAACATAATTTGGGGGGAGACAATTAATAATGATCACAAAAGGGTTGGATTTTAACAGGAGGAATGAATTATACAAAGTAGCTGGATACAATTGGTTAGTTCTTCAAAATGTGAACTGCTTATTTATATTTAATCATGTGAAAGTAGGAATAGCCCCATAAGATGTGTACCAAAATAGAAAAGTTAGCACAGATGCTCTAGGCTGGCATCTCCTGGAAAAGAGCCACCAGAGGGCTGGCACTGTCAGCAGAACTGCCTCTCACTAATCCTAATACTGCTTTCACCTTGGAGTCTAGTCTATGTGCCCAATATTCTCCATGTTTTTGCCCCAGAGCTGGCTGTACCTTCTGTTCTTCTAAGACTCTTGGAAGGAAACAGATGTCATGATCACTTGCCAGGTTCAGAGCAGGGATCTGAGCTAGGTGCATGCCAGCTCAGTGCTACAGGATCAGGCAGCAGGCGCTGTTGGCAAACTTGCTAAGCAACGCAAGTTTGAGGAACTGTTCTCAGGACTCTGGACTCTCTTATTAATACAGTGTGGAAGTGTGACTAGGGAATCCGACAGGGAATATGGATGTTGAGTCCAGGCACATAGGAAAGGCTGTGTACCTAACAGATTACAGAATTTAGTTCATTTAGTCATCATGACAGTTGAGTTCTTTGATCACCCTTGATCACTTATGATAGATGGAAAACCAAAACAAGCATTTTGCCATAGTGGTGAGAGTCCTTATGACCGCCTACTATGTAATCAATTCCATGAAGACCCCATGTCCAGTCATTCTTACACACACACACACACACACACACACACACACACACACACACACACACACTTAGCTACCTTGTAACAGTTACAATATTGATATAAAATGTGAAAACATTAATTTAAAGATAGTTACATAAATTTAACAAAAATATATACATCATTGAACCTTTTCTTGTTTTATTAAACTTATTCTATTAGGTAAAAATATATTTAATAATAAGGGGCCAGGTAAAAGCCCTGTCTTTCCTAAGTAGTTAAATCTATTTTATTATCTAGTTATAGCGGTCAAATTGAAGTATCTACATATTCCGATAAAATGTATATGACTTTCTTTGTAGAGTTCATAAAACCTTTAATAATTGCTTTAAAACATTTAATTTTTATTTAATTTGGATCACTATGCAGTTAAATATCTACTCGCCTACATTAAATATCTTTTCCTACCATAGAATTTCATATTATAGAACGTGATATTCTTTCATATGAACCGCCAAGGAGTTTCTGAATGTTTCTGCACCTTGACATTTAGTTTGCATGTATATTTAAATAATTGTCTATGAAACTTAAAGCCTAACATGACATCTAATTGGCCCTGATTAGTCACTTCAATCTTCAAGATACACTATTTTTCTGGGTATTGAATCAAAGTGTTTTGGGCACTGTACTGATCTTGCTCAATTAATAGTAAGGAGCAATTTAAAATTTTGCAGTTTGCTTAAGTGACCACAATGCTATCCTCAGATAAGTTTTTCATGGAATATGTGCCCATGTACACTTAGTCTTGTATTATCACTTAAAATTATCTTTCCTGATATAATTTTAGAAGATTATTATTTGATTTGATTTACATGTGCGTGTGCGTGTGTGTGTGTTTATAAATGCTTGTGTGTATCAGTAGAAGAGGATAAAACATTCTCTATAACCAGAGATACAGAAGCTCCTGACCAGCCTGCATTGGTAATCTGTCTCTGATCCTTTGCAAGAGCAGCAAGTATATTTAACTGAGTCATCTCTTTAGCGTCTCTAGTCATAAATTTTAGCTATGTTCCTAAGTGTCTCAATGCCTCTTACTATGGGAAAACAGCATAGCCAAAGTAACTTTGACTAAGGAAAAGAGACTTAATTTTGGTGTACTGTTCCAGCATGATAAGAAACAATGTGGGGGGAAAGGAGTCATGGCTTCAAGCAGCAAACATGGCAGCAGGACCAGGTTCCAGAACACATCTGGAACCTAAAGTATGAAGCAGAACGAGCAAACAGGAGATGATGACCTGGAGTCTTTAACTCTAAAAGTCACCTTCCTGTGAAGTTCCACCTTTAACTCTGAGTGTAAGTAGCAGATACTATGGGGAACTATCTACAAATTCACAGATGCGAAAATCATGAGCAAAATGTTTGCAAGTGGAATCCAAGTCCATGTAGGAGTACATTATATCACACAAAAATGGATGTCATCTCAAGCATAGTTCACCAGGACCCACGTGGTGCGAGGACACAACTTATTCCCATGAGTTCCCCTCTGACCTCCACGAATGAACTTTAACACATGCACATACAAATAAACAAATTATAAAACTAAAAACTATCTCCTTGAACTGACAAATAATTAAAGTAAAATTCCAAGGTATGCCAGTCCTATACCGAAAGTTAATGAGCAAATATGAATCACTTCCAGATGTGTCTAACAGAACATGCAAAATTGGTGAAATAAAGTAAAGCGAATGTGTCTGAGAGAATTTAAAGAAGACCTAAAATAGGAAAATAGTATGTGTTCACCTGGTGTGTTTGAAACACAAACTACCCTTGTGAGTGTCTAAGGTACAGCTCATCAACTACACAGAACACCGAATACTTGCTAGTGTTGCCCAAAACAAAGTTGGAAACCTACTTAAAAGATCATAATTTTTTCTGCAAATTTTAAGAAATTGAACCTTGATGACACATATCTTAGATATGTTATTATGATGTTTAATGCTTTATATAGTAATTACAACCTAAACTCCAGTAGGTTTTTCTGCGTATTGAAAACTTGATTGCAGAATTTATATGTAAATTCATGGGAGACAAGTAAATCAAATTAAGTATCACCAGCAAGCAACAGATTAGAGAAAGGAAAACCAGCTGAAGGTCTTACACTGCCTGACTTTAATATTATGGCAAAGATATTCATCCAACACTATTTATGTTGCTGTCAAGATAAATAGTAAACATCGATACAGTTTACAAACAAGTGCTCCCAGGCCTGTAGACATGGCATGGGCACACATGTAAATTCTATTTAATAGCAGAACACACTTTTCTGTAGGCAGTGCTGAGACTTTGGCTGCCCACATGTCCACCTTGCTGTGAAATCCCTGTGACATGTTGACATAATTTTAAATCACAAAAAAATTAATGTTATAAATTTAAAAATGGATAAAATACTTTGGAGATAATAGGCAAGATTTCCTAACTATAAGAACAAAATCATGATCTGTAAAAAAAAGAAAAAAAAATTAAAGTGGACTACAAAAAATTAACAGCATTTGTATTTCCAAAACAACTGGTAAGTAAATGAGCAGAAAAACTATGTCTAGGAGAAAATAATGATAACTCATACATTTCCTGAGAGGATGTATGCAGCATGGATAAAGATGATTAAAACCAAAGAAAGAAAGTGAGAGAGAGAGAGAGAGAGAGAGAGAGAGAGAGAGAGAGAGAGAGAGAGAGAGAGAGAGAGAGAGAGATCTACAGCATTTTCAATTCTTGGGAGAGAAGAAGATATATAGGAAGTAAATATAATCACTTATTTGCATTATTACTTGTTAAGGAGCTGCAAATTACAAACACATGAAATTATACCGTAAACTTATTAGAAACTAATTAGTTTATTACTAATTTTTAAAGATTTATTTGGTTTTATATAATGGATGAATTTTTTCCCTGCATCCATATATGTGCACTATATATGCAGTACCTGAAGCCAGAAGACGCCAGCAGAAGAAATCAGATTATTTAGAGCACGAGTTAAGATACTCAGAACATCAGAACCCACATGGCAGCTAACTGTCTATAACTTCAGTTTCAGGGCATCTTTTACTTTCTTTTAGTCTCAGGAGATTTTTACCAATTTCACTGTTTTAAACATATAGTTCAGTCCTTTAATTCCTATGTATTGAGCCAAGATATATGGAGACATACATTTAGTTAAAGACTCATAAATGTATGTATTATGCCAAACTAGTAATGCCCTAGTCAGATCAGCATGTGAACAAGTTAAATATGCTTTGTTATATATAGGAAACAGAGCACCACGTAGCCAGAAAGAGAAACAAATGTACATAAGATAATGTTTATAACCTTTAAAAATAATTATGTCCATAGAGCCAAATCACTCCTTTTGCATTATAGTTTATATAAACCCCTAAAAATGTTAGCCCAGACTTAAAAGAAAGCAGAGATATTTGGGAGGAAATGGGAAGTCATGTTAAAGCTTCGACTATGTATCCATATCCATATCAAAATACACCAGATTGTACATTTTAATATGTGTACACATTTACGAATCATGTTTCTTGACTTATAATGATGATACTATGTTTTGAAAGTTATAGAGTTAAAATATTAATAAGACAAAAATAAACTTAATATGGCCAACCTAATGAGCATCATAGCTTTGTAACAGATGACATTTATCAATACATGGAGTAAATTGTCATAAAATGAAACATCATTTAATTTTCAACAGCATATAATTTGAAAGATTTTTTAATTGAATATTTTATTTAGTTGCATTTCAAATGTTATTCCCTTTACCGGTTTCCTCTCTGCCAACCCCCTATCCTATCCTCCTTACTCTGTTTCTATGACGTTTCTCCCCCATCCACCCACCCACTCCCACCTCACTGCCCTGGCATTCCTCTACACTGGGGCATCAAGCCTTAACAGGACCAAGGACCTCCACTCCCATTGATGCCAAACAAGGCCCTTTTATCTCCTTCAGTCCTTTCCCTAAGCCCTCCACTGGGGTTCCTGTGCTCAGTCTGATGGTTGACTGTAAGCATCAGTATCTGTATTGGTCAAGACAGATCTGGCAGAGCCTCTCAGGAGACAGCTGTATCAGGTTCCTGTCAGCAAGCACTTCTTGGCATCCACAATAGAGTCTGGGTTTGGTATCAGCATGTGGGATGGATCCCCAGGTGGGACAGTCTCTGGATGGCCTTTCCTTGAGTCTCTGCTCTACTCTTTGTCCCTGTATTTCCTTTAGACAGGAACAATTCTGGGTTAAAATTTTGGAGATGGTTAGTTGGCTCATCCCTCAACCAGGGTCAGGGGGAACATGCTTAACCTCTGAATATGGTCTCGTCAGGTTTTCTCTCCCCTTTGTGGGGTATTTCAGCTAATGTCATCCCATGTGGTCATGGGCAGCTCTTGCTTTCCTGGCATCTGAGACTTTCTGGTTGCTAGCCCCAGTTCCCCATTCCCCATTGCTACTCACCTCTGTTCAATTTCCTGACCCTCTTTGACTCCTACAGCTCACCTACAGCTCCTCCCATACCTGATTCTTCCCTCCCTTTGCCCTTTTTCTCTTCCTGCCAAGTCCCTCCCACCCTCTGCTTCCCTTGATAATTTTGTTCCTCCTTCTAAGTAGGACTAAAGCATCCCCTCTTTGATCTTCTTTCCTCTTGAGCTTCATGTGGTCTGTGAGTTGTATCGTGGTTATTCCACGTTCTTTGCCTAATATCCACTAACCAGTGAGTACATATCATGTGTGGTCTTTTGTGACTGAGTTACCTCAATTGGGACCATATTTCCTAGATCCATCCATTTGCCTGTGAATTTCATGAAGTCATTGTTAATAGCTGACTAGTATTACATTGTGTAAATGTACCACATTTTCTGTATCCATTCCTTTGTTGAGGGACATCTGGGTTGTTTTTAGCTTCTGGATATTAAAAATATGGTTGCTATGAGCATGTGTCCTTATTTCATGTTGAAGCATCTTCTGGGTATATGCCCACAAGTGGTAAAGCTGGGTCCTCTGCTAATAATATGTTCACATTGCTGAGGAACTGTCAAATGGATTTTCAGAGATCTATCCCCATCAGCAATGGAGGAATTCTCTTCCTCCACATCCTTGCCAGCATCTTCTGTTACCTGAGTTTTTTATCTTAGCCATTCTGACTGGTGTGAGGTGGAATTTCAGGGTTGTTTTGATTTGCATTTCTCTGATGACTAAGGATGTTGAACATTTCTTTAGGTGCTTCTCAGCCATTTGAGTTTCCTCAGTTGAAAATTCTCTGTTTAGCACTGCTCTCCATTTTTTAATAGGGTTATTTGTTTCTCTGGAGACTAACTTACTGAGTTATTTGCATATATTGGATATTAACCTCTATCAGGTATAAGATTTGTAAAGATCTTTTCCCAATCTGTTGTTTGCCACTTCATCCTGTTGACAGCATCCTTTGCTTTACATAAGGTTTTCAATTTTATGAGGTCATACTTGTCGGTTCTTTATCTTAGAGCAAAAGCCACTGGTGTTCTGTTCAGAAAAAATTTCCCTGTGCCCATGTTTTTGAGGCTTTTCCCCACTTTCATTTCTACTAGATTCAGTGTATCTGGTTTTATGTGGTTTTATGATCCACTTGGACTTAAGCTTTGTACAGGGAGATAAAAATGGACATATTTGCATTTTTTGACAACCAGTTGAATCAGAACCATTTGTTGAAAATACTGTCTATTTTCCACTGGATGGTTTTAGCTCCTTTGCCAAAGATCAAGGGACCATAGGTGTGTGGGTTCATTTCTGCATCTTCAATTCTATTCCATTGATCTTCCTGCCGGACACTGTACCAATACCATGTAGTTTTTATCACTATTGCTCTGTAGTACAGCTTGAGGTCAGGGATGGTGATTTCTCCTGATGTTCTTTTATTGTTCAGAATAGTTTTCACAATCCTGGATTTTGATATTCCAAATAAATTTGAGAATTGTTCTTTCTAACTCTATGAATAATTGAGTTGGAATATTGATGGGGATTGCATTGAATTTGTAGATCGCTTTTGGCAAGATGGCCATTTTTACTATATTAATACTAACAACCCATGAGTATGGGAGATAGTTCCACTTTCTGAGGTCTTCTTCAATTTCTTTCTTCAGAGACTTGAAGATCTTCTTGTACAAATCTTTCACTTGTTTGATGTGAGTCACACCAAGATATTTTATATTGTTTGTGACTATTATGAAGGGTATCATTTCCCTAATTTCTTTCTCAGCCCATTTGTCCTTTGTGTAAAGGAAGGCTACTTATCTGTTTGAGTTAATTTTATATGTGACCACTTTGCTGAAGTTATTTATCAGCTGTAGGTGTTCTCTGCTTGAAAATTTGGGATCACTTAAGTATACTATCATATCATATGCAAATAGTGATATTTTTAATTTTTCCTTTCCAATTTATGTCCTTTTCACCTCCATTTTTGTCTAATTTCTCTGACTAGAACTTCAATTACAGGATTGAACAAATGTGGAGAGAGAAGTCAGCCTTGTCTAATCCATGATTTTAGTGGGATTGCTTCCATTTTTTTCTCCATTTAGTTAGAGGTTGGCTACTGGTTTGTTGTATATTGTTTTTACTATGTTTAGGTATGAGACTCGAATTCCTGATCTTTTCAAGACTTTTAACATGAATTGATATTCACAGCTATGAGCTTTACTCTTAAGACTGCTTCCATTGTGTTCCATAAGTTTCAGTATGTTATACCTTCGTTTTCATTAAATTCTAGAAAGTCTTTAATTTCTTTCTTTTTTCTTTCTTGACCAAGTTATCGTTGAGTAGAGCATTGTTCAGCTCCCTTGTATATATGGGCTTTCTCTTATTTTTGTTGTTATTGAAGACCAGCCTTAGTCTGTAGTGTTCTGATAGGATCAATGGGATTATTTCAATCTTCTTGTATCTGTTGAGGCTTGTTTTGTGACCAATTATATGGTCAATTTTGGAGAAGGTACCATGAGGTGCTGAGAAAAATGTATATTCTTTTGTTTTAGGATGAAATGTTATGTTATTATCTTTTAAATCCATTTGGTACATAATTTCTGTTATTTTCATTGTGTCTCTGTTTAGTTTCTGTTTCCATTATGTCTTCTTTGATAAGAGTGGAGTGTTAAAGTCTCTCACTATTATTGTGTGGGGTGCAATGTGTGCTTTAAATTTTAGTAAAGTTACTTTTAAGAATGTGGTTGTCCTTGCATTAGAAGCATAGATGTTCAGAACTGAGAGTTCAACTTGGTAGATACTTCCTTTTATGAGTATGAAGTACCCCTCCGTGTCTTCTTTGATAAATTATGGTCAAAAGTTGATTTTATTTGATATTAGAGTGGCTACCATATCTTCTTTCCTGGGACCATTTGCTTGGAAAATTGTTTTTCCAGACTTTTACTCTGAGGTAGTGGCTGTCTTTGTTACTCAGGTGTGTTACCTGTAGGCAGCAAAATTCTGGCTCCTGTTTCTGTATTCAGTTTTTCTGTTTTTTTATTAGAGAATTGAGTCCATTGATGTTAATAGATATTAAGGAAAAGTGATTGATTCTTCCTGTTACTTTTGTTTTTAGAGGTGGAATTATGTTTATGTGGCTATCTCCTTTAGGGTTTGTTTTGTTGAAAGATTACTTTTTTTTTCCCCTAGGGTATAGTTTCCCTCCTTGTGTTGGAAATTTCAATTTATTATTCTTTGTAGTGCTGGGTTTTTGGAAAGATTTTGTGTAAATTTGTTTTTGTCATGGAATTTCTTGGTTTTGCCATCTATGTTTATTGAGAGTATTGTTGGGTATAGTAGACTGGATAAGTATTTCTGTTCTCTTAGGGTCTGTATGAGATCTGACCTGAATCTTCAAGCTTTCATAGTGTCAGTTGAGAAGTCTTGTGTAATTCTTTTTTTTTTTAAATTAGGTATTTTCTTCATTTACATTTCAAATGCTATCCCAAAAGTCCCCCATACACTCCCCCCCCCCTACTCCCCTACCCACCCACTCCCAGTTCTTGGCCCTGGTATTCCCCTGTACTGAGGCATATAAAGTTTGCAAGACCAAGGGGCCTCTCTTCCCAATGATGGCCGACTAGGCCATCTTCTGCTACATATGCAGCTAGGAATGATCCTGTTCCCAGTTGGAACAGGATTCATTGGTTCTCATGTCCTGAGGCTCTGGGTGGGTCCCTCTTGGCACTTGAATTTGAGCAGAAGTGGTGGTCTTACCTGTGCTCTCAGGTGTATCAGCACTCTTGGGAGACCAGCTCTATCATGGTGGGATCTGGGAATGGAGAAATGTGCTCTAATGTGTGTCAGCACTCCTGGGAGACCTGCTCTCTCTTGGAGGAATCTGAGTACAGAAAGTTGTGGCACTGGGTCAGCTTCAGGTACTGATGGAAACTAGAAGGATCCTGTCCCAGACCAGTCCTCAGTTCCTGGGTCCTGAGGGCTCTGGGAGGGTCCCTTGAAGCAGAAGTGATGGTCTTACCTGTGCTTACAGGTGTGTCAGCACTCTTTGGAGATGAGCCCTCTCTTGGTGGGACCTGAGTATGTAGAGCTGTGGCACAGGATCAACTCTGGGACACAGATAGATTTGAAAGATTTTAAAACCAATAGATTTAAAACAATATTTATATTTATGCTTATTGTATGATGTTTGAATTAGTTTTTCTTTGAAATTTTGTAGTATACAGTGCCTTGTAAAATTTTTTTCAGAACACCTTTGTTTATATATAGTTCAATTCTCATTCACCTTTACAATGTAGCTCAGAAATACAAGGAAAGAAGTGCAATGTAGATAATTAAAATTTATCTTTAAACACCTCCAGTAAGTATACACTGATACATATAACTAGAGAATATTTAATTTGAAGGTTCTAGTGTTTGTTCTCAGATCTTTTATTATTTTTTTATTTTCATAATGTTTCTATTGATTATTTTTGAAGTTCACCTCATGAAGTCTGAGTACATGAAAGGCAGAGAGAAGGAGAGGGTAGAGAAGTAGAGGCTGGCCATGACAACATGGAGAGAGGGGAGAAAGGAATGAGGAGAGAGGGGTAGCAAGGGACCAAGATGCAAGAGAGAGGCAAGAGAGGCGAGAGAGGCAAGATAGGCAAGAGAGGCAAGAGAGTAAGAGAGCAAGAAGTCATCTTCATAATTTTAAGAGTTCTCTTACATGGCTTCCTGTCTCAGTTAATACCTTTTCGGTGAGTTGGGTGGAGGTAGGAATTGTCACAGAAACCAAGGCTACTTGGCATTATCAGAACCCAGTTCTCCCAACACAGAAAGCTCTGGAAACCCAAACTCACCAGAAATGCAAGACTCTCATCTCATTTAAAATCGCATCACCTGATGACGATAGAGTACTTTAAGAAGGACATAAATAACTCCCTTAAAGAGCACATAGGTAAACAGCTAGAAACCATTAAAGAGTAAACACAAAATTCCTTAAAGAATTACAGGAAAATACAACGGAACAGGTGAAGGAATTGAAAAAAAACATTCAAATAATTAATTAAATATATATATTAAAAATAAAATATTTGAACCAGGTGGTGGTGGTTTAATGCCTTTAATCCCAGCACTCAGGGAGGCAGAGGCAGGTAGATTTCTGTGAATTCTAAACTAGTTGGGAATACAGAGCAATTTCCGTGGATAGCCAGGGATACACAAAGAAGTAATGTCTCAAAAAATCAAACTAAATAAAAAAACTAAAATATAAAATAAAACCTCCTTTTCAAGATAATAACATAATTTAGGTTGTCTCATCTATGAGGTTTACCAGCTTGTGTTTTAAGTTAGAAATTGCTCAGGAATTACTTCTCTGTTTATGTGTGAATCAGAATGAAGGGTACTATGTTCTTTTGTGTTTACTGTGCAATTGACAATTTATTGTGAAGCACACCTTTTCTCCTGCAAAATCTTTGGTACATTTGTAATAATTCATGGTCTATATGACTCCTCTATCTGATCTCCCATTGTCTTTACCTCTTCTTACTCTAATATAATTGGTTATGATGTAATATGTTGATATCTTTTAGGAAAAGCTTCTTATTTCTAATATTCTTAAAATTCTTATTCCTTGCATTTACATATTATCAATTTTGTAAAAAAAACTCATTTTTTCCAATAATGTGCATTGAATTTTAAACATGAGGATAGGATTTAGCTCCAAGGTCACTCACAGACTATATCATTATGCTATTGAGCTTCATATTTCTTGGCATATTAGAAATTTCTATTCATATTCTAATTTTCCTCAGATATATATAAGACTAAAAAAGAAGCCAGTTTACACTGTGCCATTAAGTGTTTTTGTAAACTATAAATAATATGAGTATTGAAATACTTTTGATTGTTATCAGCTATAGAAATAAAGTTGTTCTAAAATGTTGGACTTATATCTAGTGGACCAAGATAAACACACATATAAACATGTGTATGTTACACACACACACACACACACACATATACGTGTGTGTGTATATATATATATATATATATATATGTATGTATATATATATGAATATATATATACAGCCATATCTATATCTATATCTATATCTATATCTATATCTATATCTATATCTATATCTATATCTATATCTATATCTATATCTATATCTATATATGTATAATATGTAATTATATAGTATAATTGTATCAGTTTTACTGGTATCATCTTTTTACTTGTGGATGATATAATATTACTGATGTCATCACTGTCCTTATACCTTATAATGCATGTGCTCTCTTAGGATATTGACTGACTCCTCCTCCAGCACAATATTTAAATAATAACAAGGAAGCGCCTGTGATGCTTCCAGACCAAGAAGACAGCTTTAAATATCTCAAATGAGGCTCAGCATTTGCTGAAGATTTCTGTAAATGTTCTGTAATGGAAAACACATTTTGTTATAGAAGTGGCCTTGTCAAAGTCTTTATGGTGCAAATTTTTCATTTATCTCCAATTTTTGCATTTATTGAGGTCATTATATACTCTATACTGTTTATGGGGAAGCAGAAATTGGCCTTCAAATTGTAAACTAAGTTTGCTTTTCTAAGATAAGTTTAATTGGCTTACTTCTTATATCCACTTTAGAGCTTAATTTGCTATATTCTGTTCAGTACATTTGTATAGATGTATGTGTCTGTGTCCTATGGCTTTCTTTATTATTCTAAATATCTTCATATAATATTAGCCTCCTGAAATTATTGCCAATACTTTATGTGTTTTAATATCTCAGATAAGTTTTATAAACTTGGTATAATATTTTTTCATTATTCTTTTGAGGGATTTATAAGAAACAGTATATAAACTTTTAGTCACTCTTATAAGTGTCCTTTACAGGCTACTTTAACTATAAGATCCAGCCAATCCAGATCCGAATCTTGTATCAGTTTTAGAAAGTTGTATTTTCAAGGAATTTGTGCATTTTATTTCAAATAAATTTTTGATATAGTTATATATAACTCTATGTATTTTTCTTATCTGTATGTATTAAATACCTGATGTATTAAAAAAACCTAGAGTAATATCATGAAATAATTCATTTATTTTGTTTACCTGCTTCTGTGAATTGATCTGTTTCATTCTTCATGTTGGTAATCTGCAGCTTCCCTTTTTTTCATCCATTTGTATACTAAGCACTTATTATTATAATTATAAAATATTTTGTAACAAGTAGATATTAAATTATGTACCTTTAGATTCACTAATTTCTGCTCTTCTAAAAATATCTTATTTTCTTAGGTGGATATGTAAAAAATTGGTTTTAAGTCCTATTCCCTTTAAATAATTTTTTATTATGTTTTAAATGAGTGTTTGCCTGTTTTTTTTGTCTGTATATCATGTGGTCATGGAGACCAGAATATTGGTGTCAAATTCCCCAGTAGTGTGGTTAGAGATATCTGTGGGCCACCACATAGGTGTTGGGACTTCCTAACTGCTGAGCCATTCATTAATTAGGTCTTTATTTCTTTAAGAACTACATGAAGTTATATTTTCCATCTAAGCACTCTGTTCTATGAGTTGAAATACTCAATAATTTTGGAATTCATTTAGTTTACACTTTGAACTTCTTTGACCACATAAAAGTAAATCTTATCTTTTACTGATTTAATTTTTTTCTATTTTGGTATTTACCTATTAATACCATGTGAATACAAAACATAATTTGTTCCATTTTTTTCTGTCATATTTATTTATTCTACTTTTGGGCCCAGTTTGTGGTAAATTTGGGTGGATTTTCTGTTTTCTTAAAAATAACATATATAGTCTTCAGCTATAATTTTATTGTTTCCACTATGATATTTTTGCTGTCTAAGTGAAAAAACATAACACACCTTAAAAATGGTGTGTGGAACTGATTGCAGAGTGAAGACTGTTGAAACTATCAGTGTTCAAAATATCCATCCTGGTTTATGTCATATTTTGTTTTGTATTTTCTTTTGCCTTTGCCACTTCATTTCTTTTATTTTTAGTTTTGAGAATGAAACTAAAGGTATCGAAATGCCAAGAACGCACTTTATCAACGGGCTATACTTTGATCCCCAGGGTTAAGCATCTTCTCAGAGGTCTTCTCAATATATTCTTACTTAACTTATGTGGAAGAAACTTTCAGGTGTTACAGAATAAAATCAAACAAGCACCACTTTCCCTGGTGAATCATGAAGTGCAGAATTCTGGGGAATTTCAGAAATCATTAGTTTCTAGATTGTATGATTAGCTACTCTCTGCTTGGTTCTGCTAGGCCATATTGTTTGTGCACAAATAAGAAATAGCTCAAATGCTGATGTGCAGTTACAAAAGAATGTATATTACTTTTAGTGAGACATACACCTTCCCTTCCTCACAAACATGCAACTTCAGTTCTCTGTGTGTCAGTGTCTTAATAATTCTATTTGGCTTTCACTATAGATTTTGGTTCAACTCAACTATTTGGTTTGTTTTAAATCAAACATTAAGCCTGATCCCAAAGCTCTATCTTTATAACCATACTTTTATTATTTTAACTCCTTTATTAACTTTCCTAAGTGTGGATAGTGAAGATTTCCATATATCCTCCTCACTGGTAAAATATCACACATTTTATCAATGTGTAGAAGTTAATATAATTCTGCTCTGCTTTTTGCTTTTGCCATCTCCCTCCCTCAACCCTTCCTCCAATAACAAGGAGGATATAATACAACAGAAGAAAATAAGTATATTGCACTGGAAGTATGTGAATGCTTGACCCAAATTTCATAATCCAAAAAATAATAATAGTCATCTTCAGAATTATGCAAATATAGCACTTGAAAAAGTTTAAACCATGTAACATACAAATTATTAAAAAGGATATTGTACAAAAAAAGCATATCACATTTTGTAATGTTGGAGAATTGAGTGACTTAACACAGTATGGTTTCAAGATGATAGTGAGACTTTTACAACTCTGCATGTAGCTAAGTTACAGACATTTTAACTGTGGTTAGCTGTCTGCTTATTTTCTCCACACAAGAGCAATAATAACAGCAACCTCAGGTAGAGGTGCACAGTTTCACTTTTATGGATTGAGTGACAACAGTGACAGAAATGACAGGGAGGCTGTTTTTAATGGAAACTCCCCAATGCTGCTTTTTCGATTTTGTTCGTACTTTCCAGGGAGCCATGCATAAGCACAAAAGCACAACCAACCCATAGAGAGAGCCAAATTTTTGTTTTTGCCTCACAGTTAGCAAACAGCACCGGAGTTTAAAATCTTGCTTAATCCTGTGGATGGTGCCATTTTCTCTTCTTGAATCAAACTACTTTATGTCAAAGAGAAAAATTGATCAGGAGAGCTCTCCTCACTGAGCTGAACTCAGCTTTGTCTGACCCTAAAAGAAAGAATTATAAGTCAGAAAAACCTAAACTGGATGCTGAGTCCCTGAGAACCAAGCTCAGGCCAAGCCCATCATCTACATAAACACTCCTTCTGTCCATCAGCTCACATACCATGGAGTGCTCCATTCTGCATCCTGCTCATCTCATCTCATCTCTGCATCAATTTTATTCCTGAATATAATGTATCCTTTGGAGCTTAGGGAACAGGCTTTCACAAGACCTGTGACTGCAAAATCTTTAGGGTTTTAAAATGGTTTTGTTCTTGAAAAAGTAATCTTAGGAATTATGTAAATATAGCACTTGAAAAGAGATAAAATCATGCATTTTAGAAGTATGGTATTATGAAAACATTTAAATCTCTCCCTTTGTGGATTATAGCCAAATATTAGGTATGGGTAGAAAAATGTAAATAAGCCTATTTTATACCAAGGAAGGAGATAAAATGTTCATGATCCTCTCAATATACTTTAGTGCAAATATAATAAAATTTAATTGAATTGTTCATATAAAAATTTCCCAAAGTAGTAGTATTAAAGAAATTTATGAGAAATGTGACCATTCCTTGGGAAATCTCAGTTGCTCTTCAAGGTTCTGTATAGCAGACTGATGTCTCTCTGAGTTGAGTTTAATTTTCTTCTACTTGTAAATTAAAAAGCCCCTATAATAGGCTGAGTTAATCAGTGTTGGCTTGAAGTTCTGTGATCAGCAATGTTGATGCCTCTGTCTCTTCTCCAACCTTCATGTCTTGACTTCACTCTCTGTACTTATGTGACTATTCTGAGCTTCCCAAACAGACATGTGATTTTTCTGGCTTTCCTGGGACTGCCTACCTAGTGACAAGAAGGACTATGTGTGGAAGACCTCCACCTAATTTTTTTTTTTGTTGTTCTATAATAAAGTGGCAAATTTATTTTGTCTAAAACTAGAATTTTATCCATTTATCAAAAATATTTAGTCAATAGTCAATTTTATCCATTTATCAAAATATTTAGTTAGATGTAAGGTACTGTCCTTTGTTTAAAGTATTAAGGAAGTAAATAAATAAAACACAATCTAGAATAAGCATGAATCTTACTTTCTGGATATATACATGTTGAATATGGGAAGTTGGTTCTTTACATAATGGCTTTATCATGGTTGGACTTGTTTCATTGTATTTGTAGGTATCATTTTGAAAAGCTTTCCAAATTTTAATTTAGCAAAAATGTAATAGATTGTATTTTATAACTATGAAGCATTTCATCTATATTAAAAAAGTAAAGAAATAATTTAGTGAAAACATCAGAACCTATTACAATACTTTATCACTTCAGTTTCCCAATTGATTTTAGTTACAGTACAATAATACCATTAAGATAGTATAGATACAGTTTCAGCCCTTCACAGTTCACATATAAGCCTATTTCTTCTCATCTTTCTGTAGAAATAGGTACTTCATACATATTTTCTTCATTATTTAAGTGAGGATTTTCAAACATTTGCCTATTTGTACCTCTTTCCATGTGTGTACTGTAATCACATGTATACAGACAAGTACATGTATGCAGATAAGCATGAGTTTACTGTCTAATAGCTGCTGGAACCTGGAAGCATGGAGCCTAAAAATCTAACAGACTAAAGTCTCATGCAATAGCCAGCTTTATCATTAGATAATCTATGCCCTGAGCATTATAAAAGGTCACATGAATAAAGTTATCATGTGTTCCACCTGTATATAATCACAAGGACACGGTGCATACAGCAAAACATGTTTTTTTTTTTTCTCATAGAGGAATAAAACAAATAACAATATCCAGATGTGATGAATAATTTGAAGTAAACATATTCTTATCCACTACACCTGGAGGGGAAATAAAAGCACATTCCAAGAACAATTCCATGGTTTTGAAGAAACTTGAGGTCACAAGACTTTTGCCTTGTCTTGGAGTTTTATCAAAACACTCAGAATTCCCTTCATGGGGTCCCATTATCTGGTTTACATATTGTAGCATGTTGGAGAGGCCATAACAACATGAAGTCACAGTTATAGTAATGTGGTGAACAGTAATGCTCATGTTATAACCTCTCACACGCGCTATTGTCTCACCAGCAAGAACACACGCGTGAGAAACTGGATCCTTCTGCAGCAACTTTATTACACCAGTTTCAACATGAAGAGGAAGACCCCAAGCACCAAAAAGGTGCTGCTTATATACACCTTAGTGTGATGTGTCCACACCTGATTGGCTGCTCTTCCAGAGCCTCATCACCACGCCCCGGGATGGGCCATGACTTGGCACGAAAACACTCTTGCACATGCGCATATTGCTTGTTTACCAATTAGGCCACGCAGGCACAGCAGAAACCACTTCCCACAATAACCCTAGGGAAGATCTAACAAACATTTTAGAAATCAGAAAAAGTTAAAATTAATACATTTGTTTTGTTTATATAGACATCAGTCCTACCAAACAAAAGTGAGAAAACCTCCACAAACAGATTTCAAAGTATCCTGATGAGTCAATTATACATTTTTTTGTATGTATGTGGTTTCAGCGGTGATCATTTGATATTGTTTAACTAATAAGAAGGCTCAATGGGTTGTTTTTTTATATGTATGTGTATATTCACATATATCCATATGTATATAATACATATATAGAAAGAAATGTGTGTTTGTTTGTTTGTAAATGTGTATGTTTGTGTGTGTGTGTGTATGTGTGTGTGTGTGTAATAATATTAATGAAAAAGGACTAGACCATGAGTTTGAAAAGAATAGGGGTCATGGACAGGATTGGAGAGAAAAATGCAAAGGGGAGAATGGTGAAATTATATGTTAACTAAAATGTATTAGTTTATTTAGTGACATATTTAAGAGACAAACCATTTAGCAAATCTTATTTACATTATTTTGAAGTTAACTTTAATTATAATTATGTTCTCTAGGATGACCTGCAGAAGTTAACTGAAGGCAAGAAGCCAATATCTAGGTCTGGCATCAGACAGGTCAGATGATACGAACATGTTACTGCAGTTCCAGTGAGTCCTACAATATATGTTTGGAGATCAAAATGCTGAAAAAGAAAGTTTGATAAAATTAAATAAAATGATCTTACTGCCAAATCTGATGACTTTTTTCATTTTTTAATTGAAAATTTCATACTATATATTTTGATCGTTTTACCTTTCCCCAATTCAGATTCTTCCTACCTCACTACTTACCCTTTTTCTCTAAGAAACAAACAAACACAAGAAACAAAAAAGGAACACTGTACTTCTACAAGAAGCAAAAAAAAAAAAAAAAGAAAAAAAGAAAGAAAGAAAGAAAAAAAAGAAAGAAAAAAAGAAAGAAAAAAGAAACACAATACAATAAGACAAAAAAAAAGCCAAAATAAAACCAATAAAACAAATATTCTTCCAAAAACAAAACATCAAAACCAAACCTGAACCCAGAAGATACATGGAGTTAACTTTGTGTTAGCAAAATACTCCTGGGCAGGTAGTCTGCCCTTACATATGGTTGATATACCCAGTAACACTCCATTGGAGAAAATCATTTTTCACTTTGGCAGCTGACATTGTAAATATTTTCTTGTTTACAGGTGGGATCCCATATTCACTTTCTACTCTCAGTGCTGGTGCCCAGCTGACTTGAACCTGTGAAGGTCATGTGAGCACTGCCACAGTCTCAATGAATTTATAGATGCATCAGTCCTATTGCATCTGAAAGTAGCTGTGTTTCTGGAGTCATCTGTCACCTCTGATTCTTACAGTCATTCTTTCCATCCCCTGTTCAACATAGCTCTCTGATCCCTAATAGGAGAGTTTAATGAAGATATCCCATTTATAGGAAACTATTTCAAAGTTTCACACTTTCTGCACACTGTCCAGTTGTAGGTCTCTATGTTATTTCCTTCCTCCTGTAAGAAAGTTCTTTCATGGAACTTGAATAATAATCTCCTCTATGGATGTAGCAATTTATGCCATGAGGAGTCATTTTATTGCTGTTTTGTTTTTTTTTTTTTTAAACAGAGGAGTTGTAGTAGGTTCTAGAGTCCATAATATATCTAATATCAGCTAATTAGCTACTTTGGAGTGTAGGTATGGGTTTTATCCCATGAAATAGACTTTAAAGACAACAAAAATGGTTGGCTACTCCCACCATACTTATGTCACTATTATACAAATATATCTTGCAGGCAGGCCACTGTTGTAGTTGCAGGGTTTGTAGCTGTAAGATATTTATGATTACCTTTTTCTTATAATAACGTACAGAGTACCTTCCAGCACTATGAAGTCTAGTAAGTAGGGTAGAAGCTTCTAGTTAAGCACTAACTCCATTTCTCCATGTTGTAAAACTTAAGTAAGTGATGTCTTCAACAATAGAGCCCCGAAATCCAGATACAGAGTAGCCAATAACTCTGACAATAGTGAGTAATATAATTCATTCCTGGTACTGTAGGTTTTACTTGGAGGGATAAATGTCTAGGTGGGGCTCTGTCTCATTTACTATTTGATGACTCCATTTAGAAGCCTTTCACACATATATACATTTTAGGAAGCTTCTAAAGTTACAAGTTTCTACATGGTTTTGCAAATGATCTTTAATATAGTTGTCTCTCTCTATGCTTCCTCCTTACTTTTCCCTCCCAATCTTCTTCTTATTATTTAATCTCATTCTAATTTTCCCTTTGTTTCCTCATAACACTGTATTTTTTCCCACTTCTTGGTGCATTTAATTGCCCAGTGCATTTCTGGGCAATTAACATCATATTTTATCACTCATATCAGAAATGTAAAAGCTAACATCCACAAAAGAAAAAATATACAATATATGTCCTTCTGGGTCTGGGTTACTTTACTCAGGTTGATGTTCCTTGTTACCTGTGAATTTCATAGTTTCATTTTTTGGAACCACTGCATAATATTCCATTCTAAAAATGTATCATATTTTCCTTAACCATTCATCATTTGATAGGCATTTAGGTTGTTTCCAATTTGTGTCTGTCAAGAATAGAGCAGCAATGAACATGACAGAATGTAGAATCCCTTGGGCATATGGCCAAGAGTTGCTGTAGCTGGGTTTCAAGTAGATTCATTCCTAGCTTCCTGAGTACATGCCACAGTTACTTCCATACTGACTATTTATTTGCATTCCCACCAGAAATCAGTAAGTGTTTCTCCTTTCCTGAATCCTTAGGAACATGGGCTGTCATTTGTTTAACTAATCTTGGTCATTTTGACTAGGGCAACATTAAATATAAAAGCAATTTAAATTTGCAATCACCTGCAGGCTAAGGATCTTGAATATTTAATCTATATAAAGTATTTCTCAGTCATTTGTGTTTTACCTTTGAGTGGGTTATGGTTAGTTCCACACACCATTTTTAAGTTGTGTTATGTTTTTTCTCGATGTTTTGGTTTTTTGGTGTTTGCTTGTTTGTTTTGTTTTAAAGCATAATTCTCATCAGATGTACAATTGGGAAGACATTTTTCCACTATGTAGGGTGCTGTTTTACCTAATGGGTTCCTAAAAGAAAATTAAAATTAACATATACTCAAGATGGTTTTGTGTTTAATCACAGAAGAGAAATACAGCATAGTATTTAGATAGATAATCATTGGCACATCTCAGATCTTGGACTAGGAAGCAAGCAGAAGTTAATGTTCTTGGTAGAGAGGTAGTGTCCTAATTTGCTTCTTCCATTGCTGTGATAAAACACAACCAAAAGTAAGCTGAGGAGGAAAGGGTTATATGCTTATTACTTGTAATTCAGAGTTCATCACTGAGAGAATTCTGAACTGAAGAAGAAAGTGAAGCAAAATTCATGGAAGAGTGCCCACTTCTGCCTTACTCACTTATCTTTCTTAAACAGCCCAGACCTTGTCCAGTGATGTTACCACCTATACTGGGCTTAGCCTTCCTACCCCAATAAGATATTAACAAAATGCCCATAGGTCAATATTATGGAAGCACTTTCTCATTGGAGATTATCTTTTCATAGGTATGCCTATGTTTGTATCAAGTTAACAAATACTGTGACATTAAACAAAGGCAGGGCATTCTCATAAGCAGCAATTGAAAAGGCTATGAGGTTTGATTGCAGCTTGTATTGACTTGACTGTATATAAGGGAAGTGTGGTAGATTGAGGCATTTCAGAAAGTATGCCAGTGTCCACAGACTTTTGTTTAATCTCAAACATTCTTCATAAAGCTTGTTTATGAAATACATACCTGTGCATTGTTATAGGACAATCCCAAAATCATAGCTTCAAAGAATATGGGAAGAAACTTTAATTTTAAGTAAAAGTAAAACATTATAAAACAACAAAAAGTTATAGAAAACATTTTAAGTAGTGCTCAACCAATGTGTGTTAACAATCAAGAAAAATGAAAAGTAAAAAGAAAGTAAGTAACAAGCTATATAGATGTTCATTGAGATATATCAAGTTTTGAACTCGATTAAATGTTTTAGTGACTTCCCTAAACTAGCTTTGTAGTCTTATTAATGATAAATTAATTACAATAAATGATTTTATATAAAATACTTCGATACATAATGTGAAGATATAACAATGAATCAAAATATTTAAAAATAAATATAAAACAAATATGCCAAAAAGCATATTTGTAGGCAACTGTATAACAGAAATCCTCAGGTTCAGCATATATACTTCCTAATAGCGTTGAGAATGTTCATAGTAGCACCTAGGTCTCCTGCACTCACCACATTTTCAGAAAAGGTTAATCACATTTTAGTCAATTTCTCTTGTTTTTTCTTGAATAGTTTTGTTTTTTCTTATGAGCATTTTTTCCTTTACCAGTTTGAAGATTTTTAGAACCACTCATAAATTTATCTTTCCCTAAGAGGATTTCTTATTTTGCTTCGATTTATTCAGGAAGAAATCACTCTAGGTAGCTAAATATTATTTGAGACTAAGAAAAAGTAACATAATTTTACATTCCCAAAGTGAAAGTTTGTGATTGTGAGATTCTTGCAAACATATTAGCAAAAGATTGTCAGTAATGGAGAATGGGTACAATGAAAGGATACAATATTCAACGTGTGAAAACACTAGAAAGAAATAGTGCTGTAGCTGAAAAAAGCCAAACAAAAGACTGGCAGAACTTTGGAGGATCATTGCAAAGCAGCTGGAAACTAGGGAGATGTCAATTTCCTGTTCCTGAACTGGAAAAGATGTACTGAGTGACTTTAGACTTTCTTTGGAGTATAGAAAGTTAGTGTCAATATTAAGCATTGAAGAGTAAACTCTAAAATATGAAAATTCACTTATTTGAGAACATGTGCTAGTAAATACATTTATGTGGGATAGATAATTGTAATGGAATCTTCACCTAAGAGGTAATGAGCAATGAAAGATAGAAGAAAAGGAAAAATAAAAATATTTAATGATGAGTAATAAATTACTATTTGTGATGGTTTGTATATTCTTGGACCAAGAAGTGGCACCATCTGGAGGTGTGGCCTTGTTGAAATAGGTATTTTACTGTGGATGTGGGTTTAAGACTCTCACCCTAGTTGCCTGGAAGTCAGTCTTCCACTAGCAGCCTTTGGATGAAGACATAGAACTCTCAGCTCTGTCTGTGCCATGCCTGCCTGGATACTGTCATGCTCTCATCTTGATGATAATGGACTGAACCTCTGAGCCTGTAAGCCAGCCCCAATTAAATGTTTTTTTTTTGTTTTTTTTTTTTTTTTTTTATAAGACTTGCCTTGGTCATGGTATCTGCTCACAGAAGTAAAATCCTGACTAACACAGAAGTTGTTACCAGGAGTGTGATATTGCTGTGATAGGCCTGACCTTGCTTTTATTTGAAAGAATGTAGATTTTGGGACTTTTGATTTGGAAAGCAGCAGAATGCTTTAGATGGGGCTTAATGGTCATCCTAGTAGGAATATGGAAGACTTTGTTGCTGGGATTAATTTGAACTGTGTTGACCTGGTCCAAGAGATTTCAAAGGAGAAGAATTTTAGAATGTGGCATAAAGACTGTTTGTTG
This sequence comes from Mus caroli, assembly GCF_978045245.1. Lineage (NCBI taxonomy): Eukaryota > Metazoa > Chordata > Mammalia > Rodentia > Muridae > Mus > Mus caroli. Next base: position 139,055,591 of record NW_028227258.1, on the reverse strand, counting down.
GTGAAGAATGTGGCTACTTTTTGCCCTTTTCTGAAAAGTCTGCCTGAGGCTAAGGTGAAGAGACTCAGATTAATTGCATTGACAAAGGAAATTTCAAAAATGCCTAGCAGAGACTTTGTTCTCTGGTTAAGTCTTATGAAGAGTAGTTTGAAACTTAGAAAGAATAAAAACATAAAATATATGGTTTGAGTATTAAAGGGGTACCAGGAAGTGAAGTGGAGCAAAATCCTGTGTTCTAGGAGATAACAGATTAAGGGAGTGGGACTTTGGAGCAAGATCCTACCCAGCTAAATTTAGATCCAGGCATGGTAGTACAGACCTTTAATCTCAAGAGATAAGCATGCTGATCTCTGTGTTCAAGGTCAATCAGAGCAAGATCCAGGATAGCCAAGCTTAGGCAGTGAAGGATTTGGAAAACATAAAGCCAGTGGTAATGTAATAGTACAAGCAGTTCATGTTTTAGTTCCTGCATGTAGCAGAACTTGGCAGCTTCAGCCATGTGGCTCTGGCTCTAGAGTTAAGAATGGATGGAACTCCTGGGACAATTGATACTGATTAGCTGGAGCTAAGAAATTAGCAGTGATTAAGAAGAGACCAGCATCACTGAGATGAAATCTTCTGGGAAGTGTTTTCTGGGAGCAGAAAGAAGCTGTGTTCCAGAGATAGCCAAGGTTGTACCTCATGCTGCAGCTGGACTTGGTATTGTGTAAGAATCATCCAGGTGGTACTAGTTTTGAAGGCCTGATGATGTCATGAAGAACAGCTGAGATTTTGTACTGTGAGAGGTCATGTAAGGCCATTGGAGAAGGTGTAGCCTCTGCTGTAGTTGATGGCCCAGGACTGAAAGGGTCATGCAAAGGATTTGAGGCTTGGTACCATGAAGAGAGCCTAGGAGAAGCTATTGGTGAAGCCTAGTTGGCGTGGCTTCACCAACACCCCAGTGTATTGGAGATGTCAGTACCATGAGATGATCACCAAGAACAGCAGCCATAGTGGAGTGGGTCAACCTGAGTTTAGTGTGCTACAGAGGGCAGAGCTGGAGAAGTGTTGCCAGCTCTTAGGAGGAGCCCAAAAGATCAAGTAGAATCCCAGACACTGAAACAAGAAGCTGTAACATTGAAATTGCCTTGGAGACTCAAAGATGTTAAAGATGCCAGAGCCATGAGATACATGCTGAATAAAGCTGCTAACAGGGAGTGGAACTAGCCCAGGAGAAAGCAGTTTGTTGCAGTCAACAAAGATGAAAAAGGAATGGAGATCTGAAGACTGCTTTGATATCAGCCATGGAGATGCAGAGTTTGGAGTTTGCCCAGCTGGTTTCCTGCCTTGCTTTGGGATTTACAGTTAATTAGTTGGATGAATCTCAGAAGACACCTTGAACTTTGAGCTTTTAACATTGTTGAGACTGCTATAGACTATGAGGACTTTGAAAGTTGGACTAAATGCATTTTGCATTATGCTATGTTTAAGTATGACCATCATATACTCATGTTTTTGAACAAGTCTATGGGAGCCAGGGAGTGGAATGTGATGGTTTGTATATTCTTGGACCAGGGAGTGGCACCATCTGGATGTTTGGCCTTGTTAAAATAGGTGTGTCACTGTGGGTGTGGGCTTAAGACTCTCACCTTAGTTGCCTGGAAGTCAGTCTTCCACTAGCAGCCTTTGGATGAAGACATAGAACTCTCAGCTCTGCCTGCACCATGCCTGCCTAGATACTGCCATGCTCTCATCTTGATGATAATGGACTGAACCTCTGAGCCTGTAAGCCATCCCCAATTAAATGTTGTTTTTTAATAAGACTTGCCTTGGTCATGGTATCTGTTTACACCAGTAAAACCCTAACTAAGACACTATTTAACAAGTTGTAATATATGGTAGTGATATTTATTTATTGTGATAAAACTAGTGTATATTGTGTAATACAAATTTAAAATTATATGAATGAAACTAAAGAAATATAGTTTTCCAATGATATTTACAAAATAATGCAGAAAAGTAAAAGATAAATATGTACACTATGATATGTCATTCTATTATAATGTTAATATCACAAAAAGTAAAATTTAAAAAGAACCACTGTTAGGATTCCTGAGAAAGCTGGCAAATGATTCCATTACTGGGGTGCATAGAGTAGAAGGAAAGAACAGGCTCCTATAAGCTGCCCTATGATCTCCATATATGCCATTTTCTTCTAATCATAACAATATGAACAATCTGTCAAAGTGGTAAAAGAAATATAAACTATATTACAGTGCACAGCTTATATAGGCACTTTAAAAAATAAGTTTAATTAACTTGTGATGGTGCATGTGTGTGTGTGTGTGTTTGTGTGTATGTGTGTATGGTATGTGCTTGCCATGGCTGGTGTGTGGAAGTCAGATTTCAACTTGCAGTAGTTAATTCTCTCCACGCAGTGTGTGGGTTCTGGGGATATAATTCACATCATTAGTTTAGGTAGAAAGTATCTTTAGCCCCTACTGATCCATAATTTTCTCTTAAAATTTGAATAGTCAAGGCTTAAAGATATTTCAATGAGATGTTTTTATAATCTATCCAAGAACAAGCACATTAAACTGTAAAGTAGGAGAACTCCCTGAATGAAACAGATTTAAATGGTTTAGATATAAACAGATATACTGAATAGTATGTATTATTAAGAAAGATAAAATGATAATATGAAAATTCATATTGAGTATTTACCAACATTTTTTGATGTATCAGCATAATAAAAACTTCTATAGGAATGCTATATGTTAGCCACTTTTTTGAGTATTAGAGATGATATCATAGTTAGGCAGTTAGAATTTCTGCCTTCCTGTTTCTTATATGAGAGTTACATAGAAACTTAAAACAAACTATATATTTGTATGTGCTATGAAGGTTATGTAGGTATCTATATAGAAAACAAGGGTTAAGGGGTTATGATTATATGCATTAGTATGAATATGTGTACTGAGTTAGAATTTAAGTTAGCATAATTAAGTAACTGTTTAAGTTAACAAATATGGGAACAGAAAGCTGAGGGAAGAAGATATAAACCATAGGGAATCTGAGGAAGAAGGGTTTTGGGTCATGGGATCAGCAGCATAAATGCCCTGATATAAGAATTCTTTTTAATATACTAAGATATAGCAATGAGGTAATATGTTTGGAGAAAAAGAAGATAAATAAAGTACTGAGAAATGATGGAGGGGAGGCCATCTGGAGATTATGGAAAGATTTAGGTTAAAATTTGCACTTATTGCAAAGAGTGTCATTACAGTTAATGAAAGCACACTGCACAGTAAACAGTAGCTGGAAGAAAGGATTTGAAATGAATGTCCTCATTGTGAAGAAATGGTGAAAATTGAACATGAGGGTTATAAACCCTGTGTCTTGACTTGCTTGGTACAATGTATAAACTGACCAAGACACCACTCTACATCTCTTAAAGATGCACTACTTTGATTGGTGGATTTAAATAAATACATAAAAGGAGAAAAACACTTTCATTTTTAAAAACGCCACTGGAGGAATCACATCAAAAAATGTACATTCACTTAAAGGTCACTCTGCCAAATGAAAAAATGGCTGTCTTGCAAAGAGGCTATAGTTAGATGAGAGAGAGATGGTAATGTCTCATATAAGTCAGTCTGGGTAAAATACTGATTTTGTTAAAGTTTTAAAGTTAGGACTAATTGAATCTTCCATAAGTAGGATATGAGAAATGTAGGACGGATAGAGTCCTACAATGACTCCAAAGTTTGAATGTGTCATTTGTAAGTAGTGGTGCCAATTATTGAAGTGGATATTGTGAGATGGACAGGTTTTGGAAGAATAATTCAAGCTCTGTTTAAGGTACATGGGACTTGAGGTGACTGTTAAATATCTAGAGAGAATTCTGACTTAATTTTTTCCTATGACTTAAAAATATAATAATAGACAGGGATTACTTTTCTTAAAAAATGGTACTTACCTACACATAACATACATACCTGGCAAAGCACTTCATTTCTATAACAATAGCAAGAGTGGCAGTGACTGGGATTACCTTTTCTATGTAATGTTTCACTGCCCATTCTAGCTAACGTAGTAAGAGGGCATTAAAAAAATACTTATCATAGAATACTTTTACAATTATAGACTTGCTACCAAAACAGTACAATTTCCAGGTACCTCATACCAACTGATGAAATTTCATATTTTATTCATATGTTCTCAGTGGTTTTGCAAACTTCTTTTTCTCCTCAAACTCTATGGTATCCAATTTCTTTCTCTTGTTAAAAAGGAATTAGAGATGCTGGAGAGATGGCTCAGCAGTTCTTATCAGTGTCTGCTCTTAGCAAGGACCCAGGTTTGGTTCACAGAACACATGTGGTGGATTGTAACCAACTATGACTTCAGTTCAAGGATTTCTAGTGCCCTGTTCTGGCAACTGAGAGCAGTATGTACCCATGTGGTATGCATATATACAAACAGGCAAAACACTCATATTCCCTCTCTAGATTCTGTCTCAGACTCAACTCGCTCTGTGCTTTCTGTCCCTTTCCCAGCCCCACAGAGTAATATGGTGCCAGCAAGTCTATATCCTTCTCTTTCTGCTCTACTTTTAGTGTATATGCCTCCTATCAATACCATCCAAGAAAAAAACAAGCAGGAAAAAAGGGGGACCTGCCTGTTAGAGCACATAGCATCACAGTGTGGCAGAGCCGGCCACTACTCACCTGCACCTAGGCAAAAAGAGCCCACTAGGCAAAGACAGTAAATAAGATCTTGCTGCTGAGAATTTGGAAAAAATACACTGAAACCCTTACCCCCCCCCCCAAATTTGATGCTTCTTTATTTAAATGTTTTTTTTTCTCCATAACTTTCGTGCCTTCTAACTTAAAGTTGTACTAAAAATTTTCAATGTTTAAAATTTCTTTTAAGGTTCAAAAATCATCTTTAATCTGCTACCACAGCTCAAATCAACTATGCTCATTGTGGGAAGCCGCAAACACCATTACAAGATGGCGCTGGCTACCACTGGCCACCACCCATGATTATGGGTAAACAGTCAATGTGCGCATGTGCATAAGAGTTTTTTGCTGAGTCACTGCCTGTCCCGAGGCATATTAATGAGGTAATGGTAGCATAACCAATAAGGTATGGACACGTCACTTTTAGGCCTATATAAGCAGTGCCATTTCTGAGCTCGGGGTCTTTTCACCTCTGTAAAGAATAATGGCTTGATTATTGCACCAGAAAAAGTACAGCAGTCTAATGTTAGTCATTTTTTAGGAGCCACTATTACTTTATGGTGTGTCACCCCACAAAAGATTAGTATAAGGAAAGATCATCTAAAGACATTAAATCATTTTCAAAAATTATTAGGAGATATAAATTGGATTAGACCTTATTTAAGGATCCCTACTTCGGAATTAAAACCTTTATTTCAAATTTTAGAAGGAGAATCACATATTACCTCATTGAGACAATTAACACCTGAGGCTTCTGATGTTCTTAGGAAGGTGGAAAGAACTATCTAAAAAGCACAGTTAAATCGTATAAATGAGCGAAAACCTTTGTACCTATGCATATTAAGAACCATAAATTTGCCAACTGCTGTGTTATGGCAAGGTGGTCCTTTAGTATGGATATATCCACATACATCCTCTAATAAGACTGTAGAGCATTATCCCACCATGGTGGCAAATATGGCCCATAAAGGTATAAAAATTTCAATTACTCACTTTGGAAAAATGCCTGATAGCATAATTGTTCCCTATACTGCCACACAAATGCAAATATTGTGTGAGGCTATAGATGAATAGGCCATTCTTAGATACAGTTATTCTGGTTTAATTGATAATTATTATCCTAAACATCCTTTATTACATTTTATGCTATTGCACCAAGTGATATTTCCAAAGGTAACGGCTAATACTCCTATAAAGGGAGCTGTTAAATATTATCTCTGATTCTGTTTATGTGGTTAATGCTGTACTAGCATTAGAGACTGCCAGAAATTTTAAGCAGTCTAGTCCAGTATCTGAATTTTTGATGAAAATACAAGATTGTATTTTGATGCATGAGCACCCCTTTACTATTCAACATATTAGAGCACATACATCACTACCTGGACCTATGGTTAAGGGAAATGCAATTGCTGATTCAGCCACCAGAGATATGGTTTTCCTATCACAAAACTCTATAGACAGTGCTAAGAATTTTCATCAACTTTATCATGTCCCTGCTTCTACATTACGACAAAAGTTTAAGTTCACACGAACAGAAGCTTGAGATATTGTCCTACAGTGTAGTAGATGTGTAGAATTTATTTTATTTATTTTTTTAAAGATTTATTTATTGATTATATGTAAGTACACTGTAGTTGTCTTCAGACACTCCAGAAGAGGGAGTCAGATCTCGTTACAGATGGTTGTGAGCCACCATGTGGTTGCTGGGATTTGAACTCCGGACCTTCGGAAGAGCAGTCGGGTCCTCTTACCCACTGAGCCATCTCAATGCACCTTCCATGGGCGTTAATCCTCGTGGATTGCGACCCCTATATGTTTGGCAAATGGACGTCACGCATATCTCAGCTTTTGGGAAATTACAATATGTACATGTGTCCATCGATACCAGTTCTGGTGTCCTACATGCCTCTCCATTGACAGGGGAAAAAGCAGTTCATGTCATATCTCACTGCTTGGAGGCTTGGGCTGCATGGTGCAAGCCCTTAGTGCTAAAGACAGATAATGGTCCTGTGTATACTTCTTCTAAATTTAGCCAATTTTGCAAACAAATGCAAGTGAAACATATTACTGGGTTGCCCTATAATCCACAGGGCCAAGGCATCATTGAGAGAGCCCATCGTACTTTGAAACAATATTTGCAAAAACAAAAGGGGGGATAGAGGCTATGACACCAAAGATGGCTCTATCCCTTACAATATTTACTCTTAATTTTTTAAAATTGGGTGATGCTGGAAGATCACCAGCCGAAATGCACGGACAATGGCCTCAATTGCCCAATGAAATGGTCAAATGGAAAAACATCCTTGATAATAAATGGTATGGCCCAGATCCTATATTAATCAGATCCTGGGGAGCTATTTGTGTTTCTCCACAGGGTAAAGAAAATCCACTTTGGGTTCCGATGTGACTGACAAGGACCATGAAAGATCAAGATGAATCCCAAGATCATCCTGCTATTCTTACTCCTGATGACTGAGACCGGGATAAGTATACCTTTGTGGGCCATAGTAAGATCATGGCCAGTACCTTTATCGATACATTCCAATTCTTCTACCTAGCCTTTGTTTTTTGCAAAGGAATGTTTTTTGGATGTGCCTTATGCACGACAAACTCCTCAAGAGCCAGGGGTGTATAAGAGTACTAGTTTTCATTTAAATTATACACTATGCTTTGTGCATAATGTGGATAAACCTTTCACACCCTGTATGTTTTTTAAATAAAAAGACTATCTCTAATTAGGCAGATCAAATTAATACTGCTGACACTATAAGTCAGATAGCAGAAAAATCGTCTGAGGCATTGCTTATCCTGCAAAGGGCAGATTCTCATATGGCCTCAGGGTTAATGTTAGTGAATCAGAGAGTGAATATTTTACAAAATAACATGGAACAGATAATGGATGTCATACAAATGAGTTGTGTGGCATCCACTCTGCATGTGTGCATTACTCTCATTAGGTATATTAATGATTCTTTTATTAAAAGTACAGACCTGTCTAATTATCTGAAGGGGAACTGGTCGCAGGAGCTGGAAAGGTTGCAGACGAGGCTGCAGATACAGATCCTGAACCTTAATGGAACCAGAGTGGAACCAGTGACCTTTGGAGACTTTACCTCTTGGCTTACCTCTGCATTTTCTTACATTAAGGAATGGGTGGGAGTGATTTTGTTTTGTGCTGCTATATGCTGTGGACTGGTGTTCATGCTTTGGTTGGTTTGCAAATTCAGAACTAAACAAAAACGTGACAAGGTGATTATAACTCAGGCACTTTTAGCCATTGAAAACGGCGCCTCCCCTGAAGTTTGGTTATCTATCCTCAAGAATTAGTTGGCATCTGAGTTCTCTGCTCTTGCACCCCACGGATTTATGGATCCATTGCACTGAGATGAGAGAGACTCAACGATCATTGATCAGCCCTTGCACATCGCTGAGGTTTCCTTATTGCATGCGATAGGGTGATCATGATTTCTCCACTAATTCTTTCAAATAAAACTTGGCTGGCCTCTTTTGCAGAGTTTGCCCTAGGTCATTTAGCAATTACCATCACACAGCACCGCGGTATCCAGACAGGCAACTTTCCTCATGCACAGATCAACCTAAGACACGGGGCCTGGTGGCGATAGGGTTACCCTATGGCGGTTAAGGCTGTAACATAGAGGAACAGGAGCCATGGTGGTTGGACATAATTGCATAGGCCTAGTCCAGCATCATTTTATTAAAATAAAAAGGGGGAGATGTGGGAAGCCGCAAACACCATTACAAGATGGCGCTGGCTACCACTGGTCACCGCCCATGATTATGGGTAAACAGCCAATGTGCGCATGTGCATAAGAGTTTTTTGCCGAGTCAATGCCTGTCCTGAGGCATATTAATGAGGTAATGGTAGCATAACCAATCAGGTATGGACACGTCACTAGGCCTATATAAGTAGCACCATTTCTGAGCTTGGGGGTCTTTTCGCCTCTGTAAGTGAGCTCTCCCAATAAACGTGTGCAGAAAGATCCTATTGTGGCATCGTTCTTGCTGGCGAGTTGCGCCCTGTCGCGTCCGCTCTGGACCAGCAAGAATGACACGACCACGAGTCCTTCTAACAGCAGTTTATTCAGTCCTGTTTCTTCTTGTTTATATCTCCCCCGAACCCTGGGCCTCTCATTCTTATATACTCTCAGTTCCCATCCACTCACAGCAGGCCACGTCACCTCACCAGGTACGCAGCTTCAGCTAATCAGGGCAGCAGGGGCATATCTCCACCAAATGGATTCGCCAGTATCCTGGTACACCTGCGCAGCTCTCATGATGTTTGTGGCTTATATTCAGATGTATGAGGAAGTCAGGTGCAATTCATAAGACTTAGCTGCAGTCCCTGGCACCTTCTTGGGACTGCTGCCACACCTGCTCCCCACAGGGCGCTCACAGCTCATAACCATTATTTAACCCTAAATTAAATCAGTTTCTTTTTACAGACAAACTGTTATTACCTATGCCAGATATATATTTAACATGGTATTTTCTGTGAATGATACAATTCATAGATGACATGAAGATCAAGAAGGAAGACCAAAGTATGGATACTTCTGTCCTTCTTAGAAGGGGCAACAAAATACCCATGGGAGGAGATACAGAGACAAAGTATAGAGCAGAGACTCAAGGAAAGGCCATTCAGAGACTGCCCCACCTGCAGATCCATCTCATATACAGTTACCAAACCCAGACACTATTGCAGATGCCAACAAGTGCTTGCTGACAGGAGCCTGATATAGCTGTCTCCTGAGAGGCTCTACCAGTGCCTGACAAATACAGAGGTGCATGCTCTCAGTCAACCATTGGACTGTGCACAGGGTCCTCAATGGAGGAACTAGAGGAAGGACCCAAGGAACTGAAGAGGTTTGCAGCACCATAAGAGGAAGAACAATATGAACCAACCAGTACACCCAGAGCTCCCAGGGACTAAACCATCAAAGAGTACACATGGAGGGACCCATGGCTCCAGGCACATATATAGCAGAGGATGGCTTTGTCGTGCAGCAATGGGAGGAGAGGCCCTTGGTCCTGGGAAGGCTTGATACCCCAGTGTATGCCAGGACAGGGAAGTGGGAGTAGGTGGGTTGGTGAGCAGGGAGAGGGTGATGGGATAGCTGGTTTTCAGAGGGAAAGTAAGGAAAGGAGATAAGAGTTAAAATTTAAATCAAGAAAATATCTAATAAAAATGTAAAACAAAACAAAACAACCAAACAATAACAAAAAACCATAGTATTTTCTTCCTCAGCCATCCAGAGCAGATAAATCCTCAACTCTTCCTTCTATTTTTCTTAATACATCATAGATAACTTCTGACTTACAGAATGCCTTCCAGGACTACATTCTTCAAATACTCTTGCTTTTTCTAGCAAGGTGTCTAACAACAGACTGTGATGTGCTCCCAAGCAAATTATTACAGGCAATTATTACAGGCTTAACACACACTCTGCATCCTATGCAGACATATCCCTGCTGGAGTTCTCTTCCTCTGTTATAATTATCCTACAGGTTTATCTCTAAAAAGGGGAAAAGACAGAGAGCTGTTGCCACAGAATAGACAGGGACCGAGATGGATATGACCCACCATCTCCTTGAACCTACCTGGGGGCAATGAAGCTGCCTTTGTCCAGACATATACATCTGACTAAAGACTTCCAAGATAAACAGATGCTGAAACCCACAGAAGACAGATGAGATATATAGATGATTGACTTGGAACCTTCCTGTTATAGATAAAATCTTTTGCCAAAGCCAAATGGCTACGGAACTTAGGGAAATTTACATGATAGTAAGGAAAACATGACTGTGTATATAGTTAAATCAAATGTTGTTTAAGACTGATGTTAATACCCTCGTTAACTGTGTAGTACACTAAACAATTAATTGGTTTAATAATCTCTTATCTTCCTAGCCCTCACCCCTCATTACCCCTCTGGCTTATGATGTGTTACCCTTATGTTGTGTTTTATTTTGATGCTTACACACAGTCCACCCAAAATTTTCACTTCAAATAGCATAAGAGACAGCTACACCAATGACACCTATCATTTACAAAAAGAAAAGAAGGATCTGTGGGCCAGGTAACTTGGTAAGGTAGAGTTTGCTTTCTGTCTTGACCCATCCATCTTGGTATGAATGTTACTCTATTAAAAATAATCTGTCTATTGCTCAAACATTCCTTACTCAATCATAGTCAGTTCCATTGGTATTTTGCGTTGAATCTTATAATCCATGTATTTTGTTGGAATGTACTGTTCTGTTCCAGATTTAACCGCCTTCTGGCTATGAAAAAGAAAGCAAGATTACACATGGTTACACAGAGTAGTGGTTATTGTGTCTGTTTCTCACATAAAACATTTAAGTCCCCAGAAACATGAATCCTAACACTGGAGTAAGATGGTTCAATAAGTAAAAGCACTTTCAGCACAAGCCTAATGACTTGAGGGCAAACTCTGAAACCTATGTGAATTAGCAGAAAATTGACAAAGATCTCCACACACATACAATAAAGCCACATGCCTACACATGCACAACATATTTATAAACATATACCTCAGAAAATTGCAATAAAATATGTATATAATGAAGAGAAATTAAGATGTATTAGGCCTATCAAGACCGACTTCAATAGTCCTCATTTAGGTTTCTTTCTCTGTTATGTCAGTTTTTGAAGGTGATTTCTTGCTTACATTTTTAAATACAATAATATAATTTCTTTCGCTGATCACTGAGGCCATTCACTGACCTTGGTTTGAGGTTTTCAGATGTCTTATGTAAGTCGGCAAGAATTCTTTGCAACTTTGTAATGTTGACATCTTTCAAACTATGTTGTATTTTACTCCTGGTCCTTTTATCTGTTTCCTCTGAGGCAGAGATTTCCTACAAGCAATTTTAGTTCCAATCATGTCACTTCTTAAAGACTTTCAGTGACAACTGGCAAATGTGATGAAGACATGACAAGGCACTGGCTAGGACAGAACTCAAACCAAAAACAGAATTTTGTACCTGAGTGCAGCACTTCCATCTCCTGCCAAACCTTCTCTAGTCCTTTTCTGCACTCACTTCATATTCAGTATATTGCACACAGCACTGTAACATACATGGGGTGTAAGTCTCTAGCATGAAAATTTTATATCTGTGGGTGTAAGCCTAGTAGTAAAGCTTTGTATCATATAAACCTACTTTTATTTGCTTGTTTGCTTGTTTGTTTGTTTTTGAAGAATTACCACACTGTTTCATAATTGCTATATCAAGTTGCATTTCCACCAACAGTATGTGGGTTACCCTTTCTCTGCATCCTCCCCAGAATTCATTGCTTGTCTTTTGAATAATAACTAAGTAGGATGAACTGCTATAGCATTGCTTTAATTTACATTTCTGTTGGTTTTAGTAAAACTGAGCATTTATCCCATGTATTTGGTGGCTTTGTTCCCCTTTCTCCTCCTCCCCTCCCTCCTCCTCCTCCTCCTCCTCCTCCTCCTCCTCCTCCTCCTCCTCCTCCCCCCATCCTCCTCCTCCTCCTCCCCCCTCCTCCTCCTCCCCCTCCTTCTCCTCCTCCCCTCCCTCCTCCTCCTCCTCCTCCTCCTCCTCCCCCCCATCCTCCTCCTCCTCCTCCTCCTCCCCCCTCCTCCTCCTCCCCCTCCTCCTCCTTCTCCTTCTTCTTCTTCTTCAACATTCATCTAGTTCTGTAGCTTTTAAAAAATATTTTGTTTGACTTTTGGTGTTTGTTTCTGAATTACTTACATATGTTCTGGATGTGGATAATTGTGAGATGTACTCTTTGATAATAGAGGTTGATTTTAATATTGTGGCAGGAAAATTAAACAATGACCTGAGAACATAGTAGTGCTTGTGTTTGTTACAGTGGTAGTTCACAGGAAGAAAGGAGAACATAGCTCAAAACACAGACTATTTGACTGAAATAGTAACGCTTTTGATAAGAGGCCAACCATACAACGTTTTGGGCTTTTACCTGTGGGTAGACATGAATGAGGGGTGCCAAATCCTGACATTTAGGAATGGTAAATGGATCAGGGCTGAGAGTCTGGAGATCATGAAATAATACTCCACAGAAACTATAACTTCATATATTAATGTTTTTTTCTATTGGATAAATAAAAATTTAAAATGAACATGAAAAATGCAATACTTTGCTTCTTCTGTTGAAGGCTGGTTATAGTTTGTAATTTTCTATATTTGTAGTTATTAAATAGGAAAAGAGAAAACATCAGGAAAGAATAAAAGACTCTTAAGTCCCCCAAATATATAATTTTATCTGCCAAAGGCCTTGACAGCAAATGTCATTGGAAGCATTCTCTATACACAGTTTTAAGAAAATATCCATGGTAACCATCACACTGTGCTACGTAGGCTCCCTGGACCTATTTTGTATATAAAAAAATGTGGATATTTGTGAAGTGGGTTTGGATATGATAAATCTAGTTTCTTTTCAATCAAATATGTTTTCTCTGCCTGGGATTAATATTTTAAAATCTGTTTTCTCCTTGAAGTATCTCTAACAAATGCATGATAGAGTAAGATAAGGTCCCTTTAGGAGGCAAGATCTGTAGTGTTTAAATGAATATCTGAAAGAAGCCCAGTTGTCAGGTGAATCAAGCCACACTTGTCAAATGTGGAAAGCACCAGAGATGACAAGCCTTGGGTGCTCAGTGTCTCATCCCATCACAGCAGCCACTGCTCATAGTCATAAAGGCTGCAGGAATAATGTATGTGTCTAAGACATGGACAGTGACAGAGATGCTGCTGAGCTCTCGGACTTTGAAGGTTTCTGCCATTCTCAAAATTTGGTTACTCCTTTATTCCTCTCTTCTAACTCAGTCATATGTATATTCTACAGTGGGTAGATTTGGACAGCAACATAGCTTATATTGTTTTAGTGGAAGTAGAAAAACAAAAATAAAATCAACAAATACTTTAATTCATTTAGTGTTTTCTCATCTCCAGAGTCATGAGTAAAACTGTTAATGTTTAATGTTTGTGTAGACATTTTAAATTCCACAGATAATGTCTTTTGTGGAGTAAACACAGATTACTGAACAAACTGGAATTGTGCAGAAATGTGGGTGCCCATAATTTTCTTGTCTTGCTAATAGTGGTGTATATTCCATGGAATCTCTTCTTACATCAACATTCAGTTACAGACCAACAGCCTATATACACCCAAGTAATTATACACTCAAGGACTTCTCCCTTCCAAATACTGAGATTCACATAAGGCTTATGACAGTTTATAAATCCAAATCCCTCACTAAACATGTGCGGAATAAATGAGTGAATATATGTGAAGTGGTGCATGCTATGCTTGGGCTACCATATTTTATGGCCCATGAAAATAACCAAGAAATTCACTTTTAGGGAAATACTTACAATGAATCATGAGTGAGTAGACCTAAGTGGGCTCTGGATATTTCCCATGATCCTACTTCTAATTTGATATTTGATTATGCTTTTGGGTTTGACAATATGTTGGAGATACTTGGTACTTTTTGTGCCAATTCTTTAAATTTGAGTAATTTGAGGGCCAGAGAGTTGGCTCAGTAGATAAAAGACCTTATAGACAAATTTAATTGCTTGAGTTTGGTACCCAAGACCCACATGGGAGAAGGAGAGAACAGCTCCTAAAAGCTGTGTGCTGACACACATATGTGTATTTTCACATACATGGTCACACATACACATGCACATGAACAAATAAGTAAATTAATAAAGATAATAATAATAAATATTTGAGTGGATAATGCTAGTATTAACCCAAGGCATGTTTAGGCTTGGGAGGGCACTCTGTCTTTTCTGGCTTGTGCATGGTGCTATGTTTAATATCTAATATTGCAGGAAAAAAATCATACTATATTTGGTAATTACATCCAATAAATTATCTCTCAAGTGTTCATGCATGCACGCACGTGTGTGTGTGTGTGTGTGTGTGTGTGTGTGTGTAATATTTATGTACGGCCAACATGTAACATAATTTGAGGAAACAAATCTTCTATTTTTCACGGACGTGACAAATGGGGTGCCTTATTTTGTTCATTCATTTAAAATAACAGCCAAGAAACTTGAAAAGCCAATAAGGTCTGGCATATTGACCTGCTATCATACAGATTTTACCTGTCTCCTGGCAACCTGGTTACTATGCCAGGCAGAGTTTTTCCTCTTGAATCTTGTATTTCCTCCTTTATCAGAATTTCTTGTCATTTCCCCTAATTATTAGAATAATTATATTGTCTTGTCTTCTTTATAATTTACTTCTTACTAGAGGAACCAAAGAGATCTCATTCCTAACCTAATAGACACACAATATACATGAAGGATAGGTTTTATAAAGTGTAATAATGGAGAGTCGGTGCTCTGCTAGATAGGACAATGGAGGTCAGAAAGCAATCTATCACTCAGGGCCTTTGACAAATTGTGTAAATTTTTTGTGTCTAAGTCTCCTTATCTGGAAATTGGTGCTAATACTTCCTGCCTCTTGTGGCAATTGTAAACATGTCATGAATTAAGGGATTCAAGACATTTTTAATAGAACCAGGCACACAACACTAGAGAATGATTTATTTTTTATTGTACTTGTACTTCTGTTATTGATGTTAATTGTTATTTTGCATCCCAACTGCAGTTTCCCCTCCATCTCCCTCACCTCTCCTTGACCTACCCTCATCCACTCCTGCTCTGTTTTTATACAGGATGGTCAGGCCTCTGCGTATGTGTTACAGTTGTTTAGGTAGGTCTTCTTGTGGGACTCCTAACAGTGAGAGTAGGGGCTATCTATGACTCGTTTGCCTAATTTTAGACCCCTTTCCTCCTACTGTATTACCTTGGCCAGTCTTAGTATGAGGGAAGTGCCTAGCCTTACTCTAAATTGATATTCCCTATTTAGTTGATGTCTCTGGGAGGAATATCTCTGGGAAGAAGAGATCATGTTTTATACTTGGCATGCTGTTGATAAACAACCTACTTTAAGAAAATCTCAAATGAGATTCTTTTAGCTACTGCTGATCAGATCCTTTGCAAATCATTCCTGAACAGAGATATATAGCACTTTGTGAATGATTCATGTGACATAGTAGTTGCAACTGGTCACCCACTTTCATAAGGAGAAATTACAGGTAATCCAGGGTTTGCAAACCACAGAATTAAACTAATTTTCAAAGAACTAAATTTTGTTTTCCATCTGTAGTTTAAGGATATATATAAGGCCCTAAAACGAAGCATCTATAAAGTACTGCTGAATTTGGAGGTCTTTCTTAGTCTCAGTTTATGGTGCTATATCATATATATATATATATATATATATATATATATATATTAGATATAGCATATATATATATATATATATATATACATATATATATATATATATATATATATATATATATATATCTGCATCAAAACCAGAAAGATCAAGCACATAGCAATTAAATAGCAAACAGGTCAACTTTCCAGAAAAAGTGAAAGCATAAATGTACTTTTTTCATTTGAAGCCAAATCATTCAATTCATAGACATACTTATGAAGAAGCTTAATTGTATGGCTTTGTAAGATTGCCATGGAAACGATAACAATGGTGTAAATGTGAACATTAGTATTACAGATCTCAGTCACTCTAAGTACAGATTTTCTTTTTCCCATCTTTCTAGCTCTTGAAGTAAAAACTCACATTTCTTCTGAAGGAGACATAACTCAGTGTGCATCTAGCTATAATTCTGAATGCTGATGCATTGAGGAATCTTGTTCTGTTCCCAATACCATCTCAAGGCACAGGAAACTGTACTGTAAATAATGGTATTCTCATCACAAAATTACTTCTAGCAGCATCCCCACCTGACATTTATATTAAAAATGATAGTGTATTAAAAATACACTTTTAAAAATCATATATAATGCTCTCCTATCTAAACTCTGTCCTCATATTTCTTTTTTCATTAACATATTTTAAAAAGCATTTTCACATGTTTTTATTTGCATAAATGCTGGACTTCATTTAAAAAATATCTTTCAAGTATATACTCTCAATATTCAACTATTTAAAGCATTGCCCAGTACTCTATCTATTCAATAGTTTAAAATTATGTGTTGAAAGTTTGGTCAACCTATATCCATTGTATTTCTTCATCACTGAAAGAAAAACTTACCCACAAATCATAATGCCTCTCTCAACTTGCCTGGTGCATATAGCAATATGACAGGCTATTTAATGTTCCTTCCCTCTGATTAAATGCTGGTGAAGACTTAGAAGCAACAGAGGCAAGCTTTGATCCAAGCAAGAAATCTTTAATAAACCAAGCATAGATCCAGACCATATATATTTAACTCCCTTCTGTAATTTAAACGGGGCAGGGGGTGTTGTGTTGAAGAAAGGACTTGATTCATGTTTCCAGTGGACTCACACTATTTATTGTTCACTATGCTTTGACTCACTTAGACATCACAGTGTACCCTAAAGTCAAAATCCCCATGGGCAGTTGACATATTTGATGGCATTTGGGCAGAGACACAGAATAAATAAAACTATGTTGGCTTGTACTATATTAAAACCATAGAGGGCAGAAAAAAAATCAATGACTCTTTTTCAAATAGAAAAGAATAAAACTTATGGAGGAAAATCTAATATTACTCAGTTGGATCAAGTCAGGACAACCATGCTAAATGTTTTAGACTTCATTTAAAGCTGTTGATGTTATATTTGCCTATTTTATATGCTCTGAGAGATTATACAAATATTTCATAAACTATTTATTTACTTTGATTTGAGAAGGCAGCCATTGGAGTACATTTTGCTAGTCCCAATTTGGTGAGTGCATGGTGCTGTAGTGTAAGGAAACAAAGATCAATGTTAGACCTTAGAGTCTGCAAGGACAACAGATCAATATCGTTTAAGCCACAGACCTTCATCTTCTTGCTAGATTCTTGCAAAAAGTAAACCAATTCTTCTGCAATGTTTTCCCACCCTCCCAAATGAACTGTAAATTATCACGGTCAAACAAAAAGCTAAAATGTTCCTTCTGTGGACTTCAAAGTATCTTAGGGCATCAACTACCTTAGTAATGAAACCAAAGCAACAAGAAAACAAACATTAAAAAGAACAATGAATAATTAATTTCATATGCATAGTTGAGATAATCAGAAGTAATATAGGCACAAGTAACTCTCTCTCCCTCTCCCCTTTTCTCTCATTTTCTGTGTGTCTGTCTATCTATCTATCTATCCATCTATCTATCTATCTATCTATCTATCTATCTATCTATCTATCTATCTACCTACCCCTAACTTTAACATACCTCAAACTCATCATGTAACCAAGAACAGCTTTGAAATTCTGATGCTCCAACCTCTGTCACCAGTGGTAAGATTTTTCTGTGCCACTGGGGAATGGACAGAGGGTTTTATGCTTGCTGGATAAGCACTCAGCCTACGTAGCTACCTGCCCAGCTTGCCATCGTGTGTTTCTAAGTTAGTAGTTCTTAGATGTGATCCACAAATAGATAGCGAAAAGAGGGCTAACATTTGACTTGGGGGCTTTTCGTTCTATCAAGTTCCTGACATGTGATAGTGGTCAGAAGGAGGCTCAGACCAAAGCCTCTTTGACATGCCAGCCATGTGAATTTGCAGCAAAGCCATCTGCTTAGGAAGGACTTCCTCTGCTCACATCCTATTGTATCTTTTCCCTTTCATTGACTTTCTCACATATCTACCCTTGAGTTCCAGTAAAAATATTAAATATTTATCTTCATAGAAAAAATATGTCACAAGATATTTGTTTCAGATAGTGTTTCAATAACATTAAGCAAACCAAGGAAAAATAAGATGCAAATGAAATTAGTGTAGTCAGATTTCAAACTTGGTAAATGTCATCAAACCCCCCCAAGGTTACTGAGTCATTTAATGCTTTTCATTACAGAATCTGGGGGAAATCTATTCATGCCTTAAAATAATTATTGTAATTTTAAAATATTTTTAATCTTCGTTTTGCTCTTGTTTCTAGAAAATTATGTGTCTTATTACCACTAATACAAAGCTGGCCTCTTTATTCTCACTCAGTCTGTTCATTTGAAGAGACTGAAATGATACAGTATATTTTATAAGCACCTGTAGCTATATGCTTATGCTATGAGTAGTTCATACAATGGTGTTAAAAGATGCTGCAATATCACATATCAAATATTTAATTTGATATTTATGGTGATCACTTGAAATAAACTATTTTTTCCTTGATAATGGTCAGTAAACAAGTTCAAAGAGGTTAATCGGCTTTGATAATGGCATTCAGCTCTAAGAGACAGAGTAAGATCTGTCCTGAAAACAATTACTGTGTGATACAATTTTAATCAAAAGCAGTGTAAGATTATTTTCTAACCTGCAAACAAAATATAAACAGTAATATAAAGTCCAGCATTTTTCTTGATGCAGCATTCCACCAAATATATATGTTGGCATGAAAGCATGCACACTTGAGAGTGAGAAATGTAAAAGCAGTTATAACAATCTGTAATGAAAATGTAATGGGAAAGGGAAAGTCTGCTTAAAATTCACTGGGGAGGGAAGTAGACAAAGATGACCAAAGAGTTAAGAACACATACTGTCCTTGCAAAGGACCTAGATTCAGTTCCAAATATTCATATCAGTTGGCTCAAAACAGCTATAATTCTGGTTCTAGCAGAGCTCTAGCCACCATGGGCACATGCATTCACATTTAGAATCCCAAATGTCTATACCTATAGACAGACATATAGACACAACCACATAAAGAAGCCTAGGAAAAATAATTGTTCTATAAAAGAAAATATATTTTGTCACCAAACAGGGATGGGTACTATCTTATGAAGGGACCAGAAGACCACTCAAAGGGGAGATAATTTATGGTTTAAGTTGGGAAGAAAAATGGGTTAGGTATTAATCAGAGAAGTAGGCACATGAGTTTGTCATACACAAACAAAAGAAGTAGAGTCAGAGGAGCTGAGAAGCATCCATGATTGCTGGATGGACAGGTGCACTGTATAGCCCCAACATCATCCAGAGCAATTAAGAGTAAAAAAATGTAAAGGATTATGAGCCTTAGAGGTTTCCCATGTCACAGAATCATAATCCATTATATTATGGATTATATTCTTTGTCAATAGGGAGCCATTAAAAGTTTTGAAATACACTTGGAGTATATTTCAAAAAGCTTGAAATTCCTTCCCTCAAATGAAGTACAGCAAGTATTTGTTATGATACACACACTATTTTGAGTCAAGAAAAGAAAAGAAAAGAGAAACAATGTTCATCAGTGACAGCCAAATGAATAGGGACATGGCCACTGTTCTTCTGCAGAGTCTGACTTAAAAGGAGACAAAATGCTAATGTATGAGTTTCATATTTTATGTGTAGTCTGCAAAAAGACTGATGTAAATTGTGGCATGATGATTAGATAATGCCAATAGTAAAGACAAGATATCTGTAGAAGGCATACATGCTTTTTATTATTATTAAGAATAAATTGTTTAGAAAAAAGATAATATATGACATTTTGGGGAAAAGAAAAATCAATGAATTTTGATTTGTCTTTTTTATTTTTTCATTTTTAAACTCATTATCACATGCCACAAGCCATCTATGCGAGGTTTAAAAGCTAGCAGGTGATCTGCTTGAGATGTTTCACCATGGAACAAGGATGAAAGAGATTTTGCAAGGTAAGGTACAAAGCACAAATTTCAGAAAATGACTTCTACAACTGAGATGCCTTTCCAGTCCTTATAAAATTAATATTATATAATACCTGATATTATTCCACTTTATTGTAAAGATTTATGCAGATCAATGAAGACAATATGTCTTCATTGTGATACTATACAGACAAATAAATGATTTCTTAATTCTTTATGATGACCCTATAAGAACTCATAAAATAACACTAATAATTATTAAGCCATTTATGATAGGATTGCTATTAAAGCCTTCTCTCATATGAACATTGTGTATAGAACTCTGCCAGTCCTGATGTGTTAAGGGTTAATTGCTTTTGAGGTAGAAAGCAGGTATTTACAGTTTAGAACACATTCCAAGAGGTTGTAAAGCAATTAAGCAAAGATCATAAAAGGGAAATTAAGGATTTATTATAGGTGCAAGGACAGAAGATAAAATATTGACTGGATTTATCTATACAAAACTTCAGTGCTAGCCTAGTCACAAAAATTGTGACTTTTACCTTTCAATGAACCACTGTAGCTAGTGACAGAAAATGAATGTCTATTTACATAAATAGTCCTAAGGGAAACACATGCAAACACCTCCGCTGTAAACTTATTCTATTAATGATTTGAATTTATGTTTGAACTTTTAGTGATATTTTGTTAAAAATATTTTTTTTTCTAACCAGGTGTCTCTGAATCTGGTCCCTGCAGGAGAGGCACAGGACACAGAAGCAACAAAGCTTCTTGGAGAGGGTCTCTTTGGGTCTTCATCCTCAGCCAGGAGGTGGAGTTGATACTCAGACTTGTGAGCATCTTCCCCACAGAGGAGAGCTTGACTCCAGGGAGTGCTCTGACCCTGGGATTCAGATGTGATCACCATTTTCTATCAAGGGTCTCTCTGAGGCTGGTCTGCTCAGGAGAGGCACAGGCCACAGAAGCAACAGAGGTTCTTGGACAGGGTCCCTTTGGGCCTTCATCCTCAGCCAGGAGGCTGAGCTGATCCTCAGACCTCTGTGCACCTTGACCACCAGAGGAGAACTTGCCTCCAGGAAGTGCTTTGATCTCTGGAACTCAGGAGAGAGTTGGTTTCCCAGGAGGGCTGACAGAGACTAAGAGACTCACAGGAGGAACAAGCTCCAGACAGAGACAGCTAAAACATCTAACACCAAAGATTACCAGATGGCAAATGCAAACATAAGAATCTTACTAACAGAAAAAAGACTACTTGGCATAATCAGAACCCAGTACACGCACCACAGTGAGACCTGGATACCCCAACACAGTGGAAAAGCAAGATTTAGATTTAAAATAATATCTCATGATGCTGGTAGAGGATTTAAAAAGGACATTAATAACTCTCTTAAAGAAATACAGGAGAAAACAGCTAAACAGTTAGAACTCCTTAAAGAGGAAACACACAAAAAAAACCCTTAAAGAAGAAAACACATCCAAACAGGTGATGAAATTGAACAAAATGATTCAAGATCTAAAAATGGAAGTAGAAACAATAAAGAAAACCCAAAGAGCAGCAACTCTGGAGATAGAAATCTTAGGAAAGAAATCAGGAGCCATAGATGGGAGCATCACCAACAGAATACAAGAGATGGAAGAGAGATCTCAGGTGCAGAAGATTCCATAGAAAACATTGACACAACAATCAAAGAAAATGCAAAATGCAAAAAGATACTAACTCCAAACATCCAGGAAATCCAGGACACAATGAGAAGACCAAATATAAGGATAATAGGTGTAGATGAGAATAAAGATTTTCAACATAAAGGACCAGTAAATATTTTCAACAAAATTATAGAAGAAAACTTCTCTAACCTAAAGAAAGAGATGCCCATGAACATACAAGAAGCCTACAGAGCTCCTAGTAGACTGGACCAGAAAAGAAATTCCTCCCAACACATAATAATCAGAACAAAAAAATGCACTAAATAAGGATAGAACATTAAAAGCAGTAAGGGAAATAGATCACTTAACATATAAAGGCAGACCTATTAGAATTACACCAGACTTCTCACCAAAGACTATGAAAGCCAGAAAATCTTGGACAGATGTTATACAGACCCTAAGAGAACACAAATGCCAGTCCAGGTTTCTATACCCAGCAAAACTCTCAATTACCATATATAGAGAACCCAAAGTACTCCATGGCAAAATCAAATTCACACAATATCTTTCCATGAATGAAACCCTTGAAAGGATAATAAAAATAAAACACCAACACAAGGAGGGAAAGTAAACCCCAGGGAAAAAAGCAAGAAAGTAATTCTTCAACAAACCTAAAAGAAGATAGCCTCAAGAACAGAATCCCAACTCTAACAACAAAAATAACAGGAATCAACAATTAGTTTTCCTTTGATTTGCAGTTTTTGTTTGTTTGCTTTTAAATCTGTTACATAGGCGAAATGACATTGTCTTGAGAATTGAGTTTAATTTGTATGTGATAAAATCACAGATATTTCTCTTTCATAGTAAGTGTTATACACATGGACATGTGATGCCATTTGTCTATGGCCTATGGATGCATTTATTCTGTCTAGGCATCTTATTCAGTGGGATTTTTAAACTTATTTTATTATATACTTGCTTTGCTCTCGCTTTTTTCTCTTAAAATCTTTTTCTTATTTCTTTATGGCTTTTTTGGCATTGATTTATCTGACATTCTTCTAATAGTAGTCTTGTGGAGCAGTAATTGGCTAGGGCAGAGGAATGGACCATTTCTCAATGTTATCAGCCTTAATATGTCTCTCATACTTGATATTATTATTGCTATTTCTGGGTGTAGATAATCCTCCTTCCTGATCATTTTGTAGGTTTCTTCTTGGTTTTCTTTTGTTTGTTTTATTTTGTTTTGTTTTGTTTTTATGAAATTGGCTTAACCAGCAATGCAACAGGCCAGCAATGTGAAAGGTCAGCAGAACACTTCCCAAGATACTAAACTGGAGTAATGTCATAAATCACACACAGCTCAAATCCAGGCAGATTTCTACAGTGTTCATTCTTCTTTCACCTTAGTGTAAACTAAAACAATCTTACACTTGTCATAATTGAATGGGATTTAGGTAAAATTTAGGATAAGATATGGCAAGATGAAAATTAGGACAACTTAAATATACCTCCCCCAATTTAAAGGAGTATTTCTTTATGTTTTTAAATGTTTAATTATATTTGATGTTGATTTCAACCCATCTAGGGAAGGTTATTTGTTAAGTTCATCTTTTATAAAGTAATTAGCTTAAAGAGCAAAATCTCCAATTAATGTGGATGTGGTATTCTGATCTGGAGGGTAACAGCTTGAGGCCATTTCTTATTTTTCTCTTTCACTTACCTGCAGCACATACTTGGAACTTCTAGGGCAGCCAGGCATCCTGGAGTGTGCCTTGCAGGTTGAGTGACATCTATTTCATAAATGGCTCAGCTGGCATCTCAGGCAGGGAGTCCATGAAACAGGCTCTGATGCAGCTGAGGATTTGATGTCCAGATGTGAGGAAGGCAGAATGGGTCTCAAAGCATCAGCACCAACTAATTGTACAGGAGAACAATAAGAAGGAAGAGAGAAGTGAAGAAAAATGCAGCAGGATTCCTAGGCAAGTTGGAAGGGGCTGCTATCACTCATCTCCTCTGAAAGCCCCCGTGGCAGAAAGACAGATTAACACTGTCAGAGTTGTTATCCATGCCATCAGCTTTATTATATGGTAGAAAGCCACCTGTCACTTTCTTGACTTCATGCAGTGTTCCAATGCTGGTCCCTATCCTCCAAGGCATAGTGAACATTTTACCAGCTTTCTTCTTGAAACTCTCTAACACTTATCTCAATTATAGTTAGACTGATCATATGAATTTAATTTAAAAAGTCATAACAAGCAGTGTTTCTGTTGAATATAAAGTGCTGATAAAACAAATGCTACTATTTATCAAATCTAATGGATTTCTGTAAAGGTGTTCAAGGAGTAAATAATAAAATCCCAATGGTTGCCTTACAATAAATACTCCATACTTTATTACCTATTTATGGAGTAATCTTGCTTTCCCAAAATATATATAGCTCTTCAAAGGATTTTGATTTGGTGGTGTGGTTTACTTGCCAGGAGGTGGCAATAGCGATCTATTTCCATGTTAAGCCTTGTAAAGGAGCTCTTTCCACCAAAATTAAGGGCCAAAAGGTTTGGTTTTATCCAATCTCATTTTCCAATACAAAAATTATCCATTTTAAACTCTTGAATTATTAAGCCCGTTTCTAATCATTCACAGCCTAAGTTTCACCAAATAGCATTGTCATGACATCTTCCCAAGATCCAAAGTAATCACTTTGCTCTCCTGAAGTAGCAACATAAATTTGAAAAGGAAAAATCAGCATACACAATCAGAATTTCTACACAAGCCACAGACAGTGACATAGTCTAGGAGTTCTGTAAGATTATGATGAATATTATTCAGTCAAGAGACTTGAACTGAACAGATGAACATCACCACAATCTGTCTCGGAGGCCTTTAGCTCTATGATTGAGATGGAGCCAACCTCTGCAGTCACAGTCCCTTGTAAAGCAGCTGTCAATGTTCATCTCAGTAAGGCTGAAATGTGTCTGGAAATCCAAAACTCTTCTTGCCAGTGCTGTATGCACTTCCTTTTCTTTGACTATGAGAGGTGGAAAACCCAATTATTTTCTGCTCTGTTAAGCATCTAGCAAGCTTTCTATTACTAAGTTTCTCAGTACATTTTTTGTTGTCCTTGAATTATTAATGTCTCTAATTCTAGGTGATGCCAGCTTTATTGTATTATGCTTTCATTTTGATTCTTTTTCAATCACTTGTAAATATGTATGTCCTAAGACCATGAATGCAGTGTGATTTCTGGGTTTGGGTAATAACTGAAGCCTTTGTGATAGCTTATGCCTTTATCTATAAAGAGTATGACAACTCCCTTCCCCAAAACAATGTAAAAGCCACCTTATAATTTTGTTGGAATACATAGACTGTCTCTTCTTGCAATTTGTCAACTAGATATTTAAATATCAAACTACCATGTTATAATGTTTTAGTAAATTTAAAAAATTTTGTTGTCATTAGCATTTCCCCAAATACTATCTGTTAGTTATTTTGGGCTAGCCAATGACCAACTGCAAGTTCTTGGTTTATTGCCTACTTGGCTGTAGATGGGTTCTAAATAGAGCTTGAAGATTCTACATGAAGCACAGTAAAGATACGTAGAAATGAATACATTATGAATCCTCTATGATTAAATGTAAGACTGAAGAATGTTATAGGTTCCTCTAGCTGGGCTGGCTTGCCAGGCATCATTGGGAAAGGATGTGTCAAGTCCCATAGAGACTTGATGTGCTAGGATGGGAGATTACTCAGGGGAACTTTCATCTTCTCAGAGAAGAGAGATAGGGAGATAGGCATGGGGAAGGATTATGGGATGAGATGACTGGGGTTATAGGAGGAGATGACTGGGAGGAGGGCAGAGGTTGGGATGTAAAGTAAATAAATAAAAATAAAATTAAGAAAAACAAAATTCATTAAAATTGATATCAAATATAAGAGTATTCGATCCTGGCTCTTTAGGTAAACAAATGATTAAATAAATTCTTTTGAGACAGGATATTTTTAGTTTTTAATTTTTAAATTAAAATATAATTATAGTGCCTTCCAGTCACCATCTGCACCTGAGCTAAGACTGTTCCACACTATTCCACACACAAATCCCTCCAGGAGAGGGCTGATCTCCTAAGAGTGCTTTCACTCCTAAGCTAAGAGGTGAGACCACCACTTTCATTCCAATGACTGTCCAAAGCAGAATTTACCAGGAGCACAAGGCAAAGGAAAAGTGGAGCTGCTGGGGGCAGGATCCTTCTGGTCTAAAACTGTCCTATAGCACTCTGCACCCAAACCCCACCCAGCCTTAAGCTAGTTTCACCAGGAGTGCTCACATACCTAAGCTCACAGGCTTACAGGCCCACAGGAGGGACAAGCTCCAGTCAGAGACAACAAGACCAATTAACACCAGAAATAACCAGATGGCAAGAGGCAAGCTTCAGGACCTTACCAACAGAATCCAAGTCTACTTGGCATCATCAGAACACAGTTCTCCCACATAGCAAGTCCCAGATACCCCAACACACTGGAAAAACAAGGGTCAGATTAAAAATCACATCTCATGATGTTGATAGAGGACGTTAAGAAGGACATAAATAACTCCCTTAAAGGAATATGGGAGGAAGCCGGGCATGGTGGTGCACACCTTTAATCTCAGCACTAGGGAGGCAGAGGCAGGCTGATTTCTGAGTTTGAAGCCAGCCTTGTCTACAAAGCGAGTTCCAGGACAGCCAGGGGTATACAGAGAAACCCTGTCTCAAAAAAACAAAATAAAGCAAAGCAAAACAAAAAATACGGGAGGAAACACAAAAATTCCTTAAACAACTGCAAGAAAACACAACCAAAGAAGTGACGGAATTGAACAAATACATCAAGGATCTAAAAATGGAAATAGAAACAATAAATAAATCACAAAGAGATAGAAAATGCAGGAAACAGATCAGGACTCATAGATGCAAGCATCACCAGAATAGACGAAGAAAGAGTCTTAGGTGTAGAAGATACTATAGAAAATATTGACACAACAGTCAAATAAAATGCAAAATACAAAAAGCTCCTAACCCAAAACATCCAGAAAATTCAAAACACAATGAACGACTAAACCTAAAGAAAATAGGTATAGAGGAGAGTGCCAGTAAATATCTTCAACAAAATTATAAAACTTCCCTAACCTAAAAAAAGGAGATTCCAATGAACATACAAGAAACATATATAACTTAAAATAGACTGGGCCAGAAAAGAAATTCCTCCTGTCACATAATAATCACAATAACAAATGCACAAAACAAGGAGAGAATACTGAGAGTATTAAGGGGAAAACGTCAACTAACATAAAGGCAGACCTATCAGAATTATACCAGATTTCTCCCCAGAGACTATAAAAACCAGAAGATCCTGGACAGATGTTATACAGACACTAAGACAACACAAATCCCAGCCCAGCCTACTATACCCAGCAAAAAAACTCATTTACCATAGATGCAGAAACCACATCTTCCAGGACAAAAACTAAATTACACAATGTCTTTCTACAAATCCAGCCTTTCAATGGATAATTATTAGAAACCTCCAATACAAGTAGGAAACTACACCCTAGAAAAAGCAAGAAAATATTCTTCTTTTAACAAACCAAAAGGAGTACATATCGAGTGACTTCTTTTGTGATTGGGTCATTCCTTACTCAGGATGATATCCTCCATTTGCCCAATAATTTCATAAATTCATTGATTTTGATAGCTGAGTAGTGCTCCATTGAGTAAATGTACCACATTTTCTGTATCCATTCCTCTGTTGAGGGACATCTGGGTTATTTTCAGCTTCTGGCTATTATAAAATAAGGCTGCTATGAACATAGTGGAGCATGTGTCCTTATTACCAGTTGGAACATCTTCTGGGTATATGCCCAGGAGAGGTATTACTGGATCTTCCGGTAGTACTATGTCTAATTTTCTGATGAATCGCCAGACTGATTTCCAGAGTGGTTGTACCAGCTAGCAATCCCACCAGAAATGTTTCTCTTTCAGCGAATCCTCACCAGCATCGACTGTTAGTTACCTTAATATTTGATCTTAGACATTCTGATTGGTGTGAGGTGGAATCTCAGGGTTGGTTTGATTTGTATTTCCCTGATGATTAAGGATGTTGAACATTTTTTCAAGTGCTTCTCAGCCCTTTGGTATTCCTCAGTTGAGAAGTGGATATTAGCCCAGAAACTTAGAATACTCAAGATACTATTTGCAAAACAAAAGAAAATCAAGAAGAAGGAAGAACAACGTGTCGATACTTCATTCCTCCTTAGAATAGGGAACAAAAAACTCATGGAAGGAGTTACAGAGACAAAGTTTGGCGTTAAGATGAAAGGATGGACCATCCAGAGACTACACCACCAGGGGAATCCATCCCATAATCAGCCACCAAATGCATATGCCAGCAAGATTTTGCTGAAAGGACCCTGAAATAGCTGTCTCATGTGAGGCTATGCCAGTGCCTGGCAAATACCAAAGTTGATGCTCACAGTCATCTATTGGATGGAACACAGGGCCCTTAATGGAGGAGCTTGAGAAAGTACCCAAGGAGGGGTCTGCAACCCTATAGGGGGAGCACCAATATGAACTAACCAGTACCCCCAGATATTGTGTCTCTACCTGCATATGTAGCAGACAATGGCCTAGTCATCCATCATTTGGAAGAGAGGCCCCTTGGTCTTTCAAACTTTATATGCCCCAGTACAGGGGGAACCCCAGGGCCAAGAAGTGGGAGTGGGTAGGTAGGGGACCAGGGTTGGGGGAGGGTATAGGGGACTTTTGGGATAGCATTTGAAATGTAAATGAAGAAAATATCTAATAAAAAATTGAAAATTAAAACAAAAAGAAGATAACCACATAAACATAATTTCACGTCTAAGAACAAAAATAACAGGAAGCAACAATCACTTGTCCTTAATATCTCTTAATATCAATGGACTCAATTCTCCAATAAAATACATAGACTAACATACTGGCTATATAAACAGGACCCAACATTTTGCTACATACAGGAAACCCACTGCAGGGACAAAGACAGACACTATCTCAGAGTAAAAGACTGGAAAACAACATAAAGTCCACATACCCATGGAAGCTGAATAACATTGCACTCAGTGATAAATTTTTCAAGGAAGAAATATAGGAAGAAATTAAAGACTTTTTATTATTTAGTGAAAATGAAGGCACTGCATACCCAAACTTCTAAAATACAATGAAAGCAGTACAAAGAAGAAACACATAGCTCAAAATGTCTCCAAAAAAGAAACTGGAGAGAGCATGCATTAGCTGTTTGACACCACATCTGAAAACTCTACATCAAAAAGAAGCAAATACGTGAATAGGTGGCAATAAATATACTCCAGCCTGAAATCAACCAAGTAGAAACAAAAAGTACTACACAAAAATCAAAAAACCAGGAGGTGGTTCTTTGAGAAAATCAACAAGGTAGATAAACCCTTAGCCAGATTAACCAAAGGTCACATAGACAGTATCCAAATTACAAAATCAGAAATGAAAAGGGAGACATAACAAAAGAAAGGAAGAAATCCAAAAAATCATCAGATCTAACTACAGACGCCTATATTCAACAAAACTGGAAAATCTAGATTAAATGGACAATTTCCTAGATAGATACCAATCGTCAAAGTTAGATCAGCATCATATAAACCAGCTAAACAACCCTATAACTCCTTATGAAGTAGAAAATATCATTAAAAGTCTTCCAACAACAACAAAAAGCCTGGGACAAGATGGGTTTAAGGCAGAATTCTATGGGAACTTCAAAGAAGACCTAATACCGATACTCCTCAAACTATTCCACGAAATAGAAGCAGAAGGAACACTACCCTATTTGTTCTATGAAGTGACAATTACTCTTATACCTAAACCACACAAAGAACCAAAAAAGAGAACTTCAGACCAATTTCCCTTATGAAAATGGATGCAAAACTACTCAATAAAATACTCACAAACCAAATCCAAGAACACATCAAAATGATCATCCATCATGATCAAGTAGGCTTCTTCCCAGGGGTGCATAGATGGTTCAATATGTGGAATTTATCCACATAATCCATTATGTAAACAAACTCAAAGGAAAAAAAAAACCCACATAATCATTTCATTAGACACAGAGAAAGCATTTGACCAAATACAACACCCATTCATGACAAAAAAGTCTTGGAAAGATGAGGAATTCAAGGTGCATACCTAAACATAGTGAAATAATATACAGCAAACCAGTAGCCAGCATAAAACTAAATGGAGAGTAACTTGAAGCAATTCCACTAAAATCAAGGACTAGACAAGGTTGCCGACTGTCTTCCTACCTATTGAGTACAGTACTTGAAGTCCTAGCATGGGCAACTAGACAACAAAAGGAGGTTCAAAGAGATACAAATTGGAAAGGAAGAAGTCAAAATATCACAATTTGTAGATGATATGATAGTATACTTAAGTGACTCCAAAAATTCCACCAGAGAGCTCCTAAAACAGCTTCAGCAAAGTGGCTGGATATAAAATTAACTTAACAAATCAGTCACCTTCCTCTACTTAAAGGATAGACTGAGAAAGAAATTACAGAAATGCCAAGGTTCACAATAGTTACAAATAATATAAAATACCTTGGTGTGACTTTAACCAAGCAAGTGAAAGATCTATATGATAAGAAATTCAAGTCTCTGAAAAAGTAATTAAAGAGGATCTCAGAAGATGGAAAGATCTCCCATGCTTGTGGATTTGCAGAATTAAGATAGTAAACATGGTCACCTTGCTGAAAGTAGTCTACAGATTCATGCAATCCCCATCAAATTTCCAACTCAATTATTCATAGAGTTTGTAAGAGCAATTTGCAAATTCATCTGGAATAACAAAAAACCCAGGATAGTGAATATTATTCTCAACAATAAAATAACTTCTGAGGGAATCACCATTCCTGAACTCAATAGTGAATAAAACTGCATGATATTCATACAGAGACAGGCAGGTAGATCAGAATTGAAGACCAAGAAATGATCCCACACACCTATGGTCACTTGATCTTTGACAAAGTAGCTAAAACCATCCAGTGGAAAAAAGACAGCATTTTCAACATATTCTGGTTCAACTGGTGGTTATCGTGTAGAAGAATACAAATCTCTCCATTCTTATCTGCTTATACAAAGCTCAAGTCCAAGTCAATCCAGAACCTCCACATAAAACCAGATAGACTGAAACTAATAGAGGAGAGAATAAGAAAAACCTAGAGCACATGGGCAAAGGGGAAATTTTCCTGAACAAAACAGAAATAGCTTATGCTCAAAAGATCAAAACTTGACAAATGTTACCTCATAAAATTGCAAATCTTCTGTAAGGCAAAGGACACTATCAATAGGACAAAACACCAACCAACAGATTGGGGAAAGATCTTTACCAATCTTACATCCAACAGAGGGCTAATATACATTATATAAAGAACTCAAGAAGTTAGACTCCAGAGAACCAAATAACCCTATTAAAAATGGGTTACATATCTTAACAAAAAATTCTCAACTGAGGAATACTAAATGGCTGAGAAGCACCTAAAGAAATGTTCAACATCCTTGATCATCAGGGAAATGCAAATCAAACAATCCTGAGATTCCAACTCACACCAGTCAGATTGGCTAAGATCAACAACTCAGATGACAGCAGATGCTGGTGGAGATGTGGAGAAAGAGGAACACTCCTTCATTGTTGGTGGGATTGAAAGCTGGTTCAACCATTCTGGAAATCAATCTGGCGTTTCTTCAGAAATTTGGACATAGTACTACCTGAGGACCCAGCTATACCTCTCCTGGGCATATACCCAAAAGATGCTCGAACATATAACAAGGACATGTGCTCTGCTATGTTCAGAGGAGCCTTATTTATAATAGCCAGAAGCCATAAATAACCTTCCTTTGACAGAGGAAGAAAATGTGGTACCATTACAAAATGGAGTACTACGCAGCTATTAAAAACAATGACTTCATGAAATTCTTAGGCAAATGGATGGAGCTAGGAAATATCATCCTGAGTGAGGTAACCTAATCCCCCCAAAACACACATGACGTACACATACAAATAAGTGAATATTAGCCCAAAAGCTTGGAATTCTCAAGATACAAATCACAGACCACATGATGCTCAACAAGAACAAAGACCAAAGTTTGGATACGTTGGTCCTTCTTAGAAGAGGTAACAAAATACCCATTGGAGTAGATACAGAGACAAAGTGTGGAGCAAAGACTAAAAGAAAGGCCATCCAGATACTGCCCACCTTGAGATCCATCCCATATACAGTAATCGAACTCAGACTTGTGGATGCCAAGAAGTGCTTGTTGACAGGAGCCTTATATAGCTGCCTCCTGAGAGATTCTGCCAGTACCTGACAAATACAAAGGTGGATGCTAGCAGCCAACCAAAGAACTGAGCAAGAGTTCCCAATGGAGGAGTTAGAGAAAGGACTGAAGGAGATGAAGGGGTTTGTAGCTTTATAAGAGGAACAACCAGACCACCCCCTTCCAGAGCTCCTGGTACTAAACAACCAACCAAAGAATACACATGGAGGAACCCATGGCTCCAACTGCATATGTAGCAGAGAATGCTGTTGTCTGACATCAGTGTGTGGAGAAGCCCTTGGTCCTGTTAGGGCTCTATGCCCCAGTGTAGGGGAATGCCAGGATGGGGAATTGAGAGTGGGTGGATGGGTGGGGGAATACCCTCATAGAAGCAGGAGGAGAGAGTATAGGATAGGGGGTTTGGGGAATAGAAAGCAGGAAAGGTGATAACATTTAAAATTTAAATAAAGAAACATTTTTAAAAATTAAAACAAATATATAATTACAGCACTTTTCCATTTGCCCCTTGCATTCCTTCAAATTCATGGTATCTTTTTCTGACATGTCATTTTTATTGTTTCATATATTCTACAGAAATACATCTGTATGACCTGCTGAGTATGTTTGGTGTTATTTGCATGTTTATCCTTTTGTTGTTGAGATCTTGGCATTGTATAATCAATTCATAGGGTAGTTCCTGAGGAAGACTTATTTTCCTATTCTTTGTATGTTTTAGTTAACTGTAATTCTTCTTGTAGGGTCAGGCCCTATTGAGGTTTCCCCTTTCCCGTTTAGTAAGTCTATTAATATTGTCCTTGTTTAGGTTTTGTTTAGAGAGACATAGTGTTGAAATATCCTAACTGAGCTTACCTGGCATTTGAAGGAGAAATTATTCCACAGATTCCTCTGGCTCCTAGATTTTTTCTCTTCCCTCCTTTGCCATGGTCCCTGGACCTTAGGTGCAACAATTATGTTATAAATTGAGACTGGGCTCCTCACAGTTTCTTTTCTTCCATTTTAAAAAAGGTCTAATTTTTTCACATAAATGTTATGTTTTGGCATCAGTATAACCACCTGGAGCTGCTGTGCATCAACTTCACCAACAAGAAACCGCAATAATTTTTCAGTCACCACATGTTCATCCTGAAGCAGGAAGAGTACAAGAAGGAGGGCATCAAGTGGACCTTCATTGACTTCCAGATGGTCCTGGCGGCCTGCTTAGAGCTCATCGAGAAGGTGTCCCAATTTGTCTGCTCTGTGTTCCTTTTCCATGTTTTTTTTCTGCTCTTATTTACTCTGTTGCTTTGCCTAGCCTGCAATCCACCTGATGGGCACCTTCTCTGTCTTGGAAGAGGAGTGCATGTTTCCCAAGGTGACAGACACCTCCTTCAAGAATAAGCTGTCTGACCAGCACCTGGGAAAATACAACAACTTCCAGAAGCCTAAGGTGTTCAAAGGCAGGTCACATTTTTCTGTGCTTGTGACCAAAAATCAGACTTCAGGTTCTTCCTTCCTTCCTTCCTTCCTTCCTTCCTTCCTTCCTTCCTTCCTTCCTTCCTTCCTTCCTTCCTTCCTTCCTTCCTTCCTTCCTTCCTTTCTCTCTCTCTCTCTCTCTCTCTCTCTCTCTCTCTCTCTCTCTCTCTCTCTCTCTCTCTCTTGACTAGCCCATGTATAATGATACTTCTCAAGTACGGGACCCAAATCTCAACCCACAATTCATCTGTGTTTTATATATACCTTGTACAGGAATGATGTAGATCATTTTACATATTTGAAGCATACTACTGATTTGCCTATGTTCTATTTGTGTGTCATGTTGGTACTCAACAACATTCAGATTTATAAAAGAAAAATTTTCAGATTTTAGAGCATTTTCGATTTTCAAGATGGGGTTGTCCAAGTTACATCTCTGTGTTTGGGATTATTCAAGGACAGAGTTAATGTTCCAATTCTTGAATTGAAGCCATAGAGTTTTCACCACCATGCATGTATTTGTCTCTGTGGGAGTTTACAGTAGGCTGTCAAAAGAAATGTTTTTCTTTTCCTTATAGGAAAACTTGAACCAGCTGACGTCCAATTTAAGAACCACTCACCCACACTATGTGTGCTGTAAATACCCAATGAAACCAAGACCCCAGGTGAGACACCTGCCAGCCCTGAAGTTGCTGCTCAGTCTTTAAGGACTTCTGGGTGAAGCCCAGGTGTTTTGCCTATGTTATTCAGGGCCATGGAACACAGCCTAGTCCTTTACCAGCTCAGGTGTAATGGCATCCTGGAAGGCATCTGCATCTGCAGGAAGCCGTTCCCCAACAGAATCCTGTATGGAGACTTTCAACAGAGGTACATTGTCAAAATGCTCTGTTTGTCCTTTGCCATGAATAAGGGCTGGGATGTGAGGGGAGAAATATTACATGAAAAGACCCATTTCAAAAGAGCAGTTGTGGTTGGTCTTCCATGTGAAATAACTTATGATTTGGTCAAGTTTCACGTTCTTGTGTCATCTAAATTTCGTTGGAACTTGTCTGATATATAATAGGGGATGGAAAACCCTGGCCCAAGAGTCCTAAGACAAAATGACTATGGGCAAGTTTCTTGACTTCCTGGGAACTAGGCTTTTTGGTTTGTAGGAAGAGAGGTCTGTAATCACTGATCATTGCTAACAGCCTGGTCATTTCTGTGTCCACAATAGCAGATGTCGAGTGCTGAATGCTAGTGCCATTCCAGAAGGCCAGTTCATTGACAGCAAGAAAGCTTGTAGGAAGCTCTTAGATTCCATTGAAACTGACCACACACTGTACAAATTTGGACACACCAAGGTAATGCATCAATTCTGCCACATGCTGTTGGCCTTTCATCCTCTTAACATAATGAGCTGGGCAGCTCATTCATCTTATCCATCTTCCTGAAGGTGTTCTTTAAGTCTGGCTTGCTAGGAACCCTGGAAGAGATTTGGGATAAGTGTTTGGCCAAACTGATCAATCAGACTCAAGCCGTGTACAGAGGGTTTCTCATGCCTGTGGAATTCCAGAAGATGATGCAGAGGAGGTTGAGCATGGTCTTAGTTATAGCATGAGCTCTATGGAAGAAGGTGGAAGGGGAAGAGAGAATCCCTTGTAGGAACAATGATTTGTTTATTTGTTTGTTTATTTATTGAGACAGGTTTCTCAACCTATGTGTAACCCTATGCTGTGATGGATTTCACTCTGTAGACCAAGTTGGCAACTCAAGATTTGCCTGCTTCTGTCTCCTAAGCACAAGTATTAAAGGTATGAGCCACCACTGCCAGACTGCTTTAAAAATAATACTCTCTCTCTCTCTCTCTCTCTCTCTCTCTCTCTCTCTCTCTCTCTCTCTCTCTGATCTATGTAATCTATCTATGTAATCTATTTATCTATGTAATCCATTCATGTAATCTACCTATGTCTATAATCTATTTATCTATCATATCATATCTATCTATCTACCTACCTACCTACCTATCTAAACGTTGTGTTTATCTGTGAGTACATAAGCCAAGGCATACTTGTATCCATCAGAGGACAACAGAAGTTCAGTTCTTGCCTCTACTATGTGGGGCTTGGGAATCAAACTCAGGCTGTCAGGTGTGGTATTGAGCACCTTTCTCTGCTGAGCCATCTTGCTTTGTTTGCAGAGAGACCAGCTCTGCATCCAGTACATCTGTGCTTTCATGAGCATCAAGCACTGGCCCTGGATGAAAAGCTTTTTCAAGATCAAGTCCCAGCTAAGGAGAGTGGAGAAGGAGATTGACACCATGAAGAAGGAGTTCCAGGAAACTAAAGATGAGGTTGCCAAGTCAGAGGCAAAGAGAAAGATGCTGGTCACTCTGGTGCAAGAGAAGAATGACCTACAACTCCAAGTACAGGCTGTATGTCTTTAGAAATCTTGCATTTTCTTTTTTTTTTTTTTGATTTTTAATATTTTTATTACATATTTTCCTCAATTACATTTCCAATGCTATCCCAAAAGTCCCCCATAGCGCCCCCCACTTCCCTACCCACCCATTCCCATTCTTTTGGCCCTGGCATTCCCCTATATTGGGGCATATAAAGTTTGCAAGTCCAATGGGCCTCTCTTTCCATTGATGGCCGACTAGGCCATCTTTCGATACATATGCCTCTAGAGACAAGAGCTCCGGGGTTCTGGTTAGTACATCATGTTGTTCCAACAATAGGGTTGCAGATCCCTTTAGCTCCTTGGGTACTTTCTCTAGCTTCTCCATTGGGAGCCCTGTGATACATCCAATAGCTGACTGTGAACATCCACTCCTGTGTTTGCTAGGCCCCGGCATCATCTCACAAGAGACAGCTATATTTGGGTCCTTTCAGCAAAATCTTGCTAGTGTATGCAATGGTGTCAGCGTTTAGAAGCTGATTATGGGACGGATCCCTGGATACGGCAGTCTCTAAATGGTCCATCCTTTCATCACCACTACGAACTTTGTCTCTGTAACTCCTTCCCTGGGTGTTTTGTTCCCAATTCTAAGAAGGTGCACAGTGTCCACACTTTGGTCTTCATTCTTCTTGAGTTTCATGCGTTTATCAAATTGTATCTTATATCTTGGGTATCCTAAGTTTTGGGCTAATATCCACTTATCAATGAATACATATTGTGTGAGTTCTTTTGTGATTGTGTTACTTCACTCAAGATGATGCCCTCCAGGTCCATCCATTTGGCTAGGAATTTCATAAATTCATTCATTTTAATAGCTGAGTAGTACTCCATTGTGTAAATGTACCATAATTTCTGTATCCATTCCTCTGTTGAGGGACATCTGGGTTCTTTCCAGCTTCTGGCT
Organism: Mus caroli; assembly: GCF_978045245.1. Classification (NCBI taxonomy): domain Eukaryota; kingdom Metazoa; phylum Chordata; class Mammalia; order Rodentia; family Muridae; genus Mus; species Mus caroli. The sequence goes on along the minus strand of NW_028227258.1, from coordinate 139,018,379 downwards.
ATTATAAATAGGGCTGCTATGAGCATAGTGGAGCATGTGTCCTTTTTACCGGTTGGGACATCTTCTGGATATATGCCCAGGAGAGGTATTGCTGGATCCTCCGGTAGTACTATGTCCAATTTTCTGAGGATCCGCCAGACTGATTTCCAGAGTGGTTGTACAAGCTTGCAATCCCACCAACAATGGAGGAGTGTTACTCTTTCTCCACATCCTCGCCAGCATCTGCTGTCACCTGAATTTTTGATCTTAGCCATTCTGACTGGTGTGAAGTGGAATCTCAGGGTTGTTTTGATTTGCATTTCCCTGATGATTAAGGATGTTGAACATTTTTTCAGGTGTTTCTCTGCCATTCGGTATTCCTCAGGTGAGAATTATTTGTTCAGTTCTGAGCCCCATTTTTTAATGGGGTTATTTGACTTTCTGGAGTCCACCTTCTTGAGTTCTTTATATATATTGGATATTAGTCCCTTATCTGATTTAGGATAGGTGAAGATCCTTTCCCAATCTGTTGGTGGTTTTTTTGTCTTATTGATGGTGTCTTTAGCCTTGCAGAAGCTTTGTAGTTTCATGAGGTCCCACTTGTCAATTCTCGATCTTACAGCACAAGCCATTACTGTTCTATTCAGGAATTTTTCCCCTGTGCCCATATCTTCAAGGCTTTTCCCCACTTTCTCCTCTATAAGTTTCAGTGTCTCTGGTTTTATGTGAAGTTCATTGATCCACTTAGACTTGACCTTAGTACAAGGAGATAGGAATGGATCGATTCGCATTCTTCTACATGTTAACAACCAGTTGTGCCAGCACCATTTGTTGAAAATGCTGTCTTTCTTCCACTGGATGTTTTTAGCTCCCTTGTCGAAGATCAAGTGACCATAGGTGTGTGGGTTCATTTCTGGGTCTTCAATTCTATTCCATTGGTCTATTTGTCTGTCACTATACCAGTACCATGCAGTTTTTATCACAATTGCTCTGTAGTAGAGCTTTAGGTCCGGCATGGTGATTCCACCAGAGGTTCTTTTATCCTTGAGAAGAGTATTTGCTATCCTAGGTTTTTTGTTATTCCAGATGAATTTGCAGATTGCACTTTCTAATTCGTTGAAGAATTGAGTTGGAATTTTGATGGGGATTGCATTGAATCTGTAGATTGCTTTTGGCAAGATAGCCATTTTTACAATGTTGATCCTGCCAATCCATGAGCATGGGAGATCTTTCCATCTTCTGAGATCTTCTATAATTTCTTTCTTCAGAGACATGAAATTTTTATTATAGAGATCTTTCACTTCCTTAGTTAGAGTCACGCCAAGATATTTTATATTATTTGTGACTATTGAGAAGGGTGTTGTTTCCCTAATTTCTTTCTCAGCCTGTTTATTCTTTGTGTAGAGAAAGGCCATTGATTTGTTTGAGTTAATTTTATATCCAGCTACTTCACCGAAGCTGTTTATCAGGCTTAGGAGTTCTCTGGTGGAATTTTTAGGGTCACTTATATATACTATCATATCATCTGCAAAAAGTGATATTTTGACTTCATCTTTTCCAATTTGTATCCCTTTGATCTCCTTTTGTTGTCGAATTGCTCTGGCTAGGACTTCAAGTACAATGTTGAATAGGTATGGAGAAAGTGGACAGCCTTGTCTAGTCCCTGATTTTAGCGGGATTGCTTCAAGCTTCTGACCATTTACTTTGATGTTGGCTACTGGTTTGCTGTAGATTGCTTTTATCATGTTTAGGTATGGGCCTTGAATTCCTGATCTTTCCAAGACTTTTATCATGAATGGGTGTTGGATCTTGTCAAATGCTTTTTCCGCATCTAACGAGATGACCATGTGGTTTTTGTCTTTGAGTTTGTTTATATACTGGATTACGTTGATGGATTTCCTTATATTGAACCATCCCTGCATCCCTGGGATGAAACCTACTTGGTCAGGATGGATGATTGTTTTGATGTGTTCTTGGATTCGGTTAGCAAGAACTTTATTGAGGATTTTTGCATCAATATTCATAAGGGATATTGGTCTGAAGTTTTCTATCTTTGTTGGGTCTTTTTGTGGTTTAGGTATCAGAGTAATTGTGGCTTCATAGAATGAGTTGGGTAGAGTACCTTCTGTTTCTATTTTGTGGAATAGTTTGTGAAGAACTGGGATTAGATCTTCTTTCAAGGTCTGATAGAACTCTGCACTAAACCCATCTGGTCCTGGGCTTTTTTTAGTTGGGAGACTATTAATGACTGCTTCTATTTCTTTGGGGGATATAGGGCTGTTTAGATCATTAACCTGATCTTGATTCAACTTTGGTACCTGGTATCTGTCTAGGAACTTCTCCATTTCATCCAGGTTCTCCAGTTTTGTTGAGTATAGCCTTTGGTAGAAGGATCTGATGGTGTTTTGGATGTCTTCAGGATCTGTTGTTATGTCTCCTTTTTCATTTCTGATTTTGTTAATTAGGATGCTTTCCCTGTGCCCTCTAGTGAGTTTGGCTAAGGGTTTATCTATCTTCTTGATTTTCTCAAGGAACCAGCTCCTTGATTGGTTGATTCTTTGAATAGTTTTTCTTGTTTCCACTTGGTTGATTTCACCCCTGAGTTTGATTATTTCCTGCCATCTACTCCTCTTGGGTGAATTTGCTTCCTTTTGTTCTAGTGCTTTTAGGTGTGTTGTCAAGCTGCTAATGTGTGCTCTCTCTAGTTTCCTTTTGGAGGCACTCAGAGCTATGAGTTTTCCTCTTAGAAATGCTTTCATTGCGTCCCATAAGTTTGGGTATGTTGTGGCTTCATTTTCATTGAACTCTAAAAAGTCCTTAATTTCTTTCTTTATTCCTTCCTTGACCAAGGTATCATTGAGAAGAGTGTTGTTCAGTTTCCACGTGAAGGTTGGCTTTCTATTATTTATTTTGTTATTGAAGATCAGCCTTAGTCCATAGTGATCTGATAGGATGCATGGGACAATTTCAATATTTTTGTATCTGTTTAGGCCTGTTTTGTGACCAATTATGTGGTCAATTTTGGAGAAGGTACCATGAGGTGCTGAGAAGAAGGTATATCCTTTTGTTTTAGGATAGAATGTTCTGTAGATATCTGCCAGATCTATTTGATTCATAATTTCTCTTAGTTTCTCTGTGTCCCTGTTTAGTTTCTGTTTCCATGATCTGTCCATTGGTGAAAGTGGTGTGTTGAAGTCTCCCACTATTATTGTATGAGGTGCAATGTGTGCTTTGAGATTTACTAAAGTTTCTTTAATGAATGTGGCTGCCTTTGTATTTGGAGCATAGATATTCAGGATTGATAGTTCCTCTTGGAGGATTTTACCTTTGATGTGTATGAAGTGTCCCTCCCTGTCTTTTTTAATGACTTTGGGTTGGAAGTCAATCTTATCAGATATTAGAATGGCTACTCCAGCTTGTTTCTTCATGCCATTTGCTTGGAAAATTGTTTTCCAGCCTTTCATTCTGAGGTAGTGTCTATCCTTTTCTCTGAGATGAGTTTCCTGTAAGCAGCAAAATGTTGGGTCTTGTTTGTGTAGCCAGTTTGTTAGTCTATGTCTTTTTATTGGGGAGTTGAGTCCATTGTTATTAAGAGATATTAAGGAAAAGTAATTGTTGTTTCCTGTTATTTTTGTTGTTAAAGTTGGCATTTTGTTCTTGAGGCTGTCTTCTTTTAGGTTTGTTGAGGGATTACCTTCTTGTTGTTTCTAGGGCGTGGTTCCTGTCCTTGTATTGGTTTTTTTCTGTTATTATCCTTTGAAGGGCTGGATTCGTGGAGAGATAATGTGTGAATTTGGTTTTGTCGTGGAATACTTTGGTTTCTCCATCTATGTTAATTGAGAGTTTGGCTGGGTATAGTAGCCTGGGCTGGAATTTGTGTTCTTTTAGTGTCTGTATAACATCCGTCCAGGATCTTCTGGCTTTCATAGTCTCTGGTGAAAAATCTGGTGTAATTCTGATAGGCTTGCCTTTATATGTTACTTGGCCTTTTTCTCTTACTGCTTTTAGTATTCTATCTTTATTTAGAGCATTTGTTGTTCTGATTATTATGTGTCGGGAGGTATTTCTTTTCTGGTCCAGTCTATTTGGAGTTCTGTAGGCTTCTTGTATGTTCATGGGCATCTCTTTCTTTAGATTTGGGAAGTTTTCTTCTATAATTTTGTTGAAGATGTTTGCTGGTCCTTTGAGTTGAAAATCTTCATTCTCATCCACTCCTATTATCCGTAGGTTTGGTCTTCTCATTGTGTCCTGTATTTCTTGGATGTTTTGAGTTAGGATCTTTTTGCATTTTACATTTTCCTTGATTGTTGTGCCGATGTTCTCTATGGAATCTTCTGCACCTGAGATTCTCTCTTCCATCTCTTGTATTCTGTTGCTGATGTTCGTATCTATGGTTCCAGATTTCTTTCCTAGGGTTTCTATCTCCACTGTTGCCTCATTTTGGGTTTTCTTTATTGTGTCTACTTCCCTTTTTAGGTCTAGTATGGTTTTGTTCATTTCCATCATCTGTTTGGATGTGTTTTCCTGTTTTTCTGTAAGGACTTCTACCTGTTTGATTATGTTATCCTGTTTTTCTTTTAGGATTTGTAACTCTTTAGCAATGTTCTCCTGCAATTCTTTAAGGGATTTTTGTGCTTCCTCTTTAGTGTCTTCTGCCTGTTTAGCAGTGTTCTCCTGAATTTCTTTAAGTGTGTTATTAAAGTCCTTCTTGAAGTCCTCTACCATCATCAGGAGATATGCTTTTAGATCCGTGTCTAGCTTTTCCGGTGTGTTGGGGTGCCCTGGACTGGGCGAAGTGGGGGTGCTGGGTTCTGATGATGGTGAGTGGTCTTGGTTTCTGTTAGTAAGATTATTACGTTTACCTTTCGCCATCTGGTAATCTCTGGGGTTAGTTGTTATCGTTGTCACTGTTTAAAGATTGGAGCAGAAGCAAAGATTGGAGACTCACCAGCAGTCTCTAAATCCTGCGGCGGGGGTTGTGGGTAGCTGAAGGTACCCCGGTGCTGGTCCAGCCAGAAGAGGGCTGTGGTCCTACTCAGGCCGGTTTTCTGCTTCCCTAACTAATGCAGTCTCTGGTCCCGCGTGCAATTGGATTGGAGCAGAAGCTGTGTTCCACTCTCCAGAAGTCTTAAGATCCTTTGGCGGGTGTTGTGGGTAGCTGGCGAGTGTCAGCCGACCCTGCGCCCCAGCTGCCCCGGTGCTTTTCTGACTGGAAGAGGCTTGTGGCCCTATGTAGGCCGGATTTCTCTCTCCCCAACCAGAGCAGTCTCAGGTCCCGCGTGATTGGACTGGAGCAGAAGCTGTGTTCCACTCACCAGCAGTCCCAAAATCCTGCGGCGGGGGTCGTGGGTAGCTGGCGGGTGTCAGGCAACCCTGCGCTCCAGCTACCCCGGTGCTGATCTGGCCGGATGAGGCCTGTGGCCCTACTCAGGCCAGTTTCTGCTTCCCTAACTAATCGAAATCTTGCATTTTCAAATCTCCATTTGAATAAGATTCTCAGCAATCTGGATTAATTGAGGGTAAGTGCATAGGTGGGTGTGTGGTTTATCTTGGAGTGTTTCATTGAGGATTTCACAAAGATGGCAGTGTCTCAAATCTCTGTCCCTTAAAGGGAATTGTGATTTCTTTTTAAAGGAGAGTGAGAATATTTTGGATGCTGAGGAGCGATGGGACCAGCTGATCAAAGCCAAGTTCCAGGTGGAGGCCAAGATCACAGGTGACCAAGAGAATGAGGAGATCAACGCCAAGCTGACAGTCAAGAAGAGGAAGCTGCAGGATGAGTGCAGAGAGCTGAAGAAAGACATTGATGACCTTGAGCTGACATTGACCAAGGTTGAGAAGGAAAAACATGCCACAGAAAACAAGATACTTGCTCTTCTTGCAGTTTCTCTCCAGCAAAATGTACTCACTGCTAACCAAGCTCTGCTTCATCTTCTAACTGCTGTGGCTTCTTTTAGGTAAAACTATTTTACCAAAGAACTGGCAGGCCTGGATGAAACCATAGCAAAGCTAAGACAGAAGAAGGCCCTCCAAGAAACCCACCAGCAGACCCTGGACAACCCCCAGATTGAAGACAAGGTCAATTCTCTGAGCAAGCTCAAGAAAGAGCTGGAGCAACACATGGATGACATGAGCACTGGGCATCAGTCTACAGTTTTTCTCTGTATTTTGAACAGTTGAGTTTTCCTGTAATTCTGAGACAGGGTTTCACTGTGTAGCCTCAAATAGCTGCATTTTCTCAATCTTTCCGCATCAACATCCTCAGTGTAGAGATTATAGGACTCTCCCATCTCCATTTCTACAATTAAAAATTTATGGTAGGATAGTAGTAGTGCTTCAATAAGTGATCAAAATATAGATTTATCAATATTTGCTTCCACATATGCTTAATGCAATTGATATCTTATGCTTACTCCACTATACTGATATGCTGACAAACTCATAATGTGTATCAATATTGACAATATACATTTTAGGGTGAGACGCATTTAGCACAATTTTATTTTCACTTTTAACCTTTGGTCTAGTAGACTGACTACAGTAAATGGAAACTATGGCATGCACGCTCATGTGGCTTAGGCTAAGTATGATATGAATTTCATCTAGTCATGAAATCATCCATCTTTCCCTTCTTCCCATTATGTTCAGTACAAATGACCCTGCCTCCTATAGGCCATGACTCCTGTTGACCATGCCTTCTGAGGCCAAACCTCTTCTAAGGCATACCTGCTATAGACCATGCCTTCTGTAGGCTACACTGCCTGTAGGCCACACCCCCTTTAGGCCATAACTCAATAAATAAATGAGAGGTACATTGGGAGTTCTGAGGATGAGAAGAAAGAAAAGGGAGTCAGGTATGTAACACAGGTTATATCTCCCCTCTAGATGTTTTCTTTGCTTCCATCCAAGATTTCCAGGCCCTTGTGCTTTTGGCGTTTGTTGCTGATCATCTTTGGGTGACTTCACCATTCCTTCTGTCATGTCTAAGCCTTTGTTTTACCTCTGCAACCAATTTTTCTTGAATTTTGTAATCTCTTTTGCAAAACCCAGCAATAGTTTCTGTTTCCATGGAAGAACTTGACTCCATGAAAAGAGCCCCATAGAAAATGAACTTAACATTGAGCCACTCTACTTGTATTACTTTTGTGAGTTTACAGATCTATATATTCTTCACATAAGTTCAAATTTGTTTTAATTTTGCATTCTAGGTTCCAAAATCCAGATTTCATAGGTACTGTGTTTCTGAGCAATAATATATAGCAATGGAACTGCATATTAAAGGCAAGGGGGTGCATTAAAGAGGTGAGTAAACACAAGACAAATGTAAAGGGGTGTTTTAATATTAAGATTTTAACAGTCTAAATAGGCATAAAACACTGGGAAGAGTACTTTAAAAGACCAACTCACAGCATGTAATAGGATTTTATACTATTCCCTAAAAAATTCCTTGCATAGAACTTGAATTTTATTATTTTTTGTGACGAGGCGTTGCTGTGTAGAGGCTGGGCCAAGCCTTTTGGGTTCTGGAAATATATATATATATATATATATATATATATATATATATATTCCCATGTGAACCAGTAGTTTTATTCTATTCTAGTTTTACATGAGGGAAAAAATGTGTTACCACCAGCTAGCAGTAGTGAAGAAAAATTAACAAAATTTAGGTAGCCTTTGAAAGATTGTGTCATGAGGAATATATTTAACTAAATATATATTAAGTATGGATATAGTCTCTGGGATGAGTGAGTGAAGATAAAATGACAGCAGTAGCCATAACACACACACAATTTATAATGGGATGTACAAACTATGTGTATATAACATAGTTAATCATAATTGCAGCAAAATAATAAACCTAGAGAAACACTAGAGAGTGACAGGGTAAACGAAAAAGAATAACACAGTCTGACTGTTTAGGTTCCTCTAGCAGAAAAAGAAGGCTATGAGCCTATTAGGCAGATTTGCTTAGTCCATGTAGGATAATGTTTGAAGAACATAGACTATGCCATGGTCTAGGAAGTTCTATACTTTAATGTAATCAAGTTAAACAGGGAATTTGAGAATAGGACATTAATAAGCATAGATAAGTATGCATCTTTTTGTAGAACAAGGACCCTTTTAGGTATGTGCCCAAGACTTGTATAGTAGATCCATGAGTTACTCCTACTGAGAAAAAGATGACTAGTGGATATAATCAATAGTCATTGTGACAATGTGTTGTGTGCCCAGATAATAATTAAAAGTATGTTAAATATCATCATCATCAACAATAACAGCAACAAGAACAACAAAACAAAAACACACAACAGTTAGAGGAAATGTTTGCAATAGAAAATTGCAATACATCTACTCCATTCAGCATGCATGAATGGATGTAAATTAATGATCACATGTATTTACCATTGTGTTTTTTAAGCTATTGGATTTTAAGCCTCTTGCCCCATTCAACATCTAAATTCTTTTGAATCACCACTGGCCAGTAGTTTCATTGTGTAACTAGTTCCTCACAATTTTTCATTATTTTGGCTGTTTTTGAGCTCTTTACAAAACCGTTTAGATTCACATTCAAAATATCCTGGAGTTTTGTTCTGCTTTTTAAATTTAGGTACACCATTGATTTCATTTTCCTCTTTAATTTAATTACATATTACTGGAAGTTAAACAACTTCTCTTCAAAGGCATCTAGAAACTTTTGATATCTAACCTTATAGATAGCCTTCAGAACTTAGGAATATATCATAGCAATCCTATCCAGCTTTGAATGTCTGTGATCAGTTCAGAAATGTTCGTTTATGTGTGCCCAAACTGTCAGAGCTTACTGCCATATAACCTATTTCTCTGTCTGGAAGCTGAAACTTTCCTTTTGACATTGATTGATGTATTCTACTTAGAGAAAATTGTAGATATTAATGAAAACACAGATAAAAACACATATACATATACAGACACAGGCACACACACACACACACATGCACAAACACACATATATTCTCACACAAGCACACACACAGACACATGCAAAAATAAACACACATGTACACACACACACATGTTCACACAGACACACACACATGCACAAACACACACACACACATGTTCACACAGGCACAAACACACACACACATGTTCACACAGACACAGACACAGACACACACACACACACACACACACACACACACACACACACACTATCTCATTGGCTTGAAGTGACCCATTGCTTTATGAAATACACTGAGAAGTCCTCATCAGGTCATTTGTTTGAAAATTTTGTAGAAGGTTTTGTATTCATAACATGTAAATTTATTTTCAAGTTTATTGTATAAATAGAGTAGATATGAACAGAATCAAATGCAAAAGTACATTATTTCAACAATTCTATTACCTCTACATATCTATGTTCTGCAAACACAGTCTATATATTCCATATATATGGTCACATACCTATATATGATACATGTTTATATATATATATATATATATATATATATATATATATATGTATTAAAAGCATAAATATCCATATCACTATTGATACTTCTGTTTATACATGTTTTAGTTAGCATTTCCATTTTTGTGAAGAGACACTGTAATCAAGGTGACCCTTACAAAAAAACATTTAACTGGGGCTGGTTTACAGGTTCTGAAGTTCAGTCCATTATCATCATGCCAGGCAGCACAGCAGTGTCCAAACAGGCATGGTGCTTCCTCAAGCTCCATGGCTGAGAGGAGTTCTACATCTTCATCCAAAGGAAGCCAGTAACATTCTCTGGATCACATTGGTTAGACTTAAGCATATATAGGAGACTTCAAAGCCTCACCTCCACAATGACATACTTCCTCTAACAAGGCTACACCTCTTCCAACAAGGCAACACCTCCTAATAGTGCCATTTCCAATATCATAGGCCAAGCATAATCAAACTGGTTCAGAAATCTTTGTGTTTCACTGCATACTGATATACTGAGTGTTGAACATGTCATCAGATAGATATGCCTCAAAATAATTAATCTGTCTTCCATAAACAATGAATGGATGAACTGCTAGTGTAAAAGACAGTGTTACAGAAAGCATCATGGAACTTTCTCAAAAGTTTTTTTTTTAGAAAAAACAATACACAGAGGCAGAATTGTTTTTCTTATGCTCATTTTTGGATCTAACAAAATCTGCAAGGATGTCTCTAGCTAGACCTCTGTGCTCACAGTACCTGAGAAGGCTCTGTCCTCAAATTCTTCTATGATTTGATTTTTCAGTTATTTAATTTATTTTTCATTTTGTTTTTAACAATCAGAAATAGAAGAAATCTTAATTTTTATTAAGATGAAATTTGTAGTCATTGTGGAATAGATTGTACAAAGGGGGGGAGGGAGGATGTGCCTATCAGAGTAGAAATGCTTCACTCACTGAACATGTAGGGTACTCAGGACATATGGAACCAGGAGTGGGGTGGGTAGCTTTGCTTTGTTGAGGGAATATAGAATCCAGGGCAATTGTGGCTCAGCTTGTGGCCACTGTGAATTTGTGGCCTACCAATGGTCATTTTCATGCTGTTATTGTGAGGTAGAAACAGGTATATACACTTTTTTGGACCGTGTGTATCAGCTCTCAAATGAATGATGGGGATATTCATAGTCAAGAAGATGGACTTAATGGATGTCACCAATTCCTAAATTGTGTTCATTTTCCTCCTACAAGTTCAATGTTTTCATATAATGATTATTGGTAAGTAGACCAACTTTTAAAAACAGCCTAATCTGATATTTATCAAAAGATACATTTAATAAGTAGTTTCTAGAACATTGTAACACCAATATTCATATCATTTAATTGAAAAAATATTAAAAATTATGCCTATTTGATGGGTGACTAACCACTGAGCCTATGAAAGGTGATTTAGAATATGATCCTTATCACCAATTGCTTACATGTGGACCCCAGGCACTCCATAACTCCCCATTAATAAATTTCTTTATTGCCATGCAGATTTCATGGAGCCTTGATTTATATACTTTATAATAGTCACACCCTTTGACTTTTCTTTTCCTAAATATTGTTGTTCATCATTTATAAAACCTCCTTGTTAAATTAATCTTTTGAATGGCTAATTTTCATTAAAATCACCTTGCTTTGATTGCAAATGCCTTGAATTTATAGGTTAATTACAGAAATATATCTTTAAATTATTAAGTCTGGTTTAAGGAACAGTGTCTCCCAGTACTTACATTTTTGCTTTGTTTCCTTAATTAAAAATATACCATATTTTATAGTATTTCCTCATGAGTTTATCTATAGTACAAGTTACCTCCATTTCCCTCTTTCTCCTTCTTACCAGTTCCCCCACTTAACAGGTCTCTGCATGTAGCCCAGGTTAGCCCTGAGCAGTCTATGTTCCTGCACATGCTTCTACAGTGTCAGATAACAGGCCTACACCACTACACCTGCCTTGGTTTCTTTTTAGTTTTGCAATGCTGTTAATAATTGCTAAATCCCAAAGACTTTGACATGTTTGTTTTTCATATCTTGTAAAGTGCATTGTCTGAGTTCAGGTTGCCTTCTATTATTTTCCTCACTTCATTTGCTAGCTCTGTGGATTCTCATGGAGGACTCTCTGTTCTGTGCTCCTGAAATTCCTTTCTTAGGTTGAGGTATTATTTCCATCCAAAATAATTCCTTTTTTAATAATTAAGAAAATTTCAGCTTTGGAGGCAACCCTGTAGGCACCCACACTAGAGTTATCATCTACATTTCGAGTAAAACTCATAGAGTAAACAGTAGGTGGCTGTCACTGAAGGCATTTCTGTATCAGTTCCATACTTTGTTCTTGTTCTCTATTTTTTTTCATAGGTTTAAAGCAAATTAATCTCTGAATATGATGGAAAGATTTTATGAAGTTTCTTCACCCCTTCCACTCCACTTCTTAGAATAGTTCTGACAAATTAAAACATAAACTCTTTATACAATTTCTCATAAAACAGTGTTGAGCTAGGGGCTTTTATATAACATGGTAAATATTTAATTAACTCTACAATTCAATGTTTATCTATACTGGTACATTCAATTATTCTACCTGTTTTTAAGTCTGAAAAAAAATCCATCTCTTATTATTAACTACACATTTGAGTACAATCTACTCAGTATCCTTCTGAGACATTGTTTAATTATATATGTGCCTATGTCATTATTGGGATTCTATCTCCTTTGTTGGTGGGGGTATGATCAGAATTTGCCCAAGCTTCTCAGGTTTGCTGCTACACTTACTATTTAGTTTTTAAATTCTGTGTATCAGTCTCAATTTTAAACGATCTTTCATGATGAATTACTTGTCTTCTATTTGTGATTTTCTTCTAATATTTTTATTTTGTTTTAATGTTTTATGTAGCACATAGTTGTATTTCACAATGTTTGTCATAATGATTATTTTCCCAAATTGTCTTCAATTTACACACATATTGTTTACTTTTACAAAGAGAGTTCAGTAGATTTCTGCTGAATTTTACTGGTAGAGCATGTTTTTCATATAAATATAATTTAATGTATTAAATTATGAATTTATATAACTATATAAAAACATAGTACAAAATTAAGTCGTGCTTCTTCATTTTGTACTACATTATGACAAACATTCCTAAAGAGTTGTATTTTGAAATCATTCTAGGCAGTGCACTTTATTATATCCCTTGATGGGATGCTGAAATTACAGCTCTTTTCAAATTTAGTGTTATTCTATGTCTGAAGCTATTTTCCTTGCTGCTCCTGGTTTTGCTCTTACCCAGCTCTGTCTCACAGTCTTCACTTGCTGGGCCTCTTTGATAGTTATGTCATCCTCTTCATTTGTTTCAATGGTTTGGCATACTTTTCTTTTTCTCATCTTCCCTCCTCAGAGTAGGATGGGTTTGATTTTCCCTAATTCTACTTTTCTTGTGGTTACTTTTGGTATTTTAATGCATATACTGAAATTTAAAATGTCATACTGCAGATGCAAATTACTTATCTTAACTACGGGACAAAATATCTGTCCAAAATGATTTATAGGACAAATGATTTATTTTGGCCCATGAATTTAGAAAGAATGCAGCCCCTTATGGTGGGCATGAGACCAGGCAACAGCTTACATAGTCAGGAATCCCTACACACACACACACACACACACACACACACACACACACACACACACACACACTGATTCTAAGCTGTCTTTCTTGTTTTCTTTTTCATTCATTCTGATTCCTCAGCCCACTGATGGTATGGCCCACATGCAAGGTGGGAGGTTCTCCAGTTAAACTTCTCTGGCAATACAGTCCTAGTCATTCCCAGAAATCTGTTTCCTAGACAATTCCATATCTAGGTAAGCTGACAGTCAAGATTCACTAGCACAGAAGGCCAAGGGCAGAATGCATTGATGCATTTGTCTTTGTTAATTAGGTTATATATTTGATGAAAAGTCCTAATATTAAGTTTATAACTAGTGTGGCACAAAGAAATTCAACAATCTGATAAAATCCTTTTATAAAAATCGTAAGGATTATTGTCTTCAAACCAAGGATATTTTGCATACAGCTAAAATCAGAGAAGAAAGAAGTGAATTTCAGTATAGATAAGTCCAGAATAGCTCCTGGTGGAGTCTTGCAAATGCTTGTGATTATTTGCTTAAAGTTTAAAATTATCTGGAAATTTTTTTTGTAACCTTTCTGCTAGAAGTTAGCCTTCCTTGGTTTGATAAAACGCAGCTGAAAGTTTCATCATGTTTTATATACTTACTGTTTCTTCCAGGAGTTTGTCAAATGGTACCCATACCAGAAGAGTTTGAAGGTCTGTGAGTCTGAAAAATAATTTTTCCCTCTGCCAAACTTAGCAAAACTTAATCTACTTATGACACAGAACATACAAATACAAACAACTTTGCATTAAAATTACTTACACACATATCACCTACTGTGCTAGAGTTATTTGAGGACAGAAGGGTTTGGAAACAGTTTTCTATCATGTCTATAATTTAGTAAAGCTTTGTGGAATGGCAGACGTTCTGAAATCACAAACTTGCTCTCATTTAGTCTAGCTTGTAGAAGGAAAACATCTCAATATAATAACTGGAAAAGACAGGAATAAGAACAAAATGATCTTTCATTATAGAGAAACTCTCAGTCTTTAGCAAAATGTTCTGTGTTTTCAAATGTGCTCCTTCTTCAACCAACTGCTGCTATGACCTACACTAAAGCTTCATCATCAGGCACAGGCTCCCCATTTCCTTGATTTATTGCAAAGGATTAAAGTGCTCACTGGTATTTACTTTTGATGATTTATGCCTAGATTATATTTACAGTCAATGTGGAAGAAATATTGAAGGGTGTATTCACACCAACATTTTTCAGAAACAGCCTGGCTGAGAGCAGATTGGCAGCCCATAATAGAACGACTCACTTCCAATAGCATCAGTCTCCTACATACTAATAGCAAGAAAGAGATGCTCCTTCTTCATCCCTTCATTTATTCAGCCAACCAGCAAGTCAAGATTCACTTATTAAGCTGCAACAAAAGCCAGACGAACACGTGGGCATCAACTGTGTGCTATATCCTTAAGGCCTTCCCAGCATCAATTCTTTTACAGTTAAAATCCGGTGTGATTTCTTTGTAGTATTCACGCTGAGTTATAAAGCTAGTAGCCTCTTTATGTTAAAAACAAAAACAAAAACAAAATGTATATTGCCAAATGCTCCCCCCAAATCTGTTTAGCTTTCTGTTTCACTTTGCTCAGTATTGTTAGGTACATATAATCTTTGGATTTGGAAAAAAAAAGAGAAAAGAAAAAGAGAAAAAAAGAAAGCATTTTCTCTTCACTAATAAGGTTTGAAAATACAAAGCTAAAGTGTTTCTTGTGTGGCAGAGTTTCCTAGAGTATGTTGCTTCTCTGTTTGTTGTGACAGGATCTCCCTGTGTTGCTTTGCTTGTTGACTTATAATCTCCCTGCCAAAACTTCTTGCCTGCTGGGATCACAGGCATGCATTGCAATACCCATTGTTAGAGCTTTAATATGTAAAGGCTTTTATTTAATCATAGATTCATTTTTGTGTGGTTTGCTTGGTGATACTTTTGAGAAACTGGTGCATTACATTAAGTTTTTATTGTACATATTTGAGTGTCAAAGGTTAGACTGTATTTGCAAGTGTGTATGACAATTTATGCCATAACAGCTGCTTCATTATAATTAACATTTTCAAAGTATCAGCTTCACAAACTTTTTCACCAATAAAAGTGATGTGTAGGATGTTGCAATTAATGTGCTAATTGGATGTATTAGTAAAGGCGACAGAGGCTCTATGCACATTGTGAAATAAAGTGTGCCTTGCAGAAATGCCAGAGTCCACAAGTGTAGGAGTGAAGGAGAGTTTGAAAGAAGCAGTTAGAATATCAGAGAAACTGTTTCACTGGCTTTACCAATGTTACTCAAAGCCAGTTCTTAGAGAGAGGCTTCCCAGGATCTCTGGCAAAACCAGTCTGGAAGGAACTTTCTATTTCTGGGACAGGTGACAATCAGCAAGACAGACAGACATGATGGAGAGCTAGACATGGAATGGAGACAAGGGGGTTCTTTGGATTACCTGACCTTGCGCATCTCTTCCACATCTGTAACTGCCTGACTTCCAAGTGTAATGGTGGCTCTAACATCCAAATCTCTCATACACTCTTCATTTGGCCATCTCTAACAAGAAAACACCTAGGGAAGGTGATTACAGAAAATTACATTCCAACTCTGGCAGTTTGACTCATACTAAAAGTGCTACTGTGAATGAAGGATATGTTCAGCCCCTGTCAGAAAATATACTTTGTTTCTGGCATTTCTCTAGACCCTCTGCCTTTGCCATTACAGCTGGCTGAGTAATTTTGAACCAGGGGCTGATATGAGAAAGGGCTTAACTTTTAGATTAGTTTCCTTGTTTGCTAAGGGAAAAAAGCCTTGGAGTCTCTTGGATTTTCAAATTAAGGAGATAAAGTATCTTCAACTTACTCCTATATAGTGAGATATAAGTTGTAAAAGCATAATAAAGATTACATAGAAATGTAAGAAAAACTCAACACTAGTCTGGGAAATCCATTAAGTTCTAGCAAGGACTACAGTAAAAATGGAAACTATAGATGGTAATCTCTAATAATAAGGGCAAACTTAAAATGGAGAAAAATATTCCCTTTTATTCTTGTGTGGAGTTCACTTTAAAAAAAAAAGAAAGAAAAGAAAAGAAATAAACACTTGATAGTGTCATTTTTACCAAAATTGTAGGGAACATTTTAAAGAGGTTTTTGAATGCTTGTTTTTTCTTGCTTTGCAATTTCTTCAGTGTGCTATATGAGATAAACTTGCTTCATTGGTGAAGTTAATTTCCATGTGAATTTAATGATTGATAGAGGAAGTGGTTTTGACAATATTGAAATGAAATTGCTTTTGCTGTAATTAGAAGGGCATGCATATGTAACATAGTTACTTTTCTCAGGCATCCATGGCACACCTACTATGTTCCAGTAACTCTGTTCACATTGTCCATGCAGTGGTCTAATGAAACAGAAGCCACAGCCTAGTCTGGTGTTGTTCAAACAGCATCCAGGTCTCATTTCTGTAAGGAGATGTGTTCTAAGGTAGAATTAGTCATGTCTTTGGCTGACACAAGTCAGCACAAGGAAAGGATCTTCAAACAGTGACATCAAGAAAGAGGTGACTCTTCTGTTCCTTATCTTTAGTAAAAAACAAGCTAGCTCATGTTTGCCAGGAGATGAAAACTCAAACAGGAAACCTTTTCACAGAAACTCCCTTGAGCAGAGGCTGGTGGAATGATCACTCAGTGATGGTTCATACAAATGACCTGGTAGCAATTAGACATAAAGAATAAAGTGATGCATAAGACATAGGCACTGTATCTTTCCTAAAATTTAAGTTTGAATTGAACATAGGCCTAAAGGTGACTCACACAACTATGAAGCTCTTATAAGATAATACAGAAGAACATTTGAGTTAGGATGGTAAAGAGGGTATGGTCCTCTCTCAAAAGTGGAACCCGGGAAGCAGGATTTCTGCACAAGAAAGAGTCTTTATAAGAAGCATGGAAAAAGGAAGAGGCAGCAGCCTGTTTTAGTTCAGAAAACAAAATACGGTGTTTGGTATTCAAATTGAGTTGAAATGACTATAACATGAGAGCAGAGGAAAAGGCTCCCAGGAACTAGTGCCATTCTGAATATTTTGTTATTTCTGTTTTCATTTTTAAGACAGGGTCTTATATTGTACAGGCTAATCTTGGTCAAACTCTAGATACTGATCAACCTACTACAATTTCCCACATACTGGGATGACAGGTATGAACCCCCACGTCTAGATAAGGTTTTGAAAGTTCACTACTTTCTTTTGGTATCATTGAAAAGCAGTGTAATTTACCTTATAAAATATTTATCATTTTTTATCAATTAGTTATATATGTTTGATTTTTATTTCATTTCACATTCCTAAAGGTAGAATGTATCTCTTTGTTGCTGGTATGTTTTTTGTAATAATTTCCTTCAAAATTACAATCTTCCCTCATTCCACCATTCCTCTTAAGCAGGAAGATTAACGACTCAAAATAGCTATAGGAAGTCCCTAAAACTGACCAGACTCACTAAGCCCCTCACTACCAGAGTAAGTGAGTCAAGCTGCTAAAGTTGCTCCTGGACTTGTGAAGATTCTATGTCCCAGTATAGGCAATGTCAGGGCCAGGAAGTGGGAGTGGGTTGGTTGGGGAGCAGGGGGAGGGGAGAGGAAACTAGGAAAGGGGATAGCATTTGAAATGTAAATGAAGAAAATATCTAATAAAAAAGAAAGAAAGAAAGAGAGAGAGAGAGAAAGAGAAAGAAAAAGAAAGATGAAAGAAAGAAGGAAAGAAAGAAAGAAAGAAAGAAAGAAAGAGAAAGAAAGAAAGAACGAAAGAAAGAAAGAAAGGAAGGAAGGAAGAAAGGAAGAAAGAGGGTGGGAGGGAGGGAGGGAAGGAAGGAAGGAAGAAAGAAAGAAAGAAAGAAAGAAAATTGGAGTGAAGACTGGCACCAAGATAGCTGCCCAAAACAAAGTAAGACCAACCAAATTTCTTGGAAAGGATCCACCTGTTTGTCAGGCTTTGTGGTAGGGCTTCTCAGTGCAGTTATCTTTGAGTCATTTCTTCACATAATCCCTCACTTATACTCCTGAGAGTTACCCCAATAAAACTCACTGGTTTGCAATATTGAATTTGAGTGGTATCCATAAGATTAGTGTATTGTGGGCTCCCTTTCTAGAGTAAGTAGACTTGTATATGTAGTATCTCTCCCTTTCTTGAGTAAGTAGACGTGTGTATGTAGTATCTCACCAGAAAAAAAGTTTTGTCATACAATGGCACCCTACAGTGGTCAGTGGTCTTACCCTGGTAATGACTGCTATGGGGTTTCTTTAGATGCAACATAACTCAAACACCAGATCAATGCATATGACAAACATTTATTGTAATTAGTCTGTTACTGGTCAGGGAGAGTAGAACAGACACAGAATCTGAACTGCAAAGCTGAAGGATAGTTGTATAGCATATTTAAAGGATGAAACTACAGTTATTGTTGACTTTGGACCCTGCATTTTGAGCAATCTTACAGCCTTCATAAAAGAGAAGATAGGAACAGTGCAGCTGATGGTCCTGAACCAACAATATGAGACCCTGAGGATAGGACCTGAAGAATATGAGTTGTTTAACCAATACCACTGACTTTTGATCCATGATTAGAGCTTGTACAAGAAAAGGGGGAATGATGGCTCCTATGGCCTTTTTTCCCAGTCCCACAGCCTACTTACAGATTCCCCTTCCCACCTGGGATCAAGGTTAGGCCAAGTTCCATTCTTTACTCACAGGAACATCCTTGAATACAAAATTCTCAGAATGTACTGCCTGATAGACACCTGACCATCTGGAAAGTCCCAGGTAGAGTTCAAATGCATGCCACGCTTGATAGCCAATAGATTTTAAAGGTCAATATGCTTAGCCAATAAGTTTGAGCTGTAACCGTTCTGATGTAACCTGTGCCCCTAAAATATATTAAAACTGCTTGTAATAACCATTTGGGGTTGCCATCTCATCACTTGCCTTGAAGGACTGATTGAGAGTTGACCCCAACTGCCAGAAAATAAACCTCTTGCTTTTGCATCCAGACAAAAAAAAAAAAAAAAAAAAAAAAAAAGGATGAAACTACAAAGCTGAGAGGGGAGCAAGGTAGGCTGGAGCAGTGTGCAATCATATTCTGACATAAAGTTTGAAGAAGGAGTTTCCACCAGTCAGGATGAGAGTTGATACCTGGGCCTGGGAACATGAATTACGTTTGACCCTGTGAGCAAGATGGAGAAGTTGTCCTTGAGATTGATGGACTAAGACGGCAATCTTCTTACAAGTTGTCCCTGAGAGAGCTGGACTCAGAAAACTGTGTCTTTACAACAGAACCTATTCAGGTATTAGAAAGCCCCCCAGGTCCTCTAGGGCCTGGGACCTTGAACATAGTTTCCCACTATGATTAAATGGAGTCTGAAAACAAAACAGTAGTACTTGGAACACATTTCTTTCTCTTATTCCTGACAATGACTTATAAAATACCCATGCTTCATTCAACTGCAGCATTAAAGATAGATGAATCAGGATCTATAAACTATATCTCAGTACTTTCAACTTTTCGTGCAACTGTTTAACATTTACTAAGTTATCTAGTAAGTCACCTGATAGGCTCTGTCATCATGTTGTTCTGGCATTAAAGAGGAGGCAGGATTGCCTTCTAAGAAATTAATCAGAGAGCCATGCAGTGACACATAAAAAGACAGAATTATGAAAGCCAGGGTTACCAAAGGTTGACTAATGGTGTAAGAAAGGTGAGGAAAGTCAGTTTTGTCAAATGCACACAAGAGTTGATATAGCAACTATGGGAGAGTTATAAAGTGGTCATACGGATATACAAATGACTGCCTTGTGATTTCCAGGAGAAGCCATGAAGACCAAGTGATTGATTCAGATTAAACAATGAGTAAGGAAAACAAAACAAAGATCCATGCGAGACAATGGGAAAGAAGTGAACAGAAAAGTAGAGATGTTGGAACTGATGATCTCCAGGAAGTTGGAAATAGGAAATCATTACTCTGAAAGATTGGTGATGTAGATACCCAGAGTGGACAGGTATGGAGATTGACAGACCTTGGCCTATAACATCTTTATATACATTCATTGAGGTGATATTTAATACTGTCCAACTTAAGTAAAAGATTTATTTTTATTTATGCATTTATTTGTTGTGTGGGTATACACATCATGTATATCCAGTTGCCCATGGAGCTCAAAAGTTGTCATCCCTTTCCCTAGAACTGTCAGTGGTTTTGATCCACCAGAAATGTGTGATAGAAACAGAACTCTTACCCTTTGTAGGGGCAGGGAGTGGCTTACATACTGATTGATCTCTGTAGTCCCTCTTTTGTTTTGATTTAGTTATCATGGAACAATAGTTACATGAAAAATACATTTTCATCTCTTGCAAATTTCTGAGATTTGTATGACACAGTGTTTTATATAAGGCTCGGTGAAATTGAAATCTTTTAATACTCCAATGCAATGTAATGTTCATGCCTGCTCCCAGAACTATTTTCTTTCTTACAGTATGATGGCAAGATAAGATGCCTTATTCCATTTTGTGTTCCAGCTGTCAGGAACTTGTGGTATGCATGTGAAGGTCCAGCTGTGTTTTTGAGTCCTCCCTTTCCTCCCTCAGGGTATATAGACACTGCTGCATACTTGGCTGGAAAAATGAAGCAGTGGAGCCCTAAACGGGTGGCATCTTTAGGATCCCAGTAAGGCTGGGAGAGTGTGTGTGGATGGGGAGAATGTGGGGTGAGAAGGGGAGTGCTTCTCAAAGGATCTTAATGTTATGGCATTTTTATATGAAGTTGTTCTCTGATAATCTTCAATGAAACTGTCTTCTGACATGATCTTAGCATATGCACATACCTTTATTAGGGGTAGGATTGTATGCACACACTTTTATGGGGGGTGAACGAGGGCTTTACATACATATATGAATCTTAGAGAGTGAGAAGGGGTTCTTCTTAGGGTGGTTTCATTTGCTGAGGCTGAGATATTGGGGATACCTCATTTGCATAAAGAGGCATTCCAGGAAGTTGAACCTATAATTTCACTAGGGACTATGTGATGCTTCCAAGGTAGAGTGTTGGTTTGGCTCCTCAGATCGGGTGGAGAAGAAGAAGCCTACGAGCTATGAAAAGGCCAGACTATAACCTTTGTAGCAAGGTAACACAGGAATTCAAACTAAAGACAGTGTTTGATCACTTTCTGACATTATCCGTCTAGTAGAATTATCTGTCCCTTTTTGTTAACTTGGCCCCAACCCCTTGACCTTTATTTTTTACTATATTATATGTGTTAAAATGCTATTTTGAGAAGATGGATCAAAAACACAACCACCATGATGTATTTTAGAATTTACTTAATTTTCTTCTGAAATAAGGGTTGGCCCTCCATTAATGGTTAATATTAATGTCTAGAAATGAAGGCTGGCAATGCTGGTCTTCCTTTGTGTGATCTATGTGACAGGAGCTCTTTATTCAAACTATTTTAAGGTTTGAGCTCATATCATTAATGATTCAGGTGCACTAATCAAATAATAAACCTCAAATCCACACTGATTTCAATCTTTATTCAGGACACCAGGGAAAATAATCAGTGTTTGCTGAAGGAATGAAGAAATTTGGAAAGGAAATAAGTGTTATTTTAAAAAAAACTCCTTGGAATATATTGTATAGAGAAGAAAGTTTGACAGCTTTTTAAAAAGATAATTGACAGCTTTTCTTAAAAGCCTCATTTTTCTTATTAGTTATGGCAATCATAACACAAGTCACTTAGAGCTTTATGTATTAAAAAATGGTATGTTTTGATTGTTTTAAGAGTGGCACTTAAGTTTTCTCTTGTGGAGTGACAAGGTTTAGAAGTTGTGTGAATGTTTCTTGTGCTTTTGTGTTGTTTTGTTTTGTTTGTTTTCTTTGCCTTCTAAAGAAAGGAAGTGTGTGAAGATGGATGGATGAGAAAGTAGTTCTTTAGTTTCCTCTTGTGTATGCTAAACTGGCAGCAGTGAACATTCAATAGCACGGTCAATGACTTTATAGGACTGATAGGGACAGAACACAGATAATAACAGTAAAAGTGACAATTACAGTTTTAAGAGATTTATATTTATATCAAGTATATAGAGTTATTTACTCTGAATTTAAAATTTCTCTCCCAGATGGAAGAAGGGAAGCTCAAGGAATTCATAAAACTCCATAAATTCAAGGAAGTTATAGGATTCAAAAATGCCCCTTATCATAAAAGCAATAAGCAATTAATGGAGACAAGGGACAGCTATGATCAGGAAACTCCATAGAAGCCACTTCGTAAGTCATTGTCCATGATGTGGTGAACTTTTTGGTGATGGAAGTGTCTTTGAGTCATCCATATTCCTACAAGAAACACTGCATCTATCTCCATCCATGCTTCTCTAGTATTTAACCACTCCCCAACCTCCACCTCTTATCCCCAACCCCCACCTCCACCTCTCACCCCCATCCACCCACCCCAGGAAAAAAAAGCTCACTGGCTGACCAGTCTAGACCTTGATAGAATTTATCTGTCATTGGTATTCTACCTAGTGTCCCTAGATGTTTATGTCTCCTGGAAAGTTATGCAACATAGATGTTATGTACACAATTTTACATGCATTTTTCTTAAGTCCTCATACTAGAATGATTATACGTAGGCCTAGAACATCAGTTGATTTAAAGTAACATAGTTATAAAGAATATAATTTTAGTAATTATGTGTTGACCTAGAATCCACCCAGATGCGTTTTCTTTACTTTGTAAAGGTAATTACTATGCATTCTTTGTCTATTTCATTTTTAAAATATTTACAAAGTTCATAATTTCCATTTTTATAAAAACTGTACTTCCAAGTGAGTAGAATGAGAGGTTTTTGAGAGAATAATTTCAACTATGTATCATACACATAAACATACACACACACACACATAAACATACATGTACACACACTCATCATGACATGGATCTTAGAACTGAGTACTTATTATTAAAGTCATAACATGACAATTTGACCACAAACATGTGAAAAAAAGAGCAAGATCATATCAGTAAATCCACTGATGAATCATGCAGAATTATACTAGAGATCAACTACATACCATATAGCTTCTGAAGTAATCTCCTAAATTACACAAAATAATCTATGCAGTATTATCAGAAAATATTATATGACAAATCAAATAAAAATATTAGACTATATCTGTGTGTTTACATAAAATAATAGAAAAGAGAGTTTCATATTTAAAAATAGAAACACATGGAGCTAAGTACTCAAACCCATGAGACTTTGAAAAATAGATGTGTGTGTGTGTGTGTGTGTGTGTGTGTGTGTGTGTGTGTGTGTGTGTGTGTAGTTGGAGACTTTGAGTCCATATAGCCCTAGGTAGCCTTGGAATCCCTATGTAGAGCAAGCTGGTCTCAAACTCACAGACGTGTTTACTCTCTTCCCCCAACATGCTTCTGGTACTAAGAGTTTGTGTCACCATACTTGGCTTTTATTTTAAAGTGTGTATGTGCGCACATGTGTAAAGTGATCGTGAAAGTGGGTTACTGATTTCCTAAAACTGGATCACAGGTGTCTGTGTACCTTCCTGTGTAGGTATTGGGAAGTAAATATGGGTGTTTTGTATAGAAGTAGACACTCTTAAGCACTGAGACATCACGCCAACTACAGCCATTCATTTTTTAAAAAATATTTTATTAGGTATTTTCCTCAATTACATTTTCAATGCTATCCCAAAAGTCCCCCATACCCTCCCCCCCACACCCCTACCCACCCACTCCCACTTTTTGTCCCTGGCGTTTCCCTGTACTGGGGCATATAAAGTTTGCATGTCCAATGGGCCTCTCTTTCCAGTGATGGTCGACTAGGCCATCTTTTGATACATATGCAGCTTGAGTCAAGAGCTCCCGGGTACTGGTTAGTTCATAATGTTGTTCCACCTATAGGGTTGCAGATCCCTTTAGCTCCTTGGGTACTTTCTCTAGCTCCTCCATTGGGAGCCCTGTGATCCATCCAACAGTCAGCTATTGGATGGATCACAGTCATTCATTTTTAAATGAGGCCATATTGATGCAGTTGGAGATTTCTCATCTGGATTCTTGTACTTTCCTTTAAGAACAGAGTAGGCATCCTTTCATTTTTCCTACTCTATCAGGACTACTCATCTTGCATGGAGATGACATTTCTTTGCAAAGAAATAAAAGATTCTCAGCAGAGAGTGGCAGGAGGCACAGCATACTTGTGGGCAAAACAAGAGTGTGGGTTCTAGCTTGGGCTTGTGATTTTGTCACAGTTCTAGGTTGGAAAGATTTGTCTGCTTTATATATTTAGTTGTATTTCCAACAAAACATGAAATACTGCAGTATTATTTCTTTCTCTTTATCCACAAATAAAGAGTATGGCATAATCATCATATTCATCATATACGTAATGATGAATGCATTTATTTAAAAAGACTTATCCAGTTTAATTTCTATTCACAGCAGTAAAGGGAGAAACTGCTTGAATAAATTCTGGTTTTCAGAATAAGTACTATTACACCACAATTTTAATCATATAATCAGGGGAAATTGAAGACACTCTACTGGTTGCACTAGTAAAAGTCAACAATTGTGTTTTTATGTTTAAAATCGATGAATTTGACTGCATAAAAATAAAAATTGGGACGGGAAAGATGCTTCAGTGGTGGGAAAACTTGCTAATTTTGAAGGGAATTGAGCTTTGGTTTCTAGCACCATCATGGTGGTTTATATCCACTTGTAACCCCAGCTCAAGGGTATCTAGCACTCTCGTCTGACTAGGCACCAGGCACACACTTGGCATGTTCATTCCAAAGATGTAAGGACAAAGTCCACCCACTCAAATCATCAAGGCCAAATTAATTAAAGCATGCTTATGTATTCAAGTACACAGGTTGCATCCCTAGAAGGCAGGGTTCAAGAAGTTGGCATTGGATATGAGGAAGATAAGGTATTTTTAATCGATTAAGGATAGGAGGCTTCAAAATGAGTAATTTGGTGGGTATGATAGTCATAGTTACAGGAGAAGAATATAAACAGAACAAGTAAGTCTTAATGACTTCCTGAAACAAAGAAATGATTGCAAGGTGACTGTACCAAGATAACCATAAAAACAGATAGTAATAACAAGGCAGTCCTAACAACTTTTTGAAATAAGAGTAGGGTTGCATGACAGTAGTAATAACTCTTGAAATAAAGATGTGGTTGAACAGGTATTATAGAACAATTTGTAGTTAAGGCTACACGTGGGACTTGATCTTTGAGAAATAGAGGTTTATTCACATACAGGTATGAACTTAGTTTGTCTTTTACTATACAATAGCTTTTAAGCCTAAGATGGAAGCAGACTGGTTCATCAGCTGTATAGATATCAGTAAAGGCAAACTTAAACATATGAAGGGAAAATACATTTCTGTTTTAAATTTAAAAATCCAACAAAAACGTGCACAATGAAGTCAATAACAAATAGTTATGAAATAATCAAGTCAATAACACACACAAATCACAACTGATAGAGTAGGAGAAATACCACACATAATATAGCATATTTGACATGGCTTTGCTATACAGAATATATAAAATATTCATGCATCACAAATACAGGACTAATGACAAATTGCTCATAGTGCTTTAATATACATTTCTGGCTTTTATTTGTCTATCTGTATGGGGAAATGGACCAGTTCATCACAGATTGGTGTGTCAAGATTTCCAACAAACTCCCTCTCTCAGTAGAGCTACGAGTATTACATCACAGGGAAGGTAAAGTGATTTCCTAATAACCTCAGTGGTATCTCAAGGAAGGAAAGAGGGAAAAGTCCTCACAAAATAATCAGATGCACTTCAAATAACTTACCATCTTCCCAGGCTTATTATAGGTGAGCGAGTTTTATGCTATAACAAATTTGGGTTGATGGACACCACGTGAGTGCTAAAGTGAATCTCAATAAATAAACCATTATTTGATCCGCAAGTTGTTAGCCAGGTGAGAATTATATTGTCTGAAAAGGTGATCTGTTTGCTCAGATGAGCAAACTATTTTTCTTAGACAAATTGGTTTCAGAAATTTTCTGAGGCAGTTATACTGTTTATTGATCAGTGCACTTGTATTCCTGCCGGCACTTTCCAGAAAATATTGTTATGCCATAGGTGGGAAAAATACATTCAGCTCCTTGTCCTAGTTGTTAAGCTGAGAGTGTAGGCCTGGCCTCAATTCCTAACCTCCCAATATCACTCTTTAGCCTCCACTCAGGAGTTGGTAAGGCATTTTGGCTATGCCTAATTTTCCAGGGAGGCTTCAGCTTGTAAAATAAATAATGTGTTTTCCTGTTCTTGTGAAGTAATTGTAGTTAGAGTTGAGTTAGGCATGGTGAGATGACATTTAGCATCTCAATATCACTGTTGAAGACAATATACCTACAGATGCAAGGATTATGGTGCCATTGCTCACTTTGAATCTGGAAGCCTAGAGTGTCAAAGGGCACAAAATCCATTCTGGTCTGACCAGTTTACATTTAGAAATTATATACATTATATAATATATATTACATATAGAGAGGTGGGTCACACATAACACCACAAGCAATTGGCACATGTTCACACAGCAGGTTAATGAAAAAGTGGGGCTGAAATCTGATCACACTAAGAGTCTGTACATACTTGACCCCAGAATAGCTCAGATCATGATTCCTTCCAGTCCACAGGCCAACTCACTTGACTTTCACAATCAGCATATGTTGCAAAGAAAATGAAATATTTAAAAGAAAATTCGTTTCACTTTTAGAGAGTCAGCTTTTGTTCTACACAAAACTTCATCTAATTAGTTGAAATTCATTCACATTAAGGCAGGAATTCTGAGTTATGTACACTAGGTTTAAATGTTAATTTACACATCCATATACATCTTCACAGAAACAGCTAGGTTATAAATCTGTTAAGAATGGTGCACACCATGTATCACAAATCTTGCCACATATATTTAACCATTAATATAAGAAAAAAAAAAACAAAAAACACCTATGCTCATTTATTTTCTATAATTTTCCTAATAGGTAAGATACAAGTGATTTATAAAAATATAAGGATAACTTTCTTCTAAGACAGCACATATTCCTGTTTGTAAAGTTAATTTCTCACATAGCAATTAGATTGACTTACATCAGTAATTTCATGGATTCTTTCATGCCTTCGTATCTTCCCATAGTATACTGAATTAGAGACCTTGTTGGGATGCATGATTCAATGTAATCCAATCCAAAATGAAAAAATGAGTTTCCATTACAAAAATCCAAGTAAACAAAGTTAAGGATACTAAGGTATAAAGTTTTTTCTTTGAAAGTATTTTTTTGTTTAAAGAGTCACTGAGTAAAGCACTTGCCTCTGAGCCTGAAGTCAATCCTCAGGATCAACAGGATAGAAGAAGTGAACCGACTCCTCAAAGACATCATATAAAACTGCTATGGTATATATACACACATACACATACACACACACATTAAAAATGTTGCTCATGAAATATAGTTAAACTAGTAGTGTATTAGTTACCCTTCTCCTTGTTGTGACCAAATATTTGGCAAGAAACTGTTTATGATGAAAAGGGATTATCTTGGCTCATTGTTTCCGTATAGTCAGTCATGGCACGAACATGAGGCAAGTGGTCACATTGCATCCCTAGGTAGGAAGCAGGAAGCAGATGGAAGTAAAGCTGTAATGTTATCAAGGTCCATCCCTAGTTACACCTAGCCTCCAGAAAGGCTCCATTCACTTAGGGTTCTGTAGCTGTCACAAATAACCTAACCAACTTGTGGTCAAGCATTAAATTGGTAGGGTACTATAGGGGACATTTCACATACAAACCACATAATTAACAACAGAGTCATGAAAGTTATATTGAGGTCTATTCAAAGTGCTGTTGTACAATGTTCTGTTGGAAGGTGGATTTATTTGGAAGGGACAATTAGAATTAGTGGTTATCCAAGACAGAAAGAATCAGGTTACAAGGATTGATAGGAATAAAGAGCTGAAATAAGCAGATGAAGCCAGTCAGGTTCAAGTTTTCATTTAGGGATCTAGGATAGGTAACTTTTACTTTTGTTTATGTTCCTTTTAAAACACTTAGTAGAGGATACAGTCATGGCTAAGGTGATAAGAATACTTACTGTGTAAACATGAAGAACTGGGTTCAAATCCTAAGACATTTATGATCACATGGTCTGTGACAGCATCAATGTAGAGGATAAAGACAGGATCACTGGAGCTTGCTGGCTGTCAGCCTAGCTGCAGGTTCAGTAAAACACCTCTCTCAAGGACTAAATGCATAGAGGGTAGAGCAAGACGTGTGATATCCTACTCTGGCTTCTGACTACATGTGCAAAAGCAAATACCTGTATTCATGCACACACACACACACACACACACACGACACAAATACATGCACATATACATATGAAAACAAGAAGAAATAGAAACCATTTTCCCATGTGCTTTGGCTAAGAACTTCCAAGAAGCAATTTTGGAAGCTTTGTTGATTTTCACATGCTTCTGTACACACAATAAATTCATTCAATGAATACTTTTTACTTTAAGGTATCTCTTATAAGAAGTAACATGCTAAAATCCAAAATTGTTCCAAATGTCAAATGTATTTTTAATTATCTTTGGTATCTTTCTGATTATTTTTATGTGTTTTTGACACAAGCTAGAGTCATTAGTGAAGAAGAAACTGGGATTGAAAAAATAAATAACCCTACCAGATTGCCTTGTGAGCAAGACTGGTCCATTTTGATGACTGATAAGGGAAGGCTTCATTCCCTGTAGGTAGTACCATCTCTGTGCTAGTGGTCCTGGACACTATGAGAAAGCAGGCTGAGCTGTAAAGGGAAGAATGCTATGCTATGCTCTCTGCTTCTAGGTTTATGTCCTATTTGATGCCTTGATTTACCTCAGTGATAGAATGTGATATGAAAATGTAAGCTGAAATACAAGTTTGCCTCCCCATGTAATTTTAATAATGCCTTTTTAAAATGATTTTG
Source organism: Mus caroli (assembly GCF_978045245.1). Lineage (NCBI taxonomy): Eukaryota > Metazoa > Chordata > Mammalia > Rodentia > Muridae > Mus > Mus caroli. The sequence continues at coordinate 138,989,189 of NW_028227258.1, read as the reverse complement.
TTCTTTGTTTTTTTTTTTTTTTTTTTTTTTGATACAGGATTTCTGTGTAGGCTTGGTTTTCCTGGAACTTACTCTGTAGACCAGGCTGGCCTTTAACTCACAGAGATCCACCTATCTCTATCTCCTGTGTACTAGGATTAAAGGGGTATGCCACCCCTGCCTGGTCTGATAATGTTTTTATATCATAGCAATAAAAATCTTAAGTAAGACAAGTACAATTACGATATTCAGAATAATAAATACTATAAATTGATTTTTAGAGTAACACCATGTTAGGAACATGGATCTTATTCAGATTAAGTAACAACTTACATGGAGATAAAAATGTATCTGACAGCATTTTATGGTGAACCCAGATGTAAATAGAGGAAGTGGTTCCTGTACTTTGAAGCATTGACCACCATCTTAGGTGGTCTTCACAATGGGCATGTGACTCCTTTTTTATTGATGGCCTATTTTAAGAGATGTAGGCTTCTGCATGCCCTGCCACAGAGCTAGGCCACTTGGGTAGATCAAATGCGGGGAGATTGACTGCACTTATCCCACAGCCTAAGCTGGGGCAGATCCTGGGCTGTAGGGAATTGCCAAGGCACAACTCAGGGGTTGGAAAGTACAGTCTAAAATGTGGGAAAGCCAGAGGTGGTTCGAGGCTTCCCAGGCATGCGACAAGGCCAGAACCATGGAGTTCGCAGACTCTAGGACATCCAGGCATCACTGGGGGTGAAGGGAAGGGAGAGGGGAGTTCCAGCTTGTCCCAGTGGTGATTGTCCTTAGCTTGGTGGAGGCAGGCTTGGTTGCACTTACGGCTGTGAAACCAGAGAGGCTTTCTATGGGAGATTAGGCTGCCACTCTGTAGGTGAAGGCCTTCTTCATGGCTGCTCATGGTGGATCTTGATGAAAAAAAAAAAACATGGGTCTAAATAGTTTATTGTCATGGCAGAAAATGGATGCATAAAACCATTCCCCACTTCAGAAGGCCTAAGATTCAATTTCTTTTGCATGGAAACATGTCTGACAAAGGAAGCTCATTGGCTAATCCCTCCGGGCATCTAGATATCTCAATAGCATGTAAACTCTGTTTTGGGCCTGTGCAACCATAGGACACAAGCTCAGACACACACACACACACACATTGAGAGAAGCACTGCATGAGTTTTAAGTCAGGAGTGCAGCAGGGATCTGGGTGTCACCTAAATAATTTAATTTACTTAAAGTCGAGAAGCACATGGTAAATAATGACTCAGGAAACACTCCAGGGACATGGGTACTCCAAAGTCAAAAAGAGTGAATTAACCATAGCCCATATTATGGAGAGATTCTCTGGGCAGCAGTAGTCTTAGTAACAGTGCTGGTGAGGTCTGCTCAAGATCCATTTTCTACAAGTGCGATACTTCTTTTAAAGGAAAAACCTACGTGGAAGAAGCCTAGTTCTAAGAATCCTAAATTATTTATTTATTTTTTGCACAACTTGGAATGATGAGTTTCTTGCTGCTGACTGCTAATCTAGAAAGAAGGGGCTTTGTCTTATTTAGCGTTTTACTGTTGTGAACAGACATCAGGATCAAGGGAAGAATCTTGTGATTCTTGGCAGCTGCGAGAAAGATGGATTTGCCAAGTGTTTTCTTCTTTGTAAAATTCTTCTCATATAGTTAACACAAAAGATAATGCCAGGTTTTAGGCATATTTTTTTGTGCAATGTGGAAAGTTTATCCTTGTGTTATTCACATACTGATTTATCTGCCTTCATATCTTCTTTCAGTCTAGACTAGAGTCAGCATGGTATGCTTATGTAAAGAATCTCCTGATTCACTTTGTGTAAACAATGCTTAACATTTATTTGCTGCCTTATCAATAAAAGCTGATCACCTGTGCCTGGACAAAAGAGAGAATAGGGTGGGACTTCCACCAGCCTGGGGAAAAAGGGAGAAAAGTAAGATAGGCTGAGCCATGAGGAGGAAGGAGAAAAGACATCATGATGGTTGAACCGGAGCATGGAAGGCCCTAAATGCAAGTATCTTGGGAATTTTGGCTGGGGTGTAGTCAGTTTAATTTAGAGCATGAAAATATATCAAATGACTGCCCAGGTATTGAGGTAAAGCTTGAAAATAAATCTTGGTCTCTCAGTGTTGTTACTGGGGAATTAGATAGCATAAAGAAAACAAGTTGTTGTATTAACTTAGAATATATGCTTTTATTGAAGTTAGTATTTACACTTGACACAGAACTTAGGTGGCATAGTGTTTGTACCTTTATATTTCACACTCAGACTATTAGAGTTCTTGGTATAAAGCAGAGGAGACAGTTGTGTGGAGCTTTGTGTCTGTGAACCATTTACAGGTATTTTGCCCCTGCTCCAGACTCCCCTCCCCTGAAGACACATACAAAGTGGCCTGTATGGAGACTCCTGCTATACACACAACAGCAGTTACTTAGCAACAACAGTTTCTCAGACAGGAGCTCAGGTGCTTCTTGAATAGATCTCTCACCAGCTAAAAACAGAATTTCTTGGAGAAACAAAGCAGAGGACATTTTTTTTTTTAAGAAACTAAATGGAAAGACTAACCTTTCAAACAGCGCAGCCTCACAAACCCTTCGCAAATTCAGGAATTTTTCAGCCAGGAGAGACTAAAGAGGGAGGCACAAGTTGTGAGAACTCATGCTGCCTAAACCCAAGCTGAGGAGGATCATGCTAGTCAGACCCATGCTACCTAAGGAACCAGCACCTTGGACTTGACAACTTCCCAGAACAGGCAAGTATTCAGGAATCAGGTGAGGCAGGACATCTCTTCAAATGGAAGACAAAAGGTTACCTTATGAAAGAAAAGAGAGGGTCATGGCAAATCATAACACAGTGGCTGAGCTGAAGTACAGAGGGAACTGAAAGACAGAAAAAAATCTAAACATAGCCAAACTTCTGATAAAGTTTAAAAATGTTTGAAATTGACTTAGTCTGCACAGGTGAGAGTGTGCACCACAGAGGCAGACAGCTTCTGGGACAGGCGGGAGCCACAGAGCTGCTGAGGCAGTACCCTTTTGGGGCCTCAGACATCCTGCACCCTCCCAGCCGGAGGTCAGTGGTCCGCCCTGCATGGGAGCCCTCTGCCTCAGGGGCAGGGAGCGCCATCTTGGTTCCGGGACTCCTCTGAACTTAGGAACTTAGTCTGCACAGGTGAGAGTGTGCACCACAGAGGCAGACAGCTTCTGGGACAGTCAGGAGCCACAGAGCCACTGAGGGAGCACCCTTTTGGGGCCGCAGACATCCGGCACCCTCCCAGCCAGAGGAAAGTGGTCCGCCCTGCACTGGAGCCCTCTGCCTCAGGGGCAGGGAGCACCATCTTGGTTCCTGGACTCCACCGAACTTAGGAACTTAGTCTGCACAGGTGAGAGTGTGCACCACAGAAGCTGACAGCATTTGTGACCTGCCAAAGCAACACAGCATCTGGGAATGGTCCTGTTTTGGGTCTTCTTCTTCAGCCAGGAGGAGGTCCAAACACCAGATATCTGTGCACCTTCCCTATAAGAGGAGAGCTTGCCAGCAGAGAGTACTCTAACCACTGAAACTCAGAGGAGAGAGCCTGTCTCCCAGGTCTGCTGATAGACAGTAATCAGAATCACCAGAAGAACAATCTCTAAACAGAGATAACTATAACAACTAACTCCAGATATTACCAGATGGCAAAAGGTAAACGTAAGAATCTTACTAACAGAAACCAAGACCACTCACCATCATCAGAACCCAGCACTCACACTTCCCCCAGTCCAGGGCACCCCAACACACCCGAAAAGCTAGACCTGGATTTAAAAGCATATCTCATGATGATGGTAGAGGACATCAAGAAGGACATTAATAACTCACATAAAGAAATACAGGAGAACACTGCTAAACAAGTAGAAGACATTAAAGAGGAAGCACAAAAATCCCTTCAAGAATTGCAGGAAAACATAACCAAACAGGTAGAAGACATTAAAGAGGAAACACAAAAATCCCTTAAGGAACTGCAGGAAAACACAACCAAACAGGTGATGGAATTGAATAAAACCATCCAAGACCTAAAAAGGGAAGTAGACACAATAAAGAAAACCCAAAGTGAGGCAACGCTGGAGATAGAAAACCTAGGAAAGAAATCTGGAACCATAGATGCGAGCATCAGCAACAGAATACAAGAGATGGAAGAGAGAATCTCAGGTGCAGAAGATTCTGTAGAGAACATCGGCACAACAATCAAAGAAAATGGAAAATGCAAAAAGATCCTAACTCAAAACATCCAGGAAATCCAGAACACAATGAGAAGACAAAACCTACGGATAATAGGAGTGGATGAGAATGAATATTTTTAACTCAAAGGACCAGCAAACATCTTCAACAAAATTATAGAAGAAAACTTCCCAAATCTAAAGAAAGAGATGCCCATGAACATATAAGAAACCTACAGAACTCAAAATAGACTGGATCAGAAAAGAAATACCTCCCAACACATAATAATCAGAACAACAAATGCACTAAATAAAGATAGAATACTAAAAGCAGTAAGAGAAAAAGGCCAAGTAACATATAAAGGCAAGCCTATCAGAATTACACCAGATTTTTCATCAGAGACTATGAAAGCCAGAAGATCCTGGACAGATGTTATACAGACACTAAAAGAACACAAATTCCAGCCCAGGTTACTATACCCAGCCAAACTCTCAATTAACATAGATGGAGAAACCAAAGTATTCCAAGACAAAACTAAATTCACACATTATCTTTCCACGAATCCAACCCTTCAAAGGATAATAACAGAAAAAAAACCAATACAAGGACAGGAACCACGCCATAGAAACAACAAGAAGGTAATCCCTCAACAAACCTAAAAGAAGACAGCCACAAGAACAGAATGCCAACTTTAACAACAACAATAACAGGAAACAACAATTACTTTTCCTTAATATCTCTTAATATCAATGGACTCAACTCCCCAATAAAAAGACATAGACTAACAAACTGGCTACACACAAGACCCAACATTTTGCTGCTTACAGGAAACTCATCTCAGAGAAAAAGATAGACACTACCTCAGAATGAAAGGCTGGAAAACAATTTTCCAAGCAAATGGTATGAAGAAACAAGCTGGAGTAGCCATTCTAATATCTGATAAGATTGACTTCCAACCCAAAGTCATCAAAAAAGACAGGGAGGGTCACTTCATACTCACCAAAGGTAAAATCCTCCAAGAGGAACTGTCAATTCTGAATATCTATGCTCCAAATACAAAGGCAGCCACATTCATTAAAAAAACTTTAGTAAAGCTCAAAGCACACATTGCACCTCACACAATAATAGTGGGAGACTTCAACACACCACTTTCACCAATGGACAGATCATGCAAACAGAAACTAAACAGGGACACAGTGAAACTAACAGAAGTTATGAATCAAATGGATCTGGCAGATATCTACAGAACATTCTATCCTAAAACAAAAGGATATAGCTTCTTCTCAGCACCTCATGGTACCTTCTCCAAAATTGACCACATAATTGGTCACAAAACAGGCCTCAACAGATACAAAAATATTGAAATTGTCCCATGCATCCTAACAGATCACCATGGACTAAGGCTGGTCTTCAATAACAAAATAAATAATAGAAACCCAACCTTCACGTGGAAACTGAACAACACTCTTCTCAATGATACCTTGGTCAAGGAAGGAATAAAGAAAGAAATTAAGGACTTTTTAGAGTTCAATGAAAATGAAGCCACAACATACCTAAACTTATGGGACACAATGATAGCATTTCTAAGAGGAAAACTTTTAGCTCTGAGTGCCTCCAAAATGAAACTAGAGAGAGCACACATTAGCAGCTTGACAACATACCTAAAAGTGCTAGAACAAAAGAAAGCAAATTCACCCAAGAGGAGTAGACAGCAGGAAATAATCAAACTCAGGGGTGAAATCAACCAAGTGGAAACAAGAAAATATTCAAAGAATCAACCAATCAAGGAGCTGGTTCTATGAGAAAATCAACAAGATAGATAAACCCTTAGCCAGACTCACTAGAGGGCACAGGGAAAGCATTCTAATTAACACAATCAGAAATGAAAAACGAGATATAACAACAGATACTGAAGACATCCAAAATACCATCAGATCCTTCTAAAAAAGGCTATACTCAACAAAACTGGAGAACCTGGATGAAATGGAGAAGTTTATAGACAGATACCAGGTACCAAAGTTGAATCAAAATCAGGTTAATGATCTAAACAGCCCTATATCCCCAAAAGAAATAGAAGCAGTCATTAATAGTTTCCCAACCAAAAAAAGCCCAGGACCAGATGGGTTTAGTGCAGAGTTCTATCAGACCTTCAAAGAAGATCTAATCCCAGTTCTTCACAGACTATTCCACAAAATAGAAACAGAAGGTACTCTAACCAACTCATTCTATGAAGCCACAATTACTCTGATACCTAAACCACAAAAAGACCCAACAAAGATAGAAAACTTCAGACCAATATCCCTTATGAATATTGATTCAAAAATCCTCAATAAAGTTCTTGCTAACTGAATCCAAGAACACATCAAAACAATCATCCATCCTGACCAAGTAGGTTTCATCCCACAGATGCAGGGATGGTTCAATATATGGAAATCCATCAACATAATCCAGTATATAAACAAACTCAAAGACAAAAACCACATGATCATCTCGTTAGATGCGGAAAAAGCATGTGACAAGATCCAACACCCTTTCATGATAAAAGTCTTGGAAAGATCAGGAATTCAAGGCCCATACCTAAACATGATAAAAGCAATCTACAGCAAACCAGTAGCCAACATCAAAGTAAATGGTCAGAAGCTTGAAGCAATCCCTTTAAAATCAGGGACTAGACAAGGCTGTCCACTTTCTCCATACCTATTCAACATTGTACTTGAAGTCCTAGCCAGAGCAATTCGACAACAAAAGGAGATCAAAGGGATACAAATTGGAAAAGATGAAGTCAAAATATCACTTTTTGCAGATGATATAATAGTATATATAAGTGACCCTAAAAATTCCACCAGAGAACTCCTAAACCTGATAAACAGCTTCGGTGAAGTAGCTGTATATAAAATTAACTCAAACAAATCAATGGCCTTACTCTACACAAAGAATAAACATGCTGAGAAAGAAATTAGGGAAACAACACCCTTCTCAATAGTCAGAAATAATATAATATATCTTGGCGTGACTCTAACTAAGGAAGTGAAAGATCTGTATAATAAAAACTTCAAGTCTCTGAAGAAAGAAATTATAGAAGATCTCAGAAGATGGAACGATCTCTCATGCTCATGGATTGGCAGGATCAACATTGTAAAAATGGCTATCTTGCCAAAAGCAATCTACAGATTCAATGCAATCCCCATCAAAATTCCAACTCAATTCTTCAACGAATTAGAAAGTACAATCTGCAAATTCATCTGGAATAACAAAAAACCTAGGATAGCAAAAACTCTTCTCAAGGATAAAAGAACCTCTGGTGGAATCACCAAGCCGGACCGAAAGTTTTACTACAGAGCAATTGTGATAAAAACTGCGTGGTACTGGTATAGTGACAGACAAGTAGACCAATGGAATAGAATTGAAGACCCAGAAATGAACCCACACACCTATGGTCACTTGATCTTCGACAAGGGAGCTAAAACCATCCAGTGGAAGAAAGACAGCATTTTCAACAAATGGTACTGGCACATCTGGTTGTTTTCATGTAGAAGAATGGGAATCAATCCATCCCTATCTCCTTGTACTAAGGTCACGTCTAAGTGGATCAAGGAACTTCACATAAAACCAGAGACACTGAAACTTATAGAGGAGAAAGTGGGGAAAAGCCTTGAAGATATGGGCACAGGGGAAAAATTCTTGAATAGAACAGCAATGGCTTGTGCTGTAAGATTGAGAGTTGACAAGTGGGACCTCATGAAACTGCAAAGCTTCTGCAAGGCAAAAGACACCATCAATAAGACAAAAAAACCACCAACAGAGTGGGAAAGGATCTTTACCTATCCTAAATCAGATAAGGGACTAATATCCAATATATATAAAGAACTCAAGAAGGTGGACTCCAGAAAATCAAATAACCCCATTAAAAAATGGGGCTCAGAACTTAACAAAGAATTCTCACCTGAAGAATACCGAATGGCAGAGAAGCACCTGAAAAAATGTTCAACATCCTTAATCATCAGGGAAATGCAAATCAAAACAACCCTGAGATTCCACCTAACACCAGTCAGAATGGCTAAGATCAAAAATTCAGGTGACAGCAGATGCTGGCGAGGATGTGGAGAAAGAGGAACACTCCTCCATTGTTGGTGGGATTGCAAGCTTGTACAACCACTCTGGAAATCAGTCTGGCAGTTCCTCAGAAAATTGGACATAGTACTACCGGTGGATCCAGCAATACCTCTCCTGGGCATTTATCCAGAAGATGTCCCAACCGGTAAGAAGGACACATGCTCCACTATGTTCATAGCAGTCTTATTTATAATAGCCAGAAGCTGGAAAGTACCCAGATGCCCCTCAACAGAGGAATGGTTACAGAAATTATGGTACATTTACACAATGGAGTACTACTCAGCTATTAAAAAGAATGAATTTATAATATTCCTAACTAAATGGATGGACCTGGAAGGCATCATCTTGAGTGAGGTAACACAATCACAAAGGAACTCACACAATATGTATTCACTGATAAGTGGATATTAGCCCAAAACTTAGGATACCCAAGATATAAGATACAATTTGCTAAACGCATGAAACTCAAGAAGAATGAAGACCAAAGTGTGGACACTATGCCCCTTCTTAGAATTGGTAACAAAACACCCATGGAAGGAGTTACAGAGACAAAGTTTGGAGCTGTGATGAAAGGATGGACCATCTAGAGACTGCCATATCCAGGGATCCATCCCATAATCAGCTTCCAAACGCTGACACCATTGCATACACTAGCAAGATTTTGCTGAAAGGACCCAGATATAGTGGTCTCTTGTGAGACTATGCCGGGGCCTAGCAAACACAGAAGTGGATGCTCACAGTTAACTATTGGATGGATCACAGGGCTCCAAAGTACCCAAGGAGTTAAAGGGATCTGCAACCCTATAGGGGAAACAACATGATGAACTAACCAGTACCCCGGGGCTCTTGTCTCTATCTGCATATGTATTGAAAGATGGCCTAGTTGGCCGTGGCTGGAAAGAGAAGCCCATTGGACTTGCAAACTTTATATGCCCCAATACAGGGGAATGCCAGGGCCAAAAGAATGGGAATGGGTGGGTAGGGAAGTGGGGGGGTATGGGGGACTTTTGGGATAGCATTGGAAATGTAATTGAGGAAAATAAGTAATAAAAAATATTTTAAAAATGTTTGAAATTATTACTTAATGCTAAAAAGAAACTGTATAAAATTACATAGGAATATATTAACTTTAAAATTAAAAGAATAAACTTTCTGATGTCCTCTGAAGGATAGAAAAGGAGAAATAGATAAAAAGTGTTTTCAAAGATAAATGGATGCTAAAAATGAAATAAATAAATAAATAAACTGAACATAGACAGTCAAGAAATACAAAATTTACATAATAAAATAAGATATCCAGAAAGATTCTCAGAAGTTAATGTATTTTCCACATTAAACTATGGAAAACACTGTAAAAGAGGGCATTTTGACCCCAGTTGTTTTAACTGTCAGCATACAAATAATAACATGTTCATTAATAACTATAGTTCTATATATCCTTTTAAAATTAGATGCCAGAATACAGGTCATAAAGCAAAGATGTGTAGGTCAGAATACACAACAGAGAGACGAAAATGAAACATGAAAGCAAGGTTTAGAGAAGACATTAGAATAAAAGGTACAAAAAAGGTACTATAAACCAATATGGCCAGAATAGATATGATATTTATACTGTCAAGAATAATTACTAAAGGTCTGTATGCTAAATTAACAATTAAAATTTGATTCAAATTTACTACTTAGAACAATATCATTATAACTTGCATATTTCATTTTGTAGAGTTTAAGGAATTAAGATATATGCACATGTTGATACACTGTACAATTGATACATATCCAGAATTCCAATGGGCTTCTTTCTTTAATTCTAAAAAGGAAGATTCTAATTGCATATTTACTAGAGATAGCGACTGTCTTGGAAATGCCTTTACAGACTGAAGGTGATGGTGCTTTTAAATATGTGACTTTTGCAATACAACAATATTTTAGACAACATGGCATGAAATTTGTTACAGATCTAGCTTACGGGTAGAAAATGGTGGAGACAGCTCACAAACCTTAAAGACATTAACTCTGTCCACAGAGTTGGGGGAGGTGAAAATCTCCTAGAGATAGATTAAATAATGCTATTGACTTTGGATTTTTTTTGAATGTGTGACAAATAGCACAACTACTAAAATACACTGGAATTTGGAAAGGGCTTTCTGGTTAGATCAGTATAAATATGTCTTAACTTCAGAATTCAAGGAGGCAATATATTACATTGGGTTGAAAAGAAAAACGGGGATATAGAAATACTATTAGAAAATAAAAAAGCTAGTAGTAGGTTATTAAATATACTCTTAAACCAAAAAAATATATTTGATAGACATAATCGTACATTGGTGGATATCTTTGTGTTGTCATGCAGAATTGGGGATGAATTTTGTTCCATTTGTACAGAATTTTATGTATTGGTAAAGGTTTAAGGTTCTTATCAGTATAAATCTTTGTATATTGATACAGAATTTAGTATTTATTGTTTTACAACATGATATATGTATGGCTCATCTCTTGTATGAGTATCTTGACTATACAACTCATTTAAAATATAAGGTTCATTCCCACTCCTTTTCATACCTGCTATATAAACTGTTTAAAATAAATAAATAATGCAAGTAAATAGTAAATCAATCAAACTCATGGTCATCTTATATACTAGGCTGAAATCAACCAAGTAGAAACAAAAAGAGCTACACTCTAGCTTCCATTTCTTCAAGTCTAGAACTCCTGGGGAAAATCAGTCAATAGAAGTGTTCTAATGTCCAGGGCTCTGGCATATAAAAAAATGACTTTTCCTTTTTGAGAGCAAGCCAAGTTTCTTTGGTTATTATGCAGTATAATCCTCAGTTATTATATATACTCTTGGTCCTGCTTACTAATGAAGATTTTGCTTTCAATGTTTATGCCCAATACACATGTTAATGCTAGTATGCTCTGAGTAACCCCAAGAGATTAAGCCTTCTTGTCAGTACTGGCTAGCTGCAGTGTTGTAGTGCAAAGGTCTTTTGTATTTCTGTTTCTATGTTTGTCTTAGTCTTATTGTGTCAGAGCATTATTTATTACTAAATAGTAGATACCATGATCTTTCTTTCATGTAAGTTTCAAATGTGTCTATGGCTACTGTGGTTGTCCTATCATAAGTTTCTATTTTCTGTGAGAATTACAGGCTGGGTGAGAAGTTATGGTTTTGTTTTGTTTTGTTTTGTTTTGTTTTGTTTTGTTTTGTTTTGTTTTTGTCTTTTTTGGTCATTTTTTCATATAGCTTTTTTTCAAGATTTTTTTTCTGGCTTCCCAAAGAGACACTTGCCACTGTCCCTTATCCTTCCCTTCTCAACACACTATAATTTACCTGAATTTCAAATAATCAAATAATGAACAGATAATAGAGCTGGTATTGAGTTGCTTAATTAAAATTAGAGGATACTTATCTGAGAGGGGTTCGGGAAAAGGGTTCTATCATAAGAGTTCAGGAGATAGGACATTAGAAGACATTGTAGAGTTTGGTATTGTTAATGGTTGATGGCAAGATGAACTGTGCTAGGACACAATGCAAGCAAGCAGAGACACTCTTCTCTCAGTGACCAAGGATTAAAAAGAGAAAACATGACTATTTTAGAAGAGAGGAGAACAATATATAGCAATGAGACAAGATTGGTATATCTTAAATTTTCCTATTATGTGACATCTAAAAGAACCTGGCAACTGGAATTTGCTGATCTAATTTTCATATTTCCTTAATATATATGTATGTATATATGCATGTACACACACACACATATATAGAGAGACATACATACACACATATACACACATGTATATATATGTATATACTATATATGTGTGTATAATACACACAGTATTTCATATATATGTGAGTGTGTGTGTGTGCGTGTGTGTGTGTGTGCGTGTGTGTGTGTGTGCTATCTTAGGAGTTTTTTGGTGTTTTTCAAGTTGTCTTCCACTTACAAATTTCAAATTCTAGAAAAGAAAGAAATTCACATGTTAGAATTGGGCAAAGTTAGATGAAATACTGTAGCTGATTCATAAAGGTCTTTGCTAAGAATTAATAGGTAAGATATTTTTTAATCTCTTTAATGTCTTTAGTCTCAAAGACAAAGCCCATTTACTTCATGTTAGTGGCACAGCAGGAGGAATACTGAGTAAGCAGAGAAGTTCAGAACATGTGAGATCAGGGTGCTTTAGAATCCTACTAGGGACATTTTGAAGATATCAGGAAACTATACATTGCAGAATGAAAACTAAAATCAAGGTGCTGCTTTTTCTTGGTTCTAAAGTTTCTAAAACCAACTATATACTTTATAGTTTCTGTAAAAAAATGCTTGGACCTGAAAAAGAAATATCTTAGGAAGTTGCTGCAGAAAATACATTTTCTTAGCAGGTAAAGAAGACTTAACCAGATTAAGTAACACTCAACAGCAGCATCAAGACTTTGAGCCTCAATCTCATTATGCCTATGAATCCAAAGCTTGTCCTGGCATACATTTTTTTTTTTACCTGATTCTCCCTTTCTCTGCCTTTATGATCTGCTTTAAACATCCATCATCACAGATTCTCTAGACTGCATCACTTACTTTCATACATTGAGAATCAATGCTGGGACTGCTAAGATGACATCCCATGAAGTAAGACCAACAGACTCACTGCTGCTGCTTCATTAACAGATAGTTCTGGTGCTGTTCCTGACGTATACATTATAACATTACTAATTTGTAAGTGAGATAGTTCTTCTTCACTATAAACCTCATCATAATGAGTGTTTCCAGTGTTCATGTGTCTAAATACTTTCCTTGAGAAAACTATGCATAATGTGAAATTCATAACACATTGCTTATTAACTATTTTAGTGCATACATATGTGGCATTTTTCTTATGAAAAATGCTTTCACTTTTGCATAATTTTTAAAAACTCATGTATTAAGGGTTAAAGAAATAGTTATGATGCTTTCTATGCAAACACAATAATCTGAGTTTCATTCCAAGAAACTGGGAAAATATCTAGGCACCTTAGCATGTGCTTGCAATCCCAGTGATAGTGATGCAAAGGCAGGAGAATCCCTGAGGCTTCCAAGCCTGATAGTCTAGCCTACTTATGAGCATAGGTGAGTGAGAGACCCTGTGTTCAAAAGCAAGTTAGACACTTTCTAAGGGATGGCATCTCAGGTTGCTTCTGGTCTATACACAGAGGTACACAAATCTACTCATACACCCATGCACCTGCACACATACTCTGATAATGCCTCAGATGCGCTGGTTATTTACTCTTAGGCATAAAAGAAACAAATATTGTGGAAAGTTCATTCTGTCAAAACCAACACATTTTGTTGTATTCCCTCTCTTCACTCTGTTTCCAGTTGGTAAGATGTCAGCTTGCTGAAAGTGCATTTTCCTAATATGTTGAAGCCTGGAATCCTTTGCCATCTGTTGACTTTATTGATGAAATACCCCTTGATCTGGTGAAGGACTGACTTACCAGGTTGCGAAGATAACATTTGCAGGCATCTGAAGACTTTCTTTTCTTCTATCTTACCAAAGAACAGTGGATAGTATCTCTATGGTTTTTTTTTTTCCTTTTCAAACCTCTTATTCTATCTACTGGTAATTTAATTTGCTTAAAGTCGAGAAGCACATGGTAAATAATGACTCAGGAAACACTCCAGGGACACAGGTACTCCAAAGTCAAATGGAGTGAATTAACCATAGCCCATATTATGGAGAGATTCTCTGGGCAGCAGTAGTCTTAGTAACAGTGCTGGTGAGGTCTGCTCAAGATCCGTTTTCTACAAGTGTGAGACTTCTTTTAAAGGAAAAACCTACGTGGAAGAAGCCTAGTCCTAAGAATCCTAAATTATTTATTTATTTTTTGCACAACTTGGAACAGGTTCAGAGGTTCAGTCCATAGTCATCAAGGTGGGAGCATGGCAGCATCCAGGCAGGCATGGTGCAGGAGGTGCTGAGAGTTCTACATCTTCTCGTGAAGGATACTAGAAGAATATTGATTTCTAGGCAGCTAGGATGAGGGCCTTAACATCTACACCCACAGTGACACACCTACTCCAACTAGTACTCACCTTCTAATAGTCCCATTCCCTGGGGCAAACTTATATAAACCATCACAGACTTGTAACAGCAGGGTCTTCATAGAACTCTGGTGTCAACTGTTCTCTCAAATGATTCAACATCTTTAAAATGACAAATTTTACAGTGAAGAGGAGGTCACAGCTGTGACTACTATGAGCACTCAGTCATTTCTTTAAACATGAATTTTCTTTAAACATGAAGTATAACCTGCATATTGAAATATAAGGGATGAATTAAGTGAGGGCTTCCAAGGTGGATAAATAATTTGATTTTTATATTTCTTTGTACTTTATATTTTTCAAAAATGTTAATATTAGGTTTCTTTATAATTATGTATACTTATATTTCTTAACTAGCTATGACTAGTTACAGGAAAAACAATTTATCCTTTCACTGGCTAATGTGGTTGATGATTTTGCATGAAGGTCCAAAAGTATTTTAATTATTGTTTAGTACTTCAAATTAGAAGTTTTCATGTACAGATTCTGAGGTTTATGTCTTTATTTAAAAATCAGAAGATTGGATAGATGTTTTCATCAGGCTACTATTGTCTAGGTCAAATAAGAGTTAAATGGAGAAAGCCTTGGTTGCCTATGCAAACATCTCCATATACACTCACCACTTCTATTTCTTTTTCTCATGTGACTTCAGGTTTGTCATTTTTATTGCCTATCTTGTAACTTATTTGTTTGAATTGATGTCCATGAATGCCAAAGTGTGAGAGAAACTTCTAATTAGTTGATTGATGCCTTAGTGTCAACATTATATAAAACCTTGGATGTTGGATGTATAGTTTTATTCAGGGGAAGACTATTTCATGTATTCCTCATTATATTCCTAGGATGTAGCTGGATTTGTAAGAATATAAACATTGGAAAGTTTACAGAATCTTTTTCAACTTCACCAACCTACTACAAGAAGATATCAGCTTTCTGAAATGAGTAAGCATAATCAAATTTATGTCAAACTATCAGAGTGAATAATTTGTAAAGTAGAAACCAGCTAGAACCTGCTCCTGAGGAAATAGTGTCCCTGGCATAGTTATGAGGGGGAAATGTGAGTAGGACTCAGGCTAGACCTTATTATAACATAAGAATGGAATTTAATTTTGAAAACCAAATTCTCAAGTCATTGTTCCATTATCTGAAGTAGAAACTTCTGGTTTCTTAAAAACACAGTTGTGTCATGTGATGTTTTTCTTCAAGCTGTCTTGTGAGAGGGCATGCAATGTTTAAAAAGAAAAGGACACTCAAGAGAGCGCGTGATATCTAAAAGGAATATAAATAGAATTCCACCAACAGTGAGAGGATGCTCTTACATGGCTACACCATACAACACTTTGCTTCTTAGTTGGTCTTTGCTGGTGCTGGTATTGCTTCTTTACTGGTTTTTTTTTTTTTTTCTTGTCTTTGCTAGTCTTGAGTTTCTAGAGATAACTGCATCAAAGAACTTCTCATGGTATTCGGGTTGATTCTGGCTGCTTCTTCTGTCTCTGTTCTGATCTCTGTTCGTTGAAGCCTCTGCTATTTCTGTTGGATTGAGCCACAACTACTGATACTTGTTTGTTGCTTGCTATTGAACTGAACTGCTGGTATCCTGACAATGAAGAGTGGAATTGTCCCAACGAACTATTTCTAAATTTGTCCACGACTTCTTTTCCTATTAACAGTCTTTCTCCCTACTTCTGGTCAGTGAGCTAGAAGGGAAGGTGAAGCAATTAAGAGCCATAAATAAAGAAAGTTTTGAAAAATATAAGCCTACAATTATCTTAATTTACAACTGTGAGTAGCATTAATGAATAGTACCTAACAACTCGTCAGGTGAATTGATTCAAATAAGGAAAATGTGTTAAGGAAATTAACTACAAAGCAGAATGCTGCATGAATGCACAGACTCTTTCTTTCCACTTTCATAAACTCATCTTCAATTAGTTCCATGACTGTCTGCTGAGATTGAGGATATTATACCAAGGCAAATATATATGCCAATTTATATTACATATATAAACTGAAAGAAAAGATAGGAAGCTGATAAGAGAATTCAATTCTATAATGTCAATCAAGCCTGTATACTATATGTGTCTTATAACATGGGACCTAAAATATATCTAGAAAGAGGAGTTTATCTTTGCAGGTAAAACGTAGATGCGTGAATATTTATGCTAACAGGAATAGAAGATATTATGTTATACCAGTTAAGGGTAAGTTTGAAGAGAAGACTAAAATGATTAATGCAGCTTCCATATTAGGGACAAATTAGAAGAATTCTAGGTCTGGAGTTGTCAGAATATGGGATGCCAAGATAAACGTGAATTTCAGATATACAGTGGTTTATTTTAATAAAATGAGTGGGACATCTTGTTAATTAAAATCCTCAGGTATGATACAACATAGAAGCGGAAGGAAAGAGCTGGATGCAGTAGATAGTGGGAACTTATTTTAAAATATTTTATTCATGAGAATTCTCTTTTCATTACTTATAACAGTGACAACAACACTCTGAAAAAATAGGGAAGGAAGAATTTATTTAATACACAGTTCTGCATTACATTCCATCATTGTCAGAAATTTAGACATGAATTTGAGTCAACTAGTCAGAAACAGTCGAGAGTAGAGAATGAACGAATGCCTAGTGACCACCTGGCATTCTTTACTCTTATACATTCTAGGAATGCCCATTTCAGGCTGGCTCTTCACACATGAAATAATGAAATGAGGAGTATCCTCATCTAGACATGTTCTCAGGATTGCCTGATGCAGATAATCTTTCATTAAGACACCCTTCTTAGGTGATTTAAGATTGTGTTGACCATGAAAACTAATCAGTAAAACAAGTGAGATATAGGATTCTATTTACTCCTTAAAAAGTGTATTCTCCTAAACTATGGGTCACAGACTAGAGGGACAAACACAGAGGCAGAGAAATATAAATTATAGAAACAGAAAAAATAGAGAGGTGAGAAAAGGTGTCCTCTTTTCCTAGGATTATGACAACGATGAAGAAAAGTGGACCTACTCTAGATATCTCTTCATAGTTCTGGAAGATGTGCATGACTGGTATGTATCACATAGATTTGTCAGAGATTGTTCACATTGACCTGTTGAGGACATATGTTCTAAAAAGTACTGGGGAAAGTTGGAAGGGATATTTTGAAAATTTACATTGTCCATGTTCAATGTGGCTGTTTGTAAGATGTTCAAGAATCATTGTTAATCTGGCAGGTTGTCATTAAATCTTGAGCTTAAAAAAAAATCAGCTGGAAATAACAAATACTGCTCCAGTGCTCTGATAATGGAGTCAGTTGCTCTCCTATATGGCTTCTTTAAAGCACCGTGCTTTATCTCCTGCATTCTGAAGACATATTTTGTAGTTTTGATAGACATTTGTGACCTAATTCTGTTTAATATGTAAAGAATTTATATAAACTACTTAGGAGGCACTTTGAAGAGGTCGGATCATGTTGTGGCCTCTTTGATCATCCTTACTGAAGAAGAAAAATCTATTTTTATCAGGGAGTCTTCAGTAAGTTATTATTCTGATTTAGACATTTCTCAGAGACAGAGTCAACAGTGTTTCTCTCTCTCTCTCTCTCTCTCTCTCTCTCTCTCTCTCTCTCTCTCTCTCTCTCTCTCTTTCTCCTCCCTTCTCCCTTCTCCCTTTCTCCCTCTCATCCTGTCTCACCCTCCCTCCCTTCTCCCCTCCACTGCTCCTCCCCAGCCCCCATCTCTAATCACATTTCTCTCTTCCTTCCTTTCCTTTCTTTCACTCGTTCTTCTTTTTCAGTTTCTTGACAATTTTCCTTTTGTAATTACATAGAAGATTTTAAACATCTACTAAAAGCTACCAAATAATCGCTTGTATTGTTTTGGTACTACCTGTGTTGTAAACTGCCTTTTATCTGTTTCCAGATCACAGCACTCAAAATTTCAAACAGTTTTTTGCCAGTAATAGCAATTTTCTTATATTACTCTTGCATTTTTCTTTTTAGTGATTAAAGTCTATTCTTGAAAACATTGAGCACCTTTCGTTCATGACCCACTAGTAATCACAGGATAATGTTCCTTCTTTGCTGGCAAAAAATTTCTTTTCTGTAAATAGCATAAGTAGCTAGGCTATTTTTTATCATGGATTATAGTTTGACAATTTAGAATCTTCTTTTTCTCTACATTCACGTTTTTCCCTCAGGCTTTGGATAAGTGTAAGCATAGACAAAATAGTGTTACTTATAGATAATTTACTGAACTATCAAAAAAAAAGGTCTTCTTTGGTAGAAGCTTTTCTTTCCTCTAAAACAGAGTGCAGCATTTTTTTTTCCTGAGGTAATGTTTAATTTTTAATTTTTCTTAGTACAGGATATAGTTACTTTATATGCTATATTAAATTACAATATATTTCCTTCTAACTATTCCCTCAGTTTCTGTTAGCTTATTTCGTTCTAGTTCTTACTAGCTTTCTAACTATCCATTTATTAAGTTATTAATTCACAGAAGCACCCCTTCCTAGTAGAAACACTCACCTTCTGCTGTTGTGCTCATATTTCCATATTTTTGGAGACAAATTTTCTTTTTATTAGATATTTTATTTATTTACATTTCTTATGTTATCCCCTTTCCTATTTTCTCCTCTGAAAATCTTCTATTCTCTCCCCTTCTCCCTGCTCCCCAACCCACCCACTCCAGATTCCTGGCCCAGGCATTCCCCTACACTGGATCGGGCATAGAACAGAACCAAGGGCCTCTCCTCCCATTGATGACTGACTAGGCCATCCTGTACTACATCTGCAGCTAAAGCCACAAGTCCCTCTGTGTGTTTTCTTTGATTGGTGGTTTAGTCCCAGGGATCTCTGAGGTTAGTGGTTAGGATACAGAAAATGTGGTACACTTATACAATGAACTACTACTCAGCTATTAAAAACAATGAATTCATGAAATTTTTAGACAATTGGATGGATCTGGAAGATATCATCCTGAGTGAGGTTACCCAATCACAAAAGAACACACATGATATGCACTCACTGATGAGTGGATTTTAGCCCAAATGCTCAGAATACCCAAGGTAAAATTTGCAAAACACAAGAAAATCAAGAAGAAGGATGACCAATGCATGGATACTTCATTATTCCTTAGAATAGGGATCAAAATACCCATGGAAGGAGTTACATAGACAAAGTTTGGAGCAGACACTAAAAATTGATTATCCAGAATCTGTCCCACCTGGGTATCCATCCAATAAACAACTACCAAACCCAGACACTATTGCAGATGCCAATAAGAGCTTCCTGACAGCAGCCTGATATAGCTGTCTCCTGAGTCGCTCTACCAGTGCCTGATTAATACAGAAGTGGATGCTCACAGCCATCCATTAGATAGAGTACAGGGTCCCCAATGAAGCAGACCCCTAGGAGGAATCAAATTTTCTAAAGCATGATTGTACATTTTTTCTCTATTTTTGACAGTTTCATATGTAAGTACAATATACTATAATTATATTTATATTCCTCACAATGCCACAGGAGCATAAAGGTGTGCTCCTATTCTTCTCTTGGAACGCCTATTCTCTACTTGGTGACTTACTAGCTATACCATTGAGAAATTGACATCCCTTCCTCTAACAACCATTAGAAGTCCTCAGGTCCTAAGGAGTGAATTAAGATACCTCCTTAATATATGATGGAAAGTTGATGATGCCAGTATTGTAGAAATGTCCATAGCTGTTGTGTTTTAGTTTGGCAACATTACTACTCCTACCTCAGAAATATTATTTCATTCTTTTTGGCTTTTTTGTAATGTTCACTTCACCTGAGCAAGAAACAAGTGGATATGGATCATCTTGGTTTTCTTTCTTGTTGATAACATGCTTGGTTTTGGTCCTTTTTCACCTCCATGGGATTTGGCCATGGTAAACAAAAGACAGAATATATCAAACACTGAATAGTAACAAACTTCAATGATGTCCAAGACCAAAGCTCTTTCCCTGCCACTGTAGGACTCACTGATGTCAGTTGTGAGAGTTCTCCAGACCCATCTTTTGATTTGATGAACATGTTTGCAGAGAACACACTGATATTGAAGTTCTGCCTCTGCTATGCACTTGTATTGTTTGTTTGTTTTCATACCCTCTGCCATATGTCATTTGAAAACATCGCATTTCTAAAATGTCCTGTATGTGAGAAAGTAATAAAGGAAAGAAAGAGATGCTCAAGTGCCATCTTTCTCAAAACACCAAATCAACACAAAGAATAACAACAAAAACAAATCAGATAATAAGGGTGGTTTATGGGCTTTAAAAAGGCATGACTCTGGCTCTGCACTGAGGGAATACAAAAAGTAGGCATATGAGGATTTAAGTTGTTAGGGAATGATTGCTGCAGATTAAGAATCCGTAAAGAAGTCACATATAAAAGCATACTCCATTAAAGTTTTAAATGGTGTGAGGATGTTTGACTGAATAGATATGAACTAAGGGAGGCTAAATGGAACAGATAGTGTTTATGATTCTGCATAATCGTATTCCTACATTGCATCTTGAGGAAAGGCCAAAGGAAATAGTTCTTATTTCTTTTCTATACAATTGCCTCTTAATTATGCTATTGTGAATACAGAATCCTGTTCCCCAAACAGATGTCTGCAACTCCATTACCTAGTCTTAAAATAAAACTGAAAATATGATTCCTAGATTGACAGGGGACAGGTTTAACTATCTCATTAAGCTCCATGGCCATAAGCTGGAATAATATTTATTTGTATCTGCCTTTTCACCTTTATTTGCCCATTACAAAATTTGAATATGAACTCTGTTGAAATAAATTATTGTGATGGGATTGAAAAATCTCATTCTCTCTCTCCCTCTCTCACGTTTTCTCCACACATGTGCTCATGCACACACACACACACACACACACACACACACACACACACACACACAAAACTGGCATAGTAGGATTGGGAAGATAGGTCAGTGGATAAACACTTTTCTTTCCAACCTGAAGACTGGAATTCAGATCCTCAAAATGTATTTAAAAACCTGGTGAGTGCTGTTATTCAACCTCTAATTCCAGAGTTCAAAACTCAAACAAGATCACTGGACCTATCAGGCTGTATGACACTAACCATTTTGATAGGTTTTAGATACAAATGGTAGACCTTGGCTGAAGATTTAAGGTAAAGAGTGATCAAGCAAAATATTGTAAGTTAATTTCAAGCCTCCAGGTATATGCTCACACAAGCAGACATTCATGTATCCATACATATATGAATACATATTCAAATATGCATAGTATACACACAAACACATGCAAACAAAAATGATTTTTTTTCTGCTTTTTTTTTGGTAACTAGTTACTCTCAGACCCATCACCTCTCAAATGTGAGAAGGTGAGAACATGTGAGAATACATTCATTGAGAATAAAGAATAGTAATTCTTGGCCCACTTTTTAAACTGAGTTTGAGATTTTATGCTCAGTCCTTTGCCCATTCTAAACTCAGTTTATTTTAAACAGGAATAATGATGATGATGAATGATAAATTATGCATACGTTTTGAGTAGGAGTCATGGAGAAATATAGGTAGCTATATTTTATAAAGTGTTATTCACATATATTGGCTGTCCCTATTGTCAGCATGCTTTGAGCTACTTGTGTGCATGGACACTGAGCTAGTCAGTGGGCATGATGACAGCAATGAGCCATCTATTTTCCCCTTCTAACAGATAATTAACAGCCATCTTTGTTACAAATATTAAAATATGAACATGTGGAGTTTTTATTATTTATAATGATTGGGTATTCTCAAATTGATCAGAGAGTTACTCTGGACAATTTTTATACCATGGTTTTATTATACTCTCTTATTTTATATTGATGCTAAGAAAGGCTAATTCATTTCGAGTTATATAACCAACTCAGGTACGTTTCAAGTTTTAACATCTATGTCTGATTCTTTCCTTGCTGTTTTCACATTGTGCAGCCTACACCTGCTTCCCAGATTGACCCTTTCTTTACCCATTAGTTTCTATCTGAACACTGAGAACCACTTACCCAGTTTTCAAAAGACTAGCCTCATTCAATAAATCATCTTCTTAAAACTAACAAACAAACAACAGCAACAACAACAACAAAACAGATGAAGAAAGACTGAAACAAACATAACCACCAGCCACAGATGAGGATAACTTTATGGTCAGTGGATGACTGTTTACATGTGAAAGGTAGTACGAATTTTTTTGTATGACTAGAGGGCAGGACGTTAGGAACAGAGGGCATGTCAGTGTTCTGGAAAATGTTGTTTTTCAACTTTTTTTTAATTTATTTTTTATTAGGTATTTTCCTCGTTTACATTTTCAATGCTATCCCAAAAGTCCCCCATACCCACCCCCCCAATCCCCTACCCACCCACTCCCCCTTTTTGGCCCTGGCATGAGCATTAGAAGACCTGACTTTCTAACCCCAGTGGGCTTTGTGTTTCAGCTTGCATCATTTTTCCACAAAACTACTCATTTCTTTCATGTGAAAGGTAGGAACATAGGAAAATACCCTACAATATTATGACATTATGAGGTTCTCATGGTAGCATGAGCAGTCACTGCCACTATACTCATGAAGTATATTTCAGTGTAAAGGGGAAATTGAATCACCAGTTTAGAATATTCTTACAATCAATCTTTTCACTCTTTTCATGCCTACTTTATAGGCTTTTGTTTTCTGTTGGTCATCATTTTATCAATTGCTCACAGCATTATTTTTATTCCTCTGTATGTGCAAAGCAAGTCTTATGAAAACACAATTGAAATACTAGTTCAGCTCCTCAAAGAACTGTCGTGTTATAACCATTAGCATGCTATAGTAAAATGTTTGTAGGATATCAATAATGGATTGCAGTATAAATATTTATGGAGTGTTGTGAGGTAGTTAGTTTCCATCAAGCTGGGACATGCAAAATTGAATAGATTCTGGCTGAACAAGGCTTTGACTAAGTGGTGTTGGCATAATCCTTTTCCAATATTAAACAAATACTCTCTTCAAAATGTTTGAAGTAAAAGAGAATTTTAAATCTTTTGTAGCAGATAAAGGCCCCCCAATAAAGTATGTTATTTTAATAGATTATGAAGGTAGTATGACTTTTCAAATATATTCCCATTTTAAAAGTTTGTTCAATTATTTGAAAATATTTTTAAAATACTACTATATGATAACATTCAGATATTTTGAAAGTAAAAGTTTTATATACTTCACACTTTGATAGCCATTCTATTTAGTACCCCATGTAAATTAATGACACTTTCAAGCATTTAAGTTGGGGTTAAGGATTCTCGTTTCTATTTTTCCCTGTGTTTCATTTTTAGAAAAGCTGGAATTCTAGAAAAAAGTAGCAATTCTGCTTTAACTAACTTTTAAGTATTAAGTTGTACACTATACACAACATTTTGAAAAAGATATTAAACACAAACATAACCCTAAGCTACTGTGTAATTAAGTTTTATTTAAGAGATAAGACTTTTCCTCAGAGTTTAATGTTGTCTTATGAAGTGAGGTTTAAGCCATTTCCTGGGAGGCAGGAACTCAGTCAGGGGAGGCTGAAGGAAGGAAACATGCAGTAGCCGTGGGGGAGCATTGCTTATGTGCTTTCCCCACAGTTTGTTCTGCCTGTTTCTTGGAGCATTCAGCACACTAGGGGAGGCTCTGTCTATAGTGAGTTGCCCCCCATATCTATCCTAAATCAAGAAATGCAGCACAGGCTTCTCTATAGGTCAATGTGGTGGAGATATTTTCTCAACTAAAGTTCCCTCTCCCCAGATAATTTTAGGTCTCTAATGATGACATAAAATTAGTCAGCATTCTCATGTACAACCTATGGCATAGTCACTAAAAATAATTTTCTGCAACTTGGAAATAAGATAAAGTGATTATTGCTTTATTTTAAACATTTTTTTTACTTTAGAATATTTCCAATAAATTGTCCAATAAGGATGTAATCATATGGATACTGGTCACAGACCTGATAAGACCATGTAGCTTGTTTATGGCCCTTAGAAACTAAAGGTAGACCTACAGAAACTAAATTTTCAAGATTGGAGCATTATGGAGATACTGTTAACTCCAGTGTAGATGGGCTTTTAGATGCCTATTGAAAGCTAATTGGAAAATCCATCTAATCTGGTAACTTGCTTTAATATGCATTTCCAAATTATCTGTCTTTCTAATGACGTATTTATAATTTTGCAAACTCACACCTTTATACCATTTTATGTTGAGAGTAGAACCCAGGGTTTAACATGATATACAAGTTCTCTATTGCTGAGTTACACCTTTAGTCAAACAACTCTATTAACAAGGGTTATTGGCCCCGCCCATGTGTATGTGCATGCATACACATGTATTTATATATCTGTGCGCCTATCTGTCTCTGTCTCTCTGTTCTGTCTTGAGAATTGTATCTTCATAACTACAATCATTCTTGTATCATGCCCATTTTATAGAGATGAAATTGTGGCTTAGCAAGTTTAAATCACATAGCTAGTAAGGGGTAGAGCTTGTATTAATGTCTACTTCCTGGTCTGTGTTTGTGTCCACAGCCATAAACAACTTGGATATTCTCAGGTATTCAGATATTTATGAATATACTTCCTTCCTGAGTGAACAATTAAAATCTTATTCTTGCTATGCAATATGGAAACATTTACCTTAGCCTGATGCATGAAAACTTAACAGATTTTATAAACTCTTGGTAAATTAGCTTTGGAAAACCATTCACTTCCATGAGTGTGGCCTTACAGTGTTGTACATATCTATTCTCATGCATTCTTTTATAGGCGCCATAGCAAGGGAACTAACATCATACTAATCCACAAATGATCTCCAGGAGTATGTCACCAAAAATGAACTAATAACATAATATCCCTTGGGGTACTTCAGGAACACCCATCCCAAATCACAGTGTAAATGACAGTTACAAAGCATGAGAACTGCTGCTAGTGGTAGACCTCAGCTATTTTCAAGGGTGTTTTATCTGAAATTTGACTAATAAATCAGATGGAGTGTGAATCAGTATGTAGTTAATTTGTTGTTGTCTGCAATGCCATTGGTGGCTAAATAAAATACCCTGAGATTACTTGACTATAAACCTCTGGTGACATGTACATGTTCTCATAAAAGAAAAAATCCTGGAGGCTAGGATGTTCTCTGCTGAAGGATTTCAGGCTTTCTGAGGCAGTGAGAATTGCCTTCTTAATAGAGAATGCCCCATATACTTTTCTACGTCCATGACATCCTAGACAAGAGAATGAAGGGGAGAGTAACAGATGGTGTCACCAAATGCTGACCTTGGTTCTTCAAGCTGGTCACAGCTTGGGTTACACAGGGATGTTTAGAGTTAAGACTTGTCTGCTGTGGCTCAAAGAACCAACTCTCCTTCACCCAGTGCAGATGGATAGCAGATTTCCTACTAGATTTCACAGTTTCTGAAGAACAAGTGTTAGCAATATTTCTTTTGGACCACAATTATATAAAATTTGGATTGTCCAAGTCAGTTGTACAGGAATGGTTATTTTGGGGGGAGCAGTTGTGCACAAGATCACTATTTTGATTAAGAAAATGCATGTAAATTAAGCAAAGCAATAATTACATAAAGCAGGGATCCTTTTTTCTTGCCATTACAACTTGTCATATGAAATGAATGCAATGTGACCATTACCTAGTGATGCTTGTATGTGTAAAATACTAAATGGTTCTAACTTAACTTCGAAAACTTGCATATGACTTTCTAAATGCTGAATGCCTTTCTTAAGATAAATATAATTTAGAGATTTTAATGAAATAGATTTGGAAAGACCTTTTGATAAATTCAGGATAATATAGAGAAGTATATGCAACCTCTAGAAACTTATCCACAGGGAGCTAAACTTAATCTTTAAAAAAAAATGTTGATTGCAAGTGGTCTGAGGAAGAGACATTCCACATAGAGAAGACACACATCTTGGTTTGATGGACATGAATAAATACTATTTTAATTTGTTTATTATCTTTGATATGGGGGCTATTTTATTCTTAATGATCTTGAATTCAGTATTTAGTCAAGAATGATCTTGAAGTTTTAAACTTTCATCTTGCACCTCCTGAGTACTGGATTAGAGGTATGCGACCACAAAGTCCTAATATATGGGCTACTAGGGACTGCATGCTTGGTTTGTGAATGTTCAGCTGACACGGTACTACTAAGTTATTTCCCCAGCTCTTATAAATTCTATTTATATGCACTTACTTCTCCTGCTATAATATAAAATAAACGTATGATTTCATAAAATATTGACAAACTAAATGGTTTCTCAGCCAATTCCATAGAATTCTAGAGTAAAGTTTCTTTTAAATCCTGTTAATTTCATGGACACTTCAGTCTATTTGCTAAAAAAGAAATTAAAATAGATGTGCAGGGTGGGAACAGAGCAGGCCATCTGCCTTTTTGTGTTAAATGTAAAGCTATGGAATGTAACAAGAGGGTGGAACATTTAAAAACCTTGAATTGAATCTTTAATTTTATAGGTGAATAAAAAAGAACACTTTTGTTACTGTTGTTCTCTATTCTTTTTCTTTCTTTTTTCTTTTTTTTTTTAACTTCCTCGTGTTTGCAGAATTGTTGTAAACTCTAGGGCTCAAAGGCAGGAGTTCTGATTAAAATTAGAACTTCTTCCTGGATTAAAAATGAGATATGCTCTCTTCTCCATGCCCTGGGCAACGCAAGCTCTAAGTTATACCAAAGGCAGGCTATCTAGACCCATTTGCACGGCTGTGTGAAGGTTTTGTTTGCTTTCTTTGTTGTTTCTTAATTCCTATGACTTTGCCCTTTATGTTTTCTAGGCTTTTGTTTTATAAATACCAAACAAACATGCAGGTTCTATATCTCTCCTGTTAAACCTTGAAGAATATTTTAAAATGTATCAGCGTGTGGGATTTTGCTTTTCAGTCATAATGCATATATCAAAGGGATGTGACTCTATGGGTATATGTGCACACATGGACATCTTTTAACCAGGAGAAATATTCAACACTTGTCTCATAGCAAGAGACATGTTTGAAGGTTATTACCATTAAGGAAGTTGCATTTTTGTCAAATTTTAGTGTGTAATTGAATATCTCAGTGTTGGAGTACTCACTTGGCATATGAGAGGGCCTGAGTTCGATTTCCATTATCACAAAGTAACAGCAAAGCAGATGAACCAACAACTTGTGTTCTCTGAGAAGTCATATTTCATTATACGTCTGAACATGAAATCTAAGCAATCTATTGAAGCGTGTTTTTGCTGCTGAGGAGAACAACTATTAATTTATACCTCTGACTTATCCTTAGTGAGTTTGCATATATTTGTGTATCTATCATCTATGTATCTGTCTGTCTGTCTGTCTATCTATCTTGTACACAGACACACACACACACACTCAGGTTAAAAAGTAGAAACATTTATTAGCATTAAAAAAGGAATTCCTGAGGGCTGGAGAGATGAGTCAGTGTTTAAGAGCTGCTTGCAAAGGACAGGAATTAGCTTCCTGGCATCTACATTACTAATTGTACTTGCATGCCTAAGTGTATGTCCTAAATACAATCTGTTTGGTTTACATAGTCTTAGATGTATATATGTTTTCCAGGTTGACATTTACCACTGGATAACCCATTACTGTCCATTACATACCCTGAAGAATACCACCTCTTCTACTCTCAGCTTTCCTCAATTGCTTATAGTTCTTTTAATACGGTTAGAGCTTCACAGAGTTTTTACCCATAAGACTTTATGGATGTAGCTTTTTATATTAATAGGAGACGCAATTTCACAGCAAACTCCTTGATCTTCTGGCTCTTGCAATCTTTTTGTCCCTTCTTCAGCAGTGTTTTATGAGTTTGTTGATGTGTCTATTGGGTTGGGCTGGAATATCATAAAAGCTTCAATATTTTTAAGCTTTAAACTCTACATAATCTTTGAACTTCTGATATCCTATGAAAAAAATCATGAAAGGTGGGAGCAACTAAATAATTAACATCAGCACTATGCTGCTCCACCATCCTGAGCCTCTATTCCCAGCACATTTTATTTCTTTTCTATAGTTTCAGAATATTTATCAAATGTTATTCTAGTATGTGAGATACGGGATCATATTTTCAGCCTCCAAGGAATATACAAATAGGGTTTATTATTGACTAGGCTGTTATTAAGTATGGGAAGAATGGTGGACAGTGAGCCCTAGAGATCCCTACATCTCTGGCTCCCCAGCACTGGGATTGTAGCATGTTTCACTAGACATATTTTTTTAAGTGGGTTCTGGAGATTGAACTCAGACTTCCTTGCTTATACAACAAGCACTTTACCAACTGAGCCATATCTTTAGCTCTCCTCTTACTCTTTTTCTCAAGCTAGATTATGCAGAATAAGATTTTTGATGATAATTACAAAGATTCTCCAGAGCTCATATCCAATTTTCCAATTATCCAGTTATATACTGAGACCTATTGGCCAGAGTAAGTCACATAGTTGAGCCAAGTCTAAAGGTTGGTAAATTAAATCCTGCCAGTGGTGAGACCAAACACCATACAGAATCCCAGTATCAACAAAGCAGGACTATGTACTATTTCCATGGAGACCAACAAGTATTTGTGCAACTCCTCTGTATTCTCTTGGTTTATCTTTATGATCCTTTTTGGTTTAATGTTCAAGAATTTGTACTCTATCTCTTTCATCCATCACGGTGGGGAATTTGTGGGATCACAATGTATGACAACTGGTTTCAGCAATAATGGAAGTTTTATCTTTATCTCACTTTGAAGTCAATCTTTCCTCTCTTTGGACACTTACTAATATAAAAGTCTGAGGTTCTTTTTTTTTCTTCTATGTATGTTAAAGTCAATATATTTCATCTTCCCCCCTTTTCATATCTTAAATGTCATTTCTTTCAATATTCTTCATTGTTTATTTCATAGCCATTACAAGGAAATATCACATTCCACCCTCCAATTTTCCCTAATATGTCTCCCTCTCCACTACATATGTTTTGTTTTGAGGACACTCTAAACACAGCTGCTGATACCCATGTGTGTATGAGTGACACCCATGTGTGTCATTCACTAGTATAGAAGGAACAAATTTTTTAAAAAAATAATTGTTAAGCATGCAGGCCTACTTTCTTCAAAGGAATGAAGAGCTGGTCTCCTAGAATGCTGGAAAAAAAGTAGACGAACAACCTGGTGATCCTTTGCAATTCTATGAGGATTCAGCCTTCAAATTAATTTTCCCAAATCTCGAGAATTGTATTGGCCCTAATCCTGGGCTTTGTCTCTCAATAAATAGACCTCATCATTATGAAACACGCTCCATGTACTTTGCATCCTCTATCAATAGCATCCATCCTTATGCTTGTTACAAATTCTTTTTCTATAAACCCCATCCCTTAGTATTGTTTCCTGGTCAGTAGAACACAGTCTTATGATAGTCAGTAAAGCACAGTCTTATGATATAGGTCTTAGGTAGTTTGCTATAGGGTTGTATTTTACAAGGAAAGTTTAATGTAGCCATCCCTGACGCTTTATTATAAGAATTGTCATGTTGAGATTCTTCGCCAAAATTTTACTGTGCATAAACGTGTAAAAAATTTAAGGCATGGATCAAACTCTCTAGAAGTTTTTATCTAGCATGATGGAGCAAGTCTGGCTGCACTGAATTTTCAGTCTAAGCTCTTTGTGGTTCATTTCCCTATGGGTTTTGATATCTGTGAAGACCTCTAAACCATGATAGCATGCAATCTACCACTTTATTTTCTTTGTGTCAGTGTGTTATTGAAAAAAATATTAGTATATTGCATTCCTCTTTCTCTAAGGATATTTTTAATTTCTTGCATAAAGCATCTGTTGAGCTGCATGTAGAGGCACATAATTGTCCCAGCGATTCTAGACACTGAGATAGGGGATCACTTGTCCACAGATTTGAGATCATCCTAAATAAGATAAGAAATTATCATCTAAACAAAAGATCTGTTTGATTTCAAGTTCAGTTAATGTAGTCTTATTTTATCCCATTGCAATAAATTTAAATTATCTCTTAGATGTATTTATATATGTGGAACCTATGCTGTTATTTAAATTCCTGATGTTTTTATAGAACTCTAATTTTGCATCCCTGGCTTAGCTATTTGTGCACATATATTTAATTCTTCAGCTCATCTTGTGATACATTTTATGACTATGAGATCATAGGTCTGGAAGTTATATTCTGTGGGCATTTGAGAGACCTAATTTAAAAGTATGTGTCTACAAAGAGACTCTAAGTTTGCTTGGAGCCATATGTTTAACAGTACTACCAGTCAGGGACTATTCTACTTGAAATGTGTTGACATTTTGTGAACAGGCACAATGAAAGCTGAAGGTTAAATGAAGTCTAGCTTGTAGCTATGAATTCTAGAAAGAGATGGACTTTTCCTTTTTTCCTCAGCTAAATCCAAAAATGAAAGGTGTGCAGATGAGGTCCTTAGTTTCTGTTCCCACCTCTTTCAGTGTAAGATATAAGATTACAGAAGTTACACTTTAAATGATCTTTCTTTACATTTGCATATGCCTTTTGCCTCATTTTCAGTATTTATTCCAGTTACATAACCAATTGTAATTCTTTACTTTTATTTAGCTGATATGAATTGTAAAGTACTTTTAAAGTACAGAATATCCATGGGTTATAATGTTAAAAACAATCATTAAATTACTTAAAATAAATAACTGTAGTTTTACTTTTTCTAATTCTAAAACTATTTGAGTATAAGATCATGATCCAAAAGTCTGAGTTTGGCTTATAGCAAAACTTTCTTAGAGGATGCTATTATAAACAAACCTGACAAAATTAGATTAAAATTGGCTTCACTAATAACATTGACTTGTTTTCTTGAAGATCAATTAGGTTATTATCAAACATCACTTAGTGTTTGATATCCCAGAGAATATATTTTCAAATGATTTTACAACAGATATAGACAATATTTGAAGATTGTGATATCTGAATGAAGGTAACTTAAAACAAAAAAACAACCGACCAAACAACAAAACAAACAAACTTACTTTTGGTAACAAGTTAAGTATCTTTTCTACCTTTAGAATAATTTTTTGCTAATTTAATTTCTTAGTAAAAAGAGATTTTAAATATATATTTGTAACAAACCAGAATAGCTCTATGTTTTTAAAGTGTATCTCAGGAACCAGAAATCTAACTAAAATGCTAGTCGTTAGCAGACATTTGGATCAGTTCCCAATCAAGCTTCCAAAGGAAGGAAGCAGCCAATAGACCTGCATGATGCAATAAACCTAAGGATACATAAGTGGCATGCATACTCTAATGGTAACTGTTAGCAATTCCTCTAGGCTCTGCCTAACAGTTACCTAGCAACAGCTTACATAGCTGTCTGATAGGTGCTAGCTAACTTGCCATATAAGAAGGATTGCCAAAAATATTCTCTGCTTCATCCTGTGCCCTGCCCCTTCCCTTTGTGTACCCAGCAAGTCTCTGTCCATCTCTTTCTGTCTTTCTCTGATCCACTTTCTCTGCCTCTACCTGCTTCTCCAGGTCGGCTTCCTTTCCCTCAATAAACTTCCTTAGATACTAGACCTTTCACATGGTGGTGATTCCTCAGGGGAACACCTTGGCCTGGCCACCAACCTGCTCCCTCCCACCCACATTATGCTAAATTTTTAAATGAAATATAGCAATAAAGAACAGCTATCTAAATGGACATAAGACCCATTCCACAAGAGAGAAGCAATGCCTGGAACTGGGAACCTAGTCAACTACCCAGTGCTAGAAAGTCATGGATTTTAGAGACTAACCTACAACTAACTGCCACTCCACTGTAGCAACATCCATAACGAATCTAAGCGTTGGTCCTTTTATTCACAGATAAATTTAGTTCCCACCTTTCATCAAGTAAAAATCTCTTTGAAACAGATGGAGATCACTACAGAACAGAAGCAGTCACTGAAATGCAGAGCTATAGAACCTAGTCTCATGGGAACATTTTCAAAATACTGTTGAACCTAAGCTCAGGAAGTGTAGGTGAAGAGGAGAAGGAAAGATTGTAAGAGCCATAGATCGTGGAGATTGCTGTGAAACTGTGTCTTCTAGTAATGTCAGAAGCCATACCCATAGTACTTCACAAGCATGACTGCCTAAACACAAGCTTCACAAGGAAAACAACAACAGAAATGCTAATATAAGTGGTGGAAAACTCATGGGCTTCAACCCTAGACAAAGAACTACAAACTAAGGAATGCTGAGAATCCTAGGAGAAATTGTCTTCCCCCAAGGAAGAGCACAGGTGCTGGTTTTTCAATAACAAATTGCCAACCCTGAAAACATACTTACAAGTAACATACAGACTGAGCAAGTTGTAGTTTGGAATATATGTGTTCCTGCATATATGTATGTAGCAACAGCTAATGAAATGTGAATTTGAAAAAGAGCAAGGGGGTATATGGGAGCATTTGAAGGGAGGAAAGGGAAGGGAAAATGATGTAATTGTATTATAACCTCTAAAGTTAAAAAAAAAAAGCAGATTTCTTTATTGTGTGACCTTTACAGTTAATGAAAACAAACTTCAGTGAGTACAAAATCAGAAAGTGTATAAATAAAGATCCTTGAATGTTTTTCTCTTTCTGATCTCATTGAAATCTGAAATGCTTTTTCTAAAATGGATTTTTGTAATTTCTGAAATAAACAATTATACTAGTATCCTAAGTAATGAGTAACTTATATAATGGGACTTCTGAAAATGTGGAGAAATTTTAGGCTTCTAACTGGATCCTACAATTAACCTGTCTCTCAAATCTGAGTCAGAGTTACAGAAGAATAAACAGAAATGCAAACACACAAACACACACACACACACTCACACACAAACAAGCACACAGGTACATTCACCCGCATTGCTTTGTAGAACATGCTTGTACATACATAACATATTCCTGAAGCCATTTTGAGATGGTCAGTGGGATTGCTAGTATTATAAGCATGTCAGTTTGATCATCAAATATTTGTGATCAGTACTTTCTACCACATAACCAAAACTTCTCATTTGAGTAAACTTTATATGCCAGTTTGGTTGATTTTAACTTTTTGTATGAAAATGAGCTGCATCATTGGCACACATTTGGCAATGAATTAAAAGGGAAATTTTTTCCAAAGAGAGAAAAAATGCATTGAACTAAGCTGTTCTAACCTGCATTTTTCACTACCAAATTTCATAAAAGATAATCTTTGGCAATAATGTTCCAATGATCTGTCAAAAAAATGTTACAAATTAGTTACTATGCTCCCAGTGAGATTGGATCCAATGGACTCCAGGATTCAACTCCCAACATCTCATAAACTAGGCATGGTTGTACACAGCTGTAATACTATCACTTTGGAAGCAGCAACAGAAGGCTTATAAATTTAAGGCCTATTGTAAATTGCATATCAATATATCCTATGAGATTCTATCTCAAAATCTTCATCATTTACATCATCGTCATCATCATCATCATCATCATTTGCAGAGTCTGGCAATATGTTTCAAGTCTGGATTTTCTTTTCTGTGACAACTAGTATGTAATAAAACTTGTAATCAGTGATCCTCTTTTAAAGTACAAATGCCTTTGGAAGGAAATTCACTGTGAATAGGGTATAAGGATACCCATCAAAGGACATCTATTGATATAGAGGTTACCTAAAGGATGGAGGAAATGGAAAATGGAAGGTTGTAGAATTAAAGCAAGCTTGGCTCAAACTTAAAGATGAAGGTTAAGAAAAAAAATATAATTACCAGTTTGAAACTAATTTAATCACATCATTTTTCCTAACCTAAAAAATCAGTTGACATGACAAATGAAGACATGAATTTATTAATAAGAATTTGTGCAATCACTTTGTAATATAGGACCATTTTCATTAAGTAGAAATGATATTTGGTAGGAGAGAGATTTACTGAGATGACTTCAATTCTACATGCCAAATGACTTTCAGATAGTTAAATCTAATTATCAGTTTTGTCTTCATTTAGGAGAACTGCCACTGGCATTCCACAGAGGTGGTGGCTCCTTTGGCCTTTCAAATACTCACCCCTACCAGATACTGAGTGAACACGTTCTCATGTTTTTTTCTACTTCCTTAAAGCTCATTAAACATTGATGTATCAAAGAGAACCACCAAAAACAGCCAAGTTCACAGGGCCAAGTCTTATGTACCCTCTCATCTATAAATGTTTTAAAATAACCCATAGTTTTAAATGTCACTTCTATATTTATGATCATCTTCGAATTTGGTGGATGTTGACTGTGAACTTTAATCACTTTTTTCATAAACAATTGTTTGGTTATAATAAACACAATTAACTTAAAGTATCTAACACACACACACACACACACACACACACACACACACACAGAAACACACACCTATTGCTTTGAAAAGGTACAAACACATGTGACAAAAGCCAGGAACAGGAGGTACTTTGGGACAGGAAATACCTGTGGTGAATGTGGGGACTTTGTATTGGGTTTCTTTATGCCTGGACTTTTGTCTCCTTTCTCTTTTTTCTTTGGGAGAGTTCTCCACACTTCTCTGCCCAGCTTCACACTTAAGATGCCAACATTCCACTTGCTCTAATTTCACATTCTTAGCAGAGAATTTAATTAAGCCAGCTGAGCGCTTGGGAGACAGTCTCTTTTGGTAATGTTCTGCTCCATAAACTCTAGCTATGGTGAGTCTTACTGTATGAAGACTTCATGTAAACACCTCTGTGGGAAAGGTAGTTTCATGGAAAAAGGCTGAGTAGAAAAAGACCACTGTGTGCAATACACAGGCTTCACAGTGAGATTGCTGGTTGGGGTGCTTCCTTTTCTAAGGTACTGAATGAACATAGACAATCTCCTATCTGCATTTGCTCTCACACTTGTTTGGGAATGCTGATGCTCCTCAGCACAGCTCATTCACTTCTACTGAATATTGTTTCTGTGACCAGTAGGCTGCCAATCATTATTTCTATGACCATTAGCTCCTGTGCTTTTCCTTTTAATATTTACTTTTAGTTTACTATTTACATGTATGTGTATGTGTAAGTGTGTGTTCATGTATATGTGGGGGTGCACCAGGAGTCTAGAAGTGCTGAGATTATTAATAATTGTGAGCTTCAGCATTCACTGCAGGATCTGAACTCTGGTCCTCAGGATAGAGCAGCAAGTCCTCTTGAACTCTGACTGAGCCCCTTTCCTGCTTTTAAACAGAGTCAAATACAAGATAGTTTGTAGGAAGATTTAAACAGGCATATCATTCAAAGACTCTGTTCATGCGCATTTGGACTTTGGTGAATCAGCAAGGAAGCTTAATTCCAAGCACCTGTGAAATGAACTGACCTAGCTCTGTGCTTTCCTCCAAGTTCAAAGAAAAAAAAAGAAAAAAAGAAAAACAACAACAAGGAATCAAAACAGGTTACACATCTTAATAAGCAATATAAAAAAGTGCTTCCCCAAAGTATCTTACCTATGCATTAATTTTTAGCAATTAATTTGCTTTATATTAATATGTAACTTTCCTGTGTCTACATGAAAGAATGTTGGTAATTCAGATACACAGGCATAGACAATTAATAATACTCAAATGGTAGTCTTTATTTGGTGTATGTGTAAATATTTTAATTTTTATGATGGATTGTCTCAATGCTCATCAATATTAATACATAGTATTATTTATCTTTGTTTTATACTGATCATAAATTTACATAAAGTTTTTATGTACAAGAATATGAATTGATGTGTGTATTCATTCCATCTGAGGTAAGTCACCAATGTGGTTGTCAGTACTTTAAAATACACAAATATATGTACAATGTTTCTGACTTTCAAAATTAATAAGCATTAGAGAATTGCTCTGATAGTATAGAAACATATCTTCCTCTTGAGACTCTCAACGTGTTCACACATTTTTATTAACCCATTCTCTTGGTTCATTTTCTCATTTCATTTCTTGTCTAGTGTGTTCCAGTTCATTGCTTACCCCCATTTCATTGGTGATAGCCTTCACTTGATTTAGGTAGTTATACTGACTCCACTCTGCTGGACTTTTTTTTTTTCTTTTGACATATTCCCATTGTTCTTTATGCACTTCCCAACTTTCTGATACTCAAGTATGTAGCAGAGTTGCCTTGTACTCTCAGTGACTAAAATCTGAAATTGATGACATTTTCCAATGAGCTCTATCTACTTCCTACACTTGGTCAAATGTCTTGTGTGTAGCCAACATCACATCTCTACTTCTCCTTGTTCCCTGTATAGCCAGTGAATTTTTCCTGCTTTGTCTCTCTTCCCACGGAGTAATTTTCTTTCTAAACAGCAGAAGCGCTTATCCATGCACACTATTTGAACTCTGAGTCCTTCAATTATTTTTTCCTTTATGACAAGGTTTTCATGGTTTAGGCTCTAATACCCTGCCATGTAACAGTGCAGCAGTCTCTTACCATCATCACTATGGCATCTTCCTTATTTTCTCCACTCAAAAAACTAAAAATTAACTGCTCAGAAATAGAAGACGCCTACATTCATTTTTATTGGCTGTCAACAATGCTGCAAACTTTTTTCCCCCCAGAAATGTTTGCTGGCACAGTGTAAAGGGAAAGGAAGCAGAAAATGGGGGTTTTATTCTCAAGAAATTGCCAGGGTAATTGGAAAGGCAAGACAGCTCATTTTATCTTTAGAATAATTCTGTAAGGCACAGATTAGTATCCTTATCTGAGCATAGCTATTAAGAATATGAACTTATTTTCTTTGAGGAGATAATTTCTCAGCAGTTTTGAAATACTATAAATGGAACTGAAGAGCAAAAGCTAATGTAAGAATTTAAGATGCTAAGCAAATTCTAGAAAGTCACAGTGACAAATTATACTCCTTTCTCTCTGACTTTTTCTGGTTCAGAATGAATGAATAGCATACATGATACCCTTTAGAGAAATAAAATCATATTAATTTACATCACTGTAATGCTACAGGGAACCAACAACCAAGAAAATAACAACAGGCTTCTCGTATAACAATTCCACAAACATGCCAACTGTTTTCAATTCAAAAACAGAATGTCATACCATGTTGGTGACTTTGACTCATAGAATGTGTTTAGGTTATAATGTTTACAACCTTAGTAAAGCATATAAGATGAATATGATATATTTACAAATGAAATAGATATAATGATAAGTAGAAAAGTACATATGTGTAAAGCTAGCTTGTGTGTCAGATGAGGGAGGTGCACCATGGTGATGGTATTCAAGTCTCTGCCTGCTATTTCTGAGGAGCCTGTGGTGAGCATAGATACCAAGATGCAAAGATATTAATGTGAACCACAGGAGGCAGGACCATCTTGCAGCTAGCTTGCTTTTTTTCTTTATGTCATGCCCCTCCTCCTTTCATTATCTCACACAGGTTCAGAGAACTGATCACTTTTCAACACATGATCATGAATGAGGCATGAGAAGCTCTAACTTTAGCTAATGGCACCATCATCACCTATGGGAAGTGTCTTACCCTCAGCAAAACTGAAAAGTTTCTGACAATGACTTCAACTGGAAGGACGTAAGTCACATATTCACACCTTCCTAAGTCCGAGTTTTGCAGGATTGGGTGGTGATGAGCTTTTGTCTAAGTGTGGGATGCACTCATTTGAAGTATAAGTTAATTAATGAATCATTATTGGAAACCATCACTGTTTATAGCAATTAATAAGTGACTATTTTATAGCAGATCATTAACATTTCAGGTAGTAGGGAGGTAATATCTGTGTAATGAGAAAACCTGATTCTAATTCATATCCTTTGTGATTTGTAAGTAAGTTTCAGTCAACTCAATTTGAAGGGAGGAAATCTAACTTCCAGGGCAAAGCTATCTTGGGGCTTAGGAAAATGTTCAGAGTAGCACAGCTTTATATAACCATGTCGTGAGTGATATCACAGGAATAGGCTAACAAGCCCTGGGAGGGATGAGTCAGAACACTGTGCACAGGCCCTGTGATGAGAAAGGGTTAGACAGGAAATATGTTACAGGGAAAATGTTACAGGTAATTTATCAACACTAATTCAATGAAAAAATAGTAAGAAAAATAACCATAAGAATGAACTGGTTCAAATTACATGATACCAACTTGACTTTAATATGAGACAAGAAAGAATTAATGTTGTGTTTTATAAAAGGGCTATATGAGGGGTTGCCTTGGTGGGCCCTGCCAAGGTATCCCCTTAAACAGTTAAGCCATATGACAGGCATAATATAAAAGAAGGTTTATTTGGGACCTGGAGTAAGGGGATAGGGTCAGAGAAGGGAGGGGGACAAAGAAGGACAAATAGTGGAGAGAGGAAGAAAGAAAGAAGGGAAGAATCTGGAAGGAGAAAGCCAGGAAAGGAAAGAGAGAGAGAGAGAGAGAGAGAGAGAGAGAGAGAGAGAGAGAGAGAGAGAGAGAGAGAGAGAGAGGCTGAACAGTCCTTTCTATAGTGAGCCAGGCTCATATCTGGCTGGCAGCAGTTCCTAGGTAGTTCTTGGGCAGAGTGAAGAGGAATGCTGACAGTTAAAATATTTAAAAATATGTGTTTATTGAAAATTAAACTGAACTTTGGTTTTTTTTCTGTGTTTTTTTTGTTTTTTTTTTCCATTCCATTTTTTATTAGGTATTTAGCTTATTTACATATCCAATGCTAAACCAAAAGTCCCCCATACCCCCCTCACTCCCCTACCCACCCACTCCCTCTTTTTGGCCCTGGCGTTCCCCTGTACTGGGGCATATAAAGTTTGCAAGTCCAATGGGCTTCTCTTTCAAGTGATGGCCTATTAGGCCATCTTTTGGTACATATGCAGCTAGAGACAAGAACTCCGGGGTACTGGTTAGT
This sequence comes from Mus caroli, assembly GCF_978045245.1. Taxonomy (NCBI): domain Eukaryota; kingdom Metazoa; phylum Chordata; class Mammalia; order Rodentia; family Muridae; genus Mus; species Mus caroli. The sequence goes on along the minus strand of NW_028227258.1, from coordinate 138,949,889 downwards.
TCATATTGTTGTTCCTCCTATAGGGCTGCAGTTCCCTTTAGTTTCTTGGGTGCTTTCTATAGCTCCTCCATTGGGGGCCCTGTGATCCATTCAATAGCTGACTGTGAGCATCCACTTCTGTGTTGCTAGGCCCTGGCATAGTCTCACAAGAGACAGCTATATCTGGGTCCTTTCAGCAAAATCTTGCTAGTGTGTGCAATGGTGCCAGCGTTTGGAAGCTGATCATGGGATGGATTTCTGGATATGGAAATCACTAGATGGTCCATCCTTTCATCACACTTCCAAATTTTGTCTCTGTAACTCCTTCCATGGGTGTTTTGTTCCCTATTCTAAGAAGGGGCAAAGGGTCCACACTTTGGTCTTTGTTCTCTTGAGTTTAAAGTGTTTAGCAAATTGTATCTTATATCTTCGGTATCCTAAGTTTCTGGGCAAATATCCACTTATCAGTGAGTACATATTGTGAGAGTTCCTTTGTGATTGGGTTACCTCACTCAGGATGATGCCCTCCAGGTCCATCCATTTGTCTAGGAATTTCATAAATTAATTCTTTTTAATAGCTGAGTAGTACTCCATTGTGTAAATGTACCACATTTTCAGTATCCATTCCTTTGTTGAAGGGCATCTGGGTTCTTTCCAGATTCTGGCTATTATAAATAAGGCTGCTATGAACATAGTGGAGCATGTGTCCTTCTTACCTGTTGGGACATCTTCTGTATAAATGCCTAGGAGAGGTATTGCTGGATCCTCCGGTAGTACTATGTCCAATTTTCTGAGGAACCGCCAGACTGATTTCCAGAGTGGTTGTACAAGCTTGCAATCCCACCAACAATGGAGAAGTGTTCCTCTTTCTCCACATCCTCACCAGTTTCTGCTGTAACCTGAAATTTTCATCTTAGCCATTCTGACTGGTGTGAGGTGGAATCTCAGGGTTGTTTTGATTTGCATTTCCCTGATGATTAAAGATGTTGAACATTTTTTCAGGTGCTACCCTGCCATTCGGTATTCCTCGGGTGAGAATTCTTTGTTCAGTTCTGAGCCCCATTTTTTAATGGGGTTATTTGATTTTATGGAGTCCACCTTCTTGTGTTCTTTATATATATTGGATATTAGTCCCTTATCCGATTTGGGATAGGTAAAGATCCTTTCCCAATCTGTTGGAGGTCTTTTTGTCTTATTGACTGTGTCTTTTGCCTTGCAGAACCTTTGCAATTTTATGAGGTCCCATTTATCGATTCTCTATCTTACAGCACAAGCCATTGCTGTTCTATTCAGGAATTTTTCCCCTATACCCATATCTTCGAGGCTTTTCCCTACTTTCTCCTCTATAAGTTTCAGTGTCTCTGGTTTTATGTGGAGTTTCTTAATCCACTTAGATTTGACCTTAGTACATGGAGATAGTAATGGAACAATTAGCAATCTTCTCCATGATAAGGGCCAGTTGTGCCAGCACCATTTGTTGAAAATGCTGTCTTTTTTCCACTGGATGATTTTAGCTCCACTGTCAATGGTCAAGTGACCATAGGTATGTGGGTTCATCTCTGGGTCTTCAATTATGTTCCATTGGTCTACATGTCTGTCACTATACCAGTACCATGCAGTTTTTATCACAATTGCTCTGTAGTACAGCTTTAGGTCAGGCATGGTGATTCAACCAGAGGTACTTTTATCCTTGAGAAGAGATTTTGCTATCCTAGGTTTTTTGTTATTCCAGATGAATCTGCCGATTGCCTTTTCGAATTCGTTGAAGAATTGAGTTGGAATTTTGATGGGGATTGCATTGAATCTGTAGATTGCTTTTGGCAAGATAGCCATTTTTACTATATTGATCTGCCAATCCATGAGCATGGGAGATCTTTCCATCTTCTGAGATCTTCTTTAATTTCTTTCTTCAGAGACATGAAGTTCTTGTCATACAGACCTTTTACTTCCTTAGTTACAGTCACGCCTAGGTATTTTATATTATTTGTGGCTATTGAGAAGGGTGTTGTTTCCCTAATTTCTTTCTCAGCCTGTTTGTCCTTTGTGTAGAGAGAGGCCATTGACTTGTTTGAGTTAATTTTATATCCAGCTATTTCACTGAAGCTGTTTATCAGGCTCAGGAGTTCTCTGGTGGAATTTTTAGGGTCAAGTATATATACTATCATATCATCTGCAAAAAGTGATATTTTGACTTCTTCTTTTCCAATTTGTATCCCCCTGATCTCCTTTTGTTGTCTAATTGCTCTGGCTAGGACTTCAAGTACAATGTTGAATAGGTAGGGAGAGAGTAGACAGCCTTGTCTAGTACCTGATTTTAGTGGGATTGCTTCAAGTTTCTCTCCATTTACTTTGATGCTGGCTACTGGTTTGCTGTAGATTGCTTTTATCATATTTAGGTATGGGCCTTGAATTCCTGATCTTTCCAAGACTTTTATCATGAATGGGTGTTGGATTTTATCAAATGCTTTCTCAGCATCTAACGAGATGATCATGTGGTTTTTGTCTTTGAGTTTGTTTATATGGATTACGTTGAAGGATTTCTGTATATTGAACCATCCCTGCATCCCTAGGATGAAACCTACTTGGTCAGGATGGATGATTGTTTTGATGTGTTCTTGGATTCCGTTAGCAAGAACTTTATTGAGGAATTTTGCATCAATATTCATAAGGGAAATTGGTCTGAAGTTCTCTATATTTGTGGGGTCTTTTTGTGGTTTAGGTATCAGAGTAATTGTGGCTTCATAGAATGAGTTGGGTAGAGTACCTTCCGTTTCTATTTTGTGGAATAGTTTGTGAAGAACTGGGATTAGATCTTCTTTGAAGGTCTGATAGAACTCTGCATTAAACCCATCTGGTCCTGGCCTTTTTTTGGTTGGGAGACTATTAATGTCTGCTTCTATTTCTTTGGGGAATTAGGGCTCTTTAGATCATTAACCTGATCTTGATTCAACTTTGGTACCTGGTATCTGTCTAGATACTTCTCCATTTCATCCAGGTTCTCCAGTTTTGTTGAGTATAGCCTTTTGTAGAAGGATCTGATGGTGTTTTGGATGTCTTCAGGATCTGTTGTTATGTCTCCTTTTTCATTTCTGATTTTGTTAATTAGAATGCTTTCCCTGTGCCCTCTAGTGAGTCTGGCTAAGGGTTTGTCTACCTTGTTGATTTTCTCAAAGAAACAGCTCCTCAACATGTGGATTCTTTGAATAGTTCTTCCTGTTTCAACTTGGTTGATTTCTCCCCTGAGTTTGATTATTTCCTGCTGTCTACTCCTCTTGAGTGAATTTGCTTCCCTTTGTTCTAGAGCTTTTAGCTGGGTTGTCAAGCTGCTAATGTGTGCTCTCTCTAGTTTCTTGTCGGAGGCCCTCAGAGCTATGAGTTTTCCTCTTAGAAATGCTTTCATTGTGTCCCATAAGTTTGGGTATGTTGTGGATTCATTTTCATTGAACTCTAAGAAGTCCTTAATTTCTTTCTTTATTCCTTTCTTGACCAAGGTATCATTTAGAAGAGTGTTGTTCAGTTTCCACGTGAATGTTGGCTTTCTATTATTTATTTTGTTATTGAAGATCAGCCTTAGTCCATGGTGATCTGATAGGATGCATTGGATAATTTCAATATTTTTATATCTGTTGAGGCCTGTTTTGTGACCTCTTATGTGGTCAATTTTGGAGAAGGTACCATGAGGTGCTGAGAAGAAGGTATATCCTTTTGGTTTAGGATAAACTGTTCTGTAGATATCTGTCAGATCCATTTGTTTCATAACTTCTGTTAGTTTCACTGTGTCCCTGTATAGTTTCTGTTTCCATGATCTGTCCATTGGTGAAAGTGGTGTGTTGAAGTCTCCCACTATTTTTGTGTGAGGTGCAATGTGTGCTTTGAGATTTACTAAAGTTTCTTTAATGAATGTGGCTGCCCTTGTATTTAGAGCATAGATATTCAGAATTGATAGTTCCTCTTGGAGGATTTTACCTTTGATGAGAATGAAGTGCCCCTCCTTGTCTTTTTTGATGACTTTGGGTTGGAAGTCAATCTTATCAGATATTAGTATGGCTACTCTGGCTTGTTTCTTCATACTATTTGCTTGGAAAATTGTTTTCCAGCCTTTCATTCTGAGGTAGTGTCTATCTTTTTCTCTGAGATGAGTTTCCTGTAAGCAGCAAAATATTGGGTCTGGTTTGTGTAGCCAGTTTCTTAGTCTATGTCTTTTTATTGGGGAGTTCAGACCATTGATATTAAGAGATATTAAGGAAAATTAATTGTTGGTTCCTGTTATTTTAGTTATTAAAGTTGGCATTCTGTTCTAGTGGCTGTCTTTTTTTAGGTTTGTTGAGGGATTACCTTCTTGTTTTTTTCTAGGGCGAGGTTCCTGTCCTTGTATTGGATTTTTTCTGTTATTATCCTTTGAAGGGTTGGATTTGTGGAAAGGTAATGTGTGAATTTGGTTTTGTCATGGAATACTTTGGTTTCTCCATCTATGGTAATTGAGAGTTTGGCTGGGTATAGTATCCTGGGCTGGAAATTGTGTTCTTTTAGTGTCTGTATAACATCTGTCCAGGATCTTCTGGCTTTCATAGTCTCTGGTGAAAAATCTGGTGTTATTCTGATAGGCTTGCCTTTATATGTAACTTGGCCTTTTTCTCTTACTGCTTTTAGCATTCTATCTTTATTTAGTGCATTTGTTGTCCTGATTATTATGTGTTGGGAGGATTTCTTTTCTGATCCAGTCTATTTCGAGTTCTGTAGGCTTCTTGTATGTTCATGGGCATCTCTTTCTTTAGATTTGGGAAGTTTTCTTCTATAATTTTGTTGAAGATATTTGCTGGTTCTTTGAGTTGAAAATCTTCATTCTCATCTACTCCTATTATCTGTAGGTTTGGTCCTCTCATTGTGTCCTGGATTTCCTGGTGTTTTGAGTTAGGATCTTTTTGCATTTTCCATTTTCCTTGATTGTTGTGCCAATGTTCTCTATGGAATCTTCTGCACCTGAGATTCTCTCTTCCATCTCTTGTATTCTGTTGCTGATGCTTGAATCTATGGTTCCAGATTTCTTTCCTAGGGTTTCTATCTCCAGTATTGCCTCACTTTTGGTTTTCTTTATTGTGTCTACTTCCCTTTTTAGGTCTAGTATAGTTTTGTTCATTTCTATCATCTGTTTGGATGTGTTTTCCTGTTTTTCTCTAAGGACTTCTACCTGTTTGGTTGTGTTTTCCTGTTTTTCTTTAAGGACTTGTAACTCTTTAGCAGTGTTCTCCTGTATTTCTTTAAGTGAGTTATTAAAGTCCTTCTTGATGTCCTCTACCATCATCATGAGATATGCTTTTAAATCCAGGTCTAGCTTTTCAGGTGTGTTGGGGTGCCCTGGACTGAGCGAAGTGGGAGTGCTTGGTTCTGAAGATGGTGAGTGGTCTTGGTTCCTGTTAGTAAGATTCTTATGTTTACCTTTTGCCATCTGGTAATCTCTGGAGTTAGTTGTTATAGTTGACTCTGTTTAGAGATTGTTCTTCTGGTGATTCTGTTACTGTCTATCAGCAGACCTGGGAGACAGGCTCTCTCCACTGAGTTTCAGTGGTCAGAGCACTCTCTCCTGGCAGCTCTCCTCTTACAGTAAGGTGCACAGATATCTTGTGTTTGGACCTCCTCCTGGCAGAAGAAGAAGGCCCAAAACAGGACCTTTCCCAGGTGCTCTGTTGCTTTGGAAGGTCACAGAAGCTGTCAGGTTCTGTGGTGCACACTCTCACCTGTGCAGACTAAGTTCCTATGTTCGGCAGAGTCCCAGAACCAAGATGGCGCCCGCTGGTCCTGAGGCAGAGGGCTTCTGAGCCAGGCAGACACCTGTCCTCTGGCTGGGAGGGTGGTCAGCTGTCTGAGGCCCGAAAAGGGTGCTGCCTCAGAGGCTCTGTGGCTCCTGCCTGTCCCAGAAGCTGTCTGCTTCTGTGGTGCACCCTCTCACCTGTTCAGACTAAGTTCCTAAGTTCGGAGGAGTCCTGGAACCAAGATGGTACTCGCTGCTCCTGAGGCAGAGTGCTCTAAACTGATCTTTGAAAGAAGTTACCTATGCTCTGCCTGGGTAGAGTCTAGTCATATTAAAATCAGATAGAACTTAACCATGTCAGGTTTTTAATATCAGAAATACTGACTACTTGGTGCTTCAATATGTTGAATTTATAAGTTATAATATAAATGACATATTATTTATCATAGCATGTGTCTTATAATAGATTATATAACAACTATAACACTATAGTAGGCAGATGACAACTACAGATTTGAGTCCTACTCTCTTATTCATGTAGTCCATCAATATGTAAATTTATTTAATGACATTGTAATTTGGAAACACTTGTGATAATAACATTATTTCTTTATGAAATTCTCTTTTCACCCATGTTTTCCCATGTTGAAGAGCTTCTACCTGGAAATAATGATTCCATACTTCTTTTCCTGTGCTTGATTATGGAAATCCAACTAGATATATTTTAAATAAGATTCAGCTTTTGACAGAATAATATAAATATGCTCAGGATTCAAATAAATGCTATATCAGGAATATAAAAAATTAAAACTGCATGAGGTAAACTGTTAGTAATTGTTAAAGCCAAAAAAGGAAGAATTTTATAATATTTAACATGAATTTTAAGAGAGCAGTAATAAAAATGTATCAATGTATGCTTGAAAGAAATTCAAATAGGATTAAGCCTGAGCAAAGAAGTAGAAAATGTAAATTAAGGAATAAATGGGGAAAAGGATAGGAGCTAAAAAAATAAAATGATCAGTGAAGAGGCTTTGTGGATGTTCACAATGAATGACTCAGGAGCTAGAACAAAGAGTTGGTAAATTCTACAATGATACATTATGAATGACTCAGTGTGCAGGGCATGTGGGTTGGGTAGGAGGCGCAGATTAAGGTACTGATAAATTACAACAGAGGATTGACATTTATACTATGAACATTTGAAAGGGGAAGTCAATATGAACAGAGATAGAAAGAGAAAAATAAATGGCTGAGAGTTTCTCAGTTTTGAATATGAACAAAAATATAGCTTCAGAAAGCTGAGAAAATTCCAAACAAAATAAGACCAAATCAATCCATGCTGAAACAAACATAATCAAATATCTGAAAATGAAATACAAAGGAAAAGTCTAAAAAGTAGTTATACAAAAACAGCAGTTTGCTTACAGAAGAAAACAATAAATATGGTCGTTAACATCTCATTTAAAACTGCTGATGCCAGGAAGAAGCAGGCAGTGATGTTTAAAGAACTGCTAATCTATTCTCCTTCCATTAAAGACACTTATTGTTATGGATTAATCTGTTAGGAAAAACCTGCTGTCAGGTACCAGTTACTTTGCTTGTAAGAAAACCTGTGTGTGAGGGGAAGTCACTTTAGGAAGAAAAACTTTATTTTGTATCACAGTTTGAAGGTACAGTCTTTCAGCATTGGTACAGTTTGGCAGCAGAGTATAAGGCAGCACATCTCACTCTTCTTACAAATCTCACCTTCTTTTTCTGTTCAGTCTAGAATCCCAGTTTCTGAAATGGTATTGCCCACAAAGGTTGTGTATTGCTACCTTAATTAACTAACTCTTGATAAACATCCACAGATTATATGCTCTTAGATAGTTTCAGTCTTCAAGATTAACCACAATGGAACAATGAAAGGAAAATCACATCCTTGGCAAGTTAATTTTGTTCCAACTAGATATACGATAATATGGAGCAGAAAGAAAATTTATAAACTGGAAATAAATTATGAAACAAAGAGATTTAGGACATGAAGTGGGTAAGAAGGGAAATATCCGTCAAAAAAATCGGGGTCACTGTAATAGGGTATCCTTTTTAACTTGAGAGTCTTAACATCATGTTTGATGGTTGAAGAATATTTGCAACACATTTTCATGTGGCTTCAGGTGTACTTAGAGGAAATATTTCAGACAATTACACCCCAAATATAGAAGAGGGGACCAGACGGGATGACTTACTCGGTCAAGTATTTTCTGGACAGGTATGAAAAGCTAAGTATAGCTCTCTAGGATCTGTGCAAAAGGCTGGGCGTGGTGATGAGCGACTGTAACCCAAGCATGAAGGAAGGAGAAACAGACGGATTATGAGTACTTCGACCTACCAGTTTGGCAGTAAGCAACAAGGTCAGTGCAAGGATCTGTATACCCATAGACTGAAGGTGCATAGCAACATGAAAAGTAACCTGCGATAACATGTCTCTGTAGTGTACTATTTCCAAAATATAAATTCACCTTAAACTGTTTTGTAAAGTAAATTTGCAACTTGAAAAACACTCTCCTAAATATCTCCATGATATTTATCTTGGATAATTTGCCACAGTTTTAAGGAAAAACACCAGTTTTACAAAAGGTTATTAGAAAAAGCCGAAAAATCATGAACTGTGTTCCAATTCATTTATGAAGTCAACACTTCTCAGCTATTCAGATAGCAAAGCTGACAAATCTAATAAAAAAGAAAGACCACTAATTAATATTTCACATCAGAGAAACTGAACAATTCTTAACAAAAACCAGCAAATAGAGTTTAATGATGTAAACATTTTGAATGAACTTCTAGTGCATTATGCTGGTTGCAAAAAGGTCTCATTGCCATTTTATAATGTTTTCGGAAAGTGAATCATGAAACTCAGGCTGGTCTCAAAGTTACTTGATAGTCAAGGGTAACCTTAAATTTAGTTCCTTCTGCCTCTACTCGTTAAATCCTGGAAAGAAGGATAGAGCTATCATTTCTGCTATTTATTGTTCTGGGAATCAGGCCTAGGGGTTGATACTTCCTATACTAGCACTCTAGCAATTGAGCCATATGCCCATTTGCATATTAGATAATATTCTTGAAATGTTGACATTCTAGAGATTGGAGACTATGTCAGAGAAGTTAGAGCCGAGTAAGTGGAGGATATGAGGAAAGAGTTTCACTGTGGAGAACTCTGTGGTATTCTGTGGTGATGGAACTATCTTCAGTCTTATGTCCACGATAATATTCTGGCTATGTTTTGGTATTATTTGGAAGACATTTCCATTGAGGGAAATGATTCTTCAAATGTTTTGTTTTTATACTTTTGCAAAATGAGAAAACTGCAGCAATCTTCCTATTTTCATAGTCTTTCCAGTGATGCATATTATCCAGTGTTAATTTGCTGCCATATGGCAAATATTTGGAAATTCTCTATCAGACAAACAGAAAAAAATACCTCTAATGACATGTTACAGTTGATTGGGAAAATTTGCTAGAGACAATATTTAACCATAATCTACCTCTTGGTTACTTAATATTGTCATCTGATCCCAAGTATATAGAATTATCATCTGGTCCTAATTAAACAAAATGAATTATAGCCAGCCAAGAGAGGGAAGGCATTTCCAGTGTTGGCAGGTTCTCACAAAATATTAAGCTGGAAATTGAACCTGAAGCCAAGTTCCATATATTACAATTTTGTGGTCAAATTATCTGTCCAGCAAATTAATTCTTGATGTCAGTTTTGGTTCTAAATTAATTTCTAAGGATTTTCTTTGCTTTGGTTAAGATCTGCTGGGAGTTGGTATGGACTTGTCATATAGAGGAAGCTGTCTTGCGTTTCAGCCAATTGGAAAATGAAGAAGCACAGTAACGAAATGTTAAGTTCAGTAAGGGGCTGAGAGTTGGGTTAGTCAAGTTGGTCTTACTTGCTATGCAAACACAGTACATGTGATTGATGCCCAGAACCCACAAGAGTGGGTATGGTGGTCCATCTTGACCAAGTCCGATTTCAATGAACCTAAAAGTATCTTAAGAACTTTCTGGAAGTTTTGTTCTATTTCATGAGGAGATCTGGTTCAAGTCAACATTACTAGTAACCAATATGAGGAAGCTTGATCTTCAATTCCCTCTTCTCTAAGTCCTTCTAAGTCCTCCCCTGCCATGAACTGTCTTTTCCCCCTATAGTACAAAGGTAAAATTGTATTTTATTATGGAACTTTCCAGAACATACACTGAAAAAAATTTCCTATTGTGATGAATTATAATTGTCTATATTCTCCCAAATTTTATAGCCAACAAGGAACCAATAGCTGTGTGGTCCCTGGTGCTTTGTTAGCAAATGACCTTTCATTGAATGATTAACTTCACAAGGATACTGGGCAGCAATAGACTAAGATTCTTTCTATATACTCATTATCCTTTCTTTTCTGTTTATTCCTAATGTATGTAAAGTATGGGGTTAATATTTCTGATTTAATGGCTAAATTAGTTACTGATTTTACTTATATTTTAAAATTAAAAATATAAGACTAATACTATAGACTTAGTATATAAGACTAAGACTATAATTCCTGTATTAATGGAATAATAATGTCTCTAAACCTGAAATAGCCTCCCAATGCCTCCTTTTCCCTGGAAATTATTTGTTTCTCTAGAATTCTGTATATAACAATGATGGTATTATTTACTTCATATGGATCCTTTTACACAATTTAAAATATTTAGTTAGATGTAGATGGAGGATAGTAAAAAAAAAGCATAAAACAAATAACCTCATATACAATTATGCTCATGAGCATTTTCTAGTGGATGCTAATCTCTCTACTCAGAACCACTCTCCCTTCTCTCTTTGCATTTACTACAGTGCTCTTCTCCATAGCTCTATTGTTCAAAGTTGTCTGGATTCTCGATGCTGTAGCAATGGGTTCTCAGTAATGTAAATTACATTATGCCCATTTTCCTTACTGACTAGCTTCTTCTACAATTTCCCTCAGTGTTACAAAATGTTCTGCAAGTTGTAGTGTGCCTTCTTCAGTGTTATAAATAACAGACAAGAAGAGCATAGTCTTCTAAGGAGACAAATGTCTCTTCAGAGCATCCATGCACTAAAAAGCTGCTGAGACAAGTCTAAACCACAACTGAATTTTTTCTCACACAATGGTTCTAACAAACTTATAGCATAGATATGTTTTCAAAACAGTAAGCAAATGCACAGCATTCACTGGTGCTCTGAGAAAAGTGTCACAATGAGATGTGCTTCTTTTTATTGTCATTTGAATTGATAGCTCTCTTTCTTCTGGGAGATATTAAAGTGACTTTTTCTATAATTTCAATTATGCTATTAAGTAAGAAAAGTAAAATGATGTATTTCTATGCTAATATTCTGAATATAAACATTCTTTCATATATTACAGCAGCCTGATCAATTATTAAAAATCATGTTATTAATTTTAAGGGTCACAAGTCTTTCAATAACCTTACGGGGAACCAGAAATGTTCGTTTCCTAGAAGACTGGTCCACTGTGATTCCTTCATGGGTTGAGGATTCCTGGGAGACACAGAGCATACAATAGTGAATGAATGAGTGTGTGTGTGTGTGTGTGTGTGTGTGTATAGTTTTAACTATAGGACATTAGAATGACAGTTTATACTGTTATACAACAAAAATAAGACATCAAAAGTAGAATATGTATAATAAAATTTCACCCGATGAGCTTGAAAAATGGAATATTCTTTGAAAATGTACAAGGATATGTATCAAATTTTTGTTCTGTGGGAAGTTAAAGTGTGGCTGATATTTCACTTCAAGCTTTTCCTGCATAATTGTCCTGATAATTCAAATCAAATGCATTCATATGATTAATAAATATTTTATCCATCTATTTTGTGATCTGTTTAACTTTAAAAAATGATAGTAAAATGGAAATATTATTCTCCAAGTGTTTCTTTTGTCATGGATCAGACCCCAATGTGAGGACTGAAAGTACCCATTACTAGTATACTAACTTATTTAAAGTTATTTAATTATTTAAATGAGCTTTTAAGTTAATGCCTTGTTCCAAGATGACAAATGTGGGAAGTGAATTTATTTCCCAAGAATAGGCAATCACACTATGGTATATGACCAGGTAGAGTTATAGTTCTGATTCATAGAAGTTGCTTTTTCCTAATGTAAATTTGGTGTTGAGAAAGGGGAATGAAAAATGGGTATGTATTTTTAGCCATCAGGTCAGGAAGAACCAGAACTCTGTTTCCTAGCAGACTGGCCCATGTGATTCATTAATGGATACAGGCTTGGGATACACATGTCATATTATAGTAGATGGATGGAAGGATGGGTGTGTGGGTGAAAATGTTCAACATTAGGGTGACAGGTCATATTCTAAATAGGAGGTTGAGAAGACCTGTCGATTCACTTTGCTTTGTGAAAGGGTTAACTCTTGAATTCATTAAATGTATTCAGAGCAAAATAAGCTGTTTACTTTAATCTGTGTGTGTAGGTAGAAGAATAAGACCAAGAAAGAAAAAAATACATCACAAAAGATGTATAGATGCATCATATATTTTTACTATAATAATTAAATTAATTAATTAATTAATTAACTTTATATCCTGACCGGTTTCCACTTCCTCCTTACCTCATGGGCCTTCCCCTCCTGCTCCTCTCCCCTGTCCATTACTCCTCCCCTTCTCTACAGAAATGGGGAGGCCTCCCATGGACATCAATCAGTCTTGACACATCAAGTTGCAGTAAGACTAAATGCATCTTCTCCTATTGAGGCTAGAATAGGCATTCCAATAGGGATAAAAAAAAGAGTCCCAAAGGCAGGCAGCTGAGTCAGAGACCACTGTTAAATATGTGCAAAGGGTCTATGTCAGTCCCGTGCCAACCCTAGTTGTTGGTTCAGTCTTTGTGAGTACCTATGCACCTAAGTTTGTTGATTCTGTAGGTTTTTGGTTTTTTTTGTTTGTTTGGTTTTTTTTTTTGGTATCCTTGGCCCATCTGGCTCCTACAATTTTTCTTCCTTATCTTCCACATGATTCCCCAAGCTCTGCACAATGTTTGGCTGTGACTTTAACCTCTCTGATGACAGTTATGTTAGGCTTTTGTCTGCAAGTATAGGAGAATATCATTAACAGTGAAGGGGTGGGGTCTCCCTCCCATGGTATGGATCTCAAGATGATTAGATATTGGTTGGCCATGCCTTCAAATGCTGCTCTATCTCTTTCCTTGCAAATATTGTAGGCAAGATAAATCTAGGCCAAAGGTTTTGTGGTTGGATTGATGTCCCAATCTCTCCATTGGAAGTCTTGCCTAGTTACAGGAGATGGCTTGTTCAGCGTCCATATCCTTCCTTTCTAGGAGTCACTCTCATAGACTCCTGGGAGTTTCAATTGCCCTAGATTTTTCATACAATTTTGATCCTGTCCCACAATTCCTCCTAGATCCTCCAAACTATATGGGTCTTTTTGACCCGTCCAGCAGGTCCAGTTATTTGAGGGTCTCGAGGGGACCTACTCCTAAGAACCAAATTGGGGCGGTAGAGAGACACGAGAACCTTGTGCAAATGACACTGAAACATTCTGAGTAGCATCAAGGTTCCAACTGTATTAGCCAGGCCCAAGGTTTAAATGCACAAACAAAAGGGGAAGTGCCTTTCAGCAGGAAGGATGGGGCAGTAGAATTGCACAAGCAAAAGGGGAGGTAGAGGTACTTATCAGTGGGAGGGGTGGGGCAATAGAATTGCACATTCTTTAGGCAGTTACATGGGGAAGCAGGAACTTTGCGGTATCAGGGTACATCTTGAGGTCAGGACATCTGGTGCTGACTTAGGGCTGGAACAATCTGTGGTTGTTCTCTGAGCAGTGCGTCAGTGGCCCACTTTTGACCCCCTTTTTTTCTCGGGGGGGGGGAGGCCCAATTCAGAGATCAGGACAATTGTGTTGTCTTAATGGCTTCCAACATCTTTTGTTTTTGTTTTGTTTGTTTTTGTTTTTGTTTTGCTTGCTTGTGTTTTATTTTTGAGTCTTGGTTTGTTGATCGAACCACAAAAGAACAAGTTTTTGTTGTTGTTGTTGTTGTTCAGTAAGAATTATAGCTGTTGGTTGTGCTTTTGTTTGCTTGTTTTATGTTTTTCACTGTCCTTTCCCTACAAAATTAATGCAAAGTTGAAAATCGTGTTTACAAATTCATTGGTAAAACTGTATAAATGAACATACAAACGTTTAATTAAAATTATTTTTAAAACCACATTTTATATTAAAATATAGAAAGTAAAGTTGTTTAACAAAAAAATTGATCCACATTAAAAATGTATAAGTTAATTTTCTTTAATCACTGTGAATTCAAACTTGTAAATGTTTTGTTTGTTTGTTTACATGTTTTGGTTTTGGTTCTGGTTTTGGTTTTGATTTTGGTTTTGGTTTTGGTTTTGGTTTTGGTTTTGGTTTTGGTTTTGGTTTTTCCAAACAGAGTTTCTCTGTATAGCCCTGGCTGTCCTGGAACTCACTTTGTAGACCAGGCTGGCCTCGAAACTCAGAAGGCTAACTGCCTCTACAAGTGCTGGGATTAAAGGCACACGCCACCACTGCCCAGCCCAAACTTGTAATTTTTAATTCTTTTAGGATAGAGAAATTTTAAGCACCATAAAAATAATGTCCTTTCATTTTAGAGTTTTAATTTTTTTCATTGGGCTACAACATATGGCACTAAAAGTTAAGGCAAAGTAAAAATATTAGTATATTTCATTATTGAAATTGCCCTAATATATCTTTATATCATATAATTTAAGTTGTTTAATTTAATTGTACTTTTAAAACACTTTCTCCTATTTCTGTGCCTTACATGCTCATTTATTTATATTTATATTTATATAATATTTTGTAAATAATTCTGGTTTTGTATATATGTATGTATGTATATATATGTATATATATATAATTTGTATTGCTTTTGTCATTAATCTAAAGAAACTGATAATTTAGAAGTATAAAATTTCACAAAAATCAGTAACAGTAATCCAATTTTAATTCTTATTCCTTTTTCTCTGTTCAATTTTTATATTCTAATTTTTCAAAGTCCTAGATATTACTGTAGATAACACATATTATACTTATAATTGATTACACTGATTTAGCTATAAAATTGTAACTATTTATATTATTTATTTATTTATTTATTAGTGACCATTGTTAAGACTCCTATTATATTACTCATATGATTTTCAAGATATTTCCATAGTTTTCTTGGAAATTGTTGTTGAGCTTTTAACAGCAAGATCCCTGACTACTCCATAATAGGAAAAAAAATTTATAAAGTTTTCAAATGAGATATATTTACTTTGCATGTTCCAGTGTTTGTACAGCTGTATGTGGGTGAGTGGTTGTGGTGTATATCATGGCACAAGTATAATGACAAGAGGACAACTTTCAGGAGAGCATGTGGTGGGTCCTGGGGATTGAATTCATTCCACTGACTTGGCAGCAGTAACTTTTATTATTCATTAAGTAACCTCATAGGTCCTCTCTCCTGCTAAGCTCCTTCATTTAATAAAGGTCTCATGCGTCTGTGATGATCTCAAACACCTGGCTCCATCTCACAAGTAAATATTTTCTGGAAACCACTGGCAGGATGTTCCCTATAGTGAATACTGAGGTGGCCAACAATGTACATCCCTTTGGTGCTTTGTCTGGGTCTGTATTCTCTACTGAATGAAGACAATCTTCTTCTAATACAAGTAGCATTGAACTATTTTAACTTTTTAATTGAATAGAATGTCATTACCATTTTGCTGATGCTAATATGGTAAAATACCTTAATTGATTTCAAAATGTAAAAATTACATTTTATAAATTTAGTAAATTTTACCTTGCAAAATACTATCATAGATTTTTAAATATGAAAGTCTGTATGCTTATTTTATTAATTAATTTGGTAACAGCCTTTTATATATTTTCATTCATTACATTTTATTTTATAAAATGAATTGTGCACGATAAACACAAGTAACAAAACATTATGAAAACATACATGCTAATATCACAACTATAATGTAATATTACAAAACACTCATTGTAGCCTCCTACAAGCCTGAAGCAGGCTGAGCCAGACCTTGACTTTGCTTGCCACTAAGGAGATTACTTAGGGAGGAGCTGGCCTCTCTGGATCACTCTATTGTTCTGCCACTGCCCCTGCTGCTATCTGCTGGGAGTCATCCTAGCTGTTCCAGAGTCTACATCTGATCCTACACATGGTCACCCGCAGCTGGGCTCCAAAGATGATTTGGCAGGAATGGGCCTCGCCTCTCCTTTATAAAGCTTGTCCGCCATTAAAAATTTGAACCTTGAGCAGACTAGCTTGTCTTGGTTCCATTATTTCTCTACCCGCCTAGATTCCCTCTTCTCTTCCAGTTCCAAGATGCATTCCAGGCTTGAACCTGGACATGAGAGCCACAGGCTGGCCCCAACAACTCATCAGCAGAATTGTGTTGTTTTTTTTTTTTTTTTTTTGGTTTTTTTGAGACAGGGTTTCTCTGTATAGCCCTGGCTGTCCTGGAACTCATTTTGTAGACCAGGCTGGCCTCGAACTCAGAAATCCACCTGCCTCTGCCTCCCAAGTGCTGGGATTAAAGGCGTGCACCACCACGCCCAGCAGAATTGTGCTTTTAAAACAACATTTTTGCCTAATTATTATTTTGCTCTTGAGTTAATTACAAGAATATAATCATCATTTGATTTTTGTTACTAACGTTTCTTAAACACATTGAGTGGGGACCAGGCATGTGCTTGTCATATCATCCTGTAAGAACAGAATGAGCAGACAGCAAAGTGTACAAATGGGAGGTAGGCTGTTGTCCTTTTTGTATTATCCTTAAACATGATGAAACAATTTAAACAAGATTGTGGTATAAGATGGGAAGCTATCCAAGAGCGCTACAACTAGGTGAAGCTTGAGCCTCCTGAAAGCTTATAGGCTCAACATAAAGCAGTGCCAGCCAGAGCTCTATATCCTACCCAACTCCTACAAACACCACACACACACACACACACACACACTGAGTCTTTATACAGCCTGCTTCCTGACATGCAAATTTCTAGGGTGCCAACACTTGCCAGTTAATTTCAGCTGGACCCTGATTTGACTATAAATGTGGATATTCAAATAAGATAGAGAACATGATAAACCAAGAAGGAGTGCTCCAATCTGGTGTGCCAGGGAGTTAGCAGGTAGAGGAATGAGTGCTTGGAGGATGGGGAGCAAGAACTACTGAGGTCCTCAAATTGCTCAGGTATGCAGTTCTGTTTTTGTAGACACTTGCTGAAGTATCTTAACAGGTCTCATGATCCCTGCATCTTTCAACAGGGTTTCTTTTTTCGTCTCTTCCTTCTCTCTCTCTCTCTCTCTCTCTCTCTCTCTCTCTCTCTCTCTCTCTCTCTCTCCCTCTCTCTCTCTCTCTCTCTCTCTTTCTCTCTGGGTCTGTCTCTCTTCTCTGTCTCATTACAGCATTAACATTTATCTGCCCTTTGCTTTGGGCCTTAAGTTTGTCATTCAAAGACTTGTAAGAAAGTTCTGTATCAGGCTCCTGAACTCTCTAGCAACCCTGCTTTTTCCTTCCCTCCCTCCCTCCCTCCCTCCCTCCCTCCCTCCCTCCCTCCCTCCCTCCCTCCCTCCCTCCTTCCCTCCCTCCCCCCTCCCTCCTTCCCACACCCTGTCAAAAATTCCTTCTACTCACCTACCGTCTAATATTTCAGAATATGTTTTGGAGCTGCCCAATTACTTTATAATCTTTCACTAGGTTCAATTTACTAAATACATTATATGTCCCCACATTACTTTCACCCTCTTGATGAGGTTTGTATACTATTATGTTATCTTCTATCCCTTAAGTAAGTTAAAAATTAAAAAATGGCACCAAAACTCCATTAGATCACCAGGAAGCCTATGGCACTCATGCTATTTGGGTAGAGAAGCTTCTACTAAAAGACTAATATCTCAAGAGAAAAAAGAATGGAGAAAAGGTATTGGCAGTCTCCTTCTGTGTACATCCATCAGCAAAGGCTTCTAGAACCATACACAGTGGCATGGGGTATGCATGCTGGTTTTGAAAACAGAATTGCGCTACATATTGCAAAATCTTTGTTTTGTAAGTTTCTTACATATTTTCCTTTGAATTTGTCATTCGAGATAACAAATTTAGAACATGGATATTAGTAGCTTTCACAATAATTTCTCATAGCAGTCATTAAAGGAATTGGTGTATATTATATTAATATATGCATGCTTATCATGAGAATGTTGCCACTAACTTACACTTGTTCTCAATTACTGAATCACCCATTATGAAGGCTTGTTATTTACAGAATTTGCTTTGATCAGTCGTTATTTAAATATTTGGTACATGATCAATATTATTTTAACAATATTAACTGTGATAAATGAAAATGTAGGTGTGAGAAATTCTGGTTCCAAAAATGATGGATTCTGATTAGTTACTGAGATGTTGTTTTCTTAAAACTTAAACTTGAACAAAAGACATTAGACAAGGATGGTTTTATAAAATGGCTCAGTGCTTGTTTCTAAGGCTGAAACCTGAGTTCTGTCCTCAGGATCCACTTTGTGGAAGGAAAGACTCAACTTTTCAAGTTGTCTTTTGATCTCCGCCTCTTTGCTGCCCCATGGACATAGGGACCTACATGGATACACATAGAAACACACACACATACACACAGAGCACACACACACACTGTAACAAAATAAGTTTAAACAGAAGCAAAGAAGCACTGGGATAGTGAAGAATCACTCCAAAACAAGAGTGGGACCTCACTGAAAGAGAGAGAAGAGAGAGAGAGAGAGACAGAGACAGAGACAGAAAGACAGAGAGACAGAGAGACACAGAGAGAGACACAGAGACAAAGAGAGAGAGAGAGAAAGGTAGTTATTAGCAAAGAAATGGAGAGGAAGAAACTCATTCTGACATTACTGACCATGCTATTGACTCATGACAAATAAGGGTTACACATGATTTATTTTCTCTCACCAATGCTTTCCATTTACTAATTTTGATTTTTCCCCTAAGACATAACATGATTACATCAGAAAGAATGCATTAGGGGTTTGGCAGTTATTATTTACATGAACAAATCTCAGCTATCATCACTCATTTAGTTTGCTACCTACTGTGAGTGCTGTGAATAAAAAGGACAAAGAAATGAAATCTGAAAGGAATCATCTGTTGCCTGTTTGTTAGCCCATGAAAACACAGGACATAGGTTCCTACTCTTATTTTCCAATCCATGAAGCTCTAAGCATAGAAAGCAGGTCTGTTTCTGAGGAGTTGAGATTAGCCTAAACAAGACATGATATCTGGCAAATATCCACTAATCAGTGAGAACATACCGTCTCTGCGTGTGTGTGTGTGTGTGTGTGTGTGTTGTGACTGGCTTACCTCACTCACAATGATATTTTCAAATATCAACCACTTGCCTAAGAATTTCATGAAGTCATTGTTATTACTAGCTGAGCAGTACTCCATTGGGTAAATGTACCACCTTTTCTTATCCATTCCTCTGTTGAGGGACATCTGGATTGTTTCCAGATTCTGGCTATTATAAATAAGGCTGCTATGAACATAGTGGAGCATGTGTCCTTGTTGTATGTTGGAGCAACTTTTGGGTATATGTCCAGGAGTGGTATAGTTGGGTCCTCAAGTAGTATAATGTCCAGTGTGCTGAGGAATGGCCAGACTAATTTCCAGAGTAGTTGTACCAGCTTGCAATTCCCACCAGCAATGGAAGAGCGTTCCTCTTTCTCCACATCATCACTCTCATCTGCTGTCATCTGAATTTTTGATTTTGACCATTCTAACTGGTGGAAGGTGGAATCTCAGGGTCATTTTGATTTTCATTTCCCTGATGACTAAGGATGTTGAACATTTCTTTAAGTGCTTCTCAGCCATTTGAGATTCCTTGGTTGAGAAGTTTCTAGTTAGCGCTGTACCCACTTTTTAACAAGGTTGTTTGGTTTTCTAGAGTCTAACTTCTTTAGTTCTTTGTATATTTTGGATGTTAGTGCTCTATCAAATGTAGATATTAGTCAAAAAAACAAAACAACAACTACAAAACAAAGCTCAGAATGCCCAAGGTACAACTCACAAACCATATGAAACCCAAGTATAAAGAACACACCATCGGATTGAACTTGGGGTCCCCAATGGAGAAGTTAGGGCAAGGACTGAAGGAGCTAAAACCTCATAGGAAGAACAAACTATCAACCAACCAGACTCCCTCAAAACTTCCAGGACTAAACCACCAACCAAAGATTGCACATTGGGGTAGGGGATGAACCCATGGCTCTAGCTGGATATGTAGCAGAGGATTGCCTTATCAGGCATCATTGGGAGGGGAGCCTTTTGGTCCTGTGGAGGCTCGATATCCAGGGTAGGAAAATGCTAGGGCAATGAGGCATGAGTGGGTGGGCGGGTTGGGGAGCACCCTCAAAGAGTCAGGGGGAGAGAGAGGGAATAGGGGTTTTGTGGAGGAGAAACTGGAAAGGGGGAAATAACATTTGAAAAGTCAATAAATAAAATAATCAATAAAAGATGAAAAAATGTGATGTGTGATCACCAGGAACATTTTTTTAATTTATATATAGTTATTTATAATTATGCATCTATATTTTTGCCTGTGTGGGGATCATGCACATGTGTGTAGTTTCATGTAGGATCCAGAAGAAGGCTAATGATTTATGGGAGCTTGAGTTATAGGTAGTTATGAGCTGTGGGTCATTGGTTCTTGGGACAAAACATTCATCTTTTGTAAGAACAGCAAAGACTTAAGTGCTGAGGCATCTCTCTGCATGCCCCCTGCCCCTTCAAGACTTTTTTATGCTGAACTGAAACAATTACCCCCTCTTCATCATTGCTGGATTTCAAGGGAAGCCATAGGCTTCCTGGTCCTCTAGTCTAAATCTGTCCCTGAGTTTTCTTTATTGCCTAAAAGCGTAATTTCTTTACTCGTTAGTTCCACTTTGTGCCAGCTTTGGCAGGTGTTTAAGTGTATTTGCCAGCCACCGTGGAAGTCCCCACCTTTCCCTCTTGATGAACAGAAATGTCTTAAACCTCCAGCTTAATTTTCTGCTTTTCATTCTTTCTCTCAGCCCCACAGTTAGCTATTCACACTAACCTTTCAGTTTTTCTCCTTTTAGTCCTTGCTTTCAGTCTCCTAGTCAACAACTCACAGGCATTGGTTTTAAGATAACATTTTAAAAGAGAATCTGCAAAAGTGGGTCCTAGGTACTGAGGAAGACACAGGCCTAGACTTCCTATTTGTCTGTAACTCCTTTTCTGAGTTTTAAATATGTCTTAAATAAATATCCATATTCTGAAAATGAACCAGGCTTAGTTTCTCATACAAAATCATGACACAAGAACATCTTAAAGGTTAAGTCATGTAAATGACAGAAGTGAGAATATTATAAAAAATGACACATTTTTCTACTCTTAAGATCCTTAATCAAAATCTTTTAACCTTTATTTTCCTCCCCTCAGAGCTTAATTATCAAAGTTTGATTAGTGAAGAAAGAGGCCATGAATTTGAAGAAGAGGGAGGAGGGGTATGCAGGAGGGTTTGGAGAGACGAAAGGGAGGATCGAAATGTGATAATACTATAATCTGAAAAATTAAGTGCAAAAATTTCTGAAATAAAAAAAGTTTAAATTTTTTGATGTACGTAAAAATAAGTTGATGTTATTTTTTCAGTATTAGATTTAAAAATTGATTAATGAAGCTTATAGGACAATGAGGAAAACCTTCTCGTCATTAAATATTGTGTATATATGTCTGTGACAAAAGCATATGCACAATAAAAAATGATATTAACAGAGATAGGAATTATCTAGACAATAGCAGGGCATACTTCTGGGGCTAGACAAAGAAAGAATGAATATTGTGACCAAAGCATTAAATAAAAGGACTCTATTTTCATTGGAGTTTAGATTGTAATCACTCCAAAACATTCTGTAAAAATATCATTTTTGTCATCAGTCAAGGACTAATTGTTGTGTGCCTGGTGAACAGAGCAAGAAGAAAATGGCAAAGTGTCACAAATCTCCCCCAACATGAAGGAGCAACTATATTATGTCATAGCCCTTTTATTTTTGCGGAACTGTTTTAGCTTCTATAATTATGTGATAATTTGAAGCCTTTGTTTATCCTTTCATGTCAACATATTCTAAAGGAGGAACAGGTTCAGAACAGATCCACATTTCCCTTCCGTGGATGAAGTGACAACTTAACATCTAGTAATAGCCTCACAGTGGTGCTCTCTTCCTAGTGACTCTGTTCTGTTGCTGGCTAAGTGTAAAGGAATATACAATCACCTCCCCCTGCCCCTTAATCCTATGAGTGTCTATCATTTTATTCCTTTCGTGGGTCTGTTACAGAATAAAAATAATTAAATTAAATTCGTGTCTCGTAAGTTTCCATTGATATGGCTTAGGTGCCTTCCTAAAGGCACCTAATTCTATATCTCAGAATGCTTTCCTCTGTTTTTTAGCCTAAACCTTCTATTACTATTTTATATTTTATATTTAACTCCATAATTTAGTTTCAAGTAACTTTGTGTGGACTTGATAGTACAATTGTTTCCCCCCTTTTCATGGAGAAGCATACTAATGTTCCGGTAGTGTCTGTCCTCGATTGCATTTCACCCACATCGTTGTCCTGTCAGCTGTGCTCTGAGTTCCTGTACTGCTGTGAGAATCATTAGGCAATATCTGCCAGTGTCAGAAAGCTCCAGTATTACCATTGAATAGCAGGTCTTAAATTGAGTGCACTAATTCTGTCCACTTTAGCCTTCATATTGACAATTGAATTAGCTTCATTGCTTTCCATATGAAATTTAGAGTAATCCTTTCCATATTTAAAAGTATCTTCGCTCAGATATTGACGGTGAATACAAAGACCTGTAAAGCAATGCAGAGAAAACTGACATAACTCCATAGAGCCTTTGCAGCCTGGAGCACAATGGACCATCAATTTTGCTGAGATTTATTTCTGAAAGTATTTTTAGTTTTCAGCAAATATGCTCTGTGCAAATTTATCTAGACACACACTTTCATTTCTTTGTCAGAAATGATACCTGGCTTGCATTTTAAGTTCAATATTAATGATGTAATTGTTGGTAAAAATAATTTATTTAAAAACATGTCTCATATAATACAAAAATAGCTTTAGAAACTTATTTTGTAGATTTCTTGAAAGTCCTAAATAGTCAATTGTGTCATTTGCAAGTAACAATTTTAAAAAAGCATTTTTGATGTTATATCATTTTCCCATTCCTTTTCCTCCTTTCAAACCTTCTGATATATACACCATGACCTCTTTCAAATTTATGATGTCTGCTTGTCATTCTTTTTACATGCACATGCATGTATGTATAGACATTTTTTTTTCATTTTTTTTCTGAAAAGCATATTGTTTATTGTCAGACTACAATAAAACTTTAGACTTTATTCTGGATAATAATGGAAAGAGGGGACTCTACATTAAATTTTAGGATCCAAGGCTTGAGAGTTAAGCTTTATGAGTTTGAGTTCACCCAGAATTCACATCAAAACATAACCCCCACTGCTCTAACCTTCATAGCCCAACCTTCTGTTTAGTAATCACTGGGTTCAGCTTCCTACTTACATACAGATCCTTCAGGATCCAATGTTGTATTCCTCATTTGTGTGTGAGATCACACTGGAATGAGGTCTGCCTTTCTGACTTTATATACTTATAAAGTATATGACTTATATACTTTATATACTTGCCTATTTCAGGAATCTATAAGAAGACTTAAACCTTTCCTCAGCTCTCTCTTCTTCATTCCCCTTTAACAGGAGTTCTCAGCAGAATCATACATCAAATACTTTTCCTTTTACTCTTCTCTAATATATTACATCCTCACCTTAGTTTCTCCATCTTTAACTACTGCCAGTCCTCAACCACCTCTCTGTAGGCTTAGATTTTTTTCAAAACCTATTTTAATTATGGTTCTTTAATGTCTCTTCTAGACCAACATCTACCAAAGTTAGAGGAAAAGGAATGTTAATAGGAAATGAGGGTTTTGGACCTGTTTAGAAATAGTTCTTTGGGGACAGTTCCAATCTTCATTGTGGGTAGTCCAGTCCACTAGTAAAACACCAAACATGAATTAGTAGCAGCAGCTCTATCCAGAAGAAACTTAGAGACTCCACCAATTGGTACAAGTCTGCTGAAGCTGCAGGAAGCAGCTAGAATACCACAGAAGTTCTTTGGTGCATTTCTCTTTACAAAGTCATAGCAAGTGAAGATCACTGAAAACAGCAAGGTGAACCAATGCAAGAGAATGAACAGAAAAGATCACCATCATTGAGGCTAATCCATAGCAGCAAAGAGTAATAAGGCAAACCAATGCAAGAGCATCATCCACTATCTGCTGGGTTACACGTATACTCTTCCTAAACTTTATGTGTTCTCTCAAGCATCCACACCAACAAAACATCACATGTACCTTTCACCAGACAGCTTCCATAAAAACACCGCATGTCTGTTCTCAACAAACCATCCTCTTATGCGTCTGATTCAGTAAAATATCCTTATAAGAAACTTTCCAGAAAATTATTACATGACTCAACTGAGTCTCCAGTGTAACCAGAAATTCCCACTTCACCCTCCTCTTCCTCCCAATCTACTCCTCCATTTCCCTTCAGAGATGAGGTGGCCCCCTAGAAATATGAACTGAACATGACATAACAAGTTGAAATAAAACTGGCAACAACATAACATATCACAGCTACACCAGGCAACCCAGTATGAAGGATAAGGTCAAAAAGAGGAGGCAAAAGAGTCATAGAAACCCCTACTCCAACTGTTAAGAGTTCCATAAGAACACAAAGTTACACGAGTATAACAGATATGCAGAGGGAGGACATTGGTCAGATTCATGCAAGGTCCATGATCGGCACTTTAGTCTCCATGAGTACCTGTGAGCCCTGCTTAGTTGATTGTGTTGGCCATGATTTTGTGGTGTCCTTCACCTCTCTGGCTCCTACAATCCTGTCTCCCACTCTTCTTTGGGGTCCCTGAAGCTCCATCTGATATTTGGCTTTGAATTTCTAATCTGTTCCTATCAGTTACTGGATGATGGTCCTCTGATGTTGACTAGTCTAGGCTCCAATCTACAAGTGCAACAAAGTACCTTTAGGAATCATTTCATTGACTTTTTTTCTAACCCCAGTTGGTTCTATCCTAGGTCTTTGGGATATCTAGCCTCTGGATCCTGCATCCCCATACAGTGTCAGGAATGGGCTCCCTCTCGTGACATCAGTTCTAAGTTTGATCAGTCATTTGTTGGCCACTCCCACAAGTTCCACATGAATATTGTTCCACCACATCATGCAAATAGGAGAAAATGCAGTTTGAAGGTTCTGTGGCTGGGTTGGAGTCTCAGTCCTACCACTGGAAACTCTGCCTGGTTACAGAAGGTGGATATTCAGGCTTAATCTTCTTCACTACTAAGAGTCTTCACTAAGGTCACCCTCAAAGACTCCAGAGGGTTTTCATTATATTAGGTTTTCCCATCTCCCCAATTGGCCCCCTCCATTATAGTCATCTCTTCCCATAAATTCTCCCTCCAACCCCCATCCCCAGCATGATTCCTCTTGTTCCCATCCATACCTGCCCCCAGTTCACCCACAGAATCTATTTTATTTCCCCTTCCTAGGAAGAATTAGGTGTTCCACATTGAACCCTCTTTGTTCCTTGACTTCTTTAGGTCTGTGGCTTGTAGGATGGTTATCCTTTCTTTAATAGATAATATCCACTTATAAATGAATCCATAACATATTTGTCTTTCTGGGTTTGGGTTACTTCACTCAGGATGATTTTTTTTTTTTTAGCTTTATCCATTTGACTGCAAATTTGATGATGTGATGTTAACAGCTGAATAATACTCCATTGTATAAATGAACTATATTTTCTTTATTAATTTGCCAGTAAAGAAACAAGTAGGAAATGTAAATGAGGAAAATACCTAATTAAAAATATTTAAAAAAAAAAAGGAAACAAGTAGGAAGTTTCCAGTTTCTGCCTGTTATGAATAAAGCTGTTATGAACAAAGCTGATCAAGTGTTCTTATAGTATGGTGGGGCTTTCTCTGAGTATATGTCCAGGAGTGGTACAGCTTGTTCTTAATATAGAATAACTCCCAATTTTCTGAAGACCTGTCATATTGATTTTCAAAGTGGAATTCAGTTCACTGATACTGAGAAATATCAATGACCAATGATTGTTAATTCCTATTTTGTTGTTGTTGCTGTAGCTGCTGCTGGTGATGTGTGTGTGTGTGTATGTGTGTGTGTGTGTGTTTGTATGTGTGTGAGTGTGTGTACTTTCTTGTGGTTCTCCTGGCTGGAAATTATTTAGATCCTCTGTTTTCATGGGTGTAGTTAATCTCCTTGATTTGGAGGGTATTTTGTTAGTTTGTTTCTTTTTTTCTCTAATATCATCTATAGCTTGATTTGTAGATGGATATTGATTGAATTTGACTTTACCATAAAAGCTATTTCACGTTCTCTCCATCTATGGTGATCTAAAATTTTGCTAGGTGTAGTAGTTAGACTGGCATCTGTGGTCTCTTAAAGTCTGCAACACATCTATCCAGGCCCTTCTGGCTTCTGAGTCTTTATTGTAAAGTCAGATTTAATTCTAATAGGTCTACCTTTTTATCCTACTTATTCTGTTTCCCTTGTAGTTTTTAACATTCTTTCTTTTGCTGAATGTTTAGTGTTTGATTACTATGTGGCAAGGGGACTTTCTTTTCTGATCCACTCTATGCAGTGTTCCATAACTTCTTGCATCTTTATAGGCCACTCCTTCTTTAGGATAAGAAAATTTAGTCTATGATCTTTCTCAATATATTTTCTGGATTTTGAGTTGGGAATCTTTTTCTTCTTTTCCAATTTTTCTTAGGTTTAGCCTTTTCATAGTGCCACAGATTTCCTGGATGTTTTGTGTCAGAAGATTTTTAGATTTACTATTTGTTTAATCCTATCTTCAATACCTGAAATTCTTCTCTTTCATCTCTTGCATTCTGTTGGTGAAACTTGTTTCTGTAGTTCACTTACCTAGGTTTTCCATTTTCAGAATTCCCTCAGTTTGTGTGTTTTATTTCCTTATTTTCGTTTTTAGGACCTGAACAATTATCTGTTTCCTTTAACAGTTTTTTCTTGACATTCTTTAAGGATGTTATTTATCTCATACATTTTTTGTTTGTCTTTTCCTTGTTTCTTTGAAGTATTTATTCATTTCCATTTTAAGGACCTTTATCATCTTCATAAGGTCAGTTTTATGGTCTTCTACTTGTGCTTCTGCTGTGTTATAATATTCAGGGCTTGTTGTAGTAAGATAGCTAGACTCTAGTGGTAGCATATTACCCACAATATTGTTAACTGTGTTCTTAGGCTGGTGTCTAGGTATCTGGGCTTTTGATGAGTATAATCCTAGGTGCCAACTTTTGTCTTTGTTGAATGATTGCAGTTTTACCCTGGTTTCTGTTTTCTCTTTAGTCTTCTGATGTGTGTGGCCTGGAGTTCTTGTCATCAGCATGGCCTCTGCTCCATCAGACAGTCTCTTCTTGAGTTGGGGGCTGGCCATCTGGAAGCTGGTGACAAAATAGGAATTAACAATCATTGGTCATTGATATTTCTTACTATCAGTGAACTGAATTGCACTTTGGAAATCAGTATAACAGTTCTTCAGAAAATTGGGAGTTAGTCTCTCTTAAGAACAAGCTATACCACTCCTGGACATATACTCAGAGAAAGCCCCACCATACCATAAGAACACTCGCTCAGCTCTGTTCATAACTGCTTTATTCATAACAGCCAGAAACTGGAAACTACCTACATGTTCTTTTTTTTTACAGGGGGTCTCTGTCTGAGTTGGGGCATGGTGATAAGGTGGGGAATGAAGAAAGGGGACAGTGTTGCAGGAGATACTGAGATAATGGAGAGGTTAGTGATGTACAAACTCTCAGGAGTTATGGTGTCTGGTGTGGCCTCTGGCCAAGCAGTGAGTATCTACCTGAATTTACCTGCGTGTTCTTGCAACTGGCATGGCCTGCTGTACTTCACATACTGTTCATGCCAGTTAGGGAACATGGACAAACAGTTGAGATCATACAGTAGGGAGGAAAGAGGTTATAGTGGATTGAGAAACACTGAGGGAGAAGTAGAGTTCTATGGGCAGGTGTTGGCTCATCTGTTTTTCTGACTGCTCTGGTGTGGTGGTTTGAATATGTTTGGCTCAGGGAGTGGCACTTTTAAGAAGTATGGCCTTATTGGAAGAAGTAAATAACTGTGGGGATAAGCTTGAGACCCTCTTCCTAACCTTGTGGGACAGAGTCTTTTCCTGTTTGTCTTCAGAACAAGATGTAGAACTCCCAGCTCCTCCTGTGCTATGCTTGCCCGAGTGCTACCATTTTTGTGTCTTGATGATAATTGACTGAACCTTTGAATCTGTAAGCCAACCCCAATTAAATGTTGTCCCTCATAAGAGTTGCCTTGGTTTTGGTGTTTCTTCATAGCAATGGATATTGTAACTAAGACAAAAGTTGGTACCAAGAGTGGAGTATTGATGTGATAGGACTGACCACGTTTTTCTGTGGAAGAATGTGAATTTGGAAAGCCATGAAATGTTTTAAATGGGGCTTAGTGTACCATCCTAGTGGGAATATGGAAGATGGTGGTATTGATGGTGATTTGAACTACATAGGTCTGCTGACCTAGAAGATTTCAATGGAGAAGAATGTTACTATGTGGCCTAAAGAGAGGATAGGAAGTTTTCACAAGTGGAAACTAGGAAAGGGGGTAACATTTGAAATGTAAATAAATAAAATATCTAATAAATAAATAAAAAAATAACACTTGCCACACCCCCTCAAAAAAGAGAGTATTTTTGTGATGTTTTGGAGAAGAGTATGGCTGTTTTTATCACTGTGAAAAGAGTCTTCTTGAGGTTATGGTGAAGAGATTTAGATGAATTGACTTGACAAAGGAAGTTTCAAAAAAGCCTGTTATAAATTTTGTTGTGTGGTAATTAAAGTTCACTCATATGAAATGTATTTTTTTTTTGAAAGGAAACAAGGAGAGAAAGGACAAATACAAAATGTGTGATTCAAAGGTTAGTTCATTTTTTCTAGAGTTTTTTTCCTTTCTCCTTACCTTGTACAGACTCACCCCCACATGTATGTTTATTTTATATAATGAAACTATGCTTCTGGATACCAAACACGAATGTTAACACAAAAATACTGTGTGAGCAAAATGTAGTGTTATATCTTTCCATTTCAGCTCTCAGTAGGCTAAGACAAGAGAATCTCAAGGTTGAAGACACCCCAGGATACAGAATAGATTGTATTGGCTAGTTCTACTGCTTCCAATAAACCAAGTAAAGTGAGCCAGTTCAGATTAATTGTTGTATAAATAGTAGATAGTGATTAATTAAAACCAATTTAGATAATTTAAGATTAAGGTTTGGGTACATTGGTTTTGGGTGGCTCACTTTCTGATTACAGAAAGATGTTTGTTGCTGCCTCTTCTAAACGGGATGAGTTCTAGGTCTTCACACATAATAAAAGGGACAAAAGTACAGATTTACGTCCTGATTCTGTTATATAGCATAACAACACTACCCACTCAAATAGATCCTGTGACCTGGTTGCCTCTTGAATTTCTTATTCTG
Source organism: Mus caroli (assembly GCF_978045245.1). Taxonomy (NCBI): domain Eukaryota; kingdom Metazoa; phylum Chordata; class Mammalia; order Rodentia; family Muridae; genus Mus; species Mus caroli. Next base: position 138,920,390 of record NW_028227258.1, on the reverse strand, counting down.
TATTGCACAAGAATGGTCTCTATCATGCTGTGTGAAGATAATCATTCCAGCTACAGCACAGGTGAGCATCTTCTGACATTTTTATTTACTTTTATATATTTATTGGAATAGCTTTTCAAATATTAGGTATAATACATATATATATATATATATATTTGTTTATAGCTATATTGTTCTTTATAGTTTGTTTTTGACATGGTCTTCCAGATATTAGAAATATAAAACAGCTTCCACTTATTCCTTGTTATTGTCCTCATTTAGAGTGAAATTGTTTAACTCTGAAACCACAAACTGTGTTGAGTTTTAAATGTGTCACCCAAGAAGATTCCAGATTATTCCTGAATAGTATTTTCACTGGATCTTTGTTAAGTTCTTAACCTACTATACCATATTCTTTCCTAGCTTCATTACATGTGGTTTATTTATTGTTATTAAGGGCTCGATAATTCTGATATTATGATAAACTTTGAATGTCAATGAAAAATATGTCCTGGGGTTCTTTGGAACAAATCTGATAGGAAAAGTGAGTACCTCTTTTGTCATTACAGCTATTAAATAAGATTCACAAAACTAGGTTCTACCTAATCTCCACTGACAGTTAAAGATGGGGAGGGACTCCCAATACTATACTGTTTGTGGTTTCAACTATCTATTCCCATTGGGTGGCAAGTGAAGGAAAGAGTACATGCTCTTTATGGCTGTTTAGGAAATTGTTGATTTTCAGATGTGCTGTTAGTTGTGAAAAGTTTCAAATTTTTTAAAAAATTTACTTCACATAGATGAAGGTATTGGGGTACCTTATGCACATTGTAAAAGGGAGCTTGAGACTCCTCAGTTATGCTGCCACAAATGGGGTTGGGCTACCGATTTTTCATTCTCTTTCAATTTCTTCTTACAACAGCTTAATACTCAGTATATCTGAAGTCTCTTCCTAATTGCCTTCTTACTATGGTAAAACACTTGGCTTAGTGTTGATTTAATCTTCAAGATTCAATAGACTTTTCATTCTCATATGGAGGTACTGGCTACATTGTACCAGAAAGAACACAGGATTTAAAAGGATAAAATTCTATCTATATGATAATACCTGTCCTATTTGGAAGACAACAACAGAGTTTGATAGTACTAAAATGACATTGGCTGGTAAGATGGCTGCCAAGCTTGTTAGACCAAGTGGACCCTTAGTACACATAAATGAATAGAGAGAACTGACCCCTACTAGTTGTCCTTTGGCATGCACATGAGGACCATGGTATGCCACACCTTGGGGGACTCTACTTCCCCCAAAAGGGAAAGATAATTTTTCAAAATTGTCAAAGGCTTTAATTCCTGTCTCATTCTAAAACTTATATTTCTGTAAATATAAATAGACAAATATCTGAGCTGAGAACTTCAGGTCTCCTCAGAAGACTACTGCATAACAATGATTATTTCTGCAAAGTATTGGCAACATTAGTAAAAAGTTGTTTTTAAACATATGCATGTATTCATCTGGGCATAATCATGAAATTGGACAAGCAGATTATACTAATGGCAAATACTTATAAGGACTTTAATGCCCAGAGAGTATTTTAAAAGTTATAAAGTGTTTCTGATGATGAGAAACAATGAGATGGTTTAAAATGTTTCTGCCTTCTCTTTTTTCTGCTTTTTCTTCCCTCTCTCATCCTTTTCTTTCTCTTTCCCTTCTCTCCTCACCATCTTTCCTTGCCTTCCTTTGTTCCTTTATTTCTGTTCCACATTTTTTACAGTAAGAATGTAAATAATTTGGTTTTTTTTTACTTTACTACAATTTCATGCATTACCATCTCTCCTCCACCCTCTTAGGAGACCCAGCTTTTCTTCCTGCTCCAAAGGAGAGAAGGATGTCAGGCAGGGACACTCATGGAGCTGAGTTAAGGAAAATGTTAGATTAAGTGACAGTTGTATGTAAAAACTTGTTTGCCAAGCTGAGTGAGTTCTTTTAAATTTCCTACCTTCTGGTGAACTTACTGGTGAAATGTATTAATTCTTTGAACTCTATGGGATGCTTGCTGCCCATCTTGGTCTTTTCACTGAGCCTTGCGAATTTCTGCAATCTAGGGAGATAACATACCAATGAATGTAATAGTTAGGATAGGAACTCAGCTGATCATGAAGTAGTCTTGCTTCATTGCTAAGGATTTGAAAGTGAATGGATACCACTCTTAGAGTTTATGTTCAAGAACCAATTTCCTTTTAGCAGTAAGACATGAGTTCCATTGATTTAATGTATATTCTTGTTTAAAAATACTATTCTTGGGAACTCAGGGGTGGTGGTTGTTTGATATTGTTGGTCTTCCTATGACATTGAAAACACATTCAGCTCCTTCAGTCCTTCCCCTAACCCCTCCATTGGGGTCCCCATGCTCAGTCAGATGGTCGGGTGCAAGCATCCACATCATTGGTAAGGTTCTGACAGAGCCTCTCAGAAGAAATCTATACCAGGTTCTCTATGGCCTTATCAATGGGAGGGGAGGCCCTTGGTCTGGTGAAGAATTGATACTTAAGCATAGGGGAATGCTAAGGTGATGAGGTGGGAGTAGATAGGTGAGTGAATGTGAAAGAACCCTCATAGAACTAGGGAGGAGGGGAAAGGGAAGGGGGGTAATATTTGGTTTTGTTTGTGGTTGTGGTTGTGGTTGTTTTTTGTTTTGTTTTGTTTTGTTTTGTTTTTTTTGACATGGTTTCTCTGTGTATTCCTGGCTGTCCTGGAACTCATTTTGTAGACCAGGCTGGCCTTGAACTCAAAAATCTGCCTGCCTCTGTCTCCCAAGTGCTGGGATTAAAGGCATGTGCCATCACTGCCCTGGGGATAATATTTAAAATGTAACTACATAAAATGACCAATTGAAAAAGAAAAGTAAAAGAAAAATACTATTCTTTATATGACCATTCTAATATATCTAAAGTAAGACTCTTAGGTCTTTATTTTGTATTGGGATTTAAGAACTATTCGGACTTTAGATGTTAATGTTCTTAATGGAACTAGGTGAATTTCTCATCCTGCGTCTGAGTTTAGCAAGCATATAATAACAGATTTGATAGAAAATTCCTTCAACAGGAACCTTGTGCTAAGGTCAAGTCTTCTCTGTGGGATATCTGAAATGAACTAAAAACAAATTACAATATTTTATTAGCTGAATATATGCAGTTGTTGCAATTCTCCTTGACCTGTATTGAATCACAGTTCTCAGCTGACTGGTTCTCCTTTGTGAGAAAGAAGCTTTTGAAATGCTAAGTTTCAGGATTGACAGGCTCGCTTACATGTTCTTGTTTCATATTGAAAATTTGGAAAATAAATGACAAGTTCTTCATGGCCCTCACATTTGTGTGCATATAATGGCTGTATTTAGCAATGAGATAGTCCAGCCCTTACAGTTGTTTTCATGCAGAAATCTGTGTATCATAAAGCAACCTCCAAAGAATGATACATAGCTGATGGAGAATGATACATAGCTGATGGAGAAGTTGGCCAGAGAAAATTAATTGCAACGGTGCCCACACTGGAGGGTACTGGTGTGGGTTTTGATGATGCTTTCTTCATTGCTAGATTGACTTTGCATTTCAGACACATTTTTCCCTTTGACTGTCAAATCTTTAAAGCTTTGTTTTGCCTAATCATTGTTAAACTGCCTCCTGCACAGTTTTTGTGAAAGCCAAAACTATTGATGTGAGTCAAAATTGTTGATAACTTACAGAATGAGGCCTCTTTTGTGAAGTTGTAATTTAGACAGTATGGAAGAGATAAAAGAAAGAGGCCTTAAAAGAGGATGTTGCAGAAAAGCTAAGAATAGATGCTGGTAGCTGGTACCTGTTCTTTTTCTTTCCTTCCTCCATTATTCAGCCTCTTAGCCCTTTTGCTGATAAATAATAATAACAACAGTGTTAAATGTGGCAACACAAGTTAGTTTGTAATTCTATATAACTATGTCAAGGGTTTTAAATGTAGCACTTAGAGAGACAGTTCCAAGTGCTAAGGATAAAGAGATTTTCTAAAGGAACCAGAGAAATCTAGTATACTGGAAAATATATCCTGCACTACAGTAAATGCTCTTTGTTCCTTTGTGTGAGAAATGAGATTTCTATAATGTTAAGCTTATTGCTATACTAGTAATGACTTCTACTAAAAAAAAAAAAAAGTACTTTATGAAAAACCTGAAACTGCTAGAAGATGCAGGCTGCCTTGTCAGCTATTGTAACAATAAGTTCAGATACACAGAATATGCATTTCTGTTGTCAAAGGCCTGGTTGTGAATATTAAATAGAGCAGCAGGGACAGCTAAAGAGCAGGGGCTAATACACAGGCACCATGCTTTGTTTAGAGCTGCATTCCTACTCTGGAAACAATAAAGTCATGCAAATTAATCTTTATTATTTTCCATATAACACTCTCTAAGTGTTTTAGTCTTTCAATTTTGACTTTTACTGTTATGTTAACTTCTATTAAGGTTGTACTGACTCCATTCCTTTCTTGATGATAACGAATATTGTCATGTTATTTAGTGACCTTCTTTAAGACTGTAATGTTAATGAGTAAGCCTCTTTCTCTATGGGTTATAAATGTCCGGGTAATCTTGACATGCATCATTGCTCTGTAAATTTACATATTGATTTAGTTAGGCCTATATTTGAATAGGCTATTTCCATTTTGATGTGTACTTAAATACTTTGAAAGAGAAAAAAATCTAAAAATGTCCATGGTTGTTATAAGACTGATTTTGAAAGGGTTTATCTGCAAATTTCTGAAAAATTCTTGGAAAAAATGGCTTTGCCTCAAAACATTCTAAGTGTACTTTAGGAACTTCCTTTAGGAGCATCACTGCCATTCCTGGGACAGTGGTTTAGATCAAGGAGACATCTCAGCTTCTGCTGCCACAGTTTCCTCACTGTGCTTTGTCTTGATGCTTATGTCATGGACTATATGTAGTTTTACATGTAATCACTTTTTGGTATTTAAAAACAAAAATATTGAATGCAGTTTTCATCTGACTTCGAGTGAAATTTAGTTAATTTTCAATGGATTTCAGATTTTCCAGATCAAAGAGCCAGATGTGCATATTTTTCATACACTTCCCAAGAGTTCATATTGGTCCCAGTGATAATTCCCACCCATCATCTGTTAGTGGCGTTTCAATGAAAATAGTCACATCGAGCTTTGGCTATGAGTATCATGAACTGAAATAACTCAATTCATTGTCCCAACTCAACTTACTATTTTGATGAGTCATAAAATCATCTTCCTAAGGTTGAAATCAAATTGCTCAAATCTATAGAAAACTTCATGTCAAAATTTTCACTGATTGTCTGAGAAGACGAAGAATCCTTATCATTGAAGAGGCAGTGATACCTAGAACTAGCATATGTGTGAGGGATGACATCAGCAAGGCTACTGGAACCAGAACCACTTGCCTCTCCTGCTTTAGAGAAAGTACCTATGATTGTGTGTTGCATTTAATATACTGAACAAAATCAATTCAGACAAGAAAATTACTAGGCATGGTGAAAGATTTGCCATCATTTCATAAGTGGGAAGATTTCTTATACAGTGTAATATGATAAGTATAAAGAAAATTTCAGGAATTTGACATGTGCTTCTAATATATAAGAAATGAAGTGATCCGGGCTTATCAGACTAGAAGGTTGTATGACATTCCTTTGTGTGCTCTGTGACAATCATGAAGTGTTACAGCAAACACTCACATGCAGGTGAATAACTTACTCAAATCTTTATCTGTCCACAGAAAGAATAAGTCACCACTGAGAAATACATACCTATCTCTCAGGAATACAAATTGGTTACACTATAGTATTTGGCTTCTCTGGAGACCACAGGGATATATTTTGATCAAATGATACTTAAAAATTAAATTCAAATAAGATTAACAAGTTTCTTTTACTGACAGAGGAATATATAAATGGAAGTTTATTGTTTGAATCACATAAATATAAACTCTAACTCTATGTTCTAAGTTTTTTAACATATTTTTGTTTATTAAGAGATCATAAGGCTAAATTAAAACTACCAATAAGTTCTAAAAACTGCTTTGTCAAGGCTCTTTGAAATATATGTTTTATTTAATGTTAGAATTTTCTTAGTAGTTATTTTGCCTGAAGCTTGTGTGATACAGTGATTAAGGTTCATGATATGAAGTAATAGAAAACATTAAAAACTCTTTGTATGAGAAACATGTTGATTTGTTTTTAATGTATCTGAGCATTTAGCATTCAACACTATATTTTAAAGTTTAAAAAGTAAAATAGAATTTGGGGACTAAACAAAAACATAGGTTTTCAAACATTGCTAAATGATATTGCTACAATGTGTCTGGGGCTATTTGGAAATTCTTTGCTGTGTCAGTCTTTTTTGTGTCAAGCACTCTGGTACTTGAAAGCAAAAATAGATACAATAATGAAGAACAGCTGGTGTTGCAGTGTGGAGTGAGACTTTCTTATTGTTGGACCAGCAGACACTTGTTGGAACAGGCTCGTAGTATTTGTGAGACTCATTTAATGCAGCTTTTAACAGTTTTCTACTTGTTGAGGTTTCACCTCTGTCTGGCCTCCGATGAACAATTCAAATCCTTGCTTAGGGAATTGTGAGAATGGCTAGGCTTACTGTCATTTGGCTGGCAATTTAAATTTAAAGGACATTTGGCTCATACTGATTTCGCAGATACTGTCACTTTGAGTCCTTGGTTTTATGATGCATGGTACAATGGAAAGAGATGGCAGTTTTGTGGGATAGGACAGCTACTGAAAATTTTAGACATGTTGACTCAAGGCATAAATACAGCCAGCCCAGACGGAGTGAAGCAATCAGCATTTATGCCAATATTACAAATGTGAGTGCCAACATAGATGGTTGGGCAGTGCCTTTCCATCTATTGATTCTTCTAAAAAGAATCAATGCAGATATTTCTTTTAAAAAATGCACTATACAACTTTTACTTTCTAAGTTTACAGTTTTCTTAGTTAATGGTTTCATCATGTTCGTATACTTTTATCATTTTTCTTTCTTTATCCTTCTTTTGCTATTTTAACTTAATTAATTAATTAATTTCTACTCCATATTTTATTCCACCCCTCACCCCCATCCATCCTCCAACTGTTCCACATCCCATACCTCCTTCCTACCCTCTGTCTTCCCATGGATGTCCCCACCCCCTACCCCACCTGACCTCTAAACTCCCTGGGACTTCCAGTCTCTTGAGGGTTAGGTGCATCATCTCTGAATGAACACAGCCCAGAAGTCCTCTATTGTATGTTGTGGGCCTCATATCAGCTGGTATATGTTGCCTGTTTGGTGGTCCAGTGTTTGAGAGATTTTGGGGGTCCAAATTAATTGAGACTGCTGGTGCTCCTACAGGGTCGTCCTTCTCCTCACCTTCTTTTAGTCTTCCCTAATTCAACAACAGGGATCAGCTGCTTCTGTCCATTGGTTGGGTGCAGATCTCTACATCTGACTCCTTCAGCTGCTTGTTGGGTCTTTTGGTATGTGGTCGGTCATGCTAGGTCCCTTTTTGTGAGCATTCCATAGCCTCAGTAATAGTGTCAGGCCTTGGGACCTCCCCTTGAGCTGGATCCCACTTTGGGCCTGTTGCTGGACCTTCTTTTCCTCAGGCTCCTCTTGAGGTGTATAGTCAGCCTGCTTCTGCACTCTCCTGTAGAAGTCCCCATTCTGCCTAGGATCTCCCTCTCTCCCACAGCAAGAGAGGTAAAGCTTGCTTCTCCAGCTCACCTCTGCATTTTCCCTGAGGAGCACTATAAGGCTTCCTTCTGCAGTATGCCTCCACATTGCCTCTCAGAAACTCTGCTCCCCTTCCCTTGCAGCAAACATGGGGCGGCAGAGGTGGGTGGTGGTGGGTGGTGTGGGTTCATTCCACCTTCTTAGCTGCCCAGAGAGGACTCCAGCCCAAATAAGACAAATGGCAAAAACTCCTCAGCTTCAATGGCGCCAAAATTAAAGCACTCTCCTAGATAACAGGTGCAGCCTATCCTTAAAGAAAGGAGATTAGAGTCCTACACTTAAATCTTGGAAAAGAGTTAACCAGAGGTCACAGACAGTTATGGCCCGCCATAAAACTAGTTCCTGATAACCCCACAAAAGACACTCTGTAATCCCCATCGCAGTTCTGCCCTACCGAATGGTATTATGTGAGTTATGACATATCTAACCCAACTTCCTTCCCCTTCACCTTAAGCATTCAAAGAATTTCTAAAGGCCCTAGCCTGGGTCGCATGCCAGAACATACTTCAAAGGGACTTGCGATCCAAGTCGAAACTCGAAATTTTTATTTAAGACTCGTTTGCAAATTGCAGTGGACTTCGCTATTCTTGAGCTAGTCTGGAATCAGGGCTTGTCCAAACGGGATTCCCCAGCATGTCTCTAAAATCTGCAGTCTGGAGAGTCTAAGCCAGCCAGCAAGTGTGGGTGAGTGTCAGTGTTTCTGAATTGTCTGTTGTTCACTGGTCACATTGTTCTTCCTGGCTGTATTTCAACGTCAGAAAAAGCCTCAAGGTAACGGCATATGTGACTAGAAGTCGTCATAGCAGACGTGCTTCATGCTATGGTCGTGATAGGCAGGGAGACATCTCTATCTTCTCAGAATTCTGGGTATATGAGATTCCTGCCCATCAGTTGGAAGTGTCAGAGGAGAGGAGAATCTGAATTCTAGCGTTAGGTTTGTTTTTTTTTTTTGTTTTGTTTTGTTTTTCTGTTTCCAGTCAGGATCGTGACTATTTTGTGGGTATGCTTCTGTCAGTGGTGTTGTTGGTAGTGTTTAGCCTTTTGCTACATTGGATGGTGACAGACGCAATGGGACCCGAGTAACTCTTATTCTCTTCCCTCCTACCCACTAAACATCCTCTTGGTTCACTTTAAGGAAGTGAAGACTTGAACTCACAATCTCTCAGTGGACATGAACAAGAAGAAAACAGAGGTATATTGTAAGATTGGAATGGCCCACTTTTGGAGTAAAATGGCCAGCAGAGGGAACTTTTCATCTTCCCACGGTGCTATCGGTGGAAAACAAAGTGTTCCAGAAGGCGAGGGAACATCCAGACCAAGTCCCTTACATTATAGTCTAGGAAGATTTGCCACCCCCTCCCCCACACACACCCTGTGAAATCCTTTTTTATTATTCCTGACTAACACTACTTTGTCCCCAGAAACTACACCCGCCATGCTGGCAGAAGAACAAAATACGGAAGATTCCAAGCCTTCAAAGCTTCTCTATCCCATTCTACAGGACAATATGCCAGAAGAGGTCATATTCCCACCACCTTATACTCAGAAACCTGCTCTGACCAATGCGGCAGCACCCCCCCCCCCAGCCAGAGCCCTGCCCCCACCCCCTCCCTCTCCCTTTGCTTCTTCTACCTCCCCCCCCTCCCCACCTACACTTCCACAGGGCAAGAACCTTGGCTGGCAAATGGTCTACCACTTCTGCCTGCATTTCTGCAGGCTGAGCCAGGGCAAGCACAAATACATCCACCACTAGAGTTCCCGCCTGTGTATAGGAATGCCCTGGCGATTACCTTCATGCCTTGGTCCGCAGGATGGGGACAGGTGCCTTCCGTACCCGCACAGGTGTACCTACCCCAAGGAATTCCCCCAGTAGAGCCAGTGGTCTCTGTATCAGCCTTACTCCCACCCATGTATTCACCAGAAAGGGCGCCCCAGATTCTGATAGTGTCCACATCAGTAAGAGATGGAGGACTGGCCCAGGGGACCAGAAGCAGATGTGCTGTGGCACTGCCGCAGGCCACAGCATCAGAGGCAGATTCCACTGTCTTACCCCTGAGGGCAACAGGACCAAAAGTTGAGTGGGGTGATCAACAGCACCACTATTGGCCCTTTGCTATGGCTGACCTCTACAATTGGAGAAGAGAACATGTCAAGTTCTCTAAAACCCTGAAGAGCTCATTGGTCTATAAGAAATCATTCTTTTTATCCATCAGCCCACTTGGGATGATTATCAGCAATTGATACAGATTCTCTTTTTTACAGAGGAGAGGGAACGCATCATCCCGGAGTCCCAGAAGAAAGTTCTGGCACCAAAGGCATTCCAACCCAGAACCTAGTCAATATAGACAAAGGGTTCCCCCTCAGGAGACCAGCTTGGGATTAAAACATGGGTTCAGGTAAGGAGCATATCTGTGTCTACTGCCAGTCTCTAATGGCAGGTCTCAAGGCAGCTGCTAAGCAACCCACAAATTTAGCTAAAGTATATGATGCCAGGCAGAGAGATAATGAGAACCCTGCAGAGTTTCTCCAGAGGATTATGAATGCTTTCTTCCTGTTATACACACTTAGATCCTGAAGATTCGGAGAACTCAAACACAGTGGCACTGCCATTTAAAAACCAGCCAGCACCGGCCATAAGAAGGAAGCTGCAGAAACTAGAAAGATTAGGAGAAAAGTAATCGAGCGATTTAGTGGGAGTGGCAGAGAAAGTGTACCATAACAGGGAAACTAAAGATGAGAAGAAGACTAAGGCAGGGGAGACGTTAAGCAGAGATACAGCAAAAAATCTTGCTAGCCCATGGTAATTAGGATCAGAAGGAGAGGAGGCAACAGCTCCAGAACATTGCAGAGGAGAAGCAGCTGAAAGAAAGCCTACAGGCAAAACCTGGAGAGGGCTGTCAACCAACCTTGGGTAAGAATCAGCATGCCAATAGGAGGAAGGACACTGGGCCAGAGAGTACCCAAAGAAAAAGCTTAAAAGCAAAAGCATGGTTACCAAGGAAGAAAAAGACTGAGGGAATAGAGGTGTGGAACCCCCTCCCTGAGCCCAGGTTAACTCTCAGAACGGGGGCGGGGGGGGGGTTACCTTGGACTTCCTGGTAGACACTGTTGCCCAACATTCAGTGCTTGTAAAGGCTGAAGGGCCATTGTTTAGTAAAAAAAATCCTGGGTCTAGGGAGCTACAGGCACCAAAAAATACTCATGGACTACCCAAAGGACAGTAGACTTGGGTACTGGAAGAGTATCCCACTCCTTTATAGTGATCCCTGAATGCCCATACCCCTTGTTGGAGAGATATTTACTAACCAAAATAAGAACCCAGATTTATTTTGACCCTGGGAAGGTCAGGCTGATGAACCAGAAGGGAAATCTATTCCAGGTGCTTATGTTTAACTTGGCCTTTGAGACAGTTTAGACTATGTGAATCACTGGCCAGTCCCAACAAAGACCCAGATGCCTGGCTGGCAAAATTTCCCCAGCCATGGGCAGAGACTGGGGGAATGGGACTAGCAAAACATCGACCCCCTGTACTCATAGTGTACTCATAGAGCTCAAGCCAGGAGCAGATCCAGTTCATGTCCGCCAATATCCCCTGAAGCATGGAAGGGGATCATTCCCCATACCTGGAAACTCTTGGCCATGAAAGTCCTTAGGCCATGCCAGTCAGCCTGGAACACCCCGTTATTGCCTGTGAAAAAAAAACCAATGTCCAATGACTACCTCCCTGTCCAAGATCTGTGAGAAGTTAACTAAAGCGTGATGGACATATATCCCACAATGCTTAACCCTTATACCCTGTTGAGCTCTCTACCTCCAGATTGGAAATGGTATTTTGTTTTGGACAAAAAAGGACAATTTCTTCAGCTTACCTTTGGCTCTCAAGAGTCAGAAATACTTTGCCTTTGAGTGGCATGATCCTGAAAAAGGAACTAATGGACAACTCACCTGGACTTGTCTGCCTCAAGGTTACAAGAACTTCCCCACTATATTTGATGAAGCTCTGCATGAGGACCTGTGTGAGTACAGAGTTAGTAATCCCGATATAACTATTGTTCAGTACATAGATGACCTTCTTGTTGCAGCAGAAACTAAAGAAGGATGCAAGAAAGAGACCCAGAATCTCCTACAGGCTCTAGGGGACATGAGATATCGGGCGTTGGCCAAGAAGACACAGTTCTGTAAGACTGAGGTTACATACATACATACATATTGTGAAAGAGGCTTTTTGTAGCAAGAAAAGAGACTATTCTCAGCATACCCATGCACCCACCCCAGAGCCCAAGGCAGGTAAGAGAGTTCTTGGGGTCTACAGGCTTTTGCAGATTGTAGATTCTGGGTTCCACTGAAATAGCCAAACCTTTATATGAGGCTACCAGAGACACCAAAGACTTTGCTAGGATGTAAGATCATAAAAAAAGCCTTTGATAAAATAAAGCAGGCCCTACTGTCATCTCCTGCATTGGCACTTCCAGACATCACGAAACCATCTGTTCATCGATGAATGAAAAGAAATAGCCAAAGGGGTCCTGACTCAAATTCTGGGACCATGGAAAGGGTCTGTGGCTTATCTGTCAAAGAAAGGGCCTGGGCCTCATTGCAGCTACAACATTACTGGTTAAAGATGGGGATAAACTAACTTTGGGACAAAATTTAACCATGACTACCCCCCATGCAATTTAAGGGGTATTCAAACAGGCACTAGACAGGTGGCTCAGTAACTCCCCCATGACTGACTATCAAACCCTACTAATCAATCCTAGCTGAGTTATTCTCCAATCGCCTGCTTCCTTAAATCCTACAACCCTTCTCCCTGACCCGGATCTGGATCAGCCTCTCCACCAATGCAGTGAAATCCTGGCACAAGCATGTAGTACTTGACTGGACCTAAAGGACTTGCCTTTACCAGGGGCAGAGTGGACTTGGTTCATGAATGGAAGCAGTTCCATTCCAGAGGGACAGAAGAAGGCAGGAGTAGCAGTGACCATGAAAATGGAGGTAATTTGGGCCCAGTCTTTTCCCCCAGGTATCTCAGCTCAACTGGCTAAACTGATAGCACTATCCCAGGCCCTTATCATGGGGAAAGTGCTGGCCATCAACATCTACTCTGATAGCCAGTATGCTTTTGCAACCACCCACATACATGGAGCCATATATCAGGAGAGAGAACTCCTAACTGCAGAAGGAAAAACTATCAAAATCAAAGATGAAATCTTACAATTACTTGAAGCCCTCTGGCTGCCAAAGAGAGTGGCAATCATACACTGTCCAGGGTATCAGAAAGGAATAACAGCAGTGGCTAGAGGTAATAATTCAGGTGAAAGAGCTGCCAAAGAGGTAGCCTTAGAGGAAACAGCAGTGTTCATGTTAGCTGCAACTCTACTGTAACCACCTGACCCCAACCTACTAGAATGCCCAACCTAAATGGAGGAAGAGACCAAATGGTTCAAGAATCAGCCCAGGAGCTGAGCATGGTGGTACATGCCTTTAATCCCAGCAGTTGGGAGGCAGAGGCAGGCAGATTTCTGAGTTCGAGGCCAGCCTGGTCTACAAAGTGAGTTCCAGGACAGTCAGGGCTATACAGAGAAACCCTGTTTCAAAAAAACAGAAAAAAAAAAAAAGAAGAAGAATCCCAGGAACCATTGTTCAGAGGTCTGGTGGCAGATAGCTGAAGGTAAGCTAATATTACCTACCTCCCTGTCAAGATCTATCCTCAGGAAAATCCATAGAGTCATCACATGGGAGTAAAATGGATGGCAGATGCAGTGGGACAATCTGAAGTGACTTTCAGAACCATGCAGCATACTACTGAAGGAAGATACAGTATCAAGCTGCAAAGGTTGTCAATTTTCCAACACCCACAACACTGCTCATGTCTTTGAGGTAAGAGACCTGGGACCTACTGGGAAGTTGATTTTACAGAGATCAAATCAAGAAAGTATGGCTACAGGAACTTATTAGTGTTCATGGATACCTTCTCCTGATGGAAAGAAGCCTTTCCAACAAAGACTGAGACTGCAAATGTAATGACTAAAAAGTTACTAGAAGATATCCTACCCAGGTATGGATTCCCACATGATAGGGTCAAACAATGGGCCAGCATTTGTGTCCAAATTAAGCCATGACGTAGCGAGATATATATTGAGACAGATTGGAAATTACATTGTGCATAGAGGACCCAAAGTTCAGGACAGGTAGAAAGAATGAATCAGACATTTAAGAAGACCTTGACTAAATTAGCTCTAGAGGCTGGTGCAGACTGGGTGGCACTCCTTCCCTTTCCCCTGTAGAGGGTAAAGAACGCTGCTTACTGGTTAGGACTAACCCCCTTTGAAATCATTCATGGTGTCCTCGCCCCTAACCTTTAGTCAGCAGCCATTGCAGAATTAGAAGATGATGAATTATCTAATAACTAAGGTCAGAGCAACTCAATGGGTCACTGAGCAGGTTTGGCCTAAATTTAGTGCCCTTTATGAAGCAGGCTCCATTCCAGAACCACACAAGTTTCAACCTGGAGACTGGGTCTACATGAGGAGATTTTGTTAGAACATGTTGGAGCCTCACTGGAAAGGACCATACATCATTCTACTGACAACACCAACCACTGTGAACGTAGACTGGATCATTGCCTGGGTTCACAATGCTCATGTGGGACCAAATAACCCCTTCTCCCCAGAAGCAGATTGCCAGACTTTACAGCTGCCACTGGAATGGAGAGTTCAGAAGGGCACCCATCCTTTCAAGCTAAAATTAACTCAGTCCTAAGCTTCCTCTTTTACTGGTTGTGTGTGCTACTGTTCCCAGCTCACATCTCCACTCAGAGACCAGAAACCCACATCAGCCTTATGACTTACTTGGACAATAGAGAATCTTGAGACTGGTTACTGTGCCCAATTGGCTAATACAGAAAAGCCACTTGAAACTCCCTGATTCCCAGATTTAACCTTTGTTCTGTTCCAGCTGGCTGATAACATGTGGCCTGATACCCAACAGACTTTAAAGCATTCATACCCACCATGTTGCTGGAGGACTTTTTATATATGTCCTGGAGAGAAAAGGACTGTTGCATGTCGGGGTCCAGAACAATTTTACTGTGCTTCCTGGAGCTATGAGTAATCAGTTACAGAGATAAAAACATGGGTGATGTTAAGGGAAGAGGCTCGACTCAAGTCCTACTGAGGTTCACAGACAAAGGGAATCAGGCAAAGAGATGAGAAGCTGGGAGGTCTTGGAGCCTTCGGCTCCACGTCATCAGAGGAATTAGTTCCAGCCTCCTTTTCACCACTAGACGTTCGGTAAAACCAATTGTGAACCCCGCAGCCAGTAGCGGTAGGGCCAAACCGGATTCTGGAAAACTCAAGAGGTCCTGCGCAGAAAAAAAGCTACACCAAAGCTGGTCTTCAGACTGGCAACTGCTGTTCCCCTAGTTTCTCCCAAACCAGCAGGGGTCCCCATCACCACAATCTTTTCTGAACTGCACAGAGCTGGTAGATCCTCTTTGGTCAATCATGTTAAAAACATTCCAGATTCTGAAAGGCTCCCACCCAGAGTTAACCACTTCCTGCTGGTTGTGCTATAATGCCAGATCCCCTTTTTATGAAGGTGTTGGAATTTTATCTAAATATAATGAGTCTGAGAAGGACACTAAATGCAGATGGCCCCAGGAAGGCCCAGTATTAGCCCTGAAAACTATATCAGGACAGGGCTCCTGCCTGGGGAAAGTTCCCTCATCGCATTAGCACCATTGCAATCAAACAACCCTCACAGTCCATTCCAAATGGCTTACTCCCCCTGAACAGGCATGGTGAGCCTGTTCAACAGAGCTGACTCCATGTGTGCAGAGAGGTCCTTAATTCTCCTACTACAAAAGAGTTCTGTATTCTAGTCCAGTTAATGCCAAGCATAACCTATTATTCAAAAGAAATAGTTTCAGAAGAACCTAATAGGACATTTTTTGGGGGATGGGGGTGGGGGGAAGGGACTCATGAGGCAGAAGAGAGAACCTATTTCCCTAACTTTGCCTGGAATTCTGCAGGCAAGGCTAGCTGGGGCACACACTGGAATAGCAGCCCTAATGTTGCAAGAGAAGAACTATAAAAGCCTAAAACTGACATAGATCGAGACATCCAACGCCTAGAAAAATCTGTCTCACACATAGAGTCCAATGTAGGTTCCCTAGCTGAGGTAGTTCTGCACAGCAGACAAGGATTAAGCATCATGTTCCTGCAGCAGGGAGGACTGTGTGCTGCTCTTCACGAAGAGTATCGCTTTTATGTTAATCACTCTGGAATCATCAGAGAATCACTAGCTAAAGATAGAGAAAGCATAGCTAGACGCCAAAGAGAAAAGGAAAATTCCAAACACTGGTAGCAGTCACTATTTGATACTTCTCCATGGCTAACTAACCTTACTTCCACAATCATGGGACCCTTGATTATTCTCTTGCTGCTGCTCACATTCAGGGCATGCATAATTAATACGCTTTTACAGTATATGAAGCAGAGATTGGAGACCATCCAAATAATGGTGATGAGATCCCAATGTCAACCTGCCAGCATAGATGACCCATATCTATAGAGTCCATGCTTGGCCTCTAAAGTTACCAAAAAGAAGAGGGGAATAAGGTGCGTAGACGGGTCTGCTTCTGCACTCTCCTGTAGAAGTTCCCCTTTCCCCTAGGATCTCTCTCTCGCAAAGCAATCAAGGTAAGTCTTGCTTCTCTGGGTCACTTCTACACTTTCCCTAAGAAGCACTATAAGGCTTCCTTCTGCAGTTTGCCTCCTCAGTGCCCCTCAGAATCCCTGCTTCCCCTTCTGCCTTGCAGCAAATGCGGGGTAAGGGATGGGGATAATTTCACCTCCCTAGCCAGTGCAAGAGGAGTTGAGGAGCCAAGGGTGCCAGCCCAAATAAGATAAATGGCAAAACTCCTCAGCTTCAATGGCACCAAGGCTAAAGCCTTCTCCTAGATGACCAGGTGCAGCTGGCACCTATCCTTGAAGAAAAGAGATTAGGGTCCCACATTTAAATCATAGAAAAGAGGTAAACAGAAGTCACAGACAGTTGTGGCTGGCCATAAAACTAGTTCCTGATAAACCCACAAAAGACTCTCCATAATTCCCCTAGAAGTTCTGCCCTAACATTCTTTCTGCTGGCCCTCAGAGCTTCAGTCCTTTTTCCTCACTTAATACCAGATCAGGTTCTCCTCATCACCCCAACTCCCTTTCCCTTAAGACAGGGTTTGTCTGTGTAGCCCTGGTTTTCCTAGAACTCATATCGTAGGCCAGGCCAGCCTTGAACTTAGAGATCTTCCTCCCTCTGCTTCTTGAGTGCTGGGACTAAAGGTGTGTGCCTGCCATTTTCCTGGAGCCTCTTTTATTTTGTTTTGTTTTTCATCATGTTCCCTCTAAATGAAGCACATCTAATAATTCTCCTGCACTAAGGAGTCACCATGCAATACTGTAGTAGGAATGGGATTGTACTCTGTGAGACATGTTTAATGGTAGGCTTTTAGCTCTATATCATGTAATGTACAGTCTAATGAACTTCTAATTTATGAAAAGAAGAAGTTGTGTCATCATAAGGTTTTCCTCTGGGCTAAAATAAGAAACACCCAATCTTCTGGTGGTAGAATTGTAGCCTCTTACATTCAGAGAGTAGCTTTACTCTATTTTTCTCTACCTATAGTTAATATTTTACTCAACTAAAAGGCCAATAATCACCATTTTCCTGAAATTGTAACCTAAATTTCTTGGAGCTGTTTATGCTCACAGGCTGTCTATAAGTCCACTCTACTGCTCAAAATGTTTGTGATCATAATTTTCTTCCTGTCTTCTCATCTGACTTGTTCCCACCACAGATTCTCATAAGCTCAACAGAACCCTCCACATTTTAATTTTTGGATGTATTTTACTTATAAATGTCTTCAGTGTGGAATTTTTAGGGTCTCTGCAGTTATTGTTTCATTTTGTCTGCTCATAGTCTCAACCTGAGATAGGATAGCCCATCTCTCAATCATGTGAGGAACATTGTGATGGTTTGAATGAGAGTAAACCTCAGACTCTGCTGTTGCTGTTACTGGAAAAGGTTAGGAGGTGAGTGTATTGTTAGAGGAGGTGTGTCACTCCATGTGGGCTTTGAAGCTTCAAAGGTTCACACCAGGGCCCAGTTAGCTTTCTCTGCCTCTGCTTGAGAGCCAAGATATAAGCTTTCAGGTACTACCCCAGCTCCATGTCTCCCTCCTGCCATGCTCCCCCCCATGATAGTAATGGACTCTAACCCATGGAGGCATGAGCCCCAAATTAAATGTTTTATTTTATTTTATGAGTTGTGTTGGTCTTGGTGTTTTATCATATCAATAGAAAAGTAACTGAGGTGGAAACCATGTAAAATTTCTTCTAGTATTTTAATAACAAATCATACCAATTACCCATTTGGATGATGTCAATTTTGTTAACTTGAACACAGAGACTCTGTTGGAATTACAGATAAGGGGCAGGTGGCAATCTGTCCAAAGATCTTTGAAAGAATGAGTCTCTTTGTCAGTCAGTTACAATTTCTGTTGATCCTTAAAGAGAAGGAAAAAATATGGCACTCTGGTTTTCATATCTTCTAGATGCTATCTCTTGTTACTGTTCATGAAGAATCATGCAGTGTGTAAATGGAATAATAATTTTTCTTTTGTACTGAAAATTTGGGCTGTGACTGAAGCTTTAGCATATATTCATCTCACCATTATATAAACCCCTGCTGCCTAAGGAGTGATGTTTGTTGTCAGCCTCATCTAAAAAAAAAAAAAAAAAAAAAAAAAAAACAGAAACAAACAAAAAAAAACCCAAAAAAAGAAAAGAAAAAGAAAAAAGAAAAGAAAAGAAAAAGCTGCATTCTCTTATTACTTTCTGTGTCATCTTTATAACTTTCTTATTTGCTATTTTACTTTACTTTCCACTCTCTTTTTTGTAACCGTTCTTCCATTTTCATATTCCCAATTATATAACACAGGGCATGACTTCCTAAAAGAAATCTAAATGTGTTTTTAAGTCTTGTAAATCATATGGCCTTGAATCATGAATTTCTTTGATTTTCTACTTATTACAATACTCAGTTACACTTCAGAGGGTGGAAATTTTGTGAACTATGATGGAAAGATAGGGACATTAGCTCTAGACTCCTAGAACTCTCTGGGAAAGGCTTTATCTCCTTTGTTGAATGAGAAAATTTAGTTTTTTTTCCCAGAAACTAAGGCCTTTGACATTTGTTGAAACCGTAAGAGAAATATCTTGCGAAATAGGTGCCTCTAGACTCAGTGAGTAGAAAAGAACACTCTGAGATTGGAGAGTCAATGAGTGTCTCTACCCTCCTTAGGGACACCAAAATGATCAGTAAGGCAATAAGAAGTTTCCAAGAGAAACACAACCAGATCTAGTGAACAGAAAGAAATATCCTCCATACTGGTTGAGGCAATGAGAGGAACCTTTCTTTTGAGAAAGTCATATCCAGACCAGTGAGCAAAATTCAGGGCCTTCGCGATTGATTAAGACAATGAAACAACTCCTCTCCCAGTAAGAGAGGCACACCCAGACATGTCTTTTCCCCATTGGAGTTTTATGATAGCACATTCCTGCAGCTTCTCACACAGCTTTTCTGCTGCTTATGGACACTGAATAGTTGACGAAACAAATCTACATGATGGTGTTTATTCATTGCATTATTCGTCATCTCTTATTTTAAAAAAAATGACCTCAGATTATGTTACTAAAACCATCTCCTGAGAACCTAGAGTGCAATATGATGCACATTCTTTTCTTTATTTTTATGTTGTGTGTATGTGGGGACATATGTGACTGGGAACAGCAGAGTGAGTGTGAGTGTAGAAACTGGAGGTCATCCACAGGTGACTTTCCTCAGCTGCCAGCTGGCTTTTGGTTTAGACACTGGTTGTAACTGACCAAGTAGACTATGGTGACTGGTGCATGTATTTCCACTCCTAAAATTTTGTATGTGTATTCTGGGGATCATATTCAGGCTTATATGTTTGTGTTTCAAACAACTTTCTTATTGTGTTATCTCCCTGGTACCCACATTTGATTTCTTAAAATTATGGTTTTTTTTTTTTGAACTCATTTTTCTCCTATCACCATGATTATTGTGTTTCACTGTATTGGATTATTTTCTTAATTCTTTATTGAAAAATCCCTTTAAGATTTAGATCAAATCTAATGTGTGCTCCAAATCCATGAGTAAATCTTCTTAAAAATGACATTTTCAGAATGTATCTAGACATGAACTATATATTTTTCTTTAAATTACTCTTATGAATGTGTTTATGTGAATGTCTATGTATCTGTATGTGCACCATATTCATGCAGTGCCAGCTGAGATGAGAAATGAGCATCAGATCCCCTGGAACTGGAATGACAAGGAGTTCTAAACTGCACCAAGCACATGCTAGGAAAAGGACTCAAGACCTCTGCAAAAGCATAAGTGCTCTTAACTCTGAACTGTCTTTTAAATTAACAGTCTCTCATGTTATCTTAGGATCTCTTATAATCATTTATATTGTGTTTGCACACTTACTTTCCTTAACAAATGTGTATTATGTAATAACTGTCATGGACAGCAGCAACTTTTCTAGAAATCCTAACTCCAAAATGTAAGAATGTAACTGTATTTAGAGGTTGAATTGCTTCAGAGGTTACTAGGGTCATAAGGTTGTGCCCAAGTCATTACAAGAGGTGTTATCATGATCGAAGACCCATAGGAATCATTCGGCAAGCACAATGATCCATAGGGATGAAAGTATGTGAGATGGGCATAAGTAAGCCAAGGGGAGAGCACCAGTGAGGATCAATCCCACTGACATCTCAATCTCAGATTTCTAAACTCAGGAATGGACAGGTAATGACTTCCCACTGCTTAAGCCACTGCCTGTGCTACCTTGACTTAGCAGTTATTTTATTTCTCTATATTCCATCTGGATAGTATCCTGCAGGGAATAGGAACTCACAAAATTGAAATTTAATTATACTGGTAATGGCTAGAAGAAATAAAATTTCAATTTGTATATCAAAATTACATTTACTATTATTTTGTTCTTAGGAAAATTTAAATTGTGAAATACCTATGAATTAATCTGACCATCCTAACCCAGTAGTATTTCTTTTTAAAATTTTCACAAAATTCAACGATACTTTAACGAACAGTCTTGTTGATTCTTTTCATTAATGATGCAGATGCAGTACAAATGTGTCTTATGGAATCCATAAATGGGAAGTGTCTCAGACATGTTATTAATGGCTAAGCGAGCAGTCTCCTCAGGAGTCCTTTAATTTATGAACACCTGTCTCATCATTAACGTAACAGGTTCTCATTATGATGGGGACCAGAAAATGGCAGTTGATGGCATTCTTATTGTACCACTGAAGAGTTGGGAATACTAATATAATGAGTAATTGACATCTACATTGTCCTAAGATACTTGTTCTTAATAAAACAGCATTATAGAATACACAAAGGTATAATTTATACCTGATAGTGAAATTCTTTGTCAATAACAAGATTGATACATTCCATAATGTGTACTCAGTTATTAACACCTTCATGGATAGCTACAAAAGAGAAAACGCTGAATGTAGAGCACATCTTAGAAACATTAACTTAATTTGCCACAGGAGTGTACCCAGATATAAATAAGTATGGCTACCGGCTATGCTAAACATGAAAGCACTTCTGATCCCAGTATTCTACTGGTATCTTCTCATTGCTGTAACAGACTGATGTAGACATTGTGTAATTAATTCACTCTAAACTATAATGATATTTTCTTCCACAGGCACATTCTTTTAGGTGTATATCAGTAGTTCCCTTCAGTTAGCATTCAGCAATGATAGAATAAGTATTGGGAGAAAGTAATAAATAGATAGGCAGCTCTTCTGATCTGTTAGAACACATAAATAGCATCTCTGGACAAGAGAGGCAATTTTAAGACACGATTGTAATAAAGACTTGTGTTTGATGTCCTTTCTCAGTCCAAAGACCTCATTGGGATCTCTTCTTTATGTGTCATTATCTAGACTTAATGTGGGATCCACTTGCTGTAAGTAGTCATTTGTATTTAAATCAGTTACCACTAGCATTTACTTAAGGATCTGGGAAGATGGCTCAGTAGGTAGAGTGACTGCTGAGCAAGCATGAGAACAGAATTCATATCCTGTAAATCGACATACATCCAAGCTGGTTGGGCCAGACAGTCCACTTTAATTCCAGCACCCAGTAAGCAAAGACAAGGGAAACCCGGAACAAACTGGCTAGCAATATTAGCTGAATTGGCAGTCTCCAGATTCAGTGAGAGAACCTGTCTCAGTAAATAAAGAAGAGACTTATCAAAGAAGGTGCCCCATGTGTACCTCTGGCATTTATACATTCATTTATAACACTTAAGCAGATGTTCAAGCACATGTGAACATATAAATAAATATGCATTTATACACACAGAAATCAGTAACTTCTCATAAACAATGGCAGCATTTTACTCATTCACTCACTGCATCTGACATTCTTGTTACCACTAAAACGTCCACCGGAAAGCACTATTCTCACACTTCTGTCTTCAACCCAAGCTCTTGGTATCGATGTTTGCCTTGACATATTGTGTCTCTGCTTTACACTTTACCTATGCAATGCTGTGTTTTCCCAATAACTGACCACATAAAAGATTAATATAAAACTTCCTGAAATTCATTGAGACTATACCGGTATATGATAATTTGATATTAATTTTGATTAAGTTTTATTGTAGAGAATTTCGTATAAGCAATATAAGACTTTCATATAACACATATTAATTTTCTATCCACTTACATACAAAAATTATAAGATTCTGAATAAAACAAGAATTGAGTAAGAGAAAAATATGTTGTTTATTATAACAAGAGAAGGAACACATATAACATATGAAAAACTACTTTAAAATACTGTGTTTCTTGGTCGGGGGAAGTACAAAGCAACATAAGCAGTCGTCAGTGCTGATAATGATTGAATCTGCAAACACTGAAACACAGAACTCTTTATCATTTCTCTGGGTTTCCTTTTATTCATTATCTGTGGATCATTTTATTAAAGTGACACACAAGTGACCTTATCAGAAAAAATGGGAAAAGGGGCTATAACTTTGGAAAGGAGGAGATAATTGCAGAAGTAGGGAGGAGATGAAACCATAGTAAGGATCTTTGGAAAGGTTATAAGGACTTATTAACTACCTAAGAAGTGTATATAATTCACATAATTCTGTATATATTTGTACAGTTTAAATAAAAGGCTCTTCTATGGGTTGAGAATTCTCCTTTCATGAGATAACTACCATCTAACAAAACTTCAACACTAGGCATGAAAAATCATTTTTGAATTATTTAGTGTTGTCTAAAAGATCTCAAAATTTTATAGGCTATTTCCCTTGGTTGTGCTCAAGGGTGAAAGGTATGTCTCAATTGCACCATAATGCACCTAAAGGAGACAGACAGGGTTCAGAGATCCAGAGTTGGAACTGACCTCAATGCCTCCATCCTAAGAACTAGCTTTCAGGTAACAGAAAACACCATGCTAGACTCCAAAGGAAGACAGCAACTCAACAAGATTCAAAGAACTACAGGTAACTAAGCAGTATTGAGAAGAAGAGATATAGTCTTCCCTGGGGGAGAACACCAATACTAATACCAAATGGTCCTCCCTGAGAACTTAATCATAAGTGTCATTTTACACAATAAGTAATCTACATTTAGAAATGTGTATGTGTGTGTGTGTATACATATATGTATGTAACAATTAATGAAAAAAAAGCCATGAATTTAGAACTGAGCAAGGAGGGGAATATGAGAGGGTATGAAATGTGGAAAAGGAAGGGGGAAATGATACAATTAAAATTTCAAAATAAAAAAGTATGGAAAGAATTGTAATAAAGGTTGTTGAAACTGAAAGAAATCTATATTTACCCATGGAATTAAAGATCTAAGGGAATTTGAATTTAGTTAGAAGCTGTAAAATACCATGAAAACTTTGCATTCATTGGAATGTATGGGTAAATATATGCTGTTTAACTTGAGTGTGATGGAAATTAAGTTGAAAATGAGGCTTGGGGCTAGATGGGAGATTTGAAATACTGCGTGTGTTCATTTAGGTTTCATGGTCTGATTAAAGGGAAAACACTGGCTTCTGACATAGGGCTTCAAGAACAGAAGGCACAAATTATAATAAATATGGGGAACATAATCACACACAAAGTTTTTTTTTTTTCAAATATTTGACTGGACTGGAAAGAAAATGCTGACCAACATATAGAATTGAATTGAGATACATACACATAAGATAAAGTATCAGGAATAAATTACATTACAATATTTAAAGGGTTTTTTTTTTAATTTATCAATTTATTTTATGTGTGTGAGTTCACTGTGGCTGCCTTCAGAAGAGGGCATCAGATCCCATTACAGATGGTTGTGAGCCACCATGTGGTTGCTGGGAATTGAACTCAGGAATTCTGGAAGAGCACTGAGCCATATCTTCAGCCCATGGGTTGATTTATTTTTATTTTATTTGTATGAGTGGTTTGTCTACACGTTTATCTGTGTACCATCTGCATTTACTGCCCACAGAGACCACAAAAGGGCATTGGATCCTCTGGTACTGGAGTTACAGATGGAGATGGCTTTTAACTATTATATGGATGGTGGGAACCAAACCTGGATTCTCTTAAAGAACAATTGCTCTTAACTATGGGGTGATCTGTCTAGGCTTTACTTCCAATGTTTATGCATTTTATTTTCTAGTTCTTACAGTAGAAATTTTCACAGAGATACACACAATATTCTTGTGATGGTACAACTGAACTATAAACCCAACTTTTGTATTGTCTGGCTGGATAGTCATGATCTTCCCATGTAGAGGTAATAAAGATAGATAATACTGGGAATAAAATGGTGATAATGTGAAAATACAGAAGTAGATACAGACCTACAGTTATTAGCACAGTCAGTAGCTAGTAGTTATTTGGTCCTTAATTAACAAAGCTGATGACTGTTATTAGAGCAATTTTATATAAACACAGGCCTCTCAAACTAGTGTTTCATGGATGGTTATCTAAAGAAAGAGTTTATAATCTCCATTTTCATATCAATTTTCTACTACATTAAACATATTTGTATTTATTTAATGATTAACTGATTTATTGCACCATTCATTTATTTTTTGCAATAGTTATTTTCCACCCATTTGCACTACTTATTTTCACAGTAGAAAATGTAAAAAAATATTACAAGAGAAAATTAATTTTAGTTCTGAATTCACAAGGATGCTACGATGCAAATCCTATTTATAATTGTGGGAGGCTTCATTTCACTCATATTCTGTTGAATGGAGAACATGAGCTTTCAATGAAACAGATCTACCAGCAGCCTCAGTAATAGGGCTACGTGGACCAAGACACTTAGTAATCTCTTCCCATTTGCTACTAATGTTGGTGAATATTATGCATGCTTTTTGATATTTTTATTTTTTAAATTCTATCAGTGATCAGATGAGAGGATAAAAAGAATAAAGTCTTTTCACCTCTGATTTGGGCCAACAGCCCAAGTATCACACCAAACCAAAAAAAGGAAAGACCTTTGAGAAGATCAAACAGCACCTCCTCTGTCAAACTTTGAAATTTTGAGATATGTTTCTGGAAACAACCATTTTCTAATAATTTCTGTGACAACTTTAAAATATAACATAGGCATTCTTTATGACATTGACCAAGGACAGGTCTGTAAGGAGCCGCCTTCACATTCGCCATTACAAGATGGCGCTGATGGCACTGACACCCATGTTCTAAGTAGTAAACAAGCAAGCTGCGCATGTGCCAGGGTAGCTTTCCACGCCATGTGCTCTGCCTTTCCCGTGACGACAACTCCGGCCGATGGGCTGCAGCCAATCAGGAAGCGACACGTCCGAGGTGGAGGACAGTCCTCCATAAAAGGGAGAGGGCTCCGCCATCTCTCTCTCTCTCTCTCTCTGGCTCTCTCTTGCTCTCTTCGCCACTGGCTCCTGATGGGGTAAGCAATAAAGCTTGTGCTGCAGAAGATTCCGGTTGCCCTGAGCGTGTTCTTACCAGGGGACACAAAAGCGCGGGCAATACAGGTCAATGAAGGTATCAGTAGCAAAAACTTAATATTCCTAAGTGGGCTACACAGAACATACTTCTTGCTGGTTTTATGAAGGGATTTGGTTTGCTGTTTTTAGGAAAACTCAAACTGCACACATTGTTGGCAATGAGTGTTATGTCAAGAGTGAAAAAAGGGAACATGATGTGGGTGCTTCCTAAGAGCTCCTTGGTCCAAGAGACTGATTCTGCATCACTCATTAGGTGGCTTTCTGTACAAACCATTCATTCAGAAAATTGACTCTACTTGTTTTCATTTGAGTTTTCCTTTTTAAATGCAGTCTCCAGGATAAAGCCATGGATATCAGCTTGCCTATATTTTCTGATCATTGTCAGAACATATTTTTATATTCAAACAACAAAAAGAAAAATAGAATACAGAGTTCCAATCATAAAGTAGGCAATAAAAATGGAAAGGCATGAAGGAGATAGAAGAAGTTTTATGTCTCTTGTGTTTGATTCATTTGGATGAAGTAATGCTTTATCCAAGGGGAAAAATAATCCCTGACTCTTCTCTAGGCAGAGATAGGATTTATGCATCAAGTCAACTCAGTGGATGGCACTGGTAGTATTTTGACTTGCAGCTTGTGATCACAGTAATTTTGCCTTTCTTGTAAGTAATTCCAGCTGAATTAAAACGATGGTCTGGAGGTGACTTGCAGAAGGGAAGACCTTCTGTCAGAGTGGATGATGATGAACCCCTTAATGCCCACTGCCTCATTTTGCTCATTCAGATTAGGCTCAATGTTACACATACAGAGATGGATTCAATTTAGCTTTATATGAAACTGCTCATCACCTTTGTTCTCAAGCGTAAATAAGAAGTTATATAGTCTTGTTTACATTGAAGTTATGAAAAATAGAACATTTTACATTAATTATAAGAAGGGTATTACAGAGAAAATTTTGTGGCTTGTATGGTCAATAATTTTTCTAGGAAATATGTATTAGATGAAGGCCTAAAGATTGGACATATTTAACAAAAAGAAATGAGAAAGAAAGTGGATTCCTTCCGATATTTTTCTCCATCCACTTGTAAAAGAGTGATTAGCTAGCTGTTCCATATAGTTTCAATGAAATACCTTCAATTATAAAAGAAAATGTAAAAGAGAAACATAGGGATTATCTAAATTGCTCTGTGGGTAAGATCCCTTTATGTACACGAATGTGGACCTGCATCCAGATCTCTAACCCTGTATAAAAGCCAGGCATGTCTATATGGGCTTGTAACCCTAGTCCTTAAGATGAATGTGGTGTGGAAGTGGCAGGAGGATTGATAGGGCTTGCTGGCCAGCTGATCTAGAAAACTGTGAGCTTCAAGATCAGTGAGAAGCCCTGCATCAAAGGAATGAGGAGAGAGTGTTCAAGAAAGACCCTGCCCTTGTCTTCTTTCCTCTATATATACTCACTAGTGGGTGACCCTCCTCATTCATTCACATGTGCAAAAGAACATGCACATGCATGTACATACCACACACATACAACAAATAAGCAAGGAATACTTAAGTAAATACATCTATTTCAGTGATATGCATTTCCAATTAAATTAATGATTCTTCCAACAAATTGAAGAATCATTATTGAAGGAAAAATTAATTTAAAAAAATCAAGTATTTGAATATTATAAAATATTATAGAACAAAAGAAACTTCAGTGACCTTTTCAAAGTTGGAGTATATTAAAGCATTGTAGATTCCAAGTGTTAATGATGCATTTCTTTCCTTGCCTTCACTACCATCCCATATCTCTCAAGTCTTTGTATTTGAGAACAAATTTAGAGATTTGTTTGCATTGTAATTCCAGACAGGTACTGTCGCACTGAACCACAACTTTCATCCCAAGTTTTCTTCACACGGGTTCTGACCCCTCCATCTCTATGATGGCAGCAAAGTCATCCTTTGCAATCAAGACAAAGGTCAGGAAACGAGAGCCTGTGGTCAGTTCCACCTCAGTTTCCTTTCATGTAACCTGCTGGAATGATGTGACATGCATAGTAAGAGACAACTCAAACTATAATGTTCTTAAAATTTTACTGAAATACAAAGAAACACATTCATTTCTATGATTAGAAATTCTTAATTCTTATATTTATTTATGTTTTTACTACTTTTTAATTTTGACTTTCTATTTGAGACATGATTTTACTTTGTTGCTTTGGCTGTCCTAGAATGAGGTATGTAGAACAGACTGGCTCAAACTCATAAGTGACTTACTTGTCTCTGCCTCCTGAGTCATGGGTTTCATAGCAGGCACCACTATGTCCTGCATCCTTTGTATGTTTTACATGGATGCTTTTCTGGATGAGTAATCTTGACCAAGATTAAATTTGTGTAGTTATAAAGACTAAAATAACTGTTTTCGCCTCTAGGCTTCACACACACACACACACACACACACACACACACACACACACACTGCTTAAACTAGTTTTTACAAAGATGAAAGTATTAGAGGAAAATACCTAATTAAAAAAATAGACAAAAAGTTTTAAAAAAAGTATTAGAGGAAAATAATGGAAAAGAACATCTATAATTACAGGCAGGAAGAGTTTTCACTAGTGATAAAGGATAAACTCCCTACTCTAAAGGACAACAGGAAGGATGAAACAAGAAATGTTTTCTTTCATGACTGGAGATTGCAGCATCTCCAGCTAACTGTGGCCTTTTCTGTGGTGAGCCCATTTGCTCACTTCATATACTGTTACTTTAATATGCTCCCAAGAGCTAAATGAGATACTATGTAGGCAATGCTTAGTGCATTTCAATATAAATCAAGTCATGGTGGTGATGAACATGGATCACTGATGCTTTATCATTGTTCCTTCCTTTACCATGTAGAAGATGCTAAAGAGTTAAAACTGAAATTATTTTATAATTTACTAGATGTACAGGATCTTGAATATGGGGTTTATAGAAATTACACTCAAAATAACTGGGAGGAAATGGTAATACTAATTAATAAGTAAACTCAGAAGAGGCATCAACCAATATGAATATCTTGATATCCAGAATAGGCATTTGGACATTAGTTAAAATGTGGAAGTATGTTGCTTAAAAAAGAATTTAAAGAAGTTTGGATCATTCCATCATGAAAAATATTTTTTTCTGAAAAGGACAGAATTTCTTGGAAAGGTTTTATTGAAGTTATTCGAAGGAGATGTAAAAAGAAAGATACTAAAAAGGACAGAATATCAGGTTAACTGCAGAATAGGAGCATGCCTTATGATGGAAGATGGCAAAGCCAACAGAGATGTCAAAAAGGAAGGGCTCTGAGAAGACTGTGGGGGTCTCTAACTTCACCAGGATTTTGTGGACATCTGAGAGCATAGTGAAAAGCAGCTGTGCAAAGAGATTATTGGAACCAGAAAAAGTTTTGACATAGTTGTATATTGTACAAGGATCATGTGGATGTGATTCATTTACCACATAATGTCATTTTCAGTGAACTGTAATGTCATTTAGCTTCTGGTTTTCCAGGGGCTGCTGCTCTCAGGAAGAAAGGCAAGATTAAACAGCTGATTTAACGATAAAAAATTATCTTATCATGAGTATTTTGGAGAACTGGAAATAGATGTTTTTTGTTTTTGTTTGTTTTGTTTTCTAAAACTTAAGTCATTTTGTCTGTGTGTTAGTTTCATGAAGTTATGAGGATCTGTGTTATTACATTTGACACACTGACCAGAGATTGAGAGAAGGCTCAAAGTCAGAGTACATTCTTTGTACAAGTGGCCCTCTCTGAAAACAACCACTCTTATCAATACTCTATTTTGAGGAATAGCACATAGCACAGAACTCTTTCCTGCTACCCAGCCTCAGATGTTGAGCCATCCTTGAATATTTTTCTCCATTTTTCTAGAACAATCCACTGTCATGTTTATGTACTTAACAACATCGATTTGAAATAAAAAAAAAAGTTAAGATTACAATTGTGCCTCCTTTTATTACTAGGTGAAAAAACTTGGACAAATATTTTAACCTCCAAGAACCTCTACTTAACTCATCTCTACCATGTAGACAGCATTGTTATCTGTGATTAGAGTTCAGTGATGATTCAGTGATATAATACTGGAGAAGTGCTTAGTCCAAGACCTGACGCATAATAAGGGCTCATTAAATGCTATTTACTGTCAATATTAGTGTCAGCATAATATTATGGTTTACATGATGTCTGGCTCCTTATCCTCCTTGGTACTTGATAATAGCTTCCAAAGACTTTTGTAATAACCTGATAGTGTTGTTGTTCCCTTATTCCTTACCTCCCAATTGATATTATAATTTACATATCCATTATAGTCCCTTTAACATAATTCTACAGCTGATACTACATTTCAATTATCTTTTTTTTTCGGAATACAGGGAAATTTTTGAGAGCCACCTAGTATGCATTAAACTGTTCCTTCTTGACAGCTTTCCTTTTAATTTTCTATTTTGTACTGGAGGCAGAAAATAGTTGAACTAAGCCTCCCTTCCAAACTTGACAGTCCTGTTGAACTGTTCAGTGAAGTTTTTTTTTTTAACCCGATATCCACAATTCATATTCAGTATCATCTCTTGAAAGTATTGATCCCTCCCCTCCTCAAGACGCTCTGACTATCTTTTGAAAGTAGAATTTCCTCTTAGGGAACACATCTTATATTCCTTGAAAGTCAAATGTCTCTTTCTGTTTTGGGTTTGTGCAAATGCCTTGTGTCCTGAATCCTTATCTTCTTTACAGCACCTCCGCATACTCTTGGAAGACCTGCAAACGTATCTGCTGATTCAAAGCATTCGATGTTTAGCTACAGAATTATTTTTAATTTCACATGCAAAATAGGCCCTGGCAGCAAGGAAAATAATTTACTGCAGGACTATTAACCAGTAGATTGTGTGTTGATAAGGAGAAAATATCCACTAAAATTTTTACTTTTTAAAAGATGCATTTATTATTTATGTGTTTTATTTACCTTTTTTTGAGATTATAGCATAATTAATTTTTTCTCTTTCCTTTACCTCCTCCAACCTCCCATATACCTCTACTTTCTCTCTTTACAGCTTAGTTTTTCCTTGTTTTTAAAACACACACGCGCACACACACACACACACACACACACACACACACACTCTTATATATAACCTGCTCTGTCTGTGAAATGTTAATCACATTATGTTTTCAGGGTTGATGAATTGTTATGTGGAAAACCAATTGGTGTACTCTTCCCTAGAAAGGACTGTCTCTTAGTTTTTATGTGAATGAGTATTTTTTGCCTAAATATGTATGTAAATATCTGTGTGTGGAAATACCAGAAGAGGGAATAAGAACATGTGGAACTAAAGTGGCAACAGAGTTGTGTAAGAGCTACATAGGTTCCTAAACTCTGAGGCCAGTATCATGGTGTTTTTCTCTTGTACAATGAGTTTCTTAGGTAAAGTTTATTTCAAGTTCCTGAAATACACAGCTAGTCCATGAAACACACAGCTATTCCAATCAATTATAGACTTTCACCTTGCTGATCTTTGCATGTTTTTCTTTGTGAACAGATCCAGTAGCCCTGTAAACATGTGACTTGTATTCACCAATGCTTTCAAAGCGTCAAAAGTTTGTTGTTTTCTTTTTACTATCTTTTGTGGTGACATGAATGATCTTGAGATTCTGACAGAGACTTACTTCCTAAAGAGTTCATGGACAGAAAGTTAGAAGACAGGGGAGAGTGGGTAGTCTGAGGGAATGTCAGTGTTTTTAAAGCACACCAACATGACTTGTAACCAAAGAGCGTGCATGTGTGCAGTGAAACTGCAATTTAGCTTAAGGACAAATCTTGCACACTCCTAATCTCTTGCTCTTTACTCATTCATTGTAAGAAAGGATTAAAACAATGAAATAAAGTATAATTTATCATGTGACTTAATCCTTTTATGGTCACTGACTCTAAAGTGATCAGAGTGTGAGAAAAATAATGTGTGTATTATGGAAGTCTCACTGGACAGAATCCATCTTTGCACCTTTTATAAGCATCAATATTCTGTGTTTCTAAGTGTTGATTTCCAGGTTATTATTGATGATACAATAAGGCATTTGGTCTGAGACTGCATTCATCTTGCTCACTGAGATGAAAATTCTCATACCAACAGAAGATGGAAATAAGGTATCCCTGTTACATTAGAAGGACAATGACACATATTTTTATTTTATTCCTTTCTCTTTTTTCTAGCCAACATTATTTTACATAAGATCTTCTGCTTTTGAGAAAATGATATTAGGAAATCATTGGAAATATAAAATCATTTTCAAGAGAATTTATGTTTTAATGGCTCTACTAAATACAAATGTAGCTCCTTTGAATTGGCTTGCACACAGGAAAACATACTTTTAGATTGAAAGTTGTTTGATTGCCTACAGATTGACATTAAGGGGTCTTTATGTTTGTAAACATGTATTAATTTTAAAATAATAATAAATTCTTATCATATAAGATGAATTATCTATAACAAATCTTAGATCAAGAATACAAAATCCAGGGTTGTGAAATGGCTTACTTAAAAGCACATGCTGCTCTTGCAGAACACCTAGTTTCTTCCTGGAATGCTCATGGCAGCTCACAATCAGCTGAAACTGTGATTTCTGAGTTACCCTCTTATGGTCCATTAGCATCATGAACAGAGAAGGTTCTGCATACATACACATAAAAATATAATTTAAAAAAGAATACTAAATCAGTTTTCTTTTTGTTTTATATGTATATATATGTATGTATATATATATATATATATATAACACAAAAGACTTATATACATATAAAACTTTCCAATCTTATCAAATTTGGATCAGTTAATCAACCACAGAAGACTACAAAGGAAATATTATTTCTGTGACCAGTAAAATAGTGTTTTGTTTTGTTTTTTAAATACAGAAATATGTGGGAATTTCTAACTCTTTTTTTGAAGTTTAATCTTGTAAGTCTTTTTGGTAAAAACAGTTGATTTTTATGTCTTTATGAAAAGAGAGAAACTTTCTCTGATGTGCCATTGATGCTTGCAGTTTCTATCTAATCAGGAAAACAATTTTAATTAATTCAGACAGTTGCCTCTATGGTGTCTGTGCCCTTTTGGGACTCCTTCATTATGGATGCAAATGTGCTCCTAAAATAATGAGAATGTCATTATCCTGCTTTATTCATTGTGGTGGTCAGAAAGAGAAGAAAAGAAATAATTTTATGGTGAGGTAATCATTTAATATACAGTAATGACATTAGCTTTGATATTTCTGAGCCTCATTTTTGTGGTATGAATGGATAATGTTCTCTTTTGCACAGTAGTGAAGATGATGAGGCCAGATGTCTAGAAACATTTAACTCAACATCTTCTTTCATTGTCATATCACAGATCAGGTCTTCATATTTACATTTGATGCAGAATGCATGCTTCTTAATCTATCAATGTGAGTTAGATAATTTATAAATGAATACAAAAATAGATGGTGTAGAAATAATAGATTTGAAATAGTTTTGTGAAGAAATTATGAAGATTGAGTTGTCCTCCAGCCAGTATATTTGAGGAAAAAGATCTACAATGTATGTGAGAAGTGATTCCATTCTTAAGTCTATGTCACTAACTTGGAGAATGACTGAAACAAATGTCAACCATGATATAATCATTATTGTATAAAATTACTCTAATTTATTACTCTAGATATTATTTGTTCAATTGATTATCACTGAAAATATTGTATATGCTTATTATGATCAGAGAGGAAAAACAAAAACTAATTCAGTAGATTTAACATTAACACAGTGATTTCAATAATAAGCGTGTGACGAGAAAAATACATATATAGACATGACAACAGAGTCTTCTGCGGCACAGGGACTAAGAAAATCATATCCTTCTTGGAGGAATTGCCACAATATTAGTCAAGTTTGCATATCAAGTAATGTTGCTATTGGGCTAGAAAGATATTATAATGAATAGATAATGGAGGATAAATCATGGAAATACAGATCATGGTAGCTAGTGATCACGAGGAAGAGAAGACTTAGAGAATAAAGGTCTTGAGGGACAGAGGTCATGGTTTATTACGGTAACAGTTCGTAGAATTATGGTAGACAGATGTTTGGGGATAGAGGTTATAGGGGATAGAGGTCATGGAAGATCATGGAGGGTAGAGGTCTTGGAGTATACATTTCACAGATGATAGAGCTCATGTAATAGAGAGGTCATGAGGATGAAGGTCATGAAGCATAGAGATCACAGAGGATAGAGGTCATAGAAGAAAGAGGTCTTGGACAATAAGGTTTAGTCTTGCATTTGGAGCTTAGTCTTCGTCTTTAGCAGTAGAAGAACTCTATAATTAATCTAAATGTTTAAAATTAAGGCTGAAAAGTTTACTGCAAAATTATTTTCAATGGAACAATGACATATTTTTCCACTAAAATTTAATTTAACCAATGTTCCAAACTAATACATATCAATTACTTTTAAACTCCTACCTCTGGCCTTAGTTTCTGCCCTTATCACTACACCAAGATTTCTATATAGGGTCTTATCATAATCTCTAAGATCAATTTTGAAAATAACAACTTAATCTTCATGACACAATGAAGAACTGGACTATGGTTTTAAACATTTAGTTCACTGAATTTCTTATTTTAATATCCTCCAGAAAATTTCAAGTGCTGTTTTTAATGTCCATTTACAATCAGTTCCTCAAATGCTTTTTGACTTATCAGCCAGTATCTGCCCACTCAGTTCTCCTTTTACAGCCCTCAAAATTTTCTCTAACACTGTTGCATTGAGTTAACATTTCCCCCAGTCAGAGTTTAGGTGAGTTAAGCCCCTTGTAGGGGACATCAGTTCTTGAAAACATATTATTTTTTCAAATTGCATAGTGAATTCAGGTCCCTCTCACCAAATATTTTTAGTGCTGAATGGAAAGGGAAAATTAATGTAAAAGTTAGAAATTAGTGTCATATGTAATAATAGTAATTTGATTGATATAGAAAGAACCTTCTGATTGGATATCATTACAACCTCTATTTTTAACATCAGGAAAACTATAAACTTGACAATTTCTTGGGGGTGAAAGCCTTGCTTTGCTTGTTGAATTTGGATTTATGTTGATGCACTAGGTTTTGCTGTGTTTCTTCAGTTTATTAGATTCCAAATTCCAGGAAAAAAGTTATGCATCATTGCTACTCTCTGTTGAATAATGTTGGCACTATGCAGCGAGTAAAGAGAAGAGCAATACTTTTCCTTGTCTTCTGTATGTGTGTTTGAGCGAAAGGTCTCTACCCAGGCTATGCGTAAACTCACAATGTTGCCATGTTTTTCCTTGTCTTCTGCATGTGTGTCTAAGAGCAGGATCTGTACCCAGGCCACATATAAACTCACAATGTTGCCTAGGCTGTCATTTATTTACTGTCCTCCTATCGTAAGAGAGAAGTTGAAATGGCTTCTTCTTCATGTTCTCACACCTGTGACTCACAAATGGAAAATCATCTATGTCAAGCAAGTGATCTTATTGGGGCAGAGGGCTGAGCCCAGTATGGGTAGTAGCATCACTGGACAAGGTCTGGGCTGTATAAGAAAGATAAGTACTACTCAGCAATTAAAAACAATGAATTCATGAAATTCTTAGACAATTGGATGGATCTAGAGGATATATATCATCCTGAGTAAGGTAACAAAAGAACACATATGATATGTACTCACTGATAAGTGGAAATTATCCCAGAAGTTTGAAATACCCAAGATACAATTCATAGACCACATGAAGCTCAAGAAGAAGAAAGACCACAGTGTGGATACTTTGGTTCTTCTTAGAAGGAGAAACAAAATACCAATGGAAGGAAATACAGAGACCAAGTGCGGAGAAGAAACTGAAGGAAAGGCCATCCAGAGACTGTTCTACCTGGGGATCCATCCCATATACAGTTACCAAACCCAGACACTATTGTGGATGCCAACAAGTGCTTGCTGACAAGATATAGCTGTCTCCTGAGAGGCTCTGCCAGTGCCTGACAAATAAAGAGGTGAATGCTCTCAGCCAACTGTTGGACTGAGCACAGGGTCCCTAATGGAGGAGGTAGAGAAAGGGCCCCAAGGAGCTGAAGGGGTTTGCAGCCCCATAGGAAGAATAACAATATGAACAATCCAGTACCACCAGAGCTCCCAGGGACTAAACCACCAACCAAAGAGTACATATAGAGGTGCTCATGGATCTAGCTGCATATGCAGCAGAGGATGGTCTTATCTGATATCAATGGGAGGAGAGGCCCTTCGTCCTGGAAATGCTTGATGTCCTGGTGTAAGGGAATGCCAGGACAGGGAAGCAGGTGTGGGTGGATTTTTGAGCAAGAGGAGGGGTGATAGGGTAGGGGATTTTCAGAGGAGAAATGAGGAAAAGGGATATTTGAAATGTCAATAAAGAAAATGTCTCATAAAAATATTGTGTGAAAACTTAGAACCATAACCTTTACTTGTAGCAATAAATAGTTTATTGCTAAGATGTCTTTGAATGTTTGGGATCATTGTTTGTGGAAGGTAGGTACACACTATATCTTCTTAGAATATAAAATCAATCACACATTGATAAAATGCAATTTCTTAGTAAAATATTTTATACTAAAGATATTAAAAAGAGATATAAGCAATAACAATCCATAAGGAGGTGGAACTAATTCAAATGTACTGTTCCACGGGTCTCCATAACACTAACTGCAATGCATAGTTCAATAATGATGTGTGTCATGTACAGGACTGACATAGCCCACTTTGTCATATCAGGCTTTTAAGAGATATTTATTCAAGCAACACTAAGAAAACAATACATGATATAGAACCACACATATGAAAAACAATCCCGTAGTCAAACTTCATATGAATATAACAAACAAATGGCACTCATTTAAACTTTGCATCATCAGAAATAACTCTGCTGGGATGATCAAAATGCTTCAACTAAGGAAAAATATAAAATGACAGAGAAACCTAATTTAAACCCTGAACCACTTTGGTTTCACCTGCTGCATCCCCACTTTTCTGTGATTTAAAAGTAATCGTTATCTGCATAAAATTCCAGACTTTCAGGAATCTGGCCTTTTACACAGTAGTGATGGCTTAAACCCATCACTCATATTCCTGCACGTAACCACAGTGTCTTAGTCAGGGTTTCTATTCCTGGACAAAACATCATCACCAAGAAGCAAGTTGGGGAGGAAAGGGTTTATTCAGCTTACACTTCCATACTGCTGTTCATCACCAAGGAAGTCAGGACTCGAACTCAAGCAGGTCAGGAAACAGGAGCTGATGCAGAGGCCATGGACAGATGTTCCTTACTGGCTTGCTTCCCCTAGCTTGCTCAGCCTGCTTTCTTATAGAACTCTTGCCTACCAGCCCAGGATGGTACCACCCACAAGGGGACCTCCCCCCTTGATCACTAATTGAGAAAATGCCTCACAGCTGGATCTCGTGGAGGCATTTCCCCAACTGAAGCTTTCTCTGTGATAACTCCAGCTGTGTCAAGTTGACACAAAACTAGCCAGTACACACAGTAAAACCCATTAGTTCATAAAATTGGTCTACTGTCAGTTCCCTATCTGGAGTGAATAATAAAGTCTCCCAATAATGTTCGAAGGGATCTGATTACTTTGATTGGCCTCCAGAGGCCCCTGCATCTACATGGACGTCCCCCTCATCTTTTAAAATAATGACTGAAAACAATAGTAAAATAAGTAATATGGTTTAACTTTGTTGTTGCTGCTGCTATTCTTGTTGTTTTTCGAGACAGGGTTTCTCTGAGTAGCCCTGGCTGTCCTGATCACAATCTGTAGACCAGACTGGCCTCGAACTCAGAAATCTGCCTGCCTCTGCCTCCTAAGTGCTGGGATTAAAAGTGTGTGCCATCACTGCCCAGCACTTTAACTGTTTCTTGTTCTGGCATATTTTGATTTAATACAATGCTAAACAAATGATAATAGTATCATGAGATAGATGTGGTTTTCTGTCTAAGCTACCATATGATATGCTAAATTGAGAAATTGGGCAAAGTTTCTGATGCTGCACCTTGCACAGATATTTCTATGTTTCTCATGTAACTACATGAGGAGAACAAGAGATAAAGAAAGAAAGTGTAAATAGACCCCCATACATCCCCTACATCACAATACATGGTAGACATTGCAAGAGTCTTTACTCATCTTTTACTAGCATCTTCAATTACTCAGAAATTGACACCCAGCCACTTTTGTGGTTAGACACGTGCCAAAAGTTTGTTTCCTTTTTAGAGTGGAGTATGAGAAGATGGTAGCACTGAACAGCCCCTGATAATAAGATCAAGCTATGATGTTGACCTCTATCTGCAAATTTTGTCTTTCATTGGCTTCTACCTAAGCTGGAAATCCTTAGTTCCTAATTTATTGATTTGAAATTCATGAGTTTTGCAATGGCTGGCTTCCCATCAGGAAAAATAACCCCCCTGCTGTTGAAATCACTTGCATAATTTATCTCACTCAAAGTTGAAGGTGCACCGTTGCCTACTTTCCAATTACCCTGCATTCAAGCTTTTCACCTTATTCAAAAACTTTTAATTTTTCTTGATTCTTAAGCATTTCTCAACTGATAATGTGCTCATTTGAATGACTCAGTATGCTACAGCAATCTATTTTTGTATATAATAGTTTTGGAGACATTAACATACAGATTATCCTCAAAGATAAAGTCGATCATATTTTTATATACTGATTTCTGTCCTAAAAGCTGGATATTCTGGATATTCAAAAAATAAAGACTATAGTATATAATATAAAATCTCTTTTGATCATGAGTTCATCATTGCATGCCATTTTGTATATAATTCTAACTTGACAATGATTATATTATAAAAATTATCTATGTGTGACTATCCTTCTAACTTGACCACAAGTTTCTTGAAGGAGAGGTTACATTTTCATTATCTGATTATTCTTAATGTATGTAATGAGTAGTATATCATCTGACATTGTTTCCTCATTGTTTTGTTCTTTCCTGACTTTTATATGAAATAACATAGATATTTTTCTTCTGTAAAAAAAAATAGTAGTGCAGGTATTATTTCAGAATCTAATTAGATCTGTCATAGCAAATTTTCACTTGTGTATGACATGCCTGAAAGATGAACAGCTGACATCTTCAAGCTAACATCAAGTGGCAGTTCAGTTGAGATTTAACTTTATACTTATAAAGTTATGCATCTGTCAACAAGGCCATTTCCATCCTTTGAAGCATTATAGAGTGAGTATAAATTATAGTTTACCTGAAAGCTTCCCAAAAAAAGGAGGTAGCCACATTTCCCCCCAGTTGCTCAGCTTTAGACTATTTCAGCAGTATTGTTCATACATAAAATTAGAATACATAAACTCCTAGTAACTATTCTTTCTTCAGAAAGTAAATCTCCTTAATGTAGTAATTAATTAATATGATAAACTGACAAAACTGGACAATAATATAATGATCCTCTCACATTTCTATATCTTTGTTTTTGAAGTATATACAAATTAAAATGTAAAAATCCTTTCTTCTCCTTTTCACACTTAACTAATATATGCCTGAATTTGGGTTGGATTTTTTCCATAGTACTGTTTCTGCTTGCTGAGTCATAATCAACCACACAGACACACAGATACACACTATAAAAACACACATACATACACAAACACACATAAACATATACATACACACATACACATATATACACACACACACATATAAACACACATACACACAAACACAGAAACACGCACAAACACACATTCCCAAATAGACATACATCCTTATACACATATACACATACACACAAAAATAATCACATACCCATACTCGTACCTACAGACACAGACAAACATATACATAAACACACACATACACTTACACACATATACCTAGACAAACACATACACATGTGCACACACACAAACATACACACTCATTCACACATACATATCAAACACTCATATATACACCTTATTTGATCATTTTAGATGTTTATTTTAAAAACAAAGTGCTCTCGGTATAATATTATTTGATATGTTTTTTTTTCCATAAAATATTTTTCAGTGACTGCTTTTCAATTTTATGCTAAGGGCTAATTATAAATTCAAATAAAATTAACTTTTTAAAAAGTAATGCATCATTTTCCTATTTGTTACCAGAAATTAACTTTGTAAAAATAGAATTCAAGACAAACAAAGTGCTATAAGTCTTTAATTCTCAAACAGTATAGCATTTCAGTTTCACATACATAGGAAGAAGGATCAAATTGTTCAAAATCACGTATAGACTGGCTGGTATAAAACTATAAATCAGCTTTCTTATTTATTACTCAACTCAGTTCATAAAATGAGCCAAATCATTTCCTAGGCTATACAAATAAAACTTATATGTAGAAAAAATATAGGAAAGGAAACCACTCATGACTGAGAACTATAATTGAAGTCAGGACCAGATGAACAAATATTGAGAAAGAAAAGAAAAGCAATTGTAATGCCTGATAATATGGTGTGGGCTTTTTTTCTAGAAATGAGATTGTTAACAATAATAAGAATTCTAAAGGTAATAAGATTTTTAAAATACAGAAGCCTATGTGGTACATTTTCATGCATACTTGCAATAAGGAAAAAAAAATTCTTGCCAAGTATCCAGTGAAAAGGATTCAGAGTTATTTTCATGAATACTTTCAAAGATATAGAAAAATAATTTCCAGGAACTAACATATAATGTCTCCTGATATAGCCAATATCCCAATAGAAATATCAAAATCTAAAGCCAATTCTTTAGAGTACCAATAATATATTCACCATTTAGCCAAAGTTTCAGCTTATTAGTTACCACATAGAAAATATACTTTAGGAACCCTCAGTGATCAATCATTCAAAATCTTTTTAGCAAGATTCATATAAACACAGGGCATTGGCTAGAATCTGTATGCTGTTAT
The DNA here is from genome assembly GCF_978045245.1 of Mus caroli. Classification (NCBI taxonomy): domain Eukaryota; kingdom Metazoa; phylum Chordata; class Mammalia; order Rodentia; family Muridae; genus Mus; species Mus caroli. The sequence goes on along the minus strand of NW_028227258.1, from coordinate 138,879,498 downwards.
ATTAGCAGCCATTTTCTTTGGGACATAAGTATAAACCCAATTCCTAAGTATGGGACAATGGTAAATTCAATATACTTCTCATTCAAGCTGCCTGAAAATATAGAATTCCAGTGCAGACCACAGAGGAGAAATTGTTTTACTTGACTTGGCAATTATTCTTTTGTTTAATATTGACTATATTTATTATGACTAGTTAAATATATCTAGCCTAAGTTGCTTCTATGAAATTTAATGTTTTAGTCTTCTCCCAACTTTATACACTGAAAAAACATCCCAGCATTGTTTCCTATTACAACTATCAGAAGTCAAGGGAAGTCTGATGGCAAACTATCATAAACATTAAGCAACTGCCTTTGGGGCAATTACAAAGGGGGCTTATCAAGTGTTAAATAAATTGTCTAAGTCCTTTTTGCTGCCTTAGTGTGTTTTTGCAAGAAGTATATTTGGTGGGTTTATTGCAAGATCAGAATATGTTAAATTTTGGGCATTAAATGTGGTTGGAGGTTGTGAAAGTAGAAAGGAGATAATGATAGTTTGGAGGGAGGGGTTAGGAGCATGGTGGATAATGACTGACACAAGTGAAAAGAAAGTAGGCTGTAGGGGGAAATACGGGAAACACTGTATGAAAATGTCATGGTAAATATACTGTGTACCTTAATTGAATTTGACAAAATAAATCATAACAAAAACAAATATTTTGTGAGAGCAATAACAGAATTCACTGACTAGTTGTTCTTTCTTGTGTCTTCAATAGTGTTTGTGCTCTCAAAACTCCACATTCCACCGATATCTGCATTCACCTAGTAAAAGTGAATCTTCTCAAGAGGGGTTTTACACTTCTGTGACCAGCAATGAATAGAAACTCAGTTTTATGGCTGAAGTCATACTTGGAACATACCTCAAGTGCTAGGTAGGGCACAGTGGTTATGGAGGCAGAAATGTCAGGAGACCAAGGTTTTGCCTCTGTACGTACAGAGCAGGACAGTGCACCAATATAGAAAAGAGAACATTGCACAACTGAGACTTAACTCAGTCTCCAATGAACATTCTGTCAGCCACTCAGGCCAAGTATTCCTTCAAGTGACTGCAGCCAACATCAGACTTTCTTCACTTCTGAACGACTAAATTAAAGAAAATGGATTAATATGCTCTATAAAACAGAAATAGTGACTGATAATGTAGAAACATGTCTAAATTGTTGGACGCTGAAAGACTTGGAGTAAGAAAATTAATAAATGAAACTACTTGGAAATTTTAAATAAAATCAAAATACCCTTTTGGTGCCTGTTAATTTTTGGAAACTGTTTTATGGAGTAAGATGTTCCAATTGCTGCAATCAGATGAACGTTTGAATAGAACAAATTTTTATGAAGAAAGTTTGAGAGATTTTATTCTTAATCCTGCTTAAAAGTAGGATTTAATCCTTATTCTAATAATAGATGTTACAGCTATGGGCAAGTCATGTCAGTCCTTGACCTGCCCTCACACAGGCTTCAAATGCCAGTTTGTATAATATTGGGCTGCCTGCAGGCTTCTTTAAGGGCACGTTATCATTCTATTGTATGAAGAACCACATTTTCTTTAAAAATAGAGACATTTATTTTACTCATATTCTCAATTTTATATACCAAATACAGCTTAATATGTTTCATTTAAATACTTTAGTTGGTGGAATTGTTCATTTACATTAATATTTAACCATAAAGAATAAGACCATGTTAACCATTAAAAATCAAGAAACTAGGGGTTACATTAATCTATCAGATGTGAATCACCAATCTGAACCAAGCTCAAGCACTCTGGCTGAGCCTCATAGTATTTTTAAAAACTTTCATTCTTAAAGGAATAGAAAAATCACTTTAAATATATTACCTACATAAATAAGAAAAATGAAAAACAAGACATAATTAATAATTTTATTGAACATTTTGTTTTCTGTGCACATTAATGCCTTGATAAGACTCATTTTTTCTTTTTATTGTCCAGATCCTGAAAGGGAGGCATTTTACAACTCTCTGCATGCCTTATGATGTCTTTGATATTTACAATATAGGGTAGACTATAATTCTCCTGTAATCTAAACTTCAGCTATATTCCCCTTAGAGAACAATATTGATGTCCGAACTGCAATGAATGCCTTATATCTCAGGAGGCTGAATAAGATTTGTAACCCACCATTTATAAAATTATGGTACCCATAGAATTATTTTGCAAACGAAGCAATATTTATATTTATATTCATATTTATATAAAGCATTTTTATCATGTACTCTTCTTAGTATAAAGAAGAGTACTTAGTACTATCTTAGTATAAAGTAGCAATTATTCAGATTGTCCACGGGCTTTGTTTCAAACATGATTTCCAATGTAAAGTAGGAAATGGTCTTAGAAATTACTACAGAAGCGTCCTTTTAAAAGAAAGAGTGAGCAACTTTTAGTCATCAGAAAATGCTTGGTAAGCATATTTAACGTTGCATGCCTGGGGCTGCTCACAAACATGGTCAGGGAACATGGTTGCAGTGGGCACCCTTCACACAAAAGATGCAGTGTTGATCAGGGAACTAAGAAAAACAGACCCAGTTTTCAGCCCAACACAGAACCAATACATTGCTCTACCACACCAAGGTTCCAAGGATCAAGAAGAAATCATGTCATTGCCATAGAGTTTGGAAGAGTTCTGGGAAATGCTGTCATCTAAACATATATGCCTATCACAAACATGATCTCACATCAACTTGGTTCTATGAACAAAACTGACATACAATTAAGCTAACAAATATCACTCCATAGAGAGGGTGGATAATCTGCAGGTCATGCTTTGCTATAGACCCATAGGAATTAAATAGTTGCTGGGAGTGAGACAATCGGAGTTTTTGTTAGGATGTAGACCCTTGTAGGTTTCCTTTGCTCTAGTGAATAGATCCACACACATTACATAATAGGCAATACTACCCGTACATAGTGAGTTATAAAAAATGACATGAAGTTGGGATTGGGTGTGTTCAAAGCGTTTAGAGTATGTTGATGGGGCAAATAACAGGTAGAGCTGATTACATTTCATTGTTCATGTGCATGAAATTCTCAAAAGTAGAAATAAGGGCTGGTGAGATGGCTCAGTGGGTAAGAGCACCCGACTGCTCTTCCGAAGGTCCGGAGTTCAAATCCCAGCAACCACATGGTGGCTCACAACCATCCGTAACGAGACCTGGCGCCCTCTTCTGGAGTGTCTGAAGACAGCTACAGTGTACTTACATATAATAAATAAATCTTAAAAAAAAAAAAGTAGAAATAAAAAGTAGGTAATTTAGACAATTAGATAGATGGAAAAAATACATGTCTGGAAGTATAACACTGGACCTGATACGTACAACTGATGTGTTTTAATAAAGAAAATACATAATGGGTCTTAATTATAATATACTGGATATTTCGTCCTATGGTGATGAGTTATTATTAGAAAAATTACTGCTTATTGAAAGCACTAAAATTTAGTTGACACCATTAAATTTCAGGATCTCAAAACTACCTGTAGGGTTAGTTCCAGTGATCCAATGTCCTCTTCTCCTCCCCTCCCCTCCCCTCCCCTCCCCTCCCCTCCCCTCCCCTCCCCTCCCCTCCCCTCCCCTCCCCTCCCCTCCCCTCCCCTCCCCTCCCCTCCCCTCCTCCTCCTCCTCCTCCTCCTCCTCCTCCTCCTCCTCCTCCTCCTCCTCCTCCTCCTCCTCCTCCTCTTCTTCTTCTTCTTCTTCTTCTTCTTCTTCTTCTTCTTCTTCTTCTTCTTCTTCTTCTTCTTCTCCCTCTCCCTCTCCCTCTCCCTCTCCCTCTTCCTCTCTCTCATACACACACAGCATAAATAATAATTTTTAAGTTTAGAAATAAAATTGAATACTAAAAGGTAATATAAAGAATGATTTGAATTTAAAAGAAGATGAGTCAACTAGTCCACATAAGCTTTCACAGAAGTTAGAGGAAAGCATAATTATATTTTTTATAGCTAAGGATGTTGGCTAATGATTTTACTCAAAATCAACAACATAGATTAAATTGAATAGATATGAAGATTGAAATATCAAGTGAGATAAATATAGCTGAATGGTTCCTAATTACAGAGAGTGATGGTACAATGGGTGATAACCACTAGAAGCATAATGAAGATTATGGTGAATATTGAAAACAATCAAAGCAGTTGGAAGTATAATCTTTCAAACAGAGTGCTTGATTTAACTACATTTTAGGAATATTACCCAGTTATCATTTGTGTAAGTATTAAGAAAATGGATTCAACAAGACAAATGAATTTATTTGTACTTTTCTAAAGAACAAAGTAATCCTAGAAAGATAAGATTGATTTTTACATGATAGGTTTCAGATATTTATTTTCACAACGTAGGAATATTTCATAAGTCATAAATTTAATATTTTTAAAAGCTAAACTATTCACATGTTTTTAGCTTCAAAGAATACTAGATAGATTTTCTTTAAAATCTCTATATATGTAGAATATTGCTCGGGTTCTGACTTTTACTGTGTATTGCAATGCTAAGTGATGGTCTCCAAGAACTAGAGTCTATATGTAGCTTCTGGATTTCTGCCCTTAAGTTCATTATGGTTGGTAAATAAAGATGCCAGCAGCCAATAGCTGGGGAGAAAAGACATAAGTGGGGTTTATGCTTTCCAAGTTTGAGACCACAAGAAGAGAAGAAACCTCTATGAGACAGAGGAGACTGTGCAGGAAAGGAGAAAGGAGAGCCACCATGGACTAAGGTCCAAGAGAACCTGTCCCAGAGAGTTTCCTGGTTGGAGTTGAGAGCAGCCAAGATAGAACATAGTACGTAGTGAGTGAAGCATTATCGATGGGAAGGTAGATTCTAACATTCTGAATGGTAGGCAGTTGCCCCCAGCTATTGTGGTGCCTGACACATATTACAGAATAAAGGCTATGTGTGTGTCTTTCATCTAGAAATATAAAAATATAAATGGTCTAAGGTTGGTAGAAACCCCACAACAGGATTTTTTAATACACATATTCTATGTGTGTGGGTGTGTTTCTGTATGTATGTGTATATACTCAAGTACTCTTCCTCAAAACCCTCAAGGTTCCCCCTCAAACTGATAGCCATTCTTTCTTTGCTTATTATTATTATAGATACAAGTGCATGTGTATATGCACAACTATATATAAATGTGTCCATTTTTGCTATTGGTGTATATATGATTTCAAGGCTAAACACTCTGAATTGGACAATAAATATAAAGGCTCATCTAAAGGAGAGGCTAATTCATCTTCCAGCATTCATAAGTTGCCTTATATTCTTTGCCTAGGCAGGGGATTCTGTGAAATTTCTCCTTTCCATATTAACATGTCCATTAATATTGGCATTGCTTTCAATATTGCCCAAATAGTCATTTCTTTTTTCTTTTTGGATTTGTGCTTATTCTTTTATTTCTTTATTAGATATTTTGTTCATTTACATTTCAAATGCTATTCTCTTTCCTAGTTTCTTCTCCAACAGTTCCCTGTATCCTCCTCTTGCTCTGCTCCCCAACCCACCTACTCCTGCTTCCTGGCCCTGGCATTTCCCTGTACTGGGGCATATAATGTTCGCAAGACCAAGGGCCTCTCCTCCCATTGATGGCAGACTAGGCCATCTTCTGCTACATATGCATCTAAAGACACGAGCTCTGGGGGTACTGGTTAGTTGTTAGTTCCTCCTAGAGGGTTGTAGACCCCTCCAGCTCCTTGGGTACTTTCTCCAGCTCCTTTTTGGGGGTCCTGTGTTCCATCCAATAGATGACTGTGAGCATCCACTTCTGTATTTGCCAGACTCAAGTAGTCATTTCTAGTAGAGGCTATTTTATAATAGTCTTCCTGGTATTCTGGCCCTCACAAACTTTCAGTTTTGTTTCCTGAATCATCAATTCATGAGACCAGATGATTCCCACAATCTGTGGATCTCGGCATTGTGGCCAGTGGTAGTATTCTACGATTGTTTCCATTTCCTGTAGAGAGAGACTTGTATGCTGAAAGGCCATAGCTTACATAAGGATACAATTTAGAAAGTAGTAAGGATTTATACTGGTTTAGCAAAGTGCTATTAATGGATTCTTTTCTAACATCTGTGACTTACTAGCCCTGTAAGCTGGCTGTGTTTTCAGTACCAAACATGATTTTTCTTATGGGAAGTGGGACTTCAGTTCAATAAGACTGCTGTTAGTTTTTGTTTTCAATTCTGTGTATATGTATTTGTTTTGGTGTGTGTGTGTGTGTGTGTGTGTGCACGCACGCGCACATGCACAGGTACCCTCTGAGGCCATAGACATTAAATTCTTTAGAATTGGCGTTGCTTGTGATTGTGAGGCAAATTATATACATGCTGGGAACTGAACTGTGGTACTTTGCAAGAACAGTTTATCAGTTTATGCTTTTCACTACTTAGCTATGAAAATAGATATTTTAGTTGTGTGGAATTTCAGATCCTTTCTCTACAAAGAAAACATAAAAGCAAATCAGTTATTTTTAAATGTGTTATAGATTGTGAAAATATGTATTAGATGAGTAGAACTCATGCTTTCTGATTTCCCTAGACTCATTTTTAGATTACTATCTTGGTTTCAGACATAGATCCACTTATAGAGAGGCAAGTTACTAGACAAAACACATTGTGTCTTGTTGGGCAGTGTGAAAGTTTTGTGTCACAAGTCCGAATTTTTCTCCTGAGACAGGCAAAGGGGCACTACTATCATCAAAGCTATTTGATTCTGTGTCAAGTATTTTTGAGTTTCATTTGGTAGGTTAGGTTCCTGTCAGGTCCCTATCTTCAGCAAACTGATAGTTTGAATAAACAAAGCCATCTGGAACAGGTTATACTGCCATTTGACTGACAGCTGACATGCCCTCCTTTATGTATTTTTGCCTTGATGAGGGAAGTGTGGATCAAGCAGCCCCTTCTTTGACTAATAGTTGAACTGTCATCTTTTCATTCTTGTAGCTTTGAACATGCAAGAAACCCTGAAACCATAGCTTCTGTTTTTAGAGGCCTGGCTTCAATCACAACCCATACAGACAACATCTACTGGTTTCATATTAACTTTCAGAAGCCTCTTTGAATTTTGTGGTTTCAGGAGAAACAGATACACATATCTTTAGGGATTCAGCAACATGTGAGACCTGTGGTCAGCTCTAATACAAGCCAAAGCAGAACATCATGCAAGATACATTATCTTCTAGTTGATTAAGTGGCTACCGTTTTCCCCTTGTGGCTAGATTTGGAGGCGGCTCCTTGCTTGTATTGCATTACTATCCTCTCCTGCATATACAAATTCTCCTTCCAGACACTGTTTTACTTGTGGGTTTTTGTTTCAAAGTTAGTGGAGCCTGACTTGATAATACCAATATCAGATGAGAGAGAATTTCCAGCTCTACTCACCCAGCAGCAGCGGCTATAAGAAATTTAGAGAAAATCTCCCGGTGCTAGCTGTGTCCTTCAGTTCATTCATCAGGTAAGAGACAGAGAAACAGCTCCAGAGAGTTACCACCAATAATGGTTGGGAACTATTATAAAACATTTTATTTTTATTAATTTTTTTCTGGTTTTTTGAAACAGGGTTTCTCTGTATAGCCCTGGCTATCCTGGAACTCACTCTGTAGTCCAGGCTGGCCTCGAACTCAGAAATCTGCCTGCCTCTGCCTCCCAAGTACTGGGATTAAAGGCCTGCACCACTACTGCTGGGCTCTGAAACATTTTAAATTGCTAAGAAGTCAAGAGGCTGTAAGCTAAGACTGTAGCTGAAAAACTGCTAGAGCTGAGTGAAAGACTTTGGTTCCTAAGAGTTCAAGATAGCCAGTGAAGGCTATAAGAAGAGCAGCCAGACATTGAATCTTGGTGTTCCACCTCCAGCTGCTAGATGTTAACCTTTAAAGTATAAATAATTTCTGACTTCACCACCTGAGACCATTGAAAGTTAGATGTCATAGCTCTCAAGGATAGGTGTCTGGTTTTGAAAGCTTACAGCAAAAGGCTTCTGATAGTAAGGAGTTGAGGCAATCAACCTCTGATTCTCAATCCAATCTAAAGTCCTTGGAGGTAAAGCATGCCAAGAACTGAACTACAGTCTGTTAGAGGGGAAGATTAAAACTTTTGATTGTTTGTTCTCAATTTTAAAACTACATTTCATATATTTATTTATATGCATACTCCAATATAGAGAGTATTCACAAGAGAATAATCTACATCTTAATACTCAGGCACTTTTAGATACTGAAGACACTTCAAAGGAAAAACAAAAACAGCTTACAAGGCTATGTAACAACATAAGTTGCTCAACATCTTCACTTGTCAGAAAAAAGGAAAGGACAAGGACAATGAAATGTCAGCCTGAGGACAGCTAAAATTACAAATTACAAATGGTAGCAGAAACATAGACAGACAATCTGCATGTAGTACAGCCAGGTTACAAATTGTGTGGAGTTTCTTATAAAATGAGATGGACATAAGCCACCAATTTCAGTGCTAAGTAAGGTAAGATTCTTGAACAAATTATTGCCTGTAAAAATTCATAAAAACTGTCTACATAACTTGAAAAAAATATGTATATTCTGGCAGTTTTCTTTCCCTCTTGTTATCTTCTATGGGGACAGTTCTGCATGAGGTCTGTGGACAGAGCCTGTTCTCTTTCCCTCAATCTTTCTCAGTCACTGCCTATCTCCAGGTAACCTTGAGTTCTTCATTTCGTCCCATCATCTGTTTGTAAATTTGAATTTCTACAATCTCTTTGAAACTATTGCATATTATTCCAATTGTGTCCAGGCATCCATTCTATATGAAATCCTGCCCTCTCTGTCTTGATCATAAACCCCCAGGCAGTCAGAGCTTGCTACTGATGGTAACAACTTTAATCCTGTGTGCTATTACAATGTTTGACCCATTGGGTTTGCTCATATGGACCAGATTGAGTTCAGAGCTTAGTAAGTTTTTCTCTTGGCTTAATGGCATATTTTACTTGGGTGATTGATGAAAATAATCAACCAATATTAAACAAACAAGCAATCAAGCAAACAAACAAACAAACAAGAAAGAGATGCCAGAACTCCACTGCAGCAATGCTTATACAATTGGTTAAAGCTTGATTGAGGCTTACCAAGCAATAATACAAACTCAGTGGTGAGACATAGATATTTTTATCTTTATCTCTAGTGTCTGCATCCTAATCCTACCCTCAGATACTCAGCATGTTTTAGTAAAAAGATACAGGAAGGTACAGACCCAAAAGAATCACTAGAGAGCTTGCCATTTGTGCTTTTCCAATAAACCCTCTAAGTTCTGGAGCTGAAGTTTACACTCAATGCTTCCAATTGGTATCTGTTTTGAATTTAAATGTATTTTAAAATCTGATTGAACATAAGGTTGTTCATATGCATAAGGACCCATATGTTGTTTTGACATATATACATCATCTCTGTGTGAATCAGCTTAGAAATATATACCTCCTGAGGAATTTGTCATTTCCTCCCGGTGAAAATATCAAAAATACTTTTTGGAAGCAATTTGAAAAATATAAACTGCAATATTCTTATCTTACCCAATCATTTTAGTCTTTTTGAAAATAATTTCCTTTATTTTTGAGATTATAATATAATAATGTCATTTACTCCCTTGCTGTCTCTTTATGCTTGTGGTCTATTTTTTCATATACACATATATATATATTCTTAATGTTATAAGCACAACTTGCTCCTGCTACACACTGCTATTTGTTTGTATGTTTTCAGGACGAGTCCTTCGGTATTGGATAATAGATTGTGTGCTCTTCCCTGGGGTGCACTATTTTCTCCGATATCACCATTCTTGTTCTCTGTTTGGAGTTACAGCTTTCCTAGACTTTGTCCCATCCACATGAGACAAATATCATGTCTATTGAACCTGTCCTTGTTAAGCTCATGGTTCATCTGTCATGTTGATGAGGCTTTATGAATATATCTTCAGATACTTCCAGAAACACAATTTAGCACACTAGACATTTTCACATTCTTGACTATGACCAGAGTCTCTAGGAAGGGGGTACTATACACTTCTTCAAAAGTAGAGTTATGACATTAAAACATGGTCCGAGTAACCTTCGGAGAAAAACTTCTCTGTCCAATTCACTATGGACTCTTCTCATAATTATAATATAAAATAAACAGAAATTTGTCTTTCTTTTAATATTGTGTATTACAGTATATTGAGTATAGTCTTTTAATCTGCTTGGATTTTTCTATGTTTCATTTGCATCTATTGTTTTGTAACCTACTTTGAAAGTCTAGGAATTAAGAGAATGACCTCCTTTTCAACTCTCAGACTCAGTCTCAGGTTCCTGGGCACAATTCCTTTGCTTTGTTTGGTGTGTGTAGCCATCATCCTCTACACTTTTAAAAGGCCATGGTGGGTATCACAATGCTTGTCTGGTTTACTTATTGGAATAAAACCTGTCTGAATAAGGAGACCTGTTCTTTATGTATGGTAATGAGATGTTTACTGGTATGTTAATAATTAAGAATTATTTACTGCTTAGTATTTTCTCGAGTTTATTGGTATAATTTACTTTATAATGTTATATTAGTAGTGACTTGACAAATTGTTGGAGGAATCTAGAGACAATGAATGGTGAGAGTTTTACTTCATCAATTCAATTTTTATTAGACAACAATGCACTGGAATTGAATGAGTTAAGGAGGAAGGATGCCCACAAATGATACTCACTACAGTTTGCATAGTTTCAATATAATAAAATGTTATATCTATGAACATAAATATGAAAAACAAATTTCCAAGAACATAAATATCTACTTAAATCTACTATTTTTCATTTCCATGGGTAAATTTAGTTCAGTACAATAAAGGATAGACAATTTCCTTTTTTCCAAGATTTAATATGGCTTTCCTACAATTTATATTTCATTCAAACAGTATCAAATTCAGAGATTTAATTGGCCAATTATTGAGGCAAAATAAGTAATTTTTTTTTTTAGAAAAAGACTACAAATCCTATTTTATTCTTTTAATCCAATAAGCAGAAGCCAAAAAATACTCCTGAGTTATGAGTAACTCATACACCACTGCTGTGTAAGCAGTAGCTTAAGTTTAAATGTAGAATAACAGTCTCTGTAGAGGCAGTGACAGCCAGTTCAGTGTGCAGCTGTTTTATTTTGGATCTAATTAGAAATTTTATTAAAATTTCATCCGTTTAACATCTGATGTATTTCACATAAAATAATCCAAAATCTGACTTTTTGGAGCGATTGCATTTCCACATGCCACACTCTCTTCTGTTTACTCCAGGAAGCTGGGCAGAGCAGGGTATGCTGGATTATTATTATTATACTAAAACAAGTAGTCTCTCTCTCTCTCTCCCCTCTCTCAATCTCTCTCTCTCTCTCTCTCTCTCTCTCTCTCTCTCTCTCCCTCTCTCAATCTCTCTCTCTCTCTCTCCCTCCATATATATGTTCCATAATCACAAATTGCACTGTCAATATAATGCTATGTGTTTGTATGTGTTTTAGGGATAGCCATTTGATATTGGATAGCGGATTGCGTGCTATTCCCTGAGGTGATATACATACATACAGAATCTGTTTAAGAAAACAGCCTCAGTGTTGCTGATATAACAAGACATGTGTATAGTATTAATTATTTATTATGCCTGATGCATAGTTGCTACCTGCCTCAATGGTTTATGTTCCCAAATTAAAGACATATACAGTCTTTTTATTTTAATATGCCTTATGCTGCACAATAACTGTTTAACTGCCTAACCTCCATGCTGTTAGAATCTAATTCCCACTGATAATTCTGAGTTACTACTTACTAATTTCTATGTTCCATCTTGGCTGTTCTTAACTCTAATTAGTCAGCCGACTGGGCTATGAAAACAGGACAAAGAGCCCAGGTCACTCTCCTTAGTAGTCTACTCCATGGTAGTCTTTGTGTCTCTCCTCTCCCCACAGTCTCCTAAGGCATGGCCAACCTCCTTCTCCTCCTCCTCTAGATCCCAAGCCATGATTTCCTAAATCCCACCTCTTTCTGTCCTCCCCAGCTATTGCTTTCTGGCATCTTTACTTACCAATCAGAACCAATTGGGGGCAGGTTCCCAGAAATTATGTGCAGACTCTCTTGTGCAAACAATTTTCGGGGGGGAGCCAATTAGCATTTAGATAAAAGACATGCTATTTCAACTAAGACTTCACTGCCATAAAGGCTTCTTATCAGGATGACTAAAGTCACATGTCTCAGAATATCTCCATATCTCTGATATCTAAGAAACTGCAGCTATGAGCTTGTGAGATTCTGTTTGCAAGTCTCTATTCTCAACACATTCCTAACTCAATCAATAAAATATTTTCTTCTGGTTGCTTAATATTTCTTTTCGATTCCTTAAGTTTTAAACTCAAATACCAACTTCTCATTGATCTCACCATTTCAAAAATGACTCATGTCCATTGTGGACTGAAAGTTTTTCACTCCTTCCCATACGAAATGAGTCCAGCATGGAGATGAGAGCTTGATGAACACATACTGAGAGGAGCAACAGTTCCAAGCACTGCTGATTGCTGGCTAGTCCTGTTCATATTGATTAGGTATTATGTGAAGTTTGATATGCTGCCCTTGGTTCTGCTGCATCTTGTATTGCTTCCCTTACTATTGTATCTTTCGTTTGCATTCAGTGCATCTATGAGGAGTTCAATTCACCATTATTGTAGTCATTTGTCACATAGACTCCAGTGAAATCTATTTAGCTGTTTATCAGTGAGATGGTTTGTCAGAGCTCAATAATCCTTAACCTCAGACTTCAGCACTCCTCCTATAAGAAGAGACAAAATGATAACATAAATAGAATTCATGCAATACTAGATATATCATGAAATAACTTGTATGTGAGTCTCAAAAAACTAAGAAAAAAGAAAAATAAATATATCCATCAACACAGGAGTTGATGTTGTCATGTACTAAGTGCCAAAAAGCAATAGGCTTCACACTACAGACTTTGATTAAACTACCTATTAAAACAAGAAAAGATCATATGGGATGAACTTTTTCCCTAGAAATTATGATAATTTGAGGAGGGAGAAAGAAAAGGAGGTGACAGCAAGATGAGGTATGAAGAGCTTGCTCTGCAGTTTCTGGCTTTGACAATGGTGATAGTGGTTAGAATAAAGAGATGTAGGCAGACTCCAAATCCAGAAAACACCCGCCTTCCCAGGAAATACAGGCAAACTTTCATATTTGTCCCAAGGGGCGTGTGTTAGTCTTCTCCCTTTGATTTTGAAATTGTCAATTTCTAGCCACAGTCTCATGCTGCTACACTCATTTAATTTTTCAAACCAGTTGAAGGCTTTTGTTAGTACTCTTCAGTATTCTATCTTTCTAATTATTGGATGATTACTCACTTCAAACCTTTATTTGAAGCTCTGCAGGAAGACATCATCATAATTATTCTGTTGTAAGGCTTTTAAGGCCTGTTATTTAGATTTGTAGCCACAACTAAAAACACCTGGATTTTGCTGAGCCACCTCTCCTCCCACTGGGGGCATCATTGAACCACCATTATTTTTACTCCAGGAAAAGACTCTCTTGTTTTGTTCTCAGCAATTATTTTATAGCTGCTTCTTTAAAATGTGTTTTTTCTAATGGTTCTAGAGTCAGAATCTACTATGTTGCTCATGATAGTCAAGTGCTCTATAACTCAGTCACGTCTATCTAATTTCACACTTATTTTCTTATGTCTAAGCTCTGGAAAGACATTTAACATCATATGTAGACTATTGTAAGTTAAACACAAGCTTTTCTGCAGATTGCCCATGAGCACGTTGGATTTTAGTGATAATCTTTGTCTGTATTTTCCCAACATATTCATTTATTTTTATTCTTTGTATGTGCATGCACCTGATGTAGGTACTTGGCACCTCTGTAAGAGCAGCTAAGCCTCTTTCCCATTGAGCCATTTATGCCACAGGTTTTAAAGTTTAAATGACTATTGTGAAATTCCAAGTTCAAAGAGGAGTTTTGATTTGTAAATTTTTAAGTTTTGAATTCTAATTAAAATATAATTATGTCACTTCCCCATTTTCCCTTTCCAATCATCTTATGCTCCCTACCCTCACAAACTAATTCCCCATTTATTATTATCATTATTATTTTTACATATGTGTATATATAGTATATATACATAAATATATGAATGAAATGACTAGATTCATTTGGTGTTGTTTATATGTATATGACTTCAAGGCTGACTACTTTGTATTATGTTACCAACTGAAGCACTCAACCCTGAGAGGGATTAATTTTTTCTCACTCAGATGATATTAGTCATCTATAGTTCTTTAGATGGGATCCCATGATATTTCCCCCTCTACTTTAGCATATCTATTGATATTGCTGCCATTCAGGTCATGTTTAGGTATCAATATGGTTGATGTGTCATGGGTCACATCAACTATATTGCTACCTGTCATTTTTAGGAGATTCAACTTCACAGCAGACTGCCTAGCCTTGCAGTTCTTATACTCCTTCCTCTTCTTCTGTAATAGTCTCTGGGCCTTAGTTGCTGGAGTTATGTCAGTTAACCTAAACAAACACAAATGCTTCTTTTTTTTTTCTGGATTTCATACATCACTTTTATTTCTTTTATATTTGTAACCATAATTAAATTATTTCCCCTTCCCCTTTTTTGCTCCAATGTCTTCCAATACCTCGCCTGTTCTTTAATATTCATGGCTTTTTGCATTAATTGTTGTTAGATGCACATATGTATATGTATTTGAACATATATTTCTAATATATTACTGCTTTGTCTGTGTGTTACTTGCATGTGCACTTTGGGGGCGATTAGTTCTTAACTATGGCACCTAAGTCCAAATCTTCAGATATGAGGATATAACTTGAAGTACAACTTTAGAAAATAGGTAAGCAACAGGGTTGTATGGAAGGAGTGGGGAAGGCAATAGCATGCCACCGCTGATATAAAGAACTACATTGGAAGACATTAGCTGAAGTGATGAAATGTAGGTCGATGGAAAGGGGAAGGACAAATATCACTTAAGACGTTTGATAAATCCTTTACCAATATGCTATCTCATATTTAGCTAAAAATAAAATATAATACATATGTGTATTATATGATCATATTGCATATATGTATACAGATTAAAGAAAGCTCTACTATGGCTGGTAGAAAGCAAGTAGCTTGCTTTCTACATGAGCCATTGATTAACAAAAACACCAAATCATGACATGAGAAAACTCCATTGACATTGTTTGACAAAGAAATCCACTAGACACCCCCCCCTAAAATGATGTTACTGTTGCCTTTGGCTGCTTCTCAATGATTGAAGATACCAGCTGTCTTTTACACAGGATGCAGAAGGTTCTAGTTGGATTTGACTTGAAAGCCTCTAACCTATGGCCTAGCGTTTGTGGTGCTAGAAATTACTGCTCAAGCTGCCAGGGGAGGGGAGCAACAAAAGCTCCATTTATCTGCAATACTTATGAAGCACAACAATATCCAAGATGTTCCCCAAAGGTACAATAGTGTCACTCAATTCTGGCAGTGACCTAGGGTCTGCTAAACAGAACAGAAAATATAGCTGATACTAGAAACCTAACCAAATACCCAGAGCTGGGGACAAAACATCTTAGAAGAGAACCTAGTATTGCCACTTTACAAAGCCACTAACCACATTCTCCATGCTTTTCCTTTTACACACAGATAAGTGTAGCTCTTGCCCCACATGCGAGAAGCTTCTTAGGCAGTAAATGTACAGAGAATCACAACAGACCAAGACACAACGATCAACTGATTGTGAGGAGCTTAGCCTCAAAGCATATATCCTCACAGAGTAAATTTAAACAACACAGAACAATAGGATACACAAACATACTTGAATTGTAGCTTCAGATTTCTACATGTGTAAAATCACTTGTGGTTGTTTCGTAGTTATAATGGAGAATATCTGAAGCCTTGAAATTGGTATGTGAGGTGGAGATGCAATGTGCTAACTAACTAACAGCTTGTAATGTGTGAAGACCTCTAATGCCCTTGAAGATATCAGGTACAGAGTTGTGTAAACTGTTTTAATTGTGAATACATTACTTGGTAATCTAAGCCTAATTTCTAAGCCAAATTTTTCTTGTTCCATGACCTGTTTAAATAAAAATTTTACTGTGGCCTCCGCTCCAATGACTTTTAATGAACTTGTATATGAATGAGTCCATCATAATAAACCTGGATGTTTTTAATATTCGGTTGATGTGGATGCCTAACTATTATTCCTGGGATCAGAAGGTAGAGCCAGAGATCCCAAGAGCTAGCCAGATATGATTACAAGCCACATGCAAACACTCTGGTTTAACTCACAGATTTCCTGTGGTGGTTTGTAAAGGTATGGCTCCTTTGACTCCTTTGATTGAATGCTTGGCCCATGGACCTTAGTTGAATAGCCTTGTTGGAAGAAGTGTGTCACTGTTGAGGTAGGCTTTGAGGTCTTAAATATATCAAACAATTCAAACTATGTCACAGTCTCCTCCTTACTGCCTGTGGATCATGATGTAGAAATTTTGGCTCTATCCCTAGGACAAGATCAGCATATATGCTGTAATACCCTCTGTCATGATGATTATGGACTAAACCTCTGAAACTATAAGCCAGCTCCAATTAAATGTTTTTCTTCATAAGAGTTGCTGTGGTCATGATGTCTCTTCACACAATAAAACCATAAACACTGCCTCAATTAATAATGTAGAAAACAATATAAGAAGACTCTTGACAATAACTTTTCACACATAAATGCACACAGGTGTATCTGTACTTGTGTAAAAATATTGTATACACATACATGCACATCATATACACACATCCAAATGCAAAACAGAAACCAGCTTAATTGTGTATGTTTTATTAGGGAAGATATGATGTGCCTTTGCATTTCTTATTAAATAGAAACTTTAATAAGTATTGAAAGAAAACATTTCAATCTATATCTTTGCATCTTGTGGATTGGAATACTTCTGAGAAGTTGCACATAATATTTCTGTCATTACTTGTCTGAAAGTTTTATTTGTAAGAGTAGAAGTAAAGATACATGGTGATACTGAATATCTTTGAGATTCCCAGCCCATTTCTCTCCTGAAACAATACTCTGAAAGTAACTTTCTTCTGAAAGTGAACTTGTGCACAACCTATTAAAAGAGATTTCTTGGCAATCACAATGTAAGAGACACTCTTCACGGGAACCAAAATGATTTCTAAACTCAACCCAAGAAGAAAAATAAAAGCTTTCAGGAGGGAATAAGATTTTATTTTCTTTGTTCAGAATTCATGTTATAACTCCTCACACTCACAGCTAAGTAATCATTTTATGTTCAATAAAAGTTGTATAGTTAACAACTTTGTAGACTTCAAAATGAGTGCTTTATTATTCATCTAATAAAACTGCAAGGTAAGTATGTTTTTTCATTATTTGATAGGCAGGTAATTTACTGATGACATATAAATCAATAAAGCATATATTGAAAATATATAACTCTAATAATAAATGTGTTTACAAATGGACATGTACAAATGGATGCTACCATATGTGCACACATTCATGTGGTGAAGCAGTGGTGGATCTGCAGAGGTGTCATTTTACAGGTACCATCCACCTTTTTGGAGACAGTCTCTCATTGGCCCCAAATTTCCCAAGTAGGCTAAGCTGGCTGGCCATTTGCGGCACAGGGATCTGTGTGTCCACAGGATTAAGTGTGCAGTTCAGAGGGGAAAGGTCACTTATCATAGTTAGAGTTGAGGGCAGATTGTGTGCTGACAACGTGGCCATAGTGTAGATGGATACCACTAATTCAGGACAACACATATTCAAATATGAGGAATATAACCCTGTGGATAATGTCCTACTTATTTGAAAGTTGTAGCTTATCAACTGCAAATTCACAAGAAAGAGGAACTAAGCTGAGAATGTCTCTTTAAAGTTTTTCTGCTTAAAGACCACTTGCTAGGGAACTGTTTTCTCTGGTTTAGCCCAGGAAGAAGGTCACTAATGGTTTGAATGGAAGGGGATTGGACACTCTTGAACTTGATAGCTGAACTTGATGATATATCTATAATTTGTGGCTTTTACACGAGTATAAAATGTAAGAGTAGGAGAGTTGGAGAGACCTGCACCGAGGTTCTAAGAAGTGGCTGAGTTTAGGTATGGATAGCAAGTTAGATTTCTTGTACACACCTCTGAGTAGGCTGTTCATTATCGTGAAGATGAAGCATAGTTGCAATGGAGACACTAGGATATTGAACATATTATGAATCTTATGTGGAAGATGCCAGAAAAAAATCCTGTAGGCACTTGAATGTGTCAAATTGAGTTATGAACCACGTATGCTTTAAGCAACAGCTGGAGGGAACAAACAGCTGGAGCTGCCCAAATTTGTTGAAGACCAAATAATGACACCAAAGGCTCTGGTCTTAAGACATACTGCAGCAGAGTTTAATGCACTTGCTGGTATTTTCAGGTCTATCTTTAGGTTAGACAGTTTCATTACTATGCCTTTATTTCACACATTTGGAACTGAAATGCTTATTCTATGTCACTGTATGTTAGGCATATATAGCTTATGTGCCTTCATTTTACAGGGCACTAAGAAATTGCTTTTGGTCTTAAGAGATATTTTGAACCTTTGCATAGTGCTGGTACTATTAATATTATGGGATTTTTCTGAAGTTTGACTGAATGAATTCTGCCTAATGAGATAGCCATATGCCCATCAGTGTCCAGGCTGTAACAGTGTAGTTTGGATGTAAAGTGTCTCAAAAAGTGTGATGAGCCGGGCGTGGTGGCAAATGCCTTTAATCCCAGCACTCGGGAGGCAGAGGCAGGCGGATTTCTGAGTTCGAGGCCAACCTGGTCTACAAAGTGAGTGCCAGGACAGCCAGGGCTACACAGAAAAACCCTGTCTCAAAAAACCAAAAAAAAAAAAAAAATGTGATGACTTTTATTGGTTGTCAGCGTAACTATACATCTGGAATTACCTAAAACTCAAACAGATGGGCACATCTGCGAGGGATTTTCTTCTTCTTTAATTAAATCATTTGATGTGGAGAAACCTATCTCAGTCTTTGAGGTGGGAAGGTCCAGACCTTTTTTTAATCCAGATCATTTTATGTGAGAGGAGCCACATTTAATCTGGGCCACACCTTCTGGTTGCCTATAAAATACACTGAAGAAGGAAGTTTGCTTTCTTTGCCTGTGTGTTCTGGCTTTTGGTAGCAAATCTTTTCCTTCCCTGGCATTTGAGTCTCCTTCTTTGGGATACCATTCTAAAACCTCTATTCCTCAAAGACTCTGACTAATAGAGAAAGGCTCGTGTGTTTGATCATTGGTTTCCAGCTTGAATTTTTTGGGGGGTGGATATTAAAATATTTTGGAGGTGGATACTAACTGGAAAAAATTGACCTCTGAGATGTGGGTCTTGAGATTTGTAGCTTATAGCCACTTTCTGCCTTGCTTCTGTTTCTTGATGTACAGGATGTGAGCAATCAGACTCATGGTACCAGCTCTCATGGCCACTCTTTACTTTTGCTGCAGTGTTAAACTATAGTAAAATGAAATGTATTTTCCTCACTCATTTCTCCTAAACTATCTTTATCATATTAGTACACTGTGTTTTTGTTCCACTTGAATGTTCAGAGGAGTTTTATGGATACTTGGAACAATTTATTATAATTTTCTGTTTTTGGAAGGTTAGCTTGTGAATTGTTTTGAATGTCAAATGCAGAACCACTCTATATCTGGAAATAAACTAATTATGAGCTATCAGTGTATCCAAATATTATGGATTTTCTTGTTTGTATTCAGTTTATTCATGTTAGGCTGATATGAGAAAATTGTCAAAATTTTATATTTTTACTAAAATCTTTATAAGGTTTGAAACTACATTTGATGAAGGTCTCAGAAGATTAATTGTAGTGGGAACATTAATGTATTTCCTTTTTCTGAAAAAAAAATGTACTAGTGATGTTATTGTTTGCATATACGTTATCCACTAGAGATGTCAACTCCTGGCCTGTGTCCATCTTCCCCAAAGTGATTTCTATTAGACAAGGATTTACTTTCTTTAATAGATGTCAAACAAATTTTCTACTCCTCTGTCAGATTTGATCAACTGTGATTTTAAAGGATTATATTTGCTTTGCCTAACTTTAATGGATTGATTTTGTATTGTCCATTAGTTTTGTTGTGTTGATTTATGCTTTCATACTGATAATTTTGTTTCTAATGTGTTGCGTTTAATATAGTACTCAGTTTTGAACTACTTTATTGTTTCATTTTTAATTTTCTATTGAAGTTCAGGATAAAGGACCATCCAGAGACTGCCCCACCCGGGGATTCATCCCATATATAATCACCAAACCCAGACACTATTGCATATGCCAACAAGATTTTACTGACAGAACCCTGATATAGCTACCTCTTGTGAGGCTATGGCAGTGCCTGGCAAATACAGACGTGGATGCTCACAGTCATCTATTGGATGGAACACAGTGCCCCTAATGAAGAAGCTAGAGAAAGTACCCAAGGAGCTGAAGGGGTCTGCAACCCTATAGGAGGACCAACAATATCAACTAACCAGTACCCCCACCCCAGAACTATGTATCTAGTTGCATATGTGGCACAGGATGGCCTAGTTGGCCATCAATGGGATGAGAGGCCCTTGGTCTTGTGAAGATCTTATGCCCCAGTACAGGGGAATGCCAGGGCCAGGAAGCAGGAGTGGGTTGGTTGGGGAGCATGGTGGGGAAGTCTATAGAGGACTTTCGGGATAGCATTTGAAATGTAAATGAAGAAAAGATCTAATAAAAATATATTTTGTCATGATAATCACCAAATCATATGCTATGAAAGAACATTGATATATGTCTATATTCCATTAATCTATAGTCCAGATTTTGAAGCAAATCCACTATTTTATCATCTCATTGAATAGTATTTTTTCTGCTTATATACAAGAAATATGTTGAGGAACCCCAACAGATGCTTGGGAATATAGAAGTACTCAGTGTATCTTTACAGCTTGTTGGTAACAAAACATGGTTCTTTGATCCATATCTCTAATAAGTTGATCACTGTTTAGTTCTGAACAAATGTCTGTTTGACACAGAGAGGGTGCCAGTGTCAGACCAAAGAAATGATGATACCCACTTCTAAATAAGAGACACATAGTTTATTGGTGTTACTTACAGATGTGTGGGCAACACAAAGGTAAAGTACATAACTAAAGATGTACCCATTAAGGGTAATGTGTGTAAAAGAGACATCCCAGGATCTCCCAGCAGGCCTTGCAGGCAATTGAATTGGAGTTTCCTCTTTATAGAAGTGTATTTGTGTAACTTTGGCACAGAGCCTTGTTGGAGTTTGTGGATATCAGGGGATTGTGAGAATAGTTTCATTTACTACTGGAATTTTGTGTGCATCTCTCCACGTTTGGGGAGGCCCTGTTTCAATTAAGAAGAGATAGCTGTATGGCATTTGCTTTTATGTAATTTTATTTTAAGATATGCAAATTTATCATACAGAAAAATTGTACACTGCAGAGTGGAAGTAGAATCAGAATGCAAGACACAAATGTTATGAGATTACCATCATTGAGGTTGTAGATATGGCCTAGGACTTGTGTTCTTGTAAAAGACCTGAGTTGATTTTCTAGCATCCAAATTGGCTGGATAGAAACAGCTTTGGACTCTAACTCTACAACGGTCTCACTCATAAACATGTATGCTCCCTCCTCTCTCTCTCTCTCTCTCTCTCTCTCTCTCTCTCTCTCTCTCTCTCTCTCTCTCTCTCTCTCTCTCTCTCTCTGTCTCATCTGCCTCTGTCTCTCTCTCTGACACATACACATGCACACACACACACGTGTCAACGTGTCACATGCATAGACATACACACACACACACACACCCCACTACCGCAACCATCATCACACTTAAAATTAAACAACAACAAAAAAAGAATTTTAAAAAGCAGTTCCCATGTTGTTGGTTTTTTGTTTTGTTTTGTTTTTGTTTTTTATTTTAAAGACAGTACATCTTAGAAAGTAAATTGTGGATCTGTGACTTAAGACCTTTTAAATGCGACACCAGATTCCTAATATGTTGATATTATTTTTAAAAGCTACATATTAAACTGGAAATATCTGCAGATGGCAAGTCATTTACTAAAACAGGAAAAATATATGAATCTTGAGGGATCTCCTGACCCACTAACAGTGGGACATAGACCTACATTGAATAGTAATTGAGAGCTATTACTAAGATAATTAGACAACGGATCTGCTGCAGAGGGGTTAGACCTTAGCTTCTGAATTTATTAAGAGACAGATTCTGATCTGTGAATGGAAAGAACTCAAAGTTCATTAAAACCACAACCCCAACATCTGCCTGCCACAGGGAAGATAATGATTTAGTGAAAATTAATCTCACCTATTCAAGGCAGCAGGATTTCTCAGACAATTACATCATTGGCATATATTTCCATACCACATTACTTACAACTTAAAGATAAGTGTACCTTGTCATTTCTCGAACAATAGGTATTAAGAAAAAAGGTATTTTTCTGTGAAATCGTTTTCCACTTTTCCTTTTGTCCTTCCACAAAAATAGTGTACTATCCTGAAAGAGTCACTGTGCAACACCAAAATAACAGGAATATCAAAAGAGAGATTGTAAAAAGTAAACAAAAATCAAAGAAGAAAACCCCCTTTCAAACTGATATTGTTTATTTCAGTCTATCCAATATTCTCCATTATATATGGCTAGGTGTCTTGAGTCTACCTTTTTCTTTGTATTTCCAGCTTTTTTTTTCCTCAAATGTAATTCTTCCTTAGGCAGCTTTTCTAAGAATTATCCAATTGCTTGGTATTGGCTAACCTTTTCTTTTTAGATTACAGAGTAACATTCTGCTGTGTTGGCTTTGTCTCCTATATGGTGGCACCTAACAACTGCAGAATGACATGTGAGTTGTGATCAAATTTTAGCTATTAAAACTAATGATATTATAAATACTTGTGAAAATATCTATATCATACATTTTTATTGATTAAATTAAATGGCTGTAGCCTATGACTTCCATTCTTCAACAGGTTGAAGAACTATCACTCCCAAAGGTAGAAGAAACAATTGTATTTGTGCCACATGCCAGTAACATTTGCTGTCTTTTAATGCTTTTAAACAGTTATAAATAACTGGATACCTGGTGACAGCATTTCATGGTCGTTTTAGCTTTGCTTTCCTTAATGACTATTGATACAGAATATCTTTACATGTGCTTGATGAAAGAATTACTCAAAATGTTTATTTATGTAGCCCCATAAATAAGACAGGATGTCACTATATAGGCCAGGCTGACCTGGAACCCCTGAGTTCTGTCTGTCTGTCTCCTGAGTACTGTGGTAAGGGTACATTTTATTTGTTTATTTATTTGTTTGTTTATTTATTTTGGTTTAAAAATCTAATTCCCTTTCTTTCTTTATTTTTATTTATTGATTTTTTAAGTTGTTCACATTACATCCTGCTCACTGCCTCCCTCATAGTCACCCACCCTATCATGAAATTTTCCCCCATCCATCCTCTCTTTCTCCTCTGAATGTATGAGGACCCCCTGGATATCCCCTAACTCTGACACACCAAGTCTCTTTCATGCATGGTGAATGATCTCCCACTGAGGCCCTGAAAGGCAACCCAGCTAGGAGAAGATATTCCATGGACTGGCAAAAGCTTTTGGGATAGCCACTTCTCTAGTTGTTCAGGACCCATATGAAGACCAAGCTGTACATCTGCTACATATGTATTGGGAGGCCTACCTCCAGCCTGGGTGAGTTCTTTGGTTGGTGTCTCAGTCTAAGAGAGCACCAAAGGTCCAGGTTACTTGACTCTGTTCATCTTTTTGTTGAGTTCCAATCCCTTTCAGGGACTGTAATCCTTCGCCCTATTCTTCCATAAGAGTTCCAAAGTTCTTTCCACTGTTTCGCTATGGGTGTCTGAGTTTGCTGTTGGGTGGAACCTCTCAGAACCTATGCTAGACTTCTTTCTGAAAGCATAACTGAATATCATTAATCATATCATGGATTGGTGATTGCCTATTAGATGGGTCTCAACTTTGGTCGGTTATTGGTTGTCCATTCCCTCAGTCTCTGCTCCATCCCTTGTCTACATATTTCTTGTAGATGGGATAAATTTGGGATTGAATATTGTGTGAGTTAAATGGTGTCTCTACCACTCCACTATGGTTCCTGACTGGCTACAGGAGGTGGTCTCTTCAGGTTCCATATCCCCAATGCTGTGAGTCACAGTTAAGGTCAATCCCGAGGATTATTGGGTCTTATCTTATCTGAAGTCTCTGTCGCATCATAGGAATGTCCTTCACCACACCCCATCAATTGCAGATTTTCATTCATTCTCATGGCCATCTGGTCATCTCTCCTGACCCTCCCCATACCTGATCCTGTCACACAGACCCATTCTTCTCCCCATTCCCTGTCCCATCCAGTTCCCTTCCTCTACCTGTCTCTTATGACTATTTTATTCTCCTTTCTAAGTAAGATTCAAGGACCTTCAATTGTGTCTTCTTTCTTATTTAGCTTCTTTGTATCTCATTCATTCATTCATTCATTCATTCATTCATTTTGGTTTAAAGAATCTGGAGAGTCACTTATATTATTATACAAATCCTAACAGATAAGTGTCTTGGAAACATTTCTTCACAAGCAATAATCCCTTATAAAATTGAATTACCAAGATCATAATCTCAATTTTATTAAATTACAAATAATATTACACTTGTATGACTACAGGTTTGGTTTAGTTTCATAAATATTTGAAAAATTTCCAACCATATAATTTTCTTCCTGAAGTTGGTAATTCCACATTTTATGTTTATCTCAATTTTGTGTTAATGCTTAGACATCATTAAAATCTAGTTTTAACCAACCAAGATCTACTTTTTCATCATCCCTTTGTAAAATGCCACCTTTGTTGCTGTGTTCTTTTGAGATTTCTTATGAAAATCAGTGCACTTTAAAAACACTGGTCTGGGGCAATTTCTGTCTCCAGTCTTTATTTCAGGTAAAATAATTTCTTTGTCTTTGTGGCCTTTTTTATTGCCCTAACTTATGACATGTGTCCTGTCCCTCCCCACACATTATCCTATAACTAACATAAGCATTTTACCTATATAAGTTAAGTCTTAAAATGTTATTTTATTTTTAAGACAATTTTTTATATTTTAGGTACCGTTATGTTCACATACAATTTAGAATCAGGTGTTTGATAGGTATAAAGAGTTAATTTGCTTATGTCTTTAGTCTTTAACTCATATTAGTAATATTGGAAAATGTTCAGTGCAGAAGATTTGAAATCATTTTGTGATATTTACTGTTTGGTTTTTGTCATTGGAGAGGAGTTTATTTGGCGTATTTATTCACATCACAATTTATCACCAAAGGAAGTCAGGACAGGAATTCAAACTCATCAGGAACCTAGAGGTAAGAGTAATTCAGAGGCCAAGGAGGGGTGCTGTTACCAGGCTTGGACCTCATAGCTTGCTCAGCATGTTTTCTTATAGAATCCAGGACTATTTGCCCAGGGGTGTACCAACAACAAAGCATCTGGAAATAGAATAGTTATGGATTGATGGAAGTGGTGGACTGAACCATAAAGATCATGTGGGGAGGGGGATGAAGAGGGGAAAGGGGGAAGGAATAAAAGGAGTGAAAGCTATAATTATTCTACCTATGAAATTTAATTAAAATTTTGATTTGAGAATTTCCTAGATATGTACTGTATTCACATGTCTTCTCTGAATTCATGAATCCCTGCATCCTTTACCCATATTTCTATAAGATTTATGACTTCTTTAATTATTGCACACATATATATGCATACTTACATGTGTGTGTGTGTACATGTGTGTGCGTGTGCACGCGCACACACACACAGATATATGAGTCTATTTAGTCTTTTTCTTTATTTATATGTGTTCAAAGAAGGTCACTGCAGTTGGGTAACTTATCAGAGTGCTTGAATATATTGAAGATATTCCCAAGGTGCACTAGTGGCACTTAAATCTCGTGAGTAACCAATAGCTGCCTAACAGGATTTAAGGCTTGCTCAACAGGAAGAAATAAATGCTGATTTTTCATGGCTGGAAAGGTGAACTTGGCACTACTATTTTCCTAAATCAGTACAACTCCCAACTGCATTCTAAAAAATGTCCTTATACACATAGAGAAATAAAGGTATTATTCTTCATCAAAAAGGCATTTTTTTTTAAATGGAGACTTCCAAAAATATACAGTTGATCAAAATGCAGAGAAAGTACAACAGAGCTTGGGTCATCCATCCCATATTGTTACCTCTACAATGATACCTGTCTCAGTTATGGTTACTTTTGCTGTGATGAAACATCATCTCACACAACATGACAAATTCCAGATTAGCTTGTATATTTTTCAATCTGTCATAGAACTAGGTGCTAGTTTTACATTTCATAAATAATTAAATCAAGTCTATAAAGTAACTGGTGCAAGTAAACCCATAAATAAGAAGAAAAGGATTTTCGCTTGTCAAACAGTTATGAGCATGAGACTGTCTTAGATGATTTTGATTCAGAGTGACGCAAAATTACCAGTCAACTACTAGATAATAATAATAAAAAAAAACACTTAATATGTGTTTCTTTCAACTATGGATTACAGTTTAATTATAGCTCCTAGAACATCTATATTATAATTTTTATTCTTAAAATTAATAATACTCAATATCGTGTATGTGAGTTGGGTCATCTATCAAAAGAAAATAAATGCTTAGTAAAGTGTACCCTGGGACAGCAAAGTATAGAAGGAATGGTATGAAAGAGATGAGAAGCACATTTTTCCATGTTCTGAAATTTTTCCTACTACAAAATATAAAACTTATTAATGTGTATTTTATATTTTAATTTAGTTATACCGGAGGGAAGTATGTTATTCTTTAATAGCACTTACAAAATGTATACATGTGTCGATACACATGTCTGTATGCCTATGTGAAGCATAGAGGTGTATGCAGTGAATCGTTATTGATCACTAAATTTATTTCCATGGTGAAGATTATCTGATTGGATTGGAGTCTGCCAGATTTCAGCAAGGTAGGTCTGCAGTAATTTCCAAGGAGCATCCAAGGAGGAAGAAGAGTGTTCCTCCACGTTCAACCAAAGGACAGGTGCATAAAGCTATTCTGAGCTTTTTAAGGGATGATAAGGATCTAAATTCAGTTCCTCAAGCTTTACAGTAATCTCCCCTAGTAAATGATTCACCTCTCCAATCCTTGATCTTAGGATTTTCATATAAAATCACCACAGCACAATTCAGCTTCCCTTCCCCCATCCATCTTCCTTACTCTCTGAGCCCTCTAAAAGAACTTAGGGAGGAGTCAACATCCCTAACCTCAAGCTGTTTGACAGAGCAATAGTGATAACAACTGCATAGTATTGGTACAGAAACAGACACATTGGTCAATGAAATCTATCTGAGGACCCAGAAATAACTTGCACACCTATGTACATTTCATTTTTTTATAAGTAAGCCAAAGACATACAATGGAAAAAAGAAAGCATCTTCAATAAACGTTGCTTGTCTAACTGGATGTCAACATTTAGAAGAATGTAAATAGATCCATATTTATTACCCTTTACAAAACTTAAATCCAAGTGGATCAAGGACCTCAACATAAACCTAGATACACAAAATCTCATAGAAGACAAAATGGGAAGTAGCTTTGAATGCATTGTACAGTACACAATTTCCTGAACTAAACACCAGTGATCTGCACTAAAATCAACACTTGGTTACAGGACCTCATGAAATTGCAAAGCTTTTGTAAGTTAAAGGACACTGTCAATAAGAGAGAGAGAGAGAGAGAGAGAGAGAGAGAGAGAGAGAGAGAGAGAGAGAGAGAGAGAGAGAGAAGAACATCAGCTTATCACAAGGAAAGGACATTCACCAACCCTACAGCTTACTGAGTGCTAATATCTAAAATTTATAAAGAACCCAAGAAGTTAGATAACATTAACTCAAATATTCTAATTTAAAAGATGGTGTACAAAGCTAAACAGAGAATTCTCAACAGAGAAACCTCAAATGGACAAGAAACACTTTTAAATGTGTTCAAATTCCTTACTTAATCATAAATGGAAATCAAAATATCTTAAAGATTTTATCTTACACAGGCCAGAATGGCTAATATCAAAACCTCAAGTGATAGCACATGCCGAAAATGATGTGGAACAAGGGGAACATTTCTCCATTGCTTGTAGGAGTACAAACTTGTTCAACCACATTGGAAATCAATGTGGCGTTTCTCAGAAAACTGGGAAAAATTCTACCCGAAGACCGGGTTATACTACTCCTATGCATATACCCTAAAGATGTTCCACCATCCTACAACTATGCTAAAATCAGCTTTTCTTGTAATAGATTGAAAATGGAAACAACCTATATATCCTTCAACTGAAGAATGGATTTTAAAAAATCCATCTACACAATTTATACTACTCAGGTATTAAAAACAAAGACATCATAAATTTTGCAAGTAAATAAATGGTACTTGAAAATATCATCCTGAGAGAGGTAACCCAGTCCCAAAAGGACATGTATGGTAATACTTATTTATAAGTGGATATTGGCCATAAAATACAGAACACTTACATTATAATCCACAGACCCAAATTAACTGAACAAGAAGGAAGACACAAGCATAATTCTTAAATCTCACATAGAAGGGGAAATAAAATAATTTTAAGAGACAGATGGAATAAGAGAACTGAGTGGTAGAGGGGACATGGAGGTGAATATGGGGTTCAGATCATGTGTGGGAAGGGACAGGAGACATGAACAGATGGCAGTGAGTATGAATGAAATTCTGTTACTGATTCGGGTGTGAAGGTGGGGTCGTCTCCAGGATGTAACAGAGACCTGAGATGAAGGAAGTGTCCAAGAATCAATGGGAGTAACCTTAGTTGTGACTCACAATATCGGTTGTGATATGAAACCTGAAGAGGCTACCTCCTGTAGATAGTCAGGAATTCCAGTGAAGCAATAGGAACACAAACCCATTCACAAAACTTTTGACCCAAAATTGATCTTGACTATAAGAAATTTGGGGTCTGGAAATGAAGCAGAAACAAGAGAAAGGCCAACCAATAGCTGGTCCAATTTGACACTTATCCCGTGGGGAAGCACCAATCTCTGACACTATTAATTATACTCTGATATGATTGCAGATAAGAGTGTAGCCTGGATGTCCTATGAGTGGCTACAAGTAACAACTGACTCAGACAGATGCAGACACCCACTGCAAAACAGTGGATGGAGCTTGAAAATTTCTATGCAAGAATAGAAGGAAGGACTGGGAGCTTGATGAGGATAGGAACTCCACAATAAAACCAGTAGAGTCATCTAACTTGGACCCTTGGGGCTCTGATAGACTGAAACACAAACTAAAGAACATAAAAGGACAGGATCTAGGCTTCCTCAACAGCATGTAGCAGATGTGTAGGTTGGTCTTCATGTGGGTCCTAAACAACTGGAGCAGGGGCTATCCCAAAAGCTGTTGCTTATATGTGGGGTATGTTCTTCTAGCTGGGATGCCTTTTCTGGCCTCAGTGGGTGAGGATGCATGTAGTCTGGCAGAGACTTGAAGTGCCAGAGTAGGGGAATACTTCTAGGGGGCACCTGATCAGAGGAGAGGGTGATTGAAGATAGGGGTAAGGATTGTGGGAGGGGTTAGTGGGAGGGGAACAGTGAGTAAATGAAAGTGAATAAAATTTAAAACTTTTAAAAATTATCACAGCAGTATTAAAAATGTACTACTACTTGGCATCCACAATAGTATCTGGGTTTGGTGACTATATAGGGGATGGATCCCCAGATGGGTCAGTCTCTTGACTGTCTTTCTTTCAGTCTCTGCTCCACACTTTGTCTCCATATTAGTGACAGGAGCCTGATATATCTGTCTCCTGAGAGGCTCTTCCAGAGCCTGACAAAGAGGGGGATGCTCGACACCAACCACTGGACTGAGCACGGGGTCCATAATGGAGGAGTTAGAAAAAAAGAATGAAGGAGCTGGAGGGATTTGCAACCCCATAGGAAGAACAAAAATACCAACAAACCAGATCCCCCGAGCTCCCACCAACCCAAGAGTATACATGGAGCGAGCGACCCATGGCTCCAGCTGCATATGAAACAGAGCATGACCCTGTCGGGCATCAGTTGGAGGAGAACCTGTTGGTCCTGTGAAGGCTTGATGCCCCAATGTAGGAGAATGTCAGGCAGGAGAAGGTGAGTGGGTACAGAAGCAAGGTCATAGAAGCAGGAGCAAGGGAGATTGATAGGGAGTCTTAGAAGCAAGAACCAAGAAATGGGATAATATTTTAAATTTAAATAAAGTATCCAATAAAAATAAATATTTAAAAAATGTACTACTTGTTACTCTTTTTTTTCTTATGTATAAGTTACTTTATTTTCAGCCAACATTATTTTTTTTTAAATTGAAAATGGACTCTTCTGCAGCCTCCCCTTATGCTATAAAATGTTGATGTCTATCCTAATAGTGGGAGTAGGCATCATCTCTTACTCTTAGGATTCTTTTTCTTTTCCCGGCTTGCTTTGGCCAGCGTTGATATGAGAGAGAGAGAGAGACAGAGAGACAGAGAGACAGAGAGACAGAGAGACAGAGACAGAGACACAGGGAGAGAGACAGAGAGAGAGACAGTGACAGAGACAGACAGAGAGAGAGACAGAGATAGACAGAGACAGAGAGAGACAGAGACAGAGAGAGAGACAGAGAGACAGAGACAGAGAGAGAGAGAGAGACAGAGAGACAGGGAGAGAGAGAGAGAGCCAGGTAGAGACAGAGAGACAGAGAGAGACAGAGAGAGAGACAGAGAGAGAGAGAGAGAGACAGAGAGTGAGAGAGAGAGAGAAATAGATTCTTCTCTTATATGATACTTCCCAACCACAATTTTACCTCCCTCCTAATAGCTCCCCACAGCATTTTCACCTGGTCCTCTGACCCACTCCCCTCTGCTTCATCTTCTGAAAATATCAGGCTTCCAAGAAAGAGTAGCCCAACAGAACAAAACAGGATACAATAAGGCAATTTGAAAGCCCTCATATTGCAGCTGGACAAGGCCACCAAATAGAGGGAAAAGAGTGTCAAGAGCTGGCAAAAGAGTCAAAACCATTTACTTCCATTATCTTCTAGAGTCTAACAAAAATACCAAACTATTTCTCATACTATATTCCCAGAGGACTTGCTGAAGTCATATGTAGGCCTCTTGTTTGCTGTTTCAGTCTCTGTGAGCCCACATGGGTCCTGTTTAGTTGACTCATTAGCTCATTCTACCTGGAGACCTCAGTCCCCTCTATATCCAACAATACTTCCCTCCCCTTTCCAAAACAGTTTTTGGAGCTCTGAGGGGAGGGACCTACTGCAAAGAGACACTTTCTCCATATAATGTTAGGCTATGAGTTTCTGGAACCATTCCCATCTGCTGCTAGAGGAAGCCTATGTGATAAACATTGATTTTTAGCGGAATATTATTAGTTATCATTTCTTTTTATTTTTCTAAAAATGTTTTATTCTACCCAAGGTATCAGTGTTATACTGCCTCTAATTTCTGGCCATCTAGGCAAGTAGGCCCCCTTTCATGGTGTAGGCCTCAAATTAAACCAAACATTAGTTGTCCACTCCCCCAAGTTCCAAGTAGCCATTGCCTCAGTGCATCTTGCATACAGAACAGATTATAAATGGAGTGTTTGTGGGTGGGTTGGTGTCCAGGCTTCTTATTCTGTAGCCTGCACATCTCCTTCTAATGGTAAAGAGACTAGAACATAAAGGTGAATGCTCCATGCAGGCAACATCTCTTTAGAAGTTTTCCTCTGCAATGCTTCTGCCAACCCTATCAGTTTCTGTCAGTTTTCAGAGAGTAATATGTTCTAACATTAGCCTGGGCTGTATAGGAATCTCTGTTTGATCCCCATACCCAGTAATTCCACCAAATGTAACCCAGTCCAAGCACTGAAAGTCATATTTGGTTACAAAAGATGTTCAGTTTAGACTCGATAACCTCCATTACTAGGAACACTCTAGAGTCATCCCCATAGATTCCCAGATATTTCTACTGCACTAGGTTCCATCACACCCTCTAACTTCCTTTCAATTTGATCCATCTCTTCCCATACTCTCTCTCCTTCTCTCCACGCCCACATGATCCCTCCTATTGCCATTCTTGTCTGTCCCTGGTCCAACCACAAAATCTATTCTATTTTCCCCTCCCTGATTTTTTTCTCACCTTGTTTGTCATTTGTTTATAGGAGAGTTATTTATTTTTTGAGTTAATCTCATATCCAGCCACTTTGCCAAAAGTGTCTATGAGCTCAGAGTTCCCCACTAGAAGTTTAGGGTCACATACATGTATTATCATATCATCTGCAAATAATAATTTGATTTCTTTCTTTACATTTTGTATGCCATTGATCTCCTTTAGTTGTCTATTGCTCTAATTAGAACTTTGAGTACTGTGATGGTTTGTATATGTAAGACCATGGAGTAGCACTATTAGATATAATTTGCTGTTTCCACTTTCTTCATTACTGTACTCTCCCATGAGATAAATGAAAGTTGTGCCAGTTGTTGAACATACCAACATGCTTGCTTCAGTCCTTGTGATGGATTCAGGAATGGAGATTCATTTTGGCTGATTAAGGGGGCAAAATGGGGACAAAGGGCATTTGTTTCTATTTTACTACATATCATCTTTAAGTGGTTCTGGAACTTTACTTGACTCAGAAATAATTTGATTTCTATATAAAATTTGAACCCCACTTCTCACAGAAGCAAACAAAATAGTCATTTTTATGTACTTAATGTTGACATTATTCAACATGGGTTATTATAGACACTGGTTGTTATTTCATAATATGAACGGCTCAAGATGTACTGGCTAATTTTCTGCCAATTCGACACAAGCTAGAGTTATCTGATAGGAGGGAGCCTCAATTGAGCAAATAGCTCCATAACATATGTCTGTACTTCAGTGACTTGATATGGCAGGATGGGTTGGTACACAGGGGCCCTTCCTCTTCTCAGAGGAAAAGGGGGGAGGGGAAGTATTGGAGAAAAGACTATGTGAGGGGTAGAATGGAAAGAGAGGGGGTAATAGAGAAGTGAAGTTAATAAATAAGTAAATTAATGGAAAACTATGATGTGAGGCATTTTTTAAATTAGTAGCCAATAGGGGAGAGTCCAGGCCATTTTGGGTGGTGCCAACCCTGAATGGGGGTCCTGGGTTCCACAAGAAAGCAGGGTGACCAATCCATGATGAGTAAGTCAGTCAGCAGTAGCCATCCATGTCTTTAACATCATTTACTGCTTCTAGGTGACCTCTGAGTGTGGGAACTAAAAGGGGCTAGGGGAAGAAGGGGTAAGGAAGGATAGCCCATGTCTGGCCAGAGTTCCTCCTATTCTCTGGGCAGGCAGACACGGGGGGCTACCTTACACTTTCCACTCAGCCCCAGGTGGGCATCTAAGCCACTGATGCCACTCAAAGGAGGGTGGACAAGGGGCAGCCCCCAAAACCAGGGGCCTGCTGCAACACCCTGTCGCCCTGGGGTTATGGGACAGAGGGCTGAGGGAGAGAGGTTCCCACACAAGTGAGAGTCTGCACAGCTGGCCTTGATGAGCAGAGACCTTCTATGATTTTTGAGCTTTATTATAGAAAGGGGGGAGGGGGAGAAGGTGGAAAGAGAGAGAGAGAAAGGGGAAAGGGAGAGAGAGAAGAAAGGTTAGAGAGTAAGAGGGAGAGAGGGAGAGGAGAGGAGTAAGAGCAAGAGAGTGAGAGAGTGAGGAGGGGCTAAAGAGACCCTCTTATAGTGGGCTGCTTTATCTTACTGTTGCTAGGTAACTGGGGAGGAGTTAAGCCTGAAGGTCAGAAGCTTGGGACATTGCCTATGTGACTACTCACCATGCTTCTCTGTGGAGGCCGAGGAGGTGGTAACTTAGACAGGAGCCAGAGTTCCAGGAGACATGAGAGACCTCCTTCTGTCCCATGTAGGTAAATTATCACCACTGGGTCATGGGGTTCAGATCTCAGACCAGACTGTCTTTGCATAGCCCAATGCCCCATATCTGAGTTTTAGTTCCTGTCTGGACTTTCTTTAGTAACGAACTATGATATAGAAGCTGAAGACTAATAAGCGTTTTCCTTGCCAGGTTGATGTTCATGGTGTTTAATCATAGTAACAATAACAGAAACATGGACACTAGGCATTTTCATAAAGCCAAGTTATTTAGTAGCTCAATTATAAAGTTAGTGATAGTAACAAGCATGCCATATATCAACACTATGAAATACTGATTTTTTTCTCATGTGAATTTTTTAAAGTTAAGCTTTAGTTTATAAACAACTCTGCTGTAGAGTTTTATACCCTATCATGGCAAGTTGAAAATTTAGCTCTGAGGCGGCACCATTTTCGGCTCCAGACAACCGGCCACCTTCCTGGTCAGAGCACAGGTGTCTGCCCGGCCCGAGAGGCTTCTGCCTCAGGTTCCACAGGAGCCACCTTGGTTTTGGGACTCCTCAGAAAGTAGTCTACATAGGTGAGAGTGTGGACTACTGAAACAACGGCTTCTGTGACAGGCCAAAGAAACACAGCTTCTGGGAAATATCCTGTTTTGGGCCTTCATCTTCGGCCAGGAGGAGGTCCAAACACCAGATAACACCTTCCCTGCACCTTCCCTGAAACAGGAGACCTTACCTGCAGAGACTGCTCTGACCACTGAAACTCAGAGGAGAGAGCTAGTCTCCCAGGTCTGCTCATAGAGGGTAACAAAATCACCAGAGGAACAATCTCTGAACAGAGACAACTATAACAACTAACTCCAGAGATTACCAGATGGTGAAAGGTAAACGTAAGAATCTTACTAACAGAAACCAGGACCACTCACCATCATCAGAACCCAGCACTCCCACTTCGCCCAGTCCAGGGCACCCCAAAACACCTGAAAAAATAGACCTGGATTTAAAAGCATATCTCATGATGATAGTAGAGGACATCAAGAAGGACTTAAATAACTCACTTAAAGAAATACAGGAGAACACTACTAAGCAAGTAGAAGACATTAAGGAGGAAACACAAAAATCCCTTAAAGAATTACAGGAAAGCATAACCAAACAGGTAGAAGACATTAAAGAGAAAACACAAAATCCCTTTAAAAATTGGAGGAAAACACAACCAAACAGGTGATGGAATTGAATAAAACCATCCAAGACCTAAAAAGGGAAGTAGACACAATAAAGAAAACCCAAGTGAGGCAATGCTGGAGATGGAAACCCTAGGAAAGAAATCTGGAACCATAGATTCGAGCATCAGCAACAGAATACAAGAGATGGAAGAGAGAATCTCAGGTGCAGAAGATTCCATAGAGAACATCAGCACAACAATCAAAGAAAATGGAAAATGCAAAAAGATCCTAACTCAAAACATCCAGGAAATCCAGGACACAATGAGAAGACCAAACCTACAGATAATAGGAGTGGATGAGAAAGAAGATTTTCAACTCAAAGGACCAGCAAACATCTTCAACAAAATTATTGAAGAAAACTTCCCAAATCTAAAGAAAGAGATGCCCATGAACATACAAGAAGCCTACAGAACTCCAAATAGACTGGACCAGAAAAGAAATACCTCCCGACACATAATAATCAGAACAACAAATGCACTAAATAAAGATAGAATACTAAAAGCAGTAAGAGAAAAAGGCCAAGTAACATATAAAGGCAAGCGTATCAGAATTACACCAGATTTTTCACCAGAGACTATGAAAGCCAGAAGAGCCTGGACAGATGTTATACAGACACTAAGAGAACACAAATTCCAGCCCAGGCTAATATACCCAGCCAAACTCTCAATTAACATAGATGGAGAAACCAGAGTATTCTACGACAAAACCAAATTCACCCATTTTCTCTTCACGAATCCAGCCCTTCAAAGGATAATAACAGAAAAAAAAAAAAAAAACACAATACAAAGATGGGAATCACGCCCTAGAAAAAACAAGAAGATAATCCCTCAACAAACCTAAAAGAAGACAGCCACAAGAACAGAATGCCAACTTTAACAACAAAAATAACAGGAAGGAACAATTACTTTTTCTTTAATATCTCTTAATATCAATGGACTCAACTCCCCAATAAAAAGACATAGACTAACAAACTGGCTAAACAAACAAGACCCAACATTTTGCTGCTTACAGGAAACTCATCTCAGAGAAAAAGATAGACACTACCTCAGAATGAAAGGCTGGAAAACAATTTTCCAAACACATGGTATGAAGAAACAAGCTGGAGTAGCCATTTTAATATCTAACAAAATCAACTTCCAACCCAAAATAATAAAAAAAGACAAGGAGGGGCACTTCATACTCATCAAAGGTAAAATCCTCCAAGAGGAACTCTCAATTCTGAATATCTATGCTCCAAATACAAGGGCAGCCACATTCATTAAAGAAACTTTAGTAAAGCTCAAAGCAGACATTGCACCTCACACAATAATAATGGGAGACTTCAACACACCTCTTTCACCAATGGACAGATCATGGAAACAGAAACTAAACAGGGACACAGTGAAAATAAAGGAAGTGATAAAACAAATGGACTTAACAGATTTCTACAGAACATTTTATCCTAAAACAAAAGGATATACCTTCTTCTCAGCACCCCATGGTACCTTCTCCAAAATTGACCACATAATTGGTCACAAGACAAGCCACAACATATACAAAAATATTGATATTGTCCCATGCATCCTATCAGATCACCATGGACTAAGGCTGATCTTCAATAACAAAATAAATAATAGAAAGCCAACATTCACGTGCAAACTGAACAACACTCTTCTCAATGATAACTTGGTCAAGGAAGGAATAAAGAAAGAAATTAAGGACTTTTTGGAGCTTAATGAAAATGAAGCCACAACATACCCAAACTTATGGGATGCAATGAAAGCATTCCTAAGAGGAAAACTCATAGCTCTGAGTGCCTCCAAAAAGAAACTAGAGAGAGCACACATTAGCAGCTTGACAACACATCTAAAAGCTCTAGAACAAAAGGAAGCAAATTCACCCAAGAGGAATAGAAGGCAGGAAATAATCAAACTCAAGGGTGAAATCAACCAAGTGGAAACAAGAAGAACTATTCAAAGAATCAACCAATCAAGGAGCTGGTTCTTTGAGAAAATCAACAAGATAGATAAACCCTTAGCCAGACACACTAGAGGGCACAGGGAAAGCATCCTAATTAACAAAATCAGAAATGAAAAGGGAAACATAACAACAGATCCTGAAGAAATCCAAAACACCATCAGATCCTTCTACAAAAGGCTATACTCAACAAAACTGGAAAACTTGGATTAAATGGACAAGTTTCTAGACAGATACCAGGTACCAAAGCTAAATCAAGATCAGGTTAATGTTCTAAACAGTCCTATATCCCCTAAAGAAATAGAAGCAGTCATTAATAGTCTCCCAACCAAAAAAAAAAAAAAAAAAAGCCCAGGACCAGATGGGTTTAGTGCAGAGTTCTATCAGACCTTCAAAGAAGACCTAATTCCAGTTCTTCACAAACTATTCCACAAAATAGAAACGGAAGGTACTCTACCCAACTCATTCTATGAAGCCACAATTACTCTGATACCTAAACCACAAAAAGATCCAACAAAGATAGAGAACTTCAGACCAATTTCCCTTATAAATATCGATGCAAAAATCCTCAATAAAGTTCTTGCTAACCGAATCCAAGAACACATCAAATAATAATCCATCCTGACCAAATAGGTTTCATCCCAGGAATGCAAGGATGGTACAATATACGGAAATCCATCAATGTAATCCAGTATATAAACAAACTCAAAGACAAAATCCACATGATCATCTCGTTAGAGGCTGAGAAAGCATTTGACAAAATCCAACACCCATTCATGATAAAAGTCTTGGAAAGATCAGGAATTCAAGGGCCATACCTAAACATGATAAAAGCAATCTACAGCAAACCAGTAGCCAACATCAAAGTAAATGGGGAGAAGCTGGAAGCAATCCCACTAAAATCAGTGACTAGACAAGGCTGTCCACTCTCACCCTACCTATTCAACATTGTACTTGAAGGCCTAGCCAGAGCAATTAGACAACAAAAGGAGATCAAGGGGATACAAATTGGAAAGGAAGAAGTCAAAATATCACTTTTTGCAGATGATATGATAGTATATATAAGTGACCCTAAAAATTCCACCAGAGAACTCCTAAGCCTGATAAACAGCTTCAATGAAGTAGCTGGATATAAAATTTACTCAAACAAGTCAATGGCCTTTCTGTACACAAAGGATAAACAGGCAGAGAAAGAAATTAGGGAAACAACACCATTCTCAATAGTCACAAATAATATAAAATATCTTGGCATGACTCTAACTAAGGAAGTGAAAGATCTGTATGATAAGAACTTCAAGTCTCTGAAGAAAGAAATTAAAGAAGGTCTCAGAAGATGGAAAGATCTCCCATGCTCATGGATTGGCAGGATCAACATTGTAAAAATGGCTATCTTGCCAAAAGCAATCTACAGATTCAATGCAATCCCCATCAAAATTCCAACTTAATTCTTCAACGAATTAGAAAGGGCAATCAGAAGATTCATCTGGAATAACAAAAAACCTAGGATAGCAAAAACTCTTCTCAAGGATAAAAGAACCTCTAGTGGAATCACCATGCCAGACCTAAAGCTGTACTACAGAGCAATTGTGATAAAAACTGCATGGTATTGGTATCGTGACAGACAAGTAGACCAATGGAACAAAATTGAAGACCCAGAGATGAACCCACACACCTATGGTCCCTTGATCTTTGACAAGGTAGCTAAAACCATCCAGTGGAAAAAAGACAGCCTTTTCAACAAATGGTGCTGGCACAACTGGCAGTTATCATGTAGAAAAGTGCAAATTGATCCATTGCTATCTCCTTGTACTAAGGTCAAATCTAAGTGGATTAAGGAACTCCACATAAAACCAGAGACACTGAAACTTGTAGAGGAGAAAGTAGGGAAAAGCCTTGAAGATATGGATACAGGGGAAAAATTCCTGAATAGAACAGCAATGGCTTGTGCTGTAAGATCGAGAATTGATAAATGGGACCTCATAAAATTGCAAAGCTTCTGCAAAGCAAAAGACACCGTCGATAAGACAAAAAGGCCACCAACAGATTGGGAAAGGATCTTTACCTATCAAAATCGGATAGGGGACCAATATACAATATTTATAAAGAACTCAAGAATGTGGACTCCAGAAAATCAAATAACCCCATTAAAAAATGGGGCTCAGAGCTGAACAAAGAATTCTCACATGAGGAATATTGAATGGCTGAGAAGCACCTGAAAAAATGTTCAATATCCTTAATCAACAGGGAAATGCAAATCAAAACAACCCTGAGATTCCACCTCACACCAGTCAGCATGGCTAAGATCAAAAATTCAGGTGACAGCAGATGCTGGCGAGGATTTGGAGAAAAAGAAACACTCCTCCATTGTTGGTGGGATTGCAAGCTTGTACAACCACTCTGGAAATCAGTCTGGGGGTTCCTCAGAAAATTGGACATAGTACTACTGGAGGATCCAGCAATACCTCTCCTGGGCATATATCCAGAAGACGTCCCAACCGGTAAGAAGAACACATGCTCCACTATGTTCATAGTAGCCTTATTTATAATAGCCAGAAGCTGGAAAGAACCCAGATGTCCCTCAACA
Organism: Mus caroli; assembly: GCF_978045245.1. Classification (NCBI taxonomy): domain Eukaryota; kingdom Metazoa; phylum Chordata; class Mammalia; order Rodentia; family Muridae; genus Mus; species Mus caroli. The sequence continues at coordinate 138,839,600 of NW_028227258.1, read as the reverse complement.
GATGAATGGATACAGAAAATGTGGTACATTTACACAATGAAGTACTACTCAGCTATTAAAAAGAATTAATTTATGAAATTCCTAGCCACATGGATGGACCTGGAGGGCATCATCCTGAGTGAGGTAACCCAATGACAAAGGAACTCGCACAATATGTACTCACTGATAAGTGGATATTAGCCCAGAAACTTAGGATACCCAAGATATAAGATACAATTTGCTAAACGCATGAAACTCAAGAAGAACGAACACCAAAGTGTGGACCCTTTTCCCCTTCTTAGAAATGGGAACAAAACACCCATGGAAGGAGTTACAGAGACAAAATTTGGAGCTGTGATGAAAGGATGGACCATCTAGATACTGCCATATGCAGGGATCCATCCCATAATCAGCTTCCAAATGTAGACACCATTGCATACACTAGCAAGATTTTTTTTTTATTTTTAATATTTTTATTACATATTTTCCTCAATTACATTTCCAATGCTATCCCAAAAGTCCCCCATAGCGCCCCCCACTTCCCTACCCACCCATTCCCATTCTTTTGGCCCTGGCATTCCCCTATATTGGGGCATATAAAGTTTGCAAGTCCAATGGGCCTCTCTTTCCATTGATGGCCGACTAGGCCATCTTTCGATACATATGCAGCTAGAGACAAGAGCTCCGGGGTTCTGGTTAGTACATCATGTTGTTCCAACAATAGAGTTGCAGATCCCTTTAGCTCCTTGGGTACTTTCTCTAGCTTCTCCATTGGGAGCCCTGTGATACATCCAATAGCTGACTGTGAACATCCACTCCTGTGTTTGCTAGGCCCCGGCATCGTCTCACAAGAGACAGCTATATTTGGGTCCTTTCAGCAAAATCTTGCTAGTGTATGCAATGGTGTCAGCGTTTAGAAGCTGATTATGGGACGGATCCCTGGATACAGCAGTCTCTAAATGGTCCATCCTTTCATCACAGCTACGAACTTTGTCTCTGTAACTCCTTCCCTGGGTGTTTTGTTCCCAATTCTAAGAAGGTGCACAGTGTCCACACTTTGGTCTTCATTCTTCTTGAGTTTCATGCGTTTATCAAATTGTATATCTTGGGTATCCTAAGTTTTGGGCTAATATCCACTTATCAATGAATACATATTGTGTGAGTTCTTTTGTGATTGTGTTACTTCACTCAAGATGATGCCCTCCAGGTCCATCCATTTGGCTAGGAATTTCATAAATTCATTCTTTTTAATAGCTGAGTAGTACTCCATTGTGTAAATGTACCTTAATTTCTGTATCCATTCATCTGTTTGCTGAAAGGACCCTGATATAGCTATCTCTTGTGAGACTATGCCGGGTCCTAGCAAACACAGAAGTGGAATCTCACAGTCAGCTATTGGATGGATCACAGGGCTCCCAATGGAGAAGCTAGAGAAAGTAACCAAGGAGCTAAAGGGATCTGCAACCCTATAGTTGGAACAACATGATGTACTAACCAGAACCCTGCAGCTCTTGTCTCTAGCTGCATATGTATGGAAAGATGGCCTAGTCGGCCATCACTGGAAAGAGAGGCCCATTGGACTTGCAAACTTTATATGCCCCAGTACAGGGGAATGCCAGGGCCAAAAGAATGGGAATGAGTGGGTAGGGAAGTGGGGGGGTGGGTATGGGGGACCTTTGGGATAGCATTGGAAATGTAATTGAGGAAAATACCTAATATAAAATAAATTTAAAAAAAAGGGAAAAAATTAAACACTCAAAAAAAAAAGAGTTAAGAGATCACTGTTTCATCAAAATTAATTATCTCAGAGAAAAATATAAACTGCTTCAATAACAGAAAGAAAAAGAAAGAAAATTTAGCTGGAAGTTTGACTAATTGGCCTTTGTCATTAATAGCCAGAAAAAAACCTGTGACAAGCCAAATAAATCCACATAATCTATATGCCTTTTTGGCCATGATCAATTAGATGATATGGATATTGTCAACTGGTCTTAGAGTCTGTCAATAGATATCATTTGAAAAGGATGTAAAGATATGAAGGAGTAAATGATGTCTGTCTTATTTCATGTTCTTTATTATTCTGGACTTCAATTAGACATATGCTCATAAAAGACTATAATAAAATTGTTTCCAATATAAAAGAGAAAGAATCTTCATTAACTCTGATAAACACCATATGTTCCTGGCTTTCATTCTTTTTTTTTTTTTTTGATTTTTTTTTAATATTTTTATTACATATTTTCCTCAATTACATTTCCAATGCTATCCCAAAAGTCCCCCATAGCGCCCCCCACTTCCCTACCCACCCATTTCCATTCTTATGGCCCTGGCATTCCCCTATATTGGGGCATATAAAGTTTGCACGTCCAATGGGCCTCTCTTTCCATTGATGGCCGACTAGGCCATCTTTCGATACATATGCAGCTAGAGACAAGAGCTCCGGGGTTCTGGTTAGTACATCATGCTGTTCCAACAATAGGGTTGCAGATCCCTTTAGCTCCTTGGGTACTTTCTCTAGCTTCTCCATTGGGAGCCCTGTGATACATCCAATAGCTGACTGTGAACATTCACTCCTGTGTTTGCTAGGCCCCGGCATCATCTCACAAGAGACAGCTATATTTGGGTCCTTTCAGCAAAATCTTGCTAGTGTATGCAATGGTGTCAGCGTTTAGAAGCTGCTTATGGGATGGATCCCTGGATATGGCAGTCTCTAAATGGTCCATCCTTTCATCACAGCTACGAACTTTGTCTCTGTAACTCCTTCCCTGGGTGTTTTGTTCCCAATTCTAGGAAGGGGCACAGTGTCCACACTTTGGTCTTCATTCTTCTTGAGTTTCATGCGTTTAGCAAATTGTGTCTTATATCTTGGGTATCCTAAATTTTGGGCTTATATCCACTTATCAGTGAATACATATTGTGTGAGTTCTTTTGTGATTGTGTTACTTCACTCAAGATGATGCCCTCCAGGTCCATCCATTTGCCTAGGAATTTCATAAATTCATTCTTTTTAATAGCTGAGTAGTACTCCATTGTGTAAATTTACCATAATTTCTGTATCCATTCCTCTTTTGAGGGACATCTGGGTTCTTTCCAGCTTCTGGCTATTATAAATAGGGCTGCTATGAACACAGTGGAGCATGTGTCCTTTTTACCGGTTGGGACATCTTCTGGATATATGCCCAGGAGAGGTATTGCTGGATCCTCCGGTATTACTATGTCCAATTTTCTGAGGAACCGCCAGACTGATTTCCAGAGTGGTTGTACAAGCTTGCAATCCCACCAACAATGGAGGAGTGTTCCTCTTTCTCCACATCCTTGCCAGCATCTGCTGTCACCTGAATTTTTGATCTTAGCCATTCTGACTGGTGTGAGGTGGAATCTCAGGGTTGTTTTGATTTGCATTCCCCTAATGATTAAGGATGTTGAACATTTTTTCAGGTGCTTCTCTGCCATTCGGTATTCCTCAGGTGAGAATTCTTTGTTCAGTTCTGAGCCCCATTTTTAATGGGGTTATTTGACTTTCTGGAATCCACCTTCTTGAGTTCTTTATATATGTTGGATATTAGTCCCTTATCTGATTTAGGATAGGTCAAGATCCTTTCCCAATCTGTTGGTGGTTTTTTTTGTCTTACTGATGGTGTCTTTAGCCTTGCAGAAGCTTTGCAGTTTCATGAGGTCCCACTTGTCAATTCTCGATCTTACAGCACAAGCCATTACTGTTCTATTCAGGAATTTTTCCCCTGTGCCCATATCTTCAAGGCTTTTCCCCACTTTCTCCTCTATAAGTTTCAGTGTCTCTGGTTTTATGTGAAGTTCCTTGATCCACTTAGACTTGACCTTAGTACAAGGAGATAGGAATGGATCGATTCGCATTCTTCTACATGTTAACAACCAGTTGTGCCAGCACCATTTTTTGAAAATGCTGTCTTTCTTCCACTGGATGTTTTTAGATCCCTTGTCGAAGATCAAGTGACCTTAGGTGTGTGGGTTCATTTCTGGGTCTTCAATTCTATTCCATTGGTCTATTTGTCTGTCACTATACCAGTACCATGCAGTTTTTATCACAATTGCTCTGTAGTAAAGCTTTAGGTCCGGCATGGTGATTCCACCAGAGGTTCTTTTATCCTTGAGAAGAGTTTTTGCTATCCTAGGTTTTTTGTTATTCCAGATGAATTTGCAGATTGCACTTTCTAATTCGTTGAAGAATTGATTTGGAATTTTGATGGGGATTGCATTGAATCTGTAGATTGCTTTTGGCAAGATAGCCATTTTTACAATGTTGATCCTGCCAATCCATGAGCATGGGAGATCTTTCCATCTTCTGAGATCTTCTATAATTTCTTTCTTCAGAGACTTGAAGTTCTTATCATACAGATCTTTCACTTCCTTAGTTAGAGTCATGCCAAGATATTTTATATTATTTGTGACTATTGAGAATGGTGTTGTTTCCCTAATTTCTTTCTCTGCCTGTTTATCCTTTGTGTACAGAAAGGCCATTGACTTGTTTGAGTAAATTTTATATCCAGCTACTTCATTGAAGCTGTTTATCAGGCTTAGGAGTTCTCTGGTGGAATTTTTAGGGTCACTTATATATACTATCATATCATCTGCAAAAAGTGATATTTTGACTTCATCTTTTCCAATTGGTATCCCTTTGATCTCCTTTTGTTGTCGAATTGCTCTGGCTAGGACTTCAAGTACAATGTTGAATAGGTATGGAGAAAGTAGACAGCCTTGTCTAGTCCCTGATTTTAGAGGGATTGCTTCAAGCTTCTCACCATTTACTTTGATGTTGGCTACTGGTTTGCTGTAGATTGCTTTTATCATGTTTAGGTATGGGCCTTGAATTCCTGATCTTTCCAAGACTTTTATCATGAATGGGTGTTGGATCTTGTCAAATGCTTTTTCCCCATCTAACGAGATGACCATGTGGTTTTTGTCTTTGAGTTTGTTTATATACTGGATTACGTTGATGGATTTCCGTATATTGAACCATCCCTGCATTCCTGGGATGACACCTACTTGGTCAGGATGGATGATTGTTTTGATGTGTTCTTGGATTCGGTTAGCAAGAACTTTATTGAGGATTTTTGCATCAATATTCATAACGGATATTGGTCTGAAGTTTTCTATCTTTGTTGGGTCTTTTTGTGGTTTAGGTATCAGAGTAATTGTGGCTTCATAGAATGAGTTGGGTAGAGTACCTTCTGTTTCTATTTTGTGGAATAGTTTGTGAAGAACCGGGATTAGATCTTCTTTGAATGTCTGTTAGAACTCTGCACTAAACCCATCTGGTCCTGGGCTTTTTTTGGTTGGGAGACTATTAATGACTGCTTCTATTTCTTTAGGGGATATAGGGCTGTTTAGATCATTAACCTGATCTTGATTCAACTTTGATACTTGGTATCTGTCTAGGAACTTCTCCATTTCATCCAGGTTCTCCAGTTTTGTTGAGTATAGCCTTTGTTAGAAGGATCTGATGGTGTTTTGGATGTCTTCAGGATCTGTTGTTATGTCTCCTTTTTCATTTCTGATTTTGTTAATTAGGATGCTTTCCCTGTGCCCTCTAGTGAGTCTGGCTAAGGGTTTATCTATCTTGTTGATTTTCTCAAAGAACCAGCTCCTTGATTGGTTGATTCTTTGAATAGTTCTTCTTGTTTCCACTTGGTTGATTTCGCCCCTGAGTTTGATTATTTCCTGCAGTCTACTCCTCTTGGGTGAATTTGCTTCCTTTTGTTCTAGTGCTTTTAGGTATGTTGTCAAGCTGCTAATGTGTGCTCTCTCTAGTTTCCTTTTGGAGGCACTCAGAGCTATTAGTTTTCCTCTTAGAAATGCTTTCATTGCATCCCATAAGTTTGGGTATGTTGTGGCTTCATTTTCATTGAACTCTAAAAAGTCCTTAATTTCTTTCTTTATTCCTTCCTTGACCAAGGTATCATTGAGAAGAGTGTTGTTCAGTTTGCACGTGAATGTTGGCTTTCTATTATTCATTTTGTTATTGAAGATCAGCCTTAGTCCATGGTGATCTGATAGTATGCATGGCACAATTTCAATATTTTTGTATCTGTTGAGGCCTGTTTTGTGACCAATTATGTGGTCAATTTTGGAGAAGGTACCATGAGGTGCTGAGAAGAAGGTATATCCTTTTGGTTTAGGATAGAATGTTCTGTAGATATCTGCCAGATCCATTTGATTCATAATTTCTCTTAGTTTCTCTGTGTCCCTGTTTAGTTTCTGTTTCCATGATCTGTCCATTGGTGAAAGTGGTGTGTTGAAGTCTCCCACTATTATTGTATGAGGTGCAATGTGTGCTTTGAGATTTACTAAAGTTTCTTTAATGAATGTGGCTGCCTTTGTATTTGGAGCATAGATATTCAGGATTGATAGTTCCTCTTGGAGGATTTTACCTTTGATGAGTATGAAGTGTCCCTCCCTGTCTTTTTTAATGACTTTGGGTTGGAAGTCAATCTTATCAGATATTAGAATGGCTACTCCAGCTTGTTTCTTCATACCATTTGCTTGGAAAATTGTTTTCCAGCCTTTCATTCTGAGGTAGTGTCTATCTTTTTCTCTGAGATGAGTTTCCTGTAAGCAGCAAAATGTTGGGTCTTGTTTGTGTAGCCAGTTTGTTAGTCTATGTCTTTTTATCGGGGAGTTGAGTCCATTGATATTAAGAGATATTAAAGAAAAAGTAATTGTTCCTTCCTGTTATTTTTGTTGTTAAAGTTGGCATTCTGTTCTTGTGGCTGTCTTTTAGGTTTGTAGAGGGATTACCTTTTTGTTGTTTCTAGGGCGTGGTTCCTGTCCTTGTATTGGTTTTTTTCTGTTATTATCCTTTGAAGGGCTGGATTCGTGGAGAGATAATGTGTGAATTTGGTTTTGTCGTGGAATACTTTGGTTTCTCCATCTATGTTAATTGAGAGTTTGGCTGGGTATAGTAGCCTGGGCTGGAATTTGTGTTCTTTTAGTGTCTGTATAAGATCAGTCCAGGATCTTCTGGCTTTCATAGTCTCTGGTGAAAAATCTGGTGTAATTCTGATAGGCTTGCCTTTATATGTTACTTGGCCTTTTTCTCTTACTGCTTTTAGTATTCTATCTTTATTTAGAGCATTTGTTGTTCTGATTATTATGTGTTGGGAGGTATTTCTTTTCTGGTCCAGTCTATTTGGAGTTCTGTAGGCTTCTTGTATGTTCATGGGCATCTCTTTCTTTAGATTTGGGAAGTTTTCTTCTATAATTTTGTTGAAGATGTTTGCTGGTCCTTTGAGTTGAAAATCTTCATTCTCATCCACTCCTATTATCCGTAGGTTTGGTCTTCTCATTGTGTCCTGTATTTCTTGGATGTTTTGAGTTAGGATCTTTTTGCATTTTACATTTTCCTTGATTGTTGTGCCGATGTTCTCTATGGAATCTTCTGCACCTGAGATTCTCTCTTCCATCTCTAGTATTCTGTTGCTGATGCTGGTATCTATGGTTCCAGATTTCTTTCCTAGGGTTTCTATCTCCAGAGTTGCCTCATTTTGGGTTTTCTTTATTGTGTCTACTTCCCTTTTTAGGTCTAGTATGGTTTTGTTCATTTCCATCACCTGTTTGTATGTGTTTTCCTGTTTTTCATTAAGGACTTCTACCTGTTTGATTATGTTATCCTGTTTTTCTTTAAGGATTTGTAACTCTTTAGCAGTGTTCTCCTGCAATTCTTTAAGGGATTTTTGTGCTTCCTCTTTACTGTCTTCTACCTGTTTATCAGTGTTCCTTTGTATTTCTTTAAGTGTGTTATTAAAGTCCTTCTTGAAGTCCTCTACCATCATCAGGAGATATGCTTTTAGATCCGTGTCTAGCTTTTCCGGTGTGTTGTGGTGCCCTGGACTGGGTGAAGTGGGAGTGCTGGGTTCTGATGATGGTGAGTGGTCTTGGTTTCTGTTAGTAAGATTATTACGTTTACCTTTCGCCATCTGGTAATCTCTGGGGTTAGTTGTTGTAGTTGTCACTGTTTAAAGATTGGAGCAGAAGCTGTGTTCCACTCACCAGAAGTCTTAAGATCCTGTGGCAGGTGTTGTGGGTAGCTGGCGAGTGTCAGAGGACCCTGCGTCCTAGCTACCCCGGTGCTTTTCTGACCGGAAGAGGATGTGGCCCTACGTAGGCCGGATTTCTGCCTCCCCAACCAGAGCAGTCTCAGGTCCCACGTGATTGGACTGGAGCAGAAGCTGTGTTCCACTCACCAGCAGTCTCAAAATCCTGTGGAGGGGGTCGTGGGTAGCTGGCGGGTGTCAGGTGACCCTGCGCTCTAGCTATCCCGGTGCTGGTTCGGCCAGATGAGGCCTGTGGCCCTACTCAGGCCGGTTTCTGCTTCCCTAACTAATGCAGACTCAGGTCCCGCGGTCGCAATTGGATTGGAGCAGAAGCTGTGTTCCACTCACCAGAAGTCTTAAGATCCTGTGGCGGGTGTTGTGGGTAGCTGGCGAGTGTAGGCCGACCCTGAGCCCTAGCTACTCCGGTGCTTTTCTCTCATTCTTTTTTTTTTTATTTCATTTTTGTTTCTTTGCTTTTATTGGATATTTTCTTTATTTGCATTTCAAATGCAATTTCCTCATTTCTCCTCCTGAAAGAACCTATTCCATTCCTCCTCCCCCTGCTTCTATGAGAGTGCTCCCCCACCAACCCACCATCTCCTCCCTTCCTGCTCTGCTATTCCCCTATATTGGAAGATCGAGCCTTCACAGGCCCACAAAGGCCATCCTCAGCCACATATAGGATTGGAGCCATGGGTCTCTCAATGTGTAATGTTTGGTTGCTGGTTTAGTTCCTAAGAGCTCTGGGAGATCTAGTTAGTTGATACTGTTGTTCCTCTTATGAGGTTGCAAACCCCTTCAGGTCCTCTAGTCCTTGCTCTAACTCCTCCATTGGGTACCCCATGATCAGTCCAATTGTTGACTGCAAGCATCTGCCTCTGCTTTTATCAGGCTCTGGCACAGCCTTTCAGGAGATAGCTTTATCAGGCTCCTGTAAGCAAGAACTTCTTGGCGTCTGCAATAATGTCTGGGTTTGGTGACTGTATATGAGATGAATCCTCGGGTGAAACAGTCTCTGGATGGCCTTTTCTTCAGTCTCTGTGCCACACTTTGTCTCTGTATTTCTTCCTGTGAGTATTTTGTTCCCTATTCTAAGAAGGACTGAAGCATCCAAACTTTGGTTTTCCTTCTTCTTGAGGTCCATATGGTCTGTGAATTGTATCTTGGGTATTCCCAGCTTTGAGGCTAATATTCATTTACAAGTGAGTGCATATTATGTGTGTTCTTTTGTGATTGGGTTACCTCACTTAGGATAACATCCTCCAGATCCATCCATTTGTCTAAAAATTTTATGAATTCATTGTTTCATAACTGAGTAATGTTTCATTCATTGCTGCCCCTTGTCCACCCCCTATCGAGTGGGGTCAGTGGTTTCACACAGCCAGATGCCCACCTGGTGCCGAGTGGAAAGAGTCTGGCTGTCCTCCTGTGTCTGCCTGCCCAGAGCACAGGAACTCTGGCCAGACATGGTCTCTCTCCCTCCCCCCTAATGCCACACAGCCCCACAATGGCCTAGTTGGACATCAACAGGAGGAGAGGCCCTTGGCCCTTGTGAGGGTTCTATACCCCAGTACATGGGTATGCAAGAGCCAGGAAGCAGGTGTGGGTGGGTTGGGGAGCAGGGGGAGAGTAGAGAGGATAGGGGATTTTTGAAGGGGAAAATAGGAAAGGGGATAACATTTGAAATGTAAATAAGGAAAATATCTAATAAAAAAAAGTGTTCAACATCCTTAGTTACCTGGTTCACGTTCAACATACACATACATAAAGAAAATAAAACACAATGGGTATGAAATATTTGATGTTACTCATATGAATATTTCTGTCTGAAACAATGCAGATATCAATCCATTTATATTCTATTGCATTCATTTATACAAATGCCATAAACTCAATGGATAGATCTAATTATTACTCAGAAGGAATCCCCCATGATCACGAATCAGCACTAATACATTTATGGTTAGCATTGGTAGCAAGTGAAATGTCAGGTGGCATTTATGTGACAATATCCAAAAGTTAGAGCATAATAATAATTTTTGTTCTCTTTTTTCCAGTTATATAAAACGTTACTTTTTTTCTTCTTAGAATAGGTATGAACATTTAGCTGGTCTTTCTGAAAAATGTAGAGAGAATTACTTCATGTCATTTCCCAGGCAGTGCCCTTGGTTAAAATTGCTCATCTCTCCACTTTTTTCTTCCTCTATCCATGGAAGCTGGAGACTTCACAACAAATGACTGTTTCATGGCATGCCATCTGCTATACAAGACTACATACATGAGTGACACCAATGATCAGAATCCTTTTGACAACTTGTGGCACAAAACAGAAATATGGCAAATGTCTTATGCACTGGTAGTTCATGATGAATGAAATTTTCCAAAGAATTCATTGTCTGAGAGAGAGAGAGAGAGAGAGAGAGAGAGAGAGAGAGAGAGAATTTACCTATGCCATCTATAAAAACCAAATGCAAGGCTAGTAACAACAATGTAACTTTAATAACATAAATGGAGGATATTAAAACAAAGGCAAAATTATCTGGCTCCTTCCCAGCAGGTCCAGGCCACAGGAGAGAGGTCCTGGTCCTGCCAGGGTCTTTCCAGGGCTGAGTGGGATGGTGAGTATCGATGGCCCAAAAGAAACCTACCTGGGACGATAATCTGTCAAAGCAGGAACTCACCTTTATGGAATCAGCCTCTGGCTTATGTTCAGAACACAGGGAGGGGGATTTTTTTTGTGGGGTAAGATGACATAGGAGGTGAGGAAGGGTGATGGACGGTATGGAGTGACTGACAGGACCAATGGCAAAGCTCTACCCCAGCAACAGCAGGGTGTGGGGGCAGAGGCATGGCCAAACAGGTCTTTCTGAATCACCCTGATATGGAAGTGACTGAGACCAGTCTCAAAACTTGAGCTAGGCCTAGGCTTTCCCACAAGGCTGCGGATACTAGATCCGGGCTCGGGATTGTCCTCAAGGCCCAAACCAGGGCCAAAATGGGGCCTAACAAAAATGAACAAAGAGGGATACTGAGTTAAAATAATTAAACAAAGTTGAGAAAATGGGGAAAGAGAAGAAGGCATTGCAGTGGGTTGATTAACTAAAGGTCGATGAAAAGACCTTATGGAAATACAATAGTTGTTTAGATAATTTTTAAAATGCAGCTTAAAAAAGGGTTTAAATGAAATTACACTACACGGGGGAAAAGGCTATTTCCAGACTGCATGGGTTATTAAGTAAGATTTGCAATACAAGGTCATGGATGCCCTTGAGGTCTCCAAATCAGCACAAGCTATTGCCATTGACATTAGTTACACACTATAGCTGCATCGTAAGGTCACGTTGCTAAGTATGCTATAGCTTTAGCTTTAGGACAGAGATATGTCAATCTCAAATAGTCTGGGACACTACTTGGTGGTTGTCTAGCTTTTGTAGTGTTGAAAGATGCTTTGTAGGCTTCTAGGAGAAAAAAACAAAACAAAACAAAAAACAAACATCAGTGGTTTTTCCCTGGAGCTGTACAGTGCATGTAGAAATAGTGAACTTCCAGAAAAGATATGCCTACCAATGCAATAGACTGGAGCACACTGCTTTGGAGAAAGTAACCTGTCTTACAGAATTTGAGATTGGCTTCTTACCAGGAGTTTCCATGTCTATATTGTTTTCCTAGTCAAAAACCTAAAATTGGAAGCTCATAGGCCGTTCAACCTGTTAATGTTATTATGCTAAATAGTCATGCTGTCCAATTGTAGACTAAATATTCATGTTTAATGCATAGAACAGGGCTGCTCTTAACCATAGTCAGGGAAGGTTTCCCACACTACCCCCCACCCCCACCCGGTGCACAACAGTCAATGGAGTGATGAAGTGCTGAGACTGAAAGACAAGTGCACAGACCTAAGTGGGACAGATAAAGTAACTCCACCACACTCAGGTTCAAAAGCATCATGGAAAAGAAGACAGAAAAAATGCAAGTTCCCAAGGATGAGGAAGACTGATGTGTCATGTTGCTGTCATAGCTGTTTCCATCATAGCTGCTGCCATCATGAACTTATGTGGTTACATGCATGAGACTTATACACAATCAAGCCAGAAAATATCCCTGATTAGATAAGTGTAATGATCTCCAGGCTTCATTTTTTTTTTTTATTCAAGAGCTCTTGTTGGTTCATAGTTGTTAGGAGAATGATTTCATTCTCTTCTTGAGTATGCAGTCACTGATAGAATGGCTGTGTTTCAGTTACCTGCCCACACTATACACACATGGGGCAACACTATGAAACTCAGCGAGTTATAAAAATAATATAAGGGCATAAGTTGAGGGGAAGATATTTCGAGAAAACAAAAGAGGAATTAGAAGAAGGAAATGAAGGGGTAGATATGATTATATATCATTGTATACATCTATGCATTTTTCAAATACAGAGAAAAACTACGTTAATAATTATACTTTCCATTTTTGCTCCTTACTCCACTGTATTTAAATAAGCATAATTATAATGTTCATGATATACTAAGACATCATTAGAGATTTTTTTTTGTCTGCTCAAATATTATTTTCTGCTCTGATGTGGAAGTAGAACCAGAAGATGTTTTGAGTTCTAATAAAAGGCTGTAAAAGACCAAATATACAAAAATACTAAAAACAATTAAATGAAGTTAACGTAGGTTCAATTAATAAATACAGCAAATAATTTTAAATTATCAGAAAAGCATCCAGAGGGGTTGAAGAGAAGAACATTTTCTCTTTCTGAGTTGCTTCCATACTGCTTCCAGCTGCTACCCCCAAGATTTTCCCAGGGTAACACACTGGTGTGTGTGTGTTGTGGGGTGGGGAGCTGTGTATGTCCTGGGATAGTAAAAGTATGTCTGAATCTGAGCATCTTTTGACAACTTAAAATCTGTTCTGATTCTTATACCCCTGGCAAAGCTTTTGTTGCTTTAAATATTTCTTGTCAACCTGGGAACTCCATAAATACCCATAGATCTACATATTGGACAGGAATATTTAATCATATTTAATATTAAAATAAAGAAAATTTGTACATGAACCTGTCTTTTATTACTTATAAGATACATGTATATTTATATAGTCATTTATTTATATTTCATGTGATTTTTCATCTAGTCACTTACTGAAAACTGTGCACAAAGCAATTTGTTGATATAAAGTGACTTTATGTTACATGCCAAATCAAACAATCACATATTTTTCTCAAAATAGATTAACAAATTGCTGTTATTTGTAAGAACATAGTTACTTATACTCATAAATATTTTATTTTTCAACACAAAAGTGGTTCAAATTTTAACAAAAGTAAAATATCTGCTATGGCAGCAGAGGAAAAAATAAGATGATGAAATGACATTAAAAGAATTACTATACAGTAAAAGGTGGTTAACAGTTGTCTTTAATTATGGTCACACTACTGGGAATTCTCTACTCATTTTATGGTCTTTTTCTGATTATAGTGACTGCTATTGTACACTCAGTATTCCAATGTAGATGACAAGATCAAAAAGCATTTAGATGCAGAGTCATGTACTGTCTTTTGTCCTTTGCTAAATGATGTCATCACAGCTAACTCAGACACATTAATATGCAGGAGGAAGGCATTGTAAGATCCCTACCAGAGCTGACATTCTATGATTAACATACTATGACAACTTAAATATTGATTGAGTTTCATTCATTTAATAGGAGCACTTAATTACAATTCATTGTCTGTTGGTGACTGATTCATTATATATATATATATATATATATATATATATATATATATATATATATATATATATAATATGATTCTGCGTTGTTACAGATTCTTTTATTTTGTTACAGTCTTTGGAGCTGAAGTTATTAATAACTGTATAATGTCATGCTGTTGAAAGGGTGAGGAGTTTTATTGGTATGAATTCAGTAGTGGTAAACATTTAGCAAACTGTTATTTATTATCACTTTGTCAGTTAAATTGTATTTTTCTCATATATCAGGCTATTTTGCTTTTTACTTCTTATAAAGTTTGTAAAATTAGTGGGTAGAAAAAAAATTATTGGGTTTTTAAAGCACACCAACATTATAAAGTTTATTCTATTTACTGAATTATGTATTATATACACATATATATCATATATATTTTATTCTTACTTAACCATTATTAAATATACATTCATTTATATAGTTGTAAATATCTGCATCAAAAATTATCTATACAATTTCATTTCCGAGGAAGGGAGCTACTTGTCTACACACTCTTTTAACAAGATCCAAAGGGAGTTAAATCATCCCCCAAATTGAAACATTACACATGCATAGATGAAGTAGAACGAATCTGCATACTAGAGCATGCCTGCATACTTACCTCAGGGTAAGCATGAGTGACTCATAATGCATCAGTTTAGCCCTTGTTCTACTGAAATGCAGGCATGATCCTGAGATAAGGAAGAACACACAAACAAACATGCACTACAGGCCACAAGCTCTTACAACTCAACTTGCCATCATTTTCCAACTTTATAATGGGGTGAAATGAGAGTATCCAACAAAGCCATAATTTTTTTTTAATTTTTTTAATATTTTTATTACATATTTTCCTCAATTACGTTTCCAATGCTATCCCAAAAGTCCCCCATAGCGCCCCCCACTTCCCTACCCACCCATTCCCATTCTTTTGGCCCTGGCATTCCCCTATATTGGGGCATATAAAGTTTGCAAGTCCAATGGGCCTCTCTTTCCATTGATGGCTGACTAGGCCATCTTTCGATACATATGCAGCTAGAGACAAGAGCTCCGGGGTTCTGGTTAGTACATCATGTTGTTCCAACAATAGGGTTGCAGATCCCTTTAGCTCCTTGGGTAATTTCTCTAGCTTCTCCATTGGGAGCCCTGTGATACATCCAATAGCTGACTGTGAACATCCACTCCTGTGTTTGCTAGGCCCCAGCATCGTCTCACAAGAGACAGTTATATTTGGGTCCTTTCAGCAAAATCTTGCTAGTGTATGCAATGGTGTCAGCGTTTAGAAGTTGATTATGGGATGGATCCCTGGATAAGGCAGTCTCTAAATGGTCCATCCTTTCATCACCGCTACGAACTTTGTCTCTGTAACTCCTTCCCTGGGTGTTTTGTTCCCAATTCTAAGAAGGTGCACAGTGTCCACACTTTGGTCTTCATTCTTCTTGAGTTTCATGCGTTTAGCAAATTGTATCTTAAATCTTGGGTATCCTAAGTTTTGGGCTAATATCCACTTATCAGTGAATACATATTGTGTGAGTTCCTTTGTGATTGTGTTACTTCACTCAAGATGATGCCCTCCAGGTCCATCCATTTGGCTAGGAATTTCATAAATTCATTCTTTTTAATAGCTGAGTAGTACTCCATTGTGTAAATGTACCATAATTTCTGTATCCATTCCTCTGTTGAGGGACATCTGGGTTCTTTCCAGCTTCTGGCTATTATAAATAGGGCTGCTATGAACATAGTGGAACATGTGTCCTTTTTACCGGTTGGGACATCTTCTGGATATATGCCCAGGAGAGGTATTGCTGGATCCTCCGGTAGTACTATGTCCAATTTTCTGAGGAACCGCCAGACTGATTTCCAGAGTGGTTGTACAAGCTTGCAATCCCACCAACAATGGAGGAGTGTTCCTCTTTCTCCACATCCTCGCCAGCAACTGCTGTCACCTGAATTTTTGATCTTAGCCATTCTGATTGGTGTGAGGTGGAATCTCAGGGTTGTTTTGATTTGCATTTCCCTGATGATTAAGGATGTTGAACATTTTTTCAGGTGTTTCTCTGCCATTCGGTATTCCTCAGGTGAGAATTCTTTGTTCAGTTCTGAGCCCCATTTTTTAATGGGGTTATTTGACTTTCTGGAGTCCACCTTCTTGAGTTCTTTATATATATTGGATATTAGTCCCTTATCTGATTTAGGATAGGTGAAGATCCTTTCCCAATCTGTTGGTGGTTTTTTTGTCTTATTGATGGTGTCTTTAGCCTTGCAGAAGCTTTGTAGTTTCATGAGGTCCCACTTGTCAATTCTCGATCTTACAGCACAAGCCATTACTGTTCTATTCAGGAATTTTTCCCCTGTGCCCATATCTTCAAGGCTTTTCCCCACTTTCTCCTCTATAAGTTTCAGTGTCTCTGGTTTTATGTGAAGTTCCTTGATCCACTTAGACTTGACCTTAGTACAAGGAGATAGGAATGGATCGATTCGCATTCTTCTACATGTTAACAACCAGTTGTGCCAGCACCATTTGTTGAAAATGCTGTCTTTCTTCCACTGGATGTTTTTAGCTCCCTTGTCGAAGATCAAGTGACCATAGGTGTGTGGGTTCATTTCTGGGTCTTCAATTCTATTCCATTGGTCTATTTGTCTGTCACTATACCAGTACCATGCAGTTTTTATCACAATTGCTCTGTAGTAGAGCTTTAGGTCCGGCATGGTGATTCCACCAGAGGTTCTTTTTTCCTTGAGAAGAGTTTTTGCTATCCTAGGTTTTTTGTTATTCCAGATGAATTTGCAGATTGCACTTTCTAATTCGTTGAAGAATTGATTTGGAATTTTGATGGGGATTGCATTGAATCTGTAGATTGCTTTTGGCAAGATAGCCATTTTTACAATGTTGATCCTGCCAATCCATGAGCATGGGAGATCTTTCCATCTTCTGAGATCTTCTATAATTTCTTTCTTCAGAGACTTGAAGTTTTTATCATACAGATCTTTCACTTCCTTAGTTAGAGTCACGCCAAGATATTTTATATTATTTGTGACTATTGAGAAGGGTGTTGTTTCCCTAATTTCTTTCTCAGCCTGTTTATTCTTTGTGTAGAGAAAGGCCATTGATTTGTTTGAGTTAATTTTATATCCAGCTACTTCACCGAAGCTGTTTATCAGGCTTAGGAGTTCTCTGGTGGAATTTTTAGGGTCACTTATATATACTATCATATCATCTGCAAAGAGTGATATTTTGACTTCATCTTTTCCAATTTGTATCCCTTTGATCTCCTTTTGTTGTCGAATTGCTCTGGCTAGGACTTCAAGTACAATGTTGAATAGGTATGGAGAAAGTGGACAGCCTTGTCTAGTCCCTGATTTTAGAGGGATTGCTTCAAGCTTCTCACCATTTACTTTGATGTTGGCTACTGGTTTGCTGTAGATTGCTTTTATCATGTTTAGGTATGGGCCTTGAATTCCTGATCTTTCCAAGACTTTTATCATGAATGGGTGTTGGATCTTGTCAAATGCTTTTTCCCCATCTAACGAGATGACCATGTGGTTTTTGTCTTTGAGTTTGTTTATATACTGGATTACGTTGATGGATTTCCGTATATTGAACCATCCCTGCATCCCTGGGATGAAACCTATTTGGTCAGGATGGATGATTGTTTTGATGTGTTCTTGGATTCGGTTAGCAAGAATTTTATTGAGGATTTTTGCATCAATATTCATAAGGGATATTGGTCTGAAGTTTTCTATCTTTGTTGGGTCTTTTTGTGGTTTAGGTATCAGAGTAATTGTGGCTTCATAGAATGAGTTGGGTAGAGTACCTTCTGTTTCTATTTTGTGGAATAGTTTGTGAAGAACTGGGATTAGATCTTCTTTGAAGGTCTGATAGAACTCTGCACTAAACCCATCTGGTGCTGGGCTTTTTTTGGTTGGGAGACTATTAATGACTGCTTCTATTTCTTTGGGGGATATAGGGCTGTTTAGATCATTAACCTGATCTTGATTCAACTTTGGTACCTGGTATCTGTCTAGGAACTTCTCCATTTAATCCAGGTTCTCCAGTTTTGTTGAGTATAGCCTTTGGTAGAAGGATCTGATGGTGTTTTGGATGTCTTCAGGATCTGTTGTTATGTCTCCTTTTTCATTTCTGATTTTGTTAATTAGGATGCTTTCCCTGTGCCCTCTAGTGAGTCTGGCTAAGGGTTTATCTATCTTGTTGATTTTCTCAAAGAACCAGCTCCTTGATTGGTTGATTCTTTGAATAGTTTTTCTTGTTTCCACTTGGTTGATATCACCCCTGAGTTTGATTATTTCCTGCCGTCTACTCCTCTTGGGTGAATTTGCTTCCTTTTGTTCTAGTGCTTTTAGGTGTGTTGTCAAGCTGCTAATGTGTGCTCTCTCTAGTTTCCTTTTGGAGGCACTCAGAGCTATGAGTTTTCCTCTTAGAAATGCTTTCATTGCGTCCCATAAGTTTGGGTATGTTGTGGCTTCATTTTCATTGAACTCTAAAAAGTCCTTAATTTCTTTCTTTATTCCTTCCTTGACCAAGGTATCATTGAGAAGAGTGTTGTTCAGTTTCCACGTGAAGATTGGCTTTCTATTATTTATTTTGTTATTGAAGATCAGCCTTAGTCCATGGTGATCTGATAGGATGCATGGGACAATTTCAATGTTTTTGTATCTGTTGAGTCCTGTTTTGTGCCCAATTACGTGGTCAATTTTGGAGAAGGTACCATGAGGTGCTGAGAAGAAGGTGTATCCTTTTGTTTTAGGGTAAAATGTTCTGTAGATATCTGCGAGATCCATTTGATCCATAACTTCTGTTAGTTTCACTGTGTCCCTGTTTAGTTTCTGTTTCCATGATCTGTCCATTGGTGAAAGTGGTGTGTTGAAGTCTCCCACTATTATTGTATGAGGTGCAATGTGTGCTTTGAGATTTACTAAAGTTTCTTTAATGAATGAGGCTGCCTTTGTATTTGGAGCATAGATATTCAGGATTGATAGTTCCTCTTGGAGGATTTTACCTTTGATGAGTATGAAGTGCCCCTCCCTGTCTTTTTTGATGACTTTGGGTTGGAAGTCAATCTTATCTGATATTAGAATGGCTACTCCAGCTTGTTTCTTCAGACCATTTGCTTGGAAAATTGTTTTCCAGCCTTTCATTCTGAGGTAGTGTCTATCTTTTTCTCTGAGATGAGTTTCTTGTAAGCAGCAAAATGTTGGGTCTTGTTTGTGTAGCCAGTTTGTTAGTCTATGTCTTTTTATCGGGGAGTTGAGTCCATTGATATTAAGAGATATTAAGGAAAAGTAATTGTTGTTTCCTGTTATTTTTGTTGTTAAAGTTGGCATTCTGTTCTTGTGGCTGTCTTCTTTTAGGTTTGTTGAGGGATTACCTTCTTGTTGTTTCTAGGGCGTGGTTCTTGTCCTTGTATTGGTTTTTTTCTGTTATTATCCTTTGAAGGGCTGGATTCATGGAGAGATAATGTGTGAATTTGGTTTTGTCGTGGAATACTTTGGTTTCTCCATCTATGTTAATTGAGAGTTTGGCTGGGTATAGTAGCCTGGGCTGGAATTTGTGTTCTTTTAGTGTCTGTATAAGATCAGTCCAGGATCTTCTGGCTTTCATAGTCTCTGGTGAAAAATCTGGTGTAATTCTGATAGGCTTGCCTTTATATGTTACTTGGCCTTTTTCTCTTACTGCTTTTAGTATTCTATCTTTATTTAGTGCATTTGTTGTTCTGATTATTATGTGTAGGGAGGTATTTCTTTTCTGGTCCAGCCTATTTGGAGTTCTGTAGGCTTCTTGTATGTTCATGGGCATCTCTTTCTTTAGATTTGGGAAGTTTTCTTCTATAATTTTGTTGAAGATGTTTGCTGGTCCTTTGAGTTGAAAATCTTCATTCTCATCCACTCCTATTATCCGTAGGTTTGGTCTTCTCATTGTGTCCTGTATTTCCTGGATGTTTTGAGTTAGGATCTTTTTGCATTTTCCATTTTCCTTGATTGTTGTGCCCATGTTCTCTATGGAATCTTCTGCACCTGAGATTCTCTCTTCCATCTCTTGTATTCTGTTGCTGATGCTTGCATCTATGGTTCCAGATTTCTTTCCTAGGGTTTCTATCTCCAGTGTTGCCTCATTTTGGGTTTTCTTTATTGTGTCTACTTCCCTTTTTAGGTCTAGTATGGTTTTGTTCATTTCCATCATCTGATTGGATGTGTTTTCCTGTTTCTCTTTAAGGACTTGTAACTCTTTAGCCATGTTCTCCTGTAGTTCTTTAAAGTCCTTCTTGATGTCCTCTACCATCATCATGAGATATGCTTTTAAATCCAGGTCTAGTTTTTCGGGTGTGTTGGGGTGCTCTGGACTGGGCGAAGTGGGAGTGCTGGGTCCTGATGATGGTGAGTGGTCTTGGTTTCTGTTAGTAAGATTCTTACCTTTACCTCTCGCCATCTGGTTATCTCTGGAGTTGTTATAGTTGTCTCTGTTCAGAGGTTGTTCTTCTGGGGATTCTGAGTATCCTCTGTCAGCAGACCTGGGAGACAGGCTCTCTCCTCTGAGTTTCAGTGGTTAGAGCACTCCCTGCTGACAAGCTTTCCTCTTAAAGGGAAGGTGTACAGATATCTGGGGTTTGGACCTCCTCCTGGCCGAAGAAGAAGGCGGAAAACAGGACCTTTCCCAGATGCTGTGTTGCTTTGGCAGGTCACAGAAGCTGTAGGCTTCTGTGGTACACACTCTCAGCTGTGCAGACTAAGTTCCTAAGTTCAGTGGAGTCCTGGATCCAAGATGTGCTCCCTGCTCCTGAGGCAGAGGGCTCCTGTGCAGGGCAGACCACTGTCTTCCAGCTAGGAGGGTGCTGGATGTCTGTGGCCCCAAAAGGGTGCTGCCTCAGCAGCTCTGTGGCTCCCGCCTGTCCCAGAAGCTGTCTGCCTCTGTGGTCCTCACTCTAACCTGTACAGACTAAGTTCGGCGGAGTCCCGGAGCCAAGATGGTGCTCCCTGCAGGGCAGGTCACTGTTCTCCGGCTGGGAGGGTGTCGGATGTCTGCGGCCCCAAAAGGGTGCTGCCTCAGCGGCTCTGTGGCTCCCGCCTGTCCCAGAAGCCGTCTGCCTCTGTGGTCCCCACTCTGACCTGTACAGACTAAGCTCGGCGGAGTCCCGGAGCCAAGATGGCGCTCCTTGCAGGGCAGGTCACTGTCCTCCGACTCCAAAGCCATAATTTAATGTCGTGTTTTGATCTTTTGTCAACCAAACTCCATGCAGGCTGATATTCGTTTGAAAAACACTGAACAATCTATGTGACTCAGCAAGAAAATTCATGAATCACTGACCTTAGTATACTGTGTTGCTATGCAATGATGTTCATGGTTGTGAAAGCATTGTTGGATTTTAATTTAGGAAGAAGTTTTATGAAGAATTAAAGCCAGGTGAGTCAAGACACATGCATAAGAGAACACATTAAGTAATCAACAGGTATGGAATGTAAGACAAAGAATGCAGTCAATAGGACAAATCAGCAATCTACAGATTGGGAAAAAAAAATCTTATACATAACCCCATATCTGAAAGAGGGCTAATACACAAAATATATAAAGAACTCAAGAAGTTAACCACAAAAAAACACCAAACATCACAGTCAGAATTCAGGGTCTAAAAGCCCAGTTGAGTTGTTCACTTACACACACTCGTTAATAGCTGAGTTTGCGGATTCGTCCTTTTGCCTATGTCCTTTGCCTTACAGAAGTTTTCCAGTTTTATGAAGTCCCATTTATCAATTCTTGACATTAGAGCCTGAGCCAATGGGGTTGAGTTTAGGAAATGTCCCTGTGTGCCTATGAGTTCGAGGCTCTTTCCTACTTTTTCTTTATTAGATTTAATGTATCTGGTTTTATATTGAGGTCCTTGATCCACTTGGACTTGAGCTTTATACAAGGTAACAAATATTGATCTATTTTCAATTTTCTACATACAGACTGACAGTTAGACCACCACAATTTATTAAATATGCTTTTTTTCCTGTTGTATATTTTTTGGTTACTTTGTTCAAGATCAAGTATCTGTAAGTGTATGGTTTTATTCCTGGTCTTCAATTCTATTCTGCTGATCAACCTGTCTGTCTCTGTATCATTACCACACTGTATTTAATCACTATTGCTATGCAATTTAGTTTGAGGTCAAGGAGTATGATTCTCCCAGAACTTCATTTATGGTTAAAGATTGTTTTTGCTATTCTGAATTTTTTGTTTTTCTAGATGAATTTGAGAACTGATCTATCCGCATATTTGAAGAATTGTGTTGGGATTTTGATGGGATTATATTGTAAAAGACTCCTTCAGCATGATAAGCAGATTCTCCATTTCATCCAGGAAAATTACTGGGGTGTGCAAAATGGCATAGATACACACAGGTGTGCACACACATATACACAAATATATGTATGTACATATGTATATATCTGTACTTAAAAATTACTTTGTCTATACATTTAGTGAGACACTCAACATGATTTCAAAATGCTTTGTAGGGGCTGGAGTGTGGTCACAATGGGCAAGAATACTTGCTCAAGAAGTATGACTTTGAACCCCATTAGTTACTTAAGAATCCCTATGTGTATATATATATATATATATATATATATATATACATATATATATATACTTATATTTAGATGCCTACAATGTGAATGTTAAGTGCAGAGGCGAGAGGATCATGAGGGTTTCTTAGCCAGGCTTCTAATTTGAAAGAGGAGCTTCTTTCTATTTAGTGACAGACCACATCACTAGGGAATATTATAGAGTACAGAGGAAGACACCAAATGTGGTTTTGCTCTGTCTTGCTCTTGCTCATACCTTTACACATACATGACTGCACTACACACAGACACAAGCTCTACCCACACACAAACCCTACCCACAACAGAATACAAACCCTGCATACAACACAGGCCAAAAACACAAAAATACTTGTTCACACACATGCATACTTACCACAAAAGTTTTGTCAAATTTACATTTTGAATGCTTAGAAATTGTGAGCTTATACCCAATCTTTCAGATCCTTGGCCCCTCCACCCTACCACCATGAGTGACTTACCTATGAGCCTTTGTTTAGCACTCTCTGCTCCTCCCTGGTGCAAGAAAGACAGAGATACTTTCATAAAATTCTTTGTCAGGATGAAATTTCACTGTGAAGAAGCAGTGTCAGAAAGCTGTCCCAGGTCAGCTGAAGAATGCTGTCTGCAGCTTTTATGAGTAAGTTTGGAAAGAACATGCTCAAAATGCTTGAAGAACCCTTTTCCTCTATTGATGATGAGTATAGCAAAAGTTCACTTGCTGAGTTATGCTTGACATTTGAATAATTTGATTTTGATGCACATTTCCACAATAATAGAAAACAATAATGAATTTATCATTAAAAATAAATTTCCCTAAATGTAAAATATGGTGATATGTTCTTAATTCCTTGAAACAATTATAATTGTTTGAGACAATTATAGTGAAATAATTATTTCTTACTAAGTCATTAACAAAAATATTTGTAGCAATCTTGGGAAAGTTTCAATTGTAGTCTTGTTACTAGAAACGTATTGCACTGGTTAATATTTTATTGTAGATCTCTGACTTTTAAATGGAATTTATTGGCTTAACTATACGCATAATATTTTGAATTTAATAAAATTTTAGTAGTCATAAATACGTAAATGATAAGATTTGAAGAAACAAGCTTGAATTTTATCATGCTTGTAATAGCTACAAAGGAAGATTATTTTCTTCTATCATAATGTACCCAGAAGTCTAATTTCCAAGATAGTTTGATGTTCATTCTAAAGACGTTTCACATTAATCTGTGTTCTAAAACACAGAAGACATCACTAGCCAAATACACCATCTTACTGTGAGGCTAAAATCTCAGAGGTACCAGAAGATTTTGTAAATTTAAGTATAAAAATGAATTCATAAATCTTTTTTACATTTATAACAGCAATGCCAGAGCTAATCAGAACTATTCTGTCTTATGAAAATATCAGTAGGCTTAGAAATATGAGCTACAATTCTTAACACTAAAGGCATGGATTAAAGGTGAGATGTATGCTTTGTCTTCTGATCGCTGGTTATGTGAGCTGTTTAAAGGAGCTTTTCCATGAATATTTTCTCTTTTTGTCACAAGTCTTCTTTAAAAGAGGATTGTGCCATCAATTTTAGTACATTCCTTTATTCATGAAAAAAAAATCCAGTTCAGAGTGCATAAAAGAAGCTAACTAGTATAGTTTGTTATTGCTTGTATATCTTCTATGATACTCATATTAATGCTTATAAAATTTTGCTTGTGAACTTCAGTAAGGGCATTGTAATTATACACAGAATTATATATATATGTGTGTGTGTGTGTGTGTGTTAATGTTAAAATGAAGATAGTTGGAATAAAAATGAATATAAATTGCCTTTAAATATTTATTCAATTAAAATCAGTAAGTGAATAAATACTTCCATTCTTTTAAAATGAACAGGAATGTAATATGTATGATCACATTAAAATACTAAAATACAGCTCTAGAAGTTATAAAATAAAATAGATTTTCTTTGTCCAAATTTTAGCTATTCTTTCCATCCTCTATTTTATAGCTGAAATTAAAAAGAAACACATTAAAAGTGAGTAAAAGATTAATATGTTATCAGCTATTAAATAATACTACTGTAAGAACCAGTACTTTACAGCCTCAGGGCTCAACTAACCTTACAGGACTTCAGGTAACAGGGTCCCACAAAATGGTATCCATATTTTTCCTAATATCTTCTCTGAGAGTGTTCAGCAGTTGCAAATAAAGGAGAATGTAGGCAAGGAATAAGTAAGACAGGCCTTGAAATGGGAGTAAAATACAACTAGAATAGATATTGCAAAAGGACATCAAGTTTTGGGATTGCTACACTGTTGATATATCTAAAATCCATAATGGATTGGACATGTTAAGAAAATATAATCTGGAAATAGAGTGACTATGCACATAGTTGAACAAGTGTCCTTTTGGTAGGATGGCACACCCTTTGAGTGTATGGCCAAAAAGTGTATAGCTGGATCTTGAGGTATATTCCTGAGGGACCACCATATTTATTTTCATAGATGTTTGAGTTTGTGCTACTACCACTCCCCTTGCTCTATACCCTTGCCAGCTGCTATTTGTACTACTTCTCTTAGATTTTCTACCTGATGTAAAATGGAACCTCAATTCCTTATTTTGATTTGAATTTTACTAAGAAAACTTTTCTTTAAGAGTTTCTCAGCCTTCTGAGATCCCTCTGTTGCAAATTCTCTTTAGAAATATACCATATTTTTCATTTGGATTATTTGATTGGATGATGTATTGTTTATAGAGTTCTTTATATGTTTTGGATATTAGACTTCTATCAGACAAAGATTGGGTGAAAAGCTTTTTCAATTCTGTAGGATGCTGTTTTGTTCTGTTGAGACTTTGCTTTGCCTTACAAAATGCTCAGATTCCAGAACTCTCATTTATTAATTGTTGATCTTAATGTTTATTCTATTGGTGTTATCTTTAGGAAGTTGTAGCCTTTGTTGACACATGCAAGGCTACTACACATTTTCTCTTATTTCATGTTTAGTTTATTTTGTTTTACGTGAGGTCTTTGATCCACTTGGACAAGAGTTTTGTGCAGGGTGTTAGGTATAAATCAATTTGCATGTTTCTACATGTGAACATCCAGTTAGACCAGAACCATTTGATGAAGATGCTTTCTTTTCTCAAGAGTATATTTCTTGTTTCTTTATCAAAAATGGGGTGACCATAGTTCAGGAGACTTATGTCTACATCTTCAATTTGATTCTATCCATTAACCTGTCTGTATTCAAGCCAATACTATGTGGGGATATTAGTTATTGTTTGTTTTGTGTTTTGTGTTGCTTTTGCATATACAATTGAGAATTGTCATTTCAAGGGGTATAAATTATTGTATTGGCATTTTGATGGGACTTGTGTTGAACCTGTAGATTGTCTTTGGTAGAATGGTCATCTTCACCATGTTATATCAGTCATGGGCATGGGAAACCTTTCCATCTTTTGACATCTCTTTTAAGTTCGTCCTTCAAAGACTTAAAGTTCTTGCCATACTAGTTTTTCTCTTGCTTTGTTAAAGTTACCCCAAGATATTTTATATTGTTTGTGGCTAGTGTGAAGGGTGTTTTCTCATGTATTTCTCTGTCCACTTGTCATTTGTAAAGAGGATGATTATCAATTTATTTTTTTTAGTTAATTTTGTATCCAGCCATTTCACTGAAGATGATTATTAGTTATAGGAGTTCCTTAGTAGAATTTTTAGGGGTTTCTTATGTATACTAGTATATCTTCTGCAAATAAAAATACTTTGTGTTCTTTCTTTGGAATTTGTATCCCCTTTATCTCTTTCAGTTGTCTTATTGCTCTGACTAGAACTTCAGGTACTATATTGAATATATTCAATTTGATGTTGGCTGTAGGCTTGCTAAAAACTGCCTTTATTATGTATCCCCTCTTCTTCCAAGACATTTATTTGTCTTCATAATAGCCAGAAAGTTGAAACAACCTAGATGTCTGTAACCAAAGAATGAATAAATAAAAATATTGTATATTTACATAGTGGAATATTGCTCAGTGTTAAAAAAAAATGCCATCTTAAAATTTGTAGGCAAGTGGATGAAAGTAGAAAAACTCATCCTGAGTGAGTCAGTCTAGATCCAGAGTGGACATTATGTTTTTAGTAAAGTATAATCATGTTTAAATGCATGGTCTCAGAGAAGGTTCTTGTGGTGATTTGAATAAGAATACCCCTCATAGAGTTATGGTTTTGAATGATTGGCTCATGGGGGAGTGACAGTCTTAGGAAAAGTAGCTTTGTTGAATAAAGTGTAGCCTTGCTGGAGGAAGTATGTCACTGTGGGGGTAGAATTCAGGGTCTTAAAGCTCAAGTCAGTACTCTTTCTGGTACCTTTGTATCAGCATGTAGAACACTATGATCCTCCAGGAACATGTCTGCCTGCACCCTGCCATATTTCCTGCCAGGATGAGAATGGACTAGGGGGAAGGGGGGGAGGGGAGGGGGGAGGGGGAGGGGGGGAGAGACAGTGAAATAGTTCCTAATGACAGTATGGTATTTAGCTATATTCATAGATTTATACCTAGCCCAATCATTATAGAGGTCTCCTTCAGCAGCTGATGGAGCTCCTTTAAAGAAGAAGGAATTCTGCCCAGATAATCAACTGAGCAGGGCTCACTGTGTCTCACAGAGACTGAAGTGACAGTCATGGAGCCTGCATATATCTGCAATAGATACTCTGATATATGTTGTAGTTGCTCAGCTTGTTGTTTTTCTGGGATTTTAACAATGGGAGTGAGGGTATGTCTGACTCTCTTGTCTCTTCTTGGGGCTCTTTTCCTCCTACTGGTTTCCTCATCCATCTGCTTAGTCTTGTGCTTAGTCTTTTTATATCTTGTTATTTCCTGTTTGGTTTATAGCTCTGGAAGACCTGATCTTTTCTTACGTGAAACAGAGGAGCAGTAGATCTAGGGGAGAGGTGAAATATATGGAGGGGACTTGAAGAAGAGGAGGGAGGAGAGGCTTTGGAATATATTGTATGAGAGAAGAATAAACAAAAAGATAAAAGAAACAAAACAAAATACCGGACTCATATACAGAAAATAACAAAATAATTAAAAATCAGTTAATAAACTACCAAATTATGTACACAAAGCTTTTAATGTATTCATTATATATTCATATAATATATATTTATGTTTTACTATGTAAACAAGAATAGCCTTGATCTAGCAGAAACCCTATGACTCTGTCTCCAAGTTTTGAAATAATAGTGTGTGTCCTGAAACCCAACTTCATATTGTTTTGATATTTCCCCATGAGCTTTTTTATTTTTTCTGTTCTTTAAGTATTAGAGATTGTTACTTCTATTAAAGAATTATGATTTCTATTCACACACAATTACCCAGGTGAGTGGAAAAAATTTAGAGGGAGCATTAAAAATTTAAAACAATTTGGGGTGAACCACTTAATACAATGCATTTTATGTTTACATTAACAAATTGTATATTATTTATATGCATAGTTATATAACAATACAAGATAATATGACCAATATAAAATATGTGGATGTGAAATTTCCAATATTATAGAAATTTTGTCAATATCCAAGTTAGCTTTCCTATTTTTTAAGCTTTGCTATATCATAAACTAAACATAAAGTAAGCAAGAAAGACTACTAAAAGGAAAACAAGAAAATTACCATCTCATTTTTCTCTATCATGATACTATCGAGTGCATTGTAATTAGACACTAAGCAATAATTTAAGGTGGGAAGTATTAGAACAAAAATTCAAGGATGGTTCAGTATCAGAAAACACTTATCACACTGAAGGGAAATCATGTAGTTTTCTTCATATATGAGAACTTTTGCCCATATCTAATTCCTGTTCCTTTTGACTGTAAATTGGTTCAAATATTGAAATTAAATCTTAATTTAATTTTACTCTTATAAAGTCATAAACAGAGGACAGAAAGCTTTTCTTCAGATAGTTGATACTGCTGATTAGATATTAGGGGGTAGAAAGGTTATGCTGACTTGAAAAACAATTGTCAAAATAATTGCAAAAGAAGAAAAAATATAACCTGAAAACACATGGGAATTAAAAACTAGAGACTGTTTATGAAAGCAATTTGCATGAAATTACCAGAGATAAATCAATAGTGTCATTGTATGGAAACACAAACTAGCTGAAATATATAGTGAATTATAATATCTCATGTACAGTAGAATAAATAAAGCAGAGATAGAAAGACTTTGGAATAAAAATTATGAAATAATTAATTTGAGATAAGACAGGACTAGCAAGGTGGATCAGTGGGCAAAGCTTCTAGCCATTGTACATGATCATCTGAGTTCTGTCCTTGAGACTCACAGGGTAGAAGGAAAAGAACAACTCCTGCAAACTCCCTCTGCCTTTACACACATGCCACATGTGTGGCTTATACATACACTGGAAATATAATTTAAGTTTATCTGTATTTATTTATATCACATAGCTATATCTGTATCTCAGATAGATATAGACTAGATATAGATATCTATAGACAAAGATATAGATAGCTATACAGATAGAGATAGGTACACACACACACACATACACACACACATGTGTGTGTGTGTATGTGTGTGTGTGTGTGTGTGTGTGTGTGTGTGAATGTGTGAATGGCAGAGTTTTGCTAAATATCTGGCTTTGAATATTTTCTTGGTGCTCAGTAGGTAGCCTACCTTGTAGTCAAACTCATTAACTTTCTCCTGTCTTAGCCTCTCAAATGTGTCACTGAAAACCATTTGGATTAAATCAAAAGTGTCTTTGAAACAAAGAAAAGATACTATGTTATTGGATAAGAAGACAAAATGTAATATAGTGTTAAATCCCATGAATTTATTAATTTAGAACAAATATGAATAAATAATAGCAATTACTTGTTTCTTGGAATCAGATCAGCTCATTGCAAAATTTATGATAGAAACATACTCTTGAGAAAGTTGAGCCATTAAAGAAATTCATAGGTGGATAGGCTGGTGATTACTAGATAATAAAATGTATTATAGAATTATATTAAAACATCATCCTGCTGACAATTATTACAGGAAATAGCTCTGAGTAAGGGGTGGGGATATTTAAGTCAAGGCACAAAACCAGCACATAAGGTATAGATAGCATTTAAAATTAACAGAAGACAATTTTCAACAAATTGGTTTGCAGAATAAATTAGTCATTTGAAAAAAATGTCAAATTGTATTGTTCTCTAGAATAAATTTCAAATTTATTTAAGAAATAAATATAGATAAAAAATCTAAGAAACAGCACTTGCAAGGAACAACTAAGAGCTGAAAATGAGATAAACAAGTGTGCCAGGAACAGTGAGGCTGCCCTCTATGTAAAAAAGCTGGGGGCCACAAAGCTGCAAAGCATCTTCTGCAGGAGGTCCTAATTGAGTACTGCCTCAGAGGTTTGCTAGTGCAAACAATGACAACCAATCAGGAACTGCTGCTGTTTTGAAGAAATGCTTTCCTGGGACCAATTGGGGCATGAATGTAGGGTATTAAAGGAGCTTGCAGCAGTACTCAGATGAGCTTGATGCAGCGTTTCTTACATGTTCCCAGAGTCTATGGCATTAAC
Organism: Mus caroli; assembly: GCF_978045245.1. NCBI lineage: Eukaryota > Metazoa > Chordata > Mammalia > Rodentia > Muridae > Mus > Mus caroli. The sequence goes on along the minus strand of NW_028227258.1, from coordinate 138,809,613 downwards.
TCTGTGTCAATTCACCCCAACCACCAAGGTCAGATAGAGCTGTCCAGGGCACAGGCAACATCTGGTGTCCAGCACGGTCCATGTACTACTTCATTGTCCTCATTTTGTGGCTACTTTTAAAGCTCCTTTTCTGGGGGCTCATTTTTTATCTGTTAGCGCAAGGGCTGTGCTCGTTTGACCTGATACACTCCTCTTCTCCTCTCTGTGCTGCTGTTGTGTCCCCTTAGGTTGCTTCTTCAATGAGTTGGCCCCTTGGTGTTTTATGTGTGGGTCCCTGGAAGGTGAGTGTGTGAACCTCATTTCTGTCTTCTTTGCCTTTTCTGTCTGTCTATCCCAGTAATCTCACTTTAGATGTCAGTTGGTACAAGAGTGAGCCTGTAGCAGCCATCTTTTTATTTTACCTTGAGTGATCCTGTTGTCACAAACATGACATCAGCTGCGGTGAGCATGCTGTGGCTATTTTTTTATCTTCTTTGTCTTTGGGGAAGCATGCTGCAATATGCGTGCAATGGTCATCTTTGCCGTCTTCTTTGTCTTTGTCTGCTCATTTTCACTTTTGGTCTGGATTCATTTTGGTAACTGACATAGGAGCTGGTTTCTCAGGTGGTGGTAGTACCAGGGATCAGCGCATGAATTCGTTTTCCTTCATGGGTATATTGTCCAGGCATAAGGGCTTTGAGTTATACCTAGGGAGTCCCCTGCTTGGTACACCATGACTTCCATCGACTCTTCTGTCATATCTATTCATTGTTTGTTTCCTCTGTGTTTGTCATCATGGGTTCCCTCCCCTCTACCATCAAGGAACCTTAGATTAGGGATCTGAAACCCTTCTGGCTAGTCATGGTCTCAAGGTTAAGATTCACGACTTGGACAATTTTGGGAGGATGTCCCTAGAGAACATGTGGGACCCTGAATATTCCTAGAGAACATGTGGGACCCTGACCTCTGGATGCATGTTCTTGACCTTGCCCTTAGACCATAGACCATAGAGTCTGGCATTATCCCTCACTTGTTCTTTGTTCCTGTCCTCATTTTTGTTTGTTTGTGTGTTTGTTTGTTTGTTTGTTTTTTGAGACAGGGTTTCTCTGTGTATCCCTGGCTATCCTGGAACTCACTCTGTAGACCAGGCTAGCCTTGAACTCAGAAATCTGCCTGCTTCTGCCTCCCAAGTGCTAGGATTAAAGGCGTGTGCCACCACTGTTCCTGTCCTCCTTGCAGTCATTGCCAGTCTTAAGAATTCTTTCCCAGAGGAAGTGGTGGCTACCCATAACAAACACTGCCAGGATCAGACTAATATTCACCTTTCCATTACTGACTCTGTCCCACTCTCCCTGGACAAACAAGTGGATTTTAGCAATGATGATGAGGGTTCCTCTGCTCCAGCGCTCCAGCCTTCCAGCCCTCATGCTCCAAGCCACCCTCTAGTTCCTCAGTCCAAGGTTCCTCACTCACTAGCCCTTCCATTCTGGCCCCATTGGTGGTACTGTTGTGATTAAGGGAGACTTTGCCTTACAGTGATAACTCCTGCTGTTGTTGCTCCTGCGAGGTCAATCCCTCGTACTGGACTTCTCTTCCCTATGGGGCCTCATGCTCCTCAGGTATATCGTGAGGCTTTCCCTATAAATCCGCAACTAGGCCCTGGGTTCCAATTCCTTTGGCAGACTTGGCATTAATCAGAAAAGCTGGAAATGATTCTGACCCAGATTTCCCTTATTTTTTAGCAAATATTGAAGCAATTGGACATGTACCTCCAGACTTATTAAGATTGGTATAATCTCCTTAAGGCGTTGCTCGACCCTGCTGTATTTCTTAATTGGAGGTTTGCATATCATAACTTGGTTGAGAATTGGACTAGGACTAAGCTGGAATATAACATTGACATGCTTATTGGCTATGGACCAGGGAGTGATGAAGGAGCCAGAAGACCAGGATGTGGAGATGTAACATACATACTGTGTTTATTAATTTTTCTTCAGCCTGGGTGGGCTGATAAGCTTCCATGCCTCTGTCCACCATTCTCTTGCCTGTGGCAGTTTACTCCCTCGCCTATCCTGTTCATTTCTCTTCCAATGTAAGTTTGAATTTGCCCTTCATGGACTTAGTCAATACTACAGTACAATAAGAAGGCATTTGGCCCATGGGGAAAATTCTCTGATTCACCACCAATGTCTCCTCTGTTGGCCCTTGTATCTAACTATACAATGACCATGGGAGAATTTCATGGTAATCTAACTCTGTACCACATTAAGCATGGGACTTCACATTCCCCTTACTGATTACAAAACCCCAAAAGATCCCCCAAGCATATCATGTCCACCCCTGCTTCACTGTCCAACGGTTCCTCAAATGCCCACTGATATTATGATATAAACTCACAGTTGGTGTGTGGAGGTTTACTTCACATGATGCTTCCAATATTATTCCCTATGTTAACAGGTATCCATTAGATTCCGATGTGACCCCATATGAGCAATTGGGATTTATGTGACACCTCTGTCTTGATTTATGCCCCCTTACTCTGTTAAATGGTGGTCATCCCTTTAATGGGACAATATTAACTGGCTGTTTGACCCCTTGTTTATTGCCGAATATGCTATGATGGGAGACATTGTAATACTAATAGTTATTTTGCTTAAGTGTCTTGAACAGCATATCTCCAGGTAGTGTTTCATAAATGAGACCCTCCAGGTGTTGATGGCTCTTGAAAACCTCAATTGTGCCCCTGCCCCAATGAATTAATCAGTGCATGGATGGCAGAAATCCGTGCAGCCACCATGTAGACTGTTTCTTGTCTCTCCATTGTGTGACATGCCTCCAGAGTGATATCTCTTTGAGGGGTGGTAGTCAATGATGGTTAAGATCCTGGAAGGCAGGACAATCTGAGTCAGGTACAGTCCAGTATACTGGGAATCCTCCAAGGTGGGGTTAACAACATAGAGGCAATGGCTGCCCAGCTCCCGCTAGGCTGCCAAACTATAAAAATAAATAAATAAAAATAAAAACAAGAGTGGATATGTAGCAGGAACGGAGTGGTTGACTCTCTGTGAACACTGGAGGCTAGCAAGCTACAAATCATCATCTGTAGGAGGACTTAATTGAAGACTGCCTGAAACAACAGCATTCCTGCAGGAGGGCCTAACTGAGGACTGCCTGAGAGAACAAGGTTTGCTAGTGCAAATAATGGCAGCCAATCAGAAACTGCTGTTTAGAAGAGATGCTTTCTAGGGACCAAAGGGGGCATGGGTAGAGGATATTAAAGAAACTTACAGCAGTGCTCAGATGAGTTTGCTGTGGCATTTCTCACCTGCTCCAGAGACTGTGTCATTGACTCTGCTCCAACTCACCTCCAAACACCAAGGGTAGGAAGGATCAGGTGGAGAGCTGTGAAATTCAGAGGCAACAAACAAAGGCTCCATATGTTAAGTCTGACCAATGTATTTCTGAATGAGGAAAAGTTAAAATGAACATACAGAGTCAGTAAACATTTTTTATCATTTATATTTCAAAGGATTATTTCTAAAATTAAAAAGAACTTACTCACTAGGAATGCACAAGATCTGATTGTAGAGGTTTCAAGTAAAGAAAAAGACATTTGACAAACAAATTACTTGAAATACAATCTAAAACTCTAATCTGCAGATATTATTTCTCAATTCTGTTTGTGAAAATCCCAGAAGATTCTCAAAGTATTCTTCCAATTTAAACATCACACTGGTTTTAGAGCAGACAGGCCTTTCATTGGGTGAGCCTGAAACAAAGCACAGAATTAACCAATGGAACAAGGATCTGTTGAGAATTGGTTTTAATGCTTTGAATTGATCAGGCATTGAGTGTCCAAATGCTGAAGATCCTTGTCTCCAGTTGATTTTTGATGGATCGATAAACAGCCATTGTCCAGTGGCTGGGTAGAGAGAGGTGCAGAACTTTTAGTTTGTGTGTGCTTTGGACTGAGAGAGAGAAAGAGGAGGATTGCCACAATTTGGAGAGAGACAGATCAGATTTTGAACTACGGAAGGACAATCACCGAAATGTAGGTACTATACGAGGGGCTGCTTGGCCCTACCTTGCTCTTTCCTCATTCTCTCTCTCTAACCTCTTACTCTCTAGCCTTTCCTCTTTCTCTTTCTTTCCTTCTTCCCTCTTCTTGGCCATGGCTGGCCTCTCTCTCTCTTTCCTCCTTCTCTCTTTTCTCCCAGCATTTCTACAGTAAAGCTCTAAAATCATAGACTGCCTCTGTTCATCAAGGCTGCTATGCTTGGACTACAGGATAGGCTTTCTCCTAATGAGCTGTGCCTAATCTTCCATCAGAAGGCCTTTCTGTGCTCCAGCCAAAGACTGGACTAAGGACTCTTGCCTGCATGGGAACCTCTCTCCCTCTGCCCTTTCTCCCATATCTCCGGGGCTGAGAGTGTCACCCCAGGGCCCCTGGTATGGAGGCTGTCCCTTGTCCAACTCCCACCATGTGGGGTCAGTGGCTTCACATAGCCAGGTGACCACCCAGGGCCAAATGTAAAGCAGTCCTCCCATTTCTGCCTGCCCAGAGCACAAAACCTCTGGCTGGACATAGGCTCTCTCCCTCCCCCTCTTCCCCTAAACCCCATCAACCCCACAGGCAACCACTTCATTACTATAATAATGAACAAATTGAGAGAAGAAAGCAGAAAGGATACATTGGGTACAGTAGATACATCTTTCGTGTACTGTAGGAAAGACATTCCTAAAAGACTTCAGTACATGTCACAATAGAAGGGAAGCTGTCATAGCTTTGGAGATTTCTGTAATTTTAAAACCATAGGAGGAAGTTAATGATGCATTGTAGTCTATAGGAGAGAGATTAATTGAGAAAAATATGGAAATTCTCAAGATTAAATATCCTGAGTATTCCAGTGAGGGTCTGACAGTCACACACAGACAAGGAATCCCTTTAAAGTAATACACATAGGTGTGTACAGAGCTGTTGGATATCTAAGTGGTAGAGCATTTGTATCCCATGCGTGGGGCTTTGAGGTTTTCTGTATAGCCACAGGGAGAAGGAAAGATAAATATGGGAGAAGGCCAAGGGGAGAGGGAGGTTGCATATACAATTGTTTATATATATATATATATATATATATATATATATATATATATATCAAAAAGGACCATTGACTATATGAAACCAGGCAAAACGTGAAACAGAAATCATTATAATGAATAATTTGACAATGGCATTTTCATGTGTTTTATGGGAACACTAGAATATTAATAAATAAAATAATGAAAAGTATGTGATTATCCATAATTCAGTCGGAGAGTGCAGATGTTTGAAAGGCTCTTTCATAAGCACAAGGCAGCTCCTACAGGTAACTTTTATGCCACTGGGAGCAAAGATAGGGACAACCCAGAAAAGCAACTTCAATTGGAGGCTGGTAAATGATTCACAGATAATAGCTATTCTTTGAATTCATCTGAAGAATGGAGCCTGTAATTGGTTGAAAGTACTTTGACTAACACTATCAATCTTTAAATCAAAAAAAGAAAATGGAAAAAAGACAGTAGGAGAAATTCATTATTTTTAAAGATATTTTCTTTATTTACATTTCAAATGCTTTCTCTTTTCCTGGTCTCCCCACCATAAACCTCCTATCCCCTCTCGACTTCCCCAGCTTAATGACCCACACACTCCCATTTCCTGGCCCTAGCATCCCCCTACACTGGGGTATAGAACCTTCACAGGACCAAGGGCCTCTCTTCCCGTTGATGACTGACAAAGCCATCCTATGCTACATATGCATCTGGAGCCATAGGTCCCTCCATGTGTACTCTCTGGTTGGTGATTTAGTCCCTGGAAGCTCTAGGGGTCCTGGTTGGTTCATATTGTTGTTCCCCCTATGCGTGTGCAAGCCCCTTCAGCTCCTTGGATCCTTTCTCTAGTTCCTCCATTGGGGACCCGGTGCTCAGTCCAAAGGTTGGCTTAGAGTATCCACTTCTGCATTTGTCAGACAGTGGCAGAGCCTCTCAATAGACAGCTGTATCAGGGAAGCAAGCACTTGTTGGCATCCACGATAGTGTCTCGGTTTGTCGACTGCATATGGGATGGATGCCCATGTGGGGCAGACTCTAGATGGTTTTTCCTTCAGTCTCTACTACTGTAAATCCTCCTGTGGTTATTTTGTTCTCCCTTCTAAGGGGGATCAAAGTACCCATAATTTGGACATCCTTCTTTTTGAGCTTCATGTGGTCTGTGAATTGTATCTTGAGTATTTTGAGCTTCTGAGCTAATATCCACTTATCAGTGAGTGAATACCATGTGTGTTCTTCTGTGACTGGGTTACCTCACTCAGGATGAAATTTTCTAGTTCCATCCATTTGCCTAAGTATTTCATGAAGTCATTGCTTTTAACAGGTGGAATCTCAAGATTGTTTTGATTTGCATTTCCCTGATGACTAAGGATATTGAACATTTCTTTAGGTATTCTCAGCTATTCAGCATTTCTCAGTTGAGAATTCTTTGCTTAGATTCATTTTTAATAGACTTATTTGGTTCTCTGGAGTCTAACTTCTTGAGTTCTTTGTATATATTGGATATTAGCCCTCTATCAGACATAGGGTTGGTTAAAAAACAAACAAACAAACAAACAAACAAACAAACAAACACTTTTCCCTCAATTTTTGATCTTAGAGAATAAGCTGTTGGTGTTCTCTTCAGGAAATTTCCCCTATGCCCATTTCCTCAATGGACTTTCCCACTTTCTTTTCTATTAGTTTCAGTGTATCTCTTTTTATGTGGAGGTTAGCTTTGTACATGGAGTTGAGAATGGATCGATTTACATTCTTTTACATGCTAACCACCAGTTGAATGATAGCACTGTTGTAAATGCTTTATTTTTTCCACTGGATGGTTTTAGCTCCTTTGTCAAAGATCAAGTGACTATTGGAGTGTGGGTTCATTTCTGGGACTTCAATTCTATTCCATTGATCTACCTGTCTGTCACTGTACCAATACTATGCATTTTGTATCACAATTGCTATGTAATACAGCTTGAGGTCAGGGATGGTGATTCCACCAGAAGTTCTTTTATTGTTGAAAATAGTTTTCACTATCCTAAGGTGTTTGGTTTTTCCAGATGAATTTGCAGAATGCTCTAACTCTATGAAGAACTGAGTTGGGATTTTAATGGGGATTACATTGAATTTGTAGATGGCTTTCAGCAAAATGAAAATTTTTACTATATTAATCCTGCCAATCCATGAGCATGGGAGATCTTTCCATCTTCTGAGATCTTCCTTGATTTCTTTTGTCAGAGACCTGAAGTTCTTGTCATACAGATCTTTCACTTGCTTTGTTACAGGCACACCAAGGTATTTTATATTGTTTGTGACTATTGTGAAGGGCACTTTTCTTAGCCTAATTTCTTTCTTAGCCTGTTTGTCCTTTGAGTGGAAGAAGGCCACTGGTTTGTTTGAGTTAATTTTATATCCAGTAACATTACTGAAGTTGTTCATAAGGTTTAGGAATTCTCTGGTTGAATTTTTCAGGTCACTTAAGTGTACTATCATATAATCTGCAAATAGTGATATTTTGACTTCTTCCTTTCCAATTTGTATTCCTTTGACCTCCTTTTGTTTTCTAATTGCTCTGGCTAGGACTTCTAGTGCTATGTTGAATAGGTAGGGAGAGAGTGGGCAGCCTTGTCTAGCTCCCTGATTTCAGTTGCTTCAAGTTTGTCTCCATTTTGTTTGATGTTGGCTACTGTTTTGCTTTATGTTGCTTTTACTATGTTTAGGTATGTTCCTCGAATTTTTGATCTTTCCAAAACTTTTATCATGAAGCGGTATTTGATTTTGTTAAATGCCTTCTCAGCATCTAATGAAATGATCATATGTTTTTTTTTTCTTTGTGTTTGTTTATATAGTGGCTTACATTGATGGATTTCCAGATATTAAACCATCCCTGCATCCCTGGGATGAAGTCTACATAATCATGGTGGATGATAATTCTGATGTGTTCTTGTATTTGGTTTGTGAGAATTTTTGTGGGAACTAAAAGGGGGCTGCGGAAAGAGGGAGAAGGGAGGGTAGACCACATCCGGAGAGTTCCTCCTATGCTCTGGGCAGGTGGGTACAGGAGGGCTGACATACACTTTCCACTCAGCTCCAGGTGGGCATCTAAGCCACTGACCCCACTGGACGGGGGGGGGGGTGGACAAGGGGCAGCCCCTGACCAGGGGGCCCGGGGCAACACCCTGTCTCCCCAGGGTTATGGGAGAGAAGGCTGAGGGGGAGAGGTTCCTACACAGGCGAGAGTCTGTGCAGCAGGCCTTGATAACAGAGACAGTGTATGGTTTTAGAGCTTTATTATACAAAAGCAGAGAGAAAGGAGAGAAAAGGTGTAAAGAGAGAGATTGGCCATGACCAAGAAGAGAGAAGGAGGAAAGGAGAGAGACAGAAAAGAAAGGCTAGAGAGTAAGAGGGAAAGAGAGGAAGAGAGTAAGAAGAGAAGAGAGAGGAGAGGAGAAGATAAAGAGATAGAAAAAGGAGAGGAGAGGAAGAGCAAGAGAGTGAGGAGTAAGAGAGTGAGGTGGGGACAAGCATCCCCTCTTATAGTCTTTACTGTTGCTAGGTAACTGAGGAGGAGTTTAGCCTGAAGGTCAAAAGCTTGGGGCATTGCCTATGTGACTACTAACCATGCTTCTCTTTTGGGGGCTGAGGGGGTGGTAACTTCGACAGGAATCAGAGTTCCAGGAGACATGAGAGTACTCCTTCTGTCCCATGTAGGTGAATTATCACCACTGGGGTCCGGGCTTCAACATCTCAGCTTGACTGGAAACAGGACTGTCTGTGTACCACACAGTGGGGTACCAATACCCCACAAATTTTATTGACTATTTTTGCATTGATATTCATAAGGGAAATTGGTCTGAAATTCTCTTTCTTGGGTCTTTGTGTGGTTTAGGTATCAGAGTAATTGTGTCTTCATATAATGAGTTGGGTAGAGTTCTTTCTGTTCCTATGTTGTGGAATAGTTTGAGGAATATTGGTATTAGGTCTTCTTTGAAGGACTGATAGAACTCTACATTAAACCCATCTGTTGTTGAGCTTTTTTTGATTGGGAGACTATTAATGACTGTTTCTATTTCTTTAGGGGATATGGGACTGTTCAGATAATTTATCTTATCATGATTTACCTGGTATCTGTCTAGAAAATTGTCCATTTCATGCTGATTTTCTACTTTTATTGAGTATATGCTTTTATAGAAGGATCTGTAGATTTTTTTTTTTTGGATATTCACGATTTGCATTGTTATGTCTCCCTTTTTACTTCTTATTTTATTAACTTGGATACTGGCTCTGGGCCCTCTGGTTAGTCTGGCTAATGGTTTATCTATCTTGTTGATTTTCTCAAATAACCAGCTCCTGATTTTGTTGATTCTTTGTGTAGTTCTTTTTGTTTCTACTTGTTTGATTTCAGCCCTGAGTTTATTTCCTGTCTACTCCTCTTGGGTATATTTGCTTCTTTTTCTTCTAGGGCGTTCAGGTGTGCTGACAAACTGCTAGTGTAAGTTCTCACCAGTTTGTTTGTTTGTTTGTTTGTTTTTGGAGGCACTTAGAGCTATGAGTGTTCTTCTTACCACTGCTTTCATTGTGTCCCATAGTTTTTGGCATGATGTGTCTTCATTTTCATTAACTTCTTCTTTTCTTTGTTTTGTTTTGTTTTGTTTTGTTTTGTTTTTCGAGACAGGGTTTCTCTGTGTAACCCTGGCTATCCTGGAACTCACTCTATAGACCAGGCCGGGCTTGAACTCAGAAACTCGCTTGTCTCTGCCTCCCAAGTTCTGGGACTAAAGGTGTGAGCCAGCATGTCTGGCTTCATTAACTTCTTAAAAGTCTAATTTCTTTCTTTATTTCTTCCTTGACCAAGTTATCATTGAGTAGAGCATTGATCAGCTCCCATGCGTATGTGTGTCTTCTGTTTTTTATGTTGGAATTTAAGACCAGACTTAGTCTGTGTTGATCTCATAGGATGCATGGGATTATTTCAATCTTCCTGTATCTGTTGAGGTCTGTTTTATAACCAATAATATGGTCAGCTTTGGAGAAGGTACCATGGCATGCTGAAAAGGTGTATTATTTTGCTTTAGCATGAAATGTTGTATAAATATCTATTAGATCCATTTGGTTTGAAACTTCTGTTGTTTTCACTGTGCCTCTGTTTTGTTTCTGTTTCCATGATATGTCCATTGATGAGAGTAGAGTGTTGAAGTCTCCCACTCTTATAGTGTGAGGTACAATGTGTACATTGTGCTTTTGTAATTATTCTTTTATGAACGTGTGTCCTTTCATTTGGAGCATAGATGTTCAGAATTGAGAGTTCATCTTGGTAGACTTTTCTTTTAATCAATATGAAGTGTCCTTCCTTATCCTTTTTTTGATAAGTTTTGGTTGAAAGTCAATTTTATTCAATATTTGAATGGCTACTCCAGCTTGTTTCTTGGTACCATTTTCTTGGGAATTTTTTCCAGCCTTTTGCTCTGATGTAGTGTTTGTCTTTGTTACTGAAGTGTGTTTCCTGTATCCAGCAAAATTTTGGGTCCTGTTAACATAACCAGTCTGTTAGTCTATGTGTTTTTATTAGAGTATTTAGTCCATTAATGTTAAAAGATATTAAGGAAAAGTGATTTTTACTTCCTCTAATTTTTGTTCTTAGATGTGGTATTATGTTTGTGTGTCTATCTTCTTTTTTGTTTGTTGAAAGTTTACGTTCTTGCTTTTTCTAGCATGTAGTTTCCCTCCTTGTGTTGGTGTTTTCCATCTATTATCATTTATAGAACTGGATTTGTGGAAATAAATTGTGTAAATTTGGTTTTGTCATGGAATAACTTGTTTTCTCCTTCTATGGTAATTGAGAGATTTGCTAGGTATAGTAGTCTGGGCTGGCATTTATGTTATCTTATGGTCTGCATGACATTTTCCCAGGATCTCTATCTTTCATAGTCTCTGCTGAAAAGTCTGATGTAATTTTGATAGGTCAGCCTTTATATGTTACTTGCATTTTTTGCTTACTGCTTTTAATAATTTTTTTTGTTTAATGTATTTGGTGTTTTGATTACTATTTGACAGGAAGAATTTCTTTTCTGGTCCAGTCTATTTGGAGTTCTGTAGGCTTCTTGTATGTTCATGGACATCTATTTCTTTAGGTTAGGGAAGTTTTCTTTTATAATTTCATTGAAGATAGATACTGGACCTTTAAATTGGGAATCTGCACTTTCTTCTAATCCTATTATCCTTAAGTTTGGTTTTCTCATTGTGTCCTGGATTTCCTGGATGTTTTGGGTTAGGACCTTTTTGTACTTTGCACTGTCTTTGATTGTTGTGTCAATGTTTTCCATGGTATCTCTGCACTTGAGATTCTCTCTTCTATTTCTTGTATTCTGTTGGTGATTTCACTATTCTTTCTTGTGTATTTAATTAGATAAGGGAAATTGAGAAACAGAAATAAATAGATAAAAAATCCTATATTTTGTGAACAGAAATGCTATCATCTAATACATCACATTCATAATAATATTTACTTATTCATATAGCCTTACTATATATGAAACACAGGCATTGCAAATTATTGAAAGCATAGAAGAAAAATGTATGTTGGTCTGCCTAAGGTTGTCAAAATTTTGTTAATGAAATATTTTCCAATATTTTGAAATATATATTTTCACAAATCTTTATACATGAAAGGTTTTGATGAATACCTAAGTCAAAGCATGCCCAGCTCCTTTGATGTGTGTATCTTACATTGCTAAGTACCAAATGTACAGAATTAAACTAAGTCTTCTAAGAACAAAAATTACTCAGTTCTCCAGTGTTTTTTTTTTTCATTTATAGCATATAAGAAACATCTTGACTCACTTGTACCCCGTTTTTATAGAGAAACCTTCATTTAAAAAGGTACACTTCTTTGTGAACACATGTATGAATTATACCCCACTCATATGAATACATATCCTTAAGTCCAGTTGTCTTAAATTTTGCTGAAGTTCTGCGTATATAAAATGGAAAGGTGATGATATTTTTAACTTCCCCAGTGCATTTAATAAAATGTAGTGAATGGCCTTATAGGTAACCATGAACTTGGGTGCTATTTTGAAGTTCCCAATAGTAGCCTTAGAAATTAGAAAATCATATTTTCCCCTGAAACACAAATTATATACTCACAGTAATGGACGAGAGCTTAGATAGTTAAATTTACTCTAAGAGGGCAGTATGCTTCTCAGACCCTTGTGGCTCAAGTAAGTGCAGCAGGAAATCTGAATAGACTGTCTTCCAAATCAATATGTGGCTCACAACATAAGGATGTATTAATAAAATTGTGAAGATACTATTGTCAACATGCAAATAAATGAGAGAGGATTAACAAACTTTGAATATCTCATCCCATTTACTGAAGTATTAATATGAGATGAATAGAACTGATATTAATTTTATAATATTAAAATTTAGCTAACTCCTTGTTTTCTTGATTTCATATACATCACTGGCTGTCATTTTTGTCTTACTTCTTATATTTCTCACAATGACTAATCTTGATATATGTACTTCTTACTGATAATTATCATAATAGTCTTCTGGTGAACTATATGTAATAATAAGTCTTGTGCACTGCACCATTCCTAATGTCATTCGGCTTATAATGTGTAGCTTTGGTGGAATGGATTTCTCCTGTATTTGGGGCTGTTCTCTGATAGGTAACACAATAGGTTAGACATCTTTGGGATCAGCCATTAAGATGATGTCTTCTAGAGAAGCTATGAATTGTTTTTATCTTTCTTAGGAACATTGGAACATGTTAAGTTACCTAGATCATGGATGAATATACTTTATTTTGATCTTCACTGCCAATGACACTTATGAAACAGTAAGAAAGGTTTATAATTCCCCCAATACAAAAACAAACAAATAAACAAACAACAACAACAGAATCAAAGGAACCCAGGGTAACCTCTGCCATAATTAGCAAGGTCTATCTGTCAATGAGAAGTCTTGCCAACTTTCAAGTAGTGTCTTAAGGTGTATCTCAGCATGAATACCCAAAATGTTAGCAGTCAAGGAAGGGAGCCATAGCTGAATGTTGTCATCCTCAGTAGCCCAAAGAATTCTTTAAGCTTTTATACACCTTTACTCAGGCCAAATCTGGATTTGTGGCTTTGCAACAGAAAGTCATATAGAACTGAATAGTATAATAAGGATATTTTAATGTAGGTTTAGCCATGAAGGTGAAGTAAAGGTGATCCACAGAAGCAATAAGAATAAAAATGAGACTAAGCCCAAGTAAATAGAAGATATTTTCTTTTTCTATTTTCAGCTTTTTTTTTTTTCCTACAAATTCCACTCTTTAGAGACTTCCTCTACTCTGGGCACTCACAAGCTCCTTTCCCCAAGCACATTTCTCTTCCTTGAACAATTTGATATTCTCCCCAGTTCTGTAGTAAAAGGAATTTTGTAAATCTCAACTAAATATGAAAGAGACTGATAGTCTTCCTTTACACAGAAATAATCAACTTAAATGACTTAATTCATATCTTTTAGACAATCCTTGATAATTATTTCGCAAATCAGTCCAATCAGTCAAACATTTATAGAGTACATATTAGGCATGACACGCTATGGCCACTGAGTTCAATTTATTTCTGCATTGCTTTATTTGAAATATTCATGAATGAATCTAGAGAGCATTTAAATAAAAATAGCACCGTGATTGATAATCATAAAGAAAGCATCGGACAAGCACCAGGCAGTCCAAAGGAGAGAATTCTAGTTTTTGGTGTCAGCAATTAATGGAGAAAATGGCAAAGTAAATGAGTTGCAGTTCATTAGAGCCATTTTATCAGGAAAGAGAAAGATAAAGTAGATTGAAAGTGGGAAAGAAGAGAAGATGGAATGAAAAGAGGGCAGGCACTGATGGATGATGAAGAACTCTGAGGAAGACCTTTACATGCTTCTGCCTTGCTAGCTTGGGTACACCTGTAAAGTAATTTTCAGTGGAAATATTGGCAGGAACTGAAGTAACTTCAGAAATGTGGGCAAACTGTAACACTGCAGCAAAGGGAGCAGATTTCCAAACAACCAGAGTGGTTGATTCAGAAGAGCTATTCTGTCTTCTTCTCTCTAGATGGGTAGGACAAAATCTTCAGTTTAAAGGGTAAAAATCACCTTTAACCCTTACCAGCAGTTTTTAGGGCATTAAACTGAAGATCAAAACATTTCTAGAAAAAGATCTTTGTTGTTTACTTCAAATGTATCTATCTTTTTGTGATTTTTAACATTTAATTCCCTCTTAAGATTTTAACATTCCTCCCACCAGCCTGACAGGGTTACATGATTAACTGTGACACCTGCATCTCACTTCCTTATTCTCCTCCTCTTTCTTGATTCCACAGACTATTCCTACAATCCTGATCCTTGTCCAATGTCTCCCTCCTGTATTTGAATATTATACCCTATTGCTTATCTTATTATATACCCTATTATCTTATTCTATACCTTAGATATTACTCATGCATTCTATTCTTGCAACCAATTCCTGTATCTTACTTCTTTATCCTGCTCCACCATCCAACTTCTCTATCCTTCTCCTGCATCCAATTCTAGTAACATGTTTCTGAATCCTACTCCTTACACTATAACACCTTATGTTAGTAAAAAATGCTGTAAGAAATTCTACTCCTGCTTCCTACATCCACAGTATGATTATTAAAGAGGTACAACATTTCTGCTAAAGTTGTATATAAAAGCTGTCTTGGAAATTCTAGATTGCAATTCTGATCATGGAATGAATCAATTGACCTTGAAAAAAGTACAGTACAAATTAATTCTTAACTATTTGAGTATTCTCATCCTGGCATAGTGCACTCTGTTGATACTGCAGTCAGTTGCTCTGGTCTTGATTTTCAAGCTAGCAAGTATGTTTTTACTAAGGCTGGCGTCAGTGGTCCCCTCGGCTCACAACACTAGATGCCTTAAAATAAATAGGAAGAAAATATAATTGATGACTTACAAAAACAAAACAAAACAAAACAAAAACCCATCATTTGACCTAGCCATCAAGCTAGGATGCAATTAAAGTTAGTGTGTGCAGATGGCTTTATTTTAAAAGGAGTGACATTGTCCAGTTGAAATTATTGTTCAGTTGCCAAACCATCAGGGTACTATACAGAAGGCTTTCACTTATTGTGATTTGGAAACTTGATTCTGCCACTGTTTCATTGGTTCACTATCTTTGTGACACTTCATCATGTGATAAGTATGCATTTGATATATGTCAGGCTCTTCTATCAATCTTAGTGACTCAACATAATTAAGTCCAAGTAGTGGAAGGGCAAGTAATATGGATATACTAAGAGATAGTAGAATGCTGGATTGTAGAAAAAAAGTTGCAAAAATTGAGTGTGAGATGAAAAGGAATTGGTGATGTTCAGACTGTGGACTTCCTGCAATCATTTCATAGGTTTTGAAGACTGAATTATCAGTAGAGCTGCACCGTAACAGTTTCTCTTAGTAAAAGTTGCTGTAGTTAAATACCTTATATTGAATTGTTAATGAACAATTAACATTTATTCCTTACAATTCTTGGTATAGGCTATAAACTTTTTGTTCCCTCAATAAATGGAAGGAAGGGAAGGGATCTTGGAGGTCCACATTGGATAATCATCTCATTTCATCCTCAGACCTCTCCTCACCTTTTCAGGACAAGGAAGGTAGGATTTCAACATGAGCAAATTGCTAGAATATATTTGACCTTAACAATGGCAGTGTCATGGGCATTTTCTGTCCTTTGAACAGACTTTCACATCTATTCGTCCAAGTACTTGGCCTAAGAAACTTCAAGAAAGAATGGTTTGTTTTGATTCAAAGTTTCAGAGTTTAGTTCATGGTTTCTTAGGCCCACGTGTTTTGACAAAACATTATGTTGGTGGTGGTATATAACAATGTGTGCTCATGTCATGACAGCTCAAGACACAGAGAGGAAAGAATGACTTGGGACAGAAATATAACATTTAAAATGTACATATGCCATGACCAGTTTCTAAACTAAAAGTTTCTAGAATTTTCTCAGAACACTAGAAGGGGCCAAAAGCTGTTTCGGGAAATATTAAAAATGAACCGGCATATTCCAGGGTTTGTGATGGCAACTCTCTGCCCCAGCGGCCTGACTGGCCATGCACTAGCAGGCAATGGCAGACCTGTTTTTATGACATGGAAAGTCTGACTCAATGCTCCAATATCTCTCCACCCAGCTCGCTAGGTTCCCACTGGCCAGTCTTTACCATGGCAACCCAGTGATTCAAATCCTCCACGACATTTGTGGTGCACCTCAGGCAAACCCATACTTTGCCACTGTACCTTTCTCTCTTGAACCCGGATGAGTTGCTGTACAGTGGAAAACATAACACAAACTTAGCTCAGAAAAGTTGGTAATGTAATCCCTGTGTACAGCAACTAAAATCCTAATCTTGTAAGCCTTATTAAATAGAAGTCCTCCAGGGGAGAATCTTAACAGATATGCTATTGAAACTGAGAGACACTTGTAGCTACATCTTGTCCTCATGCTATCCCCATCCAAAAAGGACCTCTCTCCTGCTTTCTCAATTCCTCCTTTCAGTCCAGAAGTCCTTCCTACTCGCCAACTGATTGGCTCCTTTATTCCTTAGAGGATTGGTTAACAAGAAGTCACCTGAGTATGTGGCTCACACATTGTTCTCAACCCTTTCCAAGAGACTGAAATTAGCATCAAGATACAGATAGCACCAGGCCCATCCACAGCAAAAAGCTGCAACATGTGAATTTTTATAGGAAAATTTCACAGTTAAGAAATAAAATCATTTCAAACAGAGGGAAGAGTTAATGTATGGTCCTCCAGAATGGAGAGAATATTCATTCATTCATGATTCAATTCTCCAGATATGATTGACTATTATTACTGTATTCTATACCTGTCTCACTGTATTAGGAAACAAAAATGAATACCACTCAGACCTCTGCCCTCATGTGGTTTGCACACTGGAAACATAGTTATATAAGTGAGCCAAATGTATATTAAAGGTGTTGTGTTTCATGGTAGAGCCAAGTAAGCGCTACAATATAAAATATATAACATTTAATGCTGCAGCCTTGAAGAACAAGTAGAGGGTTGTGGCAGACATCCTAAACACAACAGTAAGGTAGGCTTTATTCAAAAACATGTTTTTTTTTTTCAAAGACTAAAAATGGTAAAGATATTTTGGATCTATATCTAAGTGGTCTTCATGCCTATCTGCTCTCACTATGGGAAGCTGAGGCCATATAGTGATGTTTGCAACCAAGCTGGGCTATATAGTGAGACACTCTGTCATGAAATTCCAAAAAAAATCAATAGAACAAAAACAAAACTGAACTACAGATAGAATCAGCTGCAAGCAAGCATGGGAACCAAAAGAGCAGAAATACAGAGGCAAGCGCAGCTTATATGGGAAGAAAGATGCCAGTGATCCAGTTGACTGATATTTGCCAGTGTCTTTATAACTGAACTCATTTTAGCATGTGTGTGAGAGAGTGTTCATATATGTGAGTGTATTATGTGAATGGACATAAGTCAAAGAACATATACATTCCTACCTTATAGGTTTGAGAAAAAAATAATTTCTTATTGATCCTGGACTCCATGAATTCTTATCTTTATCTTCCCCATACCTACTATTAGGTTTCAAATTCTAGGAAGCATCAAATTTGCAGACAAAACTTCATAGCTTTTTCCTACCTTGGATAGGGGAAGATATAGACTCTCTGGCTTTACTAGTGGGAGTCAGAAATTTAGTTTCTAATGATCTTTCTAGAATAAGAATATTCTCTAGAAATTCAATATCAAGTGACAGACATTAACTAAACCTCTTTTTGCTTATAGTTTAACTCCACGACTACAGTAAAGCATATAAAACTTGAAATTGAAATAACTGATTTGTATGTAAATTATGGCAATAATTTACAATGTAAGATTTATCCCAATATTTGACTTATTCAATCATGACAATCTCTATCTCAATCTCATTTTGTATATCTTAGTATATACTATCTCCTTAGCAGTATACTTGTATTATAAGAACTATTTAAAGAAAACTGCTTTTAACTTTTAGCACTAAAATGTCCCCTCTGAAATATCTGACTTCCAAAAGCATAACACAAGGAAAATAAATTACAAACCATTGTTATGGTTTTCATGTATGTAGTACCAATTTTCTCATGGCCTTAAGAGATTCATCATCTTCTCCAAGTTTATATTATTTTTATTTCCATGGGAGTCTCCCAGATTACAGTAATCATAGTCAGCTTTTTTTGATAACTTTGTGAATAATGTTAGAAAATCCATTTACATGCATTATGAGGGGCTGCTTCTTCAGAGTTTGCAGGTGTATGGAGAAACAGAGAACAATTCACAGGATTCCTCTTGGGGGTGTCTTCAGCTTCTGATGTGTATGCTAAATTAATAACCATGGCCATGGAGAATGGAGTCTTTATATCAAGGAGATATAAGAAAGGCATTCTTTCTAAATATTTCGTTTGCATTTTATAGAAAATACACAAATATTTCCTTCCTCAATAATTTACAAAGGTATATACATTTCTTTCTTTATTCCTGTAGATTCTTCCTTTTGGTTCACTTAGCAAATCATAGTATTTTTAGCCACAACTTTCTTTCTTTAAAGATGTTTGTGGGCACACAAGCAAGTGACCTGTTTGCTTCCTACAGTGTTCCAGGAGATGCTATTCGAGTATCCTCACACTCTTGTTTTCTTAATTGCTTTTTCAATTTTCCTAGTTGGCTTTTTCTACCTTTCTAGTGTAATTTCAACTTGATATAATAGATGGACTTAAAATGCATAATATTGCAAGGTAACTGCAACACATAAAGAAAAGGTTTTATATTCTCTTTTATGTACAGATCATAGTCAATAATATATACCTAAAATAAAGTCATATGGATATAGGTATTGAAAGGATACCAGGAAATGTTAACATTAAATATCACAGAAGGACAGGACAGAGTGCAGGAAAAGGGACATATACATCATTAAGAAGGATATAAAACCAATAGTATTTCTAGTTTCAGTTCTGTCATGTCTCAATTTGTGTGTGGGTAGTCCCTAAAAGTATAATTGATAGTAATAGTATAGAACTCCAAGTGAAGTGTATGGTTTCTGAATTATCAATGTAACCCTTTGAAGGTTCACTAAGATGTTCAGCATTTGAACATGCATTTAAGTGGTGACCATAATTCGTCTGTCACAATTTTTAATGTGAGTTTTTCAAATAAGTGACTGTTCAATAGTATTTCTTCTTCCAAGCTGAAGGTTTTCAGATAAGTTCTAGGCATCTTGTTACTTCCACATTTAACCAGAGCATTCTTGATAGTTTAGGTAGAATAGTAAGTGTGAATACTGTATTAGTCAGGGTTCTCTAGAGTCACAGAACTTATGGATAGTCTCTATATAGTAAAAGAATTTATTGATGACTTACAGTCAGCAGCCCAATTCCCAACAATGGTTCAGTCGCAGCTGTGAATGGAAGTTCAAGGATCTAGCAGTTACTCAGTCTCACACGGCAAGCAGGCGAAGGAGCAAGAGCTAGACTCCCTTCTTCCAATGTCCTTATATTGTCTCCAGCAGAAGGTGTAGCCCAGATTAAAGGTGTGTTCCACCACACCTTTAATCCCAGATGAAAGGTGTAGCCCAGATTAAATCTCCTTAAACTCGGAGATTTAATCTTCTGGAATCCATAGCCACTATGTCTCAAGATCTCCATACCAAGATCCAGATAAGGATCTCCAAGCCTCCAGATAAGGGTCACTGGTGAGCCTTCCAATTCTGGATTGTAGTTCATTCCAAATATAGTCAAGTTGACAACCAAGAATAGCCACTACAAATACTAATGTGAATACTATGACAGTTCTCCATAAGGATGCATGCAAAATCTAATTCCAAACTTAAGAGCAAACATCAATTATCAGTCTTTTGGGAAAATGACATTAAATTTTCTTTCATACATATTGAATTTTCATGAGCAATTTTTCATAATCATTATTTTTTTCCTTTCCTATGAATTTTATATTTTGTCTATTTTAAACAGTTTTTATTAGATATTTTTCATTCACATTTCAAATGCTATCCCAAAAGTCCCTTATACACAACCCCAGCCCTGCTCCCCAACCCACCAACGTTTCCTAGCCATGACATTCACCTGTACTGGGGCATGTAATATATGTAAGACCAAGTGCTTGTCCCCCCAATGATGGGTGACTAGGCCATCTTCTTCTACATATGCAGCTAGAGACATGATCTCAGGGGATACTGGTTAGTTCATATTGTTGTTCTTCCTATAGTGTTAGAGACCCCTTTAGCTCCTTGGCTACTTTCTCTAGCTCCTCCATTGGGGGCCCTGTGTTCGATCCAATAGATGATTGTGAGCATCTACTTCTGTATTTGCCAGGCAGAGCCTCAAAAGAAACAGCTATATCAGGGTCCTGTCAGCAAAATCTTGCTGGCATATGCAATAGTGTGTGGGTTTGGTGGTTGTTTATGGGATGGACTCCTGAGTGGGGTAGTCTCTGAATGGTCCATCCTTTCGTCTTAGCTCAAAACTTTGTCTCTGTAACTCCTTCCATGGGTATTTTGTTCAACATTCTAAGGAGGAATGAAGTATCTATGCATTGGTCTTCCTTCTTCTTGAGTTTCATGTGTTTTATGAATTGTATCTTGGATATTCTAAGTTTCTTGGCTCATATCCACTTATCAGTGAGTGCATATCATGTGCGTTCTTTTGTGATTAGGTTACTTCACTCAGAGTGATATACTTCAGATCCATCCATTACCTAAGAATTTCATAAATTCACTGTTTTTAATAGCTGAGTAGTACTCCATTGTGTAAATATACCACAGATTCTGTATCCATTCCTCTGTTGAAACACATCTGGTTTTTTTCCAGCTTCTGGCTATTATAAATAAGGCTACTATGAACATAGTGGAGCATGTGTCCTTATTACCAGTTGGAATATCTGGGTATTTGCCCACGAGAGATATTGCTGGATCCTCCAGTAGTACACTGTCCAATTTTCTAAGGAAACACCATACTGATTTTCAGAGTGGTTGTACAAGCTTGCAATCCCACCAGCAATGGAGGAGTGTTCTTTCTCCACATTCTCACCAGCATCATCTATCACCTGAATTTTTGATATTAGCCATTCTGAATGGTATGAGGTAGAATCTCAGGGTTGTTTTGATTTGCATTTTCCAGATGATTAAGGATGTGGGACATTTTTTCAGGTGCCTCTCAGACATTCAGTATTCCAAGGTTGAGAATTCTTTGTTTGCCTTTGTGCCACATTTTTTAATGGGGTTATTTGATTTTTCTGGAGTCCAGCTTCTTGAGTTCTTTGTATATATTGTATACTAGTCCCCTATCAGGTTTAGGATAAGTAAAGATCCTTTCCCATTCTGTAGGTGGCTTTTTTGTTTTATTGACAGTGTCTTTTGCCTTACAAAAGCTTTGCACTTTTATGAGGTCCCATTTGTTCATTCTTGATCTTACAGCTCAAACCATTGTTGTTCTGTTCAGAATTTTTTCCCCTTTGACCGTATCTTGGAGGCTTTCCCCCACTTTCTCTTCTATAAGTTTTAGTGTCTCTGGTTTTATGTGGAGTGTCTTGATCCACTTAGGCTTGAGCTTTGTAGAAGGAGATAAGAATGGACCACTTCTCATTTTTCCACATGCTAACCACCAGTTGAGCCAGCACCATTTGTTGAAAATGCGGTCTTTTTTCCACTGGATGGTTTTAGCACCTTTGTCAAAGAACAAGTGATCATAGGTGTGTGGGTTCATTTCTGGGTCTTCATTTCTATCCTGTTGATCTACCTGTCTGTTGCTGTACCAGTACCATGCAATCTTTATCACAATTCCTCTGTAGTACAGCTCAAAGTCAGGCATGGTCATTCCCCCAGACGTTCTTTTATTCTTGAGAATAATTTTTGCTATCCTAGGTTTTTTGCTATTCCAGATGAATTTGCAAATTTTCCTTTCTAACTCCATGAAGAATTGAGTTGGAATTTTGATGGGGATTGCATTGAATCTGTAGATTGCTTTGGGCAAGATAGCCATTTTGACTATATTAATCCTGCCAATCCATGAGCATGGGAGATCTTTCCATCTTCTGAGATCTTTTAAAATTTCTGTTTAGTTTCTGTTTCCAGGATATGAGAGTGGGGTGTTGAAGTCTCCCACTATTATTGTGTGAGGTGGAATGTGTACTTTGAGTTTTACTAAATTTCTTTAATCATTGTGGCTGCCCTTGCATTTGGAACATAGCTATTCAGAATTGAAAGTTCATCTTGGTGTTTTTTGTTTGTTTGTGTGTGTGTGTGTTTATAACTTTGGGTTGGAAGTTGTTTTTATTCAATATTAGAATGGCTACTCTAGCTTGTTTCTCCTGACTGTTTGCTTGGAAAATTGTTTCTAGCCTTTTACTCTGATGCAGTGTCTGTCTTTGTCCCTGAGGTGGGTTTCCTATATGCAGCAAAAATGTTGGGTCCTATTTGTGTAGCCAGACTGTTAGTCTATGTCTTTTTATTGGGGAATTGAGTCCATTGATATTAAGAGATATTGGGGAAAAGTAATGATTGCTTTCTGTTATTTTCATTGTTAGAGTTGGGGTTCTGTTCTTGGGGCTGTCTTCTTTAATTTGTTTGAAGGATTGCTTTCTTGCTTTTTCTAGGGTTTAATTTATGACAATTCTCCATAAGAATGCATGCACAATCTAATTCCAAACTCAAGAGCAAACAAACATCAATTATCAATCTTTTGGGAAAATGATGTTAAATTTCCTTTCATACATATTTCATTTCCATGAGCAATTTCTTCATAATCATTATTTTTAATGAGACCACAAATTCCCCAAGATTGTAAAGTTTGTTTTTCTATTTTACATTTGGCAAATCATATATATATATATATATATATATATATAGTGATTGAATAATGTAAAAGTTCAGATTTTAACAATTATATATTTATGACATCAAGAGTATCAAATTCAGCCGGGCGGTGGTGGTGCACGCCTTTAATCCCAGCACTTGGGATGCAGAGGCAGGCGGATTTCTGAGTTCGAGGCCAGCCTGGTCTACAAAATGAGTTCCAGGACATCCAGGGCTATACAGAGAAACCCTGTCTCGAAAAACCAAATGAAAAAAAAAAAAAAAAAGGAAAAAAAAAGAGTATCAAATTCAAAGAAAATGAACTTTTGCCTAAATAATATTGCCACAAAATCAATAGACAGAGAGGCCTAATTAGACACTAAAATAACAGGGTCTTCTTTCCATGGATCTACTGTTATCTTTTGTTTATTATATTTTTAAAGTTATTTGTATAAGTTGCATCTTATATCCACTCTGACTTTTACTGTCCTAACATCACATATTTTTCTCAATTAAAATGAATTAGTTTTATTCATTCCGTTCATATATTTGTTCATCTTGAAGCATTTCTGAAATCACATGGATTATAAATAGCATAATTTATAATTTATACCATACAGTGGGTACATCTGAGTCTATGGCAATGATGTACCCCTCTGTTCCTTTGTCTCTTTAGCTGTCATGGTAGTCTTTGAGACATTCTTTGCTTATATACTATCAATCTTTAGTACAATACTCAACATCAGCATCTGTTTATTGGGAGCATAATCTATGACCAGCACTAAAAGCTCTGGCAGGACATCTTTCAGCAATCTGTGGTATTTTGCTAAGTTCATTTGAATTTAAGAAATACAATACCTAAAGAATCAATAAGACTATATCTCTTTGTCTTTTAAAAGACATAATCCAAAGAACAATATAAAGGGCCTTTTACACAATTAAGATGTTTGTTTTTGGGTTGATTTAAGTTTATACCACTGAAACAACAGGAGTAAAGTGAAATTCCCAAATATTGATTTTGTTAGGTCTTCATTCTAGGCCAATGGCAGAGTTAGCTATTTAACACATCAAAGTGAACCTGTCTACCTGGTTCTCAATGCAACCTCCAGTGTCTGCCTGAATACAAGGTCCTCTGTCTGGAATATCTTGCCCCCTACCTGGAATTCTTCACCAGCTGCCCTTTCTTATATAAACAGCTATTTTGGTTACATAGTTTCTTTGGTCTACTCTCATCTTAACATCCTGAATAGTGCATCTGGCTCCCCTCTCTCCCCTTTCCCTTCTCCCTGTATTCTCCACAGATTGCCCAGGCTCAGGTTCACTCTAGACTCTCAGAGATTTCCTGCTTTGTGCTAAGCTCTCCCATATTTTTATAATAAATTTTCTTTTCCCCCATACCTAGGGATAGTCATATCACTTCTGTTTTCTTTATTTTATTAATTTATCTTGTGCTGAAACCTGGGACCAGTCATGTTCTTATTTATCTATTTACTTACTTACTTGTTTGTTTGTTTGTTTACTTATTACTTTTATTCATCTGTTCCCTAAACCCTGGGAGTTGCATAAATAAGTGCTCTCCCGACGCATATAAGCCGCTGACCTGACTCTCCTAAGGTATTCACAGATGATTTGTTTCACCTGGCTTCTGCCTCCCAAAAAATGTGATTCCAAAGAGGAGTTTGATTCTTCAGATGCTGCTCTATTCTGCCTTCTTTCTTTTTTTTTTTTTTTAAAGATTTTATTTATTTTTTTTAATATTTTTATTACATATTTTCCTCAATTACATTTCCAATACTATCCCAAAAGTCCCCCATAGCGCCCCCCACTTCCCTACCCACCCATTCCCATTCTTTTGGCCCTGGCATTCCCCTATATTGGGGCATATAAAGTTTGCAAGTCCAATGGGCCTCTCTTTCCAGTGATGGCCGACTAGGCCATCTTTCGATACATATGCAGCTAGAGACAAGAGCTCCGGGGTTCTAGTTTGTACATCATGTTGTTCCAACAATAGGGTTGCAGATCCCTTTAGCTCCTTGGGTACTTACTCTAGCTTCTCCATTGGGAGCCCTGTGATACATCCAATAGCTGACTGTGAACATCCACTCCTGTGTTTGCTAGGCCCCGGCATCGTCTCACAAGAGACAGCTATATTTGGGTCCTTTCAGCAAAATCTTGCTAGTGTATGCAATGGTGTCAGCGTTTAGAAGTTGATTATGGGATGGATCCTTGGATACGGCAGTCTCTAAATGGTCCATCCTTTCATCACCGCTACGAACTTTGTCTCTGTAACTCCTTCCCTGGGTGTTTTAAGAATTTGTCTCTTGTCTAAATGCCTGTCTGTGCTCTGTCATGCTGTCTTCCTTGTAGAGCCTCTCTCTGGCTCTCGCAGCCTGTTGCACCTCTGGCCTCATGGACATTTCTGTTTCCCCTTCCATTTGGAGCTACCTGCTTTATATTTTCTGTACAGCCTGTACATTGTGAGTTTCCTTGCCTTCCACTAGGAGCTACCTGTGAAGCACTACCTTCTTTAAGTCCCTCTGGCCTGTGCAACCTTGTCTATGTCATATATGTCTGGGGCTCTTGGAGCCTGCTATGCCCTATAGCACCCACCACATACATGGTCAGCTTTTTCTTGATTCTGACACTGTCTTGGTCTCTCTACTAAAGACCCTATTAGCTCCCCTTTTCCCTATAGTCCCATTACTCTCTCTTGCTCCTGACTGAAGTTTAGCAGCTTCAATTCTTGGCTCCCTCTTGAAGCTTATAGGAACACTCTCTTGTGATCCAATATTTGATCCTTTTATTCTTCCTCCACATACTCAGATTTTATTTCTAAACCTTGGCCTCAGTTCAGATCAATAGCCGCAAATAGGCACATATGATTTCCAAATTCTCACACATTGTAACAGTTGCAGAAAGAAATGGCCCCCAAATGTCTTATATCTAAACTTGGTCTGTTCTATACTTCCAAGTCTCTTATTTCTAAGGTTCTTCTTACTTTTAAAAATCTTTCATCTCTGTTATTTCTCTTTATACTACTCTCATGAAATATCTTAAATCTGTGATGTAAACTCTACCTCAAGATTTGTAAATTCACCAGGTATAGTTTAAAATCTAGAAAACCTGTAACAAAAAAATGCTGTAAACTTACAACAAAAGGCATATAATTCAAACCTATACATAGGCAATTTTAATTTGCTGTAACTATATACAAGACTCAACGGTGATTTAGAATATGCTGTATATGTAATTTAGATTCACCTTTTTTTTTTTAGAAAAATAGATGTTTTTTAATAGAATCCATGTGCCTATCTATCCTCTATCGTGGCTGATGACACCATTGAGAAAAAGCAGTAACATGGCTAGTATCCATCTTTATTTTTTTAGTTAGGTATTTTCTTCATTTACATTTCAAATGCTATCCAAAAAGTCCCCCATACCCTCCCCGCCCCACTCCCCTACCCAGCCACTTCCATTTCTTGGCCCTGCGTTCCCATGTACTGACACATATAAAGTTTGCAAGCCCAAGGAGCCTCTCTTCCCAATGATGGCAGACTAGGCCATCTTCTGCTACATATGCAGCTAGAGACACGAGCTCCTGGAGTACTGGTTAATTCATACTGTTGTTCCACCTATAGGGTTGCAGATCCCTTTAGCTCCTTGGGTACATTCTCTAGCTCCTCCATTGGGGTCCTGGTGTTCCATCCAATAGCTGACTGTGAGCATCCACTTCTGGGTTTGCCAGGCACCTGCATAGCCTCACAAGAGACACCTATATCAGGGTCCTTTCACCAAAATCTTGCTAGTGTATGCAATGGTGTCAGCCTTTGGAGGCTGATTATGGGATGGATCCCCAGGTGAGGCAGTCTCTAAATGGCCAATCCTTTAGTCTCAGCTCCAAACTTTGTCTCTGTAACTCCTTCCATGGGTGTTTTGTTCCCAATTCTAAGAAGGGGCAAAGTGACCAAACTTTGGTCTTCGTCCTTCTTGAGTTTCATATGTTTTGCAAATTGTATCTTGGGTATTCTAAGTTTCTGGGCTAATATCCACTTATAAGTGAGTACATATCATGTGAGTTCTTTTGTGATTGGGTTACCTCACTCAGGATGATACCCTCCAGGTCCATCCATTTGCCTAGGAATTTCATAAATTCATTCTTTTTAATAGCTCAGTAGTATTCCATTGTATAAATGTACCAAATTTTCCGTATCCATTCCTCTTTTGAGGGACATCTGGGTTCTTTCAAGCTTCTGGCTATTATAAATAAGGCTGCTATGAACATAGTGGAGCATGTGTCCTTATTACCAGTTTGAACATCTTCTGGATATATGCCCAGCAGAGGTATTGCGGGATCCTCCAGTAGTAGTATGTCAAATTTTCTGAGGAACTGCCAGATTGATTTCCAGAGTGGTTGTATAAGCTTGCAATCCCACCAACAATGGAGGACTGTTCCTCTTTCTCCACATCCTCGCCAGCATCTGCTGTCATCTGAATTTTTGATCTTAGCCATTCTGACTGGTATGAGGTGGAATTTCAGGGTTGTTTTGATTTGTATTTCCCTGATGATTAAGGATGCTGAACATTTTTTCAGGTGCTTCTCAGCCATTCAGTATTCCTCAGGTGAGAATTCTTTGTTTAGCTCTGAGCACCATCTTTTAATGGGGTTATATGATTTTTCTGGAGTCCACCTTCTTGACTTCTTTGTATATATTGGATATTATTCCCCTATCTGATTTAGGATAGGTAAAGATCCTTTCCCAATCTGTTGGTGGCCTTTTTGTCTTATTGATGGTGTCTTTTGCCTTACAGAAGCTTTGCAATTTTATGAGGTCCCATTTGTCGATTCTTGATCTTACAGCACAAGCCATTGCTGTTCTATTCAGGATTTTTTTTTTCCCCTGTGCCCATATCTTTGAGGGTTTTCCCCACTTTCTCCTCTATAAGTTTCAGTGTCTCTGGTTTTATGTGGAGTTCCTTGATCCACTTAGATTTGACCTTAGTACAAGGAGATAGGAATGGATCAAGTGCCAGCCCTATACCCAGCCAAACTTTCAATTACCATAGATGGAGAAACCAAAGTATTCCATGACAAAACAAAATTCACACAATATCTTTCCACAAATCCAGCTCTTCAAAGGATAATAATAACAAAAAAAAAAAAAAAAAACAGTACAAGGATGGAAACAATACCCTAGAAATAGCAAGAAAGTAATCCTTCAATAAACCTAAAAGAAGACAGCCACAAGAACAGAATTGCAACTCTAACATAGGAAGCAACAATTACTTTTCCTTAATATCTCTTAATATCAATGGAATCAATTCCCCAATAAAAAGACATAGACAAACAGGCTGGCTACACAAACAGGACCCAACATTTTACTGCTTACAGGAAACCCATCTCAGGTAAAAAGACAGGTATCCATCTTTATTACGGTTAAAGGGTACATGCCATGTTACTACAATGTCTTAAAATGACTACATGCCATTAAAGAAAAATTATAAAACTTCTTAGTCTTCCTAAGCCTTATTTTACCATTGTATCTCTTTTTAAACTAAGACAGTAACAACAGGTCTCTAAAGTATTTTGGATTATTATGAATTTTTATATAATGATAAAATTCAAGATTATAAAGATATATTCAGATGAGCAACAACTGACTTAAAGATTTATACATAACTGCTCATTTTTTGGCTAACTTTTCATCACAAGGCTTCTGGAAATCTAGATGAGTAGCAACATACTTTTCATAAATGAGGTATATTTGATAATCAAATTCATGTTTAAAATCTTTAAAATCTGAGCGAATTACTCAGGTTCACAGTAATATTTATTTAGCCTTTTATCTTTCTTCTCTTCACACAACAAACCTAAAAGAAGACAGCCACAAGAACAGAATGCCAACTCTAACAACAAAAATAATAGGAAGCAACAATTACTTTTCCTTAATATCTCTTAATATCAATGGACTCAATTCCCCAATAAAAAGACATAGACTAACAGACTGGCTACATAAACAGGACCCAGCATTTTGCTGCTTACAGGAAACCCATCTCAGGTAAAAAGACAGGTATCCATCTTTATTAAGGTTAAAGGGTACATGCCATGTTACTACAACGTCTTAAAATGACTTCAAACTTTAGATATTTGAATAAACTAAGTCATACAAGAAAAAAAATACCAAAAAAAACCCAAAAAAACAAAAACAAAAACGAAAACCCTGTGGCATTCTGTTTTGATGATTCAATTAAGGGAATTCAGATAAGACTCAAATTTAACAGGAATAAAGGTATGAAACTCTAACAGTATATAGGCAGCTGACATAAACTGTTAATTTAATGACAATCCTTATTTAGCCTTCTTATATGTTTTCAAGATTAAGCCTAAAATCATGTATACTTAATTTATAGATGGTCCTCAAACTCTTCAATGAACTGCAGAAATTTTCATTTAAAGTGTTTGAGAAATGTTCCATAGCAGACAGAACTACACCATCCTAACTGGAACCCTTAAGGTCTCCAAAGAAGACAGATAGGGCAACAATACCTCCACTTGAATTGTGATAACACTATTCACCAGGGAAATCTGCCCCATTTCTCACATGCCACCGGGGCTCTGTCCAAACTACATATTTTTTAGGTTGATTGCCTTATTCAATTTTCCCAAATTATTCCACAGAAAAAAGTCTAAGAGACCTATGTCTGACAATCAAAGGCCTATGCTAGTCTGTGAGGGCTGAAGATTAGATGCTGTCCTATATGACAGCTAAGGACTGACAACTGGCTCCAACAAAGTCTAAGATAACCTGTCATAGGCAATATGAAAGTGTCAGTCATTTTAGTTGATACACAGGTCATTTAGATTATACTTCTCATTATAATTTTTCCTCCTCAGGTATCTAAGAGGGAACCATACTAGCTCCTTCCTCAGGTGTTCAGCTACCTTCTCAGTTCTCTTCAAATGTAAAATTGAAGTATCAGACCTCACTTACCTAAGTCTCTATCCTAAAAAGACAATCTACTTTGTTACCAGACTGATAAAATCACCAAACAGGTTTTAAAGTACCTTTTTTTACTATACCTTTATTTAGAAGAGCTTGTTTTACAATGACTGCTCAGTATTCAACCACTTGTGTCTCATAGTAAATAACTGGATATCAAAAGTTTAAAGTTTATGTAAATTCTGACTAAGAAAGTGTTCTAAATTATACAAATATGAGTTATTAAAAAAAATGAAGCTTGTTGTGAGTGTATCCAGAGCCACCCATTTGCTGGGGCTTGACATCATTTAAGGTCAAGCCAAGGGACAAATATACTCTTTACCTTCCCCCCATTCCTTCTGCTTTTCAACCACAAAATCCATGGCCTGAAAATTTATTATTAAGATGCCAGTCTGCTGCTGTTCCTTTTTATGTAATCTTAGAAGGCTTGTGGTGGGTTTCAATCTTATGATGCTATATTGTGTACATTGCTTGTGGTTTTGAAGCTTAAAGCCTGTTCATCTAGAAGAATCAGGGTCATAGTATCAGCTCCCAAGTCTGTGCTGCCTCCTTGGCCAGTTTGCTGTTCAAACCAATGAAGTTGCTATGGTTAAGAAAACTTGATGTACCCTGGGTTGAAATTTTCTCTGGACTGCCAAACAGTTATAAAAGGTCTGAAGAAGTGAAAGCTTAGGTAAGTTGTAAAGGCTTAAGAAAATGTTTCAAGATTTATAAATACAGTTTGTAAAGATCTGGAGTGTAAAAAAACAAGCTTCAAAATTCCTTTCCTCCCTATGCTATGCACTTACACTAAGACTTCAAAAGTTCAGAATTTTAACAATCAATGGAGTTCTGATAAGGTATTTTAAGGGTCCATAATTTACTGAAGAATGATACCCTGGACTCAAATATTATGGAAAAGCAAAAAAATTTTATTCTGCAAAGTCAAGCATGCTGGAGTCTCCTACTATCAAGTGAACTTGAAGGCCAAATTTAAATCACATTAGAGGAATTCTTAAGTAGGTGACTTTTATCTTAATCTGTTGACTCTCTCTAAGGACATTCCAGAGCCAGTACTGGGCTGTGGGAGGCTGGATACTATTGCTGACCCATTGCACTTGCCTCAGGCCATGTGGCAGGGCAGCTTCTAATGGCAGGGCAGTTTCTGACTAGCTGCCTGAAATCTGGGTTGTGTTTTTGTTTTTTGTTTTTTTGGCTTTTTCGTTATTGTTTGTTGTTTTTTCAGTACCTGGCTTGCCTGCACTTGCCCAGTTCTTGAAAGCAGAGATTTAGGCCTAGTTTCCTGAACTGCCAATTTGAAGCCTGTTGTGGAATCAGCCAAGACAGTCTTAATATTAATCTACTTCTGATGAAGCATTTCTAGTTATTCTTATTGTCACAAGCTGAAGATTTTAAATGTCCTTTGATTGTCTTCCAAGTATATACTTAAAAATGGTTGTCATTGTGCTAAAATCTTCATTGTCCAATCTTTATATCCAGCTTTCTGGAAAGTATATTAATTCTTTTAACTCCAAATAATTTTGGATTACTCAAATTATTACTATGACTCAAACGTATGAGTCTACTGCTTCTCTTACAAAAGTGGTAATGCTAATACATCTAAAACATTAGTGTCATTTTGAAAATTAAAAAAAAAATCTTGTAATCTTCAGTGAATCCAATTGGATCCACCTCTCTCAGGTTTAATGGACTATGGATCAGAACTCTTGTCAAACAACAGCCTAAATTCTCCTGCTTACTGTCTATTCCTGATAAGCCAACTTCCTCTCCTCCTCCCCTCCCTCAACTGCCAGGACCATGGCCAAGATGTTTCAAATGAACACCAAAGATAATTTTTTTGACCTAAACTCCATAACTTCAACTTCTTCTCCTAGTCCATCTGTCCCAACATATCTCAAATCAACTACAAACTACTCTAGTAATTTACCAGTTCTAGACTTTGCCTCAGAGTCTGTATCAGAATAGCTTCAAAATGGCTAGTCCCAGGAAGTCCAGCCTCACAAACTGCAGCCTGCCTTTTCCTTAGCCCCAGATAATCCTGCAGAGCCTAGAAAGTAGGAGAAACAACCTGTTCTCACAGGACTCGGTCAGCATTCCAGAGTCCTTGCTGCCCCCAACACAATGTTGTCCCAGTGTCACCAGGAAGTAGTCATAGAGAGGACTGAAAATCCCCCGAAATGGGAGGGACCCTCACTCAAGCCCAGGGATGACGTGAAGCCCAATAACTCACGAGAGACAGGTCTTGATGCAAACAGCAAGAGGTTTAATTGGGAAAGGCCAGTGCACTGGGGATGACTCGTATCCCACGCAGGGGTAGAGGAGTCGACCCAGAGCTCAAAGGGTAAGGGATTTATAAAGGCAGAAACCGCAAATACCTAGCATGAGGCTATAGCATTTGGCAAACATAGTGGGTTCAAGAAACAGTTGGAGTATTCTGTACAAACATTTCCTAAAATAATGGAGCAG
Organism: Mus caroli; assembly: GCF_978045245.1. Lineage (NCBI taxonomy): Eukaryota > Metazoa > Chordata > Mammalia > Rodentia > Muridae > Mus > Mus caroli. Next base: position 138,777,179 of record NW_028227258.1, on the reverse strand, counting down.
GTTAAACTTCTACTTTGTGGTTACTACATCCTGAAACAATGGGGCGAGTTAAACTTTTACTCCCTGCCATTAGTGAGGTCTATTTTGGGCACAAGTCTAGGAGCTTACATAATTTTTCACCCTTCTCTCTCAAGATCTTTCAGGATCATATCAATCCTTATCACTTATGTTGTAGAGGTCAGGTCAGGACCTTTGGAAAATTCTTCCAGATACCCTTCCAAGAGAAAGATCATGGAGCACTTAGGTACCCTTCCTCTCTGGAAAAGAAAGGCTAGTTATATTACTCAGACCACAGTGGAGGGGGGAACCAAACATTGTCCACGTACAGGTTGGGGAGACACAGAGCAAGTAGACACATTCCACAGGGTGGACTGACCATTGACCACCTACAGACAAGGGAAGTCCTTGCCATCTCATTCCCTAAAGACCAATCAGTTTAAAAGTCACACTGTTCTGCCAAGCACATTGTGCCTAATGGCTGGTGCTCTGAAAACTGGATTAAAAACTCGATGCATGGGCTCTGTGGTGTCATTCTCTCACTCCTTCATGTGCAGGGGTACCCCAGCATGCTGGAACAATAAAATTCCTCTTGCTTTTGCATTGATCCCTGGCTCTGAGTTGTTCACTGGCGGCAGTGTGTGTGTGTGTGTGTGTGTTTTTGTCCTTCAGTAAGTTAAAGCTTGCCAGATTGTTAGCTTCAAGCTTGGGCTCAATGGCTGAGGTACATATTTAGTGTATCAAAGTGAACCTGTCTATCAGATTCTCACTGCCTCCATCCCTGCCTGAAATAGGGCCCTCCTTACTGGCTTGTATACATTGCCCTAAATTTCTTTTTTTTTTTTTTTAAATGTCCACGTTTAATGTAAAAGGTTAAGCATTGGGTTATTTACACGTGCATTAGAAAAGATGGCGGAGGGGCTCCGAGAAGACAGTTCATATCAATCAACCCCATTAAATAGAAGCTTCTGTTTCCAAACAGGATCTCGGTGGACCAGCACCAGCTTCAGATGAGGTCAGCCAGGTTCATGGGCATCTCATCTATCTGGGTGCAGTAGTACTGCTCAATGTCCTTGAGAATCCGGATGTCATCATTCTTCACAAAATCAATGGCCACACCTTTTCGTCCATACCGACCCGATCACCCAATTCTGTGAATGTACAGTTCTCTGTTGTTGGGCAGGTCATAGTTAATGATGAGGGACACCTGAGGGACATCCAGGCCCTGAGGCCAGACGTCTGTGGAGATGAGCACCCGGCTGGCACCTGACCGGAACTCCTTCATGATAGACTCTCGTTCTTTCTGGGGCATGTCTCCATGCATGGATGACACAGTGAAATTGGCTTCTCTCATTTTCTCTGTCAGCCAGTAAACCTTCCTCTTGGTGTTGCAGAAGATGACGGCCTGGGTGATGGTCAGCGTGTCATAGAGATCACATAGAGTATCAAACTTCCATTCCTGTCTTTCCACGGCCACAAAGAACTGTTTGATGCCTTCCAGAGTCAACTCATCACGCTTCACCAGGATGCGGATGGGGTTGGTCATGAACTTGTTGGTCATCTCCAGGACCTCATGAGGCAGTGTGGCACTGATGAGAACGACCTGTGTGGCTGGTGGCAAATACCTGTACACATCATAGATCTGCTCCTTGAAACCTTTCTTCAACATTTCATCAGCCTCATCCAAAAACAGCATCATGATAGCCCGTGTTCGTAACTTCTCCAGCAGATCAGATCAAAGACGCATCCCGGCGTGCCTGCCACCACATGCTGACCATAATCCAGCTTCCGGATGTCCTCCCTGACACTGGTGCCCCCAATGCAGGCATGGCACTGCACGTTCATGTAATCCCCCAGAGCGAGCAGACCCTTCTGAATCTGCACCGCTAACTCTCTGGTTGGAGCCAGGATCAAAGCTTGGGTTTCTCGAACCTGGATATCTAAGCACTGCAGCACTGAGATACTGAAGGTGGCCATCTTGCCTGTGCCAGACTGAGACTGTGCAATGACACCTTTAATTATCTGCTTGATAGCACGCTGCTGGATCGCTGAAGGTTTTTCAAAACCATAGGCATAGATGCTGCGCAGCAGGTCCTCTCGCAGGCCCATAGTGTCGAACGCAGGGTCACATCCCCCTCCTCGCTGGTCTCGAACTCCACTTTGGTCGTGTCCTCCTCTTTGAGCAGCCTCTTCCGCACCCAGCCAGACATCGCCATCTTGGCCGTGGCTGCCATGATCCCGATTCCGCTGAAAGACCTGAAATTATTATTATTTTTTTTTTTGATGTACAAAGAGGGGCTCTATTAGAAGGGTAGTTATGGGGGAGGGACCATGGAGGAAAAAGTGTGGAGGGGGTCAGTCTTCCTTTAGGCTCCTGAACACAGCAGCTGGTACACTCTGCTGTTCCAGTCGGACTTCATTGGGCTCCAGGTCCATCTCGTCCTCGTCCTCGCCCAGCTGGATCTCCTCAGGGTTGGCCTGCTGAGCCAGCTCTGCCAATTCCTCCCTGGATGCATCACTCCTCACAAAGAAGATCTTACTCTGGGCCCTGGGGTGCTGGTCCCGCTCTGCCTCAGCTGCCAGCTGTTCTGCTCTCTGTTCCAGCAACTTCATGTCATCCATGCCGCTCTGCCCAGGAGCCAGGTCAGACACGGTGCCTGTGGCACTGCCAGACACCTTGAGCATCTGTGAAGCCATGAAGTTGACCTGAGTATTGTATGTGGCCTGCACACTCCGCCGTATCCTCAGCATCTCCCTGATGGTATCCTCATTGCCGTGCCAGACCTCAAAGTCCTTCCATGTTTGCCAGAATGCCCCAGTTGTCCGGGGATCACAGATCTGGGAGCAGAAGCTGTAGATGGCCCGGGCACGGTCGATTTCACCGAGCTTGCACTCCATGTCTGCAAACCGCAGGCACATCTCACGGGCATGCTCATCAGACAGCACCTCAATGGCCTTCTGGTAGATGGCACGAGTGTGGGTGACGCCATAGATCTCAGCAGCCCGCTTGATGTAGATGTTAAACATGTCGTACTGCTGTGCTGGCTCCACTGCCCTGGTCGCACGGTCATACACAGCCATGGCATGGCGGGCAAGGCCCCATTCCTCCTCCAGCTGTGCGTAGAGCAGGTATAAAGTCTTGGCATATTTTGGTGGGCAGCCATCGAGTGCCTGCTCAAAGAGATCCCGTGCACGCTCCAGCTTTCGGCCCCCAGAGCGCGAGATGAATTTGGTCAGGTAGGTGCTCCAGATGTCTGAAACATTGGGCCACTTGAACAGTGAGATGCCACGCTCATATGCCTTGAAGCTCTCCTCAAAGTACTTGTGCTCCTCCAGGAATATGGCATAGTTAATAACGATCTGTGGTGTGGCTATGCGCAGGTCCAGGATTCGGTCATACACTGCCTTGGTTGACTGGAAAGTGCCCAGGCTTTCCTCCAAGTCAGCAAGCATGGACCACACCTTCAGTGACTTATATACACAGTTCTGCACAGGTTGTGAACCATCAAAGTACTCAGCTCGGCGGGCAGGCAAAGCCGTGGCTTTCCGAAGCAGCTTTAAGGCCTCGTCGTAATTCTCGTGCCTGAGCTCCAGCTCCCCACACTGGCACCACACACTTGCCAGGTCATCCACCTGCTTGAAGTTCACCTTGGTGACCTTCTCTAGGATGACACGAGCATCATCCAGCTGTCCATTGTCTTCGTAAAACTTGGCGAATGCAACCCACAGTGTGTGGGGCTTGCCTGTGGCTTTGAAGGGGTCTACTGTTTGCACAGCCTCTGTGTATGTGTTGATAATCTCCCGAGGGCGGCCCTGATGGAGGGCTACACGCTTGTGCCACTCGTGGACGTGGTGTGGGTTCTGGCGCAGAAGGACGCTATTGAGAAGCAGGGGCCGTCGGCTGATGAGCTGTTCGAAGCGGGCCAGGAGCAGCTCTAGGTCCACATTGTCCTCCTCCTCACGCCCCAGTTCAGAGGCAGTCTCCATCTTCGCTGCAATCATGCTCTCCTCAAACTGGGCGTAGCTGTCGAACACCTGGGTGAAGTCCCGCACGGTCATCACCGTGCGAATGGCCTCCTCATACACATCCCGAGCCTTTTCGAAGTGGCCACTGCGGATATAGTAGTCTGCCAGAGAGCACCACAGCTTGCCCAGCTGGTCAGTGAAACGGGTGAGCCCACCACGGATTATGGCATCCACACTGAGAGACTGTACCTTGTCTGGATTCTGGGAGATAAGGTCACACAGCTGGTGCCATAGCTGGTAGTTGGATTTACCAGCCTTGGATACAAAGCGCTCATCATTCACCACGGTGGCCAGGCGCTGTGCAGCCTCATCTAGCCGGTCACTGGATTTGAGATACTCGATGTATTCCTCAGCGCTCTCAGGACTCAACTTGAGGAAGCGATGGTAGCCTCGCACAGCAGTCTCAGGCAGTGGGTAGGAGCGCAGGAAACGCAGATACAGGGGCCAGATGCGAGAGTGTTGTGTGATGGGCAGTGCCCTGAGGGCACGGTCAAAGGTGCGGCGGGTATGTGTTACCCTTCCCTGGTCCATGAGAAACTGGCAGTAGTCTAACCACAGGCGTGGCATCTTGTGCATGAACACAAAGGCCCTCTCATGGCAGTTGTTGACATCTTCATAGGCAGGGTCAGTCACACAGCGATGTTTCACCTGTGCCCGGCGTGCCTTCAGATAGCGGTACCAGAGTTTGTAGCTGCAGGGAAGCAGTTTGAGTGCCCGCTCATACAACTGGTTGAGTCGGGGCTTGGGGGCCCCCTGTTTGAACTCGATGTAGCGGAGCCAGCATTTGACGGAGAACTGGTTCCTCATGATTTCTTCCTCATAGGGAAGGTCCTCTTCCTCAAAAACAAGGTCCGGCCGCTTGGGACGCGGAACTCGCGCCATCACCACCACCTTCCTGGCTCTCTGGTACAGTCTGCAGCCCAATTCCCAACAATGGTTCAGTCGCAGCTGTGAATAGAAGTCCAAGGATCTAGTAGTTACTCAGTCTCACACAGCAAGCAGGCAAAGGAACAGAGCAAGATTCCCTTCTTCCAATGTCCTTATATTGTCTCCAGCAGAAGGTGTAGCCCAGATTAAAGGTGTGTTCCATCACACCTTTAATCCCAGATAAAAGGTGTAGCCCAGATTAAAGGTGTGTTCCACCACACCTTTGATTCCAGATAAAAGGTGTAGCCCAGATTAAAGGAGTGTTCCATCACACCTTTAATTCCAGATAAAAGGTGTAGCCCAGATTAAAGGTGTGTTCCACCACACCTTTAATCCCGGATTACCTTGAACTCCTGACCCGTCCAGCAGGTCCAGTTATTCGAGGGTCTCGAGGGGACCTCCTCCTAAGAACCAAATGGGTGGTAGAGAGAGACGAGGGCTTTGTACGAATAACGACACGGAAACCGTTCTGGAATGTATCAAAGCCCCAAATCTATTGAAAAAGGTCCAAGGCTTAAATGCACAAGCAAAAGGGGAAGTACAGATACTTATCAGTGGGAGGGGTAGGGCAATACAAGCAAAAGGAGAAGTACTTATGGGAGGGGGGCAATAGAAATTCTTTCTTTTGGCAGCTATGAGGGGAAGCAGGAACTTGGTGGTAACAGGGTGTGGTCAGGACATCCGCGATGACTTAGGGCTGGAACATTCTCGGAATCTGTGTGTCGGTGGCCCGCTTTTGAGCCCCTTTTCTTCTGGGGAGAGAGACCCAATTTAGAGATCAAGAGTTGTCTTAATAGCTCCTAACATCTCCCCTGTTTTAACATTTTTATAAAGGCACATTGTATAATAAATTTGTAGCCACGTTTTTAAAGACTGCCTAAATGTCTGTTTGCTCACCTGGTGATTCTCTAAGACCACGAAGGACACAAGGACATGTCATCTATGAGGCTTGAATTGATGGTCCCAGTCTTTTGGATATAACCTGGGCCAGCCAAGGGATTTAAGAACGAAGCAAGCTCCATGGGTAGAGGTAGAGGTCTGATCCCCAGTGTGCAATGTTAGGAGCCATATACAGGATTGACTCTCAGGCTCACAGATTTTTACCTAGAGTAACCCTGACCTGCTCCCGTGCCGTTTTTTCTGGGGGAAGGACCCTAGGGCACTCAACCTTCATGCAATCAGACATGCCTCTCAGAAACTGTCTAACAGCTTCCAGACTAATCTCTGTGCAGTACTTAGTCTTACAACTCTCATGGGCGACGGCTTCAAGTTCCAATTTTTCAATGTGTCTAGCCTGGGATGACTGTTTAGTTTCCAATGTGGCAAGAATGTACATTACCATGTCGGAAGCACAGACTACGGCAATCTATAAATGATTCGTAGCATGAGACTGGTGGCCGAATTTCAGGGGAGGGGAATGATCTTACTTAAACATTTTATGGAAATTGAGTCTCTCTCCCCGAGGAGAAGAGGGTGATGAAGCGGCATCCACATCTGACTCTTCTTCAGTAACCTGCTTGTTATCACCAATGTCCAGCCGATGGTAATGAACTGAAACAAATGCGCTTGAAAGAGATGAATCAATTTGAGATTTAACAAATCGGGTCAATTTTTGAAATGCCCAAGGACCGAAGGAGAACAATAGAAGTCCCAATAGGGGCCCTAAAAGGGAGGGCAACAAGGTCGAAAGCCAGGGGGAGGTTGAAAACCAGTTTTAGTAGTCCATCTTTCCATTGTAAATACATGTGTATGGGTGTAACTTAGCTATCTATAGTTCTAAGTATCTACTCTGGTTCCTTTTTAGGTCTTAAACTTCCTTCCTCCTAGATGATGGTAAATTCCTGTGTAAGGCAGTGACCTAGCTTTTATTCAAAGTGATAGTGTAATGTCAGAAGCAATTTTGAATGTCACTGAATAGGCAACGGTCTTCCTGAATTCCAAGCCCATGGTCAGCTCAAGGACTTTCTAGGATGCTATATCCTGTCCTAAGACTACTACACTTCTAAGACCTCTTTTGTCTCCAAATTTTTATCTATATAATATGTTGCTCTGACAAAGCTATGGAAATATTCCTATGCTTATTATTAACAAAATGGGCAGTACGTAGCTGCTGATCTAAAGCTGTGGTAGATACCTTTTTAAAGTTTGCATTCTCGAATTCTCGAACCAAGACACATTTCCTAACTATACAGGCAGCAAAACATAAGCAGGTCTTTTCAACAAAATCATAACAGCAGATTCCTTATCTAATTTGGGATCTACACAATTAGTTAAATGACAAGAATTACAATGAATATGAAAAGACTTGCCAAGATTGGCGACCTTAACTCTTAAAATTATTTAACAATAAGCATATAGGTAAGGTACACAAACTTTCATAGCTATAAGGAGTTGGCCTGAATGGCCAAAAACAGTGTCTCTGACAAAAGCATCTTGTACATTCTCTGTACCAGTCTTTTTGCCTCACGAGTCAGCTTTTTTAGTTGTTTTTATTTTAAGTTGGCACCAGGTCGGTACTCCTTGCTGCAGCCCATGGTGGAGATACGAAGTTTCTTCATCTGTTTGTAAGTGGCTGCTCTCCGATTTCTCCTCTCTTGTGCACTCAACACAGCTTTCTGGTCACCACTGTCAGGGCACTCACAGGTCACAGGTCAGCCTGTCACATTGGAAGCTAGCATGCTCTTGTAGCATTCTGTGGAAAAAGCAGAAACCTTCCCTCTTCCCCCCATATTAAGTATCTGAACAGGATCATGGCATGTGCCAATAAGTGGATCCTTTTTATCTGCCCTAGACACTATTATATCCAGTTTTTCCAAAAACAAAATGTGATCCAAATAATGTGCACAGGGATATAATTCCCCTCCTTCTTTGTTTTTAAAGAAGATATAGTTTTTAAAGTTTTACAAAACCTTGTCTTTGAGAATTATAAAATATCTCAGTAACATGTGTAACATTAAATTGTTGACAAAACATCTCTTGGAGGTTTTGAAAATAAAAATTTTGAAGTAAATAAATTTTTCTTTCTTAGATTTTCTGTAACTAAAATCTTAAATATTAAAAATATATTGCCTCTGAATCTTATGGAGCAACAACTATTCCCCAGAACTTTAAACTTCCCTTTAGAGGCATTAGCTAATAAAATACTTTTCACTTAGGAAACAATATATACTGAAAGATTTAAACTCTTTGCTTCTTGTATTGAAGCAGACAATAAAAATTTCTTACATATTTTAAAGCTATGTTAGCCATACCTACAGGCAAAATTATCTAGTGATCACCAGTTTATTGAAAGCAAAACTCTTCGAATTTAAGCATTATTTTAAACATCTGAATAGATTTGCAACAAAGCTAAAAAGAAATTGCCTTGAACACAGGGGAAACTTTCTTAGGCTCTGTTTCCAAGATAAAAGAAGGTTACAAGCTTTTTGGGGGCTGCCTTGAGCCCTGCATTAACTCAAACGTAAAATATTTTTTAATCTGAGCATTTTGGCCTTCCTGTAATAAGGACCTATTTTAGAGGAACAATTTAACTGTCTATGCCTCTAATTTTTGATACTCTTTCTTAAAGATGATTACTCTTATAATTATCTTAATTACAATATACAGGTGAATTAAAGATCTTAAATTTGAAATCAAACTGCAAGCTGCAGTTAATGGAACACTGGCAATTTTAACCATAATTTTTAAGTTTCTGTTGCAATATTAGAATATATCTATAACTTTTGGAAAGTAAGACCCAATTTTAAACAATATATTCCCCTTAAAATCAATACTAGAAACATCACTATCATGCTACGAAGTTTGGCTGTTAATTCATGAATGTATGACAGTGCAAATTTTAATGTTCTATTAAAGACACATTGTTTTAAAATCTTATCTCTATAAGTCTACTTTTAAGGATAAGAATTACATAAAATTTTATCTCAATTTAGAAGTATCTTTAGGGGACTAGTTTTCTGGGCTGGTTTATGCCATGTGCTTTTGTTTGAAAATGACTCTAGCCCTGAGTTACTACTTAAGCTAACTTTGTAACCAGTGTTATACCTTTTTAATCATAACCAAATAACTTATAAGCCAATTCTCTATGACCAAGATATATAGATCATATTTATACCTTTAAGATCAGTCAAGAACTAAATGAAGTGGCTATATGAATCTTTTAAATTTAGATCAATCAAAGAATTTTACTTTTTATAGCTATACTTATAAGATAAAAACACACTTTGTCATTTGCTAAACACAATAATCACAGAATTGTAGAGAATTTTTTAGGAAAAAAAAAAACCAACTATCAGCTTATTTGCCTTAGAACTAAGAGGTTGCAGATTCTTTTTCTTTAAAAACAGTTTTTCAGCAGGACCTCTCCTGCTGTGCTTGATTTTTGGCTAAAGGGAGGGGCCTCTGAGCCTCAGTTGTGCAAACTGAGAGTGATTTAGCAGGTAAAGTTTTAACCATTTTTTTTTTAACATGAAACATAAAGCAGTCAGTCATTCAGACAACGAAACAATCATTTAGACAACGAAACAAGACATACATGAATTGACACGTGATTGGTGCACCAAACATAGACAATAGAAAGAGGGTAGAGAGCTTCTCCTGTAGGGGCCAGAGAGAATAAAACAGGGCGTCCCCTGATTTCTCTCTGTCCCTGGGAGAGTTCTAAAATCCATTTCTCTATCTCTTTCTTTTTTCTCCTGTTTGTAGGAGGCAACTTGTCAAACCAAGATTAAAGTCCAAAAATTTTTAACAATTTCTGGCAAGCATCCAAAACTTCTAATTTATTTAATCTGAGGGCAAATTTCAAATGATGGCCTGGGTTTCTTCTTCACCAGTGGACCTGCCATATACAACCCAACCATTTTAGCTACTGGTCTCGATCTCTTTTGTCTACTCCCATTTGTGTCTCCTGGCTGCTAAATCTGGTTCTTATCTCTCACCTTTACCCTCCCCTTGCCCTGCCCCTCACATGATTCAGAGTTCTATCCACTCTGAACTCACCCAAATGTCCCTGTCTCTGGCTATACTCTCCCCCTTATCTACAATAAACATTCTTCTTTACTATACCTAGGAGCAGTTATGTTCCTTTACTCTCTCTCTCTCTCTCTCTCTCTCTCTCTCTCTCTCTCTCTTTCTTTCTTTCTTTCTTTTTTCCATTAAGATTTCAACCCAAGAGAAACTGTCTACCCAAGAGAAACCCAAGAGAAACTTGTCTTGGAGGTATCCAAGACAAGTACAATTGATTTCTGTGAGGAAAGAATTAGTATGGTTAATTATGAAAATGTAAAATGAAAATTTAATTTCCTGTCTTCATCATTTTTAAGTTTGGATTTGAGTAGTGTATGAGGCAAGCAAATATTTGGACAGATATGGAATTTATTAAACTAACAAGCACATTGAATGGCTATTATTTTTCTCAAAGCAAACAGAGGACTTTGCTTCTGTACTCACCATTAACAAAGCCTTTGGGGAACAAGGTATAGAACAAGGTTTCAGAAATACATTTTATAGGTTTGAGTGGGATAAAAAAGATTTAAAATGATTTTCCTTATTTATATTTAGTAAAAAAAGCATAACATATTTTGCAGCTCCACAATTCAACTAATAATATGATAAAATTCCATAGATCTGCATTTTTTTGTGATTATATTTGTAAGTTAATAGGTAACAATCTATGCCAGAAATTAAGCCAAAAATGGCAACAATTGAGACAGAAGTGAAGAAACTCCAAGAAGAAAAGCACACTGTCTAAAAAACAATTATAATTCATTCATGGAAGCAAGAGATTTTAATTTTAAGGTAAGTATCAAAACATATGGTCTTTATAGCAGCTGAATTTGCACAACTGTCTTTCATCTAGTAGTAAAATGTTCAATATTCTGTAATTAATTAATATTTTGAATTAAGCATATCTTTAGATGAGCAGTTGTTTTAAATGAAACCTACTTTTTATACTACTTACATGCATAAAAGCCTTGGAAACTAAAGAAAAATAAAAGTTTTCAATGTTATTTTGCTATGTGTCATTAACTTTAGGATTTATTAATCATGATGTCTATCAAACTGTCACTCTAATATACCCCTTGCCCCCAAACACACACACACACACACACACACACACACACACACAAATCTTTTCTGTCATTGTCAGGCCTCACTGAAAAGACAATTTATAATCTTGAACAAAATTACATCACTCATTTATCTCTATGTTTTTAAAGGGGTCTTCCACTAACAAAGATATGGAAGTGGTAAGCTTATTCAGCAAACTCCGAGCATATCTAATAAAATTAAATCAAGTTTATTAATGCCTTATAAATATGAGTATTTTATGTTTAAAATTGTATTGATATATCATGTAAATTCATTTTGATTGCATTTAAGCTAAGAAATATTGAACAAAGTCAGGATAGGCATGCATCCATAAGAACAGACTCAGTAAGGTGCAAAGAAGTGTTCAGACAGTAGCTGGAGAGTTTAGCTTTGCAGTCAGGGAAGCAGCAGACAGGGAAGCATTGCCTCAAGAACAAAAGGTCTATTAGATTGGGTTGAAGATTATTAGTGAGATATCAAAATTTTTCAATTATTTATAACTCTGTTTGGGTTTAATATTCTTTGTTATTGTTAATAGAAAATAGCAGTTTTTCAGATACTCATTTTCTCTCAGAAATATCAATACTATTCCCCAAGGGAATTGGTGACCTGGGCTAAGTTAGCAAAATCATTTGCCATCAAGCTTGATAACCTAAGTATGGTCCACAAATCAATACTGTGAAAGAAGGGAAGTGAATCCATCAAATTGTCCTCTGATGAATGCCACCAACATAATGAGGTGAAAGTAAATAAATAATAGATATTGGAAATTTAATCTTTCTTTCTTTCTTTCTTTCTTTCTTTCTTTCTTTCTTTCTTTCTTTCTTTCTTTCTTGTTTCTATCTTTCTTTTAGTATTTGTGTCTCTTTGTATGTTTGTGCATCTGTCTGTATTTGTGTGTGAGATTGTGCATGTGTATATAGGGGTGTGTGGGAACATGTGTACCATGGAGCGCAAGTGTAGCTCAGAGGACAACGTACCTTGTTTTAAGACAGGGCTTCTCTTGCTTCTGTTGGCTTGGTTTGATTCAGGGGAGCTTAGTCTAGAGTTTCTAGGTGATTCTTTGAATTCTACCTCCCATTTAAGCACAGGAGGGCAGGGATTATAAACATATGTCTTTGTATCTGGCTTTTCTATAGTGTCCAGAATCTAATTCAGGCAAGCCTTGGCAAGCACATTTATACACAGAAAAATCTCTCCAGCCTAGAAATCAAATACTCTTCATGTATGTGATTCATATTAGTTGAATAGGCTTAGATTCTCATTGAAATATAGAAGTTGGTTTCATTTCAAGTGAATATTTCAGTGATTTGAACTGAATGAATGTGCTTCTGCAGTTGATGGTGTTGTGGAAGCACTGGTCCATCATTTGAAATTGCTTCAAGGAAGATTCACGAGAAAGGCTCTTTAATTTGGAATTGTTTTCACTTGAGGAAACTCAAGTGTTCAAAGTAGTGTAGCAAATCTTAGAGTAACTGTCTAAAACTAAATCACAACACTCAACATTAAGTTATTAGAAATGCAGAAAAAACTATTATTGGAGCACTAAGATCAAAAAAGAATATTGAGAAAGTATTGTTACTGAACTGGATGTAAATGGAGTTTGATTTAAGAAAGACACTGAAGAGCTGGGCGTGGTGGCGCACGCCTTTAATCCCAGCACTCGGGAGGCAGAGGCAGGCGGATTTCTGAGTTCGAGGCCAGCCTGGTCTACAAAGTGAGTGCCAGGACAGCCAGGGCTACACAGAGAAACCCTGTCTCGAAAAACCAAAAAAAAAAAAAAAAAAGAAAGAAAGACACTGAAGTCCAGTAACTGCAGAGGTGACAGCTTTCTCCGACTTGTCTTAATTTCTTGGCTCTGCTGTGTCTCCTGTAAGCTCAGGCCTGAACATACTCAACATATTCCTTAAATTATATTTTTCATTTTATAAACTCAAGAAGAACTTGATCCTTTTGGAAAGTAATTTATTTTTGAATGTTTGATTTCTGACAGTTGCTGTTATTTTCAACTAACTTCTTTTATTATATAAGACCTGATTAAGCAGAAATCGCTGTCAGTATTTTTCTTTCTATGAGTCAGATTAGGCAAGATCTTCACTTATCAGCTTAAAAACATAAAAAGACACAAGGATAATATTTTTTATGGGACAAATTTGCATGTAAGTGACATTTAAGTTCTCATTGGAAAAGTAATTACAAACTGGCCTATATAGAGATCATCACAGAGAATTTAAAACAGAAACCAGTGGCCTTACCACTTTCCAGGACAGCATTGCTAGTGTCTGTCCTTTATATGGGATCATTGTGCATGCTTTTCCAACCGTTGCTAGGCAATTCTGAAACACTGTGGGGCCAGGAGTCTCTGCTTCTCAACTTGTCTGTACAATTGTTAATGCATTTCTCAAGCTATAGTATACTTTCACTTTTATTGCCTCCTGGAACTGAAATGGGCCAGCCTTGTTATGTTGGTTTGTGGGAACAAAAAGGTGCAAGAGTTTCACCTATGCTCTGGGCAGGCGGACTCGGGAGGGCTGCTGGACGCTTTCCACTTGGCCCCGGGTGCACATCTAAGCCACTGACCCCACTTGACAGGGTGTGGGGGGGAGGGAAGCAGGGGCAGCCACCGACCGGGGAGGGGGGGACACCCTGTCACCCTGGGATTATGGGAGAGAGGGCTGAGGGAGATAGGTACCCACACAGGCGAGAGTCTGCACAGCAGGCCTTAATGAGCAGAGACTGTCTATCATTTTAGAGCTTTATTATAGAAAGGCAGGGGGAAAGAGAGAAGGTGAAAGAGAGAGAAATGCTGGGCATGGCCAAGAGGAAAGAAGGGGAAAGGAGAGAGAGAAAAAAAAGGCTAGAGAATAATAGGGAGAGAGTGAGAGAGGAAGAGAGAGGAAAGAGGAGAGGAGAAGACAAAGAGAGGAGTGAGGAGGGGCCAAATAGCCCCTTTTATAGTGGGCTGCTTTATCTTACTGTTGCTAGGTAACTGGGGAGGAGTTTAGCCTGAAGATCAGAAGCTTGAGACATTGCCTATGTGACTACTCACCAAGCTTCTCTTGTGGGGGCTGAGAGAGCAGTAACTTCGACAGGAGTGAGGGTCCAGGAGACATGAGAGAACTCCTTCTGTCCCATGTAGGTGAATTATAACCACCGGGTCCCGGGGTTCAACTCAGCTCTACTGGAGATCAGACTGTCTTTGCATAGCCCAATGCTCTACATCTCCCCCGTCTGTTTTTATAAGAAAAAGGGGATTGTCACTGATGTGACTGTGTCATTTGTGGTGAAAATGTAGGGTGGGTGGAAGTATCAGAACAAAACATATAGCCTAGAGAAATAGCAGAACAAAGCCAGAGTAGTAAGGAGAGTTAAGGGCAAGAGTTGAGAAAGCAAGAGATTGTACAATCAATTTTTCCATGTGTAGCACAATTTGAGGATAATAACATGTGTTTTGAACAGCAATTGATTAATATAGATAGACATTATGTTTTCCTCACTATCATGTAACTTTCTCCAAAGTTAAGCAGCCATTTGGCCTTGGCAAGAGAGTTCATCTGTAGCTGGAAGGTCCCATGTCTGTCTTCTCATGGTTCAACACGTGTCTTGGGAGTCTTCAGTCAGATGAGGTTCTTGGAGGAAGGCATTTGTGTTGTCTGTAGGTCTTAGGAGATGGCACTGTCTCAGGTGGATCTGTGGCAGCAGGCACTTTGTGGAGATAGACCTGTAGAGAAGTTGTAACAGTCCTCACCAGCTGAGTATGTCCTGGTGGATAGCAAAAGTTATGACGGCAATGGTTTGCTTAGGAGCACATCATGGTATGTTTTGATGGGTGAGGAAGAAAATGTTATGTTAATTGTGTATCTGGGGTAAGAAGTAACTTTCTGTAAAGGAAACTGGTTATTAATTAAGGATTAGATGATTTTTGAACCTTAAAGGAAATCTTGAACAAGTTGAGACATTTTTTGGACATATATCATGAATACTAGAGAGAAAATAAACACTTAAATAAAGAAGCAAGAAAATTTTGGGTTGAAAAGCACGATTTAGGTGTTCCTGTAGGGGGAGCACAGCTTCAGGTGCAGTTTTTGCAGGCTTAGCTGGATTGCGGGGGGGGGGGGGGGGGTTGCACATTGTACCCTGCAGTTGCCTTGTCTTCTTCCCCCTTTGTTTTTTCTAGGAAAGCAGAAGGTGAAAGTTTAGCATAGAAGGTTGAGTGAAAGGGTTTTTTGCCAATATGAGAGCAAGAATTTTGTCCTCAAGCTGCAAAAAGACTTCAAGGAACCCCATGTTAGCAGCTCAGAGCAAGTACTGCTTAGCAGGCACTGCTGGGCTGGGTTGTCATTTGCATATACACACAGATCAAAGCTGAGAGCAAGTCGGGAGGGGCAACAGAGATTGCAGAAACCTGAAATTTTCTTTCACAGCAGAAACCTGTGAGAGTTAGCAACTGAGGGAGCAGCGAGGAAGCTGGCCAGGAACACTGGGGGGGGGGAGAGAGAGAGAGAGAGAGAGACAGACAGACAGACAGACAGACAGACAGAGAGAGAGACAGACAGAGAGAGAGAGAGAGAGAGAGAGAGAGAGAGAGAGAGAGAGAGAGAGAGAGAGAGAGCACTGTGTTCTTCAGCTGGTTCTGTCTTGTATGGATGGCAAAACTATCTTCTGCTACCATCTGTGGGAACTAAAAGGGCCTGGGGGAATGAGGGGCGAGGGAGGATAGCCCATGTCTCGGCAGAGTTGGTTAGATTTTTTAGTTGGCCATTGGTTAGATTTTTATGCCTCCCATGTTTGGTATATGAAATCATGTTTTTCCAGGAGAAATAGGAGTTCTTATTACCTCATAACTGCCAGGTTGTAAGCACTTGAAGAGAGGAGCCTTTTCTATCACTATGTAATCTTGCACTTATAATCCTTACACTAAAGTGTTTCATCTGTAAACGATTTTTTGTATTGGCATTTTAAAGCAGTGTTCATGTATCTAATTGAACCTTCTACTTGCATATTTTTTATATATCTAAACCGTAATCAGAATAAAACAGGAGCAGATACTATGGAGAAAGTTTAGATTCAAATATTTTTTCTATATGAAACAAAGTATTAGTTTTTCTGTTGCAGGAAATATTAAAGACAACTGGCAAGTTCCCACACTACACTCTCAACCCAGGTGGTCTTGCCCTTGGAGACTCTCTGACTCATAGCTCCAAAATCTCTCCGCCCAGCTTGCTAAATTCCCACTGGCAGGTCATTACCGTACAAGCCCCATGCTCCAAAACACCCATGGCCTTTGTGGTGCACATCTGGCAACCCCCACTTTGCTGCTGTACCTTTCTCTCTTGAACCCAGTCAAATTGCTGCATGAAGAAAAACACCACACAAAGTTAGCTCAGGAATAGTGGTAACTCATTCACTGGGCACAGCAACTATAATTCTATTCTTTTTGCTTGTTTGTTTTTTGTTTTCTGAGACAGTTTCTCTGTGTAACCCTGGCTGTCCTGGAACTCACTCTGTAGAACAGCCTGGCCTTAAACTCAGAAATCCACCTGCCTCTGCCTCCCAAGTGCTGGGATTAAAGGCGTGTACCACCACTGCCCGATTTAGAATCCTAATCTTGTAAGCCATCATAACCCTAAATCCTCCCATGGCCAATCCGGATTTATCATTACAAGATGGGAGACACTAGTAGCTACATCTTGCCCTCTCAATCTCCCCATTCAAAAGCCCCAAATTCTCTCCTGCCTCCTCTCTTCCTCTGTCCAACCAGAAGTCTTGTCTACTTGCCCAGTGATTGACTCCTTTATTATTCAGGGGAAGGTTCACAAGAAGTCACTTGAATCTATGACTCATTTCTCTTTCCAGACAAGCCCTCCTGGGAAAGAGGGACTAACATCAAAAATACAGGCATTACCAGGGCCATTCACAACATTTTTCTCTAAAATATCTGAACATTTAAAATATATCAAGTTTCTCAATGTGCTGCATGTGTAGAACTCAAATAGAACAGAATGTGGAGATGTTTATTCATAGTTTAGCTACTAAGCTAACCTGAATACATGCTATTTTTTTTGCATATAAACTCTTGGTGTGTTTCATTAGCTAGGCATTATAATTAAGATAGAAAGTCCAAGGAGCAGGTTCTATAATACTCAGTTCCTGCTAAAGGCCCACTATTTGACTCATAGATAACACTTCATGGCATATGGTGTCTTCCATGAAGGGAAACCAGGCATCTTTTGGAACCATTTCATAAAGATGTTGCTGCCACATAGGCCACACTTTCCAACAGCACAGCAGGAGTCAATAAATTTAAGCCTATGTAGTACAGAAGTATCTACCTGCTCAGAGCATAGGGACAATTATGGATGCTTTCATAGGAAATTATTATCTTTATTGGGAGTCACACTAGTATAACCTCACTCTATCTGGACAAGTTGCTGTGAAGAAGCAATGTAAATTTACCCATAAATCAGAGTTAAATTTGGGACAATTGATGCCAGATCAATTTACGAGCAAGAGGAAGCACGAGCTTCATTAGCAAACAGAACTTAATTTAGATTTATGTTGCAGCAGTTAATCTGTGAACTTCGATGTCACGATTTGAAAGAACCTGAAATGGGAATATTTAAACTAGAAATTGTTATCAGCTATTTTAGTGGGTGACTTTTTGATTATGCCTTTATATAATTTATTATGGCTGCAAAGCTAAGTAAAGAAATATATTTTATTGCATATCAGAAACCTGAAACAACTGATATGAGTAAAATTTGATTCCACAGAGAAAACAAATCCCAAGTAATACTGAGATTTAAAATGCAAATGCAATGAGAGTTTTTTTTGAAAATTTCAATTTTCTTAAAAAGTTTTAGAGTAGAAAAACATGACCTTAAGAAGGTGTATGCAGGCCGGACATGGTGACTCATGCCTTTAATCCCAGCACTTGGGAGGCAGAGGCAGGCAGATTTCTGAGTTCGAG
This sequence comes from Mus caroli, assembly GCF_978045245.1. Classification (NCBI taxonomy): domain Eukaryota; kingdom Metazoa; phylum Chordata; class Mammalia; order Rodentia; family Muridae; genus Mus; species Mus caroli. Next base: position 138,759,169 of record NW_028227258.1, on the reverse strand, counting down.
GCTAGCCTGGTCTACAGAGTGAGTTCTAGGACAGCCAGGGCTACACTGAGAAACCCTGCCTCGAAAACCCAAAAACCAAAAACCAAAGAAGAAGCAGAAGAAGCAGAAGAAGCAGAAGCAGAAGCAGAAGCAGAAGCAGAAGCAGAAGCAGAAGCAGAAGCAGAAGCAGAAGAAGAAGAAGAAGAAGAAGAAGAAGAAGAAGAAGAAGAAGGTATATGCTAGAGAAATATTACCTATAAGTGAACTTCTACCATACTTCTTATTAGATAAAATTAGCAATAATCAAAACAATTTTTCATACATCATCTTGAATTTCCAAGTGAAGTATCAGAAGTTTTAAAAGTATGGGATATATATATATATATATATATATATATATATATGTATATATATATATATATATGCATATGCATATATAGTCAATATAATCTTTTCAGTCCATATAATATTATTTGATATGGAAGGGGTATGTTCATGAGTTTGGGATGAGGGAAGGTAAAGTAGAAATTTTGAATATTTTTGTATATAAAAAATAATTTCAAAAAATAATTTTAAAATATATGGGTTATATCTTCATTTAGAATGTATTTTAAATGATTAATTTACTGTGCTAATTTTATCCTTAAAAATTATTTTTTAATGAAAAGTCACCCACAATATAATTGTGATTTATGGTTTTTCTATTCATAAATATGAAAGCATGGATTATTTATTCTACATCACATTAGATATGGATCATTTTAAAATGTCTATGGGGGTTTATTGAAACCATTGCTTAAAAAGTAGACAAGGTTGTATGGGTCAGTGAAAACACAGAGCCAATAGAAGTTTGCAACTCAGAATATCTCAATTAATATTTATACTCTACCATTTCCATTTTCTTTTGAGCATGCAGATCAACATATTCTTTCCTCTACAATAAAAAATGAGAAAATATGAAGCCAGCTATCTAGGCACATAAGTCATATATATATATATATATATATATATATATATATATATATATATATTATCTAGTACCAAGTTAAACATGTATTCTTATGTTATGGCTTGAGAAACAAAATTTTCTAAATTACTTTTTCATGATCAAGTTACTCTTCTGTCACTTGCTGGGAAGATTATAAAAATTATGTGGAAAACTACTGTTCTAGCCTCTTCTTAAAATATATCTATTATTTACTATCACTTAAAAAGACTTACTCTATAACAGGACAGCAATGCTCCTACTGGACACTAGAGTCAATAAATAAAAATCCCTGTGCCAAAAAATGGGCTACTTCTGGTGACGTTCCCCAGAAGATCCCATAAATTACCAAACATACAAGCTTTAATAATTTTTACCTTTTTCATTTTTCTCTCAATTGATATTACATCTCAACTGCAGTTTCCCTCCCCTAGTATCTCCCTATCACCTCTCTCCCAGAGTACTAACCCCTCAAAAATGTGGAAACTTCCTAGATATATTAACTAAGTATGGCCTTAGGAGCTGCAATAAATTCTGGCCCATACTCTCAAATCAAGACTGGACAAAGCAACCCAATAAAAAGTAAAGGGTCCCAAAGGCAGCCAAAGGATTGAGAAACAGTCTTTGCAACTAGTGTTAGAAATCCCACAAGAACATCAAGTTACACATTCACAAAGACCATATATGCAGAAGACCTAGCTCAAACATATTGCCTAATCTCTGTGAGCCCAGTTGAGTCTCAGGCAATTGACCATGTGGGTCATGTGCTTGTGCAGTCTTTGACCCATCTGAGTTCTCCAATCAATCTTTCATCTTAATTCTCTGTACGACTCCCTAGCTCGACATAATAATTGGTTGTTGAACTTTGTATCTGCTACCATCGTAGATGGATGAAGTCTTTCTGGTCACTCAGATTGTGAGTATGCTAGGCTTTGATCTCAGGACATCTTGTAGGTGTAGCAAACTATAAATCAGACTTTTTATAGCTGGGTTGGTGTCCCAATCCCTCTGTTTGAGGTCTTTCCTTGTTTACAGAGAATGGATCATTCAGGCTTTTTATGTACCATTACTAAGAATCTTTGCTATTGTCAGCTTCATAGTTACCAAGGCCTTTCCATTGCACTAGATTTCTACCAAATCCCCCAAAATGGCTGTTAATTCCAGTTATTTCTTCTAGTATTCTCTCCCTCTATCCTCCCCAACCTGAGACCCGCCGTTTCCATCCTCACCCACCCCGAAGCTGCCTAAAAAAAAAAAAAAATGTATTTCTCTTTTTCAGGGAAAACCTTGCATCCCCCTGAAGACTTCCTTGTTATTTATCCTCTCTAAGACTGTGGATTATAGCATGATTATCCTTTATCTAACAGCTAATACCCACTTATAAGTGAGTACATATTAATGTTTATTTTTGTGGGACTGGGTTACATCACTAAGGATGGTTATTTTATAGTTACATCCATTTGCAAGAAAATTTCATGATGCCAGTTAACTGCTGAGGAAAATTCCATTATGTAAATGTAACACTTAAAAAAAACATAATACACTCATCTGTTGAGGGATATGTAGGTTGTTTCCAGTTTCTTGCTATTATGAGTAAAACTACTATGAACATTGTTGAGCAAGTGTTCTTATAGAAGAACAGAGCACCCTTTGCCCAAGAATGTTAAAGCTGGGTATTGAGGTAGACCAATTTCCGGTTTTCTGCGAATACACCATATTGATTTAAAATTGGCTATTCAAGTTTGTACTCTGACCAGCAATATAAGAATGTTCCCCTCACTCCACATCCTTGCAGGATGATGTGTCAATTGTGGTTTTGATCTTAACCATATTGACAGGTGTACCATAGAATTGCAATGCAGTTTTCATTTGCATTTCCCTGATGGCTGAAGATATTGAACATTTCATTAAGTGTTTCTAGGTGATCTTGTATCCTGGGTCCCAAAGAGACCAGTATGCACAGAAGAGTGCACAAGCAGCAGAAGCTATGTAGCTTCTGAGACAGGGTTTCTTTTGGGCACTTATCTTCAGCCAGGAGGCAGAGCTGAGCTCCAGACCTCTGCGCACCTGCCTGCAGAGAGTACTCTGACCACTGAGACTAAGGAGAGAGTTAGACTCAAGGAGTACTGAGAGGGACTAACAGAATTACAGAAGGAACAAGCTTCATCAATAGGCAGCCATAACAACTAACACCAGAGATTACCAGATGGTGAAAGGCAAATGTAACAATCTTACAAACAGAAACCAAGATGACTCAGCATCATCAGAACCCAGCACTCTCACCACAGTGAGTCCTGGATACCCCAACACACCTAAAAGCAATATTCAGATTTAAAATCATATTTCATGATCCTGGAAGAGGATTTTTAAGAAGGACATTAATAAGTCACATAAAGAAATACAAGAGAACACTGCTAAACAGGTAGAAGGCCTTAAAGAGGAAGCATAAAAATCCCTTAAAGAATTGCAGGAAAACACTGCTAAATAGGTAGAAGCCCTAAAAGAAGAAACACAAAACCCTTAAAGAATTACAGGAAAACACAACCAAACAGGTGATGGAATTGAACAAGACCATCCAAGATCTAAAAATGGAAGTAGAAACAATAAAGAAAATTGAAAAGGAGACAACTCTGGAGATAGAAATCCTAGGAAAGAAATCAGGAACCATAAATATGAGCATCAGCAACAGAATACAAGAGATGGAAAAGAGAATCTCAGATGCAGAAGATTCTATAGAGAACATGGACACAACAATCAAAGAAAATGCAAAATGCAAAATATCCTAACTCAAAACATCCAGGAAATCCAGGACACAATGAGAAGACCAATCCTACGGATAATAGGAATAGATGAGAATGAAGATTTTAAACTTAAAGGGCCAGCAAATATATTCAACAGAATTATAGAAGAAAACTGCCCTAACCTAAAGAAAGAGATGGCCATGAACATACAAGAAGCCTACAGAACTCCAAATAGACTGGATCAGAAAATAAATTCCCCTTGACATATAATAATCAGAACAACAAATGCACTATAAAAAGACAGAATATTAAAAGCAGTAAGGGAAAAAGGTCAAGTAACACATAAAGGCAGACCTATTAGAATTACACCAGAATTCTCACCAGAGACTATGAAAGCCAGAAGATCCTGGAAAGATGTTTTACAGACCATAAGAGAACACAAATGCCAGCCCAGGCTACTATATCCAGCAAAACTCTCAATTACCATAGATGGAGAAACCAAAGTATTCCATGATAAAGCCAAATTCATACAGTATCTTTCCACAAATCCAACCCTTGAAAGGATAATAAAGGGAAAACACCAATACAAGGATGGAAATTATGCCCTAGAAAAAAACAAGAAAGTAATCCCTTAAAAAACTTAAAAGAAGAAAGCAACAAGAACAGAATGCCAACACTAACAACAAAAATAACAGGAAGCAAAAATTACTTTTTCTTAATATTTCTTAATATCGATGGACTCAATTCCCCAATAAAAAGACAGAATAACAGACTGGCTACACAAACAGGACCCAACATTGTTTGGTGTTCACAGAAAACCCACTCAGGGACAAAAACAGACACTACTTCAGAGTGAAATGTGTGAAACTATTTTTCAAGCAAATGGTCCAAAGAAACAAGCCATTCTAATATCAAATAAAATCGACTTCCAACCCAACATTAACAAAAAAGACAACTCATCAAAAGTAAAATCTTCCAAGATGAACTCTCAATTATGAATATCTATGCTCCAAATGCAAGGGCAGCCACATTCGCTAAAGAAACTTTAGTAAAGCTCATAGAGTATATACATTGCATCTCACACAATAATAGTGGGAGACTTTAACATCCCACTCTCAACAATGGACAGATCGTGGAAACAAACTAAACAGAGACACATGGAAACTAACAGAAGTTATGAAACAAATGGATTTAATAGATATCTACAGAACATTTTATCCTAAAACAAAAGGATATAACTTCTTCTCAGGACCACCTGGTACCGCCTCCAAAGTTGACCATATAATTGGTCACAAAACAGGACTGAACAGATACAAAAATATTGACATTATCCCATGCATCCTATCAGATCACCAGGGACTACGGCTGATCTTCAATAACAACATAAGTAATAGAAAGCCAACATGCACATGGAAGCTGAAGCACAATCTACTCAATGATAAGTTGGTCAAGGAAGAAATAAAGAAATAACTTAAAGACTTTTTACAGTTTAATGAAAATGAAGACACTAAATACCCAAAATTATGGGACACAATGAAACAGTACTAAGAGGAAAACTCATAGCTCTGAGTGCCTCCAAAAAGAAACTAGAGAGAGCACACATTAGCAGCTTGACAGCAAACCTAAAAGCTCTAAAACAAAAGGAAGCAAATACACCAAACAGGAGTGGACAGCAGGAAATAATCAAACTCAGGGCTGAAGTCAACCAAGTGGATATAAAAAGAACTATTCAGAGAATCAACCAAACCAGGAGCTGGTTCTTAGAGAAAATCTATAAGATAGATAAACCCTTAGCCAGACTAACTAGAGGGCACATGGACAGTAACCTAAATAATAAAATCAGAAATGAAAAGGGAGACATAACAACAGAACACAAGGAAATCCAAATCACCATCAGATCCTACTACAAAAGGCTATACTGAACAAAACTGGAAAAACTGCATGAAATGTACAAATTCCTAGAAAAATACAAAGTACCAAAATTAAATCAGGATAAGATTAACGATATAAACAGTTCCACCTCCCCTAAAGAAAGAGAAACAGTCAGTAATTGTCTCAAAACCAAAAAAAAAAAAAAAACCCAACCCAGGACCAAATGGGTTTAGTGCAAAATTCTATCAAACACTCTAAAAAGACCTAATTCCAATTCTCCTCAAACTAATCCATAAAATTGAAACATAAGGTATTCTACCCAATTCATTCTATGAAAACACAATTACTCTGATACCTAAACTACATAAATACCCAACGCAGAAAGAGAACTTCAGACCAATTTCCCCTTAATTATCGATCCAAAAATACTCAATAAATTTCTCGATAACTGAATCCTAGAACACATCAAAACAGTCATCCATCATGATCAAGTAGGCTTCATTCTAGGGATGCAGGGATGATTTAATATATGGAAATCCATCAATGTAATCCACTATTTAAACAATCTCAAAGACAAAAACCACATGATCCTCTCTTTAGATGCTGAGAAAGCATTTGACAAAATCTAACATCTACTCAGGATAAAAGTCTTGGAAAGATCAGGAATTCAAGGCCCATACCTGAACATAATAAAAACAATATAGTGCAAACCAGTAGCCAACATCAAACTAAATGGAGAGAAATTTGAAGCAATTTCACAAAAATCAGGGACTAGACAAGGCTGCCCACTTTCTCCCTACCTATTCAATATAGTACTTGAAGTTCTAGACAGAGCAATTCAACAACAAAGGAGATAAAGGGGATACAAATTAGAAAGGAAGAAATCAAAATATCACTATTGCAGATGATATGATAGTATGTATAAGTGACCCTAAAAATTCCACCAGAGAACTCCTAAACCTGATAATCACCTTCAATAAGCAGCTGGATATATAATAAACTTAAACAAATCAGTGGCCTTTCTTTGCACATATGATAAATAGGCTGAGAAGGAAATTAGGGAAACAACACCCTCACAATAATCACAAATAACATAAAATACCTTTTTGTGACTCTAAGGAAGTGAAAGATCTGTATAAGAACTTCAAGTCTCTGAAGAAAGAAGTTGAAGATCTCAGAAGATGGAAAGATCTCCCATGCTCATGGATTGGCAGGATTAATATAGTCAAAATGGCTATCCTGGCAAAAGCAATCTACAGATTCAATGCAATCCCCATCAAAATTCCAACTCAATTCTTCACTGAGATAGAAAGGGCAATTTGCAAATTCATCTGGAATAACAAAAAACCTAGGAAAGCAAAAACTATTCTCAACAATAAAAGAACCTCTGTTGGAATCACCATACCTGAGCTCAAGCTGTACTACAGAGCAATTGTGATAAAAACTGTATGGCACTGGTTCAGTGACAGAAAGGTAGATCAATGGGATAGAATTGAAGACCCAGAAATGAACCCACACATGTATAGTCACTTGATTTTTCACAAGGGAGCTAAAAATATCCAGTGGAAAAAAGACAGCATTTTCAACAAATGGTGCTGGCACAACTGGCAGTTATCATTTAGAAGAATGTAAATCGATCCATTCTTATCTCTTTGTACAAAGTTCAAGTCAAAGTCTAAGATCAAGAAACTCCACATAAAACCAGTGACAGTGAAACTTATAGAGGAGAAAGTGGGGAAAAGCCTCAAAGATATGAGCACAGGGGAAAAGTTCCTTATGCAGTGACTTATGCTATAAGATTGAGAATCTACAAATGAGACCTCTTAAAACTGTATACCTTCTGTAAGGCAAAAGACACTACCAGTAAGACAAAAAGGCCTCCAACAGATTGGTAGAGGATCTTTACCAATCCTAAATCAGATAGGGGACTAATATCTAATATATATAAAGAACTCAAACTGAACTCCTATTAAAAATGGAGTACATAACTAAACAAAGAATTCTCATCTGAGGAATACTGAATGGCTAAGAAACACCTGAAAAAATGTTCAACATCTTTAATCATCAGGGAAATGCAAATCAAAACAACCCTGAGATTCCACTTCAGACCAGGCAGAATGGCTAGGATCAGAAATTCAATTGACAGTAGATGCTGGTGTGGATATGGAGACAGAGGAACACTCCTCCATTGTTGGAGGAATTGCAAGCTGGTACAACCACTCTGGAAATCAGTCTGGTGGTTCCTCAGAAAGTTGGACTACTGAAGGATCCAGCAATTCCTCTCCTGGGCATATAATACCCAGAAGATGTTCCAACTGGTAAGAAGGACACATGCTCCACTATGTACATAACAACTTTATTTATAACTGCCAGAAGCTAGAAAGAAACCAGATGTCCCTCAATTCAGGAATAGATATAGAAAATATGATACATTTACACAATCAAGTTCTACGCAGCAATTAAAAATAATGAATTTATGAAAATCTTAGGCAAATGGGTGGATCTGGAGGATATAATTGTAAATGAGGAAACCCAATTTAAAAAGAACACACATGATATGCACTCACTGATAAGTAGATATTAACCCAGAAACTTAGACTACACAAGATACAATTTGCAAAACACATGAAACTCAAGTGGAAGGAAGGCCAAATTGTGGATACTTCATTCCTTCTTAAAATGGGGAACAAATACCTGTGGGAAGCCACATGTGCCATTGCAGAGTGGCACAGGCTTCTGCTGGCCACCATGCATACATAGGCAGGAAAGATTTTTGCCAAGATGAGGTTTTGAGAATGGACCAAAATTGACCAATCAGAAGAGAGAGAAATTGACCAATCAGAAGAGAGAGAAAGTAACCAATCAGATAAGAGAGAAAGTAACCAATCAGATGTAGGAATGCAAATGAGGTAGTAAGCATCAACCAAACACAACACAATCTGGGTGTGAGACACGCCTCTCCTAGGCCTATATAAAGCAGCACCAGGGCTGGGCTGAGGGTCTTTTCGCCTCTGCAATCAAGCTCTCCCAATGCAGAAGGATCCTGTTGCAGCGTCGTTCTTGCTGGTCGAGTCGGACGCGAGCAAGAAGTGGTGCCGAGAACCCAGGACGAAACATCTTCAGGCACGAGCGAAGACCCCCTGCTACAGGGAGGATTCTGAACTGCATCGCGGGGAAGGAGCAGTTAATAAAGGTTCCCGTAAAACAGGCTGCTGAGAAGGATCTGGCGTGGATTCAGAACTCTTCAGCTGGGGAGCGGTGTTAATAAAGTGTTCCTGCAAAACAGACTGCTGAGAAGGATTCAACTGCGTGGATTCAGAACTCTTCAGCTGAGGAACGGTGGTACCAGTAAGTATAAAGAAATTAAGGTAAGTCTCTGAGAGGTATGCTTTCTTACGCAGTAGGTGTAGGAGTACCAGGAAGGCATATCAGAAACAGAGAGAAAGGAAAAAGAAGACACGCGTAGAAAAATAAGTAACTTAAAAAAAAAAAAAAAAAGAGAGAGAAAAAAAGAGAGAAAAAAGAAAGGAAGCTAAAAATAAAGATACAAAGGATAATATAAAATATAAAGATACAAAGGATAATATAAAGATACAAAGGATAATATAAAGGATAATATAAAAAATGAAGAACAAAAAATTAAGTCAATTTACCCTCCTCTCGAGGACTTTGACTAAAGAGGCAGCCTTCATCAAAGGCTTAACGATAGCTCTCAGGGAAAGAGGAGTAACTATTAGAAGTAGCCACGGTGCAGAATTCCCAGAAGAAAGAGAAAAAATGAAAATAAGCCATTTCAGAGCCCTCCTAGGGACAGAAGGAAAACGGGAGACGTCCTGCTTCCTCTCTGACTCCTATGGAGATATTCTTAGCTCTGGTTAGGATATCTGTGTCCCTTTGAGCTGTCTATTGTCTGGTTTTGGTGCACCAAATTGTCTATATGTTTGTCAATTCATGTTTGGATGATTGAATGATTGTTGTTCTGTGTTTCATGTTGAAAAATATAAAAAGCAGTCTCAGTCTGCACAGCAAAAATTGACAAGTTAGCTGCACGGTGGCTGGGAGTCAAGTACAGCTGAAAAAGCCCTGTTGAGGGCCGATTGCAAATGGAGCTTTTAAAGGGGCAGGCAGCCTTTTACTTGTAACAGAAAGTTAGCTTAAAATTGGAAACTCAAGGTTGGAGTCATTCTAAACAACATGAACGAACCCAAGAAAACAGGTCATATGCAAAAGCAGTGTACAAAGGGTAGAAAGAATAGGTTTGAAAAGAAAGTACATATCTTTACAAATAAAAGGAAAAACCTTTCAAGGTATAATGGATACAGGAGCAGATAAAAGCATTATATCCAGTAATTGGTGGCCTGCTTCTTGGCCTGTTAATCAATCATCACATAGCTTACAAGGATTAGGATATGAGGCTACCCCAACTATAAGTGCAAAATCCTTACAATGGAAAGATAAAGAAGGAAGGACAGGGCTTTTTCAACCTTATGTACTCCCTTTACCTGTAAACTTATGGGGAAGAGATGTGTTGTCAGCCATGAACTTTATACTGACTAATGATTATTCTCAGAAAAGCAAGGAAATGATGAAAGGAATGGGATATATACCTGGACTAGGTCTAGGAAAAAACTTACAAGGTAGAATTTCACCAGTTAAAGCCACAGTAAAAGCAGATAAGAAAGGGCTGGGTTTTTTCTAGGGGCTGCTGAGGAGCCTTTGCCCATTCTGTGGCATACGGAGAACGCGTTGTGGGTGCCTCTGAGAAGTTAAAAGCAGCTTTATCCTCTGAGAAGTTAAAAGCAGCTAAAGAATTAGTACAAGAACAATTAGACTTGGGACATGTAGAACCCACACAATCACCCTGGAACACTCCTATTTTTGTTGTAAAGAAAAAGTCAGGTAAATGGAGATTGTTACATGACCTGAGAGCCATTAATGCACAAATGCAAGTTATGGGTCCTGTACAAAGAGGACTCCCCCTACTTTCAGCCTTACCAAAGGATTGGAAAATTATAGTAGTAGATATTAAGGATTGTTTCTTTTCCATTCCATTAAACAAGAAAGATAAACCTAGATTTGCATTTACCCTACCTTCTGTTAATCATATGGAGCCTGATAAAAGGTATCAATGGCGAGTGTTACCCCAAGGAATGGCAAATAGCCCTACCATATGTCAATTATATGTAGGAAAAGCTTTACAACCAGTTAGAGATGGTTTCCCCTCCTTAAAAATTTGTCATTATATGGATGACATTGTGATTTGTGGACCTGAAGAAGAAAGTATACAGTGAGCATATGGCTTTCTTAATGAAACTTTAAAAAATAATGGCTTGATTATTGCACCAGAAAAGGTACAGCAGTCTAATGTTAGTCAATTTTTAGGACCCACTATTACTTTACGGTGTGTTACCCCACAAAAGATTAGTATAAGAAAAGATCATCTAAAGACATTAAATGATTTTCAAAAATTATTAGGAGATATAAATTAGATTCGACCTTATTTAAGGATCCCTACTTCGGAATTAAAACCTCTATTTCAAATTTTAGAAGGTGAATCACATATTACCTCATTGAGACAATTAACACCCGAGGCTTCTGATGTTCTTAGGAAGGTAGAAGAAGCAATCCAAACAGCACAGCTAAATCGTATAAATGAGCAAAAACCTTTTTGCCTATGCATATTACGAACCATAAATTTGCCAACTGCTGTATTATGGCAAGATGGTCCTCTAGTATGGATACATCCACATATATCCCCTAATAAGACTATAGAGCATTATCCCACCATGGTGGCAAATATGGCCCATAAAGGCATAAAAAGTTCAATTACTCACTTTGGAAAAATGCCAGATAGCATAATTGTCCCCTATACTGCTGCACAAATGCAAACATTGTGTGCGACTATAGATGAATGGGCTATTCTTAGATGCAGTTATTCTGGTTTAATTGATAATCATTATTCTAAACATCCTTTATTACATTTTCTATTATTACATCCAGTGATATTTCCAAAGGTAACGGCTAACACTCCTATAAAGGGAGCCATTGATATTTATACAGATGGATCCAAAACAGGAATTGGAAGTTATGTGATTAATGAAAAGGCTGTGAGGTTGCAATTTACACCAGGAGCCCCTCAATTGGTAGAATGTTTGGTGGTTTTAGAAGTCTTTAAAAGATTTCTTATGCCCATAAATATTATCTCTGATTCTGTTTATGTGGTTAATGCTGTACTAATGTTAGAGACTGTTGGAAATTTTAAGCAGTCTAGTCCAGTAACTGAAACTTTGATGAAAACACAAAATTGTATTTTGATGCGTGAGCATCCCTTTTATATTCAACATATTAGAGCACATACATCATTACCTGGACCTATGGCTAAGGGTAATGCAATTGCTGATTCAGCCACCAGAGATATGGTTTTCCTATCACAAAATTCTATAGAAAGTGCCAAAAATTTTCATCAACTTTATCATGTCCCTGCTTCTACATTACGACAAAAGTTTAAGCTCACACGAACAGAAGCTTGAGATATTGTCCTCCAGTGTGGTAGGTGTGTAGAATTCATTAATGCACCTTCCGTGGGCGTTAATCCTCTCGGAGTGCGACCCCTAGATGTTTGGCAAATGGACGTCACGCATATCCCAGCTTTTGGGAAATTACAATATGTACATGTGTCCATCAATACCAGTTCTGGTGTCCTACATGCCTCTCCCTTGTCAGGGGAAAAAGCAGTTCATGTCATATCTCACTGCTTAGAGGCTTGGGCTGCATGGGGTAAGCCCCTAGTGCTAAAGACAGATAATGGTCCTGCATATACTTCTTCTAAATTTAGCCAATTTTGCAAACAAATGCAAGTGAAACATATTACTGGACTGCCCTATAATCCACAGGGCCAAGGCATCATTGAGAGAGCTCATCGTACTTTGAAACAATATTTGCAAAAACAAAAAGGGGGAATAGAGGCTATGACGCCAAAGATGGCTCTATCCCTTACAATATTTACTCTTAATTTTTTAAAAATTGGATGATGCTGGAAGATCACCAGCTGAAAGGCACAGACAATGGCCTCAATCACCCAATGAAATGGTCAAATGGAAAAATGTCCTTGATAATAAATGGTATGGCCCGGATCCTATCTTAATCAGATCCCGGGGAGCTATTTGTGTTTTTCCACAGGGTGAAGAAAATCCACTTTGGGTCCCGACGTGACTGACAAGGACCGTGAAAGAGCAAGATGAATCCCAAGATGATCCTGCTATTCCTGCTCCTGATGATTGAGACCGGGATAAGTATACCTTTGTGGGCCATAGTAAGATCATGGCCAGTACCTTTACCTGTACATTCCAATTCTTCCACCTTGCCTTTGTTTTATGCAACAGAATGTTTTCTGGATGTGCCTTGTGCACGACAAACTCCTCAAGAGCCACCGGTGTATAATAGTACGAGTTTTCATTTAAATTATACACTATGCTTTGTGCATGATGTGGATAGACCTTTTACACCCTGAATATTTTTAAAGAAAAAGGTTATCTCTAATTGGGCAGACCCCATTTTCCAAAATAAAGTGAGCTCTGGAGTGTTACTTAATGCTTTAACGCAAGTCGTCCAAGGAGAGCAATTAGACTCAGGTGATGTTGGAAATAATATAACTTCACCTATAAACATCACCACTATTATGATAAAGGGAAAGGTGACTATTCCCAAAAGATCACGATGGCCTGTTGGCAATGCTACTGCTAAACGCAGCGTGCCCTGGTGTCATCCGGACCTCACATTTCCTATAGTTTTTTCACCTTCTCAGTCAAAAATTTTCCCTCAAAAAGAAATAGCAAAGGGTTTTGTTTTGTCACCTCCTTTAGATTTTACTGTAATGAATGATAAGGAAGATGCTACAGGAAAAGAAAATATTTGGCCATATTACCAATGGATTTTAAGTAATGAGGCAGGTGCTAGTACCAGTCTGTCAGCCTTTGCACTGCTGACTGGAACCTTTCATGAGATACTGAATGTTTCTGCCACACTTTCCAATACCTCTGCTCATTTAGATAATGTGACAACTAATAGAGTTATCAGAAATATGACTACCTCTCCAGTAGAAGTTTGTGTTAGTCCTCCATTTTTCTTTATATTGGCTGAATTTCAAAATGATACAGAATGGTTAGATTGTACAAATATCACTTGTTTTTTGACACAATGCTGGAATGGAACCAAATCCTTAGCCTTAGTGGTACAGCTACCAATCTTGGTCCCTGTACCTGTTGAGGCAGATACAGAGAAGTTCCCAATAATGAGTCTACTTAGACAGAAGAGAAATTTTGGAATCACAGCTGCCATTGTCACTGCCATTGTAGTGTCTGCAGCATCAGCGGTTACCGCAGGAATTGCTATGGCCAATCAAGTTAATAGTGCTGATACCATAAGTCAGATAGCAGAAAAAACGTCTGAGGCATTGCTCACTCTGCAAAGGGTGAATTCTCATATCGCCTCAGGATTAATGTTAGTGAATCAGAGAGTGGATATTTTACAGCATAACATGGAACAGATGATGGATGTCATTCAAATGAGTTGTGTGGCATCCACTCCGCATGTATGCATTACTCCCAATAGGTATATTAATAATTCTTTTATTAAAAGTACAGACCTATCGAATTATCTGAAGGGAAACTGGTCACAGGAGCTGGACAGGCTGCAGAAGAGGCTGCAGATACAGATCCTGAACCTTAATGGAACCAGAGTGGAACCTGTGACCTTTGGAGACTTTACCTCTTGGCTTTCCTCTGCTTTCTCTTATTTTAAGGAATGGGTGGGAGTGATTTTGTTTGGTGCTGCCATAGGCTGTGGACTGGCGCTCATGCTCTGGTTGGTATGCAAATTTAGAACACAACAAAAACGTGACAAGGTGATTATAACTCAGGCACTATTGGCTATTGAAAACGGCGCCTCCCCCAAAGTTTGGTTATCTATGCTCAAGAATTAGTCGGCATCTGAGTACTCTGCTCTTGCGCATGAGAGAGACTCAACAATCATTGATCAGCCCTTGCACATTGATGCATACGACAGGGTGATCATGATTTCCCCACTAATTCACTTTTTGGCTGGCCTCTTTTGCAGAGTTCGCCCTAGGTCATTTAGCAGTTACTGTCACACAGCACTGGGGTATCCAGATACGGGCAACTTTCCTCATGCACAGGCCAACCTAAGGCACGGGCCGGTGGCGATAGGGTTACCCTACGACGGGAAAAGACTGTGACATTGGAGGAACGACCTAAAACAGGAGCCACAGCAGATGGACATAATTGCACAGGCCTAGTCCAGCCTCATTTTATTAAAACAGAAAGGGGGAGATGTGGGAAGCCACATGTGCCGTTGCAGAGTGGCACAGGCTTCTGCTGGCTACCACGCATACATAGGCAGGAAAGTTTTTTGCCAAGATGAGGTTTTGAGAATGGACCAAAATTGACCAATCAGAAGAGAGAGAAATTGACCAATCAGAAGAGAGAGAAATTGACCAATCAGATAAGAGAGAAAGTAACCAATCAGATGTAGGAATGCAAATGAGGTAGTAAGCGTCAACCAAACACAACACAATCTGGGTGTGAGACACGCCTCTCCTAGGCCTATATAAAGCAGCACCAGGGCTGGGCTGAGGGTCTTTTCGCCTCTGCAATCAAGCTCTCCCAATAAACGCGTGCAGAAGGATCCTGTTGCAGCGTCATTCTTGCTGGTCGAGTTGGACGCGAGCAAAAAATACCCATGGAAGGAGTTACAGAGACAAAGTTTGTAGCTGAGATGGAAGAAAGGACCATGCAGAGACTGCCCCAGCCAGGTAGCCATCCCATATACAACCACCAAACCCAGACACTATTGCATATACTAGAAAGATTTTTCTGACAGAACCCTGATATAGCTCTCTCTTGTGAAGCTATGCCAGTGCCTGGCAAATACGGAAGTGGATGCTCACCATCATCTATTGGATGGAACACTGGACCCCTAATGTCGGAGCTAGAGAAAGTATACAAGGAGCTAAAGGTTTCAGCAACCCTATAGGATGTTCAACAATATGAACTAACCAGCAACTCCCAGAACTGTGCCTCTAGTTGCATATGTAGCAGAGGATGGCCTAGTTGGCCATCAGTGGGAGGAGAGACACTTGGTCTTGTGAAGATCAAATTCTCCAGTACAGAGGAATTCCAGAGCCAGGAAGCAGGAATGGGTGGGTTGGGGAGCAGTGGGTGGGTGAGGGTATTAAGGACTTTTGGGATAGCATTTGAAATGTAAATGAAAATATCTAATAAAAAATAGTCCAAAGTAAAATATGCCATGAAAAATGCAATTCATGACACATGAACATGGTTGAAAGTTGATCTTATAACTATAAATAATCTTTCATTCAAGCTCTAAAAAATAATAATAAAAAACTTTTTCTGGGCCATTTGAGATTCCCCTGCTAATAATTATTTGTCATATATGTACTCTATACTTAATTAGCATATTTAACTTGCTGATATCTAGGACTTTTTTCTTTTTACATTTTGATTTTTAGCCTTCTCTCAGATATGAAGTTGGTGAGAATCATTTGCCCTTCTCTGGGCTGCAGTTTTGTCCTCTTGATAGCGTTCTTTGCCTCATAGAAGTTATTCAGTTTCATGAGGCCCAATTTAGTAATTGTTGATCTGCACTATTTTCTTCATCAATAATGACTGTATTATTGGTCTTCTGTTCTTTAAGTTTGATTAGACAATTCTTTTGGTTACTCTCTAGAACTTGAGGTTAAAAATGTATTATTTAAGACATAACTTTTAAGTTTGACGTTACTTGAAAAATAGAACATGGAGAAATCAAGCTGGTACTGACCTAGAAGCTTCATAGCTTTCAGATTGCTGGAAGGTATATGGAAGCTACTCGAAGTGAAAACTAACCATCACTTTTACCCAGCTGTGGGCCCAGCATATTACACTAATGACTGTCCTTGAAAGATATGCCAACTAATATAACAGTGGCACAAACATCATGGGGCCATCATTTTCTTATGGGATTTACATCCATTCCCTTTCTAAAAGAAGAAACCTGTAATTACCACCATTATCAAGGAAAGAACCTGTAGTTAGAGAGGAGAAACTACTGCCATTATTCCGATAAATGGATATAATATTAAACAGACTCTTAAACACTTCTCATATCAGTACATTAATACATTTCTAAACCTTCAACAGAGAAGGCTGCATTTGCAGTACATGATGATCAACATGGAGAAAACATGAAATCTAAAGTTGCTTAGTCCTAAATGCAACATGTATACTGTAGACTTTCTTTCCAAGGCTCGGAAATTGTGGTGGAAAAAAAAAAAAAAAGAAAGAATGTCAGATTCAAGTGACTGAGAAGAAACCAGAGCCAGAAAGGCATGCCACATAAAGTCACAGTGGTTGTATGCCATGTGCAAGACCTTATAAGCATAAGGCAGACCAAGACCAAGCATGAAGAGCTGAGAGTAGAAACTGTCCTCTGCAAGAGCAGCAAGTGGCTTTGGCTACAAAACCATCTTTCCAGCACTCAGATTTATCATTAAGTAGACAATAGCTCTTAACAAAAATTCACATTTGTGTTGGTCTTTTAGGCTATTCATACTATTCTTTCTTTTAAAATAATTTACACATATGTTTCACTATTAATTTTATCAAGGAATTAATATTTAAACATACTGAATACCTGTTTTATATTTTGTTCAGTTTATTATTTAGCTCTTATTTATAATGTACCCTTTATGTATGCTAAATTTCCTGGACTTTCAATTTTTAACCTTTTTTTGTATGGTTCTATAGTTTGATATGAATATAGTTGAGAGACCAATATTTTAAAGGCATAGTGCCAGAAACATGGTACATAGTGCTGCTGGGAGCTTGTGGGACCTTTAGTTGATAGAAGCTAGTAGGAATCTTCAGGGACTTTGGGCAGGCTAGTAGGTGATGATGGGGCCATGGCCATTTCCTCAAGCTCCTGCACAGTGCCTTCCTCACTCATATGGAATGTACCCTTGAACTGTGAACCAAAATAAGCCTTTCCATCTTTATTTTTTTTAAGTCAGGAATTTGTCATACACTAAGAAAAATAACTAATCTACTTCTCCCTATTCTTTCTTCAATTTGCTAAAATACAATAGCAGCTGAAGTAGTTTCCTTAAGCCTCATATACCCAGACATGGTGTACATGGGTGAATATGTACTTAGTTTTAAAGAATGATTAGTGCTATATTGTTCTGTCATATTGAATGATTATTCTATCTATTTTTAATGCATTTGAAGCATATCTAAACCGGTGCTGCTCCTGCTTTTTAGCAAAAGACAGAGCACAATCATTTGGTGCCCTCTTGTCTATTAATTTCATTGTCATGTTTATTGTCTCAGAAATTATAGAATCACTACTCTGAAGACACTATCTTCTAAGATGGGAATTCAGAATGTAATATACAATTGGTATAATATTCTTTTTGCTATGAGAAACAAGAAATTGGGAAAGTTTTGCTCACTTTTTTCTTTCTTTAAAAAATAGCAATTTATTGTGCCTTAAAAAAATATCTCTAGATTTTGATGGTTTCTTACATAAATTACTGCTAATCTGGCAAGCCATTGGCAACTAGAATCAAGAGTAGTGTCCTCTGTTTTCCTTTGGTGCTTTTGATAATTAGGCCACATTTTGAATTGTCCTCTTGTATTGAGATAAACACTTCATGAAATTATTTATATCAATATTTGAGGACAGCTACCCAAGGGAGTGCTTTCAATAACACTGTAACTTCATAATAATGAGAGTTACTTGAAATGAATGTCTGGCTCTTGGTTTTTACCTGAACCATTTATACTTCAGAAATGCAATATTTTACTGACATTTATTTATTAATTTTATGTGTGAATATGTGTGTATGTGCATGTATTGTGTCTATATACTCAGGTAACATTTAATTTATTCTCAGATTTCTGATGGGGTTGAAGACTAATTATAGTCTCATAAGCAAACTTACATTGTTTAGTGTTGAGAGATAAGATTTAGACTTGAAAGGATGGTTTCCTGATCGTAATGCAAATGAAAATCAGAACATAATTCGGATATAGAATTGTAAACTTCTTAAGTTAGGATAGATGGTAGCTAAACTGACAATATGATACATTAGGTGTTAAGTTTATATTATTTCTTACCATTTACATAATTGTGAAGATTCTGCTCAATTTGTATCTGAGAGAAATGACAAAAAGGGGGGACTATTCCCTGATGCTGTTTGTATTTTGATGTTAATTCTGCTTCCTCAAGAGGGACTGCCCCCTACTCATGTGATCTCCCTGAATTTTCTCCCTATTCTGAGTAGTCAAACAAAGGCTAGACCTGATGATTGGTCAGTAAAAAGGAAATATGGGACTGGAGGAAAGAGAGAGAGATGAAGGAAGAGGAGGTGGGAGGTAGATGGAACAGAACAAGATGGCCTGGAGAAGCCAAAAGTAGCAAGGGGTCACATAGCTGGTGAATAAATGAGCATAGTGATAGATCTGCCCAATCTAGGCATATAGCCTATATATATAATAACTGGTTGTGTGGTTTTCACATGGGCTTATTGGGGTAAGAAATTACCACAACAAAGGTAAGTTAGTCCTTCATAATTCATGCTTCATTTAAGGTCTACACTTGGGCCAGAAGGTTGAAGACAGATGCTCCAACTTTATAAGGAATGTTGGGGACTGTCTGGGAAATCGGCTGCCCCTGCAGAGTGTTTAAGTTTGAGAAGCTCTCTTTGTACTTCCTACATATTCAGGTAATATTTAATTCCTTCTCAAATCTCAGAAAAGGTTGTAGACTTGTTATAGTCTCACAATTGAATTTTAGTTGGTTAACATTAAAGTAGATGTTCTAGATTTGAAATATGGTTTTTAGATGGAACTGCAAGTTAAAATCAAACATGGTTGAGGTACAGAATTGTAAATTTGTTCAGTTAGAATAGATAATAAAAGACTTTATCTTGATAGCTAAGTATAATGAACTGGGTGTTATAAGTGTTATTTATATATAATAATTTTCATAATTGCTTTAAAATAGTACCTATTTTGTGTCTGCTTTGTTGTTGTTGTTACTATAAGAGAAATAGCCTTTTATTTGGACAAAAGGGGGGAAATGGGGAGGGTTGGCCTGATGCTGTTTGTATTCTGATGTTAATTCTGCTTCCTCAAGAGGGGCTTTCCCCAGACAAGCAGCTTCTCATGAGAAACTTCTCCCCATTTTAACTGGTCAATGAAGGCTAGAGCCTGTGCTTAGTCAGTGGAGGGGACAGGTGACATTGGAGTTTTGAGAGTGGGGGCAGGTAAAATGGAAGAATAGAGTGAGACAGAAAAGAAAGAGGAGAGGAAGAAGAGGTGGCCATGATGGACCAGACCCACTGCACGTAGCAAGGGGGTATTATAACTGGCGAATAAGTTAGTATAGTATTAGTTCTGCCCAATGTATGCATATAGCTTATAAGTATAATAACTGGATTATATGCTTTTTATTGTGTGCTTTTTATTTGGGCATAGTAGGATTGGCAATTCCAACAACAGTATCTTAAGTATATTTTCTCATGTGTGTTTAACATACACACATGAACGTGTAGATTTGTATGTGTATGTGTATAAAATATTTGTGATGTATATTAACATATGTGAGTGGTGCACATGCTTGTTTGTGCATAGAGAAGCCTGAAGAGGGTACTTAGTGCTTGGTGCTTAAAGCTTAGTGTCTTTCTTTATCACTTTCTACCTTATTCCTTTGAGACATGTTGTGCAGATGTACCCTGTGATCATATTTTTCATCTAGCTTTGCAGTCTGCCAGCCCCAGTCATCCTCCTGTCTCCCTCTTTCCATGCTGAACTTAGAGAAATTTGTGGGACAACACTCAGCTTTTTCATGGGTGCTAGTATCTGAATTGCTGTTCTCATTCTGGCATTCAAAATGCCCTTAATTTTCTGTATCAAAAGATGGCCTAGTCGGCCATCACTGGAAAGAGAGGCCCATTGGACTTGCAAACTTTATATGCCCCAGTACAGGAGAACGCTAGGGCCAAAAAGTGGGAGTGGGTGGGTAGGGGAGTGGGAGGAGGGTATAGGGGACTTTTGGGATAGCATTGGAAATGTAAATGAGGAAAATACCTAATAAAAAATATTAAAGAAAAAAAAACGCCCTTAATTCCAGAGCTATCTACCCAGTCACACTAATATCAGTTAAGGAACGGGAAATTATTAATACAGCGAAAGCATGATCCGCATCCTATATGGATAGTTTGTACTGTTTACACAGATAGCACTCATCTTAAATTTTTCTCAATATCATATGCACTTCAATAAAGCTATCATAAAATTATGGCCCTGAGGATAATTCATTGACTAATTCAAGATTATTTTCAAAATGTATGTCCTTTCTTAGCATGTATAGAGGTTCTTATCTATGTGTCATTACTTGTATTTCATGTTTTATTTAAATTTTTTCTTCATTATTTAACTAGCATGTAACTGAGGTATAATTTTCTGATTGTGGCCTTGTGCTTTACATTTTAGGCAAATTACCCAGCTAAGAGAAAGTCCTAAGATTTGAAATACACACTGAGGAAGACTGATAGCTCGGAGGGTCTATGTGGTGACTGTGTAGTCAGTAAACCATCTGCTCATGTCTGCACTTAGTTCCCTTATACTGCCCTCTAAGCATCATGTGACTCTTGAGTAGAGCACTTCCATTTTATGGACAAACTTCCTCAGGCTTTCCCTTTCCTTCTGCTCAGCCATCTGACTGTGATTAATATCCTGGCCTCAGAGTAGCCCTATGCCCTTCTGTAGCAAGGATTCATCAAGTCAGTGCCCCATAATAAACTAGTCATTTCATTTTAAATAGGTGATAACAAAAAGTTGTGCCCTGCACATTTGTAGAATAAAACCTTAGAAAGACTTTCTGCAGAGTATCATTCTTAAGTTTTTGCCAAACTCTGACTGTACATATTATATTTTCTAATGTGTTAGTATTACCTGACTAAAATGATAAGGACCAGACAGAACCATCAGTTCTATGACCCTCAGAGATATTTTAAAATTTCCTTGACTTGTTCATTTCTTTTGCATCCATGTATCATTTCCTTTGCTGTTTCATTTCCATGTAGTTCAGTGTAGCCTAGAACTCAGTATATAAACAAGGCTAGATTTGAATTTGCGTTCTCCCATACTCCATAACACATATAAAATATATTGTCAAAAGTACCTCTTTCACCTCAAATTCACAATTTCTTTCTGTATATTTTTTAAAACTAGACTAACAGGTGCTCTGCATAGTTGATTTCTGATTTTACCAATTTCCTACCTATCTCTTAGCTTCATAAGCATGAATTAAATGATGAGAAAATTTAAATGCTTCATCTTGGGCTATCTAGGATTTCATATATTATACAGGACCCTACCGTTGAGTGGCAGCATTGGCTGTCCACTGGTGACTATAGTCAATAAATCCAGTGCATTCTGTCTTCATAGGCTACCTCTCAGGAAATCACCAACAGTGTATAATATCTTCATCTTAATTATTAGTGAAAATAGAAGTTCATTTAATTTTGTGAAAATAAATACAGATTATTTAAGTCTCAATATTAATTAAGTAATGGTAAAACTGGACAAAATATTGGAAAGTGCTCTTTACCAAAGCAAAAATGCCTCTGCAAGTACAAGAAAAGTTGTCAATGCATATTCATAATACATATTAACACATGATAATGTATATATACATGTACATAGTAATGCATAAATTAACATCATGCATATCTGTATGCATATGTAAATGTATATGTGCACATATATATGTATGTGTATGTGCACATATATATGTATGTGTGTGTATGTATGTATATATATATATATATATGTATATATATACATATATATATATGGATTTAAATAGCTTTGAGGTAGTACCAAAACCGAATCACATCTGAGAGCTGAGACCCTGGTGGTTATTCATTCTTTGAGGTTGGGTGCCTCACTGTTCAAACTAATGTCACAATGGCTGTCTCTCACTGGTGGCAGTTGTTGAACAGGATATTGGGACACACTAACAACTCCTAGTTACTCAGTCTACAAGACTATGTCCGCAGTCCCAAAGTATTGTTGCAATCCTTAATTCTCCCTTGGACAATATCTAGTAATAGTCCACAATGAAAGCTTGGAAATGATAGTAATAATATTAGTGAAGGAATCATCCTCAAAACAGAGCAAATTAACTCAGCAGCTAGGGAAATAGGCCATGTGAATAAAAGTCAAGGTCATCTTTCTTCTGCCATATCTGTTCTAGCTGGACTACTAGCAGAAGGTACCACCAGCAATCAATGGGTCTTTGATATCATTAAAAGAGATCAGGACAGTTCTTTAGGTGAGGCTTTTAATCAGGTGGTTCTAATTTATGGCAAGTTGGTATTTGAAACAACAGTAATGCTAGTATTTGTGAGGATGCACATTGAAAGCACAATAAAATGCAACTGCCCAACTATGAGCATGACTAATTCCAGCCAGATGTACCAGTCATGGGTGAAAAAATGAAGTAGATCAGGCTTTCTCGAAAGTCCAAAGAGCAGTGATGCCTGAATTTCATAATCCCTTCAAATAACCAGAAAAATCTCCCTTTCTACCCCAACTCTTAAATTTCAACCACCTCTCAATATGCTAATGAAGTTATCAGCATTCAACAGATGGGTCTTTGTAGGACATTTAGGACCCAGCCATAACATAGAGTATTGGAACTCTAAAATGCTGCTAGAAAATAGTACAGTTTGGAAATCGGTTGGGCAGAGTTATTCTTGTTTGTTCTTGTAGAAAAAGAAAGAAAGGAAAAGGCTACATGTTCTGCTACCCAACTGTATCATCCACTTCTACACACTAATTAGAGAGAAGCTGAACACATGGGATATGGTAGAGTTCACAGAAGTTTGTTCATCCCTTAACCTGTGGGCAATTCTAATTTCTTAATAAGTAAAGGAGAGAACAATTTATGCCTGATCCACATCATAAAGCATTACTTAGCAAATAAATACAAATTCACTTTTGATGAATACAAATACGTAAGTGAACTTTTAGATGTAAATATTAAATAGCAAATCCAAACAGTCTGCTATTTCATGCTATTTCATACAAAATTCAACTTGGCACAGACTATAATGACAGAAAAAAAATCAGAACTTCCTACATATTTGAGGGCACAGAAGAGATCTGACATTAGGGTTGCACATTGGGAAACTGCTTGTTTTTGATGTTTTGATTTATGGATCATTATATGTTTTACACATATCAAGAATATACAGTTTATGCAGTCTAAATTGTATCTCAATAAACCCTGTTTATGATAACCTAAATGAAACATTCATTTATTGTATTGATCTTTAATTTTTCCCTCTTGAACAATTTTTTTTATAATCCATTATTACTTAGGATCCTGGAAGACTTAAACATTTTCAAATGTTTCTATTGGGCATGACTAGTTAAATCTGGATGAAACTACAGTTGAGAGAGGTGAGCTGCATGCTGTCCCTCTGAGCTCTATCACCTTCTTTCTCTAGGAGGTCTTCTGGGTCCCAAGAACATCCAAGCCTACAGAGTCCCAGGAATATCTTACCCCACCTATGACATGCCTGAAGGATCCACCTAGGCCACAGAGAAAAGAGCTGAGTTACATGCTCTCCCTACCACTACCACTACCATACCTCAGCTCCATTATTTTCCCACCTAAGGACTGCCAGGCCCCAGAAACATCCATCTAGGCCCAGTCCATGACAATTCCTCAATTTTCTGCCTCTGGGTCCACCTGGGGCACAGACAGAGAAGTGAGTTGTACTCTGTACCCTAAGCTACATTATCAGACCCATGGCTTTGCTCCCACTTGGTCATGGAAGAAATAATGGGAGAAAAAAAAAAAAAAGGAGACTTTCTAGAATCCAACATAAAGAATGCACAGTATACCAAAACATATGGGACACAATGAAAGCAGTACTAAGAGGAAAATTCATAGCATTAAGTGCCTTCTTAACGAAATTGGAGAGATCACATACTAGCAATTTAAAAGCACACTTAAAATTTCCAAAATAAAAGGAAGCAAACACATCCAAGGGGAGTAGACAGCAGAAATTATCAAGCTTGGGACTGAAATCAATCAATTAGAAACAAAGAGAAAAAGACAAAGAATCAAAGAAGCAACAAAACCAAGAAGTAGAACTTTGAGAAAATTAATAAGATGGACAAATGCTTAGCAAAACTAAAAGACCGAACAATAGTACTGAAATTAACAAAATCAGAAATAAAAATAGGGATACAACTGTGACCCACTTTGCTCTGCGGGATCAGCAGGCAATTGTGATCCATGGGAGGAAATGTATATGTGCCATAGAGATAACACCTGGACGGGGAGATTTTCCTTGGGGCAATTCAAAGATTACATAGCTTGGGGGACAGAGACAGGAAAATCCAGGATGGGCAAAGGTTATTGGATGGAGGCTTAAGATACTGTGATTCCTCATTTGAATGGACAGGCATTTCAGGAATTCAGGAATTTATTGCTAGCTGGAAGAAGGATTCTTATCAGGAGAAAGGAAGCTGAACCTATTATCTTACCCAAGGCTAGAAGACATTCCAGAGGGAGAGGGATGGGTGGGAAGCTGTTGAGCTCCCTAGACAAGATAAGAGAAGAAGAAACTTGTCCTGACAAAGGGAGTCCAGCTTTTTATACTGAAGACGAAGCAGACAACTGTAGACTTTGACCTAAATTAGCAGAGCAACAAGAACAGAAAACACTGAGAAGATCCAAAGAAACATTATGTGTTACTTCAAAAGACTGTACTCCATAAGATTGAAAAAATCTAAATGAAATAGAGGCTATTCTTGGTACATTCCACTTACCAAAGTAAATTCAAGATGATATAAAGATATTTAAATAGTCCTATAAACTCTAAGAAAATAGACACAGTAATAAAAATTCTTCCAACCAGAAAAAGCCCAGGGCCAGATTGTTTTAGTACAGAATTCTACCACACTTTTAAAGAACAGCTAATACCAAAACTTCTCAAATTGTTCCACAAAATAAAAATAAAAGAAACATTGACAAACTCATCCTATGATCACAATCACCCTGATACCTACCTAAACCACAAAAAAATTTCAGACCAATTTTCCTTATGAAAATTGATTCAAAAGTGCTCTATAAAATATTCCCAAACAGAACCCAAGAACCCATCCAAAACATCATCTACCATGATCAGGTAGACGTCATTTCAGGAATGCAGGAATGGTTCAGTATATAAAAATCCATCATTGTAATCTATCATACAAACAAACTGAAAAAAAAATGACAATTTCATTAGATGCTGAAAAAAGGCTTTGATCACTTCCTGTTAACCATTTTGGAGAGGTTAGGAATACAAGGACCATATCTAAACACAATAAAGGCAGTACACAGCAAGCCAATAAGCAACATCAAATTAAATGGAGAGAAATTTAAGCAATCCAACTGAAATCAGGGATAAAACAAAGCTGCCCATTCTCTCCCTATCTATTCAAAATAGTACTTAACGTTTTAGCTAGAGCATAAGACAACTACATGAGATCAAGAAGACACAAATTGGAAAGGAAGAAGTCAAAGTCTTTCTATTCACAGATCATATGATAGTATACATATCATATAAAAATTCTACCAGAGAAATATAATTCTTACAGATCTTCAGCCAAGGAGTATGATAAAAAATTAACTCAAAATAATGCAGTAGCCCTCTTTTATACAAATGACAAACAGGCTGAAAAAGAAATTAAGGAAATAACACCCTTCACAGCTGCCACAAATAAATTAAAATATCTTGATGTAACTCTAAGATTCCATCTTACACCTGTTAGAATGGCTTAAATAAAAAACTGGAGTCACAGCACATGCTGGTAAGGATGTGTAGCAAGGGGCGCACTCCTCTACTGATGGTGAGATTGCAAACATTTCTTATGACTTTGGAAATTAATCTGGTGGTTTCTGAGAATATTGGGGATAGTTTTACCTCAAGACCCAGCTTTACTACTCTATGGAATATACCCAAAACTTGCTCTACTATACTGAAAGAACACTTGCTAAACTCTGTTCAAAGCAGCATTATTAGTAATGCCAGAAATTAGAAACAACTCAGATGTATCTCTACCAAAGAATGGATAAAGAAAATGTGGTACATTCATACAATGGAATACTTCTCAGCTATTAAAAACAAGGGCATCATGAAAATTGCATGCAAGTGCATGGAACTAGAAAAGATCATCCTAAGTGAGGTAACCCAGACCCAGAAAGACATACAAGGTGTGTACTCACTTCTAAGTGAATATTAGCCATAAAATGCAAGATAACCATGCTGAAATTCACAGACCCAAAGAAAGTAAGTAACAAGCAGTATGCTGGAATATCACTGCAATTGGGAAATAAAATAGACACCAGAACTTGATGGAGAGAGAGAGAGAGCTATGTGGAAGAACATGTGGGGAGGAGAACAGAGGCGGGGATAAAGTTTGGGGATATTGATAATAGGCTGAGAGTGCTTGGAGAGAGTAGGGAATTGGGTGATGGGGTCATTTCTGGGACAAGCTGGATTTGGTAAGGTTTCTGGAAGGATATGGATGTGACCCTAGATTAGACTTCTAGCAGCAGGGGATATGGAGCCTGAAGTTGCCACCTTTGGTTGCCAGGCAGGACATTCAGAGAAAGAAGGGGGACACCAATCTACCCACAAAACTTTCAACCCGTAATTTCACTCCCTAAAGATGTGCAGTAATAAATATGAAGCAGTGACTGAAGGAATGGCCAACCAATGACTGATCTAACTTGAGACCCAGCCCAGGGGAGAAATCCAACACCGGATACTACTAGCAATACTCTGCTATGCTTGTAGCCAAGAGACTAGCACAAACATCATCTGAGAGACTTCATCCAGCAGCTGATGGAAACAGATGCAGAGACCCACAGACAAACATTAGGTAGAGCTCAGGGTGTCAGGAAGTCTTTTGACAGAATAGGGGATGGACTTGAACAAGACAGCAGGGTCAAGGACACCACAAGAAGGCCAACAGAGTCAATTAACCTGTGCTTGTCAGGGCCCCTACACTGAACCACCTAGAGCTAGATCCCCTACACATATGAAGCAGATATGGAGCTTGGTCTTCATGTGGATCCCAAAACAATTTTAGTGGGGCTTGTCTCTGACTTATATTCTTTGGATTCCTTTGGCACGGTTGCCTTGTCTAGACTCAGTGGCAGAAGATGTGCTTAGTCCAAGCAGAGAATCTTTCTTCTATGTTGGTATCTAAGGATGTTAATATTCCATCAAAATCCTGACAAGAAAGCATTTATTTTCTAAATTAAGCAATTGTGGTATGTACTAGTGACTTAATTTAATTTTCACTGAACTGGGAAAAAGTCCTGGCTTTGGCTCTGAAAGGAATGTTTGTACTCTCACACTTGGGGAACACAGGATTTTTTTCATGTGGAGGAAGACATTATTACTGTCTTTCCATGCTGCTCACTGCACAAAAGTTTTGTAAAAACAATTTTGAAATAGACTGCTGTAGTTTGTGCTCAGCTAGCATGCAGAGATACACTCTATTCTGCTACTAAATACCATTTTCATGCCCATAATATTTTGATATTCTTGTCTTTATCTTTGTAAGTAGTTTAAGGTATTATTAAAGTATTGAAAAATGAAAGTATGAAGATCCATAAAACTATTTTACAATATTCCTGAAACTTATCCTATCTGGTAAATTAGTGCTTAATAAATAGTTCTTGAAGGAAAGTAACATAAACATTACTATCTCCCACAAATGAAATCTATGATGGTTAATTCTTATCTGGCAGGTATATTTCTATGGATTTCATCATTTTGAAAAAGAAATGAGCAGAATTTTATTCATTTCATTGTGCACCACGTGTCTTCCTTTTCCACATGATATCTAAGAAGCTAATAGAGCTGGCCTAAAACTATGAAATATAAGTGATTGATCATATGTGTTCAAAATGAAACTAATTTAATGACTATAGTAGGCTCCTTTGAGCACAATATTGTTAGGTACTAGTAGAAGGAACTAGAGATATTCTGTAATTCATGACATATTCTAAAAGTTAACACTAGCCAAATTCAATTCATCCCTTTGATTATGTCTTTTAAAAAATAATCCATATGTGAGATAATTACCTTTCAAAATGGGTTAGAAGTTCTTTTGTAAAATTAAACAGAGAAAAAGACAAATTAACAATAATAACACATCTGTTATGCCAAGCACTTTGGAAACAGAACTAGATGAAAGGGAGTTCAAGGCCACTCTCAGCTTTCTACCATGTTAAAAGCTAGCCTGGACTACATGAGACTACCTCAAATAACTCATAGTTACAGAACTCATTGGGACCTAAAGCAAAACAGAGAGCCATTACTGTAGAGACTTGAGGCAGGAGGGATGTAAGAGTAATTAAAATGTATTTTATACAATTATAGCAATATCAAAGAACAAATTTAATTATTAAAAACCCTACCAAAGCAAACAAACAAAATAAAAAATTTAAGTTGAACTTTAAACTGGGTATTTTTGTAAAAATAGGATAACTTTTTTTAAAAATTATTTTTGAAGATCTAGCTTTACAGAGATCCAATTCCTTTCCTATTTTCCAAGTTGTTTCACATAATACAGTCTTCAAATATTGTTCATTGTACTTCCATGACACCTAATGAACATTCATTGTCTAGAAAATACTTTATACTCTTTTCTTGGTGACTGTCAATGAAAACTTTCAATCCAAATAATTCAATATAATGAAAATCCAATTTCCTACATTTTGTGAATGTCACTAATTTTTATAACTTTTATTGAATATGTTTAACAATTACAGACACAAACAATGAGCATTTTGATTACTGTGAACTCTTTCTTTCCACCTTTATGCTCCTGTCTTCCCTATAATTATTTTCACCCATGATTCCTTAATTTCTATTTGTCTATTTTTGTGTATATGTTCTGTTTTAATTTTAGTTTTACGACCCACTTGATTCAGTCTGGATCACATGTGTTACCATGTGCTTAGAACAATACATTAGTAACTGGAAAAATATTTTATATTCATAATTTACAATGTGCAAATTTTTTCTAAGTTTTTGTGATCATAGTAACTTTATGAGCTGGATTGCTATTATCAGTACTGAGTTTCTGTTACTGTAATGTACATGGCATTTTGCAAAAGAGCCAGCTAAATCTGTGAAGAAATACATATGTAACCAACATTACATGAGTATTCACAGAAAAGCTTGAATGGACTGAAGACTTCTTTCTCCAAATCCTAAGAGACTGGATTTGCACATATAGGTGAAAGCTATTGCTATTTCACACACAGTCTAAGCATGTTCTTCATCTTTTCAACTAGTCATTTGAAGAGTTTGACATATTACATTCTATATTGCATCCTTTTCTACAACTAAGTGTACTTAGTTATAACTTATGTCATCTTACTTTCTCAACACATAAAAAATGATTTAGAATCCTTTTCTATTACCATATGGTATTAGTAGACATAATAGCTCTATTAATAATGCAAGAGAATGGTTTGAGTTATATGGTTGATTGTGATTTTTTTCTGTGCTATGTGATTACACATGTAACAGTACTGGACTTTTAATCTGTATGGGAGTTACAAATGAGGTTTTGGAAGAAGAGTTATCAAACTGTCTTCACAAATGTTCCGTCTGTCTATAAGTGAACTGAAGAGATTTGCTTCTGACATTTATGGGCAGTAACATTTGAAAAAGAAAATTCTTATTGTTTTCTTTTCTTTTTTTTTTTTTTGTCAGTCATATTTGTTTCTATCCTAGGTCTCTGTTATGTAGCCTCAAGTTCCTGACTCTCCAGGCAGTCTCAGGGCTGGGAACCCTCTAATGACATGGGGCTCAAGGTGGATCAATTATTGGTTGGTAGCTCCAACAAGTTCTACTCCATTGTTACCTCAACACATCTTATAGGCAGGACAAATTGAAGATCAAACATCTTGTGGCTGGATTGGTGTTCCAAACACTCCAGTGAAAGCCTAGGCTAGGTACAGAGCATGCCTATTTAAGCTTTGTTTCTCCTAATAGTAGGATTCTTAGCAAGGGTTACCCTCTTGCATTCCTGGAAGTTTCAACTGCACTAGGTTTCTACCTTACCTGTGAAATGCTCCCTAGTTCCAGTTATCTCTTCCAGCCACTCTCACCTAATTACTACTGTTCTCTTTTCAATCTGTTCCTATTCCACCCATTATGTATGTTCTATTTCCCTTCCCCATAGAGATTCAGGCATGGCCTTTTGAACCTTCCTTGTCATTTAAGCACTCTTTGCCATTGGATTATAGCATGATTGTCCTTTATTTAATAGTTAATGTTAGCATTGCTTTTGGGCTCTGCCCCATAGTTACCTGGCAACAGCCATGTATTCCTGATTGTATGCTAGTGGTAGAATAGAGCATCCAATGGGAACACACTCAGGAGTTGTATAGCTGAGTCTTGAGGTAGATTGATTCCAATTTTCTGAGAAACTACCATGTTGCTTTCTAAAGTGTCTGTACAAATTTGCAGGAAGAGAGGATTTTTTCCCCTTGCACTATACACTTATGAGAATTAGCTATCACATGCTTTTGGTTTGTTTGTTTGTTTGATTTGTTTTGCTTTCTAAGCCATTCTGACAGGTGTAATATGGAAACTCAGATAGTTTTGAATAGCATTTCCATGCTATTCATGCTTTAAGTGTTTTTAGACTATTTGAGATTCCTGTATTGAAAACTCTTAGTTTAGAACTGTACCCAAATTTTTAATCAGTTTACTTGGTTTATTGATGTCTAGCTTCTTCAGTTTTTATATATTTTGGGTATTAGCCCTGTGTCAGATGTGGAGTTGGTAAAAAAAAAAAAAAAATCTTTTCTCATTATGTATGATACTGTTTTGTCCTATTGACAGTGTCTTTGGCCTTATAGAATCCTTTCATTATTTATTATCGTGGTTTATTAGTTGCTGATCTTAGTGTCTGTGCTATTGGTATTAAGTTCTGGAATTTGTCATCTATGCCAGTGAGTTCAAGGCTATTCCTTACTTTTTCTTCCATCAGGTTCAATGTTTGTGGTTTTATGTTAAGGTTTTTACCCAATTGAAGTTGAGTTTTGAGTAGGGTGATTGATATAGATCTCTTTGCATTCTTGTTCATGCAGACATCTTGCTTTTTTCCATGTGTATTTCTTGTTTCCTTATGAAAAATAAGGTCTTCATAGGTATGTGGACTTACATATGATGGGTCCTGGATTTGATTTCTTTGATCCATCTGTCTGTTTTTATGACAATACTATGTTGTTTTTATTACTATACCTCTGTAGTAGAGCTTGAAGTCAGGGATGGTAATATCTCTAGAAGTTCTTTTATTGGACAGGATTATTTTAGTTAACCTGGGTGTTTTGTTTTTCCATATGAAGTTGAGTATTGTTCTTTTAATGACTGTAAAGAATTGTATTGGAATTTTGATTAAAATTTTATTGAATATATATATTGTTTTGGATAAGTCTGCCATTTTTCTATGTTAATTCTACTGATCCAGGAGCATCTGGGATCTTTCTATCTTCTGATATCTTCTTCAAAGACTTGACATTATTGTTACATCAGTCTTTCACTTGCTTGATTAGACTTACTCCAGGATATTTTATGAGGTTTGTGGCTATAGTGAAGGGTGTTGTTTTCCTGATTTTTTTTAAAAACCCATTTATTGTTTGTATACAGGAAGGAAAATCTCAATGAAATGATTCTTAATACTATTCTGCTATATTCATGGATGGAAGCTTAGCATAATTTTCATCAGAAAGGCTTTATGTAGAAACTGATGGGAGCAGTTGCAGAAATCCATAGCCAAAATTGAGACTGAATTGTGAGCATCCTGCAGAAGATGGAGAGGGAGGACTATCAGATCCAGAGAAGTCGAGGGCATCATAAAACCCACAGAATGAACTAATCAATGATCATAAGGGCTCACAGAAACTGAATCAATAATCAGGGAGTCCTATGGATCTGGCCTAGGTCCTTTGTATATAGGTTATGTTTATATAGCTCAGTGTTCTTGTGGGACTACTAAAAGTAGAAATGTGGATGTCTCTGACTGTTTTCTTTACTTTTGGAAACCTAATAGGTTGCCTAGTCCAAATCTAATATGAGAGGATATGCCTAGTGTTATTGCATCTTTGTAAGCCACATATGGTTTATATCCTTTGGAGACCTGTCTTACTGAAGAGAAAGGAAAGTTGTATGGATCTGGAGGAGAGGGAAGGTAAGGAGGAGGATTCATAGGAGATGAGGGAGGGGGAATCTGCAGTCAGGATATATGAGAGAAAGGTGACTTTTAAAATGATGAAAGAAAAAGAAAATTCTTCAGTTTGAGTAATAATCTTATTTGTTGTAGTATTTTTTTTTTTTGTTGCTCTGGTAGTTGGAGAAACAGGAATGTTTTCTTATTTCAGTTGTCAGTACATTTGTTAAGGCCCATCAATATGAGCATCTAGAAAGCAGAATACTGCTCTATATTTACAAAGGGCAATAATCTGACATTTGGTGAATAAAGCAGTTATCTCTCAATGGAGCTGTTCTACCAAGGGTCAGCTGGGATATAATTCTTTTTCTGAGAGGGAGTGAATGAGAAGCTACAACCTCACATATTCAGAGAGAAAAAACCAGACTACTTTTCTAGAAGTGTTTCCTGCAAATAACACACAAACACTTTGCCTGTGCATGTCACAGGTCATAGAGACAGTATTAAGTCCTAACTGCTAGACAACCAACAAACATCTCACTTCCCAGGAAAAAAAATTGTATAAATCATATGCATTGCTCAGGAAAGTACGAGGAGGTTGGGAAGTTCTGCACCTCTTAGGAGAGCAAGAATAGACATGAACATTTCTCATAACCATTGTACTCATTGGTCTTCCTTGTAGAATACCACTAATCTTGCTTCTCTATTAGTAATATTTATTTAACTCAAAAGTACATTTAATCACAACAATAGTCCTTCTGTATAAATATGATATTTTCTATAAATTATCTATAAAGTTTTAGAGAATTTTTTTTCTGGTGTAACATATAACAAAACCTTTAGGAAGATTTTTTTTTTATAGCCTTCTTCAGTATTGGAGAGTTACTGACCTATATTTACTACCAAATAGTATTTGTGAAGAGTGGTCTGAACATCTCTAGTAGTAGGATTTTTAGTGGGAATTAATTATTAACATTATATTAAGAAGTAATGGTACCAACAATCTGACTTACATTACATTGTCAATTATGAAGGAAACCAGAAAATGACTTCAAATGCAGGTATTAGACACTTATAAACCCAAGATTTAAAACATTACAAATCTATAAAGTAATAAAAATAGTACACAGGTTCAGGGGTTTGTTCTGTAGAATTTGTTTTAATTTTTATTAAGGTAGCATAGAATGAGAACTACAAGGATGGCCAGTTGTCAAGTGAAAGATGCCCTCAAATGAAATCTAATACTGGTTTGAGAATAAAACTATGATGTCCAGCATATCCATACTAGCAATGGTAACATTGCAAATAGTGTATGTTTCAAATTCAGATAACTCTCATCTTGAATTTGAGTACACAACTGACTCTTTTTTCTTTTTGCACATTCTGTGTGATTACTCGTTTGTTCCTTTCCAAAGACTTCAGAGCTGTGCAGTTTGATGGACATAAACATTTAAAAATAAGACTCTGGCTCTGGCTCATAGATATGGCTGACTATGGGCCTTTTATGCTTTGTCATTTGACAGGATTCATTGTTTTATTCCATACTTTGCTTTCTTTAAATGAAACCACACTTTCTAAGTCAAATCTAAAAATAAATATGACTTCATAAAGGTCAGTTTTCCTGTATGTGTCTCTATCAATGTATAGTGTTGGGACTTGTTTTTCCTTCATTGTTCTTGTGACATAATAGATATGTTTAATGGGCATGACTTCCTCGGCTGCTGATGAAAGTGAGTTTTCTGAAAGATTTATTTTCATGTACACATCTGGCATCACATTTCTACTTCTAAAACCTTCTACTCATTTTAATATAATTGCATCTCTAATATGATGACTATTTCATTTAAATTAAAAATCTGCATAAAGTAGGAAACAATTTTCAAAACAAGTCAAGACCTTCTGGCTTGGACAAATTACCAGACAAGACCTCAGCTCTTTTATTCAAGATAATAAATAACCCAATGCCTTCATTAACCTTTATTCTTTTTTATTAGCAGTCGTGGCACCATGGCTCTGAGCCGAGAGCAGCAGGCTGCCCACAGAGTGACATTTCAG
Organism: Mus caroli; assembly: GCF_978045245.1. Lineage (NCBI taxonomy): Eukaryota > Metazoa > Chordata > Mammalia > Rodentia > Muridae > Mus > Mus caroli. The sequence goes on along the minus strand of NW_028227258.1, from coordinate 138,724,187 downwards.
AGATTGGCAAAGCAATGCACTTTATGTCAGAATACACTATCTTGAGTTTTTGTCCTTCACGGCAGGAGGAAGCCTCTCTGGGTCCCTTTGTCCTTTTGAAAAGATATTGGCGTATATGTGTATATATAGACACATAAGTATGTGAACTTTCCCCGATTCTATAGAAAATAATTACAAACCTTTCTTACCTAGAAAGTTTGATGTTTGAATGGATTAAAAATGAACATGAAGTAGATTCATTTGGAGAAGGAACTTACAATAAAAAAAATATATGAAACTTTCTGAAATGGTGCTATACATGATGATTTTTTTTCTTAAGTTGGGAAAAAAAAAAAAACACTTTGTTTTAGAGAGTTGGCCAGAGTCCTTTCAGAACTTCTCAAATTGCTCTTGGTGCCAGCAGCTTTGGTGACCTTGAAGACATTGAAACATGGTCTTGCTCAGTGTCCTGCACTCTCCCACAGTAACAACGTTACCAACCTGTACATTCCGGGAACAGGGGAAAGGTTCATAGACATGTTCTTGTGTCACTTCTCAAAATGATTGTACTTTCATATGTAATGAAGATAGGCCCTGCAGATGACAAGGGTCTTCTGCATCTTCATGTTGGTTACTGACACCAGATAGGATCTGACTAGAGAAGGACACATTTTCAGTGAAGAGGCATTCCCTGTCTACGTTGGTGTCCTCAATGGCCTCCTTAGGAATCTTGAAGTTTAGACCAATGCTTTTGTAGTATAAAGGAAGCTTTCCATGTCAGTTTAAATAAGACTTTTTACATTTTTTATTTGCTTTAAATGTACAAATTATTAGTTGCAGAAAGTAGCAAAGATGGAGGAGTAAAAATGTAAATAAATCAACTGTCTTGTGTGTAATGTTTAACAATATCACAATGCTATACATTCAACATATCTGGTAGCAACATATACCTACATGAGAATAAATACATATTAAATATTTTTAAATATTTAAAATTATAATGTGAGTATTTTCCTTACATTCCTTTAAGTATACCTACTGGAGGCCTTTTCTGTACCTGGGATTTTCCTAAGCATTAGGAATGCTACAATGAACATAATAAAGCCCATATATTTCTATGGCTTATTTTTGAAGAGAACACTAATATCATATGAATAAATCATGTAGTCATAAATATCTACATACTAAAGTATCATGTAGTCATAAGGTCTGTGGAGAGAAAAAGTAAGCAGAGGAGTAATTCATAATGTTAAGTATGTCTCTTGAAAGGAAGAAAGTGGATATTAGCCCAGAAACTTAGAATACCCAAGACACAATTAGCAAAACACAAGAAAATCAAGAAGAAGGAAGACCAACGTGTGGATACTTTATCCCTCCTTAGAATAGGGAACAAAATACCCATGAAAGGAGTTACAGAGACAAAGTTTGGAGATAAGACGAAAGGATGGACTATCCAGAGACTACCCCACCCGGGGATCCATCCACAGCCAAATAATAAGCCACCGAACCCAGACACTATTGCATATGCCCGCAAGATTTTGCTGAAGGGACCCTGATAGAGCTGTGTCGTATGAGGCTATGCCAGCACCTGGCAAATACAGAAGTGGATGTTCACAGTCATCTATAGGATGGAACACAGGGACCCCAACTGAGGATCTAGAGAAAGTACCCAAGGAGCTAAAGGGGTCTGCAAGCCTATAAGTGGAACAACAATATGAACTAACTAGAACCCACAGAGCTCATGTCTCTAGCTGCATATGTATCAGAAGATGGCCTAGTTGGCCATCATTGGGAAGAGAGGCCCCTAGGTCTTGCAAACTTTATATGCCCCAGTACAGAGGAACGCCAGGGCCAAGAAGTGGGAGTGGGTGAGTAGGGGAGCAGGGCGGGGGTAGGGTATAGGGATCTTTCAGGATAGCATTTGAAATGTAAATTTAAAAAATCTAATGAAAATTTTTTTTAAAAAAAGAAGGGAAGAAAGTGTAAAGTGGAAAGCTGATATTTAAGAACATTCTTGAATGGCCTAAGAAACTTGATACCATTCAAAAATTTACAGAACAGAAGCACCAAAATGGCTCTTTCTCATAAAAACCATGCACTAGGTTTGAATTTTCAGAAGACAGAGTTAGCTAATTCTAGATAAATAATGGCTTTTATTTTAAACTCAATCCATTATGTACTGAACTCAGCCAGACTTTCTTTTGGAATTTGTAGGGTCCTGTGTCTGCTCCACCACGGGGCACATCTGCTCATATCCCCTATAGCAAAGCATCGTGGGTGTGGGAAGGCAAAATCTGCAGCAAGAGACAGCTTGAGCTAGCTGGGTGTCCTGGTGTCTGTGAAGAGGTTGGGGTCATGGGTTTCCCAGGCTCTTGGACACCTAAGCACCGCTGGAAGTTGTGAAGAGCTGAGAATGAAATCTGGGCTCCTGGGCTGTATCTGGGCTGGGACTGTGGGAAAAAGTGGAGCTCCAACTGGTCCCAGGTTAATTTTTCCTTGGCTTGATGTCTCCAGGCTTGAGATTGGTGGCAGTTGTGATTGGGAGCTCAGAGGGGCCTTCTACAGGGGACTAGATGGTAGCTCTATAGGCGAAGGTCTTCTCCATGGTTCCACATGGTAGATCCTGATGAAAAGAGACAGTCCATAGTTTTAAGACATTTATTGTCATGGCAGAAAGTGGATGTGCAAAACTATATCCCACTTTTCAGGGTAGGCCTGAGATTACATATTCTTTGCAGGGAGGATTATCTGGGAAGGAAAGCTTATTAGCTAAGCCCTCCAGGCCTCTATGTACCTCATTATAATGGAGATCTCTGTCTTCAGCCTATGTGATCAGAGGTCACCACCTTTTCTACATGTGTGTTGTCCTTATGTGACTGATGGCTACAAATCTGTGGGGTTGTGACTAGTGAAATGGGCCTGATACCTGGGAGCAGGCAAAGCTCCTACTGTCCCATCATGGTCTCCAGGGCTTCTAGGTTGTTCTCAACCAAGGACCAGGCTACCTCTCATGGTCCACTGCCACACAGGATTTGCTTCAATATTCATGAAAAGTATGTAAGTTTGTTCAGGATGGATGCATTTTATTACACAGTAATAAAGTTCTGAGTGAGTTAAACAAAAGCTTAAGGTTGAAAGCTGTCCTGTCTTGGCATCAACCCAGGTGTGTAGATATAGGCCAATGTATTTACTTTCTCTGTCATGGCACCTCATGTCCCTTCAGACATATGATAGAGTCTTCATGTGGCAAAGGCCTTTGTCAAAGACAGAACTCATTCACAGCTTGAGGTATTTTATGATCCCATTCAGATTAATTGTTTTACTGGGCTATAAGCTTGTCCTTAACAAGTAATTTAGGCTATTGTGTTGGACACATTCATCTAACATTGACATTAATCTTCCATTACATGAAGGGAATCCTATAGAGGAGATCCATGTGGAAGGGATTTGTTGCTTCTGCTTTTATATGCACAGTTTCATAGTATTCTTTTATCATCTCCTTATCATTGAATTTAAGTACAAGATGGTATATATGTTCTGTCAGAACTTATAATCATGGACTATAGTTCTGCAGTTATAATTATTTCTTGTGCATTGAGCAATTCAGCCACAAATGAACTGGAAAAAAAATCTCATGGTGTCTTTTTTTTTTTTTTTTAATTAAACTTATACTTTGAGAACAGGGAGTTTTGTAGCAAATCTTCTGAGGTGATGCCATTTTAAAAAGAACATCTTGGACAGTGAAAAGACTTGTGTAACAGTTGAGGAAATTAATGAAATACATAAAAGGACAAGAAGACATTTCTTAAGTTTTCTAAGTACTGATTCTAGATTTTCAGATTCAGTGACTTCAAAAGACGATGTGGAGAAAAAGGGTTGGAATATTAAAGTAGGTGGTGCTCTGGCCAGGAGACATTTTGGATGAACAAGGGGAAAAGTCGAACCACCTTACAGACTTATCATACTCTAAATGCATGCCAGTATCTAAAGGAGAGAAGAGTTATTCTTTAGTCTTGTTCTGTACAGTTCTGGTAAAGGCTGCCCCATCTGTGACTGTACCTGAGCAAACAGTTATTTAACTCACCATATGGAAGCCCACCAAGCTGAAATACTGTTTTTCTAGCTTAACTTGGGGAATAAAATCCAAGAAATAAAATGTTTATATTTTTGGGTCTTAATTATACTATGCATTTTCAAATCTAATGGTAATTGTGGATTCCTTTTGAAACACAAATAAAACTGTCATGAAAGTTCTCCAAATAGCCAAGAAAGAAGATATAGTTTAACCTAATATAATGTTGACTAGATGAAAAAGGTAACACTATGAATAACAGAAAAATCATAGAGTCTGTGCAGATGAGAGTGTGGACTACAGTGGCTAAAAGCTTCTGGGACAGGCAGAAGCGACACAGCTTCTGAGGCAGACCCCGTTTTGGGCTCCAGACATCCGGGCACCTTCCCAGCCAGAGGAGAAGTGTCCACCCCGCCTGGGAGGGCTTTGCTGGAGCACCTGGGGGAGCCTTCTCTGGTCCAGGATCTCTCAGAGACTAGACTGTGTAGGTGAGAGTGTGGACTACAGAAGCTACACAGCTTCTGGACAGGCGGAAGCTATACAGCTTCTGGGACAGTCCCTGTTTTGGACCTTCATCTTCTGCCAGGAGGCAGGTGCAAACTCCAGATTTTTATGCACCTTCCCTGCAATAGTAGAGCTTGCGTGCAGAGAGTACTCTGACCAATGAAACTCAGGAGAGAACTAGTCTCCCAGGTCTGCTGATAGAGGCTAACAGAATCACAGGAGGAACAAACTCTAACCAGAGACAACTATAACAACTAAGTCCAGAGATTACTAGATGGCTAAAGGCAAACATAAGAATCTTACTAACAGAAACCAAGACCAATCACTATCATCACAACACAGCACTCCCACCTCAGCCAGTCCTGGATACCTCAACATACCCGAAAAGCTAGACCCAATTTTAAATCATATCTCATGATGATGGTAGAGGACATCAGGAAGGATTTTAATAACTTAAAGAAATACAGGAGAACACTGCTAAAGAGGTATAAGTTCTTAAAGAAAAACAGGAAAACACAACCAAACAGGTGATGGAATTGAACAAAACCATACAAGACCTAAAAAGGGAAGTAGGCACAATAAAGAAAACACAAAGTGAGGCAACGCTGGAGATAGAAACCCTAGGAAAGAGATCTGGAACTATAGATGCAACCATCAGCAACAGAATACAAGAGATGGAAGAGAGAATCTCAGGTGCAGAAGATTCCATAGAGAACATGGGCACAACAATCAAAGAAAATGCAAAATGCAAAATGCAAAAAGATCCTAACTCAAAACATCCAGGAAATCCAGGACACAATGAGAAGACCAAAACCTACTGATAATAGGAGTAGATGAGAATGAAGATTTTCAATTTAAAGGGCCAGTAAATATCTTCAACAAAATTATAAAAGAAAACTTCCCAAACATAAAGAAAGAGATGCCCATGAACATACAAGAAGCCTATAGAACTCCAAATAAACTGGACCAGAAAAGAAATTCCTCTGGACATATAATAATCAGAACAACAAATGCACTAAATAAAGATTGAATATTAAAAGCAGTAAGGGGAAAAGATCAAGTAACGTATAAAGGCAGGCCTATCAGAATTACACCAGACTTTTCACCAGAGACTATGAAAGCCAGGAGAGCCTGGACCGATGTTATGCAGACACTAAGAGAACACAAATGCCAGCCCAGGCTACTATACCCAGCCAAACTTTCAATTGCCATAGATGGAGAAACCAAAGTATTCCATGACAACACAATATCTTTCTACGAATTTAGTCCTTCAAAGGATAATAACAGAAAAAAAAAAAAACAACAACAACAAAAAAAAAAACCAATACAAGAACAGAAACTACACCCTAGAAAAAGCAAGAAAGTAATCCTTCAACAAACCTAAAAGAAGACAGCCACAAGAACAGAATGCCAACTCTAACAACAAAAATAATAGCAAGCAACAATTACTTTTCCTTAATATCTCTTAATATCAATGGACTCAATTCCCTAATAAACCAACATAGACTAACAGACTGGCTACACAAACAGGACCAAACCTTTTGCTGCTTACGGGAAACCCATCTCAGGGAAAAAGACAAACACTACCTCAGAGTGAAAAGCTGGAAAACAATTTTCTAAGAAAAAAAATCATAGGTGTTTTTAGAAGATACATTTGAATAGGAGTAATGGCATACAAACTAGAGGAAGATAAATTAGCTTAAGTTTTAATAAATGTTATGAACTTGGTTCTGTTTCATCTTTAGTCTAGACATGTATTCTACAATTTCAAGACTAAAGTTAAACAAATATTTTCATGAGCATAAACTATGCTATGAATCAGAGGAAAACGTAGACAAGAATACTGTGGGGAATTTGACACAAGAAGAACTAGCAAGAATTAACCTAATGTATTAGTATAGGTTTAGCCTGAGTTTAAACAACCTGGAGCTTAGGTATAAAAGCTGACAAGCATGAAGGTGAAAATCTTGAGAAAGCAAGTCAAATAAACCCCCAACCATAGGAAACTTCAGTCATCAGATCTACTGAGGAAATAGGATCTCTGCACATGTCTGAGGGAATCTGTGATTGGAGAAATGAGATGGTCACAAGAGTACCCAGCAATAGGAGGTACAGTATTCTAGGGGACAATGCTTCAACCCTGTACCACATTCTAGGAAATGAGAGTTTCAAGACCAGGTGGACGGACCACAGTGTTGTAAGATTTGGCCAATCATATTTCATGGACATTAAATCTATTCAGCATTAAGTTATAATGACATTAGAGATGTCTCATAAGTGTGAAATTGCCCATATTAAAATCAGAATAAATTATAAACTACTATTCTGGAAAGAATAACTTCATTTTTAATATATTGGTTCTTTATTGGGATCCAACTACTAACAGATTCTGTTTTGAAAGTTTTTAATATTTAAAATTATAAACTATGCATATATCAACCAAATTAGAAAAAGAAATCTTATGAGGGACTAATCTAATTGCTTTGCCATGCTTCCCCAGAAAACCACCTCCAGCTTAGGAAGATCTCAGCAGAGTAAGCAATCAGTAAACAGTGCTAACTGAATGAACAAATGTGTAAGTGACTGGTCACAGGTGTGCTTCATGGTTTATTTGACACTTACTAGTTACAAGGCCTTTAGAAGGACAAAATAGATACAGTTTGAGTAGTAGGGAGTCAGAATTCCAGGTAGGAATCTTTCTTTTAATTCATAAGGTCATAAGTCACAATGTTGTATCTAGAAGAAGGGTCCTCCCAAATAAGAGGAAATAATGAGTAAAAGATTGTTACATGACAATAATATAAAAAAGAAAATGCATACGTTGGCATATCTGGAAAATGAGAATAATTGCATGAGTTAAGACCATCAATATCATTCTGGACAATGCAAAAAAATCTATTAGTTTTGCATTAGGTGAAAACACCATTTAATAAAAACTCAAAAAAGTTTAATACAATGTGTGATCCCTTTATATGTTGTAGCTGGGAATTAGTATCTTTCTGTATGCCTACTTCACCTTTTCTTCAAAATATTACTTAAACAGGAATAAGCAATGCTCAGTTCCTCAGAGCCACATGAGCAGTAATCTTGCCTCTAGCACTAATTAATTGATGGCTTGTAAAATTGAGAGGCACAATCTCATTTATGTAAATACTACAGATTAATCCCGAATAGCTTAGTTACAAGAACCAAAATGGAGATATATTTTAATTAATACATTCAAGTCTACCTACATGTTACAGAAGAGATAATAAGTATCCAAAGGGCACTACATATTTTGTATTCACTTCAAATTTAGGACATTAAAAAACAAATTGCTATTGTGTCAAAGTTTAGAAGGATTTTCTTCTTAAAGTTAATAATTCTGTCAAAGGGATATACAATTTTGAAATAATCAAATTTATTTTATGCACATGTATTTTGCTAATCTTTTATAAGTATGCTTTATGTCCCTTTACCCAATGGATGCAATGGTGCTATTAGGCTTACAAGTCTATCAAGTAACTTATTCTAATTTCAAGTATCTTATCCTAATAAAAATGCCTACCATTTATTTAATGGTTACTAGGATCCAGGCACTTTGTGCTTGTTTTTTGCATTCTGTGGCTGCATTAAGTCAATTAATTTTAGAAGCTGCACCATGCAATGCTTGCTTTTAATATTATTTTCATTTAAAGGTAAGAAAACAGTCTCCACACTAAGGCACTAAAACAAAGACTTGCATGTCATAGGTTATTTTATTGCACTGTAAACCCTGATACTGTTTTGTTTACTGGACAAACCTGTTTCTAGTTGTGCAGTGACTCAGCCTTAGCACAAACCATTAATCCAAGAAGTTTCTGCCTAAATATTGTAAAATCAACCACAGTTCAAGAGGCAGAGCAAGCAACTAGTTGACAGGAAGTAAACAGTAGGATTATTAAGAAAAAAACATAGAGAATTAAAGGGAGTCAGGAGGAGGGATGTTATTTGAGGTAGAACATCGGCTGGCTGCTTTCTCAGGCTTTCTTTTTTTTTAATATTTTTTTTATTACGTATTTTCCTCAATTACATTTCCAATGCTATCCCAAAAGTCCCCCGTACCCTCCCCCACTTCCCTACCAACCCATTTCCATTTTTTTGGCCCTGGCGTTTCCCTGTACTAGGGCATATAAAGTTTGCATGTACAATGGGCCTCTCTTTCCAGTGATGGCCGACTAGGCCATCTTTTGATACATATGCAGCTAGAGTCAAGAGCTCCGGGGTACTGGTTAGTTCATAATGTTGTTGCACCTACAGGGTTGCAAATCTCCTCACCTCCTTGGATACTTTCTCTAGCTCCTCAGGCTTTCTAAGCTAACAGGTTAAGAGTCTAGCATCTGACTCCCAAGCCTTCATTGGTAAAATCAATCAAATGAGATTTTGTTAAATATCAACACATGCATACTTCATTGTACCAGATATAAATAAACATTTTTAAAGTAATATTGTTACTACAATTATGATAGCAGCAACAATTTTTAGTAAGCCAAGATAGATTGATGGGTGTATTACATGGTTCATAACTTCTCCGTTCATATTTATAATGCTTATTATTTAAAATCAATTGACCACAAATGCGTGTTTGAATTCACTCTTTTTCAAGATTGAAAATGTGTTAATTACATCAATAAAATATTTTATTGCTACTATTGGTTTACATTACATCTTGAAGTTTAATATACTAGAAATTTTGTTAAATTTCTTTGTAATTTTTTTCATTATCACATAAACAATTTTCTGAACATACATTAATAACATCAGATATACATTTCCAGCAAATAGTGCTTATCAAACTGAGAAGCTAACATGACATAGTATGAAACCAACTCCAAATGGACCAAAGGCCTCAACATAAGACCTAATACTGTGAGTCTCACAGAGCAGAAAATAAAACATAAGATTGAGCATTTGGCACAGGAAGGACTTCCTGAACAGGACCATGGCACTGCATGCCTTAAGACCATTTATAAATGAGACTGGTGTTTGACTCTTTGTTTCTTTACTGATAAACTTTTTGGTCATCTCACCAAGTATATGCCTAAATTATCCCTATTGCTTTAAAGATAGCTTTATACCTCGATCATTTTTGTATTTTCTTAATAAATCCAATTTACATGAAAGAAAATTTTATCATTATAAGATTTACTTTTCATGTATGATAAGTTTTCTCTCTTCTCTATTAATTGGTTTGTCTCATGTGCATATGCATATATGACTAATGCAAGTGAGTTCACACAAAGATGAGATACACATGTGATTGTATACATGGGCTTGAGAAAATCAGGTGTCCTTCCCTGCACTCTTGATATGGGGTCATTTACTGGAAATGGAGATTGCTAATTGGGCTAACCTGACTGTACAGAAAACTCCTGGCATGTTTATCTTCTCTCCTCAGCACTCAGGTTATACACATACATACTATGTACAGGTGTTACAAGTGTGGTGAATATCTGAACTCAGGTCCTCCTGCCTGTACAACATATTACCTGAGCATCTCTCTCTACCTTTATATATGACAAATATTGATATAATTAATGACTTAAAACTTTATCCTTTAGGATATGTCATCTGGTAAGAACAGAAGAGCAGTTAGAGCTCTGTCTCTGCCTTTTAAAAAAGATTCATTTAGATAGTTTTCATATATGCATATATATATAAAAATATGTATATATTTGTATGTATGTGTGTATATATATACATATGTATATTTATGTGTGTGTATGTATGTGTCTGTATATATCTATATCTATATATCTATATATATATATTATTAGGTTTCTATGATAATTCTCAAATACCCATTAATTTTAGCTGGCTTTCCCCATATTCTATCTTCTAACAACTGCTGAGTAGTATTCCAATCTGCAAAATGTACATAATTTTCTTTACCCATTTTTCTTTTGAAGGATATCTAGGTTGTTTCTAAGTTCTGGGTATTATAAATTCAGAATCAATGAACATGGTTCATTAAGTGTCGCTGTAGTAGATTAAAGCATTTTTGAGGAATATGCCTGATAATGATATAGATGGATTTTGAGTTAGAGTGGTTCTTGGTTTTCATAGGAACCACTATACTTATTTCTATAATGGCTGAAAAGGTTTGTACTCCTGCTGAGAAACCCTGTCTCAAAAACAAAAACAAAACAAAACAAAACAAAACAAAACAAAACAAAACAAAACAAAACAAAACAAAACGTTTGTACTCCTGCCAGAAGTGGAGGAATGTCCTCCTTGTTCTATATACTTGCCAATATGAGCTATCACTTGTATTATTAAACTTAACAATTCGGACAGGTATATATTGAAATCTTAAAGTCTTTTGGATGGGCATTTCCCTGATGGATAAGGATGTTGAACATTTCTTTAACTGTTTCTTCAATATTCAAGTTTCTTCTATTGATAATTCTCTCTTTATATATGCACCCCCATTTTACAATTGGATTAATTTATTTTCTTGATATGTAGTTTCTTGACATCTTTAAATATTGTGGATATTATCCCTCTATGTGGTATGTAGTGTTTAAAAACTTTCATCTTGTAGGCTTTTGCTTTGTCCAAAGAACAGTGTTGATTGCCATACAAAAGCGTCTCAGTTCCATGAGGTCCCGTTTATTAATTATTATTTTAGAGTCTGTGCTAATGGTGTTGTGTTATTCTATCACAATGAGTTTAAGGCTATTCCTTACTTTCTCTTCTGATTTTGTGTTGTGGTCTTTTATCCATTTGTACTTGTGTTTTGTGCAGAGTGAAAAATATGAACCTATTTGAATTCTTCTACATGCAAACATATAGTTTGACTCTAAATATTTGTTGAAGATATTACCTTTATTCCAATGCCTATTTATAAAACCCAAGTGTCTATAGGTGTGTGGGAATTATCTGTGCAATTTCAAATTAATTCTATTGATCCGCGTGTCTGTTTTTTTATTGAAACCATTCTGTTTTTATTAATACAGCTCTGTAGTAAAACTAGAAATCAAGGTCCTGATGGGACCTTCAGGAGGTATTATATAATGTGTTTTTTGTCTTTCAGTTTTTTTTTTATACTGTCTTTCACATTTATCAGTTTATCCATGTTAAATATACCTCTGGGATGAAGCCTACTTGATCATAGTATATAATCTGTTTGATGTGTTCTTGGATTTGGTTTGAAAGCATTTTATTGAATATTTTTTGCATTTATGTTCATGAGGGAAATTGATTTCTTATTCTCCTTGTTGGCTCTTTATGTGTTTTTTTTATCAGGGTAACCATAGATTTTGATAGGGATTCCATTGAATCTCTAGATTGCTTTGATAGGATGGCCAGTTTTATTATGTTAACCCTACTCATCCAGAAGCTTGGAGATGTTTTCACCTTCTTGTGGATTGCCGTGAGCAATCGCCATTATAAGATGGTGCTGGCTTCTGCTGTGCCTAACTAGTAAACAAGCCTTGTGCGCATGTGCGAGAGTGAACTCACGCCTAGTCACTGCCCATCTCAGGACATAGTAATGAGGTGATGGGCGAGGAACAAATCAGGTTCTGACACGCCAAATCAGGTGCTGACATGCCACGCTGAGGGCTATATAAACAGCACCATTTTCCGGGTTCTGGGTCTTCCCTCCTGAAGAAGCAATAAGGCTTGCTGCAGAAGAATCCGGTTGTCCAAATGTGTTCTTGCCAGCGAGAACAATAGCACGGGACACCTTCTGATATAGTTTCGCACTTCTTTCTTGAGTGGCTTGATGTTTTTATCAGACATATCTTTCATTTTCCTGCTTAGCGATACCCAGGATATTTTATATTATTTTAGACTTGTGAAATGTGTTGTGTCCCTGATTTCTTTCTCAGTCATTTTGTCATGAATGGGATTTGCATTTTTGTCAAAGGCCTTTTCTACATCCAACAAGTTGATAATGTGATTTTTGTCTTTCAATTTTGTACATTGTTGTTTGTATTTACCAGTTTATCCATGTTGAATATACCTGCTTCTCTGGGATAAAGTCTACTTGCTCATAGTATATATATGATCTTTTTTGATAATTTCTTGGTTTTGATTTGAAAGTAATTATTGAATAATTTTTTGCATTTATGTTCATAAGAGAAATTGGTTTCTTATTCTCCTTATTGGATTTTTATATGTTTTATTTATAGGGTAACCATGACCTTATAAAATAAGTTGGGCAATGTTCATTATGTTTCTATTTTGTGTAATAATTTGAGGGGTATTGGCATTAATTCTTCTTTGAACCTCTTGATAGAATTCTGCTCTAAAACCATCTAACTTTAGGAATTTTTAAAATTAGATATTTTCTTCATTTACATTTCAAATGCTATCCAAAACCCCCCATATACTCCCCCTGCCCTGCTCCCCAACCCACCCACTCGAGCTTCCTGGCCCTGCATTCCCCTGTACTGGGGCATATAATCTTCGCAAGACCAAGGGGCCTCTCCTTCCTTGATGGCCAACTAGGCCATCCTCTGCTATATATGCAACTAGAGACACAACCTCTGGTGGGTACTGGATTTTTATGATTGAGAAAATGTAATGAATGCTTCTTTTTCACTAGGTATTATAGATGTGCATAAACTGTTTTTCTGATCTTGATATAACTTTGGTGAGTTGTATATATAGTGAAAATTATCCATTTTTTTGTAGATGTTCCAGTTTGGTGTGGTGACCCGTCCAGCAGGTCCAGATATTCGAGGGTCTCAAGGGTACCTTCTCCTAAGAACCAAATTGGGGGGTAGAGAGAGACGAGGGCCTTGTGCGAATAACGACAGGGAAACGTTCTGAGTTGCATCAAGGCCCCAATGTATTAGCCAGGCCCAAGGTTTAAATGCACAAGCAAAAGGGGAAGTACAGATGCTTATCAGTGGGATGGGTGGGGCAGTAGAATTCACAAGCAAAAGGAGAAGTACTTATCAGTGTGTGGGGGGGCAATAGAAATTTTTTCTTTTGGCAGCTACATGGGGAAGCAGGAACTTGGTGGTATCAGGGTGTGGTCAGGACATCAGCGATGACTTAGGGCTGGAACATTCTGTGGTTGTTCTCAGAATCGTTGTATCCCGCTTTTGACCCCTTTTCTTCTCGTGGGGAGAGGCCCAATTCACAGATCAGGACAATTGTGTTGTCTTAATGGTTCCCAACAGTGTGGAATAGGTATTTAACATATTTATGAATCTCCGGAATTCCTTGGTGTTGGTTATCTCTCCTTTTTATGTCTATTTGTTATTATTGTTGTTTTAATTTGAATTTTCTGATTGATTTTCTCAAAAAACAAAAGCTTTGTTTTATTTATTCCTTGTAAACTTTGTTTCTATTTTATTGATTTCAGCAATGAGTTTTGTTATTTCTTACTAATTATTTTGCATGTGATTCCTTCCTTTTTTACTAGAGCTTTCAGGTGTGCTGTTAAGTTGCTAGTATGAGATCTCTCCAATTTTTTTAATTGGATATTTTATTTATTTACATTTCAACTGTTATCCCTTTTCCTGGTTTCCCCTCCACAACCCCCTTATTCATTCCCTCCTTCTATCTGGGTGCTCCCCCCACACACCCACCCACTCCTACTTCATCATCCTAGCATTTTCCTACTCTGAGGCATTGAGCCTTTACAGGACCAAGGGCCTCCCTTCCCATTGATACTAGATAAGACCATAGTCTGCTACATATGCAGCTGGTGCCATTAGTCCTCTTTGGTTGGTGGTTTAGTCCCTGGGAGCTCTGAGGGATCTTGTTCGATGATATTGTTGTTCTTCCTATGGAGTTGCAAACCCCTACAGCTCCTCCCAGTCCTTGCCCTATCTATTCCATTGGGGTCTCTGTCCTCAGTCCAATGGTTGGCTGCCTGTATCCACATCCATATTGGTGAGGCTCTGGCAGAGCTTCTCAGGAGACAGCTATATCAGGCTCCTGTCAGAAACCACTCCACTTTTTGTGCTATTGACTGGTATCTTAGAACTGAGTTTGTTTCGGATAAATTTGGGCATACAGTTTATTCATTTTCATTCAATTTTAGAAAGATGTTTATTTCTTTCTTAATTTCTATCTTGATTTATTTCATTCAGTAGAACATTGTCCAGTTTCCATGAGTTTATAAACTTCTTGTTGATATTGATCTTGAGCTTTAATCCATGGTGGTTTAATAGGATGTAGGGAGTTATTTTAATTGTCTTGTATTCTGTGGGACTAGCTTTGTGCTTGAATATATAACCAACTTTGGAGATAGTTTCATGAAGTGCTGAGAATAAGGTATATTCTTTTGTGTGGGGGTGAAATGTGCTGTAAATATATATTAGGTATTTTGTGCTTATAACATTAGATAATTGCAGTATTTCTCCAGCTAACTTTTGTTTGGCTGATAACTCATTGGTCAAAGTCTTGTAATGTAGTTTCCCACTATTAGTGTATGTAGGTCAATATGTAATTTATTCTGTACACTGTTTCTTTTACAAATGTAGGCTCCTTGTATTTGGTGTTTTGATGTTAAAAGTTGAAATGTCCACCTGGTAAATTTTTTTCCTTTGAAAAAATATATAATGTCCTTTCCTATCTCTTCTGAATAGTTTTAGTTAGAAGTCTATCTTTTCAAATATAAAATGGCTACACCAGCTTGCTTTCTGGATGAATCTGCTTGGGATGTTTTTGTAGCCCTTTACTCGGAGGTGATGTGTATCCTTGCTGTTAAGGTGTGTTTCCTGAATGCTGAAGAAAGATGACTCTTGGATTTCAATCCACTATAAATCTGTTTCTTTTTGTTGGTTAATCAAAACTGCTAATATGATTACTAATGACCAATGATTATTGATTCCTGTTATGTTGTTGTTGTTGTTGTTGCTGCTGCTGTTGCTGCTAATGCTAATGCTAATGCTAATGCTAATGCTAATGCTGCTGCTGCTACTGCTGGTGTTGTTCTTGCTATATGTGTGCATATTTCTGAGTTTAACTTCTTTTGACTTTGCTGGTCAGGTCCTTTATCCCATTTGAGCTTTTAATATCCCTAAATTTTTTGTATGGTTAGTGTTTTGATTATAATGTGCTAAAGGGTCTTTCTTTTCTGTCCCAGTCTATTTGTTGTTCTATATGCTTCTTGAACTTTGATAGGCATTTCCTTCTTTAGATTAGGAAAATCTATGACTTTGTTGAAAATATTCTCTGTGCCTTTGACCTGAGTTTCTTCTCTTTCTTGTTTTCTTATTATTCTTAGATTAGTGTTTTGCAGATTTCCTGGATATTTTGTAACAGGAGTATTTTTATATTTTACCATTTTTGAACAAAATATTCACTTCTTCTGTCATGTCTTCAGTGCCTGGAATTATCTTTTTCATAAATTGTATCTGCTGGTAAAGCCTTTCTCCATGGTTTCTATTCTGGTTTTGAAAATTTTCATTTCCATGTTTCCTTCAGTTTGGATTTTCTTGATTGATTTTATTTCTTCTTTTGATGTCACATGTTTCCATTAATTACCATCTACTGTTTACATTTTCACAGATTTCTTTAAGGAATTTGATGGTTTTTTTTCCTCTTTAAGGACCTTTAATATATTCATGAAGTCTGTTTTCAGGTGTTTTATTTGTGTTTCAACTATGATAGAATATTCAGGGCCTGCTGAAGCAATGTTTCTGGGCTCTATTAGAGACATATTGTTTCTACTAGACAAGAGACAATCTCTGTTATTGAGTGGGTTTTTATGCTTACATTTAGTCATCTCAAAGTGGGCAGATTATGTTTCATGTTGCTGATATCTGGGCTTCTTTTTGTTGGGGAGGTGTTTTGTTTCTTGTTTTTGTTTATTTGTTTCTTCTCTGGTTCTTAGAAGATTGTGGTGACTATGTGTTGCTTGTAGATAAATTTTCTTGTATCCTTGTTAGTGTGGACAATAGGTGATACAGGTAAATATTTTCTGGTTAATGGGTCTTGAGATTTAAGAATAGGGAATGGATATGTCCAAGGGGAGTGCTCCTCATGAGAATAAAGAAAGCAGGGCTTTCCACAAATGTCTGCTCAGCCACCCCGGGATAGGGTCAACGAGTGAGAAGAGGTTGCCAAATAACCAGAGATGAGACTGGGGTCAGTTAGATGATCTGTTTCCCTGGAACAAGTACATTTTATCTTTTCTTAGTGAGGTCCAACCTGCAATTAGTTCAGGCTGGTGTTTTCTCAGTAACATTTAGCTAATCTTGGAATCCCAGACCACAGCTGTGAAGACAGGACAGGCATAATATTTTTTTTTGGCATATAAGCAATGTCATTCATTTGTCTATTTTTCCTGACTACATTTGTGTTATAATGGCAGAGTAAGATAGTTGTAAACAAAGACCTTCTGGCCTTAAAATCTGGTCCTTGGAGGGAGGAAATGATCAGTTGCTTCATTAGCAATTAATATGTGAGTTTAGAAGTTCAATTTATCTTTTGAAAAATAGCATTATCTGACCTTTGACTTCTTTTGCTTACATGGGGTTGTTAGTTCAATGCGTTTCAGGAACAGTGCCCAGATATAAGAAGAGATTCTGCTAGTCTTAAGAGTTTGTCTGCATATATTTTTCTACATGAATTTCTGTTATCAAAACTAATTCTCATATTGTGGACTTCTGTATTATTATTTCTGTCTTTTCAGGAACATAGGCTTCATTTTACTTACTCAGGACTCTACACCAATTTTTCTCCAAGGAGGAAGGTAAACATGTCCCATATCTTGGGAATACTGACCCTTTATGGTCCATATTCTGAGATAAATTTTAAATATATATTTAGAACTTTCCAGTGACAAATACTATTTTGTTTCCTTTACTAGATTTTTGTCTATAAAACAAAGCCCACTAATTAGTTTTTCTCTCTTCTAAACTTCATAGAAAAGCATGTAATAATTTTGTAAGAGGTGTTGTTTGTATGTCAGTAAGTTTTACTACATTAAATTAATTGTCAGGATGCTTCTGTCAAATATTGGTGTTGGAATGGTAGTCAGCTCTTTAAATGTGTCATTTTTATCCAAAAGTTGACGCACCTTTAACTACATCAAATATAGACCATCCAGTGAGTGTGCTGGTAAGCAGGTGCTTGTGTCCAATAAAATAAAGCAGAGAAGGTTTCTCTCAAAGGGCCAGGATGCCTCTGTAGGGATGAGCTTCATTTTTCCCCTAGATTGTAAAGAAATAGGTGAAGCAAGGTGCAATGACTCTGTTGGTGCACATGTGGTGCCAAGTGTATCATGCTTGCTCAGTCACATCTGTGCTCTTATTGGAACTGTGACATGTAGATAACTGTCATCCTTTCTGTCTTAGTCAGGATTTCTATTCCTGCACAAACATCATGACCAAGAAGCAAGTTGGGGAGGAAAGGGTTTATTCGCCTTACACTTCCATACTGCTGTTCATCACCAAAGGAAGTCAGGACTGGAACTCAAGCAGGTCAGGAAGCAGGAGCTGATGCAGAGTCCATGGAGGGATGTTCTTTACTGGCTTGCTTCCCCTGGCATGCTCAGCCTGCTCTCTTATAGAACCCAAGACTACCAGCCCAGAGATGGTCCCACCCACAAGGGGCCTTTCCCTCTTGATCACTAATAGAGAAAATGCCTTACAGTTTGTACTCATGGAGGCATTTCCTCAACTGAAGCTCCTTTCTCTGTGATGACTCCAGCTGTGTCAACTTGACATAAAACTAGCCAGTACACTTTCTCAGTCATCTCTGTTTCCTCATTAGGTCCCATCAGCCCAGTATTACCATTCCTCCATTTATCTTTCTTTCCCTTTTCATTTCTATGAGCTCCGATCAGCATAGAACATTTTGTGGAACTGTGACCACATTTTATTTTATTTTTTGAATATTTTATATTTTATTTACATATCAAATGTTATCCCCTTTACCCGTTTCCTTTCTGCAAATCCACTCTCCCATTCCCCCTCCTCTTGCTTCTATGAGGGTGCTCCCTTAACCACCCACCTACTTCCACATCACCTCCTTGGCAGTCCCCTACACTGGGGTATTGAGCCTTCATAGGACCGAGGGTCTTTCCTCCCATTGATCCCCAACAAGGCCATCCTCTGCTACCTATGCAGCTGTAGCCAAGGGTTCTTCCATGTGTACTCTTTGGTTGGTGATTTAGTCCCTGGAACTCTAGGGAGTCTGATTGGTTGATATTGTTGTTTTCCTATAGGATTGCAAAACCCTTCAGCTCCTTCAGTCCTTTCTCTATCTCCTAAATTGGCATCCCTGAGCTCAGTCAGATGGTTGGTTGTTAGTATTCACATCTATATGGGTGAGGCTCTGGCAGAGCCTCTCAGAAGATAGTTATAACAGGCTCCTATCATCAAGTATTTCTTGGCATCTGCAATAGTGTCTAGTATTGGGTCTGCATATGGGATGGGTCCCCAGGTGGGGCAGACTCTGCATGGTCTTTCCTTCAGTCTCTGCTCCACACTTTGTCCCTGTATTTTCTTTAAACAGGAACCCTTCTGTGTTAAGAATTTGGAGATGAGTGGGTGGCCCCATCCCCCAACCCTGGGGGCTTGCCTGTCCTCTGGATGTTGCAGTAAATCTGCAACCAAGGCAGAGAAGCAACTGAAAAAATGTTCAGCATCCTTAATCATCAGGGAAATGCAAATCAAAACAACCCTGAGATTCCACCTCACACCAGTCAGAATGGCTAAGATCAAAAATTCAGGTGACAGCAGATGCTGGCGAGGATGTGGAGAAAGAGGAACACTCCTCCATTGTTGGTGGGATTGCAAGCTTGTACAACCACTCTGGATTCAGTCTGGCGGTTCCTCAGAAAATTGGACATAGTACTACCGGAGGATCCAGCAATACCTCTCCTGGGCATATATCCAGAAGATGTCCCAACCGGTAAGAAGGACACATGCTCCACTATGTTCATAGCAGCCCTATTTATAATAGCCAGAAGCTGGAAAGAACCCAGATGTCCCTCAACAGAGGAATGGATACAGAAATTATGGTACATTTACACAATGGAGTACTACTCAGCTATTAAAAAGAATAAATTTATGAAATTCCTAGCCAAATGGATGGACCTGGAGGGCATCATCTTGAGTGAGGTAACACAATCACAAAGGAACCCACACAATATGTATTCACTGATAAGTGGATATTAGCCCAAAACTTAGGATACCCAAGATATAAGATACAATTTGCTAAACGCATGAAACTCAAGAAGAATGAAGACCAAAGTGTGGACAATATGCCCCTTCTTAGAATTGGGAACAAAACACCCATGGAAGGAGTTACAGAGACAAAGTTTGGAGCTGTGATGAAAGGATGGACCATCTAGAGACTGCCGTATCCAGGAATCCATCCCATAATCAGCTTCTAAACGTGGACACCATTGCATACACTAGCAAGATTTTGCTGAAAGGACCCAAATATAGCTGTCTCTTGTGAGACGATGCCGGGGCCTAGCAAACACAGGAGTGGATCCTCACAGTCAGCTATTGGATGTATCACAGGGCTCCCAATGGAGAAGCTAGAGAAAGTAACCAAGGGGCTAAAGGGATCTGCAACCCTATTGTTGGAACAACATGATGAACTAACCAGTACCCAGGAGCTCTTGTCTCTAGCTGCATATGTATCGAAAGATGGCCTAGTCGGCCATCACTGGAAAGAGAGGCCCATTGGACTTGCAAACTTTATATGCCCCAATATAGGGGAATGACAGGGCCAAAAGAATGGGAATGGGTGGGTAGGGAAGTGGGGGGTGCTATGGGGGACTTTTGGGATAGCATTGGAAATGTAATTGAGAAAAATATGTAATAAAAAATATTAAAAATTAAAAAAAATCTGCAACCAAATAGGCCTGTGCAAAGAACACATAATTTATATGAATACAAGCTGCAGGCCTAGATTGGGCAGATCTACCACTACACTACTATATTTCCCATCTACGAAATCCCTTATCAGTTGTGCTTCTCCTCCAATTTCTTTCCACCTCTTCCTCCATCATCCTCTCTTCTCCCCATCTAGGTGTGTAGCTTGTGTTTATATCAATTGAGTTTTGAGTTCATTGTGTGGGTGTTTTGTGGGTTGAGAATTTACTAATATAAATCTGACTGATAAATTACAAACCTCTAGAGTTTTTATTTTACTGGGTTACTGGGATTTTGACCACTAGTCACAGGGGGTGGATGGTTGGGAACGTGAGAAGAATCCAGAATCACAAGATGGGCATTTGATACATGGGGTTAGTCATGGAGGCAGCAAGGTCTACACTGGGTAGAGTAGCCAATTATAGTGTGGGATGGTGCCTTTTTAAATATTGTCCCCAATATCTGGATATGTACTCTATAGGATCTCCCTCCCGTTAGTTAGGCATTCCAGCTAATCTCATCTACTTTGGGTCCTGGGAGTGTCTTGCTTTCCTAGCATCTGGGAATTTCTGGTGACTACTCCCAGTTTGTCATCCCCCATTGCTACACACCTCTATTCAAATTCCTGACCCTCTGTATATCATTCCATTTCATCTCATACCAGATACTGCCCCCATTTTCCCCCTCATACTTCTCTTTTTCTCCCAAGTCCTTCTAACCCTCCTGTGAGTATTTTGTTCCCTCTTCTAAAAAGGACTAAAGAATCAACACTTTGGTCTTCCTTCTTTTTGGGCTTCATATAGTCTGTGTACTACATTGTGGATACTCTATGATTTTGAGCTAATATTTTCTTATCAGTGAGTACATACCATATATGTTCTTTTGGGACTGGGTTGCCTCACTCCAGATGATATTTTCTCATTCCATCAATTTGCCTAAGAATATCATGATGCTGTTGTTTTTAATAGATGAATAGTACTCCATTGTGTAAATATACATTTTCTGTATCCATTTCTCTGTTGAGGGGCATCTGGGTCTTTTCAGCTCCTGGCTACTATGAACATAGTGGAGCATGTGTCCTTATTCCATGTTGGAACAACTTCTGGGTATATGCCCAGAAGTGGTATTGCTGGGTCCTCAAGTAGTACCATGTACAATTTTCTGAGGAATCTACCAAACTGATTTCCAGAATGGTTGTACCAGCTTGCAGTCCCACCAGCAATGGAAGAACGTTCCTCTTTCTCCACCTCCTTGTCAGCAACTGCTGTCACCTGAGTTTTTGATCCTAGCTATTCTGACTTGGTTGAGGTAGAATATCCAGGTTATGTTGATTTGCCTTTCCCTGATGAATCAAGATGTTAAACATTTCTTTATGTGCTTCTCAGCCATTTGATATTCCTCAGTTGAGAATTCTTAGTTTACCTCTTTATCCCATTTTTAAATGGGGTTATTTACTTCTCTGGAATCTAACTTCTTGAGTTCTTTGTATATATTGGATATCAGCCCTCTATTGGTTGTAGGATTTGTAAAGATCTTTTTTCCAATCTGTTGGTTGCTGTCTTGTCCTATTGACAGTGTTCTTTGCCTTACAGAAGCTTTTCTGTTTTATGAGATCCCATTTGCTCTTTGTTGACCTTAGAGTATAAGTCATTGGTGTTCTGTTCAGGAAATTTTCCCCGGTACCCATGTGTTTGAGGCTTTTCCACACTTGCTTTTCTATTAGTCTCAGTGTATCTGGTTTTATGTGGAGGTCCTTGATCCACTTGGACTTGAGTGTTATACAGGAGAAAAGAATGGGTTGATTTGCATTTTTCTACATGCTGACTGGCAGTTGAACCAGCACCATCTGTGTGTGTGTGTGTGTGTGTGTGTGTGTGTGTGTGTGCCTTATCACATTTATATACCATGATGTACACATTGTCAATTTACAGAAGTAAAAGCCAGTTCTCTTCTTTCAACTTGTGAGACTCTGTGGTTGAAAAAAGATCCTCAGTCTCAGCAGCAGGCACTGTGGCAAGCAGATCCATGTTGATCGTTCTAGTGTTTAATATGTCTTATAAACTTTTTAAATCTAAATATTAGTAACATGGATAATTTATATATAATTATGTCTAAACTTTTCTTAGTTCCTTCATTCTAGGGATTTGATCATTCGTTCATTCTCTCTCTCTCTCTCTCTCTCTCTCTTCCTTTCTGTCTGTCTGTCTGTCTTTCATTCATCCATTCATTCATTTATTTACTTAATTTTGGTTTTTCAAGACAGGGTTTCTCTGTGTAGCCCTGGCTGTCCTGGAACTTGCTCTGTAGTCCAGTCTGGCCTCCAATTGAGAAATCTGCCTGCCTCTGCCTCCCAAGTGCTGGGATTAAAGGTGTACACCACCACTGACTGTTGATTTTTTTCTTTAAGGTTAAAACAAATATCAGGAATATTAAAGAAAATGAAACTACCAGAAAGATTTATTATTACATTTATATTGCAAACTTTGGAGGTTACCAAAGTACCCCCTTACTCTAGTTACAAGTTCCTGAACCTCTAAGAATCATTTCACAATTAAAACTGTCTTCTTGTTCATTCATTACAAGAATTCTGATGAGAGAACTTTCATTTCTCTGAATGACTTTAAAAATAGCAAAACTCTTCTTTATTTTCTTTTAGTAGGAAATATGATATATATGAATTACTTTTATAAACATATTTTAACATGTTTTATAGATGAAATGGTAAATAAGAAAATCTTTAATTTCATAATGATTTTCACAGTTAAGAATCCTGCTTTTTATTTTCTTTTTCTGCAGGGTACACGTCACTATTGGTAGTTCACATTTTAGCCATAAGCCCTGAATAGTTTACCCCAAGTGTCTTGACAGAGACCTTTGGTTTCTCCATGCCTTTTCTGAAGGTTAGAATTCTTCTTGAAAGTTCATTACACAATCGTTTCTTTCCTTAAACTGATTCACTGTGATTTGAAGTCGTTAGTATAGGCAACATGTCTGAGTTGGTGTCTTAACCCCATATGCATGATGCTCTAAGTACACACAGCCTGAGCTGCTGAATCAGGTCATATTTATTTTTCCATTTGTAAACCCCTATTGATGGTTCAGTCATTGACTAGGGCAAACTGCTACCTGACAGCCTCCAGAGAGGATTTTATTCAAGTTAACAGATGGGCCTGCTTCCATTGTCTGCTCCAGGACAGTTCCTGGGAGAATCAAAGGCCAAATGCATCCAGATAAACTAAGAACTTCATCTGCTAAGTCATCAGGGACAATACGATTAAACTCCAATTTTTAAAAAATTTCTTCTGAAAATACCAAAAGAGAAGTAGAAGCATAGCATAAAGTGATTTGATAATAAGACAAATGTATAGCTAAGTGTTTACCAATAAGGGGATGAAGGAATAAAATGTGTAATATTTTTAAAGCACAACGATTCTCAAGAATGTCTGGGCAAACTGCGTTCTCTCTTACTATGTGCAGTTTAGCATAGAGGCATATTTGTTTTGACATTTTTACCTTACTTTTCCTTAAGAGCAAGCTTGTATTTAAAATAAAAAAAAAGTGCTGTACACTAGAGAAAGTACCCAAGGAGCTCAAGAGATCTGCAACCCTATAGGTAGAACAACAATATGAACTAACCAGTACCCTGGAGCTCTTGACTCTAGCTGCATATGTATCAAAAGATGGCCTAGTCGGCCATCACTGCAAAGAGAGGCCCATTGGACACACAAACTTTATATGCCCCAGTACAGGGGAACGCCAGGGCCAAAAAGTGGGAGTGGGTGGGTAGGGGAGTGGGGGGGCAGGGTATGAGGAACTTTTGGGATAGCATTTGAAATTTGAAATGTATATAAAGAAAACAATTAATAAAAAATGATAAATTTAAAAAAAAGAGAGATGAGGAGATAAGACGTCAAAAAGAAGAAGATAAAAACTAAGGACTCATCTAAAGAACATGATTGTTCCATCCTTTCGTCTCAGCTCCAAACTTTGTCTCTGTAACTCCTTCCATGGGTATTTTGTTCCAGAATCTTTTTTTTTCTTATATTTATTTATTTATTTATTTAAAATTTCCATTTTTTTATTAGGGGCAAAGTAGCCACACTTTGGTCTTCCTTCTATTTGAGTTTCATGTGTTTTGTGAATTGTTTCTTGGGTATTCTAAGTTTCTGGGCTAATATCCACTTAACAGTGAGTGCATATCATGTGAGTTCTTTTGTGATTGGGTTACCTCACTCAGGCTGATACCCTCCAGATCCACCATTTGCCTAGAAATTTGATAAATACATTGTTTTTAATAGCTGAGTAGTATTCCATTGTATAAATATACCACATTTTCTATATCCATTCCTCTGTTGAGGGACATCTGGGTTCATTCCAGCTTCTGGCTATTATAAATAAGGCTGCTATGAACATAGTGAAGCATGTGTTCTTATTACTAATTGGAATATCTTCTGGATATATGCCCAGGAGAGGTATAGCTGGAACCTCTGGTAGTACTATGTCCAATTTTCTGAGGAACCACCAGACTGATTTCCAGAGTAGTTGTACAAGCTTGTAATCCCACCAACAATTGAGGAGTGTTCCTCTTTCTCCATATCCTCACCAGCATCTGCTGTCACATGAATTTTTGATCTTAGCCATTCTAACTGGTGTAAGGTGGGATCCATCCCATAACCAGCCACCAAACAAAGACACTATTGCATACGCCAGTAAGATTTTGCTGAAAGGACCCTGAAATAGCTATCTCTTGTGAGAATATGCCAATGCCTGGCAAACACAGAAGTGGATGTTCACGGTCAGCTATTGGATGGAACACAGGGCCCCCAATAGAATATCTAGAGAAAGTACCCAAGGAGCTGGGGGATCTGCAACCCTATAGGTGGAGCAACAACATGAACTAACCAATACCCCCAGAGCTCATGTTTCTAGCTGCATATGTAGCAGAAGATGAACTAGTTGGCCATCATTGGGAAGATGGCTTTGCAAACTTTATATGCCCCAGACAGGAAACACCAGAGCCAAGAAATGAGAGTGGGTAGATAGGGAAGCAGGGTGGGGTGAGGGTATAGGGGACTTTCGGGATAGCATTTGAAATGTAAATGCAGAAAATACCTAATAAAAAATTGAAAAAAGAAAAAAAGAACATGATTGTCGTGGGGAATATTATGCTTATTACAATAGATATATTTTCTGAGATAATCGTGTTTTAATCGGATTTTGTGTAAAGTAAGATTATTATGTATTGATGAACATTTTGCATCTTTGAAATGCTTTCTGGAAAATCCACAGGTAAATTTCTGAACAGTTGAAAACATATTTATACACATCTGCATACAGAAAGCTTCAAATTTAAACAAGCTTATATAAAAAAGAAAATATTCTACAGAGAAAATAAAGTCTGAGAAACTATTTCCATGATAAGGAAGGTTGCAATATGAGGCAAGGGACATACTGATTTAATGGAAGAAAAAGCATCACTAAGTATACAAAAATGGAAGACTTTAAACTGAAATAGAGCATCCTGAGAAAACTGGATTAGAAGTGTTGTCAGATTATGTGGAAAACATTGAGCACTGTCTGGCATGTTTAGAAAGTTTGCAAAGTAGAGTTTTAATTTTTCAAGATAAATACACCCATATACTTGGGTTTTTGTTTTTTAATTATTATCTTTTAATCATTTTTTTTAAATCCAGTCATTATCCCAGTCCACACTCTGACTGTTCCTCATCCCATACTTCCTTCTCCATCTCTAAGAGGATGTCCCCAACATTCCCTCACCTCACCAGATCTCCTACTCCCTGGGGCCTCAAGTCTCTTGAGGGTTAGGTGCTTCTTCTCTCACTGAGGACAGTCTTAGCATTCCTCTGCTGTATATGTGTCAGGCGGCTCATATCAGGTGGTGTATGATTCCTACACACACACAATGGTGCACAGTCAATAAACAAATATGCATCATTCACTTAGGAAAAAATTGAAAATTTGATATATTCTATGGCAATAATTCTGAATAATATATTTAAATCTGAATATTTCTGGTTAGAAAGTTGCATTCCAAAACAGGCTGTGACTGTCTCTCCATTTCCACAACTGAATTTCAAGAGGGATGCTGACATACAATGAGATGATGCATATCCTCTAATATTTTCAGGAAAAGCGTCTTTATCATCAAAATTAAAATAATTATTTGGCATAATACCTGTTATTAAACATTCTGATGTGATCAATGGTACTATGAATAGCTACATTTTGCAGGCGACAAGTAAAAATAGCTGATGGTTCCAAATTGATCTCATAAGCATGATGTCCTGTGACTTATATTTGCTTAAAGAAAATTGAAAGCTTATATCCTTCCTACTGCTCCTCAGCAGTTTCAAACTCAAGACAATATTGGATGGAGAGGCTGAGGTCAATAATTATTTATTTTTAATTTCCTATTTATTTGTTTATTTATTGAAATGCCAAATCATTTTATTCCTATTTATTTTTAATGTTCCCATTCTTTGGATCTGCATTTAATTTAATTTTGTATGCATCTAAACCCCTAGGATCTCCCCATGTTCAGAGCATCCTGGCCATTGGCATAGGTTAGCATTTTTTCTTTCCTTAATAGCTCTTGATATATTGGATATAGTCCACGTTTTCTGAAGTGTTTCTGTAGGCTGTGGAGGCAATGGAGGAAGAAGATACCCCAGATTTACTTCTGTGCATTTACAATCATACTCAATGTAATTCTAAACCAATAATGTTTATTTAAATTTTTTTAAAAATCTTACCATTTGTAAAAGTCTTTAAGGAAAAGAATTAAAAGGAGTTTTCTTTCATTGTGCAGATAATGTCCTGGCTGAAATTAGCCAACTAGTTATAAAGGTAATATGGAGTTATATAGGCTAAAATGAGTCACAATATGTACATAAAAAAGATTTTAAAAATATTTGTATAAAAATACTGTTTTCACATACATGTATATGTGTGCACATATATATCAATATATTTACATACATATTTACAATTAAACATTTCAAAATCCCTTTATTTGTAAAATTTCCTGTTCTCTAAAAAATTAGAAACATTTATTAATTGTAAATGTTCTTAGTAGTGTTAATGTAGTTTTCAATTTATTTAATTGGTAGTAAATCTGCCACCTAACTCTATAATAGCGTTTTTCTTTGGAAAAGACATTTTTTAATTTGTGGTAACACAGAAATAAGCTAACAAGTGACATAGGTGCACGGCTATGCAGGTAGGAAGTGACATCACTAAATTTTCCCAAAGTAACTATCTTAATTAGGGTTTCCATTGCTGTAAAGAGAAACAATGACTACAACAACCTTTATAAAAGAAAATATATAATTGGGGCTGGCTTACAGCTGCAGAGATTAGTCCTCTATCATCATGACAAGCATGGTGGTGTGTAGGTAGATATAGTACTGCAGAAGGAGCTGAGAGTTCTTTCTCTTAATATAAGGTAACAAGGACAATGTGCCACAGTGTAGCTTGAGCATAGGAAACCCCCCAAATCCTGTCCCCACAGGGATACACCTCCAGCAAGGCCATCCCTACTCAAAAGCCACAGCTCTTAATAATCTCACTCCCTACGGGCCAAGTGTTCAAACACATGAGTATGCAAGTCATACATATTCAGCCACCACAGGAACCATCTGGAATGCCAGCATAGGCTAAATAATAACAATACATATATATCACACATACTTGTTGTAAGTCATTTGGTAAATGAATTTTAGTATCAAAAGATATTTTTTGAGTTTGCTCAGCAGACGTATTGTATTTGAAAATTTAACTACATGGTAAATTAACCAATACTAATAGCAATATAAAATTAGGTTCTCTCCACAGTATTGTTTAGGACTCAAAAAGGCACCAAAATAATCTTTTCCCCTGTAAAAGCCATATCCATGGAGATGGATGTAAATTTCTGAAACAGAGAAAAGAATTCTTTAATTTTCTGTCTTCTTTCTAATATATACACCCCTAAGAACTTTCTTCAATATTTATATGTGCACTCCTATCATAAATAGGCTAGTTCACTCAAGAGCATATAGAGTTACTGGAGAGACTCAAAGACTGAGGACCTCTGTCTGTCTTCACTGTCCTGTACTTCATTCTTCTGGTTCATCTGTATATACTGATGGGCTGCTGTAAGCAGATGGAAATCTGAAAGAACTCATTTCTCATAGACTTGTTTCTTTTTCCAGTGTGTCCATGAGTGATTTGAATTGAATTGTGTTTTGTTTGAAAACTGTCAGTGGTCAGACGACTGAGGTTACTTATGCTTCATTTCTGTTGTGGAAGTAGTTTCCAATTCACACTGAAATCTTTGACTTTATATCAGCTTTTGAGAAGTTCCCAATACAAGTCCTGCTTTCTCCCAGTGAAGGCATCCACGGAGCTCTAGCCATCAGTGGCTAACCATACCAGATATATGATCCAACTTTTAGTTTTCTATAGGATCCTCTTTAAAACAGAGAAAATAAAACAGACGGTACTAGGTTCCCATGTCTATATAGCATCTACCCACATGTACATTATATTCCAAAATCTCAGAAGAAAGAGAAAGGCTATATAAAATGAAATATGTTTGTAATTTTCAGAAATGGGATAGAACAAATTTTTATAGACTTGAAAAATACTACATAAACGAAGTACATTACATCCTTATTTTTCTCTAGTATCAAAAATGGATGTTATAGTTGTTATTTACACCAAAATAGTAATCACAAGCCACATATACTTTGACATGGCTGTCACCTGCTTGAATTATTTGAACACCGTGATTTTTCCATGACCTGTAATGCACAACTGACAAAACCATCATAACATTCGCCCCTTCCCAACTTCCTAACACTTCCCTGAGCACACTGACAGCATGCTTACTTGTAAGAATGCTGTTTTCCATCCCCAACTATACCTTACTAGAATCATCCTGCACGTATCTGAAGAGGAAATGTGACTGACTTTCTTTTTTTTAATTTTTAATATTTTTATTACATATTTTCCTCAGTTACATTTCCAATGCTATCCCAAAAGTCCCCCATAGCGCCCCCCACTTCCCTACCCACCCATTCCCATTCTTTTGGCCCTGGCATTCCCCTATATTGGGATCATATAAAGTTTGCAAGTCCAATGGGCCTCTCTTTCCAATTATGGCCGACTAGGCCATCTTTCGATACATATGCAGCTAGAGACAAGAGCTCCAGTGTTCTGGTTAGTACATCATGTTGTTCTGACAATAGGGTTGCAGATCCCTTTAGCTCCTTGGGTACTTTCTCTAGCTTCTCCATTGGGAGCCCTGTGATACATCCAATAGCTGACTGTGAGGATCCACTCCTGTGTTTGCTAGGCCCCGGCATCGTCTCACAAGAGACAGCTATATTTGGGTCCTTTCAGCAAAATCTTGCTAGTGTATGCAATGGTGTCAGCGTTTAGAAGCTGATTATGGGATGGATCCCTGGATACGGCAGTCTCTAAATGGTCCATCCTTTCATCACAGCTATGAACTTTGTCTCTGTAACTCCTTCCCTGGGTGTTTTGTTCCCAATTCTAAGAAGGGGCATATTGTCCACACTTTGGTCTTCATTCTTCTTGAGTTTCATGCGTTTAGCAAATTGTATCTTATATCTTGGGTATCCTAAGTTTTGGGCTAATATCCACTTATCAGTGAATACATATTGTGTGAGTTCTTTTGTGATTGTGTTACTTCACTCAAGATGATGCCCTCCAGGTCCATCCATTTGGCTAGGAATTTCATAAATTCATTCTTTTTAATAGCTGAGTAGTACTCCATTGTGTAAATGTACCATAATTTCTGTATCCATTCCTCTGTTGAGGGACATCTGGGTTCTTTCCAGCTTCTGGCTATTATGAATAGGGCTGCTATGAACATAGTGGAGCATGTGTCCTTCTTACCGGTTGGGACATCTTCTGGATATATGCCCAGGAGAGGTATTGCTGGATCCTCCGGTAGTACTATGTCCAATTTTCTGAGGAACCGCCAGACTGAATCCAGAGTGGTTGTACAAGCTTGCAATCCCACCAACAATGGAGGAGTGTTCCTCTTTCTCCACATCCTCGCCAGCATCTGCTGTCACCTGAATTTTTGATCTTAGCCATTCTGACTGGTGTGAGGTGGAATCTCAGGGTTGTTTTGATTTGCATTTCCCTGATGATTAAGGATGTTGAACATTTTTTCAGGTGCTTCTCTGCCATTCGGTATTCCTCAGGTGAGAATTCTTTGTTCAGTTCTGAGCCCCATTTTTTAATGGGGTTATTTGACTTACTGGAGTCCACCTTCTTGAGTTCTTTATATATATTGGATATTAGTCCCTTATCTGATTTAGGATAGGTGAAGATCCTTTCCCAATCTGCTGGTGTTTTTTTTGTCTTATTGATGGTGCCTTTAGCCTTGCAGAAGCTTTGCAGTTTCATGAGGTCCCACTTGTCAATTCTCGATCTTACAGCACAAGCCATTACTGTTCTATTCAAGAATTTTTCCCCTGTGCCCATATCTTCAAGGCTTTTCCCCACTTTCTCCTCTATAAATTTCAGTGTCTCTGGTTTTATGTGAAGTTCCTTGATTCATTTAGACTTGACCTTAGTACAAGGAGATAGGAATGGATCGATTCGCATTCTTCTACATGTTAACAACCAGTTGTGCCAGCACCATTTGTTGAAAATGCTGTCTTTCTTCCACTGGATGTTTTTAGCTCCCTTGTCGAAGATCAAGTGACTGTAGGTGTGTGGGTTCATTTCTGGGTCTTCAATTCTATTCCATTGGTCTATTTGTCTGTCACTATACCAGTACCATGCAGTTTTTATCACAATTGCTCTGTAGTAAAGCTTTAGGTCCGGCATGGTGATTCCACCAGAGGTTCTTTTATCCTTGAGAAGAGTTTTTGCTATCCTAGATTTTTTGTTATTCCAGATGAATTTGCAGATTGCACTTTCTAGTTCGTTGAAGAATTGATTTGGAATTTTGATGGGGATTGCATTGAATCTGTAGATTGCTTTTGGCAAGATAGCCATTTTTACAATGTTGATCCTGCCAATCCATGAGCATGGGAGATCTTTCCATCTTCTGAGATCTTCTATAATTTCTTTCTTCAGAGACTTGAAGTTTTTATTATACAGATCTTTCACTTCCTTAGTTACAGTCACGCCAAGATATTTTATATTATTTGTGACTATTGAGAAGGGGGTTGTTTCCCTAATTTCTTTCTCAGCCTGTTTATTCTTTGTGTAGAGAAAGGCCATTGATTTGTTTGAGTTCATTTTATATCCAGCTACTTCACCGAAGCTGTTTATCAGGCTTAGGAGTTCTCTGGTAGAATTTTTAGGGTCACTTATATATACTATCATATCATCTGCAAAAAGTGATATTTTGACTTCATCTTTTCCAATTTGTATCCCTTTGATCTCCTTTTGTTGTCGAATTGCTCTGGCTAGGACTTCAAGTACAATGTTGAATAGGTATGGAGAAAGTGGACAGCCTTGTCTAGTCCCTGATTTTAGAGGGATTGCTTCAAACTTCTCACCATTTACTTTGATGTTTGCTACTGGTTTGCTTTAGATTGCTTTTATCATGTTTAGGTATGGGCCTTGAATTCCTGATCTTTCCAAGACTTTTATCATGAATGGGTGTTGGATCTTGTCAAATGCTTTTTCCGCATCTAACGAGATGACCATGTGGTTTTTGCCTTTGAGTTTGTTTATATACTGGATTACATTGATGGATTTCCGTTTATTGAACCATCCCTGCATCCCTGGGATGAAACCTACTTGGTCAGGATGGATGATTGTTTTGATGTGTTCTTGGATTCGGTTAGCAAGAACTTTATTGAAGATTTTTGCATCAATATTCATAAGGGATATTGGTCTGAAGTTTTCTATCTTTGTTGGGTCTTTTGTGGTTTAGGTATCAGAGTAATTGTAGCTTCATAGAATGAGTTGGGTAGAGTACCTTCTGTTTCTATTTTGTGGAATAGTTTGTGAAGAACTGGGATTAGATCTTCTTTGAAGATCTGATAGAACTCTGCACTAAACCCATCTGGTCCTGGGCTTTTTTTAGTTGGGAGACTCTTAATGACTGCTTCTATTTCTTTGGGGGATATAGGGCTGTTTAGATCATTAACCTGATCTTGATTCAACTTTGGTACCTGGTATCTGTCTAGGAACTTCTCCATTTCATCCAGGTTCTCCAGTTTTGTTGAGTATAGCCTTTGGTAGAAGGATCTGATGGTGTTTTGTATGTCTTCAGGATCTGTTGTTATGTCTCCTTTTTCATTTCTGATTTTGTTAATTAGGATGCTTTCCCTGTGCCCTCTAGTGAGTCTGGCTAAGGGTTTATCTATCTTGTTGATTTTCTCAAAGAACCAGCTCCTTGATTGGTTGATTCTTTGAATAGTTCTTCTTGTTTCCACTTGGTTGATTTCGCCCCTGAGTTTGATTATTTCCTGCCGTCTACTCCTCTTGGGTGAATTTGCTTC
Source organism: Mus caroli (assembly GCF_978045245.1). Taxonomy (NCBI): domain Eukaryota; kingdom Metazoa; phylum Chordata; class Mammalia; order Rodentia; family Muridae; genus Mus; species Mus caroli. Next base: position 138,691,311 of record NW_028227258.1, on the reverse strand, counting down.
CTTTGGTTCTAGTGCTTTTAGGTATGTTGTCAAGCTGCTAATGTGTGCTCTCTCTAGTTTCCTTTTGGAGGCACTCAGAGCTATGAGTTTTCCTCTTAGAAATGCTTTCATTGCGTCCCATAAGTTTGGGTATGTTGTGGCTTCATTTTCATTGAACTCTAAAAAGTCCTTAATTTCTTTCTTTATTCCTTCCTTGACCAAGGTATCATTGAGAAGAGTGTTGTTCAGTTTCCACGTGAAGGTTGGCTTTCTATTATTTATTTTGTTATTGAAGATCAGCCTTAGTCCATGGTGATCTGATAGGATGCATGGGACAATTTCAATATTTTTGTATCTGTTGAGGCCTGTTTTGTGACCAATTATGTGGTCAATTTTGGAGAAGGTACCATGAGGTGCTGAAAAGAAGGTATATCCTTTTGTTTTAGGATAGAATGTTCTGTAGTTATCTGCCAGATCCATTTGATTCTTAATTTCTGTTATTTTCACTGTGTCCCTGTTTAGTTTCTGTTTCCATGATCTGTCCATTGGTGAAAGTGGTGTGTTGAAGTCTCCCACTATTATTGTATGAGGTGCAATGTGTGCTTTGAGATTTACTAAAGTTTCTTTAATGAATGTGGCTGCCTTTGTATTTGGAGCATAGATATTCAGGATTGATAGTTCCTCTTGGAGGATTTTACCTTTGATGAGTATGAAGTGTCCTTCCCTGTCTTTTTTAATGACTTTGGGTTGAAGTCAATCTTATCAGATATTAGAATGGCTACTCCAGCTTGTTTCTTCATACTATCTTTTTCTCTGAGATGAGTTTCCTGTAAGCAGCAAAATGTTGGGTCTTGTTTGTGTAGCCAGTTTGTTAGTCTATGTCTTTTTATCGGGGAGTTGAGTCCATTGATATTAAGAGATATTAAGGAAAAGTAATTGTTGTTTCCTGTTATTTTTGTTGTTAAAGTTGGCATTCTGTTCTTGTGGATGTCTTCTTTTAGGTTTGTTGAGGGATTACCTTCTTGTTGTTTCTAGGGCGTGGTTCCTGTCCTTGTATTGTTTTTTTTTTCTGTTACTATCCTTTGAAGGGCTGGATTCATGCAGAGATAATGTGTGAATTTGGTTTTGTCGTGGAATACTTTGGTTTCTCCATCTATGTTAATTGAGAGTTTGGCTGGGTATAGTAGCCTGGGCTGGAATTTGTGTTCTTTTAGTGTCTGTATAACATCCGTCCAGGATCTTCTGGCTTTCATAGTCTCTGGTGAGAAATCTGGTGTAATTCTGATAGGCTTGCCTTTATATGTTACTTGGCCTTTTTCTCTTACTGCTTTTAGTATTCTGTCTTTATTTAGAGCATTTGTTGTTCTGATTATTATGTGTCGGGAGGTATTTCTTTTCTGGTCCAGTCTATTTGGAGTTCTGTAGGCTTCTTGTATGTTCATGGGCATCTCTTTCTTTAGATTTGGGAAGTTTTCTTCTATAATTTTGTTGAAGATGTTTGCTGGTCCTTTGAGTTGAAAATCTTCATTTTCATCCACTCCTATTATCTGTAGGTTTGGTCTTCTCATTGTGTCCTGTATTTCTTGGATGTTTTGAGTTAGGATCTTTTTGCATTTTACGTTTTCCTTGATTGTTGTGCAGATGTTCTCTATGGAATCTTCTGCACCTGAGATTCTCTCTTCCATCTCTTTTATTCTGTTGCTGATGCTCGTATCTATGGTTCCAGATTTCTTTCCTAGGGTTTCTATCTCCAGTGTTGCCTCATTTTGGGTTTTCTTTATTGTGTCTACTTCCCTTTTTAGGTCTAGTATGGTTTTGTTCATTTCCATCATCTGTTTGGATGTGTTTTCCTGTTTTTCTGTAAGGACTTCTACCCATTTGATTATGTTATCCTGTTTTTCTTTAAGGATTTGTAACTGTTTAGCAGTGTTCTCCTGCAATTCTTTAAGGGATTTTTGTGCTTCCTCTTTACTGTCTTCTACCTGTTTACCAGTGTTCCTTTGTATTTCTTTAAGTGTGTTATTAAAGTCCTTCTTGAAGTCCTCTACCATCATCATGAGATATGCTTTTAGATCCGTGTCTAGCTTTTCCGGTGTGTTGGGGTGCCCTGGACTGGGCAAAGTGGGAGTGCTGGGTTCTGATGATGGTGAGTGGTCTTGGTTTCTGTTAGTAAGATTATTACGTTTACCTTTCGCCATCTGGTAATCTCTGCGGTTAGTTGTTGTCGTTGTCACTGTTTAAAGATTGGAGCAGAAGCTGTGTTCCACTCACCAGCAGTCTCAAAATCCTGTGGTGGGGGCCGTGGGTAGCTGGCGGGTGTCAGCAGACCCTGCGCTCTAGCTACCCCGGTGCTGGTCCGGCTGGAAGAGGGTGACTGACTTTCATTCATAAAATATCATAAAATAGGTTGACAAATGTTGCGGTAAATATTTAAAAAGATATAATTCATGCTATCCAGCACCAGCCAGGTACTGTCAGACATGGCTGGCCTGTTCTCATTTCCTGGAGACTGACTCAGAGCTCCAAAATCTGTCCACCCAGATTGCTAATTTCCCACTGTTAGGTGGCTATTACACCAACCCCACACTTCTAAATTCCCAAGGCCTTTTGGGGTACACTTCTCACAAACCCAAAAGGTGTTTGCACCATACCTTACTCTCTGGAGCCCAGATGAGCTGCCATGTGAAGAAAAACATCACAAAAACTTAGTTCAGAATGAAGGGTAACTCAATTACTGGGCACAACAACTAGAATCCCAATCATGTAAAGCATATTAAATCTAAATCCTCCAATGGTGAATCCTGGCAGAGTTGCTATATAAACTGGGGATCACTAGTAGCTACATCTTGTCCTCCCACTATCCCCATCCAAAAGCACTTATCTCTCTTCTGCCTCTTTTCTCCCTCTCCTCAATCCAGAAGTCCCACCTATTTGCCCACTGATTGCTCTCTTTATTCATTAGAAAGGTCACATTAGAATGGTCACATGAAGTCCTGAGTAGTGATTCACATCTTGTCTTAGGCAGCCCCTCCCAGGGAAGCAGAATTAGCATAAAAATACAAACAGCACCAGGGGTATCCACAACAGACAGATTTTTTGAGTGAGAAGGGGAAACAAAATGCCTATGGAAGTAGTTACAGAGACAAAGTGTGGAGCAGGGATTGAATGAATGACAATGCAGGGACTGCACCACCTGGGGATCCTTGCTCACAGCCATCCATTGGACTGAGCACAGGGTTCAGAAAGCAGGAGATAGAGAAAGGACACAAGGAGCTGAAGGGGTTTGCAGCCCCATAGAAGGAACATCAATATGAACTAATCAGTACCCCCAGAGTTCCCAGGGACTAAACCACTAACAAAAGAATACACATAGTGGGACATATGACGCCAGGTGCATATGTAGCAGAGAATGGCCTAGTTGGTCATCAATGGGAAAAGAGGCCCTTGGTCCTGTGAAGGCTCTAAGCCCCAGTGTAGGGGAATGCCAGGGCCAGGAAACAGGACTAGGTGGGTTGGTGAGTAGGGGAAGTAGGGAGGGGATAGGGGGTTTTCGGAGGGGAAACCAGGAAAGGGGGTAACATTTGAAATGTAAATAAGGAAAATATCTAATTTAAAAAGAGAAAAAAAAAGAATGCTGCAAATTTATTTGTGTTTGCATCTCTATTAAATTTCATTGTTTTATTGCATGATTCCTCTTGGCTTATTGAAAATTCATTACTAACACAGAGCAGCATCAGTGTTTTAAAAAGAATGAATTTCAAAGAAAGCTACATTTTCTAATACAGTAAAAAAAAACTATATGAAAATAATTAGTTTTATGAAAAAACACAGAAACTAATTAAATATTAAACAAAATTAAGTGAATATATAGTTTTAATCTATATTTCTTCCATTTCATAGTGAAAGAAGAAAAAGCTGAACTCTTCCTGAACCCTTCAACTCAAAGTCCTCTAGTCCTCTTACCCCTCCCATCCAGAGATTGTTCCCGGAACACACCTAAACTTTTTACCTCAGAGTACATTCCTGAACTCTTCACCCCAGAGTCCGACCCCCTCCCAAATGAGAACGGTTCCAGGAGCATTTCTGAGATAAGGGTCTCCTGGAACGAACTCAGTCCAACCCCTCCCAACTAAAGACTATGCCAGGAACATTTTTGAGATAGGGGCCTCCTGGTACTACCCCAGAATATTCCAATAGATCAAGTACATTGCCAAAATATAGGACACGACCCCTTGGTGACATAAAACTTGTACTTTTCCCCTTACCCTTCTCCTATAAAAGCCTGTGACAAGTCTGGGCCAATTGTCGATTCTCCTCTGCACCATGCTAGGTGTATGGGATTCGACCCCAGAGTCTCTGGTATGTGTGCTTTTTGTGTGCTTTCTTGTCGTTGCTGTATTAAATCTTACTCTCTATACATCTTAAGTTCGGTCTCAGTGTCTTCTTGGGTGCGCGGCTGTCCCGAGGCTTGAGTGAGTGTCTCCCTTTGGGAGTTTTTGAGTCTTTCATTTGGTGTGTTGGCCGGGAATCAGCGCGTCCACCCAGAAGTCCTGGACCCACTCAGAGGTAAGATTTTCTATTCTGTTTTGGTCTGGTGTCTGTGTTCTGTTAGTTTCTGGAGGCCAGGTAGGCCGTTCTGTATCTGGTGCCATCGCAGTTCTGGTTTTGCGTGACGCTCTGTGCTCAGTAAGAGCACCAGAGACCGCACTCCGGGAGGGAGCGCGGGGTGGATAAGAGCAGACGTGCCCAGGTGTCCACCGTCCGATCTGCCCCTGGGAGACGTCCCAGGTGAGATAGGGGAGGACTAAGGAAGCTTAGTGGACCCCTCTGGAGACCAGGAAGGTCTCAATCTGTCGGCCTTTGGAAGGCCATCTGATTCTGTAAGTTGCCTGTGGGCGACGCGAAGTCGCTGCCGTTTTTGGTTTCTTTTTGTCTCAAGTTTCGTGTCTGCTTTTGTTGTGTCTGCTATTATTCTAAAAATAGGACAATCTGCCAGAACGGGACAGTGTTCTTTCTGCCAGGGCGGGGGTGGATGTGGAGTCCCGCCCAGGAAAGGGAGTCGATGTGGAATCCGACCCCGTCAGAAAGTGGCGTTTGACTGGTTGTGTTTTGTCACGTGACAGACTGGGTGTGTGTGTGTGTGTGTGTGTGTGTGTGTTAACCCTTTGTCGACTGTAGACTTGGACTGACGTCAGGACAGAATTTGTCAGCAATGGTTTAAAAAAAAAAAAAAAGAGAAAAAAAAAAAAAAAAAAACCACCAGGCCGGTCCTCCCCAGGCTGCTCAAAAGAGCTCTGAGATTGCAGAGCTGGGCTAAAAATTTCCGGTTTTGGCGGCGCAGTTAGGGCTTTGATAGCAGCAGTGGCGCTGAGGTTCTGAGTTCTGCAGACACAGCAGCAGCAGAGGCTGTCTGTGCCCCGCGAGCGAGTTGTGAGAAGCTGGTGGTGAGTGCGGCGGCCTGCCGGTCCCGGAGTGGCCGTGAAGCCTGCCACAGCTGGGGAGGGGCCGACTACAGCCACTGTCCCTCCTTTGGTCCCCCCCCCCCAGAGTCTACCCGCACTCCCTTGTGCCTGCCTGGCTGCGTGCTCCCTTCCCAAAGACAGTGCAGAGAGCACCGAGTGTCTATCAGGTAGTTAAATAGTTAAATTGCTGCCTCTGCCTGCCAGTGTTTGTTTGCCACTCCCAGGAGTTTACACCACATTCCCCGCGCCGCGGCGCGTGGGCGGAGACTCGGCGCTGGGCTCTTCACATCAAAGGATCTGTTTTCAGCCTTTGCCTGCCTCCTGGGTGGGAGAAAGGCTCATTCTCCTGTCCCCTGTATCCTGTCTCTTGTAAACAGAAAAAAATGTGTTCATTTTGAAATATCAGTGGTCTGGTGCAGCCAAATAGAGCTGCACTCCCTTCTCTGCCCCATGTGTTTTCTCTTCTCAGGCACTGCCCTGAGCTGCGTGAGTTTGTTCTAAGCTCCGGTGAGGGAGACCACTCACTTGGGGCTTCTTCTGTCCAAGGTAAGGGGCACCTACGAGTCTAACTGCCAGGCTCTGATGGTCTCGTCTCTGTGGGACTAGAAAGTGCCCCAACAATCTGACCTAGGTAATGAGATCTCCATTGCAGTTAAAAACAGGAGTAAAGAGAGATAAATGACAAAGACTAGAACCTAGCAAAGTGACACTTGCTAATAATACTAGCACTTAGAGATGATCTGTAAGAAATAAAGAGCCAGAAAAATTTTAAAAAAAGATAATAAAAATGAAATGTTGGCCACAAAAGTCAGGGAAACTAGAAAACTTAGTACCTGGCAACAAAAAAAGAAAGCTTTTGGCTAAAGATCAGAGTGTTTGCTGTTGAAAAAGAAGAGCACTGGGTGAGAGACTGTCCTAACAAAAAGAAGAGGAGCCCCCCCTCAAGACCAAACCGTTCACCTGCTCGTGGCTAAAAGTAAAGAGATAGCAGAAGGGGTGCTAACACAGAAGCTGAGTCCTTAAAAGAGACCGGTGGTCTACCTGTTGAAGCAGCTAAAAAGAGACCGTGTTTCATATTCCTCCACTAACCAATGCAAAGCAAGTTTAAAAGGTTCCTGGACACTACAGGCCTTTGCAGACTGTGGATTCCAGGTTTTGCTGAATTAAAAAGATAAACAGCCCTTCGTATAAGAAATAAAGAACAACCTTGGATGGCCTTAGATGCTATTGAGACTGCCCTAATGTTGTCCCCAACTTTGGGACTCCTAAATGTGACTGAGAACAAAAGTATTGCCAAAGAGGTTCTTACTCAGAAATTGGGACCCTAAAAGACCAGTGGCACTTGAAAAAATTAGACCTGGTGACTGAGAGATGGCCTGCTTGTCTGCACATAATGGCTTTTGGTCAAGGACACATGATCCAATTGTTTCCCTGACTGATGGACACATTATTAGAGCTTTTTGTTGACAGAACAAGTGACCTTCGCTTCCCCTGCTAACCTGCTGAGTCTTCACCTACTCATCACTGCTCTGACATTCTGGCAGAAGGAACTTCGGCTCAGAAGGCTGAACTCTTGGCGCTAACCCAAGCCCTGCGGTTGGCTGAAGGCAGAGACATCAAAGACAAAGAAAAAATTCTGGCCCTCCTAGAAGCTCCTGAATGAACTGGGTGAGTTGGGGTACCGGGTATCGGCTAAGAAAGCCCAGCTATGTCGCACCGAGGTGACCTACCTAGGGTACACCCTCCGGGAAGGAAAGCGGTGGCTCACCGAAGCCAAGAAAAAGACTGTGATGCTGATCCCAACCCCCACCACCCCGCGCCAAGTACGTGAGTTTCTGGGGACGGCGGGCTTTTGCAGAAAGAAAAAGTCCCATTCACCTGGACTGAGGAACACCAAAAAGCCTTTGACAGCATAAAGGCAGCCCTGCTTGCAGCCCCCGCTCTGGCTTTGCCAGATCTGACTAAGCCTTTTACCCTATATGCTGATGAGCGGGCTGGAGTAGCCCGTGGGGTTTTAAAAGTTTGAACTGGTACACGGATGGCAGTAGCCTCATGGTTAAAGGTAAGCGGAAGGCGGGGACAGCAGTGCAGCGGTGGACAAAAAGCAAGTGATCTAGGCCAGCAGCCTCCCTAAAAGGACTTCAGCCCAGAAAGTTGACAACGGAAAAGTCTACACTGACAGCAGGTATGCTTTTGCCACTGTATGGAACAATATACAGACAAAGAAAGCTGTTGACATCTGCAGAGAAAGACCTAAGATGCTGTGAACAGAAGAAATCAGATGGCAGATCTAACTGCCAAACAGGCATCCCAAAGAACAATAATCCTGTTGCCCAGGTAAGTCAGGGTGTGGCCAAGTATTCAGAGGTCAAAAATTACATTGTGTGTATAGACCTCAGAGCTCAGGATAGATAAAAATTAGTTTAAAACTCTAAGACAGACCTTGACAAAATTAATCGTGGAGACTGGCATGGACTTGGTGTTCCTTCCCTATGCCCTATTTCTTGATTCAGTTTTACTCTTTTTATGATCCTTTATGAGACTTCTATGCCCATCATAGTCTCAAATGATGTGTTTAAACCTATGTTGTTATAATAATGATCTGTATGCTAAGTTAAAAGGCTTGTAGGTGGTCTGGTCACAACTGAAAAGGATTGGACTGAGTACGCGGACGACATCGCGCCAGGGATCCCAACAGCCGAGACAGTGAGTGAGCTGAGTACCCCAAGGACATCTCACCAGTTCCAGCCAGAGATCTGATCTACGTGCACCTGCATCATGCCCAGACCCTCAAGCCTCGCTAAAAGGGCCCCTGCCTAGTTCTGTTTACTAATGCTTCTTGTTCTGTTTTTGTTCCCATGTTAAAATAGAGTAAATGCAATATTCTCCACATAAAAATATAGACTTCTGAAATTCTAAGATTAGAATTATTTACTAGAAGAAGGGGGGATGAAAGAAGAAAAAGCTGAACTCTTCCTGAACCCTTCAACTCAAAGTCCTCTAGTCCTCTTACCCCTCCCATCCAGAGATTGTTCCCGGAACACACCTAAACTTTTTACCTCAGAGCACATTCCTGAACTCTTCACCCCAGAGTCCGACCCCCTCCCAAATGAGAACGGTTCCAGGAGCATTTCTGAGATAAGGGTCTCCTGGAACGAACTCAGTCCAACCCCTCCCAACTAAAGACTATGCCAGGAACATTTTTGAGATAGGGGCCTCCTGGTACTACCCCAGAATATTCCAATAGATCAAGTACATTGCCAAAATATAGGACACGACCCCTTGGTGACGTAAAACTTGTACTTTTCCCCTTACCCTTCTCCTATAAAAGCCTGTGACAAGTCTGGGCCAATTGTCGATTCTCCTCTGCACCATGCTAGGTGTATGGGATTCGACCCCAGAGTCTCTGGTATGTGTGCTTTTTGTGTGCTTTCTTGTCGTTGCTGTATTAAATCTTACTCTCTATACATCTTAAGTTCGGTCTCAGTGTCTTCTTGGGTGCGCGGCTGTCCCGAGGCTTGAGTGAGTGTCTCCCTTTGGGAGTTTTTGAGTCTTTCAATAGTCATCCACAGATCATGTGATTCTGTACCTTCATGAAACATATCATGAGCATTTAGCAACTATAATATTTTAAAAATTTGTACAAAGACAAATTATTAATTCTATTTAGTAATAAGCCCACTAAATATTAAATTTAATAATTTTATATGTGATTCTAATAATCATAACCAATTTGATTATTTGCATTTCATATACTTAACTCAAAATTTGCTTCTTAAGGAGCATTTGAAGGTACTGAATATTAAAATGATTGGAGGATTGGAATTTGAATGAAACTTTGAGGCCCTAATGGAGTATTGCATTGGAAGTTTCTCTCAGTACTATACATGAATTAAACAGAAAGCACCAGACCTGCCATCTTCTTTAGTACTGTGAATTTTTATTAGCATATATTAATTGCATACACTAAGGAGTTATTTTCATGGAGTCTGGGATATAAAGGCTGTAACTAGATGTCTACTTTAAGCTCTTCTGGGTAATCTCACTGACATCAGAGTGGTGAGGATATAACTAATAACATGTCTGTTAGCATCTGTTCACTTACATGGCATAGTCATAGCTCATTCTGACATTTATCCTGTGATAAAAGCAGGAATAAAATTGATAAAAAAAAATTAAAAAGTAACTGTACTGGCTAGTTTTGTGTCAACTTGACACAGCTGGAGTTATCACAGAGAAAGGAGCTTCAGTTGGGGAAATGCCTCCATAAGATCCAGCTGTAAGGCATTTTCTCAATTAGTGATCAAGGTGGGGGAAGGCCCCTTGTGGGTGGTACCATCTCTGGGCTGGTAGTCTTGGGTTCTATAAGAAAGCAAGCTGAGCTAGCCAGTAAAGAACATCCTTTACATCAGCTCCTGCTTTCTGACCTGCTGGTGTTCCAGTCCTGATATCCTTTGGTGATCAAAAGCAATGTGGAAAGTGTAAGCTGAATAAACCCTTTCCTTCCTAGCTGCTTCTTGGTCATGATGTTTGTGAAACTCTGACTAAGACAGTAACTGTATAGTTTTGGCACTAATCTCCTTAGAAGTGTTGTAAGTACAGCTGTAGTTAATGCCTTTGCATCCAAGACTTCATGTATTATACTACCTACATTAGATTGCCACTTTATTTAACAAATATTTCTAAACATAACACATTGCATTGAAAACTTCATGCGGCTGTAATCTCAGTATAATCTGGTCAACCATTTGTTTAAGGAAAGCCTCCAGGAGACTCGGAGAGCACCTTCCTTCTATAAACTGCCTTGCAGATTTTACCTAGTGCGATTTGCTGATTTTCCACACAAATTTTTACCTGAACGAATTGGCGTTCCCCTTTGGATTTTCCACATGTGGATCTCTATATCTCCTCATACACCCCTCCTTTCTAATCATATGCTTATCACCCTGGGAAGTAGATTTTTATACATGAAAATTGCCTGATTTCACAGTAATAGTTGCCCACTGCAAGAAGAAAGTCAAAGTGATCCTGTGATAATGTGCTGACTGTCCTGGCCCTCATGGTTTGGTTCTGCCTCATTTCCTTGAGAAAGCCCCATCTGGTTCCCATTGGTAGGTTTGTCTCATAGTACAGGCCACTGCTATACCTTTTTATTTCATGCTACAGGGTTACCAATTTTATCTATTTGAATGTATTGTTGGAACATAAAATGCTATGGTGTTGACAACATCAAAAACACTTTAAGGTGCAAAACTATGTGTCTGCCACAGTGCCAGTGGTCTGGGAGAGTGCTTGGAACAAACTCAGAGTATGATGACTGAACAAATAAAAACAATTTTTGTAGAATTGTTAATAACAATCTATAATCAGTTTTATGTATTTATAATTATTCTTCCCAAAACACATATCTAGCCATTTTATTTACAGATGTGATTGTTTTTAATTAAATAGTGTTTTCTATAGCCAACACTGACCTTAAATTCCTCCTACTCTGGCCTCATCCATTATGCCCATGGGCAGTATGCTGACTTTTATTTTGGAGTTTATGCAAGGGGTTATTGGAAAGAAACTATTGTGGCTCATACAGAAGAATAGATTATAGTATTGGCTGTGATTTTATTTATTTTTATATTAAATCATTTCATTCCTTGCTAGAAAAAACATTCAAATGATTAAAAGAAGGTGAGAATGTGAAATGGACTCATAACTAAAGATGCCTTTCAATCAGTCTGATTATGTAGTAGCCACTATATTCCTAAGGCCCTCCCTAAAATTTGTAATCTGAGATGAATTTTCCTCAAGTGAGGGAGGTGGGAGAAGTTTAAAATGACAACATCTATCCTATGTTGCTATTCTTTCATCTCCGCACTCAAATGGTAATACCTTGGTAATTTTAAGACTGCGATGTCACATGATGGGTGTGTAGTATAGTCATTTGTGCTCCTGTTAGATTCCATCTCACTCTAGGCAACATATTCCACAAGGGGAAGGGGTCTGAGCTTTCTTTTTCCTTTCCTCATGAACACTTAAGAATGTATTACATTTTAATGTGGGAACACAGTTCATCACTACATTTCCTGTATTTTTTACTATTATTCTTTAATCTTTTTTTTTTTTTTTTTTGCACTCTAGTCATTATTTCCCTCCTGGTCAGCCCTTTGACTGTTCCTCATTCCATACCTCCTTCCCTGTTTCCAAGAGGATAGCCCCATCCACCAGAGCCCCCACTCCCTGGACCCTCAAGTCTCTTGAGGGTTGGGTGTATCTTCTCTCACTGGGGTCAGACCAAGCAGTTCTCTGCTGTATATGTGTCAGGGGCCTGATATCAGCTGGTGTATGCTGTCTGGTTGGTGGCTCAGTGTCTGGGAGATTTCTGGGGTCCAGGTTAGTTGAGACTGCTGGACTTCCTATGGGGTAGCCCTTCTCCTCAGCTTCTCCCAGATTTTTCCTGTATTCTCATAAAAAACAAAATATAAAGCAATTCCAAAGCAGAGCAAAAAAGGAAGCAAAGTTTAATAATCATTATATTCAATATATTCTCCTTCTCGTATTTCTTTCCACATGTATTTGTGGAAATTTTAAAGATTTTAAAGATTTATTTTAAAGATTTATTTATTTTTTAAAAAAGAGTGGATTACATTGAGGATTTGTAGCCTTTTAGTAGTAACTAGCAGAAATTGCCATGTTAAGTTTTTTTTAAAAGTTTCTGTTAACTCAAACAATATTTATTTACTAATATATGTCTATTTATTTATAAAGGAATGAAGAGAAAGGAAATAATTACCAAGGTGTGGACAGAAGAAAAAGTGAACAAGCAGAAGGTGGACCAAGGAAGAAAGAAAATTGGTTAGACACAGGAAAACTTTGATCTGGGGAGTTTAGCTGGAGCTAAGCTTTCTTTCTCATAATGTTAAACCTTTAATTTATTTTAGGCCCACAGGAGGAAGGAATGCCAGGTACCTGACACTGCAAAACAGCTTTCATCAAGAGAGAGACAGCTTGCTACTAATATTTAGGCAATTTAAAGATCTGTGCTTTTGCCAACATGAAAGTCCTCTGCCTTGGTGATTGTACCATACATTCCAAACCTCTGACCTTCGTCCCATTAATCTGTCAAGAGAGCAGCAATTAATTCCAGGTTTCTCTCTGGGCAAATAAGTATTCCTGACTTATTTGAGAATGCGCATGTTGTCTAACAAGTCTCCCTGAATTTGTGTATTCAGAGAAGTATGCTCACTTATTAAGAGTGAAATGTGCTATGAAGCCAAGTGTGCTATTTAATATTTAATATTTTAAAGTATTTGTGACAGCTCTGCTATTTCCTAGGGTACAACTTAAAAAGAATCTTCAAATTTAATTAATAAGAGATTTTTGGGGGCTTGTAATATAGGAACAAATTGTAAATGTTTTACTATGTACAGATTTTGTAGTTTGCGATAATTTTGTAGGAATATAAAAGTGAAACTCTTAATAAAAAAGTATGAAAATAATGATGTGAAAAAATACATTGAATATTTATATGTATCCTTTAAAGATTAAAGACCACATCACTAAAATAAATTATAAAAATAACTTATAAGAAAACACATAGATCCGGGCTTGGTGGCACACACCTTTAATCCCAGCACTTGGGAGGCAGAGGCAGGCGGATTTCTGAGTTTGAGGCCAGCTTGGTCTACAAAGTAGTTCCAGGATAGCCAGAGCTATACAGAGAAACCCTGTTTCGTAAAACCAAAAACCAAAAACACAAAAACAAAAAACAAACAAAAAAAAAACCATAGAAATTATGAAAGCATCTGGGTAAATAGTAAGCAAAGCAAAACAAAAAATATTGTATGTTCATAAGAAAGTTATTTTTATTTTCATATTTTCACACTATAGTTTATAAAGGATTTATCATATGTCTAAGAGCAAAAAGCAAAGTAAGAAAACATTCTTAACTTGTGAAAAAACTTTGATGATGCATACTTCAAAAGCAAATATTTTTGAAAGTCTTTCTATATCATACCTTATTGTATCTAGATGAAAAAAATCCCAATATATCTATAAGTAATATTTGTTCCAAAGTAATATAAATTCTGCTCATGTCTGAAGCTTTCAGCTGGTTGTGGTGGCACATGCTTATCACCCCACCACTTTGGAACCTTATCCAGGATAATTAGAAAGTCAAGGTCATCTTTGACAAGGATGACCTGTATTACATGAGACCCTTACTCAAAGGGTCTGGTTTTGTGTCCAAATCACTCCATTAGAGGCCTTGTCTGGTTACAGAAAATGTCTGGTTCAGGTTCTGTATCCTCCATTACTAAGAGTCTTTGTTAAAAATCACCCTTGTAGGTTCCAGAGAGTTTCCATTGCACTAGTTTTCTTCTTTATGCACAAAATGCCCCAATTTCAGTTGTCTCTCACTCTATTCCACCTCCCATCTTATCATTTCTATTCCCATCCCTACCCACCCACAGTTCACTTGCCAAATCTATTCTATTTCCCCTTCCCAGGGAGATCCATTCACTCCCTCTCCAGTCCTCCTTGTTATTAGCCTCTCTGGGTCTGTGAATAGCAGCATCTTTACATTAGAACTAATATCCACTTATAAGTAAATATATATGATGCTTAACTTTCTGGGTCTGAGTTACCTCACTCAAGATGATTTCTTCTCCTAGTTCTATCCATTTGTCTTCATTTGTTTTGAACAGCTTAGCTTATATCTTCATTGTAGATATTCGCTGCTTAAGTGCAGACCACAGAACCCTGAAAATTTAGGCTGTCTGCCTGCCCACTTTCCAAGGCCCTCAGTTCTGTCCCTAAAAACCCAATCTGTTTCCACACTTTTCAGTCCTATTGTCTGCCTTATGTGCTTGGGATGATTCCTGCTGCGTAGTTTTAGGTCACTGCAGTCAGAAGAACAGTTAGACAAATAATGTAGAGCCTCGGTGCTAGGCTAGAGACCATACCAGCTACCAGAACTCCAGTGAGGTAGCCCACTTGTGAACTATCTCCATTTTCTCAGTGCTCTCCTCTTTCTTTCAGCATTTCTAACCCACACTCCTCTCCTTGACATCTTTTAGCCTCCTCCAAAATACTGTGACATAAGGAAGTTAATGTATTATAAATTCTAAAGTATGCAACTTACAGTATCAGATCTAACCCAGGAATACTTCCTCTGACCACACCTTTTATTTATAGAACAGTGATAAATATATACTTGTTCTATATTCAAAGAACTTGTACTACAAAAAGATGGAAAATGCTTTGCCTATTGTAACGCACAGATAAATGATGAATATCTCTAGTAATATGCAAGTAGATACTAGCTGAGAAATGCCCGAGATAAAGTTAACTTCCAAGGACTTACATTCTCCCTAAGGTGGTAAAGACATGGAAGGAGCCTCAGACATGAAAGTTATTAAGCCCAATAAAATGTTAACCTGTTGGCATCATGTAGCAATTATACTCAAAGCACAGAGCAGCATGTGACTAATCCCATAGCAGGTACAAAATAAGCAAAGCAGAAATTCCTAAACCTTGAAAGTTGGGATCCCCTAGGTGACTAAGTAGCTAAAGGCCCATAAGACTGGAGGTGGCAATCAATTGAACATAGAAAAGATACACAAAAGTATAATGGAATCCAAAACAGCCTTATATATCTTAGGGTAGCATGAGCCTGATTTTTTTAAGCACAGAAGATTAAGATTATTACCTATTCAGGATAAAAACTTCAGCCTGAGAAACAGAAGATAATAAAAGGAAAAAGGCCTATCAAGTGTTGTCTGCTCTTCCTTGATTAATGTTATCAGGTAATAATAAAAAACTATAAATTTACACCTGTAGTAATGATACTATGTCTTCATACTTGTTAAAGAAGTCAATTTCTGCAATATATACCCTATTGAGTCACTTAATTGTTAATCAAGCAGTATTTTTAAATTCGTTAGTGGTCCTCCATTCTGTTTAAGACAGCATGCTGGAATCCTTAATGGACACATTGGTGAAGGGTGAATGTGATTTATCTTCTAGGCAATTTGTGTCTTAGTGGCAAAGTAATGACATTTTCATCAGAATCTATTTTGGTTCATTTGTAGTAGATCTGGGGAAGAGCAGAAGTAGGCAGGAAACTGGGAGGAGTGTGTGTATTAAGCTGTGGTCTGGGTTTGTTGTAAGATAAAAGCATAAATGAAAATGAAATTGCAGTCTAAATGTATGGATAAAAAAACAAAATCCATCTATTTGTTGTCTATTAAAGCTCATATTAGGTTTAAGGAAAGGACCAGTTTAGAGAATGAATAGAAAAATGTGTTCCAATCAAATAGGATCAAACATCAAGCAGACCAAAAGAACAGCTGGGGCAGCCTTCCCCTACACAATATCGAGTAGAAGTCAGAGATTATCTTCTCCTAGACCTCTCCCTCCACTTATTGATTAATATTTTTTCCTGTATATATACCCATTCAACAAAGAAAAAAACAGATATTAGCATCTAGGACTACAAAGCTTTTCCATCTTTGAGGCAAGCATAAAAGAACAAAATCAATAGCTGAGAAGCTAGGATGATATGTCTCATTACTTCACACAGAGCACAGAAACGCAACCACAGCATGTCCTGAATATCCCAGCATAACTGAAAATCAAGAAAAAGACTTTAAAATAGCCTTTATGAATATGATAGAAAAATGAATAAATCCTCTAAAGAAATGCAGAAAATCACAGTGGAAGGAAATTAATAAAACTGTTCAGGACCAGAAAATGAAAATAAAACCAATAAAGAAAATGCAAACTAAGCTTTACCAATGGAATAGAAGAGATGGAAGAGAACCTCAGATGCTGAAGATAGGGTAGAAGAAATACGATATTGGTCAAAGAAGATGGCAAATCTAAATAGTCCTTGACACAAAACATACAGGAAATCTGTGACACTGTTAAAGGACCAAATCTAAGAATAGTTAGAAAATAGGAAGGAGAAGAAACCCATATGAAGGCCATAGACAACACTGTTAACAAAAATAGTAATAAAATGTTTACTAACATAAAAGAGATTCCAATAAATGTACAAGAAGCATATAGAATACCAAATAGATTTTACCAGAAAAGAGAGTCCACTAACCACAGAATATCAGATATTACCTAACAGATATTTGCATCCATTTCATCAAAACACAAAAAAATATAACTTCTCAGTATGTCATTGAATTTTCACAAAGCAAGTCTGAAAAGATACAAGAAATTTGACATAAAACTCTGAATCTCCGTGATCACCATGGATTAAAGCTAAACACAGAAACAACAGAAAACTTACAAATTCATGGAAAGTATACAACTCTCTACTGAATGAAAAATGGGACTAAACAGAAATTAAGAAAGAAAAAATTTATCTAGAATTAATTTAAAATGAATATCCAACATACACAAAATGTTTACCACAAAAAGGTCAATTCTAAGAGTCAATTTCATAGCACTGATTCCTACCTAAGAACTCTGAAGAGACTAGCAACTTAACGGCACATCTCTAAGCTCTAGAACAAAAAGAAGGATGCACACTCAAAAGGAGCAGATAGCAAGAAATAATAAACCATAGGGCAGAAATCAATAGAATAGAAACAAAGAGAACCACATAAAGCATCATTGAAACAGAGTTAGTTCTTTGAAAGATTAATGTGATTGACAAACTCTTATTCATATTAACTAAAAAGGGGAGAGTGGATTTCACAGTTAACAAAAATGAGTCTTGAGAAGGGTCACATGACAACAGACAGTGAGGAAATCTAGAGAGTTCTGAGAAAATTCTTTAAAAGTTTATACTCTACCAAATTGGAAAAAATTACCATCAGTGATGTTTATATTTAATTGTCAATATGATATAATGCAATATACCTGCAAATAGAGTTTCCACAAGAATTTCATAGATTAGGTTGGCCCGGGGGCATGTTGATAGGGATTATATTGATTACATCAATTCAGATGAGAATTTCTAGCTAACATGTGAATGTCATCATTCTCCGGTTTGGATTGCTGGACTATGTAAACAAGGAGGAAGAGGGCTGGGCACATGCAGTCATGCATCCTTCCTGTCTCTGACCTTGGTCACATTTGTGAATAGTATGTTTCACATTCTTTCTTGAATGCCTTACAATGATGGATTGCTCCCCAGTATTATAAGCTCAATCAGCCCTTAATTGTTTTACAGATATATTTATTACATTATTCCAGTCACAGGAAACAAAACTAAAGCACTATTAATTTTGCAGTATCTGGCATCATGTTTTATAATCCTGTCAGTGCAGTGTAATCAGCTAAAGAACTTGAATTTTCTCTGATTTTATCATTTGTTTCCATTAATGTGGAAAACTTATATTTCTTTGAACAAAGCAAAGCAAGGAATATAGAAATGAAAACATTCAGTGAAAATCAAACACAGAGAATAACAATGGAGTGATTGAAATGAAGAAGGTAGTATTTATAACTACAAGGAAAATCCTATATGAAACCTCAAAAGCCTCCACAATTTAAAACAAATATTTGAAAATAAAGTGTCAATAATGAAGAACAAAAGTTATTTCAAGACTGAAGGAGTTGAGGGGGTTTGCAACCCAATGGAGGGAGCAACAGTGTCAACAGACCAACCCCCAAAGCTCCCTGGGACTGGACCAAAGAATACACATGGAGTGATCCATGGCGCTGGCCACATATGTGGCAAAAGATAACCTTGATGGATATCAGTTGGATGAGAGGCTCTTAGGCCTGAGGGTGTTTAATATCCCAGTGTAGGTGAATGCCACGGCAGGAGGATTAGAGTGGGTGGGTGGGTGGGTGGGTGGGGGAGCACCCTCATAGTGGCAGAGGGAGGCAGGATAGAATAGGGGAGTTCCAAAGGGGAGAAAACATATGAAATGTAAATAAAGGAAATATGCAGGTAAAAAAAAAGAAGTGTATCAGATGAATTCTAGACAAGATATAAACAGGTGCTACAAGAATAAATACAGATGCAGTGAAAGGCAGTGTGTGAGGAGTATAGACTCATTTTCACTTCAGATTTATTTCTCAAAGTCATCCTCTCAAGCCTCTGTAGTCCAAACCATTTTGTTGTGGTGGTGCTCATTGCTTTTGGTTCTGAAACTTCTAAAGTACCCTCTTTCCTTTCTCTTGGGTCATCTATCTTGCCAACTATTTATGGAAACTCATCTGTAATGTGGCTTAGGTCTAGGTTTAAGATCTCTCACCTCTGAAAACGATCACTGTTAATTCTCCTGCTCATCTTTGGGATAAGAATTATGTTTTACATTCTCAAAATCCACTTTAATTTTTCCAGTGATAGCTCATGGCTGATAATTTTAATGATATCAAGTGCCAAAGATGGTGATTCATAATTTCAATACCACATGAGCCCAAGACAATGCAAGTACTTCTAAGGAGTGTGGTATTTCTGGAGTGATATCTCTTGCTAGGACACTTTTTGAGTTTTATAGTCAGTAAGAGATTCAGAACCTGGCACAGGGATCATGCTTAAACAACAGTGGCAAAACAAGTTTTTGCTCTTGGGATTCCATCGTCTTCTCCTTTAGCCTGAAATAATTCCTCTTTACAGCAGGTCTTTGTTTCATTAGAGTTACTCTGGCCTTCCAAGGTTGTAGACTGTGGAAGGGCAACTGGGTCAGAATTAGTTTTGGTGCGTGTTTCATAAAAGACTTGTTACTATCCTCTTTCTGCCTTCCCCCCCAGGGAATCCATTTTAAACACTTTAAACCCTTTGAACATTTAAAAAATCTAATTTCATCTTACTTCTCAGGATAATAGTTCCCTAGCCTGCTCCTACTCTTTCTAGGGAATGCAAGCTTGAGCCATTCCAGAGACCCCCCTTTTCTTCTTTTATAAGAAAAAAAAAACGATTTCTTTGAGTCCCAGAAACCTTTATAGTCATTTTTTTGTTTGTTTGTTCTCTCTTTGGAAAAAAAATAAAAGCCACAAACTGCACTATAAGGAGTCACTTTATGAAATCAGAGATGCATAAAACTGATAAATCCACGGTGTTTTGTTTCTCTCCAATTTCATATCCGTGTTACCCTACCACATTAAATTTTAATCACCATTGATAAATGTCACTACTTAAAAACAATCTTCTTCTACTGTGAACAAACTTTAAGTCAACCTCATGTTTATACCTTTGTATAATCTCATCCCTTTAAGTAGGACCTGAGCCTGGCTTCTAAAAGAACATGGAAAAAATGACCAGCTATAATTCCTGTAATTACAATATTGCATAGGAACTCTTGCTAGAAGACTCTTCATAGTCTTTCTCTCTTTAAAATATGTGGAAAAAAAAAGAAAAAGAAATTGAGTGTCAGCAAGAGTTTCCTAATTGGGGAAGATATGCTTTCTGATTCCTCCCTATTGGCGTGGACCTAAGTCTACCTGGCCTTTTGATTTCAATGTTTTTGAGAATTTGGCTGAGACACCTCCAGATTTTTGACTTGTAGGACAATGAACAAATGCTGCTCTCAGCTGCTGAACTAGTTGTCAATAGTTATATAGCAATTCAATTGACATACAACTTTTAATACTGTATTGTAGCATTCACAGGCCTGTGAGTCTAGTGTCAGTATTTCTGTCTTCATCTCCTGCAGTTGAATAGACCTTATAATCTATAGAAAACTCAGCATGTATAGAATCACATCCATTTTCTTATTCCTGTCACTCCTACTACTTGAAATGACCTACCTCTTTGCCTTTCCTGGCAGGCAACCAAGTACCCTTGAAAGTCAAATACAGAGAACACCCATAGTGTATCTCTGAAAACACATACCATGCGAGTCTCTCTTGAGGTCAGCTAAATTATTTCTTCTTTTTGTTCTCAAAAGATTTTTTTTTCCTGAGAAAAATCCTAACCATACTGACCATATTATATCTAAGTTAATTTTAATGTTTGTTTGTTTTTTTGTCCTTTTGTTCTGTGTCTTGTCTTAGAATGGGCACTAGGCATTATGTGTTTTAATCTCTACCATCTGGAAAAGTGCTTTGAAATATATCTTGCACTCAATAAATACTTTTGAAATGAATTCAATATTATTGACATCCCCAAAGGTAGAGTGTTTTAATGTTTGACACATGATAGGCACAATCATTTTAAATGAATATTCAGCATATGATCATTCACATTTCTAACAATAGTGCCTAAGCTGGCAAGGATTATACACAAACAGAAGGCTACTTTAATAAGTTAGAGGCAATTCAGGCACAAGAAATTACCTAATGGGCTTTTCTGATAATATTAAACACTAGCATTTCCATTTTATGATTACACGATGCTTACACCACACTTGAATAAATACATATAATCATTAGAATACAGAAGAAAAGAGCTGACTAAGACTCTGGTAGAGTACTTTACATAATTATATTTCATAAAAGAAGTATGTGTTTCAAAAATCAGACCAACAAGATGAAAAGTGAATTTCCAACTAGTAGCATAACTAAGAGGTCTACAAAAGATTAAGTACCTTGGGAATAATAATCAAGAATCCTTAGAATGACTGCTGATACAAAAAGTGTGGTACGATGAAATGTTTAAGTAAATTGTAAGGACAAGTCTGAATCATAGCAGTGTATTGACATGATAGATACAATAAATGTTCAACATAATATAAAACTAAAAAGCCAATGAATTTGAACCATAGCTGTTGACTTCCCTAGGTTTAAGAAGTCATTCATTCCCCTACACTGGGGCATCGAGCCTTCAAAGGACCAAGGGCCTCTCCTCTCACTGATGTCCAACAAGGCCATCCTCTACTATATATGCAGCTGGAGCCACAGGTCCCTCAGCGTGTACTGTTTGATTGGTGGTTTATTCCCTGGGAGCTCTGGGGGTACTGGTTGTTTCACATTGCTATTCTTTCTATGGAGCTACAAATCCCTTCAGCTCCTTGGGTCCTTTTTCTAGACCATTGGAGACCTTATGCTCAGTCCAATGGATGGCTGTGAGCATCCACGTCTGTATTTGTCAGGCACTGGCAAAGCCTCTCAGGAGACAGCTATATCAGGCTCCTGATAGCAAGTACTTCTTGGCATCCACAATAGTGTCTGGGTTTGGTGACTGTATATGGCTTAGATCCCCAGGTGGGAAAGTCTCTGGGTGGCCTTTCCTTCAGTATCTGTTCCACACTTTGTCTCTGTATCTCCTCCCCTGGGTATTTTGATCCCTCTTCTAAGAAGGACCAAATTCACACTTTGGTCTTCCTTCATCTTGAGCTTCATGTGGTCTGTGAATTTTGCCTTGTGTATTCCAAGCTTCTGAGCTGATATCCACTTATCAGTGAGTGCATACGATGTGTTTGGGTTACCTCACTCAGGATGATATTTTCTAGTTCCGTCCATTTGCCTAAGAGTTTCATGAATTCGTAGTTTGTAATAGCTGAGCAGAACTCCATTGTGTAAAGGTACCACATTTTCTGTATCCATTCCTCTGTTGAGGTGGGTAGGTTGGTGAGCAGGGTAGGGGGATGGGATATAGGGTTTTCAGAGGGGAAATGAAGAAAGGGGATAACATTTGAAATGTAAATAAAGTATTTTTTTTAAAAGAAGTCTTTCCTTGACAGTAGAAGAAAAGAATGACATCAACAATGATCATCTTGAGTGTTTAAAGCTAATCTTCACTCAAGGGTGAATAGCATAGTAATATGAAGGAAGGTAGCTAGTCCTAAACACTGGTATTCTTACTACTCTAAAGTTTTAGTCAAGCATTTCACCAAGAATATCTGAAAGTCTAGTCTCTTCACTACCACAAAACATGCTTTGGCTAAAGTGGAACACTTGAAATATTTCTTGTTTTGATCTTACTAAAAACGAGAGTGTACCTCAGGGATTTAGGCTTGGATCTCAATTAGAGGACCTGTCCAGAATATATGTTAGCACAGGGTTGGAAAGATCACACTGTCTTGCCAAGCACCCAGACAACAAACTAATTAACCAATTAAATGAAACAAACAACTAGCAAAACACATAAACAAATCCTGAAAAGGACACAAAGACCCCTCTGTATTGTGAGCCTCAGTTTAAACATACATTTTCATCCCTAGTCACTTGATGATTATATCATCCTTGGAAATTCAGACTCTTACCTTCAGAATCTTCATGTGAACTTTTTAAATTATCACCAAATCAAAGAAGCTGTATGCAAATATCAAAGTAAACAAAATTATGCAAAAATATTCACTTGAACATTCTGAAGTTAAGAAAGTCTTAAAAGTTCACAAGATAATATACTCACAAAGAAGTTGTCTGCATATGTCATTCGGAAGAGTGTCCATCTAGCAAGCTCAAGGCTCCGGGTTTCATCCCCAGAAGTATTTAAACAAGGTTTAGAGGCACATGCCTATAAACACAGTACAAGGTAGGTAGATGCAGGAGGACCAGAAGTTTAAGCTCATCCTGTGATTCATAATGGCTTTGAAGCTGCCTAACCTACAAGAAACCATGTCTAAAACAGGTAGAAAGAAAGGCACAGAATAAAAGAAGGAAAGAATAATTTGTCTTATATTTTTTAATAGATACCCAGTCTTATTTTAAATATCAATTAACCTAACACTGGTTGTAAGGAGGTACTGTCGAGGTATTTATTCTCTCTCTGTCTTTCTAATGTATTCCATTCTTAAGGTAAATGAATTGACTGGCAACACTACCTTGGGCAGATAGTACAGGCGGCTCTGTCTATTTGGTTTCCATGAATCTCAGTGGCTAAGCATCTTCTACTACCTCCACTTGTATTTTTGCTTGAGGAACATTGGAGTGAGTCTGAGAACTGCTTTACCCCCTGAGTGAGTGAGAGTGCTTGTAAAAATCTAAACTGAGCTTTAATGCTGTCAATTTCATGGCTTTAGTAACTGAGTGCAAAGAGAGTAAAATGTCTCAGGTCCTGTCCTTCTCAGGTCTCTGTGCTCACAGTGAATTTGTGATATTTTATAAAAGGCATACACCATAAGAAACAACAAAGAGCCTCTGAATGGAGCCCATTTTGACAATGGAGTATTATTCTCATTTGAACTAGAAACCAACTTGACAATTCTGTAAGTGCCAGGAGGCCTTTGGTTAACATCAAACAACCAAACCAAACCAAACCAAACCAAACCAAACCAAACCAAACCAAACCAAACCAAAAACAAACAAAAAACACCAAAGGTGTTCATTTTACTGTGTTTTTTTTATACTTTGAAGAAAAGGAGATATAGAAGACATCAGTCAGTTTAATTCTAGTACAAACGTTCTGGTTGGATTATTTGTTTAAATAAATATTTTAAAACAGCAAAAGGAATATTTCAGTTGCCATGCCCACCCTACTCAAAATACATGAGATTAATACTGGCATTGGTGAACTGTTGCAGTTCAAATCTCAGTATGCCAAATTTCACTTAGTTTATTTATGTTATTATGTTTAGACAACTTCCTTTTATAATTTTTTTCTTTTTAAAACAGTGTCCTATACTGTAGTCCAGCCTGGCCTAGAACCCATCATGTGACTTTGAACCTATGACAACTCCTTTTTTTGTCATTTTCCCTAGTGCTACGCTTACAGGTGTGTACAACTTCACTTTGAAATTTTTGTCTTTATTACAATTCTATGCTATTTTCATCAAATTCTTAATTTAAAAACTATTGATGACCAGTGAGAACCAAAAAGTCTCCTAGGGTAAATATTTGGCACAGCCAAGATTAAAGAGTTCATGTTGTTTCATTTCCCAAAATGAAAATTACAGAAGCAACCATGTTTGTTTCTATGCATAAGAAACTATTCATAATATCACAGCACAGAAGAAATATGTGTTCTTATTGATAGAGGAGTGGGTATATAAAAAATACTTATGTATACTCATGCAATAAAATGACATTCAACTATGTAGAGAATAAAACTGAATGGGCTTTTTGGTAATTAACCTAAGTCATATAAAAATGACGAAAATAGTATATTCTTTCACTTGTGAATATTATAAAAAAAGAATGAATGAATAATTATCTAAATTGTGACATCTATTTCTTTAATACAACATTATGGCTAAAAGCAACTTGGCAAGAAAAGGGCTTATTTCATCTTACAGCATAGTGTATACTATGATGTATATACTATACTATGTATACTATGTATACTATGATGTATATACTATGATGTATGTATACCTAGAGAAGTTAAGAGAGGAACTCAATCCAGGAACCTGAAAAAAGGAACAAACACAGAATCCATAATGAAATGCTGCTTACTATCTTGCACCTTACTAATTCTGCTTACTTATGGATCCTTGGACCACTAGCCCTGTGGTGTCACTGTGCAAATGTAGCTGGGACCCCATTATATTAATCATCTGTCAAGTTTCGTCTTTCCAAATGAATCTAGATTGTTGATCATACCCAATTCTAAAACCCCATCTGACCATAAGCACAGATTTATTTTTAAATACCAAAATACCAAACAGCCCTGATAGAGTCTTTAAAAGACTCTCACGTCTTCTCTACAAAACTTCACAACCCAAGTCTCTACCCCCTGCATTGCTCTCAGCATTATCTTCTCAGAGCTCATTATGTTGTGAGCACATCTGGCTTTTCAAGCACAAGCTTCAAATGCACTACAATGCTCCCAAATTGCCAGGTCTTTCACAACAATACTGCACACACTGTATCAAAGATCTGCATTAGTTGGGGTTTATATGACTGTGATAAAAAATAATAACCATGACCACAAACACATTAGAGAGTTATTGGATATGGAACAAGAGGGGGATAAGGTCTTGACTGTAGAAAGAGATTAAATAAAAAAAAAATAATTAAAATTAAAAAAGAAACCTAATCTAAAAGAAAAGTTTTTTAATAAGGAGTGTTTTATTACTGATGTTTAAAATTACATAGTAAAATATATACTTTTAAAAATGTTATCCTTATTTTCTTATTCGTTTTTGGAGAATTTCTCACAGTGTGTTTCAACCATATTTCCTACCCATGTTCCTCACAGACCTACCTGCTTTTCCTTACTCATCCAATTTGGGGAGGGGGGTCTATATTTTTATTCTTTCATGTAAACCTTTCCAATTCCAATATGTGCTTCCCATATCCTATTGGATGAGTGGCCTTCCATTGGAGGGAGGTAGACTTATCAGGTGCCACATTCTTTAAGAAAACTGCTCCCTTTCCTAGATAAATCTAGATAAATTTCCTAGAACACATCTAGATAATTCATGTTCATATCCCCTATGCATGCTAGGATTTTTGTATGGTTCAAGCTTGTGTATATCTTGTGCATGCTGTCACAACTACTATGACTTCAGATGTGCAACAGCCCTACCATGTCCAGAAGACAGTGTTTTTTGGGGGTTTTTTGTTTGTTTGTGTTTTTTTTATTGTGGTTATCTACAACTTCTAGATCTTATAATCTTTCTAACATTTCTTCCACAATAAACGCTGAGCCTTGGGTGGTAAGAATGCTGTGTTTCTCGATGGGAGTTCGATAGTCTCTTACTCTCTGAACTTTAATCAGTTAAAGCAGTTATAGAACTTCATGTAAAAATCACTGCCAAATATAGAAACTTCTCTAATGAGGGCTGAGAGATATACTGATCTATGAGTACAAAGGTAAGACTTTTAATATTGTTTTAATACTATGTTCTCTTTGACAAAACAATAGTATTGTCTCCCTTATTAATCATGGCTCATGTAGTGGCAGGTACTTGGTCCTTATAAGGGTGTTGAGTGTCTGAGTCCTGTAATATTTGTACTACCACAGAGCTTGTGGGCATGTCTTCCAGTCTAGCTGACTATAGCTTTTAGGGTTCTCAATTGGGTAAGACTGATAATTGTTTTTCTTCTACAGTAGCATTTTTTATGAATGCTACCTAATAAAGAATGACAGTTCTAGGTTAGTATCAGCTTGATTTCTCTGTTCTGACTCTACATGGTGTCTTCAGCAATAGATTCTTACTGCCAAGTTCTAGGGGGTTACAGAGCATTAGAAATAGCAAGAGCCTCTGCTATGTGGGGATCAACATTAAATCATTGACCAACAACTTCAAAAGAAATAACTATCATCAACAGGTTAAGTAGAGTAAAGGAAGTCCTGACCTCAAAACAGAACCCCAGCCAGTGAAGCTTCCAACCTAAAAAATACTGAAAAGAAATAAAGAAAAAGCTTAAGGCTGGGTATGGTGGTACACACCTTCAATCTTTTTCTTTTTTGTCTTCACACCTTCAATCTTAGCATCCAGGAGGCAGAAGCAGGCAGATCTCTGAGTTCAAGGCCAGCCAGGTCTACAAAGTAAGCTCCAAGGCAGTCAAGATTAGGCAGAGAAGAAAACTATCAAAAAAGAAAGTTGATTCAGATATAACTAAATGAGGGGGGCATGTTCTGACCTCAGCAAGGTCAGGGTCTCCCTGCATGGAGACATAGAGGCTATTGCATGAAGCTGTAAAAACCAAGTCTATATGTGCTTTGAATTTTGAAGATGCTGGGAAATCTAGAGTCATGGGATATGAGTCACGGAAGGCTGTTAACAGGGTAGAACCAGACCAAGAGAGAGAAGTATGTTACCGTTAACAAAGCTGAAAAGAGGTGGAGATATAAAGAGTGCTTTGACATCAGGAATGGGGATGAGTTTGGAGTTTGCCCAGCTTGTTTCTGGTTTTGCTTTAGTCCAGTATTTCCTCATTATGCTCACTCATGCCCCCCACCCCCACCCCCTCCCCCATTTTAGACTGGTAGTGTATATCCTATGTCATTATATTTTGGAAGTATGTGATTTGCATTTTCATTTTGATTTTATAGGGGTTATAATTATAGTTAAGAGATTACTATGAGTATCAGAGCTCTTGAACTGTGGAATTTAAATAGTACTGAGACTAAGATAGACTATGGGGATTTTGAAGTTGGTTTCAGTGCATTTTGTGTCATGACATGACTAAAATCCTATGGTGGCTAGGGAGTAGGATATGGTTTAAATGTAAATGATTCATAGGCCCATAGAAAGTGGCTTTATTTAAAAGGAAGAGGAAGTGTGGCCTTGATGAGAAAAGTGTGCTACTAGGGGTAGGTTTTGAGGTTTCAAATACTCAAGCCAGGCCCAATGTGCCTCTCTCTTCCTGCTGCCTGCCTATCCAGATATAACATTTTTAGCTACCCTTCCTGCACTGTCTATCTCTGCCTGTGCGCCCCATGATTCCTTCCAAGTCTCTAGGAGGAAGGAGCAAAGGAGAGAATACCTTGTCCAAGATATGACTCAGAGCCCAAGCCCAAGTCTCTGCCTTGATTTTACCTGACCTTACCCTGAGTTTGAGATAAGGGCCATAGAAAAAAAACACCTTCCACTGGTTTGACACAGAACTCCTGAAACTTAGAAATCCCCACCCTCTGTCTCAGCATTTACTGCCAAACAAAACAGTATTTCTAACTGCAGTGTATTTTCCCACTATATCACTGTGTATGCTTAAAAACAAAAAACAAAAAACACAAAAAACTATAAATTCCCCCTCTCCAATCCTCTGCTGTCTCTATTTCCAGTCAGAGGCAGCCACCATTCTGTATCTCTCTCTCCAACAATTACCTTGGGTGAGGTTTGTTGCATGGTGTGACTTTGTGGTATCTTTGGCTCCTTACTGCCAAGATGCCCTTGCAAAGGGTAAATCTTTCAAATATGATAATGGACTAAAGCTCTGAATTGTAAGCCATCCCCAATTAAATGATTTCCTCGTAAAATTTTAAAATTTTTCATGGTCATGGTTTCTTTTCACTGTAATCAAATCCAAAGACAATTGATGTCTATTTCTGTCTGTCTGTCTGTATGTATGTCTGTCTGTATGTATGTATGTGACACGCAAATACACACAATCTCTCTCTCTCTCTCTTTCTCTCTCCCTCTCTCTCTCTCTCTGCATGTGTTTGTACATATGAGTGTGTTTGTGTGTGTGTGTGTGTGTGTGTGTGTATGTATGTGTGTGAGAAAGAGAGAGAGAGAGAGATAGAGAGAGAGAGAGAGAGAGAGAGAGAGGAGACTGCTCTAAATCAGTGCTACATTCACCAAGACACATTCATATAAAAGCATGGTATATGATGTACTTGCACTTAATGAATGTTTAGTCTGTTGAAATGGGGTTGAGATTAAGAAGGATTATTTAAATTATAGTCAACTTCCTGAGCATAGACATGGCCATGTTTGCAGCTCACTTTTCATTTGGTAGACTCTAATATTCACTAATATCAGTTCCTTGCTTAGTACCAACTTGACTTTGAATTAGCCAATGTGTTATAACATTTTTCTTAAAAAGCAGTCCCTAAAACTATGGGTGATTTTCATTCCATAACATTGCATCTACACGAGGCACTTATATTGGTTTGCTGTTCATTGGGTCATTAAAATGACTGCATTAAGAACCTAGATTTTTTTTTTCTAGTTTCTCAGAATAATATAATTTAGGTGATTTAAAGCAGAAAATATTTAAAGCAGAAAATATGCTGAAACATTTCAACTAAAAGCAGTAATGTTTAAATACCAATAAATAATTCAGATATAAAATATTACATAGCTTTATTGTTAGGCACATGAAAGAAGACATTTGCATATAGTGTTATATCTAAAAGTGTGACTGTATTAGGTCAGAGAAAGTCAAATAGAATATATTGAGAAGTAGCAGAAAACAATCAACAATTTAGTTTTCATTTCCTCTTTCTCTTCCATGATCTTTTTTATGTTCAAGTACACATTCATTTTATTACTAGATATCTCTATTTTAGGTTACTGGTTACATAGGATAAAAGTTTTAGAAAGTATCATTAAGTTTACAAACTTAATTCTGTTATTGGTTTTTTTCATGAGTTCAATGGTTTATTGTAGGCTCCTCCAGCCTGAAGCAGGCTGATCCAGACTTTGACCTTGCTGCCACTAAGAAAGAGATTACCTAGGGTGGAGCCTTCTGATCTAGATGGCTCTATTGTTCTGTCACCTGCCACTGCTGCCCTCCAAGACACTGCTACCTGCTGAGAGGCCCCTGAGATTTTCTGGAGGCACATCCTATCCTGCATGTCACCGGCAGGCTGGCTCCAGACACCAAGAATGGAGTGGTGGGGTGGGGTGGGGTATGGGACTTCCCCCTTTATAAGCACAGTTTCTGAGTAAAATCGTGGGCTATGATCGGGACCTTTGTCTTGGCTCCATTATCTCTCTAGCCTTCTAAGTCTTTTTAGCCCCAGCCTGCCTCCCAGGTGTACGTACTGATTGACTCCGTAAAATAAGCAGTCTCCTCAACTGTTCCCTTAACATTTATAGTTAGCCAGGTATAATACCTTAGACATAGATCCCCAAAACTTGAGAATGTGAGACAGAAACTCAAAGCCAGCTTGGACTATATAGTAGATTCCATATTCACAAAATCAGAATGTTTAACTACTTGATCCCATATGGTCAATTTCAGTAGGAGGAAATATGCTAGATGTGATGAGGTTCATTTCTAACAAAATAGTGAGATTACAGAAACTAAAAATAACTATATTGGTTGACTTGTCAAATTGGGGATTATTTGGTTCTGGAAATGTCATGAGACCGTGCAGTTTCTGCTTTGCGATTAGAACAAAATGATGCCCTTTCCTGGGAAAGGTTAGAGATATTTTGATAACGTATAGTAATGCAGCCATATTGATTGCAGTGACTTTCATTTACAATGCATCAGTGAGAAGAACAGCATTTGAACTAAGGGAGTGGTTCTGAGAATACACTGGAGAGAATGATAGAAACATCACTGCAGAGTTTGACTGAAATGTACTCCAGGAGAGAAGAGTAGAGGTAGATACTGCCTATTACTAGCAAGGAGATCAGACTTCCTCACTAAGTACCATTCCATCTAAAGCTCTGCCTCACTAGCTGAGTTAACTGGCCAATTATGAAAGACCAAGTGATTATAGACTCAAAATGGTTTTGATGGGTGAATTACTTCTAGGAGTGTAGGGCAAGAGAACATCAAGAAAGGACATGTTTTCTAGCTGTAATGCCACTACTTAGAAATACAAAACACACAATGACTTACATATTATAAAATTATAGTGTGTCTTCCCATTAAATTAGTCTTTCACTTTTGATGCTGAAACTTCCTACTTAATAACGTGTTATCAGTGCTGAGTGCAAGAAAGATGACTCTTAATTAGTCTAGACAAAGCCTAAAGACTCTTGACTGTGTTGATGCAATATGAAAACCTTTGTTGCATTCTAAGAGACTGGAACTTTTTGCTGAACCTCACAGCCAGAATCAATAATACGCCTTGAGATGTATTAAGACTTTAAGCTGCTATCCCACAGTGCACTCAGCCTTTTTGCTTAAACCATTTTGTTTTGTTACATTTAAAGAAAAAATGTAAGAATCAACCTTATTTATACTGGGCATTTCACCTATCTTTTACATACAACTTTTACAACCTAAGTTAATACAAAGCTATTTTATTTTATTAACAATGCAGTCATTCCCCTTCTCCTTCTCCCCCTCCTACAGTTCTTTATCCCATTTCTTTTATCCCCCCATCTCCAAGAGAATGCTCCCCCACCACTAGTCCTCTACCTTTCCAGGGGCTTCAATTCTTTGGAGGATCAGGCACATCTTCTCTCACTGAGGCCAGACCAGGCGGTCCTCTGCTTTATCTGTGTTAGGGGACCAGTTCCTGTATGCTGTCTAATTGGTAGCTCCATGTGTGGGAGCTCCCAGAGTTCTGGGTTAGTTGAGACTGCTGGTCTTCCTAGGGGGTTACCCTCCTCTTCTGCTTCTATAATCTTAAATTATATACTTTTCTGTGTTTCTGACACAGAATAACATAGCTGAATAATCATTTGTTCAAAGCTGCAAAAATGGAGATTGAAAATAGTCCTCTAAATAAGTATTCAACTTAAATTTTAAACACACTTGTGTATTTGTTGATAAATAATGATGTTTGTAGCACTCTTTGTTGTCTGGGCAGTTGGGTCAGTTAGAGTCAAGGACTTAATGCCTTGTAAATGCTGTTAAAGATTTTTCTAAAATATTCCGCACTCCTTCTCCAGGTGATGCATTCTATGCTGTTTAATAAAGTTAATGCTAAGACTTTTGTTAATGGCAGAGACACATGGATAGTCATAGTCACAGACACAGTGACAGCTTAACAAGGCAGACTTCAGGAAGGCCCAAATTCAGATTCATACAATAGTCAGAGGATGGAAGACACAGGAAACATGGAGTAAAGAATTCAAGTCCCTACTGGATCATGATTCAATGACTCAAAGATGAGGTGCTTTCTATTTCTTTCCTTAATGTAACACAGCTAGATTATCGGGGACCTGGAGTTATTTATTAATATGTTTGATACACTAAAACTATTGTATTTATACAATTTTGAAATATTGTCATGATTCTTTCCATTTCAACCCTTTCTTGGAAGAGAAGGTTTCAAAATGCTGAAATTAAGACTTTTTAAATTTAGAGAAAAAGGGACAGGGAGAGACAGAGAGACAGAGAAACAGAGAGGCAAAGGCATGGAGACAGACAAAGAGAGATTATATTTAGAAGTCTATCACACTTCTCCCTACTTAGTAAGACAGCTGCTACTTCCAATGGCTTCAGCTTATGGTTGAATAAAAATCAAATTTATGTTACCCTGAAGAAAAAATTTCAATTACATAAAATGAATAAACCATGTTGATAGAATGAACTGCCAGATTATCCTATCTCACAAAATTTGCACAAAATAATTGATATTATCATATTTTTCTGAATCTTCATCTTAAGTCAGAGCTCAAAATTATGTATTATAAAAAGCAAGACATTTTTATATGCAGCTTTTAATTATCTGACAAATAACCTACATATTTTAGGGCCACATGAAATTTATCCCTGATATTGCTAGAAGTAACAAGTTTATTCTATTCATTTTATATCCTATTTTTCTTTGTATTAATACATTTGACTTTTGACCAACTAGGAAAAAATAGGCATCTTTCCTTTAAAACAAGTAATACTCAATGAAATGTATACTTAATGAATACTTAATGAACATGAATCAGAAACATTCAATTGTTATATCTTTTCTGTAATAAATCATTAAACGGGCTTTTTTGAAGAGATCATGGTTACATCACAATTTATGATGCCAGTTTTCAAGCTTTCTCTACCAATAGGTACTTCCTCCCGTACTGTGCCTCCCTTGCCCAATGCTTCCTCTGTAGTGACCAGAGTGAAGAAAGAAGAATTTATGATAGTTGATAATCACTTTGATATTGGGTTTTATACAAACACACAAACACTTGCCCACACATACTATTAACCACTGTTTTTGTAACCACCATTTATGTTCTTAATACTAGATGCTGTTAGAGTAGGAGAATTGTCTACTTCTTGTTGTTACTAATATAAGTGCTTTTCACCATATTTGGATTCTATACTAGGGGTCATTGGACAGCCTCCTTTTCCATGTCATCAGTTTGTAAGGACCTTTAAAGGAAGGCTCGTTTCTCTTTAGCATCTGAACACATTCTTCTTCCTGCCAACCGCATAAGAAAGGCACTTATTTATGGCTAAGTACACTAGCACTAAGCAAACAGTTCCTTCTGCATAGCCCTTGTATTGCTTCTCATGTAGGTCCAGGATCCAGGTTAGCCAGGAGTTGGACAAGGAATGCTAACTACAACATACTCTCTTTAGAGTAATAGTTGTGTTTTAGAAATCATATAATTTGGAATGCATGGAGAGAAAGTAAAGAAGAGTTGTGACATTATTATTTTCAGAATTACCTAAATTTTGAGCCAGACTATATTATGGATCCTCTATACTACTGCATTTAGACTGTAGTTAGTCTGAAGCAGTGACAAAGTATGAACAATAAACAACATTTTATGGCATGTTTAGCTACAGCCAACTCATTCACACTCAAGAAATTTGAATCATATCAAATATAGTATGCATGTCCATAGTATATTATATTATCTAATATAAATTATTATTATGATTTTAACAAATCTGTACTTTATATTACTTAAAAAGATGTAGCTATTAGTTGTACAACCTTCTTAACTACAGTTATTTCAAAGTCTACCCTGGGTTCTTAACATACTATGTTCAATATTCTGGTGATTAGTTGATATTTGTATTTATATTACTTTCCAGTATGACCTTTACCACAGAAGCCATTATATTTGGAAAAGTATAGCTTGTTAAATCCATTTTTTGCTTATTTAACATTTCAGAAGGATATTCTTCCTATGAATTGGAAATCTTACTTTTGAAAAGAAATGCAAAGGAGTCAAGGTCACCTAAGGGGCTCTAAAAATATCTGATAATTTCCTCTGAGCAATTTGAAATACCTAGGGTTCACACTGCTGGGCATATGACCTTAGTAACAGTTTAAATTCTTGAAATTATTTTTCTAATTTTCTCACACATAAATGGAATACATACACAGAAACTATGGTAGATACATACGTAATTTATGGTAATAAGTTTTCAATAATTTAAGAATGCTGAAAAACTAGATATTTAAAGTCTGATCTTTAAGGATAATATCATAAGATTTGTCAAAAGAGGTAAATGGAAACTTTGAAGTATAGTGAGCTAGTATTTTAGCAGCTATCATAAATCATAAACACCATGCCCAATGTGCCTAGGAAGAAGAGATCTGTCTTATAGGTTATATGGAGGGAATTCAAGGCAGCCACTCAAGCAACACAAGCAACTCAAGCAAAAGCCATATAGGTACACTTCTGACGAGATTTTTCTCTTGGCTTGTTCAGTTTGTTATTATACAATGCAGAATTACCTATTCATGCATCCACAGTCTTCCTACATCAACCATCAACAAAGAAAATACTCCCACAAAGATAGCCTCAGACCAATATGAGTTAGGCAAAACAAAAGCAATACTCTCTCCTACCAGGTGACTCTAGTTTGTAACAAGGTGAGATTAAAAACCAACACATAACATCATACAAGATTAACTCCATAATATGCAAACAATTAAAATGGAACATACGAAGTCATTAAATTCACAGCAAAGGGCCCAAGCCCATGTGATCTGAATTGCAAAGAAGATTATGTTGGAAAGTAAAAGGGAAAATAATAAAATAGAGACTAAGGAGTAGATATGTGTGCAA
The DNA here is from genome assembly GCF_978045245.1 of Mus caroli. Lineage (NCBI taxonomy): Eukaryota > Metazoa > Chordata > Mammalia > Rodentia > Muridae > Mus > Mus caroli. The sequence goes on along the minus strand of NW_028227258.1, from coordinate 138,656,759 downwards.
GAAAATTTACTGTTCAACCATGAAGACCTGAGTCAGGAGCCCTGAAACCTATATAACATGTGTGGCTATATGTGTCTACAACTCCAGCAGTGTGGGAGTGAGAAAAAGGAAGATTTCAGAGGTCTGTTAACCGTCCAGTCCAGCTGAAAAATGCTGAGCTGCAGGTTCAGTGAGAGACTGTCTCAAGGGGTGTGGTAGATCTTACCTTTCTCTGCATGTACCAGAGAGAGAGACTGGGGGGCGGGGGAAGATAGGTAGGTAGGTAGGTAGATAGATAGATAGATAGATAGATAGATAGATAGATAGATAGATAGATAGAAAGAAAGAAGACAGAGACAAATTGAGAGACAGACAGAACAGAAAATGAAGAACAGCCTTGTACATGAGGTTATTGAAATATCTCAATTAGTTTGTCTTCACAAAACTAAATTTGTGCATTTCCACAAACTTCATCTTTTACAAAGTACCAAGTCACCTAACTTGAATGCTCTGAAGTCATATAAGTGGCTGACATTTCTTCAGCTTGGCTGTTGAAATTTGTGTACAAAATCTTAAATCATAGACAATCAAGCCCAACTATTCCTGAGATTCTGGGTGAGTATCAGTCTCAGCTACATCACAGTTGGGGGTGTGTGAAGAATTTCAAGTCTCTATTTAATTCCTAATATAGTATAAAACATGCACCACTTTTCCTTCACTCTTGAGGGAATATTTCTGGCTCACTGAAGAACTACTAGATAAAAGAAGCAGACAAACTTTCTTGTAGCTTTTTATATCAAAGGAAAATTTATTTTTTAAAGTCTGAATTTTTTCTTTCTCAAGTTCATGTGAATTGCATTCATTTTCTGTGTCAGAAGCTCAGCCTGCTCCTGTGTTGCGCTTGGCATTTCACTTCAGTATATTTTATTTTTCTTTTATCTCTCTCCTTGTTAAGTTGGGTCTCCTGTGCAATGTTAGACCTAAGATTCTTATGCTATTTCAGCTTCTTAAAAATCAAGTATAGGTGCAATCATGTAAGTGGAGAGGTGAGAGCCCCAAGAAAGGAGGAGAGGAGAGGCCATGTTAACAAGAAAGAGGTGCCAGCTGCAGCATGAATGTTCACTGGCAATTACCACAAGGTCCCTGCCTGGTTAGACACTGCAGTGGTAGCTGAGCAATACAGGTCGTGACTTATAAATGACATCTGAAATGCTTGTTTGTGTACATAATTTTGGAAGCAGTCCCAGGTGATGAGAAAACTGCCTTTGAAGATTTGAACTCTGCTATGGAAGTAACAATGACTTTGCCCCAATATTTTAGAAACAACAAGTAATAATAGAATAACATATGGAAAATACTGCTATGTGGTGCACTTAGGAAAATCTGTTGGACAAGTTCACTTCTCTAAAGAGACTGGATGGACAAATAACTAGAGGTTAGTATTCTGCCTTGAGTGGGTATCTTTACTTTGTAGGTTCCCCTCCTAATGTACCTAGTTATTTTAAAGGGTGTCTTTAATTCCACCATCTTATTTGCTTGTCCGTTTAATTGGAGAGAGCAGTATGTATTTTTAGCTTTGCTTTGCTTGTGTAATCTAAATACTAACCCTCCAGCCTTCCTTGTTTTATTAAGTTCTGGTTGGTAATTCTGATTGTATCATCTCTCTGACTTCCTCTTCCACAAGTGGTAATTTAATTATTAATTACAGATAAGGAATCTGATCCTTGTTTCACCTTCATAATCAAGGTGCTATGGGAGCTCTATCAGAATGAGCTCTCTGTGTCTTGATTAGAAAAATATTGAGACAGGAAATTTTCAAATGCTATACTTAGAAATGAGCCATGAAGCCAAGAAGATACACTAGTATATGCAAACAAAAGAGTTTTAATCAAGAGTTGTTTACATGTTTTTGAATAACAAGTTCTTTATTATCAAAGAAATGAATTTATTTCTTTTAACTTCATGTCTGTTTTGCTGACTTGACTGAAAAGCTATGCAAAACCTACCATTGTAAAAATTGTCATTATGTAACTCAATTAATTCCTATAAACTATGAAAGAATAAAACAATAAATTTGAAAGGAGAGAAGTGTCAGAATGACTAAAAAGTTGTCAAGTTTCAGAAATAATTGTTTTCTCCCCTTTGCAAAGACAGTTCCTACTTGAGTAAAAGGGAATAGTTATCTCAAAATTAGTACCTCAAACCACAGCATAGTTAAAATCGGCAATATTCATACCAGACATTTCAAATAGGAAGATACAGGAATGGTCATCAGGTGCATCAAGTTTTTCTGCACCACTAATCATGAGGGAACCACAAGGAGACATCCACTTATCCAAGTCTCAGTGATTTTTCTCAGAGACGACAAACCCTAAAAGGGCTGTTATGAACATAGAAAAGAAGGAGCAATCATTTTATAGGAGTATAAATTAGTACCGCCATTGTGTACCATTGTGACAATTCCAAACTCAAAATATATTTTCCACAGGATCCAGCCGTTTCATTTTTGGATCCATCGATCAGGACATCAGTATGTTGAAGAAGCAGCTGTATTCCCACGCTCAGTGCAGTACTATGCTCAACGACAAGGAATGGAAGTAACCGAAGTGTCTACCAACTGAAGAGTAGATTAGAAAAATGTGGTATGTGTACGTGGACAATGGAATGTTACTTAACCGTAAAAATGAACAAAACTCTGTAACTATAATGATATGAATGGAACTGGAAATCATGTCAAAAATTAGAGAAATCATGCAAGAAAATAAAGTACTGCAAGAACTCTGTCAATCATGGAATCTAAATTATTTGTCTCATAAAAATTTAGAATAGGGTAGTGAGAGCCAGACAGTAGGGATACAAGGGTAGGAGCAATTCTGTTGTAGCTTAGCATGGATTCTTTTTTATTTTCCTTTGTTGAGTATACAGTAACATGCTTAGTTATGCTATTTTTGTGTCTGTAGTAATATGGGTTCCAGAACAATACTTTTATTGAATTTAAAATTAAGGAAAACTGGAAGAAAAGGGATAATTTTCTTTTAGAAACTAGATTGAGGAGCTGGAGTAATGGGTCAATAGCTAAGACTTCTTGCTTAGCCATTTGTCCAATAAATTATTTTGCCCATAATCACTTTAGAAAACTCAGAAATAATTCAAATAGTATGATTAAGAACAAGAATGACACATTTTGATCATTCAGAGAACTTCCTTACAGAGTTACTTGAAGATATATAGGCTTCTGTCTATACTATTGAAAGAAAAATGAGAACTGGGTGGCTGATTTAGCTCAGCAGGTAGTGGTGATTTCCCCTAGGATTAAAAACGAGAGTTCAATTCCAGATCAGACATGAGAGAGGCAACTACAGAGAGTTTAACTCTGATCTCAGCAATGCCCCCAATAAAACATTAATACGTAAGTGATTTTTTAATGGCAAATGATTAATCTTATACACATTTTAGTGATAATAACAATAGGGACCTTTTAAACATAACATGAAAGCAAAAATGAGAAAAGGCATTCTTTCCAGCATTGGACAGGCTCTGAGCTATAAAAGGGTGGACAGTCAGAGACACTTAGGATTGAACAATGAACAAAAGTCAAAGTACTTCAAGGCAGATGTGATGGAGATGGCAATGACTTAATGGAGGACACATCAGGAAAGAGTTGAACAAACTACAGACATCAGATGTGAATATTACTATTAACTGAATGAACTATTACATGGTTTAAATGCCAGGAATGTTTGACCATAGCTGGTTTCTGTGACTATCATAAAAAAAATTTTAATTTGACACAGCAATTAAATCACTCTAATTTCAACTATAGATTACAGTGCCCCAAAAGAAGTTTAAGGTAGGACAGGAAACTGTAAAAATAGAGGAAAATTGTTTTCTATATCCTGAGTTTTTTGTTTTTCATATAAAATTTAAAATTTCTCTTCCCATGTCACATGTTGGTGGGGATGTAGAAAAAGAGTAACATTCTTCCATTGCTGGTAGGATTGCAAACTGAAACAACCGCTGTGAAAATCAATCTGGAGGTTCCTCAGAAAATTAAAAATATATCTACCTAAAGATCCAGCTATATCATTACTTGCCATTACCCAAAAGATGCCCCACCATACCACAGTGACATGTGCTCCACTATGTTCATAGCGGCCTTATTTGTAAAAAGGTTGTTTCCAGCTTCTGGATTTTTAAAAATTTGACACAGCAATTAAATCACTCTAATTTCAGCTATAGATTAAATGTTTCCAGATGCTGGAAACAACCCAGATGTTCCAGATGGAAGAATCAATACAGAAAACATGGTTCATTTACACAATGGAATACTGTTCAGTTATTAAGAACAAGGACATCATGAGTTTTGCAGGCATATGGATGGAACTAGAAAATATCATCCTGAGTGAGATAGCTCAGACCCAAAAGGACATGCATGGTATGTACTCACTAATAAGTGGATATTAGCCAGAAAAGTATAGAATACCCAGGATACAATTCACAGAACTCAAGAAGGTTAATAAGCAGAAAGGGCCCAAGTGAAGATACTTCAATCCCATTTGGGAGGGAGAAGAAAAAAATCATAGGAGGGACCTGAGAAGGAGGGGAGGGGAAGGCTAAAGGGGAACATGATGAGGTATAGGCGGACAGGAGGGAAGCTCTGAAGGTCAGCATAATGAAGGGAAAATATGCAACCTCTGGTGTAGTTGGGAGTTGGGGAGATGATCTAGAAAGTACCAGAAACTTGGGAGGTAAGAGACTCCCAGTACTCAAAGGGAGGGACCTTATATGAAATGCCTTAGCAGTGGGAAAAGGAACTCATAGAGTCCACCGCCAGTGGTAAGACAGGGCCTCAAGAAGAGGGCTGCAGCTGCCATCCCACAGTCAAGAAATCTGACCCAGTATTATTCCTGTCTAAAATAGCTGCAGGGAACAAAGTGGAGAAGACACTGAGGGAAAGGCAATCCAGCAACTGGCACAACTTGGGATCCATCTTAAGGGGAGGTTAGAAGGCCTGACCCTGATGCTATGGTATGCTAACAGACAGAAGCCTAGCATGGTTGTCCTCTGGGAGGCCCAACAAACAGCTGAGACAGATAAAGATACTTACACTCAACCATTAGACCTCTATGGTTGAATTAGAGAAAGGCTGGAAGAAGGTGAGAAGGAGGACAACACCATAGGAAGACCAGAAGTTTCAGCTAACCTGGACCACTGAGATCTCTCAGACACTGGGCTACCAACCAGGCAGCATACATGAGCTGGTCTGAGGCCCCTGACACATACACACACATCAGAGGACTGACTGGTCTGGCCTCAGTGGAAGACGACAAGCTTAACTCTCAAGAGATTTGAGTCCCCAGGGAGTACGGAGGTCTGGCATGGGGGTAACATCCTGTTGGAAACAAAGGGAAGGAGGAATGGAATGAGGAACTGTGGAAAGGGGACAGAAGGGGTTCAATGTCTGGACTGTAAAAATAAAAGTAATTAAAAATAGCTCAAAATTATTTATGCATGTGTCACAGAACATAAATTCATATGGAGATATCTATAGAAGATATGGAAAGTCAAAATATCAGAATAAAAGTATATACAATGTACCAATAAAAAGATTGTTCTTGGCCTTGAAGAAAATTGTTTCCTTTTGGTAATTTTTTCTATACATAAATAATAGCATTTATATGAAATAGTGATTCCCCCTCAAATAAAGTATGAACATGCTTTGTTTCACTAAGTATTTAGAAATAGAAATAAAGAGTAAATTTATGATAATTGTATCTTTGAAATTTATTTCCATCATTTATGCTGTAACAATTAAAATATGGCTTTCTAGAAAATTAAGAAATACAAATAATACATCTCTTTTGATTTTCCTTCAGAGCAGTAGAATATTAATAAATATCTACAAATACACTGTGAAAAGAAGCTCTCTAAATAATTTCATTAATATAATTATGATCACATATGAAGAATTTGTGTATAAAGTGTGTGCTTCTTTCTATGAGGTAATTACATCAATTATAGGCAATTACTGCACCTGCATTATCACCATTGGAAATTGTTTACTACAGATATTGTCAAATAAAATATGTATTTGTTTGATGAACTAAGTCAGTAAGAAGCTACTTTCTAAAACAAATTCAGAATATAAATATCACATTGAATTAACAAGTCATTAAACTTGGATACAGCATTTGCAAATTATCCTTATATATTATAGTGATTTATATCTTCTAGGTAGTAGTTTTCTGCTGTCTTAAATACTCTTTATTTATTTAAACTTGGTTTGGGGATGACTGTAGAATGAACAGGAGCATAAAAACATGTTTGAGGCCAGGCAGTGGTGGCACACGCCTTTGATCCCAGCACTTGGGAGGCAGAGGCAGGTGGATTTCTGAGTTCAAGGGCAGCCTGGTCTACAGAGTGATTTCCAGGACAGCCAGGGATACATAGAGAAACCCTGTCTCAGAAAATCAAATCAAAACAAAACAAAACAAAACAAATCAAAACAAAACAAAACAAAACAAAACAAAACAAAACAAAACAAAACAAAACAAAACAAAACAAAACAAAACATGCTTTGGCAAGTAAATGTTTGCTTTTCAACCCTCATGACCTGACTTAGATCCTGTTAACTAACCCACAGTAAGTTACGGAAGACTGATTTTACAATGTATTCCCCTTACCTCAACATTCACGCTTTCAGAACACATTAATAAGAAATAAATTTTAAGATGTTTATTTGTAGAAAAAAGTCAACCAATCCAACTTGTGCAGTGGGTTCTTCCATTGGAGTGTAGTTGAAAACTTGTAATCTTCCTCCCCGAAGGCATTAACTATCAATAGCTCTTCAACTAGGTTTGTGGGTTCTGACTCCCTTTCTAACTGTGCTAGAATATTGACTGGCTTGATTTTGTTCAGGTCTTGAAAAGGCAAACCCAGCTGCTATGAGTTCCTATGTGCAAGTTGCCATGTAATCATTTTCTCTTGATTTCCCCAGGCTCTGGTGTTTAGTCTTTCCATGCCCCTGCCCCCTTTTTGGTAGTACCCAAGCTTTGAAGAGAGGGCGTGATACAAATATCCTACTTGTGGCCTAAGCCTTCACAAACACTTGACATCTGGACTTTTACCAGTTGTTAGTTTCTGCAGTAAATAATATCCACTGCACAGAGAAACTTCTTTGATGAGCTTTGGAAGCTGTAATTTATGGCTAGAGAGAATTTATCAAAGGAAAAAAAATGGCAATAGATTCACACTCTTGGTACCTGTGAGCTCCAAATAATTTATTCAGAGTTAAAACTCCATGTGTGTATTTACTCAATTAGTAAGTTAGAGGGTTTTTGTTATTTTTGTTATTTTTGTTTTCATTTTTACTTATTTACTTATCTATTTCTGAGACAGGTTCTCTTGTTGCCCAGGTTAAATTCAACCTTCTCTGTAGCTAAGTTTTAGCTGAAACTTCTAATCTTTCCGCCTCTATTTCCTGAATTCCAGGGTTACAAGTGTGAGCCATGTGTTCAGACTCTTTCATGAGCCTTTTGGTAGAGAGTCACTGTGAGCTTCATACACAACTTCTGAATTCTCAGATATCTGGGACAGTCCCTGATATATAAAATGTATCCAGTACAATTTTTAGTCATTCATTATTTCATTATGTTTTAAAAAAATTATCTTTGCAATTATTTTTAATTAATTGAAATGCCTGTTGTTTTTTGTACTTTTAGGTGCTATGGTCAAAATTATTTTAAACTGAAACACAGAATTCTTTCAAATGTTCTATTTGTGTATGTGGGAATTTATCTGGGTTTGTATGCCAAATATATTTGAGTGCCTCCTGAGGCAAAAGGACAGTATCAGGTCCCTTGAGCTGAAGTGACAGGAAGTTGTGAGCCACCAAGCACAGGTGTGGGAAATAGATCTTTGGTCTTCTAGAAGAGCAATAAAACCTCTTTATCACTGAACCTTCTCTATCAATATAGTATAAATTATTATAATCTTTCTAAAATTTGAAAATAGAAACAAAATAAACTTGAAGGAATAGCTTCCTCCCTTTCTCTCATTTCTATTTTTCTTCCTAGTATGGAAAATGAGTGCACAAAGACTAACACAGCATGTATCCCTCCCACCATGTTTCTACACACTAAATAACAGAATATTTCTCTTTTACTCACTTAATATTCTCATTAATTCTCATGTTATGCTATTGGCTTCATGCATCATTTTTTAGATCATCTCACCAGTATTTGAAGATTGTATATTTTCACCATTGGTTTTTTTCCTGCTGTTTCTTTGCTGATGCAACTTTTCTTGTTGCATTGAGTAAGAAATCCGAACTCTTTACTTGGGGAGCTGTAAGCTGTCTGTTGCAGGTGTATATGCCTTCCACATACCTCTGATGCTACACTATGTCACATTTTCCCATACCAATAAATTCCAACTATGTGGTTCTTTCTGTTTATTAAATAAGTTCTTCAAGAAATCTTCATTTTATAACTAAATTGTGGGATACTTTAATGCATACTAATAGATTTAATTTAATATGTTTTGATGCTTTTAAATGAATGGATGATTAAGTGTCTTATAGCATTGAGTTCAATTTTTTGACTTTGTATTTAACAAATATAAGGCTTTTTTTAAATATAAGTTATAAGTAACTAATGATTCTAACATAGGTACAACAGTGACTACTATGTGCAAAGCCCTATTATAACCCTCCCAAATCAGAAGCCTAATATGACTTAACAGAGTTAAATTGAGGGTCACCTCATCTATTCTTCTTCATGGAGAAACAAGGTTATCTAGTATGAAAGTGCATTAGCTGAAATATTCTAACATCGGGATAGTCCTTAGTGAATAAGCCACACATTTCTTTCATCCCCTTGTTTGCCACTCTCCTTCCATTCACATTTCTACTCACTTTCCCGATGTGACTGGTGCTGATGACATGAGTACCTGTCCTTTGAGGTGATGTATCAAAAGCTACACTTAAGAGATACTTGTAATAAATGAGGAAGCCAGCCTGTAGTTGGGGTGCAATATAGATAGCTACATTTTCTCAGCTTCCCAGTTTCATTCACTGCAGAGCAAGTGTTTCTCAGCTTCACAAACGCAGGGAACCTGAATTCAAATAACTCGGGAACAATCACTAGGACTAGGAAGTTCTTTCTTGGTTCAATGGATGCTATTTCTTTACCTGTATTGGCAAAGGCATTACCAAGTTTCTCACCTGAAACAGTTATCTACAGAACTGTTCAGAAGCAGAGGAAATCAATATGATTAAACACACATAGAACTCGAATATCTCAGCTAGTTCAGTGATTTGGCTGATCTACAATTCTCCTTAATAATCCAGGGTTTACCTAGCCCAGAACCTAAAGGGACTAGCTTAAAGAAATGGAACCAAAGGGCCAGAACATTTTTCATGAGTAAAAAAAAAAAAAAAACAGTTGAGAATACTGAGCAATAACCCTAGCAATGATGAATAATTACTGATCAGTGTTTTACTTTGTCAGGGTTTGTAAATGGTGTGTGACTATGATGTTGCTTACACTCTTCAATAGTAATTAATTTTCCTCTTGATTCTCTGGGCTTCATTTGAACAATGGGAGTTTTGAAATGGAAAGGCACTTGTATGCCAGCATGTTTGCTCAGCTGTACAGTAATTGTCTTAGATGTGAGCTGACGGAAGAAAAACAAATAATAATAATAGACTGTCCTCAAGCCCAGACAGTGAAAATAAGACCAGCCAAAGCAAAAACTACACAGAGAGGAAAAACAGTCTATTCCAGACTGACTGTGTAGGTTGTGTGTGCTTGAATAAAATATTTATTCTACCATAGAATGTACCACAGGCCAAGCCCCTGTCTCCAGGTTGTTGCCTGAAATAAGTGGACAAAGAATTTCAAGTAACCATGACTTTTGTGTCTTCAGGAGTCTGAACTGGGTTAATGTTTAACTAGTTTTTGTTTGTTTGTTTGTTTTATTTCTTAGATAGAAGAATGGAAAGTGATGATGACATTTTTTATCATAGCACTAACATCACAGAGCTTTAAAAGCTACATGCTTCTAAATAAGTGATGTAATTCTTCTCCCAGGTAAAAAACAAACAAACAAAAAACCAAACAAACAAACAAACAAACAAAATGACTGACCATCTGATGCTTCAAAACACCATGTGAGTCGCCTGAACTCCTGCCATAGTTCTTCACTCTGACTTCTTATACACATGAACTTGGAAACTAAAAAAAATATACAAACATTGGAGAAAAATGATACACACATATGAAAATAAAGTTATCAATGCCAAGTTCACATTTACATGTACTTTTGGGGACAACCAGTGAAATCTGTGACCAACACCTAACGTGGGAGGTATTATGCCATCCTTCATCCTGGGCTTCATAGTAGCCTACGGCTCTGGGGAAAAAACAATGCCCTGTATATGGTAACTCCAATGAAACTCAGTTATGTACATGCATGCATACATGCATACATACATACATACATACATACTTTTTATAAGTATGAAGTTATAAATGGCACATTTCCATATAGCCTTTTCAAACACCCTTAGTGTAACTTGTTTCTCTCCATATATTCTCTGCTCTAGCCTTTCATCTTTCTCTCTTAAATCTTACACTCACTTGTATTTCCCTCTCCACTATCCCCATTCTACCTTCATATCACCTTTGTTCTCCCTATTCATGATCACTTTATAGTTTCCTTGATGCTACAGGAACTTCAGATTGACTATACAAATGTAAAGAGCAAATGCTAAAACCCACATATGAGTGAGATCATATGGCATTTGTATGTGAGTTCTGGGTTACCTTGCTCAGTGTAATGTTTTCCAGTTGCATCCTTTTATCTGAAAATTTATTTTTCTTTACTGTGGTATTAAATTTTCATTTTAGATAAGTGCCATATAGTCTTCAACCTTTCATACTCCATGGTCATACCCTGCTACCATTTCCTAGAAACGAATAGACAAGCTATGAGCATGGGTGAGCATATACATAGATAGCTTTGTGGTAGCAAACAAAAATCGTCATATATATATATATATATATATATATATATATATATATATATATGCCCTGAATAGAATACTTAGGTCTTACGGTTGTGCTAGATCTGGATTCTTGCAGAATCACCACACTGACTTCCACTGTGGCCTCTCCACTTGCATCCCCACCTGCAGAATTCCCACATCTTCACCAGCATTTGATGCTTTTTATTTATTTTTAAATCTTAACCGTGTCTGAAATTGATGATGTGAAAAAAAAAAAAAACTATTCTATAGGTTCATTTACTCTAGAATACTATGAACGTTCCAATAACAGTGTAAACCATTCAAATTGAATGTGTTTGTGTCAAGCCTGATCTAAATTTTGCTCTTATGGGGTGACTACTTCTTTCTAGGATTGACAGTGAGTGGTATTATTCATTTTCCATTCCTGGATTCCTGCATATATGTCCTGACTATGAAGAGACTGTACCATATATTAGATGGTGATTCAATGTATAGACTAGCTTCTGGAGAATCATGCCTCAGACTTCCAGGATGCCACCTAGTTAGCTCTGAAACTGTGACCAAAGCATCTACACTTTGGTTTTCCTTCTTCTTGAGTTTCATAGGGTCTGTAAATTGTGTCTTGGGTATTCTCAGCTTTTGGGCTAATATTCACTAATCAGTATGTTCTTTCATGACTAGGTTACTTCACCCACAATGATACTTTCTAGTTCCATTAAATTGCCTAAGAATTTTATGAATTCATTGTTTTTAATAGCTGAGTAGTACTTCATTGTGTAAATGTACCATACTTTCTGTATCCATTCCTCTGTTCAAGGACATCTGGTTTCCTTCCAGCTTTTGGTTATTGTAAATAAGGCTGCTATGTACATGGTGGAGTATGTGTCCTTATTACTTTTTGGAGCATCTTTTGGGTATATGCCCAGGAGTGATATAGCAGGGCCCACAGTTAATACTATGTCCAATTTTCTGATGAACCACCAAGCTGATTTCCAGAGTAGTTGTATCAGCTTGCAATCCCACCAACAATGCAGGAGTGTTCCTCTTTCTCCACATCCTCACTCGAATCTGCTGTCCCCTGAGTTTTTGATCTAAGCCATTCTGACTGGTGTGAGGTGGTATCTCAGGGATATTTTGATTTGCATTTCCCTGATGACTAAGGATATTGAACATGTCTTTAGGTGCTTCTCTACCATTCAAGTTTCCTCAGTTGAGAGTTCTTTGTTTAGCTCTGTACCCCATTTTAATAGGGTTATTAAATTTGATTTGATTATTTTGGAGTCTAACTTCCTGAGTTCTTTGTATATATTGGGTATCAGTCCTCTATCAGATGTAGGATTGGTAAGAATCTTCCCCAATCTGTTGGTTGCTGTTTTGTCCTATTGACAGTCTTTGCCTTAAAGAAGCTTTGCAGTTTTATGAGGTCCCATTTGTCAATTCTTGATCTTAGAGCATAAGCCATTGCTGATTCCATTTATATCAGGTTAGTTGCTTCATGATGGGATGTAACATGGTGAGAGAAGTGGCTTCCATGATGGTGAGCCCACTGTCACACTGCTTTGGCTGTGTAGTAAATTCCTTTGTCAGAAGCAATACTGTATGGAAGACCATTACAATGGATAAGGCATTCTATAAGTTCTGTGAATGGAGGTTTTTAGAAGTGTTACATACAGAATGAGCATATAAAAAACCCAGAAGTACCTGACACACATTGTTCTTTGCACACAGGAGGTGATCCAATACACTCAACCTGCCAGCAGGTCACTGACTGGTCACCCAGAGAATGGTGCCATATCTTGGGCTCAGTGTTGATCTCTGCTGTTGATACATGTGGCACTCAGTAGTATTTGTAGCCTTGGTGAGTAGATATCCATGTTAATGAGCCCATTTATAACCTCCATATCTGCCACTAAAGCCGCTTTGTTCATTGGCCAATGAGCAAAAAACAAAAGCAAAAAACAAAACAAACAACAAAAACAAGGATAGATGCAGGAAAGAGACTAATTTGCCACAGAATGGATCGTTCTTTTGGAGAGATCTATGTACATGCTTATTCCCCAGATGTCTTTCAACACATTTGCCAATCATAAGTCTTCCAAATTCCTGACCATACAGACAATCCATTGTCTATATCTCATGAATCAGTGAACAATTTTGCAGCAGACCATTTCTTCTTTCAAATAAAACATATGATTGTGTGTACTACCTGAAGCTCTGCCCACTGTGAAGATTTCCCTCCAACAATGTCTTTTAGGGCTGTACCAGAAATATGTTGCAGCTTTCCACTCTGGGTAATGCTTGCATAATATGCAGAACTATCAAGAACAATGGTCTCCCTAGATGGTATATTTTGAAAATCAGTTGTATATTCCTTGAGGCCCATATATTCAGACTCAATTCCCTGGTTCCATGACTTGTGTTGGAACAATATGGTTCTGAGATCCAGTGGCAGGTTCATAAATCACTGAGGGCAAATTAACAGGACGTTGTTCTTATAGGAATCTTTGAAAGTTCAGGCAAATGGATTATTATAGAAAGATTCTTTAAATATACTAGAAGTAGTACTGAATACAAGCTACACATTAAATATGTGATGATATATAAAATGTCAGTGCCTTAAATCCAGGGAAGACCAATTAAGACAAAATTTTAAACTTTTACTTTTATTTTTAATATAATACTTTATTAATTCTCAGCATTTCATACATGAATACAATGTACCTTCAACATCTTTACTTCAACTACCCTTACCTTCTGTCAGATACATTCCACTATAGTGCAAGAAGAGTTGGAAGAGTACTAATGACTGCTTCTAATTCTTTAAGGGATATGGGACTGTTTAGATTGTTAATCTGATCCTGATTTAACATGGTACATGGTATCTGTCTAAAAAATTGTCATTTTCATTCAGGTTTTCCAGTTTGCTGAGTATGGGCTTTTGTAGTAGGATCTGATGATGTTTTGGATTTCCTCAGGTTCTGTTGTTATATCTCCCTTTTCATTTCTGATTTTGTAAATTAGGCTACTGTCCCTGTGCCCTCTAGTTGGTCTGGATATGAGTTTATCTAACTTGATGATTTCTCTCAAAAACAAAACAAACAAAACAACAACAACAACAACAACAACAAAATACTAGATCTTGGTTTGGTTGATTCTTTGTATAGTTCTTTTTGTTTCCACTTGGTTGATTTCAGCCCTAAGTTTGATTATTTCCTGCTGTCTACTCATCTTGGGTGAATTTGCTTCCTTATTTTCTAGAGCTTTTAGGTATGTTGTCAAGCTGCTAGGATGTGCTCTCTCTTGTTTCTTTTTAGTGGAACTCAGAGCTATGTGTTTTCCTCTTAGGACTGCTTTCCTTGTATATGTTGTGGCTTCATTTTCACTAAACTCTAAAAAGTCTTTAATTTAATTCTTTATTTCTTTCTTGGCCAAGTTATCATTGAGTAGAATGTTGTTCAGCTTCCACGTGAGCATTGTCTTTCTCTTTTTATGTTGTTATTGAAGATCAGCCTTAGTCCATGGTGATCTGATAGGATGCATGGGATAATGCCAATAATTTGTATCTGTTGAGGCCTCTTGTGACCACAGTTTATATGGTCAGTTTTGGAGAAGGTGCCATAAGGTGCTGAGAAGAAGCTATATCCTTTTGTTTTAGGATAAAATGTTCTGTAAATATCAGTTAAAGCCATTTGCTTCATAAATTTTGTTAGTTTCAATGTGTCTCTGTTTAGTTGCTGTTTCCGGGATCTATCCATTGATGAGAGTGGGGAGTTGAAGTCTCCCACTATTATTGTGTGAGGTGCAATATGTGATTTGAGCTTTTCTATATTTCCTTAATGAATGTGGCTGCCCTTGCATTTGGAACATAGATACAGAATTGAGAGTTCATCTTGGAAGATTTTACCTTTGATGAGTATGAAGTGCCTCTCCTTGTCTTTTTTGATAATTTTGTGTTGGAAGTCGATTTTATTCAATATTAGAATAGCTACTCCAGCTTGTTTCCTCAGACTGTTTGCTTAGAAAATTGTATTCCACCCTTTTATTCTGAGGTAGTCTGTCTTTGTCCCTGAGGTGGGTTTCCTGTTTGCAGCAAAATGTTGGGTCCTGTTTATGTATCCAGTCCTTGTGTTGGAGTTTTCTTTTTATTATCCTTTGAACGGCTGTATTCATGGAAAGATATTGTGTGAAACTGGTTTTGTCATGGGTTACTTTGGTTTCACCATCAATGTTAATTGAGAGTTTGGCTGGGTATAGTAGCCTGGGCTGGCATTTGTGTCCTCTTAGGGTCTGGATAACATCTGTCTAGGTCTAGGATCTTCTGGCTTTCATAGTCTCTGGTTAGAAGTCTGGTAAAATTCGAATAGGTCTGCGTTTATATGTTATTTGAGCTTTTTCCCCCACTGCTTTTAACATCCTGCCTTTATTTAGTGCATTTTTTGTTCTGATTATTATGTACAGGATGGATTTCTTTTCTGGTCCAGCCTATTTGGAGTTCTGTCTGTTTCTTGTATGTTCTTGGGCATCTCTTTCTTTAGGTTAAGGAAGTTTTCTTCTATAATTTTGTTGAAGATATTTACTGACCTTTTAAGTTGAAAATCTTTATTCTCATCTATACCTATTATCCTTAGGTTTGGTCTCATTGTGTCCTGGATTTCCTGGATGTTTTGAGTTAGGATCTATTTGCATTTTGCATTTTCTTTGATTGTTGTGTCCATGAATTCTTTTTTTTTTTAATTTTATTTTAATTAGCTATTTTCTTCATTTACATTTCCAATGCTATCCCAAAAGTCCCCCATACCCTCCCCCCAACCCCCTACCCACCCACTCCCACTTTTTGGTCCTGGTGTTCCCCTGTACCTGAGATTTTCTCTTCCATCTCTTGTATTCTTTGCTGATGCTTGCATCTATGGTTCCTGATTTCTTTCCTAGGGTTTCTATCTCCAGAGTTGTTTCTCTTTGGGTTTTCATTATTGTTTCTACTTCCATTTTAAGTCTTGGATGGTTTTGTTCAATTCTACCACCTGTTTGTGTTTTCTTGTAATTCTTAAAGAGGGTTTTTTGTTGTTGTTGTTTTGTTTGTTTGTTTGTGTTTGTGTGTGTGTGTGTGTGTGTGTTTCTTCTTTAAGGACTTCTACCTGTTTAGCAGTGTTTTCCTGTCTTTTTTTTTTTTTGAGGGATTTTTGTGCTTCCTCTTTAAGGACTTCTATCTGTTTAGCAGTGTTCTCCTAAATTTCTTTAAGTAAATTATTAATGCCCTTTTAAAATCCTGTACAAGCATCATGAGCTATGATTTTAAGTCTGAATCTTGTTTTTCAGGTGGGTTGGGTTATCCAGGACTTGCTGTTTTGAGAGTACTGGGTTCCAATGTTGCCTAGTGGTCTTGGTTTCTGTTAGTAAGATTCTTACATTTGTCTTTCACCATCTGGTAATCCCTGGTGTTAGATGTTCTTCCTGTGTCTGGCTGGAGCTTATTGCTACTGTGATTCTGTTAGCCTCTATTGGCACTCCTGGGAGTCCAACTCTCTTCTGAGTCCCAGTGGTCAGAGCACTCTCTGCAGGCATGCTCTCCTCTTGCAGGGAAGGCACACAGAGGTCTGGTGCTCAGAGCCACCTCCTGGCTGAAGATGAAGGCCTGAAGGTACCCTGTCCAAGAAGCTCTGTTGCTTCTGTGACCCACACATATTATAACTAAAGATGATTAACAAAGCACTGAAATAAAAAAGCAAACTGTACCAGAAGTAGCCAAGATTAAGCTGAAAAGATCTGTTAATCAGTCAGAAAAAGACCACCCCAAAGCAAAACATAATAATCAAGAAAAAAGATATATTTTATGATAGGACACTAATTAT
Source organism: Mus caroli (assembly GCF_978045245.1). Taxonomy (NCBI): domain Eukaryota; kingdom Metazoa; phylum Chordata; class Mammalia; order Rodentia; family Muridae; genus Mus; species Mus caroli. The sequence continues at coordinate 138,639,902 of NW_028227258.1, read as the reverse complement.
CTGAGAGAGAAAATGTCAGCATTGCAATATTGGCCGAGCTTTAAAATAGAGTATGTGAAGCACAACTGAATGTGAAACAAAAATCACAATTATATTTTCTTCTCTTAATAGAAAGGTACTCATAAAATTTCTTTGCATATTGTTATCATATGCAATTTTTACAATAAATAAATGATCCAAGAGGAAAATTCAGGACAACTATGATTGAAACTGACAGTTTATTGATTCCAAATTATTCAAATAAAAGGTGTATAATATTAATGAAAGTCCCATATTAGAAAAAAAGGTACCATATTAGAAAAAAAGGGAAAAATTAGCTTTCAATATTAAGTAACAAGCACAAACTAAATCTAAATACAATTAACAAACAAAAGTTATATTAAATGTGAGCACAAATCAAAGTATAATAAAAATAAGAGAGACAATCCAAGCAAAACCTACTTTTCAGAAAGAGAAATAAAATTGATAAAAACTTTCACCACCTTGATCAATAAGAGAGAGCATGTAATTCATAAAATTACCATTAAAATTTCTCCAGATATTAAAAAGTATGAAATAACAAGAAAACTATGAAATGCTGTGTCCCAGTGAAACAAGTTGTATGACTGAAAACATTCTGTGAAAGGTAGAAAGTAAGAAAATGCCTTTATAACACATGGTTGGAAAGCTACATTTATTAAAGAAATCAAATTCAAATCAAGAACATATTTTCTAGTAAAACTTCTGTATCAACATTATTTCTGATTTCTATTTATTTATTATTTCTGCCAAAAATTCCAGAAAAATTTGATGGCATTTCTGCACAAACATTATAGAACAAGCATATTCTCAATTTATATATGAAGGTAATGTTACTTTAACAACAAAATTCAGGTGAAGATATTGCCTGGTAAAAAAATAAAAATAACAAATTGTAGTAAGCATAGAGGAGGAAACACAGTCTATGACAAAACATTAGTAAAGCACAGGAAAACACAATATGTTACCATTAGTAGCAATTCTTACTAAGACAGCTAGGTTGGATCAATATCTGAAAAGCAATCAATGAACTTCAACACAAAAAATGGGAAAAGACCAACACCACCAGATACAAAATAAGCTACTTAACTTGCCAATTATAATAAAAACAAATTGTATAACAAAAGCAAAATTGAAGGCTTAGTAAATGATTGATTTATAGCCAAGATCAGGAATAAGGTGAGGATTTCTTCTCAACCGTCCTGTTCAAACTCATGTTTGACATCTTAGCATGTAATAAGACAAGAAAAAAGAATAAGAGGCTTCTAAAAAAGGAAGAGCAAAAACAATCTATTCTTAAGGGAAACATTATTTTCTCTATAAACAATTCAAAGGCCTTATATAATCTTCTAATCTTAATTTTAAATATTTATAAGATAAAAAAGTCAAAATATATTGTTTTATGTACTCCTAATAATATACTCAGATTGAAAAATCCAGTCACATTTCCAAAAGAATGGAAAACCCTAATGCTTGTGAAAATCATAAAATGCTGATAACCATATCAATGGGGATTAATGATTAGTATGGAAATACCATATATGCATGATATATGAATACTAACTTGAAATGGGCCTTGAACCTGAAGTTAAAAATGTAAGCTTTACTCTTTTTATTATTCATTAATTTCCAAATGATTTATTTCCATAAGCATTCCTTCCTTTGACATTTCAATGTATTTGTCAGAATTGTAATGTTACTCTGTGAGTTTCCCAGGGATAGATTCAGTGACCAGACTTATATAATCTAATGCTACTACTAACAGTCAGTACGTACTACTTATTTAGCAGATCAGTCTGATCTCTAAATTATAACTCTCCCAAAATATTACCCATATTCTACAGATGGGAGTATTTCCAATTTTTTAATGGGAAATAGTTTTGTCAATATTTTAAAATGTTAATAAGAAGAGGTGAGCTGTTACATTAGCGGCCATTTAACAAGAGAGCAGAAGGGAGAAGGGAGGTGTTGGTGAACCATAAGTGTATTTCACAGTGTGAGTGCTAATTGAATGTTGTTGCTAATACCACAGCGAGTGCAGTGTAGTCATTTGTTAAGTGGAGAAACAAAGTGTGAGTGGAAGTCTAAATATTGAATTAAAATTGGAGGTTCTGAAAGAGTTTGTTAACACACTACAGTATTTTCAAGGAATTAAAATAGAATAGAGTGAGTTCATGACAGTGAGAGAAAAATGCTTTGTGTTCAAAGGAATTGTTTTTGAGTCTTATATTCAGAGAACTTTAGAGTCAAAGAACAACTGATGTTCAGTTACATACGTGCTCCTCAAGGAAATGGCTAACCAAATCAAGCATTCTACTATTGGATAAGTTCTGTAAAAGCTGACAAAGAGGTTTATGTGTTGTTTTTGTTGTAATGCTGAGAGCATTACAACAACTTCCTGAACAACTTTAGTGTTCAGGAAGGCAGTGAGATGGCACAGTGGGGAAGGTGCTTGACCCCAAGCTTAGAAACATGAGTTTGTTCCAAGGACACTTATAGTGTCTCGAGAGAGGCAACACTGCAAGTTGTCTCCTGACTGCTACACATATTCTGTGCTCTATGTGTACACATAAACACACAGAAAGGCATAACAATACATGTCATAAAAGTAGTGTTGAAATGTTATATTATTTTTGTTACCCTCATGCTTTTGAAAGAAAATATAGTATGGAATTTGAAATGATGGACTTGTCCTTTAAAATATAATTTTAGATTTAGGCAATTTTGTCAGCAGATAAGGGTTATGGAACATACTGATGCATTTCAATAGATGTAAGCTGTGTGTCCTAATGAAATTAGAAGGAACAATTCCATTTTCTTTTTTTTTTTTAATATTTCTTTATTACGTATTTTCCTCAATTACATTTCCAATGCTATCCCAAAAGTCCCCCATACCCTCCCCCCCCCCCTGCTTCCCTACCCACCCATTCCCATTTTTTTGGCCCTGGCGTTCCCCTGTACTAGGGCATATAAAGTTTGCATGTTCACTGGGCCTCTCTTTCCCATGATGGCCAACTAGGCCATCTTTTCATACATTTGTAGCTAGAGTCAAGAGCTCCGGGGTACTGGCTAGTTCATAATGTTTTTCCACCTATAGGGTTGCAGATTCCTTTAGCTCCTTGGGTACTTTCTCTAGCTCCTCCATTGGGAGCCCTGTGATCCATCCAATAGCTGACTGTGAGCATCCACTTCTGTGTTTGCTAGGCCCCGGCATTGTCTCACAAGAGACAGCTATATCTGGGTCCTTTCACCAAAATCTTGCTAGTGTATGCAATGGTGTCAGCGTTTGGAAGCTGTTTCTTATGCTTCCTGTTTCAATTCTTCACAGCCTCTTCCCAAACTGTTCAGAGAATACAATATATCACTTGATCTGTACTGCTGTGCACCACTGATACCCACCCCTTCAGGCAATGTGCTTTGGTATCTGAGATCCAACATCACTATTCCTTCCTGCTTTCCACCCTACAGACTCTAGAAATCACTACTAATCAAAAGTACTCTTTAACAATACAAAAAATATAGTCAATATCTAATCTAGGATCATTTTGTATTATATAATATATTGCATTTACATGGTAGAGTCAGTAAAACAGAAATGTAGAGACATATTGTTTATCAACTATATAAGAAAATGTGATCATATATATTATTTATGAATTTTCTCTGGTACAGTTTCTGACCATGTAGCTATTTCCACCATCTTCACACAGGTATTAGTGGAGTGATCTCTGTCATCTCAGGGGAAATGTCACACTTACACCTGAGGAACTTGACTAGTCTGATCCATTTAGACATTAGGTGTTTCCTTTTACAAAGATGCCAATATAAGAAGCTTATTATTACTTTATAAGCATAAGTTCTTTTAACTTAAAAATAAGATAGAAAAGCAATAACAAAAACATGTCTCTACTTGAAGATATTTAATCTAAGAGAACAGTGCGGTATAACAATCGTTGCTTTATTCCTCTCTTTCTTGCATTGCTTCCATTGCATTTCTTTTCAATTATTAGAAAAAGAATTTATACAGTACAAAGTTATAAAAATACATTATCAAAATAAATGGTTCCTGAACTTTGACTGAAGAAATTCAATTAAAAACAGATTGCTATTTAAAATGGTACAGTACTAGCACCCTTTAATGTGTATTATAACCACCAGATAGGCTAAAAAGCTGTGCCTTCATTATTTCTTTGAAGACATGCTTTCTTTCCCATGTTAACTCAGGGCAATGCTCTCTGAAGTATGTGCAGGAATTTTGGTCATATCAGTGTCTTTTCTCAGAGATGAAAAGAATATATGCTGAGTTTTTCTAAAAGGTCTACATTTTATACTTAGAATTGTCTAAACAAAATATCACCTTTATACTAATTTGGGGTTACAATAATTAAGAGGAAAACTCTGTCAATTTTACTGTGCTGTATTCCAACTGAAAGTTCTAAATCATAGTTTATGAGATTAGAAAAACTAACTGTGGAAATCACCATTTTTGAAGTATAAGGGATCTATAAATATAACAAATGAAACAAATCCTAAGCCTGGTGCTTCCCTTAGATCATAAACCCCTAAAGAAAAAACTTCTCTGCTCAGTTTACTAGCTCTCAGTTATCACTACTATAACATACATGGGATTTGTGCCAGAATATCGATTTTGATTAAAGAAAACAGGCATTTCACGTTTGGTTTATTATTTGAAAAATGCAGACCTAGTCCGACATGAATTTTAAAAATTTGTCTAAAATTTTTTTAAATTTTATTTTATTTATTTACATTCCACAAGTTGTTCCCCTACCTGGTCTCTCCTCTCTGAGTTCATCATCTCACCCCTCTACCCTACTCTAACCTCTATGAGGGTGCTCCCCCACCTGCCCATCCACCTCCATCTCACTTCCTCCAGCAGCCCTCTTCCCTGGGGCATCCAGTTTCCACAGGATTAAACACTTCCTCTTCCACTGAAGCCAGACAAGGCAGTCTTCTTCTACCCATGTGCCCCCTGGGGCTTTAGCAAGGACCATCCCATGTATGCTTCTTAAAGAGAACTCAGTTATAATAAATAGCTGCCCATGAGAGTTAAAAACAAGTAATAAATTTAACAAGTGAATGCTTATTGGTATCCATATATTCTTAATATTTTCTCTTTGTTTTATCTGGAAAATAGACACAATGAGTTGTCTATTCAGTATCCATTAATCATATCTATTCTAAGTACACTAATACTAAATTCTTATAGATCCACAAATTCTTCAGACAGAATATATAGTCTTATTTTTAGAATATCTGTCAATCATGGTCACCGCACGCGTAATGGCTCGTTAAGCAGTTTGTCTGAGCTCAGATGTGTTCTGTGTTTTGCTTTCTGTAGAAAAGTAGTTGTGAGAGCAAGACAGGAACAATGTGCTTTGTAGGCTAAAGATTCTGTTGGTATTTAAAGATGAAGTTCCTGTTTGTCCTGTGTTAACTACCTGCAAGGTAAGATTCCTATTTGCAATTAAGTGTAAGTTCCTGTGTAAACTATAAACTACTTTTTTTTCATCTACACTAAACTTATGAGCACATAAACATGACATATTTACCCTTCTTCCTTTCCTTTCATTTCATTATACTTTTCTAACAACATGTAACAGTCAACTATCTTGCTCCTAGAACAACATAGCTCTCCTGTAAAAAAGACTTCAAAAGACCAGTGGGGGCTGTTCTCTAAAATCCTGACTGAGGGGGTAACAGCTGGCTAACCAGTCCTAGGTATGTCCCCAAACACAGCTTACTTTAATTAGACAATTATGGATTTGTTCTTTTTTTCTCAGCAACTTTCAGGTTTAAGAGTAGACAACTTTCTCTTGTTAATCAATGAATATCTAATAGACACATCAAAGAGAGAATTCATTATTACATGAGAAACTCTGAATTTTACTAAGACTATGTTTCCACCAAGGAAATATCCTTTACTAGACTGTAGTTAAGCAGTAATTATTTCTAGTCTTCTAGATATTCTTGTATGGGGGTCTACGTCTTACAAAGGTTCATATTTGTCTCTAAATTGAATGCATTTATGTATGTGATGATCACGTGTCTATATCCTAGCTCACCATGTCTTAGTAGACTCTCATTCCTCTCCCTCCTGTTTTTCTTCTTTTTGTTGCTCCCATCTTCTTCTCTTTTCTTCTCTCTTCTTACTTTTGGAATCCTTTCCAGACTGGGCCTAATCATTGTATAAGGTGTAGAAACAATGATGGTCTATTGTTTTGTTACTGTTCTCCCATGTCCATTATTCTTTCCTAGTTGTGAAATACATGAGCACATGATCCCTCTTCCCTCTTAAGAAACATTTTGACAATTGGAAAAGCTGTTGATTTCAAAAGACTTGTTGCCAGTAAACAGAATGAAACAGAAAGACATCCAGAAAGGAAACTAAGGTGGTCCATTGTTAGCACTATCATATATAGACAGCTGTCTATTATTCAGAAGAAAGGAAATGATCCCCATTATTTCTGCATTTCAATATAGTACCTTACATGCAGAATTCTATTGTTAAGTCAAGAAAAAGAATTGTTTCTTTTTTAAACTCAGTTTAATTTGTTTTTACAAGTTATCATAATACACAGACTTAATTAAAATCACCTCAACTAGAGCAGCTTGTCCAGATGAGAAAAAATATTTTGGAAAGAAAAAACTATGCATACATTTATGTTGGATGTTACTTTTTCTTTTTCCTAATTCAGAGCATTGAAGTTAAAACTGAAACAAGCCATTTTTGTTTCTCACTCTGCCCTAACAAGTGTTCTACACTATTTGCAGTACATTGTTATCCAATTTGGAAGGTGTACAGGAGGCATATATAATCATGTCTGCACGTAATCACATGCAGATGAGCCTGAATCTTATACATCATCAGTGCACATCTCCCTGTGAGATGCTTATTATCATGCATAGCTTTTTGCTGTGGGCAGAACTGAAGATGTCCTTTGGGGGTTAAACCTCAACGTAACTTGACATCCTCATTAACTTTTACAGCAACAGTGGTAGTAAGCACCCTTCTACTGAAGAGTTGTTTCAAATGCTTATTGTTCCCTCTCTTTCCAGCTAGTAAAATCTTGTTACTCTTTACTAGTAAAAATAAGATGAAAAGAAATGGAAGGTATTGTCACTCCTAATATATTTTCATGTATATGTAAATATAAATGTCATTTTTGTAGGTCAAAGCCTGGTATTCTATTAAAAAATACCATCCATATTTTTCTTAACTATTTTGTTTTGCCATCTTAAATAATGTTAAGCCTGAAAGGTATTATAAACATTTCAAGATCTACACTTATTTTAAAGGTAAAGTTGTAAAGATTAAAGAACAAAGGAAAAATTAAAATTGACATTAAAATTAAGACAATATTTTCTTTTTCCTAATTAAGTTTTGTTAATATGTGTTAAATGACTGAAAATGTTTTTATAAATCTGAATATAATATATGTTAAATACAAAAAGTTATTCAAACTATTCAAAAGAAGCTGAGGAGAAGGGCAATCCTGTAGGAGGACCAGCAGTCTCAATTAATCTGGACCCTGGAGATCTCTCAAACACTGGACCACCAAACAGGCAGCATATACCAGATGATATGAGACCCCCAACACACATACAGGAGAGGACTTCCAGGTCTGTTCATTCAGAGATGTTGCACCTAACCCTCAATAGACTGGAGGCCCCCGAGAGTTTAGAGGTCTGGTGGGGTGGGGGTGGGGCATCCACGTGGAGACAGGGTAGGGTGAAGAGGAAATGTGGGATGTGGAGCAGTCAGAGGGTGGATGAGTGGAAATGGAATATGGAGTGTAAAAATAAATTAAAAATAAAATAAAATAAAACACTTTAAAAAAAGAAAAAGTTATTCAAACTTAATTTTTTTTCTAAACTATTTTCCATTTTGCATAATTTTATGGTGTGTATTAATACATTTGAACATGATGAGCTTATGTCTAAAGGATTTTTGAGCTTCAAAAAATATGATTGATTTTCAGACTCCTTCAACAGCTACTGCATCCAACTATTTAGTCAAAGAGGGAAAATTTGTCATGAACTCTTATAGTTTAAAATTTGTTTGTTCCCTTAATGGCTATTGGAAACCTTCCAACTATACATTTTATGTTATCTAGTTCCTTAATATACACCACTATGGCATACACATACGTATGGTATACACTGAACATGTATTTTTAATGCCAGATTGTAGTGAATATCTTTTGTTTCATCCTAACTTATAAGATGTAAATATGACGATGATGATGATTGGAAGCTGACTATTGCACTCAAAACATCACATATATTAACTCAAGGAGTTTTACTAATGACTGACTTTCTTGATCTCCTTTGTTTGATTGTTTAATATTGAAAGTCTTATTACATAGCCAGTGATAACCTTAATCAACTTCTGCCTAAACTTTTCAAGTGTGGGGGTTACAGTGTAACCAAGCTAGTCAGAAAATCCTTTGTAAGATAAATCATCTCCACTTATCTCATAGTTTAGAAATGTAGTTAATGGTTGATGCATATATACTAGAAAGTTATGTGTGTGCAATCTGCATCAATAGCTGCATGAGATCTCTGAGACATCAATATGCTTACAGTATAATTTCACAGTAATGTTATGTTTAAGAGAACATGGTTGTCTTCACCATAAACTGGAAGCTTCAGTAAGAGTCTATGGACAGTTAACAGATGATATAGAGAATGGTCATTCTCTATTATCTGTTTATCATTTTTGAAACTATTGACTACATTTCCCCTCCCAAACTTCTCTACCCACCTGGTACTGGCTGGTTTTGTGTGTCAACTTGTCACAGCTGGAGTTATCACAGAGAAAGGAGCTTCAGTTGGGGAAATGCCTCCATGAGATCCAGCTGTGGTGCATTTTCTCAATTAGTGATCAAGGGGAAAAGGGCCCTTGTGGGTGGTGCCATTTCTGGGCTGACAGTCTTGGGTTCTATAAGAGAGCATGTTGAGCAAGCCAGGGCAAGCAAGCCAGTAAAGAATATTCCTCCATGGCCTCTGCATCAGCTCCTGATTTTTTGACCTGCTTGAGTTCCAGTCCCAACTTCCTTTAGAGATGAACAGCAACGTGGAAATGTAAGCTGAATAAACCCTTTCCTCACCAATTTGCTTCTTGGTCATGATGTTTGTGCAGGAATAGAAACCCTGACTAAGACACCACCCAACTTCATTTTCATTTTTCTATCTTTCTCTTCCTCAAAAAATCAAACAAACAAAAATAAACAATAACACATAAAACCCAAGCAATAGCTCTCCCCACTGCCCAAAACAAATACAAACAGACAAACAAACATGGTATTTGTTTTGGGTTTGCCAACTACTCCTGAATATGAACTCTGGCTTATGGGTTGACGTAACCAGGGATAATTCATTGGAGGGAAATTATTTTCCCTTTGCTTAAGTAGTATAACCATGGAAGATTCTGTCATGTTCCAGCTAATAACTGCACATACTCACTCATGCAGATCATAATTAAATTCTGCCATTCCTAAAATAATTTCATATCAAAGAAGCAGGCAGTTTCCTGAGAAGAATAATTTCAGCCATAGGGGAAATGAAAGAGGCCAGTGGGGTAAAAGTCTACCAAACTTAGGGTTTACATGCGTGGAACTGCTAAAGAATAAAAAAGTTAGAAATAAGCTGGGCTGTGGTGGCGCGCGCCTTTAATCCCAGCACTTGGGAGGCAGAGGCAGGCGGATTTCTGAGTTCGAGGCCAACCTGGTCTACAGAGTGAGTTCCAGGACAGCCAGGGCTACACAGAGAAACCCTGTCTTGAAAAAAAAACAACAACAAAAAAAGTTAGAAATAAAAAACACAAAAGACAAACTAATGCATGTAAATTCTGGACTTTTAATTTTGAATCATAACAGCACCAAATAGCCAATCCCACATTTTTGAGATCCTTTGTTCTTGTTTTATCCAGCCTTGAAAAACCAACCCTTTGTGCTGTTCAGAGATTTCCTTCTCTGTGAACGTGTTATGCTCAAGTTGCAAGGCACCCCCAAAACCACCAAGGAGCAATTATGATGTAAACACATAGGGTCTTTATTAGGCACTCCGGAGCAAGGTCTCTTTTCATCCTCATTGCAGCAGGTCAGAGTGAGAGCCCTGAGTATTTATTGTAGTTTCAGTAAGCTTAGGGAATTTCATATGGGTCAGCAAGTTAATATTTTAAAACCTGAATTTCTGGTGTAATCTGCAGGAACTGAACATGGGGACAAAACCACCTGGCAAACAGGATAGCTAAGTTATCAGTTCTCTGAAGGATGTCTTCAGTTATCTTTATGTACCTTGACCCTGGTTTTGTAGCCTGATTGGCTGTGGTCAAGCGAGAGGAGGGGTATTGTCATAGGATGCTTACTCATGAAGACTCTTGTGATTTTCCTCCCGGAATTGGAGCTTAGCCCCTGGTCTTGCACAAAATGGAGGTTTGTTTGGTTTTTTGTTTTTCTGTTTTTGTTTTTGTTTTTCAAAAATGGTGTTGGTTGGGCTTCACATTTCATCTTTCCTTAGGCTACATTGGAAGCCTAATAATGGAGCTTCCGATGGGATCAGAAGGATCCTTGCAAGCTGTTCCTCTCACCTTTCAGGTATTAATTCTATAAAATGAGATCTAAATTCCATGAGCATTGCCCCTATTCTTTCTTTATAAACTGCATTACTCTATTTAATATGCCAGGACCACATTACTCTTTTTAATATGCCAGAACCAATCATTAATAGCAACAGTAGTATGAATAAGGTGATAAACATGGTTAGAAATCAGGGCAGTCAACCAGGGCGATCTATTAAACCCTGTGTTTCGAACCATCCTTTGGCAGCATATCTCTTTCTGTCATGTAGCTAAATTTTTTCTTACTCTATTCAGTGAGTCCCTGATCAGCAAGGAAGGATTCACATAAAAACAGCATTTTTTTTCTTTTCTTTATCTTCAGCTGTTTTTAAGTTGGCATAGCTGGAACTCTGTAGAGCTAGCACAGATATGTCAGTCCCTGCTCCTGCCAGACATAGCCTCATCATTTTTTAAGTCTGATATAAACCCTTTGTCCTTATCAAACAGTACTCTTTGTTATCTCCTCATCAGAATGGTAGATGATTCTTGGTACTAGCTGCTCCAGGGCTGGAGGAGGGCAGGGCTGGAGAGGGAGCTCATAGTTCCTAGAATCAGCATTATGGAAATCCAGACCAGTTTCACTAGCCCTGTCATTATAGCAGGAGCCTGAGCAGGTTCTTGGAATCCTAGGAACACCCCATGTCTATAGTCTAGGTTGAGGCAGTCATTGAAGGTCTTCTTGTTCCACCCGTAGGTCTGCTGCTCTGGTGTGGTTATGATGAATCCAAACTACAATCCCGTCTGTCTTCAACTCAGTGGGCATGTTTGGGATGGGGGTCCCTTTACATACAGAGTAAGTAGTTTAGACAAGACCTGTGGAACCATTGGATGGCTTTTATGTCCTCCAAGAGGTGCTCAAACTCGAATTTTGCAGTGATATCTGCCTGCAACTAAGGGGAGATGGGAGCTGCCATTCCAATTGTGATTTCAAACAGGGTAGGTCCCATCTGATAGGATGAATTCCATACCCTGTAGAGGGCAAAGGGGAGGAGAGTCACTCAGTTATTGTCAATCTCTAAGCTAATTTAATTAAGGTCTTTTTTTGGAATTTTATTTATTTATTCTATGTGTCCTGAACTCTGGAGTCTATATGTATAATGTAATTTCCAATCAATCCCCCAGGCCTGTGACCAAACTCTTGACTTACCATGGTCACAAAATCTGGCCTATTATCTGACCCTATCACCTGTAAGAAGCCATACCTTGGTAGAATGTTTTTGAGTAATTTCTTTTCCACATTCTGAGCAGCTGCATGTTTGGTAAGAAATGCTTCAGTCCAATTTGAAAAATGTGTCAACAAACACAGGGAGATACGTGTACCCCTATTTTCCTGACTTAACCTCTGTAAAATTGAATAATCAAAAAGTACCAGGTTGGGTGCCTCTCCCTAGCGTTGTGGTATTCTTAATTGTATTAGTGAGCTGGCAGGCTTTACAGCTGGCCAGGCTGTTATTAATTTTGGAGCTCATTTTTTTTTTTATCTTGAGTTCTGCACAGTGAATCAGATCTTGTATTTTGCAGGTGCCTATGTGAAGGAATTAGTGCATCTTGGTTAGGACTCAATCCTCAAGATCAGCAGGCAGAATCAGCTTTCCTTCTGCTGACCACCACCATCGCTTCAGGAATTGAATCATGGACAGCTGCTTGTTCCAGCAGAGGTCCTCTGCTGTATATTTGGGATCAGCTGGTATTCAGGGATCTTCCCAGATCTGAAAATATGATAGCTAACACAGGACTGCTTTCAGGACTACATCTTTAGCTGCTTAATCTTCTAGCTTACTGCCTCTGGTGACTGAATCATCTCTTTTCCAGTGATTTCAGTGATAGATAATGGACAGTCTTTTGCAGAGCCAAAGAGATGTTAAAAGGGGCAAGATATTTTTATTATTATTTTTAATAGTCTTTCCTTCTGCAGTGTAGATATTTAGCTTTATGTCCTTTTCCATAGTCAGAACCTTTGCTAGTGTAACTGGCTCAGCCTTTTGAGCTGATGTTCCAAGAAGTGAAGTCCAGATGACTTCTTCCTTTGACACCACTGCTGCCCCTGCATACTTCTGTCCAGCATTCCTGCTGTCATCAGTGAACCAGGCTACCTCTGTGTTTTGGAGAGACATGTCTTATAAGTCTACTTGAGTTCCTTGTACTTGTGTCAGGGTTTTCACACAGTCATGAAGTGGTGTCTCCAAATCAGGATCTGGCAGCAGAGTAGCAGGGTTCAGGGTAGCAGGAGTCTGGAAGGAAATTCTTATATTATTCAGCAATATAGCTTGATGATGTGTCGTGTAATCAATTTTGGAACTCAAATTTGGAAACTCAAAGTCTCCAAGGAAAGGTGATAACCATGCTTTGCCCCAAAGTCAGTTTATCAGAATCCCAAACTAAGAGCAACTGCAGTCACCATGTGGAGGTAGGGTGATCATTCTGCAGTCCTACTGGATCAAGCTTTTTGGACAGATAAGCTCCAGTGTGGCACCATAGTCCCAGATGTTGGATTAGGACACCTTTGCTTATTCCTTTATCTTTATCTATGTTAGGAGGAAGAGCTTAATAACACATGGAAGCCCCAAGGCAGGGGCTAACAGTAGGGCTTGTTTCAGTACATCTAGAGCCTTCTGATGGCTATCAGTCTATGTGAAGCCTGCCTGTTTCTTGGTGGCTTCATATAGGGACTTGACCAATTCAGCAAACCCAGAGATCCATAGGAGGTAGAAGCCTCCCCCCTCCCCTGAACCCTATTCCCATTTCCCCAGGAATTCTCTTACTTCCTGGTATTTTTGATGTGGGGATTTCAGGACTGTTTCTTTTCTGGCTTAGGATAACTACCTTTTACCTCCCCTGAGGATGTAGCTCAAATATTGGGTCTCCTTTTTGCAAATCTAGTCCTTTTTGGCCAATGTATGGTACTCTAGTTTCACCAGGGTCTATAGAAGTTGTCAATCCTTTTAAGGTATAGTTCCTGTGTGATGGCTGAAATGAGCAAATCATCTACATATTGTAAAAGGGTTTGTGTGTGTGTGGGGGGGGTGGGTGCAGGGAGCAAAACTCTTCCAAGTTTTTGTGTAAGGCCTCAGGGAAGATATAGAGTTTATGAAGCCTGGGGAGAGTCAGGTCCAGGTTGATTATCTATTAATTTCTTTGTCAGGGTCATACCATTCTAAACAAAATAATTTTGGTTCTGGGCTAAAGAGAGGCAAAAACTATATATCCTTTAAGTCAAGGTCTGTATACCAAACATGATCCATTTGGTGGTCGAGAACTCAGCAAGGTATATGGGTTAGAGACTGTGGGGAGAATGTCTATTACCCACTTGTTAATTCTCTCAGATCTTATAATGGATGGTAGTCACTGAAATTAGGCCTGGGAACTTATAACAGGGGTGTATTTCAGACTGACTGTCAAACTAGTAAGGATCCTAAATTTTAAGCCTAATGTGAGGCATGATCCCTTTACAGGCTTCCTTACACATGGGGTACTACTGGACCACATTGGATCTGCCCTTAGTTTGAGCTTAACAAACACAGATAGGCTGGTTTTGGCTATTTCCACCTTGCCTGTTTCAGCCCACCCAGATGAAAATTGGTGTAGCAGAACCTCAATGCAATGGCTTAGATCTTTGGGCATCTCGAGCAACTTTTATTTATCAGTCAGTACCACAGTCATCACAGAAATAGGATGCCCTGCCCCATTCAATACTTTAGCTTCTACAGGGGTAAAATGTATCTGAACCCACATCTTTGTCAATAAGTCATGCCCCAATAGTGGGTTTGGACAGTTAGGTATTATTAGAAAAGAGTGCAATACTTGGCACAAACCAAGGTCAACTTTTCTTCAAGTAATCCATTCATATTATTTCATCCCTGTAGCTCCCTGTATCTAAAAGGTCTTGGTGGACAAGGGTCTAGGTACTTGTACAAGAACTGAGTGCTGGGCTGCCTTGTCCATCAAAAATTCGGTGGACTTCCCCTCTAACTTACGAGTTATCCTGGGCATGGAAGGGGAACTGAGCCATTCTCCCTAGTCCCCGTCTTCCTTGATTGCCAATGTTATCACTGCTTCTCTAGACCTTCTCTTCTTGGGAAGTACTTTGTCCCAACGGCCTTCTTCCTTACAATAGGCACATTTATTTTTGTCTAGCCAAGGGAAGATTTCCCCCTTTTTAGGTCCTCTCTTACCTCTATAGTCAGCTGTTTGAGGCATCTCCTCCAATTCTCCTACTCAGCTGTTCACGTGATTCTGTTCCCCAGGTTCTGATTCTGCGACTTCTCAATTTTTGCCTGATTTTCCTCACACTCTCCCTATTGTTAAATATCTTTCGTGTCATGACCACTAAATCATGGAAACTCTTTTCTCCAATTATCTCAATTCTCTGAAGTTTTCTGAGATTATCTGGTTCAGAATGGTTAATAAAAACCATAATGACTACCGCCTTGGTTGCTGATACACGTCCCATAAGAATGTATTGTCTAAATGTTTCCAATAATCTTTCAAGGAAGACTGGGATCTTTTAGTTCCTGTCTAATGGTACATACCTTGGCTATATTTGTTGACTTTTAAGCCACAGCCTTGCAACTGCCCCTCCCCCAAACAGAGTATGGTGATAAACAAAGAGTCTCCCCTTACCTTTAGCAGTATTATAATTCTAATTAGCGCAAGAGGTGGAGAAACTTCATTAATTCAAACCAGGATGGTAATGGGGACAGCAGTGTGACCCTGAACCAATTTCCTGGCCTCTGTCTGGATTTTCTCTTTTCTGTTTCAAAGAGGACCTGTAATAGTTATCCCAAGTGGGTTGATGGGTAAAAAGGACAGTTTCTAGCAGTGTTGCTAAGGTGCAGGGGTTGATAAGAAGGGTGAAGAACAAGGTCTCTATTTTCTTTTCTTTTCTATTTTTAGCCTTCACCGAAAAATTGTGTCTGGAAATCTTGACCTTCTTAAATTGTCCTAAGACCAAATCGATTGGAGGTGGAAACCATCTATCCCATTTTGTCTGTATCAGTCACAGAATAGAAAAGTGTCACACACAAAAGCAGGTTCCTCTGCTTGTATTAAGGTAAATATGAACAGAGTGGCAGCTGCGAGCCCATTGGTTGGGCTCTTCTTCCTTTCCATCCTTCCCAGAAATTAACACTAAGGCACTCCATGCCCTGGGGTCGCTGGGATGTCTTCCAAGCCCTCATGGCTATGACTCTCCAGCCTGCTTACTACATTGAGGTTCCACATCTGCTTTAGATTTTTTCTTGCCACAATACTCAAGATAAATCCGACAGATAAGGTGCATAGAAACACAAATCCAACAGCCAAGGAACTTAGATGCAAATCCAACAGACAAAGTGCTGACACAAAGACCAAAAATAAGATATCTCCTTACCAGGTAGTCTTTCAGTAGGGAGTCCTGGGGGGTCTTGGGGTTACCAGCCCATGCACCAACATGTTATGCCCAAGTTGCAGGAACCACAAAAACTACTGAGGAGACGATTCTGATGTAAACACATAGTGGTCTTTATTAAAAGCTCTTGAGTGAGGTCTGCCACCTTCCCAATTGCAGTGGGTCAGAATGAGAGCCCTGAGTCTAGGGGTTTAGAATATTTATTGTAGTTACAGCAACTTTGGCTAATTTAAATTTGATTAGGGAAGTTAATATTTTAAAACCACCATTTCTGGTATAATTTGCAGGAACAGAAAACCATGTGACAAACAGGATAGCTAAGTTATCTCTTCTCTGAAGGATTTCTTCAGTTACCTATATTGTAGCCTGTTTGACTGTTGCTACGTGGGTTGGGTTGCCATAGAATGCTTGCTCAGGAGGACTCTGATTTCCTGCCTGGAATTGGAGTTTAGGTGCTGAAGTCACACAACGTGCAATTTCTTCAAAAACCAAGCTAGTTGGGCTTTACAAAGGCACCTGCATACTCTCAGGTATTTCCCTTTCCCATCTGGTTGTCATCTGTGGTGATTCTGTTTTACAGATCTCCCTGTTTCTAAGTGAAGTCACCAGTGCATAAACTGAGATGCTTTCCTCTGATGTGGGTGCAATGCTAAGGACAGAATAAAAAGGTTGAACAGTCTTCTTGGCTACATTTTGTTCCTTGAACTTTATTTTTCTGTTCCCTTTGCAGAAATCCAAGTTTTCATTTCTCTTTCATGATGATCTTTATATATTTCTGCCATATATTCAGATTTTCCACATGGTGTGGTGTCCCCATCTCTGAGCACTTAGACAACCTGGAAAGGTTGACTGAATCATCTAAAAGTTTCTAGTTCTTCTTGGAGAACCTGCAGTGTGTCTGATCACAGTGTGCCTATGTTTTGTTCTGTTTTCTTCCTCTGCCACTTAGTGACTATCAAATGCCCACTTTCATTGGGCTTTCCTCTTTATTAAGTTTTATATGACATAAGTTTGAAATGTGTAATTTATCATGATATGTAAGAAAGCTTTAGATTTTCTATAACATTTGACTTTTCAAATCTGTATTATTATTTAAATGATAATTTTTAAATTCACTTTACATCCCAGACCACATTGCTCTTGCCTTTTTTCTTGCTAGTCCCACCCTTACAAATGCACCTGCCCATTATTCCCTCTCCTTCTTCCCCCTTGGGTACCACTCACCATGGGGCATCTAGTCCCAGCAGTACTAGAAAGATTCTCTCCCAGTGAGGCCCAACCAAAGAGTCTAAGTAGGGGTAAAGGAATCCAATGGATCCAATGGCAGGGATCAAAAACAAAGACAGCTCCCATCTCCATTTATTATGGGATCCACATGAAGACCAAGCTGCACATTTGCTACAAATGTGTAGGGCATCTAGGTCCAGCTCCTGTATACTCTCTGGTTAGAAGGATCTGTGAGTCAGTATGGTCCCAAGTTAGTTGACCCTGTGTGTCTTTTTGTGGTGTTTGAGTGGGCTATAAAATCTCTAAACATCTGGAGATCTGTGCTCTTCTAGAATGAACTCTAAAAGGAACCTTAGGATTTTATAATTTGATTCAATACCTAAGGAATGTCACAAGTTCTTCACCCAACTCTCCAGAGTCTTCAAAAAAGAAAGTATAAAAATATAACATGTTGTACAACATGATAGATATAGTTAAAAGTTCTTTTTAAGTTTTCCTTGGAGAAGGAAAAGTGTCAGTCCCATTCTGGTGTAGGCCAAATGGATTTATTACATTTATTTCCTTCCTTCCTTCCTTCCTTCCTTCCTTCCTTCCTTCCTTCCTTCCTTCCTTCCTTCCTTCCTCCCTCCCTCCCTCCCTCCCTCCCTCCCTCCCTCCCTCCCTCCCTCCCTCCCTTCCTTCCTTCCTTCCTTCCTTCCTTCCTTCCTCCCTTCCTCCCTTCCTCCCTTCCTCCCTCCCTCCCTCCCTTCCTCCCTCCCTTCCTCCCTTCCTTCCTTCCTTCTCTTCCTTCCTCATTTCCTCCCTCCTTCCTTGCTTCCTCTCTTCCTTTCTTTGTTAAATTAAATTTGAGGTTCAGTTTTCAGTTATTTTCTAACATTTGTTTCTGTGATGAACATAATTCTGTGCTCATCAGAAGATATTTTAAGTTCACAGTAATCATCCAATTGCTTCATCAATCTAATGCTGGCAGTACTTACTTTTATGGTAATTTTATTCAGTATTTTGCAGTCCAGGTACACTAAAAATGCATTTTAAAGCAATAAAATTGTAATTTTCAGTGAGAAAAGGTTAAATTCTATGGAGTTTTAAAGTATATGTTGACTGCAGTCTTCAATTTATTTATTCAGTAAGAGAATGATTCACAGCTAAAGAGAAAAATTATATGTTTTAATCAGATTCTAAACTGGTATTTAGGCATGTGGCAGAAGGTATTAAGTGGCTGACAATACTATCTCTCCTTCCTGAGATCCACTTATAAAAGTAGCTTTAAAGTTGCAAGCATTAACTTTTCTTGTAATTTTGCAATCATGGCACATTCACTTTAAGAAAACTGAGTAAAGGGGGAGTTAAAGTACAGTGTAAAATGAAGCTATCAACTTAGCAATAAGGTCATGATGAGACTTGCACTCTGGTTTACTCACCTATCTGTCTCAAGCCCTATCTGGCAATAGTGAAAAAACTGTCAGGAGAATGAGGCTCTGGTGAACAGGACTTGCCCTGATGCTGATAATGACAATGACCTGCTACAATAGCAGTCAGAAGGAAAGGTCATCACTATCAGATAAGGAAGGTGGAGATTAAATTGGGACTCTTTTCTTCCTGTTAGGCTGCCATGTCCAACTTTGATATGATAGATTTTCTTCATTGTATTATATATTATTTTGTCATACTTGATTGTTATCTCTTAGAAGCCTATTCTTTTCTAATGAGAGACAGAAAGGAGTTGATGCAGTTAGCAGGGGATGTGGGGAAGAACATGGAGAAGGAGAGGGAAGGGAAACAGTAATTAGGACATACCATGTGAGTAAAGAGCCTATATTAATAAAATAAATAAAATTAATATAAAACAAGAAAAATATTTTCTTCAAAAATATTAAAATTGTAGTTTAAATAAATCCTTTATGTCTTTACTATTTTTAATTACTATCTATGTGCCTGTGTGATTTTGTACCCTTGAGTGCAGTGCCCACTGAGTCTAGACAAAAGTCTAATGCTTGGAGTTATACTTACAGGTTAAGTGAACCTTTTCAGTGGGTTATAGGAACTGAACTTAGGTTATCTTTATAATCAGTAGGGATTCTTAACCAGTGAGCTATTTCTTTTTTTGTTTGTTTGTTTTTTTCGAGACAGGGTTTCTCTGTATAGCCCTGGCTGTCCTGGAACTCACTCTGTAGACCAGGCTGGCCTCGAACTCAGAAATCTGCCTGCCTCTGCCTCCCGAGTGCTGGGATTAAAGGCATGCGCCACCACGCCCGGCTAATTGAGCTATTTCTATAACCTTTTATTTTTAACTCAAATTTTGCTGATAATTTTATTCTCAGATTTAACTTAAGGGGTTCTCAAACTATATAAGTAGTGAGATTCAAAGGATCAGGTCATATTACTTTCATTCATTTATCAGCAATAAAAATATTTGGCCATTTTCTTTTAAATGTGGTATAAGAATATATAGGTTTAATTAAATGAAGTTAATGTTAATTGGTGATATAGAGCACACTGTTAGAAATACCATATATTGTGTCTAATTGAACTAAACCTATCTGGTTCTCCTATTTGTGCTTTACTCAAAATAGTCAACTACCATGGTACGTTTTAGGGTCACATGTTCTTAGGTCTTTTGAACCCAAAGGCTTTGTCTCCTTGAAAGAGACAGTAATTATTATAACATGGATATATAATAACAGCATATGTGACAGACATTATAAAGATGTCAGCATTGAAAGAAATAGTTTGAGACAGATAGCTGTGTTCCTTATGATTAGAAGACACAATAAAGAGCTGGTAAATAAACTAATAGCAGCAGAGAACATTTTCCACTTGATAGTGTGAATGTGAAGAACAATGAAATAGAATGATGATTTAATGGTGAAAGATTAGGTATTTCTACCTAAAGCTGTGTTGTGGCCCAACGTTTAGTTCTTACAACTCTAGTCAACACTGATTTTTGAGCTTTAACTTCACTGATCAAGCAGGGAATGTTAATAGATCCACCCACATTAATTAAAAGTAAAATACACCCTTTAAACATATGGAATGGTATGACATGGAAATCTCAAGCAAGTCACTAAAAAGGTGTTACAGTTGCTAGTGAATCTGTGTAAAATACATCTTAAGGGTCTGTTGTTCTTATAAAACATCATGGTAAAAATCAACTTAAGAAGGGAAGGGTTTGTTTTGCTCACACATCTCAATTACAGTCTATTGGGAGAAGTCAGAGCAGAAACTCAAGCCAGGAATCTGGAGGCAGGACCCACTGAGCATAAACAACAGTGGGATGATGGTTACTGGCTTGTTTCCCCTGGTTTGCTTCCCTGTATAGTACTGAACCATGTGTGCAGGAATTGCCTTGCCCATAGTGACCTGGGCCACTTCAAATCAATTAAAAATAAGAAAAAGCACAACAGGCCTACCTAGAGACCAATCTGAAGGTAACATATTCTCAATTAAAATCCTTTTTCCCATATGACTCTGGTTTATGTCAAGTTGATACAAAAGTTAACCAGAATAATGTGAATTTGAAAAACAATTATATTTCTTTAGATGGACTATGAATGATGTAAAACCTGCAACGGAAGCAATTTTGTTTGCAATAGCATAAAAATAATAGTTTGCTTAGAAACAAATGTAACAACGATTCATAAAGCTGATACCATGGAACCCAGGAAACACAAAAGATGTGAACTAAGATCTGTTTTAAACGATATTCCGTGTTTGTAGATTTCAATATTTAATACTGTTAAAATAAAAATTGTTCATAACCATATCTATATATGTTTATATAGTATATGTTATTGTAATGATTGTCAAAATCATTAGGCTGATATAGCAAATTTAATCCACTGATCATGAAGTTGACATTGAATTACAAGAGTCTTCAAACTCACAAAGTTTTGTAAAGAAACAAGTTTAAGCATGCCCACATATCTGCACAAGACTTAATCTAAAGACAAGGTTAATCAAGACATGGAGGCTCTGGTATAAAGGCTGAAGTAGAAATTTATGAAACAGAACTTATACACTGAAAATGAGCTAGTGTGTTAGGAATGAATATTTTTGTTATTATTTGAGAATTCACACATGTATATAATATAGTTTGATCAAGACAATTTCTAAGTACTTTCCTTCCAAAATCTCCTTATCCACCACTGTAAATCCACCACATTTCCCTTCCAGTTTCATGCTCTCTCTTAAAACATAACAAAACAAAACAAAACAAAACAAAACAAAACAAAACAAAACAAAACAAAACAAAACAAATCACTGAAATCACTTAATGTTCTCTTTGTGCACATGGGTATTGGAGGACAGGTAACCTTTCAGGACTGCATCCCTGCAGAAAACATGCTTTCTCTCCTGTAGCTGCTATCAGTTGCCAATAACTTTTCATCTATTGGTGAGACTTCATGAGCCCTTTCCTGCCTAAGCTAGTATATTTGCTGGGCTGAACTTTTCCATGTTGTACATGTTACCACAGATACTGTGGATCCATATAGGCAATGACTTTGTCCTATATGGTAGATAATGTTTTTCTACAGACGTTCTCTTTTGTAGCTCTTATAATCTTTCCACCCTCTCTTCCAAATGATCATTGAGCTTTAGGAAAACAGGACGTAATAAAAATATTCCACTTAGAGTTGAGCTCTAGCATCCCCTTACTCTATGTATATTAACAGGTTGTTTATCTTAATATCAGTATCCATGTCCTGTAAAAAAAAATTACTCCTTGCTGAGAGCTGATAGATACATTAATCTACTAGAGACAAGATAAAAAAAATTTCTAGAACAATTAAAAAATATATTTATTTCAAAGAATTATATTCTCCTGTATCTGAAAAAATATGAATATGAGATAAAAATGTAGTCTTGTGACTAGACTTAAATATAATAAGTATTTTGTTATTCCCATAAAATCTATGACATTGGTGCACAAGTAGGTATGTCTTTTTATGTAATGTATTATTGTAATCCAGAGAGTTCACAGGTGAGTAAGACTATTGACTACCACTTTTTCTTTATGCTATAAGGTTCTATGAACCTTATAGCATAAGCCATTGCTGTTCTATTCAGGAATTTTTCCCCTGTGCCCATATCTTCGAGGCTTTTCCCCACTTTCTCCTCTATAAGTTTCACTGTCTCTGGTTTTATGTAGAGTTCCTTGATCCACTTAGATTTGACCTTAGTACAAGGAGATAGGAATGGATCAATTCTCATTCTTCTACATGATAACCGCCAGTTGGGGGGGGGGGTTGGGGGACTTTTGGGGTAGCATTGGAAATGTAAATGAAGAAAATGCCTAATTAAAAAAATAATGAAAAAAAAGAACCTTATAGTATTATAAGATCCAGCCACAGAGGTTGATAATCATGAGTCAGTACCAACTTCATTTCTCCATGTTTTACAATTCAAGCACATAATGTCTTTAGTAATAGGTTTTACCATAAATTCCTAGAGGAATATCAGGAGCAATGATGGTAGTCTATAATGTTAATAGGCATTGGTAGGATACAACTGGCCAACAAATAAAATAGAGATAATGTATACCTGTCATTGGCTTTTGCATTTGATAGGTACCTGGGAGAGCTACTGTGCCCCCATGAAAGAAAAAAATTCCTCAAAAATAATTTTTATGCATACACGTATACATGTTAGTGAGCTTCTTCTATAGCAGTAAGTTTGATAAGCTGTTTTCAAAGGTCTTTAGTTATAGATGCATCTGCCCATAGAGCTCCCTTATTCTATCCAATTCAATCTTCTTGATCTATTTTCCCTACCTATATCATATCTTCTTTCCATTGAAAGACCACTCTCCATTAGTTTTCTGACCTTGATGGGTACTCCAATTTCAACATACGTATCTAAAATTCCAAATCCAGTAGATTCATTTAAAAGAAAGAATGTGCATACATGAGTATAATAGTAGCATATGCAATCTCATTAAGAAATATTTATGTCAAGTATTAGGTCTCTTTGAATACATAATTGGAGTCATATAGAACTTCGTTCTAAGCTTTCATTTCAAATACAGTAACTTTGAAATCTTCAGCACCTTAACTGTTAGCACACTTTCAATTATAGCTTTGAAATCAACAGTCAGTGCAGTACTTTTCAGTTAGACAAAGGGAAGGGAAAATAAGTGTCTTATGATTGAAGAATAAATGAGAAACATGTAGAATTAACAAGTAGTAGAATATTGCGTGACAGAAAACCGAAGTACCAACAAATTAGCAAAAATACCTCCGTAAAAAAAAATGGAGTAGCAAAAATTCATATAATATAGGTAGGCTTGAAAATGGTAATTAATGATAAAGAAGCAAACATAAAAATTGTATAGTATATGATTTTATTTGCATCAGGTATCTAGAATAGGTAACCGTTGGTCTGACTATAGCTGCATAAGACCTGAAAATTGGTGTAGAAGCTGCTAATGAATGTCTGGTTTGTTCTGGGATTGTCTTAAATATTTTGAATATTTAAGTAGTTCATATTTGTATAGTAGTAATTTTTATACATACATGTATACATGTTAGTGAGCTTCTATAGCAGTAAGTTTGATAGGCTGTTTTCAAAGGTCTTTAGTTATAGATACACCTGCCCATAGATCCACATCTACTCCGATCTCCCTTATTCTATCCAATTTAATCTTCCTGATCCATTTTCCCCTACCTATATCATATCCTCTTTTCACTGAAAGACCACTCTCCACTAGTTACTATAGTAGTAATTTTTAAGTAGTAATATTTGAATAATGGACATTGTATAACTCTCTGAACATATGCAAAATAAACATTTAACATTAAATAATAATCCAAGTATTACATTCCAATAAACCTGTTTTAATTTAAAAATAAAATGCAGTTATATTTCTCTGAATTTTCTGCTCTATTGTTTGCAAAGGACAGAGAACTAAAGTCTACTGCATACAGAGTACATGTGCTCTAAGCCTCCAAAGTCCTGGACTGTTCTGACTTGATTACCTAGTAGTGACCTCATCCTAACTCATTTTTTAATTGAAACTTCTATCCCTTTTCCTCAGAATCAACACAAAACTTCTTAATGTATGAATTTGTAGGGGGCTGGTGAAGAAATTAGACTCCATGTAAAAAGAAACAGTTGTGAAAGTTGTAAACTCTGTACCTGCATGCATATATGTTTAGCAGTAAAGCCTGATTAAAGACAAGAAAGAGAGAGAGAGAGAGAGAGAGAGAGAGAGAGAGAGAGAGAGAGAGAGAGAGAGAGAGAGAGAGAATGTAAAGAGCCATTTAGTTTGAAAAACAGTTATTTTAGGCCATAAAATCTAGCCCTGGTACATGAAGTGGTAAATGGTCTCTAAAGATAGCCAGAGTGTTTTTAATTCACATTCCAAATTTTCTAGTTGCACAAAAAATTAATCAGCAAATAATTTTACCTGCTCATTTATACTTAAAAAATTAGGACAGGATGGTGTTTATTCCTTCTTTAGCATGCATCTAGAGTTTGCACTTATAAAGTAGTTGGCAGAACTATCCTACTCAAAATAGAGAGGCAGTGTGATTACTAAGCCAATTTTCTTTTGGGATACTTGTTTCAGTTTCTCCATCCTCTTCTCATTTAATCTTCACTTTTTTAAGTCTATATTTCCCATTAACTAATTAATGTATTTATTCACTTTACATCTTGATGGCTGTACCCCTCTTCTAGTTCCCCCAAGTTTCTCCCCGAAGCTCTCCCTTTCTCCTCTGAGAGGGTGGAGGCCCCCAAATTGGATTCTACCCCTCCCCCTGGCACATTTAATTTCTACATGGATAGGCACATTCTCTCACTCAGGCCAGACAAGACAGCCTAGCTAGGGCAACAGAGTCCAAAGGCAAGTAACAGATTTAGGGACATCCTCATTTCTAGTTGTTGGGGGACCCACATGAAGATAAAGCTGCACATCTGCTGCATATGTGCAGGAGGCCTAGGTCGAGCAGTCATTAGTTGGTGGTTCATGTTAGTCTTCCTGTGGAGTTCCTATCCTCACTTTGTCCCTTAATCCTTCCTTCAGCACTTCCATAAGAGTCCCTGAGCCCCATATGGTGTATCAGTCAGCTGCTGGGTGGAGCCTCTGAGATGATAGTTAGGCTAGGCTCCTGCCTGTAAGCATAACAGAGTAACACTAATAGTGTTGTAGATTGGTGCTTACCCATGGGATGGGTCTCAAGTTGGTCCTGTTATTGGTTGGCCATTTGCTCAGTCTCTGCTCCATTTGTGTCCCACATTTCTTTTAGACAAAAAATTGGGGGGGTTGAAAATTTTATGGGTATGTTGTCCTTATTCCTTCACTGGGTACAGGAAATGATCACTTCAGATTCAATATTTCCACTGTGAAAAGTTTCAGGTAAAGTAACCCTATGGACTGCTGGGAGTCTCTCCCAGCCCAGGTCTACAGCAAGTCTTAGAGATGCTCCCAGCCAGCCTCCAATTTCCATTTATTCTCTGCGCCTGCTCTCTGGTCTCTCCCCACACCTAACCCTGAACCACCACCCTCCATTCCCCCCATACATCCCCTTTCCTACAGAGTTCCCTTTCTCATTATGCTTCCTGGAACTATTCAATTCATCCTTCTCAGTGAGATTCTAGTGTCCTCCCTTTGACATTCTTTCTTCTTTAGCTTCTTTGGATCTGTGGATTGTAGTGTGTGCATCCTGTACTTTATGGCTAATATCCACTCATAAGTGAATACATACCATGCATGTCCTTAGGTGTCTGGGTTACTTCATTAAAAATGCTATTTTCTACTTTCATCTATCTGAAAATTCATGAAGTGCTTATTTTTACTAGATAAATAGTATTACATTGTATAAATGAACCACATTTTCTGTATCCATTTTTCTTTTGAGGGACATCCATGTTGTTTCTGGTTTCTGGCTATTTTTAATAAAGCTGTTATGAACATAGTGGAGCACAGGATCTTGTAGTGTGGAGGAGTACCTTTTGAGCATATGTCTAGGAGAAGTATAGCTGGGTCTTAACATAGAACTATTTCCAATTTTCTGAGAAATTGCAAGATTGATTTCCAGAGTAGTTGTTCACATTTGCACCCCCACCAACAAGGGGGAGTTTTCCCTTTGCTCAACACCCTCAACCAGCATGTGCTGTCCCTTGAGTTTTTTCTTTTTTAATCTTAGCTTGCATTTACCAGATGACTAAGGATGTTGAACATTTCTTTAAGCACTTCTCTGACATTAGATATTCCTTTGTTGAGAATTCTCTGCTCTGTACCCCATTTTTAAATTGGGATATTTGGGTGGTTGGTGTTTAATTTTTTCAGCTTTTTTAAAAAATAAATTCTGTATATTAGTCAGAGGTAGGGATGATGAAGGTATTTTCCCAATTTGAACGCTGCTGTTTTGTCCTATAGACAATATCCTTTGCCTTACAGAAGCTTTCTAGTTTCATGAGAAACTAGTTTTATCTAGTTTTATCAATGGTTGACCTTAGAATCTGATCCATTAGTGTTCTGTGAAGGAAGTTTTACTCCTGTACTAGCAAGTTCAAGGCTATTCCCCACTTTCTCTTCTATTAGTTTTAGGGTTTCAGCTTTTATGGTAAGGTCTTTGGTACAGTTGTATTTGAGTTTTGTGCATGGTGATACAGATGAATCTATTTGCATTCTTCTTCATGTAGGCATCCAGATAGACCAATACCACTTGTTGAATATGCTTTCTTCTTTTTCATTGCATAGTTTTGGATTCTTTGCAAACCTCAAATGTCCATAAGTGCATGGAATTATTTTGGAATCTTTGATTTGATTCTATTAATCAACCTTTCAGTTTCTATAGCAATGCATGCACTTTCTATTAATATTGTTCTATAGTACTGCTTGAAATCAGGGAACATGATAACTCTGGAAGTTCTTTAATTGTACAGGATTGTTTAAGCTATCCTAGTTTTTTTGTTTGTTTGTTTGTTTGTTCATTTGTTTTGTTTTCCATATGAAATTGAAATTGTCCTTTCAAGTTATGTAAAGCATTGTAATGGAATTTTGATGGGAACTTCATTGAATCCATAAATTGCTTTTGCTAAGATGGCCTTTTTTTTTCTGTGTTATTCTTACCTATTCATAAGCATAGGAGATATTCACATCTTCTGATATCTTCTTCGATTTATATACTCAAAGACCTGAACTTCTTGTCATACAGGACTTTCATTTGCTTAGTTAGAGTTACACCATGATATTTATGTTATTTTTGGCTATTGTGAAAAGTATTATTTTCCTAATTTATTTCTTAGTATATTTGTTGTTTGTATAAAAGAGGACTGTTGTTTTGTTTGTTTGTTATTGATTTTTTGTTTTTGCTTTTTTATTTTTTTAGTTAATTTTGTATCCAGCCACTCTGCTGATGGTATTTTTCAGCTGTAGGAGTGCTCTGATAGAGGTTTTGGGGTCACTTATGTGTAATAAGTGAATAAAGATACTTTGAATTTTTCCTTTCCAATCTGTGTCCCCTTGGTTTTCTTTAGTTGTATTATTGTTCTATCTTGAATTTGAAGTGCAATACTGAATAGATACAGAGAGAGTGGACTGCCTTGAATTGTTCCTAATTTTAGTGGAACGTATTTAAGTATCTCTATATGTAATTTGATATTGGGTATTGGCTTGCTAGATAGTGTTCATATTGTATTTTTGTACACGCCTTGTATACCTGATTTCTCCAAGACTTTTAACTAGATTTTGTCAAAGAGTTTTTCAGTATCTAAGGAAATGATAATGTCACTATTCATATTTTGAATTTGTTTATATGGTAGATTACCTTGGTGGAGTTTCATATTTTGAACCACCTTGCATCCTTGGGACGAAGCTCTCTTGATTATGTTGGATATTTTTGAAATTTTCTTTGATTCAGGTTTCAAGTATTTAATGAGTATTTTTACATCAATGTTCATAAGGGAGATTGGTATGGAATTCTTCCTTTGTTGAACCTTTGTGGTGTAGGTATCAGAATGACTATGGCCTCAAAGTATGAGTTTGGGAATGTTCCTTCTGTTTCTGTTTTATGGAATAGTTTGAAGAGTATCAGAGGAGTTATTTGAAAGACTGGTAGAATTCTGTGCTAAAACCATCTGTCCCTGGGTTTTTTGATTTTTGTTGTTGTTTTTGGTGGGGGTAGAAAAGGGAAACTTTTAATTACTGTTTCTATCTTGTTTGGGCTTGTAAGAGTATTTAAAATATTTTTCTTACCTTGATTTAACTTTGACAAGTGGGTTTTATCTAGAAAACTATTCATTTCATTCAGATTATTCAATTTTGTGTAGTACAGATTTTTTTTTTAGACCTAAAGATTTGATAAATTTCATCAATGTCTGTTGATGTATCTCCCTTTTTATTTCTTATTTTCTTCATTTTGATGTTGTATCTCTGACTTTAGTTGATTTTACTAAGGGTTACTCTATATTGTTGTTTTCTTGTTTTTGTTTTTGTTTCTTTTTTTTTCCAAAGAACCAGCTCTTGTTTCTTTTTTTTAAAATTTTTTTCTTTGTTTCTAAATGATTAATTTCAGCCCTGAATTTAATTATTTATTGCCATCTACTCCTCTTGAGTGTGTTTGCTTCTTTTTAGGATTTCAGGTGCAGTGTTAAGTTGCTAGTATGAGGCTTATCCAATTTCTTTACCAAGGAACTTAGTGCTATGAACGTTCCTTTTAGAACTGCTATCATTATGCCCCAGAAGTGTACTTTTATTACACCTTCATTATAATTGAATTACAGAACGTCTTTCATTCCTTTCTTTAGTTCTTGTTTTTTACCCAATGTTCATTAAGTAGAGAGTTGTTCAGTTTCCATGAATTTGGTGCTCTCTGTTGTTTCAATTGTTTTTGAAATCAAGCTTTAATCCAGCATGATCTGATAAGACAAATGTCATAAGATTCTGATAAGATTATTTAAATCTTCTCATAACTGTTGAAGCTTGAATTTATGGGAGACATACCTATTCAACATTCCTTTTATTCATTCTACCAGACTGTAGATGTGAAGACCCCCATAGGCACTTGTAGCACAGTTGAATAGCATTGAAGATGCCATGAGCCACAAACTTGCTTCTTCTTTATTGTTGTCAATATTACCTCCTGAGCCTTGTGGTTGCTTAGGTACACAAATATGGAAATAATAGTCTTTGTTCCATTTTAGGGTTTTGTGAAGCTTATGACAAAGTGAATTTAGAAAATCAGTTAATTCATTTAAAATGTAGTCAAAAGAGCTGCTTAGTTAATTAAAATGATCTAATCTTTTAGTACTGTATCAAAAGAACAACACTCTTTCATATCAAAATCCATTTTCCTTCAAATGTCAACCAAAGGTTGTTCTCACTGATGTGTGAGTTTTGTTCTCACCCAAAATGATTGCATAATATTTGTTCAAATATGGGGTGGTTTATTCAGTGAGTCTTGCACTGACAAACATGTATATAGATGTTTTACTGTGGGGACAAAACTTCTGTTTGCAGAGGCAAAGCTCAAATGGCATATGCTCACTAATAATCATTTTTTTTCTTTTCAACTAGCTTCATGTTTCCATTTTGGATGTATCTGGACTTTAGATAAGGAGAGTACACTTTTTATGCAATCTCTGGATTTTAGTTAAGAACAACACAATTTTCTGAAAATGTATTATCATCAAGATAACCTAATAAGCTTCATAAAGAAAAGCCAACTATTTAGATTTGTTTTAAATGTATCTTCTTTCAGTGTGTCCATTTAATTACTTTTATTGTGAGTTTTGATGAATCATAGGAAGCTAAAGTAGTGTATTACCTGACTACCTACAATTTCATGTCAGAACAGTTTGTGTCCATAATCAGAGTTTAGTCCCACCCATAGCCATAAACAAATACCCTGTCACTACATAATTCTGGAAAATCCTTTGGTATTCTCTATTCTGCTTCTCTAGTAGTTGCTTTGATATAATTATTGCTTATTTCAGTATATGCTTAGGTTCTCTGCAACAATGGTACATATTTTTCCTTTCAATTTTCATTATAATATACTAATTTTTGATATTAGGGACTTCACTGTGACATTGACACACATACACATCACTCAATTTGATCAGAACAGTTCCTCTTTTGTAATTTTTTCCTTTTTATTGTTGCAAAAATGTACTTTAGTAAAGATATTTTAGTTCAGGCTTACACATGAGAGTAGAAAGAAAAAAAGAGATTCAGAAGAAAGTAAAACATCCCAGGGATCATAGATTTGAGTTGCTCAAAGAAGTCTCAGAAAGTAGGACATACCCATATATGAGTGCAGGATCCTCCTCAAGAGTGGCCTATTCCAGCTTTTTATGCTTTTTTTGCAGCCAATTCTATGATCCTATGGAAAGCACTCACCTTTTTGAACCTTTATTCTGAATCTATTGCATGCTATGTAGCTCTGATATGAAAGTTCAAATAGAAAACTGTTTGGATTCAAATTCAAATGCAATAAAATATTATATAGAAATTAATTTCAGACTATATATAAGGTAAAATAATGAAGTTCACATTTGTAATTGGATCTTCTCTATAAGCCATAATATTTTAAAGATACAAGTATTCTCAAACCCAGAAAACATTCAAAATTGTAACACTTCCAGTCCCAAGAAATTCAGAGAACTGTCTCAAGCTGTAAATGGAAATTTAATATTACTCCTAAAGATATAAAGTAGCATTACAGTATTATCTCAAAGTGTTGAAGGTGATTTTTGATATGTAATAAATATAATCAATCATAAGCTATGTTTTCTTGTTATCCTCAATTTATCAATGAATGAAATATTCATTAAATTCAGGGCCAAACTAGTTTCCAAACTTAGGTATAATGGTGTCCTTTCCATGAGAAGAGTAGTTTATTTTCACCAAAACTCATTCCTTTCTTCCCCAGCATTGTAGAATTATTCCAGCTGCAAGTCTATCTGTGAACATTTTATCTCATAGCTTTTACTTTTACTGGATTCCAAAGGAGTGTGAGCAGAGCTGTAATGTGCTGCTCTTTGTAAAGGTCCTTAGGATAGTGGGTAGTTTCTGTCTTTTCTTTTTCTTCCAAATGGACTGGCCACATCAGAACACTTCTACTCTGTGACCCTATGGCCAGAAGTCAAAACTCATATCCTAGGAACTAACTGTATTTCATCTCTTTGTTTCCTCTGATTGAAGTTTTTCTGAGGCAGAGATCATCTGCTTGTTTATACATACCCAGAGCTGCTTTCATACTGAATTAGCAGAACTATCATTATTGACACAAGCAGTGCAGACTTAGATCTCTCTTTTTCTTTCCTTAAAATGAAACTTTGATTTGCTAAATTTCATTTTAAAATATTTTCTTAAAATGTTGATGATGCTAATTAATGGTGACTATTGTATATGATCAGTTCTAACACTGGCTGTTAGTGACGTCCTCTGAACAGATTTGTATACCTTCTTGTTAAACACATTGATTTGCTGCAGGTAAATTTACATTACATACCAATTTCCAGTACGGCATGCATTTATTAAAAAATACTTATAACACAACATTTCTTACTTCATCTTAATTGTCATCTGTGGCCTCCCTTCCCCCAGCCTGGAACCTGCTTGCTCAAGGGTGGAGCTACCGGCTCATTAGTCCTGCCACGCCTACTGCTGCAACCTGCCTTTGCTGCCTGGAGGCACACACGTGTTCGTCCTGCTACTGGACCCTGAGTTACTTGGCGGGATATTGGGTTCCCTCCCCCTTCCTTTATAACTGAGTGTCTGGAAATAGTAAAATTGAGCCTTGAACAGAATGTATGTTGTCTTGGCTCCATTGTTTCTTCCGCCCCGTCTAGATTCCTCTCTTTTCAGCCTGAACTGCCATTCTCAGTTGAACCGTTCGTGTTGTGGACTGCGGGCAGGCCGCAACAGTTGGCGCCAGAACTGGGACCTGAAGAATGGCAGAGGGATGCTAAGAGAAACGACTGCTGTGTGGAGCTCCACAAGAAAGGAAAGGATCTTCGTATCGGAGGAGCATCGGAGCAACGGACAGGTACACATGCTAGCGCTAGCCTAAAATTTCAGTTTTGTAAAGTGTTGCTGAGGATGCGGTAGGATACGAATCAAGTTTGAATCAGTGCTGACCCAACACTGTTTCTGCTTGGGGTCAGTAGTTCGTTAATCGGAACTAGATACGGAGACAGGCGGTGTGTCGCAGTTTTTTAGAAAACTGCTTAGGTGGAAGAAGGAAGGGTTTAAAGTCATGGATCAGGCGGTTGTTTTTAGCTTTCAGGAGTTGCTTCAGGCCAGAGGAGTAAGGCTTGAAGTACAATTAGTAAGAAATTTTTTAGATAAGATAGATAGCTGTTGTCCATGGTTCAAAGAAGAAGAAACGATAGATTGTGGAACCTGGGAGAAAGTTGGTGAGGCCCTAAATATCGCTCAGACAGATAATTTTACCCTAGGTCTCTGGGCGCTTGTAATTGATGCTATAAAAGATGCAACTTTTCCAGGGCTTAATCGCCCTCAGGCGGAACTTGCGGTATCTCAGGAGGAGTGCCTATCAGAGAAGGCCTCCTCAGAAAAAGATCTTCTTAACTCAAAAATTGATAAATGTGGTTCCTATCCTAAATAGTAAAATTTAAGATAAGATATAAAGCAATGCCTCTTTATTAAAGTGTTAAAGCTTGCTTTAATAGGTATTCATAGGTATTAATTGATATCCAAACTTCGTAATATGATAGTAATGCTTCTAATATTGATTTTAACAGTGATAAATTGTTTTAAACATAGGTTTTGCTTTCCCAAAGTTGTAGATATTATCCTAATCTTGCACAAAAACTTAAAAATTATGGTTAAAACTGCCATTGTTCCATTGACTGCAGCTTGCAGTTTGATTGCAAATTTAAGATTAATGCTCAGATTAAAAAGTATTTTACCTTTGAGTCAATACAGGGCTCTGGGCAGTCCCAGAGCGGCTTGTGGCCCTTTCTTTTGTTTTGCAAACAATGCCTAAAGAAGTTTTTCCCTGTGTTCAAGAAAATTTCTTTTTAACAGTGTTACAGATCTATTCAGATGTTTAAAATAATGCTTAAATTCAAAGATTTTTGCTTCTAGTAAACTGGTAATCACTAGAAAATTTTGCCTCTACGTATGGCTAATATAGCTTTACATTATGTAAGAAAAATGTTTATTGTTTCTGCTTCTTTACAAGAAGCCAAAAGTTTTAATATTTCAGTATATATTGTTTCCTAAGTGGAAAGTATTTTATTAACTAATGCTTCTCAAGGGAAGTTTACCTTAAATCCTTGCTTGTCATTTTTCCAGTTTAGACTAGCTTCTAACCTTTTAACTTTATGGCAATAGTACATCAGAGACTGTATATTCAGACTTAGTAAAATTAGTCATTTAATAGAGTCATAATGATTTTTCACTCTTCTTCAGTGTGACCAGCCATTCTAACTCAATCTTAGACTGGTCTAATATTCAGTTCAATTATTAGAGATTCCTATATTCTAAATTACCTAGCAAAGTTAATTCAGAGCATTTCCCCCAAGGTCACCAAAGGCTCATCTTGCCTTCACCTTATTTGTCCTAAACTTTTTGCAAACTGACATTAAAGGTCAGTCTGCAGCGGAACGCCACTGGCACCCAGGTACTTCTAATTCTTATGCATTGGTAAAATGGAAGGACGCCCTGACTAATAAATGGAAGGGTCCGGATCCAGTTCTAATCTGGGGAAGAGGCTCGGTTTGTGTTTTTTCACGAGATGAAGATGAAGCACGGTGGCTACCAGAGAGATTAATTCGTCAGGTAAACACAGATTCTGTCTCTTCTCGTAAGTATCATTCTAAAGACTAAAATTCCTCTTGTGCTGGGAGTGGAAGCTCTCAGAAACACTGTTTTCCTCTGAGCCAATTCCCCTACAAGAGGCCGGATTAACTTCAGCTTTACAATTTGCATCTAAATAAAGTACCTTGACTTCTCCAAACAGAAAATTTACATTGCTACACTCTCATTGTTTAGAATTCTTTCTTTTCTCAAGCAGGTCAATCTACATTCTCCAGTTCTCCACCCCTAAGAGCAAGCAGGTGGTACTGCTAATCTCCCTTCCAAGGACATCCCAGCATGTGGTTTTCAGTCTAAGATAAGATTTAGATTTACCAGGAGAGCTAGGGAAGTAGAAATTTCATATATATTTACAAAGATTAGTTCTTATTTTGATAGAGATGGGCTTAGTCCCTTAGCTGGCCTCTGGCTTTTCACCCTTGCTGTTACTGCAAGGTGTCCTTAGTTCCTCAGGCTATTGGAAATAACAGAGATGAAGAGGAAAGACTTTCAGCTCCTATTTTAACCAAAATTAATGGTGTTAATACTGACATAATTTTTGTCTAGGCCTTGCTAAATCTGAGGTTGACAAGTCTCATATAAGACCGCGCATAACTCAGAACTGTGCTACTGATTCATAATCATATGAATACAGTATGGGTACCGCTTGGCGCAGGAGATTACTGCGGAGGGAAGGTCCAGCTTGACCGTTTCTGAGTTCCCTGTGTGACACACCTGATTTGAAAGAGGTTGGTATCTGACTCCAGCTAAAAACCAAAAATACTTAAGGCTCTGCCTCCCCTCCCCAAAAGATACCAAGAGCCACAGATGTGAGTTGTTATAATACTCACAGGAGGAATCAGGTCAATGTCCACCCAAGTCAAGGTTAAAGGCCCACTCATCTATGGATGAAAAGAATCATTTGATCACCTCTGTTAAGCATTGCCTATTTAAACTTAATTAATAGGGGGGAGAGAGGTTGGAGACCTTGCTGTCGTAAGGGCAGGCCCTTCACTGCCTCCCACCCAAATAAAAAAGCCAACTGGCCTTGTACTAAAGAGCTGGTCTTACCCCCTTCTCACTGTTTCCCCTGCCTGTCACCCAAAATTGCAGAGGATTATCAGCTCAGTGTTATTCTAAATTTGTTTAGTTAAACTCAGCCAGGGTTCCAACGCCCTACTTAAAATGCAAACAGGTAGCTACCTATTCAGCACTAATTAGCATTATAAAGTCAGAGCCTATTCTGTTAAGTGGTTTACTAGGATAATAAAGACAGTCTTAGCCAAATACAGTTTACCATTAGAAAAGTTAGGGAATCCCATGGAAACAGGTATTTTCTTTAGCCCTAAGAACTCAGGCAGAACTATTGAACATAAATAATTTTTCTGCCTCAGGCCACTCCCTTTTTTATTTTTGTTTTGTTAACTAATGGGAGGAAATGTGGCCTCCCTTCCCCCAGCCTGGAACCTGCTTGCTCAAGGGTGGAGCTACCGGCTCATTCGTCCTGCCACGCCTACTGCTGCAACCTGCCTTTGCTGCCTGGAGGCACACACGTGTTCGTCCTGCTACTGGACCCTGAGTTACTTGGCGGGATATTGGGTTCCCTCCCCCTTCCTTTATAACTGAGTGTCTGAAAATAGTAATATTGAGCCTTGAACAGAATGTATGTTGTCTTGGCTCCATTGTTTCTTCCGCCCCGTCTAGATTCCTCTCTTTTCAGCCTGAACTGCCATTCTCAGTTGAACCGTTCGTGTTGTGGACTGCGGGCAGGCCGCAACAGTCATCAAATAATAAGAATGTCAGGATTTGCTTTCAAATATTGATTTGCATGTATGAAAAATGGTGTATACTTTACAAAGCAAAAAAAATCTGACCAAGGTTTATTTCTTTTGCAGTTGTGTTGTATAATTTTGTATCTGGGGTTTGTAACAATCATCCTTGTTCATGCAAAGCAAGAAATCTCTCACCATTTCCAATCTTGACTTGGATATTACATTTTTCTTATTTCATTCATGTTCAAATATTCTCTTGTTTAAAACCATGCACTTAAACAAAAAAACAAAGGCTCTGGAATTAGTATGCCCAACCTGCTAAATTAACAAGATATGACCCTACAAATAGTTAGTCTGTCTCTTTATTTACATCATAATGTAGATTATATTTCAAAATTCTTTATGAATTTATTACATAATCTTTAATGATCTCAAGCATGTCAAAACATCAACAATAAATGGTAATTTTATATTGTGCATATTATTCTTCCAGAAGCATCATCAATACTTACTTTTGTTGTAATAAATATTTCCTTTATTATTTAATTATTATTACTATTTTATTATAAGTATGTGTGTGGGTTCTCACACTGCACTCTAAAACTGTCTTTACTTGGGACCTAAGGCTAAACTCAGTAGCCTTGTGTAGATGACATATTTACATTTTGAGAGATCTCATTATTACTATTTATTTCTTATTTCCCTTTGCATTTACTATATACTAACTATATCTTATAGTGAGTTTTTAAATAATATTTTTATATAATACAAACTCTTTGATTATGTCTATCCACTGTTGCTCTCCATGTCTCCTCTTGCTGATCTCCTTCCTATTACCTAGTAGTCTCCACAGTCCTTCATTTCCTCTCCCTTTTTGTCCATTTCTTTCTACATGTGAGAGGATTATTTAATATGTGTCTTTCTAGGTCTTACATGTTGTAGTTTGCATGATGACTTCCAGTACCATGAGTTTTCCTGGAAAGGGAATGGTTTCATTTATCCTTATTGATTAATGAAACTCCAGTGGGATATTTGTTTCCCTCTCCCTCTCCCTCTCCCTCTCCCTCTCCCTCTCCCTCTCCCTCTCCCTCTCCCTCTCCCTCTCCCTCTCCCTCTCCCTCTCCCTCTCCCTCTCTCTCTCTCTCTGTGTGTGCGTGCGCTGGAGCACATGCCTTGGTTAATCCATAATCAGGGTGTCATGAGTAACTCTGGTACTTTCCAATTACTATCTCAGGCAAAATCTTATGTGTGTAACAACTGGACCAATTTTCACTGGAGTAGGACCTCCATATTTCTGTACATAATAATGATAACATTTATTATTCTCAGAAGTAGTGTCAGAGGCATCTGCATTCCTCAAATACAAAACAATTGTTAATATTGAGTATTTGGCGATAGCAGGTGTGAGTGGGGTTAAATAGTAGCATAACAGAGTTTTTATTTACATTTCTTATGTGTTGAGACTGTTAATTATTTTTAGTGTGTTTTATGTTCATTGTTTGGAAAGTATCTGGTGGGTTATTAATTCTGGTGTTCAATTTCCCAAGTTCTATGTACGTTCTAGATATTATGATTCTCCACATGAGGAGGGAAAGACTTGCCTTCCTGTTCTGCAGCCTATCTCTTCCCTCTGTGGTGACTCTGTGGTGGAGGTTTTTTCACATTCTGCATATATCATACTACATTCTTTCTGCGTCTCTCAGTTCTGCTCATAACATCCAGCCAGATTTATGTGTTTCAGCATTTTCCATTATGGTCACAGATGTACTACATTACCTTGTACAAAAAATCCCTGTTCACTCCTTCTATACTTGATGGGTATTTAAGTTACTGAATTGTCTCAAGTGGTACAACAGTATACATTCTTTTGTTTTGTTTTGTTTTGTTTTTGTTTGTTTGTTTGTTTGTTGTTTGGTTTTTCAAGACGGGGTTTCTCTGTGTTCCCAAGTTGTCCTGGAACTCACTCTGTAGAGCAGGCTGACCTCGAATTCAGAAATCCATCTGCCTCTGCATCCCAAGTGCTGGGATTAAAGGCATGCACCACCACTGCCTTGCAACAGTGTACATTCTTAAACATCATTTTATTCCTTGTTGCTTTTGTGAAATGCACTTCTTTTAGGCATGTGCGCCTCAGAGTACAAAAGTTGATCAGTTTGACATCCTCAGTACAAACTGATAATCATATCTCTGGAGTTTTGTGTTACATCAGCATCATGAATAATCTACATATTCATAACACTCTTTCTGCCAACTGACATGGCATTGTACTTTCATTTTCATTTTCTCATTAAGTGATGAAGAAATTTCTTTAGTTTATTGACACATACATATCGTCTTTTATGGAGTCCCTTTTATAAATCTTCCATTCTTTTATTGTGTATTATTGTGTCCTTTTTTTTTTTTTTACTTGCAGTCTTTATATGCTCAAATACAAGAGCTGGATTGTGTACCCATCATGCATATTCTCTCCTCATTATAGCTCTTTCAGATGTTAAAGATGGACTTTGGTAAACCTGTGAATTTAACTTTAATCTCACCCATTTTTTTGTGTCTAAAAGGAAAATGCATGTGCTCCACCGTTTCATATTTCTAAGCAATGTTTTGAATGAGCTTTTGAATGAGCTTTTGTAAAATTTCTAACTGTAAAACATCATTAATGAAAATTTATACATAAACATACATTATTATTCATATTCAATGTAAATTAGTATTTTCAGTTAATCATAAAATGCTACCTCCCCCCCCCTTTTATGCCTTTATCTGCATGCATAGTGTACACTTACATGTCATATGAAGGCATGCACACAATGCATCATGTATGGAGACTAGAAGTCAATGCTGTACAACTTCCTATATTGCTCACTATGCAATTTTTTAAGATAAGCTCTTTCATTAAATCTGCAAGATATCCCTGTCACTGCCCTACTAGGCCAGAGTTATAGGAACATAACATGTCTCTTTTGTGTTGCTTGGAATTAAAATTCAGGTCTGCCTGCTTAAATGGTGAGCACATTACCAACTCTAACATCTCCCGAGAGGCTCTGCCAGGTTGACAAATACAAAGGCAGATGCTTGCAGCCAACCATTGGACTGAGTGCAGGGTCCCCAATACAGGAATTAGAGAAAGGGCAGAAGGAGTTGAAGGGGTTTGCAACCCCAGAGGAAGAACAACAATATCAACCAACCAGACCCCCAAAAACTCCCAGAGACTAATCCATCAACAAAGAATGACATATGGCTCCAGCTGCATATGTGACAGGGGTGCATATGAGGACAGGGGAGGAGAGGTCTTTGGTCCTATGAATAGATACCCCAGTGTAAGGGAATCGAGAGCAGGGAAGTGGGAGTGGGTGGGTGGGTGGCAGAACACTCTCATAAAAGCAGGGGGAGGGAGGATGTGATAGGGTGTTTCCAGGAGGAAGGGAAACCAGGAAAGGGGATGACATTTGAAATATAAATAAAGAAAATATCCAATAAAAATCATTGGATATTATGGGAAAAAGAAAGAAAAGAAAATACAAACTGAGTAAATCCTGGATATCAAAAATCCTAGGAAATAAAACAGAAACTAGACTTAAGCATAACCAACAATGAAAGAATATTAAGAATATTAACAGCAGCAAGAGAAAAAGTCTAAGTAACATATAAAGACAGACTTCTCAATATTACACCTGACTTTTTAACTATTACTCTAAAAGCTAGAAAGGTCTGGATAGATATCATTCAGACCCTATGAGACCATAGATGTCAATCCAGATGACATACACAACAAAACTTTCAATCAACATAAATGAGTAAACCACAATATTCCATGATAAAACCAAATTTAAACACCTTTCCACTACCCCAGCCATACAAAGCATGCTAGAAGGAAAATCCAACCCAATGAAGCTAACTACACTGAAAACACAGAAATAATTAATTTCACATCATTAAAACCAATAGAAGAGAAACACTCACACTACCATCAAAATAATAAAAAAGTAACAATATCTTAATATCATTAATGGTCATTAATATCTCTCAACATCAATGAGCTCAACTCCCCCAGTAAAAGGACATAGAATGGATGCATAAACAGAATCCATAATTCTTCTTTATACAAGAAACACATCTCAGCATAAAGGTAAACCTCTCAGAATAAAGGACTGGAAAAAAGCTTTCCAAAGCAAATGGACCTAATAAACAAGCTGGAGTAGCCATTTTAATATCTAATAAAATAGGCATTCAACTGAAAGTAATCAAAAGAGACAGAGAAGGGTATTTATACTTATTCAATGAAAAAAATCCACCAAGAAGACATCTCAATTCCAAACATCTATTCCCTGAATGTAAGGGTACACACATTCATCAAAGAATCATTACTAAGCACTAAATCACATATTGAACCCACATACACTAGTAGTGGAAGACTTCAACATCCCACTCTCACCAACAGACTTCTGAGCTATAAGTTTGCCTCCTTGCTGGGGTGGCATGCCACTCAGGGATGTCAGAGGCAGGTCAATGTTCTAAGGTGGGTCCTCAGACTGTGTTTTCCCTGGTGCTCTCAGTGGGGTGTCTTGGTTACATGTTCCAGAGCAGGTTGTTAAGTGGGGAATGGCCCCACTCCTACCATTCTCAATTCTGAGATTTATTAAGTTTGGGCTCACTCAACATTACCAGTTCTTCTGTCTGGTTGCACTGTTCATTTACCCCACAATGCACATGTTGTTTTGGACAGAAACTAAACAGAGAAATAATGAAACTAACAGAGGCTATGCTTCAAATGGATGTAACAGATACCTATAGAATAATTCACCAAAACACAAAAGAATATACCTTCTTTTCAACATCTCATGGAACATGCTCCAAAATTGACCACAAGCAAGAAAAAGCAAGCTTCAATAGATACAAGAAGATTGAAATGATTCAATGCATCTTATCAGATTACCATGGATTAAATAAAGCTTTACATCAAAAATGACAGAAACAACAGAAAGCCTACATATTCGTGGAAATTGATCAATTCTCTTCTCAAAGATCAGAAAAAATATAAAGAAAGAAATTAAAGACTTTCTCAAATTCACTGAAAACTAGGGCACAATAGACCCAAATTTATGGGGGAAATATGAAAGCAGGACTAAGAGGAATGTTCATAGCACCAAGTGCCCTCATAAAGAAGTTGGAGAGTTCTCACACTGAGGAATTAAATGTACACCTGAAGGCTCTAAGAGAAAAAAAGCAACCACACGTAGGATGAGTATACAGGAGGAAATAATGATCAAATTCAGGGCTGAAGTCAATCAATTAAAAGCAAAAGCAATAATAAAAAGAACCAATGAAAGCAAGAGCTGGGCTGTTTTTTTTTTTTTTTCTTGTTTTTGGGTTATTTTGTTGTTGTTTTTGTTTTAACTAAAGTCAAAAGTCAAACTAACTCTTAGACAGAGTTACAGTATCTAAATTAACAACATCAGAAATAAAAGGGGGATATAACAGTGGACACTGAGGAAATTCAAAGAATTATTAGGTCTTACTTCAAAAGCATGTATGCCACAAAAATTGGAAAAGCTAAATAAAATGAATAGTTTTGAGATATATTCCCACACCAAAGCTAAATCACAATTAAGAACATTGATAAATTCATTCTATGGAGCCACAGTCACTGTGATACCTAAAGCACACAAAGATTTTACAATGAAAGAGAATCTCAGAGCAACTTCTCTTATGAATATAGCAAAAACACTCAATAAAATACTCCCAAACTGAATTCAAGGATATCAAAGACATCAACCACCATAATCAAATAGGTATCATCTCAAGGATGCTGGGTGGTAAATCCATCAATGTATTCCACCATATAAACAAAGTGAAATAACCAGCATGATTATTTCACTAGATGCAGAAAAAGGGTTTGACAAAACACATCACCTATTCATGATAAAAGTCTTGAAGAGAGCAGGGATTCAATGGGCATACCTAAACACAAAAAGAACAATAAGCAGAAATTTAACAGTCAACATCAAGTTAAATGGAGAGAAATTTAAGGCAATTCCACTAATATCGGGTACAAGACAGGCTGCTCACTCTCTTCCTATCTCTTCAATATAGTACTTGAAGTTCTAGCTAGAACAATACCACATATAAAGGAGATCAAGGACATGAAAATTGGAAAGGAAGAAGTCAAGTATAACTATTCACAGATGTTATGCTAGTATACATAAATGACAAGAAAAACTCTATCAGAGAATTCCTACAGCTGATAAACACCTTCAGCAAAGTGTCTGGGTACAAACTTAAAGAAATCATCAGCCCTGCTTTATATATTGTGATTAATGGGCCGAGAAAGAAGTTATGGAGACAATACCTTTCACAAAAGCCACATAATATAAAATACCTTGGTGTAAGAACTCTATGACAAGAACTTTAAGTCTCTCAAGAAAGCAATCGAGAAAGGTATCAGAAGATGGAAACTTCTCCCATGCTCATGGATTGGTTGGATTAATGTAGTTAAAATGGCCATTTTACAAAATGCAATCTACAGATTCAATATAATTCCTATCAAAATTCCAATACAAATATTTACAGAACCTGAAAGAACAATTCTTTTTTTTTGGGGGGGGGGTGGTTTCGAGACAGGGTTTCTCTGTGTAGCCCTGGCTGTCCTGGAGCTCACTTTGTAGACCAGGCTGGCCTCGAACTCAGAAATTCGCCTGCCTCTGCCTCCCGAGTGCTCGGATTAAAGGCGTGCGCCACCATGCCCGGCTGAAAGAACAATTCTGAACAACACATGGAAAAACAAAAAACCCAGGATAGCTAAAACAGTCCTTAAAAACAAAAGATCTTTTGTAAGTATCACCATTCCTGACTTCAAGTTGTACTACAAAGCAATATTAATAAAAACTGCATTCTATTGATATAGAAATTGATAGATTGGTCATTGGAATTAAATTGATGACACCGAAATAAGCCCACACACCTAGGGACACTCAATTTTTGACAAAGAAGCAAATCATACAATGGAAATTCAAAAGCTTCTTCAAAAAGTGTTGTGAATCTAACTGCATGTCTGCATGTAGAAGAAAGGAAATTGATCCATATTTATCACTCTGAAAAAAAGAAGTCTAAGTGGATCAGTGCCCTCAAATAAAGCCAGATATTCTAAATATAAAAGAAGAGAAGTTGCAGAATATCCCTGAACTCATTGGCACAGGATAAATTTTCCTGAACAAAAAAACAATGGCTCAGACTCTAAGATCTACAATTGATATTTGGGACCTCATGAACCTGAAGTTTCAGTAAGTCAAAGGACACGGTCAATAGGGCAGAAAGACAGCCTACAGATTGGGAAAAGATCTTTAACAACCTTTATACCTGAAAGAGGGTTATATACAAAATATTCTTTTTAAAAACTCAAGAAGTTAGACACCAACAGTCCAAATACCCCAATTTTCAAAATGGAATATAGAGCTAAGTAGAGAATTCTCAACAGAGGTATCGCCAAGAATTTTTCAAAGTCATCAAGGGAGTTCCAATCAAATTGACTCTTGGATTCCATCTTATACCCATAAGAATGAGTAAGATCCAAAGCTCAAGGACAACACATGCAGGCATGGAGGTGGAGTAAGGGTGATGCTCCTCCAATGCTAGTGGGAGTGCAAATTTGTACAACCACTCGGGAAATCAATTTGATGGTTTCTCAGAAAACTAGGAATAGTTCTATCTCAAGACCTAGCTATACCACTCCAATAGATACTCCATCATAACACCAGAACACCGAACTATGTTCATAGCAGTTTTATTTGTAATAACCAGAACCTGGAAACAACCTCTATGTCTCTCTTCTGAAAAATGGATAAATGTTGTTCAGTTATACAATGTAGTACTACTCAGCCACTAAAAACTGGCTTATCATGGATTTTACAAGCAAATGGGCAGAGCTAGAAAATATCCTGAGTGAGGTAACTCAGACTCAAAAAGATATGCATGATATCTATTCACTAAGTGAATAATAGCCATAAACTGGACAACCACACTATAATCAACAAATCCAAAGAAGCTAAAAACAAGGAGAGCTCAAGGAGGACAGTTGAATATTTCTCAGAAATGGAAGCAAAAATGAGGAAACTTGTTTGGAGGGGAGTTGAGCAGGACAGATGTGGTAGGGAGGATCAGATTGAGGGAGCACCAGGTAGAAAGAAAGGAAATTGGGGGTGGGTAAATGGTCACACTCTAGGACATTCCTGCGACCTGGGATGCAGGGAGGCCCCAGGGAGTCTACAGAGATTCTACCTGAGATTCCTAGCAGTGGTGGATATGCATCTGGAAGTGTCTACTAGTGACTACTTCTGTAGTCAGACAGGACTCCCAGTGGAGTGATAGAGGCAGTATCCCACCCACAAAACCTTCCACCCAAAATGTGTTCTGCCTGCAGTATGTGTAGGAACAAAGAGTAGAGACAGAAGGAATGGCTAACCAATGGCTGCACCAAATTGAGACCCATTCCATGTGCAAGATTCAATGCCTGACACTATTAATAATACTCTGTTATGCTTGCAGGCAGGAACGTAGAGTAAGTGTCCTCTGAGAGTCTCCATCTAGCAGCTAATGGAAAGAGATGCACTGACTCACAGCCAAACATTAGATGGAGCTAGAGGAGTCTTTATGGAAGAGTTTTGAGAAGGATTGAGGGACTCAAAGAGGACAGGGACTCCACAGGAATACAGAGTCAAACCTGAATCCTTGAAACTCTCAGAGACTGAATCACCAGAGTGAGCACTGGCTTGACCTAGCTCCACCCCTCCCCCCCACCCCCACCCCCACACTGTACATATGTAGCATATAGCCAGTTTGGTCCCCATCAAAAGTAACTCTCCCTGACCTGCTGCCTGCCTGCTTGCCTTCCTGTTAGTGGATCTTGTTCCCCTAAATGACAGCCTTGTGGGGC
This sequence comes from Mus caroli, assembly GCF_978045245.1. Taxonomy (NCBI): domain Eukaryota; kingdom Metazoa; phylum Chordata; class Mammalia; order Rodentia; family Muridae; genus Mus; species Mus caroli. The sequence goes on along the minus strand of NW_028227258.1, from coordinate 138,595,160 downwards.
CTCAATGTGAGAGATTGTGTCTAGTCTTGCAGCAACCTGATGTGCTATAGGAGTGAGGAGAGAGGGAGTCATACCTAGAAAGGGGCTTCCCCTTTACAAAGGAGAAGGGGAGGGATACATGGAGGGTGGTTCTGTGTGAGGAGGTACTGGGAGGGCAGAGGGAGCAGATATTGGGATGTAAAGTGAATAGACAAAAAAATATATTGTGGTCGCTAAAGCCATGGCTAAGAAAGGATATTTATTTCTTTTTTTTTCTTTTTTAATTGTTATTAGATATTTTCTTTATTTACATTTCAAATGCTATCCCGAAAGTTAGCACACACACACACACACACACCGGCCCTGCTCCCCTACCCACCCACTCCCACTTCTTGGCCATGGCGTTCCCCTGTACTAGGGCATATAAAGTTTGCAAGACCAAGGGGCCTCTCTTTCCAATGATGGCCTACTAGGCCATCTTCTAGCTGTTACCTATGAAGCTAGATACACGAGCTCTGGGGGTACTGGTTAGTTCATATTGTTGTTCCACCTATAGGGTTGCAGACCCCTTCAGCTCCTTGGGTACATTCTCTAGTTCCTCCATTGGGGGCCCTGTGTTCCATCCAATGGATGACTGTGAGCATCCACTTCTGTGTTTGCCAGGGACTGGCATAACCTCTCACAAGTCAGCTATATCAGGGTCCTTTCAGTGAAATTTTGCTGGCATGTGCAATAGTGTCTGGGTTTGACCTTAAGAGTAGTATATGTTTTATGAATGAGAACACAACACTATTTAATGACATCAGTAAAGTGACTTCCTTGTTTAACAGTTAGTTACATTGGAGCTAATCATTAAGCTTCACACAGTGACATGGTAGAAATGACAGTGTACATCCTCGGAAAAGGCAAATGAACAATAAACATTTTCTTTGAAATTAATTCTGTTTTTGACTTTTTACATGGTAGTTGAGAGTCTGATCTCTCCCTGGTTTGATCATTTATTTAGCTGAACTCAATGTGGAAATGCAATCTCTCTTGACGTGCTTATCTAGCACGAGCTGTTTGCAAAAGTCTATCATCATGAACTCCCAGTAACTTCTTGACAGGGGCTCAGCAATACCAAGAAGCAGCATCTCTGTTTCCAGAGTGTTCAGTCATTTTTGAAATGTAAATTCATTTTGCACCTAGGCTTGAAAATTATAAGTTGTTGCTGAAATACACACCCAAAGATTGTAGTGGTACATGAATCCCATCATATCCCTTCAGTTCAAAATGCAGTGAAATAGAGTTAAAAGAATTTATTCCACAGCTGAGGATAAGTTCAGTCTTTTAAAAGGCAGATTATTTCTATGCATCTCATTGTGCTCATGAGGTATGATGTTTTATCATTAAAAAGAAAATCATGGTTTTTATAGTAGTATTTCAATATCAGTACTGTTCGCCAACTTATTTTCCCAAATATGATGTGGTTATTATAGAATTTAAGAGTAAGATAAAATAATGTTAGTACTTTGTTAATATATGATTAAAATTAACATTTATTTTTATTGAATTGTGAAATGTATAGGTTGTAGTCTTTATGTTAGTTAAGCATAGAAGACAAAAACTTAGTTTTTGTTGTTATTGTTGCTGTTACGTGATTTCTTTGTAGAAAACTCATGAGTGGGCTTTAAAAAACCATAGCTCTGTGTGTGTCTGCCTGTTTGTGTGTGGGAGAGGGCACATGTTTATGTTAGATGTAATTCTTAATTGCTTTCTACCTTAATTTTTCTGGCTGGGTGCCTCAATCAACCTAGAAATTTCCTATTAGTATCAGTGGGCCAGCAAATGGGCATCATGAATCCTTTTGTCTCCATCTCTCCAGTTCTGGGATTGCAGGTTTCTGACACCACACCCAGATTTTAATGTGAGCACTAGTGATTCAAATAAGGACCCAGTGCTTGTGCAGCAAACACTTTACTGAAGGAGCTGTATCCACAACAGCTGTAGCCTATTGTTCATGAACATTTCTTTGGTATTGTATATGGCTATATTTCCAAACCAATATGCCTGTTATTTGAAAGTATCAAAAGTAGGTAAGAGAGAGAGAGCTACAGAAATATATGAAATAATGTCTAGAGAAAGCCCTCTTCACATTTGTGAGAACAAGAATGTCAGTATATTACAGACAGTGAGAATCCAAACAAACAAACAAACAAACAAACAAACAAACTTGAGAAGCTGAGAGAAAAAAATTGTATAGCTAAACCTGTTGTTGAGGCGGGACATGAATACTAGAAGCATCCATGGCAGCCTAAAGAGCTAAGAGAATCTGTAAGTTTATATTGTCCAGACTAGAGGGTTTTTTAAGAACAGCTTCCGAAGATTAAAAGGAATAACAAGAAAGCTTGTAAAATTCTTCACACTGGATTAGCAGATTTGCCATAATAAAATATTATTCATGTGATGGCTTAGAATGACAGGAATTTGTGCTCTCTGAATCCTGTCTGAGCTCATGTCTTTAGCAGATTCATACAGTGTGCAGATTCCATAGAAGAATGCTCACTTGCCTTGACCTAGATTCTTGCTGTCATACTCCATCTTTTAAGACCATTTTTCTCTGTTTTTCTCTCTTTCTGCCGAAAAAAAAAAAATATTGCTATAGCTGATTTAGTTCACTCTGGCCTTATCTAAACTTATGACTTATATAATGGTTGTATTTCTAATTATTTCAAAAGAAGGTTTGAGGCAAGCACACATCTTGAGGAACATTGTTCAGATCATTACATATGTTACTATGTCTTCCCCATGCACTGAAGATGGGTCTTTTCAATTCTACACACAGAATCCATAGGAAGGCAGAGAAGAGGTTTAAACTCAAGCAGATTGGCAGATCCTTTAAAACTTTCACTTCTTCATTCTTCCTTGTACTATAATGTGTATGTGTGTGTGTGTGTGTGTGTGTGTGTGTGTGTGTGTGTGTGTGTGTGAAGGGAGTAAGGGAAAGGGGAAAACTAAATGCATTGAAAATTACTTATCTCAATTCAAGGAACAAAAATCCTCTACAATGTAGAGTCTATACTTAGACCTTGGCTGTGGGTGAACAGTGTAAACAACTCATAGAAAATACTTGGAGACCTACAAAATAAATGTGTATAATTAAGCTTAGGGAAGATTTAAGGAAATGCAACTACTTAGTCATAAAATTTAGATCTGCCAATGTGAGGTTTTATTCAATAAGTAAATAAATAGAAAGTGGATATATGGCACAGCAAGTGAGTACACTTGTTGCTCTTTCAGAGGTCATAAGGTCTATTCTGTGTGCACACATGACACCTCACAACTGGCAATTGTTCCTGTTTCAGAGGATCTGATTTGCTCTTCTAGCATCTACAGGTTCCAAACACACAGGTGATGGACAGATATTTATGAAGGTAAAACACTTATAGACAAAATTTTTAAATTGCATACATAGTTGAAGAAAAACTTTTTTAAAAAAGTAAGAAAGAAATTGAAAAAGAAAACAATTTCTAGAATGTTAAATGGGAAAAAAAATCAAAATTAGAGACACAGAAGGACACACAGAAAAGGCAGGGAGGATATATATATATTTTGAGACATCCTCGCTAACCTTTTCTTCCTCTCTCTAGTCTGGACCATGTGCTGCAGCTTTCTCCCCCGTGCTCTCTGCCTTGGACAGCAAGGATGTGGTGATGTGAGCTCCAACATGTCGAACAGAACACCTTGTGAGTATAAGCTCGGTGTCCTGCCTGAGAGTTACTCTTCCTGCTCAGAGAATTCCTTTTCTGAGCCCACAGTGTTACCAGGTGCTCCTATGCACCTGCAATGCCTTCTATATGTGTGAGAATATCTCTCTTGAGCTTCACCAAGACAACTCAGTTCTTCATGGTAGTCAATTTGTTCTGTAGACTGTAGATTTTCTTCTCTCTTTTGTGAAACAGTAGCAGATTCCCTCAGTTAAGTATATGCAAGCTTCCTTTCCAAGGCAAAGAGGTACTTGAACTAATAATTACTAAGATCATCTTATTAGATAAACATTTCCTCCATATATACTGATTTGTTCTTAGCACCAGACCGTTTAGGAGTATTGTTTCTCTTGACTAAAAGTCAAAACAGGCACATATTGTGAATCAGACTTTCATCTTTACTGGAATTTGATTATTTAGTAAAAAGCAGCACAATATGCATTCATGATTGTCTGATTTCAGTGAGAATTACATAATCTAATGGTTTTATCATAGATCTTAAGGCATAGGTATGAAATTATATTGCCATTTTCACTAAAACATGATGTATCCCATTATCTCTAGAGATGGCCTTTCTGTAGTATCTCAGACTTGCAAAGTAGAACATTCCAATACTGGCGAAAATTCTGCTAACAGATAACTCAAGGACCAACCATGTACTACTGCAAAAGAAGTAACAGGCACAGTTAAAGATGGCTGATTGAAAGAATTATGCTTCCCTGGGATGTAACTGCTGATCTGCTTCTCGCTGAAAGTACAAAGAGATCAGTTGCCATTAGCTAATTGCACTCTTTGAATTTTTCTATGAAAAGTCACTGAAGTGAATTAAGTTCAGAAAACTGACATACATTTATTAGCTGAATGTCATAAACTCAAGAATTTAGGATTAACAGTTTAGTAAAATCAAGTGTAGATATCTAAGCCTCAGTCTTAACTTTGGTATAATCAATCTTGAAAAATATCAACCATTCCATATACATTTCTGCCTAATTTCAATTAAATAAGCAGGGAATAACCAAAGAAATAATGCAATATAATCAATGTTAGCACCAGCATCCAAGAAAATATATTTTTCTTAATAAAATACTAATATTTGATTTTGCTATTAAATGCCATCATGGAGAACAACTATAGATCAGAGGGTTCTGCTGAGTTGGGCAATGGCCTTTCCTGCAAACTCCGGAGTCTAGCTTCTACAATCTCTGATCACCCATTTGGGGTATATTAACTCTGCCATTAAGTGAGAAATTGAAGTAAAGTTTCAGTATGTGAATCCAAATTTATCAACATTGTTTCTATATTTTATTATTATTTTAAATTTCTATTTTGTATTTTTAGAAAAAGTAGTGTGTGTGTGTGTGTGTGTGTGTGTGTGTGTGTGTGTGTGTGTGTGTGGTTGTGTGTGTGTTTATACCATCTGTGTGTAGGTACCCATGGGAGTATGAAGAGGGCATTGGATATCCTGGAGCTCTAGATACGGGTGGTTGTGAGTCACCCAGGGTGGGTATAGCGAAACAACCTTTAGTCCTCTAGAAGGGCAGTGAGTGTTCTTAACCACAATCTACCTCTCAAGGCCTTAGTTTATGCATTTTATTCTAAAACAAACAAAAAACAAAAAAACCCAAAAAACAAAAAAGAAAAAAACAGTGTATGACTAGTTGAGGCCTGGTTTTGCTATCTTTATAGTTATAAAGCAAAAAACTTGCTCCTCCATAAATGTTTCTAAAATGTTTCCTAGATAAATAAATATACAAATTATCCTGAGAATAGTTATTTAAAAACATTTCAACACCATATTGAACCATTTCTTACTCACCTAATCACTAGAACCTATTATTGCCTCATGTGACCTTTCACACTATATTATCATTAGAAATGACACCATGGTGACTGAGAAGCACAGACAGTTTTGCTTCTTGGGATGGCTGTGTATTTACAGACCATACTGTTGCACCACAGCATGAGAATGTGTTGAGGAGATCCACTTACGTTTACTACAAGACATTGATCTAAAGCCATATTTTAGAATACACAATTTGATTTATAGAAATGCAATTTAGTTTTGATATCAAATGAACAGCTGAAACAACTCCATCACTTGTATATTTAATAATGTTTAAAAAAATCACTTGTTAACACTATTTTCTGGCTTTTTACCTGCAATTGTTTACGGTAACTTTATTACACTCTTTTGCTCTCTTGGATCTTTTAAACTGGTTAAGGATTTTAATAGCAATGTTCTTGAATAATTTTTTTAGCACTGTGGTGTGTAGCATCATATATTTCTCTTTATCGTGATGAGGACTAGAAGCTGAGGTATAAGTTCTCCCAGTGAGCCACTCTGGTGTTAGAGGGAGCTTTCTAAATTGAATCTTCATAGCTCCTATCTTTAAGTGTCTATGTCCTTTCAGATCATGTATGTTCTGAACATTCTACTATGCTATTAATAATCAATCTGCTAAATAGGAGTGATCTCCACATTGAATTATGCTATCGGGCGTGGTGGCGCATGCCTTTAATCCCAGCACTCGGGAGGCAGAGGCAGGCCGATTTCTGAGTTCGAGGCCAGCCTGGTCTACAAAGTGAGTGCCAGGACAGCCAGGGCTACACAGAGAAACCCTGTCTCGAAAAACCAAAAACAAAAAAAAAACAGACTGTGTATTGAGCTCCCCAGCCCCAGCCGTAACTCCCTCTCTCTCATCCCATGGCTTTCTTTGAGAATATAATATGATGAAATCTTGATGTTAAAGAATCATATGGGATTTTTGGCTCATGTTGATAGAAGAACTGAGACTTCAAATCCAGTAACCTTGTGGAACTGAATCAAATCAAAATCTGTGTGTTGGAATGTAGCAGTGGGGTCTTCGTTGAAGTGAGTACTTTCAACCAACATCTTGACTCCAGTCTTATCTGAATACCTAACTCAATTTGGGGAGGCCATTCTATATTCTTGACCCACCTAAATTATGAAGTATTAAGTATTTATTCTTTTAAATAGTTAATATTTGCATTATATTTTCACACAGCAATAAAGAACCAACTCAATCATACATGTATCATATAGGTGTCAGACTATATATGGGAATGACCTAACTCTACTGTGTTCGAAAATCCATGATATTGTTTGACCTATTTAAACTTATCTTGAATGTTTTTCCACCATAAAACTGTTATTACCTCTTGATGCCTGCAACTCATCTAACTGTATAAATACTGGGGTTAGAAACACAGAAGCTACAATTTTTTTCATGTGAGTGTTGTGTCTGTCTTTCTGCCCTCACATTCTTCATTGATCAATTTTGGAACTGGGCCATCTCCCCACCATCTATGTGCATTCTTTTATATGATATGAATATGGACATTGTTGTACATTACAGAGTAAACTCATTTTTTGTTTGTTTGTTTTTGTTTTGTTTTGTTTTTGTTATTTTCTTTTATATTAGATATTTTATTTGTTTACATTTCAAAAGTTATCCCTTTTCCAAGTTTCTGCTCTGAAAATCTCCTTTTTCTTCCCCCTTCACCTGCTCCCCAACCCAGCCACACCTGCTTCCTTGCCCTGGAATTCCCCTATACTGGGGCGTAGAACCGTCACTGGACCAAGGGCCTCTCCTCCCACTGATGACCAATAGGCCATCCTTTGCTACATATGCAGCTAGAGCCATGAGTCCCACCATGTGTTTTCTTTGATTGGTGGTTTAGTCCCAGGGAGCTCAGGGGATACAGGTTAGTTCATATTGTTGTTCCTCCTATGAGGCTGCAAACCCCTTCAGCTCCTTGGGTACTTTCTCTAGCTCCTTCGTTGAGGACCCTGTGCTCCATCCAATGAATGACTGTGAGCATCCACTTCTGTATTTGCCAGGCACTGGCAGAGCCTCTCAGGAGACAGCTATATCAGACTCCTATCAGAAAAATCTTGTTGGCATCTGCAATAGTTTCTGGGTTTGGTGGTTGTTTATGGGATGGATTCCCAGGTGGGGCAATTTCTGGATGGTCATTCCTTCAGTCTCTGATCTGAACTTAGTCTCTGTAACTCCTTCCATGGGCATTTTGTTCCCTATTCTAAGAAGGAATAAAGTATCCACACTGTTCTTCCTTCTTCTTGAGTTGTATGTGTTTTGCAAGTTGTATCTTGGGTATTCTGAACTTCTGGGCTAATATCCACTTATCAGTGTGTTCTTTTGTGATTGGGTTACTTCACTTAGGATGATATCCTCCAGATCCATCCATTTGTCCAAGTATTTCATAAATTCATTGTTTAATAGCTATGTAGTATTCCATTGTGTAAATGTACCACATTTTCTGTATCCATTCTTCCATTGAAGGGCATCTTGGTCCTTTCCAGCTTCTGTCTATTATAAATAATGCTGCTATGAACATAGCAGAGCATGTGTCCAACCAACAGATTGGGAAAAGATCTTTACCAATATATATAAAGAACTCAAGAAGTTGGACTACAGAAAACCAAATAACGCTATTTAAAAATGGGGTACCGTGCTAAACAAAGAATACTCAACTGAAAAAAAAAAATTCAACATTCTTAATCATCAGGGAAATGCAAATCAAAACAACCCTGAGATTCCACCTCACACCAGTCAGAATGGCTAAGATCAAAAACTAGGTGACAGCAGATGCTGGAGAGGATGTGGAGAAAGAGGAACACTCCTCCACTGCTGGGATTGCAAGCTGGTACAACCACTCTGGAAATCATTTTGGCAGTTCCTCGGAAAATTGGACATAGTTCTACCAGGAGATCCAGGAATACTACTCCTAGGCATATACCCAGAAGATGCTCCAACCTGTAATAAGCTCATTGGTAAATGTTACAAATCCTAAATTGTCTTATTCAGCAGGTAAATTAAACAACTTTTGAAATAATCTAAGACTGATACATTCAGTATTATTTTTGTCTTACTGGGGTTCATGACAAAGCTGTTTTTCCCAATGTAACCAATTAGCTGTTAGGGATTCCTAGAAGGTGGTTCTTATCTGCCAATATGAAACATTATTTACATCTCCTCAAAGTGACTGTAGAGACACATTGAAGAATTGGCCTCCACTGACCTCTTTCTATAACAATTCAAGTGGGCAGTGACCTCAGCTCATGGTGGATATGTGTGTAGTTCAAATATGAAATGACTTGGACTAAAATGCTGATGTTTCATATTTTCGCTCTGTCACAGTGCAGTTTGACCTGACGGATGTCTCCTGAAAGCCCAAGTATGAATTTTTTATCCAAATACTTATGATTTTCAATGCAGAAAGTAGAAAAAAATCCAACAACATTTCATTCATCTTTCAAAATTATTTAATCTACAATTGCTTTCTCAAAGCTATCAGGGGACGTAGTTGTATGAAATTTTTTATTTCTTCCACATTCAATGTTAATTTTATTTTCTCATTTATCTATTCAATGAATATTAATATTACTCATGATTTTATTGAAATTTTGACTATAATTATGGAAAAGTACTAACTTTGGCAATATACAATTATAAAATATTACATATAAAACTATTGTATTGAATACATACCATGGCAAATTTATTCTCACAGATGAGACATGGTTGTCTAGCACATTCAGCTCTAGCACTTTATCGTTCATTACCTGAAACACATGTAACTCTCTACTGGCCCATTTGATGTCTGCAATAAATTTACTTCTCATATACATTAACATAGCAGTGACTCCTTCTTTCCTGCCTGCACATGCAGTTTCAGACTTTTCTTCTCTTTATGGGGAAGTGTTCTACTGTTTCATTTATTCTTCTGAACTTGTTGAACACTAAAAATCATTTTTGTTGACTCTTCTCTGTTCTAAGCATTTCTGATCTTAGCGGGTAAGAACCCCCTTTATTCCTTGATATCCAGGCTACTCCATTTTATATTATTCCTTATTATCATTTAAGTAATTATATAACTTATATGGTATGTGTTTGTGCATGGACATACTTATATGTGCAGATGTCTGTAGAAATGTGCAGAAGGTGTTGGATCTCCTGCAGCTGGAGTTAGAGGAGGATGTGAGGTATTTTGTGGGGGTGATAGAAATTGAACTGGAGTCCTTGGGAAGAGCAACAAGCATTCTTAACTACTGAGTCTTCTCTCAAACATCGTTTATTATTCCTTGATAAATACATATGTCTTAGTTATTTTCAGAATTTATATCTGATACCTTTCTTCCCAACAAGATCATGTAGTATATCATGTAATATGTGTGAAAATTTCTATGAATATGTTTGGATAATTATTTATTAGAGCTTAGATGATTAATCAATTTGCTACACTGCTAATCCCTTACCAACAACCATAAACACCTCTCATGGACAATTCTGGCCTCATGAATCATTTCCACATTGATGATAAAACACCAACTGCTCTAGTCCTGTTCAGTGCTTTCATGAGTATAATGGCTGTGTCACATCAAGAAGACAACTTTTTGAGTCATGGATTTCATTCTTCTTCCACTTCTGTGATATTCGCTGAGTCTTGGTGGGTTGTAGTGATGTTTCTTGTACTGAGAAAGTGTGGAGTGCTGAGAGCAGAACTGACCTATGGACATAGACAGTATTCAGAAGGCAGTTATGTTATGCCATTCATGACTGACTTATTTTACATACTTTCCATGCTCAGTCCATCAGTCAACTGTGTTCACTCTATCTTTGAAGTTCATAGAAGATCCAGTCATTTTCACATCATTTACTCTGCTGTATGATGAGCAAAACTGTAATATCTGTTGTTAACAGTTTGACTGCAGCTTTCTATCATCCCTCAGTCTATTGTTCTTCCTTCAAGGTGACTTCAATCATATACAGTTAGCTTGGTTATAAATAAGGCAGTACAGCCAGGCTTAGTGGCTCTCGCCTTTAATCCTAGTACTTGGGAAGTAGAGGCAGGCAAATTTCTGAGTTCCAGGCCAGCCTGGTCTACAGAGTAAGTTCCAGGACAGCCAAGACTACACAGAGAAACCCTGTCTCAAAAAAAAAAAAAAAAAAAGAGGCAGTACATGCTGAAATCCACGTCTGCCCCCCATGTGATTCACAATGAAGGTATAAGTGTTTACTGACATGTAAGACTCTAGTAGATATCTTTCTTTTTACCATAGTATGCCTTTGACTGCTGGTTCTACATTTTATTTGGCTTTAATCTCAGTGGCCTTATTTCTGCTCCAAAAAAACATATCAGGTAAACTATTACTTTAGAGTTCTAGTATTATTTCTTTATTCTTCCTGGAGTTTTCTTCCCTTATACCTATATTTCAGGTACATATCTAATTTTATGTCTATATTTATACATATATTCATCGTTTAGTAGACCATCTTATGTAATATATAACTTTCATAACTACATGAAGAATTTATTTTTTCTTCCTAACTTAATTTTTCCTTAGCATTTATCATCATCAAATGTTTTGTGTTTTATTATTTACTTTTCCCAATATATATCCTAAAAATCAAATATAAGACCCATGAAGACAGATACTACATTTTTTTGGTTTTGTTTTTTTTGCTAAATTTCCTTTGTCTAGAAAAGAATAATCCTGAATAGTTTAATTAAGGACTTAAAACCAACTTTCAAATATGTATGTCCTAGTCCGGAAACTGTTTTCCTTGTATTTGTTCTATCATCTTAGGTAAGTGTTAAATCACTCACATCTTCCAAAGCATCTGTTTACAAACATAAGTAATGCAGTTAGCAGTTAACATATACTGCCCAATAAAAGGGCAATGTTATTTTCCATCTGTATAAGTAATTGCTTGCAATATAAAGGCTTGTGTTGAGCTGGGTGTGGTGGCACATGCCTTTAATCTGAGCACTCAGGAGACAGGGGCAAGCGAATTTCTGAGTTCGAGGCCAACCTGGTCTACAAAGTGAGTTCCAGGATAGCCAGGACTATACAGAGAAACCCTGTCTCGAAAACAAAACAAAACAAAACAAAACAAAACAAAACAAAACAAAACAAAACAAAAACAAAACAAAAACAAAAGCAAAAAAAGGCGTGTGTTAAATCAAGAATAATATCTATCCTTTTTACTAAGTATGATTCATATTTCCATAGAACAATAGGTGACCAAGACAGCCATTTCTTCACTGCATTTTTTTAAAATTTTATTTACTGTCACTGGTAGGACATATCAATGGTTAAAAATATAAATGTTAGTAATGTATTGAGAATATGTTGATAGTTTAGATGTTATCTTCTCTTTGTCTATGTATACCTACATATATACCACTTATATTTCCTTTCCTTTCTTTTTTTATTCCCTACAGGGTGTTTTGTTTTGTGTGGCTGCAGAATGTGAGGTGATAGTCTAGGTTCTACGATAATGGGATCTGCGAAGATGATCAATCATGGCAAGGAAATGTATATGATAATCCTTTTGCTAAAGTGGTAAAAGTCTTTCGGTCATTGGGCCACATAATGCATGAAGAATGGGTGAGTAATGTACAGATATTTGAGGATAGAATCATACCCTAAGGAAATTGAACCATATGCAAAGTTCTCATTAATGGAATTATTGTTCAGACTTACTTATCTACTATAGGCTTATATTTTTAAAATCTTCTTAAGTAAGTAATTTAAAGGTTTAACCTCCTTTTTAGCCCAGGATCTACCAGAGATAGTGGAAAGGAATGGTTAATAGGGGAAAGGAAGATGTTGACCTGTTTAGAAATAGTCCTTTGAAGTGAATCCAATCTGCACTGTCAGGATATCTGCAGTTCAGTTTGCATGAATCAGCAGCGGCAGCTCAATCCACTTGCAAACACCATTCACTGATCAGCAACTGTAGTTTGATCCAGAAGAAATTGCAAGGCTCTGCTAATAAGCCTGAGCCTTCAGAAGCAAAAAGAAGCTGCCAGAACACCCTTAGAATTTCTTTGGTGTGAAACTTTTTATCAAGTCCTGACAAAGGATGACCAGCAAAGAGAAGCAGGACAAAACAATATCACACAGTGTCATTAGAAATGAGCTTCAGCAGTGATCACCAGTAAAGCATGACAAAGTGAATCAATACCACAGAGCATTGTTCACTGTCTGTTTGGTTATAGTTTTACTCTTTCCAAGCATCTCCATGTTCTCTTAAGCATCTGCTAGAGCAAAACCTCACATGCTCTTTTCCCAGGCTTCTTCCAGAAAAACACCACATGTCTGTACTTAACAAAACATCCTCCCACATGTGTGCTTCAGCAAAAACATCCTCTTATAAGCTGGTATCCAGAAAAAACATCACATGACACATCTGAGACTCCAAAATAACCAGAAATTTCCACTTTAGCTTTCACAGGAACTTATACACATTTAATTTTATGTTACATTAGTGATAGGCTCCTTCTTTGGTTAGTTTAGTTTTTGTTTTTTTTTTTTTTTGGTTCTGGGTATTGAATTCACCATCCCATGTGTGCTAGGCAAGAACTTTGCACTATATATTTTGCTCTTACCAATGTTATTTTTATGCCATATTTATTGTGAAATATTTTATTCTATGTTTCTCCAGGTCCCAAATATATCCCTGTTAAAAACTTTCCTTTAAGCTTACATGTCACTGATGATGTGAGAACATGGATGGAAATCTGTTCGTATGAAAAGATAAAGCCATGAATCTGTTCGTCTCACCCATCACTGAGAAATATGAGCAGTACACAAATATATTTTAAAAAGTACTTTTTAGGTTCCTTGGAGGGTAATGCCTTAAAATTTGTGATTTAAAATTATTGTTTAAGTAATAATGCCTAGTGACAACTGTTTCTGTGGAAATATTAGAACAAATTGCTGTATTTATGGTGTTAATCTAATGGTGTATATGACACATTTAGATGTTCAGAGGGCAGAACCTCAAAAGTTTTTCATGCTTAACAGAAAAAGTGTCAAGGGGAGTCAGAGCTAACTACTCAGAAAAGTATTCAGAAGTAAGATTTGTTCATTTAAACCCATTTACAAGGCTGGATAAATGAAGAAATATGGTAATTACTGAACTGCTTTTTTTAAGAAATTGACAAATCAAGATACAGGCTGGCACAGGCTGTTATGTGAGTTCAGATAATTAGCAGTAACATTGTTTTGACTTCTAATCTTAATAATCATTATTGAAATATTCAATAGAGAAATCAAGGCCAGTGATCAATCTGTTTTTGTTTTGATTTACTATTCAAGAGACTGATATGAGTGTCAGTTATGCCCAGTTAAATCTCTGGCATGAATGTCAATACTAAGGCATAAATGAAAATGCATTTATAACAGACAGGAATACCAAGCCATTGACCCTTGATCTATTTTTATTAATTTCAACCACATGGTTTTTCTTCTCTTTTGTCTCTGATATAACTTCTAGCACAAATATCTCAAAATGCAATTCAAATGATTATTATCACTCAAAGATTTTGAAGCCAATGAAAGCAATCCAATTATTGTCATCAGTCTTCTGACTTCTTGGGCTGCATCTCATCACCTTTGCCCTTAAAAGCCAGTGTTTTCTGCCCATTCTAAAGGAGACGTTTTCAAAGCAACAGTAACCTTGCTATTATGAATTATCTTAGGTTGGATCTCCTAAAGGCAGAAGAAAGAGCCATCCTGTTATACTCATTTACTTCCCTTCCCAAATGCCATCCTAAGAAAGCCCATGAAGAACTGTTCTCCACTGATCCCGAAGCTTTCCCTTTACTCCTCATAATGCTTATTGACTAGCATATGCTCTCAATCTCTATGAGTCTGCAGGACAGTAAATTTGAGTTATCAGTAAACTAAACCAGACATTAATGGTAAAAACTATTTTGACTTAGATTATAATAATTCTCACATACCTCTGATCTGCTATCGTCATAAAACTCATTTATGAGGATTATAAAAGTGACTCTCTTGATGAATTATGCAGTGCTAAACTTATCAGTCACAGGGAAAAAAAAGCCATTACCATGCATTTTATTCAGTCTTCTCAATGGAAAGTATTTTACCGAATCACATAGGCCTTGAGTTGAGTCACATCCAGTTGAGACACAAAACATGCACATTTGTCCAACTTTTCCTCCAGCTCCATAAGACCTGATCTATTTTTGACACTTGCTAAGTGTTTCTTTTAACTTTCTTTCCAAAAAGATACATGTCTGAAGACTTGCCTGTGGTTTTCCACAGCCTGTCATCACTTCTTTTAGGAAGAGTGGCTCAGTGACATAGGCATTATTGGATTGCAGCATTAACTCAAGAAAAGTCCCCCAAAGCACACTCTCTTGTGCTCTGTACAGTTGTTTTATTGAATAATTTCTATCATAGACATGCTAAGGTACTCACAAATCATTCAATATGAATTTTCTACTTTCCTGGTCAGAACTGAAGATTGGTCTAACAGGAGTCCACGTTTAATGAGACTGAAACCAATTTTTCATCCTCCTAGGTAGAGCGAGACTCAATGTTAGATTCTAATATAAGGCTCAATGCACAGAGTCATTTCTGTCATCTCACAGAAATTACAGCCAATGCTGTGTTTCTATAGAAACCTTTGGGAAAGTATTTTGGCACTTAGTGTGGACCTCACATATGTTGCAAGGTCAAAGAAAATGAATGCTTTTCTTTTATGTATCAAGGAGGTTCTCTTGAAAACCATGAGAAAAAAAGAAGTTTTTCTTAAGTAAAAACTAAGCTAAAATTGGTTAGGCATTTAAATATATGATCAGTTAAATAATGATTGATGCTAATAGTCACAATGCAGTTATACTAAAGGAGACTGAACAAATCTAATCTGTCTGCTGTAATTAGGTAATTTAATTTACATTGCTTTATCTATGCTATATTAAGTTATGGGATAAAGGTTAAATGAACAAAAGAAATATGCAACACAAACTTTCTCAAAGTTTAAATATGTTGCCAAAAGAATACTAATACTTAGCAAGTACAAGGCCAACATAGGTAACATGAAACCCTGTCTAAAAAATGAAAATAAGCTGATATTTTCTGGAAAAACCATAAGACATTCAGCATCACATGCCATACATTCTAATAAAAACTTTATTCTTTCAGCTTAGATTGACATCAATGGACCCTACAATGCTGGGAATTTACAGAGGATTTTCTTTATATATTCAATTGCATTATATTAGCTGACTATATGTGAAGTAAGTACTCAAGACCAGAGAAAGAAGCAATTGAAAAATGAGACTGGAATGCTGGTTTACTTTGCCAAGAAAAGCTCCTTTTTCAACCTGTCACACTAAAGAAAACAAACAAACAAGCAAACAAACAACAAATGAAATCTTCATATCTTCTTACCCTTTACACTGGGGTGTCTTGTCTCCATACTGGTTGAAAATCACTCCCAAGTGTATACTTCTTCTAAGTTGCCAAATTAAAACATAAGTAAGATGCAGAACATGGTATCCAATTACTGTAACCGCATGCCCCTTGTCAACATTAACAGGCAGATAAAGACTCGTTAAAGCAGGTAACCCACAGGCTACCCTAGCCTGGGAAGCAAGTAAGCTAGCTGCAGACCTTTGCTTCTCCATCCCTTCCTCCAAAACCAAATCCTGGTTTTGTTTGTTGTTATATTGTTTTTCAATTTTACTTAATATATTTTTATTAATTAATTAATTTGCATCTTGAATGCTGCTGCCTTCCCATCCCACCCTCACCCCCACCCCCCAAAGAGTCCCTTCTGCCATGCCCCCTCTCCTCCTCCTCTGAGAGGCTGGGTCTCCCACTGGGTATACCCCCAACTCTTGAACATCAAGTCTCTGCAGAATTAGGTGCATACTCTCCCACTAAGGCTAGACAATGGCGACTGAACTGGATGTCTACTTCATATATGCCTTGGGCCTGTGTAGAGCCTCTCATAGGACATTTATGTTAGGCTCCTGCCTGCAAGCATAACTGAGTATCATTAATAGTGACAGAAATTGGTGCTTGTGCATGGGATTGGTCTCAAGTTGGGCCACTTATTGGCTACCCATCCCTTTAGTCTCTGCTCTATCTTTGTCCTTGCATTTCTTTTAGACAGGACAAATTCTGGGTCAAAAGTTTTGCAGATGGGTTGGTATCCTTATCACTCCATTGGTTTCTGCCTGGCTATAAGAGGGGGCCTCTTCAGTTTCCATGTCCACACTCTTAGGCATCTCTGCTAAGATCACCTGCCTTGACTACTAGGAGCCTCCTCATCCACGATCTCTGGGATTTCCTAAAACTTTCCCCCATTCATCCATTTCTGGCAGCTACAGATTTCCATTCATTCTAACAGAAAGAAGTGGAGGAAAAGGGTGATCCTGTTGAAGGACCAGCAGTCTCAAATAATCTGGACCCCCGAGATCTTTCAAACACAGGATACCAAACAAGCAGCATACACCAGCTGATATACGGCCCTCAAAACACCTACAACAGAGGACTGCTGGGTCTATGTTCATTCAGAGATGATGCAACTAACCCTCAAGAGACTGTGTGTGAGGTTTGGGGTAGGGATGTGGTGTCATCCACGTGGAGACAGGGGCTTGAGGAGGTGGTATGGGATGTGGAACAGTCAGAGGGTGGACAGTGGTGGTGGGGAATAAAATATGGAGTTTAAATAAATAAATAAATTAATTAATTAAAAATCTGTAAAAACAAACACAAACAGGAAATGAATAGAACTGTCCAAGCCCTGAAAGTAAAAATAGAAGTAGTAAAACATAAACTGAGAGAAATATGGAAATGAAAACATAAAAAATTTGAACAGGAATCTCAGAGGCAAACCTTACCAATAGAATACAAGAGATAGAAGAGAGAATTTCAGGTAGTCAAGACATGATAGAAGAAATGCATACCTTGATTAAAATACTTTAAATCTAAAAATTTCCTGCCTCAAATTATCCAAGAAATCTGGGACACAATAAAAAGAACAATCTGAAAAATAATAGGATTAGAGGGAGAAGAAGAAAGCCACATCAAAGACACAGAAAATATTCTCAACAAAATTATAGAAGAAAAATTTCCTAAGCTAATAAAGTATGTCTATCAAGGTACAAGAAGCACACAGAACACCAAATAGAGTGGACTGGAAAAGAAAGTCTTTTCTGTACATCATAATTAAAACACTGACTGTCCAAAAGAGAAAGAGTATTAAAAGCTTAAAGGGAAAAGACAAAGTGACATATAAAAGGCAGGCACATTAAAGTAACACCCCATTTCTTAGTGGAGACTCTAAAAACCAAAATGGCAAAAAGTGTGTTCAACCTCTAAGAGACCATAGATGCCAGTTCAGATTATTGTATACAGCAAAAATCAATCTCAATAGTTGGAGAAAATGAGGCATTCCATAGTAAAACCACATTTTAGCAACATCTGTCTATAAATCCAGCCTGACATTGGGTTCTACTAGGAAAACGCCAAACTAAAGGTGTTAGCGGCCCATAAGAAAACACAAGGAATCAATAATCCAATTGCCAGACAAAGTAGTCAGAACACACACACATATATGCCCCAGCATGTATATCCACACCAAGACAACAAAATAGCAGTCAGCAAACAATTCTCTTTAATATTTCTCAATATCAGTAGTATCAATACAAATATACAGATGAACAGTGGATACAAAATGAGATCCATCCTTCTACCATACTCAGGAAACCTATCTTAACATCAAGGCTCTCAAACCCCTTAGGGTAAAAGGATGAAAATACATATTCAAGCTAATGGACTGAGAAAACAATGTGATGTAGCTATTTTAACATGACAAAATTCTATTCAAATAAAAATTAATGAGAAGAAATAGGGAAGGACACTATATACCCATCAAAGGAAAATCTACTAAGATATTGGGATGAAAAAAATAGATAAATAATGGGGGAAAGCACAGCCAAACTTGAGATTTCCTGTCCCCAAAATGAAGCCTCCAGTACCAGAATTGGGTTATACTTAATTGAGTGTTCAGAGAAAGAGGTCCCATGAGAAGTCCTCCCCGCCCCTCCCAACACCCACATGAAATGACTCAGGAAGTTTGCTGGACTATGGATTGTTCTACATAAATGGACAGTTTATTTAGTTTATGAAGACAGTTATGTGCTGAAAATCACGCTTATACAACTAACTTGCTGTGGAGAATTTGAGATGGTACCTTCATTGAGCCTTCACTCCTATGTTCTAGAGTATTTTTTACTTGAAGATACTCTTTATGGAAGAATCATAAACACGAACCTTTTTATCCATAATGTCATCCTTCATGTAAAATATGCTAGGCCAATGGTGGAACACAGCTTTTAGGAGTAACCAATAAATATCTGATGTGATTTAAGGCCCACTCCATGATGTTCAACACATTTGTACCACTTCTTGGGGAGCCAAGAAGATAAGAATAGATAGCCCAGGGGCCTATGTACAACTAAATAATAATGGCCTAAAATTAAATATAATAATATATTTACTCCTAATGATAATCTGCTAATAATAATCTGATCAGGGACTTATCTAGTCATCATCAGATAAGCTTCTTCCAGCAGCATATGAGAACAAATACAGAGGCCAACAGCCAGATATTACATATAGTCATACACACACACACACACAAACACACACACACACACACAGAGAGAGAGAGAGAGAGAGAGAGAGAGAGAGAGAGAGAGAGAGAAACAGAGAGAGAAACAGAGAGAGAGAGAGAGGTACACAAGCACATAAACAAAAATCAATCAGTCAAAAAGCAAAGCATTCTTCTCCAAAGTTAGTACTACTTGTAGCAAATATTGTGATGAGGTGACTTCCATACTTCACAGTAAAAATGGTGAGAAGTTAAAATTAAGTGACTATGTTGGGATATATTTTGGTAGCTTTTTAAATCTTAAAAATTAAAAAAAAAAATTGTTACTCTAGACTGAGTCAAAACACAGGTCTAAAACAAAAACCATTCAACCATGGTAGTTTTAACCTTGTACAAAATAGAAAACTTAAACTATAGCTATTATAAATTACTAATTAGAGAATATTTAAAATAGGTACAAACATATCAGTAGTTTTCCAAGAGATATAAAAAAGAGGTAGGTGTTCACCAGTGAGTTAAGGGTAGATATTTACCTCAATGAAAATATTTACTGTGTTGATGGTATTGATAAATTTCTAGGTATGTACACATTAATATCATAGCTCACATTTCATAAAATCCAGGTTAATGTCAGGTATATTTCAGTATAGCTATTAATCAGAGTTGCTAGCCTAATTCCTATTAAATCTTCTTAACATCAAAAAGACATCTCATGAAAACACCTTTGAAAGGTGCCAAAACACACAACAAACACAATGAATTCATTCTCTGGCACAGAGTTCCCATACTCTCAAATAACTTCAATTTCATAAATGTGATTTATATACAGAAGTGATTGTTTTTATTTATTTATTATTAGATATTTTCTTTATATACATTTCAAATGCTATCCTGAAAGTTCCCTATACCCTCCCTCCACACTTCTCCCCTACGCACCCACTCCTGCTTCTTAGCCGTGGTATTCCCCTGTACTGGGGCATATAAAGTTTGCAAGACCAAGGGGCTCTTTTCCCAGTGATGGCCGACTAGGCCATCTAACAGAAGTGATTTTTCACAAGAGAATTAGAACTATGATTATCTTGAGGTGTGCTCTGTAACTTTGTAAGCACATTTCGTGGCAAACAGAAGTGTCAGTTTATATTCTTAACTGTATTTTTTAAAACATTCTGTTTTTTTGCTTGTTTATTTTATATTCTGTCTATTGATACCAGTTCCTAGAGCAAGAAAATCTTCTCATTCAAGCTCTTGTGCCACACTAGCCTTCTTGGCAGTTTGATTTTCTCTGAGCACATCTGCAATAGAGCATGTCATCAGCTCCAGCTGAAGTACTATAGGGGCTAAGTGTCTCCAATTTTTCAGGAAGAAAAATAGAATTTAATATTTCACATATTTTGTTTTAATCTACTCAACAATAGATGAAGTGCTTTCCAGACAAAGAAAGCACTTGGTGGTGAATCAGGGCTTGGCAGAAAAAAATACATCTTCTTGCTACCAAAAATTATATTTCTTTCTCTGAGTGAAAATGTTTTAAGACATTATTTTTGGTATGTTATTGAATGAACTCTCTCAATGCCCTCATGACTGACATTGTCTGCTTTAAAAAACAGAGAAAACAAATTGATTTTTTTTTTCCAATACACTAACGGTGTTTTGCATGCATCTGGCTCTGAAACCTGAGATCAAATGTTATCTTTTAATAGATTGACTTTATCCCCAGTGATGGCCAACTAGGCCATTTTCTACTACATATGCAGCTAGAGACACGAACTCTGGGGGTACTGGTTAGTTCATATTGTTGTTTCACCTATAGGGTTGCAGACCCTTTCAGCTCCTTGGGTGCTTTCTCTAGCTTCTCCATTAGGGGCCCTGTGTTCCATCTTATAGAAGACTGAGAGAGGCCCTTTGGTATTGCAAACTTTGTATGCCCCAGTACAGGGGAATGCCAGGGCCAAGAAGCAGGAATGGGTGGGTAGGAGAGCAGGGCGGGGAGAGTGTATAGGGAACTTTTGGGATATCATTTGAAATGTGAAATGTATACAAAGAAAATATCTAATAAAAAATGTTCAAAAAATAAGTTGACTCTAGGATGACATATGTTGTCCTTTCATTAGGGTCAGCATGAAAACTGATATTGAAGGATATTTTATAATTCCCTCATCAAGTGAATCTCAGAAGAAATTCACCAGACATGGCAGTAAATTGGTTTCTCGAAAAATGTTTCTATGTGCTCTGTTTTATCAGCATTCACAATGATGTTACTGTTTGCATGGGTAATTTAGTTTTTTAGTCTGGTTTTCCCTGCATAGGAGGGAAATGCAAAGAGCCAGACTTGAGAAAGAAGTCCCACTCTGCACTGCATTCTGTGTCTCCTATTGATTATGTGTAGTTTTTCTGCTGAATATTAGTTACTCGTCTGTGACACAAAAGCATTGATATTGATTATTTCAACTGTATTACAGAATGAGCCTGGCCTGCTGACACAGAGACTCAAAAGAATAGTCACTAAAGTAAGCAAAAAATTCTCTTCCATGGAAATTGTTCAGAATTGAGAAATGCAGGGGAGAGAGGGTAATCTTCACTATTTGTAATACTCAGGGTTTGTCTATTTCTAGAAAAAGAGATATAATCATTGTTCCTAGGAAATAAAAGATGAAAAAAATAATAGAGCTGTAAAAGCTCCATCCTCCCAGAAGAACATTGGCCATCTTCATAACACCAGTTGGGTCTACATCTAATCAATCACCACAGCTGGGCCTTACAGACCATGGCCTTCTGTACTAGAAGAAAGGAATTTGAAGGTCACTGGATTCTCACCTGTGTATTCAGCCTCTCCTTTCTGCTAAGTGTTTGGAGTTCTGCCATAATTGCTCATAGCCTAAAAATCCCATGGAGGCACAAGAGTATATAGGCCTTGAAAGACTAGAGGAAGGAGTTTATGGGGAGCCACCATCCTCAATGCAGGGTAAAGACCATCCTATGTGGTTGCTTTTGAGTCACCCACATTCCAGTCACTAACCAACTCACCTATTCTCTGTAAGTCTGTTAAACTTATTAAAATATTACCCTATATAACAGGCTAAACTATTATATGATGTAGACTTTGGTTTATCATTTGTCCTAGAAGCAATAAAGATGGTTGTAGTTTCTATATTGAAATTAAAATAAATTCCATCCTTCATTTGATTTTATATTCTAAAACATATTTCAAGTGAATCTGTGGAAGAAAGTCTGTTTCATATTTAATAAAGCCCCAATACATATATATATAATGTCAAAAAGTTCTAGTCTAAGACAGAATGTTATATTATAACAATTAGCCTAAAAATGAAGACAATTGCTTGAAATTCTTGTTTACCTTCCTGCTAGCTTTGCAGTTTTAGAGCACATACAATTTTTGTTACAAAAGTAAAGTTACTTTTGTAAAGTCATACATTGTTACAATAAATATGCTTATCTTGTTTAAATTGACCTTAAAGGATGTCTTGATTATGGAAAAATATAAAATTACAAATAAAATTGAAATTTCTTTTGTATTTTTTTCTACCCAGAAGAAAACTACTACAGTACATGTACCTTTGTAACCCATACTATTGAATAACATTTTATGTTATGTTCTATACACATAACTACATACATACATATATACTACATATGTAGATTAATATAAACATAATTTTATACAAATATATATATATGTATGTATATATATATATATATATATACATTTGCAACTACTTCTGTACGTGAAATGGATGATGTATCTTTTTATTTCTCCTAGTGTTTCATGCAAATCTAATTCACTGAATTATTCAATTTATTTAATAATCATTTTATGTTTTTTTCTTGTTTCTCTAAAAATTTTCCCTTTTTACTGTTTTTCAGGTTTGTTGTGATCTAAATTTATCATCTTTTAAAATATTATAAGCAAATTTTATCAGTTTTCATTGTAAGTATTCTTATAATAATTGGCACATAAAATTTTATCTTTTATGAACATTGATGAAATTTTTATTTTTTCTATAAATTTTATTGTTATTTCAGCATCGAGAGGCTGAGGGAACAGGATTGCAA
This sequence comes from Mus caroli, assembly GCF_978045245.1. NCBI lineage: Eukaryota > Metazoa > Chordata > Mammalia > Rodentia > Muridae > Mus > Mus caroli. The sequence continues at coordinate 138,571,873 of NW_028227258.1, read as the reverse complement.
TTCCACTACAGTTTGGGATTATCCAGGTTCTGTATTAAAAAACGAGGGGGTGGAAGAATAGAAGGAAGAGGAGGAGAGGAAGAAGCTGGATTGGAGAAGTGTTTTGCTATTCCACTGTTGCCAATGTTTATTCTTTTTAAAGTTTGAAAGGTACTTTTAGTCGATGAGATCTGTAGTCCATCTGGAATTTATTATGTTTTGTTTGAGGTGTGAAAAAGTAGTCCAACTGTATTTTTTACATATGGAGTGCCAATTCCTCTAACTCTGGTTATCACTGACTACATCAAGATTTTCAATTTCATCATCATTTGTGCGATCTTTATAGCCTGTTTAACTCTTTTGTTGTCTTCGCAGCAAACAAGAGTTTAATGAATACTCACAGGGTGGAGTTTCAGGCCATGTTTACCTACTTGTTATTTTGTTGTAGTAATTTCTTTGTTTATCTATGTCCTTCGATCATACTATATGTTATCTTTTTCTATGCGGTAATCAGTGTGAATAATCCATATTGTTTGTGCAGGGGTCACTGGGGTTTCCCTTGATCAATAACTTAAAAGGGAGTATTCTGTACTTATCATGGTGTTGAGGATGGTTATGAAATAGCAGTTCTTCATATTGTTTCTTCAAACACAGTTAGTGTTATTTATCCCTCACCTTCTCCTTCCTCTGCCTCTGTTTCATTCTGCAGAAGGCAACCTATACCTGATTCTGGAAACCCAAGGATACTGAAGTCATGACACCTACTATTATTTTACTCAGAAGACACTAGGAGACTGCTTTCCACGTTCTTTGACTAATACACTTGTGCAACTCTTACATCTCATCAGAGAAACTTCATTGCAGAACAGAATAACTAATACAGATGCAATTGGTCAAGTTGCAGAGAATAAGTGCTTGGAAAACACTCAGCCTTAAATGAGTCATTTATATTATATACACTATCCTAGCTAATGGCTCAAGGAACATTGCAGAAGAGGTACTAGAAAGATTATTAGAGCCAAAGGTTGATGGATAGTGATGATAAATAATACTTTTACGCCTGACAGGACCATTGTACTTATGAACTCATAGCAGCTATCACTTCCGTAAGAACTGCAAAATATCAAACCAGACAAAATATCAGAATGGAAAAACAAGAGATCATAGTCTTCCATTTCTAGTTGAGAAAATATTGGAAATCAATGGCTGCTGGGTGAAGGAGAGTCATTTTTCTTCATTGATGTTGTCCAAGCCCTGGGGAATGGCATTCAGCTCTCATGCACATACAGTGATGCAACGTGCATTCATTTGATTGTGAAAAAAAAACTGGAAGAAAGGAAGTTGGGAAGGATTTTTACTAGCAATTCTCAGAGGATGTTGGGTGGAGGCATAAAGGATTGACATATCTAAATACATTTTATTCTTACATAAATATTTCTCTAAGTCATTTTTAACATTTCCATTAACACTGAAGCACTTCTGCACCTTGGCTCTGTAAGCCAGTTTGTGGGTCTCAATAAATTTAGTTTTTAAAAAGTGCAAAGTTACCTATCACTGACTTACATTTATATATTTAAATAACTACATAGTAACTGCTTATCATACAACACTGTATATTTTGTTCAAATTAAGAATTTTAACTAGGCATTTTTTTTTAAATTTTATTGTACTGATTTTTGTTTGTTTCTTTGTTTTGTTTTGTTTTTTGAGACAGGGTTTCTCTGTATAGCCCTGGCTGTCCTGGAACTCACTTTGTAGACCAGGCTTGCCTCGAACTCAGAAATCCGCCTGCCTCTGCCTCTTGAGTGCTGGGATTAAAGGCGTGCGCCACCATGCCAGGCTAACTAGGCATTTCTGATGCTGGCTTTCAGTCAGGAAAGCACGAGGAATAGTAAGGATGGAGAAGAGCCCCATGTGGAATTTGTATGGAACTCTCAGTAGACAAAGAACACAGAATTACTGAAAAAGGAATGGGGCCTGCAATAGCCCTCAAGCTGCAGGCAGCCTGGAGCTGCCACTGCAGCTCTCCCTGTCAGTAAGAGACAGTAGGTTTTGCAGGCTGCAAGGCAATGCAGTTGGCACTGAGGACAGCAAGGAGTGCAGCAGCCTAGAGATGTCTTGGATTCTGCCTCCAGATGTCCTGCCTAGCCACAAAACCACCCTGTCTCTGGGCAACACCATGATACCCAAGATGAATCTAAGCAATGGACCAGGATTTATGATGTGTCATAAACCAGAAGCCTTGAAACGGACCAGTGACTCCTTGCAATGAGTTTTTGCTGTTTTGGGGGAAAATATACTGTGTTGTGCACTGCAGTTTGCAATGCCACTTCAATAAACAAATATGTGGTGGAGAGGTGGGAATAGTGGTGGAATGAGATACAAGTGATGAGCAGCAGGGAAAGGTGGGACTAGAGACAGGATGGAGATGAAAGGTGTGGGAGAACCCTGAGGTTGGATGCAGGGGATTGGATGGAAGGGCATGTTATTCTGAGTAGAGCCAGTAGAGTGCAGTAGCCTAGAGCTTGTAAAGGCTCTGTCTCCTAACATGCTGACCAGTTGGACAATGGCAGCCCTGGCTCTGAGAAAGGACAAAATGTACTAGATTGAGAATGGTTTATTTTCTGGATTTGGACTCTTTGAAAGAGTTTCATGGTTCATGATTTCCCTGGAGGCCATATTGGTATCCATGGTCAATGCTTGGGATGTCCTGGTGTCCCCAGATTTTCCCAATGCCATGTTGATGCCCAAGGTCCATGTGCTGCCTCTGGAGGCCAGGTGGATGTTTGTGGTCTATGAGACCACTGGAAGCCATGTTGATGTGCATGGTCTGTGTTGTGTTGCCACAGCAAGCCATATTAACATCTGTAGACTATGTTACCAGTGGAGGCCATGTTGATGTTTTTGGACTGTGCTATTGCGTGAGATCATGTTGGCATTCATGCTCCTACTGTGGCTGGTGACTATGTTGATATCTATGGCCTAGGTTATCACCAAAGGCCATGTGGATATCCATGGTCTTTGCTGACACATAAGCCATTTGATGTGTATGGCCCAGGTTCTCACTGGAGACCATGATTGTGTGTGTGGACCCTGCTGTGGCCAAAGAACATGTTGATGTCCATGGTCTGTACTGCACCAAAGACCATACAGATTCCATGGTCCTTGATAATGCTGGAGGCCATGTTGATCTCCTTGGTCTTTCCCATTGCAAGAAACCACATGGAAGGCCATAATCCATAGTGTCACTAAACATAAAGGGCAAGGACACTTCTTTTTCAGTGCTATATATGACTACAAACTCACAGTTGAGAATGAGAGATGAAAATCTTTTGTTTCAACCTTCCCCCAACCACCACCCCAAAAGAAATATTCTAAATAGGAAGCCATTGAAGAGAACTACTAAAAATTGTGATAGGAAAACTGAAGTGCAGCCCTTGACTGTTGATGGATTCTGGCATCCATGGGAGTGAGGAGCATTCACTCTTCTTTAAGGGGATGGTCATTAGGTGTTTGACAATGTTTCAGATGTTCCAGTCTGTGTACAGGCAACACAAAGTGGACTTAGTGTATATTTTCTTCTTCTCTCTTAGCGAGTATGTCACAAGGGTGGAGGTTTGACCTGGTAGAATTGGGAAGTGAGTGTAATTGGGATATGTTATGTGAAATTCCCAAATAATCAACAAAAATTATTTTAAAAAATCTACTAGCATAATAATTATATATATTTATGAGGTAAAATGATTTTTTATATGTGGATACTTTGTGATTATTCCATGCTAATTAGCACATTCATTACCTCACATAGATTTGTGTGTGTGTATGTGTGTGTGTGTGTGTGTGTGTGTGTGTGTGTGTGTGTGTGTGGTGTAAACACTCAAAACCTATCTTAAATGTACACTGCATACCCAAAGTAAGTAAATAGAACTAAATATTTTTTCTTGGAAAATAGAGAGAAATTAAAAGAGGAAGTACTTGTTCTGTCTCATTCAAGGAAAAGTACATTCCAATTTTGTGGCAACACATGGCAGCTGTGCCATTGTGTCCATAATGGCAGAGTTGTGTGGTAGAGTGTCCTCACATCCCATAGAGCAGGAAGTAGAGTTTGAACCAGGACCAGAAGTAGATATCACTTTCAAGGCACATCTCAATGACCCACTTCTTCCAGCAATAAAATTCTACAACCTCCCAAAACCACACCATCTTTTGAGGACAAGTAGTCCTGCTCACTTCACATTCAAACTATAGCAATGGGCATATGGAACAGGGCCCAGAAAATCTTTTCTCTCTCTAGCTATGTGAAGGACTCAGTAGAGTTTCCCAAAGAGCAAATAAATAACCACCATAATTTCAGACTTCCTAGTTTCCAAAAACACAATCAATTAGACTATTGTATGAGTCACGCAGTATTTGGCATTTCAGGAGGGTACCCCAAATGGACTTGAACAGCCTAATTTTGAAGTACAATTTTTTTCTCTTTTGGAGGTAAATTTGTGACATAGTATAAATGAGATTAAGCAGGCATTCATACAAAGTATAATCATTGTGATTAAAGGAGAGGATATGTTGATCAGCCTGAACTACATCAAGAATAACAAGTGTATTACTCTTGCTACTTTATATATATATAAAATAAGGCTACCAGAGGAACCCTGAAAAACTTACTAAAAGATAAAACTGGTAGTGTTTATAAGATATCTGATCACTGAGAACCTTGGGGGCATGCATTGAAAATAATTTTATGTTTGAAACCAGAAATATTGAAACAAAATAACATGATTAAATACTTTAAAAGGAAAATATAATATCCTTCCAGCTATCCTATAATGATTGCCCTGATCTAAACATATTAATGAAAATTTAAGAAATAATTTTGAATTATTTACCCCTTTGAATACTGATGAAACTTGGGGCTAACCTACTCTGTACAAGTCTGAATCAACCATTCTTTCAGCATATTCTCCTAGATGCACTAGCCACTCATCTCTTAGCTGTCCTTTTCTTATCAGATCAGCCATGTACTCCTCATAGCAAATGCATGTGTCCAAGTTACTCATTATTTTATAAAAAAGCTGTCCTCACATGCAAGAATCATGATACCTACAATCCAGATACACCATCAGACGCTGTCAGATGTTAGCTATATGAAAAGGTTAAAACTTAGGATACCCAAGATATAAGATACAATTTGATAAACGCATGAAACTCAAGAAGAATGAAGACCAAAGTGTGGACACTGTGCCCCTTCTTAGAATTGGGAACAAAACACCCAGGGAAGGAGTTACAGAGACAAAGTTCGTAGCTGTGATGAAAGGATGGACCATTTAGAGACTGCCGTATCCAGGGATCCATCCCATAATCAGCTTCTAAACGCTGACACCATTGCATACACTAGCAAGATTTTGCTGAAAGGACCCAAATATAGCTGTCTCTTGTGAGACGATGCCGGGGCCTAGCAAACACAGGAGTGGATGTTCACAGTCAGCTATTGGATGGATCACAGGGCTCCCAATGGAGAAGCTAGAGAAAGTACCCAAGGAGCTAAAGGGATCTGCAACCCTATTGTTGGAACAACATGATGTACTAACCAGAACCCCGGAGCTCTTGTCTCTAGCTGCATATGTATCGAAAGATGGTCTAGTCGGCCATCAATGGAAAGAGAGGCCCATTGGACTTGCAAACTTTATATGCCCCAATATAGGGGAATGCCAGGGCCAAAAGAATGGGAATGGGTGGGTAGGGAAGTGGGGGGCGCTATGGGGGACTTTTGGGATAGCATTGGAAATGTAATTGAGGAAAATATGTAATAAAAATATTAAAAATAAAAAAAAAAAAAGAAAAGGTTAAAATACTTGATTAGAAAAGTAAAAATAATCATATGTAGAAGTTGTCACAATATATGGGAACAATTAAAATTTTATTAATAATTGCTTCACTGTGGTTCTTAAGGATATGCAGTTAGCTAAAATGGAAAAAGCATTACAATCAAGGACCCAGTGCTGTCTACATTTCTAGCCATGTAGTTGAGATGTATGTTTTGCAGCTATAAGTGAAAACTATTGTATAAATATTAAATTGTTCCCTTCATGCCTACAATCTAGAATTATCAAAATGACAAGCCTCTGCCTTGCATATAGGGAATTATCTAGACTTAGTTAATCAAGATGTGAAGACTTACCCTAAATGTTCACACTACACATTACCACTGATGGATAGTGTCTCCTGGAACTGATGTCCAAATTAAAACTTTCATTTTTTTAAATTATTCTTATCAGTTATTTTGTCAAAGCAATGAAAAGAGCAGATAATGAAAGAAGGTTGAAATTGTGGTTCTCCAATGGCACCTTTAAGGTTAGTCTGTTTGGATATGGCCTCATTAGCCACAGTGTTCCAGTGAGCCTTCCTGTGCTGTTTATTAAAAAGCTTTTATTCTAGGAAGATTTCACCTCCATAAGATAGATTACAGTGAAATGATTGATAGGAAAATAGAGTTCTTTTGAACGAAAATGGGGAACAAAATCTTACAGCTTTTCCAGAATTAAATTTAGCTGAGTGGTTAAGATACTTGAATTTCTGAAATTGTTTTTATTGAAGCAAACAGTCACAGAATAAAAAGTGTACCTGTATATACAAGAAATGCACTTCCTCCAATACTTAACAGTGGGAAAGAAATGGCTAAATATTGCCTATATTAAACAGATTATCTTAAAAAAATCAACCAAGTGGAATATTTGTGTGAATAGATGAACAAGAACTACAGCCAGCACACTGTGAAAATGAATATTTCAGAACATATTTAAAATGTGTACATCATCTTTGTAGGTCAGGATTAATGGAGGCTATCTGGAAAATAAAAGAAAGCAGCAAGGGATCACCAGAAACAGAATTATTCTTTAATTAGAAGAAAATGAGACTATGCACACAGGAGTGAGTGTCTTAGGGTTGTATAGGATATGAAAATGGAAGAGTCCATCTTCAGGTCAGTTCCCTACAGTCCGCAATTGAGAGATACTAGTTCTGTTGGTGTGTGGATCTCTTTTTCAGAAGTGTCCACAGATGTTATTCAGCCAAAGAAACTTTGCTGCCCAGAGCTTTCCAGTCCAACTGAAGCCTTTGGATAATTAAGTCTTCAATAGCCAGCATGAACAAGTAAATTCAACTTGGTTTTCTCTCTGAATGTAAATCACCATGGGGTGCCAGATCCTGGGGTATTAGCAATTGCAAAATCATTAAGCTGCAAACCAAAAACTTTGCATTATTGCTCAAGGTTGCTGACTGAGCCAGATCTTGCCAGCAATGACATTATGCTTTGGTCACTTCATTATTGTGTGTAACCCAAAATGATCTCAGCACATAAAGAACTACAATTTCACATCAAACCAAACTAACTAATTTTGGTAGCATTTCCTAAAAATATTAATCAATTCCACTTAAAGTTACATTACAACTATTATAAAAGGTATAACTTTTGTTAAGTAAGACTTGAATTGATATTTTGGACCAACTGAAATTAGAGTTCTGAAAGGGGACAGTAGAACATAGGTAAAAGAAAAGTATGGAAGAATCCCACAGGGATATGAAGGGCTAATTGGGATGTACCCAATATAGAACCCAGTGAGTTACTGAACAAAATTTCCAACTCTAGGTATGCATCAGTCATTCATCAAGGAAACCTCATAAGTTCCCCTCAAAACAATACAGATTCTTGTCAGTCTTCTTCACTGTACTCCAAAACTACTGCCAAAACCATCATATATTCAATTGCACGACTGGAGAAAGTAAGCAAGAACTTTGATGGAAACTTTCCCGCTGTTGGGTAACTTTCAAAAGTCTACAAAGTATGATGAAGGCACATTATTGTTGAACCATTAGCTATTGACAGTGTCTGGGAAAAGGAGAATCATTATCGTGAGTTTTTATGTACCTACTGCTGAGGATTCTGAGATCCAATAGACAGCTTTGAACCTATGGACAAATAGTGGACCTTTTTTATACTTAGTGTGTCACAAAATAAAAACAAATAGAAATGTTGCAATATCTACAGAAAACAAGCTAGAAATGTTGGTGGTTGGAGAGGCAATAGAAAGTGGGGGATGAGATCAATCATTTGGATTATTTTCATAAAAATTATTCATATGCAAAAATAAATTTAATTAATTAAAAAAAAAGCATGGGAAGATCTTCATCTCCTCTTCCACTTCTCTAGATCCAATCACTCAGTATCATCCCCAGCTCTGTAACAGAACACCTCTTGTAGTGTACCTTTCCTCTCTGACCCCATCCACAAGTAACCATAAAAATCTCCTCCAACCTTCCTTTTCCTAATTCATCCAATTATGAAACTTTACCAGACACTCCCTGTTACAAGCCAACCAGGAAAGGGAAATAAATGAGCTAACTAAAGTCTTTCACCTTTCTCTCCTCTCCTCCAAATCCAATCTCCAAGTCCCTAGTTCTGCAACTGAACATCTTCTGGAGTCTTCCTTCCCCTCTTGCCCACATCTACTATGGACCAATAGATCTTCACCACCTAAAACCCTGTACACCAACTCATTGCTTTATCCCAGCCACTAAATCTAACAGCCATTATTGCAGATCTCCTGGGGTAACCTGTCTTCACTCTCTGCCCCTATCCCAAGGAGTGTAAATAAATAGATTTTGGAGGAAGAATTTTCTTTCTTCCCTTCAATGAATGCCACAAGACTCTTAGAATATCCTTATCCCTAGGTGTTTGATCCTAATACCAGCAACACATTTTACCTGAAAGTCCCAGTGAACACACCTATCAAGTCCAGAGAAATTTTCTACCAGACAACTTTAAGCCACCAAACTCTCCTAAACTCCTGAGAAAAAACAGAAACATGGAACAAAATCCAAAAAAAGACAATACTAGATATCAGCAACTAGAACTATAATCTTTCCAAACACAGATGCATAGATGCTAGCATAAAATCCTAATAACTGCCTGAACAATATCTCTCTACAACAATCCAGCAGGTCCTACTACAGCAGGCCCTAAATATGCCAACATACCTGAAACACAAGGAAAAGATCTTAAAACAGTCTGTATGATGATGATAAAGTCCCGTAAAGAGGGAATGAATAAATCATTGGAAGAAATTGAAGAAAACACAACAGACACCAGGAGGAAATGAATAAAATGGCTCAAAACCTGAAAATGAAAATAGAATCCATAAGGAAAACACAAACTGAAGGAATTCTGGAAATGAAAGATATAGAAACTAACTAGAACCTCAGAGGCACCTTTCACCAACAGAATACAAGACATGGAAATGGGAATCTCAAACACTAAGCACAATAGAAAACATTGGGAAATCAGTCAAAATATGCTAAAAAATTCCTAACACACAAAAAAATAAGAAATTCTGTCCAGTACAGAGACAAGAGATTTCCATTAACAAGCTGCCGGTACTATGCTAGACAGGTTCCAAGATATTCTAACCCGACTAGTCTATTAATAGCCAGAGAAATGTCCTACTACTTGCTGGCTGAGCTTTGTTATGTTCTGCTTGAATCCTCATGACAAGGTTTCCTTGGCCACATGCTCATTGTTCATCCTCATGGTTCTAATCTCATTCTCCTACCCTCGGTTCTCCTCCTCCCTCCTCTGGTCCTAACCTGAGAACCCTTAGTTGATCCTGCCCTATCACAGGCACTATCATTTTTATTAACCAATCAGAGATTATTAAATAACATTCTTCTTTTTTAATTCATTAATCTTTTTTTTATTTTTATTTTTACAGTCACATCATTATCTTCCTTGTCTACCCTCTTACTTTTCCTCAAACAATACCTCCTCCCCCATTTCCAGACCTCCCTACTCTCTGGGATCTCAAGTCTCTCAAAGGTTAGGTACCTCTTCTCTCACCTAGACCAGACCAAGTAGCCCTCTGCTGTATATATGTTGGGAACATCATATCAGCTGATATATGCGACCTGGTTAGTGGCTCAGTGTCTGAGAGATCTTGGGGGTCCAGGTTAGTTGAGACTGCTGGTATACCTATGGGGTTGCCATCCTCCTCAGCTTCTTCTAGCTTTTCTCTAATTCAACCGCACAGGTCCCTGGCTTCTGTCCATTTGTTGGGTGAAAGTATCTGCATCTGACTCTTTCAGATGCTTGTTGGGCCTCTCCGAGGGCAGCCATGCTGCTACTCTCCTGTATGTACACACACCACAGCATTAGCAATAGTGTCAGGCCTCGGAGCCTCCCCTTGAAATGGATGCCATTTTGGACCTGTCGCTGAACCTTCTTTTCCTCAGCCTCTTCTTCAGTTTTGTCTCTGTGGTTCTTTTAGACAGGAACAATTCTGAGTCAGGGTTTTTGATTGTGGGATCACAACTCCATTTCTCCACTTGATGCCCTGTCTTTCAACCGGAGATGGACTCTACAAATTCCCTTTCCCCATTGTAGGGCATTGCATCTAAGGTCCCTCCCTTTGAGTCCTATGCATATCTAATCTCCCAGGTCTCTGGTATTCTCTAAAAGTTCCTCCTACCCCCTACCTCCTATCTCCTGAGGTTGCCTATTTTCATTCATTCTGTTGGCCCTCAGGGCTTCACCCCTGGTCCCCCCCCCCCCCCCACACACACACACTCATACACAATACCTGACCATGTTCCCCTTTTCCTCTCCCTGTCCCCTCTCCCACCCAGGTCCCTGTAAATGAAATACATTTTCTCTATCCATCTCTTACAATGGGGGATATGTGAGTTGTTTTCAGCTTCTGGATATTACAAATGAAGCCACTGTGAACATAATAGAACACATGGTGGCATGGTGGGGCATTTTTGGGGTATATTCCCAAGAGTGGTTAGTTGGGTCTTCAGGTAGATATATTTCCCATTTTCTGAGGAAACCTGATTAATTTCCAGAGTAATTGTACCAGTTTGCAATCCCATGTACAATGGAGGAGTTGTCCTTTTTGAAAACATTCTCTTCAGCATAATGGCTAAAATAATGCCCGAGTACAGATTGTAACCTGATCTTGGGGCATAGAACTCAGTATCTGAATATACAGTATCCAAGACCAAACCCAATATTCTCTATGAGAAACAAAACTAAGAATAGCAGAAATACAAGAAGTAGGAAAAAAAAAAAAAAAAAAGGTCAAATTTTCAGAAAACATTTTCAACCGTATTTAGAAGAAATATTTATTAACCTAAAGAAGATAATTATAAAGGTACAAAAACATGCAGAACACCAAATAGATTGTACCAAAAGACAAATCCCCTGGTTACATAATAATCAAAACACTAAGCATACAGAAAAAAAGAAAGACTATTAAGAGCTGAAAGAGCAACGGAAGACAAGTAACTTATAAAGGCAGACCTATAAGAAATACACCCCAAGCCGGGCGTGGTAGCACACACCTTTAATCCCAGCACTTGGGAGGCAGAGGCAGGTGGATTTCTGAGTTCGAGGCCAGCCTGGTCTACAAAGTGAGTTCCAGGACAGCCAGGGCTATACAGAGAAACCCTGTCTCGAAAAACCAAAAAAAGAAAAAAAGAAATACACCCCACTTCTCAATGGACACTCAAAAAGGGAATAATAGATGATAAACAGACTCTAAGAAACTACATATGCTATCCCAGAGTATCATTCCCAGCAAAAGTTTCAATCTTAATTGATTGAAAAAGGTAAGATATTCTAAGATAAATCCAAATGTAACCAATATTTATATAAAAATAGACCCCTTCAAAGGTTCTAGAAAGAAGACTACAACCAAGAGGTTAACTACAAGCATGAAAAACAAGAAATAAGTAATCTTCAAGTAGAAAAATTAAGAAAGTTGAAACACACAGGCATACACATGCATACACACACACACACACACACACACCTGAACCCACATGCTACTACCACCACTACCATCATCACCATCACCACCAACAATACAAAAATAACAGGAAACAACAATCATTGGTCATTGATAGCTCTCAAAATCAATGGTCTCAATTCCACAGTAAAACAAAACAGGCTAACAGAATAAATAGTTGGGAAAAATGGGATCCATCTTTCTAAGGTCCAGGAAATATAGCTCAACATCAAGGACAGACACTACTTAACAAAAAAAAAAAAAAAAAAAAAAAAAAAAAAGACATTTCACACAAACTTGCATAAGACCAAGCTGGTTTAGACATTTTAGTATCTACAAAAAATAGACTTCAAACCAAAACTAATAAGAAGAAATAAGGGGGAATACTACATACTCATCAAAGGAAAAGTTCACATAGCTATCATTGTAAGTCTTAACATTTATTCATCAAATACAAAACACCCAAGTTTGTAAAATAAATACTAGTAAGGCTTAAATCACATATAAACTTTTACATACTGATTGTGGGAGATTTCACTGCCTCACCCTTACCAATAGTCAGTTCATCTAGAAAAAAACTATACAGATTAAACACTGGAGTTAACTGAATTTATAAACCAAATGAACGAAATAGATATTTTAAGAGTATTTCCCTCAAACACAAAAGAGTATACCTTGTTCTGTATAACTCATACAACACTTTTTAAAATTGACTATGTGTTTGGATAAAATACAACTAGCAACAGATACAAGAAATGTAAGAGAACTTCCTACATTCTATAATACTGCCATAGATTAAAAGTGGATATCGAAAAGATAAACCATGGAAAGTTTAGAATTCATGAAAACAGAACATCAATGTACTGAAGAAATGAGTCAACACAGAAATAAGAAAGTAAATTAAATTCTTTCTAAAACTGAATGAAAATGAACACACAGAATACACAACCTTATGACAGACAAAGAATGTTGCTCTAAGACATGAGTTCATAGCACTAAGAGCATATATGTGTGTGTGTGTGTGTATATATATATATATATATATATATATATATATATATATATATCCTGAAGATATTTCATAGTAGCTACTGAAGTTCACACCTCAAATCCCTACAACAAAAAGAATAAGTCACTGGCAAAATGAGTAGGTGGCAAGAAATTATCAAATTTGGACTGAAGTTAATAAAAATAGAAACAAAGAGAACAGTACAAAGAATCAATGAAATAAAGCTGGTTCTTTGAGGAGATAAATATAACTGACAAGCCCTTTTATAAATTAACTAAAAAGCGAATGTCCAAATTAACCAAGTCAGAAATGAAAAGTGCAGCCTAACCACAGGCACCAAGGAAATACAGAAAATCACAAGGATATACTTTCTGTTTGATTGGATGTTTGGTTGTTTTTTGTTTGTTTGTTTGTTTTGGTTCTTTTGGTTTGTTTGTTTTGTTTTTCGAGATAGAGTTTCTCTGTATAGCCCTTGCTGTCCTGGAAATCAACTCTGTAGACCAGGCTGGCCTTGAACTCAGAAATCCTCCTGCCTCTGACTTCCAAGTGCTGGGATTAAAGACATGCACCACCACTGCCTGGTTTAAGGACATACTTTTAAAACCTGTACTCCACCACTGTTGGGGCCAGCCTGCGGCTCTTATGTCCAGGTTTGAGCCTGGAAAGCATCTTGGAATTTGGAAGAAAAGAGGGATCCTAGGCGGGTTGAGACTAGTCTGCTAGTCTGCTCAAGGTTCAATTTTTTAAAGGCTGAAACGCTTTATAAAAGAGGGGAGAAAGTCCATTCCCGCCAATTCATTCTTGGAGCCTGGAATCAGCTGCAGGTGATGACATGCAGGATAGGGTGTAGTCTACAGAATAGCTCTGGGGCCTCTCAGCAGGTAGCAGTATCTTGAAGAGGAACAGCGGCAGTGGCAGAACAATAGAGTAATCTAGGGAGGAAGGCTCCACCCCTAGATAACCTCCTTAGTGGCAGCAAGGTCAAGTTCTGGCTTACCCTGCTTCAGGCTTATGGGAGGATACACACCGCGTTGGAAAAATGGGTGGATAATTTTCTGAATAGATACCACTTAGCAAAATTAAACTAAGATCAGATAAGCACTTTAATCTGACCCATAACCCTTAACAAAATAGAAGATAGAAGCAGTCATTAAACTTCTTCGGTGCTGAGCGCCAGAGTGAAGGAGACAAAACAATGCCTCCTGTAGATGGCAGCATTGTGTGATCTAGACAGACCAGTGCTTGAGAGTTCACCCTAGTGGTGCTAAGGGGAGGACAGCTCAGTTATCACCCAGACTCAGATCCGGGCCTCTGAGTTTGCCCATACAAAAGGAGTGGGGGACATGTGAAAGGGACAATCTTGTTGATTCGAAGCTGCACGATCTCCATGACACAGGGCAACAAGAAAATAACTCGTGGAGTCCCAGTGAGAATCTCATATTGATGTTATCACAGAACCCAGGTTCCTACCTCTAACCAGGCAAATGACTGATTGCAATGAGCATCTGCAAATGAAGATGTATGGACAGAGGGATATGCTATGAAACATACTGTAATGTACTAGAGCTTCCACAATGAGAAGTTTATCCATGCTTTGGTTGTTTGTGTGTGTTTTCAGTTTATGGAAAGGTTGCAAGAGCAAAGAGCTACGAGAGTACAGGGAGATGAGTTAGACTGTGGTGCAGGCTTCAAATCTCATGAAGAATCAATTAAAAGTTAAACAAACAAAACAAAAGTCACTCAAACAACAACAATCCAGGAACAGATGGCTTAGCACAGGAGTCTACCAGACTTTAAAGAACAGTTAATATCAACACCCCTCAAATTATCACATAATATAGAAACAGAAAAAAAAATCTGCCTACTTCATTTTATGAGGCCATAGTTACCCTGGTTCCAAAGCCACATAAAGACGTAAGGAAAAAAGAATATTCCAGAAGAATTTTTCCTATGAACATAGTTGAAAAAATACTCCATAGAATACTTGGAAACCAAATCCAAAACTGCACCAAAATGATGCACGATCAAGGAACTTCATCACCTGAGAGGATATATACAATATACAAAAATCAATAAATGTAATCTACCATATAAACAAACAAAAAGGCAAAAGTGGTATGATCATACCCATTCATGATAAAAATCCTGGAGAGTTTAAGGATACTAAAGATACAGTTCACCATGACAAAAGAAGTTTAGAGCAAGCCCAGGGCCAAAACCAACCTGACTGAGGAAACCCTGAAAGCAATTGCACTACTCTCTTCATACATTGTCAATATAGTACTTGAAGTTCTAGCTAGAGCAATGAGACAACTGAAGGAAATAAAGTAGCTACAAATTGTAATGGAAGAAGTCAGAATATATTTACTTGCAGATGATAAGAGAGTATATATAATTGACCTGAAAATTGTACTTGGGAACTTGTACAGCTGATAAGAACTAGCAGCAAAGTAGCTGAATGCAAAATTTAGTGGCACTCCTATATATAAACAATCCAGAGGCTGAGAAAAAAAGCCAAAGAAACAAAAATTTTCACAATAGCCCCTAATAACATAAAATATCTTGGAGTAACCCTAGATAAGCAAGTGAAAGACTAATATGATACAAAATACATGTCTTTGAATCAAGTAATTGAAAAAGATATCAGAGGATAGAAAAATCTCCCAGTTTCCTGGATCAGTTTAACATAGTAAAGATGTTCATAGTACAGATGTACATTACCCAAAGCAACTTACAGATTCAATACAATCTCCTTCAAAATTCCAACACAATTCTTTATAGACATTGAAATAACCTTAGGATACACACACACACACACACACACACAACCCTGCTACTCAAAAGAATTCTAAACAATGAAAGGACTGCTGTAGGTATCATTGTTCATGATATCAAGCTGTACTACAAAAATGAAGTTAAAAAAAAAAAACCCACATGGTATAAGCATAAAACAGACATGCTGATCAATGGAATTGAACTTATGTCTGAGATACAAATCCACACACCTATGGACACTTGATTTTTTGATAAAGAATCCAGAAGTAAACATTGAAAAGGACAGCATCTTCAACAAATGGTGATGGTCAATCTACATGTCTGCATGCAGAAGAATGCAGATCCATACTTACCACTCTTCCCTCTACACCAAATGGATCAAAGGACTCAATAGAAAACAAGACACATTGAAACTGGTAGACGAGTAAGTGGGAGATAACCTTGAACTCACTGGCATGAGAAAAGGCTTTCTGAACATAACACTCTTAACACAAACACAAAGATCAACCATTAATAAATGTTATCTCATGAAACTGAAAAGCTTATGCAAGACAGAGGACACAATCATTCAGACAATGTGTCAGCCTATGGATTTTGAAAATATTTTTATCAACTCTCCAACTAATAAAGAACTAATATGTAAAATATAAAAAGAACTCATGACAATAGACATCAAAAGTGCAATCAAGCATGGGATACTGATCTAAACAAAGAATTCTCAACATAGGAAACTCAAGTGGCTGAGAAACACCTAAGATATGTTCAACATCCTTAACCATCAGGGGTGAAAATTAAAACTAATTTGATATTCCATCTTATTCCTGGAAAATTGCTAACACAAATGACAGTTCATGTTGGTGAAGAAGACTCCTCCATTGCTAGTGTGAGTATGAACTTGTAAAGCTACTATCAAATCAATCTGGTGGTTCCTCAAAAATATGGGAATCAGTTTTTCTCAAGATCCAGCTATACTACTCTTGGGCATATATGCAATTTCATAAATGAATGATCAGACAATTAGTAGACTTGAGTAATTCACAACAGCCAAAAAGATTAAAAAAGAAATTTGGATTTGTATCTATGATTTTAAAGTCACAAAACATTTTATTTAATAATCATCTACTTCAAAATTTGAAAGGTTAATAACATATTTTTCTTTATTTTTTTTACTAGGAAAGGGGGATATATATGCAGAAGTCTTAGGCTGTGGCTATATAATAGGTAAATAAAATTTTATACGAAATTGCCTTTTGTACCTTCTGAATTAGAAACTGAGAAAATATGGTCTGATTAAAATCATCATAATAGTAAACAATAGATAATTTATTGCTCAAGGATATTCATTTGGATTTTTGATAAGTCCTATTATATGACATAGATGGTCTCACGTTTCTTTCTTTTGACCACTTTCTCTTTGCAGAGATGTGGTATTATTCATAGCATTAAGAATAAAAAGGACTTCTTAATTGTATTAAATAAAACTTTGTCGCAAACATTTAAATGATTATTAAGGCTTCTGCCTTGTCCTTGCTGCTGGGGCAGACTCCTAGTTGGTGTGCTCCCATGAAGACTCCATATCCTAATCCATCGTAGAGGACCAGCTGCAATCAGAGCAGTTGTTAAGAATCCCCTCCCATCCCATCCCACCCCAGTTCTGAAGCTGCTGCTGGGAGCTTGATGGACTCGGGACCCATCACCCACCATAAACCCTGCCCTCCCGAACATCACTCCCCTTTAGTCCCTTCCATTCCTTTTGTCTGGTCCTTGCTGTTGGAGTAGACTCCTATTTACTCTGCTCCTGTAAAGATACTGTATTCTGATCCATCATAGAGGAGCCAAGATACTCAGAGCAGTTGGACCCACAGCACTCAGAGCAGTTGAGCAGTTGAGGACCCTCTGCACTCAGAGCAGTTGAGGATCTGTTGCACTCAGAGAAGTTGAGAATAAGCTGCACTTGGAGCAGTTGGACAACAGCTTGACTGCTCCACTGAAGACCC
The DNA here is from genome assembly GCF_978045245.1 of Mus caroli. Lineage (NCBI taxonomy): Eukaryota > Metazoa > Chordata > Mammalia > Rodentia > Muridae > Mus > Mus caroli. Next base: position 138,554,276 of record NW_028227258.1, on the reverse strand, counting down.
AATAGTCTGAAGACCTCCCAGGAGATCTACTGCTGCCAGTGCAACAGATAAGCAGCTTTTTTGCCCCTGTGAAGAGCCCCCAATTGAAAGACCCCAGAGGTAGTCTCATGAAGCCAGGGCCACAGGCCTACTGGGAGATCTGAAGCAACCCAGGGACAAAAGAGGCAGACTCCAGACAGTCACCCAGACCGACTAACACCAAGGATATCCAGATGGTGAAAAGCAAGTACAAGACCATAAGCAACCGAAACCAAAATTTATGGGCATCATCAGAAACCAGTTGTCCCACCACAGCAAATGCCAAATACACGAACATATCTGAAAATCAGGAATCTGTCCTAAAATCCTATCTCATGGACATAATAGAGTCATTTTAGGAGGATATCAATAACTCACTGAAAGAAATACAGGAAAACACAGGTAAACAGGTGAAGGAATTTAATAAAGCAATGTAAGACCTAAAAGTGGAAGTAGAAACAAGAAAGAAAAAAAAAAATAGAGGAAAACCCGCAAATGGAAAACATATGAAAGAGGTCAGGAAATACAGATGTAAATATTATCAATAGAATACAAGAAATAGAAGAGAGAATATCAGGTGTAGAAGATACAGGAGAATAGATTGACACAACTGTCAAAGAAAATTCAAAACATAAAACTTTTAACCAAAGTATTCAGAAATTTTAGGACAAAATGAAAAGACCAAATCTAAGAAAAATCTGAGTAGAGGAGAATGAAGATTCCCAACTTCAAGTATCTGAAAATATCTTCAACAAAATCATAGAAGAAAACTTCCCCAACATAAAGAAAGAAATAGCCATAAAGGTACAAGAAGCCTATAGAACACTAGACAAATGGGACCAGAAAAGAAAATCTTCTTGTCACATAATTATAAAAACACTAAATGCACAGAGCAAAGAATGGATGTTAAAAACTTCATGGGAAAAAGGCCAAGTAACACACAAAGGTAGACCTATCAGAATTACACCAGACTTCTCAGCAGAGACTGTGAAAGCCAGAAGAACCTGGTCAGAGGACATGCAGACTCTAAGAGAACACAAATGCCAGCCCAGGCTACTATACTCAGCAAAAAAAATCAACAGAAATAGAGAAACCAAAATATTCCATGACAAAACTGAATTCAAACAGTATCTACAAACCCAGCCTTACAGAGGATCCTGGAAGGAAAACTTCAACACAAGGAAGGTTGCACCAAAGGAAGGACAAGATATTAAGCAATCTCACAACAAAGCCAAAAGTGGAGAGCCATAAACACAGAAAACCACCTACAAAAACAAATATATCAGGAACCAATAGTCATCTCTCTTTAACATCTCTCAATATTAGTGGACTCAGCTCACCTATAAAAAGACATAAGACTGGATATGCAAACAAGATCCAGCATTTTGCTGCATACAAAAAACACACCTCAACAACAAAGACAGGTACTATCTCAAAGTAAAAGAATGGAAAAAGATCTTCTAATCAAATGGTCCCAGGAAACAAGCAGGCATTGCCACCTTGATATCCAATAAAATATACGTACAACCAAAAGTTATCAAGTGTGATGAAGAAAGACACTTAATATTAATCACGGGGGGAAATCCACCAAGAGAAAGTCTCAATTCTGAACACCTATGCCCCAAATGCAAGAGCTCACAAGTTCATAAAAGAAACTTAAGTAAAGCTCAAAGCACACATCGAATCCCACACAATAATAGTGGGAGATTACAACACCCTACTCTCACCAATGGACAGGTCACTGAAACAGAAACTAAACAGAGACACAGTGAAACTAAGAGAGGTTATGAACCAAATGGACTGAACAGATAACTACAGAACATTTCACCTAAAACAAAAACAGCAGCAGCAACAACAACAACAACAAAACCACCTTCTTCTCAATACTTCATGATACTTTCTCCAAAATCACCTATATAATTGGTCACAAAACAACTCTCAACTAATACAAGAAGATTGAAATAGTACCATGCATCCTCTCAGAATGCCATGGTCAAAGACTACTTCAATAACAGCAAAATTTACAGAAAGCCCATGTACAAAGTGAAACTGAAAAAAAAAACAAAAACTCTTTACTCAATGATAACTTGGCCAGGGAAGAAATAAAAGAAATAAATTAAAAACTTCCTGGAATTTAATGAAAATATTGACAAATCATAGCCATACTTATGGTTCCTAATGAAAGCAGTGCTAAGAAAAAAGTTCAAAGCACTAAATGTTCTGGTAAAGAAACTGGAGAGATCTTGTGCAACAACTTAACAGCACACCTAGCTCTAGAACAAAAAGAAGCAAATACACCAAAGAGGAATAGAAGGCAGGAAATTGTCAAACTCAGGGCAGAAATCAACCAAAACTAAACAAAGAAAATAATACGAAGAATCAACAAAACCTGAAGCTGGTTCTTTGAGAGAATCAAGAAAATAGATAAACCCCTAGACAAACTAACTAAAGAGCCTAGAGACAGTATCCAAATTAACAAAATCAGAAATGAAAGGGGAGATATATAAGAACAGAAATGGAGAAAATTCAAAATATCATCAAATCCTACTATAAAGCCTATACTCAACAAAATTGGAAAATCTAGATGAAATGAATGGTTTTCTAGACAGATACCACATACCAAAATTAATTGAGAGCATGTAAACTATCTAATCAGGCCCATATCACACAAGGAAATAGAAGTCATTAAAAACCTCCCAACAACAACAACAACAACAAAGCCCAGGGCCAGATGGAAATCCAATAAGATTCTACCACTCCTTCAAAGAAGACCTGATATCAATTTTCCTTAAACTATTCCATAAAATAGAAACAGAAGGAACACTACCTAACTCATTCTATAAAGCCACAATTACTCTGATACCTAAACCACATAAAGACACAACAAAGAAAGAGAACTTTCAACCAATAACCCTTATGAATATTGATGCAAAAATAATTAAATTCTCACAAACAGAATCCAAGAACACATCAAAACAATCATCCATCATGATCAAGTAAGCTTCATCCCAGGGATGCAAGGTTGGTTTAACATATGAAAATCCATTAATGTAAGCCACTATATAAGCAAACTCAAAGAAAAAAAAATTACATGATCATCTTCTTAGATGCAGAAAAATCATTTGACAAAATAACACACACCTTCATGTTAGAAGTATTAGAGAGATCAGCAATTCAAGGCCCATAGGTAAACATAATAAATGCAATTTACTGAAAACTAACAGGCAATATCAAAGTAAATCCCATGGAAATGAGAGACAAGACAAGGATGCCTACTGTCCCTTACCTATTCAATATAGTACTCAAAGTGTTAGCTAGATGAATAAGACAACAAAAAGAGATCAAGGGGATACAAGTTGGTAAAGAAGAAATAAAAGTATCACTATTTGAAGATGATATGATAGTATACATAAGTGACCCAAAAAAATTCTATCAAGAACTTCTCCAGGTGATAAACAACTTCAGCAAAGTGGCCAGATATAAAATTAACACAAATAAATCAGTAGCCTTCCTTTATATAAATAAAAAAACATGCTGAGAAAGAAATTAGAGAAAAAAACTCCCTTCACAATGGCCACAAATAGTATAAAATATCTTGGAGTAACTCTAACCAAACAAGTGAAAGACCTGTATGACAATAAACACAAGTCTCTCAAGAAAGAAACTGAAGAAGATCTCAGAAAATGGAGAGATCTTCCAGGCTCATGGATTGGCAGAATTAACATAATAAAAATGGCCATCCTATCAAAGACAGTCTATATGAAATCCCCATCAAATCTCAAGACAATTCTTTAAGGACATGGAAAGAGCAATTCTCAAATTCATCTGGAAAGGCAAAGATCCCAGAATAGCAAAAACAATTCTTAACAATAAAAGAAATGCTGGAGGAATCAACATCCCTGACCTCAAGCTTTACTATAGAGCAATAGTGATAAAAACTGCATGGTATTGGTACAGAGACAGACATGTTGATCCTTTATCAATGGAATAGAATTGAAGACCCAGAATTAAAACCACACACTTATGGTCACTTGATCTTTGACAAAGACACCAGAAATATACAATGGAACAAAGAAACATCTTCAATAACTGGTGCTGCTCTGACTGACTGTATGGAGAAGAATGAAAATAGACCCATATTTGTCATCTTGTACAAAGCTCATGTCCAACTGGAGCAAAAATCTCCACATTAAACTAGATATACTGAATCTAATAGAATAGAAAATGGGAAAGATCCTTGAACTCATTGGCACAGAGGGAAATATCCTAAATAGAACTCCAATGGCTCATGCTCTAAGATCAAGAAGTGATAAATAGGACCTCATGAAACTGGAAAGCTTCAGCAACCTACAGACTGGGAAAAAAAAATCTTTACTAACCCCACATCTGGGATTATAGAGGGCTAATATCCAAAATATATAAAGAACTCATGAAGTTAATCACAAAAAAAAACCAAACAATTCAATCAAAAATGGGGTACAGAACTAAACAGAGAATTCACAACTGAGGAATCCTGAATGGCTGCGAAGCAACTAAAGAAATGTGATCCTTAGTGATCAGAGACATGCAAATCAAAATGACCCTAAGATTCCATCTTACACCAATTAGAACAGCTAAGATCAAAACCTCATGTGACTACATGTTGGAGAGGATGTGAAGAAAGAGGAACACTCCTCCATTGCTGGTGGGATTGCAAACTGGTACAACCACTCTGGAAATCAATCTGAAAGTTCCATAGAAAATTGGAAATAGATCTACCTGAATATCCAGCTATACCACTCTTGGGAATATACCCAAAAGATGTCCCACCATGCCACAGGGGTACATGTTCCACTATGTTCATAGCAGCCTTATTTGTGATAGCCAGAAGCTGGAAACAACCTAGATGTGCCATGACAGAAGAATGGATACAGAAAATGTGGTTCATTTACACAACGGAATACTACTCAGCTATTAAGAATGAGGACATCCTGATTTTTGTAGTCAAATGTATGGAACTAGAAAATATCATCCTGAGTAAGGTAACTCAGACCCTAAAGGACATGTATGGTAAGTACTCACTAATAATTGGATATTAGCCAGAAAAAAAAATACAGAATACCCAAGATACAGTCTACAGAACTCAAAAAGATCAACAAGATGAAATTCCCAATGAGGATGCCTCAGTACCATTTAAGAGAGAGAAGAAAGAATCACAAATGGCGAGAGAGGGAGGGGCCTCGGAGGGAAAGTGGAAAAGTGGAAGGGAGTGGGAGAGGGGAACCTGATCTGGTATTGTGTGAGGGAAAAAGACTGAAGCTCTGAGGACTAGCAAAAAGAATGGAAATAGGCAACCTCAGGAAATAGGAGATTGGGAGGACACTCCAGAATGCACCAGAAATCTGGGAGGTTAGCAACTCTCAGGACTTAGATGAAATGACAGTGAGTAGGAAGAGGGAACTTATAGAGCCCATCTTCAGCAGGAAGACAGGACATCAAGTGAGGGATGGGGTTGCCATCCCCAAGTCGAAACTCTGACTCATAATTGTTCCTGTCTGAAAGAATTACAGGTATGGAAATGGAGAGGAGCCTGAGGAAAAGAAGGTCCACAGACAGGCCCAAAGTGGGATCCAGCTCAAGGGGAGGTCCCAAGGCCTGACACTATTACTGAGGCTATGGAGACCTCACAAAAAGAGACCTATCAAGACCGCACTCCAGAAGACCCAGCAAGCAGCTGAAAGAGTCAGATGTAGATATTTGCAACCAACCAATGGACAGAAGCAGCTGGTCTCTTGTTGAATTAGGGAAAGCTGAAAGAAGCTGAAGAGGAGGGCAATTCTGTTGGAGACCAGCAGTCTCAATTAATCTGGACCCCCAAGATCTCTCAAACACTGGACCACCAACAGGCAGCATACACCAGCTGATATCAGGCCCCCAACACACATACAGTAGAGCACTGCCAGGTCTTTCTTCATTCAGACATGATACACCTAACCCTCAAGAGAATGGAGGCCTCAGGGAATTTAGAGGTCAGGTGGGGTGAGGGGTGGTGTGGGGACATCCATGTGGAGACAGGGAGGTGGGAAGGAGGTAAGGGGTGTGGAACCATTGGAAGGTGGATGGATGGTGGGGATAAAATATAGAGTGTAAAAAACAAAATTAATTAATAAAAATTTCAAAACTGATTATTAAGGTAGAATCGTAACTGGTATCTGTCAAATCTTGTTCTTTGTTTAGCCATGTTCCTCTAAATTTATCTTCAATACATGTACTTTTGGCTCCAAAGCTGTTCATCTTCTATAACAAGGCAATGTTCCTAGCAATTGGCCTGGAACATCAGCCCATTTACCAAACCTTGATCCTATAGTCTCTTCTACTTGCAAAATGTTCTGGGGTAATGGTGGCACAGAACTTTTGGGAATGGCCAACCAATGACTGGTCCAACTTGAGAACTACACCACACTAGGGAACCCACACCCGACACTGCCTGGATGACCAGGAACCAGAGGCAGGACATAATAAAACTTGGGGCGGGGGTCAAAAACTGATTCTTAATAATATTCTGCTATGCTCTACACCTATAGGTTAGTGCCTAGCTCAGTTATCATCAGACAGTGTAATCTAGCAACTGATAGGATTCAATGTAGAGATGCACAGCCAAACACTAAGTGGAACCAGGGGAACCATGAAAAATAGGGAAATGAAGGATTGTAGGATATCAAAATCCACAAAGTCACCTAAGCTGTACACATAGGGGCTAAAGTGGCAGTCTGAGTTAGGCCCTTGGCATATACTATATAGCTGTGTAACTTGCTGTTCTTGTGAAATTCCGAACAGTGGGAGTTGGGCCATTTCTCACTCTTTTTGCCTTTGCTTTAAAATCTTTTTGTCCTACGGGGTCTCCTCATTCAGCCTTGATATCAAGGTTTGTATCTATTCTTATTGCAACTTGTTAGCATGTTCAGTGGATATACCTGGGAGGCCTGTTTTTTTTTTTTTTTTTTTTTCTTTTTAAAAAAAAATTGGAGAAGTGGATCTGGGGGAGAGGGTGGTTAGGAGAAGGCCTAGGAAAAGTAGAGGGAGGAGAAACTATGTTCAGCATATAATATATGAGAGAACTAAAAATTCCAAAACCCCAGCAAAATTTTATGTTCATTTCCTCTCTAAACTCAACTTGAGCCCTTTTGCTTCCTCTAGTTCTTAATCATTGAACACATACCAGGAACACAATTGTCACACTTGCTTTGGCTCACTCTTGATGAGAAAAGACAGCATTTCTTCATAATCTTACCTCCTAAATGCAAAAGGATTAATACTCCCTTGATTCATTCAGAAAAAAATAGTGACATATTTTTCTTTTCTCTTCTCCTTTTATTCAAATCCATTTATGGTGGGTACTGGTAATTCTCAGCTTGGTAGAATCTAGAATCACTGGAAAGATGGGACCCTGGGCATAATTGCCTATAGGAATTATATTGATTACATTAATTGATGTGGGAAACCTCATTCAACATGAGTGGTGTCATTCCCTTGCTATGATCCTACTTTACAATTGGACTAAGAGGGCTGAGCAGCAACCAATGTTTATGGTTTTAAATTCCTGATTGAAAATGTGACCAAGTTGCTTTCCTTTTTAGCTCCCTTACCATGAAGGAATGTACTCTGGAACTGAGATATAGTGAACCTTTGTTTCCTTAAGCTGCTTTTGTCAGAGTTCTTTGTCAGAACAACAAGGACAAAACAAAACTAAAACAAATAAGGTACTAAGAAGTAGGGCAATTTCGATCACAAACCTGACCTTGTGATTTTTAGGCCTTTAAAATTATTGTTCAAAGGTTTGTGGTGGTGTTTGAAATTTCACTTCAAAAAGTCCTTGATTTATATAATCAGAACTTAATGGGCCATTGAGGTGAGAGCATAGAAGATGGGGATGATAAGGGAGCTGTAGAGAGTGGAGGGCATCGTATGACCCTTCCCTTCTAGAGGGGTGTAAGAGCCCTCTAAAGAACTAACCTACAGGCATTGATGTGGTATTTTGACCAAAACCAAAATCTGTCTTCATTCTACCTGTATCCTGAGAACTTTAGTCATATTGAATTTAAATATAATGGATTAATTTCTTAGCAGATGAAAGGTATGTGATCAACCTTGAATTTTGTAATAGAGATGCCAGCAGCCAGAACTATTGATGAATATCAATAGCATTAAAAAGAAACTTGACTCTTGACACTGGAATAATAGGAACGATGCTTTGAGGGGAAAAGTCCCATCTAATAGCCATCAATTTATAAAGACACAATTTTATATGAAAGAAGGGAACGTGAATTGAGAATTCAGAAGAGTGCTTTTGTCCTCTTGAAAAATAGCTGCATTGAGCACTGTTTCCTCAAGGCCAGCACAGAGATTTTGGACTTTTATTGCATTTGAATTACTAAAACTTAAGAAGATTTAATGCTGAACATGCATCCCTTCCATAATACACAATCGTATTGTCTGGTTAATTGAAAACCAAGGAAAAATATATTTTGAGCGTTTATCATCATAGTTCATGTTCAATAAAAAGTATTAATTTTTCTTTGAAAAGAATGCAATAACAGTATTTAATAATAACTTATGCATCTGAAAATGTGATATCATCTAGTGAAATACATATGAACTGAATCATAAAGAAAATAATTTGCATTTTCAGGTTGTTTCATTTTGGAGGGATTGAAATTTCTCTTTGACCTTTCAAAAATATCTTTCATAGTTGGAAAAACAAGTCATATTTACATCCAAACAGACATATAAGGATAAAATAATTAAAAATTTGCAAGTTGGACAGGTTAGTCTAGAAGCAGGAAATATTTCTTAAAGTAAAGTTGAAAAGGAGAAGACAAGATTAAAATTACTGAAAATATTTTAAATGCATACCTTTTTTAAGGCTGTTAAAAGTTGACTGTATTATAGTCCACAGATATCTGAAGAAGGCATTGGTAACTTAAGTTTTATATCTGAACATTAAAAATATAGTCAAGTTGGATATCACATACCTTTAATCCTTGTATTGGCAGGCAGAAACAGATGGACATTAGTTAGATTGAGGCCAGCCTGGTCTGCAGAGTGAATTCCAAGGCAGTCATGAGGGCTAGTGTTCAGCTTGCAGCATCCATATTACAAGCCAAAGTATTCCACACACATCTTTAACAATAGTTTCAAAAGGGCCATATAATGTGTATTACTGGGCTTTTTTTTATGTTCTCGTTCTGATTCATGTATTTGTGTCTCAATAACTAATAATGAAGGGCAAATAAGGTCAGGCAAACACTGACCTTTGCAACTAAAGTGGAAGGCAAGAGCCATAAATAAGTCTGTATTTGTAGAATATTTGTGGTCTTATATGTGTAAATAATGGAGTTTAAAGCTAAGGAAACAAGTAGATGATATAAATATTACATGTCATGAAAAGAAATTCTAGGATGTTTAGAAGATCCTTACTATGTTGTAAAAATATAGACAATATTTTCTCTGATTCTATTCATAATCTTGAAATATGATACTGCAAATTATCTTACTGATAGATGGGATGTAAGTTAGGTAAATGATATGCCCTTTGGTCAATAAATGTTTAAAAATACAATGCAAAAACTTTAAAATTATTTGTACATGAGGCTGACATGAAATTGAAACCCCCAGAAAAATCATGGAGACCACTAGATTACTTCCTGGAGAATGGGAGACCATGAAAGGGACTTGAAATTACTCAACTCGCAAAAGTCAACTCTCAGATATGTAAATGAGACTGTTCAGAAATAATCAGGATCACAACGAAGCACCAGCTGGTCAAAGAATAATAACTGATTGCAGAGATGAGATGAGAGGGATCCTTGTGGAGACAAACATAAAAACAACACAGCTGAGCCTCACATAAAATAGGAACTCACAAGACTATGAGTGTAACAAATGGCTCTTATTTAAAACCCTCAGTTTGTAGTATTCTGTTGTGCGTAAAGAGCGTAAAGAGCTAGTACAACATGGGAGAGAGACCCAAATTAGACTGGAGAGTCCTGGAAGACTCTTCTAAGGAAAGTTTGTAAACGATATACAAGAGAGTCAATCAAATAAACAGAAGTGTATTCTGGTAGAGTGAGATGACATTGAAATTATCTTTTTGAGGATTTTACCCTGTTCTCGAAACCCAGATTCTTTCATACTTTGCTCCTGTACCACCTCAGACTTGAGTTTTTAATCCTTGAATTTCTGAAACCCCACTTTAGTAAATACATATGCCACATCACCTGCTTCTTGGCTGAAGTTCATTATTACTTCATATTATTTCATGAACTTCAGGGTTCCCCTGTGAAAATAGGTAAGGATCTTAATATCTGCTGACATTCAAATGCCTGTAATTTCTTTTTCAGGATTTGAGGAAGAGAATTGCTAGATTTACTGGTCTGCTTTTTATTATTATACCTCACTGAATATTTTTGGATAAAAAAGAGAATTTCAGAATATGATCAGACAATATCAGGTTATTAAAAATGGACAAACACATAGATGCATGTAAATGGTTAAATAAAAATAGCAAGTTGTAGATAAACAGTTAAATATTTTAAATTCAATTTTTATAAATCTATTATATATATATGTATATATATATGTATTACACTCACACACTATACTCACATGTATACATTCATATATGAGAGCCCCAGTGGTAGCTTCTGCACCCAAAATCCCAGGACTCTTATTTTATTCTATACCCTCTTAATATTGTTTGTATACACTGGAATTAAATCTTCTATACAAGACTCAGTACACATATATTAGCTAAATTGACTATTAAGATTATATATCAAAATATCTGTTTACCTTGGTCAGCAACTAATGGCCCATGCTGGTACTTATACATGTCTCATATGGTAGGAGAATATACAAGAGTTGAGCAAGTCAATTTATGGGAATGAACTTCAAGGCAGACAGCTATTTAAAATCAATATCTACTGTTTATGCAGCCTGCAACATATCTTCAAAGAAACCATGATAGCTTTTCCTGCTTAGAATGTTTTATCATATCAAAGTATGTCTAGAAGCTAGATATTCACTTTTCTCAAAACTAAAAGATAATTCAATGTTCCTTGACTAAATGTTCATATTATTTGACATTTGCCCCTGGATAGGGAGAGCTTGTAAACTAGATACACAAGTAGATAACTTGTCTGTTCATAGAGAGGCAAAGTCGATTATATTTACAAGGTAGTAACATTGATTTTCAGCATCTTTATCCCTTACATGTAAATACGCAAGATGTACCTAACAAATACATATCACAGAGAGTTACTCTTATCTTGTGAGGCTGAGGTAGGTGACAACATCTTCTTTATTGTTGTATTGATGAGAGATGAGGCTCACTATTAAAAGAGTCAGCAAAGGTCACTGAGTAGGGCCTAGTGACTGAAGAGGTTTTTGCAAAACCAAGAAAATCATTTTGTCTCTAAATTTCACTGTGTCCTGTGGAAAAGAGGTCGCAAATAATACCTATAGTTCGTTTCATGAATAGTCTCTTCAGAGACCAGTTTACATTATGCAGTAGTTTATTATAACATATTTGACTCAACTGAATTTGATTTTCTAGATGACTAGGTAGCCATTTATTGTAAGCAAAGATTCTCAATAATATGAAAAGGGCAGGTAAAAGCTAAAGTATGTAAATCTCATGTCAGTATTCATTTAAAACCAGCCATCTCTTCATTGGGTAAAGTTTGGATTGTATTTCTCTTCCATAACACTCAAGGAGCAGGGGAAAGTATCATTTAGATTTGGTGAGAAAAATAGTAATTCACTCACTCTTATAGAACATGAGCCATCTCAAACATATTACTGTAGCAAGTTTTCCAAGGTTCTTTGCAGTTTTATGACTCAGATTTTCCAACAATCTGTGAACATGTCAATTATATTAACTAAACTCTAAACAGGAAAAATGAACTAGTAAATTAAATGACTTCACTGGATAAGTGAGAAACCACAGTCCTCACAGTTTCTCTTTAGTAGACTGAAACTTTATTCCTTTTCCTGCACTCTCTGTTCATTGAAAACTATTACACATAAATAAAATTAAGATCAGGCTCCAGTCAAAAATAAAGACACAGAAGCTTCTCTGATAATAGCAAAAATAAATAACTTTATTATTGTCTTAAGAATGACTGTACAATATAGATGTGCTTTGAGGATCAGATTACATCAAATTTTATTTCACTTAATTTAAAATAAGTGTTTATTTGTGTGACAGTGAGTGAATATTTCACCCCCAGTAGTTGAAATAAATTATGAATCAATCAAAAATTTGGGAGTTACTTATAGTCCTTTCTTCCTCAATAACTATCAGGCCTCACAATAAACAAATAAATGATAATGTTGATGTTATTCGTGGGTCTCGAGGGGACTCCTCCTAAAGCCAAATGGGGGGTGAGAGAGAAAGGAGACCAAGCACAGAAACAACAGGGAGCCAAATCTGAATCTTGTCAAGGTCTCATTGTGTTCAGCAAAACTTACAGTTTTTATACAAAAAGGGGAAATAACCCTTACACAGAAGGGCAGGGGAGGGGGCAGTGGTAATTTTCCTTGGTGACTACAATGATATCTAAAAGTACATCTTGTGGTTATGACATCTGCTGTTTCTGTCACTCAGTTCCGGCGTCATTTTGTGGTAATTGTTGGTGACCTTCATCTGGACTTAGTCAGCTTGAGGAAAGGGTCCATCTGGTAACAGTCAGTTGGTGACCTTTGTCTGGACTTAGTCACCTTGGGGAGGAGGTCCAACTTTATGTCTTAAGACTTGGTAGTTCACTTGGAATATTCTAAAGAATTTAGTTTTGGCTCCCAACACAGGATTATGCCTGCTTTTGTAAACATAAGAACAAAAACAAAAACAAAAACTTAGTTGGGTGGGATCTTGCCCTTAAACCACCACTCCCTAAATCTCTTCTTTAGTATCTTTCTGACAAGCTGGCTCACAATGCAACTGCTTCTTTTCCACTAGATTTGTGAAACTCCTTATACAATTCATATTGCTTCCTTATATTTAGCATATTTCAGAAATTATATAATTTTGAACTCATGTTCTCAGCGTCCTTCCTCACAGCCTTAAGGGCTGTCCTGAAGATCACAGCATTCTGCCATTTTGCTGAGATATTAGAAACACCCTTGCCTCCTGGACCCATGCTGTCTCTGGTTATCATGGAGTCATTAACCTTGCCCCACAAATTTACTTGAAGGAGCAAGGTGAAAATTATCATACAAACAAGCTTGATGTCCATCAACTCTCATAGAGGCACACATCCTGCTGGCTTTGTTCCAGAAGCAAAATCTATGTCACACTTTGTCTTATGCATGACTAAGCAGAACTCAACAATTTTCTTAATTAATGATTGATGTGGAAGTCTATTGTGAGGGATGTCATCCCAGTGTCACTGGGGTATACTGTGGTCCTGGCTTTTATAAGAAAACATGCAGAGAAAGCCATGACGTTCAAGCCAGTAAGCAGCACCCTTCTCTCCATTGTCTCGGTATCATTTCCTCCCTCATGGTTCCTGCCCTTTTAGAGTGCTTTTCATTATTTTCTTTAATGATGACCAGTGAGGTGAAACTGTAAGAGAAATAAACTATCCTCCTTCCAAGTTTCATTAAATAATGGTATTTCACCACAGAAACACAAACTTTAACTAAGACACTTGTATTAACTAAATTATTAATATAAAAATCAGTATCTGAATAGTGAAGTATATTAAATTAACAAAATATAACTGGATAAAAATTAGCTTATGGGGGTTGAAGAGATTGCTCAGTGGTAAGAACACTGCTTGTTCCTCAAGAAAACTCGGGTTGAATTCAATATGGCAGCTCACAAGGGTCTGTAACTCCTGCTCCAGAGAATCTGGTACCATAACATAGACATGCATTCAGTAAAAACATCAATGCACATAAAAATAAGTATATTTTTAAAAAATAGTCCATAAATACTGTTGGTAATTACTAGCTAAAAGCTCCTATGGTGTATATTTACTAAAGCATGCTTCCAATAGTCACTCAGGGAAGCTCATAACCAATGAGTCTTTCACTTGTGACTGATAGCCATGATTTGTATGAATATGCAGAATTACAGACTGAATAACATTTGTTCATTTTTAAAAAACTGTTATACATGGTCATTTCACTTTTTCTAGCATTTATGTGTATAACTAAGGGGAGTAATGAGCCAGAACAGATTTTAAGACTTCACTGCCCCTTTAGCTGAGAACCTACATCTGTAGTCTGACACCAGTTCCTTAAGGATATCATTAACTGATTTACAAAACAACAGAAGGCATCAGGTTTTACTGCTGGTCCCTGAATTATAATATTAAATTATATATTAAAAAGGTGTTAAGAACACAATGTTCTGGAATAAGCAACATCGTTATATCATATCACTTTCCATTTTAATTAGCATATAAATGAGCAAAGATGGCCAACATCATGACAGAGCTGCCACTTGCCATGCTAAGTGTCCAGATTCCTGGGAAGCAGATTGTAGAAAATGCAAACCGATGAGCCTGCAGGATGATCTCTGCTTGTTTGGGGATTTACAAGTGTGGAGATAGTTTTAGAATATTAGGCATACACAAACCAATGATATTCTTTTTCTCAATAGATCCTTTGAAAATGTGTTTTAAAATATCAAGGAATTAAGTACATAAAAGCGTGGGCATACTTAGCCCATTGCCAAATGTACAGAGATTTAAAGTAACATGTTACTTTCAATAAGTTGTGATTAGCTAGGCTTGCTGCCAATTACAGGCTTTAAAGAGAAAAGGCAGGGCAAATATGAGGCAGAGACTGTTAGTGGAATGTTCCAGAGATGTTGTAGCTCTGGTCAGGTATTAATCATAGCAGGCATTGGCCACATCTATATTGTCATAAAGATCAACATCATTATAAAGTTGTAGCAGAAACAAGAATATCACAATTCTAGGAGATCATAACAACATCTCAGTGACAGTTTATTCAAAATTAAACCAAAATAACAGTGAAGACAAGATATTTTATCCACTGAGCCATCTCACTGTCTCAGCGGTAGAAACATAGGAAGAGTCCCATCAAAGCAGTCCATGATTAGACTAGTAGCCCTTGTTAATGGGTAGAATATGGGAGTTAGGTGAATAAGACAATAAAATCAACCAAGAAAAATAGAGTTCTACCTTAGAAACAGAGCCTTTATCATTAACTGACCTAGGAGAGGAGAAGGCTATTGGTAGACATGTTCTGACTGAGTTACACAGAGGTTGTCCTGGTAGCAATGACCAAAGAGTATATTTTCTCAGAGCCTTGGCATACTGACACCAGGCACAACAGTTTTTACTGAGCACCGTAGTGATTGAAGGCAAAAGTCTGTTGCCACCATGAAAAATCCTGCAAAGCAAAAGCAAGGTAGTCCAAGAAGACTAATTTGGACACATGGAGTTTAGACATAAAAGGATCTGGAGAATACAATCTGATTTTCAGTGCTCATGATATCAAAACATCAGAAGAATGGGAGAACTCAGGAGCAGACCCAGCATCACTTGCACAGCCTCTGGTCAGAATCCATCTGCTTCTGGAGTACTCCTGGGGAAAACAGCTCCTCTCCCAGTTATTTTTCTCAATAACAGTGTTCCTCTCTCCTTTAGACTAAGTTCAATTTTCCATTTCATTTCTACAGGGCACTCCTATGTGAACAAGAGTTTCACTGAAAGCATTACCAAACTGAATCTCTTGCTGCTGATAGTTTCATAAATACTCTAGAAAGAGTTCAATGCAAGTAGCCATCAGAGAAATGCAAAGTTAAATCGCTTTGAGGTCTATCACACCCAGTCAGAATGACTCACCTTATGAAAACTGTGACAAGGAATGCTTATGACTCACTGATAGAAAGCTGTGGACATATCCAATCCCTGTGGAAGTCAGTATGGTGATTACATAAAACACTAAAAATACAATTACTCTATGACCCAGGTATATCATATCATTCCTGGGTATAGACAAGGAGCACTCCACATAAACATACCACGGGCATAGGGATAGGATGTCAGGAGGGACAGAAAGGGGGAGGGGACTCATATTTTGTAGCACAAGAAACATTTGATCTGCATGTTGTTGATCTGTGTTTACCCAGGTACATAGTGGATAACTCAGTACATAAAAATTGCTAAAGGTTTGTTTATTCTGAGTTAATCTTTCAACAACATGGCATCTTGGTAGGAATGTCAGGCTAAGTAGCCTGGGAGTACAAAAATCCAGCTGCACAATGAGAGATGATTACCAAGGAGAAATCTGGAAGGTTATTAGGAGAAAAGCACCAGCACTGTAATACTTAGAGATAAGGCTGACGGTCTGAGCAGAGGAAATGGGGCAAGCTTACCTATAGTTAGTCATCTGGAGATGAAGGAAAGATTGCATTTTGCAATTGTTAATCTTGTCTTCTCACATATAAGTTCAAATGTCTGCCCTTGCTCATGGTATCTGTGATGAAAAGAAGAACAGGTTACAGTATTCCTACTGTAAGACTTGCACATCTCTGGAGTCCCGTGGAGCTATTATGTGGATCTATGAATGAGTTGGTACCTAGGTGCTGCTATATAAACTCAGGTTCTCTCGCTTGTGCAGTAAGTACTGTTACATTGATCCAAACCCCTAGCCTCAGCATATGTTGCTTAGTCATCTGTTTGTGCTTTGCTCAAATACTCTCACATTCATGCATAACTTCTCCAGGAGAGAAAGGACAGACATGACTCCTTGGTCTGTGATTCGTTTTGCATATTGGGATAAAGTTTCTTATGCTGTGTTTAAAATGATCTCACTAGTGGCATGACATTTAGAGAGCTGCTTTTATTTTACATTTACTTCATCTGATATTTAAGCAATCAGCCAGATTCTGTCAAGCGAGAGCTCTACAGAATTCCAGTGAATGAGGTGACGATAGAATTCCAAGTACCGTAATTTTCTAAATCTATTTGTAATGAGATGTTTTTTGGGGGTAAGATAGTCATAATACAGAAAATGACTACTTAGAAAGTAAAAGCCACGTTTCAATGATTTCAAAGCATCAAAATGAAGCAAAATTCTCTAAATATAATAATTTTAAGGATTATGTATCATTAGTATAATCTTTTTATGCATCAATAAAATTCATTAAAATCTTAATGCTAAAAAGGAGGAAAATTATATTCTTCCAATAATGATTATGTTAATTCCAGCAACCCAAAACTTGGTAATATCTTTCTACTGAATCCTGTTAAAAATGCAGATATCTATGCAGTGCTAACTTATGTGTACCTAAACATGTTCTCTTATGAAACTTAGAGTAGTCTTAATTCCTTTTCAAGGAACAAAACTCAGACTTTTTTTTCATTGTTGTTATTTTGATGATATAAATCAGGGAACTTATAAGGATTACAGTGTGTGTCAGGGTGATAATGTTAAACCACAAGTGTGTCGGAGGAAGGGTTAGCACTGGTATTAGTAGCTTCATCCATATCTAGTAAACAGAATCTCAGAAGCAGAATGAAATAATTTGCTAAATAAAGGATGATTCTGTTCTTTGAAAGATGTTTTTTGTTTGTTGTTCACCTATGAAACAAAGGCTAAAGGAAATGTTTTCTCTGAGAGTTTAGCATGCAGATTATAGCAGATAGAGCCTTAACAAGAGAAGCAAAATTTTTTTAGCAAAAGATTTAGTTAAATGTGAACTCCTATTTTAAGAATTCAGAGAGCTACATGAATATAGAATAAAATTTGATCTTTACCTTACATTACACAAAAACAAACACAGAATGGATCAAAACCACAATTGCAAGAGAATAATAACTACACATTTTAATAAAGTATTCAGAAGAAAACAGAAAATGAAAATTTCAGGTCTCAATTTACTTACGATATCTATGCTAGTATCTCTTCTCTGTAGGGGACTCTAATGTCTGAGTGCTAATGACTCTAGAAAAGAAAGCTTAAAAACTTTAATTAGAAGTCATGTCACAAAAAAGAGCCAGTGAATTCAAAACACTAAGGATAGTTAATGAAAGACCAAATGTATGGCTGTGTGACTGATTCACAAATTAGAAAACAAATTAGTGTTTTTTTCCCCAACTTGTAGACCAAAGTAATTTTCAACCAGGTTGAAATTAAATTCAGTTTTCCTTCTGTTGACTTTCTCTGTGTTTAGATATTGACTTATTTTCATCTAATTTATTTTAAATTATGTAAAACCTTACTATTTTTCTGGACTCAAAATAATGAGGCATGCTAAATTTATCCAAGTTTAACATTTATTCCTGTTCTTATTGTCCCTACCCACCAAACTTTATTGGCTTCTTTAAGCTGCCCCCATTCTTCCAACAAACAAGCAAAAAATATACATGACTACCTGGCTCAATGCATATGCATGACAAATAATGAATATGATATTTCAAAGAAGAAAGGTGTTTTGACAAAATCACATCATAAACATTTTTATCCACTTGCATTGTCCATTTAAAAAAGTACCTGAAGGCTGTGGAGATGGGCCAGAAGGGAAAACATGTGTCATTCAATTGTGAGAACCTGAGCTTGGATCCCCAGCACCCATGAGAAAGCTGGTTGAAACAATACATATATGAATATATGGTAATTATAACACAAAATGTTTCCACTAGGCTCTTGGATATGAACACCTGGTCCCCAGTTTATGGCACTGTCTGGGAATGATATGAAACTTTAGGATGGAAAGGCTTAATGAAGAAAATACTCATAGCAGTAGACATTGAGAGTTTACAGTCTTTTACCATCTTACTTTTTTATCTCACTGAGTTTTGTATGTAGATGGACCTGTGATTGTTCACAGTCTGTTTCTGCTGCTGTGCCTTCTTTGGCTTTTCTCATATACTCACTGCCATGAAAGACTCTATCTCTTTAGTTCCATAGCCAAACTAAGATCTTGCTTTTGAAAATGGCTTTGGCTATGATATTATGTTCAGGAAGAGAAAGTGAGCTAGTGCAACATCTGAAATTCTAATACTCATACAACATGTTAAGAAAAAACACAGGACACTCCCAAAAGCCTGTTGAGCACTAGCCTAGTAAATGTAGAAAAGACCAACAACAACTAAATTAATCCTGTCTCAAGTACATTGGAAGTCACAGACCAACACCAGAGAGTGTCTTCTTACCTCAACATTTATGCAGCCTTACATACACACACATTCTACACACACACACACACACACACACACACATAAACACACACATAAACACACACACATAAACACACACACATAAACACACAGATACACACATATACAAGCACACCCCCACACTCACATGCACACACATAGACTCACACATACACACATATACATTTATCCATTATGCACACACTGACATACATACATCTACACACAGATACATGTGCATTTTATGATTGTGCTAAACACTATGCAGGTATGTGTGGAGGGATATTTGGATATTCCTTCCTATTTTAACCCAAAATGCTTATAAATACATAGATCTTCAAATAAGTTTAGTACAGGCAATGCAGGCAGTAACACATATATTTTCAATTGTTTAATTGATTTAATATGAAGATCTGTACTCACACGTTGTGCACCTTGTGTATCTTCCTATATTGCATTGCATAGTTTTCCTTATTCTCCACCAAAACAGTCTTTGCATCAAGTAACAAGCTAAATGTGTTCAATTCACACATAACTATGGCACTTTGGCTAGAGAGTTCTTATATAAAGCTCAACTTTAAGTGTTCTTTAAATATTTTAAAGTCTGCTTACTAAATTATTTAAACAATTTTATAGCCAGTAATCAAGACCAGTGCTTTGTTTGTTTTGGTTTTGGTCACTTATGTGCACTCAGAGTAGAGCAATGGGGAGAAATCCCAGGTCCAGTATTTCTCTACTGACTAAACCTTGCTTAAGCTCAATTTCTTCATATGTCCATGAAAATAATTAATTTTTCTCTTAGCTTTGTTGTCAGGATAACATTGCTATAATTGGAAGACAAATACTAATATTTAAAAATGGTCTTCATACTTAATAATACAGAAATTCTTATGGGTCTTACACTGAGAACTACTCTAACAACAAAGGTTCACTGTTAGAAAGACAAAATCACAAATCCTTTAGTGATATTTATCTCTCTGACAATGCTCAAAACATACTTGTTATTAATTAAGGGATATTTCTATTTTAATTTGCTTTTCTTTTACTGTAATAAACACCACCCTGGCCCTAAGAAACAGATTCATTTCTTCTCACACCTCTAAATTACAACCTATAAATGAGAGAAGTCAGGGGAAGAATTCAAGAAGCAATGCAAGCAGAAACTATAGAACAGCACTGCTTACTGGCTCACTCACTGATCATGTTCAACAACCTTTCCCATAAAGTTATGACTGAACTGCTTAGAAATAGTACCACCCACAGGGGGCTGGCCCTCCCACATATATAAAGAAAATCTCTATGGATATGACCCCAAACCAATTTGACCTGGCAATTACTCACTTGAGCTTTGCTCTTCTGATGAATTTAGATTGGGTCTTGTTGACAATAAATACTAATAGCTTAGATTTGATGGACATTCTTTCAAAGAACAACTTCTTGACAGAGGTTAAATCACTATTGCAAATAATCAACCTCAGAGAAAAATAACTGTGCTATGATTCTAAGATAATTAAATATATAAACCATACTGCCTAAGTGTGGATAGAGTTTGCATTACACAGAGGCCTCAGAAAGAGTAGCAATTCCTGGAGGTATGGAGCTTTCTCTTTCCAAAGTGCCTATGATTGTCACATGCTCACAGTTGAACGGATTGTATTTGTGATGCCTTTCAAGATATTTTCATCCTTTGTTCTAATTGCTTTGAGCAATTCCTGTGGAAGACAACAGTTTATATCTCTCATGTTTCATCTGATAGAAGAAATAATATGCAATATATTTTTTTAACGTTTAAGAAATTATAGGGTTTCAAACATACAATTGTTTTCCTCAAAAGTTTCCTGTGTACATACTATAACTAAAAATACTTAGAGACTATTCTACTGAAAAATATATACACTCTGGATAATAGAATGAAAACATTGTAGAAAGGGCAGGAAAGAAACACCTTTAAAAACCCTACATCAACTAAGCTTGTAAACAGATCTGTACAATGCATACAACATGAGAAAATATTAAGTTACTATTACCTTATACAAAGACCTTTGGTTAGTTCATAGGAAAGTCATAGATATAACTATTGAAGTACTCAGAATATTTCTTTAAATAACATGATCTACATCAGCTTTTATACATCACATTACCTAATTTTAATACTGAGGTCATAGTATAAATAGTAAATTATAATGCATTCAATTTTCAACATAGATTTGCCTGTTCATTTACTCTTCCTGCCATCCCCAAAGATTTCAAACAGCTAGACCAAAAAGCCTGCTAGGAAATCTAGGTCACATGTATTTGTTTCTGCCACGAGCCACTTGACAGATTGACAGGTAGATATACAGTAATATCCTGCCTTTTGCATTTTGGCAATCTAAAATGTACAGGGATATGAACATATGACCACATTACCATGGCAATAAATGTGCTAGGCTCTGACCTCACTCAATGTGAGTCTTTGGGAGAATTCCATGCAAGTGCCTAGGCTGAAGGTCAGGCCTGCTATTTTATCATATCAATTATGGCAGTCAGTGGGAGGAAACACTAAATTTTCTATAAAAATGTTACAGCTTTTTTTTTTTCCTGGCCCACAATAGCACATGTTCTCTGAATACTAAACGAGTAAATAAATCCATTTATGGAGAACTGCACGACCCCTTGCTTTTATGGATATTGACATATGATTGTATAAACCCTCAGGAACCTGAAAATCTGCTCAAATTCAGAAAAATATAAAATTAAGAATAAAGACTAATCTGTTCCACATGCCAGCTCATCTATTCTTTACTGATATAGCCAATAAATCAGGAAGAATGGCTTCCTCATTTTTAAAAAGTCAGCATGATTCCCAGTTTTCAAGAAGTAAGTGCCAGAGAAATACTGGCAGAGGACTCTGTGGGGCAAAGTTAGAACAAATGCTTGGTTTGTGATACTAAACTTTATTTCCATGTTTAATTTGCAAGGATTTGGATCTTTTGAGTCACTGAGATGCATATATAGGACCATGTATTAAATATGTATTAAATGCAGCTGCTTCTCAACTTACAATGGTGTTACGGCTTAGCAAACCCATGGTAAGTGACAGATATCATTGTTAGCAATGCACTGAACTGATGTAATTTACCAGTGGCGTACCCAAGCAGCACAGGGAGTGCCAGGTTTTTCCTCGATGATCACATGCTTGACTGACCACTGAGACTTGTACTACCTACTGACTCCCCTCGCCCACATCTTTGAGAAAAGTCTGAAGCATATTGCTACAATTCCAATAAAAGATCTGAACTCAACATTTAAGTGTAGTTTCTACCAAAAGCATATCGTTTTCTGCTTATTGTACTGCTCAAAAATCACAAGTCAAACTTTAGCAGGTTTGACTTTCAGCCTAGGCATATGCATGGAATTCTTCCATTGACTTACAGAGAAAAAGGTCAAAAATCAGTATATTTATCACCATATTAATGCACTGGCATGTTTATAGCCCTGCACATTTTTGAATGCCAAAATGCAAGACTTTGTGGTTAATTGTCTGCTTAAATTGTTTGTACAAAATATTGTCATTGAACCTAGAGTCCTGTGTTTTGGAGAGCCCGAACGGTTCCCTTCTCTGCCTCACAGTTCTGGGGTTACAGGGACACAAGGCCATTTCCAGCTCTTTCCTACATGCTGGAAATCCAGCACAGCCAGAATTTTACCCACTGAGTCATTCTCTCCCAATAATGCACAAATCTTACACTCTACTCTTCCCCATGGTCTTTAACTATCTTAGCTGTTACATGCAGCAAATGTATTTTGTGCCTATTACACCATTCCATTTGGATTCATAAATCCCTCCTTTTAAATAATTTTTCTAAAAATTTGGTTTATCTTATTATGTGTTTTAATAACTTATTTTGTCTTAAAATGACTAATGGTTTTTATTCCGTAATGAATGTTTTAAGCTATTGAATTATGCCTTAAAGTGCTGTTTTTGCTTTCCCAGGAATTTGAGATTACTCGAGTGTATTTAATGCTGCTTGACAACATGACATGACCTAGAATCACCTATAAGACAAAACTAAAACTCCACATTTGCAAGTCACATAAATATTAAACAAATAATTTACCTTTGTGACTAGTTCACATGCCTACAATACCAGCAAAGAAAATAACTTTATTTTATTTATTTATTTATATTTTATTATAATACACCAAACAACTTAACTTCCTTGCCCTGAGGTTGCTGTTGGTTGGTTGTTTTATTAACTGAAGTGTCTCTTCTTGATCTGAGTTGATTTATTCTTTGCTGTTGTCTGGAAACATTTTCAGTGTTGGCTATGAGTATCCAATGCAAAATAAACAACAAAACTGAGAAGAAAAATGACTGCAGCACAGATTTTAAGAAACACATTTTCCTGCTCACTGATCCCCTTTTATCCTGTGCCCATATGTTTCTATGTTGCAGTTTTATCTCTTCCACACTTTTGGGATGTCTTGGCAAGGGAAATGAATTCTGATGAGACTGTCTTGGTGGGATTCCAGACCTTTTTTTAGTTCAGATAGCAAACATAGGACCTGCCTTGCTATGTATTACAGGCATGGAACTTCCACTTGTCAGTAGAGTCTTGCTTTTGTTTGCTTATTTGTTTGATAAGTGTGATTTGGTGATAGATGTTTGTAGTGCTTGGTGCTACAGCTGTATTTTTTATGATTTGACAGACACCGGCCAAAGCATGTGTTCCTTTGTAACCTTTGTTCATTGTGTTTGGGTGAGAAAAATATATTACATTGTAAAAGTAAGCTAGCGGAGATGCATTCCCTGGGAAAAACACTAAGTATACTTCTGCTCAGTTAGTTATGCCCTACTAAATGTGACAATGGAACTAGTATATTTGTCCCTTGATGCCCATAGGAGAAAGACAGATTAATTTTTCTTTTTTCTTTATTTTTTTATTTTAAAGATTTATTTATTATTTTATGTATATGAATACACTCTGGCTGTCTTCAGACACACCAGAAGAGGGCATTGGATCCACTTACAGATGGCTGTGAGCCACCATAAGGTTGCTGAGAATTGAACTCAGAACCTCTGGAAGAACTGTCAGTGATCTTAACCACTGAGCTATCTCTCAATCCTCAGATTAATTTTTCTTAAGCAATTTTTTAAATGACTTTTGTGTGTTAATAGTTAAGTGAACAGCAACTTTCACACTAAATAAACAACTTGTTACCTACCTGATAGTAGGCATATCTCCATACTTCTTAGCCAGTTCAAAACAACAGATAGCATACTACTTATCAAAAGATGTTCCCTTATCTTACTAGCACTTCTTCACAATTTTAGAAATCTTTAGTTAACTTACAATGTCACTCCTGGTCCTCCTGGAAGTTTTCTGGAATGAGTAACAGAAAAAGTATTAATTGAAACCACGTTCTTTTGAAGAAGATTAAAATGTGCACTTGGGGTATTCCATTCCATCTCTCTTATTCCTTTGCCTGGCACATCCCCCATGGCATGCCCAGCTGCCCTGAGCTATAAGCCTTTCCCCTTGCTCCAAGTTCCATGGTTCAGCCACCTCTTTACCTGCCTTCACCAGGCATACAACTCCAGAACCATCCAGGTTATATCACTTCACCACCATCAGCCCCCATTTCACTGCCTGCCATGTACTCTGGGGTACACACAGATGCTCTGAGGCATGCACTGCCCCTTGGATTCTATTGTCCATCCCATAGCCAGAAATCTCCTACACCATAAATATCCAGGTGAGGGCCACCTTCCTAATATCTGCTATATCAGGAACATGCTTGGACAACCAGATGTCTAAAAGCAGCATAAGAACAAAATAAAATAAAAAAAAAATGTCAGGGCAGTTTAGCCCTTCTGAACACAGCTAGTTTACTGTAACAAGCCTTGGATATCCTAAAACAAAAGAAGCACAAGAAAATGACCTTAAATCCAGTCTTATAACGATGATGGAGACCTTTAAAGAGGAGATGATCAAACGCCTTAAAGAAGTACAGGAAAATAGAACAGGTAAAGGAAATAATACTACTCAAGACCTTAAAATGGAAATAGAAGCAATAAAGAAAAAACAAAACTGAGACAATCTTAGAGATAGAAAACCTAGGGAAGAGAGCAGGAACAGCATACACAAGCATTACCAACAGACTACAAGAGATGGAAGAGGGAATCTCAGGCTTAGACTTTAAGAAATCACTCAGAGAAAATGTTAAATATAAAAATCTCCCAAAACAAACATCATTGAAATCAGGGATACTACTAAATGCCCTAACTCAACATCTCAACATGGACTCCAAAAGATAGAAGGATCTAGGTAGAGGTCTTACAGCATCTAAAAAACCAAAAACGCCAACCTACACTATTATACTCAGCAAAATTTAAATCACAGTAGATGGAGATATAAGATATTACAAGATAAAACCAAATTTAAACAATGTTTATCCACAAATCCTGCCCTACAGAAATTAAGTATACCTAATAAAACACAGTAAATAAATAATTTCATAACAACAAAATCAAAATATTAGAAGCACACACACAAAACCACACAATAGTGTAAGAGGCTATTATAGGACCACCTGAGATAACCACCTTAGATTAAATTCTACAACAGAACTCTGGTAGGCTAGGTTCAGGAGGTAATTATTTTAGCAAAGATTCCTGCTACTAATATGCTTTTCCTGTTATTATTACATATATAATTACCATTAGGTATCAGCCTACACTTTTGAGAAATCTGCAGATCTACAAAGATGTACTGTCTTCAGTGATGGAATATAGACCAATCAATGACTTCTCAATTCTTTTTTTTTCCCAATATGGAATTTTTTTCACTTTTTATTAGATATTTTCTTTATTCACACTTCAAATGTTGTCTCACTTCCTAGTATTCCCTCTGAAAATCCTCTATTCCCTCCCCCTCCCTCTACTCCCCAATCTACCCACTACCATTCCTGGTCCTGGCATTCCCCTATACTGGGGCATAGAGCCTTCACAAGACGAAGGGCCTCTCCTCCCATTAATGACCAACAAGGCATCCTTGGCCTCATGTATAGCTATAGCCACAAGTTCAACCATGTGTTTTCTTTGATTGGTGGTATAGTTCCAAGGAGCTCTGGGGTATTAGTAGGTTCATATTGATGTTCCTCCTGTAGAGCTTCAGACCCCCCTTCAGTTCTCTGGGTACTTTCTCTAGCTTCTTCATTGTGGACCTTGTGCTCCGTCCAATGGATGACTGTGAGCATCCACTTCTGTATATGCCAGGCACTGGTAGATTGGCACAGACTCACAGGAGACAGCTATATCAGCTTCCTGTCAGCAGGCTCTTGTTGGCATCGACCTAGTGTCTGGGATTGGTGGATGTTTATGAGATGAATAGACAAGTGGGGCAGTCTCTGGATGATTGTTCCTTCAGGTTCTGCTCTGAATTTCATCTCTGTAACTCCTTCCATTGGTATTTTGTTCCCCCTTATAAAAAGGGTTCTGAGCTTCTAGGCTAATATCCACTTATCAGTGAGTGCATATCATGGTGTTCTTTTCTGATTGGGTTACCTCACTCAAGATGATAGCCTCCGGATTCATACATTTGTCTAAGAATTTTATAAATTCACTGTTTTAATAGCTGTGTAATACTCCATTGTGTAAATGTAACACATTTTCTGTATCCATTCTTTTGTTGAGGGACATGTGGGTTCTTTCCAACTTCTGGCTATTATAAATAAGACTGCTATGAACATAGTGGAGTATCCTGAGCTTTTGTCCCCGCCGGCAAGAACACACTCAGGACAACCGGAATCTTCTGCCTGCGGCAAAGCTTTATTGCTTACTTCTCAGGAAGATCCCGACCCCAGAAAATGGAGTCCCTTATATAGCACTCAGCCATGACGTTTCAGCACCTGATGTGGCGTGACAGCTCTTGATTCGTTGCTCGCTCATCACACCACTATTACACCCCGAGAATGGGCAGTGACTAGGAGTGAGTTCACTCTCGCACTTGCGCACAAGGCTTGTTTACTAGTTTGTCACAGCGGAGGCAAGCGCCATCTTATAATGGTGATTGCTCGCAGCACGCGTACGGCTCTCCACAGCGATTGCTCACTGCACGGCTCTCCACATCTCCCCCTTTTTATTTTATTAAATTGAGGCTGGACTAGGTCTGTGTAATTATGCCCATCCGCTGTGGCTCCTGTCTTAGGTCGTTCCTCCAATGTCACAGCTTTTCCTGTCAGAGGGTAACCCTATCGCCACTGGGCCCCGTGTCTTAGGATGATCTGTGCATGAGGAAAGTTGCCCGTCCCTGGATACCGCAGTGCTATGTGACAGTAACTACTAAATGACCTAGGGCGAACTCTACAAAAGAGGCCAGCCACCAATGTCAACTAATTTTTGAGCATAGATAGCCAGATTTCGGGGGAGGCGCCTTGCTCAATGGCAGCAAGTGCTTGAGCTATCACAACCTTGTCACGTGTTTGTTGGGTTCTGAGCTTGCAAACCAACCAGAGCATGAACACAAGTCC
Source organism: Mus caroli (assembly GCF_978045245.1). Taxonomy (NCBI): domain Eukaryota; kingdom Metazoa; phylum Chordata; class Mammalia; order Rodentia; family Muridae; genus Mus; species Mus caroli. The sequence continues at coordinate 138,526,566 of NW_028227258.1, read as the reverse complement.
ACAGCAGGTGGCAACACCAAATAAACCCACCCCCACCCATTCCTTAAAATAAGAAAATGCAGATGAAATCCAGGAGGAGAGGCCCTCTGTCAATGACAGGTCCACTCGCGTTGAGTTGATCTTTAAAACTGCCACCCTCAGGGCCTCAAGAGTCTCATCGAATCCCTCAGACCAATTTCCTGCAAGATACAAGGAAAACTGTCTGGACAGATTAGCTGCATAAGTAAAATTTTCATATTGGACACTGGTAATACACAGAGCTTCCAGTTTTCTTTCACAACCCAACTGGGCCATCTGGTATAGAACTCCTATCTGTTCTTCTGCCAAGTCAAGGCGCTGATTCAATATCATCAGCCCTCCCTTTAACTTGGTACTAGCAGAAGTTTGGACAGTGATGGCATCAGCCAGATCTGCTGAAAGCTGATTTAATTTTGTGCCTGATTGAACCGTACTAACCATAGCATACCCTGCAGCTGTAGCAGCAGCTGCACTGGCTGAAATTGCTATGATCACGGCAGCAGTAATTTCAAAATCTCTTTTTTGTCGAAACAGGGATAAGGTGGAGGGTGTTTCCACCGGAACAGGGATCCAACGTGGGATCCGTGCTACCATGGCACGGGTGTTCTTTGTTATGTCCCAACATTGAGAAATCCAACAAGAATCATTGGAACAGACTTCAAATGAATCATTTGAAAGAATAAACAAGAAAGGGGGGTAAACACAGACTGGGGTAGATGGATAATTAATCTGGTTTACCAAAGTTTTATTGAACCCAGTGATCTCTACACTGGTATTAGTATATCCATAAGAATCCTGGGAGGCAGCATGTATTCCCCAATACTGAGCAAATCTTGAGATACCAGTAAAAGAAGCCTTTCCAACTGCTCCTCCCTGGATAAAGATCAAAGAATTGAGTTCTGTACAACTGCCATTGACTCCACAAAGCACCCACTTGTGAAAGGGATGCATTCTAAAGTCCTGTATGAAAAGTCCCTCTTTCATAACAAATTCCTTCTCTGGGTCATCTATCATGTTGGGAGAAAAGGAAAAGGTTTTACTCTGATCTGCCCAACGAGTGATGGAGGATTGACAATCAGACCAAGGCAGTATCAGCCCTTCATCTTCCAAGCTACAATGAGGGGCTATTTTTGGTTGGTGGGGACATTCTTTGTCTGAAAAGTTAGGTGGTAGAAATGTACCATTAACCCAAATTGCCTCCTGCCAAAAGGTCCGATTTGTAAAGGTTATATCTGCATTGGAACTATCTTGGGTTGTGCTTACCCAACCTCCTCGGTGCTCATTAAACTTCCCCAAAGCTCGAGCTGTGAGGTTGATACATTTTCCTGGTCCATTAATTTGAAAACATAAAGAACCCTGTTCTAATAAAGAGCGATTTTCCCCTAATGGTGCTCGGGTGGGATCATAGGGTAGATATGGCAAATCTAATGTTTTATTAGTAGTAAAGAATTTTGGAAAAACTATAGCATTATGGCGAACTGGCATTGGTTTAGGGAAAGTCGAGAGAATGGCCCATCTCTGTTCGCCCCTCATACTAGGAACCTGAGACAAGTTCAGCATTGTCAGGATCAGGAGCAGTCCTCAGAGGTCTGCATCTTCTGCACCATCCTTGATGAATATCTTGCGGGTGAGTCGTTCCGGCAGCCAAAATGGGTTGTCTTCACTCTGTGGAAAAACACAAACAGCTCCCCTGGATCTTATCAAAATAGGATCCGGGCCTTTCCACAGACTAGTTAAGACATCCTTCCATTTGACCATTTCTTTTGGTCTATCAGGGTCTGAGCTATGTCGATCAGCTGCAGAGCGACCTTACTCGTCAAGATTCAAAAAATTAAGTGTAAAGAGTGCCATAGATACAGCTACTCTTGGCACTGAGGACAGAGTCTCATCAACTCCCCCTTTTTGTTTTATAAGATAAGACTTAAGTGTACGGTGAGGACGTTCCACAATGCCTTGTCCTTGAGGATTATAAGGAAGGCCAGTCAAGTGAGTGACATCCATTTGATGACAAGATTGCTGAAATTTAGTAGAGGTATATGCTGGCCCATTATCAGTTTTAAGAATTGTGGGCTTGCCCCAAGCACTCCATGCTTCTAAACAGTGCTGTATAACATGAGAGGCTTTCTCACCTGTTAAAGGTGTAGCAAACATAACACCAGAGCAGGTGTCAATGGAAACATGTAAATATTGATTCCTTCCAAAGGAGGAAATATGAGTGACATCCATTTGCCAGACCTGTAATGGTCTGATGCCTCGGGGATTTACCCCTACATGAGGAGTAGGCAGAAATTGACAACAGTTTTGACATTGGGTGACAATGTCACGAGCTTCTTTCCTAGTTAAAGTGAAACGGCGGCGTAATGTTTCAGCCGTCACGTGGAAGCGTTTATGAAACTCCCTTGCAGCCTCTGACTGCGAGGACAGAGCAGCAGCCACGATTCTAGTAGCTTTGTCTGCCAAGTCATTTCCATGAGACATGGGGCCAGGAAGGCCAGAATGAGCCCTAACATGAGTAATATACACAAGATGTCTTCTATGTAACAAGGCTGACTGAATTTGCTGAAAAATGTGAGCAAGCTTGCTAGAAGGTCTAATTAAGCCAGCAACTTCAAGCATATTAACTGCATTGACCACATATGAAGAGTCAGATACAATATTGAGCGGTCCCGGAAAAGTTTCAAGGACTTCTAGAACTACCAAACACTCTACAATCTGGGGTGATGTCTCATTATATTGTTTAGATGTTACTTGGCCATTTACTACATATGCACCTATGCCAGATTTGGATCCATCTGTATACACTACTACCCCATCTGGAAGTGGGTGTTTGGCTGTTATTATTGGAAACACTAGGGCTTGGCTTAAGGCAAATTGTAAAATTGGATGTTTTGGATAATGATTATCAATTTGTCCTGAATAAGAGGTAACCAAGACTGCCCAATCATTAGTTGTTGCTGCCAGGGTTTGAACTTGAGCAGAAGTATAAGGTACGATTAGCATATGAGGTTCTTTCCCAAAATAAGTAATAGCTGCTTTTATCCCCCTAAGTGCAAGTTGAGCAATTGCATTAGGATACCACTCAATAATTTTTGCAGGGGAAGCATTAGGATGGACCCACAATAAGGGTCCTTTTTGCCATAAGACTGCTGTTGGTAACTGTGCAGTTTTTAATATGCACAATTCAAATGACTTTGACTCCTCAATGCGTTGTAATTGAGCATCTTGTAAGGCCTTTTCTATCGTTTGTAAAGCTTGACATGCAGCTGGGGTAAGTGCTCTGTGGGAGGAGATGTGGGTATCTCCCTCTAATATGTCAAATAAGGGCTTTAATTCTGCTGATGGAATTTTCAAAAATGGTCTTAGCCAATTAATATCTCCTAGCAATTTTTGGAAATCATTCAAGGTATGTAGTTGATCTTTGCGAATCTCTAATTTTTGAGGAACAATTTTGTCAGGATAAATGAGTGACCCTAGGAAGGCTCCCATTCAAGCAACTTGCACCTTTTCAGTGGCCACCTGCAATCCCCATTGCCCTAACATTTTTATTAATATAGGGTATGCATCTTGCAATAATTGTGAATTTTTATGGCAAATCAAAATGTCATCCATATAAATTATCACCTGTAATGATGGAAAATGCTCTCTAACTGACTTAAGTGCCAATTGCACATACAGTTGACACATGGTGGGACTATTCGCTATCCCCTGAGGTAGGACCTTCCATTGGTATCTTTGATCCGGTTCTAAATGATTAATGGCTGGGATGGTAAATGCAAATCTTTGCCTATCTTGAGGGCATAAAGGTATAGAGAAAAAGCAATCTTTAATATCTATAATTATAATTTCCCAATTTTTGGGTAAGGCAGAAAGCAATGGTAGCCCTCGCTGAACTGGTCCAAATAGACGCATTTGTGCATTAATAGCTCTAAGATCATGTAATAAGCGCCATTTGCCAGATTTTTTCTTAATTACGAAAATAGGTGTATTCCAGGGTGAGGTAGAGGGCTCTAAATGACCCAAGCGTAGCTGTTCAGAAATTAGTTTTGTAGCTGCTTCTAACTTTTCAGAGGAGAGAGGCCATTGAGGAACCCATACAACTTCCTCTGTAAGCCATGGTATGGGCATGGAGCCCTCAACGGCCCCTAGAAAAAACCCAAACCTTGTCTCCCATTATTACCTTTTTGAGGGATAGGTTCAAGTTTACCCTGCTCTCCTTTCCCTAATCCCCTTCCTTCTTTATAGCCCATTTTCTTCATTATTTGAACAGCTTGTGGCGAGTATTCATTAGTCAAAGTCAGTCCTAGTGCCTGTAAGATGTCTCTCCCCCAGAGATTTACTGGGAGTGGTAAAACATAGGGAGTGAATCGTCCTGTTTGACCTTCAGGAGCTGTCCAGCTCAAAGAACGGGAACTAATAGTGGGACAGGACTGATAACCTAAACCTTGCAAAGAATGTGATGACTGAGTAACGGGCCAAGTTTTTGGCCATCATTGGGAAGAAAGGATACTTTTATCTGCTCCTGTGTCTAAAATCCCTTTAAATTGTTTTCCTTCTATAACTAATTCTAAGAATGGCCTGGAGTCAAGAGGCATCACTAAGTAAGCAGAATCATTTCCAGTAGAACCAATCCCTCTGGTAGCTCGAGGGACACCAGAGGAAGGAAAACAGCCATGTAGGCTTGGCAAAATTATTAACTGAGCTATTCTATCCCCTTGTGAAATAGAAAAGACACCCTGAGGACAGGAACAGAGAACTTGAAGATCCCCTTCATAGTCTTGATCTATGACTCCAGGGTGAACAATAAGACCTTGTAAGGTAAGGGAGGCCCAGCCCAATATTAGGCCAACACTCCCGGATGGCAGAGGTCCTTTATAGTCAGTAGGAATAGGCTGTACCCCCATTTGGGGCATTAGCATGAATCGGGTGGTGGTACGGAGGTCCAACCCAGCTGATCCTTCTGTTGCCCTGCGGACTGTGGGGTCCACCTTTTGCCTGTCGAGGTCCCATATGTTTTCGGGCCCTGAGACCTGAGGGCCCTGTACTGGTTTTTTGGAATGGTCTCATTATCTACTGCTTGAGGGAATCCTGGCTGCAGGGGCCTGCCTCGAATGTCCCTGACTGAACGACAATCTCTAGCCCAATGATATCCTTTTCCACACTTAGTACACAGTCCTGGTGCTCTCCTTTTGACAAGGGATCTACAGTCCTTTTTTAAGTGTCCCGGTTTGCCACAATTATAGCAGAGTTTGAGCTCAGCCATGTCAGGGTGTTTTTGCCCTTGTAGAATGGCAGCTGCTAAACCTGCATTAGTGAGTGGCCCTCCAAGCTCACGGCAAACCTTCAACCAGTCCTGCAGTCCCTTGCTCTTTCTAGGTGTAATAGCCGCCCTGCATTCCTGGGTAGCCTGTTCATAGATCAACTGTTCAATTAAAGGCATAGCTGTTTCTGGATCCCCAAAAATTCTCCCTGCCGCTTCTGTCATTCTAGCCACAAAATCTGAGAATGACTCCTGTGCGCCCTGGGTGATCTTGGTCAAATGCCCACTTGCCTCTCCCTTCTTAGAGAGTGCCTTCCATGCCTTAACTGCAGCAGCTGAGATCTGAGCATAAGCTCCCCAATGGTAATTTGTCTGGTTATTAGCGTGTTGTCCCTGACCTGTAAGCAACTCAAAAGTCCATGTTCCTTGGTCCCCTTCAACATTGGCATTGGCCCTTGCCTGTGCTTGGCAGGAGTCTTGCCACAAAGCTTTCCATTCTAAATACATTCCCATGTTAGGAGATGCGGCTTTTACTACGGTCATCCAATCGCCAGGGGTCATTGCCAGAGTCGCAAGCCTTTCGACTTGGGCTACAGTAAAGTTGGCATTGACTCCATAGTTACGAACTGACTCTGCTAATTCTTTAATCTGTATATACTCCACTAGGGCATGAACGCGTCCGCCCTCTGTGCCTTCGAAGACTGGGAATGCTTGCTGCACTTTTCTCTGTTCCTCTTTTGAAATGAATGAGTCTGATTGATACCTCTGCATGTAGGGCGGAGGTGTACTAGGACCCAGAGGTTGCGGATCTGAAGATCGCATAGTGATTTGACATTTGTCTCTAGCTACTTTTGCTTTCTTTATGTTATTCTGTGACTGATTAGCTCTTCTTTCATCTGGCTGGTATCTTTCTTCCTCTAAGTCTGTTTCCTCAGAGGAGCTAAATTCCTTATCCAATTCTGAGCTACTGACAGCTAGTGCCTTAAACTCATCTAATGGCGGGTAGAGGCTCCTTTCCTTATGTGCCTCTCCAGTTCTTTCTCTTTTCTTCTCTCCCTTTCCATCCCTTTTTCTAATCTCTCCCAAGGCATTCTTTCCTTTATATCTCTTTTCCTCAGGCTCAAGGCCCGTGGAAAGGCCTAAATTCTTCGGTGCACCTTGTTTCGTCCCAACTTTCAATCTCTCTCCCCACTCTGCCTCTGATAGACTGTCTTGAATTTCATCCAAAATCTTCTGCCCTGCTTCTACCATTTGCTGACAATCCTCATCTGTTAAGCACGATCTCACCAATTTCCATAACGGCATGATCCTTGCTTTAAGTTTGCCGTTCTGCTAGATCTCCTTTCAGTTTGTCCCAAGAAGTGACAGTTAACGAACCTGAGCAAGCATACCATGGTGCCACACGGTCTACCTCCCTGACAAATGCCTCTATACTCTTAGTGGCGATTTTTAGGCCACACTGCTTCAGGACCGACCTTAACGCCACTACTACAGAGTGAGAAATTCCCATACTGCCGCTATCCAGTCCTGACTGTGACTGAAACTAATCGCTGTCCAGGCACTGTCCAGGTGCTGTCCGAACCTGACTGCGACTGGGAACCAGTCAGCAGTTCCAGCGGTGGAAGCAAAACTAAACTGAAAGGGAAAGTGCAATCGCCGTGCAAACAATCAAAAGGGCATCTAACTCTGGAGAAATTTCAAGACTATACTTACCTTGCAGAGCTGTAGTGTCCCGCAGTTCTGGTTCCGCCCCGCGAACGGAGGGATCTTCCTTGCGCCCGTGTGATGGTATAAAGTCCCCGGGTCTTCGGCGCCACTTATCCCGAGCTTTTGTCCCCGCTGGCAAGAACACACTCAGGACAACCGGAATCTTCTGCCTGCGGCAAAGCTGTATTGCTTACTTCTCAGGAAGATCCCGACCCCAGAAAATGGAGTCCCTTATATAGCACTCAGCCATGATGTTTCAGCACCTGATGTGGCGTGACAGCTCTTGATTCGTTGCTCGCTCATCACACCACTATTACACCCCGAGAATGGGCAGTGACTAGGAGTGAGTTCACTCTCGCACTTGCGCACAAGGCTTGTTTACTAGTTTGTCACAGTGGAGGCCAGCACCATCTTATAATGGTGATTGCTCGCGGCACGCATATGGCTCTCCACAGCGATTGCTAGCTGCACGGCTCTCCACAGTGGAGCATGTGTCCCTATTACATGATGGAACATCTTCTGGGTATATGCCCAGGAGTGGTATTACTGGATCTTACAGTAGAACTATGTCCAATTTTCTGAGGAACCACCAAACTAATTTCCAGAGTGGTTTACCAGCTTGCAGTCCCACCAGCAATGGAGTAGTGTTACTCTTTCTCCACATACTTGCCAGCATCTCCTGTCACCTGAGATTTTGATCTTAGCCATTCTGACTGGTATGAGGTAGAATCTCAGAGTTGTTTTGATTTGCATTTTCCAGATGGTTAAGGATGTTCAACATTTTTTCAGGTGCTTCTCATCCATTCAGTATTCCTCAGTTGAGAATTCTTTGTTTAGCTCTGTACAACATTTTTTAATAGGGTAGTTTATTGTTCTGGAGCCCGACTTCTTGAATTCTTTATATATATTGGATATTAGCCCCCTATCTGATTTGAGATTGGGAAAGATCTTTTCCCAATCTGTTCTGTTGGTTGCTTTTTTTGTCTTATTGACAGTGTCTTTTGCCTTACAGAATCTTTGCAATTTTATGAGGTTCTATTTGTCAATTCTTGATATTACTTCAAAAGCGGTTAAAATTATGTTCAGGAATCTTTCCCCTGTGTCCTCATCTTTGACGATCTTCCCATTTCTCCTCTATAAGTTTCAGTGTCTCTGGTTTTATGTGGAGTTCTTTGATGTACTTAGACTTGAGATTTGTACAAGGAGATAAGAATAGATCAATCAGCATTCTTTTCCATGCTAATGGCCAGTTGTGCCAGCACCATTTGTTGAAAAAGCTGTCTTTTTTCCACTGGATGGTTTTGCTCCTTTGTCAAAGATCAAGTGACCATAGGTGTTCATTTCTGAGTCTTCAATTCTGTTCCATTGATCTACCTGCATGTCACTGTATCAATACCATGCAGTTTTTTTTTTATCACAATTGCTTTGTAGTACAGCCTGAGGTCAGTGATTGTGATTCCACCAGAGGTTCTTTTATTGTTGAGAATAGATTTTTGCTATCCTAGGATATTTCTTATTCCAGATGAATTTGTCAACTGCCCGATATAGCTATGAGAAGAATTGAGTTGGAATTTTGAGGGGGATTGCATTGAATCTGTAGATTGCTTTTGGCAAGATATCCATTTTGACTATATTGATACTGCCAATCCATGAGAATGGGAGATCTTTCCATCTTCTGAGATCTTCATTGATTTTTTTTTCTTCAGAGACTTGAAGTTCTTATCATACAGATCTTTCACTTCCTTAGTTAGAGTCACACCAAGGTATTTTATATTATTTGTGACTCTTTTGAAGGTTGTTATTTCCCTAATTTCTTTCTCAGCTTGTTTATCCTTTTTGTAGAGAAAAGCCACTGATTTGTTTGAGTTAATTTTATATCCAGGTACTACACTGAAGTTGTTTATCAGGTTTAGTTCTCTGGTAGAATTTTAGACACACACACACACACACACACACACACACACATATATATATATATATATATATATATATATATATATATATATATACACACACTATCACATCAACTGCAAATATTGATATTCTGGCTTCTTCCTTTCCAAGTTGTATTCCTTTGATTTCCTTTTTTGTCTAATTGCTCTGGCTAGGATTTAAAGCACTATATTGAATAGGTAGGGAGAGAGTGACAATCTTGTCTAGTCCCTGATTTTAGTGATATTGCTTCCAGTTTCTCACCATTTAGTGGGATGTTGGCTATTGGTTTGCTGTATATTGCTTTTATTATGTTTAGGTATGGGCCTTGAATTCCTGATCTTCCCAAGTCTTTTATCATTAAAGGCTGTTGGACTTCTTCAAATGCTTTCTCAGCATCTAATGAGATGATCATGAGTTTTTTTTTCCTTTGAGTTTGTTTATATAGTGGATTACCTTAATGGATTTCCATATATTGAACTATCCTTGGTTCCCTGAGGTGAAGCCTATTTGATCATAATGGATGATCATTTTGATATATTCTTGGATGCGGTTTTCAAGAATTTTACTGAGTATTTTTGCATCTATATTCATAAGAGAAATAGGTCTGACATTCTATTTCTTTGTTGGGCCTTTGTATGTTTTATGTATCAGAGTAATTGTGGTATCGTAGAATGAATTGGGTAAAGTGCCTTCTGTTTCTATTTTGTGTAATAGTTTGAGGAGTGTTGGAATTAGGTCTTCTTTGAAAGTCTGATAGAACTCTGCACTAAACCCATCTGTTCCTGGGCTTTTTTGGGTGGGGAGACTATTAATTACTGTTTCTATTTCTTTAGGGGATATGTGACTGTTTAGATCATTAATCTGATCCTAATTTAACCTTGGTACCTCATATCTGTCTAGAAAATTGTCCATTTCATCTGGGTTTTCCAGTTTTGTTAAGTATAGCCTTTTGTAGTAGGATCTGATGATTTTTTTGGATTTCCTCATATTCTGTTGTTATGTCTCCCTTTTCATTTCTGATTTTGTAAATTAGGATACTGTCCTTGTGGCCTCTAGTTCTTCTGGCTAGTGGTTTATCTATCTTGTTGATTTTCTCAAAAAATTCCAGCTCCTAGTTTGGTTGATTCTTTTGGTTTCCACTTGGTTGATTCAGCCCTGAGTTTTATTATTTCCTGCAGTCTACTCCTCTTGGTTGAATTTGCTTTCTTTTGTTCTAGACCTTTTTGTGAGGATCTTTTTTATCTTGCATTTTCTTGGATTGTTATGTCAATATTTTCTATGGTATCTCTGCACCTGAGATTCTCTCTTCTATCTCTTTTATTCTGTTGGTTATGCTTGCATCATTGGCCCTTGACTTCTTTTCTAGGTTTTCTATTTTCAGAGTGGTCTCCTTTTTTGATTTCTTTATTGTTTCTACTTCCATTTTTAGATCCTGTATGGTTTTGTTGAATTCTTTCACCTGATTGGATGTGGTCTCCCGTATTTTTTAATGGAATTATTTATTTCCTTCTTAAAGTCCTCTGTCATCATCATGAGAAGTGACTTTAGACGCATATCTTCCTTTTCTGGTGTGATGGTGTTCCAGGACTTGCTATCCTGGGAGAGTTTGGTTCTGATGATGCCAAATAACCTTGGTTTCTATTGCTTCTGTTCTTACACTTGCCCTCTGCCATCTGATTATCTCAAGTGCTTGATGCCCTCAATATATCTGATTGGAGCCTACCCTTCCTGTAATCCCAGTTGATTCAGGACTCCTCAAAGTCCAGGTCTCTCTGTGATCCTGTGATTCAACGAACCTGTGATCTTCAGATTCTGGGTATGTCAGAATTTTTGGCAGTAAAGCTTCCTCTGAGACCCTGAGATCCTGGTGTGACCAAGGTCCTGTTATCCTTGGATCCTGGAATCCTAAGATCCTTGGATCCTGGAAGTGGTGTCTCCTCTGGGGACCGTGGGACTGACTGCTGTGTTCGAAACCAAGGCATATGACAATCGACCAGAAGGAACATGAGCAGCTGGTCAGGCAGGGCTCTTGTGTCCTTGCTCCTGCTGTCACAAGTCTGTCATGATGGTTTTGGAATAGATGTTGTGTTTCCACCACTGATCCTAAGATCCTGGATATGCTAGGGTGCCTGCGGCATGGAGAATCCTCTAGGGACCATGGGACCATCTGCTGAGTTCATGTTCAAGTTGGCCTGAAGCTGGCACCAACTGGAAGGGGAATTCTTTTTTTTTTTTAATTTTTAATATTTTTATTACATATTTTCCTCAATTACATTTCCAATGCTATCCCAAAAGTCCCCCATAGCGCCCCCCACTTCCCTACCCACCCATTCCCATTCTTTTGGCCCTGGCATTCCCCTATATTGGGGCATATAAAGTTTGCAAGTCCAATGGGCCTCTCTTTCCAGTGATGGCCAACTAGGCCATCTTTCGATACATATGCAGCTAGAGACAAGAGCTCCGGGGTACTGGTTAGTTCATCATGTTGTTCCAACTATAGGGTTGCAGATCCCTTTAGCTCCTTGGGTACTTTCTCTAGCTTCTCCATTGGGAGCCCTGTGATCCATCCAATAGCTGACTGTGAGCATCCACTCCTGTGTTTGCTAGGCCCCTGCATAGTCTCACAAGAGACAGCTATCTTTGGGTCCTTTCAGCAAACTCTTGCTAGTGTATGCAATGGTGTCCGCGTTTAGAAGCTGATTATGGGATGGATCCCTGGATACGGCAGTCTCTAGATGGTCCATCCTTTCATCACAGCTCCAATCTTTGTCTCTGTAACTCGGAAGGGGAATTCTTAATTCTTAAAGATGATCTCGTAGAATTGCTAAATTTATATCCATATTTATTAAACTCTTTTGTAGTGGGATTGCCATTAGGTCCTTTTCTCATAGTCAAAACTGCAATGAGTACTCTAACAGTCTCCCAGGTGTTTCCAGTTAATTGCTTCTAGATAGTAACCAGGCATTCTTTTACTCAGAGCACATTCCACAAGGTTATAAAACCATTAACCAAAGTAATAAAAAGGGATCTAATGATTTACTATAGGTGCTAGGACAGAAGATAAATATTGACTTGGATTTATCTATACAAAACTTCTTTAGTAACTTAGCTATGGTTTTGTGTTTTGTTTTGTTTTTATCTTTCTTATCTATTTTTTTAATTAGGTATTTTCCTCATTTACATTTCAATGAACCTTTGGAGCTGTCATAGGTGATGCATATTTAGGTAAAAATACTCCTAATGGTATGCATGTAACCATTTTCTGTTGTAAACTTCATATTTGATTTATGATTTGAATTTATGTGTAAACTTGTGATAAAATTTTTACCATGTGATCATGTATTCTGAAAGTTTTGTTAAGTGCTGAGTCCAAAGAGAGGAGCACAAGTTTTCTCTTATCCCCTTTCCATTCATTCTGTTTCCCCCTTTTTCTTAGAGAGATTTCATAGGAAAAATTTTTACAACTTAAAAATAAACACTAGAATTACTTTTCAAAGAGTTCCTTTTTCTTCCTACAACTTTAACTATTAGGCAGAAAGATAGAGATGTGTTATTCCTGCTGAGATAGAACAAGGCTATTTTACTTAATTCTTTTCTGTTTTAGGGTAAGTTGCTAAGTAGTAGAGACTCTAGTTTCTGGCCTCAGAGAATCACAGAGGCAGATCAGTGACAGTAGCAAAGTAACTTAGACATAGGTAAGTCAATTTTTAATTATTATACAACAACCCTAAATATATCATAAGATAAAAGTCTTACCACCATGTCTTATGAGACAAAAGTCTTACCCTCTGCAGATGCTCTTCTCCCTCCTCTGTCACAAGGAGAACTGACATGACCCCACATGGCCTGGCTCCTGGCACAAAAGCACTACAAACCTCAAAATAACAGGAATTTACAATAAATTGTTATTAATATATTTCAACATCAATGAACTCAATTCCCCAATAAAAAGATACAAGCTATCTGAAAACCAGGATTCATCATTCTGTTGCATATCAGAAACATACCTCACCAACAAAAATAGACAGTATTGCAGAGTAAAGGGCTAGAAAATATGGACCCCAGAAGCAAGACAAAATATTCATTCTAATGTCTGGTAAAATTGACTTTCAATCAAAAGTTATCAAAAGAAACGTGGAAGGACACTTCATACTCATCAAAGGAAAAACCCACAAAGTTTATGTCTCAATTCTTCACAGTTATGCCCCACATGGAAGGACATTTTATATTTTATATTCACAAAAGAAACATTACTAAAGTTTAAATTCTCAACTGAGGAATCTCTAATGGGTGAGAAGCACTTAAAGAAATGTTTAATAATCTATAATCAACAGGAAAATGGCAATCAAAATGGCTCTGAGGCTCCACTTTACATACATCAGAATGCCTAAGATCAATTTCTCAAGTGATAGCACATGCTAGCAAGAATGTAGTGCAAAGAGAACAGCCCTTCATTGCTGGTGAGAATGCAATTTATATAACCACTTTAGAAATCAATTTGGTGATTTCTTAGAAACTGGGAGTAATTCTACCCCAGGAGAGATCTATAAGACTCCTGGGCATATACCCAAGGGTGCCCCACTATACCACATGGACACTTATACAACTATGTCCATAGAAGCTTCTTTTAAAAAGTAATATCCAGAAATGAGAAACAACCTAGATGTTCCTCAACTGAAGAATGGATAAAGAAAATGTGGTACAGCTACAAAACTTTACAGTTAGTAAAAACAAAGACATGATATTTTCAGTCAAATGGATAGACTTGAGTGGTAACCCAGACCCAGAAAGACTCATATGGTATGTACTCACGTATAAGTAAACATTACCCATAAAATACCGGAGGGTTCAAAGCAGGAAGCATAAATTATATTCAGAAAGGGAAGCAAAAGAGTCCTCAGAGGTGGATGTAGAGAAAGAAGAGGGTGAGAGAGAGGGTGATGGGGAGAATGAGGATGGGGATCAGATTTAGGGAGAGGGGAAACTGGAGAGGGCAGGGACTGAGAAAGGAAATCATTGGAAATGTGTCTCTTTATCTAACTGAAGACCTGGGACAGGGGGAGACTTCATGGAGTCTATGACAGTGACCTAGCTAAGATTTCTATCAGTGGGAGAATGTGGTTACTGAAGTGGCCACATCCTGTAGCCAGGCAGGACTTCCAGTGGAGAGAGATAGACATCAACCCACCCACAAAACCCTCAACCCCAAATTTTCCTGTCTACACAGGAGGAAGATAAAAATGGAGCTGAGATGGAGGGAACAGACAACCATGGAACATGAGAACCATCACATGTGAGAAAGTCAGTCTCAGACACTATTAATGATATTGTGCTATGCTTGCAGACAAGAACATAACATAACTGTCTCCTGAGAAACTTTATCCAGTAGTGCTTAGAAATAGATGGAGAGATTCAGAGCCAAACATTGGGTGGAGCTTATGGAGTCTTGAGGCAGAGTGGTGGATAGAACTGAGCAAGCTAGAAAAATGAAGGGCACCACAAAAAGACCTACATTCAAAAAACCTGAGCCTGTGCATGGTTTCAGTCAAAGAGCATTCAGGGCCTGGCCCTAGGCCCTCTAAACATTTGTAGCAGATATGCACCTTGGTCTTTATGTCCCTAACAATCAAATCAGGGGCTGTGTCTGACTCTGTTGCCTGACATTAGATTCCTTTCCCTTAATTGAACTACCTGGTTTCACCTCAGTGGAAAAGGATGTGCTTAGTTCAGATGGCAGTAGATGTCCCAGGCAGGAGGGGCCTTTCCCTTCTATGAGTATAAGGGGGAGGGGTAATGGGTGAAGAGATCCATGAGGAGGAACCATGGGAGATTGGGGTTGTGATCAGGATGTAAAACAAATAAATAAATCAATAGAAAACAAAAAGAAAAAAAAAAAACAAAGAAAATGTGTACTTGGTACCCAGGACTGAACTTTTCTACTCATCTGTTCTTAGTTTTTATATTTCCATGGTGGAAATATAAAAAGTAATATTATACATCCTCCATATAAAGCCTTACTAGATTAGTCTCTTGTTTGGTCTACTACATGGGACTACACAGCACTTTGTTACACTCCAAGGTCACAATGGATAAGATTTTTCCATATGCATTTCAGATCTATTTATGGGGACTGAATCATGTATGTGTTTACTTTTGGTTTAAGAGTTGTAAATGTATAAGAAAATTTGTGTCATTAACTTGGTCATCTTACTGGGTCCTTCTCATTTATTTTAACCATCTTATTGTTTGTCTTTTACCTATTACTTTGAGATAATATTTTTTTCCTCCTTTACATGAATTTTTGAATACTAATCATGTGGATATCCACAAACACCATAGCCAGCCTTCTCACTGTAAGAGAAGGATTCAGTAACTGTGATTAGTTCAAAGTTCGAGAAGCTATCATTTAATACAGGCATCTTTAAGCTCAGCACAATTTGATAAAATGTTTCCTGGTAATAATAAGTCACGCCTGTGCATACAACAGAGAACAAGACAATAAAGCCTTTGTAAAGCACATGTGACATTGTCCATAAAGTTAAGTTCTGAGAAACAATGCTCAAGATAAGGGTTTTTGTGGGGAGCGGGTGTGGCGGCAGTCCCAAAGGCCCCAGGGACTGCAGCTAAGTCGTATGACTTGCACCAGACTTCCTCATATAAACCACAAACATCGTGAGAGCTGTGCAGGTGTACCAGGTTACTGGTGAAGCCATTTTGGTGGAGATATGCCCCTGCTGCCCTTATTAGCTGAAGCTGCGTACCTGGTGAGGTGATGTGGCCTGCTGTGAGTGGATGGGAACTGATAGTATATAAGAGTGAGAGGCCCAAGCCGGACATGGTGGCGCACGCCTTTAATCCCAGTACTTGGAGGCAGAGGCAGGCGGATTTCTGAGTTCGAGGCCAGCCTGGGCTACAGAGTGAGTTCCAGGACAGCCACGACTATACAGAGAAACCCTGTCTCGAAAAACCAAAAAAAAAAAAAAAAAAAAAAGAGTGAGAGGCCCAGGGCTCGGGGTCTTTCGCCTACACAGTCAATGTTCTCCCAATAAACGTGTGCCGAAGGATCCTATTGTGGTGTCTTTCTTGCTGGTGAGTCAGGCGTCCCACGGGTTTTGGTAGAGAGAGTAAGATAACCTAAGAGTTTAGGGGAGCCAGGTTGCCTCCGTCATACATAAAAGTTACCAGACAATTAACTGCATCTTTGCCTAAGGTTTGAGATGAAACACAGGTTATATGCCTCTTCCTTTAAAGAGATAATTCTGAGTATTTAACATTTCTATTTTCCCTAGTACTTATCTGTGAGCTCAAAGACTTCTGTGACTCCTACAATTGATGAGTACTTGTAAATATATGTGTGTTAGCTTGCTTGCTCATTTCACTTTGAGAAACCATTGAACAAAAGCAACATGAGAAGGAAAGGGTTTATTTGACTTAAATGTCCTGATTGCTGTTCACCATTGAGTGAATGAAGGCAGGAACTCAAGCAGAAACGTGTAAAATGCTGTGAAGGAACCAACCCTGGTTAATGGCTTATTCTCCACAGATTTCTAAGCTTGTTTTCTTATATAATATCCCACAGTGGGCTTGGGGCTTCCTACATTAATTATTAATTAAGAAAATACCTCACAGACCTAGCAGCCTACAGTCTTTAGTTTGACTGAAGTATTTCAGTAATTTTGGTTCACGTTAAGATGATCAAAATCTAACCAGAACAAAGAGCTGTGATAGACATTTTTCTTCTAAAATGGGCACATATTGTATGTAATTACTTTGGTTTTTTTTAAAATTTAATAAAGACAAATTATTGAATAACATACAGAAATATGACAAACTATCTAGGTAATGAATAATTTATTGCATTTGGTTATTTTGGTTTTGTGAGAAATGATACACTTATTTCATGCACACTATGTATCTCGCAATTGTTTATCCTGTATTTTTCTTTGGCTTTTGGAGATGATATAGCCAGAAGCAGTTAAATCATAAACTAGGGAAGACAGAATGACCTAGAATTCTGTATTTAAAACAATAGATTACAAGATAAAGAGAATCTGCACATTTGTGTTCTGAGGGGAGGAGGGATAAGTTTATCATCAATATGCCCAAGCAGTGAATATTTAAACATTATAACACTAAAATTTAAAAAAATAATAATTAATCATTCCATTTTTTTTACATCTCAAATAATATCTCACTTCCTAGTTACCCCTCCTCCAATCCCCCATCCTACATCTGCCCTCTCCCCTCCTCTTTTCCTGTATGAGGGTGCTCCACCACCCACCCACCCTCTCTGCCCCGCTGCTCTAGCATCTTTTTATGCTGAGGCATCAAACCTCTCCAGAAACAAAGGCCTTCCCTCCCATTGTTCTCAGGCAGGGCCATCCTCTGCTACATATGTATCTGGAGCCATGGCTTCCTCTAGGTACACTCCTTGGTTGGTGGTCTAGTCTCTGGGAGAACTGTGGGGCCAGGCCAGCCTATATAGTTCTTCCAATGGGGTTGCAATCTTCCCCACTTCTCCAGTACTTCCACTAACTCCCCCACCAGATTTCCTGACCTCAGTCTGATGGTTAGCTTTCAGATGTGAGAGAGGTAGAGAGCATGAGGAACTTACCAACATTTTAAGTCAAGTTAGCTGATGGTTAAAATATAACCTCAATATACAACTCTGTAATAGACTAAAGGAAATAAAATGATCCAAATTCCTTTGAAAAGTAAGTTGAAAAATTATAAAACATATACATCTGTCAGGTGTTTTAGTCAAAATGGTGATGAAATGTATATATATATATATATATATATATATATATATATATATATATATATACTATCACATGAATATTCACACCAGCTCTACTTTTAGTAGGCAAAACAGGAGCCAAGCAAAATACACAGGAATAGATGAAAGATGAATAAACTCTTTTTCCAACAAACTAGAATTCTAATCATTTGTGAAAAGAAAATATTTCAAAAAGAGTAAGCTGACTGAATTCTAGGGTAAACTTGGGCCATGAACTATTTTGTATAGTAAACATGCTAATAATGTTTAAACTATATTCATTTTAAATATTATTTATGGGTTATTAATGTGCAATTGTTACATAATAATAATACAATATAAAATATTAAATGAATGTTTAAATATATTTCATGGTTATAAATAAGCAAACAAAGAATATGAGACAGACACATTATGTTCCACCAAGTCTAGCAAACATATTTTGGGGTGCTTCCAAACCAGATTTCCTGATACCTGAACTAGAACAGGACAGAACCTCAAATTGACTCTACTGAGACAACCAGGAAAGAAGTCACACAGATTTCATTCTCAATTTGTATCCAACATTTTAATAAATGAAAAATGTTCTATGAGGACAGTTAGTTATCAGCTGCTGAAAATAAAGGATATAAGAAAGAATTAAGTTGGATGAAGAATGACTTAGGAATTGTATTAGGATTCCTTTATCTGTGATGACCAAAAGCAACTTGGTTTACATGTCCTGAGTCCACTCAGGATAGCTAAGGTAGCAACTCAAAACAGGCAGGAATCTAGACGCAAGAGCTGAAGCAGAGTCCTTGGAAAAGTATCTTGTCCTTTCTGTCTTGCTCAGCCTATTTTCTCCTAGATCCCATGACCATCAGCCAAGGGATGGCATCATACAAAATGGCTGGGATCTCCTTCATTAATCACTAGTTAAGAAAATATGATAGTGGTTTACCTACAGCCCTATTTAACGGAGGCATTTTCTCAATTGATTTTTTTTTTTTAGGATGACTAGCTTATGTTAAGTTGATTTAAATATCAATTGGCACAGCTATAGTGAATATGTTCACTACCTATTCTTTTAGTTATGGTGTTTCTTATTTTCTTACATTCTAGGAAATACAATAATTAATACTATGCTATCATATCAGTGTCAGGAGCATGATAAGACCTCAACAAAATCTTAGCCATTCCTCAAAGTAGCTCAAATATAATTAACACAGGCTTTTACTCTGGAAGAGAATGTAATATACTTTGAGGCATCTGTAAACAGTTTCTAAAGCATGGCTCCATGAGGATGATAAGCGATAGTGAGAGACCAAATTTTGTGGGTTCAAATTCCATCTTAGAGAACCTGACCTATGCTTGAATTCAAGTAAACTAAGAGGCTGGTACTTAGTAACAGTTTCCAAGTTACCCAAGAAAACCCTAGCCTAGCTTCAGTTTCTAGGCTAACCCCAACAAGACCTTTGTCTTCAGGTTGATCTCCCCTCATAGAACCAGTTTCCTGGAACCCCCAGCAAGCCTGCCCTCTGTCTAACAATCAATTAGGACGAAGTCAGAAGTTAAGTTTATGGTTTGGCTCCCAGAACCAACCCATTATGCTAAAGGCTACAGTAGCAACCCAGTCTAAGCTTGCCAGACTAGAAACACTCTCGCCCTCTTGCTTCTTTGTATATAACCTTGTCTCTATGAATGTTCAGGGTTTTTCTCCACCAGAACCATCCTGCAGGTCGGCAGTGAGTTAAGCCCGGACTAGGCTTGAATACAGACCCTGGTGTGATTATATAGGATCAGCTTTTGAATTGTTCTTTGGGGTTCATGAACATTTCCTAGAATAAAAAGATTCAATTAGGGAAGAAAGTAATGAGCACACATTGGGGCAATGACATGCATGCCCTGGGAGGGATACATGTCCGGTTCAATTAGGGAAAGGATTGAAGAAGTTGAGAAGGATGTCAACCTCATAGGAAGACCAGCAGCCTTAATTAACACGGACCCCTACCCCTGATATCTCTCAGACAGTAAGCCACCAACCAGGCAGCCTACAGTAGCTGGCCAGAGGCCCCGACACATACACAACAGTGGACTACCTGATCTGGCCTCAGTGAGAGAAGATGTGCCTAACCCTGGCCAGACTTGAGGTCCAGGGGAGTGGGGAGGCCTAGTGGAAGGGGGTTGGGAGGTGAGGACATCCTCTTGGAGACAGAGGGGAGGGAGGATGAATGGGATAAGGAACTGTGGGAGGGCAGACCAAGAAGCAGGCAAAGACTGAACTATAAAAAAGGAAAGTAATTTGAAGAAAAAAGGTTTACAAGATAAATACAGCATCCAACTGCTTAAAGGTTGGTTTGGAGAATTAGGTAAAGATTAAGAAAAAAATGGTATCCAAAACTATTTTTGATGAGTTACAACTTTGTAAGAGTTGCAAGACCTTGAATGCTTTCAAAAGCAAGGTGATTTTATGAATGTAACTTCAACTGTGTCAGGCTTAATGTCCTTTCTATTATGCTAGATTATTGGAGAAGGCATTATCTCATTGTGAGTATTATGAATTTTCAAATATTTATGAACAAAATGATAAAAGCATATAGCCTTGAAAATGTCTCTGTAGTAATAGTCTAGTGTCCTCCTACTTACTGTATTTTATATTATGCCTCTATGAGCTTTCACCTGTATTATTCACTATACTGTACATTTTCATATTTACATAATTCTGTTTTATTCACATGTCTGATCATACACATATCTGTGCATATTTATGTACAAGGATACATAACTTTTTTGACTTTCAGTACCAGAATGTCAAAAGAAATGCAGACAGAAAATCAATATGCTCATTGTTGTCTCTTGTTTAGTTCCTCTAAACATTTTGCAAATTTATTGTTTTTACTTCTTTTGCCTTTCTTCAAATCAAAATGTAACTATTCTTTTACTTTATTGTTTGTTCCATCAGGCATTCATTTCATGTCCTTTGATCTAACAATACTTATTAAGCTACTTGTGTTTGTATTCATTTATCATACAATTTAAGTGTGTCCTAACTATAACTAAATAAAAGCCAATAACAAAGCACACAGAAAGTTATACAACTGTCAAAGCACAAAGATTTCATTAAAATATTCTATATTCTGTTTCTTTTTATTTCTCTCTGTTGAAGTAGAAGCCAAACAAAAGTTAAATTATGGACATTTTGTAACCAAAATTGCAGGAAGTGACTGATCACAATCTTAGTCTCTTGTTCATTTTTGTAAAAATACGCTTTCCTATTGAAAGATATAGGATTCAGCATCACTCACGGGAGCACAGATGCTTCCTGAAGCAGTGGAGGATAACTCACTGCAGCTGAGTCTGGGGAGGGGCAGTGTGTGCTTACATATAGTGTCCACCTACTCGATTCTAAGGTATTCTGTATATTTAATGAGGGTTGTCACACTCATGATTTTTTCTTTGTAGGCACAGCCTCAGAACACAGTAAGGCATTGGACAGATGAACTACTTCATCACCCAGACATCAGCAGGAATAATCAGCATTGGTTTTAAATATTTTCATGATCCCCCAAGGAGCTGGAGTTTGGAATTGAAATGCTAAGACAAAACCTGGGACTTATAGATGGTAAACTTCTAGTGAAATGAGAAAATCAGAACATTTTCTCAAGTTTTAAGAACAAGGATGGTTTGACAGGTCTTAAATAAAATTGCCCACACACAGACTGTGATCCATGTTTTATATCACCTTCCTAGAAACCCTTTAGCTGAGAATAGACGTTATGACTTTCCTGAATTTTTAAATACCCTCAGGTATGTATAACAAAACAAGTGTAAGTCAGTCAAAAGATCTCAGTCAATTGTTTGCACAGTAACTCTTTTTTTTTAATAACAAAATATATCATGTGTGATAAAAAAAAAAAAAAGCAAGAATTAATGGTCAGGGAAGAAAGCAAAACAACGGGACAGAATATTCAAAATCCAGGGATCCATCCCATAATCAGCTTCCAAACGCTGACAACATTGCATACACTAGCAAGATTTTGCTGAAAGGACCCAGATATAGCTGTCTCTTGTGAGACAATGCCGGGGCCTAGCAAACACAGAAGTGGATGCTCACAGTCAGCTATTGGATGGATCACAGGGCCCCCAATGGAGGAGCTAGAGAAAGTACCCAAGGAGCTAAAGGGAACTGCAACCCCATAGGTGGAACATTATTATGAAATAACCAGTACCCCAGAGCTCTTGACTCTAGCTGCATTTGTATCAAAAGATGGCCTAGTCGGTCATCACTGGAAAGAGAGGCCCATTGGACTTGCCAACTTTATATGCCCCAGTACAGGGGAATGCCAGGGCCAAGGGGTGGGGGTGGGTGGGTGGGGGACTGGGGTGGGGGAGTGTATTGGGGACTTTTTGGATAGCATTGGAAATGTAATTGAGGAAAATACCTAACTAAAAAAAAAGAATATTCAAAACTAAAATATTTATTTAGGGAATGAGGGCTGGCTCACACATAAGTCCAGCTCCAAGGGGAATCTGATACTTTCCCTCTTCTGACATCTGCAGAAACCTACACTCACATGTGAATACCCATACACAGACACACTCAAGTGCATGGTTAAAAAAAAAAAAAAGAAAAGAAAAAGAAAAAGAAAAAAAAAGATTTTTAAAATGTCTTTTCAATTAAAGTGTTAAATATCAGATTGAAGGTATAAACTAAATGTTCATATATCAATAACAATGAAAGCTGATATCTATAAAGCGATTATGAAACAGTGCACAATGCAATAAGCAAGGTAGGCAAGAGACACAGCTGTGATGTAGCTACTTCAGAAGCTTATGGCAGAGTACCATTTGGGGTCAGGAGTTTGGTTGAGATTATCTTGGACGAACACCAAGACCCTGCCTTACAATTCACCCATGTGCACACCTGTGCAACTAACCAGTGAGTCCAAGAAAACCATCAATCAAAAATGCCCTTGACAAAATAACCACAGCTGAGTGTGTTGAACCTAGCATTATGAAATGCTAGAAAGAGAATTAGACTCAAAGTATCTGAAAAGCTACAGATTTTAAGTTTGAAGAAATAGTTCAGAAAAGAACAGGCAACGAGATATAGATAGTAAGAGTCAAGACAGTGTGTCAAAGCAGATGGGGGTAGTTCTTGGCACCCACTTCCTTTAGAGATTTAGAAAGTAATAGACAAGCAAGAACTACTCTGCCATAAAATATGCCTATCAGTGAGTATAAAAATATAGAAGCAAGACTGATAAAGACTCACATTTGTGATAAGAAAAATAATGTCTTCCTGAAACTGTGCCTCAAAACCAGGGAAATGCATGGTAAAAGGATTGAAGAAGAAAGGATAGATGCTTCTAATCAGCTGGTCTTAATGCTGGGAAGAACCCTGAATTTTCCAGGTGGGTGCACTACAGTCCTTAGGTATGCAAGAGTAGGAAGATTTTTTCATTGCAGAGTAAGTGTGTTGAGTGGACAAGGGAGAAGAAATGGATAACCCTAGAGAATATACTAATTCCAAAGATGGCAGGAGAAATACCACCAACCCAAATCATCATGGCAAAAATAACTAAAGCAAGAAATCAATTGAAGCAAGACTTTTTTTTTTGTTGTTTGTGTACATGGTTTGTTTTGCCCTAAGACAGGGTTCCAGATGTCAGCCTTGGAGAAGAGAAGGACAAGACTTTTATTGTTCAGAGGTATAAGGCTTTCCAAATGGGGTAGTTGAGGTATAAGGACATGAGCATGTCAGGTTTGCCTCTCCTAAAATAAAGACATGGTTGTACAGTGGAACTAATTAGGTAGTCATAACAACAGGCAGTGGGGACAAGGTAACTATAGGTAATCATATAATTTTTGAAATAAAGATAGAGTTTGAAAGATGGTTATAAAGAACTTTTTGAAACAAAGAATTGATTGTCATTCCTTGAACAAGCAGTAAAGAACCATTTATAGTTAAGGTTACAGGTAGGGCATAGTCGAATCCAGAAGGAACAGAGGTTTAAGCATACATAGGGTTGAACCTAGTTTGTCTTTACTAGAAAATGGCTTTTGAGCTTAAAATGGAGGCAGGATGGTTTTTCAAGTACTTTGAGGACTCCAGAATGATGCACCATAAGTGGGATATGTAGAAGAGATATAGAAAGCTCAGTGTGAAGAAAATATGGCATGCAAATGCCTTAAACAGTTTTTGCCAGCCTTAAAAATGGAGGAGAGAGACTTTCCATTGGCTCTGGGTATACTCCCAACACTGATGAGTCAGAAGCAGAGAAATCTGTCGTTCTTACAAGTTTAAGATGCACTTTTTCAACAAAGTCAATTCACACACACACACACGCACACACACACACAAATGCCAATAAGAAAACATAGAAAACTGTAATGCTATTCATTTTAAGAAGGATACATGCATAATTTCATTTTTAATTTATGTACTTAATTTTAATTAGTCAGAAAGAAGGTCTCTATACTTGTGTTACACTGTCTAACAACAGCCTGCAATGTAGAATCTGCAATTTTAAAATGATCAGAAAATAACATATAGTGAGTTTGCAAATAGATTTGGGATATGTTAATAAAAATAATCCAGAACTATTCTATGGGGAATAATTTAATAAAGGATGTTTGCCCCACTGCTAATTATATTGCATGAAAAATTACTAGGAGCAGTTACCTAGGGAAACAAAAATTTAACCATATTAAGCAAATGAGAAATGCAGACCCACTTGAAGAATGATGTCTGATATTAATTCCAGTTCTATCTCCTGTCACTCTCAGGGTAACTGTGAAGAATTGTGCAAGGAATAACAGGAACAAAAATTCAATGACAACAACTGCCACCTGGGGGGGGGGCTTATGTTCTTAAGTGAAAGAGTAGATAAAGCATTCTCCCTTCAAACAGCAAATTTGTCTACAGAGAATGATATACCCCCAAACTGTGTCAAAGCTTTAACTCCCATGTGGGGCATGATAGTGTTTAAAGACAAGACGTAGTTAAAATTAAATTACGTTTAAGGATAAATTAAATTAGGAATAAATGAGTTTCATCCTTAATTTTAAATACACACTTTAGAGTGGAAAGATTTATTGTGGCTCAGTTTTACATCATAATGGAAAAGGGATGGAAGTAGAAACATTAAGTAATGAAGAGACATTGTGCCCATTTAGAAAACTCAACATTATTAAGATATCTACTCTCCTATAATTGGCAATGTATTGCGTTGTCCAAATCATGTCAACAAAAGAGAATACCACTCCAGGAATAGATTTATTTGTCTGATTGTAGAATGCAAGCTATTTCTGAAAAAAAGAAAGAAAGAAAAAGAAAGAAAGAAAGAAAGAAAAGAAATAGAAAAATTGTAGTTTGACTCTTATCTTAAAACTTATCTTAGTAGAGTTTGTACTGTTGTAATAAATCACTATAAACAAAACAACTTGGGGAGGAAAGGGTTAATTAAGCTTACACATCTCAGGCTCTAGTCTTTTCAGAAAATTAATCAGGGCAGGAATTCAAACACTGCAAGAATCTGGAGGCAGAAACTTCTGCAAAGACTTAGGGAAATGCTGCTCACTTCTTGCTCTTGTGGTTTGCTCAGCCAGTTTTCTAATAACTCTGGGTCCCTAGAGATTGCATCCACCAAGTGATCTGGGACCTCTCACATCAAAATCAATCAAGAAAATGGATCAATCTTGCTCACAGGCCAATCCAGTGTGACACTTTCTCAATTGAGGTTCATTCTTTCTAAATGACTATAGTTCATGTCATGTTGGCATATAACCAGCAAGCATACATCCAACATAAGGAATAGATCACATATCCATTGACTATTGGGAGAAGGAAATAATAACAAAGAAGACATAAAAATTGGAAGGAGATGTGTGACAGGGACCTTGGAAACATGGAGAGATAATTTTTATACTTGTGTAAATTTCTCAAATAATACAATCTAAAATCACAAATGATAAGAAGGGATGTTAAAACTATCTATAGAAGAAATCAGGTGAAAATAATCACTACATTGGTAAATATTTCTAATATAGAAGATATGTATAATATCACAACACATACAGTGATCTATAGTGTATAAATTGGATTTTATCAAACTAAAACCTGAGTTATGGACTGTCAGTGAAACAGAAACAAACAAGAAGTAGGAAACAGAACAAATGTTCTCTCCCATCTTTCATTCAGAATATATGGAAAAAGGGCACAGCATTCCAGAGGAATAACCAAAGAGCAGAGTATTCATGAACTCATTACAAAATGTGTAAGAAATATATGAAAATCATGTACTTGAAACAAGAAACATATCTACTAGTGATCAATGAAATGCAAATTTAAACCATAATACATATATATGTCATAGTTAAGATTCAAAAACTGAACAACACCAAGTGTTGGTGATGTATGTATTACCTGTAACTCACATATATTGGAATTCTTCATTTACTATAAGCAATCACTGTGAGAAGCAAAGTTATGTTTTAAGTTTTAATTATTGTTCTTAAGAAATTAGTGACTCCAGCTTGTTTCTTCAGACCATTTGCTTGGAAGATTGTTTTCCAGCCTTTCACTCTGAGCTGGAAAGAACCCAGATGCCCCTCAACAGAGGAATGGGTACAAAAAATGTGGTACATTTACACAATGGAGTACTATTCAGCTATTAAAAAGAATGAATTTATGAAATTCCTAGGCAAATGGTTGGACATGGAGGGCATCATCCTGAGTGAGGTAACACAATCACAAAAGAACTCAAATGATATATACTCACTGATAAGTGGATATTAGCCCAGAAACTTAGTATAGCGAGATATAAGATACAATTTGCAAAACACATGAAACTGAAGAAGAACGAAGACCAAAGTGTGGACACTTTGCCCCTTCTTAGAATTGTAAACAATCACCCATGGAAGGAGTTACAGAGACAAAGTTTGGAGCTGAGACAAAAGGATGGACCATCTAGAGACTGCCATATCTGGGGATCCATCCCATAATTAGCCTCCAAACGATGACACCATTGCATACACTAGCAAGCGTTTGCTGAAAGGACCCTGATATAGCTGTCTCTTGTGAGACTAGGCTGGGGCCTAACAAACGCAGAAGTGGATGCTCACAGTCAGTTATTGGATGGATCATAGGGCCCCCAATAGAGGAGCTAGAGAAAGTATCCAAGGAGCTAAAGAGATCTGCAACCCTGTAGGTGCAGCATTATGAACTAACCAGTACCCTGGAGCTCTTGACTCCAGCTGCATATGTATCAAAAGATGGCCTACTCAGCCATCACTGGAAAGAGAGACCCATTGGACACGCAAACTTTATATGCCCCAGTACAGGGGAACGCCAGGGCCAAAAAGTGGGAGTGGGTGGGTAGGGGAGTGGGGGGGGGAGGGTATGGGGGACTTTTGGGATAGCACTGGAAATGTAAATGAGGAAAACACCTAATAAAAAGTAAAAAAAAAAAGAAAAAAGAAAAAAGAAAAAGAAAAGAAAAGAAAAGAAATTAGTGACTCACTACACTGGGGATATAGGACCTGAATAGGCCACCTCTTGTAGCTAGAAAGGAACACCACTGGAGTTACAGAGGTACCAACCTACCCACAAACCTTTGAACCAAAAATTTTTCCTGTATATAGTAATGAAGGCATGGAGAAGGGAGCAGAGACTGAGAGAATGGCCACTCAATCACTGGCCCAACTTGACACCAATCTCATGGACAAATACCAATCCCTTACACTATTAAAGATACTCTGTTATGGTTGCAGACAGGAGCAAGTTGTCCTTTGAGAAACTCCACCTAGCACCTGACTCAGAGGTATACAGATATCCATAACTAAACAGTGGATGGAGCTTAGGTACTCTTATGGAAGGAGAGAAAGGATTGTAGGTCCCAAAGGAGATAAGAACTCTGCAGTAAGAGCAAAAGACCTGGACCCTTGGAACTTTGAGAGACTGAACCACTGACTAGAGAACATATATGGGCTGGACCTAAGCCTCCCTGCTCACATGTAGCAGATATGTGATAGATCATTATGTGGGTCCTGAACAACTGGAATTGGGGCTATCCTCAAAGCTGTTGCTTATATATGAGATATGTTCTGCTAGCAGAGCTGCCTTGTGTGGCCTCAGTGGGAGAGGAAATGTCTATCTTTGCAGAGACTTGAAGGACCAGGGTAGTAGCAGCATCCAATGAGTACATCACCAGCTCAGATGAGAAGGAGGGGGGGGGGCACAGGAGAAGAATTGTCGGAGGGGATGAGTGAGCAGGATATAAAGTGAATAAGTAAAAACTAAAATTAAATTTAAAAGAGAAATCCATGAAAAAATAAATAAAGTCTCTAACCTGTAAGCTACTTGCCCAAGGACAGCTACTTCCTGAAATGCTGGAGGATCATGTTTATGGAAAATAATAAGCCACACGTTTTTACTATCAATTAGGTGGAGTCATCATAGTGCCCTGTCATCTTCTTGGAGATAGTATGATTGTACCCAAATACAAACAAACAACAAAATAAAACCTGCAAACCCTCAAAAAGCAAACGTAGATAAATGACTACTCCTCATTTTCATCTGGAGGTTCCCCCTAGATAGTAGATCTGATGTCAGCCATTGCAGGGACTTTGTGCCATCTGCCTCTGCTAAATACTATTAGCTCTTGCATCATTTAAGTGCCTTAGCTAAATGGGAATTCCTGTCTGAGTACAATTAAGCTGATGGTTTTAGACTCCAATATCAACAGGTACCCATCACAGAGTCAAAGATTTGACTCCGGATACAATACAAGGGAGAAGTGTAAGAGCCAAAGTTATGTTTAAGTTTTAAGTATGGTGCCTAAGAGATCTATGAACAAAAATGCCACTAACCTGTCAGTCACTTACCCAAGGACACATATGTTCTGAAATGCTGGAGCTATTGTTTATGGGAGACAAAATGCCACATGCTTTTGTTACCCTGAACAAATTCATTTGACCCACCTGTGTTGGATGTTCTTGATTGGATGTAGGTAAGAGGGAGATGTGGAAAGGAATTATGTCAGGACATTTGCTTGCCTCTGATTGGATGTGGGAGGGAGGGGTGCAGACAGAAAACACATCAGGATACATTCTTGCCTGTGGTTGGAAACATGATGATGTTATGGTTTTATATTTTTAAGTTCTCAAAATGTGACTGGTTGTCATTTTCTGGGAACTCAGGAATGAACCAGGACAAAATCCATTATCCTGGCCACTATTTAATTAAAGCCTCCTTCAAGTTTGTCTCAAAAGTTGTGGAACTAAACTTTTTATCTCAATTTTCAGGTTTAACAACCATTCTTACGATCAAAACACTTCTAGATACTTCCCAAATAAAAACAAAATTTGTCAATATTAATCTTACTTAGATTGATGAAAAACTTCACTCACCCAAAGAGCCATTCAAAATGGCCATCAAAATATGAGCAGAAGAGCAAATTATGATATAAAAGTCTATATTTTTTATTTCCTAATTATTATTATTAATCATTATTATTGGAAACATGAGTGTGGATTTGTGAGTGTAGCTTGTATGAATGTAAATACGTGTGTCACAGCACAAGTGTAGAGGTCAGAGGACAACTCTTTGTTAGTTAATTCTCTCCTTCCACCATGGGTTCCTGGGATCAAATTCAAGTTGTTAGGCCATTTTGGCAAGTATTTTTGTACAATGAACCATCTTCCTGGCCCAAATTATGTTTGTTTCTTTAAGAGAAAACTTAGTCATAAAATAATGACCCACTAATATAAACCAAAAGAATATTTACTGATCAAAAGACAAAAGCATGCAACATGCATGCTACTAGCATTTATAAAATCTGGAAACAAGTCAAATTTTCTAGATGAAATTCGTAGTACTTATATATCTCCAGAGAAGCTGACATATTAATTAAAATGAACTTTAAAAGCTATGTCCTTTGACATGAAGCATATTAAATATCTATATAGTTTAAAATGCTAAAATAATTCGCAAAATAGTAAATATATCAATCAAATTTCACAGGTGGATGCATGTGAACATGGGAGTTGATTAACTGTGAAAGTCATAATTAATATAATTAATGTCAAAATGTAACACACATTAAAGAGCCCAATCTTAAAACACTTGCTTCAGGAATAACTGGGGAAAAAAAGGATAAAAATGTAAGTGTTGGAGAAGAAAAAATATATTTTTTCCCAAATTATGAAGTGAATTCTAGGTTAGTAAAATATATATTAAATATCAGATATTTATTCACTGATTTATGCATGTGTTTATCACATCAGAGGTAAATAGTGTGTGCACGAGAGTACTCATGTAGAAATCAGGGGACAGTGTTGTAAATTCTAATATTCCTTTTCTTTATGTAGATTTTGGGCATAAAACTCAGGTAAATAAGCATGTACATCAGGTGAGCAATCTCTCTGGCCCACAAAAGATACTTTAAATGAGAGTCTAGACAAGTGTTATCAAATGACATCAAATTTTATAATGAAATGAATTTGGACCTCAGAGATGATTCAGCATATAAGAGCACTTGTGGCACCTGTAGACGACCCAGTTTTGGTTCTCAGTACCCACATGATGTTACAACCAGTCGTGGTTCAAAATCTAGCTGCAGACATGTGGTTCATGTAGTGGCATGTAGGCAAAAGACTCAAACAAATAAGTTAAAATAAATCTAAACAAATATTTTATAAAGATGAAACATTCCTCAAACTACTCCATACAATAGAAAAAGTAGAAACACTACCTAATTCATTCTATGAAGCAACAGTTACTTTGATACCTAAACCACAGAAAGACAAAGAAAGCGAACTTCAGACTAAATTCACTACTGAATATTGATGTTAAAAACCTCAATAAAATTCTTGCAGAATGAATCCAAGAACACATCAAAACCATCATTCACCATGATCAAGTAAGCTTCATTCCAGAGATACAAGTTTGATTCAATATACAAAAGTCCATTAATGTAATCCACTATATAAACAAATTCAAAAAACAAATTCAGATAATAATTTCCTTTGATGCTGAAAAAGCATTTAACCAAATACAACACCCCATCATGTTAAAAGTATTGGAGAGATCAGGAATTCAAGAACCATACTAATAAAAGCAATTTACAGCAAACCTACAGCCAATATCAAATTAAATGGAATAATATCACTAAAATCAGGGATAATACAAGACAAGACAAGAATGCCCAGTCTCCCCATATCTATTCAAAGTATTTCTTGAAGTTCTAACTAGAGTAATAAAACAACAAAAGGAGATCAAGGGGATAAAAATTGGAAAAGTCATGGTTTCACTGTTTGCAGATGATATGATAGTATGCATAAGCACCCCCCCCCTCAAAAAAAAATCTAACAGAGAACTTCTACAGCTGATAAAAAACTTCAGCGAAGTGGCTGGATATAAACTTAACTCAAACAAATCAATATCCTTCCTTTATACAAATGATAAACAGGCTGAGAAATAAATTAGGGAAATAACACCATTCACAATAGCCACAAATAGTATAAAATACCTTAGTGTAACTCGTATCATATAAGTCAAATATCTGTATGAAAAGAACTTCAAATCCCTACACAAAGAAATCAAAGAAGACCTCATAAGATAGAAAGAACTTCTATGCTCATGGATTTGTAGGATTAATGTAGTAAAAATGGCCATCCTACCAAAAGTAATCCTCAGCTTCAATGCAATTCCAAATAAGATTCTAACACAGTTCTTTACAGACATGGAAAGAGCAATTCTCAATTTCATATGGAAAGGGGAAGCAATTCTTAATAATAAAAGAACTTCTGTGAAAAATCACCATTCCTGATCTCAAGCTGTACTAGAGAGCAATAGTTATAAAAAAACAAAAACAAAAACAAAAACAAAAAACAAAAAACAAAAAACAAAACAAACAGCAAACTGCATGGTATTGGTACAGAGACAGACAGGTAAATCAATGGAATAAAATTGAAGACCCAGAAATAAGCCCACACACTTATGCATAGTTGTCTTTTAACAAAGAAGCCAGAAACATCAATGGAAAAAAAGAAAGCATTTCCAACAAATGTTGCTGGTCCAACTGGCAATGTGTACATTAAAAAACAATTAGAACCATATTTATCACCTCACACAAAGCTCAAGCCCAAGTGGATCAGGGCCATCAAAATAAAACCAGATACACTGAATGGAATAGGAGAGAGAGTGGGAAAGAGCCTTGAACTCATTGGCATATGTGAAAAGTTCTTAAATAGATCTCCAATGTCTGAGGCTCTAAGATCAACAATTGATAAATGGAACCTCTGTGACCTGAAAAGCTTCTGTAAGTCAAGATATGCAGTCAATAGGACAAATCAGCAACCTACACACTGGGAAAAAATCTTCACCAACCCCACAACCAATAGAGGGCTAATATCCAAAATATAAAAAGAATTCAAGATGCTAACCTCCAAAAAACAACCCAATTCAAAATGGGGTACAGAGAGCCAAACAGAAAATTCTGAGGAGTCTCAAATTGTCAAGGGGAAACTAGGAAAAGGGATAACATTTGAAATGTAAATAAAGAAAATATCTAATTAAAAAGGCAAAAAAAGCAAAAACAAAACAAAACAAAAGGCACCTAAAGAAATGTTCAATGTCCTTAGTCATCAGAGAAATGCAAATCAAAACGACTCTGAGATTCCAGCTTGCATCAATCAGAATAACTAAGATCAAAAACTCAGTTGACAGTAGATGCTAGAGAGGATGTGGAGAAAGAGGAACACTCCTCCATGGCTGGTGGGATTGCAGGCTCTGAAAACCAATCTGGAGGTTCTTCAGAAAATTGGAAATAGTTTTACCTGAACAACCAGCTATACCTCTGCTGGACATATACCCAAAAGATGCTCCAACATGTAACAAAGACAAGTGTTCCACTATGTTCTCAGCAGCCTTGTTTATAATATTCACAAGCTGGAAACAACTAAGATGTCCCTCAACAAAAGAATGGATACAGAATAAAATGGAATACTACTCAGTTAC
Organism: Mus caroli; assembly: GCF_978045245.1. Lineage (NCBI taxonomy): Eukaryota > Metazoa > Chordata > Mammalia > Rodentia > Muridae > Mus > Mus caroli. The sequence continues at coordinate 138,493,869 of NW_028227258.1, read as the reverse complement.
TAAAAACTACAACTTCATAAAGTTTCCAGACAAATGAATTGGACTAGAAAATGTTATCATGAGTGAGGTAATGCAGATGCAAAAGTACATACATGGTACTTGCTAATAAGTGAATATTAGCCCCAAGGGTCAGAATTTCCATGATACAACTTAAAGTCAATATAAAGTTTAACAAGAAGAAGGGCCAAAGTGTGGATGCTTCAATCCCATGTAGAAGAGGGAACAAAGTAATTCCAGGAGGGAGAGGAAGGGAGGGTCTTAGGTGGGAGTAGGGAGGGATAAGGGGAAGGGGGGGCAGTTTCAGGTATGGGAAGAAAAAGGAGGGAATCCCAGAGGGCCAGGAGTATGAATAGAAATATGTAGCAATGTAGGGGGCAGGGAATGAGGAAAACCACTAGAATGTTTGAGGCACCATGGATGGGAGAGGAGACCCACATTAGCCAAAATACCCAACAGAGGTGAGATAGAACCTGAAGAGACCACCCCAAATACATAGGCATTGCCCCCAATTGAGGGAAGTGGCAACTTACCCATCTCAAAACATTAACCAAGAATTGTTCCTGTCTAAAGGAAATGCAGGGACAAAAAGTGGAGCAGAGGCTGAAGGAAAGGCCATCCAGAGACATCTGTAACTTGTGATTCATCCCATCCACAGACACCAAACCCTGACACTATTGCTGATGCCAAGAACTGCTTACAGACAGGAGCCCAGTAGGACTGTCCTCTTTGAGGCTTTGCCAGCACCAGATTAAGAAAGATGCAGTCCGAGAACAGCACGGGGGGAGCTAGGGCACAGGGTCGGCTGACACTCACCAACTACCCACAACACCCACTACAGGATCTTAAGACTTCTGGTGAGTGGAACACAGCTTCTGCTCCAATCCAATTGGGCACGGGACCTGAGACTGCATTAGTTAGGGAAGCAGAAAACCGGCCTGAGTAGGGCCACAGAACTCTTCCGGCCTGACCAGCACTGGGATAGCTAGAGCACAGGGTCGGCTGACACCCGCCAGCTACCCACAACACCCACCACAGGATTTTGAGACTTCTGGTGAGTGGAACACAGCTTCTGCTCCAATCCAATTGTGCATAGGACCTGAGACTGCATTAGTTAGGGAAGCAGAAAACCGGCCTAAGTAGGGCCACAGGCCTCTTCCGGTCTGACCAGAACCTGGGTAGCTAGAGCACAGGGTCGGCTGACACCCGCCAGCTTCCCACGACACCCGCCACAGGATTTTGAGACTTCCGGTGAGTGGAACACAGAGTCTGCTCCTATCTTTAAACAGTGACAACGATAACAACTAACCCCAGAGATTACCAGATGGCAAAGGGTAAACGTAATAATCTTACGAACAGAAACCAAGACCACACACCATCATCAGAATCCAGCACTCCCACTTCGCCCAGTACAGGGCACCCCAACACACCGGAAAAGCTAGACATGGATCTAAAAGCATATCTCATGATGATGGTAGAGGATATCAAGAAGGACTTTAATAACTCACTTAAAGAATTACAGGAGAACATGGCTAAAGAGTTACAAGTCCTTAAAGAAAAACAGGATAACACAATTAAAGAGGTAGAAGTCCTTAAAGAAAAACAGGAAAAGACAACCAAACAGGTAGAAGTCCTTAAAGAGAAACAGGAAAACACATCCAAACAGATGATGGAAATGAACAAAACCATACTAGACCTAAAAAGGGAAGTAGACACAATAAAGAAAACCCAAAATGAGGCAACACTGGAGATAGAAACCCTAGGAAAGAAATCTGGAACCATAGATACGAGCATCAGCAACAGAATACAAGAGATGGAAGAGAGAATCTCAGGTGCAGAAGATTCCATAGAGAACATCGGCACAACAATCAAGGAAAATGTAAAACGCAAAAAGATCCTAACTCAAAACATCCAAGAAATACAGGACACAATGAGAAGACCAAACCTACAGATAATAGGAGTGGATGAGAATGAAGATTTTCAACTCAAAGGTCCAGCAAACATCTTCAACAAAATTATAGAAGAAAACTTCCCAAATCTAAAGAAAGAGATGCCCATGAACATACAAGAAGCCTACAGAACTCCAAATAGACTGGACCAGAAAAGAAATACCTCCCGACACATAATACTCAGAACAACAAATGCACTAAATAAAGATAGAATACTAAAAGCAGTAAGAGAAAAAGGCCAAGTAACATATAAAGGCAAGCCTATCAGAATTACACCAGATTTTTCACCAGAGGCTATGAAAGCCAGAAGATCCTGGACAGATGTTATACAGACACTAAAAGAACACAAATTCCAGCCCAGGCTACTATACCCAGCCAAACTCTCAATTAACATAGATGGAGAAACCAAAGTATTCCACGACAAAACCAAATTCACACATTATCTCTCCACGAATCCAGCCCTTCAAAGGATAATAACAAGAAAAAAACAATACAAGGACGGGAACCACGCCCTAGAAACAAACAAGAAGGTAATCCCTCAACAAACCTAAAAGAAGACAGCCACAAGAACAGAATGCCAACTTTAACAACAAAAATAACAGGAAACAACAATTACTTTTCCTTAATAACTCTTAATATCAATGGACTCAACTCCCTGATAAAAAGACATAGACTAACAAACTGGCTACACAAACAAGACCCAACATTTTCTTGCTTACAGGAAACTCATCTCAGAGAAAAAGATAGACACTACCTCAGAATGAAAGGCTGGAAAACAATTTTCCAAGCAAATGGTATGAAGAAACAAGCTGGAGTAGCCATTCTAATATCTGATAAGATTGACTTCCAACCCAAAGTCATCAAAAAAGACAGGGAGGGGCACTTCATACTCATCAAAGGTAAAATCCTCCAAGAGGAACTATCAATCCTGAATATCTATGCTCCAAATACAAAGGCAGCCACATTCATTAAAGAAAATTTAGTAAATCTCAAAGCACACATTGCACCTCATACAATAATAGTGGGAGACTTCAACACACCACTTTCACCAATGGACAGATCATGGAAACAGAAACTAAACAGGGACACAGTGAAACTAACAGAAGTTATGAATCAAATGGATATGGCAGATATCTACAGAACATTCTATCCTAAAACAAAAGGATATACCTTCTTCTCAGCACCTCATGGTACCTTCTCCAAAATTGACCACATAATTGGTCACAAAACAGGCCTCAACAGATACAAAAATATTGAAATTGTCCCATGCATCCTATCAGATCACCATGGACTAAGGCTGATCTTCAATAACAAAATAAATAATAGAAAGCCAACATTCACGTGGAAACTGAACAACACTCTTCTCAATGATACCTTGGTCAAGGATGGAATAAAGAAAGAAATTAAGGACTTTTTAGAGTTCAATGAAAATGAAGCCACAACATACCCAAACTTATGGGACGCAATGAAAGCATTTCTAAGAGGAAAACTCATAGCTCTGAGTGCCTCCAAAAAGAAACTAGAGAGAGCACACATTAGCAGCTTGACAACATACCTAAAAGCACTAGAACAAAAGGAAGCAAATTCACCCAAGAGGAGTAGATGGCAGGAAATAATCAAACTCAGGGGCGAAATCAACCAAGTGGAAACAAGAAGAACTATTCAAAGAATCAACCAATCAAGGAGCTGGTTCTTTGAGAAAATCAACAAGATAGATAAACCCTTAGCCAGACTCACTAGAGGGCACAGGGAAAGCATCCTAATTAACAAAATCAGAAATGAAAAAGGAGAGATAACAACAGATCCTGAAGACATCCAAAACACCATCAGATCCTTCTACCAAAGGCTATACTCAACAAAACTGGAGAACCTGGATGAAATGGAGAAGTTCCTAGACAGATACCAGGTACCAAAGTTGAATCAAGATCAGGTTAATGATCTAAACAGCCCTATAACCCCCAAAGAAATAGAAGAAGTCATTAATAGTCTCCCAACCAAAAAAAGCCCAGGACCAGATGGGTTTAGTGCAGAGTTCTCTCAGACCTTCAAAAAAGATCTAATCCCAGTTCTTCACAAACTATTCCACAAAATAGAAACAGGAGGTACTCTACCCAACTCATTCTATGAAGCCAAAATTACTCTGATACCTAAACCATAAAAAGACCCAACATAGATAGAAAACTTCAGACCAATATCCCTTATGAATATTGATGCAAAAATCCTCAATAAAGTTCTTGCTAACCGAATCCAAGAACACATCAAAACAATCATCCATCCTGAACAAGTAGGTTTCATCCCAGGGATTCAGGGATGGTTCAATATACGGAAATTCATCAACGTATTCCAGTATATAAACAAACTCAAAGACAAAAACCACATGGTCATCTCATTAGATGCGGAATAAGCATTTGACAAGATCCAACACCCATTCATGATAAAAGTCTTGGAAAGATCAGGAATTCAAGGCCCATACCTAAACATCCAACACCCATTCATGATAAAAGTCTTGGAAAGATCAGGAATTCAAGGCCCATACCTAAACATGATAAAAGCAATCTACAGCAAACCAGTAGCCAACATCAAAGTAAATGGTGAGAAGCTTGAAGCAATCCCTCCAAAATCAGGGACTAGACAAGGCTGTTCACTTTATCCATACCTATTCAACATTGTACTTGAAGTCCTAGCCAGAGCAATTCGACAACAAAAGGAGATCAAAGGGATACAAATTGGAAAACATGAAGTCAAAATATCACTTTTTGCAGATGATATGATAGTATATATAAGTGACCCTAAAAATTCCACCAGAGAACTCCTAAACCTGATAAACAGCTTCAATGAAGTAGATGGATATAAAATTAACTCAAACAAATCAATGGCCTTTCTCTACACAAAGAATAAACAGGCTGAGAAAGAAATTAGGGAAACAACACCCTTCTCAATAGTCACATATAATATAAAATATCTTGGTGTGACTCTAACTAAGGAAGTGAAAGATCTGTATAATAAAAACTTCAAGTCTCTGAAGAAAGAAATTATAGAAGATCTCAGAAGATGGAAAGATCTCCCATGCTCATGGATTGGCAGGATCAACATTGTAAAAATGGCTATCTTGCCAAAAGCAATCTACAGATTCAATGCAATCCCCATCAAAATTCCAAATCAATTCTTCAACGAATTAGAAAGTGCAATCTGCAAATTCATCTGGAATAACAAAAAAACTAGGATAGCAAAAACTCTTCTCAAGGATAAAAGAACCTCTGGTGGAATCACCATGCCGGACCTAAAACTCTACTACAGAGCAATTGTGATAAAAACTGCGTGGTACTGGTATAGTGACAGACAAATAGACCAATGGAATAGAATTGAAGACCCAGAAATGAACCCACACACCTATGGTCACTTGATCTTCGACAAGGGAGCTAAAAACATCCAGTGGAAGAAAGACAGCATTTTCAACAAATGATGCTGGCACAACTGGTTGTTAACATGTAGAAGAATGTGAATTGATCCATTCCTATCTCCTTGTACTAAGGTCACGTCTAAGTGGATCAAGGAACTTCACATAAAACCAGAGACACTGAAACTTATAGAGGAGAAAGTGGGGAAAAGCCTTGAAGATATGGGCACAGGGGAAAAATTCTTGAATAGAACAGCAATGGCTTGTGCTGTAAGATCAAGAATTGACAAGTGGGACCTCATGAAACTGCAAAGCTTCTGCAAGGCAAAAGACACCATCAATAAGACAAAAAAACCACCAACAGATTGGGAAAGGATCTTTACCTATCCTAAATCAGATAAGGGACTAATATCCAATATATATAAAGAACTCAAGAAGGTGGACTCCAGAAAGTCAAATAACCCCATTAAAAAATGGGGCTCAGAACTGAACAAAGAATTCTCACCTGAGGAATACCGAATGGCAGAGAAGCACCTGAAAAAATGTTCAACATCCTTAATCATCAGGGAAATGCAAATCAAAACAACCCTGAGATTCCACCTCACACCAGTCAGAATGGCTAAGATCAAAAATTCAGGTGACAGCAGATGCTGGCAAGGATGTGCAGAAAGAGGAACACTCCTCCATTGTTGGTGGGATTGCAAGCTTGTACAACCACTCTGGAAATCAGTCTGGCGGTTCCTCAGAAAATTGGACATAGTACTACCGGAGGATCCAGCAATATCCCTCCTGGGCATATATCCAGAAGATGTCCCAACGGGTAAGAAGGACACATGCTCCACTATGTTCATAGCAGCCCTATTTATAATAGCCAGAAGCTGGAAAGAACCCAGATGTCCCTCAACAGAGGAATGGATACAGAAATTATGGTACATTTACACAATGGAGTACTACTCAGCTATTAAAAAGAATGAATTTATGAAATTCCTAGCCCAATGGATGGACCTGGAGGGCATCATCTTTAGTGAGGTAACACAATCACAAAGGAACTCACACAATATGTATTCACTGATAAGTGGATATTAGCCCAAAACTTAGGATACCCAAGATATAAGATACAATTTGCTAAACGCATGAAACTCAAGAAGAATGAAGACCAAAGTGTGGACACTGTGCCCCTTCTTAGAATTGGGAACAAAACACCCATGGAAGGAGTTACAGAGACAAAGTTTGGAGCTGTGATGAAAGGATGGACCATCTAGAGACTGCCATATCCAGGGATCCATCCCATAATCAGCTTCTAAAAGCTGACACCATTGCATACACTAGCAAGATTTTGCTGAAAGGACCCAAATATAGCTGTCTCTTGTGAGATGATGCCGGGGCCTAGGAAACACAGGAGCGGATGCTCACAGTCAGCTATTGGATGTATCACAGGGCTCCCAATGGAGAAGCTAGAGAAAGTACCCAAGGAGCTAAAGGGATCTGCAACCCTATAGTTGGAACAACATGATGAACTAACCAGTACCCCGGAGCTCTTGTCTCTAGCTGCATATGTATTGAATGATGGCCTTGTCGTCCATCACTGGAAAGAGAGGCCCATTGGACTTGCAAACTTTATATGCCCCAATATAGGGGAATGCCAGGGCCAAAAGAATGGGAATGGGTGGGTATGGAAGTGGGGGGCTGTATGGGGGACTTTTGGGATAGCATTGGAAATGTAATTGAGGAAAATATGTAATAAAAAATATTAAAAATTAAAAAAAAGAAAGATGCAGTCCACTTATAGCCATCCATTGAACCCCAATGGAAGAGATAGGGAAGGAATGAAAGAGCTGAAGAGGTTCACAACCCCATAGGAACAATGACAATATCAACTAACTGGACCCCTCAAAGCTCCCAGGGACTAAACCACCAACTAAAGAGTATACACAGTCAGCCTTCTTTTTTAATATCTTAAACTGCACCATGGCTTGGTCACTCCAAACTTCCAAGTTGCTAAAGCCTCCGCTCCAATACTCATTAATTATTACTATTTAAATTCCTATTCCATCTTTGCTACCCTAGAACCAATGGGGTAGGAGGCAGGGGGCAGGCAAGGGGCTGAAGTTGTTCTTCCATTGCTCTTACATGATGGTTACTCTGTCTTCTGCAGGTCTCAAATCTGCTTCTTATTTCTTCCTGTTATGGCAATTCTGCTTCTTTCTTGGTCCCCTTTCTTGGGAATCCAAAATTCCCGACTCTGTGTATCTGCCCAGATATTGGCCAAGACAGCTTTATCAATTAGAACCAGCTGGGAGCAGGGACCATCAGCATCTCACATACAGGATTCTTGTGCAGTTTGGGAACCCATAATGCAAGCATTAAACCAAATTCTTAACATAACTATGTTTTTCTTATTTATCTTTTTTAATTGAGAATTTTGCACATGCATACAATGCATTTTGATCCATGCCATTTCTCTTCTCTCCAATTTCTCTCCCATTTAACCTTATTCTTTTTTCCCAATTATCACACACTTTTTAATTAAACCTACTTAATCCACTTAGTTTACACTGGTGTGGGAAAATGTAAATGAGTAACATCTCAGGGATCATATCCAAGAAGAAAAAGAATTCTCTCTACCCCCATATCCATCATGTGCCAATAGCTCCTTGTATAATTATAGAATTCATGATCCCCTACCAAATCTATAATGGGATTTTGGCTATTTTGATCTTCTGTTAACAAAGCAACTGAAAGAAACGGTTTAGTGGAGACATATACCATGCCTGGATCTTAGTTTTTTCACCTGCTCTTCCTTGATGATATCAGAGTTTGACAGATAAAAGCATATAATAGCTGCCCTATTTAGAGTGTTTCACTTAACAATCTTTTATTCTATGTAGCCCATTGATCAGTTCCCATGTTAATTGCCAGCTACTTTAAAAAAGAAAAAAGAAATTTGTTTGATAAGAGTTGAGAGATCCATGAACCTATAGGTATACAGATAAAAAGTTAGAGGACATTTTATTACTACGTATATTTATGAGAATACTAGTTAAACTTCATTTCTAAGATCACAGTTCTTGTAGCCATCAATTAACAGTACCTTGAATTCTGTCTTGTTGAATTGACTTTACATATATACAGAAAATTATTATTTGTTCCATAGCATTTGTGTTACTATAATGTCATTGAATATATCTTGCAGGGACAGACTTCATACCTGGATAAGACTGTTGGTTATTTTCTCTATAAATGATATACATAACACCTTCAGCACAATACAAGACAACCAGTAGAGAGAAAGCTTCTAGGATAGTATTAGCCTGATTTCTCTATGCCCAGAAAGAAAACTGAGAGGTCTATTTGGCAGGGAGAGGCAATTAGTAGACACTTACAGGGAAATTGGTGGCACTGAAAATTACCTGTTATGTTTGGAGGTTGTTCCATGTGATCACACTGTGAACAAATGAAAAAGAGTTAACTCATACTTAGCACTAGACTTCTGTTTGGAATCTGGGAAAGGTATTGTTTTCCTGTTAGAGGCCGACTTTATTTAAACCTTTTGTGTATGCACATGTATATACTATAGGATGCTTCTAGAGGAGTAGCTTTCCATAAGATATTTTCAAAGATTAAGTGTGAGTTAACCCTCTCCATACTCCCTCCTCTATTCTCCCTTTCCATCCTTCACCCCATTTACAAGTTCCACTCCTCTTCTCTCTTTTATACATCTTCATTTCATCTCTGTCCCTTATAATCCCCCAATGGGCCTTTACTAGTTTCCTGACTATATTGATACTTGAATTTAAACATACCATATCTAAATATCAAAATCTACCATCTACATATGAGAGACAATATGCAGCATTGGTCTTTCTGTACCTCAGCTACTCGGCTTAGAATAATTATTTCCAGCTTCATTGATTTTCCTGTGGAATTCATATTTTCATTTCTAAATTACTGAATGATATTCCATTGTGCAAATGCTTCACTTTTTAAATTACTATCAGTTGAGGGATATCTAGGTAGTTCCATTTTCTAGTTATCATGAATAGAGTAGTAATGAACATGGATAAGTAAGGACCTGTGTAGTAGGATATAGAGTCATGTAGAAAAATGTGTTAGAGTGGTATATGACAGATTTGTTCTAGCTTTGGGGGAACCTCCACACTGATTGCCATAGTGTCTCCACCAGTTTTTGCTTCCACCAATAGTGAACAATGTTCTATTTTCCATATACCCACATTTTCATTTGTTTCATTTGTTGTTTTAATCTTACTCATTCTACCCCATGTAAGATGAAATTCAAGATAGTTTTAGTTTGTATTTTCTTGATGACTCAGGACATTGAGCATTTTGAAAATATTTCTCAACTATTTTTCAACTTAATGCAATTTTCTGAATGTTAAGACAAAATATGCATCATTATTTAATCCATCCAGTAAAATATCTCTTAGTTCATCTGCTTCTAAACACTAATTAATGTATACAAACAATAGGAGATAAATATTTGAAAGAAAAAACTAATATTACTTCACAATTAAGTGAATGTCATTATAAATGGCTATATGACTAGAGAACACAGATTGCACTTTAGTGTGACAGAGAAGAAAAAAAAGGGTCTTCCTTCTTTGTTGACTCCTCATAATTCTGCCCTTTGGATTCACAGCTCTCTCAGTGAATACTTCTCTGAGCTTAGGAAACACTGCACCTTTTTTTTTTTTTCCTTTCCTTTGTAATTTTTTTAGTATACCATATTTGTGTGAACTATTTTACTTGGTCATGGAACAATCAGAATTCAGACCTCTCTCTCTCTAACTCTATCTCCATCCCTATCCCTATCTCTATCCCTACCCCTTCCCCTACCCCTACCCCTACCGGTACTCCTAACCCTACCTCTATCTCTCCCTCCCCCCGTGTATTTATTCAATAGTATCAGTTGTTTTTCACTTTTAATTTTCATATTCAATATCATTAATATAGTCCCACAAAACTGACAGCATATGTGTACTGTCTTTAGTTTCCAATTACTTCTTTTTTAACTAAAAATAAAAGTCTAGTTTCATTTTGTTTTGTGCTCTTGTTCCACTCAGGACCAGAAAACATAGGGCTTCAATACTTAAACCCATATATACAAATTTTATATATGCATATACATATATTTATGAATTTTGTGCATGTATGTATACATAGTTCACATCATTGAACAACAGAGAACTACAAGTTTGATATCAAGTACCCACAGAATTCTCAAGTTCTTAACTATTACCTCTGATTTTAAGGATCTGTGTTTTGCTATACCTTGAAGCTCTAGACAAAGCTGTAATTTGAACTTTAGGTTATAATATTTTTTTGCCATAGTTCTACATTTTTCTTAAACCATGGCAGAAAATTCGTGTATGAAGACACCTGACTCTAAATAACCCCTAATATAAAACAGAGATGGGGCAGAATCCTATATAGAGAGTGAATCTCTTTTATAAAAATCTTTTTGTTTAAGATGTTAAATGAAATAACTTTAAATATTTACGCAAGTACCCAGTGGTTTTTAAACATGAGTGCTTCAGGAAAGCTTCCCATTGCTGCCTCTTTATTCTTTATGAGAAAAAAAGGGAAAAAAAAAATGTTTTAAGATGGGCGTGGTGGCACACGCCTTTAATCCCAGCACTTGGGAGGAAGAGGCAGGCAGATTTCTGAATTCGAGGCCAGCCTGGTCTACAGAGTGAGTTCCAGGACAGCCAGGACTACACAGAGAAACCCTGTCTCAAAAAAAAAAAAAAAAAACCAAAAAACAAAAAACAAAAAAACAAAAACAAAACAAAACAAAACAAAAAAAATGTTTTAAACACCATATTCACAACTCAATGAGGTATCAAATACTGAGGAATGGAATAAATATAGTTTTCAAAACTCAAACTCCCAGAGATCTGCCTGCCTCTAAATTCCTAGTGCACCATTGCTCAGCTGATATTTTTACATAAAATTCTAAAATTGTGTATTTGCAGAATTTTATGAAATTTTATAAAAAAAAAAACCCAGTAGTTTCCATTTTCTATATTTTAAACCTTGCTTACAAATATTAGTATACATGTCATTTTTATCCTTTGACAAATGATACTATTTTATTGTTAATTATCCACTTAAAACATAGTAATGAAATAGTCAAAACCAGAAAATTTTGTATTATATAGAATGAGCTCTGTAGACATTTTGCCATATGCTCTTATTCATATTTTCATAACACATTTTATGGAGCAATAATATACAATACAACACTATGGGAAACTATATTTTTATTTATGATTGTTGTAACATTTAGAAGATAGTAACAGTTTTATTTGTTTTTATGATGCTGCAGCATTTTAAAATTTAAGATAAGCTTATTAATAAAAATATAGTCTCACATTATCTTTTACTAACATTTTATAAAACCATTGAAACCATAAACATTTTCTCTAAATTTAACCTCCTTTAAGTTAAATATTCTCTTGCTTGCTTAGCTACATTCTTAGGTTCCCTTCCCAAAGCTCAGTTTTCATGTGAACAGTTTTGAGCAGACCTTTCAGATAAAGTATCTTGTTAAAAATTCATGTTTGCCAGAGTATGAGAAGGTCAAAAATGCCTTTGAATTTATGCCATGGTCTTTCTGGTAATTTATTCGGGAATTCCTCATTAGGTAAAGGATTTAATGCTTATTAATTTATATGCCTAAGCAAGGGACTCCACTGACTCATTTATTAAATATCAAAGACCATGTTTTCACCCCTGTTCTTATTTATCGATTAATTGCCTCAACCAATAAAGATGGAAGCAGGAAGAAATGTTCAGTGACCATGGTAAGTATTTGATCTTACTTATACCTTAATGAAAGGTGACACAATTCTATATACCTGCTGAAAAGTTCAAATGATATCATTGAAAGTGAGTTTTCTTGTGCAGCTTTTGAATTTACAGTACTTTAGGAATGTGATGTAGTCTCTTCGATAAAATGGGAATAGATGTCTTACAAGGTTAATGAAGGACAGAGAGCAGCCGTGGGAGGAAAGACTTACCTCTGCAGATTTACCAGTAGGATAGTAGGTGGCACATGTTGCTCATAGAATGTTAATTATGATGAGAAATATTTGGAGGACAATAGTGTAAAGCAGTCAGGAAGAGATTTAGGTAAAATAAACACACACAATAGTAGGTAAAACATAATTTTAAAAACTCATATTTGGGAAAGTTGAAAGTTGGTAGGGATATAAAATTAAAAAGCATTACCCATAAAAATCATTACATAGCAGCCTTATTTATAATAGCCAGAAGCTGAAAAGAACCCAGATGCCCCTCAACAGAGGAATGGATACAAAAAATGTGGTACATTTACACAATGGAGTACTACTCAGCTATTAAAAAGAATGAATTTATGAAATTCCTAGGCAAATGGTTGGACATGGAGGGCATCATCCTGAGTGAGGTAACACAATCACAAAAGAACTCAAATGATATGTACTCACTGATAAATGGATATTAGCCCAGAAACTTAGTATACCCGAGATATAAGAGACAATTTGTAAAACATATGAAACTGAAGAAGAACGAAGACCAAAGTGTGGACACTTTGCCCCTTCTTAGAATTGTAAACAATCACCCATGGAAGGAGTTACAGAGACAAAGTTTGGAGCTGAGACAAAAGGATGGACCATCTAGAGACTGCCATATCTGGGGATCCATCCCATAATTAGCCTCCAAACGATGACACCATTGCATACACTAGCAAGCGTTTGCTGAAAGGACCCTGATATAGCTATCTCTTGTGAGACTAGGCCGGGGCCTAGCAAACACAGAAGTTGATGCTCACAGTCAGCTATTGGATGGATCACAGGGCCCCCAATGGAGGAGCTAGAGAAAGTATCCAAGGAACTAAAGAGATCTGCAACCCTGTAGGTGCAACAACATTATGAACTAACCAGTATCCCGGAGCTCTTGACTTTAGCTGCATTTGTATCAAAAGATGGCCTAGTCGGCCATCACTGGAAAGAGAGGCCCATGCAAACTTTACATGCCCCAGTACAGGGGAACGCCAAGGCCAAAAAGTGGGAATGGGTAAGTAGGGGAGTGGGGGGGAGGGTATGGGGGACTTTTGGGATAGCATTGGAAATATAATTGAGGAAAATACGTAATAAAAAAAAAAGACATCTTGCTCATAGTGAGTTGGACTATTACACTTATAAAATTTTTCCTTATTTAGTGCTACTATTTATGTTTCTATGACTACAAGCATCAGAATGACATTACACAGGAAGGATATAATTAAAGTGTACCTCAATATGACTGGTAGGTCACAGACCCTACGACAATAATAAATCATAGCAGAGTGGACAGGTTACCTTGTCAGTAGAAAAACCCTACCAGCAACTGAGGCTAGTTTTTGTCTAAATTACATATACTAAGCTTTTAATATAGTTATTAGTGGTATACAATAGCTTGTTTAAGAGTAGAAAGTTGAATACTATTTTATAAGTAGTTGCAAAAAAGAGAAGAGTTATTTCAATTGATAGGTCCTTTAACAAATATACATCTCTTATGACTTTATTTGATTAGGGATGGAATCTTGGGCTTTATATAACTAAGAAAAGCCCTTTACCAAATGACCTTTATGTAAAGGCCCATTATCCTGTGCTTTTAAACTAAAGAGAAGTTAAAACATGCACACACAAACACACACACACACATGCACACACAGAGACAGAGACAGAAACAAAGACTAAGACAGAGAGACACAGAGTGATAGAGAGAGAGAAAGAAACACAGAGAGACAGAGACAGAGCTCTAGGAGTGCCTCTGGCAAGAGCAACAAATTACAGTTTATTGAGTCTTTCCTAAATATCAGACTTATCAGCAGAACTTCTCATTGGTGAATATAATTAGTTACTACAAAAAAGACTTCCTAAAATTCTAATTTTGCTGAGGAACAGAAAAATAATATATCTAATTACACATAATAAGGAAAAGTTACAGCCGGGCGTGGTGGTGGCGCATGCCTTTAACCCTAGCATTTGGGAGGCAGAGGCAAGCAGGTTTCTGAGTTCAAGGCCAGTCTGGTCTACAGAGTGAGTTCCAGGACAGCCTGGGCGATACAGAGAAACCCTGTCTACAAAACAAAACAAAACAAAACAAAACAAAACAAAACAAAACAAAAAAAAAAAAAAAAAAGGGAAAAGTTACTATTGGATATTATGTTTAGAAATAGACACGCCTTTTTTTTGTTTTCCTGGGCTGATGAGGTAGCTCATTAGATTGTAGTGTGAACTGCTGTTGCAAAGGACCTGAGTTTGGTTCTGAGCACCTACATTAGGCAACTCAATGATCTCTAAAACCAACTCTAAATGAGCCAATGACTCTGATTCCTGAGGTCATCTATTCACACACACACACACACACACACAGAAATAAAAATAAAATCACTTTAAAAATAATTGTCTTCAATGTTTATTCTATTGTACTCATCCTTTACCTAATACATATCAAATGTCAATCAACAAATGCAATAATTTAAAATAAATGTTACTCCTTTGCTCAAGTTTAACAGCAGAACCATAATGCTTCACTACAAGAAACTTTTGCTAAATGACTATCAATTAAAGTAACAGAATACACAACTCACTGAACTGTGTGTATAATGTGTTAAGGATTCCAGCAAGCATTTATGTTTACCTGGCTTATTAATCTTTAAAATTATGTAAAATTAAATGTGCACATCCAACACCTCTGTAATGATTATAGTTAATTTGTTTCATAAGCACATCTGTGCTTTTTATGAGAGCTGAGGGCTTTAATCCTGATGTGGGATATAGATCTTTCACTCATTCAGCTTATGATGGTCAGAAGGTCCCGAGGCATGGAATGAATGTTTATTTCTTGCTTAAATGAATAGGGCAATATTTATACACAGTTATGTTTAGTTTGGAGAAATTTTGTAGGAAAATGCCAAATTCTATTTCTCTTTCAGACATTGTGAATAGACTTTAAGAACAAACAGAAATCATTAAGAAGCTATTTTCAACAATCCTGTATTATCCACAGTAAAAACTTACTCCTTTAGGACCATGTTTTCTAAAGCTTTTTTTTTTATAGACCATTTAACATATTCTAGCAACAGAACAATAACCTGCAGTTATCAAAATGAAACATTTATAATGTAAGCTGAACCCTTTCACATTCATACATATATGATTCCTAACTAACATTCTCTTTAACATTAAGATTTGATTTAAAAGTTGATGGACTATATTAAATTCTACTGTAACAACAAATGCATTTCTGGGTTGAAATAATTTGTATCTATTTGTAATAGTGGCAAATACATAAATTGGCATATACAAATACTTGTTCAATAATTTCAACTGCCCTTGCTGAGAAAGGATTAGAATGGTCTAGTTGTAGTTTCCTTCCTAATATTGGGTAACTCTATAATGTTATTTGTTGCCTGTGAATCTATTAAACAAATGTCAGACCTATAAGAAATATAGGTTGAAGCTACTTCAACTAGTCCCCAAACTGCCCATGCCCAGCCCACTCTACGTCTGGTTAGGTAGACTTCAAACCAACATTTTTCAGAAGAGATTAAGCATAAATAAATAAAACCATACTCATCTTAATAACTGAAACAATTCAGAAAGACCATGTATGGGTAAATATGTACAAATCAGATTTTGAGGTTCTCATCTTCATGAAGAGGAATGGGTATAAATGTCTAGATAGGACCAGGAGTGAGTGAAGGTAATACAATATTCTTGACTCTAGATATATTGTAAAAACTAAAATAAATAAATAAATACCAGAGTCGAGGAACATCAGGGATCCAATGGATTTAACAGATGTATACAGAATATTTCATTCTCCAGTAGTCATATTTTATTCTTAGAAACCCAGAGAAATTTTAGAATGGACTACATCATGGCCCAGAAAAGATATCTCAATGACCACAAAATAAATGAAATAATTTAATACCTCTTATTTTATGGAAAATGGTACTTATAAAATGGAAATCTATAACAAGTGGAACTACTGAAGCTACATAAATATTTGAAGTCTAAAATTTCAATATTTAATGACCGGTTGACCAAAATTATGAATAAAACTAAAACATTCTAAATTAAATTAAAATGAAACACAGTGTACCAAAAGATATATAGGGATATAATTGGATTTCAAAAGATTCAAACAATCTAAAATCATCCCAATATGGCACCATAAGCTCTTAGAAGGTCCAGAATAAACCTAATCCAAATGCAGAATTAAGGAAGAAATAATAAGAGTGATGCAGAATTTAATTAATCAGAGACTGAAATAATAGAGTGTAGAATGAATCAAAAAGTTATTCATTAAAAAAATAGATATCGACAGTCTTCAGACAAGCTAATCAAAAGTAAGAAAAGAAGGTTAAAGGTGAGAAAGACAGTTACAACATATTTCAGTAAAATTAGAAGATTATTAAGGATACTTTGAAAATTTATACTTCAATATCCTGGAAGATATAGAAGAAATAGATAAATTCCTGGATTTATGCATATCTATATGCATATGACTTACCAAAATTAAAGCAAAGAGATATACACTTAAACAAATCCATAACAGTAAAGTTGAAATAAAACATCTTCCAGGAACAAAAAGAAACCTCAGGTCCAGAGACATTAATTGCTGAAACCTACCAAAGAAGGAAGATAATACTCTTTAAAATGTACCAAAAGGAAATGACTGTTCACTGAAAAACTCATTCTATCAAATCAGTACTACCTTCATTCCAAACGTAGATAAAATTAAACCAATAAATAAGTAAGTAAACCAAATTAGAATTCAAGTTTCCAGAGCAACATAGACACAGAGATTACCTGTTTTTCAAATTTTCAAGCCCATTATCATATTATATCATGACCATGTTGGTTTCATCCTAGGTATGTGAGGTTGGATTAGGCTTAATTCACACACACACACACACACACACACACACACACACACACACACACACACACCAGAAAATGCAATGCAATAGAATGCAATACAAGAGGATATGATACAAAATTCTATGATATGACAAGATATGATATGATATGATACAATACAATACAGTATATAAGCAGACTTATAGAGGAAAATCTCTTCTTCATCTTAACAATCACAAAACGAAGCTTCCCATAAAACTTCAGAACATGGCTTTATAATCAAATCTCCAAGAGAATGAGAAGTAGAATACATGTCATTCAACACAGGAAAAAAATATGTATGGCAAATTTATAACATTCTATGATGGGGTGAAAATATTTAACTAAAATCAAGAATGAGACAAGTGTTTCCAGTGCTTTTGTTGTGTATTGTGGTCAAAATCTTATTTAAAGCAATAAGACAAGACAAAGATAGTCCCACCCGGGAATCCATCCCATAATCAGCCACCAAACCCAGACATTATTGCATATGCCTGAAAGATTTTGCAGAAGGGACCCTGTTATAGCTGTCTCGTATGAGGCTATGCCAGTGCCTGGCAAATACAGAAGTGGATGCTCACAGTCATCTATAAGATGGAACACAGAGCCCCCAATGGAGAAGCTAGAGAAAACACCCAAGGAGCTGAAGGGGTCTGCAACCCTATAGGTGGAACAACAATATGAACTAACCAGGACCCCCAGAACTCGTATCTCTAGCTGCATATGTAACAGAATATGTCCTAGTAGGCCATCACTGGGAAGAGAGGCCGCTTGATTTTGCAAACTTTATATGCCGCAGTACAGGGGAATGCCAGGGCCAAGAAGCGGGAGTGGGTGGGTAGGGGAGCAGGGCTGAGGGAGGGTATATGGAACTTTCAGGATAGCATTTGAAATGTATATAAAGAAAATATCTAATAAAAATAAAACAAAACAAAATCAAAACAAAAAAAGACAAGACAAAAAAATTCAAAAAAGAAAAAACAATATAATCAATATAGTAGCCCAAATGCCCCAATCATATTTTGTCCTCTTTCCCCTAAGTGGCTTCTTGGTCTGAAGTTAAACTGTCATATGCATTTGGTTCTGTGGAAATCAAAATAGAACTGAGTTGTCCAATGTGCTTACTGAGAACCAAACTTTGGTTCTTTCCAAACGGGGGAAATCCTGTTAACAACCCAGCCATCTCTCCAGCCACTACTTTAAAATTTTAGTTATTATACTTGTCATAGGATGTAAGAAACAAAGTTTCAGATTTTATATCTCACAGTGGAGAGTCTATTATCAGTTATCTTTAATTTATATCAGAAAATAATTAACAAGCAGCCTGATGGGCAAAAGCAGGGATTTGTCTTATGTTTATGACAATAATAATCTTTTAGTAAATTTCACTGTAGATTCCTGTACATACAGAATTTGATGATGCATAAACTACTTTAATTTCCACCCTGTGATCAAAAATAATGAAAGAGCAAAAAAAAAAAAATAGAAAAGAAAGAGAGAGAGAGAGAGAGAGAGAGAGAGAGAGAGAGAGAGAGAGAGAGAGAGAGAGGGAGGGAGGGAGGGAGAAAGGAAAAAATAAAAAGGAAAAGAAAAGAAAAGAAAAGAAAAGAAAAGAAAAGAAAAGAAAAGAAAAGAAAAGAAAAGAAAAGAAAAGAAAGAAAGAAATGTTTACATGGTCATCGAGTAGAGGCTGTCAGCCAGACCTAGGATCTACTTCTATCTATTCTGGTATGCTGCTGTAACTCACTGTTACATACCACACTGACATTCATCTCAGTGTTATATAACGATGTGGCCAAGACAGAAATGGATACCATGTCTTGTATGTCCAAGTTTGTCAGTCTTTTATATCTAAACATCACTTTGTATGACTAACGCCTTTGTCACATTTTTCTTTTACCACATTATAATAATGTGTAGTTTAATTTTAAATGTCTCGTTTGTAGGCCTCTGTTATTAGCTAAAACAGTTTTCTCCATATGCCTCCATTGAGATTTTATACTGGATGCCTGCTACCTGTGGCTTTCATGCATTGGAAGATGTTGTCAGCATACCTGGCTGAAATTTGCTACCTGCCCATAGCATCCTGAAGTCATGACAACTAAAAATGTACTCAGATATTGCTGAGCATACTCTGAGGAATAAAATCGCATGCCAATGAGAATCACAGCTGGAGAGATCTAGGTCAAAAAGAAAATGATACATGTTCCTCTTTCCCGGAAGTTGCTTCTTGGTCTGCTGTCAAACTGTGAAGTGTATTTGTGGAAATCAAATATTTTGAAGACACAGGTGCTTGAGAAATGCTCTTGTCTTCCTCACTACCACCTCTTTAATTTGTTCCCATAGGATGCAATGTTATATATCCATATAAGTTCTCATTTGTAAAATACTCAAAAGAGAAAATAACTATCAAGGCAAGAAAATGCAAAAATATTATAGTATAACTGAGCTCCCAGCTGTGACGCTAGATAAGCTATACTACCTGGAATACATATCCACTTTGCCAGTGTCGTAATATACTCTCTTCTTGGTAAGTTATTATGCATGATCAGTCGGATGAGTGCATTTTTAAACAAAGTGCCTTTGTATCTGTTTTTCCCCCATAAAGTGCTTTAACACAGTTGACAAATTATCATACATAACATATATGCAGAATTTTACTCTCTTTTTCATCAGGATGAATATCCCTAAACATGGTATAAGATTCGCTGTAACAACTTAGATCTATGG
The DNA here is from genome assembly GCF_978045245.1 of Mus caroli. NCBI lineage: Eukaryota > Metazoa > Chordata > Mammalia > Rodentia > Muridae > Mus > Mus caroli. The sequence continues at coordinate 138,473,842 of NW_028227258.1, read as the reverse complement.
CTCATCTTATGTAGGTCTCTTTATGTTAGTCTTACCATCCTTAACCTCAGCATTTTCACATAGAAATAGAATGACAGGAAGTTGTACTCTAAAATTCCTGTCCTCCTAAGGGTATGGGTTTCTTGGCCAGCAAGGCCCTAAATGCCTTGGATTCCATCCCCAGATCCTGCTTGGTGGAAAAAAACCTGACTCCTGCACATTTTCTTCTCATCACTGCTTGTCCACTGTTGCAATAGTGTGTGTCTTCTGCACACACATCCTCATGTAAACTGTTTTGATCATATTCACTTTTGTTCTCAGGTGCTCTGTCCAGATCCATCCCTTCCCTACTCAACCAACGTTGTGTCATTTTACTTTTTACCTATCAAAAGAAATTCCTGTTGCCAAAATATTCAGTGTCTTTTCACTGGAGGGTCACAGTCTTAGAGAAAACTGACTCTCCCCTCGCAGCAGCTAGGAACGGCAATAGCTCATTTGGTAGGGGTTAGACTTTGTACCTCTCTTCTTGCCATGCTGGAATTTGGTCTGGATTGAAAATGCACAGATCTTGTGCATTGTTGTCATAACTGCCACAAATTGATTTGTGCAGCTGCCCTGTGTAGTCATCCACCACTTTTGACTTTTACATTCTTTCCATCCGTCTTTTGTACTGATTCTGAGAATTGGGAAGAGAATATGCAGAATATATTTCCCATTAGGGATAAGAATTTCAGTCTCTGCATTTTGGTTAATTGTGGGTTTCTGGGTTGCTCACCATCAACTGCAAACAAAAACCTCCCTCTCTGTTTATAAAGTTGTTAGGTTAATATATATGGGTAAGTAAAATATATTATATATGGGTATATGTGATTACAAGTCAGCTTAATACTGTGTCCATTTAGCTGATTAATAGTAAAAGTTTCTCCCAGGGAATACAGAACTTGTCTATCAAGAGGTTTAGGGCTGGGCGGTGGTGGTGCACGCCTTTAATCCCAGCACTTGGGAGGTAAAGGCAGGTGGATTTCTGAGTTGGAGGCCACCCTAGTCTACAGAGTTCCAGGACAGCGAGGGCTATACAGAGAAACCCTGTCTCGGAAAAAAAAAAAAAAAAAAAAAGAGAGAGAGAGAGAGGTTTGGGTCCTGGTCATTGTACTGGACATGGGATTTGACCTGTGCAATGGAGCTTAAATCCAATGAGAATGTGATTGGTAACTCCTGTGGTATTCATGATATTATGGTAACAGTCGGCATGCCTTGCCAATACAGTTGTTATTGGACACCATCGAGTTTACAGTTCCATAGCACTGATGATTACGTTTTTCACTGCAGCCTGCATAGAGTCTTCATGCACTACACAAGCCAGCCAGGAGGGCAGATGCTTCCAGGGAGGTACCTGCTTGGCTTCACTATGTTCTGTGGCTTGTAGATATACCACCTTGAAATTGCCCAATCTTATTGTATCATATTGTATGACTAAATTCTATGGTGCTTTCAGCAATAGAGCCTTACTTTCAAGTTCTGGAGAGCAACCAAGAGCATTGCCAATAGATTTCAATTTTTGGATCTATGGAACCCCATTGAACAGTAATTCTGAAAGAGGTCATTTGCTAATTACTACTAATTACTGCTAATTACTAGTGTTTTTTTATTTTATTTTTTATTTTTTATTTTTTGGTTTTTTGAGACAGGGTTTCTCTGTATAGCCCTGGCTGTCCTGGAACTCACTTTGTAGACCAGGCTGGCCTCGAACTCAGAAATCCTCCTGCCTCTGCCTCTGCCTCCCAAGTGCTGAGATTAAAGGCGTGCGACTAGTGTTTTGTTGTGACGGGGCAGCATTATAAAATATAGTTAAAATATACCATTTTAACTTTCTGTCTGTCGATATATATATGTATATATATATATATATATATATATATGTGTGTGTGTGTGTGTGTGTGTGTGTGTGTGTGTGCATATTTATATATTATATATGTATGTGTGTATACATGTGTGTACATATATGTACAAGTATTACATATATGTATATAGTATGGGACCCTTAAAGGCAGCCTGGTTTCTGGTCGAGCTAGATTTAAAACCCCAGAGACTCCACAGATAACTCTGCAAGTGACAGTAGACATTTTGCCTTGCTCCTAGACACCAGGCACCTGACAGGAGCCTGCAGCTCTCCACTCCATTGGTCTGAGACCACCAATCACGTAAGGGCAATGCCCCCAGCCCCTTTAAAGGTAGAAGACATAACCACAGATCATGTAGCTTCAAGACAGATCTCCATTTTAATGAGGCCCCTAAAGGTCTGAAGGGCTTAGCCAATTAAGCTCCCCTTCTCAGACACTCCTCCTTATAAAAAACATATTTAACCTCAGGCCCACCCTGAGAAAGGGGTGCACAGTTTTAATCATCACAACACTCCTCCATGACAATAAATGTCTTAAAACCATGAACTGTCTCTTATCATTGGGATCTGCCTTGTGGAGGAATGGAGCAGGTCTTTGTCTAAAGACCTGTGTCTAATCTCCAGCAGGAGGTCTCTAGTGCTCCCAGCCAGGGTTTCCAGCAAGCCAAGCCTCCCACTGAGCAAGCCAAGGACTCTCTCATCCCTCTGGGACCCAGCTGAAGCTCTCCTCCCTCCCCCCTGGGCTGGATTCAGCCTGCAGGCCCCCACTCCATTCTCAGCTCTTCTGCAGTATCCAAGCTACCTCTGTGGTGCCCAAGAGTCTGAGAACCTGCTGTCCCTGACCCCTGAGACAACTCTGGCAGTGCATGGGGACCTCAGACTGTGCCCCCAACCCCCGCAGTGGGGTCCTAGCTTCTCATAGCCTGACTCCCTCCCGGCCCCAGCATGGATCTGCTCAGTCAAAACTCAATTATAACTTTTCCATTCCAATATCCCCTTCAATTTTTTTTTAATACCTGGGTGTCCAGTCAGGGTTTCTATTCCTGCACAAACATCATGACCAATAAGCAAGTTGGGGAGGAAAGGGTTTATTTGGCTTATACGTCCATGCTGCTGTTCATCACCAAAGGAAGTCAGGAATGGAACTCAAGCGGGTCAAGAAGCAGGAGCTGATACATAGGCCATGGAGGGTTGTTCTTTACTGGCTTGCCTCCCCTGGCTTGCTCAGCCTGCTCTCTTATAGAACCCAAGACTACCAGCCCAGAGATGGTACCACCCACAAGGGGCCTTTCCCCCTTGATCACTAATTGAGAAAATGCCTTACAGTTGGATCTCATGGAGGCATTTCCTCAACTGAAGCTCCTTTCTCTGTAATAACTCCAGCTGTGTCAAGTTGACACAAAACTAGCCAGTACACCTCGGTGTTCTATTTTCCTGCCCTAAAAACCAGTAATATAAGTTTTTAGTTAGTGGGTACCAGGAGTACTGGTTTTCCTTTCTACAGCTTTTCCGCATATATCACATCCTGACCACAGCTTCCCCTCACTTCACTTCCCCGTCTCTCCTTCTCCCTTCCCTCTCCTGCAGATCTACTCCTCTTTCATTTTCTATTAAACAAACAAACAAGAAAGCAAACAAGCAAACAAACAAGCAAACATAAAAACAGTCATCCCAGGATTATCAACTGAATAGAGCATAAGTTAGAATGCAACTAGGCATACACCTCTTCTCAAGGCTGAATGATTCAACTCAGTAGAGGAAAAGGGCCTGAATGAAATGTAGGCAAAAGAGTCAGAGAAACCCCCTACTCATGCTATTGGGAGTAATACAAGGACATCAAGCTACAAAACCACAATGTTTAGTGCCATGTATTCTACATATCTCTTCCACTACCTTACTGTCTCCTCTTTCTCCACAGTTAAAACCTTTTATTCCAGAGGACCTAGCTAACATAGGACCTAGTTCAGACCTATATAAAACCTGTGTTTATCACTTCAGTCTTTCGAAGACATGTTGAGCCCTGCTAATTTGATTCTACTGGTATCCTCTAGCCCTCTGGCTCCTACAATCCTTTCTCTCCCTCTTCAACTGGATTCCTCTGGCTCAGCATAGCATCTGGCCATGGATTTCTGTAACTACTCCTATCAGTTGATGGACGATGCAACTCTGATAAAAACTGGGCCAGACATTGATCTCTGATTAAAGCAGAGTATATCATTAGGATATCACTAGGAATCATTTCATTAACTTTTATTTATTTGTTTGTTTATTGATTTATCTATGTAGGTATGTGTGTGTGTGTGTGTGTGTGTGTGTGTATGTGTGTGTGTGTGTGTGTGTTTTCTATTTCTGTTTTTGCCAGTCATGTTTGGCTCCACCCAGGATCTCTGTTCTTTTCTGCCTCTGGTTCTTGCACATCCAGGCAGTATCAGGCATGGCCTCCCTCTCATAGAAAGGCTCTCAAGTTGGATTAATCATTCATTGACCACTGCTACAAGTTCTGTACCATCTTTCCCAGCACATCTTACTGTCAGGGCTGATTGCTAGTTCAACGTTTTGTGGCTAAGATGGTATCCCAGGACTATGGCTAGGAGCCTTGTCTCATTGTAGATTTCCAGTTTGGTATCTGTAACTCTATTAGAAGACTTCACTCTACAGTCATTCTAATAGTTAGGCAGGGAGTTTCTACTGCACGAGGTTTCTACATCACCTCCTCCCTCAATGCCCCCAGTTCCAGTAATCTCTCCCAGTACTCTGTCCCTCCATCCCTTGCACCTCTTACTCTGTCTGTAGGAATTGAACATTTTCCAGGGTATAGTCATCTGAGCTGGCATCTGTGGTCTCTTGCAATCTGCACCACATCTGGCCAGGCCTTTCTGGATTCTAGAGTCTGTGCTGAAAAGTCAGGTATAATTCTAATAAGTCTATTTTTTAAAACTTACTTGCTATTCTCCCCATTGCATCCTTTAGTATTCTTTCTTTTCTCTGTATGTTTAATGCTTTGATTATTATACATTGAGTCAACTTTCTTTTCTTATACAATGTATTTGGTAGTCTAAGTTTTTTGTACTTTTTTAGGCATGTCCTTCTTTAAGTTAGGAAAACTCTCCTCTATGATTTTGTTGAAAATATTTTCTTGGTCATTGAGCTACGATTCTTCTCCTTCTTATATTCCTAGTATTTTTAGGCTTGTTCTTTTCACACTGTCCCAGATTCCTAGATTTTTCTGTGTTAGGAATGTTTTAGATTTAACATTCTCTATGCCTAAAATTCTCTCTTCTGTCCCTTATATTGTGTTGGTGATTTTTGCATTTATAGTTACTGTTCACATACCTAAATTTTCAAATTCTAAGCTTCCCTCAGTTTGTGTTTTCTTACATTTTAAAAATTTATGTGCATTGATATTTTGCCAACATGTATATCTGTATGAGGATGTCAGATTCTCCTGCAATTAAAGTTACAGACATTTGTGAGCAGTCATATGGTTACAGGGTATTGAACTTGTGCCCTTTGGAAAAGCAGGCAGTGCTCTTGACCACTAAGCCATCTCTGCAGTCCCCATTTTAAATAATTTATTTGAATTTAGCTTGTGTTTTATTTCTTTATTTTTTATTTATTTTCTTTACTTAAATGTTATTTATTTATTTTTCCATTTTCAGATATTGAACATTTCTTTCTTTTTTTTTTTGGTTTTTGGTTTTTCGAGACAGGGTTTCTCTGTATAGCCCTGGCTGTCCTGGAACTCACTTTGTAGACCAGGCTGGCCTCGAACTCAGAAATCCGCCTGCCTCTGCCTTCCGAGTGCTGGGATTAAAGGTGTGTGCCACCACGCCCAGCTATATTGAACATTTCTTATTCATTTCCTTCAACTGTTCATTTGCTTTATCTTGGCTTTCTTTAAGAAATTCATTCATTTCTTCACAATTTTTCTTGATTTTTTTTTAAAAAGGGGATTTGTTCATTTTCTCTTTAAGGACCCCTAAAATCTCAGTTTAAGTCTTTTTCTTGTGCTTCAGCCAGATGTATTGGACTTTTCGGGGCTTGCTCTAGTAGGTTAGCTAGGATCTAGTGCCGCCATATTGCTCCGGCTCTGCTTGATTGTGTTCTTATGCTGCTATCTAGGCATCTGGATTGGGGGCAAGTATAGGTCTAGGTGGCAGTAACTGAGTTTGTCCTTGTTGGATGAGTGCCCCCCCCCTTCCCCTTTGGTTTCTGTTTCCTCAATGGTATTCTTGTCAGAGTGGTCTGTGGTTGAGCAGAGAATTTTATCCAAGTTGGGTGCTAGAGTTCAGACCTCTGGAGTGTACTCTGTTCCAGATGAGATTCCTTCCTGGAGTTAGGTCTGGTATGTGGTGATGGGGATGTATGGGGTGATTGGGGCATCAGGCTAGATGGGCACTCAGTAAGGACAGTTCTGTGGTGGTTGGGTTACCTCACTTACTGATAGTCATTGTGCCCATGCCCTCTCATACAACAGGGTGCCTCTTCTGGAGTTGCAGACCAAAACTTGGGGGTGGGATAGGAGAACATTGAGAAAGTGGAACTTGTCTGAATGCAAAGAGCCTACTTGGAGTCCTGGTGGCTAGAGTGGTCTCTACTGGGGCATCCACCAGAGTTGTAGAAAGAGAGTTGGTGCTAAAGAGAAGGGGGTCTGAGGGAATGTTAGTAGTCTGTGGGTGGGGTGGGGGCTCAACTGGGGTTCTGGGTGTTGGCTTCAGATAGAACAAGAGACTCCTTCTGCATGTTTAGCTGATATACACCCCATTTATTTTTGACCTTTGATCATTATATTTACTCTTCTTTTTATGCTTAAGAGTACTCTTGATTCTACCTTGAATGACCTAAAATATATGATATATGTGAACCTATGAGATATTTTGTCTCTGGAGGTCTCATTAGCATAATGGTACAAAAGACAAAAGTCTTATTCTTTGGTGTCCTTGAAGCAACTAACCAGCTGTTCTTTTTCACACCCTCTCTCTCTTTCAAAGTTATGGCCAGGAAGCACCACCTGGGCTGGGAAAAAAAGTTAATAAGTGTTTCATTTCCCATCTTAAGTGGAATCCCTGTCATATCCTAGTTATACTTTTGAGGATGGAAGCTCACTGTCCCCATGGTGTCATAACAATGACACAGTTAACCCTTGAAGAAAAAAACCCACAAATTTAACACATCTTTTTAAAGCTTTCTTCAAATTGTTATTATTCTTTATAAATAGCTATCTTTATAATAAGTTATCTTTATGAATTATTATTTCAGAAAATTATGATTTGCTTGTAGTAAAATATTTTTATGATCTATAGAATACTATTAGTTGAAAAGCCAAGGGTAGGTAGATGTTTAACTTTGAAAATAATTGTACTTCATTTGGTGTCTTTTTATTCAGTGAGTGTCATTTTCTTGAAGACATCTCAGATTGCTTCTTCATTCTTTATAATAGCTGGCTGTGGTAATTATTTAATGATATACCTTTGTCTTTGTTCCTTGTACATAACATCCACTAACTTCCATGTGCAAAACTTAACATTCAAATGTGGATGAAAAGCTAACAGACAGCAGTGTGAGATGTACCTCTACTTCAAATATATAGTAGTTAGAGTTTCTTTAAGAATTTTTTTCTGACATTTGTTTCTTCATTGCTTCGTCTCTCAGCTGTTTATAGGGTGTCTATAAGTCTTCATTGCTGTTCTCATGTGGGCTTCTGATGTTAATATTGTTAAGTCCTCTTTCTTCATTGGTCTCATGTGTAAGAATACTTCCCAGGCATCATTCAAGATTCTACACATATAGTAAAACCACATCAGGAACTGAGGAAAAAGAAAACCTAGTAAGTCCCCATAGGCTTGCAAATGCTACCTTTAAAAATAATTGAAATAGACCTGTTTTTATCATGGCTCACCAAATCTCTTTGTCAGCTAATAGCAGATATGACAGAGTATAATTTGCATCTCTCTAAAGTATCAGTAAGTAATGGCAAAAACTTTTGTTCATTGTTCTTGTACTATCCCTGTGAGATAGTTTCTATAGCGAAACACATAAAATTCATAACACTTAACAGGTAAGTTTCATAAATCTATGTCATATATTCCTAGGGAAAGGTAAATATTTTTATTGTTAAAAATGTCATTCATTGCCAGTGAGATAGGTCAGCAGATAGGAATCTTTGCCATCATGCTTGGTCCTGTTGAACTGAAGCCGATGTTTAGAATCTACCCACAAAGTTTTAGATCATCAACGCTAACTGACTTATGAACTTCATGTGCATGCCATGACATGTACATGACTTACATGACATGTAACTGAATTATGAACTTCATGTGCATGCCATGACATGTACATGCTCACATAGATACATAAAGAGTCAGAAAACAATAATGTCTAGAATGACTAACCACTTTTTGAGAGTTTGAATTTTTTCCTTAGTCTTTTGAGACTATACTTTCATGTCTATATAATAAGATTTATTGGGTGTATAGATTTGGAGTGAAATAAATATGTAATCTCTAAGATGAGTTACTGTTTAAAATAAACAGCAAACAAAAAGAAAAGAAAAGAAATAAGCAAGAAAGGAACAAGCATGGGTCATCTAAATATATTGTGTGTTTTGATAAACATATCTTGCTTCTTCTCCATTTGTTTTGCGTGAGAATGTCATGTTTTGTGCAAATGAGTCAGTGGCCAGATGCAAAGTGACTTAAGATATAGGCGGCCCTAACTAAGGGGTAATTAGCACCTTCAAAGCTATTATGTTTAGTCTTCTCATGAGACAAACAAGCTTTTTACCATCATCACTTTCAGCACAGAACCATTAGTACTGTGCATTTATTTGACAATAGTGGTGAACCTGTAGTGATTTTGCTTCATAACATGAGTATCAAGAAACAAAACCTAGGACTATACACAATCCTACTATTTAAAGATAAAGGCTCATCTGCCACCCATTTAATTATGTATGGTACAGAAAAAAATCAAGTTGAGATTTTAATTAATGATTACAGATAATTACAATTAAGTAGTTCACACTTTAAATTAAAAAAAAATCTTATGAACAACATGAGTCTTAGAAACAAAGCTACATTTGAATTTTTTTAATTAAATGAAAATTAAGAACATGGACTGTGTTCAGTACCCAACATATTACTATTATCATAAATGCCCATAGTTTCCAATAGAGAATTTGGAATAGAAAAGGGCCACAGAATTCACAGAAGTAAAATATGAGTGCATGGCCTGACCAGGATTCTTCTCACATAGTAACTGTGATCTTAGAAATGTCAACTACATAGATTTTTGATCATCTTCTCAACAGTTACCAAAACATACTGATATTTTTGCAAAATTTTCTGATTTCATCAAATATATTTCAATATGATTACTAATTGAACAGAACTTGTTTTGAAAGGAGAAAAAGATTAGGTGACTTTCATTTTATTTTGGATGACCAAAAACAAAACAAAACAAAAACAAAAACAAGACAAAACAAACAAACAGACAAAAAACAATGAGCAACAAAGCCAGTGATTATCATCACAAAGAAGAGCCAATCATTTTAAGTTATCGGGTTGCAAGGTTGGAAGAAACCCTGAAATTACAAGCTACACAAGAAAGGAAGGAATCTTATTTTTTAAATGGTTCATGTGATTATTTTTAAAATTTTTCTGCTACTAAAGATAATGACAAGAGTTCTTAGGGAGGGAAAAAAAAAAACCTACCACCACCAACACCAACAATAAAAGTCAAGCAATAAATGTTCTTTTGGAAGACTGACTTAGAATAATTATTTACTATTCATTCCAATTTCAAACTTCTCATGACAAGAGATTGTTTATATAAGTGATCCAGTCAAAATTCTAGGAGTCAATGGTTTATCCATTTACATATATTTTAGCTTCATCGTTGCTGTGTCAAATATCTGAGAGAGACAGCTGACAGGAGGGAAGGGTTTTATTTATTTATTCAGTTATTGGTTCATGGTGTCAGAGAATTCCATTCAGTACATCATAGTTGGAGGAGCATGTAAGAACAAAGCCATTACTATCATGGTGGCAAGGGACCACAAAGAATCCATTTGCTTCAGCACAGAAAGAACCAGAGGAAGATTTCCTGAAAGATGCCAGGGCAAGGTATAAACCCAGCATGAGCTCTTAGTGAAATTCTGTCTCCAACTAGATCTCACTTCCAAATCTCTATTATTATCCAGTAATACCAGCCTGTGATGAAGCCATTAGTTATGTTTCAATAACCAAGAAGCAAACTCTTTAAAAGCCAGTCACCTACCAATTATTAAACCCTCAAAATTTGAGCATATCTGGCACATACAATATTGAAACACTAGAAGGAAAAAAAGACCATAGTTATAAAAATGGTTCTCAAGCATGCTCCAACAATACCATTCTTTTCCTGCTCACTGATTATGAAGACAAGGAAATGGAGAGGATATTTGTATAAGAATAATGGGGAAATGTTAGGTGTTTTATTTTTCAGCTACAACATTTCCTGCTGAAAAACCTGACTACTATTAATGCCTAATGAGAAGAAAGTAAAAACTAAAGTGCAAGAAATACACACACACACACACATACACACACACACACAAAATGCCTATCTCCTCTTTTATTTATACCTGGATTTATTTATTTTATTTATACCTGGATTTAAATGACTGAAGAAAAAGAAAACTGATATTTCTTTTACTTCTGCATGGTTTGCTATTTCAAAATACTACCAATATAGCAGTCTTCCCTTAAAGTTGGATAAAAATTCTTATTCAAGTGTCATAAATTGACCTAAAAGACTAGCCATAAACTCTTGTATGTCTCTATCTGTTTGACTGGATAACTGAAAATTTTTTATAGATGCTTATTGTTTTTTATTTATAGCATATTGTCTAAAATGAATGAATTTCTAGAGTCTAGAAAACATAAGATACAGTCTCAGTTGAGACCTCGCTCACACATTTATGTTCTTTATCTTTGTGGGGATTATGAAGTCTATGAATCTCTCCTAAACTTTATACTGAGTATTCATGGGAAAGAAACAATTTAGGGCTTCCAATTAAGAAATATTATAGATCTTTTCAATGTCAGTGCCATAATATACAAGGAAAACTGCTTGTTCATCATGTTGTGAAGAAGTCCATTCCTGTAAGCTGACTTTATGATTTAGTAACTACAGTGAAGATTGTGACTCTCTAGAGGCAATGCTCCACTCACAAATTCAAACTCTAATGAACTAGCACAGAAGACAAGAGATTCTTGGATGTGAGACTAATGAAAGCATATGATAGTAGCTGGGGGCAGAGTGTCATAGAGACATTCCTGGTACCATAGGTGTCATGGGGAAATCTGATGAGTACAAGATGGTACCAGTGAGTGAGGCAGATAGAGCATTTTAGATCTTAGATCTGGGACCAATTGCACAGAATTCACAAAGAATGTGTGTTCTATATATAACTTAGGGCAGAAGTATTTACACTGTGGCATCTATGCCAGCAACATCAGAGTCCCCTGGGAACTTGTTAGAAAGGCAGTTTTTCTCTTTATCTCAGACTTGTAGAATCAGAAAATAACTTGGAGCCTAGCAATCTGTGTTTTAACAAGCCTCTGGGTGATCCAGTTATGCACTAACAGTTCAAAATCATTAAAAAGGCAATTTGAGAGCCAGGGATTCATTAAAAAAAATGGTCCTCTTTCTGTTTCATGCAATAGTATCATAGCTAAAATAGTTATCAGTCCATAGTTTGAATACTATATACCATGCTACTTCATATTTTTCATAACCCAAAACTATTAATTGAGTTGATTAATTCTATGATAACATTATATGCATTTTATGTGCCCAAGAGACAGAAGTAAATGAAAGGACTATGTGCTTTGTAATACTAGGAAATCAGCAGAAATTCCCAGGGAACTGACAAGCCACTCATGCCATGGAATCAGATCTTCCCACAGATTTCCACCTAATGTCTCCCCCCGCCCCTCCCCCCACACTCATGGTTTTGTCCTAGCCCTCAACTTCAGTAGGCCATCTCTGGGAACCCGTAGTCCAGTTTGGACATCTACACTCATAGGCTAACTGTAGATCTTCACCTCTGCTTCTGTCGCTACTACTTCCATTCCCCTGCTTCATCTGCACCTCTGTAGCAGAACATCCGAGGCGGCCTTCACTCATACAGTATCTCTAGTAGAACCCACACAATCTTCCTCTCCCAACCTCTCTCCCTCGACTCTGTGCTTTGTCCCAGTATCAAATGCAATGAAGTCTACTCTGGAAACTCACAGGCTGCCCTGACTGCGAAAACATGGAGGTTAACACCAGATATTCACCTCTCCCTCAACTCCTTCAAATTCAGTTACCCAGTCTTATTTCCAGCTCTGTAGCAAACCATCTGCTGAGACCTTCCTACCACCACCACCATCACTTTCGGACTATACAAATCCTACCTCCTAACCTCCCTCTTAACACTTATTGCTTTCGTCCATACTACAGCTAAAGAAGGCACTTCCTGAGAATCCATGGGACACCCTGTCTATGGAAGCAAGCTCACTAAGATTTTTACTTTTACTTTACTTCTGCTTCTCCAAATCAAAACACCCATTCTCATCTACTTCTCTGCAACAGAACATCTGCATCTTCCCCCATCATGATCTCTAAAGAATTTTCCATCCTTTTCCACCCCACCTTTTACCAGATTCAAAATTTTGCACCAGGGCCAGGCCCCATTCCAGTAGGCACTGCTTGAAAACTCACATGCCACTAACACAACTGCAAGGAAATAAAACCCTCTGAGACTTGAAAGACAAAATATAATCAATAAAGATAGCCAAACTGAAGGAAATCTGGAAGGAAAGAAAATTAAAAACTCAGAATGGAATCACAGAGAATACAACAGAATACAAGAAATGGAAGAGAAAGCTGGGCTTGGCAGTGCATGCCTTTAATCCCAGCACTCTGGAGACAGAGGCAGGAGGATTTCTGAGTTCTAGGCCAGCTTGGTCTACAAAGTGAGTTCCAGGACAGCCAGGGATACATAGAGTAACCCTGTCTCGAAACCCCACCACTACCACACCCCCCCCAAAAAAAAAAGAAATGGAAGAGAACATCTCAGGCACTGAAGACACAATAGAATAAATGAATATATGGATCAACGTAAATGTTAACTCTAAATATCTATTGGGACAAAAAAGTCAGAAATCTTATAGTTTGTGAAAAGTCCAAATCAAAGAATAATATAAATAGAGGAAGGAAGAAAAACACAGGCAAAATCACATAAAATATTTTCAACAAAATCATAGAAGAAATGTTGCCTAACTTAAAGAAGGAAATGTCTATCAAAGTACAAGCAACATTCAGAGAACCAAATAGAATAGACCAGAAAAGAAAGTCCCCTTGGCATATAATTATCAAAATAGTTAATGTACAGAAGAAAGAAAGACTATTAAAATCTATGAGAAAAGAGAAAGCAAGTAACATATAAAATAAGACCTATAAGTCAGAATGTCTAGGAGAGATGTCTATAAATTCTAAGAGACTACAAATGAATTCCAGCCTAGATGACACTAACCAGTAAAATATTTAATTTCCATAGATGGAGAAAGTAAGACATTTCAAAGTTATAAAGCCATAGTTACATAATACATACTAACACAGCCTCACAGAAAGTGTTAGAAAGTAAAATTCAATCTAAACAGGTAAACTGCATCCAAGAAAAGACACAGAATAATCTCAGACCATCAAAATGAAACGAAATGAAACACACACATGTACACGAAAATAACAGGAACCAACAGTCAGTGATATCTCTCCACATCAAAATAACAAAGACAAAAAAGGCAAAATAACAGAATGCACATGCAAACGGGATTGAAGAAACATACTTTAACAACTACATATTCATTAAAGAAAAAAAAAAAAAACACCCACTAAGAGGACATTCCAAGATGCTTAGTGTAAATACTTTAAGCAGCATTATTTTAAAAACAAAAATCCCAGCCAATAGATTTGACCTTCCTCATTTACCTATGTCTCAGAAGGAAAATCTTTCTCTTCCTCCCTGCTGTCTTAAATACCTGTCAACTCAAAGACCTTCTTTCTCTTCTTATGTTCACTCCCTGTCAGCTGATTACTTGCGCTGCCTTTTGACATAGGATTGTCTTTATTTAACTCTTGGATTAAAGGTATTTGCTAGACCTGAGTAACTCCACAAGTACTTGCTACAAGAAACAGAAAACTCTTGGGATTCGCAATGTGATCAAATATCCTTAAAAAAAAAAAAAAAAAAAAAAAAAAAAAAAAAAAAAAAAACGCCACTCAAGTTTGTAAATGAATCACTACTACAACTTAAGTATGCCATTTACTCTTATATATTGATCTTGAAAAGACAATCCTCAGCTTCTTATGTAAACACACACATCTACACAAAGATAGCTAAAACAATCCTAAGAAATAAAAGAACTGAAAGCCGGGCGTGGTGGCACATACCTTTAATCCCAGCACTTGGGAGGCAGAGGCAGGTGAATTTCTGTGTTTGAGGCCATCATGGTCTACAGAGTGAGTTCCAGGACAGCCAGGACTACACAGAGAAACCCTGTCTCGAAAACAAACAAACAAGCAAAAAAGAACTGAGCTATCACAATCCTTGATATCAAGTTAAACTACAAATGCATAGTTTTAAAAACAACATGGTATTGACACAAACCCAGACATGTGTGTTAATGGAATTGAGTTGAAAATCCAGACATAAATCTGTATGTCTGCATGTAGAAGAATGCTATTAGATACACAGACATCATTCTGCACACAACCCAGCTCCAAAAGGATCAAGGAACTCAACATAAAATTATTACACTGAATCTGATAGACGAGAACACAAACAATAGCCCTGAACTCATTGGCACAACAAAAGACTTTCCGAACAGAACACAGCGCAGGTACTAAGTTCAACCATTAATAAGTGGGATCTCATTGAACTGACAAACTTCTGTAAGGTAAAGGACAATATCACTTGGATAAAGAAGTAGCCTTCAGAATAAGAAATGATTTGTCCAAATCCACACCTGATAGAGTACTAATATCTAAAATATATAAAGAACTTAAGAAACCAGGCATACTAAAAAATAATTCAGTTAAAATGTGATACATATCTAAACAAATTTCTCACTAAGGAAACTCAAATGGTTGAGGGACACTTAAATAAAGGCTCAGCTTATTTAGTGATCAGGGAAATGGAAATCAAAATTATTTTGACATTCCATCTTTTACTTCTCAAAATGGCTACAATCAACAAAACAAGGTACAGCTCATGCTAGAGAGTATATGAACTAAAAAGAAACGCTCATACATTGCTGGTGGCAGGGTGAACTTTCATAGCCACCATGGAAATCTGTTTCCTCAGAAAGAAGTAGTCAATCTACCTCAGCCCCATCTATACCACTCTTGGGCACGTGCCTAAAGGAGGCTTCATCCTACCTCAGAGACGCTTGTTCAAAGAACCTTCCTTGGGAGATCCTCTTCTTCCCCCAGGCTCTTAAATTTTACCTAACTTCCATGGTGATACAGATTTGCTATGTCTGTTGATGGCTTAAAAGCTAACATCCACATAAGTGAGCATATACATGTGTGTGTGCGTGTGTGTGTGCATGTGTGTGTGTGTGTGTGTCTTTGAGGGATATTTTTTCTAATTCTATCCATTTACTTGCAAATTTCATAGTTTCACTTTTAATACCTTTATAATATACCATTGAATAAGAGCACCACATTTTATTATCCACTCAGGCCTTAATGTGTTGACTCTAGCAAATATCTTCCTTAAGAGAGCTCAAGAAACTCTCATAGAAGAGGAGGTGTAAAAAGTGTAAAGCCAGTGAGTATAGAACATATTAAGGCAGCAAGACCCTCTAAATCAGCATGAACAAAGTGACTCCTGAGTGTGTGAATGATTCTCTGATTGGTCTCACTTTTTGTGCTTTTTTTTTATTATTTTGGTTTGCCTTGTCCAACATTGATGTGATACTTTTGTTTTATCATATCAATTTTATTTTGCAATATTTGAAAAAAAAGAAGGAAGAAAGAAAAGGAGGAAGGAAGGAAAACCTAGCTACTATATTGAAGAGTAACATTTATATCTCCTGGAAGAGTAGGAAGTCAGTAGTACACACGTTTAATCTACTTGTACTCACTTGCCAGCACATCTGTTGGAGCCTAGCTATTCAGGATTCCAGCTTATATAGCAGACTAGCTGAAACAGCTAAATTCTTGGTACTGAGCAATGACTAGATTCTTGGACTTCCCATCTATAGCTGCCCATTGTTGGGCTAGTTGGAAAAAAGACTTTAAGATGTTAAAATAAATGTCTTTAATATATAGAGATATTCCATAAGATCTGTGACTCTAGATAGCCCTGACTAATACAATCATCTTGGGATTGCAAATTAAAACTACTTCAAGATTTTAATCTTACACCAGTCAGAATGTTCAAGATCAATAAAACAACTAATACTGGCAAGGACTGGTAGGAGTTCAAGCGTATACACCCACTATAGAGATCTGTAGTAGTAGTCAGTCAGGAAATAGATACACCGTAATTTATAGCAATGCTAGTCTTAGGCATATGCAAAAGGAAACTACATCCTATACTATAAAGACATTTGTCCTGAAAGAAAATTAAAATTCAAGGTCCATGACTCATGCGGCTTGCTAGTTAGAAGGGTTTTTTTGGCCTAGAGCAAAGAACAAAGGCTGCAAAGTCATCCCAGGAACCGACTAGCCATTGAGATAAGAAAGGCATGCAAGGACAATCTCCAAACAAGCTCAGATGAGTAATGGGCCACCTGCTGATAAGGTTTGAGCTTAGCCAGATGACCTGCTGACCAAGATAAACACCCTCCCTTTAGAGTTACTATCACATACTGCTCACTGATGTTTAAACTGCCCATTTGTGTGTAACTGCGCCAATTTCCCCTATCCCCCCACACTCCTTTCCTATATAAAACCCTAACTTTTGAGCCTCAGGGTCGACAACCTCTATCTCCTGTGAGAGATATGTGTTGGCCCAGAGCTCTGTCATTAAATTACCTCATGTGTTTGCATCAAGATGGTTTCTCATGATTCTTTGAGTATACACTATCTTGTGACTTGGGTGGGGATATCCCCACGGAGGTCTTTCAGTCCATCCATGTTAATTGCTGGTCTATTTGTAATAGACATGAAATAAAAAGAGACTATATATACATTAATGGATAAGTGGATAATAAAATGTGGTGCTCTTATTCAATGGTATATTATAAAGGTATTAAAAGTGAAACTATGAAATTTGCAAGTAAATGGATAGAATTAGAAAAAATATCCCTCAAAGATACACACAAACACACACACACACACACACACACACACACACACACATGCACACACATGTATATGCTCACTTATGTGAATGTTAGCTCTTAAGCCATCAACAGACATAGCAAATCTATATCACCATGGAAGTTAGGTATACATTAAGAGCCTGGGGGAAGAAGAGGATCTCCCAAGGAAGGGGGATAGAATATGTAGTTTTGGAGACACATGGGGTGGACAAATCAAGTTGCTGCTTAAGGAGAGCCTTTCCCATAATGGTACTGAAACTTACTTTACACACCACCAGAGGAAAAAGGTAAACATCAACCCAGCTACCAACCCTGCAATCTACAACAGTAACTTACCTGCATAATACACTGGTACAATAGCGATATAAGTGTTTTCTGATTGGATTCACTGTCCATACCTTGGGAGAGAACCCATGCCTGACGTTTCTTAGGTGCATAATCTTCATGTCTTTCCATTTATTTCATACAATGTATTTTACCAAAATATATTATTATATATCTACACCTCAAAACCATAACCTCATCAAATTCTAAAAATTATTTAATACTTGGTCTGCATCTGGTTTGCCTCCACCATGGTGCATTTTCCCTAGAAAGGCCTCTTGTCCGGAGCTGTACCTTTATCTCCTGTCTTTCAAAACACATTTTTATCAATGTATAATGTTCTGTCTCCAGTGGATCACTAACTTGACACCTGTTTTACTCATTTTCTAGGACTCATCTTCTTGTATTTAATTGCTTAATAAATATTTCATGTCTTTTATTATATTAAAATGTTCCAAATAAATTAATAGATTGGCTTTGCAGCATTGTCTCTATAATACCAATATAATTTTCTCATACTAAATTATTCAATATGTGATACACACCTTACATCTCATAGAATAGAATATAAAGCTATTTAAAATAATTTTATTACAGGTATTAAAATTAGGTATGTAAAGGTAATGTATATCAGTTTTACTTTATTTTAAACTGAGTGCTAAATTATTTAATGCAGATGAAATGAACACAGAAACTTCCCAGTGTTTCAACTACAACTTTATTGAACTTATCTTCATTATCATTTAAAACACTCATGAAAGAACCCAATGCTGAAGTTCTTACATAAAATACAACACTTGGTTTGCAGATTGTTTTTTTAATCAAAGTTCACCTGTGATTCACTGTGGCTTTCTGCATTTGTTGAAAGTTTTTGAAAAATATGTCAGCCAGTGTTTGTTTTGTGCAATTTGGATTTATATTAATAAGTGCTGAAATACTAAGTGGAAACATAAACTGTATTCAACAATTTATCAGTATTTGAGTATTTGTAATTATTTTAAGATATGTGGGAGATATTAAACTCATACTAATTCTACACTGAAATCTGTATTGTCTACTAATATTATTCAATTGCAGCTAATAGTATTTGATGTTTAAACATTTAATGCAGAAGGTGATTCAGGTCAAGTGAAGACATTCACTTTTCTCCTGGGTTATAGCTATTTAACATCTGTCAAGATCACTGAGGCTTGGGAATCAAATGAATAAGCTAGTGCTTAATAGCACTTTAAAAATAAAAGCGATTTGTGAATGCATAAACATATTTAATTAGGTCTTTGAATGTCTAGTGGCAAAACCACTGATCTTTTGATCCTTCTGTTGATAGCCATCTTAAAGCAACTAAAAAAAATGACCACATAATTATTTGGCTGTATTCCAATGCATGCATTTTTGAAAATGAGAATATTGACTTTTATTTCCACTTCTCTGAGTGGTAATTGAATTTGTAGCAGTTGAGAAATTTGAGAAATATTTCTGTGAGTCTGGATTTTTCTGTCACTTTTGTTATTTAAATTTCACTAAGAAAAGAAAATATGTCCATTCTATTTGCAATTGCAAAAAACTATCCAGGTCTCTTATTTATTTTCACACTTTTACTCCTTAGTTCTATTTAAACTTTGGTAACTTTTTTCTTGTCATGGTATGTATGCCAGAAAGAGCAGTAATGAAAATGAAAGGCAGTGGATGCATGCAGACTGCATTCTTACCAGTCGAGTTGCCTTCTGCAAGTCCCTTGCTATAAAATTTTATGCTGGATAGACACAGTCTCTGACACATCTGTCCTTAGATCTTCCAAGGTTCTCCTGCTTATCTCCCATGTAGCTGAAGCTCACAAAGCCTTGGAAGTAAGTTCAGCATAAAAGTGGACTGTTTCCATAAGCCAGAAAAGGACTTTTTGAAGAGCTCTGCTATCTGCTGATAAAGGAATTCTCAGGCTTTCGATCTTACATTATTTATGTCCTACACAGCCCATGGAGGAAATGAGCTGCCATAGTATTAAGGATGAGATAATAAATTCTTTAGCTTTAAGGTAACAAAATAAATAACTGCAACAGAATAAGAAAGCTTAAAGTCTATTATTGAATAAGATTTATTGAAATATTTAATTTTGAATTTTGTCAATTTTGGTTCTAGTACAATGCTTAGCCATGTATTAAATGCTGATTAAACATATGATTCAAACACTATAAATGTACTCAAATATTTGAAATCATGAACCATGAATACCAGGTATTCCATGCTTTAATTGCAGGTCAGTTACCTACTGATTATAGAATTTACCACTAATACTAAATATTGTAAAAATGTAGCAGAAGATATCAGATATTAATACATAAAACTAGAATTAAATTAAGCCAAATGAATTAAACATTGGAATGGAAGAACATTAAATACTTTTGATATCTAGAAAATGAAAAGTTGAACCAGAGCAATTCTAGATATTAAGAAACAAACAACCATGCATGGAGATAACAACAACAACAACAACAACAACAACAACAAAACAAACCAAAAACCAAAATGACAACAAAAACAAAAACAAAAAAACCAAAGAAACTAGAATCCAAATACCAGAAGGTGAAGGCAGAAGGATCATCGTCATTCATGGATATGTAGTGAGTTAAGGCTACCATGGGAAACAAGAGACAATACCACTTCTCCAGTATCAAAATAAAAACAACAGCAGCAGAAGCAGCAAAAGACCAAAGCTACTTATGTTTAATTACATGTTCACAATTGAAATTTCTTTTAAAATTAACGTAAATATCACTCTGCATCTCTACATATGAGTTAAAATTGTTTTTAATTTTCAAAAAATCAATGCTGCTTTGAATTGTTTGATACTTCAAACAGGGTTCTATCTATGTACATACATAGATAGCAATATTCTAAGTAACAATCCTTGTCATATGAGCTCCTGTGTAGCCTAGAAATGAGAGATGAAGCTAACTTTACAGTAAGGGCCATATTAAAATTTTCTAGTACACTTACTTAGTATGTGGGATGCAGCTTGTACATGCCATGCAATGTGTGTGAATATCAGAGGACAATGTTTAGAGCTCAATTCTATTCTTCTACAATGTGGGTTCAGGTGAATCAAATTAAATTCACTATATTTTGGAGGTAAGCCCCTTTATCTTATGACTTATCTCATCAGCCTAAGGGAAAAATTTCCCACTAGAAGACATAGTTACTTTATTCTATCTACACTGATATAGACAGAATGGTAGTCAATATTTGTAGCTAATATTCAGGTCATTTCTTCTAGGAACTACCCATCAGTTTTGACTTGTAACTTCCTTCAGAATGATGCACAGATTCTCAATTGTATACTGAAGAAGTACATAGACAAAGCTTAAAATGCATATATATATATATATATATATATATATATATATATATATATATATATATGGGACTGTGATAGTCAACCTATTTTGGTTGAATGGGGCTTGCTCTGGTGACCCAGTAGAAAAATCTACAAGGGACAGAAAGGCGAGCCACTTTTCCAGAATCAGGGGCCTGTTGATAATTCTGTGACTATCAGTGATGCAATGCCCCAAGCTTCTGACATTCTGGCTAGACTCCACTCCCACAGTTACCTGATTATAGCCAGGTATACTCCTCCTCACAGTTACCTGGCAACAGCAAGATAGCTCAGCCCACTATAAGAGGGGCTGCTTGGCCCCTCCTTGCTCTCTTTAAGCTTTTACCTTTCTTACTCTCTAGCCTGCCTACTCTCTCTCCGTTCACCTCTCTCTCCACATAGCCATGACCAGTCTCTCTTTCTACCTTCTCTCTTTCTCTCTGCCTTTCTACAATAAAGCTCTAATACTGTCATTGATCATCAAGGCTCACAGTGTTTGAATGATGGGATAGGTTTTCTCCTAAAGAGGCTCATCTAACCTCATCTAACCTCCCTGCAGAAGGTCATCCTGTGCTCCAGCCACAGACCTGACCAGGGACTCTTGTCTGCGTGGGAACTGTCCAGCGCCCCCTCTCCCCCGCCCTCTCCTCCCTTCATCCCTGGCCCGAGTGCTGCCCCAGGGTCCCTATTTTATTCTCAGCTTCTCCACCATATCCAGGATGGGATGCCAGAGGCTGAGAACCTGGTACCTGGGGCTGCCCCTTGTCCACCACCCGCTGTGTGGAGTCAGTGGCTTAACACAGCCAGATGCCCACCCGGGGCCTCGTGGAAAGCATGTGCAGTCCTCCCATGTTTGCCCGCCCAGAGCACCAGAACTCTGGTGGGACGCAGGTTCTTTCCCACTCCCCTCTTTCCCCCACACCCACGGCCGTGCATATATATATATATATATATATATATATATATATATATATGCGCCTAGGCAGTACCACAAGAGGGGAATTCACAGGACAGAGCTTTGCATTGCTTCTTTTTGCTCAGTGTTAGAAGGTAGTGATGCTATTCTGGCATTGAAACTTGGATGAGCATGAATTTTACAGGAACCTGATATAGAGGTCTCCTGAGAGGCTCTGCCAGTGCCTGGCAAATACAGAAGTGAATGTGCACTGTCATCCATTGGACAGAGCACAGGGACCCCATTGAGGGAGCTAGAGAAATTATTCAAGGAGCTGAAGGGGTTTGCAGCCCTATAGGAGGAGCAACAATATGAACTAATCAGTACCCCCAAAGCTCCCTGGGACTAAACCACCAATCAAAGAAATCACATGTTGGACTCGTGTCTCTAGCTGTATATGTAGCAGAGGATGGCCTAGTCAGCCATTAAGGGGAGGAGAAGCCCTTGATCTTGTGAAGGTTCTATACCCCAGTATAGGGGAATGCCAGGGCAAGGAGGCAGGGTTGGGTGGGTTGGGGACCAGGAGGGAGAGGGAGAGGGTAGGGGATTTTCAGAGAGGAAACAAGGAAAGAGGATAATATTTGAAATGTAAATAAAGAGGATAATATTTGAAATGTAAATATCTAATTAAAAAATTAAATTAAAAAAATTCAGGATGGTATATTATATGGTAAAGATGCTTTAGCAATAATGCTATAACAGAAATATTCCCACAATATTGGCTTTCTGGAACCCTTTTTTAAATCAAAGCAAGACTTTTACAAATACAGCCTTAATACTGATGTCATTGTTGGAAAGAAATAAAGTAGATATTAATACTAATTAATATTGCTACCATGTGTATTGAGTATAAAATATTCCTTAAAGGTTCCATTATTTTGTGTCATATGCACAATGCAGCAATGTGCTCATAGAGAGACTGGGACACAATGACAATGCTCCCATCAATGGACCGATTAATTGATGGGTTCCTAATTCCACAGGCAGTGATAGATACTTTGACTATTGTTCCTAGTTATAGTGAATAGGTCTTCTGGTATGAGCACTGACAGATTCTATCTTGTCCTTGGCTCTTCTTTGTTTTGCTTGCTGACATCCATGTGGTATATCTGTCAGTATTTATTGTAGAACACAAGTTATGAAAGACATCCCACCCTGTACCTACCCATTGTCTTCTGATCTCAAAAGATCTGCAGGGTTACAAAATGGCACATAATGGTACCTTGAAATCACACATTTATCCACTAAATGAAAAACTTATAGAATTAACTCTCACAAGACCTGAGTACTCATACAGTTTTTCATATTCAAACAATTTAATTATTCATAATAACTGTATATTGGTAAGTTAATTTATATAAAAAAACAGAGATACATATGTTGATGTGACTGAGATAATGTTCAACTTTGTTGTATAGATCACTTCACAGAGCACACATGCATAACATCAGAAGTGATATGGCTTTAGGTACCTCTACTGTACACTGTACCCTAACTGTGGTGCTGCAGACTCTCTTGGTCCCTTGTCTGCGTGGAATGGGTCTCTGATCACAGGTGGGCAAGAAGTAGGTAGGAATTGACAGATTTACTCAACACAAGGGAATGTGGATCTGAATGTAATTTGTCAAATTGAGTATGAAACTTTTTATACAGAAGAAAATGGGGAAGTTGGGTGACACACTGGTGAGGTACAAATAGGTTACTGGATTCTTACACAAAACAGAGGAATGCAAACACGGAAGAACTGGCAGGAACCAACTGGGGTAAAACTCAATGTTAAGAACTAGGATAAAAAACAGCTCCACCTAAGGTCCACTTAATCTTAGAAGCCAGGGGCAAGGGCTTCGTGCCCTTGCCATAGTTCCTACTCTAGTCTATTGTATAGCCCACCTTCCCCCTAGGCCACTGTAAATACTTGTGTTTGGGTGTAACTCAGCTATCTATAGTTCTAAGTATCTACTCTGGTTCCTCTTTAAGTCACAAATTTCCTTCTTCCTAGATAATGGTAAATTTCTGTATAGGGCAGTGATTTAGCTATCCATGCCCAAGGTCAGATCAAGAACTGCCTAGAATCTAGCTTAACTATATGTCAAAATATCAATCCTTAGGAACACTTGTAATAAAGCAATATTAAGGGAAAGCACACAGATCCGTTTACCAACTAAAGCAAGGACATTGGAGCATTCTTTATACAGGATGCCACGGTTCCAGGAGACTACGTTTCCATGAACTTTTCGCCTCGGGACAGTGCCCAGGTTTTCAGGGCCTGTCTTGCTTGTCACTACTGGAGTGGATGTAGCACTGCAGGCCTATGAAGTTCATCACTACAGCATTACAATCTTACATCTACGGACAATGTTCATGATGATGCAGCCAATTGCCTAACTGAATTACTATTACATTTGAATCATCCTTGAAAAAATGTAACTCCAATTCTCACATCTCATTCAGAAGGGATTAAAAATTATTATAAGTGCAATTAGACATAAGTAGGTATTGATTTTCACTTTAAGGTTTTGCATTATTGACTTACTAAAGCTATATGCACAGAAGCCAATTTCTTAACCTAAACAGAAGAATTCAAGAGCAATAACCTAGGAAATTGTCAATATGAATATCAACATAATGTCTGATCAAGTCAACATAATTTCAAGCTAAAACTTCGATTTATATAGTAGGTACATATTTAATATTTCAAACTGAATATGCTCTTATAACATTAAAGTACAATTTTGAAGTCTTCTATAAATTTTTTCCTACCACGATATTATAGAATGAAAATTTTCATAACTTATGGCTGAGCCCTACTTTTCATTGTATTAAAAGAGTGTTTATATAGACAAAGATAAAGAAATCCTTAAAACTGGGGCCTTAATATGACATAATATGATGGTCCTACAAGAGGTTAAAGAGACCTCAGATGTACCTCCTGTCTTTCCTTTCTTGTCTTCTCTTCCCTTCCCCTTTCTTGCCCTTCCCTCCTCTTTCTGTCCCCTTCCTTTCTGTTCCCTCTCCTTTCCTTTCCTTTCCTTTCCTTTCCTTTCCTTTCCTTTCCTTTCCTTTCCTTTCCTTTCCTTTCCTTTCCTTTCCTTTCCTTTCCTTTCCTTTCCTTTCCTTTCCTTTCCTTTCCTTTCTTCCTTTCCTTTCCTTTCCTATTACCTCAATTCTTTTACCTTCCTTTCATTTCCTATTACTCCACACCTTTTCCCTCTCCTCCTCTCATCCTCTTTTTTATCCCCTTTCCTTCTCTATCTCTTCAGTTTTCTTCCATTCCTCTCCTCTTTTCCCTTCTGCTCCTTTCCCCTGCCCTTCCTGTCCTTTACCTTTATGGTTCCTCCTCCTCCTCCACCTCCTTCTCTTCCTCCTTCTCCTCTGCTTCCTCTTTCTCCTCCTTCTCCTACTTTCCTTCACCCTCCCCTTTCTCTCTCCCTCTCTGTGTTCACAAGCAGACAAAAGCCACATGAAATAAAACTTTGAAAGTGATCAAACTAGGATGGTCATAGGTTAGCCATTCCTTCAGTCTCAGTTCCATCATTGTTCCTGTATTTCATTTAGACAGGAAAAATGTTGCATAGAAAGTTTTGTGGATGGGTTAATATCCTTATCCCTCTACTGGGCTTCCTGCCTGACTACAGTAGGAGGCCTCTTCAGGTTCTATGTTCCCACTCTTAGACATCTCTCAGTTCACCTACCTTGACTCCTGGGAGTCCCACCCGATCCCATGTATCTAGGACTTCCTAGAGTTTCCCCCATCCCTCCAACCCCTGCAGCTGCAGCTTTATATTCCTTCTCCTGGCTCTCTGAGCATCTCTCCAGCCACTTCCCACATCTGATCCTGACCCTCTATTTCTCTCCTGCTCCCCTCTACCATCCACATCACTCCCTCCTTCTGCCTCCCATGATTACTTTGCTCCCCTTTCTAAGTGGGATTCAAGCATCCTCCCTTGAGCCTTCCTTCTTGTTTAACTTATTTAGGTCTACATGGGCATGCCCCAATCCATGCACTACTAATGATACTCTGTTTTGCTTACAGACAATATTCTAGCATAATTGTCTACCCAGGCTCTATCCAGAAGCTGACTGAAACATATGCAGATAACCACAGCCAAACATTAGACTAAGGTCGGGACCTTTATTGAAGAGTTCAGGGAAAGTTTGAAGGCCCTAAATGGGACAGAAACTCTATAGGAAGACCAACAGAGTCAACTAGTCTGGAATCCCAGGAGCAGTCAGAAACTGTACTACCAATCAGACAGAATACATGAGGCAGACCAAGGCTCCTGGCAAATGTATAACAGAAGGCAGCCTTGTCCTGCTTCAGTGCGAGAGGGTATGCATAATCCTGCAAAAAAAAAAAAAAATAGGGCCAGGGTAGAGGAATTCCCAGTGGGTACCTGCTTTCTCAGAGGCAAAGAAGGGGCAGGATAGAGCAGGATGGAGGGAGGGACTCTGCGATGGGGAGCCAAGAGGAGACCAATGTTTGGAATGTAAATGTATTAAATAAAAATTAAGAAAGTGAACAAACAGTAAACCAGTAAGAAGTCTGTCTAAAAGTCATCACTGCTAACACCTAGATCCTGAACATCCTGTCTCCAAAACCATAGGAAATAAAGATATATTGTCTGAACATGTACTCCATGTTATGTGTGGCAGCCTGAAAATAAATAAGCACATGCTGCTTCTAAATGTTATGCATTATGCATAAGTAAAAGGATTTGGAGATTCTTGAATAAACAGCTGATTCAAAAATGGGGAGGTAACAAACAAGGTGATGTCTAGATAGCTCATGCTTTTGGAAATTAAGTGACAGAAAGGCATTCTGGGAGAAAAAGAGGGTCAACCTGAAGAAACACAAAATGATCAAGGATAAAGAAATGGATGTGGCAACAAAGAGCTAGGATTTTATTGAATAATATAAATGAGATCATGGTTATGTAGAATTAATTGATTAAACAATTAACTGTTGAAGAACAGCTTTTCCTTATGGTAGGATTCCAATTAAAGACTTCAGAAAAAAATCATGAGTCTGTTATCATAGTAACAGATAGAGGTAAAAATCAGTGAACTATAGTAAAATTAATAGAACATTATCATGAAAAAAATTGGAGGGTTGGTGAAGTCTTTCAGTGTTATAAAGTTATGGAGATGGAAATAATGAGATTTTAGTGAAGAGATTCAGCAGATAGTATCTGAAACAGAAAATCAAAATCAACAGCATGTTTAAAATCTTATTCCCATTGTGTGCCCTTGATAGAATGAAATTAGGAGAGCAAAACATTGCATTTGTGATATTCTTGACAAAGATGCGTTGCTTTAATCCCATCCTGAGCAAATATCAGACAGACATCAATTGAGGGACAGTCTACAAAGTAAAAGGTCCAGTGGTATCAAGGTTACTAAATAAAGCAAGACAAATCACTGAGGAAAGAAACCTGATTACAAGATACAGAGGAGACAGGACAATTAAATGTCAGGTGTCTGTGGGGAGGGAGCTACTGTGTGTTTACACTTACTACTCTGTGCTGACAAAAGCTGAGCAATTTCATGGCCAGGTGCTTTTGAGATCATCTGATAATTTTAAGTACTCACACATATTCTTTATTTACTTTTCTTGCTTCTTTTACCTTCTTCTTTTTACTTTTTTAATCACATAATAATAATACATTGACAACTTTTATTATTAAAAGATGATAGTCTTATTTCACTAGGAAAATTAAAAGAATTACACAGAAATTCTCAGCACATCTTGGTATTTGCTGTGCTCTGGTCCTAAATACCCATTTTTATTAGAGAAGTTAAATATTTTGACATCAAATCTAATGATAAACAATTTCTTCTCCTTCTAGTGTTAACTCCTTCCTTATCTCAAGACATCCCTCTGGTTTCAATCATACATTGTTTTTCCTTTGAGATCATTTCTAAAAGAATTTATTCTGCTAATTTGCCTTAAAAACAATTTTGACATAAACACTCACTGAATCACCACTCGATTTCTCTGTTATCCTTAATTGAACAGTGAATCTCTTGGAAGAGTTGTCAGTATTTCCCTCTCTAATACTATTTGCACATTTTCTTATAACTAGACTTTAGTTATTACTTTTGTCTTTACAATCTCATTAAATTTGTACTTTTCAAATCAGCATAGATGGTATCTTATCAAATACAATACTCAGTTAATAGCACAATGTTTAACCTAAAAACAATAAAGGTAATCTCATTTTCTTTCTGTTTGTTCTTATTATCCCACTGTGGTTATCTTTAGAACTGTTATACTATGAGCCATTGGACCCCTTCTCTGCTCTGTCTTATCATTGGTTGTCTCTTTCAGCTTCACAGCTTAGATTTACCCCTAACTGGTAAATGTGTATCTCTACTTTGAACAATCCCTTGACTTTTAGCTGTCTATATCTCTGACCTACTGGTTTAACATTAAGGATGTCAGGGAGCTATCTGAATATCAGAATGTCTATCATCTAAACCTAATTTATGTTCTGGAAGAACATATGTAATTTACAGAACATTCCAAGGTCATTCCTATATGGCCAATTTCACATCCTTGTTGCATTTATTATCTTCTGTTCTTCTTATTTTTTTTTTTATTTTAACATACAAGGTCCTGGAGAACGGAGGTGTGATAAATACACAGGGAGAAGGATCAAGTGAGCAGACCCAACTGAGCCTTTCGTGAGCTAAGAGACCTGGCCAGATGCTTTTAGTGCTACAAGAAAAAAATTACAAGTATCAGGTATGAAAGGATTTTACTTTTGTAGTTGAATATCACTAGAGTACTGTCAAATGAGAAGAAAAATGTGGTTTTGTTCCATGAAACAGTATTACTGCATTGACACATTTGATCAAGCTAGACACTCACAATCTGTTTTTAGGAATGTCTTCAGGACAAAGTTTAACATTTTATGAAGCACACTGTAAATACAATATAATAAGTAGCCAAACTCAGCTATCTCACCACCTATGCGGCTCCTTCATGTTGCAACCCTCTGCATCTAGACAGTGCCAGTAGCATCCAGCTTGCCCCCACTCTTCTGTATCTGTCATCTCTTTTTGTGCAGCAGAGAGAAATTTCCCATTTAATTTAAGTCTATTTATCTCATATTTGTTTGAATTTCCTTTGGAAGAATAAAGCAAATATTCTCAAGGAATATAAATTTCTTTAACATCTTAAAATATTAACTCTATCTCCACTTCCTCAAGCTTCTTATTTGGTTTCATGAATTTTCTATCTTCTGAGTAAATAAGCATAGGTCTTAAAGCTGACCTTGCCATGTTAGAAAACATTTCTGTAACTGTGGGTCTCTCTATGCCCACTCATTTCTGAATATTGCCACAGACACTATATTTATATATAAGCTTTTTGCCTTATATCTATGCAATGTTTCCCACTAACTTATAAATCAAATATCCTGTTTATATTAATCAAAGTTCTGCCACATGACTGTTTAGTTACCTCTTCTCCCTTATCTTTCCAGCCTGCTTCCTCCATCACTTAGATAATTGTTCTTGGGCCCCACTCCCTGACTTCCTCTCTCTCTGTCATAAAGTCCCACTTCACTATTCTGTCTTTTGCTATAGGCTATAAGGGATTTATCTTAACAAATCAAAATGTGCCTTAGGCAGGTAAGAAAAGAGAAAAACATATTCACACACAACATATAAACATCCTTACAACTTTCACATATATCTTCAAGAACCTCTGTGGTAGTTTGAATGAGAAAGTCTCCCCAGTTTCCCACACATTTGAAATCTTGATCATTAAGCAACTTCTCTTAATGAAAGGGATTGGGGGTGTGGCCTTGTTGGATAGGTGTGGCCTTGTTGGGGAAACTGTGTCATTGTTTGGGAGTCATTTGGTTTTAGAATCCCAAGCCAGGGCCATTGTTTCTCCATTCCGGATATCTGCACAACTAAAATAAATGTAGAATCCTCAACTACATCTCCTGTGTGATGTCTGCCTTTGTGCTATCATGCTTCTCACTATGATAAAGATGTACTAAAGTTCTGAACCTCTAAGCAAGCCCCAGTTAAATGTTTTTTATTTATAGTTGCTCTGGTCATGATATCTCTTCACAGCAATAGAACACTGACTGAGATATCTTTCCTCATCCGTTTCAAGGACTTGCTAGAGACTGTACCATCAGAATTAAATCCTTAACAGCTTAATGAAATAGTCTATTCATGGATAATACCACTTTGCTGCATATACATTAATACAAATTTCTGAAGTAATTTATTGTTTTGATTAGACAAAATATTTATAATATGTTATAAAATAAAAGTTATAATTAACAATTAAATTCATAAAGATTTTCCAAATGCTATTTATACTCATACATTATTTTCAATGTAATCATATGGAGTAAGAATGTCACTCCCTCAAAGAGTGAAAGATACCTAGTAAGAATGACTTGCATATAGCATGGTGGTGTATGCCTATATTCTAAACTATGAGGCTGAGGCAGGAGGATCTTGAGCTCCAGATGAGACCCTGTCTCAGAAAAGAAAAAAGAAAGAAAGAAAAAAAAAGCTTAAATACTTTCTAATTAATATTTTAGTATTCTTCAGCAATTAGAATAAGAAATTTAGGATTTTACATTTTTTTCAATTTCTTATTAGATGTTTGATTATGATATATCTCTTCATCTGTGACAACCTTGGCTTTTGTGATTCTGTGACTCTGATCTTTGCTTTCTCCACATGGCTTTCTTGTTTCTTTTACCTCTAGTAAACACTTATCCTTAAGGGTTATTAAGATGGCCAATGATGATTGCAACACGAATTGCTTAACTTAGTTATATCTGTGAAGGACCTCTAAGCAGTTAAGTTCACAATCACAGGATCTAGGTATTAAGCATATCATAGGGAGTGCATAGTATAACCCAATGTAACTAGTCTAATAAAGTTAGAAACTTGTTTTTGAACATTATTTTACTGTTATCTCTATTATTTCTGCCTTCCTTTGTCCTATTTTTATGTATATTTCAAGACCACACACATTTTCCCACCATACTATTTCTTGACCTCAAATTTACTTGAAGACAGACAAATAATCCAAAGCATGTAGTTTTCTTGTTAGGCAAAAGAGAAAGATATTAAGCCCAGAAGTAAAGATTTACATTTAATGTTGCAATGCACTTTAGTTTTGCTGGTAATCATTTAAATTATTTTCTTAAGGTCTTTAAAGCTTTCTCAAAGGGTGACAAATGCACTTAGGCTAAGAACATGCCCAAATGCATAAAGGAGTCTGTTAGAAATTGGAAGCAAATGTCAATTTAGTATGTGAAGCTGAGCATTTGGCAAAAAGCCTGTCACAATGGATGTACAGAAGAAAATGAAAGAGTGCTCACTGGGTAGCAGTTTTAATGAACTGACCCAGAGTATAAAGAGATAATTAGAGTCATAATTATACAGCAGTAATTCATAATTGGAATTACATGTGGATACCCTATAGTAAAATGCTAGAGTTACTGGTTGGGTCAATGCAATCCTTAAATGAATTCTAATATTCACAATTTTTGTGAGGACGGGAGATGTTCTCCCTGTCTTTCCTTGAAGGCAATGCTGACTGAGAGAAATACTGTGTGGAAGACCACATTTGGTTTTGTAAAAGAATGATTTGCTCTTAGCAACTGAGCTAAGTTAGCTTGTCTCCTCCACCCTTTTATGACTTCTTCCTTCTGAAATAGTTTGAATGCCCAACAAGGCAGCTTTTAAACATAGGCATATTTCAAATTTTTCAGTTCAACTTTCCCACTACCTCTGGTGGATGGTAGGCTAAAAGGGAGGATGCAGCATTAAAGAATCATAATTTAAGTAGGTTTTGAAAAACTAAGCTTACTGATGAAGTTGGTTGTTTGCTAGATACTGCAGACTTCCTTCCCTTTTTCCTTTTTCCCCTCTTTCCCTCTTTCTTTCCCTCTTTCCCTCTTTCCCTCTTTTCCCCTCTTTCCCTCTTTCCCTCTTTTCCTCTTTCCCTCTTTCCTCTCCTCTCCTTTTCTTTCTTTTTCCTTTTCCTTTTTCCTTTTCTTCCCTTCCCATTTTCCTTCTCTCTCTCTCTCTCTCTCTCTCTCTCTCCTTTCTCCCTCCCTCCCTTCCTCCATTACTCTGTCCTTTCTTTCTTTCTTTCTTTCTTTCTTTCTTTCTTTCTTTCTTTCTTTCTTTCTTTCTTTCTTTCATGACATGGTAAACCAGTGTCCTGGAACTCACCTTTTAGGCTAGACTAGCTGTCTAGCCTTGGGAATCTGCTTGATTCTGATTCCTCAGTGTTGGGATTGTAAAAGCACACAAGTTTTAAAGATTGCATAACTTTTAAAAAGTGGATTCTGACAGATTGACTTGCTTTCTCATGGTTATAATGCAAGCACTTTACCCACTGAGCTACATCACAGCCAAAATACACAATCATGAAATTGACACTTACTGATGTCTACCCTGTGCCTGCAGTAACCATTACAATGATAAGATATAGCCCATCAGTTATTGCAAAAACTCTTCACTATCTCCTGCTTCATCTCTCACACCACCTTTAAAAATCAGTAATTGATTCATTTATTGCACACAAACTAAGAATATGAATAATATTATGATCCCATCTATGTGGTGACTAAGGAAAACTCACCCATTGTGCTAGGCATCCATTCTCCCCCCAAATTTCTAAATGACAATATCCTAGCAGCTCTGATTTCTTGCCTCCTTCCTGAAATTGAAAACCTGCAATGAAGCAATTAATGGTTTGCTATGGATTTTGTAAACCCTCTTCTCACTGTGAGGAATCAGAATCAAGCAGATTCCTGAGGCTAGACAGCTAGTCTAGCCTAAAAGGTGAGTTCCAGGCCACTGAATTACCATGTCATGAAAGAAAGAAAGGATTGAGATAACTCCTTTGTAGCTGTATATAGGGGAGCAAAACAGCTACCAGCTCAGGGAAGGAAAAGCAGTGTCACAGTCAGGTATACATTCCACACAAATGAGATGTTTGTGGTGCCCATCTTAAAAACCCTTCCTCTTGCCTCTAATGCACAGCATACCTTTGGTTTGGTGTGTTAAGGCTGTCAGCCTGCAAGCAATTGTTCATAAATTCATGTAATTATAATTTGAATAAAGTTTGTGATCTTTTTCGGGTAGATTCAATCTACTTAATTACTTAATGAGAAATCCAGGACTATAGAATTAATCAATACCCAATGGCTGATATCAGAAACTGTGGGTTGAGCCTACATTACTCTGTTCCCTTAATCCTCACCTAAGCCAGACCTCCTTTTGGCAATGTGAGAATGGTCCTGAAGCATGCCACTCACCTCAGCCCATCATCTCCATCTTTATGCTGTGCTGCTCTGTTTCCCCACAAAGCTTCACACTTTTAATGCTTGAACAAATGATGAACATTCAGCAGCAAACTTGGTTTCTCTGTCCAGTGTTAGATGCTCCAACCCTCCAGGAATTCTGGAAACGATGTGTTATTACTCTAATAATTGACAGAAAACCAAGAAGGGTTTCCCTGAGAGATGAAGAAGGGGATAGGATGGAAAAGAAGGATATTTCATGCAGGTTTGAACCAATGGTGACTGGAAGAGACAAGCAGAAACCTTTAAAGGCAAGACAGGTAATGCAGTGACTCTACAGTTTGTTTTCAGTTTTTGTATAAGGTTATCCCACTGGATCTCAAGCAAATTGATCTTGTGAAAGTGAGTGAGGTAAAGATGAGTTTGGTTTCTGAAAGATAACTACAACATTTCATTTTCTATGTTCTCTAGAGCATGGACATACGAATTGCCCAGAGTCGAGCAAACAAACATGATTTTATTGACTTCAAATATTATTCTCCATCCCAGAGCAGCATTTTTGACAGGAACTTGACAGGTTCCTAAAGTACCGTCCCTCCCTGCATGGGATGTTCTCAGTTCTTGGAACCACCTTACACTAGAATTTTTTCATGCTTTAGATGGCGTAGGGTATTTCAGCTGGGACATGAGAATCAAGAAAAGAAAGGATCTTTCCCTCTTCCTTTTGGTAGAGCACTTCCTATTGAGAAAACTGTAAAACATTATACTTAAAGTCTAATAGTCACATAGGTCTTGGAGACTAGCTGTTTTGAGTTTAGAACTTAACTAAGTTATCACTGGACCAGTAACCTGGATTCTAATCCAGCCTTCACTGCTTGATTGTTCTCCAGTGTGTAAACTCAGAACTTGCATGACACTGGACACAAAATCACCGCAGTCTTCTTCCCTCCTGAAATAATTGGACTAATGTAAATGAAATGTTTCAGAGGTCTCTAATTCACAACCGACACTTAATTAATAGTATCTTTTCTTGTTGTTGCTTACTTCATGTCATAATAAAAGATACTAATTTAGTATTCCTGTAATGTCTTAAATAAAACAGGAACAGAAATCCTCATTTTAGAACTCCAAATATTTCTCAGTTGTTTGCATTGAAGTCTGATTTATTTTTTTTCTGAAAGTCTGAATAGTCATGTGACATCAGAAGTTGTCTGGCTCCAACACCTGCTTAAGGATGGTCTTATATTTCTGAGACAGTCAAACAAGCAAGCACCCACCCCTGGGATAGTAATGATAGCTCTGGAAGTTTTCTGTTTAACAGCTGAAATGGACACGGACATACAAACACACACACAGACACACACACACATACACACAGACACACACACACACACACACAGACACACACACACACCACATCTAGGGAAAAATGTAGCAGTATTTTTTTGCAAGAAAAGTGGTATTATGCTTAAATCTTTGCTATTTCCCCTTAAATTAAGACGCAGCCCCATGGCCCTCAGTTCTCCAAGCTATAAAACCTTCAACCTCCTGCCAGGAATGCTTATAAATTGTGACTCATCTTGAAACACCCATTAGCAATCTTCAGTGCTAAATTGGTGCTTTCAACATGATAAGTGCCTTTCCAGCCTCCCGTGCACCCTTCTATTAGATGGGAGCTACAGGGATTTCTTTGAATTTTTCTGTTCCACCTGTGCTACTGGAGAGTCTCCAGCAAGAGTCTTTTGAACTGAGGCTTATCTGGGTGTGAGGGACAAAGTCTTAGCATTTTAATCTTCATTTCCTGTGTCAGTGCAAATAATCTTTCCTTCTCATGATTCAGAGAGTCTGAAGACTCGGCAGGCTTCAATCCATTATATTTCATCTGATAGATGATGATCTTCAAAGCAGAAATGGAGCTCCTGGGAAATGAAAATTCAAGAAGCTGATCCAGGCAATAAAACAGAAGAACCCCAAACTTACTGCCAGGACTCTTAAGTTCCATGCCAGAATTTTAGAGCCAGAACTACAAAGTCCTTCTCATTATTTTCTTTTAAAATGATTCCATACTACCACTGAACATGTTTTTTGTTTTGTTTTGTTTTGTTTGTTTGGTTGGTTGGTTGGTTGGTTTGGTTTTTTGTCAACCATTTCTTCAAAAAAGTAATGGGTATGCAGAAATGACTGTACAAGCTCAGGGCAAACTTCATTTTAAAAGGAAACTTAAAAAAAAAAAAGAATCAGTGGTTAGAATAGGAAATAAATCAGTGAGTAAGAGGATTAAGAAAACTGGACTTATTTGAATATCCTGTCAGATAGGGGGCAAATAAAAACAGAAAATCATCTATCTGCCAAAGAGTCTTTTTTCTTATTTTTTTGTTTTTTATTTTGTATTGATTTGTTTTTGTTTTGTTTAGTTTTTCTTTTTATTTTGGGAGGGGTGACACAATTTTTGAACCTAAAAAAAAAACTGAAAGGAGTATTATTATGAGAAACCTGAAAAGATATGAAATATTCATTGAAACCATTCATTGTCAATGGAAAGAGACAGTCCGATATATACTTAGGTAGAAAAGGAATGGATAGCAGGAAAAGTGGCACAGTGAAGACCAAGACCATGAATGACAGAGGAACACTGCAGGGAAAAATAAAACTACTGCTGGTCTTCCTAAAGGGAGGTACAGATATTTCTATATTTTCCTTTCCTATCTGAAGTCATCGTAAGGAAAAGTCTCCTGAAAATTACTTGCAGTGAACGTGGTTTGATGTTATGATTTTTTAACATCTTAAGCTGCTCTCAATAAAACAATACTTATTCAGGAGTATACATTATATTCAACACAAATGGCTTAAGATTAATAAATATAAGCCTATTTTGCTTATTGAACTACTGCATTCAACCTGTTTCCTGACTGAGAGCACATTACTTGCTGTCTCCATGTGTATAGTCTACAGGTCAAAAGCTGTGCATTCATCATCATCTAAATCCTGGGAAAACTCTAACAGGAAGGAGAAGTAACGTGATAAAAAAATCACACTACTTCCAAGCATGAGAAAGTAAATCTAAGCCTAGAAATGCCATGTGCTGTTCTTAAATTGTGCAGGAAACTTATGTTTGTAGTTGGGAAAGTTATTTTTTTTTTAATTTTTAATATTTTTTATTACATATTTTCCTCAATTACATTTCCAATGCTATCCCAAAAGTCCCCCGTAGCACCCCCCACTTCCCTACCCACCCATTCCCATTCTTTTGGCCCTGGCATTCCCCTATATTGGGGCATATAAAGTTTGCAAGTCCAATGGGCCTCTCTTTCCAGTGATGGCCGACTAGGCCATCTTTCGATATATATGCAGCTAGAGACAAGAGCTCC
Organism: Mus caroli; assembly: GCF_978045245.1. NCBI lineage: Eukaryota > Metazoa > Chordata > Mammalia > Rodentia > Muridae > Mus > Mus caroli. Next base: position 138,437,287 of record NW_028227258.1, on the reverse strand, counting down.
GGGGTACTGGTTAGTTCATCATGTTGTTCCAACTATAGGGTTGCAGATCCCTTTATCTCCTTGGGTACTTTCTCTAGCTTCTCCATTGGGAGCCCTGTGATCCATCCAATAGCTGACTGTGAGCATCCACTCCTGTGTTTGCTAGGCCCCGGCATCGTCTCACAAGAGACAGCTATATTTGGGTCCTTTCAGCAAAATCTTGCTAGTGTATGCAATGGTGTCAGCGTTTAGAAGCTGATTATGGGATGGATCCCTGGATACGGCAGTCTCTAGATGGTCCATCCTTTCATCACAGCTCCAAACTTTGTCTCTGTAACTCCTTCCATGGGTGTTTTGTTCCTAATTCTAAGAAGGGGCACAGTGTCCACACTTTGGTCTTCATTCTTCTTGAGTTTCATGCGTTTAGCAAATTGTATCTTATATCTTGGGTACCCTAAGTTTTGGGCTAATATCCACTTATCAGTGAATACATATTGTGTGAGTTCCTTTGTGATTGTGTTACCTCACTCAAGATGATGCCCTCCAGGTCCATCCATTTGGCTAAGAATTTCATAAATTCATTCTTTTTAATAGCCGAGTAGTACTCCATTGTGTAAATGTACCATAATTTCTGTATCCATTCCTCTGTTGAGGGACATCTGGGTTAGTATGGGGGGTTCTCGGGGAAGAAACTATGAAGGGGGATGATATTTGAAAGGTAAATAGCACGCCTTTAATCCCAGCACTCGGGAGGCAGAGGCAGGCGGATTTCTGAGTTCGAGGCCAGCCTGGTCTACAAAGTGAGTTCCAGGACAGCCCGGGCTATACAGAGAAACCCTGTCTCGAAAAACAAAAAAAAAAAAAAAAAAAAGAAAATAATCAATAAAAAAATTTAAAAGATGCAGGACTAGTCGTGTGATGACATCATTCCTGTATATAACTTTCCCCTTCATGGTTTCTTCCCCGAGAACCCCCCCATACTACCCCCTCCCCCTGTCTCCATGAGTATGCTCCCCCACCTACATGGCCATGGCTGCCCCATTGCCCTAGCACTCACCTATACTGGGTCATCAAGCCTTCATAGGAACAAAGGCTTCCCTCCCTTTGATGTCAGACAAGGCCATCCTCTGTTACTGGAGTATGCAGCTGGAGTCATGGGTCCCTCCATGTGTATTCTTTGGCTGGTGGTTTAGTCTCTGGGAGCTCTGGGGGGGTGGGTTTCGGGTCTGGTTAGTTGATATCATTGTTCTTCTTAAGGGGTTGCAAACCCCTTCAGCTTCTTCAGTACATCCCCTAACTCATTGGGGTCCCCTTGCTCAGTCTTGTGGTTGGCTGCAAGCATCTGTATCAGTAAGGCTCTAGCAGAGCCTCTCAGGAGCCATCCATATCAGCCTCCTGTCAGCAAGCATTTCTAAGCATCAGCAATAGTGTTTAGGTTTGGTGGCTACATATTGGATGGATCCCCAGGTGGGGCAGTCAATGGGAGGCCTTTCCTTCAATATCTGCTCCACTTTTCTTCCCCATATTTTCTTTAGATAGGAGCAATTCTGGGTTAAAATTTTGAGGAGGGTGGGTGGCCCCATCTCTGAACCGGAGGCTGTGCCTAACTTCTAGATATGGTCTCTACAGGTTCTCTTTCCTCTTTGTTGGGTATTTCAGCTAATGTCATCCCTGTTGGATCCTGGGAGCCTTTTGATTTCCTGGCATCTGTGACTTTCTGTTAGCAACCACCAATTCAATATCCTCCATTGCTACATACCTCTGTTCAATCTCCTGACCTTCTGTACATCTTCCCTGTCTCTCCGTGCATTATATCTTTTACAAACTAGTTGATTCATATATTGAAGATATTATCTTCAGAGATAATGGCAATATAAAGAATAAAATCCTAAAACTGTCTCATTGGATAAGGTGTAGGTTACTTGAAAACATGTTCTTCCATTGGGAATAACCTATTGGTTAGGTTGCCGTGAAATACAGAATCTATCCTCTGTCAGGCTCAATGAACAATCATTGCCAACATATTTCTTCAATTTCCAATGCCTGACGCAGAGGACTAAATCAACTCCAAGCTAACAAAAATTAAAAGAAATAAACACTAGGTGATAAATGGATAATTTTTAGTGAAAAATTGATAAAGTAGGCATTCAAAACGTAATGACCAAATAGGTAGCATTTACTCCATAGTCTCCTATGTGACATTTATGAATATTAACTTTGTGCTTAGCACTGATCCACAAATTTCACACATAGTAGCTTCATTAAAACTGTATCTCAATACTATGAATAATTCGACAAATTTTCAAAGAAAATAATTTTAGAAATAAACTTATTTAGAAATAAATATTAGAATAATTTTAGATTTATACAAAAAGTGTTACATATGAAATGATGTATTATATATCTCTACTAACATATTGCATTATGGTAATTAGTATATGCACTAGTCAGTGAAGATAGAGAGAAGAAGAAAATAAGAGAGATAGCAAGGAAAGAAGAGTAGAGAGATTATGAAGAATTTGCTCATGTTGTCAGTGAGCCTAAGAAGGATCAAGCTTTATATTCTTGGTAGCTGAAGACCCATGGAATCCGTGTGCAGTTTTACTTAAAAACATGCCTAATAATTTGCAGAAGTAAAGTTATCAATCATGTCTTGAAATGCAGGCCTGAGACTCAAGATGCCTTTAGTGTAGTTTTAGTCCAAATGCAGGATACAATCAGAGTTACATTTTTAAAACATTCAGACATAAGAATAAATGTTCCTTTATCTTAGCTAAGATTTATTCAAACTTGCAGAGGATTATATGCCACTAATCCAATGTTATGGGCTGGGGACTGTAATCTGCTTAACTAAATTTACTGACTCAAAGTAAGGAGTATTTTTATATTGTAGTTCATTATTTAGGTATTTCTATTGCATACATTGTTCCAGCTTTGAATATTTTGAGCTCTTTAAGTTGGCTATTGTTTTTTTTTTCTCCAAATCTTCACATTTTGGACACTTATAATAATATAGAGTAACTTAGCCTCATTTTACATTCTCACATCAGCTCCAGAATCTAAACACTCACATCTGCGAATAGATATAAAATAGGTCTGAATATCCAGCAGAATCAACTTAATTTAAGAAACTTAATTCAGTTTATGGTTTCAAGGAATGAAGTCCATCATGGTGGAGAAAGCATAAATGTTAGGACTTCAGTTGTGGTGGACCTTGTGGCTAGATTTCTCAATTCTCAGTGGACCAGGTGGCAGAAAAGGTGGGCCAGAGTGGAGATAACCAAGAATTCTGAAGCTTCATGCTCTTAGACCCTGTGTCTGTAAAATAGGCCACATGTCCAAAAGGTTCTACATCCTTTCAAAACAGTCTCTCCATAGGGATCAACTATTTAAAACAGTAGCCTAGGGAGGATATTTTGCATTCAAAATATAATATTCTCTTCTCAACTGACATAAGCTCATGGCTACCTCCTAATGGAAAATAACTTCAGCTTTACTTCACCATTACCAATATTCTTTGTTTCAGCAGTGATTATAAATCCAGTGATATAACTATTTAGATTCAAGGCAATATCTTCATTGTGAATGAACCCCTGTAAAATCAAATTCAAGCAACATATATCCAATACATAATCATACACTGTAAACATTCCCATTCCAAAAGGAGACAGAAAGGAAAAATCAGAATAAAGCAAGACTGAAAATCAGCACTATAAACAGTAAAACCCAGCACATCTGAGTCTAACAAACAGGAAATTCAAAAGCACCTGCTGGACTCCATCACACTTAGGAAATGTGGCTCTTCTACCCTTGAGACCTACAGCATATAATTCTAATGAGTATTCTAATGAGCCAGCATTTCTTCATGTCTACTACTGCCCTAATAGATGTTCTATGTTCCTGTCTTCTACAATATATTGAGATAAGTACTGTAATATAGGTCTCACCTTCACAGCTTTACAGGTGTGTTGGGACTCTATTTGAGAATCTGACATTCTTGTACACATTGTCAAGCCTCAATGTTTTCTGGATTCTGAAAAAAAGCTTATGTGACCTTTTAATTCATAGATTTTCATGTCTGAAAAACAGCAACACCTAGTAGTAACTTATAGAATAACCTGATGTCTACAGACAGATAAGAACACAGTTTATATTCATAAAGAAATTTAACTCAGTCATAATAAGAAACAAAATTATATCACTTATATGGAGATAGATGCAACTGGTAACAATTATGCTGACAATCAAAACCAACTCAATAAGGCAAAGACAAAATGTAAATCAACACAAAAGAATGTGCCAGCAAAAGGGAAACTGCTTAGGGAAAGTGTCTTAGTCAGGGTTTCTATTCCTGCACAAATATCATGACCAAGAAGCAAGTTGGGAAGGAAAGGGTTTATTTGGCTTACACTTCCATACTGCTGTTCATCACCAAGGAAGTCAGAACTGGAACTCAAGCAGGTCAGGAAGCAGGAGTTGATGCAGAGCCATGGAGGGATGTTTCTTACTGGCTTGCTTCCCCTGGCTTGCTCAGCCTGCTCTCTTATAGAACCAAGACTACCAGCCCAGAGTTGGTCCCACCTACAAGGGGCCTTTTCCCCTTGATCACTAATTGAAAAAATGCCTTACAGTTGGATCTCATGGAGGCATTTCCTCCACTGAAGCTCCTTTCTCTGTGATAACTCCAGCTGTGTCAAGTTGACACAAACTTAGCCAATACAGAGAGGAAAGTGAACAGTGGGGTACAGAGGCAAAGTTCAGAAGATGGGGTGAATGTGACCACAGCACTTAGTAAGTACACTGCCAGAGCTCCGAAGTTGTATGCTGAGAAACTATTCTTTATGATAACCTGCTCAAGTTCTAATAGGAAATCTCAATAGCGTTTTACTCAGCCCATCTTGTTCAGACTGCTGGTGTCTTATTTGCATCTGGATTCACACAATTCATTAAAAGTCACTTTTAAATTTTGATGTATGTGTATTGTATTTACAATATTCCCAGGTCTGCCCTCCAACGCCTCCTGTGGCCCTTTCCCAAATCTATTTCAAATTCATGACCTGTTTTTCTCTACTTGTTTTATACACACACACACAAACACACACACACACACACACACACACACAAGAGTCAACTTGGTATTGCCAGGATGTATTTTTTTATAACTATCAACTTAGTATTGAAGAACAAATCAGGGTTCCCCCCGCCCCCCAGGGAAGACTAATTTTCCCTTGTTCAGCAGTCATTAGTTGTCTGTAGATTTATTTTTTTTAATCTAGAGGTGGAAACTTATTGGATTTCCTACTCCCACAATAGCATGTGAACTGGCAGTGACACTCATTGCTCATGCTCAGACAATCATTTTTATGTATTCAGGTTCCCTCTCATTATAGAAGGAACAGTCTCTCAGCAGATGGCTTAGTCCTCTCATTCTTACAATCTTTATGACCTATCATTGGAAATCTTCCCTGAGCCTTATTTGGATGCTATGAGTTGTAGAGGCATACCCACAGTCAGTTTTCCTTTTTATTTTGAATTGCTTATCTTTCTGTATTGGTCTCTGCTTCAGCTCATGTCTCTAGCTCATATGTAGCAGAAGATGGCCTAGTCGGTCATCATTGGGAAGAGAGGCCCTTGGTCTTGTAAACTTTATATGCCTCAGTACAGGGGAACAAAAGGTCCAAGAAGTGGGAGTGGGTGGGTAGTGGGGGAGGTTATGGGGGAATTTTGGGATAGCATTTAAAATGTAAATGAAGAAAATACCTAATAAAAAAGATTTAAAAAAAGAAGTTTCTTTGGTGAATCACAAGGGCTATACATATCTGGGGGTATAAGCTTAAGTATTTGCAATGAAGTTAGAGAGTACATATGTTTGAGAAAATTATAGTAGTAGATTCTTCTCTAGGTTCCATGACTCCTTCATAGAATTTTATGAATTCCATGGATAGGTTTACGTTACCTGGCATGAGTTCATTCCTATTGGTAAGCCTTGAGTCTAATTCAGTAGCTAGCCACCAGCAAGACAAAAGTTGCACCTTTGTAACCTTGGTAATTCTAGAAGTTCGGGGTTTAATAGGATTCACATGACTTTTCAACACTGTTTCCACCAATTCAGTGGCTTCTGCTCCAGGAGGATGGCTCTGGTCTATGATTCGGTTTGATCCCCTTTCTCCTAAATTAATTGGAATTTTTCCCGGTAGCTTCAGTTCCCTGTGATCCAATAAAAGTTACTAATTTTCACTTCATTCAGCTTTATACGGTAAGCACTGGTTTGTGACATCTGAGCTCTTCACATGTTGCAGCCATTGCTAGAAATAATCAAGCCAGTCTCATGAGCACTTATTGCATCTCCTTGAATTAAACCTAAAGTTCACATTGACTATCAATTCTATATTTTAGGAGTTACAGATTCATAGATTGAAATAGAATAGTATAATTTTGACAGTCATGTTCTTAACTACTATAACACACTGTTTCTCTATTCTATGAGAAAGAACATTCTTAAATATGTGAACAAAATTTTGTTGGAGTAATGAAAGAATAATGACTAACTTTGAGCGATAACTTAGTAAAAAGACCTTTATGTAAGAGATCACAAGTGAGTGCAAGTAATGAGGTCAAATGATTCTTTCCAGCAAAAGGACCCACAAAACAAACAGAGAGAATTTTAAACAGAGGATCAGCAGATATGAAAGCACAAAGGTACTATAAAAATGTCACTGATCTTGACCAACTGTTGACTAGAGGATACATACCAGGTGTGGTTTAATCTGAAGGTAGAATATGTGTGTTACATGGTGATGACTCATGAATTGGAAAGGATTAAGAAGCCTGAAGGAATGACCATACAGAGACTGCCCCACTTGGGGATCCACCCCATAAACAACTACCAAACCCAGACACTCGGCAGATGCCAACAAGAGACTGCTGACAGGAGCCTGATATAGCTGTCTCCTGCGAGGCTCTGCAAGTGCCTGGCAAATACAGAAGAGGTTGCTCACAGTCATCCATTGGATGGAGCACAAGATCTCCAATGAAGGATCCAGAGAAATACCCAGAGAGCTGAAGGGGACTGAAGCCCCATAGAATGAACATCAATATGAACTAACCAGTATTCCCAGAGCTCCTTGAAACTATACCACCAATCAAAGAAAAGACATGGTGGAACTTCTGGCTCTACCTATATTTGTAGCAGAGGATGGCCTAGTCGGTCATCAATGGGAGGAGAGGCCCTTGGTCCTACAAAGTCTCTATGCCCCAGTATAGGGGAATGCCAGGACCAGAAATGGGAGTGGGTGGGTTGAGGAGCAGGGGTGGTGGGAGGGGATAGAAGATTTATGGAGGGGAAACTAGGAAAAGGGATAACATTTGAAATGTAAATAAAGAAAATATCTACTAAAAAATTTTAAAAAGAAGATTCTTATCGTTTTATCTTCTTGTTGTTGTTGTCATTGTTGTTGCTGTTGTTGTTGAAGTAAGGGAGGTCCAAATAGGAAGAAAGTCCAATGTATGTAACAGATTTGTTAATAATGTTGAGAGGTCATAACTGAGGCAAGAATAAGGCATGAGTTGCTGGGTGTGGTCACCTGCTTCAGTAATCCCAGCCCTGAGGCAGAAGCAGGTGAATCATTTCATGTTTTCTCTTAGCTACACAGTGAGCTTTAGGCCAGCTTCTAAGAGAAGGACACATAAACAGAAAATAAAAAGAATGAAATATAAGACAATTAAATTTATGTGTGTGAGTACTTACATATAAGAGCAAGAAAAAGCACACTGCCTAAAGAACAGATCCTCAGCTCTTTCCTGCGCTTCTTGACATGCACATAAGTGCCAGGGCTTCAGATAGGTAGATTTAATGAGCTGCTGACTCTGCTTGCAAACACCTGAAGCTTAGTATAATGTTAGTGTTTACTGCTTACAGAGTATTAGTATTTATATGCACTATTATGTAAATATATTTATTATTTAAAAATGGCAGGAATACCTTCAAAATATTTTATTTTTATTTATTTATTGTGTGTTTGTTTTTGAACATGTAAATACCATGGTGAACATATTGAAAGTCAGAGAAGAGCATGTGAGAGTTATTTTTCTATCACTATGCAGGTCCATGAGTTTGAACTCATACTGTAAGGCTTTGTGTCAATGCCTTTACGCACAGAGTCCTCTTTCTGGTCCAGGATCTAAAATCTAAGGCCTGTATGAGTAATATAACAAGTCCAAGGCTAGAAATGTGCTTCAGAGGCACAGCACTGACTAGCATATACTATGCCCTGGCTTCAAACCCTAGGAAGAAAGTGGGGGCAGAACAAAGCCTTTTTCTCACACCGACTTAAATGTACTTCTTATTTAAAAATCACAAGTGAGTGTCATACCCTCAAAGCATTCTTATAGAAAATGAAGGGACTTTTTTTTTTTTAATTAAGTAACAGTAATCATTTACAAAGCACTTTAACACTTGTTTGAGCACACTGGCTGAGAATGTGACTAAGAATCATCACTTAGCATGTGTAAGAGGGATAGTCTAGTCTTCTTTGTGACTATAGAAAGAGTCTTACTGTTGCTTTTGCCTGCCTCAGCACAATTCCTGCTTATGAAATCTCTCAAGATCAATGTATGGCAAATGAGATCTCATGTTCAATTGCTTGCCAACTGGCTCCAGCACTGACGCTCATTTTCTCCACAATTTTCACATTTCTACTTCTTGTTATCAGCATCATAGGGATTGTCTGTACGTTCATGCTGAGCTCAAAGAAGTGGTGAGCTTAAAGGAGAAACAGTGACTATTGTCTGAGTCTGACTTTTCTAAACCTTGAATCTATTTTCCCCCATTATTTAAGACATGTAACACTTAAAATTTCTAAAATAATTTCCAATTCCTAAATAAATGAATGGGAAATGCTGGGAGAAGTGCCCCCAAACCTGAGCCAACTATGACATTGATAATCATTTAGTAGCCAATAGTTTGAACTGGAAAAGACAACATGATAATTTTGTTTTTTCTTTTTTATAGACCAGGGAGCTGGAGAGATGGTTCAGATAGTAACTTGCTTTGCATGAAATCAGGGGATTTTAAGTTTGATTCCCCAGAACTCTTTTAAAAGTCATATATCAGCACATACCTAACATCCAGTGCCGAAAAGCTGAGACGGATGCTTTTAACTCCCTGACCAATCTAACCAAGTCATTAAGATCTAGGCTGAGTGAGGGACACTGTCTCAAACAATAAGCAAGAAAGCAAGCAAACAGACAAAAGGGAGACTGTGGGTTGCTTAGTAATGAAGAGAACTTGTTCTTTTGTTCTTGCAGAGTACTGGGGTTCAGTTCCTGGAACCCACATAATTACTCACAACCATCTCTAACTTTCATTCCACAGGATCTGATGATGCACTGTCCCGAGCTCATGTGTGTGGTTCACAACATACACTCAGGCAAAATACTCACCCAAAGAAAGCAAAATAAATAAATTGAAAGAAAGGAAAAAAGAATAAGATGATAGTGAGTGAGAAAGACAGCTGTCATTGACTTCTGGTCTCCACATTGAAGGGAGCATACACACTTGTGCACCCACTCATACAAAGTATACATACATACTACAAACACAGGTGAACATACATACACAGACAGATAGACACATACACATATAGAAATGTAGGAGGGGGGATCGTATAGGGAGTTTCAGGGGTGAAAACTGGGAATAGAGATAATATTTGAAATGTAAGTAAATAAAATATCCAATATAAAAAAGAAATGTAGGGTTGTTGGGGTCCCAGGTTCACTTAATCACAGGACATGGCTATCAGGAAGCCAGGACAAAGTTTGAAAGAGCTTACCCCATGCTGTTGTGGAGCAGGTGTTGGGCCACAGGGAAGCCACTGGAAAGAACTCCAGGGGTGTGGAAGCACAGTCTATGGGCAGGACAGCCTGAGCTGGCTTGGGGGACAGGGCGGGGTTACCTGTGGCCTGCTGCAGAGCCAGGGCTATCTGGTTCTCAGGCTTTTGGGCATCTAGGCACCGCTGGAAGCTGCAGAAAAGCTCAGAACAGGTTCCCGCAGGCTGGATCTAGACCAGTGGTGGGGCAGGGGAAGGGGGAGCTCTGGCTGGTTCTTCAGGGAGAGTCTTTGGCTTGAAGGTGGTGGTAGGCTTGAGCTTGGGCTTGGTGAAGGCCATGGCTGGGAGCACAAAGAGGCCTTCTAAGAAAGATTAGACTGCATCTCTTATAGGCAAAGGCCTTCTCCGTGGTGTTCCACAGCAGATCCCTCTGAAAAGAGACAGTCTATGGTTTTGAGTTGTTTATTGTCATTAGGAAAACTGGATGAATAAAACTGTACCCCACTTCTCAGGGTGGTTCTGAGATTAAATACCTTTAGCAGGGAGAAATGTCTGGGAAAGAAAGATTATTGGCTAAGCCCTCCATGCCTTTATATACCTCATTAAAATGGAGATCTTTCTTGAGCACACATGACCACAGGTCATGGTCTCTACCTGTGGAGGGTCTTGGAGCATTGCTCTTACATGACTGATGGCCACAAATCTATAGGGGGTGGGGTGTGACTAGTGACAGGGTTCTGGTGTCCGGCACAGGTAAGGCACCTACTGTCCCTTTAGAGATTCCAGAGTTTCAAGCCTTAGCTCAACTGGAAACCAGGCTACCTTTCATGGCCCCACACAGAAAGAGAATAGCCCTATTATATTTTATTATATTATATTGTTATGTTATAGTATATTATGTTATATTATACTATGAAAAGTTATAATAGGAAGAGGAGGAGAATGAATCACATGGACTTGAAGGAAGATAGGACCAGAGATTTCTTGGGGATATACTTTGATTATATGATTTCAAAAAGTAAGCATGAATCCAAAATTGGCAAGCCACAAAGAGATGAGTGTGGAGTAGGGAAAGGTAGCTAGAGAAGCCAAGGAGAATACAGGAATGAGGGTGAGAGGAAACAAACAACAAAGGGAACTGGTAGCCACTGACTTCAGAATTGCTACATTTGTATCTCTGCCTCTTCTCTCCCTTCCTCTTGATGCCCATGGGGAAATAATCATTTTCAAAACCAGAAGAGCCATATATCCATGCTAAAGCTTGGGGGAAGCATATTTTCAGGCTCCATTGGACTAGCAAAACTAGATATGCAATCATCATTAAACAAGTAAAAACAGGTCTGCTGGCCATATAAATATAATTTACTTATATTTTATATAGAGAGACCTATATATGTACACATTATAACATATTATATATTTGTATGTGTGTGTGTGTAGGGGGCAAGTTTAGTTTTGCTAACACAAGAATAACTTTATGAAGAGAAGGAAGTCTGGCATGACCATGCCCAAAGTTAAGTGAAGCATGAATAGTATCAATCAAAAGAAAACTAACAAATTATATCATTTTTGAAAAAATAAGTTTTTTCAATTGTGACAGCTAAATAAAACCTATAATTTAACATAGAACATGTTCACTGTACCAAACATTATTTGATACACTAAATGCTGAATAATTTACAAAAAATGACTTCAAGGAAATTATCCAAATCAAGAATTAAATGACCAAACAAAATTGTGGAAATGTAAAAAAATGTGAATTAAGTCAAGTAGACTTGACTGTTCAGAGAATTTTTCAAAAATAAACCTGTTTAAAGGATAAAGGGATAAATTCACTATACCCCTCATCCTATCATTTCTGAAATTAAAATGAAACTCATTAAAATAAATATTTAATAACTGCATAAATGAGTAAAGATGAAATGAATAAATGAATGGAAAAGGAATATAAATACTAAATGGTGGAAATTAAATGAATAACTCTCATGAATAAATCAACTTCCCATGAGTTTTTTAGGATTCTAAGTAGAAATAATGCTATCTAAAATGGTTACTTTAAGTAGATCATGGCAAAGAATTTATCTGAAAAGAGAACTTATTCATATAAATTTGTGACTATAACTAATATACAGTAAATATGCTTTCTTAAATCCTCTATTGTTTAAAACTCTTAACACATTATAGTTAAATAATATTCCACGAAAAGCAACAATCCCACTTTTCTTCTCACAGTTCTTTAACATGAAATATATTGTATTCCTGGGACTAGGAGACAGCTTTCTCCATGTGTTTTCTTCCCAAAATATTAAAGTTATCAGCTTACCTGCCCTTCTTCCACTACCATTCATGACCATCAGAAACATTTCCCATTTCCCTTTCCATAGCTATTTTTGGGTTAAAAAAATACTATATTGACAGCAAGCAGGCTGGTTGTAAGCCTTAGAACAAGGAGTGCTTGCTATTTACCTTTCAAGTGTCTGAAATTTTATTTTTATCTATAAGTAAATGTCTTACAGGGGAGTTATTTATATAAAATCATCCATTATACCTTTCTTTACCACAAAGTGGGGCAGTGACAGATGTTATTAGAAAATAGGGCTTATTATATTATATAAACAGATACACTTAGTGTCTGGAGAGAAACAAATCATATCTTGATTTGATGAGTGATGTTCTCAGCCTCTGCTTGTATGTATGGATAAGCCTGTGCTATGATTAGAAAAGCTGTTATTTAGAATTGTAGCAGAAGTTTCTATACAAAAGTAAGTGGGTAAGCATCATTTTCAATGTTCTATCTTAACACAACGAACTCTGCATTATACATCCTGTTGCACAGAACTATTCTCTCCTCCAGACACCCACTGTTTTCAGGAATCTGCTGGGATCACACAAAAGGTCATGACATCTGGACCTGCTAACAACTTACCTTCCCTCTCAGATGGAGAGTACAGGGAAGGTCAGCAGATTCTTACCTAAATATTCATTTGAATCCAATTCTGCCCTAATTACAACTAGTTGAAGGGAGGGACTAGAGAATATAGATGAAGAAGGACAAGGGGACAGCATTTGAACTATACAACTATGAAGAAACCATCATCATGTCAGAATGCAGACTTTCCACTATGGTTCCTTTACAGTAAGCCACCTATACTTCTATCCATATTTCTTTACTCACTGCTCTGCTCTGTATGTAAGTCTAATAGACTCAATGGTTAACCAGGTAAACTTGGGTTGGGTATCACCAGAGCTTGTCTTTGGACGTTAGGGGAAGGGATAGACATCTTTTGTTTATCCCAGGGAAGTAATTTTAAAAACACATTCCAATTTATTATCAGTATTAAAAAGAAAACTGCTAGCCCAGCTCACTCGCAACTCTTGCCAATTATTTAAGAGTTGACTTTAAATTCTTTAATGTTCATTATAGTATTTTTAGCAACAAAGTAAATTTGACAAAGACCTAAGTATTTAGCTAAGTAAGTAAAATGTGTGGACTTTTTAAACTAAGCAAGTTAGCATGCAGGCAACCTTGTCCTACTGCCAGGTGTGCAGTTGGCTCACAGCTAAAAGACTTTACGCTTTGTCCATGTTCTATTTCAGAACATCAATATATTTGAAAGGATTACTTATTTGCTTTTGAAAATTGTATTTAATTATTTTAATATCACAATAAATACATTCAGAGATATATTTAACACATGTAATCTAAAATTCATGGTAATTAAATCTAGTATCTTGGGATACCACATCTTCTCCGGAATAACCACTGTACTCACAAGAATTTTGATGTTTTTGCTATTTATTTATTTATTTATTTATTACTGAGACATAGTCTCAGTTATCTTAGACTGGCCTCAAAATCTTTTTGTAGTTGAAAATTTAGCTTGAAATTCCTGATCTTCCTGCCTTCAGGTCCAAACTATTGAGATTATTTGTATGAACCACCATGACCCATTTTTGTAGTGCTGAAACTCAAAGTCAGGCCTCTTTGAATGCTACAAAACACTCTACCACTGAGCCATGCACACATTCCCATTTACAGCACCCCTGCATCTGTGTATGTTTCCCCCCACTCATTTCTCTGTCTACATATTATCGTCATTTTAAAGGTATAAAAAGTGTAGTGTCACCATACATTTTTTACTTCTCTGAAAGTTAAATCATTGCTGATTTTATTTTCCACCAGAATAATAAATATAATGCACAATAAAGTTATTTCCATGTTCTAAAACTAAATGGTTCTTGCTTTCAGCAGGGACTATGCCACCTTTGTTAAAATTAGAAATATAAGTAGTAACATTGACTAGATCAGCTTCATATAGTTGAGTAGTATTCACATTCAGATTGTTTCATCTTCCCTTTTGTAAAGGTTGATAAGAATATGTGTATGTAGGTCTATGTATATGAATTATATGTATATGAAGTGGAGATGTTGTATTGTCAGGTACATCTCATAAAGAGCTTGCTGGGTTATATACAATTTCTGTTCTTAATTTATAAGGAACATCCATGTTGATTACCCGAATGACTGCATCAATCTACATTTCTACCAAGTATGTCCAAAGTGTCCGTTCCATCAAATCATAGTGAATGCTAACATCTCTTGACTTTGACCAGAATTTCCATGTAACTACTTGTTAATTGTATGAGTTTGTTATAATGTTTGGAAATTAAAATCTTCTTAGGTTATTATTTGCCACCTGTGTAAAGTGGATTCGAGTATCCACTAATTTTCAAGTGTGAAACAAGGACACCTCAAAGGATGATCTCTTTAAGAAACAGTACAAAGATGAAGATAATATCTAATAAAAATTTGTTTTTTTTAAAAAAAGAGAAGAAGAAACAGTACTAAAAAAAATGTGTTTCTATACTTGGAGCCTTATTTAAAAAAAAAAAAACACAAAGATCAACTCAAGATGAATAAAAGACTTAAACTTGAGACCTGAATCTATAAAACTCCTTTGATAGCATGCTACAAGAAGTTCCTTGACATTGATTTTGGCAATGAATTCTTTTCAGATAACACAACAAAAGCTTAGGCTACAAAGGCACAAACAAATACATGGGAACATATCACAGTGAGAAATGTCTGCACATCACAGGAAATAATCATGAAAATACAGTAGCAGCCTATAGATTGGGAAAATACATATCAGGGATTGTGAGGAAATGGACACATTTTTTAAGATTTTCAAACTCAATAACACTCTACATTAATTTCGGGACAGTCGGTCATCATAATAATGATAGTCTTTCCATACATTTATCATGTTTTATACTGTTTGGATATGCACTAGTTTAATACATGTACATATTCAAGGCAAAAGACACTGTCAATAAGTCAAAAAGGCCACCAACAGATTGGGAAAGGATTTTTACCAATCCTAAATCAGATATGGAACTAATATCCAATATATACAAAGAGCTCAAGAAGCTGGACTCCAGAAATCCAAATGACCCCATTAAAAATGGGGAACAGAGCTAAACAAAGAATTCTCAACTGAGGAATACCTGATGGCTGAGAAGCACCTGAAAAAAAAATGTTTAACATCCTTAATCATCATTGAAATGCAAATCAAAACAACCTTGAGATTCCACCTCTCACTAGTCAGAATGGCTAAGATCAAAAATTCATGTGACAGCAGATGCTGTCGAGGATGTGGAGAAAGAGGAACACTCCTCCATTGTTGGTGGGATTGCAAGCTTGTACAACCACTCTAGAAATCAGTCTGGAGGTTCCTCAGAAAATTGGATACAATACTACTGGAAGATCCAGCAATACCTCTCCTGGGCATATAACCAGAAGTTCCAACTGGTAATAAGAACACATGCTTAACTATGTTCATAGCAGCCTTATTTATAATAGCCAGAAGCTGGAAAGAACCCAGATGTCCCTCAACAGAAGAATGGATACAGAAAATGTGATACATTTCCACAATGGAGTACTACTCATCTATTAAAAACAATGAATTTATGAAATTCTTGGACAAATGGATGTATCTGGATGATATCATCCTTAGTGAGGTAACCCAAGCACAAAAGAAATCATTAGATATGCACTCACTGATAAGTGAATATTAGCCCCAAAACATAGAACACCCAAGATACAATTTGCAAAACACAAGAAAATCAAGAAGAGGGAAGACCAACAGGTGGATACTTCATTCCTCCTTAAAATAGGGAACAAAATACCCATGAAAGGAGTTACAGAAACAAAGTTTGGAGATAGGAAGAAAGGATGGACTATCCAGAGACTACCCCACCCAGGGATCTATCCTATAATCAGCCACCAAACACAGACACTATTGCATATGCCAGCAAGATTTTGCTGAAGGGACCCTGGTAAAGCTGTCTCATATGAGGCTATGCCAGTGCCTGGCAAATACAGATGTGGATGCTCAGAGTCATAAGTCTATAAGATGGAACACAGAGCTCCCAATGGAGGAGCTAGAGAAAGCACCCAAGGAACTGAAGGGGTCTCCAAGCCTATAGGTGGAATAACAATATGAACTAACCAGTACCCTCAGAGCTCATGTCTCTAGCTGCATATGTAGCAGAAGATAGCCTAGTAGGCCATTACTGGGAAAAGAGGCCCTTTGATATTGCAAACTTTATATGCCCCAGTACAGGGGAAAGCCAGGTCCAAGAAACAGGAGTGGGTGGGTAGGGGAGCAGGACGGGGGGCGGGTATAGGGAACTTTCGGGATAGCATTTGAAATGTATATAAAGAAAATATCTAATAAAAATATAACCATCCCCCCAAAAATACATGTACATGTTCATTAGCTTTTATTACAAAAGAGTGGTACTTCTTAGGTCTAATAATTTTCTTGTTCTGCATCAATTTAAAGTGAGTTTTAAATAGTGAGAGCTTGAGTAGTAGATCATATATACAACACAAAACAGAGAGAAATCACATATTTTAGCATCATTTAAGTTGATGTGTATGTGGGTATGCACACACACATACACAGAAAGAGGCAAAACGAGAAGAAGAGCAAGAGAATGGCAGAGAGAGAGATGGGCAGAAACAGAGACAGAAAGAGAGAGAGACAGAAAAAGAAAGAATGTTTTGTCTGCTGATGGTGTAGTGAGAAAAATAAAGAAGGACAAAAATTATAATGACCTCTAAGAGCCACATAAGTATAACAAACGTGTCTGGCTTGATTTATACTGAGTCACTACAGGTACAACCCATATACTCCATACAGAGGTTCTCAATCTATCTAGAATTCTTTTTTTTTTTCTTTTTTTTTCTTTTTTTTTTTTGTAATGCTGTGGAAAATAAGTGCTAAATATGTTATCTTTATTGAATCACCTATTGAATTATACTAGAGGGCATTTAAAAACCAACTATTTCCTTATGTAGAACATCTCTCATTCTATTTATTTTTTGGATTATTAATAGTCACAATTAGGCAAAATGTTCATGGATAATATGTATATTATTAACTTATAGATTCTTTAAATCTGCTTCTTTATAGAAAAACAATTTTCATTCACAAATAAACTATACTGTCTCAATTTTAATTGGATTAGTGTGTAATTGTAGTGCTGATATTCAGACATAAAGATGAATAGGTCTCAGGACACTCCTAAAGATGCAATGACTGCTCAACTGTGGATCACTGTGGAAAGGGAGCATGTTCTCAACATTGGAAACATACAAAGTGCTCTCTGAATGATGCATGCTAATTGAGTTAGAGTTTCACCTCACATAACTTAATTGGAGATGATAAAGGTCATTAAATTTCAGATGGCCATGTGAATAGCAAAATGGTAGAAAAAAAAAAAAGCAAGCAGACAATATGAGGTATCCTTCATCCTGGGACATTTTTTTTTTCCCCCAAAGCTGAACAATTCTGCTTGGAGGTTGTCTTAATCTCTGTTAAAATGCTGTGAAGAAACACAATGACCATGGCAACTATTGTAAAAGAAAGCATTTAATTTTGGCTTGCTTACAGTGTCAGAGTGTCTATTGTCACCATGGCAGAGAGCATGGCAACATGAAGGAATTCAAGGTGCTAGAGAAATAGTTTAGAGTTTTAAACCCAAATCTGCAGGCAGCAGGAGAGACACTGAGACTGGCTTGGGCTTTCAAAACCTCAAAGCCCACTCCCAGGAACATACTTCCTCAAATAAGGCCATGCCGCCCAGTTCTTTCAAATAGTACCATGCATTAAGCATTCAAATATACAAAGCTACAACAACCATTCTTATTCAAGTCATCATATGCCAGTCCCCAGCCTCCATAAGGCTTTTAATGAAATCATTCAGACTAACTTCAAAAGTCCCATAGGCTATAGTAGTATCAATACTATTTAAAAGTCCAGAGATCAATATCCCTTCTGACTGAAACTTGTGGTAATCTCTTAACTTCAATCCTCTATAAACTCAAAATTCAAAAGCAAATTATAGAATTTCCATCATACAATGATACAGAATATATATAAACATTCCAAATGATATGAGAGGGAGTATAGTAAGAAACTACTGGACCAGAGCAAGACAAGAAAAGGAGGCAAACTCCAAAATCTGCATCTCCATGTCTAATGAGAAAGAACTCCAGATCTTCACTCCTTTCAGCTTCCTGACTGCATCATACTTCTCTCTTCCTGTTCCACACTCCACTGGCATCTCTCATTGTCAAGTATAATAAAAAATTGAAAAAAAAAAAAGAACTATGTTACTGGAGCTATCAATTTCTACTTCCTGAGGATAGAACATCTCAGAATTATTCAATTACATCTGTATCAGCTTTTGGTTTTCAACAGATTCCTTTACTGCTTAACATTTTCTTTTTACTAATTAATTTATTCATTTACTTTACATCCTGATTGCAGATTCCCTGCTCCCTCCTCTCTGACCTCCTCCCCTCTCCCTTTTTCATCAGATAATGGAAGCCATCTCATGGTTATTTACCTACCTTAGCATTTTGAGTTGCTGTAGGTGCATGTAGGGCACCAGACATGGGAAAATAAAGGGGTAGGAGGGACCTGTTATCCACCAGAGCTCAGTGGAACTGGATGGACAGACACAAGAGATGGACTGCACTCACTCTCCACACGGCTGGGTAGGCATCTTTAGGTGGAAAGCCATGGAACCCCAGGCTGAAGGGGTGGGGAGAGAGCAGTCCAGGATACCTGGGCTTCACGGAAGCCAGGGAAAACAGGTTTTGGCTCTTGGGCATCGCAGGATGCCACTGGACACCATGGAAGTGCTGAGAAAGAGTGGGGGCTCCAGGGATGGCTGGCTCAGGAGAGGGGCAGGGGGAGAAGGCACTGGGTGGTTCCCTCAAGGGAGAGAGTCCTTGGTCTGGCCTGGTGGCTGGAAATGTTGGGAGGCCTCCAGGAGGGAGGTTAGACATGCGGCTCATTAGAGAGAAGCCTGCTCCACTGCTCCAGAACAGCAGATCTTAATGAGCAGAGACAGTCCATGGTTTTAGAGCTTTGAATGAGAGAAGAGTAAAGAAGCAGAGGGCAGTCATCAACATGTGGAGAGAGGGGAGAAGGAAGGGGAGAGAGGGGGTCAAGAGGTGAGAGTAAGAGTCAAGAAAGCAGGAGCTTAGGAGAGAGAGGAAGGGCCAAGCAACCCCTTTTATAGTGGGCCGGGCTATCTTGGTGTTTACAGGTAACTGTGGGGAGTGGCATACCTGGCTATAGCCAGGTAACTATGGGTGTGGAGACAAGCCAGAATACCAGGAGCTTGGGACATTGTTTATGTGACTGATAGCCACAGGATTATGTAGTTGAGGGTTTGTGGTGTCAGAGCCTAATGTCTGGGAACATAGCTTACACTTCCATCCCTTATAGAAATTTCTATTGGGTCTCTAGAGTAAGCCTTTCTCAACCAGAACACAGACGGCCTTTCATGGTCCCACAGGTGCAACTTCTTCTGGTGAGGCTAGATTAGGCAGCCCATTTAGGGGAATATGTACATGGACTAGGTATGTCACATGCATGATCTCTTGTCCATGGTTCAGGATCACTGAGCCCCTGTGAGCCCAAGTTAGTTTATTCTGTAGGTTTTCTTGTGGTTTTTTGACCCTACTGACTCCTCAGTCCTTTCTCCCATCTCCAGTAAGATTCCTTGAGCTCAACTCCTTCCATCATTTGCCTCTCAGATAACAGGCACACTAGGCTCCTGTCTTCAAGTATAGCAGAATATAATTAATAGTGTCAAATGTCAAAGGTGGGCTCTCTTATTCCATGGGTCTCAAGTCAGGCCAGTCATTGATTGGCCATTTCCTTAATTTTTTTTCTTTTGTCCCTCTTTCTCCCACCCTATTTTGTATACATGAAGAAATGTGAGTCAAAAGATTTGTGACTGAATCGGTGTCCACATCCTTCTATCAGAAGTCTTGCCTGGTTACAGGAGGTGGCTGTTTCATATTTCATATCCCCTACTATCTTATCTAGGATCATGTTCACAGATTCAGGGGAGAACATTTGATATTTTTTTAATTACTTTTCACAAGCTAGAAGCTTAGTTTGATTGAGTCTTGCTCTAAGATCACCAGTCCCTTTTTTTCCATTTATCATCAGGCATTTCTTTAAATTTTTATCTCCTTGAGCCCTGGATTTAACTCTATTACATTTCCTGGTGTGCCTTTTCACCTCAAACTATACTTTTCTATTTTTCCTTGCACAGCTTCTTTTCATAATAGATCTGTATAATAGTGGCCACCAATAACCACATAACACAATCAATATTAAACTGCCTTGAAATCTCCTCTTCTGGTGGCATTAATCCTAAACTGTTCAATTTCACCATAGGCCAAGTGCAGAAATCAGCCACATTCTTTGCCAAACTACAGTAAGAATTATCTTCAGGCCCCTTCCTAATATCCTTCTCATCTGAAACCTCTTGACCTGGACTTTCATAATCTACATTGCTCTCAGTACTACTTCCACAGTCTTAATAGTATGGCTCATTAAGCCCTGCTTAAAGCGTTCAACTGCTTTGTTAATTCAAAGTCTTCAGGTCTACATTCTACCAACAAGGAACAAACACAGGCAGGATTGTTGCAGTAATACTCCATTTCCTAGTACAAACTCCTGTCCTAGTCATTGTTCTATTGCTGTGAAGAGACATTGTGACTATGACATTTCCTCTTAGAAAGGGAAGCATTAAATTGGGGCTATCTTACAGTTTTAGAAGTTTACTACACTATCATCACTTCAGGGAACATGATAGCAGGCAGGCAGACATGGTATGAAGAAATAGCTGAGAGTTTTACATCTGACTCTGTAAGCAACAAGAAGAGAAGTGGCTGAGAGTTCTTCATCTAGATCCACAGGAGGCAGGGAGAGAGAAAGCCAATGGGTCCAGCTTGAGCTTTTGAAACCTCAAAGCCTACTCACAGTAGCACACTTTATCCATTAAGGCCACACATCTTAATTCTTTAACACAGTGCCACTCCCTAAGTGTTCAAATTTATGAACCTAGAGGGGCCATTCTTTTTTCAAACTAGCACAGAAGTTGTTACAATAATGTAAGCACCAGAGCTTACTTACTGAGCCAAGGTTACAGGATAGAGGGTATGAAAAATGAAAAGCATCTGGGATGAAGAGGTCACAGGAAAATGAGGTTGAGACAACTTTATTGCAAATAATCTTTATCAGAAACATAATAGAATGGTGGTTACCAGGATCAATACAATGGTACTTGACAAGATACAATGAATCTTGCAATCTATATAATACACACAAGATTAATGTCTAAGACCCATTGTCCTGTCAAAATTCTACATGTGCTTCTCTGTGTCCTAGGGAAGGTGGAAAAACATGGGTGTCTTAAGTATTGCACTCTCTAAGATATAGACTCAGCTTCTCAAAAAAATGAATGGTCCACAGTGCAACAGGAGCCACATACCCTATTGTGATGAACCTATGATTCATGCCTTTTAAGACAGCTAGACTAGGCCATATCCATGATTCCCTACATAGTAACTTAGAATTCAACAGATCCTATTGGTCATATGCTGCAATACAACTTCTGAATTCATGCTCTCACACACGTTCTGTATCATGCCAACCACTGATAAACAAATATATTTCTTCCATGAACCAAAACAAGAGTCAAAGATATGGCTCTAACCTCTACATACTTGATTTGGCATTTGTATCCACATGCATTGACCAATACCATAACTAATAATAAATATTTTTAATTCTAATCAACAGCATATCTTGGAAAGAAAATAGAAATTCTTTTTGAAATACTAACCATCTGGGTTAAATTCAAGTTCTAAGAAAATATACATCCACTTACTAGAAAAAAGGCAATAGTGCTTGTCTTAGTCAGGGTTTCTATTCCTGCACAAACATCATGACCAAGAAGCAAGTTGGGGCGAAAGGGTTTATTCAGCTTATACTTTCCACATTGCTGTTGATCAACCAAAGGACGTCAGGACTGGAACTCAAGTAGGTCAGGAATCAGGAGCTGATACATAGGCCATGGAGGGATGTTCCTTACTGGCTTGATTACCCTGGCTTGCTCAGCCTGCTCTCTTATAGAACCAAGACTACCAGCCCAGAGATGGTCCCACCCACAAGAGGTCTTTCCCCCTTGATCACTAATTGAGAAAATGCCTTGCAGCTGGATCTCAGGAGGCATTTCCCCAACTGAAGCTCCTTTCTCTGTGATAACTCCAGCCTGTGTCAAGTTGACACAAATCTAGCCAGTACAGCGCTTAATAATATAATAAGCTATTTGTACTGAACACTCTAAGAAGCCAAAGTTCAGTTTGTCCATGAGCCCCTGTGGGTAGGTCAGGCCTGAGTATATCCACATTCTTGGAAGCCCATGATTAGCATTTCCAGCAGTTGCTGAGCACATCTGTGAGCTCCTACGCTTGGTTGAGAGAATGTATATGCAAATCATATAATCCCCAGAAAATCTTGGGAATTCTGAACTGAATTAAAGTAGTACTCCTTGGAAGCAACTCCATCTCTTTGAAAATCCTGTGTTTCACGCACTTTATATCAAAAGACATCAGAGTAGGAAAGGATAAAACCTTTATTTTTTTTTTCTGGAGCAAAATAAAATATGTAAATACTACATAATACAAAAAAGCCAAAATAAAATTATAGTGATAGTTCTCTCTTAAACTTTTGAAAGTACAGGTGTAAAATGGACTGGAGAACTTTTGTTAAATGCACTCAAAATATACTATTATGACATTTCAATTTCTTTTAACTATTGATTTTTAAAATTGGTTTAGACACAATTTCACAGTAAATTATGTTTCACTTGACTAGAGTACCATCCTCTGACTGAGTACTGTAGACAAAAGCTTAGCACAATACTTGAGCAAATCAATACCTCTTTCTCCAAAATAACAGCTCAGCTGTGAGTAGCAGGATGACAGTGTAGAACGTCATTGAACAAGTGAAAGAGCAAGGAATGAGGTGGCTGGGGATGTCTCATGCACCTAAATGATGAGAAAGTGAGTGATCATGTGTGCTACCTTGACTTTTATGAAACTGAGCCCATAAGAGAATGAGCACTGCCATTTTTGATGTCTTTAATTATTTTTTTTCCTTTGCTTTGACTGTGCTGTGGTCACAACTGGAGATAGTAAATATTAGATTTGAACTTGAGCATTAAGTTATTCCCTGGCCCTGTTTGAGGTTAGATAACAAAGTTTCCTGATAAGAAGTAAATTCTTCTCTAACAATGTTTTTAGAAAGTTAAAGCATTTTTGTTACTGCACAGCCTGCTGCCACCCCCCATGCAGTGAATTCAATAAACCTGTTTGTTTTCTTAAAGTAATTACAAATAAAAAAATTTAAAAAGATTCTAGGTTAATTTATAAAATAACTGTAATTACATAATCATAATTACTATAAAATGTTATAATTTCTGTATTCTTTCCAACTACCCATTTAAATTTTCTCTGTCAAGTAGATATATTGAGAACAGTTGTAGACAAAACATGTCTTAGTTAGGGTTTGTATTTCTGCACAAAACATCATGACTAACAAGCAAGTTGGGAAGGAAAGGGTTTATTCAGCTTACACTTCCACATTCCTGTTCATCACCAAAGAAGTCAGGACAAGAACTCACACAGGGTGGGAACTTGAAGACAGGAGCAGATGCAGAGGCCATGGAGAGGTGCTTCTGACTGGATTACTTCCCCTGGCTTGCTCATCTTGCTTTCTTATAGAACCCAGGACTACCAGCCCAGGGATGGCACCACCCAGAATGGGCTGGGCCCTATCCATTTGATCACTAATTGAGAAAATGCCTTACAGCTGGATCTCATGGAGGTATTTCCTCAAGGGAACCTTCTCTATCTGTAGTAATTACAGTTTGTGTCAAGTTGACACAAAATCAGCCAGTACAGAACATAATTACCATATTATTAATGGAAAATCTAGAGACACAAATGTTTCTCAGTTCAGGACATTTTAAAAATAGAAAACCAGTAGATCTTCATGACCCAACAACATCTCATAAGATTATTAAAGACATTTTGGGTGTTTGAATTCCATTGTGGATATCAAGATGTTCTGTTTAAACATTCTATTATAAAGCTATTGCTTAAAAATGACAATAGGCATCATTTCCTTTGTCTTTAACTGCATGTTTCATTGATAAAATGAGCTTCAATTCAAAGTAGTCCATTTTTATGGCCAAAATTTCATTCTAGCAGCTGATATTTGACATCAAACTCATGTAGTATTTTTTAACTTGTAAAATCTTCATCAAATAAAATTCCATTTTATACTACCTATGTAGAAAACTTCATTTAAATTAGAGGGAAACAGCTTACAGCCATGTTGATGACAAGTAAAATGCTTATTTTAGTAGTTTGATTAAGAAAAAAAAAAGGCCCCATGGATTAGTTTCCAGTAATATAGCTCTAGAAATGAATAGCTAACAGTGATATTGATTATAGTGTCAAAATTTCTGTCTCTTCATATTTTATTACAGTGTAATTTTCTTTATATAAATACAGAGATCTCATAACTGGGAATCTATGAAGCTGTTAGTTGCTGTTCCAACAGTGTCCTCCTTTTTGGCTTAGATCTGATCTGGCCTTTTGTTCTTCCTTGATTTATATATTTTCTTCAGCAGTTTCAATGGTCTAGCCTTTTCAGTCATGCTCTTTCTTTCTGAAAATTGGACCAAACTTTATACATCAGTGATTTCATTTAACAGTTCACATACAGTTTCTTCACCTCCTACCTCTAACCCCAGGCAATGCATGTAGCATCTCATAATTTGTGCAATGAAATGCATACTTATAAAATTACTGTAAGCCTCTCTTCCCGTGCCAGGCAAGGCAGCATTTCAAATGACTCAACACAGAGGAAGTCTTATACCTTCACTATCAGTGGGTTTCAAATATTACTTTGTCTACAGAACTTTGTCCAGGTCACCAGGCCCCCTATGACTGTTGAAACATTCATAAATATCTATAAAGAAGGAAAGAATCTTCTCACCTGTGATTTAAATGTTCATGTTTAATCCTATCATATCAAGTCAATTATATCACCTTTAAGGATAATCTTGTTCTTCACTTGACCATTGCTTTTTACATTTGAGCACACAGTATCTTTTATCCCAATACTCTTACCACTACTAATAATATTTATTGCCATCTAAATGCAGCCAGCCTCTTTTTAGTACTTACTTTCATGTTATCCATCAGACCACATTGTTGTTTTTATTCATAAAACAACATTGATGTGGTTTCTTTATTTACATCCATTTTATCAATGAGATTTTTAACCGATTTGGGAAGACTTTGTAGTTTGAGCAATGTCATACAATCACTACCAGAAAATATCATGGTTGGTTTATCAGTATTACTCCATAGCACAAATGAGAATACTTCTGATTGGATCTGGAGCTTCCGAAGATATCCAGATTTTCTTTATTGAATTATTGTACATGCTGATCACAGATTCTGTCTTATTTTCTTCTGATTCATTCATAGCACACAATAATCCCTACTACCAAGAAGACCAGTGATGGTAGGTAATAATTTGAAGCTATTCCTCTGCAGAGTCCCAACAGAGGAATTAATTGTATGTTAATTATGTGGTAATATTTGTGTTCATTGGATGTTTTCTGGTATGTTTGTTATTTGTATTTTATGTTTATGAATGATTATCTGAATTCATGTATGTGTACCACATGCATAGAGTGTCAGCAGAACACAGATCAGGGCATTAGATCCTCTGGAACTGTAGTTTCTTATGGTTTCTGCCATGATGTGGGTGCTAGTGATAAAAGTAGGGTCTTATAAGAGAGTAACCAGTACTCTAAGCCACGGAGCCATCACTCATCCCCTTCACTTGATTTTTAAAAAATTCTAAATGCTTTTATTTATCCAATAACTGGTTCAGTAATATATACCTCCCCCAGCTTTTATTCAGTAGCTTCTTAGTAATTTGCCATAGAGTGAAATCATCAATCTTGTGAATGATAAATAGGTTTGGCTTAGATTTTAGAAAATAAGCAATGTAATTTCCATAATTTTCAGTGTAGAAACTAGAATGTAGCATGGGGATATTTCAAAAGTAAATACTTTATGTAAGATGACTACAGAGAAACTACTGTACTCAAAAGTACTAAATGTAAAAAAGTTTTATTTTTCATTTCTTTCTCCTATTCAGCTATACAGCAAATGTCTCAATGTCATGGAATTGTTGGGCAGTTTTCATAAACAATTAACTTTTAGCTCCTGAATCCTGCCCTCTATCTTTGAGGAGTTCCTGAAACCACATCAACAGAGAAAAGAAGAAGAAGAAGAAGAAGAAGAAGAAGAAGAAGAAGAAGAAGAAGAAGAAGAAGAAGGAGGAGGAGGAGGAGGAGGAGGAGGAGGAGGAGGAGGAGGAGGAGGAGGAGGAGGAGGAGGAGGGAGAGGAGGGGGAGAGGGAGGAGGAGGGGGAGGGGGAGGGAGAGACAAGCAAACACAGAAGTGGATGCTCACAGTCAGCTATTGGATGGATCACAGGGCCCCCAATGGAGGAGCTAGAGAAAGTACCCAAGGAGATAAAGGGATCTGCAACCCTATAGGGGGAACAACAATATGAACTAACCAGTACCCCGGAGCTCTTGACTCTAGCTGCATATGTATCAAAAGATGGCCTAGTCGGCCATCACTGGAAAGAGAGGCCCATTGGACTTGCAAACTTTATAAGCCCCAGTACAGGGGAACGCTAGGGCCAAAAAGTGGGAGTGGGTGGGTGTGGTGGGGGGAGGGTATGGGGGACTTTTGGGATAGCATTGGAAATGTAAATGAGGAAAACACCTAATTAAAAATATTAAAAAAAAAAGAATAACATAAAAAAAAAAACATTACCTGGTTCCTGTCAGTCCTTTGAAGGCATTCCTCTGTTTTGTGACCGATACTTCTATGTACCTCGCCTGCTGTGACTCCCTACTCCTTTGTTTTCTGTATTATATAAGACTGGTGTTTGCTTTGTGAAAAATTACATTCTGATACAGAAAAAAAAAAAGAAAGAAAGAAAGAAAGAAAGAAAGAAAGAAAGAAAGAAAGAAAGAAAGAAAGAAAGAAAGAAAGTGTGTAGCGATATCCTGCAATTCTAGCTTAGAACTCAAAGAACACATCACATATTTGTCAGACAGCACTGGTTAATTCCATCACAGTTACTCTAGGATTACTCTAGTGTTTAAGGTAGGCTATGAGGTACTAGAACAATTTCTGCAGAATGACCATATCAGAACTGGACTTATATGAATCATGGCATATTGGAAGTATTGATGGAGACTAGCAGTGTCAAATGATCACCCATGCTGTTTTCTTTTGAATAAGCATCCAGTAATGATATGTAGTCTACACTGACAAATGCTTTCTTCCTAAATTGTTTAAAGTTGCTATGCTGGTGCTACTATAAGTTTTCTGTAGCAATTGGAGAGGAGGGCATCTTTCATCGTAGCTGTTCTACATTGTAAGCACTATAGATGACATAGGGTATAAGTATGTTAATGGCATATTTTCTTTATGCAAAAAGACACAAATATATGCATAAATATATATGATTACTATGTTAAGCATTCTGACTATTGCTTTGGATGAAGAACATATCTAAATCATTCAGAAGACTGTCTGTATCAGGAATATGCAAATTTTTGTGTCATGAACTAATAGAGACCTTCATTGTTGCATGAACACTGCCACTGGCAGCCATGACAAGGTGCACTGCCCACAAATAAAGTCTACTAGATTAATGATCACAAGTCTTTATGGTCTCTCAAGCCATGAATATTCATTATGTTGAAGATTTGTAATGGAAAATAATAAAAACTTGAGTTTAAGTTAGACAACCATTTCTACTTCTCTATAATATATAAATTCCAGAATGACAGCTGTAGACTCTTGTTGCATAAAGAAAGAAAAAGAAAGAGATTTAAATCCTTTGGGATACTTCATTTATACTTATTCATTTGATATATATATCAAATGAATATATATACATATGTATGCATATATATATTTTTTTTCTCCATACCTGTTCTTTGGCACATGTTCATCTCTCAGCTCCTTGAAATCTACTCATCTTAAAAACAAATGATTGGTTTTTTTACATGGAATAATATATGAAATATATATTATAATTAAAGAATTACATAGAAGTCTGTGGAAAACTAACTTAAAACAAAAATATACTGTACAAGCAATAACAACAACAACAGAAAAGCCCTAAAATGAATCTGTTCACATGCGTTATAGATATTATAGGTTAGCGGATCAGGAATATAAATTCCAATTTGTTACTTATCTACTGAATTCTTATTTGTAAAGTTGCACTCAGATACAGTTGAGTTCTCCACTGATAGATATTAACTGTCATTAGTCAGCTCTTCATCATTATAAGGAAATGCCTGAGATAATTTATCTTTGAAAAAATGTTTATTTTGTTTTACAGTTTTGGATACATCAGTCTAAAATTGGCGGGTGCATTATTTGCATCTGTTACTGAATGTCAAGTGTAGCAGAAACAACTGCTCATCTCCTCAGTCATGAAGTAAAGAGAGAAGAGGGCAAGGCAGAGAGTGGGTTTCCAGTGTCCTTGTCTGCAGCACTTAAGATCACCCATTAGGGCCCAGTTGGCAAGGAAGACAGGACCTCCTGATCAATGCAGTTATGGAGAACAAACCGCAGATCAATGGAGAACATAAATCATCCAAAGTATGCAGCCATCTGAAGAAGCTTCTGGATTTGAATGACTTCAAGTTGAGTCCTGCCCTAGACACTTAACATATGTCACTTATCAGTTCAGGCACAAGTCTTTATTTATGGTCTTCCTGAGGAGCTATTGCATGCTGTTGGTCTCTACCCATATTCTCACATTAACTACTTTCTACAGTAGACTGACACTTGTGGAATTGACCTGAACTCGAAATAGAAGTAAGACAGGAGAACTCAAGACAAAAACCTTCCCTGCTTTCTATATTTTCCAAATATTCTTTGAAAATTCTTATTTTTTCTTCTCAAATGAAATGCCAATATTCCAATGCTGTAATTTAGTTCATACACTAAGATAAAAGGAAATGAATATTTATGCCCTGTCCCAGGAGCTGAAGCACTTTGACAGTTGCTCAATATACTAGCTACGCTGGTGTAACAGTACTGCTGACTCAGTGTTTTCATTCAAGTGCAGGTTTCCCTAATGTTGTTGGCCTCCTGCAGTGATATGGACATATAAGTAGGTAATTCCATGGATACACCAGTTTTATTATCATCAAGCACAGGTTTCATAGTGACTTGCAGTCATTTTCTTAATTATAATTTCTCTCTTTTCCCTTATGTGTGAAACTTAATCTAAAACTGACTCTCTTCCTTTTAGTTCATGGAAGGCCTCATGCAAACCTTTAAGTACATAGAAAGAATGAAGCAGATGTTAAATTTGTTCTTTACCTAACACACAAGTAACAAAACTCACATAATAACACAATTAGCTTAGGAAAAACTGTCAGTCTAACTTACTTATGAGAGAAAGTCTTTTGTTCCTCATACTATTGCTTATTATTTCTATTTTAGCTTGAAAATGTTATTATCTATTAAAGTAATATTACCTTGTTATTTATCTATAATGTTACCTAGAAATGGGCAATATACTCTTGATTATAAGCAGTTTCATGTATATTTTATATTTCATTGTGGGTATGGGTGGTATATACATGTGGGTGTAGCTGGGTGTACGTTTTTACTCATAAGCACAGGCCAGGAAAGGACATTAAACGTCTTTCCCTATTGTGTCTCATTGAGGCAATATGGGAAGGGCTTCTTACTTAACTTAGATACCAGGTTTCCATCAAGGCCACAAAGCTCCTGAGGTCGTCCTATTGCTTCTGACTGCCACCCATGCGGAGCTGGAGATCCAGTCACACATGACTACATCTGGCTTTTAAATGGGTACTAAGGATTTATTTTCAGATCAATACATCCTCATATTTACACAGCAGGTTTTCTTACCCAGTGCACATCACCCAAGCCATGTAACATATTTCTAATCACTTATGAATGTCTTGATACTAATAGCAAGTAATCCTATGTTGTCATCCTCATCTACCCACCCCATTAGATTGTTTTCAAATGAGGTATTAATTAGCCCAAAAACTAAAACAGTGTCTTGTTTGGAAAGACCATTAAAAATATGTCTGTTTTTTGTGTCATTTCTCACTAATTTATATTATGACTCCAAAGGCTGGAAATGCCTCTTCCCTGTAAAAATGAACTCCTGATATTTTATGACTGTATACACTCAAGAGTTTTCCAAATTTGGGGAGAAAAATCACAAGTTTCTTGGTGTATAACATTATTCTCACTGTCTTCTAAAAGAGAACAGAAGAAAAAGCAGACTAAGTTCCAAGGAACTTTCAATCTCATACCTGTGACAAAGCAAAGATTAGGCTCTCCCAGCAAAATTAGGGGATCCTGTTAGCCTCCCATTGCTATGCCACTTCTTCACAAGATTCCTTAACAGTCCTGGGCAGGAAGCACCAGCTAAATGCAATTGCTCCCTGCCTTTGAAAAATGGAAGTCGCAGTCAGGGTATAACTGATTAATGGATTGATTTATGTCTGTGTTCATTTCAGACTTTCCATAGAATAACACTTTCTTATGAGTCAAAATACCAATTAAACATTTGCTGCCAATATAAAAACATTTTTTCTTAATGTGAATTGTAGCAGAAGAAATAAAAAGTACTTGTTTGAAATGAAAAAAAATATTATTAAGGGCTTGAAAACATGATTTTTTTAGGACTACATGGTATAGGAAATCAAATTCCAAGAGATTGTCCTCTGATCTTCACATATATGCTGTGGTACACAACTATCCATATACATATATGTGTGTGTGTGTCTGTGTGTGTGTATGTATATATATATATATATATATATATATATATATATATATAATATGTGAATCATTACAATTTTTTTAAATTCACTGAATAAGAACTCTAATTACATCCTTGGTAGTTGGTTCTCTTCTATGACCATGGTCATTCAGAGGGTTCCCAGAATTCCCAAAACTCAGTAGTAACTCAGTGTTTCTAAACCGATGTATTCAAGACATGGAGTTTATCCTAATACCTTGCTTTCTTTGTAGGAAACTGGAAATTTATACTCACTAAAATGAAGGTGATATTGTTGTCAACCCCCATTAACAACCAGGGTGAGTCATTTACACTGAGTCAATGTTTCACACATGTTGCTATGCTGATTGCTAAGAGGGGTAGGCATGTTTCATGTGATTCCATCAGAAGAGCATGAACTTGACCTTGATTTCATCTAGAATGCCTTTTATATATTTTTTTCCTCTGCTGTTTTTCAGCTACCAAAACACTAATAGTGAGTACTGAGTCCTTCAGTCAATTTCTGAATTCACTAGTGGTATAAGAGACCTTTCCTATTCTACAGCAACCCCTGTGCCTTGAACAGTTTCCTCAGTGTTATTATTATAACTTGATTAACTAAGTTGTGTGAGATATAATTCACGTGAAATTCTGAAACATGAGTCCCATGTTTCAGAATACTATCTTATGACAATATGGTTTATATGGTTGGTTATACTGAGGGAGGAAATGGAATTCCAGATAGACTGGATATATATTTGCCACCTTTTTTTCTAGTAGAAAGGTCTATGTTTTACTTATGTTTCAACTGCTTTGACAAAACACCATGACCAATGAAACTAATAAAAGAAAGCATTTAATTTCGGTCCTGCAGTTAAAGAGGGCTAGAGTACATGGCTAAGGCACTTCCTTGGACTCAGGGGATTGACAGAGCCTCACAGATGCCTCTGGATCGAACACCTGTTGTTGATTGGTGAATGTTGTTTGTGAGTGGATGGAGTTATTGCTGCTGACCGGTGTGAGCTGATCTGCTGATATCCTGACAAGACAGATTGTATTTGAGCCAAAGACATATTTCTAAACAGGATTACATCCTCCTTTGCTCTGTTTTCCTTTCCTTTACACTACCCCTGGTTGGTGTTGGGCTAGAAGAGAGGTTAGAGCATTATGTACACTTATTAAGGTAGGCAATATAAACATTCACAAGAGTCTAGTGGAAATGTACCTGTACTTGTGATTTATTTAAAAAGGCAAGAATTCGGGGTCTCTACAGCTTCTGATTGTGTCTCGCTTATTTTTAAAGCTTGGCCTGCACTTGAATACTCCCAGTTCTTTTTCCCAGGATGCTGTAGTACCAAGAACAATGGAAAAATCTATCTTTTAACTTTCTTCTTCCTTTGACTTGATAGGATGACTTCATTTGGAAGCCTAAATTAATGAGCTTACCATTATAAAGCCAGATAATGAAATAAATTTTGTGGCAATTCTATTGCTTTTAGTTTATTCTTTAAAAAAAAAATCATGTTTGTTTATACAGTTTTGCCAACAATGTTACTTACCAACTGTGTACATTTGAGTAAAGTTATATGTAAGAACCCAATTAAATAATAGTGTGTAAGACAAAAAAATTCTGGACTTTCAGAGAGATTGCTTTTGCTTTGCATATAGAAATCAATCCTGCTTTCAGAGAAGCATGGAATGGTATAAACCTGTAAGTCTTGATAGCTATATATGCCCAAATGAATCTCGCCTTGACATCTCAGGGCATTTGGTTCCCAGTTATGTATTTTCTCAATAAAGGTTTGATTTCTGATGGTCTCAGCTTCCTGTGGTCACTGAGTAGCTGAGGTACATAGATTCCCAATTCTCCCACTTCTCCCTCTCACATTTTAGATATTTGTCTGGTCTCTAACCAGAATGAATTTTCCCATTTTATCTTGTAAACCAGAGTACTGATTTAGTTTATAGAAACTTCAACTGTATTAAATATGAATGTTAATGTTTTCCTTTAAACATTATTTGTAGATTTCTTTTAAGCAGTGCTTTTTCTCTTTTTCTTCATTGCCACCATCACTGTTACTATGTATAGAAGTGTACTTTTTAATGTATATGTGCCCCCGCTTTGTGCATGTACTCATGATCCAATATCCAGTCTTCATGTATGTGCATCTCCCTAACTCCTCTAGTGTTTTTACCTTTGATTTTTACAATCCTGGAGTGTTCTTTAGACAGGACTCCAGTGCCCATTCCTCTTTCAAGAAGAAGCATGTAGGAGGGTAGCTGCCTTAGATTTATTTTCCTTCCTACTGGTAGCTAAATATATTTTCTGAACATTTTTCTTTCCTTGAATGAGAGGTCTGCCAATGGTTATGCTTCCGGGAGAGGAGGTAACCATTAAGTTTGAACTCAGAGTTGAGCAGAGAGAAAGAAGAACTGCTTAAGCCTCACACCCTAAATACCACAGACCACATTCCCACAGTTCCTCAAAGCCTGAAGCATGATTTCTCAACTGTAGCTCAAGGCTAAACCGTCTCAGAATTATCTGACCCCTGGCATCTGCTGCAGAGCTTCTCCCAGCATGCTTCAGGACAAGTTTTGACCTCTTCAAACTAGCCAACTCCCCAAATAATATCAGCTTCAAAGTATGACTTTTCTTTTGCTTGAAAATTTCATTGTTTATCTTAAAATTCAGGAAAGTGATCAGTTTATTCTCATGCTAGTTGTTGTTCATAAATAACAGCAGCAACAAGAAAAAGAATCCCTACACTCCCCCTCCCACTTCATTTGCAAATGAAACAGAAATCTTTTTCGTTACCTTCTTCAAAGAGGAAAGTAAATTACTCCCCTGGACTATCTCTACATACACTTGACATTTATTTATATTCATATTTACGGATGTACGATATTATTTGAATTTGGGCTTTCTATTTAACATATGCTCCTGTTAAATGTATGCCAACTTAGAATGCTTCCTGAGATTTAAGAATTCTCAGTTAAGAAAATTAGATACATAACCAGAAAATTTTTCAAATAGATTAGTGGAAGCATTGAAGAATAAAATATTAGGAATTGGCTCATATTTAACATTTCAAAAAAAACCCTTGTGACCTATTTCTATAATCTAGATTTGAGATTGGCTGAACAGATTTGATCTAGAATTATAAAGGAATTGTCTAGTCATGCCAGCTGTATATTTGATGGCAATAATAAGACTTTAAGGTTTCAGTCTCATTTGAAGGCATTGTAAGATGTTCTATTCATTTTTCTGTCCTTAGATTTTATTGTCCTGCTTCAAAATTTATGGATATTTTCTTCTAGAAGAAAGCTGCTTGATGGAACAATTTTCAAGTGTAATTACATTTTGCTCATGCTAGCAACAGAATCATTAGTATTCTCATTATTCAGATCTAATTCATTATCTGATAAGAGCAAATATTCCTCATACTTAACTTTCAATAGTTGATTTTGCTTATTTTTTGTTCTCAGTAGGCATCCCCTCCACTTCCTGCAAATGGAAATTCATTCTTTTCCATAAGAGGATATTCACTCTTCTCATTAATCTATGTTGATTACCTTCATCACTGCAAACTAAGATTTTTTATTTGTCTGTTACTTTTATTAGTTTAATTAGTTGGTACATATCCTAAGGGGTTTGAACATTTATGATAGTTAAGGTATGAAGCAAAGAAAAGCAACAGCCAAGTGAACTGAAATGTAAATAGAATTTAGCCCCCAAAGCTCCTGAAATTGAAAAGATGACACCTATATTGGTTTCATCCTTGTATATTTAAATGAGAACAAAATTCATGTAGCTGTCCAATGGCCATGGAGAACTGGGTATACGTGAAAGGGAAGCTGGGATTAAAATAGGAACGGTGGACAAGAGAAGAATGAAGCTAAGACAAAGCTCTGATCAAAGCTCAAAGTTTAATTTTTAGTTCTGTGTTTATATAGGGGGAACCTAAAGACCCACCCTTTGTTTCAGCTGGATTCTGTTGTAAAACAGGCTCAGTAGCTCAGTGGGCAGGCTGCTTCTGCAGGTGGGAAAGGCAGGGGACTTCTACCTAGGTCTGAAGACTCCATCCAGGTCAGCAAAAGACTGACTGTGGCAAAAAATTAAGGTCTGATTAGCCTGCTCAGGGCTGGAGGAAGGGCACAAACTCACACTATTATTCACCCATGTACTATGCTATAACAATTTACAGAACATGTGTTTTGTAGTTATATACTTTTTTTAACCAAAAGAAGATTGAAGACAGAAAACGAACAGGAATTTTGTGCAAATCTGAAGTACCAGCTTGGAAAGCAAGCCGTTCAACTAGACAAATCACTATCAGTTAGAGTGTCTCCTTTGGTGGAGGCTGATCTGCTGACAATAATCTCAATAAAAAAAAAAAAAAAGATGTGATAATATAACTATGATTAATTCCCTGAACTTCAAATAGACTTGCACAACATCATACATGGGCAATAGCTAAGAAAATCAAAACTGAAATAATACAATTTTGAATATGTAAAGGCAAATAAGGGTCTGGAGAGTTATTAAACACACAGATACACATACACATTTCAGGCAGAAGACTTTTGTTAAGATTCATTTTTGTTTTTACTTTGTATGTGTGTGTCTTTATCCACATATTGATGAAAGTCAATCACTTCTCTGCAAATGCCTATAGGGAACAGAAGAGGTCTAGGTGATTGTTCATGTTCTGATAGTGTCTGCAAGCATAGAAGCCAGCTAACTGATACAGTCCATCTAGCAAAATCGTCTACCTTGGAAACTAACTTCCCAGTCAGGAAGGAGATGCAGATGAGGTAGAAGGAAATGTGAAATGGTGTGCGAACCCTAGGCTAGGATTGGTAACTTGAAAATATGGAGGTTGCCTTGATCTATGAAGATAAGAAGTTGAAGAGGCATGGACTAGAAGATTTTAATGGCAGTCCAGCAACTTGCATCTGGCCTCACTGTCAACATAATGAGTAAGGGTCCATTTTCTATGATATAATGAATTTTACCATCCAGCAGGCAATCATTCTCCCTATGTTTTTAATGTTTCTTTTAAAGTAACTAACCAGAAGTCTGTAATTTGCCTGCCTTCTGATGAATAATAATGATAATGATAATAATAATAATAAAGATTACACAAATGTCATATGTGAGTAAGAATACTGGAAATTTAAACTGCTTTGGATGTAGTTCTATAAACCATCACTTTAAAGTTATAAAAGAAAGAAAATTCTGTGCTCCTTTATTGCTTTTGCTTCTTGTGAAGACACGTACATATATTCATTAAAGAGCAAATATCTTAACACTACAGACACATTTTTACCCACTAGGCTTCACCGTGCAGTTACTACATCGCTGGCCTTCATCACATCCCTCATTGGTTTAGTTGACCCTTTACTGTTCCCCTTATTCCTTTAGCTGTGTTACATAAAAGACAAAGCTGATTAGCCATATTTTCAAGAATAAGGAAGAATGCTTATTATTTTTACAACTGAGATAGTAAAAGAATACTCAAAAATTGCACATACTGTAAAGTCACAAGATTAATTTTATATTAAAATTCTACAACTCAAAAATCCAGAGAAATAATATTGCTCATTACTCAAGGTATGTAGGACATATAATATATGATATAAACATAGTGTATAATATCATTGTATAATACCTTATGTATAATGTACATTGTCAGGTTCAATTATATATCATAGCAATTATAACATAATTATAATGAATACAATTTTTAATAGATTTTTATGCATAAAATGCAAGACATGACAGATTGGTTCCATTACTTTGGAGGGTAGATATGTTTTTGAGTAGTATATGTATGACATAATTATTCAAACTTTTATTTGACAAAATGCTGAAGAAGACAGAGGAATTACAGTAAATGGAGAGGGGTCTATATCATCGTACCTGAATGAAATCTGTAAACTGTAACTGAAAGAAATATGTTTTGTATTATCAAGAACTGCTCACTATACTAATTTTTAATACTGTATTTAAAAATATTTTATAATTTTGATTATGAATCATGCAATAAATGCCTGGACTTATCAGTTGTTTGTAAAAGCAGTTTTCATTCCAGAATGAATGTTTTCAGATTCTCTCTTTTTTTTTTCTGGGTATCTAATTCTAACTTAATTACACTTTGATCAAGAATATTTAAACAAACTTTGTCTCTGTAACTCCTTCCATGGGTGTTTTGTTCCCAATTCTAAGAAGGGGAAAAGTTTCCACACTTTGGTCTTCGTTCTTGAGCTTCATGCGTTTAGCAAATTGTATCTTATATCTTGGGTATCCTAAATCTGGAGCTGTGACGAAAGGATGGACCATCTAGATACTGCCATATCTGGGGATCCATCCCATAATCAGCTTCAAAATGCTGACACCATTGCATACACTAGCAAGATTTTGCTGAAAGGACCCTGATATAGCTGTTTCTTGTGAGACTATGCAGGGGCCTAGCAAACACAGAAGTGGATGTTCACAGTCAGCTATTGGATGGATCACAGGGCCCCCAACGGAGGAGCTAGAGAAAGTACCCAAGGAGCTAAAGGGATCTGCAATCCTATAGGTGGAACAACAATATGAACTAACCAGTACTCCCCCAGAGCTCATGTCTCTAGCTGCATATGAATCAGAAGATGGCCTAGTCGGCCATCAGAGGAAAGAGAGGCAAACTTTATATGCCTCAGTACAGGGGAATGACAGGGCCAAGAAGTGGGAGTGGGTGGGTGGGGGAGCATGTGGGGGACTTTTGGGATAACATTGGAAATGTAAATGAAATAAATACTCAATTAAAAAATAAATGAATAAAAAAGAATATTTAAACAAAAGCATTTTTCAAAATGGATTCCCTGCTCTTCCGGTCAGAAAAGCACCAGGGTAGCTAGGGCGCAGGGTCGGCTGACACCCGCCAGCTACCAACGACCCCCGCCACAGGATTTTGAGACTGCTGGTGAGTGGAACACAGCTTCTGCTCCAGTCCAATCACGCGGGACCTGAGACTGCTTTGGTTGGGGAGGCAGAAATCCGGCCTACTTAGGGCCACAAGCCTCTTCCGGTCAGAAAAACACCAGGGTAGCTAGGGCGCAGGGTCGGCTGACACTCGCCAGCTACCCACAACACCCGCCACAGGATCTTAAGACTTCTGGAGAGTGGAACACAGCTTCTGCTCCAATCCAATTGTGCGCTGGACCAGAGACTGCATTAGTTAGGGAAGCAGAAAACCAGCCTGAGTAGGAACACAGGCCTCTTCCGGCTGGACCAGCACCAGGGTACCGCCAGCTACCCACGACCCCCGCCACAGGATTTTGAGACTGCTGGTGAGTGGAACACAGCTTCTGCTCCAATCTTTAAACAGTGACAACGACAACAACTAACTCCAGAGATTACCAGATGGCGAAAGGTAAACGTAATAATCTTACTAACAGAAACCAAGACCACTCACCATCATCAGAACCCAGCACTCCCACTTCGCCCAGTCCAGGGCACCCCAATACAACAGAAAAGCTAGACACGGATCTAAAAGCATATCTCCTGATGATGGTAGAGGACTTCAAGAAGGACTTTAATAACACACTTAAAGAAATACAAAGGAACACTGGTAAACAGGTAGAAGACAGTAAAGAGGAAGCACAAAAGCCCTTAATGAATTGCAGGAGAACACTTCTAAAGAGTTACAAATCCTTAAAGAAAAACAGGATAACATAATCAAACAGGTAGAAGTCCTTACAGAAAAACAGGAAAACACATCCAAACAGATGATGGAAATGAACAAAACCATACTAGACCTAAAAAGGGAAGTAGACACAATAAAGAAAACCCAAAATGAGGCAAAACTGGAGATAGAAACCCTAGGAAAGAAATCTGGAACCATAGATACCAGCATCAGCAACAGAATACAACAGACGGAAGAGAGAATCTCAGGTGCAGAAGATTCCATAGAGAACATCGGCACAACAATCAAGGAAAATGTAAAATGCAAAAAGATCCTAACTCAAAACATCCAAGAAATACAGGACACAATGAGAAGACCAAACCTACGGATAATAGGAGTGGATGAGAATGAAGATTTTCAACTCAAAGGACCAGCAAACATCTTCAACAAAATTATAGAAGAAAACTTCCCAAATCTAAAGAAAGAGATGCCCATGAACATACAAGAAGCCTACAGAACTCCAAATAGACTGGATCAGAAAAGAAATACCTCCCAACACATAATAATCAGAACAACAAATGCTCTAAATAAAGATAGAATACTAAAAGCAGTAAGAGAAAAAGGCCAAGTAACATATAAAGGCAAGCCTATCAGAATTACACCAGATTTTTCACCAGAGACTATGAAAGCCAGAAGATCCTGGACGGATGTTATACAGACACTAAAAGAACACAAATTCCAGCCCAGGCTACTATACCCAGCCAAACTCTCAATTAACATAGATGGAGAAACCAAAGTATTCCACGACAAAACCAAATTCACACATTATCTCTCCACGAATCCAGCCCTTCAAAGGATAATAACAGAAAAAAACCAATACAAGGACAGGAACCATGCCCTAGAAACAACAAGAAGGTAATCACTCAACAAACCTAAAAGAAGACAGCCACAAGAACAGAATGCCAACTTTAACAACAAAAATAACAGGAAACAACAATTACTTTTCCTTAATATCTCTTAATATCAATGGACTCAACTCCCCGATAAAAAGACATAGACTAACAAACTGGCTACACAAACAAGACCCAACATTTTGCTGCTTACAGGAAACTCATCTCAGAGAAAAAGATAGACACTACCTCAGAATGAAAGGCTGGAAAACAATTTTCCAAGCAAACGGTATGAAGAAACAAGCCGGAGTAGCCATTCTAATATCTGATAAGATTGACTTCCAACCCAAAGTCATTAAAAAAGACAGGGAGGGACACTTCATACTCATCAAAGGTAAAATCCTCCAAGAGGAACTATCAATCCTGAATATCTATGCTCCAAATACAAAGGCAGCCACATTCATTAAAGAAACTTTAGTAAATCTCAAAGCATACATTGCACCTCATACAATAATAGTGGGAGACTTCAACACACCACTTTCACCAATGGACAGATCATGGAAACAGAAACTAAACAGGGACACAGAGAAACTAAGAGAATTTATGAATCAAATGGATCTGGCAGATATCTACAGAACATTCTATCCTAAAACAAAAGGATATACCTTCTTCTCAGCACCTCATGGTACCTTCTCCAAAATTGACCACATAATTGGTCACAAAGCAGGCCTCAACAGATATAAAAATATTGAAATTGTCCCATGCATCCTATCAGATCACCATGGACTAAGGCTGATCTTCAATAACAAAATAAATAATAGAAAGCCAACCTTCACGTGGAAACTGAAAAACACTCTTCTCAATTATACCTTGGTCAAGGAAGGAATAAAGAAAGAAATTAAGGACTTTTTAGAGTTCAATGAAAATGAAGCCACAACATACCCAAACTTATGGGACGCAATGAAAGCATTTCTAAGAGGAAAACTCATAGCTCTGAGTGCCTCCAAAAGGAAACTAGAGAGCACACATTAGCAGCTTGACAACATACCTAAAAGCACTAGAACAAAAGGAAGCAAATTCACCAAAGAGGAGTAGACAGCAGGAAATAATCAAACTCAGGGACGAAATCAACCAAGTAGAAACAAGAAAAACTATTCAAAGAATCAACCAATCAAGGAGCTGGTTCTTTGAGAAAATCAACAAGATAGATAAACCCTTAGCCAGACTCACTAGAGGGCACAGGGAAAGCATCCTAATTAACAAAATCAGAAATGAAAAAGGAGACATAACAACAGATCCTGAAGACATCCAAAACACCATCAGATCCTTCTACCAAAGGCTATACTCAACAAAACTGGAGAACCTGGATGAAATGGAGAAGTTTTTAGACAGATACCAGGTACCAAAGTTGAATCAAGATCAGGTTAATGATCTAAACAGCCCTATATCCCCCAAAGAAATAGAAGCAGTCATTAATAGTCTCCCAACTAAAAAAAGCCCAGGACCAGATGGGTTTAGTGCAGAGTTCTATCAGACCTTCAAAGAAGATCTAATCCCAGCTCTTCACAAACTATTCCACAAAATAGAAACAGAAGGTACTCTACCCAACTCATTCTATGAAGCTACAATTACTCTGATACCTAAACCACAAAAAGACCCAACAAAGATAGAAAAATTCAGACCAATATCCCTTATGAATATTGATGCAAAAATCCTCAATAAAGTTCTTGCTAACCGAATCCAAGAACACATCAAATCAATCATCCATCCTGACCAAGTAGGTTTCATCCCAGGGATGCAGGGATGGTTCAATATACGGAAATCCATCAACGTAATCCAGTATATAAACAAACTCAAAGACAAAAACCACATGGTCATCTCGTTAGATGGGGAAAAAGCATTTGACAAGATCCAACACCCATTCATGATAAAAGTCTTGGAAAGATCAGGAATTCAAGGCCCATACCTAAACATGATAAAAGCAATCTACAGCAAACCAGTAGCCAACATCAAAGTAAATGGTGAGAAGCTTGAAGCACTCCCTCTAAAATCAGTGACTAGACAAGGCTGTCCACTTTCTCCATACCTATTCAACATTGTACTTGAAGTCCTAGCCAGAGCAATTCGACAACAAAAGGAGATCAAAGGGATACAAATTGGAAAAGATGAAGTCAAAATATCACTTTTTGCAGATGATATAATAGTATATATAAGTGACCCTAAAAATTCCACCAGAGAATTCCTAAGCCTGATAAACAGCTTCGGTGAAGTAGCTGGATATAAAATTAACTCAAACAAATCAATGGCCTTTCTCTACACAAAGAATAAACAGGCTGAGAAAGAAATTAGGGAAACAACACCCTTCTCAATAGTCACAAATAATATTAAATATCTTGGCATGACTCTAACTAAGGAAGTGAAAGATCTGTATAATAAAAACTTCAAGTCTCTGAAGAAAGAAATTATAGAAGATCTCAGAAGATGGAAAGATCTCCCATGCTCATGGATTGGCAGGATCAACATTGTAAAAATGGCTATCTTGCCAAAAGCAATCTACAGATTCAATGCAATCCCCATCAAAATTCCAAATCAATTCTTCAACGAATTAGAAAGTGCAATCTGCAAATTCATCTGGAATAACAAAAAAACTAGGATAGCAAAAACTCTTCTCAAGGATAAAGAACCTCTGGCGGAATCACCATGCCAGACCTAAAGCTCTACTACAGAGCAATTGTGATTAAAACTGCATGGTACTGGTATAGTGACAGACAAATAGACCAATGGAATAGAATTGAAGACCCAGAAATGAACCCACACACCTACGGTCACTTGATCTTCGACAAGGGAGCTAAAAACATCCAGTGGAAGAAAGATAGCATTTTCAACCAAAGGTGCTGGCACCACTGGTTGTTAACATGTAGAAGAATGCGAATCGATCCATTCCTATCTCTTTGTACTAAGGTCAAGTCTAAGTGGATCAAGGAACTTCACATAAAAGCAGAGACACTGGAACTTAGAGAGGAGAAAGTGGGGAAAAGCCTTGAAGATATGGGCACAGGGGAAAAATTCCTGAATAAAACAGTAATCCTTGTGCTGTAAGATCGAGAATTGACAAGTGGGACCTCATGAAACTGCAAAGCTTCTGCAAGGCTAAAGACACCATCAATAAGACAAAAAAAAACACCAACAGACTGGGAAAGGATCTTCACCTATCCTAAATCAGATAAGGGACTAATATCCAATATATATAAAGAACTCAAGAAGGTGGACTCCAGAAAGTCAAATAACCCCATTACAAAATGGGGCTCAGAACTGAACAAAGAATTCTCACCTGAGGAATACTGAATGGCAGAGAAGCACCTGAAAAAATGTTCAACATCCTTAATCATCAGGGAAATGCAAATCAAAACAACCTTGAGATTCCACCTCACACCAGTCAGAATGGCTAAGATCAAAAATTCAGGTGACAGCAGATGCTGGCGAGGATGTGGAGAAAGAGAAACACTCCTCCATTGTTGGTGGGATTGCAAGCATGTACAACCACTCTGGAAATCAGTCTGGATGTTCCTCAGAAAATTGGACATAGTACTACCGGAGGATCCAGCAATACCTCTCCTGGGCATATATCCAGAAGATGTCCCAACCGGTAAAAAGGACACATGCTCCACTATGTTCTTAGCAGCCCTATTTATAATAGCCAGAAGCTGGAAAGAACCAGATGTCCCTCAACAGAGGAATGGATACAGAATTTATGGTACATTTACACAATGGAGTACTACTCAGCTATTAAAAAGAATGAATTTATGAAATTCCTAGCCAAATGGATGGACCTGGAGGGCATCATCTTTAGTGAAGTAACACAATCACAAAAGAACTCACACAATATGTATTCACTGATAAGTGGATATTAGCCCAAATCTTAGGATACCCAAGATATAAGATACAATTTGCTAAATGCATGAAACTCAAGAAGAATGAAGACCAATGTGTGGACACTGTGCACCTTCTTATAATTGGGAACAAAACACCCTGGGAAGGAGTTACAGAGACAAAGTTCATAGCTGTGATGAAAGGATGGACCATTTAGAGACTGCCATATCCAGGGATCCATCCCATAAGCAGCTTCTAAACGCTGACACCATTGCAT
Organism: Mus caroli; assembly: GCF_978045245.1. Taxonomy (NCBI): domain Eukaryota; kingdom Metazoa; phylum Chordata; class Mammalia; order Rodentia; family Muridae; genus Mus; species Mus caroli. The sequence continues at coordinate 138,393,432 of NW_028227258.1, read as the reverse complement.
ACACTAGCAAGATTTTGCTGAAAGGACCCAAATATAGCTGTCTCTTGTGAGACTATGCTGGGGCCTAGCAAACACAGGAGTGGATGTTCACAGTCAGCTATTGGATGTATCACAGGGCTCCCAGTGGAGGAGTTAGAGAAAGTACCCAAGGAGCTAAAGGGATCTGCAACCCTATTGTTGGAACAACATGATGTACTAACCAGAAACCTGGAGCTCTTGTCTCTAGCTGTATATGTATCAAAAGATGGCCTAGTCAGCCATCAATGGAAAGAGAGGCCCATTGGACTTGCAAACTTTATATGCCCCAATATAGGGGAATGCCAGGGCCAAAAGAATGGGAATGGGTGGGTAGGGAAGTGGGGGGCGCTATGGGGGACTTTTGGGATAGCACTGGAAATGTAATTGAGGAAAATATGTAATAAAAATATTAAAAATTTAAAAAATGGATTCCCTTATTTCAAAATGATCTTCATAAGCAAGTGAATAAGACAGATTACATTAATCAAATCCAAGAGAAGAAGAAAAGAATTTCCTTTCAAAAGTTGAGTTCCAACCACCATATGTATGCCACAATATGCATGTGTGCACACACATACACATTAATTAAAAAATAAAAACATAAAACCAATAAACATAACTGCATGTAATATAATATATCATATATGTTTGTTAGATGACATAAATATACATACATATAAATGTATGTAAGTATATTTAATGCAGTACATTGTGTAAGCAATTGTTTCATATACATGTTATTTGGTATTTGATTTGTTAGTGTTTTTCATTTCTAGTCGATAAAATTTTCTTACTTAGATTTCCATTTAGAAATCAACTTAGGTGAAAAGGAAGCTAGGAAGGGATTGGGAGGAGTTTAGGGAGTGGAAAACATGACCAAAATAAAATATTGTACATAAAAAAAAAAAAACGCTTAGAAATTTATACCACAATACAAATTTGAGAATTTGTTTTTAAGAAACCATGGTCCACCCATGTTGCAGTAAATCTCCCAGTCCAGATATCAATGAAAACACAACACAGTTAATAGATTACATGCTGTGTTCCTAGACTGGGCAGATCTACCACTACACTACCATCTTCCACAGCTTATGAGACCCCTTAGAACTTGCAGTTTCTCCAGACCATGTGCTTTTCTCCTTCTTCCTCCTTCTCTGCATCCTCTCCCTCTTCCATTTTCTCCTTCTTCTCCCACCCTTACCTTCTGCTCCACCTTCCCTTTTATCTGCACAATCATCAGCTCTCCTTTATTTTACAAATTAAGGTGGGAAGGAGGTTTACAGGAAATCACATGAGTGCTGACTCATTCCTTGTTAGCAACCACTCCTAGGAGAAGGGAATTAACATCAAACATAATTAGCCCCAGGGCTATCCAGAACACACTCATTTCTTTTTTATTTCCTGCTATTACTGTGACTGTATCAGACATTACTTGGTAGGTTTTACTTGTGCATTTCCCACTCATTCCAGTTACTCAGTTCATACTTTATCTGGAGTTCTTTTGAAGAGTATGAAGCAGTTTTGAGTTCTTTCTGAAAAATTTTATTCCCATAGAAAATGTTAATCTTTTAAAATTTTGTAATATCCAGTAAGAATAATTTTTTACACAATCACCAAACTTAGGAGTCTCTCCTTCATTTTATTATATGTTTCTGATATTTTTTCTGTTTGTGATCTGTTAAAGTTATACTCATTTAGTTTTAAAATTCAATCATCAGATAGGGGACTAATATCCAATATATATAAAGAACTCAAGAAGGTGGACTCCAGAAAATCAAATAACCCCATTACAAAATGGGGCTCAGAGCTGAACAAAGAATTCTTACCTGAGGAATACAGAATGGCAGAGAAGCACCTGAAAAAAAAAATGTTCAACATCCTTAATCATCAGGGAAATGTAAATCAAAACAACCCTGAGATTCCACCTCACACCAGTCAGAATGGCTAAGATCAAAAATTCAGGTGACAGCAGATGCTGGTGAGGATGTGGAGAAAGAGGAACACTCCTCCATTGTTGGTGGGATTGCAAGCTTGTACAACCACTCTGGAAATCAGTCTTGCAGTTCCTCAGAAAATTGGACATAGTACTACTGGAGGATCCCGCAATATCTCTCCTGGGCATATATCCAGAAAATGTCCCAACTGGTAAGAAGGGCACATGCTCCACTATGTTCATAGCAGCCTTATTTATAATAGCCAGAAGCTGGAAAGAACCCAGATGCCCCACAACAGAGGAATGGATACAGAAAATGTGGTACATTTACACAATGGGGTACTACTCAGCTATTAAAAAGAATGAATTTATGAAATTCCTAGGCAAATGGATGGACTTGGAGGGCATTATCCTGAGTGAGGTAACACAATCACAAAGGAACTCACACAATATGTACTCACTGATAAGTGGATATTAGTCCAGAAACTTAGGATACCCAAGATATAAGATACAATTTGCTAAACGCATGAAACTCAAGAAGAACGAAGACCAAAGTGTGGACACTTTTCCCCTTCTTAGAATTGGGAACAAAACACCCATGGAAGGAGTCACAGAGACAAAGTTTGGAGCTGTGACGAAAGAATGGACCATCTAGAGACTGCCATATCCGGGGATCCATCCCATAATCAGCTTCCAAACGCTGACACCATTGCATACACTAACAAGATTTTGCTGAAAGGACCCAGATAGAGCTGTCTCTTGTGAGACTATGCCGGGGCCTAGCAAACACAGAAGTGGATGCTCACAGTCAGCTATTGGATGGATCACAGGGCTCCCAATGGAGAAGCTAGAGAAAGTACCCAAGGAGCTAAAGGGATCTGCAACCCAATAGGTGGAACAACATTATGAACTAACCAGTACCCCGGAGCCCTTGACTCTAGCTGCATATGTATCAAAAGATGGCCTAGTTGGCCATCAGTGGAAAGAGAGGCCCATTGGACTTGCAAACTTTATATGCCCCAGTACAGGGGAATGCCAGGGCCAAAAAGTGGGAGTGGGTGGGTAGGGGAGTGGGGGGGAGGGTATGGGGGACTTTTGGGATAGCATTGGAAATGTAATTGAGGAAAATATCTAATAAAAATATTTTAAAAACTAAAATAAAATTCAATCATAAATATTCATTTCAATCCACAGTAACTTTGTTTTACTTTTCTTTAGAGTGGCTTTTTGTGACATTCATCTACTATTAGCCCTATATTCCTGTACTATATGCTTATTAGCAATAAGAACTCAAATTTAGAAGGGGTCATCTCTTGATTCATTTATTTATAAATTTAATATAATTTCATTACTTTCCCCTTCCTTCTTCTATCTCCAGTCCCTCCCATACTCTACTCCCTATTTCTTCTCAAATTCATGGATTTTTTTTCTTTAATTGTTGTTGTTACATATGTACATAAATGCATAAATATCTAAAAATAACATGTTGAATTTATTTAGTGTTGCTTGAATGTGTGTCTTTAGACATAACAATTAATATTGCATAACAGGGGTCTTGTCTCTGGGAAGGACATGTCAGTCTTCATGTCTTAGCAGTCATTAATTGCCTGTAGGAGTTGGGCCCCCATCAGATGTCCCCTTTCCAAGTAAACAGGTCTATTGGTATTATCATTGTTCTGATCTTATTTAAGTAGCCATATTGTTTAAATATACTGAGTGTAGCTACCCTGTCATTTATAGGAGACACAACCTTTAAGCAGAATTCCAGGTCCTCTGCTTCTTACCATCTTTCTGCCTCTTCTTTGCTATGTTCCCTAGACCATATGTAGAGGAGCTCTGTTATAGCTATATACTGTGGGACTGGGCAGTGCACAATCTCTTCCTCTCTACATTTTGAGAAGTTGTGGCTTTCTAGAATGATTTATGTATGTTTCAAAGAGAAACTTCTTGGATGAATGGTGTGCTACATTTATCTCTGACTATAAGTATTTGGAATGCAGTTAGGAATTATTCTGATTTAGAAAATGATAGTAGCACTTTCTCCTCTAAGATCTATAATAGCACCAGCAGTGAACTGATAACTAGATTTCTAGTACCAAGTATGATTTCTTACATAATAAATTGTGTAAGGACATAATTACATAATGTCCCTAAATAATATTTAGGGATTGTTTGATGTTATGGTTTCAGTGTGAATGGTCCTCATGAGTCATACATTTGAATACTTGGTCTTCATTTTGTAGACGTGTTTGAAAACTTTTAAATGTGTGGCCTTTTTGGAGGAAGTGTGTCACTGGGGACTTGGTTTTGATTTTGAAAGCTCATGCTCGTTCAGTTAGCTCTCTCTGTCTCATGCTTATGGGTCAAATATAAGTGTGAGACCCAAATAAATTTATTTTCTTTGAGATGCCTTGGTCTTGGTACCTCATCACTAGAAGAGAAAATAAGTAAGCACTTGCCGTGCTGGTGTGCTGGTCTTTGTTGTGATGTTGCTTTCCTCCCTTGGCAGCTTGCACCTTCTGGTACTATGAAAGCTGGTCCTTTGAGAGGAAGATTTTGGGTCAGATCAGCTGGAGTCCTCTAAGTCCTATGTATGTAATGGATTGTGTCTTCAGCAATAAAGGCTTATTTTCAAATTTCAGTAGGAAACCATGCATTTTCTTTATATTAAGCACAACTTTTTTCTTTTACTCCCCTAACCTTCGTGTCCAAAATGGAATTTCAAGAGCACCAACTTTCTGAGACGAAGGGCATCCAAGCCACCTCTAAGTATGCTCATCTATAAGACATCCCATTTCTTCTTCATTTGATATATCAAGTAGACTCAGCTCAGGTGAATTAGTAAATATTGACCAGGAAAGTTACAATGTACTACTTTTTAAGAGAATCAAATTTTAGTTCTCAGTGCTCATCTCAGACTGCAAAGAACTGTCTGTGATCTAAGCTCCAGATGATATGATACATCTGGCTTCCATAGAAGCTAAGCTAATATGTAAATATGACTACATACAAATACAGAAACACATGTAAATTAAAATAGGAAAAAAGCCCTTTAAATGATTGTTGTTGCTATCATTGATACTACTGTTTTCATGTGGGCTTACTGATTATTTTCAATGGGGCACGTGTTCAGGATATTAGACTTTATATATTTCAAAATGAATGTGAAAGACAGTTAAATAATTTAAAAAGAGAATCAGGCCATGTATAATGGTACATGCCTTTAATTCTGACACTCTGAAAGCAGACACAGGACAATCTGTCATGAATCTTAGGTCAGACTGGTCTATTCTGTGAGATTCTATCTAAAACAAACAAACAAACAAACAAACAAAAATGTGTAACAATATCACCAATACAGACCATACACAAGTATCCAGGCTGCAGCCAATTACTCACATCATGCACTCCCTTGTGCTGTCTTCTCATGGAGGTCCAAATGTGTGGCTTGGGATTCTGACCAAGACCCTTGAGGGTACAGGGGTAAGAAGATTGAGAGTCAACAAAAGTGACTCTGGGAGTCAGTCAATTATAAAAGGCAGACCCTTTCATTGCAGGAACTGGGGAAAAATTTATACCCCTCTTCCAGCATCTAACTGGCTCTCAAATAGCCAGATGTGGCACTGTACCTTTTTCATTGGCTCACTCCATTGCCTGATCAAACAGTTTCTAGTCAGACTAGCAGATTCTCAGTTGACTGGGAATGAAATACCAGCAGCACATGACCTCAGATTGCTCCTGGACCAGCTTGGCTAAGTTCCTCCTATACAAATGTCTTTGAAAGTTTCCAGAACTCAGTTTGAAAGGAATTGTAGATATTCTTATGAATTACTTGCTTTTCATAATGTTTTTCATCCTTGAAGAAAATGCACCTTTTAAATCTATGAGATCTATTTTACTATCCTTCACACTAATGATTTTCTAGCTCTGATGTTCCTTGTATGTTCAATATAAAAATACCGGATCTATGTATTATTAAGAATCTTTAAAAATTCAATTAACATTCTTTGATGTATTTAATGCATTTATTACCTTAGAGAGCCATATTAATGAAAATTTTGATAATAGCATTTCTTTCAAGTATTATTTATAGGAAAAGAAAAAAAAAGAAAAAAAAAGAAAAAAAGAAGGGGGAGGTGGAAGAGGAGGAGGAGGAGGAGGAGGAGGAGGAGGAGGAGAAGGAGAAGGAGAAGGAGAAGGAGAAGGAGAAGGAGAAGGAGAAGGAGAAGGAGAAGGAGAAGGAGAAGGAGAAGGAGAAGGAGAAGGAGAAGGAGAAGGAGAAGGAGAAGAAGAAGAAGAAGAAGAAGAAGAAGAAGAAGAAGAAGAAGAAGAAGAAGAAGAAGAAGAAGAAGAAGAAGAAGAAGAAGAAGAAGAAGAAGAAGAAGTTGATTCAAATTCATTTTTTGTATGTTGTGGTAAATTACTGTTCTTAAATACTAAACACAATATATAACATGTAAACGCACTAGTGAACGTTAGGTGGAAGAACAAGCTAAAAAATTATTCCCAAATGTTTTGTGTTTGACATTTTCCTTCTATTTGGGATCATGACACAGAATGGCAATGGCTGTAAGAACATGTTGTGAATATTTGATCCTAAGAACTTACAGTATTATTGAGACTATAGAAACAAAACAAGCAAATTACTTCCAACAGACCATAGTGTGCTTTCTCCAGTCCAATTAACACAGGTGACTACAGCTGTGATTCATCAGTCACATTTGCTATATAGCTCGAAAAGCTAAACCATTTTTGAGGAGATTTAAGAAGATTTGCAGTAACTGGATATAGACTGGTCTACTATAATCACCAATAGTGATACTGTGCCACTTGAACCAATTTAGAAAAGACCATGTCCTGCATTTCAAGAAATGTGAAACACTATCAGAAAGGATGTGTATTAAGTCCAACACAAAACAAACATTTTTGGTCTGCCACTTGAAGTTGTGTTTAGTTAAACAGAAAAGGAAAAAAAAATTGAGGGCTGAAGTGAATTTTCAGGAAACTGGTTTGGTATACTGTGTTTGAAATTTGTAAGTCTTACTCAGAGATCTTTGGCACTAGACGAAGGATAGTGTCCACTTTCCTTATAGCTAGAGAGTACATTGAGGAATAGTGAGAATAAAGTTTTGAGAGACTAAAAATATATGGGTGATTGACCATTCTCTCTCTCTTCTCAATTTAAAGCAATAAGTCTTAAAGACACTCTATGTTTATCTAGGAGAGGCAGAAATGCACTGAGTTAGGAGGTAAAACAATAATTGGAGGGCTAGCTATGCCTCACTGGTTAAAAGTTGTTGAAGTTCCTTTTGAGGCACCCATATCTAGGGGCTCATGACTGTCTGTAACATTCTAAAATTGTGGCTTAGGCTAGGACCTACATTCATGCACACAAACCCCCACATAAAGGCACACATAAATAAAAAAAAATAAACCTTAAAAACACAACTTGTGGAGATTTTCTAATTCCTTTATTAAAAAAAAGTTTAAGTAATGGGTATATTTCTAATCTCAGCAGTCAAAAGACAGAGGTAAGGGGATAACTGAGTTTGAGGCCAGACTAAGGATAGAGAAAAGAAGGAAGGGAAGAATAGAGAGAGGAAGGAGGGAGGAAGAAAGGGAGAGAGAGAAGGGGAATACTGTGTTTGTTCACCTAGAAAGTTACAGAATCAATATTTCCTCTGTTATTTTAGCTAATTTTTTTATTCCTAAACACATAGAGAAGAATAGATGTTTGTTTATATTTTTTCTTTAGAAATATCTGTGGAATGATTTTAATATGTATCCATCCAACTTGGGGGAATGTATCTTTGTCATATGTGTAAACTATATGAGTTTGTGAGAGTCTCCTCCACTAGGACTCCACCATACAATTATCTTTCTCAATAAGAGATTATTTGAGTCACTGAGCTTCCAGACAGTGAGCCAGTGTGAGATGACCACTAGTCCTACTCAGTGCAGGCCTGGAAGGGCAGACCACACCTAAGGTGACCCATGCAAGTTGTCATACTGCACAGGCATAACAGCACTAATGATACCACACCTAAGATCACTCCTGAGATGACCCAAGACTGTCAGATGGCTCAGGCACAATGAAGATGAGCAAGTAAGTAGTGTAGAAATGGAGAGAGAGAGAGAGAGAGAGAGAGAGAGAGAGAGAGAGAGAGAGAGAGAGAGGTGGGCACAATGAAGCAAGGCAGAAATGAAGACTAGAGGGTAGTGAGGTAGAGAGCCTGATGTGAGTAGGCAGTGGTGCCACCTGAGAGAATACAGTCCTGGACTGTACTGAGACTGGGGGACATCTCTGGGTCCATAGCCCTACAGCATCAGAGGTCTGGTATGTTTCCACCAAAGCCCAGGCAGAAGTCTCTGGTCTGCTACCTGGGGACATGTTGATGTCAGGGGACTGTGTAAAATTAGTCCCACCCCTCACCTGGGCATAGTGGCAGAGATATCCGTGGGCTTGTGAGAGCTGTAAAGATGACCTTACCCCTAGCCAGGTTCAGTATTCAGAAAAGCAGGGGCCCTACACATTGCCCAGCAATCACAGTAGAGCTAATCCTGGCTGTGGGAGTTATGGGGGAGCTGTGAGCATTGACTAGCTTATCCTGTCACTTGTCTTCTGTGTGATGTCATCCACAAGGAAAAGATATCTTCCTTCCCCTTCATCCCTTGCCTCCCCATAGCAGGCAGAAGGCCTGGCCCTGGAACCAGGAGAGTAGGAGAGTTAATTCCGCCCTTCACTGCACCATTCCAGAGATTGAAACCAACATCTCACCTGCGGAGCACAGTAGAACATGGGTGAGTTAGCCCTGAGGGGAGACAAATGACCTTTTCTCCTCTATTGTCCCTCCCCTCAATTCCCCTATGGCAGGTGGGAAAGCTGGCCTAAGGGTCATGAGAGTGGCAGAACTAGTGCTGTCCCTCATCAGCAGCAATACTAAAAAGTGTTGGTCTAGCACCTCTACTAGGAAATATACTACAGCTGGCCTTGTTGGTGTGGGCATGAATGAGCCAGCCGAGAGTCATGAGAGTAGAACAGTTGGCTCTACCCCTTGCTGGCAACAACACTGGAAAGGGCAATTGGGACAGGTCAAGAGCGCTCAACCTTGTGGTGTAGTGCAGGAGTGATTTGGGTCTGACCAACTCAGATAACCCTCAGACCTAGATATAGGGTTTTGTGTTAGCTCACCCCAACATCTACACCATTGATGAAATGCTGGGATGTGTTAAGGGGCCAGTCCTACAGGTACAACATTACAGGATCTTCATGACACAAGAAATCAGGATGTCCAAAAGGAGTCTTAGTGAGTTCAATGTTGATAGTGTAGCAGAAGTCAGAGGCCTTGAAACAGACCAATGACTCATTACAATGAACATTTGCAACCAAAGAAATGTGGATAAAAGGGTATACTGTGGGGCACACTGTGAAACACCATAATTTCCAGCATGAGGTCTTTTTCCCTTTTTCTATTTTGGAGTGAGGTTGCAAGGTGGAAGGCAGGGATAGGAGACAGGGAGATGAGTGCATGATGTGAAATTCACAAAAAATTAATAAAATTTTTTTTTAAAAAAACACAGCCATCAAATAACTAGAGAAATAGTGTTTTGAATAAATGCATTGCTGATTCTTTGTGAAGGTGAAATATTAGTTTGTAATAACAAAATAGCACATTAAATATTCCTTATGAATCTCAGTAGGAATAATTGGATCAGATTGGATGCCGTTGACTTACAAAGACTTCAATGGTAATATCATGAAGGATAGTTTCACAGATTATGATTTTCAGAAAATATCCTTATTAAAAAGAAGAGTATTTACAAGTTATCAACATTATATATTAAAGCAAGAATCTGAATTGCCTAGGGCTATTTTAATGGAGAAACTTCAAAGTGAATGGCTTGCTGTACATTCCTAGAAGTTGAAGCACGAAAGTGAAATGCTAGCAGAGATATTCCATGGCATCATTAAGAGAAAATTTCTATGGTTCTGCAGTCACCTTTGGCTGGATGCATTGTCACTCCAACTTCTGATTTCAGCAGACCTCCCTTTGCCTCCATTTCAACATGTGATAATCATACTGTAACTAACCAATAAAATGGTTTAGGACCCACTATATTTCAATGTGAGTTCATTTTAATTGCATGCATAATATATACTCACTAATAAGTGGATATTAACCCCCCCCAAAGGGCAGAATACCCAAGATATAGTCCATAGAACTCAAAAAGTTCAACAAACTGAAGGGCCTAAGTGAGGACACCTCAGACATACATGGGAGGGAGAAGAAAGCAATTTCTAGTGGGGAAGGAAGAAGGGAGGGACCTCGAGGGAAAGTGGATGAGGCATAGGAGGGGAGAGGGGAACTTGATCTGGTATTGGGTAAGGGAAAAGGACTAAAGCCCTAAAGGGCCATCAGAAAGAATGGAAACAGGCAACCTCAGGAGGTAGGAGGTCAGGGGGACCCTCCAGAATACACCAGAGACCTGGGATGTGGGAGACTTTTAAGACTCCAAGAGAGATGAAATGCCCCAGACAGTAGGGAGATCTCCAGCAGAAAGACAGGGCATCAAATGGGCAGGCGGTCATTGCCATCCCACAGTAAAATCTCTCACCCATAATTGTTCTTGTCTGAAAGAATTACAGGGATGGAAATGGAGAGGAGCCTGAGGAAAAAAAGGTCCAGTGACAGGCCCAATGTGGGATCCTGCTCAAGGGGAGGTCCCAAGGCCTGACACTATTACTGAGGCTATGGAGAACTCACAAAATGGATCTATCATGACCGCCCTCCAAAAGACCCAACAATCAACTGAAAGAGTCAGGTGCACCGTGACTATATTTGCACCCAACCAATGGACAGAAGCTACTGACCCCTGTGGTTGAATTAGGGAAATGCTGAAAGAAGCATAGTAGGAGAGTGACCCTGTAGAAGGACCAGCAGTCTCATTTAATCTGAACCCCTGAGATCTCTCAAACCCTGGACCACCAACCAGGCAGCGTACACTAGCTGATATGAGGCCCCCAACACATATACAGCAGAGGACTGCCAGTTCTGTGTTCAATCAGAGATGATGCACCTAACCCTCAAGAGACGGGAGGCCTTATGGAATTTAGAGGTCTGGTTGGGTGGGGGATGGGAACATCCTTGTGGAGAAGGGGTGCTAGGATTAGGTATGGGGTTTGGAACAGTCGGAGGGTGTACAGGGTTGGGGGAGGCACAGATAAAATCTGGAGTGTAAAAGAAAGAAAGAAAGAAAGAAAGAAAGAAAGAAAGAAAGAAAGAAAGAAAGAAAGAAAGAAAGAAAGAAAAGGACAAAATATATGTTAAAATGAAGTTTTATGTAAATTATAAAAATATGCCCAATATCTTTCCCCAAGATTTGGGTTTGTCTATTAATATTAACACATTAATTTAAATTAATTTTTTCATTTCTTTCATGTAGATTTTTTTTAGAACAAACCTTCAAATGATTTTTTCATTTGAAACTGTCTTTATTTTAGAGATTTATAATTATTGTTGCTTGGGTGGTTTTATTGAATATATCACAGGGAACACTAACTACAATAATAAAATACATGTTTTTAATAGATAGAAGGCTTCTCTCCCTTGCTTTTGATGAAGCTACAATGTATCATGGCAAAAGCCTATTTCAAACAACATGAAAGTTATTGTCTCCTAAATTTGGCAATAATAGAGAAGATGTAAAACTTACTGATACAGAAATAGGTCAGTGCTATCCATTTTAGATTCATGAAAATATCTCCTGTAAGTATTCAGAGGAGATAAGGGGAAGTGTGAATATTTATGTATTCTACCCCATAATTTTTTGGACTTTTAAAGAAAAACACTTTTCTAACATCATGATCCATGAAAGACAATATTGAGATAAGAGTAGTATATGTCTATATCTGCACAATACTCACAGTGACATCATTTTATGGCTGTTCATACATAACTTGAAGTGTTTGTTCTCATTTTATGTATATATTTATGCTTTCATTTCATTCTAACCTTGCTGCAGTAAAGGGCAAGTAGGAGGAGTAGTGATGGGAAGCTAATATTTTAGTGGGGTTTAATTCTCAAAACGAATTTGGCACTACATATTTTTAAAATATGCTTTATTGAAATATCATAATTACAGAATTGCATACTGTCCCTCTTACCCCTGCCACCCAACTCCAGCTAACACCCTCCAAACCCTTTCCTGTCCCCTACTTTCAATTTGGTAGCCTGTTTTTTTTGTTTTTTTGTTTTTTTTTTTTCTTGATTAGTATTGTTAAACACACACACACATCATGCATGCACATGTGCACAGACAAACATAGAGACAACAGACACACACACAGTATATACACCAATAATATTAATGAAAATTAGTGAGTCTGTTTTTGGTGGTGTGTGTTTCAAGGATGACAAATCCAGTTTGGACAACTTTATCTTTAGGAGAGGGTAACTCTGGATTTATCAGGACTGGGTTCCACATGATCTGTTGACCGATGCATTTTGTCCAGTTGAGTTTTCCTTTTATGGTATTATTTTCTGTTCAATGATGCTTTTTTGAGGGGTGGTAACTAAAGTTATCTGTGAGGAAAAATTTTCAAATTTAATAAGGTATTATACTGGCCCTGCGAGGTAGCAGTCGTATATTTTTTTCTAAGTTTCACTGGCCCTAGAAAGCTGGCTATGTTTCCCATACTGAGAGTAACTTCTTTTTGATTGACTTAACCTTAGCTCCAGTTACACAGCTTTGGTTTCCACAGTACAAGAGTATCTCGTACTGCACATGCTTCTATGCGGATCTTCCCTTACTGGTCATTGTTGTCACGCAGGTGGGGCTCTTTCCTTGCTTCATTCGCTTGACAGCTGGCATAGTACTTCCTAGAACCATGGAAGCCAGATGGTAGGAAAGAAGTTTGCAAGTCAGACTCAGCTGGAGTCCTCTGAGTACTGCATCTTTCACAATAGACAGCCAACTCAACCCCTGAGAGGTAACAGAGGGCTGTTTTAATGATCTCTGTTGTTCTAAGAGGCTGTTAGACAGCTTTAGCCAGCCCTCTGAAAAGGGATTTATTTTGCATAGTATGAAGATTTTTGTTAGCCTGTATGTGTGGAGTACTGTCATGCCAAAAGCTTTACATTTATGTATGTATGAATATATATATATAATCTTATATGTGTGTGTGTATATATATATATATATATATATATATATATATATATACACACACACATATATACTAAAGTAAACAAAAGAGTAAAATAAACAAAAGAATATATATAATCTTTTGTTATATATATATATATATATATATATGATCTTTTGTTTACTTTTAGTGTATGTTTAGGTAAATGTAAAGTACTATGTTTCTTTGAGTCTTTATCAACCTTGGTGTTAGTTGTCTCTTATCCTTCTTCTGTACTGACTCACCCTCCCTCCACCCAGTTTAAGACACCTTCATTATTATGTGGTTTCCCATTTCTTATCATATGACTTGTATAAGTGAAGAAGAAACCCACAGAGTATGGTTCAATCTTTGCCAGCTATACTTCTGACAGAGCATTAATATCCAGAATTAAAAAAAAATCCAAACCAACCCCCCACCCCCACCCCCACAAAAGAAACATAAGAAACGAAGAGTCAAGGAAAAAAATGACCCAAATCAAAAGGTAGCTAAGGACTCTGGAATGGAACTTTTTCATTGTCAATTTGAGTATATCTGGAAATAACATAACCCTCATGCAGTTGGATATACCTGTGAGGAATTGTTAGTTAACTGGATACTTTAAGATAGTAAGACTCACCTGTAGTAAGTTTATTTATTGGTTTGTTGTTGTTGTTGCTATTGTTGTTACAGTTTTCAGTTGAGGTATGTGTAAACTTTGCAGGACAATAGCTAGCTGGACAATGACTGGATTACTTCAAGTATGATAAAAATGTCTTGTAACATTTTTAATGAAGGAAAAAAGTCATATGAAAAATGAATATAAAATAAGAATACAAATCAATGTCATACGTATCTCTCAAAGCTAACAAAAATGTAATATTTGATAATACATCACATATTATACAAAAAGGAAACCAGAAGTAGGTGATTAGTAATTAATACATTTCATTGTATTTTAACTATAAAAATTACATTTCTGTTTAGCATGTTTTAAATTTAAATAAAAAGAAACATTGGAAATTAAAATTAGTTTGTATATATCTCTAAGCCAATTTTATGTCCAAACAATGTAATTAATAAATGTTGAATTGTAAAAATAAGTTATTGTTATATTAAAATTGCATCAAATTTATTCTTTTCTTGAAATATATTAACTATAAACTATTATAAATATATTCTATATGTAATATATATATACTAAAAATACTCATAAATGTAGCAATCAAAATTCAGCATGTTGCCAACTTAAATAACTGTGACTATATCTTAACTAGAACAAGTTTTAAAAAGGTATATACACAAACATAATTAATTCATGAATGAAAATTTCACACATGCATATACATTATATACATCTACATATACAATATTAACATATACAAATAATACACACACACACACACAAACACACACACACACACACACACACACACACATATACATATATGCTTCCAGAATCACAAACTTTAAATACAGGAGAGGCAAGAAAAATGATTCTTTGTCAATGAGTGTCATTACACATCTTATTTATAGTCATGGTATTTGAGAAAAAGATGTGACTTTATAATTGGCTTTTATTTTCTGTACTTACATGATTCTACACCTCAAACCTAAACAACACTTCTCAAAATGCTTGCTATCATTGGCAGCAAGGCTTACAGAATTTCTATTTTTAAGTACTTAGACATGGTCATTTTTTAAGTCCTGGGAAAGAGAAATGCAGATGCTTCTTATAGGAATACTTAGGCTTATGTGTAGATGTAATAAGGAATGCCAGCTTTGAAAGGGTGGTTATGGTCTGAGGCTGAACTCTAAGAATTGCCCCTTGACAATTTGGGGTTTCTAAGTTCTGGTGGCGGTTTGCCAGGAAGTTCTCAGAACTGTAGCAGTGTTCATCCACAGAACTGATTTGTATTTTTAGTTCAGGTCCTAGAATTTGCTAAAAGAGAAACAGCAAAGTAGGTAGGAGTCCTTGCCCTTTCAGGTTTACAGATGCTTGGCTTTGTTCTGTTTTATGTCATATAAGGAAGTGTGCATGTCTGGGATGCTGATATTCTTACTCTACCACAGCCATGACATTTTGTTTTCCCAGTTCGTGATTTCTCAGAATCAAAGGGAAGGGAATCAAAAACTGAATGAGATGAATCAGTATAGTATTTTGATACCTACTGTTCCTGTAAGTCATATACTTAATTTGAATGGTCATTTTATGCTTTGGTTTTAAGCTCTACCTCTTCTCTCCTGGAGTTAGTTTTGTAATATTACACTACTGTCAATATTATGGCTACCAGCCTTGATTTTCTTACTTCCACATATTTGTAACTCAAGCAATTTCCCAGAGTGGGAGGTTTAATTTGCTTGATTTTTTTTTTTTGTTACCGTTCTTATAGATAGGCATATAGGTAGATAATTAAATAAATGATAAATTATAATTACATTGGTAGATAGAAAATGGGATTGATTGAGAGATCATAGACAATTATACAGATATATGAAAGAGATGTTTATATAGATAGATATGCCAGTACATATGTGAACATTAGGGCTGCAGATATTACATAATTTCAGATATGGTATTTGCAAATTGAAGCAAAATTCCTTTATTCTGCTTTAATAACTAGTGTGCAATCATATGTTGTTCCATTTAAAGAAAGAGTTTTGATACCATAAAATGGTAGAAACCAACCATCTATTTTGTAGTTGCTCTGTTTATTCTTTTGGGATATTTCTAGTGCTCTGTGGAGAATAGTCTCCAGCAGACCCTTCACTTTGAAAGTTTATGGTAGAGTTTTATTGTAGAATGTTTCCCAGAACTTCATTAAGTTCAGGGGTCCTCCTGGAGTGCTTTCTCATGGAAGCTGCACACTAGATCATTTTATAGTCTCCCAGATGGAGGAGAAAGACACCATGACCTCTGTGTTTGAGTCGGGGCTTCTCTCATCATGCTGTAATTTCAGTATATGATATCAAAGTAGTATAATACATACCCTACTATGCTAATTAAAAATAGAAGATGGGTGTGAAAAACATTTTGAGTTCTTTATATGCATCTATTCACTGAATATGATTCTATTTTTCCATAATTGTTCTAGCTTTAGTACTGGAAGTTATCTTTCGGACATTGAAGCCAGATGAATTATATAAAACTTATCACAATTCCTCAGAATAGCCTGACTAAACAGAAAGCTTCTTTGTCATTAAAGGACCACATATTTGTTTTATTTTACTTAAACAGCTTTCAGTATCTATCACCTTAATCCTTGATAATGCCAGCTTCATTTGAACTTTTAAATAAGGTCTATGTTTTATAATGTTTTTCATGATTCAATGATACAAGAAGACCTGTGAACTCAAGAAGACATTGTTTGGCACATGTTAATACTTAATCCTTTTTTTTAATTGCTTGAAGTTTTAAAAGTCATTCAACTATATTCTATCATTTCTTTAAACACATGCATTTATGAACATTCATTTGGTGTGTTAAAAGTAGCATATATATGTAAAAACTACAGACATAGCAATGAAAGTAACTTCCTTGTCTTTCTAATCTCAGGATTCTATAAAATTTAAGTTTATCAATTTAAAAGTATTGTTGGTAGTAACATTTAATTCACCAAAGAAAGTTAATCCAGGAAAAGGTACAATAAGAAATGTGGCTGTAAAGTATATTGTATTTGAGATACAGTAAATTAAAAAAGTCTTTTCAAATGGAGGCTGTGGCACCGACAACATATAGAATGTGGGTTTACATGAATATGGTCTTTGTTGCTTTTCTAGTTTCAATAAGAACATACCCTAATAATGCTAAGTTAGAGGAGAAAGAGTTTATTTCACTTCACAGTTCCAAGTTATAGTCCATCAGAGGGGAGAAGTCATAGAAGAAAAGATACGGTGGCAGGAGTGTGGGAGTAGACACATTATATCCACTATCAGGAACAGAGAGCAAGAAGTGCATACATGCCTGGATTTAGATGCCATTTCTTCTTTACTCATTCCAGGGCACACCCTAGAAAATACTGCAAACCAAATTCAGGGTAAATAGTCTCACATAAATTTTCAGTTAACAAAATTAGGAAAAAACAATTATAACAATGACAAAAGGACAGTCTAAGTTAGACAATTACTCATTAGGACTCTATTCCCAAGGATTTTATATTATATAAAGTTGATAAAATATCTATCATATCTCTCCTTGAGTATACAAGAATTTTGCAAATTCAAGCCAGCTCAAATGGCATCATAGGAGGAGGGATTCATGAAGCCCCACCCCTAACTGATGAGCTCTCAGCAATTGATGCCTATGTGGAAAGGAAAAGTCAGTTTTGTTCAGGAACCTTTGCCTCAGCCAAACATCCCATAGCCATGTTCAGTGAAGCATCAGTAGAGGTGTTTAAAGGGTATTAACAAGAAAGAGAAAAACAGAGAGCACACTGAGTTTGGGAAGGGAAAGTGTGTGTGTGTGTGTGGGGGGGGTGAGTTAGGGAGTGGTCTATAAGGATAAAATGGAGATGAGAAAATGGCAGCTGATTTGATCCAAACAGAATATAAGCATGTGTGAGTACAAATCAAATACTTAAAATTTTAAAAATCCCAAAAACAGAACATGAAAAAAATGGAATAAAAAGAAGAAAGACTTGGTAAGTTTTACCCTATCATACAAACAACACTTTAAATTCATTACATATGCATTCAAATTAGTGAGTATGAACAAAACAGGGGTACATAGGGGGAAAATCATCTGAGTTAGAGGGAGGTACTTAAAGCCACAACCCTGCTTATGTGGAGTTTTCCAGATCCATTACCGATTGAACTTCTCTGATTAGTGTAAGCAAAGCATTTGGATTCCTCATTCAATACTACTATCCATACAAATTACTGCCTTTCCCATTTAACCAAAAGGCACAGAAAGCTTTAAGAAGAACTGTGTCCAGGGATACCTGAACAATGCAGGATTCACACTGCAGTCAGAGGCCATCTTCTCTTCACAGCCTGATCCTGACTTCCCTGGAAAGCAAAAGCCACACCTTGGTGTTGTTCTGTTGTCATCTGAGATAGTGCTCTGCTAGCGTGTCCTCATGCGGAATTTTGTTAGAAGAATAAAGTGAATATTGGAGAAAAAGAAATTTAATGGTTTAAATAGTCACCATTTCAAAGGCCTTAAATTCCAGGAAACTATGATGCTGAATGTTCAAAAATTTGTCATTTGATGATGCAGTTAATACCTCTCCCCGGCGCTTTCTGAGGGTAATACCTCTCCCCGGCGCTTTCTGAGGGGAAGAAGCCTGTCTTAGTTTGCTCCGATTTTCCAAATATTCCATGAGTTGATGAGTAGTTTTGAATTGTGGGACAAATGGGACCAAGTACACAGAGTTACACATTTTACATTGATGTCAATGTATGAATAATTTCTAGACTCAAATGCACAAAATACATTTCTAATTATATCTCAGAGAAGTTAATATTGGGCTGATGCAGCTCACAGGTTAAGAGCATTGGCTGTTCTTCCAAAAGCTTGGGATTGTTCCAAGAACACATAAGGCAGCTGGCAACAGGCATGAGTTTTGTGTTTAGACATAAGACATATATATTATATGGCATATATATATATATATATATATATATATGTCACATAATAACAAATAAACAAATATCATGGACAGCTATGGTTTACTAGCAAAACCAAAATAATGTATTTTATTTCTATCTTTACTTTTATACAAAGTATCAGAACTTATAAAGATAGATTGTAAAATAAGTCTAGTTCAATATTACTGATAGTTTATCTAGAAGCAGAAGAACTAAGTGTATTTTGTTGTTACTTAATTTTTCAGTTTCCAAAGTGTGACGTGAAAGTTAACTTTGTTGTAGGTATGAAAGGAATATTTAGATTTAGTAAAAATTCAGTAAATTATAGCTATTATATTTATTGATAATAAACTTCACCTATCTTTCTCTCAAATGAGAATTTTTCTTTTCTTTTATTAAAAATATAGCTATACTTTCCCCTCCTCCTCCCAGTTCCCCTTTAACCTTTCCCCTATCTGGATCTACATTTTTTTCTTTCTCTTATTAGAAAAGAAACAGGCATCTAAGTAATGATAAAAATAAGAGAAATAAACAAACAAATTGAAATATGACAAAACAACCAAAAAAGAAAAAGACTTAAAGAAAAAGTACAAGATATACATATACACACAGTGATATGCTTGTTGTCACAAATAGGAATCCCATAAAACCCCAAACTGGGAGCTATACTATATATGCAAAAGACCTATAAGGTAAATTTATTTATATTTATCAATATATTTTTCGTAAACTAGAAAAATATTTGATGTATACTCATACTAGTCTTCAGATGTTCTGAAGATTAGCTCTTCTAGTAAAAGAAGAATGTGGGTCTTGTAGAAGCTTAATGTTTGACATTCATTTCTACATTTCACACAGATACACAGATACCCACACACCACACTCAATACAGATACATACACACAAACACACACAGGTCTACATGCACACATGTACCCACTGACATGCATAACACATGCACACACACACACAGACACATACCACCCAGACATACACACACAGACATACCATATACATATCATACATACACACGCACACACATATACACATACCACCTAGATATATGCACACAAACATACCATACATATAACACACACACAGAACCAGGCACACACATAAATGCACACTATGCATCCACACATACCACACAGATATATTTCCTTCATGCAAGCACAAAGTGGAAATCCAACAGACTTCTTGCTCAATTCTTTACCAGATAAAACTTCCAGACCTTTCCAAATTCATTTCCTATGTACTCTCATGGGACATATATGCCTAGTGTGCAGGTCCTATCAGGTATAAACCATGATAGCTTACACTGCCCAAAGCAATCCTGGATTATTCAATTACTCTATCAATAGTTTTTTATACAATTTAAGTCCAGAATATAACAGAGAAACAAGCATAATCAAAGAATAAAATGAATATTTTTATAGTTATAGGATGTTAATATTTCTAACTTCTCCAGTGTCAGGAAGAGGGAATAATTAAGGCTCAACTATGTACAGCTTTGTGAAGGTATGCAGGAAAAGATAACCCATACAGTCCAGTAATATGAAAAAGAAATTCAGACTGCAAAGATTCAAAGATAACCTTGACCTAGTGACCCCATCACTAGGGAAATGACTTGGTCTTAGTGTGCAGCTCCTTCTTGCTTTTCTTTGTCAGGTTTCCACCCAGCAGCATATTTCAGGTTTTATCCATGTGTTGACTGCAATCATCAGGTCTTATTTAAGGCTGGGTCTCATGAGATTGAAAGAGGATACTCTCTTCTCCTGGTGTCTGACAAGTATACTTCCTCAAAGTTATCTGTGTAAGAATGTCACACAGGGAATTATTTTCAAGTTCTGTCTTTTACAACTCTTCAATTGGTTCTTTCCAAAATGTCAGCATTTTGCCTCCAGCTTTTTTCTTATTGGCTGTCAGATTCTGAAAGGTGTATGGGAAGGGCACTTAATACCACAGCTACCTGCGAAGTCCCTGTGGTGGACAGGAGCAGTTTCAATGTCCTAAACTTTTAGCTTGGATTGGCAACTCTGCTGCCTCTGTTGCATGCTAAAGACAGAAAGAAAAAAAAAAAAAGCTGCTGAATTGCCTCATGGCAACATGAAGCAAAGACATCAAGTGCAGACAGACTAGAAAAGACTTTCTCAGAACCACAAGTCACTGCTTGAAAATAAGACCGAGGGCCGTGAATGGGTGGCCCTTCCAAATAGAAATTGCCTAGATGTCAGGCGTCCCAGGGCTCTCTTATGTAGTCAAAAGGTGGGTGATACAGTCATTCAGAAAGGGACGTACATAGGTAAGAGTCAGAACATGGCTTAATTGGGAAAATGCTGTTCTCTTTATATTTCTAAGCCATAACAACAGAGTCTTACTGAGTTAGTCCGTTATTGCACTGTCACTGGATTAGAAAGCTAAAGGAAAATTCTGTCTATTCCATTAACCTGCATGCAGTCCATCAGGTTTCCAAGGGTCAGGCTTCATTTACGTGATCTGTGAGGATGATTAAAGGGTAGAACAGATGGGGACCTGGGGGACTGTAGACTCCAGTTATATCATATGAAAGTTTTCTTTGGATGAAGAAATTGAGAACTATAGTTGAAGAGACAAGACAAGGGACATAATTAATTCTTTATTATAATCATCATGTCCAATGCTACTTCCATACATTAAGCCAAATTTTGAATTTATACTCCTCAAACTTGCTGTTCTGCTTGTTGTACTTACAGAGAATCTTAGTGTGGACCATGGCTAGTGGTTTACACAGTTATATGAGTTTTTAAGCTGTGTAAATATAGGTGAGTATGTAGATATGTTATAATTATTTAATAATAGTGCTATAATTTCCATATTACTATATTATATTAAGATAGGTACTTGGATCATATATTATACATACATTTAAAATTGGTACAAATGTGTGCATGTACCTACCGTCATACTCTACACCTTATAATTGGGTGTTTGGTGATCTTTAAGTTTGTATTTCCTGTATACATTTGTGTTACATCCCGTTAGGAGGTAAAAAATTTGTTTCAGCATTATTTCACTGTGCTTTGAAATGCAGCCCTAATCTTTCCATAATTCCAAGTGGATAAATTTTGAATGAGTTGGTTAAGTCCTTCCATTTCTAGTATCACATATGTGTGAAGTCAAATTTTTCGTAATTTATATCCATAGAACAACTGACCAGTTTTAGTAGAGAACAGCTCTGAGCATTAAGTACATTAAGGATATGTACAGAATATAAGTTCATTTTTTTAAATTTTTAATATTTTTTATTACGTATTTTCCTCAATTACATTTCCAATGCTATCCCAAAAGTCCCCCATACCCCCCCCCACTTCCCTACCCACCCATTCCCATTCTTTTGGCCCTGGCATTCCCCTGTATTGGGGCATTTTTTTATTAAATATATTTTCTCCTGGAAATTAAAATTCATATCATGTAAAAATACTACATATAATTATTTGAAATAGATGCTAATATTATTTTAATAATATACTTCACATCTCAGTTTTCATATTTAATGTAATAATTATCAATATGGTAACTGACATATATCTTGCTCTTGATCATTTAAATATTTATTTTAATATTATATGGCTGGGTAATTAGTGTGCATATTTGGCTGTATACCACTTGTGTGGATGTTTCCTGTAGAGGCGAGAAAAAGCTATCACATCCCCTTTAAGTAGAGTTAGAAATAGCTGTGAGCTGTCACGCAGGTTCTGCCATCCAAACACATGTGTTCTGGAAGAGAAGCCATGGATCTTAGCTACTTAGCCAAATTTTGAATTTCCACTTTCCAAAACTGGTAATCTTTAAGAATGTAAAATATTTTCAATCCTTCAAATTTGAGAATATTTGCACTATGTCATAGTATAGGTAGTGCTCTAAAAAAAGAAGTTTTTTCACAAAAGCCTGCAAGATAATCACCGAGGTACCTATCAAATCCTTCATTTTGAAAGTGTATGAGGTCAGCTGATAATACGGAGTATATAACACCAAAGTCCATACAGGAGAGGATGACACAGCAGCCTGCAGGTACCATCAACAGTCTAACAGATAATGGAAGAGAAAATATATCATAGCAAATGTTGCCTCAGAAACAGAAACAAAATAGAACAGGTCACCAAGTCAATAAACAGGTTTCTCTTTTCTGAGAACAATGGAAGCAGAAGACATTGAACATGAATTGATATAGGTGGTGGTGTAGCTCTGCTGATGGAACACTAACTAGTATGTATGAAGTATATCTTTAACACTTCATATTCTAGGTATAGTGGGATATGCCTGTTATTCAAAGTATTTGAAAGGTAGAAATAGGAGCATGTGTTAAAAGCCATTATTTGTTAAATAGAGAGATAAAGGCCAGCTGGGATACAAGAGGCACAATGCTGCTTCTATTGTTAAAACTGGGTTTGCATGAACAGAACTGTGTACTTACTAAGACTACCCCTCCTCCATTCCCATTCTCTTATATGCCCAGAACATAAGTAAGTCTCATAACAAAAGAGACACTCTTCTTGTCTCTAACTTTTACTTAGTGAACACAGCTATTCAACTGATGCTAAATACAAATTCAGAGTACTGTGTTGTTGTTAAGTCACACACACACACACACACACACATGTATATTTGTAAGTATTATGTCAAGTTACATATATATTAAGTCACAGACACACATATACATATCTTCCAAACTGCAACATCTCTCACTGAACTGACATATAAAGAGAAGGTGTTATTTCCTGAAACAACCATAATTTAAATGCAATCTAAAGTTAGTTTCCTTCTCAGTTGGAGAACAGCTTAGAATTAGCCATGGTTTGGGGACATGGGTTATGATTGGTTTGCTTTGCACAGCTGTGATTGTGTCTCCTTACCTACTTTGTAAATGCTTCCAATCCCTCCTGTGAAGTAGCATGAAACCCATATCAAAATATCCACATTACACAAATATTTCCAGCAGATGACTGAGGAGTACCTTTGTGAAAGTGCTGGAGATTTTCAGGCCGTATCACAACTCTTATTTAATGGACAGAACATTATTACATCAACACACTTCAACAAATGCTTTAAAAGACCTCACGTTCTATTCTGTAGCCTCCTAGAACTCTTGAGCTTTTAAAATGTGACTTCAATGGTTAGGGTGGAGCTCCCTGGGAAGGACATTGGCACATTGGTCGTGAATTTAACTGCCTGCACTGCATCAACAGTGGTTTCCTTTTGTAATTTCCATGCTGAGGAGGTAGAGATAGGAAGTCAGAAATTCAAGGTCTTCATTTAGAATCATCCTTCATTTCATGAAAGGTTGTGGGCCAGTCTGGGATATATGAGAATCTTACTCAAGAAAAATTACTACAAACTGAAATTTCTGCCATGCATTCTATTGTTGCTTCCCTTATATTCATATATTTTTTACCTGCCAGAAAAATACCGTTATGTAATAAGATCCAATTTTGTGTTCTCAAGACAAAATGGTTCTCTATAGAAAGTGTGAACCTGACCTTGAAGGGAGGTTAAAATAACAATGGCTCTTTCCGTTGCAGCTGGATCTTTATGGATTCTTCTCAGTACACCACTGGATATAAGAGACCTTGTTGAAAATCTAATGTTTACCACAGTCCAGAGGCAGCTAGGCCACCTCATCCCCTGGCTTCAGAAGTGGTAGATATGTGCGGGGTTTTTGAGCAAAGCAACTCTAAATGATAGATAGTATACTGGTTGTAATTGATGCTTTGATTTAGAGTTGAGTACTCTGAAGTTTTGGTATTCTACAGATTGAGTCAAGGGTCCTGTCTTTAAGTTGATAAGAAAACTTTAAAATGATAGATGCATGGCATATTTTTTCACAATAATGAATGTAATTTGCAAATGTAGATTGCATTTTCTTAGCATACACGTACAGTTATGGTTACATTTTTAGAATCTATGACGTGTTCTATGTCTTCTTCATCAATCACCTAAGTTCTATTTAATGTCTTGATGATATCTTCCGAAGAGCAAAGCATCTGAACATACCACACAAACACATACACACACACACACACACAAACACACACATACACACACACACACAGAGAGAGAGAGAGAGAGAGAGAGAGAGAGAGAGAGAGAGAGAGAGAGAGAGAATTTAGTGGAGGTTGCCTTAAGCCCGAAAAGGCATCCAAAAAGAAATCTTATGAATCTTTCATCCATTGCAGCTGGATCTTTAAGGAATCTTCTCAGTACACCACTGGACACAAGAGACCTTGTTGGAAATCTAATGTTTATCACAGTCCAGAGGCAGCTAGGCCACCTCATCACCTGGCTTCAGAAGTGGTAGATATATGGTGGGTTTTTGAACAAAGCAACTCTATCCCTGAAACTTGGGGGAGGTATCAGTAGCATAATTCAGGTAGTAAATGGGCAGATCCCATCTACATGCCTTAGCTGCAGTGTTACTCCATAAGTAGAAGCCTTCTGTGGATTTTGGGCTTCGGTATTCACTAGCTGTAATAACGTAGACAGATTTAAGGCTCAGTCTCAAACAGCTTAGAAACTGCATCTATTTCAGTAAAAAAATAAATAATAATAATAATAAAAAAACTCATCACAGCAAGAATAAGGAAGGCTTCTATCTCAATTGAGAATATCAATTAATCGACATGGCCAATGAGGTGACAAGAATTTTAGGATTACACAGATCTTAAAGCAGCTATCTTAAAAAATGCCTCATGAGCCATTATGAACACAATACAAACAAGTGGGAATACAAAGAAACCCAGCCAATAAATAAAAGATATGAAGAGCCTAAGGGAAATTTTAGAACTACAAAATACAATAACTAAGATTAAAACTCAATGCACTGGCTCAACAAGAGAAAAGAAAGAATAGAAAAAATAATAAACTTAGAGACAGAATACTTGTTACCCAATCAGAAAAATAAGGAGGCTACAAACCAGAGGAGGAAAGGAAAATAAAACTGATCCCAGCAGAGCTACAGGACTCTAACAAAACTGTTCAAGCTTGTTTTTACAGGGAGGAGTGGAGAGTTCTCAAAATAAAATCCTTTAACTTTACAAAGTTGACAAAAAAAAAAAAAAAACAACAAAATAACAAAATAAAAAACAAAAACCAAACCCTATCAATTTATAGGCTAGAGAGATGGCTCAGTGATTAAGAGCACTAACTGCTTTTCCAGAGGTTCTAAGTTCAACTCCCAGCAACTACATAATCGGGTACAACCATCTGTTATGAGATCTTATGTCCTCTTCTGGTGTGTCTGAAAACAATTACAGTGGATTCACATACATAAAATAAATAAAATCTTAAGAAAAAAAGAAAGAAACTCAAAGTAAAGGAAAATATGGGAGAAAAATTGTGACGGCAACAAAGCCATAGGAGATAATATCACACCTATGAAAGTAAAACACAGTGTGTGTGTGTGTGTTTGTGTGCACGTGCATGCAGGTACACGTGTATAAATCAGAAGAATCTTGGCTGTTATTCTTGAAGGTACCCTCTACCTTGCGTTTTGAGTCAAGATCTCTTACTGACTTCAGATTACCAACTGTATTAATTTGGTTAGCCAGAGATCACCAGGAATTTTCCAGTTGTTGCTTCCCTGAGGCTGAGATTGGAACTACACAGCATTGCATAACTTTTTATAAATGGCTTCTAAAAATCTGAATTTGGGTCCTCATGGTTGCAAGGCAAGCATTTTACTAACTGAGATACCTCCTCTTCCTGGAAAATGATTAAATGAGAGTCATTTTTTAAAAACTATGTAGCTCAGAAAAAAATTGCAAATATTGATGTATCATGAGAATTGAAGCTCAACATACAACTTCACTACAGATGAGAAGAGCTCAAGAAGAGGAAAAAAAACTACAATATATTCAATTGAAGAAAATTAAGACAATTTGTCACAAAAATAACTCTGAAATGTGGTTTAAAAATATTTACTACATTTAACTAACATAAAAAACAAGTCTTAGAAATCAAGGATGCACCAAAAGCAATATAATTGCTAAAATATTAATTTGGGCAATAAGTAACTTTTCTTACTATTTCAAATTCCTACACCCTTCTGATGAAGTAAAATCATAATCCAATATTTACCTACTCGAAATTCTTATATTCTAAATGATAAAAGCTTAGATATTAAGAAATGTAACATTTTTACTTTTGACTTTTTGAAAAGCAGGAGGATGTGAAAGTTGAAGGTGTGCAATGCAAAACAAGTGCATCACAAAACAAGCAATATAAAATATATACTAAGAGCATTAGATATGGCATGGCAAGATGGATCACTTGGTACTAATACTGATGAACTGAGTTGAATATATGGGACACATTGAAGAAGAAAGCATTGACTTCTGCAAGTTGTTTTTTTTGACCTCATGACATACACCATCCCATGCCTGTACTTCACAGCCTACTTAAAACAAATAACTAAGAATGTAAAAGTAAAAACAAAATGACACATTGAAAATAGAGGAGGACTGGCTTTGTTTCTGGTCTTTTTGTATGAAGCCTTGGACTCAATTCCCACAACACATAAAACCAAGCATGGTTTTGAAATCCTATTATCAGCACACTGAGAGATACAGGCAGATAAGATCAAGGTTTATTTGGGAACATAGAGAGTTAAAAGCCAGCTTGGACTACAAGAGACCCTATCTCAACAGAAAAACAAACAAACAAAAATCCATTTAAAATAATGTAGATTCCTGGGCAGTGCTGGTATGGTATCTTTAATCTCAGTACTTGGAAGGTAAAGGCAGGTGGATATCTGAGTTCTAGGATAGCCTGATCTACAAAGTAAGTTCTTCAACAGAGTAAATTCTATAACATGGACTACCATTTAATCAAAATTTAATTAAAAATTGTCTTTACTTGCTTAAAAGAAAATACAAAAACACAAAATGGCATAATCAATGATAAAAGGACCAAGTCATTTTTTTAAATCAGGAACTACAAAGTGCAAACACACACACACACACACACACACACACACACACACACACACACAAACCATCCCTATAATATATTGATACGTGGGGCAGTAGGTCATGAGAGGAAGCCTGGTAAGGTTGAGCTAGGACTTGAAGCCCCAGAGAATCAGAAGGAAAGGTAGGAGCCTCTATTACTCCCAACTCCAGGCCCCTGCCACATGACCACAGCACCCCCATCAAGAGAGAGAATTCTGAGCATCAGTCACATGGGGGCATCACCTCAAGTCCTTCTTCATGCAGATGAGGCCTCTCAGGCCAAGTCAATAAGAAGTGAAAGAAAGATGAAATTTCAAGACCTGTAAGTCATATAAAGTACTCAGAAATTGCTGGTTGTTTGTGAGCCTAGAGGCTGCCTGGGGCTGAGAAAAAAGAAAAACAAACCCGGGTATGCCCTGTACTTAAAACATTCCTGGGAACATCTTGACCATAAAGATAAAGAGGAATGTGAGGACATAACAGGGCTATCTGAACTGAGTCAACAACTCACAGAACTCTGACACCCTGCACGTACATGTAATTTTTCTGCTGATGTTGGAATAAGCCAATAGTGTGTCGCTATGCTGAATCCCACACCCCTAAGCCCCTTAACCGATAAAAACCCCTAGCTTTTGAGCCTTGTGACTGACATCCGTTATCTCCTGTGTGGGATGCATGTTGGTCCAGAGCTCCGTCATTAAACTGCCTCATGTGTTTACAGCAAGAAACGATTCTCATGTTTCTTTGGGTATTTTCTCTCTCTCTCTCTCCTGAGACTAGAGTAGGGGTCCCCAAAAGGGGGTCTTACAGAAGCACTTGCTTTCAGACCTAACCCACACCAAAACTGTATATAAGACCCTATCCAGATGGAATAAAGGTGTGTGAGAATTAGTCTGTCACCTGAGAACATCTGTCACAATACCTGTAACACTGCCTGGAAAGAGAATGCTCTCAGAAAGCCTTCACCACCAGAAGCTCCCTGTACTCTGTTGGCTCACTTGCTAGCCAGACCTCTACTCAGCTCAGCACAGGCAGTGCAGCTTCTCAGATCAACAGCAGCTGCCAGGGCAGTGGCATCAGAGAAGCAGTCACAGCAGCATAGGCACTTCCAGCTCCCTGCTTGTGTCCTTTCACCTTTGCTCAACCTCTCCCATCAGGCTGGGCCAGAGGATTCACAGATAGCCTCTAGTACATAGACTGATATTGATATTTATTAATAATGCAACTATCATGTGACTTTGTTAATCATAGAATGATCTCAGAAGTGAATAAACTTAGACCAACTTTATAAACTGTTCAAAACTACAGAGCGCATTTTCAAATGAACTAAATAATGAAACATCCCACAAATATTTGTGGATTTGCACAAAAATGTTGCTCAGAAGGAAATTCATAGTACTAAATGAATGAATAGAAAATATGGGATGGGTCAAATTAATAGCATAAATGTCTCCATGTCTCCCTCAGGAACCAGCGAAAGAAAACATTAAAAAAGAACACAGAGCTGTAGAATATGCCCCATACAGTTACATACAGCTACATGTACTGTGGCAGTGTCAGTTAACCACTCAGAGCTACATGATCACATCTGTCATTATGTAAATTGTAAACCCCTTTTAAATTTTAAAACATGTTTGAAATATTGATAATACTTTTCCACCTCCTCCAGGTCCTCCTATGTTCTCCTACCTCATCTCATGATCTCTCTCTCTCTCTCTCTCTCTCTCTCTCTCTCTCTCTCTCTCTCACACACACACACACACACACACACACACACACACACACACACACACCATCCATCTTGGTTTGTATTGACTGACTACTCCTGGGCTTGACTCCTGCCTTGCAGAGTACTCAATATATCAGAAGTCACACCAAGGAAAAAAGCACACTCTCCCTCTCCCAGCAGCAACCATAGGCCAGTAGCAATTCAGCTAGGGTATCTGCTTCAACAAGACAGCTTAATGCCAAGGTCTCTTTCATCTCTGCATTAAGAAACAGTTACTAGCTAGGAAACCTAGATGATAGGTACATGGGAATATTTCTGTACTATTTCTTACACCCAGTTATGACCTATAGGTCTCAAAATATTATTTCACTTAATGTAAAAAAAAAAAACTGGCATTTTTTGAGTTTCTGACCAACATTAATAGGGTGTGGAATAACTCAGAAAATGTTGAAAACTCAACAGAATTTCAGAGGAAAGTTATTTATAAACATAGCACATCATATTATCAAAGCTATGAGTGGTATTTTGATGATATTTTCTGTTATTTGTCTAGAGAAAGGGCTCATGTTTGTATTTAGACAATCACCCCTCATCCTCTCCTAGTTCTTACAAAACCCTCCTGAAGTATTGGAACACAGAGTGCTATTTTCTAATATTTTCCAACTATAATTCAGAAAAGATGATTTTGTCAGTAGTGAGGTCTACATGAGACTTTTTGCATCCAGTGCTCAAGTTCGACTTTTGAGGCCATAGCACTTTAATTGATCCATATACCAAAGAAAGGTGTGCATGCCCATAGAGACATGGATTCCTGAACAGAGAGGGCAAGGGGAAAACACAGCAACTCTATGACTATTATGAAACTTTATGACTACCAAGTTCCTTTCAATAAAAATGTCTAGTCTATAGTTATTTTGTGGCTTATTTGATCTCATTGTGAACTCCAAGATTGTGAACTTGAAAAATATTGTTGTGGCATGGCTCATCCCAAGCCTACACTTTTAACCCAAGAGCTTTTCGTTTAGCATAAACAAGTAGTTGTGGTGTAGCCCAGCCTTAACACGTCCATCTAATCCAAGAGCTAAAGTCAACCCTAGATCAAGAGGTAGAACAAGAAACAGCTGACAGGGAGTGAAAATTAGTGAACAGAAAGTAGAGTCTTTGAGTTGAAGGGTATTTAGGACAGTGTGGAGCAAGAAAACTGACTTTCTCCTTCTGGGTCATAGGTGGAGTAGAAAGGGTGCTTTCTCTGCCTCTTTGAACTAGCAGGTTTTCACTCCACACATTCTGGTTCCTCAGTCTTCATTGATAAAACTGAACAATCAGAATTTTTGTTTTTAAAAACAAGATAGTTCTATATATGCACATTTCTATAGGGAAGAAGCTAATAGTTTAATGTATTATAAGATTCTACTACTCTAAAAAGCAGACTATAATCATGCAGGGACAATCATCTATCTAGAGGTGAAGTGCTTCATGAACTCAGAAAATAGTCAATGACAAAGAAAACAGAATTAGGCAGTGTTCTGAATAATTAGTCAGTCTTGATCTTGTCTGTCTGAAGTTATGTCTTTTCACATTTGCCTATCCTATATCTATCTATACTGCTGGGTGATCTCTTCTCTGTCTCACCCTCTTTAATGTGCATGTTTTATTTATCAGAGACTTTTTTATTTTTTATAACCAAGATCACTGATAAGCATATGAGAGGCAGGGAAAAGTTATTGGGCCCAATGCTGAACAAAAAAAAAAAAAAAGGGAAACAATTTTGGCAGGTCATGACTTATAATGAAGGATTTTTTAATTGAATTATCAACCATGCTTTTCTGGAATAAAGTGGTTTTCAAAAGCAAGATTCTATAAAACTGACTTGCATTTATCTTGGAACAATAAGAAAGAAACTCGAAATTACAGAACAATGGGGTGTGTTGGCTATTTTTAACAACAGATAAAATTGGTTAGCTCAAAACACTGAATTCCCAGTGCACAGCCTGAAATCTCAATTTTTTCCTGTAATCATTCTACAGCTACATTGGTGGATCTGCAAGAGCCAAGAATCCTATGCAAAAACTGAGTTTACACGGTCTGCCAATTTTCAATACCCAGTGAACTTAGATAATTACCAAAGCTGTTCTGTGCAAGTTGGGAGCTTTGATCAGGATAGGGATTGAATTCAAGAATTGGTATCAGATTTAGATGGAAAGAATAATAGTGCATGTGTATCCACACTCTAATGCCTAATTCTACCATTTAACATAGTCTTTTCCTTGATGTAAATATTCCTTTCTTATAGTAATTATTTGCTATTTAAAAGGAGGGTGATTATAGTAATTTTATAGCATTTGTTCATTCCATTATCTCCATTGTAAACTTTTGCCAACTTAATTTGTGGACATGAAAACATGTGGACTGCTTTACAGAACTGTGTTCATTCAGATACCTGAACTACCTTAAATTTATAGATTGCTTTTAATTAAAAGAGAGACCCTTTTTAGTATTATGGCATGCCTATATTTAGTTTGTGTAAATTTTACAGTATTATCTTTCATCTGTGACATTCTCTTTTATATATTTTGAACAATGACCCAGAAAAATCAGACAGTGACTGGTTTAAAAACTGAATAATTATTATTGTTGTTTTTAGTATTTCTGTTGTTGTTGTTATTTTTGTGGTAGTATATATGTATACTTAGTGTAGATACTGGTTGAAAAAAATTCTGTTGAACTTGGCTACTTATAGAGACAAAATAATGTTTGTCATGAGATGAAAATAATAATTATTGATAATGTGATGTTCTGAGATAGTATACTGGTTAACAGATCACAGTGTTTCTTAAAATCATAACACATTGAAAAAATGAAGCTTCTATTTCTCATGTTAGGCAATACATGGGAAGAATTACAATTACAAATGTATATAACATATATATATACACATATATATGTATTATCAGTATATATATACACATATATATGTATTATCAGTATATATATACTGATATATATATATGATATATATATATATACATATATATATACATATATATATGCTGATAATGGCCCAACTCCAACATCATCAGGCTAGAGGTTACAGACTGAAGAAGAGAGCATTACAGATGTATTTCTGATCCAGGCTGGTGCTACTTCTGCCAACTTCAATATGTTACTACCATGAGAGACACTGGATTACTTTGGGAGAAAGATTAATATGAATTTCAATAGTCAGAATTGGAAATTGCATCATCAGTTGGTATACCATTTGGTAATAGAACTAGGTAGCATGGCCAAATACCATCTCAGATAAGGAAAAAATTTAACTGAGTTGAAAGATACGAAGAAAATAATGAAAAGCCTGAGTTGATAACCATGCTGTAAAGTTGTTACTATTCCCTTTTCTGAATGAATTTTTAACTACAAATTATTTAGTTCCAAGGAAACCTGAATACATTAAGAAAGATTCTAAATTTATATTAAATAATTAAGTCTATAAATCATAATATGTAGAATTTCACTGATTACCATGCAGAATGGTTAAATGATAATTGAGTTTGGTTCTCTGGATACCTAAACACTTTTATTTAATATCTTCCAAGAGTATCATCAAAATAGACATGTTTCTGTGGTACTTTCATAGAGAGATTCCACCTTACACCAATCAGAAAGGCTAAAATCAAAACTTCAGGTGACAACACATGTTGGCCAGGATATGAGAAAGAGGAACACTCCCCCCCCCCCCCGCCATTGCTTGTGGGATTGCAAACTGGTACAACCACTCTGGAAATTAACCTTGAGATTGCTCAGAAAATTGGAAATTTTGATAGCTGGAAGCTGGAAACAACCCAGATGTTCCAAAACAAAAGAATGGATACAGAAAATATGGTGGTACATTTACACAATGGAATACTACTCAGCTATTAACAATGAAGATATCCTGTGTTTTGCAGGCAAATGGATGGAACTAGAAAATATCATCCTGAGTGAGGTAACTCAGACCCAAAAGGACATGCATGGTATATACTAACAAATAAGTGGATATGGGGAATTACAGGCTGGTCTCCAGTCGAGCTGAGGTCTGAACCCTGATGGTCATAATTCACCTTCATGACACGGTAGGCATTCCCTTATGCTCCTTCCCAGTTACCTAGAAACAGTAAAGACCATAAAAAGGGCAGTTCAGCCCCTGCCTCTCTTTTCTTTCCTCTCTCTTTGTCTTCTATCCTCTCTCCACTCTTTCTCTCTAACGTTTCTCTCTCTCTCTCTCTCCCTTCCTTCTCTCTTTCCCCTGCATTTCTATAATAAAGCTCTTAAAACATAGAGAGGCCTGCTCCATCAAGATCTGCCGCGCACTCTCACAGGTGTTGGGAACCTCTTCCTTATCCCTCTATCCTATAACCCCTGGGCTACAGGGTGTGACCATATGGCCCCCAGGTCAGTGGATGCCCCTTGTCCAGCCCCTGCCGAGTGTGCCAGAGGCTTGGATGCTCACCAGGAGTTGAGTGGAAAGTATTCAGCAGCCCTCCCACTCCTGCATCTGCCTGCCCAGAGCACAGGAACTCTGGCCGGATGTGGGCCATATCTTCCCCTTCCCCCACTCCCCCAGGGCCTTTCAGGGCTCCCCCCTCCTTTTTTTTTCCCAACAAGTGGATATTAGCCAATTTTAAAAAAAGTAAATTCCATAAAACTTAGGAAGGTTAACAAGCTGAAGGGCCCAATTGGGAGAAAGAAGAAAACAATCACAGGTGGAGAGGAAGGGAGGGACCTGTGAGGGAACGTGGACAGCAGTTGTGTGTGTGTGTGAACCTGATGGGAACCTGATCTGGTACTGAGTGTGGGAAAAGGACTGAAGCCCTTAGGGCTAGCAGAAAGAATGGAAACAGGCAACCTTAGAGGTAGGAGGTTGGGGGAACCTTCCAGAATGCACCATAGACCTGGAAGGTGAGACTCTAATGACTCAAAGGGAGGGACCTTAGATGAAATGTTCCCAACATTAGGAAGAGGGAACTTATAGAGCTCATCTCCAGCAAGAAGACAGGGCATCAAATGAGGGATGGGGTTGACATTCCACAGTCAAAACTCTGTCCCATATTGTTCCTGTCTGAAAAAACTGAAGGATGGGAATAAAGAGGAGGCTGAGGAAAAGAAGGTCCAGTCACAGGCCCAAAGTGGGATCCAGATCAAGGGGAGGTCCTAAGGTCTGAAACTATTACTAAGGCAGTGGAACACTCACAAAAATGGATCTATCGTGACCACGCTCCTGAATATTCAAGCAGCAACTGAAAGAGTCAGATGCACCCAACCAATGGACAGAAGCTGCTGACCACTGTGGTTGAACTAGGGAAGGCTGGAAGAAGAGGAGGAGGACAACCCTGTAGCAAGACAAATAATCTCAATTATCCTGGACCCCCAAGATCTCTCAAACACTGGACCTCCAACCAGTCAGCATATACCAGCTGATATGAGGCCCTCAACACATTTACAGCAGAGGACTTCTGGGTCTTGTTTCAGTCAGAGAAGATGCACCTACCCTCAAGAAGCTGGAAGCCCCAGGGAGTTTAGAGGTCTGGTTGGGAGGAGATGGGTGGTGGGGACATCCATATGGAGACAAGGAGTAAGGAGGAGGTATGGGATGTGGAACAGTAGGAGGGTGTACCAGAGGGGCATGTCAAATAAAATCTAGAGTGTAAATAAATACATAAGTAAAAGAGAAAAAAATGAAATCTGTCTTGATCTTCAAAATGATATTAGTTTGTGCCTTGTCAAACACACACACAAACACACAACAAAAATAACCAGTCCAGTTTCCTGCATTAATACTGTCACTACTATGGGGGGGGGGGAAGGCAGTAGATGCCAGAAGTGTCCTGTGTGACTAAATACGGCCTCCAAGGAGGATATAAAATTCTCTCAAAAAGTAGGGTTGCTAAAGAAAAATGAAACAATTTGCACTGAGAAATTTGAAGAGCCAATTCATGCACTCAAAGCAGAAAATCTGGTATTTTTTATTTCTTTCTACTGGGTTAACTTTACAAGGAATGACATCATAGTATTTTAGCTCCAATACTGTATTTTGAGTATGTTCTGATAATATCTAAATGACATGGGGACATCTTATTAAAGCAACTATAATGCAAATAATTCTTCCTTTATTGCTTAACTTGGTTATTGTTCTTTCTGGAAATATTATAAAAGCATTGGCCTCATTATGAAAGAGAAGGGATAAACTCAATCCATACAGTTATTTCTTTTTTTAAAGTTTGGATTGAATTTTTAATTTCACCCACATTTTTCTACAGAAACTACAACCTAAATTGAAGGTACTTAAAATTTCTAAGGAATGACTCTCCAACCCTAACTCATGAGGAAAAACTAAAAATATTCTGCACAAAATAAAAATCAAGAGGCTTGAGACAAAGTTCAGTAGTTAACAGTACTTAATGCTTTTGGAGAGTTTCCAGAAACTATGTCCAGGAGCTCATAGCTACCTAAAACTATAGTTCTTGGGAGCCTGACAACAAGTGGCCTATATAGGCAAATATAATCATGTGTACATACTGTGATGGTGCTAGTCTAACTGGTAGTCTATATGTAGAAAATTGAAAATAGATCCGTATTTGTCACCTTGCATAAAGCTAAACTCTGAGTAGATCAAGGACCTCAACATAAAACCAGATACACTAAATTTAATGGAAAAGAAAGAGGGAAAGAGCCTCAAACTCATTGACATGAGGAGAAATTTCCTAAACAGAACTCTAATGGCTCAGGTGCTAAGATCAAAAATTGATTAATGGATCCTGTGATACTGAAAAGCTTTTGTACAGAGTACGTAGTCAATAGGACAAACTGGCAACACACAGAATGAGAAATAATCTTCACCAACTTCACATCCAATAAAGGGATAATAATTAAAATATATAAAGAACACAAGAAGCTGACTTCCAAAAATCCAAACAACCCAATAAAACTTGGGTATCCCATTATCAGCTTCCAAACGCTGACACCATTGCATACACTAACAAGATTTTGCTGAAAGGACCTAGATATAGCTGTCTCTTGTGAGACTATGCTGGGGCCTACCAAACACAGAAGTGGATGCTCACAGTCAGCTATTGGATGGATCACAGGGCCCCCAATGGAGGGGCTAGAGAAAGTACCCAAGGAGCTAAAGGGATCTGCAACCCTATAGGTGGAACAACAATATAAACTAACCAGTACCCTGGAGCTCTTGACTCTAGCTGCATATGTATCAAAAGATGGCCTAGTCGGCCATCACTGCAAAGAGAGGCCCACTGGACTTGCAAACTTTATATGCCCCAGTACAGGGGACCGCCAGGGCCAAAAAGTGGGAGTGGGTGGGTAGGGGAGTGGGGGAGAGGGTATGGGGGACTTTTGGGATAGCATTGGAAATGTAAATGAGGAAAATACCTAATAAAAATATTAAAAAAAAAGAGAGAGAACTAAACAGAGAATCACAACAGAGGAGTCTCAAAGGGTTGAGAAACATTTAAATAAATGTTCAAAGTCTTTAGTGGGCACAGAAATGAAAATCAAAAGAATCTGAGGTTCTACCTTACACCAATCAGAATGGGTAAGATCAAAAACTCAGGTGACATCACAAGTTGAAGAGGATGTGGAGAAAGAGGAACACTCCTCCATTGCTGGTGGGATTGCAAACTGGTACAACCACTCTGAAATTAATCTGGAGTTTCCTCAGAAAAATGGAAATAGATCTACCTGAAGACTCAGCTATACCACTCTTGAGTATATACCCAAAAGATGCCTCACCATGCCACAGGGTTATGTGTTCCACTATGTTCATAATAGCCTTACTAGTGATAGCCAGAATCTGGAAACAATCCAGATGTTCCTGAACCAAAGAATAGATACAGAAAATGTGGTTTATTTGCACAATGGAAAACTACTCGGCTATTAAGAATGAGGACATCATGTGTTTTGCAGGGATGTGTTTCCCCTTTCCCACCTAGGTCCCTCCCTTGCTTCCCCCTCATGTGATTGCTTTCTTCTCCCTCCCTAGTGGAAGTGAGGCTTCCTCACTTTGGCCCTTTGGCTTCTTAACATTATATCTTTTAAGTAGTTATTGTTCATTCTTGAATGTTTCATACAATGTTTTGATCATATTCAACTTCACACTTCCTCAATTCAGTACCTATCCCTATCTTAAAAAGTAAAAAGTCTAATGACAGTTAGTTATTTCATTGCCAGCATAGGCTTTCGGTACAGGCACATTCACAGCCGCCATAAATTCAAAACTCGGAGAAACCTTGTTCATGATCTGAAACACAGTAAATTGGTTCAGAGGTCAATGAGCTATTCCACAAGTTTCCAAATTGGCATTACACATTGGACTCAGGAATGAGTGGACAGGAATACCAGGGCAGAGAATTCTTAGCAGACTTCATGGACTCAAGAGATGCTTCACTGACAACAGCCAGAAGCAATCACATCTCTAGGGTAGTACCATTACCCGGTGGGATAAGTCTGGAGAAGATAATAATTCTGAATGCTGGAGGGATTATAACATTTTCTTTCTTTTCTAAAATAGACATTGGGATTAGATTTCCTTCTCTGACTACCATTATTCTGCCATAATAATGTATACATTCACTAAATGTCTTTATATGCCATCAAATATATAAGTAAATATTTCTTAGAAGAAATAAATTTCAGCCAGGAAAAAAAAGGTTGTTTTTTGTTTTCTTCATTGAACTCCTGGTCTTTTCTTATAGGTTCAAGATCTCTCCTATTTTGTATTTTCTGGACTTAGAGAATAATTGACAGTTGCATTGATATTATTATAGAAACCTTGTTTAAATCACTATTACAATAAAAAATTCCTAGTGAAATAATAATTCATGTTCTTTTCTAAATACACATCTATGTCTGGAACCAAAGAACACAAGTCAAAGTGTTTCTTTTCATGATTAAAATGGATGTTCTAAATGATAGCTGTAAGTCCTGATTCTCCTGACTCCATTTCTCACTTGCTGAGATTACAGAAGGGCACCCTCCTACTATATATGCATATGCATTTGATTTTTACACATAATGTAAATATACTAATGTGTGATCTTCTGGTGTAAATTTAGTAATTACATAAATATTTTACTATCAATACTTTAAAGATAACAATTGAATGTGTTTATGATTTTCTTCTAACTATCTGGGTGTCATAAGTGTCATAAGACATGATGTTTGACTTTAATTCAAAATCTAATTATGGTCTATAGAAGTCCAGAAAGCTGGAAAGTGGTTGTGCAGATCCTTAGTCCCAGCACTCCAGAGGCAAAGGCAGGTAGATATCTGCAAGTTTGAAGCCAGCCTGAATCTAGGACGGCCAAGGCTCCTCAGTGCAACACTGTCTCAAACACACACACACACACACACACACACAGAGAGAGAGAGGGGGGGGGGAGGGAGGGAGGGAGGGAGGGAGGGAATGAGAGAGAGAGAGAGAGAGAGAGAGAGAGAGAGAGAGAGAGAGAGAGAGAGAGAGAGAGAGTGTCCAGGAAAACCTGAGAAATAGTTTCTTTTCCATAATGACTGATGTGGCAGGTTGTTGCACTGACAACTCCAATAGCAGCCCATTGTGTCCTTTGCACTATGAGTGTTTAATAAGTGCTGTCAACAAGACAGGAAGTGTATTTGTTACAATAAGATAGAGCTAGATTTGTTTTGCTATGGAGGAATAGCATTGCATTCCTTCAAAAATGGGGCAAGACAACTTATACCTGCTTTGTCTTTTATGATCCATACTACTATCATTTGCAATAGCCCCCTACTGGGTGTGATAAGTCATCTCAATCAAGAATGCCTACACCACTCCCAGAAACCTTCTGCCTCAACAAATATATGTGGGATCTCAGTCTAACTTCTTTAACTTGACTGAAATGGAATCACCAGTCAACTATTTATATGAAATAGTAATAAATGGTTACTTGAAGTTTTCAACCTTGGGATGGTTTGATATACAACTGTCTTTTAAACAATGATATTGAATGAGCAAAACTACTCTTGAATCAAATGATCAAGCAATTATTCTACATTCCCAGAGTTTTAAGGCTTCAAATTAAGATTTTGAGTTTTGATGTTCGGTATACAGATCTGGCATTACAAATATTTAAAGAAAATCTAAGTAGCCTAATGCTTATATAATAAAAAATATTTTCATATTTCAAAACTTTTGTAGTATAAATCTCTCTTGGTTGAAATAAAAGCAAAAAAATAAATTTCGTCACTCTAATGCAGAAATGTCATCTATTGGCATTATTTATTGAGGACTTTCTCTTTGGCAGTCTCTATGAGATGTAGTTAGTCTTCATTGCTGTTTTTAACCTTCTGTGACACCCAATCTGTGTTTACTACAGAAAATCCATACACACTCAGTGTCTAGTTTAATTAAGGATAAACCTACAGAGCATAGGTTTGTCACACTTCATCAGAGTCAGTTTGTAGGCTGCCAATACCCAGAGCTGTTCTGTAATTTAACAGTAGAAACTCCAGCAGTACCTGTGAAACAGACCAGGAAGTGTATAGTATTAGAATCAACAGGAGGACTCTTCCACAAGAATGTCTGCCAGGGAATAACAGTGCAGAGTAGCATGAGTCCATGGAAGGGACTTCTGCTTTGCCAAATGTTGAGTAGCCTACTGCAGCAAGATATTCAAGAGAATCTTCCTTTCTAAATTGACATGGCTTAATGCTAAACTACTAGTTAGTAAGGTACCAAAGAGGAACTGCATTGAGGGAAACAGCTGGCATTAGGCAGGGAGAGTAGCCCTCCTTTATATATTTGTTTGGTGTGTGTGTGTGTGTGTGTGTCTGTATACATATTTATTTGGTGTGTGTGTATCTGTGTTTACACATTTGTTTGATGTATGTGCAATGTATGTGCGTGTTGCCTGCATTTATATTTGTGAATCGTGTCTATGTCGTATCCATAGAAGATGTTAGACTCCCTGGAACTGGAATTATAGAAGGTTGAGAGCTGTCCTGTGAGTTCTCTGGAATGGCAACAGTGGCTCTTTTAAGCCATCTATGCAGCCCATTTGTGTTATTCTCACTGATCTTCAGGTTCATCTAGGAACTATGTATAAACCTGAATAACACATAACTTGTTTCCTGTATTTTAATAGTCAACAGGTCTGTGCTTACTCAGGAATTAATATTTTTAGTAACCATCTGTCTTAGTCAGGATTTTACTGATGTGGAGAAATAACAAGATTACAGCAAATCTTATAAAGAAAAAGGTTTAATTGGACCTGGCTTATAGCTCAGAGGTTTAGTTCATTATCATCATGACAAAAATCATTGTAGCATGCAGGCAGACGAGGTACTGGGGATGTACCTGAGAGTTCTACTTCTGGATCCATAGGCAGCAGGAAAAGACAGTTAGCTTGAGCTTCTGAAATTGCATAGCCCACTTGCCCAATGACATGCTTCCTCTAACAGGCCATACTTACTCCAACAAGGTCACACCTCCATAATGACACTCCCTAGGATTCTATGGGAGCCACTTCATTCAAATATCCACTCTATCTTTTCAGCTGTATGGACAGACAAGTTACGGTTAGTGTTTTAGGTGCTCATGTAGAAGGGAACCACAAGTTCTTTTATCGTAAGCAGCAAGAAAACATGTAATTCAATATGAAGTTTGCAAGGGTGACTCACAATAGTCACAGGTAAATTCTAACAACCAGTAAAGTAGGGGTGACACAAATAATTCAAAGACCAGTGAATACTGACAAGCAACTGGTTTCTTATTTCTCAGTGTGGTTTAAATTAATGACCATTTGGTCATCCATTTTTCATATACTGAGTCTGTGTATTCGGTATGTATATAAATCCATCACACTAAAAGAGTTAGAAATTACCTCTGCTCTCAAAGGAATTACAATCTATCAGGCAAGTTAAGTACAAACACATCTTAGAACAAAACTCTAATGTGCAGGTAGTATTCATTAGTGATTTAAACCAAGTCACAAGTAAAGCATTGGTGTTGCATTAAGGAATGATATAAAAGCACTTCCCCCTTAGAGTCATTTATCCTTTAGAGATAACAAATTTAAAGTCCATACTTCATTTATTTTGTTTCTTTGTCCTCAGTCCATCTGTTGTTTGAGTCCAAATTTTTGCCTGCATGAAGGCTATATTGTGAATCTGTTTGATCCTGTGTCTGTGTGCTTCTGTCTGTGTGGTTGAATATCCTTGTGTCTGTCTGTTTTGTCTTTCTGAATGTGGCATAATGGTGTGTGCTTCTGTGTCTGTTGATTGTATGTGCCATTCTCTGTCAAAGTTTGCTCTGTATTTATTGAACAAGAGAGTAGTCATCACAGGAAAAAGAAAAGGAGTATTTTACAGAAATCATTCACAGAAGTTTATAAGAGATTAAGTTATGATGCCCTCCAGGTCCATCCATTTGCCTAGGAATTTCATAAACTCATTCTTTTTAATAACTGTGTAGTACTCCATTGTGTAAATGTACCACATTTTCTGTATCCATTCCTCTGTTGAGGGAATCTGGGTTCTTTCCAGCTTCCTGCTATTATAAATAAGGCTGCTATGAACATAGTGGAGCATGTGTCCTTCTTACCGGTTGGAACATTTTCTGGATATATGCCCAGGAGAGGTATTGCAGGATCCCCCGGTAGTACTATGTCCAATTTTCTGAGGAACCACCAGACTGATTTCCAGAGTGGTTGTGCAAGCATGCAATCCCACCAACAATGGAGGAGTGTTCCTCTTTCTCTACATCCTCACCAGCATCTGCTGTCACCTGAATTTTTGATCTTAGCCATTCTGACTGGTGTGAGGTGGAATCTCAGGGTTGTTTTGATTTGCATTTCCCTGTTGATTAAGGATGTTGAACATTTTTTCAGGTGCTTCTCAGCCATTTGGTATTCCACAGGTAAGAATTCTTTGTTAAACTCTGCACCCCATTTTTAATGGGGTTATTTGATTGTTTGGAGTCCACCTTCTTAAGTTCTTTATATATATATTGGATATTAGTTCCCTATCTGAATTAGGATAGGTAAAGATCCTTTCCCAATCTTTTGGTGGCCTTTTTGTCTTATTGATGGTGTCTTTTGCCTTACAGAAGCTTTGCAATTTCATGAGGTCCCATTTGTTAATTCTTGATCTTACGGCACAAGCCATTGCAGGTCTATTCAGGTATTTTTCCCCTGTGCCCATATCTTCAAGGCTTTTCCCTACTTTTTCCTCTATAAGTTTCAGTGTCTCTGGTTTTATGTGGAGTTCCTTGATCCACTTAGGTTTGACCTTAGTACAAGGAGATAGGAATGGATCGATTCGCATTCTTCTACATGATAACCACCAGTTGTGCCAGCACCATTTGTTGAAAATGCTGTCTTTTTTCCACTGGATGGTTTTAGCTCCCTTGTCGAAGATCAAGTGACCATAGGTGTGTGGGTTCATTTCTGGGTCTTCAATTCTATTCCTTTGGTCTACTTGTCTGTCACTATACCAGTACCATGTAGTTTTTGTCACAATTGCTCTTTAGTACAGCTTTAGGTCAGGCATGGTGATTCCACCATAGGTTCTTTTATCCTTGAGAAGTGTTTTTCCTATCCTAGGGCCTGGAGGGCATCATCCTGAGTGAGATAACCCAATCACAAAAGAACTCATATGATATGTACTCAATGATAAGTGAATATTAGCCCAGATACTTCGAATACCCAAGATATAAAATACAATTTGTGAAACTCATGAAACTCAAGAAGAATGAAGACCAAAGTGTGGACACTTTGCCCCTTCTTAGAATTGGGAACAAAACACCCATGGAAGGAGTTACAGAGACAAAGTTTGGAGCTGAGATGAAAGGATGGATCATCTAGAGACTGCCATATCCAGGGATTCATCCCATAATCAGCCTCCAAACACTTACACCTTTGCAAACACTAGTAAGATTTTGCTGAAAGGATCCTGATATAGCTGTCTCTTGTGAGACTATGCCGGGGACTAGCAAACACAGAAGTGGATGCTCACAGTTAGCTATTGGATGGATCACTGGGCCCCCAATGGAGGAAATAGAGAAAGTACCCAAGGAGCTAAAGGGGTCTGCAACCCTATAGGTGGAACAACAATATGAACTAACCACGACCCCCCCCCCCCCCCCGCCCAGAGCTTGTGTCTCTAGCTGCATATGAATCAGAAGATGGCCTAGTTGGCCATCAGAGGAAAGAGAGGCCCATTGGTTGTGCAAACTTTATATGTCTCAGTATAGGAGAATGCTAGGGGCAAGAAGTGGGAGGGGGAGGCAGGAGTGGGGGGGAAGGGCATGGGGGACTTTTGGGATAGCACTGCAAATGTAAATGAAGAAAATACCTAATTAAAAAAATAAGAGTAAAAAAAAAGAGATCAAGTTATTTTCTTCAAATTCACACAACTTGCCTAGAC
The DNA here is from genome assembly GCF_978045245.1 of Mus caroli. NCBI lineage: Eukaryota > Metazoa > Chordata > Mammalia > Rodentia > Muridae > Mus > Mus caroli. The sequence goes on along the minus strand of NW_028227258.1, from coordinate 138,349,585 downwards.
AACAAACATTATTATTTATTGACAATTACATATAAATGGTTACTTTTACATTTTTTGTTAATTTTTGGAAGTTGTTTTTAACTTTACTATTGACTGATTTCAGCAAATTATACAGTTTCACTGTAGTGGGTCATGGGCATGAAAAATTCATAATTTAATATTATGGCTAGGTATTATCTTACATTGTAAAAGTTTATTACAAAGATAATCCAAGGTAAGTAAGCTTGTTTCCTACATTGCTATCCTAAATAAAGATGCATTAAACAAATAGTTTGAATACAGTAGTGTAGCAGTCTTACATCTTAAATGATCTCAGGGTATGTTATTAATTTTGGCCATGGGGTCCAGCAAAAATTCCAGTCACTTAGAATGTAAGAGATATATTCATAGCACTGCTTCACCACGCTGAGGCAGGGGGGCTGCATATGAAGATTTAGCAGTGTGTCATGCAATTAGATGAGAAATCATGAACTTTACTAGGGGGAAACTAGTCAGGACATTATCCTTAGGACTGGATTTTAAAGGAAGAGTAAGTAGTTCTCTTAGTACAGAGGGACAGAAGGCATTTCAGGAAGAGTTAACCATAGGTAACAAAAGCAGAGAGAGAAACAGACTATTTGAGTGTACCATTAAAAAAGTTCAGAGAAGAGAACATTAGCAAGAGAGGGGCAATATAGAAACCAAAACCAAGCCAAACCAAACCAAATCAAACCAAAACAGATCAGATAGTGAAGTATCTTCTCTTAGGTTACAAAATCAGGAAATTTCCCAAAGTTCCATGAAAACAATAATATTATATAAATACATTTTGACAGAAAGTGAACTATCAAATATAATTCTAATATTCTATTCTAAATTTAAGGTGATACATGTGCCCCGTGACTATAGGAACAAGCTACAAAATACAATGTTTTCAACATTAATGTAATAAATCCATAACATTAAGAAGATGATTATTGGAGGAGGTGCTTTGGGGAGGAAATTGTGTTTAGAGGAAGTCTTTTATTAAAGAACCCCATGTAGGACAGTGAAAAATAATTCACATGATTATTTCTCTTTGCCCTAGGATGACGTTGCTAGGAATGATCACAAGAATACCAGGAATATAAATCTCAATAGGATCTCACATTAGCCAGAATCATTTTTATAAACTTCCTATTCTCTTGAATTTGAAAATACTAAATAAACAATTATTTGTTGGTTAGCTTACCAAACCTATAGTTATTTATTATGATACTCTAAGATATCATGACAATTTAATTTTCTTACATCTCATTGTTTTTTTTAAATATGTAAATAACAAGAGGAACCAGAGAAATAAATAAGATGATAAGATTTCCCTGATCATGGCTGTCAGGGTTAATGAAGTCTATTGCTGTCTGGTTATTTTTGCTATGGCATCATACTGAAAGATTTGAAGGAGACAGCTGTTTACCCCAGCTCTCACTCAATCTGATTCATGACTAAGCATATCATATGAATAAGATGGAAATAATGTGAAGGGCAGGTAAATGGAAAACAGGAAGGCATCTGGCCAGAGCCAGGAGTTAATGTGGGAAAACAATGGAAATAAATGCTGTTAAGAGTAAGTAATGGCCTATCAGGTGAACTTGATTGTTCTTCCATGAGACAAGCAGTAGCTGTGAAACAGCTAGCACATTCTCATACTTAATTCTATCTATGCTCTGCATTCACTGACAAACATTTTTCATTTAAAGATGGGTTCTATTCATACAGTATTCCCAGTGTCAAGATTCATGAGGTCAGATGTGAAGATGAATTAGTTGGTTAAGCTGTTCTCTCTTAAGGGCAGGAGGCTTATTCTTTTTTTTTTTTTTTTGAGTACTGACCTTGTCATGTCTCAAGATGAATCAATGAGTCAAGCTAGCAATAGTAAATCATGAATAAATGATTTATGCATGTCTTGATCAAACATGATAGATTGCTAGGATGCCTGACTATTACTGCTCATGAAGATTTATATAATATACGTATTATTGTGGACTGAAAAAAGAAGCGAAAGTTTTCTCCAAGGATAAAGTCTAGTGTCACATTGTAAATGTTATTCCTAGCTGGTTGGTCCTGGAGAGCATGACGATGGCATAGTAGCAATTCAGTTTGATAGTTTCAACTAATGATTGCACTAACTGCCTAAGCCCTCATTATTCCTTCCCTTGTTTGTTCTATCACCAGCATCATTGCTGATGTTGTCTTTGACATCAGTATTATTCTCCCTGTCTTTCTTCATTTCTCACCATTTCTCTCATTCAGTTTTTCTCTATTATATCAAAATTCTGGCGATAATAGCTTGCAGTACCAGTTCTTACATAGTCTTATGAAACTGAATTCTTAGGGACATACAAACATATGCATGTGTATATAAGGGTATCAGTAGCAAAAGTGATGACATTTTGATGAATTGGTTCACATGACAGTGATGATTGAGAATGCCTCTAAGTCTTCATACAGCAAATTGAATCCAAACCCCCTGAAAGTCTCAGTTCCACAGTCAGACCTCAGCCAGAGTCAATGTTCACCTCAAAGATGGTTAGGCAGAGAAAGATTAAGATCAGATTTTTGTGTTCTGCTGTGGTTTGCACTTGTTGTATGAAGTCCACCCAAAGTGGAGAGAACCATGTGCTTTTTCTAGTTCCTGACTGACAAAAGAATTGAATTCCATTTGATGCTTATTGACAGTCACAAGTGTCTACATTTGATGAATGAGAAGCATCCTTAAATATCTCTCATTCTTTAAATGTATTTGATATCACACCTCAGTGATTTTTGATACTTGAGTTTTCTTTTAGATGCTGCACCCTGTAATGTGTACAAGCTGTTGTCAAGTGTGGTTAAAAAAAAAAGTTAATTTTGTGAAAATGGTAATACTTGGTCTGGTGAGCACAGTGTATATAAATAACTCTGGTCTTGGGAGTATGGGTCCTTCCTATGTATGATAGTTAATGTTCATTTTTAACTTGATTGGATCTTGGTTTCCCCTAAAGACAAGCCTGTAAGCATGCGTGTGAAGGGGTGTGTATATCAGGTTAGCCTGTGAGCTTACTTGTTGGGGCTGTCTATAGAAGGTTAAGCTCTGAATATGCCTATAAGTCATGTCTAGACTGTGGTCTTAAGATAACCTTTGTGTACAGGCACATCTATAAGATGGGCTGGGGTACTGCAGTTAATGAAAAAAGCAGGTAAGGAATGAGCTGAGCAGCGGCATTCATCAGTCTCTGCTTCCAGACAGTAGATTCAATGAAATTATCTGCTGCCAGCTCTTGATGCCATGACTTCCAGACAAGATGCACCATAACCTAGACTTGTGAACCAAATTAAACAGTTTCTACTTTTGAGTTGCTTTTGAAGAGACATTTTTAACACTGCCACAACAAACTAATTAATACTCAATGAGTCCATAGTAAGGTATACCTTCCAGGGAATTCTCCCTAACAAAAGGTTCCTTAACCATTTCTCAACTAAGGAGGTAGATGTTGAGCTTTGCACACAGTGCAGCCCTTTGTTTTTAGGCTCAGTTCTTTGCTTTCTCCTGTCTGCTAGGCCTGGCTCATTTCTACAATATCTCTGATTTGCTCTTCTTGGCAAACTCTTAGGTTTGTGTGTTTTCTCATGACTTCTGGTTTATGCAAGAATCTTTGGCTTTCTTTCTGTTTGTAAAAATTACTTTCTTTTTGCTAATATTGGAAATTCAGAGTGAATATGGAAGATTACAGTGAACTTTAGATCTGTTTTTTTTTTTTTTTTTTTTTTTTTTTTTTTTTTTAGAGCGGAAAGTAATATGCTTCCTTGAATTTTTAGCATTCACATAATGGCATTTTGGACAAAGTCTGGCTTATCAATGTTCTTTGAAAATGGAGCAAAATACTGAATAAAACATTCTATTTTGTCCTTCAAAAAATAGCTAGGCTATCCCCTCCTGTACCCTGTACTATACACCTGTGGATGCAGTGTAAGAGTGTGTTAACACAGTTAATGAGCATATCATATTTATTCTAATACAAATGAAGTTCATTAACAACAGAAGAACAGGTTTATTTTTGCAGATCTCATAAGGTTGAGATTTTACATCTTTTATTCGTTCAGTGGAAACTTTTATCCACTTGACTATATCAATCTTTTAAGTTCAGTTTGTATTCAACTTGTCAACATCCATCAATGCTTGTTACATTAGAAATGAAAAATATTCCAGGAATGTAAAATAATGTTTCTAAGGACTGCTAAAATTTTTGTCACTGTTGTGTATTCAAACTGTCTGTTTTAGTAGTTAATGGCCATAGGTAACTATCTTTCATTACTTTTGGTGAATATCTAAAGAAAGTATAAAATGTTATTCTAGTCATTTATTCATTCAGCCTCTAATCCTTGTACACTGTGCTATTTAGTTTTGTTCTTGTGGTTGCTGTTTTGTCAAGCTAACACAAACTAGATTCATCTGGGAAGAGTAAGGCTCAGTAAAATAGACCTGAGATAAGTCTGGGGAGCATGTAATTAATGGATAATGGATGTAGGAGGGTCCTCACTATTGGGGGTGGTCCACTCCTATGCTTTGGGTTGTAGAAAAAAGCAAACTGATTAAGCCACAGAGAACAAACTAGTAAATAACATTCTTCTGGATCTCTGTTTCAGATTTTGCTCCAGGTTCCTTTCCCTAGATTATCAACTGGTAGCTGAATGAGTAACTCAAATAAATCACTTCTTTTGAAGTTGCTTTTAGCCACGATGTTTATCTCAGCAAGAGAAAGCAAAAAAAGATGGAAATTCATAACAGGAATATAGATTCTTGCTGTAATAGATCTAAACATGCTGTTGAGAGGATGATTGTGGAAGTGTTTGGGAAATTGAGGGGTAAAAGCTGCTAAGTGCTTGAAACTTAGTGAGGTATTCTTTGACAAATTACAAGACAGTGTTTAGAGCATTGAAGACAATACAAACATGGCTTCTGAAGTTTCAAAGTAAAAAGTTGTTAAGTTTCTCAAACTCTGCTGAGATGACTTCTCTATTTTGAATTAGAAATCTGTGGTTTAGATTTTAAACATGTGAATTAAAAACTAGCTGTGATTAGTAACCGACCATCAGGATTAAAATTAAACTTTTGCTGAAAGAAATGCTGATTTCTTACATCTAGAGAATCAGTTGTGATTATTAAGGGACCAGTATCACTGAAGTGAAAATTTATGAGGCATATTTTCTCAGGTTAAGTGTTGTTTTAAAAACAAAATACTAAACATTCCTTTTTATCAAATGAAACCTCAGGAACCAGATATTGTAGTGAAAGCCTGCTGGCTCAAAGAGACCGAGAACCTTCCTATTCCACTGAAGTCCCAGAAGGACAAAACCCTTTCTCCTATTCCAAGCTGTCTTAAATACCCTTCAACTCAATGTCCCTTTCTTCTGCTTTACCGGGTTTCCTTATTTTGATTCCTTGTCAGGTGCTGATAGAACCTCTCAGGGAAAAGCAATATCAGGCTCCTGTCAACAAGAGCTTCCTGGCAGCAGCAAGAGTGTGGAGGTTTGGTCTCTGCAGACGGGATGGATCCCTGGGTGCGGTGGTCTCTGGAGGGCCTTTCCTTCAGTCTCTGTCCCATGTTTTGTCTCTGTCTTTCCTCTGGATAGTAATATTTCTGGGTTAAAATTTTTGAGCTGCATGGGTGGCTCCATCCCTCAACTGAAGGCCATGCCTACTTACTGGAGGTGGTCTCTTCAAGTTGTATTTGTATTTGTTGGGTATTTCAGCTAAAGCCATTGATGTTGGGTACTAGCAGCCTCTGGCTTCCTTGGACTCCGAGACTTACTAGTGGCTACACTCAGTTCCCCATTTCCCACTGCTGCATGTTTCTATTCAATTTTCTGACCTTCTGTACTTCTCGCTTTACCCTTCCAATACCTGTTCCTGACTACCCACCCACCCCCATTTTTCTTCCCCTCCTCTCTTCCATTCAGGTCCTTCTCTGCCTGTACTTCCTGTGAATATTTTGTTCCCTGTTCTATGGAGGATTGAAGTATCTACCCTTTGGTCTTCCTTCTTCTCAAGCTCCATAACCTTTATGAGTTGCATTGTGGGTATTCTGAGCTTTTGGGATAAAATTCACTTATCAGTGCATACATGCCTGTGTGTTCTTTGTCTCTGGGTTACCTCACTAAAGATAATATTTTCTAGTTCCATCCATTTGCCTGAAAATACCCAAAGGATATTCTATTTTTTTTATTGGGTATTTATTTCATTTACATTTCCAATGCTATCCCAAAAGTCCCACACACACTCCCGCACCAACTCCCCCACCCACCCACTCCCACTTCTTGGCCCTGTCGTTCTCAAGTATCAAGGCATAAAAAGTTTGCACGACCAATGGGCCTCTCTTTCCATTGATGGCATTCATATGCAGCTAGAGACATGAGCTTCAGGGGGGTACTGGTTAGTTCATATTGTTGTTCCACCTATAGGTTTGCAGATCCCTTTAGCAGATCTCTAGCTCCTCCATTGTGGGCCCTGTGATACATCCAATAGCTGACTGTGAGCATCCACTTCTGTGTTTGCTAGGCCCCGGCAGAGTCTCACAAGACACAGCTCTATCTGGGTCCTTTCAGCGAAATCTTGCTAGTGTATGCAATGGTGTCAGCGTTTGGAAGCTGATTATGGGATGGATCCCCAGATATGGCAGTCTCTGGATGGTCCATCCTTTCATCTCAGCTCCAAACTTTGTCTTTGTAATTCCTTCCATGGGTGTTTTGTTCCCAATTCTAAGAAGGGGCAAAGTATCCACACTTTGGTTTTTGTTCTTCTTGAGTTTCATGTGTTTAGCAAATTGTATATTATATCTTGGGTATCCTAAGTTTCTGGGCTAATATCCACTTGTCAGTGAGTACATATTGTGTGAGTTCCTTTGTGATTGTGTTACCTCACTCAGGATGATGCCCTCCAGGTCCATCCATTTGGCTAGGAATTTCATAAATTCATTCTTTTTTAATAGCTGAGTAGTAATCCATTGTGTAAATGTACCACATTTTCTGTATCCATTCCTCTGTTGAGGGGCATCTGGGTTCTTTCCAGCTTCTGGCTATTATAAATAAGGCTGCTATGAACATAGTACAGCATGTGTCCTTCTTACTGGTTGGAACATCTTCTGGATATATGCCCAGAAGTATTGTGGGATCATCCAGTAGTACTATGTCCAATTTTCTGAGGAATCACCAGATTGATTTCTAGAGTGGTTGTGCAAGCTTGCAATCCCACCAACAATGGAGGAGTGTTCCTCTTTCTCCACATCCTCACCAGCATTTGCTCTCAACTGAATTTTTGATCTTAGCCATTCTGACTGGTGTGAGGTGGAATCTCAGGGTTGTTTTGATTTGCATTTCCCTGATGATTAAGGATGCTGAACATTTTTTCAGGTCCTTTTCAGCCATTCGGTATTACTCAGGTGAGAATTCTTTGTTCAGCTCTGAGCCCCATTTTTTAATGGGGTTATTAGATTTTCTGGAGTCTACCTTCTTGAGTTCTTTATATATATTGGATATTAGTCCCCTATCTGATTTAAGATATTCTAACATATAACAAGGACACATGCTCCACTATGTTCATAGCAGACTTATTTAAAATAGCCAGAAGCTGGAAACAACCCAGATGTCCCTCAACAGAAGAATGGATACAGAAAAGGTGGTACATTTACACAATGGAGTACAACTGCAAAAAATAAACCAGTTTAATAAAAAATTAAAAAAAATAATTCTACACACACACACCAAGGCAACTCTCATATGTACAATGTTTAATTGGGGCTGGCTTACAGGCTCAGAGTTTCAGTCTATTATCATCCAGGTGGGAGAATGGCAGTACTCAGACAGGCGTGGTCCAGGAGGAGCTGAGAGTTTAATACCTTTTTCTGAAAGCAAAACGTAGAAGCCTGGCTTCCAGTGAGCTGGGATGAGGGTCTTAAAGCCTACACCCATAATAACACTCTTCTCCAACAAGGCCATACCTCCTAATAGTGCCTTTTCCTTAACTGTAATACCCAAAGCAAAATAGGAAACCAGCTGGGAAAACTCCAATCTCTGCATTTCTATGTCTGATGTCAAAGTGTTCTTCAGATTTCCAACTCCTTTTTCATTTTTATTGACAGCAACAAACTTCTTTCTCCTGGGCTGATTCCACTCCCCATTAGCAGCTTGCCTCATCAGATTTCCCATGGCTCTGGCCTCTCAAATATCTTGGGGTCCCCAAGGCAACTTCTGTGGGCCTGTGTACCAGAGGCATTCCATGATAATCTCTGGCCTGGCCTGGTCAAGAGTTCCAACAAAGGGAAGTGAGTGCAGGCAGGGAAGGGAAGTCCCTTCTGCTACTTCTGCTACTGCAGTTGGCTCCATCTGGATCTCTGAAGTGCCTTCCAGGTTACTCATCTATTCTGAGCATCCCTGAACTGGGTCAGGTTGCGCTGGGACGATTAAAGGCCGAATTGCCAGATAGAAGTGTGGGGTAGCTTCAGGCAGTGCTTTGGGGAGTAGACCTCTTCCCAAGTGTTACAGCTCTTAGGACAGAAGGCTCAGAAGATGAAGTAGTTCTGGAACACCTTTAATCCTTCTGGACAGGATTCTTATATATAGTTTTGGGGTGGATAAGGGTCTGACAACAGATACTTCTCACTGGTTTTGTCTAGAGCTTTGGGGAAGACTTATTTGCATATGGGAGGCTGTAGTTACTTGACAGTGTCCAGGGACACCTGTGTTGCCATGCAGGTGGGAATTACCCCCCACTGGGTCACTGGAGTTCCAGATCTTTGCCTGACAGGCGACAAGGATGTCTGTGTACAGCCTACTGCCCCACAAACTTCAATGTTACAGTGACTTGTTCCAATGCCTGAGATCCATACATCATCTTCTGGGCTCCTCCAAACATCTTGGGTCACATTTCCAACTCTGCCCTCTGTAGTACTCTAGGCTCTAGTGACTCCACTCCAATGTTGCTTCTGTTCTTGTTGATCATCCCATAGTACTGGCATCTCCAATATACGCTGCCACCAGGCATCACCAATAGCCTCTCATAGGCTCTCTGCATGGTACCAAGCCTCAACTTTGCATGATCCCTTCCATCCTGGACTGTCAACTGCTACTGAGGCTACAACTACACCAATGGCCTTCTCCGGTCTCTCACAGTGCCAAGCTTCAGGTGTTCTCCATGACCCCTCCATACCTTCAAAACCAATACCATCTGGATAATTCTTACATATTACCAAGTCTAGCTGCCATGTAAGATTCAAACTTTGCTATCTTTGGAATAGGGCTTCTTTGTGCTTTCAGAAAACACGTCGTAGATTCCAGCCATGATTTTTTTTTTTTTTTTTATTTTCTGCCTTCTACTCTTCCTTGGTGTGCTTGTTTCTTTTTTATCTAGAGCTTTTACATGCATCTTTAAATTGGTGGTATGGTTACTTTCTCATTAATTTTATGGAGGCACTTAGTGTTATGAACTTTCCTCTTACCATTGCTTTTATTGTGTTCCATATATTTGGGTATTTTATAACCTCATTTTCATTGAAATCTAGAAAGTCTTTAATTTCTTTATTTCTCCTTGAACAGAGATCATGGAGTAGTGAATTTTTCAATTTCAATGAGTGTGTAGGCTTTTTGACATTTCTGATGTTACTGATGTCCAGCTTTAATCCATAATAAGATACAAGGGATTATTTTAATTATCTTCTATCTGTTAAGGGTTTATTTGTGAAAAACTTTATGCTCAATTTTGGAGAAGGATATATGAGATGATAAGAACAAGGTACTTAATTTTGTATTTATGTGAACTATCATATATATGTCTCTTAAGTCCACTTTATTCATAATATCTGTTAGTTTCATTATTTCTGTTTTGTTTTTACCTGGATGAACTATCAGTTGTTGAGAGTGAGTACTTAAAGTCTCCCATTATTGGAAAGTCTCTCTACTATTTAGTTTGATGTATGATTTAAGTTTTTTTTAATTTTTAATATTTTTTATTACATATTTTCCTCAATTACATTTCCAATGCTATCCCAAAAGTCCCCCATAGCGCCCCCCACTTCCCTACCCACCCATTCCCATTCTTTTGGCCCTGGCATTCCCCTATATTGGGGCATATAAAGTTTGCAAGTCCAATGGGCCTCTCTTTCCAGTGATGGCCGACTAGGCCATCTTTTGATACATATGTAGCTAGAGACAAGAGCTCCGGGGTACTGGTTAGTTCATCATGTTGTTCCAACTATAGGGTTGCAGATCCCTTTAGCTCCTTGGGTACTTTCTCTAGCTTCTCCATTGGGAGCCCTGATACATCCAATAGCTGACTGTGAGCATCCACTCCCGTGTTTGCTAGGCCCCGGCATCATCTCACAAGAGACAGCTATATTTGGGTCCTTTCAGCAAAATCTTGCTAGTGTATGCAATGGTGTCAGCGTTTAGAAGCTGATTATGGGATGGATCCCTGGATACGGCAGTCTCTAGATGGTCCATCCTTTCATCACAGCTCCAAACTTTGTCTCTGTAACTCCTTCCATGGGTGTTTTGTTCCCAATACTAAGAAGGGGCACAGTGTCCATACTTTGGTATTCATTCTTCTTGAGTTTCATGCGTTTAGCAAATTGTATCTTATATCTTGGGTATCCTAAGTTTTGGGCTAATATCCACTTATCAGTGAATACATATTGTGTGAGTTCCTTTGTGATTGTGTTACCTCACTCAAGATGATGCCCTCCAGGTCCATCCATTTGGCTAGGAATTTCATAAATTCATTCCTTTTAATAGCTGAGAGGTACTCCCTTGTGTAAATGTACCATAATTTCTGTATCCATTCCTCTGTTGAGGGACATCTGGGTTCTTTCCAGCTTCGGGCTATTATAAATAGGGCTGCTATGAACATAGTGGAGCATGTGTCCTTTTTACCGGTTGGGACATCTTCTGGATATATGCCCAGGAGAGGTATTGCGGGATCCTCTGGTAGTACTATGTCCAATTTTATGAGGAACCGCCAAACTGATTTCCAGAGTGGTTGTACAAGCTTGCAATCCCACCAACAATGGTTGAGTGTTCCTCTTTCTCCACATCCTCGCCAGCATCTGCTGTCACCTGAATTTTTGATCTTAGCCATTCTGACTGGTGTGAGGTGGAATCTCAGGGTTGTTTTGATTTGCATTTCCCTGATGATTAAGGATGTTGAACATTTTTTCAGGTGCTTCTCTGCCATTCGGTATTCCTCAGGTGAGAATTCTTTGTTCAGTTCTGAGCCCCATTTTTAATGGGGTTATTTGACTTTCTGGAGTCCACCTTCTTGAGTTCTTTATATATATTGGATATTAGTCCCTTATCTGATTTAGGATAGGTAAAGATCCTTTCCCAATCTGTTGGTGGCCTTTTTGTCTTATTGATGGTGTCTTTTGCCTTGCAGAAGCTTTGCAGTTTCATGAGGTCCCACTTGTCAATTCTCGATCTTACAGCACAAGCCATTGCTGTTCTATTCAAGAATTTTTCCCCTGTGCCCATATCTTCAAGGCTTTTCCCCACTTTCTCCTCTATAAGTTTCAGTGTCTCTGGTTTTATGTGAAGTTCCTTGATCCACTTAGAATTGACCTTAGTACAAGTAGATAGGAATGGATCAATTCGCATTCTTCTACATGTTAACAACCAGTTGTGCCAGCACCATTTGTTGAAAATGCTGTCTTTCTTCCACTGGATGTTTTTAGCTCCCTTGTTGAAGATCAAGTGACCGTAGGTGTGTGGGTTCATTTCTGGGTCTTCAATTCTATTCCATTGGTCTATTTGTCTGTCACTATACCAGTACTACACAGTTTTTATCACAATTGCTCTGTAGTAAAGCTTTAGGTCCGGCATGATGATTCCACCAGAGGTTCTTTTATCCTTGAGAAGAGTTTTTGCTATCCTAGGTTTTTTGTTATTCTAGATGAATTTGCAGATTGCACTTTCTAATTCGTTGAAGAATTGAGTTGGAGTTTTGATGGGGATTGCATTGAATCTGTAGATTGGTTTTGGCAAGATAGCCAGTTTTACAATGTTGATCCTGCCAACCCATGAGCATGAGAGATCTTTCCATCTTCTGAGATCTTCTATAATTTCTTTCTTCAGAGACTTGAAGTTTTTATTATACAGATCTTTCACTTCCTTAGTTAGAGTCACGCCAAGATATTTTATATTATTTGTGACTATTGAGAAGGGTGTTGTTTCCCTAATTTCTTTCTCAGCCTGTTTATTCTTTGTGTAGAGAAAGGCCATTGATTTGTTTGAGTTAATTTTATATCCAGCTACTTCACCGAAGCTGTTTATCAGGTTTAGGAGTTCTCTGGTGGAATCTTTAGGGTCACTTATGTATACTATCATATCATCTGCAAAAAGTGATATTTTGACTTCTTCTTTTCCGATTTGTATCCCCTTGATTTCCTTTTGTTGTCTAATTGCTCTGGCTAGGACTTTAAGTACAATGTTGTATAGGTAGGGAGAGAGTGGGCAGCCTTGTCTAGTCCCTGATTTTAGTGGGATTGCTTCCAGCTTCTCACCATTTACTTTGATGTTGGCTACTGGTTTGCTGTATATTGCTTTTTTTTTAAAATATTTTTTATTACATATTTTCCTCAATTACATTTCCAATGCTATCCCAAAAGTCCCCCATACCGCCCCCACTTCCCTACCCACCCATTCCCATTCTTTTGGCCCTGGCATTCCCCTATATTGGGGCATATAAAGTTTGCAAGTGTGTGTGTGTGTGTTTGTGTGTGTGTATGTGTGTGAGTTTGTGTGTGTGTGTGTTTGTGTGTGTGTGTGTGTTTCCCTTATGTTAGGATATTCAGGGCTTTTTGTAATAGGGTAGCTGTGGTCTGAAGCTGTCAGTTTGCCCCAGCTTTTGTTGAATGTGTTCTTTCAAGGGCATCTAGCTATCTGGATGGCTTTGGTACCTGTATGTTTCTGTTATAGTCGGTTTTGGAGTAGGTTTAAGCTTGATGTTCCTTGTGTAGCAGGCTGCTGATGGGTATTCTTTGGCTATATGGTTACAGATATGTAGTTCTATATAGCTCAGGAGCCACAGATAGGAAGAAGGTACACAGAGAGGTAGTGGGGAGTTGAAGTCTACCTGGGCTAACAGGTTGCTCAGTGCTCAACAAAAACATTTTAATTATTTAATAAAATTTATAATGTCCCATAATTTTAGATATTTAATTACAATGTCAAAAAGAGAAAACTAATTATAACAGTAAATATAAACACTTTAGTGTCTATAATATTAATTCCAAGTGCATTACCTTCATGTCATGAAGTTTGGCTGCTAGCAAGAAAAACCCCCACATATAAACACATGGAGGTGCAGCTTTAATACATTATTAAAGAAACAATTTTAATTTTTATTTTTTATAAGTCTAATTTTTAGAACAGAAACTTCACCAAAGTCCTAATTCCAGTTTCTAAGGTATCTCAAGCCATGTGTTGTTGCCCAGGGTGGCTTTAATCCTGTGTTGCCAATATTACAGATTATTTACTATCTGTTATAAATTATCAATCAACATTTTATAACTAAGACATGTAGAATATGCTTGTACACACACACACACATACACAGAGTGGTCACATATATTTATGTAGTTATATAGACAGACAATGCATTTATTTATGTTTATTTAGCTATAATTTTAAGTTATGATTACCTTGCTACCTGTTGAATCCAATTTTCAAAGCCATCAGCTATTTTACCAGAGAGGTTTAGAAGTTGCTGGCATCTTTAAGGGCCACTTGCACAGACCAGGCTGGCTTAATGCCAGCTTGATCCAGTCAGGAGACATGGCTCAAAGGCTAGCACCAGTTTATCCGTTAATGTTTTTCCAGTTCAGGAGCTTCCTTTTAATAATCTCTAAAATGAGTTCTAAGTCAAGTGTAAACAGCCATCAAATCAAGTTTTAAGCATTTTTCCCTAGACCCAGATGTCCTGACAAAGGGACCCAGATGTTCCATAATGCAGGAGTTAACAACAAAAAATAAGAGTTGGTAGACCTGCTGGCGATTCATTCCTCCAAAAGATCGTTAGTTTCCCTGACCATACAGTTAAGCTTAGATTTTCAGCCAGACATCTGAAGTTGATGAAATGTAACCAGATTAGGTCCAGCAGAGTGGAGCTGGCTGCCTGTGGTGTCTATTGAGGTAAGAGGAGAAAACAAATAATCCATAAGCACATAAAACCTACACAGACACAGACAGGCAGAACCAAAAGGCAAAAGCTGTCTCTGACAGTCTTCCTTTCTGTGCAAGGAAGGCCCATAGACCCACAGCCAATTCAGAAACCAGATGAAAACTAACAAGTTCTCCCAGATGGGGTTCCAGAGCATCCTCCTTAGTCCCAGGCCAGATGACACACTATGAATCTGCTCTGTCTCTCTTGTTCTCTAGATTGACAACAGAAAAACAGACAACAGAAAAACTTTCCCCCAACTTACTGATGGGGGCCCCACATGTAAGGGTCAGAGAATTGAAGGAAGACCCCAGACTCAAATACTATGAGAAAGCAGAGTGTTTTTTCAGTGCAATTTCCTGCATGCAGAGGATTCCTAACTCAGGAATGAAAACACCCAGTGGACTTACAGGCTCAGATTTTGTCAGGAGGGAAATTTTAGGGAGGAGCGTGTGCCTTTTACCTTGATTGGTTACCTCTATCTCTAGCGGGCCTGACTGGATCTGTAATTGGTTAGAGCTCTAGAAACTTTCTAGGGTGGTTGTTTTCTATTCTTTCTACTCATTTTTTGCTTCAGGCCAGATGACAAGGCATCCTCAGATTGGCTGGCCATTGCTGTAATTGGCTGAATACAGGTTCCTGGATCTGATACTATTTTATTTTCAACTGTAGTTAATCTTTTCAAAAAAATAGTAAAGGGTTCTTTTGGCAATTGGATAATTTTAGTAAATGATTCAGACCTCTTTTCTGACTTGTCAACCTTATCCCAAGCATTTAAAGCTGCTAAACAACATAGGACAAGGTGTGATTATCAAATTCAAGCTGCCTTTGTAATTCAGCATATTGACCTTTACTGAGCAACTGGGACATCTATATGCCTCTAGCCTGATTTCACCATTCTATGACCCTCAATTCCTTTTCTACCATGTTCACAGTTATAACTGAACAACAAGTGTCCAGTATTCCCATTGCCAGACCTTTCCAATCTTGGGGGATAACTGTTCTGAATTGTCCATGAATTTAATATCTGTTTTACATTTGATGAATATATATCATAGGAAATGATAGCTTTCTTAAATCTCCTCAAATCTGTCTATAATACTGCATTTAGTTTTTCATAATTGGGGGTACTTATCATCTGCTGTATAATCTTGTATAGTAATTGGTAACAAACTTAGGCAGCCCTTTTTCAGTTTTATTATGCATGGTCAGTGTTTGTCTAAGTTTCTATTTGTGCCTATTTCCTTATTCTCATTTATAGGTCTTTCTAAGGCATGTGTATAGGGCATCTGCCAAGGACAGGAGTAGAAATAGCTGAGGAGCTGGCCAGAGCTCAAAAGACAATCTTTGTGTGCTATGGATAACAGAGACAAACAATTGGACCTTTCCAATCCCTTTGGGGCACAAAATATTGGAAGTAAGTACCAAAAATCACACAGAGTTATTTACTCTGTTGGATTTTGAATTTCTTGGTTCTGATTATAATTGTGCTCTGGTCTTTCCTATTTTTTTTTTAAACAAAATGTGTTTAACTTGTTTTTATTTTGTGGGAGATCACAGTTGAGAGACTTTCAGTTTTTTTTAAAAAGTATTTTATTGTGAGCTTTTGGTCTAGTATCCACACATGAGTTAGTACATACCATATGCGTTTCTTTGTGTCTGGATTACCTCACTCAGAATGATATTTTTTAATTCCATCCATTTGCCTGTGAATTTCATGAAGTCATTGTTTTTAATAGCTGAATAGTATCCCATTGTGTAAATGTACCACATTTTCTGTATCCATTATTCTGTTGAGGGGCATCTGGGTTATTCCCAGATTCTGTTTATTATAAATAAGGCTGCTATAAACATAGTGGAACATTTGTCCTTGTTATATGTTGGAGGATCTTTTGGCTATATGCTGTGATGGTTTGAATATGCTTGGCCCAGGGTGTGACATTGCAGGGAGGTGTGACCTTGTGGGTGTGGGCTTTAATATTCTTGTTGCCTTTCTGGATGCTGCCATGCTATTGTCTTCATGCTATTGGACTGAGTCTCAGAACCTGTAAGACAGCCTCAATTAAATGTTTTTATAAGAAGTGTCTTTGTTATGGTGTCTATTCAGAGCAGTAAAACTCCAACTAAGACAAAAATTAGTACCAGCATACTGAGGTATCCCTGTGACAACCTGACCATGTTTTGTGGACTATGCAATGATTTTGGAACTTTGGACTAGAAGACTCATTAGGTGTTAAGAGCTCTGTGGGATGTTCTTGAGGAGCTTGGAAGATAATGTTGAGAACCGCGCAAACGATGGAGGCCTAGCTTGTGAAATTTCATATGGATGATTAAAGACTCTAATCATGGCCACTGCTGTTTTGATTGTGAAGATTCTATGGTTTTGGTTAGCTGTGGCTGAAGAATCATCTGTGATTAACAAGATTCCAGAACTATTAAAGGGAAATCTTTTCATTACTGGTACTATCACTGTTGGTTAGCTGAAACTAAGAAACTAGTGGTGATTAAAAAAAAAAAAAAAAGAAGAGACAAGCATCATTGAGGTGAAATATTTTGGGAAGTGTTTTCTGAGAGTACAAAGAGGCTGTGTTCTAGAGATAGCGAAGGTTGTACATCATGCTGCACCTGACCTAGGTGTAAGAGGTGGTACTGGTTTTGAAGGCATGAAGGGGTCATGAGGAGAATCTGAGGCTTGGCACTGTGAGAGGCCATGGAAGGCAATTGGTGCATGTACAAGACTCAGTTGCAATTGATGGCCCAGGACTGAAGGGGTCTCACAAAGGGTTTGAGGCTTGGCACCATGAAGAGAGCCTATGAGAGCCTATGGTGAAGCGTAGTTGCAATGGAAAACAACAGTGTTTTGGAGATGCCAATACTATAGCAGCAGAAGTAGAGTACAGGTAGCTGAAGCCTAGAAGACAAGGTTTGTGCTACAAAGAGTGGAGCTGGAGAAGTGACCCAAGCCCTTGTAGGAACCCAGATCTTGAATGAATCCCAAACATTGGAAGGTTAGAATTTGATTTTGCTTTGGATTGTGATCTTGACGATATTTTTCCCTCTTGAAGTAAGAACATACTTTAGAGGGGCTCTCATGTAAGAGACTTGAATTGTAAAAATCTTTGGATTTGAAAGGAGATTGAATATTTTAAGGGTATTGAACTTTTAATATATAAGAATTGAAAAGAATGTGGGATTTTCAAAGTTATTTAGATCTTGGGGATGCATAAAAAAGTGAGGTTTTTGGCCTAAGAGTGATATATTTGTGTATCAAGCTAGCAAGGGATTAGTTTCACTGGCTGGTTTTGTGTATCACCTTGACACAATCTGGAATTAACACAGAGAAAGGAGCATCTCTTGAGAAATTGGCTCCATGAAATCCAGCTGTCAGGCACTTTCTCAATTAGTGATTGTACTGGCTAGTTTTGTGTCAACTTGACACAGCTGGAGTTATCACAGAAAAAGGAGCTTCAGTTGAGAAAATGCCTCCATGAGATCCAACTGTAAGGCATTTTCTCAATTAGTGATCTCGGGGGAAAGGCCCCTTGTGGGTGGGACCATTTCTGGGCTGGTAATCTTGGTTCTATAAGAGAGCAGGCTGAGCAAGCCAGGGGAAGCAAGCCAGTAAGAAACACCCTTCATGGCCTCTGCATCAGCTCCTGCTTCCTGACCTGCTTGAGTTCCAGTCCTGACTTCCTTGGTGATCAACAGCAGTATGGAAGTGTAAGCTGAATAAACCCTTTCCTTCCCAACTTGCTTCTTTGTCATGATGTTTGTGCAGGAATAGAAACCCTGACTAAGCCAGTGAGTGATCAAGTGGGGAGAGCCTATCCTATTGGGGGTGGTACTACACCTGGCTCGGTAGTCATGGGTGCTATAAGAAAGCAAGATGAGCAAGTTAGGGGAAACAACCAGTAAGTAACATCCCTCCATGTCTTCTGCATCAGCTCCTGCCTCCAGGTTTCTACTCTATGTGAGTTCCTGTCCTGACTTCCTTTGGTGATGACCAGCAATGTGGAAGTTTAAGATGAATAAACCCTTTGTTGCCCAACTTGCTTCTTGGTCATGATGTTTCTTGCAGGAATAGAAACCCTGACTAAAACATATGTCCAGTAGTAGTATAGCTGGGTCTTCAGGTAGAAGTATTTTCAGTTTTCTGAGGAACTGCCTGACTGATTTCCAGAGTGGTTGTACCAGCTTGCAGTCCCTCCAGCAATGGAGGAGTGTTCATTTTTCTCCACATCCTCACTACCATCTGCTGTCACCTGCATTTTTGATCTTAGCCATTCTGATTTGTATGAAGTAGTATCTCAGGGTTGTTTTCATTTGCAATTCTGTGATGACTAAGGTTATAATAAGGAATATAAGGAATAACATTTCTCTAAGTGCTTCTCAGACATTCAAGATTCCTCAGTTGAGAATTCTTTGTTTAGCTCTGTACCTTGTTATTGTTTAGAATACACACACACACACACACACACACACACACACACACACACACACATATATATATATATATATATATATATATATATATATATATAATAGGGTTACTTGGTTCTCTGGAGTCTCACTTATTGAGCTCTTTGTATATTTTAGATATTAGCCCTCTATCATACACAGAGTTTGTAAATATTTTGTTTCTAATCTGTGGATTGCTGTTTTGCCCTATTGACAGTGTCCTTTGCTTTACAGAAAAATTTTCAATTTTATGAGGTCCCATTTGTCAATTTTTGATCTTAGATTATGAATCATTGGTGTTCTGTTCAGGAAAATTTCTCCTGTGTCCATGTGTTCAAGGCTCTTCTGCAATTTTACTTCTGTTTGATTCAGTGTATCTGGTTTCATGTGTTGGTTTTTGATCTACTTGGACTTAAGCCTCGTACAAGGAAATAAGAATGGATCACTTTGCATTCTTCTACATGCTGTCTGCCAGGTGAACCAACACCATTTTTTGAAAATGTTGTTTGGTATTTTTCGCCACGATCAAGTGATCATAGATGTGGGTTTATTTCTGGGTCTTCAATTCTATTCCTCTGATCTATCTCTCTGTCTCTGTACCTATACCACTCACTTTTGATCACTATTGCTCTATAGTCAAGGATGATGATTTCCTCCAGTTCTATTATTGTTGAGAATAGTTTTCGCTATGCCACATTTTTTTTGTTACTCCAAATGAAATTGAGAATTGCTTTTTCTAATTTTGTAAAGAATTGAGTTGAAATTTTAATGGGAGGTTGCATTAAATATGTAGATTCCTTGTGGTAACCTGGCCATTTTTACTATATTAATGTTTTGATCCATGAGCATGGGAGATCTTTCCATCTTCTGAGATCTTGTTTTATTTCTTTCTTCACAGACTAGAAGCTCTTGTCACACAGATCTTTCCCTTGCTTGGTTAGAGCCACACCAAGATATTTTATATTATTTGTGACCATTGTGAAGGATGTCCTTTCCCTAATTTCTCTCTCAGCACATTTATCCTTTAGGTAGAGGAAGGCTACTGATTTGTTAGTGTTAATTTTATGTTCAGCCACTTTGCTGAAAGTGCTTATCAGCTGTAGGAATTCTTTAGTAGAATTTTTGTGTGTGGAACAGGTTAGTGGCTGGAGGTTCGTGGAGGGGCGAACTGGCAAGGAGAGAGAATGGGGAGGAAAAAAGTAGGGGCAGAATCGGGTACTGGAGGGGACAAGAGAGAGGTACAGAGGGTTAGGGTGAGGAACTGGGGGTAGCCATTGCTGGGTCCCAGACGCCTGGGGAAACAAGAGGTTTCCATTACCCAACTGAGATTACTTTAGCCACGATGGGCAGCCAAGTAGAGATAGAACCTCTCGAGACCATCACCAGTAGATGGACATGGACCCTAGTTAAGGGATGGGGCCACCCACCGATCTCAAAATTGTTAACTCAGAAATGTTCCCATCCAAAGGAAAGGTAGGGAAAAAATATGGAGCAGAGACTGAAATAAGGGCCAGCTAGGAACTGCCTCACTTGAGAACCCAGTCTGTGTGCAGATACCAAATCTGGACACAGGTGCTATTGCCAAGGTGCTTGCTGACAGGAACCTTGTGTGCCTGTTCCCTGGGAGGTTCTGACAGCACCTGACCAATGCAGTGGCAGATGCTTGGAACCATAAGAAGTGATGAGCTAGGGAACCCAGAGCAGCAGCTGGTGGAAGGACTAGAGGAACAGAGGAAGATTGCAACCCCATAGGAAGAACACTGTTGCCTGGGTGGACTACCAACTGCTTCTAGTGACTAGACCACCAACAAAGTAGTGTACAGGGAGGGATATGTGGTTCTGGATATATATGTAGCAGGGTATGGCCTTGTATGACATCAATGGAAAGGGAAGCCCTTGTTCCTATGGAGGTTTGATGCCCCAGCATAAGGGGATGCTGGAGTGCTGGGGCAGGAGTGTCTGGGTGGGTTGGGGAGCAACCTCATAAAGGCAAAGAGTGGGGAGAGAGGTCAGATGTGGGATAGGGGGATTTTGGAGGGGTCATCAGGAAGGCATATGTCATTAATCATTTGAGATGTAAAGGAATGGGATGATTAATATAATAAAGAAAGAAAGTAGCTTAAACAAGCCATGTCTAGCAAGCTAGTGAGCAGCATTGTGAAAAGAAAGTATTTTACTTTTAAGTAAGGATATATGCATATGTATAGAGGACAAAAAATTACATTGTTTCTCTTGGAACTAGAGTTAAAAATGGTTGTGAATTGCCAAGGTCATACTGGTAATTGAAGGTAGGTCATCTAGAAGATAAATAAATGTTTTTAACCACTGATCCATTTGTTTATCGCCAAGACTTTAAAGAGACAGAATAATAAAGAGACTCAACTTTTAAATTGGTTTTTTTTTTTTTTTTTTTTTTTTTTCGAGACAGGGTTTCTCTGTATAGCCCTGGCTGTCCTGGAACTCACTCTGTAGACCAGGCTGGCCTTGAACTCAGAAATCCGCCTGCCTCTGCCTCCCGAGTGCTGGGATTAAAGGCGCGCGCCACCACGCCCGGCTAAATTGGGTTTTTAAATTACACTATGTTTAATATTGTGATATTAACATGAGATGTTGGGTATAGATAAGAAAGGAAATACTATGGCTTAATAATGATATATTTATGTGTCAAGATGATAAAGGATAATTGGCTATCTGGTTACATTTTTGTTTGTTAACTTTAAACAAAGCCGACTTGTTTGGGAGGAGGAAATCACAATTGAAAATTCCTCTACCTGACTGGCCTAGGTCACTGTGGGGAGTGCCACCCCTGAGAAGCTATTCTAAGACTGTATAAGAGAAAAAAAAATCAGCAAGCTATAAAGAACAAGACAGGAAGCAATATTTGTCCATGGTCTCTGCCCTGGTTCTTACCTCCATGTTCCACCCTTGAATTTCTTGAATATGCACACGCATACATAGTTCAAAAGAATATGTTTTAAAGAACATTGTCAGTCAAAGATCATTGTTTTGGCCAAAATTAAATAGGGTGATTTAACGTATAGTGTCAACATAGATGGTTGTCATTTCTAATAAACAATTGTTTTGCTTAAGAAGGTGTTATATACTTAGAGTATGTCAGGTGCAAAAACTTGAGAAAAGTCCCAGAAATTTTCATACTTACAACTTTTTATGTATCACTGACCCTTGAGTCCAAAGCTCCAGAATAAAATAAAAGCTCCAGAATAATCTACTATGGGGAAGACCTTCAGGAAGTCAAAGAAAGTGTGAATGATTCTTTAACTGTAAGCTAATAATTTTGTGTAAGACAGGTTTAATTTGTGCCCATGAAGATAATAGTAGAAATGTGGTTTATATTTATTGTCACTCTAACCAAAATATCTCCTGGTTGTTTGATAAATATTGTCCAAATAACTTGACCTCAAAAAGATAGAGGTTGTGTTTGTGTGTGTGTGTTTATTTGTATCTACATTAAAACCACTTACATTCTTTTAGTCAAAAATGAAACATTTGTAGCTAAAGTGCATTTTCTTTATTTTTGCCTTCTCTTTTATTGTTGTTTATTTAGGTATATTGCCTAAAATTTTGCCAAAATAGCCTTCTAGTCCACTGTATAGATTGTTTCCTAATCTTGTACTTTGTCTGCCCTTTGATACTTCCCCGAAGTCACTTGCTGTCTCATTCACAGCGAAATATGAGGAAACACAGCAGTTTTGACTTATTCTCAGTTTCAGTAGAAACCATTATTATTATTTATAATAGAATTAGAATATAGCTATTTAATGATTTTATTCATAGAGATATTTCATTTAAATACAAGAGATTAAATACAGCATTGATTAATTCTTCAACTGACTCAATTGAAATGATAAAAATACATTTACCATTTCAATGTAAAAGTTCAAAGAAATGCATAGTAATGAAATAGTTCATCTTGGATATTTTGTAGGTTTCTTAATTTTGCTTCTGAGACATGATCTCACTGTGTTGTCCAGTTCATTATGCATAGTGGCTACATTTCTTAAAGTATAATATGTAGTGGTTTCCAAAGAATAGGTATAGAAGCATTTAGTTCTTTGGGTGAAAGTACTGTTGTCAAAGAAGAGAAAGCAGCATCAAAACTCCATTCTCACCTTTCAGCACCTCTTCCAGGAAAAGGAACACCAGTATGCTTCTTCAGCCATTGCAGGTAGGACTTTTTCTAGGTGCACAGGTACACTTGGTAGATTGTATAGTTTCTCTTCCTTCTCTATGAAGAGATTATATTGTCACATTGACTGCACCAAGTACCTTCTTTTATGTATTTTCAGATAATTAAGTGAACCTATTCAACTTCATTCTGGATTCATGATGCATTTGGGAAAAATGATGAATAAATCAGAGGCTTATATTCTAAGTTGGAATAAATAATAAATAGAAATAAAATTATAACTATAACTGAAATACTGTCTAATAGAAAAGTTCAAGTTAATATAAAACTGAAATAAAAAAATGAAAATTAAAGGTGTTTGTCTTCTTAAAATGTATGTGCAGAAGGGTTTAACTGTAGTCTAAAAATGGGTAGAAGTTATTAGAAAACAGGAAAGAAAAGGGTAGTTATAGTTCTTGGAATATGTTTTAAAAATTCTACGTGAGGAAGGTCACAGTGAAGTTTCAATTGGTAGGTATGATAGCTTGATAAGAATGGCACCCTTATGTCTGTTGATTTGAATATTTGGAACCCCAGTTGGAATACTTTGGCAAAGATTTATAGGATGAGATTTGATGGAAGAGATGTGTCAGTGGGAGTGGGAATCATATGAGAGACTTGGAGCTTAAGAAAATGCCAGTCTTTATAATAAGCTGTTAGCATATCTAATAACCTTTGCATGGCTGAATAATTTGCCACAATTTCTGGTTTGTCTATCGTCTTTGACTCTTACTTGTCAATCAAGTTGTAAGCTATCCGTTGTTACTTTGCCCTGACATCATGGACCTTAGCATCCCGAGCATATTAAATGTTCTCTTTGATATGTCCCCTTAAAATTAGTATTTTATTATAGCAATAGACAAGTGGCTAAGACAATGGGAAAATAGGACACTTAGACAAAAAGAAAATACCATTAATACAGAAAAAGGAATGAAAGCAAGCCTGAAAACCAAGAGGTTAGCAGGGTGCCTAAAGAGTTAATGACTCACAGAATTATGGGACATCAGTTTGAAAGAGGAAAATTACCGACCACCAGAACTCTCCAACTCAGAGCCCTCCTACCCCTCCCATCTGGAGATTGTTCCCAGAACCCTCCAGAACTCTCACCCCAGAGTACATTCTGAACTCTCACACCAGAGTCAGACCCCCTCTCAAATGAAAACTGTTCCGGGGATGGACATTTCTGAGATAAGGGTTTCCTGGAACGAACCCAGTCCAACCCCTCCCAACTAAGGACTGTGCCAGGGACATTTTTAAGATAAGGGTGTGAGTAAAAACCTCAGTTCCAATGAATCAAGTACATGGCCAAAGTGTGGGACGCGGTTACAAAAGCACTTTGGAAAAACCCTTGGTTGAATCACTTAGTGACGTAAAACCTGTATTTTCCCTGCCCTGCTCCCCCCTTGGCCCCTTCTCCTATAAAAGCTTGTGAAAATTTGGGCTAGGGGCCGGATCTCCTCTGCACCTTGCAGGCTGCATGAGGTCCGACCCCAGATATCTGGTATATGTGCTTTTTGTTTGTTTTGTTTGCTTCCTTGTCGTTGCTGTATTAAATCTTGCTCTATACATCTTAAGTACCGGTCTCAGTGTCTTCTTGGGTGCGCGGCTGACCCGAGGCTTGAGTAAGTGCCTCCCTTTGGGAGTTTTGGAGTCTTTCATTTGGTGCGTTGGCCGGGAATCAGCGCGTTTACCCAGAAGTCCTGGACCCGCTCAGAAGTAAGATTTACTGTTCTGCTTTGGTCTGGTGTCTGTGTTCTGTTAATTTCTGAGAGGCCAGGAAGGCCATTCTGTATGAGCGATCGCTGTTCTGGTTTTGCGTGACGCTCTGTGCTCAGTAAGAGCACCAGAGATCGCACTCCGGGAGGGAATGCGAAGTGGGTAAGAGTAGACGTGCTCAGGTGCCCACCGTCCGATCTGCCCCTGGGAGACGTCCCAGGTGAGATAGGGGAGGACTAAGGACGCTTAGTGGACCCCTCTGTGCGAGATCGTGGGTTCGAGTCCCACCTCGTGCTTCAGGGTGCGAGATCGTGGGTTCGAGTCCCACCTCGTGCTTCTGGTTGCGAGATCGTGGGTTCGAGTCCCACCTCGTGCTTCAGGTTGCGAGATCGTGGGTTCGAGTCCCACCTCGTGCTTTGGTTTTTTTTTCTTCTTATCTCAGTCTCGTGTCTGCTTTTGTCGTGTCTGCTATTATTCTAGAAATGGGACAATCTGCTGGGTGTGTAGGTGTGGAACTGCTGCATTTGTGTATTCTGAGATTGTGGGTTTATTCTGGCAGTGGCTGTGAGAGGACGGCTGTCTATGGCCTCACAATCTGCACCCCAAAGAGATGTTCCAAGGGAGACCCTGGAAGGAGTGCCCAGGGTACAGAACAGTTAAAAAGACCTGGCTGTTGCCTGGCAGAGTGAGAGAGAGAGAGAGTTCTCTCTGCCAGAGCGGGAGTGGATGTGGAATCCCACCCCTATCAGGAAAAAGAGTCAATGTGAAATCCGACCCGGTCAGAAAGTGGCGTTTGGCTGGTTGTGTTTGTGTCACGTGACAAGACTGTGTGTGTGTGTGTGTGTTAACCCTTTGTCGACTGTAGACTTGGACTGACGTCAGGACAGAATTTGAAAACTCAGTGCTGGTGAGTCCCAGGCTGCTCAAAAGAGCTCTGAAATTGCAGAGCCGGGCTAAGAATTTCCGGCTTTGGCAGCGCGGGTAGGGCTTTGATAGCAGCAGTGGCGCTGAGGTTCTGGCTTCTGCAGGCACGGCAGAAGCAGAGGCTGTCTGTGCCCCGAGTTGTGAAATGCTGATAGTGAGTGCAGCGGCCTGCCGGCCCCCGCCTGCCAGTCCCGGAGTGGCCGTGAAGCCTGCCACAGCTGGGGAGGGGCCGACTACAGCGTCCCTCTTTTGCCCCCCCAGAGTCTACCCGCACTCCCTTGTGCCGGCCCGGCTGCGTGCTCCCTCCCCAAAGACAGTGCAGAGAGCACAGGGTGTCTAACAGGTAGTTAAATAGTTAAATTGCAGCCTCTGCCTGCCAGCGTTTGTTTGCCACTCCCAGAAGTTTACGCTGCATTCCGGCGCAGACTCGGCGCTGGGCTCTTCACATCAAAGGATCTGTTTTCAGCCTTTGCCTGCCTCTTGGGTGGGAGAAAGGCTCATTCTCCTGCCCTCTGTATCTTGTCTCTTGTTAACAGAGAAAAAAAAAATTGTGTTCATTTTGAAATATCAGTGGTCTGGTGCAGCCAAATAGAGCTGCCCTCCCTTCTCTGCCCCATGTGTTTTCTCTTCTCAGGCACGGCCCTGAGCTGTGTGAGTTTGTTCTAAGCTCCGGTGAGGGAGACATACAAGGTAAGGAGCACCTGACTGCCAGGCTCTGTTGAGGGTCTCATGTCTGTGGGGCTAGTAAGTGTCCCATCAATTTGACCTAGGTAATAGGTAATAAAAAGTTATAGAAGTTAAGAAAAGGATAGAGGTCTGCAAAAAAAGAGCTGAGAGCAAAGCTTCAGCAGTCTCAGAAGAGAGACAAAAAGAGATATATATAGATAGAAAGAGAGACATTATATGAGATCTCCATTACAGTTAAGAAACAGGAGTAAAGAGAGATAAATGACAAAGACTAGAACCTAGCAAAGTGACACTTGCTAATAATACTAGCACTTAGAGATGATCTGTAAGAAATAAGGAGCCAGAAAATTTTTAAAAAATGATAAGAGAAATGAAATGCTGGTCACAAAAGTCAGGGAAGCTAGAAAACTTAGTACCCGGCAACAAAAGCAAGCTTTTGGCTAAAGATCAGAGTGTTTGCTGTTGAAAAAGAAGAACACTGGGCGAGAGACTGTCCTAACAAAAAGAAGAGGAGCCCCCCCTCATGACCAAACCCTTCACCTGTTTGTGGCTTAAAAGTAAGAAAATAGCAGAAGGGGTGCTAACACAGAAGCTGAGTCCTTAAAAGAGACCAGTGGTCTACCTGTTAAAAGCAGCTAAAAAGAGACTGTGTTTCATATTCCTCCACTGACCAATGCAAAGCAAGTTTAAAAGGTTCCTGGACACTGCAGGCCTTTGCAGACTGTGGATTCCAGGTTTTGCTGAATTAAAAAGATAAACAGCCCTTCGTATAAAAAATAAAAAGAACAACCTTGGATGGCCTTAGATGCTATTGAGACTGCCCTAATGTTGTCCCTAACTTTGGGACTCCTAGATGTGACTGAGAACAAAAGTATTGCCAAAGAGGTTCTTACTCAGAGATTGGGACCCTGAAAAAGACTGGTGGCATACTTGTGAAAATTAGACCTGGTGACTATAAGATGACCTGCTTGTCTGCACACAGTGGCTTCTGATCAAGGACGCAGATAAACTGACTCTGAGACAAAACTTGGCACATGCCCTAAAAGTGTGGTTCAGCCCCCTGACCGATGGCTGACTAATGCTCTGGAAAACATGAACTCTTGGCGCTAACCCAAGCCCTGCGGTTGGCTGAAGGCAGAGACATTAAAAACAAAGAAAAAATTCTGGCCCTCCTAGAAGCTCCTGAATGAACTGGGTGAGTTGGAACACCGGGTATCAGCCAAGAAAGCTCAGCTATGTCGTACCGAGGTGCCGACGACGGAAAGCGGTGGCTCACCGAGGCCAGAAAAAAGACTGTGATGCTGATCCCAACCCCCGCCACCCCGCGCCAAGTACGTGAGTTTCTGGGGACGGCGGGCTTTTGCAGAGAAAAAAAGTCCCATTCACCTGGACTGAGGAACACCAAAAAGCCTTTGACAGCATAAAGGCAGCCCTGCTTGTTAAAGACGCTGACAAGCTTACTCTGGGTCAGCATGTGACTATACCCACTACCAGAGTTTACTGCTCCTTGGCAGATGACTCCACTCCTGTACATCAATGTGCTGATGTCCTGGCTGAGGAAACTGGAACAAGGAGAGATCTGACTGATCAGCCTTGGCCAGGTGTGCCTGCCTGGTACACAGATGGCAGCAGCTTTGTCACAGGAGCAGCAGTAGTAGATGGAAGGCAGCTCATATCCATGGGGCCATCTACCAACAGAGGGGGCTACTTACCTCGGCAAGTAAAGATCAGATCAGCCTTGGCCTGAGAGTTTGAGCTGGTACACGGACGGCAGTAGCCTCGCGATTGAAGAAAAAGACGTTCTCAAAATGGATAATTGAGACTGCTCACATAGTCATCAAGAAGATTATTGAAGAAAATTTTTCCAAGGTTCAGAGTGCCAAAAGCAATAGTGTCAGATAATAGCCCTGCTTTGTTGCCCAGGTAAGTCAGGGTGTGGCCAAGTATTTAGAGGTCAAATAAAAATTACATTGTGTGTATAGACCTCAGAGCTCAGGACAGATAAAATAAATTAGTTTAAAACTCTATGACAGACCTTGACTAAATTAATCGTAGAGACTGGCACAGACTTGGTGTTCCTTCCCTATGCCCTATTTCTTGATTCAGTTTTACTCTGTTTAAGGTCCTTTATGAGTCACCTATGGCCATTACTGTTTCAAATGATGTGTTTAAACCTATGATGTTATAATAATGCTCTGTATGCTAAGTTAAAAGGCTTGCAGGTGGTCTGGTCACAACTGGGAAAAATTGGACTGAGTACATGGACGACATTGCTCCAGGGATCCCAACAGCTGAGACAGTAAACGAGCTGGGTACCCCAAGGACATCTCACCAGTTCCAGCCAGAGATCTGATCTACGTGCACCTACATCATGCCCAGACCCTCAAGCCTCGCTAAAAGGGCCCCTGCCTAGTTCTGTTTACTAATGCTTCTTGTTCTGTTTTTGTTCCCATGTTAAAATAGAGTCTTTCATTTGGTGCATTATGCAGTATCTGAAATTCTAAGATTAGAATTATTTACTAAAAGAAGGGGGGAATGAAAGAGGAAAATTACCGACCACCAGAACTCTCCAACTCAGAGCCCTCCTACCCCTCCCATCTGGAGATTGTTCCCAGAACCCTCCAGAACTCTCACCCCAGAGTACATTCTGAACTCTCACACCAGAGTCAGACCCCCTCTCAAATGAAAACTGTTCCGGGGACGGACATTTCTGAGATAAGGGTTTCCTGGAACGAACCCAGTCCAACCCCTCCCAACTAAGGACTGTGCCAGGGACATTTTTAAGATAAGGGTGTGAGTAAAAACCTCAGTTCCAATGAATCAAGTACATGGCCAAAGTGTGGGACGCGGTTACAAAAGCACTTTGGAAAAACCCTTGGTTGAATCACTTAGTGACGTAAAACCTGTATTTTCCCTGCCCTGCTCCCCCCTTGGCCCCTTCTCCTATAAAAGCTTGTGAAAATTTGGGCTAGGGGCCGGATCTCCTCTGCACCTTGCAGGCTGCATGAGGTCCGACCCCAGATATCTGGTATATGTGCTTTTTGTTTGTTTTGTTTGCTTCCTTGTCGTTGCTGTATTAAATCTTGCTCTATACATCTTAAGTACCGGTCTCAGTGTCTTCTTGGGTGCGCGGCTGACCCGAGGCTTGAGTAAGTGCCTCCCTTTGGGAGTTTTGGAGTCTTTCAAGTTGTCTTTGAAACTTGGAGGAATTTGTGGATTAGAAAAAGTCAGTGCTTCTGTGCAATGACTTCCTTTGTATGGAACGTAACGCGAGTTTTGAAATTGAATTGTATATTTCTAAACTCTTTTAGGTTTTAGGTTTATTCACTCAGAGTGATTTTAAAATGCTACAGCTTGTCTATGGAGAAAAAAAATGTTGCCTCAATTTGTCAGATCAGTGGGATCTGAACGTAACACATTCAGTCACCCCACTGACACTCTTGGGTTACCCCAGATTAGATATTCCCTAACCTGCTTATCTGCTGTTTCCATCCTCTTTCTTCTTTTCTATCTTTAAACTCTTACCTGCCAAGAAGACACCAGATTTAAACATTCTTACATGCCATCTGACAAGCTTACATAGTCATAGAGCCACAGTCACAGTCTGAGCATAGGTCCACCTAAATTAAACCATTGCTCGTTTTGAAGGAACTCTTAACTAGTATTTAATCAGCATCTACACAGCCCAACAGCCTGATAAAATTCAGTTTTCACAACATTTCTTCACTTGGCATTTCTTATAAATACAGACCCATAATGCAATCATCAAATAATCCAGAAGATCCAAAGCAGCAGCTCTACAGTGACAGAGGTTCCTTTGGTTTACCATGTGAAATTGTTCCAGTAAATGGAAGTGCCACAATGGAATACTGAATGTTTATAATGCACAGTAGAATCCTGCTTTAAAAGGTTGTACCAATATATATTAACTACACATAATACCTTTGTTTGTCTTTTCCCCATCCCCAGTCTTCTATGAGTGCATGAGGAGGGCAGCAGAGGAGGTTGCATCATCTGAGAGACTTGGAGTTTAGGGAAACTCGGGTCTTTATGATGGACTATTAGCACATATAATAATCTTTGCATGAATGATTAACAGTGCTTATGTCATACTGTGCAGTAAACAAATCTGTTCTCAGGTTGGGAACTGCTCATTTCCTTCATGTGCTGGAAGAAAAAAGAATCTATTAAGGAGTTCTCAGCAAAAAGTGGACAAATGGCCTGGAGCATTATCTCCTAATGAGAACTTCTAAATATGGTTAGTAGTATTATTTTTTCATTTCTGCTATGTTCATATGATGAACTGCACTGATTTTTCATTATGTAACAATGTTTAGAGTGACACTAATATTAATAATATATTAGTGCACTAGACCATGCGTCTGTATATCCCAAAAATGGGTCAATTCCATCCTGATGCAGAGACTAAAGTAACTTTCTGAGACATTTGCTGTCAGAATCAGAAGTTACAGTGACTCCAAAGGTCACAAAAATATTCTCTTAGACAAACAAGAACAGTCACATACAAGCATATACAGCCAGTTTTATGTAACCTGTATGAGCTCCATCCTGGTTACACCATAAGAAGTTGACTTTTGCATTTTGACTAGTTGCACTTTTCTGTGATGATCTCATCTCCATCTGCTTCCTTGATGAGGAGTAAGAGCTACACTTCTCTGGGTTTATAAGAATTTGTATGTAGAATACAATTAGAGATTTTACTGGCTTATGAAAGGTGTGTAACTGGTTTTTCTCTAGGTCCTATGGACTCACAAGCCGTGGATAGTAGACTATGTTTATAATACGAGACATGGATTTTCTGTTACTGAATGGGTCTTAAGTACAGTTAGACAGCTATTGATTACCTCAAGATATAAATATCTCTACTGAATCTTTAGGGGTATCTTCCATATTTGTTACTGTGATATGTAAGCATTGCAGCTGGATATGGCTTCTTTGTTTTTGTTTTTCAAGACATGGTTCTTTGTATATCGCTGGCAATCCCAGAACTCTCTTTGTAGACAGTGCAGAAGAGGCCTACCTCTGTGTATTGAATGCTGGGATTAAAGGCATCCACCACCACATTGTCTCTGGATATGATTATTGATTGCTTTTCTTCCTTGAAAGCTTACAAAGCACCTTCCTGCCTTATGAAATCTAGTCCTGAAGGAGGAGGCTTTCAGATAACATTGATCTTGACCTCTAAGATACATGATGCCTTTAGCAATAGGGCCTTATCTTCACTTTCTGGGAGGAAACCAAGGGCAATAGAAATATTTTGTATTATCTTGGAAATCACTTGGTTAGCTCTGATCAACAATTAGAATATTTCCCCAAGACTGCTACTGTGGATTTTCTTAGATAGTTTATGGCTCTTGAATAGCAAGATACAGTTTCTAAAAGGGTTAATGAAAAATGGGTATGGGACTGGGTGCTTAATGGGGAATGAATGACAATACCAAGGAAAAGATATTGGGATATAGTATTTACTTTTGTCTCTTAAAGTTTCCATTGTATAAGTGCTGCTTTTAAACAAAAACTCTATTGCTTGATTTGACCAATGAAGACTCAGGATTCATATGCTGGTATGAAAGCTTGATGAGAGAGAGAGAGAGAGAGAGAGAGAGACAGAGAGAGAGAGAGAGAGAGAGAGAGAGAGAGAGAGAGAGAGAGAGAGACCCAGCTTACCTCCTTCCTCAGCCAGCCAACATCCCACTAGAAACTTCCTCTCTCATGTCATCTCAAACCCTCCTTCAAATTGAATAACCATCTCTTCTCCTTCCTATATATCGCTCTATTCATACTCCCTACTTCTTATTCTCAATGATTTTTTTTTCTTAATACTCCTATTAACTGGCTGCTTGCTCTGCCTCTTGATTTATGGTTTATCTTATTTAATCCTGTTTACAATACTCAAGCAGAAAGCTCTTGGATTAATGGTGTGTGCTAATGATGAGGTACACAGCAACTAAAACCAAGTTCTTACAGTAAATTGCACAATCTTTGAGGTTAAGAGTATGATTAAATATCTGCAACATTTTCCACTTTTGTCTAAATAAAAAGGAAAAGTTTTTTTTTTAACTCTAACACAGTAAAACTATTTCAACATTCATTCAAATAATGAAATATCTCATTATTTCAATAATGAAGCTATTTCTGCCCATCTATATGCAATATCCAACTTGGTTGGATTTGGCAGTATTATGACTACATATTTTTTTGAGTTTAAAGTTCTGTAATATATTCAAATCAGTGTCATATGAACTCATCAATTTGACTGTCTTCTTCTATTCTATTGCCACTAATCTTATAACCTTTTAGTTTTTATTCTACTCTCTAACACTTTTTTGTTTTATCTTTTAATCTTTTTTTTTTTTTTTTTTCTGAGACAGGGTTTCTCTGTTGGCTGGCCTTGAACTCTTCCAAAATATTCCTCAGGCTCTGCCTAAGGTTTGGTTGAGAGTTTCTGTGTCTGCCTCCATCTATTGCTGGATGAATCCTCTTGGGAGACAATCTAACACTTTTCTTAAGGTATAAACATTATCTCAAAATCTTTAAGATTATATATATATACATATATATATATATATATATATATATATATATATATATATATACACACACACACACATATATATATATATAGACAGAGATGTATATATATATGTGTGTGTGTATGTGTTTTATGTGTGTGTGTAAAACCTTTTTGTCATGATACTAATCGTCATACAAAGTACTAACTAATTCTAGAAATAAGCTTCATCAAGCTTTCTGTATGTATTTCTTTTTCATATTTGAATCTGAAGCAGGTCACTAGGAATAAAGTTCATGTAGCTTGCGTGGAAATGGATGTTGGCTCTAGTCTGGGGCTTCTAGCTGAGATTTAAGATTAGTCAGATGACTGTGGGTGATACTGCCTGACCCATTTACTCTTGATCTTGGGATACTGTCTTCTGATAATTTGTCCTATTTCTTCAGATATTTTACTTGTCCAATGGTCTCCACCTTCCTTAGTTGGATGCTTTTTATTCTTTTGGAAATATAAAAAACAAACCCCTGTCCCAACCCTAACTCTGTCTTTGTTTGTTTTGTTATTGTTTGTTGTTGTTTGTTTTTTTGTTTATTTGTTTTGGAGGGGCAGATTATATTTTTCCTAGGTCAAATGTTTTGGCATGAGAAAACTTATTATGTTTCAATTGAAATTAAAAAAATAATTGAAAAATTTAAACTAAATTTTGCCTTACTATGTTTAGATAAATATACATATATTTCTCCTTTTTCTTTATATGTAAATTCAAGGTTTAAGTGTATTTATTTTAATCACAAAGGACATTCAATTTTAATTTCAACCTTGCTTTCAGCATCTTTAACAGCTAAATCACTGTAATTCTTACATGCCTGTCTCTGTCTCTCAAATGTTGGGATTAAGGGTGTGAACCAACACTTGGTTATGGATTCCTTATAATTGTAGTTCTCATAGGTATGTCTTGGTTTAATTTGCCTCTCTGTTTTCCCTTAGTTTTATAGTGTGAGGAATAAATTTTCAAAATTTTCACATGTATGACCTATCATTCTGTGCTGATACTTTGGTTTCCTCCTCAGTATTAACCATTCCATCCCCTGGTCTATAGGTTGCTGCTTTCCATTCATTTTGTTTCTATCTGTGATTGATGAAATATAAATAATCCATGCATTAGCCAAATCTTGTGAGCAGTTTTTGTCCCTATTATTCAAAATATTATTTTTTAATTTTATTTTTCTAGGCCTGATCAAATGAAAGGCAGTTTCTGTTTGTTTGTGTGTTTATTTGTTTTATTCTTCATAGGTTAATTTGTACTAACTGATCAAGATATCTGATGAACTATTACCTCTCCTTATTCTAGAGGTCCCTTCTGCTCAAATCTAATCTTCATCAATCTTGATGGTTTCCATAGCTTTTCTTCTCCTGTGGCAACAAAAAAATCCTCTTCCTCAACATAACAAATATTTCAGTTTCCATTCTGACATTAACACATCTTTAATATTCACAGGATGATTTGATTCAGCAGTTTTTCCCTACTAACCAATGTCTCTCCACAACTATTTCCCTTTCTCATCTTCATTAAAAAATTCAAAGTTAAAAGAAGCACTGTGTAAACTCTCTCTGGGGGACTTTATTTTTATTTCTTTATTTACTTTGTTTATTGAGCATATCTTTTAACACGTGATTAGATCTTTCTGCTTGTCCTGTGGGAGTCTGTAATGTAATTGTTGTACAGTTTATGTTTTATTATCCAAAAAAGTTTCATTTTACTAGAAACATATGCTGGAGCATTGCCAGTGTCAATATGTCCATGTATCTGCCTAATAGTCATAACTTCTAGCAAGTGTGTAATTACAGAATCAGTCTTTTCAGAAGAGAAGGCAGTTGCACATTTAAATTCCTAATATGTATCTATTGCATGCTGTACATACTTTAATTTTCCTAACTCTCAAAAATGAAATATGTTTACTTACTTGCCAAATTTCATTTCTCTCGGTACCTTTTGAGTAGAATCATATGTCATCTGATATGTGTTATATACAATGGATTGTTTTTATTTTTGATTACTAGTTATAGTAGAATAAATACCAATGTTAATTCTTAATAATCCAGAATATGTTCAGAAGTTTCAGTATGTAAAACATCTTTCTGCGTATTGAGAGCAAGCATGTTAAGAGATTCAGAAAAATCTAATAATACCATAAGAATGGCTTTGATTTCATTTACTACATTAACTTTATTCAGTATAGAATGTAGAGGGTCTAGAAATTTGTGTACCTTTTACTATATGAGGAAGAATCTAATTCTTTTATAAACTGAATTGTTTTGCATTTGGGACATTTATTGTTAATTTCTCCTGATAATTAATTCAAGCCCTTTGCCAGCTTTTATTTTCTGCCTATAATGGGGCAATTTTTGCATTAATTAAAGGTACATCAATTTCTGATGTATATATTCCTGCTAATTGATAAAGTCTCATTTTTCTTTTCAGAATCAATTCAGGAAATATATATGTGTATATATATATATATATATATATATATATATATATATATATATATATATATATATATATATAATTTTCTCTCTTTTGTGTTAAAAATATGGAGTTTAATGTATATTGTTATCTCTCTACATATGAATTCCTATGGGCAAATTATAATCAAGCTTTAAATCTAAGAAATCCTTATGTGGATCCAGTAATTTTTTTTTTTTTACCAGAGCCAATTTCCCCTCAGCCTCAGCTTACAATTTTCTTGGACTACTTAAATTTCTTATTACCTTGTAAACTTTGAAATTAATTATGCAGTTCTTGAGTAGTTAATCCAGTTCTAGACTTTAGCCAGTTAATATCTCCCATTAAGAAAATCATTAAGAGTTTGTAATTGGTCTCTCCTGATTTGTACTTTTTGTGATCAAATTTTCTGTAAACCCATCTTATATGAGATATAAGTCATCGATCCTCCTGTTTGTATTTTTTCAAAAGCAATTTATAGTCCCCTGAAAGGCAAAATTGCTTCATCAAACGTATTTTTTTCTAAGTTAGCTGTGTCTGAATCAGGCAGTAAGATATTGTTGCGGCCCGCCCGCGGTCCACAACACGAACGGTTCACTGAGAATGGCAGTTCCCTGCAAAGAGAGGAATCTAGTCGGGGCGGAAGAAACAATGGAGTCAAGACAAAACTCTGATCAAGACTCAATTTAATATTTCCAGACACTCAGTTTATAAAGGAAGGGGGAGGGAACCCAATTTCCCGCCAAGTAACTCAGGGTCCAGTAGCAGGACGAACACGTGTGTGACTCCAGGCAGCAGAGACAGGTTCCAGCAGTGGGCGTGGCAGGACGAATGAGCCGGTAGCTCCACCCTTGAGCAGGCAGGTTCCAGGCTGGGGGGAAGGGAGGCCACAGATATCATCATATAATGATATATTTTATTTTGAGGAAACTATTCATGATTTACTTCTAACAGCTTTCATATAAAATCTTAACATAGTGTTGGGATTTTTAACATTCCTTGTGGAAGAATCTCTCAGTGATACCTTTTAACAAGTTGACCATTATTATAAGTAGTCACTGTAAAAGCAAACTTCTCTTTATCCTGTTCTCATGAAGATATAGTAAAAAAGAATGGCTCTTAAATCTGTTAACATTCTCCATTTCCATATTTCTTTTTAATAACAAACATAAGAAGATTTGAAAGGCTTGCCAATTCTTTAGTATTTTAAGCATTTAGCTGCTCTTGTATCAGTTGCCTTAGTGGCAGTAACATTTTTGTATGTCAAGGGACATTTTTCAATGTACACAAGTTTGTCTTTTAACCAATTTAAATGTAGGGTGTTGGTTTTGAAAGACCAACAGCTTTTATTTCCTGCTTATGGACAACCAGAACTGTCTTTGTTCTTGATATTGCCATTCAATGTTATTCTCAGAAGCGTTCTTTATTTTATGGTACGCTTGGGAGATTGGAGGAATGGTAATCTGTTTTCCATTGCTGCAACAAATCATGTCCCCATAAATTCAAGGCTATATTAACCACAGATTGCTTAAATTTTCTGATTTGTCCTTCTGGCCCTATCCATTTTACTCATATTGCACTTTGTTTTACCTGAGATAAATTCAGATCCCTAAAAGCTGAATGTTTACTGCCTAAAGAGGCCAACTTAGATCCTCAGATTTTGGTGAAATTATTGTTATAATTTTGTGTGTCTATCAAGTCTTCAATTTCTATGTCACTTATCTGTGTTTATCATTTGTATATGAGATGCTTCTGACTTTTTGTTTTTACTTTTGGTCCTTCACTTTTATAAATATATTTATCATCTGTAGGAATTTTTGATGGAGTTTTTATGGCCCTTTATATATTGAATACCATACACAACAATGAATCTTTAACTATGTGTACTTTATTATGTATATTCCCTTCATTTTCTTCAGTTATCATATTGCCATGGCCAGGATTTCAAAACCTTTGCTAAAGATTGGAGAGAGTGAACATGATTTTTTAAAAAAATTTCTATAGTTAGGAGAAATACTTTAAAATTTTCCCACCCATGATAATTTGGCTATGGGTTTCTTATTAGGTGCATATTGCTTATTAAGTTTTAATTTTAGTTTTGGATTAGATCTTTGAGTATGTTGGACTTTTATGAAGTGTGATTTTGTTGTTTTATTATTTTTATTTTATTCTTCTCTTATGTATTATCTTCTGCCTGAAGTTTCCTCTATCCCACAATTCCCTATGCCCATTGTTACCCATATCCCCTCTCTCCCAGATCTATATCTCCTCAATCTCTCTTCAGAAAAGAACAGGTCTCTCAGAGATACCAACAGGGTCTAGCAATTTATATTACAATTACCACAAACCTTCATGTAATGACTGGACTGGACAAAATAAAAATATTTTGATCATTTTTCACAGTGGTTTGAATATGCATTGCCCAATAGACTTATGTGTGAATGTTTGTTCCATTGGTAGTGCCACTATTAGGAAGTGTAGCTTGTTGTATTAGATGTGACTTTTTGGGTTAAGTATGGCTTTGAAGTCCCTTGTACGTTCAGGCTATAGCTAGTGTAATACACAGTTACTTCCTGTTGTCTTGAGATTAAGATGTAGCACTCTTAGCTCTGTCCCCAGCACTATGTCAGTCAGTATGCTGTTGTGATTCCTTCCATGGTGATGATGGACTAAACCTCTGAAGCTAAAAGTCAGGCTCAACTAAATGATTTCTTTCTTTTATAATAGGTGATTTTTTATTTAATTTGCATGCAATTTATTTCCCTTATCTATGACTATATTTTTAATATTTTTTCATTCTGTCTCACAATTCATACCTGTTCCTATTATGTGTTTAAAACTAAATTTAATACTCTTTTCTTACAGAATATAATTCCCCTTTTTTGCCTTTGAGTATTGATATTCTATCTCCCAATTGATCTGTTGTTATACATGCATGGCTCTCCTCTGAGATTTTAATTGAGTTATTGGGTCTTTCAATTTTGTCCTCATTTCAGTGTAGGTTTTCTCAACTATATCTATTGAATATTGTTCTTAAAACTTCTATTGTCTTTGTCATTTCATTCAGCATCATGCTGTGCTTTCTTGGCTATCAGTGGTTATCACAGTTAAGTTTGAGATACTAAAAGAATTTCTCTCAACTGACATTGCCTCCTATTCTAAATTTACAGTATATTTGAGGTTGACCAATGGGTAGTTTTTTATATTTTGTTGGGCATAATTATGACCTGGTGAAATAAATATCTGCCTTTGAATTTGTATATGGGATAGTTGAACTATGCTTAAGTGTTATTAGGACTACGTTATTGTTTATTGTTTTTATTTGGAAATTAATCAGTGCATAAGGATGATATGACCATGTGTCAAAACGACAATTGTTAGATTTGTGATAGTTTTTCTTGGCTATCTACTTACTACATCTGAAATTAATTAAAATCTGTAAATACCACACCTATGAGGGATTTTTCTGCTTCTTTTGAAGTAGCTACAGCCACTTCCACCTTTCAGTTGTAAAACAAACACTTTTAATCCCGGTCTTGAGGTGGGAAGACACATTTACTCTGAGCCAATACTCCTGGGGAAGCCTACATAAGGACATGGAAGAAGAAAGCTTTTGCTCTTTGCCTGTTTGTGTTTGTCTTAGAAGCAAGGCAATTTCTTCATTGACATTAACACCTATTTCTGTTCTCCAGTGTTTACTGAAGACTAGTTGAGAAATACAATCTAGTGGACTGAGCAACTATTGGGTTCTTGAAATTTCTGTTCACAGTAGGTCATTGTTTGATTGGATAGACTCCAGACTGATAAATCTTCTTTCTGTATATAGGGAGATAATCATTCTATACATTATGTTACTATAAGGAGTCCTAATTAACATAGTACATATTTAGTTATAGTGGAATGTCTCATTGGTCAATTGCTCTCTTGTTTAGAGTGGCATGTCCTTCTTGAGCTCTTGTGATTATTGTCAGCCAAAGATTGTATTGTTAGATAGAAGATGGCAACCCCAGTTTCTCTCCAGCTCCCATTTACTTGTAATATATGTTTCCATTCTTTCACATTAAGTTGCTGCCTATCATTAAATCTATACTATTTACTAGACAACAGAAAGGTGAATTTATTTCTTCATCCAGTCTTCAAAACTGTGTCTCTTTGTTGAATAGTTAAGGATATCAATATTCAAAGATTTGCTAAAAAGTGTGTGTAGTGTGTGTTGGCTTTAATCATTTATTTTCTGTTTGTGTTCTTAGCAGTGTTCAGCATTTTACTAATAATTATAGCTTTGTTTTCTTTTTAGACTCTTTTGACTATACTCAGTATACTGTTTAATCTATAGAATTTTTTCCAGTGTTCTTTTAATTGTTTGTTTTTGGGAACAACATTTTTTTATCCTGTTGGTGTCATTGAATTATTTTCCTCTTTTAAAGCTTGGATTATATTGCTTCATGTTCTTCTGGCTTTTTGAAGTTTCATTTGATAAAAAAAAAAAAAGTTATTCTGATGGCTTTTCATTTAAATGGAACTTTTCTTTTCAAGCTTTTATTACTACCTGTTTCTTCTGTGTAGTTAGTGTTTTAACTATGAGATATCTTGCAGAGTTTCTTTTCTGATGTTTTGTATTTTGTTTTTGTGCTTTGTTTATCTGTATAAGTGTTCCTTCTTTAATTTGAGAAAGTTTCCTTCTAGGATTTTACTGACAATCTGTTTTATTCAATTTGCGTGCAATTTGTTTTCTTTATCTTTGACTATATTTTTAATATTTTGTTTTTCAAAACAGGGTTTTTCTGTGTAGCTCTGGCTCTCCCGAAACTCACTTTGTAGACCAGGCTGGCCTCGAACTCAGAAATCTGCCTACCTCTCCCTCCCAAGTGCTGGGATTAAAGCCGTGCACCACCACTGCCTGGCTTAATATTTTTTCATTCTGTCTCATAATTCATACCTGTTCCTATTATGTGTTTAAAACTAAAATTTCATACTCTTTGCTTGCAAAGTTTAATCCCCCTTGTTTGCCTTTGAGTAATGATATTCTATCTCCTACTTGATCTGTTGTTATACATGTGTGGCTCTCCTTTGAGATTTTAATTGAGTTACTGGGTCTTTCAATTTTGTCCTTATTTCAGCATAGGGTTTTCTCAAAAATATCTACATATTGAATATTATTCTAAAATCTTCTATTGTCTTTGCCATTTCATTCAGCATCAGGCTGTGCTTTCTTGGTTATCATTCATATATTTATTTGAACTTATTCTCTTTACATTCTTCTGTGGGGAATCTGCCCAGACTGTAGTGGTCTTTAAGTGGGACACAGTGTCCAATGGTGCATTAAAGAATGATGGTCTCCTAAAGGGACTGAAGCCCCATAGAAGGAACATCAATATGAACTAACCAGTACCCTCAGAGCTCCTTGGAACTATACCACCAATCAAAGAAAATAGACAAAGGAACATGTGGATCTAGCTAATATATTTTTAGCAGAGGATGGCCTAGTCAGTCATCAATGGGAGGAGAGGCACTTGGTCCTGTGAAGGCTCTATGCCCCAGTATAGGGGAATGCCAGGACCAGAAATGGGAGTGGGTGGGTAAGGGAGCAGGGAGATGGGGAGGGGTTAGGGGATTTTTGGAGGGGAAACTAGGAAAGGGGATAACATTTGAAATGTAAATAAAGAAAATATCTAATAAAAAATAAAAAAAAATAAATAAAATGAAAAAGAAAGAATGATAGTCTCTGGACTTCTAGCTTTCTAACTATAACGAATGTTTGCTGATAACTTCTAAAACATATAACTTTCATGCTTATTCTATAGTTAAAAATGCTGGTTTCTTTTCTCTTTAATTCGTTTTAAGCAGGGTTTCATTTTAATATACTCATTATAAGTTCAAACCAAAAGTATTTACATGGCCTCATCTTATTAAAGTGCACAGCTGTGATGTTATCCTTGGACCTAAATGTTTTGTCCTTTAACAGAAAATTGTCCCAAGTATATTTCTCTTTTTAGTATAACTATGACAGCTCATTGTATTTCTTATTATGTAGAGTTTATTTACTATTTGGAAGAGAGGAAATATTCACATCTTTCTTGCAACTATGACCATCTCTAAAATTTTTCTTCCTAGAATTATATGAATGAAATCAGGAATTCTATAGGAACATTATCTATTTGTTTATATAGCATCACTACAAGATAGTACATTTCTTATGTCTGTAGAAATGTGCTTAAAAGGGTGGGTCAATACCTAGAGATTGTTATATATTTAATCATAACAAGAAAAGCATATTAACAGATATAATTTCCTCAGATATAATTTGTTTGGCCTTGCCTAAAGAAGTAAATCTGTCATTAGCTTTAGAAGTCCATGGTGGAATCATCTCAGGAAGATCGCCTGCTAGTTTTTAGCTACTCCTTGATGGTTGCTGGCATTCCTCCAACTGCATATGTTTAACTCCTTGATTTATTTGATAAGGTTTATGATTGTTCATTTAAGTTCTCTCTCTAGTGTTCTCTAATTATCTGTAATTCTTACTAGAAAAAATTCATATAGAACTGGTGGATTTGTGATTATGGAATGTTTCTTGAATTTTTATGTATCTTTGATGATATCTGAGCATATGGACTAATTGTATATGTTGCATAACTGATGTACATATAGAAGACTGGGCTGGTACTAAGGATATGCTGTCTGGTCTGAACCTAGGGTCTATAAAAAGTATATTCCCTTTTCATCATGCTGCTTCAGGGCCCTGATAATAGGTTCTAGCTTAGCTTTTAGAATTGGAGATGATATAGGTAGAGTAGGGTAAGACTCACCTAACTGGGATGTAAGGATTTGGCTAGCCTTGTAGGTTATGTCTGGCACATGTACCTTCAGTACGACTGGAATGGCAGGAGCTGTCCTGAGGATCTCTCATGTAGGTTATTTATATTTGCACAGCATGTTGTCTGGCTAAAGCAATAGCTCTCAACCTTTCTAATGCTGTGGCACTTTAATATAGTTCCTCATATTATGACATATCCAACTATAAATTTATTTGTTGCTACTATATGACTGTAATTTTGGTAGTGTTATGAATTGTAATGCAAATGTCTGATATGCAGAATATCTCATTTGTAACCCCAAAGGGGTTTTAACCCACGAGGGTTGAGAATTTCTGGGCTAGAGGAACCCTGGTAGCTAGAGTTTTGGGTCTGGCAAGTACACAGGGAAGAAGAAGAAATGGGGGATGGTTAAGATCCTTTCAAACAGATCAGTAGTGATAAGGGTTGGAAGGTTCCATAGAGGGCAGGTAGGTTACTGTGTCCTGGGGTCAAGGCTAGGCCAAGTTCCGTTCTCCAAGGCCAAGTTCCATTCTCCATCCACAGAAACATTCTTGAGTAAACAAATCTCATTATGTACTGGCTGATAGTCATCTGACTCTCTGGAAAGTCCCAGGTAGAGTTCAAATGCATGTTTTGCTTGCTAGATTTAAAGGTCAATTTGCTAAGCGAATAAGTTTGAACTGTAACCTTCCTGATGT
Organism: Mus caroli; assembly: GCF_978045245.1. Taxonomy (NCBI): domain Eukaryota; kingdom Metazoa; phylum Chordata; class Mammalia; order Rodentia; family Muridae; genus Mus; species Mus caroli. Next base: position 138,306,860 of record NW_028227258.1, on the reverse strand, counting down.
ACCCTGTGCCCCTAAAAAGATTAAAAACTGCGTGTAATAGCCATTTGGCATTGCTGTCTAGTCACTCATCTTGAGAGACTAATTGAAGGTTAGCCCCAGCACACCAGAAAATAAACCTTTTGCTGTTATATCAAAAAAAAAAAAAAAAAGAAAATGATAGTAATATTTGTTTAAAATATTTTGCTTAAAAAATATTTTGCTTAAAATATTTGTGTCTTTATTGCAAAATTTAGGAATAACTTTTGAATGTCCCAGAGTTTTCAGAATAGATCCCTCTTATATTTCTTGGGATTTGAGCTTTTCTTTGATGGAGTAACTCATTTTCTTTCTTTCTTTCTTTCTTTCTTTCTTTCTTTCTTTCTTTCTTTCTTTCTTTCTTTCTTCCTTACTTTTTTCTTTTTTTTTTTTTTGCTTCAAGACCTGAATCTCTTTTCCCCTTGATCCAAGATATTGATAATTCTTACATTTACATTTTTTGTTTGAATCCATGATTTTTTTTACTTCAAGTTTTGTTCATGTTGCCCTGTCTTCTGTTTTTATTTGATTATTTTAATCATTTATTGATTTGTATTTTATAATCTTCATTCTGTAACTTGTTCATATAGTCTTTGAATTATGATCATGACTAATATTACTCTGTTCAGTTCATTTTCTTTGTCATTCAAGTCACTTTTTTCTGGAAGAAATTACTATGGGACTACCAATTTTTGACAGAGACTTATTCTTTGCTTATTCCTCTTTGTGTATTGAGATGGGACCTCTGATGCTTTGAATGAAAATGACCCTCATTTGCCCAAAGAGAGTGGCACTATTAAGAGATGGGGTGTTGTTGAAACAGGTGTGCACTTGTAGGAGTAAGTGTGCCACTTGTTTTGAGGATTCAGAAGCTTAAGCCAGGACCAGTGTCATTCTCTCTTCTTCTGCCTGTGATCCAGATATAGATCTAACCTACTTCTATGGCACCAGTCTACATGCCTGCTGCCATGCTTCCAGGCATGATGACAATGGACTAAATCTCTCTAAGACAGCCCCAAGAAAATGTTTTCTTTTATAAGGGCTTTTGTCATCATGATGTCTCTTCATAGCATCCTAAGACCCTAAGACAGGACCTATTAGCTTTATGTTGATGTTTATTGACATGGAAATCTTATGTCTCCTTTGTTGAATTGGTGTTTACCACTCTATTTCCTGTTGTTCCAATATAGCCCAGCTCTTTTGGATGTAGGGTTTGTTCTTTGGGTAATTCAGTGTTGATTTTTGAATGTTGCCCTGGAGTCTGGAGATAGACAACAGAATTTTTTTTCTTTTTTTTCAAACAATGGGTGCTTATAGAGTTGGCAGTGTTAATCTCAATCCCTTTCTGAAGATCAGGGATTAGAATTGGGGAGGGGATAATCAAAGGCAGTTTCAGGTTTCATGATGCTCAGGAAGGTCATGGGGGTTTGCAGAGTTGCTAGTGTAGGTCTAATAGACCCCTCGGAGAGGAACAGTCTTTAGTTTATGAGATGAGTAGAGTTGTGGCATCTGTCTCAACTATTATTTTCCTGAAAAGAGAGCTGCGAAAACCTGAGCAAGTAGCATAAGACTCATGATCTTTCTGTGCTACATATATATCTTACAACTTTGATGAATGAGTTTATCAGTTGTACAAATGTTCTGGTGATGTCTTTGGGATTATTTATGTACAGAATCATCATCTGTGGGTAAGAATATGTTGATTTTTTTCTTTGTTCTTTGTATCTGCATTTGAAATAAGTAATTTAAATAGACACATAACATTCAATAAGTTATATTCAGTAATTTAAAAATAAGGGCCCGATTGATTCAGAACAGAATTTTAACAGAACAGCAAATAAAAACTACCACCAATATCTGTCATATTGGTCACTAAAACTGACAATGAAAGAACATATCCAAATTTTTGCTACAAAGGCAGTATCACTCTAACAACAAAACCAGACAAAGATCCAAGGTAAAAAAAAAAATTATAAATTAATCAATATCATTGATGAACATAGACTCAAAATTTCATAATATGATATATGTAAACAGAATTCAAGACCAATCAAAATTATCTTACTTGATTAAGTTAGTTTCATCCTAGAGATTCAGAGTCAGTTTAATATATGGAAATAAGAAATCTTAATCTACCATACAAATAGACTAAAGGACAAAAAACACCTGAATAAGCTTTAGATAAAAATCTAAAATCCCTTTATGTTCAATATTTTGGAGAATGTAATCTACAAAGTTGATCTTTTAAACATCTTTATTTGTGCATTTTTCACAGTTATGTGTTATTAATTTCTGTAACTCTCTACAGAGTGTTTAATGTGCAAGCTACATTAAAGATTAAAAAAAATCATTAACATCATCCATGTATCTAGAGTGTTATACACTGGTAACACTCTATAAAATAATAGCTACTGTGAAGCAGGATATTATGTAAAAATTTTTTTCCTTAAAGAAACACACAGCTGGATGTGTTAGTCAGCCCTGTTTCCTTTCACTTATGTCTGCTTTGCTCAGTTTTCAATAATCTACACTATCATGGCTGACTCCAATATTCCCATTAAACTAGTGTGTTACATATTTTAAACTGAGGACCTAGAAGGGCACATTGTATTGGACATCTTTAAAACACTTAGGCTAGAACAGTCCCCTGGTGCTTATTTACAAAATAATGAATAAATGGATGGAACACACAGCACTTTGCAAGGTGCTGTTTGAGGAAACAAAACTCATCCTTGATGACAGAATGAATATCACATTGGAAACCTGAATGGTATAATATGAGAATACAAAATTCAAGCAAAGCATGGAAAGCAATTGATAAATATCTCTAAAAAAAAGAGAAATAAGTTGCTAAAGGACACATGTTTTTGTGTGGTAGTCATTATGAGAAGGTATTTCATTAATAAATCATAAAAACTAACACATGTACATATTTTGAAATACTATATACTCATAACAAAAGGACACAGTACTCATTTTCACCTTTAATACACTTGAAATTTATGCTTTAAAAATATCCATTTGTGATTCAAAACATGTTATTTTGAAGGTATTTTCATTCATAGTACTATGTTTTCCATCATATACAAATATTTAAGCAAGTAAAGCATAAAATAATCACTCATTCTTAATGGACTCGGTAACTCGATCCACTTTTATCACTCTTAGTCACACCAAAACCTTCATATTGAATCATTTAAAGAAACATAAAATGGTTATATACTATGTTACAGTCAAACTTGGGGAAAATGCAAAAACAATAAATTTTGACCATATATAGTAATTGAAAAATGCAGACAAATACCTATAAAATTATGTCATTAACAATTAAGGATGACAACAATGACTTTAGAAATCTATATGCAATGAGATTCATCAATCACAGATGATAATAAAGCTTTCTTAAACAAAAGGTAACACTACGATAGTTCAGTGCAATTTAATAATGGACATACATCTTGGATAGGTGTTTTAATTAAAGTACATTTATTTGATAAAATTACCTTTTATGTTTTGTTCAATGAATCTATAAATTTTATCCTGATCTATTTTATTTATAATTCTACAATTACATTTTTGATATTATAGCACTGGAAAAATAATTTTTATAAAAATGTTCAATTTAAATATTTTATTACAAACACAGCAAACAAAGCTAAAAATATTAAACTCCTGTATATTGAACATTGGAAGCCCCTATAGAAAAGTATTATCAAAATGTCATGCAATTTTCTCAGTGTCTCTAAAAACAAACAAAAACATTAGAATGCCCCAGGAAGCTGTTCATCTGATGTATTTTTTTCCAAATAGCAAGTAAAAATAAGTGGAGTATATTCTCCACTAGCCCCATTTGTTTGCAGTGTACACACTCAATCACCTAATAGAGTTGAGCTTTACTACTGAGTAGAATTATCTGTAACATCCTTGGAATATAATTATGTTATCTACACTTAACCATTTGGGTGTATTGCTTCCTGCAGAGAAGCCATAATGCTGTAGTGAAATATTTTGTTTGAATCATACTTATTAGTCATATATTGTTCTAAGTTCCAGAGTAATGTCCAATCACAATTTTTGTAAAAATCAAACAAAAACATTATTATTAATATAATCCCACTTTTTATACTTAAAAATAAATTATTACAAAAGTAAGAAATCACAAAGGTGAAACCCAGGTATTGACCATCTGGATGGCCACATATTAAATTTAGGTCCCCTGAAGGATCTATAAAATTATAATTACTGAAGAGTATAGATAAGGAAATAATCATGTATTTTGATTGAAAAATATATGTCATCCATTAGAATAAGGACTCTGACTTAATTTCTTCCGTGAAGTTCTGTATAGATACCAAGTCTACCTTTATTTAGAACAAAAGGCCAATTTCAACTTTAATACAGGACAATCATTCATATTGATGATTGCATATTAATCTCTTGAGCTTACAAAACTAGAACACATGATACATGGCATAGGACAGGCACCTGTGTCGTCTTTTGTGACTGAAGTGGTACAAATTAATCAGCCCCTGGAAAATAAAATGTGTTTTACTCTGAGAAAAGCTACATCAGTGCTTATTGGCTTAGGCCATGAAAGGAGCAAAATACTGTTAGGCTCTGTGCACAGTCATTAATGCTTTCTTTCAGTGAAGGAAATCAATCAGTAGCATGTGTTCTAATTCTTGACTAAATCCTTGAAATAACAAATTAGAGAAGTCATGCATTTCTTTGGCTTTGCTGAGTATAATTTGGCTTAAAACCTTAATATCACTATTTTGTTTATTGTAAGCTTGGAAACTATATCCAAACACATACTATAGTGAGAAACATTACAATGGGAGTCCCTAAATCTGCCTCACTTTCATCCTTTGCTTTTCAAATTCTTATTCACTTTGAATTTTAGATTATAGATGCCTTTATGAGACATGTCACTCGCAGTGAGCTATGTTTTGGATTCTTGACAGCCTCTATGCTGAAGGCACTTTTAGTGCACATCTTTGGAGGATAATGTAAAGGTATTATGTAATGAAACCTCTAGGTGGTTAGCAGATACATTTATGTTAAATACGTGGGTCGTAAAAACCACTTCTTTAGAAAGGGAATGACTAGTACCATTTCTAAAGGGTACCCAGAAAGAAAAGAAAATATATTTCTGAGTGAACATGGTGATGACCAGAAACATTCTACATTATGGTTTGCAATTCTTCACATTTATATCATTTCAAATTTAAAATCTGATAAAACAATTCTGTTCAACTAAAGGGTATTCATATGTGAGAGGATACTTGGAACTCTCAATGCTCTTTTAGATTTCAGAATGGTTCAGAATGGTTTACCATTCAAAAAAATGAGCCTTTTTTTTTTTTTTTTGGTTAGCAATTTAAACTCATGCAAGAGTTCTGAGTTTGAAAGCATAGCTCAGCAAATACTTGTTCCCCCATGCCTAAGTTAAATTCCCAGGCTTGCAGATTAACACATTGGAAAATAATTTATTGGAATATGCAAAAAACATTTCCCTTCTACTCAGCATATGTCTTGGCAGTTTAAAGCAATTCTTTTCTATTACAAAAATGTGTTGCCAAGTCACATTTTGGTAACATGTTAAACCAATGAGATGGCAATGTGTAATCTTCAAGGAGAACTTAATTATTTCAGTAATTAATCACACACACCACAGAGAGTCTCTGGAGAACATTAGTGACTACATCTACCAATTTATTCTGCAAATAATTTATTTTTTAATCAGGCAAGATCCCGACTCACAACGGATAAAATTGTAACAAATATTTTGTTTTTCTGAGTCTGAAGCATAGCTTATCTTTCTAGCAAACAAAATGGTGACATGCTATGTATTTATTTAAGAAGTTGAGGTTTAGAGTCTGATATATAGCTTCATTCCAAAATCAGTGCACCTGTTGTTTTCTTAATGAATTGTACAAACATTCAGGATAGGAAATTATGAGATTAGTGCATTGTACTTGGTTTCACAACTTGAAGCCTAGTTGTCCTGATAGTATATCTGTGCTTAGTTTTCATTTTTTTAGATATTTTCAAACTTACACATATATACCATTTTTTAGATGGACTATAGCTATTGAAGATTACGTATGCTGCTTTTTAGGTGTTTTGCAGATGAGTGGCTCCTAGCCAAGGCTGTTGGTGATCTAGCTGTGGCTTCTTGTATGTGTTAAGCTACCTCAAAATCTTACATCATATTGTGCTCTCAAACAGAAACCCTGCTCTCTGCAGCACCTGGTATAAAGAAGGCCTTGGTGACATTTCAGGATCCCTCTGAGAAGAAAGAAACAACACAACATTTATTATTATTATTATTATTATTATTATTACATTACTATTATTGTCATTATTAATCTGAAAACTCTGAAGATGTCTCATTAAATCTGGGTTCTTCCTTGTTAAATCAGTTGCTGTATAGTCAACTAAGGGGAACAAAAGTAAGCCATGTCTAGTCCGTAGCTGGCATAAATTTCGGCTACACCTTACAGTTCTTTTACAGATGTAACAGGTCATCTTTGTATTTACTATATTTTGTTTGAGGTTTGTTAATATGTGAATGTGTGTATGTGATATATTTGAAGACTAGGAGTGGGGAATTGAATCCCTTAGTGAAAGCATTTATGTACTCCCAGACAGGTGCTGGTACTGAATGCAAGTCTTCTCAGTTAAATTGCCAGTGTTCCTATCTGCTGAACCATCTTTCCCGTCCCCCATTTGGAGTTTTAATGAATTCACTGTGAGAAATCTTTGGGATTCCTCATTAATTTGGCTTCCTTTTCTTTTACTTTAATGAGTTTCAAAAGGATGTATTATCAGGATACAGGATTAATATTGATTAGAAATCACTAAACTAGATGCAATCAAATCTGAGAATAAATATTCTGAAGGCTCCTTCCTCAAGTTTCACACTTCAAACCAACACTGTTGCTGTTTCCAGGTAACAGTTACCTCTGTTATATTTTGCTCAGCATCCTTCTTTCTGACTTCTGGCATCATATACAATCATTCCTCAGACTTTGTGCTATTTGCTCTGATATTCTGGGAACATTTTGTCAATTATATTCAACATAGGATCTGGTCTGGCATTAAAATCCTGTTCCCAGCTCAAAACAGCATCAGACTTGGTGGCTACTTTCAACTAATTCTCTGGAAAGGTCATCAATAGTTCTGCCTTCTCAAAGGGAGGACAGTGTACGCTGGACAAGAATATTGAGAACCTGACAATCCAGGTGGCTTTAGCCACTCTCTGAACAGATGCTTATGTCCACATTTCTCCATTCATCTTGGTCCAGTACTGCATCTGATTTGTATAGTGGTGATTTTATGATTAAAAGCAAGATCATTGACCTAGGTCTTAGTTGACAGACTCCCTTTTGTCTCTCAGATCAGGAGTAATATACCCAGATATTCAGCCTGGATACAGGCTCATGGCATAGGTTTTATTTTGTGGGGGAGAGGGGGTTAAATGGATTATCTATGACTTTCTGTCTCCTGGGCATGTTTCTATATGAAGTACATTGTATCAATTTGAATGTAATACCAATTCACACACCACTTGTCACTACCTTGTTCAGGATTATGTCTACTATGTTCTGCAACAAGTTAACATGTTATACATCTGAAAATGTCTTGAGACAAACATGTCAGAGTTACGATAAATGCTGTAAGAGATCAGAGCTAGGTAAAATCAAACCATGAAGCATCATCTTCATGATTCATGCATATATGTTTTAAATCTAATTTAAACACTTTATACAGGCTTTTAAATGACCTAATAGAATATACTAGCCAAAGGTTAACTGTATTTTAGTGAACAAATACAATAAATTTAGAAGGAAGAAAAATAGATTTCATATGTAATTTCTTTACCTATGTACATAGTCTTTACAAAATCCTAAATGGTAATTTTCTGTTCTCAATCCTTTTTTGAAATGTTGTACTAAAACAATGTAGAGATTTGATCTAAGATGATATTCTACCAAATTCAACTCCATACTATGAACTGCACATACTTTGATTCAGTATGAAACACTCTTTGACATAAGTTTTGACTCTCTTGCAGTATGGGTTATCTGACCCCATTTGTTCTTCTGATCTCTGCAGATAATGGAGAAGAGGCAGTGCTGGGTAGGCAGGCCAAACCTTCTAAATGCCTTCGTATACATATTAAACAATGTGGCAAAAGGTTCTCAAGCAAGTACAGTTAAAATCATTACATTAAATACATGCATTAAAATATTACAAGGTATTTCATTTATCATATGAAGATGTTTGTACATAGGCACTTCAGATAAACATGTGCTTCTGCTTGAATTGTAAAATTAATTACATAATTGCCTCAGTTCATTGTTTTGAGAAAGCAACTATTACTAATGGTGGGAGATGGTCCTTGCCAATCACTTAGCCAATGATGGTTTATTCTTTTCTCTCAACTCTAGCTTCCTTTTTAACTAACCTTACTTTTATGTTCATCTTAAAGAAGTAAAGACTTAGAAAAAAAAACAGGGAAGACCACAGGATGGCAATGGCAATTTTTTCAGGATTGAAATAGTTAGGGAACTATTCTCATGGTCTATTCCAAAGGGAAACTGCATTACTCAATACAAGAAAATTATTATTTTAACAAATATGTTGTAAAAATGTAGGATAAATGTTTTATTTGTCCACAACTAGGCACAATCTTCCACTTTAGAGGGATAAAGTTTCTGGAGCTACTAGATGACAAAGTCAAGATACAAAGCCCCTCTCCTACATGAGAGAACTGTGTGAGAACAGGCCTTAAATCACTCCAATTTTGATAGCGTAAGTGGAATACTATAAAGCATTGCCACTAAAAAGGATAACAAAGCGGGAGATGCTACATTTTCCTTCTGAATTTAGAGTATTTGTTGACAAAACAAACATATATTTTATAATAGGGTTTATTTTGCCAGTTGTATAAAACAACACTTAGTTGTATTTGGTGATATTTTGGATTTTCAAAGACAAGTTTTGCCATTTTTCCATCATAGTTATATGGTGTTCTGTTAAAGTGACATTAGAGCAAGAGGTTGTGAGGAAGATGTAGGAAGGGACAGCCATGTGTGGTACTCCTTTAGCACAGTTCCTGTTTCTGTAATTCTGTCAAAAAGCACAGAAAGTAAAGTAGGAAATATTCCCTTCCTTGTCTATGTACATCACTGCTGAAGTTCATGTAGCATCAACTGAGGCAATTTAAGGGTTTCAAAATGTGTCACTTTGGGAAGAATTTACATTTAAATTGCTCCATCTAGTTTCTTGGGAATTTCCCCCTTGGAATGTTTATGGCTTTTTTTTTCATTATTTCTTACAAAATACAATTTCATAACCAGTGCATTACTACATCTAGTTGTGCTAAGAAGACAGACTTCATTTATAAAATAGAAACATTCGAAGTGGTTTTGGGCATCAATCACTCATTCAGAATGAATCATGGCTTCACATTGAACAGATACTTGCAAAATTATCTAAAACCTTATCAGGTGTCCATGTCTACGTTAAATTTCCTGGAGGTTTCATCAGAGAGAATACTGGCATTCCTCCACATTCTGTCCACAGTGTGACAACGCCAAGAATACCTTAACCTCCTCAAACCATTTTATTTCTAAAAATATGGCATATTTCTCTGTAATAGAGAAATCATAAGTATTACTTCAATAATTGCATTACATACTCCAGTGGAGTTATAAGAAAATATTTTAAAAGTACAAAATGTTCTCTCTCATTTACATTAAAAATTACATTGCATAATAGCTTTAAACTTCAGGGAGGTCTTCAGTGACAATAAAAAACAGCAAGACAAACAGACAAACACCTGGTCAAATTAGAGCTTTTTCTGTTACAATTGTAAACAAATTTTGAAGAAGTCTGAGCGTTTTTTCAGTTCTTTCCAAGTAAGACACTTTCAAACACATCCAGTCCTGCTTTGAAGGAAATATGAGCTGAATTAATGCTATTTAGCACATTGGACAGGGCCTCTTGAAAAGTCTCATTTGATGTCTGTGGATTGCAGTGCTCCCAAGCCTCCTTAAGAATGGAAAACTGGTTTGTCTTCTCATCAAGATGGTACAGGATATTTCTAAAAGAAATATGGAATATGTAAATGTTTTATACACAACTGTATTTTCTCATCAAAACCTTATAAGGAATAGTGCCAGAAAGCAATAGTGTCTGACAAAACATGAAAAATAATTGCAAAAGTACAGCATTATCATTTTCAACCCATAATGAATGAACACATAGACATGCAGTTCATTGGTAGGATCAGATGTCATCAGCTACTGCACACTTCCTGAGTAAGGCAAACAATGGTATAACATAAAGGTGTTTATGTGTGAGATACTTGCAAAACTTCTCAATCTAATTACCAGAAAACATAGGGGACAGAGTTGTTAAACGGTACTACCATATGGCCTAGAAAATGATTCACTCTGGTAAAAATCAATCTGTGCATTTCATAAGTCAAATGGAGTCCGGTAAAGCAAGGACCTACTTGGCCTCATTCTACAACACACTGGGCTAAATAATGTTTTGCTGCAGTATATATTCATGGTATCCCTCTGGTAGTGCTTAGCTTCTCCAGTTAATTTTCTACAATGTAGGATCACCTGAGTCTTAGGAAGGGTTTTATAATTCAGGCTGGTCTGTGGACATGCCTATGGAGGTATTGTTTCAATTATGTGTACCAGTGTGAGAAGGCCCAGCCCTTGGTGGGAGTCAGTATATTCTAAATTTAAGTACTTAAGGTTCATGTTGCCTTGGTGAATCAGTGATGTATTTTAATTAGGAATTGTGACATAAAAAAGAAATCTCTTCCAAGTATTGCTTTTTGTCAGAGTATTTTATAGCAGCGACATACCTGAAAGGACTCCTTTTTTTTTTTTTTTAAAGAAATAGAATATGTCAAGACTTTTCCATAGTATTCAGAACAAACAAAATCTGACTCCAAATGCAAATAAAATATTACGTGTAGAATTTGTTGGAAAATAATTTGAATGGACATAGGGCCCTGGAGTTATAGTCAGTACATGAAGATTCAAGTTGATTTGTTAGTGAATATGTGTTGAACATGAGTAATGGAATTATGCCATTCTCCTTTCTTCTGCATGTGCTTGACCTCTAGAGCATCTCTTTAGAGGTTTGAAATGTATAATTAGGCAGTGTCTTGTAACTTAGCCAGATCTCTTAGATAAAGAATTGACTATGGTGAATTCTAACAGTTCTTCATTTATTAGTAGAGAGACAAAGGTATTTGGGCATTTACTGTAAGGAGACTAGCTCTGTATCTTTGTAGACAACATTAAGTTGATTGTAAGTACACAAGAGCCTTGAATTAAAATATGATTTCAATGTCTTTAGTTTTGAAATGTTAAATGACAGCTCTGTTTTTTGTTTGTCTGTTTTTAAATCTGTTCTATACTGGTTTTCAAAGGGGTTTGAGGAATTTTTCTTTCCCCTCTTCTTTCTCCATCTGTTGTTCTTTTTGTTGTTGTTGTTGTTGTAGCTCACTAAGTAAAAGGTTTCCATATTTGGCTTTCATAAATACTTTGCTTTTCATTCAATTCTTCCTCCCAAGCACTGGCCCACTGTGCTAAACTGTTCCCTGTATCACTTAATATGCTCTACTGCCCTCTGTTTCCTTCTATAAAGTCCTCCTCCCCCTTCAGTTCCATTAGGACATTTCTAGCTTGCTTGTCTTTTCTGTATTTTGACTGACCTTGACACACATAGTTCACAGTTACAGGATATGGTCAACATATGTTGTAATAACTAAAATGTTTGTCTTTTTGGACATGGGATACTTTACTAAATTTGTTGACTCCGCTGCTTTAAGTCTCTACTAATGGTTAACAAGGGTTCTTTTTTTGTCCTTTTCTTGACCATAACTCGTGTCTTTTAGTTTTTTTTTTTTTTAAATGGTAGACATTTTAAATAGAATAAAATGGAAACTCAAAATTTAACTTGTATTTAGATGATGAAGAAACATGTTTTTAACACTTTAAAAATTTTTATTTGTGCTGGGCATGGTGGTGCACGCCTTTAATTCCAGCACTTAGGAGGCAGAGGCAGGCAGATTTCTGAGTTTGAGGCCAGCCTGCTCTACAGAGTGAGTTCCAGGACAGCCAGGGCTACACAGAGAAACCCTGCCTATATCTATCTATCTATCTATCTATCTATCTATCTATCTATCTATCTATCTATCTATCTATCTATCTTCTATATTTCTTCTTTTGACAACTTCTTTTGCAGATCATTGACTTATTTGTTGATGTATTTCTATAACATTTTTACTTGTTTATATATGTCTGTTAACTGAAACGTAATGTTCTCTCCCATGATATAATCATTTGAATTTATTTTGTCATGCAGAGCCTTTTTATTTAATGTAACCCCATAGATAAATTTTGAAGTTGTTTCCATATATTTGTGGTTCTATTCAGTAATGTCTTAAATCTGTAATACAAACAGAAGCATTTGCCACTTCCGACATGCCATTCTTGCTTGGTGAGCTGGATTTGCAGCATTCCAGGCTGATAAAGTATTTTAAATATTTGTTCATTTGTACTTCATTATTTGAGAATTGTCTCTTTGATTAGCCCATTCATTAACCACATTGTGTGATATTTTAGTATATGACCTGATAGTAGACACTGAAAACTGCCTTAGAGAATGAGTAGGGTTAATGAGAAAAGAGAAGATGGGAGGATGAATGCAGTTAAATCCACAGGCTACTATAATGAAACATCTTTATAAAATGGATCACTATTTAACACAAATCCTCAACATTCAAAAAAGTAAAGGAAGATGGATTAATTGGTAAGCAGTTCTAAGTTCAATACCCTTGGATAGTATGCCCCTTGTGAATCAGACTTAGTACCAGTTACATCAAATAGTGCAAGAAAAATATTCTACATGATAGTGTACTTGGATTCAATTTTAAATTTTTATATTAGGAAGTAACAAACTACTTCCTAACATGGACTTAGATGGCTACTTTGCAAAATGATGACTACTGAGCCCTTACCCAATTTCTATATGTATAGGTTTTTTTTTTCTTTTTTAAAAAACTAGTTACTTTATTTTTATATATTTCAAATGCTGACCCCTTTCCTGGTTTCCCCTCCAAAGTCTCCCCAACCCATCACCCCTCTCCTTGCCTCTATGAGGGTGCACCCCTAACCATCTCCTATCCCAGCCTCATCATTCTAGAGACCTCTTACACTGATGTATGAATCCTCTACAGGAATGATGGAATCCCCACCCATTTGATGCCAGATAGGCAATCCTCTGCTACATATATAGTGGGAGCTATATACACACCTATGTATACTCTTTGGTTGGTGGTTTGGTACCTGGAAGCATCTGGTTAATTGATATTGTTATTCTTACTATAGGATTACAATTCCCTTCAGATCCTACAGTCCTTCCCCTAACTCTTCCATTCATGTCCCAGGGTTCACTCCTATAGTTGGCTGTGAGTATCTGTATCTGTATTTGTCAGGGACTGGCAGAGCATCTCAAGAGACAGCTATACCAGGCTCCTGTCAGCAAGCACTTCTTGGCATCAGCAATAGTGTCAGGGTATGGTGCCTACAGGTAGGATGGATCCCTAGGTTGGGTGATCTCTGGATGGTATTCCCCTCAGTCTCTGCTCCATTTTTTGGTCTCTACTCTTCCTTGAGATAGATACAATTCTGGATTAAAATATTTGAGATGGATGGGTGGCCCCATCCATCAATTGGGGGCTGTGACAATCTACTAGATATGATCTCTACAGTTTTTTCTCCCCTTTGTTGTATTTTTTAAATAGTGTTACCTCTGTTGGGTCCTGGAAACCTCTTGCTTCCCTGGCAACTGGGATTTTCTAGTGGCTATCCCCAGCTCCCCACCCCCCACTGTTGCAAACAGAAAATGTGGTACATTTACACAATGAAGTATTACTCAGCTATTAAAAGCAATGACTTCATGAAATTTGTAGGCAAATGGATGAAACTAGAAAACATCATACTGAGTGTGGTAACCCAGACACAAAAGAACACACATGGTGTGTACTCACTGACAAGTGAATATTAGCCCAAAAGTTCAGAATACCTATGATACAACTTACAAATCAAATGAAGCTTATGAGGAAGGAAGACCAAAGTGTGGATGCTTCAATCCTTCTTAGAAGGGGAAAGAAAATAATTACAAGAGATAGAGTGAGGAAGGGATGTGGGAGGGAGAGAGAAGGAGGATGAAAAATGGACAGCAGTTTCTGGTATTGGAAGAGAGAAGAGAGAGACAAAAATGGCCAGTAAATATATATAGAGAGAGTTTTTATCTGATGGCTTTAAAGATTTTGAAATTAAAATAAAAACATAAGAATTATTGAAGCAGATCAAGTGAGTTTCCCTAAACTATAATTTTGTTAAATAAAAGTGAGATCTCTGAAGGGTTAAAAAAAGGAAGTAAATAATCTATAAACAAAGATCCAGTTAGGTGATAATTAGCAGAGATAAAGCTTCTTAGGAAAATCCCATGCATTATCTCCTATATAATGGAACCCACACAAAAGTTGACATCATATTATAGGCAATGGTGTTGGACTTTCATAATGGAGTGTGATCCTATCACTAGTATAATCAGCAACCTTAATGAAATCAGTAATCAAGCAGACAAACATGCATTTTATGCTCATATTATAAGACAAACTGATTAATAATTAAGTCATTTTAAAGATTAAATTAATGGATTTGTTTTATTCATATGAATCTTACTCCTTTGAATGAAACTTATGTTACTTTCATTAAAAACAAATTGAATAGAATAAAAAAAACCAAATTTTACAATATTTATAATTTTTAATCTTCTCATTATGCTCCGTTAATTTCATGTTTAATTATAATTTACTTCATTCAAACTAGTTTCCAGCATAGGAGAAAATTTTCAGATGCTATTATTAAATATTTCCACTCATAGAAATCACATGGTTAAACGTAAGCAAGATGTTGTAACATAACATTATATGGAACAATAAACATATACTTCACAAAGAACTTTCTTATCCAATGTATCATAAATACAAGTGTTTTTATTAGATTTGAACATTGAAAACAACACATGAATATCTCCAAGGCCATCACAATGGGATCAATGTGCCAGCAGTTGCTTTTCCTAAATATTGAGAATGCACAGCCTGCCTTTAAAATGACTGTAAGCATGCCATGTCAACAGAAATCTTCACTTTCACTTATGATTCAAAAAGGAGCAAGACACATTTTCCATATGCTATGCAATTCAAGTAGGAAACATGTAGCAAGATATTATGTAAGATAAATGCTCATATCCATTTCTATACAAATTGGATACAAATCAGAATAGAACTCAGGGAACTGAGATTCTAGATGAGTGTAAGTGACAAGTGCTCTTTTATCTTAATTTGAAGAAAAACTTTCAACATGAGTAGGTGCTGATATAAGCTAGTGAAGTTTATCTCTACTATAATAACGGAATACATCTTCACCTTGTTTATTATATTACTTGGAAAACAAACTGAGGATAACCAAACACTCCTACATTTTCATTCCAAGTATAATTTTGCTTAGTGACTTTCAGAAGTAGCTTATATTTTCCAATTTCTTTTTGTGTATAAAAGCTATTTAACTTCCTGCTTACATTACAAATTTCTGTATTTGCATTCTTCTCTGAAAAGCTAGCATATTATCATTTTCCTTGGAATATTTGATTAAGGCTAAACTGAAATCCAAGCTAGCTTTAGATCCATTACTTTATTTTTAGGCATTTCTTAATTCTAAAAATTTTCTTACATATTCAACCATTAACCTTATATAGAGGCCAGAGATGAGCAAAACTACTATTGTACCACTTTCATATGGAAATGCTTCACACCTTTAAAATGGTTCAATTATTTCAATGGTCCTAATGGAAGCTTTTAAACCAAGAGCTACTTGTTTTAGTATGCAATTTCACAGAAATGGAAATTCAGTCAAATATAGTTTGCAAAGCTTATAGTGTATCCAAGACCTCAAATTTCTTTCCTTTCCAATTACAGACTGATACCTTTCGTATTAACAAAAATCTGAAAATCAACTAATCGCTTGCAAAATTCACATGTAGAGCAGGAAAATGAGAGTAGAAAAGAAAGGAAAACTGTATTGCAGAAAGTTTCCATGAATACAGACTCTAGGTTACAATCAAAAGGATTTATATTCTTTAGTCTACACTGCCCATAGACAGATTTTCTTCAGTCCCATACAGAAATAATTTTCTGTAGAACAAATGATGGTGAACATTGCTCTAACTCAATAAATCACTTTCATATTTGCATAAATAAAACCTGTATCACAGTATGGCATTTACAGGTGTCAGACATAATTAAAATATTATGTAACTGAAAATGTTTTAGTATTTGTTGTTTTTAACATAATATTAATTCTATCCTCATGCTTATCTTCCATCATATGTAACTATTTGGAACTTATAAATGTAATTCATACAAATATGCTTAAGCTCCCTTTTATGCATGGAAAGAAACTTATAAAAGTAAAATGTAATGCATTATTGATGGCACTAATGAAATTATAACACACATCACTCATTTTAATGGGTCTGTTTCAATGACACATCAGGATAAGCAGGAGAGAGTTGTACCAAATCAGACAACTAATTAATAACTTCTGGCAGTGTCCCTACTCAACTGATAAATATTTACCACTCAACTTAGGCCAAAGAAATGAGTAGGAAAAATGAATCTGAGACAAATGCTTTGAAAATCTTTATGAACCATGTCCACTTGTGGGAATTAGGGAATTAGTAATGGAAAGATAAAAATGACTTCTTTTTAAATGTTTCTTGTATAAATAAATGGGCATTGGATGCACCCACTATCAACTTGAATTAACATCCATTGTACTACACTCAGTATAATAGGAACTTTTAAATTAAATCATACTAAATAATAAGTCATGTCTTTCAGAACTGATTAGGTATGCACACTAAAGCCAGAAAGAAAGTCCAGTTCAATTGTGTATGAGGGTTTCTAATTCTTTCATGGGCTGCACTAACTGCACCCCACCATGAATAGCAAATTACTGTATTAATATTGACATTAGAAAAGATCACTGAACACAGATACTCTGTCTATGAGAATTCACAAAATATGTGGCCATACTACAAAAATATTATTTAAGATAAGCTGAATATGATGTTCTCTAAAGTTATCAGGGTAATTAAGGCAATTATTAATAATGTCAAGCCATAGTTTCATTATATATCCAAAAATTTGTGGGAAGAGAAAGCTAGAGTCTGGGCTATGAACTCAGTGGTTGCTGAAGGTATCCTTTTCCATATAGTCAATCCCCAGCATCAAGAACAGAGCAGAGCACACTGAAACAAAAATATATAATTAATTCTCCTTTCTATATGTAGAGAGCTTTAAAAAATGATTTCTAACTAATCAGATAAGAGGTAACATCCACTTCACCATTTTGAACACTGGAATCTGGTCTAATCTCAATATGTGCCTCTTTTATCTTTCATTATTTTATTGAATAATTTATTTACATTTCAAATGTTGTCCCTCTTCCAAATTTACCCTCTACAAACCTCCCATCCCATTCCCCCTTTTCCTCTAAGAGAGTGCTCCCCAACCACCTACCCATTCCTGTCTCACCCTTCTAGTATTCCCCTATGCTGGGGCAAGAAAGATTAACAGGGCCAAGTGCCTTCCCTCCCACTGATGCCAGATAAAGCAATCCTCAGGTCCATATGTAGCAGGAGCCATAGATCCACCCGTGTATGCTATTTAGTTGGTAGATTTGTCCTTTTGGAACTCAAAGGGGTTGATGTTGTTCTTCCTATGGGCTTGCAATTCCCTTCAGCTCCTTCAGACCTTCTGTAACCCTTTGATTGGGGTCCCTGGGCTCAGTCCAATGGTTAGCTGTGTGTGTCTACATCTGTCTTAGTCAGGTGCTAACAGAGCCTTTCAGAGGAAAGTCCTACTGGGCTTCTGTCTGCAAGCAGTTTTTGACATCAGCAATAGTGTTCGGGTTTGGCATTGGCTGATGGGATGGATTCCCACGTGGGGCAGTCTCTGGTCAGCTTTTCCTTCAGGCTCTGTTCCAAATTTTATCCCTGTGTTTCCTTTAGACAGGAACAATGCTGGGTTAAAAATTTAGAGATAGGTGAGTGGCCCTTTTCCTCAACTGGACACCATGTATATTTACTGGGGGTGGTGTCTTCAGGTTCTATCTCACTTCTGTTTTATATTTCAGCTACTATAATACCCACCAGGTCCTAGGAGACTCTTACATCTCTGCAATCTGGGACTTTCTAGTGGTTCCCTACCCGTACCCCGCACTGCTGCATAGTTCTGTTCATCACTATTGCTCTGTGATAGTTTGAGGTCAGGAGTAGTAATTCCCACGGAGTTCTCTTACTGTTCAGAATTTCAATAACCTCGAATTTTTTGGTTTACCATATGAAATTGTAAATTGTTCTTTCCGTGTTTCTGAAGAAATATGTTGGAATCTTGATGGGGATTATGTTGTACCTATAAATTGCTTTTGGTAGGATGGCGAGTTTTATTATATTAATCCTGCCCATCCATGCGCATGGGGGTTCTTTCCATCATCTGATCTCTTTGAATTCTTTTTTCAGGGATATCAATTTCTTGTCATGCAGATCTTTTACTTGTTTGATAAGTTACTCCAAGTTATTTTATACTATTTGTGGTTAGTTTCCCTAATTTCTTTCTCAGCCCATTTTTCATTTGTATAAAGGAAGACTACTGATTTATTTGAATTAATTTCATATCTAGCCACTTTGCTGAAGTTGTTTACCAGCTGTAGAAGTTCTCTGGTACATTTTTCGAGGTCCCTTCTGTTTATTATCATATCATTTGCAAAAAGTGATACCTTGCCTTCTTTTCCAGTTTGTATCCTCTTGATCTCCTTTTTTTGTCTTATTGCTCTAGCTAGAACTTTGAGTACTATATTTAATAGGTAAGGAGAGATTTGACAGTCTTGACTTGTTCCTGATTTTAGTGGGATTGCTTCAATTATCTCTCCATTTAATTTGATATTGGCTGATGTTTTGCAGCATATTGCTTTTCTTATATTGAGGTAAAAGCCCTGGGTTCCTAGTCTTTCCAATACTTTTAACATGAAGTGAATTTGTATTTTGTCAAATGCTTTTTCAGCATCTAATGAAATGATCATGTGATTTTATCTTCTGAATTAGTTTACATAGTAGATTACATTAATGGATTTTCTTATATTGAACCACTCCTGCATCCCTTGGATGAAATCTACTTGATCATGGTGACTGATGGTTTTGATGTGTTCTTGCATTCCGTTTGCCAAGACATTATTGAATATTTTTGCATTGATATTCATTAGCAAGATAGGTCTGAATTTCTCTTTCTTTCTTGTGTCTTTGAATGGTTTAGCCATCAGAGTATCTGCAAATAGACTGAATTAGGTAGTGTTCCTTCTATTTCTATTGTATGGAATACTTTGAGGAGTGTTGTTATTCTCTCTACTTTGTAAGTCTTGCAGAATTCTACATTAAAGCCATTCTACATTGCTTTTATTGGATGGGATGTTTTGTTTTTCTATTTTCTCAGGGGATACAGAACCTTCTGACTTGCAGACTGTTGCTCTGGCTACAGCAGATATCCTGGGTGCCCTGTAGACTGCTGTCCTGGCTGCAGCAGATCTCTTGAGAGGCCTGAAGACTATGCAGTAATGAGAGAGAGGGGAAGACATCCTGATCTGTCCTCAAGAAGGTGTGACTGGACGAAAAATGGCATTCATACATGGAGGGAGGAGTTCCACATCTGCCAGTCACCTTGGGGGAAGGGGAATTATTTGAGCAGCCATCCTACCTGTTCCCATGACTGCAGCAGATCTCCTGGGAGCCCTGCAGACCTTTAGGTGGAGAGAGAGAGAAAGAGAGAGAGAGAGAGAGAGAGAGAGAGAGAGAGAGAGAGAGAGAGAGAGAGAGAGAGAGAGAGAGAGAAAGAGACTGATCTACTCTCAATATTTTTGCTTTGACAAATGTGTTATATACAGCAAGCCCAGGTCTCACCATTCTGGCAGGCTGTTTTCTTCCAAGCTGACATGCAATCAGTATTGTTTAGTCTGCTTAAGATGAGAATAGTGGGTCACAAAAGAAATGGTCATCTCAGGAGAAGACATGGTCATCTGAGGCTTGTGAGGAGTTAGCTTTAGACAACTGGGCAGGAAGAATATTGGATGCATACACACAATGAGCTATGCACAGCCCAGCCTGGCTTGTAAGCACCACACAGCTGGGTCCATTCTCCATAGCTGTACCAGAAAATTATGAACAAAGTAAATATCTCTTATTTCAATATAATAAATCTTAGGATGATTTTTGATAGGTTATTGATATATTTTGTAGTGATTGTCTTCCCTGTGAGGAAGACGATGGTTTAGTTGATACAGAAATTCATTTTCTATTCTATCATAATAATGTAGCAGAGTACAATGATACTTATAGCTTAGTAATACTAAATTTAGAGGATTGCCTGAAAAATCAAGACACTTACATAGTAGTGTGCACAAAAATCTTTATTATTTCTGTTTATTCTTAAAGTCTGTTTATAGAGTAGGGATTTGCTTCACACAAGAAACTTACTATAGCATCATAGTGGATAGAATGCCCTAACTCCTGTGATATGATGATATGACAAAGTAATGGCTTTCAGATGAATTACAGGAGTGGAGCTCCCATGGAGGAATGAATACCCATACACTTCAAATGTTCCATCTTCTTTGCACAATGCTAGGGAGCCAGGAGGAAGGTAGTCATTGGTACAATGTAAATGAATAACAACTGGAAACCTTCTGTGCTGGGACAGAAGCTTTGTATCACCTAAGCTTTAGAATTCAGAGAAATTATTATTTTTAAGTTCTTCCATTGCATGGTATTTTGTCATACATAGTCTCACATAAGAAAAACAACAAAGTATATAAGAATGGATCATCTTGCTAAGTGTAGGCTAGGAAATATATTAAAACTTTCCTGTGTGTATTATGCTAGTAAAACAATTGTGGTATGTGCAGTGATAACTAAGGTTTTTCAATAAAGCAGACTAAGTCCTGTTTCAAGGGGCTTTCTGGCTCAAAGTAGGTCTTTAAATGTGCTCTAAAATCTTTTAAAGAAGATTCCCCTCCATCACAGAGCTTGCTGGTTGTCAACAAAGGGATAAAAATGTGTCTATGCAAAAGGAATCTTCTATGAATTCAAATGAGGATATAGAAGATAGACAAAGGTTTTCATAATTCTTGGAACTCCATAGTTGGAGAGGAAACTGGTGCTGTTGAGCACTCTCCTCTCTCAAGTGTTTTTACTCTCATTTTTACAGCAACAATTTTTCCCATCTTACTTTCCATTGGGTAGATAACCTGAAAGTTATTATTTAAACCACTGCATTTCTTTCTTATTTACTTCCATTTTCCATCTCATAGATATTATCTGTCACCCACTGTAATGGGTTCTGTTGATTGCAAACGTAACAGGATTTAGAACCCCCTAGGTAAGAAGCCTCTGCAAAATCTATGACGTAGTTTCTAGACTAGATTGCATAATAATCATGCATATGAGGAATTGCCTGGACTCAATAAATTGAGGGATGAAAAAGGACCTTATCTGTGGCCAAGAGCATTTCATTCACAGGAGCCACCGGCTGAATTTTAAAAAAGGAAAATATGCTGAGAATAGTATTTATGGTTTTCTGCTTTCTGATTATAGAGAAAATGTGATCTTCACCTGCAGCCATGAATTCCCCACTGTGATGGACTGTACACTAAATATATGAACCAAAATAGCCCTGTCTTCCTTCAAGTTTGCTTTTTATAAACTGTTTTGTAATAGCAAGGAGACAAGGAGCTAATACATATTCCAAGGACAGTATCATTTTAATATTCTATGGGTTTATAATAATTAAAAGGGGATATTTCCTTTTATCTTATATTCCAAATATTCATAATTTTTGATTTTCTGGGGTTTTTTTTCCAGGTACTTTCATCACTTTTGATAGACGGTAATACTCTAGCTAATAAAACTAAAATATACAAACATTTATGTTCAAATACATTCAACTATAATGAGAAAGCTGTTTAAGGAATTTGATGCTAAAACATACTTTACAGTTTAGATATGTCTTTTTAAATAAAGTAACTAATTGAGCCAATAAATTGAATTTGTTCATTCTCCTCATCACCCCATATTAAATGATTAACATGGGTTAGTCATTGTGTTAGATAGTATGGCAATCAAAGTATGTTAAAGCCAAGCACAAAATGAATAACTTCATATGTGAATTTAACTTTTTGTTTAGATAACATGCTGTGGTGGTTTGAATGTGCCTAAAAAAAGGAAGTGGCACTATTAGGAGGTGTGGCCATGTTAGAGGAACTTTGTCACTGTGGGTGTGAGCTTTGAGACCCTCTTTCTAGCCATGTAGAAGTTATTTTGCTCCTGACTTCCTTTGAGTGAAGATGTAAATCTCTCAGCTTCTCCAGCTCAGTGCCTGCCTTGATGCTGCCTTGCTTCAACCTTGACGATAATGGACTGAACATCTGAACCTCTAAGCCAGCCTTAATTAAATATCCTCTATAAGAGTAACCTCAGTAATGGTGTCTGTTCACAGCAGTAAAACCTGACTAAAACAAATTACACACACACACACACACACACACACACACACATATATATGTATGGATATATATATATTCTTAAATCATTATGAAGAATGAAATTGAGATTTATGTTTATCTTGGGGTTATAGTATAAATTCAGGATGTAACACTTGGTTGTAAAGTTTGATAATTATTTTGGAAAAAAACTGCTCTAGGGTGAAAATGAATTGAGTGTCACTGATACCAAATATTCTTATTCACAACAAGCTCTTTAAAAATCATCAGGATATTGTGAATGTTTGCCTAACTTTAGTTGAAAGGAAAAGTACAAAAACCTATAGTGATTGACATATTAAAGCTATGGATATTGTTCTGAAGGGTCACAGGTACTTAATACGTGAATGTATTGATGCAAAAACCACTCACAAACTAGAAGATTAAGTTTTACATGTTAAAGATTTTTGGAAGATACTAATTCAGTAATTAATCTTTAATCTGAAGACATGTATGTACAAACAATTTACTATGTAATTGTTTTAAATATTTTTATTTATTTATTTATTTCTTGTGTGTATGTATGTGTATCTACATGAGTTTATGTGCGATGGATGAGTACATGTCAGAATTTCAGGAGCCAAGGAACCTCATTTCCTCTAGAACTGTCCTTACAGAGAGTTGTGAATTGACTAGTATGGGTTCTAGTATATAAATTCAGTTCTTATGCAAGAGCAGTAAATTATTTTCTGCTAAGCCATTGTTCCATCCCATGCAATTTTTATAATACCAAAACATCTGCTTTTCAAGTACTGTAAAAATTATTTCAAAATGTAAGAATGAAAGAGACAAATTTATATCCATCATGTTAATGTTGAATATTTGGTTATATCAATAATAAATAGGTATGTCCAGATTAAAAATAAATGCTTCTAGTTATGAATATGAGCATTTTACATGTGTTGTTGTGACTGTTCTGATAGTTTATAGAAGTAATAGAAGATAATCAGAACCAGAGAAGAAAAGAAAATAAGGAAAAGAAACACCAGAGAGGTTGATCAAGACCTCCATGAAGAAAAATCTGGGTGTTGACACTTATTTGTGAGCACCCACATGGTCACCCTTACCTAAAGACCCACAAAGACAGGCTGCACTCTCTCAGTATTTGCTGTTCCACCAAGAGTCTTGATCTTCAACTCATTGGCATAACTGGGAACTACTTTTACTTACCTATTGTAATGAGATGCCTGATGAAATAAACTTAATGAAGGAAACATGTATTTTGACTCACAGACTGGGGATTAATATATCCTGTTGTCAAAAGAGTAAGTCATCTGGCCACATTGCATCTGCATTTGGAAAAGCATAAAGGAACTCACTTCACCTCCCTCTTGTTCATTCAATTTGAGATTCCAGCCTGTAGCTGCTTATATTATGAATGCTAATTATGTTTCCCCCAAAACTGTATGAGAGGGTTTGAGCTTAGCTTCTGGGAACCTGCTCCTAGTTGGTTCTGATTGGTAAATAATGATGCCAACATTGAATAGCTGAGAAGTACAGACAGAGGCAGTATTTTAGGATTTCGCAGATGTGGGACCAGGAGGAACAAGAAGGAGAGAAGACATGCTTTAGGAGAGTATGGAGAGCCGGGCAGTGGTGGCACATGCCTTTAATCCCAGCAGCTGGGAGGCAGAGGCAGGCAGACTTCTGAATTGGAGGCCAGCCTGGTCTACAGAGTGAGTTCCAGCACAGCCAGGGGTGTACAGAGGAACCTTGTTATGGGGGGAGGGGGAGAGAAGAGTATGGAGAAAAGGAGACACAGAAGTTTCTGTGGGGTAGAGAAACCAGGAGGTTGCCCCAGACTGTGGGTCAAGAAAATGTAGCTGAAACAAGTGAGTAAGAGCAGCCAAGATGGAACACAGAAATTAGTAAAGTACAAGTGGAAGTTATCAGCAGGAAAAGATTCTAGCTACATGGAGGCTAGCCAGCTGCCCAGCTGTTGTGCTGCTTAAGTAACAATAACTATGAAAACTCGTGTGTGTGTGTGTGTGTGTCTTTCATTCAGGAACATCAATCATTGAGGTGGGAAGGAACACACACCAGGATTTATTAAATAATAACTAATACAACACCAACCCATGAAACTGAGGACACATTTAGGGTGTATCTTCTCAACTCATTTGGCCTTTTCTAGAAATTCCCTCATAGACATTACTGAAAATTTGGCTCTAGAAGAATTCTAGAGTCTAGCCAATTGATGATCAATGATAACCATCACACACACATAGATATTTGCTTTGCACCTTTTAGATTTTTAAGTCCTGAGAGTATTTGAGCTTAAGTCATATGACTGTTTTCATAGAAGTTTATGGATGTGGTAAAACAGTATGGCCAGAAGCAATTTTGGGAAGAGGTTTATATATTTTTATAGTTTATAGTAGTACATCATCCATAGAAGACAGGACAGAAACTTCATAGTAGATTGAATGAGAAAGGCTATAACTGCTATAGGCTCACATGTTTAAATACTTTTCCCCCAACTAATGGAGTTGTTTCAGAAGTATTAGAAGGTACAGCCTTTTCAATGAGGTGTGCCATTGTTGGCCATTTTACAGTTTTAAAAGACTCATGCTATTTTCAATGTTGATATCTCACACAAACATGTACCACACACATGTACCACACACACACACACACACACACACACACACACACACACACAAACACTTTCCCTGCAGACATGCCTCCCCCACCCCCCAGCATGGACTCTAACACTTTGAAACCATTAGCCCAATCAAATGTTTTCTAATATAAGTTTATTTTGATAAGGTGTTTTGTCACAGTAATAGAAAAATAACCAAGACAACCAAGAAGCAGGAACTGAATCAGAGGCTATGGAAGAGTATTGCTTACTTCATTGTTCCTCATAGCTTGCTCAGCCTGCTTTCTTATTGCACGTAGGACCACAAGACCAGGAGTGGAACTCCCCACAGAGAGCTAGAACCTCCCACATCTATCATCACTCAAAACAATACACCAAAGGTTGCCTATGGGCCAGTCTGGTTAGTACATTTTTTTTCAATTATGGTTCCTTCTAAAATGGTTCTAACTTATGTCAAGTTGGTAAAACTAACCAGCAAACCTCTCTTCTAATGAAGGTACAATGTATCTGAACAAATTTTCTCACTGTGGGGCAAGATTCTGTACCTAAAAAAGAGAACCTTTATACTAGAAGGAAGTTCTGAATCAAAACTTTGAAAAGCTTTTAGAAAGAGCAGCTCACAGTCCTCTGCGTTGATGGAAAGAAAGGAAAGTATATTCCAACAGTGTTCTTCATGGCATCTGGCATCATCCTTTATATTGTTCTTCTAATGCATAGTACTTTTCTGCCGTACGCTCAATGTAAGTACTCTATAATATTCCAGCAGAGATGATTAAATCTAATGTGTATTGAAACACTCTTCAAACTGATTAGTGGGCTGGGGAGATGCCTCTTGCTATGAAAGCTTGAGGATCTGTGTTTAGATCTCCAAGTGTAATGTAGATCCAGGATGGGCATGGTAGCCTGACTGTGATTCCAGCCTCAGGTGACAGGACCGGGGATCTCTAGAGCAAGCTGACTTGCTAGACAAATAAAATCTGCAAGTTCTGTGTTTCACTGAGTCCATTCTTGATTATAATAATATGTATGTAGTAGTGATCAAGGAGGGATGATTCTAGACATGGACCTTGAGCTTCCATATGCATATATACTCACACACATGAATACACATGTACAAGACACACAGATACACAAAGATCAAAAACCTTGCTGAAATGATCTAGACACTGAATTCTAGGTGCTTTACATGCCTCTATAGTTTTTTGTGCTCTGAACCTTAGCTATATCATGGCATTTACAAACTCCCCAATTCCTAGAGGTGCCTGCTATATTTACACTGTTAAAATGGTAACATTAAATATGCAGAAAATAATGACTCACATAAAAATGACCCTGAATGGCTTTTGAAGACTCAAAAGGAGTAACGATACATGAAGTATCACTGGATTATATTTATAGAGACAAATGGAAAGAGAGCTGGGAAGAGAAGGCGCTAAAGAACGATGCAGGGAAGAAAGATGCTCATTGGTTTGCAAAGGCCCATTTCTTATGCCTCTGTGAGGGAATGGAAACTAGAAAGTCTCAAGATAGTGTACCACCCATGTGATTTATACAAGCATAAGAGCTCTAATTCTCTGAATGATATGCAGAGTAAGTTCCATCATCTGAGAGCAAAGGATTATTGGTAAAGATTTAGGTTAAACTGCACTTTTAAACACCTGAACATTGACTGATTAAGCCTGTGTCATATTTACAAAGAATGGTTGTTTACCCTGCTCAATAGGATGTAGCTTCACCTTGATTTCCAATGGATAAGGTCATGAACTAAGGTTCTTATATTAGGTGAACTGGGTAGTTTTTTTTTTTTAATTAGGTATTTATTTCATTTACATTTCCAATGCTATCCCAAAAGTCCCCCACCCACACCCACACCCACCCACTCCCACTTCTTGGCCCTAGCATTCCCCTGTACTAAGGCATATAAAGTTTGCAAGAACAATGGGCCTCTCTTTCCACTGATGGCTGACTAGGTCATCTTCTGATACATATGCAGCTAGAGACATGAGCTCTGGGGGGTACTGGTTAGTTCATATGGTTGTTCCACCTATAGGGTTGCAGACCCCTTCAGTTCCTTGGTTACTTTCTCTAGCTTCTCCATTGGGGGCCCTGTGATCCATCCAATAACTGACTCTGAGCATCCACTTCTGTGTTTGCTAGGCCCAGGCATAGTATCACAAGAGACAGCTATATCTGGGTCCTTTCAGCAAAATCTTGTTAGTGTATGCAATGGTATCAACGTTTGGAAGCTGATTATGGGATGGATCCCCGGATATGGCAGTCTCTAGATGGTCCATCCTTTTGTCTCAGCTCCAAACTTTGTCTCTGTAACTCCAAAAGTTGTCAGTATTTAATAGACATTTCCGTACAAGCCCTGCTTCTCTATAATTTATCAGTCCATCTTCTTAGTATCCATGCATGGGTTTATCAGTAATTGGTCATGTTTCCAAAATCAACAAAATTAAGATAAAAGTTATCATTTGTTTGTTTTTTCTGTTTCAGGTGGAATCTTCCCAGTAACTCCTAAATTTTATACACTAAATCCTTTGGATACTCTGGTCCTAATATCTGAATTAATTGAATCACTACTACATTTTTCATTTACTAATCATACTAGACTCTATTTTGTACAAAATGAGCAAATCTATTCTTAAATAACTTAAACTACAAAATAACTAAATACGTGTTTATTTTACTTAATAACCATATTTTAGAGATACTTGAGAATCTGTTTCCCAAGATCTAAGTGTTAAGAATTAAAAATCAAATACCTGTATTGTCATTGACTTCTTCAATTAATGGAAAGTTCCTTATCTGAAACCTTATTTCTTAAATTCTAATACTTAATTCATGAAAAAAAAAGTGCATGTGCCTCTGGGTTGGACCCTTTGGAATTGTAGACGAAAGCTGAGAGGAAAGATGTAATGGATTCTTGAAATAGGCATGTTGGTACATGTCACTTGATATTTATTCCTCACTCAGTGAATATTCTGGCAGACACATTAGTCCAGTATCCCCAAACTAATATCATTCAGTGAACTGACTGGTATGCAAAGATCAAGACCTCTTGGAGCAGAATATGTCCTCAGCCTAAATTATACAAGTGTCAGCGAGTCTGTGAGATAATCTTACAACATCACTAAATATTTCATAATTGTAAAGTTATAAATGAAATATTTAAGATACAGGACTTTGTTATTTTTAGCACATAATATGCAAGAACATTTACATTTTGATAGCAACAAAAGAAATAACATAGTTGCATCCTTCACTCAATCAGAAAGAGGGAGTGGGATTAAAAATGTGGTTTTTGGTGAATCTCTTTTCTAACCTCAAAAAACAGGAAATGTTGGGTAATTTTTTTCAGAGAACTTGAAAATCATTTTTCAATTCCCAAATGCAGATGAGGTACATTTAAAACAAAGCTATTGCTACTGTTCAACAGCTGTGAATAAATAATGTCTTTGAAGCTAAGCTACACATGCTCTGCCCTCCTGTGGCTTTGTGAGCACATAAAGCATCAGGTTCAGAGAAGCCTTATGCCTGTCCGCCTGTGGGAACTTGTTCTTGTTCATGCTTGCTATTTTTATTTTTATTACTTGTATATACATTTTAAGATTTATACATGTATACACATATTTATGCATGAATACCTGTTCACATTTATATATAATGTATATATAAATTTGTATATGTCATATAGGTATATGTATACAAAAACAGATACAGTAACTTAATACATACACACATATACACATACTGTTTATATTGAAGTATAATAAACTATGAGGGAAATGTATAAATCTATTTTCTCCTCCAAAACCAATAGCAAACTAACAGTTGATTATTCTACTGCAAAGTACAGAATTCAATGGTGATGAAAAAATCAATAAAATTAAATCCAGTCCAAACTAAGCAAATGTATTTTGTTCTGAGAGACAAAGAACTGGTTATGTTGATGCTTTAAATTCAGCAAAATAAGAAGTGATCAGCAAAGATCCTTATATCCAGAGGCTGTAGACATTTCTCTCTGATGTCTGTCTTGGTCTTGGTGCTTCTCTTCAATTCTCACATTCTCTTTTTCTATTCTAAGAGTAATCTTCAAATCTTTTTATATTATTATTAGATACTCTTTTTAAGGGAGCATTACATTTATTCTTTTTATTAGATATTTAGTTTATTTACATTTCAAATGGTGTCCACTTTCCTTGTTTCCACTCTGAAAAGCCCCATCCCCTACTCCATCTATACCTGCTTCCTGGCCCTGGCATTCCCCTACCCTGGGGAGTAGAGCCTTTATAGGACCTGCTAGATACTCTTTTTTTTTTTTTTTTTTTTTAGGATTTTTAAAATATTTTTTATTACATATTTTCCTCAATTACATTTCCAATGCTAACTCAAAAGTCCCCCATACCCTCCCCCCCCCACTTCCCTACCCACCCATTCCCATTTTTGGCCCTGGTGTTCCCCTGTACTGGGGCATATAAAGTTTGCGTGTCCAATGGGCCTCTCTGTCCAGTGATGGCCGACTAGGCCATCTTTTGATACATATGCAGCTAGAGTCAAGAGCTCCGGAATACTGGTTACTTCATAATGTTGTTGCACCTACAGGGTGCAGATCTCTTTAGCAAGGAAAGCCATTCCATGTGCAAGGCATTCTGAGCCATAACAAATTGATATCATAATGCTCACAGCATCAGGCCAAACAGAAACATACAGAGCCAATAAAGGCTAAGACGCCTTCATCTACGTTCTTCATCTATGGAAGGTAGAACAGAACACGTCTTGTAAATTTTTTTAGCATAAACATTTTTTTTCAGTTTTTAAAACCTATTAGCAACATTAAACATGATAGAAGTAGAAAAAATCTCTTATGAAGTCCTCTATGAAAGGAAATTGTGACAAATTCCTGATGAGACAGAAACCTTTCCATCTCCAAGGGAAACTATGCAGCATAACTGTGGCTTCATGGAATGAATTGGGAAGTATTCCTTCTGTTTCTATTTTGTTAAATAGTTTGAAGACTATTGGTATTCGGTCTTCTTTGAAGGTCTGATAGAACTCTGCACTAAATTATCTGGTCCTGAGCTTTCTTTGGTTGGGAGACTTTTAATGACTGCTTCTATGGGATATTATGGGACTGTCTAGGTGATTTATCTGATCTTGATATTACTTTATTATTTGGTATCTGTCTAGAAAATTGTCCATTTCATCTAGGTTTTCCATTTTTGTTGAGTATAGGCTTTTGTAGTAGGATCTGATGATTTTTTAAAAATTTCCTCAGTTTCTGTTGTTATATCTCCCTTTTCTTTCTTTTTTTAATTATATATTTTCTTTATATACATTTCAAATTTCAAATGCTATCTCAAAAGTTCCCTATACCCTCCCTACGCCCAGCTCCCCTACCAAGGATCCATCCCATAATCAGCCACCAAACCCAGACACTATTGCATATGCCAGCAAGATTTTGATGAAGGGACCCTGGTATAGCTGTCTCATATGAGGCTATCCCAGTGCCTGGCAAATACAGAAGTGGATGTTCACAGTCATCTATAAGATGGAACACAGGGCCCCCAATGGAGAAGCTAGAGAAAGCACCCAAGGAACTGAAGGGGTCTGCAACCCTATAGGTGGAACAGCAATATATCTCCCTGTTCATTTCTGATTTTTTTTTTTTTTTATTTTGGATACTGTCTTTGTGCCATCTGGGTAGTCTGGCTAAGGCTTTATCTGTCTTGTTGGTTTTCTCAAAGAACCTGATTTTGTTGATTCTTTGTATAGTTCTTTTTTTTTTTTTTTTTCTACTTGGTTGATTTCAGCTCTGAGTTTGATTATTTCCTCTTGGGTGTATTTGCTTCTTTTTGTTCTAGAGCTTCCCAATATTTTGTTAAGCTGTTAGTGCATGCTCTCTCCAGTTTCTTTTTTAAAAATAGTTTTTTAAACATTTTATTCACTTCACACATTTTACTTATATTTATCTTTAATATAGATATTTTATTGCAATGTACCATCTAATTGTCTCCATCTAAAATTCTTTAAATAAATAACAGAATTTTTTTGAGTAAATAATTTGACATCTAAAATGACAAAGCCATAAATCAATAAGTAATTGAATTGAATGGTTAGTAGGAAAAAAGGTCTAATTTTATTATAAAATATATAATCTTGGTTTCTATCAGATGCCAATAAAGGGCTGCGGAGATGTCTCAGTAGAGAACTTGTAAAGTACACATAAAGTCCTGGGCTCCACCCCCTTGTATTGTATAAGCTAGGTATTATGGTGAAAGCCTGTAATCCCGTACCTCAGGAGGTAGAGGCAGAAGGAAATGGTCATTTAACAACTTTCCAACCATATAAAATCCTCCTTCAAAAACTGAAAAGTAAATTCAAAGACACTTTGTTATTTCCCCTTTTTCAAAAGGGTTTTGCCACATAGGACAAACTAGCCTCAGAGTCTCAGCAATCTCAGCCTCCCATGTCTGGGATTGCAGGAATGAGTCTGATCTGAAGGTGACATGTTTATGAAGAGTTCTGTTGATTCTGTTAGTAGCCAACTCTCTGGAATAACTGATTGTATTATTTATGGTTATTACTAACTTAAAAATTATATCCAGTATCCTAGGTAAAGTGGATTAATTATAAAGTATTAGGATTTTTTTTTTTTTTAGAAAAACAGATGTTAAGCTTCAGCATTAGTAAAACTTATTCTACCAGACTCAAAGGTGATGATAATGAATCTTTCAGATAACACAGTGACTAGACTACTCTGTATTTGCACAATGGAAGATGCCATGGGTGAGTTTATTTCAACTTCTTATTAAGGCTCTAAATAACCCTGTTGAGATGGTGACAGTCCTGGGAAGCCTGACAGGTCATCTTGTAGCAGAAGCTAGACACAAACCCTTACTAGGACACCTGCTGTACCACATACAGCAGCTCTTACTTCAGGACTAGATACCCACAGTATAGAAACAACAATACATGAAACATTGTGAATGAAAAGCATGTGTTTCTCACTTGCTTACTGTAGTCACAGGTGAAGTCTGGGAAAAATTGTCATCTTCAGCTTGGGAACTATTAAATTCAGAATCCTGAAAATGCTTTCTAATCTTTAATCACTTTAGATGGCTGCTCTGAGTATGCGTGGAAACAGGAGTCTTTTTCTGGACCTTCAGAAGTGCTAGCAAAGGCATGTTTTAGGGAATGGATCTGCAGTTCACTAGATTGAGTGTCTTTCATTCCAGGTTCATATCCTCATACAGCGGCAAGACTATGTTCTCCAGAAACAGGTCTTCTGACTTCATATTGAGAAATGTCTGAAACTTTAAAAGCCTCTCTCTGTAATTCTGGGGTGACTAGTATTTGCTGATGACAGTGACCCACATCTTCAACTTCCCATAGAAGTTCATGATCTTCTGGATATGTTTCAAAGTATTGTTTGGAAGGTATATGCATGAGAGAAGACAGTAGATACCATAAGGTGAGTGCATCTTCTGTAAAGGCATCAACAAAATCTTCCAGCATTTGAAGCCCCAAATCCTTTCCTCTATATATCTTCCTTATAAGCATTGTATTAAGAACTGGAAGTTGGTAATTCTGAGTAAGAAATGAGGCACATAAGCTTCTTGTAGGCTTACCTGAATAAAACCCAACGACCTCTCCTTTCTTCCATAGAATGTTAGCATAGTTGGCACTGCTATGACAAAGGAGTGGGATTTCATTTCTCTCCATTTCCTGTTTTCTATAAATAATTTGATTGAGAACATACAGAACCACTTTCTCCAAGAGTGCTCTCCTGCTTCAGCCTCGCTCTAGAATATTCAGATGTTTTCATAATATCATCAGTGCCCTACCATTGACCAACCACGTAAAGTGCCAGAGTTGTAAGGGAATCCTCAGGTGCAAAGAGATCAAGAAATTTCTGAGTCTGATTACCACCACAGAGAGCTACAAAGCTCACATTTGTCAAGCTAACTGGAATCATAATATGGAGACTAGAACAGCACTCTGGATTTTCAAGGTTGCCAGACCTTAAGTTGGAATGGTAATCCTCAGCAGAATTTTCCAGTTCCTCCTGTGTATATTTATCCAGCAAATCCACAGGGAATGCCATTCTCTCAGCCACACCGTAGGGGTCCAAAGGCAGAGCAAGAATGACTGAGTAGCATGAACAGCTCTTCAGAATCATGCAGCTACTATCCCTCAACTGGATTGATGCCAGCCAGAGCCCAGTTTCTTTTGGGGAGGAGTTTTCCTCTTAGTACTGCTTTCATTGTGTCCCATAAGTTTGGGTTTGTTGTGATTTCAAATCTTAACTTAGCAAAAATATGATAAACAACCTCAGCAAAGTGTCTGGGTATAAAATTAAACAAATCAGTAGCCTTTCTTTTAAAAAAATGATAAAGAAATTAGGGAACCAACTACCTTCACAAGAGCCATAAATAGTATAAAATGTCTTGAAGTAACTCTTTTTTTTTAATTTTATTTTTTATTACATCTTTTCCTCAATTACATTTCCAATGCTATCCCAAAATACCCTTCCCCCCACTTCCCTACCCACCCATTCCCAGTTTTTTTTTTTTTTTTTTTTTTTTTTTTTGGCCCTGGCGTTCCCCTGTACTGGGGCATATAAAGTTTGCATGTCCAATGGGTCTCTCTTTCCAGTGATGGCCAACTAGGCCATCTTTTGATACATATGTAGCTAGAGTCAAGAGCTCCTGGGTACTGGTTAGTTCATAATGTTGTTCCACCCATAGGGTTGCGGATTTCTTCAGCTCCTATGGTACTTCCTCCAGCTCCTCCATTGGGGGCCCTGTGATCCATCCACTAGCTGACTGTGAGCCTCCACTTCTGTGTTTGCCAGGCCCCGGCATCGTCTCACAAAAGACAGCTATATCTGGGTCCTTTCAGCAAAATCTTGCTAGTGTATGCAATGGTGTCAGCGTTTGGAAGCTGATTATGGGGTGGATCCCTGGATACGGCAGTCTCTAGATGGTCCATTCTTTCGTCACAGCTCCAAACTTTGTCTCTGTAACTCCTTCCATGGGTGTTCTGTTCCCAATTCTAGGAGGGGCATAGTGTCCACACTTCAGTCTTCATTCTTCTTGAGTTTCATGTGTTTAGCAAACTGTATCTTATATCTTGGGTATCCTAAGTGTGATGGTTTGTATATCCTTGGACCAGGGAGTGGCACCATCTGAAGGTGTGGCCTTGTTGGAATAGGTGTGACCTGGTTGGAATGGGTGTGTCACTGTGGGTGTGGGTATAAGATCCTCACCCTAGTTGCCTGGAAGTCAGTCTTCCACTAGCAGCCTTTGGATGAAGACATAGAACTCTCAGCTCCTCCTGCGCCATGTCTGCCTGGATACTGCCATGCTCTTACCTTGATAATAATGGACTGAACCTCTGAACCTGTAAGCCAGCCCCAATTAAATGTTGTTTTTTATAAGACTTGCCTTGGTCATGGTGTCTGTTCACAGCAGTAAAACCCTGACTAATACAGAAGTTGGTACCAGGAGTGGGGTATTGCTGTGATAGGACTGACCATGCTTTTATTTGAAAGAATGTGGATTTTGGGACTTTGGATTTGGAAAGCAGTGGAATGTTTTAAATGGGGCTTAATGGATCATCCTAGTAGGAATATGGAAGACTTTGTTGCTGGGAGTGATTTGAACTGTGTTGACCTGGCCCAAGTGATTTCAGAGGAGAAGAATTTCAAAATGTGGCATAAAGACTGTTTTTGTGGTATTTTGGTGAAGAATGTGGCTACTTTTTGCCCTTGTCTGAAAAGTTTGCCTGAGGCTAAGGTGAAGAGACTTGGATTAATTGCATTGACAAAAGAAGTTTCAAAAAAGCCCAGCAGAGACTTTGTTCTCCGGTTAAGTCTTATGAAGAGAAGTTTGAACAAGCATAGCAAGCTTAGAAAGGAAAAATATAAAATATATGGTTCGAGTATTAAAGGAGTACCAGGAAGTGAAATGGAGCAAAATCTTGTGTTCTAGGAGATAACAGATTAAGGGAGTGGGACCTTGGGGCAAGATTCTACCCAGCTTAATTAGATCCAGGCATGGTGGTACACACCTTTAATCCCATGAGGCAAGTATGCTGATCTCTGCATTCAAGGTCAATCTACAGAGCAAGAACCAGGATAGCCAAGCTTAGGCAGTGAAGGATTTAGAAAACATAAAGCCAGAGTTAATTTAATAGTACAAGGGGATCATGTTCTAGATCCTGTAAGCAGCAGAACTTGGCAGCTTGTGGCAGAACATGTGGCTCTGCCTCTAGAGTTAAGAATGGAAGGAACTACTGGGACAATTGATGCTGGTTAGCTGGAGCTAAGACATTAGCAATGATTAAGAAGAGACCAGCATCACTGAAATTGATGAAATTGAAATCTGGAAATTGTTTTCTGAGAGCACAAAGAAGCTGTGTTCCAGAGATACCCAAAGTTGTACCTCATGCTGCGGCTGGACTTGGTAATGTGTAAGAGTCACTCAGGTGGTATTGCTTGTGAAGGAATGAAGGGATCATGGAGAGAAGCTGATGCTTAGCACTGTGAGAGGCCAGGGAAGGCCATTGGAGAAGGTGAAGCCTCAGCTGCAGTTGATGGCCCAGGACTGAAGGGGTCATGCAAAGGATTTGAGGCTTGGCAACCTGAAGAGAGCCTATGAGAGGCTATTGGTGAAGCCTAGTTAGAGTGGAACACCCCAGTGTATTGGAGATGTCAGTACCATGGGATGATCACCTAGAACAGCAGCCTTAGTGGAGTGGATCAACCTGAGCTTAGAGTGCTACAGAGGACAGAGCTGGAAAAGTGATGCCAGCCCTTAGGAGGAGTCCAAAAGATCAAGTGGAATCCCAGACACTGAAACAAGAAGCTGTAACATTGAAATTGCCTTGGAGACTCAAAGATGTTAAAGATGCCAGAGCCATGGGATACATGCTGAGGAAAGCTGCTAACAGATTTTGCTATCCTAGGTTTTTTGTTATTCCAGATGAATTTGCAGATTGCACTTTCTAATTCGTTGAAGAATTGAGTTGGAATTTTGATGGGGATTGCATTGAATAGGTAGATTGCTTTTGGCAAGATAGCCATTTTTACAATGTTGATCCTGCCAATCCATGAGCATGGGAGATCTTTCCATCTCCTGAGATCTTCTTTAATTTCTTTCTTCAGAGACTTGAAGTTTTTATTATACAGATCTTTCACTTGCTTAGTTAGAGTCACACCAAGATATTTTATATTATTTGTGACTACTAAGAAGGGTGTTGTTTCCCTAATTTCTTTTCAGCCTGTTTATTCTTTGTGTAGAGAAAGGCCATTGACATGTTTGAGTTAATTTTATATCCAGCTACTTCACAGAAGCTCTTTCTCAGGTTTAGGAATTCTCTGGTGGAATTTTTAGGGTCACTTATATATACTATCATATCATCTGCAAAAAGTGATATTTTGATTTCATCTTTTCCAATTTGTATCCCCTTGATCTCCTTTTGTTGTCGAATTGCTCTGGCTAGGACTTCAAGTACAATGTTGAATAGGTATGGGGAGAGTGGACAGCCTTGTCTAGTCCCTGATTTTATTGGGATTGCTTCAAGCTTCTCACCATTTATTTTGATGTTGGCTACTGGTTTGTTGTAGATTGCTTTTATCATGTTTAGATATGGGCCTTGAATTCCTGATCTTTCCAAGACTTTTATCATGAATGGGTGTTGGATCTTGTGGAATGCTTTTTCTGCATCTAACGAGATGACCATGTGGTTTTTGTCTTTGAGTTTGTTTATATAATTGATTACGTTGATGGATTTCCATATATTAAAACATCCCTGCATCCCTGGAATAAAACCTACTTGGTCAGGATGGATGATTGCTTTAATGTGTTCTTGGATTCGGTTAGCGAGAATTTTATTGAGTATGTTTGCATCAATATTCATAAGGGAAATTGGTCTGAAGTTCTCTATCCTTGTTGGATCTTTCTGTGGTTTAGATATCAGAGTAATTGTGGTTTCATAGAATGAGTTGGGTAGAGTTCCTTCTACTTCTATTTTGTGGGATAGTTTGTGCAGAACTGGAATTAGATCTTCTTTGAAGGTTTGGTAGAACTCTGCACTAAACCCATCTGGTCCTGGGCTTTTTTTGGCTGGGAGACTATTAATGACTGCTTCTATTTCTTTAGGGAATTTGGGACTGATTAGCTTGTTAACTTGATCCTGATTTAACTTTGGTACCTGGTATCTGTCAGGAAATTTGTCCATTTTGTCCAGGTTTTCAAGTTTTGTTGAGTATAGCCTTTTGTAGAAGGATCTGATGGTGTTTTGGATTTCTTCAGGATCTGTTGTTATGTCTCCCTTTTCATTTCTGATTTTTTTAAATTAGGATGTTGTCCCTGTGCCCTCTAGTGAGTCTAGCTAAGGGTTTATCTATCTTGTTGATTTTCTCAAAGAACCAACCCCGAGTTTGGTTAATTCTTTGAATAGTTCTTCTTGTTTCCACTTGGTTGATTTCACCCCTGAGTTTGATTATTTCCTGCCTTCTACTCCTCTTGGGTGAATTTTCTTCCTTTTTTTCTAGAGGTTTTAGATGTGCTGTCAAGTTGCTAGTGTATGCTCTCTCTAGTTTCTTTTTGGAGGCACTCAGAAATATGAGTTTCCTTCTTAGAAATGCTTTCCTTGTGTCCTATAGGTTTGGGTATGTTGTGGCTTCATTTTCATTAAGCTGTAAAAAGTCTTTAATTTCTTTCTTTATTCCATCCTTGACAAAGGTATCATTGAGAAGAGTGTTATTCAGTTTCCACGTGACTGTTGGCTTTCCATTGTGTATGTTGTTATTGAAGATCAGCCTTAGTCCATGGTGGTCTGATAGGATGCATGGGACAACTTCAATATTTTTGTATCTGTTGAGGCCTGTTTTGTGACCAATTATATGGTCAATTTTGGAGAAGGTCCTGTGAGGTGGTGAGAAGAAGGTATATGC
The DNA here is from genome assembly GCF_978045245.1 of Mus caroli. NCBI lineage: Eukaryota > Metazoa > Chordata > Mammalia > Rodentia > Muridae > Mus > Mus caroli. The sequence goes on along the minus strand of NW_028227258.1, from coordinate 138,268,519 downwards.
TTTTGTTTTAGGATAAAATGTTCTGTAGATATCTCTTAATTCCATTTGTTTCATAACTTCTGTTAGTTTCACTGTGTGCCCGTTTAGTTTCTGTTTCCACAATCTGTCCATTGATGAAAGTGGTGTGTTGAAGTCTCCCACTATTATTGTGTGAGGTGCAATGTGTGCTTTGAGCTTTACTAAAGTGTCTTTAATGAATGTGGCTGCCCTTTTATTTGGGGCATAGATATTCAGAATTGAGAGTTCCTTTTGAAGTATTTTACCTTTGATGTGTATGAAGTGTCCCTCCTTGTCTTTTTTGATAACTTTGGGTTGGAAGTCGATTTTATTCGATATCAGAATGGCTACTCCAGCTTGTTTCTTCAGACCATTTGCTTGGAAACTTGTTTTCCAACCTTTCACTCTGAGGTAGTGTCTGTCTTTTTCCCTGAGATGGGTTTCCTGTAAGCAGCAGAATGTTGGGTCCTCTTTGTGTAGCTAGTCTTTTAGTCTATTTCTTTTTATTGGGGAATTGAGTCCATTGATATTAAGAGATATTAAGGAAAAGTAATTGTTGCTTCTTTTATTTTTGTTGTTAGAGTTGGCATTCTGTTCTTGTGGCAGTCTTTTTTAGGTTCATAGAGGGATTACTTTCTTGCTTTTTCTAGGGCGTGATTTCCGTCCTTGAATTGTTTTATTTTTTTCTGTTATCCTTTGAACAGCTGGATTCGTGGAAAGATAATGTGTGAATTTGGTTTTGTTGTGGAATACTTTGGTTTCTCCATCTATGGTAATTGAGAGTTTGGTCAGGTATAGTAACCTGGGCTGGCATTTGTGTTCTCTTTTTGTCTGTATAACATCTGTCCAGGCTCTTCTGGCTTTCATAGTCTCTGGTGAAAAGTTTGGTGTAATTCTGATAGGCCTGTCTTTATATGTTACTTGACCTTTCTCCCTTACTGCATTTATTCTTCTATCTTTATTTAGTGCATTTGTTGTTCTGATTATTATGTGTTGGGAGGAATTTCTTTTCTGGTCCAGTCTATTTGGAGTTCTGTAGGCTTCTTGTATGATCATGGGCATCTCTTTCTTTAGGATTGGGAAGTTTTCTTCTATTATTTTGTTGAAGATATTTGCTGGCCCTTTAATTTGAAAATCTTCATTCTCATCAACTCCTATTATCCTATCCTATCCAACTCCTATCCTATGATTGTTGTGCAGATGTTCTCTATGGAATCTTCTGCACCTGAGATTCTCTCTTCCATCTCTTGTAATCTGTTGCTGATGCTCGCATCTATGGTTCCAAATTTCTTTCCTAGTGTTTCTATCTCCAGCGTTGCCTCACTTTGGGTTTTCTTTATTGTGTCTACTTCCCTTTTTAGGTCTAGTATGGTTTTGTTCATTTCCATCACCTGTTTGGATGTGTTTTCCTGTTTTTCTTTAAGGACTTCTACCTGTTTGGTTGTGTTTTCCGTTTTTCTTTAAGGACCTGTAACTCTTTAGCAGCACTGTCCTGTATTTCTTTAAGTGAGTTATGAAAGTCCTTCCTGATGTCCTCTACCATCATCATGAGATATGCTTTTAAATATGGGTCTAGATTTTCGGTTGTATTGGGGTGCCCAGGACTAGGTGGGGTGGGAGTTCTGCGTTCTGATGATGATGAGTGGTCTTGATTTCTATTAATAGGATTCTTATGTTTGCCTTTAGTCATCTGGTAATCTCTGAAGCTAGCTGTTATAGTTGTCTCTGGTTAGAGCTTGTTCCTCAGGTGACTCTGTTAGCCTCTATCAGCAGACCTGGAAGGCTGGCTCTCTCCTTAGTTTCAGTGGTCAGAGTATTCTCTGCAGGCAAGCTCTATTCTTGCAGGGAAGGTGCCCAGATATCTGGTGTTCGAACCTGCCTCCTGGCAGAAGTTGTGTTCCACTTACCAGAAGTCTTAGGATCCCGTGGGGAATCCTGTGCGGGTCCTTGCGGGTGTCCAGAGACTCCTCTGGCAAGGCACCCTGGTGTTCGAGAGGACCAGAAGGGACTTGTGCCCCAGCTCTTGAAGTAACTCTTACTAAGTAAGTGAAAGATCCGTATGACAAGAGCTTGGAATCCCTAAAAACTAATTCAAAGACCTCAGAAGATGGAAAAATCTCCCATGCTTATGGATTTGCAGGATTAAGATAGTAAAAATGGCCATCCTACCAAAAGCAATCTACAAGTTCAACACAATCCCCTTCAAGACTCCAAAACAGATTTTCACTGGCATGGAAAGAGTAATTCTCAATTTCATATGGAAAACCAAAAAAACCTAGGACATGAAAAAATTCTTAACAATAAAAGAACTTCCAAGGGAATTATACCTGACCTAAAACTGTACTACAGAGCTATAGTGACAAAAACTACATGTTATTGGTACAGAGACAGACAGGTCAATCAATGGAATAGAATTGAAGACGCAGAAATATACCCACACTTGATCTTCAACAAAGAAGACAAAAAAGTACACTGGAAAAAAAGAAAGCATCTTCAATAAGTGTTATAAGTCATATAACTGGTGGTCTGTATGTAGAAAAAAGAAAATAAACCCATTTTATCACCTTGCATGAAGACCAAACTCAAGTGAATGAAGGACCTCAACATAAAAGCAGATAACACTGAATTTAATAGAAAAGAAAGTGGAGAAAAGGTGCGATGGGGGTAGAGGTGGTATCCTAAACAGAAATCTATTGACCCAGGCTCTAAGAACAACAATTAATAAATAGAAATTCATGAAACTGGAAAGCTTCTATAAGACTAAGGACATAGTCAATAGGACAAATCAGCAACCCACTGATTGGAAAAATTCTTCACTAACCCCACATCTGATAGAGGGCTAATATCCAAAATATATAAAGAACTCGAGAAGCTGACTTCTAAAAACTCAAACAACTCAGTCCAAAAATAGGATATAGAGCTAAACAGAGAATTCACGACAGAGGAATCTCACATCGCTGAGAAGCACTTAAAAGAAAATTTCAAAATCCTTAGTGTGCACAGAAATGAAAATCAAAAAGGACTTGAGGTTCTACCTTACAGCAATCAGAATGGCTAAGATAAAAAACTCAGGAGACAGCATATGTTGGCAAGGATATGGAAAAAGAAGAACACTCCTCCTTAGCTGGTGGGATTGCAAACTGGTACAACCACTCTGGAAATCAATCTGGAAGTTTCTCAGAAATTTGGAAATAAAACTACCTAAAGACCCAGCTATACAACTCTTGGGGATATACCCAAAAGATGCTCCACCATTCCACAGGAACATGTTCTCCACTATGTTTATAGTGGCCTTATCTGTAATAGCCAGAAGCTGGAAACAAACCATATGTCCCACGACAGAAGAATGGATACAGAAAATGTGGTCTATTTACACAATGGAATACTATTCAGCTATTAAGAATGAGGACACCCTGAGTTTTGCGGGCAAATAGATGGAACTAGAAAATATCATCCTGAGTGAGGTAACTGAGACCCCAAAGGACATGCAAGGTATGTGCTCACTAGTAAGTGGATATTTGCCAAAAAAGTACAGAATACCCAGGAAACAATTTACAGAACTCAAGAAGGTTAATAAGCCAAAGGGTCCAATTGAGGATGCTTCAATCCCACTTTGGAGGGAGAAGAAAGCAATCACAGGAGACAGAGGGAGGGTGGGATCTGGGTGGGAGAGAAGAGGGGGAGGTAAAAAGGGGATCATAATCAAGTACGGGTAGATAGAACAGGAGCGAATCCTTGAGGGCCAACAGAGTTAATGGAAACAGGCAACCTCAGGTGATAGGAGGTGGGAGGGCTCTCTAAAATGTACCAGAGACCTTGGAGTTGAAATACTCTCAGGACTGGAAGGGAGGGACCTTAGAAGAAATGCCCAACAGTGGGAAGAAAGAACTTGTAGAGTCCATCTCCCATAGAAAAACAGGAATGAAATGGAAGAATATGGTTGCCATCCCATAGCCAAATGTTTTGACCCAAATTTGTTCCTAACTGAAAGAACTTCAGGGACAAAAATGAAGAAGTGCCCGAAGTTGGGCACAGTGACTGGCCCAACTTTGAATCCATCTCAAGGAGAGTCTCCAAGTCCTGGCACTATTACTAATGCTGGTGTGCTCACAAACAGGAGCCTAGCATGACTGTCCTCTGAGAGGCCAAACAAGCAGCTGACTGAGATAGACACATACTTACTCCCAGCCATTGATCTGAAATTGCGGAACCCTGTAGTTGAATTATGGAAAGGCTGGAAGAAAGTGTGGAATAAGGTGACCCCATGGAAAGACCAGCAGTCTCAACTCAGCTAGATCGTTATGATCTCTCAGACACTGAGGCACCAACCAGGCAGAATACATGAGCTGGTCTAAGGCCTGTGACACATATATAGCAGAGGAATTCCTTGTCTAGCCTCAGTGGAAGAAGATATGTCTAACCCTTGAGAAACTTGAAGCCTCAGGGAGCAGGAAAGCCTGGCAGGTTGGGTGAAGGATGGTAGGGTCATCCCATTGGAGACAGGGGAAAAAGAATGGGATGAGAAACTGTGGGAGGGCATACCGGAATGGGTTATTGGCTGGATTGTAAAAAAAGAAAAGAAAAGAAAAGAAAAGAAAAGAAAAGAAAAGAAAAGAAAAGAAAACAAATGAAATGAAAAAAAGAAAAGAAAAGAAAAGAAAACAAATGAAATGAAAAAAAGAAAAGAAAAGAAAAGAAAAGAAAAGAAAAGAAAAGAAAAGAAAAGAAAGGAAAAATGCTAGTTATAATAAATGATAGAGTGTTAAGAAAAAAAAAGTTTTGGAATTAAGAACAACATAAGTTGGGGGATGGAGAGACAGCTCAGCAGTTAAGAGCATTGGCAGTGTTGCCTAAGGTCCTGAGTTAAATTCCCAACAAATGAGTGCTTAAAACCATCCATAACATAAAGTGATGCTCTCTTCTAGTGTGCAAACATACTTGCAGACACAGCACTTATGTCAGTAAAAACCATAAATAAATAGATGTTAAAACAACAAAACATTGCAAGGGAATACATAGTGCTGTGTAGTGAAATCATGTCCATCATGTGTGGAGTCATGGTCTTGTCTGTATAAGAATCTAGCTTACCCATTCCTTACAGAATTAAGCCATGCAGGTGGCTTTATTTTGAGTTAGAATAAACTGGAAACATAACAGACAAAAGACAGATCTCTGATTTTCTTGTTCTGTAATGCAGAATAGACAATATTTCTACATGAAGGGTACTCCTTTTGCACAAGAAAGAAAATGGGTATTTTTATTATCCTCACAGAGATAGAGGCCAAGAGAAATCTGCCAAACTGGTCCTGGTAAGTAACCTCTATTTTCATAATCACTTTTACATAACTAGCTGTCCTGATTTTTCTCAATTTATTGTATTTGATGTGTATGGTTTTGTTTTGTTCAATGCACCTTGGAAGTTCTTGACATTGCTTTGACTCTATATTTTCTTAGTGAACACTTCCATGAAGGTCTGTGAAATTTATTAAATTAAATATATATGTTTATCTCTTGTTAGCTTGTCTTTGGAAAATTTAATCTAAACACTATACAGAAATTCTTTTAGGGGTGTAGAAGTAATGTTAATCTCTTCCATTCCTACTAATACGCCTTTTGATAAACGTATCACTACCACTTCCTTACTCCCTGACCTTGAGCATATTACATCTAATATAACCTGATACTTCCTTCAAGTACTTGGAAAATCAGAAATATTTTTCCTACTCTCTTCAGTAGCTACAATGATTAAGTGAACTATAACATGCACATTTATTAGCACGGGGAATGATATTTGCAAAAATGATCTTTAAATATCCCTTCCTTTTGTTGAATATTTTTGGGGCTTCTCTTTCATAGACATGTATCCTCCACTTATTTTAAGTCCCAAATGACCTCTTGATCATCCAATAACTTTGCTTGGCCAAAAAAGTTTTATGCAAATACTTTAAATGAATAAAAGCCCCTTCCATGAACTTTACCAGATGTATCAATGCCCTGTCAGCACGCATTCAAATAGAACCACTTGTCCTTTCATATTTTACCTTATCAGCAATAGTAGAGACTACTTCATCAATCATATTCCAGAAATCACTCTGCTTCCCTAGTGCTGCATACTTTCTGTATGTAGTCCTATGGAGAATATTTATCAGGATTCTATTTTGTGCTCCATAAGGAATGCCTCTACTCTCTCTATACTGCTGACAATTCAATCCCATTAAATAACTTCAGATTTTCTTCCATAGGAAAATATTATCATTTAATTCCAAAATGTGTTATTTATAAGTAGTTTTGACTTGTTTAAAATGTGTATGCAAGAACCCAGATGTCCCTCAACAGAGGAATGGATACAGAAATTATGGTACATTTACACAATGGAGTACTACTCAGCTATTAAAAAGAATGAATTTATGAAATTCCTAGCCAAATGGATGGACCTGGAGGGCATCATCTTGAGTGAAGTAACACAATCACAAAAGAACTCACACAATATGTATTCACTGATAAGTGGATATTAGCCCAAAACTTAGGATACCCAAGATATAAGATACAATTTACTAAACGCATGAAACTCAAGAAGAATGAAGACCAAAGTGTGGACACTGTGCCCCTTCTTAGAATTGGGAACAAAACACCCAGGGAAGGAGTTACAGAGACAAAGTTCATAGCTGTGATGAAAGGATGGACCATTTAGAGACTGCTGTATCCAGGGATCCATCCCATAAGCAGCTTCTAAACGCTGACACCATTGCATACACTAGCAAGATTTTGCTGAAAGGACCCAAAGATAGCTGTCTCTTGTGAGACGATGCCGGGGCCTAGCAAACACAGGAGTGGATGTTCACAGTCAGCTATTGGATGTATCACAGGGCTCCCAATGGAGAAGCTAGAGAAAGTACCCAAGGAGCTAAAGGGATCTGCAACCCTATTGTTGGAACAACATGATGTACTAACCAGAACCCCGGAGCTCTTGTCTCTAGCTGCATATGTATCGAAAGATGGCCTAGTCGACCATCACTGGAAAGAGAGGCCCGTTGGACTTGCAAACTTTATATGCCCCAATATAGGGGAATGCCAGGGCCAAAAGAATGGGAATGGGTGGGTAGGGAAGTGGGGGGCGCTATGGGGGACTTTTGGGATAGCATTGGAAATGTAACTGAGGAAAATATGTAATAAAAATATTAAAAATTTTAAAAAAAGAAAAAAAGTTTAAAAAATGTGTATGCAGTTCTAAACAATAAGAGATCCAACTAGTATTGATATTTATTACTGATGGATATTGATTAGTTGGTTAAAACACTGAAGGAAATTTTCATCAGAAGAATGTATCTTGAGGTTCAAATATAGACTACTAACAATAGATGTTTTTATGTAATGATTAAAAGGTCAATGGTAAATTATCATGTAAAGTTTTTCTTGTGACATAGAATGTAATCACAGAGTCTTAGGAAAGTAATGAGCAAAAGTGTGCCTTGTGCTCTGAATGAATGAGCATGAGCCTCTTATGGTTCAGAGAGGAACCCAGCCACTCATGACGAAGTTGATAGATTTCTCCTCAGTGGATGAAATATGCTGATAATATCATCATAGCACTGAGCATGGTCTATTCTAACTCTTTAATTGCTACTCGCCTCTCCATAGGTAGAGAGTCTCAAGAATCAAGCTAGTTTGTTGTTCACTGTGTTTGTCCACAGATTTCTAGCAAGGAGAATAAAAATAAGTCCGATGAACTAATTTAATCTTGGTGATTACTTAATATCTACCTTCTAAGAATTTTACATACTTATCTCACGCCATGTTGAAAAAAACACAGTATAAGATCTGCTATTATATAAATTTTTTATAGAAGAAACCAGTACAGAGAAATTTATTTATTGAATAGCCATGACCTTTGCTTAGAAGACCCACACTTGGCAAAGCACATAGCTGGAAGTGGGTTTAATTTCAATATGTTCTGTTTATGCACTTACATTACAACAGAGTCTCATCAAGTACAGAACTGACAGAACATAAAGCTTCCAACAAAAGCAAATATAACAAACCTATGAAATAGGCAATGTGCAGCGTATCCCCAACTCATAACTATTTACCAATTCATCAATAAGGAAACAGGAAATGTGTTCCCTCCTCACTCTGTGCCAGGAGTATTGCTTTAACACTCAGGTTAGAGATACTTGCCTGAGGTTGTTTTCTAACAAAGAGACAGTTTATCTCTGGAATTAAAATTTGTCCACCTATCTTGAAAACTTAAATTCTATGTATCTTGCAATGTAGCATATGAACTTGAACCAGCAGAAATTTTTCATGAAGGTAAAGACTGCTCTGAATGCAAGTATAAGAAGAAGAAGAAGAGGGAAAAAGAAAGGAATGAAGATGGCTTTATGGCCCATATGACTTACATACATGTGCTCTCTCTCTATTCATTTCTCACTAAAAGTTTTCTACATTGCTAGTCTGTTCTGATAGATGAAGAACAATAAAAAGGCATCATTAGTTATGATTTTTGTCATCAAAAGGCTTAAATGTATTTTTCTGCTCCTGTAATAGAGTATCACTACACAGATGATTATTAAAGATAATAAATTAAATTCTCACAATTTTCTATGCAGCCCACAATGAAAGGGCTTCATCTGCTCAGGGCTTTCTCACAGGTTTATAACAGGGCAGAAAGCTTTGAAAAGCCAGACAGCAAATCAGACAGGGCATGAAGAATCTATGAGAAACAGAGCTAAATTTTAAAACAAAGTCTCAATACTAACAAAATCAATTGAAAGAGGTAGGGTTTCTTTTATAATCATAAATTTTACTAATCAAATAAGTTCTTAACATTGTCATACCCAAGCACAATCATAACAGAAAACATATTTTTATCTGAACATTATAGGGACCTTCTGACCATATCAAATATTTTAGAAGGTATTTTGAATGCCATGTCTTTAACAAAATTGGAATATGAATTAAATCTTTTGAATGTTGACTTTGAAGAAAAGATGGTTCATATTTTAAAGGGCACGGTAAATACTTCAAGGTTAAAAATCTTTTAAAACTAAACAAAACCCAAGTGGGAAAATGACAGCCAAACTAGTTCACTTTACTGACACTGAAAGAGATCATTTTTGAATAAGACTAGAGAGGTAAAATGATCTGTTGGTGCCAAGAATAAAATCTGAAGTTAAAATGTAACAAGGGAAAGGGAGACAAGGCTAGGAATGAATGGATGAAAGAATGGGCAGGCTCGGGAGTATGATGTGAAGGAGTTTACCCAGTTCTTAGCACAATGTGTTTGTAGAGTTGAAGTCATAGCAGAAGTTGGTAGGCACCATGCAGGAAGAGCCAAAGTGGTCAAGTGAACTCTCTGGAGATGGTCTACCATTTGCATGGCTGTAATGGGTGAATCCTAGAAAGGCACCCCCCACCCCAGGAGCTTGGTCCAAGGAAAGGTTGCTTCTTGCTGCTGATGTGTCTTCTCATGTTTGTCATTATATTACTCATTCTTCTGATAGGGTGCAATTGGGCAAAGAAAGACCCTTTCTGTTGATAGTCTGTTATGATAGATTTCTGGGTATTAGCCCCACCCTACTGAACAACTTTCATGCAGATCAAATGAAGATGGATTTTCATGAAATAATGCTATTTAGATGAATTAACAATTCTATAGAATTCTTGTTTTGATTCAAATAATTTTAAGAAGTTAAGATAGTTGATAGTAAGTTTAAAGTTATAATCAAAATTAGAGTGTATCTCTCCCTTGTAGAATAGTAAAGGTACCATAAAAAGGCGTACAGTAAATTTTCATATGGTACAAGTATATAAATTACATTAGGAACAAAAACAGGCTTGGAAAAAAATAATGATCAGAGAAAATATTCATTCTAAGTCAGGTACAAGGATGATACCACTGGTGTGAAAAATGATAAAGTAAATATATGAACACAAAAACTACTGCTTTGAACACATAATCAGCAATCCTGCTGTAACTCCCTCTTAGGTAACATTTTATCTGTCTCTAAATTAGGTAACATTTCTTCTGCTGTGGTGAAATTTATATAAGTGTATATACAAAAGACTAAAGGAAAAATAACGATGTTGGAGTTTACTCCATCTCCCAAATGTATATATGTATATTTATATATGTATAAATGTGTACATGTGTTTGTGTGTACACATGTATAGATTTATATAATGTATACATGTATAGATGTATATAATGTATATATGTGTATAATAATATGTCTATATGCATATGTGTCTACATGTAGATATGTATATGTGTATTTCATAATATATATGTATATATGTATGTGCATATATGTATATGTGTACACATGTATATGTACATATGTGTATATATGTATATGTGCATATATATACATGAATATATGTATATATGCATATGCATACATATACACACATGTATGCATATATGGCTTTGTACATATATAAATATACACAAATACATATATATATATATGTGGATGATCTGAAATGTGTATATATGAAAATTTGGAATTTGCTCCATCTACCAAATATGTATATGCATATGTATACGTAAGGATATATGCATAGATATATGCATGTACATATATAAGTATATATGTATATATGTTGCTTATGTTGTTGGAGTTTCTCTCCATCTACCAACTTTGTGTATATGTTTATGTATATGTGTATATATATATACATATATATATATTTATATATATGTGTGTGTGTTTGTGTGTATAAGTGAAATTGTTGGAGGTTGCTATTTGGAACCCACTTGTTACAACCTGCTTTGCTTCATCCACTAAGTTTGTCTTTGTAAGTGTATGAATTTAATTTTTCTTTCTTTCTTACTTACCCTAAAAGATTTCAGAATTTCTAAAGGGTCACAGAGAGTACTGGCACTAGATAATTAAATGTTGCTCCTGTCAGCACTGACCCTGTAAATTGTGTGCCACTGACAGTAGTAAGGAAGGGGGGGTGTGGTAGGCTCCTATCAACACAGACCACAAACAAAATCTCCAGAACTCACTGCCTTTCTCGGGTTACCTGTGGTGTCAACCCTGGCCTTTGACAAGAAGTCAAAACTCTTTACATAAATGCACAACTTGTGGAGGGAAGAAAGTTATAGAAACCAATGGGAGAAACCAGCAGAGAAATTGCTGAGGTACAGAGGAGAGCTTTGGAAAAGGCCACCTTCTTTCTTTTTAATTTTCTGTGTGTGTGTGTGTGGGGGGGGAGTTGCATGTGAAGGGCAGAAGTTGATATCAGTTATCTTCCTCATTTCTGCTTTCTTTTATAAAACCAGGTCTTTTACAGAACCTGGAGCTCAGTAGTTCATCTATGCTGTATAGAAAGAAGACTTAAGCATACTCTTGTGCTAATATTGCAGATATACTGTTATGCCTGAATTTTTACATGGGTTCTGGGTATCTCACATCAGGTTTTCATGCTTTACAATCTGGATCATCCCCTCAATTCAGGAAAGATCATTTCTTAGTCACAGGCATAAAGAAAGGAGATCAGATATACATAGTAAACAGTTCATCATAAACAGGAAGCCTAGTGTCTGCTCTTTAAGGTTGTTTAAACTAACCCAAACTTAATTTCGGTCCTTGCTTGCTTGTATACACTCAAAGTCCAGGTGTGTGAGATCCTGCTCAATTTGTGCTCCTGTCACCTTTGACATCACGTCCAAGATGCTGATACACTATTATGTGGCAATAGACTTTTTTTTTTTTTTTTTTTTTTGGTTTTTCGAGACAGGGTTTCTCTGTGTAGCCCTGGCTGTCCTGGCACTCACTTTGTAGACCAGGCTGGCCTCGAACTCAGAAATCCGCCTGCCTCTGCCTCCCGAGTGCTGGGACTAAAGGCGTGCGCCACCACGCCCGGCGGCAATAGACTTTTAATGGCAACTTTATATATGACATTTGAAAAAGGACTAAACTACCAAAGAGTACACAGGGGATACACATGGCTCCAGCTGGATATGTAGCAGAGGATCCTCTTATCTGGCATCATTGGGAAGGGAGTCTCTTGGTCCTGTGGAGGCTTGATGATCTGGGATAGGGAAATGATAAGGCTCTGAGGCACGAGTGGGTGGGTGTGTGGGTGTAGGAGCACCCTCATAGAGGTAAGGGGAGAGAGGAGACCAAAGGGGGCTTGTGGAGGGGAAACTGGAAAGGGGATAACATTTGAAATGCAAATAAATAAAATAACTAATAAAAATGAAAAAATGATAAAAAAGAAATAGTTTCCTCTAATTCCTTCTGATTGGGTACCTTGATTTCACCCATTTTTTCAGAGTTCAAATAATGCAGTCTAGAAGATTCTATAAAGAAGATTGTAACTAAGATTTCCTATGGAAATAAGTATTTTATCAAGCTCTGAGTTTGTTAACTAGAAGAAGATAGCAACAGGCCTATTCACAACATAGTAGGTCCATAAATGAAGCAAATAGTCAATATGTTATAGTTATCCTCTATTCATGACTTCAGAAAGTAAATAGTTGCATAGCAAATATTAGATACAATCCTATTAGCATCATGATAAATAAATTCAACCAAAACAGAATATATTAACTTTTTCTTATCAGTTATCTTAGGCCAACAAATTTGCACTCAACTATTATTTTGTGATTATTAAGCTCTCTTTCATCTTGTTAAAGCAGCACATACTAGTTATTATGGATGTTAATGATCATTTTTATTTTCAAGAATTCCTGTTATATATCTACAATCTACCCTTACCATAGATAACAGTAGCCTTAGCCACTATGATTACTGGGAATAAAGACAATTTTTATTTTATTTAAAATATTTAATGTAACAATTTCCTTATGGAATTCTCACACATGGTGTGTACTCCTTAGTTCTGTTCCTTCTGTCTCTCCCTTCCATCAGCCCACACTCTTCTCTGTGTGTATGCTTCTGCCCTTCTCCATGATTCAACTTTCCATGCTGATATCACAATTGTTCTGCACCCTCCCTACACTCTTTTTTCATACACCCTTTTCTTTCTCACAGTCCCTGTTTCTAGTTCATTACCCATACTAGAAACACTCCCACATTACTGTACATACATAAAAATAGGAGCTGGTGTGCATATATGAGAGAAAGTATAATTTATCCATTTGAAGATATGATACTTTATGGAGCACAATATTTCCAGTTCCATATGTTTCTGTGAAATTTTCATTTTTTGTAATGTATGAATATAATTATTTTATTTATATATACCACATTTTCATTTTACAAGCTACTACCCTGCCAAAAGATGCCTCAGTATGCTTTGATAAGGTACTGAAAATACTTTTCTTGATTTGAATATATTTTAGTCAGTTTATGTTTTATCTATAAAAATATATTGCTTTTAGAAAATCATTTAAAGCAACACTAATCAGAAAAACTCTAATGGTAGCTGCACGTGCAATTTAAAATTCTCTAGATGCTACATGAAATTTAAAAGAAAAACATATGAAGTCTTTTTATTATGTTGAATTCAGTACCATTATTTTAACATTCGTCATTATAGAATTTTCAGTGTGTTGTTTCTCAGGACATCATCCTTATGTAATAGTAAGTCTTCAATTCATTGTGTATTTATTTTTCCTTTACCAACTACATTTGGATTAAATATGTGTCAAATTGTTAATGGACTTTGTTTTCAGTGGTTACCATGTTGAGCATCATAGATCTAGACATTCAGGTCACATAGTTACAAGCAATTTTTACATTTAACTGCTAACAGAGATCTTTAAAAAGAAATCCTTTCTGTAAATAACCTTTTTTATCCTTATGGGTGAAATAATGAGTCAATATTTCACTTCATTTTTTGTAGTGCTGAGCTCTGCACAGTCATCTTACCATAGGGCACGAAGAAGACAACCATTGACAAATGACAATTCAATTTTTTTCTTAATCATTGCTTTAAGTGAGTATAAGTAAAATATTAAAATATGAAACTATTGTCTTTCAAAATTGTATTTATTTGTGCTCCTTTTTAAAAAATAGGTTACAAATTACCTTCAATTCTGATGTTCATACCTGCACTTTCTAAACACTTGTGTAACCCACATGGGTTGCTGAGGACTGCTGATGTTATAGGCATCCAAGTCCAAGTTCTTATGATGTTAAAGCATGTGGTGCTGAGGACAATGGTATTACAGCAATGTGAGGCTTAGGTCTCATGGTGTTATATGCATGAGGTATTGAGGTGTATTGGTGTTACCAGATGTAGTGCTGAGGAATGAACCTAGGACATTGTGAATACTACACAAGTGCACTACTCCCTAAGCTATACTCCTAACTGTATGTTTCTTAATATTCATGCAAGTCAAGCATGCCTGGCCAAATAATGCTACTTATAGGTGGGTTTATAAGCCAGCACAAAACTAGCCTGGATTTAATTATCACTTTACTCAAAAATAAAGCAAATTAATCTCATCCTGTTAAAACTACTTGTGCTGCCCTACCAGGATTGAAGGCTTACTCTGCGTAACTCAACGTAGGGCATAGATGACAATTTTACTCTCTGAAGTAGTAGTATGTATTGTAAATGTTGACAGATCATTAATTGTAGCACCACAGAGTGTACTATTACCAGTCTCATTTGTCATCCCCATGCAGGAATTTAGGATTCAGTTTTCTGTTCTGACCTTCAGTCTTCAAGTATGTGTGGATCATCAAGAATACATAACTAAAATTATTTAACATCTTTGAAAACACAGTGTGGAAATGATAAACCACACATATCATACAGGAGGTCAACATGTATATCATTGGTCTCCCAAACTCACATTTTTAAATATACTGGCAAAATGGAGAGTTATTAAAACACTCAGTAGTAAACAGATGGTATTTATTGACTGCTTTCTTACTAGTGATTTCATTACATGGGTACCCAGTTATGAACATGTTTGAACTACAAGACAGATTAAAATTCCTCTCTCATGTACTAGCCCAGGAGAGCTGAGATAGGGATGAGGTCATTTGTGAATGCTAACATCCAAGCTTACCTAAGCAATTAAACTAAAGCATGGAAGAGGGGACATAAATAACTTGTCAGAAAACTAGGAAGACTGCCCCTTGAGAAGGGTGAAGTAATACTGAAGAGTGGAGAAAATCATGAACATTTACTATGTTCTTGAAACAATGACATCAATTAGAGATAAGCAATAAAAACTCAGCCCTCATATTTGCTAGAGATTATCTCACCTAGCCTAGCAACCCCTTTTAAATAGAGGATAGAGATGATATATATGATTTTATGCAGACCCAGAAAAAGAAGCAATGGGAATAGTATGTGAAATATGAGTGATGGTACAACACAGAGTTCTAGATGCCAAATACATGGATTTGTCTTGCAGCATCCAGTGCGAACAGCTTACTAACACCTGATGGCAGACTTTGGTTTTGCAGAGCTATGAGGAAATACATTTCTCTTTTTTTAAACCATTGGATTTATTATTTTTTATGACAGCCATAGAAATGAACATATTTAGTTTATGTCTTATATATAATAGCTACAAAAATTTTATAACACTAGCAAAGTGATCATTATATTTACTTATTCATAGAAAGTTAAATTTATCTAGAAATTTTACATATAATTAATACTGTAATATCCCAACTTTACTTAGGGCAAAACATTTAACACCCTGTCAAGATGTGTGAGACAAAAAATTATATTACTTGTTTTTCTAGGTATTCTTATAAATAAGTCACAATAAAATATAATATATAATAACTAAGAAATTATAATAATATGATCAATAAAATTGCCAGAATACAATTTCTGGTTTTGAGGCAGCACTGTTATCCTAAGAACAGTATGATCCCAATGATAGAAATAAATTCAGTTGTTGTGCTTCCATATCAGTCTCCCATCAACAGCCTTTTACAGAACAGCTCTGTGTTTGTAAATGTGAGATTACATGTGTAAACACACACACACACACTTTATTTTTAAGCATTTTGGATCAACTCCAAGACCATGCTCATGATAGATAAGCATCTAAAATTGAGCTCCAACCACCTGGCTATAAGATGTTTCTTGTTAGCAGTTTTGCTGTGTAACTTAAAGGCATGAGAGAAATATGGAACATAACCTACCATGAATCCTATTGAGCTCCAGCAAGAAGAGTAAAAAGCCAGCATAGGTAGTGGTATAAGGGACATCGTTTTCAAAGTTTTATAGTGGGTTCAGGTCAAGGCTAATCCATAGAATTTTATTCATTATTTAGGTTTTCTTTCTCTCTCTCTCTCTTTTTCTTTTTTCTTTTTCTTTTTCTTTTTCTTTCTTTTTTTTTTTTTAGATAAAGTGTTCTTACTGTTGTGATGAGGGAAACTGATTTTCTTTTTTTGTGAAGACATCTATCAGTTTCTCCATGTTTTACTTATGGCTATATTTTAGTAGTAGCAGAGGGAAGGACTATAGTAATTGAATTAGAATATACCAAGAACAACAAAAACAAACCAGACTAATACCTGTGAAAAATAATCACTGTCATCTGAAAATCTTAAATGACTGAATGAATGTCTACCTAATGGTATGTGAATGGTTTACGTCCTAATGAGATACACTGTTTTTGCAGAGACAAAAAATAATTAAAATGAGCTTGGGACTTAGTAGATTTACTTTGTTTCTACTAAAATACAGGAAGTGTTTTCATTTTCTTAGAAAGATAAAATAAAACATACAAGGAACATATTATAGAACATATAAACATATAAAGTATAAAAGAGAACGTATATAACGGTACACATATAGGAAAAAATTTGTAACCAAACTTTGTAACCAAACTTTGTAACCAAATTTTGGAAATTTTAACTTGTCTCCATTGTTCAGATTCCCTATTCATCCACTGATCTTTTTGTTCTCCCAGCTACTATTAAAATACACTAAAATTATTATTGCAATTCTTAGCCAGTAGTTACTTTTCATAATCTAAAGAAATCAGAGGCAGAGCTGAAGCAATTAACTAACAAGAGACTCAATAATAAGATTTTACTCACATTCAGACCACCCAGACCTCACTAAAGGAAAAAGTATGACCCAAATATAGTAGTGATTACCCCAATCAAATATCAATCAATATGTTCTATTATTACATATAAAACTAGCTCTAATTAAAACACCATAAAAGCTGTATAATGAGATTTGGCAATTAAGAAATGTTGGGAGAAATAGCATTCTATACACTGAAATTCTGGAAATCTTTGAAGTCAAGTATTTACTATAAGTGTGCAGCTGAGGCATAAGTATATGTGTCTGAGAGAAGTGGGATTTCTGTCATTCTGTATACCACTCCTTCCATGCTTATATATAAGTTAGAGCCAACATTTTTCCAAAGGGAAGTGGGAAACTTACATTTTTGAAGGCACTTTTGATGGATTGTTTGCTCATGGTTCAGGGTAGAAGTATCTTGACATTTACACTGCTATTTTTCTGCTTTCAAGAATGCACATGAAAATTATCTTGCCCTAGCTTAGCTTGAAATGGTCTTCTGAACTTGCTCAAATCCATTCTGGCTAACTCTGAAAGAAGTCCTTTATATGAAGATGAAGCCACATTTCTCACAAAGACATAAAATGCATTATATACACACATGCACAAGCACAAATATATACTTACAAATGATCTGCATTCTTTAAACCACTGAATATTGCCATTACTTGGTACTTTATCTTTTTAGATGTATTCTAATAGTTCTCTATAAAGTTCCCTAGTTTATATAAGCAGAATACAGCTGAATATATCACATATTTTATAAAAATAGAATAAAAGTAGAAGGAAAATATAAAAAGAGTAGATGTATTTTAAAATTTAAGTTATATTTCTTTCTTTTCTTCTTTTTTTTTTTTTTTTGGTTGTTGTTGTTGTATTTTCGAGACAGGGTTTCTCTGTATAGCCCTGGCTGTCCTGGAACTCACTTTGTAGATCAGGCTGGCCTTGAACTCAGAAATCTGCCTGGCTCTGCCTCCCAAGTGCTGGGATTAAAGGCGTGTGCCACCACCAGCCGGTTAAATTTTATTTCTTCTGTCTCTCTCTCTCTCTCTCTCTCTCTCTCTCTCTCTCTCTCTCTCTCTCTCTCTCTCTCTGTATGTGTTTGTATGTGTGTCTTATGTAGCACACATGTACTATAGTACATAGATGGAGGTCAGAGAAGATTTTGCAGAATTCTTTTCTTTCAACACATGCATTCAAAGGATTGAACTCAAATCATTAGGCCTGCAATAGAATGCCTTGAATTACCTGCCAGTTACAGATTTCTTTTAATGATTGTTCCATAATTCATTATATCTAGTATACTTAGAAGATGTTTACTTTCCTTGAGATCAATTTCTACCTAGAATATGACATTAGATACCATCTCATATCTGTGTACCTCTCTGTTTTCTATACTCTTGATATCAAATGCATTGAACACAAATGCTATGGTAGACTTCTAGTTCTCCTTGACAAAGTCATAGTAAATTTGCTATCCTTTGATGAAATTTCCCTTAAACATCGTTGGCAGAGAAATTGTTGTAGATGTGTGTACTTGTGTGTGTGTTCTTGTTTTCTCATACATAGCTGAACAGAAACTCTTTGTTCATTTCCATTATGTTACTGTGGTTCTCTGAAAAATGGCAACCAGTGCACAACCCACAACCAATAAGGGAAGTCAGAGCAGCAATCTTAAGGGAGGACTCTTCAGTATTTAATGAAACATTACATTTGACCAGAGCATCATATTGCCAAGGAAGTACAAAAGAATCCATGGAAGTTGTTTATCAGCTGGCCTGCTCTCTGACTCATGCATGGCTATTGTTCTTGTACAAGCCCAGACCAAAGAGTAGGTACTACATACTATAGGGAGGGCAATCCTACATCAATTATTAATCTAGAAAATCCCTCACAGAAATGCCCATAGGCCTATATTATTTAGGCATTCCTTGATCTAGACTTTTCTCTCAGATAACTCAAGGTTTTGTCAACTTGAAATTAAAGTTAACTGTGACACTTTTTTAGCTTTTCTGTTTAACTATCATTCCTCTAAGTGTTTTGAGAAGCTATAGTGAAACTTTATGCTGACATTCTACCTAAATGTATGACTGTGAACATGCTGTTGTAACTTGTACTCCTGCCTTAAGCTGTTCCTTAGTTGAAAGCCTTTGCTAATTGTTCCTATGAAGAGCATTTTGCAACTCCATTATTTTCTAATTGTGAAGGCTTAAAGTTGAAGATATTTCTATTTCAGTGCAGTGCAGTTCAGTCATTTAAACCAAGTAAATGGCAATGGTTAATATTTACCAATTGTTAACACTATGTAGGCTGGTGTTGGGTGAGAGGAAAAGAAAATGATGGGGGCACCCCAGCAGTAAGAACACATACTTAGCCCCAAAATAACTGAGGACAAGGCAGAGAATCTTCCTTAGATTTGCAAAACAAGATAGGAAGTGTAAATTCACAAGATAATAAATTTCAGTCACAAAAATTGCTAGTACCATAATGTGAAAATTTATGTGTCAACTCTTAACACTTAATAATAAAATATTTCTCCCTTGTTGTAGGGCAAAGTCTGTGGAGATGTAAATAGTATTACAGTGTCAAATTGATGCAGCATAGTGGTATAATAGTACTTTCACTTTGTAACTTTTGAATACAACTTTAAGATCAATGTCACTCATGATCCTCTGACCTAATTTCAGCTAACTTCACTTCATTATTAACATCTCTTGGGGATTTTCTAGTTTAATGAAATGAACCTGATGTTCAGAAATTTCATCTAGGATGCAGGCCATCACAGATGAAAGATACAAACCTCTCACCACAAACCCAGTCACCTTCTAGCAATTCCATGCTCACCCCTCTGGCAACAGTGCTTTTAAATGTTTTGAAAGCCATTCTACATGATGAGATTAGAAAACATCAGTATAATGCACTATTAAGAGCTTATTGTACAACCAAGGAGCTGAGATAATTGCATAGAGAAATATAGAAATGTAGCACTTAAACAAGTATTGCTAAAGTAGGGTTCCTTTGTGCAAACATTAAAAAAACAAAACAAAAACAAAAACAAAAAACAAAAAAACCAAAACCAAACCAAAACTACAGGTGCCAAAACATTTACAATTCACATGGATGAAATCAAACTGCTTGGCATGCCTAAATCTAAAACATAAAACTGTAAAAGTCTTAGAATACATTAGGCAAAAAGATCAAGTTAACATTGGCTTTCACGATCAGATTTTGGAAACAACAGAGGAGCAAAATAATGAAGGGTAAATTTGTTGGCAATAGTTCATTAATATTAAAACCTCATTCTCACCAAAAGATATTTGTTAGTCCTAAGGTTTTAGAACAAAGGCAAGAAGCCTGGGCCTAGAGTTCTCTGCCTATCTCTTCTAAACAACAGCCTGAGCTCTTCAAAGCCCATGTAAGTCATTGGACAAAGCAAATGAACTCCTTATTCCAGATTCCAAAGTGACCACTGGACATAAGAATCACCTACAGGGTCCTAAACTCACAAAATAAGAATATAGCCTCAGTTCCTCACTATCATCTCACAGACTCCCAACCCCTCTTTAAGAAGTCCTTATTCTAGCCCAGCCTTTTGACTTCACTGACCCCTCTTATGAGGTCAGTGAAACTCAGAAACCCATCTTCTTGCTATAAATTTCATTCAATTAAATTTACTATGTCTGTAGAAAATCCATTCAATATTGTTACAATGAGGAAACAAACACACAGTAGGGAGAAATGTTTTCCAAACAATTATCTAATGCAAGACTGGTATTCAGTATAAAATAATTGATAAATCATAGCAAACAAAGTCAAAAAACTAAGTTCTGAAATTGAGCAAAAAATTTGAAAAGAAATCTCACTTTAGAAACCGAGGTGAGAAATCATCATAGCTAAGTATTGTCAATAATATACACCATCAGGGAACTGTGATTTAAAAGTCAAGATACCAACTGTGCATCTTTCAGCAAAGCTTATCCCCAGGGAACCTACAGCGAATGTAGGTGAGGGAGAGAAAGATTGAAATATCATGCTATTTACTGTTGGACATGTAAGATGGTATAGCTGCTTTCAAGGACAGTTTCTTACAAAGCTATAAATAGACTTGCCATGTGCCCAGCATTTAACCAAAAGAAAGGCATGCATTCCAAAAACAAGTCTTACAAATAAAAGAATGACTGGTAGAATCACGATCCATGACCTCAAGTTTTACGACAGAGCAAAATGATAACTTCATGGTATTGGTACAGAGACAGACACATTAATCAATGGAATACAACTGAAGGTCCAGAAATAAAACCACACACTTATGGTCACTTGATCTTTGACACAGACACCAAAAATATACAATGGAAAAAAAGAATGCATCTTCAATAAATGCTGCTGGTCTAACTGACTGTCTGTATATAGAAAAATGAAAATAGAACCATATTTGTCATCTTGGACAAAACTCAAGTCCAAGTGGATCAAGGACCTCAACATAAAACCAGATAAGCTGAATCTAATAGAAGAGAAATTGGGAAAGAGCCTTGGATTCATTGGCACAGGGGGAAATTTCCTAAACAGAACTCCAATGGCTCATGCTCTAAGATCAAGAATTGATAAAAGTACATGAAACTGGAAAGCTTCTGTAAGGCAACTAAAATAGTCAATAAGACAAATCTGCAACCTACAGATTCGGAAAAAACTTTACTACCCCACATCCAATAGAGGGCTAATATCTAAAATATACAAGGAGCACATGAACCTAATCACCAAAAAAAAAAAAAAAAAAAAAAAAGCAACCCAATGAAAAAATGGGGTATAGAACTAAACTGAGATTTCACAACTGAGGAATCTCCAATGGCTGTGAAGCACCTAAAGGAATGTTCAAAGTCCTTAGTGATCAGAGATATGCAAATCAAAATGACCCTGAGATTCAACCTTACAGCAATCAAAATGGGTAATATCAAAACTTCAGGTGACAATACATGTTGGAGAGGATTTGGAGAAAGAGGAACACTCCCACATTGCTGGTGGGATTATAAACTGGTACAACCACTCTGGAAATCAATCTGGAGGTTCCTCAGAAAATTGGAAGTAGATCTACCTGAATATCCAGCAATACCACTCTTGGGAATATATGCTAAAGATGCCCTACCATGCCACAGGGGCACATGTCTCACTATGTTCATAGAGGCCTTATTTGTGATAACCAGAATCTGGAAACAACCTCCATGTCCCACAACAGAAGAATTGATACAGAAAATGTGGTTCATTTACACAATGGAATACTACTCATCTATTAAGCATGAGGACAACCTGAGTTTTGCAGGCAAATAGATGGAACTAGAAAATATCATCCTGAGTGAGGAACTCAGATCCAAAAGGACATGCATGGTATGTATTCACCAATAACTGGATATTAGCCAAAAAATGTACAGAATACCTAAGATACAGTCCACAGAACTCAAACAGGTCAAAAAACTGAGGTGCTCAATTGAGGACACTTCAGTCCCACTTGAGAGAGAGAAAAAAAACTGTCATAAATGAGGAGGAAGTGAGGGACCTAGGAGGGAAAGTGGAAGGAAAGAGAGAGGGAATCTGATCTGGCATTGGGTGAGGGAAAAGGACTGAAGCCCTGAGGGCCAGCAGAAAGAAAGGAAACAGGCAATCTCAGGAGGTAGGATGTTGGGGGGTCCTCCAGAATGTACCAGAAACCTAGAAGTTTAGACACTCCCAAGACTCAAAGGGAGGGATCTTAGTTGAAATGCCTGACAGTAGGAAGAGGCAACTTATAGAGCCCACCTCCAGCAGGAAGACAGGGCATCTAATGAGGTAGAGGGGGGCCATCCAACAGTCACAACTCTGAGCCATAATTGTTCTTCTCTGAAAGAATTACAGGGATGGAGAGGAGTCTGAGGAAAAGAAGTCCCAGTGACAGGCCCAAAGTGGGATCCAGCTCAAGGGAAGGTTCCAAGGCCTGACACTACTACTGAGGCTACGGAGTACTCACAAAAAGGGACCTAGCATGACTGCACTCTGGTAGACCTAACAAGCATTTGGAAGTATTAGATGCAGATATTTGCACCCAACCACCCAACCGTTGGACAGAAACAGCTGACCCCTGTTATTGAATCGGGAAATGCTGAAAGAAGCTGAGGAGAATTGTGATCCTGTAGGAGGACCCGCAGTCTCAATAAATCTGGACCCCTGAGATCTCTCAAATACTGGACCACAACCAAGCAGCATACACCAGCTGATATGAGGCCCCCAACACACATACAGTAGAGGACTGTCACTGCCAGGTCTGTGTTCAGTCAGAGATGATGCACCAAACCCTGAAGATAATGGAGGTCCCAGGGTGTTTAGAGGTCAGATGGGGTGGGGTGGGGACATCCACCTGGAGACAGGGGGTGAGAAGGAGGTATGGGATGAGGAACAGTTGGAGAGTGGAAAGGGGTTGGGGGGGGGAATAAAATATGGAGTGTAAAAAATAAATATTAAAGAATAACTATAGTCAAAGTAGACTAAATGCTAAAATGTTGATCTCTAAATTTTCAGTTCTAAAGACTATGAACTAGAATATTATAGTAATATTTGGAATTTTATCACTTGGATACAGGGTATAATGTGACAATAGTTATGCTAGAAAAATCATATTTATTGGTTTTAATCATGAATATACAAATGTTTGCTGTTCTTCTCAAAATATAGGATGAAGTAAATTGAGTCTATGAATACTATTGAAAGGGTAAGAAAAAGTACATTAGATAGGTAGACCAGCTATATATATTGGAAGAATATCAAGAAGGGAATTTTTCTTGTAGTAACAGGCCTTATTAAATGAGTCCTCAAATGTGATTTATCTTCACTGATAGACATTTTAAAGAAACCAGTCCACATGTGGTTGAATTTTCTTTAAGCAGTTATTTATGCATCCCATCTTCCTAGCTTACCTGTATATTTACATTGTTCTTTATTCTTTATAATCCTGCCCTAGATTATTATCAAGAGAATGGCTTTTACTTGAAGTGCTTGCTAAGTTACAGAGGCTTCGAAAGCACAGAGAGCATAAAAATGTCTTCAAGTACCATGAAGATTATATGAACAATACACAATATTCTCCAACATCATATGATCAAGAGTTATAGTGTTAGAAGAAATAACATGGAAACTTAATCTCCATATTAATTTCAATTTCACTCCCAAAGCTAAACTATCAAATACAAAAAGTAAAAAAAAAAAAAAAGAAAAGAAAAGAAAAAAAGCTTTATGGTCTTCATCTGTTATTTCTTTTAATAGATGCGGAAATTAATATGTGAGTTGATGAGGCTCTTGTCAGGTCACAAAGTTTGATCCAAATACCACTCAAATCTCATGCTCACTTAATACTCACAGGCTTGAGGATCACAAACTATGTTTTAATATGTATGGTAATGGAGCATTTCCTACTATAAAGACTGTCATAGTCTTAGGGGAGTAGTAATTTTAGAAAATCTTTCTCAAATGTAACTAGGATTTCTATATCTTTGTATCAGTAATTGACTGCTTTAACCTCTGGTTATACATGTTAGCAAGTCTAGTCATGAAACAAGATAGCAGATTTATGGAAGCTAGGGAGAATTGAGGAAATATTTCTAGTTCAGCCTAGAACTTTCCATAAGGGGTAATAAATTTAACACTTTAAACACTTCAAAAGATGAATGCAGAAAATATATGAATATTCCTATGTAAGATATAGCTGCATATGAATATATATTATGTAGGCATTCCCATACACATTATATAAGCATGTATTACAGACACGGTATCTTTTTTCCTCAGTAGAAGAATGAATCAATTATGTAAAATAGTTAAAATATCAAAATTGGTTAACTTCCATCTCCCCTTTCTTTTTTTCTACTTTGAGAATATCCTAAACAAAAACCATATTCCACATGCTTCAGGCACTGAGAACAAGTCACATTGCTGTCTCTAAAAACCATTGCCCACACGTTATCAGGAGCACTCCTGTGATTCTCCATCCAAACTGCCCTCCTCTCTCAGTTGTTTCATGAGCTACTAAAGATGCACTCTAAGAGAATAGTGAATGCATTCAATATTGTCATAAATTATAAAATAAATAACTAGACTCAACATTCTAGGCATATTCTTATTAAAAAAAACAGCAGCATAGCCCATCACTTGGCAATCAAGAAGGCAGATTTCTCCCCATGGAAGCATGGATTAAACTTGATTTTCCAGAGATGATATCAAATTGAATTAAATATAAGACATTTTGTCATGTGTCCTTTATTCCATATTTATTCACTTGAGTCTTGCTCTGGATACCAGTCATCTCCTTATTCTTTCTGTAACTATTTGATTATTTAAAATGATTATTTGCATATGCTTATAATATGTTTGGATCAAACTTAATACATTTTCATTTCTCTGAAATGCTTTGTATCTTCTGCCCACTTTTCTATTCAAGAGATTTTAGCTCATTCCGAGTTCAACATAGTCTTACCCTCATTTTCTCTCTCACTTTAAAAATGCAAAAATAGAGCTTCTTCTATTCAGTTTTATAGTAGTTAGAAGATTCTGGAAGTGAACTTTAGGCTTTGAGGTAAAGACAACAACGTGGAGATGTATTTCCTACCTATAAAATCCTGGTGGTACCCACTGCACCAGGAAGTTCTTCTCCAGGTCTTGAAGGATGTCATTCAGCATTCGGACACGGCTGGGAGCTCTCTCCTTTGGGTCATTAGCTGGTCGCATCTCATCCGACTGGAAGAGCTCTGCACTTTCCCTCAGTTTTGATGCTAAGGCAAGCAGGTGAGGAACACTAGGCTCATTATCTGGTAAGGAAAAATAAGGCCATCTCAGGAGAGATTTGGTCATAGGAACCCAGCAAATATTTTATTGCCTTGACTCTAGTTTATAAATCAGACAGTCCCCCAACTGACAGATCTATCATTGATCATTGATAGATCTGTCAGTAGCCTTCTCAAAGAAAGGCTTAAATGCTTTGATTAAATTCAGATAACATTTTTTTTCTGCCAAATATACTGTCAAAGGTGTGTTTATTTTCTACTAAATTAAGTGAATGGTTACTCACTTATAAAAACTTAGGGTAAGCACCGATGGTGGGAATTAATTTATGCACTATATTAAGCTTAACATGTAATTATATTATTCAATATTTATCAAATGTTATTAGTTATATCATATAGGATTTACCAAAATGTGTTTATTTTATGGAAAATGAGACTGAATTAAGGCTCACATATTAAGCTCACAAGTCATAGCAAAGTTGAACTAGAACCATGATCTTTTTGGCTCAACTATATAGACTCACCATAATATATCTGATTTTGAAGAAAAGAAAATGTAAAAGATACAATCATGTAGGTGTATGACTCTTCCACAGTGGAGATAAGATGGAGGAAGAAGGATCTTGAACTGAAAATCATTCTTGGTTATATAAAGAATATGAACCAACTAAAGCTATATCAGATACCTTCAAAAGATATAAATAAATAAATAAATAAATAAATAAATAAAATGAAAGAAAGAGAATGTATCTTCTTATGATAAGATGTAAGATATGTGACTACATGGTAATACATGCCTATGGGTAGGTAATACATGTCTATTTGTTCATAGATGTTTTATCATATTTTCACAATATATATGAAGTATGTTTTTGACTTTACAATATACTAAAATGTGCTGCCCCATTTCTTTAGTTTGCAACTAAGACTACAGTTGTTTTGTTAATTTTCTACATGTTGGACAGCTTATCAGAACTCATGCTTATCTTAATGGTGGTAGCAAACCAACCACAGTTCTATCCTTTGTCCACGAGAAGAGCCATATCTAGTGCCACAGTAGACTCAGACTTTGGGGGTAGCCTACCTAACTCTGGTGCTATGTTCTTACCACCTGGTATCTGTGTGACATTTGTAGCATTTTTGGATCTCTAAAATCTTAACTGTCAAACAAAATAGTGATATTACCTACTGCTAGCATTTTGCCTAGGATTAAGTAACAAATACATGTCAAATACTTCCCAAAAGTAGTGATTTGAAATCGTGTTTGGAAACATTTATTTTCAAACATTACAAGAGAAGAATTCTATGACCATTTCCATATCCCACCAGTCCTTTTGTAGGACAACAGCTACTGTCACTCTTAGGAAACTTGAAGCATCTTCCCAAGTTCCCAAAAATCAACATGTCACTACAAATTTACTTCCAGTCAAATTGTCTCAGGAGCTTAGGGGTCTAAGCTGCTGTGGCAGGAGTGTGACACTGAGGCAGTCAGATGTAGGTGTTCTTTTGAAGGGTTATTGTACAGTGTCTTCAGCATGATCACAAAAAGATGTTATCCTGGGGAAGCCCAAGAATATCAGCATCTAAAACATCTCACAATTGTGAAAGTACAGACTTACTGCTCTGCTCACGTTCTTTCAGTGTAGAGTCTAAGAATCTCCTCTACATGCTAGTACCGTTACTCTGTCAGGTTTAAAGTTTAAGAAATACTATAAAAATAGTGTGGTAAGATGAAATTTTATGCTTCAGATGAGAGTTACCTCATAAAATACGACTTGCAAAAAACTACCAACTGATACTATCCTGAAATGTAGTGTCTAGTTGAATGTGAACACTCATTATCTTCTGGAAGAAAAAAGTAAATGCAATATGCTATATTTATAAAAGGTCTAAAATAAAATAGAATCATGTGAAAGAGATAACTAAAACATCCTCTATTTCTTGTCTTTTACTTTTTCTCAGAGATGGTAACAATTAAATTATAAGAAAGTATAAAATGGTGAAATAATAAAATTTTTCCTTAGTGTGTGTGTGTGTCTGTGTGTGTGTATGTGTTTGTGTGTGTGTATGTGTGTGTGTATGTGTGTGTATGTGTGTGTAAGAGTGTGTGTGTGTGTGTGTGTGTGTGTGTGTGTGTGTAGCTCAGAGGACAAATTGTAGAAATCAGTTCTTTCCTTCCATAGGTGAGTCTCATGGGGTTGGGGTTGGACTCATATCTTCTGGCCTGGCAAAAAGTGCCTTAACCTGCTGAGCCACCTTTTATGGCAGGCCTAAATAAAATTTAAATTAATTAACCAGAGTTAATTCACTGTACATAGAGTAAAAAAAATTATAGTTTGGCTTAAAGGATATATCTGCACAAAGCATAAAAATTAAATATTATATATCTACAGATATGGTTGAAGATGGTATTGAAGCAAATATGTGAGCTGACAGTAATTTTGAGATACCTGTTCACAAATACTGATATGATAGTTTCCACTACAGGAGTCAGACATTGGATAACTGCTGTTTTCACTGTGCATTCTACATTGACTAGTATCAGCATTTTGAAAATCAAGTTCCAAATAATTTATTAGACTTTTAGGATGACATGGCTTTTCTTAAATTTTAATGACTCACCAAGGATAATGTGTAAAAAACTCAAACTGTCTTTTCACAAAGAAGAAAGGAAATAGATAAGGCACATTGAGATATCACTGAAATTGGAAGAGTGAGCAAAGAAAAAAGCCAGCTCAACATCTTTGAGATTCTCACACTTAACAAAGAAAAATATGTTCCCATCTAACATCCACTGCAGAACTGAAGGCATTACTACAGGATCAAGTGAGACAAACTGTGCCATTTTCTCTTATTTAGCTTTAAATGAATTTATCTTTTATGTTACTGCTGATGAGGAGAACTGACAGCTCTCTCAACTAGTTAGTTCCAGGAAAAAAAAAAAGAGTGGTGACCTGCCTGACATAAAGGAGGCATTACTTCTAGGGTCAGAGGTCACATATTGAGAAGCAGCTCCACATGTGATGCTCAGCCAATATTTTCAATGTATGAATTATGATTTAAGGATGCTAGCAACCGTTTTCATGTCAATCAATTTGAGCTTGTTTTTAACTTTAAATCTGATCCAGCATGAAATGCTCCTCCCCCTGAAACTTTGTAGATCTCAGATGAAGTAGCCCTTCATGGGTTTTGGATCTGCATGTTAGATGTATCACAGAGAGGCATGCATCTATGTAGTTACAGTCACACTACTGGTACATAACATTGCACCAGATGTATCATTTAAAGGAGAACCAACCACATTGTCATAAAATTCAAACAGGTTACATTTTTATCATAATGTGGCCATGCATCTTGATTCTCCACATAAAAGAATCTCCTATAGGAAAACACAATGTATTTATCTCTGTGTAGCTGTCCTATGATAACCAGTTAATAAGAACCACATGCAATGTTTGAATGTTGACTTATAATAGAATGTCTTCTTTGAAATATAATTGCTGCATTGCACAATGGCTACAAATCATTCTGAGAGATGTTTGGTGTATAACAATCATAAATAATGAGTTCTTTTACTCTCTAGATGTAAATGAATTATAGCTGAAAATAGAAACTTAAGACAAAAAGAAACTATCTTAAGCTAGCAATTAGTGAAGTGATACAAAGTTAAATCAAAAGATTCCCTGCAGATTTCCTATAAACACTGTGAGTTTCACTCAAGACCCTGAATGTCTGAGAATGTACAACTGTTGGTGGCTGTTATCAGCTCACATTTAAAAGATAATACCTATATTTGATTAAGAAAATAACCAAAAAAAAAAAACCCTGTTAACTGGAAATCAAAGATTTCTTAGATATGGGGTTATGATTATCTTAAAGTTATATACATCAGGTCTACCAGCCAAGAATTTGACATCAATAAAAATAACAATTCTATGCACATAATTACTATCAATATGGTCTGGAGTAATTTATTTTCTATATTACATTTAATTTTCTAAATGCATAGACCTCTTTCAATCAGCTGTTTTTATCAGAGTATACAAACTAAACAAGCTATCTCTAACTTCGTTTTGAAAAGAACAGGGAACAATAATGTCATCACCAGTTCTGAGTGACTCTCAAAGTTGTGTCTCCCAAATACTTTCAAGATCTGTGATCCCCAGTGCCACAGTCCTCCCTGTTTAGACTTCAGCAAATCTTAGTTCCATTGCGGGATGTCTGACTCTATACTCATGTGTTGTCACCAAGGGCTGGCCTCCCTCACCTACCCTTGTAAGAAAGGAAAGGAGTGATATGGGGGTAAAGGACTGTAATCATCAACCTTTAAAACATGATCATCACAGCTTGGCTTCTGGCAAAACAAACAAAGAAACAAACAAAACAAAAATTTAATAGATTTTTGAAAGCTCTGTAGAAAATAGTTGTTTTTTTAAGTGTTGATAGTCATGTCTGATATAGTACATAATATTTCAGACTACCTGCTAAAATTATATATTCCAGATAGTTAAAGCTCTGTTACATTTCAAATGGAAAACACCTTTATTTTACCTGTATCTCAAAGTAAAATTCATAGAGCTAGAAAGTTCATAAGAAGTAATTGTTTATTCATTAGTATGTCACTGCTAGGAAACACATAAAGACAAATAAGATTAATAATTTTAATAAGGTGAGACTTACTTAAAGGCCACATAATAGTCATAAATACTCATTACCAATGTGATGTGAAATCATGGCATGCAAAGGCCATTGATGCTTTTTCTGAGTCATTCACAAAAATATCTTGTACAGAAGCCAAGGAAGAAAACTATGGAAAACATTTTTGGGGGTTACCTAAAAATGACTCTTGAATGTTCTGCCATTTTCTGTATAGCAAATCATTTCAGGGAAGTTTTCTATCTTAAACCACAATATTGAAATGTCCCTACAGCTGTCCTGCAAATGTAGACCATCACTACCCTAGCATCCTTCCCTAACTAGTTTGGCTCCTGAGGCACCTTTATATAGTGGACTGTCAGGTGTGTTGAGATCTGGCAAATCTAAATTCAAGCCTAACCTATATTGATTAAATGTATTTATCTATTCAACATGTAAAAAACTCTTTTAAGCTCAGTTTGAAATTAGATATAATCTGAGCAGCCCAGGACTCATGCCATGCCCAAGGCAACTCAATACAGTATATAGGCTTTTTTGTAGCATGATCTCAGGAGTGAGCAGATATTTCTAAGAGCTTATTCCTCCTGAAGATCTTATTTATTTATTTATTTTTTAATGTAGGATCTCCCAAATGCCTTCCTGTAGTAGGGAGGAAGCCACAGGTACATGCTCCATTCCCCACATGTAATTAATCAAGATCTAACATCAACTACAATACTGATATCGTCCGTGTGTTCTAATGCGCTCTAATGTGCACCTGGGTTGCACAAGATGCCCATCAGCTTAAGCTACTTCATAGCTTGAGAACTCCCACTGGCATAAACCATTGTGTATTTATGTGCATTATAAACACCAACAAGATTATCATTTCCCTATTTTAAAGACTGATTTTACTTTCTACTTCTTTGGTTTCTTGGGGGTTTTATAGTCCAAAAAGTTTTAGATATTATCTATTTTCATTTTTGTATGATTTTGTTCTATTCTGCAACTCTACGTTTAAAAATCCACTCCATTTCCTTTTATATTGTGGGGAAAATGTACCAGTTGTATTTTAAAAAACTACATTTTTTACATAAAACAAGCATAGTCTTTTTTATTTACTAGCCTTTCACAGAATCCATTGCTGTAAGCATGAGATTATCACAGTTTTAAAGGTGCTAAAAGTTACATAGTTGCAGCTTATACTTTCCTGATGTATAGCAACACACACACACAGACACACATATAATTGACTTTTGCTTGTTGATGTACAGTGGATAAAAACATAATAGGAGATTATTTGGAGGAAAAATGTGCTACTTAACATCATCTTTAAAACAACTCATAGCGTTGCTAAAGAGAGGAAAAGAAATTGCCAATATGATGTCAGCCAAGGGAACAACAGCTCTTTATTATGCTATATTTTCTATCCCTCATGCTGTCTCCTTCATTAGAAATCATAATATATCTTATCACCTGGTTCTGTAAAGACCTTAGACAACACTCAGATAAAGAAAGATGCATGCAAGCTAAAGCAAGAATAATGTTCAGATAATGTACCTTGATTTTATGGTACATATAAAATATATACTATTTAAAGATGAATAATATAAAAGAATATCAGTAACTATAGCTGAACTGAATGCATACAAAATCCACTTGGCAAAGATGACAAAAGGATATTTGGGAAGGGATTAGCATCTGCCTACTATTTAAAAAGAAGTTTGGCACTGTATTCTTGAATAAAGAAGTTATGTCATAGTCCAAGTAGCCATGGCAGACTCCATTTAGGACCATCTTTACCTTTCCTGAATGGAGTGTATGTGGAGTGCTCCCTATCCCTACAGTGCATTGAATAAACTCCCTTCCTCCAAAAGCTTGGAGTAGCTGGTTTATGTCCCCAAAGCTACATGAATACAATTTCCCCGGCACTATATGGAGTGGGGTTTACCCTTAAAGAGATCTAAATGAAAAATATCCCCAATAGTTTCATGTATGGTTCACAGATGATGGTTCTGTTTGAGGTTTTGAAGCCTTTAGGAGATGGTGCCTTGCTGGAAGAAGTGCATCACTGGGAATGGGCTTTGAGTGTTTGTAGTCTGGCTCCTCTGGCTACACTTTCATTTCATTCTCTCTGCTTTATGTTGGCTGTTGAAGGGTTATCTCTCAAATTTCTGCTCTGACTGCCTGTTGCCATGCCTCTTCCATCATGGACATACCCTTCTGCAACCTTAAGTAAAAATAACTTTCTTCTATAAGTTGCCTTGGTGGTAGCATTGTATCACATCAGACAAGTAACCAATATGTCTCCTAACACTACATTGATCAAGCTCTGTCTCCATCCCTGCTTACCTGGTGCAGAGAAGGAACTGTAAGCCCATTCTATAACTTTTTGATGCTGCCACTGTACAATGTTTTGAAGTATAGATATGTCTATTGGCAGCTTTGGAAGAGCTGAAGCTTTCTGTCTTTCTAAAAAGATACACTTATTTTATGAATATGATTATTTTATTTGACTGCACATATATGTGTCACATATAAATATGTGGGACCCAGTGGAGCCCAGATGAGATAATTAGATTCTTGAGAGCTGGAGATACAGACAGTTTTGGGTTAGTCCGTGGGTTCTGGAAACTAAACCTGGGTCCTTTTATAAGTTGCAATTACTCTTAACTATGATGCTGTCTCACCAGCTCCCAAAGCTTTCTAAAATGAACTATATTCATGTACTGTACATTCTTATCATTGTTCACTTCAGGCAAAAATTTTACATTGACTATTTAACAGTATATATGAGCTTAATTATGCATTGGCTAAGTCAAAATGAAAAAAAAAACTTAAATTTACATAAAGTTGCTGAATATAAAAGCAAATTCTTACAGTCCATTAAAAATGAAGGTAAGAAGTATTTCTGATCTTGTTGCTGGCAAACAAATCCCTGAGGAAACATGTTAAGCAAACCAACAAAGCAACTGAGCCAAGCAAATGAACAACATTCTTTTAAAACATATAATATGTGTAGAGTAATAGAATGAGATTTTATAACTTCATAGGCATTGGGTTTTGGATTAAAAATACATTCAGTAAATTTTTAATATAATAAACAAAACTATAATGGGAAAGTAAGAAGAAAAGGTGACTATCTAACAGTAGTCACTGCACTGTTGGCTCTGAGCTACAGGTAATTGCAGAGGGTGTTCATATTGGCTGAGACCACGGGGAAGGATAGGATCATCACAAAGGAGGTCGAGTGACTAGCAACAAAATATGCAACAAGAGTAAAACATTCGTATATTTCAAGGAATATGAAAAAAATCCATGAACTCAGAATAACAATTAAGGGGCATTATTTGAAAAACAAAACAGAAAAAGTGATTTAAAACCAACTGTGGTAAAGAAAATTCTAAGTTAACAGCTCAACACTGGTAGTATATGCATAGATGAGATTCTGTTACTGGACTCCTTTTAAAAATTTCATCGGTTTATGTGTTGATTATCTGTAAGTAAACTATACTGTTTGATATGATTATATACTGAGAATTCATTTATAAATAAAATGAGGATTAAGGCTAAATCTATTTTATGAATATGTGTAAAAAGATGGCAAATATTTTCTCAATCTTTTTGGTTGACTGGGCAAGACTGGAGGAGTACTCTCTGAAGTGCTTAGCACTTAGTACATAAATAGACCATTCTCAGACAATCCTGTTCTGGGCAGACTGTTGGAGGTCTAGCACCATCATAAATGACAATGGCGAGAAAGTAAAATTCAGTTTTGGAATCACTGGAATTTAGACTACCATGGACTTCAAAGGGAGTTCACAGAACTAGGCGATCAGGGCATGGCTGGCTCCCCTTTTTATCAGCCAGCACAGAGAAGAGGTTGCTGGTAATTAAAAGCAAGATAGAAACAGATGGACTGAGAACAAGAATCATGCAATTTGTTCAGCATGTAACTTAATTTTGCCAATTGGGAAATTCATTTTATATTAGTGAGAAAGAAAATTAAACACATTAGATGAGTATCAATTACTTGTGACATTTAGAAATTGAAACTACAAATATAACAGGACTCTAAGTCCTGGCCCCAAAGCATGATCACCTTGAATATTCTATCTCCTTCACAAATGCAGTGAATAACATCAGTGAACTAACAAAACTAATAAAAATAAAAAGGCCCTATCAAGTCAGCATTGCCAGTTATTCAAAGAACACATGGAAAAGCTTCCAACAAGGGTTGAATATAGTGAGACAATCCAAATGCCTCAATAAGCCACAGTGGCTCAAAATTATATTTT
The DNA here is from genome assembly GCF_978045245.1 of Mus caroli. NCBI lineage: Eukaryota > Metazoa > Chordata > Mammalia > Rodentia > Muridae > Mus > Mus caroli. Next base: position 138,233,805 of record NW_028227258.1, on the reverse strand, counting down.
CTTCTAAGGTGGGCTGACACTAAGTAAATGTGTATGTAGCCAGATCAAATGGAAACTATTTCTGTTTATTTGGTCTCATGTGATTTTTACAGTAACTTTATGATTAACATTCAGACTTCTGAAAGAAAAAACAGTAGTTACAACAATTCCACAATCATTGATTATGATAAGGTGCTACTTTATGTTAGACTATAGTAAAAGTGAGAAACATAACTGAGTGTGGTTATAATTTATCCATTCTCTGATCTGTTTCTAGGATCCTCAGTATAAACCTATTATTACCTTTTTTCTCTGACTCCCACAACCTAGTACTATCTCTTTCTAGGAAAATAATTTAGACTTACTTTTCTTTTTCAAAAGTATATCTAATTAGTATGAGGAAAATATGAGGGAAATATTTGAGTTGTTACAGAGCTTGTCTTGTATGCTTGACTAAGTGGGTTAAAAAACTAGCAGCAGCATGAAATTCTAGTTATGGTGGCAGAGGCTTATAATTCCGCTGTTGTGGAGACAGAGACAGGGAGATCACTGGGGTTACTGGTCATCTCTCTTAGCCTATTTGCTCAGTCTCAGGCTACTGAGATGCCTTGCATTAAAGACACATTAACAGCAGCTGACGTACAAAGAAAATGTAGTATATTTTGTCCTCTGCTCTCCAAACATTTGTACACATGTGTACGTGTTTGCGCATGTGCATGCATGCGCATGCATGTGCACGCGCACGTGCACACACACACTCACTCACAAACACAGGCATTCACACATATCAAAGTACACCTGAAGTATATCATTCACCTTATCAGTCACAATTCCACTCCATCTTCACATGCAATGAATAAATATATAAATATTCAGTTTCTATTTTGTTTTTGGCATTGACCAAATATTAAGAGCGAAGGTCACTCAGTTAAAATGCGCTTTCAAGAAAGATGCCGTAAATCAACTCAAACAAATTATTCACTGGTAAATGATCCTTACTTCTGGTGGTTGTGGGAACAGTGGAGAATGGTTGGCTGTGACCATAAACTAGTGTCATAAATAAACTCAATGGCCAATTTTCAACAGGTAAAAATTACAGTGCTGAAATGCAATTGGGTTGCAGGGATCTCAGTAGTCACTGCTCACAGTGAAGGGAAACTGTATTTTATAGTTCAGCCTTGAAGGTCACTTTTTTTTCTTCACTATAAATTAGAACTTGAGACTAATCACTGCTGACTGTCATAACAAAATAAGAAATATATCAACAATTTAAGATACTATGAAGCAGTCGAAACGTATGTTTCATTTAATGTGCTAGAGAAACTGTTTAGTCCAAGGAAGCAACTAGCATCATTGACACTTAGTAACTTATTTATGTGTTGACATCAAGGTCATATTTGTACATTAGCATCTAGAAGTAATATGTATTGGAAATATTGCTATAGCCAATGTGATAGAAATTGAATGGGCTCACTTAAGTTAGCAAGTAATTAATATTTCTTTACTTTAAGTTAGCATGACTAAAATACCAAGAAAAAATTCTATTTTAAAGGCTACATGCTGCAACTCTTTGAACAAATATTTAGAAACAAGTGAAAATAATTTTAATCAAATTATTGTTATATTATCTTTTACTTTAATGGAGAATTGAATATGGGTAACTAAAAAATCTGACTTCATATTTTTTAACTAAATGAACACAAAATGAGTTTCACGTGAGACAGGAAACAATGAAAACCACAATAGTAAAAGGCTACAGTTTTTGCCTGCAGCAGAGGCAGACTAACAACACAGCAAGAAGTCAGCACTTCTGCCTGAGCCCACACAAAACCTCTGATCTCAGGGAAACTTCTGTATATAGACAGCAGTGTCTGACCTCAAGTGGAGATAAATCCCACAGAATAACCACAGTTTCACCTTTTCACTGTGGTTTTTTCTTGCTGTAATAACATGGTCCTGAATAGAATTGTCAGAGAGTATTATTAACTTGGCCCTAGATGTAGAGTGTTTTCATTTTTATATGTTTATTTACTTTGTGTATGTAAGTGTATGGTTATTCATGTGTCATGATGCACATGTGGAAATCAGAAGACAGCAGTGAGAGTCAGTTATCTCCTTCTACCACCTGAGTATCTTGCTGCTTTTAAAGCATCAATAATAATCTCAGAGTGCCCAAAATTTGTCAATGTTGCATTCACTAATTTAGAAATTAACAAAAAACATTCTCCTCAATGCCATTTAATCAGGAGCAATAGCAGACTTTCATTATCTATTGCTCTTGCTGAGTCTTCAGTCCTTCCTCTAAATCTGTTGCAATAGACAGAACTATGCCTCTCTAAATGCATCTTGTGAATCTGTTTTACTCCAGTTCTGTCTGTATGTACCTAAAACTGACCTTTGCTCTCTCATTTATTGAACAGCACAGAAAGTTGTGTGTTCATTTAGTCAAATTAGTTCATTTAGTTCATTTTTTGTTCATTTAGTTAAAAATCAACATCACATTGAGTCTAATGTGAATAAAGAATGAAGTGTACTGGTTCCGGGACTCCGCCTAGACTAGTCTGCACAGGGGAGAGTGTGGACTGCAGAAGCTAACAGCTTCTGGGTCAGACAGAAGCCACAGAGCTTCTGGGGTAGACCATGTTTCGGTCTTCAGACACCCTGCCACCTTCCTTGCCAGAGGAGAGGTGTCCAGCCCGCCCGGGAGGGCTTTGCCACAGCATCTGGAGGAGACATCTTGGTTCCCTGATCCTGAGGAGACTACTCTGCACAGGTGAGAGTGTGAACTACAGAAGCTACACAGATTCTGGGACAAGCCATGTTTTTGGCCTTCATCTTCTGCCAGGAGGCAGGTCCAAACACCATATATCTATCTACCTTCCCTGCAAAAGGAGAGCTTGACTGCAGAGAGTACTCTAAGCACTGATACTCAGGAGGGGGCTAGTCTTCCAGGTCTGCTGATAGAAGCTAACAGAATCACGAGAGGAACAACCTCTAACCAGAGACAACTATAACAACTAATTCCAGAGATTACCAGATGGCAAAAGGCAAACAAAAGAATTTTACTAACAGAATCTAAGACCAATCACCATCATCAGAACCTAGCACTCCCACCTCCGCCAGACCTGGGTACGCCAACATACCGAAAAAGCTAGGCATGAACATAAAAGCATATCTCATGATGATGGTAGAGGACATCAAGAAGGACTTTAAAAACTCACTTAAAGAAATACAGGAGAACACTGCTAAAGAGTTACAAATCCTTAAAGAAAAACAGGAAAACACATCCAAACAAGTAATGGAAATGAACAAAACAATACTAGACATAAAAAGGGAAGTAGACACAATAAAGAAAACCCAAAGTGAGGCAACACTGGAGATATAAACCCTAGGAAAGAAATCTGGAACTATAGATGCAAGCATCAGCAACAGAATGCAAGAGGTAGAAGAAAGAATCTCAGGTGCAGAAGATTCCGATTCCATAGAGAACATCGGCACAACAATCAAAGAAAATGCAAAATGCAAAAGGTTCCTAACTCAAAACATCCAGGAAATCCAGACACAATGAGAAGACCAAACCTACAGATAATAGGACTTGATGAGAATGAAGATTTTCAACTTAAAGGGCCAGCAAACATCTTCAACAAAATTATAGAAGAAAACTTCCCAAATCTAAAGAAAGAGATGCACATGAACATACAAGAAGCCTACAGAACTCCAAATAGATTGGATCAGAAAAGAAATTCCTCCTGACACATAATAATCAGAACAACAAATGCACTAAATAAAGATAGAATATTAAAAGCAGTAAGGGAAAAAGGTCAAGTAACATATTAAGGCAGGCCTATCAGAATTACACCAGACTTTTCAACAGAGACTATGAAAGCCAAAAGAGCCTGGACAGATGTTATATAGACATAAAGAGAACACAAATGCCAGCCCAGGCTACTATACCAAGCTAAACTTTCAATTACCATAGATGGAGAAAAAAAAGTATTCCATGAAAAAAACAAATTCACACATTATCTTTCCACGAATCCAGCTCTTCAAAGGAGAATAACAGAAAAAAACCAATACAAAGACAGAAACCACATCCTAGAAAAACCAAGAAAGTAATCCTTCAACTAACCTAAAAAAAGATAGCCATAAGAACAGAATGCCAACTCTAACAACAAAAATAATAGGAAGCAACAATTACGTTCCCTTAATATCCCTTAATATCAATGGACTCAATTCCCAATAAAAACATAGACTAAAGGACTCGCTACACAAACAGGACCCAACATTTTGCTGCTTACAGGAAACCTATCTCAGGGAAAAAGACAGACACTACCTCAGAGTGAAAGGCTGGTAAACAATTTTCCAAGCAAGTACTCTAAAGAAACAAGCTGTAGTAGCCATTCTAATATCAAATAAAATCAACTTCCAACCCAAAGTTATCAAAAAAAGGGGCACTTCATACTCATCAAAAGTAAAATCTTCCAAGAGGAACTCTCAATTCTGTATATCTATGCTCCAAATGAAAGGGCAGCCACATTCATTAAAGAAACTTTAGTAAAGTTCAAACCACACATTGCACCTCACACAATAATAATGGGAGATTCAACAAAGGACTTTCATCAATGGAGAGATCGTGGAAACAGAAACTAAACAGGGACACAGTAAAACTAACAGAAGTTATGAAACAAATGTATTTATCAGATATCTACAGAACATTTTATCCTAAAACAAAAGCATATACCTTCTACTCAGCACCTCATGGTACCTTCTCCAAAACTGACCATATAATTGGTCACAAAACAGGCATCAACAGATACAAAAAATATTGAGATTGTCCCATGCATCCTATCAGACCACCATGGATTAAGGCTGATCTTCTATAACAACATAAATAATAGAAAGCCAACATTCACGTGGAAACTGAACAACACTCTTCTCAATGAAACCTTGGTCAAGGAAGGAATAAAGAAAGAAATTAAAGACTTTTTAGAGTTTAATGAAAATGAAGCCACACCTACACAAACTTAGTGGAAACAATTAAAGCATTTCTACAAGGAAAACTCATAGCTCTGAGTGCCTCCAAAAATAGACTAGAGGGAGCACACACTAGCAGCTTGACAACACACCTAAAAGCTCTAGAAGAAAAGGAAGCAAATTCACCCAAGAGGAGTAGACAGCAGGATATAATCAAACTCAGGGGCAAAATCAACCAAGTGGAAACAAGAACTATTCAAAGAATCAAACAAAGGAGGAGCTGGTTCTTTGAGAAAATGAACAAGATAGATAAACCCTTAGCCAGACTCACTAGAGGGCACAGGGATAGCATTCTATTTAACAAAATCAGAAATGAAAAGGAGACATAACAACAGATCCTGAAGAAATCTAAAACACCATCAGATCCTTCTACAAAAGGCTATGCTCAACAAAACTGGAAAACCTGGATGAAATGGACAAATTTCTAGACATATACCAGGTACCAAAGTTAAATGAGGATCAGGTTAACGATCTAAACAGTCCTATATCCCCTAAAAAAAATAGAAGTCATTAATAATTTTCCAACCAAAAGAAGCCCAGGACCAGATGGGTTTAGTGCAGAGTTCTATCATACCTTCAAAGAAGATCTAATTCCAGTTCTGCACAAACTATTCCACAAAATAGAATCAGAAGGTACCCTAACCAATTCATTCTATGAATCCACAATTACTCTGATACCTAAACCACAGAAAGATCCAAAAAAGAAAACTTCAGACCAATTTACCTTATGAATATAGATGCAAAAATCCTCAATAAAATTCTAGCTAACCGAATCCAAGAACACATCTAAACAATCATCCATCCTGAACAAGTAGGTTTCATTAAAGGGATGCAGGGATGGTTTAATATACCGATATCCATCAATCTAACCCATTATATATACAAACTCAAAGAAAAAAATCACATGATCATCTCTTTAGATGTGGAGAAAGCATTGGACAAAATCCAATATTCATTCATGATAAAAGTCTTGGAAAGATCAGGAAGAAATTCAAGTCCCGTACCTAAACATGATAAAAGCAATCTACAGCAAACTAGTAGCCAACATCAAAGTAAATGGTGAGAAGCTGGAAGCAATCCCAGTAAAATCAGGGACTAGACAAGGCTGTCAACTTTCTCCCTACCTATTCAACATTGTACTTGAATTCCAAGCCGGAGTAATTCAACAACAAAAGGAGATCAAGGGAATACAAATTGGAAAGGAAGGAGTCAAAATATCACTTTTTGCAGATGATATGATAGTATATATAAATGACCCTATAAATTCTACCATAGAACTCCTAAATATGATAAACAGCTTCAGTGAAATAGCTAGATACAAAATTAACTCAAACAAGTCAATGGCCTTTTTCTACACAAAGGATAAATGGGCTGAGAAAGAAATTAGGGAAACAACACCCTTCTCAATAGTCACAAATGATATAAAATACCTTGGTGTGACTCTAACTAAGGAAGTGAAAGATCTGTATGATAAGAACTTCAAGTCTCTGAAGAAAGAAATTAAAGGAAATTTCAGAAGATGGAAAGATCTCCCATGCTCATGGATTGGCAGGATCAACATTGTAAAAATGGCTATCTTGCCAAAAGCAATCTACAGATTCAATGCAATCCCCATCAAAATTCCAACTCAATTCGCCACTGAATTAGAAAGGGCAATCTGCAAATTCATCTGGAATAACAAAAAACCTAGGATAACAAAAACTCTCCTCAAGGATAAAAAAACCTCTGGTGGAATCACCATGCCTGACCTAAAGCTTTACTACAGAGCAATTATGATAAAAACTGCATGGTACTGGTATAGTGACAGACAAGTAGACCAATGGAATAGAACTGAAGACCCAGAAATGAACCCACACACCTATGGTCACTTGATCTTTGAAAAGGGAGCTAAAACCATCCAGTAGGAAAAAGACAGCATTTTCAACAAATGGTGCTGGCATAATGGGTGGTTATCATGTAGAAGAACTCGAATTGATCCATTCCTATCTCCTTGTACTAAGGTTAAATCTAAGTGGATCAAGGAACTCCATAGAAGTGAAACATAGAGGAGAAAGTGGGGAAAAGCCTCTAAGATATGGGCACAGGGGAAAAAATCATGAATAGAACAGCAAAGGCTTGTGCTGTAAGATCGAGAAATGACAAATGGGACTTCATAAAATTGCAAAGTTTCTGTAAGGCAAAAGACACTGTCAATAGGACAAAAAGGCCAACAATAGATTGGGAAAGAATCTTTACCTATCCTAAATCAGATCGTGGAATAATATCCAATAAATATAAAGAACTGAAGACAGTGGACTCCAGAAAATCATATAACCCCATTTATGAATGGGGCTCAGAACTAAACAAAGAATTCTCACTTGAGGAATTCTGAATGGCTGAGAATAACCTGAAAAAATGTTCAGCATCCTTAATCATCAGGGAAATGCAAATCAAAACAACCCTGAGATTCCACCTCACACCTGCCAGAATGGCTAAGATCAAAAATTCAGGTGACAGCAGATGCTGGTGAGGATTGCAAGCTTGTTGGTGGGATTGCAAGCTTGTACAACCACTCTGGAAATTAGTCTGGCGGTTCCTCAGAAAATTGGATATAGTACTACCAGAGGATCCCGCAATACCTCTCCTGGGCATATATCCAGAAGATGTTCCAACCGCTAAGAAGGATACATGCTCAACTATATTCAGAGCAGCCTTATTTGTAATAGCCAGAAGCTGGAAAGAACCCAGATGTCCTTCAAGAGAGGAATGGATACAGAAAATGTGTTACATTTACACAATGGAGTACTACTCAGCTAGTAAAATGAATAAACTTATGAAATTCCTAGGCAAATGGATGGACCTGGAGGGCATCATTCTTAGTGAGGTAACCCAAACATAAAAGAACTCACATGATACGTACTCACTTATAAGTGGATATTAACCCAGAATCTTAGAATACCCAATATACAAGATACAATCTTCAAAACACATGAAACTCAAGAACGAAGACCAAAATGTGGACACTTTGCCCTATCTTAAAATTGGGAACAAGGGGCTGGTGAGATGGCTCAGTAGATAAGAGCAACCGACTGCTCTTCTGAAGGTCCGAAGTTCAAATCCCAGCAACCACATGGTGGCTCACAACCATCCCTAATGAGATCTGATGCCATCTTCTGGAGTGTCGGAAGATAGCTACAGTGTACTTACATATAATAAAAATAAATAAATCTTAAAAAAAATGGGAACAAAACATCCATGGAATGAGTTACAGAGACAAAGTTTGGAGCTGAGGCAAAAGGATGGAACATCTAGAGACTGCCATACCCGGGGATCCATCCCATAATCAGCATCCAAATGCTGACACCATTGCACACACTAGCAAGATTTTGCTGAAAGGACCCTGATATAGCCGCTGTCTCTTGGGAGCTTATGACAGGGCCTAGCAAACACAGAAGTTGATGCCCACATTCAGCTATTGGATGGGTCACAGGGCCCCCAATGGAGGATCTAGAGAAAGTACCCAAGGAGCTAAAGGAGTTTGTAATCCTACAGGTGAAAAAACAATATGAACTAACCAGTACCCCTGGAGCTTGTGTCTCTAGCTGCATATGTTTCAGAAGATGACCTATTCGGCTATCAGTGGAAAGAGAGGCCCATTGATCTTGCAAACTTTATATGCCTCAGTACAAGGGAACACCAGGGCCAAGAAGTGGGAGTGGGGGGGGGGGAGGGATGTGGGAGGGGGAGGGTTTGGGGGGCTTTTGGGGTAGCATTGGAAATGTAAAGGAACAAAATACCTAATTAATAAATAAATAAATAAAATATAAAAAAATAAAATAATACACGTAACATATGCATTATATAATATAATATAATTATACCTGCTATATATACTATATAACATTATGCACTATGGATAGTATATAATAATGTGCTATATAATGTATAATATATATCTTAAAGGTTTTTTGGATTTGCATTTCCCTGATAACTAACAGGGATGATGTTGAACATTTTTTCATTGTGCTTCTCAGCCATTAGAGATTTCTCTGTTGAGAATTCTTTATTTAGCTTTATTTCCCAATTTTTAGAAAGATATATGTATGTATCTATCTATGTATCTATGTATGTATGTAGGAAAAAAAAAAGAATGAAGTGTACTGTTCAGCAGTCTTTAAGAGGCTATTCCAATTGAATAAAAAGTCACTGATGTCAACTAACTGCAACTGACCCTGAAAAATGAATGCTTCAAATATTGTTTACCAAATGATATTTGTATGCTGTGCCCAACAGTCACAGTAAATATTACTTTATTGAGGGCATTTTTCTATAAAACGTTTAGGCAAATATTACCACAAGTATACATGCACTGCTCTTCTGGGGTATGGACAAGGAAGAGCACATAATTTAAGATTTCAGCTATGCATGACCTTAGCTTGTAAAAGTTGATTACATGGAAAATCGAAAGCAAATAAGATTGGTCGTTACATTTTTCTCTTTTTTTTTCATAATTTTTTTTATTATGAATTTTCCTCAATTACATTTCCAATGCTATCCCAAAAGTCCCCCATACTCCCCCCCCCCACTTCCCTACTCACCCATTCCCATTCTTTTGGCCCTGGCATTCCCCTGTATTGGGGCATATAAAGTTTGCAAGTCCAATGGGCCTCTCATTCCAGTGATGGCCAACTAGGCCATCTTTCGATACATATGCAGCTAGAAACAAGAGCTCCGGGGTACTGGTTAGTTCATCATGTTGTTCCCCCTATAGGGTTGCAGATCCCTTTAACTCCTTGGGTACTTTCTCTAGCTTCTCCATTGGGAGCCCTGTGATCCATCCAATAGCTGACTGTGAGCATCCACTTCTGTGTTTGCTAGGACCCGGCATAGTCTCACAAGAGATAGCTATATCTGGGTCCTTTCAGCAAAATCTTGATAGTGTATGCAATGGTGTCAGCATTTGGAAGCTGATTATGGCATGGATCCCTGGATATGGCCGTCTCTAGATGGTCCATCCTTTCATCACAGCTCCAAAGTTTGTCTCTGTAACTCCTTCCATGGGTGTTTTATTCCCAATTCTAAGAAGGGGCACAATGTCCACACTTTGGTCTTCATTCTCCTTGAGTTTCATGCTTTTAGCAAATTGTATCTTATATCTTGGGTATCCTAAGTTTTGGGCTAATATCCACTTATCAGTGAATACATATTGTGTAAGTTCCTTTGTGATTGTGTTACCTCACTCAAGATGATGCCCTCCAGGTCCATCCATTTGGCTAGGAATTTCATAAATTCATTCTTTTTAATAGCTGAGTAGTACTCCATTGTGTAAATGTACCATATTTTCTGTATCCATTCCTCTGTTGAGGGGCATCTGGGTTCTTTCCAGCTTAAGGCTATTATAAATAAGGCTGCTATGAACATAGTGGAGCATGTGTCCTTCTTACCGGTTGGGACATCTTCTGGATATATGCCCAGGAGTGGTATTGCTGGATCCTCCGGTAGTACTATGTCCAAATTTCTGAGGAACCGCCAGACTGATTTCCAGAGTGGTTGTACAAGCTTGCAATCCCACCAACAATGGAGGAGTGTTCCTCTTTCTCCACATCCTTGCCAGTATCTGCTGTCACCTGAATTTTTGATCTTAGCCATTCCGACTGGTGTGAGATGGAATCTCAGGGTTGTTTTGATTTGCATTTCCCTGATGATTAAGGATGTTGAACATTTTTTCAGGTGCTTCTCTGCCATTCGGTATTCCTCAGGTGAGAATTCTTTGTTCAGTACTGAGCCCCATTTTTTCATGGGGTTGTTTGATTTTTCTGGAGTCCACCTTCTTGAGTTCTTTATATGTATTGGATATTAGTCCCTTATCTGATTTAGGATAGGTAAAGATCCTTTCCCAATCTGTTGGTGGTTTTTTTGTCTTATTGATGGTGTCTTTTGCCTTGCAGAAGCTTTGCAGTTTCATGAGGTCCCACTTGTCAATTCTCGATCTTACAGCCCAAGCCATTGCTGTTCTATTCAAGAATTTTTCCCCTGTGCCCATATCTTCAAGACTTTTCCCCACTTTCTCCTCTATAAGTTTCAGTGTCTCTGGTTTTATGTGAAGTTCCTTGATCCACTTAGATTTGACCTTAGTACAAGGAGATAGGAATGCATCAATTCACATTCTTCTACATGTTAACAACCAGTTGTGCCAGCACCATTTGTTGAAAATGCTGTCTTTCTTCCACTGGATGGTTTTAGCTCCCTTGTCGAAGAATAAGTGACCATACGTGTGTGGCTTCATTTCTGGGTCTTAAATTCTATTCCATTGGTCTACTTGTCTGTCACTATACCAGTATCATGCAGATTTTATCACAATTGCTCTGTAGTAAAGCTTTAGGTCAGGCATGGTGATTCCACCAGAGGTTCTTTTATCCTTGAGAAGAGTTTTTGCTATCCTAGGTTTTTTTGTTGCTCCAGATGAATTTGCAGATTGCACTTTCTAATTTGTTGAAGAATTGAGTTGGAACTTTGATGGGGATTGCATTGAGTCTGTAGATTGCTTTTGGCAAGATAGCCATTTTTACAATGTGGATCCTGCCAATCCATGAGCATGGGAGATCTTTCCATCTTCTGAGATCTTCTATAATTTCTTTCTTCAGAGTCTTGAAGTTTTTATTATACAGTTCTTTCACTTCCTTAGTTAGAGTCACGCCAAGATATTTTATATCATTTGTGACTATTGAGAAGGGTGTTGTTTCCATAATTTCTTTCTCAGCCTGTTTATTCTTTGTGTAGAGAAAGGCCATTGATTTGTTTGAGTTAATTTTATATCCAGCTACTTCACCGAAGCTGTTTATCAGGTTTAGTAGTTCTCTGGTGGAATTTTTAGGGTCACTTATATATACTATCATATCATCTGCAAAAAGTGATATTTTGACTTCATCTTTTCTAATTTGTATCCCTTTGATCTCCTTTTGTTGTCTAATTGCTCTGGCTAGGGCTTCAAGTACAATGTTGAATAGGTATGGAGAAAGTGGACAGCCTTGTCTAGTCCCTGATTTTAGAGGGATTGCTTCAAGCTTCTCACCATTTACTTTGATGTTGGCTACTGGTTTGCTGTAGATTGCTTTTATCATGTTTAGGTATGGGCCTTGAATTCCTGATCTTTCCAAGACTTTTATCATGAATGGGTGTTGGATCTTGTCAAATACTTTTTCCGCATCTAACGAGATGATCATGAGGTTTTTGTCTTTCAGTTTGTTTATATACTGGATTATGTTGATGGATTATCTTATATTGAACCATAATTGCATCCCTGGGATGAAACCTATTTGGTCAGGATGGATGATTATTTTGATGTGTTCTTGGATTCGGTTTGCAAGAACTTTATTGAGGATTTTTGCATCGATATTCATAAGGGAAATTAGTCTGAAGTTCTCTATCTTTGTTGGGTCTTTTTGTGTTTTAGGTATCAGAGTAATTTTGGCTTCATGAAATGAGTTGGGTAGAGTTCCTTCTACTTCTATTTTGTGGAATAGTTTGTGAAGAACTGGAATTAGGTCTTCTTTGAAGGTCTGATAGAACTCTGCACTAAACCCATCTGGTCCTGGGCTTTTTTTAGTTGGGAGACTATTAATGACTGCTTCTATTTCTTTGGGGGATATAGGGCTGTTTAGATCATTATCCTGATCTTGATTCAACTTTGGTACCAGGTATCTGTCTAGAAACTTGTCCATTTCATCCAGGTTCTCCAGTTTTGTTGAGTATAGCCTTTTGTAGAAAGATCTGATGATGTTTTGGATGTCTTCAGGATCTGTTGTTATGTCTCCTTTTTCATTTCTGATTTTGTTAATTAGAATGCTTTCCCTGTGCCCTCTAGTGAGTCTGGCTAAGGGTTTATCTATCTTGTTGATTTTCTCAAAGAACCAGCTCCTTGATTGGTTGATTCTTTGAATAGTTCTTCTTGTTTCCACTTGGTTGATTTCGCCCCTGAGTTTGATTATTTCCTGCCTTCTACTCCTCTTGGGTGAATTTGCTTCATTTTGTTCTAGTGCTTTTAGGTGTGTTGTCAAGCTGCTAATGTGTGCTCTCTCTAGTTTCCTTTTGGAGGCACTCAGAGCTATGTGTTTTCCTCTTAGAAATTCTTTCATTGCGTCCCATAAGTTTGGGTATGTTGTGGCTTCATTTTCATTGCACTCTAAAAAGTCCTTAATTTCTTTCTTTATTCCTTCCTTGACCAAGTTATCATTGAGAAGAGTGTTGTTCAGTTTCCACGTGAATGTTGGCTTTCTATTATTTATTTTGTTATTGAAGATCAGCCTTAGTCCATGGTGATCTGATAGGATGCATGGGACAATTTCAATATTTTTGTATCTGTTGAGGCCTGTTTTGTGACCAATTATGTGGTCAATTTTGGAGAAGGTACCATGAGGTGCTGAGAAGAAGGTATATCCTTTTGTTTTAGGATAGAATGTTCTGTAGATATCTGCCAGATCCATTTGATTCATAACTTCTGTTAGTTTCACTGTGTCCCTGTTTAGTTTCTGTTTCCATGATCTGTCCATTGGTGAAAGTGGTGTGTTGAAGTCTCCCACTATTATTGTGTGAGGTGCAATGTGTGCTTTGAGCTTTACTAAAGTTTCTTTAATGAATGTGGCTGCCTTTGTATTTTGAGCATAGATATTCAGAATTGATAGTTCCTCTTGGAGGATTTTACCTTTGATGTGTATGAAGTGCCCCTCCCTGTCTTTTTTGATGACTTTGGGTTGGAAGTCAATCTTATCAGATATTAGAATGGCTACTCCAGCTTGTTTCTTCATACCATTTGCTTGGAAAATTGTTTTCCAGCCTTTCATTCTGAGGTAGTGTCTATCTTTTTCTCTGAGATGAGTTTCCTGTAAGCAGCAAAATGTTGGGTCTTGTTTTTGTAGCCAGTTTGTTAGTCTATGTCTTTTTATTGGGGAGTTGAGTCCATTGATATTAAGAGATATTAAGGAAAAGTAATTGTTCCTTCCTGTTATTATTTTTGTTGTTAAAGTTGGCATTCTGTTCTTGTGGCTTCTTTTTTAGGTTTGTTGAGGGATTACCTTCTTGTTTTTTCTAGGGCGTGGTTCCCGTCCTTGTATTGGTTTTTTTCTGTTATTATCCTTTGAAGGACTGGATTCGTGGAAAGATAATGTGTGAATTTGGTTTTGTCGTGGAATATTTTGGTTTCTCCATCTATGGTAATTGAGAGTTTGTCTGGGTATAGTTGCCTGGGCTGGAATTTGTGTTCTTTTAGTGTCTGTATAACATCTGTCCAGGATCATCTGGCTTTCATAATCTCTGGTGAAAAATCTGGTGTAATTCTGATAGGCTTGCCTTTATATGTTACTTGGCCTTTTTCTCTTACTGCTTTTAGTATTCTATCTTTTTTTAGTGCATTTGTTGTTCTGATTATTATGTGTCAGGAGGTATTTCTTTTCTGGTCCAGTCTATTTGGAGTTCTGTAGGCTTCTTGTATGTTCATGGGCATCTCATTTTTTAGATTTGGGAAGTTTTCTTCAATAATTTTGTTGAAGATGTTTGCTGGTCCTTTGAGTTGAAAATCTTCATTCTCATCCACTCCTATTATCCGTAGGTTTGGTCTTCTCATTGTGTCCTGGATTTCCTGGATGTTTTGAGTTAGGATCTTTTTGTATTTTCCATTTTCTTTGATTGTTGTGCCGATGTTCTCTATGGAATCTTCTGCACCTGAGATTCTCATCCATCTCTTGTATTCTGTTGCTGATGCTTGCATCTATGGTTCCAGATTTCTTTCCTAGGGTTTCTATCTCCAGTGTTGCCTCATTTTGGGTTTTCTTTATTGTGTCTACTTCCCTTTTTAGGTCTAGTATGGTTTTGTTCATTTCCATCACCTGTTTGGATGTGTTTTCCTGTTTTCTTTAAGGACTTCTACCTGTTTGATTGTGTTATCCTGTTTTTCTTTAAGGACTTGTAACTCTTTAGCAATGTTCTCCTGTAATTCTTTAAGTGAGTTATTAAAATCCTTCTTGATGTCCTCTACCATCATCATGAGATTTGCTTTTAAATCCAGGTCTGGCTTTTCGGGTGTGTTGGGGTGCCCTGGACTGGGCGAAGTGGGAGTGCTGGGTTCTGATGATCGTGAGTGGTCTTGGTTTCTGTTAGTAAGATTCTTACGTTTACCTTTTGCCATCTGGTAATCTCTGGAGTTAGTTGTTATAATTGTCTCTGTTTAGAGATTGTTCTTCTGGTGATTCTGATTACTGTCTATCAGCAGACCTGGGCGACAGGCTCTCTCCTCTGAGTTTCAGTGGTTAGAGCACTCTCTGCTGGCAAGCTCTCCTCTTACAGGGAAGGTGCACAGATATCTGGTGTTTGGACCTCCTCCTGGCCAAAGAAGAAGGCCCAAAACAGGACCTTTCCCAGATGCTGTGTTGCTTTGGCAGGTCACAGGAGCTGTCAGCTTCTGTGGTGCACACTCTCACCTGTGCAGACTAAGTTCCTAAGTTTGGTGGAGTCCCGGAACCAAGATGGTGCTCCTTGCTCCTAAGTCAGAGGGCTCCCGTGCAGGGCCGACCACTGTCCTCCAGCTGGGAGGGTGCCGGATGTCTGGGGCCCAAAAAGGGTGCTGCCTCAGTGGCTCAGTTACTCCCGCCTGTCCCAGAAGCTCTCTGCCTCTGTGGTGCACACTCTCACCTGCGCAGACTAAGTTCCTAAGTTCGGCGGAGTCCTGGAACCAAGATGGCGCTCCCTGCTCCTGAGGCAGAGGCCTCCTGTGCAGGGCCGACCACTGTCCTCTGGCTGGGAGGGTGCCGGATGTCTGCGGCCCCAAAAGGGTGCTGTCTCAGTGGCTCTGTGGCTCCTGCCTGTCCCAGAAGCTGTCTGCCTCTGTGGTGCGAACTCTCACCTGTGTAGACTATGTTCCTAAGTTCGGTGGAGTCCTGGAACCAAGATGGTGCTCCCTGCTCCTGAGGCAGAGGTCTCCCCCCAAAAAATCATATTTTTCTCTTAAAGTGAGGTGAAAGGGCTTGAGCACACAGTAGGACAGCAGTCTCAAGTCCAAATTGACCTCAAAATACTTTATCAGCTCTGGGTGTAGTATCTGGCAAAAGTTCTGTCCCTTTATAGTGAAGAAATATTTTTGTAATAATGCACTGACACAAGATCTGAGTGAGGCACAGGGATGAAGCCTAGACCATCATTATTTGTTTCTATTTAGCCATCTCACTGTCCTTCAGAGAGATTTATTTGTCTTCTTGCTCTAACTTAAACTTGGCACTGAACTAACTCCACTGTGTCTCTACCAGCTCAAGACTGAACTCTTGCCTCTCTTGTCCTGTTGATGACTCAGCCTAGGAGCATGATAGGACAAGTTTCTAAAGAAATACCCAGTTTTAAACAAATAGTACTTTCTGAATTAATATTTATCACAATCTCTGGTAACACAGTTCTCAGTTGCTGAAATGAAAGAATAGAATAGTCTCTATGATTCTCTTGATTTTTCATCCTGAAAAGGACCATGGAGTTGTTTGATGTACCTCTCAGGGCAGTGATAAGACATTTACAGTGTTCTCTGCCCTATGTTCTGAGCAAGGAAACTCCTTATATCTGCTTATAAGTGTATAGAATCTTAGAGAATAAACTGAGACATCAAGATTTGGTAAGACAACAAGACTGTTGGCATTAAGTCGCTTCCTTCTAACCATCATTCAAGCTTCTGTATGTCTGTCTATTAGTCTTCAAAACTTAGATAAAATTAGTATTGTTCTCCACTTCCTGAGTATCCATGATAGAAGGCTCTTGTGTACATTATGAAATAATTCTGTTTGCCTCACCTTTGCTTTAAGAGCATCAACATATGCTAGGGCAACAGAAAATAATTGTCCTCATCCATATTACACCTCCATCTTTAGGAATAAAACCGTACAATAATGCTGAATTATAAAATATACAACATTTATTGATTAAATTACACATTTTTTCTGAAATCTCCATAGTGTCTAAGAATTTGCCACATTTTCATAGCTATCTCATTGTTCCTATACAACTTCATTTTCTTTATAAATTAAGAGACATAAGAAGAGTTTACATGAATTCATTTATCATCTACCATGTTCTACATTTTTTTTCATTCTTTAGGGATGAAATTCTCTACTTCAACTTTGATCTTGATGCTTGTACACTCTTGATGTTTATATGCTGTGATCCTAGAACTTAGAGAAATTACATTAGTATGTCTGTTCCTTTGGAAATGACTAAGTTATCAGTTCAGAATCCTTAAGTATGAGATAACACCTTTATAAAAGTGGCTCAGATACCCCTATTATCTACTTTCTGTCTTGTGAGATTAGAGAGAATGTCAGCGTCTGGGCTGCAGGATGCAGGGACTGAATATACTAGGCCAGAATCTTGAGATTCTCAGTCCTAGGCACTGTGAACAATAAATCAATGTTGTTTGTGTAGTGTACAGCTTTTGTTGCTGTATCCCAAATAGATCAACACATATCTTACCCACAGCAGATTCTTCAAACTGCAGTTATCATCTGCTCAAAAGCAGTAGACCAGTAATTAATTCTCCTGTCTTTGTGTGTGAATGAAATTTGCCTATGCACAAGACTATTGTCATAATGAAATAAAATAAAATAAATAAAATAAAATAAAAGCCAATCTTCCTGACTCTCTCTATGACTGTATTTACTTTGTTGGTTCCTAACTGCACACACTCTTTTAACCTCTCAACAATGTTTTGCATACATCTTGTTCTAATTCTGCTTTTCTTTGAGATCACAATGATATCCAAATTTTTGCACACAGTAGTGACTATCTGGGCCTCAGTATTCCTGAGGTTTGAGCACTAGTGTAACAAAAGTGCTATTTCCTCCCCCTGCCTCACAATCTATTATTTTGAGATAAACCTGAAATATACATTCAGTGTCATTTTAACTTAGTTAACAACCGATTTTAGGAGTCCCTGTGAAGTCCAAGGGGTTTCGTGATAAACAATTTGTAACATATTACTTTTCTTGGGAGAAAGATAAGACATATGTTGAAAGGATCTTTGACTGCCCACCAAAATCAGATTAATAATGCAACTCTAACTATGAATAATAGGTCTTTTTGAACTCCTAAATTACCCTACATTATGAAAATGTTAATAGCTGTTATAATAATAAGCTACAGTGCCTACTTGAATGTTTTAAAATGAACTCAATTGTCTAAAAACATAACCAAACAATATTTAAAATTATTTTGTTAACACTTCTGTTTTTTATTTGCTTAATTTTTTATCCTCTTAAAATGTAATTATACTTTTCTTTCTTGCAGAAACATTGATCATAGAAAATTTAACTCAGAAACTTATTTATAATTCTAGAATACAATGTTGGTATTTTCGAGTACACTACTTGAGATTCCTTTTTCTGCATGATACTTACTTTACAGATGGTCAAGGATTTGTACAATATAAAAAGCCTCATCTTTTGTTCTCTGGAAGTTTAAAGTACTATCTGCCATAACAACAGAATATTATAGAGGATAAAGCTTGGACACTATTAGGGAAAGCAAAACAGCCTCAGACTGAATGAAACAGACTCTTAAAAGAATTCTTAGAGAAAGGTTATTGTTCACACAACTATGGATTTTCTGCTCCCTATCTAAGCTTATTTTTTTTTAAATGCCATATGTTTCACTATCCAGTTTCTCAGTTTCAAATATTCTAGAAATAGCAAATATGAAGGGTAAAGAGGGAGGCACATGTAGCCATAGCAACCTTGGTGTAATGATATCCTATTGGAAGGAAGGAAGGAAGGAAGGAAGGAAGGAAGGAAGGAAGGAAGGAAGGAAGGAGAGAACTACATAGATAAACAACAGTAGGTTCAAAATCAACAACAACAGAAAAGCTCTTCATATGTAAGGAACCTAGCATACCTGCCTCCTGAGAGGCTTTATCCAGCAGTAGATGGAAACAAATGCAGAAACCCAGAGCCAAATAGTCAGACAGAGCTTCGAGCAAGCTGGATGGGTCAAGGTCACCAAGAGAAGATCTACAGAGATAACTAACCTGGGCCCATTGAGGCTCACAGAAACTAAACCATCAACCAAAGAGCATGCAGGTGTCTTAAGAATTTGGAGCAAATGTGCAGCTTGGTCTTCTCATGGGTCCCCTAACAATTAGAGTGGGACTAATCTCTGACTCTGTTTTCTATCATTGGATCTTCTTCTCCTAGCTGGACTGCCTTGTTAGGCCTTAGTAGGAATGGATTATTTATCCCTGTCAGGAATGGATGTCTCAGGGCCCTGGTGGTATCCAAAGGTGGGATTCTGCTTCTCTCAGGAGAAGGAAAGGGGATAATGGAAAATTTCTAATGTTGTTACTGGGAGGAGAGGTGGAAGCTGTGGAATGGTGATTGGGATGTAATGTGAATAAATAAATTAATTAATGAAAAGAAAAACAGAAAATACCATTGTTTCTGTCCAGTAAAATAATAAACAAATAATGAATAAACACACTTAGATAACTCTCTGAGGAATAATGATTCCAAATTAGAAAGTATATATTTAATTTCAAACTATTGGAAATCTTTGACTCAGAAGGCCACTCTGTTGTCAGAAAATACTTTAAGCAGTATAGCAAAACTACTGTATTTCTTTTTTTTTTACTTTTTTAATAGATATTTTCTCTATTTACATTTCAAATGTTATCCCCTTTTCTCATATCTCCTCAAAAAAAAAAAAAAACCCTATCCCTAATCCACTAACCCACTCACTCCCCCTGCTCATTAACCCACCCAAACCTGCTTCCCTGTCCTGGCATTCCCCTACACTGCGGCATAGAGCCTTCACAGAACCAAGGGTTTCTCCTCTCATTGATGTCCCTTAAGGCCACCCTCTGCAACACATGGGGCTGGAGCCATGGGTCCCTCAATGTGTACTCTTTGGTTGGTGGTTTAATCCCTAGGAGCTCTAGGATGTACTAGTTGGTTCATATTGTTGTTCCTCCTATGGGGGTGCAAACTCCTTTAGCACCTTGTGTCCTTCCTTTCTCTAGCTCCTCCTTTGGAGACCTTATGCTCAGTCCAATGGATGGCTGTAAGCATCCACTTCTGTATTTATCAGGCACTGGCAGAGCCTCTCAGGAGACAGCTATATAAGCCTAAACATTGGAGTATTACTCAGCTATTAAAACCAATGAATTCATGGAATTTTTAGGCAAATGGATGAAGCTAGAAAATATCATCCTGAGTGAGGTAACCCAATCACAAAAGAACACACATGTTATGCACTCACTGATAAGTGAATATTAGCCTAGAATTTTGGAATACCCACGATACAATTCACAAACCACATGAAGCTCAAGAAGGAAAACCAGTATGGACACTGTACTGGTTAATTTTGTGTCAACTTGACACAGCTGGAGTTATCACAGAGAAAAGAGCTTCATTTGAGGAAATGCCTCCATGAGCTCCAACTGTAAGGCATTTTCTCAATTAGTGATCAAGGGGGAAAGGCCCCTTGTGGGTGGGACCATCTCTGGGCTGGTAGTCTTGGGTTCTATAAGAGAGCAGGCTGAGCAAGCCAGGAGAGGCAAGCCAGTAAAGAACATCCCTCCATGGCCTCTGCATCAGCTCCTGCTTTCTGACCTGCTTGAGTTCCAGTCCTGACTTCCTTTGGTGATGAACAGTAGTATGGAAGTATAAGCCGAATAAACCCTTTCCTCCCCAACTTGTTTCTTGGTCATGATGTTTGTGCAGGAATAGAAACCCTGACTAAGACAGACACTTTGGTTCTTCTTAGAAGGAGCATCAAAATACCCATGGGAGGAGATACAGAGAGAAAGTATGGAGCACAAACTGAAGGAACGGTTATCCAGGGACTGTCCCACCTGGAGATCCATCCCATATACAGTTACCAAATGAAGACACTATTGTGGATGCCAACAAGTGCTTGCTGACAGGAGCCTGATATAGCTATCTCCTAGATTTCTTTTCAGTTAAGTGGTTTTCTATCACCATCTCACTCACAATTCAATAGCAGGACATGTCACTCAGGAGGACAATGAAGACTTTAGTCATCATATCCCAGTTTATATTTAGTTAACTAAGACATCCAAGAGCCTAATTGAAAGGTGAGGGTCTGCACTTATGTTTATGTATAACTGAGACAGAAACTATGAGATCCATGCTCTTGTTGCCTCACTGCTGCCTTTGACATCAGGCAGCAGGAGTATGGACCACACCCCATAGAATCCACTCCCAGAAGAGAAACTTAGGAGTCCATCTTGTATTGAATGAGTGTGGTATGTGCAGTGCTGGAGGAAGCTTGGATTCCTGAACTGCTAGCTCACAATGAATCTGTAGGCAGTAATGGGAGCTTTAAAATGAGATCCAAGTCTCTTTCATCAATGATAGCATTCAGATGCTTCCATCTCTGGCACACTGCTTTCTCCCTCACAGGTCTGTCCCACTTCTGCCTACAGGGTAGCAAAAATATTTCTCAGTTGTTCTCATATTTCCTCTTAGAGGTGGAGAGTAATCATGGCTACAACGTTTAAGATACTAGCTGCTTTATCAAGTCCTTGTTGAACGTATTTGAAAACTTTTTCTGATTATTAAAATGAAAAAAAATTAAAGAAAAAAATACCTTTAAGGCTGTTTTGAACTCCTAATGCTATATCGAGGGCATTGAAGGGCAGTACTGGTTCACTGGCAATTTGTAAAATTACTTCTCCTGAGAGCTGAAATGAAAATAAAGATAATTTTTAGTGTTTAGTTATTAACATGTTCATTTAAGTATTTCACATACTGTTACATACTCAGAGTAATAGTAAAAGAAAATAATTCAAAATCTTTTTCCTTTCAAATTATTTTTGAGTTTACATTTCTGTAAAGAAAACAAATGCTAGATACCTTTATGATGTCAAAGGATAGCAAGAGGACACAATGGCGCATTCTCTTTTGAGTTAATGTCAGCAAGTTAGTTTAAAACCCTCCGTAATATTAAATATTATCAAATATTATAAAAATAACAAGTAAACAAACAAAGAAACGAAAGCCTTTGTTTACTAAATGTAGGAAACTCCAAACACTGTTAACCATTAGTGCATTACATTTAATATGTAATCCATTCTAATACATTTTGGTCCCTTAGGTATGCCTCTTTTAATGTTTAACTTTATCACTTATCATGTTTCTGAAATTCATCGAAACCAAAGCTATTTACACATACATATTTTGCAGAACATATCTTATTTTAAAATTTAAAAACAATAAACAAAACTTTAAATGGCATCCCAAGGTCATATTGGAATTTTCTTACACACATACAGACTTCTCACTCCACTATAAAACTGTGTTTGAAAAGTGAAACATGCTACATCTGATTTAGAACATTCTTTTCATACTCTACAATAGTAGTTTGTATTCACAGAACTATCATAGGACCTTCAGGCCATCAGTAAACCCTGTTGCTACGTCTCGTTTAGCCTCCTCTATGTTTTCCAAGGCTGTTCACATGTCTGTCTGTCCCTTATGAGTCCCTTATCCAAGCAAAACTGGAAATGATTGTGTTGGTATCATAAATGATATTGTACAAAGCCTACACTCAGAAATCAGACCATTAACCTGAGTCAGTATAGAAACTAAGTTACAAAATATCAGTAAACAGGATTTTAGATAATCATATCTACATATTCAAGAAACATTATATCCTGTATAATTTAAAAACTCTATTTCCTTATTATTCACACAATTCATGTCATGTTAAGAATGCAATTCAATCTGGTCTGTCCAAGCTTGAAAAACATGTTTCTGAGAAATAAACCGGCAAGATTCTGTTATTTCTCAGAGGTATTTCACTCCCAAATGTAGCAGTGGATTTTCTTCCCCAGTGACCAAGATACCTTTGTGGAGTTTGTCTCCAGCATGTTGGTCTCACATCCTGTGGGGAGCTCCCTGCATGATCACACTATGCTTTAGGAACAGAAAACTGCCTGCAGCAGATTGATAGGTAGGAGTCACCGTTCTATTCCACCCACCCTGTTCAAATCATGCAGTGAACACCAATATTTGGAAATAAATTATTTGTAAAAGAAAAATTTAACGGATGTTAGGAAGTATGAAGGTTCCTTTTTCCAATTTTCACTGGATAATAGAAACTGGAGAACAGACATGTTTTGTTGATACTTTGGGTATCTGCAAGCCACATTTTACAAAGGATTCAAAGGAAAAGAAGAGGAGGTAGGAGAAGGGTGACTCTGTGCTGCCAGAGAACATTGTTTTGTTCTGTTTTTAAAAGAGATCATTTGGCAGCACCAACAACAGGAATACATGCCAGCCACCCTGCTACTTCTTTGAGCAAAAAACCTGGCAACAAGGAGTGGCAGTTTGAAAACACCTGGGCCATGAAAGATGTGAAACCAGCTACATTTGCAGGTTCATAGGCAAGAGACTTCTGTGTCCAGGGCCATGTAAGGGGAGGTGAGTTGTGCTATAAGAACTTCTTACAGTCCTGGGCATCTACAAACAGCATAGCACAAATTTCCCTGATGCTCATGTGAGGCTCCTGTTTCTATTCTACCTATCACACTACAAGGGCATCTGTTGAAGCTGGCAGTGAGGGAATTAATAGCAGTTCCTATGACTGAAATGACCTGTGCTGAGAAGGTGCTGTTAAAGATAATGGTAAGAGCTAAAATATCAAGGGTCAACATTTATCAAGAAATTTCTGGAGTCAGATTCTGTTCAGAAGTTCTCACCGCATTTAATTCTCAGTACAGCTCAATAGAGCAGGGGTCATTATGTTTGTACCATAGATAATGAAACCAAGTCTCAGAAAGTTTAGCTAACCTTTTCACATCATTGCACAGAGCCACATGTGGACTTGATGCCATTTTGTGGTTGTATCTTGAGGTTCACGAAAAAGTCCTGCAAAGAATTTTTAATTGATTCTTTGTAAAGAACTACATGTAGACTCTAAATCTCTCTGTCCTTACTCCTATTTGTAATGGATTCATATACTTTCTGACTTAAGTACATCAACTTCTTATAATATTGATTGATACTTGCTGGATCCTCCACTGTAAGACAGTGGTGAGGCCTAGAGCTCCATGGGGTATTGTCTGATATATAGCCCATGTAAGAATATGTGAAAATAAAGCTACAATTCATACATTGATGTGAAGGTGCTACTGGCAAGGAATTAGGATTAGGTTGGTGCTGAGAGTGACACACTCAAGATGGAAACATAACTGAAAAGATGGTGGTGAAGCTTTCGTATTCCTGGGTCCTCTACTCAGGGGCTAAAGTTTCTAAAATACCAGAATAGTTCAGATTGACAGATAGTCTTCTGTGAAGTGATTTGTGAGCAAAGAATTTTGAAATCACTGAAGAATCCTAGCAGAATCTCTTAGGAGGACACTAATTTTAAAAGTGTTTTTAGTTTAGGGAATACATTGAATATCTTACTTTAATAGGTATATGGCCAATACTAGGAACTCCAAAGGAGCTGTTATCTAGCAATTGACCATCTACAGGAAAAGTATATATGTAACCAAAATAATAGTACTCAGGATGAGCTAGGATGCTGGCTTGAAGCCATCAGAATGGCAGATATCTGTGGAGGAAAGCAAATCCTTTCTCCTTGTTCCCTCAGTTCCATCTCTACCACAATGTTTACAGTTCTCAGAAGCTGAGTAAGGATTCTAGGATACAAGGTTGCCATTGGCATATCTGTCTCTTGCAGAGTTGCTGCAATTGGCACACCACAATTTTTGGAATGTATTGTGAAAATCAAATACTTTCCTCATTTCAAGATTACAGGTAAGTTCACTGTTTCTCCTATGTTGGCCCCTGTCTCTGTCAGCAATTGCTATCTCCTCTTAGTAAAGTATAGTGGACTAAATATATTTTCAGGCTATCAGCTTGTAAATAATCTAGTTAATATATTTCTTTCTAGATAACATTAAAAAATGTTAGAATTGGATTTGACTTTGCTAATCACACCATTTGAAGAGAAGAGCCCAGTGTGGTAATATTTTCTGTTGCATTGGAATGAGAAACATCAAGATACATACTTTTCTATTTTTACTGTCAACAATTATTTTGTCAGCCAGTAAAAGATTAAATATCTTCATTATATTTCACTAATAAATAACTTCAACATGATTTAGCAATAATATTAACAACTAATATTTTAGAGCTTTTCCTTTGTGTCAGGCAATCTACTAAATTCTTTACATGAATCAATTCATTTAAACTATACAAAAGTATTATTTTAATTTGCAGATGAGAAAACTGAGCCACTGCTCAATTAATTAAATATTTCAAAACCACTTAGCTAGTACATGGTTATTTTGAGATCTGACAGGAAGCATTTCGAATATAGAACTAAGATTCCAATTATAACACCAATTAGTACATTATCTATCACTCATTTTTCAATATTAACAAATCAAGAATACAAGTGTCTACTGATACATATCTATTGAACCAAAAGATATATTCTAAGGAATGACCAATACCTTGCTACATCTATGACAAATGTTTAAAATAAAGACCTGAGCAAATCACCTTATAGATATATAATTCTCTTACTTGTCAGTACTAATTTTCATGTATGAAGTAAAACAATCCCCACTGATGATGAAAAATAAAATAATTATTTTAACTTCAGATCCATTTAATGTATAATATTGATAATCAGACAGTCCAGAAGAGTAAGAACAATAAGCAGAAGTGCAGTCAATGCCCGTGGGCTAGTGTCTATTTAGAGGACTACCAATTAGGGCTCTAACTTTAGGATTGTTGAAAATGACTCAGGGAAGTGCATTTAATAACTAAAAATTGTCACCATCCCAATGGACATCAGTGACAAGCCACTTGTCCTCATCCATGCTGCTAGAGGACATTTGTACTATTAAGGCAGCATTTACTCTGCACCAGCTACATGTGAAAAACTTTGTTATTGGAGTTATTAGAATAGTGCTCATAAAAGGAGATAAATATTAGCTATAAATTTTAGGATAAAAGTTTCACAAGGCACCATGAAAAGCTATACTGGAGTCCTTCTTCATTAGAAGAATCAGGACAGGTTTTCTTGAGAAAAGACATTCTGGGAGGAAGACACTAACTTAGACTCCGCATCAAGAAGGAAAGAACCAGGAGTAAACTTGCTAAAAAGCAAGTGCCCTTATATCTCACAAACACACACACACACACACACACACACACACACAAAAAAAAAACTTTCTTAATTAGATTATGTTGGCTACTTTTTAAAAAGTATCTTAAGCTTATTCAGCATACATGCCCTGAAACTGTGAAGAAAAAGTCATGGTTTGGTAAAAAAATTAGCTATATATCCCTATTTCTCCCCAGGTCACCAGAACTGTGGGGTTGCAAACAGGAGAGGTTGAGGTATTGTCATTTTATTCTTATTACATCAAGAACTCCATCAACTCTTCAAGTCTGAAACAAAAGATGATGGACTTAGCAGCTTCTCACAATGATAACTCAATGTGTGTCAAGTATAAGATGCAGGAATGTATACATGATATTTATTTTTAAGAGAAACTTTCTCTTATTGCTTACATTTGCAGAGTACAACACCAGTATCTGTACACACAGAGAACTATGCTTTTCAATCATATAATAAAAATTCTTTGGTCAAAAATAAAGACAGTATTGGTTTGGAATACCTAGCAAAAACATTTTGACAATCATGAATTTAATTATGTTCAGAGACAATCCTTTGTCTCCCTTATTGAGGGTACAGTTCATAATATTGGGAAAGTCATGGCTGCAGGACCTTGAAAAGACAGCTGGCATATTGGATGCACAGGTAAGAAGCAGAGAGAGATCTTAATGCTGGTGCTGATCTTGTTCTTTTTTTTATTCACTGTAGGATTCCAGCCCAGTGAATGGTGCCACCCAAGTAGACTGGTCTTCCCACTTCAATTTTCCTTAACGAGATAAGCCCTTAGGAATTCCTACAGGCTAATATCATCTAGAAATTCTTTTACTGTCATCCCCAGAGGCTTCTCTCTTTGATGGCTCTATACCCTGCCACATTGACATTCAGTGTTAACTATCACATTGTGTTAATTGACCAATGCCACTTTGCTCATATACACTGCTCACGTAACTGTGTCCTTTTGTATGTGTCCAGTGGAAGCCATTGAAATCTAAGCCACTACTGCTTCAATGTAGTTTGGGTTGAGTCTGTTCTTCTAGAAGTAATATGTCATAATAGCATTCTATAGTTTAATTAAATAATGACATATTTTCATCATAGAAACAGTAGAAGGAATAGAGGGGGAGGACGATATGAGCAGCAACAACAACAACAACAAAATATTCTTCATTTGAATTAATTGCTTTTTCCTGCAGAGATTTCAGATTTAAATAATGGTCAAAATATATATGACCTGAAAGGTTTGCTATTACATTGCGAATGAAGTTCTTTTTTTCCCCCTGACTTTAAATGCAATAACTGTTGTAGACTACTTCCTGCCGAGTAAGACTTGACATTTTAGAAATAGTGAAAGAAACACCCAGGCTTCATTTCCTTTGATGTGCTATTATATTCATGACAAGTTTCCTCTAGCAACTTTCTGGAAAGCAGATGCTATTGTTCAGTTGAATCTAAAGTATAGGCATGTAAATAAGGTGCTGCAGACACAGAGTGCACAGCACTGCTCAGGCATTCTCTGGATAGCTCTTTTCTTTTTCAAGAGTTACTTAGAAACAGACAGGACTGATCCAGCCCTGATATATTCTTTAAATCCAGCTAAGGTATATCCTTTAAATATATCTTGATTGTCCACATAATTTGAAAGTCTTATTGCTGTTTACCAATTAGCCCATGTGATAGGATCCTATAATTTCATCCCAACACTCTACCTTATAGGTATGTATGCAACATATGGAGATGACACGATTTGAACAACCCTAGTATTCAAATATTATGGCTAGTGCTGGAGAGATGTGAGTGGAGCTCATGGTACACAACATGAGGAGCTGAACTCAAGTCATTAGTCTCAAGAATAGTTCACAGCTATAATCTTAGTGCTGTTTTAGCAAAACTGGAGGTAGACAGAGAGAAATTTCTGAAAGCTCCTGTATTAACTAGCAAGAGTTTTACAGCACTGTGGGCAATAACAGTGAGACCTTGTCTCATACACAGTGGAGAGTAAGAATGAACACCCAAGATTGCCCTTTGAACTCTACACCTGTCCCTGCCATACCATGTATACAGATACACATATATACAGGAGTATATAGGCACACACACACACACACACATTCTGAGTTAGATGCAAAAATGTGAAGCAGTTACTCTAGTTACTTGAGAGGACACATGGGTTACCATAAAGAACATGCATACCAGAACTCTGGCTGAAGATTCAACTTCTGTTAGGCTGCAAAGAAAGGCTAACACTTAGAGAGGCTGGAGAATGGAAAATATTCTAGTAAAAGGAAGGACATGCAAATGCTGGTTTAACCTTGGAAAAAGCCAATCTTGATCGATGGGGGAGTCCTTTACAGAAGAAAACAGGCTAATATGTAGAAGGTTGTTGGAAAAGGACTCTCCTTGTCAGTGTCTCAAATGAAGGAGAGTGTGTTTCAGCTACACAGCAGTGACTTGACAACTCAGCCATATCTCGTAGCTTTGACCATTCTATTCAAGATGCTAAAGAAAAGCTTTGTTTGAAAAAAATGGAAGTGAGTATGCTTATGCTTTACTTTCAGAAAGTCAATATTCCATTGTTCCATATTACTAGCATCAACAAAGCTTAGAATTTAGAAATATAACATGTTGAAAATACAATAGCCCTTGCCCCACAGTGTGTGGATTTAATTCTTGATTGTCTATGCATCTTGATCCTGTTAAGACCTTCTCTCTCTGTTGGAAGCAATATTCCTAGCAAGTTTCAGGACAGGGCTGGTTATTTATGAGGGATGACATAATTGAGAGACTTTGATGATGATCTGACTCATTTATAGAGTTTATGTGTATGACTACTTTCTAGAACTGGAAGGAATGATAGTCACCTACCACAGTTCTAACAAATCTGCTTCTTTATTGCAACTCTTATTGTAGACAACCTGAGCATACCTGAAAAGTCTATTGTCTGTGAGAAAGTTCATCAGGGTTCAAGGGGATCTTCTCTCTCACAAGTAAGAAGCAGATGGTGAACACTGTCTGGCCAACTTCCATTTTGTCAGTAGTCTGTGTGATCTTAGCAGATCATTAGATAAATTAGTTATATTTCCCTGTCCATCACTGGACTGCAAGGCTCCTTGTTCAATACTATATAGTCTTTTGCTGATTCCCAAATCCATCAATTTATCTGAAAATTTCATGATGTGTTTGTTTAAATAGCTGAGTAGTATTTATTATAATATCCATTCTTGGCTTGACAACTGGGTTTATAATTTCTGACTATTACAAATAAAGCTTCTATGAACATAACTGAGGAAGTATCCTTATAGTATTGTGGATCATCTTTTGGGTTTATACCAAGGAGTGGTATATCTGGGTCTTGAGGTAGAACAATTCCCAGTTTTCTGCCAAATTAATTTCCAGAGTGGTTGTAAAAATTCTTATTCTCATTAGCAATTGAGAAGTGTTCTATTTGCTCCATATCCTCACCAGCATGTATTATCACCTGAGTTTTTTTTTTTTTATCTTAACCATTCTGATGCATGTAAGGTGGAATCTCAGAGTCATTTTTGATTTGCATTTTCCTAACGACTAAACACATTGAATATTTCTTTAAGTGGTTCTCAGCCATTACTGATTCCTCTGTTGAGGAATCTGCTTAGTTCTGTACCCATGTTTTTTATTGAATTATTTGATTTGTTGGTGTCTAACTTCTTAAGTTTGTTATATGTTTTGAATATTAGTCCTCTGTAGGATGTAGGGTTGGTCAAGACTCTTATCTGATGTGTCCATTTTATCCCATTGATAGTTTCCTTTGCCATATAGTTTCATGAGCTCCTATTTATCAATTATTCGTATTAATACCTGAGCCATTGGTACTCTTTTCAGGATGCTGTCTCCCATACCAATGAGTTCAGTGCTATTGATATTCCCCACTTTCTTTTCTGTTAGATTTAGTATATCTGGTTTTATGATGAGAGGTGTGATCCACTTGGACTTGAGTTTTGTTCAGGGTGATAAATATGGACATATTTGAATTCTTCTACATGCAACATCCAGTTAGAACATCACTCCTAAGTGATGTATCCCAGACCCAGGAAAACACACCATGTTGTACTTACTTATAAGTTGATATTAGCCATAAAGTACATGATAACCATGCTACGATCCATAGACCCAAAGAAGCCCAAGGGAGAAATCTCATTCAGAAGTAAAAATAAAATATGTGCTGAAGGTGGATGAATGGGGAGAAATGGGTGGGAGAGGGAGTGGATTTGGGAATGAGAATCAGATGTGGGGAGGAGAGGAATGGGAAAGAGAAGAGAAATTGGTAGGCAGGCATCTCTGGAGTGAGCCAGGGACCTGGGATGATAGAGGCTCCCAGGATTCTGTGGAGGTGACCTTGGTTGAGACTCCTAGAAGTGGGGG
Source organism: Mus caroli (assembly GCF_978045245.1). Classification (NCBI taxonomy): domain Eukaryota; kingdom Metazoa; phylum Chordata; class Mammalia; order Rodentia; family Muridae; genus Mus; species Mus caroli. The sequence goes on along the minus strand of NW_028227258.1, from coordinate 138,203,238 downwards.
TTATAGAGCCTAAAGTGGTCTCCTGTAGCCAGAGGGGCCTTCCAAAGGAGCAAGGGAGACAATAAAAACCTTTTCACCCAAAATTTGTCCTGCCTATTTGCAGGGATAAAGATAGAACAAAAATTCAGGGAATAACCAACAAATGTCTGGCCCAAGTTGAGACCCATCCCATGAGAGAGATCCAACCCCTGACACTATTAATGATATTCTGCTATACTTATAGATCATAGACTAGCATAACTGTCTTCTGACAGGCTTCATTCTGTAACTTATGGAGAGAACTTTAGAGCCTGAGGGGTCAAAGACACTATAAGAATACCTACAGAGTCAACTAAGCTGGTCAAATGGGAGCTCCCAGAGACTGATCCAGTAATCAAAGAGCATGTTTGAGTTGTATCTAGGCCCCCATCCATATATGTAGCATTTGTACAGCTTGGTCTTCTCTTGGGTCCCCTACCAATTGGAGTAGGGGCTATGTTGCCTACATTTGCATTCCTCTTCCCTAATTGGGCTGCCTTGTCATACCTCAGAGGGAAAGGATGCACCTAATCCTGTTTTGCCTTGATATGTCATGGAACGTTGGTACCCATGGGAGACCTCCCCTTCTCTAAGGAGGAAAGGAAAGAAGGGAGGGCATGTGAGAGTAGGACTGGGAGAAGAGGAGAGAGGGGAGGCTGAGTATAGGATTATATACATATATAAATTGTAATAGGATTATATATATATAAATTGTAACCTGGCACATCTCTTTTTTGTTTGTTTGAGAGAGATGGAGGAAAGGAGAAAGCATAGTGACTCAAGGTTATAGTCTTCAGTATTGTCTGTATCTAGGGGTACAAAGGTCAGAATTTCAAGGTCACTGTCTTAGAGAGGACATTTATTTTTAGCCTAGGATATATATGCTCGTGTGTTAAAAATAAAATCAGATATAACCCACCACTAATCCAGCCATCCCTGTGGCCATTTGCCAGAAATGACAAACTTCTTTTGAGACATATTAGATCCCAGTCCCCAGCCCAAGACAGACTGTTTAGCTAGATCACCTGCTGTAGAAACACAAGGAGCCAACTCTCTGGTACAACCACTACCGTTTCTGGTTTTCTCTCTGTTGTTCATCAGGTCTGCAACCTTCCTCCAGTGACTCTATCATGGGACTCTATCAAGACTCACTATATTCCTGACAGCTTTTTAGTTGTGACATTTCCACTATCCTAACTGACCCTGATCCCCAGGACTAGTCAACACTGCTGGTGAAAACATGTTCTAAGTTCCCTGATCAAACTTCTAGAGGTACCAGACTGTAGATAGGCATTTCACTGGAATCAAGAAGGCCTAATTGCGTTTAACCTTGTACAAACATGTCATATAGTTCAGACTATGAAAGGCTCAGTAAGTTACAATAAAGAGTTTGTGGCTTGTATTGAATATTAGAATTCATAAACAAAGTGATTGGACTGTTAGAATAAAAAAAAAAAACCTGTATAGCTTTCAAAGATATAAATTCCTAAGCATGGCTTCCCAACACAGGGGATAGGCTAAGGTTATCTGAGTAAATATCCTCACATCTACCATTTTACAGTAAATATCCAGGTTGGAGCTGTAGTCTAACTGGTATAGTGTTCCTGTATCAATAACAAGGCCCTGCCTCATACTCCCAGAACAACATGTGCCAACAGTGTGATGGTTTCAGTATTTGGGAGGAAGAAGGAGGAAGATCAGAATTTCAAGGTTATTTTGGCTTCAGTAGAGTTTAGAGCCAATTTTCGTCTACAGGGACACACACTCGATAAAATAAAATAAACATCACTAATTGCAGATGGCTGTGGGTGAAGGAACAGGTTTTGAGAAGAAGTGTGTCTGTATTTGTATGTTTAACACACACTAAGGCAGGTATACTGAGAGTTAGTTCTACCACATGGGTCTAGGGACTCAGACTCCAGCTGTCCATCTTGGAGGCAAGTATTTTAAAAGAACGAGAGTTTTGCCTTTTTAAAAGAAATTTTCTGAGCAAACAGATTTCTATCTATCTATCTATCTATCTATCTATCTATCTATCTACCTATCTATCTATCATCTATCTATCATCTATCCTGAAAATATATATCTGATGTTATCTAACTTTACCTTTAAAATATAAATTACCATATTGATATTTGAGGAAGTACATGAATAACGAATACAAGTCCTGAGACAATTTCATGAGGAATAAAAGCTTATTAAGTCACTTGGGTAATTTGAAAATGAACAAACTATGTCCAGTAACAGACACCATAGTTTCTCCCACTTAAACTTCAATGTAGTGGAAAAGAGCAATGAATGCAGGTATTTTTAGTAATGTGTTAAAGTTTTGCATTTATGAATCATAAGTTGTTAACTATGTCCCTCTTTAAGGGTATCAAGGAGGCTACTGGTCCTCTATTCAGCTTATTCAGAAGCTTGGGACACCTCTCAGTGTTGTACACTATTGATCTAACTTGCCTATTTAAGGATGTTAAAGGGTTTCTGGGCTTTAACTTTGATCTGTATTATGACATTCTTTAGACAAATAACTTTTTATTTCAAATGAAAATTAATTACTGGACAATATATCTTTATGAAATAGAGAACACAAATACACATTTATGAGTAACAAAAGTAATTTTCAGAAGATCAAATATTTTGCATAGATTTGTAGAGGAGCAAATGGTGAAAAAGTCCAGGCTGCTATCTGATCTTATCACCTCAATTTGCACATACGGAAATAGGGGTTGCAAATTGAAATGACTTTCTGATCATCACAGAACTTTTCAGAGACACACCAGAAGTGAAATTAAAAAGCTTAGAGCTCTTAATACATTGTTTCTACACATAAGAAAATGCTACCAGGAGAATATAAATTAATCAATTACAAGTGTTCTTGTTCATGTTTATGTATAGATAATAAAAATATGAATAAAAAAATTGGTAAACTCATCACAAAAAAATGCATATATTGTACACTGAGATTGTAATTTCAGTTGTGTGAGCATGTATGTGTGTCTCTGTGTGTGACCCTATGTGTGATTGTGATTGTGCATTGTGTGTGTGTGTGTGTGTGCACGCACGTGCCAAAGTACAACCCCTGGGTGCTATCCACCTTCTTGAGACATGCTATTTCTCTGGCATGGAACTCTCTAATTATGCTTTGTTAGGCTGATGGCCAGCAAGCCCTAGAGATCTTCTAGCCTCTGCTTCCCCAACACCAACTTATAAGCACATAATATCAAGTCTTAGATATAGCATAGTTAACATTTTACAGTTGCTGCTATTCTAAGACAATTTCACACATATTGTTTAGGTGTAGATTTGGCTTTCAACATATATCACTTATGACTTTATGTTAAAAGTAAAATTTGAGAAGGCTGGAGAAAAAGTTCAGTACTTAAGAGCACTTGTTGCTCTTACAGCAGATCTGATTTTGATTCCTAGGAACCAAATCTTGTTGTTCATAATTTTCTTTAACTCCAATTCCAGGACAACCCTCGCTCTCTTCTATCCTCTGTGGACATACATACTCATACATATACACTCTCTCTCTCTCTCTTTCTCTCTCTCTCTCTCTCACATACACACACACACACAAACACACAAAAAATACACACACAAACACACATATACATATAGTTATTATGTCTTCAGATACTGGTACAAACCCATAATCATCCTTTTTGCAAAATTCGAATGAAACATTCTAAAAAATATAATTCTCATTTATTAACTGCTTAATTTTTAAATAACTAATATTTTTCTGGATTACACCTTCAGGTTCAGTTTCATCTCAGTAATAATCTATGTGTATATATATGTGTGTGTATGTATATATGTATATATAATTTATAATAAAATCATATTTTATATAATATATTGCTATATAATTATATATTCATATATATAATAGTTTGTTCATGTAAAGTATTGAACTATGAGAAAGAAGCTAGAGAGATAGCTCAGCAGTCAAAAACTCTTGCTGATTTTAAAGAGTAGATAGACTGTATTCATAACATGTCCTTATAATATATTTATAATAAATATTTATAATATATATTTATATATGATATATAGACACATAAATATTTTTAATCATTCATTGAGTTTTTATTTTCACAGTTTGTATTATTTAGATACATGATTTTTTAAAGTCTATTATTTCTCTCATTATAACTTATTTCATTTTTGTCTCCAATATTTATATTTTTCTATAATAATCTTTATAATTTCTCATAATTTAGTTTGGAATTTCTGGGTACAGATCAAATATTATACATGCTTATGATGGTAGTTCATTTTCAACTACTAATCATTGGTCAATACTTATGCATGTGTGCATCTATAGTTTATTAGTGTGGTTCTAAGAAATAAAAAGGACAGGAGATGGTCCATCAGGATGACTTCATGGGTAAAAAGCTCTTGCTACAAGATTAATAACACAAGTTTTATATCATTGGTCCTTAATTTAAGAGAAAATAGACTCTTACAAATTGTCATCTGACCACCAATTACATATTGAAGACTTGCTCTGAAATACAATAAATTTTAAAAACTTAAAAAAAACTATGGAACTGAGAATGGTATAGTCTACATTGTGACCTCTTAAAATTAATAATTGAAACTATACTCATAAGATACTATGAGGATATAAAGTCTTGTAATGTATTAGAAATTGCAAATGGAGGCTTCACAATTGAAATTAGTGTCCCTATAAAAGGACAAAATAGTCCAACAAACCATGTGAGGAAATGCAGTAAGACACTGAATAATGTGGGGTGGTGTGTGTGTGTTTCTGTATATGTGTGCATATGCACCTGCATGTATGCTGTGCTGATTTGAATGAAAATGGCATTCCTAGGGAAGTGCCACTATTAGGAGATACAGTCTTGTTGGAGTAGTTGTGGTCCTTTGGGAGAAAGAGTGTCATGAGCATTGGGCTTGAAGATTTCAGAAGGCTGAATGCCATTCTCTCTTCTCTGCTGCATACCAATTTGAGTGTAGAATTCTCTGCTACCTCTGCATTTCTCTGTATGCCTTTGTGCATTAGTGATTCCTACCATGACAATAATGGACTAAACTTCTGAACTGTAAGCCAGCATTAATTACATGTTTCCTTCTAAGAGATGCCATGCTCATGATTTTTCTTCACAGCAATAGAAACAGTAACTAAGACACAGATGATTCTAGGAATAAACACAGAACCTTGTGCATGCTAAGCAAGTTATCTATCAGTAAACCCATTCTCAGCCAAACAACACACAGTATTTGAGTGGAATCAACCCTCATCAGCCATGGAATCTATGAAATCTGCCAGCAGCCTGTCTTTGCTTCCTAGCCTCTCTTGGAATGAAACATCTCTCTCTATCTATCTATCTATCTATCTATCTATCTATCTATCTATCTATCTATCTATCTATCTATCTAGATAGATAGATAGATAGATAGATATAGATATAGATAGATGTATATATATATATATATATATGTATATATAAACATATACACATCTATATATCAGTATATGGCATTATAATATCCTACATAGTTGAAGGCAGAGATAGTAAATTTCAAAGAAACACTACATATCAAAGTGTTCAAAAATTTGAAGATGGCAGCTGATTATTAAATAAGTCAGAGTTTGTAATAGATAAAATATGAACTTATCTGTTTCAAAAGATACAAAGGACTAAATATCATCATGGGAATATTCAAAAATAATGCAGCAAAGTAGCTTGCATATTTCTTCAACACATAGTTTAAGTCAAGCTTTGCTTTACATTGTTAAAACAGAGACTTTCCCATCATGAATATAAACACACACCTGGCTGCCACACATTTGATATCAGGATACAATGATGCTTTAGTTGGGCTTGCAATGTTGGTGCATTAGCCCTCAGAAGATTCTCTACATAATATCTAGAATGTTCTTCCTTTCTTTGAACAATAAATTAGATCATGTGACATATCTTTTTAAATCTTATTTTCCTGTTGCACTCAAATACCTAATGGCAATCTCTTCTCCAAACCCACAGAGCCACTGCTCGTCAGTGATTGTATTCCCCACACTTTTAAACACTTTTCATCATATTGTAAATATGCATGTGCTTTTCCCACTCATGTGAATGTGCAGGTTTCAATCCAGAGCAGACACTTTCTGGGATCTTTTCCTCTAGAACCTAATGACCTGTAAAAGGCACCAACACTTAATGCTTTAACATTGTAACTGGGTTTAAATCTAGGAGGCATAGATATTCATAGCATTTCAAGATGTACCCAAGAATTTTGGTTACAATAATGTATGAGGAGAAAGGGCTGGAAGGCCCACTACTGGCTTGCAAGTATCATCCCACAGAATTGGCTTAAGAAGAAGTACTAAAAGAATTTTCATTTTATGGCCTCCAAAAAGATGCCTACTAAAATTAGAGGCTTGTTTTAGTAGCAGGCTAGTCATAACTCATGATTCAATGAGATTTTTCATCTGTCTGACTTCTGTGTTCTATTGGTTTTCTACAGTGTAGCATGAAGACTGTTGTTATTTGCCAGAAACATGCTCTTGATTTATCTTTTCTTTTCAATTTTTTATTAAATATTTTCTTCATTTATATTTCAAATGCTATACTGAAAGTCCCTATACCCTCCCCCCACACTGCTTTCCTACCCACCCATTCCCACTTCTTGGCCCTGGCTTTCCCCTGTACTGGGGCATATAAAGTTTGCAAGACCAAGGGGACTCTCTTCTCAATGATGGCCGACTAGGCCATCTTCTGATACATATGCAGCTAGAGACATGAGTTCTGGGGGTACTAGTTAGTTCATATTATTGTTCCACCTATAGAGTTGCAGACTCTTTCAGCTTCTTGGGTACTTTCTCTAGCTTCTCCATTGAGGGCCCTGTGATCCATCCAATAGATGACTGTGAGCATCTACTTCTGTGTTTGCCAGGTATTGGCATAGCCTCACAAGAGACAGCTATATCAGGGTCCTTTCAGCAATATCTTGCTGGCATGTGAAATAGTGTCTGTGTTTGGAGGCTGATTATGGGATGGATCCCCAGGTAGGGTAGTCTCTGGATGGTTCATCCTTTAGTCTTAGATCTGAACTTTGTCTCTGTTACTGCTTCCATGAGTATTTTGTTCCCTATTCTAAGGAGGAATGATGTATCCACACGTTGGTCTTTCTTCTTCTTGATTTTCTTGTGTTTTGAAAATTGTATCTTGAGCAGTCTAAGTTTCTGGGCTAATAGCCACTTATCAGTGAGTGCATATCAAGTGACTTCTTTTGTGATTGGGTTACCTCACTGTATTTTGTAATCTATAAACCTATGAGCCAAATGACTTAAGTTATTTATAACTTACCAGTTTCAATAGCAGAAAACAGATTAAGGCACAGTGAAGATTCCCTTCTTGTTTCTGGTTTGTCTAACCAGAAATTTAAGGAATACTTATAGCCAAGGATAGCTATAAATGGGACTCAATACAAAATCACAAACTTACTTAAAATAATATGAGGACCTTTTTTGCCATTTTTCCTTTTATACGTTCACTGTGTAGTTCTGAAGCATAGACATAGAAGATGATAATGTTTACAAGGTCAAAAAGTTCAAGACTCTGGCATGGACCCATGGCTTCTTCGTGCTTTTCTTAGAAGTCTACATAGTACTTGACATAGTGATTTTTAACATATTCTTATAGAACTATGAGCTTTGTACATAAGAGGCAAACATTCATCAGTTGTATAAGGAAGCAAAGTGAGAGGAAATGTGTGTATGTATAAAACTGCCACTAAAGTAACTAACATCACAAGCCTTGTCTTTGTCTCCAGGACAAAAGATTTTTGTTCCTATCTCTTATTAATAAATTTGCCTCTTTTCATCATTTTAAAGTTCCTGTATAGAAATTCTGATTTTCCCTTAGTATGAAGGGGCACAGTATACAGCTTAATCTTTTATTGGTTGCCTTGGGATTGATTACAGGAAAGACAAGAATATGTATTACATTTTCTATCCACATTAATGACAAAAACATAATTTTGTTGATTTCATAAAATGAACACAGAAAAAGAAAATGCTTTAAGTTAAACCTTTCAAACAATTTTTTTTTTTTTTGGTGTTTTGTTCAAGTTCTGAGATTGATTCTAGCATTTCAAGCATGCTAAGAATTCATCTTATCACTGAGTCATATATTCAGCCTAGCTTTTACATATTTATAATTTGATAATTTAATAATAGTAAAACCCTGATGCTTTTATTTACATGTACCTCTGATGTAGGCTTAATGCATTTTTATATTCATTCTACAAAGGGGCTATCAAGTCTCTATAAATTCAGATCATGTCTCTGTAAAATATTTTATAGACTTTATCATTATGATGAATAGATTTTATCATAAGCTTCTCTGGGTAGAAATAAATAGTGCAACTTTTCAAGGAATGAACCTTTTGTGCATGAATATTTCTTTAGAATGAGAGACATTTGGATAATGTTTCATACTAGATCATCACAACGAGAAATAAATATATATTGAAGTTGTATTTGGCATAGATTTAAAAGTAAATTCTATCCCCACTTTTTAAAATGTGAAAGCTTTGTGTCCTTGGCAGCAAGTAAGGATACAACGTTTTACCCTGTAAGCCTTTATTTCTCTTTATAAGTAATCATCCTGCTTTTCTTCAAGGTAAAATGTAAACAAGACCAAAGCAAATCAGAGTACTCAGTTAAATGCCATGTGCTTTATTTTTAAAAAGAATAAATCAAAATCAATAGAATTTTGATGTTCATCTCTACATATAGTGTACAGTGTGACTTTTAAAGCTCATCTCTCACAAATTGCAAGGCTCACTCACATACATGGTTGTCTTTTGAGAGTAAATAAGAATTCTTTAAATCAACCAGACACATTAAATCACAAACTGATGAATGCATAATTTAATCACTCTTAATATTCCCACATTGATTTGGAAATTGAACCATTACCGTGCAAACTACTCCATAGACTTTAAAAAATAAAATAGATTGTTTGAATGATGACTCTGAGTGGGATTCTGATAAAAATTTCTCTAATCACATACCATTATTGAAATGCAGCTGATTTAATTGAACCTGTAGAGGAGATTGCATTTGCTAATCAAATCTCATTTGAAGATGCTAATTATTCAAAGGAAACCATATGTATTTTCAAGCATCCCTAATTAAAATAATGCATATAATCTTGGGTGTCATTCTTGCTGCTGATTATTGTGAAATGATTCTTACCTTTCTATCATTTCACAATCAGAGTGAGCATTTTTTTTAAGCATTAAGCAAATACAAATTTGAAAACATTAACTCCTTTACCAGTAGTCTGTTCAATATTGTTTTTAGATATTAGACATAAATACTAAAATTCACTGTGGGGCATTGGGCTATACACAGTCTGGTTTCCAGTCAAGTGAACCCCAGGACCTGGTGGTGATAATTCACCTACATGGGATGGTAGGCATTACCTCATGCTCCTGGAACTCTGGCTCCTGACAAAGTTACCGCCCCCATAGCCCCTACAAGAGAAGTGTGTGGCCAGCAGTCACATAGACAATGTCCCAAGCTTCTGACTTTCAGGCTAAACTCCTCCCTAGTTACCTAGCAACAGTATAACAGCACACCATAAAAGGGTTGCTTGGCCCCACCTTGCTCTCTTACTTCCCTTACTCTCCTCTCTCTTCCCTTCTCTCCTCTCTCCTCTCACTATCTTTTTCTCTCTCCCTCTTACTCGGTAGGCTTTATTCTCTCTCTCCTTTTCCCCCTTCTCTCCTCTTGGCCATGACCATGGTCTCTCTCTCTCTCTCTCTCTCTCTCTCTCTCTCTCTCTCTCTCTCTCTCTCTCTCCCTTTTCTCTTTCCCCCTACCTTTTTTACAATAAAGCTCTAAAACCATAGACTGTTTCTGTTTATCAAGTCCCACTGAGCTTACTCTCACCTGTGTGGGAACCTCTCTCCCTCAGCCCTCTCTCCCATAACCCCAGGGCTACAGGGTGTTAACCCTGGACCCCAGGTCGGGGGCTGCCCCTTGTCCACGCCCAGTTTAGTGGGGTCAGTTGCTTAGATGCCCACCCAGGGCCGAGTGGAAAGCTTCTGAAAGTCCTCCCATGTCTGACTGCCCAGAGCACAGCAGGAACTCTGGCCGGAAGTGGGCTATCCTCCCTCCCCACTCCTACCTCTGCTCCCTTTAGTTCCCACAATTCACCTTGTAGGAAGAATTTGTATAGGAATTCAGAGAAAAATTAGAAATAATAATTTTGGCTTATATTCATTTTTGAACATAAGAAATAACTGAATATGAGAGAAACTTACCTAATCACCTACAGATACCTAAAGTCTTTTTAGGAAGTGTAACTATAAAAATATATTTAAGAGAATACTTGAGATACATGTATATGTGTATAGGCTTGTGCAGTTTAAATTTGAACACTAAAAATATACAGGTATACATATAAGTGAGATATATATATATATATATATATATATATATATATATATCTTTCATATATGTGCATATACTTTAAAAATCTGAAATTACACAAATACACACACACCCATATATGTATATTGTATATGTGTATATATATATACATATATATATACATATATATATATATTCTTCTGCATATTTGTGGTAATCTTTTAAAATCTATAAATGATATTTTCTGTATAAATATGTGTAGTATATTTTATATACATATGTGTAAATATACATACATGCATAGACACTATATAAATATTATAATAAAATTTAGTCACACCAATTAAATATATTTATATGTATAATATTTCTCATATACTTGTGCTAAACATCTCATCATTTTAGGTTAAAGAAGATTTCATGGTGGTATATTTCCATGATCACCATATTAAATCTGTCCTTTGTTCAATGTTGATTTTGTTCACTTTACTCCTTTCTACCTACTTTCAGCTCTTTACAATAAAGTTCACCACACAGAACGATTTCCATGATATTGGGCTTACAAGTATGTGTATTAACCATTCCTAACTTTCCATTCGCTGCTTCAAGTATAAAAATGGTTTGTCTTGAAAATAGGTCCTATCTCTCTCTCTTCTAGCTTCCTTCTTCTTCCAGCTATATTTGTGATCTTTATTAGTAATCTGTCTTACTCTATCTTGAACATGTCTTCTTATTACCTATGGACTATCATTTCTAGATCACATACAGGTTTCTCCCTCTTTCAAACCCAAGTGGTAGATATGAGAGAACCTTACCCAATCACCTGCAGATATCTAAAACCCTTTTAGGAAGTGTAACTTCCTAAAATACATTTATGTGAAAGAGTGAGCAGAATTAATTTCTTTATCTAATTCATAACTTTGGTAGTCCAAAATCTCTTGAAAATATACTCATAGCCAAGGTTCACATCATATCCTAGAATTATGTCAAAAGAGAGTGCTACCCTATATTGTTGCCAGCTTGGTAAAAAAAAAAAAAAAAAAAAAAAAAAAAAAAAAAAAAAAAAAAAAAAAAATTAAATGATTACCTGTGTTTTCTAAACCAAATAACCCCTTAGGAGACCTTATAAAAAAACATTTACTTACTAGATCATTTGTGTTAGGCCTCTATAACTGCTAACAATCAATCATTTCTCAATTTATTTTGTAAAGAATTTAATTTTAAATGCTAACACACCCCTGTATAATTTCTCTAAGTAATTCTATTTAGTACTGCCATTTTAATTATTAAACAAAAATTTACCAAGACCATTACTTCAAATTCAATTCTATATCATCATGTTCTCATTGGTAAATAACTGTCTGGCATATATATTTGCTGGATATTTGATACTTCCAGAAAACTATATTAAGAATTATAATTTTTATTTTACTCTCACAATTTTTAAACCACATTATCCATTTGCTCACTTTTACTGGTCACTTAACTGGAATATTTTACTCTAGAAGTTAATTGTTTTCCTCCCAGTTCCATGCTGTCAGAAACAAGATTCAGATCAAAAATATTTTCAAATACCTTGACCATATAGCTAGGCTCCTCTCTGACTAGGCCATAACTTATAATAATGTATTTATTGTAATCTACATTCTGCCACCTGGCTGATTACCTGTGCTCATCTGTTTTGTCACACCTTCCCCGGTGAATCTCCCATGCCTGCAGTATCCCAGAATTCTTTCTGCCTCCATGATATCCCACCCCTCATGCTCTGCCTAAGCTATAGGTTTTCAGTTTTACTATAGACACATGCCATATCCATACAAACACAAGATATTTTCTCTACATTTTACAGTTACCCCAAACAAGCTCTAGACATTAGTGTATTACTTCTACATTTTTATTATATGTAAAGGATATACATAGCGACTGTGTGTCTTAGTTATACATTCCTCTATCTTTGCAGGCATACATGGTATCATATGCTTACTTCTAAAAATCAATTAATTTGAAAGCAGAACAATAATTACCTAAAAATACTCAGAAATAAATGCTACATTATTTTATCATCCTAGGAAACTCTAGTAATCATATTTACTATCTTCCAAGTGGCCCTGGGCATGGTAAAAGAATGTCAGTTGGCCTCAGTGAGACTAGTAGAGGATTTTTTAAAATCTAATTAGGGCTTCTCGAATAAAAGTTATGCCAAGGACTCAAATTTCTCAGGATGAATTTTATACTTAACTACTCTATAAAACTTTCAGGCAAACAATTTTAAAGTTGAACAACATTCGAGTCTACAAGGGGTGAGACTATGAGAGGCACAAAGCAATATGTGCAGTTTCTGGATTTGCTCCATGACTTCTGTCGACATACATTTTTTCCCTAGGTTATTGGTTTTATTCACTCATTATATAGGTTTAGTTGAAAGAGTAAGAAATGTGTTTTAGAGTTCTCAGAACTAACTATCAACTTCCTATTTCTGAGAAGCAATATCATGACCACAACAACTTTTTTTTTTTTTTAAAGCATTTAAGTGGGGCTTGCTGACTTTCAGAGGTTTAGTCCATTAGCATCATGGCAGAAAGCCTAGTGGCAGGCAGACTTGGTGCTATGAGCTTCTTATTCTTATTCTAGCTTTTTAGAATTTTCAGATCCAAAGTGACGATGTGAGATAGTGATCCTTTGGTAAATATGACATTTTTTTGGTATGCTTGCAACCACAAATAACTTAAGTAAAGAAGAACAAACGTCTCGGGCAAATTGTCTATACTGGTCTTTTAGTGCAATGTATATCTTGCTACTAATTTTCTATGAATTCTCTATGCTGTGTTCTTTTATGTATGTATTGTGTATGTATTCATACTGTATTCATACTGTAAATTCAGAGATAAAAAGCTTTTTTTACAATGTATTTTTACATATGGGGATGGAAAAATATATGTTTCTATGTATTAACATGTGTATATTTAAGTTGAAAGTACCCAATCATTTACTTTTTGGTAGTATATCTATTTTATAAGACACTACATGGTGTTTGCCATTGACTGACTGATGCTTCAGTTCATTGTTCGGGCTTGTTTCCAATTTGCTATTTGTACTCATTCACAAGCAGCTGAATTATACAAAGTGATATAATTCTAGCCTGGGTCAGCAGATCTAGATTGGAGGCTAAACTGGCCACTAGGTCCTGGACTTAGTCAGTTATTTAAACAATTTTATTTTTATTTCAGATTCGTCATATTTTCAAAAATAATATATATCTCATATAACAGCAGTGACTAACTTAGTAATAAAACATAAAAACATCTATCAACATAAAAGATGTAGATACTCCTCATCCAAAGGGCTTTCACATTAACTTCCTGAGATGAGAGCGCTCTTTGTTGTTGTTCACACGTTTACCAGAAATATACACTTCCATGTGTTTCATCATAGAGAAATAATCATTTCCTCTACTGGAGCAAATGTTATGTCTGGATACTGATAGAAGTATCAACAGACAAATGTCTGCCCAAATAAGTAAAGAAAATGTGTGTATGCTTTGGAATCCTTGAAGTTATCAAAATACCCAATTTTAAAATTAGCCTAGAATCCATGGCCAGACACGTGCCCATGTGTTACAGCATGTGTGCTTCCCAGGAGGTCCAAATTAAATAAAGACACAGGTGAGAATCTCACCCTAATACCCATGTATTTGACAACCATGAGGCCCAGCTTATGTGGGACACCTCCCCCCAGCTCTATCTTTCTTCTTGCCCCCTTCCAACCCAGGACAGATCACTGGCCAAATACTAGCACATAGGCTACAGGAGGTCAACAATAACCAGGGACAGAGGAAGCCTGCTCTAAACAGAGAAACAAGAGGCCCACCCTAACCAGAGCAGCACTGTCTGCCTCCAAGCAGACTAGACCTAGACAGACACCAGACCAATTGACACTAGAAATAACCAGATAGCCAGAAAAAAGTGCAAGATCATAAGCAACAGACACAATGCAGCTCTGTACCACCAGAATCCAGTTCTCTCACCACAGCAAATCCTGGACACCCAAACATACCAGAAAAGCTACATAATAACCTAAGATCCCATTTCAAGAAGATGATAGAGAACTTTAAGGAAGATACAAAGAACGACCTTAAGGAAATACAGGAAAACTCAAGTAAACAGGTAGAAGCTCTTAAAGAGGAAACAAATAAATCCAACCAGACACTATTGCAGATGTCAACCAGAGCTTGATGACAGGATCCTGATATTGCTGTCTCCTGAGAGTGCCTGGCAAATACAGAAGTCGATGTTCATAGTCATCCATTGGATGGAGCACATGATCCCCAATGAAGGAGCTAGAGAAAGTACCCAAGGAGCTGAAGGGGTTTGCAGCCCCACAGGGGGAACAACAGGATGAACTAACCAGTACCCCCAGAGCTCCCTGCAACTAAACCACCAATCAAAGAAAACACATGGTGGGACTTGTGGCTCTAGCTGCATTTGTAGCAGAGTATAGCCTAGTTGGTCATCAATTGGAGGAGAGGCCCTTGGTCTTGTGAAGTTTCTATGCCCCAGTATAGAGGATGCCAGGGCCAGGAAACAGGAGTTGGTGGGTTGGGGAGCAAGGGGAGGTGGGAGTGGATAAGAGATTTTCAGAGGGGAAACTAGGGGAGGGGATAACATTTGAAATGTAAATAAAGAAATTATCTAATAAAAATATCCAAGCTGGAAAAAAAAAGAAACACAGGAAAACACAATCAAGAAGGTAAAGGAATTGAACAAAACAGTCCAAGAACTAAAAATGGAAACAAAAACAATAAGGAAAGGACAAAATGATGTAAGTCTGGAGAAGGACAATTTAGGAAAGAAATCAGCTACAGAGTCAAGCATCATCAAAAGGATACAAGAGATAGAGTAGAGAATCTCAGGTAGAGAAGGTATCATAGAAAATATTGACAAATCAGTTAAAGAAAATACAAAGAGTCAAAACTCCTAACCCAAAATATCTAGAAAAATGTAAAATAAATGAAAAGATCAAACCTAAGAATAATAGAAATACTATTCTTGTGGCTGTCTTCTTTTAGGTTTGTTGAGGGATTACCTTCTTGCTTTTTTTTTTCCTCATTTACATTTCCAATGCTATCTCAAAGGTCCCCCATACACTCCCCCTCACTCCCCTACCCACCTACTCCCACTTTTGGGCCCTGGCGTTCCCCTGTACTGAGGCATATAAAGTTTGCAAGTCCAATGGGCCTCTCTTTCCACTGATGGCCGACTAGGCCATCTTTTGATACATATGCAGTTAGAGTCAAGAGCTCTGGGGTACTGGTTAGTTCATAATGTTGTTCCACCTGATGGATTGCAGATCCCTTTAGCTCCATGGGTACTTTCTCTAGCTCCTCCATTGGGGGCCCTGTGATCCATCCAATAGCTGACTGTGAGCATCCACTTCTGTGTTTGCTAGGCCCCAGTATAGTCTCACAAGAGACAGCTATATCTGGGTCCTTTCAGGAAAATCTTGTTAGTGTATGCAATGCTGTCAGTGTTTGGAAGCTGATTATGGGATGGATCCCCAGATATGGCAGTCTCTAGATGGTCCATCCTTTTGTCACAGCTCCAAACTTTGTCTCTGTAAGTCCTTCCATGGGTGTTTTGTTCCCAATTCTAAGAAGGGGCACAGTGTCCACAGTTTGGTCTTCGTTCTTCTTGAGTTTCATGCATTTAGCAAATTGTATCTTATATCTTGGGTATCCTAAGTTTCTGAACTAATATCCACATATCAGTGAGTACATATTGTGTGAGTTCCTTTGTGATTGAGTTACCTCAGTCAGGATGATGCCCTCCAGGTCCACCCATTTGCCTAGAAATTTCATAAATTCATTCTTTTTAATAGCTGAGTAGTGCTCCATTGTGTAAATGTACCACATTTTCTGTATCCATTCCTCTGTTGAGGGACATCTGGGTTCTTTCCAGCTTCTGGCTATTATAAATAAGGCTGCTATGAACATAGTAGAGCATGTGTCCTTCTTACTGGTTGGGACATCTTCTGGATATATGCCCAGGAGAGGTATTGCGAGATCCTCCAGTAGTAATATGTCCAATTTTCTGAGGAACCGCCAGACTTATTTCCAGAGTGGATGTACAAGCTTGCAATCCCACCAACAATGGAGGAGTGTTCCTCTTTCTTCACATCCATGCCAGCATCTGCTGTCACCTGAATTTTTGATCTTAGCAATTCTGACTGGTGTGATGTAGAATCTCAGGGTTGTTTTGATTTGCATAACCTGATGATTAAGGATGCTGATAATAGTAGTAGATGAGAAAGAAGATTTTCCACACAAAGGACTGTCAAATATCTTCAACAAAATTATAGAAGAAAACTTCCCAAACCTAAAGAAAGAGATGCCCATGAACATAAAAGAGGCCTACAGAACTCCAAATAGACTGAACCTGAAAAGAAATTCCTCCTGACACATAATAATCAGAACAACAAATGCACTAAATAAAGATAGAATATTAAAAGCAGTAAGGGAAAAAGGTCAAGAAACATATAAAGACAAGCCTATCAGAATAACACCAGATTTTTCACCAGAGACTATGAGAGCCAAGAGCCTGGACAGATGTTATACCGACACTAAGAGAACACAAATGCCAGCCCAGACTACTATCCTCAGCCAAACTTTTAATGTCCTTAGAAGGAGAAACCAAAGTATTCCACAACCAAACCAAATTCATGAATTATCTTTCCACGAATCCAACATTTCAAAGGATAATGACAGAAAAAAAAAATACAAGGACAGAAAACATCTCCTAGAAAAAGCAAGGAAGTAATCCTTCAACAAACCTAAAATAAGACAGCCACAAGAACAGAATGCCAACTTTAACAACAAAAATAACAGGAAGGAACAATTACTTTTCCTTAATATCTCTTAATATCAATGGACACACCTCCCAATAAAAACACATAGTCTAACAGACTGGCTACACAAACAGGACCCAACATTTTGCTGCTTACAGGAAACCCATCTCAATGAAAAAGACAGACACTACCTCACAATGAAATGCTGGAAAACAATTTTCCAAGCAAATGGTCTGAAGAAGCAAGCTGAAGTAGCCATTCTAATATCTAATAAAATTGACTTCCAATCCCAAGTCATCAAAAAAGACAAGGAGGGGCACTTCATACTCATCAAAGGTAAAGTCTTCAAAGAGGAATTCTCAATTCTGAATATCTATGCTCCAAATACAAGGGCAGTCACATTCATTAAAGAAACTTTAATAAAGCTCAAAGCACACATTTCACCTCACACAATAATAGTGGGAGACTTCAACACACCATCATCAATGGACAGATCATGGAAACAGAAACTAAACAGGGACACAGTGAAACTAACAGAAGTTATGAAACAAATGGATCTAACAGATATCTACAGAACATTTTATCCTACAACAAAAGGATATACCTTCTTCTCAGCACCTCACAGCACCTTCTCCAAAATTGATCATATAATTGGTCACAAAACAAGCCTCAACAGATACAAAAATATTGAAATTGCCCCATACATCCTATCGGATCACCCTGGACTAAGGCTGATCTTCAATAACAAAATAAATAATACGAAGCCAACATTCACATGGAAACTGAACAACACTCTTCTCAATGATACCTTGGTCAAGGAAGGAATAAAGAAAGAAATTAAAGACTTTTTAGAGTTTAATGAAATTGAAGCCACAACATATCCAAACTTATGGGACACAATGAAAGCATTTCTAAGAGGAAAACTCATAGCTCTGATTGCCTCTAAAAAGAAACTAGAGAGAGCACACACCAGCAGCTTGACAACACACCTAAAAGCTCTAGAACAAAAGGAAGCAAATTCACCCAAGAGGAGTAGACAGCAGGAAATAATCAAACTAAGGGGCAAAATCAACCAAGTGGATACAAGAAGAACTATTCAAAGACTCAACCAAAGAGGAGCTGGTTCTTTGAGAAAATCAACAAGATATATAAACCCTTAACCAGACTCACTAGAGGGCACAGGGTAACCATCCTAATTTAAAAAATAAGAAATGAAAAAGTAGACATAACAACAGATACTGAAGAAATCAAAAACACCATCAGATCCTTCTATAAAAGGGTATACTTAACAAAACTGGAAAACCTGGATTAAATGGACAAGTTTCTAGACAGATACCAGGTACCAAAGTTAAATCAAGATCAGGTTAATGATCTAAACAGTCCTATATCCCCTAAAGAAATAGAATCTGTTATTACTAGTCTCCCAACCAAAAAAATGCCCAGGACCAGATGGATTTAATGCAGAGTTCTATCAGACCTTCAAAGATCTAATCCGAGTTCTTCAAAACTATTCCACAAAATAAGAAGCAGAAGGTATTCTACTCAATTCATTCTATGAAGCCACAAATACTCTGATACCTAAACCACAGAAAGACCCAACAAAAACAGAGAACTTCAGACCAATTTCCCTCATGAATATCAATGCAAAAATCCTCAATAAAGCTCTCGCTAACTGAATCCAAGAACACATCAAAACAATCAACAATCCTGACTAAGTAGGTTTCATTCCAGAGATGTAGGGATGGTTAAATATAGGGAAATCCATTAAAGTAATCCAGTATATAAATAAACTCAAAGACAAAACCACATGATCATTTCGTTAGATGTGGAGAAAGCATTTCACAAAATCCAACATCCATTTATGATTAAAGTCTTGGAAAGATCAGGAATTCAAGGCCCATACCTAAACATGATAAAAGCAATTTACAGCAAACCAGTAGCCAACATCAAAGTAAATGGTGAGAAGCTGGAAGAAATCCCACTAAACCAGAGGATCTAGAAAAGGTTGTCCACTTTCTCCCTACCTATTCAACATTGTACTGCAAGTCCTAGCCAGAGCAATTGGACAACAAGAGGAGATAAAGGGGTTAAAAATTGGAAAGGAAGAAGTCAAAATATCCCTTTTTGCAGATGATATGATAGTATATATAAAGGCCCTAAAAATTCCACCAGAGAACTCCTAAATCTGATAAACAGCTTCATTGAAGTACCTGGATATAAAATTAACTCAAATAAGTCATTGGCCTTTCTGTACACAAAGGATAAACAGGCTGAAAAAGAAATTAAGGGAACAACATCCTTCTCAATAGTAAAAAATAATATAAAATACCTTGGCGTGACTCTAACTAAGGAAGTGAAAGATCTGTATGATAAAAACTTCAAGTCTCTGAGGAAAGAAATTAAGGAAGATCTCAGAAGATGGAAAGATCTTCCATGCTAATGAATTGGCAGGATCAATATAGTAAAAATGGCTATCTTGCCAAAGCAATCTACAGATTCAATACAGTCCCCATCAAAATCCCAACTCAATTCTTCATCGAATTAGAAAGAGCAATTTGCAAATTCATCTGGAATAACAAAAAACCTAGGATAGTAAAAACTCTTTCAAGGATATAAGTACCTATGGTGGAATCACCTTGCCTGACCTAAAGTTTTACTACAGAGCAATTGTGATAAAAATTGCATGGTACTGGTATAGATACAGGCAAATAGACTAATGGAATAGAATTGAAGACCTCAAAATGAACTCACATACCTATGGTCACTTGATCTTTGAAAAGGGAGCAAAAATGATCCAGTGAAAAAAGACAGCATTTTCAACAAATGGTGCTGGCACAATGGGCAGTTGTCATGTAGAAGAATTCGAATTGATCCATTCCTATCTCCTTGTACTAAGGTCAAATCTAAGTGGATTAAGGAACTCCACATAAAACCAGAGACACTGAAACTTATAGAGGATAAGGTGGGGAAAAGCCTCTAAGATATGGGCACAGGGGAAAAATTCCTGAATAGAATAGCAATGGCTTGTGTGGTAAGATTGAGAATTGACAAATGGGACCTCATGAAACTGCAAAGCTTCTGTAAGGCAAAAGACACTGTCAATAAGACAAAAAGGCCTCCAACAGATTGTGAAAGGATCTTTACCTATCCTAAATCAGATAGGGGACTAATAGTCAATATATATAAATAACTCAAGTAGGTGGACTCCAGAAAATCAAATAACCCCATTAAAAATGGGGCGCAGAGCTAAACAAAGAATTCTCACCTGAGGAATTCTGAATGGCTGAGAACCACCTGAAAAAAAATGTTCAGCATCCTTAATCATCAGGGAAATGCAAATCAAAACAACTCTCGGATTCCATCTCACACCAGTCAGAATGTCTAAGATCAAAAATTTAGGTGGCAGCAGATGCTGGAGACGATGTGGAGAAAGAGGAACACTCCTTCATTGTTGGTGGGATTGCAAGCTTGTACAACCACTCTGGAAATCAGTCTGGCAGTTCCTCAGAAAACTGGACATGGTACTACAGAAGGATCCCGCAATACCTCTCCCTGGCATATATCCAGAAGATGTTCCAACTAGTAAGAAAGACACATGCTCCACTATGTTCATAGCAGCCTTATTTATAATAGCCAGAAGCTAGAAAGAACCCAATGCCCCTCAACAGAGGAATGGATACAAAAAAAATATGATACATTTACACAATGGAGTACTACTCAGCTATTAAAAAGAATGAATTCATGAAATTCCTAAGCAAATAGTTGGACCTGGAGGGCATCATCCTGAGTGAGGTAACCCAATCACAAAAGAACTCAAATAATATGTACTCACTGATAAGTGGATATTAGCCCAGAAACTTAGAATACCCAAGATATAAGATACAATTTGCAAAACTCATGAAACTGAAGAAGACAAAGACCAAAGTGTGGACACTTTGCCCCTTCTTAGAATTGGGAACAAAACACCCATGGAAGGAGTTACAGAGACAAAATTTGGAGCTGAGAGGAAAGGATGGACCATCTAGAGACTGCCATATCCAGGCATCCATCCCATAATCAGCCTCCAAACACTGACACCATTGCATTCACTAGCAAGATTTTGCTGAAAAGACCCTGATATAGCTGTCTCTTGTGAGACTATGCTGGGGCCTAGCAAACACAGAAGTGGATGCTCACAGTCAGCTACTGGTTAGATCACAGGGCCCCCAATGAAGGAGCTAGAGAAAGTACCCATGGAGCTAAAGGGATCTGCAACACTATAGGTGGAACAACATTATGAACTAACCAGTTCCCCAGAGCTCTTGACTCTAGCTGCATAAATATCAAAAGATGGCCTAGTCGGCCATCAGTGGAAAGAGAGGCCCATTGGACTTGCAAACTTTATATGCCCCTGTACAGGGGAACGCCAGAGCCAAAAAGTGGGAGTGGGTGTGTAGAGGAGTGGGGGGAGGGTTTGGGGGACTGTTGGGATAGCATTGGAAATGTAAATGAGGAAAATACCTAATAAAAAATTTAAAAAAAGAAAGAAAAAAGAGGAACATTCCTCCATTGCTGGTGGGATTTCATACTGGTACAACCATTCTGGAAATCAATCTGGTAGTTCCTCAGAATATTGGAAATAGTTCTACCTGAAGACTCAGCTGTATGACTCTTGGCCATACACCCAAAAGACATCCCACCATACCACAAGGACCAGTGCTCCACCATGTTCATAGCAGCCTTATTTCTAATGCCCAAAATCTAGAAAAAAATCCAAATGCCCCTCAACTAAAGAATAGATACCGAAAATATGGTCCCTTTACACAATGGAATACCATTCAGCTACTAAAAACTAGGACATCATGAATTTTGTGGGAAAATCAATGAAACTAATAATATTATCCTGAGTCAGGTATAGGAGATTCAAAAGTACATATGTGGTATGTACTTACTAATTAATGGATATTAGCCAAAAATTACTGAATACCTAGGCTATAACCCAATGACCATAAGAAGTATAACAAGCAAAAAAGTCCATTTGAGGATATTGCAGTTCTGTCCTTATAAGTATAGGCAGAAGGAAATAATCACAGGAGTCATAGGGAAGGAGGGATTTTATGGGAGATATGAAGGGGAGGAAAAAACAGAATCAACTATGGGAGGCAGGAGAGGGCCAAGAGAATTAATGGAAATAAGCAGCATCAGGAGGTAGGAAGTGGGGGCCCTCTAGACAGTACCAGAAACCAGGGGGATGAGAAACTCTAAGGATTCAGTGGGAGTGACCTTAGCAAAAATGCCCAACATTGGAGAGAGGGAACTCTAAGAGTACACCTCCAATAGCTAGACAGGGCCTGTCTTAGTCAAGGTTTCTATTCCTGTACAAACATCATGACCAAGAAGCAAGTTGGGGAGGAAAGGGTTTATTCGGTTTACACTCGATACTGCTATTCATCACCAAAGGAATTCAGGACTGGAACTCAAGCAGGTCAGGAAGCAGGAGCTGATGCAGAAGCCGTGGAGGGATATT
This sequence comes from Mus caroli, assembly GCF_978045245.1. Taxonomy (NCBI): domain Eukaryota; kingdom Metazoa; phylum Chordata; class Mammalia; order Rodentia; family Muridae; genus Mus; species Mus caroli. The sequence continues at coordinate 138,180,454 of NW_028227258.1, read as the reverse complement.
CTTACTGGCTTGCTTCCCCTGAGTTGCTCAGCCTGCTCTCTTATAGAACCCAAGACTACCAGCCCAGGCCTTTTCCCCTTGATCGCTAATTGAGAAAATGCCTTACAGCTGGATCTCATGGAGGCATTTCCTCAACTGAAGCTCCTTTTTCTGTGATAACTCCAGCTGTGTCAAGTTGACACAAAACTAGCCAGTACAGGGCGTCATGGACAAGGTTACTAAACCACAGTCAAAATTTCTGACCCAGGACTATTCCTATCTAAAAGAACTGCTGGGATAAAAATGAAGAGATTGAAAGAAAGGCAGTCCAATGACCAGTCCAACTTGGGTTCCATCTCATGGGGGTGTCACCACAGCCTGACCTTAATTACTGATGCTATTCTATGCTTACAGATGGGAGCCTTGAATGGTTGTCCTCTGAGAGGCTATTCCAGCAGCTTACTGAGACAGAAGAAGATACTCATACCCAACCATTGGATTGAAGTCATTCAGACTATGGTTGTATTAGGAGAAGTATTGAAAAAAGCTGAAGTGGAGATTTAACCATAGGAAGACCAGCAATCTCAACTAACCCATGCCCCAGAGAGCTCCCTGCCAATCTGAGTCCCCTGGCACAAATATAGTAGGGGTCTGCCTGCTCAGGCCTCAGTGGGAGAAGATGTGATTAAACCTCAAGAGAGTTGAGGCCCCAGGGAAAGGGAGGCCTGGTGTATGTGGTGGGGCCACCCTCTTGGACACAATGGGGAGGAGAAATGGGATGAAGAACTGTGGGAGCAGAGACTTAGAGGTGACAGCAATGGCTGGAATGTAAATAAATGAAACAACAGCAACAATAATATATGTAATTTCTCAGCTATGCAAAATATAAGGATGCAAATGATTTATATGATGGTCTTTATGAATCTAAAAGAACAAAAGCAGCTGCACTATGAGCCAACTTCTCAGAAAGATGCTAAGGAAGACGATAAAGAGACCTGGGGAGTGGTGATTGCAGGAGACCCAACTCAGCTAAAGTTTTTTATTTCAAAGGCAGATTCAAAGGTAGTTCAAGGTTGTCTGGGACGGAGGGAATTTGGGTCCATTGCTAGCTAGGTCAGGCATGGGAGAAATGGTAATTTCAGGGTGGGGTTTTACCAAGCAAGGATATTATCTGTGCTTTACAAAGGCAGACAGATCTATGAATACTTTTGCAATGTTAAACAAACAAAAATGTGTGCTTGTTGTCTTCTAAGAAATAAGGGGCTGGGTCATGCAATGCTGATTTATACAGTAATCAAAATTAAACCTGAAGTAAATGAATGGATTAATATGTAAGATAAAAGACAGGGCTTATAATCTACAAGAGATGAGCTATCCAGAGAATTTTTTTAGAATGGAAAGAAAGAACTCCTTGGAGAACTGCTTGAGCAGAAACTAGAGAGAGAAGGCTGTTTGGAGATCCCCAGAGAAATCAGAACAGAGAGAAAGCAATCTGGAAAGCTGTCTTGAGCAAGCCTAGAGCAGGGCAGTAGCCGAGAGCAGGACAGATCCTGCAGCTGTGTGACAGAGGTACTCTTCAAGTCACCTCATATTCTCTCTTCCAGGATGTAGACTAATGTTAGACACACATACACACACACACACACACACTATACACATATATATATATATATATATACATATATGTATAGTGTGTGTATATATATGTATATATATATGTATATACATATGTATAGTGTGTGTGTGTGTATATATATATATATATGTGTATGTATATATGTATATATGTGTGTATATATATGGAAATAAAGTATTTCAACAAACTTCATTTAAAAAGAGAAAAAATTTAATAAAAAAAACAGGTTCCTATGTATCTTTTAAATGTTAATTAAGTCTCATTCCATCTTTAAGAGGAATGCCTCTTTCTATGACCTGAGAACAATTGTCTCTTTTAAGTATATTCTCATATAAGAATAAGGCTCTTCATTTTCTTTCAGTCTCCATGGATAGAATCAGCTACATAACACCCTGGTCACTGTATAGAAATTCGTGGACTCTGAATGTGTTAAGGCTCTTGTTTAAAAAAGTAATTTAAAAAATCTTATTTATATTGTCAAAAAAAATGAGGAACATTCATACAGGTTACTTCATTTAACTCACAGCTTAAATTGTAGCTTATAAGGTAAAACAAGGCTGGGTCCCTTAAAAATTAAACATTGTGTCCATCTATATGGGGACTCCCAGTTCTTCCACAGATAAGAGAGAGAGAAGAGGTGGGGGGAGAGAGATTGTCAGATCTACTGTAGTTTACATACCTCTGGATAGTGTGATGGACCTCCTAAAGTATTCTAGAAACACACTGATTATTCTGAGTTTAATGAGTCACCTGCAAAATAAATCTCTCCCTATTTAAAAAAAATCTGCTCAGATGTGTAGAAAAGCAGAATTCAAGGGGGCTTTCTTTCTAAAAAAAAGCTATTTCCAAAAATACGAGAAAAAAAAAATGACCTGGAGATTGGTATGGGTTGACTGACAGTTGTTCTAAACCTATGTCTGCTCTCTAATGGAAGAAAGCTTTCTGAGGCTTACAAAGACTGTTCAGTAATAGGATTAAATGGAATTAGAATAATTTATACTACAGCAGGCATAACAAATTAGGCATTTTATATAGTGTTTTTATTAGCTTTAAAGTGAATTTCCTGCCTCCTACTAATGGTGAGATAGATCAACCATCAATGTCCATTCAGCTTTCTTAGGTGAATTTCTTCTTAGAATTAAATGCAGGACCTAAGGCTTTGCTGCTTGGACTTGGTCTATCCTCGCCCAGAGGGTTTGTTCTGATGTCAGGCTCACTAATAGATATTTAGCTGGCATAGGGTATTTGAAGTCGCCTGAAATAGAAAGGTTTCTGCTGCTTCTTCTCTGACCACTGACAACATTTTGATTCTGAAGAGGTTTGGTTCTAAAATTAGGAACATTTTGATAACATATATAAGAACCTCACACAGATTGAAAACTAATTCTATTATATGCCTTACAATGGGCTATATCTGTGATGCAAAGGTCACATTCATTGGATATTTTTAATATACTGCCATTTTTTCTTTTTATTCAAGGATTCTTTGTTGCTCTCTAACTTTGTGGGTAGCACTTTTCAGAACCTTTCATGTCTACCAAAAACATAGTGACTCTTAACATAGCCAGCTTGAAGATGCTTTGATTAAGTGGCTTGGCAACACAAGGAAAATCAACACTTTTTAAGAGAATCTACTTTGAAAGAGACCCAGAGGTGAACCTGGCAGACTCATGAGCAAGAATTCCTTTTAAGGATAAATGGGCAGAATCTCAGTTTTGAATCACACTGACCTCTAAGTGTTTTATGCCCTGCAGAGAGGGAACACCAAAACTTTAGCTCCAGACTTCTATAAATGACTGTTAGCACAGATTGCAAGATTAGCCTCGTATTTCTTTTCATTAGTGTTGTTTTATAAGACCATTTGTTATCTGGCTAAATGTTAGAGCCAGCATGTTTGACGTGTTCATAATTTATTTTCTCAAGGTAAAAAAAATAAATAAATAAAATAAAACTGCTGAGGAAACTGTAAATAAACATTGAAGTTTAGATATTCTGAAATATTTAGCTGAAACCATTAGTTCACATGGCAGTCTAAGTCCATTATTCAGGAAGTTAAGATTTGGATAAATGAGTGCAGTATCCATCTATCTTCTAAGAGTGGAAACAGAAAAAAAATTTTAAACTCATTATGTTTTACAGAAAACAACAGGGAAAACGAGCTGCTAATGTAACCTAAATAGGAAAGGTAACTCAGTTATAAGGCCATTAGTATATTTTGGGGGAAAATGTAAGATATGCAGAAATGTTTCAAGAAAATTGTAATTAAGAATTATTACTTCATTGTCTTTTAGCACAGTCATGGTGGTAACACCACAACTATCTATAGAATTCACTACTCCTCATGTAATTGGGTTTTCCTTGATTCAGCTGACATAGTGCAATCATAGCCAATGAGCTTTTCATGTCATTTTTTCGTCTGGTGCTCATGAGTACATGTTTCTAGGGATACTGTAACATTTCTGAGGAAATGAGTATGAAATCAGCTTCATTTATATGCACATATGGGAAGGTCAGAGCTGTTCATCTGTAGTGCGAGACGGAATACACAAATAAAGAATGCTCAGACACTTATTAAAACAGACCTAAGTGGTCTAGTGATAGGAATCAATAGTTCCAAGTGGGTATTGCTTTTGCAGTTGATTCAGGTTTGGCTCAGAATTGTCTGCAATTCCATCTCCAAGTGGATTCAATTCCTCTGGCCTCCACATGCATATACTCACACATACAGTTAAAACTTAAAATAAGCCGGGCGTGGTGGTGCACGCCTTTAATCCCAGCACTCGGGAGGCAGAGGCAGGTGGATTTCTGAGTTCGAGGCCAGCTTGGTCTACTAAGTGAGTTCCAGGACAGCCAGGGCTATACAGAGAAACCCTGTCTCGAAAAAAAAAAAAAAAAAAAAAAAAAACTTAAAAAAAAATAGACATAGAACACTGCCGTATGATCTGCAACAACAACCTAGGATGCAAACCCCAAATGTGTAGCTTCCTCCTCAAAATTTTTCCTCCACAAAGACTAACATGAACAGTGTCTTGAATTCCTGTGCCCCAGTTCCAACCACAATAAACATGTTCCTGACTTACTCTGTATGTTCTACTTCTCCTTCTTAGCTTTCCCATAGCTTGCAGAAACCTGTATGTCTCAACAAATATATGCTTTTTCTGTTTTTTTAAAGATTTATTTATTTTATGTATATCAGTACACTGTGGCTGTCTTCACTCCAGAAGAGGGAACCAGATCTCATTATGGATGGTTGTGAGCCACCATGTAACTCATGACCTCTGGAAGAGCAGTTAGTACTCTTAACTGCTGAGCCATCTTTAATACCTAAGATATTTTAATGTTTATTTATTTAATTTAATTTTATTTTATTTTATTAGGTATTAACACTTTTCAATTTATTCCAGTCAGTTGTCTCAAGGTAGGCAGCAAAAAACTAACCATTTGACATTGTTTCAAATCCATTATTTTTAAAGATAAAACTTACATAAATTTTGATAGATGCAATTGCAACTCATGATATTTATAATTATAGTCTCCACAGGTGCCTTCGCTACAAAAAGAGTACAGTGAATGGCAAATTCAGAGGAAGTGCATTTGGGGTGTGTGTGTGGGGGGGCTGCAATCACTAATCACTATGACACATTTTAATCTTTAAAATCAAGGCCTCAAAAGTAACCTAGAAATCAAAAAATTTCACTGTTTCTGACATTCTAGGTGGACTAAGGAAAGTGTCCTTAGGTACTGTGTTAACTCTTTGAATGTAATGCTTTCTCTTAGCATTTTCTCTTCTGAATATTTTTTCCCTTAATTTGGAAATTAACAATCAAATCACTGACTACATTATCCCAGTGATTACATTATCTCATGCTCTCCTTCCTCTTTGGCACAAAGCTGTTTTAGGAGCATATATGTCCCTATGTCTGGCTTATTTTTTCTGTTTGTTGCACCAAACAGAATGCTTTGTCTAAGGTAAGTGCCCATTAATGCATGTTTTAGGAATGTTTGTGGCAATATTGTTTTCTGGAAAATAAGAGAAAGCCCCAGTTTTTCTAAGGGTGTCAGGGATAATCTGTATAGTTCCTCCACACTCAGACTTGCAAAATGAGTATCATAAATATCTGGGTAGGGATTCTTCCCATATACAGACACCAAAACCAGGCACAATTGTGGATTCTAAGAAGTGCTTGCTGACAGGAACCTGACAGGCTACACACACACACACACACACACACACACAGAGCCTGACAAATACAGAGGCAGATGCTCACAGTCAACCATTGGACTGAGCATGGGGTCCCCAGAGGAAGTTAGAGAAAGGACTGAAGGAGCAAAAGGGGTTTGCAAGCCATAGGAAGAACAACAATATCAACCAACCAGAAACCCCAGAGCTCACAGGAACTAAACCATCAACCAAAGAGTACACATGAAGGGACTCATGTCTCCAGCAACATATGTAGCAGAGGATGGCCTTGTTGGACATTAATGGGAAGAGAGGCCCTTGGTCCTGTGAATATAGGGGAATGGCAGGGTATGAGGGTGGGAGTGTGTAGTTGGGTGGGTGAGCACCCTTATAGAAGGAGGGGAGAGAGGATGGATAGGGGGTTTCTGGAGAGGAAACCAGGAAAGGGGATAACATTTGGAATGTAAATAAATAAAATCCAGTTGAAAAACTATCTGGGTGGCACCAAGTCATTTATTTTCCATCTAGAATCCACAGTGCTTCCTCTTTCTTATTATTTATATATATAAAGTTAGGCATTGCACTGTCATTTTAATTCAGCAGGGACAGCCAATATAATTGCTACCAATAAGTATACTACCACCTATGAAGTCTTTAGTATTAACATTATTAAGTTTAATGATTACAAATCTGAGACCATAATAGCTTATTCCTCAAAGGATAGGTCCCAAAATATCTCCTAGACACTAGACCCTATTTTCAGAAGCATTATGCCATTCTACTTGAATATTTTAAGAATTATTTAAGTTATTTGTTTAGTAAAGTTGTCTAATTTAAGGTGTAGTTTTCACTTGTTACAGCAGCTTTAATTCTAAAAGAAACTGTACTAATTGCACCTATACAGACAACGAGGGTGATAACTCCACACAGCTCAGCACATATCCCTAGACTGAGAGGTGTTTCATTCCTTCAACAAGTATACTTTCAAACATCACTGTGAAAATTACTACGAACAGATGTTGAAAAGTAGCTCCAACCACAAAATTGCACTGTGAAGTCTACAATTTGAGCGCGTTTTGATGGAAGGAGTGGGAAAACAGAAAAGTCCCTATTGAAAGTCTGAAAGGATCTTGTTGGAAACCCTGGTGTACGTATAATTGAAAAAAATCACTCTACATAAAACTGCAAGTATGTGTTGTAGAAAAGGTGTCCAATTACGCCACAAATTGGAGTTTTACAGACATCTCTATATCTCACCACAAGCACATCAAATTAGGTGACGCAAGCACTGCAAACACAAGGAAGTCAAGCAGCAACAGCAGTGTTGAAACTGCTCATTAAGGCCTGAGCATGAAATCTAATATCATGGTTACTGATTACATTGTTGAAAGCCCCAGAAGGTTCACTACCGAGCCCCATGGGAAGGGCCTACTACTGCAGAATTAAATGGCTTGTTCTACCTGAATTGCTGGTTTGTTATATTTGGGTTTTAGTGTGGGTATGGCTGTGTTTTGAGTTGTGTGTTGTGGATTTGAACATGTGTGCATGAGTGCTTGGGAGACAGGAATAGAAGACAACCATAGATGTCAGTTCCCATCTTCTACTTTAATACTGAGTCTTTTGTTGGTTAGATGGTGCCAGCTTCCGTGTGTATCCTGTTCCTTCTGTATCTCATGGTAATAAGAGTGCTGGCATTATATTTGCTTATCACCAAGCTGACTTTCACAGGTGTGCTGGGACTATTAACTTAGTAGGTTCTCATGCTTTTCTTGCAGAGGTGCTAACTGAGCTATCTTGCTATCCTCATTCCTGGTTTTACAGTAGAATAGGTAGGATTGGTGACATGGGATATTAAAGAAAGCCATGGTAAGGATGAAGATTTCAGAGATAACACCCAAAGAGCCTGCTTAAAGTCAGAACTCCCAGGTTCTAATTATAATACAGACACTATGAAGACTCCTGGGGGGATCTTTACCCTCATCTCATATCAGAACTTATTTTTTCTTTAACTCCACAGAACCATCATTACACTGTAAATAGAAGGCATAGGAAAGTGTAAGGCCTTAGAGCATATGTACAATTCATTCATAAAAACTATTTCCCTAAGTGAGTTTTCAAGAGGCTGACTAAAATTAACAACTCCAGCCTCTATACACTCCAGTCTTATATCACTCCACAAATACTTTACATTAAAGATTTTCTGCAATGTTTGTGGTACATCTTTATGTATACTATGTAATTTAAAAGTTATTAGAAATGTTTTCTGTGACAGAAGTCAAAACAGTTTATGATTTTATAAGTTGCTGGTATCTTTTAAGAACTACGAACACAACCAGGCTAATGGGCAAGTATATCACAAAAGAACTCACATGATATGTACTCACTGATAAGTGGATATTGGCCCAGAAACTTAGAATACCCAAGATATAAGATACAATTTGTGAAACACATGAAGCTAGGGAAGAACAAAGACCAAGGTGTGGATACTTTGCCCCTTCTTAGAATTGGGAGTAAGGCACCCATGGAAGGAACTACAGAGACAGAGTTTGGTGCTGAGACAAAAGGATGGACCATCTAGAGGCTGCCATACCCAGAGATCCATCCCGTAGTCAGCCTCCAAACGCTGACACCATTGCATTCACTAGCAAGATTTTGCTGAAAGGACACTGATATAGCTGTCTCATGTGAGACTATGCCCGGGCCTAGCAAACACAAAAGTGGATGCTCACAGTCAGCTATTGGATGGATCACAGGGCCTCCAATGGAGGAGCTGAAGGAAGTACCCAGGAGGCTGGGGGGATCTTCAACCCTATAGGTGGAACAACAATATGAACTAACCAGTACCCCCCGGAGCTTGTGTCTCTAGCTGCATAGGTATCAGAAGATGACCTAGTTGGCCATCAGTTGAATTAGAGGCCCATTGGTCATGCAGACTTTATATGCCTCAGTACAGGGGAACGCCCGCCAGGGCCAAAAGGTGGGAGTGGGTGGGTGGGGGAGTGGGTGTTGGAGGGTGTGGGGGGTTTTTGGGATAGCATTGGAAATTTAAATGAAATAAATACCTAATTAAAAAAATCTTAGAAAAAAAAAGAACTAAGAACACAACCAGGCTAGTGGGCAAGTATGTTTTGTATCACAACTTATTGTTTATTCAGGAATATGTGATTTGAGCTATCATTAAATCAATATGAGAATTTTGAGACAAATAACTCGGTTGATTTTTATATATTTGTGAAATTGGTACATGGTCCTACTATTCAATTTATTTGTTTTTATGGCATCAGACACTTTCCCTAAGCTAGAAGATTATGATAGAATATTGTGTATTAAATGCAATTAAATAATTGGTACAAATACATTTTCCTATGAAATGTTTACATCATGTACATAACACTCAGGTCTTTAATAAATAGACAACATATGCAGCATTGCAGTGCAGTAAATAGTGCATACCACATTCTTTATAAATATGTATAATTTAATATGTTTGTAAAATGAATGTGATTATTACATAAGCATGCATTCTATAGTAAATGTAGAATGTGGAGGGAGTGGAATAGGAAAAGCTTATAAATAGTTTATAATTTGCATATGCTTCTATAATGAGAAAAGTTTTTTAATTGAATTATTAGTTCCAAACATAGTATGCACATGATTTCATCCATAAGTTGTCCAAAACATACTTATACATATCTAAAATTTAATAGAAATACAATGTAAACCAATGGACTTTAAACACATTATTTTTGTTTCTGATAAGCACAAAGGACAAAATATTTGAATCAAAATTAAATGCCAAGAATTAATTTCCCATAGCCAGGGAAACGCCTTAGCTCACATTTTTCTATAATTATCTTTTATTTAAAGGCTGTTTTTGTATTTGCGAATTATAATATAGACAAGATATCTAATATCTGAGGTTCATTTAACATGGTAATTCTTTCCTTTTGGTAATTTGCCTCTATGTTTTTGAGTGTAGATATCTCAATACTGAGTCTCATTTCATTATGGGATGATGTAGGTATACACAGAAATACACTTAGTATATTCATTTTCAATTTGGCTTTAAGGACATTAAACACTGAAACAAGAATCAGAATGAGTTGATGGCTACACCTACCAAGACCCTACTAGTCTATTAATAAGTTTAACATGTATTCTTAATCTATATTATACTAGATTTTCAGTATCCTGTCATTCTGTTGAATCTTTAATTATTTATTTCTGATTTAATTATTTTGTGTATTTTGTTAGGAAAATTTAAATTTGAAGCACCCAAAATGTTGTTTTGAAGCCATAATTTGAAATGTATTTTAAAGGTATCTTGTATGCATTTTTTTTTTTTTTTTTTGGTCTTAGGAAGTTGGGATCATTTTGCTCTGTGATATTTAATCTTGTACAATGCAGGAAGGATGACAGAGAAACACTACTGATTGAATGCATGCATACTTCTTAAGGGATTGTCTCTTTTTCACATACCTTTAAATCTTGCTGATCATTTTGTGCCAACATCTTATTGATCAACAACTGCAGTAAATTTCCCAAGACAATATCCCATTTGGTCAATGATGTCACTTTTCTTCCTTAAAATAGGAACAGTTTCCTGAGATGAGCATAGCTGCTCTACTTTAAAATGGTAGCTGTTTGAGCAGGAGGGACCCACAACATAAATCAGGACACTAGGTGACACTCTCATGTGGGGACATTAGGAACAGTCTCTTCCTCTTCCTCTCTCTGTTTCTTTAGACAGCATAAAGCAGAATGCTGAAATATTGCTGCAGAACACACACAAGGAAAAAAATGTCTTTTTATGTCACTGGCTTACTCTCCAACTTGAAGGGTCTTCTCTGCAATAAGTCACTTATTGACACTTCAGAAATGTGAACCTACTAGAAAACAAAGCTTAGTGTAACAGGGAACTGCTTAAAGCACCCAGTTTAAATGAAGAGAAGAAAGGGAAACTGGTGCTCCCAGTGCTTTTATTTCCATTTGGAACAATTCTAGATATTTAGAAAACAAATAGAGCTAAGGAAGGAATTTTCAACTGAGGAATATCTAAGGGCTGAGAAGAACCTAAAGAAATGTTCAACATCCTTAGTCATCAGGGAAATGCTGAGATTTCACCTCACACCACTCAGAAAAGCTAAAATAAAAAACTCAGGTGACAGCAGATGCTGGCACAGATGTGGAGAAAGAGGAACACTCCTTCATTGCTGGTGGGAATGCAAGCTGGTACAACCACTCTGGAAAACAGTCTGGTGGTTCCTCAGAAAACTGGACATAGTATTACCTGTAGAACTAGCTATACCACTCCTGAGCATATACACAAAAGATGCTCCAACATGTAATAAGGACACATGCTCCACTATGTTCATAGCAGCCTTATTTATAACAGCCAGGAGCTGGAAAGAGCCCAGATGTCCTTCAACAGAGTAATGGATATAGAAAATATGGTACATTTACACAATGGAGTTCTGCTCAGCTATTAAGAAGGATGAATTCATGAAATTCTTAGCCAAATGAATGGAACTAGCAAATATCATCCTGACTGAGGTAACCCAATCACAAAAGAACACACATGGTATGCACTCACTAGTAAGTGATACTTGCCCAAAAGCTCCAAATAACCAGGATATACTTCATTGACCACAAGAACCTCGATAAGAAGGAAGACCAAAATGTGGGTACTTTGGTCCTTCTTAGAAGGAGAACAAAATAATCACAGGAGCAAATATGGAGATAAAGTGTAGAGCAGAGAATTAAGGAAAGGCTACCCAGAGACAGTCCCACCTGGAGATTCATCACATATACAGTTACAAAACCTAGACACTCTTGTGGATGCCAACAAGTGAATGCTGACAGGAGCCTGACATAGCTGTCTCCTAAGAAACTCTGCCAGAGCCTGACAAATACAGAGATAGATGATCGCACCCAAACATTGAACTGAACACAGGGTCTACAATGGAGGAGTTAGAGAAAGGACTGAAGGAACTGAAAGGATTTGCAACCCCATAGGAAGATCAACAATATCAACCAACCAGAGGCCCCAGGGTCTAAACCACCAACAAAGGAGTGCAAAAGGAGGAACTCAAGACTTCATCCTCATATGTAGCAGAGGATGGCATTGTTGGGCATCTATGGGATTAGAGGCTCTTGGTTCTGTGAAAGCTCAATGCCTAGTGTAGGGGAATGTGGGGATAGGGAGGCTGGAGTATGTGGGTGGGTGGGGCAAACTTTCATAGGAAGAGTGGGGATGGGAAAGGATTTCTGAGGGGAGGGATTGGGAAATGGGATAACATTAGAATTGTAAATTAATAAAATATCCAATTTTAAAACGATGACACTAAGTACCCCAGATGAAATTGATGCTTAAAATCTGAGTTCTGAATCATTGACCATTTAGATTACAGGGCCTGGAATTACATAGGTTTTTAAAGTTTTACAGTTATGGAAGGTATATTGTAGAAATTTTACATTTCAGCAAGTTAACTATCCAGTCCCTCCATTTGCTGAATGTTTTAAAGCTGTTCAGATTATTTCCAACCAAATTCACAATCTTTATTTTCAACAACAGCCATAAAGAAAGGTTATTGGTTCTCCTCATGCTGTGGAGAACACAGTGAAAGGTAGTAATTCTTTGAATTTGTTCACTGAAAGATTTTCAGACTGTAGTGATTTAAAACAAAACAATTTTATCAAAATACACATTCTAAATGTATTCTATATGCCTTTCAATTTACTTAGAATTTTAGTAAAGAAAGCAAGGACTGCACCACTGTGGTATCTACATGGCATGGGCCCAATTTGGTTTGGATATTAATCAACATTAAGATCCAACAGGGTATTATATGAAAATATCATCAAGTACCCAAACTCCTGTGACCATCTATTTCCTCATTTATTGAATGTAGATATTAATATGTATTACAGAATTGTTCTAAAGATTAAATACAGTGATGCATGCAATGGAGCTAATTCATAGCAGCAACTCAATAAATGTAATTATTGCTATGTGATTCAAGTACAAGAACAAAGGTGAATTTTAAAGGCACCTTGCTAATCGATAAATGGCTTTTACAAACATGAGTGTTAGAAGCTTGAAAAATTGCCGAAATAAGAGAACTGACACAGAGGTATTTAACATCTCAAAGAAAAAAATGAAGTTCAATGGCCAGGGAAATGAGAAAAACCCATAAAATACGTTTGCACAATAAAAAGGTTATTCAATGAACACAGCAGATGACACTTTTATATACCCCAAATTATTAATGCAATTAATTCAATTTATCATTCCTCACTTCCTGAAACCCCAAATTGATTCTCAGACATCTATTTTCTAAAGTTTTAGAGGCTCAAAACGAGACGTGGGCTTGTGTCAGACCATTCCCCAGAACATGGTTCAACATTCTGTATAATTGTGGTCTTGCTAGTCATCTGGATTCATTATTCACTGCTCTGTAACCCTCTCTGTAGATTTTTTCACATGCATATATGAATGTCACTAGATACTGGGAGATAAAATAAGAAGACAACAAGAATTAGGGATGGTCTTTCATTAGGACATTATACAACCAGTAGCTTCTTGTCAAAGTTCCCTGTAGTAGTGCTCAGAGGCTTGACTAGATATGCCTTTCAGCCTTTAGATATGGTGTCTTGCCTTCTTCAAGTCACAGGATTGTGAAATTGTAGTTCAAAGGCCTATTATGACACATATGTTACATTCCTCATTCACAAACACATTTTTATTTAGGTCTAACATATGAGACTTGTAAGTCACGGTAGAAATTTAAAATTAAAAATTCTGTCAGGTATCACAAAAAACTATAAAGTCAAATATTATACGCATATTATCAAAGTATCTCTAGGTATCTTGTGCAAAAGTAAAAATCTATCCTCAGCAAAGCACAGTACTGTCACTTTGAGAATCTGAGAATCTCTTTTTTTGTTCTTTTTCTAATTTTTTATTAAATATTTTCTTCATTCACATTTCAAATGTCCCCTATACCCTCCACCTGCCCTGCTTTCCTAGACACACACTCCCACTTCTTGGCCCTGGTGTTCCCCTGTACTGGGGCATATAAAGATTGCAAGACCAAGGGGCCTCTCTTCCCAATGATGGCCAACTAGGCGATCTTCTGCTACATATGCAGCTAGAGACACGAGCTCTGGGGTACTGGTTAATTCATATTGTTGTTCCACCTATAGGGTTGCAGACCTCTTCAGCTCCTTGGGTACTTTTTCTGGCTCCTCCATTTGGGGCCCTGTGTTCCATCCAATAGATGACTGTGAGCAACTACTTTTGTATTTTCTAGGCCCCGGCATAGCCTCACAAGAGACAGCTATATCGGGGTCCTTTCAGCAAAATCTTGCTGGCATATGCAATAGTGTCAGCATTTGGTGGCTGATTATGGGATGGATGCTCGAGTCGGGTAGTCTCTAGATAGTCCATGTGCTGTCAAGCTGCTAGTGTATGCTCTCTCTAGTTTCTTTTTGGATGCACCCAGAGCTATAAGTTTTCCTCTTAGGAATGCTTTCATTGTGTCCCATATGTTTGGGTATGTTGTGGCTTCATATTCACTAAACTCTAAAAAGTTTTTAATTTCTTTCTTTATTTCTTCCTTGACCAAGGTATCATTGAGTAGAGTGTTGTTCAGTTTCCATGTGAATATTGACTTTATATTATGTTGTTATTGAATATCAGTCATAGTCCATGGTGATCTGATAGGATGCATGGGACAATTTCAATATTTTTTTATCTGTTGAGGCTGGTTTTGTGACCGATTATATGGTCAAGTTTGGAGATGGTACCATGAGGTGCTGAGAAGAAGGTATATCCTTTTGTTTTAGGGTAAAATGTTCTGTAGATATCTGTTAGATCCAGTTGTTTCATAACTTCTGTTAGTTTCACTGTGTCCCTGTTTAGTTTCTGTTTCCACGATCTGTCCGTTTATGAGAGTGGGGTGTTGAAGTCTCCCACTATTATTGTGTGAGGTTCAATGTGTGCTTTGAGCTTTACTAAAGTGTCTTTAATGAATGTGGCTGCCCTTGTATTTGGAGCATAGATATTCAGAATTGAGAGTTCATCTTGGAAGATTTTACCTTTGATGAGTATGATGTGCCTGTCCTTGTCTTTTTTGATAACATTGGGTTGGAATCCCTCTTGACACTTCAGAATTTTATGTAACACACGGGTTGCACTTAGAAAGAGTTCCTGCACTAGACCTGGTTCCTTGACAGTTATTTGTCAGTCACACAAACTCAGAACTAGTCAGTACTCAAAATGACTTTCTTAGATCAGATCATTGTTAGAAACACTGCATAGGGCCACTACATAAACTGCTAGAGAGTCTTATTAGGATAGCTTATATTCCGAAAGCTATGAATTATAATAACACACACATTAGCTCACTTGGTCTCTTTGTGCTGCTATGCCATCATAACTATCAATATTGCTGTTATTATTCAAAAGAATTTTGGAAGTTACTAGTTTAAAACTATCTCTACTATACTGGAGAAATGATTATTAGTAATCACATCACATTTTTGAATACTGAGTCTATTCATTTATCACCTACACTATGGGCCAAACATTACTGTTGATTACTCAGAATTGTTTTGTAAATGACATTCAGAACCTATGTATAGCAATTTGTTACTCTAGGAGTTTAATAAAAACTTTATACTTTGCTCAGAATAAATCATTTGTCTATGATAATCACATTCTACTTCTCATACCTCATAACCTTGTGCTTGATAGCTAACTAAGTACCTAAAGTTTGCTTCACCCTTTAATTTTCATATGGTTTCTGAAAATTTTTATTTGAAAAGAAATGGCAGGACAAAATGACTATGATAATAATTAGGGCAATAAAAATGTTATATGAATAAGTTTGCTACAAAATCAAAATCAGCCTCCAAACAAACTCACATCAAGATTATCTGTGAGGTTCCTGAAGGAGTAAAGCATCTGGCTGAACTTGGCTGTGGATCTCAACTACAGTGACCTGTGGGTCTCAACTATAGGCTTTAGTGTTAAGACAGCAGAATGCTTCCTGGCGTTTACACATGACTCGAAGCCCTGAAATACTGACATTACATCCACCAGTGGGGTTAACGTCAGCTAATAATAATAATAATAATAATAATAATAATAATAATAATAATAATAACAAAAACAAAAACAGGGAGGAACTTATTCATTGTTAATTCATCTTATTTATAGCAATTTGTAATTATAGATTTTTTTCTATCAGTTATGCTTTATTTTGTCCTTCTTCTAAAATTGGTCATCTTATAAGTGAAGACATATATAAACATAATCTTTTGCAAAAAGTCACAGGCAAAAAGATATTTTTGAACTTTAAAGAAGTAAATATTACAATTATAGCATCTTAAGTTATTGCTAAAGAGATATTTATAATATAAATTCTTAAAAACCCAAGTTTCAATGTATTACTTAAAGTTATTTTAATATTTTGCTTTAAATAGCATTTAGTATGTATGTATTGAAATATCCACTAATATTCACAGCAGGGAAGTTTCATTAAAGCATACAATTAAAATTTCTCTTCACTTGCATATTATTAAACTTAAATAGTTTTCTCCTTTTGAATATGTTAATATTTAGTAGTCAATAGTCAATGAAAATTTGCATTCTGCAAGCAAATTTTAGCAGTGTCTCTATTATAATTTATAAAATTGCCCTTAGAGTTTCTTTAGAGTTTCTATTCATTGAGGTAATATTATTTGTTTAATAAGTAAAACTCCTATTCTTACTAGGTTCTAAAAATTTGAAATTAAGCAATAAAGTTACTACTAAGATAGCATTAGTACACTTTGATATTGCATGCAAGCTTAATTACTGAGTTTGCTTAATGTTATATTATAGTTGCCATAGTTCTTCTCATTCCTTAACTGATATTAACTAATTATGGCATGACTCTGCTGCAAGTACCTTTGATTGGCTTTCAGTAAGACTCGTGGAGAATACAGACTAGCTAATGTAGTCAATGATCTTCAGGGCTCTACCTTTATCTACTTTTCTTTTTTTTTTTTTTTTTTTTTTTTTTTTGTGGGAGTGAATACCATTTTCTTTTTCTTTTGTTTGCTTGTTTGTTTGCATGCTTGCTTTTTTATTTTTAAAGACAAGGTCTCTTATAAACCCAGTCTGGCTCAACGCTCTCTGTTAGCTGAGGCTAGTCTTGAACACTTGATCCTTCTGTTTCTTTGCCTTGTAAGCACTACATAGGCCTGAAAAGACATGCCCAAATAATATTTTTTGAAAATTTTTGATGAGGCAGTCAACCTAATTGTACGGTTTATTCATATCTTGTTTGTTTGTTTGTTTTGTTTTGCTTTGTTTGTTTTTTTGTTTTTTTGGGTTTTTTTTGTTTGTTTGTTTGTTTTGTTTTGTTTTGTTTTGTTTTTATGGTTTTCCGAGACAGGGTTTCTCTGTATAGCCCTGGCTGTCCTGGAACTCACTGTGTAGACCAGGCTGGCCTTGAACTCAGAAATCTGCCTGCCTCTGCCTCCCGAGAGCTGGGATTAAAGGCGTGCACCACCACGCCTGGCTTTATTCATATCTTTTAATTAATCTTCAAATTGTCTGCAGAATTGAATCTTAAACATGAATTTTTGTAATATAAAGAATTCCCACTGCATAATGTTTTAAGTCCTTTTTCCCCCTTCCTTACCAATATTCAAGCATGTGGCTAAAGGCATCTAAGACTGTTTTAAAATGCTTCCTGGGAGAAGCTCAGTAGCTCTCAGCTCAGCTAGTGGTTAACAGGGAGGGAGATTCACCTCACAGATAATTTTCTTGAAGTCTAAAACCTGGCCCAGTCAATGTTTCTTTTTTTTTTTTTTTTTTTTTTTTTTTGGTTTTTTCGAGACAGGGTTTCTCTGTGTAGCCCTGGCTGTCCTGGCACTCACTTTGTAGACCAGGCTGGCCTCGAACTCAGAAATCCGCCTGCCTCTGCCTCCCGAGTGCTGGGATTAAAGGCGTGCGCCACCACGCCCGGCTTCAATGTTTCTTTTACTTCATTGTATGTTGGACTTTCTAAGAGGAAAACAAAAATGCAGTTTGAAAACCAACCATTCCATCTAGACTTTCAGCGGTGTCACTCCTGTACAGAGTTACACAAAGGCACTGAAACCAGGGCAGATCAAATATGGAGCCTGCTACCCCTTGCGGTTGGCCTGGAAGGAGTGTTCTCGCTGGCTTCAAGAGTCGTTACAATGTAACTTTGCTGAACTGTCTCTCTGCTGTTTTGGTTTGTTTGTTTCTACCACTACTTTTTCCAATAACAACAGTAACATGGTTTTTCTGGATTGTTAAAACCAACTCATAAAAGGGAGAAAAATGAGGAATCATAGTTTCATGACCCTGGAGTTTAAGCAGACTTCGCCTATAAGATGAGTTTTCTTAAACTATGAATGGAATGTGTTTGCATAACTGTAATTCCGCCAAAGGCTTCTAAACTGTGAACTAATTATGGGATCTAATTTTGGAGCCTCCCAAAGTGAGTCTCTGAGTGAGTTATCTTCTGCTTTTCTCTTGCATGCCACCTTTTTTCCCTCTCCACCCCACCCCTCCGCACACTTCATTAGGAATTAAAAACCAAGAGAGACAGAGTACAAGCTATTTATATTTTGTCAAGTTTCAAGATAATGGGAAATATTTGATCCCAGTTAGTACTGAAAAAGAATGAGGTGACTCTGACACCAGGATTTGACATGCTAGTGATCGTGAACAGTAACTTCCAAGAATGTCAAAACACAATCCTGGGGAAGATGGTTACTGGGTTGATCTTGATTTCTCCTTTTTAAGCAAAACGCACCTCTTGGTGCTCTTCTCCATGCTTGCACAGGAGTACAGCCTGGTGATGGAGAACAGCAGGTAACACACCACAACGCAGGAGTTCAAGTCCTTCCATCCTGTGGTGGCTGACAGCAGGCAGTCACCTAATTCCTCCAACCTCAGTTTCCCCGTCTAAATGCAGAGCTAATCATGTTTGTTCAGACTGGTTCCAGAACTGCACCACACAAACCAAAGGAGACAGTGTTTGTGGTAATTACCTAGAGAGGGTCCCAGTGGATACTATGATTACACCAAGAATGCAGTTGAGAGTCAGGACGCTTCATTTAACTCCAGTGAGATCCTGCCTTTTCATATGTGAAAGTGGGATTACAGAAGGTGGGGTGCAGGGACAAAAGCAATCACTGCACTGTAACCTTGAGCATGGATAGTTTAGTTACTATTTATTTATTTATTCTTATTAAGTAACACGAGCTCAGTTAGAAATAGTGTAAGAAAAATTTAAATATATATGTACACATATATGTATATATACATATATACTTAACAATATTTAACAATATATATTTATATAATATTTAAATATATATGTACATATATGTGTATATATGTATATATAAAATTTAAATACATGTGTACATATATGTATATATTTATATATACCTATATAGGTACATATTTTATATATTATATAAAATTTAAATATATGTATATATTTTATATATTATATAAATAGTTATGTATATATTTTTATATATTTATATATTTATATAAAATTTATATATTTATATAAAATTTAAATATATATGTATATATGCATATATATTTAACAATATTTAACAATATATATTATTAAATATATTTATATGTGTATATTTAACTATATATGTATATATACATATATAAATATATTTGTTGTAATGCTGGATAAAGCAAAGAAGCCACTAAGCTTGAAAAGCCCTTACAAGGTCCCACCAGACGGACAGCTTAGAGAGGAAGGGTACTTGTAGCCAAGCCTGAAGGCCCAGGAACAACATGGCAAAAGGCAGGAACCAGTTCTCACAATTTGTTTCCTGACCACCACAGACATGGTTCCCAAACATGGTAAATAAGTAAATAAATAAACATTTAAAAAGCAAACAAAACACTTCTCTCTTCTTACTATACGTATGTCATTTCTGTTTTCTCAATCAAACTTGCCATTCATTACACGAGGCTATCGGAACCCACAACTACTGAAGACAAAGAAACAAAAGCACAAACTATACCTGGACCCTCCTCCTTCCACCAGCATGGGGAACTTAAAAAGTCCTGGGAAAAGGTATTAATAGACCAAGTTGGAACCAGTGAAGAAGAGAGGGACCTCTCAAGAGAGGAGAATCCCAGCAGGCAAAGCACCCAAGAGTGAATCACCTGTAGCCCCTCCCCCTCTCCCACCCCCTATATGGTCTTGGTGCGGTGCCCAGGAGTAGAAAGTCACCAAATACACTTGAAACATTCCTGCCAACCGAAGGTAAACTGAGGGAAGCTGGCAGGCGCCGTGCTCACAGCTCAAACTGTTCCAGGCGCAAAGCTCACGGACGTCTTATCTACTTTTCAAAGTTAGGTTTACAGATGTAAATAGCTGCATATCATTTCTAAATAAGTGCTAAGAATTTGAATTCAGATCCTCATGCTTGTAAGACCTAGCTATTTCATTTCTCAATGCTGTAAGTTCGATCCTTAAGTGCTAATACCCAAGTCAGTAAATTATTCCTACAATTGCTTTTAGTCACAAGTTACTATCATCATTTTCACTATATAAGCATTTTCAGATCTGCACTGGTAATCTATTAAATCGAATAAAAATTGCATATTATGAAACATTACATTTAAAAAAAACAGTTAAGAATGTAAGAATATGCATGTGGACCCAGGTCTTTGCAATATAAATTAGAGTTTCAGTTACTAAGATTCTTAGGATTCTGTTTACAGTAAAATCCAGTTGAATGTAAGAATATGCATGTGGACCCAGGTCTTTGCAATGTAAATTAGAGTTTCAGACTGGGAAATTCTTTACTTCTCCACTCAGGGTCATGTTAAATCTATTCCATTTGAACACCAATAATTGCAAAGAGTGGTAGTGGCTTGAACTAAAGCAGACATTTAGTTACACTTAGAAATACTCTAAGGAGTATGGAAAAGGACTTTTCATGTTCACGATGAATGTATGTAACCATCCAGACTTCAAGAATCTCAACTGAACTACCAAGGCTAATGATCCTGCACTTATTTTATAAATATTATGTATCTATCTAATAATCTTATGCATATACAATCCTCAAATTGAAACATATTGAAGATATAAGAAAATATATTTATATAATTTCTGGTGTGATAAAAGACTATGTTGGAAACTAAAAAGGGGACCCTGGAGAAGAGAGGAAGGAAAGACCCACACCCCACCAGAATTCCACCTATATTCTGGTCAGGCAGGCATGGGAGGGCTGCCACATGCTTTCCACTCAGCCGCGGGTAGGCATCCAAGGCTTTGATCCACTCTTCTGGGGGTTGGGGGGGTGAACAAGGGAAGCCCAACCTGGGAGCCCCAAGGCTACTTTCCTAAAGCCCCGGGGTTATAGGAGAGAAGGAGCACAGGAAGGCCTTCCATCAGGAGATAAGAAAATGCTCATTAGGAGAAAGCCTATTCCATCCTCCAAGGGCAATGGGCCTTGATGAGCAGAGACATTCTATGGTTTTATAGCTTTATTGTAGAAAGGCAGGAAGAAAGGGAGAAGGTAGAAAGAGAGTGAGTTTGAGGAAAGGCTAGAGAGACAGAGTAGGAGGGAGAGAGGAGAGGAGAGAGGAGAGGGGAAGACAGAGGGGAGAGAGGAGTGAGAGAAGTGAGAGGTAAGAGAAAAAAGGAGTGAGAGAGATGAGGAGAGGCCAAACAGCCCCTCTTATGGTCTTTACTGTGGCGAGGTAACTGGGGAGGAGTTTAACCTGAAGGTCAGAAGCTTGGGATGTTGCCTATGTGACTTCTAGCCATGCTTCTCTTGTGAGGGCTGAGGTTGGGGGGGTGGAGGGGGGGTGGCAGTAACTTAGGCAGGAGCCAGAGTTCCAGAGCATGAGGGAATGTTTACCATGTCATGTAGGTGAAGTATAACCATTCCAGGGTTCAGACCTCAGCTCAACCGTAGACCAGCCTGTCTGTGCATAGCCCAATACCCCACAAGACTATGCTGATAACAGAGAACAATATAAAGCAGTGAAGTTTAGGAACTGGGAACATTGTGTCCAGTGGACCTGGAGACATGGGTATAGCCATTGTCTTTCTCCTGTGATACACAAGGCTCAGCAGTATAGTAACTTTATCTTTAGTTTACAGAAGCATGAATGTGGACAGCATCTCACATGGGGGTAACTGGAGCGAGTGTGTAAAGGATATGTGAATGTTAACCTTGCTTTTAACTGGATAGGATCTAGCATCACAAGACTAAACAAGCCTCCAGGACAGCCTCAGGATATCGTCTAGATCAAGTTAGGTTCTAAGCGTGTCTGTAGGAGATTAGACTGAGTTCAGAAGCCACACCTTAACTGTCAGCAGCTTTCTGATGGTTGCTACTCACAAGTTGAGAACAGCAGCACTAGACCATGCATTACTTCTGCAAAGAGATTTTAAATCTTCAATACCCAGCAATTTCTAGAGCAGAAGATAGGTCCAGGGACCTGTACAGTCCTTTAGAGTTCTCAAAGGACAGAATCTTTTCACTGACACAGTCGACATTTCTTATGCAGTCGAAAACACAAATGAACATTTTTATGTGTAGCCATGAAAGGCATTTTAAAGGCACTCAGCTCTGAAAAGAGAAAAGCTTTCATGAAATGTGATGTTGAGGTTATAATACCTCACTCAGAGCCTGTAACATATTTAAGCAATTGCTGTAAACCTGGCACACTTCTACACTCTTCAGAGATCTTAAAGTGCCAGGATCAGTAAAGACAATGTTATATAAAAAATAAGATTTTTTTCCTTCATTATCATTTTCCTTTCCTTTCTCAGTCAGGACAAATGTCTGTGAAGTCAATCATTTTAATGTCTGCCTTCTCTCTCCTATATCCTTGAGTCTTCATGTTGTCCTGACTTATCAGATCTCAAGTTTTAGAAAGTTTTTTTTTCTACTTATTTGTTACATATTTCACTGAGAAGTGTTTGCTGGGATTAAGGCTTGGATTCTCCTGGCATGGACATTTTCTTGGTGAGAAAATTAGAATGAATACAGCCTTCTTTTATTTCTCAGGAACAGCAGCTGCTAAACTATTAGGAGAGAGTCACTTATTTCTCATAGGTAAATTACAAATCATATTAATTGGTTTCAGTCAGGAAAATGGTATTCCAATGAAGATCACTGAGCCTCAGCCTTAAACTCCAGGTTGCAACAAGCATAAAGCAATAGGGTAGTCTGTTCCTATTAATAAACAATTCTGCATCGTGGGCACCATTTCAAGTTCATGGTCACTGAGTCTAGATATACAATGAAATACAGTTTAAATCTTAAAAGCCATGTTCAACTACTATGATGTCTTTCTTTTGGAGTCACACATTTGTGAGCCATGTGGGCTGCATGCTCTTGGTTTTTCTAAAGACAATGTTGTTCTGTCAAGTATATACTTTTAAAAACAGTGATCAAGATGAATTGCAGTAACAATGCAGCTGAAACCTTCTTTCAGGCTGACTCTGTAGGCCTCTACCTATATCTCCTGGTGTTCTTTCCACTGTCAAATGAGATCACAGGGCCCTAGACATGCAATGACATTTCTAATGCATTAAAAAAACCCAGGAAGGCAAACAAAGCTCCCTTTTTACATTTCAATCAACTTTCAATGAAATATATATCAACTGTAGGCAAAATAGTGAGTGTCTTTTGATTTAAAATGGCCTGTTTAATATTTCCAGTTTTGAAATATATATTTATTGGACACACATAGTTCACACACAAACACAAGTATAAACACACTCAAAGCCATATCCCCTACAGAGTATAGAAATATTAAAACAGTGCTGCCATGTAACTCTTTAGTGGTCCAGTTACAAGGCTTTGTCTATCCCTGCAAATCTTAAAAATTCTCCATAAAATTTCTGACTGACTCATTCTTCCAGTCAAGTCTAATTTAACTGTGAATATGTAACAACAGCTGAAGACCGCCTACTCAGGTAACATTGAGACCTAAAGCAATTATTAAAGTGATTCAAGCAGAAAAATGTCCTACTGAGGATGAGATAATGTTTGCTTGAACTATTCCGATTGGCCATCTATAATAATTAAATGCAGTAACTTCTTCCTCACTCTGCTTTCCCTGGGAAGAAATAGACTGCTTTTTATTAAAAATATAATCACAATTCATCTCAAATATTTGCCAGTTTACAAAATGCTCTGATTCCATTAGAATTATTTCACACATTTAAGAAATTTCATATTCTTCAGAATTAGACACTGGTCCCTAGGGGAAGTAGAGAAGATAGAAAAACCATCAATAAGCTACAGAAGATTTTTGCTTTTCTCTAAGTTACTCTTATATTTGACTTTCATCATATAGAGCTATATTTGTATTCAAATCTGTAAAGAAAACATTTGCTCTCTATTTTAAAGGATTGATCACTTTTTTCATAGTTATTTAATATTATTTTAGTGGTTGTTAAATAATATTAAGTGTGTGTTACTATACATGATTGCTGTATAGAAAGTTGTTTGAATATGATGACTTTAATATCTTAATTTGTTTCATTTATCACTAACCATGTAGTTTATACACTATTCAGAGATTGTTCAGTTGTTACTGCCTTTCATTACTATCACTCATCTGGAAGCTGTGCCACAGACTTCCTACATTCCATTTTTTTCAGCCTTGTCTTCACCATAAACCTTCAACAGCATAATTGTTCAGTGTAGTGACCAATTTTAGTCATGATGTAGAGTATGATGTTTAATAAAGATTTATTTTTAATCTGTAACTATATACGTGTCTGTATACAGGTTTGTGCATATGAATTCAAGTACTTAAGTTGGTAGGAGGAATCAAGTGCCCTAGAGTTGGAGATATATGTGGTTGCTAGGAACCAAACTCAGGTGCCTTATAAAAGTAATACATACACTTAGCAGGTAGCCCTGGTTTTGATGTTTCTTGAATAAGGGTAATAAAGAAGCATCCTTTCTGGAAACAAATTTGAAAACCCTGCTCATGTGATCATGTGAATTTTGTTTTTCTTTGTACTATCAAGAAGAGGGCCATTAATCTAGATTTAGGACATCAGCTGTGAATATAGAGAAACAAAACAATTTGAGGTGTAGGGCCTGTCTGTAGTCAGATGTGAATTTCCATGTACCCTGGTATACTGTAGATGACATGGAAATAATAGTAAAAGAGATTAATAATAAAATAATGTGACTCAATCTCAGGGGTGGCCCATTGCTCTACATGGCGTAGATACTATTAGCAGAGTACAGGTTGTTCTTAGATGGATGAATTTTTCTACATATAGTGTTGGCAAACCAGGATCTGATGAACAAGGAAATACTGGACATCATGAAGTTCATCATTTAGAATCACATGTGTTCTCTGGTGCTGCCTCTAGGGCATCAAACATACAGTCTGAGAAAGATGTGTACACTCAAAACCTGATCAACATTTAGGACTTAAGGAAGTCAATTTGAGAATACAAGCTGTGTTATTTCTGATGAAATATAAAATAGTGTCCATATATATATATATATATATATATATATATATATATATTTTGGTTTTCTGAGACAGGGTTTCTCTGTGTAGCCCTGGCTGTCCTGGAACTCACTCTGTAGACCAGGCTGGCCTCCTCATATATAATGATATACTATTTAAGTAAGGCTTGATATACAAACCCTCAGGTATAGAAAAAGAACTTACTTAAATCAGTAAAGAACTTTGATAACAACCTCCATCAACCCATATTCAAATTTATGGTGGTACACTAGAATGATTGTAAACCTTTACATTCTTCATTGTATTGAGGGAGAGAGAGAGAGAGAGAGAGAGAGAGAGAGAGAGAGAGAGAGAGAGGAAAAGGAATAGCTTTATTTTCAAAAATACAATTTTATTTGAGAAAGAATAATGAGTTATTTTCTTTGTTAAAGCCAAAATAAATAATGTAATTATAAGAAACATTAGAGGAGACCCACGGACTACTGGGAGTATTCATGATGATAAAAGTCAATAGCCATATGTCCGATCTTCAAATTAATTCAAACATGGAAATTTTCCCTAACAGATATAGATTCCAGAGAGCTAGAAGATGTAGATGTAAAGTATGTCATGAGTTACTACTTAACTCTTCAGTGAACCATTCCACCTCTCATTCAAAGGACTGTCCTCATGCCTAATTTAGGAACAGCAGGGGCTCCAGGTACATGTAGCAGTGACACTTCACTTTGTCTATTGCCTTATCTATTTCATCAAGTCAAGCAAGCAACAAAGCTCACATTGCCTCAGTTGTCAAATAGGGAGGCTCAGGATGTCCCAAGAGAAGCATAAAACATTATTATTTTTTATCATTTACACACAGTAGTTATCATATCTAAGAGAAAGTTATAAAGAGCTTACTTTTATTTCCTTGAGAAAATTCTAAGGGACAAAAAACTCAAAATTGAAGGACATGACCCTGGAAATTCCTTTAATGGGTACTTTGAAAATTAGCATGTAATTATTAATACACAAATTCAAAAATAAAAGAATGGCAATAGCAGGGTTAAATAAAAGAATGTTCTAGATATCATGTAATATGAGCAAAAAATGTATGCAAACCTTTCTAACTATGGATTATCTAGTGACCTTCATTCAAAACTCACAAGATATTATTAGTAAGGCTTTAGAAGTGTATAGAGAGATTTAATCATAACACTTCCAATGTAATCTCTTATCACAGATGATATCCATTTAGAAGGTTTGGCAAAAGCAGACATAAAGTCACAGCACAGTAATTGTTATCTGTAGAGAGAATTTCTTTTGATCACTGCTCATCAATAAAAAAACCAACAGCCAATGTGCTGAGGCAGGAAATAGGAGGTGGGACATTGGTACAAAGAGAGAAGATTCTGGGAGATTGCACAAGAATAAAAGGAGATGCAGGGAGAAATTAGACCCAGGAGATAGACATAAACCAGCAGGCAGAGGAACTCAGGAAGATGCTGAGAGAGACGCTGAGGAAGATACTAAGAAAGAAGCCGATCAGGACTGAAGGAAAGGTAATTAACAAAATAGTAGACATGGAACAGTTTTAAATGGGTTAAATAACTTACAAGCTAGTCAGGGAATGAGCCAAAGCTTATGGCTTAGGCCATTAATAATAAATTATTAGTTTCAGAGTTGTCACTTTGGGAGCCAGGATTGGGAAAGGAAAACTTGGATTTAAATGATTTTTACAATTAGCAAATAGGCAATCCCACTGGCCTGCTTCCTAGGACTTACTATCTGCTTATGTCATTACCTGCCATTGCCACATGATCTAGATGTATTCTGCATGTAAAACAAAATAGTATATGCATAGTATTTCTAAGCATAATGATTTATTTACATTTACTTGTTTATTTGTCTTTTGTGTCTGTGTAGATGGTTGCATGCATGCTGCAGTGCACACATGAAGGTAAGAGAGATACTTTCAGAAGTTGCTTTGCTCCTCCTAATAGGTTGATTCAGATGATTTAACTTAGGTCATGTAGTGTGGTAGCAAGCACCTGTACCCACAGACCCAACTCTGTAGCAAAGAACAACAGTAATTTAATAATATAATAATGTTTGGACTTCTGATTAAATGCTACTTGAAAAGTACATTGAGTGAAATTTATGAATTATTTTATGAATCTAATAGGCTGTAAATGATAAATGTCCTGAATTCTGAATCAGGAAGAGTGAGTTGACTGTGAAAATCCATATGCAGTGTGGTTGAAACTTCATGGGTATAGCTATAAGCTTCTATAAGTGACACAATCTCACAGCAAGCTATCAAGGACAACAGCAAAAGATGAGCTAACACAGAATGGGGAAAGCTCAGAAAGCCTCTATCTTAGAGCAAGAACTAGAGGTAACTAAGTCTTCCCTAGAGAAGAGCACAGCAAATGGTTATGCAATACCAAGAGGTCAGCTCTGAAAACAGCATACAAGTAACATTACTTAGACTGAACAGGTTGCATTTATGTATTTAGGAATACATACACATGTAAACACATACACAAACACAGAATAAATACACATAAAAACACACATATACATGCATGAATGCATTCATGCACATATACACATGGTCACACACGCATTCACACACATATAATTACAAAAAAAAGAGGCTACAAGGTGATAAGAGAACAAGGTGAATATATCAGAGGGTTTGAAAAAAGGAATGGAAGGGAAGGGAGACATGATGTAATTATAATCTCAAAAATGCATGAAGTAAAAAAATAAATAAAATCAAGTCAATTTAAAAGAAAATAAAACCATCAAAAATAAAAAAGTAATGATAACAGCAATGGTAAGCAGTGAATCTATTTCAGTGGCAAACTAACAATCAAACAATTGATCAGAACTGACATATATATATATATATATATAATTAGTTTTATTAATTATACTATTATATATTATATAAATATTATATATATATATATATATATAAGTATACATAAATTATATAAATAAATATAAAATAAGTAACTGGGCAATCAGAGGTTGAGCACCTGAAAAGAATATGGTAAAGTTTGTTTTTCCCTTTCATTTTGTTTTTGAGACAAGTGGTTTCCATCCTGGAATGTCTTTGTAGATGACGATGTGGATAACCTGGTCTAACTCCTGAGCACTGAGATTAGCAAATCCCACAACTGTTTATGCGATACTGAGTATCAGACCCTGGGATTCATGCTAACCAAGAACTTTATCAACTTAATATATTACCAGTCTCACAACTTTTTTAAAAAAATTAATTTATTCTCTCATATATTACATCCTGATTGCATTTTCTACTTCTTCCTCTTCTTCCAATCCCCAACCCTCTACCTACCCCTTACCTGTCCACTCCTCTTCAATTTCCCTTTAGAAAAGAGTAGGCCTTCCTAGGATATCAATCAAATATGGCATATCAAGTTTCAGTAAGACTATGTACCTCCCTTCAAATTACTGGCCCAGGTAACTCAGTAGGAAGACAACGGTCCCTTATTCAGGGAAAAGTTTCAGAACCCTACTCCTGCTCTCTCTGTTAATTGTCCCACACAAACACCAAGATATTTATAATATATGTACAGAGGCCCTACATTAGACCCACACGGGCTCCCTGAATGCCTCAGTGAGTCCCTGTGAGTCCAAGTTTGTTGATTCTATGGATTATTTTCTGGTATCCTTTACCCTTCTGACTCCTACAATCTTCCCTCCTCCTCTTCAGCAGGATTTCCTGAGCTTTGCCTAATATTTGCCTACGGGTCTCTGATCTATTTTCATCAGTTGCTGGATACAACTTCTCTGATGCTCCTACATAAAAATCAGATACACTGAACCATGTAGAAGAGAGAGTAGGGAATAGTCGTAAAAACATTGGTACAGGAGACAACTTCCTGAACTGTACACCAATATCAAAGGCACTAAGATAAACAATTAATCAATGGGACCTCCTGAAACTGAAAAGATTCTGCAGGGCAAAAGACACAATCAATAGGACAAAACGGAAGCCTATAGAATGGGAAAGTGTTTGTTTTGTTTGTTTTGTTTTTTGTCTTTTTTTTTTTTACCACTTCTACATCTAACATAGGGATAATTTCAAAAATATATAAAAAATCTCAAAAATCTAGATATCATCAAACCAAATGATCCAATTTTAATATGACATACAGATCTAAACAGAACATTTTCAACAGAGAAATCTCAAATGGCCGAGAAGCACGTGAAGAAATGTTGAACATCCATAGGTATTTGGGAAATGCGAATCAAAATGATTCCATCTTATGCATGTCAGAATGGTTAAGATCAATGACGTGAGTGACAACTCATGATGGTGAGGAAGTGGAACACAGGAAACCTTCCTCCATCGCTGGTGGGAGTACAAACCGGCACAGCTACTTTGAAAATCAATATGGAGGTTGCTAGAAAATTCGGAATTAATACACCTCACAACCTAGGTATATATACCCAAAAGATGTTCCTTCTTACAACAAAGACCCTTGCTCAACTCTGTAAAAGATTGCTCTTTTTAACACCTTACAAAACAAGAACGTGGGTATAATCTAAAATTTAAACAAGTGTCAAATATCACAATGTAGGCAAGCCCTCAAAACTCTTCAGGATTTTCATAGTAACCTTAATTAATTTCCTTGGAAATGAACACTTAGTATAACAATGTGAAGGTAAATGTATGAAATGTAACCTGTGAATACCTTCACACAATTTAAGTTTCCACCCATGTGCTGATGGAAATCATGACAAGTCTGAAATACAACACAAGGAAGACAGGTTCCTTGAGAGGAGCCATTATTGATGAAATAATTTGCATGTGGTATCTGCTCATGCCTCTCCTACCTGTAACCTTAAATTGATATGTTTGTATTTTATATGAAAGAAAAGTTAATTAAAATTATATCAGTAATTTTGTTTAACTTATCCAACAATAAAAGTCATTAATATTTCTATCTAGTTGAAATTTAAACTCTAATGTTAACTCCCAATTCTATGGCTCCATTCAGACATGGCTCTATCCATACAAAGCCTATGATAACCTAATTAAAGAACAGATTCTTAAGATTAATAATAGAGTAGGAATTTGGTTTTGACACAAATGACATTTATCCATATCCTTCATTTTACACAATCTAGTTTCCTCATGTTTGAAAGGAAATTCTGTTAAGTACAACATAAGATACTTCTCTGGTGTGAGCACAATGAAGTCTTAATCTTAGAAGGAGCTATACACAGAGCTGCCTGCTTAAAGAATTAAGTGGGTAAGAAAATGTGAAATTGATAGAAAAGACTTAGTTGAACACAGAGTAGAGAGAGAAGAGCTGTTAGAAAGGAGAGAAGCCAGCAGGATCAGCCATAAGCTATATATCTCAAAGAATATACCTAATTCTCTAAAACTCATAAACAGGGCTCAAAAATGACTGCAATTCACCTATCAGCATAAGGAAGGTAGATCTTTCAAATAAAGCAAACATTTTAAGAAAATATGTAACCAACATAGTTTGCTTATCTGAAAATGGGTGCTTCCAAGCCATCTTGCTAATTTTGCATGACAATCATTACTTTTTATAAAATGTAAGTGTATCACACTTATGCCAGTATATCCTACTTTATATTTTTATTGCCCTCCCCCACCAAAATATTTTTATTAATAAATCATATTTACAGAGTGATATTTGGGGATCCATGTAATTTTATTTGGGATTTTATTCCCTACTCCGTATTTTTTGATTTCACTTTTGTTTTTTGTTTTTGCTTTTGTTTTGTTTTGTATTTTTTTCTTCAAACTTCTTTATAAATCCTAACTGACTATTTTTTCTATTACTAACTGGGTCTTTTGAAGTTCAGATTTTGTAATGAGCTCCACAGGAGGTTAAGCAATTTACTTTATCTATCTTCTTCTAAAGCTCAAAGACAAGCCCAGTGCCTTTTCCTCTTTGTGTAGCTGCCAAGTATAAGCAGACTTCATGGGTGGAGGTTTTCATTCACCAGCACTCTCAGCTTCCTTTGTTCTTTCAGTTGAACCCAAAGGATGAGAGGGGAAGCTTCCATTTAGTAGCTGACCACCTCTGCAGAAAATCAGCAGACTAAGCCAGAGTGACTGTTTATGTGCACCATTCATTATCGGGCATTTGTGGGCCTGATGCTCCCGATGGGGTTAAGACAGAAATGTGTTCCTGGCAGTTTCCACTAAGCACCAATAAAAATGCAGTACAATTTCTAGAAATGATTAACTCTTGACTCCAGTTCAAGTTTCAGTTCACTACCATTCCCTTGCTTCAGCACGTTGTTTTATACATGTTTCGGTAATTAACATTGTGTTAAATACTGAACTAGCAGTGTTCCAGAGGTGGACAATGATGACGTTTTGTAACAATTCAGTAAAAGAAATCAAGGATTAAAAGTTTACTGTGATGAAATATTCCCTTGTTATGAAACACAATGTCCTAAGCAACTTCATAAGGAGAAATACTGTATACTGAGAAAATTAAGACAAAGAAACCAATTTATATAATGTAAATTAAATAGTTCTGCCATTCATTTTTAAATGATTAACTCCAGAAAACTATTTAAAATAATTAAGAGTAATTACCATAGAGATGGCTCAGGTTTTGTATGCCTATACTTCCAGCAGAGAGAAAGTAGAAGAGACAGGACAATCCTTGATACTTTCTGGCCACCCCCACTAGACCTGAATCAGTAACCTACAGGTTCAATAAAAGGCCCTGTCTCAAAAAGTAAGATGATGAAGGCACTGAATTAAGCTCAGACTTACACATGTATATACACGTCTGTAAATGTCCATGCATACATGTGTAACCTCCCATACAATTACATATAAATAAGTACATAAGCACACATAAGAATAAAAATTATTAAAGTAAATTATAGAATCAGGGGAGATACCGTAGCAAAATAATTGCCTTTACAAGCATGGGTCTGAGCTTCATTCCCAAACTGGCCAGCAGCTCAAAACAAACAAACAAAAATAACAACCAAACCAAGCAAAAACCATATGTGGATGAGCACATTTATAATCTTGATGATGAAGAGTCATAAGGTACACGGTACCTGATGATGACGAATGACATCCAAGATACCTAAGGTTGATCTCTCTCTACCATTTACATGTACACACCCATGTAAATTACACACATTGACATTCACACATATAAATGTGCACATACTCAAACATGCACAAATTATTTCCATTGCAAATGAGGACAAGAGTTTAAATTTTGGTAACAACGCTGTTTGTAAACATATTTAAAGTATAGTAATAAAGTATATAATTAGATTTGTCACAAAAAATTATCCTTTTATTTTTTATATTTTTAATTTTTAAATTAATTTATTTTTTATGCTTCATCTTCCATTCCCCGCCACCCTCATACATCCTCCAACTGTTCCACATCCCACACCTCCACCTTACCAGCCCCTGGCCCCACCTCAGTGCCTCATCCCTGTTGAGAACGAAAAAGGGGGGCTCTGGGGAAGAGAGGAGGAAAAGATCCCCTCCCTGCCAGAGTTCTACCTATACTCTGGTCAGGGGATGTGGGAGGGTTGCCATATTTCTCCACTCAGCCTCCAGTGGGCATTCAAGCATTTGACCCACTCTTCAGGGGGTGAACAAGGGGCAGCCCATCCTGGGAGCCCCAGTACTACTTTCCTAAAGCCCCTGGGTTATAGGAGGGTGGGGGGAATGAGAACACACCAGGCAGAATGAGAACAGAGGATCTTGGCTGGAGCACAGGAAGGCCTTCCATCTGGAGATTAGAAATGGCTCATTAGGAGAAAGCCTATCCTCTCCAAGCGCAGTAGGCCTTGATGAGCAGAGACATTCTATGGTTTTAGAGATTTATTATAGAAAGGCAGGAAGAAAGAGAAAAGGTAGGGGAGAGAGAGAGAGAGAGAGAAGGAGGGAGGGAGAGAGAAAGAAGGAGGGAGGGAGGGAGAGAGGGAGGGAGGGAGAGAGGGAGGGAGGGAGGGAGGGAGGGAGGAAAGGCTAGAGAAAAAGAGAGTAAGAGGGAGAGAGAGGAGAGGAGGGAGGAGAGGAAAAGACAAAGAGAGAGAAGAGAGTAGAGAGAGAAGTAAGAGGTAAGAGAACAAAGGAGTGAGAGAGGGGAGAAGCCAAACAGCCCCTTTTAAAGAATGCTGTCTTATTTTACTGTTGCTAGGTAACTAGGAGGAATTTAGCCTAAGGGTCAAAAGCTTGGGACCTTGTCTATATGACTTCTAGCCATGCTTCTACTGTGGGGGTTGTGTGGGGGGGTGGTAACTTAGGCAAGAGCCAGAGTTCCAGGAGCATGAGGGAATGCCTACTATGTCATGTAATGTGAATTATGACCATTCTGGG
Source organism: Mus caroli (assembly GCF_978045245.1). Lineage (NCBI taxonomy): Eukaryota > Metazoa > Chordata > Mammalia > Rodentia > Muridae > Mus > Mus caroli. The sequence continues at coordinate 138,146,763 of NW_028227258.1, read as the reverse complement.
GTTCAGACCTCAGCTCAACTGGAGACCAGCCTGTCTGTGCATAGCCCAATGCCCCACACATCCCCCATCCCACCTGAACTCTAAACTTCCTCGGTCCTCCAGTCTCTTGAGGATTAGGTGCATCATCTCTGAGTGAACACAGACCCAGAAGTCCTCCACTCTATGTGTTTTGGGGGCCTCTTATCAGCTATGTATGCTGTCTGGTAGTCCAGTGTTTGAGAGATCCGGGCATCCAGATTAATTGAGACTGCTGGTCTCCTACAGGATCGCCCTTTTCCTCAGCTTCTTTCATCCTTCCCTAATTCAACAACAGGGGTCAGCTGCTTCTGTCCATTGGATGAGTGCAAATATATGCATCAGAGTCTTTCAGCTGCTTGTTGGGTCTTTTGGAGAGCCGTCATGATTGGTCACTTTTTGATAGCACTCCAGCTGAAGTGCCCAAGTGAGGACACCTCAGTCCCACTTGGGAGAGAAAAGAAAGCAATCCTAATTGGGGATGGAGAGAGAGAGACCTGGAATGGAAAGTGGACAGGGGGTGGAGGGGTTGGGGGTAAAGTGAGCCAGATCCAGATCTGGTATTGGATGAGGGAAAAAGACTGAAGCCCTGAGGGCCAGCAGAAAGAATGGAAACAGGCAACCTCAGGAAAAAGGAGGTTGGGAGGACCCTCCAGAATGAAACAGAGACCTGGGAGTTAAGAGACTCTCAAGATTCAAAGGTAGGGGACCTTAGATGAAATGCCTAACAGTAGGGAGAGGAAATTTATTGAGTCCACCTCCAGCAGGGAGACAGGGCATCAAGTGAGGGATAGGGTTGCCATCCCACATTCACAACTCTGGCCCATAATTGTTCCTGTCTGAAAGAATTGCAGGTATGGAAATGGAGAGGAACCTGAGGAAAAGAAGGTCCAGTGACAGGCCCAAAGTGAGATCCAGTTCAAGAGGAGGTGACCAAGGCCTGACACTATTACTAAGGCTTTGGAGCACTCACAGAAATGGACTTATCCTTTTTTTTTAATTAGTAAAGAACTTATATATTCCTAGAAATTTGATAATCTTTTAAATTTTGCCTCAAGTAGATTGTAAACCTGAGGCACTGATGTCTGGGTTCAGACTTGTTTGGGGTTCCTGCTCTCTGACTTTTTGCAGCAAACCTGAAACTTAGTCTAACAGCTGAATATGCACTATGAACTCCTAAGTCACATGACTTCTATTGTCTGCACACAGCAGTAGGTATTTCATGTTCACATTATCTAACCAATAAACACAATTTTAACACATGACTTCTATTGTCTGCACACAGCAGTAGGTATTTCATGTTCACATTATCTAACCAATAAACACAATTTTAAGAAAAATTACTTACAGCCAAAGAAACCTTATTACTAGGACTACCATGTTTTTTTAGAAATGCAGGTTTATTCATATATCCAACTTACAGATATATCCATGAAAGAATTATACTGGAGATACTTTAATTCCCCCAAATAAAGAAATCTTCAAGTATCACAAAGTAAATAAAAGAAAATGAAAAGAAATAAATTGCATTTTTCAACTATATGGCACAAATTAAAATAAATAGCTTCATGTATGTAAGTACTTAAGAATATTAAAATCATTCTATAATTAAGTTTATTTGTTGACATAAAAGTTGTCCTTTTTAAAGCTTATTTTCTGAAAACAAGTTAACTCTTAATGTTATATGTAATATTTTCAGATATGTCATACTTCAATAAGATTATATAAAATTAAAGAAATAAAACATATAACACTATTTTCAATATGCCAGGCCATTTCTATAACAATTTCCAATTGACAATGGTAGAGAAAAAGTAAACCCATTCCGTCATAATGACATTTAGATAAAATCTGTGTATCTCACAGCACTGAAAATTTGTTCATGAGGAAAAATGTAGGCACTGGAAATCTCCTTAACTATTTTAATTATTACCTGAATACAAAACCAATTTCAAGATCAATTTAATTATATACATTTTTTTCTGAAATTTTGTTTTTACTAAACATCTGCATAAAGTCAGTAGAAACAGGTTCAAAATGGGGGTGATAATAATATGATTTGCCTCAAAAAACATGTAAATACAAAAGAAATACCCAAACAAACTCCGAATGCAATGCCCAGTAGACTGTTACTATGTGTCATATTATTTATATTTGTGACTAAAACGATTACAAACATTGTGCACTGTGTTTCAAACAATAACTGCACTGAATCACTGTAGTGAATCATGGCTTTGATGGGATCACTTTAGAAAGTATTCACTTACATCATATTGCAACCCTGAAGGACAATTTAAATTCTTTCTGCTGAGCTGAGTTTAGCATCCTCCAATCATAAATAAGAAAAACTGATTCATTAACGCCTGTGCCCCACAGTCTTTCTCAGTTTGGGTAACACTGGTAATTATCAGCTTTTTACTGTCTTAAGGAAAATAATAACAAAACTAAACCAACGGACTACATTCTAAATTAAGCGTAGTTTTAAATATTTTATGGCTACAATATTATTTGATTCATAATTTGAATAAAAGTGCATGAATATCAAGGAGTTATTCTAAAGAAAGATGAATGAATCTTTAGAGGGTCTTTTCCAATAAGAGATAACAAATGTGTCTATCACATCATACTGATGGGTGTGGTCAAGTACGGAAAGCCCCTTAGGAGACTGTGTGCTACAGCATTATAATTTTAAAACCTGTCATATGATCTCACAGTCGGCAATAATTGGGACATGTGTTTACAGAAAAAATAACCCTAATAATAATTGAAAAAACAGATAATGCATAGCTTATATACACTGCATACTTTTCCTTCTGTGTTCATGATTGATTGCCACATATAACAATGGATTTGCCTTGGTTTAATAATGACTAATGGGCAGCGGTACATCATATGTTTAAACCACAAACTATGAAATCTAAGCTTCTGCTCCCTATCCATTAAATAACAATGATACAAACCAAAAATAAGGACTATAAAACATGTTTTAATTGCTATACAAATTGACATGTGAATGGGATCTAGAAACTGGATAGGAATACCTGGGCACAATTGAGAGAGTTTTCTAGATTTACTCAACTTTGGTGGGAAAACCCATCTAAGCTCCTGGGCTGAATAAAAAGAAGAAACTGAGCTACACAATAGCCTTCCTCTCCCCCTGCTTTCTGACTGCTAAGCAATGTGACAGGCTACTTGCACAAACTACTGCTGCCATTACAGACTGAACTCTGGTGCTGTGATCCAGAATCACCCTCTGGACTCTACACTGACACTGTGAGCCAGAATCAAGCCTTAGACATAGTAAATGTGTAAGTAATAAATGCTATTAAAAATGTTGATTATCACAAGCCAGACGATTTGTATCTGAGAAAAGATTATAAAACCATAAACTTGTCAGCACTGAACCATTTGTGCTCACTCTATCAAATGGAAAATTGAGGCTATCTAGTTGTTTTTTCAAAGGGAAATGTGTTGTAGGGTGTATAAGTGTGTATGTGTGTGTGTGTGTGTGTGTGTGTACACAGGCATAAATACAGCTGACCCTACTACTAAAGCAACGGTTAGTAAGGAATAATTATCTGTGCAAGTCGAGAAGAGTAATCGTGAGTAGGATAAATTGTATTAAAGTTTGGGAACACAAACAGTATAAACTAAAAAAAGAAAATACAAATTTTACTCTTTGCTTAATGTTTTCTTGTGCTGCGAGACTGTTGCTATCTATTCTGAAATCACTTAGTCTTACCTCACTCACTTGTGGTATGGCTGCAGTTATTAAACAGTCTCATTTTTGTTGTTGAAAAATGAAAAGCTCTGAAAATACAGTAAACGCTGAAGGTGATATGGAGTTACATTACAATGCTATTCTTATAGTCATCGTAATATAGTGAACAATTTCTCATAAAAAAGATCTGTAGCCACAGCACACAACTTATCAAAGACCCAATGGCTTTCTTTCTGATAGCTGCATAGGCCAAATTTCAAGTATATTAGGACATTCTTGTAACTTTGGCAGCTATGAAAGTTCATTGGAAAGAATATGGGTGCAACAAAGATGAAAGTAATCTGTTTTCTCCATCCCTCTGAGTAACTATTACAATAATAGATTCCAACAAGAGGTCACCTATTGTGCAAGGAAGCAATTCCTTCAGAGGAATTATAACATTGTACATCAAAGGAGAATGTGGCATTAAAGTAATGTTATTGTGTCCAGGTTGTGTAATAAGAAGTGCAATTTTTACATTGTATGCTGAAACGGCCAGTACATTCTTCATCTAAGTTTTTCTGATACAAACAGATATCTCAGTTTGTGGAGATAAGGATACCAAAGACCCTCAAGGGACAAGAAAAAGCCATGCGTATTTCTCTATTTTCAGTTCAGTGGCTTCTGCTGCTGCATCAGTACCCACACATTGCTTAGGACAGTAGCTCACTATGATCTTATTCTAGCTCTGCACCAGCATCAGTAAGTCTTAGAATTGAAGACAAAGACATCACACCAGTAACAGACAATATCACCACAGTTTCCCACCCCCCTTCTCTGACTCTACCTCCAGACTAACTAGGAAATACAACACACTTTATTTCTTGAAGTTGGAAAGGTCGTCAGTGTGCATCTTTCTTTGGATATTCATCTTATAAAATATTTGAAGGGTAAAATACTTGGATTGAAGCACCTCAAGTAAGAAATGTGTCTTCTTCAATTCTTTCCCTTGGTTCTACCAGATCAATAGACATAAGAGTCACTGTCTTCTTACAAGAAGCACTGGAAAAACTGAAAATTAATAACTTACCATTATACTTGCCATATCAAATTTCCCAAAAAAATAAACTCAACACTATTTATGTATATCTGAAATTCAAAGACAGCCATGGGAAAAACAGTCAGATTAATCTGTTCAGATAGAATTGAGTATTAAGGTATCACGTATGGCAGGCGGATTTCTGAGTTCGAGGCCAGCCTGGTCTACAAAGTGAGTTCCAGGACAGCCAGAGCTACACAGAGAAACCCTGTCTCGAAAAACCACAAAAAGGTATCACGTATCTCTAGACTTCAATTTCCCATGCCCTCAGAGAAACAGAACTTGTTTTTATTTGCATAATTTTAAGATTGTTATATATTTTAAAAATGTCTACCTTAATGTCTATATATCCCTAAACATAATGTCTCTGTCCATATACTGTTACTTTTATGTATGTTTTCAGAAATGACAGTTTGACACTGGACACTAATTTGGCATACTCTCTCCTGGAGAAGACTACCTCTCCTACTCCTGATTTTCTGACTTGCTTATAGTTCTTTGTGTAGGTTTAATTGCTCTGGGCTTTCCCTTGTGCAGGTTTGCATGTTTGTTCATTTCTTCCTCGTTCTTATAGCCATCGTCTTAGCTATGTTGTTATAAAAGGTAATTCATGTGACAGGTATGAAAACTTTCAGATATAAGATCAATCTAATACTTAATGATATCTTATTTATCAGAGTAGCATATATGTTGTATTCCATGGATTAAGTCTAGTGTCTACAAAGCTAAGATGAAGAAGAGCATGGAATCTGCTCCTTCAACACGTTCATGTTATATGCTATAGTAGTGACATTTTCCATTCACAACTCACACTAAAATTCTTCAGGTTAATCTAGTATTTAGATATGGCTAAATTTTAATAATATGACCATTTTAAGATTTGTTTTTGTTTGCAATATGTGTATGTATGTACCCATGTGTGGATCTGTACATTTGAGTGAAGATACTTGAAGAAGTCAGAGGAGGATAATTGATATCCTAGAGCTGGAGTTACAGGCAGCAGAAGTGGCTTCTAGGAAAAAGCAAAAAAAAAAAAAAAAAAAAAAAAAAAAAAAAAAAAAAAAAAAAACAACAACAAAAAAAAACCAAAATCTCATGTCTCTGAAAGAGAAGCAAGCACTTTTAAGAGCTGAATAATCTTGCCAGAAGCAGATTATTAAATTTTTAATAAAAGCATTTATAAGAACTAGGAAATATTTTAGAAAATAAAAACAATGATAGTATAGATATAACGAGTTTACATACTTGAATACCTCAAATAAGCCAGTTGATGAATCTATGAAACAGAGCTCTTACTTTAGCTTCTTCTCTATTTGTGAATTTCATTTTATCTCATGAAAACCTAGGAGAGTGCACAGCACTGCTGTCAAGCTCATTTCAGCCTCTGCAATTTACCTGCTGTACTTATTTTATCGAGCAGAAACATGTGAAGCACCTGAGAGCCACAAGCAGCAGCCCTCCACTGTGGAAGACAGGCTTGGATTACACAAGGCAGCCCTCCACTCTGGAAGAGAGACTTGGATTGCATAGACCTAAATTAAGTTCTTGGCACTTACAGTTGCCATGTTTGGATTTTACATTTTTCCAAAGTTCATTTTTCTTCTCTGTACTACTGGGAGATTATCATCTACCCATTTCAGGTACAGCAAATGGAGGGGTAGTAAATGTTTGAAAATTACATATTAATCATTATTTTGTCTATCACTAGGATCAAAAACAGAAGCATAAGCATGGCACTTTTTAAATGTTAACATGTTTTGATAATAACAAATCAGAATTTATATTGTTATGTAATTATGATAGAAACAAAAATATATATAAATTTTGTCTGTATTTAACATAAATGCTCTAAGGACTTTGGCACATCAAGACAGTAACTTTTAAAATATTTATCCCTGAATTGTTTATCCTGATTTTATTTGGATGTTGTTATCCTAATGTGAATGTAGCAATATTGATGAGCAATTGTTTTAAGTTGTGGTTCTATAATGGTTGCTCAGTTACCTTCCCTGTAATTGTGATCACACCAATCTCATTTTCGTACTATAAGCTTTCAATTCCTCTGGGCTTACATCATGAACATGATGGATGAGCTAGACTGTTGTGTCTGCCTGTGCAGGTGTGAGATAAATTGCTGGGCAGGCTATGATCTTTGGGTAAATTACTCTCCTTGACTACAATATATATCGATGAGATGTGTCAGGGCTCATATACACACTTGTCAATTGCATTACCCAGGTGATGAAAATACAAGTTAAGGGATCATCGAAATGAAGAGGAAAAAATTCATTGTGTCATAAGAAATTAGTGAAAGAACCCGTCACCTTAAGCTGGAAATATGATGGGGTAAAGCCTTTCGCAGCTTTTGATAGAGAAGAAAGTTCAAACCACTTACTCAGATATATATAATTATCTGTCTCCTCTTCAACCTAGATTAGTTTCACGTGATACAAATGAAAGTGAACATTATAATAACTGATGTTTTCTATGTGGGAACAATCAGGAGAAAGGCTTATAATTTAATATCAATAAATTTTAACTACTCATGCAAATTAATAGTCATTTCATATCGAGTTTTCTTTAATACAAAAATATTTCCAGATGAGAAGGAACCATAAATATGTGAATATTTTATGTAGTATCTTATTAGCAGATGTCCAACCAGTATCTACAGGAACAAAGACATACTCCATATATAGAAGATAAAAACCTATATACACAGGTATAAGGAAAATTGCATGTTTTTACATATATAAGAGATAAAATCAAGACTCAGAGATGACTTCCCTAATGGTGCTTTATTATGTTTATAAAATATCTGCATTTCTCTGGTTATTATTTAAAATGTAAATGAAGTCCAAGCAAACACACACACACACACACACACACACACACACACACACTCACACACACTTCTATCCAAGCAGAAAAATTTACCAAACTAACTCCAGCCACCACTGTAATATCAACAGCCTAATACAGTATAGATCACCCCTTCATTAATTAGGCTAAGCTAGTAAGGAAAAGTGAGTTAGAATAGAGTCACAGAAACAAATTATTGGTAAGCAGGAAGGTTTTTAAAAAGAAATGCACAGGATCCCCAGTGGAGGAGTTAGAGAAAAGGATGAAGAAGCTGAAGGCGTTTGCAAACCCATAGGGAGAACAACAATATCAACCAACCAGAACCCTCAGTGTTCCCAGGGACTAAGCCAACAACCAAAGAGTACACATGGAGTAACCCATGGTTTCCAGACACTTATGTGACAGAGGATGGCCTTATCAGCATCAATGGGAGGGGAAGCCATTGGTACTGGGAAGGCCAGATGCCCCAGTGTAGGGGAATACCAGGGCAAGGAGGTAGGAGTGGATAGGTGGGTAAGTGGGTGGTAGAGCATCCTCACAGAAGCAGAAGCAGGAGGAGAAAAGATGGGATAGGGGGCTTCCAGGGGGCAAACCAGGAAAGGGGCTAACATTTGAAATGTAAACAAAGAAAATATCCAATAAAAAATGAAAACAGAAGAGAGTAATGCTACCAAAGGGTATGATAATAGATTGAAAAGTGGAGCAATATGTTTATACGTTTTACCCAATAATTACCCAAGAATGTCTTCTTTGTGATCTTTCTTGCTCAGTAAATTCCATATCTCCAGTTATCTCTCACTTAGACATTATTCATAAACAGTGATGATCAACCTTGCCTTAAGAGGAAGTACACTCACTTAAAAATATATTTCTCTGGCTAGCAAAATGGCTTAATGGGTAACAACCTTTCCCACAAGGCCTGACAACCTGAATATGATTTTTAGAATCCATGACAAAAAATAGAAAGAAAGAAAGAAAGAAAGAAAGAAAGAAAGGAAGGAAGGAAGGAAGGAAGGAAGGAAGGAAGGAAGGAAGGAAGAAAGAAAGAAAGAAAGATGGTATATGCATAGGTACATGCACACTTACATAACATTATTGAAATCAGTCAATTAATCAATGCAATAATTTAAAAATAAATCATATAACTATTAATTTCATATATATGCATATATTTATTCTCAAGGTCCAATATTCAGTCACAGAACAAAAACATGTTTTCACTCATATACATTTTAAGAACTGGATAGTTTCGTCTATTAAGAAATATCACTTACAGGAATGAACAAATTTCAGAGTTTAAAATTATCTCAGAGTCTGATAGGTAACAGAGGGGAAAGCAAACCTGAGAGAGTCCTTAGAGTCCCGCGAGCCTCTCCTGGTGGGCCTAGTCACCATCTGGGAGGAGACACAGTTCTGCTGTGGCTGAGTCACCACTATAAACACCATAATCAGTGCAGAGAGGCCAACACCTGGAAGCTGCCTACCACTGATACCATACAGGGATTGAATGGCAGTGGAGGCACAGGCAGCTTGATTGTGCTGCCTGCCTTTGGAGACAAGGTCATTGCCATGAAAATGATGGGCAATGTAATATCTCAATGTAAAAAACAGATAAAGTTTTATTAACAGGAATGACAAAAAGCAAGACACACCTGTATACTAGGCCACCATAAGGAATAAGCCCAGGCTGTACAAGGGTTGGAAATATGGTTGCATTTGATCCCAGTTCCAGGCAGCCATTATCCAGCCGACTATGGACATTAGAGCTCCCATTTATGTAATCATTGGGTTCTTCCACATAATTACCAGAGTGAAGAAAATAATGCTAGATGGGAGAGTGTTTCGAAGGCTTGGCCCAACAATGCAGGCCCTGCAGCATGAAAGGTTATCATAGGAAACTATGCAATACCCTATGGGCATCAAAAACAATATTCTAACCCTCAGGTATAGGTGGAGTGATGGAAGGTGCTGACAACCCAGGTCCAGGAGAGCAGACAGACCAGTGAGACATAATATGTATCAGTGTTAAAGACTTGAATTCCACAATGGCCATCTTCTCTGAAGTCTGCAAGGAAGGAGTACGATCGAGGGGACAAAGAAAGTGAAGATGACACCTAGGGCCAACAGCTACCACAAGATCAATGATGTTGTAACTTCAATGGCTAATTTCAGATGGCCAGAGAACCCTAAACTATGGGAGGGCAGAGACAAAGCAGCTGATCCCGAGGCTGAGAATTCTTGTGCTCACAAGTCTGAGCAGGGCATGACTGAGTGAATTTTGGCTTATATTCTTTACCATCATCTGCTTATTCACCCTGCAAAAAGACATGAATATGAAACTCTAGCTCTAAGAGATTGGCAAACATTGCAATTGAAGACCATTGGTCTCTTTAGCATGTTGTTTTAATTATTTTTAAGTAAAGATGTTGTTTTTTGGTAATGATGAACAACAGATTTTTGTTTGTTTTTAAAGCATGCTTTTGTTTACTTTTTGTTTTGTTTCTTGTCCTCAATGCACATATAAAGGTTTTAAAACTAGATAATGTCTGGTCAAGATGAGATTATATAAACTTCGGTTTTAATTTTGAATAAGATCTTAAAACTTAATAGTCAACAAACTCCAAACATCTGTCAGGTGAAGTTTTAAAATAAATAAATTCATAAATACATAATACAAATACGCAAAACTATCTCCATATGTGTAAATTAAAAGTTTCAAGTTATATAGCAATTGCAAACTTAAAAAAGAAATAAACTTTATTACACTCATATGAAGATTCTTCTGTATTCAGTGTTTCACAATTCTTTCTGATATTGTAAAGCAATGAATTTTACTTTAATCCTATGATACTCTTTTTCATAAAAGAGAATAACTTTACATAATTATGAGGGAAGTTTTGCAAAAAAAAGACTTTGAAAATCATGAAAAAAATGAGCCCAAGTGAGACTCTGAAAATGGTTAAGTAAAGATGAACAATAGTTTACTTTATAAATAATGTTGATCAGAGCTTCAATCAAAGTGAACCACAACTTTGTAATGTGCCTGGACTGCTTGGCCCTATCTGCCTTTCTCCTGGGGATAAACAGATCACAGATAGAAAATCAGAACTGGACATTCCTTTTCACACAGCTGTTATTGTTCTAGTCTATTCGACCCTATTTCTGTATTGATAATCAAGAGTAATATACCTTTATCACGTATTACACACTAAATATACATTTTGACTTTTTTTTTTACAAAACTACAGTCTCCTATCATTTTAGTATTTTTCCAGTAATTAAAGATTAATATTGTATGTTGTCTTGATCCACTTTTACTTTAAATTTGTCTTTGGCAGGGCTGTGGTCTGAGCATGCATACCTTAAAACTCATGTTATATTTACTTTTTAACTGAAATAATGTTGACAGTTGTAGTATTACCTAAGGACATAGCACTTATATACATACGTTGTAGTAGGAGCCCATATAATTTGACCTAGTTTCCCTAACAAGAAGTCAAAAGTAGTTTGCTTGTTCTCCCTACCAGATAAAATAATTAAAAAAGAAACAAACATGTTTACAAATAAAGGCAGACACCAGGCATCATTTTCAAAGCAGGGAGCAAAGCATCTTCTGGGCTTGGACCTTGGTTTTCTAAGCTTTAAGAACTTTAAGCAATCCTATTCTGAGATATTTCACTTTCTCAGGCAGACTAGTACTAAGGTGAAATCTGAATTCAATTTCTGAGACACTATCATAAAACCTAGCAAAGAAAGTGTGAGGAACTCTCCCAGCCCATGAAGAACATCTCTTAGATGCCTTTCTTGCTAGTTGGTTGGGATACAGAGATATAAGATAATATTAAATTTTACAAAATGATGAGTTCATCAGATTTACTGGCAAGAATAAGTTTAAAGTTTCAACCAAAGACCTTAGTAGTAAAATACTGAATTTAAATAAATAAATTGTACAAACTGACATCTTTGCTTTTCTAAATTGCAAAACACTGAATTTATTACTGAAGACTGCTGATGTTCATTCTGTTTGCTTTTTAATGATTCAACATTTCAATAACGAAAAAGCAAGCAAGGTGAGCTACAAGCATTGGAAGAAGCACAGAGACACACACTGCAAGGTGACTGTTAATTACTAAGAAAAATAAATATTTTATAGAGTGTTTTGAATAAACCTGTGGGGGAGATCATTTACACATAAATAGAATGTAAGAACTGGGGTGTGCGCTAGGATTAGGAAGGATAATATATATGGAGTTAAAAAAATGTCAAAATAGATATAATCAGTGAAAAATTAAATTTCCCTTATATTGTTATGAATGATCTAAGAGTTATTAAGAAATATTATACTAAATTATTATATAGTTATTAGTGTTTGAATTAAACTCTGTACTTATAAACAAACTCTGTGAAAGATATCACTATTTTTGACAATAGTAAATATAAACCATAAATATTAATTAAACTTTTAATACATATGAGATATAAGATCTTCAAATCTACACAGTTTGTAGTAAACAGTATTATCAGTTCATAGAGAAAGCAAGAAATAATTTCATAACTTAAATTTCCTTATGTGTTATGTTCAATCAGGTATCTGAATTCATGAGCATATATGTTTAAAATGTGGGAAGCAGCATCGTATGCATGTGTTTATGCGTGTATGTATGTTTATAAGCTTCTATGTATTTGTGTATGGGTTTGTGCTTATGTGCATATCTGCAAATATTCATATAGTATTTTGGGCTATTTCCAATGATGAAATTTTTATGAGACATATTAAAAATGATTATATAGGTCATGTTTGAAATCATTACTCTGACAATTTTTTTATTAAATGAAGATTGTGTGCAAGTTTACATAATTATATCTTTAATGACAATAAATTTTCAAATTTAAGGCTATTTAGAAATATGAAATCAATTTCTACTGTTATATATCTTTTAAACCTGTATACACTCAAAAATATATATCCTTACCACATATGAAACAACAAAAATCACTTCTGATTGCAGAGTACTTCTGTTTATATATTGTTTAACATTTTTTTTTAGAATTAATTTTTTTATTAGGTATTTTGCTCATTTACATTTTCAATGCTATCCAAAAAGTCCACAATACACTCCCTCCCCCACTCCCCTACCCACCCACTCCCACTTTTTGGCTCTGGCGCTCCCCTGTACTGGAGCATGTAAAGTTTGCAGGTCCAATGGGCCTCTCTTTCCAGTGATGGCCGACTAGGCCATCTTTTGATACATATGCAGCTAGAGTCAAGAGCTCTGGGGTACTGGTTAGTTCATAATGTTGTTCCACCTATAGGGTTGCAGATCCCTTTAACTCCTTGGATACTTTCTCTAGCTCCTCCATTGGGGGCCCTGTGATCCATCCAATAGCTGAATGTGAGCATCCACTTCTGTGTTTGCTAGGCCCTGGCATAGTCTCACAAGAGACAGCTATATCTGGGTCCTTTCAGCAAAATCTTGCTAGTGTATGGAATGGTGTCTGCGTTTGGAACCTGATTATGGGATGGATCCCTGGATATGGCAGTCTTTAGATGGTCCATCCTTTCTTCACAGCTCCAAACTTTATCTCTGTAACTCTTTCAATGGGTGTTTTGTTCCCAATTCTAAGAAGGAGCACAGTGTCTAAACTTTGGTCTTCATTCTTCTTGAGTTTCATGCGTTTAACAAATTGTATCTTATATCTTGGGTATCCTTAGTTTTGGGGCTAATATCCACTTATCAATGAGTACATATTGTGTGAGTTCCTTTGTGATTGTGTTACCTCACTCAGGATGATGAACTCCAGGTCCATCCATTTGCTTAGGAATTTCATAAATTCATTCCTTTTAATAGCTGAGTAGTACTCCATTGTGTAAATATACCACATTTTCTGTATCCATTCCTCTGTTGAGGGGCATCTGGGTTTTTTCCAGCTTCTGGATATTATAAATAAGGCTGCTATAAACGTCGATGAGCATGTGTCCTTCTTACCAGTTGGAACATCTTATGGATATATGCCCAGGAGAGGTATTGTTGGATCCTCTGGTAGTATTATGTCCAATTTTCTGAGGAACCTCCAAACTGATTTCCAGAGTGGTTGTACAAGCTTGCAATCCTACAAACAATGGAGGAGTGTTCCTCTTTCTCCACATCCTAGCCAGCATCTGCTGTCACCTGAAATTTTGATCTTAGCCACTCTGACTGGTGTGAGGTGGAATCTCAGGGTTGTTTTGAGTTGCATTTCCTAGATGATTAAGGATGTTGAACATATTTTCAGGTGCTTCTCTGCCATTAGGTATTCCTCAGGTGAGAATTCTTTGTTCAGTTCTAAGCCCCATTTTTTAATGGGGTTACTTGATTCTCTGGAGTCCACCTTCTTGAGTTCTTTATATATATTGGATATTAGTCCCCTGTCTGATTTACAATAGGTAAAGAATCTTTCCCAATCTGTTGGTGGTCTTTTTGTCTTATTGACAGTGTCTTTTGCCTTGCAGAAGCTTTGCAACTTTATGAGGTCCCATTTATCGATTCTCGATCTTACAGCACAAACCATTGCTGTTCTATTCAGGAATTTTTCCCCTGTACCCATATCTTCAAGGCTTTTCCCTACTTTCTCCTCTATGAGTTTCAGTGTCTCTGGTTTTATGTGGAGTTCCTTAATCCACTTAGATTTGACCTTAGAACAAGGAGATAGGAATGGATCAATTCTCATTCTTCTACAAGATAACCGCCAGTTGTGCCAGCACCATTTGTTGAAAATGCTGTCTTTTTTCCACTGGATGGTTTTTGCTCCCTTGTCAAAGATCAAGTGACCATAGGTGTGTGGGTTCATCTCAGGGTCTTCAATTCTGTTCCATTGGTCTACTTGTCTGTCTTTATACCAGTACCATGCAGTTTTTATCACAATTGCTCTGTAGTACAGCTTTGGGTCAGGCATGGTGATTCCACCATAGGTTCTTTTATTCTTGAGAAGAGTTTTTGCTATCCTAGGTTTTTTGTTGTTCCAGATGAATTTGGAGATTGCCCTTTCTAATTCCTTGAAGAATTGAGTTGTAATTTTGATGGTGATTGCATTGAATCTGCAGATTGCTTTTGGCATGATAGCCATTTTTACAATGTTGATCCTGCCAATCCATAAGCATGGGAGATCTTTCCATCTTCTGAGATCTTCTCTAATTTCTTTCTTCAGAGACTTGAAGTTCTTGTCATACAGATCTTTCACTTCCTTAGTTAGAGTCACGCCAAGGTATTTTATATTATTTGTGACTATTGAGAAGGGTGTTGTTTCCCTAATTTCTTTCTCAGTGTGTTTATCCTTTGTGTACAGAAAGGCCATTGACTTGCTTGAGTTAATTTTATATCCAGCTACTTCACTGAAGCTGTTTATCAGGCTTAGGAGTTCTCTGGTGGAATTTTTAGGGTCACTTATATATACTATCATATCATCTGAAAAAGTGATATTTTGAATTCTTCTTTTCCAATTTGTATCCCCTTAAACTCCTTTTGTTGTCTAATTTCTCTGGCTAGGACTTCAAGTACAATGTTGAATAGGTAGGGAGAGAGTGGGCAGCCTTGTCTAGTCCCTGATTTTAGTGGGATTTCTTCCAGCATCTCACCATTTACTTTGATGTTGGCTACTGGTTTGCTGTAGATTGCTTTTATCATGGTTAGTTATGGGCCTTGAATTCCTGATCTTTCCAAGACTTTAACCATGAATGGGTGTTGGATTTTGTCAAATGCTTTCTCTGCATCTAATGAGATGGTCATGTGGTTTTTGTCTTTGAGTTTGTTTATATACTGGATTATGTTGATGGATTTCCATATATTGAACCATCCCTGCATCCCTGAGATGAAACCTACTTGGTCAGGGTGGATGAATGTTTTGATGTGTTCTTGGATTTGGTTAGCGAGAAATTTATTGAGGATTTTTGCATCGATATTCATAAGGGAAATTGGTTCTGAAATTCTCTATCTTTGATGGGTCTTTTTTGTGGTTTAGGTATCAGAGTAATTGTGGCTTCATAGAATGAGTTGGGTAGAGTACCTTCTGTTTCTATTTTGTGGAATAGTTTGTGAAGAACTGGGATTAGATCTTCTATGAAGGTCTGATTGAACTCTGCACTAAACCCATCTGGTCATGTGCTTTTTTTGGTTGGGAGACTATTAATGAATGCTTCTATTTCTTTAGGGGATATGGGACTCTTTAGATCATTAACCTGATCTTGATTTAACTTTTGCAAATGGTATTTGTCTAGAAACTTGTCCATTTCATCCAGGTTCTCCAGTTTTGTTGAGTATAGACTTTTGGAGAAAGATCTAATGGTGTTTTGGATTTTTTCAGGATCTGTTGTTATGTCTCCCTTTTCATTTCTGATTTTGTTAATTAGAATACTTTCCCTGTGCCCTCTAGTGAGTCTGGCTAAGGGTTTGTCTATCTTGTTGATTTTTTCAAAGAACCAGCTCCTCGATTGGGTGATTCTTTGAATAGTTCTTCTTGTTTCCACTTGGTTGATTTCACCCCTGAGTTTGATTATTTCCTGCTGTCTACTCCTCTTGGGTGAATTTGCTTCCTTTTGTTCTAGAGCTTTTAGGTGTGTTGTCAAGCTGCTAATGTGTGCTCTCTCTAGTTTCTTTTTGGAGTCACTCACAGCTATGAGTTTTTCTCTTAGAAATGTTTTCATTGTGTCCCATAAGTTTGGGTATGTTTTGGCTTCATTTTCATTAAACTCCAAAAAGTCCTTAATTTCTTTCTTTATTCCTTCCTTGACCAAGGTATCATTGAGAAGAGTGTTGTTTAGTTTCCACGTGTGTGTTGGCTTTGTATTATTTATTTTGTTATGGAAGATCAGCCTTAGTGCATGGTGATCTGATATGATGCATGGGACAATTTCAATATATTTGTATGTGTTGAGGCTTGTTTTGTGACCAATTATGTGTTCAATTTTGGAGAAGGTACCTTGAGATTGCGAGAAGAAGGTATATCCTTTTGTTTTAGGATAAAATGTTCTGTAGATATCTGTCAGATCCATTTATTTCATAACCTCTGTTAGTTTCACTATGTCCCTGTTTAGTTTCTGTTTCCATGATCTGTCCATTGGTGTAAGTGGTGTGTTGAAGTCTACCACTATTATTGTGTGAGGTACAGTGTGTGCTTTGAGCTTTACTAAAGTGTCTTTAATGAATGTGGCTGCCCTTGAATTTGGAGCATAGATATTCAGAATTAATAGTTCCTCTTGGAGGATTTTACCTTTGATGAGTATAAAGTGCCCTTCCTTGTCTTTTTTCATGACTTTGGGTTGGAAGTCGATTTTATTAGATATTAGGATGGATACTCCAGCTTGTTTCTTCATACCATTTGCTTGGAAAATTGTTTTCCAGCCTTTCATTCTGAGGTAGTGTCTATCTTTTTCTCTGATGAGTTTCCTGTAATCAGCAGAATGTTGGGTCCTGTTTGTGTAGCCAGTCTGTTAGTCTATATCTTTTTATTGGGGAGTGAGTCCATTGATATTAAGAGATATTAAGGAAAAGTAATTGTTGCTTCCTTTTATTTTTGTTGTTAGAGTTGGCATTCTGTTCTTGTGGCTGTCTTCTTTCAGGTTTGTTGAGGGATTACCTTCTTGCTTGTATTTTTTTTTTTTTCTGTTATTAGCCTTTGAAGGGCTGGATTCGTGGAAAGATAATGTGTGAATTTGTTTTTGTCGTGGAATACTTTGGTTTTTCCATCTATGGTAATTGAGAGTTTGGCTGAGTATAGTAGCCTAGGCTGGAATTTGTGTTCTCTTAGTTTCTGTATAACATGTGTCTGGGCCCTTCTGGCTTTCATAGTCTCTGGTGAAAAATCTGGTGTAATTCTGATAGGCTTGCCTTTATATGTTACTTGACTTTTTCCCTTACTGCTTTTAGTATTCTATCTTTATTTAGTGCATTTGTTGTTCTGATTATTATGTGTCGGGAGCAATTTCTTTTCTGGTCCAGTCTATTTGGAGTTCTGTAGGCTTCTTGTATGTTCATGGGCATCTCTTTCTTTAGGTTTGGGAAGTTTTCTTCTATAATTTTGTTGAAGTTATTTGCCGGTCCTTTGAGTTGAAAATCTTCATTCTCATCTACTCCTATTATCCGTAGGTTTGGTCTTCTCATTTTGTCCTGGATTTCCTGGATGTTTTGAGTTAGGATCTTTTTGGATATGTATTTTCTTTGATTGTTATGCCGATGTTCTCTATGGAGTCTTCTGCACCTGAGATTCTCTCTTCCATCTCTTGTATTTTGTTGCTCATGCTTGCATCTATGGTTTCAGATTTCTTTCCTAGGGTTTCTATCTCCAGCGTTGCCTCAATTTGGGTTTTCTTTATTGTGTCTACTTCCCTTTTTAGGTCTTGGATGGTTTTATTCAATTCCATCATCTGTTTGGTCTGGTTTTCCTGCAATTCTTTAAGGGATTTTTGTGCTTCCTCTTTAATGTCTTCTACCTGTTTAGCAGTGTTCTCCTGTATTTCTTTAAGTGTGTTTTTAAAGTCCTTCTTGATGTCTTCTACCATCATCATGAGATATGCTTTTAGATCTGGGTCTAGCTTTTCCGGTGTGTTGGGGTGCCCTCGACTGGGCGAGGTGGGAGTGCTGGGTTCTGATGATGGTGACTGCTCTTGGTTTCTGTTAGTAAGATTATTACATTTACCTTTCGCCATCTGGTAATCTCTAGTTAGTTGTTATAGTTGTCTCTGTTTAGAGATTGTTCTTCTGGTGATTCTGTTAGCCTCTATCATCAGACCTTGGAGACAGGCTCTCTCTTCTGAGTTTCAGTGATCAGAGCACTTTCTGCAGGCAAGCTCTCCTCTTACAGGGAAGGTACACAGATATCTGGTCTTTGGACCTCCTCCTGGCCGAAGATGAAGGCCCAAAACAGGACATTTCCCATAAGCTGTGTTGCTTTGGTGGGTCACAGAAGCTGTCAGCTTCTGTGGTGCACACTCTCACCTGTGCAGACTATGTTCGATGGAGTCCTGGAACCAAGATGGCTACTGCCAATCTAGAGGCAAAAGCCTCCTGGGCCGGGTGGACACCTGTCCTCTGGCCAGAAACGTGGCCAGATGTCTGGGGCCTGAAAAGCATGCTGCCTCAGTAGCTCTGTGTCTCCCTCCCATTCCAGAAGCTGTCAGCTTCTGTGGTGCACACTCTCATCTGTGCAGACTAAGTTCAGTGGAATCCCAGAACCAATATGGCTCCTGCGATCCTGAGGCAAAGTGCTCTCGGGCCAGGTGGACACCAGTCCTCTGGCCTGGAGGGTGCCCGGATGTCTGGGGCCCAAAAAGGGTGCTGCCTCAGAGGCTCTGTGGCTCCTGCCTGTCCCAGAAGCTGTCAGCTTCTTTGGTGCACACTCTCACCTGTGCAGACTAAGTTCCTAAGTTTGGCGGAGTCCTGGAACCAAGATGGCTTCCGCCACTCCTGAGGCAAAGGGCTCTCCGGCTGGGTGGACACCTGTCCTCTGGCCGGGAGGGTGGCCAGATGTCTGGAGCCTGAAAAGGGTGCTGCCTCAGAGGCTCTGTGGCTCCTGCCTATCCCAGAAGCTGTCAGCACATTCTCACCTGTGGTGCACATTCTCACCTCTACAGACTGGGACTCAGTGGAGTCCCAGAACCAAAATGGCCTCCGCTGATCCTGAGGCAAAGGGCTCCCGGGCCAGGCGAAGACCTATCCTCTGGCCGGGAGGGTGGCCGGATCACCTGAAGTCTTAAGATCCCGTGGCTAGTGTTGTGGGTAGCTGGCGGGTGTCAGCCAACTCTGCGCCCTAGCTATGCCAGTGCTGGTCAGACCGGAAGGGGTGTTCAACATTTTTGAATGAAGAAAATCTTGTCAATTTCTAATCTAATTCAATGTTTTATAAATTAATCTAATAAAATATTTTTATATTCCCCAAAACGAGTTAACCACAATATCTATAAGAAGAGTAGTTATGTCTTTAGGTTGGCAGCACCAGGACACCTTGTACCTGAACTAGGCAGACAATCCCATATCTCCAGAGGACTCCCACCCCACAGGCGCCTTAGTACACACAGGATCTTAGGGTCACTGGTGAGTGGAACACAACCTCTGCTCCAACATAACTGAGGGTGCCTAGGTACAGCTGGAGCACAGACACAGGAACCCCACAAGACCAGTGGCTCTGGTTCCTTCTGGTTCTTTCTGGTCGACACTAGCACTGGGCCACCTTGGCCTGAAGTCAGCCAACAGTCCCAAGGTCCCTAGAGAACTCTCCACCCCCATGCAACCTAGCAGGCCCAGGATCTTAGGATCACTGGTGAGTGGAATACACCATCTGTTCCAACAGAAATGGGAGTGCCTGGGGCCAGCTGGAACACTGACACAGGAACCCCACTCGACCAGTGTCTCAGGTTCCTTCCAGTTGGCTCTGGTGTACCTTGGTTTCAAACTCTGTGGTCAGCCCCACAGTCCCCAGAGGAGGTACCACTTTTAGGTACTCTAACATGCACAGGATCTTAGGATCCCAGGATCCCACCATCGCAGGAACTTGGTCACACCAGGATCTCAGGGTCTCAGAGAAAGCTTGACTTCCAAGAACTCTGACACAGCATCCCAGAATCTGAGGATCACAAAGAGAGCTGGATTCTGAGAAGTTCTGAATCAATTGTGATCACAGGAAGGACAGGCTCCAATCAGATATATTGAGGGCAGGGAATATTTGAGATAATCAGATAAACAAAAGCAACAGAAACCAAGGTTACATGGCATCATCAGAACCCAACTTCCCACCATAGCAAGTCCTGGATACACCATCACACCAGAAAAGGAAGATATGAATCTAAAGTCACTTCTCATGATGATGATGGAAGACGATAAGAAGGAAATAAATAACTCCCTTCAAAAAATACAGGAGAACACATCCAAACAGATGAAAGAATTGAATAAAGCCATCCAGAATATAAAAATGGAAGTAGAAACAATAAAAAATTATAAATGGAGACAACTCTGGAAATAGAAAACCTAGGAAAGAAGTCAGGAGCCATCAATGCAAACATAACAAACAGAATACAAGAGCTAGAAGAGAGAAACTTAAGTGCAGAAGATACAACAGAAGACATTGACACAACAATCAAGAAAATGTGAAATGCAAAACATCCAGGAAATCCAGGACACAATGAGAAGACCAAACCTAAGGATAATAGATATAGATGAGAAGGAAGATTTCCAATTTAAAGGGCCTGTAATATCTTCAACAAAATTATAGAAGAAAACTTCCCCAACCTAAAGAAAGAGATGTCCATGAATATATAAGAAGACTACATAACTCCAAATACTTTGGACCAGAAAAGAAATTCCTCCCTTCACATAATAATTGAAACACCAAATGCACAAAACAAAGAAATAATACTAAGAGGAGTAAGGGAAAATAATCAAGTAACATATAAAGGCAGACCTATCAGAGTTACACGTGACATCTCCCCAGAACTATGAAAGGCAGAAGATCCTGGGCAGTTGTCATACAGACCCTAAGATAAGACTAATGCCAGCCCAGGCTACTATACCCAGCAAAACTCTCAATTACCATAGATGAAGAAACCAAGGTATTCCATGACAAAACCAAATTCACAGAATATCTTTCCTCATATCCAGCCCTTCAAAGGATAATGAAGGGAACACTCCAAAACAAGGAGGCAAACAACACTCTAGAAAAAGCAGGGAAGTAATCTTTCAACAAACCTAAAAGAAGATAGCCACATGAACATAATTCTACCCCTAACAACAAAAATAACAGGAAGCAACAATAACTTTTCTCGATATCTCTTAATATCAATGGATTCAATTCCCCAATAAAAAGATATAGACTAATAGACTGGCTACACAAACAAGACCCAACATTTTGCTGCATACAGGAAACCCACCTCAGGGAAAAAAGACAGACACTACCTCAGAGTAAAAGACTGGATAACAATTTTCCAAGTAAATGATCCCAAGATACAAGCTGGTGTAGCCATTCTAATATTAATAAAATCTACTGTCAACCCAAAGTTATCAAAAAAGATGAGGGACACTTCATACACATCAAAGGTAAACTTTACCAAGATGTACTCTAAATTCTGAACATATATGCTCCAAATGCAATGGGATCCTCATTCATTAAAGAAACTTTAGTAAAGTTCAAAGCACACATTGCACCACACAATAATAGTGGGAGACTTCAACACCCCATTCTCATCAGTGGACCGATCCTGGAAACAGAAACTAAACAGAGACACAGTGAATATAACAGAAGTTATGAAACAAATGGATTTAACTGATATCTATAAAACATTTTATCCTAAAACAAAAGAATACACCCTTTTCTCTGCACCTCATGGTAACTTCTTTAAAATTGACCATATGATTGGTCACAAAACAGGCCTCAACAGATACAAAAATATTAAAATAATCTCATGCATGCTATCAGATCACAACGGACTAAGGCTGATCTTCAATAATAGCATAATTAATAGAAAGCCTACATACACGTGGAAGCTGGACAGCACTCTACTCAATGATAACTTGTTCAAGGAAGAAATAAAAAAGAAATTAAACACTTTTTAGAGTTTAATGAATATAAAGCCACAACATATCCAAACTTATGGGACACAATGAAAGCAGTCCTAAGAGGAGTACTCATAGCTCTGATTGACTCCAAAAAGAAGCTGAAGAAATCATACTAGAGCAGCTTAACAGCACACATAAAAGCTCTAGAACAAAAGGAAGCAAATTCACCCAACAGGAGTAGACTGCAGGAAATAATCAAACTCAGGGCTGAAATCAACCAAATAGAAAGAAAAAGAAATACACAAAGAATCAATCTAACCAGGAACTGATTCTTTGAGAAAATCAACAAGATAGGTAACCTATAGCCAGACTAACTAGAGGGCATAGGGACCATATCCTAATAAACAAAATCAGAAATGAAAAGGGAGATATAACAACAGAATCTGAGGAAATCCAAAAAAAATCATCAGATCCTACTACAAAAGGCTATACTCAACACAACTGGAAAACCTGGAGGAAATAGACAATTTTCTAGACAGATACCAGGTATCAAAGTTAAATCAGGATCACATTAATGATCTAAACAGTCCCATATCCCCTAAAGAAATAGAAACAGTCATTAATAGTCTCCAAACCAGAAAAAAAAAAAAAACAAAAAAAAACCAGGACCAGTGAAGAGTCCTATCAGACCTTCAAAGACGACCTAATTCCAATTCTCCTCAAACTATTCCTTAAAATAGAAACAGAAGGTACTCTACCCAATTCATTCTATGAAGCCACAATTACTCTGGTAACTAAATCACATAAAGATCCAAAAATGATAGAGAACTTCAGACCAATTTCCCTTATGAATATTGATGCAAAAATACTCAATAAAATCCTTGCAAAATGAATCCAAGAATACATCAAAAGAATCATCCATCATGATCAAGTAGGTTTAATTCCAGGGATGCAGGAAATGCTTAATATATGGAAATCCATCAATGTAATCTACTATATAAGCAAATCAAAAACAAAATCACATGATCATCTCATTAGATGCTGAGAAATCATTTGACAAAAGCAAACATCCATTCATGATAAAAGTCTTGGAAATATCAGGAATTCAAGGCCCAAACCTAAACATAATAAAAGCAATGTACAGCAAACCAGTAGCCAAAAATCAAACTAAATGGAGAGAAACTTGATGCAATTCCACTAAAATCAGAGACTAGACAAGGCTGCCTACTTTCTCACTACCTTTTCGATATAGTACTTGAAGTTCTAGCCAGAGCAATTAGACAACAAAAGGAGATGAAGGGGATACAAATAGGAAAGGAAGAAGTCAAAATATCATTATTTGCAGATGATATGATAGTATATATGTGACTCTAAAATTTCCACCAGAGAACTCCTAAACCTGATAAACAGCTTCAGTGAAGTAGCTGGATATAAAATTAACTCAAAAAAATCAGTGGCCTTTCACTACAAAAAGGATAAACAGGCTTAAAAAGAAATTAGGGAAACAACACCCTTCAAAATAGTCACAAAAAAATAAAAAATACATTGGTGTGACTCTAACTAAGGAAATGAAAGATCTGTATGATAAGAACTTCAAGTCTCTCAAGAAAGAATTCCAAGAAGATCTCAATTGATGGAATGATCACCATGCTTATGGACTGGTGGGATTAATATACTAAAAATGGATATCATGCAGAAAGCAATCTACAGATTCAATGCAATCCCCATCAAAATTCCAACTTAATTCTTCACTGAGTTATAAAGGGCAATTTGCAAATTCATCTGGAATAACAGAAAAGCTAGGATAGCAAAAACTATTCTAAACAACAAAAGAATTTCTGATTGAACCACGATCCCAGACCTCAAGCTGTACTACAGAGAAATTGAGATGAAAAAAAAAAACAAAACAAAACTGTGATACTGGTACAGTGACAGAGAGGAAGATAAATGGAATAAAATTGAAGACTCAGAAATGAACTCACACTCCTATGGTCACTTAATCTTTAACAAAGGAGCTAAAGCCACCCAGTGGAAAGAAGATAGCATTTTCAAGAAATGGTGCTTGCTCAACTGGCGGTTAGCATGTAGAAGAATGGGAATTGATCCATTCTTATCTCCTTCTACAAGGTCAAGTTCAAGTAGATCAAGGAACTCCACATAAAACTAGAGACACTGAAACTTATAGAGGAGAAAGTGGGTAAGACCCTCAAAGATATGAGCACAGGGGAAAAATTCCTGAAGAGAACAGCAATGCTATAAGAATGAGAATCTACAAATGGTATCTCATAATATTGCAAAGCTTCTGCAAGGCAAAGGGCACTGTCACTAAGACAAAACAGCAACCAAGAGATTGGGAAAAGATCTTTATCAATACTAAATCTGATAGGGGGCTAATAACTAATATATATATATGTGTGTGTGTGTGTGTGTGTATCCACACATATATATATGTGTGTGTATATATATATATGTATATATATATGTATATATATATGTGTATATATATATACATAAAAGTCATAAGTAATATATATATATATTCATAAGTCATATATATATATATATATATATATATGACTTAGAAGTTAGACTCCAGAAAAATAAATAACCCTATTAGAATTGGGGTACAGAGCTAAACAAAGAATTCTCAACTGAGGAATATCGAATGACTGAGAAGCACCTAAAAAAAAGTTCAACATCCTTAATCATCAGGGAAATGCAAAGTTAAACAACCCTAGATTCCACCTCACAACAGTCAGAATGGCTAAGATAAAAAACTCAGGTGACAGGAGATGCTGGCAAGGATGTAGAGAAAGATGAACACTCCTCCACTGGTGCTGTGATTGCAAGCTGGTACAACCACTTTGGAAATCAACTTAGCATATCCTCAGAAAATTGGACATAGTTCTACAGAGAAATCCAGCAATACCACTCCTGGGCACATACCCAGATGATGCTCCAACATGTAATAAGGGCACATGATCAACTGTGTTTATAGCAGCCTCATTTATAATAGCAAGATGCTGGAAAGATCCCAGATGTCCCTCAACTGAGGAATAGATACAGAAAATGTGGTACATTTCTCAATGGAGCACTACTTGGCTATTAAAAACAAAACAATGAATTCATGAAATTATTAGACAAATGGATGGATCTGGAGGATATCTTCCTTAGTGAGGTAACCCAATCACAAAAGAACACACATGATATGCACTCACTGATAAGTGAATATTAACCCAGAAGCTCAGAATACCCAAGCTATAATTTGCAAACCATATGAAAATCAAGAAGGAAGACAAAAGTGTAGATACTTAGATCCTTCTTAGAAGGGGGAACAAAATAACCTTGGAAGGAATTACAGAGATAATTTTTGGAGCAGAGACTGAAGGGATGACCATCCAGGAACTGCTCCACGTGGGGATCCATCCCATAAACAACCACCAAACCCAAACACTATGACAGATGTCAAGATCTTGCTGACAGGAGTGTGATATAGCTGTCTCCTGAGAGTCTCTGACAGTGCTTGACTAATACATAAGTGGTTGCTCACAGTCATCCATTGTATGGTTCACAGGGTCCCCAATGAAGGAGCTAGAGAAAGTACCCAAGGCGCTGAAGGGGTTTGCAGCTCCCTAGGAGGAACAATGTGAAGAAACCAGTAACCTCAGAGCTCCCTGGGACTAAACCACCTATCAAAGAAAACACATGGAGGTACTTGTGGCTCTATCTGCATATGTAGCAGAGGATGTCCTAGTTGGTCATCAATGGGAGGAGAGGCCCTTGGTCCTGTGAAGGTTCCATGCCCCAATATAAGGGAATGCCTGGGCCTGTAAGCAGGATGGAGTGGGTTGGGGAGCAGGGGCTGGGGGGGAGAGGATAGGGGATTTTTGGAGGGGAAACTAGAAAAAGGGATAACTTTTGAAATCTAAATAAAGAAAATATCTAGTTCAAAAATAAAAGAAAAAAGGAGAGGAATAGTTATGGGATCATAAGAGATTCAATCTAAAAAATTATGTTTTCAATGGCAAAAGGTAAAAGTGTGATATCATATTCCCTCAAGCCAGACATTTTGCTACAGAGTATGTAAATCTCCTGAGAACTGAAGGAGGGATTTTTTACTTGGGATTAATGACCCATAGCAACCATTGACTTTAGATTACATAATCCATAGCTGTAATAGCAAGCATGGAATGAATACAAGAAAACATATTTGACGTTGTAGTGAATGACAAAATGTTGATTTCACTCAGTTTAGCAATCCAATTACAGAGAGTACTTTTCTAATCTATGATATTGAAATATTTATGATTTACCACTTCCCTGAGGAATCACTTTTGTCTTCAGAGGATGAATGACATCTTCAAGCACACCTATTTGATTGACCTCTTCAGTCAGGATTTTAACTTGGCAACAGTGGTAAACAAAATAATTTTAATGTCTTTATTTTCAAAAACGAATATTCCTTTCTGAGTCCTTATCAGTTTCTCTTCTCATCCTCCCTTCCATTATTAATCAAGTAGAATCTTTGCCCCATTCCAATAAATGCTCTCATTTTATTTAATATCTTCATTCTACAAATTAGAGGAATATGATAAACAATAGAAAGATAAAAATTCTATAATTTTACAGAGACTGAATGCTATTTTAGTTTAATTTCTCTCATATACATATTTGGAGCTCTTTGCATATTTCCATTTATAACTTAATGAATTAACCTTCAAATTGCCATATAATCACATTATCATTTAGTCCTATAAGTAATTATACAAATTATGTATTTAAATATACATGGTTCTAAACAGAAATTTATGATATGACAATTTTAGAGGAATTTAACCTATGTTTAAAAAAAAAGTCTTTACCCCTAAGATAATCATATGCTGGCACTCTCTAAAGTAAAGATGAATTTAATATTTCAGTTAACCTTGAGTAAATTATCAATCATGTGAACTTTTACTTTCTGCTCATAAGAGGATACATCAGTTTTTTTTTTGTTTTTTTTTCAGTACTATTGGAGAAGGTCAGGAAAATGAACCACAATGGTACCTAGTGCATTGCTCTAGAATACTGTTGGTTCTGGTTTTGGACATGTGCCATTGTCCTGATGTTGGCAGGAATGTATTCATTTAAAATATTGATTCTGTTGCATCATACAGAAAGTAGAGAGGCAGTCATGTCACAACAAAACATTTGCTACTTGAGAGCAAAGTGATTAACTTAAGAGTGGTAGATAGATAGTGTCTATGCTACTATTTCTCCTAGACTACTGAACTTCCTATACTTAGTAATTCTCCAAAAAAAAAATACTTATGCCTTTAAAAATATGCCTGTTTAGTGTTACATGCTCAATAATATTTAAATTTCACACAAAATGTTTTTACTTGTGATGTTTCATCTAAACATTAAAAAGAATTTTAGAGAGATCAAATACTATTCATTTGAGTGAAGTCTAGACACATATATGCATTTCTAGGGCTGCTTATTCTCAGAAGGTTTGAAATATAAATTAATTATACCTTAATTAAATGTAAATTTCTGCTTGGCAGAAATTGTTCATTCACTTCAATTGAGAAGTGAATTTATATGGTGTTAGATATTTTTAAAATCCATGCATTTTTTATACATGAATCTCAGGTGATCTGAAAGCAGATGTCTAAATTTCACTTACACTGTTGCAGTGTGACTATGTTTGACTACAAAATACCCATGGACAGTGTCACTGCCAAAGAGAATTTTCATGTACAATTTAGGCTGGGAGAGAGGCACAGCAAGCATCATGAATAGTTAATGTGCACTAGTCAGCATTCTGAGAGCTGCAGCCTTGCTACAGGATTAACTTGCTTTGAGGTGTTATCCAGATTGCTGAGTGGCAAAACTATTCCTGGGAAGAGGCAACATATCTACAATCCCAGCTAAGGAAACAAGGACAAACCAAAGTATGGATATCAGCAAAGTCCAACTTCGCAAACCATAACTTTTATTGGGGATACTTAAAGGAGTATGGGTGAAGGGTTACTTACAACACTACAAATTAGTGAAGGCACCAAAGTCCACCCTATTAGACAGCTCACAAAACTGGGGACCTGAAGCACAGTGCTGGCAGCTCAATTAGACTGTCCTTAACAGGTACTTCAGTTAGTCTAAACTTTTTCCAGACAGCTTGGCTGATTTCTCAGTTTAAACTTGCTTCCAGGTATCTGCTCTGATCTTTGGTCTTCTTTTTGTCTTGTCCTAGTATGTTCTATGCAGCTAAGCCTTTTTAGTCTAAGAGGAATCTCAGCTTTTATTGTTTACTCTGGCAGAGAGGGGCCTTGTGAATCTGAACAGTTTCAGGGACTTCCTGAAGCTATCTTGAGGGTTTTACCTTCCTGCTCAAGGACCTTCCCTGAAGGTGGAATGTTTCAATCTACAAGTAAACTCTTACCCAGCATAGGTGCCTTGAGATAAGCCATTTCAATCTCTGAATTTTACCTACCTCTCTATAACCAGGGGTGGCATTCACAATTTCTCAGGCTACTCCTTCTTGGCAAACAGATGCCAGAAGTGTGTGACTTAAAACACACAAGGATTATTTGATTCACTATATCACTGTTATCTAATAGTAATTCTTATGGACGAGTGTTTTAGTTATTATTTTGCTATGAAGAGACATACCAAACGAAAACAACTTTTGAAAATAAAGCATATATTTAGGGATTTGCTTATACTGTCAGAGAGTGAGTCAACTATGGTGAGAAGCATGGCAGCAGGAAGGCAGGCATGGCACTGGAGGAGGAGGCAAGAACTTCCATAAGATCCACAAGCCTGAGGCATACAGCAGGAAACAGAGCCTGTCATGGCGCTTTTAAAACATCAGAGTTCATCCCTAGTGTTACACCTCTTCCAACAAGGTCAAATGTTCCAAATATTCTCAAAAAATTCTACTAACTTTCAAACAAACATTCAAATAAATATATGAGTCAATGGAGACCATTATAAATCAAACTACCACAAGTTGTGTCAACAAATCCCTGAAAATGTAAATGAGAAAATTATGACACTATATATATATATACATATATATATATATATATATATATACACACACACACACACACATTGATCCAGTAGAGTACAGTGAGGTGGTTATTCCTTTTCTTAGTCTTATTCAGTACTCTAATTTTCCAATGATAAAAATAGAAAAAGTCTGACCATGAATTTCCTCATCAGTGTTGGCATTAAGAATTGCAATATTATATGGAAAATTATAATAACCTGTGTGATTTAGGTTTTACTAAAACCTGCAGTGGTTTTAGTACATTTTTTCTAACAGATATTCTAGTAATGTGAAACTCACATTTTAGGTGTAGGATACCAAGCAAAAATGTCACATGAACATCAAATCTGTCATATCTTCATAAACACACATGAAGTCTTAATTTAAAATGATCTTTTATTAAATTCAAAGATGAAAAATATGAGCAATGATAGGTTATGTCTACAGAACATTGTATAGTTCATTCTTGAAGCACAAATATCATCCTATATCAACATATTTTGGAGTGAGGCTTTTATTTGCTACCCATAGATTTTATATATCGTCTCTATGTAAGCAAAAAACAAAAAACAAAGAACAAAAAACATTTATAGTGCTAGCAATGACTATCTATAGAACTCTAGAGCTATTCCCTAATTTTTTTATAGCTCAAATTTTGGAAACCAAAATGCCATTGTTATACAAAAAACCCTAAATATTCCTTTCATAATGTAATTCATATATTCTAAGGGCATGACTTTAGTCATTGAGTCCTAAGAACAGTGATATTTTGGGTTTTGAATGATGGAATTTTATTAATATATAGTGAGTCTGCTCAAAGAATACTTAGTAAGTAAGTAGACAGATTGACTGATGGGCATGTGGATGAATTATATAAGAGCAAAATGATATTAAATTGGATGTTTAAGTTACCTATCAGATAACTGATAAAGGTCCATTAAGGAAATCAGTAAGAGTTTCTAGTAGTTTCAGGCATATCATAGTCTGCTCCAGTAATTCTGCCAACAGACAACAAATATCAATATTGATTAAACCAGGTTTTCAGAACATTCATGAGAAAACAGCTAGAGGCAGTCAGCTTAAAATCCCCACTGGTTTTCCTCTCTGTGGCTGAGCTTTTTATTGCTGAAGTTCCAGCTTCTATTCCCAGCACAGGTACTTTTATGCTATGGCATTAAAAACTAGTAGCATATGTTGGAAATTGTTTAACTTTTAATTTTTTTTTGAGTGTACAGTTTTAATTTGAGGTGGTTTTCTTGGTCTTTTTCTCACAATGCTATAAAGTTAGTAGTAAGAGCACATTTGTAGACAAGGAATATTAGGAAACACTTAGACAAACATGCTTGAGTCTGAAGGATGGGGAGAGATCCTGCAGTCTCCAACACTACTCAGCTATTAAGAATGAGGACATCAGGGGGCTGGTGAGATGGCTCAGTGGTTAAGAGCACCTACTGCTCTTCTGAAGGTCCCGAGTTCAAATCCCAGAAACCACATGGTGGCTCACAACCATCCATAATGAAATCTGATATGCTCTTCTGGAGTGTCTGAAGACAGCTACAGTGTACTTACATATGAGGACATCCTAAGTTCTGCAGGCAAATGGATGGAACTAGAAAATATCATCCTGAGTGAGGTAACTCAGACCTAATGAGACATGCATAGTATGTACTCACTAGTAAGTGGATATTAGAAAAAAAAAAGTATAGAATACCCAAGATGAAGTCCACAGAACTCAAAAAGCTCAATAAGCTGAAATGCCCAGGTGAGGATACCTCAGTCCTCACTTGGGAGAAAGAAAAAAGCTATCACAGGTGTAGTGGGAGGGAGGGACCTGGGAGGAAAAGTAGACAGGGCAGGGGGCATTGAGGGAGAGGGGAACCTGATTTGATATTGGGTGAGGGAAAAGGGCTGAAGCCCTGAGGGCCAGCAGAATGAATGGAAGCAGGCAACCTCATGAGATAGGAGGTTGTGGGACCCTCCAGAATGTACCAGAGACATGGGGGGCAAGAAACTCTCAGGAATCAAAGGGAATGACCTTAGATGAAATGCAAGACAGAAGGGAGTGGGAACTTGTAGAGCCAACCTCCAGAAGGAAGACAGAATATCAAGTGAGGGGTGGGGTTGCCATCTTACAGTCACAACTCTGACCCATAATTGTTCCTGTCTGAAAAAATTACAGGGATGGAAATGGAGAGGAGCCTGAGGAAAAGAAGGTCCAGCAAAAGGCCTAAAGTTGGATCCAGCTCAAGCGGAGGTCCCAAGGCCTGATACTATTACTGAGGCTATGGAGGGACCTATCATGATTGCACGCCAAAAGAGTGCAGCTAAAAGAATCAGATAAAGATATTTGCACCCAACCAATGGACAGAAGCAGCTGACCCCTGATGTTGAATTAGGGAAGGCTTAAAGAAGCTGAGGAGAAGAGCAATCCTGTAGGAGGACCAGCAATCTCAATTAACCTGGACCCCAGAGATCTCTCAAATACAGGAACATCAACCAGGAAGCATACACCAGCTGATATGAGGCCCCCAACACACATAGAGTCTGCTAGGTCTGTGTTCATTCAGAGATGATGCACCTAACCCTCAAGAGACTGGAGGCCCCAGGGAGTTTAGAGGTTCAGGTGGGGTGGGAGTTGGGGGCATCCATGTGCCCACAGGTGGGTGGGGAGGAGGTATGGGATGTGGATCAGTAGGAGGGTAGATTGCGGGGAAGGGAGAATAAAATATGGAGTGGAAAGAAATAAGTTAATAATAAAAAGGAAAAAAAAAGCTAAATCTTTCAAAATACCCTGGAAAGAAATTATATTACTTTCTTCATTTTGTTACTACAAAATGAGTGTTATTTAAAGACAATTAAACTAACTTTCTATTGAAATTTTAGGTCTGGTGCCTACTTCAAACCATGAACTATGATATAGATCAAGGAGCTAATATTAAGTAGAAAATGCAACAGCCAACAATCAGCAGAGACTTCCATTCTTCAGGGTCAGACTCTGTCTTGTTCCTGTTTGTTCAGCGTTGATTTGTTCACAACACAAAACTTAAAAGTAGTTATGCATTGGCTGTCAGTGTCTTCTATGTGATATTGCACTGGAAGTATTTCTATCTCATATTTTATAAAATTTTAAGGTAATGGTAAACAAAATTAGGTGCACAATATAAATACTTGATGTTAAGAAATAGGAAACATCTCAAATCTATGTATATGTTGTCAAGGTTATTCTATTCTATTGGAGAAAACCAACATCATACCTTGAAATTCTACTGAGTTGTAGAAAAAACACTTATATAAGCTCACAGTGGTTACTTGGATCCAAAATTTTTTTATATTCTATTTCTAAGTCACAAGTGACTTTAACGCCCTGTTTTAATGCTCTCATTCCTTCAGATTAGCTGTGATAAAACCTGTTTAGGATGAATTAGAGTGAAATCAACCAGTCAGTTCCCTACAAAAGCTCGTGTTTATAGTCTGAATCATTTAGTCATTAAATACTATGTACTTGTTCACAACTTTGATAAAGAACGTTTAAGCATGTCACAAAATACTGGACATGAATTTTCTACTTTTTTTGCAAAGTTATTTCTTATGTTCCTGGTACTTAATAGAGAACTTTCTTGTAGCATCTTTATCCTTACACTTAGTTAATGAATTAATTCTATTCTAGTTCAGAAAGAAGACTCACAAAGCTCAAGATGGTATCAATTGAAATTACTGATTGAATTTAAATTCATCAAATCAATGAAATGCACAGAAGTGGACTATAAAGAAAATAATAGCAATAAGTTATCCTTTTTTAAATAAAACAAGAAAACAAATTCCCACTTATTCAATTAATAGGACAATAGATATTACAATAAAATTATGCTACTGATCTTGACATTATTTGTATTGAGAGGAAAGGCTGGAGTATAGAAAAGTTAGGACACTCAGAAAACTTCTCCCAGGCAGTATGAAGCAGGCTCAGGCATCATTTAGCCTTGGGAAGGGTCTTAAACAAGATGTACTATTTCATGGGAAATTTTCAAAGGAATGTAGGCTTCTGTGGACAAGGACTATGGGTAATTAATACAAAGTAGTCTTTCCCCGAAAAGAGAAAATTCACAAGTCATTTGAGGGAAAAAAAAACAGAGAAGACATACAAAAATTTACTCAAATATTACTTAAATTATCTGGAACATATATCTCTTAGGCAAGGGCCTGTTGATTTTCACATATATTTACTGTGGTGGGGCACATGTGCCATGGTGGTCATGGAGTCCAGAGCACAACTTGATGGACTCAATTGTTTTCTTCAATGATGTCATCTGGGGGGAATCAAATTCATGTTTTCAGGCTTGGGGTCAAGAACCCCCAAGTTACCAGGTGAGATATATCCAAGGACCAGAAGAGAAAATTCAATGTTAACAAATCTTTGAGATAATGTTTACTGAACAAGAATTTTCTCCATTATCAGTATACAATACTATGCTTACACCTTTCTCTTTGTCTTGGTGTGTGTGTGTGTGTGTTTGTGTGCCTGTGTGTATGTGTTTAAGATACACTCTTATTATTCATTCTAAATGAACCTAAAACCCAGGATTTCTTCTGAGTGATCATAACCCTACTGCCATGGTCTTATGACACCTGAGATTATAGATATGAACCCCTGTACAAGATTGTTGACCTTAAATAAATTTATACAGCAACATCCCTACTGCTTCTGTCCAGCAGTAGAATATTTCCATCATCTCTTCAAGATCTCTTTACTAGCAGCATTTGTGTGATTTGTTGTACGTCTTACAAGCTCCAAACCCCAGCTCCAAACTTCTGCTCATGGTGACTATAAATTTGTCTTTTCTACTCAGAATAATACAATCAAGAAGTAGTCCATTGTGTCTTTTTTCTTTTTCATAGTTTCTGAATTTCGCATACTAAGGTATATAATAGTTTTCCCTTACTATGTGTCTAAGTCAGGGTATCAATTCCTGTACAAACATCATGACCAAGAAGCAAACTGGGGAGGAAAGGGTTTATTCAGCTTACCTTTCCACATTGCTGTTCATCACTGAAAGAAGTCAGGACTGGAACTCAAGCAGGTCAGGGAGCAGGAGCTGATGCAGAGGCCATGGAGGGATGTTCTTTACTGGCCTGCTTTCCCTGGCTTGCTCAGCCTGCTCTCTTATAGAACCAAGACTACCAGCCCTGAGATGGTCCCACCCACAAGGGGCCTGAAACCCTTGATCACTAATTGAGAAAATGCCTTACAGCTGGATCTCATGGAGGCTTTTCCTCCACTGAAGCTCCTTTCTCTGTGATAACTCCAGCTGTGTCAAGTTGACACAAAACTAGCCAGTACACTATGTAATACTAAATTGTATGGATACCTTTTGTTTGATGGAAATCTTGTTTGGTTGGTCTATTTTGAATAATGGAATTTTGAATATTTGATTTCATGCATTTTTGTGGACACAGTACTCATTTTTACTATGTAAATTCATAGAAATAAATTTCTTGGGTCACAGAAAAACCCAGCTTTTTAAAAATGGATACCTAAAATAACTGCAAAATTACATTGAAAAAGAGTTACTTCTTGTTTCCCTGTTAAACATAACAAAATTTATGTATTAATAAATAGATTAAGCATTGCTAATTTTTAGGTCACAAGCATAAACTGGGGTTTTGTTTTCATCCAAAACTCTTATCTTAATACCTTAACTGCCAGTGTGTCTACATTAGCAGATGTTACTTTCAGGAAAGATGGATTGATTCCTGAATTGAAAAGCTTAGTGTATTCTGAGCATAGACACCTGGACATTCTGCTCTTGCCCCTTGCAGCCTATTATTCCGTCTATACACTATGATGAGAGGCTGTGAAGCTATTCTGGGAGAACATAGACTTCTGGGTGTACAGGGCAGAGTCCTCACTAGACACATCATCTCCTTGCCATTGATCTCTACCACTAGCATGCAGAGCTAAGATAAAATAAATTTCTAGCACTGAAGCCATCCATCCTGTGACTCTTTTTACAGGAGATCCAAGAAAAGTCACATAAATACTAACAGTGTATGAAGTCTTGGGCTTGACGGAAATGGCAGGAAAGAAGGATCTGTTTTCACTAACATTCTGACTCAGCCAGTAGAGGCTTGCACTCTACAAGTTCCACTAAATTACAACTAAAGTATTTTTTCAGTTTCTGTTAGATTCTTTTTGCCAAAAATACTATCATTAGTGTAACAAAAAGTAAGCAGATTGTGGTTGAAGACGTCATGTTAGAATAGAACAAGTAGTTAAAATACTAAAAACAAGTTTCTGATGCAAGATCTGTAGTTGTAGTCCATCTGCATATTTTTAAAATATATTATCTTGTTCTCACAGGCATCCAACTAACTAATTATGTGCAAACAATAAGAATCAAATTGCTGCCAAACAATTTAGCTCTTTAGCCAATAGCAACTGCCTTTGGCTCAACATTTCTGCTCAACAGTACTAAAACACTTAGTTTTTATTGCTGAATTAAATATGTGTGTCTAGTCTGAAATAGGGACAGCTAAGGATATGAAGAAAACTAAAAGGAAAAATGACCACAGGCAAAGTATTTGATTCTTCTTATCGGAAACAAACAAAAAAGGCTTAAAGTTACTATTTTTGGAGTTTGATTTTATAAAGAGGAATGAAATATTCTTCTGTTTTTCAATTTATGTTTCATTAAATAGCTGAAATAACGCTTAGTGATTATGTATCTGAAATAGAAGGTTTAACATCTAGGAAAAGTTCTCTGGAGAATCCATCAATTAGGCTCGATGTCAGAGAATTTCATTAAAAGAGGTGGTGGGAACAAATACTCCAGAAGCATTTTCTGGCAAAGAATAAAAGAAGTGTGTGTGTGTGTGTGTGTGTGTGTGTGTGTGTGTGTGTGAGTGAGTGTGTGTGAGTGTGTGTGTGTGAATGTGTGTGTGTGAGTGTGCGTGAGTGTGTGTGTGAGTGTGTGTATGTGTGTGTGTGAGTGTGTGTATGAGTGTTTGTGTGTGTGAGTGTGGTATGTGTTCGAGTGTGTGAGTGTGTGTGTGAGTGTGTGAGTGTGTGTGTGGTGTGTGTGTGTGAGTGTGTGTGTGTGGTGTGTGTGGTGTGTGTGTGAGTGTGGTGTGTGTGTGAGTGTGTGTGTGTGTGGTGTGTGTGTGAGTGTGTGTGTGTTGTGTGTGTGTGTGTGTGAGTGTGTGAGTGTGTGTGAGTGTGTGTGTGTGTGTGTGTGTGTGAGTGCATACATGTGTGTGTATGTGGATGTATGTGTATTCAGAAGTATTTCCTTCATAGTCCAATGAGAATTTGAATATGGATATGGAAGAAAGCAAAGAAAAGTATCTGTGTTTCAGGACGTTTCATTTGAATTATTTCCAAAAAGAATGATGTCATTAGAAACTATGTTTTTATATTTTCAATGTGAATTACATTCAGCTTTTAACAGTATTTTATATAGTGGACACAATCCTGGTATAGACATTTACACAGATTATACCATGTTATATTTTAATCAGTTATTCAATATCACCTGAAGCCTATTACTTCTCCACATTTTATATCTATTGTATTCTTTACAGAAGAGGAAAACAGGAAGCACTTAAAAAGGAGAAAGAAACATTCATTTTGTATCTATAGCACAGTAAATGTGACAAAGCAGCATAAATATAAACCACACTTTACTATTGGTATCCATAGTTGACTTTCTGACTCTGCTTCAGGAATCCACTGTGCTACTTCTTTGAAAAGTATTTAAAATAACAATACTCGATATTTAGTTAGATGTATTGGGATATGACATGCTATCATGAAACAGAATGGAAAGATGAAACATGGCTTTGGTGCTTTCTACTTTGTGTTGAATGTTATTACAAAGCTCTACTGGGGGCACACCAGATCAAGACCAAATCAGTGTTTGTAAAGTAATTGCTTTGCCTCTGACTGCTTGAAGGGAAATCCATAGACAATAAACACAGAGTGCTAACAAGCACAAGAAATGAGAACTGATGGCTAGAGAATTCTGCTCTGGCCTGATGCCACAGTAACTGTCAGGAGGTACTGCATGGGCACTAGTCTAAGTACTATAAAGGCTTCTCTCACTCCATGCTTACATTTTTATAGGGCTTCTTATCCAAAGAACTTCACAAACTACAAGTTAATCACTGCGCTTCCTGAGATGGTTCTATCTGCTATAGCTTAAAGTGAAGATAGATACATACAAACCACTTAGGTTGCACTCTTAAGAGTGTTTAATATATCCTTGAAACCTGTGTCATAAAAAATATCTGTAACTACATATTTAAAGTGAATGCAATACCACTGGAAATTTGGAAGAGCAAAGGAGAGGAGATGAGAAAAGAGAATAAGAAGGGATAACAGAGGAACATATATGAGCCAAGTACATTGCTTCCAATGAATTGTCATGTCCTAACTGAATCCTTTACTTTATACAAAAGATGTGAACTAATAACAAAGGTAAAATAATAGGTAAGTGAGTAATCTCAGTTTAGCAGGAGATAAAATATTCAATGCACATGTATATTTGCTATATGATAACTCTGAACTAAACTAGATTGCTATATGTTTCCATCAGTTCATAGGACATTGGATTATCAGTTGAGGTAATTCTGTAAAGCTAAGCAGTGCCTTAGTAGCACATGGGTGAAGCTGCACTTTTTAGCTTTTGACTGCTTAGGAAAATTTAACCTCTGGGTTTAAAATAATGTTAAATATTGTGATAGTATTGAGTCTCAAAGTGACAGTGTCTAGAATTGAGGAGGAGACACCTTCTACCATGCCTGTGAAGTCCAGAGTATACCAACCTCTCAGTCTATCTATGAAGAGTGATCTAGAGCAGGGTAGAAAGTAGAAAGTCATTTTAAGTATGGATAACATAATTACATGGACTAAAATCCCAGACTAAATCAAAAGATCTAAGTCAAAATTTAGCTCATTCTTTCTCAAGAGAGATGTCTGCCAGCATTCACTGTTCCCATCTTCCTAATGGAATACACTGAGCAGCTAGCTTCCTGGTCCCACCACCATCCCTTCCCATTCCAGATAGAATGTGTGTCCTCAAACTGTAAACCACAATAACCTCCTCTTTTCTTAACATGCTTATGTCAAATATTTTGGCACTGAAATGGGATAAGTAATGACTACAAACACCAATTTCTGATTTGATTAATGCTTAGCATAACAATTTTAAGATGGTAATGAATGTTTTCTAAAACTAAATAAATAGCAATTTTGAGATATTGTGTAATGTCTTAAAGTGTAGGATATAACAATTAAAACTGTTAATATCTCTACTTAATGTAAGTTTTATATTGAATAATCACTAGTCATTTTATAATCAATATGGGTGTCCAATTTCAAATAGTTTACCTCCTTCAGAAAATATTCCTTAAGTAAGATAATATAATCACACATTACAGGAAATAAAGAAAAACCAATTATTTTATGGCACTATAAGATTTTTCCCTAGATACAGTTACAAATTACTTGGTTTCAAGTATGATTAAAAAGTCTGTTCAAAGATACAAAATATAGGACAACAGCTATTCATAGCATCTTGCCACAGAGTTTAAAATGCTTTGTTTTGGAACCTCATAAAATTGCAAAGCTTCTGTAAGGCAAAGGACACTGCCAATAAGATAAAATGGCAAACAACAGATTGGAAAAATATCTTTACCAATCCTACATATAATAGAGGGCTAATGTCCAATATATACAAACAACTCAAGAAATTAGACTCCAAAGAATCAAATAACCCTATTAAAAATTGGGTACAGATCCCAGTTCTAAGAAGGGGCAAAGTGTTCACACTTTGGTCTTCGTTCTTCTTGAGTTTCATGTGTTTTGCAAATTGTATCTTGTATCTTGAGTATTCTAAGTTTCTGGGCTAATATCCATTCATCAGTGAGTACATATCATGTGAGTTCTTTTGTGATTGGGTTACCTCACTCAGGATGATGCCTTCTGGGTCCATCTATTTGCCTAGGGATTTCAAAAATTTATTCTTTTCAATAGCTGAGTAGTACTCAATTGTTTAAACGTACCGCATTTTCTGTATCCATTCCTCTGTTGAGGGGCATCTGGGTTCTTTCCAGCTTCTGGCTATTATAAATAAGGCTGCTATGAACATAGTGAAACATCACCCATGGAAGGAGGTACAGAGACAAAGTTTGGAGATGAGACGAAAGGTGGACCATCTAGAGACTGCCATACCCAGGGATCCATCCCATAATCAGCCTCCAAACGCTGACACCATTGCATACACTGGCAAGATTTTGCTGAAAGGACCGTGATATAGCTATCTCTTGTGAGGCTATGCTGGGGCCTAGTAAACACAGAAGTGGATGCTCACAATCAGCTATTGGATGGATCACAGGTCCCCTAATGGAGGAGCTAGAAAAGTACCCAAGGAGCCAAAGGGGTCTACAACCCTATAGGTGGAACAACAATATGAACTATCCAGTATCCCCCGGAGCTCATGTCTCTAGCTGCATATGTAGCAGAAGATGGCCTAGTCGGCCATCATTGGAAAGAGAGGCCCATTGGTCGTGCAAACTTTATATGCCTCAGTACAGGGGAACGCCAGGGCCAAGAAGTGGGAGTGGGTGGGTAGGGGAGTGGGGGTAGGGTATGGGAGACTTTTGGGATGGCATTGGAAATGTAAATGAAGAAAATACCTAAGTTTAAAAAATTGGGTACAGAGCTAAACAAAGAATTCTCAACTGAGGAATATCAAATAGCTGATAAGCACTTAAGAAATGTTCAACATGCACAGTAATCAGAGAAATGTGAATCAAAGCAACCCTGAGATTCGACCTCACACCAGTTAGAATGGCTAAGGTCAAAAACTCAGGTGCTGGCAAGGATGTTGAGAAAGAGGAACACTCCTCCATTGCTGGTGGGATTGCAAGCTGGTACAACCACTCTGCAAATCAGTCTGTCGGTTCCTCAGAAAACTAGACATAGTATTACCCGAGGACCCAGCTATACCACTCCTGGGCATATAGCAAAGAGATGCTCCAACATATAACAAGGACACATGCTCCACTATGTTCATAGCAGCCTTATTTATAATAACTAGAAGCTGGAAAGAACCCAGATGTCTTTCAACAGAGGAATGGCTACATAAAACAATGAATTCATAAAATTCTTATGCAAATGGATGGAACTTGAACATATCATCTTGAGTGAGGTAATCCAATCACAAAAGAACACACATGGTATGCACTCACTGATAAGTTGATATTAGCCCAAAAGCTCGGAATCTCCAAGATACACCTCACACACCATATGAAGCTCAAGATGAATGAAGAACAAAGTGTGGATGCTTTGATCCTTCTTAGAAGGGGTAACAAAATACTGACCGGAACAAATACAAAGAGAAAGCTTGGAACAAAGACTGAAGGAAAGACCATCCAGAGACTGCCTCACCTGGGGATCCATCCCATAAGTACCATCAAACCCAGTCACTATTGCAGATGCCACGAAGTGCTTGCTGACAGGAGCCTAATATAGCTGTCTCCTGAGAAGCTCTGCCAGAGGTGGATGCTCGCAGCCAACCATTGGACTGAGTATAGACTCTCCAATGGAGGAGTTAGAGAAAGGACTGAAGGAGCTGAAGGGT
This sequence comes from Mus caroli, assembly GCF_978045245.1. Lineage (NCBI taxonomy): Eukaryota > Metazoa > Chordata > Mammalia > Rodentia > Muridae > Mus > Mus caroli. Next base: position 138,105,896 of record NW_028227258.1, on the reverse strand, counting down.
TTGCAACCCCATAGGAGGAACAACAATATCAAACAACCAGAGAACCAAAAATGCCCAAGGACTAAACCACCAACTAAAGAGTACACATGGAGCAACCCATGGCTCCAGACACATATATAGCAGAGGATGTCCTTATAGGACATCAGTGAGAAAAGAGGTCCTTGGTCCTGTGAAGACCCATTGTCCCAGTATAGGGGAATGCCAGGACAGGAAGTGGGAGTGGGTAGGTCAATACCCTCATAGAAACAGTGTAAGGGTAGTATGGCATAGGGTGTTTTCCAAAGAGGAAGCCAGGAAAGGGGATAACATTTGAAATGTAAATAAAGAAAATACCAAATAATATTTTTTCAAAACAAAAGCTAAACAACAATAACAACAAACAAACAAAACTAGATTGGAAAAAGATTAATGGTCACCATGAGTTTCCATCTCTTCCAAGTCTGATTTAATAATTTATTTTCTTGACATCATGAAGTAGAAATTAAATTTTTAGAATCATAATATTTTAATTAAATTTTAAGTAACTGATAATTTGAAAGTCTTTCTTAAGGAAGATAAACCATTCTTTCATGACTATGATAGCAGGCATACTAACACATGGCTCTGACTAAGTAAATCCATGGGTAGTACTTTCTGGAAACAAGAAGTACATAATAGCTCTGCATGCATTCACTCTCACCAATTGCTCAATTGTAAATAAAGTGGTGATATTATAACCAGGGCTGACATGGCTGTAGTAGAATGTAATGTTACCTGGGTATTATCTATATTACATTATAGAGAAAAACACACATAATATAAAAGAAATCTGGTTACTATCATCCAGATACTGCAGAGATAAAAAAAATATATCAAATGAAACCACAAATCCAGAAAATTCAATAATATTAGAAAAATTTTTGTTTGCTAAGCTAGATGATAGGATAGATAGATAGATAAATAGATGATAGATAGATAGATAGATAGATAGATAGATAGATAGATGATAGATGATAGATAGATAGATGATAGATAGATAGATAGATAGATAGATAGATAGATAGATAGATAGATAGATAGATAGATAGAAAGAATACACAAACAGACTAATGGAAAGCCTCTATAGGAAGCTTAGTGAAATGCAACATAGAGCAATTCTGGTTATGGATACATTAACCACAAAAATCATATACAAGAGTCTGAAAAATGTCAATATAGTATATTCCTAGGTAATCATTATTCTTTGAGAAAAAAATAATATTGAATACTTAGAATTATATACTTCTTGTGCTAATATTAATTACAAGTTCATACTGAACACACATGTGTACACAAACACACACATACCCACACACACATATATGCTGACATACTAAATATAAGTCATTAAATGCTTGCATTCTGGTCTCATGAAAAGAACTGTCATTGTACTGTTTCAGAATGTTAAGGAATGTGTAAGATAAACTTAGACAATGTTAGTAAAGACAATAGAACATAGGAATTTTCCCATTATGCTTATGTTTATATCATATATATGTGTGCTTACCATTAAACCAAGGTCAGTTTAAGACCTTAAAAATTAATAAATGCCATTTTGACTAGGATTTCCATACTCTATGTCCTAGTACTTCTTAAAATTCCAATCATTGTCAAAGCATTTAGCTATTTTTTCTCAGTCATGACAGCTCTACTGTCAGGTGCTGTTTACTGTCTCATGGAAATCAATACAACTGGTCATCATCATCTATTCTAAAGAGCATGAGTATTGATTTATGCTCTCTCTCTCTCTCTCTCTCTCTCTCTCTCTCTCTCTCTCCTTCTCTCTCTCTGTGTGTGTGTGTGGCTGTCTCTCTCTCTGTCTCTCTGTCTCTCTCTCAGACTTTTCAGAATGAACCTGATTTCCTTAAAAAATAATATGAAGTACATAATATTTTAATGAATATTACAGAAGTATAAGCTTCACTCAGTATTCACATCAAGAATATACATTTTTCTCTGGTTTTTGTTTGTTTCCTCAAAATTAAGTGGAAGAGAGCTTTGTAAATGTCAATGATCTTCATGCTTATATCACTCTCCATGACCCATTGCTATTTTCTTACAATATCATTTGTTTCTTATTTTCTCCAGTATGGAATCCAATTAAAGATGTAGTCCTACAAATAAAAGAAATATTAAAGCCATCTTCCTTCTGCACCTGCTTGGGAGAAGGTCGGCCTGTTGCCTCCTCACTCTTAACATTTCAAACTCTTCAGGATTCCCAAGAGAACTACTGAAGTCAGGGCAATAGTTGGAAAAATCTCCCAGAAGATGAGCTACAGCTAGGACCACTGAATACACAGGAGATCTGCTTCAACTGTGGAACAGAGGGGGCAGGCTTTATACAGAATCACCCAGGAAAGCTAACATCAGAGATAACAAGATGGCAAGAGGCAAGCACAATGTCATAAGCAACAAAAGTCAGTATACTTTGATACCATCAGAACTCACCTCTCTCACCACAGCAAACAATGAATTGTGGGGCATTGGGCTATGCACAGACATCCTGGTTTTCATTTGAGGCTAGATGTTGAACCCCAGGACCCAGTGGTGATAATTCACCTACATGGGCTGGAAGGAGTTCTCTCTCATGTCTCTTGGACCCTGGCTCCTGTCAAAGTTACTGCTCCCAACCCCCCAGCCTTCACAAGAGAACCATGGTTAGTAGTCACATAGGCAATGTCCCAAGCTTCTGACCTTCAGGCTAAACTCTTCCCCAGTTACTTAGCAACAGAAAAGATAGCAACATACTTTAAGAGGGGCTATTTGGCCCCTCCTTGCTCTCTTACTCCTCTTATTCCCTTCTTTCCTCTCTTCTTCTCTCCTCTTACTCTTTCCTTCTTACTCTCTAGCCTTTCTTCTCTCTCTCCCTTTCCCCTTTGTATTCTCTTGGCCATGGCCAGTCTCTCTCTTTTTTCACCTTCACTCTTTCTCCCTGCCTTTCTGGGGTATTTTTGTTTGTTTTTCTTTGTTTGTTTGTTTTTGTTTTCCAGATAGGGTTTCTCAGTATAGCCCTGGCTGTCCTGGAACTCACTTATGTTTTTGAACATAATCCTGACCAAAAGTCCAATCTTATGCAGATGATAGAGACCTTTTAATGAGGATATAAATGTCTCACCTAAAGAAATACAGAAAAACAGTTAAGCAGGTAGTTGCACTTATATAGGAAACAAATGAATACCTCAAAGAAATCTAGGAAAATATAAACAAACAGGTGAAGAAATTGAACAAAGCAGTCCAAGACCTAAAAATAGAAGTAGAAACAATAAAGAAATCACAAATGAGAGGCAACCATGGAAATGGAAAATGTAGGAAAGAAGTCAGGAGCTACAGATACAAGCATAAGCAACAGAATAAAAGAAATAGATGGGAAAATCTCAGGCAAAGAAGATACCATAGAAAATATTGACACAATTGTCAAAGAAAATTAAAAAGCATAAAAAACTCCTTACCCAAAACATCTAGGAAATCCAGGACACAATGAAAAGACCAAACCTAAGAATAATAGCAATAAAAGAGAGTGAAGATTCCCAGCTCAGAGGACCAGAAAACATCTTCAACAGAACATAGAAGAAAACTTTTCCAATGTAAAGAATGAGATGGACAGATGATCAAAAATTCAGAGGACAGTGGATGGTAGGGACAATATGGAAAAAGAGGAACACTCCTCCATTGCTAACAGGTTTGCAAGCTGGTACAACCACTCTGGAAATCAATCTAGTGGTTCTTCAGAAAATTGGAAATAGTTTTACCTGAAGACCTAGATATACCACTACTGGAGATATACCCAAAAGATGCTCCAACATATACCAAGAACACCTGTTCCACTATGTTCATAGCAGCCTTATTTATAATAGCCAGGAGCTAGAAACAGCACAGATGTCCCTCAACAGACAAATGAATATTGAAAAATTGGTACATTTATACAGTGGAATACTATGCAGTTATTAAAATTACTTTACAAATTTTGCAGGCAAATGGATGAAACTAAAAAATATCCTATGTGAGGTAACCTACACCCAAAAGAATATACATGAATTGTTCCTGTCCAAATGAATCCCAGAGACAAAAAATGAGGAAAGAGTAAAAAAAAAAAAGGCCATCCAGAGCTTGCCCCAACTTAGGATTTGTCTCAGTAGCAGACAACAATGCCCAACACTATTTCTGAACATCTTGCAGACAGGAGTGTGATATGGCTGTCTTCTGATAGACTCTGCCAGCAACAAACTAAGACAGTTACAGATACTCACTGCCAACCATTGGACTGAGTCCAGGGGCCCCAATGGAAGAGAAAGGGAAAGACGGAAGGAGATGAAGGGTATTATAGCCCCATAGGAAGAACAACAATGTCAACTGACTGGACCCTTTGGAGCTACCAGTGACTAAAGCACCAACTAAAGAGTGTACATGTGTAGGTTTATGACTCCTGCTACCTATGTAGTAGATGATTTCTGTACCTGGCATTAATGGGAGTGGGGGTGATTGGTCCAGTGGAGACTTGTTCCCCCAGGTGGATTCTAGAGGAGTGAGGTGAGTGGGTGGGTGGGTTGTAGAGTACCCTCTAAAATGCAAAGGCAAAGGGGGATGGGATGAGTGGTTTTGGAGGAAAGACCAGGAAGGGGGAACATTTGAAATGTTAATAAATAAAATAACCAATAAAAAAAGAAAGATTAAATATTACTTAGAGAAGTTCAGTAAGTGATGAATGCTAAAGAACAAAACTACAAAACAGCAATATTTTTCTTCTTTTTGTTTTATAATGCTTTTATTGCTTTTCAACCTATATGACATAAAATTATATTCTTTTCTATTTTGATATAACATTTTCCTGTAGACACTCAGCAATAGTCTCTTGCATTTACCCCTTGTTTCTCCAGTCCTCATCCATTACTGAATACTGTTGGCTGTGTTAGTCTGCACTGTGACTTTGTCCTCATGCTAGCTGATACCTAATCTGATTTATCAAGGCTTTCCAATCTCTGAATATACAATATAATGACTACTTGAACCTTTCTCCCTCATTCTATCTTGCCCACATCTACCTGAAATTCAAGCAATGAACATTTTCAGTGTCTTCAGAGAAAACATTAACGTTACACTGTAAGTTAAATATTACACAACAGAAATGGAAAAAACAATGGTGTGTAGAAATATTTAGCTCACCAAACACAAGAAATGGTCACAATTCTGCATTTTAAAGGAAACAAATAGAGCAAGCTGCAGTGGGTTGGAAGGAAGAAAAGAAGGGGATGATCATATAATTGTGTTACAATGTTAAAAACAAAAACAAACAAACAAACAAACAAAAAACAGACCTCAACAGATGTAAGAAGACTGACATAATCCCATGCATCCTATCAGATCAACCTAGACTAAGTTTGGTCTTCAATAAAAACAAAAACAGAAAGTTCACATACATGTGGAAACTGAACACCACTCAACTCAATGATAACTTGGAAGAAATAAAGAAATTAAATACTTTTTAAAATTTAATGAAAATGAAGGCACATCATACTCAGACTTATGGGACACAAATCAATGCTAAGAGGAAAACTCAGTGCTCTAAGTGCCTACAAAAAGAAACTGGAGAGAGCATACACTAGCAGCTTGACAGCTCAACTGAAAGCTCAAGAATAAAAAGAAGGAAATATACCCAAGAGGAATAGAAAGCAGGAAATAATAAAACTCGAGATTGAAATGAACCAAGTAGAAACAAAAAGAACTATACAAAGAATCAACCAAACCAGAAGCTGGTTCTTTGAGAAAATCAACCAGATAGATAAACCCTTAGCCAGACTAACCAGAGGGCACAGAGACAGTATACAAATTTGAAAAATCAGAAATGAAAAGGGATATATAACAACAGAAACTGAGGAAATTCAAAAATCATCAAATCCTACTCAGCAAAACTGGAAAATCTGGATGAAAAGGACATTTTTTTAGATGGTACCAAAGTTAAATCAAGATCAGATAACCGTCTAATCAGGCCCATAACCCCTAAAGAAAGAGCTGAAGTCATTAAAATTCTCCAAACCATAAAAGCCCAAAACCAGATGGTTTTAGTGCAGAATTCCAACAGACCTTCAAAGAAGACCTAATGTCAATTCTCTTCAAACTACTCCACAAAATAGAAACAGAAAGAACAATATCTAATTTGTTCTATGAAGCCACAATTATGCTTATACCTAAACCACACAAAGACCCAACAAAGAAAGAGAACTTCAGACCAATTTCCCTTATCAGTGCAAAAACACTCAAAAAAATTCTCACAAGACAAATCCAAGACCACATCAAAACAATCATCGATCATGATCAAGTAGACTTCATCCCAGGAATACAGGAATGGTTCAATATACGGAAACCCATCAGCCTATTCCATGACATAAACAAACTCAAAGAAAAAGCCCTCATGATCATCTCATTAGATGCTAAGAAACATTTGACAAAAATCAACACTTCAGGGTAAAAGTTGTGGAAAGATCAGGAATTCCAGGCCCATTCCTAAAAATAATTAAAGCAATATACAGCAAACAAAGAGCCAACATCAAACTAAATGGAGAGAAACTTGACAGGGACAAGACAAGGCTGCCCAATCTTTCTCTGTCTATTCAGTTTCTCAAAGTCCAAGCCAGAGCAATTAGACAACAAAAGAAAGTCAAAGAGATGCATATTGAAAGGGAAGAAGTCAAAATATCACTATTTACAGATGATATGATTGTATACACAAGTGACCCCAAAAATTCCACCAGAGCACTTTTAAACCTGATTTAAAAAATAGAGCAAAGTGGCTGGATGTAAATTTAACTCAAATAATTCAGTAGCTTTCCTCTACTCAAAGATAAACAGGCTGAGAAAGAAATTAGGGAAATGACACCCACTCCAATAGTCATAAATATTATAAAATACCTTCTTGTGATGCTAACCAAGCAAGTGAAAGATCTTTATGACAAGAAATTCAAGTCTCTGAAGAAAGAAATTAAAGAAGATCTCAGAAGATGGAAAGATCACCCATGACCATGGATTGGCAGGAATAATATAGTAAAAATAGGAATATTGCTGAAACCAATCTACAGATTCAATGCAATCCCCATCAAAATTTCAACTAAATTCTTCATAGAGTTAGAAAGGGTAATTTGTAAATTCATCTGGGAAAACAAAAAGCCTAGGATAGCAAAATCTGTTCTCAACAATAAAAGAACTTCTGGGGGAATCACCAGCCCTGACTTCATGCTGTACTACAGAGCAATAGTGATTAAAAAACTGCATAGTATTGGTACAGAGACAAGCAGGAAGATTAATGGAATAGAATTTAAGACCCAGAAATGAACCCATACACCTATGGTCACTTGATCTTTGATGAAGGAGCTAAAATCATCCAGATGAAAAGGACAGCATTTTCAACACATGGTGCTGGTTCAACTGGCAGTCAGTATATAGAAGAATTCAAATAAATCCATTCTTATCACCATGTACAAAGCTCAAGCTCATGTGGATCAAGGACCTCTGCATAAAACCAGATACTCTGAAACTAATAGAAGAGAAAGTAGGGAAGAGCCATGACTACATGGGCATAGGGGAAAAATAACAGAACATGAATGACTTGTGCTCTAAGATCAAGAATTGAGAAATGGGACCTCATTAAATTTTAAAGCTTCTGTAATGCAAAGGACACTGTCAATAGGACAAAACAGCAACCAACAGATTGGAAAAAGATCTCTACCAATTCTTCCTCTGAAAGCTGTGAGGTGACAGAAACCTTTCTTTTTATATGCTGATCTAAAGTATTTGGTCACTGTCACAGAAAGCTATCTAACAGAAGTTCTATAAACAATAGTTCAATCAAGACTGTTACATAAAAAACTGAATTGGAGTCTAAATAAAACTGACTCAAAATGAGAAGATATTTTTCTTAAATTATGTTTTTCATCTCTATGCTGATTTTATTTCATTGGCAACCCCAGGTTATTGGTGAAAATGTAATTAATATTGAACAAATATTGCTAAATTTAAATAAATTATTATTTTATCTATAAAACATTATTTTCAATAGAAAGTTTTTGAGAAATCTATAAAAATAAACATTTGATATGCTGTTGTACACTACAGAAAAACTTGCTTATACAAGAGGACATGTTGTATATATTACATGCAAGAAAAAACTTGTCCATTGTTGTGTTATTTATAGTAGACAAACAACACTGTGTTTCAACAGATGAATTCATGAGGAAAATATATCCATATATACAGTGGAACTTTATGCAGGTTTATAGAAGTATAAAATTATAATATCTTCAAGAAAATGGTTATTCCTGGAAAATATTATATGTTACAAAATCAGAAGATACAGAATGATAAACACTCCATATATGTAGGATATAAATGCGTGTGTGTATATATGTATGTATGTTGAGGATTGGTCTTTTACCTGTATTGTAATGCTAAATAGTATCCCCAAAGGCATGGTTGCCCAGGGCCAAGCCTTGATCCCAGAAGTTATCATTGATTTGGTGAATAAAGAATACTACAGCCAATAGCTGGGCAGAAGAGAGATAGTCATAGTGCTTGAATTCCCAGTTCTTGGAGAGGGCCATGAAAAGTGAAATATTGACAATGATTCTGAGTTTGTAGTAGTAAAATAATTATGCTTAGATGATATCCATCAAGAGGCAGAAAAAGAAAGTTGCTTGAAAATACACAGAAGTGTTTATATCTGTCCTGAAGTGTGAATCTCTATATCAAATCCTGTTTTCCCAGATTACCTTATGAATAACTTCTGACTTTTAAAAATACACCTCCTAATGCATTCCAGAAACCATGCTTAGTATATAACAATCTGAGATCAGAATTAATTGTGACTGCAGTCCAGCACTGGATCAACCTTTTCTAAAGCACTTGATTTTACCCTTTGTGGACATTTATTATAAATAAGTTTGTTTTTGTTTTTGTTTTTTAGTATGGCAGTTTATTAAAACACTGCAGCTTATATGTAGCTCATGTTACATTTAAGAAGCAACATATTTTGATCTTAGCCATAATGACTGGTATGAGGTGGAATCTCAGGGTTGTTTTGATTTGCATTTCCCTGATGATTAAGGATGTTGAACATTTTTTCAACTGCTTCTCAGCCATTAGATATTCCTCAGTTTAGAATTTTTGTTTAGCTCTGAGCCCCATTTTTTAATGGGGTTATTTGATTTTCTAGAGTCCACATTCTTGAGTTCTTTGTATATATTGGATATTAGTCTCCTAACTGATTTAGGATTGGTAAAGATCCTTTCCAGTCTGTTGGTGGCCTTTTTGTCTTCTTGACAGTGTCATTTGACTTACAGAAGCTTTGCAATTTTATGAGGTCCCATTTGTCATTTCTCGATATTCCAGCATAAGCCATTGCTGTTCTATTCAGGAATTTTTCCCCTGTACCCATATCTTCGAGGCTTTTCCCCACTTTCTCCTCTATAAGTTTCAGTGTGTCTGGTTTTATGTGGAGTTCCTTGATCCACTTAGACTTGACTATAGTACAAGGAGATAAGAGGAATGGATACAGAAAATGTGGTACATTTACACATTGGAGTACTACTCAGCTATTAAAAACAATGAATTTATGAAATTTCTAGGCAAATGAATGGATCTGGAAAGTATCATCTTGAGTGAGGTAACCCAGTCACAAAAGAACTCACATGATATGTACTCATGGATAAGTGGATATTAGCCCAGAATCTTAGAATACCCAAGATACAATTTGCAAAACACATGAAACTCAAGAAGAACGAAGATGAAAGTGTAGACACTTCGCCCCTTCTAAGAATTGGGAACAAAACACCCATGGAAGGAGTTACAGAGACAATGTTTAGAGCTGAAAGGATGGACCATCCAGAGACTGCTGCACCTGGGGATCCATCCCATAATCAGCTACCAAATCCAGACACTATTGTATAAGCCAGCAAGATTTTGCTCAAAGGACCCTGATATAGATGTCTCTTGTGAGGCTATGCCAGTGCCTGGGAAACACAGAAGTGGATGTTCATAGTCAGCTTTTGGATGGAACACAGGGTCCCCAATGGAGGAGCTTGAGAAAGTACCCAAGGAGCTGAAGGGACGTGCAACCTTATAGGTGGAACAACAATATGAACTAATCAGTACCCCTAGAGCTAGCGTCTCTAGCTGCATATGTAGCAGAAGATGGCCTAGTTGGCCATCATTGGGAAGAGAGTCCCCTTTGTCTTGAAAACTTTATATGTCCCAGTATAGAGGAACACCAGGGCCACGAAGTGGGAGTGAGTGGGTAGAGGAGCAGGGAGATATAGGGTACTTTTGGGACAGCATTTGAAATGTAAATGAAGAAAATACCTAATAAAATATTGGAAAAGGGAAAAATAGCAACATATTTGGATTAAGAGGACACAAACTCTTCAATTTCTAATCAAAATAACATAAGGTGACTTATATCTGTTTCTATGATGATTATCTATCTACAACCTTAAATCAATCAGCATAGTTAATTCCTTTGTCTATCACAAAATAGAGCATGAAGTCAATTTAAATGACTTCTATTGATGTCAGTTTATCTATGCCTTCCTAGAAGCCAGCATTGTCTTTTCATATGTACGTGTAATAGTGGAGATGTTTATAAATATGTGTGTTGCACATGAGTGGGAGCACTTGTTGGATATACGTGGATACCTGTGCCTGTGTAAACCCAGTTCTCATTTATTCCCACCTGTGCTTTTTTTTTTTTTTTTTTTTTTTTTTTTTGAGACAGAGCCTTTCAACCAAAACTAGACCTCACCTAAACAGCTAGTGTAATTTGCCACTCTCGCTGTTTCTTCTCTCCACATCCTTCAGCAGAAAATAAGGTTGGGTTCCACTCTCAAGGAACATTTAGTGGATCCTCATATTTACAGTAGATGTATTTAACTATTAAACCATTTCTTCAGCCCAAGAAATTAGCATCCTTTTGTGTGTGTGTGTGTGTGAAGACATACCTGAATGGAGTTCATGTCTTGGTTTAATAGTGTGCTATCACTGATATAATATACTACAACATAGCATTACAGAAAAGTCAATGAATTTCACAACACTTTTCCTCATAGGGGAATTCAACTTGTTAACATTCAATATAGGAGACAGATATAAAATTGCAAATCCAGAGCTGTATTTAAAGGACTGATGAAATATATCTATTATAGATGTATCCCTATATAATTTATATACTTTCTGTATATGTATATAACAAGATTTAGTATAGGTAATAAGTAAGATAATAGCAGAAATGAATCCAATGTGTATAATTTTGATCATTAACTAAAGTATGGTTAAAATAGTTTATGTTTTATTTTAGAAGGTAGAGATTTTACTCAATGAATCTCTATTAACTGATGTAAGGCTAATATAGTTCCAATCAGTAAAGTTCTATGAATTAATTTTGTAATGGAAAAAACCAGTTAACAAAACAAAACACTAGGTTATCTCTACTAAATTGGAGATGTTAATGGAAGATGGAGTGGGTTTTCAAGAAGTAATATTGAAGGAGGTGAAAATGAATATCTCTGTCACTTATTAGTTCTTACCACATAGGCGTCTGTATGTGCACATGTACACATATGGCCAGCTGTAACTTCAGTCACCTTTGGGACAATGGGTCCTACTTTCAAGGTACTGAACTCTTCAGATTAAAGACTATTATAGACTCCAAGAGGTTACACAGGTCATCTTGATATGTAGTATTATATTAGATTTTTTTTCTTAATAAGTAGACAGTGCCTGGAGCTGTTAAATCTCTTTATTATACAAGTTTGCTTCAACAGCAGTTTTTGAAAAGTCATTTGACCTTACTCCCTTGGGTTCATCTTTTATGCACTGGTTACTATGCTCTCTGTCTGCATACTTCTAGGTGACTTTGACAGTGACATTGTCCAAGACTGGTGTCAACACATAAATTCCTCCTCAGAGTAAATGAGAAATGTGGAACTCAAAACATAAATTCATTTCCAAATTCTTGATAGTTCTGAAAATAAGAAACACATATGTGCACAGTGTACAAAATTGAATTTTCACCAAAATTGTTATTCTACTGATTGGGATACTACGTTTTGAGTTAGATGTAAAAAGTTTCTGAAATGCATGTGTTGACCTTTAAAGTCACATTATTTATATTCATATACATCTATCCTCATGTCATTATATACCTTCCAACAATTTTTTACATTGCTCATGTGCTGATATGTTTTGCTGTATATGAACAAATATAGGTTCAAATAAGAATTCTTCTTATTGTTTTATATGAAGCTTTATTTTTACTTTTATGCATTTGTGGCAATGCATGTTTGTACATGTGCGAGGGTATTTGTAGGGCCAGAAGAAAGGCAAGATGAAGTTAGAGGTGCTTTTGTGATGCACAGTATGTATGGTAGGAACGAAATCAGGTTCTGCTACAAAAACCCAAAACAAACAAACAAACAAACAGAAAAAAGGCCACTGAGTCTCAGTTCTAGCTCCTGGGGCTTGATTCTGATATAATTGAGTAAAGTATACACAATCAGAGGGTAATAGCCTTTCTAGTTTCATATCTTACAATGCAATAATAATTCTTTTAGCACACTGTAGCATTGATTACAATATTTATGTTGATGACTAATATTTTTAAAAAAGAAAATTAGATGTTGATATATTTTATATAATAATACCCTTTTAGGTAATAAAACCAAAACAAGAAAAACTGATCATCGCAGGCATTCCTTTAGAAACTGTAACATTTTTACAGTAGAATGAAAAACAATAAACTAAACTCCGGTACTTAAAAAAATCATAACCACAAAGCAATCTCCAATTTCTGTAAAGGAAGGCATTGAGTTTAACTATACATTTGTTAAAAAACAAAACACCTATAATATTTCCTTCTCAAGGCATAAAAGTTTAGTTTTAATATACTATTTCTCCCTTAAGTAGCTCTAACCCACAGTTTTCATTACAACATGTGATTTCTGCATTGAAAATACTTCCCCAGGATATTATCTGTTTTAATGCATGATATGAAGACATGAAGTGCAACTCCCCGCAGAGACACTTTGCATCTATTATTATGAAGTTCAAAAGACATGAAACATTGTATATATATATATATACATATATATATATATATATTTCCTTTCAGATTATATATTTAGAATAATTTCAAATATACACATGGGAACATAAATATATATATGGATATATATATATATATATATATATATATATATATATACACACACATACACACACACACACATATATGAGAGTAAATATTCCTACTTTTGATTTTGTAAAAAGATTTATCCAAACACTTCATTACCAACATTAGAGTACTTTGTGAAATGCACACATCTGATGATTCAGACAAAATGACAGTCGGGTATTGTGTTAGATTTAAGACATGTACCAGAAAATTTCACCAGTTTCAAGAATAAAACGTGCCTTAGAAACCCAAAATGACAATAAATAAATAAATAAATAAATAAATAAATAAATCAAAAATCAAACAATGAAATAAGCAATTAAGTCACACAGGATACCCTAAGTCTTTAACCCACAAGGCATAACCTGAGCTGGGAGGATTGCCAGTTAAAATCTGGGCTGGGACACTCAGCTAGACCATCTACAAAAGGAGAGGGAAGTTAAGATTTCATCTCTTAAAATAGATTTACATTTCAAGGTTCATGTATTTAGAATAATAGCTAAAATTAAAATGTTAATCAATATCGTGGTAACTATTTTACTCAGAAAGGCAATTGATAGGCATATGCAATTAATATCATCTGAAATGTTGAAAATCAAAATATGTCTGATTATTTTTATCATTAGTGAAATTGCCACTAATTTTTTCACATTATTAAAAATTAAATTAAAAGCTATATCTGTGAAATGAGGTCAAATATTATTTTATTTTCTAAATGCAAATTATATAAGAATTATTAATATTGACTTTGCGCTTTTACCCAATCACTGTCTTACTCTAAAATGTGATCTCACTGAGAAACTTCACTGAGAAAAATCACAATATTTCAACTACTTTTCTTTTTGTGATATTATATCACTCAATATTTTTAACAAATGATCATAGTTAGACATTATTATAAATAAAGTAAAGAAAACAAATTTCAAGAACAATATATCTAAAGATTCCCTTCTTATCACATTAGATGTCCTGCAGCAATATTCGATATCCTAAAATAATATTAAACATTCTGTAATAACATTAGAAATCCAATAATAACATTAGATATACTATAATATCATTAGACATACTATAAAACAATAGCTATCCCATAATAATATTAGTCATCCTTTAATAATACTAGGCATTTTATAATAATATCAGATATTCTATAATAATTAAGCCACTTGGGTTGACAAGCCTCTCCGCAGAATGCCAGAAACTAACAAAACTCCCAGTACTAGGTAAGGCAAACGTTTGGGTGGTTAGGGTAGTCTAATGACTCAAAAAACAATATAGATTATCACTGTATCCCTTGCTTTGCCTCTCAGGGGTCAAGGGTAAGACCCAATTGTTGAAGACCCTCCATACTCAAGACTGATGACTAGATCCTTTGAGTTAGTTTTCATTTAAGAGCCTTTTTGCTGCCCTCTAACCTCCAAATTACCAGAAAGCACCTTGCAGGTTACGAAGTAAGAGAAGCAGGCTTACCCAGCTGCAATATCTCTGAACCATGACAATGACCAGTATGGCAAGACATTCATAAAGGCAGAGTGAGTAACAGTCATGTGTCAATGGTAACTAACAACTGTCTATTTGGACATAAAGTCTTCTCTTCAGGAGGGAAATCATTACATTACAAAAAAACCTAGGCAGTTTCCTTGGGTTAATATGTCATGGATATTAGAAAATAATCTACTACCACCACTTTGCTTGACCAACATAATTCCAAGTAGTTACTGGCCTTCATCAAAAGTCTTTCCTTACAGAAAATGGAGACCATCCCAGAAAACCACAAGTGAATAATATTCAGAGATCAATGAACTGGGGAACATAACCTCAAGGAATACATCTACATTACAGAATCTGCTTCCTTTGTTCAGATAACATCACATAAGAGGGGATGGGAAGATTTTAAGAGCCAGAATACTAGGAAGTCTGTAGGGAAACAGTCTCTCCTAGAAATAGATATACCAACAAGACCAAATAGTGCAATACCAAATTAAAGTGGAAATGAAATGAACACACACACAAACACATTGTTCCACCTCTAAACAAAGAACTACCTAGCAACTAGTGAGTGTTTATGAGGAGAATATGTCTCTTTCAGGGATGCCCCCCTTTCTTGGTTGTACTAGATAGATTAGTCAAAATGAAAATGGTATATAAAAAATCTGCTCAGAAGGTTGTATTTATATATTTATGTATTTGTGCAAATACACACACATGCACGCACACACACATACATACACACACATGCACAGCACTCATGCATGCATGAACACTTGCACTTAGCATTATTAAACAGAAGACAAAGATGCTATGAATTGAGATCAACATAGTGTGGGAATGGGTACATTTTTACGGAAGGAAGAAAGAAAAAAATTATAGAACTCCACTTAAAATCTAATTGTATTTTTAAAAGATATTTTCCATACATATTCTGTACAAACAATGAAAGACCAATTATTTGTTATTCATGAGTAAGTTCATAAGCAGAATTTATTCTGACTGCGTCATTGTACCATGTAAGGGAATTTTACTAATTATTTTTCACTAGTATCATTTTTCTTCAGACACAAATAATAAAATACCCACTATCTCAACTTCATTTAAATTTCATATTCTGCAATTTGATGGTCTCTTTTAAAGTAGTTCCTCAAATTTGACATTTTTTTTTCCTTTTAACAAATACATATCATGGTTTTCACACATTGCCACCAACATCTAATTTTAAATCACCTTCAAATAAGCTCATGGATACCAAAGGTGAAATGCCTTAAATTTTTTAATGCCCCTTCCTTGGTGAATTATTCTCCATATGTCCTGGTCTGTCCTCTCTCTTCAATACTGTTATGGAGTTGTGCATATGCCATTTCAGGTCGAGTCTTTCCTCCTCTGCTTTTGTTTGTACTACTCTTTGCTGACATAACTATCTCTTTTTTTGGCATGTGACATGAAAACGACTTATAGATATATCCCTTTGAACGAACTTATATGTGTTTATTGATTTTGTAATTCAAGTGATTTTACCACATGCTTGGTTTATTGTCAACTAACAGAAATGCCTAGGTAGTTAATAACAATTTGTGAGATCATTGTTGAAGATTTAGAGACACAGTAGGAAAACTCCTGAGTATAGAAGGAGAAATAAGCTTATTTAAAATATAAATACAGGATGATTTTTAAATGTACTTACTAAAGGATTAAGCAGCTAGGATTTATACTAGTTTTTATTCATGCTTTAGTCTTTCAAGGAATTAGACTGTCTTTTATGATAACTCAGAAGCTAAACTGTGATTTGTAAGACACTGCAGCAGAGGGTAAGGAGAGCCTCCTCACCATCCATCTGTGCAGCACGTGTGGCCCTTCAGCATCCTCACACAGTCGCACTGACAGCTGAAGCTATGATGGATTGCAACTTTTGGCATCAATACTGAGTCTCATTCATTACATTCTTAGGTCCTGTGCTTTATATCAAAAGAAAAATGCCAAGCAAGATTCAGAGAGAAAAATAAACCTTAAAAGACAAGAACATTGAAGACCTGCTTTCAAGGACTCAATTCACTTAACATGAATGGAGATTGCTGGTTTATTTTGAAATATTGGTTAAATGCAGAAAAGCACAAAACATAAATGTTGCAATTTAGTACATAGAAAATTTATATTGATATAAAATTATATTTGTGTTTTTTATCAAAGTTCTAAAGTGCAAAGCGTTACTTGCTGAGAGATGGTGACTGATTATATCACAAATATTAACACACCATTTTGTCTTACATCAGTTCTGTTTGAAAATCAGCTCTGACTGAAAGGATTTAAGATGTTAGCCTTAAAAGATGACTGTATTTACATGAAGAATCTCAAAAATTCTTCAATATTGGCTAATGTTGCATCATTGAGTAGTCATGTTAAATAAAAATATTTTAAAGCAATACTATTCACTCTTTTCAATTTATATAGCATCTCTTGTACCAGATTTGTCCTAGTTATTAAATAACAACATGCACATGTTTCTGTTTCTTAACTCAGATAAGTGTCATTTCACTACAGTATGGAATAGTTGTCAATAATATACTGTGGTCAAACTACTTACAGCAGATACAATATTCTGACAACCATAATTTTTCACACATTAAAATTTGTCTTCAATGTCTCTATATTAAACATAGCACCATTATTTGTTTAATTAGACTAACATTATTTTTTCACGTTGAAAAACTATAAATCATTACTAGATACAGAGAGAGGCAATAGAAAAAAAAAACTAATTTTCGGCTCTCATATACAAATATTATTCAGAAAATCCAGAAAAATAATCTACTTTAAAGGCATTAGCTCTTTATGTTTTAATTTTAAGAATAACAAATTTATTGAGAAAATACTAACATCACTCTTATTATCTCTGGTTCCTAGAGAGAATGAATATGATTAGTCTATTATTTTCTATATTAATAAAATAAAATTCAATTGTAAAATATTAATATTTTCTAGGCACACTAGAAAAAATATTCCTGTTATACATTTCCAAGCTATGTGTTTTAATTTCTTAATGGTTTTTGTTGTTGATTATGATGATAATAAAACTGGATAATAAAATCAAGTCACATAATATTAAATATTTTCTTTATAGATCCCCATTCCTGCTACTAATTATTTATGTCTGAACTCCAGAAGTACAATTTCTTCCCTTGGTATATGTTTGAAATGTGAATGCAGAAACTAGCAAGTTTTGGAAGAGATATATATATATATATATATATATATATATATATATATATATAACTTTCTTAGACATCTATGCTATGCTCTTACTTTGTTTATGATCCTTTAAAGGCAAGGAATTTGGTTCAATATTCCTTTAAGTTTCTAATAAAAAATACATGTTTAGCACCTAATATAATAGAAAACACATGTAGAACATAAGGGAACAAAAGTATGTAATCCATGTGACACTTATGTATACTCAGTTATCACATGGAGTGCTGGACCTCTGTAAATAGTCAGGCTGTGTTCCTAGCAACTTGTTTACTCACCCATCTTTTCCCAAAATACTGCCAAAAGTTCTAGTTGTTATGTAAAGCAAAATCCCAGCTACTGAGAATTAGTGTGTACTCATTCTCTGAAGTAAGGCCAAGCATTTTCTGTGTCTGGAGATTTCATCATCTATACTACTACCCCGTTTATATGTCTGACGTCAGTACAGTCTCAAGTTCCTATTTCACAAGAATCCTTTATGTCTCTAATCAACAGAAAAGAAGAAATAGATAAAATAAAATGATTGCATCATTTTATAATCCTATAAGAATTTTATTTAAGGGATCACCTTGGGCATGGAGACGGCGGACACCCCCCCCCCAAGGTTCCTAGAGACTCTCTATGTGATCTTAGGACCACTGGTGAGTGGAACGGAACTTCTGTTCCATTCTAATCGCACTGGATCAGCATTAGGGAATCAGAAAACCCAGACAGTTCAGGGTCACAAGTCCCTTCTGGTCAGGCCAGCACCTGGTCACCTTGGGTGCAGAGTTGGCAGACAACCCCCCCAAGGTCCCTAGAGAACTGCCCACAAGATCTTAGGACCACTGGTGATTGGAACACAACTTCTGTTCCATTCCAATCGCACGGGACCTGAGACAACAATAGGTAAGCAGAAAACCCGGCCTCACCAGGGTCACAAGTCTCTTCCTGTCTGCACCAGCACTGGGTCACCTGGGCAATGAGTCAGAGGACAACCCCAAGGTGCCTAGAGGACAGCTTCTGAGGCAGATCCCATTTCAGGCTCCAGACATCCGGACACCTTCCATCCTGGAGGACAGGTGTCCTCCCCGCCTGGGAGGGCTTTGCCAGATGTCCTGGGGAAGCCATCTTGGTTCCTGGATCCCTCTGAGACTAGTCTTTGAAGGTGAGACTGTGGACTACAGAAGCTAACAGCTTCTGGAACAGGCCATGTTTCAGGCCTTCATCTTCTGCCAGGAGGCAGGTCTGAATGCCAGATACCTGTTAACCTTCCCTGAAAGAGGAGAGCTTACCTTTAGAGAGTGCTCAGACCACTGAAACTCAGGAGAGATCTAGTCTCCCAGGTCTGCTGATAGAGGCTAACAGAATCACTGGAGAAACAAGCTCTAACCAGAGACAACTATCACAACTAACTACAGAGATTACCAGATGGCAAAAGGCAAATGTAAGAATCTTATTAACAGAAACCAAGACCACTTAACATCATCAGAACAAAGCACTCCCACCTCACCCAGTTCCGGGCACCCCAACTCACCTGAAAATCTAGACCTGGATTTAAAAGCATATCTCATGATGATGATAGAGGACATCAAGAAGGACTTTAATAACTCACTTAAAGGAATACAGGAAAACAATGCTAAAGAGTTACAAGTCCTTAAAGAAAAAAAGGAAAACACAACCAAACAGGTAGAAGTCCTTAAAGATAAACAAGAAAGCACGTCCAAACAGGGGACAGAAATGAACAAAACCATACTAGACCTAAAAAGGGAAGTAGACACAATAAATAAACCCCAAAGTTAGGCAACACTGGAGATAGAAACCCTAGGAAAGAAATCTGTAACCATAGATGCCAGCATTAGCAACAGAATACAAGAGATGGAAGAGAGAATCTCAGGTACAGAAGATTCCATAGAGAACATCAGCACATAAATTAAAGAAAAGGCAAAATGCAAAAAGATCCTAACTCAAAACATCCAGGAAATCCAGGACACAATGAGAAGACCAAACCTACGGATAATAGGAGTAGATGAGAATGAAAATTTTCAACTTAATGGACCAGCAAATATCTTCAACAAAATTATAGAAGAAAACTCTCCAAACCTAAAGAAAGAAATGCCCATGAACATGCAAGAAGCTTACAGAACTCCAAATAGACTGGACCAGAAAAGAAATTCCTCCCGACACATAATAATCAGAACAACAAATGCACTAAATAAAGATAAAATATTAAAAGCAGTAAGGGAAAAAAGGTCAAGTAACATATAAAGGCAGGCTTATCAGAATTACACCAGACTTTTCACCAGGGAATATGAAAGCCAGAAGATCCTGGACAGATGTTATATAGACACTAAGAGAACACAAATGCCATCTCAGGTTACAATACCCAGCCAAACTTTTAATTACTATAGATGGAGAAACCAAAATATTCCATGACAAACCAAATTCACAACACATTATCTTTCCATGAATCCAGCCCTTCAAAGGATAATAACAGAGGAAAAAAAATTCAAGGACGGAAATAACGCCCTAGAAAAAGCAAGAAAGTAATCCTTCAACAAACCTAAAAGAAGACAGCCACAAGAACAGAATGCCAACTCTAACAACAAAAATAATAAGAAGCAACAATTAGTTTTCCTTAACATCTCTTATAATCAATGGACTCAATTCCCCAATAAAAAGATATAGACTAACAGACTGGCTACACAAACAGGACCCAACATTTTGCTGCTTACAGGAAACCCATTTCAGGTAAAAAGACAGACACTAACTCAGAATGAAAGCATGGAAAACAATTTGACAAGCAAATGGTCTGAAGAAACAAGATGGAGTAGCCATTCTTATATCGAATAAAATCAACTTCCAACCCAAAGTTATCAAAAAAGACAAAGAGGGACACTTCATACTCATCAAAGGTAAAATCCTCCAAGAGGAACTCTCAATATTGAATATCTATGCTCCAAATGCAAGGGCAGCCACATTCATTAAAGAAACTTTAGTAAAGCTAAAAGCACACATTGCACCTCACACAATAATAGTGGGAGACTTCAACACACCACTTTCATCAATGGGCAGATCATGGAAACAGAAACTAAACAGGGACACAGAGAAACTAAGAGAAGTTATGAAACAAATGGATTTATCACATATCTACAGAATGTTTTATCCTAAAACAAAAGGATATACCTTCTTCTCAGCACCTCATTGTACTTTCTCCAAAACTGACCATATAATTGGTTACAAAACAGGCCTCAACAGATACAAAAATATTGAATTTGTCCCATGCATCCTATCAGATCACCATGGACTAAGGCTGATCTTAAATAACAACATAAATAATGGAAAGCCAACATTCACGTGGAAACTGAACAACACTCTTCTCAATGATACCTTGGTCAAGGAAGGAATAAAGAAAGAAATTAAAGACTTTTTAGAGTTTAATGAAAATGAAGCCACAACATACCCAAACTTATGGGTCACAATGAAAGCATTTCTAAGAGGAAAACCCATAGCTCTGAGTGCCTCCAAAAAAAAAAAAAAAAAAACTAGAGAGAGCACACACTAGCAGCTTGACAACACACCTAAAAGCTCTAGAACAAAAGGAAGCAAGTTCACCCAAGAGGAGGAGACAGCAGGAAGTAATCAAACTCAGGGGTGAAATCAACCAAGTGGAAATAAGAGGAACTATTCAAAGAATCAACCAATCAAGGAGCTGGTTCTTTGAGAAAATCAACAAGTACAGGGGAACTCCAGGGCCAAGAAGTGGGAGTGGGGGAGTAGGGGAATGGGGGGGGGGTGAAATTATGGGGGACTTTTGGGATAGCACTGAAAATGTAAATGAAGAAAATATCTAATTAAAAAATATTTAAAAAAAGAATTTTCTTTAAAAGAGCAAACAAATGTAGAACAGGTATCCAGAGGTTTAAGTGAATTGTTATGCATATGCTATATATACAGATGAATTTGTATCTAAATATCTATCTAAATTTCTATATCTTCTTTTGTATATTCATATACAAATATATGCAAATATATGTAAAATCTATATAATATCTAAGTATTAGGAATATACTTTGTATTTTAAATGGTAAAGAAGGATCTGATGGCAACTTTACTTTAGTTATATCTGCATATTAATGTAGAGATAAGAAGGTGGTACCGGAAATGAATTCATGCAGCTGTAGTTGATTGTAAAGGAAAACATAATAAATATTATGAGCTTAGATGAATTTTAAGTAGACTGTAATTCAAACTTCACTTTAGAAGTTCAAAAACTAAATTTACTTAGTTCTTGAATATCAGAAGACAAGTATATATTCCTAGATTTCAATTTTGAATTGATGCAGTGGCCACATGCTGAGGTTCGCTCCTTTTACCACACTTCCTCTTTTTAAGGAGAAAAACAGCCTGTCATATTTTTCTAAGATTTAAGGATGACTAAATAATTCTAGTAAGTACACATAAATATGGATTATTTTAATGGTACTGAAATATCAATATATACTGCAAAGTCTATCCTGAAGGGTCAGGCTTTGACAGGTTAGAATAATAATTTGTAAATGTAAAAACTCATAGGATGCCACTTCATAAGAAAAACAATAAATTTATTTTCTCCACACTGCAAAAATTATGTTTTTTTTTAATAATTAAAATTATGGCTAAAGGTACTCTGTAGAAATGTGCCATATTATAAATGCAGTTCTTTACCCAATAAATCAAGCTCTTCTTTTACTGAGAGTAAACTATGTATTCAACAGACACTGTATGGTCGCTCAGTTTGTAAAGGTGCCTATTTGCCAAGCCTGACAGTCTGAATTTCATACACCAGACCCATAGGCAAGTGTCAACTGACTTCAGAAAGTTATCATTCATACTATATGATCACATGACACATGTCTATTTCTATGTGCCACATATACATATGCATACAAATTGCATAATTAAAAGTGCAAGAAATAAATGTAGTAAAAGAAAATGTTGGACACATAAGTTAGAAAGTTTATTTTGTTTTATGATCATCTGAATTTCCTGTCCATTTAAAATAAAAGACAAGCTTGATTTTAGGCTAAGGGCAAAAATATTTATTTTGTTGTCAGTTGGCTTGTCATAAATTCTGCATCCATCTTTTCCCTTGAATGATTTTATTATCCCTTTCCCAAACACTTTCTATCATTTTACTACTTATAAAAGCATTGTCTTGACTGATTATTCTCTTCTACAGATGGAAGACAAATAAACAAATAACAGTAACAAAAAAAACCCAAAACCATGTTTTCATTCTATTTGTGAGTTCACAAGGGGATGCCCACCTTAGTAATGGCTTCATGGAGGCTGAAAGATGGATCCACTTCTTCAATTTTTGTTGCATGTGTAGGAAAAATGGCTTCCGAGAGAAAACTTGGACCCTGTGAGAACAAAAGAAAAAAGTCTTCATTAATTTTGATTTTCATATTTTAATTGGATTTTCTCTTTAAAAAAGTATAAATTGCTTTAACGTTACTGCTAAGTGTGAGCTTCATCCGAATGATCTAATTATCTACCCCAAAATATTTATAAATTTATGTAAATAGGATTATATTACTTTTAACATGCTATAGGCTCATAAATTGTATTTTCTCATCATAAGGATAACCTTTTATATTTCTCTCATATTTACTCATTATAATTTATACATACATACATAAAGGAGAAGTTAGACCACAAAATCTCTATTATAATTCCTTTTTCTATTTTTATATATTCTGTTTATTGGCTAGAAGACAACAGTATTTTTTTTTTGATAAAAGCAACTAACTAAAAAACCATAGGGAAAATGGGCATGGCATGGTATTTTAAATATAATGATGGCATTATCAAAACAATAAGAAGCAGGTAAAAATCACATGTGGCTTTACGGTCTGCCCCAAAATTCACTGAGAATAGTATCAAAATCTTATATTCAATATCCTTTGTCTATATAACTTTACTCGCAAATGTTCATTGCAATGGTCGCATTTGTAGTTTCTAACTTCTGCTACTCTATCAATACTGGATTATCACAAGAACTTTCCCTCAGATACACTCTTGCTGCCCTGGGTCATAGATATTCTGAAGCAGTAAGTCTGCAGGACTTGCCCCTTCACATGCTTCAGCAGTTCATAGATGATGTAGTTGTTGAGTTGGGCCAACTCATAGCCCTGCATCTGTGCCGGGGTGGTAGCTGGGTTGGTCAGCCTGGCATCTCTCCTGCACCCTGACCACCAGAGTGAGCTCTCCAGCACTGCCCAAACTAGGCTACGAAATGCCTAAGCCATCAAGGGACAGGACAGCTCTCATGATTCATGGCCCGGGGACTAGCTCTCCCATCTGCTGGAGTTAGGGAGAAGGAGAAGATATTAGATATCTTAAAAGGACTGAACTTTCAATGCTTTTAATTTGTTTGACTTTGTAAAGACTGTGAGGTTGTTAAGTTATTTATATTTTTAATGTGAGATGTTGAGGATGATGGAAAGGAAAGGTTGTGGTTTGATGGTTCTGTGTCAAGCTGATAATGGTTAATTGTGCAGATTTATGTCAATTTAACACAAGCTAAAGTCATCTGAAAGGAGAAAACCCTAATTTAAAAGAGTAGCCTCCATAGGACATAGGTATAAGGTATTTTCTTAATTAATGAATGATGGGGGATAGCCCAGTCCATTGTGGGTGGTGCCATCTCAAGCTGAGGAGTCTGTGTTCTACTAGAAAGCAGGCTGAGTAAACAATGTGGAGCAAGGCAATAAGGAGCATGCCTCTATGGCCCCTGCATCAGCAGCAGCCGCCAAGTTCCTGCCCTGAGTTTCTGCCCTCATTACTGTGCTATATGAAACTGAGTAAAATAAATCCTTTCCTTCCTAAGCTGCTTTTAGTTATGGAGTTTCATCACAGCAATAGTAACCCTAAGACTTTAATATTATAGGAAAGGGAAAAGTTGGAACATGATATATATATATCATATATATATATATCATATATATATATGAAGGTTGACAGAAGATGATAGGTAGACAGATAAATATTACTTAATAGAGACACAGAGAATCATTCCTGATTTTTAATATTTTTTATTATGTATTTTCCTCAATTACATTTCCAATGCTATCCCAAAAGTCCCCCATACCCCCCCTCCCCTACCCACCCTTTCCCACTTTTTAGCCCTGGCGTTCCCCTGTACTGGGGCGTATAAAATTTGTGTTTGCTAGGCCCCGGCCTAGTCGCACAAGAGACAGCTATATCAGGGTCCTTTCAGCAAATGATTGCTAGTGTATGCAATGGTGTCATCGTTTGGAGGCTAATTATGGGATGGATCCCTGGATATGGCAGTCTCTAGATGGTCCATCCTTTTGTCTCAGCTCCAAACTTTGTCTCTGTAACTCCTTCCATGGGTGATTGTTTCCAATTCTAAGAAGGGGCAAAGTGTCCACACTTTGGTCTTCATTCTTCTTCAGTTTCATGTGTTTTGCAAATTGTATCTTATATCTCGGGTAAACTAAGTTTCTGGGCTAATATCAACTTATCAGTGAGTACATATCATTTGAGTTCTTTTGTCATTGGGTTACCTCACTCAGGATGATGCCCTCTAGGTCTATCCATTTGCCTAGGAATTTCATAAATTCATTCCTTTTGATAGCTGAGTAGTACTCCATTGTGTAAATGTACCACATTTTTTGTATCCATTCCTGTGTTGAGGGGCATCTGGGTTCTTTCCAGCTTCTGGCTATTATAAATAAGGCTGCTATCATTCTTTTAAAAAATGTTCAGGCCAGCAATGGCTGTAGGAAAGTAATGATTTCAACATGCTTTAAAAAAAAAATCATAGTCTGTATTGTTGGTAACCAATAGCTGACCAGAATTGTTTAATATATTAATGCTTAGGATTATGCCATCAGAATGTTTTGAAGATACACTGATGAAGAATAGAAAAGAACATGAACTTTATGGAAAAGAACATGAACCAAATGGTATTAGTACCTACCAATCCTATTCTCAACCCTCTTTTCATCAGGTCGGCTAACTGAAAACAAATTTGTTTACATCTCTCAAATCCCAAACAATACTAAGTTTGAAAAAACTTTCCACAAATTATAGATAACCCAATACTTTGTAACTATTTTCTCCGAATTGAGCAGTGCTCCTGGAAGGAGGAGGGAGAGGAATGAGACTCAAGGAATATAATAAGTTGCAATGTTGTGACCTGCATGGCTTTGGAATTTACCTGACTGGGATATCAGGCAATGAAGAAATGACAGACACAAACAGAAAGCTGGGGAGATATGTGATATCCATTCTCATAAGAGCTATCAACACTATCGTGGAAACCAGCATGTTTATAACATATAGAATACAGATGACTGTAAAGCTAAATTAGTATAGGTATGATTCCTTTGTAATATTCATTATAACTTAACAATTATTTTTTTTTACTCTTCCCTGTTTCTCTTCCCTGTCCTTTTTCCTGGTCCCCTTTATTTGCTCAAGTATTCTCCTTTGTGCCTTCATGTCTCTTTTCCCAAAATGAAAGTCTAAATACTTTGTCTATTTCTCTCATTATCTCTTTGTACACTTTCTTGCTTCTTCTTTCTTTTACATATATTTCTTTTCCATTATAATCCCTGTTCACTTACAGACACACACACACACACACACACACCTTTATATGTTATTCACCAAAACATTTTTTCTTTTTCTTTTTGCTCTAACCCTAACTCTCAATAAAGCATACCAGCTTGTATAAACTTATAATCAAAACATTTTAAAAAAATTATTGTTTATCATGAGGGGACATACATGCATGTATGCCACAATAGACATGTAGAACTCAGGTGAAAACTAGAGAGAATTGTTTTGATCTTATTACTATGAGGGTCCAAGAGATTAAATTTATAACTTCAGGCTTAGTAGCATACAGCTTCATCAACTGAGCCCTCATCATTTATATAATTGCTTTTGCTGTTGTTTTCTTTTTTCTATTTCTCTCTCTCTCTCTCTCTCTCTCTCTCTCTCTCTCTCTCTCTCTCTCTCTCTCTCTCTCTCTTTCTCTCTCTCTCCAACTAAATATCAGTTTATTTGAGACTGAATCTCTGTATGGAGCCCTCGTTCTGGAACTTAGTGAGTAGACAAAGCTGGCCCTAAACTTATAGAACTACACCTGCCTCTCCCTCTAGAAAGTCAGTACTGAAGGTGGACAACACCACACCTACTTAACTTATATTATTTTAAATGGTTATTTAACATATAGAGTTTGTCATGTGTATGCCTTAAGTTTACGACAAACTCTTTCTTAATACAGTATTTGACTAATAGAACGTGAAGACATAAAAGACCCTTTATCCCCAGAGATGAAGACAGTATCATGTTTTCAAATGCATGTAGATATAACAGTTATGTTAAAAATAACAATCATGTTGACTAAAGAAGTATCTTCAGAACCTAACAAAGTAGGGAAAAGATTAAAACACAGTCTGTAAAATCTCAACAATGCTTACAGGCACTATAGGCGATGCTTACTTAATACTATTTCATTGCTGAAGGAGAAAGGGGAGTAAATTGTCAGTCATTTAGAATATGTTGTTGCTTAGAATAACTATTTTATACAATAATTATTTTGAAAGTTAGAGCATGAAAAATATTGTTATATGGAACCTGGTAATCCTCTCAGGAAGGTTTCTGATATGAATACTATGCTTCCTCGCTGAGTTTGTTTGCGCTCAGTTCAGATTGGCCACATGTAAAGCTAATTATATTTAGTTCTATCATTTACTTGTAGTTTATCATTTTTACTTGTCTACAAACTCTTTGTGAAATATTAAATTGTGTATATGTGTTTATCTGTCTGTATGTGCTTGTGTGTATGTACCTATATTTCTTATATTCCAGCATATCATGATGTATGTTGTCTTGACTTTTTACTTTGAATGACATTTCAATATTCCAAAAATATTAGCATTTATCTAACTCTCTCATTATTTTCACTTCTCTCATCATCTGTTTGATGGAAATATTCCATTCTGTGTCTGATCTGGAAATTGAGACAGTTCTCTACGAATGTTACCAATGGCTATAGTTCACTTACGTTTTGCTGTCATTCCATGATCAATATATGCCAAAGCCCAACTAACATGTATAGCATCCCAAAGCCAAGTCGTACTTGTAATTAGTCTCTTGTTTCTAAACTATTCTTTTGTGCTGAGAAACTCATTCATACTATTTTGTATTGTTTGTTTTTGCTGCAGCAACATGTGCACCAAATCTCAACTCTAACCTTCCCTATGGTTTTATTTATGCTAGTTTTCCTTCATCTTGGACTATCCTTTCTCCATTTTAATCTACTGTGTTAGCAGAAACATGTTTTTGCATAATGAATTATGCATGCAATTTTCATTTTCACAATATGTTACTCTTAAAGTTTGAAACCAATTTCATAGGTAATATAATTCCATGATATTTGAAGGGTAGTTAAATGGAACATGTTATATTCCCGGTCTGCTTTGAATGGGAATATACTGATGTGTTTGTTGGGATATGAAAGTGCTCTTTATATCTTGTGTATTACTGTGTAGTCTTTCTTACTTACTTATTTACTTACCACAAACTAAGACACAAGATTTAAAGAGCACTTTCCCTGCTTGCATAGAAGGACAAGTGACTAACATTCTATATGATTCTAGCATTCCTTTTTTTGAATTAGATATTTTCTTAATTTACAATTCAAATATTATCCCTTTAACTCGTTTCCCCTCTGAAAATCCCCTCTCCCCTCTCCCCTCTCCCCTCTCCCCTCTCCCCTCTCCCCTCTCCCCTCTCCCCTCTCCCCTCTCCCCTCTCCCCTCTCCCCTCTCCCCTCTCCCCTCTCCCCTCCCCCTGCTTACAACCCAACCACTCCCACTTTCTGGCACAGGAATTCCCCTATACTGGGGCATATAACCTTCAGAGGACTAATGGCCTCTCCTCCTATTTATGATCAACTAGACCATCCTCTGCTACATATGCAGTTAGTGCCATGAGTCCCACCATGTGTTTTCTTAGGTTAGTGGTTTAGTTCCAGGGATCTCTGGAGATACTGGTTAGTTCATATTGTTGTTGAAATGGAGATAGCATAGGTCCCAGATGTTCACAGGCCAACTAGACTGTGATGCTCAGAAATAAGGAACCAACACTTCAGGTTGTTTTCTGGTATACAAACTTGTAAAAGCTATACATGTTTTCACACTCACACAGAAATATACATATTTAAAATAAAAATAAATTCAACAGATTATAGATTTAAAGGGAAAGAAATCAAAGCTAAAATTTCATAGAGAGCAGAAATTTTAAGGAACATAATTTCAAGTAGAATCAATTGAGGCAAAGTGTTGAAACAACCTTGGATTGATATCTTGTAGAAGATAATGTTAGTATCTACACATAGAAAAAATAAAACAATTTGAAGATCTTGTCTAAAGTTCTGTCCTACTTTGAGCTTACCAAAATTGAAATTGCCTCTACAATAAAACAACAATTTTTTCCATGATGTTTTCTGAAATGATCATATGTGATGTTGTTTGATGCATGTTCAGTGAATATGAACTATGCAGAGCCCTTCAGACATGCACTTTTGTTAGCTGGCACTTGGCAGGCACAACACTGAACCATAAGAGAGCTACAATGTCTCACATTCTAGCTCTACCACTTCCACTTCCGGCTTCTAGTTTCATGTTCATCTCAGGAAGTTTATTTTGCACCTGTGTCTGTGAAGTAAGAGCTATCTCTACCTGTTCTTTACATATGAGCCAATGAGTTTCTGTGAACAGCTGACATCATACTATAAGTATTAAGTAGAACTGTATACAAACTGTGGTATATCTGGCTCCATAGTCTATCCTAACACTTCCCTACTTCAAAGTTTCTGTGTACAACTCAAGGATAACTACTCCAGATTGTATTCAAATGTCCTCTCAGCCTTAGTCTATTCTCCACAAATATTCTAAGAGCTATAAACAATTTCAAGGCTATGATCAAAGACTTTCTCCTTTGAAAAAAGAAAATTGAAATCCAAAGTCCTGCACATACTTTCTTCATTGTAATATTTTCTCTGCAATAAGAAGATACACATCAATACTTTAATATATGAAATTAAAACACTTGTAGCCTTTGAATGGCACTGACATTCATTATGTTCTGGACACACGGAAGAGGTAATTACAGCCATAATTTTTGAATAATGTTCTCATTGCTACTCAATATAAAATAGACCAGCGATAATGTAGAGTTTAAATAAAAGAGTAAGCATCCAAAGGTCAAATTGGTACATTATTTCCTGAATACACTAATTTTTATTTTACATTTTCAGTCTCTAGGAAGTTCTATACATTGTACTTGCAGAATTGAAAATATTCAGGTTACCACTATAAGCACAGTCCTATTGACTTAGTATTCTAATTTTAGTCCTAGAGAAGACATTAAAATTTCAATTAAATACATGAAATGAAGAATAGGCTATTCAAATGAGTAAATGTTTTCACAGAGTCATAAAACATGGTCGTACAGATCTGCTGTGTGTCACATGTGTCTCTGCATACTTACTAAGCATTTTTGAAATTTTGAGTTATTTTTGAAGGTCATGGGAATATATATATATAATATTATGTATATTTATATTAAATATATATATAATATTATGTATATTTATATTAAATGTGTACATGTGCTTATGTGTGTATGTGTGTTTATATGTGTGTGCATATGTATGTGTGTATGTGTACACACCAATAGAAAACTAGAGTGAAGATGCTTCTATCTAGTAAACAAAGAGTCATAAATAGTGACTCTGGAGTTACTGTGTACAGATACCTTCCATGCCTGTGAAGGAAATAATAACTTATGTATTTCTGCATAGTCAGGATTTTCTGGGGAAATTTTACTGTAACTCAGATTAAAGGATAATCCTGGGAAATTTATGTTAAATAAATAGTAGTGAAAGAAACCTAAGGAAATTTATATTATTCCTGCGAGAACTTAAACATGTTCCAAAAAGCCTTAGGGTCTGAACTCTGAAATCTGACATAGCAGTGAGTTATTAATGTCATACAGCATAATAACATTATACCCCAAAGAAGAGTCATAGGCTGTT
The DNA here is from genome assembly GCF_978045245.1 of Mus caroli. Classification (NCBI taxonomy): domain Eukaryota; kingdom Metazoa; phylum Chordata; class Mammalia; order Rodentia; family Muridae; genus Mus; species Mus caroli. The sequence continues at coordinate 138,074,829 of NW_028227258.1, read as the reverse complement.
ACGTGACTTCTTTATTCCTTACGAAGAATAATGTTTATATAAATCATAAAATTTGAGTAATTCCCATTGAACCAGGTGAGTTTTGTGTCATGCACTATTGATAAAATACTTCCATTGGAAAATCTTTATATTTTCTACTCCTTCAAACTCATCTCTCTTACATCTTTCTTCCCTTAACCTTTCCTTCATGTCTTTCATCACTTCATCATGTACGGATGTGTGCTATTTTTATTTCAGTGCTGTGTATTAGATCTATTAATTGTCACATGCCATGTAGGCAACCACCTCCCCAGCCTAATTATCCAAAGGACCTTCCTCTACACTCCATCAGCCACCCCCTGCACACTGTTCCCTGTCATAGTTTTACTTCCTATTTTGATTCAGGACCTGGATAAACTGCCTAAGCTGGCCCAAAACTCCTTCTTTAGTCTAAGTTGTTCATGAACTTAAAATTCTCTTCCCTTCTCAGTCTCCTGAGTAGCTTGATTTATAATCCTTCATTTCTAGCCCTGGGACATATGTTTATCTTAACCTTTGTACACATCATGGATGGTATTAAGTGTTCAGTGTCCATCACTTTTTCTCACACAGGATCTCACTCTGTAAGCCCTGGCCAGTATAAAATGTTCATCAATTCTTTTCATGCCCCTAGAGCTGGGATTATAGGTATCTGCCACTGTACCTAGTGTCAACTGATGGAGCAGTCTGATCTATAATGACATGAGAGGAGAAAGTAAAACACTAACTCAGATAGTGTTTCCATAAATCAAAGTGTGTTTTAATCACAGAACTACTCTTGTACCAGAACGTTCTACACAAATTTTGATATTGCAGGGTTATTTTTTTTTTCCTTAGCAGATTTGAGAAGAGATCACAGTTTTGTTCTTTTTCTATTTTGTCAGAATGCCCTAACTTTATAAAATGAAATCTGCTTCTGTATGTTGGTTCTAGTAATTTATTTTTATATTCATTTTATTATCTCAAAAAATAGTCTAAAACATGCTTATTAAATCCTCCAGGACAACTTTTGTGCATTCCAGAGATGACAACAATGTTCTCCACGGATTTATTTAAAATCTAAGTCATTCCTTATACTTGTGTCAGAGCTGAAGTTTCATTCATGGCCAGGAAATCTGAATATGTAGCCTCCCACAACCACGCACCCCCATGTGTAACACCCCTGAATGAGTATTAACAGCCTTAGAGAGTGTTCTTTGGAAATTTCATGATTTCAAAACAAAAAAAAATAAGCTAAAATCATTACGGAATCTTTTCTACTGGAGCAATAGCTGCATGGCCAAATCTCAAAGTAATATAGATTTTCTGATTAAGAGAATGCTCAACAGAATTTTGAATATACATGCTAAGTACCACTTAGAAGGCCAATTCACACCAACACTTAAATATAATCTGACTGCACAAAGACATCATCTCACTTAAGCCATAGCTTTAACATGTAAAACATAGTATCATTTAAAAATAAACAAGAAGTGCCAGCCAGATAACTCAGTGGGTGAGGGGCTTTGCATAGATCCTCATGACCTGAATTTTATCACTGGAACTTATGTGGCAAGATAAGAGAACCAACTCCTACAGGTGATATTCATGTATACCCCAAGCATACATGTGCACACACACACACACACACACAGAGAGAGAGAGAGAGAGAGAGAGTGTATAAATGTAATTTTAAAAATAAATATCAAATACACTTATTGTTAGAGATCTTAGCATAGCTAGTTCATGTTAAAAATATAGATGGGAATGTTCTGATCTTGTACAGAACTTGATACATTCTGCAGTAAAAAGGGCATCTCTTTACTTAACAATTATTCATCAAAGTACATATATATATATATATATATATATATATATATATATATATACATACATATGTGTGTTCCCAAATGGATATGACATGATGTCAACTTCTTATAATGAGTAACATTCAGTGCTGCAAATCACATAGCAAATGTTAGCTAATTCATTCTAATAAATCCCTATGAAGTAACAGGTATCTCATTTGCTCATAAACTCTGGCAAATAAGTTTAAATATAAATAACAAATAAGGAAATAATGCTAGAAACTCTGTGCTCTTACATATTATAAAATGTATTAAGCAGGGTGGGGATAGGGTGATGGGGACTTTCGGGATAGCATTTGAAATGTAAATAAAGAAAATAACTAATAAAAATGTTAAAAATAAAATTATATAATATAAAATAAAATGTATTGCATCTCAGAAGTGAGCATTGACTCCCATCCCTAACCAAGAAACTATCTCCAACTGACATCTGCAAGCAAAGGAAAATAGTTTTCTCTTCTATTTTTACTTACAGGCTTAGCCTTTATTGCCTGATCCATCTTATGATGCTCACTTTAAATTTACATTTTGACCTCAAAATATATAATGCTTTTTTTACCCATTTATTGAAATCGTTTCTTGTTTTACCATAACAGCTTTGGAAAGGACTGAGAGGAAATCTGGTCTTCCAGAAGACCCAGTTTCAGTTCCTAGTAGCCACAGGATGGCTCAGAACCATTCAAAACTCCAGGTCCAGGAGATGAAGGGCAGCAGCATGCATGTGATACACATACTACATTCAGATAAAACACTCATGTGCCCCCAAAATAGATAATTTTCTTTTAAAGAAAAGCTTTCTGAACAAAAGTTTAGTATGAGAATAAAAATATGGATTTTTAAGGCTACTACCTGATGCCAAATTGATCAAGAGAAAACTTGTATCAATTTATTTTTTTTATGAAATAAACAGATAGTTCAACATCTCTTCAACAATATAAAGAAATTTTAAAAAGAAGAAAGAAAAATTGGTTTTCTCCAATGGAGTATGTAAACCACACTTATGGTCAGACCCCCATGGAGGCAGTAGGTAATCAACACAAAATGAGCTCAATGTATTTCTGTATACATTTTTGTTCAGGCATTTTTACCTTATATTTTTTGCTTATATATTCTTAATATACCATTGTTTCTGAGATATTTTTAAATGGACGTGTGTGGTGTGTGTGTGTCTGTGTGTGTGTTTCCTTTGCTTATGCCATTTATTCTGGCTTATACTTCATTTGTTTTTTTACCTATTTGATTTTTAAAGAGAGAGAAAGAGAGAGAGAAAGAGAGAGAGAGAGAGAGAGAGAGAGAGAGAGAGAGAGAGAGAGAGAGAAAGAGAAAGAGAAAGAGAAAGAGAAAGAGAAAGAGAAAGAGAGAGAGTGTCATGGAGTTGAAAAGCTACTGGGAGGAGTTAGATGTTAGGAGAGCAAAAGCCATTATCAGAATATATTATAAAAATATTTTCAATAAATAAGCCTATTTTAAAAGGCAACATAATGTATTGGCTATAACCCAGAATATAAATTGTAATACATTAATATATACATTTCTGAAAATTCTTGCAAATAAATCTATTGTCACTTTATGTATATACATAATAGACAAATCTTTTAAACATAATTTAAAATATTTTCTTGCCTTATATTTCCTTAAGTTTGAAAATTATCTCTTAATCTATAACTTTAAACTCATGTTACAAGTACTCTACATTCTATCAAAATAGTATATATATATATATATATATATATATATATAGAGAGAGAGAGAGAGAGAGAGAGAGAGAGAGCGAGCAAGCACTAATATACTGTAGTTCCTTCCAGAAACTATACATAAATACAACTGCACATAAATACAACTCTGTTGTCATATGACATATAGATGGCAGTAAAATAAATGACAGTGTCCTACAACCTCAGCTATTTAGTGGTTAAATGTCTTCTCTCTGTCTCTTATTGGGCTCCAGACTTCAGGTGGAGCCTTATCATTGTAGATGATGGCAGGATATTAGAGAGGTTAGATCTGCAGTTGATTATCAACCTCTGGGATATTTTACTCATAACTGACACAAGACCTTTGGTGAGTGGTAGAGACTCACATATGACACGGTGATATTAAATGTCTTGTGCCTCCGAGATGTTAGACTTACACTAAAAAAGTTGCAGTTCTTGGAAACAAGAGCCAGCATTCTCAGATCTCATAAGGGAAAGATGTGTTTTAGATAATGAGGATACCAAACTTTGACATGGTCTTTTGTACAATCTGGTCTCTGGAAAGGCCTCAAGTTAATTTAACAACTTTTTCAAAGGTCAGAGCCTGTTAGCCTCCTGAAAAGCTTCCTGCTCAACAGTCACTCGGTACTTTCCTCAAGGATTTACTTAATCAACTGTAGAAAAATTGAGGGATTTTAAGGTCTTAAAGTTAAGGGCGAAAGAATCTCAACATGAGCCTGAGAAGAAACAAATGCATTATTCAAACCTAAGAAGGAATTTTCCTGTTTCAAATCCTTTATCAAAAAATAGGAAGGTATTATGTTGATAGAATTGACCTCCTGTTCCACAATCTGGGTGAAATTATCGAAGGACATTAAGCTTGAGATATAGCCTGTCTGAGGATTTTCACTTAGCATATAATTCTGCAATTATCTACCTTTTTAAAAAATCAAATACTGAGGCCAATGTACTCCATAATTGTGGCAGAGTCAGGGAGAAAACTGTGGAAATGGCTCATTCAATCCACTATATATATTCAATCCCCTTACTATATAGCACACCTATTTAGCATATGAGCAACTTCACATTGGCTCTACAAGGAATTCATAGGAATAGTATTTGTTTCATCTATCACTTACTAAAAAGTAAATGAAATTCTTCATTTTATTTCATGTAGGCCACAGACTGGAGGTAAATTCAATTGTAAGGTCCAGAAATGCTTTCTGGAGAAACTTATAATTATGTCAATAGTACCTTTTATCTAAATTCATATATTGCAATCATTATTTTTATTTATTTACTCAAGACCCAATAAAGATACCAAATAAATTCTGAAATAGTTTACTATAACAACAACAACAAAAAATTGCATTTAATTGTATAACTAGACTTTAAAAGACTTTAAAGAAAAGATCCTGTTTTCTTCATGGTGGAGAGATTATATCTGTCAACATTTGCCTTTAAAGATCATAGTCTGCAGCATGGGATAGAAATTTTCTTAATGAATTAAAATGCAAAAATATACATATTCTGAATTGCATGCATTTAGTTGATTTCTGATATTACCAACCCTTAATCTTCATTTAAGAATAATTAGTTATGTCAATTTTTACCAGTCTGGATGACAATGAAATAGAAAAGACATTAATGCTCTACTCTTCAAACAATGGGTCGTTTCTGATTAAACTTCCATTGAACATTGAACTTTTAGTCTTAAAATAAATTACCTCCCTTTTCTTTTTAATTTGGATCCAATTTCCTGCTGCCCTAAGGTCTCTCAATGCTAATTAATTGATTTATGAATCAATAGAAGGGATATTTAAAGTTGGAAAAAAAGAAGAAAAAAGATGAGGGCATTTACCATTTTATTTGTGACCACCATTTTAAGAAAGTCTTAATTTTCAGTGTATGTCTGTGTGTGTGAATTTTATTTTAATAAATTTCACATTCATCAGTTATTTTCGAGGGTTTCCAAATTTAATTTCATCATTTGCTTTTGGAAGGAATCTAAATTAAAGTTTTTAAAAACATTATACAATTGCTGACCAGTCATATTGTTCTTTGATAAAATGACCAAGTATGAGAGATATTTCCACCAACTTCTTAATATAATCAGCATGGTACAGTAGTGTAAATAATAATTTTGGACTCAGTTTGAAATCTGATTCTACTATGAATCTTGAACCACCAGACCAGTTAGATCACAATATCTAATGTAAATATTGCGGTTATGATCGAGAGATATCAGAATCATTGTATGTGTTATATTTATATATAAATCCAGATGTCCCACAACAAAAGAACGGATACAGACAATGTGGTTCATTTACATAACGTAATATTACTCAGCTATTAAGAATGAGGACATCCTAAGTTTTACAGGCAAATGGAACTAGAAAATATCATCCTGAGTGAGGTAACTCAGACCCAAAAGGACATTCATGGTATGTACTCACTAATTAGTGGATATTAGGGGAAAAAAGATATAGAATACCCAAGATAAAGTCTACAGAACTCAAAAAGTTTAGCACGCGAGGATGCCTCAGTTGTATTTGGGAGGAAGAAGAAAGCAATCACAAGTGGAAAGGGGATAGGGACCTGGGAGGGAAAGTGGACAGGGCAGGGTAGTGGGGGGAGATGGGAGAGGGGAACTTGATCTGGTAAGGGAAAAGTACTCAAGCCCTGAGGGCCAACAGAAAGAATGGAAATAGGCAACTTCTGAGGTAGGAGGTTGAGCGAACCCTCCAGAATGCATCAGAGACCTGGGAGGTGAGAGACTCTCAGGACTCAAAGGAGGACCTTAGATGAAATGCCTGACAGTAGGGAGACCATCCCACAGTCAAAACTCTGACCCACAATTCTTCCGATCTGAAAGAACTGCAGGGTCGGAAATGGAAAGGCACCTGAGGAAAAGAAGGTACAGCATCAGGCCCAAAGTGGAATTCAGTACAAGGAGGAGTCCCAAGGCCTGACACTATTACTGAGGCTATGGGGTACTCACAATAAGGGACTTAGCATGACCATACTCTGGGAGATACAACAAGCAGCTGAAAGACTTAGATGCAGATGCAACCAATGGACAGATGCTGCTGAGCCCTGTGTTTGAATTAGGGAAAGGCTGCAAGAAGCTGAGAAGGAGGTCAACCCAATAGGAGGACCAGCAGTCTCAATTAACCTGGACCTCTGATATTGAAAGACTCCAAACTCCCAAAGGGAGGCACTTACTCAAGCCTCGGGTCAGCCACGCACCCAAGAAGACACTGAGACCGGTACTTAAGATGTATTGGGAGTAAGATTTAATATAGCAACGACAAGAAAGCAAACAAAACAAACAAAAAGCACATATACCAGATATCTGGGGTCGAATCTCATGCAGCAGGTGCAGAGGAGATTCGGCCCCTAGCCCAAATTTTCACAGGCTTTTATAAGAGGAGGGCAAGGGGGGAGCAGGGCAGGGAAAATACAGGTTTTACGTCACTAAGTGATTCAGCCAAGGGTTTTTCCAAAGTGCTTTTGCAACCGCGTCCCACACTCTGGTCATGTACTTGATTCATTAGAACTGAGGTTTTTACTCACACCCTTATCTCAAAAATGTCCCTGGCACAGTCCTTAGTTGGGAGGGGTAGGACTGGGTTCGTTCCAGGAAACCCTTATCTCAGAAATGTCCCCGGAACAGTTTTCATTTGAGAGGGGGTCTGACTCTGGTGTGAGAGTTCAGAATGTACTCTGGGGTGAGAAGTTCTGGTGGTCAGTAATTTTCCTCTTTCATTCCCCCCTTCTTTTAGTAAATAATTCTAATCTTAGAATTTCAGATACTGCATAATGCACCAAATGAAAGACTCTATTTTAACATGGGAACAAAAACAGAACAAGAAGCATTAGTAAACAGAACTAGGCAGGGGCCCTTTTAGCGAGGCTTGAGGGTCTGGGCATGATGTAGGTGCACGTAGATCAGATCTCTGGCTGGAACTGGTGAGATGTCCTTGGGGTACCCAGCTCGTTTACTGTCTCAGCTGTTGGGATCCCTGGAGCAATGTCGTCCATGTACTCAGTCCGATTTTTCCCAGTTGTGACCAGACCACCTGCAAGCCTTTTAACTTAGCATACAGATCATTATTATAACAACATAGGTTTAAACACATCATTTGAAACAGTAATGGCCATAGGTGACTCATAAAGGACCTTAAACAGAGTAAAACTGAATCAAGAGATAGGGCATAGGGAAGGAACACCAAGTCTGTGCCAGTCTCCACGATTAATTTAGTCAAGGTCTGTCATAGAGTTTTAAACTAATTTCTTTATCTATCCTGAGCTCTGAGGTCTATACACACAATGTAATTTTTATTTGACCTCTAAATGCTTGGCCACACCCTGACTTACCTGGGCAACAAAGCAGGGCTATTATCTGACACTATTGCTTTTGGCACTCTGAACCTTGGAAAAATTTTCTTACCTTCAATCATGAGGCTACTGCTGTCCGTGTACCAGCTCAAACTCTCAGGCCAAGGCTGATCTGATCTTTACTTGCCGAGGTAAGTAGCCCCCTCTGTTGGTAGATGGCCCCATGGATATGAGCTGCTTTCCATCTACTACTGTTGCTCCTGTGACAAAGCTGCTGCCATCTGTGTACCAGGCAGGCACACCTGGCCAAGGCTGATCAGTCAGATCTCTCCTTGTTCCAGTTTCCTCAGCCAGGACATCAGCACATTGATGTACAGGAGTGGAGTCATCCGCCAAGGAGCAGTAAACTCTGGTAGTGGGTATAGTCACATGCTGACCCAGAGTAAGCTTGTCAGCGTCTTTAACAAGCAGGGCTGCCTTTATGCTGTCAAAGGCTTTTTGGTGTTCCTCAGTCCAGGTGAATGGGACTTTTTCTTTCTGCAAAAGCCCGCCGTCCCCAGAAACTCACGTACTTGGCGCGGGGTGGTGGGGGTTGGGATCAGCATCACAGTCTTTTTTCTGGCCTCGGTGAGCCACCGCTTTTCGTCCCGGAGGGTGTACCCTAAGTAGGTCACCTCGGTGCGGCGTAACTGGGCTTTACCCCAACTCACCCAGTCCATTCAGGAGCTTCTAGGAGGGCCAGAATTTCTTCTTTGTCTTTGATGTCTCTTCCTTCAGCCAACCGCAGGGCTTGGGTTAGTGCCAGGAGTTCATGTTTTCCAGAGCATTAGTCAGCCATCGGTCAGGGGGCTGAACCACACTTTTAGGGCATGTGCCAAGTTTTGTCTCAGAGTCAGTTTATCTGCGTCCTTGACTAGAAACCACTATGTGCAGACAAGCAGGTCATCTTACAGTCACCAGGTCTAATTTTCACAAGTATGCCACCGGTCTTTTTCAGGGTCCCAATCTCTGAGTAAGAACCTCTTTGGCAATACTTTTGTTCTCAGTCACATCTAGGAGTCCCAAAGTTAGGACAACATTAGGGCAGTCTCAATAGCATCTAAGGCCATCCAAGGTTGTTCTTTATTTCTTATACGAGGGGCTGTTTATCTTTTTAATTCAGCAAAACCTGGAATCCACAGTTTGCAAAGGCCTGCAGTGTCCAGGAACCTTTTAAACTTGCTTTGCACTGGTCAGTGGAGGAATATGAAACACAGTCTCTTTTTAGCTGCTTTTAACAGGTAGGCTACCGGTCTCTTTTAAGGACTCAGCTTCTGTGTTAGCACCCCTTCTGCTTTTTCTTACTTTTAGCCACGAGCAGGTGAAGGGTTTGGTCATGAGGGGGGGCTCCTCTCTTTTTTTGTTAGGACAGTCTCTCACCCAGTGCTCTTTTTCTTTAACAGATAACAGTAAACACTTTGATCTTCAGCCAAAAGCTTGCTTTTTTTTTTTTGTTGCCAGGTACTAAGTTTTCTAGCCTCCCTGACTTTTGTGACCAGCATTTCATTTCTCTTATCCTCTTTTAAAAATTTTCTGGCTCCTTATTTCTTACAGATCATCTCTAAGTGCTAGTATTATTAGCAAGTATCACTGTGCTAAGTTCTAATCTTTGTCATTTATCTCTTTTTACTCCTGTTTCTTAACTGTAATGGAGATCTCATATAATGTCTCTCTTTCTATCTATATATATCTCTTTTTGTCTTTGCTTACTTTGAATGTTATCTAATTATTACATCTATATTCTGTCACTTAACTTTTTTCATAGTTTACCTCTTTTTACTGTTAGGTCAGATTGTCGGGGCACTTTTCTAGTCCCACAGACATGAGACCCTCAACAGAGCCTGGCAGTCAGGTGCTCCTTACCTTGTATGTCTCCCTCACCGGAGCTTAGAACAAACTCACTGCCAACAACTCAGGGCAGTGCCTGAGAAGAGAAAACACATGGGGCAGAGAAGGGAGTGTAGCTCTTACATCAGACCACTGATATTTCAAAATGAACACAATTTTTTCTGTTTACAAGAGACAGGATACAGGGGGCAGGAGAATGAGCCTTTCTCCCACCCAAGAGGCAGGCAAAGGCTGAAAACAAATCCTTTGATGTGAAGAGCTCAGCGCCCGAGTCTCCCCGCTGCGCACCGGAATGCGGCGTAAACTTCTGGGAGTGGCAAACAAACGCTGGCAGGCAGAGGCTGCAATTTAACTATTTAACTACCTGTTAGACACCCTGTGCTCTCTGCACTGTCTTTGGGGAGGGAGCACGCAGCCGGGCCGGCACAAGGGAGTGCGGGTAGACTCTGGGGGGGGGGGGACCAAAAGAGGGACGCTGTAGTCGGCCCCTCCCCAGCTGTGGCAGGCTTCACGGCCACTCCGGGACTGGCAGGGGGGGGCCGGCAGGCCGTTGCACTCACTATCAGCATTTTACAACTCACTCGCAGGGCACAGACAGCCTCCGTTGCTGCTGTGTCTGCAGAACTCAGAACCTCAGCACCACTGCTGCTATCAAAGCCCTACCCGCGCTGCCAAAGCCGGAAATTCTTAGCCCAGCTCTGCAATCTCAGAGCTCTTTTGAGCAGTCTGGGACTCACCAGCACTGAGTTTTTTTCCCTTTCTTTTTAAAACTGTTGCTGACAAATTCTGTCCTGACGTCAGTCCAAGTCTACAGTCGACAAAGGGTTAACACACACACACACACACACAGTCTTGTCATGTGGCCACAAACAAGCACATTCGTCCACGCCTGGACTTACACAACCAGCCAAACACTTTTTTCTGACGGGGTCGGATTTCACATTGACTCTTTTTTCTGATAGGGGTGGGATTCCACATTCACTCCCGCTCTGGCAGAACACTCTCTCTCTCTTTCACTCTGCCAGGCAACAGCCAGGTCTTTTTGACTGTTCTGTACCCTGGCCACTCCTTCCAGGGTCTCCCTTGGAACATCTCTTTTTGGGGTGCGGACCGTGAGGCCATAGACAGTCGTCCTCTCACAGCCACTGCCAGAATAAACCCACAATCTCAGAATACACAAATGCAGCAGTTCCACACCTACACACCCAGCAGATTGTCCCATTTTCTAGAATAATAGCAGACACGACAAAAGCAGACACGAGACTGAGATAAAAAGAAAAAACCAAAGCACGAGGTGGGACTCGAACCCACAATCTCACACCCTGAAGCACGAGGTGGGACTCGAACCCACGATCTCGCAACCAGAAGCACGAGGTGGGACTCGAACCCACGATCTCGCACCCTGAAGCACGAGGTGGGACTCGAACCCACGATCTCGCACAGAGGGGTCCACTAAGCGTCCTTAGTCCTCCCCTTGTCTTCCTGGGGCGTCCCCCAGGGCGATCGGACGGTGAGCACCAGACACGTCTGTCTCTACTCACCCCGTGCTCTCTATTGAGACCTGCTTGGTCTCCAGTCAGATGGCCTCTCCCAGGCCCACAGTCCCGGAGCACGGTCTCTGGTGCTCATACTGAGCACAGAGCGTCACGCAAACCCAAAACAGCGATCGCACCAGATACAGAACAGCCTATCTGGCCTCTCAGAGACAAACAAAACACAGACACCAGACCAAAACAGAACAGCAGAATAGTAAATCTTACTTCTGAGCGGGTCCAGGACTTCTGGGTAAACGCGCTGATTCCCGGCCAACGCACCAAATGAAAGACTCCAAACTCCCAAAGGGAGGCACTTACTCAAGCCTCGGGTCAGCCACGCACCCAAGAAGACACTGAGACCGGTACTTAAGATGTATTGGGAGTAAGATTTAATATAGCAACGACAAGAAAGCAAACAAAACAAACAAAAAGCACATATACCAGATATCTGGGGTCGAATCTCATGCAGCAGGTGCAGAGGAGATTCGGCCCCTAGCCCAAATTTTCACAGGCTTTTATAAGAGGAGGGCAAGGGGGGAGCAGGGCAGGGAAAATACAGGTTTTACGTCACTAAGTGATTCAGCCAAGGGTTTTTCCAAAGTGCTTTTGCAACCGCGTCCCACACTCTGGTCATGTACTTGATTCATTAGAACTGAGGTTTTTACTCACACCCTTATCTCAAAAATGTCCCTGGCACAGTCCTTAGTTGGGAGGGGTAGGACTGGGTTCGTTCCAGGAAACCCTTATCTCAGAAATGTCCCCGGAACAGTTTTCATTTGAGAGGGGGTCTGACTCTGGTGTGAGAGTTCAGAATGTACTCTGGGGTGAGAAGTTCTGGTGGTCAGTAATTTTCCTCTTTCAATATCTCTCCAACTCTGGACCACCAACCAGGCAGCATACAGCAGCTGATATAGGCCCCTAACACATATACCGCAGAGGACTCCTGGGTCTGGATTCAGTCAGAGAAGATGCACCTATCCCTCAAGAGACTAAAGGAATCAGGGAATTTAGAGGTCTGGTTGGGTGGGGATGGGGGGATGGGGATGGGGGGAGACAGGGGTGTGGCAAGGAGGTATGGGATATGGAAAAATCAGAGAGTGGACTGGAGTGTGAATAAAATCTGGAGTGGAAATAAATAAAGTAATAAAAAACAAAAAGGAAATAAAATAATAATAATATCATGCAACATTATTAAGTTTTTTTGAATGAGAAAACATAAGGAAAACATTTAGAATGGTGACTGTTAAATATTTATGTTCTTCACTATGCTATTTATGAGTCTGCCACCCAAATATTTAGAATGACTTTAACTATATTCATACTTATGCTCTTTATCTGAATGCATTAAACTTTTCTCAAACCTTCATGTGATAAAAAAAATACAACATGAGAATAGCGGCTTTTCATTACACAAAAATATTGGAAATACCATGGAGGAACTTTATATTACTTAAAACCAAAAACTGTAAAATAATAAATAATAGTAATTTACCAATAGATCAGTAATCAATAGCCTCTACGGTTCCGTGACTAACATATCATATATCCTCCTGTATTTATCCCAATATAAATGTGATCTGGCTGCAATATCTATCTCCTTACTGGCTTGACTAAGTATGTGGGTAAATTATTGCCTCCTCTCTCCTTCCTGTGAAAGGTTCCAAACTCTTTATTCTTGGTCAAAGAAGACAAACTTCCCTGATAGAGGAGGACTTGCCTTTTTCACGGGTGGATGAGCAGTTATACTCTCCTACGAAATAGGCCCTAAGAAAATATTGAATGAGCTACAGATGAGTACACATGCATGTTTAAATAAAAATAAAACACAGGCAATGGTTTTTTAAAGTACATTCCTTAGAAGAAAAGTGAAATATAAGCATAGAAAAACCAGTATATTAAGAAGGTGATATGTTGTTATTTATTTAAAGATATATTATCTTAAGTGTAAGTATCTGTGTGCATGTGTGTGAACCATGGACCTGCCACTACTAAAAACATTTTATTTGTATTTATAGTAGTGAAGACATACATTCTGTGAGAATATGCATGATTTTTGTCCATGTATGAATATATAAATCTTATGTAAAAATAATAAATGAGTAAATGTAACCGTCTGAAGTCAGAGAAGAGAGTTTTTAAGAAATATTTTTACAACAATAATTAAAGGAAAAGAGGCATGACTTTGAAAAGAACAAGAGGATATATGAGGGCTTGGGGAAGGAAAGAATGAGAATATCGTGTAATTATATTATAATCTCAAAAAATACAAATATGAAACGGATCTACTTTTTGAGCTTAATTTGGAAGATGTGTAATCACAGGAAGGGATAATATTGCCAGCAACAGAGAAGGAGGCACAATGGTAGCCCATGAATATCTTGCTTTGAAGCTGGATCCTCTTGCTTTGATGTTAATTGACTAAATATTTACATTGGACAATGAAAAGGACATGAGCAATAGAGGTGACACAGTTTCTAAATGAAATATGGAATTTGGACCTTACTTCAACATAATTAAGAGATACTATAAAACTTTAAGGCATGGAGAAGACAGGAAGGCCAAATAGTGTTTCAATGGCTCTTCAACTATAGCAGTTAATGATTGTAGGTACTATGCGTGATTATAGCACTGTACTGAAATATGGATATAAACTCACGCTAAAATAAAAAAAAAATCTCTACCAGGAAAGGGGACAGCATTGGAAATGTAAATAAAGAAAATATCTAATTAAAAAAAAACCTCTTAGCTGTATATATTTACCACATTTATAGCCTAGGTCTGGTGTACAATCTGAATATAAAATAGATGTTATTTTTGTATTACTTATAGATATATGCTTGAAAATATGCTTGCACAACAAAGCTGTTTCCACCATGAACAAACCATACTTGATTTTGAAATTGATAAATTACCAATACAGCTCAGTCATGCAATCACTAGCAGAATGTGTAGATAAAATCTGTTTAAAACCAAAGTCATCACACATGAATTTTTCAGAAAACAAAGCTTTTTTCTATTTTAGCCAGACTGCAGTAACAAAATTTTGTTTACACAGTTGTAATTTTTTATGTTCAAAGCATATAACTAGCTGAACAATAATTACAGCAGCCTTTATTCATATAGTTATCTCTCCTCTATAATGGCATTCTATCAGTCTGTGTACTGTTCACAACACAATTCACATTTCTTAATTTATCAAAAATGCTGTTGAAAATTCTACTTATATCATGTATAACTTTATATTTTTCATCTTTAATTAAGTGAAATATTTTATGTTTAAGCCATTCACTAGTAAATGAATGGATATTGGTAAAATTATCGCAAATATGATTTTATTAACAAATTTAATATATATTATGTTATATTAATATATATCTATATTTAGGTAGATAGATAGATAGATAGATAGATAGATAGATAGATAGATAGATAGATATTAAGGTACTATATTGACAATATTTCAGGGCTGAAAAAATATTAGAAATATGGAAGGCAGTTTCCTTATAAGTCAAAATATTGGCAAATGCCAAAGAACTAATTTACCCACAACAGGATCTTAGTTATTGAACAGCTAGTGAAAGATTTTAAGCTTTGTTTGGAAAGAAGTGATGGCTCTGGTCACAACACTATTTTTGCATATATTTGATAGTCTTCCCCAAAAGCCACTCAAAATTGTAGCTGTTTGCAGGACAAAAGTTACTAATACCTTTTAGTGGAATGAGAGGGGATAAGGAAATGAAGAATTTTGCATATCAACTTCTATTCAGCTGTCTTTACAGAATTGAGATTTTTGCCTAGCATATAGTTTACATACTTTAATTGAGCAAAGAAATGCTGAGGATAATACAAATATGAGATCTGAGAATACTTTAACTACATCCTTCAATTAAATGTAGCAAGTAAATGCTTGCAAATATATATATATATTCAAAGTGCAAAAAATGAAAGAATGACTAGGAACAGAGTTCATACATTTTTTAATAGCAATCTGTATGCCTATAAGTCTTCCATTAGCCTTCTAGTTTTATATTTTCACTTTATCCAGGATACTCACTCCCTATTGTTCACCATTTGGTCATTTACCCTGAAGGTATCAGTTGAATTATCACAATTGTTCTTAGAGTTCTATCCTCTTCCAAGCTGATAGGCTTTCCTTAGAAAAAAGTTCTTTATCTTGAAGTGCGGTTTTATTCTAGCTGTCCAAAGAGAAACTATGCTCACACAGAAATATGACATAGTGCAATCACCAGTACTACAACAAAAGTTGCGGGGCCCAAATCAGTAGAGGTATCTTAATGGCTGTGTGCATGATAGGGGTGGCAGATGACCAATGGCTCCTATCAGCATGCATTTCATTTTGTAAATATTTTAGAAATAAAAATAGTCAATGCTGCATACACAGTCAAAGATAAACATGCAGCAAATGACTATTATGGACTATCTTTATGAGGATGCCACACTGAGACCATGTTATATTTTGCATAGCACAGATTTTCAATAAATGTGATGGGATTATGAAGACCAAAATGGTTTCCTTGAACTTAAGCCATCTAAAACCTGTAACATTGGGGATTCTTCCCATTTTTAAAGGATTCTTTACTGAACATAAAAACTCTACATAATTGTTATGAGACAGATATAATGGGTTGTCTCATTTTGAGTTCAAGTTAGATGCCAAAGGCTGTGGACAAAAAAGGAGAAAGAAACACTGGAAAAATATGATAAAAAGAAATGCAGAAGGAATATACTCCTTATGGCTGCAACTCACTCTGCCCTCACTCTGGAGTGGAGTTTGCAATAAAGCCTTCAGTTTGACACTTTTTATTCATGAATTGCTTGTAAGAATTATTTTTTGAATTTTTATTATTGTAAACATAGATTTATAAATAGCAACTAATATATCTTCTTTAACAGATTATAGGAAAGAAAATTATTTAAGAAACATGGGTTCTCCCCCATTCACCTTGGCATGCTCATTGGTGTTGTCCTGGTTCAGCTCATGTTTGAGTATTCATGTGGTCCAGACATAATGCTGTAGTTCTCACATTACTAAGAAACACAACCTCACAACAAACTCTGATCCTCTAGCCCTAAAACTACTTCTACCTGCTCTTCTGCAATGTTTCCTGAGCCTTATATGTGGGACTATTATATATTTAGTTCCTATCCCACAAGCTTAAATTAAAGAATACATCTTCTATTAAATGAATAAGATACACAGCTTTAAGACTTACTCTAAAAGGGAACACATTCTGGCAGTTGAGCAGAGTAAAGGAATGCATTTGAATGCAAGCTTTCTTTCTCACTTCTTCCCTGACCTTAACAACATCCTTCACACACTGAGCTTCAGTTTCAATTGATGGATCATAATTCTTAATATCTGAGATTTGAGAGTTGGTATTCTTTTGTTTTATTTGTCCATGAATCACTAAACCTGATTCTAACCTCTCATTATAAAAGTGACTGAACTCAGGCCTTATCTCTAACATATAAGTTAGAAACTTAAGACTGGTGACAAAAGTCACCTTTTAACAAAACTCTGTTGCAATAGGAATAAACTTTTCCCTAATGCTGATGTGTAATTAAGGGGGAACCATTGTCATTAGATTTTTAAAATCCAGTTTTTTACCAGTTGACCTGTATGGTAATTTTTATATGATTTTACATTATTTCACACAGTATGTTCTTGACCTTGGAAATACACATTTGATAGATGCTAGGATAGGAAATATCAGGCCCCTCTAACACCACTTCTCCCTCTATATTCTATAACATTTGTCAGAGTAATAGAGGTTAATATTACCAGTTGTGACTTATAAAGATTCTAACAATACAAATACGACAACAATTTCATATAACTAGAAAAATGTCTTGATACATACAGAAAAATGAAATTATTAATGAGAAAAATTATAGAAACCTGACATAGAATAGGGAAAAATATGTTATATATTAAATGTAGAATACAGAAGTGAAATAAGAAAAATATGAGAAAATTAAGAAATATATTAATGGATATGAGATTTATGTCATTTTTTTCTACTATTTTTTCTGACAAGGTTTATAAAATATATTTACAAGTAACACACTCAAGTCAAAAAATATATTCAAAGTTTACTGAAACCATCATCTGAAAAACTTGGGCTTAAAACCAGAATTCTACTATTCTTTAAAAGAATAGTAAATTTCATAATATATCTGTCCCTTCTGATAATTTTTTTTTAAATATGTGAGCTAAGTTCATTTTGTGGTCTCTCCTTTTCTTAACATTTGGTAAAGCTTAGAAGACATTTCAAAGACAACAAAGTATTGCATTTCATACTTGTGCCTCTCTTTTAATCTCCTATCATTTTTGAAGTTTTACTAGACACAAACAGAATGGCTCTTCAATTTGTACTATCTGAAAAGCATGCTATTAAAATTAACAGAAAAAAAAAACTCATGTAAAATTAAGAGTTCTTATACACATGTCATAAAGTGAATATCTACCTGAGAAACACACAGCTGTCTAAAACCTCAGAAAATTATAAAACCGTTTATCAATTTTAAAGGTGATAGAAATTAAGGTATATCTAGACAAATTTGAAAGATAAGAGAGCATATATAATTCTGTTAACGTGAGATATCATAGTTACTATAGTAAACAACTGGAAAAGCTCGCTCTGACCCTGGACATTTACTGAAGGCATAGTTCACGGATAAATGTATTATACAACTACCAAGTTTCATATCTTATTTTTAGTTTCAATGTTTAGTGGTTTTAGAAAGAGTAGAATTAATGAGTTAAGGAGTATAAGCTGTTTGTCTGTGTATCATTTGCTCTGTGGGTGGGTGACTAGTCATTTAATCGACTGACCTCAAATTTTATCTAGAACAATCAATATCTCTGTGGTGATAGCCTTAGACACTTATCCTGCTATATGTATTACAACTCTTTTAAGATTAAAAAAAAGTATCTAAAATACTAGGTCTGACACTTTTCATATCAGGATATTTTTGGGAACTGAGAACTTGCCCTAAATTGCCAGATATCTAGGCTCCTGACACATATGTTGTTTTCAGTCACTCTATCAAAATATAGTAGGGAGTTTATTATTAAGTCCAACATCACAGAGCTAAAAATAACAAAATGGTTGTTCAGGGAAAAGAAAGCACTAGATAAATGCATAAACTTAACAAAGCTTTAAAAATGTGCTTAAAATGTACATATATTCATATTCCATCTTGAAATTTAAGATAGTGCTGCTATTAACATAGCATTTTATTATAATAAGTATAAATATGATCACAAGTAAGCTTTAGTAATAATATTCTAGTATGCCCTAAAGAAAATGTCAGGCATGTAAACCAGTTTTTAGAAAATTAGAAAGTATTCTAGTACATGAGACTAAAGGACTGTCCTTCATGTATCTGTATATATAATTTTGTCTTTCCCAAAAGAAAAAAAAATCATAAAGACAAAATCCACACAGGTTTTTTTTCTGAATCATAATTACGAGTGCAGATGGGAAATTTATATTGGGTAGTAGATGACTGGAGGAGAGATTTGTTTTGGAATGGATGGAAGTGATTTCAAGCTCAAACCCTTTGAAATAAACCAGGATACATTTGTCACAGTCTATCCAGTGGCTTATGGTCTGTTCATTGGCTCATGTTTGGGTAAAGCTAAATTTTTTGTGGGATGAGAAGCGAGTGAAGAACAAAAACCAATAAAGCAGGCTTCAGGCTAATAAATACATTGTAAGCCTGAAAACCCTCACATGTTAAGGGTTTCCAAATCTCTCCGAAAGCCTAACTGATACCGCCACTGGTCATTGTTGTCTTGAAAGATAAAACAGCTACTATCCAGTAAACTTGCATATTATGTGGCATATTTATGTATATATATTATATATATATAATGTATATGATGCAATAAATATAATGATGTGATATCTATGTCTGTGTACATACCCATCTCTAATTTTTAGTCAGTACAAACAGGTTAGAATTTTATATATAATTATTTTTATTTAATTTTTATTTATGGATGTATCTGCTAGTAGAGAATTCCTGGAACTAGAAGAAAAAAAATGGTTGTGAGTCATGTGAGATGCCCAAATCCTTTGCAAAGAGTGCTCAGAGTTACCTAGCGACCTGAAAGACACAGCAGAGCCTTTGTCTCCCTGCATACACTTGCTTCCCTTCGCTGGAACCCTCTCTCCAGGCCTGGACAGAGATCTCCATGGAAAAACCTCTGTTACCCAGGCCCAAATGGAAGATATGAGAGGGTGTGACTGGGAGAAAGAAGGGGAAACTGTGGTCTGGGAGTATTGTATGAGAGAATTAAAAAACTCACAGACAAACACAATACAACAATAAAACCCACTGTGCTTAAACATTGTCTGCATTACCACAGAAACCATTCCTAAGAGAAGTTACACTCTACATGCTAACCAGGAAATTGGAACACTGAAAGAATGCACTTCCATATTCTTGACCTGTTTCTCACAGTGGTGTTCAGAGAGTTCCTTAGCTTCTAATCTTAACCAGGGAAAAGATAAACTACACAGGCACAAAACATATCCAGAGGAGAGCTTTACTGAAACGATACATTTTATTGCTTTCTGCTCCCTAATTCCTGTAGAGCAATTTATTCAAATTGTTTCTACTGTTACAATGGCCAAAATAAGCTACCTCTTCTATCTCTCCCTCTTTCTCGTCTTTCCTAATCTCTCCTCCGTTCTTTCCCTCCTTTTTTGTCTAAATTCTTCTCATAACATTTTGTATGCTCTGTGTACACTGTCAGAACAACACTGAGTCAGCTTGCCAAATCTTTCTCTGATCCAGATACCTTCCATCAGGTTAATATTTTGATCAAACTTTAGGGTTTTGTTTGTTTGTTTGTTTCACTTTAAAGTAATTTTCTAAGAAAACTTATGTAGAGATAACTTGCTTCCTCAGTTTTCAGGTAAGAATTTTCATCTGTTTCATGACATATTAGATGTGTACCTATGTGTTCTCATCTTACAAATTCTTCCAGGACCAGCCTAATATATAAAACCTGTACATATCCTTATGTTTCCTCTTTGGAGAATCTCAGATACTTTAAAGTATTTAACTTGGTGGAGTAGTGTAGTTAACCCCAATTATTGCTACTCAAATCAATTCCAGCAGCAGTGGGGTGTTACTGCTACCCAACCCAATGCTTTATATTCCTGAGTGAGAAACACATGTTTTGTTATTCCTTTAACAGCTCAGTGGCTAGGTTACTTCTAAACCTGCTATTGGCTAACACATGTATTTCTGAGTTATTGCTTACTAAAAATCTATATTCCATCATTGTTGTCCTAGACCCAGTCAGAGGCAGGGGGGACCAGATAAACATAAAACAAGTGACATTAGACCAAATCCACAAGAGAACGGTAAGCTAACTCATTAATATTTATTAAATACTTTAATTGGTGCAATTGTTATGGAGACATATAACTAAATAAAAAGCTTTTCCTTGTGAGAATCAACTTAGAATAGTGATATCCATTAGTTCATTGTCTACCAGCTTTCTTGAGGTATCAGAATATAGTGGACAATCAACATAACATCATAGAGTATGTCAGGCAAGTGACCAAAGAAAGGAATGACTCCCATGTGTGAGAGGCAGAAGGCAAACAAGCACACAGCTGAGTCACAGTGTGGTAGCAGAATACTGGAGGCATGATGAATCAAGTTCAGCTCTATTAATGTACAGTACTGACTTAAGCTAAGAGTGTATAGGAAAAAGTCTGAAATCAAGGGCCTGATTTCACAGTCCTTCTCAATATTATTTATAGTTTGCAAAAGGTGTTTAATTTTTCCAGGAGATAAGTGGATCCATACATAATAAACTGTTTGGCCTAATATCTATTATATAGCTATTATTTCATTAATGTTAATGATTATTATTATTATGGCATTTAATACTTGTGGACTCTTGCTCTACAGATTAAATGTCTATCAGTACTGTGACAGCATGAAATTAGTAACAATTACTATGACACAAGCATTCATATACACATATAATCAGTATGTAAAAAGTCTTTGTAAATATTATTGCATACTATTTGTAATAACCCATATACCTATGAAAGTTCTGGGTCAATAATTTTTATTGATAGTGTTTCTGAAACACTAGAAAGAGGGTTAGACTGCTACCATGTTATCACACTGTCCATTTCCCACCAGTAAGGCTATATCAACAGTATTTCTTGGAGCAGTAAAAGTCCCTCTGGCATTCAAGGTCTTCATGTTGTTGAATAAAAATGTCCCAAATATCAGTTTAAGCTCAAATGCATTATATCTTGTAAAACACAGAGTCACTGACCCTAACAATGTCCGTGTGCTCACTCTAAGAAGCTCTACTAAATAGAGGGGGAATGTTTGAGATCACAACTCATGTGAGGTTAATGTATTCAAGTATAACTGAAGGCAGGGAGAGGCACAAACAGGAATGAACCAAGAAGGATTCAGTCACTTCAGTTTCTGGGGAAGAGCAGAAAATCTACAAAAAAGTCTCTGTCAGGGAAAGAGTTTGGGAAGCCTCTCAATATAGTACCTGCCTACTGCTGTTGATGTTATGCTTAAACATTTAAAGACCTGTGGGGCAGCATGGGAATTTCTGCTTTGTGAGTCATAACATTCATCCTAGATTTGTCATTCAAAGAACTGTCATACAGTTTTTGTCCGGAATATAATAATTGTCCCTAAATGTTGTAGTTTAAACAATTATTGAAAAACAGAAGAAATGATACTTGGAATCAACCTGTTCTTTTTATTAATCATTTGCATTTTCACATAATTTATTCCATGTTATACTTTCAGGGTACAAATGAAAAATTTAAATATCTTAGACATTTCTCTCTCTCTCTCTCTCTCTCTCTCTCTCTCTCTCTCTCTCTCTCTCTCTCTCTCTCTCTCTCTCTCTCTCTGAGACAGGGTTTCTCTGTATAGCCCTAGATGTCCTGGAACTCACTCTGTAGACCAGGCTGGCCTCAAACTCAGATATCTGCCTGCCTCTGCTTCATAAGTGTTGGGATTAAAGGCATGTGCCACCAATGCCTGGCTTGAGATTTCTTTTTTTAAATGATATATTTATGAATAGCTGAGAATTTCATACATTTTGCCCATATTTGCTCCTTTAGAGTCCTCTAAAATTCACATGGTTTACTCTTACCTCCCTACATACCAAATGTTTTCTTCCTGTTCTTCCTCTTTCCCTCCTTTTTCTGTATTCTTTTCCCTGACTTTCTTTATACTAAATACAGAAAATTCCTTCCTTGCCACCCTCACCCCATATGACTGCACTCTTTCCTTCCTTTGTATTTCATGTCCATCAATTAGAAGTAGTTTTTAAAGAACTTAGTAGCAAAGAAAGTAAAATTATCATAGTTTGACAACTATCTATTTTAGCTGTATTTCTATATTCCCATTACTTTTAATTACATTTAATAATGATATATTTACATGGATATAATACAAAGCATATGCATACAAAGATATATACATATATGGAAAAAGTACATGCTTACACATATAGAGAAAGAACAAAGGTAAGATGAGTTATTTAAGGCTCTGGTTCTTCAAAACTATAGGTATATATTTTATATAATAATACTTTATAAGTTATATCATATATAATAATCAATTTATTATGTGTCATGAAATCTACAGAGCTCTGAATTTATATAAACACAATATTCATGTAATCCAGACATGCTGAAGAAGGTGAATTAGCAATATTTAATGGCAATTTTGCTTGCAAACTAGAGGAGAAATTGTCAACATACTGGTATTTAATAAGCAGAGACCAGGCCCACTACCAAACTTTGTCTAAAGTCTGAAAACATCCTCATAACCAAATGCCTATATGCTGAAATTGGAAACCCTTGGCACAATCTTTAACATAATCCCAACAGTCATCTTCAGTACTTTACCCAGTAAATGAGGAGAATATAATTTAAAGAATCCTCATCAAAGGTTTCAAGTTAGGAAATAACAACTTGGAACTCAAATTGAGATTGTTCCTTCTCATTAGTCAGAATGTCTAAGATCAAAATCTCAGGTGACAACAGATACTAATGAGGATGTGGAGAAAGAGGAACACTCTTCCATTGCTGGTGAGATTACAAGCTTGTACCTGGAAATCAGTCTGGTGGCTCCTCACAAAATTGTATTCCTTGAGGACCCAGCTATACCACTGCTAGGCACATACCCAAAAGATACTCCAACATACAACAAGGACACATGTTCCACTATTTTCATAGCAGCCTTATTTATAATAGCCAGAAGCTGGAAAGAACCCATATGCCCCTCAACAGAGGAATGGATACAGAAAACGTGGTACATTTACACAATGGAGTACTTCTTAGCTATTTAAAACAATGAATTCATGAAATTCTTAGACAATTGGATGGAATTATGAAATATCATCCTGAGTGAGGTAACCCAATCACAAAAGAACACACATAATATGCACTCACTGAAAAGTGGATATTAGCCCCAAAGCTTGGAATACCCAAGATAAAATTCAAAGACCACATGAAGCTCAAGAAGAAGAAAGAGCAAAGTGTGGATACTTCTGTCCTTCTTAGAAAGGGGGAAAAAATCACTCATGGGAGCAAATACAAAGTGTAGAGCAGAGACTGACCTTGTCCCCTCAATAGGAGGGGAGACCGTTGGTCCTGTGAAGGCATAATGGATGCTCTAGTGTAGGGGAATTTGAGGGCAGGGAGGCGGGAGTGGATGGCTAAGTAGGGAAACAACCTCATAGAATCAGGGAAAAGAGGGATGAGATAGGGAGTTTCCCAGGGACGGGGCAAGGGACCAGGAAAGGGATAACATTTGAAATGTAAATAAAGAAAATAATCAATAAAAATGTTTGCAATAGATTGTATGGCTTTAATTTTTATCAGACATATTCTTTTAATTTTCAGTTTAGAGAATCAATACATACTATTTAAATCTCAACATTTATCTTTATTTTAGAGCTTCTTTTCTCAATTTAATTCTCAAATAAGAGAGTGAATAGCTGAGTTGTTGATAAGGAAACAAACATAAAATTTAAGTTCCTCATGCCCTTCACTTTCACAGAGATGGAGAACT
Source organism: Mus caroli (assembly GCF_978045245.1). Lineage (NCBI taxonomy): Eukaryota > Metazoa > Chordata > Mammalia > Rodentia > Muridae > Mus > Mus caroli. The sequence goes on along the minus strand of NW_028227258.1, from coordinate 138,050,391 downwards.
TGCTTTGAGAAGTGCTAATAAGACCTGAAAGTTTCCTTGAAGGAGTTATGCATATTTCAGAAGAAATAAAAGTCATTATGTATTCTCTCTAAAGAGAATACAATCTCAAACTGTCAAAACCCTAAACTATTCTACATATATTACATATAAATGCCATCTTTTACAAAGCTCTTTCCATTTTTTTCTCTTAAATTAGCTTAGTGGGCAATGGTATTACAGTATCTTGATCCAGCCTATGAAAAATGTGACAGGTAATTTCTCTACTTCTTCCTGTCTGTAGTTAAGTCTGACTAGAGATATGGAAAACAACTTTTATGACTTAGGCGGTAAAAATAAATGTTCTGTAAGCCATCCAAAGTTAGCTTCTGGACAGCTAGCATAAAATATTACATAGTGAATTTATATATACCAATAAATAATTTTTAAATCTAGAGAGATTTCATACTAATGTACACTATAACACTTTCCTAAAACAAATTGATAATGTTTGTAATAGTATCAGTGTCCCTGTCATGTTGCAGGAAGTCAGTTTCCACAGCATTTTTTTTAAATGTTCTGTCTGGACATGCTCAAAATATCATTAAAATCTAAGGAGTGCTTATTTAAAATTGTTCATATTATAAAGAAGATAACAATATCCAAATAATGTTACGGTCACAATATCTGTCTTTATATTGTATAAAGGAATGTCTTCTGTAAAAGGCTAGCGTTACAAATTAGATGAAAATTCTCTCTAAGATAGTATAATTTAACTTCATTTAGTTTATTATCATCATGATTAAATCTAAACTATAATAAGTAAGTGAGCATCTGGAACCATAATAAATGAGACTCTATTTTTTTAAGATCAATGACCACTATGGAATATTGCATGGAAATGTGATTAGACAATCACCCAGACTAATGAATCCAGATTTTTGAAAAAACAAAAAAACCAAAAAAACAAAACAACATGAACAGTATGTCGACTAGATGTGTTTGGATATTTCATCTCAGCCTTCTGACACACTGATAAAGTTATTGCAAAACAAGCAGGAAATTTGACATCAAGTGTTCTGAATCTATATTAAGAGAGTGAATGGAGTAGTCGAGAAATGACAGACATTATATGACACTGATGGGATCCTTTGAACTTCTATGAATGCAACATTAGAGAGATTATCAATTCAGACCCTTCATACTATTAGCAGAGTGATGTGTCGTTATACTGTGAATTGGATCCTAATAAAAGACACTGAAGACTTCACTCCCAAACTCATCCATAGGATTTTATGGGAGGAAACACATGCAGAGGTGATTCAGATGAGGTTTCCAGAAAGCTTTTTCATACAATGATTATTATTTTATAAAAGCAGTAACTTTGAACATCAAGGAAGGTATAAGGAATTCCTTATGAAGATTGGAATTACTCCATAGGAACACCTTGTTGAAGCGAAGGGGGACAGTTCTTACAGAGGACCCAGTTTTGTTTCCTAGCACCCACCTGGTAGATCTCTAACCCCCTGAACTTATATATTTGTTAATATTGTGAAAAAATATTGAGGAATATTAATAACAATGTAAACTACCAGATAGCATCCAATAAAGAATGCAATTTAGAATAGAAAAGGAAATTTGCTGTCAAAAGTCTCTCAACCACAATAATAAACAACTTTTTAAGAAAAAAAATATATTATTATCTATAAATTCTTCTTCAGATTTATAAGCATGTTAGGAAGCATTCTGAGAAATCTTATGCTATGAAAAGGCTTACCAATAGCTTGCTCTCTTAAATTAAAAATTTTTCTTAAGCTCATTATCTCCCTTTTTATAATTACAATAAATGTGATTTTTCATAAAATATATGTTGAATATAAATTGAAAGCAACAACTCAGATATGTTTATTTCATCTGTGAAGAAACAGATACAGGTTAATAACAAAACAAGTGAAACCATAATGTCATAAGAAGAATTGGTTTGGGAATCTATCTCTACATTAACCTATCAACCTACCTAACAAAGTAGAAGTGGCATTCTTCTCCTTAAAAAAAACAATCTCAAAGAATGATGGAGTGCACTGTGGTGTGAGTCTATTTTTCTGTTGCCTTACAGGTTAATCATAGTGTGGAAACAGCAGGCACTGCTTTGAAGGGTGGCAGGCCCACTAGATGGAGGCATTAATCATGGGTCATGTTTCTTAACTGCATACACCCATTCCCTATGTACAAATATATACCTTTGTTCAGCTTTAACAGCAAATAGCTGTAATTTTAGAATTATGCCCTTGAAATCATTAAGTCTGATTTATAAACAATTTAGCACCATTTTTTCCATTGCCCCTTTTCTCTCACGCTCAAGGGAAGGGTATGACCTTGTTGAAGGAGCTCTCTGCACATATTCCTCATAGTAGCTTGGAACTGGAGAGTGGGCTGCTCATAAGGCAGTCTCTGACACCTGTCAGGCTGCCTGTCACACATTTTGTATTTTCCAGTTTCAACACTTCAAATGTTTCAAAGATTTGTGTGGCTTACTTTCAAAATCTGAACATGCTGAGGGATGCATGCCTTAAATATAGATACTTTCTGAATGTCATTATTAAGCTATTTATAGATTAATAATTTGCTATGATTGGTTTCCAAACAAAATCTATGTGATATCACTTATATTTTTGCACTTGAAAGAATATTTAAATATATTATTCAATACTGACATAGTCATTTTAGAATATAGATTTAATATAGAATATCCTTACAAAAATTTCAAGTCAGTAAATTAAAGCTGAATATGCTAATATACAGAAAAGCATGTTTAAAAATAGATCAGCAATTTTTTAGTGCAAGTGGACAGTAAAGGTGGCTTTAAGTCACATCCTGAAATAACACAACACTATAGGCAAACCTGATGTACAACGTGACAGTAGTTACATTGATTATAACATATCAATATAATAAACTATTATTATGTTCTAAAATAAAATTAAAAGTTTTCTCTACTGCTCTGCTGTCATTTAAAATAAATATAAGCAATACATGCATATGACCAAAACTGAATGAAAAAAACGGAGGGTGGCAAAAGAAAGGAAGAAAGGAGGGAGGGAGGGAGGGAGGGAGGGAGGAAAGGAAAAGGAGAAAGAAGGCATGAAAGATCAGAGTTTGTGAACACATAGTAACTCTGGTAAAAATAGAGATAAAAATTAGATTCATCCTTGGATTTCACAAAGGCAATGGGCAAAAAATAGGAGTATTTACCTTGTTTTATATTTTGCTTATAGAATGCTACATTTTTTATCTTTTTTTTTAACAATATGTAACTAAGTATTGTGGCTATGGATATAAAAAGACTGAGGTATAGAAGATGAGTTCTTCCCTAACAGTCTAAAATTTCTTTCCTAATGCCTTTATCTTTAATGAATTTGTTTTTTGTTTTGCTTTTTTGGGTTTTTTGTTTGTTTGTTTTTACATCCCAAACACTGCCCTCCTGCCAGTCCTCTCTGCCCATCCCCCTCCTCCCTCACCTTCTCTTTGGAAAGGCTGGAGGCCCCATATTGGGTATCACCCACCTGGTCCATCAAGTCTCTGCAGGAGTAGGCACATACTCTCCCACTCAGAGTAGAAAGGAACAGATCCCACAGACAGGCTGGAGCTTTAGGGCCAGCCCCAGCTCCAGTTGTTGGGGAACCCACAGGAAGACTGAGCTGCATGTCTGCTACATATCTTTAGTTTTTTTTTTTCTTTAAAATTTCCCATTAGATTAAAACATGAGAATTCAAATATTAAGAACATCCAAAGATATTACATGCCTCAAAATATTTCTATACTGTTCACACAGTTAACTGTAGTCCAAGATCCCTCTAACATAGTTGAGAACACTGAGTTGACTTTTACTTTGCTTGCATAGCCTCTGCTCAGTTGGTCAGTACTTTGCTTCAAGGTTCATGAAATGAATTCTTCCTTTAAAACATCTCCCAAATACAGTGTCTCATTATCTGAGGAGTTTTCATTTTAAGGCATCTGTTTTATTCTAAGGTTAACATTTTGAAAAAGTTTGAAATATATCCTTAAAGTTACGATTTGCTGGAGTAAGCAGCTTAAATCCTTAAAGTTGCTAGGTTAAATCTTTAAATGACTGACAAAGCCAGCATCCAGTTGGTTAAATAGATGTGTGAAACCATCATTTAGGGGAAAGCAGATTCAACAGAAGATAACCATTTTAAGCAAAGTTCAGCCATTTTCAGAAGGACGAATGACATACGTTTTCTCTCACTTGTTTCAAGGTTTTATGGAGATGCATAAAATAATGTATATTGATATGACATGACAATAGAAGCTAAATTGTCTAGAAACAACATGGACAAATTGGAGAGGAAAGTAATAAAAGAGAGAATAATGGGAAAATGTATGGTGTCTAGATGAAATAAAAAACATCCATATGTAAAATTATACCATGGAATATGAATATATACACCCCAAATATGTAAATTTATAATGTATAAATTTATCTTTAAAATATAAACTTATCTTTAAAAAAATAAACCCTCATCAACCAACTCAAGTCTCTGGATTTTAGAGAATCAAATCTTTGGCTGCAAAGATTGCAGCTGCATCTGAGGGGCTTAATTCAAGCATGCTTTTTCACTTTTACACTAGAACTGATTATCTCAGCTTTGTAGATATTTAGGCTCTAGATTATAGACTTTAGGTTTATTCTATCAGTTTTGAGATTGTAAAATGATTCAATATTTCCTTTCTCCCCTATTTCCCATCAAATTGTCTTATGTAACCCTGATTAGTCTTTTTCAAGTTCATGTAAAGTTAGATACATATTCTTAAATACATAAGTATATCTGCTCATTGGGTATAATGTTAGCAGTATGTATGTTTTCAGGGCTGATCATTTGTTATTAGATACTCTTCTTTGGGGGAGATCATGTGTCCTGCTCTCCATCATTCCTTTAGAACCTCTACAGTTTATTGTTATTCAACTTGACTGGCCCCGAAGGTGGAATAAATGCTATTTTTAAAAATGTTTTAATACTAACACTAAATCAATACAGACATATGTGTTCCTTAACAGTCAAGTTAATCTACACATAATAATTTAGTTTCCTTGTGATCTAGACTGTCAGCATTACTAATGATGTGGCCATCTCTTCCAGAACCACTCTCCATATGGAGGGTTTTTGTTTAAATTTTATTTGTATAATTCAAAATTCAGGTCAACCTGGAGCTTGCTGATTATTGGGTAGGCTGGACAACCAATTAGCTCCAAGGATTTGTCTGTCTTTGGTCTCCAGATCTGAGATTCCAAATTTGTATTGCCAAGAAAGTTTTTGCATTATTGCTTAGAATCTGAATTCTGGTCCAGACATTTGCATACCAATAACTTTACCCACTAAGATATCTCCATATCCCACAGCTAAATTATTTTTATAACCTCTTTATTTCTTGAGAATACATTCACATCTATAAAGAATTTTGTTCAAACCCATCTCTCAGTAGTTTCCCTCTAATTTTCCTCCCAACTTTACTCTTTCATTTTTAAAACACAAGGGAATATAACTGGAAAGATGCATCAGAGGTTAAGAAAAAGGCTACTATTTCACAGATCCCTGGTTTGATTTGCAGAACCCACAGAGTGATTCACACCTGGCTGTGTCTTCAGTTTCAGGGAATCCATATCATTTTTCTGATGTCTGAAGTGTCTGAAGGCACCAGGCATATATACCAGCAATACTTCCATACACATAAAATAATATTTTAAAAATCAGAGACAAAGAAAAAACATTGTCAACTTAGTGATGCCTATATAAAAAATGATGTATTATACACACACACACACACACACACATATATTAGATAGTTGAACAAACTCAAATACCTTTACCCAATTTAATAGATTTAGTAATTAAAACAAGTCACATTTTCCCCTAAAGAATAATAAATTCAACTTTTAGGATTATGTGATCATTGCTTCCATAAAAATTAGTAAATTGGTATTTTTCCTATTAGTCCATCAGAAGGAATCTGGGCCATGTGGACATGTGAACCCACTACCCTAGTATTATGTTCATATCAAGGCAGCTTCTGATATTATTGTGTACATATGAATTCTCTAAAATCATGAATTCACAGGAGTCTTAATATCATTGATAGCCAATTGAGCCTTTACACCTGACCTGGGAAGCTAGTTATAACATAGAGACAAACTACCCAAAATTTATCTTCAATATTTTGTCATGTCATGATCTTAGGATAATCAATACACATTTATTCTTAATTGCAAATTAGTATTTGTTTGGCTACTTTTAAAATAACTTGACACAAGCTAGAGTCATTTGGGAAGATGGAAATGTACTGGGTTGGCCTGTGGTGCCCTTTTTGAGTGATTATCGGGAGGGTTGAGATTACTAGGGGTAGTACCAATGTTGGTCAGTGGTTCTGGGTGCTTGAACAAAGCTGGTTAAGCAAACCAGTTACATTTCCTTCATTGTTTCTGCTTCAGTTACAGATTCCATGTTCCCTGCCAGCTTTAGTTCCTTCTGAAGCTTCCATCAATGATGGACTTTGAACTAAACAAAGAAGTAAACCCTTCCCCTATTCAATTACCTTTTTGTAGCTCTATCACAGTAATAGACACTAAGACAGTACTCATGAGGCTTTGCTTCTGAGACTTCATATGTATAACAAAATCATTGCATGTTCAAACGCATTGTATACAACGACTTTAAACTTGTTCCTTGACTATATATTATTGTCATACTTTAAATGATGTTGAGCTCATTAATAATATATAAGACAGTGTAAATGTATATAGTTTTGCATTGTATATTTTTCAAATATTGAGAGGAAAATAATATATATAAAACATATATATATATATTTATACATATAATATTTATACTGATAGATGTTTAAAATATAACTTTGATATACTGTTAAAATTTCAAATGCAAATTCTAAGTATGACTTACATGAGTACATATTTCATAAATTAGAAGTGTCTCAAAATAGGAAGGGATGTGAAATTTATAATCCTCAGATAAGATTCCTCAATAGATAAAAACAAAGCAACTCTATAGAGATTTAACAATGAGGAGATATCTTCAACATATAGGTATAGGGTTTTTTTTCTTTCCTTTTTTCTACTTCAAGATTGTACTTAAACCCTCTACTGCATACACTTAAAGCAATCTTTCTGGATAGGGAAAACTGGGTCAGAATGATTTCGAGGCTAAAACTACTGAGATGAGACTGAAGAAATCAAAATGCTTACAAATTCTTTGTTCTCTTTCAGTGGAATTCTCTCTATTCATTTAATATCACAGAGACAGATGCACCATGAAAGAAGACCAAAGACAACTGCCTCTCTCATGAGACTTACATGGAGGCACGAAATTCCAGGGGGAGGCTTCAGAGATCTCTATGAAGCAAGCAGCTTTGACTTTTATCTGATGTTTTTGAATACTTACGAGATTTCATAAATGTAACTTCCTTTATAGTTTTTACAAAAATATTTGCTTATCAGGGAAAAACGCACAAAATTGTAAATTTCTGTAAAATAGACTTGGAAGATCTACATAGAGTTAAAGATAGAGATGAAGTCTGCTTTAGGCCAGCCTCATCTATAGAGCAATTTTGAGGATAGCTGAGGTGATACTGAGAAACCTTGTCAAAAAAGAGAAAAGAAATGGAGACAGAAAGGGAGAGGAATTAAAAGCAAAGCAGACAAACAACTACACTAACACTATAAAGCTATGGCACTTGGGAGCATGAACAAGTTGAGTAAGTCAAGTTGTGGTCATGGTCATCACAGCTGCCGAGCTCCAGATACAGACTTCCCTCTGGAGTACCTTACTGGCAAGCAAATGGCTTTTAAGATTTTTATTGTATGTTTAAAATTTATCTAAAATGGTTCCCCAAATGTTTTTAGTTCTAAAAATACTTATTTCATGGAAATGTGCCATTAACACAGGGATTCAACAAGATGAGCAGGTCCATTTCCACCTCCAAAGAAATTAGCTCCAACACGAAATTAGGAAACACGCAAGATATGACCACATCATCTAAAGCTGTGAGATTCACGTATATGCACAGTATGTCTGACCAGCAGAGCAATCATTATATCTTCATTTTCAAAATTGGAAACCAGATTTGTCATTGATAGATTTTTAACATATTTTCTGCTTTCTTTTCTTGGGTTTGAACATATTGATTCTCCAACCACCCCCACTTTAGCTGTTCACTTTTTTTGCCTCCATTATTCTGCTCTGATCTGCTTTCCTGTTGAACATATATAATGGGCTTTTATATGTATAAGGAATTCTAAGACCTACAAGTGAATGAAAACATGGTATTTGTCCTTCTTGTCCAAATCACTTGGTTTAATATGATCGTCTTCAGTTGTATACATGTTCTAACAATGTAATCATTTTCCTTATTGTGAATTACACTGAATACAAGATATGAATCATCTATCCATGTGCATATATTTGCATATATTACTATTATCTATCTAGCCATCCATAATCACATTTTCTATGTTTATTCATTTGCTGACGGAATTCTGGGCTGATTCATTCATTCAATGATCAGGACAAGTGCAGAAAATTATGAATGCAGAATTTTCTAGGGTCATGTTGCCTTGAGTCCTTCATCAATGACAGGGGCAAGTGTAGAAGATTGTGAATTCAGAGTTTTCTAGAGACATGTTGCCTTGAGTCCTTCAGTTCCATAAACACAAGTAAAATGGGAGGGCCATGTCTGGTTCTACATTGAGGTTTGCTCATTTTAAAATCTTCCCTAATGTTTTAGAGTATCTGCAAGAATATCTACACTCACCAACAGGGTTTATAGGCTCTATTTTCCCCACATTTTCAGCAGCATTTCTTACTTTCTCAAAAAGAGTTCATTTCATTTTTACTTCTTTTTTTTTGAAAGAACTCTATCAAATTTTTGGACGTATTTACCTATAGTAATTTTGAAGATCTTTTGAATAGAACTGCTCTCTTCATTTCTTGTTTCACGTGAAAATGCTACTGATTCTCATGTGTGGATTTTACATTCAGTTATTTGGCTGAAGATGTTTGCCAGTTCTGATAGTCCTTGGGTCTATATTGTAGAGGATAATATTATTTATCATCAACAAAGATTTAACGTCTCTTTTTAGTATTTGCATCAGTTACATGAAATGTATACTTGTCGAGCTTAGAATTAAGTCATACATTTTATTCCACAATAGGACATAGAATTCAAGGAAATGCTGATATCCATCCATACCATAATGACTTCATATTACCAATTTATAGTGTTCTTTACCTTTGAAAATTGTCAATATAACTCATTACCAACTTTTTTTCTAAGCATAACTATGAAAATATGAATTAAGCATCATAGTTTTATGATGGTGTATGGAGATAGTGTAAGATGAAAAATATTTAAGTAATCGTATTAAGAAATGTGATGGTAGCACATTTCTTTTAGTTTGTAGCTGAACTCAAAGGCAGGCAGATCTCTGACTTTGAGATCTAGTCAGTGTAACAACTTCTAGGATAGCCAGGGCTACATAGACAATCCCTGTCTCAAAAATAAACAGAGAAAGGAAGAAAGGAAGAAAGAGAGAGAGAGAGAGAGAGAGAGAGAGAGAGAGAGAGAGAGAGAGAGAATAAAAAGAGAAAGGAGGAGGAGGAGGAGGTGTAGGAGGAGGAGGAGGAAGAGGGAAGGAAGAAGGGAGGCAGGGAAGGAGGGAGTGGAACCAAGAAAGTAAGAAAAAAGAAAAGATACAAAGAAATAAAAATGAAACAAAGAGTGTAAGTGTATGTGATATCTTGTGCTAAGTTAGAGCTTGGTTTTACTTTGGAATTAATAGGTGACCTTGATTAAGTTAGTTAAGTCCTCTGTGCTAGGTTGTTTCAATTTTATTGAAAGTAGGGATCTTATCAATTTCTTCAGAGATTAGCTTAATTAGAAAAAATAAATTTGACTATATGTGTAAAGTGGTTGTAAGACAATGATATCTGGTAAAATGTCATAATTGATTTTTAAGAAATATAATTTTCCTCATTGCTTTGACTCTATTCCTGAATAGAGTATCCACTTAGCCAATAGTATGAGCCTTTTCTTTATTGGTTAATTAATTAGAAAGCTCTATCAAATAACAGAAAAATGAACATATAAATACTATATTTGAAAAACTCTGAGTGTATACTTAACAGTCAGTGTTTTGATGTGATTTTTAAAAAAGAAATGGGGCTTTTAGCAACACATATGAAAACAACTTAGAATGCATTTAATTATGACTAATTTTCTATGTTTTTAGAATTGCCTCTTTCCATATTACATTTATCTGGTAGTATGTCACCTTTTATAATGATGTCAATAGAGACCTCTCAAGTAAGTTTTCTATACTCCTGTTTTGCAAGTTTAAGCCAATAATATATTATGAATAAGCTGCTTATATAGCATGGACATCAGGCGCGCATACCCCTGAACTGGAGGGAACACCGGGATGTCAAACCTCAGACAGCATCTCATATGCAAAATGCCTTGACTTCTTTTCATGTTGCTATGATAATCTCTGAAATATCATTAATAAAATCTCTGAGAAAATGAACTCCTGGAGTAAACTGTAGAGGGCAAAAGTACCATGTGCATACCTACAAGCACTGGAGAAACCAGGAAAGCTAAACATACAGCTTATCTCTTCAATGGAATAAGGTGCTCATGTGCTCTGCCTGGAATGCCCAGAATGTTGGAGTTTTACAACCTGGAGATCCTTTCCTATCTGAGAAGACATGCTCTGCTCTATCTCCCAGAATTTGCTTATCTCATACAGTGTCCTTCCTTATTCCTTATCCTTAACACTTGAGCATTACAGTTAGACCACAAAACATATCCTTACAAGTGATGCCACTTGTGCTTCAAGACAGCCTAAGTGAAGTCTACTTTATCTTAGGTCCAGGACCATCCTGACTCTCACAGGAATTATAATTACCTCACTAATTTTATCTAGACCCGTCTACAGCATTGTTTCTAACTCAACAAAAACTATTTTAAGGATGAATCCATATACTTTGCTAAGAACTTCAATATAAACATATGTTAAGCTTTGATATATGCATGGGGTGGTTAATTGTTATCAGGATTTTTTTTGAAACACTGTGCTGTTCTTAATTATGGCTAAGTTAAATGATCTGGGCCAGATTCTACAAGTCTTGCTCCAGTACCAGCTAGAATGACAAATGGCTGTGGCACTTCATTCTGACCTCATTCTGATCATAATTGCCCTACCTGCGTAAAGCAGGAGAGTCACGACAAAATAAAATGGTTAAGTTTTGATCATAATTTACAGTAATGCCATAATATGATGTCATAGTGAAAGGAATTTGAGATAGTTGGTCACTTCATATCCACAATCAAGACACAGAAAGCACTGAATGCTTACTGCTGCTCCATTTACTCCATTCAGAAACCCCCAAACAGATAAGGTGGTTATTTCTAACCTCAGTTAACTTAATCAAGAGAACATCCCATGGGCATATTCAAATACTCATCTGCTAGGTGATACCTATCAAACTCGTAATTACTACTATACTGGCTGGTTTTGTGTGTCAACTTGACAAATCTGGAGTTATCACAGAAAAAGTTTCAGTTGAGGAAATGCCTCCATGAGATCCAACTGTAAGGCATTTTCTCAATTAGTGAGCAAGGGGGAAAGGCCCATTGTGGGTGGGATCATCCCTGGGCTGGTAATCTTGGTTCTGTAAGAGAGCAGGCTGAGCAAGCCAGGGGAAGAAAGCCAGTAAAGAACATCCCTCCATGGCCTCTGCATCAGCTCCTGCTCCATGACCTGCTTGAGTTCCAGTCCTGACTTCTTTCAGTGATGATCAGCAAGGTGGAAATGTAAGCTGAATAAACCTTTTCCTCTCCAACTACTTCTTGGTCATGATGTTTGTGCAGGAATAGAAACCCTGACTAAAACAAATTGGTACCAGCATAGTGGGGTATTCCTATGACAACCTGACCATGTTTTGGGGAGGACTGTGGAAGGACTTTGGAACTTTGTGCTAGAAGATCCATTCGGTGTTAAGAGCTCTGTCAGATGTTGTGTAGGAGCTTGGAAGATAATGCTGAGAACAGTGCAGAAGATGGAGGCCTGGCTTGTGAAATTTCAGAGGGAAAATTAAAGGCTTTTCAGGGCCATTGCTATTTTGGATTGTGAAGATTCTGTGGTTCTGGTTATCTGGGGCTGAAGAATCAGCTATGATTAACAAGATACCAGAACTACTAAACCAAAAACTTTGCATTACTGGGACTATTTATGCTGGTTAGCTGGAGCTAAGAAATTAGTGGTGATTAAAAAGAGACCAGCATCATTGAGGTGACATCTTTTGGGAAGTGTTTTCCTAAAGCACAAAGATGCTGTGTTCTAGAGACAGCCAAGGTTGTACTCCTGCTTGTGCAGGACTTGGTAATGTATAAGGGTTAGCCAGGTGGTACTGGTTTTGAAGGCATGAAGAGGTCACAGAGCAGCTCTCTTATAGAACCAAGACTACCAGCCCAGAGATGGTTCTACCCTCAAGGGGCCTTTCCCCCTTGATCACTAATTGAGAAAATGCCTTACAGTTGGATCTCATGGAGGCATTTCCTCCACTGAAGCTCCTTTCTCTGTGATAACTCCAGCTGTGTCAAGTTGCACGCCAGGGGAAGCAAGCCAGTAAAGAACATCCCTCCATGGCCTCTGAATCAGCTCCTGCTCCCTGACCTGCTTGAGTTCCAGTCCTGACTTCTTTCAGTGATGAACAGCAAGGTGGAAATGTAAGCTGAATAAACTTTTTCCTCCCCAACTGCTTCTTGGTCATGATATTTGTGCAGGAATAGAAACCCTGACTAAGACAACTACTAACCATAAGTATGAGTGTCCCTGATCTGTGAGCACTGGTCATTGTGCTTCGAAGAAATCAAAACTGTCAGTTAACACTTTTAGAAAACTTTTATTGTATTTAGTTTACTTGAATGTATCTATTCTCTAAGTTCCAATCTCCATTACTATTGCATGGATGGAAGAAACCTTAGGTTTTATATATATTGAACTCCTGGCATACTACTAATTTTATAAAAACTGCATAAAATTGCTAACTATAAAATGCATACATTTAAATTAAAATATGTCTAAACAAATCATATGAAACTTACCATGTACTCTGAAGTTGAATATTGGCAAACCATTATGTAGCCTACCATTAAACCCACTTTAATAAAATTAAAGATTTTATTATAAAAAATTATAAAATTTCATTGTGCCCTTATGCCCTAATAATACCACTTATCACTATACAGATCAAATACCGTAAATAGCATTGGAGTTAAAATATAGTGCCTATGATATATATTTTGACCTGATTATGACAGCCATCCAGAAAAAATGTTCATAATTTGAATTCCAAAAAAAAGACAAGCATATGGGAAAATTGTCCTCCTTGCAGCCATCTGGAAATATTAGCCAATTTGAAGTATGATTTTGAATTATCCATTTGGGTCTTAAGGGTTTCTCCATTCTTTGTTTTTTTCTCCCAATATCTGTCTCATATTTCAATTTCTTGTGTTTACTCCTCAGGCTCTTGGAAGCGCACAACAACTTTAATAGCACTCCCTGTGTGACAGCCATTTCATATATTGTGCAATCAAAGCTTCCCCAGCCTGCTCTGTAACTGTTGATTTGTTGATTGGGGTTTAACCTTCTCTTCCAAAGAAATGTCTCTACAAGGCAGAATGCTTCATAGAACATCAGTATATGACAGTGTTTTATTTTCTACTTCGTGGTTTTTTTTTTTTTTTTGTCAGATGAGCAGAATGATAATGCCCAGAGATGACCAGAAAAGACATGCATAACATGCTGAAGCATAGCTCATATCCTCCAATGAGGTAAAGCTGAACACTTATTGTGCATTATACAATACAAAGTAGGCCAGTGTAGTTAAGTCACCTTGCCCATACTAGGGTTCTTCCAGGCCAGAGAGTTCCAGGTCTCCCTACAACGTGAGTGGCTTCAAGATGACATGTTTCCTTTTTCAATTTTTGCACTTTATTCAGAAGGTCGAGGAAGTTCATTACAATTTACTTAAATTACACACAGAAATTAACATCTAGGGAGCTAACATTTTTGAGTTATAAAGGTGAGACTAAAAAAAATATATTTTAATGAGAATGAGTATTAGTTACATTTTTTTGTGCATCTTTACCAAGACAACATACCACAAAGGAATAAATGCAAGAATCGATCATGTAATAATGTGTTCCATTAAATTATATTGGTAACATTTATAAAATGTAAGACAATACCATTCTATTCAATATCATGGTTTTGACTTTAAACATCTGTTTTTGTGTGTGTGTGTGTTTGTACAGGTATTGTCCAGGACTGCATATGTTAATGAATGTACACATGGGGTGTATGCTTATACAGACATGTGTATAGGACTGCATGTGTTTATGCATGTGTACATGGAATGTGTACTTGTACAGTTGTGTACAGTACTGCATGTGTTTATGCATGTGCACATGTAACACACACATGTAGGAGTGCAGGGCTACATTATATGTTATCCCTCACATGTAATTTACCTTATTTTGAGACAAAAATCTCTCATGGAGCCTTGGAGATTCACTGAATTTAGTAAGGCTCGCTGTCTAGTGAGCTATGGTATTGCTGTCTCTATCTTTCCAGAGTCATGATTATAAATGGGTACCATCCTACTCAGAGTTTTCTTGGGCTATGGAGCATCATACCCAGGTCCTAATGATTGCCAGCCAGCAATGGACCTAAGAACTAACTAGTTCTCTAGTACTTAATTAACTTCAAACGAGTTCAGTTATTTCCAGTAATTCATATTATAGTTAATTTTTAATAATAATTATGTAACACTTACATTAACTGAATATATATTGAATCAATGCTAACTAAAATATAGTGTTAGTGATGTATTATTTACAAAAGCAAAAATTATAAAAACTAAAAGATCCTTAGTGTCTGTAGATGTTTAGTGGATACAGTTGGAAACTCTTAGTGAAACAATTCTAATGGAAAAATAACAATACCATCTACTTTGACATAATATCATTAATAGTTTTCCTAAAATAAATTATAATTATGGATAATTTGTGTGTGTTCGAGGGTGAAACAGAATTTCTCTGTGTGGTCTTGACTGATCTGGAACTCATTCTGTAGACTAAGGTGGCCTCAAAATCACAGAGATCAGCCTGCCTTTGCCTCCAAAAGGCATGTGCTACTACCACCTGGCTGATTATGGTAAGTGACTTAAATATTAAAGACAGTTCTTTCTTTCTTGTTTCCAATGATGACATATTTTTATGTCCCACATTGAAACTCCATAAAATATTTTCTAGTTAGGATAAGATTTCTTCTGTCAAATATTGTAAAATATCAGTAGAATACATGCAGAAAGAAATGAAATTTTTTAATGATCTGGAATTTTGTACTGACCTTTGAATGGTAATCATTTGTTAACTTAGAGATGATATGGCTGTGTTCAAAACAGAAAATATAGTGAAAGGATGATTCCTAATTTATATAAAAACAGTTCCTTCAGCTCTTCCGCTAACTCTTGCTTTGGGATTCCCTTGTTCAGTCTTGGTTGACTTGAGTGTCTGCATCTTAGTCAGGTTATGGCAGAGCCTTTCAGAGGACAGCCATACAAAGCTCCTGTCTATAAGCACATCTTGACATCAGCAGTAGTGTCAGGGTTTGGTGTCTGTGGATGGAATGGATTCCATGGTGGGACACTCTCTGGATGGATGGCATTTCCTTCAGTATCTGCTCTATTTTTGTCCCTGCATTTCCTTTAGACAGGGACAATTCTGGGTTAAAGATTTTGAGATAGGTGGGTGACCTTATCCATCCACTGGGGACCATGTCTATCTACTAGAGGTGGTCTCTTCAGGTTCCATTTCCATACTGTTGAATATTTTGACTAATGTTATCAAATATGTATTGGGTCCTGAAAATCTCTCACATCCAGGCATCTGGGACTTTCTACTCCTGTATGAAGAATAATAGTATCAACTAAAAGGATTCCTCAAAACTACCAGAGTATAAACCAACAACCAGAGCACATATAGACCTGTCCATGGCTCCCACTATATATGTAGCAGAGGACTGCCTTATCTGGCATTAGTGGGAGTGGGGCACTTGGTCCTGTTCCGGGGGGGGGGGTGTATTTGTGAAGGAGAGGCCAGGAAGGGGGATAACAGATGAAATGTAAATAAATAAAATAATTAATAAAAAATTTAAAAGGAAGGAAAACAATTTCTCTGATCAAAATCAAGAAAAAGTTATGCTAATATGCTAATTGATAATCCTCCTTTAAATATGCATGACTTTTGCTACTGCTTTTTGGGCTATACTCAGAAATTCTCATCTTTGCCCCATAAATTTTACTCATTGTTACAATTCATACTGGTACATATGTATAGATTTTTGTATTTTGATTTAAGAGTCACATTGGTAATAAAATCATTTAGCTTTTAAAGAAAATTAATGTATCTCACAGTGCCTTTGACACTTAGATTTCTATCTGGATCTTACTAAATGATGTTGAAACAATTATATGACTCTCAATGTTAAGTTTTTATTTCATTATTATATAAAGGTTAAATCCTGAATTATAGTGATAGATTGGTCTTCAAATGACACGTTTCAAGTAAGAGTGCAAGAACTATAAGGCTTAATGACAGGAGGAAGTAGAGCTTCAATTTGTGCTATAAAATTTGGTGAGCATAAATGATCATATGATACACTATGAATGGTAGGTCCTCTGACATGCTTTGCAGAGAATAAATATACTGCTTTAGAACCAAAATTATGTCACACAGGTGGTAAGCAACAGAAGCAATATGACTTGGACCATCATTTGTCATAAATACTACACCCTTAATTGGAGAGCATCTGTCTTTTCATTTCCTTATGGCTGTCTCAACTTTCTATTTAAACTGCAGAAATATCTCCTAACAGGTGCAAGAGTATTTATGAATTTAAAACTTTGTTTAAATGAAGCTGAAAACCAGGCATGTTTCAATTAATAGGGCAATATCTTATAAGAAATTATACTGTCATTCGGTCTATCCTGTCCATGTGAACTTTAGTTACTGGAAAGTTAAAGATGCAAAGGAAGGCGAAGATGAATGGTGCTTTAAGCAATTTCACATGATAAATTTGAATCTACAGAAACTATGGAGAAGTGTTTTAGCTGAGAATATGTATAATGTAAAGAATTGAACACACATATCTTAAACTGTTGGATTTCATTTAGAAGAAAACTAATAACATCCTACATATGTAACAGATTATCTCTTTCCAATAGCTTAGATTTCTACAGTTCAAATTTTCACATCGCTTAATTCATGAAGTTAAATGTAAAGAGGGTTCATGGACCCATGGTCTTGCATTTCACCAGTTCAGATAACTATGGTCAACTTTGGTCCAAAAATACTAAGTGGGCATTTTGAGAAATAAACAATACATTTTAAGTTGTGTGATTCTCTTATAGCATGATGAAATCAGAGAATTTGCATTATATTGGAGATAAAATCTTCAAAACACAAATACAGTCATATTGAGATTACTTAAAACATTCTGTTTTAAAACTGTAAACAATTACAGAATTATTTATTTTAGTGATAATGAGTTTAGTTATAATAGGGGATAATATGGTAATGGAAATGACACAAGTGCTTAACAATATGTGACTGTTCATGTTAACTATATAATTCCCAAGTTTGGAATAATTGGGTATTGTAGAAAATATTAATCAGTGTACATTTGACAACAGCCTGAAAGACTGTCATAAATAGTATAGAAAGATGAAGATCAATTCTGAGACAATTGTTTCCATAGAGAAGCAGAATCCAGGTGCTTCCAGAAATGTGTTGTTTTTCGATAAAGGTCAGAACAAACAAAATATATTGATGAACCAAATCCCCGTGCTTCCTCAGTGTGCTAGTAGAAAACATGTGTTTGGAATCAGCCAGATATGAGGTTGCTTCCCCTTTTGGCTATTCTGCAAATTTGTGACCTTGTTACAGATACTTCACTTTAAATTCCATTTCATCCTTATCATGATTTGGGTTAACTTATAATCAGTAATTTATAATTATTTTAGATATACTATACAAAACAACACTGTAAATTCTTACTAAATTGCAACATTGGTTCCTCCTGCATCACTGTGACCTAATATTGAGCAGAAAGAACATAAATGAAGGAATACTCTTTTTCTTCTCACAGATTTAGAGGTATTGCAATCTATAAAATCAGGGAAGTTACCAAACAGTTCATCTTGGTGGCAATATATGGTATAGCGTCTTTTCATTGCAGCAAGACAAGAATCCAAGCAGGGTTAGAGTACCACCCTGCTTCCAATGTCCCTATCAATCCAGATTTCCTTTAGACTATGCAGCCTTCATATTAGTGTCACAAGCTGACTGTGACAACTGTGAATAACATGACCCTGTGGGGGGAATTGTAAATTCAAATGATAATATGGAAGGTACTATGTTGTGTCACTTTGCTTTGTTTCTTCTCTTTTAGATACAGGCATAGGGGGGCATAGGCACATAGAAATGACAGATCCTTAGAAACAGGGATTTTGCATCCCAGCCCTCAGGGATACTTCTTTAATGACTACATATGAAAATTATAGTTTGAAAGCCAAGATAATTTGTGACAAGGCTCTAATTTCCTTGACTATTTTACTAATTGGTATAGTAAAATATATTAATATCCTTCATGAAGCTTTCGATATTTATAACCCCCCTTAATAGCTGTGTACAAATATTTATGTTAGGTTAACACGGAAAGTAAAGGTTAATATTTGGTTTTTTGGAGAGTTCAACACAAAATTATCACATCATAAGCAATATTATTTTGCAAGGGACAAATCTATTTTTAAAAGTTCTTCCCATTACATCAACATGAACAAGGTCATTTATCATTAAAGCATGGGGGACTCTCTACTAATTACTTTTGTAGAAACAAATTTAACATGAAATTATTTGTGAGGTTAGAGTTAGGCATTCTTGAAATATAATTTGAAAAATGGTTTGTTTCCCTCTGAGTGAGGCAGTTCTATAAGTGATGTGGGCTTCAGAAGTTCCCAGTGATGGGAGCATCCCCTGAGCGTTTCATTACAACCACTTTAAATTTACTGCCTCTCATCTACTTCACCACATTCTCCTCAATTTGGCAGTCCTTAAATTTTACCTTTGTTCACCTTAAAAATGAACATCTCTTGCCTCAAACACTGTTCAAAGTTATTTAGAAATATACCACTAATCTGTGGACCCTACATTCTGACAAGAAATTGTGATAACAGCAATGTTTGCTGGATGGTGGGATCTTAGCATGAGCCCAGTATTAGCTAAGCCCTGCTCATGCGCAATCTCAATTAATCTACACCACACTTTATAATGTGTACTCTATAGTAAATAAAAACAATTTATTTTAAAAAATAACTCCAAGAGGTTGATAAGTGTCTGTCTTAGGAATTTCCTCAAATCCCACAGATGTGCTAGAATGCTCTAATTCATGGCTTGAAACTTAACCAAAAATAAATAACATGCACATAACAAAAGCATTCAAGTTGATAGCATGGCAGGAGCTAGGCATGGTAGCATTGAGGGATAATGAGAGAAATTCAAGAGTGTTTAACAGGAAATTGTATGTTATTTCTTAATGTATTGATTTATTAACATGCATATATTGAGTTAGGTCAATATAGCATCAACACATCTACATTTTTTTAAAATATGGTAAATGAAGGCCAAAATGATGGCTAATAGATGAAATCCTTCCTACATAACCCGATAACCTGTGCTCAATCCCCAGGTTATACTGTAAAAGAAGGAAATCTATTCTTAAAATCTCTCCCCCAATTTCTACAGGCCTGCTCTGACATGTACACCCCAACCTCATATTCATACAAATAATAATAACAATAAAATTAGGTTTTAAATGTGTTTATAAAGATAATGGGTGAAAATGTTACCTTCAAACAAGTAAATCTGAAGTACAATCCCTATATTACCAAGGAATTAATTTCCTCACAATATGATTCCCCTGGAGTTTGTGTGCTTCATAAGTTTAAGTGGATAATGATCACTATCTACAGGGAACCAAGAGTGTTGAACAGAAAGCTCTGGTTGTTAATGTATATAAACTAAACACTGCCACAATCTAATAGAGTTTAGGATTCTGCATAGCTGGAGGTAGGAATCCACAAACATAATGTAAATACTCCTTCCTGGACATATCCATGCTTAATGACCAAAGTACATGTTCCTCTACTTTTAGTCATTATGGTGTCAATGTAATAATTTTCTGAAGCAGGTTACTCTGGAACCTCTTACAGACACATGAACTATGTGTTCAAAAAGGTTTGGATTTGCCTGAAAGCATGAGCCCAGTACTGTGACATAATTCTGAGAAATATTGAAGAACTCAGGTCCATAACATAGAAGACCAAAGTCAATGAAAGAGAATCATGCTTTCATGTTATAATTTGTGGACCAGTTTTTCAGGCAGACAAACTATTGATAAACTTTGAAGAGCTTAACCCATAAGACTCACATAACACAGAGCACACGAACTGCATTTTCTCTGTGCAAGGTGAGAAGAATCTTCTGCATGTGCCTTGTGGTTTTTGGAACACTGAAGACTACAGTTGTGTTTTGATGCTAATCCAATGAATGATGTTTCTTCTTGTGAAGCTTTCTGTGAACATGTAACAGTTTAAGTCTTTCTAAATTGAACACTCTTTAAGAGGCTAGCTTTTCAAATAGGCTTACAAAGCCTCTGAACAACAAGATGACTTCACAATGAAACCCCTCCCAACAGTGACCTATTTGGTATGAAAGATGAATACAAAGTTATCTTAAAATGAAATCTGAACATCTGCTACATTGTGGTGAGCACTTTACATGTGTAGGAACAATTACCTCTAATGTTTTGATGTCCTCATAAGCAAACTGCACAGTCGGAACTCCAAGATAGTTGATGAAATAGTCAGCATCACCTTGTATCTGCACAGAGCTGACATTGGCTCCTAGGCACTGAGCTCTCTGCATGCAGTTGAATTTAATTTTCTGAAAAACATAATTAAAATAATATTAACATAGAGTCATACTTCCCAGATAATTTATACGTCAGTTTCACTCAAAATGTGAGCCAAGGACCGGAGAATCATTCAGCATCAATGAAATTATATGTTTAAAATGCACATGGTTAGGTTGGAGGACCATGTACTAACAAGACCATTTGAAGGTAGATGCAGGAATCACTTCCAGTTTTTTGTGTGTATGATTCTGAAGCTAACAGCAGTATAGCATTAAGGCAAATGAAGGTGATGCATATCCCTAGGCACTGGACACACACACTCACACCCCTACACACACACACCACACACACACACCACACACCACACACCACACACACACTGTTGAAATTTGAAATCACTACTAGTGTCCATAATAAAATTTTTAACAAAAAATTGTCAACCTGTTGACATTCATTTTTCATGTAAACAAGCCAATGTGTTGTGGATTGAAACACTTAACTCCTTAATTAGCAGCTATTGAACAGTTTCTCTCTTGCAGCTTGAAATGCTTTAAGCAAAATCTCTATAGGTCAACCTGCCAGCTGTATTAGCTTTATGCCAACACATATAATGTCAAAAGCACCAAGGATGCCTCCAGACAACTATGCAAAAGATGGACGCTGATTGTCATGGCTCTCCAAAGCATAGCCTCAGTTAGGACTCTCAGAGACCATCTGTAGCTGATTTTTCAATCACAAGCTTCAAAAAATCATTTCTACCTTGACCAGAGGAATAGAAGTTTTCCTAGTGCAAGAATGACTATGACTGGCATTAAAATGAGAAACAGAAACAGGGAATCAGTGATTGGTTCAAAATACAAACCTTAGTGAGTGTGATTAGCAAAATTTGGTAATGGTGTAATTGGACCAAGCAAGTATTTATGATCGGCCCAAATTAAATGACCAAGGATGGTTGGGTTCAGTCCAAACACCACCAGTTACCATCATTTGGGTAGAATGTAAATATGAGAGACACTCTCCTGAGCTGTGCCTCTCCTAAGTTACTTAGGCCAGTTTGTTTCTTTGTATTAGTCTTTTCTTGACTACTTTTAGTTATATGAGCTGAGAGAAAATCGTTAAGAAAAATGCATCTGGAACCCCATGGCACATGGCAGAGGTGGAGACTGACTATCATGGTGGCTGCTGGCAAGCTAAAATGGCATTTATCTCAGCTTGCTAGTGGGAGTGGGTACAGGGCTAGTTGGGGAGCAGGGCGGGGGGAGGTTATAGGGGACTTTTGGAGAGGAAACTAGGAAAGGGGATAGCATTTGAAATGTAAATGAAGAAAATATCTAATAATAAAAAAATGATGTTGCAGTCATGCTGACCACAGACCTATTCCATGGGTTCAGTACTGCTGAGACCTGGTGACATTGTGGTCCAAGGCTCCACAAAACCCAAGTTTCTATACTGTACCATGCTTCCAAGCATTACGCTTTGGATTCAAACTCAGAACATCGGCAGACTATTTTTGATTATTGAAAATTCAGCTGGAGATACCATATTGCCACCAAAATTCTGACCTCCTCAAATTGTTATGCCTATATGGTCTGACCACACCCTTTGCCTAGTTCTTACATGCCTACCACATCTTACCACAGAGGATGAGACTCTCAACCTTGGCCCCTGACAGTACACTAGAACACTAGATTTCCCTCTCTAGCTCCTTATAGTCTTTGCCAATTCACTTCTATTTCTTCCTTTATTTCAGCTTTCCTTTTTCTCTTCCTCTCTACCCAGTGACTCTGAATGTATTCAGGTAGCTAGGTTCTTTCTTTTTATAATTTAATAGCAGCTAAAGGGAAAGTGTGGGCTATCTGTCTTTAGTGGCATTGCATCTGCAATGTGGGTAGGACTGTTATTTTTTTCAAGGAATAGATCAGTGTAGATAGCAGGTAGTAGCTAGTTGCTATCATGAAATGGATCTTACTGGCTACTGTTGAGGTACCTCATCATCTAAGAGCCTTGAGCAGACTGAATTTATCCTGTCACAGCTCAATGATGAGAAACAATCTTGGGAAGCAGTGGTGGAAAGCAGATCGCTAGATATGAACAAAAATAGCAATCTGCAGGAAGTACAATTATAGCAGAAAAGCACACAGTCAGACCACATCAATGCAACATAACACTTGAATGTCATAGCAGTGAAACAGAGATCAGCCAGCAGGTCCACCTATTGGTTATCCAGTATTGTAAAGCTCAAGAACTATAAAGTGAATCCATGCAGATGAATGATTAACACTTGGAAAATCTTGAAAGGACAAAGGGAACTCCTCCTTCTGTAGATACCTCCGCACTGTAGTTCGTTCCCAGACTCCCCGTATATTTAGGAGACATCCCCTAGCTAGGCCATCAGACACCTTCGGAAGCATAGTCTACGGACTCGCAGAGGGCATGATTGGTTTAGATATCTTGCTCACAGAGATCTAAACCAATCATGTCAATAGGGCAATGAAAGAGGACCAACTAAACTGAATATAGGTTAGGTGAACAACAGAAACATTTACAATCCAGGGTCAATACCAGAATGAACTACAAGGAGACAAGAGATCACAGGGTACACTCAGCTTCTGCCCACTTCCACAATAGTCTTCATGGTACAGGAGACCTAATGTTTGCTCCAATATTTCTGTCTTTTTCCCTGTTTTTTCTACTTTCATTTCCATATAGGTCTACTGTGTCCTTTTTACTGTAATTTTAGCAGCATTTTTACTTTTTCATGTTGTTAAAAATATATTTACCTTCATAATTTACTAAATTTTTAATTTTATTTTCAATATTATATCATCTTAATTAATTTTCTTGCTATTAGTTTATTTAATTTCATTATTTTAATATGTATTATTTTACTTCTATTTTGGCATGCATTAATTATTTTCCAAACTTTATCATTACTATATGATATTTTGGCTATTCGTTTTCTCTACCTTGGATTTTTTTCAAATATATCACTCTTTCCCATTACCCTCCTTAACATTATTTTTGAATTCTCTTCATTTTCCTTTATTTTATATATAATTTTTTGACTTCCATTTTCCTTAATTTTTTCACTATTTCTACCTTTATACACATACACATATAAGCATATATAGTATACAGCTGAATAATAATTTCATAGCTTAACACTTATATATGTCTAGTTATTTTCTATTTTATAACATTAAAGATAAATTAGTGAAGCTTACTTGATTTAATTTTAAATGTGTCTGTATTTTATGTTTTGCTACTGTTGATATTATGTTAGTTTGTTTTCATATTTTCTGAGTGTCATAAAAGACAAAACCTTCAAGAACTGATTGCCCTATAAAATAATTTACAAATAAAATCAGAGCAGATACTCAAACCAACATATGTACAATATTAGCACAGAAAAGAAAAAGAAGCAAAGAAATACAAAGTGGAAAGAGCTACAAGAGGGCAGCTGCCACCAGGTCCCAAGGGACTCCCAGGCCCCAGAGACCCATGGAGAATTCACAAAGAGACAAGGCAGTGGAGGATGAACATGAACCTGAAGAGCTTAAAGATCTCTGAAATAACTGAACCATTGGGTCTCATGAGAAGATTCTTTTCAATGTGATCTCATGGAGTTCAACAAGTAGGGTAGAATAGGCAGTACATACAGCAAAGAACACCAAACACAATGATGCAGCAGTGCGTATAGGAAATAAGCTGCAACAGCTGAACAGGGCCACTGGGATGGATGGATCACCACTGCCACCCTCACTCTCGGTGCAGAGAATGGGGCCACTGAAATGACTGCCATGGCTAGGGTCCCACTAGGGCAGATAGTGCCAAATGCTGGGTCATATGCTGAAACCTAGAGCTTATGGTGGTCTGCTCTTAGAAGCATAACCCAACTGCGTGATCACCCTGATTCTGGACAAAAGCAGGTTATTTGAGATGATTCTTAGTGATATTCCATATTTATGGTGCTTCAGAAACTTTGAACCAGAGGACTAATTGGAATAAGTATTTGCAAGTAAAAGAGTTTGGGCAAAATAATATATTCAGTGACCCAGTGTAGATTCCAAGACCACTTTAATAAAAGAATGTGCAATAGGGAGATGGGAAAAATGGTGAAATATAGTGGAACCTGTGGCAGTGTGAAGGGGAACTATGGAAGTGGTAATGAAGGTATGATTACAGTGGACAAAATAATATTTCATTTTTGACTCCAGATGTGCTACCCAAGTGCACAATCATCCTGGCTCTGAAAAATAAGATATCCAAGGTGAAAAATGGTTCATTTTTTGGGTTAAGATTCCTCGAAAGACAACCATGGTCTGTTGTGCCACCAGAAGACAGGTTGATGCCCATGGTATGTGCTGTCAGTAGAAATCATGTAATATTTGTGATCTGTGCTGCTGCTGAAACCATGTCAATGGCCACGATCTGAGCTGCAGAAGCCATGTTGATAACCATGATGATGATTATGATCCAGGTAAGAAACACTTCTGCAGTGGTATGGATGACTACAGGCCCATAACCAAGAAGGGCAGACATTGAAAACTCTTGTGACAACCCTTCCACCCTCAGAAACAGTGCAAAGAGAAAACTATTAAAGAGGATATTCAAAACCTGTGATAAGTATGCTGAACAGTGGTTCTACACCACTAATGGTTTCTGGTGGGAGTAGGAGTTGGGGCTGAGTTGTGTTTAAGAGGATAGCCACTGGGGAGTTTGACCTTGTATCAATGAGTATATGGGCAAGACAAATTGGACTTGGTAGGTTTGAGGGAGGATGGTATAAGGGTGTGAGGTGAACCTAGGAAGAATGGAAAGCAAGAATGATTTTGGTGCATTGTAGGACATTCCCAAATAATTAATAAAGATATTAAAAGAACATCTGGTGGAATCACCATGCCTGACCTCAAGCTGTACTACAGAGCAATTGTGATAAAAAAATAAAAAAAAAACAACAACAACAAAATAAAACTGCATGGTACTGGTACAATGACAGACAAGCAGATCAATGGAATAGAATTGAAGACCCAGAAATGAACCCACACACCTATGGTCACTTGATCTTTGACAAAGGAGCTAAAACCATCTAATGGAAAGAAGACAACATCTTCAACAAATGGTGCAAGGTCAATTGGCAGTTATCATGTAGAAGAAAACTAATTGATCCATTCTTATTTCCTAGTACAAAGCTCAAGTCTAAGTGGACCAAGTAACTTCACATAAAACCAGAAACTCTGAAACTTACAGAGAAGAAAGTGGGGAAAAGCCTTGAAGATATGGCCACAGGGGAAAAATTTCTGAACAGAAGAACAATGGCTTGTGCTGTAAGATCCAGAATCGCTAAATGGGACCTCATAAAATTGCAAAGCTTCTGTAAGGCAAAAGACACTGTCAATATATTGGGAACAATCAATAATGAAACAGGGTGATATGACTTCTTCAAAAGTCAATGACTCCTCAACTCATAACTCAAAGGTAAAATGATTGATGAATTTTCAAAGGGTGCACTAGTAAAAATGATCAAAGACTTCAAAGAGGATGCAAACAAGGAAGTGATTTTAAGTCAGGACATGAAGAGGGAATGTCAGCATGAAATGAACACCTCAGAAAGGTGGGTGAATGAATGAGGAATATACATAAAAAAGATAACAGCATGAACAATTTGGAAGTATGCAAATGGAATTTAAGGAGAAAAAAGAAATTCTTGAAATGAAAAATAATTCAAGCAAAAAATATAATCCTATGAAAAAAATATCACTAATTACCCTTCACCAAACAGAAAAAAAGATAAAAATGTAAACAAAAGCTAAGACCATAGAACTTTCAAAGCAGGGCAGTGTTGGCACACAACTTTAATGCCAGCAATTGGGAGGCAGAGACAGCTGCCTGTCTCTGAGTTCGAGGTCAGCATGGTCTACAGCATTAGTTCCAGGACAGCCAGGGCTACACAGAGAAACCTTGTGTTGAAAAACAAAACAAAACAAACAAAAAACAAAACAAACAAAAAACAAAACAACAAAAAACATTCAAAATGTTATATTGAAAAGAAATGCTGAGCTGCTGGTATTGCATCCTCATAGAGAGCTTTCTCAGTGTGGCTGAAGCCTGAGTGTGATCTCCATTACCACATAAACCTGGTGTGGTGGTAAATATTTGTAATTCCACACCTGAGTTGTGGAGGGAGGATGATCAGAAGTCAAGACTATCTATGCCATGCACAGAGTCTGAACGTAGTCTACCCTATAAGAAACTACCTTGAAAAACGGCATTGCCAATTATGATATGTATAATCCAGATAACAAGAATTCATGGGGTAATATCAGAAACAGGTAAAACATAAAAGCATACAGAACCTAGTCAATGAAATAATTTCATGATATTTTCCAAACCGAGAAGAGTAATGCATATCTAAACACAAGACACATTTAGAATCAATCTAGATATGGCCACCTTTTCATGACATATACACTGAAATGTCAAGAATACAAAGCAAATAAATACCATTAAAAGCTCTAAAGAAGAAGCTCTGAATTGCCTGTAAGGGTAAGCATGTCAGAATAATATAGACCTCTTATCATCTAACTTTCAAACCAGGAACATATGAATGATATATTTCAAAATCATGTAAGTAAATAAATGCCAACCCAGATTGCTATATCCAGATGAGCTGTCTCTTAAACTTGACAGAAAAAAATACTTCAAGACAAACAAAAACTGAGACAGTTCATGGATACCAACCTAGCAATACAGAATAAAATGTGACAGTGACAGTGACAGTCATGAGGAGCAGAGGAAAGAGAATATATTATGCCAGTAACAGATGAACAAAGAAGCCCTGGGAAGGAACTCACTGGGACCAACATAGTGGACCATCTAACCCCAATATCAGTAGTGGAGAAAGTAAAGTAATTTCCTAACCAACTAGAAAACAACTATCAAAATTTTATGGATAATTAAACATCTCTTAACAATAACCTTGAGTGTAAATCTCCTCAGTGCATACCAATAAACAACCAGCCATCTATTGTCTAAAAGAAGAGAGAAAACTTCAGTGTAGTGAAGACATCCAGAGACTGATAGGTTATAGAAAAGAATATATTGAGTATATGGAGACAGACAGTGAGCTGGCTATTAGATATTCTGATACCAGATAGCTAAAATTAGTCATAAATAAAAGCACTACATATGACTAGGGTGAAAAATGAATCAAGAAGCTATCCCAATGCCAGTAAGATGAGATGGCTCAACAATAGAGAACCTATTGCCAAGTCTGGAGATAGGATTTCATCTATAGAATCTACCTGGAAGGAGGAGAGAACTGACTCCCTCAAGTTGTATTCTGAATTCCATATGAGTTATGTCAGGTTCACACCCACATGTGTAAATGTAGGCAGCTGAACGCCTAAAAGATG
Source organism: Mus caroli (assembly GCF_978045245.1). Classification (NCBI taxonomy): domain Eukaryota; kingdom Metazoa; phylum Chordata; class Mammalia; order Rodentia; family Muridae; genus Mus; species Mus caroli. Next base: position 138,021,873 of record NW_028227258.1, on the reverse strand, counting down.
GTGCCGACCTCCCGTACACCAGCACCGTAAACAACCCCATTGCACAGGTGCTAGCTGGAAACTAGTGCCAACCCCTCCCTAGCGGGTGCATATGAATCAAAGTTCCGACAGACTGACCAATCCCAGGAGGACACATAGCTCTCCCCAGTGCTGGGGTGTATATAAGCAGTCCTCCCGGGGTTTCCCCCGTAGCATGGAGGTGTTCCTAAAATAAAAAAGGCTGTTGAGAAGAATCCGATCATATTGTGTTTTTTCTTGCTGGATGAGTTGAGCACAACATGTAAATACACATGGACATACACAAATAGAAAAAACTGTAAATACTTTTTTTAGAAGATGTAACAATTTTATATATGTACATGATGTATACTGTGGTATCTTAGAACATATTCCAGTGACATCTAGGAAGTAATTTAGAGTACTTTGAAAACTTATATTCAAAGATATCAGAATATCTGGAAGAAACAGATGTATTCAAAGATACACATGACCTACCAAAATTATATCAATAAGATACAACCAGAGACAGGCGGATTTCTGAGTTTGAGGCCAGCCTGGTCTACAAAGTGAGTTCCAGGACAGCCAGGGCTATACAGAGGAACCCTGTCATGAAAAACCAAAAAAAAAAAAAAAAAAAGATACAACCAACTACCAAATCCATACAATGGAAATAGATTGAAGTAGCAAGAACTCATGTCTCCACACATACATAGAGAAGCACAAAGACTAGACATTTAAAAAAAAAAAAAAAAAAAGACCCAATAGCAATATTCTGCAACTCAATCTACAAAATAGAAAGGGAAAAAACATTATCAGCCTCATTCGATGAAACTTTCACAGACCTAAAAGCAAAACCTGATAAAGCCAAAAAGTGGGAGTGGGTGGGTAGGGGAGTCGAGGGGGGGAGTGTATTGGGAACTTTTTGGATAGCATTGGAAATGTAAATGAGGAAAATACCTAATAAAAAATTAATTCTAAAAAAAAAACACACACACAAACACAAATTTCATAAAGCATAACAAATCAATGATATACAACAAGATCATATTGCAACTTAGAGAACTTGCAAGGTAATTTAACATATACAAATAAATAAATGGAAAACCACATGAAAGTGGATTTAAGGACATAAATCACATGATGAACTCAGTAGACAAAGAAAACTTCTTTGATACAATTCTGTATCTCAATTCAAGACATACAGTTTTATTCATTATAATCACCACTAAAAGCAAGATAATGGCAATGCAACTTAGAATGCTTTTTTGAGCTGATATAACTTTAAAAATAATTTTATATATAACGAGTTAAAAGGCACTGGCTATGTTAGCACACCTATAATTTCAACTCTTAGGTAACAATGAATTATTTCAGGGTTTCAACTGTAGTGATAGATATTTCAAACATAATGTTTTACTACTAATCAATATTTCTCAGGAATTAACAGAAAAATCTTTGCAACAAAATAAAATCTGTTCAAACATAGACCCAACATGTGTGTTTATAAATAACAGCAAAGGTTTAATTTAAGTTTTTGTATAAATGTCTTGGCTGATGAAACTCTTTTGAACTAGATAGATAAGAGTGTTGTATTATAGTGTCTTCAGTAGCCACACCTTTCTCTTTACAAATATAATTTCCTGAAAAGGGAGGCTTTATTCTCCTTCTGACCACATCCTTACTACAATTAGCCACTGAAGGTGTTATAACTACCTGAAGTACTCGTTAATTATAATGTTAAATATTCTCAAAGACATAGTACAAAGTAAGAAAATTAACACAGGAAATACAAATCAACTACTTTATAATATGCTAAAACTTCTGATTACTTTTAGTGATCCAAATATCAACATTTTTCATTGAAATTATTTTTTATAATGGATTTTTTTTTCTCGTTGAACCTTTGTGTCAAAGGTAGGAGAGACAGTCAGTAGGGTCTGACAGCTGGCCTTCACTCCCAGCCTGATAGACTCTTTATTTTATTGATTGGCACACATGATTTCAAATGTGCTCCACTGTAACTTGGTATCGATTTCTGCTAAATGACTAATTAATGAAACTATGCCACTATTTATGTAGTTTGTAACCCTACTGGTAGCACCATCTAAGCTTTTTCAAAACTGCATGTGACCCTACCCAGCACCAGTGAAAATACCAGGTGGCTTGAATTTCTTTTTGCATACTTAACTCTCAAACTCCACACCAAGTCACAGCTGTATTCCTTAGAGAGAAGGCATCTATTTTTCTCAAAGGAAAAAAAATGAATTGTATATATAAAGAACTGACAATTCTGAATTAAACCTTATAGGCCTATTAAGGAATTATTTTAAATGAATACATTTATGTAAAATAATTGACAATACTGCCATTGTTGTGTATTAACTGCCTTCTGATAAAATGTTTTATCTTCTCATGTATGTAAATTCCTAAAATGTTAGTAATGGCCTATTCCAATCAAGCCTTAACTATTATTTTCTGAAAATTACGTCTTTTTTTATCATCAGTCTTTCGTTGTTTAGGGAGACAAAATGGCTCTAAAATGTGAAAAGTGTCAGGTGAGAGATTTTCTTAACCTAAACAGTTTTATTTAGACATACCCTAACCCAAACCACAGTCACTAACACTTCTCTACTCATCACTGGAAACTATCATCCATGACTGGAAACATAATTCAGTAGTGTTGGAATGACTACGCCATACCCATAAGAAAGTATGGGCAACAACAGGAAGAGTTAAAAGAGAGATAGAGGGAGGGGGAAAAGGAGGGAGGGAAGGAAGACAGGACAGAGAAGAGAGGGAGGAGAGAGAGAGAGATAAAAGAGGAGAGAGAGAGAGAGAGAGAGAGAGAGAGAGAGAGAGAGAGAGAGAGAGAGAGAGAGAGGAGAGAAAGCCAGACAAATTCTTAGATTAGATTATAAGTCATATATCTGCTAGTAATAGTTAGATTTTCAAGCAGCACTTTAGTAGATTATAGCTGACATATACCAAGTAATAGATAAGAATATACTCAACCCTTACAAGCACTAATATCTTTGATGAGAGTGAAAAATGTTATTTTCTTTATTTTACTAGAAGTTAAGCACTGTGGGAGAAGGAAGGTTGCTAGAAAATTTGTGCAGGTCAATTAACTTTTTAAATTTATTTACAAGGATGAGTAAATTCTTATTAAGTATTTTATCTAAGGGGTTCAATATGATCTAGATTTAATGTTTGATAACAAGCATTTTTATTCCAGCTCATAAAATAAGCAAGTTCAGGCAACAACCGTGTCTGTCACTTGTTTAATTTCTCCATGCAAGTCTGCTGAAGACCTGAAACATCATCACCAGCCAAATTCTCAAGAGCCACCAAGCAAGGACCTCAGTAAATGAGCATCTGTGAACGATGTACAGATTAAATTGCCATTTATATTAATTGCAATGTTGTGCTGTTATACTAAAAAGTATTTTAAATAGTTTAAAATTTGTCTTTATGTATTCTTTCCCCACACATGTAAATTTCTGTCATCTTGATAGCAAGACTGATATAGGTGTGTGTATGATATATAGATTGTGATATATGATGTATAGAATATATGATATATATGATGTATGATATATGGAATAAAGATATAAAGGTATAAAGCTAGATAATTAGATGATTTGATTGTTATATAAATTTGATATTACATATGCTCATTAGAGGGATATAGATATGGATATATATATATATATATATATATATATATATATATATACACATACAAAGGCATAGATACTATTGTGGGGATCTTACTGGAATAAGCACTATAACACCAATTAGAGTGGAAATGACGATATGTCATATATAAATCAAAGCACGGATAAGGCTGCAATCTCAGGTGTAGTTTGTGTTCTCATTTTATACTCAAAAACCACAAGATGGAGAGTACTGGCAAGAAAGAGCTTACAGCTGTGCAAGTGAGAGTCAGTAGGTTGTTAAGGACAATGACCCATTGTTTTCAGCAGTTTCTCTAAGTTATTGTGTTCCATGAAACAAGTGAAGTCATATTTGGCAAATAGTCAGTACAAGACATGCTCTAAGTAAATCACTGAATAAATTGATAAATCATTATCTAATAATTGATCTATCTTATTCTGCTTCAGTATCATATACTGAAACATATAAGCCTGAGTTGGTTGCTCACACTTATAATTACAGTACGTGGAAAGTTGAGGCAGTAGATCATCAACACTGTGAGGCCAGTCTTTGGTACTACAGTGTACAAAATTCTTAAATCTAAAACAAATCTAAATCTTTTAAATAGCATATTTATGTCTAATAGCTCAAGTCCTTTATTTCTCTTGCATTCTTCTTTTCCTGCATTTACTAGCCAAAGAAAAGCTAGTTTGACTGCTTTCATAAGCAAAGTACATTTAGAAGAAAAGAATTACAGTTTATAAATTAAATCATTATTTCATTCAGCATCACCTTCTAACCTCAGCTGGATAGAAAGAATCCATCCTCCTGGTTTACCTGGGATTGGACATACAGAGGTTTCTCCACCGCAGTGATGATACCACTGTAAAAAGTTTCTCATTACAAACACTATGTCTGTGTCACCCATTATAGACTCAGTGTGCCAAACTCATTTGGCTACTGGAAGCCTGAGTAAATGGCCCATTGATAAGTCTACCTGTGAAGATCATGTTGAATGAGATTGTTATTTGAGTAAAGCCAGCCCTCATCCAGTCAAATGAAGCCCTGAATGTAGTGAACTGGCTGATCCTCCTATGAGGTACCTGTGACCCCTGCCTGAGCACTTGTGTTGATCTTGAGAGCAGCAATGGCATGGCAGAAACTAGGCAGATGAAAGAAGAAATTCTCTTCCGGTGGATGTGGAAGCTTAAAGTAATCCAAGTGCTACAATGATCTGTCAGGCTGAGGATTGGTCAGAGTGTAGTTCTCCTAGTTTTCAAGTGGTAGAGAACAGACAGGCTTATATCTACTGGTCTTTTAATGAGTGTGAATCCTATCAATTAGGGCTCCACTCTCATGACCCAGTTCCCTTCTGGAACGGTGCTACTATTTTCAAATCCTACCACACTGTGGGTTCTATGTATCAAGCACTACAGCAGAGACTTCTCCTCTTGGATTCCTTGCACTATCCTGGATGTTCCATCCAGTCTAATGATTATGTGTGCTTTCCCACTTAACCCATAAAGAAGGGAAGAATTCCTCCGTTCTTATTCAAAGTGTCATTTGACCACAAAAATCAAAAAAAAATTCTAAATCATGATTTAAAATAATACAGTATATGATAACTGTTCCAATGTCTTTGCTTCTTTGGAAGACTCTAATCAAGTTTGATGCTGGTCACTTTCATGTTAAACCTGTTTCTTCTGAAATTGCAAACTTAACCTAGAGCAGCAAACTCCATAGCCATTCCCCAACACTACTCAGATTACCTCTAAGTGCAACTGAGAGTTTACTAGAAAAATACAGCACTGCATCAAATGACCTGTGGCTAGCACACTAGCTCCAAGTACACTCACCCAGAATACTGTCCCCACAGGAGCTCTAATGACCAGAACAGGATATGGATTTTATGTCTTTGTGAAGGATAACCAGTCTGGACTCACATGCTGTTCCATGCTGAAGAACCGGCTGACATAACATAACTCCGGCTATTATTTCAGCAGCCTTCTTGAGGTCTGTCTTAAATAGCTTCGCCAGCCTCACAGGCACTGCTATTTTAAATAATATGGTGTCAGCACTTCCGTGATAGATACCAGCTGCCAAGCATTAATAAAAATAAAAATAAAAAAAAGCCAAAAAAACCTAACTGGTTTTCAAATAAACACTGGTTTAGGCTGCAAATATTTTTGATGAAATATTTAAACAAAAATCTTTAATGAAACAATGTAATAACTTCCCTTTTCAAAAATAAACATTTGGAAGACTAACCCAGAAAGATGAAACAGCTGGAATTGTTTTGCATACTTAGTCGTGCCAACAGGATGTAGGGCAAAGTTTGCTATTCTGCCTGTGACCAGGGTTGCAGGGCAGTTGTAAATCACATAGGAACGCTGAAGTTTCATACAGGTAATTCATTTAATTTTAGGAGGACATGGGGAGAAAAGGCCAGAAAAAAATGCACACTTAGCAAGCAGGAGGGCAAAGGATGTGGACAGCATAGTAGCACACATTACCATTTCAAGCAAGTGAAGTGCTGAAACGGATAAATCGGACAGAGGAAGAAACACCATCAGCAGTAACATGTCTAAGTCTGACAGATAGAGTCATTGCCACATAGGTTTAAAGCCCTACACAGAGAGAAGGGGGAGCAAAGAAAGAGCTTCACTGGAGAGAGCCCAGCAGAAACTGGCAAGCCACTGTTGTATCTACGGAACACAATGCTTGGCAGCTGCCCAAATGCTAATCTTATCCCCCACTCAATGCCAGCCATCAGCCCTTGGGCTTCTCTGTGTCATACACAAGGACCACTATCTTGTTCTAATGCACCACAGTCTTACCATCACATCTTCTATTAACACTTTATGTTCTTGTGGGTTTTTTTTTCCCTTATGTCATACACATGGTCCTAAAGGCAAAAAACCCTATTTTATGCCTTTTCCCTGTCTTTGTATAGGTTAGTAAAATAAAATAATACAAAGGCTTGTAAATGTGTTGTCAGTCCAGCAACACCATGCTTTTGTTTTTTTGTTTTGTTTTGATTTGTTTTGTTTTTGTTTTTGTTTTTTTGTGTTTTTGTTTTTGTTTTTTGAGGAGAGGGAACCCATTATAAACACTAAGAAACACATGGACTCTGTGCCAAAGATGAAACAGGGAGTTTGAGTTTGGCTGACATAATTCCATACATCATCAAAACAATTCTGAAAAAAAATTCTTTTAACTGTTATTTGTTTTGTTGGGGTTTTTTGTTTTTATTTTTTGGAAATTTTCTTCCAAGCAATTCCTGTTGGGATGCCCTGTGGGGGTCATAAAATGTGCACCAAGCATATTGCCAGATGGAGGTGTTGGAGGTAAATATTAAAGAACCAGTATAGCAAAGTCAGGATTCCCTAGAGTAATACAGGTACTGAAGGGTTTGCCTTTTTAAATAAAGTTTTATTTTTTCAGATATGCATTTCAACAAAGGCATCAATCTCTCTTTTTAGAAATGTGTCTTTATGGTGCTTACCATACTTGCACCAGCCTTGACCTTAGAGAATAGGACTATATCTGATGATATAAGCTGGAATATGTCTTCTTATGAGAGAGCTAGGAGGCATGCAGGCAAAGCTTATGGAGTACTCACATAAGTGTTATAGATTAGCTGTGCTACTGAAGTAATAAACGCAAACAGCATCTTCAGTAAATCTCTTCAAAATTGTTTTCTCTGGCTTTTAAAGTGCAAAAAGTTCATCATGGGAAAGCAAAAGCTTTTTATTGTGGTTTTATCATTTAGATCCTTGTCCTAAAAATGGGAAGAATAACTCTAGACTGGTTCATAACTATTGAACTTTGTGAAAAAGGTTTCCCTCATGTGTTTACTTAAGGTATAATAAGACAAAAATCTTTTCAATTTTTCCTTGATACCAGCTTATCTAAATTATAACTAAAAAATACTTGAGAAATTGAACTGTATGCTCATTATCATAACATTTCATGGATTTTTAGCATGGATGGGTGTGTGTATTATATATATATATAATATATATATATATATATATGTGTGTGTGTGTGTAGTATATATATATATATATATATTCCAAGCAATATATATAAGATATATTGATATAGAACCACTATATAAGTGGTTTCCTGTATATAATATATATATATCTTATAGATTAAGCTATGTTTTTCTTTTTCTTAATTTTTTATTATTTAAATGCATTTTATACATCAAACATATTAAGAATATTGAGTATTCTGAGAATCAAATGATACATAAATTTTGTTCAATTTTTATATTTATATCGTTTCATACCCCAAAATATTATTAATGGATATTTAATATTATCCATAACTGAGGATCATATGTTTAATGTTGAATACTGAATTGTTTCAAAACATGCAAATATTCTTTGGGAGTTAAACAAAGTAAAAGAACATAAAATATTAAAAATTAATTATGAATAAATATATTCAAAAGCCCTTATATGATACCTGACATAGTGATAGAATATTTAAAGCACAATATATTTCTGTGTATATTGTCTAACAATCAGTTTACTTAAAAAAGATAATCAGTGTTTCTAGAAGAGAAATTATTGTATCGGTAATTATATTTTAAAAGTTTCAAAATAGCAAAAACTCGTTGAAGGTAAACATTAAGAAAATGGTAATTTTAAGCACAGTGAAAAAATTATCAATATTTCCATGATGTTTGTCGAACATGATTTTAATATTTTCAACTGTTAATATTCAACAAACAGAATGATTATTTTAAGATATATTTGATGGTTGTGTCTCCCTTTTCATTTCTGATTTTATTAAATTGGATTCTATTTCTTTGCCCTCTGGTTAGTCTGGCTAAAGGTTTATCTATCTTTTTGATTTCCTCAAGAACCAGCTCCTGGTTTTGTTAATTCTTTGTATAGTTCTTTTTCTTTCTATTTGGCTGATTTCAGTCCAGAGTTTGATTATTTCCTGCTGTCTACTCCTCTTGGGTATATTTGCTTCTTTTTGTTCTAGAGATTTCAAGTGCATTGTCAAGCTGTTAGTGTAAGCTCTCTCCAGTTTCATTTTGGAGGCACTCAGAGCTATGAGTTTTCCTCTCACCTCTGATTTCATTGTGTCCCATATGTTTTGATATGATGTGTCCTCATTTTCACTCAATTCTAAAAAGCCATTAATTTCTTTCTTTATTTCTTCCTTGACCAAGTTATCACTGAGTAGAGTGTTGTTCAGTTTCCATGTATACCTGTGCTTTCCTTTGTTTTTGTTGGTGTTTAAGACCTTAATCCATGTGATCTGATAGGGTGTTTGGGATTATTACAATCTTCTTGTATCTGTTGAGGCCTGTTTTGTGACCACTTATATGGTCAAATCGGAGAAGGGACTGTGAGGTGCTGAGAAGACAGTATATTCTTTTGCTTTAGGATGAAATGGTCTATAAATATCTGTTAGATACATTTGGTTCATAACTTCTATTAATTTAACTGTGTTTCTGTTTAGTTTCTGTTTCCATGATCTGTCCATTGCGGAGAGTACATGTTGAAGTCTCCAACTATTACTGTGTGGGGTACAATGTGGGTTTTGAGCTTTAGTAAAGTTTCTTAATGAACGTGGATATCCTTGCATTTGTAGCATAGATGTTCAGAATTGAGAGTTCATCTTGGTAGATTTTTACTTTAATCAGTATGAAGTTTCCTTCCTTATCTTTTTTGATAACTTTTGGCTGAAAGTCAATTTTATTCAATATTAGAATGGCTACTCCAGCTTGTTTCTTGGGACCATTTGCTTGGAAATTTTTTTCCAGCCTGTTAGTCTGATGTAGTGTTTTTCTTTGTTACTGAAGTGTGTTTTCAGTGTGAAGCAAAATGTTGGGTCCTATTTATGTATCCAGTCTGTTAGTCTATGTGTTTTTATTGGGGAAATGAGTCCATTGATGTTAAGAGATATTAAGAAAAAGTGATTGTTACTTCCTCTCATTTTTGTTGTTAAAGGTGGAATCCTGTTTGTATGGCTATCTACTTTTGGGCTGGTTGAAAGAAAACTTTCTTGCTTTTTCTAGGGTGTAGTTTCCCTCCTTGTATTGGTGTTTTCCATCTATTATCCTTTGTAGGGCTGGATTTATGGAAAGATACTGTGTAATTGAGTTTTGTCATTAAATATCTTGGTTTCTCCGCCTATGGTAATTAACAATTTTGCTGGATATAGTAGCGTGGGCTGGCATTTGTGTTCTCTTAGGGTCTGTATGATATGTGCCAAGGCTCTTCTGGCTTTCACAGTCTCTGTTGAGAAGTCTGGTGCAATTCTGATAGGTATGCCTTTATGTGCTACTTGGCTTTTTTCCCATATTGCTTTGAATATTCTTTCATTGTTTAATGCACTTGGTGTTTTGATCATTTTTATTAGATATTACCTTTATTTACATTTCAAATGTTATTCCCTTTCCTGGATTCTCCTATGAAGACCCCCTATCCCATCCCCACCCCCCTGCTCACCAATCTACCCACTCCCACATCCCTGTCCTGACATTCCCCTACACTGGGGCATCAAGCCTACACAGGAAAAAGTGCCTCTCCTCCCACTGATGCCCAACAAGTCCATCCTGTGCTACTATGTGGCTGGATCCATGGGTCCATCCATGTGTACTCCACAGCATCTGCTCTCACCTGAGTTTTTGATCTTAGCCATTCTGACTGGTATGAGGTGGAATCTCAGGGTTGTTTGATTTGCATTTCCCTGAGGACTACGGATGTTGAACATTTATTTTTGTGCTTTTTTTGGCCATTCAATATTCCTCAGTTGAGAATTCTTTGTTTACCTCTGTACCCAGTTTTTTAATAGGGTTATTTGATTGCCAGGAGTCCATTTCTTGAGTTCTTTTTATATATTGGATATTAGCCCTCTATCAGATGAAGGGTTGGTAAAGATCTTTTCCTAATATGGTAATTGCCATTTTATACTACTGACAGTGTCCCTTGCCTTGCAAGAGCTTTGCAATTTTATGAGATCCCATCTGTCAATTCTTGATCTTAGAGCATAAGCTATTGATGTTCTGGTCAGGAAACTTTCCCCTGTGCCCATATGCCTTAGGCTATTCCACAGGTTTTTTTGTGTGTGTGTGTGTGTGTGTGTGTCAGTATATCTGGTTTTATGTGAATGTCCTTGATCCTCTTGAACTTGGGCTTAAACAAGGAGATAAGAATGGATCAATTTTCATTCTTCTATATGTTAACCTTCAGTTGAACCAGCACTATATGTTGAAAAGGCTATCTTTTGATTATTATGTAATGGTAAGGACTTGATCAAGTAACATATAAAGGCAGGACTATTAGAATTACACCAGACTTTTCACCAGAGACTATGAAAGCCAGAAGGTCCTGGACAGAGGTTATATAGAGACACTAAGAGAACACAAATGCCAGCCCAGGCTACTATACCCAGGCAAACTTTCAATTACCATAGACGGAGAAACCAAAATATTCCATGACAAAACCAAATTCACACAATATCTTTCCACCAATCCAGCCTTTCAAAGGATAATAACAGAAAAACAAAAAATACAAGGATGGAAACTACGCCCTAGAAAAAGCAAGAAAGTAATCCTTCAACAAACCTAAAAGAAGACAGCCATAAGAACAGAATGCCAACTCTAACAACAAAAATAATAGGAAACAACAATTACTTTTTCTTAATATCTCTTCCTATCAATTGCCTCAATTCCCCAATACAAAGACATAGACTAACAGACTGGATACACAAACAGGATCCAACATTTTGCTGCTTACAGGAAATCCATCTCAGGGAAAAAGACAAACACTACCTCAGAAAGAAAGGCTGGTAAACAATTTTCCAAGCAAGTGGTCTGAAGAAACAAGCTGAAGTAGCCATTCTAATATTGAATAAAATCGAGTTCCAACCCAGTTATCAAAAAAGACAAGGAGGGGGAGTTCATACTCATCAAAGGTAAAATCTTCCAAGAAGAACTCTCAATTCTGAATATATATGCTCCAAATGCAAGGGCAGCCACATTCATTAAAGAAACTTTAGTAAGCTCAGAGCACACATTGCACCTCACACAATAATAGTGGGAGACTTCAACACACCACTTTCATCAATGGACAGATCATGGAAACAGGAACTAAACAGGGACACAGTGAAACTAACAGAAGTTATGAAACAAATGGATCTGGCAGATATCTACAGAACATTTTATCCTAAAACAAGAGGATATACATTATTCTCAGCACCTCATGGTACTATCTCCAAAATTGACCATATAGTTGGGCACAAATCAGGCCTCAACAGATACAAAAAATTATTTAAATTGTCCCATGCATCCTATCAGATCACCATGGACTCAAGCTGATCTTCAATATCAACATAAATAATAGAAAGCCAACATTCACGTGAAAACTGAACAACACTCTACTCAATGATAACTTGGTTAAGGAAGGAATAAAGAAAGAACTTAAAGACTAGTTAGAGTTTAATGAAAATGAAGCCACAACATACCCAAACTTATGGGACACAATGAAAGCATTTCTAAGAGGAAAATTCATAGCTCTGAGTGCCTCCAAAAAGAAACTAGAGATACTACACACTAGCAGCTTGACAACACACCTAAAAGCTCTAGAACAAAAGGAAGCAAATTCACCCAAGAGGAGTAAATGGCAGGAAATAATCAAACTCAGGGGCGAAATCAACCAGTGGAAACAAGAAGAACTATTCAAAGAATCGACCAAACAAGGAGCTGGTTCTTTGAGAAAATCAACAAGACAGATAAACCCTTAGCCAGACTCACTAGAGGACACAGGGACAGCATCCTAATTAACAAAAACAGAAATGAAAAGAGAGACATAACAACAGATCCTAAAGAAATCCAAAACACCATTAGATACTTCTACAAAAGGCTATGCTCAACAAAATTGGAAAACATGGAAGAAATGGACAAATTTCTAGACAGATACCAGGTATCAAAATTAAATCAGGATCAGATTAATGATCTAAACACTCCTATATCCCCTAAAGAAACAGAAGCAGTCATTAATAGTCTCCCAATCAAAAAAAAAAACAAAACAAAAAACAAAAAAACAAAACAAGAGCTCTTGGGTTTAGTGCAGAGTTCTATCAGACCTTCAAAGAAAATCTAATTCCAGTTCTTCACAAACTATTCCACAAAATAGAAGCAGAAGGTACTCTACCCAATTCATTCAAATGAAGCCTCAATTACACTGATACCTAAACCACAGAGAAACCCAACAATGATAGAGAAATTTCACCAGAGAACTCCTAGACCTGATAAACAGCTTCAGTGCAGTAGTTGGATATAAAATTAACTCAAATCAATGGCCTTTCTCTACACAAAGCATAAACAGGCTGAGAAAGAAATTACGGAAACAACACTCTTCACAATAGTCACAAACAATATAAAATACTTTGGAGTGACTAATTAAGGAAATGAAAGATCGGTATGATAAGAACTTCAAGTCTCTGAAGAAAGAAATTAAAGAAGATCACAGAAGATGGAAAGATCTCCCATGCTCATGGATTGGCAGGATCAAAGGCTATCTTTCCAAAAGCAATCTACAGATTCAATGCAATCTCCATCAAAATTCCAACTCAACTCTTCAATGAATTAGAAAGGGTAATTTGCAAATTCATCTTGCATAACAAAAGACCTAAGATAGCAAAAACTCTTCTCAATGATCAAAGAACCTCTGGTGGAATTACCATGCCTGACCTAAAGCTGTACTACAGAGCAATTGTCATTAAAAAATGCATGGTACTGGTTTAGCAACTCTATCATCTGAAAGCATCTATCGCACAAGAGCTGTAACACTGCCCGGGAAGAGAATGAGAAGCTCCTTGTACTCTGTTCACTAGCTTCCTCCCCTGGGCTGTTATATCTGTTTTGCCTGGAAGTTGTATTGTGCTGATGACATCAATAGAAATTGCTTATACCTTCCAAGTCCACTGATTAACCACACTTGGAAATAATGACTCTCCTTACAATGAACAGTGGTGTATTTAAAAACTCAGCTGCCCCAAACACAGAAAATAAGTAACAGATGTGGACTTAGCCAAAAAACAACAAACAAACAAACAAACTTATACAACCCCTTCTAAATGTCAAGAAAGATTTTAGAAGAGGAATTTGAAAGTACATTAAGAGATACGGTGAAGGTCTATGGACCATCATTTCCTAGACAAGATACACCTACTATGATCATTAACTCACACCAATTGTAGTGAACCCTGCTAATACCACTGAGGACTAGCCTTATCCACAGTCAGGCAAGGCAGGGTATGGAAGTAGGCAGAAAGGCACAGAATCCTACTTTCACCTCTTTACTATAAATAGACTGGGAGAGGGAGGCATTACTGACTCTAGTTTTCCACTCTCTGTTGAGGCAATCAACAGCCCAAGGATGTTTCTGCAACAGCAGTCATGCAGATGTCCTTGGTTAACACAAATTACCAAGACACAAAAGAAGACAGATATAATACAGGAAAGATATTTGTGGGGAGAGTGTAAGAGGGCATGGGCTGAGAATGGTCATTATGCAAGCCAAATGCAATAAATTTAAGTAAATTTAAATTTAAAAATTAAAACTAAATTAAAACTAAATGGAAAGTGTTAAAGGAAATTTAAATATTAGAAGCTAAGGGCTATTTTTGCTGTTGCTAAAGCTGATTAAGGTTAGATCTGAAAAAATTAAATGATGGAAACAATTTTCTTTTAAATATCCAGGAGCTCAGAGTTGATAAAGCTGTACCCTTCTGAAAATTAGAGGGACTGATTCATTCATATACCTTCAGGTTTTCTCCATGAGTGCTAACATGTAGTTTAAAGCTATTGCTGGGATCCCTGAGTGCTGCGATGTACATAAACACACTTTTTTTTTTTGAGCAGCAGAGAAACACCTGCATGCAGCTGTCTAAGCTGCGCATCACCAACCTCCAGCTGTTTCTGAGATGCCGAAGTACCATAATGTGTACTAACTATACCAGTCTAGCGGAGTGTTAGCAAAGGAAGGAGCAACTGATAACAGATAAACTTAACATGCTAGATCCTGATAATTTGTAGTACAGAGAGAGCTTTTTTGTTGTTGTTTAAAGTATTAATGTAAGGTGTATTTCATTTTATGCTAAGCATGCAACATAGATATCACTTGGAGTTTTTACTATTAAATTCATCTGACAGTTTTAAAGGTTGCTATGGCTAAGATGACAATGATGGGAAAAACTTGCTTAAGCTTTCATATCTCTGTTTATCATTGAAGGAACTGAGGTTGGGAACTAAATAGAGCACCAACATATAGGCAGGAGCTGATGCAGAGGCCATAGAAGGGTGCTGTTTACTGGCTCACTGCTAATGGCTTGCTCAGCCTGCTTTCTTGTAGAACCCAGAACCACAACCCCGGGAGTAGCACCACCCAAAAAAGGTTGGGCTCTTCTCAATAAATCATTGATTAAGAAAATGGCTTGCCTACAGCCACATCCTATGAGCTTGCTTTCTCAATTGAGACTCCCTTCCCTTAGGTAATTATTGCTTATACCAAGTTGACATAAAAATCATCCAACACAGTTTGCTAAATGAAATTACATTTTGATAGGTTACAAGTTTTTTTTTTTTTTAATAAATTGTATTAGATCATTCACCAGGGTACATTCATTAATTCCTATTAAAATATCTTATTATTGCATCTAACAATCTTACCTTTTAGTATCATCCCATATAATCTATCCAAGAGAGGTTTTTTAAAACTACCATAATGTTATTATAATATGGTATACATTTTGATGTATTTTTTTAAATAGGGAATGGTGACCCAGTTTGATTTCTATTGTGATAAAAACTCTGACAAAGGCAACTTGTGGAGCAAAATGTTTATTTAAGCTTACAATTTATAATCCATCACGAATGTAAGTTAGGCTAGGGACCTGTAACTGACCATTGAATAAGGCTGATTAGTGCCTGGACTTTCATGGCTTACTCATGGTTGGTCTTGTTGTTGTTTGTTTTTTCCTTGTTTTAAATACTGCACAGATGGCTGTCATTGTGTCAATTTGAAAAACAAAATAAAATAAAGCAGCTAATTGCATAAATAATTAAGAGTGGGCTAAATACCCCATACAGTAAATGCTTGAATTTGTATCTCATGGCTCACTGAACTGAAAGTGATTATGAGGCTAGCAGTATGAAAAGTATTTTTACAAAGTAACAACAGACCAGTCTTGAAAATATAGCACCCTGCTCCCCCAGATTAATTGCATCTATTTTCAAATTTTGTGGGACCTTCTCATTACACTAAGAATAAAGCCCAAACTGGCCCTAGAGCTTGTAAAGTCAAGGTTAACATTGCTTTTAGGGGCTTCCTCTCCTCACACTTTTCCCTTCTTCGGTAATAGGACATATAGTACTGTAGGGGTCTGTAGCCTCCCCCAGCCTGAAGCAGGCAGAGCCAGACCTCGACCTTGTTGCCCCTAAGGAGATTACCTAGGATGGAGACTTCCTCCCTAGATCACTCTATTGTACAGCCATTGCTGCTGTTCCTCCTGCTGAGAGGCCCCTGAGCTATGCCTGAGACTACACCCTATCCTGCACATTGTCACCTGCAGGTGTTTCCAAGCTCCAAGAATGAATTGGCCAGAACTGGACTCCCCCGCCCCCCTTTATAAGCGCATTTGCCATTAAACATTTGAGCTTTGATCAGGAATCTTGACAGAGCTCCATTGTTCTCTCGACCACCTAGTTCCCCTCTCTTTCCAGCCCTGGTTTCCCTCCCAGGTGAAACCAGATTCATGTGAGCCACGGGTTGGCTTCCAACAGGGGTCCAGCTGCAGGTATGCCAGAAAATTTAAATGTTAATGTAAGAATTCTAGAAACTCATCTAAGAGGGTTTCTGGGATTTTTGGATGGAGGGTGGTGTTGATATCTACTTATTTATTTACCTCATGACATGGGCAGTTACAACCCTTTTAGCAGGTCTTAAATACTAGCATATTATATTGCTCAGCTATCATTTGATAACCACTGTTGACTTTATTATTAACCCTATTAACTGTTATCCATTTCTCTCATCATGTATGTAGATACCTGGATCAGAAGTCCAGATTTTACATTCTGGTACATAGGAGATGCCACACATTTCTCCAATTAATGAATGAATAATTATACTGTAATTGAAACATTTAAGGTTTTATACACACACACACATACACACACACACTAAATAAAAATTCATGCTCATTATATAAAGGTCTTTTGTGTTGTGATTAAAGCACTCAGGTATTATTACCATCTACAAACAGCCTCGAGTTTTGTAAACGAAAACCAGTTCCAAGAATAGGAATCTATTTCAGTTGTACAATCAAACAATGTAAATATCATGAAACCAAACATTTACAAAAAATTCCAAAGGTATTTACTGATGGAATGTTATTTAATTTGGCAACTACAAGTACTCTATGGAGGAAGTAGAGGGCTGGTGGTTTTACTGAGTTACAGAGGGTTTGCGGGGCACTAGTAACAAAGCTTTGCTCTCTTGTGTGACTAGCAGTGATACCCACTAGAAGTGATACCCACTGGTAAGAAAATATCCACGCAGAAACACTTGGATAGATTAAGTGAAAAAGCTACTGCGTGGCCCATTAACAAAAAGAAGAAGAGGGATCACAGAAACATTTAGCAGAAGCTAGTTTTAGGAAAAGATTAAAACATCTTACTTTGTGTTACTTTTGAGAGAGGAGCTCTGACTTCTCCTGATGATAATAGTTTGACTTATAACCAAGAAAGCACAAGACCTCAACCTTCACAAAGTATGGTGTGTTATTCACTACAGAACTTACAAAGTACTAAATGGAGAGCAGTTGAGAACAGATTACTGGCATTTCTAGACTGACACTAGCTTCCGGATACTCCTACTTATCAGTTATTGTGTTAAATGACTAATGATCTGGGTGAGAGACAAATTATTTTTGTTTACTCTTTTTTGATTTGACATGCTTAGAAAATACAATCTGAGCTGTCAGCATAAACTGAAAATTATTATTCAGATTTGAGGAGGCACACTTTACATTCACTCAACTGTCCACAACTCCTTCTGTACAGTGAATATATTGGAAGGCATGAAAGAAAAGGAAATTTAAATGGTCAGAACCAAGGTTGATTTGGTTGAGCAAGATTAATTGATTCAGTCTATAAATATTCCTTAAAAGGGAGAAAGGGTGAGATTATTACAATTTTGCCACCAGCAGTATGTCTTAAAGTATCTAGTAGAAATTAAATGAGATCATATACTCAACTGAATTAAGCAATTAATACTATGAAATTCTATCATATGTAAGTAAATGATTGAATTTCAAATCCATGAAAATTATTATAATCTGCAGTGTTCATTAGTACATTCTTCCAAATTTATAAAATTGTATAAAAATGCAACAGAACTGAAGTTATTGGTATAGCACGGGGAACATGCTTCACATCTTACACTTTTATTGCATTTTTCTCCTACAATAACTATAAGACCAATGATAAGAATACACATATTCATATAACATGTCTTTAAGAACTTACAAAGATGAAAATTTTCAGTATTGAAAAGCACATAGTTTGGTAAATTTCTATGATTTAAAAGTGTTGCTAAGTATTACAACATAAACTAGATGTTCAACATATTAAAATAGCAGTACTAGTAACAAAATAATTTAGGAAGTGAATGACTTCTTGTCATTTGTGATGTGTGGAAGTTTCCATATAAAATTTAATATTCTATCTTCCTTTGTTTTTTTTAATGTAGAATAGAGTTTATTAAGGGCATGGGGAGGAGAGTTAAGAGATAGTAGAGGCAGAGAAAGACAAAGATAGAGAGGAGGGGGAGGAAGTGGGGAGAGAGGGGGATGGGAAGAGTAAGAGCAAGAGAGCAAGAGCTCTATTTTCCTTTTCACTAGAGGCTTTACAGATGAGGAGAGAAAAGTGAAAATGAAGACATCATGTGATAGGTGATTATTGAACTTTGGGGAATTTTAAATAAAGGAATAACAGCATTGAATTCCACTTCATTTCATTTATAGTGCATATTTCTACCTACAAAATATTTACTTTACAGTCATCTTAATGTTTGTTTAAGAGGTTGGCTATAAACAATTATTTCTATTCTATATATTATGCATTGCATATGCATGTTTTAAAATGATTTTAAATCCTTACATGATTATTTTTTTGTCAGCAGGCAGAAGATCTAAGCCACTAAGTTGAAGTCACACTTTCCAGAGTAATGAAACTGATGCATAGTGTGATTTTCCCATGAAAATATTCATAAAATAAAATATAATAAATAAATTAGGGAGAGTATTATATTTATAATATTTACCATAATCATATCATATAAAATTTCTATGAAAATTATATCTAGTTATTCACTCTCTGTTTTCTCTCAAAACTTCTTCAGCACTTTTGCTTTACCCTAAGGGGCAGTCCCTGGTTCACTTTTCATCTAATTCCAATGTGGCTGGTACTACATTTGAGGCACAATTAAGAACAGCAATAGCCTCAAAACAGTGAGAATAGCTAAGATCAAAAATTCAAGTGATAGCAGATGCTGGCGAGGGTTTGGAGAAAGAGGAACATTCCTCCATTGCTGGTGGGATTGCAAGCTGTTACAACCACTATGGAAATCAGTCTGGCGTTTCCTCAGAAAATTGGACATAATACTAGTGGAAGATCCAGCAATACCTCTCCTGGGCATATACCTAGAATATACTCCAACTTGTAATAAGGACACATGTTCTACTATGTTCATAGCAGACTTATTTATAATTGCCAGAAGCTGGAAAGAATCCAGATATCCCTCAACAGAGGAATGGATACAGAAAATGTGGTACATTTACACAATGGAGTACTACTCTGCTATTAAAAAGAATGAATTTATGAAATTCCTAGGCAAATGGTTGGACCTGGAAGGCATCATTCTGAGTGAGGTAACCCAATTACAAAAGAACACATATGACATGCACTAACTGATAAGTGGATATTATCCCAGAAACATAGAATACCCAAGATACAATTTGCAAAACACATGAAACTCAAGAAGAAGGAAGACTAAAGTGTGGATACTTCGTCCCATCTTAGAATGGGGAACAAAATACCCATGGAATGAGTTTCAGAGACAAAGTTCGGAGCTGAGACGAAAGGATGGACCATCCAGAGACTGCCACACCTGGGTATCCATCCCATAAACAACCACCAAACCCGGACACTATTGCATATGACAGAAAAATTTTGCTTACAGGACCCTGATATATATCTCTTGTGAGGCTATGCCAGTGACTGGCAAATACAGAAGTGGATGCTCACAGTCATCTATTGGATGGAACACAGGGCTCCCAATGAAGGAGCTAAAAGGGTTTGCAACCCTACAGGAGGATCAACAATATGAACTAACCGGTACCCTCCAGAGCTTGTGTCTCTAGTAGTATATGTAGCATAGGATGGCATAGTAGTCCCTTGGTCTTGCAAAGATTATATGCCCCAGTACAGGGAAATTCCAGGGCCAGGAAGCAAGAGGGGGGAGTGTTGTGGAGCAGGGTGAAGGTAGGGTATAGGGGACTTTCAGATAGCATTTGAAATGCAATTTAAAAATATATCAGATAAAAAATTTTGAAAAAAAAAGAACAGCAATAGCTACATACACAATAACAACAACTATACCTTGAGATGTTTCCGTAATCACCCTGATAGCCAAGATCATGACTGACTGATGAAGGGCATGTATCACTGAAAATCAAGATGGCAAAAGGAGAATTCTCATTCCAAAAACGGAGTGCATTTGTATGGCAAGAGATTATAAATTGTTCCGTAGATTGTTAAAATTCTAAGCTTAAAGGTCATTTATTTCTGTAATATTCTTTTTCATATTTTTGTGCAGTAATAGACATTGGGTAAATGAAATACTGGAGTATAATGTTTTGGAAAAGTGAGACTGTGAAATAGTCTTTAAGTTGAATTGGTGAAATATAAATCAACAGTATGAAAAATATATAACTATATATTTTTAAATCTATAGATCTCATATGGTGGTAGAATCCTGTCATCCTTGTCCTTGGGAAGTAGTATCAGGATGATTGGGAGTTCAAGGTCATTGTAAAGTACATTGCTAGTTTGAGTTCTGTCTTGACTACATGAGACCTTATCTCCAAAACAAATAAATCTATTATATATTATGATTATTATAATAAGAAAAAGACAGCCTTATGCAAAGTTTTATATATATATATATTATATATATATATATTATATATAATATATATAATATATATATATATATAAGAAAATGTATTTGAAGAAGATTTCAAATCCTATATAATCCAACTCTTAATTTTATGAGGGAATATTGAAACTGAGTTGTAGAAGAACTCAGAATGGTAGAATCATATGCCCCAATTTTATACTCCTGGTTTATACCTATAGAACTCCACGTCCTCTCATAGCTACACATATTTGCCTATCTGTGTTCACTGCTGATTACAGTAACCAGAAAATACAATCAGCCTAAATATCCATCAGTATATAATGGGTGGGGGGTTGGCTATACATCACAGGGTTTATTCAGCCAAAAAGTAAAATGAAAACTGGACATACTCTGGAAAATGTATGGAACTAGAAATTATTAACTGAAGAGACCCAGACTTTGAAAGAGTAAGACCATGATTTCACTCATATATGTATCACAGTCTTTATGTTTTATACATGCATATAGATCAAAACAAACAAAAGAGAGATTTTTCTAAGGAAAAGCAAGAGATAAAAATAGAACAATATGCATCTCATTTGAAAGCAGAATAGAAGTTACTGGGACCAGCAGGAAAGGGGACAGGAACAGCAGCAGGAAATGGCAGGGGAGACTCGGTGTTTCAAACAAGCATTGTGAAAATGCCATACTGAAGTACATCAATTTGAATGGTTCGTAAATTAAATGCATTTTAAAACTAAATGAAAGGGTACTATGTTTCCCATCCAATAGCTCTTTTATATAGATAATTAACTAAAAGCAAGGTATCTGGTCAAGAACTGGTAGATGATATAGTAATTGTGTATATTCTTTTCCTCTTGCTACTTCATTCTTATCCTGTAGGACTGACAGCCTAGTTGCTGTTAAGTTCAAACTCTTTAAGAATCTCAGGTAGACATTGATTTCTCATTGCTGTGACAAAATATCTGATCAAAGTAAGTAAGAAAAGAAGGGCTGATCTCAGCTTAGGCTTCAAGGGGATTCTGTGCGTCCAGGTCAGGCCCTCCTAGCAGACACAGAGGAACATCGCTGTTCACATTGCATCTTTAGTCAGGATGCCGAAGGATGAGTGCTTGGACTTCATCTTTTTTTGCTTTTGATTCAGTCAGTCATCCATCCTATGGAATAATGTATTTCTGCTTCATTAACCTAGTCTGGAAGCATCCCCATAAATATGCCTGGGGATTATTCCCTTGGCAATTCTAAATTCAGTCAAACTGACAGCTTAAATTGACAATCACACTTCATTACTGGTGTTTCTTATTTTCTGTTTTGATGACCAAATCATAAAAAGTTCATTATATTTAAACTAATTTACTAAATGGAGCATTATTAGCGATTAAGTGTTTATGTTCATGTATACATGCAGATACACAAACACACACACACACACACACACATCAAACAGGTTCTGGTTAAAAAGACTTTTTAAAAGTGCAAGTTCATCTTCCTCTGCAAAACCCATTCTGAGGAAGCTTGCATTCTCCCTATTCTTTCTCTTCTACTTTGATGCTCTATTGTATTTGAAAAAACCACCTGGCTATGTTTCTTCTAAACAAAATGCCATAAATCCAATGTTTTAAAAAAATTAGAAATGTCCCTCAAACAGCATATTCTAGTGACTTCTGATGAGCAAAGGCTCTATCCATGTGATGTGTCACCTGAAGCCCTCTGCACAGAAATATGGGTTAAGAAGCCTTAGATTGACTCAAGTTCATTCCTGGTTCTCTGTCATTGTATAGTCCAAATACATTACTGAATTCCAACTCGTCTGCACACACAGATCTAGAGTACAAGTAGACCCACCCACCCACACTCCATTCTGTCACAATGTATAGTCTATAAGATAAGGAATTTAATAGCAATATATAGCCATTTCTTTCTTTCTCTTGTTATTGAAGAGTCTTAGAGTCTTTGACTCTATATAGCTTCATAAACAACATATAGCATCTACTGTCTAGTGGTTTTACCTAATTACCTACGAATTTTTCTCAGAGTCATCCTACAACCAAAGCAAATAATTTTTCTCCTCTTACTTTCTTAATTTTCTTCATCCAGAAAGTGAAGATTCAATGTAATTGAACCAGTTACCATAGACAATATATATTGATATATATTTTCCAAACTATCTCAAATAATTTTTAAAGGAGCACACATTATTTTTTTTACTCAATGGCTGTTTGTTTACTTCTCCTTCAAGAAGAAGGAGGTGGAGGAGGAGGAGAGGAAGAACACAGAGAGCAATAATAATTCACAGAAACAAATGTAGTTTCATTATAATGTAGTTTCAATATTATGAAATGTATTTTCATAATATAGGGGATAGACAATATGGCTCACTGGTTAAGAGCCCTTGCTATTCTTGCAGAGGATCTGGGTTGCATTCCTGTGGCATACCCATGACTCCAATTTCAGAGAATCCAAAGCCCTCTTCCAGATTCCATGGGCATATACAGACACACAGGTTCACATAAATAAAAATAAACATTTTCTAAATAAAATTTTATAAAGCTATATTTAAACAATACATAAATAATATACTTTGTAGAAAATATCCAAAATTATACATTGCAAAAAATATTTTCTCACTATAAAATATTGTATTATGTTTTTACTATTCTATTATTTCTGAACCTATGTTAATATAAAATTAAAACATTGGTTATTCTATGAGCTTAAAGGTGTTTAAAAGGGGCTCTTACTCCCATAGTAAAAAAGTAGATCCAGTGTCTGAAATGCTGAGATTCAGTGTGACTTAGCTGCGAGGAGTGTCCTATATCTAGCCTAAAGTGGGAACAGAAAATTCCAGTGACACATTAATTACTAGTGCATTCCTGTCTATGTGAAAATACATCCAGTAGAAATAATTAGCAGAGTGGGACTCTATTTTCAGGAGTCAAATAGACTTTCTTGAGTCTGGACCATTGCCTTTCCACTGAGGTTGATAACCAGTCTCTTAGACTCTCTGAGCAATCAGTAGGGAAGCTTTGAAGGATTCACAGGTGGAAAAATCAGGAATATAGGTATACATAAAATAGGTATGCATTAAATTAAATCCCCCAAACTGATGTCTCCAGTAAACACACACACATACACACAAACACACACACACACACACACACACACACACACACACACACACCACACCAAAACAAAACAAAACAAAACAAGTTTCAATAACAGATGTGAAAATCATACAAAGAAAAAGGTGCCATGTTTAGCAGGAAACAGTTTTATTAAATGAATTTCTATGTTCTTTGATTGATTACTCCAACTGGAATAATAAACAGCCTATTGGGAAAAAACCTTGAAGGCACAAAGAGACGCCATCACTGTCATAATGCTGAGAGGCGGGCAAGAGCCGGAATGTGTTTAGATATCATAGATAGCTTCATTAATCACTTGTCAAAGATGATCCCAATCAAATGTGTACAACCACAATGCTCTTTTCAAATAAGATGAATTACCTTTGAAAAGTAAGTAATGTCTAAAATAGAAATAAATGACAGCTATGCATTGACAAAACAATGATTTACTCTTGAATTTTTTGTCAAATATGGAAATATAAGCCAATATTATTTTTAACAAAGAAAACTGCCAGAATGGAAAATATAGTGATTATCAATAGCATTTTAAATTTTTCAAGAACTATTAGAAACGTTGTATACAATGTATTCATATTCACAATATGGTCTGTGAGGAAAATATCACATATTTAATTTTGGTATAAGATTTTGGTTAATCTAATTTGGGAGCATTCTTAAGTAAAATTTTCAATTAAGTATTTTGTCTCCTTTTTCAGCTCTATAATTTGGATAGACTATGTAAAATATTTCTATCATAATCATTACAATGGATTTATTAATAATAATACTTATACCTTAGTAGTGATTTCAGGATTATAGTGAATATAGATTAACTCTCTCATAAGGCAGGTAAAGAAACATGCTGTGCTGAAAGGTTTTAATTATCAAGAAAAGAATGGGGTTGGAATGAAGGGTCAGCAATTAAGTTCATTTGCTGTTTTTACAGAGGATCAATTAGGGTTCTCAGCACTCAAACAATTGCTTAAAACCACCTGCACCTCCAGGGTCAGAGGATTCCATGCCTTCTAGCCCCTGCAGGCATTGACATTCATGTTCTTCATGTACACATGCTTAAGGATTCACACTTCCAACATCCTTTCACCCACCTACACAAATAGAACTTAAAGTAATATTGAATATCTGACCCATAAATCTTTCACAAAACTTCATATTTTTAACACAAAAGGAAAAAAGGAAACATGATTTGTGACTTCAAATAGGTTGCCACAGTCCATAATACTCCATGCTAATATTTCATTGCATCCAGCCTGCTGTGCTGGACAAATTTTGTTTTAAATGGTTTCGTCCTATATAACTCATTTTGACAATATATGAAGGTGAGTGGGAAGTCTCATAAGGAACTAATAATGAATTTCTCTCTTTATTCAAATACTCCAGAGAGGTTGGTAGGCTCTCCCTCACCCATTCTGATGTATGTTGTGAACAGATTTTATTGTTTACCATTTTAGTATACCAGCCTCCATTATTTTTTGACCCCTCCATATAAATCTTTCGGTGAATTACTCTAGTTTATCTCATCTGTGTTATATCTGCTTTGCCAAATCCCCACCAATGTGCGATTTGATGGTTTTATTACCTGCCTCATCCTTTGTTTATGCTGTAGATAACAAGCACATAGCAAAATTTTGTTTAAATGTTTTGCTTAAATATCAATCAAATGAACTATTTTATGCCCAGATTGTTAGCACTTAATGGTTCTGGAACAACTCTATTCTTGTTCATGAAACTGAGTCTTTATCAGTTTGGTTCAGCTTTTATTAATCTAAAAAGACATGGAATACAGCATTTTATTTAATTTATAAATTGAGTTGTGTCAGGATGAAAAATACACGATAATAAGTATTTAACAGAAACTAATGCAAAATGTTTTACATGCCAGATATGATGCTCCCAACACCCTATCTCTTATTAAACAACCAAAGAAATACTAGTATTATTCAAGCTGAAACTTGTCTACAGATACCATACAGTGGAATAACTTAATGATGAAAACAACAGAAAAGGCCCACTCAGACACTGTAGAAACGATTAGTTCTTTGACAAAGCTAAAAGTGCTTCTAGTCATAAGTGTGTGGTTTAGAAATTTACTATATGCAGACTTGGTTGTAAATTTAACATACTCTCAAATACCTTACAACTAACTTCACTAATAAGGGCTGCCAGTGCATAAAATGATTAACTAATCCAGCATTGTTTGGATCATTGTACTTGGATTAGGGGATTTCCTTTTAATGTTAGATTCTTGCTGCTTACATTCTTATTAGCGGGATTCTAGCTGGGTGAGTTCATAGAAGTCCTATAAACTCTCTGATCCTGTTTTTCTTTCTGGTAAATGAATATAAAAATACCTGCTTTGTTCTCTCACACAATGTGGCTAAAAGAACCCACTTGGATTTTGAAACTTCTTAATATCAGTGGCTTTATAAATGCCTCAAGATTTTATTGCTGCTAATACTATTATTGCTATGTTTATAAGAAAGTCACATACTGGGCTGGAAAGATGGCTCAGCAGTAAAGAGCATTTGCTGCTCGTATAGAGGATCTGTGCTCACAAACAATACAAGTTCTAGAAGATTCAATGTCCTCTCTTGGTTTTGGCAGGCACCAGGTACATATGTGATGCACATACACACATGCACGCAAAGCTTTCAAACATATAAAATAAAAACTTAAAAAGCCATTATACTCTAAAGAATCTTAATAGAGTTACATGATTATTCTTAGGTATTAATTTCTTTGAACAGAGGCATTCAAGGCTACTTGGCTAAATGGGTAAATACCAGAGGAATTTCAGCTTGGAATAGGCCAATTTTTTTTCAACTTTCTTAATTATTTGACCATTTAATATAGAACTTACAATAAATTTTATACCAAGTATATAGCAATGCATCATGAAATAATTGTAGCATTTCAATAGGATAACATCTACTTATTGAGAACTATGGGAAAGAAAAGATTTTACTTCAAAAGTTATGTTTTGAATGATGTCCAGACGCATCCATTTTCCTTAATTCTCATGACTTTGAGCTGACACCATCTCAGTGATATTGAGATATGTTAGTTGTTGAATCCTGGAAATTCACAGGAAGATACCAAAGGCAATCAATCAATGTTACTTTTGTATTATGAATCCTCTATGCGATTATATATTAAGATGAATAATTTACTGAATTATGACAAAAATAGATTTATGGAGATTACATTGAAGATTCTGTGCTTTGTATATCAATCCTATACTTGTAGTGTACTCAAATCAAACATTTCTCAGCCTTGAAATGCCTTTCATCATCCTTTGACTCCATAACACAGACAGTATTGGACTTTGTCTGAGCTCCATGTTCTTCCCTATAGTTTACCAGAAAAACATACTCATACTAACACGTCACAGAATCAATCACAAAGAACTGCTGTGTCATTAAGTGTTCTGGGAATTCACTTTCTTTAGCCTTTAGATAAATCTTTCCACTTTGCTTCTTCCTTGTATTTGCCTCCATAGGATTTTGTGTGCCCTTTCTATTTTCAGGAATGAAGCTCTCCCCATTTCCATGGCCTAAGCAAAAATCTTCTCATTAATGATCCGGTTCATAGGCCAAACTCTATTAATATCTTCTTCTGACCTCCACATTTTGAATATGTATATCTTTTACTACATTAAATCTAACAAATCTATGTTTGTTTAATCTACAGATCAATAATCCTAGGATAGGCACTAAAAGATATGGAAAGAATTTGAGGTTGTGGCAGTAGTGAGTGAGGAGGAGTGGGAAGCCAGGCAGAGAGAGAGAATATATAATGTATAAGAATATATAAATATATATATATAAGAATATATAAAAAAATCAGTAAATGAATCCTCTTTCAAAGTTAAATATTACATGTAATACTGATGAAATTATACACATACAGAGAATCTCTGGTGGTCAATATAAGGGAAAAAATAAATGCAATATCACAAAAGACTTTAAATGATGCTAAGATAAACAAGCCTAAAGGATATAAGAGATGATAGAAATACAATAAGAAATTTAAATTCCCACAGTCCTCTTATACACATTCCTCAGGTGGATCAACTTTAGTAGATCACAAGAAATATAACACATTTCTGAGAATATCTAGTCCACAAGTAAGTTGAACTGACATACAAATATCTCAGTGTTAAAATGTTTGTACTACATTTTGTAGAGAATGCATAAATGTTAGACACTAGCTATATAAATGTGGAAATACCAAACAGTTATTTGTAGTGTGTGTTCTTTTTTTCTGAAAACTATGTGAGCTCATCTGTCGGTCCCTGGAACACCATGTACACTTATATATTCTAACATTATAGTGACAAAAGAGCTGTTCCTTCGTGGTAGAGAACACTTGCACACTGTGATTGCCCCAAGGCGGTGCATTCAAAGCTACTGCATTGACAGTGACAGATACTAAGATTACTTTGCTCTCCCATAGTTGACATAAAACTTTTGTTGATATTACAGATTATCAATGATAGATTTTTTTCTTTTTTCATACAGAGGTTACCAATGAGCAAATATATTGGCCCTAAGGATTTTGAAAAGAAGAAACAACAACTACAAGATGAACTTCATTATACTCCTTGGAGATTAGAAAGAGAAAAAAATCAGCTGAAAGCAGATTTAGTACTTGTGTTTTTGTTATATTTGTTAAGAAATGGAGATTCAAGAGACAGAAGGTGGAATTTTGAAAGATATCTCTTTCTGTCTCTGCAAGCTTGTTCTCCTGTTGCCATCTAAAGACATGGCAGACACCCATCCTCTACTTCCATATTCTCTCACTTTTTCTTGGCATTAACCACAAAATTATTTCGTCTTATGGTTTGATATGTGATATCTCTACTGTTTCTATGGTAAGTTTTGAGACTAATTGTATTTCTAAATGTATCATGTTTTTTTAAATTAAAATGTGACACTGAGATTGAGGGCTTCCCTTGTAAGGGCTTCTCCTATCTACCTTATGGCATTGGCATTGATTTATTCCTGAGTTCCATAGTAACACTTTCCAGGCTGCTTCTCCAACAGCCCACACTATGACAATCAACAAAGCCTATGTATTCTGCTCTTAAACAACAAACTTATTCCAAACCATTGTCGCTTTTACAAAACAAAAAAGAAAAACAAGGGTTTTAATATTTTATGCTTCATTTTAGTAACAGTGCATAAAACAAATCACTTGGGAGCTAGAAAGTCTGCTCAGGAGTTAAGGTAAATGGCTGTTCTTAAAGAAGACCTATAGTGCATTCCCTGAACCCATATGGCTCTTCTCTGGGCACCAGACATACATGTTATATAGATACACACATGTGGTTAAGTCATTATATACTCAAGATAGAAATGTAAAGAAATCTCTAGTGGACTATTATCGCAAACAAAATGCAAATGTTAAAATTAACAAATATTTCAATATAAAAAATACATTACCACAGTAAAAAATGTAATGTAATGGCAATATCTAATTATCCCCATGCAGCACTATCATGAATAGCTTAGTTAACCAGGGATTATTTAATATCTAATGTGGGTGTCTCCCATGCATTACTTAACCTGGCATTTTTATATTTTCAGAAACTTTCATCCATTATTACTGCTATTATCTATTTCATCTCCCATTTCCCAAGATGAGTTAATCAAGCTTAATGACAATGACATCACTCTGATGAAGCTTTTAAATACTTTCCTAGTAAATGGGTTCCAGAAAACCACTATATTCAGCTTGATTTTCAGATCTCACTCTTCCTAATATACATTTATTTTATTTCCTTTTATATGGATATTTACATATGTAGAAAGCATCAATCATCATATAGAAGCTAATAAGTAGACACATGGAAATGACCAGATTTCAAGCATTGATTCTTATCAGAAGAATTTTCTTCCAATTCTATATGTGCTGGACATAGTCCTTTGGATGTTTATAAATCATCAAAGAATAAACTTGTTAGCTACTACTTCTCTTTTAATAATTTCATTGTTGATATATGATACATCCTCTTTATAAAAATATATCAAGACCAGCCAATATGGTAAGCCTTTTGGTATCTGAAATTTCACTTTGCAAAGCACAAGGTCTATTTTTTTTGATTGTGTATTTTTTAAATTAGTTCTCAATCATACCTGTTTTAAGATTTTTATATATAATAATTTTAAAATTGTTACTATGATTTGAATCTTAAATAATGCCATTTGAATAAACATCTGCACTGAAACATATGTGTAAAAGTAAGTATAAGCATGAATGCAATTTCAAATTGCCCTACACTTTTTGTGTTTATAAATAAAAATAAACCTTGTTAGAATCAATAGTTATTCTTCTCACATGCACACAAAACAAAACAAACTCTCTATAGCTATGGTGACACAATAAATTGGCAATTTCATAAACTGTCTTCTCTATTTTACTGGTTCATTTTAATGTATAAAATATATATTTGAGACACAGTCATATTCAAAGTATTATGTGGCTTGGGATCAGACCAATCTGGTCTAACTTTGCAACTAAAGTTTATAGCCATTAAAAAGTGATGGAGTCTCACTGAGCCGGTTTTCTCATCTGTTAAGGAACTACAATAGTGCCCATTTCACGAGCTTTTTATTGAGACAAGTGTATCAATCACTTCAACTATTATCTGACTCTTCATGGTCATCCAATAAATACAACACTTTATTTTTGACAAAATAAATTTAGTAAACAGCAGATATATGCATCAAAATATTGGTCTATATTTAGATCTTTTCTTTATAAAACCATATACATGCTGATCTGTCAAGTCTATTAGTTTATTATTTATACTGTAACTATTGAAAAATGTGTTTACTATGTGCTGAAAAGAAAGCCTTTCCTTATTTGTCACCTTCAGTCTTCATGAAATTCTCTAATTAAAATAATATGGCTTTTCCTAAGCAGGTGAGAAAAACTAGTCATTGGCAAATTAATTTATTGTGGTCATAAAAGTTCTTAATGTCAACTACTGAGTTTAAACAAACTTCCCCTTTCAATGTACTTTCAGCATATTCCATCATATTCCCCACCCCCCTAATATTATTTTGTAGTTGAAGTGGATCAGAATGAAACAAATAATTTTTAAAGCCTACAGTATCATTGTAAAATCTCACCAATATGATTGTCTGATCATGAACTGAAGAGGAATAGCAGCAAGAGACATTTTAACAGCAGCAGAGGAAAGCACAAGTGGCCTCAACACTACACAAAGAACTACAGGCAACTGAAGATTGTTCAGAGGAGAAGAAATTACATTTCCTTACAGAAGTACACACCAACTAGTTATTCAGTACCGGCAAATATAGGTATCTTCACCCACACATGCACATACCTGCACACTGGCACACAATCACACACACAGACACACACACATACACACACACACTCACTCACACACATGTGGAATTAAAAATAGTAAATATTTAGAACACACAGATTCTAAAATAACATTATTTTGCGAGAAATAAGCTTTAGATGGATTTCCTTTTCTACGTTTTAAATTTTGTCAAGTGTGAGAGAGAATATATCCAATAAAAGAGAAGGAATCAGTGATTTTCTTTCCTTATTTCAGAAATATATTTGCATAAATAACTTTTAGCTGATGCCCCTCTTTGTCAAAAATCACTTTATACTGATCTTCATTGTAAACAAAGAGTTCAGAATCTGTCCATTGACAGTTATGCTATATACGTAATTGAAAGCATTGTATAGGAATGTACATTTGTTTTTCCAAAATGCTGAATGTGAACATTTTAATGTCTACCAGCTTTTAATTATACCTAAAGTTTATAGAAAAACATATTTGTTTCAAAATACCTGTAAATTTAGAAAATTAGTATATTGTTTAGATTGAAATATAATTATATCATTATCCACCTTCACCTTTGTACCCACCACCTCTCCTATTAATGTCAAAATCCTCTTCCTTTTAAAATTCAAGGCTTCTTCTTTAATATCATCTCTCTCACACACACACACACACACACACACACACACACACTCCTAAATATATAAATACAACCTGCTCAGTCTATAGGCTATTTTTACTCAGAGCTAACCACTTCACATTGGATAACCAATTTAGAGGTTCATAAAAGGGGAAGGTTATTTCTTCTGCTTGTAGCATTCTTTAATTACATGTAATTTTTGTCTAAGTTTGAGTTCTCATGAGTTTTCTCATTTTCATGTTGGTATGTCTATTGGCATTCTGCTTTTTCAGGTCTTATTTAGACAGCCATGTTATTGAATCTTAATTGGCAAGTCTCTAAATGGACTTAAGTCCCATTCAGAAGGAGGGAAATCTCATCTGGTACTGGGAATCTAGCCAATACCACAGAACAAATGTGATCTTTGAATAGAACCTACACTGCAAGTTTGCTGGACATCCCCCCATCTCCAACCATCTTAGTGGATGAGAGAAATTGAAAGCCTTTCTAGAAATACTAGAGAAGACAGATTCAAAACAATCCACAAGGCGTAAGAGAATGAACTTTCTCTGTTTAAAGAACCTGAGAAGGGAAGATAGTTTATATGAAATGTTTTCCCTGCTCCTAACAGAAATTCCTGCGTGCACGTTATGATGAAAATAAAAGACAGAGAAAAATCAATGAATTTCTCAATGAAAACAGTCTGTGTGTGTTTTAAAAATCTGAACTTTGATCTTTGCAATACATATTTTAATCAGCAACTTGAATGTCTTGACACTAGGGGACAAGTCATAAACGTAAGTGCAACTTTTAGAGTTCACACTGCATGCTCTCACATGGGTAAACACACACACACACACATAGAGACAGAGAGACAGAGACAGATAGACAAAGAGGTAGAGACAGGGTAAGAGGGGAGTGAGGAAGGAGGAGGGGAAAGGGAGGGAGAATGAGGTGGTACCTGATGATAAAGATTCGCCACATGAAGTCCACTACTCTAGAATACTTTGGCTTTCACTATTTAGTGAGAACATAAGTACCTCACAGAGCCATGGAAGTGGCTCAGTAGGTAAAGTGCTTGTGTTATAACCTTGGTGACCTGAATTTGTTCTCTGAACGTCATGTGGAAAGAAAGAACTGCTACCTTAAAAATGCCTCTGACCTCCACTTGTGTGCAGTGGCACCAGGTGTCATAATTTACACCAACACACATCATACTTATAGACATACATAAAAGTAAGCAAATAACAGAAAGTGTCTTTTGAAATTTAAGGCTTCTTTAACCAGAAGAATACTGATGTATAGAACAAAATAAAAATGAAAAAAATATCATATTCTTCTCAGGATTCACAGTTTGTGTATACCTAAGGTTTCAAGCATCTGATGTGTAGCGATAAACTGCACATCTTTGAGCTAAACCTCAGGAATATCTGTTTCCTGCATTTGACCTGTACACACAACTGTGTTTCTCAGGGATAGATGGTGAAATTGTGGCTGATCTTTAACAGAGCAGCTCAAATGAGAGCAGATGCTGCTTTCAGTAAAAGTGACCCTATGATAAACATCGAAATAACTTGGATTATTGATTTTTCTTAGACAAAGGAAGAAGTATTTTAAATATTAAAAACCTGAGGATATCTGTAGGGGATTGGTTCTACTTTTAGTTGGGAATCTGCATGTCCTTGTCTGTGGTTTTTAGATCTATCAATAAAGGTGCCAGCAGCCAATGGTTAGGCACAGGGTAGGACACTTAGATTTGCACTGGTAGGATGCAGAGACAATAGCTAGGAATGGTGGAAGAAGGGGCCCCAGCAGTGGCAAGAGATAAAGCCAACCAGCCATGTATGTTTCCAGGTTAAGTGGCCACTGGTAACGTCTCTGATTGGGCCTGGGGTGGCGGCAGAAGCCTTAGAAGTATCCAGCCATTCAGGAAACCAAAGCATTTTAAAATTAATTGACCTGTATGTCTGTGTATGTGTGTGCATGTTTATGTGCATTTGCGTGCACGTGCGTGTGTGCGTGTGCATGTGCGTGTGTGTGTGTGTGTGTGTGTGTGTGTGTGTGTGTGTATTTTCCATTCACAGATGATAGGCAGCTCCTGGACCAGTGTGCACATGAAATCAGTCAGGAGCACAAAGCAGTGCAGCTAAAACTCTCTGCAACAGATACAGATAATTAGATACTGAGAGGAGTCAGATGTTACACAACAAAATATAAAATATTTACTTAATACTGTAGTTGACAGGTACATATCCATGCCCATACAGGATGTACTAACTGGACTCAGTGAGTTCAAAAGGGACAAAGAGACAACACGAGGTAGGAGGGAAATGTGCTGAGCCAAGCAGAGCTGTAATGTACCTGGAGGAGGCAGTAAAGGAGAAATGTGACCAATAAAATATGCTGGGAACATGCACGAAATTCTCCAGGAATAAATATACAATATAATTAAAAGTATACACTAATAAAAAGTTATGTTAGTTTTTTAGAAGGACCACTGTTACTGGGAAACTGTTATGCAGCCAATGCTCTTCTGCTGCCAGGTTACCATGTCTGTCTAGAGAAATCATTTAAGAATGTTTATATCATTTAGTTTGTGGCTAACATGCCATGTGACAGCCCTATGAATTTAACGTAGGTGACAAAGACCACTTTTTCTCTCAGTATGTATGCTAATTCTGGAATTGACAAAATGGTCTATATACTACTGAAACAAATGAATTCAACAAATATATTTCAGTATATACAGCGTGTCAGTCATGATAAAAGCAAACAGCAAACACGTTGTGGTACAAAGGTAATAAATATACGAATAAATTTTATTTAACAAAATGAGTTCATAGAAGAAAATAAACCTAATATATAACCATACAGTATTTTCAAATGGCTACAATTTTAGCCTATAAACTCTTTGACAGCTTGATCAGTATTTTCATTTTTTCTTCTTAAGGTCACTAAATTTCAATAAAATCTTTATATGTGGCTCTTCAAGGATATAATTTATGAAAGACATTAAAATATCTAATGTAAAAAAATCAAAAAAGTTTATTTCTCATATTCTTTATACTGCCTGTGATTTTCTTATCTTAGAAAAATATAACTATATTCTCCTTATCAATACACATTTCTTTTGTTTTCCTTTTTAAAATTTATTTTATTTCATTTTTTATGTATTAGTTATTTTCTTAATTTACATTTCCAATGCTATCCCAAAAGTCCCCCATACACTCCCCCCCCCCGCTCCCCTACCCACCCACTCCCACTTCTTGGCCCTGGCGTTCCCCTGTACTGAGGCATATAAAGTTTGCACAGCCAATGGGCCTCTCTTTCCACTGATGGCCAGTTAGATGCAGCTAGAGACATGAGCTCCAGGGGTACTGGTTAGTTCATATTGTTGTTCCACCTATAGGGTTGCAGATCCCTTTAGCTCCTTGGGTACTTTCCCTAGCTCCTCCACTGGGGGCCCTGTGATCCATCCAATAGCTGGCTGTGAGCATCCACTTCTGTGTTTGCTAGGCCCATCATAGCCTCACAAGAGACAGCTATATCTGGGTCCTTTCAGCAAAATCTTGCTAGTGTATGCAATGGTGTCAGCGTTTGGAGGCTGATTATGGGATAGTTCCCTGGGTATGGCAGTCTCTAGATGGTGTATCCTTTTGTCTTAGCTCCAAACTTTGTCTCTGTAACTCCTTCCATGTGTGTTTTGTTCCCAATTCTAAGAAGGGGCAAAGTGTCCACACTTTGGTCTTCCTTCTTGAGTTTCATGTGTTTCACAAATTGTATCTTATATCTTGGGTATCCTAAGTATTGGGCTAATATCCACTTATCAATGAGTACATATAATGTGAGTTCTTTTGTGATTGCGTTACCTCACTCAGGATGATGCCCTTCAGGTCCAGCCATTTGCTTAGGAATTTCATAAATTCATTCTTTTTAATAGCTGAGTAGTATTCCATTGTATAAATGTACCACATTTTTTGTATCCATTCCTCTGTTGAGGGATATCTGGGTTCTTTCCAGCTTCTGGCTATTATAAATAAGGCTTCTATGAACATAGTGGAGCATGTGTCTTTCTTACCAGTTGGAACATCTTCTGGATATATGCCCAGGAGAGTTATTGCGGGATCCTCCGGTAGTACTATGTCCAATTTTCTGAGGAACCGCCAGACTGATTTCCAGAGTGGTTGTATAAGCTTGCAATCCCACCAACAATGGAGGAGTGTTCTTCTTTCTCCACTTCATTGCCAGCATCTGCTATCACCTGAATTTTTGATCCTAGCCATTCTGACTGGTGTGAGGTGGAATCTCAGGGTTGTTTTGATTTGCATTTCCCTGATGATTAAGGATGCTGAACATTTTTTCAGGTGCTTCTCAGCCATTCGGTATTCCTCAGGTGAGAATTCTTTGTTTAGCTCTGGTGCCCTATGATCCATCCAATAGATGACTGTGAGCATCCACTTCTGTGTTTGCCATTCCCCTGAATAGTCTCATAAGAGACAGACATATCTGGGTCCTTTTAGCAAAATCTTGCTAGTGTATGCAATGGTGTCAGCGTTTGGAAGCTGATTATGGGATGGATCCCCGGATATGGCAGTTTCCAGATGGTCCATCTTTTCGTCTCAGCTCCAAACTTTGTCTTTGTAACTCCTTCCATGGGTGTTTTGTTCCCAATTCTAAGAAGGGGAAAAGTTCTTGAATGTGCCAGAAAATTCTCCTGAGATGCTATGACAAAAATAATAGGACAAAGAAGATACAATTTCTGTTGTTTTTGTTAAGCTGTGAACTGAAATAAATGACCTCTTCCTTGAACTGATTTGTTGGATGTTTTATCATAGCAACAGGTAAAGAAGATTTGATAATAAGTAATTTAGATACTTACTCTTACTAAAGTATAACTGGTTTTTGTTACTATTATTATTCTTTTTTGTTTTCCCAGACTGTCTTTAAAATATCTATTCATAGAATGATAATCTTAAACTCCTGATTCTCCTGAATTCTGGTATTAGAGTAATGTATCACTCTGCCTAGCTAAGAATCACCATTTAAAGAAACATAATTTACTTAAAATTATACCTATTAACCTATGTCTATATAAATTGAAGTTATATTTTGAGCACTTCCTAATTATTATGGTACTGCCAGGATCTTGCCTGTTGTTTGACTCCTTTTCTTGCTCACAGGGCTTGTCTCTCGTAAATGTATACATATCTTCTTTTCTGACTATATTTCACTTCTTTTTAGCACTGCCTGCTATGCTGTCTCAAACACAACAAACTTGTGTTGTGTCTCAAACACAACAAACTTCTGAAACAAAGTTCTATACTGCATTTACCTTCAGGTCACTACCCCACCCATATCCTTCTGTGAAGACAATATTTCACACAACCCACATATAAATGAAGAAAAAAAAAAAACTCAAACTCATCAACCACCTGAGAGCTGGCAGAGTGCTACTGTGGACTTTAATACCGAGATAAAGATATATAAAATGAGAGCTGACAGGATGCTGCTGCAGAGTTTAATACTGAGATAAAGATATATAAACTATGAAAAGAGTTTGCCCTCCAATGAAACAGAAAAAAGTGAAACTATGGAAATTCATGCACCTTAGAGAAAATATTACATTCTCTTTCATACCATTATAGTACATGGCTTATGAGTGCTAATTTTTCAACACTAGTGTTACGAGTATATGCCTGTTCATATACTAGGCAATGCCACTTATATTTAGAAGTAATGAATAGATATGTTTGCAAATAAATATGTGTGAAAGAAGCAAATAGCTATGAGCATTTATTAAGAAATTAATTGAATTACAAGCATCATAGAGGCATTAAATTATCACACTGCAGTTACCACATTAATCTTATCATGACCCCACACAACTGAAAGTCATTTGTCTTGCTCCAATAAAAGCATGACAAGGAGGGCACTTGTAAAGTCTCGTAATCAATGTGTTTCGAGAAGCAGCAAGCTACCTGTTCAATGAAATCCATATGGATTGTACTTTGGTTGATTCCTTTCTCTCTGCTTGTCCTAAACCTAGCTTTGTTTCTCTAATTTGCATGCTTGATCCCTTATCCACTTAGAAATGCAGGTGCCTGTGTGGTCATCTATTATAGATTCCTCTGCTAACCCTTATGCGTGACCCCCTGACCTTCCAAGCACCAATTCTATAACTGTTGGCTTCTATTGTCCATTCTTCTGAAGCTCTGAGGAGGCAAGCCAATATCCTCTGCTGTCTATAGCTGTACCTGACTACAGTAAGTCCTGTTTTCCATTGTTGAAAGAGCAAAATTAATACTATACATTAATAATTAATAACTGATACATTGTATAATATTTATGATTAAAATATTTGAAAACAGATTAAATCAAATGCTTTTTACAAGTTTATTTAAAAATAGGTCAGGTTTCTCCACAGTGCTGCTCATCATGAACAAAATTAAGCTGTGTTTTATCATAATAAACAAACACATCCCAATATTTCAATCAGAAAACCATTCCTAGAAAGGATTAGAGAGCCTTTAGACCTGACCTTTCTTGTAGCCACTGACACAGAGTTACTGAGCACTTGCAAGTGAAGTATGGCTAATTAAGTCTTATACTTTATTTAATTTTCAATCAAGTTTACTCTTACATTTTTATCATGAGTAGTTGCTCTACTATTGAGCAATTCAGTATTATAATGGTTAATGTTAGTGATCATCTGTATAGAATCTTGAAAGGGGCGCCTGGAAAGGGAGGATGTTAGAGAGTGTGTCTGCATCAGGGTAACCTGTGGGTGTGAGAAGGATTGTCTTTAATTTATGTGGGATGGTCCTTCTAATTGTACGCTGAGCCTTTTCTTTGGCCAGAGTTGTATGAAATGAAAAGAGTCAATGGAACATCAGGCTTCACTGTTTTTTTTTTTTTCTTCTGACATTTAATATAATATGATCAGCTTCTTCAGACTACTGCTGTGTTGACATCTTCACCATAAAATGCAAGCTAAACGAACCCCCTTCTATCTTAAACTTTTCCAGCTCATGGACTTCCCTTCACCCAGCTTTTCATTCCTATATAACTCTGCCATTTTGGCCATTGGGTCTCGTTTTCTTAGTTATCTCTTAGTTCTCTTGGATCCTCTCTCTTGGTTCTGTTTCCTCTTTGACTTCTCTTCTTTTCCTCTTTTGCACCCCACAATCCCTTCTCATGATCTGGTTCAGTCTACTGGACATATCCAGTCCACTACACTCTTTCCCTGTTCTGGAACCTTCCAGATGCCTCTGCACTATCTCTTTCATATTTATAATAAAATCTCCCTCTACCATAGAAAGATCATGTCATGTCCTACAAAGAGAATCATATTACAGCAAAATGAAGAGAAATAGTGACGGATAAAGACTGTGTTATTTATTTATCAACATACTTTATCATCATTTTATCTCAAGGACTGTTCCTGGCACAAAGACTATGTTCCATTAATAATGTTTATTAAATGTATAAGGGAATGAATTATAACTGTGCAGTATCTGGTTAGCTTTTTAATGTTCCAAAACTGAAATAATAAGCATGTGGAAACTAGGACAGAGCATTGATCTCAGAACAGTGTGTTCAATAAGTAATAAGCACATATATATTTTATTCTAACTCCCTGTAGAGTTGCTTCTGAGTGTGTCCTTTTCCCCTTTGCAATGCATACTGGGAAATCTGAGCAATAGATTCACTCTACAAACTAGACAATGGCACTTCAACTTTGAATTTGAAAGAATGAAGGAGGAGTGACTGCTGATCAGAAAAGAGAGAAACAAACAAACAAAAAGCAACAACTAAAGACAAAAGGTAAAATGTTTGCCTCTTCTGGCCACCATTTCAATGCCTACCCAGGAAGACTGATCAAAGGAGAAGCATGAGAATCAGGTTCTCTATTTTTTCAAAGATGTGATAGCAAATATCTTCACATTTGGGAGAGTGATAGCCCTCTCCAGAAAACTGTACAACTGTTCAGCCACCCCTCTGACATTTTTAACACACTGACACCACCATCAACTCTTACTTATTTTCTGTGTTCTGTGTTTCACATTATAAAATAATTACAATAAAGCAGAATCCTCATAACTGGGAAATCATATTTTTCTCTGCATAAAGAATACTAAATTGTTTGATTTGTGCTTTGTTTTTGCTTCTATTTTGTTTGTTTTGAGTTTTGTCTTTTTCTTAAAAACTTTAAGTTGGAGGCGGACATGGTGGTATATATGTTTAATTCTAGCACCTGAGAGGCAGAGCTAGGCAGAGCTCTGTGAGTTCATAGTCAGTCTCACCTGCACATAAAATTCTGACCTTTTAGTGGTACGAAGTGAGACCCTATCTCAAACAAACCAAAACATTTACAATGGACAAATAAGAGCCCTGTGCAAAGTTATCATTGCTACATAAGTATATTGACTAATAAACAATTATTTTAAAGTTCATTTGTTGTTGTGTTTGTTGTTTTGAAGATGAACATAACACTGATATTACATAATAGCCTCTACTTTGCTTTAGGATAATTAACATTTAATAAAGGGCCAAATTTCTTCATGGAAATCACCACAAAGTTTAAAGAAATTGTTATTAATCATTAGATGGGAAACACTGATTGAAGCTTGAAACAGAAAGTTGAACATTTCAGGTTAATATGTGATTATAGCAATGGCTTCCCCCCCCAGACTACTGACATTTATAATTTCCTACTGTGCTTGAATTATTATTTTGCAAAAACTGAATGTCTATCCTTGAAAAAAGTGTGGTATGTTTATAGTTCTGCTAGTCTGCATAAACTAAAACAACCTGAAATTGTCTTTATTCCTTAGTTTTATTAAGTTTGTACTTGATTAAAATCTGTGATGATAATGAGCAGGGGGCCTCTTTTTAGTTCTCAACAGTTGTCATATAGGAGTCCTGAGGATTAGTGACTGAAAAAAATAGATACCCAGGTTTTTCACGGAGACAGAGACTAGAAATTCAAGGTCAATGAGTTTCTCATTTGGATTCTTTAAAGGGCTTTCTCCTTTGCTTGTATATAAAAAACACCACTTTCCTGCTTTGTCCTCCGCAGCCTTTCCTCTATCTGTGGCATGCATTCTTCTGATCTCTTTGTTAGTTCAAAATTATTCTCATTAGAACACCAGTCAGAATAGATTAGGACTGAATCTAAAAGGTCCATTAAACTTAATAGCTTTCTAAAAGTCTTATCTCCAAATACATTTATATTTTGAAGTACAGGGATGATTTAGGGTATAAGTACAGATGAAATGCAGTTTAGCCTTGAACTATTCTCAGTTTAAGAAACTAGATCATGATAAATTTGGGCAACTAGGCATCATCTAAGTAAATGTGATTGCCGACCTAAGCAGGTGGTCACGAGGCTTTTTACTATAATCAGTTACTTTTCTCATTTTGGTAAGAAATACTCAAACAAAACAACTTAAGGGAAAACAGTGCTATTCTTGTTTGCTATTTGAAAATATAGAGTTTATTATGGTAGAGGAAGTCATGGTTACAGGAAGGTTAAAGTGCTAATCATTCTGGTTCAGAGAGATGTGTGAGAGAGAGAGAGAGAGAGATGAATGCTGCTACTCAGAATCCTTTCTTTTGTAAATAGTCCATGGAAGAAGTATGTACAATTATGGTAGACACACCCTCCTCAGTTAACATCAACACAGGCATATACAGATGCATATTTTCTAGCTGATTCTAAACCAACCACACTGAAATCACCCACCACAGCACTAGTGGCCAAAATCACAAACACATTGTGCATTCTAGATTTTCAAAAATAAATGACTTGCAAATACTTTGTTGATCCAATGCAGCAGATAGTAGATAGTAACATTTTCCTTGAGAAATTTGCAGAAGTAGTCAGAATACTCTAGTGTGAGTTAAAATGGTGTCCTGTGTCCGGTCCACCACAGGGACACTCATGGAGGCAGACAAGGGGAGTTAGACTGCGTGCACCCTACGCTGCTTCAGGGCAGATGTCGGGCAGACATCAGGCTGAGAAGCCACAGGACCCCACTCCTAGGGGTGAGGAAGCACAGTCTGAGGTCCCTGAGGACCTGCTGAAATTGGCTCTGGGCCTGCATAAGGCAGAAGACAACAGGTTCTCAGGCCCTTGGGCACCGCAGAAGCTGATGAATGTCATGGAAGACCTGAGAACAGAATGTCGGCCAGTGGGCTGGCTCTAGTCTGGGCCGAAGAGAAGAGGGCAGGAGAGGGTTTTAGCAGGTTCTCATGGAAAGGCTTGCTCAATTCAGTTACCTCGCTCAGCATGATATCCTCCAGTCAATTCATTTGCCTAATAATTTCATAAATTTGTTGTTTAATAGCTGAGTAGTTACCTAAGCAAAAAAAAAAAAAAAAAAAAAAAAAAAAAAAAAGCACACACATGTTATGCACTCACTGATATGTTGATATTAGCCCAGAAGCTCGGAATACCCAAAATACAAGTCACAAAACACATGAAACTCAAGAAATAGGAAGCCCACAGTGTGAATACTTGGATCCTTCTTAGAAGGGGGAACAAAATAGCCATGGAAGGAGTTACAGAAAATAAGTGTGGAGCAGAGACTGAAGGAATGATCATCCAGAGACTGCCTCACGTGGGGATCCATCTCATATACAATCACCAACCCCAGATGATATTGTAGATGCAAACAAATGCTGTCTCTGAGAGGCTCTACCAGTGCCTGACAAATACAGAAGTGGATGATCACAACCACCTATTGGACTGAGCACAGGGTCCCCAATGAAGAAGCTAGAGAAAGGATCCAAGCAGCTGAAGGGGTTAGCAACCCCATCAGAGAAACAACAATATGAACTAACCAGTACACCCAGAGCTCCCAGGGACTAAGCCACCAACCAAAGAGTACATACGGTGGGACTCATGGCTCCCGCTGCATATGTAGCAGAAGATGGCCTAGTTGGTGATCAATGGGAGGAGCGGCCCTTCCTTGGTTCTGTGAACGCTCTATGCCCCAGTGTATGGGAATGCCAGGACCAGGAAGTGGGAGTGTGTGGATTGGTGAGAAAGGGAAGGGGGATAGGATAGGGGTTTTTTAGAGGGGAAACCAGGAAAGAGGACATTTGAAATGTAAATAAAGAAAATATCTAAAAAACAAAAAAAAAAAAAAGAAAAGAAAACAAATGGAGGAATTTGAAGGAACTTTGAGGTAGTATTCATGGAAGTTGATAGCATGCTAAGGAAGAGGTAGGAAGGAAAACTAGTATGAGAAAATTGCTGTTTATCGCTGTCCACCATGAAAGGAAAGTTAAACTTGGGGCAAGTTTAACTATATTTCTAGCCACTGGATTAAGAGAATGGGTGGTCAAACCCAGGATCATAGGATAGGTCTTTATGAATGATCAAAAAGATGAAAATTGATTTAATAGAGGCTACAGATCTTAGTGATATTCATGTGTGCACATAGCCACTAAGTAGAGAGGTTCTTGTGCCTTCTCAGATATTGAAGTTAGTATTATTGGCATTCATAGGATGATGCAGGTAGAAGATGAAAAGCAAATAGAAGGAGCAACCCAAGTATCAATTCATTCATTTTTGAAAGGTATGAGTGAGCAGAAAAATAGAAATGACAAAATACTGATGTGACATAGGCAGGGAAGTTTATGATAACCTAAAGGATAAGAGAGATTTCTTTCAGTCTGAATGTC
Organism: Mus caroli; assembly: GCF_978045245.1. Taxonomy (NCBI): domain Eukaryota; kingdom Metazoa; phylum Chordata; class Mammalia; order Rodentia; family Muridae; genus Mus; species Mus caroli. Next base: position 137,978,196 of record NW_028227258.1, on the reverse strand, counting down.
TAATAGCAGAAAAAGACACTTGTATCTTGGAGTCTGCTTTCTCTGTTAGTCCTTGTGGGATCTAAATAGTACCAGTTGACATTTCTACTTTTGATATGGAAGTAGTTCCCACAGAGGACCCAAAGCTCCAATCACTATAAAGGGAGAAAATGTACACAATGGGCATTTATTTCTTGGTGGTCAATTGTGGAGAGCAATTAAAGTGGGGCAGGTTTTAAGAAAGGCAAACCTGAAAGGAGAGTTTGTCTGATGTTCTTGGGTGATGTCTTTCTTTGCCCAGTGAATGAGGAAAACAATGATTTTTTTATGTCTAATCTATGATGATTAACTATATATGTGGTGAGGCATGCATGCTGTTGCTAGTGTCCTCAGTGCTAGAGAAATCATGAAAATGCCCACTACAAAGCCTCATGCACAGCTCTCATCCACATGAAGGAGAGTAGACCACATGGGGTGTGATCAAGTAAGCAGGGTCAAAAGAGGTTGAGAATAAACTTTCAACTATTAGATAAACATGAATAACACAATTGAAATATGAATAACAAACTTAAATAATAAATGTGTATGCACTTAATGTATAATGATTGAAAAATATTTAAATAGTTTGAGATTATATCTAATGAGCTTCCAAATAACAGAACTACGAAAGAGGAAATTGCACTCCAAACTTTGTGCTTTTTTTCTATATTGCTTACACTCCTAAACATACTTGTTTTTCTATCACAATCTTAAATCCAGTAATGTGTCTGAGAGGAATTAAATTCTAAAGAAAAGAATTAGAAGGGCTTATATTTTTTGAGCAATATTTGCACATGAGTTTTCCTAGCCATAATAGTGTATATGTCCCCAGAAGGCTGATAACATATTTATCTTTAAATTTATTAGATCAAGCATTTAGAGAATGAAAGTTGATAGATTATAAATGCTGTCTGGTATTATCTAAAATGAACATAAATTGTGTGGACCTTCAAGTTTTCATGCATTATACAGAGTAACCTTCGGAAATTACTTCTGAACCAATAAAATGAAGCATTCAAGGATGATAGGTGTTCAGCGCATAAAAGTTAGAAGTGTTTACACCGTACACACTGCAGAAGATAAATTGGCAGATCCTCCAAATACTGCAATGCCAAAATCATATCTGTGATTTTTTTCCCCATTTCACCTGAGCAAAAAGCAATGAGGTGACTGTTAGTCGAATCTTTAAATGCAGCAGCTCATAACTCCTGAGCCCAAGGCAAGAGACACATGGGAAGCACTGATGATAGTCAATGTTACTCTTAGGTCAAAAAGGACCAGAAGCTTGCTCTGCATTTCCAATTGGTCTTGAGATAATTCCAATCACTGGAAACCAGAGAGAAGAGGAGGTAAGCCTAGAGGGAGCCTTGATACTTTAAAAAGTCTGATGATGCATGTCTTCAGAATTTAATTATGAATTTAATTTATATTTTCAAAACTCTTTCACAGATAGATACTTCTCATGGTTGTAACTCTATACCTCAGACTTTTCCTCTCTCTTCTCCAACTTACCCCTTCTCAGAGATAGAGATAATTATCCTTTTGGCCAAGACAGAGTCCTCCTCTAGCATATATTTTCATGTATTCCAGCACTTGGTACATTTATTACTGGAAACTTTTCTTTTTCAAATACAAATTCATGGGTCACTTAAAATTTTAGTTGACTTTCTAAATTAAAGCAAAACACACACATGAAAAATTACATGGCAGTCTCATATAATTTGCATTATCCTCTTCAGAAATGTATGCTTTCTTATTCTTTGTCATGTAACAATGACATGGGTTAAATATTATTTATCATTTTCTCTCATGATTCTGTGGGTTGGCTGGGTTCAGTGAAAGATCTTTAGTCAGGGGCTCTCTAGTTGTGTTTTTAAGAGGTGGTTTGGTGCTAGTGTATGCAAATAGGTATATTTCATTTCTCCACTCATGCAGGCTATACCTCTGCTTGTCTCAGGTTTTATTACAGACCATATCTCTGCAACATTGAATGATTTGATAGTTAATAAGAGTTTCAACTTGCCAGGGTCACCTAGGAGAGAGTTCTCCTGGCAGGCTCATGACTGATTATCTAGATTGGGTTAACTAAGGCAGGAGAGCTATCTTAACTGTATATGTGGCAGCATTTAATGAGATAGGGACTATAGTCAATTAAAGAACAAAGCTAGCTGGATATCACTGTTCATCTCATTCTGCTTACTGACTATGGATACAAACACATATAGAAAGGTAAAGGGATCAGGGAGACATACAAAATACCCAGTCAGAGACAAATATATAGACATACATTGACTTAAATAAGAACATACATGCATGTACACACACACACACATGCGCGCGCGCTCATGCAAACACATCCACACATTATTAGGAATTCACATTTTGCATTTATGGAGGCTGTGAGATCCTAAAGTCTTGTACCATCAGCTGGGAGATATAGGGAGCTGAATTTTAGACCTAGTCCAAGTTCAAATGTCTATGAAAGAAGAAGGCTGTCGGAATCACTTCAGTTCTGGGAACTGACAGCCATAAAACCTGAGGAAAGCCAAATTTTAAGCTAAAATCAGAAAGGAACTGACCAGACCAATATCCTAGGCCAAAGCAGTCACATATGAGGTGTTCCCTCTTGCACTGGCCTTGGGCAGTCTCTCTGCTGAGTTCAGCTTTTTAGGTGGCCTGATGAGGGCCAGATACATCACACAGACCCACCCTTCTCTCATTAGTTTATTCTTTAACTCTTTTACCACATGATTGTCTTTTACTGGAAATTGCTACTTATTTGTGTGAGTGTGTATACACATATGTTCATGTGTTATTATGTTCACATGTATGGGACTGCAACAATAGTCACAGGAAAAATAATCTATGAGGAGGAGCCTTGAGTACTACATTGCAGGGGCCATTCATGTTCTTTCTATTAGACAGGGTCTTTCCCTAGAAACTGAGATTCACGGATTGAAACAGGCTAAATTTGCAGTGAGCACAGGGATCCTGTTGTCCCTGACTCAGCAAAAATAGAGCCTTTTAAAATAGGTGTTGCCAAGCCAACTCATGCTTGCCTGACAAGGACGTTAGTGAATGATTTTCCCAGCCCAGGTGTGCTGCCTGTCTCTAATTACCAGCTCCTTCTTGATTCCCTCATGGTTCCAAGGAACCACTTACTTCTTGGAATACTTACAACTGAGTGTTCATGCTATTATTTGACTCTGTAAGTCTTTTATAAACAACAATTCTCTTTCTTAATGCTACTAAAGTTTACTCTTCCAGAAAGCATCTGTCTCGACATTTGACTCATTTATTTAACTATTATGTACTTTGGGGTTTTAGTCAGTGTCTCCTGTGTAACTCTCTCTGTCCTGGAACTTACTATGTAGATCTTGAATTCATTGAACTCCGCTTCTCTCTGCGGTCTGAGTGTTGGGTTTAAAGGCAGGCTCCAATACGTGGCTTCATTTCTCATAATAATCATTCTTCTTTCTGGCTAAATGGCTCAAAATTTCAAGCTTGTCAGAAGTCATTTCTACCCAGATTTTTAAGCTTGATGATAAATTCTGGAATTATTATTAATTTTTCTCTTAAGTTTTCTATATTTTTCCTCATGTGCTTTTTTCCATATAAAAGCATGTCCCCCTTTTACTGAGAGTATACAGTCCCCAGATAATTCTATGTTGGAAGTCAGGGAGACATCTTCATTACTTCATATATAGAGCCTGTCTGAAGTTGAAGCCCTTAAGAGGAAAGCAAATATGAGAAATAGTAAGAGACAAGATTGCTTAGATTCAAATATATGAACCAATACATTTTGATTTTGTTATGTGAGTATAAGTTGGCTTTCTATCACTTGTGATCTGTTGAGTTCTGACTGATGCTTCTGCTGTTATATTTGATTGCTGTTTTCTGATCCAATCCCTGTTGATTCCACCCATATAAAACTCTCTTCTGTGTATCATTACATCTACCACCTAACTCAAAACTTCATCATCTGTCATCTGCAGTAAAGCAATAGCCACTCACTTACACAGCTTCGTTTCCCAGTCAAAATCAATATTCACTGTTGCTAGGGCTATCTTTCTAAATTATAGTTTTGTTTTTGTCAAACCCCTCTGCTTGTTATCATTCAAGGCCATTCAAAGGCTTTCTGTACTTCCTGTAAAGATATCTCTCAACCCACCAATTTTTTATTGAGCAGACGAAGTGCTTAAGACCACTGATTCTGGAACCAGCTTCCAAATATAAGTCCAAAAATGCATCCACAGTCACATCTGCAGGAACATAAATGGATCACATTTCTTTCCTTTACCTTAATTTCCCCAACCGCAGAATCAGCATTACAATAGCACTTGCTTCAAAAGTGTGTAATGATAAAATAATCAACATGAGCAAGGTACAGTGATAGAGGCTGCTTTAAAAGAAAACAGGGATTGTTCCTGTGAAGGCTTGATGCCTCAGTGTAGAGAAATGCTAGGGTGGTGAGAGAGGAGTGGATGGGTGGTTAGTTGAGTGCCCTCATAGAAGCAGAGAGGAGTGGGTGAGATAGAGGGTTTTCAGAGGAGAAATTAGGAAGGTGGGTAGCATTTGAAATGTAAATCAATAAAATAACCAAAAAAAATTAACAAAATAATCGAAAAAAAAAAGAAAAGAAAGAAAGAAAGAAAAAACCAAACTGGGGGTCTTGATTTAACATGTTTTTATTTTTATTTATTTTTAGTTTTTATTCTGGTGTGACCATGCTGTCTGTAGGAGGTCCCCATTTGAGGCTCACTGCATGAGAATTTAAAAGACAGACAATAATACTTGTCTGTGATCTTCATCTCTATACCCAATTCTGTGCCACTGAAAATAATATATTTTTGATGTAGGTAACTCCTTTTTCTGACACAAAAAAAGAAATACTGTGGATATTTCAGTGTTTTACTTAGAGGACGCCTCCTTAGAGTAACTGGCATAGGTTCATCACACACTAACTAAATTCATTCCCACCATCCCCCAAAACATATTTCTCTCACTCTGAGTTATCTGTATTTCTCTACCTGTGTCAGACTTATTGGTGCATGTTCTTCTGAGTCATCACGATTGCATGAGGCAGATTAATGATTCCCATTGCAGTATTTCACAGCACCTAACACGGGCCCTTGTGACAAGGTAGACAATAAGCTTTGTGGGTGCTATAGATGACTACTTCACATCTGTAATAAGACCAGAAGGAATAGTAATCTGTAATAGTGCCAGAAGGAAGCAAGGGGAATGTATCAGACTAATGTGAAAAATGGAGTATGAAAACAAAATCATACCACATCAGAAAACACAAAAGACTAAAGAGATCTTAATTGACAGGAAGAATAATTAAAGCAATCAGACCTGACTCAGACCAGCAGCTGTAAAAGGAGAAGAAGCAGCAGTGACCAGAAATAAAAGTGAATCAAGTCAAACATGCTTTCAAAGAAATGACTAACTTTATGGTAAAATGCAATTATCATATGAGAGGCAACAAGGCACTAACTGACAATGATTGTTGATTAGTAAGAAGAATCCAGCCATTTAGAAACAGATTCAAGGAAAATTACCTTGTCTAAAAGTTCACATGTGGCCTGAAAAGAGAAAAGGTTTCATTTGGGAACAGAAAAGATTCCCAAACCATGGTTAAAATCAAGAGGGGCTCCTGGGGTGACTATGATTAATTAGTACAAAAGATATGTATGAAAATGGTGAAGATCATTATTTTATAAAATTTATATAAGCTAATAAAACACACTGACCCTGGAATCTCTATGCACAATTTTCTATTCAATTTTATTTGTTTATATGTGGAGAGTTTTTGTTTGTGCTCTTGAGTCAAAATTCCATTATGTGTGGTGTTTCATTATATTATGGAACTCATTTCCTCCTGTCTCAGCTTCATGAAAGCTAGTAGTGCACATGTGAAATAGTCTGTCTGGACTTCCTCCCTTCTGTATGCTGGATCCCCTGCATCAGTTCTACAAGGAGACGCTAGAGGTAATATTCTAATTAGGAGAGCAAGAGAGAAAAACTACAGGGATACCAAAGAACTAAGATGGTAAAAATAGAAAAAAAGAACAGAATTTAGTACAATGATTTTGCACATTAGTTTTAATAAAGTAAGAATTAGTTTGTAATGACAGTTTTGTTTGACTTTTAAGGTTATTAAAGCATTGATTGAAAGACTCTTTTATGGTAAAACTTTTATGGATTTTAATGTTCAAGTTTGCATGTATAATGTAATGCTTGGTGAAATTATACTAGACATAAGTACATGTTATTAGTTGTAACAATACCCTGTTAATTATTAGGAAATGGCAAAAGCAAACTTGAGATAAATGTATATGAATGTTTAGTAAGAATTCTTGGCATTGCATAAAGACCCCTGAGATTCTATAGACTCTATCACATATTTGAGGATGTGTTTTCAGTGATAACTGGTATTTGTTGGTGATAGTTTTAAAATGAATTACAAAAGTTGACATTATTACTATCTAGATGTCTCTTTATCAAAAGCATTTGGAAAGAAAAAAGTAACTTAAAATTTGTAAGAAGTCAAATTTGTGTCCCTAATCCTTGAAAAGAAAATTCTTACATAAAATTAAACATGAAGGAATTCTCAGAGCCTCTAGAGTGAATTTGCCTATGATGGTATTAATTTGTGATACTGTCAGACCACACTTCTGACCTCATTTAAACTTAACTATCTCTTTAAAGACTAAGCCTCCACATACAGTTACACTATAAGGTACTATTGGTTAGGTTTCTAACATATAAATTTAAGGAGTAGACAGCTGAATCCTTGATAATGAAATAAAGATTTTATTGATGACAGTTTACTTTGTTACAATTCTACAGGATGTAAAATAGGGTAAAATACAATTACATGCATTATTTTTAAGGATAATCTCAAACTCTTTACTTATATTTTCTCATAACAGTCTCCTAGAAACAGAAATGCAAACATCATGCATTAACCTTGAGATGAGTTGATATCAAGATATACTTTGGCATTGGTTTCCCAGCATGAATCCAAATGAACTTCAAGATTTTTGCATGCGTAATAAGATGAGGAACCGTTTTTAGAATAAGGAGAACCTAGATTAGTAGAAGTTTGGGCTGTATTCAAAGCAGATATGCAGTTGAAATGGGCTCTCATTCTATAATCCAGGCAGGTCTCCAACACTAGTTCTTTCCCCACAGTCTCCTGAGTATGGGGTTATATATACTGCAGTGGTGTGAATATGCTTAGCCCAGGGAGTGTCATTATTAGGAGGTATATCCTTGTTGCAATAGGTGTGCCCTTGTTGGAGGAAGTGTGTCACTGTTGGAGTGGCCTTTATGACTCTCCTCCTACCTGCCTGGTATAGAGAAGTCATCTCCTGTTTGCCTTTGGAACAAGATATAAAACTCTCAACTCCTCCAGTGCCATGTCTGCCTAAATGCTGTCATGTTACTTGCTGTGATGATAATGGACTTAAAATTTGTAAGAAGTCAAATTTGACATTTGAACCGTAGGCCAGACTAAATTCATTGTTGTCCATTATAAGAATGGTCTTGGTCTCTTGGTCTCTTTTTTGTTTTGTTTTGTTTTTGTTTTTGTTTTTGTTTTTGTTTTTGTTTTTTTGAGATAGGGTTTCTCTGTATAGCCCTGGCTGTCCTGGAACTCACTTTGTAGACCAGGCTGGCCTCGAACTCAGAAATCCTCCTGCCTCTGCCTCCTGAGTGCTGGGATTAAAAAAAATGCCTATGCACCACCAGGCCCAACCATGGTGTCTCTTTATAGCAATGGAAACTCTAGCTACAATAGAAATTGGTATGAGGATTAGGGTATTGCTGTGATAGGCCCGACCATGCTTTTGTTTGGAAGAATGTAAATTTTGGAATTTTGTCTTTAAGTGGGGCTTAATGGGCTACACTAGTAGGAATATGGAAGAGTTTGTGGCTGAGAGTGATTTGACATGTGGAAGCCTGGCTCTAGAAGTTTCAGAGGAGAATAATTTTAGTATGTGGCTAAGAGACTGTCCTTATGATATTTGGTTGAAAGATGTGGCTGGTTTTTGCCCCCGTCTGAAAGGTCTGCTTGAGGCTAAGGTAAAGAGAGTCAAGTTAATTACATTGACAAAGGAGGTCTCAAATGGACCCACTTTAGACTCAGTGCTTTGGTTTATTCTAATTAAAAGTGATTTAAAGAATTTCAGCAAGCCTAAAAAGAAAATAATCACAAAATGTTTGGTTCAAAAGTAACCGGGCACCAGGAAATAGAATGGAGCTGATTCCTATGTTTAAGAAAATGAACAGATTAAGGAATTGGTGAACTGAAGACAAGATTCCACTCAGCTAAGCTTATTGTTAATGTTTTTTTTATGTATTTGCCATTGATCAAGTGATAGTCATATTTAGGCATTATTATTATCTGGTTATTGTTTTCCTTTGAACTTTTTTTGTTACTTAGATTCTTTATTTGATGGCTAAAATACTGATGAAATACAATGCAATATGATAGTTGCTTGCGGTCATTTCCTAATTTGAGAAAGTAGAACATAGAAATGCCACTGCTGTCCAGACAGCATAATTACTATTTTTACTTAAAATTATACTATATATAAAATGATTTCTTCAAAATATGCTTTTAAAACAAAATTTTCTAAAATGTACAAACTTTCACCAATATTCATTAAATAACATCAATTGTATCTTGGATATTGAAATAAAACATATTGTTTTTGTGTTGACTTTAAAATAAAAGAAAATAGTGGCCATAGTAAGTTGGAGATATATTTAGTTTAATTAATAAGGGGTTTGGAAATAACTATAATCCAGAAATGGAGGACACAGGTTTTTGATATGAATTTCAATGAATAGTGGCCATGAAAAAGCTTAGGTCTAGGCATGGTGATATACACCTGTAATCCCAGCAGACAAAGGCAAGTAGATCAAGTTCAGCCTAGGATTAAGCAAGTTCTATGTAAAGAAAAGATTAAGTCTAGACATGGTGCTACATGTCTTTAATTCTAGCATTCAGGAGAAAGTGCTACATGTCTTTAATTCTAGCATTCAGGAGAAAGATATGCACATATCTGAGTTCAAGGTCAATATAAAGAGCAAGTGTAAGAACAGCAAAGTTTAAGCAGTGAAGGAGTGGGAATACAGAAATCAATTGACAATTTTATAAAACAAGGGATCTTTAGAATCAAGAATGGGTACTGGGAAAATTGATGCTGATTAGCTCTTGCTAAGAAATCAACCATGATTAAGAAGAAACCAGCATTATTAAGGTGAAATCTTCTGGGAAGTGTTTTCTGAGAGCACAGAGAGGCTGTATTCTGGAGATAACCAAGGTTGTACCTTGTGCTACAGCTAGACTTGGTAATGTGTAAGAATAACCCAGGTGGTTCTGGTTTTGAAGGTATGAAAGGTTCAAGAGCAGCCAAGGCTTGGCATTGGGAGAGGAAGGCCATTTGTGGAAGTGTAGCTTCAGTTGCAGTTGATGAAGGCCCAGGACTGAAGTGATTATGCAAAGAAGTTGAGGCTGGTTACCATGAATAGACCCTATTAGAGGTGATTGGTGAAGCCAAACTGCTTCAGAAGACTCCAGTGAAGTGAAGATGCCAGTACCAGGGCACGACCATCAAGAACAACAACAGTTCACGAAGAACAACAACAATTGTGGAGTGGAGTCAACCAGTGTTACAGAAGGCAGAGCTGGAGAAGTGATCTATGCCTTTTGGTGAATCCCAAAAGACCATCTGTGGATCTTAACCATAACTAAAACATCCAAAGAAGCTGCCTTGGATACCCAAGATATTAGAGATGTCAGAGCTGTGGGCTACCTTCTGAGGAAAGCAGCTAACAGGGAATAAAACTAAGCCAAGAGAAACAATTTTGTTGCAGTCAACAAAAATGAAAGAATTTAAAGATTTGAAGAGTACTTTTACATCTGTCATGGAGATGCAGCAGAGTTGGAAATTTGTCCAGCTGGCTTTTGGTGTTGATTTGGTCCAGTGTTTCCTCACTATAGTATTTTACAATGGTAATGTATATCCTGTGATGTAGGTGGTCTTCGATCTGCTTTTTTATTTTGATTTTAGAGGGGATTACAGTTAAGTGATTGGATGAATCTCAAGACTTTGAGCTTTGGAATTTTAAATATTGTTGAGACTGTGATAGACTATGGAGACTTTTGAAGTTGGATCAAGTGTATTTTGCATAATGCTATGGCTAGGTATGGCTTCCATAGACTCCTATGTGTGAACAAACCTTGGGGTTCAGAGAGTAGAATGTGGTGGTTTGAATAAACTTGGCCCAGAGAGCTGCATTATAAGGGGGGATGGCCTTTTTGGAGAAAGTGTGTCACTGATGGAGTGGGTTTTAAGACCCTCATTCTAACAGCCTAGAAAACAGTAATCTTTTCCTGTTTGCCTTTGGAACAAGATATAGAACTCCTCGTTTCTCCAGTGCAATGCCTGTCTTGCTGCTCCTATGCTTCTCACCATGATGATAATGGACTGAATCACAGAACCTGTAAGCCAGCTCAAATTAAATGTTGTGCTTTTAAAAGTTGTCTATGTCATGGTGTCTCTTTACAGCAATTGAAACCATAACTGAAACAGGTCTACAGCATCAACTATCTATCAGGATCTTTACTTCAGGTCCATAGTGTTTCCTTGGACAAAAGTGAAGTCATGTGCACACACCTATAAATAATAAAAAAAGCAATTTTCTTTATCTGATCAGATGAGGTCTAGCTATATTCATTAGCTATATTTATCAGTATGTGGATTTAGAAATTCTAATCTTGGAATTAACATCCTCTGTGATGACTAAGTTATAGGACTTTGTTAATACAGTATTAACTAGGCTTAAAAATAAAATGAGCTTAAGGCCCATCAATTAGGGACAAGTTAAATATCTATATTAAACCCACATTCTGTGATTCTATATACCCAAGAGAAAGAAAAGAATATTAATTTGAATTGATATACAAAATTATTCTTTTTATTGCTTAGTGAAAATAAGAGTTAAATCTATATCTGTACACATACATATTTGCATGTGAGACTATGCCAGGGCCTAGCAAACACAGAAGTGGATGCTCACAGTCAGCTAGTGGATGGATCACAGGGCTCCCAATAGAGGAGCTGGAGAAAGTACCCAAGGAGCTAAAAGGACCTGCAACCCTATAGGTGGTACAACATTATGAACTAACCAGTACCCCGGAGCTCTTGACTCTAGCTGCATATGTATCAAAAGATGGAATAGTCGGCCATCACTGGAAAGAGAGGCCCATTGGACACACAAACTTTATATGCCCCAGTACAGGAGAACACCAGGGCCAAAAAAAAAAAAAAAAAAAAAAAATGGGAATGGGTGGGTAGAGAAATGGGGGAGAGGGGGGAGGGTATGGGGGACTTTTGGGATAGCATTGGAAATGTAATTGAGGAAATACGTAATAATAATAATATATATATATATATATATATATATATAAAGAAAATAAAGTCAAACACATCGCTGATCATCATAAAACTGAAAAAAAAATTCTAAAAGTGTGGCACAATAAAAAGACTATTATGGTGACATGTGAAGACAAAAGCAGTCCTCACTCCAGAGCATGGCTAAAGCTTTTTACCAGTTAAAAGCAAGAATTCCAGTATAACTCATATTTATCATGAAGGTTGTAGAGAGGGAGTGTTAAGATCACTTTCATATATCAATGTTAAAGTAGCAGGGGCCTAGGTTGGCCCTGAGAGTATATGACCTTGATATGTCCTTGGGTGGGGGCCTCCTTCCCTTTCCCTAGACATTGCCTGAAAAACTCAAACAAGATTATAAATTTGTTTAGCATAAGAACAGCCTACCTCCTAGATCTGTGTCCACTTCTCATCCCTAGCATTGGTACGCTGATCTTAGAACCACTCAGTCATCTCATAAAATTCCATAGTGCCATTTGTCAGAGTTCCAACTTCCAAAAAATCCTATAGATAGGATTATTGTAAAAATATGTATTATAACTCCTGCCTAAGCATTTCTAAAATGCTCACACTGCTCATGGTGTGTCCCATTCCCCTCCCAAACACCAGTTACTTTTCTTAACCCACTTGCTTATATATTAAAAAATATATTGAGTCCCATTCTAATCCTGAAGTTATTTCTGTGTCAAAGACACAAATTCCAGTTGGAGACCCGGGAAGATTAGAGGAAGTCCCCAGGATACTTTTGATGACAGAGAAGACCTGTAAAGAATCAGAAGATTCTGCCTTCCCTGACCAGAGAAAAAGGAACCAAATAATGATGTTGTGTGATTAAGCATAAAGAAAATGGCTGTTGGAGACAAAATTTCTTTAAAAATAATTTGTAAACACATTTCATACATTATTAGGAAAAAGGATGCTTTTCAAAGAAGGTGCACATGGTGTCACCTCATCTAATACTCTTAACATTTGGATTTTTCTTGCTTCTATATAGGTTAATGTATTTGGGTCAGAAGACCCGTCAAATACAGGAAGATTAGCATCACCTAGACATTCTACTTTTGACCTGAAATTATATGGAAATTTGATGTATGATTATGATCATTCATGCATTAGAGATAATGTGGAGGCAAAAAAGTCTGTGTCAATGGTTGACACCTCATTGTATTAAAATTCAGTTATCAAGACTTTCATCATCTAAACCACTTATAATTACAATTTCATGAAATTAATTCCAGGAAGAGTACTGGGTACTTACCACCACTGTCTGGGTCCAGTATGTTTTCTTCACCTCAATGATTTTTTTCTCAAAAGCAACTTTGCTGCTTTGATACCCATTGAAATAGTTAAAGAACTAAGTAACAAGTATCTTAATGCTCTTACATGTGAAGTTGGCAACAGCCTAAAATGACCTTAATAGTACTGAGTCAATATATATAAAGCAGAACATCAGTTGACTCTTTCACTTCAAGTCATTACAAATATTTACTATGTCTCAGTGTCTGGGAAAATCATCCAAGTGCATGCAAGCACAAAGCCTTGTAATCCCTTTCTTATTGAACAAGAAGCAGGAGTATCAGCAAGTCAAATCCAACCTCTGCTCCACATATAGTTTAAGTCCAGCCTGAGCTCAGAATCCTTCTCTCAAAGGCAATACAAAACAAAACATGGAATTCAAGTTCCTTTAATTTGGAATTTTCAAAGTCCCTATAAACTGAACATGACCACATTTCAAGATACTTCTTTAAATTATTAGTTTTACATACAATGGAGGACAGCTAATTTGAATGTAGAAGGCCTGCTATTTTGCAAAGATTTGAAGCAGATTGCATCCTTATATGTCTAGCCAAATTTTCATTATAAACATGCAATACAGATATTCTTAAAACATTTTTTAAAGATAAGAAAACAGACATTCAAACCCAAGAAATTTGTCAGGTTTATGAGAGTCCATTTTTTATTCTTAAGGAGCATTAAATAACAGAAATTCTGGAAAGAGTGGAGGAGGGCAAACACCATGCTTCTTGCTACCCTGTTTAGATATTTTCAGTTTAAGTTTTAATGATGAAACAATGCTGGGATATTCATAATCTGAATTTAAGAACTTATTAATTTCCCATAAATAATAGTCAAGGCTTGATACTATAAATTGATTATAAAGTAATTAGTATTTGTTTTTAGCAAGGAAGAAACAACAATTTTAGAATTTTTGAGTATATTTCCTCTACTTTGAACTATTTACTATTTATTTCAGTAATAGCAATAAATAGAAATTCATTACCAAGAATTCACAGATATCTACAGTGTTCAGTTGAGTGACTTTATTGAATTAAAAGAACCTCAGTTCTTTTAGATCGTATTAAAAGTTCTTTCCAGTCCTAGAATGCTGGATAAACTAAACCTAACTTAAATATAGTAAAACTGTATGAAAACAACTTATTTTTATATTTTGCAGTCAATCTATAAATTTCTTTGAACTTTAAGGAGTCACAAAAACTTATTGCACATATATTATGATGATTTGTGAACACATTTATTTTTCTCAAGCCACAACTCTTATAAAATAAGAACAATGAGTCCCTTAGGTTATATGCCCTCCTCTTTAAAACAATTGAATAAAATATTGAATATCAATGACAAAATAATTTGGTATGGGTGAAGAAGTACCTTTGCTATAGACTACTATAATTAGAGGATTTTTATTTCCTATATAAAGTGTTCCCCCAATATCTGCACCCTTGTATACATACCAGCTGTCTCAAAAATAATTCTGCCTCTAGGTCAGGGGTATCAGATGACTCTATAGTCACTAATACTCATATATCTCTCCCAACAATAGATATAAGTAAAATAATTAAAAATATATTTTAAAGGACAATATTGCTGAGAAGCACCTGAAAAAATGTTCAACATCCTTAATCATCAGGGAAATGCAAATCAAAACAACCCTGAGATTCTACCTCACACCAGTCAGCATGGCTAAAATCAAAAATTCAGGTGACAGCAGATGCTGGAGAGGATGTGAAGAGGAACACTCCTCCATTGTTGGTAGGATTGCAAGCTTGTACAATCACTCTGGAAATCAGTCTGGCAGTTCCTCAGAAAATTGGACATAGTACTACCAGAGGATCCCGCAATACCTCTCCTGGGCATATATCCAGAAGATATTCCAACTAGTAAGTAGGACACATGCTCCACTATGTTCATAGCAGCCTTATTTATAATAGCCGGAAGCTGGAAAAAACCCAGATATCCCTCAACAGAGGAATGGATACAGAAATTGTGGTACATTTACACAATGGAGTACTACTCAGCTATTAAAAAGAATGAATTTATGAAATTCCTAGGCAAATGAATGGACCTGGAGGGCATCATCCTGAGTGAGGTAACCCAATCACAAAGGAACTCACACAATATGTACTCACTGATAAGTGGATATTATCCCAGAAACTTAGGATACCCAAGATATAAGATACAATTTGCTAAACGCATGAAACTCAAGAAGAACGAAGACCAAAGTGTGGACACTTTGCCCCTTCTTAGAATTGGGAACAAAACACCCATGGAAGGAGTTACAGAGACAAAGTTTGGAGCTGAGACAAAAGGATGCACCATCTAGAGACTGCCATACCCGGGGATCCATCCCATAATCAGCCTCCAAATGCTGACACCATTGCATATAGTAGCAAAATTTTGCTGAAAGGACCCAGATAGAGCTGCCTCTTGTGAGACTATGCTGGGGCCTAGCAAACACAGAAGTGGATGCTCACAGTCAGCTAGTGGATGGATCACAGGGCCCCCAATGGAGGAGCTAGAGAAAGTACCCAAGGAGCTAAAGGGAACTGCAAGCCTATAGGTGGAACAACAATATGAACTAACCAGTACCCCGGAGCTCTTGTCTCTAGCTGCATATGTATCAGAAGATGGCCTAGTCGGCCATCACTGGAAAGAGAGGTCCATTGGTCGTGTAAACTTTATATGCCTCAGTACAGGGGACCGACAGGGCCAAGAAGTGGGAGTGGGTGGGGGAGCATGTGGTGGACTTTTAGGATAGCATTGGAAATATAAATGAAATAAATACCCAATAAAAAAAAAGAACTTAAAAAAAAAAAGAAAGGAACCTATAGAAGCCGAGACTGACCTTTGGAGAGAATGACTTTGAACTGCATAGCTGAAGCTGGAGAATATTCTAGAAACATTCATCCTAAGCTCCCCAAATTCTTATGTCATGTAAATGTTAGGAATCCAAAATTCAGGGCTGGAGAGATGATTCAGCCCTTGTCCTTACAGAGGATCAGGGTTCAGTTTCTAGAAACCACATGATGGCCCTCAGCCATGTGTTACTCCATGTCTAGGGAATCTGAGCTCTACTCTAGACTCTGAGAGCACCAAGCATGCTTGTGGTCTACACACATACACACACACACACACACACAGAGAGAGAGAGAGAGAGAGAGAGAGAGAGAGAGAGAGAGAGAGAGAGAGAGAGAGAGAGAGAGAGGGAGAGGGAGAGGGAGAGGGAGAGGGAGAGGGAGAGGGAGAGGGAGAGGGAGAGGGAGGGAGGGAGGGAGGGAGGGAGGGAGGGAGGGAGGGAGGGAGAGGGAACAAAAGAACAAATTCAATGAAAAAAGGAATTTAAAAAGAGTTCCAAATATATTAAACAATTTAAATGTGATAGCATATAAGGATAACATACATGTCAAGCACAAACAATTCTAAATAGCTTTATCACACATATTAGAGAAGGAATAGCTAGTCAGTAGTTTGGAAGACAGAACTATCTCCTATCTTTTTAAATATTGCATGTTTATAGCATTAGCTGATGCTCTGAGTGTGTGATGGGTTCTAGATGTAGCAGAGGATGGCCTTGTTGGGCATCACTGGGAGGAGAGACCCTTGGTTCTCTGAAGACTCAGTGTCGCATTGTAGGGGAATACTAGGGCAGTGATGTGGGTGAGTAAGAGAGGCCCCTCATAAAAGCAGGAGAAAGGGGATGGAATGGAGGTTAGCCTAGGGGAAACTGGAAAGGGGGATAACATTTGAAATATAAATAAATAAAATAACAAATAAAAATAAATACATAAATAAATATTTAAAAAACAATGAAGAGACCAACATCACTGAGGTGAAAATCTTCTCAGAAGTGATTTCTGAGAGCACAAAGAAGCTGTGTTCCAGAGATAAGCAAGGTTATACACCTCATGTTGTATCTGAGCTTGATAATGTGTAAAAGTCACCCAGTTAGTCCTGGTGTTGAAGGCATTAAGGGGTAATGGAGAACAGATGAGACTTAGTACTGTGAGAGAGCAGAAAAGACCATTGATAAAGGTTCAACCTCAGTTGCAATGACAACACAGGAGTGAAGGAATCATGCAAAGAATTTGAGCTTGACACAATGAAGGATATGTATGAAAGGATATTGTTAAAACCTAGATATATTGGAAGACTACAAGTGAATAGGAGATGCCAGTACCATGGGATGACCACAAAGAACAGCAGCAGCAGTGGAGTAAAGACAATCAAATCCTAGAGTGCTACAGAGGGTAGAGCTGGAAAAATGACCCAATCCCTTTGAAGAGCCCAGAAAATCAAGTGTGGATCCCAGACATTGGAACAAGATGGTGTAAAGTTGAAGTTGCCTTGGGTATTCTAATATGTTAGAAATTCCAGAGCCTTGGTCTTGCAAACTTTATATGCTCCAGAACAGGGAATGCCAGGGCCAAGAAGCAGGAGTGGGTAGGTTGAGGAGCAGGGCAGGGGGAGGGTATAGGGGACTTTCGAGATAGCATTTGAAATGTAAATGAAGAAAATATCTAATAAAAAATTGTTAAAAAAGAAAAAAGTTTTGCATATATTTTCTGCAAAAAAAAAAAAAAAAAAAAAAAAGAGAAAGAAATGCCAGAGCCATGGTCTTAGGCCTACACCTGTTTGCAGTGGCATGTACAAGGTCTCTCTCTCTCTCTCTTTCTCTCTCTCTCTCTCTCTCTCTCTCTCTTTATTTCTCTCTCCCTCTCTCTCTCTCATACACACAGACTCACATATACACACATACATACACATTATGTGCAAGTACACAATAATAGATAAATTTTTATAAATTATAGATTATATAAATTATATAGATTATATATTATATGCTATATATGTTATATATAACATATAAGATATAAGATATAAATTATATAGATTATATAAATTATATAGATTATATAAATAATAGATAATTTATTATAAATTATAATAATAGATAAATTATAATAATAGATAAAATTTAAAATATGAAAATACAGTCCAAATAATAGCAAGTTAAAGTCCTGAAATTTATAAAACCTTGAGGCTTTATAAATAAAACATACCTTTTGTCTTAAAACTAACAATCTTAGATTGGGGTGTAAAGTCATCCACCTAGTCTCCAGTCTATTTTTGCTGTATCACCATATTTTAAGTTACTTTTTAGTTATTTGTTATCTCATTCTTATATACTATGATAGAATTTTTGAAGGTAGAATTTGCTATTGCTTGAAAAAAAATTTATGTTTTCTGATATCAAGAAATATATACCACCCCTCAAGATGTGGGGTTATATACCACCCCTCAAGATGTGTCAACTATAAAAGAAAGGTTGTATTTACACCATAGGTATGTAGTGCTCACCAAAGAACATGAAATATTAGACGTAACTTGTTTAATGTAAATACTTAAAAAAAGTGTTTTCAAAAGAATTTGTAGGGTAAAATCTTCTTTGAATTTTGAGAAGAGAAAATTCTTCCTCTTAATGTAGAATAATGCCGTTTATCTCTTAGAATTGAACATAACATCAAAATGTTCTTCTTCTACAGCTCCTTTTAGTTTGGCATGATTGACCTCAATTGCTGTCCATTCTTTAGTATATGGAGTAGTCAATCAGGCTCCTTTAGAAAAATGCTAAAATGCAACCCTTGAAGTTGTATTTGTGGCTTTAAGGGACAGAATACTTTCTATCTTATTTTGTACTTTCCATCTTTGTGCTACAGCATCTTACATTGAAAAGTGCATTATTCAGACATGTGGAATATAAAATACTAGTCAGGTAAGATGGCAAATAATATTGAAACAACAGAAATTAGTCTATTTGTAATAGTCATACATACCTGCCACTTACACCAAAATACCAATGCCTGACCAAGGGGGTTGGGGAATAAATATACTGAGAAAAAACTGTTAACCATTTACGAAAGCAATCTCAGCCATAGCAATTAATGGGAGCTTACATAGAGTAAAAATGGACTTCCAAATTAGAAACAAAACAAAACGAAACAAAACAAAAAACAAACAAACAAAAAAAACATCCAAAGCCAAACCACATGGACTACTGTGAAATAATAACCCTTCAAGCTATACTTTACAATAAGAATACCACCCATTTTTAAAAATCAAGCACCAAATACTGAAGACAAAGCAGACTAGATCTCTCTCTTCAACAAGTATGTCCTCCATTGCCAGTAGTAGGTAACATCTAATTGAGTTGTTAGCCAAAGGGGCTTCCTGGAAATCTCCAAACAACTCAACATTGCCAAAGTTGTTAGCTACTCTCCATCTTCTGATGGTAAAGTCCTATTGCTGATGAAAACATTTATATATCTCATTGAAAATGGAGCAGTCCAGCTGATGGGCTAGTGGGTAACTAAGTCTTCATCACTATTGACTAGTATGCATGTTATTTGACGGTACCGTTCTCCCACAGATGAAAGGGAAATAGAAAACCTTCAACGGACAATGGTGCCTTGCTGGGTGATACACCAGTGCAAGAGTGGCCCAAGTTGTCAGAGTAGCCAACACCAAGCACTGAGGCTCACTCAATCATATGGAATCCATGCTTGACACTGCTGAAGTGTTGATAAACCTGAGACTAGAAGGCCATGGACCTAGAGGAAAACAAACACTGTTATCTAGTTAAGGATCATAGCAACAAAATGACTCCTAATGACATGTCGCTATGCCCAGAATTCAGGGTCTTGCCCAACCATTATCAGGAAAGCTTCTTATGTCAGTAGATGAGAACTAATATAGGGACTCACAAATGGGGAAATGTGCCAGAAGTGAGAGGCATTAGAGCACTTAGTCCTACATGGAGTATCTTTACCCAATGCCTTCCCTCAGGATTTAGGGAACTAGGCAAGAGGAGACAGAGATTGTAAGAGACAGAGGAAATGATAACTCCAACATTATTTTCCAGATGCATCAAGTCTGATGTGTACCTGAACTCAGAGAGATTGAAACAATATGCTCTGGTCTGCACAGGTACAAGGGAGATGAGGACCCAGAACTGATAATAGGACATGTGCACAAGCATCTACAGCTAACCTAGAAGTGACAACAGCTTGCAAAGGAAAACTTGGCTTTCTCCAGTGAAGTCTCACTAGGTATACAAACCATAATTAAGGGCAGGTCCTCTGCTGAGCAGTAGAAGGGGAAAAAAAAAACTCAATGGCATTTACTGATATTTATCAGTCTTATTGCTTTGAGCATTTTTAACGTTACTGGTCTTTTGCTCATATATTATGGATTTCAATTTTGTGGTTTTAGTGTGTGTGTGTGTGTATGTATGTGTATATGTATGTTTGTGTGTATGTCTGTGTGTGTGTGTATGTGTGTGTGTTCATGTATGTGAGTATGTTTGTGCATGTTTCTTGTGCTTTAAATTATCTTTTGTTCCTTTTTGCCTTTTTCTTTTCTTATTTATTTATTTATTTATTTATTTATTTATTTATTTATTTTTTATTTAATTTATTGTTTTTTCGAGACAGGGTTTCTCTTTATGGTTTCTCTGTATAGCCCTGGCTGTCCTGGAACTCATTTTGTAGACCAGGCTGGCCTCGAACTCAGAAATCCACCTGCTCCTGCCTCCTAAGTGCTGAGATTAAAAGCCTGTGCCACCACGCCTGGCTTCTTGCCTACTTTTTAAAGAACAAGTAAAAGGAAATATAGAATCAAATAGAGGGAGATAATACGGGAGATAAGGGATGGCAAATTGATCAGAACATTGTTTACAAAAGTAATAAACAGATGAATCTTGGGAATATTGTACTAAAAATAATCTCATAAATAGAGCCTAAAATTTCCATTCAAATCAAATACAGAAGTCTTCCTCCCTCTTTCTCTGTAGTTTAAATGTCTAATATATAATATGAGGGATATACTTATAGATAACATATGGCTTCTTATGTTTTTCTTAGGTAACTAGATTATAGTTACACACAGGGCAATAAATTGTTAACTTAAAAATCAAATAATGTCAAACTGATTTGGTTTAAGACCCACTCCATGATATGGAACACATGCCTGACACTGGTGGTATGTTGCATATGACTGGAACCTACTTATATAAATTTATTTTCTGAAAATATATTCATTCTCTTCTTTCTAATAAACACATTATAAGTGTATAAACACATTAAAAATAAAAATGTCATATCCAGTGGGATGACAACTATAGTATTAGGTGATTATTTGTGCTTTAATTTTTCCACTATCATATACTCTTACAAAATGCTGATTCTAATAATGTGAGTCTATTTTCATTTTATAAGAGAAAATGAGCAGCTGTTTTTTCTAGCAGCCACATACTTAGACTTTATTTGTGTTCAGCTTCTCTTAAAAGTGAGATTAATAGTGTTAGAAGTCTAATGAAATAGGAGGTATCTACTGCTATCAAAATATGGAAAATCCTTAGGGACATACACTACATATAAAGCTCAGCAATGGGATATGGCCACTATTTATACCTCAATAGCATCTGGTCTGAAGTCCACATTTCTCCAGCTCACTGGGAAGCAACATGACGACTGAAGTTTGTCTTCCAAATCATTGTCACTTAGGAATCTTTGTCACCATCCTAGCAGAAGTTGTAGTTTTAACCAAGAGACAGCACAAGGCACTTAACTTTGGTGGACAGAATTCCCCTTATAAAACTGTGGGGCTTTCCCCTCAAGGACCAATATATATTACCACTATAAAAGTGGAATTGCTTTTCAATCTGCTAGCACAATTTTTATTATCATTTTTAGTTTCTCTTATGTATAAGATTCTTCAGAATTATTATTGAAACTATTAAATTATTAGACACATGTAAAGAGAGATTATCAGAGCAGTGAAATCATTTGTGTCCACCATTTCTCCCTAGTTTGTGGAGGTCACTTTGATCTGGTATCTTGGCAGAACCAAAATAACAAAGAATACAAGATTGTAGACATGCTTTCATGGATAATATAAAGTTAACTAAGGTGGGAAGACTCCATTGAAATACAAAATGGGATGGCTTCTGACACTGGTTGCTGGGTTACCAGCTTCTTCACCCTTTTCCTTTCATGACTTCTCCTTCATGATGGACTAGACTTCCCAGTTATAAGCCTCAGTAAACTCCTCTTTTCTTTAGTTGTGATTTGGTCATACAATTACATCATAGCAACAAAACAAGAAACTAACAGGAACTAGCAAGTTCAAACACAAATTTGAGAAATAATAAGCATTAGCTTGGCTTAGTGATAAATTTTATTTCTCTGGCTCTTATCTTTATAAAATAAATAAAAATATCCTCATGGTAAAAATATTACATACTTTTAAGAGATGAGTTTATAAATAAAGAGGAGTGTACAAAAATATATTTTATTTATGATAAGATTGATCGAGAATGATTTTTTACAATTAGATTTGCAAAACTGTTAAAGTTAAATTTCTCTGATTTTGTAAGATACCATTATATAATTATAGAAAGATATTAATAAAAGATGAAGAGATATAGATATCTTAATTATAATCTATAAACTCATATACCAAGATTTTAGTATCAATTAAGGTTCTTATTTATTTATTTCCTAATTAATATTCAAAATATGTCCTTTTTGGGGGCTAGCAAGATGACTCAGTCATAAAGCCATTTTCACTTAATCAGAGTGCTGGGGCTCAAGCCTTGAGACCCACGTGATGGAAGGAATACACCAATGCCACACCCTTAAACATTTACACACACACATAACAACAATAATAAACTAAATTAATTATGTGTCTAATATAAAATAACGAGCTAAAGAATGGGCTTTCTTATTAAGTAGTACATGATCACACTTTATTAGATTTCTTTTTTCTTTAATCAAAGAACAAAGACCCAATATACCAACTTTTGAAAATCTAAACCAAACATAAATTTAAACATTTGAGAGAACTAAGGAAGCAGCCAACATTCACTCACAACTAGAAGACATCCTTAACTTATATTTAACTAGGAATGAGATACCATGAAGCTCTCATATCTCTCATTACTAAATACTGAAAATATATTTCTGTAGACGGTTGGTTTGGTAGTGCTGAGTCCCCAGCACACTGTCACTATTTGACTACATTTTGACAGGATGGAAGCAGATCTATGCCTGTGTAGGGTAACTATCTCATTTTGGCACTACTTATGAATTCCAAGGTTCACCTTGGATAATATATTTTTTTCTTTTACAGAGAAAAACACATACACAAATAACAACATTTAAGTCAAATAAGAAGCACTATTTGAGAATTAACAGGAACATGTTTTTAAGTTTTGCAAATATATCCAGTATAACTAACTATACCTTCAGAAAGTATTAATAAACAGCTCTTCAGAACCCTTATTTAATGCAGACTTTTGAGGTTATTGTTGGAACCACACAATATGACCATTTTTAGTAGATATTTTTATAGGCTCTTGGATATGATCCATAAATTTCTTAAGTGTCCGAGGATTTTTGGCTTGTGCATGATGACAAGAATGATATTTTTAAACAAAGCAAAGCAAAACAAAACAGATTTGATTAGATGGCACTAGTCATTAACCACAATTATTCCTAACATGTTCTCATATGGAAGAGACAATTTCTGAATCCAATAATATCAAACTCATAGTTGAAGTTCTTAATGATTCAATTCAATATTTATTGAGCATGTATTACATGTGAGGTATAATGTTTTCTGTAATGAACTAAATGAACAAAAAACCATTTTCCTTAGCCTTGAGACACAGATTGGCAGAAGAAATGTTCTATGCATCACAAAGCAGATTGGGATAAACACTGTATAGATTTTCTAATAAAATGAGTTTAGAAAACAAAGAGATGATTCTCTGCAATGACCTACAATAACCATAAAATTAAATTATTTTCTGTAAATTATACTTACTAAGGCAAGATATAATGCTGAATCATTTTAGAACTGTTACCACAACTGGGTATATATTAACCATTTTATGTTTACTATATACTAATTTAAAAATTAAATTACAAGATCTCTTTATTTCCCCAAATTCTAACTAATTACAACTTTATTTCTATGGATATAGAAAAACATTTTCTCCATCATTGGCTTGGCTTTATTATGCTCAGGGTTTTTTGTTTGTTTGTTTGTTTGTTTGTTTGTTTGTTTGAGGAGCAGAATAAGCTAATGATGTCCACTGTAATTATTCCAATGACTAACTAATGTTTTCAAATACTTTTTTTCATAAACTTGAGTAAAAAATAAAAATCCTACTAATAATCACTCATGCTATTAAACTTTCAACAATTTAATCTCAGATTTTTGTTGCATGTTTGCTAAAGACCAAGAAGGGACTTAGACCCCAGTAAGGGGAAGTAATTTGGTTTTGGAAGGATAACACTGTCATGTAGTGATTGTGAAATGTAGAACCGTAGCTGGATTATCTCGTGCCTGTGTAGAGTGGATCTCTAACTGGTTATTCTTTTCCCTATATAGAGTGTGTCTCTAAATGGATAATTACATCAATGCAGAGAGTCATAGTAGCTTACTTTCTAGTCTGAAATATTGAAAGTTTCTAAGTTTTAGATATCATTATCATTTGATGTAGTGACTATCTCTTCTATCTTAGTATACCAGATGATACCAACTGCTTTGATAACATCCTTTTAGGATCTGAGGACATTAGTAAGAATTAGGCCATTTATAAAAATGTATAGGAAATAATTGTATTATTCTTCATGATTTCTTGACCCAGGTCAAATATTTTTTTTGATGATTTTCCATTGTAAAGAAATTAATATTACTTTATTTGCAGCTTAAACCTTTCTGTGATGTTAGTTACCTTAGTTTAATTTTATACCGGAACATTTTGCTGGAGATTCCACATCTTGGAACCCAGGTAAATTTTTTTCTACTAAGCACACTTAACTTTGTATCAGGCAACTTGGCATTATTGGGGGCAAGAACGTCAGAAACAAATATTGTTAAAGACCAGAAATAGACAATTTCCACACCCTCTTCCTGTGAATATTTTATCAACTGAAATATCAGGACAGCCTTCTCACAGTTGAGGACAGATAGATTTCTATTTCAGATATTTCAAAAGAATGTTGAGCATTTAACATTAACTTTTGGGTTATTTCTGCTTTTGAGTAAATATATATTTTAAGCTAAAGAAAAATCAGGTTATGATATAGGTATTGAAATTACACCTATCAACAAAAATATGACCTGATGCCTCTTATGCAAAATATTTTTAAAAAATTAAATTAAATTTACTTATTGGTGAATGCTTCTCTGATCGAGAGATGTGGTAACTCCCATAGCCTAAAATGTGTGCTATTTGTTTATCTCTTAACATTTTCTGACCCCTGCTTAAAAATCAATATAACTAGCTGGGCAGTGGTGTCACACGCCTTTAATCCCAGCACTTGGGAGGCAGAGACAGGCAGATTTTTGAGTTCTAGGCCAGCCTGGTCTAGAGAGTGAGTGAGTTCCAGGACACCCAGGGCTACACAGAGAAACCCCTTCTCGAAAAACAAAAACACAAACATGCAAAAAAATCAATATAACTAGTCCACGTAGGCCACATCTGTAAGTGTTTTCATTTTTGGTTTTTATTCAGAAAATATATATAGTCATATATACTCATTAGTCAATTTCATGGATGCCCAAATGTGTGTGTGTATAAAAATAAAGCCATTCTTAATATAACATAAAGCTATATATATTTAGGTATATTAAAATGCACAGTGGTCAAATTATGGTAAATAACAATCATTGGTCAAAAGTCACCTTGTTAAATTATTGATTAATGAGGAACTCAAAAAACTATAGATCATGAACTCTATTTTGAAAATTATTTTACAAACCTGCTGCTTTAGTATCTGGGAAAATAAATGAATACATAGGGGACTCTCTCCAAGGATTATTTCATAAAACTGGGTCTCCAATGAGGAGACATTTTCAAAGGATAATCATAGCATGCTGGGTATATTTCTATATACATAGGTGATCTGTTAAGAAAGACACACTAAACTTATAAGACAGACGAGTTTCTCAAGTGAGTTACATTTGGGATGTTACATTAGTCACCAAAGAACAGGACGCAGTTTTCTACAAAGAAGTAATAAGTCCGTGATAAGAATGCGTGAGCCAGTAATAATGAGGAAAGAAGAAAGAGTTATTCTTCTTTTCAGTCTTTTCACAGATCTCCGTGAGTGAAATCCACTTGGTGAATGTTAACCTTTTCTTCTTCTTTTCTTTTTTTTTAGGAAAGGATACTGATTTGATACTGGTGGAGATTTTTCTATTGTCTAACCACAATGCTTTTATTTTATTCAGAAAAAATGTGTAAATCAGACTTAGAGAACATTTTTTTTCCACATTTTGGAATTTTTAGTTTCTACTAAGTAAAATCAACATATTAGCCTACTTGCCTAATATGTAATATTTGAATAATATTTATTGATCTCTGTGCAAAAGTTTATCTTTTACCTAAACATTATTGCGATAAATTTCTTTTCTTTCTTTAAGAGTGTGTCAGCACAGTGAATCAGACTGTCCTGAATTGAGTGCAGGTTCACTAATCTATTCAGTACTTCTTACTTTGTCAAGAAAATAATTGAGTCTATGAAGTTATTCTTCTTTCAAAGAACATTTAACCTCACACACGTGAACAAGCAGAAACACCATGCTCGTTGAACATTGCTTGAGTCTTTGACAACTGTTGGATGTGGTATTTTAGGCCTCAAGGCTTCAGAATCTCCTCATTAAATAGAAGGAAGGAATGGCCATCTGTTTCTTTCTACTGCAATACTGTCACGTGATGAGATAGAGGCAGAAACCAAAAGAAGGCAGTGAAATAATCAGCACTGCAATGAGTGGTTAATGGAAGACCATTTGGAGGAAATATTGGCCAGAGGACATATTTAATGTTTCTAATTCAAAATTAAATGAGCAGTATTTTAAAATTTGAGTTGGGGAAATGGTTCAGAAATAGAGTATTTGCTGTGTTTGCTGATAATTCCAGTTCAGATTTCAGCACTCACAGGGAAGTTAACTTCATCTTCTATGGAGTAGATGTCTCTTCTGCCTTGTGTAGGCATCTTTCCGTGGTGTGTGTGTGTGTGTATAATTTTCCATATTTAAAAATCACTAATTTGATGGTGAATATACTGGGAATACTTAAAAGCTATTTTTAAAAATTATTTAGGTTAGCAAAGATTCTGGAATGCTCTAGAGCTTAAAACATATTTGATGAAATTGGCATCTTCAGTTGCAAATAATAGAAACTTAATATATTTCCATTTAAAAAATTATGAAATGATGGGATGCAGAAGACATGAGTTTTCAAGGAGAAGCATTAGAGAAAAGATTATTAGTTATGCAAGTTGTCTACTCAGAGGAGGAAATAAGTAACTTTTCCACTATTATCTATAGAGACATGACCCATATACCCCAGAATTTTTATCCCAGACCCTTCCTAGACCTTTGTCTTTAACTTTGTTTCTCAATCAATAAAACATATCCTTAGGTGAGATGTCTTATGTAGTTTATAGCCTGCTGACCTTCATACTATCTAGGAGAGATACCACTCCTGATCCTATGCTTTTAAGCTATAGTGCCCTTCTGTATTCTAGAGGTCATACAAACTTTTCCAAGCATTTTTGATGTAATCATGCCTTAAACTTCATTGTACACAAGGGATTGGAATAACTGTTACCAGAAAAGTGTTTTACAAAATCTAACTGTATCTAAATATGTTAAAATAAACTGACCAGATTCTAAATATGTTAAAAAACTGTCAGACTCTAGAAATTTGAGCTAGTACTAAGGTGAGTTGAAACAAGTTTTCTTTCTAGCCTCTAGTGGTTTGCTTCTCCACCAGCTGTGACATTGGCAGGGATCCCTAAAATAGAAAAGACTCTCACAATATGAACTAACCAGTACCCCCAGAGCTCATATCTCTAGCTGCATATGTAGCAGAAGATGGCCTAGTTAGCCATCACTGGGATGAGAGGCCCCTTGGTATCGCAAACATTATATGCCCCAGTACAGAGGAATGCCAGGGCCAAGAAGCAGGAGCGAGTGGGTAGGGGAGCAGGGCAGAGGGAGGGTATAGGGAACTTTCGGGATAACATTTGAAATGTATATAAAGAAAATATCTAATTAAAAAATTAAATAAAATTAAAAAAAATAAAAAAAGGCTCTCATTCCCCAAGATACAGAGAAGGTGGTAGTCCTGTGGACAAGATTTGTCATTCACTATTGATGTCCAGGACTGCTAGAAGCAGAGGCTATATGATATTCTCAGAGCTTATACACATTCCAGCATAGAATCTGGAAAGGAATTTGAGTATTTCCAAAAATCATTGTACATTTTAAAAATATAATTATGTTATAAAGTAACTTATCTCTTCCACAGTAACTTTCTACAGATAATAAGATATTTATTAAAATCTGACATGGATCCAGAGAGGATGGTTCAAGAGTTAAGACTCTTCATTCTTCTTTTAAAGTTCTAGTGGTTAAATCAATCCCAGTACTCAGGCCAGACTGCACACCACCACCAGTGATTCCACATCTGCAGATTTTTACTCCTTTTTTGGCTTTTGTAGACAAGAAGCATAGCTATTCATATACAAACAAATGTAAACCCATAACTAAGAAACAAAATTAATTTTAAAAGAAAGCAAACATAGTGAAAACATTTTATACCACATACATCAACCTTCTCTAAATGTAAATTGTTTATTTGCCCAGACATCTGTTATTGATGGAATGGGTCATCGCTGTTTAGAGAGGTAGGAAAAATTTCACCCTTCTCCATGATATATTTTCAATTTACACACTGGTACTTCTACAGTTTACTGTTGTGACTGTGAAATTTTACCCAAATCTAGTTGAGAAGGTTAGTACAAGCACAAGCTGGAGTGACATGTTCTGGGCAAGATAGTTCTCTGGTAATCATAAATAATAATAACATTCTATGTTTTCAAACATGAACTGTGGTTTTATGAAGAACTAAAACACTATACTTTGCTAGGCCCCGGCATAGTCTCACAAGAGAGAGCTATATCAGGGTCCTTTCAGCAAAATCTTGCTAGTGTATGCAATGGTGTCTGCGTTTGGTGGCTGATTATGGGATGGATCCCCAGATATGGTAGTCTCTAGATGGTCCATCCTTTTGTCTCAGCTCCAAACTTTGCCCCTGTAACTCATTCCATGGGTGTTTTGTTCCCAATTCTAAGAAGGGGCAAAGTGTCCACACTTTGGTCTTCCTTCTTCTTGAGTTTCATGTGCTTTGTATCTTGTATCTTGTATCTTGTATCTTGGGTATTCTAAGTTTCTGGACTAATATCCACTTATCAGTGAGTACATATCATGTGAGTTTTTTTGTGATTGGGTTACTGCACTCAGGATGATGCCCTCCAGGTCAATCCATTTGCCTAGGAATTTCATAAATTCATTCTTTTTAATAGCTGAGTAGTACTGCATTGTGTAAATGTACCACAACTGGATGCTCACAGTCAGCTATTGGATGGATCACAGGGCCCCCAATGGAGGAGCTAGAGAAAGTATCCAAGGAGCTAAAGGGATCTGCAACCCTATAGGTGGAACAACAATATGAACTAACCAGTATCCCCTGGAGCTCGTGTCTCTAGCTGAATATGTATCAGAAGATGGCCTAATAGGCCATCAGTGAAAAGAGAGGCCCATTGGTCATGCAAACTTTATATGCCTCGGTACAGGGGAGTGCCAGGGCCAAGAAGTGGGAGTGGGTGGGTAGGGGGGTGGGGGGGGGGGAGGGTATGGGGGACTTTTGGGATAGCATTGGAAACGTAAATGAGGAAAATACCTAATTAAAAAAATGATAATGTGTTAGCAGGTCTGATCCAGCTCAAAAAAAAAAAAAAAAAAAAAAGAAAAACACTATACCTTATTGAGCTTTATTATTTGGTCGCAAAAAGTCTGATTTCTAATAATCCATACCATACTTAATAATTTTTCTCTCTTGGGAAAAGATGTAAGCACCATCTTATTTCATAGAATCTTCTATGGTAATGAACTTAGTTCCTGATGACAAGCATCTGCTAGATTCATTACAGTGATCCAGAAACAGAAAACTCTGTCCTATATTGGCCAGCATTTTGATTTTCATATCAACAACTCATTTAAAGGTTTCTCTTTTACACTTTTCATTTATTTTTCTATTACCCACTTATTCATGCATTTTCACTACATTTATTATTGATTTGTACATATGTTGGAGCAGGATGCATACAATGGGGCAAGTGTGGAACTCTGAGAAAAAGTAGTGTGAGTTGTCTCCTTCTCTGTATAGGTCCTGCAGATTGAACTGAAATCATCAGCATTGGTATAAAATGTCTTACCCACTGAGCCATATCATTAGCCTAGCTTTTTCTGTAAAATACAATCTACTGAAAGGAACTTTGGCTTTACTTGTTCATTATTGATTTCTTTTCAATACCTCTGATGAAGGTAAGCCCTAACCTGAGATTCCCTCTTCCTAGACATGTAATGTTGACAAGAGATACTAGCCAATTTATATGTATACAATCTATTTTAATCATATTTACCTTTCATTCATTTCTTTCAATTTCTCCCAGACACCCTATATAGCATTCCTTTCCTTACTTTTTGTTCTCCTTCAAAAATTCATCTTTCACTGAGTTGAATTAGTGCTTCCCAGATATGCTTAAGGTTAGGGCAAGCTACTTGAGCATGAACGACTTACCTGGGGTCACATCCTGAAGAAAACTGTCCTTTCACTGTAAGCCATAAAGTGGCAATAGCTTGTCATGCAGTGGTGGGATTTCTTGAACCCCTCAAGTCCATGCTGTCTAATTGACTTGATACTATGAGGTATGTTTTATAATCCTAGAGCTGTGAAATGCCCTTTATGATCCTATAGCTATATTTAAACTATTTTATAGTAGATTAAAGATAAATCTAGGAAATCAAATTCCCTTGATGAGTAGATTTATTTTCATTCTTTCTCAGCGCTAAGTGCTATTATTTTACCTCTAGACATTAGTATGAAATTTTAGTCTGTTAATCCCTATCAAATTGTCCCAGGGGAGAGCTACTAGAAGATGCATTAGTCTTTTTATCTTCTCCTCAAGCACTACTATGTTCAGCAATTGAGAGTGGAGGGCCCTCCATTGTGTATTCTGCTTAGAAGAAACTGCAGTATTATTTCTCCAGGCTCAAGTTCTCCAATTCTCTTCGTGAAGCAAGATGGTTTCCTGGCAGGAAGTTTTCTCTAAGTGAAAAAAATAAGTTTTCAAAAGGTTTATATCTATTTGCTCTTTCAGATAACTTTGTGTGTTGTTTCAATTTCTTCTATGGTATCTTCTACACTCGAGATACTCTCTTCTGTCTCTTATGCTGTTGGTGATGCTTGCATCTGTAACTCCTGATCTCTTTCCTAGGTTTTCCATCTCTAGGGTTGCCTCACTTTCTGATTTCCTTATTGTTTTTATTTCCATTTTTCTATTCTTGATGGTTTTGGTCCTTTTACTGTTTGATTGTGTTTTCCTATATTTCTTTAAGGAAGTTATTTACGTCTTCCTTAATGTCCTCAATTATCTTCATGAGATGTGATTTTAGGCTTCTCTCTGCTTCTGACTGAATTTCGCTGCTTGGAAAGACTGCCTTTGAATTATGTGAACTGATTTGCACTGCTCTGAGCTCAATTGTACTCAACTGAACTGAAACAAACTGCTCTGAACTCAACTGAACTCAATGGAACTGAATCTCTCCCAGCACTGCCCTTAAGCAGTCTCTATATCCTGTCTATTCTTATGAGAGTTGGATATATCCTATCTCTGACTCATTCTGCCAAAACCTTCTCTGTGTTACTTTGTATGTTAATCAATTAGACATCATTTTTGAGGATTAAAGGTGTATCTGTATTCCAACCAGAAGGATGAAAAGTGTGTACTAGGGGCATGACTGTATTTCAGCTGGAGCACACAGACTTAGAAGGTCTTTACATGTGATTTCTTGCCAGAGCAGCCAGGTTGCTGGATTAAAATTCCTCTACACTTATTCATACACAGACAATGAAGTCAAATGTGAAACCTGAACTAAATTATTTCTGTGTTTTGCTTAGCATAGTCAATATTTGAAAAATTTTAGTCATTTTTCAATTTTTTTCCATATGTTCTAGATTGTATCCTAACAAATCATAACCATAGGACCTGGAATGTTGTTTAGGGTTTAAGAGCATTAGCAGCTCTTATAGAAAACCTGAGATCAGCCCCAGAACCTACATTAGTGTAACCTTCCCCCTCAACCTGAAGCTCTCTGAACCAGACCTCAACTTTGTTGCCACTAAGGAGATTATCTAGGGTGGAACCTGCCTCCCTAGATCACTCTATTGTTCAGCCTCTGTTGCTGCTGCTGCCTGCTGTTCCAGAGTCTACATCTGATCCTACACGTGGTGACCTGCAGATGGGCTCCAAGGATGATTTGTCGGGAATGGGCTTTCCCCTCTCCTTTATAAAGCGTGTCCACCATTAAAAATTTGAGTCTTGATGAGAATAATGTCTTGGCTCCATTTCTTTCTCTACCTGCCTAGATTCCCTCTTTTCTTTCAGTTCCAAGATGCCTCCCAGGCTCAAACCCAGACATGAGAGCTGCAGGTTGGCCCCAACACATTAGAAGGCTCACAACTACCTGTAACTCCAGTTCTAGTATATCTGATACTCAACCTGTACACATGTGCTACACACACACACACACACACACAGACACACAGACACACACACACAGACACACAGACACACACACACACACACACACACACACACACACACACACATTTGTTTAAAAATATACCATAAGACTATATTTAGAACTTTAACCCAATTTACTTTTTCCCCTTAGTTCACATTCTTCCTGACCGCAATTTCTTTTCAGTCCTTGAAGGAGTAACAATAAAGTAAACATTCAAAACATTAAACATTCAAAAATATTTCTTTAATGTATAATTAAAAGTTGATCTGGGCAGTGGTGGCACACACCTTTAATCCCAGCACCTAGGAGGCAGAAGCAGGTAGATATCTGAGTTTGAGACCAGCCTGGTCTACAGAGTGATTTCGGAACAGCCAGAGCTACACAGAGAAATCTTTTCTGAAACAAACAAGAAAGTTGAAGTTTTTTTCAGGATAGAAAGATTTTAAAGAGACAAGTGAGCAACTTAGATATGTGGGCTACTAAACATCATATTACATGTTTCCACTTCAAAGGTGTCAGCATTATCATTGAACTGGTCTTGGCCTTTCCATCCCCACAGAGTTTGCTTTGGTTTGGTCTACTCACATTTTAGTTAAATGGACACCAGGCTTTCCCAGAATACAGACTTCTTTGATAGAATATCTCAATACACTATAAATAAAGTGTATGGGCAGCAACTATATTTTATTAGTTTAAAAAGAAAAGAGATGAAATTGCGTGGGGATGGAAAGGGAGTAGGTCTGGGACAAATCATGAAGTGGGGGTAAATATAACCAAAACAACCTGTGAGAAAATTTCTAAGAATTAATAAAAAAGAAGAAAAAAAAAGATAAAAACAATACTTAAATAAAAGAAAATTATAGCATGAGGTCTTAAAATGGATATCAAAAGAATAAATTAAGATTTTGAAAACTGAAATTTCTTCATACTCATGAAGCTAGTTCAGGTGAGGGAGGAGAGCGAGACACAGGCTAGGCAGAATCCTATGACATGAGCCTAAGTAAGGAAGAGGAGCCAGAAAGCACATGATGATTAGTTCTTGAAGATCTCACAGGACGAGCTTCTTCTTTGCCTGTCTCCTCCATGTGATTGAATTTGGGAAGGCAATGTTTCCTCCAAACTTTTCTAAAGAGCATGGTGTATATATCACTACTCCTTCCTGTTGCTTGAACTCTATTCTGCCAAGTTTGGTCTTGCTACAGGAATGTAAAATTCCCATGTTTTACAACTTCAAACTTGCTTTTGGCATTGTCCCATTCACTTCTCACACCATCTGTAGGAAGGCTGTAAGAGAGTTGCATTCACCTTAGGTTACTGTGACAGAACACCATAAGCAAGTATACAAAGTTGGTAGTTATTTTTCAGTTATTCTGGAGGTTGACAGAGATCAGTGTCAGGACTAATGGGCTCCTTGTCATGGCCTTTCTTCTCACAGTTTTCTTTTCACTGACTTCTCTCATAACAGAGAAGAGAGAAGAGAGAAGGAAGGAGGAAGAGCTGTCTTCTAACTTACTTTCTTTCTCTCTTTCTTTCTTATCTTCTTTTTTTTGTTTGTTTTTTTTGTTTTGTTTTTTTTTGGTTTTTTTCCAAGACAGGGTTTCCCTGTATATCCCTGGCTGTCCTGGAACTCAGATATCTGCCTGCCTATGACTCCGGGGTGCTGGGATTAAAACGTCTGGCTTCTGTCTGTCTTTCTAATCCCATCTGTGGTGTTTCCTTATCTGGTCTGCTTCCCTCCCATAAGCCACACCTCCAAACAAACACTAACACACTGCACATCAGGCCTTTGAGTATATGATTGGAGTAACATAGTTCACAGAAATATTGGTATTATTGTCCCAGGTTCACAGCTTGACAAAACTAGCCAAATATCTCCAGGCTGGTATTGTCATTTGCTCTAGCCTGTGAGGATACACAAATATATCCCAATGATACTGATTATTTCCCATTCTTAGAGCAGTTGGAGAGGAGAAGAAAGACTTATCTGTAGCAAGTAAGAGTTACATTGTTACCTGGAGTTCGTCTGTACATTCAGAGAGCACATGGGCAATAACCATTTCTCCATATGACAAGATTCAAAGAACAGGATTACCTAGTCAAGTTTGGGCAATATTACCAATTCAAACAATATAACTTGCTGTCAATATGTTTCCCAGTTATAGCTATTATACTTGCTCTCATAATTGGATTCTTCAGCTTCTATTCCAATCACCACTCAAGCAATTGTATACATACACACACACACACACACATACACACATACACACACATACACAGACACATACACTTTGTGTTCTGTGAAAATGGCTGTCATTTTTTTATTTCAGTGAGCTCAATGTAAAATGTGTTCTTTACTAAATGTTTTACAAATTGACATTATCAAACGTTTTTCCCTAATAAAGGATTTGACTTATGATCTTTTCTAACAATAAATATCAAGAGTAATTGGCTATATAACATCCTTAATTTGAAATATGAAATAGCAATATGGTAGCATTTTAGCTGTGATGACAGCACTTGATAGCATGATTAAAATATATCTTGTAAACAAGATTTGTATCTTGCATAGTGCTTAAAAATAATTATGCAATTTAAGAGATATCTTTAAAACTACATGTTTTCAGTGATTTGAAAATACTAGTGTAGTACAATTTTTTAGAAATGAAGTGTAAACTATTTCTACAAGTGTGCATATTTTATAAATGTAACTGTCTTTTTCTTTTAAGTATAGTTTCCTGGATAACAAACTTCAAAGATAAGAGCAAACATGCATTCTTGTGAACATGCCCACATTATTTATAGTAAAGGACATTCATCTGTGTAGTATTCTCCTATTACTTTCAGCCTTGGTCCAAATCAAGTATCTAGCGTGGAGTAATCCCGAAGGATGAACTTGACCCTGAGTTCATCTGGTTACCTTGGGGATCTAGCTGGTCATGATTTCATTCTCCCTCTATGATTCTGTGAAGAGTGGGTTGAAGTAATGATAACTTACATATGTATCTGCCAGCTTGATCTCTCATGACAGATACTTTCTGCTGGAAAACCATGCTTAATCTATATGCTTGGCATATGCACACTCAATTAAAACTTATTTTCTCTTCCAATTCTGGGCAAAAAAGTTGCAATATTATCAGAACTTCATGCCTGGAATTCCAACCACATCCAAACATGAATTCAATCATCTTTTCCCAAACCAGGAACCACTGTTCTCACCAGAGGACTCTGTATTGGAATTAATAATCTTTTCAATCAGGCCCTGAAATATCATATGCACCGAAAAAATCATTAGATTTTATTTATCTACATATTTATTGCATGTACATATTCATGTGTGTGTGTGAGCATGCAGGTGAGCACATATATGCACATGTATGTATTGCATAGGAACATGTCATAGTGTACCTCTGGAAGCCAGAGGACAACTTGCAGGATTCCAGATTCTTTGTTTATGGCATATGTTCCATGAATTATACTCAAGTCAAAAGGATTGTTGGCCAAGAGTTTTATCTGCTGAGTGATCTCATTGTTTCAAAAATTTATTTTTAATAACTATGACAAGCAAAAATCACAGAAATACCAACAACACAGTTTGTTTAATTGAGTCAAATGAAGCTGTGAAATAGAGTTGCTCAACAAAGACATTTTGATAGATTTCAGAAGATACATTAAGCAAAATGCCTTGAAGGGCAGGAAAAATACTAAAAGCAAAAATGGAATAAATGAGGCTGAAGATTGGCTTGTGGTCAGATGTCTTACCACTCTTCCACAAGATCAGAATTTAGATCTCAGTACTGAGGTCTGATAGCTCCCAGCTGCTTAAAATTCAGCTCCCATTGTGGTTTCTTAAGGAACCTGCACTCTCTCTCTCTCTCTCTCTCTCTCTCTCTCAAACACACACACACACACACAAACACACACAAAGAAAGAGAGAGAGAGAGAGAGAGAGAGAGAGAGAGAGGAGAGGGGAAGGGGAGAAGGGGAGAGGGAGAGAGGGAGAGGGGGAGAGGGAGAGGGGAAGAGGGGCCAGAGGGGGAGAAGGGGATGGGGAGATGGAGAGAAAGAGAGAGGGGAGAGGGGGAGGGAGTATGGGGGAGAGGGAGAGAGAGGGGTGGAGAGGGGGAAAGGGGTATGGGGGAGAGGGAGAGAGAGAGAGAGCAAGAGAGAGACACATAGAGAGAGAGAGACAGAGAGAGAAGGCAAGTTTATAAATATTAGCTTCAACTAATATTAATACCTCTCTAGGTTTATGTTTCAAATAGTGAATTTGGGTGATTATTGTTTTCTGCCTACAAACCTTAAGACTGTAGAGTTAAATTAGTTATTCAACTGTATGTGGCTATCTAAAAGACATTATTGAAATGACAATATAACAGTCTTACAAATAAAGCTTCATTTACTCTGCCTAATAAAATGTTGAGGGACCTACTGTGAATATCAAAGGAGTATGTAAATTCTTCATTTTTTCCATTAATAAAATTTTCTATGCCACATCAATACAAAACTCAGTTAGACTACAAGTCTGACTTTATTATATTTTGTAAATTAAGTGATTGTTAACTTTATATAAATACGTTTTTGAAAACATAGGCTTGAATAATTACATTTCAATTAAGCATGGGGTATAAAAACAAGTACCTTAAAAAAAATCATTCATGTATTTCCAGTGAAATCAAATGACCACTGATCTGTGTCTGCACACATTCATGTGACACCTCACATAGTACTCTAAAGGTTTTCTCCAAGAGAGCTGGGTGTACTGCCTAAGGAGATGCTGTTCAATGACACTAAAGGATCCAAGACCATATTGCAGACCATGCCCATCTCTGCCAATTGCACAGATTCCCTTTTACCTTCAAAAGCTTTTGGCTAAATAAACTCTATGTCTGGAACCTGTGGTTACATTTGAAGCTAATAATTTTGAGACTCATTTTCTCTCCCTTTAAGACACATTTGGTGATTGGAACTGTAACACGGAACAGCAGCCTCTTGAAAGATTCAGATTCAAGCAGCCTCCTTTGCAAACTGAAGAATTCACTCAATATAAAATTACAGTAATTTTAGAAGACTTAGAATCTAATGATTGCTTTAACATTCCTGCTGAGATTTTCTTGATGTTGGCTAATGTTGGCTAATATGTGTCTTTAGATAAGTATATTTTAGTTCCTCTAATTTTTTTCTTATTGAAAGTGAATAACTTTTAAGATTTTTCTTCCATCAGTATTTCATGTTTAACCTCAATACTTTTGTAGCAAAGCATTACTTTCCAAAGCAAAAGATGGAACTTTGTGGAGATAGTTTTTTTTTTTTTTTGGAATAATCTTGAATACATAGGAATTTATGTTTCTGTCTAATTGCATGCTATTCCAGAAGTAAATATTTCTTTTTCTTTCACACACACACACACACACACACACACACACACACACACACACACAAAATGAAGCTCTACTACTTTTATAAACAGAATGGAGCAAGCTGTCTCTTTTGAGTAGTTTCTTTCAAATGGCAATGTTTAGTGGGTTAGCTACCACACTGTCACCCATAGACGATATGCATCCTGTTTTGACAAGTGTATACTTTATGTGGATGGAGATTTGACCTTCATTGTGGGTCAACTGTGAGTACATGTTAGAAGCATGCCCTTATAGGCCTTAGTGTGGGCATACTCTCATTTTTATTGTAGGAATAGATGGGGCTTGTGTATAATGTATATGACACTTGGTTTTCTCCACGGTATCATTAAATCATTCTACAGGAACATTTGTGAGTGAAGTGTGAAAAATCTGGTGGTTTCATTACTTATAGGATGCTGATGGCCTTTGTATTTCTTCTATTGTAGGTGTTCATATAACTGTGCATATATAGATGTAACATGTACATTCAACAAAATGTATATCTTATAATTCACATTTAATACACATTATTTTCTTTTAATTTTGACAACTTAGAATAACTTTTGTCCTCCTGTCCCGTATGGTTTTCTAAACTGAAGATTTCTTTCACTGCCTTAATCTAACCTGAACTGTCTTACTACCTTACACCCCTGTAACTGGATCTATTTCTCTCAGCTTAACTTATAGGCCTTCAGATCCAGATCCGACCATCTTGTGCTTATTTTTCTAAGTGTATCAGAAAAATCTTCTCAGCTATATTCCTTGACCTCAAGTCCCAGCAGCCTGTTCTCTGTGGTTAATGTTTATGCTTTTGCTAGATGGGTCCTCGTCATGTCCTTCTTCCAGTGATGCCATAGCTCTTCTCTTCTGGATGGAACTTTACGTACCATATAGTGTGTGGTAGCTAGGAACAAACCATTCCGTGACACCTCATCTCTAGATACTACCATTTATTTGGGGGAAAATGGTATTAAAAGAAAATATTTCATGCAAGACACAATGATCTGCTCTAATTAAAAAAAAAAGAAAACAAAAATGAGTTCAAAAGTGAATTAGAGTGGTAGTATGTAGACAAAATTCAGATTCCTAAAACATATTCATATATGAAATGATCTAAACAAAATCACCAAATAACAAAGCAGACCAAGTCCCAAGTGAACACCTCTTGTCAGCAAATGAAATTTCCCACAGTATGAATTCGTTACATCTAATTGTGTTGTTGCCCTAAGGGATCTCACATAAGTCCTCAAACAAATCAAGCTGTTGACCAGGCTATGTAGATTGCTCTCCACAAACTGATAGCAAGGCCCTATTTGCTTAACAACACCTACACAGCTCATTCAAATGTAATTTGAGCTTGCGCCCACACATTGTTCTTGGTACTGGAAGACATACTGCACTCTATTAAATGAGAAACAAACACCAACCTAGATATAAACACTTTGATCTCCAGAGGTGTTCTGCCTTCAAGATAATGCTAGTGCAATGGTGGCACAAAGCTTATGGGAGTAGCCAACCAATATCTGATGTGACTGAAGGACCAATCCATGAGATGGAGCCTAAACACAATGCTGCTTGAGTGACCAAGAACCTGAAACTAAATAGCCCAAGGACCTAGGTGACAACCAAATACTACGACTCAACTAAAGGAACACAAAGATAATATGATTCCTAATCACATTTTATATAGATAAGTTCTTTGTTCTACTATCATTAGAGAACTTTCCTCATACAACAGATGGGAACAAATAAATTAACCCTCAGTCAGAAAATCTGAAGAGAGTGAGAGACCTGGAAACATTCATCCATAGATGGGATATCCCTGTCAAACTACCCATCTCAGGATCAGGGAATCCAGCAGAAAAGGAGGTAGAAAGAGTGTAGGAAACACAGGGTATAGATACTTCTGTAGAAACACAGAAGGCCTAGAGATGAACTCAGAGAAACCGAGGCAGCATGGACAGAGACTGGATGGAACTGTACCAGATGGGGTCTTAGAGCTGAAAATGCTGGGCACATCCTTAACCCAGAAGCTATCTCCAATTGGAAACTGTTTACAAATAAAAATTTAGTTTTCTACAAGAGAGTCTCACTGGGGAAACAAACTGCTATAAAGACAGCTATGAGTAGTTGGCCAACAGAAAATGAACAGAATCTTGAATGCTTCTTGTCTTATAATGTCACGTCAGAGCTTTTCCTTGACACACACACACATATGTGTGTGTGTGTGTATACATACATACACATAAATTTTGGTCTTTATGGATACACACACACACACACGCACACACACACACATACCTTTTAGTTTTGGGTTTTATGGGAGTTCCCAAGTGTGTCTGCATCTATATCTTTTTCTTGGGTTCTCTTCCTTTTGTTTGTTTACTTTGTCCTATTCTGATGTTTTTATTTTATTTTACTTTATCTTATTTTATTATTATCCTTTAGAAGCCTGTGTTTTCTTTCTTTCAAATGAGAAAGAAAAGGGATGGTTCTGGATAAGAGAGGCTGTGAGGAGGTACTAGAGGGATTTTAGAAGGACAGGAAACTGTAATCAAGATATATTATATGAAAAAAACTATTTTCAATTAAAAAAGAAAAATAATTCCTAGG
Organism: Mus caroli; assembly: GCF_978045245.1. Lineage (NCBI taxonomy): Eukaryota > Metazoa > Chordata > Mammalia > Rodentia > Muridae > Mus > Mus caroli. The sequence continues at coordinate 137,937,674 of NW_028227258.1, read as the reverse complement.
TGACATTTTAGGTTTCAATTATTTGCGTCTGGAATTTATCAGTAAGAATGTAGGTTATATTTTTTCCATATGAAGATAGCAAAAAAGGGTAAGTCTTCACTTGGGAAAGTGGGTAAGTCTTCACTTGGGAAAGTGGGCAATAGATATCTCTATCTCTCTGTGTCTCACAATTACTCTATCATCTGCTAATATTTACTCAAGTGTTCAACCGTTTGACACATACAAATATGAATTAAAGAGCAGTATATCTTCTATTCTGTAAAATCACATATTTGCAAATCATTGAGAAAATTGTAGTTAGCTAGCATTGTGCTGTTACAGAGTAATATTTGACTCTAAAATGTCATGCTTTGAGATTTATTCTATGAAGTGACAAATATGTAGAACAAACCCTGCCTAATAGTCTGGAATGATGGCCATCTTCTGTATAATAAAGTGTTTTCTAGTAGTTCTCTCTCGCTCGCTCGCTCTCTCTCTCTCTCTCTCTCTCTCTCTCTCTCTCTCTCTCTCTCTCTCTCTCTCTCTCTCTCTCTCTCTCTCTCTCTCTCAGAGTGAGATACCTGATCAGAATTATGGCACAACTCAAAAGTCAATTTCTGTCTCTCAGAACCGGTGTGAAACTTAGCAGACCCTCTGTAATTAACATAATCAACCACTAGACTTTACAATATGTGTGAACTCAAGAATCTTACAGACAAATCAATTGCTTACACAGTGACAAAACAGCAGTTTGTCAGAAACTTCTCTGGATGCAAAGGGTGTGAGCTTGAACAATCCTTAGGTTTTTGAGTCCCTAACTAACATCAAGCCTGGTTATTTAGAATCAAGTGGGCTTCTGTCATTGTAAAGCTGCCAACTTCTCTTGTGAACAACTCTATCTGATTTGCTTTTCCAGAATCTGACTTCCCTTTACCTTATCACCTGGAGATCAATAAATTGGGGAGGTCATTTTTTGAGCTTATTATGCCTTGTGTACTGGAGGAATTAGCTGTGACTTTTATCTACTTTGTTCCTTAAATCCTTTAGGCATTGTGGTCTTAGGAAGAAATTCTCCTTAAGGCAATACAGTGTGAAACTCAACATTGATCAATCCTTATTTTACAATATAAAAGCAAGTTTATAACTTGCTGAGACAAAACTTTCACATGCTTGCAACTGTTATTAGAAGGAGACAGCAAGACAGGCATGTGGTGAGAGTATCAGGCATGTCCTTGCAGGTGATGGGGGGATGCTACTTGTTTCAGGGGATGGCAAAAGGCAGAATAGTGGACTCTATTTTACTGCCCGTCATCAATCAGGCAGCATGTTAGCAGAATATATGGTCACAATTTTGGTGATAACTCTAAAGATATCTGGCTGACGAAACAAAGAATTTTATCACGTGGAAACTGTTGAAATGAAGATTTGAAAATTTGAAAAATTTGAAATATTTGTTTTAAAAGAGAATCAGTTGATAAAGATGATATACATACTTATATACATTCATAGATGCATATAATTAAATGACAGGCATTCATGCATTGAATATTTTTATAAAAAATTAAAGAGCTACACAAGAGTCATTAGCATACTAAATGCATTTCTATGTTCCATGTCAATTTACCAGTCTACCAATTATAGTGTAATGTGTTTTGAATGATAAGATCTTTGCAGTAATCCACAAAATGTTTCATATCATTCTTTCATTTTCTTAACAGTATAGCTGCCTGTGTAATCTAGGGAGACATGACCTCAGTGCTTCTATGGATAGTATAATTTCAGTGATTAATTATATTTTTTAACATGAAGAGTTCACACCTTTTTTTCAATGAAAAGTAAAATAAAATAATCCTGAGTGTTTAAAAAAGAATGGTTCCTAATACACGTAGTTAGTTTGCATCAACTCCTATATACACTATAGAGATTTTGAAATTGCTTATAATTTTCAGAATCTAAGATGAATTATTAAATATTCATAATTCAATATTGAAATGTTAAAATTTGCTTAAACCTTCTGATAATTGACTATATAGAGCTTGAAAAACTGTTTTATTTCATATCTAATTAAAATTTATGTAAAACAATTGATCAGGACTCTTCGTTTAATTCCAAATCTAAGAAAATAATTCTTGACTTTTTTGAAAAAATAAAGTTTGCCATAGAATATGGTTTATATTTGGTGCTGTTGTTCTGAACATATTTTTTTCTATAATTCTTTATGGATCAATTCCCATTTCAGGGTTACCTATTGCCATTTTTCTAAAAATAGTATATTTTGTTCTTATGTAGGTGCTTACACAAGTGATGGGAACTGAACTCTGGTCCTTTGTAAGTGCATTGGTTACTGTTAATTGTTAACCACTGGGCCATTTCTCCAGTCCTATGTACTGCAATCTTAATCAAATTTTTAAATTTAATTACCACTTATTAGCATTGATAAATAAGATAATTTTATTTTACAGTAAAATGGTTATTATATATAAATGTCTAAATACCCATCATGTTTATGTATCTACATAGCCTCAGAAAGTATAATAACAATGAAGTACCAAGATATAAGATACAATTTGCTAAACGCATGAAACTCAAGAAGAATGAAGACCAAAATGTGGACACTGTGCCCCTTCTTAGAATTGGGAACAAAACACCCATGGAAGGAGTTACAGAGACAAAGTTTGGAGCTGTGATGAAAGGATGGACCATCTAGAGACTGCCATATCCAGGGATTCATCCCATAATCAGCTTCTAAACGCGGACACCATTGCATACACTAGCAAGATTTTGCTGAAAGGACCCAAATATAGCTGTCTCTTGTGAGACTATGCAGGGGCCTAGCAAACACAGGAGTGGATGCTCACAGTCAGCTATTGGATGTATCACAGGGCTCCCAATGGAGAAGCTAGAGAAAGTACCCAAGGAGCTAAAGGGTTCTGCAACCCTATAGTTGGAACAACATGATGAACTAACCAGTACCCCGGAGCTTTTGTCTCTAGCTGCATATGTATCGAAAGATGGCCTATTCGGCCATCACTGGAAAGAGAGGCCCATTGGACTTGCAAACTTTATATGCCCCAATATAGGGGAATGCCAGGGCCAAAAGAATGGGAATGGGTGGGTAGGGAAGTGGGGGGCGCTATGGGGGACTTTTGGGATAGCATTGGAAATGTAATTGAGGAAAATATGTAATAAAAATATTAAAAATTAAAAAAAACAATGAAGTACCTAAAACATCCGTGGTTTCTTATATTTCACCAACCATTATCATATATAATTTTTAGATTGAGAACCAGAATTTGTTTTTTTTAACCTTTTTAAATTAAAATTTTATTAACATAAAATTCCAGAAACACAGTGGCTACATAAATAAGTACCATATTTGGGTACATGTCCTGTGAGAAGTGTGAAAGGGTAATACTGTTATGTTATGCATACTTGGTTACATGGGCTAACTGGAAAAAAAGATAAAACTGCAAAATGGTGCTTATGGTCTTTGCTTTCCCATGTGTTTATGATACAAATAAATACACAAAAGAACAACATACATTCTTTGTTACTAACTACAGGCAGTTTGGTCTCTTTCCCCTATGTTCTATATTCTATCCAACACCAAAATACTCGAGAATTTTTACATTGACTTAGCACAGCTCCCCAGTTTGGCTTCCCACAGCACTTTAGGAAGGTGTGTTCCTGCACCTGGAGGCAGGAGTCTATGTAGGCGAGCTCTTTAGGTGTTCCCTTGAGGCTAAGCTTTCAGAGAACACCTGGGTGGGAAGGCTTGTGGGTGAATCATCTAGCAGGGGAATCACCACTTTCCTCAGGATATGGTTACTGATCTCCACACTCTGGTATTACTGTATCCTCCAAGAGGGAAACAGCAGAGGATTGTCACTGCCCCATCACATGTTCAATAATGTTCTGTGGCTTTGCAACCCAGGATGCTCTATGACTTCCTTCTGAGAAGAATGTGTGATTGGCTGGCAAGAAGTTTCTCTCATAAAGCCCTGGCCCACAAAGCCTGGTGTCTCTTTTTATAGAAACCTTCCCTTCTCTGTCAGGAGAACCAGAATTTGTTATGTCATGATATGGATAAATATGAAAGCTATTATCCTTGTATCCAATAGAACTGAAAGAAGTTGTAAGCTCTCTTATGCATTATAAAAGCTACCAACCAAACAAATACAAACAAATGAATGGTGGATTATGAATGATTTACTATACAAATAAATATAGGCAGAAGAAAACACATATAAAAATGTTTAATCTCTTTCTTAATATGTCAACAATGTTTGAGTGCCTGAATGTAATTCTTCCTACTTAAGTATCTTCCTTATACAGAAAATTACTATAAAGGTCTACAAAACTGTTGTATCAGAGCAAAAATAACTTGACATTCTACTGTTTAATATATTTAATCTTCCCCTTAAATTATAATTTGAAACTGAAGAGTTAGCTAGCCAAGGTAGATACAGCAGGATTGGGAACAGCCCTAGATATTTACAGTTGTGCCTTTACAGGTGAAATTTCTGATAAAAAATAAAAGAAATAATCTGCTTCCATGTCTTAGCAGCAAATTTTCCCTGATGTTTCTAAAAATTAAGTTAATTTTCTTAAAAATACAAATTCTAGATTTTATTACTTAAGGGATGTTTTTTGACAAATTGAAAGTTAAGTCATTATTTTCATATTTAAGAAAGTCAAATTATTTTGTTCAAGAACAGGACCAACCTAACCACTCAAAGTCAAAGTTCATTCCAACATCATTCGAAAATGAGAAACACAAGCAAGGAAAAGTGCCAACAGACACCAAACTCATCCCAGAGTATACCTGGAAGGGATGTTCCTTTTTCTTACTTTTTTAGAACAAAAATTAAATTCATTTAATTACTTACAAAGATATAAAGTGTTCAAGTTATTAATGACAATCATCATTGCTGTGGGTGAGGGATAAATTGTAAACTGATGTTTAACATTTAAGTAACCTGCCTTCTGAATTTCAGGGTTTGAAAAAGATCTAAGACTCCCCTTGATATTTAGATTTAAATTATTAATGACAACCATCATTGCTGTGGGTGAGAGATAAATTGTAAACTGATATTATTGTTTTTTTTTTTCTAAAACTTGTAAGAAATAGTAGATGCTCAGATGGGGAAAACCAAACCACAACAAATCCTTAGAGTGAATTTCATTTAAAACAAATGGAAATACATATTGAGCCATATTAATGACTCCATAGTTGAACCTGCCAACAATTCTGGATTACTAAAACCTTACCTGAATGAACAACTGGTCTTTGAAGTCCTGCCAAGAAAATGACTTGTCTCAGGTCAATATAATAATGGAACATTAATTATGATTGTGTGAATGAATTCAAGCATAATTTGCTCATAACCCTAGGTACTTGGATTTCTCTTCAGCTACATAGCTCAAACATTTAAGTAATCTGCCTTCTGAATTTCAGGGTTTGAAACAGATCTAAGACTCCCCTTGATATCTAGATTTAAATAAAAAGGGATTTACATATTGTCAGTGTACACTGAACAGAAAACCCTATAAAACAGTAATAAACTTGAGAGACTGCTGGCTCTTAAAACAGAGAAAAGACTTGTAAACCTTGGAGACAGATAGTCTTGCCAATAGAATTACAATTTTAAATGGAAGACTTTGTTGAAGTGCTAAATTGGTGTAAAGAAGGATTTTAACTCAGTTTATTAGCTTTTATGTTCATTTTAGTTGACTTCTAGTAGAAGGAGTCACAGAGAAAAAAGATAAATTAAGTAGAACCCACTGAACAGTAGAATTCATGAGGATCAAGAAAGTGAATATAATTTTTCTCATCAAGTAAACTGAATAAACATAATGAAAAATAAGCCACAAATAATAGTTATATAATTTATCAGGAAAGACAGGACAACAGAAGTACATTTTAAAGAAATTTACTTTTCTCCTTTATAGAAAGGATAGTAATAAAGCGACCTTCATTTTAGTGTGTCTGCTATAATTATCAAAGACAGAATGAGAAAAAAACAAAGACTTATCAGTATTCCCATCTCATCTCCTATCATCTGCCAAACCTTCTAACAGATACTACACCTCCTATCAGATGCTGCACCTTCCTGCTATCAGATGCCACACCTCCTATCAGATGCCATCTATACAAGTTAAAATTATTAAAGTGTTACACATGAAAGTCATGTGTGTTTTGCAAATGAAATTATATGCAGTAAAACCAAAGTCACCTTGTAATGACTGTCCTTATGCATTATCACGGTGTGCGGAGTCTTCCCTTGCCCAAACAATGAACAAAGTCATGTGCTTAAACTCCATTGCCTGTCACAGTTCATAGATAGTGAACATTTGTAAGATATGTGTATGGAAAATAATGTTAGGAAAACCCAATAAAATATGGACATTTGCTTAAAAGGTAGTATAACAAGCACATCCCAAAACCTGAAATACTTTATTTGATGAGTAGAAGAAGAGAGACACAGGAAAAAATTTAATAAAGTTGTGCAGGCTAGGTTTATATCAACTTGACAACAGCTACAGTAATTTGGGAAGAGGTATCTTCAACTAAGAAAATACCTCAATCAAGTTGGCCTATAGGCAAGTTTATGGTACATTTTTTGTTATTGATGTCTGATATGGAAGGGTCCTGGTCATTGTGGGCAATGTCACCTCTAGGAAGGTGGTCCAGAGTTATATAAGATATCAAACTGAGTAAGCAATTTGGAGCAAGTCAGGACGCAATGTTCTTCCATGGCTTCTGCTTCAACTGTGTCCAGGTCTTTCATTTAATTCCTGTCCTGTGTTCCCTCAGTGAAGGATTTATAAGATTGAACGGAGACATAAACCCTTTCCTCTCCACACATGCTTAGGTGATGGTGTATTATGACAGCAATAGAAACCTTAAGTAAGACAAAGGTCCTGTGCTCTGATTAGGACTTTCTTCACTTAGACTGGATACATACCAAAGGCTCTGATGATAATAAGATATGCCGTTTCTCTAAATGAAGGGGTAGGTTTGCAGTTGGAAAAAATAACTTCTATGTTTCAAAATGTTACCATGCTAAATATCATGATGCTTAATCAACTTCCATTAAAAAAAATAGCTGGTACATCATTCCAGACATATAAAATGTCAAATAGTGATATTCAAAACTTGAAAAGTTGTCAGATCTCTTCTAAAAGTTTCCACATTTCATCCTTATGCATGCAAGCATTAGAGTTACAAGAAACCTAAGGATAGTTGCAAATTTTTGATTGGCTTCGGGATGCTGTGTCATTAGTGTTGTGAAATAAATATGTTCCAAATGTCATCAGGTTTCAATGTGCCTCCCATTATTTAATTTTGTCACTGAAAGATGTACAGCATTATTTCTCCTTTTGGCCCCTCTAAGTGATGCTACCTTATATTAAAGTCTTCTCCCATATAAGTACACCAAGAGAATACATATATATTACCATAGAAATTTAAAGGCAAATAAATACTGGGGTATGACTAATTACTATATATAATTACAATAAGACATTAAATCAAGAATAAGTGCTAATAAATACAAATAATATTTTAAATTAGTTTATGATAACTGCAGTATTTGAACTAATGTCCCTTGAAGTATGGCATAGACATGTAGGAGGAGCAACATGTACTCACAGGGATTTAGTGGCATGAGATTTAGTCACTAGCACAACAGATAAGCATAGAACTATTAGCAGTACCATTAGATAAAGCCAAGAAGTGAAAAGGGACATTACCAAAACTACTTGGACAAAAACCTAGTAGTCTGGTATCATAGGTACTGGCTTACCTAACTTTGAGTGGTTTTGGAAGTCCATTCATATTTCATACCACTGTCCTGTAATGTGTATGTTGGAATTTAGCCAACACCATTGCCTCATTCCTGTGAATTCTGCTGCAGTGTAAATCATACTGGTACCTTTCTCTTAGGTATTATTGCATGCATTCTGGGTAATGTCCTACATCCTTGAACAATAGAGACATTTCATCTGCTCCTTGTGCTCTGAAACACCTAACGCAATGTAATCTACAGTTTGTACTCTCTGTGAATACCCATCAATACCCTCTCTACAAGACTTTGGGGATTCACTGCCCGTGTAGGTCCAATGCACTAAAAAATTTGAATGATTTGATATACATACATTGTATATTTTGGAGGAAAGTCTTAGACCTTATTTACTTTCTTTTGCTGTAGAGAGGACAATATAACCTAAGCAACTTATAAAAGAAAGTTCATAATGGAAGGATTCCTTACAGTTTCAGAGGGTGTCAGTCACTGTCCTGGTGGGGAGCAACGCAGTAAAAAGAAAGGAGTGGTTTTGGAGAAGTATCCAAGAGCTTATATTTGATCCACAAAAATGAAATAGAAAGTTAACTGCAAATGATATAGTTTTAGAAACCTCAAAGTCCACCCTCATTGACATATCTCTACCCATTAAGCCACACCTCCTTCAACTAGGCCATACCTGCTCTATCAAAGTTATACCTACTCCAAAGCCACACCTCTAAATCTTTCCAGAGCAGTTCTACCAACTTTGGACAAACTATTCAAACCTATAAGCCATTTTTATTCAAACCATCACAATTTAAGATGTATAAAATTGAAAAACAAAATTAAAACAGTCTACAAACCTGGAAAATAATTTGACAAGCTCTAAGAAGGTTTTGTGAAATTTTGCCTGTGCCTTGCAGTTTTTCATCATCAATGTGGTCCCTTAAATATCCTTATATTTTCTATCTTCTTTCAGATATTTACAAAGCAATATGACAAAATTAACTATTTTCACATGTATACATGCTTTCAGTTCTTTGAACACCAAGCTCTAAGAAATGTCATCTCTATGGACATGAGACATACAGAAAACTGACTAATACACAGATGATCTGTAATCTATCAGAGATGATTTCAAAATCTATGAAAAAAAAGAACTACATAGAAACAGAGGTGTGTACATGTTTATATTGTTTATCAATGCTTAAAACCATTATTTTTGGATTCATCTTGCCAGTAATGTCATGTTATTTTATATGAAGTCACATGTATCTCATCAATGAAGGCCTAAGACCTGTGTATCTTCTATAATAGATTTAGATTTTTAAAATAATTTATTATTTCATCATAATTTATTCAGAAAAGCTAATTAAATATATACCCACAGAAAGAGAGATTTTCACACATACATACATATACATACATACATACACAAATGTACACACAAACTACATATTTAAATACTTGTTAATGATAGAATGGAAAATTATTCTTTACATTTATAGTAGGCTAATATAAGTACACAATTTATATATTATAAGGTTCTGGAACAACAATGCAGTATAAAAAGAGTTTTATAACAATGTTCAATTGTTTTAAACAGTGGTACAATTTACATGAAATTGCAAATGGTGCTTCTATCTCAAACATCCACAATGACATGAGGCTTCTTGAACATTCAGACATTGATGTTTAGACTGAAACTGGTACACTTGCCTATGGAACCTCATGCGTTTGTGAGCTGAAGTTACCCTGTGTCCACCCTGTGATAAAACAATTCTGCATCTACATAATCTGTTAAACAAAACCAATGCCACTATTCTGCCAACACACACAAATCTGTAGGAGAGTGGTGTTCCCAGAATTTGAAGACTAGAAACAACTAACAAAATCCATAGGCGACCTTTTATTTAATTAATGTAATAGCATTTAATATTTGAGTATAATTTGATTTTTTAATATGATTGAACATAAAGCACACATTCACATGGCCATTGAAAGTTGAATCACTGAAATTTCATGTGGTTCAGAGGCACATTATACACAGAAAAGGGAGAGGTAAGTATATATATATATCATATATATATATTTATATTTATATATGTGTGTGTGTGTGTGTGTGTGTGAAGTTTTTAAAATGTTTTTGGATTTAATATCTATATTTTAAATATAATTTCCCATCTCTACAATGTACAGAAATTACAAGTGATCAATTTTGTATATGTTAATATGGGGGACTTTTGGGATAGCATTGGAAATGTAAATGAAGAAAATACCTAATAATAATAATAATAATAATAAAGAAAAAAAGAAAAGCACAATCAACATCATAGTACCAGGATCAAAAAAAGAAATTCAACAAGAGCCTCAGTTCTTGCATCTCGTTCATATTTATTTTGTAATTCATTGGCACATTCTAGCTATTTTAGAAAAATGAATTGATTTGTCATTATTATTATAAGTTACAAAAATGAAATACTTTTGTGATATTAGTAAATACATTAATCAAAGTAAATTGAAGTTTTGTTTCAATATGAGTTTTAGCTTATTTTTATATAAGGTTGATATATAGGTATTTTTAATATAGAACCAAAAAATGCTTTTCTCCTAAATAAATATTGGAGTGTGAATCTTGTTATGAGCCATTTATTATTTATTCATTCTGCCTCCTCCTGCTTAAATAAATGCACACACTAAATGTTTTGCAGTTTATCTTTTTAAAATATTGAAATAAAACTTTTATTTTGTTTTATCTGATTAAATGTGTTCTTTGATGGGTTCAGACATATATTTAACAATATATTTAACACATTGGGCTTACTCTCTTTTCTGCTATATTCTTTGAAGTAATATTAATGTAGAAAACATAACAAGTCAATATGCAGAGAATATGTGTTTATTCAGCTTTAGATAGTTCCTCAACGTCATACCACCACCATCAAAGGAATGATGATATAATACGATAAAGGCACGGTGGAGCATCATAGGAAACGCTGTGCTCTGGACATGACACTACCTTTGTTCTCATGAACTCTCAGAAGTGGTAGTTGCCCATGTAAATTCTGCATAAGATTAGCTCAAGACAATCAACACTTCAATATGTAGGATTTGAGGGGCTATTGGTAGTTGATAGCTGGTGAAAATGACGAAGTCTACTTTTCTTTAAAATTTTGTTATTTTAGTTGATTGACCATGATGTGGTTGGTGGCTCCACACCCACAGGTATACAGGCAGCATAAGTTGCATTCAGTATCTTATGAAATAAATTAAGGTACATAGGAGGAAGTGAAATAGAGAGATGAATTAAGGGAATGGGAGAGATCTATGAGAAATTAGAATGATAAGTGATGGTAAATATGATCAAAACATATTGTATACATGTATGGCATTCTGAAATAATTAATAATATTATATTTCAAGTTTAAAATAACAATAAAATATAAAACACAAAAAGAAATGTATTTATCAAATTTAAACCTAGGTCTGTGCTATGTATTAGTGTCAATCACTAGATACACAAAACAAAAGCAAGCAAATATATGAAGTCTGACCTCTCTTTCTACTACTGGGATTATTTTCCCTGGTCATTCATTTACTTATAAATATATTAAGTCCCAAAGAAAAAGTACTTAGTTCATTCTTTCTGGTAAATTTCTTGTGGGTTTGATAAGAAGCCAGATAAAATTCATGACATGCACATTAGAATATAGCTGATCTTAAAAGTACATATTTTTCTTTTGGATCTTTCTCAATGTTTTTCTTTTGTATGACATATGGAATTGTCAATGAAAACTATCAAACTACAAAATCAATTATTAAAGTCATAACTTGATAGTTTGTATTATATTTCAATCAAGAATTATGGTGACTCAAGACATATTTCTTGATCTCTGTCTAGTTCAGTTTCTATGGTACTTACTGGAATCTCTGTGGCCATCTGAAAGGTCATGTCCAAAGTATGCCAACAGAAACTGGGGCTAAGAAGAAGCTGCACTCCAGTGATGGTGCAGCTGTCTTTATACAGAAGTCCAACACAGATAATTTTATGTGTAGTAAAATTTGCAGAATTGTAAGTGTGATATCAACTAACAGAGGAGGAAATCATTTGCTGAATTCTTGAGCTACATGTGAAATGACTATTAGTGGAGAGATGTCATAAAATTTTGTTGAAAAATGTTTTCATTTTCCACAAGGATTTCTTCAAATTTCTTTAATTTTGTTTGTTTTGTTAAGTCTCAATTCTTGGCCTGAGCTAGTTTCAATCTCTCAATCTGTCTTTGGCCTCTGAAGGGCTGTGATTCTAGCTAGTCATGTGCCACCACACCCGACCTCATACTTTATAAACATGTTACATTCATTTATTGCTGTACTGCTGTGTTAGGAATAGTTATAGTGTTGTTAAAAAATAACTAAATGAGTTCCAAGTTTTACTAAAACACAAACCAATTTAAACAAATACCAAAGGAACCAAGTTTATTTCAAAAACAGTTTATCACAAATGTAGAAATTTAAGACTGAAATTGGAATTTGGAATTGAACTCAGGACTTAGAGGCAGACTCTGGGAGCCACATGTATAGGTTAACCTTGTCTACGATGTGAGTTCTAGGCCAGTCAATGCTGCATTAGGAAACTCTTTCTCAAAAACAAAACAAAACAAAACAAAACATAAACAAACTGATGAAATAACAGGAAATTCCTTAAAATTTTTATAAATTATTTTCTGAATACTTAAATGGATGAAATCAAGGAGCATTAACTTACAGAGTAATATGCTGCCTTATATTATTCTTCTCACATATTGTCCATCTTACCTCTATAACCAGTTGCTGGAGAGATGGAGACGCTACTGGATACAGACTGGAGTTGCCCCGGATGGGGTTATGAAGGCTAAGGTAAGCCACAGCATTTTTTTGTAGAATCTTCACAAAATCCTGAAATAAAAAATTGAAAAAGTTCTTCTATTTGTGCAATTAAAATAACACATTCTACTTTATTAGGATAATAAATATTTTGATGCTAAAATGTGACATTTATCAGAAACATGCTATAAATAATTTACCATATGTTAAGGTTATATGTTAATAAATTTATCATATATTAAGGTTAATCCTTCCTCTATATGTAAAGTCTTTCTCCAAACTGGTTCATTCTATAAAAAACCAAGTTTTTAGTAGAAAAACTTGCATAACTGAATAGCTGTTAAAGTAGTACTTATATAAAGTAATCATTTTAAGAGAAAAGGTTTGGAGGGTTTGAATAAGGTGGGTTCAATTACAGAACACAAACTGGGAATTTTCTTCAATGACAATGCGTAGTGTTACAGTCATTGAATTAGAGAGCAGAACTGGTCAACTTAGTTGGTGCTAACCAACTTTCCCTGTGAAAAAGTCAGTAAATTTTGCACAAATAAACTTTTACTTTGAGAGAAATTGGATAAATGAGAATGGTGAACCTGTGACTATGACTGTATGAAAACCCCATGAATGATGTATGTACAAATGACATGGGGTAATTCCGTGGCATAGTTTTTCATAGATGACTCTTTCCCTTCAGTGTTGAGAACTGGTAACACCACACTGTGAGAGAAATAAAATAGGGCCTTATAACCTTGGCTTACCTCTGTTTAATGTTAGAAATTCATCTACAAACTTGTGCAAGAAATGAGTAATTATTTAAAAGTAATACATTGTCTAAATGGACTCACATAATATATAAAAAAGATACTTGAGTAACCTTACATATCATATGACAAAAATGTCCATTATTATTTAGAGTCCATGTAAGAAATATTTTAGCACTTTCTCTATCAGATAATGTGTTTTCCATGAGCCCTGGAGAAGACAGTCAGTTCTATATATTTACTTGAACAAGCTACCCTCAGAGAAGTTATAAGTTGCTCATGGTAGAAAAGATCAGAACTTTGATCTTCTTACTCTAAAATTTGTAATATTTCCAGAGGAGCATGTGAAAAATATTCTTATAGAAGGAATGGTACTTTAAAGACACCTGTTTTAGGAAATGCCATAATTTCCCACAAGGATCAGCCTCAGTACTATGTCAATTCTCTATTACATGCATGGGCTACAAATACCATCTACAAGTTTATTGAGCAACATCATCTAATCCTGCTAATTTCTACTGTGCTTCTTGGGCTTCCTATGTAAGCAACTTACAGCAAATTATAGAGAGCAAGAAGGAATATGAACAGAGTTTTTTCTTGTTCACCTCCAGTTGGGATCAATTAGAAAGAAAGTGTTTCATTCTCAGAAGATTGGATAATGGTGATCAGAATGAGCAACTAAAAGTCTATACTGTCCTTCAAATAGATGCTGATGAAATATTGTCATGGGATACAGTGATGAAATCTATTATTTGGGAAAATTAGATACATTGTTATCAGCCAGCAGTGACTTCTCAATATCCTTGATCAGTTTCCTTACTTCTTTCTTTGTCCAGTTACTCATGTAAGAGGTCAAAAAGCAACTAAATACATGAATGCATGACTTTTTCAGTTTTACATGTATATACACATTAGAGGGACCTACATATTCTGTAATATTCAATATACATTATAATGTATACATATAGATGTATGTATACAGACACATACATATGCATATAATTAAATTAGAAGTATGGCATACTTTGCTCTCTCTACCTCTCGCAGGTACCCTTACTCCAAGCCATCCCTTGACTCTTATCCACATTAAGTTGATAGCCTATTTTTCTTTATTACTGATATATATTTGAACAAATACATAAATATAATCTGCTGAGTCTATTTTTTAGTTTGTGTATATATAAGTTCTTCTTTTGGACTCATGTAACATAGTAGTTTTTATATTTAGTCTCTGTTGAGAAATTGCAGAGTTGTCAATACAATGCATTAACAAAATAATTAAAATTAATTTATATTTTACAAGGCACAATATTTTCATAATTTGTAAAAATTGTTCCCATATATACAAATCCATATTATTTAATTTTCAGCCTATGAGAACTGACAAGAAAATGCTTTGAAGAATTATTTTGCAATACACTTCTCTAGAATTTTGAGTTTAAGCTGTTTAATTTAGGAAGTAATGTGAAAGAAACCTATTCTTTAAATTTGATTTATTCACATTTATTAATTAAACAGTAATATAAATAGATTGTGTAAATTGCAGACCTAATGGTGGCTGTTTAAAAACATTCTTTAAAATATATCCTTAATAGTTACAGAAAATTGAATCACCAATTCCCTACTTTGTAATTATTTAAAACAGCACACATCACTAATATGTACAAACTGCTTTTAAATTGTACTTATCTTGAAGTTATGAAATAAATTTTAAAGCTTTGTTTCTGGATTACTGTTTTTTATCCAGGAATTTAAAGAAAAAATCTCAAAGCAATGGAATTTCTTGACTTGAAGTATACTCTTTGAAACAGAATGTCTCACTACTCACTTGCATAAATGTAAATTGTCTCACATGAAGCTTGTGAGTCCTGTTGAACATTTTTTTTCAGCTTTAAGACTATTTAACTATTAAAAAGTATTTTCCTTTTTCCTTTAAGATTATTTTAAATTTCATATGTGTGAATGTGTATATGTTTGTACATACACCATGAGCATGCATGCTGTCCTCTAAGATCACAGGATGGCATCAGAACTCCAGGAACTTGCATAGCAGGGAGTTTGTGGACTGTCCTGTAAGTATTGGGAATAAACCCAGTCCTCTGAAAAATAGTATGTTCTCTTGTCCACTGAAATATTTTCATAACTCTACTACTTTTTCTATGCCTTACTGATGTTTTCCTTAATCTTTATAAGCATTTTATCCTTCTTGAGGACCTAAGAGAGAATTATGACCATAATTCTCATTAATCATACTTTTTCTCACAAAATAATACTTTATTCAAAATGATAGTAAACAGATGTGTTCCATTCAAAACTACACAGATATTTTGTCTACATGTTTTCTTTGCATCTCTTCCCAAATAATAATATCATAAAATATGTGAGAGTTTAACAGTGCTAACAATCTTATTAGTAGAGCCTTAGTATATTCACTGTCACATTCTACAAGAATATTATGTCTTCCTGACATACAGCTATTCTAAGAATGTTTCAACTCAAATATTGCAATTGCTTACTGACTTTATCTAAATTCTGGATTAAGATTCAAGTTCTTCATGGTAGGTAGGTAAGAACGCAGGAAAGCTAGGTTAGAGTGATAGGGTTGATGGAGTAGACAGAAGAAAGATAAGACTACAACTTATATTTCCATAAAATTTCTCATTGCATTGATCAAATATCATGGTAATGAGTACTTAATATTGTTTGCTAAAACAGATATTTGAATTTGGGTGTATAATCTTCTTTGCCTATCACGTTATCCTCTAAGTAAAAGTATCACGATAAAGTAAACATTATTGTAGTTGGTATGTAGGTAAGTAGGTCTTATACCAATGGAGATACATTAATTGAGGCCTTATGAGAAGTTCATTATTTTCTTTGTCTTCAATAATGATAGAGTAAAATATATAGAATATGAAATAATGCGGAGCACAGGAAAGAACAGAAAAGAAGTACAATTGATGAATTTATTTCACCTCTCCCCATTCATAGGAGCCAATTTTGCCCCAGGGTGTTCCTCCCCATGAGCAGAAAACAATAGTGCGTTCTGGTCTCCATCCTTTCTTCACTCTTAACATCATAGCTTCAATAAATGCTGTGATTACTGCAGTACTGCTGGCCCATTCTTGACCTTTATAACTGTATCCAGCATGGTGGTTGCTGCCAACTATAATATACCGGTCTGGAAATAGAGTGAAATAAGAGCCATTAAAATAAAATATAAAGCTTGACAATAAATTTAATGACTTTTAAATAATCCTATTGCACAAGCAAGCAACAATTAAGCCAAATTGTTCTAATAATTAATACCACTTTGGCATTTTCCACCCCCTGCCTTGATTCATACATCTGGATATATCACTGTAGAAGCAGCTGCTAAAGCCAATTATGAATCCAAAGCTTAGATCCATATTACTGTCCTCTGCAACATGAATGTTAATTAATGAAGTATACAAATATACCACAAAGAAAATCGTATCTAACATTTTTCAGCATCATAGTGGGAAGTGCACAGCAAGCAATGCCTGTGTGCTTAGTGAACAGCAATGAGCTATTAATACATCACTAAAGGAGGTGACTTAAGAGCTGTGTATGTTAAAATGTATAGACTTTCTTTAAAAAATAAGTATTTAGGGATATATTTATAGTTTCAATTTATGCTTCTAAACCCTCTCCATTCTCTGAAAGAAAATAAGATTCAGTAGCATCAGGACAGGAATACTGATAATTTAACTTTTCACATAATGTATTGCATGTGGTCAAATACAGTTCATTAGATGCTCCTGTAGAAAACATTCTATGATTCATGGATATGGTTCTTTTACCATTTTTCACTAGCTAGTCTCACCATTAAAATGGGATCAAAATATAGCTCTAGAGATTACTCTTGTCTCTTTCTCCCCCAGTGAATGTTATTCAGAGCAGCAACCAAGGTTGCTTTAATTGATCAAACAACCCTATGGATTTATTTAAAGAGCAGTATCATTATAGCTTTATTATGAGATGTTCCATGTAACTAAATATCAGGGATCGGCATGATGGCACAGTGTATATAGGCACCTGATGTCAAAACCAATGACTTCATTTTGATTCTGGAACCCACATGACAGCTGCAAATTGTCCTTTGACTTCTGTATTTGAGTACTGGCACCACTACCCTTATTATATACACAAGAACAGTATCTTACCTAAAGTATCTGTCATAATTTAAGTCATACATCTACTTGGAATAAAGGAAGTATCCTTTGACCACATGGGGAGAACGATGGCTATACGAATTATAATGGTATAGAATCTTTTAAAATTTCAGTACTGAACTGGAACAACCAATGAGACAATCTTCCAACATTTGCTTAAGATATGTGTAATGGGATATAAACTATATGCAACATTATATTATTATAGTTCAAACATTAAATACTTGGGCATTTATTCACACATGCCCAAGAATTTAATGTTTGAAAGTTCTGCTAGAGATAGGCTGTATTCTGAATAAATTAACAATGTCAGTTTCTAGTTTTAGCATCAGCAAATAAAATCTCATAAACAAGTAACATTTTATTTTATTTTATTTTATTTACATAGAATTCAAAAATTTTGCATTGAATTGTTTGGTAGTTTTAAGTTTCTTTAGCATGAATTCAGTATACTTTTTGAACAACTGTGTGTTTTCCTGTAATGAGTTACAAATGAAACAGTGTTAATAAATATTTTCATACTTCAGTTGAACTTGCTTTGTGAAAGACACATACATTGGTGAAATATAAGCATATGGATTTCCAAGATTATTTGTGTTTCTGTCTAAGGATGCTCTGATGACAGGTTGTGCAATAAAGGAACTATGGAGCCTAAGTACACTGCATGAAATGTTTAAGAGTTGGCTGTCAAGAAATAGGGAGGAAATAAAACTTGATTTCAAAATTCTCTGGGTCAGCAATTAGGTCAATATAACTAGTGCCATGGAGAAGAATAATTCTCCAAGGAGAAATTGAATAAGTGTCCCAGTCATATCCACAGAAGTGGCTTGAGTGCAATAAAACCTTAATGGTGCTCTAGGGATGGCAGATTGCTGAGTGAATTAAAGCTGTTAGCTAGCCCACAAGCTTGATAGGCTGGGGTCAATCCCTGGAACCTGTGATGGGAGGACTGTAGTAACTCCCAAAAGTTGTCCTCTGCCATGATCCTCTCTCTGTCTCTGTCTCTGTCTCTGTCTCTGTCTCTGTCTCTCTCTCTCCCTCCTTCTCTCTCTCTCTACAATAAATAGAAGTTTCACAAAATAGAACAGTTGCAACCTCTCTATATGTAATGATTTGTGACCCAGCTTTGTGATGAGATAGAGTATGCCAACATGAGTCTTTTAATTGATATATGTAACAACTATGTTTATCCTTATTTTTAGACTGAAGATTCCTTCAGCAGTTCATAAGTAGTAAAATATTTAGTATATAAATAGATAATCATTTCCATAAAAATATTTGACAATAAAAATTACAGACATTGAGCATAACTATGGGTCAAACATATATCTGACAGAGATTAACATTAGAAGCATTTACTTTGAGACCAGATTTGATTTGTTTTCAAAAAGTACATCATTAAAACCTATGATACTTTCTTTTAAAACTATAGGCAACATTATATTATTATATATTCAAACATTAAATTCTTATTTCATTAAACTAAAAAAATCATAATATCATGGTAAGTAATATAAAAATATTGCCTATTGTGGGTGTATGTGTATGTGCATATATATATATATATATATATATATATATATATATATATATGTGTGTGTGTGTGTGTGTGTGTGTGTGTGTGTCTGTGAATATATATTGTATATATGTATGTATATATGTGTGTGTCTGTATGTGTGTATATGTCTGTATGTATACATATATTTAGAAATATATACATGTTATATATATTTTATATTATATATTATATTTAGTAGGATATTGACCTTCACAGAGGAGAAGTTTGTTTGTTTCATATGAATTATGGACTATTATAACTATTTAACCATACTTACCTGGTGATGTCAAGCCTCTTAGGTATCCAACAACATTAGACACTGTTTTAAACTGTGTGACTGTCTGTACCTGCAAACTGACAGTTCTCTTTTCTGTAAAAGAAGAAATTAAAAAAAAACTTACTTTTCTATATTCTAGTGTGTGTTCCCCTCTAAATATTAGAATTTGTTTTTTTAGTACCATCAGCAAAATAATTCCATGAAATTCAATTTTTCTCACATAGCTAAAGTTATACTTTTTGTTGACAAGCATTAACAATGTTTTAGACAGACACTGTTTTAGGTATGTTAATTCATGATGACTTTGAGACTACTGCTTGTTTCCTGCATTTGAAAGCCATGGAGAGACATCTCTATACCTCATATTTGTTATAGCACAGGCTCCAAATCAAGAACATGCAGGTAATTGTTGCTGTTGTTGAGAAAGTTACACTTTGCAAAAAGAGACAGAGGATAAAGGGAAGATACAAATGGTTCTGTAAAAGTTAATACTTTCCTATCTTCATAAAAGGACAACACACATTTTCTCTGTGGGACTCGCTGTTATATTAAGAGTTGAAAAGAGTATATAAAATATTTTACAAGTTAACATCTCTAATTTACATTTTCAAATATATACCCTATTTTCAGAGATTGTATAATAAATCCGTACTAATTTCTCTACTTTTTTAAAAAATATTTTATGTATTGCATGCATGTGTTTTTAGGTACCACATGTGTGCACTGCCCATGAAGGACAACCAAAGGCATTGAATTCCTAGGGACTTGAGTTGATAATTTAGGGTTGGGTTACTTTGCTTGGTTTAGCTTAGAAAGCACTTCCTTGTAGCTGGCTCAGCAGGCAAAGGTAATTACTGCTTGGACTGGTGATCTGAATTCTATACCTGGAACCCACATAGTAGAAGGAGAGACCTGATTTCAGGACATTGTCCTATGTCCTTTGTGCATATTCCATGGTTCTTATGTGCTCCTTCCAATAAATAAAGAAGTGTAATAAAAAAATTATGAAGGTGGAAACAGCTTCATGATTTAATTACATGTAATTCACATGCTCTTAAATATGTGAAACTACAATTGAATTTTTCAGATCAGATCCAGGTGTTAGACAGTTGAAACTCAACTGTTATTTTATAATTTACTGAATAGTTTGTCTTACTGAAACTGCAGTCATGTAGATTTCTAATATTTATGGGTATATTTTAAATTTTCTCTATGTCTTGTTTTAACCTTGGCCCTAGTATCTGAATTAACATAGCTTTTGCATCATCACATTGTCTCCATAAAATTATTTTGAACTGCTATTTTCATATGAAATTTAATACTAATTTTTTAAGTTTCATGTAAACATTGTTGGGAGACATTTCCTTAGTGTAGAAAGGCAACCACAGACCTATATAAGAAAACGATACTCACTCTAGTCTTCACCATAAAATACTTTTTAGTTGCTATCATGTCCCTTTATGTCTGTCAATAGAATTTTATATTTTCTCCTCAAGAGTTTTGTAAAACTACAATTGAGTTTATTTTTATGGTTTTGTACATATTTCGCCAATTTCTAAAAATTATTTTATTTATTTACACCCCAACTGTTACCCCTCCGTTTCTCTTCCCATTCTCCCTGTCTCTTGCCTCTGAATGCATGCTCTCCCTCACCAAGTTTCCTCCTCCTTCCCCAGGCTAAAGTCTCTCAAGGATTAGGCACATCCTCACCCACTGAGGCCAGGCAGTCCTTTGCTTATATGGGTAGAGGGGCTTGGACTAGCACATGTGTGCTGTCTGGTTCACCACCCAAATTTTAACAATTTACATTACAAATAAGAATGCTCTTTAATTTCTTACCGTTCATTTATAAGAACATTTCTACCTATCCTTCAATGTGACACAGGGTCCACAGAGATCTTAATTTGGGTAATTTTCAAGGGAGACAATTGGTTTTGCTTTGGTCTCTTTTATGTGCATATGTATCTGTGCACATGTTCTTGTGCACATAAGCATGCACATCTGTGTGTATACATGTGGAAACTAGAGTTTGACAACAGGTTGGCATATGGTATCATTCTCTATTGTTCCTTTATTGATTTTCATGTTTATGTGTCTGATGACTATGCTTTTTTTTCATGTGTGTGTGTGGGGGGGGGCACATGGGCTTGCACACTCACACACACACATACTATGTGTACCTGAAATTGGAGATCTGATGTTGATAGCAGGAATTTTTCCTTGATCACTGTCTACCTTAATCATTGAGACAAGGTCTTTCAGATGAGCCCATAGCTACATGATAGAATTTGTTTCACCAGTTTGCTCTGTAGATTCCAAGTGCAGAAAAAACCTAATAAGCCAATATGCCCAATCAGCTTTTTACTTGGGTTCTGGGAATACAGTCTCCATTCTTTACAGTCATGTGGCAACTTTTTGACCACTGACCTGTTTCTAGCCCATTTTTCATTGCTGAGCAGTCTTTCCAGCCTCTCTTTACTGTCAGACAAGGTCTCTCACTTCTCTCTCTTAACCTGAAGTTCATCTCCTGGCTAGAAAGACTGACAAGGAAAACCCAGGTATCCTCCTGTCTCTGCCTCCAAAGGAAGAGATCACAAATATTACCCACTGAGCAATCTCCTTACCCTATTATTTTGTCCTGGAGCCCATGCAGACAGACAGAAATGGGGCAAAACCAGCATTCTTTGATATTTGTCTTTTATTATTAACTTAAGTAGAATGTTTTTTAACATTTTATCTTTTAAAACATTCTTGATATATGTTTTCTGGGAATGCCTTTTATCAAATTAAGAAATTCACTCCTATTCTTACTTAGCTAAGAGGTTTTCCCATAAGAAGATGTTGAAGTCATCTATTGTTGAGTCATCTATGGAGATAGCCAGAAATGTTTCACTTTAAAACACTGACAGATGTATGTACTTCTAGAATGAGCAGTTTTGTCAAGACATGTCCTTTAGTTGGTGTTATTTTCACACACAAAATATACATATACAAATGCAAACCTGTTTTGGTAACATCACAACTCCATTTTCTACATTACTTTTGTTATGTGCATTATACAAACTTCCAAATATTTCAGGGTATTTTATTCCTCTTAAAATACTATGAGATTATAAAATGTGGGTAATATCTCTTCTACTGAAAAAGGTAAGATTCACAAAAGTATGGCCTTGTTGGGGTGTGTCACGGTAGTCATTGGCTTAAGACCCTTATCCTAGCTGCCTGGAAGTCAGTGTTCCACTAGCAGCCATCAGGTGAAGATGTTGTACTCTCAGTTCTGCCTGTAACATGCCTGCCTGGATGCTGCCATGTTCTTGCCTTGACAATAATGGACTGAACCTCTGAACCTGTAAGCCAGTTCCAATTAAATGCTGTCCTTGTAAGAGTTGCCTTGGTCATGGTGTCTATTTACAACAGAAAAATCCTAACTAAGGCAGAAGTTGGTAACAGGGACTTAGGTATTTCTGTGATAGGCCTGACCATGCTTTTGTTTGAAGGAATGTAGATTTTGGGACTTTGGAAAGCAGTGGAATGCTTTAAGTTGGGCTTAATAGGCTATCCTAGTAGGACTATTTAAGACTTTGTTGCTGAATATAATTTGAAGTGTGCAGACCAGGCCCAAGAGGTTTCAGTGGAGAAGAACTTCAGTATGTGGTCTAGAGGCTGTTTTTGTGGTATTTTGGTGAAGAACATGGCTGCCTTTTGCCCTTGTCTGAGGAGTCTGCCTGAGACTAAGGTGAAGAGACTCAGATTAATCACGTTGACAAAGGAAGTCTCAGAAACACCCATCATAAACTTTGTTCTCTGGTTAAGTCTTGTGAAGAGCATTTTAAACAAGCATTGCAAACTTAGAAAGGAAAAGTATCAAATATATGGTTCAAGCATTAAAAGGGCACCAGGAAGTGAAATGGAACTGAATCCTATGTTCTAGGAGGTAACAGATGAAGTGATTTTGGGGCAAGATCCTACCAAGCAAAGTTTATTAGATCTAGGCATAGTGGTACACAGCTTGTACTGGCTAGTTTTGTGTCAACTTGACACAGCTGGAGTTCTCACAGAGAAAGGAGCTTCAGTTGAGGAAATGCCTCCATGAGATCCAGCTGCAAGGCATTTTCTCAATTAGTGATCAAGGGGGAAAGGCCCCTTGTGGGTGGGACCATCTCTGGGCAGGTAGTCTTGGGTTCTATAAGAAAGCAAGCCGAGCAAGCCAGTGGAAGCAAACCAGTAAAGAACATCCCTCCATGGCTTCTGCATCAGCTCCTGTTCCCTGACCTCTCTGAGTTCCAGTCCTGACTTCTTTTGGTGATGAACAGCAATGTGGAAGAGTAAGCTGAATAAACCTTTTCCTCCCCAAGTGCTCCTTGGTCATGATGTTTGTTCAGGAATAGAAACCCTGACTAAGACACACCTTTAATCCTAGGAAACAAAGTGAAGCAGATCTCTAAATTCAAGGCCAGCCTGGGAAAAAGCAGGTTCTAGGTAAAGAAAAGATTAAATCCAGGCTTGGTGGTACACACCGTTTATCCCAGCATTACATGAGACAGAGCCATGCAGTCCTCTGAGTTCAAGGTCAATCTACAGAGCAAGCTCCAGGAAACAAAGCTTAGGTAATGAGGGAGTTGGAAAACAGAAAGTTGGTGATAGAATAAGGGGGGCATGTTCCAGCCCCAGAAACAGTAGAACACAGCATCTTCAGTCATGTGGCTCCGGCTTTAGAGTAAAAAATAGAAGAGACTACTGGGACAATTGATGCTGGTTAGTTGGAGTAAAGAATTAGTCATGAAAGAAGACACCAGTATCATAGAAGTAAAATCTTCTGGGATGTGTTTTCTGAGAGCACAAAGGAACTGTGTTCCAGAGATAGCCAAGGTTGTACCTAGTGCTACAGCTGGACTTGGTAATGAGTAAGGGTCAACCAGGTCATACTGGCTTTGAAGCATGAAGGGGTCATGAAGAGCCACTGAGGCTTGGTACTGTGAGAGGCCATGGAAGGCCAATGGTGAAGTGACAGACTCCATTGTAGTTGATGGCCAAGGACTGAAAGGATAATGGAAAGGAGTTGAGGCCTGACACCATGAAGAGAGCCTATGAGAGGCTATTGGTGAAGCCTAGTTGCAGCAGAAGTTCCCAGTGTATTGAGATAACAGTACCATGGAATGACCACCAAGAACAGCAATGGCATTGGAGTGGGTCAACCTGAGCTTAGAGTGCTACAGAGGACAGAGGTGGAGAAGTGAAGCCAGCCCTTAGAAGGAGCCAAGAAGATTATGTGTGGATCTCAGACACTGGAACAAGAAGCTGTAATATTGAACTTGCCTGGGAGACCCAAGATAGTCAAGATGCCAGAGACATGGGCTATCTGCTGAGGAAAGTTGATAACGAGGAGTGGAAATAGCACAGGAGAAAGAAGTTTGTTGCAATCAACAGACACAAAAAAAGGAGTTGGAAATCTCAAAACTGCTTTGACATTAGACATGGAGATGTGTTTGTAATTTGCCCAGCTGGCTTCCTGTCTTGTTTTAGGAATTAAAATTAAGTGATTAGATGAATCTCAGAAGAGAAATCGAACTTTAGACTTTTAACACAGTTGAGACTGCTATAGACTGTGGGGGACTTTTGAAGTTGGACTAAATGTATTTTGCATTATGTTATGTTTACGTATGGTCTCCATAGACTCTTATGTTTGAACTCGCCTATGGGGGACAGGGAGTGGAATGCAATGGTTTGTATATGCTTGGCCCAGGAAGTGGCACTATTAGGAGGTGTGGCCTTGTTGGAGTAGGTATACCATTGTGTCCATGAGCTTAAGACCTTCATCCTAACTGCCTGAAAGTCATTCTTCCACTAGCAGCCTTCAGATGAAGATGTTGAACTCTCAGCTCTGTCTGTATCATGTCTGCTTGGATGCTGCCATGCTCTTGCCTTGACAATAACTGACTGAACCCCTGAACCTACAATCCAGCCCTAGTTAAATGTTGTCCTTATAAAAGTTGCCTTGGTCATAGTGTCTATTCACAATAGTAAAACCTTAACTAATTCGTCTCAAATTTTATCTAAATATATTATTTATATTAACATAATTTCTTCATGTAAATGATTTGCTCACTGATTTTTAATCTTAATATGATCATAAATTTAAGTGTATATACTTTCTATGTAGTTGTAAAATGTTAATGTTTATATAGAGAGACAATATTTTGCAGATACTTTTTTAACATTTCTATTAAAACATCTGCCCAATACATTATATATATATATATATATATATACATATATATATATATATATATAAAGCTAGTATTGTTTTAACATCATTTTCTTACATAATTATGCATATCAAATAAACTCTATAGGCGACTGATACACTAGTATGAAATAAGATTTGTTTGTGACCTATAGATTAATTTAGGTAATAGATGATAAAACATTTTAGAAATATTCAGTAAAAACAATGTGTATACTATTTAATAATTTTAGGCTTCTGTATACATTTCCAGTGTTCAAATTTGAAATTTATGTAATGTTGATTATTCTAACAGTATTTCTTGTGTTCTCTACTAATAATTGCAAAATTAATACTCTTTTCTTTAATGATAATGAATTTATCATATTACTCTAGCAATGTTGTAGGATTTTTATTTATTAAATCTTTTGTCTCTGTCAGTTTCTGTGAGTGTGTTTGTGTGTGCTCATGTGCACACACTCACATGAGTGTACACACACGTGTGAGTATATGTTCTGGTGAGCATGGCCATGTGTGTGTATGTAGGTGGAGAGGAAAGGATAACCTCACCTCAGGAGGTTTTTCTCAGGAGCTATCCTAATTATTTTTTGAGGTAGAATCTCTCAATGACTAGGAGTTCTTGAAGGAAGTTAGGCTTTGTGGCCAGTATGCCTTAGGGATGTACATTTCTTTGTCTCTCTAGCACTGGCATCATTAGCAGGCACTGCCACACCAGACTTTGTTAAGAGTTATATGGGGATATAACTTGGATTTTTTTTTTTTTTTTTTGCCTTTGAAGCAAATTCTTTACCAGCCTAGCTGTCTCTCTATAGGACTGTAAAAGACAGTCTGGTTCCTGGTTGAGCTAAGGTTGGAAACCCCGGAGATCCTGAGGGGACAGTAGGTTTTTTGCCATGCTTCTGGACATCAGGCTCCTGACACAAGGCCGCAGTTCTTCATAATTTGTGGCCATTAGTCACAGTAAGGGCAACACCTCAAGCCACTCCACAGGTAGAGGACATGACCTGTTGTCATGTAGCCTCAAGACAGATCTCCATTTTAAGGAGGCACCTAAAGGCCTAGAGGCATAGCCAATAAACTTTCCTTCCCAGACATTCCTCCCTGCAAAAGGTATTTAACCTCAGGCCCACCCTGAGAAAGTAGGTTACACTTTTACGCATTGCCACTCTCTGCCATGGTAGTAAATGCCTTAAAACCATGGACTGTCTCTTTTCATTGGGATTCACAGTGGGGACCAATGGAACAGGCCTCTGTCTAAAAAGCAGGCCTGTAATCTCGCACAGAAGGACTCTCAGTGCCCTCATCCATGGCCTGCACCAAGCCAAGACTCCCACCAAACAAACCAATACTCTCTCCTCCCCACAGGACCAATGGAGGTCTTCTCCCTTTGTCCCTTCGGCCCCACTAGACCCAGCCTATGGGCCCTCACTCCATTCAGAGCTCTTCCTTGGCTTCAAGTGGGACCTGTATTCTCAAGAGCCTGAGAGCCAGAAAGCCCCAGCCTCCCTACAGAGACCCCCCTGAGCCAGCTGCAGCAGTCAAAACTCTCCAACCATACCTTCAAGAGCAGTCCAAGGGACACCCCATAACCCAACATCTCTCCACTCTCCAAAATGCTGTATATACATATGATGGATTAATTTTGTGTGCATTGTTTTCTAAAGCCTTCTCTTTACTGCCCAACAAAATACTATTGTAACCAACCAATCTTGCCTTTCTTTGTGTTCCTCTGGTGAATTTTCCCATAGCTATTGTTTCTGCTAGGAAGAGTAGCTTTGCCTAAGCAGCTTCTCATGTAGTCTTTTGATGGAATCAGCAGTAGATGCACCATCACATCATCAGTTCAGCCAATTAGCACAGAGTCAGGGCAGGGGCTAAGAGATACTGCTTCACTTACACTGCAATCTCTCAGGTAACAGAACAACTTCTGCAAAGAACAGGTCCAAATAATGAAATCGTCACATAACTACATTTCACCTTTTTCTATTTATTTATAGTCTCATATATTTATGCCCTAATACATATTAGTGTATTATTCCATACCCATATTTGAGTAGATAGAAAGATATAGATATAGAAACACAATCTATTTTCTTTCACTTAAATAGGACCAAGATCATACTTTAAATTTTAGTAACAAATCTCTCTAAAAATTTGGCTAACCTGACATTCTAAGGGCCAATTTACCACTGCTGCCATTACTACAGTAAACAACCCACTGAGAAGGCAAAGTGCCTCTTCAAAGAAGCAGCAATAGACATCCTGTATTTTGGACAAGGAATAATTTAGCTCTCTGCAGCACATTCTACAGTTCAAATTAGAGAAAGCAACAAAAAATATGCCTAAAGGGAAAATGAGTTAGAAAATAATGATAAATATGCGGCCGTTCAAATGGGAAAAGATTATTGAGAAACATTAACACAGTGCAAGTGATACAGATAGGATCCATAGGACACATGTAATGGCTGCACTCAGATCACATACACAGACACTGTGAGGACAGAGTCATTACCAAGTTGGACAGAAACAAGGTTAGTCAGGCCTCCCTATGCCTGCTGGGCTGAAGCTCTATTGCAAAGAGATTTCAACACCTTTCCTTTTCAGGTATTTATTTTCTTCTCTAAATCTCCAGAGATGGTCCTTGTAAAATCCAAGGATTTTTTTTTCTTCCTAGAACAGCATCTAATAAGAAAGAATCCCTTGATACAGAAACTGCCCACAGAACTGGCAGAAAATGGAGGTGGTTTAGAAAAGTTTTGTAACACCTGGAGAAATTTCCACTTAGCCCATTGACTCAGGAAGGTGTAGACTGGATCCTGACCCTAAGCTGTGTTCTCCCATAATTCATGTTACATAGATGGCCACAAGAGCTCACATATGAGATGAACATGCACCCCTAAACGAAATGGCACAATAAACTGCTATTGGACCCCATAAAGTAGCTACATTTTAACACATATGATTCCATAAATGCTGTAACTGAAACCTGGTAAACACCCGAACATGTTAACAATGAAGAACAAGGCTACAATCATTAAATAATTGTTATATCAAGTAAAATAATTCTAAGAAAAATACCAAAAGAAAGACTGTTTATGAAAAAAGAATAGATACAAAGTCTTGAAGCTAACATGGAGAAATACTTCTAAAAAATCAACAGAGGTGATAGAAACAGAAACCAAGCAAGTACAACTAAAAGATATAATAAATAAAAATGAGAGCTGTATAAATGATATCAAAAGCAGTTTATGAAGGGGGGACAAATAGTGAGAAGAATTGAAAAATTATAGAAAAAAAAACCATATATTTTAGAGTAAAGTTTAAAAGACAGGAGAAAAAGACTGTGAAAGTTGCCAAAATTAATACCAAGTAACTGGTGAAAACACACACAGGGTGGAAAGCAGGCAGGGAGAGACAGACAGAGACTGAATCAGCAGCAGGAGGGCTCACTGAAGGTTGGGAGGCAGGGAGGGAGAGACAGACTGGAGCAGTAACAGGAGGCAGAGATAGAAAGAGAATGGGAAATAAAACAAGTCAGGGAACTGATGAGGTTAGGAAAAGACTTTGAGAACACGGGTGAATGTAAGAGCTGACAACATGTGCTGGTCACAACTGGAATCTGAGGATGTGGTAGCTACTTTATGGCAGTAACAGGCAAAACATTAGTGGAGGATGAAGAGTTCCTAGAAGTGAGTGTCTGGCCTGTCAGACTATAAAGAGGTGAGAAGGATGTCCTTTGGAGACAGGGGAGCAACATCAACTGATTACATACAGACAGTGTGGTCTCATTACTTAGCACATGTAATATCAGGAGAAGCAAATATCTGTCATGAGAAGGCCCTACATGAGATGGAAAAGAATAGGTGATCAGTGGAGATAGATCTATGTATTACTGGTAGCTGTATGGATGGTTAGTTAGAGGATATGCACCAAGTTATCAGCAATATCAATGTATTGACATATTTTATATATTTGGGCTAAAATATCATATGAAAATAACCATTTTATAAGCCTTATTCTTTGAGTGGTATTGGAAAGAACTTTCCCAAGACCACAACATAGGGAGCATACAAATATTACTTTCTAGACAGGAATCTCTCTTAAAGAATCATTTTTTTAATTTCTTTGAGAAATATCTGTCAGCAAGGATGAAATTGAAAAGTACAAGATAATCTTAAAAATCCTATTATACCAGACACTAAAAAATGCTTCTAGAAGACACAGAATAAAGGCTGATGTTGCAATGCTGGGCAAGGTTTGATAATTGTATTTAAAATATAAAGTATTTACTTGTGAATTTTGAAACAGTAAACACACAGAGTCAGGAGGAAACTAATGGGAGATGATGAGGAATAATTTGAAGGGAGTGATGTGGAGGGTAAAATTCATTAGAACAAATTATATACATGAATAAAATTATCATACATTAAAAAGTTGGAGAAAATTAAAAAAATATTTCCTGACTTGTGTATATTAAATATAATTCAAGTTTGTAAAATTCCATTAAAAGATGTGATTGAAAAGAAAATCAAGGAAACTAGTTGTGTTGTTGCATGACTTGTGATACCAGGACTTACAAATAGAAGTGGAGAATAAAGATTTCAAGGCCAGCCTGGTCTACACAGTGAGCTCAAGAAAAGCTTGTGATATCTATCTATCTATCTATCTATCTATCTATCTATCTATCTATCTATCTATAGTATATAAAGTGTATATAATATGTAAATGATATGCATATTATATATAATATGTATATAATATATATATATAAACAAACAGATTCAGGCACTAATGAATAGACTTAACAAGTTGTTTTTATGCATGTTTTCATTTATATGTACGTGTAACAATGTTGCTTAAAGAGGAGAAGGCTTTGAATTGAGGGGGAAGTATAAGAGAAAGGATGGGAATGAAGAAATGATAACACTACCTTTTAATTCAAGTGAAAGAAAGGCACTGGTAATAGAGCTGAGTGGTAGGTACAACACTGGCACAGCACATGGGAGACAAGTCGATATGCAGGAGAGCAAAATTATTTAAGTAAAATAAAATGGCAGTGGGAAAGGAATAGCTGATATTTTAACAACTTTCAGAATTTTCAAAGAACTAACAATCAAAGCCAACATGCAGGCTTCAGTTAAATTCTGATTTGATGAACCAATATTTCTTTTTAGATAACAAAGACATTTAAACTTGAAGCACTAGAAAAATTTACAAAATGTCAATCTGGTTAAACATGATTGGGGTCACAATTATCAGATTTTCATTCCATTTTTTTTTAACTTCTATGGAAGCATTCATTGAAATCCATAAAATTTTCTTTGGAAAACTTTGGTAATAGGAGCAGCATCGTGGTAATGTGTCAGAGCAAAGGCAAAAACAAAAAGAAAATCTGCCTAAAGTTGTATAATCAGTTCAGGGTTTTGTTTAAACTGTTGTCTCTGAACTTGACTATGGTAGCAAACTTCCACAATAAAATAGTTAAGCTAAACCCAGAAAAGGTAGTATTTTATTATAACTTATTGAATTAGTTAGGAAAATATATCCTAATTAAACAATAATTCAACATTAATGTTTATAAATAAAGAAAATTCCAATCAAATTAGAAAAAAATTCCTTCACCATAGTGAAATTGATACATGTAACACAGCAATGTCATCAGTAATTAGGTCAGTGCTCCTACAATAATGAAGAATGATGGGTAGAAGTAGTATAAATATAAGCAGGATGGATAGATAAGTTCAGTCATGGTTTGAAAAAGAAAAGTGGAAATGGATGCCTTTAGTAAAAACAACAACTTAAGCAAGGTAGTAGTAGGTCCAGTTTTAGAGCAAAATGACACTATTTATCATATAGAAGATGCAATTGGAAAGATACAGCATTGCTATTGTCGGTTTCCATAGTCTGAAAGTATTCATTGGAAAGTTGTAGACAGGGTAACCTGAAGAACTGGTCTGCCCTCTTTAAAATGAAATGAGAGAAGTCAGATTCAGGGAGATGGAAGCAGGGGCTGCGCTGAGCATCCTATGAGCCTTATTTGAGATCCCTGCAACTGGGACATTATTGAAATGATAGACTCCAATTGAACGGGGCCAGTGGAGTTTGTAGCGGAAAGATGTTATTGGTTATAATGGTTGTGTTACTACTTATGATTGTATTATCGGTTATAATAGTTATGCTATTTGTTCTGATGTAGGAACAAGTTTGCTTTTCAGTTGCTAATAAACATGTACTTTTTTGTTATACTTTCAAGCTTCCATTTATACTAATTTTATTTCAAAATGAAAAAAACAACTCTTGAAATTTGGCTTGAGAAAGTTTTTGAAAAGACTTAACTGCAATGTATTATTTAAATACTCGGCGCACATATGTGTGGATGTCCAGCTCCTTCCATTACCTTTCCAACTCACTTTACTGAATGGTTTCCATCTTTCATGTTGCAAAATGACACTTTTAAAATATTACATCTGAAGTTCAAAAGATTCCAACGTGACAAAAATTTGATTCACTCAGAAATGTTTCTATTCAAATAGTGTGAGTTCCGTCCAGAGTTGAGAGACATGAAAGAGAGTGGTCCTCTCTAATCATTAATTCCACCTGTTTCAGAAAAATATCTGCTACAGATGTATATTCTAAAGACAACAGTGTCTTTCATTTTGCCCATTGTATAGGTCAACTGGTTCTTAGTCTTTGTCTTACAACACTAGCAAGGCTGTGTTTACAACCAACAATAGCAAATATTTTGGAAATACCCCAAAGTTTTCTACAGAAATATGAAGAATCACACTTGCTGCCAGCTTCAACTTTCAATTATAGTAATTAAGCTTCCCTTGCTTTCCTAAACACAGTTCTTTCTATATTTTCTGATTGTAATAGAAATCTTGTCCATTTGCTATCCTTAAGAATTTCGGAGATGAGTTAAAAGTAGAATTTCTACTAAGATTGGGGATTTGCTCTCTCTCTCTCTCTCTCTCTCTCTCTCTCTCTCTCTCTCTCTCTCTCTGTGTGCTCAGCTTTTCTACAATTCATGGGGATTAAAGGTTGCTATAGACTCATGCTTTCAATAATTTGTGTTTGGTAATCTTTTAAAAACATCAATTATTTACAAAAAAATGCATAATATTAGCTTATGTACTGTGGCAGATCAGTCAATCATTTTTTCAAGGAAGGATTGTAGCTGGTCTTATTTTCAGTAAGCGCGCACACACATATTGACAACAATATTCATACATGTGAATAAGTTTGCATTTGAAAAAATGTACATTTTCCTTTTAGTTAGTAATGTATATGTAAAGACATTTTGATAACTATAGCTATCAGGAAGGGAAGCAAAACCTTTTTAAAAGATAAATAAACCTTAAAAATTTTAATTTTCCTATACTTACATTAACCTGATTTATTTATTTTGCAGTTTAATTGTTGGTTTATAATCCACTTTTTTTATAAGACATAATGTTTCTTCAAACCAACAGTATTGGGATAAAATTACATGTAATTAAGGATTTTAAATATAATGAAATATTTGAAACATTCTGATATATATATATATATATATATATATATATGTGTGTGTGTGTGTGTGTGTGTGTGTGTGTATAGCCATCATCCCAACTAGTGTATAGAACATTTATACATTCCAGGCTTCTGTGCCACTTTATAAGCAGGCCCCTGTCCCAATACCAGGAAATTACTGGTGTGGGTTTTCTCACCATGACTATATGCATGATATCATGAGTGCATGCATGTGAAATGTTCAAACTAAGCAGATCCACCCATTAGTTTTGTTGTATAAAATATATAGGAAAAGAGTTAAGATGTGTGTTTTCTTGTTTTCTGGATTCTTTCTTTTTGCAAAACCTTTTTTTGTAAGAGTGAAATTTGAGAAAATGTGTTGATTTCCCACATCATTCTACCAAGCCTCTACAACTCACAAATCACTGGGTCCATCAGAAACCTAATCTTCTGGAAACCCGCCTGATCTGCACAGTTCCCACTTGTCTATCAAAATCTATTATTCACACGGTTTCATACCAGTGTCCCAGGAGAATGGCTTTTGTGAAACCCCATCATTCTGGATCCCAGAATGTTGGATTCAGGTAGACTATAGCCAGTGGAAAGCCTCTGCAATGATCAATAGGTTTCGGATATGAAAAATTGGAGGATTAACATTACATTACTCTCCTTGGATGACGTCTCACTAGCAAAGTGTACAGTGCTTAACCAAAAGACACAGCTTTTCTCATGGAAGTTCAGAGTGTTGATAATCCCTGTAACTGTCTTCATAATTAATAGCTGTTTGGATTTAGAGATAGCAGTAATTACTAGGCCAGGTAAAAGGTAGCAGCAATGACATAACTTTTCTGTTTGGCTTTGTACTATGACTTCTAAATGGCTTACTGGCTAAATGGCCATGTAGCATTCATTTTTAGTATATTATTTACTTTTATAATATCACCTCATAGAGTAAGTCAATTGATCTTTGTATAAATGCCAACTCATTTATTTTTGTTGCTAATTCACAGAGAAGCAATGTTTTTCTTTACTAGTAATGTGGTAGCCTGTGATAGTGGGTTACATTTCCCAGTAAAAATAATTCACAATGTCAAATAACATTTGATAAGAGTATTGTGAGAAATAGCAAACCTATTATTGAGTTAGAATGTGAAGACAAATAAATTTTAGAATGGATCTGTTTAGAAGCTAAGGGAATTTAATGAATCTGAGACACTGTCCTCACAGCCCTATGAGGTGCAAGGGTAGTAAGAGCCTATGGGTCCTGCAAAGAGGTCATCAGTGAAGACTGAAGTTCCAGTGTTATCCAGAGGCCTCCTCTTCACTTTAATTTGCTGTTTGTCGACTGATTGTGAAACTTCCTTCTTGTTGGCAAGCTGCAAGTTGGTTATACAGAAGGACAGTTACTGAAATTAAAGAAAGATCTAACTTTCCCCCAATAAATGACTCATTTCACTGAAAGAAAACAATGGCTCTCCCTCTATGAAGCAGGTTATATAATGGGCTGCCTTACTTAACTGTAATAAGGGGAAAAAAAGATAAGTTTTCATGAAGCAGAAAGGGATAAAAAGGATTCCTAGGGAGAAATTACTCCAGCAATCCCATAGGAACACATAATATTTATAACTTCTTATATATTCAAGGAAAAATATGATAGGAAATATAAACATAAAAATAAAAATATGTATCCTAGATAGAAATTCAAAATTAATTTTAGAAACCTAAGAACATAGAAATTATATTAAATGTATTAGAACAAATGCTCCAAAGCACTGCATTTAAAATGTGAATTATTTATTGAAGTTTGGTCTTTTACTATGGTGAATTCTGGTTGCTCCCTGAGACCTCATGCAGACCCAGATGATGCTATTTAACTTTGTCCCCCAAGTTATCCCTGTTTGGTGAATAAAGATGTTGACAGCCAATAACTAGACAAAGTAGACATAGGTGAGGTTTAAGACTCCTGGGCTTGGGTTCAGAGGAGAACTACAAGGTTGGAGAAAAGAAGATGGATAGAAGAGAGGCTGCCATAGGGTAAGAATCTTGATATAATAGCCATGAGGGTTGGCTAATTGGAGTTAAGAGCAGTTCAGATGACATGTGGAAAATTATATAATGGGACTGTTGGCTGGGAAATAGACATAATAATATAGAGGATAGATATCTACCCAGCTCTAATGCTGATTGAGGCTTATTGAATATATAAAGGTTGTGTGGTTTTTATCAGGGAACTAAATGGTCAAAGGTGGGGTAGAAACTCCCGATTGGGTTTAAATATTTTCAACAACAATTTATGGTTATTGAGACATATTCAAACAAGCATTAAGAATTACAAAACTTAAAAGCAAAAAGCAAAAATTAGTATAGCATAAAGTTAACCGAATACCAAAAATAATCAAAACAACGAGTAATTGCAAGCTAAACAATTTTCAAGTTAAACACATTTGAAGGCATGTGTTGCTAGGCAGAAAGAATATCAATTTATTCTGTGAGATGGATCTGCTAAATTGTAACAAATGTTTGTGATTTTAAACACCTAAGAAATGAGCTCAAAGCATATTAGGTAAAAAAAATTGACCCTCCAATGTAATAAACAAATTATACTCACAATTTGTAAGTAACTTTTCAGTTTACCAAGATATAGATTATTTGAACAGCCCAAAAGATAAATTTAGACCAAACTTAGTACATAGAATATTACCTATAAACTATATTGTCTACAAACTTTTCTACTACCTATAGGACACAGATCAGAAAACAGACTACAAGAGAAACCTCAGAGAATTGAAATATAGAAAGAAAGAAAGAAAGAAAGAAAGAAAGAAAGAAAGAAAGAAAGAAAGAAAGAAAGAAAGAAAGAAAGAAACAATAAGCAATGTTTTCTAATGAAGATTAGTTTATTCATCCTGGTCAATGAGATTTCATGTTTTAGTGTCTGGTAGCAAGGACATTGTACAGCCTGATAGATGGAAGAAGAGAGATGGCTTAATCTGAAAGCAGCCGCAAACACTTGTCAAGGAAGTATGTGTGTGTTGGCACAGAGACTTAAGGATAAGAAGCCATGGGCCTTAACAGCTTAGACATACAACATACAAGACATATTTGAACATCTGTAAAAAGAACAATAACCAAAAAATGTTGTAGTATAGCAGAATATAAAAACAGAGAGGCAGCAAGGAATTTCCAGTAGGCTGTAAATTTCTAAATTACAACATCTGTCCATTGTGGAAAACATCATCAAAGTTGATAGCATATGTTGTGTTAGATTTTATCATATGTATAAACTCCAAAGTTTAGTTGGATGTTCTGTAATTTGTCAAGAGCAGAGAGAAACCTTAAAAACAATAAGATAAAATATAAGAAAACTACAAAACTGACAAAAAAAATCACACTAAAATATTGGATAGTATAGGTGAAAATGATTCTGCTTCAAAGTGTGCATCTTAACTTGTCTTTAAGGGTTTAATAAACAAAAATATGCTGAATCTTTCCTAATAGCTAAGGGATAAAATAGAAAACTGGAAACCTGGGAAGTTCAAGGCAAATGACAGTACCGTCACCCTGGGTAAACCCTACCTTCACTCCCCAGGAAACAGGTCTGACTCTACTGTCTGTGGACTTTGGACAATAGGTCTCACACCTGTGTTCTCTATTTCAGATCCTTCATGAACAGTCCTTCAAAGGCAATTCTGAAGCTCTTTTTCCTTTTATCGAGGACTTCAGACTGGCAACTCATGAATGCTGATCTTTAGTTCCACAGCTACACTTCGCTTCCAGCCCAGACTCCCAGGTTCACTGAGCAGTTGGCTGGTAGAGAATTTAAAAAATGTATATATATATATTTCACTACTGAGGAGTATCAGTAATTACTAATAGGTAGCATTCATTTTGAGCCAGACATGTCTCTACTAATGTGATATAACATATTGATTTTAACTGATATATGCTATATAGAGTTGTATACACAGGTAAAATGATATCCATTTTTTCCTGGATATTTTCTTTCATATTGGTGACTAGAATAATAAAGCAAAAGTCTGGGTAAGAGCTTCCCATGGTCTGTATATTTAGGGCTTGGTCTCTAGAATGTGATGGCTTTGGTAGACAATAGTACTTGCAGGAGGAAGTGAGCTTTGTGGTAGTAAGCTTGACTGCCATAGATATATCCTGGGAGAAGAAAAAAGGACTCCCTACCCTACATACTCTCTCATTGTTTATAAGAAGGATTTAAAAGAAACCTCTCCTGATAGATTCCAGTGATTACTCTTTAGAGATGTAAAGTTGAACAGCAAAATGACCATAAACTAAAATCCTTTCTCTGTTAGCCAAAATCAAGTGATTTTTTTAATTTCAAATATTTCTATTACAGTATTTAAAAAATGACCAGTACAAAAAAACCCTATTGCAAAATACATTTGCAATATTTCTTCTGTTAAAAAAAATAGTCTACTGACATTCTTTTAGCATTTACGATTTAAAAGCTTAGCAACTTACGTTATAAACATATGAAGTCATGACAGTCTATCAACTCTATAATACTTCAGTGTCTAAGAACATATATTGTATCACAGGATGGATAGGTGATAGACTACAAGTTTTAATGATATATTCATAGTCTCCTAAAATTACTCTCATGGAGCAACCTTGAGGCAATGTGAATACTATTGACAGTCCCATTAGTATCATATGTAGCTAAAAATAGGTTTATGAATCCAAATGAGTAAACATTTCTTTTTAAGAACTATGCTGAATAGTTAAAATGAACTGTTTGTTGACAACTTTTTGTATAATAACAAAATATAACAAAATAACAAAAAATCTGTAAGGTTAGTAT
Source organism: Mus caroli (assembly GCF_978045245.1). Taxonomy (NCBI): domain Eukaryota; kingdom Metazoa; phylum Chordata; class Mammalia; order Rodentia; family Muridae; genus Mus; species Mus caroli. Next base: position 137,899,663 of record NW_028227258.1, on the reverse strand, counting down.
GTTAACTACATAGTGAGCTATCTGCTAAAGAAATGTAAATGGTTTTATTCAAGCAGCTACAAACAAACTAAAAAACAGCTATTTATAACACAATTGAAAGTTATAAAAACAAGTGATATAAGCAGTTAAATGTTGTGAAATTCTTCTAATGAAATTAATTTTCCCCAGAGAAGTTGATAAATTATGAGTAAGAAAATCAGAGCTATGTCACCATTTTTCTCTATATTTGAGTTGGTATGTTTATATTTTACATAGTTTACTTATACATAACTTGTTTTTACTCATAAATTTGATAACTTAACAAATATCCTCCCTCAAAATATTAAATTTATCTAATCTACCAAAATTCCTCTTTTAAACATGATGTGTGTATGTTTTCCATGTCAGTTACAACAATCTATATTTTTTTCTTTAATATTTTCACTGTATTCACAAGTCTTAAACATGAGCTCAAATTAATATTTAAAAATAATACAGTTATGTTCTGGGAGAACCCCAAGGAAAATGACTAAGAACATACTATATTAGTAGATAGGCTCTCCAAAGAGAGACCAAGAAAGGAATCCAAGCATATTCGATGGTTTATTCAATACAAATGATCTGTCTCTATTGAGGCAAAGGCAGTTTCTTTGACTCTTGGTTACTTTTTTTTAAAAGATATTTTATTATGTATTTTCCTCAATTACATTTCCAATGCTATCCCAAAAGTCCCCCATACCCTCCCCCCTTTCCCCCATTTCCCTACCCACCCATTCCCATTTTTTTTTTTTTTTTTGGCCCTGGCTTTCCCCTGTACTGGGGCATATAAAGTTTGTGTGTCCAATGGGCCTCTCTTTCCAGTGATGGCCGACTAGGCCATCTTTTGATACATATGCAGCTAGAGTCAAGAGCTCCGGGGTACTGGTTAGTTCATAATGTTGTACCATCTATAGGGTTGCAGGTCCCTTTAGCTCCTTGGGTACTTTCTCCAGCTCCTCCATTGGGAGCCCTGTGATCCATCCAATAGCTGACTGTGAGCATCCACTTCTGTGTTTGCTAGGCCCCGGCATAGTCTCACAAGAGACAGCTATATCTGGGTCCTTTCAGCAAAATCTTGCTAGTGTATGCAATGGTGTCAGCATTTGGAAGCTGATTATGGGATGGATTCCTGGGTATGGCAGTCTCTATATGGTCCATCCTTTCGTTACGGCTGGCTCCAATCTTTGTTTCTGTAACTCCTTCCATGGATGTTTTGTTCCCAATTCTAAGAAGGGGTACAGTGACCCCACTTTGGTCTTCATTCTTCTTGAGTTTCATGTGCTTAGCAGATTGTATTATATATCTTGGGTATCCTAAGTTTTGGGCTAATATCCACTTATCAGTGAGTACATATTATGTGAGTTCCTTTGTGATTGTGTTACCTCACTCAGGATGATGCCCTCCAGGTCCATCCATTTGCCTAGGAATTTCATAAATTCATTCTTTTTAATAGCTGAGTAGTACTCCATTGTGTAAATGTACCACATTTTCTGTATCCAACTTTTAAAGGAATCTTCATAGAATGGTCTACTCTCTTCTGTTCTTATTGACACTGTATGATTAGTTCTGGAATTCCATTCCTTTACTCAACTTCTATCGTCTGTACCACTTAGCTTTTGGTTGTAAGTAACTGAAAATCAAATACATTTTTTTTCATGGCCACCTCAATGAATTTAGCATCATAAATAACTGTTTCTCTTAGTGGATGAGATTCCCTCCAACTATCTCTGCCTCTTACCCTTAACTTCTATCTTTCTCCATCTCTATCTTTCTCCCTTACAGAGATAACTCTACTGACCGTTGCTCCATTAGCCAACACTATATAGTCTCATGGTCTTAGTGATGAAGCCGAGTCCAGAGTACCTGTGTTTTTATTGTTGTTGTTGTTTGTTCGTTTTTGGTTTTGTTTAGTTTTGTTTGTTTGTTTTCCATTTTCTACTAGTGTTAAAAAGTGTCATTGTGACAGGTGAGAGTGTGCACCACAGAGGCAGACAGCTTCTGGGACAGGCGGGAGCCACAGAACCGCTGAGGCAGCACCCTTTTGGGGCCGCAGACATTGGGCACCCTCCCAGCTGGAGGACAGTGATCTGCCCTGCACGGGAGCCCTCTGCCTCAGGGGCAGAGAGCACCATCTTGGTTCCCGGACTCCGCCAAACTTAGGAACTTAGTCTGCACAGGTGAGAGTGTGCACCACAGAAGCTGACAGCATCTGTGACCTGCCAAAGCAACACAGCATCTGGGAATGGTCCTGTTTTTGGCCTTCTTCTTCAGCCAGGAGGAGGTCCAAACACCAGATATCTGTGCACCTTCCCTGTAAGAGGAGAGCTTGCCAGCAGAGAGTGCTCTAACCACTGAAACTCAGAGGAGAGAGCCTGTCTCCCAGGTCTGCTGATAGACAGTAATCAGAATCACCAGAAGAACAATCTCTAAACAGAGACAACTATAACAACTAACTCCAGAGATTACCAGATGGCGAAAGGTAAACGTAAGAATCTTACTAACAGAAAACAAGATCACTCACCATCATCAGAACTCAGCACTCCCACTTTGCCCAGTCCAGGGCACCCCAACACACCCGAAAAGCTAGACCTGGATTTAAAAGCATATCTCATGATGATGGTAGAGGACATCAAGAAGGACTTAAATAACTCACTTAAAGAAATACAGGAGAACACTGCTAAACAAGTAGAAGACATTAAAGAGGAAGCACAAAAATCCCTTCAAGAATTGCAAGAAAACATAACCAAACAGGAAGAAGACATTAAAGAGGAAACACAAATATCCGTTAAAGAACTGCAGGAAAACACAACCAAACAGGTGATGGAATTGAATAAAACCATCCAAGACCTAAAAAGAGAAGTAGACACAATAAAGAAAACCCAAAGTGAGGCAACGCTGGAGAAAGAAACCCTAGGAAAGAAATCTGGAAGCATAGATGCAAGCATCAGCAACAGAATACAAGAAATGGAAGAGAGAATCTCAGGTGCAGAAGATTCCATAGAAAACATCGGCACAACAATCAAAGAAAAAGGAAAATGCAAAAAGACCCTAACTCAAAACATCCAGGAAATCCAGGACACAATGAGAAGACCAAACCTACAGATAATAGGAGTGGATGAGAATGAAGATTTTCAACTCAAAGGACCAGCAAACATCTTCAACAAAATTATAGAAGAAAACTTCCCAAATCTAAAGAAAGAGATGCCCATGAACATACAAGAAGCCTAAAGAACTCCAAATAGACTGGACCAGAAAAGAAATACCTCCCGACACATAATAATCAGAACAACAAATGCACTAAATAAAGATAGAATACTAAAAGCAGTAAGAGAAAAAGGCCAAGTAACATATAAAGGCAAGCCTATCAGAATTACACCAGATTTTTCACCAGAGACTATGAAAGCCAGAAGATCCTGGACAGATGTTATAAAGACACTAAAAGAACACAAATTCCAGCCCAGGCTACTATACCCAGCCAAACTCTCAATTAACATAGATGGAGAAACCAAAGTATTCCACGACAAAACCAAATTCACACATTATCTGTCCACGAATCCAGCCCTTGAAAGGATAATAACAGAAAAAAACCAATACAAGGACGGGAACCAAGCCCTAGAAAAAACAAGAAGGTAATCCCTCGACAAACCTAAAGAAGACAGCCACAAGAACAGAATGCCAACTTTAACAACAAAAATAACAGGAAGCAACAATTACTTTTCCTTAATATCTCTTAATATCAATGGGCTCAACTCCCCAATAAAAAGATATAGACTAACAAACTGGCTAGGCAAACAAGACCCAACATTTTGCTGCTTACAGGAAACTCATCTCAGAGAAAAAGATAGACACTACCTCAGAATGAAAGGCTGGAAAACAATTTTCCAAGCAAATGGTATGAAGAAACAAGCTGGAGTAGACATTCTAATATCTGATAAGATTGACTTCCAACCCAAAGTCATCAAAAAGGACAGGGAGGGGCACTTCATACTCATCAAACGTAAAATCCTACAAGAGGAACTATCAATTCTGATTCTCTATGCTCCAAATACAAAGGCAGCCACATTCATTAAAGAAACTTTAGTAAAGCTCAAAGCACACATTGCACCTCACACAATAATAGTGGGAGACTTCAACACACCACTTTCACCAATGGACAGATCATGGAAACAGAAACTAAACAGGGACACATTGAAACTAACAGAAGTTATGAATCAAATGGATCTGGCAGATATCTACAGAACATTCTATCCTAAAACAAAAGGGTATACCTTCTTCTCAGCACCTCATGGTACCTTCTCCAAAATTGACCACATAAATGGTCACAAAACAGGCCTCAACAGATACAAAAATATTGAAATTGTCCCATGCATCCTATCAGATCACCATGGACTAAGGCTGATCTTCAATAACAAAATAAATAATAGAAAGCCAACATTCACGTGGAAACTGAACAACACTCTTCTCAATGATACCTTGGTCAAGGAAGGAATAAAGAAAGAAATTAAGGACTTTTTAGAGTTCAATGAAAATGAAGCCACAACATACCCAAACTTATGGGACACAATGAAAGCATTTCTAAGAGAAAAACTCATAGCTCGGAGTGCCTCCAAAAAGAAACTAGAGAGAGCACACATTAGCAGCTTGACAACACACCTAAAAGCACTAGAACAAAAGGAAGCAAATTCACCCAAGAGGAGTAGATGCAGCAAATAATCAAACTCAGGGGCTAAATCAACCAAGTGGAAACAAGAAGAATTATTCAAAGAATCAACCAATAAAGGAGCTGGTTCTTTGAGAAAATCAACAAGATAGATAAACCCTTAGCCAGACTCACTAGAGCACACAGGGAAAGCATCCTAATTAACAAAATCAGAAATGAAAAAGGAGACATAACAACAGATCTTGAAGACATCCAAAACACCATCAGATCCTTCTACAAAAAGCTATACTCAACAAAACTGGAGAAACCTGGATGAAATGGAGAAGTTTTTAGACAGATACCAGGTAACAAAGTTGAATCAAGATCAGGTTAATGATCTAAACAACCCTATATCCCCCAAAGAAATAGAAGCAGTCATTAATAGTTTTCCAACCAAAAAAAAGCCCAGGACCAGATGGGTTTAGTACAGAGTTCTATCAGACCTTCAAAGAAGATCTAATCCCAGTTCTTCACAAACTATTCCACAAATTAGAAACAGAAGGTATTCTAACCAACTCATTCTATGAAGCCACAATTACTCTGATACCTAATCCACAAAAAGACCCAACAAAGATAGAAAACTTCAGGCCAATATCCCTTATGAATATTGATGCAAAAATCCTCAATAAAGTTCTTGCTAACCGAATCCAAGAACACATCAAAACAATCATCCATCCTGACCAAGTAGGTTTCATCCCAGGGATGCAGGGATGGTTCAATATATGGAAATCAATCAATGTAATCCAGTATATAAAAAAACACAAAGACAAAAACCATATGATCATCTCTTTAGATTCAGAAAAAGCATTTGACAAGATCCAACACCCATTCATGATAAAAGTCTTGGAAAGATCAGGAATTCAAGGCCCATACCTAAACATGATAAAAACAATCTACAGCAAACCAGTAGCCAACATCAAAGTAAATGGTGAGAAGCTTGTAGCAATCCCTCTAAAATCAGAGACTAGACAAGGCTGTCCACTTCCTCCATACCTATTCAACATTGTACTTGAAGTCCTAGCCAGAGCAATTTGACAACAAAAGGAGATCAAAGGGATACAAATTGGAATAGATGAAGTCAAAATATCACTTTTTGCAGATGATATGATTGTATATATAAGTGACCCTAAAAATTCCACCAGAGAACTCCTAAGCCTGATAAACAGCTTCAGTGAAGTAGCTGGATATAAAATTAACTCAAACAAATCAATGGCCTTTCTCTACACAAAGAATAAACACGCTGAGAAAGAAATCAGGGAAACAACACCCTTCTCAATAGTCACAAATAATATAAAATATCTTGGCATGACTCTAACTAAGGAAGTGAAAGATCTGTATAATAAAAACTTCAAGTCTCTGAAGAAAGAAATTATAGAAGATCTCAGAAGATGGAAAGATCTCCCATGTTCATGGATTGGCAGGATCAACATTGTAAAAATGGCTATCTTGCCAAAAGCCATCTACAGATTCAATGCAATCCCCATCAAAATTCCAACTCAATTCTTCAACGAATTAGAAAGTGCAATCTGCAAATTCATCTGGAATAACAAAAAACCTAGGATAGCAAAAACTCTTCTCAAGGATAAAAGAACCTCTGGTGGAATCACCATGCCGGACCTAAAGCTTTACTACAGAGCAATTGTGATAAAAACTGCGTGGTACTGGTATAGTGACAGACAAGTAGACCAATGGAATAGAATTGAAGACCCAGAAATGAACCCACACACCTACGGTCACTTGATCTTCGACAAGGGAGCTAAAACCATCCAGTGGAAGAAAGACAGCATTTTCAACAAATGGTGCTGGCACAACTGGTTGTTAACATGTAGAAGAATGCGAATCGATCCATTCCTATCTCCTTGTACTAAGGTCAAGTCTAAGTGGATCAAGGAACTTCACATAAAACCAGAGACACTGAAACTTATAGAGGAGAAAGTGGGGAAAAGCCTTGAAGATATGGGCACAGGGGAAAAATTCTTGAATATAACAGCAATGGCTTGTGCTGTAAGATCGAGAATTGACAAGTGGGACCTCATGAAACGGCAAAGCTTCTGCAAGGCAAAAGACACCATCAATAAGACAAAAAAACCACCAACAGATTGGGAAAGGATCTTTACCTATCCTAAATCAGATAAGGGAATAATATCCAATATATATAAAGAACTCAAGAAGGTGGACTCCAGAAAGTCAAATGACCCCATTAAAAAATGGGGCTCAGAAGTGAACAAAGAATTCTCACCTGAGGAATACCGAATGGCAGAGAAGCACCTGAAAAAATGTTCAACATCCTTAATGATCAGGGAAATGCAAATCAAAACAACCCTGAGATTCCACCTCACACCAGTCAGAATGGCTAAGATCAAAAATTCAGGTGACAGCAGATGCTGGCAAGGATGTGGAGAAAGAGGAACACTCCTCCATTGTTGGTGGGATTGCAAGCTTGTACAACCACTCTGGAAATCAGTCTGGTGGTTCCTCAGAAAATTGGACATAGTACTACCGGAGGATCCAGCAATAACTCTCCTGGGCATATATCCAGAAGATGTCCCAACCGGTAAGAAGGACACATGCTCCATTATGTTCATAGCAGCCTTATTTATAATAGCTAGAAGCTGGAAAGAACCCAGATGCCCCTCAACAGAGGAATGGACACAGAAATTATGGTACATTTACACAATGGAGTACTACTCAGCTATTAAAAAGAATGAATTTATGAAATTCCTAGTCAAATGGATGGACCTGGAGGGCATCATCTTGAGTGAGGTAATACAATCACAAAAGAACTCACACAATATGTATTCACTGATAAGTGGATATTTGCCCAAAACTTAGGATACCCAAGATACAAGATACAATTTGCTAAACGCATGAAACTCAAGAAGAATGAAGACCAAAGTGTGGACACTATGCCCCTTCTTAGAATTGGGAACAAAACACCCATGGAAGGAGTTACACAGACAAAGTTTGGAGCTGTGATGAAAGGATGGACCATCTAGAGACTGCATATCCAGGGATCCATCACATAATCAGCTTCCAAACGCTGATACCATTGCATACACTAGCAAGATTTTGCTGAAAGGACCCAGATATAGCTGTCTCTTGTGAGACTATGCCGGGGCCTAGCAAACACAGAAGTGGATGCTCACAGTCAGCTATTGGATGGATCACAGGGCTCCCAATGGAGAAGCTAGAGAAAGTACCCAAGGAGTTAAAGGGATATGCAACCCTATAGGGGGAACAACATTATGAACTAACCAGTACGCCGGAGCTCTTGTCTCTAGCTGCATATGTATCGAAATGGCCTAGTTGGCCATCACTGGAAAGAGAGGCCCATTGGACTTGCAAACTTTATATGCCCCAATACAGGGGAATGCCAGGGCCAAAGGAATGGGAATGGGTGGGTAGGGAAGTGTGTGGGGGGGTGTGGGGTACTTTTGGGATAGCATTGGAAATGTAATTGAGGAAAATACGTAATAAAAAATATTAAAAATTAAAAAAAAAGAAAGACACATGCTCCACTATATTCATAGCAGCCTTAATTATAATAGCCAGAAGCTGGAAAGAACACACATGTCCCTCAACAGAGGAATGGATACAGAAAATGTGGTACATTTACACAATAGCGTACTAGTCAGCTATTAAAAAATGAATTTATGATGTTCTTAGTCAAATGGATGGACCTGAAGGGCATCATCCTGAGTGAGGTAACCCAATCACAAAAAAACTTGCACAATATGTACTCACTGATAAGTGGATATTAGCCCAGATACTTAGAATACCTAATATATAAGATACAATTTCTGAAACACATGAAACACATGAAACTCAAGAAGAATGAAGACCAAAGTGTAGACACTTTGCTCCTTCTTATAATTGGGAACAAAACACCCACGGAAGGAGTTACAGATACAAAGTTTGGAGCTGAGACAAAAGGATGGACGAGCTAGAGACTGCCACATTCAGGGATCCATCCCATAATCAGCCTCCAAACGCTGACAAAAAAAAAAAAAAAAAAAGAAAAAAAAAGTGTCATTGTTTAAATAAAATTTAGAACGTGTAGTTTGGTTTTATTTATTTGGATAGCTTTGTTAGATGAAGTGGACCAATAGGCTAGAGGCAATCAGAAACCATCTTATAAATTTGTAGAACCCTCAAATCTACTTAACATACATGATTTTAAATTTTTGGTAAAGGCAAAAGCACATGAAAGAGAAAGATGTTGATAAAGCACACAGGATAGAGAAAATCAGCCACATTGTGTAAAATGTAGAGAATTGTGAATCATTGTGCACAAAAAGACGAAAATTTAAAATAAAAACTGCACACACAGTTTCCTATTTTGTCATCTTAATTAAGATTTTCTGCCTGTCCTTCAACAGTATACTTGGGAGACTCAGTAAAAGAGCAAAATTAAATTGTGATGTGCTGTAGATTATTTTTAATTTGTAAACTAGAGGTGCTGCTCTCTTTCAAAGTAAAGAACGTTCTTGGTATTTTATGTTGTGTCTTTATACATACATCACCATTAATGCAATTTTAAGAGTGTATTAAACACTTATAAGTTAATTATCTTGGGTAAATCGTAAGTATTTCTATGCAGAATGTTGATGTAAGGTGTCATTATCCTTTATTTAAGAATAATTTAATTTCAAGCACACAAACACTTGGGATGCTTATTTACTATCTGAAAAATATAAATGTAGCAAACTGTTTTCTGAAAAATGAAAGATTTACAAAAACAAAACTCTTCTCTAAGTTTAAGTGCATTTGATCTTTTTCTAAGTCACAATAACAATAATATAATCACTATCTATACAAGATAAACTTCATATGGCATAACTCTTTAGCAAATCTTCGTATTCCCTCTTTGAAAATGGAGTTGTAAAATTTCAACTCTCAATCTCAAATTTCCTTCTAGGCTTCATATATGTTGTACATAACTTCATGTTTGAGGTATAGCTAGAGAACATTGTTTCATATTGTGAAGACATTTGATGGCAGAGAAAGCAATTGATACTATTATGTGATAAGAGACTCACTAGTACACAGAGCAGTTTTTGGTATACAGAAGTGCTGGAGCATATATCCAACTCAGTTTCTCACAAATGTGTGGTGATTTTGTGTTTCTGTAGATGCCAGCACAGGGCACTTTGTGCAGAGGTGACCTGAGGAATGACAATGCCATCCCAGGAAATTTCAGACCCTAAGAGCTGGACAGGTGCTGAAGTGCATAAAGGGTTCCACTCTTCCTAGAATTATGAAGTCCAGTGTGGCAGATATGGCTCACCAATGAAATGAGCCTGGTACCAAACCTGGTGAGCTGACTTAGATCCTAGGACTCACTTGCTAGATGGAGTAAACTGACTTCTAAAAGGTGTCCTGTTATCGCTACACGTATGGTCTGACATATGCACCCATATGCAGACACAACACACACACACACACACACACACACACAAATACACATACATACACACACAGAGAGAAAGAGAGAGAGAGAAGTGTTTATGTCTCTACATCCAGCAATCTTGACTTGGAAAAATATTTTGTTGAAGTATTTTAATACATTTGTAGTTAAGAGGAAAACAGAAGATAGAAATGACTGCTAGTAGAGACCCAGATCTGGGCACACACAAAACCCCCAAAGCACTGAAGTGTTAGTTCACAGCAGCCAGAGACACATTTAACAATATGTAAAGACAATCTCTTCTTTAGAACTTTAATGCTAAAGCTCTTAATGCAGGAAGGAAAAAAACAAAACGATGCAGCCTAGGACTTTCATCCCATCACAGGTAGCTTAGCTGCTCCAGTTTTATCCTGAAAAGTCCAAGAAGGCCTGACAAACATCACCACCGAATAAGAAGCATCTCTTGGGCAATGTTGTGTATAGACAGAAGGATTCTTTTAGTCAATTGCAGGAACTACACATTAATGCTTTATACTAAATGACTTCATATTTCAGATAACTCCTGTTATCCACTGAATCTTGGTAGTCAGTAAGCCTGCCAGAGCTGAACTTGTGAAGTCATGCCAAGCATGTACAAAATGCTTTATTTTTGAAGCTCCTTTTCTTTGGAGCAATTCAAACTCTCCCTTTTCTCCTTCAAAGAAAATATCTCAGCTTGGCCAATCCCTTAGATTTGAATGATAATTATACTTCAAAATCATCCTTATAGAACTACAGAATGAGACAAATACCCCTCCCACCAAAAATCAGTAGTTTTTAAATGAATAGTTCTAGACCTTTCAATTTAAGAAATGTTTTTTAATGACTGATCTTCTTAAAGTGTTCTCCAGATGTTTTGAGGCACAAGTTACCTTACTATTATGTGTAAATTCTAGAAGGCTGTAGGCATCACTATGTGTATAAATTCTAGAGGGCCATAGGCATCATTATGTGTTAGTTCTAGAAGTCTATAGGGATCATTCTGTGTAAGTTCTAGAGGGCTGTAAGCATCATTATGTATAATTTCTAGAAGTCTATAGGGATCATTTTGTGTAAGTTCTACATGGCTGTGAGCATCGTTATGGGTAAGTTCTAGAGGGCTGGAAATATCATTATCTGTAAGTTCTAAAGGGCTGTAGGCATCATTATGCGTACGTTTTAGAGGGCTGTAGGCATCATTATGTGTAAGTTCTAGAAGTCTGGAAACATTATTATATGGAAGTTCTAGAGAGCTCTAGGCATCATTATATGTAAGCTATATATACATTTGTAGGTATTATTATTGTATGGATGTTCTAGAGGGTCACCAGAATGATTTTTCAGGCTCAGATTCAGCAAAGAACATGATCAGCAGATGTCTCAAAATACAAGTTGCCTTACCATTATGTGGAAGTTCTAGAGGACTGCAGGCATCTTTATCCATTTTCAGTTTTGGCAAAGAGATGAGCATTTTAACGAGGGATGGCGAGATAGGCTGCACTAACAGGGAGGTGAGGTTTGGTCGGCTTTTTCTAAAGCTTCCATCTGTATTCAAAGGAGAAAAGAACTGAATAATTAGCAAACAGAAACAGAAACCAATCACAGACAAGTTCTTCCCAATCACATGGATGATGTTTACTCACTCCTCAGTTATATTCTTTAAAACACTGTAAACTTTAATCTGGATAATATTCTGTACCTTCATTAACAATGTGTACATACACTTGCCACAGTTACATAGCAGCTATCATAGTAGATCCCAAGACTGGCAGTGAAAATCAATGTGGCTTGAACCACAGAATTCAGTAGGCCCATGAACTGGCAGCTCCTTCTACCTTCCACAGGATGAGGAAAGGGAAACCCATGAAGTGTGGTATAAAGAAGGTCTCTGTCTTTTGCACACACAGTGTAGATGCCTGGATCTCCCTCCTGCCAGTGGGAAGTGATGAGACACACAAGAGATAATGATAGAAGAATGCTGAGAATCATGCTAATAACTCTGTGCCCATTGCCATCAGACAACAGAACGTTGTTAAAAGCAGATATAAAGAAACCAGTAGGAAATATCTTTTACAGTTAATGATAATCAGGTGGCCAATGGTAAAAACAACTTGCCTAAGAACTCCTCCACTTCAGCCCATATTGGATGAGACTTACCCACATCTAAAACTCAAATCAACTTAATTTTGCCATTCTCGACAGTGAGCTCTCTCTCAGCCAAAGGCATCTGTAGGAGGAATCTGTGAGAAGAGTTCAAGAGGCTGAGGAGAAGCTCCTGGAAGACAGAATGAGTGGGGAGACATGCCAGATGTGAGCTAAGGACTCCAGAGGAAACTTAGAGTATGATTAGAGTTAGGGTTTAAACCTTTCCCAGACATACAGGAAAGTAAGTATTCTCTGAGGTAAGACAGAGATTAGCTTTAACAGGACCAAAGTTGTGAGGAAAAAAGCAATAATGCAGTATGAGTAGAAGTGGTGTAATCATAATCAGTATAATCAGGAAAATTGTTTTTGTGGGGAAAGGAGAAAAGGACAAAAATTGGAATGATATGCATGAGACATGAAAGTAAATACTGGTGACAAGGGATGAATAGTCAGTATAATGAGCAAAGTTGGAACACAGTGCTGGGAAGATGGCTCAGGACAGAAAATACTAGCCTGGCAAAAGCAAGAATCTGAGTTTGTTCCCCAGAATACTCCAGTTGCTGTGTATGTGGCAGGCAGGAGCCTGAAGTTGTGACAGACATTTGCAATCACAGCAAGCACAGGAGAATTCCTGGGGTTCACTGGCTATGCAGCCTAGTCTGGTGCACCAATGAGAAACTAGTAAAAAAAAAAAAAAGAGGGGGGATGGGGGAGAACAAGTGCCTAAGAAGCAACATTTAAAAACATTTAAGACTATCACCTGGCTTCCACACATACATACACATGTACAAGATCACCTTCCAAAGGAATGTGCCTTCCCATGCACACACACATTGAATAATGAAAGTGAGGTATCCCAAACACATATACCAGGAGTAAGAAGGGAACTCCAAAACCCAGGTGACACTGAAAGATGGTGAACCCTTTAACTGTGAACTTGGGAGAAATCAAGAGGAGATGGAGACACAGAAGATGGTAGAAGAAGATGACTGTAGGAAATAAATCCACTTTGAAACCATGAATAAGTAATGGACTAAATTTATCTATAATGTTAATAAAATGCAAAGCAAAATACTGGTAAGACAAAATAATTATATCAGTGCACATTAAACTTGGAGAAAAGTGGGGGGACAATACACCAAATGTGTTCAAGTAAACAAGAAATTCTTGATAAAACTATTTTATTGACTCAGAAAAGGACATTCACAGTTGAATGCCAACAGTTACATTTTAGAATGCAGTACGATCATTTTCAGAAATTTTATTAAGAAAATGGTCCTGGAGATTGATTTGGAATTTAATTTAATTTGTCTGTGGGGGGTGACAACTTCCATGATGCTGGTAATCAGGTTCCATGAGGCACATATTGTACATGGAAAAAAATTATGTTTGTGAACAGCTTCTTTAATTTATCCTCTAGAAAACCACCCAAACAAACAAACAAACAAACACCCCCCCCAATCCTGATTTTTAGATTAGGACTATGGCTGTCCTGGAAGTCATAGCTTTGAGAAAATAATAATAAAGATTTAAGCTAAGAATCACTTTTGTTGGAGAAGTGCAGGGTCAGTCTTGGGTCTCAGGAACTCCTTTATGTTCATGTGTGAATGAATATTGACCACAGTATAGTTCACTACTCCCTACCATCTCGTGGCAAAAACCATAACAAGCTGTATAATTTGTAAAGCCCAGAGCAAATTGACAATGTATGGTTGCTAGGCAGAAAGCAGGAAGGATTTTGATATGGCCACGGCAAAGTATAAATCAAGTATGGAGCCTCTCAGAAAGGACATTCTAAGACTGCATAGGTCTTATGCTCATTAGCCAGCACATGTAGGGCTCATACGCATGATGCCTGTTGAATCAAAATGTTGCTGATCTGCCAGCTTCACAAGATTGCATTCAGCTACTCATGACTAGCCCTGGGTCCTCTTCTGCTCCAGCCTGTGCCTTGGGCTAACACAGTTCTTGTTTCCAAACACAGATCACACTTGTGTGGCTAAGTGGGAAGTTTTGAAACAGCCAATTTTCTGTGGCTCATCAAGTGTGCATTACCCATTCATTTGTGATCTGAGTTGCTTTCATTAAACATGGGACAGTGTCTTTAATATGGTGATAATTTATTTTTTTAAAGTTCTTGAAAATATCCATTACTACCTCGATTGAAATTCTCTAGTAACACCTACCCTTCTAGTTTCTAATTATCCATTTAATTTTTACTTTCATTTTAAAAACAGTATCTCCTTAATCATCAGGGAAATGCAAATCAAAACAACACTGAGATTCCACCTCACACCAGTCAGAATGGCTAAGATCAAAAATTCAGGTGACAGCAGATGCTGGCTAGGATGTAGAGAAAGAGGAACAGTCCTCCATTGTTGGTGGGATTGCAAGCTTGTACAACCACTCTGGAAATCAGTCTGGCAGTTCCTTAGAAAATTGGACATAGTACTACCGGAGGATCCAGCAATACCGCTCCTGGGCATATATCCAGAAGATGTCCCAACCAGTAAGAAGGACACATGCTCCACTATGTTCATAGCAGCCTTATTTATAATAGCTAGAAGCTGGAAAGAACCCAGATGCCCCTCAACAGAGGAATGGATACAGAAAATGTGGTACATTTACACAATGGAGTACTACTCAGCTATTAAAAAGAATGAATTTATGAAATTCCTAGGCAAATGGATGGACCTGGAGGGCATCATCCTGAGTGAGGTAACACAATCACAAAAGAACTCACACAATATGTACTCACTGATAAGTGGATATTAGCCCAAAACTTAGGATACCCAAGATATAAGATACAATTTGCTAAACGCATGAAACTCAAGAAGAATGAAGACCAAAGTGTGGACACTGTGCCCCTTCTTAGAATTGGGAACAAAACACCCAGGGAAGGAGTTACAGAGACAAAGTTTGGAGCTGTGATGAAAGAATGGACCATCTAGAGACTGCCATATTCAGGGATCCACCCCATAATCAGCTTCCAAACTCTGACACCATTGCATACACTAGCAAGATTTTGCTGAAAGGTCCCAGATATAGCTGTCTCTTGTGAGACTAGGCCTGGGCCTAGCAAACACAGAAGTGGATGAGCACAGTCAGCTATTGGATGGATCACAGGGCTCCCAATGGAGGAGCTAGAGAAAGTATCCAAGGAGCTAAAGGGATCTGCAATCCTATAGGTGGAACAACATTCTGAACTGACCAGTACCTCAGAGCTCTTGACTCTAGCTGCTTATGTATCAAAAGATGGCCTAGTCGGCCAGCACTGGAAAGAGAGGCACATTGGACACACAAACTTTATATGCCCCAATATAGGGGAATGCCAGGGCCAAAGGAATGGGAATGGGTGGGTAGGGAAGTGGGGGGGAGGGTATGGGGGACTTTTGGGAGAGCATTGGAAATGTGATTGAGGAAAATACGTAATAATAAAAATAAAGAATAAAAAAATAAAAAAATAATAAAAACAGTATGTTGACTTAGTTTTGCATGCTGATTTTGGATTATTTTAATTTACCTAGTGAAGTTTTTTTTTTCTTGTGCTTTTTCAAATTTGTTTTCTGAGGACTTCATACATGTACATAACACATTCTGCATACTCTTACTCCCTCCTCTTCCTTTTTTTCCCTTTTACATTTGCTTTTTTTTTTTTTCTTTTTTCTTTTTAGACAATGTCTTTTATTGAATTGGGACTCTGAAAGTCTGGAAGTCTGGGAAGACTGGCATCCAGAAAGCCCCAGGGTCCAAAACCCCTGATCACAGTCATCTACCACTTCATCATTTATTCTGAGATTCTAAGTCCCTCCTTTATACTTACAAGACACATGTTGTCTTACAGCCCCTGACAACATATTCATGTGAAATCTGTGATTTTCAAGTTGTCATGGATGTCTGGAATTGCTATATTTCCAATAGCCATAAAACTTCTCATGAACATGTGTGATATCTTGACTACCAAATGCAAAATAATCTTAATAAACCTTGGGTTGCCAATATTCACATATCTTCTACTAATACCTAGCAGTCTCTCTGTGTACTCTGTAACCTAGATTTCCTGTGAAGTGACTTAAGCCAATAATTACACACATAAGATTACCACACATGTCTAAGGTACTCACTTAGATTACCTTAAAAATAAAGTCCAACACACATCTTACAGTAAGTCTCCACTGATGATTATCCATTCACTATAATGACCTGTTTTCATTTTGAGTTAATATAATCACTTAGTAAAATCACTTCCCTTTTCCTGTTAATATATGACACATGAATATAGTGGAGCAAGTGTCCTTGTGGTATGGTTTAGTATCTTTTGGGTATATGCCCAGTAGTGATATAGCTGTGTCATGATGTAGAACTACTTCCAATTTTTTAAGAAATAGTCAAATTGATTTCCAGAGTGGTCATATAAGCTGGCACTCCTAAAAGCAATGGAGAAGTGTCTGTTTACTCCACATCATTGCCAACATGTGCTGTCCTTTCAGTTTTTGATCTTAGCCTATCTAATGGGTATAAGAAAGCATATCAGAGTTGTTTTGGTTTGCATTTCCCTAATAACTAAGGATGTTAAACATTTCATGAATTGCTTCCTTGCCATTAGATATCCCTCCGTTCAAAATTCTCTGTTTTGCCCTGTACCCCCATTTTTAATTGGGTTGTTGTCATCTAACTTCCTGAGTTCTTTATATATTTTGAATATTAGCCCTCTGTCAGATATAGGGTTAGTGAAGATCCTTTCCCAATCTGCAGACTGCCCCTTTTTCGGATTGACAGTGCCCTTTGCTTTACAGAATCTTTTCAGTTTCACAATATCCCTTCATTTATTAAGTATATATCTTAGGGACTGAGTTATTGGTGTTCAATTCAGGAAGTTGTCTCCTGTGCCAATGCATTTAAGACTACCCTCATCTTTCTCTTCTATTAAATGTAGTTTATCTGGCTTCATGTTAAGGTCTCCATCCCCTTGCACTTGAGTTTTATATAGGGTGATTGATACAAATCTATTTGCATTTATTTACATGCAGACATCCAGTTAGTTAAGCACCATATTTTGAAGTTGCACTCCACTATGTTTACAGCAGCCTTATAATATGAAACTGGAAACAATCCAGATGCTCCTTAACCAAAGAATAGATAAAGAAAATGTAGTTCATTTACACAATAGAATACTACTCAGATACTAAAAACAGGGACATCAGGAAATTTGCAGGCAAAGGTATGGCACTAGAAAAATATCATCCTAAGTGAGGTAACCCAGACCCATAAAGACATGTATTATATGTGCTCATTTATAAGGATACTAGTCATAAAGTACAGAGTAATCAGGCTACAAATCACAGACCAAAGGAAGCCAAGTAACAAGGAGGATGTAAACAAGGATGCTTGAATCTCACTCAAAAGGGGAAATACCAATAGTCATTGGATGTGAATGGAGGGAGGGAACTGGGTAAGAATGGTAATGGGGAGGGGGAGACAGGTATATATAGAGAGGGCTAGGAGAGTGAACAGATTTTAGCAGAAGATGGCATCTTTAGGATGTGCTAAAGACCTGGGATGGGGGGAGGCTCCAAGGAGTTTATGAGGGTGACTCTAGCTTATAATCAGTGGGTAAGATGGAGCCTGAAGTGGTCACCCCTTGTACCAAGGCAGCACTCATAGTGAAGGGATAAGGACACCAACCCACCCAGAACACTTTCAGAGACTCAGGGAATATCCAACCAAGGACTAAACAAACTTGAGATCTTATTGCAAAGTCAATCCCTGACTCTATTAATGATGCTTTGTAATGCTTGCAGACAGGAGACTAGTATAACTGTACCCTGAGAGGCTCAACCCAACAGCTGATAGAAACAGAAGCTGAGACCCATAGCTAAACACTAGATAGTGCTTCGGAAGTTCTGTGGAAGAGTTGTGGGGGAAGGACTTGGAATCCAGAGAGAATAGGGACTCCACAGGAAGACTGACAGAGTCAATTAACCTAGACCCTTGAGTACTCCCAGAGATTGAACTATAAACCAAGTAGCATTCAAGGACTGGCCCTAGCCCCCTTGAACACATGTAGGAAACAGGCAGCTTGGTCTTCATGTCTTTCCAAGAACAACGGGCAAAGGTGCTTACCCTGTTTCTTTTGCCTACCTGTGGATTCTGATCCGTTGACTGGGTTGTCTTGTCTAGCCTCAGTGGGATAGGATGCACCTAGTCCCACAGTGACTTAAGGTACCTAAGTGAGTTGGTGTCCAGGGGGATCTTTCCCCTTCTCAGGAGTGAAAGGGAGGGAAGATAGAAGTAGGGGCTTTGTAAAGGGGAGGGGTCTAGGAGGACAGATCAGGATATAAACTGAAAAAATAAATAAGTTAAAAAAAATGACACATGTTACCTCACACATTGTCAGGGGTTCAAGACTTGGAGAATGACAATAAAGTCAACAGCTGTTTGAAAAATACTCTCTTTTGGGGTTTCTGAATGCCCACAAATATAACAGGTATACAAAGAAAGAAATTATTTTATGTCTAAGCTCACACATCGATTAAGCTTTATACATAGCCAGCTATTACCTCCTCAGCAGACCCAATAAAGCTATTGCAAAAACCCATTTCTTCCTATTAATTACTGATTAATCCTGTTCTAAAATATCATTTGTAGATGAAATAATTTCAATAAATAAATCATATTTACATATATCTATGACCTAATAAAAAATCAATACTCACCTTTCAATTTTACTCTGAGATGCTCTATTAAGCATATGAAATAATGGATCTTAAAAGTTAAATAAAAGCAATCTTTAATTCCAAATTGAACATTTCTAATTGTTTGATAGTTTTTGACTTACATTAGTTTTGAAATATCCTA
Organism: Mus caroli; assembly: GCF_978045245.1. Lineage (NCBI taxonomy): Eukaryota > Metazoa > Chordata > Mammalia > Rodentia > Muridae > Mus > Mus caroli. The sequence goes on along the minus strand of NW_028227258.1, from coordinate 137,880,518 downwards.
AGTAATATGTTCATTAATTTTTTCACTTTCACATTACTGGACATCTGACAAACAGTTCACTTCTGAGAACAGATAGTAAAAGCAGGACTTTGTAGGACATTAAGATTCAGTTATACTCACAAACATGTTTTAAAAACCTAGCTTATAGAAGAACTAACATAGTTTCATTTTCTTATATGTAAAAATATAAATAATATTCTTTTAATATAAATAAACACAACTCCTATTTTATTCCATTATATTTTAAAGCACAATTATGAACTATAAAAAATCCTTTCAAAATGTTATAAAAGTAGGTGGGCTATATGCAAGGATATAAAGGATATCAGATAAGAAAATATGTATGAAATACTGGGTGCTTTTTTTGTGGGATAAGCCTCTGTGTCCTCTCCTCAATACTGTGATGGACTTTACAAGATGAGTATAACACCACCACACTTTGACATTCAGATGTGTTTACAGGAGATTCTATATGTTCTACTATAGATGAAGAACTATAGATATGGTTAATAACTCCTGAGAGAGGGAGGATTTGTTGACTCCTGGAATGCTGTCTTGTATAGGTTATGGAATCCTTAGGACACATGTACTTTCACATAATAGTGGATTGACTAATTAGGTTCTATATCTATATCTATATCTATATCTATATCTATATCTATATCTATATCTATATCTATATCTATATCTATATCTATATCTATATCATCTATCTATCTATCTATCTATCTATATGAAGACACATACATGCATACACACACAAACACAGCAGTTACAATAATAAAGAAGAAATCTTGGATTGGAAATGAGCATAGAAGAGTAAGAGGGCAGAGGGCATGACAGAGATTACTCATGTATGAAGTTCTCAAAAATTATTTCAAAAGAAAATGAAAAAATCAAAGGTAGAAAAAAACAAAAGTAGCAAGACAATGCCTAATGTTGATGTTGAACTGAAGAGGGGCTGTATATAAGAAAAATCATATAACACAGATTGAAGAAGTTGGAGAGATGGCTCAGTGGTAATAGCACTAGCTGCTCTTCCAGAGAACTAGGGTTTGATTTCCCAGCACCCATAAGCACCTCAGAACCATCCAATTCCACAGCATCTGATGCCCTCTTCTGGCCTCCACAGGCATTTCACACACATTGTGCACAGATATACATGCAGGCAAAGGAATAACACACATAAAATATTAAAAATAATAAATTTAAATTATTGAGTATCTTCCGTTTAGCTCATTTACAAGTGTTTGGGATATATATAAAATAGAATTACAAAAAACAATATATTTATATGATGATTAGATGTGTTTGTCTTTTATGTTTAGACATGCAAATTTAAGGTTTGTGTTGGTAAAGTAAAATTATTTCTGATCCAAGTAAGATAAGATGTAAATCATCACTAATCTGTACAGTCAAAAAAATGGGCCTACATATGTGCAAAAGAGTTACTTAGAAAACCGAGAATGGTCATGGATCTACTGAGATAGTACGAAGTTTGACAGACGTCCTGTAAAACAAGGTATAAAGGAAGCTAGAGTTTATGAGATAGAAGATATCTTTAACTGTATGTGATTTGACATGTAGTTTCTCCTACAACTTGAATATTATTTACAGAATTGGCAGATTATTTCCACGCATATTTTAACAGATATCTAAATTGTTGAAACACATTAATATAATCACTTCAAGACAAAGCCAAGTCTTGTATTTTCATTAACAATGTCTCCTTTAAGGAATATTGAGAAATCAGATTCTTTCTCCTGAAGAAACACTTCTGTTTGTTACAGAAATGAAATCTCACTGAATAAATTATATATTTGTCACTTTATATGAAATTTAGGTTGTGTAATAACAGTGATGCCATTGTGATAAGGACAGATGTTTTCTAATTTCTTTTTCAGAGGAATAACAGGCTACATGAGAGCTATTTTCTACTTTATACAATACAAAATATCTGTATCCATCATCTGTTTATTCTAAGACTATTTCATTCCCTAAAGCATTCCCAAAACATTAGCATTTGGAAGCAACCATGAAAACATGTAGATAAACTACCAAGTTTGTGCTCTACTTGAAAGGGAGTAACTCTTGATTCATAACTGGAATAATTGACCATCTGCACATTTTATGTACCCAAAGTAAAGCAGTTCTCTATAGATGCTTTCCCCAGAGAAGCCACTTATCTCAAACATGAAGGGTATAATCACTGGGATGATTTGCAAATTTTCTACTTTTAGAAAAAGTGTACTTCACATTTTTTAAAATGATAGCAAATAAAATATACTTTGCTTGCTTAATTTGTTATAGTAATGGAAGCTTGAAGCCATTAATTTGCAATAAAAAGTTTCACACCAGATTGTAATGAGAATATATTACTTTGTGAGCCTGAATATAAAAGTGGGCAGAAAAGTCATATTTTTGACATTTACATATTGAAAAGGTTTCTTCTCTTTTCAACAGTTTTTCTTTTATTATTATTAATTAATTATTTTACTTACTTTCCCAGTCCCAGCAGGCCCTCAAAGAGTTCTTCCACCTCATCTTACTTCCCCTTTGCCTCTGAGAAGGTACCCCATCTGGATTCCATACTCCATGGGGCATCAATTTTCTACAGGATTAGGCCAATCCTCTCTCACTGAGGACAGACAAGGCAGTCATATGGTACATTAGTGCAGGGTCCTCAAACTAGCCTGTGTATCTCTAGTCTCTGGAAGCCCCCAGAGGTCCATATTAATTGGACCAATTGACATTGTTGGTCTTCCTATGGGGTTGCCTTCTCAGTCAGTTACTTGAATCCTTCCCCTAAGTCTTCTAGAGGAGTCCCTAATCTTGGTACAATGGTTGGCTATGAGTGTCTGCATTTGTCTCAGTTGAGTGCTTGGAGAACCTCTCAGAGGACAGTTATGCTAGGCTGCTGTCTGCAAGCACAACATAGCATCAATAATAGTGTCAGGGTTTGATGCCTACCCACATTGGGCCTGTCACTGGTTGTCCATTCCTACAGTCTCTGCTCTTTTCTTTCTTTCTTTCTTTCTTTCTTTCTTTCTTTCTTTCTTTCTTTCTTTCTTTCTTTCTTTCTTTCTTTCTTTCTTTCTTTTTAATTTATGTCCCTGCATTTCTTTTAGACAGGAAGAATTTTGTGTTGAAAAATTTGAAGGTGGGATGACCTCCCCATCCCTCAACTGGGGTCTCTATCTACTAGAGGTGGTCTCTTCAGATTCCATATCCCCACAGTTGGGCATTTCGGCTAAGGTTACACACACTGAGTACTGAAGGCCTCCCACATGTCAGGTCTCTGGAACTTTCTGAGTTTCCACCAACCCCTCCCCCAGCAGCTGTACATTTCCATTTATTCTCTGGCTCTCTGCTTTCTCTCCTGTCTCACCCCCACACCTGATCATGCACACCTTTTCTCTCCCACCCCCCTCTGTCCCACTCAGGTCCCTCCTTCTCTCTGCCTCCCATAATTATTTTGTTTTCCATTCTAAGAAAGATTGAAGCAAGATCTCTCTTGTCCCTTTCTTCTTGTTTAACTTATCTGAGTCTATGGAGTGTATCATGGGTATTTAGTACTTTTTGGCTCATATCCTCTTATCAGTGAGTACATACCATACATGGATTTTTGTGTCTGAGTTACCTCACACAGAATATTTTCTAGTTCCATTCACTTGCCTATAAAATTTGTGATATCCTTGCTTTTAATAGCTGAATAATTTATATTCCATTGTGTGAATGAACCACATTTTCTGTATCAGTTTTTTGGTGGAAGGACATCAAAGCCTCCAGTTTCTGGCTTTTAAGAAACAAAAAAGGCTGCTATGTTCATAGAGGAGGACAGGATTTTGTAATATTGTGGAACATCATTTGGGTATATACCCAAGAGAAGTATAGCTGGGTTTTCAGGTAAAACTATTTCTAATTTTCTGAGGAACCACCAGAATGATTTCCACAGTGGTTATACAAGTTTGCAATCACACCAGCTATGGAGAAGTGTTCCTTTTTCTCTCCATCCTCACCAGTATGTACTGCCACTTAAGTTTATGATTTTAGTCATTCTGCTGGATGTAAGGTGGAATCTCAGTGTGGTTTTGATTGGTATTTTCCTGATGTCTAAGTAAACTAAACATTTCTTTAAGAGATTCTTGGACATTCAAGATTCCTCTGTTGAGATTTCTCTGTTTATCTCTGTATCCCATTTTTAAATTGGGTTAATTAGTATTTCAGAGTCTAACTTCTTGTGTTCTTTATACATTTTGGATATTGATTAGTCTTGTACTGGATGTAGGATTAGGGAAGAACCTTTCCTAATCTGTAGATTGCTATTTTGTCCTATTATCAGTATCCATTTACTTACCGAAGCTTTTCAGTTCCAAAAGATCTCATTTATCAATTGTTGATCTTAGAGCCTGAGCCATAGGTGTTCAGGAAATATTCCACCATTCCAATGAATCCAAGGCTCTTTTCTACTTTCTCTTCTATTAGATTGTGTATATCTGGTTCTATGTTGAGGTTCTTAATCACCTTGGACTTGAGCTTTGTGCAAAGTGATAAATATTGTGCAATTTGTATTCTTCTACATGCTGATTGCTACTTAGACCAGCAGCATTTGTTGAAGATGTTTTCTTTTTTTCCACTGTATGATTTTGGCTTCTTTATTAAAGAAATATGTCTGTCATTGTACAAGTTTACTTCTGGTTCTTCAATTCTATTCCTTTCGTCAATCTATTTGTCCCTGTACTAATACAATGTGATTTTTCTGACTATTGTTTTGTAGTACAGCTTAAGATTAGGGATGGTGATTCTCTCAGAAGTTGTTTAATTGTACAGAATTATTTTAGTTATCCTGGGCTTTGTGTTTTTCCATATGAAATTGAGAATTGCTCTTTCCATGTCTGTGAAAAATTGCTTTGGAATTTGATGGAAATTGCATTGAATCTGTAGATTATTTTTGGTAAGATGACCATTATTACTATATTAATCCAATGGATAAATGAGAATTGTAGATCTTTCCATCTTCTGAGGATTTCTTTCTTTAGGAGCATGAAGCTCTTGTCATGAAGATCTTTCACTTGTTTGTTACAGTTATGCCTAGATATTTTATATTATTTGTGGTTATAATATATATCTAAAGTTTTCTTCATAATATATGTATACAGTAACTACTCTTTAATTCCCTGATAAAGATAGTATTAGAATAATGAACTACTGGATGTAAAGTATTTCTTAGATGATCATGGCCTCTTTAGTCGTTTCTACTTTTGACATGGTAATATTAACATAAACACAATTCCAGTAGGTGGTCTGGTGAATGATCTGGTATTTATCCATACATGATTCTAGGGAAAGTTTTGTGGTTATTTCTGGGTCTCAAACTCATAACCTGAAACTCTTGATTTAAACTTAACAGAGATATTTCCTGCCTTGACATTAAAGGAGATTGTCTCATCTACTTGCTTATTGATGTATGTTTCATAGTTAGAATAAGTATATGAAAGAACTCAGATTTGTTTCCCAATTTTTCTTCATATAATAATATAACTAAAATGTGTTCCATGATTAAAAACACATAGAATAATGTCTAATGTTCTATAGTCATGTCTATATTGAGATAAGACACATACTGAGGAAAAATGATATTTGTAAACTCCAAGGAAATAAATCATTTCTTACAAACAGTAGACTGACCATTTCGAAGCACCTGTGCCATATTCTATTACTAATTATTCTTCAGAATACATAAATATGACAATCTTCTTGCATAAGTATCTGTAATTTAATGAGACTCAAGTTTAATAGGACAAAGGGATTAATAAAATGTAATGAGAACACATTATTGTGTGAGACTGATTACATTAAAAATTCTATGATAATTTTTTGCCTATCCTGTCACTTAAAGTATATTTTCTAATGCACTGAAAGACCATCTCATTAAAAATGTCTTCCTTCAAGTTAGAACAAAGGCTTCAATGGCATAGTACAAGCTATGTCTCTGCTTCCTATAGTACTAGTAACCCTGACTATAAGCTATGGTGTTGTTAAATGATGGCAATGTGACTTCAGCAACTGTATCAGCACTTCAAACAGCATATGCATGTTAGTCTTTTGAAACCTTCTCATTTTAATGTAGCTTGAAGCAAGCTAAAGATAATTTAAACTGGTCTCAACTTTTCAGTTTCATCATATACTTTTATAACAGCTCAAATATATGTTTCATCTTATGCACACATAAAAGCTATTTTTTGTTACTCGTAGACAACACACTGTCTCTTTCACTCTTAGAAAAAACAGAGAATAAAGGAATCCTGAAATAAGTGAGGACATTCATAATCTTATTCTAGAGTAAGAACAAAATCTATGAGAAAAACAAAAGCAAACACAAAAATAATGGCTAACAAACGTTTCTGAAGTACGCCATGGAGGGTAAACTCTTTCCTGTCAAAGCATAGTGCCATACCATAACTGTTGTTGTCTCTTATTTTACAGACGTGCATTTCAAACTATTAAAAAAAAATAAGTTAACAGGAGAGGAGATGGCAGGTAAATAAAGCAGCACAATGAACTGTGATAGGAAAACTAAAGAGGTAAAAGGACATAGTCTAGGCCACCGTCAGGCTAGCACATATTTTAAAGGCTAAATCTTGGCTTGTAGTGTCCTTGCTGTGATTGAATCCGTGAGGCAATTAGAGGTGTGGGGATATCAAGTCAGTACTCAAAGAGTTCTGTAAGATTTTGAATGGGCAAAGTATCACCTTGAAAATGAATTCTAGAAATATTGTAGAATTAATGTATTGAACAGAGCAGAATTGGAATAAGGACCTTGCCATTTAGCATATATATTTTCCTTCTACACTATGCTGAGATACGTGTGTGTGTGTGTGTGTGTGTGTGTGTGTGTGTGTGGTACACACTTTGTTTATTGTTATAACAATTATAATTGTTTCATCTGTATCATTAATATTTCTATATAAATAAGTAGCTCAATATCTCAGAAAGATTTTCATACTTCTCCATATACATATTCTTTGATACTCCAAATTTAAGATTATCTTTCAAAACTGTGGAGAAGTTACTTTTATTTCTCTGCATATACTGGGAGTCTTTGGAACAGTAAGATAAATATCCATATGGTAATCAGCTTTTAGTTACTAACAAAATCACCAAGACAATTAACTTATGAGGTGAGAAGTAATGTTGTGGCTCTCATCTTTGGAGTTTCTAGACTATGCCCCACTGGCACTTTTATTGTCAACCTATTGCATGAGATGGTAGAGCAAAGCTGTCTACTTCTTCAATTGGGATCCAAAGAAGAGATAACAAACCATTTTAATATCATGCATAGCAAGACAAAAATTTCCCTGACTAAAGGCTTCCAGATTCCAGAGTGTACTCTAGAAAGCAAGTGTTGCACACTGTAGTCTTTGGATGACATGCAATATCCAAACTAGAGAACCACAAAAGAGACATGTCTGACAAGAGGAAATTGGCAATAATTGCCAATACACTGGACAGGGCAAATGGTAATGAGGTAACAGGATCAATAATGAAGATTCTAGTCCTAGAGAAGTGGATAGATAAAAATCCATTGATGAAATGAATGTAATAAGACAGTGTAATGGAAAGAATGAGATAGTATATTTTAAGAAACACATTTGTTATTTAGCTTCACTGGACAATTACATCTGTACAAAAAAAAAGATTCTTCTTTTAATAGATTTTCAATATATTTTCAATATACAGTCATAACCTAGATATTACAGTAAGAGCCTTTCATTGTTTTATGATTGCACATGACTTCAATATAACATATATTAAACTGTAGTTTCTAAGGATATGAAATGAGGGCATAAGCTGCGGCATGCTTCCTCATAGTAAAACTTTTGAGTTCATGAATGGGCCCATAACATGCTTTGAGCAACACAGAAGAATATTTATGAAATAAATGAATAATACTGTTCTTGTGGTATTCATTATCTGCATTCTACCCTTTAGAACTAAAAGAAGCATTTTTGATTCTGAAATTCCAGTTTCTCCCATAATAAGCATTTTCCCAATAAGCGTTGCCTGTGAAATGAATTAACATACACATATGAGCAATATGTTCATTTGTAGCTGCTTTATTCTCATGTTAATGTGGGTCCCCCAAATTGCTCAGATGAGTGCCTACGTATAAGACACTTGGGAACCTTGCTCCCAATTGATTTTTATTGGTAAATGAAGATGCTGACAGCCAATGGCTGGGCAGGGCAGACAGAGTCAGGACTTTTAGGATTCCTAGGCTAGGGACAGAAAGGAGGAAGAAAAATGAGAGCCACCATGCCAGGACAGATGGAGGAGAGGAGACACCATGCCTGAGAAGGTGCAGGACAGAGAACATAGCCACCATGTAGGAGCAAGGGAAGAATGGCTCCAGAGGGCTGCCCAACTTGGTCCAGGGCAGCAAAGTTAGAATATAGATTGTTTTAAGTAATGACTTGGGAATATCAGAGGGAGGTGGATTAGCCATGTCGATGTTAGGAATTTGCCTAGCCATTGAGTTGTTTAAGGCATAAAAAATATAAAGGTTTTATTCAGGAACCTCGAACATTGGGGTGTATACTGAGGAATGTCACTGCTGCCACCTGGATCAATTTAAATAAGTAATTAAATATCACTCTGGTATGTGCTCATAGCAGTTCAGATATAAAATAAACTCAAAGAGTGATGCATTTGTAATATTGTTTCAGAAATATAAATCATATGAAAGAATGATGGGTATTCAGATTGCGTTAGGATAAAGTAAAATGTATTTACAATACAAAAGCCTTAACTAATTTCTGAAGACTTTCAGGATTTACTCATCATTTTCATAGATTTCAAAATTACTTCAGGTTTCAGTTGAAGTATCCACTTTGGAAATGATGTAATATGGCACTTCATGATAATAGTGTATCCATACTGTGATGTTTGTTCTTCACTGTCAACTAAACTGGAATTTGGAGTCACTCAGGAAACACATACTTGGATTTATCTCTGAAAAAATTTTTAGAATGTTTAAATAGGGATAACAGATGCACTACAAGTGTGGGTGCCACTGTTCCATTCAGTGGTCCCAGACTGAATGAAAAGGAGAGAGATAAGCTGAGCATTTGCATTTATCCTTCTGTTTCATGGGTATAGGTTCAATGTGATGAGCTGCTTCCTTGTTTTTCAGCCACAGCTGGAACAACTCTCACAACTACATTGATATAATCATTATATTCTATTCTCTCAAACCCTTAGAGAAAATAAACCCTCCAAACCTTAGGATTTTTCATAAGACATTTTGAACACCAACAGGAAAATCGACACTACAAATACTCACATATCAGTAATGTGAAGGTTGAATACTGGAAACCGTTTTGAGTCATTGATCATGGATGTCCAAGAGAACAGCAGAACAATATAATCTTTAACCATTACCCTTAGGACCTTCCAGAACAAGAAGACAAGACTATTCTTGAAGATTACATATAATAAAGACAGATAATTTGAAGGAATAAATCCCCTCCCCTCTGTGTGTGGTTCCTACAAGAGAGCATGTATGAGAAAGTATGACATGGTGTGCATATAAAAGAAAGAAGATAACTTGTGAGAAACAGTTTTAACATTGCATTATGTGGGTTAGGGAGATCCTAGCCATACCGTCAGGTTTGACTAAGAGGAACTCCTATTGTGATTGATCCCTTTGCTTCTTTGAATGCATTTTGGTCTTTATCATATATGTGCACATACATTCGAGCTGATTATCTTTCAAGGATGAAGAGACTGTCAATTTTGATAAACAACAAGTCAACAAGGAGTAGAAGATTATATAATGAATGGATATTTTGCTCTTCCAAGAAGAAACTCATTTGGAAAGGATTGTTTGTTTGTTTGGTTTGGTTTTTTGTTTGTTTGTTTTAAACTACAGTGTTAAAACCAAACAATGTGTTCTAACTGAAGTTTTTCAAAGCAGAGAATTCCTTCATGGTTTTATTGAAAGCCTCTCATATTTGGGCTATAAGGTAAAGACAAAGGAGTGAGCACAAAATCTAATCAGCTTGCTCTCAAGGAGCCTACAGGTTGCTTATTCGTATTGTTATAAGATTTTAAAAAATCATTGAGAATATTGAAGCTGCAGAAGTATCCAATATCAGAGTCTAAAAGATGATGTCACAACAACAAATGAGTTATTTACTGAACTTTATATCTTATTATAAACCTTCTCAGATTATTTGAGGATGCCATTCTTTTGCAATGGATACATCTCTTCCACTCCTCTCTCCCTGCGTCAAATTTCTTTTATGTTTCCATCTCCCACATTCAGTCTCTTATTTTTACATGTATATGCATGGACTCACACACATTTCCTTGTGTGGGTGTGTGTTTGTGTGTGTGTGTTTGTGCTTGCAAGCACATGTGCACACACCCATTCACTTACATGATTGGTAAAGAAATAATCCATGTGGGGGATGGATGCCTCCCCCAAGATCAGTGAACCATGTACCATGGAACAAAAATTTCTGTTCTGGATCTAATAATCTCTTCTTAATGTTTTGGTTGGAAGAATTCAAGTCTCCCAAAACAATATAGGCTACTGCCTTTGTTTCCTTCCAGAAATTAGAGGTAAGACCATCCACTGAAGATATCACATATGTAAAAAACAAAAACAAAAACAAAACAAAACAAAAATAAAAATAAAACAAACAAACCAAAAACCAGATCTTGGAGGAGTCAAGCTGGAGCTGACCTGGAAGATTCTTCCCTACAGACTGGTTCTCATCATGCCCATTGGTGCTATGTGAACTACCAAGTCAGAGAAGCAAACAATCTTCCTTCAGACTATAAGGTTTATTCATTACAATGATCATTGACTATTAACATATGCCTAATGGCGCAATAGAGGCAATGGCTATTTAGTTGGACTTAGAACCTGGTCAAATGAAGGAATTCATAGCGGGCATTGTAAACCAGATCTTCATGCCTGGAAAGGTCACATACCTGACAAGAGAACCTACATTTCTAACTCAATGCATAGTTTTACAGGATACTAAATATGTATCTTTAGGCCCATAGATTTTTACATTTAGGAACATTTTCCTTCATAATCTTTACTATGCACATAGCATTTAAAACAAAAAAAATTAAGGGATTTACATAATAACATGGTAGAAAAGTTAAATTATGAATGAAAAATGTCTAACAGTCACACATTTCTTTTGCTTCGAATTCTCAACCTCTAAATTATATATGTAATAGAGGAATATGAATCCTAAAACATAATGAATACTAAGTACATTTGTGTATTGTTAAAAAGAAATTGAATTAATATATTGTTTACTGCAAAAATGTCAGTTACAAGACATACTTATTGGACAGGCTAAGGAAATGCCAGTGTTTCTGTGAAAACTGGGAAATCTAATAATTTTAAGGTCATGAAATATTTAAGAAATAAAATGACAAGCTATTCAAAATCAGTAACAGCTATTTCAAGATATAAAGAGAGTTCTATTTTGCCAGTGTAGGAAATCTTATTTGTGTTACATTGGAAATTTGTTACCATATAATATAATAAATATAACATGATATGACACAATACTATATAATAAATATAATATATATAATATATAACGTAATACATATGAGCTTATTTTTATCAGGTGAATGAGGCACAAACCTTAGATAAGTTACTACAAGAAAGTAAGGAAAAGGGAGTGATTTTAGTAACTACAGACTTGTTTCAGAAAGACCACTAAAGAAGTTCCTTTAAGATGGTTTTTCATTCTAAGACTTTAGAGATCTGGATACTTAATTGCTAAAAGTAACAATGTCTCCAAGAGGCATATGGCTAGAGCCAAGCCTGGAGAAGTTACATATAGGACTTCATTTGCATTTTTGACATCTTTGCATCTTTGACAAAATGCTTTCTTGCTAATGTTGCAGGTGAATTGGCATTTTGGACTGCCTCCAATTGCTGAGAGCAATCAAGAACAGAGAGTTTTGAGTAGAGTTGGACTTATGGCATTTCAGGTTCAGAAAACTAGTTAAAATATTCAAATTAAATTTCACATAACATGTGGCAGAAAGTTAATAAGAACATATCTGTGGATTAGATTAGGTTTCAAGCAGACAGTCATGAGGTGACTTTAACATTTTATTGATTGTGGGTTTTTTAAATAGCTTTTCTATTTTCTATGATGTCTAAATGCTTGAATCAAAACAGACTTGAGTGGTCATTCCCACAGTTTTCCTGGCGAGGCTGTGGGATGTTAGTGATATGATAAGACTGTCAGAGCTCTATTTCTACAATGGGTTTATGATGTGACTTGCAATACTCTCTACAATGGCTTTGTGACTTCTTCACCTGCATCGGTGGCATTTACTTACAGGACTCATCTCTAAGATTCTACTGTCACCTTCAGCATCACTCTCAAGAAAATGATGTTGCAGTAAAGGTACCCAAACCAGAGAGTTGATTGAGAGTGATTACCAAGAGCTATCAATGTGTTTAATTTAAAATCTCACCAAACATTCAACTCTGTGGATTATCAACTCTTTACATCCAATGTGAGTTGTTTTTATACATCTTCTCAACATTGCCAGGAATAAACAAAATTCATTTGCACCACTCCTTCTCCTCTGAGTCTGTTTGCCACATACCTGAGAGGACAAGAGGAGCAGAAGCCAAGAGCAGTGTTCAGAAGGTCCAGAGCAGACCCCTGCAGCAAGTGGAGTCTACTTTGTTGTTTCAGGGATGGGGTATATTTGGGCTCATTTTTTAGAAGTACAGCTGGAAAGGGCTAATTGGTCATAGCATCAAGTGAGTAGGAAAGCAGATTGGTTATATAGAGCATCTAATTATGCAGTCAAGAAGCCAGAAAAGGATTTGTGTTCTACATTATGCAATCTTGCAGCGAGCTTTTTACAAGGTCTCTTTTAGGACCAGGTCATCCATCTGTATTCAGGACCACTCTCCAGATAAAGACAGGCAAAGACAGGGAAGCCCCATTCAGACAGGGAGCCCCCCTCCCCCCATTTTGCACTGAGCTCAGAAAGCCACCAGGTCATGGAGGATGGCTACTTTAAAAACAGGGGTCTCCAACAAATCTACATTGTATTTTTGTATCTGATTAACCTTTTCTTATAACAGAAATATATTTTAATGCTATGTTCAATAGCTGTTTTCTTTATTACCATACTTAATAGTTTCAGATAATAACATTGCATTTCGGTAGCAGATAGAATGAGGAGTGCAGAAAAATTATAAAAGTCTAGGGTTAATACAATACCTTCTTAATGTAGAACAGCTTGTTCAGATTGGATTCACAGGACACCCTTATTGTACCTGTACATGGATCTTTTCTTTTAGACAACAGCATCCTGAACATTCGCACTTCCCATGCTGAACATGTTTATTTCTATTGAATTTAGTTTTACCTTTTTTTAAAAAATTAAGATTATAATTCAACATTTCTCCCTTTTGTTTCTTCTGTCAAAACCCTCTTATGCATCCATGTGTACTCTCTTTTAAATTCATGCCCACCATAAACTTATTTGTGAAAGATGATGAAATTTCTATAATAAGCTACCTAGATATCTCAGAGCAGTAAGTGGCCATGTTCCTCAGTTGAAAGTGTGAAATACTAACTCAAGATAAGAATGATGAAATGAATTCTGGAATTAAACCAACATAAAATAGCATGCCATGTGTGATATTAGCATTACCATTTGTTTAATAATAGTAAAGAAGGAAACCAAAAGTTTTATATTTTCTACTAAAGACAAAAACAAAGTTTGTCTTAATAAAAGGGCAACTTAACTCCAGTTTGAATGGCTGATGTCTGATAAATAACTAACAAAAAATGATGATGAGGCTGTGTTGAAAGGGGAGCATTTATTAATTCTGTGTGAACTGCAATCTAGTGCAGTACTATTGATATCAGCTTGTAGCATCTTCAAAAGCCAAAATTAAATCTACTATATGACCCAGCTATACCATTCTTTGGCATATGCCCAAATTTTTAACATCCTATTCCACTAAAAGATACTTGTTCAGCAATGTTTATTGCTGCTGAATACATAGTAACTATTAAATGGAGCAACATAAATGTCCTTCAGCAGATGAACAGATAATGAAAATGCAGTACATCTATACAATAGAATATCATTCTACTGGAAAGAAAATAAATGGATGAAATTTGCAGATGAATGGAAGGGCCTAGGAGAAGTTATACCGAATGACATAACTCAACACAGAAAGACAGATACTAAACATCCTCTGTCATCTGTAGTTCCTCACTCCAGTTCTTCAGATGTGAGTAGGCCCTGTGGAGAGAGTACAGAGTGCTGACTTTTCTTGGTTGTCTACTTGAATACAGCTGAAATTAACTACAACCAAAATGGCTGGTCACAGCTGTGAGTTTTTTTCTGTTTGTTTGTTTGTTTGTCTTGTCTTCTAATTAAATCCTTTAAAGTGGGAAGATCCATTTCTGATTTAGATCTTTGAGGTGGGATGATACATCTTTAATCTGGGTCACAATTTCTATTGGCAGCCTATGTAAAGGACATGGAAGAAGGTCTCCCCCTCTCCCCCTCTCCCCCTCTCCCCCTCTCCTCCTCTTCCCCTCCCTCTCCCCATACCCCTCCTGCTCCCTCTCCCCCTCCTGCTCCCTCTCCCTCTCCAGCTCCCATTCTTGCTCTCTACTTGCTTGCCCATGTTATGGCTCTGGACCTGGCTTTTAAAAAGCCCATTCCTCACTGGCACCGAAGTCTACATCTTCAGGTATCTGGCATGTACTGAAGACTGGCTGAAATATCTAATACTTTGGACAGAACAACTAATTGATTCTTAGATCTTCCATTTATAATCAGCCATATTTGGGTGAGCTGGAACATAATCTATAAGGCATGAAAAGGATCTCTTATATGTACACACACACACACACTCACATGGAGGGCATATACAAAAAGCCTAGGGAACTCTAAATAATATATGGATACACCATGAAAATAAGAAGGGACCACAAAGCAGGTAATAGAAATGAGAAAGTAAGCCTGGTCTACAGAGTAAGTTTCAGAACAACCAGAGAAACCCTATTTTAAAAAACAAACAAAAATATCACACACACATACACACACACACACACACACACCCACACACACACACACACACACAAATGTACCTATCACCATTTAAGTTCAATTTTACAATTAATTTTTCATTTAATAGAGAATATCACAGACAGCCATATTGTACACAACCTTGAGTTCAATATCATGGAAATAGCACTACAGTAAATCCATCTCTGCAATCCATGTGTCAGAGAGCACTGTAGATGAAGGAGCTGAAAAACTAAGAGAGCCAGAGGATATTGAGGTGTGCTGAGAAATGTGTCTCCTGGAAACTGGGAAGCTATAAATATGCTAATGTGTAAGGTGATATCTCAAGGCCCCATCCTTAGACAAAAAGCTCCAGGCAACTGATTCCTACTAGAGGGAGAATTAGCTTCTTTGTTGAATGAGACCCCTAACTGACCAATGCATAATGGTCATCCATGAAATCAGATGTACACCAGCAACAGAAACAGACTAAGCATTGACATTTATATGTAGTGATAATATGCAAAGGAAAGGCAACAGTCAATCTTTAAAGGCTATGGAGGGCTATAGTGAGGCTACCAGGAGGACATAGAAAGGGTGAAGTTATGAATTAAATATCATTTATTTTATTTTATTTCAATTAATTTTTAAAAATTAAGGGCAGAGGTTCTCTCTTCCTTATAGTATTTACTTCAGAAAACCTGTGTGCACAAAATATACTTTTTAAAAAATGTTTATCAGTTTTATAAGTAAAAATATTATTTAATGGTCCCAGGAAATATTTTCTTTTGCATGCAAAGTAGAGTATCATGCCTTGTTTCTCTAAGTACCTATGGGAGGACTGAAAAACAAGTACCAGCAGGTGTCTGGCTCCAAGCTGCAAACCTACATTTTGTCATGAAGGTATGAGCAATAGATTTTCCCTAAAGATAAAAGCAATTAGAAAAACACAGGTGGTGACTCCAATTACCAGGTATATTTAGGACAAAGGACGGAAAACAAATGGTGCCATCAGAAGCTTCTGCTCAAGGACTAGTTTATTTATTTTGAGGAAAGTTCTGTGATTAGATTGTACACTCTCAGTGATATGAATATGGTGTTTGTATTTTCTCCTTCTCTCCATATCTTTATTCTATAGCTTGTGATACATATTTTATTTGCATGATTATTTCTTAAGGATAATAGTTTCTCCACTTTTCTATCTGAAAAGAGGATGATTTCTAATTTGACAAGGAGCATTGTTTTAACTTAGATTTCTGTAACAAGTGACTGCCTTTTGTAAGGTCATTTTCCTACTTTGTGTGACATACAGTGGGCCTGCACTGTGGTTCAGTCCTGTTGGAAAACACGTTTCGACTCTATGCATCATAAATCCCTGCAACAGGAACAGTTCTAATACTTCTCGGTTAAATATTAACCACAGAAGCCCTCTTGCTCTCTACCCCCACCTTATTTGAAAAGACTTATTTAAATTATTTGCAAAATATGGGTGTTTATGTTTGTATTATTTTATTTGTCTTTACCATCCTATAGTACTAATAAAGATGACTGGTTACTTTTTATGTACTGCCATCTTGGAAACATGTTCTACTTACATTCAAATCTGCAAGTATGTATTTTGTGGGGGGTCAGGGGAGAGAGAAAGAGAGGGGGAGAGGAAGGAGGAGAGGAAGAGGTGTGTGTGTGTTGTCTGTGGGTGTCTGTGGGGATGTGGTGGTGTCTGTGGATGTGGAGATACATATGTGTCCATAATTTAGAGCAGGAATTCATATCCTGCTCTATTACTGTGTACCTTAATTCGTGGAGACCTGGGCTCTCATGGAAGCTGGAGCTGGTGCTAGGGTGTTGGCCAGCAAACCACAATGATCCTCCTGTCTCTACTCCCCAACTTGTGTTGCATTACAGGTGATCCTAGTAAACCCTGCTTTTATGTGGAATCTTAGATATGATGTAAGGTCTGCTTGCCTGCTTAGCAAGTACCTGGTGGGCAATTATAACATAGTTTACCAAACACCTCATCCTTCACAAGTCTTCAATTGGCAGATCAAGAGACAGGTTGTGAATCATATTATTCACTGTCATAACTTAATCTGTGGCAAGAAGCAATCTACAAAGAAGGAAGGCTTATTGTGATGCATGGCTCAGAAGACGCAGTGTATCACAGTATAAAAGGTAGCTAACAGCTATAGGCAGGATGAACTGGCACACATGTTAAATGGACCAGGAAGCAAGAAAAGGAGAATGTAGTAAGTCTGGCTTCCTTAATTAATTTCCCTATTTTCTTCATTCTCAGATTGTGCCATAGACTGGTGCTGTCCCAAATTAGGGTTGACCATCTACCATTTTTATGGGGAGTAAATATATATATATATATATATATATATATATATATATACTCTCCCTTCACTCAGTAGGCAGAGATATACAGATCTCTATGAGTTCAAGGCCAGCCTGGTCTTCAGAATGAGTTCCAGGAGAGTCAAGGCTATACAGAGAAACCTTACCTCAAACACTCTCCCCCATATATACATATATATATATATATATATATATATATATATATGTGTGTGTGTGTGTGTGTGTGTGTGTATGTATATAATTATTTTATATATTTATATTATACATATATAATTTATGTGAAACAACTTTAAAAATCACTCATTAAATGGAAAATACTAATGTAAATAAATTTATAATAGCAAAGCAATGAAACATTATAAATTTATTGCATATCTCTTTTCAAACTATTACATATAACTTATAACCTTAAATATGATCAGAATATTTCCACTTTTAAAGTTAATGAAAAAATTGATATTTTATATGGATGCTGTCAGGAAAGCAAATTCTATCCATGTGAATTTAATTATCATATTTTAAGTCATAACAAAGGGTTTCTACCAATTTTATTGCCAATTAGATTGAAGTCCTAATGTCTGTTTTAAAATTCTTTTGTCCAAGGGATAATTCTGCTGTTTTAAAACCTAAAATAACTTTAAAAGATCACACAGTCCAGCCACCACTGTATCGTCAAAGAAAAGGGAAATATTCAATGTTGCTCTGTTTTTCAGTATGGGTCTTCGTCTTCAAATTGATATGAAGTCACATTTTAAACAATTTTTTTTAAGAAATGCCTCTAATGGCTATTGAAAGAAAGTTTTAAATTACTTATATGTTCCTAAGTTGAAAGAAATCTAGTTCTAAATGTAGACTTAACATCTTGCATAATTTTAATGAATATGGGCAAGTCTGAAATATTCAATATTTTTATAGGAAAATATCATGATTGTTCAACATATTGTAGTCTATTTTTATCCTTGACTTTTCCTTTATGCAGAAAATTAGTGGAAGCATTCAAAGGACATTCTCCAGCCTCTTCTATGTTTAGCAGAGGTAACTGTTAACTGTCTGTGAGGGATTAGTTCAAGTAGTACAGAGAAACTTCAAGAGTATTTGTTAAGGATTCTCTTCATTAATTTAATTTGTAAGAAAGACACTTCTTACCTGTGGGTAGAACATTCCCAAGGTGAGGATCCTGGGCTGTGAAAATGTAGAATATGAAGCCAGGACCAGCACTCATTATCTCTGCTTCCTAACAGTGGCTGCAACCTTCTCAACTGCCTTTGCAAGCACTAGCTACCACATGGCAGACTTTCCCACCACTATGGGGTTTTTGCAGCCTCAAAATATGAGCTAGAATTAACCCCTTCTTCATAAAACTGCTTCTCTCTGGATCCTTTATGACAGAACCAGGAAAAACTTAAATAAGTAGAGAGAAATATTCTAAAAGGGCTGTGTCATAAGAAGGCAAGACAGCCAAAGAAGGAAGAATCACAAAAACACCTTAACAAAACAAAGAGATTTTCATCATATATAGGCTATGTGCATTTCTGGACTTGGAGATACCCGGCTAGTTTTAACTCTACAAAGTTCTGCACCTGGTTTTGACAATTAGCATTGTTTGGAAAGTTCTGAGGTGTCAATGTGACCCTGAGGAGAGAGCATGAGAATGTCTACCCCAACCTTAAGTGTCCACTAAGAAATTCAAATGTATTTTCTATTGTTTTGGTAGACCTTTGATAGATCATTTTGGTGGTGGTGTCAAGGGTCTAGCAGTTTTATTATGACTGCTTGTTTATTGATTTTGTCTTTGTCTTAAACAGGAGAAAACTGGTTCTTCCACGGAACAAGATGTCCTTCTACTTTAGTCCAAATACTTCACCTGCAAACAACTCTTTCCTACATGGAATCACTGCCATCCTGCCCCAATCCCACAGAAACCAGGAGAAGATTCCAGATCCTCTGCAACTGGAGTTATAGATAGTTTTAAGCCACCATGTAGATGCTAGAAATTGAACTGACCTTCTCTGCAGGAGTTGTAAGCACTCTTAACTACTGGGCCAACTCTCCAGCCCATAGATCACTTCTAATTTAAAAGACTTAGAAGCTGTCCTGTTTTGTCTTTTGAGAAATAGAAATAGAGGAAAAACAACTAAATTATTGAAAAGCTTGCCAAAGCGATTTGTTTTCAGGATTAATGTAATGTAGTTAATCCACTCTGTCAAAGCTAAGATATTCAAGTTGCTTCCTCATACAGAACTGAGAAGGTTGTTTGAGCAGTCAAGGTTCTCTGCCCAGAGGGTCCTTGCTTGGATGGTCCTAGTTTAGGTAGCATTCTGCAGTATAAGTCTCTGAAATGAATATAGCACCCCGAAGCTACATTTCTCTGATTTGAATTGAGTTGTGACTTTTATTGTGTGACTACTTCATCCAACACTTAATATTAAATTTTTTGTTAATTATAATGTTTATTTGATAAATGTATCTTATACTAATAATATGTTAATTATTTACTTTTGCTATGTCTTTCTGCATCCCCATATCAATTTTTTAACTAAACAATATAATCACTTAAATGTATGAGGGTTTAGTCCATTTGATACAGGTGAGATAGTATAGCCAGGCATTAAGTTATCTGACATTACTCAAATATTTGTGCAAAAATTCCAAGTACTTTTATGGCTCAGTATAGGCTGTAATACTGAAACCATTTATGTGCCCCAACTGATCTATTGTGGAATTTCCCCATTATCAAAGTAATAGCCAACACAGTGGAAAAGCAGTATGCCTGATTTCATCATCTTCTTCCTTTTCAATTATCTGAGCTCTTCACTTTGAAAATCAGCCATTGACCCCACAGTCTTTTATAGCAACTTCAGCAGGCTATTATATGCTTATCACTACTAAATTCAATATGAGACTGGCATGTCATCTTCCTCGGGTTAAAAGAAACTGAACAAACGAGGCAGTGGTATATATTTCATTTATACTTATTTTGTATGTTGCATTACTCAGCGGAGGGAAATGGTGTTGGCCATACAATCTCATACAACTCCTGCCTTGGAACATTTGACAAGAACATGAGCATCCAATATACTATAAATTTCAGCATACCACACATTACTTATAAAAGAACTTGCATTGAATCCAATATCCATGCAGTGGACAATAACTTGAAGATAAAACATGCCAGTTTTATGTTTAGCTGAGTAACTTGGCAGGTCTTTCAAATAAGAAAACAAATTATGTTAATTTATCTAGTAAAAGTCTTCTAGCCTACAGGCTTCATGCCTGAAATCCAACATTCAGCTAGTAGAAACAACTCCAATCTTTTCCTATAGGCATTCAAAACATGAAAAGTAGATTTTAATCTTAATTTCAAGAGTAGTTCTTAGTAGTTCTCTTTATCCGTCCCTTCCATTTCAACTCTTGCTTTCCAAATGGTCTAGAACTTTCCCCAAATTCAGCTAGTACAGAGTTCTGGGTACCACTCTCCTTTGCCTCCTTCACTCACTGTTTAGTTACTTTACCAAACTCTCCCTGTTCCCGGCATAGATCAAGGAAAGTGCTATGGCTTTCTAAGTGGCAGCTTCATGCAGACCTTAAAGAAATGCTCATTAGTTCAGAAGCAAGAAACACTTGTGCACAGCTAGCTTTGATATTTGGGGAACTATTTTGTTGTTTTCCAACCACAATATTTATAGGTTTTTATCATTCTTGATAAATGAAATAAAATGTTTTACATACAAGCACTACATTTACTTGTGTCAGACAGATAAAAGTGATTGATTTTAATCTTATTTTATGTATGTTCCCTAATGCTGACTTTAGAAGTTTATTCAGAACGTTTACTATATTGTGCTTATTATTTGGAGTTTATGTGGGGTCTAGAGGGCTAATTGGTTTATGTCACAGAAACTCAAATGAGAGATAATTACTGAATTGCCTTTCTAAACTTATCCTACACAGTACAAGTCAATGCATCTTAGCAGTGTTAATTGAACCTAAACATTTTAAAATTATTTGATGGCATCATACATTCTAGTTGACAACATTATTATGATGAGCATTAAATGAGTAAGTAACTATAATACTAATTTTTCCTTTCAGGACTATTATTCAATTAAATAATTTATAGTTGATGATTAATGGTGCTATTATGTCCATTTTCAGAATTAGTTCAATGATTATTTATTCTCTGCAATTTCTGAGTAATTAATTAGAGTAGACACATCTTATTTTGCATTGCCTGGCCTCATCATAAGGAGTTAGCGTTGGATGCATATTGAATATTTCATAAGCTATTTATTTGTGATTGCTCACTAGGATACTGTTATTGTTGTATTTTCCTTTTGCATTAGACTTCTGGGCTTCAACCTAAGCTTTCAAATGTAGTTGTAAAGACACAAGAATATATTCCGAAAAACTAAACAATTTAGGGTTTCACAAAGTCCAATTGAAGAATGGCTGATCCTGTGGAATTATGTTTCTTGAGTCTTTTAAGTACCATTATTATCATGGCAGTAATTAGCATGAAGATTTCCAGGCTCAACTTTGTATTGTTGTTCATTTTCACATATTATTATCCATAGTCTTCATGTATCCCAGAATCACAACCATATTTTGACACATTTTAACAATCATCTTAATTAATCCATTCTCTCAAGTGTATAATTGGCCATGTTATTAGGCAGTGATGTAGCACAACCTACTAGAATAATTTCTATGCCAGTAAAAGTTTGTTCTCATATTTTTGCAGCTTGTAGATATATACATATCATCTGTAGCATTTTAGTACATCAAACATTTCAAAATTAAAGAATGCCTTATTACTCTTTAAGGTCAGAAATTTTATTAGCACAAGTCTTACATGGCTTTGTCATTTACTGACCACAAAAGTTCAAAGTTGCATAAAGTGAGCATCTGGACTTTAATGTTGCTTTATTTCAAGCGAAGAACTGCTGATTCAGTTACTAGAAAGAGAAAGTTTAATAGAATGTTGTAGTAGTAAATATTTTTTTATCTAATTATAAGTAATATTGCTTATACCTTTTCATATGCATCTTCAACATTTTATACTTTGCTTTTAATCATGCTTTTAAACACTTCAAATCTTACTATAATGCTAGAGTAGTGGGTGACTTTGTTCCTATTTTTTGACTATTAGTAAACAATGGGGGAATATGTTGAAGTGAGGTTTGGCATATATTAACATGGTTACTTGAATATACTTTTAGCTGGAATTATTGTATTAAGTGAACACTTTTCTATGCCTCTGGCTTCACTCTGCCTTGTTTCTGGTTCACTGGAAGAGGTGAGTTTACAATATCAAAGACAATGGTAAAATGTGTATACACATAAGTATGAACTATATTACTAAATATACCATGCTCCAATAACATAAAAAATACATGTATGTGTTCAGGGATCACCATTTTGCACTGGACTACCAATGACTATGATTCTTCCTGGGAAGACCACGTCTCCCAAACATTTCTAAAGAAGCTCTTTTCTCTTCACTTTTGTATTTTATAATGCTTTACTTTTTGTTAGTTGTAAAAGATAATTCTATGGCTCAATATATTTTAAGTGAATACTATATGGTATGGTGGTTAGCATTTATACTTGATATTAGCTGAGTTTTTGTATTTCTGATTATGATCATTTTTATTCCCTATATTTCTCATAAACTGTGGTTGAGATGATTGACTGTTAGCAATGGTACATGCTAATTTCCCCCCGGCTTATTGCTCACCAAAACTGTGTACATAACTGTGTATAAACTGTGTATAAACATGAATCCATAGACATGTGTTTACATGGAAATAGATAGGTCCAAGAGGAAAAGACTTAGAGGTTTATTGTATACCTCTAATTCTACTTCTCCTTCAAAATGCTTTCCTTTATTTCATTGCAGCATTTAACATTTATTCTAAGTGAATTCTACTCTGAGTACCCAAAGGAGGCTAATCAGGATTCACCCTGCTCAAACTTCTTCCAACCTTTGTTTTTTGACCAAAGAAACTGTAAGCACTTTCCTCCATGCAGCCTACAGCTGTCCTTAGCTTGCAGTTTTGTAGCCCCTTTACCTTAACAAGTTTGATCTTGAGGTGAGAGGACCCAGTTAGCCTGAGCCAGGCTGACTTCATGACAGAATGCAAACTGGCAGTTTTTGTAGACTGAATTTAAGTTTCTGTTTTCCAGACTGAAAAAGTCCAAAACACTCAATTCCAGGAAAAACCGTCCATGACAGGCAGTCAGTCTGTAAGCTGCTCTACCACCTAGCCTAAGCCAACCTCATGGGGAGCCAATCAGGAGCTGTAGAAGCTGTCCCAGCAACTAGCTTGAGCCAAGTATAGTTAGTTAATCAGCAAAGTCCCCAAAATTCTCCAGAGCCTTAAACAATAAGAAATGCACCCATACCTTGGGGATTGAACTAAGTAATCAAGAAAAGAAAGCTAACCGTTATCTACTCCTAATCTAACAGGCTTTAAATTGACATTACAAAGTTCACCCCTCTCTTCCATCATAAGCTGGAAAAGAACCTTGCATTCAGGTTCTCTACAGAAGAAACACTCTTTGCTGTTACACACTATTTGAGTATGGGATATCATTCTTTGCGAGGCATGGACCCTTTTCAGAGTCTACACTAAAGACATAAAGAGAGTATATTTTTCCGATTTAAGGTTGTTGGTTTTTTTTTAATAGATGTTTTCTTTATTTACATTTCAAATGTTATCCCCTTTCCTAGTTTACCCTCTGAAAATTCCCTACTCCCTCTCCCCCTCTCTTTGCTCCCCAACCCACCTATTCCTGCTTCCTGGCCCTGGCATCCCCTATACTGGGGCATAGAACATTCACAGGAACAAGGGTTTCTCCTCACATTGATGACTGATTAGGCCATCCTCTGCTACATATGCAGCTAGAGCCATAAGTCTTACCATGTGATTTCTTTGATTGGTGGTTCAGTCCCAGGCAGCTCTGGGGGTACTGGTTAGTTCATATTGTTATTCCTCCTATGGGGATGCAAACCCTGTCATCTCCTTGGGTACTTTCTCTAGTGCTTTCATTAGGGACCCTGTGCTTCGTCCAATGAATGGCTATGAGCATCCATGTCTGTATTTGTCAGGCACTAGCAGAAACTCTCAGAAGACAGCTATATAAGTCTCCTGTGAGCAAAACTTGATGGCATCTGCAATAGTGTTTGTGTTTGGTGGTTGTTTATGGGCTGGATCCCCTGGTGGGCCAGTCTCTGGATGATCATTTCTTCAGTCTCTGCTCTGAACTTTGTCTCTGTAACTCCTTCCATGGGGATTTTGTTCTCCTTTCTAAGAAGGAAAGAAGTATCCACACATTGGTCTTCCTTCATCTTGAGTTTCATGTGTTTTGCAAATTGTATCATGGGTATTCTGAGCTTCTGGGCTAATATCCACTTAGTGAGTGCATATTATGTGTGTTCTTTTGTGATTGGGTTACCTCACTCAGGATAATATCCTCCAGATCCATCCATTTGTCTAAATATTTCATAAATTCTTTGTTTTTAATAGTTGAGTAATACTCCACTGTGTAAATGTAGCACATTTTTTTTGTTTGTTTGTTTCCATTCCCCTGTAGAGGAACATCTGGGTTATTTCCAGTTTCTGGCTATTATAAACAAGGCTGCTATGACATAGTGGAGCATGTATCCTTTTACATGTTAGATTATCTTCTGGGTATATGCCCAGGAGAGGTATTGCTGGATCTCCCAGTAGTACTATGTCCAATTTTCTGAGGAATTGCCAAACTGATTTACACAGTGGTTGTACCAGCTTGCAATCCCACCAGCAATGGAGGAGTGTTCCTCTTTCTCCACATCCTCACCAATATCCGCTGTCACCTGAGTTTTGATCTTAGTCATTCTGACTGTTATAAGGTTGAATCTCAGAGTTGTTTTGATTGCATTTCCCTGATGATTGAGGACATTGAACATTTTTTAGGTGCTTGTCAGCTTTTCAGTATTCCTCAGCTGAGAATTCTTTGTTTAGCTCTGGACCCCATTTTTAATAGGGTTATTTGTAACTCTGGAGTCTAACTTCTTGAGTTCTTTGCATATATTTGATAGTAGCCTGCTATCAGATTTAGAATTGGTAAAGATCTTTCCTCAATCTGTTGTTTGTGTTTTTGTCTTATTGACAGTGTCCTTTGCCTTACAGAAGCTTTGCAATTTAATGAGGTCCCCTTTGTAGAGTCTTGATCTTACAGCACAGACCATTGGTGTTCGGTTCAGGAATTTTTGCCCTGTGCCATATCTTTGAGTCTCTTCCCCACTTTCTTCTCTATAAGTTTCAATGTTTCTGGTTTTATGTGGAGTTCCTTGATCCACTTAGACTTTAGCTTTTTACAGAGAATGAAGATTTTCAACTTAAAGTGCTAGTAAATATCTTCAACAAAATTATAGAAGATTATAGAAGAAAATTATAGAAATTATAGAAAATTATAGAAAAAACTTCTCTAACCTAAAGAAGGAGATGCTCATAAACATACAAGAAGCCTAAAGAAGTCCAAATATACTGGACCAGAAAAGAAATTCCTCCCAGGACATGATAATCAAAACTCCTATTTACTTTTAATTATAACAATTTGAAAAACATTATTTTAGTGTATTTCAAAATCAATTTTTAAATTTTCAATAAAAATTTGAACCGAAATTTATCTTGTTTTATTAATGTCACAACACTAAAGGTTTTGCCTTTAAGTTGAAAGAGAACTTGGTTTGAGAATGTTTAATTTTATTTTGAAAAGACAAATAAGTTTAATGCTCAAAAATATAAACAAAACCTATCAAAGTATTTCAAGTTAGGTAATCAATAATTATACATGTGTTAAACATGAACTGATAGAAGTATGAGGAGATACACATAAATAAACAAGCATCATGAAAACAGAAGCCATCACAAACTAAGAACTTATGTGGTGAAACTGCATGAGCAGCCAACCTTTATATGGCCTTAAGATGTTACACCTTGATGACAAGCATTCTCCCTCCATGTGCTCTCTGTCCAAGATATGCAAATAAGTCTATGGCCATTCAACCACAAGCTGGCTCACTACAGTTACTGATGAGGCATATTGCCCTGGATCTTTCCTTTGAAACAAACACATGATATTGACCTGCTCTGCATCCCTTCCTGTAAGTTTCCTAGCTTAAATCCATAACACATAGGCCCACTGCCAGCGAGATCACAAACACAGCATAGACCCATGTGTGTCTCGAACTTTGTATATTACCTTTCTCTCTGGACCACCTTTGCTGTGTGATTTCAGATCATATTAAAATATGATCTGAGACATTTACTCTGCTCTATGAATATCTGTATTTTAATACATCTATGATATTTCACATGGTAGCAAATTTGGAGTCTACTTGCATCAAAGCAATTTTCTGCTGATAAATCCATTTCTCTTATTGATCACATTTCTACCTTTGCCATATAACACATTTCAGATATTTTCATGAAAATGAATCATGTGATTCATGACTACCACAGGAATTGGAATTTGATGCAAAATGTTCTAATGTTTAAATCTGTAAGAAAACATTTTAAATAGTGCCATTATTTTAAGTGAGAGGAAAATCTGCACAGTTTGAAAGAATTAACTTAGATATTTTCCCTATATTTAAACTCTTATCTCAGTATCCGTTTGAACATATGTAATGATGATACTGCCTCAGTACTAAGAATGTTCACAGTACCATCTGGGACCTTGTTTCCCATATTTTGATGTTTTATAATGAGAGTGCCAAAATTATTCTTTAAAATATCTAATTTCTTAGAATAACGAGTGTCTAAGAATGGCTATTATCCTAATTATATAAAGAAAAATTATCACACGTGTTGGCTAAATTGTTCTGTGGTGTGCCAATGTTTTCCATTCTGTATCGCATAAGCATATACTGAAAATATTCTCATAGTCCAAGTTATAAGCTATTTTTAACACAGTAAATGTACATTAACTTTACACATTTTCACCCATAGAATGAGAAATATGGATGATATTATAAATATATAATGTAATGAAACCAGATAAAGTTCCATTTGTATGGAAATGGGCTCAGAATATTTACAATATTCTTGTGGTAAAAATCTGAGAAATCATCTACTGGCTGATCTGCTTAGATACAAATAAGAGGCTGAATTCAGGTTCAGTGATTTCTGACAGAACGTTGATTCTGACTGACACAGTTCTCCTTTGGGGATGTGATCAGAAGAACCATGTTGTTTGAAGCCACTGTGTAGAACATTCTACTAACATTTTAATTTAGAGAACTAAGTTAATTCCTTGGATATGTTAATTCATTACTTAACTCTAGTCTTTCCAATATGTGGGATCTGGAGACCAAACATTGGCATCTTGCCTATACCTTCTTAGAGATAATGCAGACTGAATCTATGGTTTTGACAACATACATTACTATATTAAACTAAAATGACACATAGTCTCTGATACAGCATGGTTGCTCATGATAAAAGTGGGGAAAAACCTGTTTTTGTTTTGTTTTGTTTTCTGAATTTGGACATTTTTAACATAAAAAAGGTTTTCATAATCATATTCCTTTACTTGTTTGTATGAGCAAACTGCCCAGGTGAGAACTTTTCTCTAATCTCTTCTCCTATTAGTCTATTCAACATCTGCATATAATTAGTTACAGGTGTGAGAATACCCAATTTTTTTTTTTTTTTTTTTTTTTTTTTTTTTTTTTTTTGGTTTTTTGAGAAAGGGTTTCTCTGTTTAGCCCTGGTTGTCCTGGAGCTCACTTTGTAGACCAGGCTGGCCTCGAACTCAGAAATCTGCCTGCCTCTGCCTCCCGAGTGCTGGGATTAAAGGCGTGTGCCACCATGCCCGGCTGAGAATACACAATTCTATCACTTATTCTCACACTATACTGTTCCTCTCTCCCTGAGTGAGACAACGCATCTTCACCTCTGCATTCACTTTGAATGGAAATGGAGTTGTCATGATACTGCCTGTCATCTACCCTCTTTGAATTTCAGCAGAGTACACCATCTCTTTTTTGCAAACTTGAATTTACTGCACCAATCTTTTCTTTTCCATTTTTTTTAATTAGGTATTTTCTTCATTTACATTTCCAATGATATCCCAAAAGTCCCCCATACCCTCCCCCTCTACTCCTCTACCCACCCAATCCCACTTCTTGGCCCTGGCTTTCCCCTGTACTGGGACATATAAAGTTTGAAAGACCAAGGGGCCTCTCTTTCCAATGATAGCCGACTAGGCCAACTTCTGATACATATGCAGCTAGAGACACAAGCTCCCGGGGTACTGGTTAGTTCATATTGTTGTTCCACCTATATGGTTGCAGACCCCTTTAGCTCTCCACACAGAGTCTTTCCTTAAGACAGTGTCTTATCTTTACAAACATCAATATAAGATATAATGGAAAAGTGGGCCATCTCATCTGTCCAGTTTACTAAGGCTCATAGTCATTTCTTGATCCCATCTATTTATGTAAATATTGATCACTCTACCTCTTGTAATTGAGTTAACTATCACTTCTGAACTGGTTGTGTATCCTTTCTTATTTCCCTACCTACTCATCCAATATGTCTTCAAAACTGCTGAACCGTTTTGAACTATTTGATCTTTATAACATTTCAGTAACTTCTTACTGAACTATGAGTCCTATGACCTATGAAGACTGTGCCATTATTTTCTTTCAAAACTATCATGTTCTCCCTCAAGTTCTCCACACAAAATAAAAGGTATTTCCCTTTTTAAAAATACTTATTATTGTATAATTTATAGCTGACCACAATGCATTTGCCCACATCCATCTCCTTCACAAACCCTCCCAAATCCAACATGTTGCCATTTCCCAATTTCACAACCTTTTAAAAATATGCTATGAAGTACAGTTAGTGCTGCACATATGTGCACAAATGAGGGTCAAACACTACTATCACCATAGCTGCCTGACCTAACATGGGCCACATACATGATTATTATTTCTGAGCAGCCATCAACCGCCAACAGCTTCTCACCTAGAGCATGGCCTGTGAACCCCTTGTCTATTCATGCTGGAATTTTGACCAACTTGGTCTTTTACAGATCAGGCATGCTTCCTTAATTACCTCTATTCCTCCATGTTCATAGGATTGCAATCCATGTCCTGTAATCCCCATGGGGAAGTCCTGCAAGTTCACCAAGTGGAGATTGTGTTTGTTTTGAAGTTTTCTAATTAAAAAGCAAAGTCCTCTGTGCTTTTTCCTGTGCCTAGGTCAGAACCATGCACCCTATTTGCCAACTTTACCATATATTAAAGTTCTGCATTTAGTTGTAGAATGTCTGTGATTATTAATCTTGTCTTCTAGACTGAAAGTTCTAGGTCAGAAAATACAGTACATATGTCTGGCTGTAATGTTTTCTTCAGCTTTAACAGAATGTCTGGCACATGTACGTAGTCCCTAAACATTTTTTTTAATCAAAGTTTGTCAGTATAGAAGAAGCCTACGGTGCTGTGAAATTTCTACTGTGGCATTTACTGCCACACAGTTCTCTCCTGGTGCCTGGTAAACTAACAGTCAGCCATCTGTGGTCTTTAAAGAAAGGTGAGGAGATGCTTTTAATGCACACTCAGGTTTTAAGGAATGCTATCATTAAAAGTGTACGTGCTCATGACAATTATTAAAATGACTATATAGTTATGAAAAAAGGCAATCTCCTCAAAGATCAGCCCACTACATCTCAACTCTACCTCCCCAAAGTTCCTTTGTAAATAAAATATATCCCTGCTCTAATGCAATAGGAATTTGTTCTTAATGACATGCAGTCCATTAAGGACTACAAATTGATTATCTTATACATGAGACATGAGAATGTGAAAAAGCCTTCCCTATGTCTTTCCAAGCTTAACACACCAACACACACACACACACACACACACACACACACACACACACACCATGAATAGTTCTTCAATCGTTTCTCTATAATTTAAAATAATATCAGGATTAGGTGGTTGGAGTACAGAGGAAGTGAGAACTGGGATAGAGAACTGAAATTGGAGAAAGGACCATCTCAGAGACAAGCTAGAAATTTAGGACTAAGGAAATTCTGAGGAATCTATGGTGGTTAAGCCAAGACTTAGCACCAGGGGATATAGAACCTAAAATGGTCATCTCCTGTAAGAAGGCAAGACTTCTAATGGAGGGATGAGGACAACAATTCACTCAAAATAATTTTGACCAAATATTTGCCCTGCCTACACGATGTCCAGGGATGAAAATGGCACAGAAATTGAGGGACTTGCCAACCAATGACTGGTTCAAATTGAGGCCCATCCTATGAAGAGATCTGATCCCTGAAACTATTAATAATATTATTCTATACGTGCCAACAGGAGCCTAGCATAGCTGTCTTCTGAGATGTTTCACCCAGCAGCTTATGGAAACAGGTGCATAGACCCACAGTTGATATTTAGGTGGATCTCAGGGAGTCTTGGAAGAGAGAGAGGAAGGGCTGAAGGAGCCCAAGAGACACAACAAGAAAACCTGCCAGCTCAAGAAACCTGGGCCCATTTGGGACTTCACCAATACTGAACCACCAACCAAAGAGCTCTCATGGAATAGGCCTAAGCATCCTACATATATGTAACAGATGTGCAGCTTGTCTTCATGTGGGATCCCTAGTATCAGGAGCAGGACTCTGGTGCTTGCCTTTAGATCCTTTCAGCTAACTGGGATACTTTCTATTGCCTCTAAAGAAGATGTGTCTAGTATAACTGCAACTTGATATACCAAGGTGGGTTAAAATCCCTTCTTAGAGGAGAAAGGAAGGGGGCAGGTGGACAGGGGAGTTAAGAGGGAGGTACTGGGAGAAGCAGAGGGAAGGGAAGCTGCATTTAGGATGCAAAGTAAATTTTTAAAAATTAATTAATGAAAAATAAAAGAAAAATCTTAATGCAAAAGCATTTTCTTACAACAGTATATCATTAATATTTGGACATTTATTCATTCGTTTACTTTTATGTTCAGTACCTTTTAAGATATTTGCATTATGATACAAAAAAGTGAAATAAGCAACCAATAAAACTATTGCCTCTTCACTGTATTGATTTGCAGATTTCTGAAATACAAGTGGATAAGAAGGAAACCTCAATGAATAGAATAGAAGCACCTTTAAAGTAAATGTAAAAAACCTTCCATGTAACAAAGGATAAGAGTGTATCTTTCAAAGAGCTTCTTCTGTACTCAGGTTATGTAAAAAATAAAAATGATAAGATAGGAAAAGATTAGAAGATTCTTCTTTTAAATGAGCTGTGTCAACCTACATGCATAATACATGCGAAGAATGCAGAAACCAACTGGGTATTAGCTGTTGCCCCCAATATACCATCATCTGAATACAAACAAAGAGGAGAAAATAATAATTTAGCAAAGAAGTTGGAAGAAAAATTCTGAGAACTAGTTAAAATCTTTTGAAAAATGCAAAACCCCTGACATTTTACATTTAAAAATTAAACAAAAATGTTTTAATAGAAGAACAGTAAAAATGCACAACTGTGAAGGAAGGAGACAGAAAAAATGGAGTGGGAATTTTTCTCTAAAGGGGAAAAACAATTTCATTTAGAGGACTATACACAGAATTATTATTTTTTAAATGATGTCCCAATGTTTGTG
Source organism: Mus caroli (assembly GCF_978045245.1). NCBI lineage: Eukaryota > Metazoa > Chordata > Mammalia > Rodentia > Muridae > Mus > Mus caroli. The sequence goes on along the minus strand of NW_028227258.1, from coordinate 137,848,401 downwards.
TGATAATCACTAGGGAAGCAGGTGGATGTTTTACAAAGGTACAGCTGCTAAGGCGGTATACCTCACAATACTACATTAGTGTAGGTGTAGATGCTATACCTACACTAATACTACAAGCCACGGTAACACAAATAGCAAAGGATCTTACTTAACTCATCCACATTATATAGCAAAGCCATTTAGCCAGCCAACTTGACAGCCTTTCATTGGATGCTTTCCAAACACCTCATTCACTAGTTTTCACTCAGTTAATTGCAGACAAGATATGAGTCTAAAAGATTTTACTGTCTGAGGGTGGAGGAAGAATGTGATGAAGAACGGTGGGAGGGGTGACAGAGATGGGGATAATGACTGGATTATAAAAAAATAACGGTAATTAAAAAATTCAAGCTTGCTTCAAATATGGCTCAAAAGTTGGGGTTCTGGTCCCACTACTCACTTCTTGCACTTTACTCTAAAATACTTGTCTTACTATGGTCTGTTTTATTTGGAATAAATAATTCAAGTTTCATAAAATATTGTCTTGTCTGAAGAGATATCAGAAATCAAACAAGGATAACCTCCCTTAGAATCTTTGAGGCTTGGTAATTGTTCTTAACTAAACGAATCCAAATTACAAAACTGAAATTTATGTTCATCAAATTATCTGTTACCTCTCTAACCCTGATTCTTTCCTCTTTTTATGTCTCTGTAAATGTTTTTCCTCTGATAATTATTCTGTAATTACTGAAACTCAAGTAACCTCCCCATCTCTACTCACTTTCCACTATCTCTAGTTATCTCTATCTCATAGCTATGTCTATCTCCTAGTTTTTATATGGTCATGATGGCTGTCCTATTTTCTTATTCCATGTTATCTATCTATAGCTGTTTATCCACTATATCTCTAAAAGATAAGCTCCACAGAACAGATGTTCATCTGTATCAGTCATTACTGAACTCATTCTGAATAGTTTCACACTGGGAAACTTACTATGGCCCAACAAGCTTCAGTATCTCCTGGTTTTTAGCAGCTTCTAGGCATGTACACCAAACTGAACAGCTAACAATTTCCAATACTCTTTATGTGTAAGTATCAATACTAAAGGCTGTTTACTCTTATATGCATGTTTATCATTAAAAAAGGAACTATTGGATAAATTATTATAGTACAATTTCTACTCTGACAAGATTACTTCCAGGAAAATGAGACCAAGCTTACAAGACTATTTTATAGCAATGGTCCCCAACCTAATGTTAATCCTAATGCTGCAACCCTTTAATACACTTTGCCATGTGGTTACCCCCTAACCATAAAATTATGTTACTACTTCACAACTATAAATTTGCTAACATTTTAAATAGTAATATAAACATTTGATTTTACATTTGAATATATGATATGTGACCCCTGTTAAAGGAGTCCTTCCATATGCTATGTGATCTTCCCAAAGGAGTCATGAGCTACAGGTTAAAAACCACTGATCCACAGGGTGTGGAATTTAGAAAAACACAATATATGTTATTATCATTATTTGCTCAAAAATTATGTATGTAAAAGTAACATACCATTTCAATATATGTAAAATATACTGGAAAGGAAATATTAACATATATTCAAAAGAAGTTAACTGGATGAAAGTTCACTTGGTTTTAAAATAAAATAATATATGGTACATTTTCATAATTTCAAAAATTGTTATGGTTTTGGATACTCAAGTTTACTGTGCTAATTTACATGTTGCTATATTTAGTTATATTATAGATAATTAAAATATAGTTACATATACTATGCAAAATCTCATTAATATAATTTGTGTTAGTTCTTTTATTGTTCTTACAAAATATCTCACTAGAAGCTGCTTCTGAGAGAAGGTTTGATTTAGGCTCATCATTTGAAAGAGTAGTGTCTTTTATCTTGATGGGGAAATATGGCAGAATTCATTGGTTCTTTGGGCTGGGACTCTTCCCATATTGATTACAAGACATCATGAAACAATAAAACAAAAACAAAAGAAAAAAATTTGTATTCTTCTTAGGACCTAATCCTGTAGAATTGCTATTGCTACCTACATTCCTTCTTCACTTAATTCTATCTGGAAAAATTCTTCCAAACATACCCAGAGGTTTGCCGTCTAGAGGATTTCAAATTTCTTCATATTGACAATGAGGAATAACCATTGCCAGGTACATGAAGTTCCTTTCTGAGACATGTTATGTATTTCCTTGAATAACAGCACTTAATTATAACTATCCATTATACTGATTTGTTAAAAGGTTCTTATAAAATAAACTACCACAGGGTAAAATTATGTATCAGCCACAGTAAGTAACTACATACAAAAGACCACATTATTTTAAAAAATCCTTATAGTTAGATTTTCAGTATCAAGGATCATGACTTTATCCTCCAGATGACAATCTGTTAGATAAACCACAATGAATCTTTATATGTATTACTGATGGAAAAATTAAGATATGCAGGATGTACAAGGATTTATATGATTGTATAGATCATAATAACAAATCATAATTTTTTTTGAAAAGCCATTTCTATTTCAAGCCATTTAGTTTGTCAGTTGAAATTATAAAAGGGAAAATAAAATTAAATGTTATCCTGGAAAACATTTCATTCAAATGTAAATTTGAGTGATTAATTGTTATTCTTAGTAAATATGATGTTCCCAGAAATGTGTGTTGTCAAAGCAATTTATCCTGCTATATGGATAGTGTTAAAGTGCTTCCAAATGCTGACACCATTACATACACTAATAAGATTTAGCTGAAAAGACCCAGATATAGCTGTCTCTTGTGAGACTATGGCGGGGTTTAGCAAACACAGAAGTGGATGCTCACAGTCAGCTATTGGATGGATCACGGGGCCCCCAATGGAGGAGCTAGAGAAAGTACCCAAGGAAATAAAGGGATCTGCAACCCTATAGGTGGAACAACAATATGAACTAACCAGTACCCCCCCGGAGCTCGTGTCTCTAGCTGCATATGTATCAGAAGATGGCCTCGTCGGCCATCAGTGGAAAGAGAGGCCCATTGGTTGTGCAAACTTTATATGCCTCAGTACAGGGGAACGCCAGGGCCAAGAAGTAGGAGTGGGTGGGGGAGCATATGGGGGACTTTTGGGATAGCATTGCAAATGTAAATGAAATAAATACCTTATAAAAAAAGAAAAAATAAATTTTAAAAAATAAAATAAATAAAAATTAAAAAAGGAGTTATAAGGCTTTTCCAGCTGTGGCTATTAGGTTTTAGTACTACAGATGTTGTTATTAAAATATGAAGTAGTATTTTATATTTTATATTATTAAATCATTAGATATAGTAAAGGGAGAACCATTCTCTGAGGAGAATTGCGGCAATGACATAATTCTGGATTACATACTGAGTTTCTAGAAAGCTAGTAAGAACCAGATCCCAGATTCTATAGCTCTAGATACATTGCCCAATATTTCCACTCCACTCACCAAAGTTCAAATAACAAGACCAAGAGTGCCTGTAATTTGTAAATGTATAAGCTTTTCACACATTGCTATATCATCCATAAGCACTTGAATACTTTATGGGTAGAAAATAGACAGCTTATAAATATTTTCTGTATAAATAAATATATGAATTGTAAAAACATAATGAATAAACAGGATGGTCTACAAGGATGACTAAATTCTAATATTGTATAAGTCTTAGAAATCTTCATCAGCTTCTGTGGTGGGTTGAATATGTTTGGCCCATTTGAAGTAGCACTCTTAGGAGGTATGGCCTTGTTTTAGTAGATGTAGGAAGTACATCACTGTGAAGGTGGATTTTAAGTCCTAGGTTCAAGCTCTGCCCAGTTCAGAAGATTGACCCTGCTGTTGCCTGCCTGTAGAAGCCAGTCCCCTTTCTGCTGCCTTTGGATAAAGATACAGAACTCTCAGCTCCTTCTCCATTACCATGCCTATCTGTATACTGCCATGCTTTCTTCTATGAGGAAAATGGACTAAGCTTCTGAAACTGTAAACCTGCCCCAAATTAAATGTTTGCCTTTATAAGAGTTGCCATGATCATGATGACTTTTCACAGCAATGGAAACCCAAACTAAGATGGAAGTTGGTACCAGGATTGGGGTGTGGGTGTTATAGGCCTCACTATTTGGAAGAATATGGATTTTGGATCTTTGAATTTGGAAAGCAGTGGAATGCTTTAAGTATGGCTTAATGGGCCATCTTAGGAGTAATATGGAAGACATTGGTACTGAGGGTTTGTTTAACTCTGGAGTCCTGGATCAAAAGCTTCCAGAGGATAGAAATTAGTAGTAAGTTTCTTGGAGATCATTCTTACAATCTTTTGGTGAAGAATGTGACTGCATTTTGCCTTTGTCTAAAAAATCTGTCTGCAGCTAAATTGAAGAGATTAAGATTAATTGCAATGGCAAAATAAGTCTAAAAAAGTCCAGTATAGACATTTCCTTTAGTTTAACCTCATGAGGATCATTTTGATCAAGGGTAGCAAGCTGAGAAATAAATAGTACAAAATGTATGGTTAAAATATTAAAAAGGCACCAGGAAGTTAAATGGAGCAGAATTCTGTTTTCAAGCAGATAAACATATTAAGAGAGTGGTACTGACTTCAGGAAAGATCCTATCCAGTTAAGCTTATTGTTTATGTGTTTGAAATTGAACAAAGGATAGTTATATCTAGCTATAATTTTGATGTGGTTATTGTTTTCACTTGGACACTGAAAAGGGATAGTTTGTGATGGCTATTTTTGGTTGTCACATTGACTATATCTGGAATGAACTATAGCTAGATTCAAGCAGATCTCACAGTTCAAGACCAGCTTGATACAACCAAGTTCTAGGTAAAGAAAGTCTTACATCTAGGTGTGGTGGTAAATGCCTTTATTCCCAGTATTCAGAAGAGAGAGACATGCCGATTTCTTGAGTTCAACAGCAGCTTTTAGAGAAATTCCAGGACAGTCAAGCTTAGGCAGTGAAAGAGTTGAAAAACAGAAAGCAAATGATGATGTAATAGAATAGGGGGTTAGGGGGATGGTCTAGCCTTGGCAAGCAGCAGAATTCTTCAATTTTGTCCATGTTGCACTAGCTTTAGAGTCAACAGTTAATGAGGTTACTGGGATAATTAATCTTAGCTGGGGCTAGGAAATTAATGGTGATTAAGAAGATATGAACATCATTGCTGACATGAAATATTCTGGGAAATATTTTCTGAGAAAGCTCTGTTTTAGAGATAACCGAGGGTGTACCTCATGCTGCAACTGGACTTGGGAATGTGTAAGAATCACCCAGGTGATCCTAGGTTGACCGAAAGCATTAAGGGTTCATGGAAAGCAGCTGAGGCATGGCACTCTGAGAGGCCAGAAAATGCCATTGTTCACGAGGCAGCTCAGTTGCAGTTGATGGCCTAGGACATAAATGGTCAGGCAAAGAATGTGGGGTTTTGGCAGCATGGTGAATGCCTATTTAGAGGCTATATTGTGAAGACTCATCTCAGCAGAAGACCTCAGAGTATTGGAGAGGCCAGTACCAAAGGATGACCTCTAAGAACAGCAATAACAAAGGAGTAGTCAACCAGAGGCTATAGTGCTCTCTTAGAGGGCATAGCTGGAGGAGTGCCTCAAGCCCTTTGGAGGATCACAGAACCTCTGAAACTGTAAGCCTTTCCCAATTAAATGTTTGCAATTATAAGTTACCATGGTCATGATGTCTCCTCACAGCAACAGAAACCAAAACAACGACAACTTCCATGGAAGACAATTTTTCTTCAGTATATTAATTATATAAGAAGAATCTTTAAAATTACATTTTAAGCATAGATTGGTAGCTCAATCTATAATCCCAGAATTTGGGAGACTGATTCTGTAGTATCCCTGTGTGTTCAAGATGGGTATCATCTACATAGCAAGTTTCAGACTACCTTGGGCCATATAGTGTTCTTTTGTGTCTTACTCTGCAAAACTGACAGCAAAAAAATTAACCCATCTCTTACAAAAATAGTCATATTTTGGTTACTGATTTCAAAATAAAGCATACACTTTCTTATTTCTGTTTAATACTTATATTTCTTACAAATACAAATATTCTCCAGAAATTTAAACAGGGAATGCAGGAATACAAAAAAAATAACAGCAATTATAGAAATATTATTGGTCATTCATGTATTACTAATTTCCTGAGAAGATATATAGTTTAATACTGAGAATGTTGAAGCTGTTATTTGGTTAGTTTGGGTATAGCTACATGATGAATCATCAAATGACTGTATATAAAACAGCACACTATCCTGACCTGATGTTATGTTGGAAACTGTAAAATGTTCCATAGCATGGAGGGCAGTAAGGAGGCTTGAAGAGTATCTGTTAAAGCAAGAGGGAAAACAAAGCAATCAGGAGAGAGCAAAGATGCTACCCTGAAGCAGGTAAGAGCTACACTTTATGTTGTTTGTTCTGTTCTTTGTTTGTTGTTTGGTTTTTCATTGTTTCTGGAATCTGAAGAAGACTCCCTTGTACATATCACAAACATAGAAACATAAACCCAAGAGAAGAGTAAGCCAGCAGCCAGTATGTAAATTAAGCATGCTAAAGTGGTGAGTGAGCTCATTCACTCTTTTTCTAAAATTATTTTATTTATTTACATTCCAAATGTTGCCTCCTTCCAGATACCCCCTCCACAAGTTATTTACCTCACCCTTGCTCCCCTTTGAGTCTAAGAGGATGATCCCACATATATCCACCCACAACCACCTCACCCGACTAGCATCCCCCTTCCCTGGATCATCAAGTTTCTACAGTATTAAGCACATCCTTTACCACTGAGGCCAGACAAGGCAGTCCTCTGTTACATATGTAACAGGGGCCACAGACTAGTCCATGTATACTCTTCAGATAATGGCTTGGTCTCTGTATCCTCTGAGGGATCTGGGTTAGTTGATACCAAGCCTAAAGAGAGAGACAACCTCTAGTCGCTCATTCATTATTTCACATATTACTTGTAAAGGATTTACGAAGGTATGGCTCTTTGCTAGCTAGAAAAACAAATGTAACTTTGAGTTTTGTTCAAATTGGTCATCAAGCACTTATAGTACAGAGAGGTCAGTCTTATATTGAAGGATTGTTCATGAAGGATAGGTTCATGAGATAGGGAAACAACTTATATGGAGATAACAATAGCCTAAAGGACTTCTTAGAAGCTGCTCACATCTAATTTTGTGGAATGACATGAGCATTCCCATCAAACTCAACTAATGATGTGAACATGCTGGAAATGTCATTAAGAGAAAAAAAGATGCTATCCCTGGAGACTGTAAGCTATTGCTTTAGTGTGGCTGAAAAAAATGTATAATTGTATTTAAATAATTGAGATTATGTTATATAGGTGATGCAAGAGTCAGCAGAATTATGATTAGAAGGACCCACACTCATGGTATTAAGTTCATTGTGATGAGTAGCTAGAAGCAATTAAAAAACTAAAAGCACACCAGTTGCAATAATACACTGAGAGCTCTTTAATTCAGTATCAGAGGAAATGGATCCACAGGCCAGAGGAAAACTAGCTTGTTGTAGATATCAGCTCATTTTCATGACACAAAGGGATACTGCTTTCTTTAAAAGTAATCATCTGTCATAAAAAAATAATATCTTTCAAATTGTTTTCCTGGCTTGATAATTCTCTTTTTTATTTAATATATTAGTTGCATTTCATTTCATGTTTTTTTTAAAGTTTCCCATTCAATGCCTTATATTGCACAGACCTAGAGGTTAAAGATTATTTTCATCTGAACACTTAAAATATATCAAAAAGATCCTGTGTTTCCTTGAGCATCTTAAGTCAAATGAATTCAAGAACAAAATTACAAATTGCCAAAGATTACAGAATGTAAATTTTTTCAAAAGCATGGTATAGGAGGCTTAGGAGGTCATTCTCTGAAAACTTTATATCAGTCAATACTTATATCACCCTATCACCAAAATATTATTGATTGATAAATAATCACCTTAAGTATTTATGATCATCTAAAGCAATGTTTCTCAACTTGTAGATCATGTCCCCTTTCGGGGTTGAATGCCCCATTCACCCGGGTTATGTATCAGATATTTTCTTTTTGTTCATGAAATACTATAATATTATGAGTTTATTCAGTCATTTTGCGGTCACTGTCCTACACACAGAATTTTTGCTGAATTATTAGAGTGTAAATGACTACAATCATTTATAGATAAATTACCAACATCAGGTTTCTCCCTAAATTAATAAGAATATATAATATACTACCACTAATAATAAAGTCATTAATTTATATATTTTACTTTAATGAACAAAATTAGAAAATTTACTGTTGATACAATACTCTGGTTTACCTACTGTTTATACTCAAATTTTTGACAGTTGTCTTTTGTTGCTGTATATCTATCCTTTTTCTCTTAACAATACTTGTTTTTGTAGTGATACTTACCAGGAGATCAATTTATGATTTAATGTTTCTTAAATGAGGAGGCAGACCTTCAGACTAAGGTCATAATTGGCTGAAGTTCATAAGATAAACTTTACAACATTACAGATTTTCCTACAGTTAACAGGGTGGCTCTGGACAATAGGGAGTGGCCATGAGTTAAAGTGTTAAATCAGGTAAATGTCACTGGACTCTGAATACATCTCCACATCTATCTGAGAATTTCTCACAAATAACACAAATGTTATCCTCTCTTCATAATAACAAAGTAGACTCTGTTTCAAAGAGTAGGGTTCATGAAATAACTCTTTTGACTGAATAGTTGCATAGCATTTAAAAAAAGCTAGATTCAATCCCTAGCACTGTATAAAATTGGTGTGGTGGCTCATGTCTGTTATCTTATGTGATTACAATCTGAGTGTCTAGGATACACAAGACCCTGTCATTAAAAAAAAAAGAAAGAAAGAAAGTAAAACAAAAATAAGTACCCATCAAATCAAATCAAATCAAATCAAATCAAATCAAATATTTGAAAGCACAAATTATAATGAGTGTGTCAAATCATACAACCCACATAACAACTCTGCATATGATTAAAAACAAATGAACAAACACTGAAATATAATAGTAGCTATGTTGCCAGAGTGCATTGAAAATCCATAAAGTTCTACCTTCTGGGTTAATGGGTTATATGATTTGTTTCACTTTGCTTCTATAGCTTAGATGAAATATATAAGCAAAAATATATAGAGGAAACAGTAATTTGTACTTATTAAAACTAAATGGAAGTGGGCACTTCACTTCCTCTTGAGCATTTTTGATTAGCTTAAATCTATCCATATTAAACCTTTAACTCACAAAAAAACCATTCAGACTCCTAGAAACTCAGAAATGTTGTAAAGTTCTGGAAACATCTAATAGAAAACTTGCCTCATTCCCTCCTTGTATATGAGTGTTTCAATTGGGTAAACATAGTTGCCAAAATATCTGTATGTATCTGCCTACAGTGTGGCATTCTGTGAGAATGAGACCTTCAGAAATTTAATACAAAGAAGAATATGGCACATTCTGTAGTAGGTTTTAAGGCTACAAGATATACTATACAATATACCGAATAGTATATAAGATTGTGTACAAAACTGGTTCCTTTTCTTCATATGTAATTTAAAGAACAATTGATGCCAAGTTAATATAACATATCACTGACTTTTATTTTTATGTAACAACCCTAAAGCTTTCAAAGAAACTAGATTGCCATTGATCTGTTAGAATTACAAAGGAGGCAGAAAGTATAACTCCAGAGTGCTTGACTCTCACACAAAATCCTGGTTGGGTCCTCAACACAATATATAACTTGTGCGGTGCTATAATCCAAGCTTTCTGAAGGTGGAAAGAGAGAGGAAGAGACATTTAAAGGTATTCTTGATTGAGTAAATTGTGCCCAGCCAAGACAACATGATAACTTGTCAGAAAAGAATGAAAGAAGGCAAGAAAGAAGGAAGGAAGGAAGGAAGGAAGGGAGGGAGGGAGGGAGGGAGGGAGGGAGGGAGGGAGGGAGGGAGGGAGGGAGGAAGGGGAAAAGAAAAGGCAGGAAGAAAGAAGGGAAGGAAGAAGGGAATTCACAGGAATGTATACTCTTTTATATTTTCCTTGGGAAGAGCAAAGAGTATTTTGGCTCCCTACTGCTTCTTAGAAATCTTCCAAAAATAGTTTGAGAAATGATATTCTGGTACACCCTCAATAGATATTTAAGGCACATGTGCATAGCACAAAATCAACTTGCACTTAAATAGTATCAAGATCATAATAAACTAAAAGATTTGGTATAGGCTGACAGTTTCTGTCATGGAAACAAGTATTGGTAAGAGAAAAGGATAGACACACAGCAACAAAAGACAACTGTCAAAAATTTGAGTATAAACAGTGGGTAAACCAGAGTATTGTATCAACAGTAAATTTTCTAATTTTGTTCATTAAAGTATAATATATAATTTAATGACTTTATTATTAGTGGTAGTATATTATATATTCTTATTAATTTAGGGAGAAACCTGATGTTGGTAATTTATCTATAAATGACTGCAGTCATTTACACTCTAATAATTCAGCAAAAATTTTGTGTGTAGGACAGTGACCGCAAAATGATTGAATAAACTCCTAATATTATAGTATTTCATGAACCTAAGTCATCATTTATGTACTATTATTCTAAATCTATAGCAAATCAAAAGCCATACTTTATAAATTATAAGATAATTGAAGTTTGACTATCAACAGATCAAAAATAATGTTATTAACTATCCATGTGGCCTGACACACATATTTTGTCACAGCACATAGGAAGGAAAGGCAAGATGTCTGTGACTTGGAGGCTAGCTTGGTATGCATAATGCGTTCCAGGACAGTTCTCTGTACAGTGAGGCCCTATCACAAAAATATAAAGAAAATGTTATTCTATTGGAATTAATGGTGTAACAGTTTACAGCTTAATGCTAATAATTAAGGAAGCATTACATAGACAAATTGCCTTCATATCATTTTTGGAAAACTATAAAAGCATCCCCATATATATATCCCCATATATATCCCCAGAAGACAGATGGGGAATTGAAAACACAAGCACTTGGGGATCTCATTTTAAAAAGACTTGAGTTGGAGTCTTTCTGTGTAACTGCCTTCCTCAGGTGAAGAAGGCAAACATGTTTTGTCTAGTGTTCACTAATGCACTATCCAGTTTCAAGACTTTAGGTGACTGTGGTTCACCAGGTAGCTGTCATCTCCAATCTGCCTTCCTCTACCCTCATAGAACGTTGTCAGTCTTAATTCCAAAGGTGCATTTGATTTTCTCAACGTGATCAAGAGCAAAGATCAGATTAACGATCTAAACAGCCCCATATCCCCTAAAGAAATAGTAGCAGTCATTAATAGTCTCCCAACCAAAAAAAAAAAAAAAAACACCCAGGACCAGATCGGTTTAATGCAGAGTTCTATAAGACCTTCAAAGAAGACTTAATTCCAATTCTCCTCAAACTATTCCACAAAATAGAAACAGAAGGTACTCTACCCAATTCATTCTTTGAAGCCACAATTACTCTGATAACTGATAAACCACATAAAGACCCAACAAAGAAAAGGAACTTCAGACCAATTTCCCTCATGAATATCAATGCAAAAATACTCAATAAAATTCTGACAAACTGAATCCAAGAACATATCAAAATGATCATCCATCATGATCAAGTAGGCTTCATCCCAGGGATGCAGGGATGGTTTAATATATGGAAATCCATCAACATAATCCACTATATAAATAAACTCAAAGACAAAAACCTCATGATCATCTCGTTAGATGCTGAGAAAGCATTTGACAAAATCCAACACCCATTCATGATAAAAGTCTTGGAAATATCAGGAATTCAAGGCCCATACCTAAACATAATAAAAAAAAAACATAATAAAAACAATATACAGCAAACCTGTTTCCACATTTCTTAATTCACATAATGTGATGTCTTTCTTCTGATTTAGAAGAATTTCTTTCTTATTTTAACGAAACTTGAGAACCTCTGTTTCCTTGAGACTGTTCAAATAATTTAACAATTAGCAAATGTTATAGCAACAACAACAACAGGAGTAATTTGAAGCTTACAAACTCAAAGTCTCTAAATATTGTTACTGAGCCTGTGAATTGACCCAGCAGGTATCACTGCAAGCTGCCAAGGCTGTCAAGCTGATGTGTAGTCCCAGGACTCACATGGTGGAATGACAGAATCAACTTTTACAAGTTATCTGGCTTCCAAATGTGCCATTTCACATACTCACATATACATACATAAGTATGCACAAATTATTAACTATTAGCTAATGATTGATAATAATATTAAATATATATTAAGGAAAAACAAAATAATTTAGATGCCAAGAAAATAAGTTTCAAAGTTACATATAAATAGATGATGTATTTTACAATATAGTATTCAAAATCATGGTAAAAAGACAGCATGAAAGTTAGAACTAGATAGTCTGAGCTTAATCACAAACCAACACTTAGTAAATTCCTGGACCTTAGCTTCCTCACATTAAGTGTATAAATCATGACTGAACCTCTCACAGAGAGCTGCTATGATGACTGTAAGTGTAAGTAAAACACAGAAGCATGTTTGATGTATTGTTAACATTCATCTGACTGAAATAGTATTTATGCAATGAAATTAATAACTATTTACAATCTAATATAGTCTATCTTGTACACTGGATATAATGATGCTACAGACCTCCTCCTGTGTCACATTCGTTGAGGAATAGACAGACGGTTCAGAAAAGAACACCAAGTTAGCATGTTTTATTTACCTATAAGACAAAACTCTACCCACTTTCAAAGTAAGCAGTCTAAAAAATAATATCTGATTTATTATGTTCTCTGTGACTGAACAGTTCCAGTGGTAGCTGGGTGATCCTCCCTGGAGAACTTTTTCTAAGACTATAATCAAGGAATCAGCTCAGAGTCAGGTCTCTTCTGAAGGCATTACTCTGGAAATTTCACCTCCATTTTGCTTCACATATTTGGACTCAAAGACTTGATTATTCATTGTGTGTTAGCTTAAGGTCTGTCTGTTTCTTGCAACACGTACTAGTCTAAAGAGCACTTCATCTTATAGGATACATTTTCTCACAGTAAATAAGAATTCCCAGGCAGAAAGGAGGCTACAGTATCTGTTTAACTTTCTGTTCTTGCAGGTGGCACTTAACTTTTGACATATTCTAATCCTTTAAACTACGTCACCAGTCTAGCTTCCAATATGGAGTATGAAAATGCATGAAAGGCATGAATGCTGGTACACATTCTTAGGGGATTCCTTGTATAAGAGAAAATGGAGATAAATTGTTTCCCTACTGTTTTAAAGGGCAGTAAACAAAATGGATGAGTTCCTTGTATCAAGGTTTTGCCACTGAAATGAGGGACTCTGAAAGGAAACAACTGTATTCTGCTGGCTTTCCCTATATAGTCAAGGATATAACATATACTCGAATAAACTTTCTGAGTCTGAGGAAGAGTATAATTCCCATCTACCAGTAGCTACACAAAACACTGGGAGAGAAGGAGACACCATTGAGGCAGAGTATGACAAGAACAACATTTACGTTGCACACTTTTGAGCAAGGGCACTTAATTATAAAGGCTCCTTCTATTCCCAGTGTGTATTGGAGAGGCACCAGAATATGCCATGCCAAATAATATGTACTTGTAATATCGATTATTTCGTGTCAACTCTTGCTGAGAACAGCAGATATAGCCTATCACCAAGCCTTGAAGCTTCTCCTAATGGATTTATCTTTATTTTTTTCTTATGGGAAGTTAACACGTTTTGCTACAGAATTCTATATTATATAAATGTAAATATAGAATTAATATTCAATAGGAAGGTTCATCCTAGACATTACTTTTACCTCCTGGGAAACTCTCAGTGTGTAGGACAAACTGCTTTCTTCTCTCGATAGTAATAGCCTTGCCTGTTTCTCCTGTTTAGATTAACATGTTCCATGTGCCTCAGTCATTAGGCTAAATTCTTTAATTTTCTTTCTTTTGAGAACTCCCTTTTTTCTGTTTTATAAACTTCATTATAAAAAACATGCAAATGAGAAGACTACTCAACAAAGTTAATTAGTTTTAAAGCCCATACAATTCAGTGATTTTCTGTACTCTTAGAACAGATATTTGGAGCAAAATGGTGAAACTTGAAATCAAACTTTGTGCTTTCAATATTTCAAATATTTTATGTACTTATCCCTCACCAGAAGAAACTAAAAGCATGACTGAATAATAACTAGAAAAGCAATTTGGATTTATTTCCACTTTCATGACTGTGCTCATGTCTTGTGTTCCAGTCTCCCCATCCTTGTATATTTAACCTCTCTATACTCTCTTCTTCATGATACACTAAACCCATGATTGTACATCTCTAGTTATACCTATTTCTTATCAATTTGTTTTAAGAATCCAGCCAGTGACTATAGGAGGGTGAAGGCAAGATTTTTAATCTTCCTGTGCTCTTCCATGAAATACACCATGAAGGTTAGCCACAGTTGACACAAAATAATCCACATTACAAGAATATATAATTTGCCTTGGCATATTTTGGCATCTCTCCAATATTCGCTGGGAATAGACTGAGCCTTTATACATAAATTCCATTCCTCAAAAGAGTGCAAGGTAAATTTTTCTTTTGTCATTTTATGCCTCAATGGTGTCTCATGTTACATGAGACAAGAATCTTTTTCACCCAAGATAATTACACCAAGTTGATAATGGGTAATTTTTGGAATCCCGCTTTCTTCCTTCCATGCAAACTTGTTCATGCTTAGCTATCTACATCTCATCTTGAGACTTTTACAAGTAATCAAATTTTCTCATTCTTTGCCTATATATTTGGGAGTAAGTAGGTAATCCTGATTTTCCTCTTCTTGACTATCTAAGTTCCCTTCCCTTCTTTCAGAGAGTGTCTCAAAGATTTCCCCCAGTGGAGTTGAGGTCACCACTCTATAACTTCCCTCCCAATCCTTCTCTTCCTTTTCTATGTACCTCAATTATTTTGAAAGTCCAATGGGTTTTTTTAATCCTATTTTTTCACCATGTTATTTATATAATGGTGTATATCATTTGTATTCTCTTATTTAATATAATGATGATCTATTAATGGTGACATGGATTTTGTATGCTACTGAATGCTACTTTATTGAAATCATGTTGGGACACGTCAGTATAGCTTCACTTAAGGAAGACATTTTCTTAACCTTAACTCAGTATTACTCAGTATTATTTTTTTCAAGACATAATAATTCCATCATCATAAATTGTGTTTTCAAGCATTTAATAAAATTGCATGTATATATCACATGCTCCAAAATTACATTAGTCAAAAAATAACATTTTCAGTGTATCTACTGCACTTCAAGTAAGGATGAATAATACTTATATTACTGTATCATAGTCTAAAATGCATTTCTTTGTACTATAACATTTTACTGTTAATAACAAATATATCTTCCACACAAGATTGAGAGTGAATATGGAAGGCATTAGAGTTTCTTTAAGTTAAAGGAGATAACATTATGTGGTTAACAGCTCATAGGGCCATACTTAGGTTATATTAAACAGACATGAAAAAGAATTTCACATGTCGTCGCACTGGAGAGCACCTACAAGATTCCATAGTGAGGCAGTGTGAGTAAAGTTCAGGAATGCTAGATCAGATTAGTCACTGATGCTACACTTTCCTATTTCACTCGCTTTTTCTAATGTAAGTTAACAGACAACACTGGTGTAAACACACAGAAACATTAGTGAGCATGGAGGCACAGACACATATTTCAAAGCTGAAGGAAGTCCAAATGCAGAAGGAGAGAAGGGAAACACAATCTGCCATTATCATAGATGGTTCTTAACCTGCATCAGTTTTCCTGAGAACTCAATTTGTGAGCACTTTACACTAACCTTTAAAGATATTTTTCAATAATAGATTCTTTTTAAAATGTAACATTATTTGAAACTCACTTCATTTTTTTCTCCTTTTTGGGGAATATAAAATCATATACATACTTATATATTATTCTCACCTCTGATTTAACCATACAAGATACAAATTAATCTGTATTAATAATGCAAAATGCTGGGAATTACTTATTATTTAGATTTTCAATTCACAAAATTTTTAGAGCAAAGAGTTTTTAACATAGTTTTCTTCAAAATTCACACAAAATTCTCAGTGTAAGCTGGATCATTCTAATAACCTGAGTAAAATAGCCTTCAGTCAGTAAGCCAGTTTTAGAAACCATACAAACTAAATTATTATCATGTACACATTATGAATCCAATCAAAACATGCAATTACAGTGTCTCTTCAATACACCAAAGAAAACATGGTTGACCCTACTTCACTTCTGGGAAAAAAAAATAAAAAATAAAAAAATCAAACATTAATTTTAAAATGCCCAGTGAGTTAACAGAGATTAGAACAGTAAACCACAGGTACAGATTACCCAGTTTTAAAACTCACCCATTTGTGGATCTTCACTTTTAAACACCCTATAAAGCTGAAGGACTCTAAAAGGGTGCAAGTTTCTGCTTTAACTATTCCAGAGTGTGTCTTTAAATAAATACTGTTTATGCTATACTGTGCAAATTTACAATAATGCATTAATAGCATAGACTATTTTTGTTCCAGTATTAGATAAGCAGCTGTTGACTGTTAATTCATCATTTGCATCTTTTATTATACCACTTTCCTCACCCTGTTATCATTTGGCAATCATTTTAAACAGCATGAGAAGTCAATTTGCAGAGTTGGTGGTTGTTTGATAATTTTGCTGCCCTCCTCAGGACATCCTTAAAACCCTTCACTCAGCTTCTGTCTTTCCTGTCAATCAGGGGTTAAATATAGAATCCTGGTTTGACTAGATTCAACATGTTGAGAATGCTTCAGGTATATGATGAGCATCTATCAATGGCAACAGTGTTTGTCCCCTTACCTCCTTCTCTCCTTTCATTTCTTCAGAGTCACTTGCTGCCCATTGCCTAGATTTACTATTTCATCAGATTATATAATTGTAATCATTTAATTAATTCATTCCTATTCACCACATTAGGTAAAATATGTCTATTTTAACAAATAGAAATTCTCCCTGTAGTTTTTTGGTTTCATTTTATTTTGTTTTGTTTTCATAGGAAAGTCAACATCAATGATTAATTCTCTTAATTTACTATCTTCATTTAGCTTGATAAATTTGGCCTCTGTCAACCTTCAAATACAGCAATAAATTCGAATTTCAGTATCATAATAAATATAGAGATGCTTTGTTGAATAGGATTTTAGAAACTCACCAAATTTAGTTGCTTTATATGAAACAAGTTAAGTCAAGACAAAGTCTGTTTTAAAATAAATATAAATAACACGGAAGACAGCAGGGGAAACTTTACCAAATGTTAGTAATGAAAAGTGAATAGGATTTCAGATGTATATTCTACTAATTGAAATGGATTTTGGCACAATATAATACTTAGTAATAATAGACATCGGTATATTTCATGTCCTTGTTTTATAGAGTTCAGGCGACAAGGAATGAGATACCCTGAAATATACAAAATTATGTGTAATATAATTATGAAGAAAATGATTTAAAAACTTCAGTAAATTCTGCTCTCTACTGAAATACAACCATCAAACTAGAATCACTAACTGCAAGTAACCATTACCTATTTTGATGTATGAGATAAGAGCATCTGAGTGAGGATGGATTTTCCCCCTGTGGCCCCACATTATCCTAGCACACACAGCCATATCTTTTTCTCCATAAAATTTCTACACTGTGCATATGACCTTTAATCAGTTTCAGCAATTGGAAGCTACCATTAGAACTGCTTCAATGAATTAGCTGTTTTAAAAAGCTAATCCAGTGTTCTTTTGAATCTAGCTTCCATCACTGTCAGAATATAGTCATCTTATAACATGTACTCTTGGCATAATTCTAAAGATACACTCTTAAAATTTGCAGATAGTTTTAATACTGAATTCTGAGCACAAACTGCTCTTTTATAAAAAAAAAATCTGTAGCCCTGAAGGGTATTTTATTTCATTTCTACTTAATGTTACTTTTTAATCATTGTGTTCATTAGGATAACCATCCTGGAAACATAAACACACTCCATGAATTGCTTCAGGGGACAGATTACCAATGTTCTAATTAAAGATCCTGTTGACCATAAGCTAATTAGAGTAAGCAACATTTTAAGCATAGTACATACAGTATAAAATTATAAATTGCTAGAATTAAATATGTGGTGTAGTTGGAATTTTGTCGGCTGCATATTTTAACACTAATGTCAAGATATTATTGGGTTAAATGTATCCATTTAAATGGATAAAAATTCATTTAAATGGAATTCATAAGAATTCCATTTAAAAATTCTCTAATTAAGGTAAATATCACACTTGGCAGAGAAATATTTGGATTTAAAAATGGATTAAACCTTGTCCTCTGGCCCCATATTTTCATGCTTAATGGCTTTTCTTCCCACTCCTTCTTTCTGTCCTCCTTCCTTCTTTCTCAATCTCCCCTCCTTTGCCTTTTCAAGTTTGATATAGTAAACAGTGATCTGCAATCCTATCTAATTAATATAATCAAAGGTCAAACTTTCATCTAAATAATTCAGCTGGAATTCTTTTACAGGCTTGAATTAAACTTTCCTGTGTGGAAGGGGTCATGGATAATTATGAGAGTGAGAAGAACAAAGAAATGAATTATCCTTTATTTGCACAAGGGACTGCAAGAAAACTGAGTCACATTTATTTTACTTTGAGGATGCACTTTTAGCATGTGTTAGTGTTGGTTGAAATGTTAAAGGTTGGGAATTAGAAAAATGCACAACTACAGAGCAGGTTTGGATCCAAGGTTCATCTCAAGCAGATGTCTTTGTTAATGGCATTAAATACTGACCCAAGAGAAGAAAAATTATTAAAAATATACAGCAAAAAAGGAGAAACAACAGTATCAACAATAAAATCCTTATAATGGCAAAACCTGCTTCTTACAAACATTAGAATGAAGAGGCTGGAAAGTGAGGCAGACTGATCATTCCAGTAGTCAAGATCCAGCAGAAGGAACTGTGTCAGTCATCTTAGGCTACTTAGAAAATTTGAGGCCAACCTGGAATAATTGCTTGGACTGTGCCTTTCAATAAAGGGTAATAAAAGAAAGTAAACAATACATGCTTGAAGCTCAGATGCAAATCCCTGACATCATTTCTTCGCACACTGAAACATCTATCATTCCACAATAACCTCAGCACTATAAGGTATGCAATTGAAATCATCCTACAAACTTCACTGAATAGATCTTTCACATCCTTGATAAAATATATTTGTAAATATCTGTTCTTACAGCTACTCTAGATAGGATTGCTGTCCATGCTCATTGTTCAGTGCATTTATTATTTATATATAAAATATTGTACTTAGTAGACTGAATTTATACCCTGAAAATTTATAGGACATACGGATTGATTTAACTATTTATCAGTAGAATCTGTGGGTGTATAAATAAACATACACTCATCTCATCATCAAACAAAGACAATTTAACGTCTACTTCATCATTTAGATGCCAGTTGTTTCTTTATCTTATTCAATCACTCAGGTATAGGCTCCCGATACAACACTGAGAGTATTAAAAATGATCATCCTTCTCTTCTTCTAGACATCATAAGACATGTTTTCAGATTGTCCCATTTATATGTCTCATATACACCCAGAGCATAGTAATTATTAATTCAAGATATAGGGGTGTAAGGAAAGTTTCAATATGTAATTTTGCTCTGTACTTATCACCCAGAGAGATATTGTAAAAACATAGTTTCATGTACCTATGATTTACTATATTATATTTTATTTATAAGTATAAATAAATTGTATTTAGATGGAGAGATTTCTTCAAATTTAATCCTGTTCCTTACTTAGGAAATGATTCCATGGAGAAAAGAGTTACAATAGATACTGAATATAATAGGAAAATAAAAAATTTGAATTTTGAAAAGAAAAATAGCTTAAGGAAATAATGATGAAGTTATTATTAGTGTTCACAAAAATTACAAATATATATTTGAGTAAGTGTTATGTGGACAGATAGCAGAAGGAATATCACAAAAGTCAAAGCAAGTCCAGGACCTGATAAGCAGACTTTGCTTTCTACCCTCCATGTTTTATTCTATCATTCCAATTTCCCATTTGTCTCCCTCCTTTTCACACTCCCTTATCCCTGCCCCTCCTATTTCTTGCTTCTTGTTGTAATATAATACAAATGATAAATATTTGAATGATAAATACATGAAAACTGAAGCAAGAGAATGATTTTAGTTTTCCTAAATATCTCACCTAAAAGTTGACTATATTTACCTGAACATAAACATGAACAAGTTTAGAGTCAGCTAAACAAACATGTTTAAAATATTATCATAAAGAAAGGGTCAACTGTAATGAAAGTGTATGAGAGGCAGGTAGCAAGGTTTGAAGACACTGTATGAGCTACATGAATAATACAAAGTAGCACTTTAATTTCCTAAACTTAAGTTACACAAAGTCAGTTGACTTAGTATAGGCAATTAGAAAACAATCTTTCAACACGATAGTAACTATCACTTTATAAATCAGTGTGGAGGCACTTAGGCCAGACTGAATTGCTGCCTTGTGCTTTGAGCAACTCCACTGAAACTACTACTGAAATATAATATTTATCTTTACATTAATGCAAACAGTTATATTTATCACAGAATGGAGATTGTTCCCTGGTTGATACAACTGTATAAAAATTAATTCATTTGTGGTGGCAGTACTGATTCAAATAGGCAAGGCATATTAAGGAGAGTGTCATGTCTGTTACATATTACTTTCTGAGAATAACTATATTTTACTTGAACAGAATCAGAGAAAGAAAACATGTGCAAACTATGATTATTAGTAAAATGTAAAATGTTTGACTTAGGTGCAGAGCCTGTAAAATTTCATAAATTCACTGTATAGACAAATTAGGACATCTTCATCAGCATAGCAAATCACATAAATCAGAAAATTGTCATTGATAATTTACTATATGCAGAGTATTCTCTCTCTCTCTCAATATCTCTTCCTTCCCCCTCTCTATTTTTCTCTCTTTCTTCTATCTGTCTCTTTTTCTCCCCTCTTCCCTTGCACCAGTTACTTTTGTTTTTAAGAATATTTTCAAGAATGCATATATGGTTGACATATTTATCATCATAGAGGACAGAAATGCTACATCTGGTTCTTTTGGGAATAAGATGTGTTGACTATGTTGGTAATGTAGCTTGTATTCTAATGTTAATAGGGTTCCCCTAATTAGTTTACACAAGAGTGTTTGTATGTAGCTTCTGGGAATCTCTCAACAGTTAATTCTGATTGGTAAATAAAGATGCCAACAGCCAATAGCTAGAGAGGAGAGAGAAAGGTGGGACTTAGGATTCCTGACTTGGGATCTTGAGGAAGAGGAGAAGGAAACATGCCACAATGGAGAAGAGTGAAGGACAGAAGAGCAGAGCCACCATGTAAAGGGGCAGGCAGAGTGCAGCATTGCAACAGGAACATAGAAATTAGTTAAGGGGGACCTCGGACATATGGATAGGATATAGATTCTAGCAGCATGGAAACTAGGCAATAGTTCAGTTATTAGGCTGCTTAAGTCATATTAAATATAAAGTCTCTGTGTGCATCATTCATTTGGCAACATAAAACTTGAGGCAAGAAACAACCCAATGCCAGGATTTATTTAAAAAAAAAATAATAGAGGACATTTCCGGCTGAGACTAGTATGTGCAGGTGAAAATGTGGACTACAGAAGCTAACTGCTTCTGGGACAGGCAGAAGCCACAGAGCTTCTGAGGCAGACCCCATTTTGGGCTCCAGACAGCCAGGCACCTTGCCTGCCAGAGAAGAGGTGTCTGTACTGCCCAGGAGGGCTTTGGAGAGCACCCTGGAGAGCCATCTTGGTTCCCAGATCCCAGCAAGACTAGTCTGTGCAGGTGAGAGTATGGACTACGGAAGCTAACAGCTTCTGGGACAGGCCCTGTTCTGAGCCTTCATCTTCTTCCAGGAGGCAGGTCCGAATGCCAGATATATGTGAACCTTCCCTGCAAGAGGAGAGCTTGCCAGCAGAGAGTGCTCTAACCACTGAAACTCAGGAGAGAACTAGTCTCCCAGGTCTGCTGATAGAGGCTAACAGACTCACAAGAGGAATAAGCTCTAACCATAGACAACCATAACAAATAACTCCAGAAATTACCAGATGGGGAAAGGCAAACTTAAGAATCTTACAGATTACTTTCTTAACAGAAACCAAGACCACTCACCATCATCAGAACCCAGTACTCCCACCTCACACAGTCCTGGGCACCCCAACTCACCCAAAAAGCTAGACCCAGATTTAAAAGCATATCTCATGATGATGGTAGAGGACATCAAGAAGGATATTAATAACTCATTTAAAGAAATACAGGAGAACACTGCTAAAGAGTTAAAAGTCCTTAAAGAAAAAACAGGAAAACACATACAAACAGGTGATGGAAATGAACAAAACCATACTAGACCTAAAAAGGGAAGTAGACACAATAAAGAAAACCCAAAGTGAGGCAACGCTGGAGATAGAAACCCTAGGAAAGAAATCTGGAACCATAGATGCTAGCATCAGCAACAGAATGCAAGAGATGGAAGAGAGAATCTCAGGTGCAGAAGATTCCATAGAGAACATCGGCACAACAATCAAAGAAAATGCAAAATGCAAAAAGATCCAACTCAAAACATCCAGGAAATCCAGGACACAATGAGAAGACCAAACCTACGGATAATAGGAGTAGATGAGAATGAAGATTTTCAAATTAAAGTGCAAGCAAATATCTTCAAAAAATTATAGAAGAAAACATCCCAAACCTAAAGAAAGAGATGACCATGAACATACAAGAAGCCTACATAACTCCAAATAGACTGGACCAGAAAAAAAATTCAACCAGACACATGACACATAATAATCAGAACAACAGATGCACTAAATAAAGATGGAATATTAAAAGCAATAAGGGAAAAAGGTCAAGTAACATACAAATGCAGGCCTATCAGAATTACATCAGATTTTTCACCAGAGATTATGACAGCCAGAAGATCCTGGATAGATGTTATACAGACACTAAGAGAACACAAATTCCAGCTCAGGCTACTATACCCAGCCAAAATTTCAATTACCATAGATGGAGAAATGAAAGTATTCCATGACAAAACCAAATTCACACATTATCTTTCCACAAATCCAGCCCTTCAAAGGATAATAACAGAAAAAAACAAAACAAACAAACAAACAAACAAACAAAAACAATAGGACAGAAAACTCGTCCTAGAAAAAGCAAGAAAGTAATCCTTCAACAAACCTAAAAAAAGACAGCCACAAGAATAGAATGCCAACTCTAACAACAAAAATAAGAAGAAGCAACAATTACTTTTCCTTAATATCTCTTAATATCAATGGACTCAATTCCCCAATAAAAAGACACAGACTAACAGACTGGCTACACAAACAGGACCCAACATATTGTTGCTTACAGGAAACCCGTCTCAGGGAAAAAGACAGACACTACCTCAGAAAGAAAGGCTGGAAAACAATTTTCAAAGCAAATGATCTGAAGAAACAAGCTAGAGTAGCCATTCCAATATCTAATAAAATCAACTTCCAACCCAAAGTTATCAAAAAAGACAAGGAGGGACACTTCATACTCATCAAAGGTAAAATCTTCTAAGAGGAACTCTCAATTCTAAATATATATGCTCCAAATTCAAGGGCAGCCACATTCATTAAAGAAACTTTAGTAAAGCTCAAAGCACACATTGCACCTCACAAA
The DNA here is from genome assembly GCF_978045245.1 of Mus caroli. Classification (NCBI taxonomy): domain Eukaryota; kingdom Metazoa; phylum Chordata; class Mammalia; order Rodentia; family Muridae; genus Mus; species Mus caroli. The sequence continues at coordinate 137,824,517 of NW_028227258.1, read as the reverse complement.
ATAATAGTGGGAGAGTTCAACACACCACTTTCATCAATGGACAGATCATGGGAACAGAAACTATACAGGGACACAGTGAAAATAACAGAAGTTTTGAAACAAATGGATTTAATGTATCTACAGAACATTTTATCCTAAAACAAAAGGATACACCTTCTTCTCAGCACCTCATGGTACCTTCTCCAAAATTGACCATGTAATTGGTCACAAAACAGGCCTCAACAGATACAAAAATATTGTGAAATTGTCCCATGCATCCTATCAGATCACCATGGTCTTAGGCTGTTCTTCAATAACAACATAAATAATAGAAAGCCAACATTCATGTGGAAACTGAACAATACTCTTCTCGATGATACCTTGGTCAAGGAAGGAATAAAGAAAGAAATTAAAGATTTTTTAGAGTTTAATGAAAATGAACCACACCATACCCAAACTTAGGGGACACAATGAAAACATTTCTACAAGGAAAACTCATAGCTCTGAGTGACTCCAAAAATAAACTAGAGGGAGCACACACTAGCAGCTTGACAACACACCTAAAAGCTCTAGAACAAAAGAAAGCAAATTTATCCAAGAGGAGTAGATAGCAGGAAATAATCAAACTCAGGGGCGATATCAACCAAGTGGAAACAAGAACTATTCAAAGAATCAACCAATCGAGGAGCTGGTTCTTTGAGAAAATCAACAAGATAGATAAACCCTTAGCCAGACTCACTAGAGGGCACAGGGACAGCATTCCAATTAACAAAATCAGAAATGAAAAGGGAGACATAATAACAGATCCTGAAAAAATCCAAAACACCAGATCCTTCTACAAAAGGCTTTACTCAACAAAACTGGAGAAACTGGATGAAATGTATAAGTTTCTAGACAGATACCAGGTACAAAAGTTAAATCAAGATCAGGTTAATGATCTAAACAGTACTATATCCCCTAAAGAAATAGAAGCAGTCATTAATAGTCTCCCAACCAAAAAAAGCCCAGGACCAGATGGGTTTAGTGCAGAGTTCTATCAGACCTTCAAAGAAGATCTAATTCCAGTTCTTCACAAACTATTCCACAAAATAGAAACAGAAGGTACTCTACCCAACTCATTCTATAAAGCCACAATTACTCTGATACCTAAACCACAAAAAGACCCAACAAAGAGAAAACTTCAGACCAATTTCCCTTATGAATATCGATGCAAAAATACTCAATAAAGTTCTCACTAACCGAATCCAAGAACACATCAAAACAATCATCCATTCTGACCAAGTAGATTTCATCCCAGGGATGCAGGGATGGTTCAATATACGAAAAATCCATCAATGTAATCCAGTATATAAACAAACTCAAAGACAAAAACCACATGATCATTTCATTAGAGGCGGAGAAAGCATTTGACATAATCCAACACCCACTCATGATAAAAATCTTAGAAAGATCAGGAATTCAAGGCCCATACCTAAACATGATAAAAGCAATCTATAGCAAACCAGTAGCCAACATCAAAGTAAATGGTGAGAAGCTGGAAGGACCCTGATATAGCTATCTCTTGTGAGGCTATTCTTGGGCCTAGCAAACACAGAAGTGGATGCTCACAGTCAGCTATTGAATAGATCACAGGGCCCCCAATGAAGGAGCTAGAGAAAGTACCCAAGCAGATAAAGGGATCTGCAACCTTATTGGTGGAACAAAAATTTGAACTAACCAGTACCCCCGGGAGCTCGTGTCTCTAGCTTCATATGTATGAGAAGTTTGACTCGTTGGCCATCAGTGGAAAGAGAGGTCCATTGGTCTTGCAAACTTTATATGCCTCAGTACGGGGAAATACCAGGGCCAAGACGTGGGAGTGTGTGAGTAGGGGAGGTGGGTGGGAGGGCATGAGGGGGCTTTTGGGATAGCATTGGAAATGTAATTGAAGAAAACACCTAATTAAAAATAAGAAAAAAATAAAAGGGAAAAAATAATAGTAGTAAATTGATTCTCCTAAAATTAAGACCTATCTTATTTTACATCTCCTTGAAGATACTGGGCATTAAAACCTGGTGTAAGAAATCCCTTCCATCGTAGCTGTTATAATGGTGTATTACAAGGCTTGTCTCTGAGAGAGGGATGTGGAATAGCTTTCAAGTCAATGAAACTTTAGTTGTCTTCTGGAAAATTAAGGGCAAACACCAGACGCTTCTTAACTCCCCACAGTATATAAAACAGGAGCACTGTATTTAAATATATTGCAGTATTCATATATTGACTACTGATTGAATAAGTCATGGCAAATCTGAGATAAATCATTTAACAGCACACTAAAGCAATATGTGCTCAGCAGAATCACACTAACTAACTCACACATGATTAAAGCTTCTTCTAGGTATAGATTCTGTTGAGTCACATGAATGAGCTTCTCTGTGCATTGTTTAGTTCAGTTATCTAGTATGTGCCTGAAGATTAAAGCACTATGTCTACGAGGAATACTAACTTAAGACTTTCTTTATAGTAGTATGCATGGGAATCTTTCCAAATTGTTCATGCACACATTGAAGAAATAATCAGTTTCCTAACTAACTCCATTTTGTCCCTCTAATCCATTTTCCCTGACAGTTTTTTTTCTACCTAGTTTCTCTCAAACCCCAGGAAAAATTAGGTATGCAGACAATCATTTCATGAGGGGGAAGAAAATCTTTCCTTTGAATACCTTCATGCCAGGAGGATGTCTTCAGAACCCCACAGAACTAAACTAGAAATAGTTTTCAAAGAAGGAGACTACCATGCACATACAGATGAACTTGCTCCCATCATTTCCCTCTTCTACATGCTTCTGGGACTAATCCTTAGTAGGCTCCTATGCCTACTGTACTTCTGTTATGGCTAAACAAAGTTTAACCTCCTTTATGCTTGCATTCTTTCCCTCTCTTTTGCTCTCTTCCTGCCTTTGCCTCTCTTTCTCTCTTCTCTTTCCTCTTTTTCTGACACTACCTGCCTCTCCCTCTGTCTCTGCTTCTCATTATCCCTATCTCTTTTACCTCTCCATTTTCTTCCTCTTTCTTTCTTCCCCCTTCACTCCTTGTCTACCAAATCCTTGCTTTCATCCTCTTTCTTTCCATAATTTCTCTCTATCTATATTGGACATAAGGTGTAAGGTTCCAATACTTAGTAAATTACAAGCCCATGAAGTAGCACAGTGGATAATAATATCCATGGTGTCCTTGTTAACTCTGGGAGCAGCCTGCTGGTGGCCTCGGAAAATGAATTTGCAAGCAATCTTTCATGGTGGTTAATGGTGATTGTCAAAGTGATGGGTTTTAGAATTGCCTTGGAAATAAACCACAGGCCATATCTGTGATGGATTGTCTAGATTTGCTTAATTGATGTAGAAAGACATGCCCTGGCCATGGCCAGAACCATCACATGAGTTTGGGGCTTGGAATAAATAAAAAGGAGAACATGAGTTCATCACCAACATTCATTGATTTTTGTTTCCAGACTGGAAACATAGCAACTGGCTGCCTGACTCTGCTGCCACCATAATGGACTGTCTCAAATTGTGAGAGAAAAAGCCCTTCATTCATTTGTTGTTAAATATTTTGTTATAACAATATAAGGTAATGAAATAGCTCCTCTGAGAATTTTAGCAGAATTTGAAATTGAATGTTATTTGGTTCAAAATATTTATTTGTGTTTCTCTCTTTCCCTCTCTCTCTCCCTCTCTTTCCCTCTCTCTCCCTATGTGTGTGTGTGTGTGTGTGTGTGAATATATGTGCCACATCATAAATGGGCGGCAGAGGACCACATTCAAAGTTAACTTTTCCTTTCTACCATGGAGTTTTCAGACATGCATTTCAGGTCATCAGGTTTGGCAAGAAACCTCTCTTCTCACTGAGAGGGCTACCTCAATAACCTAGTATTCATTTTAAAATATTTTATAAAGTTCATACATCAAGTAAATCTAGTATGAAATGCAAATTTCTGGTTTGTTTGAAGATTCAGTTGTGTCATGTGATGTTCTTCTGGAAACTCTTATGAAAAATATTTACATAATAATATTATTATAATAATGTTTTTGCTAAAGCACACATATGGGAGCATGCTTGCAGAGAAGAGACATGGTATTTTTCTGGAAGCCTTATGGGAAAAGGGTATGTGCTATTTTGCTAGAGCAGACACTTGAGTGAACACATGATGTTTGGAATGGGTACAAATAAAACCCAACAGACAGTGGAGAACACTATGCAGCATTGGTTTCCCTTGGCTTCTTTGATAATCTTCCTTTGTTCTGACTTTGTAGAGAGAAATACACCAACAAACTTCCAGTGATATTCTGGCAGGTTCTTGCCAGTTCCACTGTGGACTTGGAACTTATTGGCAGAGCCTCTCTGTTTCTTCCGGATCAAACTGCCATTGCTCATTGCTGTTTTGGGAACAGTGTTTGCAAGTGGTTCAAGCTACTGCTGCTAATCTGTCAAAAAAGACTTGGGTCACCCACAAAGAACTATTTCTAAATCAGTCCACATCCCCTTTGCCCTAATGACCTTTCCTGTCTACTACCTTTGGTGGATTGTGAGCTAGAAGGGAGGGTAAATCATTTAAGTTCTCTTATTAAACTAGGTTTTGAAAAATATAAGGCTAGACTAGTATGTGGCTGTTTTTCCAGTAAAATGATCTCACCCCACTTCTGGTCTGCACTTCTATCTGAACCTATGACAGGTCAGCAAGCCTACCACCACACCTCACAATTACCCCCTTGCTTCCTGTTCTCCACAGCCTACCTATCTCCCAGGAACACAGGTTGACATGCCTGCCCCTGGATCCCAAAGTCAGCCTACCTCCCAGGAGTTGTGCCCTAATCTGGGACACAAGGACACAGGGACACAAGAGGCCTGCTCTAACCAGGGACACAGAAGACCTACCCTAACCAGAGAAAGCACTTCCTGCCTCCCAGGAGGCCTGCTTTACCTGGGGTCACTCAGCTATACCTGCCTCCAAAGAGCCCTCTGCTCCAATCTGAGAAATTCAGGCCAGTTGACTACAGAGATGACAAAAGGCAAGCACAAGAACATAATCAACAGAAGCCAGGAAATTTGACACCATCAGAACCCAGTTCTACTAACAGTAAGCCCTAGATACCCTACCATACCTGAAGTGTAAGATTCTGACCTAAAATCCCCATTTCATGATGATGATAGTGGCCTTTAAAGAGCATATAAATAACTCCCTTAAAGGAATACAGGAAAACACAGGCAAAAAGGTAGAAGCCCTTAAAAAGGAAACATGTAAATCCCTTAAAGAAGTACAGAAAAATACAATCAAATGGTTGAAGGGATTGAGCAAAATGGTCCAAGACCTAAATTTGGAAATAGATACAATAAGGAAATCACACATGGAAGTAGCCCCGGAGATGGAAAACATAGGAAAGAGATCAGAAGCTACAGGTGCAAGTATCACATAATAATTTCATGGATTTTGGTGACCTTGATATAGGAGGAACTGTATTAAAGGGTCACAGTATTAGAAAGCTTGGGAACCACTGCTCTAAAAGTTTAAGGAAGGCTCCAATTAAATGCTTCTTTCTATAATTTACTTTGATCACAGTGTCTCTTCATGGCCATAGAACAGTAACAAAAACATATATTAATTATCAAAGGTACAGAAGAAAAAATAAGTACACAAAACGTTCATCTCATGGAAGTTGAGGGTAGGGGCTAAGGCAATGGCTCATTGGGTAAAGTTCTTGCCTTGAGCATATGAAACCCTAAGCCCAGATCCCCAGCACCTACAGAATGGAAAAACCACACTGAACAACTGCTTGGCAATTTGTGTGTGTGTGTGGTTTTATGAAAACAGGTGATGCTAGTCATGGGTATTTGAAAGAAAAATCCATATATGTGTACACTGTGATTTCAGTTTACATGAATGTTCCAACCATCTATATCTATATCTATATCTATATCTATATCTATATCTATATCTATATCTATATCTATATCTATATCTATATCTATATCTATATCTATATCTATCTATCTATATATATATATATATATGTCAGAGATTATAAACGACTCAAAGGTTTCTGCACTTATTATTTCCTCTAATGGAAATGTATTGATGTGAGGTTATTTGGAAAACAGACTTTGCTTCTTACAAAGATGACGATTCAAGTTCTTCTTTCTTCTACACTGTGTTGGATGCTTCTGAAAGTGATCCTACAACTTCTATAGTCATCTCTGATATGTACATTTTATTCAATGGTCCAAATGTCTTTCATCCCTGAACAACTGAGGATTAGGACAATGAGGTGATGACTTTTCTTGGAGTCTTTTCATTGTTCAAACCCATCCTTTCATTCAAAAAATAGTTCTGAATTGCTACCACATGCCAGGAAATAGGAATACAGATGCAGACAAAAATAAATGACTATCCTATCAAATCCCTAGAGATAAACTATTTGGGTAAATGAGTAATGAATAGGAAAAAAATACTTGAGCCATGTAACATATATGTAAAAGAATTACTAGACTTAAAATAAAATTCTAAGAGCAAGTAATTCATTTTCCCATGTAATTTATAATAAATAATTAAGAAAATTATGTAATGGTTGAGTCAATAACTGAATATTGCACTTTTAATAAATTTATTTCATTATGAAATACTTAAAACATCATTCTAACTTTAATTAACCCAATATAAGATAAGACAGGAAGGATATAGGTCATTAAAATAAAAGTGATTCCCCTGGAGTGAAAATAGTTTGAATAATCATCATAATTAAATTTATACCTCCTTTAAAAAAAACAAAACATACAAGGAGAGAATGTACTCTGTGCTTAGCACTAAATAGTCTAGAAGTAGCTATAAATTCATAAATATCCTATTAAAATTAATGCTATTATTCATCAGTTTAATGCAATATGAAAACCCTTGTTTAATTCATTGTTCATTTCACAAGGATGCCTCCCATAAGAAATGAAGTCAGCATGTACCACCTGTGAACTGCACTTTGTCGAAATTCAAGATTCTTATAATTTCCCAAACTTGGAAAATTATATTCAGCTAGATTGGATGGCCACAGGCTTTGTGGATGGCTCTGTGCTGCTTCTATTCTCATGTTAATTCTGCTTCCTGAGAGGTTGTCTGGAATGAGGAATGAGTCACTTGTTCAGGTGGTTTCTTGTGAACCAATCCCCTAATGAATAAAGGAGCCAATCACTGGGGGAGTAGGCGGGACTTCTGGATTGTACAGAGGAAGAAAAGAAGCAAGAACGTTAGGTCTTAGCACATAGCTGCTAGTTTCCCGGTATCATGGCTTTGGCTTTGCCCCTGGAGAAATCAGATTTTAATAAGGTTTGCAAGATTAGGTTTTAGTTGTTACACCCAGCAATTAAGTTACCATTGTTTCTGAACTAAGTTTGTGTCATGCTGCAGCTCATCTGGATTCAAGAGAAAAAGGTATGGCAGCGAAGAATGTGTTTGCCTGATGTGCACCACAAAGGCCATGGAGGATTTGAAGCACGGGGTTGGCATGGTAACTATCCAGTAGGAACCTATAAAGCCTAGGTAGAAAGATTGTGGAGTTCTGAGTCAGAGTCTCCATGAGATAAGGACAGGTTGGCCATTGATTATCCACCAGTGCATGGCAGCCAGACCACCAAGGGCTGAGAGTTGCCGGCACAAACACGGGAACATGATGGTTTTATCTTGTTTTGTTTTGTTTATTTATTTATATATGTATTTATTTATTTATTTTGTATTTCCTGCAACCACACAGAGATCCCATGATGCTTTTTTCTACAGCCTAACACTAGGCAAGCTCATTATCATTCTTGGCTTTTTACATGGTGTTGGGGATCAAATTTTAGTCTTCATGTGTGCTCTGAAATTATTTAACTAGTGGAGCCATCTTCCTAGCTCCTGTGTGTATCTATTTACAGCAACAGCCTATCGATCTCTGATTCTGTGCATTCTGTTTACAGGTCTTCTTTGTCTTTGTGTTATGCACATCTTGGAAGAACTGCACAAATAGTCTTTCTAGAGAACACCACTGTCCTATAAAATTTTGAAATGTTTTTATGATAGAAGGAAAAGTTCAAGGCATTTAGAAATACTAAGTTAAAAAAATTAAGGTAAACAAGTTTTTAGTTTATTGAATATATTCTCAGGTATTTATTTTATTATTAATTCTCAAGCAGAAGAAAAAAATAATATCTAATTTTAGATGTAGCTAAAAACCATTTCTAAGACATCTAAATTTTTCTACATACTGATTAGATACCACAGATAATCTTGAGGATGGAGAGGGAAATAGAACTGAACATGAGTCTTTTAAATTGACTTTCATATCAGAATATAATAATATTTAGATGAGAGGAGGTAGATTATTTTGGTTCATATATTAATGAGAGATCTTTTATAAGGGGACAAATAATAAATATTGTGAAAGATATACAATCCTTGTTACATCTACTCAACTCAGATATTAAATTACAAGAAAAAATATAGGCCAGTTGTAGATGCAGCTCCAGTTAGCAGGCTTGTGTTTTGGAAGCAAAGCCTTGGTTTTGATCCCCAACACTGCATATAGCCTGTAATCACAAAGCCCAGAACATAAGGCCAAATAAATGAGCCAGGCAAGGTCATGTTCAGCTATTTGCCAAATTCAAGGTCCTCTTGGGATACATGTAATCATGTCTTAAAATAAAATAAAATAAAATAAATGTATACTTCAATGAAACTAGACATATAATGCCATTAAAATAAAGCTCTCTTTCTAAATAATTTAGGTTAACTTTGTGTATGCTTATGATGCAGGCAGGCATGCAGGCCTTTGTCAGAGAAAATGGGTAGATAAACCTCATAGTGCAGGTGTGGTAGTCCTAGGACAACCTTGAGTGTTGGTGTTCCTCTCTATCTTGTTAACACAGCATCTGTTTTACATCTCTTAAATACTGCTTCTGTCAAGCTGGCTGAGCTTCTAGGGATTGGCATATCTTGACCTCTTTTCTTGCCATTGGATCACTAGAACTATAGACACATTCTGCGATATCCAGCCTTGCTTGTGCTCTGGTGATCTGAACTTAGGTTCTCATGATTGTATGGCAAGTACTTTACCCAGCTGGCCATGTCCCCAACCACAAATAGATCTTATTTCTAAAACCATGAAATGGATCTGGATATCAGGTGTCTATTTCAGGCAGTGAAAACAAGATTGCCATAAAAAAGAAAATCTGTATATCTTGAATTCAATATATATGCATATATAAAATATATTTTAAAAACTATTTATAAATTAACTAACATTTAATAATTATGCATATTTCTATGTTTGAGAAATGATATTGGAATACAACCAAATAAATTATTTTTAACTCATATTTTTAACGCAACTAAAATCTGTTAGTCTTAGAATTGCTCAGAGAAGCATTTATCTATAAATACATGTCATTTACTTTACTGGCTTTTATGTTTTGGAATTCAGTGAAGAACAGATGTCAAAGCTATATATTAAACAATATTATCTAAATTTGCTAAAGGCTTGAAATTTTCTATTATTTTTATAAAACTTTATTTTTTTTTACAACACAGATACTTTGCTATCTACAAATGTTTATTTGGTAAGAGCTTCTCTGTCTCAGACCAATAGCATGGGTTCATCCTTCAAACACTTCAATTTCTAAGGAAGTATGAAATAGTGTCCTGCTGTCTTATGAACTATTTGAAAAGATTTTCTCATGTCTGACTTCACTTGTTTATCTATTTTTAGCTGGGAATCTTTCCTTGAACTATGCTCAGTGCTTCTCCAAACAGCAAGCTTTTGTGCGGGAAGGTAAAAAAATATATATATCACAAAACTTCAGTTTTCTAAGGCACTCCCCTCTGGTTGTACTGATCGCTTAAATTAAGAGTTTCCTCTGGAATGCTTAAGATTCTGTATCAAAGATAGGACAAGACACAGCAGTTCATCCAGAAAGACAGGTGAACAGCATGGTAGTAAGTGGGTTAATCAGAAAAGTAGAGCACAGAAGAGCATCCTTCAAAGTCAGCAAGATCATCAAACTGACAGGTGGCACTGAAACTCTGGCCATCAGCTCTGTGCCACCCCACCTGCAGCTGCCCTCTCATCCCAACCCTGCACTCATATTTTGATCCAGAAACCAGACTCATGTCTCAGAGAAATTCACACTCTGCTACTCTCTGAATTCTATGCAAGCCAAGTTTTACAAGTCAATATCATTCTAGGACAAAAGTTAGAATTATTAAACCCCAGCCATTTAAGCCAAATCACCCATGGTTTTGAAAGTTCTTACTACAAAAAGAATTAAAAGTGCTGTCCTCATCAGAGTTCTCTATTTCCCTGATACTCAGCAAACGTTCTCATTAAGGAATTCAAATAAATTTTCATTATGAACATTTAAACACTCTTCATTGTGTACTAGAAATGGATAAATACAATATTAGATGATTTTGAATCTACCCAAATAAATATGAATTTTTAAGACAAAACATTTGTGAATACTCACATACTTGAGAAATAGATATGACATATGCATTTCTAGAAAGGAAAAGACATACCTAAATTTATGTTAGTAAATTTAATTATTTTGGAAGCAATATATACATGGGTGAGCCTACTATTGCTTCTTTGCAAAATGAATTGGGTTTAAAAATGCTTTCTAAATATTCCTGTTTGCACCCATATCTTAATGCTATTCTGGGCCTATATCAGGTTACTTTCTGTCTGCAGTGGATAATGGCTTATGTAGACAGTTGTAACTCATTACAATACTGAGAATAAATGACAGTTACTATTGAACCCTATGAAGAGAAATCTATCTCTAGCCAGCCTTAGTTGGGAAGACTGATGAAGAAGGGATGGAAAGATGGAACAACTGAGGCTAGGAAGAAGTGCTGAGTAAACATTCTGTTCCTCTCTTAAACTCACAGCAGCTGGGCTACCTGCAAATGTCCTTCATTAGGCTTATCAGTCTTGTCATCAATGGTGGGGAGAGGTTCAGAAGGCCACAGTGATGCCTGCAGAGCTATAAGCAGCATGTGGTTGCAGGAGGGAGAGTGACATTGCTCAGTGGTCAAGACACTACTAAGTAGATACTCTTGCTACATGCTGACGCAAGTAACCCTAACTACATTAATGAGCAAAAACAAGAGACATGAAAGTAGGAGAAGTACTTACTGGGGAAAAACTGGGGTCATTTAGGAGGGGAAAGAAATAAGAAAAGAAAATGGGGGATGCTGTGGTGAAAATTTAGAGGCAGACAAAGCACCCAGATAACCTTCTTACTCCACCAATGTCCCAGAAGGAAACAACTTCTCCTCCTCCTCTTGCTCCTCGTCCCTGTCCTCCTCCCCACCACACCCCCATGCTTTCTTAATGCCTTTCAACTCAAAGACCCTGCTTTCTCTTTCCTGGCTTTTCTGATGGTCACTCTCTGTCAACTGGGTTCTGACTCTACCTCTTGTCCTATTGTTGAGTTTATTTATTTCTTGTTCACAGAAAGCTCTTGGGTGAAGGGTGTGTGTTAGGTCTGAGAAACCACACAACAAGGTTTTCCCAGTTCACAGTCTTGGGGTTCATAATATGATCAAACAGCCTGCAACGTTTACTGTCTTCCTAAATTGGACCGCATATCTTGTTTGTGCCTTGACTTTTCCCTCATCATTTTTAATTCACTAATATTCTTGTTTGTGACACCAACATGTTAATGCTAGTGGCTAGTATTCCATTTTAATCCTTAGCCATACATTACCAATCTTCTCTTTTCTTTTTACCAGCTGGCATTTTGACTGTTTCCAACCAGAGGCTGTCACTATCAAACTCATCTAAATTGCATATTAATGTCTTTGAAAATAAAATTTGTATTTGTCTTGACAAATACTTAAGCCTTCTAGACTAAAGACTAAATCTCTGGTAATGTAAATGATCTGGTGACAATTCACTGAAAGGACAAAGACAGAGTAGGATGGCCTCGTATGGCAGGCATGGTCCACACTTTCTGGACCATGGTGTTTATACAGTTGCTTACATCTCATTTCAAACAAGTGTTATATTTAAAAATGGATACTTTTTTTTTTACGGTATCATTATCTTTCTAAAATGTTGATAAAATAATTACAGGGAATGCTTCTCTATGTGAGTTTTATTCAAGAGGAAATATTTCAATAGTTTCATCAGGGTATATCTTCAATTTGAGACATAAAGTTATCAAAGGTTGTTTACAATTTCACCACATAAATTTTACCTATATAAAAGTGCAGGAACTATGGCCCACAAGGAGAAATTGCCAGTGTTCAACTATATTCCCACCATTATATGGCAACTTAATGAAGACATTTTCCCTTGGAGAGCCTGTAATGCTCATCTTTACAAACTCAAAACAAATGCTCAGTGCTGCTATGATTGCTTTATCCCTGAAATGAGGACATTTAGCCAGGATCTTATTATAATTCCTAACATTCTTACAGGTTACAGCAAGAGAATCTGTTTGATTGAACATTGTTTTTCCTTAATTTAAAACAAGAAGAAGAATATAAATTTTATTGAGTATGGTCATATGCCCAGGTAAAAAAATTCTCTCATAAAACTTCATTTTAGCCAAAATGAGGTATAAATAGAGATTGTTGGGGAAAAGTTAAGGAAAGACCCTCAATGATTCATCATCGTGAGTAGACATGCATCTATTTTTCCCTTTAAATAAAAGCTTTAACTTCAGCCTACACCCTCAAAAGTGAGGAAATGTTTGTCATTGCATATAACTTTGGGGATACTCAATAAATGACAAGCCTTCCACTTCTTTTCAGAAAAGAAATGTAGGCACCTGAACAATTTAAAGGATTTCATGTCTATCTGATTTTCTTTAAATTCAGAAAGTCATACTCACATCCAACAAATTCCTCAATAGCTACTACATAGGTATGGACAATAAACAAGCATATTCATTTTAGCTTCTGAAAGCCCAAGTTGAGCAAGCTAAGGATTATGAACGTTTTTGACCAATACCAATATACTGCATAATTTCATGATGCAGCCTTCAGAATACAAATAGGCTTACTAAAAATATGGCAACCTTTGAGACTGTGGCAGTTGAGTGGAGCCTGCAGGGCAACGTGTCAGCTATGCTAAATGAGATCTGCCTATGAAGCAGGGGGAAGAAATTATGTGAGCTAATTCCTAAGGGTAATTCCTGTATACTCCAAGATACGGTGGCTGAACTCATTTTTAATTAACTCTATTTGCCTATTTTGTGTGATTGGAGGGATTTGGCCTAGGGATACAGAAGTATGTATGTTGCAACCTTATGGTAATATTTCTTCTAAAAATTATTCGTGAACTAGAGAGAATGTTCTTGTGGGTGTATTTTTGCTAAAGGTCACAGACAACTTCTAGGTATTCCATATCTTAAAAGATAGACGATAGCCATTTTAAACAGCGATCAAACTGTTTTCAAGAATGTATGTACAGAAAACAAATTGCCTTCTAAGTGTTGTCATCTATAATGTTAGCTGGTGCTCTCTTTGGAATTAAGAACCTAGAATTCTATAAAGTTTTAAAATTTGAGGATAAAGTAAAATACAGAAAAAGCAATTGTAGACGACTACACATGACTGTAACTATTATTATTTGTTAATGTTTCCTAGCTTAAATTATTATTTTGGAGAAGCTGTGAGTATAACACTTTCCAATTCAGCAAAGCTGGAGGGTAGTTCTCATTTCCAATGTTTGGTTTTGTCAGATACTTCAGGGACACAACAGTATTATGGTATCTGGTGCTAAGGAACAAGTATTCTAGGCTTGCTTTCAGTTGAAAGCAATGAGATTTGCAAAAGCCAAAAACCTTACTGTTTTAAGTTCTCTGACCCTCTGAAGGTATCAGCTTGCTTTCACTGTCTACTTGATGAAGTAATGTGAGAATACCAAATCAGTACAGCACTTAGACTTCAGTGCTGAGGTTCTTCATGATTAACATGTCACAGCAGGACAGAAGTTGGAAGACAGTTTGTTTACTATTAATACAATACTCCCAGGCAACTTTGGAGGCTCCAGGGAACTCTAAGTCACAATGAGATCAGACCCAGAGCTGTTGACAATCTAGGCCACTTCTCAGCTAAGATTTATGCCTCAAAAATTCAATGTGTAAAAGAAAGTTTCCACTATTTTATTGTCTTGTCTTAGGAGTTTTCAAAGTACTTTGTTTTATTAATGTTTGTTTAAATGACAGGTAAGAATGACAGAAGATGCTATCACAATTTTCTCCTTTTCTTAGTAATCGGATGAGTTTCTAGAGACATAGATAATATCACAGAACATAAAAATTTATTCTTTCCATTTTGTTCAGTGATTGTGTGTGAGCAATGACTAGGCTAAAGAACCATGCCTTTATCTTTCATATATAGGCTTACATTGTCCAGTGACATGTCCAGACAAGTATATCTTAGATATCATGTAACAATATTCAATATAATCTTAGCACAGCACTCTTCAATTTCACACCTGGATAGGTGGATTAACTCAATTACTTTTTAGAGGTTAAGAAAAACTCTACACCATCCTTCAGACTGGGATGTAGGGCACTGCTATCCAAGAAGTATGTCTTAAAGGCACACACTCAGATAGAGTGCTCAAAAGGGAGAGTTATATGTGGCTAATAATGTGCTCAAGAATTCTTCCCTTAGATTCTCTGATGGATGTGAAGCATGGAGCATATATTTAAAATGCTAATCAGGAAATATATTGTCAGTGTTCAGTACCAATATTGCCATTATCTTTGCTCTAGCCTAGAGAAAACCACAAACATCGATATGGATAGACACAGAAACATGCTTTGCTACATGAATGTTTCTATGGACCACTGCTCTCTATATAGTTGTCCACATATCATATGTATTCTTATATGAATTAATATATATAATTATGCATATAGATATATTAGGTTTATGTTTGCCCAAATATAAACCTATTATTATAGTTACATATATACATCTCTTCTCTCTGTACATACACGCACACAAACAATAAAACACACATATGCATAGAGTATATTTTGTAATAACCCACAAATCCAGTTTACTGAATTTGTTATAGGTCAAAAACCACATGGGCCCAAGAGTCACTGCATAATTATGAACTGTATGCTTTTCTGCTTATAGGCACACACTCCAAATGGTGACATGCTATTCAACATGTCATCCATGTAATCATCTCAGAGTTAATTTTTGTGTTGTGACTGGCATGTACCACACAGACAGTAGTTCTACTTGACACAGTTTTCTTTAGGAACTGTGGATATAGTGTATGAGCACACAGAATCAGATGCGATAATGTTTTCAAGCAATAATGTTTTCTCTCCATACAACATGGAGGTCATATAGATGTACATAATAAATGCATTTTAAAGGTTGTTGTTTTATTGCTCTTCTTTATCTACTTTCCTTCTAGTGATTTATGAGGGGACCCCTGTACTCCTTTCATTTTCTTCATCCTAATACTTATACTTTGTTTAATGGTAGGCTCTATTTGCTCTGTTAGATAAGAAAGAAGATAGCATTAACTTAGAGCAGGGAGGAACAGGCACATAGGCTGTGAAGGATTCATGCACGGATCTCAGGTGCAACACTCATACAAATCATTTCATTCACTGTAGGCTATTTGACTCAAGGGCGTGCTTCACTGTATGAGTCATCTGAATAATAACTTAAAGACAATGGATCCTGTAATGTCACCCCAAGTTAACAAATCATAATAATAAGAAACTTAAGACTTCGTATGAACTTCTAGGAACTGCAACTCTGCTACAGATTTTTCACACATTATCTGGAGCTCCTTTATCTGCCCCCACATTCTCTTTATTTGGCTTTGAATTCTACCTTCAGTTTACAGATGTGATTGTAGTTCTGTTGTGTTTTATCCAAAGGATAAAGACAAATGCTCTGATATTAACAAATCAGAAATGAGGAAGAGCCCTATTTTTTTTCCCTAAGAAAAGGAAAATACAGCCTGGGAAAGGTTCACCTTTAAATTAATAAAACTAATTACATAGGGTAGTTAAATAAGGTTTCACAGAACTCAAAACAGTAACTTCATGGTTGAATGAAACCTACAAACAACCAAACGTACCTATAATTGCTTTTATGCACAAAGAAGCAAAACAAAAAGTGTTGGTGTTAATTCTGAGCAGGCTGAAGTCAGAAGTCTTAGTTCCCACAGAACCTCCTCACTGGGATACTGATGTCAGTGACAGAATCTCAAAATGCATTGTTCTACTTGTCCAGTTGTAGTTTGTGAATACATGTACAGTATTAGGTAACTCAAAGGAATGCCAGAGTTAAAATTCTAGCAATATTCTAGTTAGCAACTGAAAAGGCTGTTAGTTCCTTTTAAATGTGCTTATAATGGTCGTATCTTTTTTCTTTTAAATGACAAGTACTATGTTAATTTCATTAGAAAATGAGTTAGATTATCTCCATAAACTAATAATTATAAAGATAATTAAAATGAAAAGATTTCATGTTATGATTCACACATTATTAGTTGTATGTTAGTTGTGCATTGGAAAATAATTCTTGACTCTGAGGAAACCTTTTGTTTGTTTGTTTGTTTTTCAAAACAAGATTTCTCTCTATAAACCAGGCTGGCCTCAAAGTTACAGAGAGTCACCTGCCACTACCTCCTAAGTGCTGGGATTAAAGGCATATGCTCTACTGCTTGGCTTCTATGGAAACAATAAAAAGGGGAAACAGATATGCAGAAGCAGAATGAAGGGCAGAGATAGAGGAGGAAAGACTCCAGTGTCATAATGGAGAAAACTGTACTTGAGAACAATCCTTTTTCTTACTGTATGGTATTAACTAATTATATTTATGGTTTTTTTAAATATAAACATGAAATATTATTTGACATAAGAAAAAAAACCACAATACTAAACCAGAATGGACAAAAACACAGCAAAATGCAAAGCATTCCAGTCATGGTTCCCAAACATGGGATTGAGTTAATCCCAGTACTCAAGACACACAGGTAGGAAGTTCTCTGTGGTTTCTAGGTTAGTCAGTGTGTGTGTGTGTGTTACAGCTCAAACAGAACTGTGAATTAAAGAAATGAAAACAACAATTAATTGAAAGTTTTAAATACAAATACAAAATTGAGAGTTAGTCAAACTAACAAGCAAGATGTCATAAAGAAGAGGAAAAAGAGACTCTGAGTTGGGACAGATGATCACCTGGATTCCAAAGCTTAAGACAGAAGGAGCTGCAAACCGGGTGGAGTTACTTCTTATAAGACGATGTTATCAAGTTTAGCAATTTTCTCCCAGGAAAGGAAATGAAACGCCCTCCTGAAAATAAGCTAAAGCAGCCCTGAAAACTCCATAGCAATGTGCATCACCTTAGGTAGAAAAACTTCTTTGTGCTTCTAAGGGGAAGAGAGCTGGTTAGTAGTGAGAAAGGGGTCACACACATTCAGAACATTTCCATAGCTGCTCTGAGAAGTCAAAGCACTAAGGAATTCTGTACAAAAGTTATATTAACATTGTATACCTAACCAAAGTAATATCCAATTATGTGAATCAATGACATTTCTAAAACTACAATGCCTCAATTTAATTTTTCTACCTCTACCTATCCTTTCTAAGGTTGTAATGGAAAATTTGTTGATTTAAAATGAGAAAAATTAGTAATAAGGAGAAAATCATGGATTCCCAACAAGAGAGTGGTAAGAGGAAAGATTTAGGAACTGTTTGTTGTGATGTTTGTGGTTGTTTACAGATTTGAAAATGGTGAAGACAAAGAGGAAGAGAGCAACAGACTACCAACAGAACATATCCAGGAAAAAGTAGAGACGACAATCATCTTACTTGCAAGTAATTAGGTAAGATTGAAGAGTTGGGATGGGTGGAAAAGATGCTCACAAAAGGAATGAATGCAATTAGATTGACACTGTTGCTAATTTGTGACCAATGGCTATGAAGTAATAAATAAAACTTACTCAATACTAACTACATTACAAGTTTGGAAACAGATGAAGTAATGAGCAAATGAATAGAGTGTGGTTTGTACTGAATGATAGCAAAGTGAAGGATGAACTAATTTTCTCCTTTATAATGAGATCTCAAATCAACGGTTACAAATTTCAGCATAAAAATAGTATTTAGAAATGCAGATAAGAAGATGGAAAAGGGACTGAAGGAGCTGATGGGGTTTTCAGTCCCATAGCAGGAGCAACAGTGTCAATGGCCACACCCCTGGGAGTTCCCAGGGGACTGGGTCTCCAACCAAAGAGTACACATGGAGGGACCCATGGCTTCAACTGCATATGTTGTAGAGGATGGCCTTGGCATCACTGGGAGGAAAGACCCTTGGGTATGAGGCTGTTCAATGCCCCTGTCTAGGGGCATGCCAGGGCAGAAGACTAGAGTGGGAGGGTAGGTTGGAGAGCACCCTCATAGAAGCATGGGGAGGAGGGATTGGATAGGGGGGTTTCTGAAGGGGAGTTCTAGAAAGGGGAAAACATTTGAAATGTAAATAAAGAAAATATCCATTTAAAAAGGAAAAATAAGAAAAAAATGCAGTTAAGTACAAGATATTTGAATAAAAGTAGTTTTAAGTGGTTACACTTAAGATACCTGTAAGGCACTTCAAAGCGAGGGGCATAACTTGCTTCCCCCGCTGTCCTGCCTCTTCTTTCCTGCATCTGCCTTTCCTTCTACTCCCCTCTTTCTTCCCCTGCTTTCTTACTAAAGATTTCTAGAACTAACTCATTTCTTATCTATGTAAGACTATTGCATCTAAAATCTAAAGAGCAAAAAACCTTGTAATACTTAGTGATACCTGAAATTTGTGTGATTTTCTGTAAGAATCATGTTTTCTCATTCCATAAGAATTCTGAAAAGTGAAGAGAGTTACTATTCCACAAATAAAGCATTGTTGAGATTTTTTGCAAGGATATTAAAGACACATATGATGTATTAATAAGTATTTAATTCACGAGGTGAATCAACCTGGGTCAACACTACCATTTCTCTCTTTTATCATTTGGTGGGTGATGCATGAGGGGCTGAAAGTGGATTCTACTTCCTGTTTTCCAGTATCCACCTCCTGTTGTGCTTCACACCAAGGAGTGTTTCTTCATCATTGCCATTGAACCTGCTGTTCTAATTACAATGCAGAGTCATGGCATATTTTTCTGAGATGGTCTTAGAAACATATCATTAATTCAAGTGGCTATTTGCCTTTGGCAAAAAAAGAATGCAATGCCTCTCCAAGGTCATTAGTTTTCTGGGAGGTCATTGCAGTAAGCTACATAATTATTAACTAATTACTCTAAAGGATGATTGCATATTGGAAATAATTGAATTTTTAAGAATAATGAGATTATCTAGCAGTTAGAGGCTTCTACTTAGGAGGTTATACAAGAATGGTTGGTGTCCACTTACTGCTTGCAAGGAGCATTAGCACAGGAAAATTAAATTCGCAATGACAAAGGATTAGACATGATGTTAGAAATACTGGCACATTTCAGGAGCAAGTGCTGAGGCAACAATGAAGACACTGCAGCCCTGGATGGGACTCTTTCTTGTTCCCTATGGCAGTAATTTTGACAAAGGTTTACATCCTTGCCTAGTCTTTGAAGTTGATGGGGTTCACTCTCTCCCTGGACCAACTAGCATGAATGGACAGTCTTAAAACATTTTCATCAATTATGCCAACTTTGGGCGGATGAAGGTGTGGTGTTTTATACCACCCATTATCCTTTTCAGTGAGTAAGGATAAAGTAGTGATGCTTGGCAGCACAATGGAGGGCTTTTGGATTCATCCTTGCCCTGAAGGATGCCACAGGAGTGGAAACCAACAGAGTAGAGGAAAACTGCATGCCACCACCAAACTCCATACATTAAACATGGGTGAGGGGCTGGAAATGGAAGAAAAGGGCTGAAAAGGAAGGTCAACCCAAACCCATTGGTGTAGAAACTTCTTAAAGGAGCCTGATATTTCATAAACTAAGAAACTAACTTAAATTTTCTAAAATTCATTAAATCTTAATTTATACTGTAAAAAGTGATAATCTCACTTAAGTCACAAGATCACAACTGAAGGTGTGAATGAATGTGAATTCTGTTTGATGCTTTCCATGTGTGTATGTGTGTGTATATGTGTGTGTTTGTGTGTGCATGTGAGTGCACATATGCGCATAGAAGCATAGTCTTGAATCTTCATGGACAGCCAAAAGACTAGAGGCCAACCTTCTTGTCTTGGTGTCTTCCTTAATTGCTTTCTACCTTATTTTTGATACATGGTCTTCTTTGAACCCAACCTTCACTGATACTGCTAAAGATGGCCATGAGCAAGCCTCAGGAATCTTCCAACCTCCTTCTCGCCAGCACTGGGATTACAGGTGTGTACCACAACACAAGGGTATGGCATGAGTACTCAGATGCAATTCAGGCCCCATGGTAGTACAGGAAGTACTTTACTAACTGAGACATATTCCCATCCCTGGTATATACTTCTGTTAGTTTACCAGAACATATTAGGCTATTGCTTTAAACATAAAATTAGATGGGATGAAATGTCTTCCTAATCCAGCTGTCCAACTAGACTCTACATGGTGGTAATTATTTCTAAAACCAAAGATAATAAATTAAATAAATATAAATAAACAAAATTACTTAAGAAAATCTAAAATACTGTAATAAGAACAGAAAAGTGCATATTTCTGAACCAATATAATAGGGTAGAAAATATAAAGAAGGAAATTACTGCTTGCCACAACTAAAAAACCATACATACAATAAAACTGCATGCATATTTCTGACAGCAAGTGAGCTGCGAAGTTTGACTCCTATAATAGAAAGTTAAAAAGCTATTCTGCTATTCTCTTTTTAATTAGATTTTTTCTTTATTTACATTTCAAAGGCTATCCCAAAAGTTCCCTATACCCTCACCCCGCCCTGCTCCCCTAGCCACTCACTCCCACTTCTCTGCCATGGCGTTCCCCTGTACTGGGGCATATAAAGTTTGCTGCTTAGTTATAAGAAATTTATTTTTAAAAAGAATTATTTTAGAAAACTAATTTTCTCGGGAATTTTCAAACGTGCTTCAGCTTCAAAGATTCTTCATGAGATAGAGTCTAACTCAGGCCCTTCTGCTGGCTTCCAGACAGCTTGCCTGAGCTGAGAGCTTTGTGGTTCCTGAGTGCAGTCTATGTCATCAACAATTCTGGTGTTGACAGCTTCCTACTGATAGGACCTTCTGTTTGTCCCTACTGTCTACCGTGCTGGCTCAAAATAAACCAATTTGGATGGGAATACCTTTGCATAAGATACTTACCATGGGACTTTCATAAGAATCATATCCTGAACTCTGTCTCTTCATAGAATCACAGTATTATCAATATTTGACATAAGGGGAAGGACAGATGTCTCATTGTTTACACTGCTTTTCATGGACAGAACCTGAAGTATAACTCAGAACTATGAGGCATTAGTCATCAGACTAAGAGTGATAATACAACAGACCTTCTAGAAGGAGTGATAGCACATTTGTAAGATAGCAGGGGACTATTAGCTTTAAATTCACATCAAACTATGATAGTAGGGCAAAGGAGAAAAGCTTAGAGAAAGTATATTCTGTTTAATTATACCTTTCAATATATATCTGACTAGTCCTTACATTAATGGAAAATAGAAAATATTTTTTAAGATTGTCGGCCAAATTGTGCCTGGTTTTTGTGTCAAGGAATACTTTTATGTAATGATCTCTTGGGTTTTCACGAAAAGTGAAACCGATTTAAGATGACTTGAGCCTAAATAATACAGCAGCATAAAATGTCATTCTCTCACAATTGATCTTTGTGACCTATTCTTTACTGTGGATTCCATTTCTCATTTCTCAAAGTGCAAGCAGAACATGGATTCCAGGTGGACAGGCTCTGTCTATTAAAGTAAGCCAAGTGGAAGAAGAAATATCACAGAAGGGATATAAAAATGTTTAAAGGGAAATTTTTCACTTTAAAAGAGAAGTTTCCATTACTCACTGGAAGTAAAGTAGAAATGATTGACCAGGAGAGGTGCAGGACTTGAAAATAAGTTAAGCTACAGGACTCTAGTGAACATGAGGAATCTGAGCACAGTCCACATGCTTTAGTCTGTGGAGAGAGGAATAGCAATAGTCATAGGAATAGTAGTAGTGGGGGGGGGGGGGAGGGGGAGTTACTTGAAAGGATTTTATAGGTCCACTAGAATAAGTTTAGTGGCTCTAAATCCACACCTCTGCAATAACTCACACATCTATCACAATATTTCATCAGATGAAACATGTAAGTCATTTTTACCATGATAATTTCAAGTCTTCCAGTTAACTCTATGCTCTCTTCATATTCTTACAATAATATCAATTATAGCCTGTGAAGAAATACTTCATGACTACCTATTTTCTTTTAATACAAATGAAACTATCTATCTTCTCTGTTTGGCACACAAGACTCATTCACACGTAAGTGACATTTCTTACAAAGCAAATAGCTGATATCCTGAGACATTCTATCATGTAAAATCTTTACACACACATACACACACATACACACACCCCACACACTACACCATGATACTCTATTAGCAAAATAATACAGATAAAGGTTGGAGTGTGATGGTAGGACATATGTCAAGGAAGAAATACAGTGATATGGAAGGTTATGAGTGACATAGAACTATGGTTATAATGTTAAGGTAATTTAATATATATGCAAACAACATGTATTGCTTATGTGAATTGTCAACCTTTTAGCTATTATGCAATCCAAAATTACAGTATTTCCATGTGATTCTTGGTTATTACAGAGACACATATTTCATAGTTTTAGTCTTGATTTGTCTATTTCATAGACGGAGAAGTTATGTTTATATGCTAACAAGTTTGACAAAATCTGTTGAGTGGATAACTTGCTATATTTGAAAGCTGGATTTCAAATCTTGTCCCTTTCAAACCAGCCTGCCCATAGATCAATAAAACCTACCTTTTCTTGGAAATAGTTTATCTATGACAATAATAGAACAACAAAGGAAAAGCAAGAAGGCAGCTCTATTACCCAGCAGCCTTTGTCCTTAGTGAAGTGCAGGGGAGGGCATGCCTCAGTCTTCTCATGGAAGTGAAGCACCTTTAAACTTCATTCTTTTAAGTGACAGCAACCTAGATACAATATATATATATATATATATATATACATATATATATATATATGTATATATATATATTAAGACTGCTTTTTATTGTCAGACTTTCAGAAATTTTTGAATAACTTTGTGATCTGGGAACATGAAAATCCTGAATTAAGTAAGTGCTAGAATTTTAACGAGCTTTCTATACTTAATAATATTGCCATTGGATTAGTTAATTGGAAATAAAATGTAGCAGGATTGCAAAGGAATGATACTACATAACCATGCCCAAATACATGTAACTATCTCTCTCTCTCTCTCTCGCTCTCTCTCTCTCTCTCTCGCTCTCTCACACACACACACACACACACATATACACACACACACACACACACACACCACGAGAGAGAGAGAGAGATACAAATAGTTTAATAACTTTTTGACCTAAATAAAATATATTACTTCCTTTTGAATTATCCTATTTTGTCTTTGTTCTCTCTTTTCTGGGTTGTTGCCTACTTTTCACTAAAATATAAATTTGAACTTTGCTGCCTTGTCAAGTGATCTCTTGTTATGATACTTCTTCATAGACATTTCTGTAATTTTTCTATCAAGGATCTCAGACTTTTAGGGACATATCAGGGAGCTATAGTTTGATATGGGACAACAAGGAACATATGTGAATATATGATAACTTTCAACTAACAAGAAATCTGAAGCATTATTTTAAGCCTACCTTAACTGTGGACTTAATGAGCTCAACTAGAATTTTGGTGTAGTACATTTGACAGGTGGTGTCTTGGTACATTTTCGTTATGGTTCCTATGTGCAGTCAAGTTTCTGATTCCATTTATTACATTTCACTGATTACAGTTTTAAGTCTCATCCCATCTTCTTTATGATCCCACATAATGGCAAGCTGAAAGGCAAGTTCTGTAGCATGCTCTTTTATAGATGAAAGTTTGAACTATAGCAGGAGCCTCATATCCATATATAGAACTCTCAGTTCCTTCTCCATGTCTGCCTGTGTGCTGTCATGCTTCCCACCATGATGATGGTGGAGATAATGATGGAATAAACCTCTGAACCAACCCCAGTATAATGTTTTAAGTCATGCTATTTTTCATTTGTCTACAGCCTAACAACGCAACTAATACATAGGACTATTAAGAACAATTGTATAAAATACTATCTATATGTTTATGTGTGCAGAGAAAATTGCATTTTTACCTCATTGGCAAAATTCAGAATGGTATTTTATGCATGCATCAGTATTTTAGGCAATTTTATAATTAGTAATTCCATAACTCTTATGAAGTCAATAAAACAGATTAATGATAGAAAGAGTTTGGTTATGGGCCTCAAGTACTTGTGAATATGATCATGCTTAAGAAGAGACATTTGATGTATGGTATGCCCATCAGACTGTCCCTGAGCCCAATTGTTAATATTTTGACAAGAATAGACACAATGCAATATCACATTTGAAAAGTAGATGAATATGTGAAAATGGACAAAAACTGGAAGAGACAAGATCAGGCCAGGGGTACCACATATTATAAACATCCACTACATGGTAGAAAGATCAAAGGAAGAACACTTCTGTAGAGTTTACAAGGGACACGGCCCTATGGACACCTTGACTTCAGAGACATCTAGCCTAAGTATGAGAAAACACATCCCTAGTGCTTTAAAATATTAAAATTATGTTCATTTGTTATAAGAAAGTCATATATAGGCTTATGATAATACTCTGTCACTATCTCAATTTAAAGGAAGAATGTCACTGAGCAAGGAAATATATATCTTTATTCAGAACTAAGATTTCATGGGATAGTGAGATGACTCAGCAGGTAGAAGTATTTGCTACCACATCTAAGAACCTTATTTCAATCCCTTGAAGCTACCTGGTGACAGAGAAAGAACTACTGGATGTTGTCCTTTAATAAGCCATGTAATTCATTGTGTGTGAGAATATGCACACACACACACACACAGCATACAACACATTTTAGAAACTCAGCTGGCCTCTTGGTAAGCCATAAAGCTAGTTGTTTCCTTTCCTGAGTGTTTTTCTAAACCAATTTCATTTCTTTAATTCAATTTTGATATGAAGTCCTGATTAAGCAAGCACAGAGATCCAACGTGCCTCACATTTGCTCCATCGTGTCTACCATGTCATGATGGAGAGAGCAGAGTTTCCTATGTAGCTGTTGTATACAACTTCTTTCTTCCCAATGGAGCTTATCAGCTTATTATGGAGTATATATTCCTCCAAAACAAAACTGCCTCTCCTTGCTCTGAGTATAATATGGAATCACATGGGATTGACCTAGTACATCTAGTTTTAAATGTCTTCTTTAAATTCATAATCACTAGCTAATTCATACCATATCAGATCTTTGCCTAAAACACCAAACTTGCTTTCCTAGCTGTAGATCTTGGCCTAGCTAACTAGAAGGAGATTTGACATCTGTGACCTCTTTGGTTAACTAATCTCTAGATCAGAGGAGAGCTGTCAGCACTATCTTTTGAGAACCAAAAAAAAAAAAAAAAAAAAAAAAAAATTCACGCTGAGGTTACTTTTCTAGCTCAGAGATCCTGGCCTTTGGGTGCCAGAGCTGATACTTGTAATGTAAACTCAATGTACCAGGCACAACTCAGCCTTCCTTGTCAGAGGCTACTTGGCATGAGAAAGCAATTTGTCTGATGCAGCTCTATTTTGCATTTGCTAAAACTGTTGAATATGATACTGCTCTTAGCAGACTGGGTCTGCGGAAGTCCAGCATGGCTTCTGGCACTTAATAACTGCCAAGGAAAGTGTTTTGATTGGTGAAACAATCAAGTTGTTCTACTCACAAACCTTGTTAAGTTGCATATATGGACTTAAAGGAGATTAAACACATATTGTCCAGCCAACAATCTGTTTAAAGATCAGCTTGCCTCTTGACTGCAAAACAGACATCTAAGCCTCTCATCTGCCATTTCTCCAAATGTGCATTGAGAAGATTCCACCAGGATTTCAATAGCCCTAACATTGTGTGAGTTTAATCATCATGGGAAAAGTAAAAGTTGTCATTTGTCTTTCTGTCATTTGTCTAAGAGTCATCGAACCATTTTGACTGACGGTTTCAAATGCCTCACATATGTAATGGATGTGAGCTCTGCTTTCTCAATTGTTGATATCACTTTTTGTGGTGTAGGTATATATTGCTGTACCAAGAAAATAAAACAAACAGGAAATCTCATATTTATAGTGAGTTGAATTACTTGGGCTGCTGGAATTATTGTGTCTTTAGCTGCACATGTAGCAGAAGATGGCCTAGTCGGCCATCATTGGGAAGAGAGGCCCCGTGGTCTTGCAAACTTTATATGCCCCAGTACAGGGGAATGCCAGGGCCAAGGAGTGGGAGTGGGTGGGTAGGGGAGCAGGGCAGGGGGAGGGTACAGGGAACTTTCAGGATATCATTTGAAATGTAAATAAAGAAAATATCTAATATAAAAATAAAAAAATAAATGTCAATAATTAAAGAGAAAGCCTACCTCATGTTTCTAAAGAATATTTCTGTCTAAAGAAACAGAAATATAAAGTTTGCAAGTCCAATGGGCCTCTCTTTCCAGTGATGGCCCGACTAGGCCATCTTTCGATACATATGCAGCTAGAGACAAGAGCTCCGGGGTACTGGTTAGTACATCATGTTGTTCCAACAATAAGGTTGCAGATCCCTTTAGCTCCTTGGGTACTTTCTCTAGCTTCTCCATTGGGAGCCCTGTGATACATCCAATAGCTGACTGTGAACATCCACTCCTGTGTTTGCTAGGCCCCGGCATTGTCTCACAAGAGAGAGCTATATCTGGGTCCTTTTAGCAAAATCTTGCTAGTGTATGCAATGGTGTCAGCGTTTGGAAGCTGATTATGGGATGGATCCCTGGATATGGCAGTCTCTAGATGGTCCATCCTTTCATCACAGCTCGAAACTTTGTCTCTGTAACTCCTTCCATGGGTGTTTTGTTCCCAATTCTAAGGAGGGGCATAGTGTCCACACTTCAGTCTTCATTCTTCTTGAGTTTCATGCATTTAGCAAATTGTATCTTATATCTTGGGTATCCTAAGTTTTATATGTCCCAATATAGGGAAATGCCAGGGCCAAAAGAATGGGAATGGGTGGGTAGGGAAGTGGGGGGGGGGAGGGGGACTTTTGGGATAGCATTGGAAATGTAATTGAGGAAAATATGTAATAAAAAATATTAAAAAAAAAGGAATGAGTCAACTATTCTAACACAAGCAGGCCTCCCTGATGCCTGCTCACTACAACCCTGTGAGACCAAACACCCATTCCTATGTTTATGCTGCAGACATGTATTTCCTGACCATGTTAGAAGCCAAGAAGTCTAAGATCAAGGCACCAGCATCTGGAGAGGGGCTTCTTGCCTCAGCAGCCTGCAGTAGGAAGGCAGAGAGACAGAGACAGAGACAGAGACAGAGACAGAGAGAGAGAGAGAGAGAGAGAGAGAGAACATGAAATGAGGCCAAATTTGTCCTTTTAGGAATATGACACTGGCCTATAGCATTTATTCAGTCATTGATCATTGACCTTTGTGCAGGCCCTGCCTCTCAACCCAAGTCACCGAAAACCAAACTCTTATAGAGTACAGAGAGCCCATTAAAACCATAGTGAGCATCAATATCCCAAAACATCCCAAAATTCATAAAATAAAGAATAGCGACTAACACAGTAGGAATATTTATTTATGAAGTTTTTAATTATTGAAAAACAGTACTCTAGATCACATAGAACAGTTTAATTACTTGTAACTGATACTCTAAAATAAACCAGTTCCTATAACTTAAATATGTCCAGTTGGTAGGAATGCCATTTGTATCCCTATAGGAGTGTTTTGATTGATAGACAAATCATGTATTAATATTTTATATGGTGATGACTGAAAATATAAACGCTAAGCTCAAAAAAAAGAAACAGAAATATTTGTGAAAGCAACTCAGTACATAATAAATGATTAACCAGACCTTGCTTTTCTGAACTCTTTCTACAGTAGAAGCTAAATTCAAAAGGTTTCATCCTGATAGTTTTCAATATCCTTTGCTTTGTTCCAGTTCTCAGTGAGACACTGGTCATCTCTGTTTTTCCAGTATTTCCAGGTAATCAGGAAAGAAACTGATGTGGTCACACTCCATAATTATCAGGTAAATAATGCAAATGAAACACAAACATCACCTATTTTAAAGTCATAACTATTGAACAAAAGAAACAGGTGGAAAGGCTTTGGGCAAAATGCACTGCCTACCTCCTAAGTTATTCTACTGAAATGTGGCTTTATAGCAGGCCAGATGACATTTCATTTACATTTGTACTTTTAAAGATTGCAGTAGTTATCTTTGACTAAAGAAAAAAATCTCAGCTTTTCTTCCACATTATACTGCCAATTAGGTGGCAATGTATATTTCTGAATACTACTGAAGAGTTCATGTTTTTATTGAAAAAGAAATTAAAATGATCAGAAATTTGACTGTAAGTTTAAATATCATATGTCACATATTGAAACCTTCAGAAAGCTAATAATAATTGCCAACACAACTTAATTGTAGCCTTTTTTAAAATTTCATATGCATTGGTGCTCTTGTCTGCATGTCTATATGAGGATCTGGGTTACAGAGCATGAACCATGAGGGCTGGGAATTGAATGCAGATCCTCTAGAAGAACGACCAGTTCTCTTAACCACTGAGCCATTTCTCCAGCCTCTTAATACTAGACTTTTAAATAGTCTAGTTGAGGCCATCTTCATTTCAGAAAATGAGAAGATTCTTGGTAGAAGTGGTATTTGATACTCATGTTTTCAAACATTTATTCAGTAATTTGCAGCTTGCTTTCACCTCACAAGAAATTAACTGAAAAATATTACATAATATCTATCCAGATAATTTACAGGACTTTTCCAAAAGACATTTGATCAGTGAGTTCTCTGACATCTTACAGGTGGTTTTCTAAATCTGTTTTATTTTAGGTAGAGTTCTCTGGAAAAAGATGCTTTTCTCAAGGCAATCGATGCCCTGGGTAATTTCCAACAACCTCTACCATATTTTGTTACAGTATTAATAGTCTTTTTCTGTAGGACTCATGTAGCTCGGTCTTTCCTTACACACGGTGTAACTAGGAATGACTATGAATTCCTGATTCTCAGGCATCTACTTCCCATTGTCTGGGATTACAGGCACCCTGTTCAGGGGATTCAGCACAGCCTCGTGGGTGCCATAAGGGGGCATTCTACCAACTTACCTAAACCCTCAGACCTCATTATAGTCACATTTGCTCAGGACTAGTTTGTCTCAGTAGCAAGCTAGATGCTGTAAGGAGTTAAAACTATCATGTAGGGCATTGTCCTCTATGATTTAATCATGCCAGTCACTGCCTTTTCCATTATTCACTGTTTACACAGAAGCAAGCATAGTCATGCTCACCAATGTTCTTTCCGAAGTGGAGAATTCAAATCTGCTTCATTATTTCAAGGCAGCAGTGGAACTTGAAACAGAAAACCTCAGGAAATCACCAGGTCCTTTGGACTTTTCCATGACACACGAAGGAGCTGGACACAGCTGGATGACACTGGAAATGGATCACTGCACCCGCCCTCCTGGCTACCTGTCTTTTGATCAGTGATTTTACTCTGTGTGCCTGCAATGCTCCTCATTATTAGTTCTGCTTACTGGAAGACCTAACTGCTGCCTGCTGCAGTCTGCTGAGGAATGCCTTAGAGCTGTCTGCCAGCACTCAGCTTCAGGAGCTGCTGTTCCCACTCCTTGGGGCTTTGCTGTACTGCCTGAGGCTGTCCTTGAGGCCCTGCTTCAGAGCCTCTTTCAAGCCTGCCCTGCTTCTAATTATCACACTTGAGCTCTCTGTAACCCCAGAGTGGTTACTATGCTACCTTCCATGGTTCGTAGCAGTAGCATGTGGGGTCTCTGTGTGAGGACTCACTTCCTTGACACCATTGCCTCTCTACTGTATCTAAAAGGCACCTTAAAGGGGGGAAGAGGGGATGATGTTTAAGGGGAACTCAAGGAAGTTGAGTTTTGCCCTGTTTGCATTTTAAGGTGGAATGAACTCTTCATAGTAGTTCTGGGAGCCAGCCTCTGTCTGTCTGTCTGTCTCCCTGCTGTGTTTCTTGAAATCTCCTGAGCTGAGCCAGGCACTGCTGTGGAAAAGCTATGCTTATGTTGGCCCAGCTCATTATCTCCTTAATGATTGAGAACTCTTGGGCTGGAGAGATGACTCAGAAGTCAAGAGTACTGACTGACTGTTCTTCCAAAGGTCCTGAGTTCTAATCCCAGCAACTACATGGTGGCTCACAACCATTGGTAATGAGATCTGATGCCCTCTTCTGGTGTGTCTGAATACAACTAATATATATATTACATATTACATATATATACATATTACATATATATATTACATATATAAATATATCTTTAAAAAGAGAGAGAGAAGAACTCTTTCTGAAACCATTTTCCTGTTGTCTCTTTCTTTCTTTCTTTCTTTGTTTCTTTGTTTCTTTCTTTCTTTCTTTCTTTCTTTGGTTGTGAGCCTAGTCTTTAATGGCTGAGCCATCTAAAAGAGGGTCTATAGCCATCTTGTAGCTGAATCCCATCCCCACTATCTCCATAAGATAATACACACTTGCAATCTCAGTGCTGGGGACAGGGAAAGAGCAAGATTACTGGGTCTTTGCAGGACTGTAAGATTACCCTATTTGGCAACTTCAGGCCACTGAGAGACTATCTCAAAGAGTAATATGTATGCATCTGAATGAAAGCACTCAAGATTATTCTCTGGCCTACAAGCTCATATAAATGTGTACAGTCATAAACTTTACCATATTTCCACACATGGACATACACATAAACATACAACCATTTACAACTAGGAACCATTACCACACTGCAGTACATCAGGTTTTCTCATCAGTGAATACCTGAAGCCACATACCTCCTTAGGGTGGCCTAAGCTGTAGCCCTTCCCTGAAACGTCTTCGCCCATACAACTTTCTTTGTCTAAAAGCTCAAGGGACACTGTACTGCTATAGACGTTTTGAAAGCCAGGTTCTTCTCTGGAATTCTCACACTTTTTCTGGGTTACATAGTCTTGACCTATCAGAACTAAACTCAGTGTTAAAGTGCTAAGTTCTTCCACATTACATACATTTGCCCAAGTAAATATGCAATTGTGATTAAATTACAGATAAATTAGCATCTTAGTAACAGATATGTGTGAAGTACTTCATATTCTGTTGTTCTGGAAGAAAGTGTAAACACAGGCACTTTACCTCTTTCCTTTACAGTTTTAATAGTAATGAAATCAAAGAAGCTGATTTCCATATTGCCTCATCTATTAGGTTGCTTGTACTCTACAACCAAATAACACACATTGATAGCAAGAACAGAGTCAGTGTCCACATGTGATGCATGTTATCATGCAGGATCAAGATGTCTGCACAGTGGCTTTCTTCTAAAGCCTCACTCCCTGGCTTATGGCTGCCACGTGTGTTCCTCCTCATTTTTGTAGGAGCCTTCCTCAGAGTTTGTCTGTGTCTTAGCCATTTTATTTTGAATGTATCTTTATTTCTTTGTTTTAGAAGCATGGTCTCATATGTATATCTATGCTATCGTTGAAATCACTCTATTGCTGACTTTGGGCTGGGACCTTTGGTTCTCCTGTCTGCACCTTGAGAGTGCTCATCGCCACTTATTGGGAGAAAATTGGTGATGGATAGGATCATGCACTAAGTCTTCCCTGTAATTTACTCATTTCTGTCTTCAAAGATAGGGAATTATAATCTCAAAACAACTAAAACAAGAGAAAAACCAGCACTCTGTTACACTAGAGGTGCATACTTCAATATGGAAATTTTAGAAAAATACATTACTTAGAGGGACATGCATCCCCTCAATGTCACCTAGCTTACGTTCCATAGGCAAACACAGTAAAAAAGCTTTGCTTGAATCTAAACAGAGTTATCGTGGTACCCCTGGAAATGAATAATGTATCAGTTAATTATTCATACAAAATACTTTTACTCTACATAACATTCCTGGTTTATGTGTATATTATTTAGTTACTCTATGTCTAATGGAATTACTTGTTTGACTCTAGTATCCTGTAATCTGCCAAAACCGTCCCTGAAATGCCATTATGCCTCTGAGCAAGAGATTGGAGTGTGAATCTGGGCTTTGTTTATGCAGGTAAGCTCTGCTATGGATTCCAAAGCCTGCTTGGAGTATTGACATGACTGAGAATTTCAGAGGAATACCATGGTAACAACTTAAGTGTGTTTATGTAACACATGAAAACTTTAGGAAATCTATTCTGGAAATAATTGTGCAAAGTATATTTTTGTTTCCAGGCTTAAAATTATCATTTCAACATTCTTTTTCCAGAATCTAATTGGGCTTTCTATTCCGTCACTGAAATGGAGGATGGGACACCTAAGGGGATGGTTAGAGAAGGCTAACAGTTTGGTTTTAATTTGTATTGAGGGAAAAACAACCCACAGATCTTTGCACATGGTTAGCAGTAGGTTGGAACAGATCATGCTGAGTGAAGGATTAGTTGAAATACAGAGATTTTCCAGATATTAGACTACACCAAAAATTCAATTAAATATCTAATTACAGCTTTAATTGTTAAACAATCAACCTGCTTACTTTCTAGTGTGAAGTGTTTTGCTTCCTGCTGACTCATGAACAGGTGCAGTGTGCAGGTGAGAGCTCTCTTATCACGACATGAGCGTCCCCAGCTCACCCTTTTCCTACATACATCCTGCGTTACTTTTTAAAGCACAGCCTAGAACCACAAAATATGAAAAGCCTGCAGGGCAAACTGTGCACTTAAAGAAGGCCTTGTAGCAAGGAAAATGGCCTGTGCTTGCAGGCCAGCAATCCAGGGTAAAACTGATCAAATCATAGCCCACCTAGTGTCATGTTTCAAATTAGAAGATCTTTCTATTTTAATTCTGAAGATTAGGAAAGGCATCATAATGCAACAAGGTCAAAAAAAAAAGTTTTTTGGAGGGGTTGTTGGTGTAGGTTTGTTTGGGTTTCAGTTTCTTAAAGAAAGTGTAATACATGTTGTTGTCAATGTTAGCAAGTTGCAAGCTACAATTAATGCTAAGAGTCAGAGGGGAAAAAAAAAGAAGAGAGGTTTGAAAGACCCCTTACCCAATAGACTCCAAGGTGTGTAGGTAGCATCAGATGGGCTGCATAGATATCTGTAAACCCTAAAAGTTGTAAATATGCAGTGGCATCAGTTCCCCTGCAAAGCTAATTTCACATGAGAACAACTACCAAAATCTAGCTTTTGATTTATTGCAAATAATAAAAGGTCCAAGTTCAAGCTTCCAAACCGTCTAACACTGAACTCTTTTTTTCTTTTAAAAATAAAGCATGTAAAATTCCAAAGATGATTTTATCTTTCAATTCTCTGTGAAAAATTTAAACTGAGAGATGGTTGGTAGGCAAAACAAAAGTGGAAGCCACTTTTCACGCAGCAGAAACTGTCAGAAGGAATTGAATAGGGCTGAAACTTACAAAGCTAGCAGTTTGAGGCAAATGCAATAACACTTTAAAATAACATTACAAGATTTATTTTAACATACTTAAAATGCAAAAACTCTTCTGAGAATTCTGGAAATGGAAAATGTTTACTTTAGAAGCACTCGGCTATGTTTTGGTTCCACACTAAGCCATAAAAGGATTCATGAAGCCTGCCTAACATGTGGTTCATAATGTCTGCTTTGTAAATTCAGCGTTCAAATAACGCCAGTGGTAAAAAAATTAAATTAAATTAAAAAGATAAACAACCCTGGGTTATCATAACTGTGGAGAGACAAACTCCTGGGTAATGCGAAGAAGACAACTATCAACTTCCATATAAAGCAATAATATAGACATACATTGTATAGCACCCATGGAAAGGGCTTCCTATTGGTGTGAATCCTATGCCACAGCATAATGGTTCCCAACTGTTTGAAATGTAGCTAGGATGACTGCGTCTTAAATTTCATTTTGTTTTAATTGATTTAAATGTAAAAGCTAAGGAGACAGCCACAGCTTGTAGCTACCAAACTGGACAATAGAGGTCTTCCGTTTCTATTGCCAAGGATGAAGTCACTCATGTCTCTGTGGTGGAACACAGTGATGTTCAGATTGTCAGGATTTTCCTTAGGTGGATAAAAGCCTGCTGCTAGTATCAGTCCTTCTTAGACAGACTTACCTCCAATGGCCGCCACATGGATAATAATGCAATTTAGTCACAGAACTTGCTCTTATGGCTACACTGGCCAACTTACTAAAAACTAAAAGCAACAAAGTGAGGTGAAAGAACAAAACGCACCTATTGAAAATATATAATGCAAGATACCAAAGGGATTTTCTAAATGAATTGAGCAAAGCTCATATGAACTCAGTGTCTGAAGCAGCAAGCACAGGGTTTCACTAGGTCCTCTGAGTTTAACTTGTAGCTTTCAGTATAGTATTTTTATAGGATTTCTCACATAGGTCTGCATCTCTGGCTGGGTGCCAGGGTCTCGCGATCATGCCTCAAGGAGAAGAATTCAGGTGTCCTGGTCTACATTACCCTTCAGGAAGCACCAGGTAGGAGCGGGAAAGGAGCCCTGGGCCAACAGGATCCAACCTTGCTAGGAGCTAGTGCTGAGAATACCGGAAGGGCTGGTGGAGAGACAGCCTTCTTTGAGAGCCTTAGGCACCACTCTTCCTTGAGATGATCATTAATGAAACAGTTCTCTGAGATGATCCTTGCTTGTTCATATTGCTTTGCTTGGTGATTGATGACAATGCACACACTGTATTCAGTGTGAATCAGATACTATATACTCTTCGAGGAAGAAATACCCAGGAAGGGAATTTTCTTGGCTGAAGGCTCAAGGCCATATTTGATTGAGTACCTAATGTCATCATTATGTGTTCCAGAACAGGTACAGAGATAGGTAGACATAAGCTCTGCTCTTGTGTTGAGGCTGGGACCTAAATCTTGGTCCTCTGCAAGAGCAAGAAGAGCTCTTAACTACTGTGCTATCTATTAAGCTTCTAAATTCACATTTTGGGCTTGCATTTTTTTCTCTTACACTCTTTGGTTGATTAATAATTCAATTTTAATTTCTGCAGTGAAAACATTAATAGAAATATCTATGTGTCAGAGGTGGAGGCTCTGTCTGAATTTGGGTGTCATATTGACATATCTGAATGTCTAGTATGATGTGAATATGAAATCCCCTTCCAGGCTTGTGAGGCTGAGGAGTGATGCTGGCAAAAGTAGTTCTCTACACATGGCCGTTGAAGGTATGGCACAGACTCACAGGAGGATCCTCACCACATGTTCCTGCCACCTCTGATTGAGCAGCTCTCTGATGCGTCCCCAGCCATGACAGACTGAAACCTCTGCAAGCCAGGTGTTAAAAGAGTCGTTGCTTTCCATTCTCTGGCAAGTGGTTCGCCTAGCCCTGCAAACTCTCTGACATACAGCAGGAGCCTCAGCCCAGCTTTCCAAAGTCCCAGTGTGCTTTGCATTTCACCTTTAAATTAACCTCAAATGGGTTCAGTGTTAAACTAAATCTCCCAGTTTTTCTGCATTAAATTTATGGGTTTTTTGTTTGTTTGTTTGTTAACAGCTCAAACTCTTACTTATAAGCTACATAATGGATACAAAATATTCTTAGGAAAGCAGCCCTAGCTTAGAAATTAGACAATTTGTAACCCCATGTTATTATTGTGCTAATTAGGTTACTTTTTGATCTAGGTCAGTTTACTTATTTGAAATGTGGAGCTAATAAAAGCTATCCTGTTTATGAGACTATTAAAGGGAGTGAAGAAATTCTCAGCTGTTAAAATGCCTTGCTTCTCTTGTAGAAGTCTTGATTCTAGCTTCCAAAGCCTGCCTCAGGATCTCAAAGCTGATTATAGGTTCAAGTTCAGGAGATAAAGCACCTCTGATCTCTAAGGGTGTCTGTGCTGAGTGTACACCCTACCATATTTACCAATAATTTAAAATAAATTTATATGTGTACATTTGAGAAACAACTATGTAAAAATAAAACTTCAATAAATTTTAAGAATTATTACTTAAATAGTTTTTAATATGATTTGTGTAAAAATGTATTTGAACATCTATTTTTAAATAGACTTTTAAAATATATTATTTTACTTTTATTCGTGTGCACACTCGTGTATTTTTGTGTATGTGTGTGAGTGCATGTGTGCCTGCAGGTATCCAAGGAGGCCAGAGGAGGATGCTAGAGTCTGTAAGATGGGGAGACACCAGGTGTGGCAGCAAACTCAGGTTCCTTATAAGGGTTTCAGGTACTCTTAACTACTGATCTATCACTCTGTAGAAGTTTTATCACCATAAGAACTCACCATAGATGTCTATGGAAATGTTGGTTCTTGAGCAAAACAAGTGAGTCTATCGATTAATCTAGTACTTGTTCAAAGTAAAACGCTTCCAGTCCAGCAATGAAGAACAGGTGGAGTGACAGACACACAAGCAGCACACAGATTTCTTAAGAAAAATAACCAGTCAAAAGCATTCCTTCTAGGCTGCACACTTAGATATTTCAGCAACCAATAAAAACATTCCTGCATAGGGTCACAAATTATTTTCAAAACAAAATGTTGTTACGAAAGTAATGCTTGGATTTAAATAATATGTATTTTGAATATTTAATGAAAAGAACATTCAGGAAAGTTCAGATGTTTAACAATAGTTCTCATTTATGTAGCTCTAAGAATAGAGTTTGATAATATTTCACATAGTTAGAAATATCCAGCTCAACTAGAGACCCATCCATGGGCTAGCAGCAATCTCTGACACTGTTAATGGTGCTCTCTTGTGCTTGCAGACAGGAGCCTAGCATGACTGGCTTCTGAGATGTTCCACTCAGAACCTGACTGAAACAAATGCAGAGACCCACAATCAAATATTGAGTGTATATTGAGAACCTTTATGGAAGGGTTGGGAGAAGGGTTGAGGAACCTGCAGGGCTCTGAGGTAGCCCTGCTTCCCTCAAAGGAAGACCAAAGAGTCAACTAACCTGGACCCCTAGGGATCTCAGAGCCTGAACCATCAACCAAAGAACATATACGGGCAGACCAGGGCCCCACACATATGTGGCAGATATGCACCCTGGTCTTCATGTGGGTCCCAAACACCTATGCCAAACAACTGTAAAAGCTGCTGCCTGTACGTGGGATATGTTGTTCTAGTTGGGCTACCTGGTCTGGCCTCAGTGAAACAGGATGTGCCTAGACCCACAGAGGGCAGAGGAATACCAGAGGAGGTTCTCCAACCTCTCAGAGGACAAAGGGAGTAGGGAATTGGAGGAGGGGCTATGGGAGAGGAGACTGGAAGGGCATACTGATTCAGATGTAATGAGAATAAATAAGTATAAAAGGGGGGTGGACAAAATACACCAGAACAAAGCCACCAAAATACTATGAATAAAGACAATTTCAGTGTTTCCCCAACCAAGCAACAGCGCATTCATTCTATGCCATAAATATCAAACACTTTGCTTCGACAGCTAGGCTTATATTTATATTTTCCACTATTCCAGTCAGGGAAAAGTTCAACATTGTCTCAGGTAATTTAGTGCCAAGTCAAGTCTATCTTCAGACATTTGTTCAAGTAACTGGACCAAGGCCACCTGCTGAAGCCTTGTCACAAGTCACAGTGCTCATCTGATTCTTTTCATGGAGCTGGCTGGCAGGGCTGATGCTGAGCAAACAGTAAGGACATAAACAGCACACAGACCCAGTGACTTGTAACAGTGGGAATATTAAATAAACTGTGCCTTCTGACACACTTCAGTAACCGGAAACCACTGAAAATAACTTCCTCTCAAGAATTTTTTAAAAAGAGAAAGTGGAGAAAAGAATGGCCCCAAGCACCAAGAAGGACACAGATGAAATTTTTAAAAAGGATAGGTTCCAGAAGTACAGTATGCAGGTACTCAAGATTAAATCAAAATGAAAGAAATAGCTTGGATTTCAATAAAATAGAAGGTAAAAATTTTGATATCTGCTATTTGAGAGCAACAGTAAAATTAAATATTAAAAACAATATGAAATTCAGAAAACAAATTACTAGAGCATAGGTAGAGCAAGAAACTATTTCTGGTCCAGGAACTATGTTGGATTTGCAGTTCAGGCAGCCTTAATTCTTTGGTTTTTTCACTGTGATTCAATAAAGAACAGAGGACTTCCACTTCCTACTTTTCTGGCATACCTTTATCTCATACCTTTCTAGTTCTTTTGCTTGGACCTACATAACTAATAAGTGATATTAGACCAATCACAACTTCAGATACAACAGATCGTAGTTATCATAATTATGCTTAATTACTGTAGTTATCAGCTAAAAAGTATCAGAATACAAGACATACTGTGGGCAAATTTCATTCCTACAAAATTATAAGAAAAAATAACAAATTAACCTTTGATATGTTAACTCTTAAAATTTGATCATTCCATTTTCTGGGTGTTAGCATTGGTTTTGGTATTATTGTTGTTTACTTCAGTTTAATACAAGGTCAGTGCAGCCAAGGTAGGCCTCAAATTCTACATTTAGCTTAGGATGACTGATTTATTGATCATCTGCCTCAGTCTCCCAACTTCTGGCAACGAAAGCACAATGCAAAAGAACTGACATGATAGATTACATCACTGATATGTTAGTATTTTAATTTAAAATTTTAACATTTGGTATCCATAGAATTATGTTTGGAGTGATAGAAGACATATGAGAAGTCTTTCAATGCACTTAAGAAGAAGATATATGTTCTGTGAATAACGCATCAGGGGTAACTGCTTTCACATTTTTTGAAGGAATAGTCATTAGATTATAGTTAGAGATTATCTAGAGGTTGCACACCATCCAGCGCATTACTCATGGTCCTAGAAGAGATTGTTTACTCAGTCACATTGGCTTTATATTAGTAGCCTGCTGAGAGCAAGAACTGGCCTGAAATCCAGCATGCCACATCAGAATCTTGACTGATGTCGAGAGAGCAAATATGAAAGGCCCCGATGCTGAGAAAGCAAAAGCACTAGGTCACAGAGTTCAGAGCAATGGCCCCACTGGTCCAATTTGGACATGGCAGATGAACTACAATAAAGCTGCTCTGGCTCAGTTCTTCTCAGAGTTGAGTTGCTTCAGAATCACCAACAGAGTGAGTTTGAATACAGATGGATGGCTCCCTCCTTCAAAGTTCCATTTAAGTCTGACTTGGAACTCAAGGCTTTCCATTTCCTTAAAACTACCTTGGGAGAAACACAGTGGAGCAGCATAATCTTTTTTTTACTGTCAAGAAAATAAAGCTCAGAGCCCTCGGCATGCTGCAAGTATCCAAGAGATTGCTTTTGTTAAAGTGATGACCCCAAGACATTCTTCTCTGAACCACATGGGAACATGCTGTTTAGAAACTATTTCCTCCCTGCTCTGACTCAATAATATTCAGGAACTACTTGGCTAGGCAATGAGACTCAGTAAGTAGCAATTCCTTATATAGAATCCTTGTGTCTCATTCCATCAATTCATTTGAAATGTTTGGAGGAGGAATATTTCCATAGTCTTGACTTACAATCACCCACTTGAAGTTATGTAAAAATTGCATTAGACAAGTCACACTCAATGAGTGTGATTTATTTGGTAGGAGGCTGGGGGGGGGGATACTGTAGAGATGGATATCACAGGACAATCCATGGTACTCAACTCTCCCTTCTGCCAAGTCCTTAAGAGTCAGAGGACTGAATTTGGTCAGGGCTTCTTTGGTCTATTAGTCACCTTACTGGTTCTGAGTCAGATCTCTGAGGTGATAAAACAGTTCTTAGCTACATGGCTATCACATTACATAAATGGCTCTATTTAGTTTATTCAAAATTTCTAGAAAATACTAAATTGGCATATTAGGTGTAAGGGAATATGTAGACCAAACAAGGATAGCAAAAGAGCATCCATTGATACAGCCACACAGGGACACTTAGTGGTTACTGGACTGTTCATGTTACTTTGCAAACATTATAAATAAAACCAGAAAAGAAAATATCTTTTAGAATTTTTGTTTGTCCTACTTCTTTGGAGCTTAATCCTCTTTAAAATAGAACAGAGTTCCTATTCATTGATAAATTGTTTTAAATTAGTTCTGATAAGTGATTTACCTTGGCTGTGTTGAAGTGCTTCAAATCAGGTACTTGGGTTTTTTTGGTGTACAAACAATTATTTCTATATTTACAAGTGTACCAACAAAACTCTACACTACATATAACCAAAAATTAAAATACTTATAAAGGATCATTCTAAACAATCAAACAGTAGGCAAAATACTGCAACCTGAAACTGTGAGACAAAGATAGTGAGCAAATTTAGGGAAGAAGAAAATATACACATTGAAGCCACTGGTAGAATCCACTACAGCCATCACCTTTCCCATTTCTACCTACTATACTGAGCTTCATATGGAGTAAAAGAGGCATTCTCTCTACTGGTATTATACTTGAAAAAGAAAATTTCATTTAGTAACTATTTAAATGGCATGGAGAAACATAGTAGGTAATGTAGTTCATCTTTAGATCTAAAAAGTCCAACATTATATACAATGGTATCCTCAACTGTTATTCAGTGTTTCACCTGGTGTGAATAAAGGCAGCGCTTTCTACTGTCATTAAAAATATACTCTATGCTGAATGGTGGCTGGCCCATACCAATAATCCAAATGTTTAAGAGGCAGAAGGATGGTAATTATCACAATATGAGGCTAGAAAGAAAGTTCAACAGAGAAAGTTCAAGAACAGCCTGTCTAAAGGAATTCTAGAAATATCAAATCATTTGGCACATAGTCCAGCAATTATTATAGTATAGAATCATTGAACATTTATATATAGAATCATTGAACATTTCTCAAATTGGGGGAAAGGTGCTTAATGTCCCCTATCACTGTCACACAGGGTGATCACAACAGGCACTAACAGAGAAAACAGATAAACACAAAACTGAGGGACCTGGGGGTGGTATCATGGGAACTAAAACACATCAAAAATAAATTCCTTTTGATGAGCACTCTAAAAAGGATGGAATCTCTTCTACAGCACTTCTACATAAGATATGGCCAAAATTACCTGACAAGCTGACTAGGTAGAATCAGTGCCAAGAGTACAAAATAATGTACTTTGAGAATATTACCAAATGAAGAAAATTAAAGAACACGCAAGTAATTGCAGACTTGATTTCAAGATTGAAGTCAGCACCATATACAGGCAAACAACAACAAAACAAATGAAAGAATTAGGATAGTTTAGAAAAATCTGTATTGGTTGGTGAAATTATATAAGTGTTATTTAAATTGCCTTGATACTTGTAGAATGGCCACAAAGATATGTGTTTAGACAATGGTGGGTGAAAAGAATACAGATTCTGTACATACTGTGGTGATGCTGAATTATTGTGGTCACTGTGTTGACATTGCCCTGAGAAGGGATTAAAGAGCTGACAGCTCAGCGTAACTCTGTGGACAGAATATATGCCAATTATACACCAGGCAGAAATGTAAGAATTCTGCTGGCATCTGCCATAACTACAGTTGTCCTGCTCATGTCTCATGTTCCCCACTTTGTTGAACACAACTTTCCAAAATACAGAAGGAAGCTTAAGATAAAGATCATGTCTGTAAGCTCATAGAAATGGGATAATATAAAGAAACTTCATCATAAGAATTCATACTTTCAAATATCTTCCTCCACTACTATTCAACTTGACATAATATAGCCTTAAGCACTGAACTCATAGCTATCAAAACAGGCCCAGTGCTGCAGTGACAAACAAGAATTCCAGATATTTGCTTGTATGTGTGTGTGTGTGTGTGTGTGTGTGTGTACAAATTAATCTGTGATAACATATGCTTGCTGTATGTCCATAGCATAGATCACTGAAATGTAAACCTACTATAGATTTCTAAAAAATGGTTTGTTCCAACAGATTATTAGTACATACTTTTGAAATAATATTCATTTTAAAGTGAATGTATGAAGCACTTAGACTTATTCTATGTGATATTCATTGAATAAATTAGATAGTATACACTTACAAGTCATATCTTCATAAGGCATACAAGAACAAGCTTACCATGACTGGGGTATCCAGGTGTAGAGGGGTCTCCTCCTGGATTCAGAGTCACCATAAAAGGCTCAGAGCTAAGGACTGAAGACTCTGGTGCATCACAGGGATCAATGTAGAGAAGAGCACCTCCAAACCCAGCCTTTTCCAATAAGGAAATCTACAGAGCAAATAAACAGTTGAAAGTGTTATACACAGTAGATGGGTCCTGCATCACTCTGTCCTTATTGTCAGCAGACAGAATGATTCTTTCCACATTTAAAAGAAAATTGCTTTTTCTGTTTTCCAAAATTTGAGATGTGCAATATTTTCCTACTTTGCTTTTCATCATTGAGGTAAACATCATGACCAAAAGGCAACTTGTGGAGGATAGGTTTATTTCTCTAACAGTTCCACATCACCAAAGAATTTCAGGACAGGAACTTAAAGCAGGAACCTAGAGGGAGGAATTGAAATTGGAGAAGAGACTTTTGGAGAACACTGCTTGCTGACTTTCTTCCCTTGGTTTGCTAAGTTACTATTCTTATACAGCTCAGACCCATCTGCCCAAGGATGGCAATGCCCACAATGTAAATCCTTTATTGTTTAACAACTAAGAAAATATGTCACAGAGGTGCCCAAAGGCAAATCTTATGGAGACAATTCTTCAACTGAGATTCAAGTAAGTCTAGGTTTGTGTCAAGTCAACAAAAACTTACTATACTAATTACCAATAGAACATAAAACAATGTGGACTGTACATGGATGAATTTTCTTATTTTATTTTATTTTTAAATATAGCATGTGGAACTTACTCTTTGAAAATATCATATAGGCATATAATGTATTTGTATCATATCTCCTCAATCCTTCCAGCTCATTCTTGGTTCTCTGCAAATTACCTTTCCAAATTCATGTCTTCAGTTTTTGTTTTGTTTTGATTTGATTTTAAAACACCTGCCCAGTCCAATTGGTGCAGCCCATATATACACAAGTTTAATTTCAGGTCACTTCTGTAGGAATGGGCAACAACAGCTGTTGGGAGTTGCAGTTCTGACACGTTTAGAAGACACTCTTTCACTCAAGTTTCCCTGACCTCTGTCTATGATTTTATGGTGTTTTCTGAGCCTTAGGGAAAGAGTGTGATATGAATGTCCCATTCTTAATTTGAGTTCTTGACTACTCCTTTCTACCTTGTAGGTAACATTTCTATATTGTTTATATATGATTTCTTTCTCTACTAAAGACTTTCACACTCTCTTTTTAAAAATTGTCTAAGGACTTTCTACTGTTTTAAAGCTATCAGAGGTTCGCTCATGGATAGGGTTCTGCTTTTATATAAATGGTATTCTTCTGCTTGTTCTTTTGTTTCTCCAGAACTCAAGGTAGTCCAGTAAGATGATGTATTTCCTTCAGAGGCAACGCTCTCTTAGCAAAAAAAAAAAATAAATAAAAAAATAGAAAACTTCTTCTCTTGCTCTTTGGATAGTAGCTACTATTATGAATCGTTCAAGATCCTCCACAACATCACTCGTTTTGCATCCTCAGCCTTACCTGGGAGACAGGAAAGTTAAAGCATTTCCAAATGACCTCATCAGAGGTTTGTTTTTGAAACAATCCTTTCCTGTCTGATGATGTTAGAAAATATTTGAAAGCAGAGCCAGGATGCCTTCTTCAATATGTTTGATGTAAAGATTTATTCTGTTATTCAAAAGTACGCAATGTATAGTTTAATGGCAAAGATGAGCTTGACAATGTCTCATGTTCCAGATTATTTTATCATGTTTAACTGATTTATTTTTTGTTACATGTTTTACTGTCACTTAATCTAATATGAATAACAATAATGATTTGCCACTTCTATTTGTTTTCCATCGGAGAGTAAAAGTAATTAGAGGTCATTTTAGTAATAAAACAGAGTAAGATTAACACCTATATTGAGTGTAGTTATTGCTACAGATCCAGGGACCTGACTTAATACTTATATTTTACTTCCCAATTAGCTTTACACACAGTTGTTTATTGAACCATGCACTAGACTAAGGAAAAATCTCTATGACCTTGAGTAGGCCCTGTGTTGAGAGCAAGGATCAAGCTTGTTTTCCAGAACTCAGGTTAATAATGCATATCATAGAATGCCTCATAGGCAAGCAACAGTATTGCTACATAAACATTTCTATGGGAAGAATGGTCTTGGCATAGCATCTATTCCTCAATAAAATGGAGCCCAGAGAAAACATTTGGAATACTCAATGTATGTGTTTATTATTGAAAAAAAATGTAATCATACACACAGAGACACCCACACAAGCAAACACACACACACACACACACACACACACACATAAATACACCCACTCATGCACATGTGCACGTGTCCTAGTTTGGCTTCTATTGCTGTGATAGAGAGGATGGCCAAAGGCAGCTTTAGGAGGGAAAAGATTTATTTGATCTGCATGTTACAGTCCATCATTTATAGAAATAAATCCAGCAATTAAAGGCAGGAACTTGAATCTGTAAACAATGGGGAATTCTGCTTTCTGGCTTTAAGACTTGTATTCAGCTACCCATCTTATATACTCTATGGCCATTGGTCCAACAGTGGCATCTTTACATTGCCTGTGCCTCCTAAGTCAGCAACTAAAAAAATAAAAATAAAATAAAATAAAAAAGTGTTTGCTGACA
Organism: Mus caroli; assembly: GCF_978045245.1. Lineage (NCBI taxonomy): Eukaryota > Metazoa > Chordata > Mammalia > Rodentia > Muridae > Mus > Mus caroli. The sequence continues at coordinate 137,779,521 of NW_028227258.1, read as the reverse complement.
TAACATGCCCAAAGGGTAATCTGAGGAAAACATTTCTGAAACTAAGAGCCAATCTTCCACGTGTGTAAAGTCAACAAACATCATTAGGCATCACAGAAAGAAAGTAACTTATGAAAATAAAATTAAAACATAGACATTTAATATAAGTTGGCATTTCAATGTGATTATGTTTAAATGTTTTATACTTTATAATTTTGATATAGTTAACAATGGTTCATACATTTTAATTAGAATATAGGTGACAATGAGAACCCGGAAGGAAACCAAATACCTTCTACAGCAATCCACTCAAACCAGACAGACCTCTGTCTTTCACATTCTGAGCTTCAGCAGAAAGAAGGAAGAAACTTATTGGATGGGGAACATTAATGGGAAAAGAATACATGGTTGAGAGGTCCAGGCTTAAGGTTGTGTATCTCAAACTCACCACGAAATGCTGTTGAAGGACTTCTAACTATTGGAGAATATATTGTGGAATATAAACCTCTCTTATAAAACAGTTATTTTCTACATTAAAATACTATTTTATTCATAAAGCAATTTCAGTTTGTTCAGATTAAAACTTTCCATTAGGTGTATACAGATTTTTGACATTGCAACATGATATGATCATTTGTAAAATGTATGATTTGCAAAGTGAACTGTACAACCTATTTATAAAATTGTAACAAAATTTCATAATGTTTTAAGATTACGTTATTGTGTTATATTGGCCTACAATTAGAACTATCACAGGTCACATATGAATGACAGAGTACAGTTTCTTTGCTTGTTTCTTAATAAATAATAAGCATTTTTTATGTTGATGAGTTCTACATGATTTCCATGTCTATTGTTGAATTACATAAATAATACTATATCAAGAAGTTATCAAATGTTATTTAACCAACCCATTATATATAATACTTAATTTTATATTGAAATAAATGGCTTTTTGGATAAAATTCTGTATAATATCTACTTTGTAAAATATTGCAATATTTTGAAACGGCATTGGAAATTTACCAAGAAGTCATTCATGAAATTAAAAATTACTGCATTGAGCTACTGAACACAAGATAAAGATGATATTAGAGAACAAATATAACAGCACAGAAGTGCTTGCCACAAGGCCCAGATTTTCAAAGGAATATGGAAACAGAAGTCAGGTCACATTAGGATCATCCTTTAAAGACTCAGGAAAGCAGTTTATCCTAGAAAATGTATTCAGTTTTCCTCATTGTTTCATTATAGTTTATTTACTGCAGAAAATATCATGGGGTCATGTTGGCACCAGTAAGAGAACCCTAGGAAGGGTGAAACTTAACTGAGAAATTTTGTCTATCAGATTGGAATGTGAGTAGTTCTGTTGGATATTTTCTTGAACATGAATAATAGGAAATTGCCTAGCACATTGTGATTGGTACACACCTTGGACAGACGGTTCTGAGTTGTATTAAAAAAAAAAAAAAAAAAGGCAAGCTTAGCAAGCCATGTGGGGAAAGCCAGTAAGCACTGTTTCTCCATGGCCTCTGCTTCAGTTCCTGCATCTAGGTCTCTGCTTGAGATCCTACTCCATTCTTTCAGTGATGGACTGTTATCAGCAAGTGTAAGTGAAACAAATCTTTTCCTTCTCCATGTTAGCTGTAATTAGTGTTTTAGGAAAGAATCAGATACTAAGTAGATTATGTGTGACAGACATATTTTATTAGACAAATATATTTGTTGTAGGTACAAAGTTAATTTCAATACAATGTGAATGGATGAAAGCAGATAAGCTTGTGGCATATCTTTTTGGTGTAGGAGGCCTGCACATTGTTAGAAGGTGAGAATATCTAGCACTGTTCAGCACCTTTTACAACTCAGATCACTTTAGTTTCTGGATAACTATATTAGCAGTATAAGTCCTGAATCTAGGAGGCAAATGTTAGGCTACAACTTCCTGTTTGGTTCTCTTCAAGCTGTTAACCATATTAAAGTGGTTTGTAGATAGGAGATTCTAGGCAGACACAATATGAACTATTCAGGACACTGGTGACAAACCAGAATCAGGTGATAGGAAGAGAAGAGATGCTCTGAAGGCTCCAGTCAGCCTCCTTCCTTTCAGTTTGACTAGCTCATATTTTTCTCTTTCTTTAAAAGGGCTTCAATTACTTCCAAATAAACCTGTACCAACCAAATAAATGCAAAAGTGTCCTGATGGAAGAGATTTATGAAGTCTGCTACCTCTTTTGACATTATGAATAGAGGACAGCATACATGATCTCTCTCCTCCTTGGTTTCATCATTTACAAAATGCAAAAATTGAGCTACATTTTTAACAAACATCTTTTGTGATCCAAATGAAAAGCCATGAAGTCTAACCCAGTGGTCTTGAAACATCAATGAAGGTTTAATTATTGTGTTTTAGACAGATGTCCATTCTCTAACAACAAGGACATTTTCTCAGGAACTGTTCTTAGGAAAATTCTCTATTGCATAAACATTAGAGAATCTGTGTACACAAACTGAGATGGTGTATATAGTCTAAGTATACATGGTCCACTTTAAACAAAATAACAATATCTATCTATCTATCTATCTATCTATCTATCATCTATCACATTACTTATATATTGTCATAATTGAAATTCTCTTTTAAAACTATGTCTAATAGCATTCTCTGTAATGCCACTGTGAAATACTATTTTCAAAACTTATTCACATTTTATAATCTAAACCTTGAGGCTTATTGCTTTATAGAGGACTATTTATTATATAATCATAAGATTAAGTAAACTTGTTTTAATGAAACTATCAACCTTGTATTTATCCTGAGAATATTTGTACTTTAAATGATTCAATCAGTAGTTTATTTCAAGAAGAGAAGTTAACTGCTATACACAGCTATTGAATGTTTATTCAAAATGTCCAAAATATTTATCCAAAATCATATATATGCTTGAAATTATGCTTTCCATAAAAATAGGAATAATAAAATCAACTGACAAGAGTCCATTGTACTAGACAGTGCTAAATCCTTTGTCAAATGACAAGGGGGACTTTTCCTGCATTCAAAAGAAGCAAGGCTATTTGAAAGTCTTTCGGACTTTCAGATTATCTCATTAGGACATATGCTCCTGATGGAGCAGCTAGATGAGTCACTAAGGAGTTTCTTAGCTCTCCTGAGACACATTCAAGTTGGTATACCAGATGTCATAGTTACTTTTTATATTGTTGTGATTAAACATCCTAGTAAAAGATAGTTAGTGGAGGAGGGTTTTTACTGACTCAGCAGTGGTAGGGATTGGGTCTAAGGCTGTCTCAATTCAATTCGGTAGCCAAAGGATGAGGTTTTCCATCCTCAGCTGGATTTGACTGGCAATAAAGAATTGCTGTACAGCCAATGGCTGGGCAGGTAGACTGAGGTGTGACCTGGAGATTCATGGGCCTAGAATCCCAGGGACAGGGAGCAGAAATTTACCATGATTTGAGCTGCAAAAGGAAAATCATGAAAAATGTAGATGAGAAGGAATGTGCCCTGGAAGGGCTGCCCAGAAGTATCCTAGGCAGTAAAGACTAGATAGCCACCCAGAAGGAGCCAGGGCAACAAAGATAAAATATAGAATTAAAGGGCTTTAAGCCAGGATTACAAAAGGGAAATGTGTGTTACTGGTGGGGAGGATAAGAACTGACCAGCCTTTGAGCTAGTCAAGGCACATTATAATTAACTCTCTCTCTCTCTCTGTGTGTGTGTGTGTGTGTGTGTGTGTGTGTGTGTGTGTGTGTGTGTGTGTTTCATGAGCAAATCCAGAAAGTTCCTGGTGCAACTTGCCAGGAACCAAATCAGTGTAGCTAAACTTGCAACAACAGTAGAAACCCAAAGCACCTGATCACATGACATCTAAAATCAAGAAGCAGGCAATGAAGAGTGCATGTGCTCAGCTCATTTTCTCTTTGTTTTATAGTTGAGAACATAGCCCAGGGAATGGTTCCACCTAGAGTGGGCTGGTCTTTCCAGCTTAATTATCTGTATGTGAATAATATTTATAGGCATGCTCAGAGATCTGTCTGTCAGAAATCTTTAACTCTTATCAAGTTTACACTTGAGAGTAACCACCCACAGAGATATATCACCTTGTTAAATCTATTATCATATCTTCTCTACTGCACTCCTGTCACTGCAAGACAGAAACCCTCATATCAAAGTATATGCAGTGTCACCAAAACTCAAGTGATATTTTATTTTGTTTTTATTTCTAACAATTAAAATATGTTTGAAGAAAACCTTTAACAATAGCAAAATTTTGCCAACTTGAAGTGAGATTGATATAACTTCAAATTACTTATTACCTAGTGCAGTTAAGTGGCAAAAATGATTTTACTACTTTTGCTGAACAGCTGTTTATTCTACTGTACTTATCAACTAATAAATGGTTGAATAAACAAATGTTTCATATGTATCCATCATGTCCATACTGCACAGAAATGTTATTTTGATCTATTGTTCACACACTGAGGCTGAGAAGCTCATGTGACATATTTTGTTGTGGCATTTACAGACATTGTTACAGTATGACTGTAAGTATTAAGGCAGATTGTTTTGTAAAATTTAGAAATAAAACAAAACATTTAATTAAATGTGTTACATTTGCCCCTTATCATTCTTTAAAATACAAGTTAAAAATAATTTTATTTTGTTTATGCTGCTGTCTTGTTATTGAAGAGTGGAGACAGACTTGTGGGAATTCCCCTAGAAGGCTTTGATTTTGTGATTTTTGTCTTGCTCACAAGTTCTTATACAAGGATACATTGGGCCATTTCAAGATTATTTTTCACATGCATCATATCATGAACCACACTTGGACATTTCTAGTTGTTTACAGTAAAAGATAAATTACCAAAAAATCAACTGCCAAAAAATGGCAGTACCAGTACATGGTCAGATAATAGGTGGTAACTGCAAAGACCAGACCCAGGTGTTACATTTTTGACATAGGTTACCATTCATTGCATTTAACAAGGCAAATCTGGACACTCAGTGGGTATATACACTTTAGATACCAAGGGAAAATTCAGACAAAGAAATTCAAATCCAAAGTTACAAGAAAAATGTTTCTGTTACTTCTTATACTTCTGTTTCTTCTTTCAACCTCATCTTTCATTTCATAGTTGTTACTTTTTTAACATAACTCATTTCTTCAGTGTCTAGTAAGAAAATATCAGTTGAATTCAGCAGCTGATTTACTTATCAACTACTGAGACCTCAGCTAATGTGTTCTAATCAACTCAGCCACCAATTGACAACTTACCATTTTGGACTGATGCATGCTACCTTTGATCTTCATATTTTCCTTGCACAAAATTCACGGCACTTCTAGAATGCCATAGTCATTTCAAACATCAAATGGAGGTGGTTCTGATTTCCATCCCTCAACACCTTCACAGCATCAGTAGAGCATTAGGAATAACACTTGGACATTTGTAGTTACTACAGCTTTTTGAGCTCTTTTATGGAAAACAGGAGTATAACAGAAAAACTATAGTTTAACAGAGACTGACATGCTGTTGCCAGTTGCGTAGTGTTCCCTCAAAACCCACACACGGAAGTCCTCATCCTCAGCACAGTAAAATACAACTACTATTGGAGGTAGAGCCTTGGACAAGGGGGATAATATTGATAAATGAGTGGACACTAATCTCAAAGGAGTGGTTTCCTGATAAGGTAGAAAGACCTGGAGAGATTACATAATTAGCAAAGTGTATGTTGCACAAGTGTGAGGACTTAAGTGTGAGCCCTGCAACCCAACTAAAGAAGCTAAGTGTAAGTCAGTCTGACGGTTCCTCAGAAAATTGGACATAGTAATACCGGAGGATCCCACAATACCTCTCCTGGGCATATACCAGAAGATGTCCCAACCGGTAAGAAGGACACATGCTCCACTATGTTCATAACAACCTTATTTTTAATAACCAGAAGCTGGAAGGAACCCAGATGCCCCTCAACAGAGGAATGGATACAGAAAATGTGGTTCATTTACACAATGGAGTACTACTCAGCTATTAAAAAGAATGAATTTATGAAATTCCTAGGCAAATGGATGGACCTGGAGGACATCATCCTGAGTGTGGTAACACCACAATCACAAAAGAATTCACATGATATGTACTCACTGATAAGTAGATATTAGTCCAGAAAATTAGAATACCCAAGATATAACATACAATTTGCAAAACACATGAAACTCAAGAAGAACAAAGACCAAAGTGTGGACACTTTGCCCCTTCTTAGAATTGGGAACAAAACACCCATGGAAGGAGTTACAGAGACAAAGTTTGGAGCTGAGACTAAAGGATGGACCATTTAGCGACTGCCATATCCGGGGATCCATCCTATAATCAGCCTCCAAACTCATACACCATTGCATACACTAGCAAGATTTTGCTGAAAGGACCCAAATATAGCTGTCTCTTGTGAGGCTATTCTTGGGCCTAGCAAACACAGAAGTGGATGCTCACAGTCAGCTATTGGATAGATCACAGGGCCCCCAATGGAGGAGCTAGAGAAAGTACTCAAGGAGCTAAAGGGATCTGCAACCCTATAGGTTGAACAACAATATGAACTAATCAGTACCCCCTGGAGCTCTTGACTCTAGCTGCATATGTATCAGAAGATGGCCTAGTCGGCCATCAGTGAAAAGAGAGACCCATTGGTCTTTCAAACTTTATATGCCTCAGTACAGGGGAAACGCCAGGGCCTAGAAGTGGGAGTGGGTGGGTAGGGAAGTGCGGGGGAGGGCATGGTGGACTTTTGGGATAGCATTGGAAATGTAAATGAAGAAAATACCTAATTAAAAAAAAAGAAACTGTTAAGAGAATGAAAAGATAAGCCGTCAACAGTGAGAAAATATTTTCAAAACACTTGCTGTTAAGGAAATCGTCCCCATGCTCAAATAATTCTTAAACCACAACAATAAAATGAAAGCCATCTCCATTAGAAATGGATAAAGGAGCCATGCAGACATTTCACAGAATATAGAAAAAAAAAAAAAGAAGCTAAGTGTACTGGCATATGCTCATAATTCTAGTTTTAGGGAGGTGAATACAGTTTGATTGCCAAGGCTCACTAGGCAGCCTACTTAGTGTCCTGGGAAGCTTGAGAAGATGTAGAGACATTCTTCAAAATGCATATAGAAGGAAACCCCAGGTATAGCATCTTATTGTCCCCTTGCTTCCACAGGTATACACACCTTCCTGGGTACCTGCCACACACATACACAAACACACATATATAGGCAACTGAATATATCCATATTCAACACACACACACACATCACAATTATCATTATCATCATCATCATCATCATCATCATCATAAGTTAGGGGCAGTGCAAAGGCTTTTATGAGGACATGGAAATGAAAGCCAACTGCAAGCTAAGAGGAGAAACCATGTTAACACATTGGATGTGAAATTTTCTGAGAAAACTAATTTCAACTCTTTAAATGACCTGATCTGTGGTATTTTGTTATAATCACCGCTCCATCCCCTAAAAAAAAGAACATACCCATATAAGGAACTATCAGCTAAACTCTGACAAGGATGCAGGAACACGGGTGCAGGGATCATCCTCAGAATCAATTTGATAAAACCTGATGTGTTTATTACGCATCTGCTGTGAGCCAGGTGCTGATTTTAAGTCATTAATTGATTTATTTTCAGATCATTTGAATTTTCATTATATAGCTATGAGTACTGTGAGTACTGAAGGCTTGGCAAGAAACAAAGGTAGTGTGTGGTCCTGTAGGGATTAAACTGGAGTTTCCAGGAATCAAGTCTGGGCATTTTTCTATTGTAGCACATCTATTCTTGCTAGGATTTTTTAGGTGTTTTTGTTTTGTTTTCTTTTGTTTTTTGATTTTTTGTTGTTGTTGTTGGTTGTTGCTGTCTTTGTTTTGTTTTTCAGGTAGACATTTGGTGGAGTCATTATGGAAGAAGGAATCTCAACTTAGAAAATCCATGTACCTGAATGGCCTTTGAGAAAACCAAGACTCTTAGAATGTTTTCGTGATCAATAACTGATGTGGAAATTCCAGGCTCACTTGTGGATGGTGTCACCTGTGGGTTGATAGTTCTGGGTGCTACAAGGAAGCAAGCTGAGCACGCCACTCAAAGCAAGCCAGGAAACAGAACTCCCTTCTGGCCTATGCATCACCTCCTGCCTCCAGGCTGACTCCTATCTGTGAGGCCCTACAACTATGCTCAGAAAATACTCTTCCTCTCCAGATTTTGTTGGTCTTGTTGTCACAACCATAGAAATCCCAAGGAAAGGGGATAGCATTTGAAATGTAAATGAAGACAATATCTAATAAAAAATAAAATATAAAAAAATTAAAAAAAAACAAGGAAGATAACACATTCCCTTCAGTTATGTACTCACCCTTTAAACAGACATTGGCTAAGGGTAAGTTTATAAAGCAGCAGTTTGTCCCTGCTATAAGACATTTTCTTTCATTCTTTTTTTTTTTCTTTTCCCTTTTCGAGAGAGGGTTTCTCTGTGTAGCCTTGGCTGTCCTGGAACTTAGCTGGCCTTGAACTCAGAAATCTGCCTGCCTCTGCCTCCCAAGTGCTGGGATTAAATAAGACACTTCTGTCAGTATTGTGATCGCTCAGAAACTGAGCCACCAACCAGACATCCTTCTCTGGCCTCAGTGAGAGAAGATGCACCTAACCCTGGAGAGACTTGAGGCCCCAGGGAGTGAGGAGGTCTGTTAGGGTAGGGGATGGGGGTGGGGTGGAGACATCCACTTGGAGATGAGGGTGGAGATATGGGATCAGGAACAGCCAGAATGGGGACCAGGAGGGGATTAATGACTAGACTGTAAAAAAAAAAAAAAAAGGTTTAAAAAAAGAATGTATACTAAGAATGCAAAAAATAAATAATATAAATCTTATATTACATAATAATTTTCATACATGTAAATTAAACAATTCTTGGTAGGTAAAAAACTAAAAATAATATAAATAACATGCAGTCACTTTTAAGTGTCTATTTTAAGACAAGAAATCACAGCTCAGATTTTTTACAGATATTCTGGCGATTGTTATTCTCACTGGCAGACAAGCATTTGTCCTTTACCTGTGTATTGTATTGAAGAGATGACATTAAATTGGTCTGCAGAGTCTTACATGCTTTGTTATGTTTCAGAATAAACTCCATTTTTTGTTATCTAGAAAATGACGATTAAGGTAAGACAATTTAGTGCAATCAGACAAACTGTGCCCAATGATGATCACACAATTCTTTTTTTAAAAAATCACTTCACAACTTAACTTGTGATTCCAAATTGCTGTATGTGATACATACTGAGTTATTTCAATAATTCCAGTGACTTTAATAAAAAGTGGTGACTGCTCTTGTAGGGGAGAATGTGTGGAGCCATTTGGATATTGAATCTTACTGCAGAGGTCTGAAACTAACAAAAGCTTTTAATTTGTATCCTTACAATTTGAGATAAAAGCGGGAGGAAGGAACAATGCCAGGGAGAAAAGGAAGAGGGTGGGAAGATATCGCTAGGTGTTTATGTTTTACTCCCTGGCAACCCATTACCTTATTCAGATTCACCTGGAGCACTCTTAACTCAAAAGTGAAGCAGAGGTGACCTAAAGAGCACCAGGTCAAGACCACTCTGTTATTAGTAGCAGATTTCAGAGTGAAGAAAATGTCTTTAAATGTTATTCTTTGTACCTTTCCCTTCCAATATGCACATTGTTGCTAGATTATGAGAAAGTAATAATAGGCTCTCAAACCTCATTATTTAAAATAACATATTTTGACATCTTTTGCAACATTTGTTGTGTGGAACATTTCCATTCTTTTAAAATATGTTACTTTTCATCCCTCATTATTAAAGAGCTCAACAAAGTAGTGCAGTTAAAGGGCACTTGCCTGTCACAATTTCCTGGTGTGATTTTATCCCTCAGGGAGATGACTCATACTACCAGCCACATGCATTTTTGTTCCTTCCATAGACAAGGCAAGGTTTTTAAATAATACAAAGAATGTTCAAAAGAAACAGAAAGGAGTATTAATTCTATACATAGAGAGATGGTCATGAGATAGACACAATTTCATGACAAGCATTTATAGTATTTGTGTGCAGGAAGAGAGGATGGAATAGGAGGTAGGAGACTAGAGTTACATTTCATAGCCTGGCAAACATATATGCAACTGAGATTATATAGTGTTGTGGGTTAGCAAAGAAAATAAAGGAAAGATTACACAGCTCCTCATGTAGTGCTTAGAAATTTACATTTAGCTATTCAAGGTATACTTTTAAGAATATTTTAAGTTAAATATGCACGTTAACCAAAGCCTTGATGAATAGGAATTCGGGCTTGTCACTAACATGAACAATCCCCTTTCTTCTCTATTTACCCTCTGCCCACTCTCTAAAGGCTTCTCTTTCCCATTTCCTTGGTCAGTTCACTTGTATCCTGCCATTTCTCTCTAGCTAACTTCTCCCAGGTAACCTGGGGATGGTCATCTTTTCCTTTTCTGGTTTCTGCAGTTGCTCAGGGATACACAGTCACATTTGAAAATTTGAAACTTCCTAAATTGTCACAAAATTAGCTACTGCTCATGTTTACTGACATAAATAATCTTCTGATATTTGGATGTATATAAAAGTGAACATTATATATTTCTATTTACTTTGCTTACAAAATAACTCTCTTCTATAACTGAAATACTAAAAAAACCATCTTTGGTTATTATATGCATACAGGCACTGAACAATATCTTCATCCTCTTGGGTTTTTTTAACATTATGGGTTTTATGAAGATAAAAGGCATGGTGTTTGCCGTTTGCCTGCCAGTCTCAGAAAATAACCAACAAGATCAAAGGAAATAATGTGGCTGAAGGATTTTACACACTAAAAAATGTTATTCGGTTATCCATATATCATGCGTGCACGTGCACGCGCACTTGTGTAATCTTTATTTTAGTAGTGATAATAAATAAAGAAAAGGAAAATACATTGGTATTTAATGAGAATGCAGTTTTTTTTCTAATTATATGTTGAGGAGCCTATGGCAGGAAAGGAATTAATTGATATGGGGAAAAACATGTCTCAAGAGTCTGTATGCTGATATTTCCAACAGTAGATGGTCATGATGCTGCTCAGCCATGGTCACCATCACATACCAGGCCCTGTTTGCTTCTACTTCCAGGAAAACCTGGAAGAACAACAGTTCTCCAGGTTTTCCAAACCATATTAAATAGGGAAGATAAAAATATTTTGCTTAAAACATCTGTTTTTACCGTTTAAATCCAGAATAATTACTTCTCATATTTTTCTTACTAATCAGGGAAATACTATTTTAGTTGAAATACTTTTATTAAATTTTTTCCTGCATTTTTTAAAACAGTATATTATGAAAAAAATTGATGTTACCTTCTCTCAAAATTAGTTCATTCTAATATCTAGGATAAGGGAGAAGATGTGAAGGTGTAAAGGATATTATTGCTTGTGTACATTCTCAAGTGTGCTTCACAAAAATGAATTAGAATGTGAAGGATCTCCACATTACATTTTCTGTTTCTACTAATCAGAATGATCACTGTGCACCAAGGAATTGTCTGAGTCCATGTGTCCTGTCTCTTCATTGCACTTGCCACTGCCTCTGACAGAATTCACAGCAAGATGAGCGTTTGAATATTAATGGTAGAGTTTTCATCTTCCTACCCCCCAAAAAAAGCTTTTTACTTTTGGCACCATGCTGATTCTTTAGGGAAAAGAAATCAGTTATCTCCATGAAACTTTTTCCCATTCAAATAGTAAAAGTTATTTTAAAAACCAAGAGAGTAAAAGTCTACCTGTTTCTGATTTTCTCTTTGATGGTAAGATCAAACCTGATCATGATTTACCTTTGATTTACCTGTTAAATCAAACTGGTGGATTGCCCATCACTAGTGTCTGGGGACACAGTCTAAACGATTAGTTCAATAGACTGCCCTAGGGACTGAGCCATCCATCACAAGTCTGCTGTCCCAACCATGTCTCTGGTTCCAGGTCTGAATTAAGGTAGGAATCTAGATAGAGATCACACTCAGTTTAATGTCTAGGTGTACAGAAATAAGATATTATGCCACATATACAGCCCTAAAAACATTTTCTAAAGAAAATTTGAACCAAGAAACAGCTCAGAAATGTTGACGAGATCTGGAACATCATGCACTTTGTGCTTCACTTCTTTCTTCATGAGCATATCACAGTGGAAAATATTAATCCACTTTTAAATTTTTATTGTTTTTATTTATTTACACTTCTCATGTTATCCCCCTTCCCAGTTTCCCTTCCAAAAGCATTAATCTTCTCCTCCCTCCCCCTGCCTCTATGAGGGTGCTCTCCCACCGGACCACCCACTCCTGCCTCAGCGGCCTACCATTCTCTTATCCAGGGTTATCAAGCCTTCAAAGGACCAAGGGGCTCCCCTCCCAGTGATGCCAGATAAGGCATCCTCTGCTACAAATCCAACTGGAGTCATGGGTAGCCTTTGAGTACTTTTTGGTTGGTGCTTTAGTCCCTGGGAGCTTTGATGGTTCTAGTTTGTTGATATTATTGTTCTTCCTATGGGGTTGCAAGATAATTTTTAAAGTAGAGTCTAGGGATATAGGAATACATATAAACTGAATTAAAGTATGACTATTTAAGAAAAGCAAAGTCTTTGCCAACATATCATCTGTTTCTATGAATTTATAGACACATTAGATACTAACATGTACATCGAATGGGAATAAGAATTATGTAACTTTTATTTTAATTAAGTATAGCTCAGATTGTGATGGCAGGTTTATTTGAAATTGAATGTACTTTGTTATAGAGAGGCAGCACTTGTAAATGGGAACTTCAGAAAGAGAACATTGTGAGATGTTTACATATTAACTATACTATTAATTCTCCACAGTAAGTTCCAGAATCATACTACAAATTAAATGGCTACTTTGTTGCTAGATGTTGCTTAGCAGGGCTAAGAAATTCACAATGTTAAACTCTAATTAAAAAATGAAATTGAATTGTAGTTCCCTGGAAACAAGGGCTGGTCAGACTCAATAGGCTTTACTTAATTTATGAAAAAAATAATTGAATTGCTTATAGACAAAGACAAAATGCACACATTGTTAAAGAAAAGCATGCTTCCTAGTCTTTTGTAATGTATATGCTTTCAAATACTGACTACTGGTTATACATTCTATGTATGTTTGAAGATTATCAAACAATTCCCTTTAGAACAATGGGACTAATAGACTCAAAAAGACTGTGACAACACACATAGGGCCTGCACATGTGGACAAAGGCTCCCATGCCTAAACAAAAGGCTATCTGCAATTGATACCCACTTACAAAGAAGAAAAATAGACTCCAATAGAGTCTCCCTGGGTATATTAACCATACTTAAGTGTCAGCTGTTTGCCCAGTGGTACATGGCCAAAATAAAACAAACACAGTGCTGTTTTTGTAGATCTTTATCTCATATTTCTTTGTCTTGGCATTTTTTACATTACTTATCTTTTACATGTTTATTATTGTTTTCAATGTTGTGGATTTTATTGGTTTAATGTGTGTTTCTTGGTGCTTTTCTGTATTTTTTAAATCCTGGGTTGCTTAGGTGTTTGGTTTTTTGCTTTTGTTTGTTTTAATTTGCCTGTTTGAGAAAGAGAGAGAGAGCGAGCGAGAGAGAGAGAGAGGACAGAGACAGAGACAGAGAGACAGACACAGAGAGAGACAGAGAGAGAGAGAGACAGAGAGACAGAGAGAGAATTGTGGGATTAGGTGTATGGGTAGGTAATGAAGATCTGGCAATGGTTGGGGAAGGAGGTCATGATCAGAATAATCGATAAGACTTTATCCCATAAAGGTATTATAAAACAATTGAAAATTTATCATAGATACTTTTCTCATTAATAATATTTATGTGTATTTTACCTATGGCTGTAGCATACAAACTTAATCATTCTTTATATGAATAGAACATATGAATGTGAAAGAACACCTGAGCAGGATATAGCAGTGGGTGAAGGGAGGAGACTGAAATGGGGGAATAAAGTAATTATAGTCTAATTTCAAAAATAAAAAAACTAATTTTGAAAGGCAATTATTCTTTTGATAGTTTACCTTTTAATTGAACTTTTAGTTTAAATGACTGACTGGCATTATATCATTATCAATGCCATTCTAGGATATTTTGAAATTACCCATTTTTCTTTGTTTTGTTTGTTTCATTTTTGGTTAAATGTTATTTTGTTTCATTAATATTAGAAAAATTTCAAACAGGAAAGTACTGTACTTTTTCAAGATTATCCATCTCTTTAGGGTGAAAATACAAGCACTGGCTTACAAGTAATAGAAAAATATGGGGAAATAGCCAGAAACTGAATGAAGACAGAAGAGAATGTTGTTTGGGAGGAGCAAGGCCTTTGTTTGACTGCTTATTTTCCAGCATCTCTGCTTCTGTCAACCAGGATGAAGTATAAGCCAGAGAATTCCTATTCTCCACTCTTATAACAAAATAATCAATAATTCTTACAAGTTAGGCAAATAGACACCATGGAAATTAAGAGACAGAAACAGGACAAAAGTGAGAGATGAGAGGAATTCTATAAAAACAACTCATTAAAATAAAACCAATAAAGACTGCAGATATATAGAAACTATGTGGAAAAAATGACATGCGATAAAATGAATTACACGTGTAAATAATAAGACAAAACATTATGAGATTCATGTGTAAGTTAGAATTCTTCAACAATATTTCATTACACAAGAGAACACTCGCTGAGCAGCTGTGTTCAGCTCTCTCTGATACTTGGCTGTGGGTGCCTCGTGACCAGCTGCCACAAACCCCCTGACTGTGGGTGCAATGTGACCAGATGCCAGAGCTCTTGACTGTGGATGCTACATGACCAGCAGCTACCAGGTCTTGACTGGCAAAGCAGTCTGATTCGATGCCAGAAGCTGCTGAAGCTTTCAGTTCCACTCCCACATGCAAGGAAAAGAAACACACTGCAAGCCTTTAATCCCAGCACTCGGGAGGCAGAGGCAGGCAGATTTCTGAGTTCGAGGCCAGCCTGGTCTACAAAGTGAGCTCCAGGACAGCCAGGGCTATACAGAGAAACCCTGTCTCGAAAAACCAAAAAAAAAAAAAAAAAGAAAGAAAGAAACACACTGCAATGGCATACTTGGACCCAGAGCAGCCTCTAAGTAGATAAAATGCATAGCTTATGTAGTTCATGTATAGTTTTCTTTTGAAATATGGCAATTTAAAGAATTAGGGGAAACATACAAAACTAAGTAGAAAAGGGGGGATTATTTCATAAGAAAGGAGAAAATAATGAAATAGAAACAAACATGGGAGCAAAGAACATTATTTTAAAATATGCACATCTGAAGAAAATGTACACAGTGGCATCTCTGCAAACTTGAAGAATGGGGCAAGTTTATCAACAGTGCTGGTGGCAAAGTTGAAGACTTCACCATGTCAAGAAATGAAATACTTCTGAAGTCAGACCCTGTCTCTAGAAACAAATCAGACAAAATGCCCAGCAAAGCAACATCTGGCTTGACAGCTGTTGAGCAAACTCTGCAAACTGATAAGCCTTTATTTCACTTGGAAGCTAAACAGAAGATTGCCAAGGGAAAGGACCTTTAATCAAGCCATCAAGAGACAGGGACGATATCAAGTCAATGTAGAGGTTAGTAGAGACATTTGTTTCAATCACAAAAGTGAAGCCTACAAAGAGGAGTCACAGAGATGATTTTAAATGACAGCTGCAGTTGAAGCATATTTAGATCATAAATATTGGGACACATGACTATATGTAATTTTTCTAGATAGGCAAAAAAGTCAAAGTCAGACAAATTTCTTTTATACTTGAACACGTGAAAAAAAGAGGGTTATTAGCTGTTAGTATACATCTCAGAAGTTCTTGACTTCTGTCTCCATGGTGGAAATAGTCTCTCATGTGTAAAGATCTGGCCAGATGCTAAGAACTCACTGAGCAACAATCCACCTCAAACTCTTTATTTGTTTTGTTTCTTGAACATATAATGCTATTTCTGTAACTAGAATAACAATTTGCATTTGGTGTTAAACTTGGAAAAGTAAAATTATACATACATAAATATATGTATGTATATGTATACAAAGAGAGAGAGAGAGAGAGATAGAGAGAGATAGGGAGGGAGGAGAGGTAAAGGTAAAAGTGACACAAAGACAAAAGAATGAAATGTGGAAAGCAATGTAATGATGCTTTGGTAATAATTTTTCTGTTCACAGTATACAAATTTTAAAATCTTCTAATGTGAATCCAAGTCCTTGGAACTTTGAGCTTGTGTAATTATGTATGCATGTTAAGTGTTTTTTTGCCACTTTGTCCATAGAAACAAAGACCCCTTAGTCAGTAGTTTCCTAAAACCTGAAAGGCTTTGCAGACATACCTGTTTTTAATCTCATTCTAAAAGCTGGCTTTGGGACCATATTTTAAGTAGTTTTCACAACTACTCACCATTCCAAGTGGTAGAAGTAGTAAAAATTACAACTCTCTTTACAAAATCTTTAACCTTTCTACTTGGCCATGTTAAAGAGGCCTGTGTGCTGTCAGTTTAGCAAGCACAATGCAAACACACTAAAACTGTTGCCCTAAGGGTCCCACAATTGACCCTGGCACCCCCCCCACATATGATTCCAATCTTAATATCTACAAATATACATGGAAGTATATATTTATGTGTTTCCATATCTGTATAAATGTCTAGAGAAAATTATGGACATCACACATTAACAGCCTACATAAGTCAATGTTTGTTATGAAATTAATCCAAGTATATACGCAGCCACTGTCCAGTTTCTATTCATAGAAATAAACATGGAATGATGTAGTAATAAAAGGCAAGAGAATATGTTTTATTTTATATTTACTTGAATTATTGAGATACTAGAAAAATTAATGAGAACAAAAGGCATGCTAGAGTCACAAGTCATGTGAAGGCAGGTGCCATGAGTCAACTGTGGGGCCCTTAGGGAGACAGTTTTAGTGTTTTATGTCCATGAACTATCTCACTGGCTCACCATTTTTAGTAGTTAAAGTCAAACTTCATATTTGGTAATTCCGAATTAAAGTTGTCCTTTAACTGCATTTTTATCAAGTAAATGTATATATAGGGATGAATGAATGTATGATTTGTGCTTTTTAAAATTCTTTTTACTGTTAAAATATGTCAAATAGAAAATGTTAACAAATATTTACTATTATTGAGAGTGACTATGAGTTCATAATTATTATTTTCCTTTTAAACATTATGGGATTTTTTTCATTATCTTTTTTCCTAGTGGCAATTTTTAATTTATTTCTCACCCTGATGAGCTTTAACTAGCTTCTGGAGAGTGATTTCGCGTTGCATGTTATTTTTTAAAATTTATTTGTGGGGCAGTGGGTATGGGGGAAAGAAGGACTGGGAGAAAAACTGTGTTCCACCAGAGTTCTGGTGCTCTGGGCAGGCAGACTCAGATGGACTGCCTCATGATTTCCACGTGACCCTGGGTGGGTTTCTGACTGTGGGAAGCCACTAAAGCCCAGCTCGGCAGGTGGAGGACAAGGGGCAGTTCTATGTACCAAGTTTTCAGTCTTAGTAATCCTATGCTGGACACTGCAAAGAGTTGAGAACAGAATGGAGGCCCAGGGGCAGCTCAGGCAGCCCTGGGGCCAAAGGGAGCCGAGGATAGGGAGAGAGGGAGACCCTGGATGTTTCTCACATGGGCGAGAGTCCTTGGTCTGGTCAGTGGCTTGAGCACAGGAAGGGCTTCTGGTGAGAGGTTAGATGCGGCTCATTAAGCCTATTCCATGTTCAAGCAGAGCAGGCCTCAATGAACAGAGACAGTCTATGGTTTTAGAGCTTTACTGTAGAAAGGCAGGGAGAAGGAGTGAAGGTAGAAAGAGGGAGAGAGGCCGCCATAGCCATATGAAGAGGAGGGGAAAGGAGAGAGAGAAGGAGGTCTAGAGATGACGGTAAAATAAGGGAGAGCTTAAAGAGAGCGAGGCGGGGCCAGTCTCTTTTATAGTGGGCTGGTCTATCAGGTAACTATGGGGAGGAGCATACCTGGCTATCGTCAGGTAACTGGGGATGGGATGGGGTGGGGGGTGGAGTCTGGCCAGAATGCCAGAAGCTGGGGACATTATATGCATGACTGATAGCCACACACCTCTCCTGCAGAGGTGGGGGTGTGTGGGGGCGATAACTTCAACAGGAGCTAGGGGTCCAGGAGTCATGACTGAACACCTTCCATCCCATGTAGGTGGAAATCACCACCTATCGAGACCTATGCTCGACTGGAGATCAGGCTGTCTGTGTGCATCTCACTGCCCCACATTTATTTATGTATTTGTACACTTATTTATTCCTCTCTCCTATAATACATTTCCATACCCCCTCTCTTCCAAGTCCCCCTCTCCACCTTCCCTCTACTATAGATCCACTCCTCACTCCTCCTTCATTTCCCTTCAGAAAATAACAGGTCCCCCAGGGATTTCAAACCAACATGGCATAACAAGTAACAATAAGTCTAGGCACATACCCTATTATCAAGACCAGATCAGGCAACCTAGTAGAAGAAAGAGGTTCTAAAATCAGGAAAAAGAGCTTAATTGTAATATTTATCCCTTTCTCATCTCCAAAATCTTCCCATATAATCCATTTTTCTCTCTTTCAAGTTCATGGTCTCATTTCTCATGATTATTAGATGCATATATGTATACATATTGTACTGGCTGGTTTTGTGTCAACTTGGCACAACCTGGAGTTATCACAGAGAAAGGATTTTCAGTTGGGGAAGTGCCTTCATGAGATCCAACTGTAAGTCATTTTCTCAATTAGTGATCAAGGGGGAAAGGCCCTTGTGGATGGGTCCATCCCTGGGTTGGTAGTCTTCAGTTCTATAAGAGAGCAGGCTGAGTAAGCCAGGGGAAGCAAGCCAGTAAGTAACATCCCTCTGTGGCCTCTGCATCAACTCCTGCTTCCTGCCATGCTTGATTTCCAGTCCTGACTTCCTTTGGTGATGAACAGGGGTTTGGAAGTGTAGAATAAACCCTTTCCTCCCCAACTGCTTCTTGGTCATGAAGTTTGTGCAGGAATAGAAAACCTGACTAAGACACATATATACATATTAATATTTCTAAATGTATCCTTCTCATCCTGTTGTTATCAGTATGTATGATAATCCTTCATCAAGGTAATCTCCCTTTGTAACGGATCAAGACAAATATAGGATATTACTACTCATCAAAAGGCATATTTGTGGACCCCAATTCCAATGCAAAATGCTCCAGTAGTTAAATATTTTTAAAGTTATTAAGTTCTGTCTGGATGTCATTAATTACGTTGGATAAATAACAGTAAAAGTTAATTGTCTCAGAGCTTATCCACTGAATCTCTATTACCCATCATTTATGTACAGCATAAGTATTTCCAATATCTCCCATTTCTTACTTTTAAATCCTATGATATCATACAGATCAAATTTTAACATTTTGAATTTTTAGTAGTAAATAGCATGGGACAATAGACAAATCCTTAAAAGAATAATTAAATATATGGAAAGTTTGAATTCTTAAATAACTATTGCTATTTAAAATGAAATTTTATTTATTCTCTGTATTTCTTTAATCGAGCTTTATAACAGCTTTTTGTATTTCCATGATCAAATTTCTACACTGTGTCTTCCTCAAGTGAATTTATTCATGGATCCGGTTTCTGACCAGGCATTGACCAATCACAAGAGTATATTTGTCTAATTAATGGTGTTTTTTATTGGAAAATAAAAAACAAAACAAAACAAAACAAGAGAATCTATTGTGTATGCGCACCAATCTTATATTTTCATTTCAATCCACATTCACAGGTAGGGACATCCAATAGTAAGATTTGTAATGAGCAATGGATAATTAACATGCAGTGTTGAATGTTATAATTAGCTCTTAATGCTATTTACCCCTAAAAAGGTAGGGGGAAGATCATTTGTCCAGTACAATTTTATAATTCACAGTTTTGGTGTTCATCTTAGTAGTCATTTATCTTGCCTGAATTCTATATTTTAGTAAGTACTTCTGCTTTATTTTGTGAAGCAAATTTTATGATATCAATAGATAAATATCCTGGCTAATTGAATGTATTTCAGCATTCACATCTACGTGCAATAAGTTAGAAATTCATAACAAGAAAATTGAAATTAATAGTATTTTAAGAATACAAATCAGAAAAGCCAGCTGCATTTTTTTAGTATGTCAATATACATAAGATTTTCTCATATACCATGCTGGTAAATACACATTGGTGTTATTATTTTGAGAGAATTGCTATAACTTTAACGTAAACAAACATTGGTGCTCTTCATTTTACCTTAACTTAAAATGGGTCCAAGAAATCGCTCTGACTGTAAATTAAAGATATAAATAAAAGTAGAGGCTGAATGGTTCTGAACACTAAGTGTTGCAAAGATGATAATTGGTTGGACATGAACAGTGTAGTATTGTGTAGATATAGCAACACAGCACACTATTGGTGAATTAATAGATATTGTCCCCATGTGCCCATTGCTTCCTCATATTATCCTTGATAACTACAGTCAAAATGTGAATTAAAATCTTTTGATTCTGTCTTCAAATGTTCCCACATTGATGAACCATATTTAAATACACAGTAAAGCCAAAATAAGCCCTCCTTCTCTTAAATTGATCTTATTAGGTATTTGTCAGAGCAGTGAAAAATCACACAAATACACATTCTACTAATAATTTTGTTAACTTATGGACTAAATCTGATAAACATTAATCAAAACTTTCCTAGAGATCCAAATGCTATGGACCTGATATTTAACATGGAAACATCATTGACTTTGTGTGTTTCAAGAAATATTGACAGCAATGCACATTACGTGTCAATCCAGGAAAACCAGGGGCAGAGAAAGTTGTATTTGAGAAGAAGTAATAGCATAGAAGATTAAAGACATGTTAAAAGTTGCAAGCTTTGGCAATATTCTAAATGAGGGTATCGAGAGAGACTCAAGGGTAGTGTATTGATTTGTAACTTGTGTAAAGAGGTGTGTTGCTCTGCTGCTCACAGAGACAAATGAATACAGAGGGAAAGGGAGTCAGAATAGCAATGAATTCAGGTTAGCAATTGTGAGTTAGCATGCATCTGTAATGGCTCAGTGGATCTGTCCAGCACTCATTGGCTGAACTGTGATGGGGGAAAACATCACTTGGCTGATTTTGCTATAAAGTCAATACAAGCCTCTTGTTTGATAGAGCATTTGAAGCTTGCTTTAAACATTTATGGACTACACGTGATCCATTAATTTCTCTAAAGACTCTTATCTCATTCTTTAATTCTGAAATTGACAATGACTGATGCACTGAACTTGGTGTTTGATATTCTCACATGACATGTGTATTGGCTTATGTGCTCCTTGTAGAAATACCATGAGAAAGGTTCTTCTATTATATATACCAATAGCAAAAGGAGTTCAATAGGTAAAATTAGCCCATGGCTTCCCAAGCAAGTTTAAGATCAGAGAAGCAGGTTTCAAACGCTTAAAGATAGAATAATAAGCATGAAAGTCAGCAGTAATCAAGCAGGCCACTATGCTCCTTCATCTTGCACATGATGGGGCTCTATGCACCTGCTGCTCTATAGCTGTGTCCCTGGTCTTGGAGAAACAACACAATATGCTATTGGCATGTGTTTAGCTGCTACATACACTCCAGTAGTGACTTGTGTGACAGGCCTATAAAGCCTGGAAGCAGTCCCCAGGCAAAGAGTTTCATGGAAACTTAGCCTCCTGGAACCTTGGCATTCCCATAGCTAGAATGCCCCAGATTTGTCTCTGTGATATTGTGGAGGATCTTGCATGCTTCCTTACAGTATTTTACTGGATAAGAGTTGGAAGTCTCAGGGCAGGCTTAGCAAAGTATACTTAGAATCTTCATTATAGTCAGGTATGGCAAACTACATTACATATTAGAAGAAAGTTGGTGAATTCTTCTGACAAATGGAGATTCCCTACAGATACTTAAGAGAGCAGCCAAGTTACACTCATATGCAAGAATTTACCAAGGCCTAAGGAAAAGGGGAGTTATGGTATTACATTGTTCATGAGAAGGTCTTCTAGAGCAGAAGCCCCGGTACAAGTTTTCACAAGGCTCAAAGTAATAGCATAAATTGTGACTAGGGTGTAAAATCCTCTCCTGGCTCCTGTCATTAGCTGACTCTAGGCAGGGCTGCTTTTATTCTTAACTGTTAACATTTCTTGGTTCCTACCAGTCCTTTGAAGGCATTCCTCTGTTTTGTGACAAATAATTTCAATGTACCTTGCCTGCTATGACACCCTACTCCTTTGTTTTCTGTATTATATAAAACTGATGCTAACTTTGACAAAATTACATCCAGATACAGCACTCCCTTGTGTCCATATTTGTTTGTCATTCACACCAACTCCTTGCTCACCGGTAACTACTGGAACCCCATTTTACTGCAGATCGAGGACCCAATTGAGGTTAGTCTTCACTTGGCCAATTTTCTGTCTAGATTTTCATGACCCTAAATTTTTTTCTTTTTCCCTAGTATGTGTTACAACCTCCCTGCTCATGCCTTTAGACTCAGCTGTTATAGGTACTCTGCCTGACATGGACTGCTTTTCCATTAGAATGTCTTTATGACCTGATGACTGTCTTTCATTCCATGGTAGAGAGCAAGTGTCAATAAACCTCAAGTCTCAGATTGAACTTTCATATAAAATACAATATATTAGATAATTATAACATAAGAGTTGGACAACTATAACAAAATGGCTCAAATAAGGTTGCTTATAAAAACTGAAATGTAGTTAACACTCTTTCAAGTCTGGGAAGACCAAGACAAAGCGCTAGCTAGTACCTAGGGTCTCAGGAAGCATCAATTTTTGATATACAAGTGGCATCTTATGTTTCTGTTTAACATCACCTTGAGGGTCACAATTTCAAGATATGTGGATATGTCTTATATGACTTATTTTGTGTGTATGGAGTGTGATTCAGTTCCATAAATGTCTCTTTTATGCTTTCTTTCCCTCCCTTACCCTCTCTCTCCATTCCATCCCCCCTTCCTTTCATTAGTTTTTGCAACCCTAGCTGTACTGAAAATAATTATGCAAACCAGGCTGGCCTAGAACTTATGGAGATTGGCCTGCTTCTGGCTCCTCAATACTGAAATTAAAGGCATGCACTTCCATGGCCAATTACAACAAGTATTTATAAAAAACACACTCAGTTTTGGCAATTTTATATGGGATCACAGAAGGAAAATAGAGGAAGACCATTTTCTATACAATTAGCTAAAATATAATTTGTAAGAAACAATTAGTTTCTTTTAAAAAGTTTATCTTGCTGGGCGTGGTGGCACACGCCTTTAATCCCAGCACTCGGGAGGCAGAGGCAGGCGGATTTCTGAGTTCCAGGCCAGCCTGGTCTACAGAGTGAGTTCCAGGACAGCCAGGGCTACACAGAGAAACCCTGTCTCAAAAAACCAAAAAAAAAAAAAAAAAAAAAAAAGTTTATCTTGATTTTTGGTTTAAAAACTAAAATTACATAATTACATAATTTCTCCCTCTGATTTTTTTCCTCCAAACCTTCCAAAATCATCCTAGTCTTCCCTTTCAAATACATGGCTTCTTTTTTTCTGATACTCTTTTATATACACAGAGAGAGAGAGAGAGAGAGAGAGAGAGAGAGAGAGAGAGAGCGAGAGAACCTGCTCAGTCAATCATTCCAGTGGATTTTATATTTAAAACCTAATGCATTATTTATATCTCAAAAATTTTGTAGCCATCTGAATTATACCATTAAGAAGCATTAAATGAAGTTCTGCATTATAATAATCTAAAGACAAGCAATTACTCCACAGTAAAGCCTGAACTTAGGTTCAGCAAGGTGGCTCAGTGGGTAAAGACAATTGTGACAAGTTTGACTACCTGAGTTTAATCTCTGGGATCCATACAGTGCAAAGAATGAATCATTTCTCAGGTGTTGTCCTATGACCTTAGCATACATCCATTTCTACTGGATCTGAAGATACTGCAAGTACCAAACACATGCACAAATAGATACATAGATCAATATGTATAGATAGATAGATAGATAGATAGATAGATAGATAGATAGATGGTAAATGATAGATAGGAAGATAGATAGTAGATAAATGATAGATAGATAGATAGATAGATAGATAGATAGATAGATAGATAGATAGATAGATAGATAGATGATAGATGCAATGAAGATACTAATTCTATTCTATGTCTATCCAATATCCATTATTAAGTACTACCTCTTCAATCCCACCTATGGATAGAGACTTATTGTGCAAAACAGATGAGAATCCTGAAAATACTACTACTCCTTTGCTGGCTTGAAAATAGCCACAATTACAAGATATTGGCAACAACAGCTATATTTTGACCTCTAGCCCTTATACTTAGCTTGCCTCTTATTGATCAGTGAACTATTTTTGAATGGATGATTAAATTATCAGATACTCCACAATGATTCTGGTAAACAATCTGAATTCACAATCTTATGATTGATCATCCATTTGTAGAGTTGAAATTTCTAATATCAATGATGGATAGTTTCAGGAGGTGAAAATGTTATCCATAAGGTAACCAAAGAATTAAGGATTTTGTAGCTTGAATATACCCTTATAAAAGTGTCAGTTCAAAAACATCAGTCTCCCTGGAAACCAATAAAGTTTCTATTGTTCAAAGTCTATGTATATTTAAAAGCTTATATATATGTGTGTGTGTGTATACATGCTTATAGTTTCTGGTTTATAGCTATAAATCAAGATAGTCAGTAAAAATTTTGGACAGCAGATAGAGTGCATAATCTCACACTTGTATCTATATCTCTCTGTATCTCTGTTTCCCTCTCCCTCTCTCCCTTCCCTCTTCCCCTCCCTCTCCCCTTCCCTCTCCCCCTTCTCCTTCTCTCTCCCCTTCCCTCCCCCTCCCCCTCCCCTTTCCCTCTTGGTCTACAAATGACACTAAGAGGCTGAAGACATGGTTCAAGTCATTACAAGCAGTCATTCCCTTTTGATCCATTCATTTACCCTGTTGGGCCATCTATTCAGTCTGAAGGATTTTTTTTTTCATAGATGATAGTTTTAATGTAAAATGATGTGAATAGTTTACCCTGATGGCAAAATAAATAGGTTTATGTTTAGTGCTACTATTCAAATGTCAAAACATCAAGAGGAGAGATATCCAATTAGGAGAATATTTCAACACATGGTACTTAATTCAATGAAAATTTGTGTTCTTAGAGATGTGCACCCTGAATAATTTTTTAAAAATTACTTGCAAGGATAATATTTTTTAAAAGTACAATGGAGAAATGTAATAGAAGAAGATAATTTAAAAGTT
Organism: Mus caroli; assembly: GCF_978045245.1. NCBI lineage: Eukaryota > Metazoa > Chordata > Mammalia > Rodentia > Muridae > Mus > Mus caroli. Next base: position 137,754,055 of record NW_028227258.1, on the reverse strand, counting down.
GCACCTGCCTAAATTTGTCAGTAAAAAGTTTGTAGTAAGACATATTAAAGGCACATATAAGTAATAATTAGTCTCAAAATTTATTTTTTGTTTTTTTGTTTTTTTGTTTTTTAGTTTGTATTTTATAGACTCAGTCTTTTTAATATACCCCTGGACATCCTGGAACTCCTTACTTACACCAGTTTGGCCTTGAAATTTGAGATTCACTTGCCTCTGCTCTTAAGTACTGGGACTAAAGTTGTTAGCACTCTTCCAGATATTGGCAAACATAGTTCTGGGATGCTTTGGCTACATTACACCATTGCATTCACATCTTTACATTAAGGATGTATGCACAGATGCTCAACACCATTTGTATCTCTGAATAAGTTCCCACATGTCACTCATATAAAATAGCTGATTGTCTAAAACATTTAAATTCTGCTGTTTTAATATTTTACAGCTGAATAATACATGTAACATCTGACATATTTAGATATATATCATTTGGAAAAATTATCAACCAATTAAAATTTACATTCACTTACAATATTAAACTTGTGATTGATTAGTAGGCAAAGGTTATCTTTAAGAAAATTAATACTATAAGATAAACTTATATTTATTCTTACTTAAATATACAAATAATTAATGAAACATTGTGATAGAGACATTTCTAATTTAGATCATATTTATTACTGCTGGAAAATGATTTTATTGGGAAGAAATTATATAAAGCACTCAGGGACACATTAAAGATTGGTCAAACATACAACTTAGCATTCAAATCAGCTGTTTTCTTTGGATCAAGATGAATTCATAGTGATGATTCCTACTTAATTGTTGGTGTTCAGAACTTTGCATTGATAATTAAACTAGATAAAGAGTATCAGTCTACAGAAAGCAACTGCAGATAATAGTAAGTTGTTTTCTGGTACTAACATACACGATTATAGGTACATTTGTTTAAGAAAGCAGATTAGTAATATTGTCCAAAAATTACTGTTCTACTTGTTCCCAAATAAAATATTTTTTAAGACCCTTCTGGTCAGTGCCAGCTCCAGGCTGCCTTGGGGGCAAACTAGGCGAATGGTCCCACAGTTCCAGAGGACAATACACACAAACTTAGGATCACTGGTGAGTGGAACACAACATCTGTTCCAAATCAATCACGACAGGCCTGTGCCTGCAACAGGGAACCAGGAAACCTGCCTGACCAGGGGCTCAAGTCCCTTCTGGTCTGCTCCAGCTCGTGAATTTGGTGGCAGTCCCACAGTCCCCAGAGGACTCCCACAGTACCTAGGGGACTCTCCACTTAGCAGGTGTTCTAGCATGCCCAGGATCTTAGGATCACTGGTGAGTAGAATACATTTGTTCCAAACCAATGGAGATGGGCCTGTAACAGTAGGAGCAAGGACACGGGAGTGCCTAACCAGCTGCTCAGGTTCCTTGTGATCATTGCTGGTATACCTTGGTTTCTAACACACTAGACAGCCCCATGGTCCCCAGAGGAGACACCACTTCCAGGTGCTGTAACACACTCAGGATCTTAGGAATTCAGGATCCCAGGAACCCAGGGGCTTGGTCCCATCCAGATCTCAGGATCTCAGATGAAGCTTTACTACCAAGAACTCAGACACACCTAGAATCTCAGGTTCACAGGAGCCTGGAATCACAGGATCATAGAGAAAGCTGGACTCTGAGGAGTCCTGAATCAACTGAGATTAGAGGAAGGACAGGCTCCAATCAGATATATTGAGGGCAGCAAGCACTTGGGATAATCAGATGGCAGGAGACAAGCATAAGAACAAAAGCAACAGAAACCAAGGTTACCTGGCATCATCAGAACCAAACTCTCCCACCATAGCAAGTCCTGGATACACCATCACACCAGAAAAGCAAGACATGGATCTAAAGTCACTTCTCATAATGATGATTGAGGACTTTAAGAAGGAAATAAATAACTCCCTTAAAGAAATACAGGAAAACATAGGTAAACAGCTAGAAGCCCTTAAAGAGGAAACACAAAAAATCCTTAAAGAGTTATAGGAAAACACTACCAAACAGGTGAAAGAATAGAACAAAACCATGCAGGATCTAAAAATGGAATTAGAAACAATAAAGAAATCACAAAGGGAGATAGACATCCTAGGAAAGAAACCAGGAACCATAAATGAGAGCATCAGCAACAGAATACAAGAGATGGAAGGAAGAATCTGAGGTGCAGAAAATTCCATAGAAAAATGAGAGAATCAGCAACAGAATACAAGAGATGGAAGGAAGAATCTGAGGTGCAGAAAATTCCATAGAAAACATGGACACAACAATCGAAGAAAATGCAAAATGTAAAAAGATCCTAACTCAAAATATTGAGGAAATCCAGGACAAAAATGAGAAGACCAAACCTAAGGATAATAGGTATAGATGAGAATGAAGACTTTCAGCTTAAAGAGCCAGTAAATATCTTCAACAAAATTATAGTAGAAAACTTCCCTAACCTAAAGATAGAGATGCCCATGAACAAGAAGTCTACAGAATTCGAAATAGACTGGAGCAGAAAAGAAATTCCACCCATCACCTAATAATCAGAACAACAGATGCACTAAATAAGGGTAGAATATTAAAAGCAATAAGGGAAAAAGTTCAAGTAACATTTAAAGGCAGACCTAATAGAATTACACCAGACTTCTTACCAGAGACAATGAAAGCCAGAAGATCCTGGACAAATGTTATACAGACCTTAAGAGAACACAAATGCCAGCCCAAGCTACTATATCCAGCAAAACTCTCAATTACCATAGATAGAAAACCGAAGTATTCCATGAAAAAAACAAATTCACACAATATCTTGTTACGAATCCAGCCCTTCAAAGGAAAATAAAGGGAAAATTCCAACACAAGGATGGAAATTATACCCTAGAAAAAGCAAGAAAGTAATCTTTCAACAAACCTAACAGAAGATAGCCACAAGAACCGAATCCCAACTGTAACAAGAAAAATAACAGGAAGTAACAATTACTTTCTCTTAGTAACTCTTAATATCAATGGAATCAATTCCCAAATAAAAAGACAAAGTCTAACAGACAGGCTACATAAACAGGACCCAACATTTTTCTGCATGCAGGACACTCACCTCAAGGAAAAAGACAGACACTACTTCAGAGTAAAAGGTTGGAAAACAATTTATCAAGCAAACAGTCAAAAGAAACAAGTTGGAATAGCCATTTTAATATCGAAGAAAATCGACTTTCAACCCAAAGTTATCAAAAAAAGACAAGGAGGGACACTTCATACTTTGGAAGATAAAATCTTCCAAAATGAACTCTCAATTCTAAATATCTATGCTCCAAATGCAAGGGCATCCACATTCATTAAAGAAAATTTAGTAAGCTCAAAGCACACATTGCACCACACACAATAATAGTGGAAGACTTTAACACCCCACTCTCTTCAATGTACAGATCCTGGAATCAGAAAGTAATCAGAGACACAGTGAAACTTACAGAAGTTATGAAACAAATGGATTTAACAGATATCTACAGAACATTTTATCCCAAAACAAAAGGATATACCTTCCTCTCAGCACCTCATGGTACCTTCTCCTAAACTGACCATATAATTGGTCACAAAACAGGCCTCAACAGATACAAAAATATTGAAATTATTCCATGCATCCTATCAGATCACCATAGCCTAAGGCTGATCTTTAATAACAACATAAATAAAGGAAAGCCAACGTTGAAGCTGAACAACACTCTACACAAAGATAACTTGATCAAGGAAGAAATCAAGAAAGAGATTAAAGACTTTTTAGAGTTTAATGAAAATGAAGCCACAACATACCCAAACTTATGGAACACAATGAAAGCAGTCCTAAGAGGAAAACGCATAGCTCTGAGTGCTGCAAAAAAGAAAAACAAAACAAAACAAAACAAAACAAAACAAAACAAAACAAAACAAAACTAGAGTGAGCACACACTAGCAGCTTGACAGTACACCTAAAAGATCTAGAACAAAAGGAAGCAAATTCACCCAAGAGGAGTGGAAGGCAGGAAATATTCAAACTCAGAACTGAAATCAACCAAGTAGAAACAAAAAGAACTATTCAAAGAATCAACCAAACCAGGAGCTGGTTCTTTGAGAAAATCAACAAGATAAATAAATGCTTAGCTAGACTGACCAGAGGGCACAAGGACAGTATCATAATTAACATAGTTAGAAACCAAAAGGGAGACATAATAACAGAACCTGAGGAAATCCAAAGCATCATCAAATCCTACTACAAAAGGCTACACTCAACAAAACTGGAAAACCTGGGTGAAATGGACAAATTTCTAGACAGATACCAGGTACCAAAATTAAATCAGGATAAGATTAAAGATCTAAACAGCCCTATATCCCCTACAGAAATAGAAGCAGTCATTAATAGTCTTCCAACCCAAAAAAGCCCAGGACCAGATGGGTTTAATGCAGAGTTCTATCAGACCTTCAAAGAAGACCTAATTTCAATTCTCCTCAAAGTAATTCACAAAATAGAAACAGAAGGTACTCTACCGAATTAATTCTGTGAAGCCACAATCACACTGATAGTTAAGCCACATAAAGCCCAAACAAAGAAAGAGAATTTTAGGCCAATTTCCCTTATGAACATCAATGCAAAAATACTCAATAATTTTATCGCAAACTGAATACAAGAACACACCAAAACGATCATCCATCATGATCAAGTAGGGTTCATCCCAGGGATCATGGATGGTTTAATATATGGAAATCCATCAACATAATCCACTATATAAACAAACTCAAAGACAAAAATCACATGATCATCTTGTTAGATGCTGAGAAAGCATTTGACAAAATCCAACAACCATTCATGAAAAAAAGTTTTGGAAAGATCAGGAATTCAAGGCCCATACCTCAACATAATAAAAGCAATATACAGCAAACCAGTAGCCAACATCAAAATAAATGGAGAGAAACTTGAAGCAATCCCACTAAAAGCAGGGACTAGACAAGGCTGCCCACTTTCTCCCTACCTATTCAATATAGTACTTGAAGACCTAGCCATAGCAATTGGACAACAAAAGGAGATCAAGGGGATACAAATTGGAAAGAAGTCAAAATATCACTATTTGCTGATAATATGATAGCATATATAAGTGACCCTAAAAATTTCATCAGAGAAATCCTAAACCTGATAAACAGTTTCAGTGCAGTAGCTGGATATAAAATGAACTCAAACAAATCAGTGGCCTTTATCTACACAAAGGATAAACAGGCTGAGAAAGAAATTAGGGAAACAACATCCTTCATAATAGTCACAAATAATATAAAATACCTTGGCGTGACTCTAACTAAGGAAGTGAAAGATCTGTATGATAGGAACTCCAAGTCTCTGGAGAAAGAAATTGAAGAAGATATCAGAAGATGGAAAGAGCTCCCATGCTCATGTATTGGTAGCATTAATATTGTAAAAATGGCTTTCTTGCTGAAAGCAATCTACAGGTTCAATGCAATCGCCATCAAAATTTCAATTCAATACTTCACAGAGTTAGAAATGGCAATTTGCAAATTCATTTGGAATAACAAACCCTAGGATAGCAAAAAGTCTTCTCAACAATAAAAGAACCTCTGGTGGAATCACCATGCCTGACCTCAAGCTTTACTACAGAGCAAATGTGATAAAAACTACATGGTACTCATACAGCAACAGACAGGTAGATTAATGGAATAGAATTGAAGACCCAGAACCAAATCCACATACCTATGGTCACTTGATCTTTGACAAAGGATCTAAAACCATCCTGTGGAAAAAAGACAGCATTTTTCACAAATGCTGCTGACACAACTGGCAGCTATCATGTAAAAGAATGTGAATTGATCCATTCTTACCTCCTTGTACAAAGCTAAAGTCTAAGTGGATCAAGGAACTCCACATAAAACCAGAGATAGTGAAACTTATAGAGGAGAAAGTGGGGGAAAAGTCTCAAAGATACAGCCACAGGGGAAATTTTTCTGAATAGAATAGCAATGGCTTGTACTATAAGACTGAGAATCAACAAATGGGACCTCATAAAATTGCAAAGCTTCTGTAAGGCAAAAGATAATCTCAACAAGACAAAAAGGCCACCAACAGATTGGGAAAAGATCTTTACCAATCATAATCTGATTGGGGACTAATATCCAATATACACAAAGAACACAAGAAGCTGAACTCCGGAAAATCAAATAACCCTATTAAAAATGGGGTACAGGGCTAAACAAAGAATTCTCAACTGAGGAGCATCAAATGATTGAGAAGCACCTGAAAAAATGTTCAACATCCTTAATCATCAGGGAAATGCAAATCAAAACAACCCTCAGAATCTAACTCACACCAGTTAGAATGTCTAAGATTAAAATCAGGTGATAGCAGATGCTGGTGAGGCTGTGGAGAAGGAAGAACACTCCTCCATTGCTTGGGAGATTGTAAGGTGGTACATCCACTCTGGAAATCAGTTTGGTGGTTCCTCAGAAAATTGGACATATTACTGCAGGAAGATCCAGCAACTCCTCTCCTTGGCATATACCCAGAAGATGTTCCAACTTATAATAAGGATATCTGATCCACTATATTCATAGCAGCCTTATTTATAATAGCCAGAGGCTGGAAAGTTCCCAGATGTGCCTCAACCGAAGAATGGATACAGAAAATATGGTACATTTACAAAATGGAGTACTACTCAGCTATTAAAGAATGCATTTATGAAATTCTTATGCAAATGGATGTCTCTGGAGGATACCATCCTGAGTTAGGTAACCCAATCAGAAAAGAACACACATGATATGCACTCTCTGATAATTGGATATTAGCCCAGATACATAATACCCAAGATACAATTTGCAAAATACATGAAACGCAAGAAGAAGGAAGACCAAAGCGTGGAGACTTTGTTCCTTCTTGGAATGGGGAACAAAATACCCATGGAAGGAGTTACAGAGACAAAGTTTGGAGCAGAGTCTGAAGGAAGGACTATCCAGAGATTGCTCCACTTGGGGATCTATCCCATAAATAACCACTAAACACAGTCACTAGGCTGATGCCAACAAGAGCCTGCTTACAAGAGCCTGATATAGCTGTCTACTGTGAGGCTCTGCCAGTGCCTGGCAAATACAGAAGTGGATGGTCACATTCATCCATTGGATGAAGCACAGGGTCCCCAATGAAGGAGCCAGAGAAATACCCAGGGAGCTGAAGGGGTCTGAAGCCCCATAGGAGGAACATCAATATGAACTAACTTGTACCCCCAGAGTTCCTTGGAACTATACCACCAATCAAAGAAAACACATGGTGGAACTTGTGGCTCTAGCTATATATGTAGCAGAGGATGGCTTAGTTGGTTATCAATGGGAGGAGAGGCTCTCGGTCCTGTGAAGGCTCTATGTCCCGGTCCTGGAATGCCAGAACCACAAATGGGAGTGGGTGGGTTAGGGAGCAGAGGTATTGGGGGAGAGGATAGGGGATTTTCAGAGTGGAAACTAGAAAAGGGGATAACATTTGAATGTAAATAAAGAAAATATCTTATAAAAATAAAAAAATAAAGTATTTTTAAAGAAAGCAGCTCAAGACCATTTACATTCAAATTGAAGGTACATTTTCTTTCACTAAGTGGACCAAGTAATATGGAAATCCTGATAGTGACTATATGTCTCACCATGTTTTCCTACCATTCCAATTGTTTGTACAAAACCTCCTGTGCATTATAAATATTCTTTATAGACATGCAAATTTTCTTACGTAGAAAATCCACCAATTTTTACAAGCATATACTAGTTTGAAAAAACAGTACAACTTCGTCTTGTGTTAAGGGGAGGAGCACTTCTATTGCTCAGTATCCTGACTCCATGACAGGCACCAAGTTCTGATTTAAGTAACCATTGATCCACCAGTCTCCACTGAAAGCAATTATAAATTACAGCTGAAGGTGTGACTATGTAACTTCTACTCTTTCATATATTCCTCTTGGATGGCCTGAATATATTTTTTAAAAATTCATCCTATTGTCCAGCATACTGGTAATTTGGTTCTTTACTGGAGATAAATATTCCATTTATCAAGAGCTACAATTTGTTTATCCATTGCTGACTGATTGGGAAGCATGGCTAGTTTTGGGCTTTCGTGTGAAAGTTCTAGTGAACAGTCCTGGGTAATTTTTTTAAATAAAAAACACTAGAAATAGAAACTCAGCATTATTTGATAGGGTTATATCATATATTAAAAAGTTGCAAAGCTGTTTTTGAATACTGTATCATTTTCTATTTTCCTTGTGCTTGCACTGTCATGTTTCTAATGCTCAGGGAAGCTGTACTGTTGCTAGGTGGTTTGTCTTGTTTTGTCTTTTTTTATTTATTGTTTATTGAGTGAGGCACTTGATATTCACAAGTCTTTCTCATGTTTGCAAGGCTAATCTGCATAATCCTTTCAACTTATGTCCTATTAGAGGTATATCGTTGTGTTTTAGCTCTGTGTCAAGTTCATGTATCAATGGTATTTTCTCAGGTTTATGTGTTTGCATTTTTGGTGTGTTTATGTGTCTGTTGGTGTGTGTGTCTCTGTGTGTGTTTTTTGTGCATGTGTGTGTGTGTGTAATGCTGGAGTTGTGACCTATCATCATGCTTTTCTTTCTTCATGCTTTATAAGTATGCTCCCCAACACAGCCTTTTATATTTCCTTAATTATGAATTATGATCTTTATAAAATAAATCATTTAAATTCTCTTGCAATTTAGTATCTAACTTTTTGTTTGGTTGGTGTTTGTAAGTCCACCTAAAATGTTTTTTATGTTTTTTGTTTATTTTAAGATTTATTTTCCATTGATGTTAGATGTATGATGTTAATTCTGGGTCAAGGATCCTTCCTTTGCACCTCTTTGAAAATATATTAACCATGAGTGTTTTCTCATTTTTAGACTGAATCTGTTAAAGTATACATTGGTTCTTTATCTAACGTCAACTTCATTTGAAACAATACAATGTATTTGTTCTATAAATTTAAAGATTTATTCATACTATTTTAGATAAAAGCTAAAATTCTTACATTAAACTTGCTGAATCATTGTATACTTATCACTTAGAAATATAGAAAATGTATATTTCCATAAGCATTACAACTTATATTACTTTTGAGCTAATCTTAGCTTGTCATGCTGATATTCAACATACATGTAGATATTCAACATACATGTAGATCAGTGTTTTTGTCTCTTCTGCCCTCATAAATGTGGTCTTATCAAAACAAAATAGTAGAAATAGTTGCGAGATATCCATAGTTAAAGTTTTGCATGAGAACAGAGGCAGACACTAATTAATCTGAAAACAGAGCTGAGCCTCCCCCAAAGAACACAAATGACACTTATGTGGTTATGAGGATAGGAGTAGGGGTAGTAGGGAATGTATTTTGCTACTGTGTGCAATAGAAACCAATAAATCAGTATTGATTCTGAGAACAGGCAGGTAGATGCTGGAATGCAATAGCTGCCTCTGGACATCACTCCACAAAGGCTCCTGATGGAAGAACATCAAGAAAAAGAATGAGTAGATGGATGGATGGATGGATGGATGGATGGATGGATGGATGGATATATATGTGATTTTCAAAATTGCATATTTCCTAAACTACTATATTTAAGGCATTAAGATGATATCTGATATGTTCCATTTTCATTAACTTATATAATTTTTCAAATTAAATTGGATTTTGAGAAAAGATTCATTTAATTTTATATGTACATGAATGTTAGATAAATGGACCATAATATTCTGGTCAAGTAAGAATAAAATTAATGTTTTTCATTTTGCTTCTGCAAATGGAGGATTCACACACACACAGACTCACACACCTTCCAGATATTCCTTGACACAAGGTGAACAGGCACCTCCATCAGGCACTCAGTAAGACATCTTGGTATAAATTCATTTCTCTAGGTATCACACATCACAGATTGACATCTTCCTTTCCAAAATGTGGAAAAGTGAAAGTGAGTGTGAGACCGGAGAGCTGCCTAATAGAACACCAACTCCATAGAGCAGTGAGTGTGGGCATGTGAGAGCTGTCTGATAGAACACCAACTCCATAAAGCATATTGTAGGAACACTACCAACTTGTAACTTCTGCTATGGGGTTGAGAGGATAGTAGCAAATGAAACGACTTTGCTCCTCCCCTGAGACATTTAAGAAAATTTAGAGGTAGCAATCCTACCTTTGATTCTAATAAATTGATTCTAGAGCAGGCATGCATAGCTACTGACTTTTAGCTGTTCTTAAATAAATGGAGAACTGAAGATTTTGTCTAACAAGTAATAAGAGCAACAGCACAAGATGACAATATTTTAAATAATTCCAACTATTCTATACTAGTCATTGCTTGATTTAGATAAATGTAGTCACCATAGACTGGTTTTAGGTTTTCTTAGTTACTTTAGTTACTGTTGTTTGATTTTCCTTTTTTTTTTTTAGGTATTTATTTCACTTACATTTCCAATGCTATCCCAAAAGTCCACCACCCATGGGTGGGTACTACTCCACCCACCCATTCCCACTTCTTGGCCCTGGCATTCCCCTGTACTGAGGCAGATAAAGTTTGCAAGACCCGATGGGCCTCTCTTTCCACTGATGGCCCACTAGACTGTCTGCAGCTAGAGACACGAGCTCTAGAGGGTAATGGGTAGTTCATATTGTTGTTCCACCTATAGGGTTGAAGATCCCTTTAGCTCCTTGGTTACTTTCTCTAGCTCCTCCATTGGGGGCCCTGTGATCCATCCAATAGCTGACTGTGAGCATCTACTTCTGTGTTTGCTAGGCCCCGGCATAGTCTCACAAGAGACAGCTATATCTGGGTCCTTTCAGCAAAATTTTGCTAGTGTATGCAATGGTGTCAGTGTTTGGAGGCTGATTATGAGATGGATCCCCAGGTATGGCAGTCTCTAGATGGTCCATCCTTTTGTCTCAGCTCCAAACTGCATCTCTGTAACTCCTTCCATGGGTGTTTTGTTCCCAATTCTAAGAAGAGGCAAAGTGTCCACACTTTGGTCTTCATTCTTCTTGAGTTTCATGCATTTAGCAAATTGTATCTTATTTCTTGGGTATTCTAAGTTTCTGAGCTAATATCCACTTATCAGTGAGTACATATTGTGTGAGTTCTTTTGTGATTGGGTTACCTCACTCAGGATAATGCCCTCCAGGTCCATCCATTTGGCTAGGAATTTCATAAATTCATTCTTTTTAATAGCTGAGTAGTACTCCATTGTGTAAATGTACCACATTTTCTGTATCCATTCCTCTGTTGAGGGGCATCTGGGTTCTTTCCAGCTTCTGGCTATTATAAATAAGGTTGCTATGAACATAGGAGAGCATGTGTCCTTCTTACCGGTTGGAACATCTTCTGGATATATGCCCAGGCGAGGTATTGCGGGATCCTCTGGTAGTATTATGTCCAATTTTCTGAGGAACCGCCAGACTGATTTCCAGAGTGGTTGTATAAGCTTGCAATCCAACCAACAATGGAGGAGTGTTCCTCTTTCTCCACATCCTCGCCAGCATCTGCTGTCACCTGAATTTTTGATCTTAGCCATTCTGACTGGTGTGAGGTGGAATCTCAGGGTTGTTTTGATTTGCATTTCCCTGATGATTAAGGATGTTGAACATTTTTTCAGGTGTTTCTCAGCCATTCGGTATTCCTCAGGTGAGAATTCTTTGTTTAGCTCTGAGCCCCATTTTTTAATGGGGTTATTTGTTTTTCTGGAGTCCACCTTCTTAAAACAAGACTTATTGCCATTATTTATAAAATGTAAATTTTCTACTGTTAGTGGTAATTATATTATAGTTAATTATAAATTAATAAGTGGATTTTGGTATAAAATTATTACTTACTTTTGGAAAAAGTCAGAGGATATTAAAGATGGATATATAGAGAAGCATGAGACACACTCTTTGTATTTAATTTATGCTGAAATGATGTGAAATGAAACTCTGACTAACAGAAGTATATTCAGTGTGTATATGTGTATACATATGTATGTGTGTGAATGTGTGTATATGTGTTTACATGGTTGGGTGTGTGAGTGTGTGCATGCATGTCTGTGTGCATATGTGTGTGTTCATATATGAGTATACATTTCAAACAATTAGATTTTAAATAATGTATTCAAGTCATCTTAGACAATGAAACTTGTGATAAGCTGGGACATATAAGTGGCAGAAAAATCATGTATTTTGCAGACAGAAAATAAAATTTTAATAATGAAACAAAAAATGGAAAAATGGGATAGATTCTGAAAAAGAAGCCTTATTTATAATTATTTAAACAAAGAAGGAGGCAAACTTTGTATATTATCTCAGAAGTTTACTATTGCTTTCTGGATCTAGATACTATTTAAAATGAAATACTCTCCAATGGAAAAGAAATATTAAATATTATCAAATTAAAATATAACATTTCTATAATTGTACTTAAGTATTTACTCATGGTTTTAAATTAGATGAGAACTATTTATCAGCATAAAGAAAATAATCATTTCTGTATATTTAAGTTTAGCCAATGAAGTGTCATCAATTATTAACAGCCTGTAAAATCAGCCAACAACATTCTCCAAAATAATTTCACCAAATAAATCTAATGATAACTCTAAAATTATAAAACAGTTAAATACCTTCACACAATTCTAAAAGGATTTTTTTAAATGGAGATAGATAGACATGGGAAAGAATGAAGGAAAATTATCAGAAAAGCATTTTGAAAATTAGCACATTTTGTGGATTGCCACAAAAAAAATGCCTTTCATATAAAGTAGTGTTTTTTTACTTCTTGGCTGGTTACTAGTGAGATTTCTTTGTAGGTATGGACATGAATGTTTAGTTCTGCCTACCATGTCCTGTTTGGGGTTTTAGGTTTCTTTCCTGTTTAAGAATTTAAGGAGAAGATTGTCCTCTCTGCCTGCCTTTACCAGGCCCACAGCAGCAGGATCATACAGATGAGATCTCCTCTCATTCCTCTGTTTACTCAGTTCACCAGGGTACACACAGAAGCTCTGAGATGTGCACTGCCTCCTGAGTTCCATTTTCCAGCCCAAAACTGTTCATGGAGGTCTGACTAACCAGAAATATCCTGGGACAATCTGGTGGCTAAAGGCCAGTACAAGAATAAAATCAACAAAAGCCAGGGTTAGCCTACTACAGCAGCCCTGGATGTCCTAACACAACTGAAGAAAAAAAAAAGAGCTTAAATGCAAATTTATAAAGATGACAGATGCATTCAAATAAGAAATGACTGCATCTCTTAAAGAAATACAGGGAAATACAATGAAAGATGTGAAGGGAATGAATAAAAATGTTCAAGATGTAAATATGAAAATAGAAACACCAAAGAACACCAACTGTGAGACTGCTGGATATTGAAAACCTAGGGAACAGAAAAGGAACAACAGATGCAAGCACCACCAACAGATAAAAGAACTAGAAGAAATAATCTCAGGTAAAGAAGAAGCAATAGAAGGAATTTATACATCAGTAAAAGAAATGTTAAATCTAAGAAATTTATGAAATATAACATCAAGTAAATCTGAGATGTAATGAGAAGATCTAACCTAAGCATAGTAGGAATAGAAGAAAGGGAAAAGTCCTAACTTCAAGGACCAGAAAATATTTTCAACAAAAATATAGAAGAAAATCTCTCCAAAATTAAAAAAAAAGAGATGTCTATAACCATACAAGAAGCTTAGAGATTAGTCAGAAAAGCAAAGCTTACCACCACATAAAATCAAAACACAAAATTGTACAGAACAAAGAAAGAATATTAAAACTGTAAGAAGAAGCTGGGCGTGGTGGCACATGCCTTTAATCCCAGCACTCGGGAGGTAGAGGCAGGTGGATTTCTGAGTTCGAGGCCAGCCTGGTCTACAAAGTGAGTTCCAGGACAGCCAGGGCTATACAGAGAAACCCTGTCTCAAAAAACAAAACAAAACAAAAACAAACACAAAAACCTGCAAGGAGAAAAGACCCAGTAACAAACAAAGCTGATCTATCAGAATTTCACTGCATTCTAAAGCAGAGATACTAAACGTTAGATGGTCCAGGACAGATTTATTGCAGCCTCTATGAAACAAGAGTTGCTAACATAAACTACTTTATCAAACAAAACTCTCAATTGCCTTAGATGGAGAAACCAAGATATTCCAAGACAAAACCAAATTTAAACAATATCTATACATAAACCTAGCCCTACAGTGAATATTGAAGAAAAACTCCAACCAAAGAAGGCTAACTATAATCAAGAAAACACAGGAAATAAATAATTCCACACTAGGAAAAACAAAACAAGGGAAACACACCACCACCACCACCACCACCAGCAGCAGCACCAGCACCACGAGCACCAACATCAAAATTATATGAAGTAGTAATCATTGGTCATTAATATCTCCACATCAGACTACTCAATTCTCTATGAAAAAGAAAAGGTTAACAGAATATATGAAGGTAATGGGATCCACCATTCTGTTCTATAGAATAAATACACCTCAGCAACAAATACAGAATAAATACACCTCAGCAACAAATACAGAATAAATACACCTCAGCAACAAATACAGAATAAATACACCTCAGCAACAAATACAGAATAAATACACCTCAGCAACAAATACAGAATAAATACACATCTAGATATTATCTCAGAGCAAAGGGCTACAATAAACTTTTCCAAACAATCAGACTCAAGAAACAAGCTGAATAACTATTCTAATCTCTAAATAAAATAGACTTGCAACAAAAATTAATCAAAAGTGATGTGGAAGGATACTTCATATTCATCAAGCCAAAAATCGATTAAAATTACCTCTCAATTCTGAATATATATGCCCCAAATTCAAGGGCAAAGATTTTGTAAAAGAAACATTAATAAAGCTTAAATTGCACACCAAACACTACAACATTAATTGTGAGAGACTTACAAACCCACACTCACCAATGGACAAGTCATTGAGACAGAGACTAAACAGAAAAATAACGAAACTAACAGAGGATGTGAATCAAATGGACTTAATGGATATCTAAAGAACAATTCTCCCAAACACAAAAGAATGTACCTTTTCCTCTGCACCACACAACCGTCTTCAAAATTGACCATGTAGTCCATCAAAAAAGCAAGGTTCAACAAATACAAGAAAAATGCAATAACTACTTATATCCTATCAGTACACCATAGATTAAAGCTTGACTTTAGTAACAACAGAAAACCTACAAACTCATGGATAATGACAACTCTGTATTCAATGATCACTGGAACAGGAAAGAAAAAAAAAAAAGAACACAGTGTTTAGAAGAAAGGTTATATCACTAAGTGCCTTCATAAAGAAATTGGAAAATTCTCATACAACAGTTTAAAAGTATTCCTGAAAGTTCTAGAAAAAGAGGCAAAAATAACCTACAGGAGTAAATAGAAGGCAATAAGCAAATTGTATGCTGAAATCATTAAATTAGTTGCAAAAAGAACAATATAGACAATCAAGAAAATGAAGAACTGATTCTATAAGAAAATCAGCAATATATACAAATATTTAGTAAAACTAACTAAATTGAAAAGAGACAGTATCCAAATTAACAAAATCAGAAATGAAAAGGGAAACATTAAAAAAAAAATCAAAGAATCATTAGGTTTTACTTCAAAAGCCTGTACTATACAAAATCAGTAAATCTAAATGAAATGGGTTATTTTCTAAATAAATAACACCTACCAAAATTAAACCTAAAATGTTCTTTAACCCCTAAGAAGAAAGGAAAAAGTCACAAAAAGTCTTCCAACCAAAGAAAAACAACAAAAGTAAAACAAACAAACAAACAAAAAAAAAAAACAAAAAATAAGCAAACCCCTGCCCCAGATGTTTTAGCACATAATTTACCAACTTTCAAAGAAGAGCTAATACCAATACTCCTCAAACTATTCCACAAAATGGAAACAGAAGGAACACTATCAAAGGCATTCTATGAAGCTACAACCAACCTGATACCTACACCACACAAATACTTAACAAAGAAAGTTTCAGTCCAAACTCCCTTATGAATATTGATGCAAAATATTCAACGAAATACTCTCATACTGAATCTAAGAGCACATCAAAAACATTATCCATCATAACCAAGTAGACTTTATCTTAGAGATGCAGAGACCAGAGACAATTTAATATACAAAAATATTCATCAAATAATGTACCAAATAAACAAAGTTAATGGAAAAGAAAGAAAAGGCATCTCACTAGATGAGGAAAATCCTTCTAAAAAATCCAACACTCCTTCATGTTAAAAGTCTTGGAGCAATCAGGGATACTGGATCTGTATGTAAACATAATAAAATCAACACACAGAAAGCTATTAGGCAACATCAAATTAAATAGAGAGACAATTAAAACAATTTCACTAAAATCAGGTGCAAGATCAGTCGTCGTCATCGTCCCCCCCACCCCCCCCCCCGGTGTAACATAGTACTATAATTTCTAGCTAGAACAAGAAGATTAAAGTTCAGTGTGATAAAATTTGGAAAGGAAGAAGTCAAACTATTATTATTCCCAGATGATATGATAGTGTTCCTAAGTGACCCCAAAAATTCTACCAGAGACCTTCTAGCTGATAAATACCTTCAATAGCCCTTCTTTATACAACTGATAAATGGGCTAAGAAAAAATTAAGAAAACAACACGATTTACAATGGTCATAAATAATATATCTGGTGTAACTCCAATCAAGCATGTTAAAGACCTATATGAGAAGAACTTCAAGTCTCTGAAAAAAGAAATTGTCATAGATGCTACCTTACACTTGTCAGAAAGGCTAAGAACAAAATCTCAAGTAACAAGCACATGCTTCTGAGGATGTGGAACAAGGGGAACACTCCTCCATTGCTAGTGGGAGTAGGAACTTGAGCAACCACATTGAAAATCAATTTGGTTGGGTTCTCAGAATATTGGGAATAGTTCAAGGAGCCCAGTTATAGTACTCCTAGTCATGTATCTAAAAGATGCCCTACTATACCACAAAGAGACTTGGCCAACTGTGCTCATAACAACTTTATTCATAATAACCAGAAACTGGAAACAACTCACATGGACCTCAACTGAAGAATAGATGAAAATATGTGGAAGCTTTACACAACAGAATACTATTTGGCTATTAAAAACTAGCACATCATGAAATTTTCAGGAAAACGGATGGACCTAAAAAAGTATCATCCTGAGTGAGGTAGCCCAGACCCACAAAGATGTATGACATGTACCTACTTATAAGTGAACATTAGCCATAAAGTGCAGGAAAACTATGCTATAATCCACAGATACTAAGAAACTTGTTTATAGGTTAAGGCCCAGGGCAGGGTGCATGAATATAACTCAGAAGAGGGAATAAATAATCATCAGAGGTGGATGGAGAGAGGGAAGTGTTGGGAGAAGTATTGAAGAAGGGAAAGAGAACAGAGATCATGTGTGGGGTTCAGGGATCAGGAGAGGGCTGGGAGTAAGAATGGAAATCTGTAGGGGGTATCTCTCAGACTAGCTGGAGATTTCAGAATGGTACAGCTCTAGGGTGTCTATTGGGGTAACCGTCGTTGAGATTCCTACTAGTGTGCAGATATGGAAACTGAATGGCCGAATAGTGTAGCCAAGCATGATTTCCAGTGGAGAGAGAGGGCATCAGTCTTCCCAGAAAAACTTCAAGCCTAAATTTTTCCTGCCTGCAAGATGCTCAGGAATAACGATCTAGTGGAGACTGAAGGAATCGCCAACCAGTAACTGGCCCAACTTGAGACCCATCCTATGGGCAAGCACCAGTCCCTGACACTACCAAGGACATTCTGCTATGCTTGCAGACAGGAACCTAGCATAATTGTTTCATGAGAGGCTTCATCCAGCAGTGGGTGGAAACAAATACAGAGAACCAGAGCTAAACACAAGGCACAGCTCTGGGAATCATGTGGAAGACTGAGGGATAGAGTTGAGAAACCCAGAGTGGTTTCAATGATCCTAGGCCCATGGGGGCTCCCAGAGACTGAACCATCAGCCAAAGAGCATGCAGAGTCTAGAACTAGGTACCCTCCATATTTGGAGCAGATGTGCACCTTGATCCTCATGTGGGTCCCCTAACAATTGGAGCCATGGCTGTCTGTTTTCTGCCATTGAATATCATTTCCCAAACTGGACTGCCTGGTTGGGCCTCAATGGAAGAGGATGTGCTTAGTCCTACATGGACTGGTTGTCCCAGGACAGGGTGGTACTCAAGGGGAGCTTCCCTTTTCTAAGGAGAAGAGAAAGGAGTAATGGGGGAAGAGATTCATAAAGGTGGCATTTGGAGGAGAGGAGTAAGGAGGGGGGTGAAATTGGGATGTAAAATGATAAAATAAATTAATGAAAATTTAAGAAGGACATGTTATTCTGGTGAACCCTAAATGACATATAACATATATTTGTGGGTATATGTGGTTAGTATTTCAATAAGGAAATATAAATTTGCCTCTTTCAATTATTTCCTATTTTTAAGAACATCAGTATGAAAATGGTTATATCATTTAAGGAAAACAAAATACCTTTCAAATGGTGGGTCCCACTGGTGTTTGTGGACTCACAGTAGCTGCATGGTCTTAACATCCAAAGCATTCTGCTTTCTAAGCGCAGTTTATGGAGTATGGATACAGTTGAAGATGATAGATTACCATCATATGGAGGAAAAGGAAGAATGACCTGCCTTAGCCTTGTGCTTTGTAGTTCTCTATGTTTAAATAACAAACAGGTTTAAAGACATGCTTAATTGGAAGAAATAGCTGGTGAGAAAAACCAT
Organism: Mus caroli; assembly: GCF_978045245.1. NCBI lineage: Eukaryota > Metazoa > Chordata > Mammalia > Rodentia > Muridae > Mus > Mus caroli. The sequence continues at coordinate 137,735,223 of NW_028227258.1, read as the reverse complement.
AACAACACTGGAAGGAGTAGAAAACAGGTTTCTCCTGGAATGGCAAAAGATCTACTGCCTTTTCTATTCCATGATGATCAAATTCCTCTTGAAGAATAGATGGATGAAATGTGATTGCTGTTTCCCAGAACCTGTTCTACAGATAATACTTGAAAATATGTTTAAATGAATGGAGAGGAAGAAATGTTTCTATCCAATTATGCTTTATCAATAAAGAATAAAGAAAAATTCCTGCCAGTCCAATTTACTAAAATCTCCACAATTTTTATGGCTACTTGTTCTGACATCCTAGGCTATTCTTATGTTCCCTGTGATGAATTCCACAACCACATGGTCTTGAAGTCTGAGAGCAGCTTGTGCTATGCATCTTTATGGATATTGCTTACATATACTAATATGTAGAGGATCTTATTCAGAGATTTGTGGAAAATTCTGAACCATCTTTTATTACATCACCCTTCCTGACATTATCACTCTAGATCATTCTTCGCTCTCCAAATTTCAGGAAGCAATAAAATGCCATGTAATATCTTCTGCCATAAAACATGTACAGATGGCTTAAAGTAGGAATTAAAGTGAGACATAATATATAGCTTTATGTCCATAATACATTCAAGCTACAGATTTACTACATCTTTTAACCAAAATGGGAAGTCTAGCAAAAAAACCACCCCTCTTATATTTTTAATTAAGGTATATTTTTAATCAAAAGCATCAGCAGTCTGCACCAGATATTAAAATGAAGACAGGCATGAAAGTGTACACTAAGCAAGCTCAGTTTTCAGGAAGTATTATTGTGAGTGCTAAACATTTTAAGCTCCTGGGTGTGTGGGTTTTCCTCCCTTGAAGTAGAAACTTTAATAAAAATGACTATATTGAAAATTATACTAATAAATCTCTTTTGGTGTTCTGGGGTTCCATGTGAAATGAATCCCAGTCTGAGAGTTCTCTTTTCTTGTGCCTTGCAGGTGCATTTATCAGTAGCTATGTCTGGGAACCTTTCTACTTCTATCAATGAAACATAACTCTGATGTAAAGAACTTACTTTTCCGGAATGAAGAGTACAGTATGAAATTTTGTAAAATGGAAAATGGAAAACAGACTTGATAAGCAAAATAGCACAAAAGAACCACACTCTTACATCTAGAGAAATGAATGATAATATGCTGTTCCATGGATTCCAAAATTGTTTGCCCAAAATCTTTTTCACATTTTTAAAATCACTTCATGTGAACTTCCCACCTTTCTTAGCTAAACTTAGAAATTTTCTGAAAGGCACATTTTCAGTAATTAGTGATAGGAAGATTTGGTTTATAGTCTGTATAGAGAATTTAATATTACCCTAAAAGAAGAGACAAATATGTTGAATGCATCTGGTAAAGAATTAAGTGAAGCATTATTTTTTTGAGATTTTTTTATTAGATATTCTCTTCATTTACATTTCAAATGCTACCACAAAAGTCCCCTATACCCTCCCCCCACCCTGTTCCCTTACCCACTCACTCCCACTTCTTGGCCCTGGCTTTCCCCTGTTCTGGGGCATATAAAGTTTGCTAGACCAAGGGGCCTCTCTTCCCAATGATGGCCTACTAGGCCATCTTCTGCTACATATGCAGCTAGAGACACGAGTTCTGGGGGTATTGGTTAGTTCATATTGTTGTTCCACCTATAGGGTTGCAGACCTCTTCAGTTCTTGGGTACTTTCCCTAGCTCATACATTGGGGGCCCTGTGTTCCATCTTATAGATGACTGTGAAAATCGACTTCTGTATTTGCCAGGCACTGGCAAAGCCTCACAGGAGAGAGCTATATCAGGGTCCTTTCAGCAAAATCTTGCTGATGTATGCAATAGGGTCTGTGTTTGGTGGCTGATTATGGGATAGACCCCCGAGTGGGGCAGTCTCTGGATGGTCCATCCTTTCATCTTTGCTCCAATCTTTGTCTCTGCAACTCCTTCCATGGATATTTTATTCCCTATTCTAGGGAGGAATGACATATCCATGAGTTGGTCTCCCTTCTTGATTTTCTTGTGTTTTGGAAATTGAATCTTGGGTATTCTATGTTTCTGGGCTAACATCCACATATCAGTGAGCGCATATCAAGTGACTTCTTTTGTGACTGGATTATCTCACTCAGGATGATATCCTCCAGATACATCTATTTGCCCAAGAATTTCATAAATTCATTGTTTTTAATGGCTGAGTAGTACTCCATTGTGTAAATGTACCATATTTTCTGTATCCATTCCTCTGTTGAGGGACATCTGGGTTCTTTCCAGGTTCTGGCTATTATAAACAGGGCTGCTATGAACATAGTGGAGCATGTGTCCTTCTTACCAGTTGGAACATCTTCTGGATATATACCCAGGAGAGGTATTGCTGGATCTACCAGTAGTACTATGTCCAGTTTTCTGAGGAACCTACAGACTGATTTCCAGAGTGGTTGTACACGGTGAAGCATTATTTTAAATGTATAAAAATTAAAAGTCACATCTACTTGTTTTGCTTAAGAAAATAAGAACACACCATATTGAAGTACTTACAACTTTCACTTCATATAAAAAAAACTTTGTGGTTAGTATGAAGAAATTCACTTTACAGATGAATAAGTGTATTGACAGATAAATGTTTAAAGCTCATAAACTGAACTTGGAAACTGATATAAACTATTAGATTTCAGGGCCTAGATCATTAGCTGAGAGGGCTGTTTAACTCACTGGTTAATTATGTCATGCTAATTGCTAATGAAAATGGAAGAATGAAACAATTTCCATGAGAGGGATGGACTTGGTAAGACAGTTGAGCAGGTCAAATTGTTTGACACCGAGGCAGGTGATCTGAATTCAGTTCTTGAGACCCACATGGTAGAATCAGAGAACTGACTCACACATCCTGTCTTGTTACTTTCTATTATATGTCCTGGTATACCCACCACTACCACCACCACCACCATCTCCACCATACACACACACATACACACACACACACACACACACATACACACACACACACACTCACTACAGAAAATGTAAGAAAAATTAAATACGATAAAGAAGTTCATACAGTTCACTATGCTACAAAATGTGACTGCATAAAATCTGTCTAAAGATAATATAAATATTTTAATTATTAAAGTATTTTCCATGATATACATATACATATACATATACATTATACATATACATATACATATACATATACATATACATATATATATATATATACACACACACATATATTGCTATCTGAGGGTCTCATGATTTTATGACATCATATGTTGCATTATGAACCTTTTATATAACTGAACTACATTAATCTAAAGCTAGTTGCAAATAAGAAGAAAGATAATACTATCTCTTTGTGCAGAGACACTGCATAGAATCTATAAAAAAATCAACTGAAACTTCTAGAGAAGATAAACACATTCAGCAAAGTGGCAGGGTACAAAATTATCATTAAAAGTTGTTAGCCTTTCTACACACTCATAACACAGGAACTTAAAAGAATTAAAGAAACAATCCCATTCACCACAGCCAGATCCACACAACAAATAAAATAACTAGAATAAACCAAAGACCCAATACTATGGAACTAATACAAGAAAAGGGGCAGCTTCATCTTATAGGTATAAAATTAGACAGTACAAACAAAAGAAGTATGGCAGGCCATCAACAATGTGATTTGATGAAGCCAAAAAGTTGTCCATAACAAAAAACGCTCTGTGAATTGAATGGATTATAGTCTACAAACTGGGAGAAAATATTTTCCAGCTACTCATCCAGTAGAGAATTAGTGTGCAAGATACATGGGCCACTCAGACAACAAAACAGTAAGGAAATAAACAACTCAATCACACCTGGGGAAGGAAGGTAAATAGCAATTTCCACAAAGGAGGCAAACTGCTAAGAAACACTTTTAAAAGTTTTCAACATCCTTAGTCATAAGGGGAATGCAAATTACATCAATTTCAAATTTTCTTCTCACCCCATTTGAAATGACTACCAGTGGGGTTCAAATGGCAACAAATGCGGGTAACATGGGAGAAGACTCTTTTACATTAACGGCAGGACTATAAACGAGTGCAGTCACTTTAGAAATTCCCAAACTGTTAGAAATAGACCTATCATATTACCGAAAAATACCACGCTGGGAACATAACCAAAGGACTTTGTATCATTCCACAGACTCTCTTGCATTCTATAGTTATTGCTACCCTATTCACAAACTAGAAATCAGAATCAATGTCAATGTCCACAGGAGTAATATTTTGGAGCAGCAGTGAAAGCAGGAACCCAGAGTAATGCCTTCATTGAACACACTAAAGAAAAGTACACAGCTGACTAGGTAAAATAAAAGCAGAGAGTGGAATACTGGCTGCAGAAATGCTTGAGCAGGAAAGGTTTATGGGAAGGATTGTTGGGTGGAGATGAGGACTTCTCCAAAGAAAGAACATATACAAACTTACATGGACTCTACCTATGACCCAAGATGGTTAAAGGAATATTAGGCAAAAATTGTAGATTACATGTGAAATTAAAGAAGAGGAGCAAATGTTGGGAGTTGAAGGAGTATTTAGGCATAGAGGCAAGGGGAGGTGGCTTAGCAGTTAAGAACATATGCTGCTCATGTAGAGGAGATGAGGTGTTTGTTTGTTCATTCATTTTGTTTTGTTTTGTTTTGTTTTGTTTTGTTTTGTTTTGTTTTGTTTTGTTTTCTGCACCTTTGTAAGGCAGATCACAGTTGCTGTAACCAGGAACTACAGATCCATGGTGATCTGTTAGCTTTGGTCTCAGTGGACACTTGGACTCATATACATATACCCATTATTTACACACATACACATAATTTAACAACAATAAAGGTAAATAAAAAATACTGTAGATTGCGGAGATAGATCCATCTGTCTAGTAGTGTCTGCCCAGCAAGCATAAGAAACTGAGTTCGGATCACAAGTACCCAATATATAATGCATTGAAACCTACCAGAATCTCAACACCATGGAGGAAGAGATGGGGGTGACTCAGAACAAGCTGGCTTGCTAGCCTAGACAAAATGGCTTTATCAAGGTTCAAAGAGAGTCTCAGTATAAATAGATCATTAACTTGGAGGGGGGATAACATTTGAAATGTAAATAAATGAAATAATCAATAATAAAGAAAATCAATATTTTATTTTGAAAAAGAGTGAACCAGGAATACACCCAAAACCCAATTTTGGGTCCTTCACATGCACCTATTTGCATACGCACCCTGGACACATATATACAGAGAGAGACACACACACAAAGACACAGACACACAGGCACACACAAAGACACACACACACACACACATTTTGCTCAGCTCATGGGAACATTCATAATCACACATATTCAAAACACATAAATTCATATGTGATGATGTTTTAAACTGTATTCTTGGAAGGAGAAGGAAGCACTAGGGCTGAAATATGCTAGCAGATGTGTGGCTCTCAACCCTCCGTATTTATCTGATGTCAAATACATGCATAGCCTGTGATCAAGCAAATTGCTAGAAGCTCATTTCACATTAGGATGATAAACATGGCTATTAACAGAAATCAGGGGCTGTGGAAATCAGATCATCTGGGTTAATTAATTTTAGTTGTGTCACAAAGATTCCTTGAGAGTGGGATGTTGTAAGACAGGAGGGGTGCATTTCAAACATTTTGTTTTATGTATGCTGTGTGATCAACACAAAATGGGCAGGGTTGTTGTAACAGGATTAACTGCTTTTGTTACTTGTGTCTTAGAGTATATTCTGAAAATCTACATTAAAAAATGCATTGTTATGTGGATTCTTTTTCAGCCTGAAACAAAAATGTAGTATAATAACTGTCATCATAAAATGAAATACAATCAATCAAATTTATAGTAGTAAAGAAACTGCAGGCTTCACACAGAGCAAAATAATTCAAGTCTAAGGTAAAAAGGAAGGGTATCTACTCTCTATGCATGTTGAAATTATGTCAGTAAAGATAAGACACAGGCCTAACTATAATACCAGCACAATTCCAAAGGAATTATACAAGGATTATCATAGAGACAATGTTAACTCTAATGAAAACAATTTAACCACTTATAAAGCTTTCACATCATACTAAAATTAACACTCAATTACATAGTAAATTCATTTCTGAATAACATACATAAAATTTTCTTTGGTGATTTTTTATTGGATTCATTTCTAAAATAGCTGTGTGAAAGTATTGTTTATCAGAACTTGATCTTATGTTTACTACAATATATTGAGTAAGCTGAGCAATGCGAAGGCCTTTATCTATAAAATGTGCTAACCCCCAAATCTCTTAGATTGCAGCCGCCACTCATAAAAACAATATGAAATTCTTTATTTTGAGATGAGGATTGACAATTTATTACAGTGACTAATATGAATATGGCTACTCTACAATATCTACTGAACATGCCTCTACACTTTGAGAAATGGCAAAGGCTAAAATTTTAAAACATCTTATTAATTAGAAAAGATGATACATTAAATACCATGGAAACACAAAGACTAAGACAATTAACTTGTATTTCACTATTTTTATAACTATAAATACAAATTTAAAAGATATCTATAATTAAGTCTAAGTTTTATATTGAAAGAGATTCTAATTTTGTAATGTATGAAAACACTTTTTTTGGTCTGGGGATCCTTTTAAATAGTCTCTTCTGCTTTCTTTATTCAGATTTTAAAATCTTCACGTAATTTAGCTCAAATTTTCACATTCAGAGATAACATTTTTAACCATCCCTCAATTTCTTTAACACATTTTAGCATTCAGGAAATCAAAACAAACCTGAAAATCTAATTCATAATATATAGTTTTATACATTTAGGTTGCCCGTTCTATATATATATCCTAAGATTAACTAAGTAACTTTCTTTTTCTTTTTCTTTTTTTTCTTTTTAATCTTTTCTTTAATGAAATTGTTTTGTTGTGGAATAAACTTGACATGCACTCTCAAACAAAACCACAGATATTCTTCTCTAACAAAAATCTGATGAAATTTTCTTTGGATTATGACATATTGGAGCCAGAAGCAAATACATTTACACTAAATTTCCATCCTCAAAAAGAAATGGATATTAATTTATTGAAAACTTCTTTCTTCAAGCTTGCATTCTAAAAGTATGTTTTAATAAAAAACACAAAGACTTAATCCAAAAACATGTGATATTTACTTAGCACAATAAAATAATTTTATCATTTTTAATTATTTTTTTCCTTTCTTTTTTTTTAATTAGGTATTTTCTTCATTTACATTTCCAATGCTATCCCAAAAGTCCCCCATACACTCCCCCCCACTCCCCTACCCACCCACTCCCACTTATTGGCCCTGGCGTTCCCCTGTAATGAGGCATATAAAGTTTGCAAGTCCAATGGGCCTCTCTTTCAACTGATGGCCGACTAGGCCATCTTCTGATACAAATGCAGCTAGAGACACGAGCTCCAGGGGGTACTGGTTAGTTCATATTTTTGTTCCACCTATAGGGTTGCAGATCCCTCCCAGCTCCTTGGGTACTTTCTCTAGCTCCTCCATTGGGGGCCCTGTGATCCATCCAATAGCTGACCGTGAGCATCCACTTATGTGTTTGCTGGGCCCTGGCTTAGCGTCATAAGAGAGAGCTATATCAGGGTCCTTTCAGTAAAATCTTGTTAGTGTATGCAATGGTGTCAGAGTTTGGAGGCTGATTATGGGATGGATTCCCGGGTATGGCAGTCTCTAGATGGTCCATCCTTTTGTCTCAGCTCCAAACTTTGTAACTCCTTCCATGGGTATTTTGTTCCCAATTCTAAGAAGGGGCAAAGTGTCCACACTTTGGTCTTCGTTCTTCTTGAGTTTCATAAGTATTTCAATGAACAACGATGTTAACAGGCTGCTAAATCAACAGTGTTGGATGACTTCACAAAAGCCCAGCTGGCACAATGGACCCTCACACTAAACTTTTTTTTTTTTTTTTTTGAGACAGGGTTTCTTTGTATAGCCCTGGCTGTCCTGGAACTCAGTTTATAGACCAGGCTGGCCTCGAACTCAGAAATTCGCCTGCCTCTGCCTTCCGAGTGCTGATATTAAAGGTCTGCACCACCACACCCGGCAACACTAAACTTTTTATAGACATTAATCAAATGCTTACCATACTCCACGAATCTATCAACTTTGCTTGGTTATCAAACAAACATGAAACCTAAGATGATAATGGTAAGAGTATTTCCAAGTCTCAAATTCATTTGTTTGCTTTGTTTAGGGGGCCTAGACTCTGCCTTCTTGCATGCTACTAATCTGATGAAAAGTCAATTTGTATAAAGAGTGATTTAAGCTGAAATGACCACATCCAGTCCATTGCTTGCTTTTTACCATTATTTGCCGGCAGAATATCAAGTGGCACTTTCCCCCCTGTGAGTCAAGTTGAATTTTGGACAGTTAAATTGGAAAATCCAAGTCCTCTGATTAGTATGCCTTATTGAGTAAGAGCAGAGTTGAGTAAAAGATTCTTCACATCAATGAAAAATTGTGTCCAAATGGAGAGCTTTTCTTGAAAGCCCTCCATCATCTCCCATGGAAGAAGCACTAGCTCAATTGCTGCTGAGAGTCAGAACCATTTCCAGGGACCTGTTGAGAATCTTGGCTATATTTTGCCCTCAATTATTGTAGCCAGCATTTTTTGTTTAAAAGAATTCAACAGAAGTACAGGTATCACAAGATGAACACTCCCATGCCCATCGGTTTCCATGAAGAGTTTTACATGTTTTCACAGTTCCTCCATCCTTTCCTATTCTGCTCATTCTGAAGCATTTGAAATCAATCCGAAAGTTTCTTTGTTCAGTTTTGAAGAGATAAGACTGAGACCAAAGCATGGCAAATGTCTCAGAAAAGTCATTTAAATATTCTTGAAAAATAGGTAAATTTACAGCTCAGAGGTTCAGAGTATGCTGCTTTTGGAAGGCAGACCTTGGTGTCCCATTATGAACGGCACAGAGTTTCAAAAGTCATTCATTCAAACTTAGGAACTTCATTCATTGCTCAACAGTCACCATTCTACTGCAGGTATCTGAGAACATAAAAAAACTGTCTATTGGAGATCATGTATTGAAATTAAAGCAGAAATAATACACAGGTACTTTTAAATAATTATTTTTAAAAGTATCTCTGAAGCTGGGATGCAGATTGCCTTTTCCTTTGGGTTTCATTAAGGCCATCCATAGACTGCCCCCATATACAGATATCAAACCCAAACACTATTGCGAAAGCCAGAAAATGCTTGTTTACAGGAGCCTGTTATAGCTGTCTCCTGAGGTACAGATCCAGATGCTCACAGCCGACCATTGGACTGAGCACCAGGTCCCTAATGGAGGAGTTAGAGAAAGGACTAAAGGAACTGAAGGGGTTTGTAGTCCCATAGGAAGAACAACAATATCAACCAACCAGAGCCCCCAGAGCTCCCAGGTACTAATCCACAAACCAAACACTACACATGGAGGGACCCATGGCTCCAGTCACATATGTAGCAGAGGATGGCCTTGTTGGACATCGATGGGAGGTGAGGCCTTGTTCCCAGGAAGGCTCGATGCCCCAGTGTAGGGGAATGCCAGGGCAAGGAGACAGGAGTGGGTGTATGGGTGGGTGAGCACCCTCACAAAAGCAGGGGGAGGGAGGATGGGATGAGGGTTCCGGAAAGAAAACCAGGAAAGAGTTTAACATTTGAATTGTAAAAGAAAAAAAAATCATATACAAAAAAAGAAAACAACAACAACAAAAAATGAAGACTTTTCTAGTAACATGAGCACTAGATAGTAGTGGTAAAGGCTCTAGGTAGACACCAATTCAAGTTCTGTATTTTCAATTAGTTCTGTGGGCATTATCTTCTGCAATAGGGGCTAACCATCAGTTTGTAGAGAGCAACAATAGTCTGGTAATTGCTTGGGTTAATTGAAAGTTTTCATGGTGTTTGTTCCTTTGGCCAGGAACTTTATTAGATATAACCCATTGCTAGAAATGAAGTCTTCATTTCGAAATGTGAGATGTTCACTTGGTTCTCCATCTCCCAGTTATTTGTTGGCTCCCTTTTGATACCCGTCAAATATGCATATATTTTAGGAGGCTTCGGTATGACATTTCCATAGAACCCCTCAAATGACCCTTAGGTTTAACTGTTTCTCCCATATTCCCTCACTTAACTGTCTCTTATTTCTCCCTTTCCATTTGCTTCTTTTCCATATAAAGGAAGAGAAAAAAAGTGTGTGGATTTGGTTGGGAGGGTAGGTTAGAAGTATCTGGAAGAAGTTGGGGAAGAAAAATAGAAACAGAAAATATTACATGACAAATAATTTTCAAAACTGAAGTAGTAAGTATTCTTTGACATGCTTAAAATTTATCATCATCATCACCACTGTCATTATCAGGGTAATATTCTCAATCTTTTACTAAAAAACAAAATAAAAATATCACCGTTCTAAAAATAAAAAGTAGCAATAAAATGATTACTAATGGCATTCTGTTCTACTCCTAGGTCACTTTCATGCTCAGCCATCATCAAAAGAGCATCCCCCCATCCCTTTGGGATTAAATCCATTTTCATTGGTATAATTTTAACGAATTCCAGAATTTGAGTTTATATAAAACTGAGTTGAAAGTTTGGTATCATCAAAAAAAATAATATTTTTAATAATAATAATAATAATAATAATAATAATAATAATAATGAGGTACCCATGACACCACAAGAAACCTCAAAGAATGACTAACCTGGATTCATAGAGGCTCACAAACATGGAACCACAAACCAAGGAGCCTGCTTGGGAGTTAAGTAGGCACATATGTTACACATGTGTAGCTTTGTCTTCCTATGTGACTGATTCCTAACACAGGAGCAAGGGCTGTTTCTGACTCTGTTGCCTGCCTTTTGGATCTTTTCCTCCAAGTGGGTTGCCTTGTGTTGCCTTAACAGGAGACGATGTCCCTAGTCTTATTGCAACTTGATATGCCATTGCTGCATAAAATTAATCCCGAGAATTACAAAAGTCCTATAAGTGCACATGCTTCCTCTCTAGTCTTATATGCATAAGCACACTAGTTCTAGGTTGAAAGGAGCATTGATAATATAAGCAGTCTGATCAAATATAGCAATGTAGATTAGAAACAATTATAACTGGAATGGAAAGGCTGAGAATTTCTCTTAAGAACTTGCTGATATCAGTTATGTAATTATGAGTATTAATCTAAATTTATCTATCCTAGTTTTATAAATTAATCGAACTAGTTAATTATTTCATTTTTTAAAACAATAAGTTATTCAAAATGTGGGATTATTCTAATAATGGTCAGAACAAATAATATTGTGCTCTAAAGTTTATCTAGATGATCATACCAAACTATTATTAATTTATTATAAATTTAAGTAAATGAAAAAAGAAATTTGTATATTTAATTAGGATACCAGGTGTAATAAAAATGCAATGTAATAAAAATACATAAAATACTTTATGTGTAGACAATAATAAATGGAACCGTAGCAAATGAAATGTAAATTTTTAGTTCTAATAAAAGCTCTTTTAAAATATTCATTATTCAAACAAACAAAAACCATGTGGCTTTAACTATAATATGCATGACCATAAAACTTTCTGGATAGGTTTTATATAAGCAGGTTGTATGTGTATATTTAGTTAAAGAATGGTTAAGAAAATATATGAGGTCAATAAATTTAGTTTTATGTTAACAATTACTAATTAAAATAATATTTTATTAAGTAGAAGTTGTTTCAAATTTTAAGTAGATTATTTTTGGTATATTAATAGTTTGTAAAGCTGATTAAATAGTAATTTGTTGTAAAATAGAGACATCTACTGAACTCACATTTAGATACATTACACCATGCAGCTTTTATTTTTATTATTTAAAACAGTTAATAAATTTAAATAGATTTGATCTATTTATTCTTTTATTGTTGGTCAAATATTTTTGAACATGGGACTAGATATGGAGTGATGAATAAAAACCAGCTTACTACATTGGAGAAAAATTATTTTCCCTCTCCCAGAAGTTATAAATGATAGTTTAATTTTTAACCTTTACCCTAGCAGCTAGATATTCATTCATCCATTCATTTTTTAAAACTATAACAGAAAGTATAATAAGATGAAGAAATGTTATCACAACAAAGTTGTACAAGATAAATCAACATAAGGAAGAAAGCCCAAGAGAAGGCACAAGAATCAGAGACTCACTCATTCACACACTTAGGAATTCCATAAAAACACTAAACTGGAAGTCATAATATTTATGCAGAGGACCTGGTACAGAAGAGTGCAGGCTGTGTGCCTGCTGCTTCAATCTCTGTTTATGGGAGTTTTGCTCATGCTGATTTAGAGGGCCTTGTTTTTGTTTGTTTGTTTGTTTGTTTGTTTGTTTTTGTTTTGTTTTTCTTTGTTTTGTTTTGTTTGTTTTGCTTTTGGTATTCTACATCCTTCCTTGCTCTTGAGTTCTTTCTGCTTCTTTTCCTGCAGGGTTCCCTAATTTCTGAGGAGAGGGGAGTGATTAAGAAAGCCAATTTACGGCTGACTGTTCCAAGGTTTCTCAATCTCTTTCTAGGGCTTCTTGTGGATGTCTAGGTTTTCATCAAGTTCAGAAAGAATTTTCTGTGTTGATAGTTAAATAAGGCACCAATCTATGAATATGGCAGAACAACATTAAGAGTTACTATATATCTGTCTACATTTTTGATCATTATTATTTATTTTGGCCTGAGATTCCTAGGGTATCTAATCTATTGGCTACCCAAGAAGTTCCAGGAGTGCATTCCATCTTGTTAAATGGGATTTAGGTCAAATCAATTATTGGTTGGTTATATAAGCTTTGTCCCACAATGCTCTAGCATGTCCTGTAGGCAGTAAATAAGAGAAAGGGTTTATGACTAGATGGGCATTTGTGGTTCACTTTTGATAGCATACAGAGTCATTTCCTGTACCAAAGATGCTGGAACATAGGGAAAGACTATATTTTGGCACCAGATATACATCGCCATATTCAATGAGTTTCACAGGAGTTGTCTTCAGTGTAGTTACTTTATGGGTTCTTCCTTCTCTTCTTTATACAATTTTTTCTACCTTTGCAAACCCCCAATACTAGAGAGGGGAGGAAAAAAGGATAGAGAAGAAAGAAAAGAGATACCTTGATAAAGTAAATAAAGTCAGAAGTAGGAAAGGGGACAATGTTATCATTGGATGACTTCCTACTAGTTATAAGCATTATTTCCTTGGTACAAGTTTGATCGTCATTGGCAGAATATCTAATTTCTTCTTGTTCTTGGTTCTTCTTTGTGCAGAACTAGTTAACAAATTGTGACCAACAATAACCAACAACCAACCCTACCTTTATGAACCCAAGTATTTATACACTTTTTAAAATGTCTCTAGGATTTCCAGTTTCACACAATTGCAGAAACTATCTGCAGCTATCAAAATCACACCCCTGCTAGAGCAAAAGGAAAATCATAGTCAGCTGCTCTGGACAATCTGAAGCTGCCCTATATCCCACACTTGGGATACAAACAAAATCATATCCTTGTAGTAATTCTGTGTCATTTAAAAGAAACAAAATTCTCAGATGGGCACTACACTTTAGCAATTGGGTCTCACTTTTAGTTTCTGGAGAACAGTCTATATACTTGGCAATAGCCAAGGATGTTTGGGTATGTGCTTGGGGCCCCTGTGGTCTACCGTTCCACTAGATGTAACCCAATCCCATTACTGAAAACTTACTTTGGTGAAAATGCATGGCCACTTGGGACTCTATCTATCCCATTATTTGGTAATTTTATTTAGAACACTTTTATATAATGTATATTTTAGAATTCGACTGTATTAGGGTCTCACTTTACCTCTCAAATGCCACTAAGTTTTAAATGTCTCTTCCTATATCCACCCCACAATCCATTACCCTTTCCATTGAAGTCTTGCTCCACCCCAATCACCAATAACAATCTATTTCATTTTCCTTTCCTAATGAAATCTACTTTTTTCCCTTTGTAATCTCTTAAAATATGTATACTTATCTGTCCTCTCTGGTTTTATGTGTTGTAGCATGCTTGTCATCGACTTAACAGCTAACATCTTGCTCCACTATGTTCATAGCAGCCTTATTTATAATAGCCAAAGCTAGAAAGTAACCAGATGTCCCTTAAAAGAGGAATGGATACAGAAAATGTGGTACATTTATACAAGGAAGTACTATGCAACTATTAAAAACAATGAACTTATGAAATTTTTAGACAAATGGATGAATCTGGAGGATATCATCCTAAGTGAAGTAACCCAATCACAAAAGAATACACATGGTATGCACTCATTGATAAGTGGATATTAGCCCAGAAGCTCATGTGTTTTGCAAGATATAATTTGCAACTAGGTCATTTCCAATTTCTGACTGTTATGAATAGTGTGGTAAACAACAGGGGTGATCAAGTGTCTCTGGGGTAGGATGAAGCATCCTTTAGCAATATCCCCAAGAGTGGTATAGCTGGATCTTGAGGTAGATTGATTACCCATCTTCCTATGGAACCACCACACTAATTTTCATAGTGGTTACATACATTTCCACTCCCAACAGCAATGCATTGATGCTCGTTTTACTCCACATCCTTGCCAGTAAGACCTGTCACTCACTTGTTTTGTTGATCTTAGCCATTCTGACAGGTATGAAATGAAAACTCAATGTAGTTTTGTTTACATTTCCCTGATGGATAAGAATGTTTGACATTTCTTCAAGTGTTTCTCATGTATTAGTATTTCCTTCATTATACCTCAGTTTTTAAAATTTGTTTATTTGTTTCTTTGATTCATAGTTTGAGTTCTTTAAGTATTTTGAATATTAGACCTTTATTAGTTTTGTAGTTGGTAAAAATCTTTTCTCATCTTATAGGCCACTTCATCCAAATGGTAGTGCCCACCTTTTAAGTTTCATATGGTCCCTTTTATTCATTGTGAATTTTAGTGCCTATGCTAATGATGTTCTGCTAAAATCTCAAATGCCAATGAGCTCAAGGTTATTATGCCCTTTCTCTTCTATTACGTTTACTATTGTCTGGTTTTATGTTGAGATCTTGAATCCATTTGGCGTTAAGTTTTATGCAGGGTGATAAGGATGGATCTTTCTAGATCTTATAAATGGCCACACTGTTTTTCCGGAACCATTTGTTGAAGATGCTGCCTTCTTCTAGTATGAATTTCTGGGTTCTTTAACAAATACAATGTGTCCACAGGTGTGTAGATTCCTGTATGAGGCTTCAGTTCAAATCCATTGATTTTCATGTTTTCTTCTGTGTCAATACCATGCTGATCTCTTTATTGATATAGTTTTACAATGAAATTTGAAGTTGAGGCTGATAATAACTCTGTAGTTCTCTTCTTTGTCTCTGAGAAGGTGCTTCCCCACCCACCCCTCTGACACATTTACCCACCCAAACACCTCAGCCCAAATACCCTGGCATCCCCTTTTTCTAGTACATCAAGTCTGTACAGGATTAGGCACATCCTCTCCCACTCGGGTCAGAAAAGGTAGTCCTCTGCTACATATATGCCAGGGGCCACAGCTCAGCCCATGTATGCTGTTTGGTTGGTGGCTTAGTCTTTGGGAGCTCTTAGGGATCTGGGTTAGATGTTACTCTTATTCTTCTTATGGGGTTGCAATCCCCTTCAGTTCCTTTAATCTTTCTCCTAACTCTTCCTTGTGATTGGTTCCGATTTTAGTCCAATGGTAGGCTGCATCTGTCTTAGTGAGTTGCTGGTAAGCTGTAAGCATTTTCTGGTGTAATTTTGCATGTTGTTCTATTTTACTCTTTCAAACAAATATACGATTGAGCACAGAGTAAAGAGACAAGGTGAGTGACACTGTGAAGCTCTGAAACATGTAAAACTTTGCCAATGACAGATGGGAGGAATAGAAACGTCTAAAATGTGAAAAAGGGTTTCTCCATAGTATGTTCTCTATGTTAGTAATTCCAAAACTGTAGGCTAGGTTTTTTTATATTTTAGAGTAACTTACAACAACATTTACAAATAGTGATGGTTTTAGGGATTATATTAGGACAAAGTGTCTCTGTTTCTGTTCCTTTATCTCTTCTATCCCTCCCCCCTCAATTGTTAATTTCCTGTCGTCTTTTCTCTTATCCCCAGCTTTCCATTCTTCCTCTATTTCTTTTCTATCCATTCTTCCATTTTACTTCACTTTTTTCTTCTCTTTACATTTTCTGTTCTTTTTACAAATGTATATAGCAATATTTAATTGGGAAAAATAAAATTCCTAGACCCTCCATGCTAGCAAGTGAGAATGAAAACTTGAGGGATTATTGTAAGACTTTATGTTACAGTAGAAGCAGCAAAACAAAGTCAGTCATAACACATTGTGTCACTGGTTATGATTTGATAGTTTTCAATATCTAATGATCTCAGTACTACAATATAAGTGCGAAAATGCCTTTGTGATTAGTTAAGCATGGCAATATCCATGATTTATAAATTATGCAGTTAATTTTAGACAACACAGGAGGGTTTGTTAGACACACATTTAGTATTAAGACATAAGATACACTTAAATATTAAGAATGCAATGTGAAATATTCATATGTGTATATATATATATATTTGTTCTAAATTTACTTATTTTAATTTTTAATTAACACTTTAAATGTATTTATTGAATTAAAATGAAATACATAGTTACATTTATTTCTTGTGCAAGTGTTCTTTAGGTATTTCTGTGGCATGTGCATGTTATCATACACCAAGTAGAAGTTGATTCTCTTCTTCCTACAAGTGAGTCCTGAGAATCAATTTCAGGTGATTATTCTTGGCGTCAAGTTTCTACAACTACAGGACTATCTTGCTGGTCCTCTAAATTATTTCTTGAAGACTGATTTCTAAGTGATCATAATGACACAGTTCAACATCTTTTTGTAAATTATGACTGAAGTTATATTTAAGTCAAAATGTGTTTTGTAGATACAATATATTGGTCTAAATCATTTAAACGATAGTTTAAGTTGGTAAAATGGGGAAAGCATTCTGAAAAAAAATCTATCTTACTTTCAAATGAGTTAAGACTACTGTGCTTACTTATGAGTCTGTTTTCTATGGCAAATAGAAACATCCAGGAATCTTAAAATTACAAATTATGGAGGCATTGGTCTCCTGTAATTACTTCTGAGAATTAGGTGTGAAGTATGCCACTAAATTATCCAGTGAATAAAATCATCTTCGAGAAGGAGCAAGATAATGTTTGCCTTTTATTTTTCTTAATTAAATATTGGCAAAAATTGTTTAGAGGTAAAAGAGAAGCAAGTTTTCCTTCAAATGTAGAATCACACTAAACTTACCCAGTGACAACACTTAGATAAGTTTTACCCAAAGATATTCTAAAGTTACCATTGAAACAGTCTAGGTTCCCTATTGCAGGGAAAAATATATATTTTAAAAAGTTTCAATAGGAAAAATTAATTCTTTCCTTTCATATATTCTCAGCCCCATTGCCACAACTCACATAAAGCATAACTCTTTGCTCATTGCTATATACAGCATAACTGAAATATTATATCAACAAAAAGAAAGATTCCATTCATTAAAGAGGCCTGAGAGTTCTCCAAACAACATGGGCTCTTACCATTGTTCTGAGTTGTTCTCAGAACTAGATAAGATCCTTTTTGCTGAAGGCACAACATAGCTTCTTTTCATGAAGTAGAAAGTTCAAGCTTGAACATATCTAGTAGCCTCCTGTCTGGCTGCTAGCTTGCATAGTGCCAAAATATGCGAAGAAGGTTTATGGTAAAGAAATGTCATGAACCGTTTTAACCAGCTTTGAATTCCATGAACAAGACTCATTGTTGAGGCAAGATGTAGCTATATTAGTAGCATGAAATTATGAAAAACTACAGCTAGACATGCAAGGTATATCACTGGTCTGCTATAAAAATAGCAAGTGTTCTTCAGTACTGAGCCACCACTCCTTCATCTTAACTTGAAATTTTAAAATAAGTTTTTTATAAAATACAAAATTATATAAAATGTATAGATTCAGATAAGTGTAAAGATGGAGGAGATACCACTAATTACTAAATCTACCCTGTCACATTTTATAATTAGTAGACTGAGTATATTAGACTCATACCTATCTGTGAGTAAACCCTGCTGCTAAGGTAGAAAGCCCTGAGCTCCTTGCAAAATAGCAGACTCCCTTTGTCAACTGGGCTTCCTCTTCTTTGGGGCATGCCAGACCTACTGAACATCAACTATATGAGGAAAGTCACACGGTCCTGCACCATGGATTCTTAGAATACCTCCCCATTATAAAGATGCATGTCAGGAGCCTTACCCTTCAATCAATGCCCTTTGCCCAGGATGGATATTTTCATCCCCTTCCCCCAAACTATATAACCCTTTGTTCCCTCTGAGTAAATGGTATACATATAAGCCTGCCAGGAACAAAGGTCTAAACAAACTAAAACTGTCTTGGGGAGTTATTTCAATAAGGATCACCAGAGAAGGCCTTTGCCTAAAAGAACTGTAACACTAATTGTTGGAGAAGCATCACCCTCTACAGACTCACTCATGCTCATTTATTTACAGTCAGCCAGAGATCCTGCCCTTTCCAGACTCTCCTACATCCTTCTATCCTAGTGTGCAGCAGTGTCTGGACTCCCTGAGAGGGAAAAAGCAGAGGACATGGAAACACACATGTATAAACAGGCACTACTTTCTATAATACTTCCATCTAAAAAATATCCATTGAGTTCACCTCTAAAAATGTGGAATCATTTTTCAGAATAGGACAATATGTATACACTGTACTTCTTATTTCTTTCATCAAATAGAAAAAATTGCTTGAGAAAGATTTCTGCAAATATGTGTGACTGTTTTAAATCAGTTATTGTGCTTTGAAAGATTATCCAGCAAAAATAACATCATTGCATCATTGTCTTCATTCATATATATATATATATATATATATATATAAAATGCAGCTGTGCATGATCTGACATTGATTTAGTTATAAATACATGCGCCATCGTCTAGCTCTGGGCTTGCTCTTCAGTCCTTGTGGGAGCCTTAGAGCATTCTGCCTCCCCAGGGAAAACATCAGCAGCCACAAACTAACCAGCTTGGAACAAAATATAAAAACCCATAGCCAAAGTAACTAAAGGGCAGAGACGATACTCAGATTAACAAAATCAGAAATGAAAATGGAGACATGGCAATGAACACTGAGGAAATCCAAAGAATAATTAGGTCTTTCTTCAAAATCCTGTACACCACAAAATTGGAAAACCTAAGTGAAATGGATGATCTTCGAGACACACATCATTTACCAAAGTTAAATCAAGACCACCTAAACCATCTGAATAGTCCTATAATCCCCAAGGAAATAAAAGCAGTCATAAAAAGTCTCCTAATTAAAGAAATTTCTAGGGCCAGGTGGTTTTAGTAAGAATTATACAAGACTTTCAAAGAAGAGCTAATATCGATATTCCTCAAATTATTCCACAAAATAGGAACACAGGGAACACTACCAAGTTCACTCTATAACACCAAAGGCACCCTGATATCTACACCATGCAAAGGCTCAAGTAAGAATAAGAATTTCAGACCTATGTCTCTTATGAACTCGGTGCAAATATAATCATTAAAATACTCTCAAACTGAATCCAGGAACATATCAAAGACATCATCCACTAGGATCAAGTATGAGTCATCCCAGGGGTGCAGGGGTAGAATGACATATGGAAATCTGTCCACATGATCTACTATATAATTAGATTGAAAGGAAAAAAATACATTATCATCTCACTGGATATAGAAAAAAAATCATATGATATAGCAAACATGATCATCCCTTCATTATAAAAGTCTTGGAGAAAGCAAAGGGCCATAACTAAATATAAGAAAGGCCATACAGAGCAAGCCAATAGCCATCATCAAATTAAATGGAGGGAAGATTAAGGTATTCCCACTAAAATCAGGGCTAGGACATGGCTTCCCATTCTCTCCATTCCTTCAATATAGTACTTGAAGTTCTAGCTAGGGCAATGAGATAACCAAAGGAGATAAAAGAGATGCAAATTAGAAAGGAAGAAGTCAAAGTATCCCTATTCACAATGATATGATAGTGTATGTGAGTCACCCCAAAAAGTCTACTAGAAAATACCTATAGCAAGTCAACATGTTCAAGAAAGTAGTTGGACAAATATTAACTCAAAGAAACCAGTAACACACTCTCTCTCTCTCTCCTCTCTCTCTCTCACTTGTTTATATGAAACATGGAGTCAAGGAGACCAGACTAGCCCCAAACTCATAGATCTATTTGCATCTGCCTCCTGAGTTCTGGGATTAAATTATATGCCACCATGCCTGGCCTCATTTTTCTTACTAGGTCATCCAACAGTATTCATGGAAATATTTCTAGGCTTGATAATTACCAAAACTTTTAAGATTGGATAAGAAAAACTTCAATTATCTGCAGAATAAGGTCTAATAATACCTTACCATATCTAATAAGAGCATCAATAACTTTTCCATAAAGATCTCAATTTATTCTCTCTCTCTCTCTCTCTCTCTCTCTCTCTCTCTCTCTCTCTGTCTCATTTCACAAGCACCTATATGACAAGCACAAAAGAGTTGATTTACTCTATCACTAAATAGAAGCCTTTGGACTAACCTTATACAGTAGTGGTAATTTTCCTAATTTCAGGAGTGCAATTTGATTTGTAGTATTTCTCAACTTTGTAATCCGTTTTAAATCATCCATAGTTCCATAACTCACATCGATGACATCACCCTGAAAAAGGAGAAAATATAAGGAAAAATAAAGTCTTACAGTAAATGTCATGTAATGGCAGTCACCCAATTGTTTGCAGTGACTCAAATCCTTGAATGCAACTTAAATTTATTTCTCATTCTGTCCTAATTTTTACCTTCTATTAATAGATTACAATGATGCCTCTGATCACAAGGATACATCTTAGTCACTGCTTGTCTTAGGTTTCTTTCTATTCCTGCACAAAAGATCATGACCAAAAGCAATTTGGGGAGGAAAAGGTTTATTCAGCTTATACTTCCACATTGCTGCTCATCACAAAAGGAAGTTAGAACAGGAACTCACACAGGACAGGAACCTGGAGGCAGGAGTGGATGCAGAAGCCATGGAGGAATGATGCTTACTGGCTTACTTCCCCTTGATGGCCAGCTTGCTTTAAGACTCCTAGCCCAGGGCGAGCAGCACACTCAGTGGGCTAGGCCCTTCCCCCTTGTTCACTAATTGAGAAAATGCCTTCCAGCTGGATCTCATGGAGGCATTTCCTCAAGGGAGGCTCCTTCAAGTTGTTTACATGACCAGATAACAATGCTGCTCATTTGTTATGTCTGTCCACCCGGATACTGTATGGTGCTCTGGTCTTGAAAATATGGCATCAAAAAACTGTGCCACAATTCCACCACACCCTTTTCTTATAACGTTCTCTCTTAAAAGTCCCCTCCTTTTCTCAAATAAAACATTTATGATTATATGACACCTCTGACAGTAGTCTGGATTCCTGCTACTGCTTTCCTTCTTGCAAAATTCTGAACTGGACGACCCATCAAAGACATTCCTAGCAGGCAAGGCAATTCCTTCCAGCTCTGCTTTCTGTAATGTTTGTTATTAAACTAATGGTTGCAGTGATAACATAATACAAAATATATTCTTTCAAAATTCAAATTTAAAAAATCATAGTTCCCCATAGACAGGATGATGAAATGGTGAGAGGAAGAAGACAGTGCAGTGGAGATTGGGATTCAGACTCTAAGCAAAACTAAGGTGTCAGGCAGGACATAGATATTGTGTCCTTAGATAATCTCTTTGAGCAGAGGAATTTGTTTCAAAAAACTCTTAAGTATTATAAGCAGTCAAGAAGCATTGGATACATGCTAATTCCCAGTTCCATAGTCCATAGAACAAAATCTTTGACCCAAACCAGGCAAAGGTACAACTCCCAGTGGGCAACTCTTCTTATCACAGTTCATGCTGTAAATATAGTCTCCCATCCTCAAGGCTACAAGTCCATTTAATCCTCTAAATAAGTCTAGATTCAGACAAGTTGATGAATAACACTTACCATCACTTTTAGCTCTCTCATTATCAACATCTTCAAAACTTTACTAATACACCAAGGCCCGTATCAAACCTTACCTAATATAAATTGTATTTTACCTTTGTACAATTATAAAACTATCACTAGTGTATTTCCAAAAAGCTTAGCTTATAACCTCAGCCCTGAGGACAAATAAGATAATCCCTGCAACACTGTGACACAAAGGGTTGTAGATAGATGAGCTCTAGGAACAGTGAGAGACTCTGCATCCAGAACAATATGACAGGTGTTCGAAGACAGCTAACATCAGACTGTGTCCTCCACACATCTGTGAGGACAAGAGCACTCCTCCCAAACAGACATTTATGACACATACAACACTTCGCTATCCCGACCCCACCACACAAAGTAAAATTATTTGCAGATTTGTTTCGTTCTGTATGAGAACCATCAAACATGAATCTCTGATAATCATTTTGTCTTGGTGTGTTCTACTGGCACCCCACACTTCTCCTGACTCAGCAGCCTAAGTAATAAGAGTTTACTTTTTTGCAAGTTCTGTAGGCTGAGAATAAAATACCAAAATGCCTGTAAAATCAGCTTCTGTTGATTGATTGCTTTTTGGCTTGATTCTCTACTTGAGGGGGTTGGGGAAGGAGGGGAGGGGGGAGGGAGAGAGAGAGAGAGAGAGAGAGAGAGAGAGAGAGAGAGAGAGAGAGAGAGAGAGACTGAGAGAGAGGGAAGGAGGGAGAGAGAAATAGCACATTCTTGCTCTCATAAAACCTTTAAGTCCCTCAAACAAGAGCAATTAGTTACATAAAACCAGCTTCCACCAACAGGACTACTTTAATCCTGATATTCTTTCAGAAACTGTATCCAAAACCAGTCATATTTAAGAACTGGGCTTAACATATCAATGTTCTGTTCAAAGCAGACAACCTAAACCACAGCAGAGCCCAAGAAAACATTTCCTATGTATTCTGAAGGGCTCCTTCTCTTAAGATGTACGCACTGGGAAGAATAATTAGACCTTAAGCAGACACACAAAGGGGGAACAGAAAGATTGTAAGAGTCAGAGAACCTTAGTTCATCATGCCAGATAGTGTCTTCTAGTGGTGATGCACTTCTAGTAGACAGTGGTGCTGTGCACCTGAAATCTAAACTCTATACAATCATACCAGTCAACCTGCTAATGCCATGTGGGAAATTTCTCAGGGCTCTACTCTTAGACAAAGAAATAAAGGTAATCAATGATTTCTGAGATAGGGAGAACCAGTTTTCTGAGATAGATGTCCTTTTGATCATCTAACAAAGATAACCTCTAACATGAACATCATCTATACCCAAGTAGCCAGCCCTAAATACATGTACACATGAGCAACACTTAATGAACCCAGTACACAATAGGCTGTCTTTATATGTGTATGTGCATATGTGTGTGTATGTGCATGTGTTTCTGTTAGGATAATAGTAATTATAGAAGAGAATGTCACAGACTTGAGAGGGAGTTGGGAGAACATTGTAAGAGGTGAGGGAAGAAGGAAGGCTTGAATGGGTGTAAACATAATATTCATGAATGATGAAATTATCAAAAATAATTTACAATTATGAAGCAAAATGCTTCTAAAATGTTTTTAATTTACTGAAGAAGCACTGGGTTTTTAAACATTTCATATTTTAATTTATTTTATTATCTTGAAGATGATAATGATAATTATGATATATATATGCATACTTGTGCTCACATGTGTATGTGTGTATGTATTATGTGCATAGGCACATATTTTTTTTTTAGGAAGAACATGCAGAGTTCGTAGGACAACTTACTACAGGCATTGGTTTAGTCTTCCCACTACTGTGAATTCTACAGATTGAAATTGGGATATCAGGTTTCATGAGACTTTACACTCTGAGCACTCAAACATTCCCAGAGATCTAGATAATATTAAGGAAAGGTAATCTATTTGAAATGGGAGGGAGTAAAAGTATCATGATATGGTGATTTAAACAAATAAAATATAATGAATTATATAGAACAAATACAAATTTTAAATGAATGCATTTTCTGCAAACAAATCAAATATAGAAGTAAAAGTATTTTGAGTCAAATATTTAAATAGATGTGAGGTAAGAAAATAATAACTATCTGTTACAGTAATTTCCTTGACCTTGATACTCCAGTATTTTGTGGTGGAACTTTTATAGATTATTTAAATGGATATTGTAATGTTTACTAAATATTCTGTAGATGATTAATAAAGTGTTAGAATGAAGTTCAGGTACCTATTTTATTAATTAAAAACAAGAACATAAGATGAACAAAAATACTTAAAATACTCTACATCAAATATTAATTATACAGCTCACATATGCACAAAACAAATGTAAATAGGGAGTACTATTTCCAAATAAGATGGTTAAGTTTATAATTTCTATTCAGCTTTATTCCCTTAAAGTCAATAATCACACCATTTAGAAACACTGAATCTCAATCAAAGTTAGCATTATCCCAAAGATAATTGGTATAGAAATTTAAAATTCTGTTTGATAGACTTAATTAAGCCAGATGGCTATAATATAATCTATTAAACATGACAAACCTATATAGTTTATTAAAAAGGAAGTTGGACTTCTGATAGATTCTCATTTGTGTTCATATAAGTACCACACAATGGGATAATATAGACTTTTAATGAAATATATACTTTGTGAAGCATACATGTGTTAATAAGGATAATCAGGAGTTTGTAAATTATACAGTGGCCAGGATCATCTTCTTGTTTTCAGAACACAGTACAGGGAGGCAACCAAAGAGAAAATGAATAAATGGAGTGTGTGTGTGTGTGTGTGTGGTGTGTGTCTGTGTGTGTGTAACAAGAATAGAACATGGTAGAAAACACGGATCATAACTCACAGAGAGGAGAGACATTTGTATTTCTACAGTTGAATGAAGTGAGAAGAGTCCTAATGAGGAGAATCGAAATGAAAAATTAATCATCAAGTGAACCTGTGCTCTGGTATAAAAAAATTATTGTTGCCCTAAAAGCTATGTCTTCAGAAGCATTCTGTGTGGCCACACTCCCCTAAACACAAACAAGGTATAGTTGTTATCTTCTCACATCTTGATAAGAGTCAAAAAGAGATTACTGTCATCATCTTTATTTTTATACCCAGGAAATTAAAGCATATAATGAAAGACAGTGTGAGAGTGGGCAAAGACAAAAACCTCTACTCCTATATTTGATCCAATTAAGTAAAAGTTGGAAATTTGAATTTTCATTTTTGTTTATGTCTCTCAACATAGTCGGCATAACTTTTTCATGACATCTCAAAAATGAGATACTGTTAGGAACAAAGGGTTCTGTTAAGATGACAAGCTCATCTAGAACACACACACACACACACACACACACACCATAACTGAGTATCTAAAACCAGAAAAGCTGGAAAACCAATGAAATAACAAAGTAATCAAATAAGAGATGTGTCCATGTCTTCCAGTTAATGTTAGCTCTTAATTTTAAGAATGCAGAGCAAGCAAAGAGTTGGGTCTCTGGGGATACCTGCTAAGGAGTTATCATGATAGCATTAATTGATATGGGAAGATCCATTCCCTCTTGATGGGAATCCTGGACTCTATAGAATTAAGAAAACAAGCTGAGCATCAGAATACATACATTTATCACTTCCTGCTCCCTTTTTATGGATTCTGTATAACCAGCTGATACAGGATCCTAGTGCTTTGACAGCCGCTATGACATATAACAGGAGGAGATAGGAGCTAGGTTGCTTATGGAATTTTAAAGAAGGGAATACCAAATACAATTATATTTTTACTATTTATTTATTTATTTATTTATTTATTTATTTATTTATAACTTCAGATTTCATTCCCCTCTGAGTCTACCCTCTGACTGTTCCACATCCCATACCTCCACCCCCATCCCTGACTCCATGAGGATGTCTCCACCCCCAGCCCTTACCCACCAGACTTCTAAACTCCCTGGGGCCTCCAATCTTTCGAGGGTTAGTTAGGTGCATCTTCTCTGACTAATCCCAGACCTGGCTTCCCTCCAGTGTATGTGTGTTGGGGTCTCATATCAGCTGTTGTATGCTACCTGGCTGGTGGTCCAGTGTTTGAGAGTTCTCAGGGATCCAGATTAATTGAGACTGCTGGTCCTTCAAAAAATTATATCTTTCCAGTTTGTATTGTAGTTTCTGAAGATGCAGATGCAATTAATTTACAAAACATTAATTTAATGGTGTTTAAGTATTGCTTCTATAGTATCAGCATTTTTATTGGGTAGTTTACTATGCATATCAGGATCTAAAGATGTCATTATTATTACTGAGATCCTTGTGCAGTGAGTGGCATATGAAAGCCCTTGAGAATGTATTGGCAAATAGCAAGTATGTTCTTTTATATAAATGAGAGCCAGTGCCTAAATTCTAGATGAATCACTCCTTTAGTAGCTCATTAGAATATAATGAATAACAAATTAATAACCACAAAGTGCTCTATTTAATTAATGATGTTCAGATAATTAAAGTAAAGATATTGGAAGTGTTGAAATTCATTCAGAAGGGCTTTTCTGAAAGTCCATGTGAGAGACATGAAGTGATTTTTCATATAAAAGCAACTAGATCAATTTGAAATGATGTGACGCAAAGCATTGGGATTTGTCACCAACTCTCTAATTCTGAAAACATTGATGTTTTAAACCATACTGGTATAAGTTAGTTATTACTGTAGCCTATTTATTATACTTAAACATTTATACTTTCAAACATTAAGATAGGGTTGAAATTTCTGAGAAAATCAGACTTATCTTTGTAAGCCATAGTCTTTAAATCAAAGTAAATCTTAAAAAATAGTCATCAAATTGTATGATAGTAATAGTCATTTAATAGCATTATAAATAGGTCTGGCCATTTTGACTCCTGCCTTTAATCTCCATATTCAGTAGGTCAAGGAGAGCTGATAAAGTCACCTAGGGTTACAGAGAAAGACCATGCCCCCCCCCCAATCTTTAGAAATAAACAGTCAAATGTGTATATTTTAACATTTCGACATTAAAGACCCCATATGTATTGTGATGTGATCCCAAAGAGTTCAATTGTTACTTTCCTTCACATTTCACTGGAGAAGTGAGCAGATCTTTAGAAACCAGGAACAGAAATTCATATTTGGAGAATTGGTTGCTTGTAGATAATTTTTATTGGTAACAGCTGCATGTAGCTGTTTTCACATTCATTTATCTTAGTCTGCTACATGATTACCAAAACATGGAATCCACAAAGAAAAATAAATAAGAAAAGTAAAGTGCTAGAGCATTATTACCAGCACAGAACTGTTCTGCGTTCCAGCGTTAGTTATGGCGTCAGGTGAAAGCACACGAGATTGAAATAATTTACTCTGACCTTGTTTCCCCAGGTTTTTGCTGTTTTTATGTATAACAAAAATCAATTAGAGCCAAGTGCCTGGAGCTCTGTCCTTTTTCATTTCCAAATCTGAGAGATTGCAAATTATGGAAGACATTTTAAAATTACTGATATGTTTTTTTATTTTCTTTATTACTTTCTAGCAAAATATTTGACATAGTGTTCAGAGACATGTGCTAAATTACTCTGTCGTGCGAGTTACACATAAAAGCCAGGCATAGTCATCAGATCCAACTGTCATGGTGGACCGCTCAATATTCAAAAAATAAAAAAATCTCACTCCTTGAGCCATCAAGTTTTTTTCCTTTCATAAATATTAATATTTGTCACGATAAACAGGTTTGACGATTATGTCAACACAGCATGATTAATATAATTATTTTGAATTTTTAAATTCTTGAAATGAAGTTTAGATATACTCCTAACTTCTTCATTTAAGTGTGCCTACATTCTGCCAAATAACAATAATTGTCAACGTTACTTGAATATTTTCCAGTATCAGGCAGTTTATATATATATATATAATATATATTTAGGACTGTAACTGTCATTTTTGCCCCGACATGGAGAAGATCAATAGGGAATAGGATACTCGATGATTCCTAATTTGTGCAGCTGATAGGGTATACTTTTCTGCTTCCTATAGAGCAGGTAGTAATAAATATATCAACAACAACATATCTTATATAAAATTAAAGTGTTGTTGAAGACAAGCTTCTCCATATAATCTTATTAAATGGATTGTCTCCTGAGCAAAAATTAAAACTTTACAAAACCCATTCCTAAAATATTTGGATCTCTGAACAAATCCCCTGTCTCAAAAGCAGAACATGTAAGAACCAAAATATTGCATTACATTTTGTCTGAGTCAGCCTAGTTTCAACGAAGAAAAAAATATGTTTGCACAGGAATTAGCTAAAAGCCATATTTTCTGTACACAAAATTAATTACACTTGGCAAGACCTCCTGACCAATGTCTCTATTGCTGTGATGTTACTATTGTTGCTATTTTTATTTTATTAAAATATAAATGTCTTTTTATTCCCTGATGTTAAGCATACGCACACTAAATTATTTATATATCCATTTTAATGTGTATTTTACATCTGACAAGGCAACTCTCTTTAGGACCCTTTGACTGACCCACCTGTCATTATTATGGGGTAACAATGTCACCTTTCTAGTGTACTATGAATTACAAAGGATTTGCAAAACACACCATCCATCATGCTGGCACTAAGTGGGTTTTCAGAGTAGATAGGAGATACCACAAGTGCTCTTTAGACGGTTACCAGAAAGCACAAATTGGAAGCTTAACAAAACAGTCCTATGATGAATGGATCTGACAGCTCTTCAAAGTAAAGGAGAACTCCTCCTCTGCAAATAACCTTGTCAAAAGCGAAAGTTGTGGAGAGCTTTGCTGGCCGTCAAAATAGAATAATTTAAAAACTTGTTAATGGCTCTGCCTCATAGAAATTCATGAGCACAGAATGTATTGAAAAATCAGAAAGGAGTTACATCTGAATTAGCAGCAGCATCTACTCAGGATTGATATGAATTGGTCAGAGAAGCACCAATTCCCTACTAGTTAGTCTCTGTGTCAGTGTAATATCGACCCTTTAACACACTGTTGCAGCATGTATGCACATGTTTTGTATAACATACAATGGTCAACTAGAACAGTTTCAGTTTTGAATATCTTAATCACACCATTTGAATTTGAAAAATATCAAGTCACTTGTACATTCTTCCTCATGTATCTACTTACACACTCTGTAAAACATTTATATTTTAGAATTAAAATACCTACTGAAATGTCTTCCCCTAAGTCACAAGAATAACATTTTTGTCATATTAAGGCCTTGAAACCAAGGTTTTGTGTGTGTGTGTAACTTCATTTAGGCCTTCAAAAATTTCTTCAGTTGAAGTTATATTTCAAAGGAGTACATTTCCATATCTGATTCCATCTCCAATTTTCCTTTTTAATTATTGGTTTATTTTTATTTTTAAGAACTTCTTTACTAGAATTAGGGGCTTAAATAACTTTTAAAATGTTAAATTGGTCAGGAGTAATATTCATAGACTTTGGTGAAATTGAACAAATGCTTGGGAAAACAGTTTATTATATGAAATAGAATGTCTAACATACAATACTGATAAGATAAGTATGTAAAAATTCTGTGATATCTGAATTCAGGTTGACAGAATTTATATCTAATGTTTTTCCAGTCTTCCCGGAGAGCCAGGTTAAGGGAATGGGACTTTTCAATTTCCCCATGATCAGGAAATCTTCAGTGCTTGTCAAGAGAAATTGAAAAAATTAGGTAAGAGTTAGTCCAAAGATTTGCTAGTCTTGATTTGTTGTTCTGCTTGAGTTGGGGTTTCTCTTTTCCTTTTATTTTTCTTTTTTTTTTTTTTTTTTTTTTTTTGGTCAGGGTTTGGTTAATATGAACTATTTGAATTTACTTGAGCCAAACAGAACAATAGTGAGGACAGAGAAATAAGGTGGCATGTGAGGGCTTGGAGTGTAAGATGGTTCACATTGTGTTAAACTCATGGCTTCTGAGCCAAGACAACAGTGTTGACTCCTTCCCTATATTTTCATTGATATAAAATGTGTTGCTGTTATTGCCAGAAAACGTATGTATTGTCAAATCAAGTTTTGAGTTTTAGAATAAAAATATTACACATGCACACACACACACACACACAGAGTCACACAAGCACACACACAATTAAATTTAATTGGTAGTAGAAACTCTTCAAGTCTCTGCTGGCTATATGAAATTCTACTACAAGACACATTCCACCAACATAGGATAGAAGCCTGATTAACATCTAGTACACATGCATTCACCACAAACCTCAGAAACCACCGCAAAAAATAAAAGTATGTTGCAATATTACGAACATTGGTTCTTCTATTTTCTTAAGGAATTTTATATAGTACCTTTAAATTGTTTAAATATTCCATGTTTTGCTTCTAGCTAATATAAAGGTTTTACATAAAGATACGTAAACAGTAAAAATACAGCACCATTCCATCAGTGTTCAGTAATGCAATGCACAATTTAGAAAAAGAATTAAGCATGTCTGATAAAATTAAACTTTAATTGAGGAAGAATGGCTGCTATATAAAATAAAATATGCCATTATATATAACTTGCATCTTGGGTGCACTCTAGAAAAACCAAGAAAGTCATCTTTCAAGAAATTCAAAAGAAGATAGGCACACAAACATAATGTCACCTATAACAAGAAAAATAACAGGGAGTAACAATCACTTTTCCTTAATATCTCTTAAAGTCAATGGATGCAATTACCTGATAAAAAGACAAACTGGATATATAAACAGGGTGCAGCATTTTACTGCATAAAGGAAATGCACCTCAGTGACAAAAACTGACACTACCGCAGAGTAAAAGGTTGGAATACTATTTTCCAAGCAAATGGTCCCAAGAAACAAGCTGCAGTAGACATTCTAATATCAAATAAAATCGACTTTCAACCAAAAGTTATCAAAAAGAATAAGGAAGGACACTTCATACTGGTCAAAAGAAACAAATCTACCAAGACGAACTCTCAATTCTGAACTTCTATGTTCCAAATGCAAGGGCACCCACATTCATACAAGAAACTTTACTGAAGCTCAAAGCACACATCACACCCCACAAAATAATAGTGGGAGACTTTACCACCCCACTCTTAGCAATGGACAAATCATGGAAACAGAAACTAAAGAGAGACACATTGAAACTCACAGAAGATATGAACCAAATGGATCTAACATATATTTATAGAACATTTCATCCTAAAGCAAAAGAATATACTTTCTTCTCAGCACCTCATGGTACCTTCTCCAAAACTGACCATGTAATTGACAACAAAACAGGCCATAATGTATACAAGAAGATTGAAATAATCCCATGCACCCTATCAGATTAAAATTGAATAAGGCTGATCTTAAATTCCAACAGAAACAGAAGAAAACACACATACACATGGAAACTGAACAACACTCTACTCAATGATAATTTGGTCAAGGAAGAAATAAGAAATTAAAAACTTTTTAGAATTTAATGAAAATGAAGAAACATCATACCAAAACTTACGGGACACAATGAAAGCAGTGCTAAGAGGAAAACTCACAGCTATAAGTGCTTCCAAAAAGTAACTGGAGAGAGCTTACACTAGCAGCTTGACAACACACCTGAAAGCTCTAGAACAAGAAGAAGCAAATACACCCAAGAGAAGAAGGCAGGAAGAAAATAATCAAACTCAGTGCTGAAATCAACCAAGTAGAAACAAAAAGAACTATACAAAGAATCAACAAAACCAGGAGCTAGTTCCTGGAGCAAGTCAACAAGATTGATAAACCCTTAGGCAGACTAAACAGAGAGCACAGAGACAAAATAATAAAATCAGAAATGAAAATGGAGATATAACATGGAAATTCAAAAAAAAACATCAGATCCTACTAAAAAGTTTATGCTCAACTAAATTTGAAAATCTGGATGAAGTTGACAATTTTCTACACACACACAAGGTCCTAAAATTAAAACAGGATCAGATAAACCATCTAAAAAGTTCCATAACCCTTCAAGAAATAGAAGCCATCATTAATAGTCTTCCCCTCCCCCGGAAAAAAAAAAAAGCCCAGGACCAGATGGGTTTAGTGGATAATTCTCATACCTTTAAAGAGGACCTAATATCAACACTCTTCAAGCTATTCCACAAAATATAAACAGAAGGTACACTACTCAATTCATTATATGAAGCCACAATTACTTATATCTGAACCACACAAAGACCAAAAGAATAAAGAGCACTTCAGATCGATCTCCCATATGAACATGGATACAAAAAATACTCAATAAAATTCTTGCCAACCAAATCCAAGAACACATCAAATGATCATTGACCATGATCAAGTAGGCTTCATCCCAAGGATGAAAGTATAGTTCAATATATAGAAGTTCATCAATGGAATCCACTACATAAAGAAACTCAAAGAAAAAAACCACATGATCATCTCATTAGATGCTGAATAAGTATTAGACAAAATTCAGGATCCCATCATGTTAAAAGATTTGGAAAGATCAGGAATTCAAGGCCCATAACTAAACATTGTAAAAGCAATATGCAGCAAACCAGTAGCCAACATCAAACTAAATGGAGAGAAACTTGAAGCTATCCCACTAAAATCAGGAACTAGATAAGGCTGTGCATTTTCTCCCTATCTATTCAACATGGGACTTGAAGTTCTAGTTACGGCAATTAGACAACAAAAGGAGGTCAAAGGGACAAATTGGAAAGGGAGAAGAAGTCAATACATCACTATTTGTAGATGATATGATCATATAATTAACTGACCCCAAAAATTCCACCAGAGAACTACTAAATCTGATAAACAAGTTCAGCAAAGTGGCTGGATATAAAATTAACTCAAACAAAAGAAGCCTTCCTCTCCTCAAAAGATAAACAGGCTGAGAAAGAAGCTAGGGAAATGGCACCTCCAAAATAGCCACAAATGATATTACATACCTTGGCTTGACTCTAACCAAGCAAATGAAAGATCTTTATGACATGAACTTCAAGTCTCAGAAGATAGAAAGATCTCCCATGCTCATGGATTGGCAGGATTAATATAGAAAAAATGGCCAATTTGCTGAAGCCAGTCTACAGATTGAATGCAGTTCCTATCAACATTCCAACTAGTTCTTCATAGATTTAGAAAGAGAAATTTGCAATAACAAAATACCCAGGATAGTAAGAACTATTCTCAACAATAAAAGAACTTCTGAGGGAATCACTATCCCTGACCTCAATCTGTATTACAGAGCAATAGTGAAAAACAAAGCAAAACAAAACAAAACAAAATCTGCATTGTATTGATTCAGAAAAATGCAAATCGACCCATTCCTATCTCCTTTCCAAGTGGATCAAGGACCTCCACATAAAATCAAATACACTGAAACTTATAGAGGAGAAAGTGGGAAAGAGCCTCGAAGATATGGGCTCAGGGGAAAAATTCCTCAACAGAACACCAGTGGTTTGTGCAATAAAATCAAGAATCAACAAATGGTACCTCATAAATATTACAAAGTTTCTGTAAGCCAAACTACACTCTCAATAAGACAAAAAGGTAACCAACAGATTGGGAAAAGATCTTTATCAACCCTACATCTGATAGAGGGCTGATATCCAATATATAGAACTCAAGAAGTTAGACTCCAGAGAACCAAATAACCGTATTAAAAATGGGGTACAGAGCTAAACAATGAATTTTCAACTAAGGAATATCAAATGTCAGAGAAGCACCTAAAGAAATGTTCAACATCCTTAGTCATTAGGAAAATTCAAATCAAAACAACCCTGAGATCCCTACTCACACCAATCAGAATGGCTAAAATAAAAACTCAGGTGACAGCAGATGCTGACAATGTTGTGGAGAAAGAGGAACACTCCCCCATTTCTGCAATGCAAGCTGGTACAACCACTCTGGAAATCAGTTTGGTGGTTCCTCAGAAAATTGGACATAGCATTACCTTAGTACCCAGCTATATCACTCCTGGGCATATACCCAGAAGATGCTCCAACATGTAATGTGGACACATGCTCCACTATGCTCATATCAGCCTTATTTATAATAGCCAGGAGATGGAAAAAACAAAAAAAACAAAAAACAAAAAACCTGTCCTTCAACAGAGGAATGGATACAAAAATGTGTTACATTTTCACAATGGAGTACTACTTTTAGCTATTAAAAATGATGAGTTCATGAAATTCTTAGGCACATGTATAGAACTAGAAAATATCATTCTGAGTGAGGTAACCAGATTGCAAAACAGTGCACATGGTATGTCCTCACTGATAAGTGGATACTATCCCAAAAGCTCCAAATAACCAATATACAACTCACAGACCACAGGAAGCTCAAGAAGAAGAAAGATAAAAGAGTGGGTGCTTCGGTCCTTCTTAGAAAGAAAACAAAATACTCATAGGAGGAAATATGGAGATTAAACGTAGAGCAGAGGCTGAAAGAAAGGCCATCCAGAGAACAACAATAACAACTAACCAGAACCACCCCCCTCCCCCCAGAACTCCCAGGGACTAAGCCATCAACAAAGGAGTACACATGACTCCAGCTGCATAAGTAGCAGAGGATGGCCTTGTCATGCATCAATGGGTGGAGAGGACCTTGGTCCTATGAAGGCTAGATAGATTCCCCAGTGTAGGGGAATCAAGGGTGGGGAGGTGGGAGTGGGTGGCTGGGTGTGTGGAGAAACACCCTCATAGAAGCAGGGGAGGGAGGATATGATAGGGTGTTTCTAGGAGGGAGGGAAACTGGAAAAGGAGATAACCTTTGAAATGTAAATAAAGAAAATATCCAATAAAAATTATACTTTAAATTGAGGCAGAACTACTGCTATATAAAATAAAATATGCCATGATATATAACTTGTATGTTGGTTGCACTCTGGGTCATACACTGTTCCACAGGATTCACATAAATTAGTCATTTTAATTCTCACTGTGGTCCCCAAGTGATGCTTCTCATAAAGCTAAGAAGCTCAGCATCATTGAAGAGGCAGAAAACAGTGGATTACTGGAAAATGAACTTTAACTCATTACATGGCTCTAGACACTCTTCTCTAACCCGGAAGCTGAAATCACTACCAAATCTAGCTACCTATGAAAGACTGAGGAAGAATCCACACCTGGTTCCCCTTCACTCATTTCCCATCATGACTACAGGCAAGCTGCATTTCAAATCCTAAGTGTGCGAACAATCACATCAATTTTCTCCTTCATTTCTTATGTGCATAAACAACCTCAAAGTGTACTCCTTGCCATTTCTATTCTTTCCTTCCATATCATCATATTCAAATTTGCCTCTTCAAATCCATAAATGAGTTTCTCTTGAAAGATATGGGCTGAGGAAAATGTGAATAACTCAGTTGCACCTTCAACACCTTTGAATTAAATTCTTCTAACATGTTTTCACTTTCAAAACTTGATGAGCAAAGATCCTGCCACTTCCCTTCCTTCTTCCCGGCTTCCTGGCATTGCTACACGGAATATATTCAATGGCTACTTTTGTATGCTGCATCTTGCCAGTTAGCTCAATTTAGATGAAAGCTGTTGTTTTTTAATTCCATTTCACTGGAAATGACAGGGACAAATGGTCAAATTACCTGGAGAGTTCCTTTGGCAGAATAGGCTGCATATGAGAAGAACAGATCTTGGCTGTGGCCTCCTCTGGCTTCTTCCCTGCAAGGTTGGCCATCAGGATAAAAGCACTGGCCAGTGCTGCTCAGAGTGATGGTGCCTGGAGAGGACCCGGGAAAATCCAGCAGCACAGAATAGTTTATAAACTGTGTATCTTCCAAGCCCAATGCAATCCAGTGACTCTTAATCTTCTTTGCAATTTCCATGTCATCCTTGCTGTCATAGAGTTGTAGCCAATTTCTGAAAAATATAAAAGCATATTTTTAAAAACCGAGAGGAAGTCTTCACAATTTGGAGATATGACTACTCATACGTGAGCTTTTATTAATAGTCTTTGTGGGATATGGAAGGATAAATGTGAAAAGATCTGACCTTAAGAGATTTATGGAGTGATGGAGCTGAGGTATAGGAAGGGGAGTCATACTAAATCAAAGCAGGATGAATTTATGTTTTCAAGTAGATCTATGAAGAGCAATGGCAGCCATGGCTTTTATGACTTCTGAGTTTTATATCAACATTATCAAAATCCATATACAATCGGTTCCAAACTAACTATCCTGTTTATTGAAATAGGTTGCATTGTGTTTAATAAGATCTCACATAAAAGTATTGAATATATCAATATTTGCTTACTTAAAATAGCAGAGATTGCTCAATATGGTTTTCATGCAATACTACATGAGGCTATTAGAAAAATTATATTGAAGAAATCACTATATTAAACAGACATATAAGCATAAACTGCCAAATCAAATAACATTTGTGTTGTATTTTCAACACTTTATTTATTATTTTTGTTTCTTTCCAACAATCTCCATGTCTAGTTTTGCTAGAAATCTTGGAGTATTGATAAAATGGCAAATAATCTATTCACAGAACAGACATGTGAATTTAAACAAGTAATTTCATCTATTTTTTTCATTTGTGACTGAACTGTAAATGTGTACCTCTTGTGACTTGTATCATTTTCCAAAGTGTTTAGCATTTTTCTTTTATGTGGCATTGCCTTTTTCCATATACATGTATTTTCTTTTTTTATTAAACAACTTCAAAAATGAGCAAGAAGCCTACACTAGAAACTGTAGGTTGGTCTCTTGGCATAGCTTGAAAGCTGCCCAGCAGGAGAAGATAGAGCAATGAAGCTGTTTCCCATGTGTTCACTTCTATGTGTGAGTGCTGTGTATATATGTGAATGCATGTGTGCATGTCTGTACAAGGGTATGCATGAATGTACAGGTGTGTGTGTGTGTGTGTGTGCATGCATGCATGGGTGCTTGCATTGCTAGCATGCATGTGTGGAGGTCAGACAAGGCTGTGAGATGTCTGCCTTAGTTAATGTCTATTCCATTCAATGAGAGCTGTCTGACTTTTATCAGGATCTCTTGCTGAACTGTTAGCTCTCTGATTATGGCTAAGGACACTAGCCAGCCTCCTCCCAGACATTATCTGTCTCAGGCTCCTGAGTGCTGGAACTGTAGGAGCCACTAGAATAGTTGTACTTGTCTCCTGGATCCAATTCCACTGTGGTGTCCTGTTTATTATTACAACATAGCATATCATGGCATAACATACAGGGTGCCCTGCTTCTTCCTCTACAAGAATGTCTTGACCTTATACTTTCCTTCTTCATAAATGCATGATAAAGCTTTAGTCTAAGATGCCTCTGACAGGCTCACATGTATGAGTACTTGTTTCTTAGAGATATAGGAGACTAAGGAACCTCAGGAGCTTGGTGCCACGATGGATTATGTAAACCATTTATGATGGCCCTTGAGGGATCATCCTACATAGTTACAGAATAGCTTTCCACTTCTCTACTGACCAAGAGATATGAAAATTACACTTCAAGTTCTTCATCATGGAATGAGCCTCTAGTGTTACCATGCCTCCCTAACATGACAGACTAGGTCCTTTGAAATTGTGAACCAAGGTTACATCTCTTTTGAATTACTTCTGTCACATGTTGAATCATAGGGAAGATAAAAGTTCGTAAGTGTTGGAATAAGACTTTAATTACAATGCCAAGGTTGTGAATGCAATCTATGGAAACTAAAGGTTATGGAGGCTATATCATCTTCATGAATAATGACATTAGTGCTTAATATTATTTCTCAGTTTTGATTGTACAACTCAGTCCCCTCAAATTGGTACTCTGAAACACTAAATCCCCAAATGATGAGGTGGGAATTTAGTAGAGAGTAGTTAGATCGCAGGTAAAAATTACTCATTAATGCACTTAATGCCCCCATAATAGTGGGCAGAGGGTAGATTAGATGTTTTAAAAGTGTATAAGACAGAGCTAGAAAAAAGGCTTCTGTGAAGAGACAGGTCCATCTCAAAGATTGTAGATGCCTGAATCTTAGACTTCTCAGCTCTAAATCTCTGAAAATAAATTTCTATTGTTCACAAGTTGGCCAATTTAAAATATTTTTCCATAGACATTTGAATGGAATATGACAAGTGACAAATTACTGGTGACTAAGAAGGTGCATAAAATTAAACTACTCATCTTAAACCTGCTCTCAACGGTTAATGCTAATCAATTTTTCCACCACCCAATTCCTCCAAGAGGTCAGTAACTCAATAGTCCTTCATTTTCTGTTTAATGCTAAAAATTATGTCATGAGCAATGGATATTGTATCTCCTCATTTCTTACCATTCTAAATTTCTTAATTTAGTTTTTAATTATTGTTTAGAGGTAACCTTCAGAAAATAATTGATGAAATAATTAAAAGCAATTCTAGTTGTTTTTATAAATGGTTTGAAAAGTTCTTTCTGTTGTCCTGTTGCTGAGAGATGTTCTTTGAAAGAGTATTGAACTTTAACCCACACTCTGTTTTTGTTTTTGTTTTTAATTTTTTTTATTATCCTACATTTTGATAGGTTCATCAAAACAATCATATGATCTATTAAAAATGAGGGTACACTAAAAGAATTTTTCTCATATATCAAAAATGCATTATTAACAGGATATATTAGAACTTGGAGATATTTTGTAATTTATCTTATCATCCTCCTGTTTCTGATTTTAACATCTAATTTCAAAAGAAATGTAATGTTCATATTCCTCTCAGGAATATTTTTTGTTTAATTTTGTCAAGATATTATACAAACCTTATAGATAGAAAGTATTTTCTTTTGATTTCTTCTCTGAGAGAGATCAAATAAAATGAGAATATTTGAAGAATATTATCTTTAAACTAAAAATGGTCTGTAATTGATGTCTTATTATGGAAGAACTATGACCCACTTGATCAATACCTGTAATACTGTGTGCTTTTTCTTTTTTGGTTCCTCTTTGAACCATAGGCCTTTCATCACTCTGTCCCACTTGCTACCAATCCTCAGAGTTTGAGGCTGTGGCTCATCACTTGCACAGCACCTGCCTTACTTCCCTTCACTGATTTGTCAGTTCAACATAACAGTCTTTTGTAAGAAACTCATTGTAACATGCATTCACATGAATATGCATGCATATGAAACATATTTGTATTTTTTAAAATATCAGTTTCAAAACACCAACCCATTGGGGTCAATGAGATCTTTCAACTTGCCACTACAATTAATGAATTAAGTTGGAATTCTGAACCCATGTAGTAGAAAGAAAGAACAAAATCTTATAAGTTGTTATATTACCTCTATTCATGCACCATGGCTATGACACACACACACTCATACACACTTACACACACACAAACACACACACACACAGAGAGAGAGAGAGAGAGAGAGAGAGAGAGAGAGAGAGAGAGAGAGAGAGAGAGAGAGAGAGAAAGTCATTTTTTTCACAAGTAATGAATAACATTCTAAGCAGCAAAGCTTTTCATGTTTGGTTTTCTTGTTGGACAGTGAGAGTCCACCTTATGCCCATCAGAATGGCTAACATCAAAAATTCAAGTGACAGCACATGCTGGAAAAATGTGGAGATTGAGGAAAACTCTTCCAGTGCTGGTGGGATTGCAAAATAGAACAGTCACGCTGGAAATCAGTTTAGTGGTTCCTCAGAAAATTGGAATTAGTTCTATCTAATATATAGCTATACCACTCCTGGGCATATACCCAAAAGATGCTCCACCATACCCCAGGGACACCTGCTCTTCTATGTTCATGTTAGTCCTATTTGTAATAGCCAGTGATTTGCTAGACAACCTAGATACCCCTTAAATAAAGAATGAATACAGAAAATGTGTTTCACTTACACAATGGAATACTATTCAACTATTAAAAACTAGAATCATGAATCATGAATTTTGGAGGCAAATGGATGCAACCTAGAAAAATACCATCCTGAACAACTAAACCCAAACCCAAAATGACATGAATGGTATGTACTTACTGACAAGTGGATACAATCCAAAAAGTACAGAATACCTAGGATATAACTCACAGACTATAAGAAGCTTAACAAGCAGGAAGTCCCAAGTATGGATGCTTCAATTCCACTTAGAAAGGGAAACAATATAGTCACAGGAAGTACAAGGAAGGACCTGGGTGGGACAGCAGAGTGGGAAGAGAAGAGGAGAAGAGGATCAGGTATGGACAAAGGGACATGAGAGACGCCCAGATGGCCAGGAGAAAGGAAATAGCAGCCTGAGGGGAAGTGAAGGCACTCTGTAGAGAGTACCAGAGACCTGGGAGGTGAGAGACTCTCAGGACTGAATCAGGGAGACTATAGCCAAAATGCCCAACAATGGGGAGAGGGAACTCAAAGAATCTACCTCAAGTAGATAGTCGGGGTCTCAAGTGGGAGGATGGGGTTAAAATTTCTAACCCAGAATTGTTTCTGTCTAACAGAACATCCAGAGACAAAAATAGAGAATGAAGGAAAGGTGGGCCAGTGACTGTCCCAACTTGAGATTCATCCCATGTGGCTTGAACACCAAGGACTGATACTATTGCTGATGCCATGATGTATTTAGAAACAGGATCCTGGCAAAACTTTCCTTGGTGAGACCCTCCCAGCAGCTGACTCAGACAAAAGCTGATACTTACACCCAACCATTGGACTGAAGTTGTGGGCCCCTATGGCTGAATTAGGGAAAGGATTAAAGAAGCTGAAGGGGAAGGTGACTCCATAGGAAGACCAGCCATCTCAACTAATCTGGACCACAGGGAGCTCACAGAGATTGAACCACCAACCAGGCAGCATAATTAGGCCTACAAGTTCCCTGGCACATATATACCACAGGACTGCCTGGTCTGGCCTCAGTGGGAGAAGATGGGCCTAATCCTTGAGAGATTTGAGACCCCAGGGAAGGAGGATGCTTGGTGAAGGGCAATCTCTAGTGGGCAAGAGGGAGGAGGAATGGAATGAGGAAATGTGGGACCAGGGCTTCAGGGGGGATGCAAGGGCTGGAATGTAAATAAATGTAATAATTTTTTTTAAAAGTTATTCTTTCACTTGTTGTACTTTAAATTCCCTCCAAATTTTGTTTAGCTTTATTTCTCCAAGGATCATGGCTGAAGAGTGTGGTATTTTTAGCAATAGGGTCTTACTTCAAGTTGTTTGAGGCCATTTAGAGATATGGCAATAGCCTATATTTGGGGGGGGGCATTCTTATACTCCTCTGAACAACAACGTGAAATGGGTCTTCTTATGCTTGGTATTGGGTACTATTTCAGCTCATACACACAATGTCATTTAAATTATTTACATATGTAACATACATATATTTATATGTACATTTTAAAATACAAAGAACAATATGTTTTCCCATATCTTTTGCAACTACCCTTGGTGTTCTTTCTTACTGCCCTCTCCCTCAGAATTTTCTTTACTATCCTCTGTCCAAATGAAGCACCATCCAGATTTTCCCACTCTCCTTTTATAGTGTCTCTGTCATACTATCCTCCTCTCTACAATCTCCCAATGCAACACACATACAATGCTCCTTTTTTACACTCCTGTTTCTGTGGCTACTACTAGTTACATTTTCACACATAGAGATTTGGAGCTAGGATCCTCATAGGGGGAGGGAGAGGGAGATGGAGATGGAGACAGAGAAGGAGAATGAGGAGGGAGAGGGAGAGGTAGGGGGAGGAGAAGGGGGAGGAGGAGGGGGAGGGGGAGAAGGAGAGGGAGAGGGAGGAAATATGCATTCTTTGTATTATGAGTTCTGGATTACTTTCATCAGTATAATACCTTTTAGTGGCCTAAAATTCTCCATTCTGAGGAGTGAGTCTCAGCCTCATAATACCAATAGATGCTTTGAAAACTGTCACAGAATAGGAATCATAGGCATTCCTACTCTATCACAAGAGCTATGAGCTACTGCAATACACTGCAGAAATTGGACAATCAACATATTTCCAATGATGCAGGGTTTTTTACCTTTATCTTGGCGATAAACAACAGCTCTCTCAATAGGAGGAACCCATGCCTGGTTACTTGGGGTAGAACCTGTAAGTGAGTCACCTGTAACTCACTTGCAAGGAAGGTAACTGTAACTTATCCCAGTAGTTGTTGCCAGAGACTCATAGGCCGTTGAGGAGAATCTGTTTCTGCCCTTATAATTACAAACTGTATTCTGAATACTTGCCATCTTCGTCTCAGGTAAGTGTAACTCTCACCCTTCTTCAAAGAAACTTCTTTTTGCAACAGATGAAGACCATTAAAAAGACCCACAACTGGTCAAAATGCATATAATATAATCAGTGGTTGTGGAGTGACCAACCTAATCTATACAAGTATAACACAACCAGTATACCTAAGGGTCAAGGAAAGTCATAAAAGTAGGGATGGAAGGAATGTCTGAACCAGTTTGCCAGGATGCTGGCTGTGAGATTGATTCTTCTGCTCACAGTCAGCTATTGGATAGATCACAGGACCCCCAATGGAGGAGCTAGAGAAAGTATCCAAGGAGCTAAAGAGATCTGAAACCCTGTAGGTGCAACAACATTATGAACTAACCAGTACCCCGTAGCTCTTGACTCTAGCTGCATATGTATCAAAAGATGGCCTAGTCGGCCATCACTGGAAAGAGAGGCCCACTGGACACAGAAACTTTATATGCCCCAGTACAGGGGAACGCCAGGGCCAAAAAAATGGGAATGGGTGGGTAGGGAAGTGGAGGGGGGGGAGGGAATAGGGGTCTTTTGGGATAGCATTGGAAATGTAATTGAGGAAAATACATAATAAAAAATATTAAAAAAAGAAAAAAGAAAAGAAAAGCTGCATATATTTACATTCGGGAATATTGTTGCCTGAATAAGACCAGCATAATGCTAACACTACTTGAAATGCCAATGTGGGCAGGGGTAATTCCACATCTCACATTGTCAATGGTCAATGCGAGCTGAGAAAGAGGATCAATTTTCTTCAGAAATAATTTGCTACACAGGACGTCTAAACTGAAGTCCAAACTCAGATGTTGATGTGTGTACATATAAAAAATAATAAATTGATTCAGTAGGTTGCATATACCTTGGTGCATGTGTGTGTGTGTGTGTGTGTGTGTGTGTGTGTGTGTGTGTGTGTGTGCATGTAACAATAACTTAAAAAGATATCCTAAATTTGGGGAGGGTGTGTAAGTTAACGTGGACTTTGGAAGGAGGGAAGATGTTTAAAATAAAGGATTAAATAAAAGCCAATAGAGTATACCACATCTATACTACAGATTTTTGATTTATAGCTGTGTTGTTTAAAATTTCACTTAAATAAGTCTTTTGAAACCAAGTAAACTTAAAATCAATTTGTTTTAAAATCATATAAATACATAAAATTTTCACTTAAATAACAGTCAATGTCTTATTGGTGTGAATGGATTGATTGAGGGATTCTGTTTATGATCTAAATTTCCATAGACACATGAACATGGCTACATTTATTTTCAACTCTCTACATTTTTTAAAGCTTTCTATCATAGCAGTAAATGGTTTGCAAGATATTGTGAGTACTTCTGTTATAATTAAGCAGGTTTCTATATTAAACCTGAAATCTTATTAAGGAATTAACTACTATGCAATCTCAATTTAGTAATTGAAAAACCTGCAAAAAATGGAAGTCTGTTACTCCAAACCACAAGGCATTTATTTGAGAAAGTTTTACTCTGCCTTAATTTTTAAAATAAGGGTTTCCATGGGCCAGCAGTTCTGGCAGGTAGCATAATGAACTGTCATGGCTGAGACTTGAATTTGGAATTAACTGTGGCGTTAATGTTCCATTGGCCAACAGAGACTTGATACGGGAGGATTTTTGGCTTTGTTAGACAAAACTGTTTATATCAATGTTAAACACCTGCTCCTGGATGAGCCACAGAGCAACACTGATGTCAGAACTGGAGGAAGTGATGCATGCAGTATTCGTAGTT
Source organism: Mus caroli (assembly GCF_978045245.1). Taxonomy (NCBI): domain Eukaryota; kingdom Metazoa; phylum Chordata; class Mammalia; order Rodentia; family Muridae; genus Mus; species Mus caroli. Next base: position 137,691,102 of record NW_028227258.1, on the reverse strand, counting down.
CCAGGGTGACTGCCAAGAGTGTAGTCTAAGTGAGTGGGTGAAGAAAATATCTCAGGAGTGCTAGTCACGCATTGTACAGGGAAAACCAAACAAAAGCGGAACAAAACACCCAGCATATTTACTATCACCCACTTATAATATCATGAGTACATAGAAGAACAAATGCTCACATGTAGTCTGTGGCAGTTATTATCTGTATATTAAGAAGACAAAGGTTGGGCAAGAGAGATAATTCAAACAGTAAAATGTTTGTTTTGCAACACATTATATGTGGACTACGGGAGCACATGCTTGTACTCTCACTGGTAGGCATGGTGCTAGAGGAGCTCCTGAATAACGAAAGCTACTGCTTTGAAATATAAAGTACAGAACACAAATGCCTGGGAAAAAGAGTCAGATCTTAGAACTTTTGAGTGTTGAGTAGAAGGGAAGTGCACCTGGTCCTAGGGTTTGTTATCAGTATGGAAACTAAGTTAAATGGTATGCCATCTTCTAGAAGACCCCTCATGTAAAATAACATAGGAAAATTAATACACCACTTCAAGGTCACAATACATCAATTTTTACAGATGTAGAATGCTGTGAACAAGCAAAACTATAACAGATTATATATTAGATAAAAAGTTAGTGCAGATATGGATTATGTGTGAGGGATCTTAATCCCCCAGTCTTCATGGAGCACATTGCAGAAAGCTATTTCTTTGCAAGTACTAGACCACATGTTGATGGACAAGCTTGATATGTAACCAATACTTGTATCAATTTATATTCTCAACAAACAAGAATATAAATTCTAAAAGATAGCAAAACACACTTGATTTGATAAAACACAATACATTGAAATAAGATGCATTGTCAAAACACTAATTACTCCATATGTTTGAAAAACTACAAATGGTCCAACTTTCACTGTACCATGCTTATATATACTGTACACAAGGTAACTTGATAGCTAGTTACTAGGAAATACATATATGGAATGCAAATGGGAAACATAATGTCACAAAATATATTTTGCATCTAAAATATATTTTAGAAAGAAGAAATGTGAATATATAACACAAAGCCATTGTGAACAATGAGTTGTGCAGGGCTCTATTAACCTTTGCAAGAACAGTAATAATGTCTGCATTCTGAATTCCTTGCCCCTCTCCCACACATCAGGCATATCATACCACATGTCATTTTTCATATTAAATTATTTAAAGCAAACCTAAAGGCATATTTTAAAATGGAAAAATTAATCTATGCTTCAGACATTGTAGTCTTCACTTTCATCTGCTTTTTCTGATGCAATGACACAGTCTAGAAGGTACACAAACACAGAGGCAGCTTTGATTAAATAACAGACTTCTCAAATAACTATAAATATTTGTATGCATATTTGTCCTTTTTAATTCATCTATTAATATAAACCTATGCTGATTCCATTTCCTATTTATTATGAATAATACATCAATAAATATACAGGTGCAAATATTGAGATCTTTGGTTATACAATCTCATTTTTCATGTGTTTGTGTGTGTGTGTATAAATGTTTGGTTGTGTGTGTGTGTGCGTGAGCATCTGTATATATGTATATATCTGTATATGTATATATGTGTCTCTGTGTGTGCAAATGTAGGCGGACAGTGCCCCTAATTCAAACACATATGAAATGTAACTTATTCCAGGAATGAGTAGAATCAGATGTAGGAACTTCACAGACATGCAAAGGTTACTGTTTTGCACAGTGTATCTGGATATGTGAACTGTTTTAATTTCTTCAATTTTGCTGTGTTGGGTAATTGATTGTCTTAGATGTTCTCTGGATTGGTTTTTGAAAGTGCATTTTAATCTTAAACTTAACCATGTCGTCTAAAAATGTAGTTAATATGTATCTAATGTTCTCTGGAATGGTTTTTGAAAGTGCATTTTAATCCTAAAGTTAATGATATCTTCTAAAAATGTAACTAATATGTATCTAATGTACATCAGCTAATATGTAGCTGAAATGGCAAAGGATGAAAAGAAAGCTGACCAGTTTCCTGTGTGAGTGCAGGTTTCTAAACTTATATGTTATACAAACAAAATTGAAGACACAATAAATGCAAATGAAGAGTTAAAATTGAAAGTTCTTTCCACACAGGTATAGAGCAAGCAAGAACAAAAAGAAGTAGATCAGTGAAGAAACATAATTTTTACATTTGAATGTCAAATATATAGAGAAAAGTCTGCCCAATGATTGAACAAGCATAGACCATTTGTACACTACCCAGTGCCAGACCAGAAAGCATGTCATGCTGTGATTAAGACACATTGAAATCACATAGAGTGCTTTGTCTGAATTCAGTGGTCCATGTGTCAGTTATTATGTTGATTTTATGCTGTTTTGATGGTTTTAGGTTTGTAATTTGCTTTGACGTCCTAAACTGTAATACTGCTTTCTTTGACTATGACAGGTTTTATGCTTTACTGTAGACTTCCATACCTGATAGTGCAGCAATTAATTCTTGTCCTGTTACTGAATTTTCATATATTTTGGTCATATTCTTTCATCTTCTCTGAGGCCTCCAAGATTGTCTCTCTCCTCATCTGCCTATCTACCTAACTTTACCTTTTTTCTTATATTAATAAAAGAACAACAAAAAATCAAAATGAGAAAGGAAAAAAATTAAATCATATTATCAACAAAAACAAACATACACAACAGAACGCAAAGTCTGTTTTGTGTTAGTCAGCTATTTTTGATCATGATGCCTATCCTAGATTATGGTTGGTATACCCAGTAACATTTCATGAAGGGTACTGCCTTTTTCTCTCTCAGAGAGTATAAATTGCTAATAGAATCTTCATCATGGCTGAGGCTTTGTGCCCACTTCCCTTCTCCTTTCTGAGATTCTGTCTGGCCTGATCTTGTGTGTGTTGCCAAAGCCTCTGGGAGTTCATATGCACGTAAGTGGCATTAATAAACATTCTTCCATTATAATATCAAAATATTTGCACTTAGTTGGGTTCTCAGTAACCCTACTCCCAACTTTATAATGGTACCACTAGTAAAGAATTATCATTATTTCCACATTTTTTGCAATTTTCTGTAGCTGTCATTAAGTGATATACATATCATAAAATTAAAAGCATCATTAAGTCTAAATTAATAAAATTAATTTCTGAAACTATAATGGAAATAACAATTACATGGGAAAAAAAAGACCAAAACCAATTTTTCTTTTCTTATAAACAGTAGAGATACTTTTTGCCAAGACGAGAGAATGTTGAATCAAGATATGTAACATCTAAAATTGGTCATCTTTTTCTGTTCTTTTTGTCATGACTAGATTCACATGATTTCTTGTCATATTAAGAGTCAAAAGAATAATTATACAAATCAAGTAAGAAACTGGCAGTACATTTGTGACAGATTATTGGCAGCCTTGGAAATGTATTTAATGTTATCTTAGGGAAGAATGGTTACAAATTGCCACTCAAATTATTCATCCATTAAGAACCTATGAAATGCTGCCATGCCATAGGACTAATAGAAAAGCAATCATTCAATTTATAGAAATTTCACTAGTTCTGCAGTCTCCTCCAGGAATAAATTTGTTAGCACACCTCCTGCCTATCAGGCTAGACTTACTCTCTGCACTTTCCATAATAATTTTAATTATAAAAGAGCCACACTTTAACTTGAGAGATTGTTAAGTGCTTTTCAATGAAATGATGTTTGTTGTTTTGTATGACAAGATCAAACCAGGTGAGCTAACAGAGTTCAAATGTGGTCAGGGTGTTTGTTATGTGTGCCAGTTCAACAGAATGAAGTCACTTCAAGTGATTTCTGATACAGAGGTTAGGGGACTTCACCTGAAGAAATCCTGAGCCCAGAGAGTTCAAGAGGTATTACACTATAGCTGTTCTATCAGGTGTGTACAAATCCTGGTAATGAGAAATTTAAGACTGGACATTATGGAGTTGTAGGGGTATGTGTGTAAAGGAAATGATCACCAACCCTGAAAACTTTGGTTTAACCACAGCACTTATGTTCTAGAAGAACACTGATACCCGTGAATTATCTTCTGTCAGCCCCAGATACCATGGTTCATGAGCTCTCACATGTAAAAAATAATGTTTTGTTTAAGACTAAAAATTATATAAAATTCTAGAGAAGCAGTGAATTGTCAGGTCATCAGACAGTAGGCAGCAGGGCCCTGCTTATGTTTGTATTCCTGTGCCTTACCTACAAGCTTCAGATATAGGAAAGTGAGGTGTACACTGAAAATTTTCAGTGGTTAAGGAAACAAGTGAAGGAGACTTCTGACTAAAGTAATGGCATCATTCTAAAGATGCCCCATACACGTGGGAGAAAAATCATTGTTTGAACAACGTATCTTCATTTATTGATGAGCTATACTCAACAGTTAAAATGCTTTGTAAATATTCACACAAAGCTGAAAAGTGACCATACCAAAATATCGGAGAGAGAAAACTGATATTCAACAAAGTTGAATTAGTGATTCTCATAAAAACTTGATATAGTGATTGATTTCAGAAGGCATGGTGTTTATACTACATATAGATAATCAAGTGGCCTCAGTTAAGGAAGAAGAACTCCACAGTGGGCTGGGAGTGCCAAATGATCTCATGAAAAGAAAAGCTGTTCACAATCTCTAAAACACTGCGTAGGTACGGAGTAAATCAACCATGCTAACAGGGAATATGTTACATACAATCACCACAACAAGTCTTGTATTTATGTATAATAATTAAAACTAATTTACAGATTTTCTTTAACTGTTTTAAGCTTATCTTCAATGTGAGAATGTAGAATGCTTACAAATAAAATCACATACTCACTCTTTACATTGCTTAAATATTTTACTTAAGTATGTGTGTGAGTGTGTTATGGGGTGTATGTGTGCACGTGCCCACTGAGGTCAGAAGAAAGTTGGATACCCTGGACATGGAGTTACAGATGTCTCTGGGACTCTGGAAATGAACTCCATTCTTTCCTACGATTACCACGTACTCAACCATGAACCAACTCCCTAGCCCCCATGCTCACGCCAGCTACACTCTGCTGTTATATTCATAGCAAAGTGTAATTATAATTAAAGTTATATAATTATCAGTTATATAAAAGTGAACAAGATTAGTTCAAGTCTTGTTTGTTTATTTTAACTGTCTTTACTATTACTATACGTCTTTAAGAGAATACATTTTGTATCTCTTGAAGACTCTATAAGAAAAAAAAATTAGTTTTCTGATGACATCTGACTTTTACATTTCACAGGGGTCAGCTAAGGAAAACTGATGAAAAATAGAACCTTAACTCACTGAAAAGTTAGACAGGACATAAATAGATCCATCAAAACTAAATCAGTAGCTGACATTTGTACAAAACATGCAATTAATCCAAAGCTTTATGAGCTCACATTATAAATAACAGTCAGAAGACCTTTCTTTTCTGAAAGTGTATCTTCAAAAGGTTCTCAAGCTCGCCCTGAAAGGCATCACAGGACAAGTGCCTGCTTTCAATAAAATGTGTCTAAGTTTCAATGATTTTTATGAGAGCTATAAATGATATACACTTATTAGATAAAAAATACTGTCAGATTACTTAATGTAGTAATTTAACCTCTAAACATGGAAACAGTGTCTCCTCAAATATTCTGATACATATTTTGAAAAGTAGTCAAAGTCACAAAGTAAACATGTTGGTTCATGCTGATGACATAGTTTTATATAGTTCTGATTAGACATGGTAGGATGGCATTCAACATTTCAGATTTCCCTTTGTTCTATTTTTATAAAACTATACAGTCTCTAAATAGACACCAAAATGTGTGGAATACTCATTGACTTTGAGACTTGCGTATCCATGCACCTCACACTTATTTAAACACACTCAAATGCAAATATACACACTTCATAAATCAAACCATTTATACATGAATACAATACAAATAAATGAAGCTTAGATACAGAGCAGTGATGGAGACAAGTGGGGCTTTTGATGACTATACCTAAAGTTCTCCTTATTTGTTTAGTTGTTTGAGACTTTGAGATCGTCTTTACTTTATTGGAAAAGTGAAGACAATAGTTGCATGCATATCCATTGCAATAATTAGATATTGATAATTTCTACTCAATACTCTCTAGTGTTCTCTGAGTCACAGACTGCTTTCTTTGCTGCTTTAGAGTGTGCTCTTGCTATACTTGTCTACACATAGTAGGCTTAAAAGCATATTTATATGATGAGTGTAAATAGGCTTAAATACCATAGATTTTGGTGGTGGTTATTAGACATTTAATATCCCTTAAAATAGCATATAATTATCCCCTACAGATATTGTTGGTTTTTATGGTAGAATATTAATGTGGTTACCATGACCATTGTTTGATCTATACATAATGATCTCAAACACAGTAGCAGGCATGTAAAATGGATTACAAAAGTTCCCTTCAACCACCTACCTTTAGTTTCCTTCACTGTGTTAAAAAAATCAAAAGTAGGTTTTAGTATTAAGATCTTGTTGAAGCCAGTTTCTAGCTCAATTTTAAAATATTCCTTATTTATTCTATGAGAATTTCATACATTTTAAAAATATATCATGTCATAATATGCTTCATTATATTCAGAATAATGAACTGTTTTCTTCAATGCATCTCACTGGATATGTTCAGGAGAGTGGATTTTATTATATTAATCAATTATAATGTAACTGAAGCCTGACAGACCATTTTTGTGTTCATATGTAACAGATTATCAGAATGTAGCTCATTCTTTCATTATCTTATAGCTTGGTTACTCAAGTGGTTTTCCCATAGTGTATAGATATACAGTTCCCTGGTGTGTAGATTCTCTATGAATGCAACTAGAAATAGCTCCTCTCATTTGCTTTCTTAATGGATACAAAACCCATATAGAGTCTTTTTCCCCAGTTTTCTTTGTTACCAAGCAAACTACAGCAGATACAAACTGATGTGTTCTGGCGGCTCAGCTTCTCAGAGGAGAGGAAATTAAATTTATTTTTAAATGAAATGCAAAGGAGAATAGCTCTGAGAGTTACCTCATAGATGACTAAATATGTCCGCTAGCTACCCTGATGAAAAGAAGACACCTTCCCTTGTGCAGCTTGCTCATTGTATTTGAAGAAACCCTGTTGGTGAGTGATAGACGCCCCTCAACACCACTCTGTATGCATCACAAAAGAGGTTTCTAATCCAAAATGCTGCAAACATTTTCTCATATGCCCTATACAAGTGATGGATATTTCACTCTAAATAATTTAAGGTTTTTTTAAATACAGGAAATTAAAATAGCAAGCATGTTGATATACAACATGCTTCTTAAAATTATAGAGACAGATATCTAAAGAGAATAGTCAAGATTCTGCTAATATCAGCACTTGATCAAACACAAACACTGATATACTTTTGGATTACTGCCTTTTCCTTTTGAAGTCAAATTCGAGCTTCTTAAAAACAATTGAATATATTAATATAGATGTAAGCACAATGAACGGACTTGCAGAGGCATTTATACACCTTATTGTGTGTGTGGAATGAACTGGAAAGAAGGAGAGAGGGGAGGAGAGGAGAGGTGGGAAGAGAGGGGAGGAAAGACAGACAGACATGCACAGAGAGAGGGGGGGAGGGAGGGAGAGGGAGTGGGAGGGAGAGACGGGGAGGGGGTTGGGAGGGAAAGGGGGAGGGGGAGGGAGAGGGAGACATTATTCATTTTCTCCAGGAATATTAAAGAATTTCTTCAGCAAACCCAGAGAATTTCAAATTCTTCTTCATTCAATTCCTTGTAATGCAAGGGGATATTGGAACATGTGCATAGAACCTGAAAAAGACTTCTGACACTCTTGCTTATGTGGAATTTTTCTAAGTAGTTTCAGGAGAATAAATAAAAATGTGTGCCAATACCTCCACCACAAACCAAAGAGCTTTACAGGAGTGAATTTTTGTACTTCAAAGTCCTAATCCCTAGATGCAGGGTAGGGATTTCTCCACTGGTTAAGAATATTCAGAACTAATTGAAATTTTTGTTTCAAATATATTTTAAATTACTTTTGAAAAAAGTTTCACAGCATGAACGTTAATCCTAATAAAACATGAGTCAGATAATATAATTATAGAAATTGTTGATAGATAGATAGATAGATAGATAGATAGATAGATAGATAGATAGATAGATAGATAGATAGATAGGTTGGTAGGTAGGTAGGTAGGTAGGTAGGTAGGTAGGTAGGTAGGTAGGTAGAAAGACAGTCAGACTGGTAGATAAATCAATCCTTCTCAGTGTTTATAACAATAGTAATTCTAAAGGCATCTAAGTTGCAAAATAGTTATTTCAACATTTGGAGAATTAAGGCATTTAAAGGTTATTTTAGTACTCATTTGTTTTTGTGTCGATTTAGAGTTTTGTTTAAACTGAAGTTTTCTAGCCTCACTGGTTTAGTGAGTACCATAATGTACTCAAGTCATTTCCTGCTCTTCTCATTTATCTTGGAGTTTTATCAAGCTTGGCTATGACATTTTATCATATACCTGTTCAATGAATTTTGCTTTGGCTTCTTCTGCAAACATCTGAAATCATGAACCATGGCACTGATTTTCTTGGTTCTGGAAAGCACACTTGTCTGACACAGTAAGATTAATTTTTTGATAAATTCTAGAGTGTATTCCATCAGGTTCCTTCTCTTCATAGATATTTCTCATATATTCATGAGAAACATTGATTCACATTTTTACTTTTCCTCTTATGTTCATCAGATGTTGGCATTATGTACTGTGTTCATAAAATAAATGCATAATTTTTACCCCCCCCCATTTGTATGTGTGTGTGTGCATGTGAGTGTGTGTGTACATGAATTTAGGTTTGTAGTGATGAAGGAATTAGTTCCACTAGCACTGGTGTTGTATGCTATCTTACAAGGGTTTTGAGAAACATATATAGGTTCTCTGTAAGAGCAATATGTATTCTTATCAGTTGAGAAATCACTCCAGTTCCACTGTATAAAATTTTAATGCATACTATGGCCTGGTATGATTACAATAATATTACAATAATAATCTGTGACTATATGAACCCATGTGTATGGGAAGAAGTAAAGAGAGAGGGGGAAGGGAGAAACAGAGATATGAGAGAGACAGAGACAGAAAGATGGAGACTGAGTCATAGACAGAGAGTTTGAGAACATGTGTGAAACAGAAGTAATCCAACCTTCTGTGTCATTCATTACTCTGATGCTGCCAAGCTTGTATTTGAGATGGGGTTTCTCCCTGAAACATGGGATTAAAATAGGTTAGCTAGACAATGAGCTTCTAAAATCTGTTTGCCTGTCTCTCCTTCACAGGAATTATAAATTCTCAATACCACACCTATTTTTTAAATGTGAGTTCCAGCAACCTGACTGTAGTCCTCCCTGTACTTGTGCACCGAGCTCTTTACTGACTAGGGTTCCATTAAATGGTGGTGTTATAGATGTTTAACCAAATTCAGCTGTAACGGCTTCTGGCCAGATGCTTTCCTTTGGAAAAATCTCAAAACATATCTTCCAAGTTCCATTAGGGAATCCACCTATTTAATATTTTAACCCATAGTATCTTTTATACTAATAAGAACTCATCCATGTCTTCTAAGGTTTTAAATATGTTGCCTTCGTTTTGGGTTGGTGTCATAACTGTATTTTAATGCATCTTTATATGTGCCCATCTCACTTTTCATATTTTTAATATTAGCAAACTTTGCCAACTTTCTTTCCTAAGGGATATTTTCAAGATGTTAAATTGAACTTATATTTTCAAAGTAAAAGACATTATATTCTGTTAAAGAGTCTGCAACCCTATAGGTGGAACAACAATATGAACTAACCAGTACCCCCAGAGCTCATGTCTCTAGCTGCATATGTAGCAGAAGATGGCCTAGTTGGCCATCATTGGGAAAAGAGGCCCCTTGGTCTTGAAAACTTTATATCCCCAAGTACCAGGGAAAAACCAAGGCCAAGAAGTGGGAGTGGGTGAATAGGGAAGTGGGGGCGGGGGAGGGCATAGGGAACTTTCAGGATAGCATTTGAAGTGTAAATGAAGTAAATACTAATAAAAAATTGGAAAAAAAAGACTACTAGTGTCATTTATTTTAAAAATCCCCTACTTCTTTATTGTAGTTTAATTTGCAATTGTGTATTTAGTCAAGATGAGTAGTATGATCTTATACATAATCATTTATATTTATCCATTTTATTGTTTAATAATGACACGCCTTTGGTTGTCTTCCATATTAACACGTTTTTTATATCTCACAATTTCTGTAAAATATTTCCCCTTAATTTAACCAGGAAAATTATAACTTTAGTCCTAATGTCCACTCAGAAGGAAACGTAATCAAATACATGCCTTTGGAGAGGCTCAAGTTGTAAATATTTGCTTGCAGTATTTGGTGTGCTCACACATGAAGGTTAGAAAAACGAGGATGATTCAAAGAATTTCTAAAATTTAGCACCATCTCTTTGAAAACAAGTATTGGCTTTTTAAAGTACCCCTTCAATATTTGGAAAGTTATATTATCTGCCCTAAAATAATGGATTCCCAGGCATATTTAAAGTGAAATAACCCACTCCAAATATTTTCTTCTGAAATTCTTAGAACATTTTCTGTGTATTCATAGGTACATATTTTTACACTAATAGACTATATACCCCCTGCTGTCATTAGCTGCAGGGACAGTAAGCTGGTTCAGTGTGTAAAGCTACAGGTAAAAAGTCTGATATCCTGATTTCAGTTCCATGGACACACACAGCGAAATGAGAGAACCTATTCTCACGCTGAACTTTGACCTCCACACATACACAGGACACCCACATACCTTCTATTACATGGTGGGATTGGGGTTTGAGTCACATTGTCAGTCCTGGGTGCAAGCAACTCTAACCATTCAGCCTATAAATTGTATCAATGTCCAAAATACAGAAAGAACAGAAAAATTCCAAGTATTCATTTGATCATGACATAGAACTAGAAAGAAAACTATAAGAGAAGAGGAAGAGACCTAAAGATAGGAGGAGGGAGAAAGAGAGATTAATGGATTTTGGTGTGATTAAGGGAACAATAATAGTGAAGAGTGAGAAAGATAGGGGAGTGTGTGTGTGTAAGTATATATGTACTTGTGTGTGTGTGTATGTGTATATTCACACATATATATAGATAGAAACATATATATGTATGTATATATATATATATATATGTGTGTGTCTGAATATACATACAAGTACTTAATTTTTTTCATGTTTTAGCTTTATCAGCAATGTCTTTTATAGTAACTGAAAAATGCAATAGACCTATAGATTGTGTCCTAAAACAAAAAAGAATATTTCCCATTTTAAATTATTTCATAATAAACATTTTTAATGTTATTTTTACTATTTCATCCTATTCATAAACCACACTGAAAATAGAGAAAGGACAAGAGACTCAGAACAAAATTAAACCAAACACAATTAAATAAAAATTTTGCTTTTTAATGTCGCTACAGAAATCCCTTTGTAAATAATTTGATTTTGAATTCACTGAAGAAATTTAGGCAATATAAAATCTGTACTAAGAGTTGTCTGTCACAGAGAAGACAGTAAATATTTAAGCTTTCAGCTCTACCTCTATCTAGACTACCCTACCAATTGTTAAAGATTCAAATTGACCTCAAGAAGCAAAAGTGACTGATGGTTGTGGGGAGCTTTGAACTTGTTCTGGCCTAAGTGTGTGTGCCCATCTTTCATTAATTTTAAGTTTATACATAAGAAAGCCTGTATTGGTCTTGTAAAAAATGTTTTCTAGGAAGCAAAGTAAAATGGTTATATTCATTTATACTCCTATGGGATTGAACATGACAGACTTTTTCTGTACTCACCAACTGACCAGCGAGTGTCAATTGACAGGTATTATAGTCGGTATCAAAGGTAGGAGGTCAGAAAGCATTTGCTAATGGCTGTTCATGTACGGAGCAAGAAGTTAAATATACACACAAACAAAAGCTAAGACAATTGTGTATAGATATCCATGTAATAATAACTGATAGGATGCTTAGCAGATGGAAGACTAGGAGAACAGACACACACACACATATATATAAATATATATTTACATATGTATAAATATATATGTATATATGTACACACATATATTTATGTATATATATAGGGGGAGGGAGTCAGGGGAGACAGAGAGACAGAGCGACAGAGAGAGAAAGAGAGGCAGAGGCTGAGAGAGAGACAAAGACAGAGGATTTACCATGTTTGGGGGAACACAAAGAAGCCAGGAAAACATGATGGAGCCCTGAATTCAAGAAGTTGATTAAATGCTTTCATATTTGAAGGTTTGGATGCTTTCCTTTGCCTCTGAAGCCAAGTAATTTCACTTGTTCACTTAAAGACATAAAAAAAAAAAAACAAAAAAAAAAAACAAAAAAACAAAAAACAGACACCTCCTGGTTAGTGCATTTATTTTTCCATGACCTTAGAAAAATCATTTTTGTCTTCAGATATATTGAGTACTTAAATATAAACCTCTGATAAAGCAGAAGATTTAATATGTTTTATATATCTTAATGTATCTCCAACTCTCATCTCTGAAGCATTAAATGAAAGGAATGGTCAAAAAAGAGAAATCAGGGACAAATAACTAGGAAATTTGGATGCTGATGAATGAGAGATTAATAGAAAAAAATCCTCAAGTACAATACAGTGACCTGAGTTACCACCCAGAATGTATGACTAGTAAGGTCTTCTGCTTTATGCAAGTTAGAATCTTCAAAACCATGAGAAACCTTTGCTGCTCAGAACAGAGGAAGGCCCAAAACTCAGTGTTGATTCTATATTTGGAAGTAAAGTCAACTTAAGCTATAGTTTTCATCATTAGCTTTAGGTTTGAATTTTCTTTTTATATCAAAATTTAAAATAATTTATGTTGTAATTTCTCTACATGATTTACCTGCCCTCATGTCCAGACACCAATATTCTTCTAATATGCTATATAGACAATGCCAATATTAATAGTCAGCTTATTATAAATTCTTCATTTAATCAGGTAGTTTAGTTATTGACACAATGATTCATTGTCTATCAGATTAGCACTTCAGTTCTATACCTTTTTGTGCGGTACATTAATATCAACACCTGTATGGGCTAAGCATATAAATTTAAATCAAGGGTGTTTCTGTGTATTTATTTACAATGTAAGGAAGGACTGACACAGTTTCCTTGCTATTTCCATGTGCTATTTCCTCTTCATTTTCCTATTCTTTCTTCTATCTAATATTGAGTTGAAGCTTTATGAGTCTTAGGATATTCTAGGATGTTAAAAAGGAAATGATTGATGCAGATCACTCCACCTCTCGAACAGCCTGGAAAGATTAGCAGACCTAAGCTAGGAAAGGTAACTTTATCTTTTTTCCCTGATCTGCTGCCAGGGATGGCAGCTATCATTCCCAAATCAGTACTGTCCTCATGCCCTGCCTCTGATTAGCCAAGCATAGAAAATAATCATTTCTCCTTGGATCACTGGGAAAGAAATATTGATGTGTGAAATGGAACATTTCATCGTTCCGATGAAATAATGTAAAGGCTTCCAGAACCCACTTGCTCAATCAGCATTAAACAGCCATCTTCCCTCCAGTCTTGTCCTTAATCTAAAAGGAGAAATTCATGATTTATAAATGATAGAGGAAAAGACTGTCATGGTTTTTCTCATTCAAACTGTTCTGGAAGAAGCAGAACAGTTCAAATCTGTAATTCTGACACATTCCTCTTTACAAATTTCTAGACCTCCATTTTGATATAAAATGAGATTAAGAGTATCAATGCTGATGTTATTAAAAATATTATAAGAGCTGGATGAGACAACACTGTATGAACCTTTAAACACTTAACAGCCTGTAAGAAAATGATAAGAAATATACTGCCCAAAGCAGGTATTTCATTTTTGAAAAAGTGTAGATGAATATGATTTTTTTTTTGGTTTAAAATCTTACTTATTCTGAACTTCATTAGGACCTGTCTTATTAAACTTTTGTGCATGTACAGGTACATAGATATGCCTACATGTGTGTTGGCATGTAGAATCCTGGGAGTCTTTCTTGATAGCTTTCCATTTTATTTATTGATGCAAGGTCTCTGAATTAATCTCAGTACTCACTGATATGCCCCATCTAGATATCCTGACTTCATCTCCTCTTTTGGTTCAGTGGAATGATAAGAGGACTATCCCAACCACTTGACATACACAAGGGTACTGGGCATAGAACTCTAACCCTTTTGCATATAGCATATACTTTATCCACTGATCTATCCTCTCTAATCCAATGAGCCTGTTTTCAGTAAGTCTTTTTCATTAGCTATCTAGCTTCACGAGGGAGAAATAATTAGATGAGAAAGAGACATACAACAGATGGTAGAAGGCATACAAAAGGAAATTAGACAACAGAGTTTAGAGAAGATGGTTATTTAAAGTAGAATTCAGGGGAAAATGTTCTATTTGTAAAGAAACAATCCAAGGAAATATGAGGGTAGATTAGCTTTCAGATTCTGTTATAATAGTTTAAATTTTTTCCATAGGTAGACTCTGAAGATGAAAAGTTTAATTACAGCACAAATCACAGGATATTCTGAATGAATAGAATAATATCCAGAAATAAGAAATGGGACATTTGGGCTGGTGAGATGGCTCAGTGGGTAAGAGCACCCGACTGCTCTTCCGAAGGTCCAGAGTTCAAATCCCAGCAACCACATGGTGGCTCACAACCATCTGTAACGAGATCTGGCGCCCTCTTCTGGAGTGTCTGAAGACAGCTACAGTGTACTTACATATAATAAATAAATAAATCTTTAAAAAAAAAAAAAGAAATGGGACATTTTCTTTTAACAAAATGTCCATAGGAACAAAATTTCCTATGTAACAAAAATGCAGAAATTCAATAGGTATTTGGGACATGGGTTAGATGTGGATGGGTAGTGAAGATGTAGAAAGTAAGTCTGTAAGCAGACAAAGCTAACATGGTTTTTTTTTAAGCTATGATATAGTTTTTCTTGGTCACATACATATTTATTTTGGTGGTTTTTAGTGCATGTTGTGGAGTTCACATTTGATATCAGGTGGTAGGCAGAATCTTGACTATCAAATGGATGATGTGATAACCATATCCTGGAATACATAGATGGAGGAAAAATTCCTCCTGTCACCATAATAATCAAAACACCAAATATACAAAACAAAGAAAGAATATTAAAAGAAGTAAAGGTAAAATGTGAAGTAACATATAAAGGCACACCTATCAGAGTACACAAGATTTCTCAACAAAGACTATGAACATTCGAAGATACTGGGCAGATGTCTTACAGATCCTCAGAGACCACAAATGCCAGCCTAGGCTACTATAACCAATAAAACGGTCAAATACTGTAGATGGAGAAACCAAGATATTCCTTGACAAAACCAAATTTACAAAATATCTTTCTACATATCCAGCCCAACAAAGGATAATAGATGGAAAACTCCAACACAAGGAGGGAAACTAGAAAAAGCAAGAAAGTAGTCTTTCAACAAACCCAAAAAAAGATAGCCACACAAACATCTAACAACCCAAATAGCAGGAATAGCTATTCCTTAATATCTCTTTAAATCAGTGGATTCAATTCCCCAATAAAGAGACATAGAATAACAGACTGGATACTCCAGAGAACCAAGTAGCCCTATCAAAAAATGTGGAACAGAGCTAAACAGAAAATTCTCAACTCTGGAAACTTGAATGGCTGAGAAGCACCTAAAGAAATGTTCAACATCCTTAGTCATCAGGGAAATGGAAATCAAAACAACCCTGAGATTCTACCTCACAATAGTCAGAATGGCTAAGATGAAAAACTAAGGTGACAGCAGACACTAGTGAGGATGTGGAGAAAGAAGAACACTCCTCCACTGCTGGTGGGATTGTAAGCTGATTCAGTGACTCTGGAAATCAGTTTGGCAGTTCATCAGAAAATTGGGCATAGAATTACATGAGGACCCAGCGATACCACTCCCTGGGCATACACCCAGAAGATGCTCCAACATGTAATAAGGACACATGCTCAACTATGTTTATTAAAGTCATATTTATAATAGCCAGAAGTTGGGAACAACCCAGATGTTCCTCAACAGAGGAATGGATACAGAAAATGTGGTACATTTACACAATGGAATACTACTCAGCTATTAAAAACAATGACTTCACAAAATTCACAGATGATGGATCCAGAAAGTATCATCCTGAATGAGGTAATTCAGTCATAAAATATCACACATGGTATGTACTTGCTGATAAGTGCATATTAGGCAAAGTGCACAGAATACCCATGACACAACTCATGAACAACATGAAGCTCAATAGGAAGAAAGGCCAAAGAGTGGATGCTTCAGTTCTACTTAGACGGAAGAAAAATATAATCAAGGGAAGTAGAGGGTAGGAGGGACTTGAGAGGAAGACAGGAGGGAAATTGTGAAAAGACTGGCAGATTCTGGTATGGGAAGAGATGGAGGAGATGTGCAGAGGGTCAGGAAATTGAATAGAGGTGTGTAGCAATGGTGGGTGGGGAGCTGGGGGTAGCAACCAGAAAGTCCCAGATGCCAGAAAATCAAGAGCTTAACAGGACCCCACAAGAATGACATTAACTGAAACACCCTACAAAGGGGAGGAAGATTCTGTCAAGACCATATCCAGAGGTTAGCCATACTCCCCCCACCCCCACCAGTTGAAGGATGGGGTCATTGAACTATTGCCAAAATTTCAGCCTAGAATTGCTCCTGTCTAAAGGAAATACAGGTACCAAGAATGGAACAGCAACTGATTGAAAGGCCATCCAGCAACTGCCCCACCTGGGGAACCCATCTCACATGCAGACACCAAACCCAGACACTAATGAAAATTCCAAGAAGTGCTTTCTGACAGGAGCCTGATACAGCTGTCTCCTGAGAGGCTTTGCCAGATCCTGGCTAATACAGATGTGAAGGCTTACAGCCAAACATTGGACTAAGCATAGGGATCCCAATGGAAGAGTTAGGGAAAGGATTGAAAGAGGTGAAGGGGCCTTATCTGGCATTAATAAGACGGAAGGCCCTTGGTCCTGTGAAGATGTGATGCCTCAGTATAGAAGAAGGCTAGGGTTTTGAGGCTGGGGTGGGTGGGTGGGAGCACCCTCATAGAAGCAGGGTAAAGGGGGATGTGATAGGGGGTTTGCCCAGGGGAAACCAGGAAATGGGATAACATTTGAAATGTAAACAAATGAACTATCCAATTAAAAACATTAAAATCCAGCTTCCCTAGCAGAAGAAAAAATAAATAAATAAAGATGAATTGTAGGAGAAGGTGTGGTGGGAAACTTTGAGGTTGTCAACTGCCATGGGGTTTCATGACACATTGGATGTGCTCAAGTTTGCTGACAACCATTTGCAATTTTCCCATTGTTTCCCTATCTATCAGAGGAGACAGAGGGATGGAGGAAGCTTAACCTAATGTTTCAAAAAATTGGATCTGGGGATATCCTGAGATTTTGTACTACTAAAATTAGAAAGTATTGGGATGCACAGGTTTGAAGGGGTTTTTCCTTATCATAATTTTCTATACTCACCTACAAACCTAAGGAACGAATATCTATCTATCTATCTATCTATCTATCTATCTATCTATCTATCTATCTATCTATCTATCGATCTATCGATCTATCTATCCATGCCATTGGTCTTCAACATATTTGTACAATACTGAGGACTGAACCTAGAACATTGTGTGTGTTTGTTTGATAAACTCTGGACAATTCAGATACTGCTGCATCATGTATTAAATATTTCTTAGGGCTGGTGAGATGGCTCAGCGGGTAAGAGCACTGACTACTCTTCAGAAGGTCCTGAGTTCAAATCCCAGCAGCCACATGCTGGCTCACAACTCCCAAAAAATGAGATTTAACATCCTCTTCTGGTGTGTCTGAAGACAGCTACAGTGTACTTATATATAAAAGTTTCTTATTGTACTCAAAAGTTTGAAAATAGATTTATGAATGTATAGATTATACAAAAATAATCTTTCATGTTTCATTTTAACATAGTAGTTTCTTTACTAGTAACATAGGAATTAATTAAATTATTTCCTGAGTAATCATTTCTTTGATTCATGGAAAGAAGGTTTTTTTGTTGTTGTTGGTTTTTTTGTTTGTTTGTTTGTTTTTTTAACGTACTTAAAAGGATTTTATCTTGTTGGATTCATGAATGGTGAATGATAGTGTTCTGAAATTGAATTGGAAAAAAAAATCAATGCTTTTTATATTAAAGTCAGTGTTACAGTTGTGGTCCATTAAAACCATAAATATTTCAAGGGCTGGGAGCCAAATGGCTCATTTGGAATAATAAGTGAAGAAGCTAAACATGACAAATGTGCAAACAGCTTCAGGTATGGAAGTGCAAGTGGATGGTTGGGAAGAAAGCTGGGATGGGAAGAAAGAATATCGGAGCTCTTGTGGGACATAGAATCAAGAGAGCTGAGCTATGTGCACTGAACTCAAGGAAACAATAAACTGAAATGTTGTTCACATTCATGTTTTTTGCACTTATTTTCATGTTCATCTGAGTTACTTTCCCCCATAGTTCCCTGGGAATGCCAACCTTACTTGACATGAATCAACTAGGAACAAAAAAACAAACTCTTACCTAATACATAAAACCTATTTAAGAAGACATGGTCTTATGTGGTTGTGTTTATCAAAGAACTAGAAATGTATATTAGATATAAAGAAATGGAGAAACTGTTAAAGTAGTAGGAATGAAGCTAGAGGCATGCATCAGAAGCATTCCTGCAGCAGGGGTTAGCAAGTATTAAGAAATTACTCATTGATCAAACAATATACT
This sequence comes from Mus caroli, assembly GCF_978045245.1. NCBI lineage: Eukaryota > Metazoa > Chordata > Mammalia > Rodentia > Muridae > Mus > Mus caroli. Next base: position 137,672,195 of record NW_028227258.1, on the reverse strand, counting down.
TCATTCATACTTAGTGGTACTTATAATATGCCCATAACTGTGTAAGCAGTGGAGCTTCAGTAGTGGATAGGAACCCACTTCCTTCACTGGTAGGTTTCAAACCATATCACCTATGAAGACAGCAATACCACTTAGCCCAAGACAAAAGGTTAACTAGGACTAATATTGGACAGATATATGTATCCAAAACTGATAGACTCAAAGTACAAGAGAGCTTAAGGTAAAAGATGAAAATCAATAGATGCTAAAAGAAGTAACTGCTTGGAATTGTCTTCCTAGTAAATAGAAAAACCCCTGTGATAGGAAACCAAGTACAAAATAATGATCAAGCTCATTGGATAGACCAACAAAATAAAGCATTGTTCAGAAATGGCAGCAGAGAACAAAATAGGAGAAGGCAATAACCTCCTTGTCAAAATGTAAAATAAGATAGAGGGAAAATTTGTGGCCTGGAAATGTATCTCTGTAGAGGTGTGCTTATCCAGCATGCAGAAAGCTTTGGGGGTAATTCCCCCAAACAGCAAACATCCTGAAAAAGATAATTCCTAATTTAGGAGGCTCATAAGTCTCAGCGTAGTGCTCACCTTTCATTCTGTGCAATGGCATGCTAATTAAGACCATAAGAAACAAAGTGCTCATCAGGAGGGAAATATTTCCATAGATGATATATTTAGGAGTTAATGATATTCACAGAAGAAAAATGTCACACCATGGAAAGACACCATGAAGCGTCAAGAGTAAATAACCTGATTCAAACCTCTCACATGTATTTGCGCATGCATGCATACATGCTTGCAAACAGATACTCTCAAGTTACAGAAAAATGTTAATATAGAAATATTCACAAATGTTCCTTTGGTCTGGCTAACTTCAGATGTAGAAGGATTGATGAGTATCACAATTTTGTTGTTGTAATGTCTAAATATTTGGTAAAGAAAAATGAAAATTTATATTTATTAGAAAGGGTAAGTTTATATGGAGTAATATGATATAAAAACATATTTTAGATAATTATATCAGGGAATTGATAACAAGAGATAAAAAGTCTTTGGGAAAAGTGAATTACAATTTCTAATATAGAACAACATATAGAATTTTGTAGTTGTTGACATAAAATTGCAATGTAGGCAATTTGAATTAAACATTTTGAATAACCATTGAAATACTTGATTTGTCAAATTATCCAAACTGCTTTTTAATATTGAAGACATCAGTCAATTTTTGTTTTAATAATTACTTTTTCAAGGATTGATTTTTTTTCAAAATAATTTACTCAAATTTATATTACATCAGTAAGGCTTCCAGAACATTCAGCAAGGTTATATATCAGTCCTAAAGACAGCAACAAAACAAGATGTTGAACATGTAACCACTTTTTCTACCTTTGGATATGCATACAGGTCAATCTGTCTCCTGCCAGTTGAAGCATAAACACAGTGAAAACTGCACTTAAGCCTACCGGATGCCACCTCCCTGTCACTCAGCACAGGCTAAGGAGAAAGCCAGTGCACTTCAGCAGCAGGCATCTCTACTTTGCCTTCTGACATAAACAGACACTAGATCCTGGGCCCAATACAGTTGCGTGGGCATAGACATGACAGCTGCATAACATCTAACATCAAGTCCCTAAAGTTTATCTATAAATATTAAATTAAGTCATTTAATAAATGACACAAGTAGTCATTTATATACACATATATTCATAAATGAAAGTGCCATTGATTTCAGAGAAGGTAAGTATTTTCAGACATAAAGAAGGTCCTTGGATCAGACTCTTTTGTTTAAAATATAAAGCAGGCAAAGAAAAATTACTCAGAGAAAGCTATTCTGAAAACAAACATAGAGACAGAAAAATTTAGTATTTGTCTTATTCAGTGTTTCTATTCCTGCACAAAACATCACGGCCAAGAAGCAAATTGGGTAGGAAAGGATTTATTCAGCTTACAATTCCACACTGCTGATCATCACCAAAGGAAGTCAGGACTGGACCGAAAGTAGGTCAGGAAGCAGGAGCTGATGCAGAGGCCATGGAGGGATGTTATTTACTGGCTTGCTCCCTCTGCCTTTCTCAGTTTGCTGTCTTATAGAAGCCAAGACTACCAGCACAGGGATGGCCCAACCCACAGTGGGCCCTCTCCGCCTTGATCACTAATTGAGAAAATGCCTTACAACTGGATCTTATAGAGGCATTTCCTTAACTGAAGCTCCTTTCTCTGTGAAAACTCCAGGTGGTGTAAAGTTTATGCATAATACCAGCCAGTACAGTATTCTTCATCTGCATTATAGTTCTTACTCATTCCTTCTACCCCCACATATTGGCACACTTCTGGGCTCTACCTTCAATGTCTTTCCACTCTTGAGTTCTTAAGTCATGTTATTAAGTCTCACAATTGATTCATAGGCTAAGTTTGTGCTCATTGTGTCTATGATTTTACTTTAAAATTGTAATGTAATTAAACATTTCTTCTTTCCTTATACTAGTAGAGACATCTCAATCCTGTGGCACTGACTTATACATATTTATTTCTAAGAAACTGATAATAATGGAATTTTAAAAAGTAACTCCAGCCAAAGCTTATACTTATACAATAATAGCATCCTAACATTAAGTTTGTTGTTCATATTAAATTATTGAGCAGAAGTCATCATTATAAATAATTTAATATGCTTAATATTATAATTTAAGGTTTTAAATTTAAGTGACTATCGTTTTAGACAGCTTTCCCATATTTTGGCCTGTGTGTGTGTGTGTGTATGTGTGTATGTAAAAAAAAAAATTCTGAGTGTTGGTATTGAAGGCCTATACTACCACATCATGCTGTAAACAAAATTCTTGAACATACATTTGACTATAATACAGTACTGTATTTTTTGTAACAAATACATACAACAATGTGAAATATATTAATTGAATTATGTATAATGTCATATATTTTACAAAATGACCTCATCTGCTCTCTCTCCATATATGTATAGATATGTATACATACATATGTATAATTTATATAATGAAGTATACTTTTTATAACATATTTCTGATTACTAAGGTATCCTGTCTTTAATAGAAGTCGATGTGGGGCTCAATACTTGCAGAGGCAGATGTGTTTTTATGTATTCAAGAAGATACTCCCACTTGGCTATGTTATTATAAATACTATGTGTACTTTTCAGCAGTCTACCTTTCCTAAAAAGTTAATTTGACAGATTGCTGTAATTTTCAGATTGCTAAATACTTCTGTCAAATCCCTGAAGGCATTTTCAGAATTTAGTTCTTGGGTTTGCTGGAATGATTTCCAGGTTCTCCTTTTTGGGAGCAATGAAGTGACAGCAGCTCGAAATTGTGATTCATCCTTTGAGCTTCTGTCAAACATTCGCAGGAAGAAGAAAATAACTAATCACTTACTAAAAATGGCAGCAGATGCCAGAAGCAAAATTTCATTCAACCTGTTAACATCACTTCTGGTATAAAACCATCTAATTAAAACTCTTAGTTTAAAATGATATCATTCTTAAAAAATAACATCTGCTTCCAAAACACAAGGCAATGGATCTTAGGTTTAATGCTTTGTTTGTTTGAATGTTTATTTATTTGTTTATTTATTTATTTATTTATTTAGTTAGTTAGTTAGTTAGTTAGTTAGTTAGTTAGTTAGTTATTCTCACGTTTTGAGACAAGGGCTTACTGCATAGAACTAGCAGTTCTGAAACTCACTATGTAGATCAGGCTAGCCTTGAACTTAAGAGTTCTACCTTAGCCTCAAAGTTCTCACAGCAACCTTCTTCAGCTCTTCAGCTTGCATATCTATGTGAACATGAATTTCATGTTGCTCTATACCACAAAAAAGAGTTAATAGAGTTTCACAGATAAATTAAGCATCCCAATTCCAACAGCTCTAGTGGTTTTATTCTAACCATATTAAATTCCATGAAATGGTAATTAGTGTTTTCATTCACTTTTCCAATACTTAGTCCTTTTATATACATTATTTCTCATTGTTCCTGATCATTTAAATATGGAAAAAAAACAAGACAGCAGAGATCAAATTTGGTATCCAAAGCACACTTTGTTAAAACAGCAAACCAAGTAAGTATGAATGGAGGAATTGCTTTTGTTTTATATTGAGCTATATACACACAGTACACAGAACAATATAGAAAGGGCTAGGGTTCATGATTTAGATTGTATCAAAGAGGAGACATGATAGCAAGATTGAAATTTATCTTCCCTGGGCATAAGAGGCACAAGGCTATAACAGTGTATGACTGTCAATGTCTGTGTAATATTATATTCAGAGAGAACATTTCCCTTGTTGGCTTAACTGTAAGGCTAATGCTGGATTTGCTATTTTCCCCCACTGCCAATAATTGTAAATGCATAACTATCCACCTAGAGACATAATTGCACTTTCCTTTCACCTCCTTCTTACATCTGCTACCTAACAGAGCTCTGTGAGATTACATATTCTCATTCTAGCATGAGGGTCAGTCTCAGAGAGCACAAATGTATTGATGAAGAACACATAACTTAACTGATACATATAGCATCAATCTGATGTCTGGCTTCTGGCTTTTAATCCAATTTCAACTTTGACATGCTTCACAGTGTAGATGAAATATGTCAAATTCACAAATTTCACTTGGCTCAAATATGTTAAAAATACAAAATGGGTAGTATCTCATGTATAATCCAGAAATATGAATGCACTCTGGAAAGGAATTTTAGAATTTGTTTTCCCTAATCTTCAGTGTGTCTCAGAATTATAAAAGACATTTTTAAATGTATTGGCAATACCTATAGTTCAAACTGATTGATATCATATTGAAAAATTATACTGAATCATATTGAAAACTGAAAAACAAATTGTACTGAGAAATATTAAAATTTATCAGCTTTGGAATGATGATGGTTTTCTAAAGTTTTCTAAGTTTGTTCATATGAATTTTCCATGAGGATGAGCTCCTGATATTATAGCCATTTGTACCTTCATAAGTTCAAAATATTCCATCAAATATAGAGTATTTCTGTGACTACCATATTCTAGATTGACATTCTGTTATTGCACAGAATAATAACCTCAAGAGTTGAAAAGGTTATCCACCTCAAGGACTGAAAAGGTTATCAAAAGACAAAACATTTCTACCAGTCCTAAGCATTTGGTTGCATGCAATTTTGGTCAGCGAATGTGATATACATTATGTGTGTTTTTCAAAATGCTACTTTGCATATTTAAGGGATCTAAAGCATGTGTCCTTGGGGTTGTTCATGCAAGGTTCAAAATTCCAGGCCTTGATTCACTTGGCTATCTCAGGTGCCAGAGAAGTCTACTTCAGCAGGAGACTAGCCTTATTCAGTTAGTTGAGCTGAGCAAGAAAGTTAAAGAAAACTTTCTGTTCAGGAGAATTCATTCCCTCTGAAAGCAGTGATTTCTTTCCATTTCATTCTATGAGCACTGTTCTGATCCTTAACTGGAGTTGAGAAGGCTATAAAGAGAAGTCAGCCTAATGTATTCCCTAAGCTTTCTGTGTTAAGATCACTGTTCAATTTTTCTGTTGTTTCATTGTTGAAGGGTGAGCACCATTGCTAGCATTGCCACCGGTATTATAGGTTAAAACTGTCTGCTAGACCTGTATTCTGCTAAAATTAATGGTAATGAGAGTTCACAAGAGTCAGAAGCATGAATGAGAATAAAAAGAGATTTTTATGTGTGAGGTGCTAATTTTTGTTGACCTAGATTCAGCAGTTCAGTTTGTTGTGTTAACCTATACTGGCACAAAGCATATGATTACACTCAGATCACAGTCAAATGCATATTAAATGCAATAATATTGAAAAGACTAAAGGGACAGGAAGAGTTATCAATGCAGTGACATGTGAGAACAAAGCACTTAACACTTCACAGATCCATTGTTTGTCTTTGCTCCTTGAGGGTACCCTTTTGTTCTACTTAGACCTCAGCACAGAAATACCCTGCTTGTCAGCTCATCCTGCATTCCTCATGGGCTAGCTGACAGCCTAACAAAGTTAGTCACTAGCAGTTACTGTGGTGGTTTAAATAAAAATGGCCCCATAGCCTCATTTATTTGAATGCTTATTCACCAGGAAGTAGAACTCTTTGAAAGGATTAGAAGGATTAGGAATTGTGGCCTTGTTGGAGGAAGTATGTCATTGTGGTGGCCTTTGAGGTTTCAAAAGCCCCTGAAAGGCTAAGTCTGTCTCTGACTGCTGCCTATGATCAGAATGAGAATGTAGCTCTCATATACTCCAACACCACATGTGTCACCATACTTCTCACCGGGAAGACAATGGAAGCCCCAACTAAATGCTGTCTTTTATAAGAGTCGCAATAGTCATGGTGTCTCTTTACAGCAATACAACAATGACTGAGACAGTTTCTTACTATCCTCAGAACATTTAAAAAATATCCCTGGCTGTTAAGAAATATAAAGTAAAACTACAGTGAAGTTTCATATTACCCCTGCCAGAATGGATAAAAATCAAGAAAACAACTGAAACTAAAAGCTCATGAGTGTGGAGTGGGGAGGGATGGGAAGGCCTCATTTAGTGTTGAGATAGCAGACTGACATTGACACTCTGGAAAATAGCTGGAACATTTTTAAAAAGGTAAAAACAGATCTGCCAATTCCAGCCATATGACTTTGTGTCATATCCCCAAAGGTCTGACTCTAGATGTCACCCCACAGTAATGTGCTCAGCCACATTCATTGTAGCTCTATTTGCAATGGTTAGAAAATGGAAACAACCTGAATTTTTCAACTGGTTAAAAGACAATGAAAATGCTATGCATATATGATGGAATTCTAATTAGCTGTAAAAAAAAAGTGAAATAAAGAAATCTTCAAGGAAATGTATGGAGTTAGTAGATATTATTTTGAGTGAGGTATCACAGACCTAGAAAGCCAAGCACTATATAAATTCTCTTATTTCTGAATTCTGGATCCATATTGTTAGATGAGAATATGTAACCTGGAATAATCTCAGAAATTGGAAAGTGAGAATTGACAGTGGTATGGGACATGGAGAAGCTCTACAACAGGAACAAGTGTGTCATGGGAGCTATGAAGGAGAGGGGAGAACATAGAAGAGGAAGAGGTAAGAGCCAGAGAAGCAGGATATCAGCTATGAATGTATATCTTCTCTCTAAGATAGGAAAGCTGTATCTATAAACTCCCAACAACATGCCTGTCTAAGCAAGACTTGCAATGATGACCATACCAATTGACAAGCCAGTGTGAATGGGGAAATTCTCATGAGACTTCTCATGAGACTTCTGGGTATATTATTTCTCATCTTTACAAGAAACCTACACAGCATTTACCTGGGAACCAAAACTTAATCCTCTTGCGTATGCATCAAACATTTTAACTACAAAGCCATAACATCCCTCTAAATCTTAAGAAGATAATCACTACTCAGTCAAAGACTTCTTCTCTTTCATCCTTTGCATGAAGACCTACAATTGATGACTCCTTAGAGGTCTATGTAGTTTTCATGTCTCTTCACATAATCTCATTGTATACATTGTGGCATCTCTAATTTTTATGAAATATGTTGTATTATAAATGAGCAAACATAAAATAGTGCTATTAACTCCTCAGGTGAATGTAATTTATTCTCAGTAGCGAATTTCTGGAATCTTGACTCTCATTGTTTGGCCAGAAGATACCAGAAACAGGGACATTCTTGAGGATTGAGACCTCTACCTGTGAGATCGGATGATATCACATGATGCCCAATGTCAGGATGACTTAGATTAAAGATTATCCTGCCATTGTTCCATGCCAAAGATCTGATTTCTTGCTTCATATAGTGGTGAAAAATGCCACATATCTCTGATATCAGTGGTCACAGTGTTGTGAGCATCGTGGGAAAACTATGAGCCACTGTATTTTATCTGCATTTGTGAGAGGCCTGGGACATGTGAAGGAAGTCTGGCTAAGAGTTCAAGACTGGTTTTAAGGATCCAGAAAAATACAGTAAAGCGTTATCTCAGTACATACATACTCAGAGGCAAGATTACTATAGAATGAAGAATGACACTAAATTTAAACTCATTCTTATCATTTTATCACTCTATATTCTTTTCAAAGTTAAGAGTTCTGGATGTCCATGTCTGTAGAAATGGTGTCAATGAATTATCATTAAATAACAGAATGAATGGAAACATCTGTCTATTGAGGATACTGCTTTGTGAGACTTAATATGTATTAATTGCTTTTGTATTTTCGTATGTTCCTCATTAGCTTCTTTCGCCCATAACATGTAATAGGCAATTACCTTTCATTTAAGAAATTTGCCTGAGCAAAAAATATAATATTCTTATCCCTTATGCTTATAGTATCTGTAGTCAAAGGAAGCAATAGTGATAAGTAATCAGCTAAAATATATAACCTGCCATAGAATCATTAAATAAGAAAAAATAGTATTTACCATGACTAGTATTTGGTAGGACTAGAATTTGATACAAAAATATTATAAACAAAATGGTTAAGTATGTTTTAATTTTCTATCAGTGGTATTCAGGAGTTGTAATACTTAAAAGTTACAATATAGAAAACCAAGGAAAATAAATGTAAGTACTGACTTGTGGATTTATTTCTTTCTGTGTATGTATGTGTGCTTTCCCACAGGTGTTGGTGATTTTGTGTGGGTATGTGTGTGCATGTGTTTGAGTGCAGAGAGTACTTGGATACTGAGATGTGACTTTGGATTTTGTTTCTACTTTATTCAAGGTTGTAACATCATCCATTCAACCCCAGAACTAGCTGATATAGTTAGTGTTATTAGTCATCTTACTCTGGGTCTATTATTTCTCATCTTTTCAAGGAACCTACACAGCATTTACCTGGGAACCAAAACTTATTCCTCTTGCGTATGCATCAAACATTTTAACTACAAAGCCATAACATTCCTCTAAATCTTAAGAAGATAATCACTACTCAGTCAGCACAGTAGGTAGGACCTCCTTAACATTATTACAAAGGAGAAAGTCTGATTCCCTTTAAAGAAATGAATAAACAAAATATTTTCATGCAAATTCACCTTTAATATACTAATGTACAAGGAAATTAACAAAAAAACTGTTGAAAGGTGCTCTTCTAACTTAATTCAAGTTATAAAATAAGAAAAAGATGCCCACTCTCACTAAAGACGATTTACAGCAACCAGACAAGAGAAATAATAACAACAAAAAAAATCAATCAAAAGTTCTTCCTCATCATCAACAAAAAGTTAGCATTTTGGAAAATATCTACTTGAAAATAAATTAAAAGAACAGCTCCATTTAAATTTGAAATAATATTAAGATGATTTCTTACAAATAGCAGGATGTAAAGATCTATACATAGAAAATGCAATAAGTTGATGAAACATAAAAGAGATATAAAGTGAGTTTATGACACTAGATGGGATTAGTTAATACTGATAAAATGTCCATGCTATCCAAAATGGTCTGTGTTGGTTAGATTTATGTCAACTTGATACAAGATAGAGTCATCTAAAAGGAAGGAACCTCAATTGAGAAAATGCTCATAGGACTGTGCTGTAGGACATTTTCTTAGTGATTGATGGGGAGGGTCCACTCCATTATGAGTGACACTATTGGACTAGAGTAATCCAGGCTGAGCATGTCATGAGGAACAAGCTGATAAGCAGCACCACTCCGTGGCTTTCATATCAGATTCTTCCCCTAAGTTCCTGTCCTATGAACTCCTGTTCTAGCTACTTGAGTGAAGAACTGTGTGATATGGAGGTGAAGGCCAAATAAACCTTTTCCTTCCAAGTTGCTTGGGTCATGCTGTCTCATCACAGCAAGAGTAACTCTAACTCAGACAAGTTGATACCAGGATAGTAGAGTATGGCTGTGACAAATTTGGCCATGGAATCTTGGTGAAGGTCATGGAAAGACTTTGGAACTTTTGACTTGAAACTCTATATAGGGTTGAGAGCTTATTGAGCTCTTTGATAAGAGTTTGAGAGATAATAAAATAAAAGCTAAGCAGTGCAGACAATGGAGGTAGCTCTTGTAAAGTTTTAGAAGGGAGTGAAGACTCTGTCAGGCCTTTTTGTGTGAAGAGTCTGTAGTGTCTGGTCAGCTGGAGCTGAAGAATCATCTGTGATTAACAAGACCCAAGAAACTCTAAAGGAAAACAGCTTTTGCTGAGATGACTCTGGACAGCTTCAGCAGAAGATTAGGAAGAGAGCAGCATCAGTGCTCGGAGTCTTCTGGAAAGTGTTTCCTCAGCATCAGCACACAGAACCTGTGTTCCAGAAATGGCCAATCTTGTGACTCCTGTTGGCAGCCCAACTTAGTGTAAGAGTTACCCAGATGGCACTGCTTTTTAACACATGAGGGGGTCATGGAGAGAAGCTGAGGCTTGGCATTGTGAGAAGCTAGGGGAGGACACTGGTGAAAGAGAAGGCCAGTTGAAAGAAAGTTCACAGCAATTTTGAAGATGACCCTATGATAAACCAACTACTAAGGCCAGCAACAAGTATGGAGTGGAGTTGAACTGAGCATAAAAGACAATCTCTGTGTGCTGCAGAGGGCAGAGCCAAGGAAGTGACCTAAGCCCTTTGGAGGATTCCAAAAGGTTATAAATTGAACCCAGACATTGGTTATCATGTTATTTATACAGTTGGAATTTGACTTTAATTTTGTTATATTATGACGGGGTCCTGGTTCTTCCTACTTAAGGTAAGAAAGTGTTTGGTTTATTTTTTATTTCACAAGAGTCCACAGTTGAGAGACTTTGAATGTAAAATTTTTAATTTTAAATTTAAGACCACATTTTTAAGTATTTGAATTTTTAAAAACTGTGGGAGTTTTAAATTTTGGAATGTTAATGTAATGCTTATAGTAATATATCATCCTGGGGAAGACCAAGAACAGCAAGGTTATGTTTTAACAGTGAAATGTCTGTGTATCAAATCGAAAAGAAGTCTATTGGGCAAGATAGTTTTACGTCAACTTGATACAAGTTAGAGTTATCTGGAAGGAGAAAAGCTCAACTGAAAATAGGCTTCTATGAGATCTAAGTGTAGAATATTTTATTAATTAGTGATTGAAATAGGAGGTCCCAGACCATTGTGGATATTCATGCCATCAATGGACTAATGGTCCTGGGTTCTCTAAGAAAGCATGCTGAGCAAGTCTTGCTGTGCAAGCCAGTAAGAAGCACTCTTCTATGTCCTCGGCATTAACTCTTGCCTCCAGGTTTCTTCTCCATTTGAGTTCCTGTCTTGAAATTCTTCAATGATGAACATGATAAGGAACTGTAAACAAAATATAATCTTCCCAAGTTGTTTTGTACATGTTTTATCACTGCAAGAATAACCCTAACAACGAGAGGATCAATAGGTTCAATCTCTATTGAAATAGAAAAGTATCCTAAAAGCCCTAGGAAAAAAAGGAATTGAGACCATTCTTAACAGAAAGAGCAGAGCTGAGTTCATCATATTACCTGACTTGAAAGACAACTTTAGTAATGAGAACAGACAATGTAAAGTAGATCCAATGACCCATAGGAAAGAAAATGGGTCCCACAAATGAATCACACAATTTGACATCATCTGACTTTCAAAAAATGCTAAAATACGGTGAGAAAGGAGAAGTCTCTTCAATGAAGTGTCTTGGGGAAAGATATGTCTATATGATGAGACTGAGGGCAGTGTTTTTGCCTGAGACTGAGCAAAGGGGAGAGTGAAACTCCAACATGACTGAAACGGAGAGCCTCTCAAGTGAATTAGAGTAACAAACGTTCTCTTCTCCATCATAAATTTACATTGTAGATGGTAGGATTGGGTGTCCATGTCTGCTCATCCAAAGGACAAGGCTACTTGGGGAGCTGGAGCATTGGGAGTTTCCCTCCTGAGTTTATCCCTAACTGCCACCAGGGGAGGTGTTGGGCAGTAGGGAAGTGCAAAGACACAGCTCTGAGGGGTGGGAAAACACAGCAGTCTCAGACTTAGGAGAGCTGGAACTGGTTCAGGGTCCTTGGGCCTGGTATGAGGTTCTCAAGCTCTTGGACATCAGGGAGTCCATGAAGAGCTGAGAAGACAGGGTTCAGCATGGAGAGTCCTTGGCTTGATGGATAGCAGTCTTGGTGGTGGTTGTGGCTAGGAATAAAGAGAGGCCTTCTCCTGGAGATTAGACTGTGGCTCTGTGGGCTGTGGCCTTCTCCATGGCTCCCCACTATGAATCTCAATGAAAAGAGCCAATCCATGCTTCCAAAACATCTTTTTGTCATGGCAGGAAATGAATGCGGAAAACCACACCCTATTTCTTCTCATAGTGGGCCTGAGATTAAATACCTTTTTCAAGGAGGAATGTCTCAGTAGGCAAGCTTATAGGCATGCTCTCTGAGACTCTAGGAACCTCATTAGCCTGGAGAACTCTGTTTTGAGCCTACTTGACTGTGGTCATAATTCTTTTCCCATTGTCTTGGTCTGATATGTTATAGATGCCTCATCTGCATGTGAAACAGCTTGGGGCATTGCCCTTATGTGACTGATGGTCACAGATCTCTACGCTGATATGTGACAGAGGCCTGGTGCCAGGAACAGGCAATTTCCTACCTTACCTTGTCCCTTCAGAGTTCCTGGGGCTTCAAGCATTTAGCTTGACCTTACCAGGGTTCCTCTCACAGTCCACAGCCCTCCAGTAGATATTTTGTATTACTTATTTAAGATAGCTAGATATAGTAATACATGCCTGTACTCCTAATATTTTGGAGGTAAAGGTGAGTGGGTAAGAAGTTATGATTATCTTGCCTTTATAGTGAGTTTGATGCTACTCTGGATAACATGAAACCCTGTGTTAAACAACAAAAAAATCAAGAAAACACACACACAAACACACACACAAGTATTAAATCCACAAAAAGTCTCTGCTATTTTGAGTTAATATGCAAGAAATATTATAGATTTAATTCTTTCTTGCAAAATATATAATAGTTTGGCTTATTGAAGGAATGATAGATTGTTGCAAGAGAGATACATGAGTTTTGTAGCTTTATGGATTTTTAAAAATGGGAGCACAAAGAGTTGTGAATGCCTGAATTCACAACCTTGAGGAAAAGTGAAGGGGAGCCTGGACTATATAGACTCTGTCTGTGTGTGTCAATAAAAAAAAAAATCAAACAGTAATCATAGATTCTTTACCTTAATTCTTCTATTTACATTGCTTTAGTACTAAAATGCAGAGACATTGAACTAAAAGAAGTAGAAAGGTTTTTGAGTGATCTTAACTATTAATTTAGACCAGCCACTGAAGCCTATTTTCAGAATGATTCAATACTAGATATTAAATACAAAGTTTGTTTTGAAGAAAATTAGAGGGGGTTGCTACCTTGCAACTTGGGCTTCACAGTGATGCATTATCCTAATTGACTATGCATTTTGAAGTTATATTATCCATATTTTTCTTTGCTTTAGAGATTATTACAAAAGAGTCAGGAATTAGGGCAGCTATGTTTGAGCCCTACTTGTATTGTTTATCAACTGTCAGTGGGGGTCAGTAATTCAATTTCTATAAGTTTGATGTGTAGAACAGCCCCAGAAATCTATAGGAACATTACTAAGAAGAAGAAACTTATTTATAACTAAAATATATACACCATAGAGGCTTCTGTTATATCTAAATGATATTAGTACTTTTGACAATAACAGCTTGCCTAATTACTTTGGTTTATAACTCCAGAAATGGAGCTGAAGTGTTCTGTTTTGTTTAGGTCAGTGTTACATTCTTATTTAGTCTTTAGTCTTTATCCACTCAATTCTAAGTTTTTATTTCTCCTTGCTTTTTCTTTATTGCCTTTCACACACTGAAATGATGTATCCCTTGTCATTTTCTGTACTGCCAGGTTTGAAATGCCCTAGAGTTTTTCATTATAAAGCTTCAACCAGATTTTGATGATAGCTATTTTTTGGATGAAGGCTATTTCATTGATTTGTTGCATGTTGCATAGGAAAGGATACCTAGAGTCACATATCTGTTAAATTCCTAGTATCACTTACAGTTATAGTTAGTGATTCACACAACTTAACATCATTCTAATATTTGCAGTTAAGAATATTTTAAATTTCCTTCACAACATGAGGGAGTTCTTCACATTTTTCACACATATTTGACTTTTTGCAACCCGATAAATGTTTGGCTTAATAGAAGTGTTATAGAAGGACTACATTTTAATGATTCTTAACTCCATTTTTATTTCATTCCATATTTTCTTATTTTAATAAGCAACTGAAACACAATTTATGTTTTATAAGGTATATCGAATTGATACTTTATTGATTTACCTAGATTTCACATTTTCTGTGGAGCCAGGAGAGAGAAACTATAGAATAACAACTACAAACTATATTTTATTGTGAAATTAGTTCTGTTCTTCCTGTACTTCATGAAAAAAAATACATTGATTATTTGCAAGTGGATTTTTCAACTAATTATTAAATCATAAAACTTTTGTATCACCTATATATCATTCATTTAAAATACTTTATACAACAGAAATTGTCTATAACTTTGTGAGTAGCAAATAATGTCAAAAGATAAATGTATATTATATAATGCATGCACATATAAAATGATTTGCCTAGAGCAGAAAGATACATTTAAACTTGTAACTACTACCTTTTAGTTATTTGATATTATTTTATTGTATGTATATCTATATCAAAGAAATCATCAATTATTTGTAGAAAGCAACTCATATGTATATAGCCTCATTAACATATTATTTACAATAGAGTTTTAAAATAAATATCTCACAATTGGAAAGAAATAAGTATTTCAGTTTGCATACCTTGCAAACTGAAAAATACCTTGCAAAATGTGAGGTTTCATTAAAAATGTATTCAGTGGTACATGTTAAATTTTGTTTTTTGTTTTTTGTTTTTTGTTTTGTTTCTTGGTTCTTCCTTCCTTCCTTCCTTCCTTCCTTCCTTCCTTCCTTCCTTCCTTCCTTCCTTTCTTTCTTTCTTTCTCTCTCTCTCTCTTTCTTTCTTTCTTTCTTTCTTTCTTTCTTTCTTTCTTTCTTTCTTTCCTTTCTTCCTTCTTTCTTTTTTATTAGATATTTTCTTTATTTTATTAGGTATTTTCTTCATTTACATTTCCAATGCTATCCCAAAAGTCCCCCATACCCTCCCCTCCCCCACTCCCCTACCCACCCACTCTTGGCCCTGGTCTTCCCCTGCACTGAGGCATATAAATTTTGCAAAACCAATAGGCCTTTCTTTCCACTGATGGCCATCCAGAAAGTTCCCTATACCCTCCCCCCGCCCTGCTCCCCTATCCACCCACCCCCACTTCTTGGCCCTGGCATTCACCTGTACTGGGGCATATAAAGTTTGCAATACCAAAGGGCCTCTCTTCCCAGTGATGGCCCACTAGGCCATCTTCTGATACATATGCAGCTAGAGACACGAGCTCTGGGGGTACTGGTTAGTTCATATTGTTCCACCTATAGGGTTGCAGACCCCTTCAGCTCCTTGGGTGCTTTCTCTAACTTCTCCATTTTTTGGACAGGGTTTCTCCGTGTAGCCCTGGCTGTCCTGGAACTCA
Source organism: Mus caroli (assembly GCF_978045245.1). Taxonomy (NCBI): domain Eukaryota; kingdom Metazoa; phylum Chordata; class Mammalia; order Rodentia; family Muridae; genus Mus; species Mus caroli. The sequence continues at coordinate 137,656,611 of NW_028227258.1, read as the reverse complement.
CTTTGTAGACCAGGCTAGCCTTGAACTCAGAAATCTGCCTGCCTCTGCCTCCCAAGTGCTGGGATTAAAGGTGTGTGCCACCACCGCCCGGCTCAGTGTTACATGTTTTGAGTTTTATATAAGATTATACAAGTTTAAATTTGAATAATATAATTATTATTTGAATAGAGGTCATATGAGCTATTAGCAATCTCTGGTTCTGCTGGGGAGAACTTAATGGGAGCCCCTGGTAATACAGATAATGTGAATGTCACCTAAACTATATTCATCTTCAGTCATGCTTGTAGAAGCTTGGTATGGCCTGGCCTTACAGATAGCAGAGGTCACCAGGCCATTAACCACCTCTATTCCCAGGCTTCTGAGCAGAAAAATCGTTTCACAGTTCTCAGTGAAAGACAATCATTTGTGTTTAACATTCCTCTTCCCCTAGTGCTTAGTTGTGAGTGTAAGGACCTTTGTGTTCCTAATAAAATATAAACATTTAAAAATTCTCAATTTTGAGCAGTAGCGACCCTTTGGAGAAAACAAACAAAGCAGACTGAAAGTGGGTACATCCCTGCTTCTTACTTGTAGACTCTTAATGAGAAAATACCAACCATGTTGTGAATGCAGAAAAGAAATATTCACAGTAGTGAAAGAACGTAGTAGGAGAAATCACACAAGAACTTCAGATGGTGTCCAAAGCAATCTCCTGCACTCTTAATGAACGTTATTACCCTTGATTGCTCTGTCCTTTAGGTCCTTAGTGTTTCCTATTCCCACATATATTTTGATACCATATTTGGTGATCATCAGAAGGTTTGAAACTGAGCTGTCTTTTCTTCTTTAACCAGTTCTCTCAGATCATTATACCCTGGTGCTTTTGAGGATAGTCCAATGAGACTCAAACAAAGAAACAAATAAACAACCATATGATGGCTGAGAACTGAACTCAACAGTAGAGTAAACATGCACAAGAATAGGGCCCAGTCCCCAAAAGTAACAAACAAACAAACAAACAAACAAAAGTGACTAAGGAAATTACTTTAACTAGAATGTTATTCAACATGTGTAATGTGTATTCACTATGTCTAATTGGCTCTTTATATTTTAGAGCCTCCTAGAGCACTTTCTGGTCTCCTCAACTAATTGATAGGAAACAATCAGCTATTGCTTCAGTTATACCCTCTCCTGGCTTGTTTACTTGACTTCTTCCAACTCACCATTCAACTTGGTTGACAAGAAACTTACATTGTATTTTTCTTGGACACTTTCACTTATTTCTCCTGTACACATGAATGTGATTTGAATATATCTGTGTGTCAGGGATGTCTGGCATTTCCATGTGCGTAGGTACGCTGCATGCACACCAGAGCATGTTAAATCAGAAGTTGACACTGGGTGTCTTGGTTGTGCTCTACCATTAATATCTAGGCAGGGTCTCTTAATGAACTGTGGAGATCACTGGGATAGCTTGTCTAGTTATACAGCTAGCTCCAGATTCCTCTCTCTCTACCTCTAGAATCTATGACTTCACTTATGCCAATCTGCATGCCTGCTGTTTTTTTTAAAATATTAGTTATTGGAGAGTGTCGTACAATGTGCCTTAACCATAATTACCTCAAGTTTTCCCAGATGCACCCGCTTCAAAAACATGCCTGCCTTTATAGTTATACTTTTCAAGACAAAATTGTCCTTAGCTATATAGGGTTTCCCTTCAGATGGTCATCTTATAATGGGGTAGTGTTTATCTAAGCCCAGAGACTTCTCTATGACTAGGTTTGAGATTGAATGCCCTACCTCCTATGTCATGCTGAGATTTGGCAAGGCTTGGGCTTGCATAGGTTTTTTGCATGTTGTCTCAATCAATATAAGTTCCTAGGTGAACCTGCCCTGATAAGCCCAGAAGACACTATTGTCTTATAATCATTTATCACCTCTAGATTTTCTCCAACTTCTCTTCTGTAAAGGGGAGGTTCTGATGGTAACTCTGTTCTCTGGTTGACTCAATAAAGAAGGCAAGGGGGGGAGTAATTGTTGGGCAGGTGGTACAACTGGGCCTTCCATGTCTGAGGAGGAGAAAGGCAGATGCAAGGAAGGAGAGGGGCTTTTCTGCCATGCTGTGAAGGAAGAAGGATGCAACAATCATGTAAGTCCTGGTGTGGGTTAGGGTGTAGCTAGGGCCTGCAGCCTCTGCTACAGGAGGATAGCCCAGGATGTTTGAACGGGGGAAGTTTCGGTTAGGAGTACAGACTGATGTAATAAATTAGTAAGGGCACGCTTTTCGAGGTGGAAGATATCTGTGCCCAACAATTGTGCCTAATAGGCAAGTTATAAAGAAAACAATCTGAGTGTTTGTCTTCTTTCCATGGATTCAGAAGGTCTCAGGAGCAGGCTGGTAGCATAAGCAGATAGGACACAGAGGAAGCTGGGAGGGCCCAGATCATTGTCTGATCCTGGGCAAAGGCAAAGGTTTTAAAACTACATGTAACATTCTTCTGTAGTGATCTCTCTTGCGAGGAGAAGTTGAGTTATAAGTGTCCATTTAGAGCTGATCATTCTGCAATCACCTATTCTCTTTCCCAATTTTATATACCGAATTTGTTGTTTGTAAGAAATAATCTTAGCTACTGGAATTAGAATACCTTGATAAGCAATGGAGAAGTATTTGAAGCTTTTTCATTATGTGAAAGGTTGTATTGGTCTAATTATTTAAGTATCTAATTATATTTTTCTTGCTGCTGGGGAACTTTTAAATAAGTGTGAAAAACAGAAAAACCATACTACTTACACAAGTAGTAGAAAGTAATTTTCTTGTATTTACAAAAACACAACAAAGAAAAAAATTAATGAGCTGTGTGTTGTGACATATTTCAGTCTCATTTTGTTATTTCCTAGAGTGAAGGTAATGAATAGAATTTTTGAATATGAACAAAATAAAACAAAAACAAGATCTTAAATTTTTGGTTAAAAAGCAACAGTGTTTGTTATTCAAGTTTAGAGAAAACTCAAGTGCTCACAATCTAAATATATGTACAGTTTCTGCCCATTAAACTTACTGCAAAATACTTAGGTGACAACATAGAATAGTTGGGGTGAGTTGAATAAAGCTACCCTCCATAGGTTCATAGACATGAGTGCTTGGTTATCAGGGAGTGGTGCCACTTGACAGGGATGAGCAGGCGTGCCCTTGTTGGAGGAAGTGTATTACTGTGGGTCGGCTTTAATTTTCAATGTTCAAGCCAAACCCAGTATCTCTCTTCTCGCTTTCTTTGGTTCTGGATATAGAAATCTCATCTATCACTCTATCACCATGTCTGCCTGATACTGCCATGCTTCCTACCATGACTCTATTCATGACAATAATGGACAAAACCTCTAAAACTGTAAGAAAATTCCAGTTAACTATTTTCCTTATATGGGTTGTCATGCTTATGGTGGATCTGCACAGTGATAGAACACTGAATAACTCAATAGAGAAGTGGATAAAAAGACAGTAGCAATATTTTTTTATCTTTTTTTAAAAGATATTTTCTTCATTTACATTTCAAATGCTATCCCCTTTCCTAGTTTCCTCTCTGAAAGTCCCCTATACTCTCTCCCCTTCTCCTGCTCCCCAAACCACCCACTCCCCAATTCTAGGCCCTGGCATTCCCCTATACTGGGGCATATAATCTTCGCAAGACCAAGGGCCTCTCCTCCCATTGATGGCCAACTAGGCCATCTTCTGCTACATATGCTGCTAGAGACACGAGCTCTGGGGGTACTGGTTAGTTCATATTGTTGTTCCTCCTATAGGGTTGCAGACCCTTTTAGCTTCTTGGGTGCTTTCCCTGACTCCTTCATTGGGGACCCTGTGTTCCATGCAGTAGATGACTTTGAGCATCCACTTCTGTATTCGCCAGACACTGAAATAGCCTCACAGGAATCAGCTATATCAGGGTTCTTACAGCAGAATCTTGCTAGCATATGCAATAGTGTCTGGGTTTGGTGGTTGTTTATGGGATGGATCCCCAGGTGGGGCAGTCACTGAAGAGTCCTTTAGGTTCTGCTCCAAACTTTGTTTTTGTAACTCCTTCCATGGGTATTTTGTTCCCCATTCTATTAAGGAATGAAGTATCCACACTTTGGTCTTCCTTCTTGAGTTTCATGTGTTTTGCAAATTGTTTCTTGGGAATTCTAAGTTTCTGGGCTAATATCTCCTTATCAGTGAGTGCATATCATGTGTGTTCTTTTGTGATTGGGTTACCTCACTCAGGATAATATCCTCCAGATCCATCCATTTACCTAAGAATTCCATAAATTCACTGTTTTTAATAGCTGAGTAGTACTCCATTGTGTAAATGTACAACATTTTCTGTATCCATTCCTCTGTTGAAGGACATTCGGGTTCTTTCCAGCTTCTGGCTAATATAAAGAAGGCTGCTATGAACATAGTGGAGCATGTGTCCTTATTACAAGTTGAAACATCTTCTGGGTATATGCCCAGGAGTGGTATTGCTGAATCTTCTGGTAGGACTATGTCCAATTTTCTGTGGAACCACCAAACTGATTTCCAGAGTGGTTGTACCAGCTTGCAATCCCACCAGCAATGGAGTAGTGTTTCTCCTTCTCCACATCCTTGCCAGCATCTGCTGTCACCTGAATTTTTGATCTTAGCCATTTCGATTGGTGTGAGGTGGAATCAGTAGCAATAATTAAAGGCAGTATTAAATTATGTTTTAAATTGTTTGCTTTTTCCCTTCTGCTTTGGTTTATTACATCATTGAAATTTCATGACTATACAATATAGAAAGCAGTTTATGAAATGTTTACAAATTTTTATATAGAGAATGGTAGATTTATGTATAGGGAGCAATGCCAAGCAAACATGTGGTCAAATAAGATGTAATCACCCATATATATGCTTGCTTCACAAATGTTTTCATAAGTAGGACACCTGAACAAGCAAACTTCACGTGTAATTTTGTATTTTGTTTATCTGCCATTATTTCTCTTACAGGATTATTTTTTACTTCTCCAAATTAAACTTAAGACTGCTGAAAACTAAAACCACTAAAAATTGAAGAATCACATGCACAAAAATTATATTGTAATGTATTATATTAATTATTTTGTATATACATTGTATGTTATTTATCTGTGTGTGTGTGTGCATGCGTGTGTATACATATACTCATGCCTGTGTACATGTACACAGGACAGAGAAAGATCACCCTTCTCTCACTGTCTGAATTATTCCTTTGTTACAGGATCTTTCGTTGAACATGAAATTCACTGTTTATATTTCTCTGTTTAAGGAAGCTCTTGGGATCCTCTTGCAATGGCTCCTGATGCTAGGATTACAGACATACCTTGTCCAAATTTATATGGGCACTGCTGATGCCAATTCAAGTCTTCCTGTTTATACACTAAATGTTCTTACCTACTGAGCCATTTTGAATACACAGACATGTTATCTTGTTAGACAGTCTAGAAAATGATGTATCTTCCTTTTCTAACTTCTGAAATTTCTCTGCTTACTAATCAATTCATCATTTTGTATTTCCTATTTCTTAAACAGTTTTTAGTTATTTGACTCAAACTCCCTTGCCATTTATTTTTTTCTCATAGCATAATCCTCTAAACTTTTAAATTTTTTATTGCTGAATTTTACACAGTTTCATATTTTTAAGTTTTACCATTCTCAGTTGCTGGCTGGACCTCCCAACTGACCAATGCAGATGTGGATGCTTGGAGCCAATCATCAGATTGAGCTCAAGGAAGCTGGTGGGGGTGCTGCCAGAAGGACTAGAGGAGTAGAGGGGGATTAGAACCCCATTGAAAGAACAATATGAGTTGGCCTGACCACCCAATTCTACCAGAGTCTAGACCACCAATCAAGGAGTGTACCTGGAGGGATCCATGGCTTCAAATACCTATATAGCAGAGGATGGCCTTACCTAACAGCAATGGGAGGGGACATCCTTGGTCCCAGAGAGATTTGATGCCCCAATATAGGAGGATGCTAGAGCGGTGGGGCAGGACAATGTGGGTGGGTGGGGCATCACCCTCATACAGGCAAAGAGCAAGGGGCAGGGCAAATGTGGGGTGGAGGGGTGGTAGAGGGGGTAATTGGAAAGTGGGATATCATTTGAGATGGAAACAAATGAAAGTTTAACATAAGATAAAAATTAAAATATAAAATAAATTGCCATATTCTGGCGAATTCATGAAACATTTTCAAAATTCATTTTCTGTGGTTCTGTAAAGGTTCACGTACTAGGAATGAATACTGCTCTTGCAGAGACCTGGGTTTGGTTCCCATCACTGAAATCAGGTGTTCACTCACTTTGGACTCCAGTGCTCAGGGATGTCGCTCCTCCTCCTTAGCCCCACAAGCACCAGACAAATGCATGGTACACATAAAAGGCAGGTAAAATATTCATGCACATAACATAAAAATAAGCACGTTTAACATTTTAATTTGATTTCCATCCATGATATGTCCAGATTGCTTTTTGCTGTTGAACAAGTAATCACATTGTGTAGAACAACTGAGCTGGCATTTGTTTTTCTATTTTAGCCTCATTACTTCAATTTTCTTTTCTGCTTTTTAGCCAATGACATATTTCTGTCATGTGCTCACTCAGTCTAACATTAGTTTCTAAATATGCTCAAATTACCATTTTAACATTCAGATCCCATACTGGGCAGACAGTCATATAGGCACAGAAATAAATGCAACAGTAGATCATAAAATATCTGCTTTTCTTGTAATGCATAGTCTCAAGTTTTATCTATGCTTGTCAACTTTTTGTATTTCAGAAGTTATTTATGTCTTAGGAAATATACATTATGATATGCTATTCATCTGGAAATTGTTTTGAAAAGACAACATTCTATTTTGATGGCATAAAGGACAATTCTGATAAAGCCCATTTTCATTGTGAACTAGTTTATTGGAATCTATGCTTCTCATACTGAATGGTTTTTATGTTTTCATGGGAAAAATAATTGTAAATATATCTTCTGTGGCCATAGAACTGTAACTCTTTATTTATTGCTGCATAATAAAATGCCTTTAAGAAAACTTATATACTCTTTATTTTAATGAATTGCATCTTATTATGGAAAAGGACAATAATCACTTATAATATTATATCAGGAACATTTGAGTATACTGCATACAATATAAATATTTGGCATGAGACTGGCTGAAAGCCCTGAGCAGATTCATAGGATAGATTTCAGAGTGCAGCCCTTGGTGGGTTTCTAGTTAAGTCAGAAATTGTTGCAGAACATTCTAGAACATGGTTACAGGAACAGAATAATGGCTCTCTAAAACAGCTTCACTCTAATAAGTGACTATGTTACCTTACATGCAATGAGACTTGTAGCTGTGATTAAGTACAGAATTTTCCTAAAAGGATATTATCCCAGATTAGCTGGACAGTCCTTCTGCTGTTTCCTTGTCTTTTGTTTTTCCTCTGAATCATAGGAAGATAGAGTAACAGAGAAATGCAAAGATGGAACACTGCAGGAGAAGAGGAGGAGGATTGGATGAGAGGATGAGTGAATTGGAGACCTAGAGCCCAGAGTGAGAGGCAGCAAGAGCCAGAACCAGAGAGCTAGCAATCAGGGTGGAGGGAGAGCAGCAGATATAGATATAGCTAGAGAGAGAGTGAGAGACAGAGACAGAGAGACAGAGAGACATAGAGGTAAAGAGACAGAGAGACAGAGAGGCAAAGAGACTGAGAGACCGAGAGTTACAGGGAGAGACAGAGAGGCAGAGACAAAAAGACAGAGAGAAACAGAAACACAGAGAGAATATGAACATGGAATAAGCAAATATAAGAGGGAGTTCCTTAGGTTCCTTAATAATGCACTACTGAAAATTATTTCCTGGAGAAATGCCATCTCACACCTCATGTTCTCAGAATGGCATCAGTATCATAAGAAACACAGTTGGTGTTCCTGAGAATTTAAAAAATTCCGTTTTATACAAGATTTCCTTCCCCCAAACCCCCAGTCCTCTTGGTTGCCTGGAAACCTTTAGTTTAAAACTAGACTAGAAATCTTTATAGCCACAATCAGGCTGCTTCCAGAAAGAACTCAGTCTCAACTCCTGTCACTATCACCCAGATTTCCAATGAAGTGCAAGGATTCTAAAGTGCAGTGATTACATGTTTATCTTTATATTTACTGAGGTTTACTTCTTTACATTTGTAGCAGCTGCCTTGGCTTGGTTTACAGTGGTTCAGATTCTAAGGGAAGAGTTAAGAATAGCTTGAGCCTTTAAAACCGGTTTCTGACAGTCAATATGTTGCACACAGTGGCTTATGCATATATCTGGGATTGTTTGCATGCTAGTGCATTTGCTGACAGCAGCAAATGCATATTTATGCACATTTTAATATCTGCAATTGTATTTATTGTACATCACAGCTTCTTGAGGCTCATTTAGATGGCCATAAGGTGTTTGCTTACAAGTGCTGATGAGGAACCAGAAAAAGGTAGCTGTAACTGACAAAAGGGAAATATTTAGCTTGTAGTTTGCATGCACTGACTGTATAAGAATATATTGGTTACGATAAATGAATTTTACTTAGCTATAATCATCCTCTGAAAGTGTAACAGAAATTGATGATTTAGATTTGTTTAAGTATAAAGGTCAGAACAAAACTCAGTTGTTCATACTCAAGATGTGAAAATGTATAACGTAATCACACACCATTTCTACACCTTGTAACATAGTTGTAGGAAAGTTCTGCCATTTTTATTAGAGCCGTAACTGTAATGTGTCTTTTTCATTGTTCTATATACTATTGGAAAAATCTATCACCATGAAAGAAATCAAATACAAGTAGGCATAAAATTTACAGAAAAAAAAATCTAGAGCTTCAGAATGCTAGTGATAGAGTGAGGAGAGTGATAGAGTAAGTCTGCAAGTGATCGGCAAGGGTGATGCTTCAGCTTTGTTCTCAGGCAGCTTGTCTATGTACAAGTGGTAATAAATATACAAAATTGAAATTTATTCCAGAAATCATGCAAGGATAAAGAGAACTGTTTCAATGACCCATTGTCAGGCATTCTCAAAACACTTCAACCTCTACAATGCTTCTTTCTGGTAAATACTGCACATCCCTACAAAAACCTGAGCTACACGGAAGCTGTTGAATTGCCCAATGTCACATACAAGGAAATAGAACTGGGTCTGACTTTAGGCTTTTGGACTTTCCCACTTTGTGAACTATGCATATTGCTGAGTGACCTTAAAGGAGCTCAATCTTGTTACACAAACATTTATTCTATGTCTGACACCCATGAAACCTGGAGAAACACTTGGGTTTTTCAGACCTTTGTGTATTTGGAGTTTGGTAGTGAACAACATGGAGGCAGATCATTTGGATTTATTTGTTTTCTCCCCCATAGTGTAGGAAAAACAACAACAATAATAACAACAACAACACAGGAGCTCAACTCCAATAATGAAGGAAATGTAATGGAAGTCACAATGAGCCACCACCCCAGCCCAGTAGGAATTGCTACTGTTTTAAAAGCAAAAAAGAATAGCAATTGCTGGCAAGGACATAGAAAAAATGCTTGCAGGCAATGGTAATACTGATTAGTATAGCCATTTTGGAGAATAGCATAGAGTTTCCTCATAAACAAAGAAGCAAAACACACACACAAAAATGACAGGTGGTATAAGCAAGTAGTGACTCTCCAGAATGAAACCACAACTAAAAAAGAAAGGAAAGGAAAAAGAAAAAGAAATGAATATGCCAAAGAAATCTCAGCACCCACATGCTCAGTGCAGGACTTTACACAACGACCAAGAAATGGAATCTATTAAGCGAGCCAGGGAGGAATGTCAATATTTGCATTTAGCCAAGCATATATCTCTATGGTTGATACACTTGTGTGCCTGTGTGTGGAGCCCAGTGATCAACATACTATGTCTTTTTCAGTCACTCTCATGCAATTTTCTTGACTGAACTTGGAACTGACTAGTTAGACTACAATGGCTAGCCCACAAGCTCTAGGGATCTACTTTTTCTGTCCACCAACATAGACACATGTGGCTCTGTCTGATTTTTATTTGTTTTAATAGGGGTTTCAGGGCTCTCAGCTTAGGACCTTAAGTTTGCATGGCAGGCAAAGCTAGGGTGAAAGCTTAGTCAGTACAGTGCTCAGCACATACATTGCCCATGGCTTCTTTTGTGCTGCTAGGGAATTGCTGAGTACTTACAACAGACTATGGTCCACACAGCTCACATTGCATAATACTTCTTCCTTGATGATAAACATTTTCAGACCTCTGGACTCAAAGGCTTTACAAAAGGGGAAACAGGATTTAGTAAAAGAAACAGCTTCAGTGTCTTGGATCAAAAATTGAATGAGATTTTGACAAACACCAGCAGATTCAAGAGAAATTTAAGCAGGTTCAAGAAAAATTAGCTGAAATAGTAATACATGATAAGATGTGAGCTAGGGGTGAATAGATGGGTAGGAAATTCCATAAATAGAGCTGGATGAAAACTATGACACTATAAACAGGTATCTAAAGTTTCTACCTAAATCATGTAAAGGGTGAGATGCTGTGTGTCAAACACTGTAAGACTTTTATGTATGTATGTATGAATGTATGTATGTATGTATGAATGTATGCATATGTTTCTGGGGTCTATAATGAAGTATAATTGCCCCTGGGGTCCAGAAAGTCATCACATCCCTTGGAACTGTTGTTACAAGTGCTTCTGAGCCCCCCACAACGGTTGCTAGGAACTACATTTGTGTTTGTTGGATGAGCAGCAGGAATTCTTACTCACCAAGCTATATTTCCCTTCCCCAGAATGAGAGAACTTTAACTCAGAGAACAACCTCAGAATCAGCAGAGATGCCACTGAAGCAATGAGAAAACAGAGTTAGCCAGAGCCAGGCCAACTCCACGACAGGCTGCAAACTGGCAGTTTAGGAGACTAGGCCTATGTTTCTGTTTTCCAGAAATGAGAACCTGTATACAGGAATCTTTGGTCCGCCAACCACTGCTGCACAAAGCTTGTCATCTGGTCTGAAGCAAGAATATGTAGCTAGAATGAGTAAGTAGCCACCCTGAAAAGTTTTCAGAATCCAACCAATTATATAATCAGTCAGGTCCCTAGAGATAGAGCTAATCAATCAAGGTAAAAGGCACATATCCCTCCCTGAGATTTCCCCAACTACAATAAAAGCTGGGCCTGCGTATCCACCATATATCTCCATTCCTAAATTGGCAGAGTCCTGCATGCAGGAAATTCTGCTGATAAACACTCTTTGCTTTTTCATACTATTTGACTTTGGGGTGCCATTCTTCAGCAAATCACAGACCCTTATATTACAGCAATAGAATAGTAATATCATCCAGGAAAAGGGAGAAAATGGTGACTCTCGTGGCTGAAGGAAGGATATGAAGCCAGTTTGACACAAAATGGTCAGTGATAATGAAAACTTTGAAACTGGGTTATCTGTGTCCTCTTATGAGAATGCATAGGGTATCTTAATAAGAAAAGAAGTGTATATAAATGCTGCTTAAATGGGGAGTAAAACACACAGACTGGCATCTTGTTTCCTATTGAGAAGTGAGGAAATGGTATTTGTAGAATTTTGTTAGTTTGTTTTTGTTGTTGTTGTTGTTGTTGTTGTTGTTGTTTTGTGTTGTTTTATTGTAGGAATATAGGTAGAATACATGAGAATTGGAGGAATGAATACAAAATAAATAGAAATTGAGATGTCAGGAAACAGAGAGAGAGAGAGAGAGAGAGAGAGACAGAGACAGAGACAGAGACAGAGACAGAGACAGAGACAGAGACAGAGACAGAGACAGAGACAGAGACAGAGACAGAGAGAGTTTGATGAAGGTTAAGTGTATGAAGAGCAAATGAGGAGCCTAAGCACCTTTGTTGTCCCTGAGGATTCTACTTCAGGGAAGAATCCTTAGCAGAGAGAGCACCTCAGGAAAGGTAAGGGACACATCTTCCAGGGCGCGAGCCTCAGAGCCAGCCCAGGGAACTGACTTACACGAGAAACACTCCAGCAACCCATATCTACATGCATTTTTCTATATAAAACTGTTTTGGAATCAAGCTCATATATCTTTTTCTTTTTCTTTCCTCCCCTGCCCCATTTCCCTTCTGCATATGAACCTAACTCAGGCTTAGAAATACATTAGAAAAGAATCTTCACACTGAAGTAAACCATTTAATTTTATTTAGATATATGTTTGTATCCTTAACATAGTTATATTTTCCCAAACGTGATGTACAGATATAAGTCCAACTTCACTGTTTTATAAATTTTAATAATTCCATTAAGCCTCAAATAATATAATGTGAATTTTACTTTTTGTTTTTTTATAATTATTCTGCTGATATTCTATTGAATCATCGTTTTCATTATTGATTTATATATAATAAATATTAATAAACATTTTATTCAGAACCATGTACGCTCACAAAGCAGCAGATGTTCAAAGATTGACCCCACATACTTTCTGTCAAGAAATTTACAGCCTAGTGAACCTGACATATGAGAAATCATTGCACATTATGAGGGTGAAATGGATCACTCTTTGAAGGTTGGGAGAGATGTTAGACAAGGCCTCATGGTGAAATGTACTACATAATACCAGGAGTGGGTTGTTTGCCTTATGGAGACAGAAACAGCCATTTCTACCCTTTGTTCATGCGTACCAGATAGTGACCTCCAAAATAATATAGGATAGGATTCGATGAGCATGTACTTGGGGAGAGGAGGATGTCAGGGAACAATCCTCATTAGAGGATATGGAATGTTCAAAGACAAGTGTTTTCATTTGCCCTTTTCCACGTATTTTGTCTTCTAAGGTTTTGTTTAATTATAGTTCAAGAAATTATAGTTGAGGAAAGTCTGTCATGTTGGACAGTAATGTTGTGATTTCTAAAATCCACGTTGAGAATGACTACAGAATCTGCTAAATCTTAAAACTGTCATAAAAGATTACATTGAGCTAGCACTGCAATTCTAGCACATTCTTACAGTTCATGCTATACTCTGGTTTCTACATCAGAAGAGCAACACTTCCTACTTCATAATTCATATTGTTCAGCAAGATTAACCAATATTACTGAACATAAATAACACCCTTTAAAATAGCCACAAATAATATAAAATATCTTAGCAGAACTTAACCAAACAAGTGGAACATCTCTACGGCAAGAACTTCAAGTCTCTGGAGAAAGAAATTGAGGAAGATATAAGAAGATGGAAAGATCGCCCATGCTCGTGGATTGGTTGGATTAACATAGTAAAAATGGCAATCCTATCTAAATCAATCTACAGGTTCAATGCAATCCCCATCAAAATTCAAACATGATTATCCACAGACCTTGAAAAAATAATTCTAAACTTTCTAAGGAAAATCAAAAAGCTCAGGATATCTAAAAGAGAATAATAATCATAATCACAATATAAAACTTCTGAAGGTATTACCATCTCTAATCTGAAGCTGTATTTCAAAGCAATAGTAATAAAAACTGTATGGCAACATATAGAAAGAGACATATTGATCAATAGTTTAGAAGTACTTCAGTTTTAGGTTATGCCTCCACAAGAACAAACACAAAGCTGTTCATTATGCTGGTGATGAGAAAAGTTTCTAGTCACTGCTATTCATGTGGAATGACAACTAAAACTACTACCTCTCTGGCTTTTTCTATTATGGTTTTGTAATTGAACTCTTGGGAACAGATATTTATTTTGATCATTAAAAAAAAAATCTTAGAACTGAAGGTGATATTAAATTTGATTGGATTTTTAAAAGAAAACAAGCCTGCAAATGGTAAGAAAGTCAATCACATTTTAAACATCCCTGAAAGGTGATGAAACTACTTAGCTTTAGATTCAGGAACTTCAAGAAAACTAGATCTTTGGCAAAAATGCCAAGATGAAATGCAGCTTCACATTCAAGTTTCCACACCCTTGAGAGCAGAATCTTGCAGACTCTCCTGCAGAACAATCACAGCCTTTGCTGTTTCGTGTGTACACTCAAGAATCACTGAATTTCCTCCCCCAGAGTGTGAGCAGTTGTCCCTTTAGTATTCAAGCATGGCTTATACAAACCGCAGGTGCAAGAGGCACAGAAAGTGAGATATGTAGCTTTTTCACATGGGTCCAAATAGGTGGGTGGAAATGAAATCACATTACAATATAATACAAAGAAAAAAAAAGTCTTAGTGCAGTGTGTCCATGTCTCCTGGCAATAACAAGGTATGGGCAGTATTTGTAAAAATAAGCAAATGAAGAAATAAAGGCTTCGCATCTCCTATGCTTTCAACATATGCTAGAATATCATGTTCCAGGTTTATAGTGGTATTAACTTCTCCCCAGTCTTAACCATTGTTTCCACTTGTACCTACTCATTACAGTTCATGTATGTATTTTGCTTAGCTATGTTAAGCATTTTTAAGCCTTGATTCTTTTCCCTTATTTCTCTTCGCAGAAGGAATATCTCATAAAAGAAAGCTCTTGAAGAGGGAAAATGTCAGTAATTATCTTTCTGAACAACTTTCCAACTCTTTACCTTTTTCAATCATATGGACTTTGTTCATTAGATGCTTCAGTGCTACATCAAATTTCATTGAAACTCAATGCAAACTTTCTCCTGCCATGGAACTAATTAGAACATGTCACAATAAATATATAAATGAAAATGATCTAGTCACAGAGGAAATGTGTAATAGACCTCCTTTCCCAAGTCCAGAGGCAAGGACAAATGGTGAGTTCAGCCTGTGCTGTGTTAATCATTTTTTCATTGGTTACCATCACTCACATGCTTGACATATCATAGTTGGTGCATTTCTGTGGCCAATGTTATGCATAGTAAAACATCTGTATCTAATGTTAAATATTTAAAATTATACAGATATTTTATATTTATTGAAGAATTGCTAAGAGATAGTCTACAAATGAAAAGAAAGAAAAATTCAATCTGTGCTGCTTTTGTTCCTTTATTTTGACAAAGCACTTTTAAAAATGAAACTAAATCAATATCTTCAAAAACACAGCATATTAGCTTGCCCTTAAGAGCTGGTTCCTAGCAAGATTAAATTCTAGATTTAACAAACAGTATGAACATGTAGTGAGCTAAAGATATGTAACATACATTCAAAAGGTAAAGGTAATATTACTTAGCTATGTATGAAACAGAGATACGTCAGTTAAAACTGAAGAGATAATGCTTTATAACAGTGTTTGTTAAACACTGGAGTCTGATCAGAGAATGAGGTCTGTGTTGTTCTACTTATTCATGGAGAGTCCACAATCATTGCATTGCATACTTAAAAGGTGGGTTCTCCTTAGGGGGAAAAAACAATAAATTGCATCCATAGATATTTAACATCATACCCCAAATGAAAATGAATAGGTTATCTTCTCAGATCCAGTTTACATTTTATAATGTCCATGTGAACATTTAGCAAGACGCTAGGGTTGGTTTGTGACATTCAACCACTTCAACACAATAGGAGAAGGCACACAATAATGGTGAACTGCAAAAGCATAGAAAATTACACAGAGAGATCTTAATTGCTCTTACTGTACTAAAACTAGAAGAAAAGGCAGTTTCCAAAAGAAATCTGTGCCTAGATATGGCACTCTTCAAGAGCATTACATGAAAGTGGAGTTATAGGGACCAGTCATTTAGAAAGGGCAGAAGCTAGACTGCATACTATCATAATAAAGGTAGACATTTATTGCTAGCCACAGTGTAGAAAGCCTTTTCAATTTTTATAACTTCTATTTCAATAAATACAATGTGGACAGGAATAGAGACAGGAAGATAACAAGTCAGATCCCTGTACTTGCTATGAAAGTCTTGACAAAGCAGGAATAGCTATGGAATATACATGTGTCATGTGTGATGCTTAGTTTTGGTTGTTAAATGACAACAGATTATTGAGTTACTCAAGAGAAGGTCCTCGGTGCATGCCTGCACATTATGGAAGCTGTCTTACCTTTGGCCACACCATTCTCTGGGCAGAAAATCCTGAACTGTATAAAATTGAAAAAGCCAATTTAGCACTAATATATACACCACCCTCTCTGTCTTTGATTCTGGCTCCTTCGCTACCAGCTCCCTCAAGCTTCTGTGGCTGAGACTTCCTTGGACTGTAACCTGGTTCTGTAGCTAAAGTAAGTTCTTTATCACATAAGTTGTTAGGGTATTTTATCACAGAAAAATTGAAAAGAAACTAAGATGCCATAACAAGGATTATATACCAGTATTTAGAAAGTTGATGAGTAATGAGCCCACTCCCTTTTTTTCTGAGATACAGGTCCAGCCTCTATTACCAAACAGGAGTTTTCATGATGTTGCTACTCCAACTTTATTTGATGCCTCCTCAATCCTGAGAATTGGAATGTTTGTGGGAAGAGTTTCTTTTTCTTTTGTCCTACCTCAAAGCTGTAAGGCACGTATTGGCATAGCCAGCAATGTTACCCTAATGAAGTAGCCATTAGGCCTCCTCTGTTTTTGTGTAGCTTCATTTGTTCCATTCCCATCATTAAAGATCTTTAGTCCAGTCTTCATACTAACTCTGTGTGCAGCATAGTAGATATCCTACTTTTGCCATTCTTTAAACGTAGCCATAATTGCTACACATCATTGTTTTTAATAGCTGCATAGTATTCCATTGAGTAAATGTACCACACTTTCTGTATCCATTCCTCTGTTGAGGGACATCTGGGTTCCCTCCAGCCCCTGGCCACTACAAACAAGGCTGCCATGAATATAGTGGAACATGTGTTCTTACTACCAGTTGAAATATCTTCTAGATGCATGCCCAGGAAAGTCAGCACTGGATCCTCCAGCAGCACTATGTCCAATTTTCTTTTCTTTTTTTAAAATTATTGTTTTTATTAGGTATTTTTCTCATTTACATTTCTAATGCTATCCCAAAAGTCCCCCATACACTCCCCCCCCGACTCCCCTACCCACCCACTCCCACTTCTTGGTCCTGGTGTTCCCCTGTACTGAGGTATATAAAGTTTGCAAGACCAATGGGCCTCACTTTCCACTGATGGCCAACTAGGCTATCTTCTGATACATATGCACCTAGAGAAATGAGCTCCAGGGGTTACTGGTTAGTTCATATTGTTGTTCCACCTATAGGGTTGCAGATCCCTTTAGCTCCTTGGGTACTTTCTAGAGCTCCTCCCTTGGGGGCCCTGTGATCCATCAGAGCCACCAGACTGATCTTCAGAGTGGTTGCAAAAGCCTGCAATCCCACCAACAATGGAGGAGTGTTCCTCCCTCTCCATATCATCACCAGCATCTGCTGTCACATGAATCTTTGATTTTAGCCATTCTGACTGGTGTGAGGTGGAATCCCGGGGTTGTTTTTATTTGCATTTCCCTGATGACTAAGGATGTTGAACGTTTTTTTCAGGTGCTTTTCAGCCATTCGATATCCCTCAGTTGAGAATTCTTTATTCACCTCTGGGCCCCTTTTTTCAATGGGGTCATTTGGTTTTCTGGAGTCCATCTTCTTGAATTTATGAAATTCCTAGGCAAATGGATGGATCTGGATTGTACCATTCTGAGTGAGGTAACCCAATCACAAAAGAACTCACATGCTATACACTCACTGATAAGTGGATATTAGCCCAGAAATTTTAAATACCCAATATACAAGATGCAATTTGCAAAACACATGAAACTCAAGAAGAATGAAGACCAAGTGTGGACAGTTCACCCCTTCTTAGAATTGGGAACAAAACACCCATGGAAGGAGTTACAGAGACAAAGTTTGGAGCTGAGATGAAAGGATGGACCATCCAGAGACTGCCCCACCTGGGGTTCCATCCCATAATCAGTCACCAAACACAGACACTATTGCATATGCCAGCAAAATTTTGCTGAAAGGACCCTGATATATCTGTCTCTTGTGAGGCTATGCCAGTGCCTGGGAAACACAGAAGTGGATGCTCACAGTCAGCTATTGGGTGGAACACAGGGCCCCCAATGGAGGAGCTAGAGAAAGTACCCAAGGAGCTGAAGGGGTCTGTAACCCTATAGGTGGAACAACATTATGAACTAACCAGTACCCCGGAGCTCTTGACTCTAGCTGCATATGTAGCAGAATATGGCCTAGTTTTCCATCATTAGGAAGAAAGGCCCCTTGGTCTTGCAAACTTTATATGTCCCAGTACAGGGGAAACACCAGGGCCAAGAAGTGGGAGTGTGTAGGGGAGCAGGGGAAGGGGGTATAGGAGAGTTTCGGGATAATATTTGAAATGTAAATGAAGTAAAGACCTAATAAAAAAAGTGGAAAAAAATTACTGCAAATCATAAGTCGGACTCTCAGCACTTCTAAGTACTAGAATCCTCAGTCTTCTTTCTCATGGTTAAAGAATACACATCTGCAAACCATTACCCTGAAGGAATCCTGGATAAAATTAATTGGTGTGCGTGTGTGTGTGCATGTGTGTGTGTGTCTGTTTGTGTGTGTATGAGTGTGTGTGTGTATGTGGTATTGAAGAATTGAATTTCTGTATTTTTATTTCTATCTTTGTGAAATTTTCACACACATTTAACGAAATCATTTGATTTATTAAGAACTCAACAAAAATAGCCACTTGAACTTGTTTTTATTTTATTATATTAATTTTCCTTAAAATCTCAAATGTGGACTTGTTGAAAATCTACTTTGTTTCCATGGTCTATTTTTGATGAAGCATAGGAAGACATACATTTCAAATTACCATGAATTATTATCTAATTTTATTCTCTCCTGAAAAATTGCTTTCAGCTTTGATATTTTTAGAGACAATTTTTAAGATCACAATATTTCCTATTCACGACAAATATTCTTTAATTATCAGGGTGATGACTAATTATATATTGCCTCTCTGTGCACATATATCTATGGAGTAAAGAAATGAGAACCAAAAATAGTTGAAGCATTGCTTCTGTACTAAAGATGAGTTTTTCTTGTGATTATTCCAAAAATTTATCCAGCAACATTTACATCATATTTAAATTCTTTACTTAAAATGTTCCTGATATCCAGTATTATAGATAAATAGCACTGGACTAGGTGCTATAAAGCCGTTGGAGTTAAAGTTTGTAGGAGGCTATGTATTTGTATAATCAATTTTTGTAACAATAAAATGCCATGAGCTTTTTAGACTCACAGAGAAGTGGGCTCTGGAAGCTGGCTTACCCTTCACTTGTCTCCAAACCCAAGTGTGTTAAGCTTCCCCATGATCCCTTCTCTGGCTGTGACATGGAGGGAAGAGTAAGAGAAAACAGTCCAAGAGTGGAAACACTGTGCCTTGGAGAACAGCTAGAAAGTGATCCGCTTCCAATAGGTGTTACCGTGCTTGAACCAGAACATAAAAATGCATGAAGTTGGAGAGATAAATCATAATTCAGTGATGAGAATTTTATGCTTGACGGGAAACCTGAAAGAAGAGCTCCAGCTGCCAGCCTCAATTTCCCCAGGCAATTTCTGCTGGACATTGAGAATACCCAATTTGGTGATATTAGCTTTCTGCTATTATTTATTATTTTTCTGAAACTGCATTGCAGGGTACACAGATCATTCTAAGACTTTAATTGCCGGGTGTGGTGGCACACGCCTTTAATCCCAGCACTCGGGAGGCAGAGGCAGGCAGATTTCTGAGCTCGAGGCCAGCCTGGTCTACAAAGTGAGTTCCAGGACAGCCAGGGCTATACAGAGAAACCCTGTCTCGAAAAACCAAAAAAAAAAAAAAAAAAAAAAAAAAAAAGACTTTAATCAAGAACTCTAGCTGCATGTCTCAATTAGCTTGATTACTTGATTTACACTGGATGTTTTTGATGCACAATTTGAAAATATGGATTTAACATCTATTATCTATCTATCTATCTATCTATCTATCTATCAATTATCTATCCATTGTCTACCTACCATCATCTATGTATCTATATATTTACATTTTCATATTATTTATGCTTTTACTTTGTATTACTTTATATTTAATATAGTGACTTAAAAAGCAAGTTCATGGCACTTTTGACTCATCCTCCACTAATATAGAAAAATATGTTAAATAAAAATGAAAATCCATATACTTGATGACTTGAACATTGTTTTTTTTTAAATCTGCCTATTTTGATATCTGCCTAAAGTTTTTAGCCAGTTCCCTAAGAATACAATAAATACAACATACATAAAATTTCACAACTTGAAGGTATCTTGCAAAAAATTACTTTAATATTTAATATTTAATCACTGGTAAAGCCAATTTAAACTAAAAATGAATTCAAAATGGGTAGCTAATATCACTAACCAGTGAATATATATTATAATTTTTATTATAATTTTTACATATATGAATAAGTAAACATTTATTTGCTTTTAATAGTATTCCTTGTCATATCCTCAATTACTTCAATACCTTTCAAAACTGCCGAGGTACCATTATTAATTTGTGATTACAAAAAGAAGGCCAAATTTCAAACACTTTAAATTTTCCTGTATTCATAGATTTGGATCACTGTTAAGGATCAGCAAATTTGCTGAATATAAAATTAACTCAAACAAATCAGTAGCCTTCCTCAACTCAAAGGATTTATAGGCTGAGAAAGAAATTAGGGGAACAACACCCTCACAATATTCACAGATAATATAAAATACCTTGGTGTGACTCTAACTAAGCAACTGAACAATCTGTATGACAAGAACTTCAAGTCTCTGAAAAAATAAATTGAAGAATACCTCAAAAGATGGAAAGATCTCCCATACTCATGTATTGGCATGTCTAATATAGTTGAAATGGTCATCTTGCTGAAAGCAATCTACAAATTCAATGAAGTCTCCATCAAAATTCCAATTCAATTCTTCTTAGAGATAGAAAGAGCAATTTGCAAATTTGTTTGGTATAAACAAATATCCAGGATAGCCAAAACTATTATCAACAATAAAAGAACTTCTGGGGGAATACCCAGTCCATGTAGATCAATGGGATAGAATTGAAGACTCAGACATTAACCCATACACCTATGGTAACTTGATCTTTGACAAAGGAGCTAAAACCATCCAGTGGAAAAAAGACAGCATTTTCAACAAAAGATTCTGCTTCAACTGTAATTCAGCATGTACAAAATGATCCATTCTTATGTCCTTGTACAAAGCCCAAGTCCAAATAGATCAAGGCCCTCCACATAAAACCAGGTACATTCACACTAATAGAAAAGAAAGTGGGGACAAGCCTCAAATATATGGGCACAGGGGAAAATCCTGAACAGAACACCAATGGCTTATGCAACCAACAGATTGAGAAAAGATCTTTACCAATCTCACATCTGATAGAAGACTAATATCGAATCTATACAAAGAAATCAGGAAGTTAGACTCCAGAGAACCAATAACCCTATTAAAAATGGGGTACAGAGCTAAACAGAATTTTCAACTGAGGAATATCAAATGAATGGAAAGCACCTAAAATAAATGTTAAACATCCTTAGTCATCAGGGAAAACCAAATCAAAACAGCCCTGAGATTCCACCTCACACCAGACAGAATGGCTAAGACCAAAAACTCAGGTGACAGCACATGTTGGCAAGGATGTAGAGAAAGAGGAAAACTCCTCCATTGTTGGTGGGATTGCAAGCTTACACAACCATTCTGGAAATCAGTCTGACAGTTCCTCCAAAAATTGGAAATAGGTTTAACTGAGGACCCAGCTTTACCACTCCTAGGCATATACCCAAAAGATGTTCCAACATATAACTAGAACACATGCTCCACTATGTTCATAGCAGCCTTTTTATAATGGCTAGAAGTTTGAAAGAACTCAGATGTTCTTGAACAGAGGAATAGATAGAGAAAATGTGATACATTTTCACAATGGATTTCTGTTCAGCTATTAAAAATAATTACTTCATGAAATTCTTAGGCAAATGGATGGAATAATAAATATCATCTTGAGTGAGATAACTCAGTCACAAAAGAACACACATTGTATGCACTCACTGATAAGTGTCTATTAGCCCAAATGCTCAGAACAACCTAGATGCAATTCACAAACCATGTGAAGCTCAAGAAGAGGGAAGACCAATATGTGGATTCTTCAGTCCTACTTAAAGGGGAAACAAAATACTCAAGGGATGTAGAGGTTAGGAGGGACTTGGGAGGAAGAGAAGAAAGGGAGGTGTAAAAGGTGTTTAGGAAAGTATGGGAGGAGGTGCGGATGGTAAACAGAGGGTCAGCAATTTGAACAGAAATGTGTAGCAATGAAGTGTGTGGAACTGGCTGTAGCTATCCTTAAGTCTCAGATGCCAGGAAAACAAGAGGCTCCCAGGATCCAACAGAGGTGAGATTAGTTGAAATCCTCAACAAAGGGTAAGAAAAACCTGTAGAAACCATATCCAGAGGTCAGGCAAGGCCCTTGGTTGGGGTATGAGGCCCCCCCAACTCATACCAATTTTCTTTTTTGTTTGTTTGTTTGAGTTTGTTTTTGTTTTTTTTGTTGTTTGTTTCTTTTGTTTTGTTTTGTTTTTTCGAGACAGGGTTTCTCTGTAGTCCTGGCTGTCCTAGAACTCACTCTGTAGACCAAGCTGGCCTTGAACTCAGAAACCTGCCTGCCTCTGCCTCCCAAGTGCTGGGTGCCATCATGCCCAGCTTCACACCAAATTTTTAATGACTCTCCTCTAAAGGATTTATGAGGGCAAAGTGTGTAGCAGAGACTGAAGGAAATGCCATCCAGAGCCAGCCCCACCTGGGAATTCATCCCATATATAGACACTAAACCCAGACACTATTGCAGATGCCATAAAGTGCTTGCTGAGAGGAGCCTGATACAGCTGTCTCCTGAGAGGCTCTGCCAGACCTTGACCAATACAGATACTGATGCTTAGAGCCAATCATTGGACTGAGCACAGAGACCCCAATGGAGGAGTTAAAAAAGGACTGAAGGAGCAGAAGGGGTTGGCAATCCCATAGGAAGAACAACAATATCAATCAACCAGATACCGCAGATCTCCAGGAACTAAACCACCAACCAAAGAGTAAACATGGAAGTACCCATGGCTACAGCCACACATGTATCAGAGGATGACATTGTCTGGCATCAATAGGAGGAGAGGTCCTTGGTCTTGTGAAGGCTTGATTCTCCAGTGTAGGATAATTCCAGAATGGTGAATTGGAAGTGGCAAATGGGAGGGATAGCACCTTCATAGAATCAGGGGAAGGGGTGATGGGATAGTATGGTTCCAGAAGGGAAACCAAAATATCCAATAAAAAATTAAAATATAAAAAGAATATTTCACAAAAATATTTTATTACAAATATCTTCTATACTTTAACCATATTCACTCTTGTACACGCCACTTTCTCCATACCACCAATGGTATCCTTTCTTCCCTCAAATATATGCATAGACTAGACTAGACGGATGGATGGATAGATATATGGGCATACAGATAATTTATATGAAATATAGGATTCACAAAAGAAAGAAAATATGCAATTCTTGTCTTTGTGCATCTGATTTATTTCACTTACTGTGATGATTGCAGTTTGAATCCATTTGTCATGTAGGCCACATAACTCTATTTTGTGGATGAACAGATTTTTATGTGTATTTGTGTCTATACCTCATATTTAATTTTCATTCTTATTTTTGAGATATTTCATGATAAAATTACATCTCTCCCTTTTCTTTACTCACTCCAAATACTCCCATATACATCTCTTTCAAATTCACAGCCTCTTGTTATCACTGATTTTTAGTGTGTATGTGTGTGTGTGTGTGTGTGTGTGTGTGTGTGTGTGTCACACACACACATATTCCTTCTCATTCTGTCCAATTTACTTGTATGTATGATTTAGGGATTATCATTTGGCACTGAACAATTAGTAAATTGGTATTCTGTTTCCTGGACAAGCCAACCATTCCCAATCTCAGCTGTCCTTAGTCAGCTATAATTCATCTAGTTTGGCATGTCCATTGGTGTCATCCTTGTCAGCTCATGTTTTGGTAGTTACTTGGTGGCACTTTTTATGTGTATTTTCTGACATTGCTAAGATATGAAATATTAAAGCAAACTATCTGATTATCTTTCCTCTCCATCTTCTGCAATGTTTTCTGAGCAACAGATAGTCATTTGACATATCTACTGGGACAGAGTCATTAATATACTGATAAACCATTACTCTGATTGAATAGCTGCTTAGCTGCTGTGCACAGTATTGCTACATTCAATTTACAGTCCTGTAAATGAAGGAACCATTAAAAAATCTCAAACCCTTTTATAGTCCATCAAGTCCCTCATCATATTAAATTTATGGATGTACATGATAGTAGCAGTGGTAGTGGCAGGTGGCAGTGGCAGTGCAGGTGGTAGTGTTGGTGGGGTATGTGTGTGTGCGTGTGTGTATGTGTGTGCATGTGTGTGTGTGAATGTGTGTGTGTGAGAGAGAGAGAGGGGAGGGGGAGAGGGCAAGAGGGAGAGAGAGAATATTTTATCTTACTATTGTTCTAAGTCTGTTAGAAATTTTAATTCCTATTCTTGGAGTCATTGGAGACTTAGACAGGAATGGTATTCATTTGACTACTTGTTTGATACAACTTCACTTCCCTAACAGTGCTAATTTTGAGCCTTATACTTGGTGAAATCTGGAGAGTTCTACTTAATATATTTTCTTAGGGTTCACAGAGAACCTTACATATATAAATACTGACATTTTCTTGCTGCCTTCATGAATAATTGGATATATGTAAATAAAGTTCAGACTATATCTATTTGAAAGCTTAGTCATCTGTTTTTTAAGTGAAAACATTAAAGTGGAATTATTATATATTTGAAGGAATCCTAAATGCACATTTCTTTTAAAATAAGTTTTTTCTTTCTTTTAATTTGACTCCCAAATTCACAAAACAAATATAAATGGCAAATGCCATTAAGCTTTTTCACATATTACTTATACTTTGCATATACTTCAAAAGTAAAATACAACTAGCAGTGAAAGAAAATCTAGTAAATGGTTATTTTGAAGACTATAGAAAAAGATCATGTGGCATTTTAAAGATACTCTCAAAATGGGTAGTTATTAATGCATTGGAAAGTTTGAGTCTCCAAGACAACAGTATCCAAAGGCTTCCTGGAACACTTTCTGACATTTAAACCTTCATATTTTTATTCTGAAAGTTTTATTTCTCAGTGAAAAACTTCATTTTCTTTCAGTGACCAAACAAGCCTCACTATAAAATTTATTTTTGTTTGCATATTACATATAAAAACCCAGAAGAGAAAATATTAAATACTGTAAATTTGTAAACTAAGAATCTTTCTGAATCATACTTAAAAATTTCTAACATGATCATAATTTTCTCTATGTTTATATTAGTGGCATATTCTGAAAAAGGATCTTTGTTTCATATCACAGCTATTTTATAATTGTGGCCTGTCAGATATTTTTGATGAAAATTAATAAAAAAATAAATGTCATACTAATTTCTATTTGCTATAATAGAGTCAAATTAATAAATGGTACATGTAAGATGGGGAGTATGTATGTCAAGAAAGGAAAGGGCAAACCAATAAAGATATAAAGATACTACTAAATATTGTCCAAGAATCTGCATTTGACGCCAGTAGATATAAGAATAGAGTGAAATTGTTGTCAATGAAATCATAACAAAATGCATGATTTCCTTTTTGAGATGATAAATTCAAATGAAGATTTCTAAATGTGTCTAAAGTAAAGAGCATTTAATAGTGTAAAAATATATTCTAGTTGAGTACCTTTCAGCATGTTGCATCTCCATCTCTTTCCCAGATGAATGTTCTTAGAAACTTAGAACCATTTAGTTCATCATTACACTCACCTGACTGCAGAGCAGAATCAGCTGAAAGGAGTTAAATGCAGACCCTGTTCTTTCACAACACAATTACTTCAGTTGTTCTTGACATTTCTGGTTGAGAACCAATAATACATACATTGCAAATTCCATTTTATATACAACACAATAGGTCTAAAGAAATATAGATTTCCCTGAAATTAGTTCCTAAGAAGCCTATGGGGCAACAAGCAAGGCCTTCTGCTTCCCGAAATTGAACATGTATCTACCCTTTAATGTCTATCGGTACTCTTCCTTTTGGACTTGATTTTCTCTCTCAGTTCCAATCTCTTGTTTGATAGTTAAACACACTGTCTTCATTTTATTCTATTTCCCTCATTCTATCATGATCTGAAGACAAACTATAGTTTCTCTGAGATTTTTGAATTCCTCAGTCATCAGTAACTCAACACATCTTCCTCTCCAAACCTCTACAGCTAGGCCTTCATGGTTTTTCTATGTGTTTTCTGATTCAGATGTGTGTAATAGCTGTGCTAGGCTTAAGTATCATGAACAACAGTGTTCTTGGTTTTTGCTTCAAATGGAAATCACTCATATCCTGAGTAAGAATGTTCCACTTTCTCACAGGACTTGGCCACAAGAGCAGTTTCCTTTCTCATCTCTGCTTACCACTTAGCCATGACACATAGAGGAGATGAACCAGCTAAATATTAGAAGTTCCTTGCACACAATAGACGTACAATGGGAGAGAGAATAGGCAGAAGAGACTTTAATATCAGTGAAAATAACTCCATAATAAAGAGATTTAGGCAAGAGGAAATTACTTTCTTACACACAATGCTTTAAAATTCCTGTAAAGTGATATAGCCCTTCTATAACTTTCTGGATTTGAGGTAGGATATTATGCTATAGTGCCTATTTTATACTTTTAGGAGAATTAGATTTGGATTAATCAAATTAACACTTCATTGAAAATTAGTGAAGGAATATATTCTACATTTTAAGAAAATGTGATATCTTGTGGTAGTTAGAAATCTTAATCAACTCCTGAAATTGCATCAAATTGTATTTTCCCCAAATGATGGGAACAAGAAGTCAAGATCACATTCCGTTTACACATGTGGGAAAGAGGCAATTTAATAATCCCAAACTTAAGAATGTCATGAGCTCCTGAACTTCTTTTTTAGCAGCCATGGTACTGTGCATACACACACACTAACTGATAGCAGCTGGACCTAATTTGGGATGTACTGCTGATATTCTGATTACAAAGATTGGAATAATCCCTAAGAACTACTTCTATGTAGGTTTACAACTGCCATTTCCCATTAACCTTTCCTTTTCCGTACCTTTGGTTTGTGGGCTAGAAAAGGGGTTGAAGAGCATAGGAACCCTTATTAAAGTAGGATTTAGAAAAGCTAAGCCTACAGTTCTGCATATTTCTTTTGTCTGTTTGTTTGTTTTGAGACAGGGTTTTCCTATGCTGCCTTAGCTGTCCTGGAACTTCCTTTTAGACCAGTCTAGCCTTGAACTCAATGATCCACTTGCTGCTGACTCCTGAATGTTGGGATTTA
This sequence comes from Mus caroli, assembly GCF_978045245.1. NCBI lineage: Eukaryota > Metazoa > Chordata > Mammalia > Rodentia > Muridae > Mus > Mus caroli. Next base: position 137,629,210 of record NW_028227258.1, on the reverse strand, counting down.
ATGCTGCTCTACATCTTTTAAAAGCTTCTCCAGTAAAACTACTGCCCAAACAGGGAACACAGCCTAAGTATTTGAAACTCAGCTCATTGCTTGTTAAAGCAGCAAAAGTAGTAACATGCAGGAATGTGCATGGTATATCAAAAGATATGTAAAACGGATGTCATAAATATAAATGAGAGCACAAAGTGTACACTAAACATCAAAGTATAGTAATTTCATTTCTAGTAAAACTAAAATCAAACTTAATTGTAGAATGTCTTGTAGCTTCACACAAGGAAGCCATGTATGTTCCCGTCACTTTGAGAGTGCCAGCATCAGAAGAAGTAATGCAAAGTAGAAAATAATGTATAAGAGTGCCAGCTGCACACAGTGTTTGTCACACACAGTAGTTTTTACATACTTTATCACTAATGAGCTCTGTCCATGCTGCACCTTACAAAGTTCTGGGAGATTTGAAAAATGCTCATTTCCAGGCTCTACTGCCCCAGAGATAAAGTTCAGGCATGCACTGTGTTATCACCTCTAGAATGGAATGCTTGGCTATGATGTGCTTGAACAATCTTGAAATCTAGCATAGTGTCACAGTGATAACAGTCCTGAGAAACACCAGAGGTTTTTTCACATACCTCCACCTGCAGGATCTTCCCTCCCTTACACTTAATCAAACTTGATCTTAATCACTGTTAGTGTATTTTAATTATTTAAACTTCTAGCATTTTGGCATACACTGTACTGTGTTACCCTACAATTTCATTTACACACTGGCTCTTGTCACAGGCAGTTATGTAGGACTTTGATCTTCCTAGTGCTTTTCATTTGATTCATCTCTTTTTTTTATATCCTTGCAGCTTAGGTGTCAACAGATATCACACATTCTTCCTCAGAAGCAAAAAAAAAAAAGAAACAAAAACAAAAACAATGACAGTGCCAAGCTTCTCTTTCTTCCCAACTACTCGCATGCAATATAGTGATTAAAAAATATGTGACATTGGCATCCTATGTGTTATGTGACACTTCTGGACCAAAGCTGTTTTAGATACTTTATAAGTAATAATTAATTTAATTCTTGTAGTCCGATGACAAAAGTAGTGTTTTCACTTAATTTGTAGATGAAAGAAAGGCAAGAGAGACAAAATAAAGTCTTCCTTGTTACATAGCAACAAGGTAGCAGATTATCTGTCATTTAAAATGTAAAAATCTGAGCTCTTACTGTCTTTTTCTTTTTTTTTCCTCTAGAAGTATTGAGATTTTCTGTGAGGAGAGGTGGTTAACTATTCTTATAACTAACACTTCAGGGTTTAAAGAAAAGATGCAACAAAAAAGAAATTTTGGATATATAAAATTTACTGTTGATACAATTACCAGAAACCCATCTTGAAGTCACTAAAGGTACACAATAGGTCCCAGAGAAAAGTTGTATCTGCCTGAAGAGATCACCTGTGAGGTGTTTGTTAAAATAAAGAAGGCATGTCCATGGCTAGGTATTAAAAAAAAAAAAAAAGGCAAATTTTAGTAACACCAAACCAATTCCTTCAAGAGTCGATACAGTTCTGGGAGATTTGAAAAATTCTGATTCCCAGGCTCTACTGCCCCGGAGATGAAGTTCAGGCATGTGCTGTGTTAGCATCTTTGCCGGAATGGGATGTCTGACTATGATGTGCTTGAACAATGTTGAAGTCTCACTAGTTGAGAAGAGCAGTGTGAACTAATGACCCCCTCTCACTTCATAATTGTAGGAGGGGCCTTTTTTGTCAGTTATGAAAATGTTTCTGTAGGACTGACATGTAGGCAACTGTGTGTCCTCTTTAAAAATCCAACAAAATAGTGGGAGGGTATAACCCTCCATGGATGCTGCGACCTTAAACAGGCGATCCTAGGTAGTGTAAGAAAGCAAAGCAAATATGCCATCGGAACCAATAAGCAGTATTCCTGCAAGGCTTTTGCTTCAGTTACTGAATCCAGCTTCTTGCCTTAGCATCCCTCAATACTGAATTGTAACTTCAAGTGGAAATAAACTTTTCCCCAGTTTTGCTATACTACAGCAAAAAAAAAAAAAAAAAACATACTAAAACAGAGCCTTCCTTCTCGGTTGTTTCCTAACTGGTTTTAAATATATCAATCAATCAATGAAATTCCCTTGAATAAATAGGCTTTGAAGAGCATCTAGTCAATGACAGCATTACCCTTTATAAATAAACCAATCAACAGTAGACTAACTCCAGAACACACGGACAGAATGTACAAGCAATTGTATCTGTAGCTCACCAGCCAGTGATCTAGATGAGAATGAATTTTATCTCAGACTAACACACTTATTATTTATATTAGTTTTTAAAAATAATATGTGGGGTCTGGATCAATGTCTCAGTAGGTAATAGAACTTGATACTCTTATAGACAACTTGGGTTTGATTCCCAGCATTCACATAATGAATCAAAATCATCAATACTGTTTTCAGGGATTTAACACTCTTTTTCTGACCTCTTTGAGAGCTAGCCATTCATATAATACACACACACACAAACACATACACATACATGCTAAAATAAAATAAATTTATAAATAAATATTTGAAGTTATAATTTTTATTTCAATAAAGTGTATAGAAACAAGTTTCTAATCATTCAAATGTAAATGTGGCTGAACTAAAATGCAGTTACTGTTCTTCTGGATGTTACATGTTAAGGAATTAGTACAGGGGTGGTCCAAGGATCCTGTAGCAGAATGACACTCCCAAAAGACTTCATGAGTTATTCCCCAGAATACCTTGATTTTATAGATTTTATTTGAGAGGTCCCATACCTCTCAACATGCTCTGTTAGAGACAGTGCCTGTGGCCTTGTGCTCAGTGAGGAAACTTTCTATGTTCTTGAGTAAAGGAGGATGATGATGGAAGGAAAGACATTAGTTAGAGGGACTATCTTCAACAGTGATAAAACCAGCAGGACATGAAATGGATGTCTTCTCACTTCTCCCCTATAGGTATCAAGAAGATGGGCACTAAAAATGGAGAAATAGTTTGCATTGGTTACTGTTCTATACTCTGCAGCAAAATATCTGAAAGGAGTAACTTTGGGGATGATTTTCTTTGCTTCACACTTTCAAGGTGAGAAAGCATGCTAGCCTAGATAGTAGTTAAGTATGGAACACTTTGCTTATATTTCAGCATATAACAAAGTAGACCATTGGTGTCAAATGAGTAGGAAGGTAAGGATGATGTAGAAGGAGTTGAGAAAGGAGCAAGAATGTGATCAAAATATACTACATGATACAATTTAAGTAAAACTAAAAAAAAAAAAAAAAACAGTTAGATTGAGTCAAAGAAGAAGAAAGAAAAGGAGGGAGGGGAGGGGAAGGAGGAGGAGGGGAGGGAGAGAGGGAAAAAGGAGTGTGCTTGGGAAGCAGAGCCAACCTAAGATCTGGCCCTATTAGCTTATTTCTACCAGCCCACTACACTCTGATAACTTCCACTTCCTCCCAAATGGGTACCACCACTTGGGATCCAGATATTCAAATGTGAGCCTGGGGTCATATTTAGAATCAAACTTTTGAGATAGAGGGGAGTTCAGGAAGATAAGTTATGTTCAACAAACAAATAGATGCAAAGAGTTACTAAAAGTGCCAACTCTTAAACAGTAGCCTGAAAATTCAGAGAAATGCACAAACCTAAATCTTGAAAAGGAACTTCATAATTGTGAATATATTGTTATTTTATAATAACATCACGTGGCTTGCCTGGGGATATCTTTTTTTTTTTCTCAGTGACAATTGGACTTGAATACTCACTTAAAAGTGTTAGAAACTTCTCACCAAAGGATGAGCCAGAGATGTGTATCAGTTTGTAGTGTTTGCCACATTTTACCCTTATCTTTGCATGAAAGGTTTTGATAGTATATGCCTGAAATCAGAGCATGAACCTAGCTACTATATGCAAGAGGATCAGAAGAATTAGGTAGCTTTTCAATAGTGACTTATAGGCCAGTCTGAATTACATTGAGGAAACCAGTTTCAAAACAAAGTAAATAAACCTAATGGCAGGTGGCATTGAATAGTTTTATGTAGAGTAGATGCAAGCTAAAGTCACCTATTTAAGTGAGGAAGTAACCTCACTTAAAAAAAGAGAACACTTTCATCTCCTTAAGAAGTGGAAACAAAAGGGACATCATGGTGGATGGAGGGAGGAAACTAGGTAGGAGAAGTAGGTTGACATCCATGGGAGGTCTCCCTTTTTCTGAGGGGAAAAGGAGGTGGAACAGGAAAAGTGAAACAGAGGGAGAGACTGGGAAAAGAGGGTGGAGGGGAAGCTGCAATTGAAATGTGAATTAAATACATCTATTAATAAAAGAAAAAGGAACAAAGGAAGGAAAGACAGAAGGAAGGAAGGAAGGACAGACAGAAAGACAAATGCCACTTTAAAAATGGGTTTTCCACATTCCTGAAGGTCAATTTTAAATTAGTGATTGACTTAGGGGCCAGGGGGGACCAGCCTATAGTTCCATACCTAGGTTGATGTTCCTGGATTCTAAAAGGAGTTGGCAACCCAGAGGAAGAACAACAATATCAATCAACTAGATGCCCCAGAGCTCCCAGGGACTAAAACACCAACCAAAGAGTACACATAGAGGGACCCATGGCTACAGCCACACACTTAGCAGAGGATGGCCTTGTTGGACACCAATGGGAGTAGAGGCACTTGGGCCTGTGAAGGCGCGATGTCCCAGTGTTGGCGAATGCCAGGGCAGGGATGCAGGAGTTGGGGGGTGTGGTGGGAAGCACCCTCATAGAAGCAGGGGAAGGGATGATGGGATATAGGGTTCCAGAAGGGAAAAGTGGAAAAGGGGATAATATTTGAATTGAAACTTATAGAGGTTAAAGTGGGGGAAAAGCCTCAAAGATGTGGACACAGGGGGAAAATTCCTGAATAGAACAAGAATGGCTTGTGCTATAAGATCAAGAATTGACAAATGGGACCTCATAAAATTGCAAAGCTTCTGTAAAGCAAAAGACATTGTCAATAAGACATAAAGGCTACCAACAGATTGGGAAAGAATCTTTACCAATCTGAAATTCGATAGAACACTATTATCCAATATATACAAAGAACTCAAGAAGCTGGACTCCAGAGAATCAAATAACCCTATTAAAAAAATGGGTGCAGAGCTAAACAAAGAAATCTAAATTGAGGAATACCAAATGGCTGAGAAGCACCTGAAAACATGTTCAACATCCTTAATCATCAGGGAAATACAAATCAAAACAACCCTGAGATTCTACCTCACACCAGTCAGAATGGCTAAGATCAAAATTTCAGGTGACAGCAGATGGTGGCAAGGATGTGGAAAAAGAGGAACACTCCTCCTTTGCTGGTGGGATTGCAACCTGGTAGAACCACTCTGGAAATCAGTCTGGTGGTTCCTCAGAAAATTGGACATAATATTACCAGAAGATCCAGCAATACCTCTCCTGGGCATATACCCAGAAGATGTTTCAACTTGTAATAAGGACACATGCTCCACTATGTTCATAGCAGCCTTATTTATAATAGCCCGAAGCTGGAAAGAACCCAGATGTCCTTCAACAGAGGAATAGACACAGAAAATGTGGTACATTTACACAATGGAGTACTACTCAGCTATTAAAAACAATGAATTTATGAAATTCTTTGGCAATTGGATAGGTCTGGAGGATATCAAACTGAGTGAGGTAACCCAATCACAAAATAAAACACACGCTATACACTTATTGACAAGTGGATATTCGCCCAGAAACTTAGAATATCCAAAATACAATTTTCAAAACACATGAAACTCAAGAAGAAGGAAGACTAAAGTGTGGATAGTTGGTTCTTCCTTAGAATGGGCAACAAAATGCCCATGGATGGAGTTACTGAAACAAAGTTAGGAGCAGAGCCTGGAGGAACGACCATCCAGAGACTGCCTCACCTGGATATCCATCCCATAAACAACCACCAAATCCAGACACTATTGCAAATGCCAGCAAGATTTTGCTGACAGGACAGTGATATAGCTGTCTCTTCTGAGGCTATGGCAGTGCCTAGCAAATACAGAAGTGGATGCTTATAGTCATCTATTGGATGGAACACAGGGTCCCCAATATAGGTGCCAGAGAAAGAACCCAAGATGCTAAAGGGGTCTGAAACCCTATAGGAGGAACAACAATATGAACTAATCAGTAACCCCAGAGCTTTTGTCTCTAGTTGCATATGTAGCAGAAGATGGCCTAGTTGGTCATCAATGGGAGGAGAGGCCCTGGTCTTGAGAAGATCATATGCCTCAGTACAGAGAAATACCAGGGCCAGGAAGTGGAAGTGGGTAGGTTGGGAAGCAGAGCGGTGGGAAGGTATAGGGACTTTCGGGATAACATTTGAAATGTAAATGAAGAAAATATCTAACAAAAATAGAAATGTAAATACATAAAATATCGAATTTTTAAAAAGTAGAGTGAGTAAGCCAGTATGCAGCACCATTCAATGACTTCTGCATCAGCTCTTGCCTCGCAAGACTCTGCCCTGTATGAGTTATTGCTCTCACTGCTTTTGATGATAAACTTTTATATGGATTTGTTTAAAAAACAAACAAACAAACAAACAAACAAACAAACAAACATTTTCTCCCCACATTTGTTTTGGTCATTGTTTTGTATCAGAGCAATAGTAAACCAAACTAAGACACAGGGAGTTACTGGACACACACCACTCTAATAATTGATTATCTTTATTGCTCTTAGTCACCAAAGCTTAATTTCAGTCCATAATTTTTATGTTTAGTATTTCCTAGAAATTTTTTCTACTTCATAAAACAATAAACAGATAGCTTAATGCATACAAAAGCTATTATTACTGAAACAAATGAACATAGTTACCAGAAGTACAAAAAGTACAAAGGAATGCAGTTCTTTGATAAAATGGTGGGTCACCAGCATCTAAAGTGACAGGTTCTTGATAGCCATTGTGGCTCACTTCACCAAACCCTTTCTTGCCCACTGTTGATCTAAAGAGAGATGCTGCATGAGCGAAGCAACCTGAGTGTAGAGGGAAGCTGAGATTCAGACAGAATGTTCAGTCTCATGTTGGAGAGCCAAGGTGCTCAGACTACAAGTAAATTTTTTCTTTTCTTTTCTTTTCTTTTTTTTTTTTGTTTGTTTTAATGATTCATTGTTTTACCATGTTTTGAATTTTGATTCCATCTGATAGAACATCTTTTCCCTTCCAGCCACATCTTCTACCGGTAATTATAGGATTCTATTTAGAGCTTATTTGGCCTCTTCACCTCCTTGGTCATGGCTGCCTTTGAATACTACACTCCTGTGACAAACCTGTGAATTACAGGAAGGCAGTGATTGTGTCCATTTCAGTCACTATTGTGTGTTTGACACTTACTAGAACTTCATGCACAACATAGGCTCTCATTAACCTTTGACAAAACAAAGAAAGGACAAATCAATGCAGAAAATCTCTTATTCAGACTCTCAGCTTGAGCAGCAAAGGGAAGTAAAATGTAAACATGCATACCTTGATCATCATTCTAACTCTTTTCAAAACTACCCCATTCGTTGTCACCAAAGTAGGCTACCCAAAGTGGTTATTATGGGATCAAGTCATAAATATCTCTTTCTGAGTCTTGGAAGTAAGAGTTTCCAAAAAAATTCTAGATCATTATTTTTGTGTGTGCACATGGCATATGAAATACTGCTCTAAACGGTAAACAACAGATAGATTCACTGACACCTGTCATATCCTTTTTAATAATCTTTCTAAAAGAGATAGAAAAAGAGAATTCATAACAGCTGAGATAAACAAAGCTAAGCTCAAATACTTTCATTGGTAAAAAATCTGACAGATTGACTTGTGAGTGTTTGCAGGACAGAGTGTGAAATCAAGAGGTAGTTCTGTCATTAACTTTTCTTGGTAACAGGCTAGCCTACGGATTTATGTCATCTAGTTCAATGCTTGTTGGCCAGACCCTTAGAAACAAGACATTTTCCTCACATCCTCTATGCTCCTTTGGAACTTTTTGATAACATAATACCACATAAAGATCTTTATGTTTGAAGTTATATGTGACCTAGAAATTCCATCTGTAAAACTGAGAAAGTGTGTGCTATCAAAGAAGCACACATGATCACCATGTTTTGATACCTGAAGTGGTAGCATGATAATAACTGTGTAAAACAACGTCTTCCTTCTCTCAAAATAATTATGGCTCTCTAGAAGTCAGCATCTGTGCTGCCAGATGTTTCTGTCAGACACATAAGCAATGGGTTTGAACAATGTGCATGTCTGGCTGCCATCCAATAGTCTATTATTACTGCAGAAGTGGTGGCTTTCTGGAGTCCATGATGTTAAGTACCATGGAACATTAATACTGTTCCATCAAACCTGAAAGTTTTCACCAGTAATGGGTTGTGTATTAATTCAGTATCAAGCCACTAATTTAGTGTTGACAGACAATTTTATAGTGATGTTTAAAATGGAAGAAATACAAATGCTAACATTTAAAGATACTATTAAAAATGGAAAACTAATTATAAATCAAAATGGTGTTACTGTTTTTTACCACAAAAAATGACATCATGGCATGAATGCACTAAACATTATTTTATGAAATATCTAAGAATATATTAATTCTTAAAGAAATGATTCAAAATGTGTATATTTGATAGCTATAAAACACGTTAGCATCATTTTACAGTCAACATTACAAAGACATTAAAATTTTGATAATGACTTAAGGTGAGTAACTAATTTGGGGGCAACTCTTAAAATTTGAGGTAGTCTTTCCTTCGTGTTAAAGTAAATTTTGATTAATAAAGCAGCGATAGCTTATTCAACTAAAAACTTTTTTCCTCTTATGTGTATTAGAAGTTTTCAACTAACAATTTTAATAAGTATAAAATGTACATCTCCCATTAAAATTTATTTAAAATCAGGTTTATTTTCTAACTTAAAATTACTTCAGTAGATATTAGTTCGATATTTTAAAGAAAGGTGTAATAAAAAAATAGCATACAGAATTTACTCTGAAAGACATTCAGAACATAATTAAATTGAGAATTATAGGAAAATGAGGTCATCTGTTGTAAACAGCCAGCTTACAGAATAAGAGAAAGCAAATCTTACATTTGTCATGCAGCTAATATCCAGAATACACAAGAGACTGAAGAAGTTAAATAGCAATAAGAAACTAGACAATTTGGCTTAAAAAAATGGGCAATAGACCTAAACAGACTTTTCTCAAATGAGAACATAGAAATGGCCAACAGGCCTCTGAAGGATTGCTAAATGTAACTACCCTTTGTAGATGCAAACCTCAAATCGCAATACATGACCATATCATCCAACTAAGAATAGTTATCACTAAGAAGACAAAAGTTGACAATTCATAAATAGTATGTTGAGAAAGAGAGACTTTCACACAATGTTTGATAGAGGCGTCAACCTGTCTAGTAGTTATAGATAAACGAATGTGGTTCCTCAAACACTCAACAAGAACTGGTATCCTAACACCAAATCCAAAGAAATAGAAACACCTTGTTTAAGAGAAGCCCGAGTTACATTTCTAAAACAGTACTACTCACAAAGCAGAGACAGATAGACAGCTTTAGTGCACATCAACTGAGATAGCCATCCAGTGGATACAGGAAAACACTCACATAATGAAGGAACATGATAAATGTGACATTTTCATGATTTCATTCAATAGTCCTTAACAGTTTGAGATGATTCTTTGTGAAAATCATTTCTAAAACCACACGTTGTTAGTAATACATGCTGCATGCTCTGTTACAATAATTAAGAAGAAATTCCTCTGAACCTCATTCCATTTGATGAACACCATTTCCCCAGGTTCTGCCATGAGGAAACTATTTTCCCTGGTCAGCTACAGATTGGTTGCTTTCACTAGAGTATCAGAAAGGAAAAAAAAAAAGTCTCAGACTACAACATATAAGTCAAACTCCGATTGCTTATTCATTTTTCTATCAAAACTGTGAGGCAGTTGTTTACCAAATCTAATTGCTACTTCATCCTATTCAACACTGATTTCCCAGATCCTTCCCTAGTTTCTAGGTAGGCCAGAGGGTTGCTTCACAATATAACACCTCACTTATGACAATCTTAGTGGACCTGAATTTTTCTTTCTATGAATATTTAGTATTCAACAGATACACATGGATGCAATGCAATATTCAAGATGATTTTCAGTAATAAGCCAGCAGAGACAGATCAACTGGCATGATTTCTCACTATCCTGCAAGGATTGTGAATAGTGCTTATGACCAAATACAGTATATAACATTTTCAACACGGAGAATTCTGAATAAGGTGAAGACACAGAATTATATTAATCCAATCTTTAAGCTACAACACATATAAAAACCATATTCACATCTGCAGGAGTCAGTCTGTGTTTGATTTTGTACACATCTCTGAAAATTTGAAACAAAAATTTCATTAATATACAAATACAGGAAGAGTGCTTCAGACATCTTACAAAGTTTTAAATATTGTAGATATAAAAGCTAATACACTTTATTTTTGCTGAATACTTACGTTTATGTAATTGAGGAAAATATGTAATAAAAATATTAAAAATCAAAAAAAAATTAGTAGGAAACATAGATTTTTACAACAGTAAAGCTAAGCATTAAATCATATCAAGATGAATATAAAATTTAATATGTAGGTTACTAACAAATTAACAAAAACGTCAAGTCCCTAGGTTTAGCTCCTGATTTACTTATAGTTTTATTTTTAAGACTTAATACATGCATGTATACAGCTTACTTTCATTAAATTTTATATTTTGCTCTCCAAGTTCAAAGACTGTTTTTAAAAGGGTAGTTTAGCAGGTAACCCATTATAATGGTTAGAATCTGCAAAGTTTTTCCTTGTTTGGTTTCCAGTGCTGGGGCATTCAAATCTGGGCTGTGTGGGGAATGATGGATTGGATCAGGGGGTTCTATCATAGTCAGTAGTTTAATGTATTGATGGCTACATAACACTATTAGAAATGGTCAAAAAAAAAAAAAGCTTTTGGAAATAGAAGATGGATGTCAATGTAAATGTGTTTTGTAAAAGTATCTTTTTCCTTCCCCTATCTCCACTTGCACTGCTTGCTTCCTGAATATTATCAGGTAATCAGTTTCATTTTAAAGTAAAGTCACAGACATCAAGTTCTCGACCATCAAACCCATAAGAGACAGAACTAAGACACCAGTTAAAGAAAAACCTATAACTTGAGCCCAGATAATCATTTTCTCCTGTAAGTTGACTTTGTCAAGGTATCTTATCCTGACAATATATATTTGACTTTAGAATTTATTAAAAGGTTTTTAAATAAAAAGTATGTAACTTTATATTTATCAAAATGATACCATTATGGAAGAATACTGGGAAACTCAAAGTTTTTAAGATATTTTAAATGTAGATTGCTAAGTCATATATTATCAAACCAATCTCAAATACTGTAACAAAGATGAAGTAACACTGACTTATGAGAATCTGTGAACAATGATGTGCATTGACTAGGAAAGGGCTGCTGTCCTGCCATGTGCATATGGATAGCACTACTTGATTGGACTTGGTAGGTTACCTATTAGCACAACAGGCTATGAATTTAGTAGATGGAAATGGGGGAACAGCCACCATGAAAGCTGTAGCAGTAGAGAGAGGTTGGATGTTATCAAGATGCATTACCTATTACTGGGCAGTGCTGGCAGATACCTTTAGGAGGGAGGAAGAGACTGGTGGACTGCTGCATTGTAAGACAGAGCTACACAGAGAGACTCTTCTCAAAAAAATAAAAATAAAAACAAAAGATAAAGAAAACAGTTAAACAGTAATCATAGGTTGCTGAGAGACAGAGAGTTAATTCCAACAATGGAAGTCTGATTATAAGGAGTTACCATGGAGTCGGAGGACAGTGACCTGCCCTGCAGGGAGCGCCATCTTGGCTCCGGGACTCCGCCGAACTTAGTCTACAGGTTAGAGTGAGGACCACAGAGGCAGACAGCTTCTGGGACAGGCGGGAGCCACAGAGCCACTGAGGCAGCACCCTTTTGGGGCCGCAGACATCCGGCACCCTCCCAGTCGGGGGACAGTGACCTGCCCTGCAGGGAATGCCATCTTGGCTCCGGGACTCCGCCGAGCTTAGTCTCTACAGGTCAGAGTGGGGACCACGGGGGCAGACGGCTTCTGGGACAGGCGGGAGCCACAGAGCTGCTGAGGCAGCACCCTTTAGGGGCCGCAGACATCCGGCACCCTCCCAGTCGGAGGACAGTGACCTGCCCTGCAGGGAGCGCCATCTTGGCTCCGGGACTCCGCCGAACTTAGTCTGTACAGGTCAGAGTGAGGACCACAGAGGCAGACAGCTTCTGGGACAGGCGGGAGCCACAGAACCGCTGAGGCAGCACCCTTTTGGGGCCGCAGACATCCGACACCCTCCCAGCCGGAGAACAGTGACCTGCCCTGCAGGGAGCGCCATCTTGGCTCCGGGACTCCTCCGAACTTAGTCTGTACAGGTCTGCTGACAGAGGATACTCAGAATCCCCAGAAGAACAACCTCTGAACAGAGACAACTATAACAACTCCAGAGATTACCAGATGGCGAGAGGTAAAGGTAAGAATCTTACTAACAGAAACCAAGACCACTCACCATCATCAGGACCCAGCAATCCCACTTCGCCCAGTCCAGGGCACCCCAACACACCTGAAAAACTAGACCTGGATTTAAAAGCATATCTCATGATGATGGTAGAGGACATCAAGAAGGACTTTAAAGAACTACAGGAGAACATGGCTAAAGAGTTACAAGTCCTTAAAGAAAAACAGGAAAACACAACCAAACTGGTAGAAGTCCTTAAAGAGAAACAGGAAAACACATCCAATCAGATGATGGAAATGAACAAAACCATACTAGACCTAAAAAGGGAAGTAGACACAATAAAGAAAACCCAAAATGAGGCAACACTGGAGATAGAAACCCTAGGAAAGAAATCTGGAACCATAGATGCAAGCATCAGCAACAGAATACAAGAGATGGAAGAGAGAATCTCAGGTGCAGAAGATTCCATAGAGAACATGGGCACAACAATCAAGGAAAATGGAAAATGCAAAAAGATCCTAACTCAAAACATCCAGGAAATACAGGACACAATGAGAAGACCAAACCTACGGATAATAGGAGTGGATGAGAATGAAGATTTTCAACTCAAAGGACCAGCAAACATCTTCAACAAAATTATAGAAGAAAACTTCCCAAATCTAAAGAAAGAGATGCCCATGAACATACAAGAAGCCTACAGAACTCCAAATAGGCTGGACCAGAAAAGAAATACCTCCCGACACATAATAATCAGAACAACAAATGCACTAAATAAAGATAGAATACTAAAAGCAGTAAGAGAAAAAGGCCAAGTAACATATAAAGGCAAGCCTATCAGAATTACACCAGATTTTTCACCAGAGACTATGAAAGCTAGAAGATCCTGGACAGATGTTATACAGACACTAAAAGAACACAAATTCCAGCCCAAGCTACTATACCCAGCCAAACTCTCAATTAACATAGATGGAGAAAGCAAAGTATTCCACGACAAAGCCAAATTCACACATTATCTCTCCACGAATCCAGCCCTTCAAAGGATAATAACAGAAAAAAACCAATACAAGGACAGGAACCACGCCCTAGAAACAACAAGAAGGTAATCCCTCAACAAACCTAAAAGAAGACAGCCACAAGAACAGAATGCCAACTTTAACAACAAAAATAACAGGAAACAACAATTACTTTTCCTTAATATCTCTTAATATCAATGGACTCAACTCCCCAATAAAAAGACATAGACTAACAAACTGGCTACACAAACAAGACCCAACATTTTGCTGCCTACAAGAAACTCATCTCAGAGAAAAAGATAGACACTACCTCAGAATGAAAGGCTGGAAAACAATTTTCCAAGCAAATGGTCTGAAGAAACAAGCTGGAGTAGCCATTCTAATATCAGATAAGATTGACTTCCAACCCAAAGTCATCAAAAAAGACAGGGAGGGGCACTTCATACTCATCAAAGGTAAAATCCTCCAAGAGGAACTATCAATCCTGAATATCTATGCTCCAAATACAAAGGCAGCCTCATTCATTAAGGAAACTTTAGTAAATCTCAAAGCACACATTGCACCTCATACAATAATAGTGGGAGACTTCAACACACCACTTTCACCAATGGACAGATCATGGAAACAGAAACTAAACAGGGACACAGTGAAACTAACAGAAGTTATGGATCAAATGGATCTGGCAGATATCTACAGAACATTTTACCCTAAAACAAAAGGATACACCTTCTTCTCAGCACCTCATGGTACCTTCTCCAAAATTGACCACGTAATTGGGCACAAAACAGGACTCAACAGATACAAAAACATTGAAATTGTCCCATGCATCCTATCAGATCACCATGGACTAAGGCTGATCTTCAATAACAAAATAAATAATAGAAAGCCAACCTTCACGTGGAAACTGAACAACACTCTTCTCAATGATACCTTGGTCAAGGAAGGAATAAAGAAAGAAATTAAGGACTTTTTAGAGTTCAATGAAAATGAAGCCACAACATACCCAAACTTATGGGACGCAATGAAAGCATTTCTAAGAGGAAAACTCATAGCTCTGAGTGCCTCCAAAAGGAAACTAGAAAGAGCACACATTAGCAGCTTGACAACACACCTAAAAGCACTAGAACAAAAGGAAGCAAATTCACCCAAGAGGAGTAGACGGCAGGAAATAATCAAACTCAGGGGTGAAATCAACCAAGTGGAAACAAGAAAAACTATTCAAAGAATCAACCAATCAAGGAGCTGGTTCTTTGAGAAAATCAACAAGATAGATAAACCCTTAGCCAGACTCACTAGAGGGCACAGGGAAAGCATCCTAATTAACAAAATCAGAAATGAAAAAGGAGACATAACAACAGATCCTGAAGACATCCAAAACACCATCAGATCCTTCTACCAAAGGCTATACTCAACAAAACTGGAGAACCTGGATGAAATGGAGAAGTTCCTAGACAGATACCAGGTACCAAAGTTGAATCAAGATCAGGTTAATGATCTAAACAGCCCTATATCCCCCAAAGAAATAGAAGCAGTCATTAATAGTCTCCCAACTAAAAAAAGCCCAGGACCAGATGGGTTTACTGCAGAGTTCTATCAGACCTTCAAAGAAGATCTAATCCCAGTTCTTCACAAACTATTCCACAAAATAGAAACAGAAGGTACTCTACCCAACTCATTCTATGAAGCCACAATTACTCTGATACCTAAACCACAAAAAGACCCAACAAAGATAGAAAACTTCAGACCAATATCCCTTATGAATATTGATGCAAAAATCCTCAATAAAATTCTTGCTAACCGAATCCAAGAACACATCAAAACAATCATCCATCCTGACCAAGTAGGTTTCATCCCAGGGATGCAGGGATGGTTCAATATACGGAAATCCATCAACATAATCCAGTATATAAACAAACTCAAAGACAAAAACCACATGGTCATCTCGTTAGATGCGGAAAAAGCATTTGACAAGATCCAACACCCATTCATGATAAAAGTCTTGGAAAGATCAGGAATTCAAGGCCCATACCTAAACATGATAAAAGCAATCTACAGCAAACCAGTAGCCAACATCAAAGTAAATGGTGAGAAGCTTGAAGCAATCCCTCTAAAATCAGGGACTAGACAAGGCTGTCCACTTTCTCCATACCTATTCAACATTGTACTTGAAGTCCTAGCCAGAGCAATTCGACAACAAAAGGAGATCAAAGGGATACAAATTGGAAAAGATGAAGTCAAAATATCACTTTTTGCAGATGATATGATAGTATATATAAGTGACCCTAAAAATTCCACCAGAGAACTCCTAAGCCTGATAAACAGCTTCGGTGAAGTAGCTGGATATAAAATTAACTCAAACAAATCAATGGCCTTTCTCTACACAAAGAATAAACAGGCTGAGAAAGAAATTAGGGAAACAACACCCTTCTCAATAGTCACAAATAATATAAAATATCTTGGCGTGACTCTAACTAAGGAAGTGAAAGATCTGTATAATAAAAACTTCAAGTCTCTGAAGAAAGAAATTATAGAAGATCTCAGAAGATGGAAAGATCTCCCATGCTCATGGATTGGCAGGATCAACATTGTAAAAATGGCTATCTTGCCAAAAGCAATCTACAGATTCAATGCAATCCCCATCAAAATTCCAACTCAATTCTTCAACGAATTAGAAAGTGCAATCTGCAAATTCATCTGGAATAACAAAAAACCTAGGATAGCAAAAACTCTTCTCAAGGATAAAAGAACCTCTGGTGGAATCACCATGCCGGACCTAAAGCTCTACTACAGAGCAATTGTGATAAAAACTGCATGGTACTGGTATAGTGACAGACAAATAGACCAATGGAATAGAATTGAAGACCCAGAAATGAACCCACACACCTACGGTCACTTGATATTCGACAAGGGAGCTAAAAACATCCAGTGGAAGAAAGACAGCATTTTCAACAAATGGTGCTGGCACAACTGGTTGTTAACATGTAGAAGAATGCGAATCGATCCATTCCTATCTCCTTGTACTAAGGTCAAGTCTAAGTGGATCAAGGAACTTCACATAAAACCAGAGACACTGAAACTTATAGAGGAGAAAGTGGGGAAAAGCCTTGAAGATATGGGCACAGGGGAAAAATTCCTGAATAGAACAGTAATGGCTTGTGCTGTAAGATCGAGAATTGACAAGTGGGACCTCATGAAACTACAAAGCTTCTGCAAGGCTAAAGACACCATCAATAAGACAAAAAACCCACCAACAGATTGGGAAAGGATCTTCACCTATCCTAAATCAGATAAGGGACTAATATCCAATATATATAAAGAACTCAAGAAGGTGGACTCCAGAAAGTCAAATAACCCCATTAAAAAATGGGGCTCAGAACTGAACAAAGAATTCTCGCCTGAGGAATACCGAATGGCAGAGAAACACCTGAAAAAATGTTCAACATCCTTAATCATCAGGGAAATGCAAATCAAAACAACCCTGAGATTCCACCTCACACCAGTCAGAATGGCTAAGATCAAAAATTCAGGTGACAGCAGTTGCTGGCGAGGATGTGGAGAAAGAGGAACACTCCTCCATTGTTGGTGGGATTGCAAGCTTGTACAACCACTCTGGAAATCAGTCTGGCGGTTCCTCAGAAAATTGGACATAGTACTACCGGAGGATCCAGCAATACCTCTCCTGGGCATATATCCAGAAGATGTCCCAACCGGTAAAAAGGACACATGTTCCACTATGTTCATAGCAGCCCTATTTATAATAGCCAGAAGCTGGAAAGAACCCAGATGTCCCTCAACAGAGGAATGGATACAGAAATTATGGTACATTTACACAATGGAGTACTACTCAGCTATTAAAAAGAATGAATTTATGAAATTCCTAGCCAAATGGATGGACCTGGAGGGCATCATCTTGAGTGAAGTAACACAATCACAAAAGAACTCACACAATATGTATTCACTGATAAGTGGATATTAGCCCAAAACTTAGGATACCCAAGATTTAAGATACAATTTGCTAAACGCATGAAACTCAAGAAGAATGAAGACCAAAGTGTGGACACTGTGCACCTTCTCAGAATTGGGAACAAAACACCCAGGGAAGGAGTTACAGAGACAAAGTTCGTAGCTGTGATGAAAGGATGGACCATTTAGAGACTGCCGTACCCAGGGTTCCATCCCATAATCAACTTCTAAACGCTGACACCATTGCATACACTAGCAAGATTTTGCTGAAAGGACCCAAATATAGCTGTCTCTTGTGAGACGATGCTGGGGCCTAGCAAACACAGGAGTGGATGTTCACAGTCAGCTATTGGATGTATCACAGGGCTCCCAATGGAGAAGCTAGAGTAAGTACCCAAGGAGCTAAAGGGATCTGCAACCCTATTGTTGGAACAACATGATGTACTAACTAGAACCCCGGAGCTCTTGTCTCTAGCTGCATATGTATCGAAAGATGGCCTAGTCAGCCATCAATGGAAAGAGAGGCCCATTGGACTTGCAAACTTTATATGCCCCAATATAGGGGAATGCCAGGGCCAAAAGAATGGGAATGGGTGGGTAGGGAAGTGGGGGGCGCTATGGGGGACTTGTGGGATAGCATTAGAAATGTAATTGAGGAAAATATGTAATAAAAATATTAAAAAAAAAAAAGGAGTTACCATGGACACATGGACACATGGACACAAGACAAACACTACTTCACTAATTCATGACAAGGAGGGAGAGTGATATAGCTAAAGAGTTCATATACAAAGCTTTTAAAACTTAATTAATTAAAACTTGATATGCATGACAAATTAATAGATCCAATAACAAAAGAATAATGAATAAAAATGGATTGTTTTTTTAAACAATATGGTTTATTATCAGTAAGAAAATTAAAACCTACACTGTTGAAAACATTACTTTTACACTATTAAAACCCATTACATTGAGATGTAAAAAAATTCTTAAAAATTATAGGAAATTTATAAACACCATCACCAAGCTAAAGATCAGTACTGAAGACATCTGGTATCAGGATTGGCTGTGAAGAAAGCTGAAATATGAGACTCAAGAATGAATATAAAGCATTCTCTAAAACTGCTGGGAAAATGAACATAATTATTGTACACAACATTCCCTGATATGGAGAAGACATGTAATACAAACCAAAGAGATGGCAGTGGATAAAAGTGGATGGATCAAATCTGTATATAGATTAGCATAAGATGTCTGTTTACTCTTCCTATTTTCTTAAAGTAAAGAGAATTAGTATTTATTCTATATCACTTTCTTTTTTTATTAGATATTTTCTTTATTTACATTTCAAATGCTATCCTGAAAGTTCCCTATACCCTCGATCTGCCATGCCCCAGTACAGGGGAACAACAGGGCATATATCACTTTCATAATCAGAAGTGTCTATGTGTGTGCGCTCATGTGCACGTGTGCGTGCATGCGCGGGCGCACACACACACACACACACACACACACACACACACACACACACACAAAAGTAAAATTTGGCATATATTCATATGTAATGTTTTTCTGTATGTGAGTATATAGAAATATTAATGCCTAACTGAATAAATGTGTATGTGTGTCTATTTGTGTGAATTTCATACACTGATAATTTGTGTTGTGACATCCACTTTCTACTGGGTGTGCAATCACAAATTAGAGTCATTTTAAAGCTTCTTTCTCACTGCACCTTAAATGAAAGAATACTGACCTACGTACTGTTGATAGCACTTTCTGCTTCCCCTTTACATTACACATCTGTATAAATTCCATGAACTGGAATTTAGAGTCAGTTCTACCTTGTAATAGCATCATATGCTGGATAACTCTTGGATAACATACTCAGAAAGGAAACTACATTATAGTTTTCTTTAAAGCTCTAGAGAAAATGAAGTAGAAAGATATGGAAAAGTTAGCTCCAAGGTCTCATTTTATTATTCTTTGAAATTGTTTTATACTTTTATTATTAATAAAAGTTCTTACAAATTTGCTTAGCTTTTCCTAAAGAGACTTCAGTGTAGTTTTCTTTAATTATATGTTCATGAAGTCATCAATGGTTCCTTCTACAATAATACACTTCCTATCAAAAGCTCAGATGGTTATTGGGAGTGAAGAACAAAAGCTTTTTCTACTTTATTAAATCCAGTTTTCTTATCCATAATTCTCTGCTATACCACTGCCTCATAAGGACAGGCTGTCGTCCTAGTTACACCATTTAATTCATTCCTACTCTCCCTGCCTACACAATCAGTCTTAGATGAATACTGTTTCACTAGATGATAAATCTCACTAGCTCCTTTATTATTATTATTCTTACTCCCTTACTTTTTTTTTGTTCCACTTTTGACCCAACTACAAAGGCCATGGAAGTAATTTGCAATGCATAATTTTTTTAAGAAATGTTTTGCCTTGTAGAGAAATGGAAGTTGAAAACCTATGCAATCTTCAAATATGAGAACAGATATAATTTGGCAATAGCATCTATTCTTTGTTTCAACTGAAAATAGGATTAGAGGTAATGAATTTAAATTACAAAGAGAATGAGTGAGGTTAGAATTTGAGCAAACTTTTCTGAATAGAATAATGAAACATAAGATGATACCAAGGGAAGATATATTAATGACATCTATATAGCACTGGAAGAAATGTAGATGAAGAACTCTCTGAATAGCAGAGGGACAGGAAACAAATTACCTCTTCCAGGCTTATGATTGTGTGTTCTCACCATTATCTGATAATGGGGGCTTTTGCATTTCTATGAAAAATCAATTTGAGCGTATAAAAGGAGAAGAAAAATATTTTCACAACACATATTAAAGTAGAAAACAGCCAACACATCTTTCTTTTAAATAAACAGCCAATGGCAGGTTTTACATTTATTGTTAGCAAAACAGGGATAATTTTAAACAGGAAAAGATACAATAGTTTTCCTCTGTATGAATTAGTATGAGTGTAAATTTATATTCTTCTTAAATATCATACTTTATGAATTTCAAATGTTTAATCATAATATTTGCTTGAGAAATCCAATTTCCACTGAGACATCCTGGACAAGCAGCCTTGATTATAGACAGGCAAGTTTTGATTTTGTATTTAATATGCCATTACACAGAAATGATAAAGAAAAAATACTTTTTCTGTGTTCATACATTTTCTATTTTTAATTGGTTATTTTATTTATTTACATTTTGAATAATATCCCTTTACAGGTTTCCCCCTTGCAAACCCTTTATTCCATACCCCCTCTTACTGCCTCTGTGAGGGTGTTCCCACTCCCATCTTACTGCTCTGGCTTTCGCCTACACTGAGTCATCAAGCCATCCACCAAGGGGAGGCTCTTAATCCTGTGAAGGACCAAGGGTCTCCCCTTCTTTCATTAATGCCAGATAAGGCCATCCTCTGCTACATATGCAGCTGGATCCATGGATCCCTCCACATATACTCTTTGGTTGCTGCTTTAGTCCCTGGGAGCTCTGAGTGGGGGGAGGGTCTGGTTGGTTTATTATTGTTTTTTAATTATGGAGTTGGAAAAATATTTAATGGCCACACAAAGCAACTAAATGCCTCCTATACGACTTTTGAAAATATTTGTAAAAGTAGGAAAGCAGAAACGGAACTGACTTTCAAACAATTAATAAGGGTAAACAAATATTTTCTAAACCTGACTTGCCTTTATTTGACACCCTCATCCCATGGAATCCTTTTAGAAATAACATGATAACATAGTATATAATTCCATTTCATATGTGTAAAGTCCAAATTACTGTGAACTCTAAGGACATTTTGTAAGCAGCTAAAGCTGGTATGACTACACTTCAGATCAAAAGAGACACACTGGAGGGTTTTTTTGTTTTGTTTTGTTTTGTTTTTAAGGAAAACTAACTTTTTGTTATTTACAACTCTGTTTTATCATAAATAATCAACACAAATTGTTTTCTCAAAGATGTTGAGTCAGAATCATGTTTCTGTCCTCATCCATCCACTGGTGCCTTTTTTCTACAAGGATCTGCATCAGTCTCCGAGGACTGAATCAGGACAATATGTCTTTTACTCTCTTTATTGCGTCTCTCTGTGTGAGTTTTCTCTTCTTTCTACACTTGATTCTCATTCATCTGTATATCCTAAAATTTCCTTCACTATCCCTAACCATCTAAATCCCCTAGTCATGGTATTTTTCACCATTGACAAATATTTACCTCCATTTTGAGAAATGAAGTAAACTGTTTTCTCCTACAAATACATAAAAAGTAATAAATCCTCTTTTAATTTTTTTATTTGTATGGATGTTTTATAATAGCCCATGGGGACCAGATAACAGTCTGGATCCCCAGAACTGAGTTGTGGACAGCTGTGAGATACCACATGTTACTGCGACTTGAACCTATGTCATCCAGAGGTGTTCTTGCTAATAAACACTAAGATGTCTCTCTAGCCTCACAGAATACTCTTTTGTTATTGTTCCTGATTGTAGTAAAAGAATTTTGACATTTCTCAATGCTTTGCAAAGAATTAATATGTAGTATGTTACCTATTATGTTAACTAACTGAATCTTGTGGAAGTCTAGGTTTTATTTTTAATTTCCTTTTAGAATTTTTTGTTTATTCTTGTTTTATATATTATATCCTGAATGCAGTTTCCTCTTCCTCTACCCCATAAGTCTTTTCTCCTTTCCTTTTCCCAAGGATCCACCTCTACTTCACCTCTTCTCCTAGAACAGGTCTTCAATGGACATCAACCAAATACAGAATAAGGCCAGACACATATTCTCACATCAAAGCTGGATGAGGTAACCTTGTAGAAGGAAAAGGGCCCCAAAGGCAAGCAAAAGAGTCAGAGACAGCCCCAGACCCCACTGTTAGGTATCTCACATGAACGCCAAGCTATACATATATAAGAACGACCTAGTACAGACCTATGCAGGTTCTCTGACTGTCAGTTTAGCACTGTGTTCAGTAATTGTGTTTAGTAACTGTTGAGTTACTGTGTGATGTCCTTAGTTGATTCTGTGGGCTGTGTTCTTTTAGTAACCTCTACCCCTCTAGCTCCTATAATCCTTCTTTCTCCTTTCGTCAAGGATTCTCCAAGCTCCACCTAATGTTTGGCTGTGTGTCTCTGCAAATGTTCTCTTAAGCTACTGGATGAAGCCAATATGTATGATAATTAACAGTTATTTTCTTATGTTGGTATATGTAATCATATGATCACTGTGACCTACCACTGTCAGTTCTAACAGTCAAATTGCTCTCTTCAAAAGGTAAGGATCTACAAACGAGTTTTGCACTTTATCTGTTAGACATTTCGTTGATAATAAACTTGAAAATATTTGTTCCTTGTATTTTTAAACAAACTTATAACAGAGAAATTCCCATTAGACTACTCAGGAAAAGACAAAACAACCTATACTTTTATTATTATTTTCAGAGGATTTGCTAAAGCAATGTCAGAATGTCAGCAATAAGAAGGAAAGGCTAGCCATTTCTCTCTTTCCATATCATGAATCTCGCTGATCTTGTCCCAAATCAGGACTTCATAGTCAACCTGCATCTTCCTGTTATTTTAACCCTTTTCTCCTTGATAAAATCAAAGCATCTGTCACTGCTGAGCTGTATCCTTATTCCTCAAAAGAAGCTCAGACATTTACTCTAGAGAGGTTGATGTGAAACCCCTACCCCAAAGCCACGATAACTGCCCTGTTCTCCCTACGTACTAGTCAAAGTCTGAAATCCACACCCAAGTGTTTCTTTTCCTTGAACTTCTAATGCATGTGTTCCTTCAGAGTTCCTGTTATCTGTGATTGAAGCACCATAACTTTGACCACCACAGATTTTAGGCTTCAGCTCCTTGCCAGCTCCAGTCCCTGTACCTCACCTTATCTTTTGTCTTTTCAACCTGAAGAGTTGATTCACTGTGTGTGTTTAGGAGACTAAAAGATGTGCTTTCCGTCCGCCTTCCTGTTTGGCAGAAGCACCATTCTTGCTGACACTTGAACCCTGAGTATTCTAACAGTTTTCCAGTCTCCCATGTCATCATTCTGGGAAGGATATCTCAGTGCTCCACTAACTTACCTAGGTTCATTCTTAAATTTCTTGATAGTGCTGATACATCTTCAAGATAGTAAAACTGTGTTAAAGCAATGGCTAAATATTGTGGTATTTATCACCTAAACATATACTGTGGTTGTTTTAATCATTATACTAACCTTTCTCGCGACAGTAGTACTTTGTGTGTATGTGTGTTGTACATGTATGTAAACATTCATATATGCAATGCACATGTGTAAATGTGAAGCTAGAGGACATTTCCTCTGTAGCTCTTTATCTCATTTTTTTGTGACAAGATCTCGCAACTTGGCATGATCAGCTGGTTAGTGAACCCAGGCGTCTCTCCTTCCTGCCTCTCCTCTGACAACACTATGGGCTCAACATGCTTTGAACTGATTACAGATATGAGTCGCTGTGCCCAACTTTAAATTAAGTTCTAGGCTATGCAAAGTTAGGTGCTCATGGTGGAGCTATTATCACCTTACTTATTGACCCCTTGTTTCAGCCAACATCAGAGTGCTCCATCTCTCTTACTATCCCCTGGATCTTCCAGGATTACCTGCCCTACTTAAAAATGATGCTGTTTCTAGGCTCTGTGCATATTAGTTGGGCCTCTTTTTAATTTCTGTCTCTCATAACAAGCCCATGCTAGCAAAATCTCCATCATGAATACAGTGGCAGTTTCTTGCTCCAAAATTCTGTACTCGTGAGAGTTTGTGTGCTTCCTAATTCCTTGAGAAGAGCAGAGGAGTATTAGTAAAGGATTTTCAGAGATTTTTATATTAATGTAAAAGGAAATATATACTCTCATTCATCCCAATGCAATGAGTTATCATTTCCTTGGCATGCGTGTTATATGATCTCTGAAATCAGCCTGCCACCGGTAATAATGATATCCATTTGGGATTATCTCTGTTAAGTTAGAATTACATCATAAGTGGCGCAATCTATTTTGTACAACAGTTTTGAGGTTTCTCATCATGCAAATTTAAATAGTTGAAGGATTTTTTTAAACAAAATTTCTGAACAAAATTTAATATTTAGGTAAGATATGCTGTTTTCAAGTCATGTAATATATTATATCTTATAATGTGAAGTAAAATATTTAGACGATCATGTAAATGTTCCTTTATATCAACTGAAGTAGCATTTCTTCTTCTGAGGGAATTTGAGCCAATTTAAAGTCAATTATCTGGGATCCAGGATGAAAAGTCTAGGCAGTCATTCCTAGTTTCAGCTCGGCACATGTGATATGTAAGCATTTAAGAACAGGGAGCAACAATATTAAATTGTTTAAGGTCTCATTTTATTTTCATCACTTAACCCTTACCCTAAATCTTCAAAAGGTCTGTTACTAAGTACTAAAAAGGAATATTGGATTTGTCCTCTACTGCATTATTTGTTCCTGAACATTCCTTTCTAACACAGTTTGAAGCAAAACATTGCTTAGGTGTCAGTGTTATTTGAGGGATTTATAGATAACAATCAAAAAACTTATCAGACATATATGATCGCTGCAGGAAGCTGTTGTCCCTTTCTCAGGTTCAGCCACTCCGGAATGGAACTTAAAGACAGAGAGACAGTTGGTAATACAGGTGGGAGAGAAAATACACTGCACATATGGATTAATAGCTTCATTTTCAGGAAATGTAATGTAAAATGTGTACAAATAATTCTGAATTTGTTAAGTAAAAGTGGAAGGTATAAGCTATACTTTGGCTTCAAGGTCCCCTTAAGTTCATTGTACAGCCATTTTCTGAGGAAGGCCAACTTATTTTGAGAACACTTGAGCACATTTTACAATAGATAATAGGAAAGAAACCAAGTCTAAACAAAGGAAATACAATGTTAATGTAGACAGACCATCCTCACCAAGCAAAAAGATACTGCACACATGTACACATAGGTACATGCAAGCCTTACTATGTGGGTAAATGTTACAGAAATAGCCTAAAAAGCAACGTCAGTTGCCAGATTGATCACTATTAAGGTAACTTTCAGTGAGTATTCTATGCTTAAGTGGAAATCAATCTTTTGTTTTAATTTGTCCAGATATTTTCATATTTCTGAATTATAGTTACCTTAGATGTAGTTAAAGTCAAAATATGTTCTTTTCTGAGCATGGATCTATTGATAAAGGAAGTTAAAGAAACAATTTGATGTATGATAAAATCAAAGAAAATAAAATGCTTAAGCTTAATCAAAGATGGGAATAATATGTGCATTGAAAAGTTTAATACCAAACCAAAAAAAAAAAAAACTGAAATGAATTAAAGGTCAAAACTTATCTCAAACATACATGGTCAGTTATACTGACAGGAAAAAGTACACAAGGAAGAAAAACAAATTACTTAATAGATGATGTTGACAAAAATGGATGTATAAATACAAATACATTCAATTTTACTTTTTTATCTGACACAGAAATTATTCAAATGGCTACTGTAAAAGGCGTGTTTTCCATGATTTTTTTCTCAGCCACTTACCATTGTATATAGGGAGGTTATTTATTTATTTATTTATTTATTTAATCTTATATGCAGCCACTTTACTAAAATTGTCTATTAACTATTCAAGTTCCCAGGTAGAATTTTTGGAATTACTTATTACTTATTCTATCATGTTATCTGCAATTAATGATACTTTGACTTCTTTCCTTTAATTTTATCCTGTTGATCTCCTTTAATTGTCTTATTGATCTAGCTGGATCTAACCATACAACTTAAAATCGACAATGTATCCAGCTTGCAAGGTGAGCTTGTATCAAGGTTGCACAGAACTTGTGGGAATGGCCAACCAATGAGTGGTTCAACCTGAAACTCATGACATTAGAGGAAGCCCACACCTTACACTGCCTGGAGTTCCAATAATCATACGCTGGAGAGAACAATACCAAAAATAAAAATAAATAAATAAACAAATGAACAAAAGAAACATTAAAGAGATTTTGGGGAGTCCTATAGGAGGGGAGAAAGTATTGTGGGAGCCAGATGAGTCAAAAACACCACAAGTGAATGGCTCAGAGAATAACCTAACCAGGTCTTATAGAGACTCACAGAAACTGAATTGACAATCAGGGAGCCTGTATGAATTTGGCCTAGGTCATATGCATATATGCTATGGATGTGTAGTCTGGTAATTTTGTAGAAAAATAACAGGGGTAGCTGTCTCTGACTCTTCTGCTGGCTTGGGGACCCTTTTCTTCCTACTGGGCTGCATCTTCCAACCTTAAAATGAAGGGCAGGATGTGCTTAGTCTTGCTACTATATAATATGCCATGGAAATAGATATCCTTGGGAGGTCTGCTCTTTTCAGAAGGAAAATAGGAGGAAGAAAAATGGATCTGGAATAGAAGGAAAGTCTGAGGAAGGGACTGGGAGGAGAGTAGGAAACTGTGGTTGGAACATAATATATGAGAGAATTAAATTACAAAATAGAACTATTCCAATAGAATAAGAAGTTAGAATGAAACAGTTCAAGAGTCCTCAGTACTGGTCTTGGTAGGGGGTTTCTTTGTATGATATAGCAAAAGCATAAGCAATCAAATAAAAACATATAACAATATCAACCTAAAGTCATTTTCTTCATTCAAGAATTTACAAAGGGAATAAGTAACTAAGCAAATTAGTAGGAAAATAATTGTTACAAAGTACATCTGAGAAGGGATTGCTATATGAAATATAATTGAATGCATACATCTTGCTAGTAGTAAGTAAACAAGTGTGGTGGTTTGAATAGGAAGGTCCCTGTGGGCTCATACATTTGAATCCTTAGTCATCAGAGGGCACACTAATTGAGAGTGATTAGGAGATGTGGCCCTTTTGGATTAGGTGTGACCATGTTGGGAGAAGTGCATCACTGGGAGTATGCTTTAAGGTTTCAAAAGTCCAAGCCAAGCCCAGTTGCTTTCTCTTCCTACTGCCTGTGAATCCAGATGTAGAACTCTCAGTTGTTCTTCAAGCACCATGTCTGACTGTGTGTGGTTATACTTCCTGCTATGATAATGGTAGATTATACACCTGAAAATTTAAGTGAGGCCCAATGAAATGTTTTCTTTTAAAAGAGTTGCAGTGGTCATGGTGTGTCTTTACAGCAATCGGACAGTGACTCGGACAGTAAGGAAATAAATACTCAGATTTTAAAATGAGTGAAGAAATTGATCAGACATCCTTCGACAAGCGGTATTCTAGTATGTCAGAAGGTGCTATGTGCCATTAGTAAGGAGGTCAACATTGATGCATACAGCAATTGTGTGCAGCCTCACAGTGGTCAGAAGGTGAGATTGTAAGACAAGTACAAGGCAGTGTTGGAGAGAGTATAGGAACGGCAGCCCTCATACACTGTTGATGAGAACACAGGTTGGGGCAGTCATGAGACAGAGTGGGGAGATTATTTAATAATCCAGCACAATTGCTGTCACATATTCACCATTTTGTTGAGATTATAATAGAATTACATCATTCCACTTTCCTTTTATTACCCCCAAAGACTCTCATATACCCCCATCTTGCAGTTTTTAAAATTCATCACCTCCTTTTTTCATTTATAGTTCTTGTATGCATGTATGCATTTTGAGAGCTAGCACCTTCACAGTCAAGGTAACGTTACTCATATGTATGTTTCCAGGGCTGATGATGTGTTATTGAGTAACCAAATGGTGTATTCTTCCTTGGTAAAGACTATGCATCCCACTCTCAGCACTCCTTACTTGCTTGTAGGTTTTATTTTTTTTAAAAAAATGGAAAACAAATTTACCTTTATTCACAAAATCTCTAACAGTTGGAAGGTACTGTAATTCATACAACTTTACAAGTAAATTAAGGAAGACCTTGTATAACAGAGTGGGAAGCTTTGGATTAAACTTGTCATGGTTGAGGGTATTCAATTACAATAGAAAACTGTAACTTAAGGTTGGAAATGTTTGAGACTTGGTCCATGGACTTTTCTTACTTCCTTTGGTGGGCATGTGTACTGGTGCTGTTGTTGGTCAGCTCATGTTAGGCAGGCATGCTGGAGAGACTTTGAGTATATTGTCTCTGGCCAACTATTTTGTGTTAGTAAAGGCATAGATCTTGAAAGCTATATACAGGCATCATTCAATTAGATCAGTACAATTCCTAAAAACAATATAAACATTTGTCTTTATACCCACAGATATATGTAATCCTCACTTCTCATAAAGGAAACTTCTCCCTGCAACAGATAGGGAAACCTCCTCTTTCTGAAAACCACAAAGAAGAAACTGTGGTGGACAGTCTCAATGGATACAACTACAAAACATTCTTACCGCTAAGGTTCAGGGAACTTTGTGGAAGTGAGGGCAAGTAACTTTTAAGAGACAGAGGATTTGAAAAAGATGTGAATCATATTTCTAAGAATTCCCTCTATTACCATATTAATAGCATTGCAACAGAGAAAATACATGAACACCCTGAGTGTCCATTGTGTCCTCAATGGATGAATACAAGATGAATTTCTACATTTTATATCATACATATAAACATATAACAAAATACTGTTTAACAAAAAATGTACTCCAGCTATTTACAGCAATGTAGACAAAACTGGGGAGACATTATGCTACTTAAAGTAAGCCAGACCTGGCAAGACAACCCTGCATGATCTCACAGGTGAAAAAAAGCAGTCATATATATATATATATTTTTTTTCTATAGTCACCTTGATAGCACATACCATACTGGAGCTTCGTAGATGTCTGCTATGGTTGTGTTATATTTCAACAAATTATGGCAAATTTTATATACTATTATAAGAATATTAGGAGATAGAATCTCTAAGAGGTAATTCTATACAGTTATCTTCAGGAATGCATTGATGTTGATACTGAGGGTGTGTATAAATTAGAGGAATGGGTCTGTTGTGTTATGAAAGGCTATGGTTTGTGTTCTCTGTCTCTCTCTCCCTGCATATCTCTGTCTGTGTTCTGTTTGTCTGTCTGTCCCTCTCTCCCTCTTTCCCTCTCTCCCTCTCTCTGTCTCTGTCTCTATGTCTCCCTCATGTTTCTACCTTCACCTATGGAATGCATTGAGAAATCTTAATGAGTTCTGCCTCTTGAACCTGGACTTGTTATTCTCCACAACTATGAGAATCACATTCATACATTTTCTAATATTTTAGCCTACCACAGTTTGTTCTTGGAATGCATACTAAGATTAAGATAATGTCTATGATTATTTTTCTCTGCAACTTGGACTGTAAGAAGCATATGTGTTGTTTATGTGTTAGATTGGAGGCTATGGAAACTTCCAAACAAAAGAGAAAGTTGCTTTCAGAAAGACCCAGACAAGGTAGGCCAACTTGAAATAGGTGAGCCCCACCCCTTAACTTGTTACTGCAATACAATTTCAGCAGTCCTGGGCAGTGCTGATCATAGTTTACCCCCTCATGCTCTCTGGCCATGTTTTGCATATATTTAATATTTGATGTCTTATTTCTCTTACTCACAAAGATTTTGGAAAGATATGCTTAATACATCTTTTTTCTTCTCTTACTTCAAAGCATTTTAAATTAAACAAGACCTAAGTCAAAATCAATGATATCTGCAAAATCAGATAGGATCATGGAGTATCATTCATCTGCATGCAGTCAGTTTTCCTCACTGCATAAATCAACCTATCATATCCCCTTCTTTCTGCTGATTTCAGTGACCATGGGAGAATCAATTTGTATGTAGAATGGGCATCTATTCCATCCCCAAGCAATTTTAAATACAACTTTACCTGATATTTCAGGGCATAATATGCCAAACAGAAACTCCATGTGAAAGTGGGATTCACAAGTGTGTCCCACTATTTTCTTTTCTGAGATCCCTATGCTAAAATATAGAGTGTTTTCATCCAATTCCACCTCAATTCAAGAAAAAGAAGTTACGTCTTCTTACTGTTTCTACTACTGCAATCGTATCAGTATTGCAGTAGGAAGAAAATAAAGAGCAATGCACAGTTACCAGTCATGAAAAGCAACAAGGCCATGTCCCATCTGTCTCTTTTGAAAGGATACAGTACATTCCAGTTCTTAGATAAATCAATGAAACAGAATGAAAGTTAAGCTGTGGAGTCACATTTACCAGAAAGCACTAGAAAGACACAAGAACATCAGGGTTGAGACTGGATATGTCTTGACCTAGTGACATTCAGTGGAAGCAAGTCCTGAGCAGAAAGGGTACACAAGTTATTGATTCTATGTAGATGGTAGGAGACTTTAGCCTCACAGTGTAATTAAAACTGTGATATAGTTTAAACATATTGTTTTAAACATAATGTTTTACTATTGCTATTTATTTTCTAAGATAGTCTTGCTCTGCACTCTAGGAAACCTGAGATTCTCAGTTGTTAGAGTCACAGGTATGTGCCAGGATACCACATCTGGTTTTGATATTTTCATTTGAAATTGGAACACTTTGGATACAACCCAGAAGAGCAGTAGGTATTTACTTTTTACTTCATAAAGTGATAGGGTAGGATTTTCAAGTCCTTCTTTCCCATCCCTTAAAAGTTAGAATGACCTTTGACACACACGTATACATGCCCAAGAATGCACATGTAATGTTTTCAGAATGGTCATCCCTAAAAGTTACATATATTCCAACTCTGAAGGGAACAAATACACTGCACACCTT
Source organism: Mus caroli (assembly GCF_978045245.1). Taxonomy (NCBI): domain Eukaryota; kingdom Metazoa; phylum Chordata; class Mammalia; order Rodentia; family Muridae; genus Mus; species Mus caroli. The sequence goes on along the minus strand of NW_028227258.1, from coordinate 137,597,885 downwards.
CCTAAGCTTCAGGGATGATGAAAGACAAGAATAGAAAGAGACCCAGGTGATAGACAGTGAGAAAATCATCATAACACAGTAGAGCAGATGTAGATCTGAATGCATAGTGGTTGTAACAGCATGTTCAAAATGTACAAGCCAAAGATCAGATCAGAGAGGGAGTTGGTGACACATATACAACAGCACTCCTAGCTTTGCAGCAATGATCTGCTTCTGGGAGAAGCAGGGATAATGGTCTCTTTCAGGGCAGCACCTGGTAAATCAACTATTGTGGGTCTGCATTTTGCCTCACAGCTGGTGTACCAGGACTGTGCTGCGGAGTCTGAACACAGGGTCAGAGGCATTAGGTTTCATTCCTTTCTCCTCCTTTGGGATGCCAACCTTGCAGGACACTGATACCCGCTCAGAGGAGGCAGGATGCAGCCTCATAAAAGGGCCCCAACCTGTGTTTCTCTGAGTGAGAAATGACACCCCTAGGAAACTTGAGGAGTGAGAACTGGATGGCTTAGGCCTGAAATGAGTCTGGGATGAAAGAAATTCAACATAGCTCAGAGTGTCAGGAATAAAGAGTGGCTTTCTGTGGGAGACTTGGGCAGCACAGCTTGGTAAGGAAGGCTTCCCCAACAGCTGTCCCTGAAGAGGAGATAGTGCTTGCTTGTCCAAACTGTTCATTCATGTTGAAAAGGGTACATATGACTTACTTAGGTTGATTCACTTTTAAAAAGAGAAAACTGAAACGGTATGGAACTGGGTGGGTAGAGACATGGGAAGGATCTGGGAATTGGAAAAGAGATAAGCACAATCATAATATACTGTGTGAAAACTTTTTTCCAATAAAATTATTTTAAAGGACACAGAATTTTGTGGATAAAAGACAGGTGTGAATCTAGAAAGAGTTGGTGGAGGTGAATTTGATCAAAACTCACCCCTAATCTGGAGATCCCATTAAAATCAAGTCCTTTCTGCCTTTTTACTCATTATTTTGCTCCCTCATCTAGTTTAGAGATTTCTTGTCCTCCATTTTATAAGCCAATGGTAACCAAGGCCGTAGGTAATATAGTTAGCTTAGATTTTGAAACAGAAAGTTGGACATGGGACCATTATTTGTTTAAACTTGGGGCAAAAGAGCACAAGCTATCCTGTCCCAAGCATGTAAGTTCCTAGCATATTGACCCAGCCACCACCCATTGACTCTCCAGGCATGTGCAGGTGTGCGTGCTGACCAAGTTAGCAGATGTAAAAGTCCTTGTTCCTTTTTGCTGAATGAATTAACTCATTGTTATTACATTTCTTTTGTCAGGATAAGACAAAACATACTTACATAATTGGCAATTGATTCCTTTAAAATTTTCATGAAAATGTAAGATATCATTTGAAACAAGGGGTGAAAAGTGCAGGACTCAGAGAGAAAACCAAGATCTGTCTGTAATGTGATGGATGATTATTTTAGTGAATCAGTTTATAGCTTTGTGAAAAGCTGATGAATCAAGGCACCATTTGTTCCAGTATTGATTTTTTATTATCCTCAATTAGTCTTGCTCTATTTGAAGACAGACTTTTAAAGGTTATATCTATAGAGCAAGAAAGCAAGAGTTCATTTATGAGCTTTCAACAACCAATTAGCCAACATGGAATTTATATGGAATTTGCAAAGAAAATGCAGATAAATGAAGTGGATTACAGCACAGGTGTTGAAAATTGCTATGCCTTTCAGTTTTGTGACAACCATGTGGTCACAGCACAAGTGAACAGAATTGAAAATAGCAGCCATTTTATTGCAAAAGCCATTGTAACACACAATTATTAAAATTGATTAATACTTGGGCCAATGCAGTTTCATTATCTCTGATCGATTCCAAGTGTTGTTCGTTAATGGCCTTCGCTCCTGTCATTTCGGCACTTTCATGTTCATTTCATATTCAGTCATTACATGAATGCTGGCTTAGGGGACAACACTCAGTCCTGTTTGTGAGACCAAGCTCTCATCGCAAGTCCAAAATGAATAAAGTGCTAAATACACAAGACCATGTGATTCTTCATGTTCTGTTTGCAAATCTATATCTTTTAGGCGATGAGTTTTAATATAATGTTAAACCATTAATACCCAAATAGTATATTAGTGTTTTAGTCCCTCTACATTGTTCCGCACTGGGCTTTATTTAAGATAGGCAAAAATAAAATGATTACTAAATTATAAAAAGGATGAAAATTATCTTACCTAATACCATCTTTCGTTTAATTCAGTTAGTAAGAACCAAGAATCCTGCCTGTTTCTCTTCTGTTAAGGCAACAAATGCCATTGCATTTGTATCTAAAGAACCCCTTGAAGCCATATGCTGACTTTGTATTAATTAATTTGCTTTCCTTCCTCTACTAGAAATGAAATAAAGAATGAAAATCCCCACAACAATTCATCTTCTATGTTCTCTCATACTATCCATCTCTGCTGCTTCTAATTCTTTCAACCTGTGTATCTCATTAACTGACTCCTCAATCTTTAGCTGCCAAATGAAGCTAGTGCTCTAAGATGGCACAAAAGGACCTGTCAGATCTGACCTTGGGCCATGTCTCTGTAGCTCCTTCTACCCCTCTTCCCTTCCTCTATTGCTTTCTCACCCTCTGATTATGGACCCTTGTACTAAAATTGCCTCTTGTCTTCATATGCTACAGTCCAGATTCATAGAACCACAGGCCATATATCATGTGCCAAATAAATATATACAGAAATGCTTATACCTAAACAGCCTTACCTTTCTTCCTGAAAGGTTCCTTCAGATCTCATTGTTTTTCTTTTTAATCAGCTCTGTGTGAGTCTGTTATTTCAAACCTTGCTAATAACTCATTCTAAAGTGATTTCCTAATGGTTGTCCATATTATTCTATATTAAATTTATCATTTAACTAAACATCTCCACTCACTATTTCCTAATATTTGAAACAATAATTCCATTTATGTGCTTTTAAATTTTCTGTTACCCAATGCTATTGCAAACATAATTTGAATAATAGCAACTGAATATATGGGAGATAAAATTTAAGAATTTTTTATTATTTTGTAGAGCTTTTACATTTTGCAATGTACATTTCTGTATATTTGTTCTGAGTATGCAGAATATATTTAATAACCATTCCTTCTATTTAACCCTGCCTCTAGGTAAGTTTTGCATAACATGAAAGCTTAGACTTATAGATACTGTGGTAGCGTCACAGTCCATTATCAGTACAGACTCATCGGACCACCATGCTATGTACAGTCTATTGTTAGCTGAAATCTCATTATGTAGCACCGGACTATATTATAATTGTGAAAATTCTCAGGTGTTAGCTTACAATAACTAAAAATTTAATTTCTTGTTAGTTATTGATTAGCACATCTTTTCTAAGGAGTGGAAATGAGAGCATATTAAGAGCACACTGCATAAAACTGATGCTATCTGTATCTGTGCTACAGCACTGCATCTCAGAAGCCACAGAAAGAATCAATATGCTCAAAGCAGTAATCATGGGAGATAAATGGGCAGCAGGTGCCATTCTCCATCCATCATGACATCATTAGAGAAAAAAAAGTGCAGGCCTATAAGCCATGCTGACAGTGTGTGCTGAACCAGGACATAGCTGCAGATTTCTATAACTTGCATTTTTTAAAATTCATTATAAACTTTGATTTAGACATTATAGAATATTGAATATAAGAGTCTCCTGAATGAGCCATTGCTCTCTCCTGTATAGCCAAGCAGTAGCATATTCTGAGTGGTCTATTCACAATTTATTGCTTTTGTAAAATGCCCCCAGGATGCTGTTCTAATGAAACTATGTCATCTGATGATATAAACTAATAACTCATTATTGTCCCTGGGACAATTTCATTCTATTTTCTTTCTTTCTTTCTTTCTTTCTTTCTTTCTTTCTTTCTTTCTTTCTTTCTTTCTTTCTTTCTTTCTTTCTTCCTTCCTTCCTTCCTTCCTTCCTTCCTTCCTTCCTTCCTTCCTTTCTTTCTCTCTCTCTCTCTCTCTCTCTCTCTCTCTCTCTCTCTCTCTCTCTCCTATCCTTTCTTCCTTTACTCCTTCCTTCCTTCCTTCCTTCCTTCCTTCCTTCCCTTTTTCTCTTTGAATTGATTCAAGTACTAGCACCATACTCACTAATGACACACAGAAGTCAGGTGATTCATTTTTGCTCTGTTATATGGCTGTTTTCACTGTGCAGGCTTAAGAGGAAACTCTGAAGTTTCAGGATGATTATAATCTTAAACATGACTTGACAGAAGGACAATAAGCTAGTAGCCCATCCAAGAAGTACATGAATTCATTCATCTTGTCCTCCTGTAAAGATCTTGATCTACCAATCAATACACCCAGCAAATTCCTTCAAAAAATGTGACATATTAGCCCCCAAATACCGAAAAATTCAGACTTACTATCTAAGAAAGGATACAATTTTATGTCAGCATTATACTTAATACACTTGGCCTGACAATATTGTTAAAATAAGATTATTTGTCACTAACAAATTATTAGAATTTTGTATATATGATTTGTAAAGTTTAGCAATTAAACTATGAAAAATAAACTTATGTGTATATTACTATATGCTCTGCAGAAATCATGGCACTCACATGCTAAGTAACTGCAATTAACTTCTTGGTATCTATGACTAAATGCATCTGAAAACTTCACCAATTTGAAGTTCAAAAAATAATCAGTGTGCTTTGTGTAAGGTTAGGCATAAAACAGCTTTCAAAATCTTATGTCCCTTTCTTCTCTGAAGGTATAGTGCAATACAATAACTGGGGAGAATTAGGTAGTCATTTCTGAAAACATGATTCAAGTATGTAATAGGCGTTTAAATGTGTTTAATCAGAGTCAGAGCCTGTGACTCACTGGTATTAATCCTGCCAACATACCTGAGTTTCTGTGTTCTTGTTTCTATATTCCACAATTTAAAAATCTATTATAATTTATCATTAAAGACTGGACACAGACTCGCCAGCTACCCACAACACCCGCCACAGGATCTTAAGACTTCTGGTGAGAGGAACATAGCTTCTGCTCCAGTCCAATCACGCGGGATCTGAGACTGCTTTGGTTGGGGAGGCAGAAATCCGGCCTGAGTAGGGCCACAAGCCTCTTCCGGTCAGAAAAGCGCCAGGGTAGCTAGGGCACAGGGTCGGCTGACACTCACCAGCTACCCACAACACCCGCCACAGAATCTTAAGACTTCTGGTGAGTGGAACACAGCTTCTGCTCCAATCCAATTGCTCGCAGGACCTGAGACTGCATTAGTTAGGGAAGCAGAAAACCGGCCTGAGTAGGGCCACAGGCCTCTTCCGGCCAGACCAGCACCAGGGTAGCTAGAGCGCAGGGTCAGCTGACACCCTACAGCTACCCACGACCCCCGCCACAGGATTTTGAGACTGCTGGTGAGTGGAACACAGCTTCTGCTCCAATCTTTAAACAGTGACAACGACAACAACTAACCCCAGAGATTACCAGATGGCAAAAGGTAAACATAATAATCTTACTAACAGAAACCAAGACCACTCACCATCATCAGAACCCAGCACTCCCACTTCGCCCAGTCCAGGGCACCCCAACACACCAGAAAAGCTAGACACGGATCTAAAAGCATATCTCATGATGATGGTAGAGGACGTCAAGAAGGACTTTAATAACACACTTAAAGAAATACAAAGGAACACTGGTAAACAGGTAGAAGACAGTAAAGAGGAAGCACAAAAATCCCTTAAAGAATTGCAGGAGAACACTGCTAAAGAGTTACAAATCCTTAAAGAAAAACAGGATAACATAATCAAACAGGTAGAAGTCCTTACAGAAAAACAAGAAAACACATCCAAACAGATGATGGAAATGAACAAAACCATACTAGACCTGAAAAGGGAAGTAGACACAATAAAGAAAACCCAAAATGAGGCAACACTGGAGATAGAAACCCTAGGAAAGAAATCTGAAACCATAGATACGAGCATCAGCAACAGAATACAAGAGATGGAAGAGAGAATCTCAGGTGCAGAAGATTCCATAGAGAACATCGGCACAACAATCAAGGAAAATGGAAAATGCAAAAAGATCCTAACTCAAAACATCCAAGAAATACAGGACACAATGAGAAGACCAAACCTACGGATAATAGGAGTGGATGAGAATGAAGATTTTCAACTCAAAGGACCAGCAAACATCTTCAACAAAATTATAGAAGAAAACTTCCCAAATCTAAAGAAAGAGATGCCCATGAACATACAAGAAGCCTACAGAACTCCAAATAGACTGGACCAGAAAAGAAATACCTCCCGACACATAATAATCAGAACAACAAATGCTCTAAATAAAGATAGAATACTAAAAGCAGTAAGAGAAAAAGGCCAAGTAACATATAAAGGCAAGCCTATCAGAATTACACCAGATTTTTCACCAGAGACTATGAAAGCCAGAAGATCCTGGACGGATGTTATACAGACACTAAAAGAACACAAATTCCAGCCCAGGCTACTATACCCAGCCAAACTCTCAATTAACATAGATGGAGAAACCAAAGTATTCCACGACAAAACCAAATTCACACATTATCTCTCCACGAATCCAGCCCTTCAAGGGATAATAACAGAAAAAAACCAATACAAGGACAGGAACCACGCCCTAGAAACAACAAGAAGGTAATCCCTCAACAACCCTAAAAGAAGACAGCCAAAAGAACAGAATGCAAACTTTAACAACAAAAATAACAGGAAACAACAATTACTTTTCCTTAATATCTCTTAATATCAATGGACTCAACTCCCCGATAAAAAGACATAGACTAACAAACTGGCTACACAAACAAGACCCAACATTTTGCTGCTTACAGGAAACTCATCTCAGAGAAAAAGATAGACACTACCTCAGAATGAAAGGCTGGAAAACAATTTTCCAAGCAAATGGTATGAAGAAACAAGCTGGAGTAGCCATTCTAATATCTGATAAGATTGACTTCCAACCCAAAGTCATTAAAAAAGACAGGGAGGGACACTTCATACTCATCAAAGGTAAAATCCTCCAAGAGGAACTATCAATCCTGAATATCTATGCTCCAAATACAAAGGCAACCACATTCATTAAAGAAACTTTAGTAAATCTCAAAGCACACATTGCACCTCATACAATAATAGTGGGAGACTTCAACACACCACTTTCACCAATGGACAGATCATGGAAACAGAAATTAAACAGGGACACAGTGAAACTAACAGAAATTATGAATCAAATGGATCTGGCAGATATCTACAGAACATTCTATCCTAAAAACAAAAGGATATACCTTCTTTTCAGCACCTCATGGTACCTTCTCCAAAATTGACCACATAAATGGTCACAAAACAGGCCTCAACAGATACAATAATATTGAAATTGTCCCATGCATCCTATCAGATCACCATGGACTAAGGCTGATCTTCAATAACAAAATAAATAATAGAAAGCCAACCTTCACGTGGAAACTGAACAACACTCTTCTCAATGATACCTTGGTCAAGGAAGGAATAAAGAAAGAAATTAAGGACTTTTTAGAGTTCAATGAAAATGAAGCCACAACATACCCAAACTTATGGGACACAATGAAAGCATTTCTAAGAGGAAAACTCATAGTTCTGAGTGCCTTCAAAAGGAAACTAGAGAGAGCACACATTAGCAGCTTGACAACATACCTAAAAGCTCTAGAACAAAAGGAAGCAAATTCACCCAAGAGGAATAGACAGCAGGAAATAATCAAACTCAGGGGCGAAATCAACCAAGTGGAAACAAGAAGAACTATTCAAAGAATCAACCAATCAAGGAGCTGGTTCTTTGAGAAAATCAACAAGATAGATAAACCCTTAGCCAGACTCACTAGAGGGCACAGGGAAAGCATCCTAATTAACAAAATCAGAAATGAAAAAGGAGACATAACAACAGATCCTGAAGACATCCAAAACACCATCAGATCCTTCTACCAAAGGCTATACTCAACAAAACTGGAGAACCTGGATGAAATGGAGAAGTTCCTAGACAGATACCAGGTACCAAAGTTGAATCAAGATCAGGTTAATGATCTAAACAGCCCTATATCCCCCAAAGAAATAGAAGCAGTCATTAATAGTCTCCCAACTAAAAAAAGCCCAGGACCAGATGGGTTTAGTGCAGAGTTCTATCAGACCTTCAAAGAAGATCTAATCCCAGTTCTTCACAAACTATTCCACAAAATAGAAACAGAAGGTACTCTACCCAACTCATTCTATGAAGCCACAATTACTCTGATACCTAAACCACAAAAAGACCCAACAAAGATAGAAAACTTCAGACCAATATCCCTTATGAATATTGATGCAAAAATCCTCAATAAAGTTCTTGCTAACCGAATCCAAGAACACATCAAAACAATCATCCATCCTGACTGTGATGGTTTGTATATCCTTGGACCGGGGAGTGGCACCATCTGAAGGTGTGGCCTTGTTGGAATAGGTGTGACCTAGTTGGAATGGGTGTGTCACTGTGGGTGTGGGTATAAGATCCTCACCCTAGTTGCCTGGAAGTCAGTCTTCTACTAGCAGCCTTTGAGTGAAGACATAGAACTCTCAGCTCTGCCTGTGCCATGCCTGCCTGGATACTGCCATGCTCTCACCTTGATGATAATGGACTGAACCTCTGAACCTGTAAGCCAACCCCAAGTAAATGCTATTTTTTATAAGACTTGCCTTGGTCATCGTGTCTGTTCACAGCAGTAAAACCCTAACTAAGACAGAAGTTGGTACTGGGAGTGGGGTATTGCTGTGATAGGCCTGACCATGCTTTTATTTGACAGAATGTGGATTTTGGGACTTTGTATTTGGAAAGCAATGGAATGCTTTAAATGGGGCTTAATGGGTCATCCTAGTAGGAATATGGAAGACTTAGTTGCTGGGAGTAATTTGAACTGTGTTGACCTGGCCCAAGAGATTTCAAAGGAGAAGAATTTCAGAATGTGGCATAAAGACTGGTTTTGTGGTATTTTGGTGAAGAATGTGGCTACTTTTTGCCCTTGTCTGAAAAGTTTGCCTGCGGCTAAGGTGAAGAGACTTGGATTAATTGCATTGACAAAAGAAGTTTCAAAAAAGCCCAGCAGAGACTTTGTTCTCTGGTTAAGTCTTATGAAGAGAAGTTTGAATAAGCATAGCAAGCTTAGAAAGGAAAAATATAAAATATATGGTTTGAGTATTAAAGGGGTACCAGGAAGTGAAATGGAACAAATTCCTGTGTTCTAGGAGATAACAGATTAAGGGAATGGGACCTTGGGGCAAGATCCTACTCAGCTAAATTAAATCCAGGCATGGTGGTACACACCTTTAATCTTAGGAGACAGGCATGCTGATCTCTGCATTCAAGGTCAATCTACAGAGCAAGAACCAGGATAGCCAAGTTTAGGCAGTGAAGGATTTAGAAAACATAAAACTAGTGATAATGTAATAGTACATTATTCCTTGATCCCCTTGTAAGGGGATCATGTTCTAGTTCCTGTAAGCAGCAGAACTCGGCAGCTTCAGCCACGTGGCTCTGGCTCTAGAGTTAAGAATGGAAGGAACTACTGGGAAAATTGATGCTGGTTAGCTGGAGCTAAGGAATTAGCAGTGATTAAGAAGAGACCAGCATCACTGAGGTGAAATCTTCTGGAAATTGTTTGCTGGGAGCACAAAGAAGCTGTGTTCCAGAGATAACCAAGGTTGTACCTCATGCTGCGGCTGGACTTGGTAATGTGTAAGAGTCACTCAGGTGGTACTGCTTGTGAAGGAATGAAGGGATAATGGAGAGAAGCTGAGGCTTAGCACTGTGAGAGGCCAGGGAAGGCCATTGGAGAAGGTGAAGCCTCAGCTGTAGTTGATGGCCCAGGACTGAAGGGGTCAATCAAAGGATTTGAGGCTTAGCACCCAGAAGAGAGTCTATGAGAGGCTATTGGTGAAGCCTAGTTGGTGTGGAATATCTCAGTGTATTGGAGATGTCAGTACCATGGGATGATCACCAAGAACAGCAGCAGTAGTGGAGTAGATCAACCTGAGCTTAGAGTGCTACAGAGAGCAGAGCTGGAAAAGTGATGCCAGCCCTTAGGAGGAGTCCAAAAGATCAAGTGGAATCCCAGACACTGAAACAAGAAGCTGTAACATTGAAATTGCCTTGGAGACTCAAAGATGTTAAAGATGCCAGAGCCATGGGATACATGCTGAGGAAAGCTGCTAACAGGGAGTGGAAACAGCCCAGGAGGAAGCAATTTGTTGCAGTCAAAAAAATATGAACAAGGAGTGGAGATCTGAAGACTGCTTTGACATCAGCCATGGAGATGCAGTTTGGAGTTTGCCCAGCTGGTTTCCTGCCTTGCTTTGGGGATTACAGTTAATTAAGTTGAATGAATCTCAGAGGAGACTTTGAACTTTGGACTTTAAACATTGTTGCAACCGCTATAGATTATGAGAACTTTGAAAGTTGGACTAAATGCATTTTGCATTATGCTATGTTTAAGTATGGCCCCCATAGACTCATGTTTTTGAACAAATCTATGGGGACCAGGGAGTGGAATGTGATGGTTTGTATATCCTTGGACCAGGGAGTGGCACCATCTGAAGGTGTGGCCTTGTTGGAATAGGTGTGACCTAGTTGGAATGGGTGTGTCACTGTGGGTGTGGGTATAAGATCCTCACCCTAGTTGCCTGGAAGTCAGTCTTCTACTAGCAGCCTTTGAGTGAAGACATAGAACTCTCAGCTCTGCCTGTGCCATGCCTGCCTGGATACTGCCATGCTCTCACCTTGATGATAATGGACTGAACCTCTGAACCTGTAAGCCAACCCCAAGTAAATGTTATTTTTTATAAGACTTGCCTTGGTCATGGTGTCTGTTCACAGCAGTAAAACCCTAACTAAGACACTGACCAAGTAGGTTTCATCCCAGGGATGCAGGGATGGTTCAATATACGGAAATCCATCAACATAATCCAGTATATAAACAAACTCAAAGACAAAAACCACATGGTCATCTCGTTAGATGCGGAAAAAGCTTTGACAAGATCCAACACCCATTCATGATAAAAGTCTTGGAAAGATCAGGAATTCAAGGCCCATACCTAAACATGATAAAAGCAATCTACAGTAAACCAGTAGCCAACATCAAAGTAAATGGTGAGAAGCTTGAAGCAATCCCTCTAAAATCAGGGACTAGACAAGGCTGTCCACTTTCTCCATACCTATTCAACATTGTACTTGAAGTCCTAGCCAGAGCAATTCGACAACAAAAGGAGATCAAAGGGATACAAATTGGAAAAGATGAAGTCAAAATATCACTTTTTGCAGATGATATGATAGTATATATAAGTGACCCTAAAAATTCCACCAGAGAACTCCTAAGCCTGATAAACAGCTTCGGTGAAGTAGCTGGATATAAAATTAACTCAAACAAATCAATGGCCTTTCTCTACACAAAGAATAAACAGGCTGAGAAAGAAATTAGGGAAACAACACCCTTCTCAATAGTCACAAATAATATAAAATATCTTGGCGTGACTCTAACTAAGGAAGTGAAAGATCTGTATAATAAAAACTTCAAGTCTCTGAAGAAAGAAATTATAGAAGATCTCAGAAGATGGAAAGATCTCCCATGCTCATGGATTGGCAGGATCAACATTGTAAAAATGGCTATCTTGCCAAAAGCAATCTACAGATTCAATGCAATCCCCATCAAAATTCCAACTCAATTCTTCAACGAATTAGAAAGTGCAATCTGCAAATTCATCTGGAATAACAAAAAACCTAGGATAGCAAAAACTCTTTTCAAGGATAAAAGAACCTCTGGTGGAATCACCATGCCGGACCTAAAGCTTTACTACAGAGCAATTGTGATAAAAACTGCATGGTACTGGTACAGTGACAGACAAATAGACCAATGGAATAGAATTGAAGACCCAGAAATGAACCCACACACCTACGGTCACTTGATCTTCAACAAGGGAGCTAAAAACATCCAGTGGAAGAAAGACAGCATTTCCAACAAATGGTGCTGGCACAACTGGTTGTTAACATGTAGAAGAATGCGAATCGATCCATTCCTATCTCCTTGTACTAAGGTCAAGTCTAAGTGGATCAAGGAACTTCACATAAAACCAGAGACACTGAAACTTATAGAGGAGAAAGTGGGGAAAAGCCTTGAAGATATGGGCACAGGGGAAAAATTCTTGAATAGAACAGTAATGGCCTGTGCTGTAAGATCGAGAATTGACAAGTGGGACCTCATGAAAATGCAAAGCTTCTGCAAGGCTAAAGACACCATCAATAAGACAAAAAAACCACCAACAGATTGGGAAAGGATCTTCACCTATCCTAAATCAGATAAGGGACTAATATCCAATATATATAAAGAACTCAAGAAGGTGGACTCCAGAAAGTCAAATAACCCCATTAAAAAATGGGCCTCAGAACTGAACAAAGAATTCTCACCTGAGGAATACCGAATGGCAGAGAAGCACCTGAAAAAATGTTCAACATCCTTAATCATCAGGGAAATGCAAATCAAAACAACCCTGAGATTCCACCTCACACCAGTCAGAATGGCTAAGATCAAAAATTCAGGTGACAGCAGATGCTGGCGAGGATGTGGAGAAAGAGGAACACTCCTCCATTGTTGGTGGGATTGCAAGCTTGTACAACCACTCTGGAAATCATTCTGGCGGTTCCTCAGAAAATTGGACATAGTACTACCGGAGGATCCAGCAATACCTCTCCTGGGCATATATCCAGAAGATGTCCCAACCGGTAAAAAGGACAAATGCTCCACTATGTTCATAGCAGCCCTATTTATAATAGCCAGAAGCTGGAAAGAACCCAGATGTCCCTCAACAGAGGAATGGATACAGAAATTATGGTACATTTACACAATGGAGTACTACTCAGCTATTAAAAAGAATGAATTTATGAAATTCCTAGCCAAATGGATGGACCTGGAGGGCATCATCTTGAGTGAAGTAACACAATCACAAAAGAACTCACACAATATGTATTCACTGATAAGTGGATATTAGCCCAAAACTTAGGATACCCAAGATATAAGATACAATTTGCTAAAGGCATGAAACTCAAGAAGAATGGAGACCAAAGTGTGGACACTGTGCCCCTTCTTAGAATTGGGAACAAAACACCCAGGGAAGGAGTTACAGAGACAAAGTTTGTAGCTGTGATGAAAGGATGGACCATTTAGAGACTGCCGTATCCAGGGATCCATCCCATAATCAGCTTCTAAACGCTGACACCATTGCATACACTAGCAAGATTTTGCTGAAAGGACCCAAATATAGCTGTCTCTTGTGAGATGATGCCGGGGCCTAGCAAACACAGGAGTGGATGTTCACAGTCAGCTATTGGATGTATCACAGGGCTCCCAATGGAGAAGCTAGAGAAAGTACCCAAGGAGCTAAAGGGATCTGCAACCCTATTGTTGGAACAACATGATGTACTAACCAGAACCCCGGAGCTCTTGTCTTTAGCTGCATATGTATCGAAAGATGGCCTAGTCGGCCATCAATGGAAAGAGAGGCCCATTGGACTTGCAAACTTTATATGCCCCAATATAGGGGAATGCCAGGGCCAAAAGAATGGGAATGGGTGGGTAGGGAAGTGGGGGGCGCTATGGGGGACTTTTGGGATAGCATTGGAAATGTAACTGAGGAAAAGATGTAATAAAAATATTAAAAATTAAAAAAATACTGGACACAAATTAGCTAACAAATTTAATTGTTAGAAATAAAAATATGAAAAATAATTCAATATGGAATTGGCTAAGTTGAATTACTGTCACCAATGTATGAGTTGACTTAGTAACTTTTTCATTGCTTCTTTTTTACCTTTTCTTTTACTGAAAACATATTCTCTTTTCATACAGTATATCATGATTACAGTTTTTTCTCCCTTTAATCCTCCCAGTACTTCCCCAATTCTCCACCTTCTGTCTCCAGATCCACTACTATAGTCAAAATCTTCCAGTCTAGGAGACAAACAGTATGTATACACTGATTAAATGTCACACCTTTCAAACTTCAAGCATCCGGTTTAATTTGAGCAGTTAGGAACATCATTGTGTTGCTGAAACGTTATGACTAGAGCTATATAGTTATGATTTGGAATATATTCTAAAACATATATAGTAACTCTAATTCTTTGAATCTTGTTGTGCCTCATCAGATTATCATATGCCACAGCTAGTTTTTTTTTTCAGCGTAAAAATGTCTCTTAACAAAAGTAAGAATATAATTTACAAAGAGAAACATAGAGGCTTTATTTGAAATGTAATACATACTTAACATAGTAAATTAGTTAGATTCATCGAGGTCTAAAAATATTATGTTGGATTAGATCTGTACCTATAAAAATTCATATATCCATGTATTGTCCTGGACCTCAACACTGATATATCATTGGATTATTTTATCCCCTCTACATATTGGCTTTGGTTTATCAGTTATGTTTACTATGATACTTAACACACACATGATAAAAAATTATATGGTCACATTCATGTGGTTTAAAAATCCTCTGATGAGAATGCTGGCCTTCCTTATGATAACTGTGTACTACTAAAGGTTAAACAGTCAGCTATCACATGTGCCTCCTGTCTTCCCTCCGTCTCTTAGTAGACTTCTTGAAACAAGTTTTCAGACTATGGTCTTATAAATACACTATTCTAATAAGACAACACTTATTATCTGCATGAAGGAGTGCTTAGTAAATTTAGATGAAAAATGGCCCTGCTGGAATTCTGAAAATCACAAAGACACAGATTGCCATTGATAACGACTCTCAAAAATGTATAAGTAGAAAATAGTCTTGGAAGATAACACAATAGCATTTCCTTCAAAAAAAAAAGTGGTCAGGTTTGTTTACACCCTTGAATGGATGAATACAGCAGTTTCCTTCAAAGGAACAGAGAGCTATATTTTAAATCCAGTAACAATGGAGTTGGGATCCCTAGTGTCAATAGCCCATTCCTAATGCACCAGTGCCTTTCTGGGTGTCAGAGAGCCCTCTTTAATACCCTTGCAAGAAATGGGGCTCCAACCTGAGGGTCCACCCCATATACAGTGACCAAATGCAGAAACTATTTTGGATGCCAAGAAATGCAAGCTGATAGGAACCTGATATAGATGTCTCCTGAGAGTCTCTGCCAGAGTCTGACAAATACAGAGGCAGATGCTCCCAGCCAACCATTGGATTGAGCACGGGGTCTCCATTGGAGGAGATAGAGAAAGGACTGAAGGGGCTGAAGGGGTTTGCAATCCCATAGGAAGAACAATGATATCAACCAACCAGACCCCTAAAGCTCTCAGGGACTAAACCATCAACCAAGGAGTATACCTGGAGGGACTCATGGCACCAGGCACATATGAAGCAGAAGATGGCCTTGTTGGGCATCCATGGGAAGAGAGGCCTTTGGTCTTGGGAAGGCTCAATGCCACAATGTAGTGGAATGGGAGGGCAAGGAGGTTGGAGTGCACTGGTGAGTGGGGGAGCACCATCCTAGAAGCAGAGGAACGGGGGATGTGATAGGGTTTCAGGGGGTAACAGGGAAAGAGGATAACATTTGAAATGCAAGTAACGAAAATATCCAAGTGGGAAAAAAAAAAAAAAGAAATGGAGCTCAAAGTACTCATGCAGAAATACTACAAAGGTTGCTATGCAGTAATACAGTATGTCTTTCACCCAGAGTTCAAATTCCTCTGTCAATAGTCATGAAACCATAGCAGACTAACTTATGCTAAAAGTGCTATAAAATCTCAGGATGTTCATGGTTCTTGAAAAATGATTGTAAAGAAAATAGCAGGAACACAGAAAACTCCAAGAATAAAAACTTTAACTACACAAAGTTGGGTATAAGACTTTGATGAATTTTGATTGTCATTTATATGTATCATGGCTCTTAGAATAACAGCTATGTGTCTCCTTATTCATAGGTGCTCTGCCACTTTCTTGGCATACCACCTATCTGATGTGTTTACTATTTGGCTATTGTATATACCACCTACCTGACATATTTACTATTTAGCTAGTGTATATACCACCTATTGACATATTTACTATTTGGCTATTGTATAATGGATAACTGCCCTTTTCCCAGACTGTTTTTGTTTCTAATTTTGATCTCTCTTGTGAAAATGTTTGTCCAGTCTTAGGGATTCCTTTTTGGATCTCTTATGACATTACATCTAACAACTTTGTGCCAAAATCATTCATAAAATTGTTTCAATTTATTTCTCAAAGCTTAATCTTTCACAAATACTTTCTGAAGAATTCAACCTTAACAGATATGTGGATTTCACTTTTTGTTATCTTTTTTGAAATTCATAGCACCTAGGCATGTATTCTTTTATTTATCACACTGCCATTCTGGGAACACTTCTGACAAAACCCAGAGTCAGTCCTCTAGGTCTCTGTACAGCCTTTTACCAAACTGTACTGCATATTTGATGCTTCATTTTGGAATTGTTTATTATAGGGCATGCAGGCTGTGTCACCAGATGGGCATAAGAACTGGTGAGGTGGAACATGCTTAAACCCTGGAAATCTCATCATTTAAGACAGGAGGAATTGAGCTGCTCCCTCCTCACCTTTGTGCCTGCTCTGGACACATAGCCACAAACACCAACTGAGGTAACCTCAGACAATTAGTCACAAAACACAGCACAAGGAAGGCCTATTCATGCTCACAAGACATCTCAATCTCCTTAACCTTCAATCTTCCTTTCCTAGATATTCTCATGCTCTTCCCACAAAATAAAAATACCCAGTTCACTGTGAATAAAGCATATGTGTTCATATCCATCCCCAATAACTAAATATGAACAGGCTGATAACATCTCAGAGAGATGAATCATTAGAGATCACCTTCAATTAAACGAGTCCTGACACTAAAACTCCTAAAGAAGGCCCTCTTCTGGGACTTTGCCCAGCATCCCTTGAGGTTGTGTCTAGGTGGCACCAGACAGAGCTAGCAGAGAGGCAGAAAACAGACCACAACCTGAGGACTCACCGTCTTGGACTTTGTCCAGCTCTCCCTGAGCCAGAGTATTGACAGCATTCAGATAACACCAGAGGAGAGGCAGAACATTGCACCACAGTTTTTAAGTAAAAATTAATTATTTCACATAAGATTTAACGTTTTAGAGGATGTATTCCTTTTGTTTTCTATATTCTGTACTTAAGAAAGTGCTATGCTTCAGAATAGAGACTAATAACAGAAAAAGTGTGGAACAACCCTGGGCTGGGAGATATAACAAGAAATAGCTTACAAAGGATGATGGCCAATGAGAAACAATCAATGGAGAATGACTGAAGATTTTCGCCACCAAATAAAACACTAAGCCACGGTAACAGTAAGTATTCTTCGTGTTCGTACTCATGACTTGGTCTCTCATACTCAGCTCTAGGGACTAAGTGAATAAGGGTTAAAGGCACTTGATTAAGGCTTGTGATGTAAGGCTACTAGGTGTTTTTCTTTGAAAGGAATATTTATTAACATCAATCGAGACTGGAGAGATGGTTTAGAACATAAGACACTTAGAGACTTATTGCTCTGGCAGAGAACACAGGTTTGGTTCCTAGGACCCACAGTGAGGCTACAGCCATCTGGAACTTGATTTCTAGGGAATCTGGTGCTGCTCTTGTCTCTGTGGTCACTATACACAGTAGTGCAGAGACATAGATGCAGGCAAAACAACCATACAAGTGAAATAAATCAAAGCTTTTTTAAAAAGAACAATACAAATTCCTATATTAGGGAGAGGTATTATACACAGACACATATAGTTTTGACCTCTTTTAATGTATGCACTAGTTTACTATGTTGAGAAGGAGGTTGACTTATTTTAATGCATAAATTTATACATTATTATGATACAGGAATATGAACATTATATAGGAAATTATCTTTTATGTTCAAAATTTAAAAAGAGATGCTTAAGTCTGTTTAATATGTTACACCACATAAGAAATATGACATTGAATAAGAAAGACCAGAGAAATCTGGAAAGGGTCTTTTTCAGTGAACATGAAACAAAGAACTTGGGAAGCCAGAATAAATGGCCTATGGAAGAAAACCCATAGAATATGCAGTGGTGTCATAGGGTAATGCAGTTAATGTTATGCATCTTTACTATTTAGCCATATGCAATGGCAAGACACATTGTGAAATGCCAAGTTAAATTAAAATATGCCATCCAGATATGCCTTAAGTAGTTACAAGGGATAAATGGTGCTTTATTGAATTATGAAATTTATCAAGTTAATAAATTAAAGCCTTTAAATCTATGTAGCAGCTTGAGCTACAATATTGGTACAAGCTAATCTTACAAGTTGTTCCCCAGTGAACAGAGTTAATATGATAAAACCAGAGAAGAAAAAGAGAGAAAATGCCCACACTTATTTTATTTTTATTGAGAGTAAAAACCACCTGCACATATTTCTGTTCAGAGAAAATGGTTCAGTTTCAATTTTTTTTCACAGGCAGAAATATACTTCTAAGAACAAAACAGCTTCCTTTATTTCTTGTTCTCCCAAGATTTGACTTGCATATTTGGGGACATGTTAAAGTGCTCTAGATGATTTTGAGAGTTTATAAAAAGGCAATTCTATTCCAATTCATAGTTTTCTTTATTTCTCATACTGAGAACTGCATAGCCTTCAGAGAAGGAGTCATGAGGGGAAGACATTAGGTTGTCATCTATTAGATAATAAAAAAGTTCCACAAGGGATGAGTTGCATATAATAACACAGTGAATATGAGGCTCATTTGGATTTAATTCATTACTACATCATGTTGCACAAGAAAGCAATTTTTAAGCAATAGAATTGCACTTCATTTTTAAAGGACCTAGGCACAGCACTGAATCACCAATTGAAGACTAAAACTGATTTCCCAAATAAGACATTGAAAATTTAATATATTTGGCCAGTTATAATGAAAAAGAAGGTACCTTCAATTTTTTTTTAGATAAGAATGTCACTTTGTAAATTTGGAAATGTGATTTTGCTAGGGGAATTGACTTCATTTTGATTCCATGTGCAGGATATAACAAAGAAAGTGATTACCTTTCATGAAATATTCGAAAACAATGGTCATCAAAATAGAATGTAATTTAAATTTGTGTTTTGAACCAGTTTAGTATCACTACTTTAAAGTAAGGTACAAAATACATCAATCAGTGAAATTAACGTAGTTACTAACCTTTTTTTTTTTTTTTCAGTACTAAGAATTTGACCTAGGGGTTTATGCAAGCTAGGGGAAAGGTTTACCATTAGGCTACTATGCTAGTCTCTTAAAAATTCTGTATTTAGATAGAGTCTTCCATTATATTCACCTTCAATTCACAATTCTTCTAGTCCAAAATCTCAGAAGCTAGATTACATTTGTAACAACTACATTTGGTTGAGCATAACAAATTCAGTATCAATATTAAGTTTATTCCTAAGGGCTGATGGTTAGCACAGGAATTTTTAGCTATTTAAACTATACTGTGGATTTAACCTTTATTCTTCAGAGAAACAAAATCAAGAGATGTTGTAAGCGTGTGTGTGTGTGTGTGTGTGTGTGTATGTATGTGCGTGCTCGTGTGCGCACATGCGTATGCATGTGTTTTTTTCCCCCATTTGGCTACTTTGCTTATTTTATAGACTTGAATTACCTTCCCAACTTACCTTCTGTCCCAACAGGAAATATATTTGGGGAATTTTCAACAAATATGATAAAGTATTTCATAATCTTTGATAAACTTTGTACAATCTGTTTTAAATAGGTATTACCCTGTCATCTTTAAAACCTTTTTATAGATGATAGAATTTATATCTTTGGCAGAAATTTTCAAGTTCATTGCTTGATTTCTAGAGCTTTCAAATTTTCATATTTTATCTTTCAAATGACTATGCCTGCCATTTGAATCTAATTTCCTTCACTGTGAAAGAGAATTCCCTTTGTCAATGCAACCTGTTGAACTGATACTCGAGTTAGTGTGGGTATTAAACTAGCAAGAAGTCAATATGTCTGTTAGTTGAAGAAATGATTACTATAAACTTTTTTTATCAAACCCGACTGATCTTGTTTCCTTTTGGACTTAATAAGGTTTTAAGAGGTGAATAGAAAGGAAAAAATATGGAAAAATGGAAAAACATACAAAAAACATGAATACCTTAAAGTTGATCAAATCCAATGACAGTCAGCGGAAGCAGTCTAGAGATCTTGATTGCTGGGAGCAAAATATCACTGACAGAAGAGCATCAGGACACTGTTAAGGTAGAGTCCCAACAATCAGGTTGCAGGGGCAGAAGAGCCATGAGATTAACTGCCGTATCCAGGGATCCATCCCATAATCAGCTTCTAAACGCTGACACCATTGCATACACTAGCAAGATTTTGCTGAAAGGACCCAAATATAGCTGTCTCTTGTGAGACGATGCCGGGGCCTAGCAAACACAGGAGTGGATGTTCACAGTCAGCTATTGGATGTATCACAGGGCTCCCAATGGAGAAGCTAGAGAAAGTACCCAAGGAGCTAAAGGGATCTGCAACCCTATTGTTGGAACAACATGATGTACTAACCAGAACCCCGGAGCTCTTGTCTCTAGCTGCATATGTATCGAAAGATGGCCTAGTCGGCCATCAATGGAAAGAGAGGCCCATTGGACTTGCAAACTTTATATGCCCCAATATAGGGGAATGCCAGGGCCAAAAGAATGGGAATGGGTGGGTAGGGAAGTGGGGGGCGCTATGGGGGACTTTTGGGATAGCATTGGAAATGTAACTGAGGAAAATATGTAATAAAAATATTAAAAATTTTAAAAAAAGTAAAAATAAAGCAATCTTTAAAAAAAAAAAAAGAGAAGCCCAGAAGACTTAGGAAGTTCCAAGCTCTTCTGTAATACAGAAAAACTTGAGAGAGTGCAAAGAGTGAGATGACAGGCACAGAAGACAAAAAGATGAAGATGAAGACAATGACAATGATGACAAGAGGACGAGGATGATGATGAGGAGGAGGAGGAAGAGCATGGGGAGGGGAAGAAGAAAGTGACCTTTTGAAATAAAACAGAAAGCCAGTACAAAGTAAATTTCCATAAAGTTCACGGAGCTTCACATCTATGTTTATGTAATAAAAAGAAAATCCACCAATTTAAAAATCACCTTGGTGTGGTGTATTGACTGTTAAATTTTACATAAAATATATTTTGAAAATGAAAAAAATTCTATTCACATACAAATGGTGTTCATTTAAAATTACCCTAAGAAACTTGAATAACTAGTATATGTTCTTTTATTTTCCAAAATACACAGGAAATGAAGATTTATCAAGGGCAGCCATGGGCTAGCTCTATGTGCTTTAGGAAAGATTTATTGAAATCCTGTCAAAATTCTCAATGTATGAAATGTAATTTCTTTCCTCCACTATAGAAAATAGTACAGTTCTAAGTAGTTCAAGTGCATAGAGTTGCAGAGGGGGGAATGTGGGGGAGATAGTGATGGGCTATCAACACAAAGGCTGACAGAGCTGGCACCTAGACCAGACCTTCTAGGCAGCCAGTATTTAAGTAAGTCAAATGGAAGGTATTGCATGTAAGGTCTCTGTTTTCAAGAATCCTCACTTACCTGAGGATTAGTTGGGACTTTAACTCTCATCTGCAAGTTATATCTAATCAGTTAAAAAATAGTAATGTAATTCTGCATGACTCGAAACAATTCTACATTAAGCAATGCCTTATCTAAAAGTCAGTGTAATGAGGTTCTCTGAGTAACTAAATTACCATATTCTATGCCTTCTTTTTTTGATTAAATTTAAGACAATGCACATTTGTAATGTGGAGGGCTCAATTGTAGAATAGCTAATTACCTCCTTGAGAAACCATCAGAGTTTTGTTTTTTTTTTCTGTTATACTCACTTACCATTTGGATAGATTGACTTATGACATTGGTTATACACTTAGATACTTGTCTTTAATTAAAATAGCAAAATAGCAGTACATTTATGTTTATTTCTTTATCCCAATGTTCCTGCTATCATTTTCTCTAATGAAAAATATAGAAAGTAATAAGAAAGGAACAGAAAAAAGAAGGGCAGAAGAAAATTAGTTAAAATTAGAATGAGATGGGAAGAACAAAAAGCACACAGTAATGTTATGGATTGAGAAGAGCGGTGGCAAACAACAGCATAAACAATTCTTTGTACAAACACAGGAAACAGATCCCTGCCTCCTAGGAGTTGAAGGAGGACTATACCTCTAACAGCAAACTCTTACTAGCTCTTTGATGACCCAGACCTTCACTCGTGGCTCTTCATGAATGATATTTTCTGATTTTATTTATAAATGGACATGTGTAGTTGTGAACATTATGGAAAACATTTAATGATATATTTCTCATTGATGAAGTGAATAGATTTAGAATAGAAAGAGGCTGGGATGATGACAGTTATGAGGACTGAACACAGGAAAGACAGTAGTCATTGTAACAAGTATACTGGGATAAGTAAGGGGACAGCAGAGCCACAAAGCTCTTTACATTCTCATGTTACATAGTAAAATGGCAGTTCATACAGAAACCAGGTTTCTCACATCTGGGGTTTCTGAGTACTGGAGTGTGGGCAGCTGTCAGCGTTGCTGCTGCTGCTGCTGTTGCTGTTGCTGGATACCCTAGCAAAGTGTGACATTAATCTTCCTAGGATTAGAAACTCTATTGGCCATCCAATTTTAAACAGGAACAGCCTCAAGTGGAGGGATCAGAATATGAACCCAGTCACAAAACCTCAGACCTGCAGTTTATCATGCTGACAACATGTGCTGGGACCAGATTCTAGCATAATCCTCATTTGAGGAGAGTCCAGGGAGACTTCACCCAGCAAATGATGGGAGCAGATGTGTAGTCCCAAAGAGAAATTTTAGGTGGAGTTTGAGGATTCCTGTGGAGGAAGGGGTATGATGTGTTGGAAGACCCAGAAGGGTAAGGACACTACAAGAAAAAGAAACGATCTACCGATCAACTGACCAGAAGTCAAGCAGACTCCTAGAGATCAGGGAGCCTATATGGGTCTGACCTCGCTCCTCTGAGTGTATCTATGGCTAAGTAAATTTGTGTTCTTGTGTAAATCATAATAGTGGCAGCAGAGACTGCTCTGGCTCTTTTGGAACCTGTTTCTTCCTACTGGGTTGTCTCATCCAGCCGTAATGTAACTTGCTATGCTGTATTTCGTTGATATCCATGAAGGTGTGGTCTTTTATGATTGGATGTAGACAGAAGAGGGGGTGAATCTAGAGAAAAGGAGTGGTGTGTAGAGAGACTGGTAGAAAGGGGAGAGAGGAAACTTAATTCAGGTTATACTATGTAAGAGAAGAACAAATAAAAAGAAAAATGTGTCTATAAAATATACTCAGAAAAGGGTTATACACAATACAATCTTTTTTTTTCTATTATAATATTTTATTTGTAAACCTGTAAAATCTGGAGTAAGGGCAGAATTAAAAAAAAATAGCTCATATAAGCAAAAAGAAATGCAAATAAAGTCAATTAACATATGAAAAATGGTAACATTATTGTTGGTCTATCAAAAACAAACAGTAATGAGGACCTAGAAGGCTGGGAGTTCTGCAAGGCAGTTTCATAACACAAAGTAAACAACTAAATTAAACTCTCTGAAGTGGTTATTTGCTTCCAGGAAATTAGGGGGAAAAGAATAATTAAATAAGCACACAAACATTTATCTCTATGAATGTTTGGAAGAACTTAAACATTCCCTTAACAGGAGTGGAGTAAGACAGTTCCTCTTACCTATAGCACTTAACACCAAGCAGTATGTTACTGTAACTATTTATACTTATATTTAGTCACCTGAAACATTGTTCTAAATATATTTATTTAAAGATACATCTAAAGTAGTTATCAAAAATATATGTGGCACAATGCAACTTTGTTTACTCATAGGTAAAGGTGAAAGGATTTTTTAAAGAAAATGATAATATTTGAATATATTGCCCTTAGACTTACACAAAATAAAAATAATGTGAGAGATAATTAGAGTATACCATGCTTCTCTTTTCTTTCTATATTTCATGGCTTCTGGATTTTCAAAAGGCAAACAAAAATTTTAATTCAAGAATCTATTCAGGGTTAACATAATGAAATAGCCATCAAAAGAAATCAACACAAGACAATCCTCATCAATATTCCAACATAATTCTTCACAGATCTCAAAAGGGAAATTTTCAGCTTCATATGTAAACACAAAAATCCCAGGATAGCAACAACAATTGTGACAAATAAAATGACTGCTGAAATTATCAATACCCCTGATCTCAAATTGTACTACCAAGCTATAGTAATAAAAGCAGTATGGTGCTGGCATACATGGGGTGAAGCCCATTAACATTATGTCATGAGTGGCCTGAGCCTTTCCATTTCCCTCAAGTTTTGTAGAGAGTTAATTGTTTTGGGGAGATAGAAATTTGTTGTAATTATTGTATTCATCAATACTGTCTGTTAGAATGCATCTGTAAGCCATGTGCTTCACTTATTCTCCTGTAATTAACCTGATTAAACTTGGTTTACCCAAGCTATACTCTGGTAGAAGTGATTTTTTTTTGTTACTTCCTTCAGTGTCTTAGCAGGGGTAAGAATAGAAAGTTGCTCAAATCTACTTACATACATATAAAGATTATCATCCCTTAGTCTAACATCCAAATCATAGATAGAGACAGTGAGTTGTGGACTGCCTATGCACCATGAGAACAAGAAATATAACCCGGACCAAAGTCATTTATTTAAAACATTGAGCAGAATAAGTTCTTATGTAATTCTTATAGACCTCAATGACATGATTATGAAGTACAACTAATAAAACTTACGTCACTTATAATATAGTACATATATTATATGCATATTACTGTGCTGAAGTAATACTATGTAGAAAATCTGAATAGTAAAATTCTTTTCTAAACACATAGTTTATACATTTAACAAAGATCCACTTCCTATTATCATGCAGTGGTTGTCTTTTCTTGTAAATAATAATTCTTTAAGTACCTGATAGATACTTGGAACTACTGTTCAGCCAAATAAACTTGTTCTCCTCATGGAAAGTGAACTGTAATATTTTTTACATAAAATCTGTTAGAATATTTGACAAGATGAGAAATACTCTCAAAGCATGAACAGGATCAGAGAATGGATAGAGAGAAAAAATAGCACTCCATTGCCAAAACAATTCTTACAATAGTTTAATAATTTTGAACCCTTAATGGGTTTTCCAGGTCAAAGTTCCAATGAGAATCCAATTTTTGCCTAAACACATGGTTAGGAAATACCATAGTAATATCCTATTCCTTGTTCTAATTTCTGCTTTACTTAAAGTTCTATTAAAGTAACAGAATGTCATGACCTAAAGCAACTTGGGGAAGAAAAGATTTATTTTGCCTACATGTTCACATCTCTGTTCATCATTGGAGGAAGACATACCAGGAGCTAAAGAAAACAAACAACAACAACAACAACAACAAAACAAAACAGAACCACAAACCCCAAAAAACAACAACAAAAAAAGAAATACAAACAAACAAAAACCTAGAGACAGAAACTGGTACAGAAGCCACAAAAGAGAGCTTGCTCAGCCATGGCTTCATCCTTATGGCTTGCTCAGCCTACTTTTTCATAGACCCTAGAACTAACAGCCCAGAGTAAGAAAAAAATGCACCACAGCCTTGCCTACAGGAAAATTTAATGGAGACATGTTCCCTACCTCTGTATCCCAGTAAGTATATTGCAGACCAAGTTGACAAAAAAAACCAAAAACCAAAAAACCAAAAACAATCTGTAGTTCAGAAGAGGCCTATGGTTAGCAAGATTTGTGAGAAAAAGGATGTAATTGACTGAGAATATTTAGAATAAACATTTGAACCAAAGAATTATTTAAAAAAAACCAATATGAATTAGAAAAACCATGGCTACTTTATAGAGCAGAAATGAGTATATGACTTATCACTGGACATTCCTGTAGACTAATCCCCAAATATTTATTTGGGGGCCAACTTAAAAATATATCAAATTTTGTTGATTTTCTTTAATTTAGTTAAAAAATAAAACTCACTTTCCTACAAATAAATTGTGGGGGAAATAATATTGTTACTTAAGTGTATATTTAAAATTTTACCATCAGTTTTTTATTTAAAATAATAATATTAGAAAGCTTTCAAAAGTATTTACACTGTTTAAAAATAAACAAAATTTACACAGTGGAAAGGAAATATACATCCTAGTTAGCAAAAAAAAATGCATTCAGAGTTGGCTCTAAACTGACTAAGCACAAGTAAATAGAAAAAAGTGGGTTCAAGGCTATGAGATATACTGTGCTCATAAACTGAAAAGTAACATATAGCTACGGAAGAAAATTGGTGTAGGGCATTTCTGGGACAAGTTAGAAACCCAGGATTGGGGAGACTTCTGGAAGAAGATGGGGTGACTCTAGCTGATTCTCATGGCAACTGGAGATTCAGACACTGACAGCAGGAGGATGGAGGGGCATCAATCCCCCCAAAACCTTCAACCCAACATGTATCCTCCTTTCAAAATATGCAGGGATAAAGATGAAGCAGAGATTGAGGGACAGCCAAGCAATGACTGACCCAACTTGAGACCTATCCCATAGGAGAAAGATAATCCTTGATATTAATGATACTCTGCTCTGCTTGAAGATGGGAGCCTAGCATAACTCTCCTCTGAGAGGCTTCATTCAGCCATTGATGCAAACATTTTTGGAGCTCAGGGAGTCTTGTGAAAGATTGAGTAGACAGATTAAAGAAGACAGAAGGGTCAAGGACACCACAAGAAGACCAACAGAGCCAACTAACCTGTTTCTATGGGGGCTCAGAGAGTCTGGAGCACCAACCAAAAAGCATACATGGTCTGTACCTGGGCCCCTACACATTTTTAACAGATCTGCATATTGGCCTCCACCTGAAGCAGGGTCTGTCTGTTAGTCTGTTACCTAACTTTGAATCCATTTCCCTTAGCTGGGCTGCTGTGTCTGGCAAAGTGGAAGAGGACACTCTTAGTCCTGCTGCAACTTGCTGTGCCAGGGTGGATTGATGCCCATGGGATCTTCCCCTTCTCTAAAAGGAGTAGCAGAGGAATCGGGGGAGGAGGGTTATAAAGATCAAACAAGTAAGGGGTCTGTGATCATGATGCAAAGTGAATACATTGATGAAAAATAAAAGAGAGAGAATGTAACTAATTTTTATGGTAAAACTAATCAATTCCATGGGTCCCTTATAATATAGCCTAGATGTCCTTGATGAAGTAAACGCAGCTTCATAAGGTTCTATTTTACCTGTTGTCTTTGTAAATTTGCATCCTTCTGCCAGAGATATCTGCTTTTGAAAGACTTATTCCCTCCTTACCCTAGCCTCTGACAGTGTACAAGAAGTTTCTCAGGCTCAAAGATGTCTTCCCTCTGGCTTCAGCTATTAGAAGAGCTGCTAAAACCAATAGGGGCAGGAGGAAGTTGGGACACTGTACTTCTCACCCCCTCTAGATGTGATGTTCTCAGTGACTCCAACTGAGGTTGTAACCCGCCTGCACTGGTGGTTGTAGAAATGATCACTTTACCCCAGTTTATTTTCCTAGGTGTAATGGTGGCTTTGTACTGGGCTGCCTCAGCATTTTCTGATTAATTTCACATTGTTCATCACTGACGGAATAAGAGGCCTACATTGAATATCCATTATTTGGGGACTAGAGTAGTGGTTAATCAATAAAGTCCCTGCCTTTCAAATATAAGGATTTGAGTTCTAGCCCTAGCATTCATGTAAAAGCCAGGCATGAGTACAAGTGACAGCTGTAATCTCAGCAGTGGGAAGAAGAAAAGGGAAAGACATCTGAAGCAAGCTGTTCAATTAACTGTATATACAAACACCAGTCTCAATGAGAGACACATTCAAAGAGAAAGATGAGGAAATAATGAAGAAGACTTCTGCATCCTCTGAAACCCACACAACACACAAAATAAAATAAAATATGAGTATTCATTGCTTGAAATATTCAAGGAATGCCAGCTGCTTAGGTCAATTCACAACTGACACAATAGATCTTTATAAAACAAATTTAACTCGATGCAATATAATAGGGATCATTATCTATCACCTGCCCATTATACTGCCAGGAATGCTTAAGCAACAGTGAAAGCCAGACAAGCTGTGCAGAGGATCTGTGTTCCCATATGTCTCTTAGATGTGTATTCAGGAAAAGTATTGGAATTCACCAGCATTACTGTGCACCATACATCCTTCATGTAAGATTTCCCTGGAAGATCACTGAAAATGCATACTTGCCAGGAAATCTGCAGTCATAAATCACGGTGGCCCACAACAAACATTCTGGGGAAAACAGTACTGCTAGATATTATCTATGTACAAACAACAAAAGGGCTGTTTGTTTTTCCTAAATTTCTTGGAATGCTTTTCTTCTTCATGCATTTTACTATGTATATAAACTAGGAAGTCATTTACAACTCAGTTTGCACCAATAACAAAACACAATCATCAAGTTGTCACTTGAGTGACATTGGAGCTCTTTCTAACAACTCAGATTAAGTCCTCCATAAGAAGGATTTATTACCTTTCAATTAAACAAACAATGTGTGCTGCTGCCACAGCCATCCATTAAGTATCCGTCAGTAGAGAGGCTCTTTTTGGACTGTCTGATAGAGGGAACCTCATGTGTTTAAACATACAGTGGCTACTTAAAAGACAAGGACTGTGAGGTGTCAAAACCTCCTAATGTCCCCTGCATAACTTATGGCAGTTATCTCATCCCATACAAAGACTGATTTCACTTTGATGCCATTGCAATTTTTAATCATATGAAAAATATCCTAATTTTTATTATCTCTCTTTCAAACTGACTTTGTGTCTCAACGTGGTCTAACAGTGTTTCTCAAATGGAGGAAAAGATTAGGCTAGAGCCATTGTGGTGGTAGTTATCATTATCAGTCCATAAAGCTGTATCATAAATGGATATTGCAGTACCCAGAACCATAAATCTTAATCTGTGAATCCTTCCAGAAGTTTCTACTCCTGGTGAAGGCTGTGCCCATTCACTTAAAAAACTTTCTTATGCATGCATCCAGTTCAGGCAATCTTCTTAGATTTACTTCCCAGGAAATACATCCCAATAACATTCATTTCTCTACACCTACCTGAAGGATTTCTTTATATCTTCTGCTTTGATTGTCTTCAGAATATCTTGGTATAACTGAGGGTTATTTGTTCCTGATGGTGAGGCATCAGATGGACAATTCATGTGTGCATAATAACCTATTATAATTCCAAAAATAAATAGAGTAGTAGCTATGCACAGTATTTTTAACATGTAGCAGAAGCTGCAGTGGTTGTTCTTTGGTGCAGATCTTGTGTAGTGGGTCACACAGTCAGACTCTTCTTGAAGTCTCTGGAATCTTCCTTTGGGTGACGTTGCTGGTTGAATGGAATCAAGATGGAGGTCCAAAGTCTCAGAGTGCCCCAAGTTCTGATGCTCAGCACTATCTGGTTGAAACTGGTCAAAGCCTGGCTCTTCCAGTTCCTTCTCCATATCCCACTCTAAATCAAGGGCAGTGGCTTGAAGTTCGTCATTGTCTAAGTACTGTGAATGTCCTGAGCTTCTTAGATCTGCCTTCACCTTCTGATAAGCCATCTTTTTACCTATGGAATTAAAAGAAAATGAAAATTATGCTTTGTTAAAATAAGCAGTTTTATCTTTAAAATTGAAAGTAAAAACAATATATAAAACAAGGAAGCCTATTTGGGCATATAAAATTTTAATGATTAGTGACTGGACAGATGGCTCAGGCGTGTATATCTCAAACACAACGGTGTATGTTCAAACTCCAATATTCAGGCTAGAGGGCTGAATGTAGTGATGCAAGCTCCTGTCATCCTAACATTGGAGACTTGGGGAGACACAGAATTCCTGGGGTTGCTAGACATGTATCTTAAATAAATATGCATGTTCCCCATGCTGTCTCAGTGAAAAGAGCAAGTTATAATGGCAGGCATTGACCTCTGGCCTTCACATGTATGTGCACATGTGTGCATGTTCATCTCCACATCCACATAGCACACACACACACACACACACACACACACACACACACACATGGATGTTTTGATACAGCAGACATGTGAAAGGACACTTGGTGAAGGAGTATAAATCTGACCCCACAGACAGTAGGAGCACTGAGCAGTGGCATCATTTGCTATGCCTCACTATTCTTCACTAAAGACCTAATGTACTGCATAGCCTTCCATAGCATTGCTGAGCTCCACTAGTGGTGAGGACAGAGAGAAACTCGCCAAAGAACTGATCTTGAGGTTTGTGCCACAGTTGTTCCTTCTGTGGCCTTGTCTCAGGCTGGTTAGCATGCCTTGTGATTTCCTCAGGATTGAAATATAGCTGTTGGTTTGGGAGTGGTGTCTGCATACCTAGGGGACTGGACTGAAGCTGAGGATCCTATGGGAAATATGCCTGCCTACAGGACTGGTTGGCAGCTGCTGAGTTAAATATAGTTGGTGTTTGCAATGGGAATGAACTGCTGCCAAAAAAGATCAAGCTTACTCCTAAAGAACAGGTCCACTTTCCCCATATACTAATAACTTTTCACTACCACTACCTCTACTGGGTGGTGAGCTAGAGGACAGTTAGAACCCTTATTCATTATACTTTGCTGTTGTACTATAAACAATAAAAATTGAAAATATACAGTAGACACCTATAGAAAAGTATTAAAAACTAGACACACACAGAGAGAGAGAGAGAGAGAGAGAGAGAGAGAGAGAGAGAGAGAGAGAGAGAGAGAGAGTCTCTACAGTTGCAGGGAGTGACAGGAGTACACAAATGTACATAATGTGGAACAATGAAGCCAATTTTAGCCATGTTTCAAAACAACATTAAACAATTTACAGACAGATGCAGTGAAGCACTGACTTTATTTTTTAAGAGCAGAATAGGATAAACGACCTTGGGGTGGTTATGAATACTTCAGCTGCTTCTGAAAACAATCCTAAGATTAGAAGAGGCAAAATAGATAAAGCAGTACAAGTTCTACAGAGCTTTAAGAAGTACCTATATAGTCATGGGTTAAAATATAAGTACTAGAAAATGTTAAGCTATCAAACAGGAAATAGGTACTCAGTCCTGGTTCTATGACCTGAACTAGCACAGTTCAGTGAACTTTAAGTAAAAATCCAGGATGCTGTGTGTCCAAACTTCAAACCCTTCAGCAGCTTGAGAGGGCTTAGATTCATAACCTTATGAGGGGCAGATGGACATTTTATCTTTTAGTGTTTTGGATGATCATCCATGTGCCCTGTAGTGCAGTTATTAGGATAACTCGCCTAATTAACAGTAAATGAACTCAGTTCTGTTAGCCACTATAGCGTTCACTATTGTTTAAGATTTGTAATGTCCACTCTGTTTACACTTACACTCTTTGTGCACTAGATGTCATCTTAGCTGGATGTTGGGGTCCTTCACCATGCTTTATGACATTTCTGTATCTCTAGTATACAGTAGGAGGAGTAAAGCACAAAGTTCAACTCATAATTGATAAGTTAATTCTTAATGATAGTTATGGCAAATCAACTATTACAAAGAAGATAAAAACCAGGACTACACAAGAAGAGATAGCATTAGCCACCAAATTCCGACCTTTCACAGGTTGGCTAACAGAGACCCAAACAATAAAAATGTTCTGAATTTTTAGAAATATTACACATAACTATATTCAATCATGTACAATAAAATGCAATTCTAAAAATCACATTTGGTACTTTATCAAATAAGATTCATTCGTATCAACAACTGACCCCAAACAGAGAACCTCATTTATATTAGTCATCAGGAGAGGCAACAAAGGTAAAGATAAATGGGTCCCTGTTCCCACACGGGACAAGACAATCAATCATAGGAGACAAATGCATCCAAAACAAACAGGAACAAAGAAAATGTGCTGGGTTGTCCTAATAGAATCTATAAAGAAATGGTTTTTTTAAAGATTTCTTCTTATTATTTAATATTTGGCTTAACTCTGATAATTCCCAGTAATGCATTTTGATTATGTTCATTTGCCTACCTGAATCTTTTATAAATCCATCCTTCATTCCTACTCACCCAGATTCATGATCCTCATTCCCTGCCAGCTTCTTTCTGTTTGTTCACACAGTTACTCTTGGGTGAAGAGCAAGATTCTACGGAGGGAGAGGTCATAATGCCTTAAAGAAGCCTGACTCATAACTTGTAATTAAAAGTCCTCAGTAAGGTATGCTCACCTCCAAGATTGAAAGCTGAGATTTTGTCTGGCTTGAACTTGTATAGATATTATGCATGCTGTCATACCTGCTGAGTGATCATGTATGGAACAGTTCATATAATCGCTTTATGGCTGTCAGACACAGTCTATGTCTTTTACAGTTTTTATGTTCCTTCTTCCTCCATGATTCTAATACCTTGGCAGAAGAAAGTATACTTCAAGGTACCAATTAGGCCTGAATACTCCTTTTTTTTTCTTTTAGTTTCTTCATTTGACAATAAGTCCCTATCAATTATCTATTGCAACAAGAATATCCTCAGATGAGGGTTGAGAGATTCACTAATATCTGTGTATAATTATGTCATTAAAGTCATTTTACTATGATATTAATTTAGTAGAATGATAGTAGTGTGTTCTCCCCTAGGACATATGACCCACCTAGTCACATGCTCTTAGCTACAGTTATGTTCCCAGTCAGAGGTTCCACTGAGATAACACAGACCCAAAAAGAGAAATTTCACTTTTTCCCTTTTTTTCTTCTCATATGTAGAGGTTAGTTTTGAATATTTAGATCTGTGTGACTCTTGTGGAATACCCATAGCATTCATGGAACATGTGAGAGACCACAAGAGAAGGACTTTCAGGGATGGAGAGATACAATGTGATGATATAAAGCAGAAAGAAGTGGGTATTGGAACTTGAAGTGTTAGATGACGTAGAGGTGAAGGAAATATTCAGGATGTCGTAATGAGCAGTAAAGACCTCTTGAAAAATGTCATATGGGAATTTACTTCTGTTGAAGTTTACACACACACACACACACACAGAGAGAGAGAGAGAGAGAGAGAGAGAGAGAGAGAGAGAGAGAGAGAGAGAGAGAGATGCACACAAGGAATTTAAACAAAGTTAGCCTATAACAAATGGGTTATAGGGTAGTATAGCCGTTAACAGGCTGCTATTAGACACCAAAGTTTAGCAAATACCAAGCCTAGTGCCAGGATTATTTCTCGTTAGTTTGTTAGCCTGTGAGGTCCCCCAAAACCCAGACATTGTGCGTTATTGACATTACTCTTGGCTACCTCTATAACTAGAGAGTAAGCCCCTATTGAAGAAGATACCACATATTTGGGTCACAGAACAATTACAATAATTATTTAAGAATGTATACTCTTAGGGTGGTAGCAATGGCTCAGAATTTAAGTAGAGCAGAATTTTCACTGTCCAGTCAATTTAAATATTAATACAACAAGAAGCCTGCGATTGGACAGGGAAAGGGAAGGTGGAGAGAAGAGTTGCAGAGCTGGAGACAGAGGAGACACCTAGGGAGAAAGAAGAAAAATGGAGCAAGAGGAAGATGATCCAGATTCTGTGTGGCTTTAAGTAGCCACAGGTAGCTATAAATATCATAAAGGATAGAATAATTGGGGAAACTTGTCTAATCTAGGTGGGCAGCTTGTATCATTATCAATTGTCAATTGGCTCTGAAAATATTGTGTGGGCATCTTATGAATTGAGAATTTATTGCTATATAAACCTGACTGATTAATTATGTTTCTAGAGTTTTGCTTTGCTGAGTTACTGGAATTTGCGACCACAGACCATAGGGGGTTTATGGCTGAGAAGGAGCTACAGCTCTGAGGCAAGGGAACCTGAGCTGGGAAGACTTCCATCAGTTGCTGCATGGGGCTAGCTGTGGAGGCACAGGGTTGGCGGGGCAGAATTGCCAAGTATAGCATGGGAACTTGCCGTTCTTTTTAATATTTCTCGCAATACTTAAGAGCACTAGCTGCTTTTATGGAAGTCCCAAAAACAATCCCCAGAGCCCACATTATGGATAACTCCCATTTCAGTGAATCTGACACTCTCTTCTGACCAACTGCCTGTGTAGTTGTATGAAAAGGAGAGGAATGTGAAGCAGGAACCTAGACAGGGAAAATATTTCAAAGGCTTAAACAGTGTGTGTATAGTTCCTTTGCAAGTCTTAGAATGATATGCTAGTCAAGGATGATCACGTGTCACAGATACTAAGACAAAGCTAAAAGAGCACTGAAAAATGGTCAGAGATTCTCTGTGACTAGGCCTCCCATCTATGGGCACAAGGCAGCAGCCGGAACCTGAGCTTATCTATTGCAACTCAGGGCTCCAATCTATGAGGTTAGCATGGGAACAAGCAGAACCTAAACTTATCTTCTGCTTGTAAGTTTGATTTAAAGAATTGGAGATAATATTTCTAGATTTAGAGGTAAAAATTAGAAATAAAAAAGGTTGAAGATAAAAATTGAATTATACATTTGGACATAAATATATAATTCCGTTAGATATTATGAATAATGGGAAAAGATCATAAAATAGCCATACATACACACTATAGTTTTGTTTGTCAATTTACTTAATTTACATTTAGTCCATGCTATGGTATAAATAGGAATTGTCCTCCACAGACATAGACAGCTGGAGTTCTCAGTGTTGTAGAACTTTCTGCATTTGTGGCCAAGCCAGCAATCATCAAGGTGTAGACATGTTATTTGAGGATTATAGCCTTGTCTCACTTCTGCTCTCACTTCTTCCTGATCCACAGAGATGTAAAGAGTCATGCAGCAAGTTCCTCCTGCCACAGAGACCCTCGCTGGAAAGACTTCCCCATTTTGATGGATTAGATGTCCTTGAACAATGAACTACAATAAATCATTCTCCATTTAAGTTGTTTCTTGTCAGGGATTTGATCACAATGATGAGAGAAGAAACTAATAAAGTCTCTATATCAAAACAAAATCATGATATATGGATCATCATCATGCAGTTATTGTTTGGTAGGCACTAGAACATCACCAATGGTTCCATGTACTATTTTTTTTCTTTCACTCACCCCTTAACTCTTGACTATTTTCAAATCTAATTTTCCCAAGCAATTAAGAAAGAGTTGGACATTTGCATGAAGTTGGTTGGTTTTGTTTGTTTTTTTTTTTGTTGTTTTTTCATATAGCAAACTATATACTTGCTTTCTGATTTTGTAAATTCAAAGTTTAAAAATTTCAAAGGCAGCTGAAGGAATCTAGGATACACTCTGCCATGCCATTGAGTGAACCAGTCTAAAACTGAATTCCTATTTCAGACAGTATAAAGCCAGTTTTAGGAATTAATCTTTCACAATAACCTGAGTTTTCATATAAAATATGAGTACAAATTAGGTGAAAAGCTAATGAGTAATATCCCACAGATCAATTTATTTTAACATAACCTATAAACATCCCAAAGGACATTTTTTTTTAGTTAAAGCATCACTTATTTGCTAGCATATTGTTATTGCCTGAGATCCATCATGTTTCCTCCTGCCTTCTTTTGCCTAAATACTGACTCCCATTCTCACTTTCTCCCTTCTCCACCCCCTTGCCTTTCACTGCCTTCCTCATCCCTCTATGTGCTCCTTGCCCTTCCATACCTTCCCTCCAAGGCTATTTTCTTTTCTCTGTAAATGTTTCAGGGGACATTTTCTCTGATGCATGTCATATACTGTGATCTATTTACACCCTCATGCCTTTGCTTCTCACCTCTCTCTGTTTATTTTCCCAGATGTCTTTAAATTTTTCACTCATATACATTTGATGAATTTGGCCAGTTGGTCTCAATAAAGTTATTTAGATTTTTCTCACATTTTACTAAATAAGAATCACTCTGTGTTGTTCTCTCCTTGAATATTTTTTTTAAAGTATTGAATGTAAAACATGGCTTATCTCCACGAAGACTTAGCACATGAGAGCTATGACAGAACTGTAAGAATTCTAATTCTGACCTCTAATGTAAACATTCAAAGTCATCTCTCTATGAATCATTTAGAAATGAACTGCAAGGGCAAGAGCAAGTTTTCATCTCTAGCTCTGACAATAGGCATTCCATCACAAACACATCAGCAATTTAACGCTTTTCAAGCATCAGGCAGAGCCATCAATTAGGGTGTAATGCAGATATAGATATTAACTCCTCACCATGATGGATCTCTGCACGGCATCCTCTCTACCACTTTTGGACTCATTACACACTAATAATTTTTCAGTGAAATCTATCTTCTGTAGGGGGAACACTACCTGGGTCAAGTAATGGTGCATCCATTCACCACTTAAACATCAAAACATTTCTAGAAAAATTTCAAAGAAGTGAGTCCATGATAACATATACAATGAAAGGCGTAAATCCTTTTTCTTAAGAAAATATATAATTACACATAGGTACAAACATATATATGTAAATACATAGCCATTACATATATCTTATATGAGTATATAGTACATAGCAAATGTTTATATAAAATATAAATATATAATAAAAATGTACATATTGAATATATGAATCTAAAATGTTTATTTTATACATGCATCTATAAATATAAAGGTAAATATACCTATACATATTAAACTTACTAGTTCATTTTTAAATTTTTCTTTTCTTATATAAATATTATAGGTTTATTATAACATTTAAAATCTACACATTTTCTCTAGCATTTTATTTTTCACTTGACACATATTTGATGAACCAAATAAAGACAAAATTGCATTATAAATTCCAAAACAGTATATTTTTTTTGAAATATGTCCTTTTGTAAGAATCATTAATGGTTCCTTTAACCCCAAAAGTTCTCTGTAAAATAAAATAACTCTGCTCTGACTGGCAAGGAAATGACATAGCTTATTTCCTATAAATAATACATTTTAATTTCAAAATGAAATGGAAATTTTATATTATAAAGACAACTATATATATTTGTTATTTATGATCATATAATTGTTACTTAAACTTATGTTTATACTACTCAAGCATGTGACCTACTTAAAGTGTCATAACACTCCAGTGAGTAAAAATAATACAACAGAAGACTTTAAAATAACACTCCACATGCCATAATTTCTTTTTCATTGCTGTGCTAGAGACTATGACTAAGAGCAACTTGGGAAGAACAAGGTTCCTTTTACTTACACACACATAATGATCACATACCAGCATTGTGGGAAGCTGAGGCAGGAGATCAAACAGAGCATAAACCTGAAGGCAGGAATTGATGCAAAGACAATGGAGGAATTCTGCTTGCTACCTTGATTCCCCTAGCAAGGGGTGGGAGCTGAAAAGCAGAGAGCTGACAGGGTGCTCCTACATAGACTATTAATTAGGAAAATACTCCACATAGGTGGCTACAGGCCAATCTTATATAGTTATTTTCTCAGTTGAGTTACCCCTTCTCAGATAATTTAGGTTCTTATAAATTTAAAAAAAAAGAAAGAAAAAAGAGAAAGAAAAAAGAAAAGTTAAAAAAAAAAAACTAGCATAGCAAATAAATCTCTCTTTAAGAAATACAGTGTGGTATAGACATTTCTTCTAGTAGAAATATCAACAATATCTATACTTTGTATAGTCTGAAACAAATTGTATTAATTTAGATAAGACAGCCACAAATTTATATCGCCATTTCTATTAAATTCAGATGCTAGCACATTTTGCTTTTACATATTCTTATACTTCTGTAATAATAATAAAGCAAATACGAGTTGAAATAAAAAGAATTTTTAGGCTAATATAAGTTTAGATCAATAAACTAAATTTGCAGAACTGAGAAGACTAGTTAGTAGGTAACTAGTATGAGAACGTTGGTTCAGATACCTAGCACCCAAATAAAAACAAGTCAGAGCAGGAGATCTGTAACACCAGGCTTATGCTCCTGAGACACAGGGCTGTTGGAGCTCATTAGCCTGTCAGCCTCAGCATATTAATGAAATCCATGTTCAGTGTCATGATGGAGAGGACAAGGTAGGAGGACATCTGGCATCTAGCTCTGACATCTACAATTTTATAAATAAGCTCGTGCACATTAATGCACATGTCTACAACGCCAACATACACCAAGTTATAAACAGAAGGAAGATGCCTGAGTGTTCTGTACATAAACATACATTTAAATATGAACATATATTAAATGTATGTTTGTACATCTAAAAATAAGTCTATTCTTCAGAATGTTATTTCTTTCAAATTCCTACTGTCCAAAGTCAGGTAAATGACATAGACATAAAAGGAAGTGAAGTAATAAGTTGGATTTTTCAAGTGTAAAAATTAGTTTTAGGCAGCTTCAAATCTACATGGTACCCTGAAAACATTGAGGTAGAAAATAAATGTTTTAAAACATTTTTGGCAATAAGTGATTTATTTTTAACTGTGTGTCTGAAGATTATGTATGTATGTATGTATGTACGTATGTACGTACATATGTACATATAAATGTGGAAAAAAATAGAAGAGTGTATTCCCAGTAGCTGGATTTACAGGTCACCGTGTGAGGATCTGAACTCAGAACTCAGATCCTCTAAAGCACAGTCAGTAATCTTAACTACTTATCTGCTCCTGCAGCCTATTATATGTAAATAATTTTAACTAATAAATAATAAAATGAAACATGACACTTCATTTTTGAGATGAAACTTGTTATCTCAAGTCTTACTAACAAGGACCTAAATATAATGAGAAATAGAGATTTGTTGTTAAGTACTCTGGAGTGCGGAACATCTTGTTAACCAACACTATGGTCCAGATAGGAAATAGAGATGTTAGACTAATGTTTTATTAAAAAAAAATATGATGTTTGGCTTACAGCAGCAAGCTGTAAATCTTATTACTACAGAGCTGAGTTAATCTTTTTTCTTTACAGAAAGAATAATTACATAAAGAAAGGGATTTCGTATAATGTTATTTATTTGCATTTAATAATTCCAGGAATTAACAACATATAATCATAAACATATTACATATATTTATGTATATGTGGAATAAGTCAACCATTTCATATTTATGATTATTTGTATGTGGGTATATTTACAATAGCTAGTTAAAGATGACTGACTTGATTCACTGACTTTGATGTTTCTAATGGTATTTGACACAATAAAAAAAAAGATCTTGTCGTGCTCGCTTCGGCAGCACATATACTAAAATTGGAACGCTACAGAGAAGATTAGCATGGCCCCTGCGCACGAATAACAAGCAAATTTGTGAAGCATTCCATATTTTTGTAGTGGAATGGACTGTGACTTCTTCAGAAACAGACTCTACATATTGCATGATTTCATAATATTGGCTTACCTCATTGTGCCAAGTATTATATTAAATAATGTTTAAGTAAACATGTTTTAAGTAACAAAAAAAAGATATTGTCTGTGAGTAATATTAGAAGCAGAATGACATTTCAAAGCTTTCTTTGTTGTAAACATTTTATTATCTTACAAGTAAGATAAATAAATGGCTCAAGTAGATTGATTTTAAAACATGAGGTAGACACTGAATTTCCTATGACAGTTCTATGATAGAATCTTCAAATACAGTGAGAGGGTACTGATAAAGTTATTTCCAAGAGCTTTGAGTGCCAACTAGTTTGTTGGTTTGAGAGGACTGATTTGAGGAAAGAGTATGCTATGTCTCTGATTGCACTATGAATTCAGGAGCTGTGTTAGTGGATCATGTTATCACTCACAGGAATTTCAGTCTCAACTTTAGAACTAAAGAATATTGGTTCTCCTCCTCCTCCTGCTCCTGCTCCCCCTCCTCCTCCTCTTCCTCCTCCTCCTTCTCTTTCTCCTCTTCCTCCTACTCCTTCTCTTTCTCCTCTTCCCCCTCCTCCTCCTCCTCCTCCTCCTCTTCTTCGTCTTCTTCTTCTTCTTCTTCTTCTTCTTCTTCTTCTTCTTCTTCTTCTTCTTCTTCTTCTTCTTCTTCTTCTTCTTCTTCTTCTCCTCCTCCTCCTCCTCCTCCTCCTCCTCCTCCTCCTCCTCCTCCTCCTCTCTGTCTCTCTCTGTGTCTCTCTCTGTGTCTCTCTCTGTGTCTCTATCTGTCTCTCTCTCTCTCTCTCTGTTAGAGACCATACCATGAGAAAGCGAGCTTCTCACAATCTCCCACCCTGACAGGCCAAATGGTCTTGTGCTAGGAGCCAGTTGTCACTCCCTCCTCCCTGTTCCCTTTCTAGCACCTGAGGCTGTAAAAGCTGAATTATAGTACCCTCGTCCTTATCTCTTCCTGAACTCCCATGACTTCCAAGGCCATGAGTTACGCCTGAGCCTGGCCTGACACCCCAAAGCTGTCAAGGAGGATCTATGTTCCGGAGATAAGATGCAGAGTGCCTGCCGCCTGGAGCCTGACTTCGGCCCTCATGTCAGCAGATGCCCGCTTCTAGGTTAAATTCCCCCTCGACCCCTCCCTATTCCCCTCGATGTATGCTTTAAACCAGGCACCTCGGCCTAATAAACGGAGACCTTGACAACTCTTTGCTTGGTCTTCTGCTTTTCTTCCCCTTCCTCCCATTTTCTTCCAGGTTTGTGGTCCCCCTCGCACCCATGAATAACGGAATCCGGCAGGACAAGATCTCTCTCTCTCTCTCTCTCTCTCTCTCTCTCTCTCTCTCTCTCTCTCTCTCTCTCTCTGCATGGCCACTGCTAGACTTTTTCCTTATCTAGTGAATGGGGCCATTCCCATACACATATGAACCTCACTAATTGGACTAAGTGGATTATAAATGGACATTCAGTTTGGAAAGGGTCTTGATGGAGAATTGATTAGAGTAGAAAGGGGGAAATAGCAGATGGATGTGATCATATTTCATTGTATACATGCATGACATGCTCAAAAAATAAGAAAATTTTGAAAGAATATGTTTTAATGGTAGCATTCTGTCATTGAAGGAAGTTTTATTTTTCATTCATTTTTCATGCTAACATTTAATGTAATTGTTCCCATTATACTATTGCCAGACATGTATGCCTACATACTGTTCTATCAGCTTCTTTGTGGACTATCCCATCCCACAACTCTTGATCCCTTCAGCTCTTTCTCCTCTTCACTCTAAACTTTTTTCTTTCTTCTTTTGTGCCAAGGCATATATAAATTGTCTTCCTTTATATTAAGGGCCATTTCCCCCTTAGGCTAAAATCAGCAAACACAAATTTCTCAGTATCAACCTATTTTGTATAAATAAAGCCCACGTTTATGTTATAACTTTTTTGGTTTTTGAAATCTGTAATGACTTCAAATCCAAAGCAGGGTAAGATAAAACTACAAAATAGTAACTCAGAAGATATTTTCCTCATTTAATTCCTTACCACAGTGAGGAGATATTTTCCTTTTGTGCTTTAACAAATGCCTCCATATCAGTAAATGTACAGAGCCCTTATTTAATTGGTCTCCTAGATATCAACTCAATAAAATAAATGATTTACTAATTGTATAAATAGTATGCAAAGTAAGAGGAAATTATTTTCTTTGCTTTGTGTTTTAGGAAAGAGTAGTAAAAATCCACTCTAAACTGGATAATATAAATAAATAAAATAAATGCAATGATACTAGGTAACTCAGTTGGGGAGAATAGCACTAAAACTTTGAGTCACCCTGGTTCTCTCTAAGTGGTGTGTGAGGGAAGGCTACTGGGATGCTACATGAATAAGCTAAAAATTGCAAAATGCAGATAAAACCATTGAAAATAAAATTGTTTGGTCTAATCCAGTTGGCTTGTACATGTTTGCTTTGGACTGATTACATAATTATGAATATCTGCCAGTTCCCAGAGGGCCTAAAT
This sequence comes from Mus caroli, assembly GCF_978045245.1. NCBI lineage: Eukaryota > Metazoa > Chordata > Mammalia > Rodentia > Muridae > Mus > Mus caroli. The sequence continues at coordinate 137,555,935 of NW_028227258.1, read as the reverse complement.
CCTTTTGTGGTATGAGTTCACTGCAGATTGTACAACATAACCTGACAAGGAATTTGAACCCACAGTCCTGTATTGAAGGAAAGATTTTTTTCCCATATCAGAAGGACATAACTCAATTAAGGAATGGATAAAAATACAATTTATTAAAAGAAACCAAAGCAATATAAATATAAAACACACTCTACTGGATCTTAAATGAGCAGCACCAACACAAGTAATAATTGTAGTTTCTGTTCTGTGAGTTTCCCTCGACATGATCACAGACTCTCTTACTTCAGGACTGTGTACATGACACTTATCTCACCACTGATTCACTATCCCAGGCTCTAAGGTGCTGATCCCACATAATGAGCACTGAAGTATTAAGGTATCTTGTTTCTTGTTTGTTCATATGTTTGTTTGTTTGTTTATTATTTGTCTGTCATTGTTTCATTTATATCCTGATATTTAGAGTTGTTTCGTTCTACAGAATTTACACCTATATTTCCTTTGGAGAATTTGCTATGACTTACATTAAAACCATACATGAGATTAGTAGAACTACAAAACTATGCAATAAAAGAGTGGAGGACAAAATTCTAAAGCTTGGTTCAAGAAAGCCACTCTAATTGGATGTGAGGTAGCTGCAGTCTTCAAGGAATTCCATGCAGAGTCCTGGGCTGTCTATACCTCATGCAGAGACTGGTCGAATGGGCCTTCTCAAGCAGATATCCAACTATGAGATCTTTCCAAGCAGAGCTATCTGTGGTCTTTAAACCATAGCAGTCAGGATCTCTTAGAGTCCTGAGAATTAGCAATATGACAACAAATCCAGAAATTCTATGCTGTTTTTCTATTACTTATTATATCACCATGAAACAACAGATTACCAGCACCACTAAGTCAATAGCAATATTCCCAGCTTTACTCTTAGATGTCTGGTATCTTTTTTTCCTCTAGAGGCTCAGGGATTTCTATCTGGTGGGTATCTTCTGTGGCCTGGCAGTCCAGCAAGCTTTCTGAAGCCATGACTTTGAGAGAGAGAGAATCGCGTCCAAGAACAGTGTTGTAAAGAAACTGACCACAGCAACTACTTCATAGTCTCTTCTTAGCAACATTTTCAAACTTCTCTTTCCTCCTGGTACTCAGGAGAGAACATAACAACAGTGCTTAGAACTTGGCGGTTAAAACTCACATTCAACCTGTTATTGACCTGTTTTTAGTCATTAAACCCCTTGGCTTCATCTTCTCCTTCTCGCTACTATATATGGTTTGTACAGACTTGAGTGGGCTTTAAGGGTGTCAAGAGTTAGCACTCTGGAACAATCATCCCTTAGATTCCTGAGTGCAGGCTGAAGGAGTCTTTTGGTTTGCTAGATAAACTGCAATCTTGGATCCATTTAGCTGGCATGAACCATCTTATATTGTTGCTTTCAAGGAGGCTCTGGATTTCCAGGGAGAAACAGACGAAGCATTTATTCTTCTAAGGCCACTAGGCACAGGTTTTTGTTTTTTGATTTTTGGTTTTTGTTTTATGTTTTGTGTTTTTTTTGTTTTTTGTTGTTGTTATTTTTACATTTTCAAAACTGTGTTATTTGGCTTACTGTTTACATATCTTTATTTCTAAAAAAAAATATCAATGAGGTTCTGCAGACTAAAAATTCATTGTTCTAATATTATGTTTAAAATTATAACATGAAAAAACAATTCTAAGCCCAGCATAAAAACTCTGTGCTCTCACAGTCTACATGCTTTACTTACTAAAATGGCTTTTTAAACATACTCTCTATGATTTTATTAGAAATAAAATTTCTATAATTTTACTATAGTTAACTGCTAAGAAAGTCCATCTCAGAAGAGCATATTTATACAGTGTATTTATTTCTTGTGAATTTGAGTCACATAGCAAAACATGTCTTATAAAAAACATCTCAAATCTTAATTGAGGATATTCAGAAAACTTGTTCTGTCTCTCAAATTACAAAAAAAGGACATCCAAACAAAAGGTTCAGTGTTGAGTCTTTCTGAGTCCAAAAAGGAAAGCATATTAAAATTGGTGATTTAACCCAAAAGCATGACAGTGAAGAAAGAGATGAGTTATAGATTAACAATTAACTCCTTATATGACAAACACTTGCATAGAGTCTGGACCTCATTGAGTAGATTATCTTGCTTCCCTAAACACTGGAAGCACATCAATGGTAATGAAGACAGGCATTGTGACCCTCAGCTACTATGTAAAAATTTAAAAGAGTTTTTATTTGACAGTTATGATCATGGTTGAACTTCTTTTTAAAGAACTGTCCAATCAGGGATAAAGAGATAGCTGAACAAAGGTACTTTCTACCAAACAGGATGACCTGATTTCCAGATCATACATTTCCGGAGAGAATCGACTCCTCAAAATTCTCTTCTAACTCTCACAGGGGCAATGTGTCATGTACACACACATGTTTGAATCCATGAGAGCACACACACATACACACACACACACACAGAGAGAGAGAGAGAGAGAGAGAGAGAGAGAGAGAGAGAGAGAGAGAGAGAGAGAGAGAGAGAGATTATCTAAACTAATAAAAGAAAAAAAAAAAAGAAAGCACCTTTGGTTCTGCTAATTATTATTATTTTTGTATCCTGCCATGTATACAAAGATGCATACATCTGAATTCAAGTTAAAATGTTTTTTTATTATTTTCTTCTAGGTCTAACATTCATATAAATTGCAATTCTGAGAAAATTAACATTGTATTGTATAGAATGTTGGTTCTTTTTGTAAATGACCTTTCTTCAAGCATAGAATAGTAATACCTGTTAACCTTTAAAAGTGTTTGAATATTTAAAAATGAGAAATATTGTAACTATCTACTATAACATCTGCTTGACAGTTTATATGAGAAATTAATTTTCATTATAAATTTACTCTGTGCAGACTCTGAGTTGAGAATAAATTAAAACTATCAAACACTCTATTAAAATGTGTATCAACCATGTGTCACCTACATTTTATTTATAGAAAGGAAAATGAAAGCCCTAGAATTTAGTATCGATGTTATAAGATTAGATGTCAGAAAAAGGCATGAAAATACAATATTCACAGACATTCAACACAAAACACTTAAAAGAATTTCTGTATAACTGTCAGCATTATAAAGCCGATTATGACATTACTGTAGGAAAAATCTTAAAAATTCACCTAGAACCTCAGTTTTAAAATTCATGGTTACTACACAAGTAGCATGAGTCTTAGCTGCTTTTCCATTTCTTTTTCCACAATGCATCCTTTACTGAAAAGATTTTTTACATCCCATCAGCCTTCCCATTCTTACTTACTTTACTACTGCTATTTCACAGACTCACTGGGAAATAACATGACACCTGACTAATGAAAGTTCATTTCTTTTTCGCCAAAGATAATACACATTATATTATTAAAGCAATGAGAAACCACTTTTATTTTCTGATAACTGAACCAAAGATGGCATTTTCTCTAATATCTCATACATATCGAATCTTGAAAAGAATAGATAAATTTGACTTATGCTTAACCTGCTCCTTTGGAGTTGCAGTTTCTATCACTGTCTGAAAACTAAAGGTCGTTCTTCAAATGTTTCTGTGCACATCACCTTCATCTATGGAAACCCTTCAGAATTCTCAGTCCCAGAACTTCCCTCACAAATGTGACCTCTAAAATACTATCAAACAAAATAATTACATCCAAACGATGTCTTTAAAAATTATTCTCTAACATAGCTAAAAAATTCTTCTCTGTTAAGATCTAACTGTTTGATGCACCAAGAGCTCAAAGTACCTTGCTGAAGGTAGAAAAGACCACAGAAGGAGGCTTGCATGCACAGTATGCAAAACAAAGTGTTAGACATGCCAACACTGGCTTTCCAGTCTAGACCAGCCACCAGCTGGTTTGCACATATTAACACACACTTTACAGCATGTGGTACAAAAGGACAGGGCTTCAGATATTGCTGAAGTTGCTATGCAAAAATATGAGATGTAACATGATAGCTGATGGCCAACCCATCCATTTTTGGAATATATATTTTTTTGTCAACAAAACCCCATATTTCCTATTTGGCTAGAGTTAACCTGCTTTATTATCCTACAATGTAGGAGCTGGGTATACAGTTCTATTTTGAGCATTTTATAGATTTTACATGACCCCTCATTCAGTCCCCCCAAAACAGCATACACACACACACACACACAGATACACATAAACAGACACATACATATATGCACTTATGGATCTACACATACATACACACATGCACGCATACACTTTGTATGGACTGTTGTATTCTGCCTGAACAAGAAATTATGCAGAATTTGCTTTTGTGAGATCTTTATGACCTAGTGTCTCCTCCTTATCCCTTCCTAGATGTTATGCCAGCATTTTCTCAGCCTTATTTGTGCTCATGTCCTGTCTGGACAGTAGCTAGTTAATTTAGCCCTTTAATATTCATAGCTTAGCATAGTTTCCAGTAACTGGCAGTTGTTTAACAAATATTAAACTATACGAAACTAAAGCATTTTAAAAAAAGACCATCCAACTTATGGTCACGTAATTGTTTTCTGAGCGTTATATTCTGTAAGAATTATTTTCACTAATTCTAACTCCAACAGAGGGTAGTAATATCCAGCCTATGTACTTTTAAGAACTAATGGATGGAAAAGTGTTTTGTTAAAGAGTACATTCCTCTGCAACTGATCTAACATTAAATTACAAGCTATTCAAAATCAGAAAGGGCTAGGTTTAATGTTACATAATTACTAGCTTTGAACTCCATAGAAATTTATGCTTTTCATGAAAAAAACAATTTTGTGTATTTGTAAGAAGAAACTCAAATGGGTCAGTTTCATAAATCTGTGCTGTAGGTACTGCTCACCAGGATAATACCATAAATCATATCCACAATGATAAGTAACAAGTGCTTTACCAAATTAAATAAATTAATCATTCATATATACATACACACAGCCATATTATGTCTGAGGATCACAAGGAAAGGAAATAACACACTAATTTGTTTCAACCTAATTTTCTCCATTCTATTAACAATACACCAAGTCTGCCTTGAGAAGAAAAACTAGATTTCCTAGCAATCTGATTACTGTAAAGATTGTTTACAACGTCTGCAGGCCAGTAGAGAAGCAAAATGTAAGTAGGTCCTAGAGAGTTGGTATCTAGAAAAACTACCTCCAGAATCAGCACCTTCAAGGCTATTTTTAAAAAGCGCTGTGATGTTGCCAACAGCACGTACATTTCAGACCTGGTTGTTGAGGATTGGTTCTAATGTTTTGTCTTATTTTGGCTCACAAAAGCATATTAAAAATGGCTAGCCATTGAGATAGTCAAGGCATATATAAATTAAGCCTGCATGTGTGTTTTTCATTGCAAAGATCTGCTGGTGACTAGAAGCATGACCTGCTGGGAATATAAAGTAGTTTAACTAAATCACCAGTATAGATGGTACCAATGTGGTAAGCAAGAAAAAAAATACATATTTAGAGATTCTCAGATGGAATACACACATGCCATAATGTTAGATTAAGAGTTTGGGGAGAATTGCTTTCTTAGCCAACTACAGATTTTGCCCCAGCCACGAGGGGATTTCTTCCCTCAGTTCAGAATGATACAAAAAGTTTGGACTCAGAGGCACTTGGAGCCCCAGCTGTGCAAAGAGACAGGTTGGCTGCTGAGAGGCAGAGAGAGGCAGACAGCAGTGGCTGCTGGCCTCCAACAAGGAGGTAATCAGGATAGTGGTGAATGGAATTGGATTTTATGCCTTAAGGGTTCTCTTAAGTGACTGAAACTGATACAACACATTGGTATTGGGACTCAGTAACTACAATCATTTTCTGCATTTGACTGCGTTTGTATAGGCTCAGAAGAGAATATCATAAAGATTGATTTCCTGGACTAAAGCCACAGTTAGGAAGGGACAGTGCAGCAATTCACACTATCTTCTGCTGTAAACGCAAGGGCACAATGGTTACTCTGTTCAGCTACAAAATATGAATTTTCTTACCAATACTGAAACTTTTAATGTATTCATTATGGTGGCTTTAAAACAGTGTCATGGCTTTAACTTCAAATAGGCTACACATAATATTAGACACAATGTTGCATATTCACAGTTTTTTGTTTCTATTTACCTCTCATTGAGAGTGCAGTAGGACCCCAATTAGATTTTCATTAGTTGTTTTCTGAGCATATTTGAATTTAACCTTATTGGATGCCTCTATTTGAAATATACACCAATATATATACTAATATACTTAAATATATACTAATGCGAGTTCACCAATAACAATATTAATTATAACAAATATATTTCCAATTTGGAAAGAAGAAAATAATGGGAGAAAATTTTGCTAAAGTAGGATATTACTAAACCCTAATTTTACTGCACTAACAAATGTCAAAATGTATTTAATTTTTCCCTATTAAGAAATGTAAAACTGTTTTCTTTTCTTTGGAGAGACTTGTTCAATCTTTAGGAGCCACTTAATTAAATTATTACCTGCTGGAGTACCATCTGTTTTTGTCCTAGAAATAAGAATCTTACTTTCTTTTACATAGCTTTGGTAAATATGTAGAAAGTGCCAAAATGCAATAAATATCATGAGCAGATGAACTAAAGCACTTCCAGCTCTACCCAGTCAGTCTTGATTGTTCTGGGCTTTGCTAAATGATTTTTTTCCAGGTATATACCTTTTAAAGTGTATTATTTCAGGAATATGATAGCATGTGTATATATATATATATATATTTGATTCTTTTAAACTTACCCCCAATGACTCAAGCAACAAAAAGTCACAGAAAGGAATGAAGAGGTCCGCATGAATATTCACCTCTAACCAGAGCTATAGAACTAGTTTGTAAAATTCTACCTTCTGTAAGGGGCAGAGATAAAGTCCTTATTCTTTAAGAGGAGAATTCTCAAATAAATTGGCCATGTTCTAGTGTAAAGCCACATATCCTATAACATGTAGGAAGCACAAATTGGGCTTCCTTGGTTTACAGGAGTTCATACAATTCTGTATGTAGGGAAGTGTTGATTTTGGAACAACAATAATATAATCAAAACATGTCATACAAATTTCACATATATTAATTTTTAAAATTGAAAAGATGAGAGTATTTTATAACATGGTTCTCAGGGAATATATGAATTCTTAAAACTTCTCTTATACTCTTATGACCAAATTTAAAAATTTTGTAATGTATAGTCAACATTAACAGGCTCTGCATCAAATTATGTTAGGAAATACAGGGTCTCAAAGGCACAGAACTCCACTTTGTACTGATCTTTCCAGACACAGAATAACAATCAGCCAATTGTTCCAGGATATACAATAGCTTAACTTTTCTCATTACCTATAAAAATGATATCTGATTTTGTGACACCCTCTTTGAAAATCCAATTTCATCAGTCAGCTACAATTCTTCCTAAATAAGATCTATTAGAAAATATATACAAATGTTGGTGGCTGTGTGACAGTTGCTACTTCATGAACAAAATTACTTCAGTTCCCTGTTGATAAAATAGATACTAATCGCTTTCCAGGGTTAGGTTTAGAGTTAAGATCATTTTTAGACTGAAAGTTTTGTAATTATGATAATTTTCAATGCAATTTATGATCTGAAGGTAAAAATTAGGGTTACATAAACTATATCTACAAAATGATCTCTCAAAGTTTACCATAAATGGAAATTACATGTTAATACAATATGTAAGACAGGATCTTAAAAATAATAATTCTCAGAATAACTAAAAATCAAATATTCAACATAGAAATATAAATAAAAAGACAAGACTGTCCTATATGACTTAAATAAGTATGTGTGTGTGTGTGTGTTTGTGTCTACTTGCTTGAACATACACATGTCAGTATGCATGTTTCCTTCTTCATATTTCTCTACATCAGAAATTCTTCTGCTATTATTTGAGGATAAGCTTGCATATCTGTTTTATTTTGTGTCCCCAGATTGACATTTGAAAAACTATTTTCCCCAGCTGATATTATAGTCTAGAAACTCAAAACGTCTTTATTTAACACAAATTTGTTATTTACAACATCATGCTTTTTATTTTAATACCAGATACTTGATAGAGATATTTGTGGATACAAAAGTATGCATGATGGGGGAGTTAGATACAGTTAGGGTTGACCAAGACAGAGTATGTATTAAAAATGTCATAAGGAAACTTGCTACTTTGTAAACTAATGAAAAAAATAAAGTAATATACTAAAGCCTGTTCTATTTTTCAATGTATTTATCTTGCACAACTTTATTGCAAAACGCACAAACAATAAAAGGAAACAATGAATAAATTAGACTTCATCACGAACACATTTGGCCACAAAGAATGCCATCAAGAAATAGTTTCAAATCATGTACCCAAGTTGGGACTTGCACTGAGAATGAATATATATATATATATATATATATATATATATATATATATATATATATATATATATACCTCTCTTACATCTTGATTTTTATAATTACAAATGATCCAATTCAGAAATAGACAAAGGCTCTAAACATTTTTCTCAAGTAGATTCACAAGTAGCTGTTGTACATATGACAAGATGTTGCCATTAGTATTTAGAAGAGAGAATTCCAGGCAACCAGGAAAAGGCATGTGATAATTAATATTGCAGCATAGTTTTTTAAAAGGCAGAAGATAAGTTTGCGTAAGAAAATAAAGAAGTTAAATTTCACAAATTACTGGCAGAAATTTAAAGCAGGGCAGTTGCTTTCAAAATAATCTGAGAATAGCTCAAAAATTATGTAATCCAGTCATTCTATTTCTGGGTGTATAACCAAGAGAAAGAAAAGCATATACACACTGGAAAATTCAAGTATTGGTTATTAGCATTATTCCAAAGCCAGAAGGTAGAAACAACCAAATATTCATCAACTAAAAAAATGATGAATAAAATGTTGCATATCTACACATTAGAATGTCTCTCAACAATAAACATGCATTAAAAATAGGTAGAAAGACTGTAAAAGTCAAAGTACCAGGAGGATGGCTTACAACTGGACATGACAAGTAGGTTACACTCAGGACTCTTACCAGGTTTGGTTGCTTGCATAAGACTTGTACAAAATCAAAACAGGCAACATTTCAGTAGTGTGCAACAGGCTCAGAAAACCCCACTCATGTGGGATATAGGCAGTCATGCTACTTAGGGAAGGAAAGTCAGTTTTCATCATGGTTATGACCACTGATAGCGAATCGATTCTCCAGTACTCAGCCCTGTACTCACCTGTATAGGGAAGAACCAGTTGGACTGAACACATTTCAGATGAAACAGAGGAAGAGGACATAAATTTGAGAAAAGTTATATAGATATAATCCAAATGCCTTGTACTCATGTGAAATTTCTCATGTTTATAAAGAAGAATGGATACATAGTACAATACAATACATGTTAAAAACATTGTAAGCATCCTTCCCATCAAATAATGGAAAGTGTTAATTCCAGGACCTCAGGCAAGTCCATACTTAAAATGCCATTAAATATAATTCTTATCTATTACACTCTTTTAAATTGGTTCTTTAAATCATCAAATCATCTCTAAGCTTTTTCTACTCCAACTAAAATGTAAATAATTGTCATGCTATATTCTCTAGAGAAATGTCCCAAATGGTCAGTGCACAAAACAGATGAACCATGAGTGCTGGAGAGAGGCTAGAAACTATGAAACATGACAGACTATAGCTGTGGATAATACATATTATTTGATTAGCATAGACTCAGTAGTGTTCAAAATAAACTGTGTGTGCATGTGTGTGTGTGTGTGTGTGCGTGTGTGCATGTGTTTTCTTTCTAATAATCCAAAGTTTTTTTTTCTAATGCCTTTATGTATACTTAGTTGATTTCCAAGATGCAACATTTTTAAAGGGCAACAGCTTCTATGAATATACATATACACTCATACATAGTTGAAGATACCTTTATAAAACATTACTATGCAAATGCCATTGTTCTTATTTTTGAGCTTAATAATGTCATCAGTGAGGTTATCTATAATTAAATCTCAAATTTACTATATTTTATATTTTAAATGCCTTTGTGTTATACACATACATACACAGACTTGTTTCTGGCTTCCTTTATTTCACCATATATATCTCTAAGCCTTTTTCTTGTGAGCTTAAGGAATAACTATTATCTATGAACAAATGCAGTGGCCTGCAGATGATTTGCCTAATTGTACTACCTACATTATTTCTTTCTTTTCTACTTTGCTTTTCCTTTCAAATGCTTTACATGAACTACACAAAAGGCTATTTTGATGTCAGAAGAGCCAAACTTCCTGTGCTCTTTTCCCTGTTCTCACACCTTGGAATCTCAGAATGTTATATAAGTGGAAAATAAATGTTTTTTGCAAATTTCTTAAAACACTTCAAATACTTTAACCTGAATTGTCAGTGTACAAAACAGCAGACAACAAATCACATCTTAATAATATGCATTTCACTTCATAGTACATCTACTATTTGAAAACATTTTATTTTAACTAATGAACATGGGTTAACGAACCTTTACTTTACCCTCTATTCAATAGACACTGATGGTCGTTAAGAGACAAAGTCTTTTGTCAATGGATTTAATTACAGTCATCAAGTTATATAGCACCATATGCCAATTATCATAGGACTTAACAAAATCCTGGGTAATTACACTATTGGCATACATACCCCTGGAAATATAGATACACATCTCAGCAATATCTTCTTAACAAACAGTACTATTAAAATATTATCTTTGAGATATTGCTAAATGTTTCATAGGTGTCAATGCTAAGTATTATTTTGAGTATTACAGTACTAATCCTTCCAGTTCTTTGTAGATATTTGGCTATATCCAAACCTAAAATGAGAAACTCTGAATTAAATTCTTAATATCAAAATATACAAAACCTAGTCACTGACGTTAATTTTTTAGACCAGAATTTGGAACTGAATAATTATCCTGGCTCTTGAAAATATTGACTCTTAAAACTCTACTGGGTGGACATGTCATTCAACCAACCCACTGGCAACTTTTTTTTTGAATTTTTTATTACGTATTTTCCTCAATTACATTTCCAATGCTATCCCAAAAGTCCCCCATACCCTCCCTCCCACTCCCCTACCCACCCACAACCACTTCTTGGCCCTGGCCTTCCCCTGTACTGAGGCATATAAAGTTTGCAAGACCAATGGGCCTCTCTTTTTAAAGATGGCTGCCTAGGCCATCTTCTGATACATATGCAGCTAGAAACAAGAGCTCTGGGGTACTGGTTAGTTCATATTGTTGTTCCACCTATAGGGTTGCAGATCCCTTTAGCTCCTTGGGTACTTTCTCTAGCTCCTCCATTGGGGGCCCTGTGATCCATCCAATAGCTGACTGTGAGCATCCACTTCTGTGTTTGCTAGGCCCCGGCATAGCCTCACAAGAGACAGCTATATCAGGGTCCTTTCAGCAAACGCTTGCTAGTGTATGCAATGGTGTCATCTTTTGGAGGCTAATTATGGGATGGATCCCTCATCATCCTCAGTGAGGTAACACAATCACAAAAGAACTCAAATAATATGTACTCACTAATAAGTGGATATTAGCCCAGAAACTTAGTATACCGGAGATATAAGAGACAATTTGTAAAACACATGAAACTGAAGAAGAACGAAGACCAAAGTGTGGACACTTTGCCCCTTCTTAGAATTGGAAAAAATCACCCAATGGAAGGAGTTACAGAGACAAAGTTTGGAGCTGAGACAAAAGGATGGACCATCTAGAGACTGCAACTTATTTTTATGAGATATTTCTTCATTTAAATTTCAAATGCTATCCCGAATGTCCCCTGTACCCTCCCCTTGCCCTGCTCCTCAACCCACCCACTCCCACTTCCTAGCTCTGGCATTCCACTGTACTGGGGCATATGATCTTCGCAAGACCAAGGGCCTCTCCTCCCATTGATGGCCTACTAGGCCATCCTCTGCTACATATGCAACTATAGACACAGCTCTGCAGGGTACTGATTAGTTCATATTGTTGTTCCTCCTGTATGGTTTCAGACCCCTTTAGCTCCTTGGGCACTTTCTCTAGCTCCTTAATTAGGTGCCCCCTGTTACATTGAATAGATGACTGTGAGCATCCACTTCTGTACTTGCCAGGCACTGGCATAGCCTCACAAGAGATAGATATATCAGGGTCCTAGCAGCAAAATCTTTCTGGCATATGCAATAGTGTCTGGATTTGGTGGTTGTTTATGGGATGGATCCCCAGGTGGGACACTCTCTGGATGGTCCTTCTTCTGTCTCAGCTCCAAACTTTGTCTCTGTAACTCCTTCTATGGGTATTTTGTTCCCCATTCTAAAAAGGAACAAAGTATCCACATTTTGGTCTTCCTTCTTTTTGAGTTTCATGTGTTTTGCAAATTGTATCTTGGGTATTTTAAGTTTCTGGGCTAATATCCACTTATCAGTGAATGTATATCATGTGTGTCAGAAAGGCTAAGGTCAAAAATTCAGGTGACAGCAGATGCTGGCAAGGATGTGGAAAAAGAGGGACACTCCTCCATTGTTGGTGGGATTGCAAGCTGGTACAACCACTCTGGAAATCAGTCTGGCGGTTCCTCAGAAAATTGGACATTGTACTACCGGAAGAGCCAGCAATACCTCTCCTGGGCATAGACCCACAAGATGTTCCAATTTGTAATAAGGACACATGCTCCACTATGTTCATAGCATTTATATTTATTATAGCCAGAAGCTGGAAAGAACCCAGATGTCACTCAACAGAGGAATGGATGCAGAAAATGTGGTATAGTTACACAATGGAGTACTACTCAGCAATGGAAAACAATGAATTTATGGAATTCTTAGGCAAATGGATGGACCTGGAGGATATCATCCTGAGTAAAGTAACCCAATCACAAAAACCACTGGCAACTTTTGTTACTCAAACTAATTCTAGCTGCCTTTTCTTTCAAGATCACATTCCTGTCTGATCTTGCTTCTAAAATGAAGTACATCTGAATTACTCAACATCTGTTTTAAAAACTAATTTTACATATACATTCTCTTGTTTAACAAAATAGAATTGCCCTAAGCCTGAAATACAAGTCTGGCAGAAATAATTCCCACCTTTTCTCTGAGTGTTTCAGCTTATGTTTTATATATATATATAATTTGAGCATTCAATAATTACTCAGAAAACTTTGATAAAAGTTTCTCTTTTGAGGTATATGTACTTCTTCATATTTTATTAAAATGGTCAGGGAAAACATACACTGAGATAAACCATCCAAAAAAGTCATCCTCTGAATGTTAAGTGTTTTCAAGAAAACCTTGATTTAGTTTGTTTCTGTTTTTCTGGTTTATTGTAAACAAAGTTGATATATAACAAAATCCAACTTTCTGGATCATAGCTAAGAATATTTTGAAATTTTAGTAGAGTTGAGATATAATTCTCCAACACCTGTTCTGTTCATTCATCAATATTGTGTCTTCTTTCATTCTTCTGTATCATTCTGACCTTCGTTTACATTCTGTTTGAGGTGGAATCAACATTATACCAACAAGCAATCCGGTCTGGTCATCCTTAACATTAACATGTATCAACTTAACCTAGACCCACCTCACTTCTCTATTCGTTTTCTCTACATACAGTTTTGTAGAAAATGCTTAGATCTATAATTTTATTTGTAAATGTGTCACAAATACTTTTAAATTTGCAATTTATTCACAAATACTTTGAGAATAACTATACTATATCTAGCTATCTAAATTAGTAATTACTTATCTAATTTTGTCAATTGATAAAAAAATCACAATTTTTAACTATAATTTTATTGTTTAAAACACATTTTTACATAATTTATAGTTTTAAAACACATTGTGATGGCCTACACTTCTAATTCTAGTTTTCTGGACCTAACTTCAGCACTAGCTTTTGATAGTACATAGTCAATTTTAGAATATTTGGGGATATATATATATGTGTGTGTGTGTATGTTGACCACTAAACCAACCCAGAATACATATGGTTTTAAATAAATTATATTTGATAAATTCTATGTGTAAAGGCTTGAAATTCAATTTATTTATTGTATAAAACAAATACAAAATTTATTAAGTAGAAAGGAAAACTGTGAAGGCAGAATATAAAAGAGAAGATTCTCCTAACCCACATGGTTTCCTGATCTAGCTACTGAAAAGTTAGCTTTGAAAATAAGTTTGCTAAATAAAGAATAAGTACACTAGAGTGACCAAAATGCCATTCCTTATGCACTTTGATTTGAAATATGTTAAATTATTATGCTTTTGAGAGACATGACTCAATGATAAACATTTATTATCCACATAGATTCCCTTGCCCTTCAATGTATTGCTAGAATCATAATTTGAATATGCTCCTTAGTTGTGATGCACTGGAGTTAACTTCTACTAACTTTTCTCACACTGTTGGTGCAAAAGTGAAAAAAGGAATAAATAAATAAACAAATTAATTAATTAATTAATTAATTAAAAATGTATATTTGTTGAATGAAATTCAATAAATAACCAAGACAGATATCAGTAGGTTTGTTTATTAGAATTTGTGTTCAGAGGAGGGATAAATCAGTACGGCTAGTGGCTATCATTGCTCTCTAATGACCATTTGTAACAAGGAAAAATAAAACAAATAATAGGAAGATAAACAATCACCATTGTAAATATCACTGTCAATTTAATTCTTTTCTTGAGTAACAATGACCACAAAATTGAAGTTAGCTGTATGTCAAGTTGGCTGCAAAGGAATTTATTTAACATACATTTTATAACTGCCTTCCAAAATTCCCCCACAATGTTTTAGAATAAATAGTTATAATTCAGATCACAAAACACTTAAAATGTTCCCTTCTAGTCAGTCAAGGAATTGTATAACTATAATGGCCCTAGGAATAGGCTTCTATGTGATGTTGTAGGTAACCTTGTTAACCTCTTTTGAAAATTCCTGAATGATGCTGTGTGGCTACCCTTCTTAGGGCTCAAGGTGATATTTTCTTCCTTCCTTCCTTCCTTCCTTCCTTCCTTCCTTCCTTCCTTCCTTCCTTCCTTCCTTCCTGTCTTCCTGTCTTCCTGTCTTCCTGTCTTCCTGCCTTCCTGCCTTCCTGCCTTCCTGCCTTCCTGCCTTCCTTCCTTCCTTCCTTCCTTCCTTCCTTCCTTCCTTCCTTCCTTCCTTCCTGTCTTCCTGTCTTCCTTTCTTCCTTCCTTCCTTCCTTCCTTCCTGTCTGCCTTCCTGCCTTCCTGCCTTCCTGCCTTCCTGTCTTCCTTCCTTCCTTTCTTCCTTCCTTCCTGTCTTCCTGTCTTCCTTTCTTCCTTTCTTCCTTTCTTCCTTTCTTCCTTTCTTCCTTTCTTCCTTTTTTCCTTTCTTCCTTCCTTCCTTCCTTCCTTCCTTCCTTCCTTCCTTTCTTCCTATCTTCCTTCCTTCCTTCCTTCCTCCCTTCCTTCTTCCTTCCTTTCTTCCTTTCTTCCTTCCTTTCTTCCTTTCTTCCTTCCTTCCTTCCTTCCTTCCTTCCTTCCTTCCTTCCTTCCTTTCTTCCTTTCTTCCTTCCTTTCTTTCTTCCTTCCTTTCTTTCTTTCTTTCTTTCTTTCTTTCTTTCTTTCTTTCTTTCTTTCTTTCTTTTTTTCTTTCTTTCTTTCTTTCTTTCTTTCTTCCTTTCATGAAATAGAAAGGAGCTCTATAATCCCCAAACTTGCAGTCACCTCTCTTCTACAAAATAGCTTAGCAAAGCTGTCTATATAAACAAAGGAAATGCAGGGACAAAAGTAAAGCAGAAACTCAAGGAAAAGCTATCCAGATATGGCCCCACCTACCGATCTATCCCACCTGCAGACACCAAACCCAGACACTATTGTTGATGTCAAGAAGCACTTGCTGACAGGAGCCAGGTATAGCTGTCCCTTGAAAGGCTATGCTAGAGCCTGACCAATACAGATGTGGATGCTTGCTGCCAACCATTGGACTGAGCACAGGGACCCCAGTGGAAGAGTTAGGGGAAGGACTGAAGGAGCTGAAGTGGATTGCAACTCCATTGGAAGAACAACTATATCAACTAACCGGACCCCTCCCCCCCCCAGAGCTCCCAGCGAATAAACCACCAACAAAAGAATACACATGGAAGGAAGCAAGGCCCCAGCTGCATATGTAAGAGGATTGCCTTATCTAGCATCAATGGGAGGAGAGGCCCTTGATATTGTGGAGGCTGGATGCACCAGTGTAGGGGAATGCTAGAGTGGTGAGGTGGGAGTGGGTTGGTGGGTGAGTAAGCATTCTCATAGAGAAAGTGGGGAGAGGGTATGTGATAGGGGGCTTGCAGAGGGGAAACCCAGAGGGGAATAACATTTGAAATTTAAAAAAATAAAATAAAATAAGTAATACAAAATAAAATAAAAATAAAACAAAGCATGGGCTTGCATTTCTTAAAATAAATACAAAAGAATCTTACACTTCTGGAATAAAGGCAACAGCAATAGGCAGTGTATTTGGAATTCTCTTGGACAGTCAAGGTCAACATGCAAAAGCTGGCTTTTCATCCTGTGCATTGATGTTTTTGTTAGATGGTCTTTATTAAATTCCTACTTTATTAAATTCATCCACTTCAGAAACAAAGTCCAGAGACCTGTGAGTGTAACTGACCTGAATTCCTTTCCGCTAAGAACTAGCTTTTACAGTACCAGAATGTACCAGCATGACACCATAACCCTGAGTCTAGTAGTGACATACATGCTTTGGCAGCAACCAACAGATCTCTAACTGTAATTAAGATCCACCTAACAACTTAGCTAAGTACTTTGTGCTACAGAAGTCATCATGGATATTGGAATAGAACCCATAACGACTATTTTTTTAAACAAGCATAATCTCTAACAAACAATCTAAATATTTGTCCTTATATTCACAAATAAGTGTAGTTTTCACTCCTTATCAAGGAAATTTCTTTTTATAGTATATAGAGACCATTACAACAAACAAATAAACAAATTAATCAACCAGCCAAACCCACAGATATATTATCCAATACCACATGATCAACTCTAAAAACATACATACAAGTGTCACTCAGAACATGTTATATTTAGGAAAGTATGCAGTAACAATTAATGGGGGAAAAGGCCATGAATTTGAAAGAAAGGAGTGTTAAATGGGAGGGTTTTGAAGGAGAAAAGGGAAAGAGAAATATAATCACATTATAATCGTAATAATAAAGAAGTTGGAAACTTTTAAAATAAAAAAGAATAGCAAGTAGAATAATGATATGTGGCTATTTTGTTTTGCTTATTTTAAATTAACTGTTCAAGCTTTGGATACTGGAGGCTTTAGAGGGAGAACCCAATTTTTCAATTATATTGGCTTTTTATAAATTTTGAGTTACATAAGATTTAAATAAAAGTTTGCTACCAAAAAAGGAAAAGAAAAGAGCCCAATCCAACATATGATTATATCTAAAAGTACCATACATGTGTTTTGTCTTATCAGACTGTGTCATTGGTTGTTTGCTTTAGGGACACACTTATTGAGAAAACATGAGTATGAGTCTGTGTGATTGCCCTATTCTGTGATATCACCTGAGTAGCCTGAGAGATTTCTTCCTTACTCTCATCTGATACAAAAGAAGATAGACAAGTATTCAGCAGAGAGTGGTTAAAATGTTTAGACTTATTCGGTTACAGAATATAACATAATCTTGTTTGTTTGTTTGTTTTTGTTTACAATAATCTCAAATAGATTCTAGACAAATGACTCACCAAAATTCATAGACCCTTAAAGGACAGGTAAACTACTGCACACTTGCACAATAATATACACAAAATGCATTATGCTGTTCACAATGATGCTGTTCAAATGAACAAAAGTGCTAAAAATGTTATTCAATTAGTAAACACTTATAACTCACAGTATCTTTTAGTCATGCTGTGCCAATCATCAAACATGTGAAGCATTACAATATTACGAGTTTGTAACAATGGTTTATATTTGAATGATGTCGTAATACTCAAAACATTTGGGAATCACTCTGCTATTGCATAATTTTTCTCTGAGGGGTAGTGATTCACTTTAAATACATTACACAAACTGAATATGATACACTTTAATAATTATAATAGGATTATCAATTTTAAAAAGCCAGCCACTTTGCTTCATCAATGAGCTGTGGCAATTTTAGAAGAGTAAGAAAGCTTATCAGTTCAGGACACTTTAAGACAAGGCCAGTGCTTATGAAATTAATTTTTAATGATTTCTCCACCATCTGGAAGATTCTCATTATATGCAATAAAAACCAACCTAATAGTGCTTTAAAATTCCCTACTTCACTTAATCATAAAAGTCTAATAATTTTATGGTCATCATCTATTAATATAAATTTAAGCATTTGGATTAAATGTTTTTAAAAACCTACAGATTTATGCTATTTTTAAAATAATGTTTTGAAAAATCTCTCACACTTTAAACAAATGAACTCCATGTGGCATGTGGGGGCTTTAGAGAGGGCGACATCACTGGTGGTTTTATTAAAGGTTGATTTATTTTGGAGGGGCTGATACCTCCAAGGGAGTTTTTCATGGCAAATGCTAAGTGAATGATTTTCCAGTCACTTTGCAATTTTTTCTGTAAATGCTAATTGGTTATTTGCAATGCTAAAATAAAATTGGACCAATGTTTATAAGCCAAGACATTAATCTCCAGGAACATTTTCTTCACTACTTTTTACTTTCAATACAAACATTAGGTTTATTTATTTTTTTCTTCTTTTGAGGGGGAATGTCTTAGTGTTTCTATTTCTGTGATGAAACAACATATCCAAAGTAACTTGGAGAGAAGGGGGTCTATTTGACTTGTTTATCCTGAGTCACATGGACAGAAGGTAATGCAAGAAATCAAAAGGTGGGAACCTGGAGACAGGAGCTGATGCAACAGCAATGGAGGGCTGCTGCTTACTGGCTTGCTCCTCTTGGCTTTCTTAATCTGCTTTCTTATAGAACCCATCATTCCAAAGTTGTATCCACTCATAATGGACTGGATGTTCCTCTATACATTGGGGTTTTCTCTTCTTAGGCAACTCTAGTTGAATCCAAGTGCCAGCACAAGAGCTAATGCAAAGTCTTGATAACATGAATTGGCGAGATTATCTATCTATCTATCTATCTGTCTGTCTGTCTGTCTGTCTGTCTGTCTGTCTGTCTATCTATCCATATATCTTGATCACATTATCGGAGAATTCCACTCAAAGGCCTCCAAGAATGTATTGGTGGGCACTGTAGTGCTGACAACCTTCACACTTTCCCTGCCAGGTGCCTTCATTTTGTGCATAATATTCTTGAGCTGTTTGGTAAATTGAAAAAACTCATTGATTATATTAATATTCTACAATTGTTTTCATGTTGTGTTTAACAGTTTCAAATCTTTTGTTGTTCTGGTTAATCTGGTGGAATGTGCTGGCATGTTTTTATCTGTTTAGTCACTCTCAAGGCAAAAACACTGTTGGAATCATCATGTGCACAAATTGAGGATTCAGTCTGGAGTGTCAGCATAAAAACAAAAGATTAAAAACAAAGAGAAACACTGTGAGGTAGGACTTGACATTGATGAAGATTGACAAGATTGCTCACCCTCCCCCCAAAGTCCATGCCAATTCTTTCATTCTTTGACAACACAATTCTAAGATATGCTGGTTCTGCTTTCAGGAAGGCTAGGCTGCCTACAGGGGTCCACACGCACATGACATCTCAAACCTGCTATCAGCCAAGGACTGATACCATGCTTGATATTTTCAATAATTATGAATATGGTAGAGTAGACTCACTTCCTAGCAGAGTGGGCTCTAAGTGCAAGAGTCTGTTTTCCCAACAAGCCTGTGATAGTGGGAAAGGTTGGATAGGGCCAGTGGCCCTTCAGGGACTTATGGATTGAAACAAGGCACACTGAGCTTCTGTTCCCTACCATGATCCCACTTGTCAAGGCCAGAAATGTACTGACTCCAGGGCTCTGGTTAACCTGGAACTTGAGAGTTTCACTGTAAATTGTGGCCAAAAGTTGAAAACCTTGAGATACAAAATGTTCTGCTTATTGTTTCCAACATGTAACTTGCAAAGGGAGAAGCATCAGCTGCTAGGAACGTGCTGTTCTTGTACTGTTCATTCTCTTTATGGTCAGGTTGTTCACTTCCCCATTTAAGGAATTATAAAAGCTGTTTCTACCTTAGTTTTCCTCCCAGCATCCTCTCCCACCCAATTTCTCCTCTCCGTCCACCAGGGATGACTATTTTATTTCCCCTTTTGTGTGAAGTTCAAGAATCTTCTCTTGGGCCCTCCTTATTGATTAGCTCCATTGCGTCTGTGAATTGTAGCATTGTTATCCTGTACTTTATGGTTAATGTTCACTTATATATGAGCTTATACCATGTGTGTCTTTCTGGGACTGGGTTACCCCCATTGGATGATATTTTCTAGTTCCATGCATTTGCCTTCAAATTCATGATATCCTTTTGATTGTTTGTTTGTTTGTTTTGTGTTTTTATTTGTTTGTTGTTAGTAGCTTAATAGTATTCCATTGTGTAGATATACCACATTTTATTTATCCAGTCTTTGGTTGAAGGACATCTAGGTTGTTTCCAGCTTTTGGCCATTATAAATAGTTTCTGTGACTACATTTAAGCAAGTACCCTTATTGTATGGTGGAGCATCTTTTGGGTAGAAGCACAGGAATGTTATAGCTGAGTCTTGATTTCCATGTGCTTATACAAGTTTACATTCCCACCAGCAACAGAGAAGAGTCTCCTTGTTGCACATCCTCGCAGCATGTGCTGCCATTTGAGAGGAGAGCAGGGGCTGGGAGGGGACTGGAAGAAATAAGGGAAATGAGTATGTGAGGGCCATAACTGAGACAAGTTAGAGACTATGTTATAGGAAAGGATCCTGTGAGGATATGCAGGTGACCCTATACAATACTCCTAGCAGTGGGATATGTTAGCAAATTGGCCATGTCCTATAGCCAAGTAGGACTTCAATGCAGAAATGAGAACACAAATCTATCTACAGAACTTTGACTCAAAATTTGTTCTGTTTAAAAGATGTTCAGGGATAAAGATGGGGCAGAGATTGAGAGAACAGCCAACCAATCAATAACTGGTCCAACTTGAGACCCACTCCATGGGAGAGAACCAACACCTGATACTATTAATGAATCTCTGCTATGCTTGTAGACAGTAGCCTAGCATAACTACCATCAGAGAGGCATCATCCAGAAGCTGATGGAAACCTACAGCCAAACACTGCACAAAGCTCAGAGCTCAAAAAGTCTTGTGGAAGAGATGGGAGAAAGATTGAGGGAGCCTGAGAGTTCAAGGGCTCCACAAGAAGACCTACAGAGCCAACTGACCTGGGTCCTTGATGACTCACAGAGCCTGGACAAGCAACCAAAGAACATGCATGGTTTAGACCTAGGCCCCTTGCACATATGTAAAAATCTGCAGCTTGGTCTCCCTGTGGGTCTCTAACAATTAGAGTGAGTCTTTATCTGACTCATACTGTGCTGCATGCCTTTGGATTCCTTTCCACTAGTTGGACTGCCTTGTCTGGACTCAGTGGGAGAGGATGAGCTTATTCCTAATGTGACATGAGGTGCCAGGGTGGGTTGGCATGCTTAGAGAAGGAGAGGGGGGTGGGAAAAATGGGGTAGGAGGGTGGGACTGGAAGGAGAGAACAGAGGGCTGCTACAACTGAAATGTAAGGTGGATGAATAAACAAACAAACAAAAAGACAAATAGAGAAAAAAGTAGCTGTGACAAATAGAGAAAAAACTAGCTTGCAAGCTTCTTTGGTCAACAGCCCTCACAGCCCTCCTAATGTCAGCTTTGACTGTTCTTCTTTGACTGCTCATTAGCAAGCCCCCTTGGAGTCTCAGCATGAACCCAGAAAGGATTGTTGATCTGGGTCATGCTAACATCTTCTAGAACTTTTAGAACATGAGTCCCAGTAAGTGAAGAGGTCATATCCTCCTCCCCAAAATCAGATTTATTTTTTTGCTACCAGTGGTTGACCCTTTTCTCCAGTCATAAGAATATAAATTCTGGTATATGAGGTGTTCAGCCACACACAGTGAGCAAACGGCTTTTCTCCAGATTCACTGCAAGATGCTGTGAAGAACCATGAAGAGGCAGTCTCTGCCTTTACAAAAACATCAGTCTGGTGCATGGCTGCTATAAACAACTATGAACAAACTGTGGCCTACAGAGCTTATTGTTTAGGTCCAATCAAGATTAGAGAGGCAGCAGAGTTTCTTCAAGTAGACTGGCATGTAATCAAACTGCTTCTCTCCCCTTCTGGCTACGATCTCATTTTCCCTTTGTGATGACTGTAACCTGTATTTTCCTCTGAAATGTGTGTTACCTGCCATTCAGCTCTCATCCCACATGGCCAGGACTGGAGATGAAGGCTGAAGAGCCTGTTTCTGTGATTGCAGGATGGCCACCTTTCAGGGATTCCACTTCTTCTCTGGAGTGCTGCAAACAGACACTCTAGAGGCTGAGTGCAGTTGAACCTGAAGGTATATTCCATTACCTGCTCTCTGCTACATTTACCTTAGTGGGGGTGTGTGGCTTACAGCATCATCAGACCATACACTGCTCTGAAAAATGATGCTGGCATTCTTGATTTGTTTTTCTTTTCTCCATTGCTCACAGGTGCACAAGACTCACATAACCGAAATTCAGAATCAGCCTTCAGTACACATTATGTTATTGATAAAAGTGGCAGGTTTATTCTGGTTCAGCAAACGCAGTTAATAACAGTGTAGCTTTCTGAATGTGCTTGTGAACAATGCAGCCACTGCTGACCCTCATCTTCTTGTCCCCAAGACCTTTAAGGAGAATTGCAACCAGCCTCAGTGGAAAACCGTATGCTGAGAACTAATTTCTGATAGTAACGTTTGCATTCCTTGTTTCAAACATGAACTTTTTTTTTTTTTTAATGACTTGACTTGATTTTAAAAAGCCTGGTTCTCAGCACACATTGACAGGTTGGGTCAATGATGGAATCATTCATTTGTACTGAGCTTCCCAGACCTGCTCGATGCTAACAGACTGTCAGTGATCAGAGAGTTTTACTGCAATTATCTAAGAAATCTTACTTTTCCCTCTTTTAGAAAGTCTACAATAAAGAACCAGTGTTACTCTTTTAACGGCTTGTGAAGGGATTTCAGCTTCAAGAGAAGATTAACTAAGGGTATAATTTGCATTCTTGATAGCATAAATGTCTCATCAAGAAAGTCCTAATGATCACAGAGCGTCAACACATTTAGCAACTACTGAAAGTTGGTCCTCTGATCATCATAGTGCACCCTGGATAAGTATGTTACAATGAGCTTTAGTAGCAATGCTTCTGTCAGGATTCACATTCAATTTTCAGTGTGTGTGTGTGTGTGTGTGTGTGTGTGTGTGTGTGCGTGTGCCTGTGTGTGATATTCACTCTTAAGTCAATGGTAAGCAGGCATCTGTGTCAGTATGTGTGTGTGTCAGCACAGGTAGAGGTCTGTGGTAGATATATAGAATCATCCACCTTATTCCTTGAAGCAAGGTCTCTCAAGCCAAGGACCTGGATGGTTTCACTAGCTAGCTTGCTCTGGGACCCCTGTCTCTCGCTTCTCACACTGCATTAGCAGGAAAACTGCCATGGTAATCTAGAATTTATGTGGCTTCTGATGACCCAAACTCATTCTATGAAAATCTTTTTTTGTTGTTGTTTTTAGGTTTTTTTGGTTTTTTGAGACAGAGTTTCTCTGTATAGCCCTAGCTATCCTGGAACTCACTTTGTAGACCAGACTGGCCTTGAACTCAGAAATCCGCCTGCCTCTGCCTCCCAAGTGCTGGGATTAAAGGCGTGTGCCACCACACCCGGCTAATTTCTCTCTTTCTTTCTTTCTTTCTTTCTTTCTTTCTTTCTTTCTTTCTTTCTTTCTTTCTTTCTTTCTTTCTTCCTTCCTTCCTTCCTTCCTTCCTTCCTTCCTTCCTTCCTTCCTTTCTTTCTTTCTTTCTTTCTTTCTTTCTTTCTTTCTTTCTTTCTTTTTTATGAAAATCTTTGTACCACAGCCATCCCCAAGACCTAGAATTCACAGATTGTTATGACAAAAATCATCTGAATTTTTTTTTTTTTTTAGATTTATTTATTATATGTAAGTACACTGTAGCTGTCTTCAGACACTCCAGAAAAGGGTGCCAGATCTCGTTACGGATGGTTGTGAGCCACCATGTGGTTGCTGGGATTAGAACTCTGGACCTTCGGAAGAGCAGTCGGGTGCTCTTACCCACTGAGCCATCTCACCAGCCCCCTGAATTTTTAATGTCCTAGTTACCATTAGAATTTCTTTTGCCTGTCCATTCTCAAAACATTAGTTATACTTATACCCTTATAATTAAATTTTTTATAAGTTCTTATTCTAGTGTTGTTTATTAATATCTTCAAATATTGCATGGAAATCAATAGTCACTAAGTGATTCCCCAATGTGCGTTTTAGATTGTATGCTATTAAATGCTATTCCTAAAGCAAGAAAACCCTTCCTCCTGAGTCTTAGCTACTTTAGTTGGAACCTTACCAACCCAGTTGCAGGAGGAAAATTTATAAGCAGAATTGTCGCTGGCCCAGATCAGGTCCCACCATTCTCTAGCCTGCTTTATTGCAAAGAAACCTCTCTGGGTATAAGCCAGAATGGCTTCTTCTGTGGCTCAGACATGGATTTGACAAAAGCAAAGCAAAAAAAGATCATTGTGCAGAAGCTGTTTGTTTTCCAGCTCCCTTCTTACCAGGTCCCAATGGACTGTCATTGTTCCTCCACTGAGAGCAATAGAACCTCCAGAAATAACCCAGTGAAACACTTTCTTGTCATTTCTGGCATGTACTGTTTCTCTGCAGACATCCACTTCTCCTGGCTCCTATAGTCTTCCTGCCCACTTGCCACCCCCCAACACCCGTGATCTCCTAGCCTTGGAAACAGAAAGGATATGCATGTACTCTGCGATGTACACCCCCACTGTTCCTTATTTTCTATTTGTAGATCAGTTCTGTGTACACACAGAAAGCATTAAATGGAACTCAGTAGGTTTAAAAATAAAACGCATCAATATGGGAAGAAAAAGTGGTATGGGGATGATAGTAGACCTGAAGAGAAGTGGTTGAGGATGCGTTATTTTGCAAAAAATAATTTATCCAAGTTTAAAATACCTAAACACCGAACAAGCTTAAAGCTTTAAAGAAAAGCTTCCCTGCGTTTCAGATGAATATTTCTTCCTTCTCTTTTTCCTCTCTGAACTGACTATGCCTCCCCTGAAGGCATGTAGTATTTTGGCCAAGTCAGTTTACATCTTTGCCCTTGGATATTCCATCTGTTCCAAGATGGAAAGTGTGGAAACAAATAGCAGGGTGTAACCTTAGACCTTATAGAAATGAAGGTGCCAACCTGGTCATGTCATATTTCAGTAGTATGCTTGCATGTTGACCAGAACAGTCTGAGATTACCTGGA
Organism: Mus caroli; assembly: GCF_978045245.1. Taxonomy (NCBI): domain Eukaryota; kingdom Metazoa; phylum Chordata; class Mammalia; order Rodentia; family Muridae; genus Mus; species Mus caroli. The sequence continues at coordinate 137,530,370 of NW_028227258.1, read as the reverse complement.
TTTTTATCTGTTAGTTTCCTACACACCCAATCTCATCCTTTCCTCCCACAATTGTTCTACTCTCACAACTCTGCTATGTCACCCACTGGGCTGTTTGTTGCTTCTTCTCTGTGGGGAAATAGGATGTGACATTCAGAAACTTCAGGTCGACAGCATCTGGTATGAATCCTGGGGTGAACCCATCACAGGTACACAGGATTTCTGACCAGTGTGTCAAGGAACTGGTTAAGAGCCAAAGAACTGGTTACTAAGTGACAGCTGAGCTTTTGCAGTATCACAGAATAACTGGCCCAGGCTCAAGAATATCTAAATATTGGATCGCTCATAAGTGAAAAAATATTTAAAAATAAAACTTACTGACTTGGGTAAATTTGTGTGTAGTTGCTTAATATAGATGATTTAATTTAGAGATGTGCTAAACTGTTTTAAATCTTGGGAAACTGGCTCTTTAAAGCAGACTTGACTTTTCATCAGTGATTCCTGGCAGCTTCAGTTTAACTGTGCTTTATGGCTAACATGTGTTGATAGATGAAAGTCAGACCCAATTCTCCTACAGGAGAAACTTAGGCAGAAAACAAACAAACAAAAAAAAAAAAAAAAAAACAACTCCAAGGAATAAATGTAATTTTGACATAAAAGCAACTAAACACATTTTGTCAAATCATCAGCTAAGATGAGGCTTATTAAATCAGTAAAATTGTAGCTCAGTTACAGCTATAGATAAATGGTCCAATCATACTTTCCTGCCCTAAGTAATAAAAGTGAATTTATGCTTCTGATACTAGTGACCCCTAACTACTACTTTGGGAAAAATAAATAGATGGGCATCTTAAGCGTCATTCACAGTTGGATACCATCCCCCCTCCAATGCAGCCAAGCTTCCTGACCTCCAAACAGGCTGGAGAGTCACTGCTAATCACCTTTATTTCAAGTAAAATGAATCACAAGCTCACATTCTGATTTATCATGTCAGCAACAAGCAAAGAAGTTGCCAACCCAACAATCTTCACAAATAAATTTACTATAGCATCAGAAAAAAATCAAGGTTTATGGTCCTAAGTTTCTTTTATTAGTAATAATAGCATCAGGATAACAAGGTGCAAGAGTTTGGAAAGTTGTATGTTTGTTTGTTTGTTGCCCAAAAATGTTGCTGCAAATTTTCTTCAAGATGAAGTCGCAATTACCAGTATCATCGTCAGGAGTGAGGTGACATTAAAATGACTCAAAGCCATATCTATTATACACAGGTGACTCAGACACCATTCCACTTTAATATCTCAACAAAATATTTTGACATTAAGTAGAAGAAAAGAAAATTCCTTTCCATTTATGTTCTTAAACCTGCCAAGAAAATTGTGGGGTCCCTGTGCACCCATCTGTAGCCCATGTGCTACAGTTGTATTTGCACACACTTGTGGTTAAATTCCATCTGTAAGAATCCAGGCAGAGATGATTATATTTATCCAAGTAAGTTTATATAACTCCTTTAATGTGAAGCTTTAGGAGTTTCCAAATCAGGCAACATTGTATGGTAACAAGCTCATATGTAATTTTGTAATTTAAAAAACATATTCTCTGCTATTGGTCATATGAAACTAAAATGCTAGTGTCTTTCTTCACATTGGAGATCAAATGAAAAAAAAGAGAGATCACTGGACATACATTAGTCCAAGAGAAGATCTGATGTTAACTAGGCTCCTGCAAACAGCTCTTATTCACACATTCTTTTACTATACTGAGCCACCTGCAGTTCTTCCAACCTTTTACATGACACAGCCCAAAAAGAAGTGTGTAGAACTGTATTTGAGGTGTGTATGTGAATGAGGATTTCACAGAAAAACATCCAACACTTAGAACAACAGGAAATGAATACTTTTTTTAAATTCTAAAATTCTGGGTGCAAGGGCACCCACATTCATAAAAGAAACTTTAATAAAGCTCAAAGCACACATTGCACCGCACAATAATAGTGGGAGACTTCAACACTCTACTCTCAGCAATGGATTTATCATGGAAACAGAAACTAAACAGAGATAGAGTGAAACTAACAGAAGTTATGAAACAAATGGATTTAACAGATATCAATAGAACATTTTATCCTAAAACAAAAACAATAAACATTTTTCTCAACACCTCACAATACCTTCTCTAAAACTGATCATATAATTGGTCACAAAACAAGCCTCAACAGATACAAGAAGATGGAAATAATCCCATGCATCCTATCAGATCACCACAGACTAAGGCTGGTCTTCAATAACAATATAAACAATAGAAATCCCACATACATGTGGAATCTGAACAACACTCTATTCAATGATAACTTGGTCAGGGAAGAAATAAAGAAAGAAATTAAAGACTTTTTAGTGTTGAATGAAAATGAAGCCACAACATACCCAAACTTATGGGACACAATGAAAGCAGTCCTAAGAAGAAAAGTCATAGCTCTGAATACCTCCAAAACTAGAGAGAGCATACACTAGCAGCTTGACAGCACATCTGAAAGCACTAGAACAAAAAGAAGCAAATTCATCCAAGAGGAGTAAATGGCAGGAAATAATCAAACTTAGGGCTGAAATCAACAAAGTGGAAAGAAAAAGAACTATACAAAGAATCAAACAAAACAGGAGCTGGTTTTTTTTGAGAAAATCAACCAAATTGATAAACCCTTAGCCAAAGTAACTAGAGGGCACAGAGAGAGTATACTAATTAACAAAATCAGAAATTAAAAGAGAGACATAACTACAGAAACTGAAGAAATCCAAAAAAATTATCAGATCCTACTACAAAAGCCTATGCTCAACAAAACCGTAAAATTTGGTTAAAATGGACAATTGTTTAGACAGATACCAGGTAACAAAGTTAAATCTGGATCAGATTAATGATCTAAACAGTCCTATATCCCCTAAAGAAATAGAAACAGTCATTAATAGTCTCCTAACCAAAATAAGCCCAGAACCAGATGGAGTTATTTCAGAGGACTATCAGAACTTCAAAGAAGACCTAGTACCAATATTGCTCAAATTTTCCACAAAATAGAAACAGAAGTTACTCTACCCAATTCATTCTATTAAGCCACAATTACTCTGATACTTAAACCACACAAAGACCCAATAAGAAAGAAAAATTCAGATCAATTTCCCTTAGGAATACCCATGCAAAAATACTCAATAAAATTCTCACAAAATGTATCCAAGAACACATTCAAAAGATCATCCATTATGATCATGTAGGCTTCATCCCATGGATGCAATAATTCCAGTGATGCAGGGATGTTTCAATATATGGAAATCCATTAACATAGTTCACTATATAAATACACTCAAAGAGAAAAACAACATATGTTCATTTCATTAGATGATTAGAAAACATTTGACAAAATCCAACATGCCTTTATTATAAAATTTTTGGAAAGAGCAGTAATTCAAGGCTCATAGCTAATCATAGTAAAAGCAATATACAGCAAACTAGTAGCCAATATTAAACTAAATGGAGAGAAACTTGAAGCAATCTCACTAAAATAAGGAACTAGACAAGGCTGCCCACTTTCTCCCTATCTGTTCAATATAGTACTCAAATTCCTAGTCATAGCAATTAGACAACAAAAGGAGGTCAAAGGGAGGCAAATTGGAAAGAAAAAAGTCAAAATATCACTATTTGCAGATGATATGATAGTATACTTAAGTAACATCAAAAATTCTACCAGAGAACTCCTAAACCTGATAAACAACTTTAGCAAAGTAGAAGAATATAAAATTAACTCAAACCAATCAATGGCTTTCCTCTACTCAAAGGATAAACAGGCTAAGAAAGAAATGGATGAAACAACAACCTTCACAACAGTCATAAATAATACAAAATACCTTCTTGTGACTCTAACTAAGCAAGTGAAAGATGTGTATGACAAGAACTTCAGGTCTCTGAAGAAAGAAATCAAAGAAGATCTCAGAAGATGGAAAGATCTTCCATGCTCATATAGTAAAAATGGCCATCTTGGCAAAAGCAATCTATACATTCAATGCAATCTCCATCAAAATTCTAAGTCAATTTTTCATATAGTTAGAAAGAGCAACTCTCAAATTCATCTGGAATAACAAAAACACCTAGTTGACGAAAACTACTCTCAACAATAAAAAGAATTTCTGGTAGAATCACCATCCCTGACCTGAAGCTATACTACAGACAAATTGTAATAAATACTGCATGGTATTAGTACAGCAACAGGTAAGTAGATCAGTGGAATAGAATTGAAGATACAGAAATCAACCCGTGTACCTAGGATCACTTGATATTTGACAAAGGAGCTAAAACTATTCAGTGGAAAAAATTAAACAGCATATTCAATACATGGTCCTGGTTCAACTGGCAGTTAGCATGTAGAAGAATGCAAATTGTTCCATTCTTATCTCCTTGTACAAAGGTCAAGTCCAAGTGGATCAAGGACTTCCACATGCCCTGAGATTAATAGAAAAGAAAGTGGGGAAGAGCCTCAAGCACATAGGTGCAGGAGAAATTTTCCTGAACATAACACCAATACTTATGCTCTAAGATCAAGAATTGACAAATGGAACCTCATAAAATTGTAAAGCTTCTGTAAGAAAAAAGACACTGTAAATAGGACAAAACAGCATCCAACAGATTGGGCAAAGATCTTTATCAATCCTACATCTGATAGAGGGCTAATATCCAACATATACAAAGAACTCAAGAAGTTATACTCCAGAGAACCAGATAACTCTATTAAAAATGGGAAACAGAGCTAGACAAAAATTATCAAGTGTTGAATACCAAATGGCTGAGAAGCACCAAAAGAAATGTTCAACATTCTTAGTCATCAAGGAAATGCAAATCAAAATAACCCTGAGATTCCATTTGACACCAGTCAGAATGGCTAAGATCAAATCCTCAGGTGGCAGCACATGCTGGCAAGGACGTGGAGAAAGAGGAACACTCTTCCATTGCTGGTAGGATTGCAAACTGGTACAACCACTCTGGCAATCACTTTAACTACTCCTAGGAAAATTGGACATAGTACAACCTAAGGACCCAGCAATACCTCTCCTGGGCATATACCCAGAAGATGCTCCAACATGTAATAAGGTCACATGCTCTACTGTGTTTATAGAAGCCTTATTTATAATAGCCCAGAAGCTGGAAAGAACCCAGATGTCCCTCAACAGAAGAAATCATGAAATGTGGTATATTTACACAATGGAATACTACTCAGATATTAAAAATTGACTTCATAAAATTCTTAGGTAAATAGATTGAACTGGAAAATATCATCCTGCATGAGGTAACTCAACCACAAAAGAACACAAATGATATGTACTCATTGATTGATAAGTGTATATTAGCCCAGAAGCTCAGAATACCCAAGATACAATTCACAGACCACAAGAAGAAGGAAGACCAAAGTGAGGATACTTTGGTCCTTCTTAAAAGGGAAAACAAAATACCCATGAAAGGAGTTACAGAAACAAAGTGTGGAGCAGAGATTGAAGGAATGACCATCCAGAGACTGCTCCACCTGGGGATCCATCCCATATACAGTCACCAAACCCAGATACTATTGTGGACAACTGATTGCTGACAGAATCCTGATATAGTTGTCTCCTGAGAGGCTCTACCAGTGACTGACAAAAACAGAGGTAGAAGCTTTCAGTTTACTGTTGAACTGTTCCCAAGATACCCCAATGGAGGAGTTCAAGAAAGGACACAAGGAGCTAAAGGTGTTTGCAGCCCCATAGGAAAAACAACAATATGAACTAACCAGTATCCCCTGAGCTCCCAGGGACTAAACCACCAACCAAAGAGTACACATGGAAGGACCCATGGTTCCAGCTGCATATGATGCAGAGGATGGCCTAGTCAGTCATCAATAGGAGGAGAGGCCCTTGGTCTTTTGAAGGTTCTATGGTCCAGTGTATGGGAATTCCAGGGCCAGGAAGTTGGGTTTTGAGCAGGTAGAGGGAGGAAGGGATAGAGGGCTTTTGGAGGGGAAATCAGGAAGAGGATAACATTTGAAATGTACATAGAGAAAATATCTAATAAAAAATTCTAATTTTGATTAGTTTTCTCATCTTTTGTTTTACTAAATAATGAGTATGCCAAAAAACAAAACAAAACAAAACAAAACAAAAAAACCTCCTGTTCATAAAACTCTTTCCCTGCTGTTTCAAATGATTATTGGCTTAAGAAAAGTCCATTAGCATTTTCATCTGAACAGGGATGAATTCCAATTTATTTAGGATTTTCCCATTTATAATGTTTTCTGGCATTTTAAAGAGAGTTACTGCCCGAGGTTACTCTTCTCTTAAATGCCAATTATTCCAAAATAAAAGAAATTAAAATAAGTATCATCTGCAGGGTTATTTACAAAGTTCAGAAACAATAAACCTTTCAAAAGACGTCAGCAGGCAGGCACTGCAACCACTTATACACCATGCTGTCTTTTGGAATTTGGAATTTAATCTAATATTAGTGAAAAAGTGAGGCCTTGAAAGACAATTTTGAGGGCTGGAGAGATGTTTCAGTATGTAAAGGTGTTTACTAAGCAAGGCTGACATCTTACTTCAATGTCTGAATCCTACCAAGTCAGGAGAGGACAAAACCTGCAAACTGTCTTTAGACCTCTATATATGCACCATGGCTGAAGTATACACACACGCACACACATACCACACACACACACACACACACACACACACACACCCCTACTCACACACACTAAATTTAATGAGGTTTTTTGTGTTTTGTGTTTTTTTAGTCATATCAACTATAAATAGCAACAATAGCTAGTATTAATTAATTTTACGCACAGAATACTATGGACAAAATATAAATTAGGAACTATCCAAAGAAAAGGAATTAACTGAAAATCGTTAGGTCAGTGCTCACCTGTCCAATCTCGTACTTGACCCATGGCAAAGGCTGATACCATAGAAACTTTTTAAAGAAATGCAACCTACAAAGCTGAGAAGAAATCCTGTCTACACTAAACGAACATCTTCCATCCCCTCCTTCCCAGAGACATTTATAACTAAAACACTCAAAAGAAAGGAGAGGGGAGTTTGATACATTTCTTTAAATGTTTCTCTACTGTTTGTGAGGCTCAGACTCCTTAGAAAAATGCCCATGGGAGGCTGATATGTGCTTATAAACTTTTAAAGTTTTAAAATTAGTTAGACATCATTGAACATGGTTCAAATCCTAACGCTGATATCTGTAACCACAAAAACAAAAGACAAAAATGAAATTGTTTCATAAAATGAACAAAACACTTTGTTTCCTCCACAAGAAGGCCTTGCAATATTTAATAAATAAGTGAATGAATGAAAGAATGAATGAATAAATAAATAAATACTGAAATGACTTAAAGAGCTTTGAAGTGCTATCTCTTCAATTAAAATATTATTTTACTAAAAATTAGCACTCATAATTGTCTATTGGGTAGAATATTTTTTAAAGTTTTTTAAATTGGATATTATCTTCATTTATATTTCAAATGTTATCCCCTTTCCAGGTTTCCCCTTCAGAAACTTCCTACCCCTTCCCCTCTCCTGTCTCTTTTTTTTTTTTTTTTTGGTTTGGTTTTTCGAGACAGGGTTTCTCTGTATAGCCCTGGCTGTCCTGGAACTCACTTTGTAGACCAGGCTGGCCTCGAACTCAGAAATCCACCTGCCTCTGCCTCCGGAGTGCTGGGATTAAAGGCGTGTGCCACCGCGCCCGGCTCCCTCTCCTGTCTCTATGAGGATGCTCCCCCCACAAATCAACGCACCCTGGTCTTCTTGCCCTGGCATTCCCCTACATTAGGGCAGCAAACACACTCAAACCCAATGGCCTTTTCTCCCACTGTTGTCCAAAAAGGCCATCCTCTGCCTCATATGCAACCGGTGCCATGGATCCCTCCATGTGTACTCTTTGGTTGGAGGTCCAATCCCTGGGAACTCTATGTGATCCGACCAGGTGACACTGTTGCTACCCCCATGGGGATGCAAACCCTTTCAGCTCCCTCAGTTCCTTACCAACCCCTCCATTGAGACCCTGCACTCAGTCCAATGTTTGGCTGCGAGCATCTGCCTCTGTATTTGTCAAGTTCTTGCAGAGCCTCTCAGGAGCCAGCCAAAGTAGGCTCCTGTCAGCAAGCACTTCCCGATATCCACAATAGTGTCTGTCCGGGTTTGGTGGAGAACTCTCTTGATGTCCTTTCTTTCAGTCTCTGCTCTACAGGTTGTCTCCATATTTCCTCCTGTCAGTATTTTGTTTCCCCTTCTAAGAAGCACTGAAGCATCCACAATTTGGTCCTCTTTCATTTGGGCTTTATGTGGTCTGTGAATTGAATCTTGGGTATTCTAAGGTATATACACGTATCAGTGAGTGCATACCACGTGTGTTCTTTTGTGACTGAGTTACCTCACTTAGGATGATATTTATTTTCAAGTTTCATCCATTTGCCTAAGAATTTCATGAAACCATTATTTTTAATATCTGAGTAGTATTCCATTGTGTAAATGTACCACATTTTTTCTATCCATTCCTCTGTTGAGGTACAACTAGTTTGTTTCCAGCTGCTGGCTATTATAAATATGGCTGCTATGAACATAGTGGAGCATATGTCCTTATTACATGTTGGAGCATCTTCTGGGTATATGTCCAGGAGTGGTATAGATGGGTTCTCAGGTAATACTACGTCCAATTTTCTGAGGAACCGCCAGACTGATTTCCAAAGTGGTTATATCAGCTTTCAATCCCACCAGGAATGGAGGAGTATTCCTCTTCCTCTACATCTTAGCCAGCATCCGATGTCACCTGAATTTTTCATCTTAGCCATTCTGACTGGTGTGACTTGTAATCTCAGAGTTGTTTTGATTTGCATTTCCCTGATGATTAAGGATGTAGAGTATTTTAATGAATCATGAGAAATAGACCAACTTGAAGCGATTTCATTTGAATTCCCCTTAAGGATCACAAACATGCATTAGAGTCTTTCTTACTCAATACTACCAAGTAGAAAGACAAAGCAAACCTAGCCTGATGCTTTATTTCTACTGTTTTAAAGTACAAATAGCAAAGATTATTGAAGCGTAATGAACTAGCTCTCTTCAGCTGGAAGGGACAAGAGGGTTGGGTGCCTGCATCTTTGACTTTTAATCAAAAACAGGATAGAGTACTTAGAAGAAAATAGACCAAATGTTAGTGTACACAATATTTCTGGATTGTTCTATTCTACTTGAATTGTCTAGATTATGTCTTTCAATACTAGGATGTGCATAAAGACTTTCATTTGTTCATATACTATATTACATCCACATGCCTCTGAAAACCTGCATCAGCTCCATTTTCTCAGGTGGGCCTTGCTTTTCTTGACTCAGAGCAATTCCTCTTGGTAAGACTCTCTGCCTACCTCATCTAACAGATATCTAGAAATCTCCCACTCTATTATTCCTCTTTCCAGTTCCAATATCTACCCTGGGACGCTTTCCCTTTGCACCAGCTTAGTTCAACCTTCTCCATTCTTAGAACTCACAGAAGTAAGTTTGTGCATTTCCCATTGTTGTGACTGTGCTTTGTTTCTATGACTACATGGTGAACAATGGTCTCCTACAATACAGACAATTCAAAACCTCTTGTAATTTACCATGAATCATATCCTTGACGTCCAACGCTGGGCTTAAATATGGATAAGTGATCACATGATATTTGACAAGGATGAATCATTGAATGTGTGAACACTAAGAGCCCAAAACTCCTACAGTTGGTTTCTGTCTAGAAAAATGCTGAATTGACATATTCTGTATAATGGACATTTTCATGCTTTACAAACTTCTAATAGTTAAAAATATTATTGAACATTAATGAAATTATTTAATAGAGAAATGTTGCCATTACAATAGAATTATATGAATTAGCATTGATAAAGAGAGCATTGTTCTATTTAATTCTACTTAAGTTTGTCTCAACAACTGCCTTTTTCAGCAGACTTTCCTCACAGAATTTAGTTAATCAGATGCATTTAATTATGAAGCATATAGTGATTTCGGAGTTGTATTTGGATAAGTATTCTACAAACACTGTTGACTAGTTCTGACAAGAAAGTTTGTCCTAACGCCAAGCCAGATGTCCTAGGGGTTAAGAAATTGTCAAACAACCCATGGCATGACAGCTGTGAGTGCAGTGGGGGATAAGTTAGAGTCTCAATTAACTATGGAAAGTCCCCTTTAAGGACTGAGCAACCAGAGATGTGGGGTGTCTTCCCTGTACTGACTGTAAGCAGGAATCTCAATGACCTTGACATCTGAATGCATGGAGTCATGGATTTGTTACACAGCCACCTAAGGCTCTCACTGCCTGAATCCAGCCAGCAGCCTAATTAAACAGCAAGCATTCCTGGAGGGGAATGTTAATGAGTCTCCTTGGCAGCCAGCAGTCTGTTCCCCAGATGGTGCAGGGGTTATAAATTGTCAATAGGGCAAGAGTAGTGAGGGAGTCAAGAAAAATACAGAAAGAAGCTTACATCACTGGAAGTGCCTTCCATAGGATCTCATGTCAAAGATCTTTGGACATGGAGATGAGGATGTGGGAGGGAAGGCAAAAAAACACTCTGTGCGTTTTTTGCTTTAAGAGCACATCTAGAATTGCACTGGCTTTCAATTAAATCCTGTGCATTCCAAATTCAGTGTTGGGCTCAGTATTTTAAGTGATCTTAACAAGTTAATAATAATAAGGAAAATTGCACATGACCACAATCTTCTAATGGTTTAACTGGTACTTAATATTTTTCAAGGACTATCACCCAATTAGATTAACTTTAAATAGCAATGCCTCCAATGACATTCAAGACAGGTTCTCATTATTTTAGGATAGTGAGTGTCAAAACAGTACAAAATTATTTACAATTTATCTGCTTTTGTTAAATGTCTCTTAAATGATCATTTGATCCTTTATTTATCTTTGAAGTCAGCTGAATATCTAAAAATCACAGTACATTTTACTTTTACTGTATTTCAAAAGCCAATTCTAAGACCATCTTTGGTGAGAGCATCCTGCAGATTGTGGTGAGGAAACTCTAATGTCCATCATTTCTAAAATACCTTCAGTGTCAGACTATGAACTAGATGATACTTCTGTGATTAAATGGTACTATGAACATCTCTGTCTTAGCTGACTAGAGTGTGAAACTCTACTGGTGTAAGCTAAGATCATATTGACTGTTTATGAAGAGGGCCAAAGGACAGGGAACTCTCAGAAGCAAAAGGTTTCATGTCCATAAACACATGTACACATGTCTATAGGATGACTATACCATCCTTGAATATATCATGCACATTCTGAAGGATATAATAAATTGATAAATATCTCATAATTGTATTATAGTTTGACAGCTGTCAGGTTTAAACCCAGAGCTTATATTATGCTAGACATACATTCACGTCTGTGAATACCACTTCCTGTTGTTTCACTCTTAATTCAATGAAAAGTTTGTTGCTGTTTTACATGCTGATGCAGCATATACTGCAGCATATACCCTCTTCCATAATCTAGGTTCATATGGCCACATAATGTACATTTCCCCTTCATAATGAAGAATGTGTGTTTTCCACTACCAAATACCAACTTTTCTATGTAAATTGTCTTGTTTCAACTTTTAGAACACAAACGACATCCTCCTCACTTTTTTTCTGTTCTTTTGTTTTTATGAATACTATGACTAAAATGGCCAGGCTGAGCAAGAACTCATTATTTAACCTACTCTGTGCTTACATTTGTCTATAATTCTCCTATGTCAATCTCCCAAGAAGTGTGATTACAGATTTCTCAAATATTTTGAAGTTATATGAACTGTTATGTATAGTCAAAGTTAAAATAAGACTGTACAATTGATGCAATCATAAAAATATAATGCCAATATAGAATCCTTTCAACAGACAATATATTTTTACAATCATATTTTGTTAAATTAAATATGATTTACACATAAGTTTAAGTGCTTCATATTATACTGTCACATATTGCTCTTTCTGTCTAAACTTCTTTCTTGTCTTTTCCTGTTAGCTTTGAATTTCTAAATGTCTAGAATCTCAGATGCTCTTGAAGCTAGGAGAAGCTATAGGATGCAGTCCAGGATAAAAACATTTTGTATAAATCCAGCTAGGCTTGAAACTTTTTTATAGCTAGGTAGATAGATAGATAGATAGATAGATAGATAGATAGATAGATAGATAGATAGACAGACAGACAGACAGCAGACAAAAGCTTATCAAAAGAAAAATTTGATCTCTCTTTTCTTCCTTCTGAGACATAACAATCAAACCCTAACTGGAACACACTGACAACCCATAAAAATCGAGTAACTCTCTGAAGAATCCATCCCAACCATAAACAAAAAAGAAAAATAGCAAATGACAAACCACTGGGTCTGGGTTTCACTTTGTATAACCATAAACACCTATCACTAGTTACTGATTATTCATCAGTTAAGATTTGTATAACCATAAACACCTATCACTAGTTACTGATTATTCATCAGTTAAGACTGCTATTTTGTTAATGGAACCTGGGGAAAATACTATTTCTCAAAAGCAATGTATCAAGTAAAAATATTTTATTCATCCTCTTCATCCCCATCAACATCTGCTATTTTATGAGAAATAACCACTCATAATGGTCAATGAGACATTCTGCTTTAAGTACAATTTAAAGAGAAGGTCAATATAGTATTTTTTTAAGTGTGATTAAGAAGAATATTTTCTGACTTCTAGTTATCAAAATAGAGGTATTACTTGTTTGAAAATAGATTTCCATTTTATCCATAAAATTTAATCCTATAAACAAACAGTCAAACATGTAAATCTTTCCCTAGAAAAACCTTCTCTGCCTAACTGTCAGATCCAATTCCTTCTTTTTCCACTCATTTGCCTATTTTAACTTTGTTATAAAAAAATCCTTTCAGAAGTTGAATTCCTCTTCCAGATGATGGCTCTGGATGAACAAATGATTTTAAGTTACCACAGCACATGCCCTATAATAAATATAATCTCGCCATCTTTACTGGGTAAGAAACGGGGCTTTAGGAGCCCTTTCCAAAATATTTCTTAAATGTTACAGAGAAAAGGAGTTTTGCTTTTTCTTTCGTCTACACATCCATTTGTTTCCTTCTGTCTTTCCTCTGAAGGCATAAACTTCCAATTTGATTTTAATTCTATGAGACATTTTCCTGGCGAAGAATACCTTTTTCTTTGAACAAAAATTCTTTACTTGACATTTAATGCTCTTTCAGGGTCAACGCAATACACAACCCAAACAGCACTGTGTACAGCAGACATGGAATAGGGGTAGATTTTTTTTTAGCTGCTTTCCTTTTCCAACCTATTGCAAATCTACAAAAATTAAAGTCCAAACTCCACCACAAAAGACAGTGTAAAAGGTTGGAAGCATATTCTAAAGGTCACATTATCTTAATGAAGTGTCAGTTGCTGACAGCGTGCCTATGACGTTGGAGTAATCTACTCCATTTAGTGGGAAGTGCTCCTGAAAGCCATGCCCTCTGCACTCTAAACAAAGACACTGGCAATTTTCTTAAAAGGTCACACACAAATGTGCTATTTAAAACTAGGCGTTTGCCAGTTGTGAATATATATATATACGAAAGGCAAAACTCTGATGTAGGATTGGAATAAACCATTTGTAAAATGCCAGAGTTTTTCCACCTATATTGTAAATAGGAAGTTCTGTCAGTTGATTACTGTCTTTGATCTCTTTCACTTTACTGAAATGTTAAAGGAAAAAAAATCAGTTGAAATTTCATCTTAACCCTTTGTACTACTTAATAGAACTAGGAAGTTAACGCTGGTAAATTTAGAAAACATCTATTATTCTTGTTTTATTTTAGTTTTTAGTTTTAGTTTTAGATTTTGCAAAGTTTACCTCAGGAATGTGGCTAAATGTTAGAGTACTTGTTTACCAAGCACAAGGCTCCATCTATAGAGTAATAAAACAAACAAAAGAAAACTATATAGAAAACGCACATGACATTGTTTCTTTCTGTTTAGTCTTTCAAATTGTATTTAAAACATGTAATATTGATAAAATATTAGAATTTTATTTTGTAATGACCATGAAATTCCATAGTACTGCATCTTTTATTTAAAGCCTACTTTCAGAAAATATTTGAGGTATTTTCACAGATGAGCAAATCTGGAAATTTTTACTTACTGAATTATCTGACTCAGTAGTAACCATTGCTACACTGCTAACAGTCAAAGGTATTTCATAATTTTATATGGTTTATTTTCCTGCATGGATCAATTAATTGCAATTATTTTGTCATTTATTTTATTTTATGTTTTTATGATTTTAACAAAAATAGAATTTTATCAATTTCTCACCCCCTTTCATCCCTCCAATCTTACAAATTATGGAACTTATGGATACACACACACACACATGCACACACACACACACACACATACTCATACATACATACAGACACACACACATACAGACAAACACACACACATACAGACACACACACACACACACACACACACAGACAAAATATATTCCAGAACTGAGAATAATCTCCTCATGTGGCATGCAGTCTAGTTGTCATGTCATAGAAGCACAGCCTATAAAGGTTAGAAGTTCCTGATTATCATGGCATTCCTAGGCATAGGGTTCTTTTTTCATTTTATTATATTTTATTGTTTATTTTATTTATTTATATTTCAAATGTTATCCCCCCTTCTGTTTTCCCTCTACACACCCCTATTCTACCTCCCTCCCCGCTGCCTCTATCAGGGTTCTCCCCTACGCAACCACTCACTTCTGCCTCACTTCCCTAGCATTCCTCTATGCTGGGGTATCAAGCGTTCTCAGGAGCACGGTGGCACCACAGAACTAAGATGAGGTGAATGAAAGCAGTGTGAGTTAGAGATAACAGTATTGCTGATGTGACTGAGATCAGCTCTTTCTGGGATGGGTGTCAGCCTTGAGATGTGGGCTATCTTATGAAACAGTTGCTTTTGCTCCTGACTCACTGTGCTTTATTTTACCTTTGAAGGAAAAGGTGTGTTTTTCAGGGTTATAACATCATCAGAACACTTTGTGAAGCCTTTTGATCTGGAGATGGATTCTACAGTCATTTCTAACAGGCAGAGGGCCTTTGGTAAGAATTCATATCATTCATCTAAGGCAGGACCTTTATTAATAAATGTGAGTAAATCCATATTTGTAAAAAAAACTAAACATCTGGAAAGTTGAACAAGGGTAAACAAATGAACTGGTTTCTCACAAAGCTTTGGGTCCTAATAGCCAAATCAGAGAGCATCACCAGCCACCTATCAGGAGTTTCACTTGATAGCTACCTCAAGCCCCTGTGTCAGAGTCAGTATTTAAACATATTCCAGTTATGACATACACACAGGAAAGTTTATGGAACCAGAAGACAGCTGGTAGAAATCGGTGATGACTGTCATGTTAGAGATAGTGTGGCATGATGCTCATGCCAAAGCCCTTAGAAGCACAGCTATAGAATCAATAAAGCACAAAGTAAACATTAAATGCTGAAAATGAATTCTGCCACAATTGAAATAAAGTTACCGGGTGCATATAATAGTGGTAGAGAAAGCTCTCCTAAAATATCTCGTATTTCTGAAAATTAGGAAAGTGAGACTAGCATAAGAGTAGGAAGCCTTGACAAGGGGTGATTACACTTTCTTCCAATTATCAAGTGGTTTATACTGTCCAAAAGTCTATGAGTACAACATAATTTACAGTGTACTCTATTCGCAGATACAGAAGAAGTAAACACTAAAACTTTTATAAAATAATGAAATGTTCAGCATCTAAAGAAATCTTGATCAAAAGTAAATCTGGAGGCATCATACATCCTGATTTCAAAATTATTTATTACAAAGCTATAGTAATAAAAAGAATATGATCCTAGCTTAAACACACTCAGACAGTGAAGCAGAATAGGTTGGAGACTCCAGAAATTCACACACTACATGTAAATCAATAAATTTTACAAGAGTGCCCATAGTTTGCGATGTGAAAAAGATAGCTTATTCAACAATTAATGTTAAGAAAATAGATGTCCCTGTGTGTGCATAATGATAAACGTGGACAGTTATCTTATATTACACTTAATATCAAAAACAGAATTAAAAAGTAAAAAAATGAAATAATAAACCACATGAAAAACAATTCATAAAATGAGAAGAGATTTTATAACTATACATTTTGTATATATCAAGAATTAATAAATCCCTGGCAAACTGACCCTGTTAAAAATAAGCAAAAAACAAAACAAAAAATGGATATATTCCTTCAAGAAGACAAACAAATGGTAGAAAGATCTATTGAAACTGCTTAACATAAGTAATTATCAGAAAAATGGGGAAAATATACAGTGATTTATCACTGCACAAGCAATGATAAATGTTTGTTTTCGAAATGTCAAGTGACGGAACATGCTAAGGACAAAGAGAAAAGAGAATCTGTACACACTGTCTATGTAATATCGACTGAGAGCCTGGCTTGCTTGTTACTAGAAACTCTTCAGGAAGAAAACAGAATATAGAGGAGGAAGTGGGGAAAAGCCTCAAAGATATGGGCACAGGGGGGAAAAATTCCTGAACAGAACAGCAATGGCTTTTTCTGTAAGATCAGGAATCAACAAATGGGACCTCATGAAATTGCAAAGCTTCTGTAAGGCAAAAGACACCATAAGACAAAAAGGTCACCAACAAATTGGAAAATCATCTTTACCAATCCTAAATCTTGATAGGAAACTAATATCCAATGTATACAAGGAACTCAAGAAGCTGGACTCCAGAAAATCAAATAACCCTATTAAAAAATGGGGTACAGACCTAAACAAAGAATTCTCAACTGAGGAATACTGAATGGCTGAGAAGCACCTGAAAAAAATGTTTAATATCCTTAATCATCAGGGAAATGCAAATCAAAACAACCCTGAGATTCCAGCTCATACCAGTCAGAATGGCTAGGATCAAAAATTCAGGTGACAGCAGATGTTGTAGAGGATATGGCGAAAGAGAAACACTTCTCCATTGCTGCTGGGATTGCAAGTTGGTACAACCACTCTGGAAATCAGTTTGGCAGTTCCTCAGAAAATTGGATATAGTACTACCGGAAGATCCAGCAATTCCTCTCTTGAGCATATACCCAGATGTTCCAACCAGTAAGAAGGACACATGCTCCACTATGTTCATAGCAGCCTTATTAATAATAGTCAGAAGCTGGAAAGAACCCAGATGTCCCTCAACAGAGGAATGGATACAGCAAATGTACATTTATACAATGGAGTACTACTCAGCTACTAAAAACAATGAATTTATGAAATTCTTAGGCAAATGGATGGATCTGAAGGGTATCATCCTGTGTATGGCAACTCAATCACAAAAGAATACACATGGTATGCACTCACTGATATATGGATATTAGCCCAAAAACTTAGAATACCCACAATACTATTTGCAACACCCATGAAACTCAAGAAGAAGGAAGACCAAAGTGTGGATACTTCGTTCCTCCTTAGAATGGGGAACAAAATACCCATGGAAGGAGGTACAGAGACAGTGTTCAGAGCTGAAATGGAAGTAAGGACCATCCAGAGACTGCCTCACCTGGGGATCCATCCCATAAATATCCACCAAACCCAGACACTATTGCATATGCCAGGAAGATTTTGCTGACAGGACCATGATATAGCTGTCTCTTGTGAGGCTATGCCAGTGCCTGGCAAATACAGAAGTGGATGCTTAAAGTCATCTATTAGATGGAATACAGGACCCCCTATCAAGAAGCTAGAGAACGTACCCAAGGAGCCAAAGGGGTCTGCAACCCTATAGGAGGAACAACAATATGAACTAACCAGTACGCCCCCCCCCCCCAGAGCTGCGTCTCTAGTTGCATATGCAGCAGAAGATGGCCTAGTCGGCCATCAATGGGAGGAGAGGCCCTTGGAATTGTGAAGATCATATGCCCCAGTTGAGGGGAATGCCAGGGCCAGGAAGCAGGAATGGGTGAGTTGGGGAGCAGGGCACAGGGAGGGCAGAGGGGATTTTCAGAGAGGAAACTAAGAAGGGGATAGCATTTAAAATGTAAATGAAGAAAATTTCTAATATAAAATTAGACACTGAAACTTATAGAGGAGAAAGTGGGGGAAAGCCTTGAAGATATGGGCACAGGGGGAAAAATTCCTGAATAGAACAGCAATGGCTTGCACTGTAAGATCGAGAATTGACAAATGTGACCTCATAAAACTGCAAAGTTTCTGCAAGGAAAAAGACACCGTCAATAAGACAAAAAGACCACCAACAGATTGGGAAAGGATCTTTACCTATCCTAAATCAGATAGGGGACTAATATCCAATATATATAAAGAACTCAAGAAGGTGGACTCCAGAAAATCAAATAACCCTATTAAAAATGGGGCTTAGAACTGAACAAAGAATTCTCACCTGAGGAATACTGAATGGCAGAGAAGCACCTGGAAAAATGTTCAACATCCTTAATCATCAGGGAAATGCAAATCAAAACAACCCTGAGATTCCACCTCACACCAGTCAGAATGGCTAAGATCAAAAATTCAGGTGACAGCAGATGCTGGCGAGGATGTGGAGAAAGAGGAACACTCCTCCATTGTTGGTGGGATTGCAAGATTGTACAACAACTCTGGAAATCAGTCTGGAGGTTCCTTAGAAAATTGGACATAGTACTACCGGAGGATCCAACAATATCTCTCCTGGGCATATATCCAGAAGATGTCCCAACCGGTAAGAAGGACACATGCTCCACCATGTTCATAGCAGCTTTATTTATAATAGCCAGAAGCTGGAAAGAACCTAGATGCCCCTCAACAGAGGAATGGATACAGAAAATGTGGTACATTTACACAATGGAGTACTACTCAGCTATTAAAAATAATGAATTTATGAAATTCCTAGCCAAATTGATGGACCTGGAGGGCATCATCCTGAGTGATGTAGCACAATCACAAAGGAACTCACACAATATGTACTCACTGATAAGTGGATATTAGCCCAAAACTTAGGATACCCAAGATATAAGATACAATTTGCTAAACACATGAAACTCAAGAAGAATGAAGACCAAAGTGTGGACACTGTCCCCCTCCTTATAATTGGGAATAAAACACCCATGGAAGGAGTTACAGAGACACAGTTTGGAGCTGTGACAAAAGGATGGACCATCTAGAGACTGCCATATCCAGGGATCCACCCCATAATCAGCTTCCAAACGCTGACACCATTGCATACACTAGCAAGATTTTGCTGAAAGGACCCAGATATAGCTGTCTCTTGTGAGTCTCAAGACTTGAGACTCACTAGTCTTGCCGGGGCCTAGCAAAACCAGAAGTGGATGCTCACAGTCAGCTATTGGATGGATCACAGGGCCCCCAATGGAAGAGCTAGAGAAAGTACCCAAGGAGCTAAAGGGATCTGCAACCCTATAGGTGGAACAACATTATGAACTAACCAGTACCCCAGAGCTCTTGACTCTAGCTGCATATGTATCAAAAGATGGTCTAGTAGGCTATCACTGGAAAGAGAGGCCCATTGGACACACAAACTTTATATGCCCCAGTATGGAGGAATGCCAGGGCCAAAAAAAATGGGAATGGGTGGGTAAGGATGTGGTGGGGAGGGTATGGGGGACTTTTGGGATAGCATTGGAAATGTAATTGAGGAAAATACGTAATAAAAAATATTAAATTTTTTTAAAAAATAAATAAAAAGAAAGAAAGAAAACAGAAGCATCTCAAACAAGTGAAAAGTGAAACAATCGTATGATCCAGAAAAGTCGGTTCAGCTCTATATACAAATGAAACACATGCAGTGTATCAGAGATACCAAACCTTCATATTCAGTATAGCATTGTTAACAGTACAAATAAATGAAAATCACTGCAAATATGCTTTGGTGGATTATAAGTGAAGAAAATGAGACATGTGTTATAATCTTGCTAGACATTTATAAAGGCACGGGAAGGGTGTTGTTGCACAACTTTAACCCTTCATTTAACCCATGCATTTTAGAGACAGTGGCTCTCTAAATATTCAAGGATAACCTGATCTGCATAGACAGCTCCAGGCTAGCCAGTTCTACATGGTTAGGACCTTCACTCAAAACCTAAAGAAAGATAGGTTATTTTAAAAGGGACAGAAAATTTGACAATTAGAGCATGGATAAAACTGGAAGATGTGGAGGTGAGGGAAATTAGCTAGACATACGTATAAATGCTATATAATTCCACATATGTGGAATCTTAAAAAAAAAATCCCAACTTAAAGAAAAGCAGAAGAATAAAGCATTGACTGCCAATAGTCAGAGAATGGCAAATATGAGGGAGTCACACACACTTGTACTTATATGGTAATTTAATTCAGAAAAGCTAAAGAACTTAATAGTGACCAAAGATCAAAGAATGTTTTACACATGGAATTTGGTAAGCGTTGATATTAAATTGTCTCAACACTGTGGGGAAAAGGGAAATGTGCAAAGAAATACAAAAACTAAATGATTTGATCATGTAAGTAATTTCTAAATGTGTTCATATCTCATAGCAACTTAGGTATAGTTTGCCCTTTATTAACAGTTCATGTATGCCCACAAAGCCTACAAGAACATATAAATGTCTGAAAGAAAAATGGAGTAATTTAACCAAAGCCTAAACGCCATTATGAAATATGGTCAAGAATTTATTGGAACATGCGTTTTTTAAACCAAACTTGTGTGTGTTTCTCTCTTGAGCATATGCCCTCCCAGCCACAAGCATTAGACCAGGTTTATAATATCAGTTGTGCATTCCCTCCTATGATGTAGACTCAAGTCAACTTAATACCAAAGCATTTGAATATTCTTCAGTTGTGCTACTTCTGCAGAAAAACATATACTTGTTTAACCATTGTTGCATTTTCTATACCAGTGGTCATTATAGTCCCTTTCAATGCCTTGACCAACATATAGAAGTGCAGGAACTCTCAACATAGTTCCAACTTGATTTGTAAGGATGCTCCTCTCTTACTTTTCTAGGATGCTTCCCTGTTTGTCAGTCAGAAGTAAAGATACAGGAAGTATTGATTCAACTAGTTATAACTCTGGCACAGCTACAGTCAGCCTCTGATGTCCATATTCTGAAGAAAGCAACTCTATGTATAGTCTGTCACTATGCTGAGACTGTTTAGAAAAGAGAGGGGCTGTGGTACAAAACTCCAGGTCATTTCATAATCATCTCAGCCCTCAAACAGGTATCTTTGAAATGACTTCTTTCATTTCTCCCTATCAAATGTAAAGTACCCTACAAACTAACGGAACAAGTGAGAAAAGTATTAATTATATTGAAAATGAGTAAAGAGTCTTAAAACTGAGGAATGACACATAAAAGGCAGAATCCTCCACATGATGCTGTTAATAATAATGAATTCCAGATACAAGTCCAAGAAAGCACAGCATCAGCATCTGAACACTGAATATTGCCATAGCCATGATATGCAAAAAATTATAATAACATATTACAAGCAAGAGTTTGCTTGGCAGAAAATAAGGCCATGGCATGAATAAAGAAATCCTCGAGGCAGATGGAAAATATAACAAAAGACAAGAAAAGAATGAGGAATGAAAATATGCATTAGTCATGCAGAGGCATGTACACATTGTATGTACAGCTTCTAGGTAAGAGTCCAGGCCTGATCATGTTCTAAGGCCTCAATATATGTATTGATTTAAGTAGGATACTGAACATATGTTAGTACAGAATTAATAACATTCATGAGAATGAATGCTAGTTATGGACACTGGATGCTGTGCTGTGGACTTACCTATAGAAATGGTAACATGTTTTATAGGTAAGTGAGGATATTTTTATAAACAACTTAAAAGTTTATGAAACATATTCATTATCTTTCTTGATCCTTGAAATAATATTCAATAGTAAATAGGAAAAAAGTAGATGTGTTACAGAGGCATCAAGTTATGACTGGGATCTGGACAATGCGAGTGAAGAACATAGCAGGTCTCCCAGTTAGAGTCCATCTTTACCCCATACTGGCAGAAAGATGCACCATCTATAGCACTATGTGATAAGACCAGACATACTTTAGAAAAGTACACTTACATGTCTAGTTTTTCTGAATACAAATATTGACTGCATATTTTGTGTTGGGCAATTGGGTAGTGGTTAAAAATACAAGGAAAAAAGAAAACAAACAAAACACAAACAGCCTTGTTTTCATGCTACTTTACAGACTAGTTCTAGATACAGTAATGAATTAAGTTTGTCTCACACTTACAAGTAAAAATAATGATAAAAACAAACCTTCAAGAGTGGAACAAAGTCTCACACATCCCAGCCTGTCCTTAAAACCATATGTAGCTGAAGGTGAACTTGCGCTCTAATAGTATTGCCACTATTTCACATCAGCTGGGATTACAGATGTACTGTCCAGTTTATATGGTGATGGGAATCAAACCTAGGAATTCATAAATGTTGGGCAAGCATTCTACTAACTGAGGTTCATACTTTGTCTATGTTAAGGTCATTTATTTTCCTGTAAAATTAATTGTAATTTTTTTGTATTTTTTAATTGGGTATTTTCTTCATTTACATTTCAAATGCTATCCCAAAAGTCCCCCATACCCTCCCCCCCCCCACTCCCCTACCGACCCACTCCACTTCTTGGCCCTGGAGTTCCCCTGTACTGAGGCATATAAAGTTTGCAAGACCAAGGGGCCTCTCTTCCCAATGATGGCCAACTAGGCCATCTTCTGATACATATGCAGATAGAGACATGAGCTTGGGGGTACTGGTTAGTTCATATTGTTGTTCCACCTATAGGGTTGCAGACCCCTTTAGCTCCTTGGGTACTTTCTCTAGCTCCTCCATTGGGGGCCCTGTGTTCCATCCAATAGCTGACTGTGAGCAACCACTTCTGTGTTTGCCAGGCACTGGCATAGCCTCACAAGAGACAGCTATATCACGGTCCTTTCAAAAAAAAAAAAAAGAATTATCAATGTAGGGTTAGGTAGATAGATTCTATTATAAATGTGTATAGTGTTTATTGAAACTAAACTGGTTGGTGAATGTATAGATAATATAGATAATTAAGTTTAAAAAAATAAGAAGAAACACAACTATCAAAGTGAGGTTTTAAATAAAAGACAAAAGTGGTCTCAGTCTAGTATATGGCTTTCCTATTTTTTACTGAAGTCTTGGTAATCAGAAAACCCTTCACAGAGAGATTCCCTAGGTTTGGAACAACATAGACTATATTTTCTTACTTCATATTTATATTAAGGTGATTTAGAATTAGAAGAATAACAGAATGTCCAAAGTGTTTTTTTAAAGGAAGTATAGTCCATGGTGCTGTATATTTCATCTATTATTCATATAATTTAACAATGAAGACAATTTATATGGGAAACACACTGAATTAATAAGATTTAATTGTTTCATCTTCTTGAAAAAATAAAGGGGCTGGTGAGATGGCTCAGTGGGTAAGAGCACTCGACTGCTCTTCCGAAGGTCCAGAGTTCAAATCCCAGCAACCACATGGTGGCTCACAACCATCCGCAATGAGATCTGGCGCCCTCTTCTGGAGTGTCTGAAGACAGCTACAGTGTACTTACATAATAAATAAATAATAATTAATTAATTATTAAAATATTATTAATATTAATTATTATTAATTATTAATAATATTAAAATATTATTAATAAATTAATAAATTAATAAATCTAAAAAATAATAAAATAAAATAAATAAAATAAAATAAAATTGATATATATAAGACTAAAAGAAAAAAAAGTTTATCAGTGATTCTCTTATCCTCTCACACACAAACTAGTCAAACGCTGCATGATATTAGTGTATGCACAGAAGAGTTTATTTGTTTTCAATACATGGACTATCTCAACTACCTAGTGAGAGATTTTCCATTTGATGTGGTTTGGACAGGTACAACTTCCAACTCCTGTTCCAGCCAAAGACTATATACTCTTTTCATTTCAAACATTAACAGGATTGGTTGATTAATTATTTGGATACCATATATAAAGATGAGAGAGAGAGAGAGAGAGAGAGAGAGAGAGAGAGAAAGAGAGATTTCAAGTTTCTGAGGACAGGAAACCCTAAGTAAGAGAACATCAGGAAAGGACCACAGAAAACAAATACAGACATTTTTAGCAAAAGAATCTGAAATAAAAATTGAAAGCACTACATGCCATTCAGGAATTCATGAATAATGGCTCATTTAAGAACTTGAAATAAAGCTGGCCGTGGTGGCACACACCTTTAATCCCAACACTCAAGAGGCAGAGGCAGGCCGATTTCTGAGTTCCAGGCCAGCCTGGTCTACAGAGTGAGTTCCAGGACAGTCAGGGCTACACAGAGAAGCCCTGTCTCAAAAAACCAAAAAGCCAAATAAATAAATAAATAAATAAATAAATAAATAAATAAATAAATAAATAAAAATAAAAAAAGAACTGGAAATAAGGTTTGTTTACGAGGTCCCTAAGACACTGTGGAAGTTATGCTCAATAACAATGAATAATAAAAGTATTAATATTTGAATAAAAATCATCAGTGCTGGGAAGTACCTCAGGCTTAGCATGAGCCATGCCTGGCTTTTTTCCTTATCATGGTTAAAATCAGATCAATGAATTTTCTCAAAATTTAATTGAGTCTCACTATGTGAATATCCCTAGAATATACATAAGATTATTAATTTTATGCAATACAAATTAAAATATAAATAATAATTTTATTAAAGTTGAAATTAACATTTTCTGTCAACTTATTTAGTCTCATAATACATGGATTAAACTATGTTAAAGAATAATATTGACTTGATAAATATTATAAAGTGATTGATATCACATATTTAAAGAATAGTTGTATATGAAAATATGCTATAATTTTTTTAAAGAAAATAGGTCAAAGATATATAAGTGAAGAGGGAAAGAATGAGAGACACTGAGATTGGAAAATCTAGAACCATTTGTTCTTTGTAGATTTTAATACTTTTCTTGTTTACTACAATAAACCTGTATCATTAGTACAACTGGTAAAAAGGAAACATAATAATATTGCTGTGCAGCACAGGAGAAAGAGACATCCTGTCCTTCTGATGCCTAATGATAAGGACGGCTCTGCTCAGCCCTCCACACAGCAAGCTCATAATCGGGAGGCAGTATCTCCTTTTCATCTAATCCCTTCTGCAATGCCATCCATTCTTTAACTCATTAAGATGCCATTCTTCTGTGTTTGTGTATCGTTGTTTCTAAATGTTACCGTGTCATACAAATCTTTGGATAAATAATTCTAAAAGATAACTCTTGATAATCTTTTATTACTGGAATGTCAGTGTAAACCTTAAAATGGACAAGGAAACAGGAAACAGCATTATATTTTTCCCATGTTGTAAACACCTAAGCATATATTTATATATAAAACCAGATATATGTTCCATAAATTATATTAACTATTAAAAGAAACTACAGATTCAGTAAATACAGCAGCTTGCTAATAGTAAGCAGAATTGTTATACTTCCTCATGTGAAAGGAAGTGATACTTTATGTAAGATATCCCAGGTTGTTAAACTTTACTTACAAAGAAATACTC
Source organism: Mus caroli (assembly GCF_978045245.1). Lineage (NCBI taxonomy): Eukaryota > Metazoa > Chordata > Mammalia > Rodentia > Muridae > Mus > Mus caroli. The sequence goes on along the minus strand of NW_028227258.1, from coordinate 137,504,701 downwards.
AGAATTTACAAACGAATTTTGCAAACTCTACACATTGCTAATTGCAAATCAATAACTCTTATCTCAAAGTGCGTAGTAGCTGGTTGTTTTATTTCTTGGCTATGTCCTTTGTAACGTTAGAGTTGCCCTGATGATTTAAATTTGGTCTTTAACTTTGGCTTCCAATTTATCATTGCTTGTCTGCATGATCCATAATCTACATGATAAGACTGTCAGACCAAGGGCTTAGATGCCAGGTAACTCATTCACCATGTCATGAAGTGTTCTTGCAGAAATCAAGTGCAAGATTGAAAGCACAACATTGCAAGTATAGTTTAATTACCAGAAAGGCAATAAAGGTGAATCTGCGCACTTAGACAATGGCTACTACCTGCCACAGAAAACAATGGGACCATTTTCTAAGGTTCAATGTTAAGTCTGAGGAAAGGACAGCTGTGAGCAAACTTAGGAAACAAGTGTGTATATGGGCAAGGCCGAACCCGCAGGGCCAGGTTAATTATCTCAGGGTCTAGACATTAAGAAGATTGTCAGGCAGTCTCTGAAGCAGTCAGATGGCAGTGCCAACTTGCAGGCATCCCCAAGGTCTAGCAGTTACAGCACTGTCATATTTCAGATGACAGGTAATACTTGAGAACACACCGACGCTAAGCTCCTCAATTACAGTCAATGTCAAGGTTTTACAACCAGAGAACTGTTAATTTCAAACATACACACATACCATCTGACAGAAGCCTTTATAAAAGACAAGTGCTTAAACCACCTATAATAATACTAAAGAAATCTCTAGAATAGTCACAATTAGATAATGTATTTTGGTATATAACAAGTGGGGTAAAATGCATTTATTTTACAAAGAGGGGTTACTGTGTGACATTTAAGCACATACACAAAAACCCTTCTGAGAGAACTGTGGGCATGTGCTTTTTTCCTTACATATAGTCACTATTTACTGCTGGCAATGTCTATTTCAACTTCACTTTTCCATGCTATCATACTCAATTATATACTTAGATTTGCACAGGTGCAGTGTTATTTCTTTAAATAATTGTTACTACATTTATCTAGATGTTACATTCTTAATCTATGTCAGTATATTCTTTTGAAACTTCACACAATACAACCTTTGCTAAGGCTGGTTTTAAAAGAAAAACAGTTCTGTAAAAGGCACGGGATAATCCATGCTGTAGCCAGGATGGTTAAATAACAGTTTCCATGCATTGACTAAGTAGCTCTCTCACTGCCCATCTTTGGAGTCTGTGAAGGAAAGCTCGCAGTCACAGGGTAAAGAAAAGCACTCTGAAAGTGCAGACAACTCAAAATTGCATGGAAATTTAAATTTCACATATTCGATGGTCCAGAGAAAGAGGTCTAAATAATTTTCTACTTCTTGTATTTTTCTGATAATTATTTTATTTCATTTCTTCTCTTTTCTTCTCATCTATCTGTCTACCTGTCTGCTTATCTGTGGATCTGTTTATTTACTATGAGGCAGGGTCTTCCTATTAGCTTGTATACCTATTGATACAAACATATACTAGGTACCACATTCCTTTTTTTATGTTCTATGTCAGGGAGTAACAATCATACTTACTTGAAAACTAAGGGATATTCATATATAAAGAATATAAAATATCATTGAAAAAGAGGAAAATTCTGTAATAACTATCCTTATTGATACTTTTCCCCTATAGCAAGGAAATGTAATCAAACTAATTTTCCAGCAGAGAAGAAATGAATATTGAAAACTTGATACACACACACACACACACACACACACTCACACATTTTTCATCTTCAATGTAGAATTTGACAAAAATTCAATGAATACAATTAGAATATATGATACCAAATGTGGTCTCATTTCACAAAAACAAAGAAACCTCTACATATTCTCTATTATGAAGAAACTTAGGGGTTTGTGTGTTTGTGTGTGTGTGTGTGTGTGTGTGTAGACAAATGTATACTTGAGTACAATATAACATGTAGAATGAAGAGCAAGAAATAAACATTAGGATGAGTGACAACTGAATTCAGGACACAGACGTAAGCATACAACTTTTATTAACTACAGAAAATAGGAAAGTAAAAGAGGACCATTGCTAAAATAGGGTTTGGGGATTAATAGATAGAAAACAGCAGGGTCCATGTAGCCTGATGGAAGGAATAGAAAAAAGAAGCTCCTCGGAGAGGGGGAAGGAAGAGAAGGATGGAGATAGATAAAAAAAATAAATAAGTGAAACTCAAGAAGAACGAAGATCAAAGTGTGGACACTTTGCCCCTTCTTAGAATTGGGAACAAAACACCAATGGAAGGAGTTACAGAGACAAAGTTTGGACCTGTGACGGAAGGATGGACCATCTAGAGACTGCCATATCCGGGGTTCCATCCCATAATCAGCTTCCAAACGCTGACACCATTGCATACACTAGCAAGATTTTGCTGAAAGGACCCTGATATAGCTGTCTCTTGTTAGACTATGCCGGGGCCTAGCAAACACAGAAGTGGATGCTCACAGTCAGCTATTGGATGGATCACAGGGCCCCCAATGGAGGAGCTAGAGAAAGTACCCAAGGAGCTAAAGGAACCTGCAACCCTATAGGTGGAACAACATTATGAACTAACCAGTACCCCGGAGCTCTTGACTCTAGCTGCTTATGTATCAAAAGATGGCCTAGTTGGCCATCACTGGAAAGAGAGGCCCATTGGACTTGCAAACTTTATATGCCTCAGTACAGGGGAATGCCAGGGCCAAAAAGTGGGAGTGGGTGGGTAGGGGAGTGTGGGGGGGAGGGTATGGGGGACTTTTGGGATAGCATTGGAAATGTAAATGAGAAAAATACCTAATAAAAATATTTAAAAATAAATAAATAAATAAATAAAACACACACAAAGTATATCAATAAAGTGAGTCCTAAATAAATATTCTTTTCTGCTCAAAAATAAAATAAATAAAATATAAATAAGGAAGACTGATAAAACCATAAGGAACCATACTATTAACTCTACTAAAAATGTATAAAAAGCCAAATGCCGCAGAACAGAGACCAAATCACCAGATATGAGAAGCTCTCTTTGTGGTTTTAACCCAGGGTTGTCTAATAGCCTCCCAAAACATACAGCCTGTTGTTGATCTTGGTAGCCACGAGAGTTCCTATTGCTGAAGACACCACACTTCTCAGAAACCGGGCCCAGAAGCCCCTTAGCTAGAAGAAACCAACAAAACCTCTTTTTGTTGTTACAAGAATGAGGTATTCAAACTTGAAAGGAGGGAAGCAACAAACAGCCCTACCCAGCCATGATGCCTATTAATCATAATGATGACCAGAACAGCACAAAAACCCTGAGGATGGAATACTAGCATACATACCTTGGCAGGAAACAACAGCTCTCTATTTAGACTTATGGCTCACTCTATAAGGGTGTTACCATGCCTAGTGCTGGGAATTTAGTTACCTATTCAGCTATGGTGAAAGTATGTTTATTGAAGAAGAATTTACAACCACAAATTTACGAAAAGAGCATAATCCCTAAAACAAAACAAAATAAAGCAATATCTAGAAATATTTGTCCTATAACCATAGTTAAACATAGTCTTCACCTCTCATCAAGAAAATTTTTCATTGCAACAGTTGGAGACCACCACAAAAACAAACAAACAAACAAACTGGACATAGAAAAATCCAAGAAGCCACAACCCCACATCAAGGGTTACAACCCCACACAAAAGTTATAAACAGTGAAAGAAAATTGGGAGAAGAGGTGGTTTTCCCAAAGAAGAGCATTCCAATTGGTTGAGCATTGCAAAATGACCATCCTTGAAAATATTCATAATGATAACTTTATATGCGGATATGTGTGTATTGTATATATCCACATATGCATGCAAAAACTGATAGTGAAAAAAGACATCACAAATTTGGGCAATAACAGGGAGGGGTATATGGGAAAGTTTAGAGATGGAGAAAAGGGAAGAGAGAAATGTTGTAACTAAATTATAATCTCAAAATATAAAATAGAAGATATAAAATTATTTGTCTAGTTCTAAGTCTGAAATGAATTTTCTTTTTAATTCTAGGATAGTATACAAGTGTATTAAAGGACATACCATAGTGAAACTCTAAAATCTGATGTGACATTCCAAACCTTCAGAATGGCTGTTCAACACACACATAAGTTAATGGAGATATATAGAGTTTGAATCTGATTAACTTGAGTCTATGTTGTTGTTTTTTAATTCTAAGATCTTATGATAAAGCTGTGATTAATAATTTTAAAAATATTTTTCTTTAGCTGTGTATTCAAAATAACAGATTGATATATACTTAAAATTTAGAAAGCAACCATTTGTTTTTGTTTTTTTTTTATGGTAAGAATATAGCCTGCATTGTTGCCAAGGGTATAAAATTCATCATAGCAACAAGAAATTATTCTCATACCAGTGTTTTAGATCAATCTCTTTTTTTTTTTTATTTTGGGTATTTAACTCTAGGAAGTACACCTTATTAAACTATAATGCCTTGAAAGATATGCATGTTCTATTGATGATATAAAGAAAGAAAAAAATTGATACAAAAGAACTTGGGAGACGCTGACTAAATGTTCATGTAATTCTTAGGTAGATTTTACATAATACTGTTAATAGAAATTTATTTTCATCTAAGTACCACAATCCTCTCCAACTGAACCGATTATGTACATAATAAAACCATACATTAATTGTTTTCTATTCTTTTTTTTAACAGTGATTCTTATTGGTATGGGGTTTGTGGAAAGATGCCTGGGATTAGACTTTGGATCCATTTGATTTCCTTGTGTAACTCTCTTTATGAGGCTTAAGGTTTAACTGCAGTGCAGCCCCTTTTTCCAACTTCTTTTACCATTATTAAGCTGGGACTGCATGCATTTACATCCATCCTGTGTAATTGTATCAACACACTGACTGAACAAATGAAGGTTTAGTTTCATAGAGAGATGGGTATATGAAATGTGTATAAGTGACTCTGAAAGGAAATGTTAACATTCTTTTCAGGGATGCCATCTGGGGAATTTATTTAATAATAGTGAAAATCTATCTGTAAGACAGATGACAGAGAAAATCATACAGAAGGGAACTTATCATTGCTGCTGTGGCTATGCAGAGTTTCCTGAGAACCTAGTGTCAGAGGGAATAGAGAAGGCAGTTCTAATGTAATGGGAAGAAATTTTTAGATATGTTCCTATGCTTTCATAACGCTGAACTAAACTGTCTGCTATATGTTCCCCAGGGCAGAGCAGTCTCCTCCACCCCGACAGCCAGATGCTAACTACCATTCATTCCTTATTTATACTAGCTCGTGCCTGAGGCACTAGCCTTTGGGGTCTCTATGAAGCAATATTTTCTTAGTTACAATGAAACACAGCTGTGTTTTCATCTGTAACAATATGGTGTGGTTCCCACTAGGTCAGCACTGTGAACTTTCTGGATGTAACTTATGGACTCCTGCCCAATTGTGGCAAGTGTTTTTCTTCTCCACATTCACTGGCCTCTAAATCCTCTAAACCATGAAATTTACCCGGATATTCTTTAACTTTGTTAAGCATGTAAACACCTATAATCCCAGAACCCAGGGAGCAGATAGTAAATGTTTATTTAGTTATAGGACATCTCGGAATACACAAACATATAAATAAACAAACAAAAAATAAAACAAGCCAAACCTGTAGGTTTGTATTTTTCCACTACTACTGTCTAGGGTTCTATAAACTGATTAAATTTGCAGAATCAAGTTTGTTTTCCTTAATGAAAAAAAAAGTCTTATCCTGTGGACACTGTGCCCCTTCTTAGAATTGGGAACAAAACACCCATGGAAGGAGTTACAGAGACAAAGTTTGGAGCTGTGATGAAAGGATGGATCATCTAGAGACTGCCGTATCCAGGGATCCATCCCATAATCAGCTTCTAAACGCGGACACCATTGCATACACTAGCAAGATTTTGCTGAAAGGATCCAAATATAGCTGTCTCTTGTGAGACTATGCAGGAGCCTAGCAAACACAGGAGTGGATGCTCACAGTCAGCTATTGGATGGATCACAGGGCTCCCAATGGAGAAGCTAGAGAAAGTACCCAAGGAGCTAAAGGGATCTGCAACCCTATAGTTGGAACAACATGATGAACTAACCAGTACCCCGGAGCTCTTGTCTCTAGCTGCATATGTATCGAAAGATGGCCTAATCGGCCATCAATGGAAAGAGAGGCCCATTGGACTTGCAAACTTTATATGCCCCAGTATAGGGTAATGACAGGGCCAAAAGAATGGGAATGGGTGGGTAGGGAAGTGGGGGGCACTATGGGGGACTTTTGGGATAGCATTGGAAATGTAATTGAGGAAAATATGTAATAAAAAATATTAAAAATTAAAAAAAAGTGTTCCATTGTTTCTTTACATTTTTGAAAGTTACTCATCATATATTAGTAAAACTCATCAAGTTACAGACAGACAGACATATAGACAAGGCTCATCTAAGTGGCCAACTCCTGTCATTAATCCAGCTCTGTAGTGAGCAGCTAGAACAATGATGTTCCTGAAATTTAGAAGCCAATATAAAGTCTGTACGCAGTCTCAGCATACCAGCTGTCAGTCTGTATCGATGCAAAAGGATCCAGAGTCCAGTCATGGTGGAAATTTTTTGGAAAAAAATCTCTCCCTAACTGTATGTTATGCCATCTCCTTCTCCCTGCCCATGTCTATGCATCTTCAGGACAATAGAAGTGCTTGCAGTAAAGTGAAGGATTATTGACATTCAGTGATTTGCTGTTAGGACAGTTGATGGGAAGTAGCAGTGAGGAATGAGTGGGTACTACATTGTGGTGGTGTAGGAACTCTGTGCTGTCTCACATACTTTCTATGATAAGGAAAAGGTGCAGAGACTACTACACTGTCTGGAGAAATAAATCAGAATGGCTAGCTTGTCAGTGCAGGTTCAAGCAGGCAAAGTTAATTTAGAAATTATATTAATGTCAATAAGAAATATGATAAAGGAACTTACAGTCAGATGGGAACAAATTTGAATTAAGGAACCAGAAGATGTGTTTGGAAAAGCATAATTAATTTTATAGAGAAAAACATGGATATATAAAGGAAAAACTGAAATTTCTATATTTGTTTGTGAGAGTAAGTGGAGAAAATCAAAATTTAAAAACTTTAATAGCTGATTGTAAAATATACATAACCACCAAAACCAAAGTTATAATTTTACACAAAATTTCAAGATTGTCAACATACTGAACATTTCTAAATCACTTCATAGAGGAAGATAATGGATAGAATATGCATGCATAGAAAGAGTGTGCTATAAGAAATTAGCCAGTGCAATGACAGTTCCAGATCAGGAATCCATGGAGAGGTCAGCAGGTAGAGACATTACAGGAAAGCAGGTGCCGTGGGAAAGGAAAGGCTGGCTGAGAGCAAACCCTTCTTTCACTAGGGAAAACTGTCCTTCTTCCTACACAGAGCTGATTGTTAAACTTAGTAATTCATGGGTTTAAATGGTGGTGAAAAAGAAGATGGAGAATTATAAACACTGGTCACCAGATCACTGGATGTTCCTGGTTGCATATTTTCTGGTTCAAAAAAGCTCTTGTATTCTTCCTTCAATGTTTTGAAAGTCATGTGTTTTTTTACATTAATAAAACCATCTCTTAGGAATCTGAAGGACTCTCATGAGGAAATCTAAGAAGTCTCACAGAACTTCGAGAGTCTGTGAGAGTCTGTGAGATAACAGGTTACTTCTGAAAATGCTTTCCGTCCACTGGCCCTATGAAGCTTGTGGGAGTATATAATTTCCATTGATAAGGAAATAAATCCCAAGATTGTTCCTAAAGCTTAATGGTCATATAATTAGTAACGGCAAAGCAGGAATACAAATATTTGTCAAAACTTCTCAGCCACCTAATATGTTGCCCCTACATTTGGTTGCACTTTTGATAGGTAACATTAGCCAATCTAAACAGTCACTGATACAACACACGTGGAAACACTTTCCCATGTGCCTGTTGCTCATCTGTGTTCAGTAAAATGTCTTTATAATCACTGCTCTGCCTTGTGGTTATGCCCAAATATCAAAAGCCTTAAACAGCACAGATCTGAGTTCAATCCTTCTACGGCTTGCCACTTGAGTCCTTACACAGTCTAAGGAGAGAATCACCATATTAAAGTTCAAATATCAAAAATTGTTAATAATCATTACTAGTAGTCGGAGAAGAAATGTGAGACTTATTCAAAGTCAGTTTTTGAAATGAGTCAATTTTCTTACAACTTAACTCATTCAGATGCTTTTAGAGACCACTGTATTCACTGACTTTCATATCTGAGTGATGTGTTTACGTGAGGAATGCTCTCTGAATGCAGGGAATGGTTGATGCATCTCCCTCCAGCATCAGTGAGAGGCTGTGAGACTCCATTGGATCCATGGGTTGTCCAACAGCTGAAACTGCCAGAGTATAATTCAGTCATCTGATCTCTCCTTATTACAGAGTATGACACAAAGACCTAAGAATATTCCTGAACTATTTTCCATTAATATTCTCTCTTCCTCCATTTTTACTTTGTCTTAAATTTTCAAAATATTCATGTTTCCTAGAAATTCACATAAACAATATGAGCATAATAAAAATGTCATTTTATTTTTCTTAAGCACTTAGGGTGTTTCTTTAATCTCCTTGATATAAATCTGAGTGAAATTTATTTATTATAAAGAAAAACAGTGGTTTTGAATTGTATCGTTCAGTTTCATTAATCTAACAGGTGTCTTTATTTTAGGCTAATATATAGAAAATATTCACTTTATACTTTTGTTAACCTCAAATGCTGTGTAATACTCCCTAATACTCACTAATTACTATTGATTAGTCATTACCCATATTAATTTTTCAGATGGGATGATTTCTAATAATTTGGATTTTAATACCTGTATACAAATCACAAAAATATCTAGAATCAGATATGGACCATAGTTATAGAGGCCCGGGACAGTCTGAATTTTAACACATGGGTATAATTAAAAGATGAAATTTTTATCATTATTAAATACCATGCAAAAATATTTATTAATATACTACAATAATGTTAAGAATTTAAGTGTGTCTTATAGAAATCAGACGCCTGCATCATTTCTTTCAACTTTATAAGCTCACATATCAGGGAGAACTGGCGTTGAATATTTAGAGGAATGAAATCCCTCGGTAGACAGGTATGGTAGTTTATATGACTATGATCCAATACAGTAAAAGCAAGTGTTTTCAAAAAGCTGGAGAATATTTAACAGCCCTATCACAGTCCCAAACTCTGTCACCTTTCTTTACACAGTGTATATTACGGGTCTGAGAGAAGGCTCAAAAGTCCATTGTGCATTTGGTTTCTGTAGAGGATATGAACTCAGTTCCCAGCATGCAAGCCTGGATGTTTGCAGCCATGCATAACTCCTGCTTCAGGGAGATCTGAGACCTCTTGGTTTAGGAGTACTCAGACACTTGTGCCCATGCCCACAGACAAGCACAAACATATATAGGTAATTAAAAATAAAACTAAAAAATAAATAAAGTGTTCCACATCTAACATATTGCCAACCCATTTCAGTGGACTGGACAATCTAGATAATATTTATAAGGAAATGAAACTCAATCATAAACACAATTCTAAATTCTCAGACATGTCCTTCAACAAACCTTCAAACCAGAACGTGTCTTTTCCTGTCACCTTGCCTTGGTCAATGCTGAATGCATGTGTAATCTTACATTTTAATGCTATTTTATTACTGTCATGTATGAATTTTATTCTTATTTTGTCATAGTAGACAAGGGTATGCTGCACCTTAGTATCTCTACATGATAACATCTAAAACTTATTGAATACATTTCTGAAACAAAACTTTTTTGAGATTATAATAAAAATACAATGTTTCTTCTTTCCCTTTCCTTCTTCATACCCTGCCTCCATATAATTCTCTCCATTCTCCTTCAAATCTATGGCCTTTTCTTTCACCTATTGTCATTAATGTCTATGAAATATGCATGTGTATTCCTAAGTATGCCCAATCAGTCCTTATAGTGTTACTTGCATGTGTATTTTCAGGACAGGCCATTTGGCACTGGACAATCAATTGGTGTTCTCATCTTTGGTGAGGTCCATCTCGTTCTGTTTCCAGCTCTCCTTGGTTGCCTACAGGTCTTTGTGTACCGCTGAGGCCTGTGGGTTCTTCTCTGTCCCTTTTGGCGTGCCCATTAGTGTTGCCCCTGCTCTGCTCACGTTTGATCAGTTGTGGAGATGTTTGCTGGGTATGGTGTTATTAGAAGGCATCTCACAGCAAACTCCCTGATTTCCTGGCCCTGGTGAACTTTCTACGCCATCTTCTATGTTTTACCTCTATAACAATGAAATCACTGTTGCTGTTGATAATTCTTATATATTATATTTTATATTAATTACATTCTATATAACATTCATCAAATTATAGTATTTTGATATATATTTAATATATTGTATTGAGGTATATTATAATAATTATATTGGGTTATATCACATATTTTTCATGTATAAGAAAAAGGTGATGACTGAAATCAGTTTCTTGGTTGCAGAAAGAGCATTATATTTGTACTATTTTATTTCTTTTAATTCTTGCTAGTTGATCTTTCTCCTATGGAATACATGATATTTTTATAAATCAAACAGTTTTTAGAATCAGTGAAGCATACCATCAGACTATATAGAGATAAATTATAGAAGCCAAAAACATTTCAATATGTTTGAAATTCTCTTATAAATCATGTTCTTTATGTATAATTTACCTCAAATAACACATTTTCATGAGAAGAAAATGGATTTGAAATATTTCCTTCAGTTTCTGGATGATAATAAAATCTTCAATCACCCCTTTTAAACCTGTCATCTTAGCTTACATTGTTTATAGAATTTTCCAGAAATAAATAGTATATAAGTTTTGAAATCCACCCAGTTTTGAGTCCTAGGGTGAACTCCCAGTGTGCTCCTCTGTCTTTCCCATGTGTGAAGTTTCCCTTATCCATGTCTAGGCTTTGTACACTATGTGCCTACTAATATCTTGCTTCCAATCTTCGTTGCCAGAACATTACCTCATCTCATAGCATCACAAAAATGATTACGTTTATAATAATAGCAAAGTTTGACACAAGATAAGCTTAATCACAATATTTTAATATATTATCACAATTTCTCAAGATTATTTTTAGGTATCGATTACAGGTATATATGTGCAGAAAGAACCTAACATACACAGGGTTCAATGGCATCACAAGTTCACATACATTATGAATCTTATATCCTCTATTGATACTTGTGAACTGACTTGTTTTTCCTCTGAGTTCAGACTCCTTTATTATATACAGGGGAATTCAAAATAATACACCATCTGCTGATTCCTGTATTTTTATAAAGATTAATCTGTGAACAAGTATTAAAATATTCTGGCTATTTATAAATTAAAGAAAATTTACTATATCATCAGTCTTACTTAAAATGCCAGAAAATTAGATCATAATATGGCTTTATCTAAAATTTAAATGGTAAGTCATAACAATAGATAAATATGAAAATGTCAGAACAAAACATTCTTCATATTATAACTTCATAAATTGATAAAATAGTTTAAATATTATGTATTTACTTGGGTCTGTTACACATTTTAACTGTGTAGGAAAGCCCCATTGTAGGAATTTCAGAAAAAAGGAAACCAAACCAAGCTAGTAGCTTGAAACAAATGAAACAATCCGAGAAGAGTTGAGATCTTTAAACAAAATCAACAGAAGAACTTGTTCTACTCAGGATATAAATACTGCTTACCACTTTGATGTCTGGTCTAGTCTAGACCCTAAGTGCAATGGCACAAATTTGGAATGGATTCATAAATGGATCATTTATTATGATGCTATTGGAAGCTGTGGTTGAGCTACTTTTCACTCATACAATGGATTACGTTTGATTCATCAATATAGTCTTCATCCATCTCTTTGAACTGAACATGCCTTTGAGAGACTGACAGGCAGGTTATGGTATCTAGTCATTGGCTAGGACATAGTGAAAGTTAACTGAACCACAAAAATGCTTAAATTATTCACTCCATCCTCATTAACTCTGCTCTGTCTAACAGAGTTTAACCAATCACAGCTATAGAAAGTAGTCACATTCATAACCTCTAATTATATAGTTCTAAATGTCCAAATATTATGGCTGAAATTGTACTGAATTGGATTAAAAGTACATTCTAAGAAAACATGAAAAATGTGGCATATGCTATGGTGTAAACTTCAAATCTAGACAAAATTAGAGTACATTTTTAGGTACAATTCACTGAACTTAAGTAGCCAATTAAGTCTAAAACTTCTCTCTTAAAACTTATATCTCCCAGCTTAAAGATATTCTGTAACATTTGCAAAATTTTTATTGACATTTTTAACTCCAGTATTTAAAATTTTACAATCTGTAGATGTTTCCATATTGAATAAACCAATTAAAAGTGTGTGACTAAGCAACTATTCTGAACAAGGTCTTATACAAATGTCCCAAAGGTATAAATAAATCCTGACCTCTAGTTAGGTATAACTTGAAATTTACAGCTGAATTCGGGAAAAGTGATATTGACTCTCAGAAATAGAAATCTCTCTCCCCAGAGCAAAGATCAATGAAGTGATAAGGAATATAAAGTAGTTCCTTTGGAAAAAAAGGTTGTATGATCGAAATTGAAGATAATTTTTGAACAGGACATATAGCAGTCCCCCTTTTCCCCGACAAAGTAAGTTTGACATGCTTGAAGTTACTGCATACACTATTTCAGTCTGTAGAGTCGTTGATTCTGGTACTTGAAATGATGTGTGATTTTTCAATCCATGAGTCTGCTGCCCTTAAGACTTTAGGAATTTTAATACTTGTTGGGAATCTGTTTGGAGCCAGACCTTAGATGAACAATGGTTAATCAAAGATGTTTAGTCTTTGCCCCTGTGCAGCTTTAAATCCAGTGGATAAAAAGCAGTTGATGCAAGAATCCCTGGGTGACTCATATTGAGTTATAGCCTGAGCCTTTGAGCTCACACCTCTAACTAATAACTCATCTTTTACTTTTTTATAATAAAATTCTTTCACCTCCTGAAGATTCATGAATACCATCCTTTCATTGAAAATCAGGAAGTTCAGCATACATCTGCTCTTCTGTCTGTCCCTACTAGCCCTGGCTCTATGTTCCACAATCACTATTCTGAAAAGGACAGTATTTCTCTCTCTGAAGAAGGAGCATATTAAACTATCAAATTATGCTTCTCTGAACTAGACTACCCAAAGGTGCAATATCTTTGATGGCAGCAGGATGCCCTGGCAAGGGATCCCAAAGGCAGATGAAGCATGGAAAGAGTGAGAGATATGATACATTAAAGAGAAAAGGTCTGTTATGATGGATAGCAAATGCAAGGATTCGTGCAGAAAGGTACTGAAGTACTTAGAGATTCTGACACAGAAATCACAGAATCAAAGTGAGACCTTAAACTGAAGGCCTAACAGACTGTACAGTGTAAATGAGAAAACAAGGAAGGCCAGGTAAGATATCACACAAGTTAGGTGTGAATGCACAAGTTCCTTAATAATAAGGGTACAAGATATAGCAGAGATCTAGTCAAGAGTTCCAGAAGAGTAAATCCAAGGACAGGATCAGATCTCTCAAGGACAGAAGCCCACCTGGAAGGACAAGGGGATACGTGAATCTAGGCAAACATATACTTCTCAGAGTCATTCACTATGAAATGCAGAGATTTACTATTCAAGATTGGAAGAACCATTTAAAACATACAGAAGTGAAATTCAACTGTTCTCTTAAAAAAACAACCACAAATCTCATTATCAATGGTAATTTCAATATCTTTGGCAACTCTGAGACCAATAGAAGAAAATTCTTTGGGATTTTGGAGGTTTTTTTTTTGGTTTTATCTGTTTCAGGCTTTTTTTTTTTTTAATGCTTGGATTATTTATTTAAAACCTGGAAGAACAAAGCTCCACAAATCCTCTGTGAGTAACTGTCATTCAGAGATTCCAGACTCTGATAAAGTGAGAGGCTAGTCCAAGGCTCAGAAGCCTCTGAAGAATCATGTGCATTTTATTTACTGTAAAGTCTGTGAGCTAATATGGTCAGTTTCCATCCATTTGGTCACCTGCAGTGAATGAACACTTACTATGCAGAACATACAGTAATATACTCCCCCTGAATCTCCAAAAGAAGTGATCTAATTCACAATGCTGTGGAGGCCATGTGCTATTATTGCAGTCATAAACAGAATTTACCCTCCCCCATAGCACCTTCTGAAAGAATCTACCTGTAAGAAGGGAAACAGTGAAGAATTTTATCCATACATAAGTTTTGAGGCAACATGAGATGTTGATGAGCATAGTTAGTCATGTTTTATGTTGCAGAAGACACTATACTATTTCCAAGCATTGAATTGGGGAGCACAGATCAGATCAGTATTATTCTTAAGCAGGGTGTAGTTATGTTCAGCAACTGCTTCATATAGATCCATGGGGAACAGAAGGAAAGAAGCCAAAATGTGAAATGAATGAAATTAGATCACTAGTCAGCTCATAACTTAACTTCGTACCATTCGATCAGTTTTCTAATGGCTATAGCTTAATGATTCTATTAGTTTCGTGGGACCAAAGATAAGTGCATATTTAATGTTCTGTGTCATATTACTGATGAGAAGTTCTCAAGTCCATGTCTAGCTGGATCTTATGAATAATTAAATCCAAAAATATTTTATTTTATAGCTCCTTTATGAATAGATAGATGAATAGTTAATTGTTGGTAGTAAAAATAAATAAAAGAAAATAAGTACATAGAATTATATTCTGAAATATAATTTTGCTAATTGACTATACTCTTCTTATAAATGTATTCAGCACACTGAACACTAAGTTCTTATTTGAAAGAGACTATATTGCAGATTCTCGGGGGAAAATATGACCTTTGGGTATTTTCCATGAAAATACTTCTTCCATAGGCAATGGGATGTAATTATTAAATATTAGTTTGAGCTGGAGAGATGGATCAGCAGCTAAGAGCACTGACTGCTCTTCCAGAGGTCCTGAGTTCTATTCCCAGCAATCGCATGTTGGCTCACACCCATCAGATGGTAATGGGATGTGATGCACTTTTCTGGTGAATCTGAAGATAATGACAGTGTATTCACATACTATAAATAAGTCTTTAAAAATATTAGTTTGGTGATCTAATTTATTTGGCTATTATTAAACTGTGTTACCCATGATGTTTTTGCCAATTAGATCTGGTGACAAATTATGCCATACACCAATAAGAATAGTACTTATGATGGTGTCATTTTTGTTTTATTGTTTTCCTTTTTAATATGCAAAGGGGGGTTGAGATTTGTTTTAAAGTGTTCAATGCATTGATATGGTATGAATACCTTTTAAAATAGAGTAAATCTGCACTGAGATTCTGATCTTGGTTAGCCATCATGCTGATGTTTTCTTGTATAGTAACAAGATTAATGATTGCCTTGGGTACAAGGCACTGGTTAGTGATAGA
This sequence comes from Mus caroli, assembly GCF_978045245.1. Classification (NCBI taxonomy): domain Eukaryota; kingdom Metazoa; phylum Chordata; class Mammalia; order Rodentia; family Muridae; genus Mus; species Mus caroli. Next base: position 137,489,102 of record NW_028227258.1, on the reverse strand, counting down.
CAGAATGCTGTCTGGGGTGGAGTAGCACTGTGTAAACCTAAATGTGCTCCTCAGAAATGGCATTTTACTTAATTGTGAGATCTGGAGTAGTGTGTGTCAACTTACCTCTTCTGATACAAGACTTATATATTCTGCTAAACTGTGTATATACTCAGAAAATTTGAAGTAAACAGAATTATGTCTGCTTAGATACCCCGTATAGGCCAACTGTCAGTAAGTATTTCTGAACAACCTATCTAAGTCTATTAGACTTATGATGATTGAAAGTAAAACTAAAACTGTTTCTGGCATTTATAAATAAGGGTCAGTATACTTCTAAAATTAAGGGTTCTGGTTTCTGGTGCAATGAACTAATAGAAGTCTCAGGGTATACCCTCCCCTCTTGCTCAAGAATGGTAGTCACGCGCTTGTTAATTCACTGGCTTCTAGTGGTGTCTGAAAATACATAGTAAAACCTCAAATATATAGCACTTTGTAAAAGGTATGACCAATTCACCTTGTGTATATAATTGATGGATGCTTTATGTACTAATTTTGACATTGATAAAAGATCCATGAGCACACAGGAGTCCTCCCCTTACATCTTTACTGCAAATGGAAATATTGCTACCAAAAGAAAAGCTTGAGTCTATATTAGAATGATTGATACTTTTGAATATAAACATGGAAACCTCTTCCCCGAAAGGTGGTTGGGCTACATTGGCTACTGCTATCATTTTTGACAGGTTTTATGAGACCTTCAATCAGCGAGGGACAGTGCTACAGAGCCACCTCTCATGTACTTGCCAGTCTGACTTCTTGCAGTAATGAACTTCAGGGCTTACTTTAGTACTAAAACCCATGAGGCCCAGAGAAAGCATGGGTCTCAACAGCTACACAAAGGGAATACTGAACACTCTACACTAGTCTTCACACACTCCCAACATATTCATTCTGAGGCAGAAATGCTATAAAAGTTTGTTTTGTAACACACACACACACACACACAAAAAAAAACACAATAAAATGAAAAAGATGGTGAAGTTTAATTCGGTTGAAATTAGACATTATTCTGTTTGTACTTGTGAAGTCTTATTCAATGGAAATTAGACATTATCCTAAGTGTGAGTGTGTGTGTATGTGTGTGTTTGTGTGTGTGTTTATTGGAGAAGGATAACAAAAGCGAAAAAATTTGAGGAAGTGGCTGCTATATCTATTTTCAGTATGGACCCACATTCCAGCCTTGGAATCTATTAAAATTTGAAAAAATATTTTAGGAAAACAAATTTTAAAATGTGTATATAGGCATATGGACAGTGGAAAAAGTTGGCTGGTCAGCTTGCATACAATGTCAATCAAATGAGGTTTCATAAAGCTGGGCTTTGCGTTCATAAAGTTCCACACTGTCCCTGACTCCTAATAACATCAGAACTGGGCTGTGAATGGTTAGGAAGATTGATATTCTGAGACTGCCACTTAGTATGCAAGCTAGGACAAATGACCTGCATCTCCTGTATAGCATGGTCCGGAAAATCCCACCAAAGCATTTACTCTGAGTCCCACAGCACAACAACCAGGAAATTATGTCTGAATATTCCACTGGTTTCAGTACTACCATGGCACAAAACAGTTCTGTGGGATATGGTATGTGTTTCTGTAAATTAACATGAATAAATCAGTTCAAATCATCCACTCCATCCTCCTACCACAGCCATTCTGAGATATGTAATTAATGTGTAGCTTTCAGAAAGATACTTTAAGTGACAAAGATAACTATTTGGTTTCTAGCAGTGTTCATATTCAACAGCCTAGTTTAGTTTTTGAAAAGCATGGTAATGCTAAAAGTGTTTACTTCTTTCATTTATTCTTACATTGTTTCTTTCCTTAAATATATATTGCAATAAATATGTAGTATTTTTATTGTTTTTTAAGGCAGCCCATTTTAGAAAGACAAAAATAAATTTCAGAGATAATTACATTTAAGAATCACTGAGCAAAACAACAATTGACTGTTGTAATTATAATTTTTCCACACCTATACATTCTCTTCTTTTAGCAAAACAGTACAGTTACTTGGACATATTTCCCTGTCAATGTTTATGCTGTCCAAATTGTTGTAGGGAACCTCATAATATCTTGCTATGTGACTATGATGTGTTCTTTATTAAAATGTCTTATTGCCATATATATGAATAATTTGTCTGTGTATGAAAGATCTTTAAGTATTGGACTCCAATTCTTTTCTAGCATATGAATAGCTTCAAGAATTACGTATGTCACTAGAGAAAGAAATGTTAGGGATTTATTGTTAAAAATCTCGTCCCAAATTTATCCATTAAGAGATTAGTCATAAGGAACTACTGTGGTCAAACACTGGTTCTCAAGCCTGAAGAAGCTATGTATGTTGATAATGACCTAATCAGTAAACAAAATATCCATTAATATGTCTTAGATATTAATTTGTGAGTGATTTCTTCATTAGATTGAAGAATATGTTTAATTTAAAATAAAGAATTGTTGAGGGCTAACTATACATATGTCCTCGACTGTCTTATACACATAAGGACAGTAGAGTGAATGTAACAGAATTGAGTCTTCCCTAGTCAAGAGGAAAGATGGATGGCAAATCACAAATGTGGTAACACATTTAAAAATTTGTAGGTCTGCACATAGGGACCTTACTCATGAGCCAATAGAGATGAATTTAAGCATGCTCAGGGAATAAACAAGCATTACCTGGCTTTGTAGAATATACAGAAAAAAATGGATATTTCAATTGTTAGGAAGAGAAAAATACTTGCAGAAACATATCATGATTGGAGCACAGAAAGCAAAAGGGGAACACTGACTGCTTGATGTCCAGTACAAGACATGATGTCACACTAGACTGTGGTAAGCCTGGGAGTTTCTCACTGACCTCAGGATAATGGTTAATGTTGTGTACTTCTACACATAATTGTGACCTTTACAAAATGTAGGCCAATTAGTCCTGAAGTTTGTACTATTCTGTGTTAATATTTTTGAGATGGGTGGGTGGCCCCATCCCTCAACTAGGACCCATGCTTAACCTCTGGATGTGGTCTCTACAGCTTCTATCTCCTCTGTGTTGGGTATCTCAGCTAACAGAGATTGGAGGAAAGGCCATGCAGAGACTGATCCACCTGAGGACCCATCCCATCTGCAGTCACCAAACCCAGACACTATTGCTGATGCCAAGAAGCACTTGCTGACAGGAGCTAGGTATGGCTGTTCCCTGATAGGCTTTGCCAGAACCTGACCAATACAGACACAGATGCTCACAGTGAAACATCAGCTTGAGCACGAGGACCACCATAGAGGTAGAGGAAGGACTAAAGGAACTGAAGGGATTTGCAACACCACAGGAAGAACAATATCAACCAACCAGACACTCCAGAGCTCCCAGGGATTCAACCACTGACCAGAGTATACATGGAGCGATCCACGGCTCCAGTTGGGCCCTTAATCCTGTGGAGACTGGATGTCCCAGTTCAGGGTAATTCTAGGGCAGTGAAGCAGTACTGGGTGCATAGGGTGGGCGAGCACCCTCATAGAAACAGTGGGAGGCATAATGGGATAGGGGGGTTGTGGAGGGGAAACCAGGAAGGGGGATAACATTTGAAATGTAAATAAATAACAAATTTAAAAGTTTGTATTATACAAATATTTTTTCCATATGGATTTATTTCCCTATAAATTTGGTCTGGAACCACTTCCTATCACTATCTCTCTTGTTATTTATCAGGAATACAAATTCAAAGCAGGTAAAATACAGATTGACTGTAAATGAGCCTCAATTTCAAACCACACTCAGTCAAACCTGGGTGTCACGGCTGGTCCGGATGATAAGAATGTAACTGTAACATGAGGTTCCGAGAAGTATGCTTAATGGTAGAGCATATGGGTACAATTTCCTTCCTTCCAAGTCGCAAGTGTAGATGTGAGTTTGGGAACTCAAATAGGGACGTTGGGTTAGTTTAGATAGGCATACTGATGAGAGAAGGATGTTGAGAATCAGAGACATTTTGACACCCGGTTCACCTCTGCCTTCAGCCTTCCTCTGACCTTCCTTGTTGAAGTCACAATAGGGTTGCCTACTGGTTTTATAAAGGTATCATCGTGGAATGAAAGAGACCTTCATTTCATATGCCTTATGTACTTTTCAAGGCCAGGCTCTTCTTTAATCTGGCCTAATAAGGATTCCCTTTTGTTTATTAGCAGCTCATATTATTTGTTCCCTGGAGCTATCCTAACTAATAACCATTAAATGGAGGCATTAAAAAATCAGTTCTAAGTTTGCAGTTCTGAAGACAAGACATCTGATAGCAAGATACTGATAAAGCTGATTCTTCCTGGGTAGGATTCTCTACTCTGTCTGACAACAGTCCACAGCCTAAATGAAGGCGTAGATGTATCAGTCTATCATCTAATTCTACCACATGGAATCTCTCTGGATTTCCATATTTCAAATGACTTTATTACAAATACTAGAGTGTCTAATCTATTTTAACTCATTTTACCTGTACCCATAATGACTCTATTTCCAAACAAGATCAGATTTGTAGCCACCATCTGCTAGGAATTCAGTATAGCTTTTAGGCAACATGGATTAACTCATTAAACTTGATGTACTTAAGATATGAAATACATTCTCACTATTTTAATTTTTTAACTATCTCCACACCTGTGATATATAGCTTAGATTTACTCTCTGTAATTTCCCTAGGTAAACCTAATTATTAATCTAATTTCTTCAGAAAAAATCCCACAAAATTAATATTGTAAAATTTTGATTACTTCAAATTATTTTAATTAGATTTGACAAAAAAATAAAGTCTTTATAAAAATACTCCTTTTGAGAAATTTAAAAAAATGTAATATTATAGAAATGTGATATTTAATTTTAAACATATTCTATGCATATATTAATGTATACATAAGTATAATGAATTTCCTATAATTAAATTAAATATACAAATTATTTTCAAAAATCATTTGTAAATCATTTATGACTAAATAGTTTTTACAATTTATTTATTTGTTTTACTTATGTTTCAAAAGTCTGATAGCTATAAATTATATATCATAGAATAAAATGGATCAAATAATGATCAGTAGTAAGCAGAGTCCATAATGCATACTCTTTTTTTATGAGATCATATTTTCTTTATTCTTGAGAATTTCATATACATAAACACTCAATGATTACATCACCTACCGTTTCACTTTTTCAGTGTCTCCCTCTGACATGTCACTTCCCCAACTTCATATCTCTGCACACGCACACCCTTTTTGATAACTCTCTAAGTCCAGCTATTTCCCTGGACATATAGAGAGGTGCATAGGTCCATCCACTGGACACAGGAAATGTACCAGTGGGAGGACTCTGAAGAAATAATGATGCTTCTTCCTCCCCCAGCCACTGTCAATCATCAAATACTTCTTCCTCATCAGGAGTTGGAGGTAGAGTGGGTACCGCTATCTGTGCCAGAATCCTGGCTGGCTCGATCTGATGCGGGTCTTGAGCAGCTTGACCACATCTGTTGTGAGTTTGCAAATGAGACAGCCATGTCCAGGTGGCATCATTGTACTGTAATCTTCCTCCCCCTCCCTGAATCTTGGGTTAATCCTGATGATGGGCCATTTAGAGCTGACTGTCAGCTTATTAGTCTCAACATTTTACTACTGTCTTAACCAGCAGTCTACAGTTAGATTGCTATTCAAGGTTCTATATGCTCAACAAGTAAAGTGACAATGTATTTAAAACTTAATTACTTATTCACCATTATGATTGTTATTGAGTATTTTCTTTTTAAATTTTTATTAGATATTTTCTTTATACACACTTCAAATGCTAGCCCGAAAGTTCCCTGTACCCTCCCCCTGCCCTGCTCCCCTACCCACCCATGCTAGTGTTCATGTTCCTGCTTCTTGGCCCTGGAATTCCCCTATACTGAGGCATATAAAGTTTGCAATACCAAGGGACCTCTCCTCCCAGTAATGCCGATGCATACTCCTTAATGATCCTAATGTAATAGTAGATTCTATCATAGGATAGGTTCTCTGTCACTTTGGTATTTTGCCCTATTGTCTCTTGATACACACCATACCTGAAGGCCTCTGTTGTCCTTTTTATATACATTAGAACTTTCTTACTTAAATGTTCCATCAAGGACACTCCCACCTCTTGATGCAAAATGAAAAAACTTTTAGAAGTAAACATAGGTCTTCCAAAAAACAAACAAGCTAAGCCACAGGGTAGAACAGAATAGTACTGTATTAACAAGATACCAAATGCAGCAAACATGAACACTAGCATATGTTACATTTATTCCTCTGTGTTTCTAAAGTCTCTCTTTTCTTCTTTCCTGCAATGTGTTACAACTCCCTAAGACAAAGAAAAACCAAGTTGCTCAAAATTGTGGAAACTGGTTCACTGACTACTGAGTCAATGAGGCACTTCATCGAGTGTAAAACCTGGGAATATGTTTTTCTTTTCAGTTTGTACGTCTGTAAGATTACATTAGAATTATTTCAATTCCAATCAAGAAAATAGACATCTTTACAAATGTGGTTTCCACTACACCTTATCATGGGTGAAAAAAAATTATATAAAAATACAAATTTCCAAGTCATAAATATAAATGGTCAAAGTCAGCACTCTCCTTTGCCTTTGACTGAGAAAGGAATAAATTCCCATCACTCTTAGGTGGTTAAAGACAAGTGTCTTCTGCAAACATTTGTAAATAAATCAATTTCTTAACCAAAACTTATAATCATGTATTTGCTCTGTTTCTTTCAATTAGCAAATTTATAGTACAATATCTTAATATGAAACTAAAAAATTGACTTTACATAAAGATGTAGTTCTAGAAATATTTCTCATGATAAAACAATTAATTTACTATTTAGGCAAACATATCTCCTTGACATCAACCTACTGAATAATAGGGAAAATGTATTCTGATGCTGTTCTGTGAGAGTCAAACACTTTCATTTGTCAGAGGGGGTAGTTGTCTCATGATACTGACAATTACCACCACTAAGAAGTAAATGTAGGGCTAGAGAGTTGGCTCAGTGGCTAAAAGCAATGGTTCCTCTTGCTGAGAACAAAAGTTTAATTTTGAATACCAACATGATGATTCACAACCATCCCTTGGGAGGAGACCTGCCTGTCTCTGTACTAATGCCAGGCAATTTTTATCATTATTGCTCTATAGTACAGCTTGAGGTCAGAGATAGTGATTACCCTAAAAGTTCTCCTCCCAAAATTAAGGCCTAGAGCCAGATGGGTTAAGTGCAGAATTCTACCAGACCTTCAAAGAAGAGCTAATACCAATAACCCTCCAACCATTCCATATAGGAAAAACAGATCGAACACTACCTAATTTGTTCTATGAAGCCATAGGTATTCTGATATCAAAATCACACAAACAACAAAGAAAGGGAATTTCAGAACAATTTTGCTTATGAATATCCATGAAAAGGAACTCATTAAAATCCTAACAAAACAAATCCAAGAATACATCAAAACTGTCATTCACCATGATAAAGTAGGCTTCAGGGATGAAGGAGTGGTCCAATATATGAAAATCCATTAACATAATCTACTATATACAAACTTTTAAAAAAATCACATGATCATCTCATTAGATATAGAAAAAACATTTGAATAAATTCAAATCCCCTCATGTTAAAAGTATTGGAGAAATCAGGAATTCAATAGCCAAAACTGAAAATAATGAAAGCAATATACAGCAAACCAACAGCCAATATCAAATTAAATGAATATATACTTGAAGCAATACCATTAAAATCAAGGACAAGACAAGGCTACCCATTCTCTCTGTATCTACTCAACACAGTATCCAAATGTCTCCCTAGAGAAATAAGAGAAGAAAAAGAGATCAAGGGGATACAAATGGGAAAGAAGTCAAAGTATCACTACTTGCAGTAGATATGGTAGTATATGTAAGAGATCCCTAAAATTCTACTATAGAACTTCTACAGCTGATAAACAGCTTCATCAAAGTGGCTAGATGTAAAATTAACTCAAATAAATCAACAGCCTTCCTTTATACAAATGATTAATGGGATGAGAGAGACAATAGGAAAGCAACATTCTTCACAATAGTTACAAATAATATACAATACCTTGATGTAACTCTAACCATACAAGTCAAAGATCTGTATGACAAGAACTTCAAGTCTCTGAAGAAATAAATTGAAGAAGACCTCAGAAGATATAATGATCTCCCATGCTCATGGATTTGTAATAGTAACACAGTAAAAATGGCCATCCTACCAAAAGCAATCTACAACTTCAACACAGTCCCAATCAAAATTCCAAGATAATTCTTCACAAACTTGGAAAGGTCAATTTTCTTTTTTTTTTCTTTTTTTTAATTTTTAATATTTTTTATTACATATTTTCCTCAATTACATTTCCAATTCAACTTCATATGGAAAAACAAAAATACAGGATAGTGAAAAAATAACAATTTTTTAATCACAGAAACAAAATTAATTAGGCACTTGTAGGACTTGAGAGAAGGAACACAGCAATGAAGAATTATTAATTCCTCCCATAAATTAATTACAAAATCTAGTTTTCTATCAATAATGTGCTATGTACAATGTTAATCACCTTTCCAATTGTGATTGAGTTGAAACAAAATTTATAGTGAAAAAAATTATGTCAAAACTCAAGTTAGTAATATCAGGAATCTGTATTTCTACACAACCTACACCCCATTAGGAATACCAAAGTTAGGTGTTTATAGGAACTAAAATATAAGACTTCTTAAAACATGAACAATTGATATTTGAGTGTTGTTAAATGTAAACAGTAATGACAAATTCATGAAAGAACTTTTCAATATCATAGAAATTACATGCCATGCTTTCATGTAAATATCTATTAAATAGATTTGGTGATGGATGTTAAAAGCTCAAGGGTCTTGCACACTTAGCAAGAAGAGGGAATAAATTCTTTTATCAGTGCACTTTTTTTTCCATAATCTTCCATTCATGGGGGATTACGTTCTGAAAATAAAAAAGCAAAAACAAAATAGAAGACAAAACAGTCTTCTTCTAGGAATAAATGGTCTAGAAGCATGTGAAACATTGTCCAGAAAATCCTCAAATAAGCAGAAATCTCTATAATTCTGAACAAAATACAGTGGGTAATTTTGTATGTTCGTTTCACAAGGATTGTTCACTAAGCATTTGCTGAAATCTGAAATGTAATCATTTATGCATTCTTGACTTAAAGAAATGACCATCCAGAAAGAGACCCACCTGGAGATCCTTTCCATATACAGTCACCAAACCCAGACACTATTGTGGATGCCAACAAGTGTTTGTTGACAGTAGCCTGATATAGTTGTCTCCTGAGAGGCTCTGCCAGTGCCTGACAAATACAGAAGTGGATGGTCATCAATTGGACTGAGCATAGGGTCCCTAATGGAGGAACTAGAAAAAGGATCTAAGGAGCTGAAGGGGTTTGCAGTCCCATAGGAGGAACAACAACATGAACTAACCAGCACCCCCAGAGCTCCCTGGGACTAAACCACAAACAAAAGAGTACACATGGTGGGACAAATTGCTCCAGCTGCATATGGAGCAGAGGATGGCCTAGACAGATATCAATGGGAGGAGAGGCCCTTTGTCCTCTGAAGGCTCTATGCCCCAGTGTAGAGAAATACTAGGGCCAGGAAGCAGGAGAGGGTGGGTTGGTGAGCAGGGGGCAGAGGAGGGGATAGGGGGAGGGTGTTTGTTGGAGGGGAAACCAGGAACAGGGATAACACTTGAAATGTAAATAAAGAAAATATCCAATAAAAATATTTTTAATTTTTTAAAGAAGGAAAGCTTCTTATAGATATGGAAAGAAAGAAAATCTGTATCAAAACAAAAGGGAGGCAAGAAAGATCATTTCACACCCATATGCTCTGTGTGGTGTGGCATCACAGATTGTGGTGGTTAAAGTGCTAGGGGTAATGGAAGACACTTTAGAGTGACTGAAGTTTGGTAGGAATGTTCTCTAATATTTTTACTTCAGGATGGACTCACGGAGCTTCAGGATTTTATAAGCATCTCTGGAGAAAGAAAAGGGACATTCCAGTAATGAACAAATTTGCTTGGAGGTAAAGAGGCAGTCACACACAGGCTTATAATACCGGTTTTCATCTCAGAGTATTTAAGGACATTACACTGCCTGTCACATCACAACCATGATAAATACTTCAAACTGTATTGGAATCTTGAGCAGTTGTCATTTTGTATTTTGCACTTAAATATAATAAAGATAATCTAGAATATATATTTAGTAAGTTAATGAATGTTTACAGATTGCCAAGTATGATATCTTATATTTGATACTCAATAAGATATTAAATTTGAAACATCTTTACAAGGAGAAGAACATTCAGAAAAAGGCCAGACTGAAACTCACAAAAAGCATAAGAGAACATGACTTAGAATCAGCATCATAAGCAGACGAATAGAGCTTAAATACAGTCAAGAAACTCACACCACCAGGGCTAAAATGATTCCTACTGGACCTGAAAGTTTGGATATGTTCTTTGATGAAGAACAAATAGTTAGCTTCTTCCTTTCACATGCTTACTTAGGAATTACAGATGACAATATCATTTTCCTCCTTGCATCTTATAGATAGTAAATGTCTTAAAGTAGAAGGTACTTAAATCAAAAGCAAGCACAGTGAAAACCCCAAAATAGCATTTGGTATTATAATTCCTATAGCATCTTTATTAAACTCAAGTAGTACCCTAGCAACAAGAAGCACCTATTCCAAACATGTTACCTTATTAACCTTTTCCAGACCCTGCTGGAGAGAAACGTTGATACAGAAATTTATTATTATCACAATCTTGTATATTTCTTAAAGACAGTTTAGAAGTTGAAAATGAATGTCTTTAAAGGATGCTTTATGGATAAGCATCTCTTTCTTTCTTTCTTTCTTTCTTTCTTTCTTTCTTTCTTTCTTTCTTTCTTTCTTTCTTTCTTTCTTTCTTTCTCTCTCTCTCTCTTTCTTTCTCTCTTTCTTTCGTACAGTGAAGTATTTTTTCTTTTTAGATCAAATGTATCATGTATTTGTATAAAATTATCAAAAAGTAGTTAAAAGAAAAATATAATAAATAATTCATAATCACAAATGTTCATTATCTGAAGCAAAAATATATATTTCTGTTCACATTTGATCAGACTACATTGAGGAAGAGTGTATGGTCCCATGATGACTTCTCTGAAAACTCCCCCAGAGAAATAACATGAGCAAATCAAGGAGAGAAGGTTAGTCCTCTGTTTCTAAGTTGACATTAATTACTAGCTGTCTGTTTCTTCCACAGCTAGTTTAGAACCCTTTCCTTGCTGCTTTTGATCATCTTAGGATTTATTGGAAGGAAGGCAGCCTAGTTTATTGTGTTTGTTTACAGTCTCCGCTCTCCTTGCAATTGGGTGGCTAACTAAAGAGGTTGTAGGACTGACTTGAAAAAGAGTCTAATAAAAGGCTCAGCAGGTATGTCAGCAGGAGGCTCCTAGTTATCAATGTCTGCAAATGAATCCATTTCTCACTAAGTTCATGAATCCATATAAGCAGTAGAGGACTTGGGCTGTATAATTGTCTTTTTGGTGCCTAACTCTGATTCCTTGGAGCCTATGGGAAATGCGAATGAAGTATAACAGGACTACTTGATTCCTATGAGCATAACATTTGCTCAGGGCAGTCAAGACTGTGGAACAAGCAATTCAAGCTAAGACTGTGGAGCATGGAAGCAAGTTCCATTTCTCAGCCACGGATTCTTTGCGAGTCAGGTGGCTAATGAAAAAGCTTAAAGCTGGAGTATTTTTCTTTTGTGAAGAATAATCCAAAAGGCAAGCCCCCTTAAACACCAGTACACACACACACACACTACCAGTCTAATAAAGATTATTCTACTGCAAGCCACTTTCTATCATCTATAAATCTACTTTTCTTATGTGCACAGTGAAAATAAAGTTTAGAGCACAGGATGGTTTTAAAAGATGGGGAATAATAACATTAATATGATTTTCACATGAAAATACAAAATGATAAATATTAATTATGTTAGCTCTTATAAAATACAATCTCTGCATTCAACTATGAAAGAAAACTGCATTAGCAACTCCATATATCATATGAGCCAAAAAGATAAAAGAAGACCAAAAACAAAGGGGGAAAGAACATTTGTGATGAAAAATTAAACGAGGTAGGGTGGTATTTCATGGTCATTTCCCTACAGTTAGCATGTGACTCATCTTGAGTTACAATGGGGAAGGTGGGTAGGATCAATTTCAAGACTGAGTGTGTGTATATGTGTATATATTCTTGAAGGACTTTAGAAAAAGATATCCCTGGCCTGAACACAGGCTTACATCCCAGGTTATATTAAACCTTCTTTCATTTGTCTTTTCTAGGTGAACTAATGCCCCTCAGGGACAAATGCCACTAACATATCTTATTCTTATTTTCCCTTACAGACCATAAAATAATAATTTAGGATGGTCCATCTTTTTGTCTCAGCTCCAAACTTTGTCTCTCAGCTCCAAACTTTCGCTCCAATACTCCTTCCATGGGTATTTTGTTCCCTATTCTAAGGAGGGACGAAGTAAGTATCCACACTTTGGTCTTCCTTCTTCTTGAGTTTCACCCGGGGATCCATCCCATAATCAGCCACCAAACGCAGACACTTTTGCATATGCCAGCAAGATTTTACTGAAAGGACCCTGATATAGCTGTCTCTTGTGAGGCTATTCCAGTGCCTGGCAAACACAGAAGTGGATGCTCACAGTCAGCTATTGGATGGAATACAGGGCACCCAATGGAGGAACTAGAGAAAGTACCCAAGGAGCTGAAGGGATCTGCAACCCTATAGGTGGAACAACAATATGAACTAACCAGTACCCCCAGAGCTTGTGTCTCTAGCTGCATATGTGGCAGAAGATGGCCTAGTCAGCCATCACTGGGAAGTTGATCACCCTTGGACTTGCAACCTTTATATGCCCCAGTACAGGGGAACACCAGGGCCAAGACGTGGGAGTGGGTGGGTAGGGGAACAGTGTGGGGAGAGGGTATAGGGAACTCTTGGGATAGTATTTGAAATGTAAATGAAGAAAATACTTATTAAAAATGGAAAAAATAATAACTTAGTCCATAATAGGTGGCTAATTAAAGCACATTGAGTCAAACTGAGCTATAACATCACATATTTTTGTACACTCTCATATTTTAGAACATGACAGAAGAGCAAAGTGGAGAAGTATATTTTAATAGATCCTAGAGCCCTTGATGAAGCTAAGTTTTCAGCTAAAAGTTAATTTGTTATTTTTATGTTTTCAAACGTATCTATCTGACAAACCAATGAAACTAACTAAATCTAAACCCGGTTCTCTATTTGAGGTGAAAGAGAATCTCTTGTAACCCTTTGCAGAACCTAACAATTCCGTCAACTAATGAAACATGTCTGTGTGTGAAGTTGACAGTTGCCCAGTTAAGGTTCCCAAGTTACCCTGAGCATCAATTCCATGGCAATATGCTAAGGACATCTGCTATCACTCAAGAGATTGGTTTTTGATTAAAACCAATTGATTGATTAAACAGTTCACATATACATTCTAGTCACAAATAAACCTTTCCTTTTGGATTAAGTTATTGTTCCATTTTACTATGAGCATAATATAGCCAGTGGACCTGATTAAGGGCTTGGTCCACTAGTTTCTAGTTCATTTGCTATTAGAAACATTACCGGACCCATACTCTCTCTTCATTAAATCAACAGTATTCATTCCAAGTACCGCTAATGAATGTCAAGACTAAGACTCCTGAACACTATAGGCACAGCAGAGAAAAAATTCTAAAGATGAATCTTTATAGAGGAAATTGAAAAAAATGTTCACCTTTTAAGAATATAATTTTTTCCCTATTAGCTGCTGTCAGACATTTAAATGTTAATGAAGTGAGGTTAATTTTGGAAAACTTTTACAGTGCCAGATCAATGGACTGCAAAAAAAGAAATAATTACCTTTATGTCAAATTTCCACATAGAAAATAGACTGAATGCCACATTATATGTGCTATTTTGTTAAATTCCAAAGTAAAGGAAGCATGGACTCTGATCTTTAATGTTAGGAAATGAATAGTAAATTTATCAGTAATACAGGTGTGTACACTTGTATGTATTTTAATTATAATTGAGCTCTTACAATCCTCAAAAAGTTATAGTTTCATTATCTGTCTCAGGCAAGATGAATGCAAAATACATTAGACTTTCTGATAGTTCAACATTGCTACATGTTGAAAGAGTTTTCCCTTTTAACAGGTGATAACATTAACTGCAGCTAACCTAACAGACACAATTAAATGGTACTGAAAAGTAAGGCTTATTCATAACTCATCTATGCAAAAGTCTCTGCTAGGAATTCAATAAGTAATTGTGTGTGTGTGCACGTGTGTGTACGCGAGTGTCACACACACACACACACACACACATGCATGTGTGTGAGCATACATATGCTCCAGAGATCCCCAGTCTTTAACTATGAAGTTCTAGTAATACAGGTGACTACCATGCCTTTTGAATTCACATGGATTTATTCTGGTTTCAGAACTTTCATTTGAATTCTTTCATAAAAGGTAAACACTGTCTCATTTCAGCAGGCACAAAGCAATACCTATTTAAAAATAAAACTGTATTTTATCAAACTTGAGAAAGTTTTTGTCCAAAGTCATTTCCCATGTGTTAGCATGTAGACTCCTCTGTCAGATCTGTTAGCATCTCATTCAACATGTATATTATTCCAGAATCTTACAAAAAATTCAAAGATAAATATCTGCATTGTCTTTGTTGATTAAATTATAGTATATGAGAAATATTAAGGTTTTGGTTAAAGTCCTATCAATCTGCCTTAAAAATCCATGAAATGGAGCACTGACTGCAGAAGGGGAAACCTAAATAAAACCTTCAATTGACTTTCAAGTTGGGAATTAGTTCTTGGATAAATTTCTCTTTGAAACGGGGTTTCTTCAGATGAAATGAGGTGTTTGTTCAGGGAAACATTTAAAAACATCTAATACTGTGCTCTTTACAGTTCTTGGTTTAGGGATGACTATATAGCCCCAAGTCTAATACCTCAGGTTACTGATGTCAAAGTGATTTTTAACAGGACCTTTGCAGTGGATACACTGAAAGTGAAAACACAGGGCATGCAGAACAGCACAATTCAGGGTACCTAGCATGCAACGAGTATTGCATATATATTAGCTGCTACTATTACTTTTTTAAATGCACACAATGATTTGTAGCAATCAAGTGCCTCCTCATTTGGGGGCAAAAGTAGAAATAACTAGGAAGATTTTATAGTAGACTGAATAAGTGTTTATATACTTAATAGTACTTTCTGCAGAAGACCTGGGTTCAGTTGCCAGCTACCCTATCAACTGGCAAACAACCACCTGTAAATATATCTCCTTGCCTCCTCTAGCATCCTTATTCCAGAACCCTACAAAAATTTCAAAGCTAAATATCTGCAATGTCTTTTTGGATTAAATTATAGTATATAAGAAATATTAAGATTATAGACCTTGTCACCAGGGCCCAGTTCACATTATGGGCTGGAGAGATGGCTCAGTGTTTAAGAGTACTGACTGGTCTTCCAAAAGTCCTGAGTTCAAATCCCAACAACCATATGGTGGCTCACAACCATCTCTGATGAGATTTGATGCCCTCTTCTGGAGTGTCTGAAGACAGCTACAGTGTATTTCAGGCACTGCATTCATGTTGTGCATGTACAGAGAAGTAGGCACATATACATACATACATACATACATACATACATACATACTACATACATACATACATACATACATACAAATATACATTCCCTTTATCTATTCAATATACTTGAAATTCTGCCAAAAAATAAATATAAAAATATTTCAAGAATTTTTTAAGATAAGCTCTTGACTCTAATTATAAGTTTAACAATGTCAGAATGGAAACATGACAGATTACTTTAGCCTAAGAAAAACCCAAATAAGCACTTGTCTCTATATTGTGCCTGTGCTGTATATAGGATTAGTGGTCTTCCCAAAAGCATAAGACAAGAATGAGTCTTCTTGATCATTGGTATGCTACTGACTTCAATAAGTGGTAGAAACACAACTCAAGAAATTGGAACATCAGTGCAACACACACAATCTAGAAATATTAAAAGCAGCATGAGTTGAGTCAGTATCTTTTTAAAATACAGATGAAGCACAGATAAAATAAACTAGTTGGTTAAAACAAACATTGGTCAGAGGAACTCACATATATAAAAGCTACTAAAGAACATTGGGCTTTGTCCTGAAAATTTGTAGACCATGGTAAAAGAGAACAATTTGTTCTGTGCTTCAGTATGATGGCATTATTATTTGTGGCCCTCTATTTTTCTAATTCCCCTGATTCTCATATCAGGACATATGGTACACAAAATCTGCTTCGAATTCTTTTTATTGCATATGTTATTATTTATTATATAATACCACCCCTGTCACAATCAATTCAAATCAGATTTATGATTAGGTTTGGAATTAAATTATTACACTTCTATATTTTTTACCATCTGTATTTTTATCGTTTAGTGTATAAACTACTTAAAGGTTTAGCCTTAAAATTATGGATTTTAGAAATTTCAACTGATACACAAACTTGCTGAAAAAGGTATTTCGAGAAAAGCACCTGAGCAGCTGGGGCGCAGGGTCTGCTGACACTCGCCAACTGCCCACAACACCCGCCACAGGATCTTAAGACTTCTGGTGAGGGGAGCACAGCTTCTGCTCCAATCCAATTGCGCGGGACCTGAGACTGCATTAGTTAGGGAAGCAGAAACCTGCCTGAGTAGGACCACAGGCCTCATCCGGCTGGATCAGCGCCGGGGTAGCGGGAGCGCAGGGTTGCCTGACACCCGCCAGCTACCCACGACCCCCGCCGCAGGTTTTTGGGACTGCTGGTGAGTGGAACACAGCTTCTGCTCCAATCCAATTGCGCGGGACCTGAGACTGCATTAGTTAGGGAAGCAGAAACCGGCCTGAGTAGGGCCACAGGCCTCACCCGGCCGGATCAGCGCCAGGGTAGCGGGAGCGCAGGGTTGCCTGACACCCGCCAGCTACCCACGACCCCCGCCGCAGGATTTTGGGACTGCTGGTGAGTGGAACACAGCTTCTGCTCCAGTCCAATCACGCGGGACCTGAGACTGCTCTGGTTGGGGAGAGAGAAATCCGGCCCACACAGGGCCACAAGCCTCTTCCGGTCAGAAAAGCACCTGAGCAGCTGGGGCGCAGGGTCTGCTGACACTCGCCAACTGCCCACAACACCCGCCACAGGATCTTAAGACTTCTGGTGAGGGGAGCACAGCTTCTGCTCCAATCCAATTGCGCGGGACCTGAGACTGCATTAGTTAGGGAAGCAGAAACCGGCCTGAGTAGGACCACAGGCCTCATCCAGCTGGATCAGCGCCGGGGTAGCGGGAGCGCAGGGTTGCCTGACACCCGCCAGCTACCCACGACCCCCGCCGCAGGATTTTGGGACTGCTGGTGAGTGGAACACAGCTTCTGCTCCAATCTTTAAATAGTGACAACGATAACAACTAACCCCAGAGATTACCAGATGGCGAAAGGTAAACGTAATAATCTTACTAACAGAAACCAAGACCACTCACCATCATCAGAACCCAGCACCCCCACTTCACCCAGTCCAGGGCACCCCAACACACCGGAAAAGCTAGACACGGATTTAAAAGCATATCTCCTGATGATGATAGAGGACTTCAAGAAGGACGTTAATAACACACTTAAAGAAATGCAGGAGAACACTGCTAAAAAGGAAGAAGACAATAAAGAGGAAGCACAAAAATCCCTTAAAGAATTGCAGGAGAACACTGCTAAAGAGTTACAAATCCTTAAAGAAAAACATGATAACATAATCAAACAGGTAGAAGTCCTTACAGAAAAACAGGAAAACACATCCAAACAGATGATGGAAATGAACAAAACCATACTAGACCTAAAAAGGGAAGTAGACACAATAAAGAAAACCCAAAATGAGGCAACACTGGAGATAGAAACCCTAGGAAAGAAATCTGGAACCATAGATGCAAGCATCAGCAACAGAATACAAGAGATGGAAGAGAGAATCTCAGGTGCAGAAGATTCCATAGAGAACATCGGCACAACAATCAAGGAAAATGTAAAATGCAAAAAGATCCTAACTCAAAACATCCAAGAAATCCAGGACGCAATGAGAAGACCAAACCTACGGATAATAGGAGTGGATGAGAATGAAGATTTTCAACTCAAAGGACCAGCGAACATCTTCAACAAAATTATAGAAGAAAACTTCCCAAATCTAAAGAAAGAGATGCCCATGAACATACAAGAAGCCTACAGAACTCCAAATAGACTGGATCAGAAAAGAAATACCTCCCGACACATAATAATCAGAGCAACAAATGCTCTAAATAAAGATAGAATACTAAAAGCAGTAAGAGAAAAAGGCCAAGTAACATATAAAGGCAAGCCTATCAGAATTACACCAGATTTTTCACCAGAGACTATGAAAGCCAGAAGATCCTGGACAGATGTTATACAGACACTAAAAGAACACAAATTCCAGCCCAGGCTACTATACCCAGCCAAACTCTCAATTAACATAGATGGAGAAACCAAAGTATTCCACGACAAAACCAAATTCACACATTATCTCTCCACGAATCCAGCCCTTCAAAGGATAATAACAGAAAAAAACCAATACAAGGACAGGAACCACGCCCTAGAAACAACAAGAAGGTAATCCCTCAACAAACCTAAAAGAAGACAGCCACAAGAACAAAATGCCAACTTTAACATCAAAAATAACAGGAAACACCAATTTCTTTTCCTTAATATCTCTTAATATCAATGGACTCAACTCCCCGATAAAAAGACATAGACTAACAAACTGGCTACACAAACAAGACCCAACATTTTGCTGCTTACAGGAAACTCATCTCAGAGAAAAGGATAGACACTACCTCAGAATGAAAGGCTGGAAAACAATTCTCCAAGCAAATGGCATGAAGAAACAAGCTGGAGTAGCCATTCTAATATCTGATAAGATTGACTTCCAACCCAAAGTCATTAAAAAAGACAGGGAGGGACACTTCATACTCATCAAAGGTAAAATCCTCCAAGAGGAACTATCAATCCTGAATATCTATGCTCCAAATACAAAGGCAGCCACATTCATTAAAGAAACTTTAGTAAATCTCAAAGCACACATTGCACCTCATACAATAATAGTGGGAGACTTCAACACACCACTTTCACCAATGGACAGATCATGGAAACAGAAACTAAACAGGGACACAGTGAAACTAAGAGAAATTATGAATCAAATGGATCTGGCAGATATCTACAGAACATTCTATCCTAAAACAAAAGGATATACCTTCTTCTCAGCACCTCATGGTACCTTCTCCAAAATTGACCACATAATTGGTCACAAAACAGGCCTCAACAGATATAAAAATATTGAAATTGTCCCATGCATCCTATCAGATCACCATGGACTAAGGCTGATCTTCAATAACAAAATAAATAATAGAAAGCCCACCTTCACGTGGAAACTGAACAACACTCTTCTCAATGATACCTTGGTCAAGGAAGGAATAAGGAAAGAAATTAAGGACTTTTTAGAGTTCAATGAAAATGAAGCCACAACATACCCAAACTTATGGGACGCAATGAAAGCATTTTTAAGAGGAAAACTCATAGCTCTGAGTGCCTCCAAAAGGAAACTAGAGAGAGCACACATTAGCAGCTTGACAACACACCTAAAAGCACTAGAACAAAAGGAAGCAAATTCACCCAAGAGGAGTAGACGGCAGGAAATAATCAAACTCAGGGGTGAAATCAACCAAGTGGAAACAAGAAAAACTATTCAAAGAATCAACCAATCAAGGAGCTGGTTCTTTGAGAAAATCAACAAGATAGATAAACCCTTAGCCAGACTCACTAGAGGGCACAGGGAAAGCATCCTAATTAACAAAATCAGAAATGAAAAAGGAGACATAACAACAGATCCTGAAGACATCCAAAACACCATCAGATCCTTCTACCAAAGGCTATACTCAACAAAACTGGAGAACCTGGATGAAATGGACAAGTTCCTAGACAGATACCAGGTACCAAAGTTGAATCAAGATCAGGTTAATGATCTAAACAGCCCTATATCCCCCAAAGAAATAGAAGCAGTCATTAATAGTCTCCCAACTAAAAAAAGCCCAGGACCAGATGGGTTTAGTGCAGAGTTCTATCAGACCTTCAAAGAAGATCTAATCCCAGTTCTTCACAAACTATTCCACAAAATAGAAACAGAAGGTACTCTACCCAACTCATTCTATGAAGCCACAATTACTCTGATACCTAAACCACAAAAAGACCCAACAAAGATAGAAAACTTCAGACCAATATCCCTTATGAATATTGATGCAAAAATCCTCAATAAAGTTCTTGCTAACCGAATCCAAGAACACATCAAAACAATCATCCATCCTGACCAAGTAGGTTTCATCCCAGGGATGCAGGGATGGTTCAATATACGGAAATCCATCAACGTAATCCAGTATATAAACAAACTCAAAGATAAAAACCACATGGTCATCTCCTTAGATGCGGAAAAAGCATTTGACAAGATCCAACACCCATTCATGATAAAAGTCTTGGAAAGATCAGGAATTCAAGGCCCATACCTAAACATGATAAAAGCAATCTACAGCAAACCAGTAGCCAACATCAAAGTAAATGGTGAGAAGCTTGAAGCAATCCCTCTAAAATCAGGGACTAGACAAGGCTGTCCACTTTCTCCATACCTATTCAACATTGTACTTGAAGTCCTAGCCAGAGCAATTCGACAACAAAAGGAGATCAAAGGGATACAAATTGGAAAAGAGGAAGTCAAAATATCACTTTTTGCAGATGATATGATAGTATATATAAGTGACCCTAAAAATTCCACCAGAGAACTCCTAAGCCTGATAAACAGCTTCGGTGAAGTAGCTGGATATAAAATTAACTCAAACAAATCAATGGCCTTTCTCTACACAAAGAATAAACAGGCTGAGAAAGAAATTAGGGAAACAACACCCTTCTCAATAGTCACAAATAATATAAAATATCTTGGCGTGACTCTAACTAAGGAAGTGAAAGATCTGTATAATAAAAACTTCAAGTCTCTGAAGAAAGAAATTATAGAAGATCTCAGAAGATGGAAAGATCTCCCATGCTCATGGATTGGCAGGATCAACATTGTAAAAATGGCTATCTTGCCAAAAGCAATCTACAGATTCAATGCAATCCCCATCAAAATTCCAAATCAATTCTTCAACGAATTAGAAAGTGCAATCTGCAAATTCATCTGGAATAACAAAAAACCTAGGATAGCAAAAACTCTTCTCAAGGATAAAAGAACCTCTGGTGGAATCACCATGCCGGACCTAAAGCTCTACTACAGAGCAATTGTGATAAAAACTGCATGGTACTGGTATAGTGACAGACAAATAGACCAATGGAATAGAATTGAAGACCCAGAAATGAACCCACACACCTATGGTCACTTGATCTTCGACAAGGGAGCTAAAAACATCCAGTGGAAGAAAGACAGCATTTTCAACAAATGGTGCTGGCACAACTGGTTGTTAACATGTAGAAGAATGCGAATAGATCCATTCCTATCTCCTTGTACTAAGGTCAAGTCTAAGTGGATCAAGGAACTTCACATAAAACCAGAGACACTGAAACTTATAGAGGAGAAAGTGGGGAAAAGCCTTGAAGATATGGGCACAGGGGAAAAATTCCTGAATAGAACAGTAATGGCTTGTGCTGTAAGATCGAGAATTGACAAGTGGGACCTCATGAAACTACAAAGCTTCTGCAAGGCTAAAGACACCATCAATAAGACAAAAAAACCACCAACAGATTGGGAAAGGATCTTCACCTATCCTAAATCAGATAAGGGACTAATATCCAATATATATAAAGAACTCAAGAAGGTGGACTCCAGAAAGTCAAATAACCCCATTAAAAAATGGGGCTCAGAACTGAACAAAGAATTCTCACCTGAGGAATACCGAATGGCAGAGAAGCACCTGAAAAAATGTTCAACATCCTTAATCATCAGGGAAATGCAAATCAAAACAACCCTGAGATTCCACCTCACACCAGTCAGAATGGCTAAGATCAAAAATTCAGGTGACAGCAGATGCTGGCGAGGATGTGGAGAAAGAGGAACACTCCTCCATTGTTGGTGGGATTGCAAGCTTGTACAACCACTCTGGAAATCAGTCTGGCGGTTCCTCAGAAAATTGGACATAGTACTACCGGAGGATCCAGCAATACCTCTCCTGGGCATATATCCAGAAGATGTCCCAACCGGTAAAAAGGACACATGCTCCACTATGTTCATAGCAGCCCTATTTATAATAGCCAGAAGCTGGAAAGAACCCAGATGTCCCTCAACAGAGGAATGGATACAGAAATTATGGTACATTTACACAATGGAGTACTACTCAGCTATTAAAAAGAATGAATTTATGAAATTCCTAGCCAAATGGATGGACCTGGAGGGCATCATCCTGAGTGAAGTAACACAATCACAAAAGAACTCACACAATATGTATTCATTGATAAGTGGATATTAGCCCAAAACTTAGGATACCCAAGATATAAGATACAATTTGCTAAACGCATGAAACTCAAGAAGAATGAAGACCAAAGTGTGGACACTGTGCATGCACCTTCTTAGAATTGGGAACAAAACACCCAGGGAAGGAGCTACAGAGACAAAGTTCGTAGCTGTGATGAAAGGATGGACCATTTAGAGACTGCTGTATCCAGGGATCCGTCCCATAATCAGCTTCTAAACGCTGACACCATTGCATACACTAGCAAGATCTTGCTGAAAGGACCCAAATATAGCTGTCTCTTGTGAGACGATGCCGGGGCCTAGCAAACACAGGAGTGGATGTTCACAGTCAGCTATTGGATGTATCACAGGGCTCCCAATGGAGAAGCTAGAGAAAGTACCCAAGGAGCTAAAGGGATCTGCAACCCTATTGTTGGAACAACATGATGTACTAACCGGAACCCTGGAGCTCTTGTCTCTAGCTGCATATGTATCGAAAGATGGCCTAGTCGGCCATCAATGGAAAGAGAGGCCCATTGGACTTGCAAACTTTATATGCCCCAATATAGGGGAATGCCAGGGCCAAAAGAATGGGAATGGGTGGGTAGGGAAGTGGGGGGCGCTATGGGGGACTTTTGGGATAGTATTGGAAATGTAATTGAGGAAATTATGTAATAAAAATATTAAAAAAAAAAAAAAAAAAAAAAAAAAAAAAGAAAAAGGTATTTCGATATAAACTCTATAACATTTTTATCTCATTCCTTAAATGCCATTCTCAAAAGACCTATGGACAATTCCATTGTTCATTACCCATTGTATTCTGAGATGAATCAGTTGAGATAATAAAACATGTGATGAAAATACTGAATGTGTAAAAAAATCTTATTTCGACTACACAAAAGAACAAAGAGTGAGCAAAATGTTCTTACAGTAAATGAAGACTATGAGTGTTCACCATGGAAAACCTCAGAGGAGATGGGAAGAACTTTAAAAACTTTTGCTTGCCACATCATAAGGTTTCCCAAACTAATGAGGTAATGGTATTTTTCCTGGATTAAGAAAACTATTTCCATTCTAGCATTGAAAAACCAAAGTGTATTCTGTTTTTTTTTTTCTTTTTACATTTTAAAAGCTAGTTATTGTGTGAATTCATATAATCTAATTTCATGGCATGTCACCAACTTTTACCAGTTGCTTAACACTGATAAGTGATAAATTGAGGGAGCAAACTGCAAAATGGAGAGCAGTCAAGCTGCAACAGCAGATACCAATCCACATTATCATCTGCAGAAATTTTGAGTCTAATGCTCAAAAAAGGAAATATATTAAAAGGCAGACTTGTCATTCAATGCACTTCTCTAAGAATTTAGAGAGCTTGTAATCTGAAACTAAATGAGGTTAATAAAATCTGAACCTGCTTAAAGAAGTTCATAATACATTCTCCTACATTCATGACTGAACATCTGGGAAGCTCTATGCAGATAAGACCTGCAGTTCTAACACAAGACCATACCATTTGGGGGTTTCCATTTCTTTCTAGAAGACACTGTAATTAACTAGTCCCTGTTATATTCAGTTTTGCTTTGCTCTTCCATATTACACTGTGCCATTTGAATTTTATTGTCTCATTATTATTATTATTATTATTATTATTGAACATATTAATAGTGTCATTGATTATTTTTGTCCATGGGATAGTCTTCAAGTTGGGCTGGTTATTGGTTAGCCATTACTTCAGTCTCTGTTCCATTCCCCATCACTGCATTGTACACAAGATAAATTTTGGGTCAAAAGTTTTGTGTGAGTTGCTGTCCCTATGGCTCTCTTATCTGGCAACAGGACATGACCACTTCAGATTCCATGTGCTCAATGTTGTGAGTCACAGTTAAAGTCAACCTCATTGATTCTTGGGTTGACTTCTTACAGAAGGTCTCTGTCACATCTGGGAAATGCCCCTCAACTCGCCACCCCCACCAGTTGCCAATTTCTGTTTATTCTTATGGCCATCTGTTCATCTCTCCTGTCTCTTCCCACATCAAGTCTTTAAAATAACAATCAATTTGTTAAAAATTTTAAAGGTATGCTGAGCTAGTATAAGTGAGCCATAGCATGAATATATATAAAATGTACTTCATACCCAATATTAGAGGTTATGAGTTAAAAATAATTACTAGAATTAAAATAGATGAGAATATAGTCTTAATTCATTGTTAGTAAACCCAAAATATTCCATTGCTTCAAATAAGCAAAGATTATATCAGAACTTAACCTTACTTTATTTTTCAGCACATAATCCATAATAATTGGAAAAATCTAATCTTCAGGTATGTTGATTAAGAGATGTAGGTCAAACTCTATGAGTATATATATATATATATATATATATATATATATATATATATATATATCCTGACTGAGCTTCAATTCATTTTTCTTGTAATCCTTTCTATTTTTCTCAAAGTATAATTTGTTAAACCTTGTACCAAACTTTGAGAAGTCATTAAAACTTGATTTTTCTAACAGCTCTGAGAAAAATAAATGTATCATTAAATACATTGCAGTATTATTAGTACAGTAAAATAGTAAATTATGGTTCCTTTAGTAGTTTGCATTTATTGAGGTTAATTTCAATATTAATCTTCTGGTGGGCTCAGCTCTGCCTCTGGGTGAGGATTCAGAGACAAAGCATTCGTGGAGTACCACATCCCTCCAGGTTTTCTTTCATCATATGCAAACACACAGAGAAATCTCATAGATGACAATCTGAAAGCGAATGTTTCCAAACATAAGCCTAACTCAGAGCAGTGATTGCTACATTCCTATCCTCTCAAAGGAACAATTACACTTCTGCTCTGCTGTCTCTAATCAATGTGTTTGCAAGGACAACCTGTCTCATGTCTATCTCTTCACATAGGTACCTTTTAGTTACACATTCTCATTCAGGTTCTTTCTCCTTTATCTGTCTTCCTGTTTTTTGTTGGTTTGCATGTAGGGTGATGAGTTTCTGAACAGGATGCAGGACATATCTGATTGTACTAAATGGTGGCTAATAATCTTATATAAAGTTTAAAACATATGCTGAGTAAAAGAACTGAGGTGCTTCCAAAGGACATACTTTCATACACATAGGCCACGTTGCCAACAGCTTCCTTACCTCTTTCACACTAACCTCTTTAAAGGTCTGCATGTGCATGCTGAGAACATGCTCAACTATCTGTCCCTCAGGTTGCATTTTCATAACTGCAGTAACTAGGGATTCGTCTCCATTAATAGACCTCATATTTTATGATAATTTATTTGATTGTGTTTGTTGTAAGAAGGAATTAAGATAATTCTAGGAGGTAAGAATTGATAGGGAGTCTGTAAGTAAATATAAATTAAATAAAACACTAATATTAAATTCTAGACTGCTAAATTTAAATCCACGCACTCTATGTAATTCTGTAATGGAAGATGGTCTGCATCCTGTAATTACTGATGTAGTGTAGAGACTCTAGACCAACATTAAGTGCTTATTCAGCAAAAACTCAGTCACTGCATAGATGATAAATATTCCCTTCTTCAAGATAAATTAAAATTATTCCTTAATTTTGAGCCTATCACCACCATAAGCTTAATTTTCCAGTTTTTAAAAAATATTTGTGTTCACTTCACAAATAAAGGGGGTTTGTATATGTGAGTCCTCTAGACACTGCTTGCTTGTATCCCACAAATAATCCAATACCTATATATCCATCCACTGATTGATTTCTGATAATGAGTAGGGTCTTGCTTTGCCTTAATGGCATAGTTTCTGTGTTGATAAACACTCTTATACAATATCTTTGATGTAAAATAGCCACTTGCAACAGATATGATTGTAATTTAAATAAATAAAGTATTTTAATGACTTTATCTGACATCTATGGGACAGGAGGCCCTTGGTTCTGTAGATGCTCAGTACGTCAGCATAGGGAGATGCTAGAGCAGTGAGGCAGAAGTGGAGGAGTGGGTGAAGGAGCACCCTTATAGAGGCAAATGTGAGAAGAGAGAATGGGTATGGGATGGAGGATATGAGGAAGTGGAATAACATTTGAAATGTAAATGAATAAAACAATTAATAAAAATTATTGAAAAATGACTTTCTACCTCATCTAATATTTTTGCAAGTAAAATTTCCTAAATTGACTAGGAAAATGATATTATTCCTAGAAAACCCAAAGCTTTATTTTCTTATTCACTGTCTATGAGAATAGATAACATGTACGTGTAATGCATAAAATAGCAGATAAAGTGTATTTCAGGCATGAAAAAAAAAGGGCAGTGAAATCCACAATAGTGAAAACATGAGCTAGTAAGACACAAAAAATAACATTTTTTTTTCTCAATAGCTTAATAAACATTAAATCAATAGCCTTGATTTAGGCCTAAAGTGGGTGGGAGGTCTAATAGAGGTGTTTTGAAAGAAATGTTATTCTGTATTCACAGAAATTTAATTCTGGAACACAAACTACAAGAACCATCTTAAGGATAAAACTATTTTCATGCAAATTGATTTCCTGACATACTACACTGAGTTATGTTTTCATCAATAAATCTACTTTTATAGTTGCATAAGATAAAGAATTTAGTATATTAGACAATTGAAAATATTCTACAAATACAATGAAAAACAATGCTTAAGAGGGATAATGTCTTTAATATGTGTGGATATTACTTGTTACATTGTGTCCAATCATTTCTTATACTTTAATTTTCATATGGAACTGCTGCACAGTCTTTTCAAATCCATTAGTCCATGGCAATTATTCTGTACTGCGTGCCATCCCATTATACCAGGTCTGATTGTCGCAAACTTGGACTTTATAATCTCTATGAGATTTTCTCCTTAGGTTAATTTTTTTTTTTTTTTGGTTTTTTTCGAGATAGGGTTTCTCTGTGTAGCCCTGGCTGTCCTGGCACTCACTTTGTAGACCAGGCTGGCCTCAAACTCAGAAATCCGCCTGCCTCTGCCTCCCGAGTGCTGGGATCAAAGGCGTGCGCCACCACGCCAGGCTCTTAGGTTAATTTCTTGTCTCATCTATTTTTGCACAGTTGTCAGGTACATATTGTTTGACAGCAAGCTGTTATTGTCTTGTGTTCTTTGCTCGGCTTAAACTCATCTACACAAACAAACAAAATGATACCAATTCCCTTACTAGACTCCTCAATTTTTAAATGACTTTCCCCAACAAATTGACCTACAGTTTTCACAAACTTTTCAATATTAATATCAAAATAAAAACACTTTAAATTACCTTTTTAAAAGGAACATATTAATTTATTTCTCGTGCGTTTTATGAATGTTTTGTCTGCATATATGTTTTTGTAACATGTGCATGCTCGATGCCCACAGAAGCTAGAAAAGAGCATCAGATTCCCTATATGTGGAGTTATAAATGGCTATGAGCTACCATGTGGGTGTTTAGAATTGAGTCCAGGTTCTCTGCAAGAACAGACAGTGTTCCTAACCACTGAACCACTCCTGCAGATCTCTCCCCACCCCTCTCTTTTCCTGTCTTAAGTTCCAAGAAAATGTGCCAGAGTGCAAGGCACACCAATAGGGAAGTGTTATTTTTGGAATCTGTGTTTTTACTAGACTTGAATTTCTCAGAACACTTCCTCATTCCTCAAACTTCCTGATCAATGAAGCCTCTGAGGGCATTGCCATCTCCATATTTCTAATGTTATCACCACGGAGCTGACTAAAATAAATCACATCTCCAGGTATTTCCCAAACATGTAACCATCACTGATTAATGGTATGTTCAGAGATGTTTTGTTTGTTGCTTTGAACTGCATTTGGTTCAATAATGGTTGGTAACTAGGCATGCTAGCCTTTATTCTTGTTCTTAAGTAAATTACCTTTTCCTTTAATGATAAGCGCTTCACCTATGGTAAGTGCACTCAGCCTTGTCATGTTTACTTCAGATTTCTCAGATTTCTTCCAGAAAGGTGCTGTGAAGCTTGCAGTTCTTTTGTGATTGCTCACCATAAAAGCTTGATATTAGCCTCCACACCCTTTTCTCTGTTCCAGGGCCTTTCAGACTAGACAGGCAGACAACCCTCTAACGAATCATTAGAACAGACTGTGAGGCGCCACTCTCAGAGATGCCGCCTTATTGGATTTGAAAGTGAAGAGTGCATATTTTAATTTCTGGTGGATTCCAAGGCTATGCTGATGGTAGTGTTCACAGAACTATAAGTTCAGAGTCACTGTCCACTTTGTGACTTTAAGAGTAAAGTCAATCTTGATAGGCAGGTCTCTCAGTCTGAGCCTCTGGTCCCACATGGAGCCTCATAAAATTCTGGGAACTGACAGATATTCTGACTGGCTGATGCTCATGTCTGGAATTCACTCAATAGTATTTTTAATATTAAGCTGTCATTAGGTTATAACTAACAGAGTTTTATAGATCAGAAATATTCTGAGTAAAACTAGCATACCATGGGCCAGTATAATTGACCTAAGTCCCTCTAATTGCCTGGGGTTAATCCTACAGAACACATGATAGAAGAAAGTGGATTGGACCTTTCTTTATTATATTGGAGTTAAATAAATCTATTTAATTAATAAAGGGTTATGACTTTAAATCAAGCAGAAAATCACTATAGATGTTACTTTGGTAGAGCCTTTTCTAAAAAATTTGCTCATTACTCAGAAATGGTTGCTATTGGACAACACGATGAAGAATTTTGAAACAAATTAATTTATTTGTGCTGAGATTCATCAACTAGCATTTCTTCAGTTCTTTATACCATGGATAAGCCAGACATGACATCACATTCTTCTTAAACTGGCACTCAGGTCTCAAAAGCCCATGTCTGTCCTGTTTGTTGGTTTTATCAATTGTACAAAAGCTTGTTCCATGATCATACATTTCAGATTATTCAACAAAGCCTAGCCACGATATTTATTACCTAATATATATGTATATGTATATATTCTTATATACAATATATTTATATTCAAAAGCAATTTTATTTTATCACATTTTTCATTTGCTTTTCTTAGGTAACTTTTTGGTGCTAAGATCTCCCATCTATTGGTGAACAAGCTCAGGAGGTTATATGTTTCTCTAAAGCCCATATCATTAGAATTTAAGGTTAACATTCCTCTCGTTTTAGTATTTCAAGGAAGAACATAGTTATTAAATTTCTATTATAAACAAAATATAGAAGGAAGAAATACAATTAAGGGAAAAAAGAGGTAAAAAATAGTAGGAGAAAATATATTGTGTTCTTTTCCCATCCTCCATAACTAGAAAAATATTTTCACTTGAAATATAAGAAATATGACGGTTTACCTTAATAAACAACTTGACTGTATTTAGAATCACATTACAGATACAATTTTGGGCTTGTCTATGATGGTGTGGTTTTTTTTCAACATTTTTCTTTTTTAGTGTGTGTGTGTGCATTTTATTTTTTTATTAGATATTTTCTTCATTTACATTTCCAATGTTATCATCTTTCCTAATTTCTTCTCCGAAAGTCCCCTACCCCCTCCTCCTGCCCTGCTCCCTAACCCACCCACTACTGCTTCCTGGCCCTGGCATTCCTCTGTACTGGGGCATATAATATTTGCAAGACCAAGGGCCTCTCCTCCCATTGATGGGTGACTATGACAGTGTTTCTACAGAGGCTTAACTGGTTGGAGAGTGAAGACCCACCCTAAAGGTAGGCATCATCATCTCTCCATCTGTATCCCAATTGAATATAGAGGGAAAATCAAATCATCTCAGCATCAACATGTAAGTTTCTCTGCTTCGTGATTGTGGATGCAGCATGTCTCATGTTCCTGCCACGGTGTCTATCTACAATCCACGAGCCAAAAGTAAGAAATTCCTACCTCATACTGCTTTTCTCAGGCATGCTATCACAGCAATGAAAAAGCGGACTAACAGGGATCTTTTGGGCTATTTCAGAATTGCATGAATGTTGTCACTCTGCATGAGATTTATACATTCACACCCAGTAAAATGGGAACATAGTCACAAGGCATGTAATTAAAACATGAGTCAGCTTTGGTATTGAGCTAGTGTATAGCAGTGCTGTAGCTGATGTCTTAAATCACAGACACTTCTCAATTACAGCCATGAGGCAAGGCAACACTTTGGAAATGAAAACATGAGAAGTAAAGACTCACCGATAGGAGGAGGAGAAAGGAAGGAGGAAGAGAAAGATTGGTGTAAAACTTGACAAGAACTGTTAAGAGCAAGTGGGCTTTATTTTTCATTGGCATATCTATCAAGTAGCATCAACTGTGACACATGTGTCAGTTTTTTTTACCATCATAAATCTCAGTGTTACAAAGACTGGTGAGAGAAGAGTTCATTTTCTTTTATTTATAATTAGATGTGATGTGTATTCTGCAGATATTGCTCATTAACTGGGTGCTAGCATAGCATGTAAGAGGCCCTGTGTTTAGTCTCTGAAATGCAGAAATATTACCTGTGGACTTTTCTTGTGCTTTGGCAGAAGTAGAAAGGGTTTAAGATAATTCTCTGCTACATAGTAACCTTGAGGCAGTCTGAGCTGCGTTACTTTTTTAAAATATATGCAATAAGCAACATCCACATAAAACATCCTCGTCTGAATATAGATTTGTGTTTTATACATTTACAAAAATCGTTCATTAATATATTCAACCGGGACAAATAAGCTCTGCTAAAAGCATCCTATAACATCTTAGGGTCTTAGAGCCACTGAAGAAGTTATGAACATAGAGATTCATACAGCTTTCTTTGTTGTTCTCACAGTACACGATTTTTCTACCAGGTTATTTAGGTATGAACATGAAAGTATAAATTAAATAAAAGGTGGAAATTGATTGTTCATCTGAAAACAAAGAAAGAATTCATATTCCAGAACAGCATTTTCTTCAAGAAAATGTTTTAGTTAAGAAGAGTGTTCACAAAGGCCAAAGTGTGGACACTTTGCCCTTTCTTAGAATTGGGAACAAAACACCCATGGAAGGAGTTGCAGAGACAAAGTTTGGAGCTGAGACTAAAGGATGGACCATCTAGAGACTGCCACACCCGGGGATCCATCCCATAATCAGCCTCCAAATGCTGACACCATTGCATACACTAGCAAGATTTTGCTGAAAGAATCCTGATATAGCTGTCTCTTGTGAGGCTATGCCGGAGCCTAGCAAACACAGAAGTGGATGCTCACAGTCACCTATAAGATGGAACACAGGGCCCCCAATGGAGGAGCTAGAGAAAGTACCCAAGGAGCTGAAGGGGTCTGCAACCCTATAGGTGGAACAACAATATGAACTAACCAGTATCCCCAGAGCTCGTGACTCTAGCTGCATATGTATCAGAAGATGGCCTAGTTGGCCATCATTGGGAAGAGAGGCCCGTTGGTCTTGCAAACTTTATATGCCTCAGTACAGGGGAACACCAGGGCCAAGAAATGGGAGTGGGTGTGTAGGGGAGTGGGGGTGTATGGGGGACTTTTGGGATAGCATTTGAAATGTAAATGAAGAAAATACCTAATTAAAAAAAAAAAGGAAAAAGTGTTCACAACCTTAGCACATACAATCTAGTGCAGAGACTGCAATGTAAAGTCCTTGTCCTCCACTGCTCACTCTACTCTATAGGATTCACAAAGCATGGATAAGACAGCCTGTTAAGGAAAGTAGCACACCCAGATGCATTATAAGAGCCTGAAAATCAGGAGTGACTGAGGGGAGCACTGGAAAATGGTGCCTTTTACAGTAAAAGGACAAAGCCTCTTTGCACTTCTTTAAGCCTATCACATAATAGATAAGGTATTAACTGCATCTCCAGTAACATCAGGGTGCATCAAAGGAGAATGACTACAGGGCTACCATCATGTTAGCATCTTAATTGTGTGCTGTGTCATAAAACTGGAAACAATTGGCAAGGCGTCTGCTCATACAGCCCTCACTGTATTTCCTTTTACACAATCTGATGACATGTAATTCAGCAAATTAAAGTTGCTTGTCTTCTCAAACATACGGCCTGGAACTTAATACAACTCTAAATATTTACATGTGCATTTATTATTATTTTCTCCTTAAAAGTTGTTTTCAATTGACAAAAATGTATATATTCTGAAGACAATATTACTTTTATATTTGTATACGTTATAGAATGGTTGTCATAAGCTAACTGGAAATCTAAGCCTCACATAGTGACATGTAAAACACACTATTAGTTATTTCAAGGACAGGTTATCATTGGCTACTGGCAGCATACTCCTCCATGGATCTTCAGGGCTTGTTCCTATCACCTAGCTGAAACTGTGTGCCCTGTAAACAACCACTCCTCCATCCTTCCTGAGCAGCCCCAGCCCTTACTAAACAGCCTTTACTCTACATCTGTAACTGCAACTGTTTTTAGATTGCACTCATAAGTGAGGTCATGAAGGATTTTCCTGTGTTTTACTCTTTTACTGAATATATAATATATTTCCCTCCAAAACTACTGATTTTCACCTTGCTTTAGCCCTAGTGGTCCAATGTTTTTTGTATTAAATTTTTCTGACTTTCCTAGGTTGAATTCTAGAATAAAAATGATCAATGAGATGTTTTTAGTAGATCTATGGCAAGATATTTTCTCTTGACACAGCTTGGAAATGATTGAATATCTAAACAAATTAAGTCACTATTTGATGAATGGACTCTCAGAAGATCCTTGATATCCAGAAGTTCAGATGAACCAAAGACTAAAAGCTGGACATATTAAGTATGTACTGATGTTTATATGTCCACCAATCTCAGAAAAAGCATTAAGGTGTTTCTATAGAAAATCAATCTGGCACACTAACAGTGATCTGCTACATTTAATTGCAAACTCAGTTCCTGGCAGATCAATTGTTGTGTGCATTTGATGGTGGTTTCTCTAAAATAAAGAGTGGCACCTGCTTCCTGACAGCTCAGCAAATCCCCAGCCCACACTCACAGTGACTGCATTAGTACTACACAGCTGCAAAGATGATCAGTCCCCAGCTCACACAGTTGCTTTAGTGGATGATGCAAACACAGGCGGTGCTGCTTCCTTACCCATTCTAAGAGCACAAAGTATACTAGACATATACATTGAAAGTCCACCCAAACAAATACATTTTAAAATGTATGCCCTTATGTGTTCAAAATACACAGTGTAAGTTCAGTTATGTAATTCAATATTTGACATCACGAATAAGAGTAATATTTCCAGAAAGCTGAGACAGGAAGATAAGGAGTTTGAGGCCAACCTGAGTTTTTCAGAGTGATTCTGTCTCAAAAACAAACTAACAGCACTCTTTGTAAATTATAGTACAAAAATCCAAGATAACTTTAAGAAAATATGGCTCACCATTTGGCAGAATCATTTTGAAACTTAAATATTAATTGCAAAATATATTTTGCCTTCAATTAATCATAAAATTATTGGAATACCTCTGCCTGTAATACTTATACAGACATCTATTTTTTCATGCTGCATAATATATTACCACAAACTTTGCAGCTTAACGTGAGATGGGTTTATCAACTCAACTGCATTGGGCCAAACAACTGGGTTTTGTTCAGCTTACATGTCCTTCAGGGGTTTAACAAAGCTATAATCAAGGTGCTCATTACAATGAGGTTTTTGGATGCACAGATTTTCTTCTGAGTGTATTCAGCTTGCTATCGATATTTGGTTTCCTGTGTGGTAGAGTTGAAGTCTATCATTTTTGTTTGCTATTTCATGGGGATTAAAGCCAGCAAGTACAACCTGTGAACCGCAACAATCCCTCACCAGAGGACTGTTAGACTTAGACATAAGCCATAATCCTAGCAGTCATTACCATATATGATATAATACTAAATATTGAGATACAAAGACCTTGCAGCTTAAAATCCCCAAGTTTTGATTATAGAGAAACAAAAATCTCCTGTATTAACAGTTCTTTGTACTTTAAAGATATTGTGAACTATATGAAAACACAAGAGGACACTTTATAGGTCACTTCACTCAATAAATTAATAGCATACTGAATAAATACACACACATATTATATAGTCAATAAATTACAATTTAAAAACACATAAACATTCATTAAGAAATAAGTGAGAAGTTTATAAACTTATAAAATTCTTAAGTTGTGAGGTGTGGTAGTATATGCTGTTAATCTCAGAACCCAGCAGACAGAAAGGAGGAGGTAGATCGCTATAGGTTTCAGGCCAGCTATGTCTACAAAGCAAGTTCTAAGCTTACCAAGTTTTCACAGTGAGATCCTATATTAGAGGGAGGGAGGGAAGGGAGGAAGGAAGGACAGGGAGACAGGGGGTTGATTTATGTCGTTCTCCATGGTATTTTAGATGAACGTAGTGATAAAGCTGGGTGCTAACTATTAAATCTCTGGAGTATGAGCAACATGTATAAGTCCCAAAGTCATAGGTCCTGAAAAAATGCTACTTTTTACAACTACAGAAGTCCAGAATGATATCTTTTGCCTTACCCAGTGAATTTTAGAGTTCTACGGTACATGCATATTTAACCAATACTCATTATGATAATGAACTCTTGTAGTTTCAAGTGCCAAAAAGTACAAAATAAACAACAACTCCTCCAATTTTTTGTATGATTGATATTTCCAGCATTGGCAAAATCACACAGAATTAAAATATATAGATTAATTGACTTTAGAAAAACAGCATTGACAACTAAAAATACTGGAGAAACAAAACAAAAATTAAAACCAAAGTTTGACATATTAAAGTGCATTACAACGATAAATTGTTGGCAATTTCATATAGGTAGTCCAAATGGGTTTGCCAACTTTTAAGATCACAGCCATATTTCAGGATCATTTACTATTAACTAATAACTAATAACTCCTTCTCATTGTTGGAGTGGGGATTAAAACATACTGGTTTTCAGAGAATGGATCCACTTGGCACTGCTCTTCCAGTGGCCACATTTCCCCTACACTCAACTGTGACCCATATTAACATCAACTGTAAACAGCTTCTCAGAGGCATGAAAGCAATGCCTCCATATTTTCTAGATTTGTTCTGCCTAGAATGGTACAGCACTACCTTGCTTCTGAACAATGGCCTGAAACTTTAGATAAAAGCTAATAGCCTGAGTCAGGCTAAATCTTCTTGCAGTTCCCTCTGGAAATGTGTTAAGAGTTACCTTGCTGTGTCCTAAGCACAGCCCCAAATTCATATACCCAACCAGTACCTGGATCCTTTTCTTATAGTGCCTTGTTCCCCACTCCCTTCAACACCCCTCTCCTTTCTTCTCCTTCCATTATCTCTCCACTTCTTTGTTCTCATTCTTTCTCAAGAGACTTACATATGTTTATGTTATGGTCTGAATGTATGCCTGTGACCATTTATGAGAAGTATCTGTGGAGGCCAGAGAAGGAGTGTGGATTCCTGGAACTGGAATTACAGAAGGATTGCACAGGAACTGTGTGCTGGGAACCTCTACAAAAGCAGCACGTGCCACTAACCAGTGAGCCTCTGCTCCTGACCCTTTTCTTCACCTTTAAGAAAACTGCTCTCCAGGTGTTTAGAAGAATCCTCACCTTCCCTTTGATGGACTCTTACTGCTACCTCCATATGATGGTTTCTGTCTATCTGATGCTTTCCTTTCCATCTCAGGGACCAATTACCACCTTACTTCACTCTCAGTCAAATAATTTACTATGAATGACATGATGTTCAGCTCTCTTTCTATTTGACAGCTTCCACTTTACTTCCTCTGTGTATGAGTGTGTGTGTGTGTGTGTGTGTGTGTGTGTGAGAGAGAGAGAGAGAGAGAGGGAGGGAGGGAGGGAGACGGGGAGAGGGAGAGGGAGAGGGAGAGGGGGAGAGGGAGAGGGAGAGGGAGAGGGGGAGAGGGAGAGGAAGAGGGGGAGAGGGAGAGGGGGAGAGGGAGAGAGAGAGGGAGAGAATGAGAGGGGGAGGGAGAGGGAGGGGGAGAGGGGGAGAGGAAGAGGGGGAGAGGGAGAGGGGGAGAGGGAGAGAGAGAGGGAGAGAATGAGAGGGGGAGGGAGGGGGAGAGGGAGAGGGGGAGAGGGAGAGGAAGAGGGGGAGAGGGAGAGGGAGAGGGGGAGAGGGAGAGAGAGAGGGAGAGAATGAGAGGGGGAGGGAGAGGGAGGGGGAGAGGGAGAGAAGGAGAGGGGGAGAGGGAGAGGGGGAGAGGGGGAGAAGGAGAGGGAGAGGGGGAGGGAGAGGGGGAGAGGGAGAGGGGGAGAGGGGGAGGAAGAGGGAGAGGGGGAGAGGGAGAGGGGGAGAGGGAGAGAGAGAGGGAGAGAATGAGAGGGGGAGGGAGAGGGAGGGGAAGAGGGGGAGAGGGAGAGGAAGAGGGGGAGAGGGAGAGGGGGAGAGGGGGAGAAGGAGAGGGAGAGGGGGAGGGAGAGGGGGAGAGGGAGAGGGGGAGAGGGGGAGGAAGAGGGAGAGGGGGAGAGGGAGAGGGGGAGAGGGAGAGGGAGAGGGAGAGGGAGAGGGAGAGGGAGAGGGAGGAGATCAGGGGTTTTTGTTGTTTGGGATCTTACACAGATTTTGATGTTTTGAGATCGCAGCACTTCAGATTACAGGCTGATAGTGTATCTTTCAAGATTATACTCAAAAGTGTCCAGTGTTAGCTTTCCTTTGGAATCACAGCAAAATTATTCTTTGATGTGGAATTCTCTCTCCATAAATACAGTTACTTTGATTGGCCTATCTTTAGTCTTCACACACAATGGTCTAGATAAGATGGTATTTATCCTGGCCACAGTTGAAGGGAAACATTTAATCGAGGTGAGCATGGCAGGAAGTTGGAGTTTGGCTATCTGATTTGCATTGTGACTAGGACTGCAGTCCATATGGAGTCCTGCAGGACTTCTTTCCATGGGATTTTTTGGTGTTGATTCTCCTCATACAATTATTACTGTCACCAGTCATTGGTAGACAAATCTAATGATAGAAGCAGAAAAACCTTGTCAGCTTG
Source organism: Mus caroli (assembly GCF_978045245.1). NCBI lineage: Eukaryota > Metazoa > Chordata > Mammalia > Rodentia > Muridae > Mus > Mus caroli. The sequence goes on along the minus strand of NW_028227258.1, from coordinate 137,451,400 downwards.
GGGGAGCTATGGAGTCATTCACAAAGGATGGAGAACAGAAGCCTGTATGGTGCTGTGCTGTCTGCTTCCTGGCTCTGTGCTGTGTCACCATCCCTATATTAAGGAAGGACAGATGGTAACCTCATGCTACCATCACTTCTGAAGGAAACTGGCAAATAGTTTCTTTTTAAAGGGCAACTAATTCATTAATACCAGCTGACTGTCAAGAAAATGTTTCTACAATTTTCAACATCCCAAATTTTAAAAGTGAAGTCTATTTTAAAGCTCAAAGTATTTATATTGTATTTTTTTAAAAGAAAAATCCTCTGAAATCTGAATAATTAGGCATCTGGTTGCACTAGACACATCCCAAGAAAAATACACCTCAATCGCTGCCTTTCCTCTTCCCCACGTCCCCTCTCGTTATGATGGTCAGTAACTCAAGGTTACTCACAATGCAAGTGACATTATTTGTGCTTTGAGATATGTGAAGACAAAAGAAGAAATTAACAGGTAAAAAAGAAACCAATAAGAGATGAGATTTCTTTATAAAATCAAACATTTTCTCACACCAATTTGTTACAAAAATATTCAACTAATGAAAAGAGATGTATTTTAACTTAATAGATGTCATAAGAATGAAACAAACTTATAAGCTTTATATATCAATAAGGAATATCAACTGGAGTACTAATGTTAATCTTAAAGACCAAGTAACATAAACATGATATTAACACATGTCACTTACTACACTCAGACAGTAAACTCAAGCTCAGTAAGACTGAGGAAAGTATGCTGTTTCCCTTTCAATACTCTAAACTTAACTTTTATTATTTATTCAAAAGTAAAAACAGCTGTTCTTTCTTACAGTAAAGTACAAATAAAATACAGAGAAATGCTAAATTTTCTTTCACATAATTACTTTTTTTTTTCAGGCAGGGTTTCTCTGTAAAGCCCTGGCTGTCCTGGAACTCACTCAGTAGAACCAGCTGGACTTGAACTCAGAAATCCACCTGCCTCTGGCTCTCAAGTGCTGGGATTAAAGACATTCGCCACCACTGTCTGGCCAAATAATTACTTCTTTAAAAAGGTTTGTAAAATGAAAAAGAGGTTATAACTTTCTGCTAAAGATATTTAGGGCTTTGTAATGAAGACAAAGCAAGTATTTGAATTATTAAGCCACAGAACAGTTTAAAAGCAGAGGTTAAAATGAGTTCAAGGTAGTGAAAACGTGTACAATCACTTTGGAAATTAATTTGAAGTTCTCTCAGAGAACTAATAATAGTTCTACCTCAAGACCCAGCTATACCTCTCCTGAGCATACACCCAAAAGATGCTCCACCATCCCAAAAGACTTAACACTTGCTTACTATGTTCATAGCAGTTTTATTTGTAATAGCTAAGAACTGGAAAAAATCTAGATGTCCCTCAACTGAAGAATAGATAAAGAAAATGTGTTAGTTCGGCATTGTGGAATACTATTCAGCTGCAAAAAAAAAAAAAAAAATCATGAATTGTGCAGGCAAATGGATGAAACTTGAGAATATTATCCTGAGTGAGATAACCCAGACCCAAAAGAACATGCATTATATGTACTCACTTAAAGGTGGATATTAGTCATAAAATACAGGATACCCACTCTACACTCCACTAATCTAAAGAAGCTAAACAAGAAGGAAGTCCCAAGTGAGGATGCTTGAACCTCACTTAGAAGGGAGAATAAAATAGGTTTAAGTGGCAGATGGAGGGAAGGAATTCGGAGAGAGGGCGTTGGAGAGGAGATTGGCGAGGTTAAGTATCAGATGTGGGGGAAGGATAGAAGAGATGGCCAGATGACCATGAGAATACTGTAAATCAGCAACTGACAGAGGTGAGGATGTGGGGGATCTCCAGGTGGAGACAGAGATCTAGCATAAGGGAGGCCTTCAAGAATCAGTGGGGTGACCTTAGCTGTGACTCAGGGTACTGGGAATAAGAAACCTGAAGAAGCCACCTCCTTTACCCAGGCAGGACCCCAATGGAGAAATAGAGACACAAACCCACTCACAAAACTTTCAACCCAAAATTTATCACGTCTACAATAAATGTAGGGACAAGGGATAGAGTAGACACTGAGGGAATGACGAACCAATAATCGACCCAACTTGAGATCCATCCCATGGACAAGTACTTATCCCTGACATGATGAAAGATACTCTGTTATGCTTACAGACAGGACTCTATTATGACTTTCCTGTGAGTTTCTCCACCCAGCATCTGACATAGACAGTTGCCAACACCTACAGTCAAACAGTGTCTGGAGTTTATGGACTTTAGTGGAAGAATAATAAGGATTACAGGACCTGGAGGTAATAGGAACTCGTCAGGAAGACCAGCAGAATCAACTAACCTGAATTCTTGGGGCTTTCAGAGCCTAAATCACCAAACAAAGAACATACAGCACTGGACCTAGGCCTTTCCACACATAAATAGCAGATGTGGAGCTTGGACTCATTGTGAGTCCCAAACAACTGGAGTGAGGGACTATCCCAAAAGCTCTTCCCTGAACATGAGATATGTTCTTCTAGCTGGGCTGCCCTGTCTGGCCTCAGTGAGAGGATGCACCTAGCCTGGCAGAAGTTTTATGTGTCAGGATAAGGGAAACACAGGAGTCCCCCAACTGCTCAAAGGAGAAGGTGATGGGGGAAGGGGAAAGGATTGTGGTGGGAGGGCTGATTGGGAGGGTGACAGTAAGCAGGATGGAAAGTGGGTATGCAAATAAATAAATAATGACAAATTAAAATACAAAAACTAAAGTAAAAACAAAAACAAACAAAATTGTTTGACATATCTGGGAGAAGAGAATCCAAATAGTTCATTCAACAAAAAAATAAAAATCTGTATGAACCGAACTTAAGTTTCCTTTTAAGCACTAACATCTAGGAAATATTTGTGTATGAATTTCATTTAGAGGTAAGTACTTTAATGAAACCCTTAAGGCTAAATAAAATCATAGGTGTATCCTAATCCTATAAAATAGTGTCTTCAAAATAGAAAGAGATCAAAGATGTAAGTGCTAGGCAGAACCAGTTTGAGGGCCTAGACAAGGGCTCATCTTCAAAGAATAACAGAGTCCCCAGGAAAAATAAGCATGCTAACATTGTGGCTTCAAACTGCTAACCTCCACATAATTTATATATATATATATATATATATATATATAAATATATATATATATATATATATATATATATATATATATATATATAGAGAGAGAGAGAGAGAGAGAGAGAGAGAGAGAGTACAAGCACATATTGTGTGGTGTACATATGCAGGTAACTTTTGGAACCAGAAAAGATCATCTGATTCCCTAGAACTAGATTTAAAGGTAGTTGTTAGGCAGCATACATTGCTGTTTCATGAACAGTACCTGCTCTTGTCCTCTGTACTATCTATCCAGCCTCTAACACAAACCCCAGAAGCCACCTAGCTTGTGTTATGTTGTTATGACATTGCTACAAAACTATAGAATTGGGAACAAAACACCCATGGAAGGAATTACAGAGACAAAGTTTGGAGCTGAGACAAAAGGATGGACCATCTAGAGACTGCCATACCCGGGGATCCATCCCATAATCAGCCTCCAAATGCTGACATCATTGCATACACTAGCAAGATTTTGCTGAAAGGACTCAAATATAGCTGTCTCTTGTGAGACAATGCCGGGACCTAGCAAACACAGAAGTGGATGCTCACAGTCAGCTATTGGATGGATCACAGGGCCCCCAATGGAGGAGCTAGAGAAAGTACCCAAGGAGCTAAAGGGATCTTCAACCCTATAGGTGGAACAACAATATGAAATAACCAGTACCCCCCAGAGCTCGTGTCTCTAGCTGCATATGTATCAGAAGATGGCCTAGTCGTCCATCAGTGGAAAGAGAGGCCCACTGGTCTTACAAACTTTATATGCCTCAGTACAGGGGAATGCCAGGGCCAAGAAGCAGGAGTGTGTGTGTGTGTGGGGGGGTAGTGGGGGGCATGGGGGACTTTTGGGATATCATTGGAAATGTAAATGAAGAAAGTACCTAATAATAATAATAATAAATAATAATAATAAATAATAAAAAGAAAAAATAATGGTAGTTTTAGTAGACATAAAATATCAAATTTTGAGTTCATAGTTTGTTTTTCCTGTAGAGTGGATTAAAGTATGGAGTAACTATTTCCATTAGGCATCACAAACATGAGAGCAATGGGCATAGGGGGAGGTTAAGGAATAAAATTTGGCTGCAAAGAAGAGCATGGAGTGATGGAGATTATAGCTTACCAGGGAACTCACTTGAGGACAATGATGCTGATGTGCCTAAGTATTAACAAGTAGAGATAGACAACCTACATGTGAATATAGCTTACACGTGATGCTTAAGCAAAGACTACAATATAGAGTTCAGTTGCTTGGCTAGGGAATCTACATTTTCTTTTATTTCTTTTTAACTGAAAAATAAAGAGGTTTATCTGGCTTTAGAAGTTTTGCTCTAACAAATATAGTCATCCTTCTTAGACAACATCTTCTCAAATCTATTAGAGTAAAAATATATCATCAACTTAACACCTGTCTAGAGCAGGGAAGCTGTCGACTATGGTTTTACTCGATCTGTGGACTTTCAGTAAATAATCTTCATATTCATGTTTTTGAAGATACAATTTTTTATGGAATGGAAGAATTGAACTGATATAAATAAGATCAATTGAATGCATAAAGTTTAGTTAAAGTGTGGGAATTTTGGTAAGACATCTTTCACACAGGATGGGGGTGGGGGGAGACACAGAGCTCAACAAGTGTGTTTTAATTTGGTCCATGAGTGGTAATGTGTGCACATGCTACACTGCAGTGTCAATGAGGCTAGATGGGGTCAGTAACTTTGTAAACTTTCTAGTCTGTATTTCCTGTCACTCAAGGATGCCTTCCATGTGATGTTGGGAGAGTGTCTCTATCCTTTGCTTTTAAGATGCACATGATACAAATAACGTGTTGAGTAGCATACTGTGTGGTGGTCTGTTTCCAACTCCAACAGATCTGTTGCTCTTCTACACACTGAGAAGGATTATGGAGAGACCATATACATCAAAATCCCTTCTTTCAAAAAAACAGTTCTATAGCTAGAGAAATGGTAACAAAATTTGTGTATATAACTTGAATAATTAAGATTAGTTTGTTCTGAAGGAGCACAATTTCTGATTTCTCTTTTCATACTTTATTCATACATCCCACTGTTTCAAGGCAATTTCTGCTTCACAAAACAATAGCATTAATGTGTGAGTCTAGGAAGGATGGTTTATAGAAGTCATAATCAACAGTTTTTTCTGTTTGTCTATCTGATAATTATTCCCCCCAAATGGTGTGGTTATTTAGAGTTAGGACAGAGAGAGGAAAGAGGGGGGGGGGAAGCAGGAAAAGAGAGAGAGTGTGTTTGTGGGAGACTGCAATCTTGAGTTGATTTAAGATTGTATAATGGTTACCTTGGGCAGTTATCTGTGGGGGGGCGGAGATTTTCAGAGAGGTTTACTGAGGTAGGAAGACTCACGCTTAAGGTGGTGGTATCTTAGTCACTGTTCTATTGCTGAGTGGACATCATTACAAAGGCAACTCCCATATACAGTTGTCAAACCTGGACACTATTGAGGATGCTGGGAAGTGTCTACTGACAGGAGCCTGATATGGCTGTCTCCTGAGAGGCTCTGCCAGAGCCTGATAAATACAGAGCCAGATCCTCACAGCCAACAATTGGACTGAGCATAGGGTCCCTGATGGAGGAGTTGGAGAAGGGATTGAAGATGATGAGAGGGTTTGCAGCCCCATGTGGGAAATAACAGTGTCACCTGGCCAGATCCCCTGGAGCTCTCTGGGACTGGGCCACCAACCAAAGAGTACACATGGAGAAATCCATGGCTCCAGTTGCATATGTGGCAGAGCATGGCCTTGTTGAAAATCAGTTGAAGGAGCATCCTTGGGCCTGAGGGCATTTTATGTCCCAGTATAGGGGAATACCAGGGCAGCAAGATGGGAATGGGTGGGTTGTTGGGGAGCAACCTCATAGAGGCAGAGGGAGGGGATATCTAGAAAGGGGATAGCATTTGAAATGGAAATAAAGAAAAATATCCAATAAGAAAGAAACCATTATACTGCCGCCTTGCTTGCAGTTGCAGAGATTAGTGCATTATTGTGGAAAAGAGCATGGCACTGGAGCAATAGCTGAGATTATTCTGATCCACAAGAAGAGAAAAAACTGGCCCTAGCCTGGGCTATTGAAACCCTAAACTCTATCTTTACTGACAAACTAAAACCTACAAGACCACACCTCCTAATCCTTCCCAAGAAGTGCTACTCCCTGAAGACTAAACATTTAAATATATGAGGCTAATGGGTTCACTCTTATTCAAACCTCCAAAGGTTGTACGACCTCAGAATCAAGGATCAGAGACAACATACAAGAAGAAAGAGGAAGAAACCAGAGGAAATCAGCAGTTATCTCTCACTGCCTCCAAACTACTGACACTGTGGATTTTCTGCTGTGAGAGATTATATCCCCTTAAATATATAATAATAATTTTTTAATCTTTAATTTATTTTCATTGAACTCATTGATCTCACCAACAAGAAAAATATCCAAAACAGAAGCCAATGGTCACCCCTGCCTAAAATCATTAAGACAGAAGCAGTAAGGGGAGGAGATAGCAGCGTAGATTAGAAAACTGCTGGTAGAAAGGAAGAAAGCTCCATGCTTCACAAACAGATGGAGGAGCAGTAAGAGGGAGGCACATGGTGCAGCTACTTATGGAACTTAGGGATGTAGGGAATGTCTGCTAATGAGCAGGTAGAGGAAATAGAGAAAATATGTGTTTCTGTTCCTTTTTAAGGTATAGGGACAGCTTGAGGAGGCCTGAGTATTTTCTTCAATGCTATTAATCTGGCTGTTATTATTTGCCACATAGCTGATGGCTTTCCTGCTATTACCTGCCAACCTACACACTTTTGAGTGTGTTAATGCCTAACTTTATGTTGAAATATATTGCTCATTATGAATTTTCTTTGTATGTTTCATCATTCTTCTGTCATAAAAGTTCATCTTGATTTTAAGGTGACTAAGCTGAGGTAAGTCGAGGCTTATAATATATATAATAAGTTGTGGAAAACTGTGTAAAATGTGTAAAACTGAGATACATTACACAGTATAAAGACACTGGAAAGACTTTAGCTTTCATATCAATCAATGTCAATTAAACTCTAGAAAATAATTAGACTACACTGCAAATTTTGACATGACTGGAAATACTAATAAAAAATCCAAGTTATTTTTTCCCTTAGGAATATTGAGTTGTTTTCCTATCCAATGACTCCAGTAGAGAAAATTATCATTGGGAACTTTTAAAATGCTACCTGTGAAAGGAATTGTAGAAATTATTTATGAAATTATATGTCTAATGTGATTTGTGGTGAGAAGTTGAAACTTATCTATTATCTGGACAATTCAAGATGTACAAAAAGAAGAATCTGTGAATACAGTTTTGGTTTATGCTTTTACATTTCTTATAAACTATAGGGGAGAATATAGATAGTCATAAAATCCGTATTGACTAACGTTTGATATGAAAAACTTCAGATAAATACAATATAAGAGAGACATAATTTAAGCAGTATTTTCAGAACAGTCCTTTTTTGAGATTAACTACAAAACACGGGAAAGTGAATTTAAATTGACATCTGGATGGTATAAATAAACATCTTAAGGATAATATAAAAAAATGTTTAGTTTGAAATTGCCTGCATATCTCACATCTTTAATTAAACTAGTGTGATCCACAAAGCCTTCTGGCCTGCAAACAGTGAGACAAGGGATTTTTTTTTTATACTCTTCTGAAACATCTAATTTTAAATTGAAAAGATATCTGTCCCATAAATGGTGTTGAATATTTGAAAAAGGGATAAAGGTAATAAGTGTTTGAGAAAGGGTTAAGGAATTTGAGACAAGATAAGTACACATGATTTATATCACACCAGTCACTTAAATTAAGAGGTTAGTGCACTCATTAACAAGTCTAAAAACCATTAGCAATGGGAAATAAAGAGAGTGAAAATAAGAATCAAGGAACAACATATTACAATTAAATTAATGGAGTTTCGGGAGGGCACATGAAAGTTCCCCCAGATTCTGCAGTGCCTTTATATGTCACAGATCTAATTTACCTCATTTATATTAATGAGCAGAGGATTGCACAACTATTAGCATGATTGAAAATTACACTAATGCTCAGTAAATCTATCCCTAATTATTATGATGAACGAGAAATTGATCATCTTGGACCAGATTAACAACCTAAAGCAACTGAAACAGAGCAAAAGAGCTTTTTCTTGCTAACCCAAGTCTTTAGTCATTTTTATTTAATGAAACCCTGAGCAATTTACTCATTAATGTTATATACTAATTCACTATAAACCTCCATTTACATAGATTTACATAGATTATATATTCACATTTATGTATTTATTTGAAATAATTACTTTCGAGCACATTAAAATATGGTTTTATGATTGGCTCTATGCATGTTAATGTTGCAACTTGAAGCTGAGTAATGAAATCAGCCATATTTTGACTCTACCTGGTTCTAAGTCAACTCAAGTGTTATCAGTCTTCACACAAAAAAAATTTGTCTTCTCTATAGTTATTATAATTAACAAAGAGGAAGTACAAGTCTTTGCTATTTATTGAAATACTATTTTTAGAAAGAATTTGAAACTATGAAATAAATAACAAGAAAGCTAAGCTTATTTTCATGGTTGAATGTCTGGGCTCCTTTTTATTCTAAAACTTGTGAGCTACTTTCCAGAGCCTCTATCTCAAGTAGACACACTCTTTAGACTAAGGAGAGTAAAAGTACTGTTGCTACAGCTATGATCCTGAGAGCTGTCAATGGAAACCAGTCTATTGAGTGCTACAGTCTTTAATTCATAAGATGAATAAGTGGCATAAAATGTATTATTTGATAGCACAAACATACAAACAAAAAGTACCAGAGATATTTCTCTAGACAAAAATTCTTTCCATGAAGTATAATCCCATAATATATTAGCTTTTATGTCTTGAAACAATGGGTCTATCTCAAATATTACTTACTATATTATTATTGTTGTTAAGATCCTTAAACCTTGGTTATGAAAACTGTAAATTACAAGAGGTAACTTGCCACCACGTAGTGTCTTAGAGTCATAAATTAACTCACCAATATTTATTGCAGGGTTGCCTTTTACCAGGCTTCATATTTTGGCTGTAGCTTTACTAGATCATGAGACCAAACATTTTTATAGTCTTGCAGACTTTGATAAAGTTGAGACCACAGACATGTGAAAAATTATGAAAGAAAGAAAGAAAGAAAGAAAGAAAGAAAGAAAGAAAGAAAGAAAGAAAGAAAGAAAGAAAGAAAGGAAGGAAGGAAGGAAGGAAGGAAGGAAGGAAGGAAGGAAGGAAGGAAGAGTAAGAGAGAGAGAAAAGAAAGAAAAGAAAGGGAAAGATGGAAGGAAGGAAGGAAGGGAGGGAGGGAGGGATGGAGTGAGGGAGGGAGGGAGGGAGGAGACTTTGGTAATATGTAAGAAGAGATGAAAGATAATGTGGAAGACCAGGAACAGGTCCAGGGGACAAAACACTTGAGATGGGAGTTGTCGGAGCAGATGAGTTACTCCCATATCAACCTGGGAGCAAAATGAATCTAAAATTTTAATGGAGTTTATCATTAAATATGAACTGAATAATTAAAATCAGCAGGAGCATAATAGAAAGATATAACTTGGAGACTGAGCCTTAACAGAATGACCTTTTCGTCCATACCAAATTATTTGTAATCTAGATTTGTTTATAAAATTAGAAGTGGTAGCTGCCATAAAAGGAGGCTGTTAGAAAACATAGCTTTGCATAAAGAATATTTTCAATGAAAGCAATAAGACAGCGTATCAGGTAGCTTGTCCCCAAGCTCAGAGGCTAGAGATCCTTCCATATAACCCACCTGGTAGAGTCTCCCAGAAGTTCTATTCTAATTTCTATGTGGACTCCATATTCACACTGAGGCATACATGTGCATACATGCCACATACACAAATGCACACAAATAAATAAATATCAAATTAAAATAAAAGCCCTCATAAAATGACATTCTGCTATAATTTTTTTAAAGGATGTGATGACAACTTTGGGATTGGATTATCACTGTGAAATTGTGTGTGGCTACTGCAATCTTAATACTCACAACATAAATCATTGGGCTCAGTGTCTGCCCTACTGCTAATTCCTACTACTAGAGTGATTCTGATGGTCCTGCCGTAATCTGTATGTCTCACTGATCACCTTCCAAGGCCTCAAAGTCAGCCACAGACTATTAACCCTTTTGTGCCCCAATCTCCATCCAACTACCAACTGACTTTTAGAATCTTAACTTCTGAGGGGGAATGTTACAGTGATTGATAGATACACTCATCACAGTAAAATTTGGGTAGATATCATGGCTTTGTCCAAGTCCACTAAGAGAAAGATACTTGCTTCTGGCCAAAAGAATGGAATCATCTCTGTCCCTGGGCAGAGACCTGACATTCTGAGATATTCCAAAGATCAAAAAGTTACATATTAGTGTTTCCTTATATCAGAGTTTACAAAGTCAGTCCTGTCAATCTGACCAGGAGAACACTCCTCCCCAAAAATATGATTCACCTGTAGGCTTCCTAAAAGGAGTTGGGAAGAATAGTGAGGCCCAATGAGATAATGTATTTATCCTTCTGAGAAGCTAGACCTTATACAGCAAGTAATTGAGTTTCCCTCACAGAACCAGGAGATATTGCCATCTTTCTCAGTTCTAACTACAAGTGCAACTTTCTTTCTTTTCGTCTATCTCTTCTTCAGATACTAAGCAAAAGCCGGAGCATGCTTTCCTGAACATATTTTCTATGTCTTCTTCAGATACTGACTAAAAGTCTGATCATGTTTTCCTGAACCTGCTGTTCTTTCTGTTTCTCTAAAGCCTCATCCTCTTCAATCCTGTCTACTTGTTGACCTCCATTACTGAACATGCCACATGTTCAGTAAAGGACATGGACCCTGTTAAGACATACCGGTTTCTCTCTTCCTATTTTTACCTTCCAATCCTCAAAACACCTGCTGAGATTTAACTCTTGAATGTCCTAGACTCTAATAAAATGATCCTTGAGCTTCTTCTGCAGTAATGTTAATAGCCAGAAATACCAGGTCTCACTTATCCATATTTTTGACAATATAGATATTAGAAGATATAGCAATTTCATTAAGAGTTCATATAAATACTTATTTTTGATTGATATACTGCATAATTAACCTTCAGACATGAAGTTAAGTCACAAACAGATATCAAATTATTCATATTCACTTGTATATCTGAAAATGAATATATATGTATATATATATGTATATATATATATATATATATATATATATATATAAATAATTTGATCACATTTTACTTCACTCTGTTTCTGTTATTTATTTTGTTCCTCACAATTAACTCTTAAAATGAAGTAAGAAAAGACTCTCTCACTCCGTCCTTGGTCTTGCAAAGATTATATGCCCCAGTACAGGGGAATGTCAGGGCCAGGAAGTGGGAGTTGGTGGGTTGGCATGGGGAGGATATAGGGGACTTTTGTGATAGCATTTGAAATGTAAATGAAGAAAATATCTATAAAAAAAAGGAAAAAAGAAAAAGTAAAAAAAAAAACTTTCTCTCTCTCTTGTCTCATTTTCAAATATCTTCATCCTCTTTATTTATATCATCAGCTTAATACTCTTCCACTGTGAATGCTTTGAGGGAATACTTTGACTTCTATACAATAGTTTCCTTATTGTTGCAGTGCCCTTTCCTAATGTGATTTCATATAAGTGTCTTGGTAACCACTGTAAAACACAAAAATGTATATTAGGTTAAGTGACTGCTTCATGGAAGAATCTCATTTTCTGCCATGACTGTAGAACTCGCCCAGGTCATATTATAGGCCTAAGTAGATAGAGTCTAAAGGTTTGGTCTTTAAGACCAAGCGGAAACAGTGAACATTTTCTGGCTTAAAGATTAAATTATGTCAAAAGCATTTTAAGAACATTGATGCAGCAGTAACAGGGGAAATCCCAGGAAGGAAGATTAGCTAGATAACTACTGTAATAATTCAGGCACCTGGTAATAATGATCTAGTCAAAGGTAGTCATAATACCCCAAATGTGCTGAGTGGACTCCCTTATATTTATGATGGTGACTCTCAAATGGGCACTCACACAGCCAGACAACCCTACCATAAATTCTATAGCACATTTATTTTTGTATTTGCCACATTAATGTTCATAGCACATTTCCTCTCTGCTCGAATCCTTGCACCACCTCTTCCTTCGCTCCTTTCCCTGCATCCCTGTTACAGTGCTCACATAATGTTTCCAGAGAAGATAAATTATATGAGGATAAATTGCCAATCTTCCCTTCATAAAAACTTCCACTTACCATGCTCCACCTTGTGATTTCTGTGAAAAGGACTCTCTCCTATCCTTTTCCGTGGTCCTTTCCCACACCAACCCAATCCCATGGCTTCAAAGAAGCATCCTTCTGTGTCTTTGAAGGCATTTTCATTCTTGTGACACTAAAGCATGCCTTATGATTACTACTCCTTAACTGAACCTCTTTTGGTTAATTTCTCAACTTATTGCTACTTTTCTATGAAGGAAATTATCAAATCATATACTTAGACATATCACTGTTTCTCTACTAAAATGATGAGACAGTTAATTTCCACATTTCTTGGCATTACGTTCACAAGGTATAGTCTTCTGGCACTTATTTACTAAATGCTATGCAAAACTGACAGTATGTACCTTTGGAGAACTGGTCAGAGCAAATCTGCCAGTCTCTCCCATTGGAATGTGATTTCTGACTGTGTGGAAAGACTGCCTTGTTCAAACCAGCCCTCTGGAGTGGCTTCTTGCCAACAGCATATTTGGGCCTACACACAAGCTCTCAAATATCTGTACCTTACCTGCTGCTGCTGTGAAATGAAGCCAGAAACCAACCATTGGAAAGATTTTGAAATTTCCCATCAACATACCTTATAAATGAACAAACGCCTATTGGTACTAAGTTATGACATTGGGAGTATTTTCCAAATGTGACAAAGAGTGAGTAATACAGTCACCTCCTATTTTCTTTTCCAACCAAAGTCATTGACTACTTTCAATCATCACCACAGTAACTTGTTCCTTATTTTTCTATTGCTTAGTAACTGAAAACATAGGAAGTGTAAGGCCTGAGAAGTGTCCATCCAATTGCAATTAAAGTTGGTAGAGTCAATGATAGGAATGCGCGGTCTTAGAGATGTTCATCCTGTGGTGGTTTTGCTCTACTTTGTTTTACATTGTAACCCTTGCCTCTCCCTGCATTTGGATGCAAGCAGTGTGACTCACTTCTTATGGAAATACGCTTTTCTTTCAGGCTTCTTGGTATCATACCCTTGCCCCTTCCATTCAAAAGTTATTCTGCTCCTTTAAATCTTTAAACTTGGAAGTATTCCTAGCTCTGTCCTATGCTGTCTTCTCTATTTTGATTACATAGCCTAATGCATGATTTTTTTTCACTCAATACCAGGATATATATCTATAAACCTGAAGCATTTTGTCTGGATCCTAATAAATTGTCAATTTTACCTATGCAGCCTAATTATCATCATAAAAAGAATAGATATGGTGCAATGCCCTAACTGTGAGATGGGGGAGTTTGTTGATTATTCGCTCACAAATTTCAATGGACAATAGTATTCAGAACAATAATTTTAGTACTGACAGTAATTATGGAACATCATTATGTTATTTTTTTTAATCAATTTGTTCACATGGAAGGAAAGTTGTTCTCATTGATGGCTTTCTATCTAGATTGTTACATCTGGAGAAGCAGGGAGGCAGGGAGGCCAGGAGGCCAGGAGGGGGTTGTCACAGAAGCCTTCTAAGTTCCTCTTCCTCAAACAGAAGCACAGATCATGGACTTACGTGTGGTTCTTGGCAACAGCACTGACTACAGACATGGTCTCTGATGGCAGAATATTCTACAGGTTTCAGTATGATCTCCTGTGGCTGTGTGCTGCTGCATGAGCCATGGACACCAAAGTAGCCCTCAGTGACAGCACAGGCCAAGGACACCAACCTGGGTTCAGGCTGCAGCACAGATCAGGGACATCTGAATAGCCTTTGGTGGTAACAAGGGCAGGAGACTGCAGCTGCAGCAGGACCACAGATCCAGACATGTCCCATGATAATGTAAACACAGCCGAAAGACATTAACATGGTTTCTGGCTGTAGCACAGACCAAGAACACCCGTATGCCATTCAGTGGTAACTCAAGCCAAGGACATCAACGTGGCTCCTGGACAATTATGGCTATCCATATGAATTTTCAGCCTTGGACAACAGACCATAGATACCTAAGCCGCCTCTGGGTACAGCACGGACCAGTGAAGTCTTTTGGGGAGGTCCAGTAAAGAGAATGGATCATTTTTCATCTTGGACACTGTTGTTGCTCAGAAGCAGGGTGATCATGTGGCTGGGCAAAATGTTTCAGAGTCAGAGTGCAAGCCCCAGTCAACTGCATACCTCTTCATCTGCCCTACACTTCCCTGTCATTGGTATCAGCCACCCTGAGGCTCACCAGGCTTGACCTATTCAGTTATGACTTGTTTCCAAGGGAGCTTCAGGTGGCTGCACACCACCCTGTCCTCAGTGCCTGTAGCTCCACGGCAAAGCTCACCAGGTCGCAGAAAAAAACTGGGTGGAATTGAGGTCACATGCCTTTGGAAAGGCAGCAGAGTAGCTGGCTGGAACAGGCTACAGCTGCTTCAGCTCTATGTAGGTAACTGGCAGTCAGGGGGTCTCTCAGACTGGCCCTACTCAGCAGAGCCTCAAGGCTCATCAGGAACTGTTGTTGTGCTTATAGTCTGGGGCTAAGACACAGCAGGAAACCGGTTTAGACTTCTCATTCTCAGTGCACGGATCTGCTCCACTATCTTTTCTTCCAAATTTGTGAGTCCACATGTTAAAAGCATCTTTTCATATTACTTGTGGGTTTTTTGTTTGTTTGTTTGTTTTCTTTTCTTTTTTCTTAGTTACTTGGGAGCTACTATTGTGGATCCTAAAGTCTGTTTTTTCTGCCACAATATCAAACCTCTGAGCCTCTGTGGCTTTCTCAGACCCTCAGAGCTCCACCATGGGTGTTGGTGGTCTGCAGCCTCCTGTGCTGCCTTTTCTCACTTTTTAAATAAAAATGTCAACTCATAAGTTTGCATATGAAGCCCCTGTCTACAAGATAGCTGTTGAAGCAACAGAAAAAAAAATCCATAAATTTGTATTGGAGTGATGCTTTTTTGTACCATGTAAAGATGATCCTTGTATTTTCAAATGTTGGTTTCTGGCAGAAAGCTGAGGACAGGCCAGACTTTGGTGTTGTTTTATTTATGAATCATCACCCATTTCAGTGTTCCGTAAACATTCTTTTCCATCAACGTCTGATGGCTCAATAGAGAGCTGATTAGCCAATTAGCTAGGCAGAAGAGAACAGGATGGGCCTTCAGATGCCAGTTAGGGCGGCTGTTCCAGGGATAATACAGAGATAGGACAGACCTCGAGGAGGAGAGTGACAGAGAACAGGAGTATTTCTCCTGAGGATAAAGGAGAGAGATGGCATGAGGACACACATGGACCAGGCTAGCCAAATTCAGACTCAGATTAAAGGTAAAGGACCATGTGACTGGGAAATAGCCTTAAAGGTCCTGCTCAAATTAGGCTTGCAGCTTGTTAATAAACACACTAAGTCTCTGTGTCAGTTATTTGGAAGCTAGATGAGGTAGAAGAGGCATAAAAATGCTATAAAGTTAGTTGGGTACAAAGTGTGTGTTGGGAGAACCTTCAAGGAATTCCAGTTACAGGTTTGTGTCCCTGTTTGCATGTATAGACATATTTTAAATTCAGTTTCCAAACAAAATATGTTTATTTTTCTTTCTTCTTCTTTTTATTAAATTACAACTTGCTTTCTCCTCTTGACTTTTGATTTCTCCTCATCTGTTAGGCCCAGCCTAAGTATCATCAGTAAATTTGTTTTTATATTCATTTTTATGGTTTCCACAATTTGTCTTTTCTTGATTAGTTAGCATATAATCTCACCACCATAGTAGATTCTAGTGGCATGAAAGAACTGAAAATCCATTCTGAGACATTTAGTTAAGCTCTGCTGTATAATTAATAGATTTTTCCAGCTAACTTCACATTATATTTCTCTCTTTTCTTTGCTTATACTAAATGGACCATTGGATGAATTGCAACCCACATTTAAAAGACTAAAGCCCAGAGTGACTGAGGCAGATGATATTATTCCTTTAAAAGACAGCTTTACAGTCAAGTTGTTTAGAGAAATTTGCAGCATCTTGCACTATTGTTAGCCTCAGAGAATCTGATAAATATTTTAGAACAATAACATAAGGAATAAAGTATATTTTTAAATCAATATTATCAAAGAAGATTACTTTGCTTAATCTCATGATCCACTAACTATATTTTATCATAAGTGCATCTAGAAGCATTATATGTATATGTTACTTTTATTTTTATCCTGTTACTGTTGCTGCTGCTGTAGTTTGCTGGGTTGTTTTCTAAAGATAGAGACAGGAATAGGCACTAGGATGTGTGAACAGGGATGCGATGATCTGGGAGAAGTTGGGGAAGGGAAACCATGACCAGAATATATTGCATGAAAATCTATTTTTCAGTGAAAAAAGAAGAAACTCTATTTAGCATATTCCTTATGATTATTCACAAATTATGAGAATCATTTAAGAGAACCAGTGAAAGCTCATTGCATCATAGTCATACTAAATGCAAGTTGAGATTTCTTGATCAAATGGTACTTAAGATAGATACCATTGCAAAAATTAAGTCATAATGTCACTTTGAATGCATGAACATGTAGTTTAGTGATGTTCTCAGAGAAGCACAAATTAGTTATTAATGGACTATAGGATATATAGCACTCAATTACAGAGTGATAGAAATGACTTCAACAACCTTCTCAAGCTTTGTAGATTAGGAAAGAGTTAACCAGAAAAAGGATGGTATTTTGCTGAACATGAGTAATATCATTGCATGAGCAGTTGTACAACCCATTCCATTTCAGATCTTATAGACACACCTATAATTACAACGAATCACCAAGGACAGCGTTAGTCTCAATGAGGCAGTTTGTCTCTGCTGCTTAAGACTCCCACCTTCATAAAAGAACTAAAACCCATTGCTGACTGGCCAAGAAACTTACTTATAACTAGCAGCAATTTTTAGAGACAATTAGCATTTAGACAAAAAGAGTAGCATGGAGTACATCTACTATGGTTAAGTTTGCATTTTAAAACCCCAGACTCTGGCACTGTGAGGGTAGGCAGGTAAAGACTTGTTGAGGAAGACTGGTGACAAGGTTGTGAACCGTGGAACTCCAGAAAGGAGGGAAGGAGAGAATTCAGTGTATGAAATGGTCCTCTGACTTTCATAATACACCATAGTATGTATATCCATACACATATCACACATATCACACATAAACACACACACACACACACGGCATGCAAACTCTCACACACTATGATGATGATGATGATAATGATGATAATGATGATGATATAATGATAAATACAACAAAATAAAATGATCTATCCAAACAATGTTTTCTTAAGCCTTGAATTCAGTTAATCCCTTGGACCTAAAGATGCCTTCTGGCAAACAATCACTGATAGAGAATTTTAATTCTAAATCTTTGTATATTTCACTCTGTGTGGAGGTAATGAATTACTATTAAACATGTGGCAGTATAGTGCTAGTAAGAGATGAAGTCCCGGAGTCTTTGTTTGCTCGGATTATCATTTAATGTAGTCACACTGCATACTTTGGTATCCTTGCCAGCAACCTCAGTGAATCAGAAGAGCTTATCAAGGTATACATCCAGGATCTTATTAAAGTTTGTGAAATCACCACAGGAATGTCTCCCTGTGACATAATTCCTTGAAAAAAAATCATTCCTGATACATCTCCTGGGCTTGGTGCATCAGGCAGCAAGATGGCATGAAAGAATCTGCTGTGCCTACAGAATAATGCGCTCTGAGATTAGAATCTAATTCTACATAATTTTAAGCTCTGTGCAGCATTTATGCTGCTAAAGCCACTTTGATAGGGATCAGATGGCTTACCAATAACATCATTATAGATGGCTTATCAGTAGCCTCATCATGGATGGCTTACCAATAGCATCATAATGCCAGGCTGGTACCTATAAGTGCACAACAAACACATATGTTACTACAGAAGCAATGGAGTGTTATCCTGGATCCTATAAACTAAAACTCTCAGGATTGGAATGTCACTAAGAACAGTACCTCCCAGGGGACAGTGATTAAGCAAGCATTGTCTCAGTCACTTCCAGAACAGATGTCCACAGATTTCATTTCACAATTTCTTGAATTTGACTTATTTCTTTCCAGCATCAAAACCCCAATAGGAAACTGTGTTATATTTCAATATCAACACTGGCACTTTGGAAATAATTACTTTTAGAAAAATAGCTATTGCATAAACAATTGATTGCACTGCTAAGTGCTTACAAATACCTCATAAAACAACACGAATATAAACAATCATATCATCTACAAGCAACAACAGATATAATTAAATTTACTATGATGGTACAAGATAATCTTTTCAAGCTTCACATTGATTGAATGTAAGTAGTCTAACCACTGACGGAAGCCATCAAGAATTAAAATTTATCCAGGATTTAACAAATGCATCAGCCTACTTATAATGCAAACACAAAAAGGAAAGTAGAGACAAAAGAAAGAGACAATTGGTAGCTTTGTTAAATAAAATAATTTCTGAGGAAATGTAAAATAAGAGATTGATAGATTTGATCTAAATATGCCTTCAGGAAATAAAGCGGCTCACTAAAATTTAAATAACTAATGATACAACAGGGTGTTTGAATATAAAAACATTGCTATTTCAGTCTCTGGATGACATCTGACAATTTGGACAACCACTTGACTCCCCCAACCTATTTGACTCCCTGTCAACATAGGTTAAAGGATGCTGTTTGAATATATTCATTCATTTCTTCATGTTGGCTATGCATCAAGTACATTCTAAGCATAGAATTAACTTTTCAAAAGCAAATATAAAATCATCCAAGTCCTGCCTTCATGGCGTTCAAGATAGACAAATTTAGACTTAAGAGAAAAAGAGTTATAATAAAGCAATTAAGAAACTTCAGAGGAAGTCTGGATACAGTGAGAGGCTGAAGGAAAAGAAAAGGTCTATGGTTGGACTAAAGGTGGGCCATGATACAGGGAAGGTTGCCAGGTAAAGGAAATATACAGGGTTGAGGAGGTGCATCCTCCTTGTCCGGCGAGGAGGAGGTCTTAAAGAAATACACTAGCAGACTACACTAGCAGAAGTGGAAGCAGAGAGAAGCTTGCCAAGGCTGGTGCAGATTTATGAGCCAGGGTGTGGATTAATTACACAGAAGTGAAATCCTGGTGATCCTGTCTGGTTCATCCTCCACCTTTGATATAACATAGACACATTGATTTTCAAAGCAGCTTTACTCAGCCTTTGAAATCTTCATTCTTGTATGAAGTCAGTAAAATAAAACTACTAATCTGTCACCTCTTAAAAGTTAATATATTACTCATTTAAACACTTAAAAACAAATCAAAGGACCAAACACTACACTGATAAACAGACTATTGAGGACTGGAATCTGCAAATTAAAAAAAAAAAAAAAGACTTCTCTTTGCCATAACATGCATTTTTCCCACTGTCCTTCCTTTCCCAGGCCTTGGATGCTATGATGCATCATCCACTGAGTAAGCTCTCCTTTTTAGCATTAGAATTCCTGTTCTGACCAGGTCTCCCAAGCAATAGGACACACCCATCCCTTCTCTGCCTCAGGGCCAGGCCCAGCTGCCAACTACAAGGAGCATAACAGACTCTAATCCTTCATCTTTGTGTTCTCTCAGTCTTTTTCTGATCCTGTTTGAAACAGTGGCAGAATGTGAAGGGGCTGATAGAGGCCCTGAAATAGTTCTTAGAAGTGTTGATGTAGCTCAGGGTTAAAGTTTGTGCCTCTCGGGATTGTTTATTATTATTATCTCTACAACTATTATCATGGCAGGGCATTTTATGCCCTATTGTCTTTTCTCTGACATATACTAATAAATTAATAATTAATTAATAATAAATGATAAATTAATAATGGTAGAGTATGGCACTTATTGAATATCTTTTCTACGTGAAGAAACAACATGGGGAGCTTCAACAGAGAGTGACTAAATCTATAGAGCATGAAATGAACGACATCCAAAATAAGGAATTAATAGTGATTAATAGGTATAAAACTTCCAAAATGGAGAGAGATGGTTTGAGTTTGAATTCTTTCTCATCATTGATTTAACTGAAAATCACTATCAATTGATATATATTTTTTCTCTGCAACCCCCAGTGAAAATTTTCATGAACGCTTTGAAGTCTCCTGAAAATTTTTATCTCCTCTAGAAAAGAACTTCTGCTCAGTCCACATTGAGCTAGCTCTGTTCTGCATCCCTGGCCCAAGATTCCCCTGCACAGAGAAGCCCAGAGGTGTTCTTCTAGATTTTGAAAAAGATTATTCAACTATTCATGGGTGGGATGGTACAGAGAGCACAACTGTTACACTGAGTGATTATTATGAATCAAACAAAAACCATTCAGTCAGGCTCCACATTAGAGGACTATAATTTTTCTGCTCAGTAGAAGCAAGAAACAAAGCTACTATGTAACACAATTATTCATTTTTCAGTAAATTGCTTCTATTAGATGCTCAAATTTCATGTCCCAAAGTTTAAGGACTGACTTGATGAGTATTTTAGACAATCTATGTTTTGTATGATTTTGACACTCTCAGAAACATCAGGATATCAAACTGGACACTTTCTCTGAGCTTCCTGCAATATTGATACAAAAGGAAAGAAGATGTTTATAAAAAAAAACAATTAAAAATGTAGAAATCTACAGGTGTAGTAGACTTGACCAATTTAAAAAAAAAAAAAGAAGATGTGTAGTGAGTTCTATTTGTAGCTTTATTTTGAAAAATAAAAAGGCTATGAATGAGTAAAAGATAATGATATGCTATAGCCAGTGGCCTGGTCAGCATTTCTCATAATTCTAATTGCATAACTTGAATAACTATATCAGTCTTTTCTAAATACATTCAAACAAACAAAGTTAAACCAAGAAGAGATCAACAACTTAAGCAGATCATAACAAATAAGGGGATTAAAACAACAAAACACTACCTGCTAATAAAAGCTCAGAACCAAATCGATTCACAGGAAAATTCTATCAGAATTTTGAGGAAGAATTACATCATATACTTTTCAAGTTATTTTAAAAATATAAATAAGCATAGCATTTTAACCTCCTATTTTGAAGCAAATATTACTCTATTAACAAAATTAGGTAAAGACATATTGAAAGAGAAAACTATAGGGCAATTTCCCAGAAAAACATAGGTGGAAATTTCCTGATAAAATACTCAGAAGTTGAATACAGGCCTATATTGAAAGGGCCATCTACTCTGACCAAGTGCACTTTTTCCTAGAGGTACAGAGGAATTTTCAAAATGAATAAATGGAACAAACCACATAAATGGGCTTAAATACAAAAATCATAACATCTCAAATATGCAGAAACATCTTTTAAAAAAACTCAACAAAACCTTATAATAAAAGTCACAGAAAAATGGAAATGGGGGGTTGTACATAAATATAATAAAATTATTTGTGAACAAGCTATGGTCAACATAATGTTACATATCAAAAAACGCAAAGAAATCCCATTGAAATATGATTTAAAAATGAGATAAGGCTCCCATTATTAACATTTTTTTCAATATATTCTTGAAGCACTAGCTAGGCCATTATCACAGGGAGGTGACTTAATGAATGCAAATAGGATAATGAGGGAAGTTATACATATTTGTAGATGATATGGTTCATATATAAGAGATCCTAAGGATTGCACATGAAAACTTTTAAAAGATCAAACTTTCAAGAAAGTAGAAGGATTAAACATATTACTTATGAAGCACAGTAGCCTTTCTATTCACCAATAGAAAACATGTTGAGAAAATTGTCATGGGAGAATTCCCATTTCATAATCATGTTAAATTTTCTAGAAATAAATACTAATCAAGAAGAAATATGTCCACAATGGAAGATTTAAATCTCTGAGAAAGAGATTGAGGAAGATTCTAAAAACTGGAAATATCTCCCTTGTTCATATATTTGTACAGTTAATACTGTATATAAGCATCTCACCAAATAGCTATTTACAGATTCAAAATCCTTACAAAATTCTTCACAGAGAAAAAATTTAACAAAACCATCCTACAGCTCATTTGGAACCACAAAAGACCCCAAATGGCCAAAGAAATTCTTAGCAAAATTAAGGTATTGCCATTATACCCTTTATTAAGCTATTTAAATAAAAATATTATGGTTCTGTCAGGAAAAATAGTTATCAAGATAAATGGAACCAATAGGGTACCAAACACGAGTACACAGAATTACAGGTATTGCACCTCTGACAGTAATAACAAGAAGACACACTAGAGAAAGGACAGCATCTTCAATGAGTGTAACTGGGAAAATAAGATTTCTACATGCAGAAGAAAGAAGTTAGACCCATATTTACCACAGACGGAGAATTTGCTAGGTGAAAACCTAGGGAGTGCCTAAGAAATGTGGACATAGGAAAGGACTCAGTATTCAGGAATTGAGTGCACCTGGCAAATGAAACTTAATAAAAGCAAAATGCCTCTGTATATGACAAAAAAACAATTCCTTGAGAAAAGAGAAGGTCCATATAATCAGAATTAACCTTTGCCACGTACTCATGTGATAGGGGATTCATATCAAATATACTTACAGAGCTCAGAGTACAAAGAGACTAGAAAATAACCACACAGTCCTAAAATGAGTCACAGATATAAAAAAACACTTCTCAAGAGAAGTAAAAATGCCCAAGAAATACCTTAAATGGTGTTCCGCATCTTTAGCAATCAGAAAATGCAAATTAAAGCCTTTTGATAGTTCATTTTATCCCAGTGAGAATGGTTATGAACCAAAACCAATTTTGACATCAACTGCTAGAAACTATGAGGAGGAGAAGGGAAAATTTATACAGCACTGGTGAGACTGCGAACTGTTGTGACCACTATGAAAATCAGTGCAAAGAATCTTTAAGAAGCTAAAACTATATCTATCATAGGGACCAGGTCCACCATTCATTGGCGTATGCCCAGAGGACACAAGATTGTACTACACAGAAACTTCCTCATCAATATTCATTGCTGGAAAATGAAAAAACAAAAATGGCCTTCAAACTTATACATAGTCAATGAAAATATATTACACTTACAAAATGGCACCCTAAATGGCTGCAAAAGGATGAAATCATGAAATTAATGGGTGAATAGATGGACATGGAAATATAGTGAATGGGGTATTCCAAACCCGGAAAGATTCCACACCTTCTTCGCTATCTGTGTATTCCAGCTGTCTTTGAAGGTTTTAGGATATAAGTTAGAGTATATACTGAAGGCGGGAAACTATAAACTGAGCATTGAGGGGGGTGAATGGAAGGAGCTCTAGACTGAAGATTGTAGAACAGACATGAAGAATGTAAGGGAGACAGACTGCAGGGACAGGATTTACAGAAGTGTGATGAACAGAAAGCAAGAAGGAACAATGAATAAAAAGATGATTGAGAAAGCCAAGGAGAAGCCTAACACTCTTTTATATGCCTCAATAAAATTACGTACAATATGTGTGTGTGTGTATATATATATATATATATATATATATATATATATATATATATATATATATATGGAGTTTAAATGAGCTGGTTCCATACAAGAAATAATGCTCACCTCAGGATACATAGACTATTTAACAAACAAACAAATTAACAAAAAACAAACAAACAAAAAACAGTGAAAAGCAAAGGACAGCACCCTTTAAGTTATTTCTTGGGAGGGCATTTTTCAAGAGATATTAAAGTAATATAGGCTACTGTATTTGTCAAGATCCTCTAGAGGAAGCAAACTTACAGAATGAGTTAGTCTCTCTACTAACAGAAGGTACAAGGATCTAGTAGTTTTTCAGTCCACTGGGCAGAATATCTCAGGTGCTTTTCAGTACATGCTGAAGTCCTGAGGACATAGGCTCTAGTGTCAGTGAAGCAATAGAAATGCTAGCAAGGCATGAGAGAAGCTTCCTTCTCCTGTGTCCTTTACATAGGTCGCTGCTAGAAGAGGTGGCCCTAATTAAAGTTATGTCTTTCCACTTACAAAAAGGATCTAGACTAAAAGTGTAGCTTTTCAGCTCAAAATATCTTGATTAAAAGTGGGTCCTCCCATTTCAAAAAGTTTAATTAAGAAAAATAAATACCTCACAGGTGTACCAAGCTTCTTGAGTTTTAGATAATTCCTGATATCATCAAATTGACAACCAAAAATGTCTCTTCAGCCATTCTTATTGCCATTCTCTGCCTGAGAGAACTCAAAAGGAAAAGTCCACTGCTGAAGATATCACATACTTCTTTCATAGAACTTGAAGAAATCAAGCAGGTTCAGATGTGGAGGCCAATGCCCTGAGGCCTCCCTCTCATTTTGTTAAAAGGTGGCTATGCAAGCCACCAAGGAATTGAAGTTATTGCATCTCCTATCCAGATGTAAAGCCTGTGAACCAGAACAAGTAGCCAAACAGGATATTCTAAGTAACACTTACATCATGGGGATTTGGATCTTGGGGACTGCTCCAGCTTTATAATTGGATTTCAAGCCTGTTCAATAGGAGAGAACCCATGACTGTTAGTTTGCATGTAGCCAAGAAACCATGGCTAGAGAGCTCACAAGCATAAGAAGAGGGCCTATCTACTGCTATCATTTTGACAAATTTTATACTTTTTAACTATCTTCTAAATATTTATTCTTATACCCATGGCTGAATGGTCATCCCTATCATCAAAGAAGGAAGCTGTTACAGAGATTCACAACTGGTCAAAATATAAAGAGTAAATGTCCTTTCTTTGTCCCATTTCAACTGAAATAGCTGTAATAAAACCTGTCCAGCTCAGGAATCATGGCAGAAAAAGGGACAGAAAGAGAGAGGGAGACAGAAAACTGATATGACTTCTGAGAGCTAGTGTCTTCTGGACATTGTAGAGTAGTTTCACCCTGAACTCTCAACCACATAGTTGCCTGTGAAAATACATATGAAATACCACAGTAGTTGTCATGCCAGCACTGAATGAAGAAAATTTCACAAGGCCCCTGTGGTGATTTGAATTGGTGTGGCTACCATTCTTGTGTTTGAATGCTTGGCCCATAGTGAGTGGCACTATTAGGAGGTGTGGCCTTATTGGAATAGGTGTGACCCTGTTGGAGAAAGTGCCTCACTGTGTGACTGGGCTTTGAGGCATCTTATTCTAAAGATATACTCAGTGTGGCACAGTCTTCTGCTGCCCTCAGATCAAGATGTAGAACTCAACTTCTCCAGCACCAAGTTTCTCTGCATGCTGCCCTGTTTCCTGCCTTGATGATATTGGACTGGACCTCTGAACCTGTAAGCCAGCCTCAATTAAATGTTTGCCTTTACCAGAGTTGCCTTGGTCATGATGCCTTTTCACAGCATTAAAACCCAAACTAGGACAGCCCCATCCTTAGATGGAGAACTATAGTCAAAGAAGAAAAAAAAAATGTTTTCTCCAAGTATGAGTCCTCCAGCAGATTATATCTTCCCAGTTTCTCAGTCCTAAGTACGTATACAAATGGGCAACAGTATTTAAGCTCAATAGATTATAGGTATATGTATATGTGTACATTTATAGGTACAAACCCATTTATAATTATACATGGAGAAATAAAATAGAGGACACAAGATAGTTTAGCATGGAAGAGGGAGAGGCATAAATGATATAAATGATATAAAAACAGTTCATTAACATATGGAATTCTGAAAAATTAACATTAACATTAAAACAAAATTTGCATGAACAAATTTCTGTATATGAAAAGACTCAAAAAAAAAACCTCTCAGCTGTGGCCCTGTATAAATTTATGTAATCACGTAAAAAACTATTTCCAATTAGATTTGATAAAAGAAACAAATTCTACCCTCTGAAATACATTTAGATTCATTAGGTATTTTTATAGGGAATCTTCTCTTAAACGAATAGTAATGTGTTATACTTAATTGATACAGAAATTTAAGAAAAGGGATCTTTAATTATGTATATAAGTGCTTTAAGAGCTTCTCTATCCATGTCTCTAAAGCCAATAAAGGCTGTGGTGGCAGAAGGATGATGGCAGATCATTTCCCATTCCCATTTCACTGGCTTATTCTGGGTTCCCATGTTGTCGTGATATTCCAGCTGTGTCCTTGGATCTGATTTTCATAGTACTTGAAGTCTTCATAGAGACTGAGAATGGTCCATTGCATGTTAGTGGAAGAAAGAGAGACACATGCCACCATATCTGCATCATGCTGGATCTGCACATTACATCCCCTAAATGGATCTATAAACCTCACTCAGGTGACACGTTCATAGCATTTCCCAATTAGGTTAAAAACAAATGGTTAAAAGTAAAAACAAGTAATGTTTAAAATGGTTTTGCTACATTTGTGTCTGTCTGTCTGTGTGTGTGTGTGTGTGTGTGTGTGTGTGTGTGTGTGTGTGTGTGTAGTGTGTGTAGAAGTCAAAGGACAAACTATCCGAGTTGGTTCTCTTTTTTCTATGTGGGTCCCAGGAACCAAACTCAGGATTCCAAGATTAGCAGTAATCCTGACTCCTCACCATATCATGTCAAAATCAACTCAGGTCTTCCGAGGGCTTATTTATTTTCTGGTCAGTACACAAGTTTCCTGATTAGGACCATATAAGCATGAACCCTTCAGTGTATACTAAGAAAGAGACATGACATCAGCTATATCGACTATTATTAATGGTGTCAAAGACCTCACCACAGCACATTAGGGAGATATGTAAATACAGTCCAAGGACTGGTGAGTATAAAATCTGGCGAGAGGTTTTTCTACAAACACAGAAGTAAAACTCTTCTTAATTATTTATTACATATTTTAGTTTCCTGAAACCTTACCAACACTAACTGAAGATTGCACAAATAGATATTGGGTATGTTTTTCTATGTATTCAGTGTTGGTAAAGAAAAGTAAACAAACAGGGCATTACAAAGCACTTCAATATACTTGTACCAAATGAAATACAGAACACTGAGGCTCAGGTTTAGTGATATGAATGTGATGTTATGTCATGCTCAGATGAGGAGCCTACCACAAAACCTAGAACTTGGAAGATACGGGAATGGTTTCCTGATTGTAGTAAATGACCAGTGTCCAAAGCTGAGCTATCGGGCCATAGACACTCTTCTTCTACTATATGTTATGTGTTCTTGGCTACATACTCCCACTCCACTCAGCCAGTCACATGTGTTCCTGTTGCTTTGTATCAGCTTTCATCAAAATAACTTTTTATAGCAAGGACTTACAATTTGTTTGTTGATTATTTATACTGCTGGGGACTGTGCCAGATAGGAGGAAAGACAGAAAATAAACCTTAAGCGTCAGGTTCTAATTATCTCTATGTCCACACACTTCTATCTGAGTGCAGTGTTTTTATTCAGGAGGAAATGCAGCATAAAATCTGGTGTTGTCACTTGAAAGCAAGACCTCTTTTAATGTTGACCCTTTTGTGGTTTAAGCTTATGACTCTCAAGCATTTCTGGACTTTTTATTTTGTTTCATGTTCTTCTTTTGTAAAACTCAGATCATTATAATAATAGTTGCTTCCCACAGAGCTATCACAAGAATTAAATATGAAAATGTATTTAACAGCCTCAATGAATATTACTTCCTACTTCAGTGACTTCCCATTGTTAATCTCCCTTAAGGAGATGGCTCACCACTAATATGGTGTATAATTTGTCATCCTCATGGGGTGGGGTGCTAAGATATTTTGAGAGTGAAAGACAAGGGCAGTCCAAGTGTAGGCAATTATTAATTCATCTACCATAAGTGTAAACTTCGGCCATACCAAGAGTTCAATGACAATTTCTGCATGCATCACCTAAGCCAGCCATCAGGCAGAGTTCTTTACATTTACATGCAAATAAAAATCCTTGATTCAGACAGTGGTGCTGCTATGTTGCTTAGAAGTAGCAGCATGGGCTCCAGTTCAGACTGGTAAATTGAGTAGGTTAGGAATACAATGCCCTCAGAGACTCCTTACTTGTCTCCTTTGCCTCATTAAGGTGCCTTAGTCAGATCTCCCCTCCATTAGGAGTGCACATCTGCCATTGCTCCTAGAGATGATGTCTGTGCCCTCATTTCCACTAATAGGTATTTCTGAGTAAATGCACCTCAGTGAGAGGGCATCCTGAACTTGGAACTCAGGAACAAACATTTCCAGCTTTATTCTTCATTCAATTACCCCTGGGATAAGACGGGAACTTATGTCTCATGCAATTCCTGTGTAAAATGGAGGACGGCAATCTGTGATTTCAGCGGCAGTCTCAAGATGGTGAATTAGATTTGAATGCTTAATGTTACAAGAAATGTGAAGAGATATACCAATTTATTCATGAAACAAATATTTACTGGGTGATTACTAGACCTTAGCTATTAAATATTCAAGTATAATTTTTTTTTAAAGAATTTTAAGTCTGTGGAGAAAGTTTGAGCAACAGAATGTAATGTACTATCAGTAGCATACTAAGTTGATTTCAGTTTATTTCATTTTGGCACATAAAAAGTAAGTTGTACACATTCTTCAGTTTGAAGGAATTACTTTCTAAAATCATTGTTAACTTAAAATGACATTTTAGATTTTAGCAAAACTACTCAGAACTCAAAGTAATATGAAAACATCAAAGCCCAAGTTTACAAAGAATCTTAGCTTAGATCTTATCTTACTTTGGAATACTAGTCTTTTACTTTCCAATCCAGTGTTTCTTCGTAATAACAAAACAAGATCCACTGTGGACCAAGTTTGTAGTACTTTATCTTGCCTCACTGATGGGGTGCCTGGGCGCAGCTGGCATGCAGCTCAGGGAAGGCACAGCAAAGTCTAGAATGGTGGTACACAGTCTGTTGTTGCTCCAGAAAGAGAAACAGTGGGTCTGGGACTAAGGCTGAAGTTCTCAGGTTCTTGTGTACCCAAGCACCTCCAGCATACTGAGTTAGGAAATATGATCCCCATCTACACTTCCACAAAGGGCGCCCAGGAGCATGGCAGAAAGGGGAAGGCAGAGCTGGGGTAGCTTTCAGTAAGTCCTGAGAGCTCTGAGGAGTTGGAGAAGAGGGCTTCTTTGGGAGTTTAAGCTCAGCTCTAAGATATAGGCCTTCCCTGTGGCAATTCTTAAATTAGAGAGGATCCCTGCTTGTTCATACTGGTTTATTTGATGGTAGATATGAATGCATATACTGTACTCAGGGTGAACCAGCAATTAAATACTTTTTTCAGGAAGGAATGCCCAGGAGGTGGAGCTAATTGGCTGAACTCTGGGGTCTATCTAGATTCCTCATTAGCATGGCTTTAAACTATGTGACTGATTGCCACGATCCTCAATGGGGTGTTGGGATTAAGTGTTACAGAGCAGGAAGAGGTATGAATGGAATGCAGTTTCCATTCCTGCAGATCTCAAATCTGAGGTTCCTGGGGTTTGAGCTCATTCAACCATTGACCTTTTCTGATGCTTATCTGGTAACAAGGTTTCACATATCCTACAAAGTTGTGTATTAGGTTTACTATACTGGAATCTCAGTTAATTGGTGAAATGATCTGAATCTATATTATTATTACTATTATCATTATTATTATTATTTATCAAGGTATGTTAAACATGGTAACAACTTTTAGAGAACTTCAAAAGAGGCAGAATTCTAAGCTTTTCTTCCCATCCCTGTAAGGTCAGTTCTGTAGATCTGTCATCAGCTGAATAACCTATACTCTTATCAAGTAGTAAATGCCAGGATGCCTACCATACTTTCCCTATAAAATTCTAGGTATAAGATGTTCTAATATTTGCTCATGTCTGTAGACTATTTTGATGGTTTTAGGTTTTTTTTTTTTATTGTTACTCAAGTTGGATTATTTGGTAAGCTTTGAAAATTAAAAAAAAAAAAAGAATTCTTGCCAATGAACTATATGCAAACACCCAGATCCAGGTTTAATCTGCAGCTTATTGTTTGCAAAGCTCTATCTCAAAACACTTACATAAATAGAATATGTTTAACAATGTAATAATTATTTCTCAAAAATAAGGGGCAAGGGGAGTTCAGAAATCTTGTGCTGGACACAGCTCTATTATTCTTGTTTCCATATTTCTAGAAAACCATGAAGACATGCAGTTTTGTGACGTGTTTATCTGCTATTGCTGAGTTAAGTTTGCTTTATTCAGCTAAATTGTAAAAGGATAAACTCTGATCATGACTCAATTTTTAGATCTAATTAAGAGTCCACTGTGAAGGACACAGTAAAATACAACCACAGTACAACATGCCTGTTGAAAGCCCAGTTCTTGTTGTCTTAGTCAAGATTATATAAGTTGCAGGTAGAATTAAATCAGTGTGATGCTGAATACACTGAAGCAATATTTCCGGATTATGTCATCTGCATGGGCAATTATACTTTCTAATCATGACCACTAGCTTTTCATTCCACGTCATCTTGGAATGCAACTTATGACTTTGAACATGAAGTAGATGATACTAACAATAATCATCCTTATCTCTTGAAATTGGAAAGGCTAGTTATATGGCAGAGGTTACATTATATATTTCTGAAAATAGTTCAAATCAACAGGCAATGATGTTGCCAGATGGCTCAAAATAGCTCAAGAATTAAACTGACAAGAGACACTTGTGTCTGTAAACTTAGATATTTGTGACCCCTGCCACTGTCGTTCATATGCTGAAATTCTTTCAGTCAAGGTAAACATACCAGGAAGAGGGATATTTGAGATGCTGAGGTCATAGAGGAGAGTCTTCATACAGAGTAACAATGACCATTCATAGGATGGATCTCTGCAAGAGACACTTAGTTTTGCTTGTTCCAAGCATGTGAACTTAGAAGACACACTTGCCTAAAGGAGTGAGCCCCAACAGACTTGCATATTTTTATTCTCTAAAACTGTAGAAAATGAATTTCAATCATCTGTAAGCAATCAAGGATAGAGTGTTTTGTGGTAGCAACTGATAAGGAGAAGGGTAGATGTGTATAGCACTGACTGCCCAGGTAAAGACTCATCCCCAATCAAATGGACAAACACACAGCAGAAATGCCTCTGAAGAACTCTGGGCCCTTTGTTGAGAGAACCATGGCAACATTGTGGGAAAGAAAATAATCTCTACTTACTATTCACAGTCAACAAAAACAACAGCAACAACACAACAAAACACTATGGATAAAAGTGAAATTGTTTTTGTTTCTTTTTTACTTTTTCTATCTATCTATCTATCTATCTATCTATCTATCTATCTATCTATCTATCTATCTATCATCATCTATCTATCTACCTATCTAGCTATTATTATTATTATTATTTTACACTCCAGATTTTATTCCTCCCCTGGCGCATTCTATGACTGTTCCACTTCCCAAACCTCCTCCCCTTCCCCCTGTCTCCAAAAGGATGTCCCCACCCCACCCCCTCACCCACCAGACCTCTAAACTCCCTGGGGCTCCCAGTCTCTTGAGGGTTATGTGCATTTTTTCTGACTGAACCCAGAACTGGTAGTCCTCTGCTGTATATGTGTTGGGGATATGACTTAACTATGTGAATTCTGAGAAAGATCATATGTGTGCAAAAACTAACTGATTTGAACTTTAATAATGTGGAGAGATTAGAATGTTGCAGATTCAGAGACTAAACCTTATCCTGGGTTAATTGTATTCCTAGTATACACATTCCTTTCTCAACTCTGACAAAACTGAAATCTAGTTACTAGTGGGAAAGAACTCTTTTAATATCTATAGACTTAGCAAACTCCTAGTTTCCAACAACCCCAAAGCTAAGAATATCATTAGAGAACATTCTAGGCCTATAGATATGCATTCCCCATAGTTTTGTAACCATCTCTGTGAAGGATTTACCAATGTATGTTGTTTGCCTGGATTTATAATTTTCTTTGTTTTGTATAGAATATAAGACTCCATGAAGCTGCTTCCACACTGGAACATGGAATTGTGGGTAAACAAAATATTTATCCAGGTCATGTTCACTCACAGTGTCTCCAGGGCAAACTAGCTCTTATTCCATTTACAGTGAAATCTGTACATTAGAGTGCCAAATAAGTTATTGCTGTTCATAGAGGCCTTATTCGTAATAGCCAAACTGGAAATAACCTAGATATCCCTGAACCTGAGAATGAATACAGAAAATGTAGTCCATTTAAACAATGGAATACTATTCAGCTAAGAAAAATTAGGGCATCATGAATTTTTCATGGAAATGGATAGAACTAAATCATATCATTCTGTGTGAGGTATCCCTGTATGGTATGTACTCACTAATAAGTGGATATTAGCTAAAAAGAACAGAATACCCATGATACATCCCATAGACTCTAAGAAGTTTAACAAGAAGGACGACCTAAATAAGGATGCTTCAATCCCATAAAGAATGGGAACAAAATAATCATGGAAGGAAGGGAGGGAGGCACCTGAGTAGGAGAAGGCAGGGGGAAGGAAAAAGGGGAGCAGAATCAGGTATGGAGGGAGACAGGAGAGAAGCCTAGAGGGCCAGGAGAATGAATGGAAATATGCAGCTGCAGGGGTTCTGTTGGGGGTGAGGGAACCTTTAGAAAGTCCCAGGGACTTGGGATGTGACAGGCTACCAGAACTCAGTGGGGATGACCTAGGCCGAAATGTCCAACAGTGGGGCAATGGAACCCGAAAAGACCACCTCCAGGAGTTAATGCCTGCAGTGGAAAGATGGGGGCACCAACCCACCTTCAACCTTTTTGACCCAAAATTATTCCTGTCTTAAAGAAATGCAAGGACAATAGTGGAGCAGAGCCTAAAGGAATGTCCAACTAGTGACTGGCTCATCTTGGGATCTGTCCCATGACTGGGCACCAAACCCTGACACTATTACTGATGCCGTGTTGTCCTTGCAGACAAAAGCCTGGCATGGATGTCCTCTAAGAAGCTCTACTATCAGCTGACTGAGACAAATGCAAAAACAGCCAACCATTGGAATGAGTTTGGGGGCCCTATGGAAGAGTTATGGGAAGGTGATGGCAACTCCGTTGGAAAATGAGAGAGTCAACTTACCTGGGATCCTGGGGGCTCCCAGAGACTAAGCCACCAGCCAGAGAATATACATACATTCATCTGAGCCCCAGCACATACATAGCAGAGGACTGACTTATCTAGCCTCAGTGGGAGAGGACGTGCTTAATCCTGTAGAGACTTGATGCCCCAGAGAAGGGGAAAACCAGGGGATGGGGGTGGGCGGGGACTCTCAGAGGTGAAGAGGAAGGGGGATGGCCTAATGAACTCTGAGAGGTGAAACTGGGAGGAAAGGCAACATTTAGGATGTATATAAATAAAATAATTAATTTAAATAAAATAAGCAATGTGACGACTTTAGGACAACAAAAAGTTACTGCAATTACCTCAGTTACAAAAGAGACTAATGCTTTACAAAATTGTTCTCACTGTTGCTTGACAAATTTAATTTTAATTGGAAAAACCTATTCAACATGGGAATCAGCAAACGTGTATATGAAAACATACTCCATAGACAGCTTAATACACCATAGAATGATTGCTATTCTGTATTTAAAATAATTAAATTTAACTGAGGCTTTAGCTAGCAAAATACAACAGTATTCTAGTACTGTATATATCAATATTTTAGATCTCCAATTTAATAAAATAGAAAATGGCATTTTGTAATATATTTACATCTATATTGATATATAAAAGATTGAATTTTGTCTCTGAAATGGTATTCCCTGAAATGTAAATGCATTTGATATTGGAAAATAAGGCTCCACATAAATTTTTAAAATACTAATTATGAGATTCATAGAAAATTTATATATATATATACATATATATGCACATACACACATATGTACAGCAGTATTGTGTATTACATATGTTTATCCACATACGCTAACATATATGTACATGCATTTCTATGCCTCTAAAATGTTAGCACCACAAATATATTTAGAATAATGAAGAAGATAAATGCAAGAGTTTTTCAACAGGCCCAAGGACATTTTCAGGACCAGCACAAGTAGGTAGAAGTCATTAATATCAGACACAATGCCATTTTCATTAGCCTCTTACATTCTGCTTATATCTGCCCTTGAATGGAATAGTGACTCTTGGGTAATATTTAAAGATTCAAATTTTAATATAACCATGGTCAGCATTTAAGGAGGGCATTGTTAATCTTAGAAATAGTTCATACTCAGATTATGCTTATAAATTTGTTCAAAGTAGAACCATAAAAAAACAATCTCCAACTGTGCTTTCCAGGAAGCCTTGTAAATTCTGCCTTGCAAAGGCTGAGCTAAGTTAACACAGAAATGTGTTTAAAGATTTTTTTAAGAACCCAAACTGCAACTGAAAGAAGATCATGCACAAGGTTGCTTTTAACCAACAACCTGGCCAAAATATCTACCATAGAAAAAGCAGTATTATTAGGCAGAGAAATTGAACACTTGACCCTTCCAAACACAAATGTGGTGTAAATAATAATGCTTTCACTGAGCAAAAGGCAATTACCCCATTTAAGCACAGTTTTATGTCAAGGATTATCAAATTGATACCACTCTGGATGAAGGTGATGGTTAGGAATGGAAGAGTCCAGCTTCCCAATTTTTGAGTACTTATTTTGATTATAACCAGTAAATGGCTTTATTAAATCCCTAAGTTGCAGTAGCAACCAAACTTATATACCGAATACCCATGTTTAATACAAACATGCAGAATATTGCAAGGCCACACTGTATGTACTTTATAGGAGAGCCTGAAGAGACCTTCACATCCACCTGTGAGCTTCATGGTCTACCCATGCCCCCTTTCTCTTTCATTATTTCCTCCTCACTGGACCCCTCCATTTCACTCTTCCCTGTCCTCATGTACTTTCATCTACCTGCAGTATGTTTGTACAGATTATTTGTCTATGTTTATGGCTCTCTACATGTATGCCACAGAAACTAGAAAAGCAAGTTGGACCCCTGGAGGTAGAGTTACAGGTAGTTGGGAACCATAACATGTGCATGCTGGGACCTGAGTTGAGATCCTGTAGAACACCAGTACACCTGCTTGGTATCTTTGAATACTAGATATTCATCTAGTCCTATCTTTACTTTTAAAAATAGAATAATTTTTATGTATATGAATATTTTCCTGCAAGTATGAATATCTACCTTGTATATGCCTGGCTCCCACTCAACTAAGTCTTAAGCATTGGATCCCCTAACACTGGAGTTTTAGATGGCTGTGAAGTCTCATGTCAGTTCATTGAACTGAACTCATCCTCTGCAAAAGCACCACTGAAACAGCTGTGTCTTCTATTTTCTTTTTATTTTGTCCAACAGAGGTATAAAATGCTATTATGAACTGTCTGAGATCAGTGAAATTTTGATAAAAGCAGAGGCATTGTTTAATATACCATGAACAGTCTGACATATTTTAAACTGGTCTGATTTTCATCCTTACAACAACTCCTGGGGTGGGGGAGCTCTACTCATCAGCAAAGGAAAGATGGAGTAGTGCTATGTCAATTTGCACAGAGGCAAGGGTATTCACTAAGGAAACAAGATTCAAATACAGGCACAGGTTCTATTACTAAAATTTTGTCACAAACTTTAATTATACTAGACCACACATATATTAATGGAATAAAATTTAGGAAAAAATTCCATTGAAAATACTAACCAAAGAAGGAATATATAAGAATTCAAATACTTATAACCTGAAGTCAGATAAGTCATATGTAGAATTTAGCCAGAAAGGTGCACAGGCTGCTACTCATGTTTAAAGAGGAAAGGGGAAATAAAGCCTTCCTGAGTAAAAGAAAGGTTTTTCAGTAATAACGCACAGATCTGGCCTATACTCACTTTCGCATCTGTGGCTTTTATTGAAACTGGTCTTTGGAAAATCACAAAGAATCAAGAAATGTGGGCAGATCAGATCTTTATACCTCTCTCTCTCTCTCTCTCAATCTACATCTCTAGCATTTTAGCTTTTTCTTGGTCACCTTATTTCCCTCTGATTATAAATAGGGTTCCTTGCATGTTAAACACATTTTCTGCTACTGAACAACATTGATACTCTAGTTTTCTAAATTTAAATGTTGGTCAAACTGCAGATAACATCCAGTGTAATAGAGAAGACAATGGAACAGCACACAGTGTCTAGTGACAACATCTACCTCTCCATCATAAAGATGGCCTTTACAAAGACAGTTTCATTATCTGTGAAATTTTAGTGCCAGTATTAACTTTGGGAATAGCTTTAAGGTACTGAATATGATTACAGCAAAACAAAGAACAGAAAAACAAAAAACAAAACAACATCAACAACAAACAACACACTCAGAGCCTGAAATATGGGTTCTCATTACTCTAGTTTAGCTCTCATTTCACTAACAGAGAAAAACAAACGTGTGTCAACACCTACTGCAGTTGGACAGAATATCTGTTTTGCAGAGATGCTAAATGCTACAGAATGAACTTTTAATTTATATTTTCTATTAATATGGAAATTAATATATTCAGTGTGTATATATATATATATATATATATATATATATGCTGTATCTAATTGCTACGCAAACATATATGTTCTCCTTTCTCAAAGGAGAAGGAATATCTGTGTAAAACAAATACTTGTCTGTGGCATATAGATAACCTGAAAATTATAATATTCATATGAAGAGAAATTGCTGTTAACAATTACTAATAACTTACATAATACTAGTTTAGATATTTTTAATTAAATAGCTCACATATAAGCAAATGATTTCAATCCATCCTTCAGACAGAACATAACCCAGCAGGAGAACAGCAAGAGTCACTAACTACTATATTATGGCAAGTTGCTTAGCAACTCTGCAACTGCAAATTTTTAGGCTCTTTATTTCAGCTAACACATATTTATTGAATACCTACTACATGTTTGTTGCCAAGAGACGGATCTAAACAGCTCCATGAAGAGCATCTTCATTTTTATCATTTCTTTCTTTGAAAACTCCTAGTACTCTGCAGCTTCCTAACCTGCTTTGAAAATCAACCTGATCGCTTGAGAACTCCTTGTTGCTCTCTAGTCCTCTGACTACTCTCTTTGGAAAAATACAACACTTTCCTTAGAATCCTTTTTTACTCCTTATAGCTCTTTTTAACTTTTTTGGTATGTGTATGCGCGCGTGTGTGTGTGTGTGTGTGTGTGTGTGTGTGTGTGTGTGTGTGTGTGTGTGTATGTGTGTGTGTGTATTGTACATACATCTGGATAAATATGAGTCTTCATGTACACATATGTGATCATAATTGAAAGATTTTCCTCAAGAAATCCCCACCCAATTCACTGAGGTAAGGTCTTCAGTTTAAAGCAGAGCACAGCAAAATTTCCCAGCTAGCTAGTCAGCTGGCTCTCAGAATCCCCCGGCTCTTCTTTCTGAATGCTGGAATTATTCACAGGCCCACATGCTCAGCTGACATGTGCATGTATTGTGGGATCCAAATTCTAGTCTTCAGGTTTGCTAGTTGCATGGCAGGAATTTTATCTGTGATCCATTTGCCATGTTCTATGTCATACAAGCTCATGGAGTTATAATTCAATATTGCCATGTTCTATCTCTTATACTCTTATGGGGTTATAAGTCAATATTCAATCAATACTCAATATAAGTTGTTGTATTCAGTGGGAGTAAGGCATTACCTTAGTTTTTGTTTTATGTTTCCTTTCTGGAACACTGATGCTGAACAAGTGTTAAGTGGGATGCTACAAGAGAAAGAATCTTCAAAATCTGTGCTAAAATATGACATCGGTAAAAGGATTAACAGTGTGATGTCCATGAGTGTTACCCTTTTAATGATAATTTGACAGAATAACTGCATATCTGTCCAATATGATGACAAATGTTTGGGCATGCTTTTTATATAACTTATTCTTTACAGCATGATTATTATCTTTGTATCTTCTGGCAAATTTGAACTTGGGAGTTGGAGATGAAGTATAACACTGTCTGTATTTTTAATGAATATTTTGACCAGTTGTGCATGATGTGAGCATCTATGACATCCTCATAATGACAAGATAGAGAATATTTCCATCATCTCCCACAGGTTTCCTTTGTTCGGCCTTGCAAGCTATTGGTTCCCATTCAACAGATACATAACAAACAATGTAAGTGGATCTCAATACAACACTATTTAAAAATACTTGTAGCAGTACTGACAAGATTTTGCTGAAAGGTCCCTGATATAGCTGTCTCTTCTGAGGCTATGCCGGGGCCTAGCAAACACAGAAGTGGATGCTCACAGTCAGCTATTGGATGGATCACAGGGACCCAATGGAGGAGCTAGAGAAAGTACCCAAGGAGCTGGGGGGATCTGCAACCCTATAGGTGGAACAACAATATGAACTAACCAGTACCCCCCAGAGCTCGTGTCTTTAGCTGCATATGTATCGAAAGATAGCCTATTCGGCCATCAGTGGAAAGAGACACCCATTGGTCGTGCAAACTTTATATGACTCAGTACAGGGAAAAACCAGGGCCAAGAAGTGGGAGTGGGTGGGTGGAGGAGTGGGTGTGAGAGGGTGTGGGGGACTTTTGGGATAGCATTGGAAATGTAAATGAAATAAATACCTAATTTAAAAAAAGAATTATTGTAATAGCTTATTATTTATTTATTTTTTTTGGAAAAGAATGTTACCTAAGATGTTTGGTTTGCTACTGAATATCCTTCAGTAGGACACTGTATAAGTTGTCAAGGGCATTTTAGCATCAAATCCATCTATTTTCTTACTTATATTTAAAACATAGATACACTAAATGAAGAAAACTATATAGGGACTTTTATATAAAAAAAAAAATCTACTTGTAAGGGTATATACTATGTAACAGATTTATACAAGGCTGGACCTGAACAGATAAAGATCATTTTAAAGGTGTTGAGCTTTTAGCTAATTTGGCAAAGTACTTTCAGTGAAAGTATTGTGAGTGTGGTCCCAGAGCTCCTGTCAGAAATCAGATATGGTAAGAAATCCTTATTATACCTATTCTGGGGAAGGAAGGTCAGACAGATCATAGGAGCTAGGGTGTCAGACAGTCTTGACTCTTTAGTGAGTCCCAGGTCCTAGACAGACTTCCTGTCTCAAAAGACAGTGTGAACAGCTCCCAAGAAATGATGCCTGGGGTGAACCTGTACTCTTATCTCTCTTTCTTTCTTTCTCTCTCTCTCTCTCTCTCTCTCTCTCTCTCTCTCTCTCTCTCTCTCTCTCTCTCTCACACACACACACACACACACACACACACACATGCATGCATACATGCACAAGCACACATCTACACACACACACCTTTAGTTCACATTAAAATTGTCATGATAAAGTAATAGCACTTCAATATATATATCTGAGAAAACATAGTGAATGTTTTAAATGTCTCCTGGTGTGGAGACACACATAAATATAACACAGTCAAGTTCAGTATAGCATCTCTACAAGGCACAAAGAATGTAGACAGCAAAGCCTCACTCTGTACTTTCTCACCCCTGAAGTAGTAAAAATAGAAATCTGTTACTGATATAATAATTAGCCTTTCAAACACAAGAACAATGTTTTCCTGGCAATATAAGTCATTGATCACAAAGATATTATGTAACGTGTCATTGATTTTTTTTATATTTTGTTTTTACAAAATGAATAATTGCTATCCTCCCACCCCATGGGAGAGAAATGTAAAACCAGAAAGCAACCATGCATTGGCAATGATTCATAATATCCATGTACATCTATATTATCAATTGTTCAGATTCCTATTAACTTTATATAGCAAATGATTAAGAAAGCACGTAGTAATGATACAGACCTCTAATCCTGGGTACTCTCAAAATCAATTTAGTAAAATCACAGTCAAATCACATGAGTTACTGAGGGGCTATGCTACCATCCTTAAAAAAAAAAAAAAAAAGAAAAAGAAATAAAGAAAAAAAAATTAGTGAAACCGGCTTTGAAAATACAAAGTAAATGTAGCTTTAGGGTGGAACACTTGTCTATTGTGTCTATTTTATAAAGAGCTACAATCAAGCTCTAGACTTCTCAAAATAATAAATGAACAGAAACTCAAAGGTACAAAATAGCATATGAAGTGCTTATGAATCTTGAGACCTGTGTAATATCATCACCTAACTTATTCTGTAAAGAATCTCATTAGCTAATTTACATATTGCAAAAATTGATTAATAAGCTATTCCTTAAGTGAACTTTAAATATTAGAGCATGCTGAAACTCCAAAATCTTAAAGTTAAATATGTAAATTTATATGTATATAAACTATCAGGGTGGTTTCAACTTAAACACAATAGTCTAAAATGTTGAAGGAAGAATGCACATACAAGAAAGGATCTTGGAGAGCGAGATGATTGGCACAAGATTAGACTTGTCCCCATGTCACTGTGCACAGAGGGAAGACATGCTTGTGTGGTTTCAGGTGTCACTGACAGCAATGGGTGCTGTGGGCAGGGACGTCCTTTTCTTCAGTGGGGTAGTCTCTGATAAATTACCCTTATTCTAGTAAATACCCTCCCATTATTACTCCAGCAAACCACCTTAATTATGAGCAGTGGATTGTTTAAAAAATGACATTAAACAGGAGGGTGTAAGGGAAGTGAGGTTCTGTAAGAGGAGATAACACATGGATTTAAATGACAAAGACTCAGTAAACTCATATAAAATTATCAACTTATGAAATATAAATGTCTTTTATTGTTCCCCTTGAATTGAAATTAGATTCTTTTTTAATATGATACATCCTGATTAGAGTTTTCCTTCCCTCTTCTTCTCCCAGTTCCTCCCCACCTCCTCTTCCATCTGGATCTACTCTCATTCTGTCTCTCATTTGAAAAGAACAGATTTCTAAAAAGTTACAGCAAAAACTTAACTGACTATGGCAGCTGATTGTAACATCTGGAATCCCACTGGTTGCCGGGATTGATTCAGCTGATCTGGCTGGTGAGGTGGGTGTCCCCATCCTCCCTCACTCCTCTATTTGTGTTCCCCTTGGAGCTACATGCTTAAGATGGCAGCCTTCACTGAGTAGAAAGAGAATGGTCTTCAGTCAGTTCTTCAGTAGCTATGCTCCCCTGCTAGAAGCTCCAAACAAACCTGCTAATGGTATTTTGTTGTTGTTATTGTTGTTGTTGTTGAAACTTCTTCTTTTTCTTTTTTCATCAGTTTGTGTGTGTGTGGGGGGGGGAGGAGTGTAGGGGGTGTGGGTGTGGTGTGTGTGGGTGTGCATATGAACTTTCTCTTTGTGCTATTACCACCAGTCACGTTCACCACCAATCATCAATAATTAAGTTACTTAAAATAGGAGAATGGAAATGCAAATCATGCTACCAATGAAGATGTGAACTCACAATGTCACTGCAGTCAGCTTTAATTTTCTTATTGTGTCAAAAATACCAAAAATCAGAATTTTGATTAGAGACTGGGCTTATGCTCCTCAGGAATGTAAGAAAGTTTGATGCATCTGTCAACAGCTTGTAACACTTCCAAAGAACACCCAGGAAACTAGATGATCATCCCTCGTTAATACTGACTTGGAGCCCAGCCAAGGCAAAAGCGTTTGTTCAACCAGGACATGAAACATGAAAGGGAACAGCTTCTTCAGTGGGTTTTCCAACCTTTGTGTGAACAGCTGCATCAAGTTAACATTACAGGAAGCCCTTTGAATATGCAGATCTTTTCAAGTTGAGAAATGTTTCAAGTTGAATGAGTCAAACAGAAAAGAAAACCCCATCTTTAGTGTCTATTATAGTCATTTGAAACACCACAACTGCTCCTAGCCCAGTGCACAGACTTCTTCACACATCCTGTCAATGTTCCATTATAAAAGATAGCAGGTAAATTTATTAGTATCATAAACAATAATATCTGTTTTCTCATAAAATATTATTTCATAAACATTTATCTGTAATACTTGTATTTGTTCCATGGCATTATAGGCACTGGAAGAAGGAAGATATGTTTTTCGTTAATGAACATCTCTTCCCTGACTAATTATAATGTGCATAACATAGCTGTACTTAATACTTTCCATAATTGAACTTATGATATCATAATATCAACAGAAAGAGACTTAAGGATTCATAGGGTGCTGTTATTACTAAATAAGAAACAAAAACATATCTATTTGATATTCTGGACTTAGAGTTTGACAAACAGATTTAAGAGTTATCAGAAAAATTTGTACAATTTATAGATGAATATGGCTAACTTATTTACTAATTTTATATGTAATTGTCTGATTCAATTAGCTATGAAGCTTAATATATTTTAATTTAATAAGAGAATATTTCATGATAAAGTTGGTAAATTCCAGGAGGAGGTAAAAATGGGGACAGAGATTGCTCTTAGTAATAGAAGCTCCAGTGAGAGATGCAGGCCCAGAACTAAATACAGAGTGGTGAAGAAGTGGGCTGGATCAATTATTAATGGAAATTTTTATCACACAATGCTAAGAGATTCGATTCATATTTTATCTTTAATGTGTATATCTAAGACAGATTTTAGGGTCAGGAAACCATAGTTCAGAATAGCTATGAAAGTACCATACTATAGTATGAAAGATACTAAGTATATGCACACAAAACTATAAGACCTCCAAAAGACATCCAGTTATATCCACTTCTCAAACTTAAACGTTGATCATTAAATGATCAGAATGAGTATTCCATTTTTTAATTCCCTGGTTTTTTTGGTTTTGTTTTTGCTTTTAATCACTCAAAGCAAATATATTTATAGAGTGTGGATGTCCTTGCTAATTTAAAATTGAAGGGCCTTTCATGTACAGCAAATATCTTCCCTGATATCACTTTTTTTCTGTCTCACAGGGCAAAGTTGACAGCTCTATGAAGAAGAAACTGTCAACCAAGTTTAACTAAGGTGTTAAAATTTTCAAATTTATTTTCTTAAAATTTAACAATAATAAGTATTATTATAAAGAAACAAACTTCTGAGTAAGCTTTGAAAAGAGCACCTGTACTGAGCAAAATCTGTAAGTATGAAGCTGGAAAAATACCTCAGCAGTCAAGAGCTGCTCTTCCAGAGGGCATAACTACCTTCCTCAGAGAGGGGCTTTGCAGCTTACTGCTGCTTATAATTCTGGCTCCAGGGTATTCTCTGATCCTTCTGGCCTCTATGGGCATCCAAACATGTGTGAAAATATTCACATACATGGACAAAAACATAAACACAGTTATTTAAAATGTGGTATGTTTATTGTCTACATCTAAAACTCAGAGATAAAATTGGTCATTTCCAAACTTTAGTGTAGTAATTGAGGGATCCTGAGGTCATATCAGGATCCCAGAAGTCACACAAAGACTTATGTAAAAACCGCACGCACAGCGAAGAATTGCTTCAAGCAGAGAAAACAAACGAACGAACAAACAACAACCACAATAAAACCCATCCTGCCAATGTTTCCAAGAATTTTCTCTCCAAAAAGAAATGGTTTTATTATTCATGAAACCATCCCTAGTTAGAAAGGCAAAAAAAAAAAAAAAAAAAAAAATTAAACTTCAGAGGGGCCACCCAACAGAACCCTTGTGTGTTACTAATTGTGAAGTATTCTTCTTCAAATAACACGACATTAACTTTCATCTTCAATATGTTATTGTAAGTCATTGTCTTAAAATTAAATCTTAGCAAATTCATGTAGTGTTTAGTTAGATAAAATTCAATACAGACCATAAAAAGGGAACTCTACAGTATTTTTCTGTTTTTAAACTATGTCAATGAAACAGCTAAGTGGAGATTTAAATCAAACCTAGCTATCAATACCTACATAATGGGCTCAGCAACTACTAATTTTCTTATCATTAAATCTCAATAGATTTAACTTCTCTTTTGACCACTTGTGCACATATCTTTCTGATAGCAGTGGTTGCTAGACCTGGAAAGATTCAGGACATGAGGCAAAATGAACAACTCCCATGAACACTCTAATGTTTGGAAATAAATGAAATTAGCTGTGGCTTCTGTGCCCCAGCTCTGCTGTCTTGGTGTGATACGACATCATTGTGCTCATTCCTAGAGGGAGAACATCTAATTCAGCTTCCGTGGTTTATTTTTGCAGATCTGGTGGTGCCTGGCTGATGATGTGCTGCTCGTGTACACTAAGTGGTCCTGCAGCAGCTCCTGGGGAGAAAGCAATGGAATGTTCCACTCTGGAGAAGGCAGCATTGTAAGCTGCCCCATGGGCTGCCATCAGAGCCTGAGATTGAAAACGTAATTGTATTTCTTCAAATTTTCTAATAAAATGTGAAACTCTGACATCAGTGTACATGTTTGAAACCTACAAAATGAAAGCTCATGGCTAATTTACTCCATCATTCCAATGGAAGAAAAGAAGTCCGAAAGAGGCGGGTGTTTTGTTTTGATTTGTTTGTTTAGACAGGGTCTTGCTAACTACTTTTGAACTCACAGGGCACTGCCTGAGTTCCAAGGAA
Organism: Mus caroli; assembly: GCF_978045245.1. NCBI lineage: Eukaryota > Metazoa > Chordata > Mammalia > Rodentia > Muridae > Mus > Mus caroli. The sequence goes on along the minus strand of NW_028227258.1, from coordinate 137,406,495 downwards.
AAGCACACAAGAAACTGTCTTTCAGATCAGTCAGATGTCATCTGAGCTTGGGAATGAGAAATTTGTTCAGTCTGTGGCTCCTCGCAGCAGAGGGTCTGATGCTTTGGTGTTAATAGCATTTCTTTAAATAAATACTTGCAAATATGCTCCCATTCTGTTCCAAGGAGTAATCTCATGTTGTACCAAAACTTTCCTAAACTTTCATGGCTTTGTTTCTAAAACGAAGTAGGAGCCAATGAAGTAGCTTAGTTTGTGAAGGTACTTGTCCCAAGAAGGCTGGAAATTTGAGTTTGATGGCAGAATCCCATGTAAAGGTTGAAGGAAGGAATTGACTTGACAGATTTGTCCTCTGAGTTCCACATATGCATATTAGCACTAATCAGCTCCCGGAATGACATGCAAACACTTAGGCACATAATAATGATGATGATGATAATGATAATAGTAATAACACCATCCCTTGGCAACAGGCAAAGAGTGCATAACTGGCCCTGCCCATCATTGGATGTCACACTCAGGGGAACTGGCCTCATCTCTCACCAGCAGCAGCACTGTGGAGAGCATGCTCCATACCTTGGCCATGCGGCACAGTGGAGCTGGCCCTGGTATAAGGGGTTGGGATGAGCTGGCCCCAAAGGGATGAGTGTAGGAAAGCTGACCCTGTGTGGTAGGTCATTAGAGCTTGAGAGTTGTCCCTGCCCTTCACTGTCTGCAGCACTTGGGAGAGTGGACCCTGCACCTCACCTGGCCTGTATATTAGAGCTGGCTCTGCTTGAGGGGACAAGGGAATGTGGGTGAGCCAGCCCTGACGCCAAGAGCCTAGGAAAGCTCTCCTCGCTGTCCATCTGGGTAAGGTGGCAAGGGTGAGGGGGTGATACCCCCACACCCCAAGCACTTCCCCACCTGTGACAGTTGAGAGACTGGCCCGAGGGTCGTGAAAGCAGGTGAATAGGCCCTTCCCAGAGCTGGCTGCAGCACTCAGCATAGCAGGCCCTGCAGCTCTCTAGGCCAGCATAGCCAGGAGGGCACACTAGCAAGAGAGCTGACCCTACCTCCAGCCAATGGACTCTGTTTTGGCAAGATGGCATGAAGGCAGGAAGGGTTGATGATCATCTAGTTTCCCTCACCACCTGTGGCAACTGTGAGAACCAACCCACAGGGCTGTGAGAGCAGGAGAGCTGGCCCAGACCCTCCCTTGCAGATTATGAAACTTGGGAGGGCACCTTGACTGGGCAGAACAGTGGACCCAGATCTGGAGTTGGTGCAGTGATTAAGCCCCCAGACCAAGAAAGCAAGAGAACGGACTCTGCCTCCTCCCAACGGTGGAGCTGGGTGGTCTAGCCAGAGTAGTGTTGGAGCACTCATCCTGGTGTTACAGATGAGGGATAGCTGCTAGGCTGATCACCTAGGACTAGATCTAAGGCTCTGAATTGCTCACCCCCAAATCTATACCATCTGTGAATAGTTGAGACATGTGAAAGGGCAGTCCTATTGTTCCAACGCTGCAGGCTTGGCATGACACAGGGAAAGTACAAAATAACAGAGAGGAGTCCTGGTGAAGCTCCAATGTTGATGGTGTCTCAGAAGCCGAAGATCTCAAACTCATTGCCATGAACATTTGCAAGTGAAGGGGTGTGGACAGAAGCATATGTGCTCTGCAACACAATGTAACAAATTAGAATTTCTATGATGGGATATTTTCTAGGATTTCTTATTGTTGTTGGAGGTGGTAGTGGTAGTGGTGGTGGTGGTGATGGTGGTGGTGGTGCTGGTGGTGGTGTGTGTGTGTGTGTTTTATATTGAGGAGAGTTTGGAAGATCAAAGGGTAAATATGAGGTAACAGGGAGATGAGCATGATGTTAACTCACAAAATATCATTAATAACTTTAATAGGGATGAGAACAATAATATATTAATTAAAAACTTAAAGAAGTTTGTCAATAAAATGATAATTATAGCAGAAGCTACTAAGTGCTTTACTGAGTTCAACCTACTGCATATTGATAATGAACCTAATTTGTGCCTAGACTCCTGCACATTTTATGGATAGGAAAGTAACAGAGACATTAATTGACTTTTTAAAAAATTTTTAATATTTTTTTATTATGTATTTTCCTCAATTACATTTCCAATGCTATCCCAAAAGTCCCCCATACCCTCCCCCCACTTCCCTACCCACCCATTTCCATTTTTTTGGCCCTGGCATTCCCGTGTACTGGGGCATAAAAAGTTTGCGTGTCCAATGGGCCTCTCTTTCCAGTGATGGCCGACTACACCATCTTTTGATACATATGCAGCTAGAGTCAAGAGCTCCCGGGTACTGGTTAGTTCATAATGTTGTTCCACCTATAGGGTTGCAGATCCCTTTAGCTCCTTGAGTATTTTCTCTAGCTCCTCCATTGGGGGCCCTGCGATCCATCAAATAGCTGACTGTGAGCATCCACTTATGTGTTTGCTAGGCTCCAGCATAGTCTCACAAGAGACTTTTTTATAGGTATCAAAGCTCTGAGTGTAGGGTTTGAGGCATCACAAATAGGTGAGAGATCCCAACACTCTATTCTACCCTTTGTAAGATATTAATTCCCAGGGCTATTGTTTTCCAACTTGATGTCTTTCACAGCTTGTATGAGGTTTGCAGATAGGTGTTAAACATTTTATGCTGTATTATATAGGAGCCAAGCATAGGCATACACTCAAGACTTTTGTTCTGACTGATTAACCAGCATACCCATCTTCGTGCTAGAAGACTATTTTCTTCTACATATAAGGAGGCAGAACTATCTTCCATCCATTTTCCAATAACACAGCAAGATTTTATTAAATAAATATCATTCTGTTTAATTCAAACAAAATGAAATTCATGCAATGGAGAATTTCAAATATTCCTTTTACTTAGAAGCTATACCATTTTTTTTTTTAGTTTATAATGTATGTTCTTTTTCAAAACTATTCACATGACATTTATTTAAGAGTTGAACTCAGTGGTCCCAACCTGTAATCCTAGTACTCAAAAGGCTCAAGCAAATCTAGCCTGTGGTATATACAGAATAAGGGTCTGCAGTACAAAACTTAAAGATAAAATATATAATGTTAGTTCAAATATATTTTAGAAATGTAAAAATGTAGGCCAAAATAAGTACAAATACTATTCCTGAAAAAAAAAAAAACTAATAGTTATTCAAAATAATTCTAAACTTCCAGGATTCTTTTTCTTCTTGACCAAATTTTACTATTTTTTTTAATTAGATACTGCAGATGAGGTTAGCTCTTTACCTTCCTAGTCATATATCTTTCTTGGATACCATATGCATATATCCTTCAGAGTCTGTGGTATATACACTAAACATGAAGAAAGAATAAAGGCTGACTTTATTGGAAAAATTTGCTGAGATGATTCAAGTTAAAATAACTAACTTTGTGACTCTACAAAGATTTTTAAAGACTTCCACTAGCAGCCTTTGGATGAAGATGCAGAATTCTCAGCTCTGCCTGCGCCATGACAGCCTGCATGCTGCCATCCTCCCACCTTGATGATAATGGACTGAACCTCTGAACCTGTAAGCCAGCCCCAATTAAATGTTTTTTTTTTTTTTAATAAGACTTGCCTTGGTCATGGTATCTGCTCACAGCAGTAAAACCCTGACTAAGACAAAAGTTGGTACCAGGGACTGGGGTATTGCTGTGATAGGCCTGGCCATGCTTTTATTTGAAAGAATGTGGATTTTTGGACTTTGGATTTGGAACTCAGTGGAATGCTTTAAATGGGGCTTAATGGGTCATCCTAGTAGGAATATGGAAGACTTTGTTGCTGGAGTAATTTGAAATGTGTTGACCTGGCCCAACAGATTTCAAAGGAGAAGAATTTCAGAATGTGGCATTGAAAGACTCCAAAACTCCCAAAGGGAGGCACTTACTCAAGCCTCGGGACAGCCGCGCACCCAAGAAGACACTGAGACCGAACTTAAGATGTATAGAGAGTAAGATTTAATACAGCAACGACAAGAAAGCACATAAAAAGCACATATACCAGATATCTGGGGTCGAAACTCATGCAGCCAGCAAGGTGCAGAGGAGATTCGGCAACTAGCCCAAACTTTTCACAGGCTTTTATAGGAAAAGGGTAAGGGGGGATTAGGGCAGAGAAGATACAAATGTACGTCACTAAGGGGTTCTGCCAAAGGTTATTCTCAGGGACTTTCCAAGAGACTTTTCGTAACCAAGGGGTCGTGTCCTATATTTTGGCAATGTACTCGATCTATTGGATCATTCTGGGGTAGTACCAGGAGGCCTCCATCTCAAAAATGTTCTTGGCATAGTCTTTAGTTGGGAGGGGTAGGACTAGGTTTTTTTCCAGGAGACCCTTATCTAAAAAATGTTCCTGGAGCAGTTTCCAATTGGGAGGGGGTACCTTGGGGTAAAAAGTTCAGGAGTGCTCCGGGAACAGTCTCTGGATGGGAGGGGTAAGAGAGTTCGGGAAAAGTTCAGGTGTTCAGTAATTTTCCTCTTTCAGCATAAAGACTGTTTTTGTGGTATTTTGGTGAAGAATGTGGATACTTTTTGCCCTTGTCTGAAAAGTCTGCCAGAGGCTAAGGTGAAGAGACTTGGATTAATTGAATTAATTGCATTGACAAAGGACATTTCAAAAAAAAAAAAAGAACAGCAGAGACTTTGTTCTCTGGTTAAGTCTCACAACGAGAAGTTTGAACAAGCATAGCAAGCTTAGAAAGGCAAAATATAAAATATATGGTATTAAAAGCATACCAGGAAGTGAAACGGAGCAAAATCCTGTGTTCTAGGAAATAACAGATTAAGGAAATAACAGATTAAGGGAGTGGGACCTTGGGGCAAAATCCTACCCAGCTGAATTTAGATCCAGGCATGGTGGTACACACCTTTAATCCCATAAGACAGGCATGCTGATCTCAGCATTCAAGGTCAATCTACAGAGCAAGAACCAGGATAGCCAAGCTTATTTATTTAGAAAACATAAAGCCAGTGATAATGTTATAGTACAAGGGGGTAACATTCTAGTTCCTGTAAGCAACAGAACTTGGCAGCTTCAGCCATGTGGCTTTGGCTCTAGAGTTAAGAATGGAAGGAATTACCAGGACAATTGATGCTGGTTAGCTGGAGCTAAGACATTAGCAATGATTAAGAAGAGACCAGCACCACTGAGTTGAAATCTGGGAGTTGTTTTCTGGGAGCACAAAGAAGCTGTGTTCCAGAGATAGCCAAGGTTGTACCTCGTGATGCAGCTGGACTTGGTAATGTGTAAGAGTCACCCAGGTGGTACTGGTTTTGAAGGCATGAAGGTGTCATGAAGAACAGCTGAGGCTTGGCACTGTGAGAAGTCATGGAAGGCCATTGGAGAAGGTGTAGCCTCAGCTGTCGTTGATGGCCCAGGACTGAAGGGGTCAGGCAAAGAATTTGATGCTTGGCACCACGTTAGAGTGGAACACCCCAGTGTATTGGAGATGTCAGTACCATGGGATGATCACCAAGAACAGCAACCGTAGTGGATTGAATCAACCTGTGCTTAGAGTGCTACAGAGGGCAGAGCTGGAGAAGTGATGCCAGCCCTTAGGAGGAATCCAAAAGATGAAGGGAATCCCAGACACTGAAACAAGAAGCTGTAACATTGAAATTGCCTCTGAGGCTCAAAGATGTTAAAGATGCCAGAGCCATGGGATACGTGCTGAGGAAAGCTGAGATGTCTCAGCTAGGTTTGAGGACCTGAATTCCACACCCAGAATCTGCCATAATGCTGTGTGTGGTGGCAAGGGCATGTCTTCTCAGTGTGAAGGAAGCAGAGTCAAGAGGATAGCCAGAGCTTATTGGTCAGCCTGCCCTGTCTACTTTGGTTTTAGTTGAACATTGGGACCAAGTGAAATATCAGAAGAGAAAGTGAACTGATCAGCCGGGCGTGGTGGCGCACGCCTTTAATCCCAGCACTCGGGAGGCAGAGGCAGGCGGATTTCTGAGTTCGAGGCCAGCCTGGTCTACAAAGTGAGTGCCAGGACAGCCAGAGCTATACAGAGAAACCCTGTCTCGAAAAACCAAAAAAAAAAAAAAAAAAAAAAAAAAAAAAAAAAAAAAAAAAAAAGAAAGTGAACTGAACCTGAAGATGACACCTTGTGTTGTCCTCTGGCTTCCACCTGTGTGTGCACACATATGCATTGCACTCTACATAAACTGGCAAAATGCACATACTCCTATAAAATGAAACAAAACAAGAACTATAAAGAAGATGTTTCCTCCCTTCACTAAAACCTGCATATTCCTTTCCCACTTAGGAAAACAAACCCCAAGCTTCCTTGTTTTGCTTTTCATAGCTTAGGGCACTGTGTGCACAGGGTCCATTATTCTACAAAGGATGCCTACCAAAGGTTTACACACTTCACAGGGTTTCTACCTGTATCTTCAATAATCTGAGTTTATATATCATGTGCTAAGACACATATTCCCATATATAGCTTTTAAAATCAATGTTAAGTACCAAATGGTCCATTTATTTTTAATTTTCCTCCTTGACTTTAAGTTTTTATATATTGCAGTCACACTTTCTTATTCATTTCTCAAAATTTATTTTTGAAAAAAGGGAAAATAATTTTAATAAATTGAATTAACAATAATATTTCATTAATATTACATATTATTCTTAAACATATTAATAGATATTAATATTTTAATCAATTAACCTTAATATTTATAACATTAATTTTAAAAAGTCAATATAATAATCTGTTTTTAATTTGATTAGTAAATATTAAAATTGATGGAAAGGAGATTTCATTAGTCTTGGCAATTTCTGTTTGCTAATATCAGATTATTTCTTAAACAAGTAAATTTTTTAGTTAAGATTAGATTGCTATATAAAGTGATTGTCATAATTCTTATGCATGAGAAACAAAAAGACTTGCTAAATATCAAAGGACAGCAAGTAATGGAATCTAAACAACTACCAAAAATATGAACAATCAAATGGTTAAGTCGGTATAAACTTCACAAAATCATGATATCCTGACAAGCTCAATGAACCCCCATGCTCTGTGATACATCTTCACACTGGTCAAACAAGCACATTGACTGAGTGGTTTCTAACCACCAGGAAGATTCTGCCTCTTGTCTTCACGTTTCTGAAGTCCATTCTGATTTTATTCTCTTTAACTGCATTTTACCCACTAACCTATAAAATAACATTAAGAAAATGGATATGCTGTCTATAGGTATCTAACTTAACTATTTAGGGTGTGTCTTTCTACTCAGTCTAGGTGCTATATGACTGATAGAGCAGAGAATGTTCTAGAGTGAGACTTCATGGGCTTTTCTCCATTTTTTTATTTACTGTTTTCCTTAACCAAGTCCCATGCTTCCACATCATGAACAGTTGCCTTGAATTACGAATGTCATGACAGCACGCTTTCTAACCATCATTTTACAGGCAGATAGGCAATGGGCCTTTGTACCAATGAACTTCTGAAAATGTAACAGAAATTGATGTTTTACGTTCTAGACCCTTAACGCCATGCTAGCAATATTTTAGAAGACAGGACCAAAATGTACAGCAGAACTTTTTTTTTATTTTATTCCATACTTCTGTCCTTAGCTAGAGACTATAATAAAGACATTTCTTTATTATTTTATCTCTTTATTTTATTATTTTATCTCCTTATTTTATTATTTTATCTCCTTATTTGAATTATTTTATCTCCTTATTTGAATTATTTTATCTCCTTATACGAGATGAGCATGCTGACAAATGATACACCTTTTGATGTGGGAGAAGAAAGGCGGTTCAGAAAAATCTCAAATCTTCATGCTTCACTCACAATATGGTAGTAGCCATATTGAATTTAAGTAGCAATGTTATTATTCACTAATGGAACAAAAGGAGTGGTCTTTGTAGTCCAAACATGCCATGGAGAAGGCACAGAGTGCTTGTTGTAAATAGGAAAACAAAAGGGGATGCTGTCTCTGAAATTGTAAAGAACGAAATGTAAACCCATGGCAAGTCTCCATCTAATCTCAGACTGACAATATCATATCGATGGTATAACTTTTGGTTGTATTTAGATATATGTGTTTCACTGAGATAGAAAAGGCATTAAATTAAGTGTGTTGTGTGTGAACTTTATTTTAGGGTTTAGAATTAAAACATGATTACTGTATTTGTGCAGAAAAGTAAAGATAATATTCTAATTCTGCTTGTCTTCAAGCCTATATATACTAAATTTAAGACCATCACTGAACAAACGTTGCTATGCTCAGGACCTGATGATTTTCATTTCCCAGTTCTTGGTAGTTTTATTAATAGACTGCAAAACTTCATATAAAAATAAAACTTTGACATACTTATTTTATTTTTTAAATATTTGAGTCTGGCTATTTTTAGTATTTTTTAACAAAATATGCAAAACTGGTAAGTGATTAATTATATAAAATTCTGTAGCAGAAAAGGAAAACACAAGAATACCTTAAAAGAATTAAATAATTTACTTTTAAATTAATCAAACTAATTAGCCTCAATGAGTACATAGTTTTCTTGCTACATATTCTTCTAGACTTAGGTGATGGTTCATCGTCATTGTCAAATTGACTAAGGACTTGAAATCCCCATGGAAACACACATGTGGTTTTTGTCTACCTTGTTTGTAAAGTGGCTTATTGAGGAGGTTAAATCTAACTGAAAGTGGGCATTTCCATGCCATGGTTTGGAGACACAGACTGAACAAAAAGGGCTTAAAATACAAGAAGCAAGCTGAGCATCTGTATATGTTAACCTTTGCTTGCTGACTGAACTTGTCACAAGAATGAACACTTCAAGCTGTCACCATGCGTTCCTTGTCATGGTGGACTCTTCCTTTTCTTCTACAATTACTCAAAAATAATTCATGTATCTAAAGTTGCTTCTGTCAGTTATTTCGCCCTAACAATGGGGAAAGTAACTAATGCCACCTAACATTCACTAGTAGATTAGTGCCCTATCGTGCTCTGCTTCTCTGCTGAGGGGGGTTGGAAGCGCAACTGCTTGGGGAAGGCAGAATGAAGTCTGACATGGGGGTCCACAGTCCATACCTTCCTTCAGTGTGCTTGAAGGAGAAACAGTGGAGTCACGGATGAATGCTGTGGTTTCAGGTCACCTCTCTGGGTACCCAGGGGCCACTGGAGTATAGTTGGGAGACAGGAACAGGGGTCTGTCAACTATGCTTCCCCTCAGGGCATCCACATGCCAAGCAGGAAGGGGAAGACAGAGACCTGGACAATCAGAATCCTGGTCTGGTAGGTAGTGGGTGCCAAGAGTACTGGAGGGGCTGGAGGAGAGAAGGCCTTCCTCAGGAGTTTTAGGCACATCTCTTTAAGAGAAAGGCCTTCCCCACAGACATCTTTAATCTGAAGAGACGATCCTTGCTGATTCATAACAGGTTATTTGGTGATGGACGTGAATGCATACCCCTTACTCAAGGTGAACCTTTTTTAGGAAGGAATGCCCAGGAATGGAAGCTCATTGGCTGAAGGCTTAGGGATTCCTAGATACCTCATTAGCATGGAGAACTCCAAGAATGTATGCTATCTGACTCAGTGCCCATGGTCCTCAGTGGAGTGTCATGGTTACTGGTCCAAAGCAGTTAAACACAGGCAGGGAATGGCTCTACTCTTGCTGGTTTCAGGTCTGAGATTCCCAGGGTTTGAGCTCAACCTTATCATTTTTTATGCCTGTCTGGTATCATATCCCCCGTGCAATACAGATAGAGTTTTGGCATATTGCAACACTGTCACAACCTTTTTTCCTTCCCTTTCCACACAGTTTTAAATTCTACAGATGCCATCAGGTAGTGGATTTTTTACTCCCATGAACATGACTTAGTTTTATGACTTTCTCTGATAAAAAAAGAAAACGTTAGAGGTGCTAACACACCAGTTCTGATGCCATGCTCTCTCTCAGCTTCACAACCTGAGGTAACTGTCAGAGACGGAAGAATAATCGCATGTAAAAGAGAATATTTCCCTCAGCATGAGCCACTTAAGACTAAACATCAGCTAGTGAAACACCGGGTGCTATTCAAGAGAATCAATTAAACTCAATAGGAGAGTCATATCTCCAACTCCAGATGTAGAGAGAGCTGCTTGGGCTTTGGACTGACAAGAGCGGAACACCTGAATTCTTCAAGTCACTCGAGTTTGCTCACACATAATACACTAAAATGACTACCTAATAAGGGCTTTTCTTGGTAGCTATTTGTTCTTGTTTCTATTTTGTGTGAAATGAAACTGAAGCACTTTTTAAGTTAACTAAATATTCCATAATCTTCCCCAAGAGTAAGGATAGAACAGAAATTATATGTCCACCTGACTCAATATTTAGGTAATCATTTTCGAGACTGGTCTCAAATTTGAAATCCTCTGGTCTTGACTAGCTGAACACCTGGAATTATAAGGACAAGCCTCCACTTCTGGGCCTCGGATGAACATTTTCTAATAAGCAGTTCTACATCTCCAACCCAATGCTCCTTTCTTTCTAAGTTCTGCAGGCATCCTGAACTCTCCCCTTGATTCAACCCACAAAATTATTATATCCAATTAAAATGGAACAATCTATTTTTATAATCACTTATTAAATTATTTTAGTTGAAACAATAATTGTATTTGATATACTCTCATAAACATTTCTGAATGCTTTGCAATAATGTGTTCTAAATGGAATAAATGTATGACAAATTAAAATGAGTATATTAAAATATGGCTCTTAATATTTAATATCACATTTCAATTCATTGTAAATATTTAATGTAAATTTTACACTATAAAATATTTATATATTTTTCATACTGATATTTTTCTTGAAACTTAAAAGATCCCTTTTTAATTGTGTGCATGTGACTTTGTCTGTGCTTAAGCATGTTCATGTAAGTGAGCATGGATGACTGTGGGATCAAATGTATTGGGTCCTCTTGAGTTCTTGACATGAATGCTAGGCACTGAACTTGAGTCCTTTGTAAAGGCAGCACATGTTCTTAACTACTGAGCCATCTTGCCAGAGCTGCTTCTCAATTTTAAAATACACATTTGAGATATCAGTTAATCTTAGGAAATTATCGGAGAATCTTCATCTTAACAATCTGCCAGGAACAAATGTATTTTTTTTTCAGATACATTAAAAATAAACAAAAACGGGGTCACCTCTAAATCTCAGTCCTTCCACTTCAGCCACCGCAGGCACTGGGGTTATAAGAATGAACTACCACACTCAGCATCATATTACTTATGCTCCCTATAAGAGTAATAGATCTAAAAGAAGCACAGGTAGAGATGAATGCTGTTCTCTTTTAATTAAACCACATTGTATGGGTCCCAATAGTTCATCATTTGATCTAGAAAAGAGTTTGAATAATAACAACTTGGAATTAATTATATAGTCTGCTACTAACTAAGGTTCTATTGTATATTTTCTTTTGAGTAAACAGATTTCTTTTGAGTAAACAGATGACAGTATTCTGAAGCATTCTGAAAAGCAGAGAATCTATTTTAGACCACCTTGCTAGAATTAAAAACCATCTTAGACAATATGAAAAGTATAGATTACCATATGTACGTTCAATTTCAAGTTTTCAAGCATCGTTGAACTGTAGTTGTGACCAAGCATTTTAATTATCCTTTCCCCATAAATTGTATGTTGTATTTTAGCCACAGTGAGCATGATGCAAATGTTTTGCCTTTGGTATTTTGGCTTTTCTCATCTTCAGGCTCCTGATTAAATTCAGGACCACTAGAGAATTAGTAATGAAGGAGTTTTGAAGAATACAGAAATAACCTTTCTTTAAAGTGGACTGTGTAAAAATTCAATCTTCTTTGCTCCCCTTATAGAATTATATTAATTTGCATTTTGAAGGAAATTGGGAGTAATTGCTGAAAAAATTAAATCACATTCTTAAATTTAAAAGAGCTTCTAGCATGGAACAAATAAAGTTTCAAATAAAAACTATTGCCTGAAAACCTTTCACAGCACAGCTAGACCAGGATGGCCAATAGGCCAAAATGGTACTGAAAACTGAAAGCAGAACGTAATAATCTAGAAAGATACAAAATGCTATGCACAACGCAATATAAATACATTGTGCATTTCCTTTCCTTCTTTCCTTTGTTTCTCCCTCCCCTTTTCCTCCTTGTTTTTTTTTTCTTCTTTCTCAGACAACCTCACAACGCAGCTTCTTATTCTCTCCTTCATACTATACAGGCTGGCATCATATAGCCCGTTTATTTCTTTAAAATTTATTTTTATTTTATTATGTATGTCTGTGCCTGTCAGTCAGTCAGTCTTTCTGTCTGTCTGTAGGTGTATCCATGTGTGAAAATGCCATGTACATGTAGGTGCATGTGGAGGCCAGAAAAAATAAAATTCAGATTACAAAGAGCTGTAAGCTACCCAATGTGTCTAGGCATCAAACACAGGCCATGTGGAGGATTAAAATGTACTCTCTCTGCTGAGTCATATCTCTAGACCTAAGACCTAGATTTTTTTGTATTTAAAATAATTACAATATCTCACACATAGTAGAAACAATAATTATAAAATTATGTCAATTGGGCAAAAAGTTCAGATAGTATTTTTCTTCAATTCATTAAAGTACTGTATGCTACAATTCAGTTTTAATCAGTTGAAATGATTTATCATTTTATCTATATGCTAATTAAAAGATGTGAATATAACAAGATATTTTCCTTTAGCTATTTGAATGCATATGGACCCATTAGACTCATATATTTGAATATTTGATCATGGTTAGTGGAACTGTTTGACAAGAGGAGGTGTGGGCTTGCTGGAAGAAGTGTGGCCTTATTGGAGAAGGTGTGGCCTTGCTGGAAGAGGTGTGGCCTTATTGGAGACAGTGTACTACTGTGCTTGGGATTAAAGGTTTCAAAAGACTCACTCCCTTCCCAGGCTCTTTCTCTCTGCCTTTTACGTGTGGATGAAGTTTCTCAGCTGTTCCTGCTTTTGCTCTGTCATCATCAACTCTGATCCTCTGAAACTATAAATCCAAAAATAAATGCTTTCTGTTTTAAGTTGCCTTGTTTGGACAATTTATCAAAGCAATCAAAAAGTACTTAAGATATTTCTGAATGTCGAAGGCATTGACCAATATCATAACCAAGGCAATATTCATTCAAACCTGGCTCTGCTATTTGTAACAGTGTTAGAAAGTCACCCTTTACAAACGGGAAGAATGAAAATAAATTTAGAAGATATATAACATTCTATCAAACTCTGAAATGGTAGGGCAACCTTGATCTGTCTACTCTAAAGAAGCCAGACTCCTTAATAATCTGTGACACTCAAGTGGAAACTTATTCTAAATGGATTGTATCTCTGGATTGATACAGACAACAATGTGATACTTTTGGCTAGGTTCTTACACAATACAAACATATAAGCACAGAGGCAAATGAGCATCCATGGTATTCCCAACCCCCCAGGTTTATAGTCAGAACATTGCTACTTAGCAATTTATTTTGGGAGATACCATCAAATTGCCCATACTGGCCTCAAAATCAAGATCTACCTTTTGTAGACCTAGGGGTAACTGGGATGGCAGACACATGCTGCTCACATGACATTTACAAATAGTTTTATTTAATTGTCAAAATGTGCTATGTTGATCTTAATGTCTTAAACTTTGGGGCTTTTAGGACTTGTCAAAAGCTATTAAAACAAGTGGGGTTTTATTTTCTTATTCAAGTCAATTAACCTTTAACTTTACTCGTATATTCCCTTCACTAACATGTCAATAACAGAAATGAAACTATTAAATGAAATGTTTTCATCAAAATTTCTAAAGAACACATGCAGACATAGACATGATCTCCCTGATGTTGCAATAGCATATGGCGCCCTGTTTTTATCACCTCATCATGTTCAAGCCCTTCACACCCAGCTGACGTTTCCCTTCAGATTTAATTCAGTCTCATTTTCTACGGATAAGGGATATTGATCTTCCGATGAATTCATCTATAATAAAATTGCAAACATCACTTGGAATGTATTATAACTGAATTTTACCTTTGTGAGAAAAACGTTTCTTTCTCAAGGAATTTCCATGATATTTAAAGAACTATGGCATGTTCAGACACACTGCACATATCACTCCCCTTCATTTTTGTTATGGAAACATAATATACTTCATTATATCTGTTGGAAACTAGGGCCATTTCAATTAACTTACTCAAAGTATTATGAGGAGAGACTAAAACACATTATAGGTTCAGATCTGTCAACTTCCTGAGTCCATTCCTTGATCCTCAAGATAATATGAGATGCTAAAGTCTTGCAGGAGGAAGGACAAATGGCTTTAGAAATCATGGAATATGACCCACAAGGTAGCACAGGCAGTATGGGTGAGCCTCTGTGAGGCATGACCCTGCAGACTAAGCCGTAAAGGACTTCATGCCATCATGGAGATTTTCTCTACTTGTTGCTTCACATCCCTCTTAAAACTCTAAGGAGGCTTCTAGACCCTCACTGGGCATTATCTCTGGCACTCACAATAACAGTGTGTTATCTCTTTCAGGCATTGCTGTTTAGCAGATTAATCATTCAATCACTACCCTAAGAAAGAACTTAGAGATATAGATTTTCAGCTACAAGCCTAGAAAGCACTTGGGAAAATAAAATTGTTAGTGCAACTAGGTTAAGATGTTTTTGCTCCTGGCTCTGATGTAGAGTATCTTAGGGAAAGGCACACTCTGAATAGTTAAGCTAGGGACATTTTATGGTCAGAGAACAATGGCAGCACTGGCTGATGTGACTCTCACTGAGGCTGGACTGGTGAGTATTGACTCCTTCTACCCAGTTTGCCCTCAGCTTCCTGATATGATTTAATAAGAACTTCTGATGAGTAGCCTACATTCTAAGGATTTACAGTACATATGACTGATTTTTATATAAAAGTTTAGATGTGTGATTCTTTTTAGGATGCTTACAAGGTTATACTTAAAGATAAATAATACAATAATTACTCCTTTCTTTGTAACCGCTAATTGCTGCCTGCCAGTAAGAGAAACTGGCTATTACTACCTTGCTCATTCTTAATCTATAACAAGTTGCTTTGTTATTAATGTATGTGGGTTTGGAGGAATATTTTTTTTCTTTACTTGTACTATGTTATCCCTTATAAATGTATTGGGGATCCTACTGTTTTTCATACTCATTCACTACAAGAAAAATAAAATAGAACCATATTTTAAGTTTATACTGCTTGAAAGATATTTGTAAGAAATAAAAGCTATAGGAGAAAACAGTAAAGTGTTGTTGGACCTTGCCCCACCCACCAGGTATGAGTGTATAGGTGTGTGTGAAATGCTTGGAACCTGCTTGTTGGAGCTTTACTCCAACCACCCAGTGTGTGAATGTATAGATGTCTGTCTGTAAGTTTGTCTGTCTGTCTGTCTGTATGTATGTATTTGTAGATATGAAGTAATTGGAGTATTCCTTGCTTCATCAGTGTGTGTGTGTGTGTGTGTGTGTATTTGTATGTATGTATGAATTTTTTTTTCTCTTTCCTTTTCTTGCCAGAGCCTAAGAGTTAAAAGAGTTCAGAAGTTTTCACTGGCCACAGGGACCTTTTGTTCTCCCAGAAAAAAAGTCTGCTGCATAGTTTCTCTAATCCCTGGCTACAGCAGGCAGCTGCCCCTGACAGTTGCTATCTGGACTGACCCCCATCATCACCTCTTAATGCTGATCCCCATCAGCTGCTTTCAGCAGGACTTTGACAACTCTGATATTTTATGACAATTAAATATTCACTGTATCTTGTAAATTTGAGGGTTTTGTTTGTATGTCTTCACATTTTGAGGCAGTGTGTACTAGCATAATGCAGGCTGCTCTCCAGTCTACAATCATTCTCTGTCCACCTACCAGATGATAGCATTAGGGATTTGTACTACTATGCACAAAACTATTATAATTTTAATACAATAAAATATTAATCCAAGAGAAAGTAGAACTCATAAATTAAATGTATAATCTCTTATTACTGAGGTTATATATTTATTTTAAAACTAATTTAACATTATTAATCTCCTCAGTCTACTCCTTACCTGGCGACTGATCTAGTTTTTTTTAAAACTCACAGTTGTGTAGGAGTAATATTTTCTATTTCAATGTTTGTAACGATTTTAGGAAAACATTAAAAACAATAACTTTTAAATTATAATACATAAAATCATTTTTTTGTAACAAGTTTGACATCAAAGATAAGTTGACTTAATTGGAATATATAAAGTGGAGAAAAGAAAATGGCATTTGCTGAGTGTCTGTCAGGACGTAGCATTTCATGTGGTCTCATCTTAAAGCAATAACTGGATCATTAAAATAACAACTTATACCATTTTATAGGTAAGAGATCAAGTTTGAGATCTAAAGTGTCAGAGAACACAGCACACTCTCGCAAAGCCTAAGATGGCCCAGAGCTTCTCTGCACGCTGGGTATCTTATACATAAGCACTACTCCAGTTAGATGCTTCCCAAAAGACCAATGAGATAGTGAAGACAAGCAGATGAATGCTATACATGGTACTTCCTCCTCAGGGCATCCAGAATGAACTATTTTCCTAACAGTATTATCTGTAGTTTTTTTTTTTTTAATATTAGGATATTGAGGAATATCCGACACTCAAATAGTCAAACAAACAATTGGAAGAGACAGGACTGGAACGGCAGCATGTTAAGAGAGTTGGGATGTAGTTTTCTTATAGAATAATAGTTACTTGTTAACTGTGGTGGTGGTGAAGACACAGTCAAAGTAACTCAACAAAAAGTTCTTCCTAGTCTATTCATGTATGCAATTCATTTCAAGTCTCATCTGACAAACAGTCTTGTTGATTATGGTATAGCTTTCAAGACACTTTGAAATGTTCAGTAGCTCACAGCATGTCTAACATACTAAGAACTGATATCCTAAGTTATCTTAAGTTTAAGGATGTTAACATGTCTGTGATCTCAGCACTCAAGAAGCTGAGGCCTTAGAGCTTCCACACGTTTGAGCCTACCTAGTTTAAATAGTGGTTACCATGCCAGGCAGAATTGTAGAACGTGAGAAAATTAATCAATAACATGTAAGGTGGGGACACGAACATCTTGCAAGCAATGACATGCCACAGATAAGAATGTATTTTTGTGTCAGCTTATTGGAATATTCTGAGAAAAATAGGAGTGGATTATTATGTCCAACCAATTATAATTACAAATACTTTCACAGATAAGCATTCCACAAAGTGATGAGAGATTAAGAAATCAAAACAGAATGAAGCTTCTGGGAAGAGCCACATCAGGACCATCAGTGTGTTTGTTGTTCTAAGCCCTAACTGAGAACATCAGGGCCTTCAGTGTGTCATTCTAAGCCCTAACTGAGAAGCAGACCTTTACCATCAGTTGGCCTTTTAATATCGTCTTATAACCAAAACATTTTTGTCTTGGTCTTCTTCATTCTTAGTAATGCTGATATGCAAGTAATTCCATAAAATTAGTAAGAGCAAAAACAATGAAAAACTTTAAGAAAAATTGGTCACTGTAATTTCTCTAATGTACATTAGATTGCCAAAGAAACAGATTGACAGCTATAATTTCGGTAATGAGGTCAATATACTGGGTTGATTACTATGGACCCCTGTGAAATATTTAATTATGAGTGCCTTAGGACACCTGTGGATTCATATTTTATAGAAATTTGGGTGATTGTTGTTTTAACTTAATTTATTTTGCTATTCCTAAGGCAGAAAAACTAAAACAAACAAACAAAAAATAACCAGTTGCCTAAGCAGTTACAGCATTATATTTTATCTAGAAACTGAAGAGCTTTTTGAAATAACAATAATAATAATATAAAAAAAAACTGGGCCAGTGCTGACTGACACTCCATGTAGGTCAAATGTGGCTTTTAGTTGTCAGGTGGAGAATAACATGCAAACTCCTGTCTCTCCCTGCTCCACCTTGGGGATCTTTTGAAACACTGTCTCCATTTTTTTCCAATACCAAATATGAAAGCAAAGAAATTGTCAGAGAGGCTCCAGAGACTGTAGTTCATCGCAGCTGACCTTCATTATTTCTGGGAGAAGAGAAATCGGTGGGCAATTGACAATTGTTATAACAGGAAAATAAACACCCTGTCAAGTGTCAGTGGCTAAAAAGTCAATTTCCAGCCCTAATGGAAGATAGCTGTAAGCCTGTCTACAGGAGAATAGATTTTTCAGAAAGTACTACGTTAAAAACACATCTTAACAATTTAATTGAAAAAAAAAATCCCTTTTAAGGCTATGGTGCTCGCAGCCCACACTTCCGGGGCCACATCACAAAGGGCACTCTCAGGGGACTTCAGCCTGAGATACTGCAGGCTTCAAAAGGGAATGCGAAATAAGGGGAATGAACAGGGGGAAAAGAGAAAGAAATGTAAGGTCTTTTTCTTCTGAAAGTGACTGAATATCAAACTGAAACAATGTAACAATGAAAGAGTATAAAATTTGAGACCCTTTTCTTCTGTTACCCGCCCCACCAAGGTCTCTCAGAACAGAGCGTGAGGTGGGGAGAACATCTCTGCCTGCTGGGCCTTTTCACTCTGGACATTCATGGCCCAGAGTCTCACATGGCAACTGAGGCCAACTGGTCTTTCACTATCACACACTGCTCAGTGTCAAGATCTTGTCCATTGTTTCAAATACCTTGAAATTTTTTCACTACTTTCTTTTAGGAGGTAACTGCAGTTCTAGCTATTCAGTTTGAAACCATAATCTATGGATGTACCTCATCAGTCACTAATGTTACAGTAAAAGTAAATATACATTTATGACTGCAAACTGAATTTTTAAAGAAAGAATATTTGTAGCGTTTAAAAACTGACCAGTTCTATAAATTTATTTATTTATTTTTTAGACAGGGAACAACAGGGTTATGTTCCAGAAACCTCCATATTTCCACATAAAAACAAGAGAGGTGCTCATTGCTAAAAGAGTAGAGAGAAAGAAAGGAGGAGTTATTTGGTTTCAACCCAGCCCCTTCCATCTTAGTTCCACCATTTCGAAAGAAAGAAATATTGTAAAAAATAGAAATAGATTAATGTTGACAAGTGGGTGGCAATTCAGAAATTATCTCTTCCACATTATATCACTAAGTTTCATTTCTAGCAACACTGAGATATAAAACAATTTTCTGAGTCTTAAGCTACTCAAGTATTAACGATACTTCTCCTGGAGGCCTACATAAGGACAATGGAAGAAGGAGGGCTTCCTTCTTTCCCTGCTGCGATTCACTTGCCAGCAGATCTGCTAGAATCTACATCTTCAGGACTCCAATTAATACAAAAGGCCAAGTGAAACAAGCAGCCTCATGGGACTGGGCAGCTACTAGATTACAATACTTCCCATACACAACCGCCCATATTTGAGTCAGCTGGACTGCAGACTCTAAGTCATTTCAATAATTTCCCTTAATATATGGAGACATCTCATAAGTTCTGTGACTCTAAAGAAACCTGACTAATACAATGTTTGTTTGTATAATCATTTAAAGTGATTTTATATAGATTTTTATATATTATGTATATGATATATATTCAAAGAGAAATTTGAAGGTTTTGAAGGGCAGGTACAACTAGACATCTTGTGTTTCCAAAGTATATACAATACATCTCTAAAAGGCTTTATTACATCTCTTCAGGTGCTACTGTCTTTGATGTCACATTATGTGTTTTCTAAGAACTGGAAAGACAATTCTGATTAAAAGGAAAAAAAGA
The DNA here is from genome assembly GCF_978045245.1 of Mus caroli. Classification (NCBI taxonomy): domain Eukaryota; kingdom Metazoa; phylum Chordata; class Mammalia; order Rodentia; family Muridae; genus Mus; species Mus caroli. The sequence continues at coordinate 137,386,720 of NW_028227258.1, read as the reverse complement.
TGAATCACCGTCCATTATAATGTGTTTGCAATTGTGATTCAAACTAAATGACAATAACTATTAATATGGTGCTGACTCAATAAGTATACAGTGTTGGGAAAGGGTCTTGGGATAATAATGACTTTCTTATTTGACAAAGAATTTTAAGTGGTTTATAGTGACACCAGGGACAATTCTGAAGTTATTTCAGAAGTACAAGTGCTCATACAGAAAATAAGTTATCATCACCAAACATATGCCAACTAATTTCATATATGTGCCATGTAAAACATGCAAATACAAAATTTACTTTTAGGTTCTTACAAATTCTTACCTATAAAATACTTTTAAATACTTTTATATAATACAGGGTTACAAAAAGGCATTTTATGCAAATGTATAATACACTCTGAACATATTCCCCACACTCCTCCTCAAATAAACCCCTCCACTCTCAGTCATCTCCTTTGTCACCTGGGAAGTTTTGTGAAGATTTTCCTGTCATCACTACACATGTGAGTTTATGCACCTATAATATTTTTAGGACCGGGACAACCTGAAAACTGCTTAATAACAAATATCATTCCTCACAGGCATTATAATACTAATTGGTTATAATGATATCAACCAGCATTGTAATATGAAATTAAATAACACAGACTACAGATAGCTATTATACAAGTATTAGTGTTGTCAGATATATAAATCTTCATGCTTTGGAACACTTAACATAGCCTTATGGAAGAATCAAAACTGAAGATACAGTCAGTTTGGAATATCCATAATTATGATTTATATCTGTTAGAAATACAGAACACTTACCAGTGAACTAATTAAAAATATGCCATTACAAAAAGAAAACTGCTAGAGAATGATTAATTACAACAGCTGCAAAGTGCCCACACAGCAGTCCTATAGATTCTAATAATGTAAGATGATATACTTGAAATTTTGATATCCTAAAATTATTTTTAATCCACATGCAACAGAAAAGATATGTTTAAATTTTAAAGTAGTAATGTTTAAAAATTAAGACAATATTTTCTGTCCTTGTGAAAATGTATCAGAAATCAAAATTGGTAAAGTATCTGAACTGGTGAAGTAATTGAAGTAAATTGTATATAGTACTGTCCAAGCTATAAAGAGTATGGGAACATCCAAATAAAGGCAACAGCAGCTCCCAGTGTGAACATCTACAGAAACAGGTGGCTGCTTCCTTTGAATAAAGCATGTGCTATTCTCTTCCACTTAAATATTTACAATCTAAATAGTCTATTGTGGTTTACATTTATAGTACATTTTTTTCTGATATATGCTTTGGTGGTCTTTCTGTCTGATTAGGTAAATATGCCAGAATTGCTAGAAATGTTTCAAAGCTATGGCTCTTTAGGACACAGGTAGATTGTGTTGCTTATCAAAACAGTTGACCATGGTTGATCCCACAATGACTAACTACCCAAGTCATACAGAACTATGTTCGTGCAGAAGAAAGAATCTGGGTTTCTGGCTTTCATTATATCATGTATTAACATGGTACCTAGGAATCACTCAAGAATTGATACTTAGTATAAAGATTTGTTCACTTTTATTTTTTTTGTATAAGTGTGTTGCCTGAATGTATGCAACTGCACAGATTGCTCTTAAACTATTAAACTATCTCTCCAGAAATTTACTAGTCATTTTAAAAACCAAAATCTATTCCAATTAGTAAAATATGAATGAACGCTTGTTTAGCTATTGATTATACCATTGCTAGTCTAATATATAACAGTTACAAATATAGATTCATTTCACAACAATTTTCGAATATGATGTAAAATTCTAAAATATAGAACACTGAGGGAGAAAAAGATCAAGATTTTAAGGTCATTAATATTCTCTGCAAATTTCTAGCAAAGGTTTATCCTGGCTGTATTTTACAGGAACACCTAACTTTTCTTGCTGTACTTGAGTTTATTATTTTTGATCTCTTTAAAACATGAAAAATGACCATACCTTCCTGTTACAATTTGCATTAACTTGGCAGCCATCTGTGTGAAGACACCTCTGTGCTTTTCCACTCTCAACACTCTTTACCTGTTTATCTCCATTTGCCAAGTACTCACTGCTCAGTGAGGGAACAGATTACCCTAGTTAGTACAAAGGTTCACATGTTAGTTGAAGCCATGTTGACATTAATGAAGATAATGTAGATACCTCAACAGGCAAAGATGCCATAGCACTGCGCAGACCTTCCGGCAGGTGTTCCTGATGTCTCTGACCCTGGTAAGCATCGTCAGTTTGCGCTCTATAGTACATAGAAGTTGCCAATGTTCATGCCATACTGGCCATGTGGATCTCAGGTCTGTCCATCTGCCTATATTCCGTTTATGGAACTTAACTTTTTCATAGATAATCTTGTCCCTTGCCTTTCAAAATATCTTTTGGGGAAACTTCTTTGGCAGACCCTCCGAGGAATTCCTGTGCTTTATCAAAGATTTCCGACACAGCAGAAATTTACCATTTATTCTCTAGTGTGACCTCCATGGTTCCAGCTTCAAAATGGGCTTCTTTTTTTTTTTAATTCGGTATTTTCTTCATTTACATTTCCAATGCTTTCCCAAAAGTCCCCCATACCCTCCCCCCCCAACTCCCCTACCCACCCACTCCCACTTCTTGGCCCTGGCGTTCCCCTGTACTGAGGCATATAAAGTTTGCAAGACCAATGGGCCTCTCTTTCCACTGATGGCCTATAGGTAGAACAACAATATGAACTAACCAGTAATCCCCCACCCCCACCCCGAGCTCATGTCTCTAGCTGCATATGGGCTTCTTTTTAAAAGTATCTGTTCAGAAACATTATGTATTGAGTGGTTTTATTTTCACTGTTTTATATTGAATTATTTAATAAAATACTGACCATTATATATTAAGCTTTTAATCTCATTCATTCATTTTTTGACACATTGCAGAATTCAAATTTTATTTGAGCAAGAATATCTTTGATTATGATTTTTTATGTTACCTCTGGATTTAAAAATATTTATAGACTGTCAAAATAGCTCAGCAGGGAAGGGAATTTTCTACTAAGCTTGATGAAATTATCTAATCTGCAGAAACCACATGGTTGTAAGAAGCAAACCAGTTCACAAATTTGGTTGTCCTCTGACTATCACAGGCTCATATGGAATATGTGCATATGGACATGTGAGTGTGCATGTGTATGTGCACATGTATACACATGTGTGATTGTGTGTATTTGTGTGTGTGCACAAGTTTCTCCTTTAAGAATATAAAGTCCATTTATTTTAAATTTGGGTGATTTTCATAATAATACATAACCGTAGTTAAAATAAATCAGAATGCTTAAAAACGCCAGATTGAAAAATTGGATGGAGGACCCTCATAGATGCAGGGGGAATGGGATAGAGGGGCTGCAGAGGGGAAACTGACTGGAAAGGGGGATAACATTTGCAATGTAAATAAAAAACCAATAACAAAAGAAAAATTAAACATATCCTCACTACATGTAATTTCTGGCTAAATTAAATTTTACTTTAATTTCTTTATAGGATAGTTAACTTATATAAAAAGGCATGAAATGTAAGCTCTATATTTCATTACAAGTAATTCTCTGATTTACAAATAATATTATTAGTTTAACTGTTATTTTAAAATTAGAATCTTCTCTGTGGAAATGGTTCGTATATTTTGTTAAACAACATATGACTGCTTTGATGTCAATTGGAATGTCAACTTGAAATTTGTTCTCTTTTAAAATTTATTTGTAAACATGTACTTCTGCTGAGTTGGCTATGACTGATTTTGTGTGCATGCTCCTAGGACTGACCAATAACTCCTAAATTAAAATATATAAAGTAAGATATTAAAATTGTTTTAAAGATTTACATGTAGCTTTCTGGCTATATTTCTCAAGTATTAGACCTTTTGTTGTCTTTGGAAAAGAACATTTTTATCACATCTGCATTTTTAAATGTATAATTGGCTTGTTTCTTTTTTATTTATTCATTCTTTTTATTTTTGAAGTTTTTCATGATAATGTAAATATTTCTCCTTGTGTTTTGTTGTTTTCTTTGTTTTTTTTTTTTTGTTTTTTTTTTTTTGTTTTTTTTGTCTTAGATAGGGTTTTACTGCTGTGAATAGACACCATGACCAAGGCAACTCTTATAAGAACAACATTTAATTGTGGCTTCCTTACAAAGTCAAAGGTTCATCTGTTATCATCATCTGGGGAGCATGGTAGCATCCAGGGAGGGATGGTCCTGGAAGACACTAGAGGTCCACAGCATCAACTGAAAGATGGTAAGAGAAGACTGGCTTCTAGGCAGCTAGTGTGAGGGTCTTGAAGCTGATGCCCACAGTGACACACAGACTACAACAGGGCCACACCTTCTAATAGTACCACTCCCTGGACTAATCATATACAAACCATCACAACTCTCTAGGGAAAAAATAAGTTCGATGGGAAATAAGCATACATTTCACTCTTCCAGCATGAGTGATTCACCTCTCTTTTACATCCGGTTTCCTACAAAATGTAAAATATTCATATTATTGATAGTAATAATGATCAGACTGATTTGCATCATTTCCTCTGTATGGAAAAATCCTTATAGCTTTAATATTAGCCGCAGCTTTAGTTTTATTTTAATATAACAAAATTATTCTTTCACCTGTTATTCTGGGAATGTTAATATGAGTAAGTTTTCCCGACTGATGGAACACTGTAGTATGAAGCCATTACCAAATGAGATTTATTATTTTGAAACTATCCTCCCATTTCTCAGTAGAATCATTGATGGTATCGACATTTATACATAATATTTCCAGGTTCTAGCTATTTCTATTTTCCAGTTAAATAATATTTACAAGGGCATTTCCTCATGGTAATTTTGTAAGTTATTTCTTACTTATATCTCCTTATTTCTGTGACATAGTATAAACTAAATAATGACCATAACACACCACTGAAACTATTTACTTGTTTGTTTGTTTGTTTTCTTATTTTGTAAGGCACAGTACATGTCACTGTGCATCTGTCAAAGTCAAACGAAAACTTACAGGATTCAATTATCACCTTCAAACATGGGGGCTGCCAATGGAGCTAAAGCACCATTATCGACTAAGGCAACTATATCTGGCAGAATGTACACATGGTAGATTTCAACAAGTGAATACAGCAATCTGTAAATGAACCGCTTATCTCAGATTCGATTAATAATTGACAGAACCAAGATAAAGCTGAGTTAGCTAATGCATAATCACACACAACTGGCTCAGTAGCACATAGATAAAAACTACCACAAGACCGTGTCCACCTTACAATGGCCTGGTGATAGGTACTTTTTCTAACTATGCTTTGACATTTTCTTGGAAATTCCTTTCCAGGCCAATTAGTTTCAGCTCCAAAGGGCAACCTATCATTCCTGCATCACCCTTTTCTCAACATGTCTCTTAGCACATCTGCATTTTTAGAAAGATTCATATTAATTATTTCCATGTGTATTTGAGTGTACATACATGTCTGGGTGCCTGCTTGCTATCATGATACTCTCATAAAATTCCCATGGATATTGATCTTAACTGAATGTGGAATGTAGACATTAAGTAGGAAGAGTAATAGAAAACAATTAAATATAATGGAAGGCAATTCAACCTATGTTGTCAATTATTAATGTCATGGTCCTTAGTGCACTGATTGTAAGGTGAGATATTCTAGGTCTTCTAGCTCTTGGATCTGACTTAAGTTTGACCATTTTCATTCATGAGAAATGGGGAGATAAAGGGCACATACAGGACAACATGGCAGCCAAGTATTCCTAGCAATGATGGCCATTCAGGGAGATAGCAGAAAACTCAAGATAGGAAGTAAAACTGTCCAGTTAAAGGAAGGTAGGTAGAAATCCAATAAATCCAATTTTTCTTTTTTTGCTTTATCTAAAGTCTTTAAGAAGAACTAGGAAGTTATTTAAGGAGATTATAAAATATGATTGTAATAAATTTCTCACCTAGTATACTAATATACTTTAAACAATTTGAGGGTTACCTATAAAAATATAAAGTAAACATGATGAAGAAAGCTAAGAAGCTAAGTATGTAATATAAATACCATGAAATATTCAAAAGACAAATTTTACTAAGTTTGTGTTTGATTCTGTCAGAATGATAGTAGCATATGCCAAGAAGAATGTAGTTTGGAACTTAATAGGAGTTCTCAACTGGGCAAGCAACGACTGTGAATATTCTAAACTGTACTTAAATTATGTGTATGGGGTTCGTATGATGCTAAAGAATATACTCCGTAACAACTCTAATAATGCCTAATAAACCAGGGACTAATATAATAAGGATTTTGAAGTAAAGTCTAAGAAAAAAAAATCCAGTCGTTTTCATGTCACACATTTTTAGTCTGATAACAGTGTGGTAAATAGTGGCTCACAGTAAACCAAGCAAATAATTCAACTCAATTTATATGTTTATGCTGATATAGTAAATATAATTCAAACAGCACCATAATAATAGAGCAACTTTTAATCCATTGTCAACAAAACAAACCGTATAATTATATACTTTTGCGGTTACCAGTAGACAACAGAACATAAGTACAAAAGACTAAGACTCAGAGAACAGCATTGGAAAGCACTATGAAATAACTTCTCCATGTGTCCATGGTCAATGTGTCAGGCTCCTTGGAAGGTGAGCACTCTCTTAGTTTACATAATACAGGAAACAATTCCATCATGCCTAATATGCATAATGGAAGCTTCTGTGACAAGAAAAATAGCTGAGCAGCAACTTAGAAAGATGTGGATTGAAACTGTTTATGAGATTTTTAAGGGCAGCAAAAGTTTGCCTTTTAAATGAAGACCACTGGACTTGCCAATAAACGTATGTGGGAACTAGTTCATGTCTTCTTGACATAAGCTAAAGCCATATTAGAAGAGCAAACATCAGTTGAGAAAATGTCCCAAAAGATAAGCTTGTGGACAAGCATGTGGTGCATTTTTCTGACTGATGATTGACATGGGAGAGCCCAGCCACTGTAGCAGAGCCAACCATGAGCCACTCACTCATCCAGGATTCTATATAAAAACAGGCTGAGTACAACAGGAGCAGCTTGCCAATAAACTGAATTCCTCCCTCAGTCCCTGGCTCCAAGTTCTTGCCTTGAATTCCTGCCTGACTTCCTTACCTGGTGAAGTATGACGTGGAAGTACAAGCCAAAGTAAACCCTCTACTCTCCAAGTCACTTTGTTTATAACCATATAAACTGTAAGCACAATTTCCTTAAGTGATATTAAGTGAACAAGTTCCTATTTTATTATTATTCTCCATTGAAAATATTTTTAAGATTATAGCATCATTATGTCAATTCCCTTTCCTTCTTCTCCCTCCAAGCCCTCAGACTTATCTTCATTTCCTTTACTTGTTATTGCTTTTTTTTTTACTATTACTTTCTTACTGGTTCTTGGAGTTAGAAATGCAACTATCAGTTTGATTCTTATTATTCCCTAATATCATGACTCAAATTAAAATTCAAGTCATGAGATGATTTCATAGTCAAATATCAGTGAAAAGAAACTCTTATGTTGAATTATGGGCTTCCTAAAATATATGCTAGAATAATAACAACCTATGACATTGTAAAATCTATCAAATGTTAACACTTTGCCCCTTCTTCGAATTGGGAACAAAACAACCATGGAAGGAGTTACAGAGACAAATTTTGGAGCTGAGACGAAAGGATGGATCATCTAGAGACTGCCATATCCAGGGATCCATCCCATAATCAGCCTCCAAACGCTGACAGCATTGCATACACTAGCAAGATTTTGCTGAAAGGACCCTGATATAGCTGTCTCTTGTGAGACTATGCTGGGGCCTAGCAAACACAGAAGTGGATGCTCACAGTAAGCTATTGGATGGATCACAGGGCCCCCAATGGAGGAGCTAGAGAAAATACCCAAGGAGCTAAAGGGATCTGCAACCCTATAGGTGGAACAACAATATGAACTACCCAGTACCCCCAGAGCACGTGTCTCTAGCTGCATATGTATCAGAAGATGACCTAGTCAGCCATCAGTGGAAAGAGAGACCCATTGGTCTAGCAAACTTTATATGCCTCAGTACAGAGAAACGCCAGGGCCAAGAAGTGGCAGTGGGTAGGTAGGGGAGTGGAGGGTATGGGGGACTTTTGGGATAGCATTGGAAATGTAAATGAAGAAAATACCTAATTAAAAATTCTTAATCAGTTGACAGACACTTGAAGAGTCATGAGGAGTACAGTGGAATTGTTCAAAACCACAGGTAGCACTGCTATCACAAAGCCATAACCTTGATGCCTTATAATCAACCAAAGCTAGGTACCCCTGGTTGTCGTAAGTTAAGGGATACCAAAAGGCTGGATACAACTGAGAGATGACCTTATCCTTTTAGCCTGTGAGCTTGCCAGTTTCCTGTGTCTATATACCATACGGAGGGTAAGAGAGATCTCCACAATCTTTGCTGTATGGACCAAGGGTTCTTGTCCACCCATTTGTACATGTCAAGGTACAGTCTCTGAGGTGAACATATAAAGAGCTGAGGACTTTGGAAGGTGATTAGAATGTCTGTCTCTACCCCATTCATGGGTCAGCACCTTCATATATGAAGTTTTATGGGTGACACCTGACTTTTGTCATGAGGACATACTTACAAGAGCTTCAATCAGCTGACAGAAACAACTCTTTAAATAGTATATGTAATAAGAAAATCATCCAACTAGGCAGAATGTTCATAACAGTTAAGGCTACATGACAAAAACTTATATCCTATGACCAATGAGGAAAAAGATAACTAGAAATTTTTTATGGAGAAAAATAAACACATTTACTAAAGAAATTACAGTAATTATAACATGAATCAAAAAGTCACAGGTAAAATTCATTTAAATCTCTTATAAATTTTACTATTAAATTATGGGAAATTACAGAAAAGGATGAAATATGGGAAATTTTAATGGCATCAACTTTTGTTACAAAATAAAATTCAAATGAATTGTGCTACAGGTGACCTAATGGGTCAGGACTGTCATTTACAATAGTACTGGGAAAGAAATGTCAACTGAATTCTACCAGTTATTATTTGAATTTCTTTATTCCAATCCCTGAAAATTTCTACATCTACCCACCCTCAGCCATTTTGAATATTATAGAGTTAAGACTGGTAAGTATTGGGTCTGAGAACTTTAATTCATTTACCTAATTTATCTTTATTTTTGTAGCCAAAAATTCTCTATGTTGCTGCTTTGTTAACACCAAAGTGTTTTCAAGTCTTAAATCTAAGAGTTGTTCTGCTGGAGAATTGGGTCAGATATTCAAGATGTTTTCATGGTTGGTTCTGTGATCTTGTTTTTAGTGTTTAATTATATTTTTGAACATATAATTGTTTGAAGCAGGTGTTTGTAACAGTGTTCTGTTGGTTTAATGAGGAGGGAGAGACTCTAATCTTTAGATCCTGAATAGAAAAACTACCATGCTCATGTAATACCATTGCCAAGATTTAGATTGTAACTGTCAACCAATGTGTTTTTGCAACTTATTTTAGGATCGCAACTTGTTGTTTTTGTTGTTGTTGTTGTTGTGGTTGTTGTTTTGCCTAGCAGTGACTTTCCTTCTGGTATTGTAAGTGAATCCTATGACAAAGTGTTCCCTGATGCACCTGTTCCCCTGTGTTCACAGTGCAGCAGGTATTGTTACAGAGAAGTGGACAAGCCATCAAGCCATGCTTTCTCACACCATGTGATGTGTGAACCACATTGTTATTTGGTCTGTGATGTTATCCATCTGAAAATAAATTTTGAATGACCCCCCAAAAGAACAGGTCTGTTCAAAAAAAAATAAAATTCAAAACCTTTTTTGTGATTAGTTAAGATGTAACACTTTATAAGTAGAAGAATAATTTCTCAGACAAGGACAAAATCTCTTTAAAAACAATTCAATGCCTGATTCATCACTGGAATGTATCGCCCAGCACGTAGCTCATGCTGGGCACTGAGCACTAGGAGGATGTTCCATGAAGAGTCATTGCCAACACTGTCTTCATTTATTCCCATGTCTCCATTGTAAAGATGAGTGTTTATTTTCGCACAGTCATTGCATTTAATTGCTATTAAAGGCTGGCCATTCAGATGCTCCCTACCATGTAGTCTTTAAAAGTCATTTCTAAACTATGCTACATTTAGTGATTGAATTACATCTATAGGCTGCTTCCCAATGACAGACCTAATGTTCAGAATGACTCCTACTGAGCACACAGATGAAAACAGCCCATTGGACTTTTCAGTTTGCAGTATTTTAAATGACAAACAACTAGCTTGCCTGGGTCCTTTCCTCTTTCTTTCTCACTCTTTCTCTCTCACTCTTTCTCTCTCACTCTTTCTCTCTCTCTCTCTCTCTCTCTCTCTCTCTCTCTCTCTCTCTCTCTCTCTCTCTCTCTCTCTCTCTCTCTCTCTTTCCCGCTCTATACAATAGCCTCACTCATCCCTCTAAGTGGATGTCGTCCTCCTCTGGTTTCAAACTGTGAAACCTTCCTTCTCAGCATCCAGTCCACAACTCCTGAGCCTATAGAACTTGAAGCACCTGCCCACTGCTTTCTCTTCTGTTGTTCCTCTTCACCTCAGAATATTTCAGGGCCTTACCTCACATGGTGATTTCCTCTAGAAAACAAAACAAAACAAACAAACAAAAAACAAACCTTCACCTGTGGTTTTCAAGAATTCTTCGCTTTTGTCCTAGAAAGCTGATTACATACAGATATGTATTGTTAGTAGCTTATTGTCACATTCCCAGTACATTGCATTAACTTGCAAAACCATAAGATATTTACCTTTTCCTCACTTTATGCATCTGCACAACAATTATGGTGTCCAGAAAAAAAGTTAGAAGAATGAATATAGAAATCACAGTGTTTTTTGTTTTTTTTTTTTTTAATTAAACTGGCTTCTACCTCTGGTCTCCACATGCATGTGCACACACACAAGCATGTAGAACTGAAAGCAAACACACACACAAATACACACACACACACACACACACACACACACACACACAGAGAGAGAGAGAGAGAGAGAGAGCTGTTATTATTTAGCTAAGCGATAACTCATCACACAATTCACAAAGATTTTCAAAATCACATTTCATTGATCATGTATTCTTCAGTGTTATGCAGCAGCTAAATAGAAAAATAATTGTCTGCAATAGATATGTAGCATTCAATCAATGACATTTAAATCACAGTAACAGTGAAAGTTGGGCTATGGAGAATTCAGGCAAAATGTCATCAGAATCTAGATATTAATTAAAGACCAGTGGTGGAATGAGCATGAAGGAATGACTCAAAGACCTCTGTGTTGGTCCATTGTTTACATAGATGTTGGCTTATTTCTTTGAATATATGAGACAGAATGAGAGCTGGCCAATGGTCCACAGCAATGCAATGACAATATATAATATGGACATTTATCAGGGTCAGCTCAAGAGCAAGTGAGGCTCCTATTTGGAATAACAAAGTTTCCACCACTTATTTTGGCTGTCATCAACAGCATTTAGAAACATTTGCTTAAACAGTCCTTCCAATACATATTTAAAAAACAAATTCAGCTTTCAAATCAAAGTCTGGAGGGGGAAAGAGTGTTGCTATTTCACCAGATAATAGTTATAAAGTAATAATCCTTAATTGTCCTTCTCCTTTTCAACATTAAATAACTTTGACACATTAAATACATTAAAGTAAGCCATCATTTTCTTTTTAATAGTTCTTCAAGGATAGAGTGTTAGAAAAATAATTGTGTCAGTCCCATGACAGTCATGATACCTCTTTTATAAATTTCTATTTTAAGATTTTGTTTTTATTGAGGACCCTCTCCCCGTATGGAAGTAGTGGAAATCTGTTTACATTAGGAGAGTAAAGGTTACAGTAGGATATTTGAAATTTCAAATATTTTATTTGAATGCAGGTAGAATGATATGGTTTCTATATGAACTGTCCTATGATACATATCACCTGAAATACAGGACAAAAACATTTCCCTTAAGACATATATAAATCATTATATAATCCAGTTATTTGCTTTCCCAAACCTCATTAGACAAATATCTTGTCCTAAATCCAGGGATTTGAAGTGAAGTGAGATATAAGAGAAATTCTGAAAGATATATAATACTGTCTTTATAATTTTCATGTGTTTATTGGATAATCTTCTTTGTATTTGAATTCTGAAGAACATTCACTTAGCTAGAAGAATTTTGTAAAGTAAAAGTGATTCTCTTAACTTGTATATGAGCTAGTAAAATAAAGACTACTCTCACAGGGACAAAGCTAAACTGCTGTCTGTCTATTAGAACAGTATGTCACAGGCAAAGCAAATAAGTAAATGATCAAATAAGAAAACAGGGGTTGCATAGTTGTTTGTAAATTTGACATAAGATACAAGTAAATTGAACTTCATATGAACTGCACTTTTATTTATAATGTGTTTAGCTTAAGGAGTGAGCATTTCACCAAAAATGACCAAGGTTGGTAATTCTGAAATATCATAGTCTATACAGACTTCAGAGTGTATACTCTGTAGTTCAGACACACAAACATTATAAACTGTAAAATTTTAAACTCCATAACAACTTGTAAAATGGTGGTGACTTAGCATGAAAAGATCAGGCAATGGAAACTACAATTTTAAAGACAATGTCAGGATCATAAGACTGAAAAAGTGAATGAATATATATATATACACACACACACACACACACACACACACACACACACACACACATATATATATATATATATGTGTGTGTGTGTGTGTGTATATATAATCTTTGCATTTAAGCATATTAAGATTAAGCTCATCCTTGATTTGAGGTAGGACACTAACACCCAATCCAATATGAGATACTCTTAAATGTGAAAAAGGAAACAAAGTCCCTTCCCTAACAAATAAGCTAGTTTTATAATGATACCTGCTGGGGAGGGAAAAGTAAATTTGCTCCAATTGAGTGTCACTGGGTATGTCATCCAACCTTGAGGGCAGGGCCCAGGCCCAGGATGCGGTTGGTGAACACAAACAGATGTTCTACTCAAGTGGTTGGTTTTCTTTGGGGTGCACTTTTTGTTTTGTTTTGTCTTATTTTCTTTGTTTATTAGACTGATTTTTCACTTTAAATGATGGTTTGCTTATTCTATGTGCTTTTTCCCCCTCCTTTTGTTATGTATGAGAGAGAGAAAAGATGACAGGAAATAAAGTTGGTTGTGTAAGAACATGAAGAAGATATAGGAAGAGTTGGGGGGTGTAGAATATGATCCAAATATATTGTATGAAAAAATTCAATAAAATTAAGGGAAAAAAAATCCTGAACACTAGTGATTGATAGAACAGATGGACCAACACACACACACACACACACACACACACACATACACACACACACACCCATACACAGATACAGAGAAAGAGATACACATGAACACATAAATGAGATCCTGCTATGGAGAGAAGAAGGCCACAAAAAGACATGGACTAAGATTAAATATACAAAACGAGGTGCACCAAGGATTGCCAGAAGCCACCAGACTCTAGTAAAGGATATATGTAATAACTCTCTCTGACAACCTTCATTAAAAAAGCAAACACATCAATTTTTGGCTTTAGAATTCGGGACTGAAGACGAGAAAGAAGAAATATCTTTAGTTTTAAGCAGGTCAGATTTGTAATGACTTGTTAGACTAGTAGTAAAAAAATTATATGTCTAACAAAGAAAGTTTACATGCAAGCATGATTTTTAAGAAGGTAAAGGAGTTATCCTTGTTGAAAGAATACTGAAGACAGAGAAGAGAGGTAGTTGAAAGAGATAGCCGAGAGATTGGAATACATCGAGGATGTTCTAGAATGTCTACCTTATGCACTGACAAGAAGCTAGAGGAAGGAAAAGGAGTAGGAATAGGGTGATGTATTAGAAGACAAGTACAAACAAGATCTGACAATTGAGAATGGCTTTACCTTTACGGAAGTCGTGAGAAGCTGTCAAAATCTGGATGTTCCTGGAGCATTTTCCTAGAGGAAACTACTATTTTCCATGGTAGAAACATTACATTTGTTTCTTTTTAGCCCCAAGACTGGAGTAATGGCATTACTTCCAACTGAAATATTGTAATCCAGAGAATTCAAGGGAAGTTATCAGAAGAATAGATAATTTCAAATATTCCAAATAAAATAAGAAATGGTGAATGCTTCTTTAGCTTTATGTGTCTCAGGCTGGTCAGAAATGAAAATAAAAAGATGAGGGTAATTAGCACAATGCTTATAAGAGATCACTGTTGAGGAGGTGGGCTGAATTAAAGAGATATGAACAGGTCTAAACCCGGGACAGGGTAACACTAAGAAAAAAAAGCACAAGTAGATAAAGTGATGTTTGACTTTCTCAAGGACAGAGCAGTAAGGTGTAGTCAAAAGGAGAAAGTCTACAACCTTACATAGAGAGAGGACAGAAGAAGACTTATCAATACTGCCAAGCACTGCTCCTGGGTCCAAGATGAAAAATCTTCTAACTGATATGTAAGGAAGTCAATATCCCTTCACAATATTGGTGAATGGCTAAAGCTAATATTGAGGAGAATGAGCTTAGGTGGAAATATAAGGAAAAAAATAAAAACAATAATTTTATGGGCTTTATCACAGAGAGGGATTCGGTAGACATTACTGGTTTTCTGAGTGTGGGGAGACCCTCTGACAATTGTGAAAGTAAATTGTATGATCCTTTTGAAGCAATTATTCATTAAAAATATAATACTAGATTTGGAAAGACGGAATTCAAATAAATTTAGATAATTTTTTAATTTAAATAAGAAAATAATTCACATCTTAAAATTATGAAAGAATCATACAGCTTAACAATATTAAATTTTAAAAAATTGTTATGATCCAATAGCTACTTAAGTGTATATGTATTAAAAGCCAAGGTCATTGAAAACAAGAAATTGGTTCTTTCAACTTTCAGACTAGAGGACAACCTTCATGGACCTGTGGAAAAGGGGGATTAACTAGGGAGTCTGCCTTTGACATGATTAATAGGGAACAAAATGGAGTTTCCTTATCTTTGCAATTAAAAGTGGCTTCAGACATGGTGTTCTTTAATAAAGTAGATTTATTATACTTAATCGTAAAGCCACATTAACAAATGAAATACAGTAACTACAGAAGGGAAAGTATTTGTTAAGAAAAGAATAATATAACCTAAACCCCAAACATACAGGTTTTTGTAATATTTGTGGGGGTTTTTTTAGAGCAACATGCTCAAACTCAGGAAAGTTTAATCACTTTTATTTAAATAGGACATAAACATCTGCATAGAATGATTTAATAGGTTGCCAAATCCAGATTATAAGATCTAACAAATAAAGAGAAAAAATATTTGCATAAAAAATTGCATTATTAATAGAAAACTTTCATCTGAGTTTCAACTTGCCATCAGGAATTTTCTATGTGGTGAGTTTATTGTATTTAATTATATAACCACAGTTTTCTCTTTGAAGTGGTTTATATAGGTTTATTTTTGAAGGTATTATTAGGTTGCTATATATTATTGACTTAATTGAAATGGCATTTTAAATTAGATACTAAAACAAATATGATGGGCCCAGAATTTTATGTTCAATTCCTAAACTCATGCAATGAAACAATTTTCACATAAAGCTATTATTTACTCTTAGGTCCTGGTTTCAGAACTGACATAAAACAACATTACAGCTAAACACATGTGAATCCTCTTAGCTATAATGATTGGTAGCTCCAATTATTATATTCTATATTTGTTTATATGAAATTCATTGTCTTTTCAGAGAAAACATCTCAATTTTAATGAGGACAAACTGCTGTCTTTAAATTATGCAACAGTTTACACTAAGATAAAAATCTCAATTTGTAGCTTCCAGATGTAGTTCTTAATACTTTCTTCATATGATTCTCCTTAAATAGCTTAGCCTTTTTCTGAATCACACTTTTAAACACTTAGAGATACGTAAAGACACTAAAAATTATTGCTCATTGGTGAAAACAAGATGTATTTATAAAACTGAGTAGAAATGATACTCAAACAAACATAAAAAACAAATCTTATGTACAATAGAACTCCAAAATAAATGTATTCAAAATGATCCTTTGCTTTTGTTACTAGGGTTTTATAAGATTTGGGGGATGGTTATCATTTAAAAATGATACTGCAGGAGCTGAGAATAAAGACAGTAATATCCATCTATCACACATGCTGATTTAAGATAGATTATATCAATTAGAGAATTTTTTAAAAAGGTATCAACTTAATCTTCAGGATCATACTGACCAGTGTGTTAAGTGTGTTAAGTTTTGTACTGCTGAAGACATAAACTTGACAATTATTATCTAGTCTGAAGGTAATTATACATTAATAATTAAGTACAATAGCTACATACAATTTAATACCCAATCTTAAGTAAACTATTTGCGTAATTTGTTTAACGTGATTATATAAGCAACTTAGCATTATTTGTGATTATGTGTATCTATGTATGTGTTTCTTTGTTCGTGTGTAGATTCATGTGTGTAGAAGGGTCCATGGGCACCTGTGTATACATGTATGTGGAGGCCAGATAGTCAATATTCATTGTCATTCCTCAGAGTCCATTCACTGTGTTTACTGAGACAGAAACTCCCATTATCTCAGAACTTGCAGTGTAAGCAAAACTTACTGGCCACTAAACTGTAAGAATTCTTCTGCCTCATACTCCACAGCACGGAGATGCACCACAAGCATGCACCACCTTCTTTAGGCTTTTTCTCCATGTGCTGGAGAAGCAACTCAGGCCCTTATGCCTTCATGCAAGTACTTTCCTGAATGAGCTATTGTTCCGAAAATTATATTGTTACTTTTCGTAGGAACCCGCCTTTGTACTAGGTATACACATATTGATTTCATATTTAGTACTAATGCTCTAGATAAGTGAAATATGGGTAAGTAAGAATTTAGTCCTGGTGGTGAGATATTATTTTGACCTGATATTGTTTGTAAATGTCTAATCAAAAATATTCATTTTTTCCTATTAAAATATTTATACTGAGAAATATAGATCTTTTATCAGAAAGGGAAAGACAGTTATTTTAATACAAAATAATACATCTGTGTCTGCAAAGTATATTAAGATGAATTAGCAGGAATATATAAAGATGTCAAGTGAATTATACATTTTGAATATCAAAAAAATTGAAATCATCTTAGTGATACTGGAATTATAGATTACTCTGAAAATTTAATGAATTGTGTATAATCTGTTTCTTAGTAAAAGTGCATAAATAGATTCTCCTGACATCTCCCACCCTACCTTCAGCAGGTACTGTATTATTAAGACTGAACAGTAAGTTCCCCTTCCCTGTCCACTGAGTTGTCTGGGAACACCAAGCTGCTAGCCAAGTTGGAGATCCATTCTTCCTATACCTCTCTGTCGAACTTCATTGGCTATCGGGCTACTGAGCCATACAGTCATGCAGATCATGAGTCATACAGACTGGCAGATCTGGAACCATACAATCCAAGGATTCCTATCAGATACCAGCCACACCAGATTATTAGTGTTAACCCTCCTACCAACACATACTACAATAGGAACATCCAGGAACAAAGCCATTCAGGTGCCTAAGGACCTAGAAAGAACACAGTCAACAAGAGCCAGGGCAATGTGCCACTTCCAAAGCACAGCTGCCCTATAACAGCAAGAACAGGATATTGTAACACAACTGAGACACAAGCAAATGACATTAAATCTAATCTCATAAAATGATAGAACCCTTTAAAGAGGAAACAAATAAATCTGGTAATGATATGCAGGAAAATACAATTAAACATATGAAAGAAATAAATAAAATAGTTCAAGACTTGAAAGTAGAAATAGAAGCAATAAGAAAACACAAAATGAGGAATTTTGGAGATGGAAAACCTAGGGAAGAGACCAGGGAGATAGGTGCAGGCATCACCAACAGAATACAGAAGATAGAGGTGAGAATCTCTGCCACTGAAGATACATTGGAAGAAATTGATTTGCTGGTCAAATAACATACTAAATCTAAAAAATTCCTGACACAAAACATCCAGGAAACCTGGGTTACCATGAAAAGGCCTAACCTTAAAAAAAAAAAAAAAAAAGGATTGAAGAATCCCAGCTCCAAGGCCCAGAAAATATTTTATATAAATCATAGAAGAAAATTTTCCAACCCAAAGAAAGAGATGCCTATTAAGATACACGAACACTAATAGATTCAAAGAGAAAAGAAAAACCTCCTATCACATAATAATCAAAACACAAAGTCTACAAAACAAAGAAAGAATATTAAACGTATCAGTGGAAAAAGGGCAGGTAATATAGAAAGGCAGACCTAACAGATTTACACATTAATTTTAAAAAAAATCTAAAACATAGAAGGGCAGGGACAGATAGCTTTCTACCCTCCCCCAACCCCCCCCCCCAAAAAAAAAAAAAAAACAGATGCCAAACTAGACTACTATATCCAGTAAAACTCTCAATCACTGTTAATGGAGAAAACAAGATATTTCAAGATAAATTCAAATTCAAACAATATCTCTCTACAAATCCAGCCCTATAGAAAATACTATACGGAAAACTCCAAAGAAAGAAAGATAACTACATCCAAGAAAACACAGGAAATAAATAATTCCATAAAAGCAAAAGCAAGGAAAGTGCACACACACACACACACACACACACACACACACACACACACACAGAGAGAGAGAGAGAGAGAGAGAGGAAGAGAGAGAGAGAGAGTAACACCACAGACATCAATATAAGAAATAGTAATAACTTACAAATATGACACAGCCATTAAAAGACACAGGCAAATAGAATGGATGCAAAAACAGAATCCATAATTCTGCTGCATACAAGAAACATGCTTCAGCAACAAAGATAGATATTACCTCAGAGTAAAGGACTGGAAAAAAGTTTTTAAGCAAAAGGACCCAAGAAGCAAGCTGACATAGCCATTTTAATATCTAATAAAACCAGACTTTAAACCAAAATTAATCAAAGCAGACTTCGAAGGACACTTCATACTCATTGGAGGAAAAATTCTACCAAAATGGTAATTCAATTCTGAATATGAATATCTGTGCCCCCAAAACAAGGGCATCCACATTTGTAAGAGAAACTTTGCTAAAGCTTAAATCACATATTGAACTCCACACATTAATGACAGGAGACTTGAAAACCCCACTTTCACCAATGGACAGGTCACCCCCCCCCCCAAAAAAAAAAAACTAAACGAAGAAATTATGAAATTAACAGATATTCTTAATGGAATGGTCTTAAAAGACATCTATAAGAACATTTCACCCAGATACAAAAGACATATCTTCTTCTCAGGACCTTGTAGTTCCTTCCTCAAAATTGACTGTATAGTTGGTGAGTCACAATGCAAGCCTCAACAGATTCAAGAAAGCTAATATAGTGCCTCATATTCGACCACTATGGATTAAAGGTTGACTTCAACAAAAGCAGAAACATCAGGAAGCCCATACACTCATGGAAATCGAACAATTCTCTGCTCAAAGATCTCTTGGTCAGGAAAAAAATAAAGAGAAAATTAAGAACTCTGCAAGTCAATGGAACAAAGGCACAACATACCCAAATTTATGGGACACAATGAAAATAGTGCTAACAGCAAATTTCAAAGCAACAAGTGCCTCCATAAAGAAATTAGAAAGGCTTCATACCAGCAATTTAAAAATATATCTGAAACCTCTAGGGAAAAAAAAAATCAAGCACACTAAAGAGGAGGAAAACCCAGGAAATAATCAAAATTAGGGCTAAGACCAATCAGTTAGAAATAAAGTAAACAGTACAAAGTATCAATCGCTGGTTCTTTGAAAACTCAACAAGATAGGCAAACTATTAGCCAAACAACAACAACAACAACAACAACAAAAAGACAGAGAGACAGTATCCAAATAAAGAAAATCAGAAATGAAAAGGGAGACATAACAACAGACACCGAAGAAATTCAAAGAATCATTAGGTCTTACTTCAAAAGTCTGTACGTCACAAAATTGGAAAATTTTAACGTAATGGCCAATTTTATAGACAGAAACCACTTACCAAAGTTAAATCAAGATCAGGTAAATGGTTTAAACAGCCCTATAAACCCTAAAGATATATAAGCAGTCATTAAAAGTCTCCCAAGTAGATGGTTTAATTGCAGAATTCTAGCAGCCTTTCAAAGAAGAAATAGTACCAATACTCCTAGAATATTCCACTAAATACAAACAGAAGGAACACTGAAAAAATCATTCTATGAGGCCACAGTCACCCTAATGCTGAACCCACACAAAGAGTGAAAAAGAAATGGAACTTCAGACCTATTTCTGTCATGAAATCTGATGCAAAACTATTCAATAAAAATTGGAGAGTGGGAAGGCAGGAGTGGGTGAGTGGCTAGGGGAACACCCTAATAGAAGCAGGGGGAAGGGGATAGGGAGTTTTGGGAGCAGGGAGTCTGGGAAAGGGGATAATATTTGAAATGTAAATAAAGAAAATATCCAATTTAAAAAAAAAACACTCAAAAACAGAATCCAGGAACACCTCACAGACATCATGCATCATGATCAAGTAGGCTTCACCCCAGGAATGCAGGGATGGTTCAATATACGGAAATCCATCTATGTAATCCACTATATAAACAAACTCAAAGACAAATGACATGATCATTTCATTAAAGGCTGAAAAAGCCTTTGACAAAATCTAACACCTCTTTATGGGAAAAGTATTAGAGAGATCAGGGGTACAAGGGACATACCTAAACATAACCAAAGCAATATACAGCAAGCCAATAGCCAATATCAAGCTAAATGTAAAGAAACTTAAAGCAATTCCACTAAAATCAGGGATAAGCCTATAATGTAGTACTTGAAATCCTAGCCAGAGCAATAAGACAATTGAAAGAGATCAAGGTGATACAAATTGCAAAGGAAGAAGACAATTCATTTCTATTGGCTGACTATTAATAGTATACATAATAAAAAAAAAATTCTACCAGAGAACTCCTACTGCTGATACACAGCTTCAGCAAAGTGGCTGGATACAAAATTAAGTAAAAGAAATCAATATATCTCTTTCACACAAATAATACACTGGCCTAGGGAAACAACACCCTTTACAATAGACACACATAATAAAAAATACCTTGGTGTAACTCTAACCAGAAAAGTGAAAGATCTATATGACAAAAACTTCAAGTTCCCAAAGAATGAAATTAAAGAAGATATCAGACGATGGAAAGTCCTTCCTTGCTCATGAATGATTAGGATCAATATGGTGAAAACAGAACAGAATTTTCAGATTCATTTTGTCATGATTTATATTCTTTCACAAAAAAATCATGACCAAGAAGCATGTTGGGGTGGAAAGGATTTATTCAGCTTACACTTCCACATTGGTGTACATCACTAAAGGAAGTCAGGACAGAAATTCACACAGGGCAGGAACTTGGAGGCAGGATCTGATGCAGAAACCATGGAAAGTGCTGTTTATTGTATTACTTACACTGGTTTGCTCAGCTTGCTTTCTTATAGAACCTAGGACCACCAACCCAGTGATGACACCACCCACAATGGGATGTGCCCTCCCTGCTTTGTCACTAGTTGAGAAAACATCTTATAGCTGAATCTTATGGAGACATTTCCTCAAGCATGGATCCTTTCTCTGTGATAATTCCAGCTTGTGTCAAGTTGACACAGAAAACCAGTCAGTATACCCAAGATAGCCAAAGCAATCCTGAACAATAAAATAACCATGGGAGGTATCACCATCAATGAACTCAAGCTGTACTACAGAGCAATAGTGCTAAAAACTGCACAGTATTAGTATAGAAACAGGCATGTTGACCAATGGAATTGAATCAAAGACCCAGAATTAAACCCACAAACTTATTGAAACTTTACTTTAGATAAAGAATCCAAAACCTTTCAATGGATAAATGAAATCATGTTCAACAAATCATGCTGGTCTATCTGGTTGTCTATTTGTAAAAGAATGAAAATAGATCCATATTTATCACCCTGAACAAAACTCAAGGCCAAGTGCATTAAGGATCTCAACATAAGTCCTGATACACTAAATCACATAGAAGAGAAAGTGGGAAATACCCTTGAACACATTGTTACAGGACACAGTTTCCTGAACAGAACACCAAAGACTCAGGTTCTATGATCAAAAATTGATAAATGGGACCTCATGAAACTACAAAGCTTCTGTAAGGCAAAGGATTCAGCCAATAGGACAAAATTGCAGCATGCAGATTGGGAAAGGATCTTAACCAACCTACATCAGACAGAGGGCTAAAAGTACATATATATATATATATATATATATATATATATATATATATATATAAGTTAAAAAACAGCAACCCAAATAATTCAATTTAAAAAAATGTTCACAGAGCTAAAAATAGACTTCTCAACAGAGGAATTTCAAACAGCCAAGAAACACTTAAAGGAATGTTTAAAGTCCTTAGTCATAAGGGGAATGCAAATCAAAACAACTCTGTGATTCCATCTTATACCGGTCTGATTGGCTAATACCAAAAACTCAAGTGATAGAGGATGCTGATCAGGATGTTTAGAAAGGGGAAAACTCCTTTATTGCTGGTGGGAGTACAAAATTGTACAACCACTTTGGTAGTCAATTTGGTGGTTTCCCAGAAATCTGGGAATAGGTCTACCTCAAGACCCAGCTATACTACTACTACTTCTGGGCATATACACAACTGATGCTTCACAATCCCACAAAGACACCTGCGGAAATATGTTCATAGCAGCTTTAATCATAAAAGCCATAAACTGGAAAAAACCTAAGATGTTTTATCCCTCAACTTAAGAAGGGATTAAAAAATGTGGTACATCAAAACAAAGACAAAAATTTTACAGGCAAATGGATGAATCTTGAGAATATCACCCTGAATGAGGTAACCCAGTCCCAAAAGGACATGCATTCTATGTCCTTATAAGTGGATATTAGCCATGAAAGACAGGATGCCCATGCTACAACCCCAAAGCCAAAAGGGGCTGGATGCTGGACATAAGGAAAGGCACAAGAAAAGGTGCTTGAGCTTCACTTGAAAGGCAGATGGAAGTAGGGAACTGAGTGTGAAACGATAATGGGTGGGGAATAGAGGTAGGTTGTGGGTTGCGTATGGGGAGTAGGGGAGATTGTTGGATAGCCATAGAGTGAATAGAATTCTGCAATCCACTGGGGCCTGTGGGAGGTAGAGGGCATCTCCAGGAAAAGATGGAGACCTGAGATAGGGGAGGTATACAAGAATACCTTAGCTATGACTTGAAATTAGGGATATGTAGCCTTGGGAAGCTGCCTTCTGTGGCTAACCAGGAACCCTTTTGAAGTGACAGGGACATGAATCCACCCACAAAACTTTATGCAATGTCTAAAAGAAATGCAGAAATTGATGATGGAGTAGAGACGGAGGGAAATGACCAACCAATAACTGGCCCAATTTGAGATCTGCCCCATGTCAAATAATAGTCCCTGAAACTTTTAATGATACTGCATTATGCTTGCAGACAGAAGTCTAGCATGGCTGTCATCTGAAAGACCCCACATACCAACAGACTCAGACAGGCATACACCCTCAGCCAAACAGTGGATGGAGCTTGAAGACTCTTATGGAAAAATAGGAGGGAGTATTGCAGCCCCTAAGGGGATAGGGACTCCACAGGAAGACCAACAGAATCAATTAACCTGGACCCTTAGGTCTCTCAGAACCTGAACCACCAACCAAAGAAGATACATGATCTAGACCTAGGCTTCCTGGCACATATGCAATACATGTGTAGCTTGATCTTCATGGCTCTGAGCTGTTTTACTTCAAGGTATCTGTGGTTCCTGAGGGCAGCTTTTGTTGTCTGTGTTGAAGAACTTCAGATTTATGTCAATGAAGTACCATTGCTTTGTTCAGGACATGGCACTAATTGTTGTTGCAATATACAGTGCTAGGGGGTTCCATTTATATAACATTTGTATTCCAACTGTGTAGGACCTCCCAAGTGAGAACACTCCAGAATTATATTAGACAAAACACTGCATACCCTTCAAATGTGCACTTTTAGTTCTGCAAATAATCTAGAAGAGAAAGAGTTTGCTGTTTGCACTGGGATATAAGGCGAAAGATTGCTTCATATTCTTCTAATTAAACAGATCTCGTGTGCCCTAAAAAATAAAAGTACATGAATATAGAAATCTAAACACTGGATTAGTCAACTGATAATCCATAAATGGTATCTGGAAACCTATTATTTCTCTGTATTTCTATTCAAATACTAGAATGCATGTAGAGTAAGCAAATATTTCATCTATCATCCATAATTTATATCATTTATTTATAAGATTAATTTTGAAATTCTAATATCAATGCATTGGCACTTATATTGAATTGATTTTGTTATATTTTAGGTTAGGTTGTTATATTTTACAGCAAGCATGTTGAAACTAACTACTAAAAGTGTTCTTAAAGTGGGTTAGAGGAGGTTGGATTTTTTTTTTCTCAATTGTGTATTTCAACAACCCAGCCATTACTGCCTCCTGGCAGCTGAATAAGATGTCCAATTGTCAAAAAAGATCACATCATTCAAGACAGGGACTGCATGTCTCACTGATAGAAATAGGACAGGTGTAAAATATTAAAGTAAACACCTGGGTTGTGACGTCCTTGGTATTTGCACACTTCTCTGTTAAGGTCATTTGAGTGCCCCTCTTAATGACACTTTTACACACCTATAGATTGGCCTTATGCCTAAAACCTCAATGGAATCTCATAAGTCTAATTCTTGCCATGACCTGGCATTCCCTTAAAATGCTTATAGTGGTATCCCATATGTCTTGTCACCCTGAGCATGCTTAATCTCTCTGCTATCCACCTCCTGCAATGAAACCTGTCAACTTGGCTAACAAGAGGGACAGGGAATCCCATGCTGCCTTTTTGTCCACTAGGCCAGTATTTGAACAGGGTACATTAAGCACAGTATGGAAAACAGGGATACAGAGACATTGGTATTTAGCTCTCGTGTAAGACCAAAATCATTACGAGCCCCTGGTGCTTTCCAGAAAGGAAGCTCTTGAAAATGCGGTTAACAAATGGGGAGTATTCTCATGTTCAGTCTGGTGAGTGGGCACAAAGCCATGACTATGCGGTTGTATATGCGTGAAGACGGAGTGAAAATAACATGCAACCATCAATCATGTCAAAATGGAGTTTTCCATACAAGTCTACAGTAACTGGAGGACTGGAATCCAGATGTATGCCAGCTCAGAAAAGCAGTTATTACGCTGCCTAGTATTAACTGGGAATATAGGATAAGTTAATATTTAAAATTCTCTAGATGCGACTTTAAACAGGTGGAGTCTTAACCTTAAAATCCTTATTTCATTTATTTGTTCAGAGGTCGAATAATATTTCACCTACTCTGCTTAAATTTTCCTCCCAAACAAGACACCTTGAATAAATACAACATTAAATGTTGCTCACCAAATTCCAAGAATCAGCACCCACTGTACAGTAGACTACCCTACTTCCTTCTAAAAGTACACATTTTTTTTTAATTTTTATGTAATGCCAAATTCCCCTGACAACTTCCTGTTCAAATCACAAAGGTGACAAAGGTCCACTGTTTTATAAACACACACACACACACACACACACACACACACACACACCTACCACTGGAGGGAGGAGGAGACTATTCTATAGTTTAGAAACAATCTTTGCTGATGGGTAAATGGTGAGTACTGAAACAAAAAAATAAAGTATAAATATTTTGCTTTGTAATGTGTAAAACAGTGCCTAGAACATATCTTTACATAGACTATACTATATCTGCGATATGTGTAGAAGTTCCAGCAGGTGTAGAATGACATGCTCAAACTAAGACCTAGTTGAAGGCTGTGTATGTAGCATGATTGCAGTCTTAGTATCCAAAGGCTGAAGCAGCAGACTTTCAAGTTTGATGTCAACCTTAGCTACTTAGAAAATTCTGTCTCAAACCCCAACCCAGAAAAAAATGGACACATGTTTTCTTCCTTGTCTCTTTATTCCCTGACTGGTACCAAAAACATCTTACTCCCACACGCATTCCCCTCGGGATGAGATTCTTCATTACAGATCTAAAACCAATGAAACTAATCAAGCAAGGACTGAGGCCTCCACTACTCCAAAATGAAATAAATCAGGATAAATCGATTATTACAGGTATTCTGTCAAAGGAATGAGTACTAATTGACTCTATAAGCAAATTCATTTGGTAACTGAAATTTATATATGATCCTACTTCAATGAGTAGTTCTAAACTGGAATTTCTAATTTCCTGAAAATGCCAACTGAAGGATTCTATACTTAATGAAGAAGGAAGTGATTATATGGAAAGCAGACATGAGCTTAAGTTCTGATTCTGGGATACAGCTCCTACAGTACCTAACAGAGCCTTCAGAGAAAGGATCATTATCATACAGTAGATTTAGCTGTTGAATCTGCTCACAAAGTCTACTGTTTATAGTGAAGTTAATAAAACTTTAGCTAAAGCTAGGTATCTTTATTGTCACTCATAATTTTAACCATTATTACAAGACATGAATGTCTGTTTAATCTTAACAAAATAAGATTCTGGTATCAGGATGTATGCTATTTTATTATTTCTGTATTAAAATTGTAAAGGTAATTATATTATTTAAAACAAGATACATGTTTCTTTTATTTATTTATTTATTTATTTATTTATTTATTTATTTATCATGGAACTGTGGATCGGAACTGGGATTTTGTTCATGCTATGTAAACACAGTACCATGGAATATTATCCCAGCTCTTGATGAATATTTCATTTTGAGACAAATTCTCACTAAGTTTTTGCCATGAACTCACTGTGTAGCTCAGGTAGCCCCTGAACTGTGATCCTCCGTCTCATCTTCCAGGATATACACACCGGTGTATACCACTAGGCCTGTCAAGGTAAAATGTTTCTTAACTCCAACGTGTGTCTATTTTTCTGCATGAAAATGTTCAGACATTATTTTCAAGCCATCAAACATTTCAGTTGCTCAAATACAGCAACCAACTGTTTATTGCGCCGACTCTATCTTTGATACGTTTAGAATTCTTCATTTTCAGCCTTTGTTCAAATTCTCCCTGGCAAGAAAGAAAACACTTTCTGACACAAGATGCTGAAGATCAATAGCTATTTCCCAAGGTTTATGGTATAATTAAAATCGGGAGCAGGAATAATTTTCTCTTCAAACCCTAAGGCAAAGCCTAGAATTATTGACTGAGTCAATGTTATATGGTGGAACATTTTTTATTATGTTTATGGATAATATAAATAAGTTTATGTCCTTTGATGTAATTTGTTAAGTTAGAAACACTAAAGAGGAAATTTCCTTCACACCAGCAAAGCCTCTATTGTCTAAAAACCTCTTTAAGGTGTATTTTATAGAGATAAATCTGTGCTCTTTAATAATCATGTATGGTCACCTAAAATTCAAAGTGAAGGTTAATGGTCAAAATACTCTTGAATTTAGTGGAACCATTTACTTCAAACTACCTCTGCAGGGCTTTATCACCTCTCATAAAAAGTGCCAGGAATGTATGTATGATGGAAATATCATAAGAAGGTGAATGGAGGGAGGACAAGAAGAAACGGGATGAGTTCTTAGAGAAAGCTCTACACACAGGAATGCAAGCGCTGCTATAAGGATCCACGAGAAAGCACATATATCACCTATAAAACGGACTATTCCAAAACCTTATTCTTTCTATAGTAATATTTAATGGTTGCTAGTTTTCACATGTGCATAAATGGTAAATATTTGTAATACTTTCCTAGATTGTTCTGTTCTTCTTATGACTCATCATGTAAAATGGTACACCAGGAAACTATGACTATCAAGAGGCAAACATACATAGAGCTTAATTTAGTTGTAGCTCATTATGTTAGTGATTCTTAATGATTTTTTTTAGTTTCATACCATATTTTATTATTAAGATTATAGACTAAAATTTAATTTCTGTTTGTCTTTTCCATAAAATAAACAAATTTTGCCTTGCAAAAATCCAGTATGTCTTACTTTGCCCCACTAGGAAAGGAAAGCTTCATCCTCAAAAAGAAAAGGGAAGAACATGAGCAGTTTCCAGGAAAAGCAAGACTATAATACTTGCAGAAAAGAGGTAGAGTTCATGAGAGTTAACCTGTGGTGCTAACTATGCAAAATATAATCAATATTATATAATAAATATAATCAATGGCAAACTCTGAAAGCTGGGAGTCTCCTCACCTTTTTCCACCTCTTGTCTGTCATTATAGGAGATAACCTGAAATAAATACAAGGCAGTGTAGAATAACTACCAAGAGGGTTTAATGACAGCATGGTAGATGCCAAAGAAGATTTGGTCACAGAAGTTCTGAAGCCTCCTTGACTTTTGCACATCAGGCTCTGTGAATAGATATGACTTCATGATCACAGTAGATTTTGTGGAAGGTGGCCATAAAGAATGAGAACTAGTAAAGCACCCGGTTCAGTTTAAGATACCCTAGAGAAGACACTTCAGAGCACACATTAGTTCAAAAGATAAATGTAGTTACAATAACAGGATAGTGCTCAAGCAGGCTCTAGGAAGTGAAACTAAAGCCATGTGAGGCATCGTGGACATCAGTGCTGTCATTGCCACTGTAATCTGTGGCAGGCTGTCCTGGTGCCAGGCTTCTGTAGAACTGAGAACTATTCTGTGCCAAGTCTCTTGGTCTTCCCTGGAGCCTAGCACCACATTACCTGCCTTTCTTCAGCACAATCATCCATCTCCTCAGCTTATCTGCTTCCTGTGAGGAATGTCACTTCAACTGCATGCATCTTCCCCATCTGCATGGTACTTGGGCATTCCAGATTATTAGTTTAGAAGTTAGGATGTTAGAATAAAGTTGAAAGGCTGCCCAGTTGCTCTTTCTGATATGCAGAGATGTATCACTAGCACTGAAGCTCTCAAACATGACCCATGAAAGCTAATCCATCAGGATCTAGGCAAGATCAAGGGACTAGTGTGAGTGATTCACCAGCAGAGAACTGAGTGGGGATCATCAATACCCTCCTCTATTTTGAGCAAAGGATAGCCTACAATCTTTCCATTCTTGTCCTCCACAATGAAGGATGTTTGGGACCAAGACATGATAGCAATAGTACTTCATCTGTTGGTTTTCAGGAATCTAAGTAGGTTGGCATATGCATACTCATCTGGCCACTGGTCCAGTCATGGCAAATGTTCTTGTTGGTAGCTCTTAGAAAGCTTGTTAGACTGTTGAGCATGAACAACGGTGTCACACCCAGCCCAGCAACACTGATGCTGTTTGCTAAAAGCTGAGATCTCAAAACAGAGCTCATTTAGGATTGGAAAGTTCTGCACCTTCTGCTTATTTTCAGCAGTGATATATAGAAACACATCCATCTCCATGCCAAAGGCTTTCAGTCATGTCTGAGGAATGACAATGATGTGGTCCTCCTCCAAGAACAGCTAGCTCTACCTGCCACTCATTATGCAATTGAGAGAGCACATAGGACAACTTGATCAAGCTGCATGGATGTGCTCTGCAAGTATCTATGTGTGTCCAAGCATCCCAGTCACCTGGTCCTCTCAACAGCACCCGCATCTCCATTGCAGCTTAGTTATGTTCAATTGTACTATTTTTCATTACTGAAGATAAAATAATGGATCAATACAAATCTCATATTAGTTAAGAGCTGCAGAAAAAAAATCTTAATCCATGAATGACTAAATACTGATGGAATTGTACTTTTCTTCTTTCAGACAATGTTGAATGGAAGTGGCCCTTGATATCCCAAATTTCTTATGTCTCTCACTTTCATTGTATGTGGACAGTGTGTGTGTGTATGATTGACTTTACAATGTTTCACAAATTGTCAAGTTACTGTGTAAAACTTTTTTTTTACCAGCAAAGTCTGGAGAATCTAATCTTTTCCCAGAGACAGATAGATTTGTAGGAACGAATTTTCTCTTTTTGATAAGTGCCAGAGTGCTAATATCTAGGTCTAAAAGTAGAGAAACCAATAGCAGACATATATGCGCAACTCTATGAAAAATGGTGTTACTTTCTCACATTCAATGCGCTGCCTATTGGCTCGTTCAGCACAGTTGCCTCCGACCTATCCTCTTAATAATCTCTCCTGGCACCAACACCTCAGAGAGAGCCCCAGCAAGACTCTTGGTTTCGACGAACTCATTCACTATAAGGATATAAGCCATTTGAAAGGAGCTCTTGCTCCCAATATTTTTTGTAATTTGGTAAATCTGGTGTTCCACCCAGCTGTGATGAGGCTGTGGCTCAGTGGTAGTTTTACCTATATCATTAGGTTTTGTAACCAAAAACAAAAGCTAAAAGTCGATGCAATGGAATGCTACCATACAATTCAGGTCTTTTTCTGCTTCTGAGATAGCCCTTCTGTTTATTTTCTGAGTAGTTCTTGAGTGTTATTAAAGGTAATTAATTATATTTAAGCATGAAGATCAAGAAAGAGAGGCATTCAGAAAGAAAGGCATATTCCAGAGCAAGGATGGAGTTTTCAAAGAGTGCTGTTCCTCTATGAAATTCAATTTTCTCCTAATATATCTGCCTCATAAAACTCTTTTTGATAAATCTGCCTTCTTTGTTTCCCATTCTCTGACCTTAGTGCTCAGGGCTCTATCATGTGATAAGCCTCTCTTAGTGACTTACGGTTGGTCTCTGCAGATTCATCTTCTTCAGCAGCCATCTTGGCAAGTTTCTGATTGTAGTCTTCCCCATGTCATTCCTTAATCCCACACTTGGATCACTCAGATGCCACCAAATCAAATCATATACCATTTAATTTTGTGTCTGTTAATATTCAACACTCCACTCTGCATTACCCTGAGAAATCTGACACAGTTTTTTTTTTTCTCTCTCTCTCTGCTCTGACCCCATCTTATGTTTCATTTCAGTATATGTCAAACCTTGGACATATACTGCCATCACATCTTTGTATCCTAAAATCAATGTATATGCAACCACTCCTGTCAACAGTACCATCTACTACTTATGTTGTACAAATACCCAGTGCTTTCCATTTATTCTATGTCTTGCCTCATTTTCACAATTTAAATCTTAGCTTTTCATTGGAGCATACTTTACCAAGTAAATGGTCTTATTTTAAGCCCCCCTCTACATGCTTCACTTCTCTAAAGTGCACTTCCATTTTCCATTCTCCATATCAGTTAAAAACACCATTCTGTTTTGTCCTAATCAGACACTAAGAGTTTACAGTAGTTTTTCTGCATTCATTATATGCAAATTATCATGTGACTTCACCTTTCTTCCAAATATCTTCATATGCCATGATTATGACAGAATTCAGCTCTTTATTACTATAAGATGCTGAAGACAAATTTGAAAACTAAAACAATGAAGGGGGAGGCTTGTTGTGATGATAGCAGACTACAGTTAAGTATGTCCTAATTACTGAAAATTGCTCAGCTTCATAATTCCCTAGTAAGAAATATGGGGTTATACAGAATATAAATAATAATACAAATTTGTTTTCCAGAGAATGAATGATTTTTCAGAAGTCAGGACCATGGCTATACCACGTACAATATATCATAATAAAGCTATTTAATAATTGTTCGAATGCATCACAGTTATCTGAAATGTACTATAACTAGAAGTAAACATATCATATTTGTCCCCTCCAAATAATCTAATCTACCCTGTACACATCTTATAGATCTCCTATTAGCTGTAAAATAACCACCAGCAACAACAGCAGCTTAGCCTCCTACTTGTGATTTGAAGACCTTCAGAAGAGCATCCCATGGCCAACATTTGCTTCTCTCTCAGTTTGTCTATGGGCCATGTGCTCCTCTCTGTTTCATTCATTTACCTTCTTTTCCCCAGCAATAATGACTGTTCATTCTGTAAATCCCAGTCGGGTCCACTCGGGAGGAGAAGTACCATGAATGGGGAGGAATAGATGCTCCAACTTTGAATTCAATGACTACTTCCAATTCCATAGAATAACAGCATGTTATACCCATGGACTCATCTTCTCAAAAGGACTCTTTCAATTTTAGGACAGTGCTTATTTTTCAATAGTGTTTTAGTTAAGACTTACAATGAAATGAAACTTGTGAACTATGCCATAGTTGTTTGGGTCGTTCTAATAAGAACTTTGTATACAGATTTAGCATATGTAGAACTGTAGAACATAGTTGCTCCTTCAATGGTCTACATCCCCAAGTACACAGTTATGTTTTCTTACTTGTAATCTATAATGAAATAAGTAGGTGCTGTTTTGCATATTCTTTGTTTGCAATGAGAGGAAAAGAGCTAAACTCATGCATGCACACCCGCGTGCACACACACATACATATAAGCATACATACACACATATACACATACACATACATATGCACACATATATGCACACATATGTATGTATGTATATATGTATGTATGTATGTATGCTTTCCTTCTCAGGGTTTTCGGTTAAAAAATTTTCTCTCTGTCTTTAGCTATTAATTCCAATTTTAAAATTCTAGAGGTAATTAAAACTACTATTTCCAATACCAAATTACTATATTGCTCTACACCTTCTTAGATAACTGCCTGTGGGATGAGATATCACAAATGAAGAGAGGAAGCAGGTCTCTTCTCTTTGGCAAACGCATTTCTCCTGTCCCCAAGAAATGCGGAGGTGACGGAGGATTTTTCCAGCCTCGTAAGTACTTATTGGAAGATAAGACTTGTCTGTGCTTGCATTAAAGATCCATAAACAACGGAAATAAACTACAATGCTCCCTCAGGCTCCTTGGTATCTCACGTTTTATTTTTGAGGAAGTCATTTTCTTTAAGGAAAACAAACATATCAGATAGATAGACCTCAAGAGCTTAATCATGTCTCAGATTCTAAGTCACATAGTACAGTTGACTGTGCTTTTTAATATTTAATACATCTGTATTCCTATTCATTAAATTTACTCTTAATTACACTTTTTTTGTCTTTTGGAAGGTTTTATCAGGTAAGAATGTTTGCATGGTTTTTAATGTACATTCATTTGCACTGGGTGTAAGAGACCCTGCATCCCACTGATCAGAGGATTAGAAAGGAGGTGTTGCCTGTTTTCCAATGAAATTTACTGAAGCCTTCATGAAAGGAAGTTCTAAAGCATTTAACTGTGAGGATAGTTAAACATATCTATCAGCAGAGCAACCAAATACCATGTCAAATACAAGTGTTTACACATTCTGTTCCTGAAGAGAGATTAAAAGCTCAAGGGACCTAGTGAAGCCCCATGCCCTTTTATGTTTCCATCCTAATGACGTTTTCTTTGTAAACCTGTCAGTTCCTGTTTTCCCTTTACTTGTAAACCAGGTGTAATACTTTCTAATAATAAGCCAAGAACACGCTTAGTTAATAATCCTTCCAAAATTAACTGTGATAAAAAAAAATGAAGGTTGGCTCACTGTCCTACCCAATTATCTAAATATGTTTCAACTCCTTCCAAAATCCAGAGAAATAGAACAGGATGTAATAATTATATGGTGTTTATACACATATAATCATCAGATTAATACTGCGTCCTTTGTTCCACTCCTGAAAGGAAAAGGAAGCAGATTCAAAGACAGAGAACCCCCTTTAAACACATGAAAATATTTTAATTACATTATTATTGATAATAATTTTACATGATCACAGCCTAGTATATTTACGCTGCACCTTTCCTTTGAAATTTTGTAGTGACTTTAATTGAAACATAAAGTATTTTTAAGCATTCTCAGTGCCATAAAATATCAATTCTGTCAAAGCAGATTAAATTATTTTTTTCTAGAAGCTAAATGTCCAGGTATACTGTTTTTTAAAGCATTTGAGAAATAGCTTTTCCCTCAGCACTAGGTTTTAACTAAGTACCATGTTATTAATCAGTTTAACTCATGTTTCTTTTGAACACATTGCTTGTCAATCTATTTCAAATAAGGTACATATTCTATTTCCTCTTAGAAGGACAAAGGAACCAGCAGAAGACAGCTCCCCAGCTCAGTTACATTGATTTCATTTCTTCTCTTGTTAGACTTAAAATGTCATCCCGCTAATCTTACTTTGCTGCCCTGATCCTCTGCCTCGTTCTTGAGAAAGTTTGAAGCCATTTTCTCACATGCCCTTGCCTAGGGGTGGGCTTATTTAACTCTGATATATGTGGGGGTTTTACCACTTGGCAGTTTTGCTGTTTTATTGTCTCCAAACAAGTTCAATTCTCTTCTCAGGTTCCAAAATCCTCTTGGAAGCTGCAGAACACTTCAGCTCTAATATGCTCTGTTAAATCGGTAAAGCACTGCAACTCTGTGGTAGCTCAGCTTAGTGTTCAAGGCTCTCATCACCCCCTAGTTTAATCTATCATTAAGAGGCAGCAGAAGCTTTTTAAAATATAACAGGACATGGTTAATGTGGAGTTCCTTGCTCCTGTCTTAATTTAAAGTGTTGTTAAAATTCTACAAGTCAGCAAGGACCAGTAATGAACTGGGAATCTTCTCTGGGGCTTTAGATGCATTTCTAAGCACTCACGGGTATGGCTTGTAATGATGAATGCTGGGATATTTCCCTAGCACAGACAGTAAATATGCACAGCAAACCAGTTGAACAGGTTGGAGAATCCAGTCTGGCTACCCCCAGGCTGTATCTGACATCCACAGACACCCAGGCACCGATCTTTCTTCCTCGACTTTTTGTTTGTTTGTTTTTCTTTTACTAGCCAAGAAGAAACAGCATTGTTTCTTAAACCCTACCAGGAGGAGAAGCACTTCCCTGGGTGTCAGACTGGTTGAAAGGAAAGTTTAACTAAATGTCTTAAAAGTGAATGTGCAGAAGACATAGTCAAGAAGAAAGGCAAGACTGGATGGTCCAGTCCCACCATAGTCTAACTGTGTCCAAGACATTGTTTTTTCATCAGATCATAAATACAAATTCTAATATATGTCACTATGGAAATCACTTCAACGATTGGCTTTTATTATTGATTTGAAAGTATGTACCTCTAGAAAATAATGCACTAAATTCTTCCATTTAATTACAGGCACTGGACGGTTAGCATAGAGACTGACATTCTGAAGAATAATTAAATGTAAAGAAGGGCATTCGTTTTGTTTTTCTTTCTTAGTTTCATAGAATTTCTGCTTGCTACTCCATGCAACACATACACTAGACACAATATTTTTCCAAGCTCTCTTCTGACCTGATGATGTTAGTTTCCCATGGCAGTTTTCCCTCTCTTTTGTCAGCTACTCCTCTGTGTGTTGTGGAAGACCCTTCTCTTGCTAAAGGCTATCTAGGGCTTGGCAAAGTCTTCCACTGAGCCCAGCCAATTCCTCAGAATGATGTTTTTCCTCTGCCTAGCCTTGTAGAGTGTAAATAATTGTTTCCTAGAACAAAAGAACAGGAAGGAGCAAAGGAGGGAAGGAGAGCTGTTATCACAAGAAGCACCCAATACCACCCACCCTGCTGAGGGGTAAGCAGTGGGTAGAACTCAAAACTCCACTGTATTTTACTCAGTAATCACTAGGGTGAATTAATACCTTTGTCCTTTATAAGAAGTCTAGTAGCCTTAGAAACATCCAAAAAAAGACCGAGCCTGAGGAAGAACATGGGGAAAAGTGCATAAGACTGAGCTCTGAAACAGTAGTAACCTGGCAAGGTCCATAAGCTGAGTGATTACACGTCATCAACTTCTTTTTTACAGTTTTACATGATCCTTT
The DNA here is from genome assembly GCF_978045245.1 of Mus caroli. Classification (NCBI taxonomy): domain Eukaryota; kingdom Metazoa; phylum Chordata; class Mammalia; order Rodentia; family Muridae; genus Mus; species Mus caroli. The sequence continues at coordinate 137,350,835 of NW_028227258.1, read as the reverse complement.
TATGCTTATTTATAAGATATATCCAAAGCTAAAATTTAAGTCATTTATGAAAGAAAAGAGGTAAGAAGCCTTTTTATGACTAGTGGTGGCCTCTGGGGAATGGGAAACTACAGAACGGTTTAGGTAGCTAGACAAGAAAGGAGCTCCAGCTGACCGAGCCTCCTGGACCATAGCTTCCACTTGTGCTCCAGACCAACAGACAGAGCTGTGAAGTTATTCATGATATGGAAGAAAGCAGTTCTTCCATTCTTCAGCAAATAGCAATATTTAGAAATCACAGGCCTCTTCTTTATCACCCATTATTTATGTATGTTATCCATAGTTTGCATTCTGTCTTAACCTACATAATTCACATTGGAAACCTGGGAATATTCTGAACTACCATCATAAATTTCGTATCTTTCATATCTTAAATTCTCTGCCTGGTTACCTTAATATGGGGACTCAAAGAAATTACTTTTCCTGTTTGGAAAGATGATTGAAGTTCCTTCATATTAGGCTGACAATAGAATTGGATTAACTTAACTATAAAGGACTGGCTTCCAATGCTGTTTGAATGTAAATAATTAATAATGCCTAGGCTTTGATAATAAGAACAGGTGCACCCAGGTGCTTATGTGGGCCATATGTATATATGGATATGTAAAATAGTATATATATATAGCAAATGGAGAATCTAAATATATATGACTAGCCTTTGTGTTGCTCTAACATAACGCCCTTAGGCTGTGAATTAATAATTAGTACAACTGTACTATTCACAGTTCTGGGGAATCAGAAGTCCTAGATCATCTGTCAGCATATGGCATGGAAGTGCCTACTGAATCTTTATATGGCAGGAGGCAGAAGAGTAGCAGAGCTTCAACTTCTCACATTAACCCTTCCTCCTGCTGCACTAAGCTACTTAAAAGAAATCTCATGACAAAAACACCCCCAACAGGGACTGCTTTCTGTCACAGATTAATTCCAAACAACACACTCAGGTCATATATTTAAACCATCTATCCTTCATTTCTGCCTAGAGATGGCCCAACATATTCAATACTCTACAGAAAAATCTTCAGAAAGTTATGGCCCAAGGCTCACATAAGAGTTTCAGTGACTAGGTAATGATAATGCAAAGTCCTCAAAGCCAAACACCCATCACCCAGAAATGAGGCTCATATTTGAGGAACAACATCGGAATATAGTGTTTCAAACAGAAAATTCCAAGTTTCAAACATGTTAGCAATAATTATTTCAAGAATCTCAAGAGTTATAATTTTCTTCCTTCCTTCCTTCCTTCCTTCCTTCCTTCCTTCCTTCCTTCCTTCCTTCCTTTCTTTCCTTCCTTCTTCCTTTCTTTCCTCTCTCTCTCTCTCTCTCTTTTTCTCTCTTTCTCTCTTTCTTTCTTTCTTTCTTTCTTTCTTTCTTTCTTTCTTTCTTTCTTTCTTTCTTTCTTTCTTTCTTTCTTTCCTTCTTTCTTTCTTTCAAGACAGTTTCACACTATAGCTTAGGTTGACCTGGGACTCACTATGCAGTCCAGGCTAGCTGTAACTCTTGGCATACTTTCTACCTCAGCTTCCCAAGGGCTAGGATTAGAGTTGTGAGTCACCATGACCAGCTCAGAAATGTTTGAATAAATGCCATTAGGTAAAATATAAAATTAATTTTTAAAAATAGTTTATTTCATTTACTTTTATCATTGAAACTCAGTTTCAGACATAGGAATAGACAACCCAACAAAGTTAGGATCGTGTGTTAAGATTGTACTTTATATTTGATTCTATAGATAGTAAGCAAATATCAAGATATCTTACCTTTACACACATAAACAAAGCTGAAAGTTATCCCTACATTCATTCTTTATATTGTAAATAAATTCAGAAATAGTTTAAAACAACTGAAGTACCTCTGTTTTCCATGAAATCTCTAAAGTGCCTCTTTATTGTAATGTGACTTAGACTGAAATGACAATGTCAGCACTCCAAGATGATATGTAAGAACTGTGTAGATTTGCTGAAAATATGTTTAATAAGATAATATTAGAAGAGGAAGAACAGGGCATGTGTTACCAAAAAATAAGATATCTTTTCCCTGTATATGAATAAGACAGTAGAAAATCATACTTCCCCATAAATACAACATGAATGTACCAGAGAAAGGCAACCAGCGTTAACATCTGGTATTCATATTCTAGGACTCCAGTGTATTATTATCCTTCAAATAGAGTGTTGGGGGAGCTTTGTGTCTTCCAACACTTATGTTCTACTTTGGAACTGTACCAGCATAGCATCCAAAGGGCTATCACATGCCAATAATAAATTTATCAGATGCTCTTATAATGCAGGTATGTCTCTCATGCCCTTCCAATACTATCATATACTTAGTTAATAAAGTAAATACAAATAAACTATTTTCAAAAAGCATTCTAAATAATACTTTTTGCCAAATGAGCCTTTAATCTTTTTTCTCTTCAACTTGATTCATCACAGAATGTTTTTATTAACTATAATTGAGTACTTTCAAATAATAACATTTTATACAGTATTTCACGAGGTGTTTTAAAAATGATACAAAGGTTTACAAAATAAGATTCTGCCATTTTTAAGCAAGTATAGGGAAGCCTAACGAAACCAAAAATATTTCTTAAAAAATTCAGTAATTTATCTGTATTTTAAATGATGCACTTTAAAATGTCAAGCAGGTCAAAAGCCATCTATTGCTTCTCACAGCATATATTTGACAGATATATTTTGTTACTTTATTGAATAAAAGTTTAATATTTTACAGATTTCTGGTGATAAGATCTTTTATAATTACATAAGAATCCATCTAGACAAAAAGTAATATAAAGTTTTTTTTTAATTATGTGTTGACAAAAATACTATATTATAAAACTGGTAAACAACCTTCCAGTGTGAATAATAAAATCATTGTGGAAAATATTAAGAGAAAATATTTACTTATTCATTAAACTTAAAATAAATAATTTTTTTTTTTTTTACTTAAAACACAACAGGGAAATGTGTGAGCCACCTCGTATTTGTTTCCAACAAATGATCCATGGCTGCCTAGTGTAGCCAAAGTCAACAGAGCCAAGCCTTCAGAGGGCAAAGGTATTTGATTAAGTAAGACATGTAAAATAAGCCACTGTGCCAGCTGATAAGCTCGGCTGCTGGGCTCCTGTTTTCTTCATTTAAACACTAGAGTTACATTGATTACAATAACACTTAACTTGTAAACCTGCCTGATAGTGATGACAGTCGCTGATTACAAACAAAACGTCCACGTGTACAAGCAAAAGAAAACATTCTGCCAGTGCTGAGGGAAGGACCCCTGGGAACGCGCTGGAGCCCACGGCACCGCCTCTCCAGCCTCATGCTGGAGGGTACAAGGCTTTATTCTCCACTACACTTGTGATTCTCTGTTCCAGGAGTGAGCATGGCAGTGAAAACATTCATTCTCCACACCAGGAACAATCGGCACCTCTCCAACCCATTCTCTGAGTACCTCAGAATACGACTCTGTCACATGCACACAAGCACACGGGCATGAGATAACACTACTGAAGTTTCTGATTGAGAACAGCTCAAAGGCTGTTGGCACTTACCTTGCAAAGACATGTTAGGTAAGCCAGCTTCATTCTCTCCCATCTTATTCTTTCTTTTTAAAGGGGGCCAAGCAGTTTCGGGCTGTGTCAGCTACCCTGGAAGCCTAGTGACCTTCTGACTTGCTACAGTAGTATTGTAACAGTACACTACCGGCTTTCTTCTGTGAATAATTACCACTCTCTTCCTGAGTTACCTGGCCTTGCAGGACCTGTTTTACTATGAAGTGAGCTAACGTGCTTTCTCCCAATGTCCTGTTACTAAACCGCTTCACAAAACACGGCTTTGTTTCAGTTTTGATATTAACTTTTGCCCTGAGTGTTGGCAGTATTTCCAACACTACATAAGTCACAGGCAAATTTTCGTTCTGGTTTTTCTTTTTTTTCCCTTTGTAGTGTTCCTAACCTGTTTCAAAATAATGTGTGACACTACTAAACAATGAATGATAGATGGTAAAGATAAAGTAAGGGACATTTTTCTTCTCTCGTTTTTGTCCTCCTCTTTCTCCTCCTGTTTTTCCTTTTGTTTGTCTTCTTTGTTTTGTCCTTTTTGTTTGTTTGGTTTTTATTTATGTCTGCTCCTCCCTGCCCCCAGGTAGGAACACTAGCTCTTTTCTGATTTAGCTGTGCTATATATTTATTTATTATTATTTTTATCCACCTACTATTTTTTGTTCATTTGTTTTAGAAGTGATCTTACTTTGTAGCACAGGGTGGACCGTAATTTGTTTTCTTTCTATAATCTCCCTAGTTCTGGGATTTCCGCCGTGCATCACTACGCCAGATTTACCAGGGAGATTGAAATAATTTCAGACTGAGTCAGTGCGGTGTCATGCATGACCCTCCTGCACTCAGGAGGGATAGGCTGGTGGATTTATTTGAGTCTGATGTCACATGGTCCATATAGCAAGCTCCAGGCCTACAGAAACTCTATTGTAAAATAATGTTGAAATACAAGGAATTTTCCATTCTGTATTAGAGGCCCAGTCCTCCTTTGTATAGACAAATGATATTCATGTATTTAAAATAGGACACTGAGTTACCTGTCCCTAACTGCTACATCTCAAGGAAATACAATGATGATGATAATTTTTAAAAACAGAAGAAATTATTTATAAATTGTAGGGATTTATTTGAATATTCACCTTTTATCCACCTCAGTACTTTTAACTCTTGGCTTTCACTAGAAAAACACTATATGTGAGATATATATATATATATATATATCACAAATAATACCTGACTCAAATTATCCCTTTAACAGCACAACATTGATGCTTGCAAATAATCTGTATAATATGTTTGCTAGCTTAAAATGCAAAATATAATTTTATAAGTAGTCTATATCAGCAACGATAACGGCCAGCAGTTAGAAATTATCTTCATCCAATAGATGACTGTGAGCATCCACTTCTGTATTTGCCAGGCACTGGCATAGCCTCACAAGAGACAGCTATATCAGGGTCCTGACAGCAAAATCTTGCTGGCATATGCAATAGTGTCTGTGTTTGGTGGCTGATTATAGGATGGATCCACGGGTGGGACACTCTCTGGTTGGTCCATCCTTTCCTCTCAGCTCTAAACTTTGTCTCTCTAACTCCTTCCATGGGTATTTTGTTCCCTATTCTAAGGAGGAATGAAATATCCATGTGTTGGTCTTCCTTCTTCTTGATTTTCTTGTGTTTTGCAAATCATATCTTGGTATTCAGGGTCCCCAGTGGAGGAGCTAGAGAAAGTACCCAAGGAGCTGAAGGGGTCTGCAACCTTATAGGTGGAACAACAATATGAACTAACCAATACCCCCAGAGCTCGTTTCTCTAGCTGCATATGTAGCAGAAGATGGCCTAGTCGGCCATCATTGGGAAGAGAGGCCCCTTGGTATTGCAAACTTTATATGCCCCAGTACAGGGGAATGCCAGGGCCAAGAAGTGGGAGTGGGTGGGGAGGGGAGCAGGGTGGGGGAGGGTATAGGGGACCTTTAGGATAGAATTTGAAATGTAAATAAAGAAAATATCTAATAAAAAAGAAAAAAAAAGAAATTATTTTCAGGGGAATGCCAGGGCAGAGAAATGGGAGTGGTTGGGTTTGTGAGTGGGGTGGGGGGTGGGGTAGGGATGGGATAGGGAGTTTTCAGAGGGGAAATGAGAAAAGGGGATAACATTTGAAATGTAAATAAGGAAAATATCTAATAAAAAAGAAAAACATGACAGTAATAGAGTATTTGTTAGAATTTAGTGTTTTTTAATATTTAGTGTGGTGTGTGTGTGTGTGTCTTTGTTTGTGCATGTAAAGTGCAGCTGCCTACGCAGACCTAACTTTTCAGATTCTCTAGAGCTGGAGTATTATTCTATTCTGAGCCAACTGAAGTCTGTGCTAGGAACCAAATTCTGCTCCTCTTCAATATTGTCTTAATATCTGGGCCTTTTCTTCAGCCCCACATTTCAATGGTCTATGTTGACTTTACCATTTATTGACTTTCAGTTCACTTGCTTATATCCACCTACTCAGATGAGGATGCCAGACAGTTTACTATCAAAGTGTGCAAGGTTTCAGTAATCCAAAATGGGACTACTCCAGGATACAGTTCTCTTTCTGAGTACAGTAGAATTATGTATTGCATATACCATGCTGCAGACATTAACAAAAGCAGGTTGAAATTGAGTGTTTGCCAGTAGAATGCTATAATAATCTTATCCTTACTTCATAATCGGAGGACCAACAGGCATATTAATCCTCACTCTTTTTAACAAGGTTGGAAATGTATTGTGCCCCAGGCACTTACCATGAGTCAGTACAAGTATAGTGTACCATTATGTTTGCATTGGTTTCTGAATTACAGCATAAAGGAGGTTGCAGTGAAAGTAGAATACAGTACTCCTATTCTCAGTGACAGAAACAATTGCAATATTCAGAAAGTATCTTGCACAGCTACATATGATTATCTTTCTCTCCCATGCCTCTGCACCTGCTTAAAAACTTCTTTTGGGGGGCTGGAGAGATGGCTTAGTAGTTAAGAGCACCGATTGCTCTTCCAAAGGTCCTGAGTTCAAATCCCAGCAACCACATGGGGAAAAAAAATCTTCTTTTGGGGAAATGATTGCTTGCTGCTGGTGGTGGTTATATATGTGTCGATGTTCATGTATGTCCATGTGCAGTTGTGCATTTATGTTTGTGCCTGTGCATGTATGTGTTTAAGACAGAAGATAACTGACCAAGTGAATCTCAAACATAATTTTTGAGGTAGGTCCTCTGACTGAACCAAGTATCTTGTCCCTACCATTGTACTGCTGGATTACAGGTACAGATAGAACTCATGTCTGTATGTTGGTGCTGGGAATCTGGGTCAGGTGCTCATGACTATATAACACATAATTTCCTGCCTGAAACTTCTCTATAGGCCTTGATTTGTTTTTTGAATAACCCAAATATTTTCTACAATCTCTACCGCCAAAATGTCTTTGTCTTCTATATACATGACCTATTTTCAAAACTTCTTTTGGCACCCCTTTTTGAGTTAAGAATCCCTTTGTGTCATCCTACATGTCCTTTCATTAGGCTAAAGATTTTCTTTCACTTGACCATTGTCACAGTCTACTATCACGCATGTTTTTAGCCTGTGTACCTGCTCATAATCTATCTAGTATGCTGTCACCAACTGTCCTACAAGGTAATGAAATGGTCATGGTCATGGTACAAGAAATGTTCTCAATTAAAGCCATGATTTCACTTATAGCCAGACATTTCACCATCTAGTACTCTAGAACAATGATTCTTTTTACTGAATGTGGACTTTTTTAGGAGGGATATGGGTGGCTATTTGTAACAAAGAGCATTTTTATGTTAGGGCCTAATATGATGATCTAGTTTCCTGCTAATCCTGATGACATCATTTGCATAATTGGAGACCAGAGAACCACAGTAGTTGTGGAGAACTGACTCTTGAAATTTCTCCTTTGATCTCCATATGTATGTATTCACCCTGCCCCCCTCATAAATGACCACTTTAATATAATATCTGTTAGTTTGCTTTGTGTGTTCTATGTCAGTGCCATGAAATTATTTGAGTCCTTCCAGAATAAAGTGGGCTAAGTAGACTAGTAAATGGACATGCTGCATACTGTAGAACAAGGGGAAGTTACTAAAGCTGTGGGTGTACTGGCATATTAGCACACTCCTTGCCAACTAGACAGAATTTTTTAGTTACCCTTGGCTCTACTCTCAAAATATGCATATATCCAATGGATTCTGGGCACTAAAGATAATGAAGAACTAACATAATGACTCATTGATAAGAAAATGCATTAGGAAGGAAGCTGACTAAGTCAGAATTCTTAAAATGGAGAGTATTGCTGGTTTCATTGGCTATTTTCTGTAGGTTCCCTAAATAAGACAAGCCAAGAAACTACACAAATTCAAACACACACACACACACACACACACACATACACACACACACTGCTATGGGATAGACCATGAAATGTAAATGTCTATGGTAATCCTTTGAAAGGAAAGAACATTCAAATTCAAAGTACATGCCTACACACTAGTCTAAATGTGTATACTGTTACTTAACAAACTGAAAGTATTTTCTATGTGTCAGCTGAGACAAGTGCAACAGGAAATGAATACTCAGGCCAAGTTATCAGTTTGGGAAGTTTAAGACATATAGAAACCATAAAAAGCAATCATATAAGCATGTAGGCTCAATAGGAATACCAAAATATGAAGACATTTTTCTATGTAACTTTTAAAAATATATAACCAAAACTACAAACAAACAAAAACAAAATCCAACAAAACAAAACAAACAAGCACCATAAAAGAAAAGATAACCAGCTATGATCATCAACTACGGCAAAGCACATTTCAGATACTACTCTCTGTTAAGAAATAAGAGTTTTCCTGACTACCATGGGTAACTCATCTCTAAGGAAATGACACCAAGGAGAGAGGGGAAGTGCATCGGCTTTCGAGGGAAGTTTCTGCACTTAACATCCAAAACAAATGAATATATCCAAACTAAACATAGTAATTACAATGGTTTGTTAAACTAAGCACTGAATGTCATAGTCAACCCTGTAAATTCGATCAAAAGTAAGGTGTCAAAAGTAACATATTAATTATGAGAATCAGAGAAAAATGGGTTATAACTCAGTGCTCTTTCACTGTTTTTTTTATATCTTTTATTCTTCCTTCTCTTTACGTTTCTTCTTCTGTCCTTCCTTCTTTTGTAATAAAGTCACAATGCCATAACATGCCTTCCTAGAAAATGATTCCAGGAGAATTGCCTTTGTTCACAGTCATAATGGGCCACTACTCTCTACTGTGAGAGTTTTTCTGAAAGCCCTGGTTTTATGTTCCTGCTGACTGCATGCCAGCTAGCATTGTTAAAGAAAAGAGGACTAAGGATTAAAGTCTCCAAACTTTCCCCAAGCAGCTGCTACTTAAAATAGACTTTCTTCTAAAGTGAAATGGCTGCTGTCTTTCCTACAGAGACCAGATTTATCAAATGAGAAAAGCGAGAGAAAAGAAGAGAACAGAGCGATATACACTGAGCTTCTATGGATGGGTTTTTTTTAGGCTGACAGACTCAATGGAGAGGTATCTGTAGGGAGAAAGTCCTAAGAGGATGCTGAAAATAAGGTACCTCATCGTCTTAGGGAATGTGGTGCTACAGACAATTCAGCAATTTTAAGAATGTAATGAAGAAATAAAGATAGTAATTACAGTGTTGAATTTAAATGCTCCATTAATCCCTTGCCTCTCTTCCAGTCTTTAGCATTTCTATATGCTAACATATCGATCAACTTTAAAATATCATTTTAAATATTAGCCAAGGCTTCCTGTGGCTCAGCCTCATATTCTCAGTAAAGCCGGGCATTAGAGCATTTCTTACCTGTGGAGTTTACATCTTCCAGATTCATAACTGTTTAATCAATGTTGATGATTGATAAATGGAAATGTACTGCATGTTTCCTTCCTATCAAACTATCATAATGAAGTTAAGAAGTCATGTATGGGAGCTAGTGAATTGGGAAAGGGTTTGGCCTGCCAGCGTCTCTAGCTTTTGCAGTGTCCTTTTTCCTTTTTGCTAGTTTGCTAGTTTAAGAGAAGAGTTCTTATGTTTAGTTTTTCTAAAGAAAAAAAAAAGAAACTAATTTTACTCAATATTGGTGGTCAATTTAAAATTAATATGTTTTAAATTTCCTAGTGGTATAAGTAAATTAACCAAGGTTAGATTGCTTACATCTTCACAGAAATAAGACATTGACAATGTTTATCAAAGATGAACCTGTAAAATGCCCTGAGATGTTTGAAGCAATTTAAATTACTGAAGTTACTTTTTTTTTAAATGTTCTTACTCTCTAATAAAAGCAATTGTAAGAGATCACAAATCCTGCAAAAGATTTTTAGATATTCTGTTTCAATAGAAATTTGTTCTTTTTTTAAAAATACTTTGAAATGTTTGTTTGTTTGTTTGTTTGTTTATTTATATTAGGTACTTATTTCATTTACATTTCCAATGCTATCCCAAAAGTCCCCCACCCGCTCCCCGACCCACTCTCCCACCTATCCACTCCCACTTCTTGGCCCTGGCATTCCCCTGTACTGAGGCAGATAAAGTTTGCATGGCCTCTCTTTCCACTGATGGCCAACTAGGCCATCTTCTGATACATATGCAGCTAGAAACACAAGCTCCGGGGGTATTGGTTAGTTCATATTGTTGTTCCTCCTATAGGGTTGCAGACCCTTTTAGCTCCTTGGGTACTTTCTCTAGCTCCTCCATTGGGGGCCCTGTGATCCATCCAATAGCTGACTGTGAGCATCCACTTTTGTACTTACCAGGCACTGAAATAGCCTCACAAGAGACATCTATATCAGGGTCCTTTCAGCAAAATCTTGCTAGTGTATGCAATGGTGTCAGCATTTGGAGGCTGATTATAGGATGGATCTCCGGGTATGGCAGTCTCTAGATGGTTCATTCTTTCGTCTCAGCTCAAAACTGTATCTCTGTAACTCCTTCCATGGGAGTTTTGTTCCCAATTCTAAGAAGGGGCAAAGTGTCCACACTTTGGTCGTCGTTCTTCTTGAGTTTCATGTGTTTAGCAAATTGTATCTTATATCTTTGGTATTCTAAGTTTCTGGGCTAATATCCACTTATCAGTGAGTACATATTGTGTGAGTTCTTTTGTGATTGTGTTACCTCACTCAGGATGATGCCCTCCAGGTCCATTCATTTGCCTAGGAATTTCATAAATTCATTCTTTTTAATAGCTGAGTATTACTCCATTGTGTAAATGTACCACATTTTCTGTATCCATTCCTCTGTTGAGGGGCATCTGGGTTCTTCCCAGCTTCTGGCTATTATAAATAAAGCTGCTATGAACATAGTGGAGCATGTGTCCTTCTTACCGGTTGGAACATCTTCTGGATATATGTCCAGGGGAGGTATTGCGGGATCCTCTGGGAGTATTATGTCCAATTTTCTGAGGAACCGCCATGCTCATGGATTGACAGGATCAATATAGTAAAAATGGCTATCTTGCCAAAAGCAATCTACAGATTCAATGCAATCCCCATCAAAATTCCAACTCAATTCTTTAATGAATTAGAAAGGGCAATCTGCAAATTCATCTGGAATAACAAAAAAAACCTAGGATAGCAAAAACTCTTCTCAAGGATAAAAGAACCTCTGGTAGAATCACCATGCCTGACCTAAAGCTGTACTACAGAGCAATTGTGATAAAAACTGCATGGCACTGGTATAGCAACAGACAAGTAGACCAATGGAATAGAATTGAAGACCGAGAAATGAACCCGCACACCTATGGTCACTTGATCTTTGACAAGGGAGCAAAGGCCATCCAGTGGAAAAAAGACAACATTTTCAACAAATGGTGTTGGCACAACTGGCAGTTACCATGTAGAAGAATGTGAATTGATCCATTCCTATCTCCTTGTACCATGGTCAAATCTAAGTGGATTAAGGAACTCCACATAAAACCAGAGACACTGAAATTTATAGAGGAGAAAGTAGGGAAACACCTCGAAGATATGGGTACAGGGGAAAAATTCCTGAGTAGACCAGCAATGGCCTGTGCTGTAAGATCGAGAATCGACAAATGGGACCTCATAAAATTGCAAAGCTTCTGCAAGGCAAGAGACACTGTCAATAAGACAAAAAGGCCACCAACAGATTGGGAAAGGATCTTTACCTATCCTAAATCAGATAGGGGACTAATATCCAATATATATAAAGAACTCAAGAATGTGGACTCCAGAAAATCAAATAACCCCATTCAAAATGGGGCTCAGAGCTAAACAAAGAATTCTCACCTGATGAATACCGAATGGCTGAGAAACACCTGAAAAAATGTTCAACATCCTTACTCATCAGGAAAATGCAAGTCAAAACAACCCTGAGATTCCACCTCACACCAGTCAGAATGGCTAAGATCAAAAACTCAGGTGACAGCAAATGCTGGAGAGGAATGGAGAAAGAGGAACACTCCTCCATTGTTGGTAGGATTGCAAGCTTGTGCAACCACTCTGGAAATCAGTCTGGTGGTTCCTCAGAAAATTGAACATAGTACTACAGAAGGATCCCGCAATACCTCTCCTGGGCATATATCCAGAAGATGTTCCAACTGGTAAGAAGGACACATGCTCCACTATGTTCATAGCAGCCATATTTATAATAGCCAGAAGCTTGAAAGAACCCAGATGCCCCCCAACAGAGGAATGAATACAGAAAATGTGGTACATTTACACAATGGAGTACTACCCAGCAATGAATTCATTAAATTCTCAGGCAAATGGAAGCATCTGAATGATATCATCCTGAGTGAGGTAACCGAATCTCAAAAGAACACACATGATGTGCACTCACTGAATAGCAGATATTAGCCCAGAAACTTAGAATATCCAAGATAGAATTTGGAAAACACATGAAACTTGAGAAGAAGGAAGACCAAAGTGTGGATTCTTTGCTCCTTCTTAGAATGGGGAACAAAATACCCATGGAAGGAGTTACAGAGACAAAGTTCAGAACTGAGACAGAAGGAAAGACCATCCAGAGACTGGTCCACCTGTGGGTCCATCCCATATAAAACCACCAAACCCAGACACTATTACACATGCCAGCAATATTTTGCTGACAGGACCCTGATATAGCTGTCTTTTGTGAGGCTATTTCAGTGCCTGGTAAGTGCAGAAGTGGATGCTCACAATCATATATTGGATGGAACACAGGGCCCCCAATGGAGGAGCTAGAGAGAGTACCCAAGGAGCTAAAGGGGTCTGCAACCCTATAGGAGGAACAACAATATGAAATAACCATTAATCTCCAGAGCGTGTGTCTCTAGTTGTATATGTAGCAGAGGATGGTCTAGTGGGCCATCAATGGGAGGAGAGGTCCTTGGTCTTGTGAAGATCATATGCCCCAGTACAAGGGAATGCCTGGGCCAGGAAGCAGGAGTGAGTGGGTTGGGGAGCAGGGCAGGGGGAGGTTATAGGGGGCTTTGGGGATAGTATTTAGTAAATGAAGAAAATATCTAATAAAAAATGGGTAACAAGGCTAAACAGAGAATTCTCAGTTGAGGAAACTCAAATGGCTGATAACCTCCTAAACAAATGTTCAATAACCTTAATCATGAGGGAAATTGAAATCAAAACAACCCTGAGATTCCACCTCACACCAGTCAGAATGGCTAAGATCAAACACCCAGGTGACTACAGATGCTGGTGAGGATGTGGAATCCTTTATCTTTTAACACCCTCAATAAATCTTTTATTTCTCCTTATACTCAATGAGTGTAATTATAATTGTAATTGGATTTAGTCATTCCACATTGATCTTTGATTCCTATATGTTGTTATCATTTTCCTTTTGTTCTTAATATTGCTTCACCTTGGAAATCATCTTTAGTATTCATTTTTATTTGCACATTTTCCTTTACGTTCAGCATTCCTTCTGTTTCTCAATCTCTTAATTACACTTTCTTCCCTTTCCTTTTTTTCCAGATTAATCTATTTAACTTTAAGGCAACACAGAGAACAATCAAATAATATATCATTTCACATACAATGAATCTAGAGACTTAACTGTTTCTATGCTGTGTGATATCAATAGCATACATTTACTGAAATATGTGCTGTAATGCCTCACAATATCCTGCCATTATTCCCGCTTTAAGTATATTCTGTTATATTTTAAGTGCATTCAAAAGAAGAGAAACATTTTCTTATATTTAAAGAAACATTCAGTATTTTCCACTGTTTCTCTCTGTGTGGATGGACATTTTGTTTCCTACTGCTTCAAAAGTGCCCTTGAGTATTCTGTCTTGTTCCTGCCAGCTGAAAAGGAATTCTCTTGGCGTTTTTTTTTGTTTTTTTTTTGTTTTTTTTTTCTGCAGAATTGTTTATTTAGTTTTCCTTGTTGAAAGATACTTCCCATACAGAACAATTTCTATCTTGCTTGCTTTTCTTCCTTCCTTTCTTCCCTGTTTCCCTCTCTTCACTCCCAGATGTCTTCATTTTATATATTGTTCCACTAATAACTAGCTTATTTTTTATTTTAATTGACATTTCTCATCTTAAATCTTTGGGAAGTCAGTAAGAAAACTTATTTGGTGGGTCACTGTTTTTTTAGCTATTATCATTGTGATTTCTGTTGGTCTGTTTTTGTTCGTGTGCATCATACTTGGAGTTTAAGTCTCATGGATCATAAATTTATAATCACCAATTTCTCTTAAAATTGCCATTAATTTTCACTCTCTTCTTTCCAATTTGTTTACTTGTGGTGGCTTATAAGAGCACTTATCATAGAAAATCAGTAAATAGATGTAAATATGGTTATGCAGTATGTCATGACACTTCTAATATATTTTTAGTCTTTTTATTATATATTTTCTTCATTTACATTTCAAATGCTATCCCCAAAGTTACCTATACCCTCCCCCCACCCTGCTCCCCAATCCACTCACTCCCACTTCCTGGCCCTGGCATTCCCCTGTACTAGGCATATGATCCTCGCAAGACCAAGGGCCTCTCCTCCCATTGATGGACGACTAAGCCATCCTATGCTACATATGCAACTAGAGACATAGCTCTGGAGGTTTGTGGTTAGTTTGTATTTTTGTTCCTCCTATAGGGTTGCAGACCCCTTCAGCTCCTTGGGTACTCTCTCTAGCTCCTTCATTAGGGGCCCTGTGTTCCATCCAATTTAGTCTTATATTGTTTTAGTTCCCAGAGATATCTTGATGTTTTGGTTAACTGGCACTTTCTTTATACTATAAATATAGAATTTCAACTTCTGATATCTTCCTTTGATTCTCCATTCAACTTGTTTTAAATGTTAAACGTACACATTTGCTACTTCTTAACTCTGGTTCTGTTTCTACTAATTTTCTTGTGATTATGCATTTTAATTTGTTTTTTTTTAATTGTATGTGTGTCTATGTTCTTTTATTTGACACAGAATATTATTCTGCATCTCTACCTTCCTTAATGGCAAGTCTCTTGGTTACAGGGTTATTTGTGGATCAAGTTTAATGTTGTAAGAATTGTTCTCTTGGGCAAATGTGAGATCATCTGTATTCTTGGTGTAGCTTAGCCATGACATTAAGTATGTGATATGTGAAAAATCCTGTTCAATGTTTAGACAATCGATGTTTTTTTCTCCTCTTTGTAAGAGCAGATATAAACCCCTGTCCTGTGTGAACTGCAGACATTGTTGAGTGACCTTGCCTTTCTCAAGAGCTCCTGTTACAAAATGTATTCCTTTTGTTCTTGGAGATGATTGGTTTTCAGCTAAAAACTTCTAAGGGCTTCTCTTAAGACATGTGATGACTTCGGGTATTTTCAGTATCAACTCTGCTAATGCCCATGGCCACTTCTTATGGGTGCTGTCTCTAGCTTCACCTCTGGTTGTAACTGTATCTCCTTCCCTTTATTGCTTTCTGGAAGCTGCCTCCAGGACAAAAAGAAAGCAGGAGGATTTTACAGCTTATCTCTTTTGATTCTCCTTTGTGGGGATCACAGTCCTGACTACCTGTGGTTCAATGCAAAAGCCAGTGTTTGTGTTCTTCTGACTGTAAATGTGGCAAAAACAAATCCAATAGGATTTAGTCTTTCCAGACCCAGCAGTAAAGAGCAACTGTTTCTGAGAGGATGGCAACATATTTTTATTATATTTAATAAAATTCCCAATCATCTACACACTCACTTGAAGATTTTAAAAATCAATAATTTTTTTAAAAAATGTACAAACTGATTCATGTAAAAGAGACCTAGCTACATAGTTTCCAGGATAAACATAACCTGGTACTGGTCCTGAAGAAATGGCTCAGTGCTTAAGAGCATTTGCTGCTCTTGCAGCGGATCTATATTTGGTTTCCAGTAACCATAACCACATAATGACTCACAAAACCACCTAAAAGTCCAATTGAAAGGGATGTAGTATCCTCTCCTGGTCTCTGTGGGCTTCCCTCACACACAAGGTCCACATACAACCATTCAAGCAAAACACACAAAATAAAATAAATCTTAAAAATTTTATCTGGGCACATTTGAAGTCAAAGTAGGGTAGTAGGATGAGAAAGGAAGGTTGGATAAAAAGAGCCTTAGCATCAGAGGAAGTTTCAGTCTCAAATAATAGAGAAAGAGGATGAGGCAAATTAAAAATACAAATTACATAATTAAATGCTTGACAGAGGCATTGGTTAGTGTTGCTTCACGAATGATTACAGACACCATAATGTATCATGCCTTTGAAAAGAATGTATATATACTTATTAAAACTTAATGTCAAAAGTTGTAGTCGTCATCTGAGCCTGAAGTGAGTGATGCTACTTTTGCTAGTAAAAAGTCTGCCTTCAGAGGTGATATTTGGCACCCTGAAGGCATGAGTAATTGTCGTAATTTCTCCGAATAGTAAAATATGGTATATGTATTGATTCTTCCTTTGTCTAGTGGCTTTTCTACACAATTGACAGCATTCATTCACAGCGGGATTTCTTACAATATTACTGTCAATCCCAAATATTAATACCGTGTATGAACTAAGATTTTCACAAAATTCTAAATATTATTATCATTTTTTACAGTGTTCACATCAGATTTGCTTAGCTACTAAAAGCAAAGCTTCATGTCTTTTGTCATAAAATTGTAGCAGTTACCTAAAATCTTCAGTCCCACTCCTAATGAAGATTTTTTTGTTTCTCGCTCAGCCTCAGCTTCTTCTTTCATTATCCCTGAAGTCTTAAATCTCACGAAGAGTGATATAGATTTCCAAAACAATCATGAATGCGCACAATACCATTTAACAGAAAATTACCTATTTTACTTTTTGGGTTTTTTTTTTGTTCATTTGTCATAGTGCAGTGGTGAAACATGTTGGATAAATGGTTGCATTCTCTCTTTTCTCTCATTCTTTATCTCTCTACCTCCATGAACTCAAGATATAGCTGAGGCTGACTCTTTGAACTCCTGATCCTCTGCTTTCTCTCTCTCTCTCTCTCTCTCTCTCTCTCTCTCTCTCTCTCTCTCTCATTAAGATTACACACATGCACTACTATACCTGATGGAAATATAATTCTTTTCCATGATGTGTGTGTGTGCGAGTATGTATACATACATGTGATATTTGTCTAAATATGTTCATAAGCATTTATATGACCATGTCAGTTAAGAGTGAAATTGTTCACAGGGAAAAATGGAAAATAGAGACTGACAATAGATGTCTCCCTCAATATGTCTCCACCCTATCTTCTTGAGATATTGTTTCTCATTTGAATGAGGAGCTCATGAATTCAGCTCTAGTGATTAGTAAGGCCCAGGGATCTTCCTGTTTCTAATCCTATAGCCCTGGGGATACAGATATTAGCCACCATGTCTGATATTTACATGGGTATTGAGCATCCAAGCTCAAGAATAACAAGCTTATACTCATAAAGCACTCTATCAACTGATCCATACCCTCAAGCCCCTAGTATATTTCTTAGTAAGACTAGTATAAACCATGCTTCTTGATCTACAGATTTCAATACTAATGCTATGCTAGTAGGTATAAAAATAGTATTAACAGTTTCTTACATCCAAATCAGAGCTCCCATGTCAGAGTTTCTCCATCAACTCCATTCTCTACAGAAGATTGGAATTTTTACTAGCTCTGTTGGAAACAAGGATGCTTTTAGCTAAGATTTCCTACTCCACTGGTAAAGAAGAGTTGGTAGATTTAGTACAATTCTTAATGGCACTGTGGTTTCCCAATCTGGAGGTTATTAGCTTTCCCATCCCTTAATAAGAACATTGGTAGTCTTCTCAATATTATAAGGAGTAACTGACTTATCCTCTTCAGCTATAGGAATTCCAGAAGGCATCTCTTTCCAGGATAAGGATGCATTGTCTACATTTAATGCCTGTCATTTAGTATAGCTACCTTCACACATTTCCATCATCTTTGGTGATCCTTCTGAATGTTCCAAAGCTACACTAACTGCTGATAAGTGCTATCACATTTGTAGGGACCTTGTCCCTCAACCTCAGGCAAGGACTCACTAAAGCTCTGTCTGCTGCTTATCAATGACCTCCCATGCTATCCCACAAAGTTGAAGACCCAGGCAGCAACCTTACAAATCTTAGACTTTCTACACCCAGGATTCCAAATACCTCCCTCCCACAGACCCATCCAACACCCTGTGCCTGTTCTCCTGGTCTCCAGTATTTCACATTCCACACAGCCTTACTTCTCAGGGACCATCCACCTGCTCCACCTAACCTAAAATGCCAGAACCAGCCAAAACATCAAGAGGAAACTTCATTTAAACAGAAATGATGGCAGAAATGAAAATCCAAACAGAAACTTGAATGGAAAGTCCAGTTAAAGGATAAAGGATCTGCTGCTGTTACAAAAACTCATTGCTTCATTTTGACATTTATCTTCTCAACATGGTTTCCAGTGAAAACAACTACTAACAAATTTTATTTTTCTACAGCCTCCTCATCAGTTTTAGCTTTAAGACAATTCAAGAGAGTTAGAGATTTGCTCCTGATTAGGACATTAGTTTCACAGAGAAGGCCACCATCATGTTTTACTTTTGAACCTGAAGGCTAAAAGTTATTTACATAAGAAATAAAGATGGGCTACATCTTATCTTGAAGGCATTCACTAGAATAGTATCTTTAGTTCCTGTCAAGAATATTTCTTTACATTCATAGACTGGTTAACTATTGGGCTCAAATTTCTGTCTCTATTTTTCAATATGGCTTCTTCACAAATCTGTATACAGTGTAGCTTTTGGCTTAAAATAAGAGGCAGAAGCTTGACGTGGCAACACACATCTGTATTGTCATGATTTAAGAAGCTAAACATGGCAGTATTATGAAAAGGTCATCCTAAGGATCATACTAAAAATGAACTGAAATGAAGGGAGGGCAGGATGAAGAATGCATAGAAGGAAAGAAAGACAAGATGGAAGATCAGGAGGGAAGAAGCTTAAGAGAGGCATGTGCAATGTACAGTCAGGGGAATATGAACACACCATTGAGAATAAGCTGAACTTCAGTGTTCTATCTTCTGTGGAAAGAGGCCTGAGGAGACGGAGAGGAAACAGGAATGTTTCAGATCTCTGACAGGATTAACTGCTTAAATCCTCTGAGTGACATGATTATAGGTCAAATTGTCCCAAGTCAATGGTCATAACAGCATCAAGGATCACTGAACACAGACACTATAATAAGCTAATACTTTAAATGACTGTGATAATTAGCAAAATGTAAGTCAGAGTGATTAAATAGACACTTGATGTTGGAACACAGCATCTGTGGGATTGATGGACACAAGCTGGCAAGGAGTCCTTGGCTTGCAAGAAATGAAAGATCTATAAAACACAGTGCAGTACAATGAAGGGTCCTGGGACCAGAGGCCATCTAAATGGAGCATTGTCAGTTGCAAAACGGAATGTTCTGTTCGTACTTATGAGGAACAACCCATTCTCTTAGAAAAGATGCTAAATCATGATAATGAGATAATGATCATGCTGGTGGTGTGCTTGTGTGTGTGTGTGTGTGTGTGTGTGTGTGAGAGAGAGAGAGAGAGAGAGAGAGAGAGAGGGAGAGAGAGAGAGAGAGAATTAACTGATAATTAGAAGAGGGCGTGGATTTGAGATGAAGTTGTTAGGAAATGGGAGGAAATAGAGAGGGAAGAGGGGAGTTCCAAAATTATGTAAACGCTTTTAAACTACTAAACAACATTTTAAATGGAAAGTCGTGCACCTATTATCTCTGAATCTTAAGGTTGTTGATAATTACTTAATCTTTCTCTCAATTCTTTTCTGAGTCTTGTTTTTCCAAGTTATCAATTACCATCATAATTTAGATGAACTATTCCATTTAATGGTTTCAGTTTTCAGAAACAAAGGTAGTATTAGCTATAATTCTTAACTATTTAATATTTATCTGGGAAAAATAAACACTAGACTCTCAAAAATTCTTTTAAAATTTCAAAAATATTCATGATTTGTTTATAACTCATGCCTTGATTCTTTCTAAAAAGATTCTTACATTTTTAATGTTGGAAAATAACCTAGCATAACTGAGAATGTTTGCATATATAAGTGATAAATTCAATCTATAAGATCAGCTGAGTGTGCACATTTTAAACAGAATTTAATAGAACATAGATGCAAGAAAAAATGTACTATAATTTAAAGGGCACAGAATTATTTATTCTAATGTGGGATGGAAGAAAAGGGCTAAAAGTTTTAGCAGGTATTCCACAGCATTTCTTTTTCTTTTCTTTTAAAATTACTTTTAGTTTTTTACAGTCCAATCTTTATCCCACTCATCCCATTCTACCTTCCCACCCTGTCTACACACACACACACACACACACACACACACAGACACACACACCAATCATGCCACCCCACTCCCTGGTGCCTCAAGGCTCTCAAGGGTTAGGTACATCTTTTCTCACTGAGGCCAGACCAGGCAATCTGTTCCTATGTATGTGTTGGGGGCCTCTTATCAGTGAGTGTATACTGCCAGGATGGTGGCTCAGTATCTGAGAGATACCTGGTGTCCAGGATAGTTGAGATTTCTGGGCTTCCTGTGTGGTCGACCTCCTTCTCCGTTTCTTCCAATTTTTCCCTAATTCAACCACAGGGATCCCTGACTTCAGTCCACTGGGTAGGTGTAAGAATCTGCATCTGTCTTAGTCAGCTGCTTTTGTTGGGCACCTCAGAGGAGAGCCATGCTTGGTTACTGTCTGTAAACAAACTATAGCATCTACAATAAGGCCTTGGGACATCACCTTGAGATGCATCCCAAGTTGGACCGGTTATTGGACCTCCTTTTGTTCAGTCTCTTCTTCATTTTTGTCCCTGTACTTCTTTTTGGCAATGGGATGGCAACCCCATCCCCCCATTTGATGCCCTGCCTTTTTACTGAAGGTGGAGTAAACAAGTTCCCCCGCCTCACTGATAGGTATTTCATGTAAGGTCCCTCCATTTGAGTCCTGAGTGTCTCTCACCTGCCTGGTCTAGGGTACACTCCAGAGGGTCCTCCCCCCTCCCCCTCCTCCTTCCCAGGTTTTATATTTCCATTTTTTTCTGCTGGCTTCCAGGGCTTCTCTCTTGTTTCCCCTTCCTGCTAATACCTGATCATATTCCACTTTTACCCTCTCCCTCCACCCAGGTCACTTCCTCCCTTCCTCTCCCTGCCTCCCCTGATTGCTTTCTTCCCCCTCCCAAGTGAGATTGAAGCATCCTTACTTGGGCCCTTTGACTTGTTAATCTTCTTGAGTTCTGTGGGTTGCATCCTGGGTATTCTGTACTTTTTTGGCTTATTACTCACTTATTAGTGAGTATATATCATTCGTGTCCTTTTGGGTCTGAGTTACTTTACTCTAGGTGATATTTTCTAGTTCCATTCATTTGCCTGAAAACTCATGACTTCCTTGTTCTTAATAGGTGAATATTATTCCATTAGGTAAATGATCCATATTTCTGTATCCATTCTTCCATAGTGGGACATCTAGGTTGTTTCCAGCTTCTGGCTATCACAGATAAGGTCACTATGATTATAGTGGAGAATGTGCCCCTGTGGTTCATCTTTTGGGAATATGCCGGAAGTGGCATAACTGGGTCTTCAGGTAGATTTATTTCCAATTCTCTTGGGAATCTACAGATTGATTTCAAGAGTGGTTGTACCAGTTTGCAATCCCGCCATCAATGGAGGAGTGTTGTTCTCTCTCCACAACCTTGTCAACATGAGTTTTTGATCTTAGCCATTCTGATTGGTATAAGATGGAATCTCAGGGTCATTTTAATTTGCATTTCCCTGATGTCTTAAGATTATAAATATTTCTTTAAGTGCTTCCCTGCCATTCGAGATTCCTCTTTTGTAAATTCTTTATTTAGCTTTGTACTCAATATTTGATTGAATAGTTTAGTTTTGTTGTGATTAGCTTCTTGACTTCTACATATATTTTGGATATTGTGCCTCTATCAGATGTGGGGTTGGTGAAGACTTTTTTTCCCAACCCAGAGGTTGCCAATTTGTCCAATAGTCTATGCTTTTTGCCTTAAAGAAGCTTTTCAGTTTCATTAGGTTCCATTTATCAATTCTTGAAATTAAAGCCTGAGCCACTAGAGTTCTGTTTAGAAATTTTCCCTCTGGGCCAATGAGTTTGAGGCTCTTTCCCACTTTTGCTTTTATTATTTCCAGTGTATCATGTTTTATATTGAGGTCCTTGATCCACATGGACTTGAGCTTTGTACAAGGTGAAAAATATGGATCAATTTTCATTTTTCTACATACCTATTGCCAATTGGACCAGAACCATTTACTGAAGATGCTTTCTTTTTTCCATGGTATATTTTTGGCTTCCTTGTCAACAATCAAGTATACATAGTGTGTGGTATTATTTCTGAGTCTTCAATCTATTCCATTGATCAAACTGTCTTTGTACCAAAACCATCCAGTTTTTCCTGCTATTCCTCTGTAGTACAGCTTGAGGTCAGGGACAGTGATTCCCCCAGAAGTTCTTTTATTGTTAATAATTGTTTTTGCTAGCCTGGGTTTTTTGTTTTCTCATATGAAATTGAGAATTGCTCTTTCCATGCACAGCATGATTTCTTAAACTTATATTTTTAAAAAGACTAATAGAGTTTCCCTGGCCACCATGTTGATTTGGCAGAGTTGAGTTAAAAGGGCCAAACAGTAGAACAGCTGTTTTTCAGGTGTGGAAACAAGTACACAAGAAGCCACCTGAGGAAAAGCTGTTGTTCTCCATAGACCTGGCAGGATAATAAAATAAACTTGACATTTCTCACTCTTCATAGAGTAAACAAACATCATCTTGCTGTGAAGCACAACTTAAAAACATAGACAAGGAAATGTAGAGTTCATAAAACAGGTGTTTCTAGTCTCAGCGATACTTAGCATGACCTTCCTAATACATGAGCTATGAAGAAATCAAAGAAAGAGATATATACAGCCTTTATTTTGAGTTTTGCTTTATTCCTTAAAACATATTTACTATTCCTGTTATGATAACTTCTTATGTGCTTCAGACCTAGCAAATGTAGATGTAGATCCTCTCCATTACTGCTCCAAATGTGTCTATCCTTTGGCACATCAGTCATTCTTTTGTGCCTTGATGTTCTTATTTATACCATAGAGATGATCAGAGATACTTGAACATGGCAGACAAGGGCTGAATTGGGCAGACTTTTGGGAAACATTGGCCATTGTGATGATTGTGGATTTTGTACTACTAAAATTAGAAAGTATTGGGATGCACAGGTTTGAAGGGGTTTTTATGTATCATAATTTTCTATACTCATCTACAAACCTAAGAACCGAATATCTATCTATCTATCTATCTATCTATCTATCTATCTATCTATCTATCTATCTATCTATCTTTCTATCTATCTATCTATCTATCTATCTATCTATCTATCTATCTATCTATCTATCTATTTATCTATCTATAGGTTCTATACCCCAGTATAGGGGAATGCCAGGGCCAGGAAGCAGGGTTTGGGGAACAGGGGGCGGGGAAGAAGAAGTGGATAGGGGATTTTTGGAGGGGAAACTAGAAAAGGGGATAACATTTGAGATGCAAATAAAGAAAATATATAATAAAAATATCTGCTAATTCTGTTTATCTCTACCATTCTCATCTTAGATGCTGCATACAGTATGAATATATATGTAGTCTGCTCTACCAGAGTTAGCATTCTCATTAAAGACAGATTATAATAAAACCTGTAATCTGAGAGCACTGATGGTAATAAGATTAAGTAGGAAGATTGAAGGAGGACGTATGGAAGAATAATGAGGTGTCCAAAATTGTTCAAAGAACTTAAGAGAGATCAAATAAGGAAAATTGAAAAGGAATGCTTCTTAGGGAGACAGAGAGAGATAAATACAGGAGTTGGGGAAAAGTTAAAGAGGAATGCAGGCAGGGTACAAATGGTATTAATTATTTGATAGGGGAAATGCAAGAGGGAGCTTCCTAAGGGAAGAGAGGGAGGTGAATACAGGAAGAGGAGGAGGTCATCCTTACAAGAACAATATGGAGAGTTGAGACTGTCAAACTAAATCATGGTGTGAACTCTAGGTAGGAAGGAAGGAAGGAAGGAAGGAAGGAAGGAAGGAAGGAAGGAAGGAAGGAAGGAAGGAAGGAAAGAAAATAGAAGAGAGAGAAAGAGAGAGAGAGGAAGGAAGGAAGGAAGGAAGGAAGGAAGGAAGGAAGGAAGGAAGGAAGGAAGGAAGGAAGGAAGGAAGGAAGGAAGGAAAAGTAAGATAGACATAAAGGAAGGAAAAGAAAAACATCAAACTCTGTAATGCATTTATTCAGTACATATGCATACAAACATAGTATTAAATGATCTTTTTCTCATCGGGGCTGACAGTGCTCATCCAAGGATCAAACCATACCTAACAAACACCAATATATCATTCTAGTAAGCCTTCTTTGAGCTGTTGACCAGGGATATCTAAAGGACTCCCCCCCAAAATACAGCTTAATGATTTTGCCCTTGCTTACCCTTGTAAGTGGAAGTCTCCCCTGCTGAAGACACCATGCACTTCAGTAACAAGGTCCAGAGTCTCCTGACCAGGAACTGACGTGAACGTCCCCTTTCTGAGAACTCCTTTTCAAGGCTATAGAATTTGGCACACACCATATCCAAAGGAGGAGGCAATAAAGAGTCACATTCAGTTATGACTCTTATAAAATATATCAGAGTCAGGATGTGGAGTACATTGTGTTTGGTGTCTAATTTTGTATATCTGCTATACTCTTTACGTGATGTGCATATAATTAGGGTATACATGAGAACATTTATGAAAGATATTGACATTGGTATAGATCAATAGAGAAGAGTCACATTCATCAGTGTATCCAGGAATCCCCACTTGAACCCTATGCAGTACACTATGGTTAAGGGAAAGCAATGTATTTTGGCTTCTTGATCCTAGGTCCTTGATTCCGTGTCTAAAAGAGTTTCCATTCTTCACTGCAGGTACTAGCTACTGAGCCTTAAGTTTCGGAACAGATATTAACTCTATTAATTTCTCTGTTACACATACTCTGTACCTGTAGATATAGAGTGAATTGCATTAGTGCAAAGCATATTGTGAATCTTCCCAGACTCTTTTATAACATGGGTAAATTCTCTGAATAAGTCGCATTTTATTAATATCAGTATGCATACTTTCAGTTATTTTGCTCTAAAGAACCCTAAGTAATGCTCTAATTAAAAAGATGTGGGTAGAAATAAAATGTCCCTTTCCTGAGATTGAAAAAGAGGCCAATATGGATAAAGTTACAATTAAATTAAATTTAAAGAATGAGGATTGAGACAACATAAAGAGTTCTAATTTATTTTCTATTTATCTAAGTTTTGTTCACAATGAAATTGCCTTATAAGTTAATAGATACTGTTAATCATCGATCTTATTTCAGTAATGAATTGCATGTGTCTAGTAAACTAAATAACGTCCATTGTCCTCCTTTATCTACTGGGAGGACAGCACTGTCACTACAAAGCACAGAGATACTGGATGCAAGCTATTCCTGTTTCAGGCTCAAGCTTTGGCAGCATGCCTGGCTACTAAAATTTTGCTTAATGAGTTCACCCAAATGTACTGATGTATTTGGTTAGTGTTAGGATATTACAAATAACGGAACCCACCCTGCCATTTTAACAGTGAATTTTTAATCACTAATGTGATTCAGATTTTGTTAACTTTACAAATGTCCACTAGTATATGTGTCTGTCTAGAATGTGAGGTTAATGAATTAACCAATGCCATCCTTTCACACCGTGTAAAGATTTTATTTACTGCATATTTTGAAAGCTTGATTTATTTGAATAAATGATATAGATAAGTGATATTTCAGGGAATTTTTAAAAGACCCTTTCAACAACAGAGAATCATGACAACAGGTATGCTTAAGATGTCTTCTTTTGTGAATGATAAAAGTATATTAAGAATTACCCATATCTACTAATATTTAGATTGGGCTATTAAAATCTGCTTTCTTATCATAATTTTAATGTTTTAGCACAAAGCAACACAACTCAATAAAATTATATGCAACTATGCAATTATTGCATAAACAATCAAAAAACAATTGCAAAAACCAATTTGATTCAGATAATGATCTATTTAAAAAAGAAGGATTAACATAGCACATGGAGGATGCTATGAATTGATTGCTTTTTGAAAATGTAACAGACTCTGAGTTAATTTTATACTAATTGCTCACATTTATCTTAGGTTCCCATGACTTTGGACAAAGAAACCTAAGGCAGGCTCTATGAGAACAGTGGTCCATGAGGCTTGGGTTGTAGAGGAGATGGCTCTTTTTTCAGAATGATATTAATATTTGATTTTTTTATTATTTTAGTGATTTATTTTGTTTAAAGTTTGAGTGTATGAGTCTTTTTCCCACCTGTAAGTATGTCCACAATGTGTATGTAGTTCCTGGAGCCTGAAGAGAGTATTGGATATCTTGGAACTCTAGTTATAAGTTACATGTGGTCCATAGGAAGAACAGCCAGTGTTCTTAACCACTGGATCTCTCCAGCGCCAAGACAATGCCAATGTTAAGGTACTTAATTTTCTTAAGTTATAGGTATAAAATTTGTTGACTAATGGGATTTCATGAATTAAAGTTTTATTAGAGCAATCTATATTTTGAAATATGCAGCTACACATGTGAAATCAGTGCTCTTTTGCAAATTTACCCTCCAGGAATATTACAGCCAAATGCTCCAGTAAAGAATATAGCATTTACTTAACAAGTATTTGAGCTGACAAAAATCCTTCGAATGGAACATTTTAATTAGGGTCTCACAATGAGACAAACTAAAAGCTCCAATTTCTTTCATTTTTTTGTAAAATAATTTGCATTTTGTGTTTAAATATAGGAAGTAAGTCTAAAATGAGGAAGGACAAACCTGGTTTTTAAGTTATATGAATTTTGACAACAGGAAATTTGAATAAAATTATGAATCTGTATTTAAACTATATTAACTGTTTTCATATCTCAGCAGTTTTGACAGAAATGCTTTCTATAGTACACCCAATAGAACAGCGGACTGAAGAGGGAGACCAAGGGGCTTAGTGACATTTTCTGGTTTTCATTATTTACTTTTTGTTCCTTTTTATCTATGAAAATTTTATATCTTCCTTCTATACCAGATCAAGATAAAAACCAAGTATGAAGAAGAATAGGAACAAAACTTGAATGAAGAGGAGAAAATAAAAGCAAAACAAAGATTCTGTACTTTCATCACCAGCAGAGATTCTCTCCCTAGACCATTAATGTCTCCATGAAAAATTTGGGAAAAGTATTTTTCTGAGAACAAGTCACTCACTTCAGACCTCCTGACTTGTGTACATATATGTTCCTATACTAGAGGTATATGTACATACACATACATAAGGAACTCGACCACCACACATAACATATGACAAATACTTCAAACCCAGCTTTGCTGCACTCACTCCTCTGGCTGCTTAGGTTGTTGTATCTTTGTTTGTTTGCTTGTTTGTCAGTTTTCCTCTTCCCTGACTCAGCCACCTTCTTCTTTTTTTTTAATTTTTAATATTTTTATTACATATTTTCCTCAATTACATTTCCAATGCTATCCCAAAAGTCCCCCATAGCGCCCCCCACTTCCCTACACACCCATTCCCATTCTTTTGGCCCTGGCATTCCCCTATATTGGGGCATATAAAGTTTGCAAGTCCAATGGGCCTCTCTTTCCATTGATGGCAGACTAGGTCATCTTTCAATACATATGCAGCTAGAGACAAGAGCTCCGGGGTTCTGGTTAGTACATCATGTTGTTCCAACAATAGGGTTGAAGATCCCTTTAGCTCCTTGGGTACTTTCTCTAGCTTCTCCATTGGGAGCCCTGTGATACATCCAATAGCTGACTGTGAACATCCACTCCTATGTTTGCTAGGCCCCTGCATCGTCTCACAAGAGACAGCTATATTTGGGTCCTTTCAGCAAAATCTTGCTAGTGTATGCAATGGTGTCAGTGTTTAGAAGCTGCTTATGGGATGGATCCCTGGATACGGCAGTCTCTAAATGGTCCATCCTTTCATCACAGCTACGAACTTTGTCTCTGTAACTCCTTCCATGGGTGTTTTGTTCCCAATTCTAAGAAGGGGCACAGTGTCCACACTTTGGTCTTCATTCTTCTTGAGTTTCATGCGTTTAGCAAATTGTATCTTATATCTTGGGTATCCTAAGTTTTGGGCTAATATCCACTTATCAGTGAATACATATTGTGTGAGTTCTTTTGTGATTGTGTTACTTCACTCAAGATGATGCCCTCCAGGTCCATCCATTTGGCTAGGAATTTCATCAATTCATTCTTTTTAATAGCTGAGTAGTACTCCATTGTGTAAATGTACCATAATTTCTGTATCCATTCCTCTGTTGAGGGACATTTGGGTTCTTTCCAGCTTCTGGCTATTATAAATAGGGCTGCTATGAACATAGTGGAGCATGTGTCCTTTTTACCGGTTGGGACATCTTCTGGATATATGCCCAGGAGAGGTATTGCTGGATCCTCTGGTAGTACTATGTCCAATTTTCTGAGGAACCGCTAGACTGATTTCCAGAGTGGTTGTACAAGCTTGCAATCCCACCAACAATGGAGGAGTGTTCCTCTTTCTCCACATCCTCGCCAGCATAGGCTGTCACCTGAATTTTTGATCTTAGCCATTCTGACTGGTGTGAGGTGGAATCTCAGGGTTGTTTTGATTTGCATTTCCCTGATGATTAAGGATGTTGAACATTTTTTCAGGTGCTTCTCTGCCATTCGGTATTCCTCAGGTGAGAATTCTTTGTTCAGTCTGAGCCCCATTTTTAATGGGGTTATTTGACTTTCTGGAGTCCACCTTCTTGAGTTCTTTATATATATTGGATATTAGTCCCTTATCTGATTTAGGATAGGTGAAGATCCTTTCCCAATCTGTTGGTGGTTTTTTTGTCTTATTGATGGTGTCTTTAGCCTTGCAGAAGCTTTGCAGTTTCATGAGGTCCCACTTGTCAATTCTCGATCTTACAGCACAAGCCATTACTGTTCTATTCAGGAATTTTTCCCCTGTGCCCATATCTTCAAGGCTTTTCCCCACTTTCTCCTCTATAAGTTTCAGTGTCTCTGGTTTTATGTGAAGTTCCTTGATCCACTTAGACTTGACCTTAGTACAAGGAGATAGGAATGGATCGATTCGCATTCTTCTACATGTTAACAACCAGTTGTGCCAGCACCATTTGTTGAAAATGCTGTCTTTCTTCCACTGGATGTTTTTAGGTCCCTTGTCAAAGATCAAGTGACCGTAGGTGTGTGGGTTCATTTCTGGGTCTTCAATTCTATTCCATTGGTCTATTTGTCTGTCACTATACCAGTACCATGCAGTTTTTATCACAATTGCTCTGTAGTAAAGCCTTAGGTCCAGCATGGTGATTCCACCAGAGGTTCTTTTATCCTTGAGAAGAGTTTTTGCTATCCTAGGTTTTTTGTTATTCCAGATGAATTTGCAGATTGCACTTTCTAATTCGTTGAAGAATTGAGTTGGAATTTTGATGGGGATTGCATTGAATCTGTAGATTGCTTTTGGCAAGATAGCCATTTTTACAATGTTGATCCTGCCAATCCATGAGCATGGGAGATCTTTCCATCTTCTGAGATCTTCTATAATTTCTTTTTTCAGAGACTTGAAGTTTTTATTATACAGATCTTTCACTTCCTTAGTTAGAGTCACGCCAAGATATTTTATATTATTTGTGACTATTGAGAAGGGTGTTGTTTCCCTACTTTCTTTCTCAGCCTGTTTATTCTTTGTGTAGAGAAAGGCCATTGATTTGTTTGAGTTAATTTTATATCCAGCTACTTCACCGAAGCTGTTTATCAGGCTTAGGAGTTCTCTGGTGGAATTTTTAGGGTCACTTATATATACTATCATATCATCTGCAAAAAGTGATATTTTGACTTCATCTTTTCCAATTTGTATCCCTTTGATCTCCTTTTGTTGTCGAATTGCTCTGGCTAGGACTTCAAGTACAATGTTGAATAGGTATGGAGAGAGTGGACAGCCTTGTCTCGTCCCTGACTTTAGAGGGATTGCTTCAAGCTTCTCACCATTTACTTTGATGTTGGCTACTGGTTTGCTGTAGATTGCTTTTATCATGTTTAGGTATGGGCCTTGAATTCCTGATCTTTCCAAGACTTTTATCATGAATGGGTGTTGGATCTTGTCAAATGCTTTTTCCGCATCTAACGAGATGACCATGTGGTTTTTGTCTTTGAGTTTGTTTATATACTGGATTACATTGATGGATTTCTGTATATTGAACTATCCCTGGATCCCTGGGATGAAACCTACTTGGTCAGGATGGATGATTGTTTTGATGTGTTCTTGGATTCGGTTAGCAAGAACTTTATTGAGGATTTTTGCATCAATATTCATAAGGGATATTGGTCTGAAGTTTTCTATCTTTGTTGGGTCTTTTTGTGGTTTAGGTATCAGAGTAATTGTGGCTTCATAGAATGAGTTGGGTAGAGTACCTTCTGTTTCTATTTTGTGGAATAGTTTGTGAAGAACTGGGATTAGATCTTCTTTGAAGGTCTGATAGAACTCTGCACTAAACCCATCTGGTCCTGGGCTTTTTTTAGTTGGGAGACTATTAATGACTGCTTCTATTTCTTTGGGGGATATAGGGCTGTTTAGATCATTAACCTGATCTTGATTCAACTTTGGTACCTGGTATCTGTCTAGGAACTTCTCCATTTCATCCAGGTTCTCCAGTTTTGTTGAGTATAGCCTTTGGTAAAAGGATCTGATGGTGTTTTGGATGTCTTCAGGATCTGTTGTTATATCTCCTTTTTCATTTCTGATTTTGTTAATTAGGATGCTTTCCCTGTGCCCTCTAGTGAGTCTGGCTAAGGGTTTATCTATCTTGTTGATTTTCTCAAAGAACCAGCTCCTTGATTGGTTGATTCTTTGAATAGTTTTTCTTGTTTCCACTTGGTTGATTTCGCCCCTGAGTTTGATTATTTCCTGCCGTCTACTCCTCTTGGGTGAATTTGCTTCCTTTTGTTCTAGTGCTTTTAGGTATGTTGTCAAGCTGCTAATGTGTGCTCTCTCTAGTTTCCTTTTGGAGGCACTCAGAGCTATGAGTTTTCCTCTTAGAAATGCTTTCATTGCATCCCATAAGTTTTGGGTATGTTGTGGCTTCATTTTCATTGAACTCTAAAAAGTCCTTAATTTCTTTCTTTATTCCTTCCTTGACCAAGGTATCATTGAGAAGAGTGTTGTTCAGTTTCCACGTGAATGTTGGCTTTCTATTATTTATTTTGTTATTGAAGATCAGCCTTAGTCCATGGTGATCTGATAGGATGCATGGGACAATTTCAATATTTTTGTATCTGTTGAGGCCTGTTTTGTGACCAATTATGTGGTCAATTTTGGAGAAGGTACCAGGAGGTGCTGAGAAGAAGGTATATCCTTTTGTTATAGGATAGAATGTTCTGTAGATATCTGCCAGATCCATTTGATTCATAATTTCTCTTAGTTTCTCTGTGTCCCTGTTTAGTTTCTGTTTCCATGATCTGTCCATTGGTGAAAGTGGTGTGTTGAAGTCTCCCACTATTATTGTATGAGGTGCAATGTGTGCTTTGAGATTTACTAAAGTTTCTTTAATGAATGTGGCTGCCTTTGTATTTGGAGCATAGATATTCAGGATTGATAGTTCCTCTTGGAGGATTTTACCTTTGATGAGTATGAAGTGTCCCTCCCTGTCTTTTTTAATGATTTTGGGTTGGAAGTC
The DNA here is from genome assembly GCF_978045245.1 of Mus caroli. NCBI lineage: Eukaryota > Metazoa > Chordata > Mammalia > Rodentia > Muridae > Mus > Mus caroli. The sequence goes on along the minus strand of NW_028227258.1, from coordinate 137,318,871 downwards.
AATCTTATCAGATATTAGAATGGCTACTCCAGCTTGTTTCTTCATACCATTTGTTTGGAGAATTGTTTTCTAGCCTTTCATTCTGAGGTAGTGTCTATCTTTTTCTCTGAGATGAGTTTCCTATAAGCAGCAAAATGTTGGGTCTTGTTTGTGTAGCCAGTTTGTTAGTCTATGTCTTTTTATCGGGGAGTTGAGTCCATTGATATTAAGAGATATTAAGGAAAAGTAATTGTTGTTTCCTGTTATTTTTGTTGTTAAAGTTGGCATTCTGTTCTTGTGGCTGTCTTCTTTTAGGTTTGTTGAGGGATTACCTTCTTGTAGTTTCTAGGGCGTGGTTCCTGTCCTTGTATTGTTTTTTTTCTGTTATTATCCTTTGAAGGGCTGGATTGGTGGAGAGATAATGTGTGAATTTGGTTTTGTTGTGGAATACTTTGGTTTCTCCATCTATGTTAATTGAGAGTTTGGCTGGGTATAGTAACCTGGGCTGGAATTTGTGTTCTTTTAGTGTCTGTATAACATCCGTCCAGGATCTTCTGGCTTTCATAGTCTCTGGTGAAAAATCTGGTGTAATTCTGATAGGCTTGCCTTTATATGTTACTTGGCCTTTTTCTCTTACTGCTTTTAGTATTCTATCTTTATTTAGAGCATTTGTTGTTCTGATTATAATGTGTCGGGAGGTATTTCTTTTCTGGTCCAGTCTATTTGGAGTTCTGTAGGCTTCTTGTATGTTCATGGGCATCTCTTTCTTTAGATTTGGGAAGTTTTCTTCTATAATTTTGTTGAAGATGTTTGCTGCTCTTTTGAGTTGAAAATCTTCATTCTCATCCACTCCTATCATCCGTAGGTTTGGTCTTCTCATTGTGTCCTGTATTTCTTGGATGTTTTGAGTTAGGATCTTTTTGCATTTTACATTTTCCTTGATTGTTGTGCCGATGTTCTCTATGGAATCTTCTGCACCTGAGATTCTCTCTTCCATCTCTTGTATTCTGTTGCTGATGCTGGTATCTATGGTTCCAGATTTCTTTCCTAGGGTTTCTATCTCCAGTGTTGCCTCATTTTGGGTTTTCTTTATTGTGTCTACTTCCCTTTTTAGGTCTAGTATGGTTTTGTTCATTTCCATCATCTGTTTGGATGTGTTTTCCTGTTTTTCATTAAGGACTTCTACCTGTTTGATTAGGTTATCCTGTTTTTCTTTAAGGATTTGTAACTCTTTAGCAGTGTTCTCCTGCAATTCTTTAAGGGATTTTTGTGCTTTTTCTTTAGTGTCTTCTGCCTGTTTAGCAGTGTTCTCCTGTATTTCTTTAAGTGTGTTATTAAAGTCCTTCTTGAAGTCCTCTACCATCATCAGGAGATATGCTTTTAGATTCGTGTCTAGCTTTTCCGGTGTGTTGGGGTGCCCTGGACTGGGCGAAGTGGGAGTGCTGGGTTCTGATGATGGTGAGTGGTCTTGGTTTCTGTTAGTAAGATTATTACGTTTACTTTTCGCCATCTGGTAATCTACCCCGGTGCTTTTCTGACTGGAAGAGGTTTGTGGCCCTATGTAGGCCGGATTTCTCCCTCCCCAACCAAAGCAGTCTCAGGTCCCGCATGATTGGACTGGAGCAGAAGCTGTGTTCCACTCACCAGCAGTCTCAAAATCCTGTGGCGGGGGTCGTGGGTAGCTGGGGGGTGTCAGCAGACCCTGCGCTCTAGCTACCCCGGTGCTTATCCAGCCGGATGAGGCCTGTGGCCCTACTCTGGCCGGTTTCTGCTTCCCTAACTAATGCAGTCTCAGGTCAGGCGCGCAATTGGATTGGAGCAGAAGCTGTGTTCCACTCACCAGAAGTCTTAAGATCCTGTGGAGGGTGTTGTGGGTAGCTGGCGAGTGTCAGCCGACCCTGTGCTCTCGCTACCCTGGTGCTTTTCTGACTGGAAGAGGCTTGTGCAGCCACCTTCTTCTAGCAGAGGATACAAATGTCTGTCTATCCAATTAGCTCTGTCTGACTGTACATCTGGGCCAGGATATGATGGTTTGCTTTCACTAGGGTATTCTATTATTATCAGGTTCTCCATACCCCTGATTCACAGTTCTTCTGCTTAAGAGAAATGATCTGATATAATTTTATTAGGCAACACCCATATATGCAAATGCTCTTAGTATCTAGTCACTGTTCTTTTTCTTCTCTTCCGATTTTGAATTCCACCAATCTCTAGTGTTCTATTTGCCCTCTCCCCCTCTCTCTCTGTTTCTAGCTCTCTTCTGTGTGTGCAAGGGTATATGTGTGTGTATATTTGTATCTAAAATCAACCCATTATTTCTGCCATCTTAACCTGCATGTTACTTGAATGTGAAACCTCTAGGCAATGGGAAATTCCCAGATCATATGAATATCATCTAATACTATCTTTGTCTCCACAATTGTACCATTTTAATCATAAATTTTTCATGTCCCCAATTTCAGATAATATCTGTCAGTCTTTTCCAAGATACCTGTCAGCCTTACCAATCCTTAATATTTCATGTTAAACATGAAATGTCTAAAGCAGACCCAGTCAGAAGTAAAGCTATTGATGATGCTTCATCTTGTCAGTTAAGTCATGAACACACCAATGTGTCTATACTATATCTCCTCTTCTTAGCTTCCTTCAGGATAACTGGATCTTTGCCCAGGATTTAACACAGAAGGCCTGAAAAACATCACAAGTTCTTCCATAAGCTTTCAGAATCCTGGGGTAACTCAGAGCTCTGTGTAATTGCCTCTAACTCCTTCAGGCATAGCCAGACTGGGTTTCAGTGAGTAGAGGTTCACTTGCTCAATCTGTTTGATAAGCTCACAAGGGAAAAACATGCTTTTCATCACTTGCAGAGATGAGAAACCTCATAGCTTTAAATGCTGTAATTAAACTTTTCCCAGTTTCCTTGATAAGTAAAGACACAGGTATGCCTTTCTTTGTAAACACTATTAAATAAAAACATCAGCCATCATTATAATATTGATTACTGATTGTTAAGTACTGAGAAAGGTAACATATGCATTTATTCCTATGATTCCACTGAAGCTTAAGCCTGGTGTTTTAATCCATATTTAAATAGATGAAGACACTGACTCCTAAACTGAAGCTGAAATATATTGTCAGATGGAATTGGTAAATGAAAATATCAGCTGCCAACCTCTATATGTCTGATGCCAGATATTCAATGACAATGCTACATTTCACCCAAATATTTATGATTATTATATTATTATATTATAAATAAAATTATTATTTATAACTTTATGATTCCCATTTAAGTGGGTGATGTCTTAGTCAGTGTAAAAGGGGCCATGACACAAATGGGAGAGGGGTGCATTTGTCCCTGCTGCACCTTGGGAAACCACTGGCTATTGATGGATGCTGAGGTAATGGAGTCTTCAATTCGGTAACGCACAGGTGAGTTCATCAGGCTTTAGCGGATAGTTCTACTTCCATGGCCGTGTGTATGAATGTGGTGAAACTCAACAGGTCACAATCAAAACAAAAAGTCATGGGAAAGAAGTTGAAGGAAGGAGTGAGGTTGACCGGGATGAGAAAAAGAAAAAAAAAGAACATTTGACAGGAGTATCCAGAATGTGTTCTTCACGTGTTTAACATTGTCTAATGATTTCATTAATAAGAAAGAGGACCAGAAACTGGCAAGTGGTAGGAAATTTGAGAAGAACCATTCTGTAAAACTCCTAAGGATTCTACCTGAGGAGGAGTAGGAAAGAGAGTCACCACAGTCACTGGCCAGATGATTTACCTAAGATGCAGAAGACAAAAGGACCTATCATTGTTAGTAGATATTTGGGTAACAGAGGCAATAGTAATCAAGCTCTCTATAGGCCTAGATTCACAAACTTGGGAAAGAAGTAGCCCTCTTAAAAATAGTAAAAAATTACAAGTAAAAATTAATCATGAAAATGAATGTGAAGAGAATAGATGTCAGTTCCTTCAAAAGCCAGCCTATACCACATATATTACAGTAAGCCAAGAAATTCTATAGTACTTTGCCATAAGAAAACTCCACAGCACACTTTTCTAACTCACCTTATCCACAGTTTGGGCTGAATATTCTTTATTTCTCTCTAAATCATTTCTTGACAGTGATTTTGAAATATTTACTACAGAAAGCAGAAAAATACTAAGGTTTTCTGTGCAATTGAAATTTGTGCTTTATTCATAGTATATACATTTTTATTTTGACTTTTACAACTCACAGTGGAAAACACATCTAAAATTCTGGGAATAATATAAAATTTAGAAAAATCTAGTTTCATTCTGCCTTTTTTTCAATTTTAGGCACACTATTTAGTTTACCATTACACTTTTACACACTTATAAGCACAGACTATTTATGAATTATAGTATTCACAATTATAATGAAGAGGAATCCAAATATATGGTTTGATTAATTATATTTGATCCACTACCAGGCTCATTCCAGGGAACAGGAATATTGGCTAGAGAAGATCCTACTTCATCTGTGATCTGACCTGACATGTTTTAAAGAAGTACATTCTAATTCCATGCAGTAAAATCTTTATTACATGCTTCTTTGAGACAGTTTAACATGTGTTGATATCATGGTGAAATAACGTAAATACAGTTTGCGGTCATAGAAGGAATACTAACAATTTTCTAGAAGGTGTGGCTACATATCTGAATGCAGTAATAACTCATAAATATGTGAAAATTACTATATATATACCAATTTAACTGTACTCCTACAAGAGAAAAAAAAAAAAAACTAGATTGGCCCCAATCGCTATAGCAAGGAATTATAAAAAGAGAAAGTTGAACGGAATAGAGACTTGTCTTAATTATTTTCTGTCTCATATTTATTTTTTCTAATTTAAAACATAAAAGTAAAACCAGAACCCTTCACTAGAGACTTGTGATTTAACCTACATTAATCTCACAGTAAACCCATACCTGCATTCTGTGTTATTCTATATAGCATAGGAATATTCACCTTGATACATAAAGGACCAGAAAGAAAATGCAGTGTTTCTCTTTCTGGGTCTAGGTGATCTCATTCAATATATTATTTTCTAGGTCCATTCTTTCATTCACAAATTTTATGATTTCATTTTTTTCTACAGCTGAGTAGCATTCTCCTGCGTATTAGTACCACAGTTTCATTATCTATTCATTTGTTGAAAGTCGTTTATTTTCTATTTCCTGGTTATTATGAACCGGACAGCTGTGAATGTTGCTGGACAAGTATCTCTGAGGTAGGAGGTCTGCATAGTCATTTGAGCATATGCTATGAAGTGCTATGGCTGACCCATCTGATAGGTTTGTTTTTAGACTTTTTAGAGAAATCACAATACTGATATCCTGAGTAAGTACACCAATTTGCACTGACTAACAGGATATGGGTTCCTGTTATTCCACAATCTTACCAGCATTTGCTATCTGTTATTTTGTTGATCTTCAACATTCTGACTTTTAGGAGATGAACTCTCAATGTTCTTTTAATTTCTATTTCCCAGACTGCTAAGGCTGATGTTATGTTTTGAGATATTTCTTAGCTTTTCTAATTGTTTCTATTGAGAACAATTTGTTTGTATCTCTCCCACAGATAACTGTAACTATAGTCCCTCATTCAAATAAGCATGTCTGCTCTGTAAATGGAGGCTATCAAAGAATACAACTGAACAAACACAGAGATCAATGAATCATGGGAAGCGCAGCTCCCAAAAGATAAATCTATAGTGCAACTACCACATATGGCTCAGAAACCATTATAGCATTATAGAAGTCCAGAAAGATTGAAAGAGCCAAATATGCTGAAGTCTGCTATAAAGTAATCTCCTCTAAAAATGGCTGCATAAACAATGCCAGAACAATAGCAGTATCATAGAACACAGTAGTATAGAAGGGTGAATGCTTAATGGGATTTCCCCTGTAAGCAAATAAATACAAGCAACTATTGACTGTGGCAAGTAGGAGAATTAGCTGCTCCAAGGGCTCCCAGTGTTGAGTCTACTTACTGGTTGTCCAATGCAGAGTAGTCAACCTTGAAACCATGTTCATACAAACAACAAAAATGATCACAGGAGGATACTCTGTGTGTGTGTGTGTGTAACTGTGGGTGTATAATAACTATAATCAAAGCTATTTATATGAGTCTTGGAATATGGCATGGGTTGAAGGGAGGGATTTTGGGAGGGGATGGGAAAGGGGAGAGGAAAGAGTTAACATGATGTAATTTTTCCTAAATTAAAAATAATAAAATAAAGTTATCAAAATAAATATCTAAAAATTTTGATAAGCATGAAAAAGTAGATGTGGAGATTGGAGTTGTCTGAAATGAGGTAAAGAGGACCCAAGGGATACAGATCTCTGCTCACCTTTAAGAGACCTGACAGACTTCAGCAGAGCTTAGAGCCTTGTGGAACTCTTGCACTATCCGATAAACCAAGGTGGTCCCCAAAGTTTGTACTATTGATCTGAATTTCTACATCTCAGTTTTCATCCTGCGAGACAACTTTAAAAGTAGACACTTTTGAGAACAATCTCACCAGCACTTCTTTGAGTGGAGCATGGAAACTCCGTGCGCAGACTTTGTGACATGCAGGGCAAATGAAGAGATAACACAACTCCCAGTGCAAAAACAGCTTTGAGTTGACATTTGCAACAACAAATGCAATACATTATAAAGTTTTAAAGATATGGGCCCAGTGAGAAAAGTGAGGAAAGGCACTAGCTACTAATGCTGATGACCAAAGTTCTAGCACTTACACCCAATAGTGAAAGGAGAGAACTCATTTTAAACGTTATTTTCTGAACTCTACATATATGCCACGGTATATATACATGTGATACACACACACACACACACACACACACACACACACACACACACATATCTCAAATGTATAAGTATTAAAAATCTTCATGCTTTCAAAGACAGTTTATCTAAACATAAAACAGTGAAAGTTACGTCCCACATAGAGGTAGGTATTTCACTCACCTCTGTAGACACAAGTAAGCCCCATATTGATAAGTTCCATTCTGTACAATACAGAGGACAGGGCTCTTACCTCTGCTGCAGGAGTGTGTGAAGTCATTGGAAATTGTACCTGTGCTTTCATTCTATGAAGACGAAAATCAATCTTAGTGAGCCTTATTAAACAACTTCAGTGCTCTTGGCCTTTTAAAGGACATTGTTGGGTAAAGATGGATGACTGAATATACACTTTGCATTCATTCAGAGCATGCAGGTTGGACTGACAGCATGCAAATCAATGGCTAATCCCAGACAGCTATCAGAAGAAGGAAGCCAAGGGAACTGTCTCTCCAAGACTAAAATGAAACTTTGAATTTTTTTTGTGGAATTAAGTGAGTGTAGCAATACAGGTAGATGATTTCATTATTGACAGTGAACATGTATGTATCATAATCTGAAAACAAACGTGTTTACTGATAATTCTATTTTAAGAAGAATAGCACACTCAAGAACTAGAAAATAAGAGTGAAATGCTAATCAAAAATCACACACAAATAGTAATAATAATAATAAACACCTCTTTTCATTTGTAACATATTTTTAGCATTTATTTTTGAAATTGCTCAGATTTCTTTTACTTATCATTCCCATTTTTGGTCTCTTGATCTCTTCTTTATCTTTAGAGCTTGAAACTCATTTAACATATGCTTCCAATTGTATTAATTTAGAAAATAGTGAAGTCCACAATGTAGCAGAAGAGTCATTATTCTCAGGTGTTGGTTAATATTTCATCATTAGGCTACAATTTAAGTAGAGCTACTTGCATCCTGAGTGCATTGTGTCAGTTATTTACAAGATGTATTATAAGTTTATACAAATAAAATATGGTCAGAATAAAAATGAAATTAAATGGGATAAACTGATAAACTATGTTTATAGGAGGCTAAAAGCTATTATTAAATTAAAGCCTTAAATGGATTACTCCACAGGGGATGATAAAATATTTAATCCTCTTTTACAAAGTATTTGTTTTCTATTTTATTATTGAGTACTCTCCTCAATGTGTACTTGACAAAGATCACCCCATGTTTTCATATGAAATATTTGAAGAGATTTTTTTAGCTAGTTTGTAAAAACAAACAATTTAGTAATTCAAAGGCATTATTAAAATTGTGAGTGATTTTGATTTTATTCTTGTGTATAATCTAGTGACTCAATTTGTTCTCCTTCCTTTTAGATATGATTGTCATCCACATATTCCATATCACTTCCAACCAGAGAAACTTAAATAAAGCAACTGAAATCAGATTTATTATAGCATAACTTCTTTCTGCAATAAATTATCTAGTATAAAAGCACAAAGTTTTATTGTTAAAACACTATATTGTCACAGCATTTTTCATGATCCATGATGGCTTTCTTTTCAAATATGGGAATTTGGGGGGTGTCCCTGTACACAATTTGAACGCAAATTAGTGGGGAATATCAACCTCTGGCTAAGGTATATGTGACTGCATTGCTAACTGTGGGACTCACTCTAGATATCTGCAGAACTTGTTTAGAACAATGAGTTACAAATAAGCAAAGACCTGGCAAGACCAGTGAGGAAATCAGCCAGTACAAGACAAAATCAAGAATTTAATGCAGAGTAGTTGAGAGCAAGTATTTGAATTTTAGGCACATTGTTGAGTACTACATGATCTTGGTACATCTAAACCTCAGGTTTCTCAGTTATATCAGATTTAAGAGCATATTTTCTTCATTCTCTCTTTACATGCTGATTTCATAACTTTCACAAATACATAAACAAGGTCCAGCATGTTGACGCAATAGGTAAAGGTGCTGTACCTGAAGCCTTTTAACCTGAGTTAGAGCCCTAGAACATTAATTGTGGAAGGAGAAACAACAACAACAACAAAAAGGTTTGGTTTAACTTAAGGCCCATTCCATAAGATAGAACCCATATACAACACTGCTTGGTTGACCTGAGAATAGATATCCCAGGGACAGATGGTAAAACCAAAAACCAAATAATACTGTTGCTGTTTTTTGTTTGTTTGTTTGGTTTTTATTTTGGTTTTTGTTGTTGTTGTTGTTTGTTTTTACATAGCAATAAAATGACTCCTGATGGCATTCTCACAGATGCTATACACACAGATAGTGCCTTGCTCAGACATCATCAGAGAAGCTTCCACCTGTAGCAATAGGAATAAATACAGAGACCCTGCAGAGAATTAGAGACCCATGAAATACTCAGCAGTAAATGGGATATCATCATCAAATCCCTCACCTTAGACCTCATGGAGCACTATAAAAGAGACTACCCTATATAAATGCCAGGAATGTTTAGAGGACACCAAGAAAGCAAGGCCTTCTAAATAAACAAGATAAATACAGATATAAACTCACATAGACTGTGGCAATACGCACAGGACCTGCATGGGTCTGTACCAGAAGGGAATCCTAGAGCTGAAATGTCAAGTGGACACATGCCTTCATCCCTAATCCTAAATCTATCTCCAACTGAAATTTACTTTCAAATGAAAACTTAGCTTCCTACAAGAAAGGCTCATTGTGAAAGAACTATTATATACTTGTACCTATATCTATTCCTATACCTGTACCTATAAGTGTACTGAGACAACACCCCCCCCCCAAAGTAATCATTTTGGAATTTTATAGCATTAACCCTGTGTATACTCACTTTCCAATCTTCCCATATTTGCACCCCACCAAAGGAGAAGATCAAGAAAAAAAAATACCAAGTCCATTTTTGTTGCCCTGTATTTATTGGAGCATGGTCTAACTACCTATGGCCAGCTCCTTAAAGAAAACGGAGTCACCTCTTCTGGCCCCAATCCCTGCCCCAAACAACCAATTGTGGAGAGCATATGTCTCTGACTCTTTTGTCTGGTCATGGGATCCTATTCCTCCTACTGAGTTTTTTTGCACAGCACTGATGTGAGGATTTGTGCTTGGTCTTACAGCATCTTTTGGTGTTGATATCCAGTTGATATACATGGCACAATTGTGACTCTTTTCTGGGTTGGGCAGAGCACAAATGGGAGGAGTGGAATGAGGTGTAGCTGCTAAAACGATGTGTTGTATGAGAAAAGAATAAATATTTTTTTGAAAAATATCTCCATAAGAAGAAAGGGAAGGAAAAAAAACTATGCTGCTTTCTCAGCAGTAGATAACCAAAAAGAAAATAAACTTAGTGCTGTCACAGGAAGTTCTCCCTCTTACAATATTGTGTCATATATATATATATATATATATATATATATATGTGGGTGTGTGTGTATGCATTTATTATATAATTATAAAATATAGATAAATGTATTATATATATATATGATTTATATCTTTTTACCCTACAAATCTTTCATGTTTATATTATAGCTTCCAGTTTAAATAACCCAATGAGTGGAAATTGCCATGATTCCTGGACTAAACCACACTTTATCTGTTTATACTCAGGCTATGTAGATAGTCACTTGGTTCTAAAACTGGAAGAGCATAAGGATGAAACAAAATATAAGCATCTTTTAAATATATTGGTTCTTGACTCAGCTTCTGAGCTAAAAATAATCAGTTTTGTCCTTTTAAATCAATGAAATGGTGATGCTACAGAATGTAGAAGAACCTTCCTAACCTAATTGTGATTTAGAGAGTAACTGAGAAAGGATAAATGAGTTATAAAAATAAGGCACATAATTTTTAGTGTTATGTACCTGTCGTGCAAATAGATTTCACAGGCACATACTCATGAATGATTACCCTCCCCCCCATACACACATGTACATATACACAGAAAGACACAAAAATACACACTTGAAACTGTCTTCTCAAACAGTTTTGATAGTGGCATATTTTAAACATTCTTTGTGTTAATCAAAACCATATGATTAACATAGATATCAGGTATCTTTCTGTGATTGGCAGTGGATGAAATACTATTACATTGTTAAGTTTCATGCTAAGTTTGAGGTTCCATCTGCACTGGATCAAGACACTGAAAAGGAACACAAGTTTCCACCAGTGTTGGACATTCTTAGCAGAAGTTCATACACACTTTTGTATTTTGGGGAACATGTGATACACTTTTAGATTGTTCCATTATGGTTGTCTACAGCAAATAACATCACAGTATACCAATGGTAAATTCAGGAACAATATATACTTCATATTCTTCCTGTCTTAAAAACGTCACCTATGCAAACATTTCTCAGTATCTCTTCCAATATAACCCTTCCAAGCACTCATTAAGCTCTGTAAGAATGTTCTCTTTATTATATCAGTTTAATGGAGTAGGAGTGTGAAACAGTTAACACATTTGATGTATAATAGCTTTTGAATAGATACAGGAAACTTGCATTAGATATTGATAATCTGAATGTCATTTTTGTAATTAGAATTTTGAAATTTTAAGAGACTAAAAACTATTAATGTTATCTGGCCAGACTAACATCTATGTAAACAGATTTATCAAAATGTATTTCAGACAAATACACATTTGCATAGTTATTAGGTAAATTCAGTAAATGCCAATCAATTAAAGTACTACTTAAATATTATCTTTGAATCATCTTGTAGTATTTAGGTTAAAACATTGCCCACTCACAAAAACATCTATGCTGAGATTTCATCTTTTGCAATACATTGGAATGCTAAATACTGGCCCACAGGGCCTGGTTGCCCCCAAAGACTAGAGAATTTGCACATATTCCCAAGTGACACTATATGACCTTGCCCTCCACTCCCCCAAGTTATCCCTAATTGGTAAATAAAATGCCTACAGCCTATAGAATGGCAGAATTGACATAGGTGGAGTTTTGGGTCAGTAAAAAACCATGAGGGAGAGAAAAGATAGAGAGAAGAGGAAGATACCATGGGGTAGGTGAATCATAAAAACATGACAAAGAGAGTTGACCAGTTGGAGTTAAGAGCTGCCCAGATGGAACATGGCAAATTAAACCTTGGTGTTATGGATGGGGAAAGAGATTCTAATAGCATCAAGGGTAGTTATCTACCCAGCACTAGTACTGATAAAGGCTTACTATAAATGCAAATAGCACATGTCTTTTTTTAATTGGATATTTTATTTATTTACATTTCAAATGTTATCTCCTTTCCAGGTTTCCCCTCCGGAACCCCCATTCCATCCTCCCTTCCCCTACCTCATGGCAGTACTCTATCACCCACCCATCCACTCCTGCCTTCCTGCCCTGTGTCTCTTATATGGAAATTGAAAGTTCAAAGTGGGGGGAGAAGCCCCGGATTAAGGCTAAATATTTCTATACATCTAGATGACTACTCCCATCTATAAATGTTTAGGTTCTGTGCAAAGGTGGATCCTCATCAGAGTCACACTTTGCTATCACAAAGTGACAGTGGAAACTCCTGACCTCACTGAGGCTCCCAGGAGGTTGGAGCACTAACTGCTGTGCCAGCATGCCACTGTTGCTGTCAGATTAGCACACCACTCTAATTTCTTCTCTCTGTGTTCTGTTTTCATAAAGTAAAATGTTTTCTGCTACTACAAATGGTGGCTACAGTATTCTTTTACAATTTTTATTTATTTTTTATATATTATTTGCAGCATTTTGTGGTAAGCATGTGCAAGCCAGATAAAAACCTGGTGAATTTAGTTCTCTCCCTTTACCCCAGAAGTCCCATGTTCTTCCTGCTTAGCAACAACGTAAAAAACACCTTGAGCTAGTAGGCCATCTCGCCTTATACCTGTGCATCTGCTGAAACAGGTGTGTGTGTGTGTGTGTGTGTGTGTGTGTGTGTGTGTGTGAGACCAAAGAACCTTAGAGTATATACCCACAGACATGTTCCTACCATGTGCTGCAATACTGTTCCTGCTCTCACTTTCTGCCTGCTTCAGATAGGTTTTCTAGGACTTACTTCTGTAAAGCTTATTTACTGCTTATCATGACACTAAAAATTGCAGAGGCCCATTTTGTAAATGCTCAGGAATTACAAATCAAGGTAATTTACATCAGTAGGCAATATCTAAGAGAAAAGTTCACAGAAAGCCAGGGCTCAAAATATTGTGCAGTTAAATATGATTTTTAAAAAATCTATTTCAAATTATGTAAGGAGAAGGTTTTAATATCTGAATAGATTACAAAAATATAGATATTTATATGACAATTGGTTTTATTTTTAAAAAATGCACGTTTAGAACATTGTTTTAAAAAGGACCTGCCTAAAATAAACCCAGTGTTTGAATTTCCATAAATCAGAGTTATTTCCACACTCAGTAAAACATTCTACTAAGAAATACATCTCTGAATTATAAAGATATAGAAATTGGAAAGAAAGAAGTCAAAATATCACTATTTGTCAATGATATGATAGTGTACTTAAGTGACCCCAAAAATTCTACCAGAGAATTCCTACAACTTCAGCAAAGTGGCAGGATATAAATTTTATTCAAAGAAAGAAGTAGCCTTCCTCAAAGGATAAATGGGCTGAGAAAGAAATTAGGGAAATTCTTTACAATAGTCACAAACAATATAAAATATCTTGATGTGACTCTAAGCAAACAAGTGAAAGATCTGTATGGCATGAATTCCAAGTCTCTGAGCAAATACCTCAAAGAAGACCTCAGAAGATGGAAAGATCTCCCATGCTCATGGATTAGCATAATTAATATAGTAAAAATGGCCACCTTACCGAAAGCAACTTGAAAATATCATCCTGAGTGAGGTAACTCAGTCACAAAAGATCACAGTGGTATGTACTCATTGATAAGTGGACATTAGCTCAAAAGTTCAGAATATCCAAAATTCAATTTACATATCATATGAAGCCCAGTAAGAAGGAAGACCAAAATGTGGATACTTCAGTGATTCTTAGAAGAGTGAATGAAATACTCCCAGGAGAAAATATGGAGACAAAGTATGGAGCAGAGAATGAAGAAAAGGCCATCCAGAGACTGCCCCACCTGAGGATCCATCCTATTTACAGCTACCAAACCCAGAAGCTATTATAGATGCCAGGAAGTGTTTGTTGATGGGAGCCTGTTATGGCTGTCTACTGAGAGGCTGTGCCAAAGCCTGACAAATACAGAGGTGGATGCTTGCAGCCAACCTTTGGACAGAGCTCAGTGTCCCCAATGGAGAAGGTGGAGCTGGTACTGAAAGAGTTGAGGGGATTTGCAGCCCCATGGGGAGAGCAACAGCATCAACAAGCCAGATATCCCGGAATTCTGGGGGACTGGACCATTAACTAAAGAGATCACATAGAGGGACCCATGGCTCTGGCCGCATATGGGGCAGAAAATGGCCTTCTTGGACATCTGTGGGAGGAGAGGTCATTGAGCCTGAGGGTGTTCCATTCTCCAATGTAGGGGAATTCCAAGGAGGGAAGCCAGGAATGGGTGGGTCGGTAGGGAAGCACCCTCATAGAGGCAGAGGTAGGGAGGATGTTATAGGGGGTTCTGAAGGGGAGACATGGAAAGCAGAAAACATTTGAAATGCAAATAAAGAAAATATACAGAAGTGGATGTTCACAATCATCTATTGGATGGAACACAGGGGCCCTAATTAAGGAGCTAGAGAAAGTACCCAAGAAGCTAAAGATGTCTGTAACCCTATAAGAGGAACAACAATATGAACTAACCAGTACCCCTCAGAGCTGTGTCTCTAGTTGCATATGTAGCAAAAGATGGCCTAGTCAGCCATCAATGGGAGAAGAGGCCCTTGGTTTTGTGAAGATCATATGCCCCAGTACAGGGTAATGCCAGGGCCAGGAAGCAGGTGTGGGTGGGTTTGGGATCAGGGCAGTGGGGAGGGTATGGGGGATTTTCAGGATAGCATTTGAAATGTAAGTGAAGAAAATATCTAACAAAAATAAGAAAATATCCAACAAAAATAGTTTTTCAAAAATAAATAAATAAAGGTATAGACACAGATCCAAGTTTCAAAAGGATGGATATTTTATCATGACAATTAAATAAAGGAAGTAACTCTACTGATGTGTGAGTGTGTGTTTGTGTTGTGTTTGTGTTTGTGATGTTGGGAATTGAACTTATGACCTCATAATTATTAGGCAATTTTTCAACACGGAACTATAAGGCAAGTAGTCTACCAACTTCTTTAGTTATATTTTATCAGATACATGATGCATTTATAGCAATACAGTTTTAGTCATATATTTTTGTGTATAAGATTATTCTGGAAGCTATATTGTGTTTTGTTTTGTTTTGTTTTGTTTTTGAATCAAGTTCTCACTGTAGCTGCTATGAATACATTGTATAATACAGTCTGGCCTCACACTCATGGCAACCCCCCTTGATTAGCCTCTTGTGGTCTAAGATTGCAGGATTAGTCATTTGGCTCAGCCTTACAATTGCTTTTTAAGTTACACTTAATGGTAGATCCTCATTTTGCATTTTTTCCTCCTTGCTTCGTTTTATCATCTGCTTTTCTGCATATCACTCCATGAGAACTAAACGGCTGTATACGATATTATAAGTGGTTAATTACGTGTGTGCGGCTTTGCTTAATGGCGTTTTCAAACTTTAATTTGCATGTAATGGAAAACGAATTTATCTTCTACTTTGGTATTTCATAAGTGTTAACTCTTCAAAATTAAATGGCTCATGGAAAATAATATGAGATGTAAGGATTTTAATGTCAGTGTATTTTCTCATTTCTTATGACTCAAAATATCAGATTATCAATTTGCCTCTGATGAGTGGACATAATTCTCAAGCCATTCCAATTTCCATGCATATCATATTAATTTTACTTAATATGTGATGTTATAAACATTGAAAGGCCAGTTATCTGCAATGAACAAAATAGCGTAAAACAAATAGGAACTTCATTTGAGTATGATACAAGAAATGTACATGGAGTCTGCCCCTGAGCACATGTATGTGTGCATTCACATGCACACACACAGCAGTGAAAATAAAGGTGATAACCTAATAGTTATTATCTTATTTTAAGACTGCATAGTGTTTTAGTTATTCTAAAGGTAATATATCCTTTTGTGGATACTTCAAATCTTAGAAACCACAATTCCATTGAAAAGGAAAAAAGAACAATGCTCACTATAAAAGTAACAAGCAAAACAGGATGAGAAACGAATTAAATATTTATTATTCAAGCCTGCTCTGTTCATTCTGCTTCTAGCATCTGAACAATTTGCATATACTGGCAAACTACACATTCTTAGAAGAAAGACTTGTGGAAGCTATTCACGTGGCCACGTGTCAAACAAGCAAATTACAAAAGAAAAACATGTACAGGGGAAATCCCACAAATAGAAAAAGAATATTTTACCACAAATTATTTTGCATTGAGTGAAGGGATCAGATAAAACAGGGTGGCCATTGCCCTTGTGCTTCAGCTGGACACTGTTGAATGCACTATGAAATAAGAAACTAGAACCCTCTATCAAATGCAAGCCCTGGCCAGGGGCTGCCTGCTAACAAATGCAAGCCCCATCCATCCAGCCAGGGGAGTTCACAGTATTTGTTTTGTTTTAATATATTTTATTCTCCTGCTATGCAGAAGCAAAAGATGAATATATCAAACATTGTCTGCATTGGTATTCATGCTGCAAAAACTGCAAAGTAGAAAATGCTGAAGTAAGAGATAGATTCTTATTCAATTAAGCTACTACTTCATACAGTGCTAGCACATGAACTAATAAGATTTCAAATTCTCTTAAGACTTAGGTCTAAAATATACAATCCTATACTTAATAAATAATTGCATTTTCAGCCAGCGTTTAGAACATTTGTGTTCAAATTCAACTTCTTGTACACATTGTCTTGGGATTCTGTTGAGTACCTTGATCATTCAGTGTGTTCTGTAATCTATTACTGGGAATGATGAGGCTTATCCTGGCTGTTTACCAGATTACCATAAAGACTCAGGTATTTTCTCCAGTTATATTAGTGCCTACCACCATACACCAGAAAGCTTAATACAGAATAAAACATGTATGTAAATTACAATTGTCAATCCAATGAAAAGTCTTTGCATGCACATGCTTAAATGAAATATCTTTTAGAAAATGTTGTTTCAACACAGAAGGATCTCAAATGCAAAGAAATTCAGTAGAAGCCCAGCTGTCTGACATCTGTCAATCTTATCTTCACAATTTCACATAAGACATTATTGTCTCTACAACTGGGAGTTTTCAGTTTTGTTCTCTGTAAAATGGGGATAGCCTTCTTCCCACATCACACATTTCCTCCAATTCTTAAGATCTCTGCCAGAAACTTAGAATACCCAAGATACAATTTGCAAAACACAAGAAAATCAAGGAAGACCAAAGTGTGGATACTTCATTCCTCCTTAGGATAGGGAATAAAAAACCCATGAAAGGAGTTACAGAGACAAAGTTTGGAGCTAAGATGAAAGGATGGACCATCCAGAGACTACCCTACCCGGGGATCCATCCCATAATCAGTCACCAAACACAGACACTATTGCACATGCCAGCAAGATTTTCCTGAAAGGGCCCTGATATAGTTGTCTCCTGAGAGGCTATGCCAGTGCCTGGCAAATACAGAATTGAAGGCTCACAGTCATCTATAAGATGGAACACAGGGCCCCCAATGGAGGAGCTAGAGAAAGTACCCATGGAGCTGAAGGGGTCTGCAACTGTATAGGTGGAACAACAATATGAACTAACCAGTACCCCCAGAGCTCATGTCTCTAGCTGCATATGGAGCAGAAGATGTCCTAGTCATCCATCATTGAGAAGAGAGACCCCTTGGTCTTGCAAGCTTTATATGCCATAGTACAGGGGAACTCCAGGGCCAAGAAGTGGGAGTGGGTGGGTAGGGGAAAAGGGGGGGAGGGTATAGGGGACTTTCAGGATAGCATTTGAAATGTAAATGAAGAAAATATCTAATAAAATAAAAGATCTCTGCCAGTCTTCTAGCAAAGCAGCTCTCAAACTAAAACCACTGCTTTCTCTGAACTTAGACTTCTGGTCTGAGTGTTCCTTACAAGATGAGTACATTATTATAAATTGTCTCATATTATCATTTGTTTTCAATTTAAGAAGTGGGTTTGGCTCAGGGAGAAGTGATATTAGTGATATTAGGCTAAAGGTTTGGAATTCCCATGATACAACTCACAGAAAATATGATGCTCAAGAAGGAAGACCAAAGTGTGGATGCTTCAGTTCTTTGTAGAAGGGGAAACAGAATACTCAAGGAAGGTAGTGAGTGGGAGGAACTTGAGAGGAATAAAGGGGGGGGGGAAGGTGGACAGGATCAGGTATGGGAGCAGAAGGGGATGACATATAGAGTGTCAAGAAATCGAACAGAGGTCTGTAGCAATGGAGGATGGGGAACTAGGGGTAGCCACATGCAAGTTCCAGATGCCAAGAGAGCAAGTGGCCACCAAGACCCAGTGATGATTAGATTAGCTGAAATGCCCAACAAAGAGGAGGGAGAACCTGTAGAGACCATATCCAGAGGTTAGGCAAGACCCTGGTTTGGGGATGGAGCCACCCATTCATCTCCGAACTTTTTTTAACTCAGAATTGCTCCTCTCTAAAGGAAATACTGGGACAAAGTGCTGATCAGAGAATGAAGGAAAACCCATCCAGAGACTACCCCACCTGGGGATCCATCCAAACCCAGACATTATTGCAAATGCCAAGAAGTGCTTGCTGACAGGAGCTTGATATAGCTGTCTCCTGAGAGACCCTACCAGAGTCTGACAAATACAGATGAAAATGCTCACAGCCAACCACTGAACTGAGAACAGGGACCCCAATGGAGGGATAAGGGAAGGGACTAAAGGAGATGAAGGGGTTTGCAACCCCATAGGAAGAACAGTATCAACCAACCAGATCCCCCAGAGCTCCCAGGGACTAAAACACCCACCAACTAAAGAGTACACATAGAGAGACCCATGGCTCCAGCTGTGTATGTAGCAGAGGATGGCCTTATCTGACATCAATGGGAGGAGAGGCCCTTGGTCGTGTGGTGGCTTGATACCCCAGGGTAGGGTAACACCAAGGCAGTGAGGTAGGAGTGGTTGGGTCTGTGGGGGAGCACCCTCATAGAAGCAGGGGAGGTGGGATGGGATAGGGAGTCTGCAGAGGGGAAACTTGGAAAAGGAATATCAATTGAAATATACATCAATAAAATATCCAATAAAAAAAAAGAAAACAGAAAAAAAAAGAAGTGATTGGTTTTGTTTTTCACTGGCCTAAGTGCAATCTATTTCACAATGGATTGTAATTTTTAAAATAATTCTTAAGGAACATTAATGAGTCAAATTTAAAATAACCACAATGGAAGATTAATTTTAAAAAAAGGAATGAAAAATACATAAAGTTTATTTTCTTCCTTCCTACCAGGGATTGTAATAATGAACTTCAATGAGCAAGTCTGATGGAAATATTTTCCTAAAAGAAGGTGGAAACAAAAGACCAACAATCAGCATATACTTAAAACAAAAGAGTTCTCTCATTTGTTTCCTTTCGCTACTAATATTCAAGACAGTAAACGGAGACAGGAGAATGTTTATCTGTGATATGAAGAGAATTTGGAACACAGGTCCAGTCATATATGATCAATGAACAGCTTAATCGTTACATTCTATAAGCATATTAAAGAAAAAGTTGTCTGAGACTCATGATTTATAGAAGTAAGCATTCCTGGAAAATAGTACTATTTTGGAATTATTCACGCATTCATTTCCATCTTAAATATTTTAGAATTGAATTTTTAAAATATTACAATTATAAAACAAATTTCCATCTTGGTTCCTTTTAATTTTTTTCATATTTATGTATATGTGTGCATGTGTGCATGTGTGCATGTGCATATTTCTCTCTCTCTCTCTCTCTCTCTCTTGTGTGTGTGTGTGTGTGTGTGTGTATGTTTGCCCCTGTATCTGTGTATATTTGTGTGGATTCATGCATATATGTGTATGTGCATCAGGTGTCTGTAGAAGCCAGAAGAGGGTATGAGATCCCCTGGAGATGGAGTAAAAGGGTTATGAGTAGCTAATTGAAGGAATTAGGGACCGAGTTCACATCCTTTGCAAGAGCACTAAGGGCTCTTAGCTGCCCATCCATCTCTCCAGTCTATCAAGCCCTTACCAAGTATATTTTATATGTGTGTGAAAGTACAAGGAAAGGAGCTTCATTGTGGCAAACAAAATACAATCCCTTTCTCTTATTCACACACCTGTGCTCCCAGCCTGTACGCATCCTCTTCTGATTCCATCCCATTGCTGTCCTTAAACAGTTCTCTTAGAATATTTTTAAACACACACACACACACACATGCGCGCACATATATATTCCCTACATGAGAGAAACTATCATGAAATATTGGTTTTTCTGAAGTCATATATGGTATTTAAATGTAATTTTAGAGATTCTTAGGAGAATTAATGGCTTCTAACCAAGTACTCTTTCTTTCAACATCTCATACCATTTAACTGATTTCATCATTTCTCATCCTCAGGACTTTCTACCAGTGCCACTTGTTGAGAGTCTTTCTCCACACTGTTCTGAAAACTGTGAAATTAAAGGATCTGCAACTTGTGCTTACCCTGCATCCTAAACATTTGGAAAAGATTTACACCAAGAGGAGAAGCAACAATTACTCAGGAAAAGCACAAGGAAGATGGAGAGGAAGCAGTAGTCTCATGGTAGTATCTAGTAAATCTGGTACATGAAAAACTGAGAATCCCCTCTGAACAGAATAGAGCTGAATGTATGAGAATGCCCTTTAACAAGATATATCATACTTAATACTTGGGGCTACAAACTCTGAAATTAAAATTTTGAGACAAGAAATTAGAGAGAAGGCTGATTTCATCTTTGGAATGTCAAATTAAATATTTTTAAGTGTGATTAAAAATATTCATAGATGAAATTATTCACTGGTGCCAAAGATAAGAATTTGCATGTCTATTTTATAGTGCCAATCACAGCCCATTGGCGAAATTAGAATTGTCACAGTAGAGGTGCAACATGCTTGGTGGCCTCTGGAACTGTCATGCTGAAATTCATCAAATGTTATATCAAATATTATGAAAGGCTAACATAAATACTAGAGTATAATATATAAAATATTAAAATGTAGTACATTCCTCAGTTACTTTTCTTGTGGTGAGAAAACCCTGTGACATAGGCAACATGTAAAAGAAAGCTGATGGCTGTAGTGGATTAACACCATGGAAGGAAGCCTGAAAACAGGAAGGCACAGTGCTGGAACAGTAGCTGAGTGCTCACGTCTCATCCACAACCACAAGGCACAGACAGCTAATTGAAAAGGGTAAGAATCCTTTGAAAATCAATGCCATTTCTAGTGACATACTCCTTCAACAAGGCTATACTTTTGAATCCTCACCAAGTAGTTCTACCAACTTACTGGGCAGGGTGCAATGAAGTACTCACATACATAACCCTGTAAAGGCCATTGTCTTCAAACCACTTTAGCATTCCGATATAAAATGTATGCTAGTTTTTTTTTTAATTCATTGTGAAATTTTCCCTTATGTAAATATTAACAGGAGATAGATGGATTTTAGAGATCTAAATTTAAATAGGAACCAGTAAATGGGGAAAGAAGAAAGTACGAACATAAGCAATTTAAATTTAATGCATAGACATCTGGATATTGAAAATAGCTTAATTCTAAATAGCTCAGGATAGTTTAAAATTAAAATAATGGAAGAAGTAGGGAACAAATTTTACTTTTCTAATAAATATAAACTAGCAAATGGGGGAAAATAGAAGTATAAACATGTAATTTAAATTCAATGTAGACATGTGGATATCGAAAATAGCTTATTTCTAAACTCTGTATTCTTTAGGGTTAAAATAATAGAAAGGGTGGACAAATGCCTTGGTGGTAAGAATGACTGCTGTTAAATGGAGAGGACCTGAGTGTGTGTGTGTGTGTGTGTGTGTGTGTGTTTGTGTGTGAATCTCAAGTACCCACATTCATTAGCTACATCCCTAACCCAGATACTATATCCAATTGATGTGCATTTGAAAAAAAAAAAAAGATTAACTTTATCCAATGGAGTCTCACTGTGTATATTAGTATATTAATCAAACGTAAAGGTAGACTCCATGCCCTAGAATAGATGGTCAAAATAAAACCTATTCAGTGGTATTTTTTGAATGTATTTTGTCCTATAAATGCTTTGTGCATTTGTGTGTGTGTGTGTTACTGGTCTTTTTCAGGAACATTGTGATTTCCAAATTTTATAGTATGCATGTATGTTTTTGTTTTTGTGTGTCTCTCTGTGTTTTCTGTTGGTCATTTTTCCTTAATTTGTTTTGTTTGCCTATTTAATTTCTGTACAGAGACAGAAAAAGAAAGCAGGGAGATGGAGCTAAATTAGAGGGAAGATTATGGGCAGGATCTGGGAAGAGCAGGTTGGAAAACTGATAGAATATATTGTGTGAATTTTTTTTCAATAAAAAACAAGGAAGTAATATCTATGCATGATTCCACAATACACACATGTATACACACATATGACACACAAATATACACACACATGCTAGAAATAAAAATAAAATATTTTAAATTAAAATTAATCTTTTGTGTTATGCTCAATGAGAAATGACTAATGTCTAACATTTGACTTCCTCCACAGAGCACATGACAAAACTAAGGTAACCTTAGCAAACAATATATGGTTCTAAAAGAGAACTGTAACTATCAGCCAGCCCAAGATTATCTGTGCAAAACAACTCATTTTGTTTGTCTTATCTTTAAGTGCCTACTTACTTCCATCCTCACTCTTCATTAAGTGAAAGAAATATGAATATAAACAGATGAGATTGAAGTAAATTCTGAGGTAACAGTTCCAATGTTGATACCTCTATAATCAAGGAATTAATATAAAAGAGCAATCTCACTGGACAGTCATGCCCTGAGTATAACCTTCTCAACATATTTAAACATCCCATATAATCAGATTTTTCTGAATACAACTTCAAAAGGAAGAAAATGAATCAACTACTGAAAATGTAGTTTTTTTTTTTTCTTCTTTCTTTGTTTCTCGGGAGCTTGAACTTTTTCTATTTCTTAGGTTGCTCGGCAACTCTAGGTGTATTAATTTAATTTATGTTCAACATTATACACTTCTCAGCTTTATTCTTTCTTATAAAAAGAAAGCTATTGTTAAACAAAATAATTTCTTTGCACATTAAAGTAATAGCACTTTGAATTCAAGTGTCTTCCAGCCCACACAAATCAAGTCACATCCACACTAACATAAAAAGTATATAGTTGGATGGTATATTCTCATGTCTTAAATGATAAGGTCATTGAAAAAGTCATACAATTTTTTTTTCTAAATACAACTGAAGATTCTTTTTAAAATTTTGAATTTTTTATTAGATATTTTCTTTATTTATACTTCAAATGTTATATCCTTTCCTTGTTTCCCTCCAAAAACCCCCTATCCCATCCCTGCTCACCAACCCACCCATGCCTGCTTCCCTGTCCTGGCATTCCCCCAAACTGGGGCATCGAGTTCACAGGACAAAGGGCCTCTCCTCCCACTGATGTTCAAAAAGGCCATCCTCTGCTCATATGAAACTGGCACCACGGGTCCCTCCATGTATACTCTTTGGTTGGTGGTTTAGTCCCTAGGAGCTCTGGGGTAATGATTGGTTCATATTGCAATTGAAGATTCTTAGATGACATAGTTATTTGCATAATGTTCATTTCATGGGAGAGCAAAGTAAAGTGAAAATTAATTTAAAATAATTTACAATCATTCATAGACTTCTGTTTTAATTGAGTACAAATTTGCTATATTTATAAGAAGAATATTTTGTGAAACAGACAAATGTTTTTAAATAGCTTTATGCAGGAATATCATACACCACAAAACTACTGAGAACTATCCATTCATTCTTTTGTTTAAGGCTATCTACAAACAATCAAGAGCCTACTGTGTAGTATCTCATATAAAATAGTCATTTCTGATTTAAAATAAATATTCAATAGTTTATGCCATAATAGGTTAGTATTAAATGATCTACAGTATTCCAATTATAGGTAAAGTTAATAAATGAACTATGAAGATATGCTACATAGACTCAATGGAATATTATTTAGCTATATATAAAATGATACACAATTTGATCTCTTAGTCTTCAGAAGACCATGGTAATAAATAATAAACACCACTTCAAATACAGTTTCATACATACATACACATTCACACACACACACACACACAAACTACATCATATGCACACATATATGATAGAAAAAATATTAACTGAATAACATTAATAACCACATAACATTTTAAAATTAAGTTATAAATATCTTTTCTAGTTCATAAAGAAAAACACGGAAGATTGAACAATATTTCTTTAAAGCCATATTTTCAACCACAATGAATTAAATGCTTATACAGTTAAAGAAATTAATAATCTGTAAATACTATGAAGTTAAATAGATCTAGTTATACAAAAGTTCATATTTCAAAACTCATGACATGTTTAAGGAGAGAGTGGCAATTTTTGTCTCATTGGAGTGATTCAACACTGTAAGTCAAAAAATTTATATTGATATTGCTCAGCAATGTTAATTGCCACTCTATCCATAATATCTAGGAAGTGGATACATTTCAGCTGATGAATTGATAGTGAAGATATTACACACACAGACATACACATACTCTCTCTCTCTCTCTCTCTCTCTATATATATATATATATATATATATATATATATATATGT
Organism: Mus caroli; assembly: GCF_978045245.1. Lineage (NCBI taxonomy): Eukaryota > Metazoa > Chordata > Mammalia > Rodentia > Muridae > Mus > Mus caroli. Next base: position 137,294,186 of record NW_028227258.1, on the reverse strand, counting down.
AATACTATTCATCTTAAAAATAGGCATTATCAATAGCAATTACTCTTCTGAAAGACACTTATTTTGCAGTACATAGAGACAGTTGCACAGAGCTGCCATTAGATGAACTGCAGACGAGGAGCTCCAGCTCAATCTGATTATCTACAGTCTAACTCCTATGTCCCAGGTTTGGGAAACACTGCAGAAGACTGATAGAAAGATTGTGGGGTCCATAAAACTGCACAGTCTGCTGAAAGACTGTGTCTCTTGCTTGATATGACCCAGAAAATCTTAAAATATGATGACATAAATAATCCAGGATAATTACACGACTAGTTGTCATTCTAATATGAATGGGGAAAATCCAACCAGGTGTCATCCTAGATGAAGAGCTATAAGCAATTGAAGATGTCTGAAAGAATGAGGATTTTTCTGCCCTGGGTATGAGTGTCTCACTTGATCACCTCTAATATCACAGACATACAAACAAACAACACTAAATGTATTTACCAAGTTGTAATATTCTGTCTCGGTCTCTCTCTATCTTTGTCTCTCTGTGTGTTTTTATGTGTGTGTCTAATGTGTGTGTGACTGTGTATGTAACAGTAAAAAGAGGCCATGAATTTAAAAATGAATAGGGGTATATGAGGAGTCAGATGGAAGAAGAGGCAGGAAGGATTTAATATTTACAAAATATTTAATTTACCTCTGGCAGTGGTGGTACATGCCTTTGATCCTAGAACATGGGAGACAGAGATAGGCATATTGGTTTTTAATTCTAGCCTGGTCTGTAGACTGAGTTACAGGTGAGCCATGGCTATACAGAGAAGTCCTTTCAGAAAAACAACCGAAAAAAAATATATTTAAAAAATAGACATTGCTAAACTTTAAAAGTTAGAATTAAAAATATTAAGTATACAAAGACAGGACATACTTTAAGAAAGCCAATTAAAAATGAATATATTATCAAGTATTGCTTCTATTGCTTAGAAGTAATGAGTCCAAACCTAATAGTATCTTCTTTATATTATTATTCAATTTTACTATTGGTTTTGCTTGTAATTTTCTAGATTTATCTACTATTTGAGCATTGTAGAATATTCTTTCCCACCCCCCAACTTCTTCCGTAACTCTGGACCCTCTCTATCTATCTGCCTCCATGTTGTTTGGTTTGGTTTGTTTTTTTGTAAAAAACCAAAACAAGACCAAAAACGCCACTAAAATGATTACAGTCCATTTTTTTTTCTTAAGCACTGCATTTGCTATAGCCATTCATATACTCAATGCCATTTCACAGAGGAAAACTGGTTTTTCACCTCACAGTTATTACTTTTTTGAATGAGAAAATCTTGTCTGGGACAAACATATGACACCTTTCCTGCCTCTGTCTCATCAATGCTGTGGTTATAAGTTTGTGGTCATTTCTGACTTCCCAACTTTCAAACTTTAAGTGGTTATCAAGAATGTAATATAATGTTGAGTTCTTTTGTGATTAGGTTACCTCACTCAGGATGATGCCCTCCACTTTCAACCATTTGCCTAGGAATTCCATAAATTCATTCTTTTTAATAGCTGAGTAGTACTCCACTGTGTAAATGTTCCACATTTTTTGTATCCATTCCTCTCCTAGTTGGCCATCAGTGGAAAGAGAGGCCCATTGGACTTGCAAACTTTATATGCCCCAGTACAGGGGAACGCCAGGGCCAAAAAGTGGGAGTCGGTGGGTAGGGAGGTGGGGGGAGGGAATGGGGGACTTTTGGGATAGCATTGGAAATGTAAATGAGGAAAATACCTAATAATAACAATAATAATAATAATAAAAGAATGTATTATACATAAAAGCAAATGTTTTAGGGTATCACTTTAATCTGTAATGTAATGCTATGGTAGCCCTCTCAAAGATGGCAAGTTATTGAGAAATACAACTGTAAAATGGATGAAGCTAGCTTGCTTTTATAGATGTTTATGCATATGTAGGTAAGAGGTCAATTTGTGGGAAATAATTTGTTTTTCTACCATATTGGTCCTAGAGGTTGAGTTCATGTTTTTAGCCTTGCTGGCAAGATGTTTTACCCACAGAGTTCTCTCTCTGGCCTCAGTATTCTTTGTAAAAATTAAAAGTGAAAGAATGTGGAAGAACTATTAAGGATAAAAGTTGAATGACATACAGACCATGTATTTATTACATGTTACATTCCTGATGGATTTTTAAAATGAGACATGAGAACATTGGTTAGAGGGGACTGTGCTATCTTCATATAACTGTGTGAATAAAAATGGATCAAACTCAAGTCAAAAGAATTGCTAAAAAGATGGGAAACTGATTATCTATCTGAACAGAATACATCACAATCACATCACAGAACCTAAAGTGGTGACTAAAAACCACGTTATAAACAGTAGACAAATAAATACTGTCAAATAATCTTTTCCTTTTACATCAGCACTCAAATTAGACAGGGGGAGAGGATGGCCATGACAAAATACATTGATAAGTATTAAGTGTGGCCTTAACTAGTTTAAATGTAGTATCTTGGATAATGAATAAAGAATATATGTGATCTACCATAGAAATAGAAACACAAAAGTCTCAATATGTCATCCATTCAATGAATATTAAATATTTTCTAAGTGTAAGGCACAAGATGTTACAGTGAGCAAAATAAAGACTATTGTTCTTTACAGAGCTTTTAAAATCAGTCTTATACTTCAGGTTTTCTTTTTAATTCTTAAAAGACATAGATTAGGTATATAAGATATCAAATATTCATAACATTAAAAAATTTAAGTAGCCGAAAAATAGAGATTCAAAATTTATGCCTATGTTCACCTCTAATATGTTGCCATAAATTGCAATGTTAACAATAAACATTGGAGATCGTTGTAAATGGTCTTGTCTAAGCCAATTTATGTTGTTTAATAAAACATAAATGTGTTGGTTTACAGGAAATAGAGGGTGGAGCCAGCTAGATCATAGCACATGAAGAGTCAGTGTGGTCTGGGTCTTTTTCCTCACTCATAGACTGCTCCTTCTTCCTGAGAGTCAGAGGCTGCCTCCCATTTATATCGCTGAGTTGATGCATCAGAGCTTTCAACGTTTATTCCCAAGGTCTCCCTTCCCAACAGATCACATAGCGGGTCTGGTTCAGTATTTGAATCTTTGAGAACATAAACAATCAAATCACAACTGTTATGAAATAAAAGACAGACAACCATGGAGTATGTGGCCTAAGCAAGGGTCAGGAGATGGGTATTGGCTGTACTTTGTGGGGACTTTCCATGGAAATATTAAAAGTTTCTATATGAAACTTTACTTACTATCACTTTAGAAATACTGCACAATGGCATTTTTTGGTATCAAGCATACTTCTCCCTTACAATTAATATCCATTACTCACAAGCTTTGAAAACAAAATGAGCATTCAATGCATAGACTCAAATATATTTTGTGGTTCCATTTTGCAGTGTTTTTATTCCTTTGTAAACTATATTTCACCATCATCTACAGGGAACATGGAAAATATATAAAAATGGAAGATATATTACAAATAAAAGAAACTGCACTATAAAATATATAAATATTATAGAATATAAAGCTGGCAACATTATCAGTTCTAAAAATTACTTTGGTTTGTGAATAGTTACATATTTTTATAAATGAAACACACTGGTGTAGAAAATATTTCTTTTTTTTTTTTTGGTTTCTTTTTTTTTTTTCACTGTTTTTTTTTATTACATATTTTCCTCAATTACATTTCCAATGCTATCCCAAAAGTCCCCCATACCGCCCCCCACTTCCCTACCCTCCCATTCCCATTCTTTTGGCCCTGGCATTCCCCTATATTGGGGCATATAAAGTTTGCAAGTCCAATGGGCCTCTCTTTCCAGTGATGGCCGACTAGGCCATCTTTCGATACATATGCAGCTAGAGACAAGAGCTCCGGGGTACTGGTTAGTTCATCATGTTGTTCCAACTATAGGGTTGCAGATCCCTTTAGCTCCTTGGGTACTTTCTCTAGCTTCTCCATTGGGAGCCCTGTGATCCATCCAATAGCTGACTGTGAGCATCCACTCCTGTGTTTGCTAGGCCCCTGCATAGTCTCACAAGAGACAGCTATCTTTGGGTCCTTTCAGCAAAATCTTGCTAGTGTATGCAATGGTGTCAGCGTTTAGAAGCTGATTATGGGATGGATCCCTGGATACGGCAGTCTCTAGATGGTCCATCCTTTCATCACAGCTCCGAACTTTGTCTCTGTAACTCCTTCCCTGGGTGTTTTGTTCCCAATTCTAAGAAGGGGCACAGTGTCCACATTTTGGTCTTCATTCTTCTTGAGTTTCATGCGTTTAGCAAATTGTATCTTATATCTTGGGTATCCTAAGTTTTGGGCTAATATCCACTTATCAGTGAATACATATTGTGTGAGTTCCTTTGTGATTGTGTTACCTCACTCAAGATGATGCCCTCCAGGTCCATCCATTTGGCTAGGAATTTCATAAATTCATTCTTTTTAATAGCTGAGTAGTACTCCATTGTGTAAATGTACCATAATTTCTGTATCCATTCCTCTGTTGAGGGACATCTGGGTTCTTTCCAGCTTCTGGCTATTATAAATAGGGCTGCTATGAACATAGTGGAGCATGTGTCCTTCTTGCCGGTTGGGACATCTTCTGGATATATGCCCAGAAGAGGTATTGCTGGATCCTCCGGTAGTACTATGTCCAATTTTCTGAGGAACCGCCAGACTGATTTCCAGAGTGGTTGTACAAGCTTGCAATCCCACCAACAATGGAGGAGTGTTCCTCTTTCTCCACATCCTCGCCAGCATCTGCTGTCACCTGAATTTTTGATCTTAGCCATTCTGACTGGTGTGAGGTGGAATCTCAGGGTTGTTTTGATTTGCATATCCCTGATGATTAAGGATGTTGAACATTTTTTCAGGTGCTTCTCTGCCATTCGGTATTCCTCAGGTGAGAATTCATTGTTCAGAAAATATTTCTTTAACACATAAAATATGTAATGGCAGGAAAGGGAAGACATTAAATTAGATGATAAACCACATCCATTAAACCCAGTTTTCTCCAAAGAATCTTTTTTCTCTTAATTCTGTTTTTTTCCCCAAAGATTACTGGCTATTGATACCACAAATGAGTGAATAAATATTAATATAAACACTTAGGTTCTTATACTAGCAAGGATGTTCTCAGCTGAAGATAAAATATCTCCAAGCATATGCCCACTATAAGGTTTCCTTACAATCTATTTAAGACTTTATTCATGCTTTTTGGAGTTTGCTTCTATGTATACTGTGGAGGTTATTCAAACTCATTTCTGTGTTATGCTTAATCACTCTTCTACTTATGTTTGGTTTTTGTATTCTTCAGAATACCCCGAGAATGACAAAAGTTTTATGAATCTAGTCTGAAGGATCTACTACAGTCACATGAGATGAAGTCTTCATTCTGAAGAAGTGATGAAAATAGGGGCTTTGGAGTAGGGTCTGGATTATGAGGGCCTTGGCTTCATCAGTGGCTCAATCCACAGAGAGATTTATAGCTACATAGATTATTAGAAGGTGGTATAAACTGTGAGAAGCAGACGAAAGTCCATGAGTATAAGATTCACACCCCTCTCATCCTCTCTTACCTTTCTTTCCTCTTATCTCCTGTCCACTATGTGGTGGGCTACTTTTATCCACTCAATATTTCGGTCCATGAGCTTATTTCTCAATACAGACACAAAAACAGTGAAGCCCATTAATATGGACTGAAGCAAGATATACCTATCCCTAAGTTGACTTCTCCTAGGCATTTTCTCTCATGGTGAAACCTAAATACGAAACCCTACAATTCAGATATAATAATTGTCTGGTATTGCTATCACCATTTCTTCACTGAAAATGGTAGAGGTCTGTTTTTGGCTCATGTCAAATAGATAATATAAAAAACACAGTCACTGTACACCCTCACTTGTCTTATTTCAGTCGTGAATGGGGGAGAAACTGGTTTCCCTAAAGTTTGTGTTTAAGTACTGAGCACAGTAACCAGAGAGGATTCATCTATTGACACCACACTATCCTCCCCAACAGGATGCTGAGAGAAGAGTCAGAAGACTATCAATCATGACCCATTCTGAATTCATTTTAAATTAGCAAAATATCCCAAATTTGTTCTTTTTTTCTTTTTTTCTTTTTCTTTTGAGACATTTTGTATCTTTAGAGAAAAAAAATCTGTTTCTGCTCACTATCCATCTGAGAGAGTTCAACACTCTAAGGCAAATTCTGACCTGCTGAGATGTGTCTTAACAAACTATATACCCTGCTTTCTTTTATTTGCAATTCTGGTAGAGATAAATGCTAGAAGCATAAAAGTTACTAGAAAGCATGTGAGGTTATAATTTCTGTATGACATAGAAACATGTAGGATTATTCACTGGCTTCACGAATCCTAGATAATTTATTCATTAATTCTCATTAATAGATTTCTGTCCACTTATTCTGAAAGTACATGCTCCAAAAATAGAGCTGAGTTAAATTTCCAACATGTAATGTAGACTAACAAATATAGTTGTCCAATATTCCTCAGTTTAAAAATTTATTTAGTGAAGTTTTATTTTAGAATTTCCTGAGCTGAGAAAGCAAGAATTTCTTTTAAACTATTCAGATCATGTGGGGTTTCCAATAGAGTTTATATATTCATTTGTACTAGTTGCCTCTTGATGAGTGGTTCTATCTTACTGCTAACACAACTACAGCAGTAGCACTATTATTCCTGAGTTGATGTATGAATTTTCATTGTTTCAGCCTTTTAAAGCCTGTCTCAGTGTGACAATTTGGCTCACGAGAATCAGCAATGAGTAATGTTAATGTAGCTGTGATTCTCTATCAGAGATTGTGGGGCCCTCTCGAAATGTCAGTCCACACATTTTCATTTATCTGAACCATAACATATCCTTGTCTAGAGCTTCTCACCTGCGGAAGGAAATTAGATTGATCAGGCACAACCCTGGATAAGCAGAGTCTCTTAATATACTAATAAATTCAAAGGCTTGGAAAACATCAAAATGTACTGCTGTATGAGAGGGCACTGAAAATTTACTAAGCTAGCATCATAAAAAATGGAAGAGAATTGACTTTCCCTAAGGATATGCCTTCCATAACTGTCAAGAAAGTCTGGGATACAAAAATGATTTTGATCTTCAATGCTATATACCACTATTCATTAACTCACAGTTCTTTACAAATGCAAACTATTATTATCATTTTTTTCAATTTTTTTTTGATCAACTGTTACCTGATTTTCACTTAGATTTAAGCAATGGTAAAGTTTTGAGTCAATATTATATAGTCCAATTGTCTTGGATATTTTTCTCTTGCTGTAATAAAACACAATGACCAAGTCAATCTTTAAAGAGAAACATTTATTTGGGGCAAACACTACTGGAGAGTTTAGATTCCATGCATATCATGACAGGGAACATGACAAAAGGCAGGCAGGCAGGCATGACATCAACCAGTCATGGAGGGTATACAATCCAAAAGCACTATAAGAGAGAACTAACTTGGACTTTTTGAAATGTCAGGATTTTTGAAACTTCAATGCCTTCCCCCATTGGCATGTCTCTCTTCACAAAGCCATACTTCCTACTCCTTCCCAAACAGTTGAAGAAATTATTCAAATATATGAGTATATCTGCCCATTCACATTCAATTCACCATATCTACATTATTTTATAGTAATCAATGATATAGATTTTTTAAAAATAAAATTTAAAATACATAAATATTTTGATTACAGAGGATATAGTTATATGTGTTTATATACATAAGTATGTATATATATGTGTGCATGTGTGTATAAAACTTGTATATACTTCATATACATTTATATACATTCCTAAATATTTGTATATATAGATCTCTCTAGCTATGAATATCATGTATATTATACATATAATACACACACACACACACACATTCGCACATGCACACATACGCACATACACAAACACACCGAAGTCTCATACCTTACCATGATAATGTGGTTGTAGGAGTACCTCACATAAGGCCATGGGAATAGGAAGAGTCAAATAATTTCACAAGACAGTAAATCAAGAAATAGTGACAGCTAGTACATTATTAACTGTGTGAACAAGTGTAGAGTAATGTCTGTATCACACAGTAGAAATCCAACATTAGTGAGTTATTCATTATGGGAGTCAATATGACAACTACAGTCAGTAGAGTGACAATCTGGGAGAGGCAGGAAGGCAGTTCAGTTCAACACTACTCAGGAGGCAGTGCTGGTTCAAATTTTGTGAGTTTGACCTTGCTTAGTTCATTGTGGGCACAACACACATTAGGAAAATGTCTTTTTGTAATAATTAACACAATACAGTGTGCACAAGAAAACTTAAGTCATGACTACACTGAAAAACTTTGTATAGTACAAGTAACATCTTTCATACAGAGAGGTCCTACAGATTAATGGAAAAATGGGCTCAGGATAACAGTTTGTGGGAGAATAGCACTAAATTGACTAAAACAAACAAGTTCAAGATATAGGTATGTTGGAGGCAATGGTGTGGCCTAGAGATGCAAATAGAATAATATTCATCACTTTAGTAATGATGTCTGCTACCAGGCTTCCAGCCATAAAACAGGTTATGCATCTCTCACTTTGAAGAAACAACACTGTGTGTTTAACATACCTGGGTCCAATATCTATGAACCAACGATCTACAGTCCATGTTGAATAAAGACATCTCCACTGGATCATATGGAATTTATGTCCTTTGGTGTACCATTCTCCACTTGGTACCTTTGGTATAATGAATGCTCAAAAATTTGCTCAAATTTCCTGATGACTTTAGACTTAATGTTTCCTTTTCCTTATTACCAACTTTCTCTCTGACTTCTATGAATTCCAAATTCACCTTCACATCTTTTATTTACCAAATAATAGAGGTTCTTCCTCCAGTACTTTGCTCACAAAGTGTTCTGTTTGGTATGTAGTCACTGGATTACAAGTAACTTCATTTATGTAAACATTGATAGGGTCCTAAAAAAAATAGGGATACAAAAATATATAGAAGTTTTTCAAATAAAATCTGGGCTGTACTACATATATGCTTTCCTTGCCTTTTGTAAGCATATCATCAAAGGTTCATGTTCATATGCTTATTCATTTCTGCTGAAATCTTTAAAAAGATCAAACTCTGTGGGCCAGAGAAATGGTTAAGGGATAAATGCTTGCCACACAAGCATAAGAGCTAGAGTTCTGACCTCCAGTACCTACATAAATGCTGGCCCAATAGGGTAGGCTACCTGTAATCCCTATACTTGGATGATGGAGACAGAGGATCTGTGAGGGCATACTGGTTAAATAGACTAGCCAAATAAATGAAATTTAGGTCCAGCAGAAGACCCCACTTCAGGAAAAAAAAAAAAAGGAGAGATTGATCAAAGACGATACCTAATTTCAACATCTGTCCTCCATATGCACTATTTATTCCCTTCAACATAATACACACACATACACACGCAAAGTAAAGTAAAAATCTGGATTGAGAACAGAAAATTCTTGAGGGCTTTGTTGCTTTACATGATTATAAATCAGTTCATGTTAAACTAGTCTGACCAAAAAATGTACTTTGGTAAGTACATTTGGTAGTTATGTAGTAGTTTTTCTCATTTTAAAGATATGAACACTTAGTTACATGTTTTTCCAGCATAGACCCTGAGTTAAATAATTCTTATTTGATGAAGGTACCAAGGCAAAGTCCTAATTAACAAGTGCTGACACTGCCTCACAGCCTTCTGGTCTACCCAGCTCTGGCTCTATTCAACAGCACCATAAAATGTTCATTAGCTACTCTTCAGTATGGCTCTGTCACAACAATGAACAAATCCAATAATTTGGCTTTAAAACATTTAGTAATGTAAATAACTCATGATGTATTTATGCAATCTTGTCCATTGTGTTTTCATTACACTTTTAATGTTTCCCTCACTTGTGAAATATTTTGTCAGTTTGGAAGAAGTAATATAAAACTTCATATCTGAGGACTTAAAATTCAACTATCACCCTAAAAATGCTTCCTGCTGTATGATGGAACTATCAAATGGGTAGTCAAGCATACACTTGATATCAGAACATTGGTATTTTTCCCCAAAGCATAATAGAGAAACAGATCACTTTTTGAATAGGACGAATGGAGAATTGAAACACAGTGGTATTTTCTTATTATTATAATAGCTGCATATATTGAAAAAGACTCGTAAATATTTTGTATGTTTGTGTATGGATTATAAATACACAATTGTATGTGTGTGAAACTATGTACACATGGATGGATACGAACATGTGCATAAGCATCAGGAGACAAAAAGTTGCTAAGGGGTGTCTTCCTTAGTCAAGGGTTTCTCACTGAGAATGGTTTGAAGGGCTGTCTGACTGATGAGCTCCAGGGATCCACATGTCTCTGCTCCCTGCTTCCTGGTGGTCAGGTGTGTCTTTCATGTTGGTGCTAGGAAAAAACTCAGGTTCTTTTACTTGTCAGAGACATCCCCCTAAGCACTCATATATCATATTCAACCCACTGAGATCCTTGATATTTTAAAACTCTACAATCTAATTCTATACCTGATTTTTCTAGTCAGTGTAACTTATCTTTCCCCAACATCTTAAATCCATCATCAGCAAATCATAGCCAAAAACAAAAGTAAAAAATGGAAAAAGGACAATAAAATATTTCTTACAACAGCAGGACAGACAAAATCACTTTTAATCTACTTTTTATTCAGGAGACATCAAATCTATTAATCATCCCCTGACTCAGGAGTAAAGGTATCATTTTCTTGTTTCACAAAGCTTTTTGCTAAGAGAGCTATCATGCAAAAAATAATCAGATTGCAGCTTGATGCTAATTAAATAGCATTCTTAGCAGTATCCTTACCTTTTGGTACCAGTTAACTAACTAGACATTGCTATAAAGATAACACAGCTAATCATGTAATCCCTGTGCCATACACAATCACCAACTGTGTAATATGCATTAAATCAGAAAAAGGAATATTAAGTGGGAACAGCCTGCAGTAGACCACTTGAAACTCAGTGGTAAAGAGATAATGAAAACATGAACATAACTAAGAAATGAAGTACTCTCTTAAGTTTCAAAGACAAAATTCACATTTAGAACACATTTTTAAAATGTAAATATTTAGATATCATTGCAAAGAAACTCAAATTGCATAATAAATAAATAAGAAAATAAACAATAAATAAATAATACAGGAAATCAACCCAGGTATAAACTCTATTTTATTTTCTTACAACCTGCCTCTTAATAGCTATTCAGCTGAACTGTAAGGCTATACAAGCAGAGTATTCATAGACACCCAGGACCAAAATGGTGCCATGATCTTTCTTAGACAGAACATGTCAGACTAAGTAATTCTACAGAGAATCCTATAGAGGAGACAAAGTAAAGTCCAACATCTTGACAAAGGAAAATTGCATACATGACTAAGAAAACTGTGTGCATTTACATAGTGAGTGGCTCACAATAACCTAAATACACTGTGTGTCTTCCAGGTTCTTCTGTTTTGCAGAAGTCAAGCACTGTGCTTTTGCTTGAGCACTTAGAATACACAGATGCAGGATGGCCTGCGTGTCATGGTGTAGGAGGAATCTCATAAAGCAGCACTTTCTCTTATTATTTGAGATAAACATCAAATAGCAAGGAAAAGTATATTTTCCAACATTCTTGCAGTTTGTAAACATTAATTAATAACAGTCACATTCTGGTGAATGTGAATAAGTATTTTCAGTTATCTTCGAATAAAAATAACTGATATTAATGCTGAACCATGGACAACATGGTTTTTTTTCCTTTGAAAGTTTAGTGTTTTCTATCACTTTGCAATTGCTTAACTCACATAAATCATTATAATTTCTCTGTAGGACATATAAAACTATCATTGATGGATTGAAAATTTTCAAAGGAAGAAGGAATTCTATTGTTCTTAAATCCCTGATTTCAAAATTATTCATAATATACATTAACTAAAATAATTCTTTTTTTTCTTCTTCAGAGCACAGAGATCTGACTCCCAATTAAATTATTAATGTTTCTGGCATTAGAGATATAGTTTAGTCATTAAAGTACACATTCATTATACAAGACTTTGAGTATAATGCCTCATGTCTCATAAGCACATATGTTTTTTCTATACCTTGAAGTCCCAGAAGTCAGAAGGTAAAGGTGGGAAAGCAGAAGTTGAAGGTCCTCTTCAGCAACACACTAAATGTGAGACTAGTCTTAGTTACAGGAGACCTTGTCTCAAAATCAATCAGTCAATGAGTCAATCAACTCTAAAATTTTATAATTAGAATAAAAGAATTTAAAGGAAATAATAGGAGAGTAAGGCTACTCAGAAAGGTATAGAAAGTCACTCACTCAACAATATCAGACTCTGTGTTGAGGATAGGATTCTAAGTATCCCAGATGCCCCAGTTTTGTAATTTCTCCTTGACTTGCTTATTGATGTGGTTGTGAACCTGGAGTCCTGGGATGTATTTCCCTCTAACTTCAGACACAAGTTTTGGAGATCTCTGTTTTAAAGTCAATAGAAACATTTTTTAAAAGCAGTACAAAACCAGTGTATTCTTCCTTCAGGAAAGGCAATATGTCTGGTGGCGTGGCATCGTTTAGGAATTTTTGTTGGAAATGCCCCAATCCAGTACTTGTAGCAATGCTTTATTTTTTGCATGGACACATGGTTCTTTTTCTATACCATCTACCAATCAGCAGTCTCTGCCTCGCCATGCATAATGTTGGGATTCAAGGCAAGAGCCACACACAACCATTGCTTGAGAGCTCCTTCCTGAAATTCATCACTTACCACATCAAACAACTGCAATAAGAGTTCTCACCTAAGATGGCTTCCTCCTGTGAAATTGCATGTCAACTATTTCATTAGTAAGCAGGATGCTGGCATGCCTCCGAAGGTTATGGCAGGTGCCATGAAGTTTGACAGCCTGGACCTGGAAACCACTTGGTGGAAGGTGGGAACTTACTTACATGGCTGTAACATGCTTTCAAAACCTGGTGTGAGCCAAGAAGAGGTAATTTCTAGAAAACCTGTTTTATTCTTGGGCCAGAGGGAGGCCGCAAAACTTGATAAAATGTTCAAAACATACATCCCAATCCTCTGACTGCTCCATGGAGGGGAGTATTCAGTTGAACATTGCACTTGTGGTCAGGCAGCCTAAGTCTAACTCCTCTCCTGTATATAGTACAACTTGGGAAAGCCAGTGTAGGGTCTGGAGAGATGGCTCAGCAATTAGGAGCACTGGTTGCTCCTTTAGGGGATCTGGGCTTAAATTCCACAACCCACATGACAGCTCACAATCACTTGTAACTCCAGGTCCAGGGCATCTGTCTCCCTCTTCTAGCCTCAGCAGGCATCGAGTGGGGCACGGATTAATTAACAAACAAAAACACCTATAGACAAAAATAGTTTTCAAAGTAGACTGTGTAAAGCCTGATAAATGTCATTTGCCAAAGAAAATAAAATCAAATTAGTTGCTATATTAGGAGTAGGACATGGTGGCATATGCTTATCAAGACATTGGAAAGTGGAGCCAAAAATCAGGATTGGACTAGCCTGGTCTACACAAAACCCTACTTCAAAAGATCAAAAATTTAACCAAATCTTTACAAACTAAAACCACTCTAGTAATGGTCAAGCTTGCATCCATGTTAAAAAAACAAAAACAAAAACAAAACAAAACAACAACAACAAAAATTAAAACCCAAAAAACAAAAAACAAATACCCTATTCAAACTGTGTTAACTCTGTTTGTATAAGTTTTCCCTGGGGATATGAATTAGACTTGCCTAGCATGTCTGAGGTCCTGAGTTTATTTATCCCAAGGGCTGAAAAAATAAAATCAATCAGTCAGCAAACAACTAGAGAGCTATAGAATGGTTGCTACTCTAGGTCTGTGGTCATTCGAGTGGACAATCAAAAGAAAGGCCTTGGTGGATTTGACATCCCAGACAAAAAGTGAATATACAGAGTGAGCAGAATAACTACTGTTGAAAATAAATCTCATGAAGTTCATCAGAACAAAGAAGCCTAGAGTGAAGCTGCAGCTCAGGTAAACAGGAACAGAAGCACATTACATAGGAATGAAGGGGAGAACTCTGGATATACACACTAAAATACCCCCTGACTATGAATGCTAAAAATTAACATGTGTCCAGGTGGAGGTGATGCACACCTTTTTTCACACTCAGGAGGCAGAAGCAGGCATATCTCTTATGTTTATGTCAGGTTGTTCTATAGAATGAGTTCCAGAAAAGCCAGGGCTACAGAGAGAAACCCTGTTTCTAAACACCAAAGACAAAATCAACAAACTAAGATGCATATGAAATGCTTAGCATACAGTGGCCATTCAGAAGAAGTTAGTTTTTAACTATTTTATAGACATAGTTGAGAGTTCATTCTTGAGAGCTTCTCCAACACTCAGACTTAGAACACTGTGTGTGTGTGTGTGTGTGTGTGTGAGAGAGAGAGAGAGAGAGAGAGAGAGAGAGAGAGAGAGAGAGAGAGAGAGAGAGAGAGACTATAATGAGACAAGATGATTCTCTTTTACAAAAGAGTGCTGGCCCAGACAGGGCTCATTCCATGCACATGAACATTTTGTAGATAACTATTGTCTACCAAGTCCTCCAGAAGTTCTGACCTTATAATGATAGAACTGGTTTGCAAATCACTTGTCACTTGAGCATCTTTTCCCAATAGCAGGGACAAAAGAATAAAAAAGCCAATGATCTGAGGGTTGAACAATAGTGTTGGTGCTTCTCACTAAGGATCTTAAGAAGCAAATGGGCTCAGTAAAGTACTGGAAATATGAAGCCTCAAAGCCTTGCCGAGATTTAAAGGAACAGCTTCTCCAGGGTAAAGTTGTAGGGACTGACATTTCATTGAATCTATAAATGCATATAATTTGATTGTAGGAAAATCAAAGGACTCAAGTCAGGATTGGTTAGTAATAACAGCCATTCTTCAATACCAAGTGCAAGACAAATCATCTGCAGGAAATCACCCATGAGGCTCTTGATGTCCAGAAGTAAAGCTCATCTTTATAACTGTGGAAATAGCAGTAGAATATGGGAGGAGCCTAAAGGGAAATAAGACTACAGTCATCATCTATACCCTGGTAAATATTTCTGCCTAGCTAAGTGTTGTGGGCAAGAAATTATACACTCTGTTTTTTATTCCACACATAAGTACAGCATTTTAAAAAAGCTATTGATGTTGAAGATTATATACTTTAAATGTGTATAAATGGAAAACAAAATTCTGACTCCATTAGACAGTGCTATTAAAAAGTCTTTATCAACTCTGTGTTTGGACATTTCCAGAAAAGATGAAAGGGAGCCAAGAGAAACCAAATCTCATTATCATAAATACAGTATAATATATTCATTTCAATGCTTAATTTAAAAATTTTTACATATATATCTAAATCTACATTTAATAAATATAGGTTTATACTCAGAGGTTTCTCCAAATTTCTCTAATCTTTTTGTGTCAGGGCAAATATCAAAATTGTTTTCGTATATCTGTCATGTGCATAAAAGTCTCCATATTAGTCAAAGTAAATGAGACCATACATGTTAAAGCAAAAGGTCATACAAGTGACTTTTCCATTCATTCTTCCTTTGTATTTTGTTGGAACTATGTTTTTCTCATAGAGCCTGCTGAATTCAAATATAGCCTTTGACTCAGTGAAGAGAATGTTATTCTCTGGATCATCTATTTGCTTTAATTCTAGTTTATGTACCAGCTTGAACCAAAGAGAACCATGTTCAGGGGTGAACTGAAACCAGCATTGAAAATCTAAAACTAAGGCTATGTCCATTCTGACTTTCCTACAGACATCTAAGGCTCAAGTACATCTCAAGTTTTAATGATAATAGAAATATCAATCTCAGTAATGGGTCGATTCATGGCTCTACTTTAAATGCCCATTGATAAAGAAGAGAAGCATTCTGTAATTCTCAAAGTCTTCTGTAATGTCTCTGCTCTCTGCAGCCTGCGAGTGCACTGCTCTCTACTGTACCTGCCTTCCCTATCTCCACTGTCATCTATATAAAACAGTTACTGTATTCATCCCTGGGATGATGCTCTCTGCTCGTCCCACCTCAGCACACCAAGTATTTGTCTCTTCCCTTGTTTACTCATTCCTTTTTTTAAAATTTTTAATATTTTTTATTACGTATTTTCCTCAATTACATTTCCAATGCTATCCCAAAAGTCCCCCATACCCTCCCCCCAACTTCCCTACCCACCCATTCCCATTTTTTTGGCCCTGGCGTTCCCCTGTACTGGGGCATATAAAGTTTGCATGTCCAATGGGCCTCTCTTTCCAGTGATGGCCGACTAGGCCATCTTTTGATACATATGCAGCTAGAGTCAAGAGCTCCGGGGTACTGATTAGTTCATAATGTTGTTCCACCTATAGGGTTGCAGATCCCTTTAGCTCCTTGGGTACTTTCTCTAGCTTCTCCATTGGGAGCCCTGTGATCCATCCAATAGCTGACTGTGAGCATCCACTTCTGTGTTTGCCAGGCCCCGGCATAGTCTAACAAGAGACAGCTATTCATTTCTTAACCATCTTCATTCACAATGACCTAATGTTATGAATCCATTAAGTCCTACTTCAAATTCAATACTCATCATCAGCATTTAACTTCAAGTCATCCTAACTAACAAGGGCAATAGTCTCTGCAGTAGTTGTTTTTACTCCTCACCATTAGTGTTTCCATTATAAACTTTTACTAAGTAGAGGAAAGATAACATGGGCAACAGAAACAAGAGGTTTAAGGGAAAACACAAAACATTTGATGTGAATGCAAATCTCATGAAAGGAAACATTCATATTACCTGGCAGATAAACCCTCACACTTCCAAGGATGAGAAGTACATATTATATTTACTAAATGTAAGCATCCCAATTTCGTGTAAAATTAATTGAAACTATTAAACATTAAAAAGTAACCTATGCTCCTTCTTCCTCAGACATAGCAGAAATGTGAGTATCTTCTTTCATTGTAACTCAAGGAGGATTGCCAAGATCTGCCTAGATCAATGTGATATTCCAAGCCTTAGGATGGACTGGAGGGTGAACAATGCCATTTTAACCAAGGTCTTGCTTTTGATATACTAAAAATTTAGTCCTTCTTAGACTGCCACCAGACAACATGTTCAAACCACTTTTGAATTCTTAAAGAAATATAGATTATTTCTTATGGTATAATATCTAGAACAGTGTCAATGTGTACACAGTGATCACTCAGAAATACAGATCGAATATGATTATCATAGTATTGAGATGCCAATAGTACATAATTTTCAAAGATACATAGGTTGATCCCCAGCAACACTGGAGTCTAGCTGCATCATTTAAAAGTTGCCTATTGTCTAGGACTAATTTGATTTTTCTTAAAGCCTTCTGGCACCCTGGAACAAGGAAACAGCTGGTGGAAAACAGCTGACCTCTGAAAATGAAGGCCATGTGCACAAATCATGCTAACACTGAAAGTGCAGGTGAAAAGAGGGAGGGGTTCAAACTGCAGAAATACTTGAGGAATCAAGATCCATGGAAATAGAATAACACCTTCACTGAGAAATCTTTTGCCATGATTGCATTGTGTCCACTTTCATATATCCAGGACAACACCATTCTGTTTTATGTTAATTTGAAACAATCTAGAGTCATCTGAAAATAGGTAATGTCAATTGAGAAAACTCCTCCCTATGATTAGCCTGTAAGGCATTGTTTTAATTAGTGATTGAAGGGGAAGGGGACAGCCCTTTCTAGATAATGCCATTCCTGGGCTGGTGGTCCCTTGTTCCATAAGAAAGCTGGCTGAGCACACCATGATGATCAAGCCAGTAAACTGCACCACTCTATAGCTTCTGCCTAAGCTACTGCCTCTAAGCTCCTGCCCCAAAAGTTCCTGTCGTCACTTCTTTCAATAATTGATAATGATGTAGAAGTGTAAGCCAACTAGACCTTTGCCTATCCAACTAGCTTTTTATCATGGTGTTTTATCACAGCAATAGAAATCCTATCTAAAACACCCTCTT
The DNA here is from genome assembly GCF_978045245.1 of Mus caroli. Taxonomy (NCBI): domain Eukaryota; kingdom Metazoa; phylum Chordata; class Mammalia; order Rodentia; family Muridae; genus Mus; species Mus caroli. The sequence goes on along the minus strand of NW_028227258.1, from coordinate 137,276,043 downwards.
ACTAAGACAGAAAGAACAATATATTTGAATGCATTAGTGTTCTTACCCTAAAATGTATGCAACATTCCTCGGTTTTACAGAAAATTACAACTCAGAAAATTTGACCCACCATCACCTTCAAACTATACTTTGCATCAAGTTCAACTTGTTCATCAATTTAGGAACTTAAAAATCTAGGTTTATTTATAGTTCTCCCACTTTTATGTGTCATAACAGAAAGAAAGGCACTAAATGGAAGTGTTTCATAAGTTGTTTTTTTTAATACACCATCTGTACTTTTGTTAAGCTATAAAATACATGCATATTTTTAGGCCAATGAGCTTAGTAATTTAAGGTATATTTCAGAGATGGATTCCTTACAAAAGGTGGGACAATGGTTTCTAAATAGTCATAATGGTATAAAAAGGAAATTTATTATATACAATCTTTGAAAAACAGCTAAATTATGCATTGCAATTTACATTTTTTAGATTTTAATTCATTTTAAATTATGTATACATGTTTTTAGGTATGTGCAGTGGCTTTAGATCACCAAAAAAGGCATCATATTCCCCAACGTTGGATTCAGTCTTTTGTGAACTGCCCAACTTAGGTACTGAGGATCTCAAACTCAGGCCCTCTGCAGCGGTAAGTGCTTTTAACAGCTGAGCAAACTCTCCAGGCTCTACAACAGCTCATTATCACTAAAGCTGATATAAAGTTAATATCAATCTTTATTGATTTTATTCCTACAAATATGATGCTTTGAGCTATTCTTCAAAGTTCTGTTTTACTCCAAGGCAACTTTAAGATTTTTTCACATCTCCCTGATCTCTGACTGTGCTATGGATAGTGAAATTAATTATGTATAAACAATTGTATAAGTCTGTTGAGCCTGGTGCACAAGTCATGCATTAACAAAATCAATGGAATTTCTTAATTTTATCTGAATGACACTATGATTCATAAAAACTATATAATGACCTGTCATAGAAGAAGGGAATCTCTTCCATCTTAAATAAATAGACCTAAAAGCATCATATGCCTGGAGATTAGATCATCTCAGTTACAATGTGCTGTTACAGGTTCATAAATTATGAATATGTAATTTTCTTAGTGGCAAATTTTATGGCTGAAGGAGTGCAGATTGACTTCCCAGTTTACAGGGAGTATATGGAATTCAGTTATGTTTTAAGCAGCTACGCACTGGACAGAGTACATGGATCAAAGAGATCCATGTGTAAACAGCAGTCAATGTATCTGGAACAGTGTATCTGTAAGGCATTAGCTACTACATGAGCAAGGCCACTCACTGCCACATGAGGCTTATCATTCTACTGTGAGTGGTAGGTGTTGTTTAGTCACGGTTTTCATTCTCCTCCCACTACCATGATTATGACATTACTGGGAAGTCACCTACCATCTCTGGGCCAATTTCCATATGGTCTTTGCAAGAAGAATGCATTAGTAGAAGTTATAAGAGGAAATATGGGTTTTTTTATTGAATGCACAATAGAAACAGTTTAGTTTTAAATAAGTAATATTTTCAAAATGTGGCTAAGTCTGTTCATCAATAATACCTATTGAGCTCCCACTGTGTGCAATGGATCATATTTAATGAAAGTTGACCCAACAGAAGGAAGTAGAATTCTGTCTTCAAGAGCTGCTGAGGCAAAGGAGATAGATAGCAGATAAATATTCAATAGTTTTATATATATATAAATATAATTCAACATTCTCAATGGTATATGCAAATGGATGAAAACATTCCTAAGAGATGTATATTTCAGCCAGGTTATCTACAGAAGTATCATACCTGGATGATTTCCTAAAGAAAGACTACAGGGTTACCAAGAGTATGATCTGTTAAGAGATACATCTTACATATTTTTCTTCCTCAGAACTTCTAGCATTAGCCATCTTAATCTCAAGATGAGCCCTACCAATGACTGAGCAGAGAAGATAGCTCTGCAAGATGTTAGAAGTCCCTGCAATTGTATACCCTTTGGTGTGAAGTTCCTACTGAAAAACCTGCCTTGAGGCCTCATCACTCTGCTTATATGACTTCCTTTCATGGTTATTTATCAGAGGTTTACCAATAGTTTTTTTAACACATGCTTTTTTTTTCATGAAAGTAAAAACCTTAGAGTGCCTTTATGGTTTCTATCATTTATAGCATTGAAATTAGTGAACTATTGCTACATGCTACACTGTAGCTAAACCTTTGAGACCTATGCCAAGGGAAACAAGCCAGTCACAAATAGAGTGTAAAAAGGTATTGTAGTTTTAGTCCATTTTTTTCTGAAATGTCTGGAATAGACAAAGCTTTAGTGATGGAAAGTAGATAAACAGTTACAAAAGCTTGAGGTGGGGAAGGGATGATTGCTGATTGGATGCAGGATTTTAGAGGTGGTTGGAGTAGACTGAATACTAATGACCTACAAATGCTGATATATTTGAATATTTAGGGAGTGGTAATAGGAGATGCAGGTTTGTGGGAGGAAATGGGTCTCTGCAGGTTGACTTTGGGGTTTCAAATGTCCAAACCAGGCCCTGTGGTTCTATGTCTCTTCCTGTTTCCTGAAGGCTCTGATGTCTAGACCTCTTAGCTTTATCTCCAGTACTATCTGCCTGCATGCAATTATAAGTGGGCTAAACCTCTGAAACTGTAAGCTAGCTGTGAGTAATGCTTTCCTTATGAAGAATTGCTATGCCAAGTGGTAGTGGCACACACCTGTAATCCCAGAACTCAGGAGGCAGAAGCAAGTTGATCTCTGTAAGTTCAAAGGCAGCCTGAACTACAGAGAGAGATCTAGGAAAGCCAGAACTACACAGAGAAACCATGCCTTGAAAATTCCAAAGGGAGGGGGTGGAGAGGAGTTGGCATGGTCATAGTGTCTTTTCAGATCAATAGAATATTGACCATGATAGACTAATAAGAAAAACGCTCTCAAATTACATGTGGTAACTGTACCATAGCCTTATTATATGGACAAGGGTTGATTATAACAAATGGATACAAAATACATATGCAGTACATTTATATCTTATGTTAATACATTTACCTGAGTAAAAACATTACGGTACTTTAAAATATACCTTTTTGTTTTTAATAGTGATATGGCTCAGGAGTAGGAAGAAGGAGTTGATGGCAGTTGTCCATCCTTCACTAACAGCTGTCATTTCTCAACACATTAGCCAAGCAAACTTCTACTGTGACAACTGAAATCGAGACTGAGACAATTTTTACAAAACCTACCTTGTGTATCTGGTGAGGATACAGAACTGAAAAGACAAGGGGCCCTTAAAGTGTGCCCCAATTGCTTATTTCTACTCTTCTGTGACTAGGTTATTCAGGGTATAGACAAGCACATACAAGTATAATGCAATTTGTGACTTCCTTGTAGAGTAGGATAGCACCATGTGAATCATGGTGTATATCCCATGTTTAAATAGAGTATGAGGAGCCACTGAAATTAGAAGAGACATGCACGAAGAAGAAGAGAGGCTGGCCCTGAAGTGGCTGACTGACCTGTTTCTGCCTTTCTCACCTCTGGGAAGGATCAGGCTCCTCAAACCATCTGCCTTTTGAGAACTATATGGTTATCATAAAGAACTGCTTTATCCTTAAAACCATAACTGCCATATGGCCACAATACTGACAGATTATCAGTTGCCTTAAAGGGAGGAAGGAAAAAAAAGATAAAGACATTTGACTCCAAGATCAGATGTCAGTTTAGTAGCTAAATATCAGCCATGCTTCCAAGTCTAACAAAGAGGTGGAGAAAGAAGACCAGAGAGGAATTGCAGAATTGTGGTAGGGAAGGCTTCCACCATATGAATGGTAAGCATTGTTGAACTGCCAGTGATCCACACAGGTATCATTTATTATACATAGGACTGTTTTTACTACCTCTAACTTCATATAAGGCTACATGTAGGTCAAACGATTCTTAGTAAGAAGCATGTGCTATATTAAGAGAGTGTCAAGGAGAGGAGATGGAACCCTGATTCACATAGGGGTTGGCAATGGGGCTCTTAAGGGTCTCTTAAGTTCAACCAAAGACAGAAAGCATATTTATTCATCAGTCAGGCATAAATGAATAATGAAATTGTACAAAGAGAATTTTAAATTTTCCCTGTTATACATCTGTATGCAGCAGACATGTCATTCAGTCTCCCAGTTTCCATCACTCTAGAAGCACCTTTCAAACGTGGGACAAGCAAACAAATGAATTCAAAACTATTCTTCCTTCAAAACATTTGATTCTCGATATGTTTTACATGTATTGATAAGTTTTGTCCTGTTTCATCTCCCATAATTTCTCCTATATTTAACATCTAGATGTAGAAATGGTTGTTATTTTCAATAGTCATTAATGGTTCAAATTCTCTAAATAAAATGTAAGTCACAGTTGGAAAGTATACACAAATGCTAGTAAGTGAATTCAGACAGTCAGATGTATAAGTCACTGCTACATGGAAGCCTTCAGAGTCATACACATAGTCAGGGGTCAAGGAAGAGAGTGATTATTTCTAGGGCTTTGGGAGATAATTTCAAGCAGACCTTGCAAAAGTCCCAGTCAGATATTTCGGTTGACTTCTTTGGAAAAATGTGTTCCCAATGCAAAGCTGAATGTATAGTTTCTGCGTAGCGGTTATCTAATAACAAAGGAGAACACCTCAAACATGTGGGAGACAGACACTCTGCCAAGAGCACATTCTCTTTCTGTTTTTAAAGTGTATTATTTATTTGTATTCTAAATGTTGCCTCCCCCTCCTTTATTGCCTCTCTCTGTAATCAACACTCTAATTACCTTGGTTTCTCACTGATCTCTATTGTTAGCAGACCTCAAGGAGCAATCTTTAAAATAAATAAATAAATAAATAAATAAATAAATAAATAAATAAATAAATAAATCGAACAAACAAACAAACAAAAAACCAACCTGTTCCTGTGCCTCTGGCTGGACTCCATGTCTTCTTCCATTCTTCTAGCAACGCCAGGTCTCATGAGAGCTCACACACATTCTCGTATCTAAGCACTATATTTGTTGAGTCCTCGCAAACTTGTAGCTATCCAGTCAGTCCATCTACAGGCTCTTCTGGATTATCATTTCCTCCAAAAATAAGTATACTCTATTCAAACCTACCCAGATACTGTGCATTTTAAAAGTTTTTCAAATCTTTTGGAGTTATTTTAAGAACATACAGAATATTTCTCAGTTTTACCCAAACCTCTGTCAGAATATCTTTTAGTACTTTACATTAATAGGTTATCTTTACTCCAGGAATGTTTGCATAGTTACTTTCATGAATTTATGCCATGATGTTGCCAGCTGAACTTGAAAAATTGTGTATCAGTTTGGACCTACTAATTGCAAGAAGGAGGATACCTGTCTGTCCAGAGTTAGCAGTGGTTAATTCTTGAAGGCATTCCTATCAATTAATTCCACTCTGTCAGAGAAAAGTTGGCAATTAAACAATCAAAATTACTTATTTCACTCAGTCAATAGTTTCTTGTACTTGGATCACTATGATTAACAGAGATACACTTTTAAAATCACATTTCTCTCAATTCATTCTTTAAGAAAAACAATTAGCTTCCTATTATAGACAGTTTTTTAAAAAATCTGCACACTAATTAACATGTTCTCTAATTAATTTGAATCCAAAATATTCAAAAGAAAATTGTATTAAATATCAGAGTGATAATAAATTCCTATTTTTAATGCAGTGATGAATTATTCTTCTAAACACATAAATATATATTCTCATTCCTAAGTGATAAATTAGAAACAAAATAAGAAAACACAATGACAGAAAAACTATTATAGAAAACGAGTCTAGATTTCATCAAAATAGAATTATGCTATTTATTATTATTATCATTATTGTGTTTTGAGAATTTAGCATTAGCCAATATTTCAGAAAATAAGTTTGCATCAACTTTTACATAATTATAAAACCTAAAGTTATGCTGGGGCCAACTGCAGGCTTCAAGCTTCTGAACTATAAAAGGTTTGTTTGCCTTGTGCCTGTTATATCTGAGTGTGTCCATGTAAAAATTCTCTTTCCCTTAAGTCTCCATCAGATTTGTTAGGAAGATGACATGTCTGTACCTTTGAAATATCTTGAGTAAACTTCCCCCAAATGCATTCTATCTTAAAACTTTAAAACCATGTTAGCCACTCTTGTTTTCTGTTGCCCTTTGTTGGCATTTTGTAAGTAACGACACAGTGACAAGCGACACAGTGACAAGTGACACAGTGACAAGCTCTCTTGTCTCGAGATGTAACCTAATGCAGTTTCTGTATAGAAGCAAAACTCGGCAGCTTACTCAACCATAGCAACTACATGTGACCAGGTTAGAACACATGTCTTCAGGCCCATTTCAAGGCATTTAGACACCTATTTTCACCTACCCTCCACCTATGGGGTATTATAGAAAATAACCAGTGTCTCTCTAAATTCTAATCCAGCTGTGGTCTTGAGCATTATAAAGCCATCTATCCTTTTATGCTCAGTAACATCCTTCTCTTCTATGCTCAGTGATAGCCATATCCTGAGCACTTTATTCTATGTTAGACTGAAAAATCATTTGGACTTAGGAGAAACCCATGTTCTATACCTCTACTTTGAGCTGTCTTGACACCTCAGATAGAAGTGAAGGTGTTCTTAACATACTGAGCATATTTTGTAACTTGCATATGCACACACACACACACACACACACACACACAGATTTTATTTGCTCTTTGTCTCTCTAACGTAGCACAGAATAATGCATGCTCAAAAGATATTTATCATAAAAATATGAGTAGTTGAAATGACAGAGCTAAACACTAATGTATCTGAATACCAATGAAACACAATAATCCAAACTACATAAGTTACACACTAATTCTGATGTAGATAGGCCCAGACTGAAATAGAACAGTGTTATAACCTTTTATTTTTTGAGTCAAGGTGTGGGTATTTTTTTTTTTTTGGTATTTATTTCATTTACATTTCCAATGCTATCCCAAAAGTCCCCCACACTGATATAGCTGTCTCATGTGAGGTTATGCCAGGGCCTAGCAAACACAGAAGTGGATGCTCACAGTCAGCTATTGGATGGATCACAGGGCCCCCAATGGAGGAACTAGAAAAAGTACCCAAGGAGCTGAAGGGGTCTGCAATCCTATAGGTGGAACAACAATATGAACTAACCAGTACCACCCAGAGCTCGTGTCTCTAGCTGCATATGTATCAGAAGATGGCCTAGTCGGCCATCAGTGTTATAACCTTTTAACACACAGAATATGGCCTCATATATACCTTGGGGAAATATCCCAAAGTGAATATAAAACACTATGAGAAAACAATTTAAACATTTGACATAAAAACTATTTATTACTAAATCTTATACATTCCTTAATACAAAATATTTGCTGGATTGTAGTAACACCTGGAACTACATTTTTACTAATACATTTTATCAAGTAGTCTTTTTAATATCACTGATTCTACCTACCCACTGATGAAAAGAAAGAGAATGTCCCAAGCAGAGAACGAGATTTACCCTTTCCAGTCTCTCGGCCCGTGTCCCTCTCTCCAGCTTGATGTTTCATGCATACTGCCATGTCGGAAGTCCGATCATACATTAGCCATGCACCCACCACCTGTTTGGTCTCATTCCAAACTGGCAGCAGTTTGTATGCCGATAAAGCTGGCTATCAAGTTTCTTTCTCCTTTCTCTTACCAGAGTGGTAACTTTACCCAGAGTTGTGCGTTACTAGTCATTTTTCTATATACAAACATATATCTCTGAGTGTGCCTGTGAGTTCTGATTTTGATAAATGTATACATTGACAGAAAGCAAAACAACTTGCTTCTTATTTTAAATATGAATTGACAAAATAACCACTGATATAATTTCTAAAGGTAAACAATATTTTATATTAGAGATTTATAAAAGCTTATAAATATGTGAACAGAGATATATAAGTCTGTATGATGCAAAATTACTGGAAAAATAAAATGTTTTAAACTTATATTGTAATTGGTAATAGACAACTGGACTTAGGTATTGAATACCTTGAATAAAGATTATAAATAATTTTAAAATAATTTTGAGGAAATAAATAAATATGAAAGATAAGAAGGTAGAAAAATATATTGTTGGAATCAGAAAGGAAAATTAAAGATTTTTAGGAGAAATGTGTCTCTATAGAATGAGGAAAACTTAGATATTTCTGAGTTGTATTTAAATGACTTTATTAGTTATCTATGATAGAATATAACCCAGGTTTTGAAATATGAAAATAAAAGTATCATGAAATAAAAACAAAATATTTCAGGAAATATGATATATTATAATATATCTTGCTGATTTTTAGTAAATCTAAATATTCACATACTGAGAAATATTGGAAAGGTTAAGAAAAAGGAAATAATACTTATGCCAATGATAATATTATATAAACAATATAGTTTCATATGAAATTGAATTCAGGCTCACTCAGGTTCTGGAAGTAGAAAGATCTTTATTCATCAGTCATTCCTTACTTAAGCATCAGAATTTTTATAACAGTAACCAGATGAACAACAAATCAATCAGCCAACAGCTGACAATGTGCTGTTCCACATTGTCTGAAAACAGCATATCATAGCTGCAGTCTAAGCACATATTTAAATAGCAAATATAATGAGAATGAACACTGAAGCTATGAAAACCAAGCAAGGCCATAAAGGAAAAAAATGTATCTAGAAATAATGTGAAAATATTCTTTCCAAAACTTATTCAAGGACTCAAACTGGTCATTAGAGATATTTTGTATATTTAGGTTTATGTATTTTAGAATAAACATAAAAATAAGCCAACTGTTAAAACTCAGACTTAATAAAAATATATAGAGATAAGAGATTCTCTGGGGAGAGTTTAATGAAATCAAAGGAATATTATTAACTTAGTGAAGTCTCATTTTAATATAACAAAGGATTCTGGAAAACTATACTGACATAATATAGCTAATATTTGTTGTAATAAGCAATACATACTAAGTATTAAGTAAGTATTACTTACAATTTTAATCACATCGCAATGTGGTTTAAAACTTTGACTCAAACTTATACTTTGTAAAATATATATGTATATATGAATATATCACATATAATGTAATAAATAGAGGCCTATGAATTAACACTTTGTAATGAAGAGATCAGATTGTTTTGGATCAATTAGCATTATTTTCCAAACATTTCACCCTATTCTTATTCTTCTCATGTCATAAGATACTCTTTTTTATGTGAAAATTAGATTTTGTTTTATAAACCACCAGTGCATCCACAGATAGATGGTTATGAAGGAAAAATTGATTGAACTGAAAGAAAAAAAATCATATAATTATCTCATTAGATGCAGAAAAGACCCTTGATAAAAGCCAATACCCCATTCCTGTTAATGATATTTGATAAGTCAGGGATACTGGGCACATACCTAAAAATAGCCAAAGCAATCAACAGCAAGCCAGTAGTCTACATCAAACTAAATGGAGAGAACCCATAAGATATTCCACTAAAATCTGGGACAAGACAAGGCAGTCTATTTTTTCCCTATGTATTCAATATAGTACTTGAAGGTCTAGGCAGAGCAATAAGAAACTAATGAAGATCAAGGGGATACAATTAGGAAAGGAAGAAGTCAAAGTATCACTATTTGTGTATATGATAGTATACATAAGTGACCCAAAAAGTTCTTCCAGAGAACACCTATCATGATAAACACTTTCAACAAAGTGTCTGAATAGAAAATAACTCAAAGAAATCAGTAGGCCTCCTTCATAAATTGATAAACAGGGAGAGAAAAAATATGGAAACAAAATTCTTAACAATAGCCATAAATCTTCGTATAATTCTACCCAAGTAAGTGAAATATCTGAATGACAAGAACTTCAAGTGCCTGAAGAAAGAAATTGAAGAAGATATCAGAAGACAGAAAGATCTCCCATGCTCATGGACAAGTAGGAATATCATAGGGAAAATGGCCATCTTATCAAAAGCAATCAGCAAATTCAATAAAATTCCCGTGAAAACTCCAACACAATTTTTATAGACATTGAAAGATCAATTTGCAACTTCATGTAGAAAACAAAAAACCCAGGATAACCAAAACAATCTGAATAATAAAAGAACTTCTGGAAGAATCATTATCTCTGACCCCAAGCTGTACTATAGAGCAATAGGGATAAAATTTGCATGGTATTGGTACAAAGATAGACATATTGATCAATGGATGAGAATGAAGATTTTCAACTTAAAGGGCCAGCAAATATCTTCAGCAAAATTATAGAAGAAAACTTCCCAAACCTAAAGAAAGAGATGTCCATGAACATACAAGAAGCCTACAGAACTCCAAATAGACTGGACCAGAAAAGAAATTCCTCCGGACACATAATAATCAGAACAAAAATGCAGTAAATAAAGATAGAATATTAAAAGCAGTAAGGGAAAAAGGTCAAGTAACTTATAAAGGCAGGTCTATCAGAATTACACCAGACTTTTCACCAGAGACTATGAAAGCCAGAAGATCCTGGACAGATGTTATACAGACCCTAAGAGAACACAAATGCCAGCAAAGGCTACTATACCCAGCCAAACTCTCATTTATCATAGATGGAGAAACCAAAATATTCCACGACAAAACCAAATTCACACATTATCTTTCCACGAATCCAGTCCTTCAAAGGATAATAACAGAAAAAAAAAAAAAAAAACAATAAAAGGACGGAAACCACGCCCTAGAAAGAGCAAGAAAGTAATACCTCAACAAACCGAAAAGAAGACAGCCACAAAAACAGAATGCCAACTCTAAAAATAAAAATAATAGGAAGCAACAATTACTTTTCCTTAATATCTCTTAATATCAATGGACTCAATTTCCCAATAAAAAGACATAGACTAACAGACTGGCTACATAAACAGGACCCAATATTCTGCTGCTTACAGGAAACCCATCTCAGGGAAAAAGACAGACACTACCTCAGAATGAAAGGCTAGAAAACAATTTTCCAAGCAAATGGTCTGAAGAAACAAGCTGGAGTAGCCATTCTAATATTGAATAAAATTGACTTCCAACCCAAAGTTATCAAAAAAGACAAGGAGGGACACTTCATACTCATCAAAGGTAAAATCCTCCAAGAGGAACTATCAATTCTGAATATCTATGCTCCAAATGCAAGGGCAGCCACATTCATTAAAGAAACTTTAGTAAAGCTCAAAGCACATATTGAACCTCACACAATAATAGTGGGAGACTTAAACACACCACTTTCATCAATGGACAGATCATGGAAACAGAAACTAAACAGGGACACAGTGAAACTAACAGAAGTGATGAAACAAATGGACTTAACAGATATCTACAGAACATTTTATCTTAAAACAAAAGGATATACCTTCTTCTCAGCACTTCTCCAAAATTGACCATATAATTGGTCACAAAACAGGCCTCAACAGATACAAAAATATTGAAATCATCCCATGCATCCTATTAGACCACCATGGACTAAGGCTGATCTTCAATAACAACATAAGTAATGGAAAGCCAACATTCACGTGGAAAATGAACAACACTCTTCTCAATGATACCTTGGTCAAGGAAGGAATAAAGAAAGAAATTAAAGACTTTTTAGAGTTTAATGATCAATGGAATCAAATGGAAGACCCAGAAATAAACTCATTCCCCTATGGACACTTCATTTTTTATATGGATGCCAAAACAATGGAAAAATGAAAGCATCTTCAACAAATGATGTTGTTCTAACTGGATGTCTACATGTAGAAGAATCAAAATAGTTATTTATTACATTACACAAAACTCAAGTACTAGTGTATCATGGACTACAACATAAAACCAGATAAACTAAATTTCATAGAAGAGAAAGTAGGAAAACCCTTGAATACATTTGTTACAGGAGTCAATTTTCTGAACAGAAAACCAATCCTCAGGCTCTAAGATCAACAATTGATAAATGCAACCTCATGAAACTACAAAGTTTCTGTAAGGCAAAAGAAATTGTCCATGGGACAAACAGCAGCCTATAGATTGGGAAAGGATCTTCACCAATCCTATATCTGACAGAGGGCTAATATCTAAAATTTACAAATAACTCAATAAGTAAATACCAACAATACAAATAAGCCCCCCAAATGGGATACAGAGCTAAACAGAAAAGTCTCAAAAATGAATCTTGTATGACCGAAATGTAATTAGACTGAAATGTAATTAAAGAAATGTTCAAAATCCTTAGTCATCTGAAAAATGCAAATCAGAACAACTCTGATCTTCCATCTTACACCTGTCAGTATGGCTAACATCTAAAACACAAGAGAAGCCCATGTTTGTAAGGTTGTAGTCAAGAGAAATCTTCATTGCTAGCAGGAGTGTAAACTTGTACAACTACTCTGAAAATCAATTTGGTAGTTTCCAAGAAAACTAGGAACAGTTCTATCTCAAGACCCAGCTATAGTACTCCTGGGCATATAACTAAAATATGCTCTAACACTGCAGAAAGATACTTGTTCAACTCTGTTCATAGCATAATATCCAGAAACAGGAAACAACTTAAATGTCTCTCAACTGAAGAATGGAGATAGAAAATGTGGTACATCAACACAATGGAAAAAATATCCAGCTATTAAAGACATCATGAATTATGCAGGCAAGTGGATGGATCTTGAGAATATCATCCTATGATAGGCAACCCAGTCCCAAAAGGAGATGTATAGTATGTATTCACTTATATGTGGATATTAGCCATAAAATACAGGTACCAGGCCAAACTCCAAAGACCTAAACAAGAAGGAAGGCCAAAGCAAGAAATTTGAATATCACTCATATGGAGTAATAAAATAGTCATAACAGGCAGATGAAAGGAGGGTACTGGGAAGGAGGGTATAGGGAGGAAAATGGGAGGCTCAATATTAGGTGTGGGGAAAGTCAGGAAATTGCTAGATTGCTAGATGGCCATGAGAATGATTGGAAATCTGCACCTATGAGGGGAGAGGATGTGGGAAGCATCTCCAGGATGAGAAAGAGAGCTGGGATAAGGGAGGTGCCGAAGATTCAGTAGGGGTAACCTTAGCTGTAACTCACACTTTGCAGATATGGAACCTGAAGGGGTTATCTCCTGTAGCCAGGAACACCCCCAGTGGAGAGATAGAGACACCAAGCTACCCACAAGACTTTCAACTCAAAATTTAATCTGTGTATAAGAAATTCAGGCATGGGAGAGGTAGCAGAGTCTGAGGAAATGGCCACCCAATAACCCGCCCAACCTGAGACCCATCCCATGGACAAACACCAACACCTGACACTACTAATAATACTCTGTTATGCTTGCATACAAGATCTTGTTGCCCTCAGAGAGGTTCCACCCAGCAGCTGACTTGGACAGATGCAGACACACACAGCCAAACAGAGAATGGAGCTTGGGAACTCCTATGGCAGAGCTGGGAAACTACACAGGAAGACCAACAGAGTGATCTAACCTGGACCTTTGTGATTCTCAGAATCTGAACCACCAGCCAAAGAACTAGCAGCTAGACCTAGTCCTCCCTGCACATCTGCACATATGTGGCAGATGTGCGACTTGGTCTTCATGTGGGTCCTGAAAAACTGGAACAGGTACTATCCTGAAAGCTGTTGCATATATGTGGGATATATTCTTCTAGTTTGGTTGCTTTGTCTGGCTTCAGTGGGAGAGGAAGTACCTAGCCTTGCAGACTTGAAGTACCAGGGTGAGAGTATACCCAGGGGACCCCCAGGTGCTCAGAGAAGGGAAGGGGGAATAAAAGAATTGTGGCTGCAGTTGACTGTTAGGGGTTCAATGGAGGAATGTAAAGTGAACAAGTAATATATAAAATTAAATAAAAAACTTGCCTATATAAGATTGGTTTCTTGTAAAAAGGATTATTAATCTTGATTAATAATGAATGCAGTACTGCCCAGCCCACCCTGAGCAGCACCATCTCACCATATACTCTCCTGGGCTACACAATAACAACACAAATCTAGCAAATGCTGAGGGAGCAAGCCTGACAAGAGCATCCCCAGTGCTTTCTGATGTTCTCCTTTGCCTGTGAATGAGTTCTATGGTCTGAAGTATGAAATAACAGGCCACCCTGCATCCATGTTCCTGTCATGAGAAACTGCCCTGAGTTCACCCAATGAATCACTGCAATATGGATGTATAAGATTAAAACTACCTTTTCATCCTTGAGTTAGTTTTGGTCAACTTGCTATATCATACCAACAGATACTAGAATACATACCCGATTCAAAAATTTGACATCCAAAATATCTTGTAGTATAATAGTTACAAGCACTTGAGATATGAGATGTTCCACATAAAGTTTTTAATATTTCTCTTTGTTTCCATACTTTTCTTTATTGGTTATTAATTTCACTTACTCACCAAGACTGTATTCATATTTTTTAAATATTCAAAACTTTTTGGTTTCACTTCTAATGACAACATTTTTTCACTTTTTTTGTTCATTTGTATAATTCTACATCAATTACTTCAAATTAAAAGCAGAAACATCCACTTATCAGTGAGTACATATCATGTGAATTCTTTTGTGATTGGGTTACCTCACTCAGGATGATGCCCTCCAGGTCCATCCATTTGGCTAGGAATTTCATAAATTCATTCTTTTTAATAGCTGAGTCGTACTCCACTGTGTAAATGTACCACATTTTCTGTATCCATTCCTCTGTTGAGGGGCATCTAGTTTCTTTCCAGCTTCTGGCTATTATAAATAAGGCTGCTATGAACATAGTGAAGCATATGTCCTTCTTAGAGACTATGCAGGGGCCTAGCAAACACAGAAGTGGATGCTCACAGTCAGCTATTGGATGGATCACAGGGCCCCCAATGGAGGAGCTAGAGAAAGTACCCAAGGAGCTAAAGGGATCTGCAACCCTATAGGTGGAACAACATTATGAACTAACCAGTACCCCGGAGCTCTTGTCTCTAGCTGCATATGTATCAAAAGATGGCCTAGTCGGCCATCACTGGAAAGAGAGGCCCATTGGACTTGTAAACTTTATATGCCCCAGTACAGGGGAACGCCAGGGCCAAAAAGTGGGAGTGGGTGGGTAGGGGAGTGGGGGAGGGGGTATGGGGGACTTTTGGGATAGCATTGGAAATGTAAATGAGGAAAATACCTAATTAAAAAAAGAGCTTAAAAAAAAGCAGAAACATTAGGATGAAATATAATAGCTCATCTCATGGTAGATATTCCTAAAATACCATTTTTTTGACAAATCCATCATGTAAAAACAACAAGTAAAAGCTACAAGGCAAACTGAACCCTGAATATGTAAATGAACATGTTCAAGAGTCAGGTGTGCTCTCTAATATAGTAAGCAGTGACAAAATCAGCTTGGTAGATCCTTGAACCACACGCAAATCAGTGAGAAGTTCTTCAGTTGTTGGGTACTGCATCTAGCACAATGGCATTGTATGAACACTAAGATATTGCTTTTTTCTACCTGACTTCCATGAGGGCTTTGTCCAAAGATGCTTAAGTTTCTAGCCCACCATCCTCCTGAGCACCAAGAGCATAGATACAAAGGAGACTGGCTTTTTGAGGAGTTGGGCAGCACACAAACCATGCAGCTTCCCATGCAAGTTCTGCCAAGCCCCACAAAGGGAGGGATTTAGTCTGTGATATTATTTCAACACATGTAAGTCTTTCTAGAATGTACTCACTCAGAATACAGATTGTTACCATTCTAATTTGATATATGCCAAGAACAGAGATTATTGAAAAGCAGACACCAAATAAATAGTTGCTAAACAGATAGTTCTAAATGAGAACTCAGCATATTGAGAAAATCTGAACTAAACAGTGCTCATAGAAAATAATAATTCAACTAAAACATGCCAATAGTGGTCATGGCAGCAGTGGGCTAAATGAAACATGCTTGGTAAGAATACTTTAAAGAAGGTGTGCGTCCATCTTCAATTAAAAAGTACTGTATGAAGCCACAGCTGACTTCGTTGTAAGTACTGCTCCCAGATGACACCCATGCTCATCACGATTCTCTGGGATTTCTGGATTTCACCCCACAAGAGTATAAGTATTACTAAAGAAAGAGATGATTCTAAAGGATCTCAGACTAACTGGAGATCAACAATGCTGGCAGCTGTAAGGATAGACTGAACAGCAGCAATCCAACCCACAGATGGGATAATCCCAAATTAGTGTAAGCACTGACTACCACCATAGACCAGAAATGAGAAAGAAGAGATGGCACACACAGTCATTCATTAGGAAGGCAGAAATTGTGTTTCTCTAAGCCCTTGTTTCAAGGAATTCTTAGTCTGATAGTTAGAGAACAAAATGCCAGACCCTTTAAAGTAATTGAGAGATGTGTTTCTGATGTAGTTCTGAGGCAAGCTCCCATCATGAAAATAAGGCCCATGCTTCCAGGATTTTGTGTCTGAGCACCAACAATGCTAACAGTTATAACATTCTCAGAATTACAATAGTGGAGGGTGGCTTTCTCTCTGCTCTGGTTTCTTTCCTGGCCACCATCAACATGGTGATGTGAGGATATCACATTCCTCTTTGGCAGGCAGTTGTTGTATGGTGTGAAAATTCAAGTGTTAGAAAATAATGCAAACAATTTCTATTGTAGTCATTTTCTCAAAAAACGTGGCATTCTGCTGAAGAATATAAAAACCCAAACTATCTACAAAGATGTCCTAAATGTTGCACTCAAAAATAAATAAGGATTCACCCTGAAAGCCTGTGTAGTTAGGCAGCACTGTCATCAGTTAACAGAGAGAAGCCACACATGCAGCCTACACTGACTCTTATCTTTCCCTTTCCATTGCTGCATGGAAATGGGCAAGTTTTGTACTTTTCAAAATGACAGAAAGCTCTATTTTCTGATGCTCTGTTGGTAAAGAGAGGTGAGAAGGAATTTCCAGGGGTTGTCAGGGTCAGAGGGGTGCTATGATTGGTTCAGCAGCACCTCAGAGGACAAAACTCAGCACTTCTCTGCACTGTTGTTAATGAAACCTGGTCTAACCAGGCTTAGATGACACTGTGAGTTCATGTTCCTCACAAAAATGAATGTTGTTCTTATTTTATATATAAATAACTGTTCCATCTGGTATAGAAATCTGAAATTTGGGAGCTTAAAAACTAAATGTGAATGAATGACTCTCTCCACCCACCCTCCTCTACCTTTGTACATATGTCTTATGCAGTTCACATTAAATCGCTTGGTTGGGTTTTATTTTCCTGGTCATTAAATTCTCTTTTCTATTATTTCCATGCTGTGCAGGAAACAGAGAGAAACAGAAACCAAGACAATAAGAAGTCATCAGTACATGTATAGATTTCAAGTTGTCCATGAAAAAGTGTGCCTATATTTGCATGAGATTATATCTCAGTGCACAAGTAAATTTATTATCTTTATACTTCAGTGCAATCTAGTTAGCTAGGTAAGGAGCTGCACATCTGTAATGTCAGCGCTTGGAAGCATGAGGCAAGAGGCTCACTAGCTGAAGGCAACCTCCAGCTCCTCAGAAAGACCCTGCCTTTCTATCACACATGAATATATATGTATATATGTATATATGTTCATATATAATCATATATATAATTCATAATTATAGAGAGAGAGAGAGACAGAAACAGAGAGAGAGAGAGAGAGAGAGAGAGAGAGAGAGAGATTGAGATTTACTCCATTTAGAGTTAACCACTTGTGTTTAATCAAAAGTCTTACTATTTTCTTCTATTTCCTTAACTATGTTTATATTTACTGGTCCTTATTTCCATGTAACTGAAAAGGTCACTAGTAGCTAATTTCAGAAACTTATTTCATATTTATCAATGGTTCTGTAAGTGTAGCCTTCTGAACTCTTAGTCTTGCCTTCTAACTAATGGAACATGTGGCTCCCTTGCATCTTCCTTCTAAAAGTCTGGGAAATGAAGCTACACAAAGGGTATGCAAACTAGGAAATGAGTAGTAACTTCTGCCCTTTGTTCTAGCTAAAATTCAACAGTGGATTAAAAAATAATGCCTAAGAAGGACTTTGATAAAAATTAGCAAAGACTAGAAAGAGTGGCCAGAGGCTAGTTCCTTACTCCACAGTAATTATTTCAGTTTTACTTGGAAAACCTTGAGAAATAGTGGTCCACAAGAGCATGCTAGAGCAAGTGATTAAAACTGTTTTCCATTTGCTCTTTCTTAGCCTGACTTTCCTCCTATAAGATACAGGGGTCGGGGCATTTGTTGCATTAATGTCTTACTTCCCAACTATCTCAAAAGATCATGGCTCTCAAAATGCTTATAGATTTTTATGTCTTCTTTCTGATTTTTTGAACCAGATGAAAGAAAAAAAAAGACAACTGATGCATAGACCTTTAAAAATCCAATTTCAACCAATTTTCACCCTACAATCTTCAACTCCAACATTTTATGGCTATTTTTCATTTTCTACCCCATTAACACTGTAACATTGCGTGTACACTTACATCCCTCAGCTGCAGTCGAGAATGAGTCTGTGATGAATGGCACTTCTACATTTCTCTATTTTAATAATTTGCCTCAGTGCATAAAGCCCCAAGATTTTGTGTCATTAATCAACATATTCATATACCCCTCTGAACAAAATTAGAAATATAAATTCAGCAGTATATTCAGGGTTCAGTAAAATCTGTAGAGTATTTTGAGCATTTCATTCCATGACATCATAACACAGGTCAGACTAATATGTCAGTAAGATGCTTCAAAATAGCATCAAATATGTTTTCAAATGTTAGAAATACAAATAGGAGAAAAGCCTGCTATTGGTGAGTTGTGCTTGGAACTGTGGCTGAGTTTTAGCTATTGCAGGTGGTAGTGTTTATTGCATCAATAAGCTTCATTATTACAACTCAAATGTTAAATGCAAAGTCATAGTCTCTGATTTGCAATTCCATTGCATGATTATCCAGGAAGTGTTTCTTTTATTATAGTGATTTTTGTATTTTCAAGGAATGACATTAAAATTCTCCCACCATTGGTCATGTGGTAAAAAAGTACTGTTGCTTACTTGTTATTAAATGAACAAACTCCTCTAATATAGTTTTTCAACAGCAAATTTAATAATCCGTAGGGCTTGTGCCAGGGCTTATGTCCTGGTGTTCACAGGACACTGAAACACTGACTCTGTGATTCAGTACGTGTCTCTAAGCTTAGGTGCCATCACTGACATTTCAAATATTTATTTCTGAATTATTTCTTTCCATACATAGCTGGCATTAACCTAATTGTAACCAAGAAATAAAGAATCAGGTTAATTAACTTTTGTCATTTTGTTTAGCATTGCATCATAGACACATTAACAATGCTATGCCAAAATTAAGTTTGAATCAATATTTACACTGTGTGACTTTGGATAACTTAGTAAATTTCATCTATAAGTTGGTGAAATTGGGTTGTTAAAAGGAAAGAAACAATGGCTAAATGGTTTTATGTGTCATTTGACTTATTTTATTTAATTTTTACAAATGCTCTAAGCTTTCCTCTTATATATATGAAAATTCAAGATTCAGAGTGTGAAGACAAAAGTAGTATCTCGGAATTAGCTTATATTTTCTCAAATCTACTGCAGCCGGGACGAACTTGTACGTATGGAAGGAGAGCATATGACCAGGTCTGTGCACGGCCAGATCATATTTTCTCAAATATACTATGCTGCAGCTGGAAGCACTTCCATGTGTGGAAGAAGAGCATATAGCCTGGCTTGTGCAAGGCCATAGAAATCCAGCATTACAAAAGTGCCTATAATCAAATTTGCTGGGGAATGAAGAGTCAGCATCCTAAGCAAGACTGACTACTAAGGCATACTTGTGGACTATCTTCATTGGGAACTAAAGTACATTTTCTTTACCACCAATTAGCTACAGACCCAGCTAATTGCATCGATAAGTGACTAATTGGTAGGTTGCTATGTGAGCAGTTACCTGATTTACACATTTAAGTGATGTTTATTTCAAGTGTACTTATCATACCAAGCAATAAAATTTGGCTCAAAAGTTCATTGTAGCTAAGCAGGACTGACGTAATATCTGGCAGCGATGAAAGACCATATGTAGAATAAATTGTTTGTGACATATATTCTGCAGTAAGTAAAGACACACAAATAGCTCTAGATTGTCTACTTTCTTCTCTGAAGTTTCTAGCTATTTTTAAAGGAGAAAACTGAGGACTAAATATCACATTTTTACAAATATCACAAATATAGGCTGCCCTTCATGAGACTGTGCAGCCAACAAAGGCTGGGGAGGGGGTGTGCCCAAGATATCATAAAAGCCACAACAATCATTTGCAGTTGTGAATAAAAGACAACTGGCCTTGTAACCACACAATGTCACTGTGGACACAGAACAATGAAGTCTCTGTGCATTCAAATACTAGATAAATATAAAGGAAAGTGCTTCAGCACCTAATCATTTGGCTTCAAATACTTGCAATGATGAATTCTAGAATTTTTAAAATATATGATATGTCAGATCCCAAAGTAACTCAGAATAAATGGCTCACTGTGGGGCCTATTAGCATACCATACTACACAATGGCCTATATGCCCATTCACCACCCGGGGATCCTCTCAGCTCTTCTCACACTGTCCCTTCCTGAAACCTCTGTAGCCCATGGTCTTCCATTGCCCCAGCATATGAGTCCTACAACTATTTACTCTTTCAGCCATACACTCTACACACTTTCTTGCCTTCTCTCTTTCCACACTTCTCACATACTCTTTCCTGCTCTCTCCTCTCATGGCCTGGTTCTGCCTGTCAGCTCCTCATTTCACTAAGTTTGGATCTCTTCCCTCCTTGTATAGTGCCTTGTCCTTGATTTGCCACATTTCACAAGAAAAAATAAATCAGGATGGTTTTAATTATAAAATACTGACATATACCTTTCACAAAACTCAAGTCTATGTGAATCAAGTACCTCAACATAAAACCAGATACACTGAATTTAATTGACTAGAAAGTAGGAAAGAACCTCAAACTCATTGGCAAAGGGGAAAATTTCCAGAAGCAACATGGATGTCCCTCATCTAAAGAGTGGATACAGACAATGTAATTCATTTATACAATGGAATACTATTTTAAAATGAACTATTAAAAATGAGGACAGCGTGAATTTTGAAGACAAATGGATGGAATTGGAAAGTATCATACTGAGTGAGGTAATCCAGACCCAAAAGGACATGCATGGTATGTACTTACTGGTAAGTGGAAGTTAGCCAAAAAGTACAGAATACCCATGACACAACCCAAAAACTGTAAGAAGTTTAGGAATGAAGGAAAACACAAATGAGGATGCTTCAATTGCACTTAGAAGGGGGAACAAAATAATCACAGAAGGAAAAGGGAGGGCATGACCTAGGTGGCAGAATGGAGAGGTAGGGGAAAGTAGAGGCAGCATCAAGTATGTGGGAGGGGAACAAGAGAGAAACCCATAGGGCCAGCAGAATAAATGAAAATATGCAAATTCGGGGGTTGGGGGTGGGAGGTGGGCAACACTCTAGGATGTACCAGAGATCTGGAATATGATAGACTTCCAGGACTCAATATGGGTCGCCTTAGATGAAATACCTAATAGTGGAGAGAGGGAAACTAAAAAGACCACCAGTGGAGGGAACGGGACACCAACCCTTCTTCAAAATTTCTGACCCAGAATTGTTCCTGTTCAAAAAAAAATGCAAGGACAAAAATAGCAGAGACTGAAGGAAAGACTATCGAGTGACCAGCTCAACTTGAGATTCATCTCTTGGGTGGGCCTGACACTATTACTGATGCTATGTTGGGGGTATATACAGGAGCATAGCATGGCTCTCCTCTGAGAAGCTCGACCAGAGCTGACTGAGATAGATGCAGATACTTACACGCAACCATTAGACTGAATTCAGAGACCACCATAGAGAAGTTAGTGGAAGGATTTAAGGAGCTGAAAGAAATGGCAACCCCATAGAAAAACCAACATACTCAGCTAACCCGGACCCCTAGGAGCTCCCAGAGACTGAGCCATCAACCAAAAAGCATACATGGGTTTGTCTGAGGCCCCCAGCACATAGGTGGCAGAGGACTGACTACTGCCTTGTTTGGCCTCAGTTGGAGAGGTTGTGCCTAATGCTGTAGAGACTTGAGGCCCCAGGGAAAGGGGATGTCCAAGGGTGGGGTAAGAGGTGGAGCACCACCTATCTCAAAGAGGAGTGGTAATGGGATGAAGATCTGTGGGGAGGGGATGGGAGGTGCAATGTCTGGGATGTAAATAAAATCAAAAATTAAATTAAATATGTCCCACTATGTTTTCATTCTAAATATCATCATAGAACAGGGATTTTCTAATTACCTTGTGAACTATTAGATGTCTTTAAATGGCAAGTGCATCTCTCAGAATGAGTTATATCAAAATCATTTAAATTTACCAATTATATCTATATGATGAGATCCCAAGTCAAGAAGCATATGTATAGAATGATTATTTCCTCCAACCACATTGTTCTGTTAAAAAAAGTAAAAGAATGAAAAACTCAACACGGTTCCCTGTTTTGTTCAACTTGGAGACATATTTCTTATAGATATAAGGCATTCTTTTAAGATAGCATCTTACTCTTCCCCGGGTCTGATGGAAACTGACAGGCATAATTTTCCTTCCCATTTAAAAGATATGAATGCTCATAACAATAAAAAGGTTGAAAAGAAAAAAATATATAACAATTAGGAAACAGAACAGAATGCAGAACAAATGCACATTGTTCTGCCTGTCAGGACAAAGGAACATTTCTTTCCAAACAGTGGTGGCTGCTACTACTGTTCATAGCCTTTCAGCTCCAGCCATAACTAAGATTCTGTTATGAAGCTACCTCCTGATCGTCTACTCAGAAAAGAAACAGCAATAACCTGGCCTAGGCCAGGCTGCACCCACCCAGGTGTAACAAAGTAGCTGTTTCCCTGACAAAGCCAAACTGCCTGTTGTCAGTGATAGACTTCAGATAAATCCTCAAATTCTCTACCACATAGAAATATAAAAACAAATAGAAGAATCTCACTAAATCTGTGTCTCACTTATCTGTGTCAGCCAAAGCCAGAGCCTCAGTACTCGACCATATGGGAGTAGATTTCTCTTTGTGAAAGGATATAACCAATACACAATTTCAGCTGCTCTGGAACCTTTACCATTATGAAAAAAAAAAAGTGCCCCTGGATTTTGATATTTCCTACAGAATCGGTACTTCAGCTCCTACATGGGAGTCCTTCTGCAAACAAGAAGAATAAGGGATGTGGCAGTATTCACACCCTCCAACATGGACACAGGGCTCAGAATGATGTCTCCTTTGCCTTCTTTCTTTGCACCTCAGAGAAGCAGATTCCTGGCAAATAAAATCACCACCTGTATAATCCATCTTTTAGGGGATTGGGAAGTCTACATACAATGAACACACAAAATCCAACACCCATTCATGATAAAAGTCTTGGAAAGATCAGGAATTCAAGGCCCATACCTAAACATGATAAAAACAATCTACAGCAAACCAGTAGGCAACGTCAAAGTAAATGGTGAGAAGCTGAAAGCAATCCCACTAAATTCAGGGACTAGACAAGGCTGCCCACTTTCTCCATACCTATTCAACATAGTATTTGAAGACCTAGCCAAAGGAATTCAACAACAAAAGGAGATCAAGGGGATACAAATTGGAAAGGAAGAAGTCAAAATATCACTTTTTGCAGATGATATGATAGTATATATAAGTGACCATAAAAATTCCACCAGAGAACTCCTAAGCCTGATAAACAGCTTCAATAAAGTAGCTGGATATAAAATTAACTCAAACAAGTCAATGGCCTTCCTGTTCACAAAGGATAAACAGGCTGAGGAAGAAATTAGGGAAACAACACCCTTCTCAATAGTCACAAGCAATATAAAATACCTTGGCATGATTCTAACTAAGGAAGTGAAATATCTGTATGATAAGAACTTCAAGTCTCTGAAGAAAGAAATTAAAGAAGATCTCAGAAGATGGAAAGATCTCTCATGCTCATGGATTGGCAGGATCAATATAGTAAAAATGGCTATCTTGCCAAAGTAATCTACAGATTCAATGCAATCCCCATCAAAATTCCAACTCAAATCTTCAACGAATTAGAAAGGGCAATCTACAAATTCATCTGGAATAACAAAAAACCTAGGATAGCAAAAACTCTTCTCAAGGATAAAAGAACCTCTGGTGGAATCACCATGCCCAACCTAAAGCTGTACTACAGAGCAATTGTAATAAAAACTGCCTGGTACTGGTATAGCGAGAGACAAGTTGACCAATGGAATAGAATTGAAGACCCAGAAATGAACCCACACACCTATGGTCACTTGATCTTTGACAAGGGAGCTAAAACCATCCAGTGGAAAAAAGACAGCATTTTCAACAAATGGTGCTGGCACAACTGGCTGTTAGCATGTAGAAGAATGGGAATTGATCCATTCCTATCTCCTTGTACTAAGGTCAACTCTAAGTGGATCAAGGAACTCCACATAAAACCAGAGACAGTGAAACTTATAGAGGAGAAAGTGGGGGAAAGCCTCGAAGATATGGGCACAGGGGAAATTTTCCTGAATATAACACCAATGCCTTGTCTGTAAGATCTAGAATAGGCAAATGGGACCTCATAAAATCGCAAAGCTTCTGTAAGGCAAAAGACACTGTCAATAAAATAAAAAGGCCACCACCAGATTGGGAAAGGATCTTTACCTATCCTAAATCAGAAAGGGGAATAATGTCCAATATATATATAAAGAATTCAAGAAGGTAGACTCCATAAAAACAAATAACCCCATTAAAAAATGGGGCTCAGAGCTAAACAAAGAATTCTCACCTGAAGAATACTGAATGGCTGGGAAGCACCTGAAAATGTGTTCAGCATCCTTAATCATCAGGGAAATGCATATCAAAGCAACCCTGAGATTCCACCTCACACCAGTCAGAATGGCTAAGATCAAAAATTCAGGTGACAGCAGATGCTGGCAAGGAAGTGGAGAAAGAGGAACACTCCTCCATTGTTGGTGGGATTGTAAGCTTGTACAACCACTCTGGAAATCAGTCTGGCAGTTCCTCAGAAAATTGGACATAGCACTGCCAGAGGATCCCGTAATACCTCTCCTGGGCATATATCCAGAAGATGTTCCAACTGGTAAGAAGGACACATGCTCCCCTATGTTCATAGCAGCCTAATTTATAATAGCCAGAAACTGGAAAGAACCCAGATGTCCCTCAACAGAAGAGTGGATACAGAAAATGTGGTACATTTACACAATGGAGTACTACTCAGCTATTAAAAAGAATGAATTTATGAAATTCCTAGGCAAAGGGATGGACCTGGAGGGCAGGCATCATCAGGAGTGAGGTAACCCAATCACAAAATAACTCACATGATATGTACTCACTGATAAATGGATATTAGCCCAGAAACTTAGAATACCCAAGATACAAGATACAAGATACAATGTGCAAAACACATGAAACTCAAGAAGAATGAAGACCAAAGTGTGGATACTTTGCCCCGTCTTAGAATTGGGAACAAAACACCCATGGAAGGAGTTACAAAGTTTGGAGCTGAGATGAAAGGATGGACGATTTAGAGACTACCATACTTGGGGATCCATCTCATAATCAGCCTCCAAAATCTGACACCATTGCATACACTAGCAAGATTTTTGCTGAAAGGACCCAGATAGCTGTGTCTTTTGAGGCTATGCCCAGGCCTAGCAAACATAGAAGTGGATGCTCACAGTCAGCAATTGGATGGAACACAGGGCCCCCAATTGAGGAGCTAGAGAAAATACCCAAGGAGCTAAAGGGGTCTGCAACCCTATAGGTGGAACAACAATATGAACTAACCAGTACCCCCCCCCCCAGAGCTCATGTCTCTAGCTGCATATGTATCACAAGATGGCCTAGTTGGTCATCAGTGAGAGAGGCCCATTGGTCTTGCAAACTTTATATGCCTCCGTACAGGGGAATTCCAGGGCCAAGAAGTGGGAGTAGGTGGGTAGGGAAGTGGGGGGCAGGGTATGGGGTACATTTGGAATAGCATTGGAAATCTAAATGAAGAGAACACCTAAAGTTAATTAAAACAACAACAACCAAAAAAATGAAATGGAAAAGTAAGAGAAAAAGTATTTACTACAGTATTTCCTCACTGAGAATATGATTGATTATGTAAAGTACGCAACAATGAAGATATGAGCCTGATTCTTAGTATCATGTTGAAAAGATGGGTAAGGCCACGTTACAGGGCGTATTCCCATGGTGGAGAAGGTATGGACTGTAGACTAAGGTGGGGAGTGGTGGTGGAAGAAACCTGATATTGACCTTTGGCCTTTAGTACAGGCATGTATATGATACCCATGCTTATGACATACATAAGAGGAAAACTAATGCAATCTCACCCGTGAGAGTGTTTTAGATATGTTGTCAAAAAGGCTTAGAATGTGAGAGATATAATTCTTGCTTCTACTTGTTTTGTAATCCTCTTCCCTAAGAGCTACCTGAAACATTTTGAGCAGCAAATCTCAAGCACGTATATAGTTTAATTTTACAGATTAGAAAGGAAGTCCACACGGTTCAAACCTATGCGAGTATGAAATGAGAATTCCATTTCTTAATAACTAATAACTCTTCATCTGGATTTTATGTAAATTTTGAAAGGATATATGACTTCTATCTCTAACAGACCACTTAAAATACCAGAGCCATTCCAGATAACCCATCAGAATTCAAATGAACAATACAGCACTGTGTCTCGCCATCACAAAGCAATGCGTGTAAAGAGCTGCCACAATAGACAAATAATTGTCATAGCATAAAACAGATTTTTTTCCGGTTAGTATTAAATTTTAAGAGAAATAAATTGTGTTCTTCTACCAGGAAAATAATAAGATATGACAGTGATTCTCCTTTAATCCTAACTATGTGGAATCCTTGCTGGTATTTTTTATATTTGTGTATGTATTTTTTGAGACCCTTTACAAAGTATAAAGAGAGGCATTTGCATATTAAAAGGTCTTGCTAAATTCTACTAGAAAACAAATAATTAAGCTCTTTTTTAAATGTTTAAATTTGCTTATTTAAAACTACATAATATGAGAAACTGTAATATACCAGGCTCTAACTGAGACTAAATTGCCAGCCCCATTTTATACATTATCATGCCAACATGCTACCAGTAAGGTATTTCAAAGTGCAGAAATAGCTACAGTGTCTACACCTGGACTGGAAAACAGCATACTCTATTGGACAGATTGTCTTGCTCTTTATCACTTCCTCCTCCTCCTCCTCCTCCTCCTCCTCCTCCTCTTTCTCAGATGATGTTAAGAAAAATGCCTACCCTAAGAGGGCTAAGGGCTATATGTCTTCTGAGCATGAAGCCTTTCTTTGGTAGACATTAACTCTTTATGAGGGTCCTACCTGATACAACTGCTTTCTTGTCTCCACTGATATTCACCCATTGCAACAGGTTTGGTGACTTATCCTAACACCATCATGAGAGAGGGAAAAAAGAATGGTCACTGAGCATCTAGTCAACCCATGATACTTTTGTGAATTTTATAACATAATTTTAAAGTAATTTCTAAAAATTAGAAAATGTGTATATAGGATTGCAAATATATGACCATGTTCTTTCATTAAATCGTGCTCCTGCTTTTAGAAGGTAAAACACAATATGCTGATGGGTGGATTTTGTTTCATTGAAAGAGAAAAAAAAAGCATTGTTTTTTTAAAAGTCTGGAAATTTAAAGTTGTCTCCCTTTGTTTGTATTTTGCATGAGGATATTTTAAAAGTAAGGATGGATCCAGTACAAGGATCCATTTGTTTCTTTCTGAGAGTTGTTGTGGTCTTGACCCAGTAATTGACAAAATGAACAATGCACCCATATCCTCCTGTATCTTTCAATGCAGCCATGATAGTAGTAAAGACTCAGTATCTTACAGACCCTCCTTCTCTCTTTGAAAGGCCATTCAGTATCTGGACAAAGGGGGAAATCAATGATTTTTTAACCCCTCAGGAATTTTGCTAAAAATCCTTCAGGTATTTCCTTCTTTTCCTCATTGAGTAGCATCATGTCTCCTATGCTTTAATACTCCTGGTACACTCTCCAAATTAGATCTCTCCTACTGAGTGGCACAAGAGGAGGTATCTCTGGAAACATCAGTCAGTGAAGCAACCCCTGAAAAGGTGAGAATGAAAATTCAGTTTGGAATAATTTAATCAACCTAGATTGAGTCTTCTTGACAGTTTGATATCAGGTTGTTGATTCCCAACAAATTTAAACATAGTATAATTTTTTAAAGGGTCTTCCTGGTATAATACAATCCTCAATGCATGAGGAAATAAATATATAATATCAAAACTCTACTCAGGGTTTGTGCCATTTCTTCAAAGAATAAGGAATCTAGAGATAGGCTACCTGTACTAGCTTAAAGGCCTTAGAGAAGGCTCTAGCCTCTTCTCCATCATACAAATAGCATGGAGGTCATTTGGGCTACTATGTACCTCTGGTCCTGCTTGTGGCAGATTGGGGAGTTCCTGGCTCTAAACATATTTAGATTACTAGTCATCTGTGGTCCTGGTAGTAGGAACTTGATATAACCTAGCCCAACAGATAAAACAGATTACCAGGCTATTAGTCTCTTTTAATGTCCAGCTTCTTGAATGGAAAGACAGACTTTACACCTTTCTATTGAAAAAAGGAGCCTTCATGCTTAACATTTCTGGTTTCTCTGGAGATCTTTGGATACAAAGACTTTGAGCTGTGGCCCCAGTAGCTATTCTTTGGATATCACCTCTTTTTGCATCAATTGAGGAAACAATAACGTCTCTTTTTGTTTCTTCAAAATATCTTCTGGCAGCAAAAGCATTGTGGAACTATATACTGTGGAGCTGTAGGTCAGGTTCAGTCTCCAGCAAAACATACACACACAAACACACACACAGACACAATTTAGAGGAATTTAACTGGAATGGCTTTTAAGAAGGAAGCCTGTCACTATATCACTGTAGAACTTGGTACAAATGCCCTTACCTCCATTCCAGTTCAAGCACTCAGCTTCGTGTATGCATGTATGTGGTAAGAGATGTGGTCTCTCAGCTTCCTGCTTCTGGCATCATGCCTCTGCTTTATTGCCCTGCTTCCCTACCAGGATGGACTTTTATTCCTCTGAAATCATAAGCCCAAATAAGGTGTCTGCCATAATTTGCCTTGCTCACATATTGCATCGCAGCACCAGAAAGGGAACTAATACACATACCACAGTATACAAGGGACTTAGATTTTAGAAACCTTCATTTTAGTTTTGGGCATTATATAAAAAATTCAGAGGAAAAAATGTACAGTTCATTTACCATTTTCACATACTCTCAAGTATTCCTAAATCCTGCCCAAGTCTCTAAGCATTTGTCCAGAGGGAACCTTCACCTTCAACCTCCTCTGTAAGAGTTAAGGCCACGCTTCTCTCAACAGTGCCACCAAAGCCTTGAAATTTTGTCCACCTCTCTCAATCTCTCTCTCTCTCTCTCTCTCTCTCTCTCTCTCTCTCTCTCTCTCTCTCTCTCTCTCTGTGTGTGTGTGTGTGTGTGTGTATGTGTGTGTGTGTGTATGTGTGTTTGTCTGTATATCTGTGTATAGAACAAAGGGATTTTGCCTTGAGTTATTTCGCTCTTCTTTAAGCCAATTGCAAATGACTCAGGATTTCCTTTTCTTAGCAAGTGGGGTCACAAATAAAACTAAGGATGTTGACCATGAAATCCAATGGTGTTTAAGTATAGAGCAGAAGGAAATGCAGATACTCTTACATTTATTTTGTACTGAGTCTTGAAAGGCACATACTGGAAGAATAAAAACACAAAGAAGAGAAATTTTGCTTCCTGTATTGAAACATCATGAAGCCCATAAAATGAATTACATGGCATACTGGAAAATGGAGATATAGTTTGTCAGTTATCATTAAGAAAAGGCTTTAAAGACATGCACATACATCAATGGGGAGCCACCAGAAGTCACAACAAAAGTGAGAACCATCAGTAATGATGTAAAGGAGTCAGGACACAGCGGACCTACATTGTACAAGCTCTACTTCAGACTCTCCCTGCTATTTTGAGTCCCCACACCACCTTCCCTCTCCTTGCAAAATTGTTATCTCTGCATGACAGAAGTGTCTACTGGCTACATACATGCATGACAGGAGTGCCTGCTGTCTGCATACATGCATGACAGGAGTGTCTGCTGGCTGCATACATGCATGACAGGAGTGTCTGCTTGCTGCATACATGCATGACAGAAGTGCCTACTGGCTGCATACATTTCTGTACAACTGAACAGGATTAACTTAGTAGTTTCACCTTAATTCTGCTCTAAGATTTCTCACTTTAACTAAACAACTTTAATGTTGTCTTCACATCATTCTTTGGATAATTAAAAAATATACTAATATAAATATCAGGATTTTGTTAAAGAATATATCGAGTATAAATCATTCCAGTAGATGGAGCAGAGGTCACATCAGAATAGCTGAACACTTTTTAGCATAGGATGTGTAACTGAAGTCCAGATGCTCATCAGAGTTCTGAGATGGAAAAGGCCCATTTGAGAGCAAAGACTGAGCATTAGTGAATCCTGCTTGGCTAACCACCTCATTTGGACTTCGGAAATGTCCCATCCTATTCAAATGGAAGGCAAAAACAACCTTAGGCAAATCCAAAACGATTCCTTAAAGAAACCTTTGTACTTTATATGAAGAAAGTCATAGCTCCGAATTGTTTATAAACCTCGCTGTGGTACTTCCCAATCACACCACGTGATAACAGAGGGGGCTACCATCCTCAGGGGGAGCCTCTAAGTGCATGGCTAGTTTAGTCTCCTGCTGATGGTAATATGTGTATTTCTCCCCTCGCAGACTGTTCATGAATTGTGTGATTGCTTGATATGGAATTACGAAGAAATAGATCAATAAACACAGCAGGCTTCTGGGTTGAAGCCTTTGCCTACACAGTAGACTTGTGAACAAAGGGACTGCTCGCAAATTGCAAAATCCAAGAGCTGGCCACACAGATTCCACTTTGAGAACACATTAGGAAGTGGAGTTACTGATATTCACAGAAAAATATGGAGAAGCAGATATGTTGATAAGAGAATCTACTACCTACCAAGTTGGCACTGTAAACCAGGCTGAATACTTTGTGAATCACTAAAGCCATGCATGAGCTATCAAGATAGTCACTTTATACAGTATTATAGGGAAGGAATTTCCAAGTGTTAAAAACAGCAAATATATCCTATTTCTCTCAAGAATCTACCGTGCATTTCATTCTCCTGGGAAGATTTTGGCATCACAGAGAAGTGGGTGAGTGAAGACACAGATCATGGAACAAGGACCTTCAAAAAAGTAGAGGCAATTCATTTTAGATTAACAAATATACTTTATATTTCACAGATATGAGTTCAAGTGGCCATCAAGAAATAAGCAAAGATGGGTGGATCTTAGTTTGAACCAATGAAGTTTGTCAACCACAGACTCAAAGACTGTTAACCTAGAAATTAAAGAACTGAATGTTTGTAACTTGTCCTCCCAGCAGACCAGATAGGAACACAAAAGTGGTGCTTACCAGCTCTTAGTTATTGCTTTATCGCAAACAAAATAATACCATGAAAATTGGGAATGAGAAAATGAACTTAAAATATAAAAGGCATCTATAGCCCATTAATAATGAGTAGCTCCTGATGAGTGGGACAGGATACCAGAAAACATTCAAGTCGCGGTTTTAGATTGTGCCTTCAAAGCTATCTCTCCCGCCAGTTTCCAAACTGGTACTGGACTCATTCTATAGCACCTTATACCCAACAATCAAATAAAGACCCTCAATTATAAAAAATAACCAGATTTTTACACATGAAGTATTCTCATGGCCTTGCTTTGTACTTTGTCTCTATTCACAAAGAATCTTTAATTTATAATGATTGAGTGTGATTAAAATTATCTCCTTGTATCTAATCAATCCATGTCTCTATACATCGGCATAGATTTCTTGACAATGTCAATGAAAATACACCTATATTGTATACATATAAATATCAGTAAAGAAAAAGTATGTGTGTGTCTCTGTGTGCATGTGTGTTTGTGTGTGTGTATGTTTATCGTATGTGTGTTACTAAACACTATATTCAAATATTTCCAAGCTCTTTTTACAACACTCCAGGCCCCAAAGTAATAACCCTTTATTACCTTGAAAAGGAAATCATAGTTAGCAAAGTTCAACACAAATGAAGAGAAATATTACTGTCTTAGCTCAGGCTACCAAATTAAGTTGTCACAGATAGAAGTGCAACTGAGACAATAGGGATTGAAATAACCTTTCTAGAGTCTGAGGTCTGGCAACAATCAGGGTGCTAGCCCTGTTTGGTTCTGGTAGATTTTTTGGCTTAAAGATTGTGACATACTTACTGTGTTTCTCCTCTGTGCCTAGGATGAGAAAGGAAACTTACACTGTTTCTGTAGGAAACAGCAGAGAGGAAACATTAGCTAAAGAAGGACAGGAATAAAACCTTACATCTATCCCATGCAACTTACATCTTGATATCTCTCCATCCTTTCTTTCTTTGAAGTCTTCTATAAGAAGAAATTGTACATCTATATCATCCTTTAAACACTTCTAAATTATGTTAGTATGTGTGTGTGTGTGTGTGTGTGTGTGTGTGTGTGTGTGTGTTTTCAATGGTCATCATGAGATATAGAAATGGCCTCTTTTCCCAAAACATTCAGAAGACCATCAAAGAAAAAATTTAATTGATTAAAAAAATTTAAAATGGGAAGTTCTTTTCTGTGCCAGTGCCAAGCACCCAGGTCATCCAGAATTCTCATGATGCCTTCCAGGGTCTAGCCAGCAGAATCTTTCTGACTTCCCTATCCATGCTTTCTGTGCAGCACACCAGATCCAACCATGGACCCACATCCACTTACCCCATCTAGTCTGATAACCCACCCCCTGCAACACAGCCAACCTCTAGGCTTCTACCTGGACTCTTCTACCTCAAAACACTGAGAAGTATCTTTTGTACCAGTTACAATAATCACAGCTCAGCCAGACTTCCCATGTCTCCCTTTATATTCTAACAGGGTAAATCTCCTTGATATCTCTATGCATGTGTATCTCCAGCCTGTGAGATGGAGTCTGGAACACATATACAGTACCCTGGCCTAGTATGGGCTCCCCTCCCAATACCTCAAACAGTCAGTCGACAGGGTGGACTAACTGTTGGCCACCTACAGACAAGGGAAGTCCTTGCCATCTTATTCCCTAAAGATGAATCAGTTTAAAAGTCACACTGTTCTGCCAATCACATTGTGCCTAATGGTTGCTGCTCTGAAAACTGTATAAAAACTCGGAGAATGATCTGCACATGGTCATTTTCTCTTTCCTTCCTGTGCAGGTTGACCTTAGCATGCTGGAACAATAACATTCCTCTTGCTTTTACATCTATCCCTGACTCCAGTTTGTTCACTCAGGTGGGCTCCAGTATGTTAAGACTTGTCAGAGGCTTACATTGGTCTGGCCCAATGGATAACACAGATCATCAGGCTATTGGTCACTTCCAATTCACAGCCTTATGGATAGAAAGGTTTTGGTAGTTTGAACTGATAATCCTGCATGTTTACTATTCCTAGGACTTCATACTCAAAAGGAGCTAACAGATATCTTCAGAATATTCCACAGAAACATCAAGGGATACACATTTCACTCAGCAACACAAAGAAGCTTTTCAAAATTAGACCAGATTCTGGGACACAAAACAAACCTTTACAAATGCAGAATGCCTGGGGTCAGCCTTTATATCTTGTGTGACCACAATGCAATAAGACAAAAGTGAGAGCAGATAAATCTCTAGTAAAAACACAAACTCAGGGAGATTTAACAACTCACTATGGAATGATGAATGGGTCAAAGAAAAAGAGTAAAAAAGAAAGAAAAATATTCTTGAAACTAAATAAAAAATAAAAGCACAACAAAACGTTTGGAACTCACTGAAAGCACTCCGCAGGGGAAATTTATAGCTGTAAGCACCTATATTTAAAAAGAACAACAACAACAAAAACATCAGAAAGGACAGAAATAAATGGATAAATGAAGCAACTCAAAAAGTTAACAAAACAAGAAAAACCCTAATCCACAATACTTAAGAATAAGAAATAATAAAAAGAAGTAGAAACTAATGGGAAAAAACACAAACAAAAAACAATGCCATACATCAACAAATGAAATAACTTGCTCTTTGAGAAGATAAACAAGGCAGACTCTGCTAACCAAAACAAAAAGAAGGACCCAAATTACCACAATCAGACAGGAGCAGGAAAACATTTCAACAGACTTTAAACATATCTAAAACATCATAGGAAGACATTTTTTTAAAAAAAAAGCATGGATTCCATAAGGCCAGAAACTTAAGAGAAATTGATGAATTTCTAGATTCAGATGGCACACAAAATTAAACAAAGGCTAAAATCCAAACATACCTAACCCATAACCAATGAGAATATAGAAACAGTCATAAAGACAAAAAAATTCTTCCAGGAAAATACAAATGCCCAGAGACAGAGTCACAGAAAGTTTTACCAGACATTTAAAGAAAACCCCATCCTTCTTAAACTATTAAAAATATATAAACAGAAAGAACATCCCCAAGCTCTGTGAATGAAGCCAGTACCATTTTAATACCCAAACCAGGGAAAGACACACAAAAATGAAAACTAAAGGCCAATATTCCCTATGAACATAGACTCAAAAATATTCAATAAAAATTCTTGCAAACATAGTAAAGACAGATATCAAAATTTACAATAATCAAGTTGGCTTTATCTCAGAAATGCAGGGAGAGTTCAGTGTACACACGCTAATAAATAGAGTAAAGCATATAAACTGACTTAAAGACAAAAATCACATTATCATCTCAATGCACACAGGAAAAGCCTTTGACTAAAACCAACATGTCTTAACGTTAAACATCTTCGACCCAATAAAAGCTACATATAAAAAAAAACAAAACAAAACAAACAAAAAAAAACAAAAACAAACAAACAAACAAAAAACTCAGGACCAACATCTTAAAGGAGAAAAGCTTGAGTAATCCTGCTGAAGTCAGGAACTAGACAGGAATATCCATTACCTCCTATTGAAGCCTGGACTGATCAATTGAGGCTTTCACTGAGTCCCAAATATAGTGGGAGAGCCTATCCCTAAGGTGATTAGTTATCCCTATCTTCTTGATGACTGTAGAGTGGGAGAGCAGACTCTGTGCCTTTCCTAGGCAACACACACACACACACACACACACACACACACACACACACACAAACACACACACCACACACAAACACAATAAGATGTGTTTTTAAAAAACAGCAACAACAATATTTCAAAAGTATAATTTAGTTTTAATGAGTAACTTCTTCTTCACTTATGGAAGTTTTTCTTCCCTATGGTTTCTTAGAATATTACCAATTTGCTTTCTGAAAGGCACATATGCTTAAAGAAAATATAAAGGTACATTAATGACATTTTTTATTCAAAGACATATTTTAGTATGTATAAACCATCATTTCAGCCAGTAATAGTACACCAGAACTTAAATATTTATTTAAATGCATATTTCAGTCATAAAGACATGATAAATCAAACCAAAAATATTAGTTTTAATAAAATACATCCTTAAAAGCAAATAGATTAATCTTATAATGATTATATTATCTAGAAGACCACAGTGAACATGCACCTACGTTGAAGGCATGTGGATATAAAATAGATGATGAGAACTACTTTATGGCTTGCAAAGTCTTTTTTCTACCCCCTTATTCCTCAAATAAACAGCAGAAAATGAGCAGATTTTTTTATTAAAAGGTATTGAGTCTCAAATGTATAGATCATAAATGATCTAAGACCATGTTTGGTTTCAGATTTTACTTTCCTGTTGAAATTTTGGTTGTAGACCATTTAAAATATTTAATTGTTCTTCAGTTTGTTATATACCTATATGTAGCCTGACCCTCAAGGGAAGTAAAATAGCAAAGCATAAAATTCTGAGATAAATTACTTTTCATAACCAGGTTAGCAAGCGCTTCTCAGGAAAAATAAAAACAGGTAATTATTTCTACTAAGCTTGAAGAGACCTGGGAAGCATTGTGTACCTCAGAGAGCATAAAGTTCCTTAAGCAGACCAAGAATCAAATTGCTCTCTCATATGTGATTCCTAATTACTTTTCTAATCATGGTGTCACTGTTTCACATGAGCATATCTAATTGAACAGAAAATTTTTGTTCAATTCCACTAAGTCCCAGCTAAAATTTTACTCTTATTATTTGGCAGTATTCATGAATATCCCAACTTTATTGCATCATGATATTTTAAATTATATGTTGAGAAAATGAACATTTCATTAAAATGTTAAACAATTGCCATATTCACATAAGAGCTACAGTATTTTTAAATCCACTGTCATATCTTTAAGTTTTTAAAACGAGTTCTCACCATTTGCTTCTGGGTTATTAAAAGAACGATGATTTGATTTTAATCAAACACTTTCTTTGAAAGTCATGGCTAATGAGTGTCAAGTAATGGTGACCTCATGGTAAGTGGTTGGAAAACATCCTCCTCAGCTGAAGAGTTCATTCCAGAGAGCCCTTACCATCACATCCACTGATACACATATCCCTAGGATTGTGACTTTCAAGCACTTCAGTTTTTATGCTTGGGACACTTTACTTCTGTGTCAGAAAACATTGACCTACACAAAGAAACACAACTTGAAGTCACTAGCTCCTAAAGGATAGTAATATACTTTCTTCACATTTCATGCCTCATCAAATTATTGAACATATGCTTTGGCCATTACTCCTTTAAGTGAATTGAGAATAATTTAATCATGACTATGGTTTATTTGTTCGAAATTCCTTTTATCAAGGAGGATCATAGGACTGAAGGAACACTCAACAGAAATCCTCCTTGTATGTGATTTTTCCTTAAGTGCAAACTGTTTCCATTTATCCTAATTTTGCATAATGCATCAGATCTGCACAGAATTAAATAGAAGGCCAAGAATAAAGAAGTGACACTTTTGCAAAGAGAAGAATTGATCAGGTAAGGGATATGGATAATGCCAGTTCCAAGCAGTATGACCATGAACATCTGAGTCTTTCTGGTCTGAATTGTATATCAGCCAAAAGGACATTAAAACTCAAGCCACAGTGGCTACACTCCCAGGTAGTTCAATGAACTTCTAATAAAATATCTTAAGACTACATATCACAAGCAATGACACTCTGTCTTGTAATCCAGAAACCAGTTGACATGAGTAGAACACATCAGTGGCCCTTGCTCACACTCAAAACTGATCAAACCTGAACGACCAGATTGGCTATAAATGCGTGGTCATGGGGTGCAAAGTTTATGGGGCTCAGAAATTAAAAAAATATATTAGAAAGGCTCAACAAACACTATACAGTCCTATCTTGTTCTAATTCTCCAAATAAGGATACTACACTATCATCCACATTGTCCATGGATCCATGTCTTATAGGCATAAATTCTGATTTAATTTGAACTAAATAAAATAAAAAGGACTCTTTGAATACTTTGCCTTGGCTCACTTCCAATCTTCTACTAGGCTTGTTGCCTAATTATTATTAGATTCTGATGAATACCCTTTGCTTCCCACTAAGATACAGGTTAGAAAGGCAGAAATAAGTAATTATAATAAATAAACATATGCTGTTATGGTAAAAATATAGAAAATTACACACAAGGAATTTAAAAACTTTGGTAAAAAATAAGTTTATTTAAATACACTGATTTATCATATATTGATATATTTAATTTATTTTATTTTAATCTAAATAATGACTGATGCTTATATTAATAAACATGAACTATTTATACTTGCTCAGTTATCATAAAACTATTCCCAAAT
The DNA here is from genome assembly GCF_978045245.1 of Mus caroli. Lineage (NCBI taxonomy): Eukaryota > Metazoa > Chordata > Mammalia > Rodentia > Muridae > Mus > Mus caroli. Next base: position 137,237,992 of record NW_028227258.1, on the reverse strand, counting down.
AGGTAATTTTTCTTTAGAGAGGCACACAATTTCTCAGTGAAAGTATTAATTAAGTAAGGAGCTGCTAGCCAGTAATTTTCAGGCTAGATTTGATTCTTAGCCTCTGTAATGCATTCACAGGTCCCATTGCTAAGTGTCAAATAAAACACCTCAAAAGAATTATTACAAAGGAGAATCTGTTAGTGTGAATTTTATTATTAAGATTTGCCTTGTCCTCATTTCTGCTACTAAGATTTAGAGACAGTCAGCCCAAACATTCTACATAAACTTATTTTTAGGTGATAAAAAGGAGCATATGTAGCCTCAACAAATAGTAGGCGATGATATGTGTTTTACCAAATAATTTTTTATAGCCATACATTGATTTGAAAAAAAACCTTAGAACTGATTCAATCCAAACACCAACTCAATGAAAGTAAATTCAGCTCTTCTTCCAACAACTCCTCCTAACTGCCTTCTCGATTTATTTCTTCGTCTATTTTAAAATGGTGAATTCTTGTGGCAACAAGATAGTTTAATATGTAAAAGTCAAAGCTGTCTGGCTTGAGAACCTGAGTCTCATCCTTAAGCCCCACCTTGCAAAAGGAGAGAACTGATTCACCCAATTAGGTGTCTTCTCACCATCAGGTGTTTAATTCTGTGTGTATATGTGTTCATCATAAACAGTCAATATCTGTCCATTTAAAATGAATAATTTAAAGGTGATTATATTCATACCTAGTCAGTTTCACTTGTAGACACCCAATTATGGACTGGTAAGAAGGTATACAACAAGTAGAGGGATTTGCTGCCAGGTCAGAGACTTATGTATAACCCATACATCCCAAAGGGGAGAAAATTGTCTTCTGATCTCAACTAAGATCCATGGAATATGTGTGCCTGTGTGCGCGCGCACAAACACACACACACACACACACACACACACACACACAAACACTCTCTCTCTCTCTCTCTCTCTCTCTCAGAGTAAATGAATGAATAACTGGATGAATGGATTTAAAATGTAATCTGAATGTTTACACAAGGGATACATTTGTCCCCATGGCACTTCAAAATCTGTATTATGTATCTTAGCCTTTGTCTCACTTTAAGACAAATATACATGTTTCATTGATCTTATTGTCTTTAATTCATAGATTGTAATAGAATACTGGGAAAGCTAAACATTAGCTCTTCCAGGCTCTGAAAGCTCATTTGTTGCCATATTCCATCTATTCTCATGTCTTCTGACTCTGCAACATTTGCTTTATGAACTTATGTAAAATTTTATATAATGCAAACTCAAAAACCATGTTAAGGTCAAGGACAGATAGGGTCTCCATAAAAAAGACTTAAATCATAGAACAGCAACTCTCCCCACCCACAGACTGAATTGTTATAGGAGGAAACACGACGGAAGATCATCATCATATATGGAGAAATAGGAAGCAAATGAATGGACCCATAGGAAATCTACAAATGCACACATATATAACATTACACATCAGATAGATAGATAGATAGATAGATAGATAGATAGATAGAGAGATATAATGTGTCACACAAATAAATGCTAAGTAGTGGTATAAGTTGTACTTAGTAGATAATGTAAATGTCCTATAAACAAAAGCAAATAAATGACTAATACCTCAGGAAAGACATATGCTGAGCATGTGAGCATATATATATATCCTCATAGAGACACACATATATATGATACATATATGCATACATATATACACATACATATATACACATATACATATATATCATCAACACTCAAATGCATATATGTATATTTGGATTTAGTTAGTGACAAAATTTATGAATATATGAAATAATTTATATACAGAAAGATGAAGAAATTGCACCAATTTCAGGAGTAAAATTAAAATATGTATAACACTATCTATAGAACATATAGTCCATAAAATAAATAATAGAAGGTTAAGTGTGAGGCAGTCCCAAAGGCGCCAGGGACTGCAGCTAAGTCGTATGACTTGCACCTGACTTCCTCATATAAACCACAAACGTCATGAGAGCTGCGCAGGTGTACCAGGATACCTGTGAAGGTGAATCCATTTTGGTGGAGACATGCCCCTGCTGCCCTGATTAGCTGAAGCTGCATGCCTGGTGAGGGGGCGTGGCCTGCTGTGCGTGGATGAGGACTGAAAGTATTTAAGAGTGAGAGGCCCAGGGTTCGTGGGAGATATAAACGAGAAGAAACAGGACTGAATAAACTGCTGTTAGAAGGACTGGTGGTCGTGTCGTTCTTGCTGGTCGAGAGCGGACGCGACAGTTAAGTATATAGATTTTGACATATAATGTTGTATTTACTATTCTGCTTTCAGAATGAGCACAGTATATACATATACCTGATCACCTTGTTGAAAGTTGATTTAAGACTAAAACTCTTACGTTCTGATAAAGCAATTCGCACTTACTTGAATGCTCTTAGTGGTATGGGAGGGCGTTTGCTGTTGCAGGAGGCTGACAGTCTGATCCCTGGCCTCTTCATCCAGGTTCTCACCATTCAACGCTCATTTCCTGTTCATAAGTAAAAAACCAGAGGTACTCAATTTAAATTGAAAGCTGTACAAGATAACATCAGTTGGCTCCTGAATTTGATTTTACAGTTAATGCTTTTAACGTGTTGCTTTGTCAGCTCTTTCTACTGTAGGAAATTCTATTGTATTGTGTAAAATTTCTACAAGTTGTTTTAAACCCAGAAATACCTACAACACAATCTTTAGCATGCTTCTTTTTAATTTACATAATACATACCCACAGAAACACAAACACTTTTCTTTCTTGGTTTAATTTCATGCATGTTTTTACATTTGCACCTTAATTCAGAAAACATGAATGAAATATTTAGTTTCTTCCACACAATACTAAGCATAATAAAAGGTAAAGCAGAAGACACGTAACTGGACAGAAATTAATTCCTATCTCTTTGAGAGAGGAAGAGTGAAGAAGAGAAGTGATGTGAATCTCACATACCTAGAGCAGAACTATCATGACTTTTTGGCCAAAATAAATGTGCAAGTGGGTAATTACTAAATTCTGGGGTTTTTGATTGAATAAAATATTTTATTTTTATTTTTAACAAAGACAGGGAATAATTGCAAAGTAGTTTTTGTTTAATTTTTAGGCACATACTCACAAATGCAAAGCATTCAAGAATGATCATCAGCATTTTGTGGAGTATGTCATGAAGTATCAACTAAGCTATGTCACTCATATTTGAATGTGGATATATATATATATATATATATATATATATATATATATATATATCCTACAGTTCTTCCCCTAAACTTTCCATGGAGGTCTCTGGGCTCAGTCCATTGATTGGCTTGAGTCTCTGCATCTGTCTTAGTCAAGTGCTGGCAAAGCCTCTCAGAAGACAGCTATATTAGGCACCTATTTGCAAGTAATTCTTAGCATCAGCAATAATATCAAGATTTGGTGTTGCAGATAGGATGGATCTCAAGACAGGGTGGTTTCTGAATGGCCATTCCTCCAATCTCTGCTCAATTTTTTGTCCCTGCATTTCCTTTAGACAGGAACAATTCTGGGCTAAAGATTTTGAGATGGGTGGGTGGCTCCATCCCTCAACCGGGGGCCGTGTCTATCTATTGAAGTTGGTCTCCTCAGGTTCTGTCTCCTTGCTGTAAGCCATTTCAGCTAATGTCATCCCAATTCAGTCCTGGGAGTCTCTTGCATCCCTGACACCTAGGACTTTCTAGTGGTTCCCCCTCGCTGTTTCTCACCCCTCACTACTACGTATTTCTATTCATTCTCTTGGCCCTCTGGACTTCTCTCCTGTTCCTTTACATATCTGATCCTGTTCCCCCTTTTCCCTCCCACTCCCTCATTTCTAAATTCTAATTCTCATTTGCTAAACCTGAAAATCCAAAGGCAAAATGCATAACTAGTTTGCTAATTTGAAGCATTTTATGTAATATTATATCACATGGTTGAGACACTCTCCAAGCGAACTGATACCATCCATAATATTTAAGGAATCTGTTCTGGCTAGTTTAACATCCACTTGATGCAAAGGAGGGTCATTTGGATAGAGGGACTCTCATCGAAGGAAATGCTTCCATAAGAGTATCTGTAGGAAAATTGCTATTAGGTAGGACAAGAAAGCCATGGCTAACAGTCCAATAAATACCACTTTTTCATGACCCCTGCATCAGCTCTGCCTCTAGAGTCCTTCCCTGATTGAGTTCCTTCCAGGCCTTTCCCCAGTGGCAAGTTGTTACAAGGAAGTATAAGATGAAAAAAGCCCTTCACACTCCAAATTGCATTTCTTCATGCTCTAGAATCGAACAATATGAACCTTGACTAAGACAACACCCAAGTGTTGCCCTTTATTTTATCTTCTGATACCATTTGGCTACACCTCATCTCCTATCAAACTGCTTGTTGTGTTATGAACTAGAAAGTGGAAAGCTGTTAATTTCTTACTTCTTTTATTCTGTATATTATGTATCATCTTGACATATAAAATTGGTATATAATCATCATCTTAGGATGGTATTTTAACACTTGTACACATTATGCAATGTTTTAGTCAAGGATGGCACACTGATTTCCTTAACTCTGAATCAATCCTTTGTGGCAGAACAGTCAAAATACTTCTAATAGCTATTGTACTAACTACAACTTATATCCACTACCTCATTTACAAATTTCCCAAACTCTTACCTCTTATTTCTATCTTCTACATTTTCAAATCTTTGGTGGCTACTTTCTACTCCTAATTATATGAAATCAAATTTTAATTTTAAACCTTTTCAATTTATTTCTTTATTTGTTAGCATGAGCATGTGAGTGTGAGTGTGTGTGTGTGTGTGTGTGTGTGTGTGTGTGTGTGTGTGTGTGTGCATATGCAGATCAGAGGATAATTTTGTGGAGTTGTGCAGGACTTTCTTTCCACCTTTATATTGGCTGCAAAGATCAATATCAGGTTACCAGGTTTGCTCAGGTATAGCCTTTATATGCCAACCCATCTTACAGCACAAATCAACTTTTTTTTTTAATCCACATGTGAACTAGATTGAGTAATATGCTTTTATTTATTATTTTTTGACTGGCTTTTATGTAGAGTAAAATCCTCCATCTTCATTCATGTTACATGTGGCATTTATTGACACATTTCTACAGCTATGGAAACTGCAGAATTCTAGGGACTTGTACAAAAATCCTCTTCCCAAAATACTGTGGCACTTTTCCTATGGCCTGGTCTAGAGTCTCTGGACCTGGAGTTGCAGTCTCAAATTTGTTATGACAGGCCCCCTTAAACAGTTCCCTTAGCTCTGGATAGATGCAATTTCTTTGCCAATATCCTCCTCTCTCCCTTAAGAGATTTCCTGCTAATTTCTATAATAGATTCAACCAAATTGTTTCATCCAGGACAGTGTGGCTTTTTTATATATATATGTATATATATATATATATACACATACATATATACATATCTATACATATATAAACATATATAAATGTATATAAACACACACACACACACACACACATATATATATATATATATATATATATATATATATATATATATATATAACACACATACACACACACACCAAAAGGAAAAGGCTATAATATTAATTGCTTGAGTAATCAGGCTCTTTCCCTACATTGACACACAGATTTTCTACACCAAATGTTAATATATGCTGTTGAGATACAACATTTCTACAGAGAATAGATTCTGGGTTCTAAGGTAGACACGTAGCAGCTACAACTATGGACTGAGCAAAATTCTAGAAACTATGGCTGCTTTGCCTTGTTTTTATCCCATTATTTCACAACAGGCTCTAGTTTTTCTAGTTCTCTTAGAAAGTCATTTTAAACTGACTTGCATATTAAAAGGGAAAAATTTAGGAAATGCACATTGTATGTTTCTCATGGGATTACATTTTTTCTATTTTGTTTTTATTATTTAAATATATTATTAAAATATATATTATTTATGTATTTGCTAAGAAAATATATAGTATAATTCAAAGCAACCTTTAATTTTCATTTTTAATTCTCATTATGTGATTTCTGATATAACTATATTAGTATGTTAGTTTGTACTTTCTAAACAGAATATTAAATATATATGTGAGTGTGTGTGTGTGTGTGTGTGTGTGTGTGTGTGTGTGAAACTATCCAGCCTAATGGAGTACATAGTACTTCTAAATTACAAAGATTTCTGTGGGATTAATAAAAATAACAAAAAACATTTTGGTAATTTTATACGTTTATTAGATTATAAGATATGACTCTCTTTTATTAAGCAGTTTTATTAGTGCCACTTTATTGATAAAGAACTAATAAAGATTCTTGGTTATTAATCACATAAATTTCATATTCAGTTTGACATTTACAAGAAAGCAGCCATGAACTACACATTCTAATTCTATAGTTGCATACGCAGCTGATGTTCTCTGATACTCTGATCCACCCTTAAAGCTCTTCCAGAAAATAGATATTGACCTGATAAGCCATGTCCCCAGATTCTACAGCTATACAAAAGTGTACAGTGTGCCCAATAAACAGTGTATGGCATTCATGATTCAAAACTTCTGCCTTCATAATCTTTCCTATATCAACGACATCTCACACTTTTTTTTTTGGAAAAACATATTTTATACTCTGTATGTCTTTTAATTTTTCTGTTTAGTTTTCTGTGGCTTGCCTAGATTTTCCAAGGCTAACTACCCCTTCCATGATACTTATTCTTGCTGTGGTAATTATCTGCTTTATCATTATTTCAGTCCTATCATAATTTTGAAAAGAAGTAGGTCAAATCAGTGGTTTTGTTACAAGCATTGGATATTTTCTATATACTTTTTTTTTACAGTTTTAAGCACTGTGGCTTCATATAATACCACTGCCTTCATTTCTGCAGGGTGCTCTCTAAACTTTACAGCATCAGCTTTACTAGGGAACGGTGTGAACCCCAGATATCATACTGTATTGCAAAGTAGAGTCCCTGGAGACAGACCTCATTAAAATGTGTTTTTAACAGAACTTCAAAAGTGATTGTAATGCACATCAAGATTTGAGAAGCTCCTAATTACATGAGTATAATAACAGTTCTTACCACCTGGCCATAATAACTTGGTCTGGCTATCACATCTCTGGCTTCTTCACAAGCATTCTAAGTAATTAAAAGATATTAATTATGTCTCACTTTCTCTGAAATGTGATATCTTGTACCTACTGTGAGAGAAAGCCAAGGGGAGAAACCAATGAGATGTAGGGGCTGCCACAGAGCTTCCAATGAGTGCAGAACAGCCAAACTCCAAGTCACCAAGTGCCAATGTATAAGTCCAGTCCCAATGTCAAGAAATGGAACATTAAGCTACAATTTCCAGAAGACTGCCCCTCAAGACTAACTTTGTTCACTGATTCTCAGCAGGAAACATACTAGAAGTGACAAAGCCACCCAGTGTAGGCTAGAGCTAATCACACATTTGTTTTAATGTAAGTATCCCATCTTAGAGTAACAGCAGTCCCCAGGTAGTCTTGGCCATGACACTATGATGGCAGAAATAAAGAATCATTGCCACAAAGTCTGTAGTGAGACTAGCTAACACTCATCAGGAAAAAAAAAATAACACTTTAATTATATGAAGCACAAATAGAATTCTCAAAAAATACTGTATTCAGAATTGTCAGAAAGTTACTCATTATTTATTTTGCTCTAAAGTGCAGACTGAAACCAGCTAAGGCTATTAGCTAAAGGTATTATAACTTATCAAGCAATGGCAAGTAACTAAAACGAGACAGGAAAAATAAAGATATTTCTTCTTCAGAGATTTTGGCCTCGATGAATTATAGGTGATTAGATAGATAATGGATAGATAAATTGTAATGGATAGATATAATTAGATGATAATTGTGAGATAGTTATATAAATAGAGGATAATTGTCAAATGGATGACTGACAGGTAATAGATAAATAGATAATACATAAATAATAGAAAGATACATTGTAGATCAATGATAGATATACAAACCATTTTGATTAAGATAGGTGATTGATAGATTATAGATTTGTGATTTGTTTACAGATAGATAGATAGATAGATAGATAGATAGATAGATAGATAGACAGACAGACAGACAGTAAGGAGAGAATTTTTTTTTTTTTGGACCTGAAATAAATCCAGAACTTTCCTTACACATTAAACCCACCACTGAGTAGTTCAAGATTTTATATATTGAATCACATATATTTAATAGCTATATCAAGAAAAAAAGAGTAAAGTTGTTTTATATTTTGAAGATTTACTACTTACAGGGTAAAAGAAACACGTCAGTCAATAAGAATAAACACCTTTCTGACAGTCCTGTAAAGTTCACATTATTTCTCTGACATAAAAACCACCATTTCCACATGATAGCCTAAGCATTTTTTCACCTTTAAAAAGTGCTAGGAGACTTCTATAAGTCTAAGAAACATTAATTAATTTATTTAATTCTTACTTAGGGTACTTTTCAAATTTTGCAGCCAACCTACGGGAAACACAATTAATCCTCAAACCTGTTATGTCATAGATTAATTGGGAATGGAGGAAACAAATTATAAGATTACTCTTTAGAAGATCTGTTAGAATTCTGCATTGGTTTACATATTTAAATCGCAAAGTAAAGCATACATATCTCAGTACACTTGTATACAACATCAACTGTGTCTAAATAGCTGAATGCATGAACTCTCTCCCTGTACAGAAATTTTCAGGCACTGTAGAGAAGGGAAGCTAGCCTCTTCCAGAAATTATTCATAATGGGAAGTATCAGTGCCTCTATAGGGGGACAAAAGTTCACGAATACCAAGAGCTGAGGAGATAAGTCATTAGGTCAGCTACACAGAATGGTTAAGAGCAATGCAGTCTAAGAAGTGGGGAAACTTGGGTAAATATTAGCAACGTTTTGTAGCAAGTCCATTAATCTGCAAACCAACATCCAGCAGAAGTGTTTTTGCTTACAATCAAACAAAGTTTATGTTGTCTAGAATGCCACAAAAGATTATTCCATACTAACAGAGTATATTAACTGAATTATGTTTTTCTTTTACTTGACTTCTTCATATGCATATGACCTAATTTCACATACATTAAAGAATAGAAGATGGAGTTGTTACAAATAATCTCCTCATTTTTATATATCACAATAATTCACATATTCTGTTGCAAACAAAGAGAAAAATGTTGAAATGAAAATATGAGTTCTAAAATCTATTCATGAATAGCCTGCTCAAAATACAAAATTCAAAGAAAATTGCATAATTATATGGTATATATGTATGTTTGTGAAATTAGCATAGCTACAATTATATTTAATTATCCACAGGTGTCCTAGCAATATCATTAGTTACAGAAGGTATTTTCGTTTCATATCTGTTGTTGGAATAAAACACCAGAAAACACAGCAACTCAGGAGATGAAGGGTTTATTTGATTTACATTTCTAGGTTACAGTATGACACTGGGGGAAGCCAAGGCAGTGACGCAAGTAGGATCATATCCAAAGTTAAGAATCAAGACAGAACAAATGTGTAAATCCTCACTTGCTCACCAGATGTATTCACTCCCATACACTATAATGTCCAACCTAGGGAATGGTGCCACCTACAATGGGCTATGACTTCCTATGTAAATTGACAGTCAAGAAAATTCCCCACAGATTTGCTTACAGGCCTTCCTGATCTGGGTAATTTCTTAATTGAAGCTTTATCTTGAGGGACCAAGGTTGTATTAAGTTGACATTTCAAACTTATCTCACTAGATCATCACAGTGGTCTTACCAACAGCAATGGGCATGTGATATAAAACAATAGCAATACAATGAGCAAAAGTATCAAAAACTGTGTAAGCAACCATGTTTGTAGTGTGATGCACAGTAATCACTATTACTAAAGCACAAAGGGTAGCAAGGAAAGAAGAGCCTCAGCTACTTTCTGAGAATTACACTTAATGGACAAATCACCCAGAAGTCAGCAGTGCCACAGAAATTCAGAGAAGATGCAGTTAAGAAACAAACAAACAAATAAATAAATAAAAACAACAACAATAACAAAAACAAACAGTATTAAATTATCCGCTGAGCCCAAGTAATATGTAGGGATGGAATTAAAGTAGATGAAAGATGAAAGATGCATTGGCCTTGGGTATAAAATATATGACAGTATTCAAAGTACCCTCTGTGCCCACATACACCACGACTCCTTTTAACTTTCTGCTTTCTGTGATTATATACTTACTTCTGAAGATTTGCAGCTGAAATCCTCGAATGAGAGAAAATGTGTCATTTGTACTTTGGATTTGGGGTTTGTCACTAAATATATTTTCCACTTCCATTTACTCTCCTGTAAAATTCATGATTTCATATTTCTTTTCAGCTTAATAGTATTCGATCTCCCTGAGGACTAGCTTTCATTGTTCCAGAGGCTGATTTGAAAGCTGCCAAGGGAGGAAAGTGATCAATAAATAGTCCTACCCACTTGCTGTGCCAGTAGCAAGCTACACACCTTACCAGCATGGAAAGATATCCCTAAACGTACAATAGTGTCATTTTCTCTTGGCAGTATCCAACAGCTGTCTAACTGTACTTAAGATCCACTTAATCATTCCTACTGCTGCAAACCAGGCCCACTACCTGTGTTTAGTGAGGTCATGAAATTAGGGGAGAACTTACTACTGTCACTTCTCCAACTAAAATTCCTAAGTGCATTCTAGATAACTATTCTCATACACATAGGTAAGTGTACCTTCTAGCCCTTATCAATGAAGTGCTTCTTTACAATGGAGTCCATTACAGAAGGTCATAGTTGGTCATATTTAGATGGTTTAGTTGCTGTTCCATTTCTGGGAAAAGACATTATGGACAGGGCAACTATTAGGAGAAAAGGCACTTAACTGGTGACTTGCATACAGTTTCTGAGGTTTAGTCCATTGTCATTATGGCAGGGAGCATGGTGGCATAGAGGCAGGTGCTGAAGCAGTAGCTGACAGCATCAGCCTGATTCATACACAGAGCGAATCTGGCCTTGGCATGGACTTTTGAAATCTCAAATTCTACCCCTGATGACACACTTCCCTCAACAAGGCCAAAGTCCTAATTCTTCCAATCCTTTCAGTTACTGCTACTTCCTAGTGACTAAGCATCCAAATGTATGACCCTATGGGGGCCTTTCTTATTTTAACCTCACAGCAGAGAAGAGATCATGCTGTGCACAGTAGCAATGAATACATCTACAACAAAACCCAACATATAAGATTCAGGGAACATCCCAGAAGCAGAACGAAAAGACTGAAAGAACCAGGGAATTAAGGGAGCCATTTGTGAGGTTGTGCATCCTGTATATTACAGAGAAGCTACACACTTGAAATCCCAATATGGTTTTATAAACAAGACTTGAACAAGGAATACAGGATACAGGAATGTGGATGGGAGAGAGTCACAGGTGCCATCCCTGGATAAAGAGGTAAAGGCAGTTAACACTGAGAGAATCAAAATAAATAAGTAAATAAATAAGTAAATAAAATAAACAAAGAAAGTAAATACAGGCTGTTAGTCCATTTAGTGTTTCTTATTGTTTATGTTTCTGGTGATAACCGCTCATATTTGTGGATAACTAATTTACCTTTTCTCAGTAGTTCTTTGTTATTATTGTATTATATATTATAAATGATACATTATATGTGTAATATATTGTATTACAGGCTATATATTATATCTATATATTACCAGCTGCATTATATTATATATTTAATATATATTTTATTGCATTATATTTATTATACATTATATGATACATGAAATTTTGTATTATATATAAAACACAGAATATTATGTGTTAATAAGTGTTTTGTATTATATATTTATATATTAATTATAATATGTAGCATTATTTATCATATATAATATAATATATAGTTATAATTTATCTATGGAGCACAGGGACAAGGGAAGGGTTAGAAGAAATAAAAGGATTAAAGGAAGATTCAAATGATATAAATATATTACTCATATATTACATTTTTAACTTTAAAATTTAAAACTTAAAAATATGAACAAATTTTTGTAAAAGTGGGTTTGTTAAAGTCAGAGCAGAGAACTTGGATGATTTAAACTGGAACTGAACTGAAATCCCCTTTGCTGCCATCCATGCTCTGTGGTACAAGAATATACTATGCAATCTGCCAAGACAGGGAGGCAATTAAACAGTGCTACCCAGCTGCAGTGCCTATGAAGCATGACAATAAACAGCATGGCAAGATATTAGTAAACGTGCAAGAAGTAGCACTGACATGTTGATGGTAACCAAAGGCTGTCAACTGAATTATGCCAAACTCAGCAGGAACTGGACACAACCAGTTTCATGCGGCCAATGAGATCATGCGCATTAGAATACACTCTACTATTCCTGCTTTGCAAGATGAATATAATTCCTCACTTATGTTATAAAACTTATCCTATGCTCACCAATAAGTATAAACACCACCTCTCATCAAAGAACCCTCTCTATACCACAAATGGGAACAATCACAGGACACCAAAATGGACACACTACAAAGACCAACAGATCATAGTGAGGCTGTCACCAAAAGATACATATATATCACAGGTCTTTCAACTAGGACTTAGAAGGCATTAAGGAATAAAGGACAGAAAAATTTTAAGAGGAAGAATAGCAAGGAAGTCACTATGAAACAGTCTGTCTTAGGAATAGGTAAATAAACAGGGCTGAAACAATGGCAAAATCAACAGACATTAATGGTAATGTGGGAAAATAATGTCTTAACACTAAGTGGAAAACTAGAGACAACTATTGACTGCTGGAAGAACTAGATTCTCCCTGAATTGAGGCTTCTGATTGGTTGACCAGTGCAGAGTAGTCAGCTGTAAATCCATATACACACAAATACAAAATAGACTCAGCAAGTTGTAATTATATATCTGGGAACATACACTCATATGTGTGATTGTGTGTGTGTGTGTATTATTGTTTCACATATATAGGTATGTAAATAATGATAAAAGCAAAAGAGGCTATAAAATTGAGAGTGTGGGAAACAAGGAGTGTTTGGAGTATGAAATGATGCAGAAAACAATGTAATTCTATTTCTATTAAAATTATTTTAAATATTTAACTTGTTTTGAACCATTTAGTAGACATTCACAGATGGATTCTCATATTTAGCATTCTCATAGGAGAATTGCCAACCTTAGTAGAAGATAATGCAATGGAGTCGTTATTCTTAGTAGGAGTGAGTATGAAGATTCTAATAATATTGATTTGTGATAGCCCACAAAAACAGTTACCTATGTAAATGAAGGGTAAATGGGAAAATAAGATGGAACCCATAGAATTAAAATAGAGTTAATTACTAAAAAGTGGAAAAACATAGCTACAATCTGTAGTATAATAATGAGCAGGTGGACATCTGCTGGACTAGTCAAGGGTTTTTATCTCATAGGTTTCTCTCCAGGCTATCATCAAGTGAACAACAGAGATGCTGCTACCCTAGGAGTTATGATTAAGAGAGAAATGGAGAAGCTCTTGACCTGTGTTAGCAGGAGACTGGATGTCTACCTGCAGGGGATATTTTAACAAGCTCCAGTCAACACTATTGGTAGTCTGCAAGTGTTTAGAAAATGAATGGGCCCCTTCCATGTATGCTAAAAATTAAATTTATCCATTAAATTTGTATGCTTTGAAAAGTCAGACCTCACTACAATAAAATCTTAATCGGTGGGTACAACAAACTTCATTTTATTGAAAATTTAATACTTTTTTGTGTGTAATGTATTTGGTGTGAGGGCATGCATGCCAGAATACAGATTTGAAGGTAATACTACAATTCAGGGAATTCAGTTCTCTCCTTACACTTTGTATTGATTCCAGCGATGAAATTCAGGTCTTCAGGTTGCAGTACAACTGATTCACTCCTTGAAACACCTTGCAAGTCCGAAAGTCTTTATTTCTAACCACAATGTCCCAAGTGATATCAAGTGTTCAAACTCTAGGGGACACTGAAACTGAAATATCCCTCCTATTTATAGTATCTATTCCACTATTATTCATAATATATTAGAGATGATTTCTAGGAGAAGTTTGGGACAAAAGCAGGATTATCATTCCATGAAAACAATCATATAAATGTTGTGATCCTTCAAAATTAATCATGATATCTCCCTTAATAACAAGTAAAATATAATCAGTAACTATTAGTTGAATCTTTATTATACTCAGTGACTAGTATGAAATACTTCTACCAATAATAAATTGACATGCATACAGTATGATTTTTATGTTCTTATGTTGCTTCAATATTAATTATCTTCTCCTTTCATTAGTCACTAACAGTAATATTATGCTACTAAAAGCAAAATGTATAAATATGAACGCCCAATTATAATACTAACATATCAATATTTATTTACTTCAATGATCAATAGAGCTCAGCGTTTTAAAAGTTATACTAAGAATTACCTAATTACATCCCACATAATTGACTTAGAAGTGCAAAATCACACAGTTGTAGCCAACTCATTTCATACATAAAACAAGCTCTGTGATTCAGAGCCTTCCCTCAGCAGTGGGGAAGTGAATGTCAAAGGGTGCCCAGTTAAATAGCATTGAGGTAAGTAAGTGCCACATCAATTACATGAGGAAGTTCTTCCTAGTTCATTTACATAAGTAATATCTACTCCTTCATAATCTGTTTTAGGGTCACAAGGAATAAATTCAGGCTTAGAAAGGTGGAAAATGGAGATTGAAAAGAAATCATATCAAAGAAAAACCCATTTCGATATTGGATTATTATTAGTTTAAGGGAATGTATTTTACCATTTGAAAACTTACAAACAAACATAGACATTATCATGTGATTAGATATGTACACAGTAGACATAGATGCCAAATAAATGTTCCTTCAAATGTCTAGTGTATCATGCGAAACAACTCACCCTAAAGTAGTTTTCCTCATCCCTTACCTATTTTCTGATTTGTGAAAAACATCAAAGTGTTTTCTTAAATAGAAATCTATCTGACATTATGCAATTGGCATAAGTACAACTGGAAGCCTAATACTATTATCATGGTCCCATGAGATTTTTATTAAAATCAAACTATAGACCAGGAGATAGGTTCAGAAAGGTGAAAACTTAATCAAGGGAATTAAAACTGCATAAACCATTAAACATAATTTTCATCTAACCACTCTCAGTTCTAAACCTCTCTCTCTCTTGCGCGCACGTGCACACACACACACTGACAGACACAAACACACAAACACACACACATGCATATACACACAGAAAGATGCATCTTTTCCTCTTATATTTTACATTTTTTGAAAAAACTTCAGAAAGTCACTAAATTTATGATAAATACATATGTTCATTAATGTGATTAAAAGACATCTAGTATCTATTTAAAACAGGCAAATTTACCTCTAGAATATCACAAATGACATGAGGATAAAAGCCCTTTCTCCAGAATCAATAAATTTATGCTTTATTCCTTTTATCTTCAAAGTTATTTACTCATGTGACTTTAAATTTAAAGGCAAAAGAAAAGTAATTTTAGATAAAATTATCTGTAATATATTGCATGTACCAATTGATTCTATCAATAACATTTATTAATCTCTTTGTGTGTTTTTAAGACCTTTATCTGAAGGAAAATTATCAAAAAAAAAAAAGGAAGAGTGTATTTACATTATTCCATCAAAATCCAGATGTTAAGAAAATTTTGGAAATGTTTGATTTCCTTGGGATGAGGACTACAAAATATTACAATGGGAATTAAACTATACAGGGTATCTCATAAAATGAGACCAAACCAGCTGAGCTTGCTGATAGTAAGAATGAACTCACTCAGGTATGGAGGAACAAAGCTTTTCTGGGATGCTAGAAAGACTAGTGCTTTGTCTTTCTGGGGATGTTACTGGAGAACGTATCAGAACAAATTTTAAAAATCACAGGAATAATGACATAAGAGGAAAATGATCGCCATCTGCTCCTGGCCTCTCTTACATCACTCAGGGTTAGTTGGTCATGTAGCCTCTATTCAACCACTGGCCACTAGTACCAAAAAGACCAAGAATACTGCCCAGGGACCATCTCCACTCTCTTTGTTTCTTGAGACCCAATCCTCAAGAAAGTGCCTAGAGCTGCAACAGAACACTATCTGCAGTTTCTCTTCCCTTGTCCAGGCCATCATACCTGACATCTACCCAAAAATGGGATATCTCAGCCACAATTTAGACAGACTGATCTTGCACAAACACACCAGCCAGAATACCATGAAGATGTCCGTGATCTTCTCCATTGTCCCTTTAAGAAGTGGGAACAGAGAAACTGTGAAAGTAACTGGGAATGGAGGACAGTAGGAGACTACAGTTCACTGAGTTAACTAGGAAGGGTACATATTATCTCAGAAAGACAGGCAGGAGGCAGAGGCTCTGCATGGATCTGTACCAGGTCCTCTGTGATGTTTTTATGGGACTCTTAACTGTGAAAGCTTGTGTGCCTAACACATATGCCTGCTCTTAGAAACCCTTTAATCTTGTTGGATTGCCTTGTCCAGCTTTGATGTGAAGACTTTTTCTTTGTCACATTGTATTTTGTTTTTTCATATTTCATTGTTCTTTCTTGGAGAACTATTCTTTTTTTGATGGGAGATGGAGGAGTGGATCTGGTTAAGAGGGGAAGTGGGAGGGAGGAACTGGGAGGAGTGGAAGGATAGGTAAACAGTGGTCAGGATGTATTTATATTAGGGCAAAATCTTTGAATATAAAAAGGAGGAGGTCAAGAGAAAGAAGAGGAAGAGAAAAAAGAGGAAGAGAAGGAAGAGAAAGAGGAAGAAAAAGAGAAGGGGGAGGATAAGAGAAAGAGAAGGGAGAAGGGGAAAGAAGGAGGAGGAGAAGGAAGAGGAGGAGGAAATGGAGGTGAAGGTGAAGGAGAAGGATCTAGGAAGGCAGTACACCATTGGTCTTTTGGGAAGTTACACTCTTGCTGAACCCTGGCATTAGATACACTATTAGATAAATATTAGATTCAAAATAAGACAATTTCTCTGTTGGCATATTTTTTCAAAACCTACTTTGATAAGGGTTCGACCTCCCCTGTAGTCTACCACCTCCTAAAGTTAGTGGAAAATAAAAGTTGTTAGGATACAGGGGTAATGGGACTGTTGAGAAATAGATCTTTGGTGCCAATCCAATCTTCATTGTTCTAAGTCCGGTTCAAGAGCAAACACCGAATATGAATCAGCAGCTACAGTCTACTCCACAGGAAACAGGAAGGGCAGTACAATCCAGAAGAAACCTCGAGGCTTGGCAACCTACCCAAGTCCATGTAAAAAGCAAAACGCCACAAGAACCTCAAGAGAAGTTCTTTGGTGAGTTTTGCTCTATGAAGTCATCAAAAATAAAGCTCAGCAAAGCAATGTAAGGTGAACCAATACATGCCTTTCATCAGCAAAGACTAGTGAGGAGCCAAGCAAACCAGTGCTCAAGCTCCCACTATCTGTGGGGTCATAGATTTATATTTTTTCTAAACAATACATGGCCTTTTACATATCTTCTATAGCAATGCATCCTTTTACCTGTGTCTGCTTCAGTGAAACAATTTTATGTGTCTGCTTTAACAAAACATTCATTTACCTATTTGTCCCAGCAAAACACCATTTGACATAATCGACTTTCCAAAGGAACCAGAAGTTTCCATTTCATTTTTCAGCATTGTTTATGGGCTAGACTCCAATAAAGAAGAGAAATGGAGAGCACAAGCCACAAGGCATTACTGAGGGAGAAATAGTTTGCTTCAGTCCAGATAACAAATACCTATAGACAGTCAGTCATCAGGACGGCACATAGCTGTCAGGTCATGAATAGGGACTTGAAGAAGGAAGATCATTATGATGACTATGCCTAGCTAGGCTAGTTATCCGATTGTTTCAGTGGTTCTCTATGTTCAGCCTTCTTCAGCCTAATACTCATTTAGCCTCCATATGAAAGCCAGTTTTTGGGGGACTGGAGAATAGGCACAAAACTTCTCCGGGTTCTACTTGTTTTCTGAATAGCATCAGGACTTGTGTATCTTCTGTATGCATAGGAAAGAGGAGATAATACTCTTTAACTTACGAGTTCTGTTTACTTCAGTGAGAATTTTGCTATGATAAGCTCCCATCAACACTTTCAAATTTTACTATGTCCTGGGGAGAGGAAAAGTCAATCACCAGCCACAGCTCCTTTGCAAAATTATGAACCTGAAGGTCATTACTGCTTTTGTCTCTCTCACTGATGTGAGTTCTTCACTGTACTAATAGCTACATCTCTTAGGAGGGGCCAGTTCATTAACATAGAATGCAAGCAGGCTTTTGGATGTCTTGATTTTAGAAGGAAGCATATTTATTAGAGTAATATTAATTATAAAAATAATGCTGCATTCCAAGTGGTTTTGTGTTGAAAATGTATATTTTTGTCATCTGCTAAACATCATTTAACATAATCTTTCTCATAACTTTCTTTATTAAAGAAATAAAGTATAGCAAGAGCTATACTTAACGTTACTGGATTTACAGGCATTAGTTTAACATGTTACTAGAGGGCACATATTTTGTTTTACTATTAAAAATAATATTAACAAGATAAAAGAAAAGCCTTACTCAAAATAATGTATTCTCCATCTAGTTCAATATGTAATAATCATTTAAATTCAACAATAGTCTGCTTAAGTTGAAACTATTGAAATTAGTCATGTAAAAATCGCCTTAGAGTCAAGCACTGGAAACACACACTCTGTGCACTTCATTTCATTTTATGGTCTCTAAGAACTATTATAATTTTTAATAAACTTGTATCTGGGATTTGAAGCCAAATACTTATACTCAAAAGGCAAGAATTTATTATCCAGAAGACACCCAAAGAGGCACTAAAATGTATTCCCTACTGATGAGTTTCAAATGAATTGTAAAAACTGTATTTTATTAATCTAGTCACAATTAAAGAACAACAGCTGCCCCATCTGCAGCCCTAATGCTCATTTCCATAATGATTTTATCCATTTATACAACAAGATTCTGATGACTGAGCTCTACAGTAGTGCTGCTGCTTCCAAGGCAAAAATGTGTGTTTTGGTTTATAGAAGGGTCTATAAATTTAAATAACCAATAATATAGATTCAAACAAGTACTCTTGTCTATAAGTATACCTTGACTTTCATCCTTGCAGTTTATTAGAAAACTGCATGTGAATCATCAGCCAGCATGTGCATCTGTATATTGTCTACATATATAAGGCATATAGGATACATTTATGTCTTCATTTTTAAAAACAAATTTATTGAACTCTACTTTTTTATTAAATATAATAAGCCAATGCCTGCCTTCAGAGAGTAATAATGAATTACATTGCAAAGGTCACTTTAATAAAAGTACGAAAGAATGGATCCTCTGGAATCTTTTGTTTAAAGTTAAATGAAAACTGCATTGTGTTTCATTCAGCAAATTACTTCTTGATATTTTTAATAAGATGACTGCCACATTCATTCCAGGTTCCTGACAGCATATATTAGCACAGCACACCATTGTCTAACTTTAATATTGCTTAAAAGTCTTCAAATTCAGGTTTTCTTGATGCTTTAATAAGTAAGTTTAAGGTTAAATGGAAAAGAAATCATATCAACAGTCATATTTTTCACTAACACCTTAAACTCGATCTAACACAATAAGCTTATTAAATATTCTTGCTTAGTCTTCACTAGTTCCTTCCACACCTTGGGTGCTAGCACATCACATCACTTACAAAACAAGAAACAGAATAACTCACAGTCAGTAGCACATGGATAAAGTAAAAAACCTTGTTTGAAATTAAGGCAGTTGGTTTTAAAGGCTTAATAGTACTAAACTTATTTCTTGCCAACATCTGCAGCAGGCTATATGTAAGCCAAGTTTCTGCAACAACTATTATCATGAAAGTGTAAAGACAGAATATGTTACAAGAGAAAGTATGTTCATTGCATGGCTTGGCCAACAGCATAAGACAGGATGGAAATGTTAACTCCTAAAATATGTGAATACTTTAAAAAATATTTTTAACATTTTAATACAATTGATTTTAATAAATGGCACTGTGTTATACAAAATGGAATGGTGTACACTGAGTGTAAATTAGCTTTATGAATGACTCAAGTAACCATGTGTTATGACTTGTCATTTATTTTTGATAGTAATTTTTGTAATGACAGAAGTTTCTCTTAGTATTGCGACTGAAAGATTACTGCCACCCAGCAAGCTTTGGGAAAGAAATACTGAGAAAAAAAATCCAACTTCTGAAACCTAGTTAAACAGTTACTTAAACTGGTTAACCTTTGAATGTCAGGAATATAAATTTCACAGGAATCATTTAGACACCTTATGACATCTCTTTCTTCTGCTTCATGGAGGATGGTCCCTTTTTCTAATAATCTCATTTATGTACAAGAGTCATCAGTGTCCTGCTCAGAGACTAAGTTTCTCCATCATTTACTGTTGTGATTTGAATAGGACTGACCCCCACAGGCTCATATGGTTGACTATTTGGACGATAAGGAGTGGCACTATTAGAAGGTGCAGCCTATTGAGAGAAGGTGTGGCCTTGTTAGGGGAAGTTTGTCAATGTGGAAGCACGGCTATGAGATCTTAAAGGCTCAAGCTATGCATGTGTGTAACAAATCCATTTCCAACCTGGCTATATCAAACCAATATCAGCCATGCCAGTTTAATTACTCCCTTCAATCTCAGCTCAATAACGACTTTCCCTGGGTACTTGCAAGATTAGATAGGTAGATAGATAGATAGATAGATAGATAGATAGATAGATGATAGATAGATAGATAGATAGATAGATAGATAGATAGATAGATAGACAGATAGATCAAGGGGTCACCAGCAAGGCCAAAGAGGATGCTGATACCAGGCATTTTTGCCTTCTTACTCCTTATTTCATTAAATTCTTCCTAGTCAGGAAGCAAGGGCTCAGTTCTAAGGATCATTGTTTGTTTTAAAGCATTCAAAATTTCAGACCATTGAGGGAGAAAAGTTATTCTTATACCACCTTACACTACTCTTATATTACCAAGGGCCCTAGTTTTATGAGAAAAAAAAATCTAAAATTTAACCCTCATTGTCTTTATCTATGTTGAGAATATTAGCATATCCGGTGTGCATGGTGTTCCCAGCATTTATTCTGCAACAATTTCAATGTGGACCTGTCTTCTGTAGTAGGTATAACATAATTGCTGATGAACCCCACCTGTCAAAAAAATGTTTGCCTATGTATTTAAGGGAACTGTATTCTTGTAAATGCACGGTTGTCCCACTTCATGGAAGATGCTGAGGAATACATCACAGAACGGATGTGCATTTGGAATAGACTTACTTTATTTAGAGGAAGTAATAGTTACACAGAAAATTCAATTGACCAGTGAGGACCATTTCTAGCTTTTTCTCATCAAAATCATTTTCACCATTATAAAAATCTTTTTACCAATTTCTTTGTCTCTACCTCTCTCTGCCATTCCTCCTCTCTCACCCCCCCTTACCCAACTTCTCCATCTTCCTCTCTGCTGCCTTCACACTTTTCCTCCCTTGGCCAATCTCTATCTTTGACCCTGGTCTCTGCTGCTGGATTAAAAAAAGGAATATGTCTATTTATTGAGAGATGCATTATTGGTGAACCTAATTTAAAAATATAATTGAACCTCAGTCTAATTTGAATTTAGTCCTATAGGCCATCAATATTAATGTCAGCTATACAGATGCTTCCATCCCTCATTTAAAGTGTCACATAATAAATGTATATTCTTCTGTAAACTTTTAATTAACCTTAGATTTGTTATCATATCTAATATATGGTAAGATGTTACAAATATATATAAATATATATATATATATACATATATATGTATACACACACACACACAGAGAGAGGACACTGAGTTTTCTGAATACTTTTATTCCACAGATATTTTCTTTTAGACTTCACAGATATGAAGGGTTAGCTGTATTACCATTTTATGATGGGTTCAGAAAAGGCACAAGTTAAATCTTTCTTTATTTGCATATTAAACAATTTATAAAAATCATTATGATAATCTATATTCTCAATGTAATTTGAGGATCAAACTTAGAATCAATAATTCATATAAACTAGTTAATAATGAGTTTCATTTAATGGAAAGACTTGGATGAATGTCCATTAGTTCTGAAAAAAATATTTCTCCTGTAATATTCCATGTATTCCAATGGAGAGAATGTTGAAGCAGCCTTGCACAGAGTTTTAGATATTTGCCTCAAACTTCTGAGTTGTCAGTAAAGAAATAAATACACAGTCTGCAAAAGTTACCTAGTAAGGCAAATTATTTTCAATAAGAAAGTTTGACACTGGAAAGGGGGCTTAATTAACTTATGGTTTTGATCTGATAAGTAGTACACTTTGTATGCTTATTTGATCACATTAAAAAAAAAAAACCCAGTCAAACAAATAACAGCCACCACCACCATCACCACCAACAAACCCGGAGAGAGCTGCATATGTATCAAAGGATGGCCAAAAGATCACTGGAAAGAGAGGCCCATTGGACTTGCAAACTTTATATGCCCCAGTAGAGGGGAACGCCAGGGCCAAAAAGTGGAAGTGGGTATGTAGGGGAGGGTATGGGGGACTTTTGGGATAGCATTGAAAATGTAAATGAAGAAAATACCTAATAAAAATATTTAAAAAAACTGTCAGATTTAGCAGTATCACTGCAGTTTCTCGAAATCAGAAAACTGAGCATTTTTATTGCAGACAATTCCATATTTAGAGATGCAAGTTAGAACTATTTTTGGAATAAGAAAGTTCAGACTCTATCATAATAGCAGAATGAACAGGGAAGGATGAGCATATTAATACAAAATTTGACATAATTTTATTCCAATAGCCTCTTCAAACTTTTGCTTTTAAACTTGTGTTTACCACCATGCTGTTCTGGCATTTTTTCAGAGAACTTGCTGACTTAGATTGCTACCATTGCATAACAACCTGCCACAAATATGTCCTGTAAATATCATATGTTCATTACCTCAGTTCTATATGTCAATAAAGGCTTCAGATGGAGGCTAAAATGAAGTTGAAATGAAAGTTCTAAGTAGGCTGAGTTATTTCATAGTGGGGAAGAGCCTCGTAACAAATCCCATGTCTTCCATGAGATGCTGACTCCTCTTGAACCTCTTTATACCTCAAAGTTTTGAATTCTCCACATACAAACAGCAAAGGGCATTTCTCTACCATCACTGATTATTATGACCAGGTTAGCACAAAGCAGATAATCTCACACCCTTAAGGTTAACTGACTTGAGACCTCAGTCAAGTCTACAAAATCCATGTTCAACAGTTCTGCGGTGAGTTTGATCAGTTAACTGGGAGAAGGTATGTGGCTCCAAGTTATAAATGGATTATCTTAGAATTCTGTCTAATATCTAAGTCAGTGAATTTATTTTACTATTTGGACCAGGTATTTATAAGCAAATAGTTTATGAATGGCATGTACTCTGACTGAAGGTGATGCTTTTGAGAGAAGAAACATATGTAATTTATGAAATTCCCATTGCAGTATATTATAGAACAAATCTAAAGTTCATAGCCTTAATCCTAAAAACTCTCATTTTTCATGTCATTTTGCAGCTGGTTACAGAAAAACTTCAGGAGATAAATATTACTGTCAATACCCAAAACTCTTATATAAAAACAAAAACGAATTTTTCACAGTGACCAAACATCAAGAAATTTGGGAGCTTATCTGATGATAATGGATAAACTAGTATCATGAATAATGACTTACAAACTAAACTCTAACTACACTGGCTGTATTTTATCCTTTTATTTTGCACCCAGTCAGAGTACAAGAGTTATATTGCTTTTAGAGAACACCAGTAATCTTTTGAGGTTGTGTATCAGTGTTAGTCCTTTATAGTCAGAAGAAATATATGTCTTCAAAAAAAAATCCCATCATGCCATTTACCAGTTTCTCAAGATTCTTCATGCAAAACATTAAGGTATTAATAACCAGAAAGTTTATAAATTATAGCAATATCTTTGTAATTAGTTCTTTTATTGATTTGCATCATGAATGTTACTATCCCACACTATGACTGATGACAAACAATATTAAGGAAGTGATCTGATAACTTATAATTTGAATACATGAGTTTAGAGTCAAATTGGCATGAGTTAGATGAAAAAGATAAATATGTATTTTTTTTAATCTCTGAATCATTATTTTTGCAATTCATTTTTCCTGATACCATGAGAAAAGCATCTCAAATATTGTGGCACATTAGGTTATATTTAAAGAACAAAGAAATAGATTTCCTATATAAAGTAGCAAAATCTTGTAATATGAATTACTTACAGCTCTTCAGAAAATAGTTAATTAAATTATATTGAGAAGTCATTATGAAAATGTTTCCCATCTATAACAATATTCTATTAGAAGGATGTGCTTCATTAAAATAAAGTCATTCTTATGCAAAAATGCAAACTCAAAAATTAGTTTTCCATTTGAGTATTTTCATTTTCATTTTTCTTTTTCTTTATTTTATTTTTATCATTTTCTGTGCTTGTTAGTGCAAGTATGGCATTGTGCATGTATGGAGCCTAAGAACAATTTGATGTGACCTGGCTCCCTGTTTCAATCATTTACAACCTGAAATTGAACTCCAGGCTCATCAGAATTGACAGCATGTACCCTGACTCCCTGAGCCTCATTGTTGATCCTGCCCATGAGCCTACCCTAAAGTTCAAATTATAAATTCCTCAAATCTGTCAGTCAAAATGCATAAAAATGATAAAAACTATCAACATAAACAAATTTGAGAATTTCATTTAAGAAAATGATTCACATATAAGGTTAGTTGAACTATATATCAAAAGAGGAAATATGGTGTACTGGATAGTTTTGTGTCAACTTGACCCACCTGGAGTTATCACAGAGAAAGGAGCTTAAGTTGAGGAAATGCCTCCATGAGATCCAACTGTAAGGCATTTTCTCAATTAGTGATCAAGGGGGAAAAGCCCCTTGTGGGTGGGACCATCTCTGGGCTGGTAATCTTGGTTCTATAAGAGAGCAGGCTGAGCAAGCCAGGGGAGGCAAGCCAGTGAAGAACATCCCTCCATGGCCTCTGCATCAGCTCCTGATTCCTGACCTGCTTGAGTTCCAGTCCTGACTTCCTTGGTGATGAACAGTGGTATGGAAGTGTAAACCAAATAAACCCTTTCCTCCCTAACTTGCTTCTTGGTCATGATGTTTATGCAGGAATAGAAACCCTGATTAAGACATATGTGAACACTGAATTTTCTGCATAGGATCGCAAATGTTTATTTACAGAATACTGTTCACTTATAATTACATGCTAACCTCTAAGGGACCATGGCCTACATCTAGAAATAGAGTACTTAGGATGATAAAATTTCTCAGATCAGATTGACCAATTGAACACTGATTTATCTAAATAAAACTTGGAGCTTAGAAATAGAACAGGTGATGTGTTATCCATTATCTAACTATCAATCTTAATGAGCACATTAGAAGATAATAAAATGTGTGGGAGGCTATAACTCAAATATTATAATGCTGTAATTATGTACTGAATGGTTTGTAGGTAGTTTCAAGGGACAGGGGTAAACTTGTTTGGTAAAAATGAGTCATTTTTTTCACTTAAATTTATTGTATCTATGGCATTCCACAGCCACACAAAAGAAGGTGGAGAAGTTGCAGGAAGGGGGATCAAATAGAGTAAACTACTGAAAACCTCTGCCTTGTTAGTAACTTTCCGAATGTCATCTCAAAATAAAATATCTATACCTGGTTATACTATGGAAAGACTAAAAATATTAGAAAGGTAAGCTAGAGAAGTTTTGAAAGAAAAGAAAATGTGATGAAACAGAACACAGGTCCTGCCCCACAGTGAACATGGACACTACAGCTTTATCTTTAAACATGCTGAAATCCCTTCCAAAGACATGGTTCATAAATACCTCCTGTTGTTAAGTGAGTTGGCTTGATTTGCAATTTAATGATTTTGTACTGAACAGAGCTTTGAACTTATAATACACTGTGCTTTATCTGTTCCTTAGGTCATGCTTTGCTATTTTCAGCCACACCTAAGACTACTGAAGACATAAAATGCATGATCTCCCTTCTTTTCTTATCTAGTTTCAGCCCTTACTTAGACTGTTAGTCTACTTGAGTTAATGTTCAGACATGGTATTTCATACTCCATGTAATTAAAAATTAAGTGAATATAAATTTGAGATCTCTACAATATTTTTGTAGCTTTGTATATTTGTTGATATTAACTGGCTTTGTATTAGTAACAAATATGCTAACATAAAAGGAGCCTCCTTTTACTAAATTATTCACATGTGGTAAAGATATTTGTTGATCAAACTGAGGTCATAAAAATGTAAGTGAGGATTGTGTAGGAGTCAGTATAATGAGTATTGTTTTCTGAAGAACAATCCTGAAAGCCCTGCCAAAGACCCACCCTCAACACATACCAGTTAACTGACTTGCCTACACACAATATAGAAAGAATGGCCTTCCTAGCTCTTCTACAGCTACACCTCTAGGTGTACACAGCTAGGGCAATATAATGGACAAAGAAGTAGATTTTTAAAGGAACGCCATTGTGGGGCAGTGGACTGTGAGAGGATGCCTGGTCCTCAGTTGAGCTAATGGCTCGACGCCCTGGAGACCTTGAAGGGAAGGTAGGAGCTTTGGCTGCTTTGGGTACCAGCCCCACCCCTAACCCCCCTGCCAGCATGTAGTCAAAGCCCCCTATGGCCATAGATTAGTGGCCATCAGTCACATAAGGGCAACACCTCAATCCCTTCCACATGTAGAAGAGGCATCCCTAACATCTCAGATCAAGACAACAGGAAAAGAGAATTTACCTGAGGTCACATAAGTTCAAGATAGAAGAGATATCCATGCTAATGCGGTACCTAGAGGCCTGGAATGCATAAACCAAAAAGTTTCTTTTCCTAGACATTCCTCTCTGCAAAAGGTGTTTAATCTCAGGCCTGCCCCTAGAAACTGGGGTATGGCTTTACACATTCACTTTTTTTCCATGACAACAAATGTCTCAGAACTGGGGACCATCTCTTTTCATGGAGATCAGCCATGGGGAGCCATAGACAAGACTTTTGCCTAGAGAGTCGCAGTCTAGTCTCCCATCAAAGGCCTCTCTGGGCTTCCAACCAGCCAGAGAGCCTCTGCCATGCCAAAGACAAGTCATGAGATAAACTGGAGCAAACCTTTCCCCTAATACCCTCCTCCTTCCCCGCCCCGGCCTTGGGCTAGACCCAGCCCTTGGGCCCCCACTCTCTTTTCAACTCTTCTAAGACTCACAGCAGTGCTTGGATGTCCAAGAGTCTGACAACACCACACTACAGGCCTCTTTACAGGTCTGGGGACCCTGAGCCAGCACCAGCTTTCCCACATCTCAGACTGTGCTTTTCCACAGATGGAGTGGTGTTTCATCACTTGCCTACAGCCCAGCACCTCTGCCTGAGCATTGGCATGGAAAAAATGCAGTCAAACTCCTGTGTCCAGCCTCCCCAAGCAGCCCTGTGGCAGAGCAGACACAGGATCCACAATCCTATACCCTCTTTTCATAGTATGTAGATTCATTCAGTCTCAATTATGTATGAGTTGAAAGTCTGTCCCTGTATTCTGAATTTTTTATCTATTTTTATCATAATCTGGAAATATATATATATATATGTATATATATATATATATGTGTGTGTGTGTGTGTGATTATTTTTGGTTTATAAATATGTCTTTTTAATTCATTAAAATTTAAAATGTATAAATATTAATTTAAAACACTAAACATTTAACAAACATATCACACCTAGTAAATATATTTCCTTTTTTCTCATGAATATTCTTTGTTAAATTATAACAAAATAACTTAATATGAATATGCCCTAGTAGAATATTGTTTGATTATAATCTTTTTAATTCAGTATTTGAAACTATAGCAAACAAAATGCTCTAAGCAATTATTACTTTCACTAGTTTGTTCTTCCAAGGTCCTACTTTTGTAGTGACATATTCACGCTGTAACATTTTTGTTAACACTTGAAGACAAAGATGAAAATTTCTAAAGTAACTCAACTATCTGCTAGTGCTAAATAACCTTGAGTATGAAGCTACCCTGTCCTCCATTCCATTCCATTAGAATAAGTACGTCCAGCACCGCAGAGATCATGTTCTTTCAATCCTGAATAGCAAAGTAAACAATCGCTTTTTCTGTGAGCTTCTGATTCAAAGTCCATAATGTTCACTTCAGCACAGTGAACTTCAGACGTGAAAAGTTCTTATTGGAAGGAGCCAAAGGTCATACGCCCCAGTTTTAGCATGATGTTTTAGCTGCTTCAGGATGATAGGAACATTAGAGCGGAGCAGAGTACACTTCAAAGATGCCTGCGGGTTAAAAATAAACAACCTCTTCAGAAGAGTGTTCAGGCCTTTGTTTCCTTTCCATGCTGAGTCCTGGGCCTGAACTGAAGTGTAAGATCTGCAGGGTAATTCAGTGTAACTAGAAATATCATTGAACTACTAAAAAAAAAAAAAAAAAAAAAAAAAAAAAAAAAAAAAAAAGTCTAAGTTTATATTCTGGTCATTTTTAAGTCTACAGTTTCTAACTTCTAAATGCTATTATTTCAAAATGACAACTTATAAGAATAGTACTACCCTTCAGTTATATGCTTCACCAATGATTAGTCACAGCCACATAAAACCTGAAGTGGTCCAAGGATTCCCTATGAGGTTTGAGTGTGCTTGTCAAGACTGGTTGATTGCAACTCAGTGAGATTTACAGTCACCTAGGAGACAAATCCTTGCTTTTATCTATGAAGGGGTTTCCCTAGAAGAGTAACTGCTCTCTGAGGCCCAGATCAAAGAGATCACAGGGACAAAGGTTTTCTGAGCGAGCATGCCCATTCTGTGTTGTTCTGATGTCAGACTCTGGCTGTTTTGCACCCCCCAATATGAAATCAATACTAGTGACACTCAAGGGTACCCAAATCAGATTGAAATTTCTAGCTCATACAAGTTTCATTTAAGCAGTTACTGGGTTCTCTGCCTCTCATTTGCGTAGATAACTGACTCTGCCTTACATATATGATATATGTATCATAACCATTTCCCTGTGTTATAAGCTTATTGAAATCTTATCAACTCTTCTTCTTTATTCCTGGTTTGGTTTGTTGAGAGGTCCCCCTTTCTCTCATGGATTGGCCTTGACTTCACTATGTAACCCAGTCTCATAGTTCTTCTGCCTCGACCTCCCAGACTCTAAATCCTAAGAATGTACCTTCATGGAAGCTGAATCTGAAGGCCATGTTCCCTCCTCTTAAACCTGACTTCTGACATTGATAAATATGCCCCATGCTTTTCATTAGAAATATATCCAATCTGCCTGCTTTGCCAGAAGTAATATGAGCAATCTCAGTAACTAAGATGAAGGCTAATGCAACAATATTACATAACCATTGAGAAGACATCGTATGCTGCAAAATGAATAAACTAAGAGAATATATTATACTTAAGTTGAATTTCAGTTGTCAATTATATATGGTTATTGAAATAAATAAGAGAATCTCATTCTTCAAGGAACTTCCTCTCCCCACCTCCACCGGCTCCCCCATCCTCATCCACACAGGCCACTGTATGGAAATCAGTTGAGTTGCATTCAATCCCAGTCAAGAAACAGGGAGCAATAGAGTGAGAAAAATGAAAATGAATTTTAATGACTACAAAGATCAGGGACACCTGCACCCAGGACAACATATAAACAACATATAAACAACATGTAAAAACCATGTAAACAATACAGGAAAATTATCTGAGTAAATGTAAACCAGAGAAAATGCTAGAAGCAAATAAGTGCAGGGCAGCTAGACTGACAGGCAATGGATATTAAGGAGACACAAGAAAAGACATAGGGATGTCTACACTGCTCCCCCTTCCTTGCTCCTGACCGACCAGAACTATAGTACTGCCAGTGTGATGGGGACAGAGTAATCAGCATGGCACATACAGCTCGTGAGAATGAAAATAGTTTGGCTCATTTGGAAAGTACACTGACCATTTCTTAAAACGTGACCTAACTCCTTTACTCCCGAGGACTTCTCTAACAGAATGCAGTTACTAAGCATCTATAAAGTGACAGACTGGTTATTTTTGTTTATGACGGGAATGATAAAAGTATTTTTATTTATAGTAACATATATCTGAATGCCATTCAAGCATACATGAAGTAAATGCACAATCGTACAGTAGGGTACAATTTGGTAAGAAACAGTCATAGTATAGTGATACTCTGTACTAAATGGATGAATCAAAAAATAATTATAGAGCATGAAACAAACCAGATCTATACAGTACACAGTAAATAACATTATTTATGTGAGATTCTATCCCCAAGTGGCAGAAGGAATTAATAATGACAACAAGTGCAGAATCACTTGTCTGGCGCTACAAAGGATATAAGAACCAGGCCTGAGGAGATCCCAGGGAAACTCTCTTTGGCAATGCATACCTTACTGTTTTGGCTGCAAAAACAGATTCACAGGTGTAGACCTGATGGAGATCATACATCCATACATGGTGTTCGAGAAAGATAATAACAAAGAGATTCAGTTTCAGGTTTGTAATCGGATCACAACCCCTGTGCCTTTTC
Source organism: Mus caroli (assembly GCF_978045245.1). Classification (NCBI taxonomy): domain Eukaryota; kingdom Metazoa; phylum Chordata; class Mammalia; order Rodentia; family Muridae; genus Mus; species Mus caroli. The sequence continues at coordinate 137,207,197 of NW_028227258.1, read as the reverse complement.
TAACATCTGCTAAGTAAGTTGTATTCCTAGTCACATGCACGTGTGAAACACTTCACTAAAAGTACTTAGGAGATACTTCATTCGTTTTTTACTTAGGTATTTTCCTCATTTACATTTCCAATGCTATCCCAAAAGTCCCCCATACCCTACCACCCCATCCCCCTGCCCACCCACTCCCACCCTTTGGCCCTGGCATTCCCCTGTACTGGGGCATATAAAGTTTGCAAGTCCAATGGGCCTCTCTTTCCAGTGATGGCCGACTAGGCCATCTTTCGATACATATGCAGCTAGAGACAAGAGCTCCGGGGTACTGGTTAGTACATCATGTTGTTCCATCTATAGGGTTGTAGATCCCTTTAGCTCCTTGGGTACTTTCTCTAGCTCCTCCATTGGGAGCCCTATGATCCATCCAATAGCTGACTGTGAGCATCCACATGTGTTTGCTAGGCCCCGGCATAGTCTCACTAGAGACAGCTATATCTGGGTGGAGAAAGAGGAACACTCCTCCATTGTTGGTGGGATTGCAAGCTTGTACAACCACTCTGGAAATCCATCTGGCGGTTTCTCAGAAAATTGGACATGGTACTACTGGAGGATCCCGCAATATCTCTCCTGGGCATATATCCAGAAGATGTTCCAACTGGTAAGAAGGACACATGCTCCACTCTGTTCAGAGCAGCCTTATTTATAATAGCCAGAAGCTGGAAAGAACCCAGATGTTTCTCAACAGAGGAATGGATACAGAAATTATGGTACATTTACACAATGGAGTACTACTCAGCTATTAAAAACAATGAATTTATGAAATTCCTAGGCAAATGGTTGGACCTGGAGATACTTAATTCTTAAGAGATACATAAATGCGATATTTATACAATTTTGAAAATTGTAAAATAACAATAACATAACAATATATTACCTTTTACTAAAACAATTGTATCAATTATAATATAAAAATACACAAGTATATAAAACATTAATGACATTATTTTCTTTTCTCTACACTTCTACTACACTAAAATGTAAACTTTGTAATTACTTTGTGTTCTGATATAATAAATGCAGGAGCAAAACATTCTAAAGTTGTCACCTTTCCATTCTCTTTTTCTCACACACCAAAACAAAAATAAAAACAGTTTATTAGCAATAATGCTTGAAGTAAAATAAGGAAACTATCTCAAGACTATTTCCTTTCTCATTAAATTCTATTTTCAGAAATATAACATTATACCTTACATAACTAATTTTATTGACTTTGTATATATATATTAGCATTTCTATTTGTTATAGGTTACACAAAACTTATAAACTGACAAAATACATCAGTAGCTTCAAGTTTAGAAACATTACAATAATTTTGATAAAATAATGAAAGTAAAACTTAGAGACTTATATTGTTTGCATTGAAATGAACTCTGATGTATTCTGACAATGAGCAGCACAATTCCAAATGTTTCCTTTAGGCTCAAGATGACCTAAAGGATTTTACTGGATTAATAATATTGTGTGTCAGTGTCTATTGAACTTCTATGTTCTTTTTTATGTGTTTTTCCTGAACTCTATTCAGCAGTTGTGCAGAAAAACAAGCCTTGATCACCTTTCAAAGACCTCAAATAACATCAACTACAGAGACCTTCAAATCCATCTCTTAAAAGTTCTCCTAGATTTTATAGCTACATGAGCACAATTTAATTTATAATGAAATAATAATTCTAGGCAAAGAAAACATGTGTAATCCACAGCTTTGGAAAGCCAGATTCACTGGTTAAACAAAGAAACGAGTCAACTATAACTGGAATTTCTTCAATAAAACTTGGGATTTTTTTTAAGTCAGGTACTAATGTTTCCTGTTTACTTATAGAATCATGTATCTACAAAAATGCCCATTCTCAGCTGACATAAAAGTCAAGTAAATAAACAGTGTATATCACAAAATTATACATGGATTAGAACATGTCTGTGACAGGAGTAGTATCTGTAATGCTAGCACCTGAGAGGCAGAAGGAGGCCACTAGTTTTAGGCTAGAACACTAGAATAGTTTTAGGATTGTGGTTCTAGACTAGCCTGGGCTACACTGTTAACACCCTGTCTATAAAACAAAAATCAAAAGAAATATTTATTATTTTAGATGTCAGTGTTAGTAAGGCAAGTTTAAAAATTGAAGTCTGACATTCATTGCCATAGATAAATCAAAAAAAAAGCCCCCACATACATATCTGTCACTCTGCTGTGACTGATTGCTAGGATGTAAATATAAAATTTACATATAAAAGTCAATTTACAAATTATTTAGACAACATAGTAAAATGTTCTTTTTGCCAAATCCTAAATTCAATATATCTATTCTAAAAGATAAGAAAAGGATGGAATGAGAAAGCAAAGGAATGGAAAGTCAAGGTCAATTATCCACGCTAAACCCAAGGAGGAGAATTCTCAAATAATAAGTACAAGCTACTCATGGTTTTCACAAAGAATGCATGTGGACATATATGCACATACACACACACATACACACACACAGACATATACACACAGAGAGCAGTGTAGAAAAATCAACTGAAGCCTAGATTTTTTTAATTCTAGAAAAAATGAACATTTGCATTAAAAATTTTTTCTTAAGAATGTATTTCATGACCAAAATAATAGAGAGTATTCCTTCCCCATCCTTTTACTAACAAGTTCGGAGTAAATTTAGGAAAAATAGTATTAAATAAAAAGCTCGCAAACACCCTTCAAATCCTTGCATTTCACACACAAGCTACTTTCATTAGGATGGCAGTACATAAAATAGGGAATGTGCTGGGTGTATTTTTCAGCAGATTAGCTATCCTAATTACATTTTGCTAGGCTAATGTTAAAATTAGTTTCAATTCCCTAAGTACTCATCAGTTGATCACAGAGAGAGCAGGCTTGCAACTTCCTAGGTACTGGAAAGAAACCACCTACAATTAAAGATGTAGATAATTTAATCTGTAATAACAGTGTATATAGATAGGGTGAATTAGGTGCTCATCAACTCTTAAACTCCCATAGATTATCTATAGAAAAAGATCTTATAAAATATCTAAGAAAAACATCAGAACTGATTTAAAATCATATGTACTGAAAGGGAATATATATACTCAGTAGTTGGGGATCACCTTAATTTAGTTTTGAATGAGAAACTACTCCTTATGGATTTTGTCCATAATTTTATAGAAAAACAAGAAAAAAGTAATGTTAGTTTGTTGAAATAATTTAATGAAAGCACATATTGATACTTACAAGTCATTGTTGGTGCAAGCGCCTTAAGCTTTCTTGTGATTTCTAATAGTAAATATTTTGATTCAATTTTCTAAATGAGTTCTTTGAGGTTGAAGGTTAGATAGACTCAAGACCTACTTTTTAACAAGAGCAAGGAAATTCACTAATTTTTTACGCATGAAAAATATAGAAGTAGTCAATGGCCTAAGAAATATTGATCAGTCAATGTGAGCAACATCAAAAATGAATAGCTTCCTTCTTGCTCTGCTTTTAGAATATATATTTCCTTACAGTGTAGTTATCCTGAATTATAATTTACTGGATTCTACATATTGTATTAGAAAGTAAAGTCAATTCAGGACACAATGACTAACACAACTTTTGTGAAATGCAAAGAAGTTTATGGGTTAGAGCACCATGGAATGTGAATATGTCAAGATTCAATAGAATGCCTACTCTATCATCAGGGAGAGTCACCTTAATCTGAGGAGCAACTCAGTTGCTGACGATTTACTGGTCACTTTGGTAATGAACTTACTGATGAATCACAGATGGCTGCAGAGGCAAGGGATGGATTGGGGAAGTTAGATAATAAAAAGTAGACAAACACTGAAAACATAAATGACTAACAAAGAAAACAGGAGTGGAAATGAAAATCAACAGCTGCAGACAAAATGGCAGGTGAACGTCATAGAGAAAACTGAATTAAACATTATTGATATTTCCCTACTTGTATTAAGATTTTGCAACTATCACTTTATCCTGTTATAAAGTCTTTTGGTATATGGAATCAGTAGGTCCTTGTAAAAATTAAGTGACATAGATCTTTGATATATTGAATGCTGTCACCTGACCACAAATTAAGGATTCTGAGGATAAAATGTTAAACATCTAATCAAGTTCAAGCAGAAAATCAGTATATTTTTTAAAGTCCTGCTGTAAAAATCACTCTCTCCTGATAATTTATCAAGTAAGGAAAATACTCTTTAGTCTTCAGCCTAGGGATATTATATTCATAACAAGGTTATTCTATTTTCTCTGGAAAAAAATGCAATTATGATTTTAACTACATTATTTCAGACATTAAACCCTTATGTCCACTAGAAACATTTTTTCAGGTGCTTCTCAGCCATTTGGTATTTCTCAGTTGAGAATTCTTTGTTTAGCTCTGAACTCCATTTTTAATGGGGTTATTTGAATTTCTGGAGTCCAGCCTCTTGACCTCTTTGTATATATTGGATATTAGTCCCCTATCAGATTTAGGATTGGTAAAAATCCTTTCCCAATCTGTTGGTGGCCTTATATGTCTTATTGATAGTGTCTTTTGCCTTACAGAAGCTTTGCAATTTTATGAGCTCCCATTTGTCAATTCTTGATCTTACAGCACAAGCCATTGCTGTTCTGTTTACGAATTTTCCCCTGTGCCCATATCTTTGAGGCTTTTCCCCACTTTCTCCTCTATTAATTTCAGTGTCTCTGGTTTTATGTGGAGGTCTTTGATACACTTAGACTTGAGCTTTGTACAAGGAGATAAGAATGGATCAATTCGCATTCTTCTACATGTTAACCGCCAGTTGTGCCAGCACCATTTGTAGAAAATGCTGTCTTTTTTCCACTGGATGGTTTTAGCTCCCTTGTCAAAGATCAAAGTGACCATAGGTATGTGGATTCATTTCTGGGTCTTCAATTCTATTCCATTGATCAACCTGTCTCTCTGTACCAGTACCATGCCAGTGCCTGGCAATACAGAAGTGGATGCTCACAGTCATCTATAGGATGGAACACAGGACCCCCAATGGAGAAGCTAGAGAAAGCACCCAAGGAAGGGTCTGCAACCCTATAGGTGGAACAACAATATGCATTAACCAGTAACCCCAGAGCTCACGTCTCTAACTGCATATGTAGCAGAAGGTGGCCTAGTTGGCCATCATTGGAGAGAGGCCCCTTGATATTGCAAACTTTATATACCCCAGTACAGGGAAACACCAGGGCCAAGAAGTGGAGTGGGTAGGTAGGGGAGCAGGGCATGGGGAGGGTATATGGAACTTTCGGGATAGCATTTGAAATGTAAATAAAGAAAATGTCTATTCAAAAAACGGAAAAGAAAAATACACAGCTGTCCCACAAATATAATGCATAGTTGTCTTCATCCAAATAGTTGTTGCAATTTCCCAATGAAGTCAGCTTTCTCTATTCTATAGTGGCGATGAGAGCAAGAGTAGACTCAGTTTTGTATGTTTTGTGGTTGGGAGAGTTCAGCATCATGTATGCCCTCTAACCTAAGATATTGATATCTGTATAAAGATTTTCTCATATAATAGTATACAATAATGAAATGAATGTGAGAATTCTAAGAGGTAGTTCCAACCAGTTTCTTATTCTCTCTTTTATCTGCTATGGCATCTTTGAATAGTAATATATATTTTATGTTCTATTGTAAATATTAGTGTCATAATTACAGTAATTTCCTGTTTACTTGTTATTTACTTCTGTGTACATTATTTAATGTATGTTCATAATCACATTGAAAAGAACTATTCTACAAATGGGAAAAGTAAGAAATAGAGAAGCTAAATTATTTAATAATAAACAAACAAACAAACAAACAAACGTCTACAGAAACAGGGACTCATAGACCTGGGATGCATGAAAATAACTTGTCAATGCCAGCAGTTAGAATTTTTCTAGAATTTTGTAAGTCAACTGTTCAACATACCCACAATTGAAATTATTGAACTTATATACAATTCCATCAATGAAGACTAGACTTACAGAAAGTATATTATGAGTGAAGGTGGTAAATTCTTAAAATGGGATTTTCCAATTAAATTATTGCACTTACACTTTCTTCATAGAATGTCAGTTGCCCACATTTTACAGGACATTAGTTCTTTTTGTACCTGAATTTGATGGCATCCATTGCACACAATTTTGAGGAGATCATCTATTATTTTTAACTGTGTCACCTGCAAATTCAATGGTATGAAACATACTACAAAAACTAAGCAAGCATATAATATGTGAACATTAATCATATGGAGAAAAGGGATTAGGGTAAAGGATATATAAACATTGACTAACAACTTGCTTCCCTTCAAACATGGACCTAAAGGCAAAAGAGATACTTGGAGTGAGAATATCCAACAAACTCTGAAGGGCCCAGCATTGTAAACAGAACTAAGACTTTCAAAAACCAGAACTTTTTAGGATCATCAACGTTCACCAAGAAAGATGAGACAGGGTAATGCCAAATATTAAGAGAGAAGGTTAGAAGACACAGGTTCACTGCCCCCAGGAGTGTGACACAGGGATCTGTGGAAATTCCAGCCACTATTGTTAGTGATCAAAAGCCAATGGGTAGATTTAAGGAAACTTATTTTCTAAAACAATTTATCTGTTTTTTAGCCATAAGTAAAATGAAAATGGTCACGACCAGAAAACAAAACAGTTGTTGGGACTAAGTTGTAGCTCAGTAGTAACACATTGAGATTAAGAAAGAGATTTCACTCTGTGATATTCATTTAGGAATGTTTAGAATATTATACCTGGAATATAGAACCCATAATGAGGATACAGAAAACAGGAAGTAAAATAAATCCTGGAGTCTCTTGAGGTGTCAGAAGGATGAAAAAATGAGAGCAACAAGGCAAAATAACCTCTACCTAGAAAGTAAGAGTATATTGGAAGCAGAGTGACACTTTAGAAAAAAGTCCCCTTGTTCCTTGATCTACTATATGGAGTAGCAACTAACAAGAAAATTTGTGTCTATTCAATCCTTGTAATGGGAGCTTGCTCAGAACCTCTGTTTTGCCCTAGGTGATGCTCCTCACTGAAAAAAAAATTCTATTCATATTTTCCTGAATGTTTCGATGAGAAATGAACACTGAATTGTGAGGGTCATACAATTAATGAACAAGTGCTCTGTGCCGGACAGCTACCCTCCACGACAGGCAGCCTGTCTTCAATAAACCATTATAGTACCAACCCCAGAAAAGTTCAGAAGGAAACATAGCTCAAGCTTACTGCAGTGTGTTAGGTCAGCCACAGTCAGCCCTCACTTATCAAAGCAATTTGTTTAAAATAACTAGAATGAATATTTTAAAAGATTCAATTGGATTTATTAACACTGCATACAATTATTCAAACTAGCTTTACAAAGTTAAATTCAGATGTATGAAAGGTAAAGAAACACCTATAGAAAAAATTCCATAAGTAGATGAGTTTAACTAATGAATTTTAACTTGAAAAATTATGCATATTGGTTCTATAGTTTTATAAGTAATACTACATTAAATTTCAAAATCTTATTAAAGAAAAAATAAGAATCTGCTATGTACCAAGAAGTGAAGATAGCATATAATTTAAGATGTAAAATGCTGGCTCAATTGTCAGATCTAATTTAATGAGGAGCTGCTCATGAGGGAATAAGAAAAAAAAAATTAAACCTTGTATAATTCCTAAACACAGAAGACTTATAAAAAGTATAATAAAATTAAATGAAACTGAATATTTTCTTTAAAAATCTCTCTAATACAACCATAAAACCCAAGCTATTTATATTACTTCATTTTAAACCCTAGCTCTGAAAAATAATGTATTCTCATTTAACACTGAGTTATAGTGTGAAGAACTTCACTTCTTAGTTGTAAAGCGAAGGACAATGTGTAAGATTGAGTCAATGTTTTCTATGCAGAAGCTACCCACTGCTTGTCATTCATTTATTTTTATAGTGCTAAGGATGGGGTAAAAATCTCTCAAATAGTTTAAAATAAATACATTTATTATAATCATATATATCAGAATCACTATGCTTATATATATATATATATATATATATATGGTTATATTATATTATAGCAAAGTAAACACTTGTTATGGTCCTACAATTAGTTTCATTACTATCATAAGATATCCTGATAATTTCATAATTAAGTGCTGTTTCAAGTAGAGTACAACTAACTAGAGAAATATATAGTAATAATAGGTTGAACTTGGGCATTTTTATCTCTGATATAATTTCCATTTATTTTACATTTTGGTTAGCACTTTTTCATATATTTAGTGCCAAGAAGTTGTAACAGAATTGATCGAATATGTTATTTTAATTTAATATATTATTTTAATGTTATCAAAATTATATATCCTACAATAATTATGGCTTCCGTGATTTCAAGTATATTATCTTCAATATTTCAATGAAATACACTAATATCTAATTTCTACAATTGTTTCTGGCCACTGAGAGAGAGGAACAGGAAATAACAGCAGAATGTTGCTGTGCTATTTGTGTGTGCTCTTACATGTAAACAATCAAACAGGTGAATAAAATGAGCATATTTTGAGATCCTGTTAAAAGCTGCCCTTCTGCTCTTTATAACCCAAGAATCCATCAAGATGTCTATGCATTTATCTCCCTACCTATCTACCTACCTACCTATCTCTCTACTCAATGAACATAAAATTATACAGATATGTTCACACTTATTTTATGTATGTTTTCATTTGCAAGTATTTAGCCTGTGCCTGCTTATTTTCAAAATAGGTGATAACATGATTAGTTTTCTGTATCTTCTCCTCTTCTCACTGATGAGTAATCCTTGAATGATTTTCATGTAAGTATTTATAGTTATGGTTACTGTTTTTGAATAGGTTTGATTTTTTGGAATAGCATATTACTAATTTGGCAAATAGGTAATCATTTTGTTTCTAAACTGCTAGTAAAAACATGTCCATGTTGGATGTTTTTACTGATGATGTAATCACATAATAAATGTATTAGCCTATTTGGTGCATTTTCTTCATGGGACAAGGCCCTTGAAGTGAGATGATGGGGCAATAGTATATGTATTTTAATTTTAATTTTAAATATACTTATTGCTGCCAGAATGCCTTCTTGAGGCTGATGTAATTCATGTTTGTACCAATGCTCTGTGCAGTCTTTTGTCTTTCTGTGTCTGCTATCAGCCTTTCCCCTCTACACATTATTTAGATTTGGAGTGAAATTGTTCACCAGAGAGACCTACTTTGCAATTTACCACACACATGCATTCATTACCCCCTACTTCTCTCTGTCAGCTTGCTCTATTTTTTTCCCTAGCACTGGCCAATGAGTCCATAGCATATTAATTATTAAATGTGTCCACATTTATCTTTGTTTGCCCTGTGCATGAGAGAAAATTTTATTTCAAATAAATGGAACTCAGGGGGAGGGGAACCAATTATATGGGCTCCCTCATTGCTAGTTTTCAAGAATCCTTCAACACTGTACTTTACCTCCTGGTGAAGTGGGAATTTCTGGTTTCATTGGAGACTCGGTTGTGGCATGTGATGTTTTTCTGGAAACTGTCTTGTGGGAGGGTGTTTTGCTGGGGCAGGTACATGAGAATATGTTTGGTTGAAGCAAACCCTTAAAAGAATGCTTTCCTGAGAACAGACAAATGGTGTTTCTCTGGAAGCTCTCTGGCAAAAGGGCATGCACTGTTTTGCTGGAACTGAGGCTTAAGGAGACTCTTGATGTTAGAAGGTATAGAAGTATAACCTACCACACAGTGGATGATGCTCTCTTGCTGTCTTTGCTGGTCTTCATTTGTTGTGACTTCACAGAGAGACATGCACCAAAGAACTTCTGGAGGTGTTCTGGCTATTTCTCGTTGCTTCACTGGTCTTGTGCCAGTTTATAGAGCTCTGTAGTTTCTTCTGATTTGTGTTTGGTGTTTTGCAGACTGCTGACAACAAAGACTGGAATCACCCCCAAAGAATTACATCTGAGCAGATCTACATCCCTCTTGTCTTATTAGCCATCTTCCCCCCCCCCAACTATAAGTGAGCTATAAGGGAGGCTGAAGCGATTAAGAATCCTTATTAAATTTCACTGTCTCTGGTTCTATGTGGAGTTCCTTGATCCACTTAGATTTGACCTTAGTACAAAGAGATAGGAATGGATCAATTAGCATTCTTCTACATGCTAACAACCAGTTGTGCCAGCACCATTTGTTGAAAATGCTGTCTTTTTTCCACTGGATGGTTTTAGCTCCCTTGTCAAACATCAAGTGACCATAGGTGTGTGGGTTCATTTCTGGGTCTTCAATTCTATTCCATTGGTCTATTTGTCTGTCACTATACCAGTACCATGCAGTTTTTATCACAATCGCTCTGTAGTACAGCTTTAGGTCAGGCATGGTGATTCCACCAGAGGTTCTTTTATCCTTGAGAAGAGTTTTTGCTATCCTAGGTTTTTTGTTATTCCAGATGAATTTGCAGATTGCCCTTTCTAATTCGTTGAAGAATTGAATTGGAATTTTGATGGGGATTGCATTAAATCTGTAGATTGCTTTTGGCAAGATAGCCATTTTTACTATAATGATCCTGCAAATCCATGAGCATGGGAGAATGGATACAGAAAATGTGATACATTTACACAATGGAGTACTACTCAGCTATTAAAAAGAATGAATTTATGAAATTCCTAGGAAAATGGATGGACCTGGAGGGCATTATCCTGAGTGAGGTAATCCAATCACAAAAGAACTCACATGATATATACTCACTCATAAGTGGATATTAGCCCAGAAACTTAGAATACCCAAGATACAAGATACAATTTGCAAAACACTTGAAACTCAAAAAGAACGAAGACCAAAGTGTAAATTCTCTTTTCCTGTTGTCTTGACTTGCTCACAGTCAGCTATTGGATGAATCACAGGGCCCCCAATGGAGGAGCTAGAGAAAGTACCTAAGGAGCTAAAGGTGTCTGCAACCCTATAGGTGGAACAACAATATGAACTAACCAGTACCCCCCAGAGCCCATGCCTCTAGCTGCATATATATCAGAAGATGGCCTACTTGGCCATCAGTGGAAAGAGAGGCCCATTGGTCGTGCAAACTTTATATGTCTCAGTACAGGGGAATGCCAAGGCCAAGAAGTGGGAGTGGGTGAGTAGGGGAATGGGGGAAAGAGAGTATGGGAGACTTTTGGGATAGCATTGGAAATGTAAATGAGGAAAATACCTAATTAAAAATATTTTTAAAAAAGAATCCTTATTAAAGTAGGTTTTGAAAAACATAATTCTACATCCTGGTTCAGGAAATGTCTAGTACAAATTCAAAGTAAAACACAAATGTCAACCACATTCTAATGCAATGTAACATCAGAATAAACAAAAACAATATAAATTATGTTTAACATTTGTATAAAATTATATACAAGAAGACAATTAATATGTTATAAATCAAATTATTTGATAACAGACTAAACAATTTTGAAATGAGAGTTAAATTTGAATCTCATATTTCAAAAGCAGATTAGAAAATGTTGAAGAGGAAACTAGCTGACTAGAAAATGCACATAACAACATTATAGCCATGTAGCACTGACAGACAAGGGTATGCAACATGCATCTCAGAGATCAGTGTCTTGAGGCTACTCGTGGAAAGTGAAAGTTCCATGTAGTGAGATACAGATTGTCACAGCATACGAATGCATAGCATCCAGAGCTGAGTAAATGCTTAAAGATTCTAAAACTCAACGGGTATTAAGTACTAAAAAGAAACTTCAAGTCTAGACACTCACTATCAAACTCACAATGAAAAAAAAAGGCATTAATAAAAGTGCCTGGGACTGAAAGAACTTTGGACCCCAGCCCGCCAAAAAACTTGGCATATGTGCATATTTAAATGAAGTTATAATCCAAGGAAATGGGACCTAGCCCTGAACATAATGTTTCACAGATGGGGTATATATGAAGTATTCCTATATATTATATTGTAGGATCCTATGTATGACATAAGGTCCAGTGTGGAATTTTATACTTCAGCATCCCAGTATCATTTACAACTGATTCAATATTAAACACTTTGTTTCCTGAAATGACAAGTTTCAAGTTGCTGGTCCTCTGTCAAGTCATAGAATTTTTTTCCTTCCACTTTACACTAGGATGTCAGATGCTTTTTCAACAGTGCAGACAATAAGCCTATAGCTAAACTCTAATCAGTGAAGAGTTGAGGGTGTAATTGGTCATGAAGTCAATAACAATGTACCAACACTATATACTAAATAAGGTACCTTTGAACAGAAAAATAGTTACCTATTGATTGTTTCATCAAAATATGTAATTATAAATTAAGGTTATTATGAATGTATATTTTATCGAGGGATGTTGACTTGATATTCGCCAGTTTAATGCCCTCATTTGACTTTTTACAAAATAACAATAATGTGTAATAAGAACAAAGTATATACTAAAGATATAAAAGATGTCCCTACATTAGAAAACTATATAGGGCAAAATAAAATCATGAAGAAAGGACAAAAAATCAAAAAGGCATAGCCACAAGAATAAATAAGGTGAAATGTACCTTATGCATATGCAATGATTTTAAAGACATGGTGAGCATTGATGAGGAAGCAATTCTATATTATTATAAATTCCAAAACATATAAACGTAAGTAAAGCTTGTTTAATGGAAAATGTTTGTAACACTAAGAAGGTTAAAAGCAAATAGAGAATGAAACATAGATTTGAATTAGTCACTAGAATACTGGAGGAAGCCAGAGAGAAGCCAGAGACAGCCATGCAGAGGGACATGTTAGTGAGAAGAGGCATTCTGGCTGTTATAAATATATAAGGAAAAGACTGGAAGGCTCTTCTGGTTTCCTAATAGAAGCTAACGCTAATGAATATGGATAGCAAAGGGAATCAAAACCTTTGAATACTATGTCTGTCAGATATTTTATATATGATATATATACATATATATATGTATATATTTATATATGTATATATATCATATATAAAATATATCATTTCCCTCCATTGCCTTTCCTCTTCAAGTTCTACCCATGCTTAGTGTACACACATACAAGCACACTCACACACACACCTATGTGTATGTATAAATATAACAATATAGCCTACTGAGTTTATTCAATGTTATGTACCTGCACATCACTTCAGGACTGAACACTGTTACTGAATACCCAATTTCAATGATCCTCTCGAGTGTAAAACTACTTCTCCCAGTCTCTACTTAGCTTTCCTAGTTGCCTGTCTATGAGATTTCCCCCTTCCAAATTAATTAGTACGCTATTGGTGTTGTCTTTATTCAGGCCTTGTTTCGGTAGCCAGACTGTTGAGGTGTCATAGATTAGTTTTCTCTGCCATTTTTAAGAAAAACAATCTCACTGGAGATTTCTTATCCTCTGTCTCTTACAATATTTCTGCCCCCTGTTATATTATCTTTCTTGAGTCTTAAATATAGGAGTTATATTGTAGTTATATTGCGACTGTATATCAGAATGATATTATAATTTTATGTAGGGGTCTCCATCTGTTACAAAACAAAGTTTCTTTGATGAGGATTGGGAGATATACTTTATCCATGAGTGTAAGAAAAATAATGTGGAATGAAGTTGGGAAATTGGTGGTTTGGTAAAGTGGCAATGGTAGGTTCTCTCCGAAGTCACACTATTTCATGACCCCGAGGGTAGGTGGCTAGGTTTCCAGTTCTAAGATTTCCCTCCTCTTAACCATGACTTAAGTCCAACTAGACCACTGTTGGTTACTAACAAGTCTTATGTGCCATTCTGTTGATTCATAGGTTCTACTACTGGGTTGGAGTATTGTCTGCACTTCTCCCTTGGCAGCATACATAGTAACATTTAAGACTATAACAGTTAGTCCACAAAGAGGACACTTTCAGGGCAGATCCAACTTGGATCTTCCTAGTCCTGTGTCTGAGTGCATGGTGTCCCCAGCAATGTGAATTAACCTTCAACCTCTGGAAAGGAACCTAGAACAACAATATTAATCTGTATTATTTGAGTCTCTTGGACTCCCTTGGCCAAGAATTCAAAACAATGTTGCTCATGACTGGGTTTTATTTAGATACTCTGTGATATGTCAGAATTGTAAAACTAATTATGTATTAGTTAAATTATATTTGTTGTAATTTATATAATTTGTTCTCATGTTGATTTTTGAGATAATACAAATTTTAAACTGAGAAACAAAATTTTATAACATGTATGCTGCTTGCATTACTAGCATTTAAAACTTGACTCAGAAGTTAGCTTACAAATATTTACTGCAAGACCAGGAACATAAAAATCGATGACTATCACTAAATAATACGTTTTTTTTTTTTAATTTTCAAATACTTTACATATATTATCACTCAAGTCAACCTCAGAAGTCTATTCTTAAGTATTGTTCCTTAGAGATGAATAAAAGCTTATTATTAAAATTAAGGTACAAAATATCTGTAGATTCCAAATTAGGTGTGTTTACAATTAAACAGCTATAACTATTGTATTTGTGAATATAAAAGTGTATTTTTGACAAATTTAATAGATGTTTGAATATCTCTCCATACATGCAAGTGGATATTTATTGCCTTATTAAATAAAGTTGCCATTTCCAAGCTAATCTTTGCAGGCAGTTCATCTAAATGCTCTGAATTGATTTTCACTCTACCTGGATAACTAAAGCTCTATAATGAAACGAAAGTTGTGCTTACCCTTATGTGTTTCATTTAAATTATTTAAATATCATCAAAAATTTTATTAGAATAGAGTTTCAATCGAATGAAGAGCACTCTATGATTTTCACAATTGGTCAATTACCAAGAATGAACCTTCAATTGTGTTTTATATGCATGATAAATCTAAGATCTGCTTCAAAAACCAAAGTGGCTATCAACTTGATCAAATAATTAGATCATAAATCTCTAGTCTGTTGCCAATCAAAATGCAAATACATTGCTTTGAACACATTCAACATAACCACATCTCTACATTTGAGGAAAATTTAAGGGTTACTTTATTTCTTTCTGAAAACAAACATAATATGAACTAGTCACCCTGCATTTCCAATTTCTTTTCAAGGACATTGAAGTTCACTAAGCTAAATAGTTTTGTTCTAGCTAAAAGCCTCAATAAATTGCTGAAAACACTGTAATATACAGTGAAAATCAGTAGATTGACTGAAAATATTTTTTTTCTCTACTTAATGTGGTTATACAATGTGTCAATTATGTAGTCACTTAGAATTCTCAGGAAGAAAGCATCAACTTTCTCTGTAGAGAATCGGTTGGCTTTCATAATCCTCAGGATATTTGCATAATAACACCCTTGCAGCTGCAAGGTTAAATCCATTAATTTATTGGGACCAGAGCAGGCTGTTCTGGTTGGCTGTTGTAAAAATTGCTTTTTGCACTTGTCTTCTCCACCATCAAGCATTTGCTCCAAGCACACAATTACTGCAGCAGACCCTATGTTACCAAGCAAGAAACCTTATTTAACATGGAAAGTAGTGAACACTTCACTTTCTCAAAATGAAAAAAATTAATCTTGAAAAGCTTCATAATTAACATTTTCTCCTTCGCCATTTATTTCCTGGGATAAAGTCGAGGATGTCAATTGGAAGGAAGGTTAACTGCATGAACCCATTTGTACAGCATCTCTCCAGCACAGATATCATGACTAAACAGTCTCTTTAAAACTGAAAATAAGCTCATAGCCTCTATAGGTTGAGTGCCCATATGTTGCTTAGGGCGTCATTTTTTTTTTCAAAAGATGGTAACAAAATAAACCATCTTTTGAATTTCATCATACATATATGGAAGAATGGCAGAATAATAAAAATCAGGCAAATGTTCAGCTTTTTATGAAGCCATAAGAGAAAGCAATAAAAAAGAAAATGCTAAACTAAAAATGAGATCTTGAAAACCAAGTACATTCATCTGAGAATTAGTAAAGCACATAATCTATAAATCTACTGATGTGAGAAACATGGATCAGGGATCGCAGGAAACAAAATTAGTGATAACAATCCCAGTCTCTCTCTCTCTCTCTGTGTGTGTGTGTGTGTGTGTGTGTGTGTGTGTGTGTGCCTGTGTGTGTTGCACACACAAGCATTTGTAGGGGTATACATCCACTTGAGTGACCATATATGGAGTCCAGCAGAAACACTGGTTATCTTCTTCTATTGATCTTTACCCTATTTTTAAGACAGGTTGTTTTGTTTTATTTTGTTGTTTAGTTTCGTTTTGTTTTCTTTTCTTCTGTTTTACTCAAACTCAAACTCGGGTTCAGATAGGCTGGCTTGCCACTCCTGCAGCTTCATGAATGGTTATGCTGTAGGGCCTAGAGATTGTATGTCAGGTCCTCTTTTTTGAAAGAAAGCACTCTTAATAAAGCCATCTCCTCAGGGCATCATTAAATTAAAACATTTATTTATTTATTTATTTATTTATTTATTTATTTATTTATTTTATGTATGTGAGTACAGTGTAGCTGTCTTCAGACACACCAGAATAGGGCATTGTAATCCCACTACAGGTGGTTGTGAACCACCATGTGGAATTGAACTCAGGTCCTTTGAAAGAGCAGTCAGTGCTCT
This sequence comes from Mus caroli, assembly GCF_978045245.1. NCBI lineage: Eukaryota > Metazoa > Chordata > Mammalia > Rodentia > Muridae > Mus > Mus caroli. The sequence continues at coordinate 137,190,556 of NW_028227258.1, read as the reverse complement.
TAACTACTGAGCCATCATCTCTCCAGCGCTGGCCATCTTTTTTTTTTTCATAGAAAAATATGCATATATTTTGTTAAAAAGAAAACAGGTAAAGTCAATCATGAATATACATGGTAGCATATACGTGTGCTTTATGTTCAGGCCTTCAGGTCATGTAATATATTCTGGAAGGAACACCGCCAGAATCAGGCCAAATAGCAGAAAAATGAAGGGGGATAAAGTTATAAAGAGGGAGATGAAAAAATAATCATCTGTGGTTTCCTACCTCTGCCAAGCTGAAAGAAAGTCGTAATACTGAAAGAGAACTGATGAAAATTTTCCTCAAGCACAATGATTTTCAACTCACATATTCAGTATTATCTGAAGAGGATTTTTAAGTACACAAAGGGTACATAAGAATGTGGGTGAATAAAAAACTGTTGATAAAAATGGGAAAAGAATAATAAACCTTGATTTTCCAGTACTCGTGAGTTTTTAATGTCTACAACAATGAGATATAATATTGATATCATGCTGTGGAATGCCCACCAATCTGCTTTTTCAGCCTTAAAATTATCTGATTCTCAAGCAAGGCTAATAGCAGGCATTGCCCATTAGTGAAGCCACCCACATTTTTTTTTTTTTTGTCAATTGACACAACCTTAGACATATCTGAAAAAAAGGCATACAATGCTTTAGAGAATGCCTTGATAAGCTTGCTTTTAGGCAAGCCCATAGGCATTTTCCTGAATAACAATTGGTGAGGGAGGACTCATGCTGACTGTGGACTGTGGTAGTACCACTCCTGGAAACGTTGTCCTGATTGTTTAAGAAGGAGGATATCAAAACAGTAAGCAGCACTCTTCCATGGCCTCTACTTTAATTCCTGCCCCAACATACTTCTCTCTCTCTCCCTCTCTCCCTCCCTCCCTCCCTCCCTCCCTTCCTCTCCCTCTCTTTCTCTCTGTCACACACACACACACACACACACACACACACACACACACACACACACTTCTTCATGTCACCATAGCATAAACTCCAGAAAGGCAGAGATTTTCTCTGGTATGTTTACTATTCGGTTAGCATGGTATACACATATAACAAATGCTGAATTGTTAAATTTTCTGTCACTTACTTTGGACAAGTGCATGATTGTAACTGAAGCGTCTTTTGTTCTCACTTAAAGCTGTGTTCTGTTCTTTCTAATCTAGAGACATTGCTATATCCCAGGGATGAAGTGAATGGCAAACTTTTTCTGTGATCCCAAGTAGGAACATTTGAATTAGGGGTATCTCTTGAATTTTCTTAATGTTAGTTTATAACACACTTCAATTAGAATCTATAAAATATAAAGGCACATAGAGGATGGCTCAGTTATATTGACATGACCCATGCAATATCTTGAAGCAGTACATTCTAGCATCATATCCTGGTTAGTTTTATTGTAGACTTGACAAAGACTTGATCCAGGTTAGAGCTATATGAGTGATGAGAATGTCAATTAATAAAAATGTTTCCATAAGAGTGTTCTGTAGTGTTCTGACTGTGGGATATTTTGTTAGTTTAGGATTGATGTGAGAGTGCCCAGACCACTGTTGGTACACGTTCCTGGGCTGCACAAGAAAGGAGGTTGAGTAAGCCAAGGAGCAGCACTCCTCCACAGCTGCTATAAAAGTTAAAGTCTCCAGGTTCCAGCCTTGATTTCCAGCTGTGTGATTTCTCTGTATCATGAACTGTCAGTTATGAGCTAAAATATAGCCATGTTGCTTTTGGTCATCGTTTTTTCTCACAACAACAGAAAACTCAACTAGAGCATGAAGAACATAGTCAATGACTGCTTCATAGGAGGCACACAGCTGCTGATGCTGTAGACAGAGGAAAGGTGCAGGAAGAACAAAAGAATTCTGGAATGCAAATTTTCCTAGGCCTAACCCCCCTTCTTACCCTTCTCCACTCCCCTGCCCCTCTCCCTCCCTCTCTCTTCCCCCTTCCCTCCCCCCTCTGTGTGTGTGTGTGTGTGTGTGTGTGTGTGATTTTTTTCTTTTATATCACGGATACAAATTAAAGCAGTTCTCCATGCATGCTAGCCTACCAACACCTCCAGGTTATCAATACAAATTGTCTGAAGAGAAAAGTAAATGTTCTAATAACAACTGATATTCATTTATACACAGAAAATCTCAAAGTATGATCCAGAGAAATTTATATTCTCCAATATCTACTTTGTTCATAAATATTCAATATTTGCATTGTGAAACTTAAAGGCAAATCATGTAATGACCAGGACCTGCCTCACAGTAAAGTTTACTGGGGTCCCGTTTGTCTGATGTTTCTTCAAACACAAACTCTGACTCAGACATAATCCCAAACTGCAGAAATCACAGGTAAGATATACATCCTAAAAAGAATGTCCTCTCAGTGAAAAGAGAACACAGTGTAGGGAAGTGCCAAGGCAGGAGCTCAGATAAAGGGTCAGAGATGCTGCTGTTGAAGACCTACTTTCAGTGCTCTAACAGATAGCTCAACATATAGAAAAATCAGTGGGAACAATAAGCAGAGTCCTGAGTGTCTGTTTTCAAGTCTTCTCCCCACGCCAGGTTATGCCCATGACTATGCTGGCTATGTCAAAGGCCCAACAATCAGTAAATGTAGTGACTCTGTCTGAGAGTTGATGCTATACATAGTACAGTTGAATACACCAATATTTTATATAATTACACATTTCTTTTATGTGAAGATTAACATTAATTTCCTTAGTTTATCAAAAAAAAGAGTATAAAATATTCAAATGATTACAACATCTATTCCAGGTATATTTAAAATTGCCAAGTGTGTCACAGGTCATGGTTATTGCATTGATACTGTGACTTTCCCCAAAATGACAGCAATTCCATTGGGATGGTAAAGGGCATGGACATAAATCATTCCAGAGACAGTTTTGGGGAATGATGTCTGTTATATTGCATGTGAGCAACCACTTATAAAGTAGAAGCCTATCAGTTGTGATTAGTTAGGACACTGCATTAGACCAGAGGGTACTCAGACCACCAGGATCTCACTATTGGCTATTCATGCCAATTCAAGAGGCAGGGAACTCAAGCTTCAGGGAAAGCCTTCACTGTCAGGGACTCTCTTTGTTAACTTTGTAAGCTTTGAAAACCCTCAAGGCAAGAGTGGCCAGGCCTTGACTTCAATCTCACTCTCCCCCACCCCAAGGCATTCTTAATGACAATAAGGGTTATTTTCTCACAGCTGTAATGGTCATTCCCAGCCCAGAGTCGGGAGAGTGGACATACCCTCTCCTACAAGATAAAAATCCTACCAGTCCCTGAACAGGAAGATCCATCAATCCTTGAACTCCTCCGAAGTTGAGATTTGAAATCCCATTAACCCTTACCCTGGAAATCTCTAACTACTGAAATCTCTGCTCCCTCTATACTCTCCAAGGAATCCTATGAACACCAGCCTCCTCTCAGTGCTCTGCTCTTTCTCTGTGTCTCCAGTTCTAGAGGATTCAACACTGTCACACAGACATACAGGCAGACAAAACACCAATGTTCATAAAATAAATAAACCTTATAAGGAAAAAAAATCTCTTAGTTTTTCTATGAACAATCTCATTCACTACCTAGTTGAATGATTTATTTTTTTACAAAACTGAACTTTGCAATTAGGTCTTTTAAAAAGTAATACATATAGTTCTTCATACTTTTTTTTTCTCCACCATTGCTGTTTAAATAATACAGGTGACAGATGACATGTAGTTTGGGAAATGATGTCTTATATAAAAATTTCTGTGCAAACAGAGATGGTATTTAGTAGTTTGGGGTGCATGGCCACTGTGTTTTCCCACGTTTAGACTCAATTAACCTGCTTACCTTCCTGAATTACTACACAGCATGACATAATTCTAAAATCCAAAACATAACATATTTTTAGAGACTATTTGCCTTGTAAGAGCACAGCTGCCTCCCATTAATTACAGTACTTAATTACACCTTAAATTAATAATAGCAGTTTCAATTTAGTGTTTTAGGAAGACATGTATTAAAGTGCAACTTTACACATGACAGATTTATAAAATCAATGATAAATACTAGAGTGTGCAGAGAACGATATGTTAGAGAAAATTGGCTCACAAGTAGATATGCAAGGTTACGGAGCAAAAGTGTGACTCACACAAAGAGTCTAAGGAGCTCCAAATTTCAGTTCTGTTCAAACACATAAAAATATAGTAGGTTGGGAATACTTCCATTACTATGTGTAGTGTAAGTAGCAATGTTTAGGCTGTCAATCCAAAATTAAATGATGCGACTATTAAACCAATATCAAAAACAACATAGGCATCTGAGCTCTTCCAAAATATTATAGGAATGCTTAGAGAAACCACACATAAAAAGGTTGAATTCTCTTCTAAGTGCACTGTGCAGTTGACTTTTGAATCCCACAGTTTCATGTTTTTCAATGGGAACAGTAGTTCTTATTTTGTAGCTGTATGAAATACTTTTTCCACTGTTGATCTTATAAAATATCCTGAGATGGGCAATCTAAGAAAGAATGGGCTTACTGCAGATCAGTTCAAGATCACAGTCTACCACCACACTTCAGCCCTGATTTCAGGAGCATGAGAAAGCTGGCCACCGTGCAGCTGTCTTTATATTATGTACCACTTCTCAGCCAATTTTCACCTTTTATGCAGTCCAGGATCTTACCCAGGGAATGCTCTAACCCAGTGTTATGCTGAGTGTTCCTAATTAATTAATGTATCAGGACGGTTCTTGAAGGGATGGGTAGAGGCTAACCTAATCAAAATAGTACTTCGTGGATGTGCCTGAGTGTTTGTATCCTGAATGATTCCAGATGGTGTCAAGTTGACCATCAATACAACAGAGAGAGAGAGAGAGAGAGAGAGAGAGAGAGAGAGAGAGAGAGAGAGAGAGAGAGAGAGAGACTATAAGAATAGTCAATTGGCTTTTGACAAAATAAGTTTGTAGATTCTTTCAACATGATAACACATAACTATAAGATGAGTATTGAACTAGTAAAAACATTGCACGAATCTCAAAACCAAAGCTTTGAATGTAAGTAACCAGTGATGTGGCTAGGGAGTTACCTTAGTTGGTAAAATGCTCACCCCACCAGGATAAGGGCCTGAGTAAGGTCTGCAGAGCCATTTTAGCTAGCTGTGGAGGTGGCAGGTATTATCACAGTGCTAAGTAAACAAGAGAATAATAACCTCTGGTCCCCACTAGGCAGGCATCATAACATAATTGATGAGCTCCGAGTCAAGGAGGCCCTGCCTCCATGAAGTGAATGATATTCCTGCAGTCCTGTGGCCTCCATATGCATGTGCCAATACTAAACACAAGAAAATGCACATATATACACACAGTTTAAAAAAATCACATGTAAGGAAAGATGTTGTATGATTATGTGTTTATAAAGTTCAATAACAGTCCTATCTAATTCACAAAGTTGGACATGATCCCTGCTTCTGAGAAATAGGATTTATAGACTATATATTCTATTGACTACTAAATAAATAATAGGTGAATGCAACATTCTAAGCTAGAAAGATGGCTCGGTGGTTAAGAGCACTGACTGCACTTCCAGAGGTCCTGAGTTAAATCCTCAGCAACCACATGGTGGCTCACAACCATCTGTAATGGGATCTGATGTCCTCTTCTGGTATGTCCAAAGACAGATAGTATACTCATATCAATAAAATAAATAGTTTTTTAAAAAAGAAAAAAAAAAGTATAAATTAAACACTGAATTGGGGTATGTGTGTGTATACTTCACAAATGTTTTAATTGTTATATCGAGCTGATAGTTTCTGTGAAAAAGAAATACTATGAGTAAACTACCAAAAATTATTTCATTCTCCTTCACTGAATCTTTAAAAAGCATTTAGCAAAGGGAAGTATATTCCTTGCAAAGTGTCACCTACTAACTATGAATCACTAGATCGTAAAAGAGCCAGAGAAATCATCTTCTCTACCTCAAAGAATGGGGTTTAGGCAAAGAGATAAAAGGGAAGAAACTGAGGCTCAAAGCAGCTATTGATTCTAAAGACCTTCAAGAACATCGTACAGTGACAGCAGAACAGTAATGTCTGACAGCACCTCTACAGACTGCTGTCTCTGGTGGAAATTCAATTTTGTCTTGTAATAACGGGCTTTCTTCTCTTTTTTTCCTACTAATGTTTGAAAGCGTATACATATTTCTATGAATAATTCTCAAGAAAAAAGTCCTTCCTTTACGAGCTTCCAGATTAAACATTTTATTTTAATGTCTGCTAAGAAGTATGACATGAAAATTCAAGAAATGAACAAAGTCAGGAGATGGAGAATATAGTTGCCTTGAAATAAAAATTGTATTGATATGTAGAATATGAAAAATACTGATGTAGCATTGTGAACAAGTGAAGCAATGTTCCACTATGGCATAGAGACACTGTAAATTCTTACTCTTAAGTGGTCAGACAAAGGATGAAGACCTACTGGACTTTATATAATTCTTTTTTATCTATCAAACAACATCAGGAAAGCTGAAAATATACATTAATTGGCATGAATAATTCCAGACAAATTCAAAGCACTGAGATTGGAAATCAATGTTCCCTTTAAATTACGAGACAAAGGAGCAAGCTGGAGACACAGAATCTGCCAAAGAAAAGAATTCTCATTCAAACAAAACATTCAAAACCAGGTGTTCAAACCATCAAGCTTCCCTTTGGCACGTGGGATTCACAATCTCGAAACATACACAATCATCCACCTTCTAAAACGCTGTATTTTACCACAGCCACGAATGGAATTATACTTTGGCATAGGGTATAATAATGAAAATTTTATGAGTGGGTCAACCTATACTATTATTTGAAATTAATAATTTAAAAGCAAATATTCATATTAGGCTAATTGATTCTAGAATTCTTTTTTAAAAGTTTTTATATTACATGATTTATGTATTGACCAGGTGCTAGTGATAGTAAATGCTAGATTATTTTCTTAGCCACAGCCTGGCTGTCTAATGTGTATTATGTTAAATTAACATAAGAATAATAATTAGTGAAACTGAAGAAAAAGGTGTCTCAGCACTAACATTGCATGCAGCTCCTGTAGAAGACTAATATTTAGTTGCTAATACCCATACTGTGTAGCCCACAACTGCCATTAACTCAGGTACCGGGAGACCCGACACTTCTAGCATATGCAGGCATTTGCACACATATGCACACACACACACACACGTACACCTGTAAAATAGTTTTTTTTTTTTAAAGTTTCATCTTTACATCTAATCATAATGTGGTTGGTTGCTCATATAAATCTGCCCCAGTGTTGCACCTGGGGTCATGTCTTTCCAGGTCAGTCATGATTGTAGCTCACAAGCTCATGAGTTCTCAGATGGTAAGACAGACTATAACTTTGTATTCTCTGGATTCCGACATTGCACCTCAGAGCACTGCCAAAGCCGCTGTGTACAGAGAAAGCTTCTAGCAGTGTTCCAGCATGTGCATTAATTTTTACCCTGACACTTGCTGAATGTCTATGTTGTCTTTAGAAGTTGCTATATAACTATATCATCTAGAAAGAAGAATACCTTGACTCATTTTGTGTCCCATGTATCTCGTCACCTTTGTCCTAGCGAGTGGAGCAGTGGATATAATCATGTCACTTGAGATGTTACTGGGAACTATTTGAACTTTAATTCATTTAGCAATCTTATAGATTACTTAAATACTAACGTTATTACACTGAGATAAGTCTACTCTGTTTCTAACTTTTCTGGGACTTATATCATATTGGATTTAACAAAGAACTTTAAATACCTAGGAAGCTGATTATGTTGTTTCTTCCTTGAGTTAGTAAACTCACAGGAGTATGTGTGTTAGAATAGATTTTGTTGATTTTTGTATACAGTACTATGACTACATCTCTGGAATAAAGCCTAATTGATTATGGTGGATAATCTTCTTGAAGTGTTTTAAAATTCAGTTTTAAAAATGTGTATGATTAAAATTTTTAAGACATAAAGAATAAAGAAAATATTTTAAGATGGAAAGATTTCTCAAACTCATGGATAACTAAGATTAATATAGTAAAAATGGCTATTCTACCAAAATTAATCTAAAGACTCAATGCAATCTTAAAATCCAACACATTCTTCATATATCTATAAGGTGCAGTTTTCACCTTTACATAGAAACACACACACACAAAGATAAATAAAACAAATATGAATAATAGAACTGCAGGAGATATCACTATTTCCAGTCTCCTGTTATACTACAGAATTGTAGTAATAAGAACACCATGGTATTAAGTGGAATCAACCTGAAGACCCAGACACAAATCTATACAGCTTTAGAACGTGTTTGTTGTTGCTGTTGTTTGTGTGTTTTGTTTTATAAAGAAGGCATAAATAAACATTGGAAGAAATGCAACATCTTTAGCCATCAGTGCTCATCTCATTGGATGTCTGCATGTAGAAGCATGCAGATAGATTCATACTTAGAACTCTTCAAATAAAACACAACTCTAAAGGGATCAAACTCATGCATAAAACTAGACACTCTGAACCTGATAGAAGACAATGCATGGAATAGTCTTGAACACATTGGCACATACACAAAAGCTTTCTGAACAGAATGCCTTAGCATGGGCACTGAGATAAACAATTAATAAATGGGATCTCATGAAACTGGAAATCCTTTGCATTGCAATGGACATACTAATTTGAAAAATGTGACACCCTACAGAATGAGAAAAGCTTTTTAACAACTATACATCTGCTAGAAGGCTAATCTCAAAAATGCGTAAAGAAAAAAAAAAACTAGATATAAAGAAAATAACCCAATTAAAAATGGGGTACAAATCTAAACAAAGACCCCCTCATTAAAGGAAACTTAAATAGTTGAGAAACACTTAAAGAAATGTTCAAAATCCTTAGCCATCAGGGAAATGCAAATCAAAACTTCTTTGAGAATTCATGTTATACATGTGGAATGGCTAAAAAAAATGACAGCTCATGCTGGCATGGATTTAGAATATAGTGAACACTAAATCTGCTCCTGGTGAGTGTGAAAACTTATACAGCCACTATGGAAAAGAGGTCAGCTGTTCCTCATTAATATGGGCATTCTTCTACTTCAAGAACCAACTCTTCCACTCTTGGGCATCTACCCAAAGTATTTCCATTCCACCACAAGGACAGATGCTCTACCATGCTCATTGCTGCTCTAGTTTTAACAGCCAGAAACTGAAAACAATCTAGATTTCCTTAACAGAGAAATGAATAAACATAATGTGGTACATTTACACAATGGACTATTATAGGGTTTTTCAAAAAACATGCTATCAAAGTTGCAGTCAAATGGATAGAACTAGAGAAAATATGCTGAGTAAAGTAACCCAAATCCAGAAAGACGAATTATATATATATATATATATATATATATATATATATATATATATATATAATATAAAATATAAAATACAAATTATATATATATATATATAAAATATGGATATTAACTACCAATGATAACAAGTTACAGCTTCAGAGATCTAGTATAGCATATTGGAGCAGTGGGGAGAGGGGCAGTTAGATATTAGAGAAATAGAACATATAGTTATGGACAGATGGAAGATACTGGAACATGTGGAACAAATGAAAAAGAGATGAAGAAATGGAAGATGAGGACAAGGGAGGCAGTACGAGGAGAGACAGTTGAAAACTAAGGGCCATGTCAGGGAATGGAAGTATGGAAAGTACTATAGAAACCTAATATAGTAGAAGACTCCTAAAATATAGACATATAAGAGGGGGACTAATGAAATCTCCAAATTATGGGAGGAAACAGAGCCCCAGCTGGACTTGTCTTCTTACCAAATAAAGCTTCCTGTATTAGGGTTTAGTAATACCTAATCGATTTGTTGGCCAAAGGGACCCCATGACAACTGCAAAAGAATATTATAGGCTGTCATCAATATTATAGGTCTCACTATACTGACAGCAGGCCCCATTGCTGAAGACAATACCTACACAGGAAGAAGAATCAGAATGGGCTTAAGATCCAGAGGGATGGAGACCACCAGGAGAAAAAGGCCCTAAATTAACATGATAGACAGACATATGAATGAGTCTATACATGTCAGCACAAAATGGGGCCCTAGAGCCAAAAGAGGTGAACACATCCCCTCATCATTAACCCAGAAATAACCTCCAAAGAATAAAGAGTTACAACTAAATATTTAGCTTTTTTCAAGGGAGTTATACTGGGAAACCACTACTCTTAAGGGGAGGGTATATGTGCAGAAGAAGACAGCAGGGAGAAAGCATATGCAGCAGCATATGTGTGTGGTCCTTTTCTCCTAGTATCCTCTCAGGTCACTCCTATGAATTTCTTGAGTGTTTAATTGTAATCTCTCTTTTTAATCTCTAATATTGTTTTCCATCCAATCATCTTCCTTTTACCTTTGGTTAATTTAGCTAAAGATTGGTTAATATTGTTAGAATTTTAAGGTAAATACATATTTTCATTCCATTAGATTTTGTAAATATTTTTCAATTCTCTTTTCTCCCTCCAAGCCCTTGTATAAAGCCTTCATTGCTCTCTTTAAAACTTATTTCATCTTTTTTCATTGTTATATGAATACATATCTATGTGTGCACACATATATTTCTACATAAAACCTACTCAGTCTATAACTGTTACTTATATAGAAGTCTTCAAGTAAGCCCGTATTTTCATTAGTTACTCCTGTGTGAATTTGAAGGGTGTTGTTTTCTCATTTTTAACATAGTTTTCTTGTTCATCAGTGATTTAGTAATCTAAGATCTCACACATTTCATGTGTAGGTATATATCATGCCTTGAACCCATCATTTTTCTGTGATTTCCTTAATTAAATCCCATAGATTAGATGTTTATTTTCATTTTCAATTAATTCTAAAAATCTTTGATTTCCTTCCCCCTTTCAACATTTTACCCATTCATCTTCTCCTTGGTATATTCTTTAATTTTTGCATGTTCCTGTTCTTTCTGTAGTTTCTATTGCTACTGATATACTGCCTTATATTGCCATTGATATGCATCTTCATTGTGTTCATATAGCATGATATGTGATTTCAAGTTTCCTTCATCTGTTGAAATTTTCCCTGTGCCAGAATATGTGAATGACATTTGATAAGATTCCCTGGCATGCTGAGAAGTATGTGCATCTAGTACTAAGGGTTTTATTGGTTGGTTTTGGTTTTGGATTTAATTTTTATGAGACATTGAGAATAGCATTGGATTTTTTTTTGTTTTGCATTTCTCTCTTTGAATTTTAACTATTTATAAATTGAACATGTGCTCAATTTTATAATCCTTGTATACCATCAATTTGCTAATAAATCAGATATATGAGTTTTCTGATAAACTAAACATACCTCCTACCATTAGGAATCTAGTAACTTCTTTCTTTACTACTAGAAAAATATTAAACATCTTTTCTCTTGATTTATTGCTTAAACTAAAGCTTCAAATTCTACATTTAATCAAAGTGAAGAGAATTCTCTGAATAACTATATGTTTAAAGACAACATCATTGCATATTTCCCAAATGATTTACAATAATTACAGTGGATATTTTTTTATTTACATTTCAAATGCTAAAAAAATAATTACAGTGGAAAACCATACTTTCTCTACTAATTCATTAACAGTCTGCAAAATTTTAAATATGTTAAAATTGAAATCACAGTAGGAAATGAGATTTATTTTTTAAAAATAAATACAAAGTAATTCTGTGTAAAAATTTGTACTACTACCTAATAGCAATCTTTGTACATTGAAAACAGTATAGAGAGGCAGCAGTGGTTGGGTAGGTGGGTGGGAGAGCACAGTCATAGAAGTAGAGAGAGGGAAAATGGGATAGGGGATTTCCAGGGGGGAAACCAGGAAAGGGGACAACATTTGAAACGTAAATAAATAAAATAGCCAGTAAAAATGGGGACAAATAATGTTAATATATATTTACTTTAAAATTTATGTCCAAATCATGGATATTAGAATATAATCATTACAAAGCAATGCATATGTCATTGAAATTTGTGTACTTACAAGGTACTGACCCTGCACAGTTTCCAAGGCTGTAATTTATTTAAAGAATCTGTGAATGAACTAACTTTAATAGTATAGAGCCTACTCACCACAAATTATTCATTGTTATGGGTCTCAGTAAGCGTGATAGCAAATAATTGAAACCCTTTAAGATAATTCCGTTTTTTTCATGATAAGAATTGTTCCATATAACAAAAAAAATATGATTTTTTATTTTATTTCAGATCACCTAATATATTAAATATCTATTTGTCTATTCCTATGATTGGAAATTGTACTACAATTAGGTAAGCTATATTGATTTACTATGTCCCTGCAAACATAATCTACATTTCTATAAATAATTGACAGCATTGTTACTAATGTATGGTAGTTTGACTAATAAATGCCACTTATAGACCAACATAGTTGAAAACTGGGTCTCTAGTTTGTGGCAACTTTTGGAGAGTCATGAATCATGAGTTGGTGCAGCCTTGCAGGAGGAGGGACCTTACTTTGGGTTGGCTTTGAGGGTTTATCTACTCACAACACTTTCAGTTTGCTCTCTTAGCTTCCTGCTCTAATTAGAGATGTACTCTCTCTTAAACTCCTGCTATGGCTTCCTATAGTCATTTCTCTCCAGCTACTATGTGCCCCACCCCACTCCCCAAGCCATAAGCCCAAATAAACCAATCTTCCTAGGGATGCTTCAGCTTATGGTATTTTAACACAGCAGCAGAAAAGAAGGAAAACATTAAGTAAAAGCTAGAGTCTGTTATGTTGTAAGCTTTTTAAATGATTAGGAAAGAAGTGTTTAATTAAGTTGTTCAAAGTTTCTTTCATATATCCTCAAAATGAAGAAAGTGTAATATATATATATATATATATATATATATATATATATATATATAATAGTGATTTTTAAGCAATAAACATAGAAATAAATTCAATTCTGTGTATATTCTTTATTTTAAGATAACAATGAGAAGCTGAACAAAAGTGTTTCAATAAGAAAATAGGTTTGCCTCCCAGTCCTTTCTGTTGGGGCAGACTCGTAGCTGGTCTGCTCCTGGGAAGACATCATATCCTGACTCCTCATCCTAGAAGATCCACTGCACTCAGAGAAGTCAGACAACCAACACCACAGCCTGAGGCTTTCACATCCTGAGCAACTGTGCTGTCCACAGGGCGAGAAAGAAACTCATTGCCAGCTAGAGAAAGGAACCAAGGAGCTGAAGGCGTTTGCAGCCACCTGGAAGGAAAAACAATACGAGCTAAACAGTACCCCCAGAGCTCCCTGGGACTACACCACCAACCAAAGAGTACACATGGCTCCAGCTGCATATGTAGCAGAGGATGGCCTTGCTGGTCATCAATGGGAGGAAAGGCTGTTGGTCCTGAGAAAGCTCAATGCCCCAGTATAGGGGAATGCCAGGACAGGGAAGCTGGAGGGGGGTGAGTTGTTGAGCAGGGGGAGAGAGACTGAGATAGGGGATTTTCAGCGGGGAAACGAAGAAAGGGGATAACATTTGATATGAAAATTTAAAAAAATCTAATTAAAAAGAGGAAACAGATTTAACTGAACTAAAACACCAGTACTTTAAAATAATAATAACAATTTATAGCAGATATTTTAAGAAAATATAAAATATTGTGCCAAATTTAGGGGAATTAAACTTGTTAATATTAAAAAATAATACTAGTTGTTTAAAAAAAATTCTCTATACTACATGGCTTAGCAAATTGTGGGTTTTGCTATGGCTGAGCTAAAGCCTGTGACCTGCTATTTATTAAGTCTTTATCCTCTCTGGACTTTAGTAGAAGTACAAAAAAATTCCAATAAGGATTCTGAGCTTGAGAGGAATAACCATATTTTGCATCCAACATGGACATCAATCTTGTCTACTTGTGGCCCCTAGTAGTTTCATTTCACTGCACTAAGCAGTAACTAATCAGAAAAAAAAAAAAAAATGTACTATACCTCAAACAGATCAAGCAAGGAAACCATTGGAGTTAGTAGTAAGAATCCAGAATGAAATCATAACATATGCTTCAGTAGTTAGTCTTTAATATTAAACACAAAGATAAATTAACTCACAAAATTGTAGAGCTACAAGCTGGATAATAATATTTTCCTAGAATAGAATATGATGCTAAATGATATTAATGAGAAGTCATGGGGCAAACCAAGTGTTGAGATTAAAGACTTTTCCTCAAAAGTCATCTGTAAATGATGCAAACTGCAGAAGAAACTGAGGAGGAGGCAAAGATTTTTCTTAGAAAATAATTATAGGTTTGTTGACATCACAAACGAATAATTTTAGTAACCACTGGATTTAATTAAGTGGGATATTTTCATTTAAGTAAAGCTAATTGAAAAGAGAACCTCTATACATGAAGTGAGCACATTTTTTCTATCAAACAAACATCAATAATGATATGCCATTACTACTGAGTTCTTAAGTGTTTTATTATTGATTTTTTGACAGTAATAAATAATGTTTTTCTATTAATAACCTTCAAATAAATTACAGACTTAATCTTAACGTTTCTTTTTATAATAGACTAATTATATTTGTAAAACGGCCACTAGGTTAATGGATTCTCATTTAACTAAGAATATTATTACCCTTGTTCCAAAATGAATGCACATTTTTGGCATTAATAATGGAAATATTATGTTACTGTGTTTATTAAAGAAGTGCAATGGGTTTTCTCCAAAATAGAACTGTCAAGAGGGAATTATTACTCATTTAAATGGATCTATCTTGATAAGACCATATGAGTAAGAGATTTCCAATAATTAGCTTTTAAAATTATGTAACAATTTTCATAAATTAACCTTTCATATTCTCAAATTTGTAGCATATTATCATAGTAAAATGATAATCAAAACCAAATCACAAGGTGTTAATAAATATTTTGATCTTGAGCAAATCATGCTATATTTTAGTGACTTTAAAATAAGGAAGACATCCTAAAGTAAAGATACTATTTGAAAATTATGCAGGAAAAATACATATTTTAACACTGCATATATTAAATTCACTCAGTGATAATTGAATTTTGTCTGTCAAAATGGGTTCAAAAAAGTATTGTAAACTAAACTAACTAAATCCACAAAGATGCAATGGAAATATTTTCTCTTTAATTTTTATTTTCAAAAAGTAAAATAAGTTTCCTTTTTATAAGCATATTTATAAATATGAAACTGTAAAATACTCTCAAAAAATACTAAATAACACACAAAAAGTAATTTCTTATTAAGTAAAGGGCCTTATAAGCATGGAAGTCATTTTTTCATTGTCTGTATTAACTGAAGATATTTGTTGTGTTCTTCATGTTCAGATTTCTACAGTCATTTCAAAATTCTACCTCACAGAATTACTTGGAATAGTAAATGTTTAAATGTAACTCCCTGGAGGACATTCGCAAATAGAGATGAAATAGAAGTCAGGAGAGGTACAGTGAGGCGGAAGGCACTGGCCTCAGTAGGAGCCCACAGGTCTTCACAGGCCAAGAGAGCACTGCTAAGAATAGAAGCTATTGAAAGGGATGACAGTAGATGTAGCCTGGGAAGATGGCTTTGTTTCTTTGTACCAAAAACAGCCTCAGGGACAAATGGATGAGCATCCTGACTTCTCTGCACATCCACCTTCTGAAAAATAGGCTGTACTACTGAGCATAGTAGTTAGGAGGCTTCCTGATTCTGGTTGTTTAAGTACTATTCTGGTTCATGTAGAAAAGGAAAGTGCAAGGAAACCTAAAAAGGGCAAGCAGAATGAACAACATTATTCTTTGAATTACTGACCTAGGACTGGGAATAGACAAAATTTTGAGTGAGATACTAGCCTATTTTAAGGATTCACCCTTGTAAGTAAGCTCCTTCCTGTCTAGTAGTCAAACATATACATGGTAAGGAAAATGAACAGAATCTAAAGCAAAGTGAGGAGAATATGTAGGTAACACCATAAATGCTTCCAAATCCTTAAAATCATACCAGAACAGTGTATCTAATGAAAATGATTGACTTCACATAATAAAAGTAGAAGCATCTCTTGCTTGATAGTTTTCATAATAATAAGTAACACTTTTAAACGGGAGAAGAGCGAAAATGCAAACACCAGGAAAAATGTATACTGTATTTTTTTGAAACAAATACCTTTTAATATAATATTTTGTTATGTCTCTGAGCAATTCATATAATGAATTTCAAGCATATTATGCCCCTTACTCTAGGTAACTACTCCTATGTCCTCTCCTATCTCTTTATCTTAACAATCAGAATTCCCAAATTCATAGCATCTTTTTATTAAAACAATTAGGTCTAATTTGTCTTGTCCATATACTTCTTTCTAGGGTCATCCATTGGAGCCTGTCAACACAAGAGAAGATTCATTCTTAGAGAAAAATGTCCATCCTCCAGAATCCATCCATCTTTCACTGTTTTCGAGATTATGGCATTGTGTTCGTTTAATTTTGTTAACTTGACACCAACTGGAGTCATCTAGCAAAAGCCTTAGCTAAGGAAATTCTTCCACAGGATCAAAGTATAGGCAAGAGTGGGGACATATTCCTGATTAAGTTTATGTTTGACTATCTATGCAGTGCTACCTTGGGCAAGAGGTTTGTATAAAAAAGCAAGCTGAGTGAGCCAGGAAAAGCAAGCCAGTAAACTCTGTCCTTGATAGCTTTGGCTTCATTCCTGCTTCCAGGTTCCTGCATTCAGTTCCTCCTTGTCCTCTATACTTGATGCAGTGTAACCAGAAGACATAATCCACATTAAACTTTTGCCCTCCAAGTTTCTTTTGATATAATTTGGTTATAATCACAATAAGAAAAAGCAAACTAGGAAGATAACTTGTGAGACGGCCCTCTTCCCCCGACTTGAAGTGCAATATTTCCAAAGTCATTTGAAACAACAATAAAAACAAACATGTGTAATACACATCACTGAAGTGATGACAGCATTGGTATTGATTTATAGCATTGAGTCTGCAAATGAAGACTTATTTCATCATCCACTGCCTTGGATTTATATGTTCTTTCTACTCCCTTATCCTCAGTGACCCCTGAGCCTTCTTTGGGAAATTGTGGTATGTGTGTTTTTCTGAAGAACTGAACCCTCTGCATCTCAGTACTCTGTGGATCTCTGCATGAACTGCCATCTTTGCAGAGGAAGAATGAGAGATGAAGTGATCTTTATGGTTATTCCAAATGAAACACACATATCTGAGGATAAGGAAACCCTTTGAGATTTCTTCTTATGAGTCTAGGTTTCCTCACGCAGAATGACTGTTTCCAGCATCATTCATTTGCCTACAAACTTCATTTTTTCTTATTACTAACTACATAATATTCCATTGTGTAAATATACCACAATCTCATAATTAATCGGTTGATGGACACATTAACTGTTGCAATTTACTGACATGTATGAGTAAAGCACCAATGAATATAGATTAGCAGGTATACCTGTAGTAGAGTCTGGAATCCTTTGGGTATATGCCAAAGAGTGATCATACAGTAGATTTATTTTTAGTTTTTGGTTTCTATAAAGGCTCCATCCATCACTATACTCTGGAATGAAATTAAAAGAAAAACTAGCTTTACATATTATGTGTGTTTGTGCGCGTGCGCAATTTGTATATTTTTAACCTTTGTATAATATGTAATTATATATATTTTTCATTTGTGTAATATATATTATAAATATATTCTTCCATGCAAGATTTTTTTCTATCTTAATAATGTCTTGCACTTGGTAAAAGTTTTTAATTGTTTGTAGCAAGAATGTTTTCAAGTTTGAGTTCCCTATGCCATATTGAAGAAATATAGGTAAATCACAAAGATATGAACATACCAAGACACACAGAGGAGAGTCCAAAACTGCATGGCTACCTATGGAGCAGGCCCAATAAGAGAAGCTATTTCTACAATTCTGCTTAATAATAGCAATGTTGATATCTCATGTGTTAGTACACCTTTCAGCCTTACAGATAAGCAGAGGCTGTGGTTAATTTGTATTGTAAGTGTTCAGTGCACACTTTAGCATCTTCAAAGCCACACTCTAACACCAAGTTAAGAATGTCCTGAAACGATGAGTTATTCAGAAACACCACTTTTCCTGGAGACCTAATTGGCTCAGATACAAGACAGTCTCCTAGGGCAGCAGAGTTGCTCTTCTGGGTGCTGAGCCTGGAGGATGGTCTACACTGCTGATCTCCCTCAGTCTGTTTTCTTCCCAACTTCCCATCATTCTCCACAGTTTCTGCCTGAAACAGATATGACACTGGCTCCTGGGAAACCTGTGATATTATTTGATAATTATGATGGGAGATGATTAGCTTTTGGAAGATTTAATTTAGTTTTAATCATATTTAAAATTTGTAAATACTTTACTATTAACAAAAAACCACACCATTGATACTGCCCCTCCATTTGTCACTCAAACTCTTCCAATGTCTCCAACTTTTCCATCCCAACTTCATTTGTTCTCTCTCTTTTCCTTTAACAGCCACAGAGTTCTTTTTTGGGGTAGCTTGTATGTACAGGAGCGTGCAATCATATACAGGAGCATTGTAACATTTTAATGGCTGTGATCACTGCCAATAGATCCTTAAATACAGCAATATTTCATGAAAACCTTCCCCATTTATGCTGGAATTCTGACTTGCTTTGTTTTTTATGTTTCATGCATGCACTTGCAGCCATTGTGAGTTCCTAAGTGAATCTGTGCTCCCATGTCTGACAAATGCTATTTTGCTATAGACATTACCAGTGTCTGGCCTAAACAGTGTCTGAATAAACAGTGTTTCCTTGCACTATTCTATCATAAACTCTGGGCCTTGCATAGAGGACATGTGGTATAGAGGCCCATTTTTATCTGAACACTCTATAGTTTCTTATTCTCTGCATGTTGACTGTTATTGGTTTCCATATTACTCACAAATCCTCTGCTTATCTAAAAGGTTGAAAGATGTACTAACACATAAGCTATTCACTTTATAATTATTAAGCAGAATCAAAGAACTAGGTTCTCTTATGGGCCCTGTTGCATATGGTAAGACTCTATCTCAAACACAGTTAGCTAGTTAGACACTTGAAGTAAATGGTGACAGAAGAAGCCATTAATTGAAATATGGGGGAGGAAAAGGTAAATACATGCATACATATATACATACACACAAAGGTATATATAATATAAAAGTATGAGTATATATGTGTGTATATGTATGTATGTGCGTGTGTGTGTGCATGTGTGCATGTGTGTGTGTACTTTTCTCTTTCCCTATGATCTGAAGGGTGTGGAAGATAGAGTTAGAAACATACAAAGTGGAGGTTAGAAAATGTATTTCGATTTGTCTTCTGTAATGTTTAAGAGCTATAAATCTGGTAAACCACTTAACATTATCAGCATCCCAGATCCTTCAAACAACAAGGGTAACAAGCCCTAATTAACTGCCTTAATTTAAAAGGGAACATGGTGTTCATGTAAGCCAGCTTCACTGTGTGCCCCCTGAATACAAAAAGCTCAGAAGGAGATGATCATAATAATTTCTCAACTTTGTTTCATGGCCTCTTTCTACCACTGTCCACGTTTACACAGAACCAGTTTGACAGAATGGTGTATCTATGGAGGGTTTAGACTGTCTCAGATGGGCAGTTTTGTTCTAGCCATTAATATTCTGAAGGTTTCTGGACCAGATGCAAAAAAAAAAAAAAAAAAAAATAGCCTATCAGCAACAACTGTGTCTGTTCCTCAGGAAAGTTATTAATAACTTTAAAGTACAGATTACGATGGACAACATTTATGATTCAGTGAGACTGCAAGGCATATCAAAAAATTCATAAACAACTATTTTTATGGTCTGCATATGTGCAAAATTGTAAAGTGATAAAAAAAAAAAGCTTTTTAAAACAGACCTATGAGTGAAAGTTTACCATTGCTCTGCTTTGTTTCCAGAGAAGGCTAAAGCACACAAAAACTTTATTAAAGAACAGAAAAATTGGTCTCCTGATAGAGATCAAATTAGATAACAGGCAAATGTGAAGACAGACAAGGAGTTGGGTTAAGCACGGGTGAAGTGTTTTTATGTGGAGTTCTCTTACAGGATGTAATAAATTTCCAACCAATGTGGATACACGTAGGTGGGCCAAGCATTTCTGTTCATCTCCAGGGACTTCTGAGACTTCATGTTTGCATTCTTACATTCCTCTGCAAGACATGTGGGGCTCTTCAGGTCATATTCTTGTAATAGGAACTCATTTCTAAGAAATCAAAGTTAATTGTGATATTTATAACCCATTTATTCTTACAGTGATTACTAAAGGGAAAAGAAATGTTTCTTTACAGAAATATAAGACCTCAGAAAAGTGCTATCTTCCAAATGTACATGACCACTCTAAGCAAGAGAAACAAGAGTGACAGCTAAGTACTGCAGGAAAAATATTGGTTCAGTTCACTGTCTTCACTTGTTGGCCCCTATTTAATTAGAAAGCTTCTATTCCCATTTAAGAGAATGTGGATGTTTATCATGGGACCCATTTGCTTGATCAACTTTACCATGGAATGTCTTGAATAAACTTACTGGAATAATGATTATTATTTCATAGATAAAAATCAGTCAAAACTGTTTCAAAACTAAATGTACAACTATGTTCTCGGCAGAAGAAAGATTTAGTTTAGTGTTTAAAACCCAGACACTATTGTGGATGCCAAAAAGTGCTTTCCTGAAAGGAGCCTGATAAGGCTGTCTCCTGAGAGGCCCTGCCAGAGCCTTACAAATACAGAGGCAGATGACTGCAGCCAACCATTGGACTGAGCGCAGGTTCTCCAACAGAGAAGTTAGAGAAAGGACTGAAGGAGTTGGAGAGGTTTGCACCCCCATATGAAGAACAACAAAATCAACCAACCAGACCCCTGAGAACTCCTAGGGACTAAGCCATCAACAAAGGAGTACACATGGCTCCAGCTGCATATGTAGCAGAGGATCGCCTTGTCATGCATCAATGGAAGGAGAGGTCCTTGGTCCTATGAAGGCTCAATTGATGCCCCAATGTAGGGGAATCGAGGGCGGGGATGTGGAAGAACTCCCTCATAGGAGCAGGGGGAGGGAGGGAAAATGGGAAAGGGGATAACATTTGAAATGTAAATCAAGAAAATATCCAATAAAAAACAAACAAACAAACAAACCTTTATCTACTCCTTGGACCCTGTGCTATCTCCTTGGAACTGTTCAATTGATTGCAAAAGGTGATTTAAATTTTGGTTTCACCATCTGTAGAGCAAATGATGAACACATGGACTGCTGGCCTGCATTAGCCTGGGATCTAACTCCACACAGCCCACTGGGTGCACCTGAACTCTTTCCAGTTTCCCCAATAGATTTGAAATACCAAGAGGACACCGGACACATGTGTGCATCTTTCCTCCTTCCCTGGAATGTCTAGCCTAGTACCTTGACTGTTACAGTATTGTGGGTGTACTGGCTATTTTTGTGTCAACTTGACACAGCTGGAGTTATCACTGAGAAAGGAGCTTCAGTTGAGGAAATGCCTCCATGAGATCCAGCTGTAAGGCATTTTCTCAATTAGTGATCAAGGGGGAAAGGCCCCTTGTGGGTGGGACCATCCCTGGGCTGGTAGTCTTGGGTTCTATAAGAGAGCAGGTTGAGCAAGCCAGGGGAGGCAAGCCAGTAAAGAACATCCCTCCATGGCCTCTGCATCAGCTCCTGCTTTCTGATCTGCTTGAGTTCCAGTCCCGACTTCCTTTGGTGATGAACAGCAGTATGGAAGTGTAAGCCGAATAAACCCTTTCCTCCCCCCCCAAAAAATAAATAAATAAATAAATAAATTTTGGTTTCACATCTATTCTTACTGCATAATATTTCTGACTTGCACTTTCTCTTGAAATATTCTATAAGAGTAGCTTTTATAAATATTATTCATATATGACTATTTACATACATAATATACAAGATAAAAATAAGCAATATTTATGGAAATTGATTGATGTGTTAAATAATCACTTTAAATACTATAACATTTGTGACCAACATAAGTTCAGTAAATAAGACACTTTGACATTCGATATTAAAAGGATGATTTTGTACACTATTCAGCTAAGTGGGTATATGGAGTGGTGTATTGAATATTTTATTCTTTCTTTTTTGCATTGCCCTAGTTTTAAAAATAATGTCACAGATTCATTAGACAGGCATACCTGTCTATTTAAAGTAATAAAAATAAAATTAAAATATGCAGCATCTATATGTTAAGAGTTGCTGCATGTCTGTTATATAGAAAAATCTAACAGACTGGCATATTAGGAAACAAATATAGGGAAATATAACTTAAAAACAAAACTAAGAAAACTTGAAATTACTTCAATGTATTTGGTGAGACTGAATCAAGGTAGATTTTGACATGGCTAACAGAAAGGGAATGACAGAAGTAGAAGACAATTACTAAGCTTCCATTTTTTTTTAACTAAGGTCAAGTAATCAAATGATATAAAATCCATTTCTGTATATACCTACACAAACACACATTAAAACATACACACAAATGCACATACACAGAGACATGCATAAGCATACAGACACATGCACATGAACACACACATACTTGAATACATACACACACAAACATACAGAAACACACATAAACACAAACACACAACACACATACAGAAACACACAATGAGACATAGCCACATATACACATAAATACATACAGGCACACACACAGACATATTCATGCAAATATGCATAAACATGTGCACACAGGCAGACATGGCCCATTTACACACACATGCAGAGCCATAAAAAGAAAACAGATACAGATAGACATACACACATCTCTGTGAATACAACTATGAGAGTCAAACACACAATTTTAGTTTCTATACAATTATACATTTCATATCTGTTGTATTTTCAACCAACTGTGGATATGGATGAAGGTCTGCAAATTCTCTGTGTCACAGAAGCATAATAATGTTAAATGTGTTGTTAGAAATTTCACATCACAGATGAATTACATGTAAGTTTTGACTGAGTATTAAAGAGTTCATCAAGTATGATTGTAACCATTCAGGAAAATGGTACTACTATATTGGAAACAGATTTTATCAAAGTAATATGCTTTGTATTTATGAGTGTCTGTGTGACAAAAAGTTGTAATGAACCATGAAATAGATATTTCAAACAGATTTATGATTGCCAGTATATGGTTGACTATATCCATCCTAGTCTACTTCTATGTACAAAGGTGGGATTCACATAGGAAACAGCGGCTTTCAATGCTACCTTAACTATGAGACTCGTATTTTGTTGACAATATTTTTACATTGTACAGAGTAGTATAACTTCTGCAATGAGACTTGAAAAATAAATACAAAACCTTACTTGCACAATATTGCCAAGTACATTGTTAGTACAGTCTTAGGAAGCAGACCTCCACAGGACACATCACAAACCACCCCCATCCAATCACATTTAAAAAGTTCTGACTCCTAGAACATAAGAAGGAAACATACCATCATATTTGAAGTTATTTTGTTTAAACCACTCATTCCATGATCAGTTCAATGGAAGATTATTAGAGCAGGTATGTCCATAAATTTTTTTTCACTTATTAACTAGTCACAGTTTTTATTTAATGTTTATTTGTTTTTAGAATATAGATCATTAATAATCATCACAAACATAAGTGGAATATTAAGTTGTCATGAAGAAAGTCAACAGTGCTCTGAATAATGCTATAATAAAAGAAAGAGACAACCTTCAGGATGACAGACTGTTATTGATTATGTCAATTTTGTTGTGAACCACAGATCTATTTAAGCTACTTACATAATTTTGGTATGTCACAAAGATTTAGAAATATATCCATTCTAAATTTCTTTTAGGATTTCAATTTAGTAGTACAAAAATTTTAATACATGCACTAATGAGTTTTATTTGTAATGACTCCTCTTACATCTCGAACTATAATAGCTTGATACAAACCATTCATTTAAAATTCCAAAATTTTAAGTGTTTTTGGAACGTTTAGAAGAAACAACTAAAAATTAATAAAACATTTGAAAATAGACTATTATAGTCTATATAAATACAGTGATATTCAGTGATGGAAATGTGTGTTATACCATAAAATTCATTACAAATGAAGGCATGACTATTTCTTGATTTCCTTATTAAATCAAAAATAGAAAAGAACACTTTTCTAAAGTGTAATGGTTTTTATACTACATTCAGTTTTTTCCTTATACAAGTTTATGATGAATTTTATTCAAAAGACAAAACAATGACATATGACAATTATGTAGCATTATGACCCTATCATAAGTAACATATGCTCACCAGACATAGATATTGGCGAAGTCAGATGATGAAAGCAGAGAATGGAATGGGGATAGCCACGCTAGGGTTTGAAGGACCCAGCCTGTCCTAAGGTCTACACGGACACAGTATGGAAGCTGAGGCATTCTGGGAGTAAGGTAGTGATGCTTTGCAGGAGTCACAGTAGTGAGAATGCATGTGTCTGCTGCCAACTGGACTGAACTCCTAAAATGTCCAGGTGCATTTTAACAATCTTTAAAAAAAAATAAAATACGAAGCTTGGCTCATACTTCCGGTTCATGCTCTCGACTTGCACTATCAACCGGATCCATCTCTTGCCAACTCTGAAGGCACTAATCCATGTCTCCTCGTGTTCCTTCTGGTAAAGTAGGAAGCTAACTGAAAGTCACCCTGATGTTCTCTCTTCTACCTTCTACAATAATATTTTGATGTCTACTACACACTACTTTGTGGCTGAATAAAGATCTGGTTTTAAAAACAATTAATTTTTAGTGTAAGATTCACAATTTTTAAATGAACCTGTTTAAGACTTTTACATCAAACTACCTAATACTTCTTGATATAAATCTCATTGGTAAGCACTTTAGGTTTTGTTTGTTTGTTTGTTTTTCATTTGTTTTGCATGATGCCAGCAGAATGCTGATAGTTAATCTGATATGTCAAGACTAGAGATAGTGCATTTAAAAAGTCTCATTAAAATATATTCATTTTGGAATAAGTAAACTGGCCTCTGTTCTTTTCTGCACTGAGTAAATACAACATGAATATTCATGTCATCTCTCATCTACCATCCAAGCACTTATGATAAGGAGAAAGAAATAACACACATTTTATACCTAAGGGTTTTATAAAACCAGCATGGCTCCTGAAAGTCTAATGATGCCCGTTGATCCATAAAATTTGATGGAATATAGTTATGAATCAGTCCTAAACAATACTTCTCTTTAGTATATACACGAGTACATATTCCATACATTATATGTAAGTGATTTTTTAAGACTCAACAAAGCACTGTAGTTTTTTAAATCAACCTCCAGTGTGCGTCCAACCATCACATTCCAAGAGGAGATCATTAAGTGCCATAAACTTTTTTCTTTAGAAATCTTAAACTGCTTTTGATAAGTACAGCTATTTATCTAGAAAGTACTAACAACAAAAGTGTTTACATTTTTCCAGTGTTTGCGTGCGCACGTGTCTGTGTGTGTGTGTGTGTGTGTGTGTGTGTGATTATAAGCAAGAGATCAATTTTAAATAAATAATTATCTTTGAAATATCTACAGGAAATTTAAAAGTTATATTTCCCTAGGGAAAATATTCAATCTTTGAGTCAGAAAGTGAGCTCTAACATTTCTTCTCCTCAAAAATTATTTTTCTCATAAATATGAAATTAAACTTGTTGATCTATAAGGAAGGTATTATTTCAATATGACAGTGTGTATAAAAATTGCCATTGCTCAAACAAAACTGCCAAAAAAGACATAAATCCTTAATGTGGCTGTAAAGCTGAGAGAAGAAAAAACACAAACTCAACCTCAGCCATATTGGAACTATGTGGCTATACTGAATTAATTGTTTATATCTTGAAGTAGAAAATACAAGACAGTGAGAATCTGAGATGCATTTTATTCTATAGTTAATTATTGATGCACCAGGGATGCCCAGATTTTCCCACTACTTCCAGCCTTCTGGAAAGCACACTCTAGAGATGAAATACTGTCTGCATGATTCAGGAGACAGCCCAGATCTCCTAGGTTTGTATCAGAGTCTGTGGGTCTTGCAGGAGAAGAGAGAAGACACCCTCTCCTGCCATGGCTTCTGTGATAAGATGGGAAAGTGGCTGACTCATAGCACTTGGTCACAAGTCAGCCTAGAGCTTCCATGAGAATAGAAAATGTAGAATCTTCTTAAAGTGCATGGAAATAAATACAGACATCAACAGTTGGGTAAAGAATAGGGTATGACAAGGAGGGAGGAGGGGGAGGGGATAGAAAGAGGAAGAGGGTAAGAGGAGGGAGAGGGAAGAGGGAGAATGGGGAGGGAGGGAGAGGGAGGGAGGGCGAAAGAGGGAGGGAGAAGGAGAGAGTGAGGGAGAGAGAGAGAGAGAGAGAGAGGAGAGCACGCTCAGAGCGCTCTCTTGGATAATGTTTGCTCCCCATCAGATTGCTTATAGATAAGTTTCTGAGGAATATCTTCTTGATTGATTGATTGATTAACATGGAGTGCCAAGACAACTTGGTCCATGTCATTTATGATCAGGTAACCTTGGTTACTATGAGAAATCAGGGTGAGCAAACCATGAGGCCAGGGCAAGAAAGCAACACTCCACCATGATCTCTGTTCCAGTTTCTGCCCTGCCTGCCCGTCATGATGGACTGTAATCTGTAAAATGAAATGATATTTTTCCTCTGAGTTGCTTTAGGTCATGATGTTCATCTTAGCAGCAGAAACAACAAACATAGAGACATAAGATGACAGAAAATAACTTAACCAATATCTGGTGGTAGCTCCAGCATCAGAAGGCTGTGGCAAGGGGGTCACAACCTAAAGCATACAGTACAGTCTATGAAAGAGACAGAAAGATATTTACAAGAAGTTTTAACTAGCAAACATGGTTTTAAAATGTCAACATTGCTTAGTAAGATGGCAAAAAAATCAGTTCTAGATCATAAGAAACACAAAGAAATGCATAGCAATCTAGGGCTGTTAAAGGGAAATGGCTTAGAGGATAAAGGTCCTTGCCACCAAGTCTGGGTTTGATTGCTGAGAGTCTCATGGTAGAAGGAGAGAACTGACTTGCAAAAAGTTTTATGCTCATATCCTGACACACAAAAACAAACAAATAAAATAATCACCAGAAACAAGCGAAGACCTATAGTGCTTTAAATAGTTCTAGGAAGACTTGATTCTTATGCTGAGGGCAAGAGAACGTATTTTTATATTTCTACAAACTCCGAACTCTAAAAGAAGCTTAAACTATGAGGCGAGTCAAAAATGTGTTCTTCTACATTGACTAATGAAGCAAGGAGAAAAGCGAAACACATTTTTATCAGAATGAATAAATTAAAGTATCTTTTCTTTAGCCTTTATTAGAAAATGCATCCATGTGGAAAAATAACTTCACCAATATTTTTTATTCCATTAATATGTAACAGCTAAAAGTATATTCTTATCTAGTGTTTCCCTTTTTCCCCACAAAGAATATGTTCTACAACCCTTTGGGATATCCCTCTATAGTTTTTCCCATCCCTATACATCTTATGCTGTTTGGTATGCACATATACTAAATGTAAATTTTAGCTTACAAACTGTCACATGAGCAATTAACATCAACTGACATAAAGAGTTATCTGAGTATGGCCTCTGTCTCTTCACACTGACATTTCAAGGCCGCCATAGTAACAATAGTAACTAGTTAATTAGAAACTTAACTCCAAGACTAGAACTGCAGAGAAGATTTTTACATGTCTGTAGCCAGCTTTCATATATGTTCACATATGTGTTTGCACAACAGTGCTGTTTTAGGAAGCCTAGTGTGCCTTCTGTAACACTACCCACACCCACAATTACCTCTGCCAGTGCCATTCTATGTATGAAAAACGACCTTAACCTGTCACACACACTTGGCATCATTTCAGCACTGGGAGAAACATTCTGCTTCTTAACCTTTCTTGACAACCCCAGCCAGAATAAAGATCTTCTCCCATGGTGTTTCCTATGTTCGCTTCTACTATATTAAAGGGGAAATGCTATTTTATCAAATTGGCACTCACTAAATTATATGTCTGATCAAAAGACAAACATTTCCTGTTCTTTTGAAAATTACATCCAGGGCCTACCCAAGAATGTGATATGAACTAGACACTCCATTATTATGTACACTGAATGGAGGTCATGGAAAAGAGCATGGAAACCATGCCACTGTGATAAAAATAATGCAATAAGTTTCTATTGTGCATTTCGATGGGCAAAATGCAGAGATATTACTTATATTCAGTCTACAGAGTAATAAAAGGCTGTCTGTTCAGAGGTGTGAAATTCAATCATCACCCAGTTACTTTGATTTTTACTTGAAAATGCTACTATTAATGAATTTCATTAAGTACACATGAGCACCTTGAATATTTAATATTTGAGGGATAGACTACCTATTTATTTTATTTCTGCCCTACTCCCAAAGGACTCGCAAGGTATTTCAACAAAGAAATTCTGTTTGCAGCCATGAGTTGAAGATTAAATTTGAGTAAGCAGAGAAAGACAAACTAAAATTCAGCTACATGAAATCCTACCAAATGAATGAAGCTGCTATACTTATAAATAGACACTAAGGGTCCAACCTCCACCAAACTAATATTGCCGTCCCGGCTCCACTGCTCGACTGTTTTGCTCGCTGACTTCCAAACCATAGACATTTTACAGCTGTATGGACAGCTGACACCCGAGGTTTGTGTTTAAAATGTTATTCTACTGTCTTCCATGTGATAAAAAGAAAACACAGGGAAGTGAGGAAACAGGCAAGGATACCGGTCCTTTGTTCTCACCCCACCCCCAAGCTGGCATAGAGTTTGAAGGCCATGCCTGACAAGGAACAGCTAACCTCTGCATCCTCATTTTGTAACCTAAGATCTGTCAAGTAGCCAAGCATTCATTTGTTGGCCTCCCACAATAAGCTCCAGAACGTTACTCACTTTAATTCCCTGAGCTGCTCTGTTGTGTCAGTGTAACTTCTACTTTATACCTAAATAATTGGAATCCCTGTGCAGTTGATAATTTGCTTTGCATCATATACCTAATAAGTAGTAGAGTCAAGCAGAGATCACTCTGGTCTCATCTGGGCTACTTATGTTGCACACTACGGGTCTCCCATATGGAGCACCCCACACTTGAAGAGATTCTTCACATAATGACAATTGATGGGTAGAAGTTTCAAAAGAAAGCATGGGGATTCAGCAGCCAATCACATCACAGCTTACAATTGGAAGCTTTCACTGAGGAAACAGTGCATCTGAGAGTCAGGCAGCAGTCACCAAAGTAATTTGCCTGCAAAAGGAAGTAGTCTATTACCTTGCCTTAAATAATGCCGCATGCAGTTATTACTTCCTGCTGGAGTGACAGTTTAAGCACAAGGCATTAAAAAACTGCTTCTCCTGTTCTCGCTGTCTGTTATTTATTGCTTCATACAGTACTTGTCTGCAAGTGATGGATAAATATTTGAAGGGACAGATGCATCACTATGGATGCTCCATGAAATTCAAGATGGATAAAAGTCAATGTTTCATGCTCATTTATTTTTAGCTTTCTCCCCATAATAAGGTAAAACAAAGTTTACATATTTGTTTGTAAAACACTCTAGGATCTCACTCTATTAACACTTAAAGGATAATTTCCAGTATTTTAAGACTTACTTCTGTTCCTTGAACAAACGCAAGTGTATCTGAAATAATTCTTCTGAACTGACAACTTTGAGACTGTTGTCTTGATTTGGATTATATTTTCCCATGACAAATGCCAAAGATATATCCTGTGCAACAATGTATCGATTCAGCACTGCCATTTCTGGGCACACAGAACACTATTCCTTACAAAGATTCATCTATTTTTAACGTTTAATTAATGTATATTAGCTAGTCCTTTTGTAGAGTTTATCACATTTAATACTGTAGCTTTTCCTTCTGGAATACATTTCCTCCAGACACCTCATTTGAGTGTTGGCTCAAAATCATTGAGTCAGTGAAGCGTCTCTCTCAGTACCAGGATAGCCCCTGAGTGCAGTCTATCAGCTCTTTATGTCTCGTCCTTTGTTAGTATTTATCAACATTAAACATAGTAAATATTTATAGATGTATTTCAATGACTAATTGTGGGTAATCACCATGAAAGTTGTATAATTTGTCTGCTGATTAATTACAACAATGTTATAGACCCACTGTTTGCAATAGTGCATGCCTCATCATTGATACTCCAATATATGAAAATTCCCTTTTTAAAAACATTGGCCCATTTTGTTAAAAAATTATAGGTAATTCAGAATAAATATTCTAACTATATTGACATATTCATTGAAATATATAGACTTTGTGTCTATTAAATTTTGGTGACTTTTTTACTTGTAGATTTTCATAATTAAAAAATAGTAAATTAGAGATGATACCTACAACTTACTAAACTGATGAAGTCATTCAAGAAAGTTAATGAGCCCTAAGGTGACACTCCTCTCTCTCTCTCTCTCTCTCTCTCTCTCTCTCTCTCTCTCTCTCTCTCTCTCTCTCTCTCTCTGGCTCTCCTTTTTATTTTCTGCTGAAAAAAAACAGCAGTGAGCAAAGAGTCTCTAGGATTTGTTTATCTTTATGGAAGTTAGGACCTAAAATGAACATACTTTTTAAATGTGCTTCACAGTTGACTGTCTTTCAGAAGTTCATCATGTTGGAAAATGTGTCACTCTGGAAGAGGAGTGCAGGGACCTGGGATCAGCTCAGACCATCTGCATCAGGCCTGGAAATCCATGTCACAGCCACTTCCCTTCTGTCTACTAAGATGAATGTTCTCTGCCGTTTTGCAGAGGTAAAATAAATTTATATATAATATTTAAATTTATGCATGGACTTATCTTACAAATAGTGAAACATAACATCCCCAGTCCTCAGACAGCAGATACTTACTAATATGACTTTCACTTATAACATATATTGGTCTTTTTATTTTATATTTCTACCTTCTCTGGTACATATTTTGAATTAAAAGCAGGTAATATTGTTTATCATTACATGCAAGATATTTTCCATTCATCTATTTTTTTATTTTATGTTATTATTGTTGCTTACTTAAAATAGTGCAGTCATAAACAGAGGTTGGTCCTTTTGAGGACCTTGGTGAAGAAGGATGTATTTTGTCAAAATGAAAGCAACAAAGAGAGGGCCTTCACCACGAATATATGTGAGGATTACAGGCTTAGCG
This sequence comes from Mus caroli, assembly GCF_978045245.1. Taxonomy (NCBI): domain Eukaryota; kingdom Metazoa; phylum Chordata; class Mammalia; order Rodentia; family Muridae; genus Mus; species Mus caroli. Next base: position 137,159,162 of record NW_028227258.1, on the reverse strand, counting down.
ATGCATATTTGTAGCACACTTCTAAGTTTCCCAGTTGCTCCTCCTGTCATTCCCAGCCACTCTCATGGACAGAGTGACATGAGAAACTGTCTTGCTGTGGTGGGCTCCTCCTAAGCACTCAGTGTAAGAGAGACCCAAGAATATGTCACAGAACCCTTCAAAGGACTTCTCTGCATGAAGAAAGGGCAGAATATGTTACAGCAAGCTTTTCACCTAGCTGTGGTAAGAAGTAGTAGGAAGTAAATCTAAGTACCTCACTGTAAGACACCGGTACCTGTTAGAGATATGCTCTCAATGTCTGATATAATTCAAGTCCATTTTGTTTTACAAATTCTTTCATAAAAACAGATATACTAACATAAGAAACATAATCATTCATGACCCTTCCTTAATAGCTAGCCCCTGACTTGTTTTGGTGACACTGAGGTCTGGAAGAAGTCAAAAGTGGTGGCCATGGCAATATCAAAAATTATCAGAGGAACAGACCCTGATAGTGCATGGGAAGCCGGAGGAGAGGGCCTGACTCTTTCCTCCTGCTCTTGTGCCTTTAAGCCTGACAAATATCAGGAAAAGTTCAAATGAATTTTTGAAACATGATGATATCATGAATTTTTACAGGGTTCTTAGTAGGTTTTAAAATGCTTCTAAAATTTACTTTTTCAAACCATGATTTAAAAGATAGCAAAAATGAACTGCCTAGATTCATAGAGGAATAACTGAGCAGCAAAGTTGCCCATCTTAGAAAAGTAATTACCTCTTAACTATCAAAGCATATCACTCCATGACAAAGTCATACCCCAGTAACACCTTATGTGCTATATTTTAACAAACAAAATGAAAACACACCATTATATTTCTATTTTAGAAATATGAGATTTTTAAACAGTAAATGTTGTAAGTATAATTTAACCCACCTTCACTTAGAGAAAACTAATTAAAAGAAAGCACCTCCCCACAACATGCTTTAAAAGCTACACCACATGTATGCCACATTATGCTGAAAGTTTTGTCTAATTTCCGTTGCTTTCCTTACATAAAGCACTATGCTAATAAATACCCTTTCTACTTTGGAGTTCCAGAGCTAATCAGTCACTTGCGGGCCACTGTGAAATTCTTCATTTTCTTCCCTACTTATCATAAACTGCAAGCTTGTCTGGGTAGTGGTTGTGCATGCACAGGATATGTATAGTCTCTGTAGCATATGCATAAATAAATGGGTAAGAAATAATTATCAATTGAATGCTAAGCCCTTCAACAAACACTCACATGAGATTAACAGGCCCTGAAGAAGGGAGATAGCTACTTATGGATTATAGACCGACACAGTGTCAGATGCAGGGTCTCAGAAGACATGTTTTCTTGATAGATGCCATTTTAAACAATTCTTTCTGACAAAGTTGTATTATAAATATATGCCAACGTAAGATACAATCTCAAAAGTACTGCGATTTCATGGTTTTTTTGTTTTTGTTTTTGTTTTTGTGTTGGATACAATTAAAAGTTCTCTATGCCCCTAGGGGTTTGCAAAGAATTAAACAGAATGAAATTCAAAGTCAAAGGAAAGGCTTAGGCCAATGATCAAGCTATTTATTTTCCCCTAACTGAAATACTGCTGCTGTCTTTGAAGGATAAAATGCTTTTAACACTTGTTCAGCCTGAATCCTAAGGGCATGGTAACTAAAGGTCCAGCCCCTCTAATTAATCAATGACAGACCCACTTAGCAACTCTTTCATGATTCTAGCCATTCTTTTACACCAAAGCAAACCAGAGTTTTAACTGTATGCATTTCGAAGAAGCATCAATGCCTCTCTGGCACACTCATTTATCCTGTGGCAGCAAGAATAATGGTGTGAAGTGCAATGGTGAGCCTATTAATTCATTAGGGAAGACTGCCTTTCAGGATTGTTTTATTTAGAAGAATTAAACATGAGTTTGACAGTAATTGAGTTTGTAACCCAGTGTCCTTTGGTTTCTGTATGTTGACCACATAGTTGCTGTATGGCCAATTATCAGAAATCACATGTATGACTCTATGAGAGAAGGAATACTGACACATAATCATGGAAAGCATCCATGCACATAGGAATCACGCAAGGCAGAGGAAACAATCTGACAATACAGGAAACTGATATACTTAAACAAAATCCATTGCATTCGAAGCAATAAACATGTGTGCTAGAAGTTCAGTACAGTAGACAAATGCATGGTTAACCCTTAGAAGTCTGCAGTAGGTATACATATTACCAGTGTAGGGAGCAAGAGCAGCTCTGCCACCTGAATGCTCTCAGGACAGGGGTCCCTCGGCAAGCTAAACTGCAGGGTTCTGCAATCAAATAAAAATATGACTGTGTAGGCTCTGCAGCATCTTTGGGTCATGATTTTCTTCATGTAAAAATGGAAGGGTGCAGAAATAGATAGTCCAGAAAATCATAACCAACTATATGACCTGCATATTTTCAGGCTTGAAAGATGAGAGAATTTTTTATCTTTAACTGGAATTTTCTATTATGAAACCCCTGTTCTCTTGATAAACTATCTTCAAATAATTTCTGCATTGCTTAATTATCCTAGTACAAAATCATTACCATGCAGACAGCTACCTAATATATTCATCCTTACTTATTTGCAAGTAAACAAGAAGGACCCCACCTCTGAGATGCTTGAGTTCAAACTACAAGAATCTGTGTCTGCACTAAACAGAATTCTTGATAAACTGCGCAAGAGTAAAGGGAGATGAGGGTATTAGGACTCAGTCACCTTTGTAAACTATTCACAACGAGATGCTTCTCGAGTTATCATAGACACAATGATAATGATTCCATATGTATTGCTAGAGAGTTCCTCAGTGTTGTTTATCCCTCCCCATTCTTCCTGTGCTATACTGCCTGCCATTTCTCCACAACAATTTACTCTTCCTGTGTAATTCTCTTTTAATGCCTGATGCTACTGTCTCTCCTCTTGAACTTTCCTCCTCATGGCCTCATGGTATTCCCTGTCCTCTCTGAGTACTCAAAATGAAACACACATACATGAACACTAAAAGCTAACACCCACAGGTAAGACAAAACTTGCTACATCTGCCTTGTCTGGTTACCTCACTCACAATGACTGTTTCCACCTCTTTTGTTGGGAGCCATTAAGACAACGCTATTGTCCTGATCTCTGAATTGGGCCTCTCCCCCCTGAGAAGAAAAGGGGGTCAAAAGAGTGCCACACACACCGATTCCGAGAACAACCACAGAATGTTCCAGCCCTAAGTCGTCGCCTATGTCCTGACCACACCCTGATACCACCAAGTTCCTGCTTCCCCGTGTAGCTGCCAAAAGAAAAAAATTCTATTGCCCCACCCCTCCCGCTGATAAGTATCTGTACTTCCCCTTTTGCTTGTGCATTTAAACCTTGGGCCTGGCTAATACATTGGGGCCTTGATGCAACTCAGAACGTTTCCATGTCGTTATTTGCACAAGGCCTTCGTCTCTCTCTACCCCCCAATTTGGTTCTTAGGAGAAGGTCCCCTCGAGACCCTCTAATAACTGGACCTGCTGGACGGGTCACTCTTTATATCCACTTACTGGTGAATTCCATGATTTCACTTTTCTTAATCACTCTATACTTGTTCATTGTGAATACCACATTCTAGTTTGCATTGAGAAGTGTGTATGCATGCTTGCACACACACATAGACACAAATTGGAATTCAGCACCACCTTTCTTGACACTACAAAATAACGAGTAAAAAGTCCAGATCCAAGACCATGTGATTTCTTTGTGAGTTGTGGGATAATGAGAATTCTTACATTACAAGATATTGCCATTTTATTTTGTTCTGTTATAGAACTTGATAGTAAGATCCCATTGCTGAGTATGCCACATATTTGAGTCACAGAACACAAAGGAAATCAAGTTTGTATCCAACTAGATGCTTCATTTCTACTGGCTAGACTTCATACTGCTGGGAAGTACTAAACAAGCTACTAGGGGAGAAAAAAAAAAGATTAACAATTATTCTCAGCTCTGATTTTTGTGAGATACAACAATGCGTGTCCAAATAAGACATGCCTATTGTGTTGGCAAAGACATCATGGAAGTAACCAATCTCTTTCTGATGGGATTCAAAACCTGTTCCACAAGGTGAAACCCATACTAGCATCATTGTCAGTCTAAGGACTCATATAATAAAAAATAATAGGTCCTAGAGGAAAGTTTGCTATGATTATGCTTCAAAATTGAAACTATATCAAACTGACTCCTAATGACTTATGATAATACTGACAGATACTGCATCTCAAAACCATCACTTAAGAAACATCTATTTGCAGTAGGTGGTGATTAACACAGAGATGCACAGCCAAGGGGTTTGCAGTGCCATAGGAGGTATAACAGTATGAACTAACCAGTACCCCCAGAGCTCCCAGGGAGTAAACTACTAACCAAAGAACACACATGGTGGAACTCATGGCTCCAGCTGCATATGTAGCAGAGGATGGCCTAGATAGTCATCAATGAGAGGAGAGGTCCTTTGTCCTGTAAAGGATCTATGCCCCAGTGTATGGGAATGCCAGGGCCAGGAAGCAGGAGTGGGTGGGTTGGTGAGCAGGGGGAGGGAGGAGGGAATAGGGGGTTTTCAGAGAGGAAACTAGGAAAGGCAATAACATTTGAAATTTAAATAAAGAAAATATGGGACCCTGTGCTCAGTCCAATGGTAGTCTGAAAGCATCCACCTCTGTATTTGTCAGGCACTGGCAGAGCCTCTCAGGAGACAGCTATATAAGGCTCCTGTCAGCAAGCACCTGTTGGCATCCACAGTAGTGTCTGGGTTTGGTGACTATATGGGATAGATCCCCAGGAGGGGCAGACTCTGAATGGCCTTTCCTTCAGTCTCTGCTCCACACTTTGCCTCTGTATCTTCTCCCAAAGGTATTTTGTTCCCCCTTCTACAAAGGAAAAAAGTATCCACACTTTGGTCTACCCTTCCTGTTGAGCTTCATGTGGTCTGTGAATTGTATCTTGAGTATTCTGAGCTTCTGATCTAATAACCACTTATCAGTGAGTACATACCATGTGTGTTCTTTTGTGGTTGGGTTACCTCACTCAGGGAGATATTTTCTAGTTTCATCCGTTTGCCTAATAATTTCATGAATCCATTGTTTTTAATAACTGAGTAGTACTCCATTATGTAAATGTACCACATCTTCTGTATCCATTCTTCTGTTGAGGGACATCAGGGTTCTTTCAAGCTTCTGGCTATTATAAAAAAGGCTGCTATGAACATAGTGGAGCATGTGTCCTTATTACATGTTGGACCATATTCTGGGTATATGCCCAGGAGTGGCATTGCTGGGTCCTCAGGTAGTACTATGTGCAATTTTCTGAGGAACCACCAAACTGATTTCCGGAGTAGCTGTACTAGCTTGCAATCCCACCAGCAGTGGAGGAGAGTTCCTCTTTCTCCACATCCTCATAAGCATCTGCTGTCACCTGGATTTTTTATCTTAGTCATTCTGACTGGTGTGAGATGGAATCTCAGGGTTGCTTTGATTTGCATTTCCCTGATGACTAAGGATGTTGAACATTTCTTTAGGTGCTTCTCAGCCATTTGGTATTCCTCAGTTGAGAATTCTTTGTTTTGCTCTGTACCCCTATTTTATTTATTTATTTATTTATTTATTTATTTCTTATTTTGGTTTTATTTTTTTGAAACAGGGTTTCTCTGTATAACCCTGGCTTCCTGGAACTCACTTTGTAGACCAGGTTGGCCTCGAACTCAGAAATACACCTGCCTCTGCCTCCCGAGTGCTTACTGTTCCCCATTTTTCATAGGATTATTTGGTTCTCTGGTGTCTAGCTTCTTGAGTTCTTTGTATATATTGGATATTAGTCCTCTATTGGTACATCCACTCCAGTAGTAACCTGCATAACAGCCCCAAAAGCCTGGATGCAGTCCTGAGGCGAAATGTTTAAGGAAACTTAGTCTCCTGGAACCATGGCATCCTGTAATAAAGAATGCTCCAATAATGTCCTTGCTTTAGTCTGTAAACAGATCTGTGTGTTTTCCGTTAATATTGCTTCATTGTAAGTGCCTCTAAGGATTGATTTTTGACATATAACTAAGTTATATTCTTCACCAGTCCTAGGCAGTTAGTCCGTGAGCAGACCCTGAGCATGGATAGCTAAGTCACTGCCCTACACAGGAATTTACCATTATCTAGGAAGAAGGAAGGTTGTGGTCTAAGGAGGAACCAGAGTAGATAGTTAGAACTGTAGATAACTGAGTTACACCCATACACAGGAATTTACAATGGACTAGGGGGAGGTGGAATATACAATAGACTAGAATAGGAACTATGGCAAGGACATGAAGCCCTTGCCCCTGGCTTCTAAGATTAAGTGGACCTTAGGTGGAGCTGCTTTTCATGCCTAGTTGTTAACATTGAATTTTATCCCAGTTAGTTCCTGTTAGCTTTTTGTACGAATTCCTCTGTTTTGTGTAAAAGTCACTTATAAGACTGGTGCTTGCTTTGAGAAAACTTACATTCGGATATAGCACACTCCCTTGTGTCTGCATCTGTCTGTCACCCCTATTTTGCCAACTCCATTGCCCACCTGTCTGGTACCCCGAGTTCTCCTGGGGATTGAGGGGGGCCTGACTGAGACCAGTCTGCTGCACTCTATTGGATGTAAGATTGGTAAAGATCTTTTCCCAGTCTTTTGGTTGCCTTTTGTCCTATTGGCAGCGTCATTAGCCTTACAGAAGCTTTGCAGTTGTATATGAGGTCCCATTTGTCAATTCTTGATCTTAGAGCACAAGGTATTGGTGTTCTGCTCAAGAAACTTTCCCCTGTGACCATGTGTTCAAGGTTCTTCCACACTTTCTTTTCTATTCAGTGTATGTGGTTTTATGTAGAGGTCCTTGATCATCTTGGACTTGAGCTTTGTACAAGTAGATAAGAATGGATCCATTAGTAGTCTTCTACATGCTAACCAGCACGATTTGTTGAAAGTGCTGTCGTTTTTTTTCTACTGGATGGTTTTAGCTCCTTTGTCAAAGATCAAGTGAACATAGGTGTGTGGGTTCACTTCTGGGTCTTCAATTCTATTCCATTTATTTACCTGCCTGTCACAGTACCAATACCACTGCAGTTTTATCAGAATTGCTCTGTAGTACAGCTTGAGGTCAGGAATAGTGATTCCTCCAGAAGTACTTTTATTGTTGAGAATAGTCTTTGCTATCCTGGGATTTTGTTATTCCAGATGAATTTGCAAATTGCTCTTTCTAACTCTAAGAAGAATTGAGTAGGAACTTTGATGGGGATTTCATTGAATTTGTAGATTGCTTTTGGCAAGATGGCCATTTTTATTGTATTAATCTTGCCAATCCATGAGCATGGGAGATCTTTCCATCTTCTGAGATCTTCTTCGATATACTTTTTTCAAAGACTTGAAGTTCTTGTCATAAAGATCTTCCACTTTCTTATATAGAAGGTTCTTTTTTTTTTTTTTTTTTTTTTTTTTTTTGAGTGCACAGAGATCGGTAGCTAAGGACAAGGGTAGCTATCAGCAGAGTTATAAGAGTATTGACATGATTGATACAAGTACAAAACACAACATTCTCAAAAACTAATACAAGGAGAAAGTCAGATATGGTATATTTGTGTTGCTGTAGGACATTGTTCAAAACTGCTCCTAAAAGTCCTGAAAGCCCACTGGCTAGCAAAAATAAAAATTAGTGTTTTTCAAATCTTGCTTCAATCACTTGAGGCACATAAATTCTGGAGAAAGCAAAATTTTATTTTTCAAAATAACACCTTTAAATATCAGGGTAGATTAGTAAATATTTTCTGTACTCTAGTTATAAATACTTCTTAAAACCTGTTACACATCTGCAATAAAATTTGGCACCTAAACTATTTAAAATGTGTGATATCTGCATGAAAAATACTATCATAAGCAAAACTTCTAAAATATAAACAAGACAGGTGACTTCACTTAAAAAAATATTTATCTCTAAAAACAAAAGTGACATGATCCAGGAGAACAAAACTTAACAACTTCACAGAAAATTAGATTAGGATATAAATACTTACGTTATAAAAATGTGTTCAATTTGTTAAGTATAGTTTAAATTCATTATATCCAATAAATGGAATCTAAAGGGAAATGAATTGTTCCTATTTTAGCTACGTAAGAGGTATATGATCACAAAAATCAGAATTTTCTAGGTGTGGAGAATAAAACACTATGTGGCCTGATCAGAGTGGAATCTGACTTCAGAATTTGACCTTTTCGCCTTACTACATTACCTTCCTTTCCAGGTACCCCACCACAAGGTAGCAATGACTGTGGGTCAGTAAAGGGAAAGACATAAACCTCTTTGGAGTCAGTCTAAGGAAACAGTGGTTTCAGGAAACAGCATATGCTGTATTACATGAAAATCATTGACTGAAATTGTTTAGCACAGACTCTTCCCACAGGTGAGCTTCTGGCTACTCATGCTACTTCCAAATTCAGTGTTCTGACTACAGGATCATGATGAGCCATACTTCTTACTTAGAAACACTGTGTGCCAAGTAGGCTGCTTGCCAGGTCATGCCTGCATTTCCTCCTACAGTTCCCCCATCTATATTATTTTACTCTCCTAAGAGCAGACCCTCATTATCCATGAGCAGAATATGACAACCAATATGTTATAAGAAAAGAAATATTACCAGAGGTAAGTGGATTATAATGGTTAGGAAACCAAAGAGGGTTTTATGGAGATAATGGCATTACATTGTTTAAAATTTTTCTCTTTTTGGATCCATACTAGGAAATAGATTGAAGTCAAACTTTAGGGCCTACCTCTGATAACCAGGGAGAGGTAGGTACAAATGACCAATAATCTTCAGTACTAGCCTTATTTAGAGTAGTGCAGTAAGCAATCACATAAGGATAGGTGTCCTACCATCTCTTGCATCTGCTCAATTTCAACTGTTTCTTTGCTGGTCTCAACAGTCTAGGGTCTGGTGAGCCTGACTGGAATCCAAAAGGGTAGCAGTCCATTTTGTGGAAAGATACAAGCAAAACCCCTCCCTGTAGTCAATAATGGGGCAAGTGTTTAACATGTTTCTGATATAACATATTTCCAGGTCACCAGAGGTAACCTAGTAGGTCCTGACAAAGGTATACAAGATTTATGAGCTGCTGTATTTCTCTTGTCATCTGTTTATAAAATTTTTAAATAATGACATATTTAAAAGATGTTAAGGGTGAGCTTTAACCAGTATTCAGATTCATATTCTTCCATTTGAATTGTTTGTATGATCTCTACAATATAGCCTGATTTGGGGGATTATGAGGAACTCCAATAAAGTCAAATTTTTCATTGGAGAAAAAATTATTTAATGGTGGTTCATAATGTTTTGTAGAGAAATATCTTTGATATCTTGAATATTTCTTGCCACTCCTCCATTTTAATTTTTAATAATTGTTTTTTAATGTTCCATATAAGGGGACATTAGAATGTTTTGCTAGTATCCCAATTTTATTTAATTTTTTTATTTATATTTTTGGGGTTTTTTTTTGTTGTTTTTTGTTGTTGTTGTTTTTTGTTTTGTTTTGTTTTGTTTTGTTTGTTTGTTTGTTTGTTTGTTTTTAAACAGGGTTTCTCTGTATAGCCCTGGCTGTCCTGGAACTCACTTTGTAGACCAGGTTGGCCTCGAACTCAGAAATCTGCCTGCCTCTGCCTCCCGAGTGCTGGCCGTACCCCATTTTTAATAGGGTTACTTTGTTCCCTGGCGTCTAGCTTCTTGAATTCTTTGTATATATTGGATATTAGTCCTCTATTGGTACATCTACTACAGTAGTGACCTGCATAACAGGCCCCAAAGCCTGGATGCAATCCTGAGGCGAAAAGTTTATGGAAACTTAGTCTCCTGGAACCGTGGCATCCTGTAATAAAGAATGCTCCAATAATGTCCTTGCTTTAGTCAGTAAACAGATCTGTGCTTTCTGTTAATATTGCTTCATTATAAGTGCCTCTAAGGATTGATTTTTGACATATAGCTAACTTAGATTCTTCACCAGTCCTAGGCAGTCCTTGAGCCGACCCTGGGCTTGGATAGCTAAGTCACTGCCCTACACAGGAATTTACCATTATCTAGGAAGAAGGAAAGTTGTGGTCTAAGGAGGAACCAGAGTAGATAGTTAGAACTGTAGATAGCTGAGTTACACCCATACACAGAAATTTACAATGGATTAGGGGGAGGTGGAATATACAATAGACTAGAATAGGTACTATGGCAAGGGCATGAAGCCCTTGCCCTTGGCTGCCAGACCCTCTGCAGAGACACTGGCAGTGTATGTCTCAAAATCTTGACATGCCAAGATCATCCATCAAGAGGGGGGTTCTTTATCAGACCTAGCACCCTCTGTATCTCTGCTATGTCCCCATCATAGACAAGTTGGTTCATGAGTACACTACCCACCACATGTGGTACTTTCCAATCCACTGAAATTTGTACTCAAGCCATAAATTTAGACTCAGTAGGTCCCTGTCTTAAATGTTTCAAATTTCCTGTGTCCCTGAACAGGGCACAAGCCTTCTGGGATCTTTGGGTACACAAGTAAGCTTGGTCATCATACTGAGGAGGTCCAGAAGCCTACTCAACAGATGATGAGAACACTCTCTCCTCTGGAACATTGCCACATTCAAGGCTATACCTGAGTCGATTTCCTTCAATCTGATATTCACATTGATTATATGTGTTTTCCAAAACAAAACATTCCAAGGTATGCTCTGTCCAGATGTTTATAATCCTCTAGCTTGTTTAAATACATGCTTATGGATTCTAATAATTGCATTACATATGGAGGCCAACACCCATCATTTCGACAAGCAACCCACAATTGCAGGATGGTTTCAAGGTTGTGCAGATAACATGCTCATGGTCTCTGCACAGTAGGATTTAAACTCACTGGTAAAGCAGGGGCTTTCAATTGCTCATTTGGTCAGCAATCATCATAAGTATACAAATTCGTGAAAATGGATCTAATTCTGGTTCTTAAGTTTCTAAGCTACATGTTCAAGCTATGCATTCAAGGAAAGATAGATACCATGAAAACAGTAGGAGAAACCTTTACCTTGACCATTCTCCCAGTGCCTTGCTGTGACTTCTTCCTCCTTACTAGGAGCACCCTCTTTTGTAATGTAGCAAGAGTTTCTTTTTTTTTTTTTTTTTCTTTTTAGATATTTTCTTTATTTACATTTCAAATGTTATCCTCTTTTCTAGTTTCCCCTCCCAAAATCCCTTATCCCTTTCCCCTCCCTCTGCTCCTCAACCCACCCACTCCTGCTTCCTGGCCCTGGCATTCCACTATACTGATGCTTAGAGCCTTCACAGGACTGAGGGCCTCTCCTCCCATTGATGACAGACATATGCAGCTAGAGCCACAAGTCCCACCATGTGTTTTCTTTGATTGGTGGTTTAGTCCCAGGGAAGTCTGGGGATACTGGTTAGTTCATGTTGTTGTTCCTCCTATGGGGCTGCAAACCCCAATCAGCTCCTTGGGTTCTTTCTCTAGCTCCTTCATTGGGGACCCTGTGCTTCATCCAATGGATGCCTGTGAACATCTACTTCTGTATTTGCCAGGAACTGGCAGAGCCTCTCAGGAGACTGCTATATGAGGCTCCTGCCTGCAACATCTTGTTGGCATCCACAATAGTGTCTAGGTTTGTTGGTTGTATATGGGATGGATCCCTAGGTGGGGCAGTCTCTGGATGGTCATTCCTTCAGTCTCTGCTCTGAACTTTGTCTCTGTAACATCTTCCATGGGTATTTTATTCCCCATTATAAAAAGGATCTAAGTATCCACACTTTGGTCTTCCTTCTTGAGTTTCATGTGTTTTGCAAATTGTATCTTGGGCATTCTGAGTTGCAAGAATTTCTATCTGCATCATCTTGATTCTCCCTGTCATTTTTCTTCTTTGTTTGTCCTTACATGGCTGCTACCAGTAAAGTTTGCAGAGCTTGAACTATTCCTTTTCAATACCCAATTATAATCATAATAGGATAGAAAGATATATTATTTACTCACAGCTCCCTCACCTTTGGCCCCCTATGAATGCCAAATTGCCATGGGACATCCCCTGAAAAATCAAAACTGTTGGTGGGTCTGTACAAGGAAGAGAGATAAACCACTCCAGGGATAAGGGAAAACGACCAGTTTTATTGTATGTGTATTATATAGTGTAACCCTAATGACTGTGACTGGTTAGCATATTACCTCAAATTGGATAATAAAAACTCATGCTACAGTGTCTTCATGCAGAAGAAGCTTATCAAAGGAGAAGCAGAACATCCAGGATCTTTTGCAGCCCAGCTTCATGCTACTTATGCTACTTCAGAATTCTGTGTTCTGACAACAGTAGCATGGTGTGTGATGCTTCCTAGAAGCTCAGTGATCCAGGTAGGGTAGGCTGCCTTCCAGGATGCTCCTGCATTTTCTCCTAGTCTAAATATTTTCTTAAGAGTTAACTTCAACTTATGACTGGCACAATGTGAGACCCATCCCATGGACAAGAACCAATCCCTGACACTATTAATGATGTGCTGTTATACTTGCAGACAGGAGCCAAGTGTAACTTGTGTGCTATGAGAGGCTCCACCCCAAAGCCAATGGAAACAAATGCAAAGATCCAGAGAAACAGAACTTGGAAGGTCTTTTGGAAGAGTTAGGGAAGACTGAAGAACCAAGAACTGATAGGGACACCACAAGAAGACCAACAGAGTCAGCAAAGCTGGACACCTAGGTGCTCCTACAGATGGAACCACCAACCAAAGAGCATCAAGGGCTCGAAAAAGGCTACCCATACATATGTGGCAGATGTGTGAATTGCTCTTTATGTGGATCCTTGAACCACTGGGGGCTTACTCTGACTCTGTTACTTGCCTGTGGACCTTGCTCTCCTAACTTGACTATCTTGTCAGGCCTTAGTAGGAGAGGATGTATCTTGTCCTGTAGTGATCTAAGATTCCAGGGTGGTTGGAACTCAGGAAATCTCCCTCTTCTCAGAGGGAAAGGGGAAGACGTTCCAGGGTGGGGCATGTGAGGGGGGACTTTGAAGAGGTGACTGTGATTGGGTTGTAAAGTGAATAAACAAACAAACAAACAAACAAACAAACTGTAAAACTAGTATAACTTCACAGGACTGAAGAGATGGCTCAGCAGTGCAAAGCCCTTGCTCCTCTTGCAGAGAACCAGTTTGGATTTCCAGAATCTATACTTAGTGACTTACAACCTGTGATTCTAGCTCCAGGCTAACCAATGTTAACTTCTAGGCTTCTCAGATACTTGGATAAACATGGTGTACATTTATGCATTCAAGCACACACATGTAAATAAAATTTAAAATCTCTAACACATAATGTAATTCCACAATTAAAATACAAAGAACTAGTCAGTAAATTATAAGAATATCTTGTGTAATGAATGAACCACATTCATTTTTGATTATAAAATAGTAAAACTACAGACATCCTTTAAAAAAAAAAGTGAAAAAAAATTTAATCAAACAAATTACACTCTTAGTTTTTTTTATTTTAAACTCCAGATTTTATTGCCCTCCCAGTCCACACTCTGACTGTTCTACAACCTATTCCTCCTGCCCACCCCCATGTCTCCACAAGGATGCTCCCACTCCCCACCCCCCACCCCACCAGACCTCTAAACTCCCTGGGGTCTCCAGTCTTTTGAGGCTTAGGTGCATCTTCTCTAACTAAACCGAGACCCAGCAGTCCTCTACTGTATGTGTGTTGGGGGCATCATATCAGCTGGTGTATGCTTCCTGATTGGTGTTCCAGTATCTGAGAGATCCCAGGGGTCCAGGTTAATTGAGACTGCTGTCACTCTCCTAGTCAGCTTCTTCCAGTTTTCCCCTAATTCAACCAAAGGGATCAGCAGCTTCTGTCTATTGGTTGGGTGCAAATGTCTGGCATCTGACTCTTTCAGCTGCTTGTTGGGTCTTTCAGAGGGCAGTCAAATTAAGGGCTATCTAATTTTTATTTGAATGCATATGAAAATAAAACTATGCCATAAACTAAAGGAACAAATAATCCAAGCTTTGCCTCTCCATTTTTAGTAATTATTTTATTTAAACTGTTTTTCATACAATATATTTTTATCAAATTCGTTTCTCCCTTTTAATCCCTGGATCCTCCCAATTCTGTATCTACAAATGTTCATGATTATTCTCTGTCTCTTAGTATGTTTATTAAAGATAGAAAGAAAGAAGCAAAACAAAGCAAAATCAAATCATAAAAATCAAAATAGTAAGTAAAAAATAACAGGAAACAGAAAAACACATATTAAACAAAACAAAACAAAAAACAAAACAACAAAAAATAGATATTCAGGAGTGTACAGTAATTGTACTTTTATATTGACAGTAGTCAACAACTGTTTAAATTGACTTGATATGTCTAGCCTGTATGTGAGAAGCTCAGGGACTCTAGAGGAGAACCTAGTATTCTGTTTCCCTTCCCTTCCCTTCCCTTCCCTTCCCTTCCCTTCCCTTCCCTTCCCTTCCCTTCCCTTCCCTTCCCTTCCCTTCCCTTCCCTTCCCTCCCCTCCCCTCCCCTCCCCTCCCCTCCCCTCCCCTCCCCTCCCCTCCCCTCCCCTCCCCTCCCCTTCCCTTCCCTTCCCTTCCCTTCCCTTCCCTTCCCTTCCCTTCCCTTCCCTTCCCTTCCCTTTCCCTCCCTTCCCTTCCCCTCCCCTTGCCTTCCCTTGCCTTCTTTTCCTTTTCCTTTCCTTTATTCCTCTCTTTTATTTGTCTTTTCTTTTCTCTTATATTCATTCTTTCTATTTTCTTTCCTTCCCATCTTTCTCTTCCTCTTTCCTTCCTTCCTTCCTTCCTTCCTTCCTTCCTATCTTCCTTCCTCCTTCCTTCCTTCCTTCCTTCCTCCTTCCTCCTTCCTTCCTTCTTTCTTTTTAAGAAAACTACCCCCTTTTTAAAAATACATACATCAGATAGATTTTGAGAAAAAACGAAAAAGTTCTCTTCATCACAAAAAATTATTTTCACTTATGGAAGATGTTTCTAAGCCCTGTTCTACATCCTTTTTCTTTTTCCAGCAACTTGGACTTCCAGGATAGCAGCTTATCCTCAGCAAGCCTGCCACAGACCCTCTTGGTCCCTTGTCTACACAGAATGGGTCTCTGGTTACAGGTGGACAAGGAGTTGGTGAATGAATGGCAGACAGACATACCACAGGAGATTGTGTAGAATTTGAATGTATTGTCACAAAGTGAACACCAGGCTTATATAATATAGAAAGCAGAGGGGTAGGATGTCACAGCAGGCAAAGTACACTGAAGTTACCTGACACAAAACAAAGGAATTACTTCAAAAGGACTTATAAGAACCAGGTAATATTTACAGTAAAGATAAAACAACTCTGCTTAGGGTCAGCTAATGACAGGTAAAGATTTCACACCCTAGTCACAATTTGTGCTACTCCTTTGAGCCTTGTGAAAGCTAGCACCAGGGGGTTCTGCTCTAGCAGACCTTCTCATGAATAATGCAATACCACAACCCCCCTATTTCCTAGGCCTTGATAAATTCTTGTATGAGTGTAACTTGCCTGTTCTTTTAACTATCTGTGGAGAATCTCCATTTGTCAGAAGAATTCACCAACTTGCTTCTAATATGCAATGTAGCCTGCTATACCTGGCTGTAGTGAAGATTCCTGTCTAGGTGGAATTCCCTAACTCTTACATGGTAAATCCACCTATTAGCTAGGCCATTGTGAATTCCCTTGTTTAGGTGAGACTGGCTACTATCCTAAGTAATCACTCTGCAGACCAGCTCTGAGCCATTCTGGCTCCTTTCTTTGTAATGCCTAATTAGTTTCACCATCTCTACTAGAAGTAAATTTGAATGTTACTGAATAGGTAATCTTACTGAATTCCAAGTTTGTTGGCTTCAAGGATTTTCTGGGATGTTGGAACACTGGCGAAGGCTTAGCTATGTCAGAATTCAATCTTAAAAGGCACTTATAATAAAATAACACTAAAAGAGAGCACATGGATCCATACACCAGACTAACGCAGGGATAGGGTATTTGTATATGGGTTATGAGAATGCCAAGTTTCCAGGAGGTGAGTTTCTCTGAAACTCTGCCTCGTAAGTGCTTCCAGGTCTCTTGACCTGCCAAGCAGACTACACTGGAGTGTGTGTAGCACTAGCCCCTGAGCCTTACTTTTTACTTTTTATGATCGTTTTTATTGGGTGCATTTTTCAGCATGTCAGGAAAATTAGAAATCTTGTTTCAAGGTATACATACCTGCTCCAGATGTTCCATCCAGCCATCTCTGAAAGTGACTGTAATGTTGGACACATTGGGATTCTCAGTGACCTCTGCCTCAGTGAGGTTCCTTCAATATAGCTTACTATTATTGGTCTTAGATGTTACTACATGGTCCTCAGCCTCCTGCAAGCCTTTCACTGGCACATCAATAGACATCCTGTTGGGACACTTACTGTTCAACTGCAGATTGTTTTTTGGTTCTCGCCTGCCAATTTCTTAAACTGTAAAACTTCTAACTGCATCCGTTATACCTACAGATAACCATAGCTCTCAACCTTCATCAAAGAAGCATCTTTAGGCCACTGTCTTAGTTAGGGTTTCCATTGCTGTGAAGAGACACCATGACCAAGGCAACTCTTACAGACAATGTTTAATTGGGGCTTGCTTATAGGTTCTGAGGTTCAGTCCATTATCATCAAGGTAGTAAGCATGGCAGTATCTAGTCAGGCATGACACAGGAGGAGCTAAGAGTTCTACATTTTATTCATTAGGTGAACAGAAGACTGACTTCCAGACATCTGGGAGGAGGGTCTCCAAGCAAACTTCTAAAGGGACACACTTTCTCCAACAAGATCACACCTTCTCCAATGAAGTCACACCTACTCTAACAAGGCCTCCTTAATAGTGCCACTCTTGGGACCAAGCATATTCAAACCACCATAGTCACAGAAATCCACAAGTGATCTAAAAGCCAAGAACAAATGACAGTTGAGAGTATAACCCCACTTGATATATCCATATTACAATTCCTACACCTTAGACCAGGAAAATGCCATACAGAAAAGGAATGTGAACGATTTTAAGAGCCAGAGGACCAAAATATTTGGGTGACATGATACCTTTTAAACATCTGTAAATTAGATACCTAAGTGTTTTCTGAACAGATTTTAAAAGTGGATAGAGTAAAATATTATGGTAACTGAATTTCATTATAATTTTCACTATAATTTTGTGCTAATTATAATACTGACACAAATTTATAAGTCAAAGAAGAATCCTGTTTTCAAAGTAAATGTCACTGGGCTGTACTTACGATGATTTATATTTAATATTTTAGTGATCATTATATGAAAGAAGATTGAATTGTTTAACTAATGACAGTTCACTCAATTCACTAAGAGCTCTTAATCAATTAGATAATATATATGACTTATTCAAAATGAATTATTGTATTTTGTATTTGTATATATTTTATTTCTGATAATAAAACCACTAAAATATTCAAGAAGGTGATAACAGTTTGAGAAATTACAACCATTTTTAAAGGGATAGTTAGATTTGAGAAGATCCCTTAGTCAAGCTACAAGGTCTCACAGCATCCTAATCTATATTTTTCAAGTTATAAAAACAGAAATTCATTTTGGTCAAGAAGATCAGCGTCATAATTCTAAGCAAGCCACAGAACAGAGGTTTAGACCCCTTGGGGCAGCATAGCAAAGCTATCATGGCACCATGTCCTCATGAAGGTGCCAACCTGAACATACCTGAACATGAACTGTTGATTACATGCCAACCGGATTTTTCTATTAGAGCCGTTTGTGGTGAGCTTTCTTCTATCTCTTTTTAGTCTTACTCCACTTGGTGATGTAAAAGGACAGTTAACTTTTAGCTCTGACATAGTAAGGTAGCAAACTGCATACTAAGCCCAATAACAGTTCAGAAACAACTAAGTTTTTGTTCCATAGATTCTTTTTTTTTTTTTTTACGTATTTTCCACAATTACATTTCCAATGCTATCCCAAAAGTCCCCCATACCCCCCCCCACTTCCCTACCCACCCATTCCCATTCTTTTGGCCCTGGCATTCCTCTGTATTGGGGCATATAAAGTTTGCAAGTCCAATGGGCCTCTCTTCCAGTGATGGCCGACTAGGCCATCTTTCGATACATATGCAGTTAGAGACAAGAGCTCCGGGGTACTGGTTAGTTCATCATGTTGTTCCAACTATAGGGTTGCAGATCCCTTTAGCTCCTTGGGTACTTTCTCTAGCTTCTCCATTGGGAGCCCTATGATCCATCCAATAGCTGACAGTGAGCATCCACTTCTGTGTTTGTTTGGCCCCAGCATAGTTTCACAAGAGAGAGCTATATCTGGGTCCTTTCAGCAAAATCTTGCTAGTGTATGCAATGGTGTCAGCGTTTAGAAGCTGATTATGGGATGGATCCCTGGATATGGCAGTCTCTAGATGGTCCATCCTTTCATCACAGCTCCAAACTTTATCTCTGTACCTCCTTCCCTGGGTGTTTTGTTCCCACTTGTAAGAAGGGGCACAGTGTCCACACTTTGGTCTTCATTCTTCTTGAGTTTCATGCGTTTATCAAATTGTATCTTATATCTTGGGTATCCTAAGTTTTGGGCTAATATCCACTTATCAGTGAATACATATTGTGTGAGTTCCTTTGTGATTGTGTTACCTCACTCAAGATGATGCCCTCCAGGTCCATCCATTTGGCTAGGAATTTCATAAATTCATTCTTTTTAATAGCTGAAGAACAAGTTTGTCAAAGAAGATATTCCCGCCTATTAGCAAAGCATCTTACTATCACATAATCACATTTTCCTGAAAAAGGAGCTAGGGTAATACAGTTCACTATCGTGTCCTGCTCCAGGTTTCAAAATATTAGGGAAGCCTGGACAACTCTGAGTAAGTAGAATGCAGAATATGTAGAAAATTTGTTTTTAATTACATCTCTCTTGCAGTTTATGTTTAGTTTCTGAAGTGCTTGCCCATACACTGAAATGCCATCATATATTTGTAAGGAGACAGCATAATACCCAATTTGCCCAAGGTTAAAGACAAAAGGATAAAACACCAAGAACCATCTTGAAATCATAACCCAGAAAGCTTATTGTTTCTATTTAAATATAATCCAGATCACGCAATCATATCCCTAAGAGTAAAAATTTGGTTTTATTTCCCAAGTCTTTTCATTTTTATTCAAATCAGTAATTACGCTGAACTAATCCCATCTACAAGAATTTTTAAAAATACCTCTATAAGTAAAGTATATAAATACTTGAACTCCATTGGCCTGACTATTCATCATTTTCATAGTACTTTGCTCCTGTGTTCACAGAGATTCTGTGAGTGCCAGTCTCACTATACTACACTCAATTTTGTTTGAGCTTCTTTAAATGGTATACATATAATTAAATCTAAAAGCTATTTTGACCATATAATTTCAAGTACTTCTGCTTATGGTGTCTTAGTAATTTTTCATAGATTCAAAAACAAATACACAAAATGTTATTTATTAAAATCTAACTAACATTATAATTATTTGTACCTTTTAATATGGGAGCGATTTGAAGTACACATACATAAAATAATAGGTATAGATGTTGTTTTCTGTACACATTATTTTAAGAACTTGCAATGTCTGCATGTTTGCTGTGATGGGTGTAGTGATTTAATGTGCACTTTAATATCTATGCTCTTAAATGTATAACATCTATCAGGGCAAAGGTTAGATTCACTCAGGTTTTAAAAGACTTGCACAATACATGACACACAGCTTGTGAAAATATTTGTCAATGCTTAACAATAAAATGAATACCTGAGCAAGGTATTCGTACTGACTTACATTAATTGCATACCTGAAGATGGGCTCTTTACAAGATTAAACAACATTTCACAGTATAAGAGTGCATAGACTTTTCCATATATGTTATCTCACACATTCCTATGACATAAGAGCTATATCTACTTCATAAGAATAAATAACTAAAGTTACCCAGCATAAAACACCATTTATCATAGGTGTGTGAAAATATTACTGTTATTATTCTGTTTTTAAGCTTTATCTTATATAGGAGAAGGGTTGTTAACGGTATAATATTAGCTAAAAATACCATATAACCTGAATTTATTAACAAGATTAAAAAAAAAAACTAATTGTAGTTGCAAACAAGGTAAAATTCTCAGAAAACACCGTGCTTTCGGGAAATGTAACCAAACAACAGGATTTTTCATGCCAGCCTCACTCAGGAAGCTAGTGTTGCTAAACTTTGGCACCTGCCAAACACAAGACAAATACAAATCCCTTCATTTCATGGATTGAAATTGAAGACCAAAACCATCACTTATTTCTAATCACAGCCGTAATTACAGCAACTCCGGCTAGCACCCCTCTTGTACAGGAGGCTGCCAGTATTTCCATTACCAGTACTGCTTTTCTGGACTGATTACTAAGGCACACACTCCAGGGAGACAGCTGGCATCAAGGAGCTCAGCATGGAAGAGAACAAATTTTACAAAATTTGGCATCAGCTTCTCAACTGTGAATACAAATAGATGGAAGGGCAACAATAAAAATTCAAAGAAAGCCCCAAGTGCTCAGACTGGAAAGGTTGCCCACACTAATTTAAAATGTAATGTGTAAATGAAAACCCCACGAAGAGTGATGGAAGAGAAAAATTCATATTTGGATTTTCACATTTTTACCAAATATCTGTAATAAGACAGTAGGAGGGGTATGATCCACCCACCTGTCTCCTATTACTATAAAGTAGTATCAGATAATTTAAGGATCTATATGAGATATCTTCAACTCAACAAGGCAACATAGGATATTTAGATTAAGGAACTATATGCAAATACTATTAAATGTTATTCTTAAGATGGGCTATTTTGTTTCCATGAGGTGGTTCTGGATCCTGATGTCATACTCATGCATGCACATACTCCATTTAGCGTGTGGATCAGCACGCTGACCTCACTTTCTCCAGTTCCTTTGATGTCAGTCTCTTCTCCTCCTTCCTAACAGCTGCTGTTCTCCTGTTACCACGACTGTTATTTCTTTACCTACTTATCCAAGGTTTCACATATGGAGAAAGCATGGTGCTTGACTGCATATCTGAGCTACTTTTATTTAGCACAGTGATCTCCAGTTGTATCTACTTAACATGCTGTAATTCTTCACAGATCACATTCCCCCATGTGTGTATGTGTATGTGATACACTTCCTAGTTATGTATCCATTTATGGAATTTATAAAAAGTGAATTTTATTTAATGATTTGCTTAAAATACTGCTTAATAAACATGGGTATGTGGGTTTCTATATTATAAGCTGAATTTGTTTTCTTCAGTCATATACCCAGAGGAAAGGATGGACCATCTAGAGACTACCATATCCGGGGATCCATCTCATAATCAGCCTCCAAATGCTGACACCATTGCATACACTAGCAAGATTTTGCTGAAAGGACCCTGATATAGCTGTCTCTTGTGAGACTATACCAGGGCATAGCAAACACAGAAGTGGATGCTCACAGTTAGCTATTGGATGGATCACAGGGCCCCCAATGGAGGAGCTAGAGAAAGTACCCAAGGAGCTAAAGGGATCTGCAACCCTATAGGTAGAACAACAATATGAACTACCCAGTACCCCCCAGAGCTCATGTCTCTAGCTGCATATGTATCAGAAGATGGCCTAGTCGGCCATCAGTGGAAAAAGAGGCTTGTCGTGCAAACTTTATATGCCTCAGTACAGGGGAATGCCAGGGCCAAGAAGTGGGAATGAGTGGGTAGGGGAGTGGGGGAGGGGATATGGGGGACTTTTGGGATAGCATTGGAAATGTAAATGAAAAAAATACCTAATTAAAAGAAAAGGAAAAAAAGGAATTATACCAAAAAAATGACTAATACACATTTATTCTCTAGACATTTTTTAACTAGATACATAAACATTGATTTCTGTAGTGGATTCAATGACTAAAATTCTAATAATGGGTGTATAAGGGTTTCTTCTAATGCCATCCTTAACCATTGCCTCCCCTCAACTTTTATTACTTTAATTTTCCAAATGTTAACCATCTGAAGTAGTATGTGATGGAATTACCTTCCTCTTCCTCTAATGGCTGAATATATAAAAGTTTTTCCGATATTTACCAGCCATTATCATGTCTTCTTTTAAAAAGTATACTTTCCACTTTATTTTCCTATTTCCTAATTGGATCAGTTGATCCTTGAGTATTTAATATTTTGAGTCTATTACACATTCTGGATATTAGTTCCCTGCTAGATAAGTATAGAGATTCTCTTCCATTCTTTAGGCCAAATTGTCATTCAAGTAATTTCTCTCCTGGTGTATACAAGCTTTTGATTTCATCTAATCTCATTTGACATTTCTGCTATTACTTCTTGAGCCTCAGAAGCTCATTATCTAGGTTTATATTTTAAAATATTTCACCTTTGCTTTTGCTCTTGTACTTTCAAGCTTCCCCATCTGGTATAAGGTTTTTGATATATTTTGAGTTCATTATTGCACAAGTTTTCCTCAGTGTACATGGAGATGTCCAGTTTCTGAGCAAAACTTAACAAACCTGATGTTTCTTCTCAAGTAAAGGAAAAGGAAGCAAATCCCCACAGCTACAGTCATTTCACTTTTGAACATTATTTTAAGTTTTCTGTCATTTTCACTAAGTGTTTAATGGACCTATTTAATCTCTTTACAACCCCAGCTTTGGTTGGGCTTTACTAAAATGGCTATTAACTTTTAAAACTCTTGATAATACAAGAGGTTGTTACAATCACTTAAGCCATTGTGCATTTTTAACAGTTGTTATAACCAAAATAACACTTATGAAAATTGAATGTAATGTAGAAGGGAGAAGAGACATTTTGTTAAAAATTTCACTGTGTCATTCAATATACTTTGAAATTTAAGTTAGTTATTATCACCATATAATCAAAAAGCTATGAGGTATAATTTAACAAACTGGGACCCCTAAAAAGAAATGTGTAATTTCTTAGTTTATAACATCACACAAATTTCAAATTTTTCTTTATACAGCTCCATCCACTAATCCAAAGATGGGTAGTGAACTCAATAGATTATATAGACCATAAGTCAGGAAGTATATAGCTGCCCTAGTTAAAATGATTCTTCTCAGTGTGGCTGTGCTATGATAAGGGAAATCTTATTTATTATACCTACAGTAACTTATTAAGCACAGTGACTGAAAATTAAACCCACAAAGACATAGCACGTGGAGATTACGGAGATAGAAAGACTTTAAAACCTTTAATATGCTACTACTAGTTCTTGCTATGATATAGCATTGCTGATTTATGAGAATTTTTATTCAACTCTCTCTGTGAAATACCGCAATTTACTAAAAGTGATGAAGCAATTGATGGGATGAATTTTGAAACAGGTCATGAAAGCACAGAATTGTGGGGCAGTGGTAACCTTTAGAATTCATTTTGCCCATATCCTTTGGAAAATGGCTATGCTTAAGACATCACTGTCAGCCTCCAAAAGCTGACACCATTGCACACGCTAGCAAGATTTTGCTGAAAGGACCCTGATATAGCTGTCTCTTGTGAGGCTATGCCGGGGCCTGGCAAACACAGAAGTGGATGCTCAGAGTCAGCTATTGGATGGATCACAGGGCCCCCAATGGAGGAGCTAGAGAAAGTACCCAAGGAGCTAAATGGGTCTGCAACTCTATAGGTAGAACAAAAATATGAACTAACCAGTACCCACCAGAGCTCGTGTCTCTAGCTGCATATGTATCAGAAGATGGCCTAGTCGGCCATCAGTGGAAAAAGAGGCCCATTGATCTTGCAAACTTTATATGCCTCAGTACAGGGGAACACCAGGGCCAAGAAGTGGGAATGGGTGGGTAGCGGAGTGGGAGGGAGGGTATGGGGGACTTTTAGGAAAGCATGGGAAATGTAAATGAAGAAAATAGCTAATTAAAATTAAAAAAAAAAAAGACATCACTGTGGAGTCAGAGCCTATTACATTCTTAAAAGATATCCAGGGAAAGAAAAACTTTAGAACTCTTTAGATGCCCAGGTTTGGTTTGATGTGGCTCAGATGCCTTATGCATGTCCAACCTACTGTATTCCTGGTACAAATTAGGATGATTTCCAATTTTTTGAATGTCAGAGACACACCATAATTCAGAGTTTAAATTTTGTGTTAAAACTAGATAACAATCCCTATCTAAATTATAAATTATTTTTTGATAGATTTATACATGCATATAATTAACCAGAACTGTTCTGTACCACACTAAGGGGACTGTTATAAATAGGCCAGTGAATAACATTCCTATTTGCTGTCTCTCATAGAAAGAAAAAGAACGTGTGTATGTCATTATAATAATGTCAAGATGGCAAACAGCAAGAAATGCCAAGAAAATGTATTTCAAAAGCACATAAACTAATATTAAGCATGAACAGTATGAGGAAAAAATCACCAATGTATCAGAAAAGGGGATTGATATATAAAATGCATAAAGAACTGCAAAAAAATTAGACAGCAAAATTATCCAAACACTAAATGGACTAGTGAGTACTCAAAAGAAGATGAATGGAAATAGCCAATTACTATTTCACAAAATTCTCAACATTACCCATCATGGAAATGTAAATTAAGACTGCTTTGAGATTCTGTCTTTCCTCTGGAAGGAAACAAACTCTAGTGAGATGACAAAATGGAAGCATGTGTCCACCACTGCCCAGGAAGCACAGAAGTCAGGGAGAGATTATGAAAACAGACAAACACACCCGAAAAATACAGCTGTCATTTCATCCAAATAAGATTTGCAACACATTGTTAATCAGCTTTTCTCAACAAGCTAACATAAAACACCACCTGGCAGCCTCTCCAGCAGGATTTGCTGCCTAATGAAGGGATTCCCTTCTTTGTTCTTATCCCTGATAGTAGCAGGCAGGATATTTCAATGCAAAAGATGAGTCAGTGAAATAGCTGAACATTCAAACTGTCATTATAGTCACTTGCTTTGCCTTGACATCACTTGGTTATGCTTTATAAAGAGTTTTAAAACTCTGACCGGTATCTGTACCTGAGCATGAATAGTTAAACTTAAAAAAAAAATTAAATGTGTTACACTGTTCTTTTAACTTTCTATGCAATGATCAATAACTTTTAGATGACCAAGTGAAGAGAGAAGATATACTTCTACTTGGGGGAAACACATTATTCTTGCTTGCTTACTTGTTTGCTTGCTTGCTTGCTTGCACAGATTTTAAGAACAACTATTTATAAGTAGTACTACATGAAATAAAACAAAGACACACACACATGCATCCACCCAAAAAAAGGGAAAATCTTAGTCCAATAAAAAACATTAAGTAAAGAGAGAGCCTGCAGAATGGAACAAAAATCTATACCAGCTACACATTTCACAGAGGTCTAATATGTAGAGTATACAAATAGTTTAAGAAACTATCCCATTAAAAATTAGTATATAAAACTGAATAAAAAGTTCTCTAAAGATTAAATAAAAACAGTGGAGAAACATATTCTTTAAATGTTCAACATCTTTAATCATAGGGAAATGCAAATTAATAGAGGAATTGCAAATGGCTGAGATTTAAAGAAGAAAGAAATAAAATAGGAGTGCCAGAATGACAATATTGATGTGAGGAAATGGGGCCATGTATTCACTGTTGGTGGGAATGCAAACTATTATGGCCATTATGGAAATCACTGTAAAGTTAGAAATAGATCAATCAGATGATCCATGTATATTATTCTGAGGCATATACCCAAAGGGCTCTATATCATCCTACAAATATACTAGTCGTAGTTCATCCTTATACTCATTGCCTTTTTCTTCACAATATTCAGGAAATTGAAACTGCAAAGATGTCCAACAACTGACAAATGGAAAATTAAGTTGTGGTATATTTAATCATGAAATACTTTATTCAGTTGTTAAACAAGAGATTATAAAATTTACAGACAAATGAATATAACTGAAAACAATTATTGTGAGAGATGACTCTGCTTCAGAAAAACAAATGTGACATGATTTCTCTTGTTTCAATAATAGATATGAATCGTTGTGTATGGATGCTTCATTCGCAATAAGGAGCCATTGTGTGCAATGTTCAAAAGAAGGCAGATAGAAAGCCTTAGAGTAAATGGGGAAAGAAGAATAATGGAACAAGAAAGGTTAATGAGGTGGGAGATGGAAGAGTGTACACTACACTATATTACGATATAAGACAGAATACTTGGAAGAATAAATAGAATTCAAAAGCTATGAAAAAGTCACATGGAAACCTACTGTAGAAGCTTCCAAAACTGTACACATTAGCATATATAAAAAGAGTGAAAATTAAGTTATTCCATAATGAGACAGCAATGCTCTAGCCAGTATCACATGCTAACACATGGCAGGAATGGAACATGTCTTTTGTAGATTTTGGGCAATGAGGTTCTTTGTTTGTTTTTTTTTGTTGTTGTTGGTTTTTTTTTTTTTTTTTTTTTTTTTTTCGAGACAGGGTTTCTCTGTATAGCCCTGGCTGTCCTGGAGCTCACTTTGTAGACCAGGCTGGCCTCGAACTCAGAAATCCACCTGCCTCTGCCTCCCGAGTGCTGGGATTAAAGGCATGTGCCACCACGCCCGGCCGGGCAATGAGGTTCTATAAATTCTTAGAAATTGACTTTAAGATCTTATTTCTGATGATAATATGTACTTGGGTCAAAAATATGGAGAAATTCAAGTGGTACTGACCTGAAATTTTATCTTGACAGGCTAGCTTCCATAGCTCTGGAAGGTGCACGCATATTACTTGAGGAAAATGGCAATCACTAGTCTTGCCCACCCAAGAACCCTGTGAGCTACAATAGCAGCCAGTACAGCAAGATATGCCCACTGATACAATAGTGGCAAAACTTGAATCGTTGACTCCACAAGATGGAATTCATACCAGATACTATTGTTGGGACAAAAACATGTGACTTGACTTGTAATTAGCCTTAAGTGAGAACTTATTACTATTATTTTGGTAAAGTATTAAACCAACATACATAAACCAATTCCTGATGATTATGATTATACCCATAAATCAGTGTACCACTCAGCCCTCATCAGAGATGCATCACCTTGCAGTAGATGGTGATTAACATAGAGGTCATCAGTGGTCACTTGCACTGAATAAGAGACTGCAGAATACTGATAATCCCTAATGTAACATCTGTATTACAGCTCCTCCAGGATCTTGGTAGTAGAATAAAATACTTAAGTGCCAAGTGTGATCAATGAGTATAATGAGGCAGTGTCTTCGAGACATAACATGTAAGTTGCATATAAGAACTTAGAACTGCAGGGATAGCCCTGCTGTGAAAGATCTGTACACTTAGGCCAGATAAAATCCCATCTTGGAGGGTGGAGAGGTACAAAGTCACACACTTGAGTGCGGGAGGTATAAGCTACTGCTTGGTCTGGGGAAAGTGGGAGTTCATTTTATTTGTATGGTTTCTGGTAGGTTGAGCATATCCCACAAGCAAAAGTATAGATTCAGTGCAGGTCAGAATCGATCAGATTTTTAAATAATAAGACAGAGAACATGAGTTTGGATGGGGAAAAGAGAAGTGGTACTTGGAGAAATGGGTTTCTGAATATGTTCAAAATACATTGTATAAAACTACCAAATAATCAAATGTTATATAGATAAAATAAATTGGGGACTAAGAGATTTGATAAATTACTTAGAAAGAAGCTCATTTCATATTTCTCACATAATCTGCTATGTTTTTAACAAATGATATTCGTTCCTATATTCAGAGCCCCAAGGACTCAGTTACATAAGCTGTATTTCATAAATATCCTGAAATTACCACCAAAGTTCAGCCAGGAAGCTTTGGTACTATTTCCACAGAAAACAATTAGTTTGTATCTACATGGACCTTGTATTATTAAACAATTGCTTCATGTGCACGATAAATCAGATGATATCTTGCTTTAGGGTTAAAGTTCTACAGACCTGATCAGACTTTTCAGGTATCATCTGCCCTAGATTCATGTGTGCAGAACCACACACTATTCTAAAGAATGAAAGTCATGGCTTTTTTTTTAATTATGTAGGGGAAAAAAAAAAACCCAAGTGCCTTTTCATATAAGGCACTAGGTATATCCTGACTTTAAAATGCACATTTAAATTTCTATGCTATTCAATAAAAGAAGATCCACAGATAGCCAATGGATATTGAACAAATATTCAGCATTACTAATTACTTGGGGAATGCAAATCAAAGCCACAATGAGATACTATCTTTTTCCAGTGAGAGTCTATCATACAACAATACTGAAGGTAGCCAATTCTAGTCGGAATACACAGGATAGGGTAGCCTTGCACACTGTTGATGGGAATGTTAATTACTACTGCTGCTGTGGAAAAATAATGAAGCTTCCACAATAAATTAAAAATAGGACTACCATAGAACCCAGCAATCCCTCCTCAGGGTATATAACCAAAGGAAATTAAGTAAGCTTGTCAGAGAGACAGCTGCCCAACCTGGTTACTGCATCACTATTCTAAATAACACAAAGCTAGAAAAGTTCACCAACGAATGATTAAATAGGATAAAGTAGAATGCACACAGTGGAATGCAATTCAGCCCTGAAGAAACGATGCTTGTCATTGCTCGCTATAAACTGGGTGGCACCAGAGACCTCAGCATGAAGTCAAATGACCCAAACCACTCCATTCTCTGTGGGATTTAAGGAACATGCTCTCATGAGCTAAGAATGGAATGGGAGTTATTAGATGTTACCAGGAAGTGGGAAGCAGACGAGAGGTACCAGTACACATGTAAGCAGGGTACTCCATTACACTGTGTATGATGTGGTGACCTCACACAGAACAGTGGAGTGTGCGTTAGAAAACACTACAAAAAGGATTTTAAATGTTTTCATCACGAGCAAATAATAAACATTAGAGTGTATAGATATGTCTACATTGATTTTAAAGCTATAGAGATTTGTATGTGTACAGACATCACACATAGCATGCCCTATTAATGTGTACAGTTTTATATGATCACCAATTGGCCAAAATTCATTTAATTAAACATAAAATGTTGTAGAAAACTCCAAGTACTGATCCTTGATTTGGTTGGCATTAAGGGAAGGAATACAGAAAAAACTGTTCATAGCCCCTCTTATGCTAGTTGTCTCTATCAGATGATTTAAGAGTGCGATGTATATAGTCCCACTTTTAAGAGAAGTAACCATGTCAACTTGCTCTACACTAACCTCACTTGAAAGCTGTCTTCTCCTAGACAATGCTGAATGAAGCTTTCTGCTGATGCTTCATCTTGAAATAATAGTCTGGGAAGCTATGAATGGAGATGACTTGCTCCCTCGAGGTTTGCTGTTTACTGAAATAGATTATATAAGTGATTTGAAAAAAAAAACAGACAAAAAAGCAGGAGGAGACTTAGAATAGTATATTCAGACTACTAAGGACTTTCAAAAACCTGTTTCTCACGAAGCTAAAGAAAATATAATTTCCTTTGCTGAGGTTTCTGTGGTTAAGAATTCATTATTTTCTTCTGACTCTTAGAGCAGTTTTAAAGGTACAAACTATTCAGATAGATTCTGTCATTTCTGCAAACAAATAGATGTCAGAATTTCCATGCTCTGGTTTTCTTTCAAATATTGAAAAATACTCATTTACATTCTATTGATATACTTCCTCGTGATGAAGAACAGTGATTTCACATGTTTGAGTACATATATATGAACACCAAATGTGTAGACATATTTAAGCAGATACACCTGCCTTGTGGTTTTGCCTTTTGTTTCAAGAGCCTATGAATAATTGTGCTTTGGAAAAGCATCAGACACTTCATCATCTAAAAAGTCATCTTCGCTACTTCAGCAGATATTTGCATCGTAATTTATAGTAAACAGCTACTTCAGAGACATCTGCTTCAGAATGAATTACATGTGCTTCTCATGGCTATCAACTTTGGAACCCCTCTACTAACAGTCTGAGACATACTACCTGTCGGAGAGCGAGAGCACTCAGTCGAGCAATCCACAACTGGAGAGGATTAGCTTACTGCTGCCGCTATCAGCAAAACAGCACGAAGCAGACAGTTCATTTTACAGAAACTTAATGGAGTGTATGGCACTGGCTGTTTAATACAAGCACTGTCAAGGCATCTAAGCAAAAAGTCTCAGCTGTCATCACTGACAAGCTGAGTGGAATTATTTGTCACAGGAGACTAGATAAGCACCATGAGAATGAGGCATGGGACTGCCACTATATATCTCCATATAGTAACTAGAGACAGCATGCTCAGGGTTGTCACTGCCAGATGACAATGGCATACTCCCCAATGACTTCTCATCATGTGAGAGCAATCTGACTTCACTACTCCATGCACAGCATATAAAAGGTCAGCAGCATTTAGAAGCTTTATGTCATCTCTGACATAGCCAGAGAAGTTATCAAACATCTTACATTTTAATATTGAGAGAAATTAAAAACACACATATATATTCACATATATTCACAGAAATAAGCGTAATAATGTCTGAGTTGAGTTGCCGCTGACTAACTTATAAAAACTACTTCAATTTCATTATAAATAAGAGTGTGATTCCGGGTGATGGTCAGGCAAGAATATAGTCCCAGCACCAGGGCAGCAGAAGCAGGTGGATCTTTGAGCTGGAAGCCAGTCTGGTCTGCAGAGCAAATTCCAGGACAGCCAGAATTACGTAGAGACACATTGTCTCAAAAACAACAACAGAGTCAGCAGAAACAGCAGCAACAACAACAAAGAAACAAAAACAAAACAAAACAGGACAAAACCATACAATAGGTTTTTAGATGATGATGCATGTTTTTAAAGTCTCAATGGGCTACCTTATGAAGGCAGAAATAAAAGATGGTATTTGTCATAAAGAAAAGTTTATTGGAAGATATACAAAAAAGCAGATACCTGCCCAAACTTATTCTCTTAAAAAGTTCTGCATGCAAGCACACAGCCTAACCTTCACTGGCATGCAGAACAGAGTTCAAGGCGCCTCAAAGGATTTCCTGAGGAGAATCTTTTTATGTGTCTCAATGGTGGAACAATAGCATTGACACTGAACTTCTAGGAGAATAGACTTCTGGTCTGTCACAGGAAAATGCTGTCTATGTGGCCATCTTCCAGGAAACATTCTAGTCTCCAAGTCTCTGATAAGCTTCATTGCCTTGGTGTACTTAGCTTTATCACTTCAAGAATTATGCACATGTGAAAAATGACCAAATATGCTTCCAAGGATTGAGTCCAGCTCCTTTTTTCCCCCTTTACTAGAAGCAGTCATATGTATATAACTGTCTGCTGCATCCACTAAGTTCTACACAGAGAAGTCAGACCTGGGTATACTCTCAGCACTGCAAGTCAAAAAAGGTTTTAATGTTCTTAGAGATGAAGTCAAATAAGATGCCTTATAAAAATTTGTGTAGTTGACTAGAGGTAAAGGCTACAAATGGCATTTGAAGCTCATATATAGACAGGATTCAAATTTCCAATCCACTCTAAATGATTCATTGGCAAGGCAACTCTTTTGGGCCTTAAACAAAAAATATCTAGCACACGATTGGCAAATATCTTAATCTGAAACTCATTATGAGGTCCACAAAGCAATTTTAGAGTTAAAAAAAAGAGCCTTCATATATATGAAGATATATGAGATATATCTCATATATATGAGATATATGATATTATATTAGATATTTTCTTTATATACATTTCAAATTTCAAATGCTATCCAAAAAGTTCCTTATCCGCCCCCCCCCCCCCGCCCTACTTCCCTACCCACCCACTCCCGCTTCTTGGCCCTGACATTCCCCTGTACTGGGGCATATAAAGTTTCCAACACCAAGGGCCTCTCCTCCCAATGATGGCCGACTAGGCCATCTTCTGTTACATATGCAGCTAGAGACACGAACTCTGGGGGGTACTGGTTAGTTCATATTGTTGTTCCACCTATAGGGTTGTAGACCCCTTCAGCTCCTTGGGTGCTTTCTCATGAGATAAAACTTACATCTTCTAAAAATAGCATATTTAGTGAAGTGAGTAAATACAGAGCAAAACTACAAACAAGATAGGGAATAAAGTAAAAATCCCAAACATATTAAGGCAATAACTATTAATGTGTGGGGCCTCAACCATAAAGATCACTTAGAAATCTGAAAGTCAGAATAAATACATAGAAAGTTAAAGAGAACCTTACCAATAGTACACAGAGGCATATTGACAGGATGATCATGGGCTTAGAGAAGGGAGACCTTGTAATTTATGATCATCTACATGCTCACTGTATTTGAGTTGTTGGCTTTACCAAAAACAGTTTCATTTAAGTAGTAGGAATAGGAGTCAAACAATGCAAAGAAAATATAAAACAATAGAAAATGTAAAAGCAAGATCCAGAAAGCCAACAACCTTTTATATCCAACTAAACCAAGAGGACAGGGGAGAAGGGTCACCTGTTGAAGGTACATTTCTGCTAAGTAATGGGGAAAGAGTGTAAACTCTATAGCTTCATATTCCTACCAAATACCCAAGACGTTTCCTATCACTAAACTATAGAAGACAAGGTTTAATGCCAGTAATTACATGAATGCAGCTTCTAAGGAAAGCAAAACAGAACAAAGATATTTTCCTATTTAAGATATAATGTAAGACAACAGAGTAAACAAAAGAAATCCTCAGGAAAGTTCATTAGCTATTTGCAATCTAAAGTAGGAAAAAAAAAGAGATACCTTTAAGCATCCATATTTTAGGAGGATCACAGTAAAATCAATTATAAAGAACTGTAAACTTCTTGATGGTATACCAGTAATGGCTATTTCATATGTCAGAACCCCTTGGACTCTGCCAGAATCTACTACAGTTTCTTTAAACATCACTGTGCTACTTAATAATTATAAAAGAAAATGTATCTATCAAGTTGAAAATGCATTGGGGACATAGAAGAGGAGGAAATTAGATCAATGTGATTTTAAAACACTGCTTAGGTAACTTTAAGTGCTACAATGGGGCGCAGGCTGGGTGTTCTACAATAACTACAGATCTGCTTTTGACTAAGATACCCGAACCAAGTGAGAAAGCAAAATTAGTTCACACACGTTAAAGGTCATTAACAAGAAATTACCTATTCCAAGATGGCACACATTAGGAATCTGGGAATCCTGGGTCTTAGTGTTTTCATTAAACAGTGATGTGAAACTCTGATAGTGAAGTCTGTGGTGACTTTAATGGAATCTAAATAAGAAGATTACATTCTGTATGCTACAAAATCAATGTTCTCCCTTTTCCAGGAACAGAATATAGCCAGAGTGACTTTGAATTACAGTCCTGTCCTGTGAGATTTTAAAATATAAAAAGAGTATCTCAATTTCTCCTCTTGCACAACATATACTGATTTTCTCTAAAATGGGGGCTGAGTTAGCTAAACCTCTTTGTTGTTGCTGTTGTTTTGTTTTGTTTTATTTTTTGCTTGAGAATTTTGTCATGGGTCAAAGAAAAATAACATCAAGTAACAGAGTAATGAGCTATATAAACTTCAGCTTTGACATGACAGGTGGGTACTGTCAGTCTTCAATGGCACAATTGGGTTAGTGACCCAGAATGGAAAGCAATGTGGTAGTTCTTCACAAAAGGTAGTTGTGTGTCCAGACAGGACAATTTCTAGAGTTATGTTTTACAGTCACAACTGTATGAAGAATATTGATGGCATGTAATGGATATTTGGGATACACTGAAACATTTTACTAAACATACTCCTTCCCCCAACAAAGACACAATTAGCCCAAAGTGATAACAGCATGGAAGTTAAGACATTTGTTGTCAGACTATTCTGAAGAAAAATGGAATCCTATCTACACCAAATGCAGAAATGACAACTACCAATAATGTGCACCAAGCAAAGCTAGGCTGGGCAGGGTGAAAGATGGGTATTTTCAAATAAATTGACATTATAAAGAAAGACAATGATTGATAAAAAAATCTACACTTGTACATTCTCTTTGATATTTATTTTTAATTCTAAAGACTTCTCATATTGTCCTCTAATACTTTTGCCACTTCCTTTTCAGAACCCCTACCACCACCCCATTTCCATCTATCCTACCTTCAATCTGTTAGTCCAAAAAATAAAACTTCACCTGAGATATTATTAAAAAGTATTAATTAAAATAAGGAAACTGTGATGGCTACCTGAAGATTATCAGATATCTTTGTGACTTAGATCAACCATTTGAATTCTGTCTGGCAGACATCAAGACACAAATATCTGTCTGCATATGTTTTGTTACACTGATAAAGAAACTGTCCATGGATCTTGTTATGAACAAAATGAATTATAAAGCTATAATAATGAATAATAATATATTTTGCAAATAACAGTCAAACTAACCAACCATGGTGATAAAGAAGTTATTAATTTCTTAGAATATACAAGTTGAAAATATTTTGAAATCTGAAATTTTGTGTGTACTAGCCTGACACCACAAGTACAAAACTACACTATACACTTGAGCGCATCTGACAGAGCCCACACACAAATGCAGCTATAAAATGCATGTTATCTTACATCTGTGATGGAGGGAAAACTGTCTCTTCTGAACCAACATCTCTTTTCAGGCTCACACAGATTCTTCACCCCATAAGCACGCCTCGATGCTACTTGGATACACAGAACATTTTTCTCTAAACTAAAGCTAATAAAATTCTCTCTCTCTCTCTCTCTCTCTGTGTGTCTCTCATCTTTCCTCTGTCTCTCTCCCTCCCTCCCTTCCTCCCTCAACCCCTGTGTGTCTGTGTGTATGTGTTTCCGTCTCACTTTCTCTCTCTTCTCGTGTGTATAATTACATGAGAATATGAGAATATATATAGAATATATAAATATACTTACTGTTAAGTACTTACATGAAAACATGTATAAGATTATCACTCCCTGCTGGCAAAAACATACTTGAAAATAACAGTGATGCCACAATAAGACCGTTGACTATCCATATGTATGACAGAGAACATTTACTTTCTAATGTTACACTATTCATAAATATATTCTTTGCAAAACGTTATGAAAAATGTTGCATTTTTCATGGTATGTGTCACAAATATGTGTGAAAGAAATGAATTTTGTGTAGATAATTGTATCCTCTCCCTAAGCATTTCATTCTGTAATGCCAATACTGTAAAACCTGAAAAATACATCCAGAATAACATATTTCTGATCTCAAGCATTTGGAGTGGTATATACTCAACAGCCAAAAGTCATCATCTAAGAGATAAGGAATATACTTGATTTTCCTAGTCGGCCCTATCAAAGAGCTTGCAGACCCTGGTAATGAAAGAATAGACATTCCTCAGCAAATTCATTCACCAATGCATGCTTGCTTAGAGTATAACAACAGAACAGAAACAGATAACCAGAAAGAAAAAATAAAAATCCAACTATCCAAACTGTGGGGCAGAGGGCTGTGCACAGACAGCCTGGTCTCTAGTTGAACAAAGATCTTGAAGCCTGTTGACCCTGGTGGTGACTTCCACCTTCATGGGACAGCAGGTGTTTGGCCAAGACTCCTGAGTTCCTAGCTCCTGTCATGCAACTACAGCCTCCCACAGCCATCACACCCCCACCCTCACCCCCCACTCCCCACCCTCCACCCCCCGCAGAGAGGTATGTGGCATCAGTCACTTAGGAGCAGCTTTCTCCCTCATGCAAATAAGGTTTCTCCAAAGCTCTCAGACCAAACCCATAAGACATATCTGTTGTCAAACCCTTACCCACCCGAAAACAGTATATAAAAATCCTATCGGGAGGAATTAAAAGTGTTCGCAACAAATACTCCATCATCCAATCATTCTGTTCAAAGAGCCAAAACACTTGGGAAGAGATCTGCTTTCCCAAAACGCTGCCTGAAGCTCTGTCACCCTCCTCACAGTCGGCCCAGATGACCAGACTCAGTTCAGGGTAGCCAAGTAATCTGGAAGGCATGTCTCAGAACTTCCCCTCCCTACCCCTTCTTTGGAACTCTTGCACCGGGCCGGGCCAGAGATCTCTGTGGAAAACCTCTGGTACATAGGCCCACCCCAAACAAACAAATAAAACCAACAAAACAAAACAAAACAACCTTATGGTTCATTCTCTAAATTCACAAGGCAAGAACTGTCTTACATAATTATATTAAAATATGTTGAGGTAATGAGGTGACTCAATGGGTAAAGGCGATTGATGCCAAATTCAGTGATTTGAGTTCAACTCCTTAGAGCCACAGGGTTAAAGTACAGAAATGACTTCTCCAAGTCAAATAATATGGCACACATGCATGGATGCACACATGTGCACAAACACACACACACACACACACACACACACACACACACTTGAATGTGTGTGTATTTGACTACATTTATATCCTGATAAGTAAAGTGCAACCAGAAGTTAACCGTTAACCCCCACCTTCTCAAGCCCTGGAATGTTGTGAATTATACTTCTTAGAAAATAACAAAGCCTCATTCAAAAGTATGGTGGTCTTATGTTATGGGTTTGTGCTTTAAGCTGCTGCAGTAGGTGTTTGGGGCCACTCTGCTGGGAATTCCAAGGATTGGTCCTAAGCAAATCCCATCCTAGTCAGTATTTAATTAAAAACTTCCTTCAGAATTGGTTCAAATGGTAGAATTGGTTTTCTCACCAGAACCTCAGGGTTAACAGTAATACCAACATTCAAGATTTCTATTATTAAAAAGCTGATGTAGATAACTTTTCTGTGGTAAGATAATTTCTTCATGTTATACTTTCAAATATCATCTCTATAGCAGCAAGTTTATGAACTCGCTTGTGATAGCTGTTATACCACCTAAAATGTAATTTCAGAATATCAAATCCTCTGTTTGAGTAAGTCCATACCTTGCCCAATGCCAGGTCGAATTGCGTTCTCAGGTACTACTCTTTCCATATAGCCAAAAACAAAAAATCACCATCCACAGATTTCTTCTACATCTTTCAAAAAGAAGCAGTCCCTGAGAAATGCAAAGTTCCACTAGTTTATAGGATGGAAAATTCCAATATACCTTTCCTCATAATATATTTCTCATTAGCATCATTCAATCAGGTAATTTACATACAGAAGATTTGAGGAAGGTTCATTATTAAATGAAATGTGAACTGAAATCCCACATAATAATTAAATCGTTAGGCTCCTTTAAAGTATCATTAAGCTTACATTAAAATGTTTAAGATGCTTTTAAGAAAAAAAATCTCACTGACAAGTTCATATGTCTTACCATAACATTTAATAGCTAATTAAAGCTTAAAAAAAAAACCTAAATTAAGAGATACTAGAAAAAAATCCAAACACTGATTTATAAACCAATTGATCAATTAAACAAACACACAAAACAAGCAAACAGATATATCCTGTGAAATATCTGTGGCTGTGTGTGCTAACACTTCACTCTGGCAGAGGAACTGGAATGGACTGAAAATTTAAAGACTGAAGCTTGTGAGAGTCAAGCAGAGTCGCCCTTCTGATAACAGCTAAAGCTGCTGCAGGAGCTTTAAGTGGGTAAGGTGAACCCTGTGTTCCGTGCTGGTCCATTTGCAGCATCCTAAGGTCAGGCAGCAAGGTGAGAGAGACGAGGGAAGTTTCATTTCCATGTTCCATCTATCAGGAGTTCTACCAACTTCAAATGACATGTTTGTCTCTGCTTGAATCAAGAATCATGACCTCTGACTTCACTACACTTGTGCTAGACGATTCCTTTGAAAGCTCATTCCAACATGTTACCAGAGAAGCGTGCAATGGGAAATCTTTTTACACTCTGCTGTGATTTATTGTCATGGACTGTCCTTTTCTATTTGTCCAATCAACATAAAAGTTCTCTTGTTGACTATCACCCTTACCTTACACACCTAGGACATCCACACAGAGGGGAAATTTAAGAAAAATACTACTGTCAGAAGATCAGTAGGAAACTCATGCAGACTTGTTTATCTCAAAATTAATGCACAGAATTACTGTCGAGTAGCCTTCCATTTGTTTATCTCCCCTACATCAACAAAGGTCCTTAGTCTAACAATCTTCTTCATAGACTTCAGATAATACATAGAGCCTGTTGCATCAGGGAGAGCCCACTTGAAGAGGTGTTATTCTGCCTTCTCCTCAGTTATAGTTACTGTTTCTGTGGAGGTACTTGGGAAAGGGAATCTTTTTACCTCTCTGAATTCCATAGCAGTAGGAACTTTGGAGAAAGGAAACACATGATACTAATGGAAAGCTGGCCTTATTTTTTTTCCCTTCATTATTGACAACATCTTGTCTAATAGTGCTATCTGCAAGCATTATCCCAACCCTCATACTAGCAAGAGAAAGCAAAAGTAGAGCCTAAGAGCACCGTTAACAAGCATACTTTATCGCTACAGACATTGGTGCTTTATAACTGCCAAGGGAATAGTGGGATGAACAAACGGAGCCAAGGAAAAGAAAGGTGC
This sequence comes from Mus caroli, assembly GCF_978045245.1. Classification (NCBI taxonomy): domain Eukaryota; kingdom Metazoa; phylum Chordata; class Mammalia; order Rodentia; family Muridae; genus Mus; species Mus caroli. The sequence continues at coordinate 137,120,548 of NW_028227258.1, read as the reverse complement.
AACTTAAGGACTTAGCCAATGTTACATTACTGCAGAGGCAGCCATTTTTCTAGGTGCAGTACATAACAATGGGCCATATTATATTGATATTCAGGTTTACTGGATATTGACAAAATCAATACAAGGAACAAAAGTCATGTCTTTACAAAGTGATTTAAAATATAATGATAATTTGCATTTATGATCAGATTTGTAATTTTAAATTGCATCAAAAGGACATAAAGAAGAAAAGCTTTTTATATTATCCTTTAAGATCTGATGGAGGATGGTAAATGCTATGCCATTTTAAATATCCCTTCTTAAAAAGTAGACTAATAACTGTGAGATTTACTTGGTCCATGTATGGTATTACTACATTTGTCATATCTCACATGAGGTAAAAAGGTTCTAGATAGCTTAATATCAAATATGTTTTTAAAATTTCACATGGAAAAAAATCTAGAGTTCTGATTAATAACTCAAGGGGAACTACAAAAGAAAGAGGCAGACAAGACAATTTTTCCAAGGAAAGAACATTGTTTTCTTCTTTCCTCTTCCTAATATTATTCTTTGAGGCATAATTAGAAAATTCAGCATGAAAATAAATCCACAAGATATTTTGGCCTGTGATAATTCACATGAAAATAACTAACAGTGTTAAATCTGTAAGTCAAACAAATAGCAGGATTCTCTATTTCTGGCATATTAAAATATGTAGACAATTACATACCTAAAACCACTGCATGCAGCAATGCTAACAAGGTATAGAAGCCAGCATGAACTTTAGCAACTAGGGCTTCATTTGCTACAAACTTAGCACAAGTAATTAACCTTGGCCATCATTTTTTATAATGTTTTAATTTATTGATTGATTTTCATATTTTCATTTACTTGTTCTAGTTTGTAGTAGTTCCTAGTGTGTTTAAAATGAATGCATCCTCAGAGTGTTTTCTTCACTCACGAAGCTACAGTTGCTCAAAAGCTTTGTCTTCTGATTCCGTTCACGAAGTGTGAAGTCACTAAATGTGGCTGGAAAGAAGTGAGTAAGTGGGAAAGCCTTAATACTCTACTTACCTTTCTATAGAAATGTGCTAGGGAGATGTACACATACTTAGGGATAAGGCTCAGTGGTGAGGCCTTACTTATGACATTATAACAGGAATCCCTATCATTTATTACTACTCAGTCAAATCAAATGAAATAGAGTATAGACTAGTAAGCTACCTTACTACTATTAAAAAGTTAAATTATAATACAACAAATGGCCCTTCACCAGTACTAAATAAATAACAGGACAATCTATAAATAAATAAATGTTACTGAAATTTGCAATAGTATTTTAAGTTGCTTAATGTAGCTTTATTGAAGACTCATTTGTCATGAATCTGTTTATCTGCGAAATGGTATAGTTAAAAATAACAGAGCACATATGTAGGAGTGACTACTATGAGACTTTTCCGTGTATTAGGCATGTGATCTTCCTACCTGTCCCACAGAGGGAATATTAGGATTCCAATCCTAACATCTGCAAAGCAGAAGGTGGTCAGGGTAAAGAGATGCTCAAGGGTATTTTCCTCCTGAGAATGAAAGCAAGGGCCAAATTTATACCATGTATCTCTAAAGTCTGTACTCCTAAAGGAAAACTGGACTTGTCTAGAAGTTTCTTCCAATAAGAATAACGTGATTATTTTTAATTATTAGATAACTGTTTTTATTTGATATCTTCCTTAACTCATTTTCTAAAGTAAAAATGAAGCAAATGGGAAAAAAAGATGATAAATGAAAGTGCTATATTTGAATGAACAGTGATCACAGACAAGAATCCTATGTGGTTTAGGACAGAGAACTGGTAACAGAGACTGTAAGAAGAAATTTCTCTTCTGACATTTGGATACTCCAAACCCCATATGTTTCTATGTTACAAACTTGACTACAAATTCAAGCAAGGGCTTCTGGACCTTGAGACCTTTCAGAGTAAAGGAACAATAGTGTTCTAAGCCATCAACATTTTTCTTTGCTCAAACCATTTGAAGTCATGTTATTGATGTGTATTTTCTCCTGTTAGGTTAGTGCAACATTTTTATATTTCTGGCCTGTCTTTTCCTAGAAGATTAGAATTGATATTTGGGGAGCTATCTATGATATAGTGAGTCCAACTGCAGCTCCTGCAAATTGTCTCAAACAGTAGCTCTCAAGCCAGGTGACTGGATTGCCACTTAGCCTAAGTTGAAAGTTTCAGTGTCATATTATAGCTTATCATACCACTGTAATATTTCACGGATCAGAATCATACCAGAGAATGAAATGGCTTAACAGCCAATTTCAGCAATGTACTATGCAAATTCTTATATATCAGATCAAAGGCAGTTTTGCAGTTTCAATCAAAATAAGATTATAAATATGAATATTGAAAACATGTTACTGAGTGTGTCAATATTACACAATGAACCATGAAATTTGTGAAGGACCACAGAGGTATACACGAGTGTAAAACTGAATAACTATTAGAAGTGGTGTTCTTGAAGTGAATCATCATAAGCTAATTTATCAAACTGAAACTCTATCCGATATAACTCCTATTATCTTTTAACCAAGAGCTGGATGTAATGAAAGTTAATGAAAGGCAAAAATAAAATGTAAAAAAATTCATGACTGCACTCCGGAAGACCCAAGGAGCAGCTGAGAGAGTCAGATGTAGATATTTGCACCCAACCGATGGACAGAAGCAGCTGATCCCTGTTGCTGAATTAGGGAAAGGCTGAAAGAAGCTGAGGAGAAGGGCAACCTTGTAGGGGGACCAGCAGTCTCAATTAATCTGGGCCCTCGAGATCTCTCAATCACTAAACTACCAAAAAGGCAGCATACACCAACTGATCTGAGGTCCCCAGCATACATGCAGTAGAGGACTGACAGGTCTGTATTCATTCAGATATTATGCACATAACCCTCAAGAGACTGGAGGTCCCAGGGAGTTTAGAGGTCAGGTGGGGTGGGGTGGGGTGGGGACATCCACATGAAGACAGTGGGTAGGAAGGAGGTGTGGGATGTGGAAAAGTTGGAATAAAGGTGTGGAATAAAATATAAAGTGTAAATAAATAAATAAATATTTTTTTAAATGTCAATAAAACTAAAGTGAGAGAAAATGAAGTTATGATGAATTTCCAGTGATGATTAGATCAATTACCAACTTGAAGAATTTTGGGAAAGGAGCTTCAATGCAGACAACTCTATGGGGGGTTGCCTTAATTATGTAAATTGAAGTGGTAAAGGACAGATGCTGGATTGGACTTGGGTCCTAGACTATGTACTCAGCAAAAGTACTGAGACAAGCATGCATGCACATCCTCTGTCACTGGCTATGATGACTGGTTCAAGTTCCTGCTGCCTCGACTTCTCTACTACAGTGAACAACCCGGAACTATGAGCCAGACTATTTCTGTCTTCCTTCAGCTGTTGTTGGTAGATATTTTATTATAGCAACAAGAAGAACCAGGACTCTTATCCAGGATAATTTAAAGACCGCCACCACCACCACCAAACAACAAAAAAAGAATGCCATGCAGGACACATATCTATACTTAAAATACATGAAACTCAAAACCACTACTTGTGAATTTTCCAGAGATCAAAATGAAAATAAACTTTAGGTTCTCACAAAAATATTTAGAAGTGATTTTCCCTGAAGAGAACATTAGTGAGAGAAAGTAACAAGAAATCAAGTTTAGAAATGAGTAGGTCATATTTACAGGTTTAAAATACATGGTATTATATAAAATGACAAGAGAAATCTAAGCACAAAACACAGAAATTAATAAGTTCAGTAGTAGGAGCAAAAATATCCACAAAGAAAATTAGTGTTCTGTTATGCTAATAATAACAGAATACCCAAACAAAAATCAGGTTACTATAGGTACAAAAATAGCATGAAATACATATGAATATAATTTCCTAAGATGGGAAAATCTATGGAAGACTGAGGAAGTGGTGAAGACACACACACACAAGCAGACAGAAGTCCCGTGCTTGTAGACTGGAGAAATTTGTACTAAAATGTCCACATCACTTGGTATAATATATGGGCTCAAAATAAACAATACCAAATTAGCAATTTCATACCTCAGAGAAATTTCAAAAATCTCTAGCCTCCATGTGGAAGCACAACATGACCTACATCAATAAGGTGATGCTGAGCAAAAGGAACAAAAGCAACCAGTGACCCAATTTCAAAGCATAGCACAAAGCTATAGTCACAAAAACTGTGGTACCAATACAAACAAAAAGGACACACACACCAAAAGACATAATAGAGCAGAAAGAAGTAAATCTACATATTCTATATATTTGTTGCTAACTGATATTTTACAAAGGCAGCACTAAGGAATGCATGTGAAAAATAAATATATGAAAATATGGTCAGCCTTACTGTTGAGAAAGTAGAAATCTGAGCAAAAGATCTCATTATTCCACCCACTTAGAATGAAAGTAATCCAAAAGAGAAAGATGCTAAGAAAGAAGTGTGGGCATAATGCTCTTTTGTACTGTATAAAGATTATCCTTGTATTATTCAAATGGTGATTACTCTGTTTCCATATCTGGTTGTAATGACACATGACATTGTAATGTTTATTCTAAGAATCTCCTATGTCTTCGTTGCTCCCCATTTATTAACTGATGTGTCAATAAACCCTGATCAGCCAATGATTGAGCTGACCAGAGAATAGGGCTAGACTTCTGATTCCAGCAAGGGTTGGGGTAGAAAGAAGGAAGAGATGTTCACCTCATGGAATGGACACACCAAAAGAACACATCTGGGACAGAGAAATGTATATCAATACTAAAGTGCAACCATCTCAGTGTTTTTAGCTGGCAGGAGGCTGGGTTAGAGTGGAGGATTAGAACAGCTTAATAACTGCTAAGATATTGTTCCCTAAAGCTTACTAAATAAATCAAATAGTCTCGGTTTCATTTATTTGGGAGCTAGCTGGAATAAAGAAAAAACTATCACTTATAAATTTGCATACAACAAAGGAGTACTTCAAACACACTGGTGCTAGAGCATATATTCAAATCCATACTAAATTAAAATCAGAAAAAATCATAGTAGCTAACAATCTCAAACTAAAGTAAATTACTACATTGTTTAAGCCATGTTTAAACATTCATGCTTATTATACAATGGTTCACAATAGACAAGATAGGAACTAGATTGAATATCAACAAAGGGATGAATTAATTTTAAAACATGCTATACCCATATTCAATTATATATGGAGTAGGGACACACACACGATAGATAAATAAAAATATAGAGAGATCACACTATGAAGTAATATAACATTAAACTATTAAAATATAGTCCTTTCTTCTGAAAGTGCAGTGTCTGAAGAATATTATCTTAGGTAAAATAAGTCACACAGAGAAAGATTGACAGCACATGCCCCACAGAGGAAGCAGAGTCACTGACCCACTGAACTCAGAACACAGCACATCATTAGGTCCCAATGAAATGGAGCACAGGGGCACAGTCGGGAGGCATGCTCTTTAACAGAAACAGCATAACTCCAGATTAAAGAATAATTTCTAGTCTCTATGCTCTTTCAGTGTCCCTACAGAAAACAATGATATCAATTATTTTGCATGACTTTTACCACGATGATACATCTGGGATACTGATGCACCAATAACCCGGTGTTAGTCTTCAACCGCTACATAAACTTCATCCTGAAATTTTGTGATTTTCCACTGGTGTATAAAAATACAAATTTGAAAACTGTGGAGAGCCGTGCCGTGAGCAATCGCCATTATAAGATGGCGCTGGCTTCCACTGTGCCTAACTAGTAAACAAGCCTTGTGCGCAAGTGCGAGAGTGAACTCACGCCTAGTCACTGCCCATCTCAGGGTGTAGTACTAAGGTGATGGGAGAGCGACAAATCAGGAGCTGACACGCCACATCAGGTGCTGAAATGCCACACTGAGGGCTATATAAGCAGCACCATTTTCCGGGGTTGGGGGTCTTCCCTCCTTAAGAAGCAATAAAGCTTGCCTGCTGCAGAAGAATCCGGTTGTCTGAGTGTGTTCTTGCCAGCGAGAACAATAGCTCGGGACAGAAAACAGAAATGGTAACCCAATAAAAGTGTTAATATTAATGAAAACAATAAAAATGATAGCCTAAATGAAATCTGTTTTATATAAGAAAGTCCTTTTCAGATAAATTCTGAGATTATTTTGTAGGAAGTTAAATATCATACAAGGTCTTTAAAATATACACTGTGTCTGCTTACATGTATGCCCCCCTATGTATGGTTGGTTTTTCATTAAGACATACATTTTTGATTGAGAAAACAGTTTTTGGGGGCTCTATGGAGTATAGGACATGCATGGTATGTACTCACTATAAGTGAATATTAGCCATGAAATATAAGATACCCACAAACCCAAAGCAGCTGAACAAGAAGGAAGGACCAAGTGAGGATGCTTGAATCTCACTTAAAAGGGGGAATAAATAGTCATAGGAGGCAGATTGAGGGAGGGAGCATGGTGACAAATGGGATGGGGTGGCAAATGGGGGTGGTTCAGGATCATGTATGGGGAAGGACAGAAGAGATGACCAGATAGCCACCAGAGTGAATGGATATCTGCAAGTGACTGGGGTGGGGAGATGTGGAACATTTCAAGGACTTGACAGAAACTTTGATCAAGAATGAATAGGGGCTATCTTAGCTGTGACTCACAACACTGGGAATATGGAACCTAAGATGGTCATCTCCTGTAGCCAGGCAGGAACCCCAGTGGAGCAATAGGGACACCAAACACTCACAAAACCTTCGACACAAAATTTATCCTCTCTACAAAAAAATTCAGAAACAGGAAATGGAGCAGAGACTGAGAGTAGAGCTAAGCAATAACAGGCCTAACTTGAAATCCATCCCACAGGCAAGCACTTCTTACTCCAGGTATTCTGTAGTATGTACTATCCTGCTTATTGTCCTGAGATTTCCAGGTTCTCTTGGATTTCACAAAGGCAATCTAACTAATATACTCATCAACTTTCTCTTACACAATTTATTAGCCAAGACTAATCTTTCCATTATTTATTACTATTACTAAAATACTATTATTATTATTAATAAAACCAAAATTTTGTATACTCTATTGATTCACTGTCACAAACACTGTCTATCGCAGCCATTACCCAATTATGCTATAGAGGCAAGCATCTTCCATACCCATCGACTAACACAGTGAGATAGATAACAGTCATTCAGGGAAGCAAATGGACAATTAACTACACTAAACATTGTCTACTACAGTGCCAGAAAGAATGAAACTGATTTATTCGCATCAACATTCAAGACAGAGGGGAGGATCATCAGTCTATATAAGTCAGTAGTTAAAGTTGGTCTCTACGACACCACAAATGATTACAAAATAGATCCCATTGTGTACCTGGACCAGGCATGTCCAGTGGGAGGATGGCCAGTATTGTGACAAACCACTGCCCAGAGTTCCTGACTTTGATAAAAATCAAATACAGTATTCTTCCAGTAAGCAATTGCTTAACTATCCCACCAAATTCTCCTCTTCTTCTAATATATTTCTTTATTTCCACCACTTAAAATACAGTTCCTAATTCTGAAAAACTTGTAGTCATTTTCAAAATTGGTATACTCTTATATGCACCCCAGATTTTGTTGGGGCTTTCTTCCCTCAGACAAAAATAAAGATTATTTGGGTAAAGATATGAAAGACTTTTTTCTTCCTCAGTTTTTTGTTTGTTTGTTTACAATGAAACTTTTAAAGTAAGCAATATCTCCCTATGATTCCTAAATCTGACAATACAAACAGACTCATAGTAGTGTCAGTTTCAATCTATTTTGCACTTCCTTGACGTCGCATAGCATAATATTTTACTTGAATACTGAGCTTCAAGGCCACTTCCTTGATCCTCTATCTTATTTCTTCGGTTTGCCTGATTTTCCTCGAATCAATCAGAATCAAGAAGATGACATGAGACACAGGAACAGCTACACCATCCTTACAGTCCATACTCTTGAAGGATTTTCCCCCAAGGCTCTTACTTACATCAATGCCTATTATCTTCAAAATACTACCCCAAATACAAAGATTATAACTGGGAATTTTCTGAGACAGATACTGCACTAGGTTGGCACTGGATTCATACTGTCTCAACTTTGAGATATTCTTTTTCCTACACATTAAACCTTAAAGACTAATTTTATTAATTACAGATTAAGCAATTTGAATTAAAAGGTGATACAAGATCAATAAGATTTACTATAAGCAAACTACAAAAATGGTATTTTGATCAAGATAAAGTGAAGCCTTTGGTGATCAGTGATAAACAGCCATTTACATTTAAAATATTACCATCCTGACAACATATGATTATTTTTCTATGTGAAGATAAGAGATAAATAACTGTTAAACTGAATACAATGACATTATATTTACATTTTAAAACACTGAAATATTTGTAATATAGAAGAATAAACTGTGAACTCAAGTAAAGAGGGTTCTTACAACAGAGAAGAATTGATGGATAGAACAAACACCCTTAAACTGAACTACAGCCTTTAAAATTACTCTTTATTTTTACCTACCTAACCTTCATCTTTTGTCTTAGCCATTTGGAGAAAATCTAAACTGCAATTTCAGTAATTTAATATTCAGTAAATTATTATCATGTAAATTACTACCATGTATTAGTAAATTACTATCATACTACCATTAATCCTCACTTGAAATTAATTACAGGCATCTTATTTTGTAGAGAATGACACAAACAACAACAAAAATATGTTTTCCTGTGACAGAATACTCATAAAATTATAACTAGTCATCAACAAATGGTAATTACATCTTGTAGATCTAATCATTATGCATCTCATTTATACAGTAATAATCTCAATTTATTGCAAAACAAGCCTTAACTACTATAAGACTTTAAATAATTTTACTGATATGTTATCAATATTTAAATCAAAAGGCTGAAAAGATTATGAAATCAAATTTGGATTATAAGATAAAGTGATGCTTCTCAGTTGCTAATCTATTGTTTCATATTATTGAACATGGAAAACCACTGTATCAATGGATATACCAAACACACCATAGCAGAAGGCAAGCATTTGAAGGGAGTTCACTCTACTAGCTTCCGACTAAACTCCATGAACATCTCATGCACCACCTACAAGCAACACCATTTAGTTCCCACAGTGAAGTCTTTATTCACTGGTGTTTTCTTTGGTAAAGAAATGGTTGCTGTTTCTTTCTTCTCTCTATAAGCCATGACCATGGACCAAATGATGCTCCTACACAGATAATTTAAACAAAAATTATTTCACTATGCAAAATGCCTACAAGCTTTGATAAGGATTTCATCTTTACAAAGGTAACTTTCTTGTTTTTACTTTCTTTGTCATTTTACTTTTATCTACTCTCGCCTTAGTATTTTAATAATTGCCTGAACCACACACCGAATATGAGGTCCCTTTTCCATTAGTGTCATGGCTAAGGTGTAGCTCATAGTGGAGAACTTCTACAACACACACAAGTTCGGGGTCTGAAGCTCAGAATCAGCAGCTGATTTCCCATAAGAACAACATAGAACAAAGGTTAGAAATGTCTGTCTGACAGAGGCAGACCATTGGAGTCTGACAGAACCAAAGGGGACTGGGATGTGTGATGCGGGGAGGCTAAGGAAGGCTATGACCATCTTCAGAGCACTGATAGCATCTAAGGTTTATTTTTAAAACTATGCATAACGTACACTGTAAAATGTACCATTTATGATATGGCAATTAGGGTTTTTAACTTAAAAGATTTTCTCAATTTAAACCAGGAAAATTAGCTAGATATGTATTTTTTATCAATGAATAATTTTGACATCATTTATAAAGGAAAGCAGTTATTAAAAAAGAAACTAAAAAACTTTCCACATAAAATAATTTACAAGTAGTCAAAAAGAATGTAACTTTTTCTTACAATGACTACACAATTGTTTATAATTGGGTCAAATGTCTTTGTATCTGTTATATGTTTTAGTAATAATAAATAATCATATTTATATCCATATACATTTCCAGTTTTTAGGAATAGGGAAAATTCAAAGCTTACCAATTACTTAAAATTTTGAAATTTAAGTGAGAACTAATCATGAAATTTGGGAAGCTTATTTATTTCATAAATAACTCTAATAGTAACTTCATAAATATCTCAGTAAAAACAAAGAAAACATATAAGACTTCATTTGAGACTTAAAATCAAACTTTGTGTACTTAAAGTTTATTTTCTTACAAAATAAATATTTATGTTTCTCAAAATAACCACAAAGATGAAGTACCACATTTCAACTAAGAAGTTATTCCTAGTTAATTCAAATTAATTTCAAAATTTGAGCTACATTAGGTAATTGGCATTCTTTCCATGGTACAAACACACTGAATTTGGAGTGGAATTCAGAAGTATCCTCATGTAAAGACATAGCATGTACTTAAAAATGGCATTTTTGGGGGCTCATTAGCACACACTTGTAATCCCTGACACTGAAGAGGTTTGAGGCCAATCCGAGTCTTACATATTAAGACTTTTTTGACATCAAAACCAAATAAACCATTAAGCCCTTGACATTATATGTAAAGCACTACAACAGCCATTGTAAGTCCCAAATTAAGGAAAGAAAATAGGTCATTATACATAATTTTTCCATTTTTATTCATGTATGGATCTAGGCTCAAACTGGGACAATAGTAACTCTGAAAATAAATTCAGGCCATCGCTATGTGGCAGACTGACGTCATAGGATTAATGCAGCTTGTTAACTTACTGCTGTACAGGATCTCTCCATGCACAAGCTCAGTTTATCCCAGTGAGATCACACATGGCTTCTCACTTTGCTCAAACCTCTCAGGCTTCTTGTGCATTGCTGTCCTTGAGAGGCAAGGGTAGGTCCCACTGTTGCCCTCCTTTCAATTAAGCCCACAGGGAGAAATCACTTATCCTTCCTTATGAATGTGTTTTCACATGGACGAGCTTTAACACATCTGGAAATATTACATACCCATAGTCGGGAAAGACTAATTTTATTTTACACTCACACATGTTCTGACAAAATTAAGACATAGGGCCTTTCTAGCCTCAAGACAAAGTATTGTGTCTACTTTAAAATAAGTAATACAGTCACCTAAGGCTTTGAGCTGACTACTATCCAACACATCACTGAGTGAAAAAATACACGTTCATGTCAGTTATTGCTGAACGTCTTACAGCAATGAAAGTTTCACAGCACTGCACCTAAGAAGTTGACAATATTATTTGTTTTCTTTTATTAAAGAACTATAAACAATATAACTGAGTGAGGAGTGAACAGATACTGACAGAAACAGGAATCTGCTAACAGAAAATGCCCACCAAGACAGGAGCACATTCACTACCCAGAAAGTTCCCCGGCCCCCTCTTTGTGTCCTTTAGCATATTCCTCTTGTCAAACGCATTTGTAGATAGTGTTTCAAAACCACATACAAATGCACAAACATTCTTGAATGTCCAATGTCTCTCCTTTAGCCACGTGTTTTTCATATCAATCTGGGAGATGTTGCTTTTAAGAGTATTTCTATTTTATTTCTGGTTATTTTAATATGGAAATGGTTGATCCTCATGGAATTGTAGCTGTCAATTCCACTATAGAACCATTATCAGTTCCACTGCTATGGAAATTCATGGGAACATTTTTCCTTGGGACAGTTTCATAAGACAATTACACTGATCTTATGACTCATCATCATTTTGATAGGTTATTGCTCTGCCTACAATCAATTGTGATGTTATTCTAGATTCCTCTATTTACAATTAGTGTATAATGTTGTTTATAAACTTTTAATTCTTATATTCCTGAAAATTCATTATTGAACTTATACACAAATATTTTCTATGAAGCATACATTAAAATGTTATGGCTTTTTGTTTAAGTTTTTTTTAGAAACTAAAGCATTTCTCAAATATATATCTTGTAAACATTTTGGTCCTGGTTGTGGTTTATTCTGTTTCCAACAGTAAAATCTATTTTACCACTGAACTAGATCTCAAAGGCTATTCTTACAGTATACAAGTTTCCTAATCTGGTCTCCAAATTCCATTCCTCCTTCCTCGGCCTCCCACATCACTAAAGCCACAAGCAAACTCCAACAACAACCCTCAATGTGTTTGCTGCTTAAATGTGGTCTTTGTTTTAAGTCTGATCAAATCCATTTCTGTTTATACGTAGGGTGTTTGGCACTCAAGCATAGATTTTGATTCCTTTACATGACTGCCAAAAATGTCAAGACAATAGATTAATATGCAAGTTGCTAACACATCCACTAATCTTTCTTGCTCTGTATACATCAAAGTTTGGATTCATTACATATTCTTTCTCATTGAATTTTTTTCTTTAACATTTCTGGGGTGCAGACCTGCTCTTCACATTCCAATAGCTTTTAAATTGAAACTCTCTCTTTCATCTTCAAATTGAAGATTATTTTTAGGATAAGATCTGAAGTTAAGGGATTTCTTTTATGCATTTCGATGAGTTCACTGTCTTCTGGCCTCCTCTCCTCAGATTACCACTGCTTCTAAATAATGTTTTTCTTTCCAGCCATAATCATTATGTTCTCTTCATGTTTGATTTTTAAGAATACTCTACAATTTCACTAGTATTCTTTGTATTTACATTCTTCACATATAAAAGTAAATTATTTTCATGAAATTTGAAATTTAAGGGCAATATTTTTCCACTTTTCTGCACCATGGTTTGTTTTCTTCTGACTCTCGTCCAGTTATAACACTGACCACTGAGAATGTTTCTAATTGAAATCTTTGTATTCCCTGTGTTTGCCATGCTGAATAATTTCTATCAACCTGTTCTCCTTTCCATTCGCATTATCCCCCCAGTTTCTAGCCTACATTTAAAAACCACTGACATTTTATCTTATATTTTATACCTTCCAAAATATAAGTTTTAAAAATATAGTTACAGCTTGTTTGCTATGATTGCCACTGACGGTAACTAGACCTGTATTTCTCTTAAAGTCTTATTAACTGGAAAAGCCTACATTAACATTAAAACTCTATCAGGTAAGGCTTGATCTCAGAGTGATAGTCTATTATTTTTATTCCTAATATCTCTGATAGTTTTCTAAGTCTTCAAACATCTAAGATACTACAATTGTGGAATATAAATCATGGAGAATAAATTGATGAAATGCTGGAGTATCATCCTCAGAAAGGTTTAATTTACATTGTAAGAGGTAATTTGACAAAGTTAACACCCTTACATTGATTAGTATACAGAAAATCGGCAAAACCATTTTCACACTTCAGCTCTGGCTCTACTAGCTCTTCTATAGTTTAACAGTCACAGACTGAGACTCTTCATGGGCCTCCTCCTGAGTTCCTCCCACTGTGCACAATACATCCCAGTAAGGCAAAGCCTAAGACTGTAAATATCTCTAATTTCTGTCTACATTTGGTCACTCTTCACACCGCAATGCTCAGTGTCATTTATGTTGGCATTATCTAGCACCACCTTCTATACAGATATCAGAAACACTATCATTTACTTATAATGTGTCTTAAGTAAACATGCCTATAAGTGTGCATAACCATACGTTTGGAATCTTTAAAACATAATATAATTTACAAATACTGTGTGTGTTCTGTGAAAGAGAGTGTAGAAGTGTGTGCATGAGTGGATGCCAGAGGATAACTTCCGGATGTCAGTTCTCTCTCCCACTGTGGGTGTTCTCAGGCTCAAACGTAGATCACTAACTTGGTGGCAAGTAATTTTATCCCCGGAACCATCTTGATTACACAGATTACACAGGCATTTGTTTTCTTCAAAACACAAAACAATAAAGAACTTTTCTTATAAATTATCCCTTTAAATTTTTCTTTATTTGCATCTTATAATCAAACGTGGTATACTATATACAGTTAAGAATCTGGCCAGTCATGTTTGCTCATGCTGTTAGGATTTGTAGAAGGAGGCAGAAGAAAGAGTATTATGAGATAGAGGCCAGCCTGAGCTACACATTTAGTCAGGCAACAGTGATGCACCTCTTTTAATCTCAGTACTAGGAAGACAGAGGCAGGCAGATCTATGTGAATTTGACGCCAGCCTAGCCTACAGAGTGAATTTCAGGACAGCCACGGCTAAACAAAGAGAAAAACTGACTCAAAAAAAAATTTGAACACTTAAATTTTAATGTCTTACCTTTCAAATTAATTGCCTGATCATCTGATATTTTATATGCAAAAAAAAACTTCAAGAAGAATTTAAGCTATTAACCTGAACCTCACTGTAAATTTTTACATCTCTTCAAATATTTTTGTTTCTGTTTTTTAGTTTGATAGGCATATCTCCTGTTTTTAAAAAAAATCTGCCTCCAGATTACACAGTTCTATATTGCAAACTTCCATGCTGAAAAATGAAAATGAATAGACTGTCAAAATAATGCAAATACCAAACTAATGAAATGAGATCATAATTATTTTTACTTTTCTCAGAATATAAAGCAGACTATCATTTAAAACTTATTTAGTTATTATACTAATTAGCAAGTTCTCTTAAGAAAATGTCAGTAAAGTTAGTGAACTATTAACCCAAAAAAGAAGACTTATATTCATTTTGCTTTCATATAAATCTAAAAGTATATCTAAAGGGGAAATAATAATAATACAGCTTTCATCAGTAAGCATACACAAATAAAAACATTAAATTATGTATTAATTAGTACATATGAAATATGTAATTGAAAGCATTTGATATATTTTTCTTTCACAAACTATACTAAAACCAATTATAGTTTACAAGAGCACAACTGCACACACACAAGAACAAAACTCTTCCCTGGTTCAAGCATTGAACTCACCCCAAATTACCAGGGATTTATATGAAAGCAGACAATTGCATAGCATATAATCATTATTTTATAGTAAGAAATTATAACAACATAATAGCCGATACTGTGGTAGTAAAATAATGTCAAAATATACATTCTTAATTCATGATTTTAAGACTTTTTTTTTACTCATTTTGCTTTAAGAAGAATTACTAAAATGCTTTTGCCTTGTCTTATTCTATCTTGCTTGTTTTGAATTTTTGATTTTTCTCTTTGTGGCCCAGTCTGTTCTGAAGGGAACAACAGGAATGGATCTAGAGGAGAGACAGGGACTTGTAGAAGTTGGGAGAGTGGAAACTGTGGTCTTTTGTATTGATGTGTGTTGTATTAGAGAAGAATTTATTTTCAATAAAAAGTATAAACATGAAGTATAAAACTATCTCATCAACCTGTATATTAACAGACACAAGAAAATGCAGAAAAGGAACATCACTTCCTAATCATTACTTGAAATAAATTATATATGTGTGTGTATGTATATATGTATAGATACATATATATAAAACCAAAAATGTAATGTATATGAAAATTCAGTGCTCACTAATAATCAGTTCAGTAATAGTATAGCAATAACACAATTTGAACAAAACTCATTAAACTATATTACATTGTTCATTATATACATTTTAAAAGATACTTAATGAACGTCAGTTTATGACAATTGGCCTACCTTTAATTTGAAGATAAAGAAGAATTATGTGGCATGAATTACTACTCACGGGGCTGCAAGTCATAAATGGTATACTTGCTAATGTTTGTGGACAGCTTATGATGGGTGACAAGACCTGCTCCCATAAAACTTTTCCGAGCTCCATGGTTTATATCACATTTCTTTGCTGAGATTGAATATGGTAGTGATATCCACATGATGAAAGTCAGCAAATCGTTTAACTCAACTTTCCCCGACAGAGTACCAGTTGCTTGGTACAAAGAAGGCCATCACTGGCTAAACTACTTAACGTAAGTTAAAAAATAACATGAATTCAAATAATGAAGTGCAGTGTCTCAAGAGGCTATGTCTTGAATTCTAGAATTTAGAGGTGGAGCAATACTGTCTGGTATGACTTTTGTAAAAGCAGTGATGTTATCGTACTAGAGCATTATCCAATTTCTTAACCTCAGTAGAAAGAGAGTTTTGGTCAATTACTTAACTTTTCAGATCCTCTTGCTCTTATGTGTAAAATTATAATTATGCTACTACCTATCCCATACAATGTATCAACAGTTTAATTAGGTAATAAACAAGGTATACAAATAAATACTCCTTGAACTCCCAATGTTTTAATAATTGCTAAAATTTACATCGTAAGATCAAGCATCATTTAAGGTTTAATACTACAGCCTAAATATGAGCATTTACTCCAAACATGTTTTAAAGCTACAGTTTTTAATTGTTTGCTGTTTTAATCAAGCAATACTACTGATATTTAAATATTGGACTTCTATTCTTAAATATGTCTGAACTATTTTAGTAGAGTAAATAAATAGTGAATAGAGATGTTCTGTAGGTATATATACAATTATCCCACATTGAATAACTATTTTTCACTCTTGCCAGTTTATTTTTGGAAGATATAACACACTGTACAGCCTGGGTGGCTGGAAGCTCATGGTTGCTCAGTCTTCTGACCAGTGTGATAGCTGGAGTAGGATACCGCTGGCTGTCTATGCTATACCTCCTCTTTGCTCTATTGATTTGGCTGGGGAAAATGATGACCTTATTTCAATCTTGTCTCTGACATTAAAAGAAATGTCTCTGATAAAAAGAACCTTACAGTTTGAATTTGCAAAACGTTCTTTGTAAAAGCAGCGCAAGTGCTCTATGAGAATTTCTCAAGAGTTTCTATAATGATATGTTACCTAATCCTATCATTTCTTCAAGTTTCACTGATTTTTTTTTTTGCAATTAATTCTGATTTTTTTGAATATGTTGTTTGGAAATTTATATATCTTTATTTTCAAATGATAAAATATTTACCTTTTAGAATGAAATGGATTGTAAAATTCTGGATATATTTGATAAAATATTTATCACTCATTATCTACTATCAGTACATTCATTTTAATACCATTTTATGCAGTTTTGCTATTAAGTTTATCCCAGAATCAAACAGAAAAAAAAGGAAGCAGCCTTTTCTATGATCTTCTTTCCAGAAAGTAAGCAGGTAAGACAGTTGTTACCTTTTCTTGGAGGTAACCTTAGAAAGTTTGTTAAAACCAGCTCATGAAAGTTATAGCACTGCATGTATTTTACAGCTGTGATGATTAATTCCATGAAATTAATGATTCTATGGAGATGCACCAATTTATACTTAACCTTCTTTAGTCATCCCTACGAACCCAGGTTTGTTTCATATGAAAGACTTTATTTATAAAATCCTTTGTCTTTGGTGCTTCACAACTCAGCAAAGAGTGACATGGTTTATTGCCCAGTTGAACAATTGCTATGATCTCAGAAAAGTTTACAAGCAACCGTTTCTACTCATTTTTATCTGCCAGAAGTGATTTAAAGGCATTGATAGATACTGACATGAAACACTATGCAAACTTCATCTACATTGCTTGGTAAATCTGACCTGAGTTCCTACCCTTGCTCACTTTTGCTATTATGTTGAAAGTAGTCTCCTAACTGCGACTGGCAAACTTGTTTTCTTGTCCCCCGCCCCTCCTTTGGTATATTCGATTTGAAATGATATGTTTTAAACTTTTCTATATGGTTCCTCCATGCTGCATATAACTTACAATAAGCTAAGGAATGATTCCTAAGAGTGTTTCATAGATCCTAACTATAACTCCAGAAGAATTTTGTAAACCAGGAACACACAGTTCCTTGAATGACAAGATCTTAGGTAACATCCCATGCCTAAAAAGATAGAATTTATATTTATAAAGTTCAAAACTTTATATGGAGAGTCATCTTATACAAACCCTGTTCCAGTTCACCAGCTTCACCTGGTTTTAGAAATAGGCATGGACTTAATAGTGATTCATGATCAAGTATATGGGGAATTACAGAATTAAACAATTTTCTTTAATGTGTTGCTTTCCACATCCACCTAACAGGGGAATAGAAATCTTCCTAAATTGCTTCTATACAAGACACAAATTAAAATCACAGTGCTGAAGTAGCAAAGATAAAAATATTCAATTTTAGAATTGGGGCTTTGAAGAGGACTTATTTTTTTAGCAGAGTAGAAGAGACATATCGTGCCCAGTGGGAAAGAAAATACAAAAGACTCACCATGGAGTTAGAGCTTCTAAGAGAACTGTGTGCCTCAGCTGTTCCTTTAATGAAAAGCTACTCTTAGTTTCAATCTCCTAGTGTGGGCATGTTTGCAAATCCAGAAATTGGACATACAGTTGTAAAGATCTCAAGACTAAATCCATCAAAACATTATATACAGTTTTAAATAAAACATAGTGATAAATGATATAATAAACATTAATCATTTGTGTCATAGCAAATCTAATTCTTATTTAATTATAGGCTCAAATAATCTAATCTTTTAGATAACTATAATAGTAAATACACGTTTATCAATTAAATATGTTTTATAACAAACAAAAAAACCACAACAGCTACTAAGGTGGAATCTGCTGCATCTGCTGCAATCCATGAGAAAGTAAATAAAATATTACCCAGAGACCATCCTCACCACTGGGTTTAAACAAAGAAAGAAGAAGAAAAGGCACTGGGGGTTGGGATATATAAAAGGAATTCTTATCATATGTTGACAAAGGCCACTGTGGAAGTATGATCCCCAAAGGCAAACAAATTGAAAACATGATTCTATAATCACCCCTGCATTCTGCCCAGAGCACTATCCAGGCACAGGGCAGGAGGTCTCAGAGAATGGAAGAAAGAGAGCCCAGTCTCATGGAGGATGGGGATTGAAAATTTGTAGGGCAGTGTAGAGAGTTGATGGAACTATATAGAGAAACAGGGCGGTAATAAGCAGTTCACACAGAGGGTGAAACCCCAGGTGACTGATAAAAACAAGGAAGGGAAACTGCAAGCTGAACAGTTCTTGGTGCTGACTTAGCAAACACCACTGAATAAGGCTTTCAACTGAGAACCTGCCTATTTCAACTTAGCTTTGAATCTATCTGCCACAGAGCTTTATTGAAACAAATTTCTGGCTCTCAACAATGCAGCATACACACACACGTGCACACCCATGCAAGTTAAAATGCATATGAAGATGTAGGTAATTGAGACAACAGAAAGATACGTGGGTCGAACAAAGAGAACTGTGTAGTGCAAAGGGATTGAAATTATTTCTGTCAACACGGTGGTGGTTACAATAGTTCTACTTGGTCCACTGAATACTTGGATTGTATGGATGCTTTCATAGATGTACACTGTTCTTTAAGTAGGTTATTTTAAGTGAATCATTACATACTCATATGGTATACAAGGTTTGGCTCAGTAGTCTGTTCTCAAACTTAGATCCTTCTGATCTAGCCTGCTAAATCCTAGAAATGTGTGTTCTTGTCACTGGACCAGTTATAAAATTAAATACTTTTGGTGTTTAACTTCTGATATACTACATGTACAGTATTTCATATTATTTATGAGGTTATGCCTGTATCAATAAGCTGTCTGGACTGTTTCTGTTAGCTAAGGTTGTAATCTGGTAACCTTTGCATTCTAACAGAATTCGTGTCAGTTATGAAGGCTATAATATGATATACCGATTATGACATATTTGGACAGAAGAAGCTCATTAGATGCTAGATACATGATCTAATAGCATTTTAATTGACAAGATGCAGCACATATTGAATAATTTTTGTGCAGTACTGATGTGAAAACTTGGACATTCTTCACTATAGACTTACTTTAGAGTAATTAAAACACATCCTATTTCAAAACCAATCCAAATATATCTCAGAAAAGTACTATTCTTATAGAAATGATGATTATGAGTGTGGAGGAGTTCTTTTTTATTTTATTCATATTAGGAAAAATAATACTAATAGTCCATACCCATATGAGCTTATATTCTAAGTAGGAAGATAACACTTTGCAAGAGCAAACATACCTATTATGTGTACATATTGAGTGTGCACATATTCATCTACATATGAACATATATTTACACAGACTTGTTATGAGGACCACATGAGATGTGGCACCCTTTACCAAATAGTCAAAGCATATGACTTTTGGTGAGATTCCCTTGCTAATGTGTTACACATTGTCTCTTTTTAGCCCGTTCCATTGTTTTCCATGCTTTTAAGTTATTAGGAAACCACTTATTACAAGTGAGTGTGTTACATGTACATGAGCTCTTTCTCTTCCTTCATGACAGGGACAGTATGTTATTATAGGTAATATGGTGTAAAAAATGTTTCATATTGACACAGAAAACTTGAGCTCTAATTCTAAGCAGTGTGGAGGAGTTCTTTTTTATTTTATTCATTTTTCTTCTATTTGCAGAATTGTGGACAATTGTAAAACTTGTGGACAATTCATAGGAATTGAGGTGAGTATTTACATTACTAATTAATTTGTCAAAAAAGTCATGAAAATTAGTAGTTATGGTAACAAATACAAGAGAAAATAAATTTGAGTGTGTTGATGAATACTAGATATGAATGAATCCATTTTTCAAAATGGGTATAAATTCTGTTGGTTTTTGCAAAAGAAACACTTAAAATATTTTCACAGATTAGATACTGCCTACATAATATCATGAATTACAATATCATGAATCTGTGCTTGCATAGCCATTATTATATTCAGTTATATATTCAGTTACAATACACAAAATTAAAACAAAATAGTATTCCCACACTTAGTGTCAATCTATAAAGCCAAGGCCTCAAATATGCTGTATAAATTCTCTAGTCCTAAACTGCATCCCCATGTACATAGTACTTAGAGTACTCATTTATAGTTTATGTTTTTTTCTTATGGCACAGACTTTCTGTTATATTCAAAAGAAAAAAACTCATAAGATCAAAAACTGTGGTGTCTTGTGTCTATAAAAAAATTAGCAAGAATATTGTCACAATTTTATCTCTTGGAAGATTGCTGAGTACTAGGTACAAGGGAAGAATTTTTCCTTTTTCATATAATATTTATAGTAATGTAGCATTTTTATCCTCATCTCATAAGTTAAAAATATTATTCAAAACAAATAAGAAGCTCACCTATGATTGTATAGTTTTATTTACTTATTTCAAAGAATACAATTTTAAACCCAAATTCAAGAATATAAAATGAACTGAGGATCAGAGATGACACCTAGCATGTGCTAAGCTCTGAGTCCAACCCAAAATGTCATATTAACATGGCAATAATAATACTCTCCCAGTCATTCTACTAAAACAGACTGCAACATTCCGGCATTGTTGTCAAGCTTGACGTCACCATTATACACATTGTAATAGTCTCAAAGTCATACAGGCATCACAAAATTTCATTTCTATAGTGAATAAAATATTCCTAAAGGTTGTAAATCAGCAAAGACAATACCCGTAATAATAAGTTCAATAATTGATAAAAATAAAAAGAAGCTGATGAAGAGTACTCTAAGTACTATTTATTTGTTGCCCACTAATTGCTTAAAATTAAGCATGACACATTTAAAAATATAAACTATTCTATATCATTGCTTTAAATTCAAAAAACACAAATATGAAATTTAAAATTATATAATTGCAACATTAGCAATAGAACTATCATAGTTAACACAAAACTGAAATATCCATTATAATTTCTGAAGCTTTGAAGAATTATTGAAATATTTAAAGTATATGCTTTCAGGTAAATATATATATATATATATATATATATATATATATATAGTCTCTCACATCTTGGAATAACCTTAAGCAATTATGATCTATATGAATATCATATGCTTACTTAATTTTCAAAATGTTGGGGCACTAGGGACTACAGAAAGTGATCAAATCAGTGGTACCCTTTAGTGTGTACCTGTGACTTAAGTTTGAAGAAAAGCACACTCAGTATGCAGCATGCCTTCTGTTGTATTTTATTAAAAAGCAACAGTCATCAAATAATAATGGCAAATATCATATCAGACTCCTAAATTATGATATATTGGAAAAAAAAAAGAACTTTTAGAAAAAAAAAAAACTATAGACAATCAAAGAAGTAAGTGTTAAGCTACATACTCAACAGAACCAAATAGCAGATCAATGAAGTGGAAAACAGGTGTGAAAAGATTAATGGTTGAATCAGAGAGTGTTGTGATTCAGATACTTAACCTCCAACATCAGCTGTTGGAGGAATATGTCTGCATTCACGTGTTATCGGTATTTAGAAATGACCTTTATGACCTAAGACCATTCACTAAGGGCCTGAATATGGAGGCTCCGAACGGCTGTGGTGGCATCAGACATCACCATCGGCATGTCTTTCATCATGTCTGCTAATGCAATGGGTGGGTTCCACAGCATATGCCTGTGCAAACCTGGGGCTTTTTATTTTCCAGAACTATCAACTTATGAAGCGCCACTTTCAAAACTAATTTTCCAGTCCATAATATTTTAATCAACACCGAAGATAACAGTTTAAGACAGGCAGTAAACAAGAGAGGTAAAAGTGAGCGAAGTGCAAGACACACAGAGCAAACCTATGATAACTTAAATGAAGAGCTAGGAAAGCATGAAAGGAGAAGATGTCCACTTGAAATTAATAAAAAAAAAAATAATAATAATAATAAAAGTCTTAGTCACAAATGTAGTAACTCCTGACAAAACTAAAGATTATTTGCCGAAAAAGAGAATGTGGAAGGGAGCTATAAAAACGAAAAGATCCTTTAAAGCCTCATAGGTGATAGACTAATGCAAAACTAAATAATAGTAGAAAGAAAATCATGGAATGGGGTGGGGAAAGGGTATAGGAGACTTTCAGAATAGCATTTGAAATGTAAATGAAGAAAATAGCTAATAAAAAAATTAAATTAAATTAACTCAAAAAAGTATAAATGTCCTTAGTAAATAAATAGCCTAAGAGTTTTGTTTGAATACACTATCTTTCTATAATGACTGCAATATTCATTCCTAAATATATGCATATGATAATTATTAAACAATGGGTATATTTCACAAAGAAATGAAAAGGAAAACTAAACACACCAAGTAAGAAAGGTGGTCATATCTACCTGTCTAACTGCATATTAGTAAAATAAATAGAAGCCAAACAAAATTAAAATTCTTTCTAGGGTAACATGGATTAAAAAATAAATAAATCATACATAAATATACAGAAAATATAAAATTACTAAGGAGTAAAACAATAAGAAAAGTGTGTGTGTATATGCATATATATAGTCTTTGTTTGCATTTTATTTCAATCAATTATAAAATATCTAAAAATATATCTAGACTATTATTTCAATTTTCTTATAAATATGACATTCTACCAAACAGTACTCAATGAACTTATATATATTTGCAAGAGTAACAAGTGTGTGCCAAGCATACATTTAATGGACAGCACCAAAGAATCCATTATAGAATTCTAGCTATACATTAGAAATTTATATTCAAATACAACAAAATTATTATTATTATACTTTTTCACTAGAATGTCCAGTATTAAGTTTCATTGAAGCTTTTCTTTTTGAACAGAATTTGTTTTTATTAACTGTTCTGCCCCCTTTTCTCTGACCTCACTTGTATCCTTACCCATAACCTGGAGAAGGAAGGGCATGGAGGCCATGTGTGGGAGGAACAGGGTCCACTGATGTGTGTAATTTGGGTTATCACTAATATACACCTTGGCAAAAGCAATGCTAGTATTTCACTGGTCCAAAATTATTTTAAAATTGAAGCACACAGATTACACATAAATCCATGCTATTTAAAATTACATACTTTAAACCACTACTATGTTATGAATAAATCTCTAGAAAATCATACTTATTTAATCCCATAAACTATCAGCTTTCTGCCTCTTTTATTTTACTACTTCAAAATCTCTCGAAGAAAAGAAAATATCATCATATTATGGCATGAATTTAGATCAACTGACATTTCAAATTATAAACTAACAATGTTTTGTTCATAGTCTTAAAATATTAACTTTGTATAAATGAGCTTAGTCATAAAACTCTAAACTATCTGATAGCTAGCAATGTCTCTTCCTTATGCCTTGTGACAATAAGAAATAAAGATGATCAAAACATCCTCTAACAAACATGGCTTCAAAACTACAAAGCAGAATTTCCAGAGGGTAGTCTTACAGTACATATTTTAGGACTGGATTTTTTTTTTTTACATAGAGTGCATATATCTTTTGAAATAATTTAGTACGGACTTATATGAAACAATAATTCAGTTACTTCCCATATAGCTTCAGGAAATACTTTGAAAATAGATTTTTAAAACATTCTTTAAAAATTAGAATAAGAGTAGAATACATTTGAAAAGGTATGTTTTCAGTCAAACATGAGATAATGTCACCAGAGCATATACCAAGCACCATGAAAAGTAACACAATAGCACCACAATCCTCTTTCATTTATAAGAACAAGTGAGTACATTTTCCAGCAGAGGGGCAAGTGATCTCACTGAAAATGGAAAATTAATCATAGTCCATCATAAGATTTTCTTCAAAATGGTGTTATTTGAGAGATTTTTCTCTCAGTGATGGCTGAGAAAGGACAAAGAGATTTTTTTGTGTGTGTTCTAGACTAGAATGGCATCTGAAAGCATACCAGTAGACGAAATAAAATCATTTACTAGGTACAGAGGATAGAAATTGCTAGAAAAGGACAGAAACTAAAGTTCTAAAGAGAACAGATAAAGCCTCCAACAACCAAGGCCCAGGACTAGGAAATACTAAAGACCATTTTTAAAAATCCATCAAAACACAGCAGAAGAACATCAGAAGAAGCTACATTTTAAAAAAGGCTACTGGATAAAAGAATAAATTAATAAATTCCTCCAAATTTATTTAATTTATTTACAAAAAAGGAAGAAAAAAAAACAATTCATCAAGTTGGAAAAGATGATCCCTTGTATTACAGTCTGAACTGCATATAAACGTCATCCATAAAGATAAGATAAATATTGAAAGGAATTTTGTACATTGAATCTTTGTTAACCTAGCCTTGTATTGCACTCACTGAAGACACAACATGAAGAAGAGCAGCAGCTGCCCGAAATATTTGCCAAGCGTTAGCACTATACTTCACATAAGCTCCACATTTTGCATTTGCCAGGTATTTTCAGTTAAATTTCTATGTTATCATGTGTAAAATAGGGCCTGTGAGGCACAAGCCCTTTAATTTCTTGAACCTGGCTTTAGCAAGAGTGGACAATACACCACTTATTTTCTTTCTCTGAATTTTAAATGTAAAACACAACTTTATATTTTGAAGTAAAAATTATAAAACTATAAAATCAAAACAGAAATGACAGAAACAGGAACCTTTACTTCTCATTCATGACAAATTACTATTGAGATCTAGAGAAGGGATAGATTTTAAAAATAAAAAAGAACATAAGTCCACATAGACTAGAGCACAAATCTGCATTAAATTTAGAGTCCTGTAAAAGGAATTTAGAGGTTATCTCTAAAGTTATTGAGCGTGTCTTGTTATTTAAAATCCCGTGACACAAAAACTCAGAATTGAAAAATTTAGACTGAACTGAAATTGAAAGATACAGTGTCAGTGTTCAACTTACAGTTGCAATAGATTACAATTTATTGCTATGGACAGAATGTTTATGTTTCCTTCAAAATTTGTAGGGTGAAATGCTCATACCAAGGGTGACAGTATTTCAGGGTGTCATATGTGAGTGATAATTCAGATACACCGTTGAAACCCCGTTTGCAGAATTAGCAGACTCTGAAGAGATTAAAGCGCTCTCATTGTTCGTTTCCATCATTCATACAAGGAAAGAGGAAAAGAGCAATATACTACAAAGAGAAAAGCCTCATCTGATCCCAAATTAGAACTGTAAATAGGCCTGTTATTTATTAATCACCTAATCTTTGATAGTTTACTGTGGAATCCCATAGTAACATACAAAGATAAGAAACAAGTGTAGATAAAAATATTCATTTTCAGCTGTGAAACATCCTGTCTGCCAGGACTCAAACTCTGCTGCTACAGTTTCCTATTCCTATCTCCTAAATGGAACCTATTCCTGATTCCAACTGCGAAATAGAATCCTATTTGTATAAAGACTAGCATCATATGTAAATACTGTTGCCTAATGGAATGAAAGTAGGAAATTGGAGTTCTATGAACTGTGTCAAGATCTGCATGCGTTTGACTTAACTGACATTCAGCAGGAACTCTCTCTGGTTCTGTTTTGCCTCTAAATTCTCTTCATCAGTCATTACAGTCAATCTCTCCTGCAAGGAATCTATTCAGCCTCAATAATTATAGTAATCAATCACGTCACAACTCTAATGTCTTAGAGAAAGATGGTGAAGTCATGGATACCTAGCATTACACCTCTAAGTGTGCTTCTGTGTCTGTAAAGGAAGATAATCATTGTCGTTGTATATCACACTTGATGTTTGACTAAGACGAGGCTGATGCTAAGTTTGGACCTATAAAACTGCTTTCCCAGTTACCTGAGAACATTATCAGTGATTGCAGTGATCAAAAGCGACCCAAGTGAAAAATCTATTTGGATCAAAGGGTTTATAACCTTAAATGTATATATGTATACAGTTGGGTCATGGCCTGATGAATTCATTGAAATTTTACATATTAAACATGAAAATGTATTAATTATAATTAACCTATGAATCATCACCAGTAAGCAACATTACAACTTCCAAGTGTGTCTAACATTTTGACAACTATGAAGCAGTGCTAGCTACAAAATTCTTACTCAAGGACCATTCATTCAAGTTCTAAAAACAAATCACAAAACAAAAATCTCATAATGTTTTAGGTAATTTTGTGATTTAATGTTGTACCACAATCATAGCTCCCCTTGAGCTTGGTCTAGGCTCCCAGGGTTGAACATGCCTTCTAAATATGGGTGATCACATGAATAATGGGGAGCTGCAACTCATTGTTGCTGCCCATCTAGAATACCAGGAGATTATCATACAAAGCATGCTGCAAGGGAAAATGGGGAATACAGGCTTTATGTCACCTTATAACTCTGAGGACACAATCCATCACCGAAGGAATTCAAGGCAGGAACACAAGGCAGCAACTTGGGGCAAGGGGCAGAAAGAAGAGGCCATTGATGTACAATGCTTACTGGTTTGCCTTTCATGGCTTTCTTAGCCTGCATTTTCATACAACTTAGGATGACCTGCCCAGGGGTACCACCACCCACAATGAGCTGGTTCTTTCCACATCAATCATTTGTGCTTCCCAACAAGCCAATCTGTGGAGAGATTTTCTGTATTGAGGTTCTCTCTTTCCATATAAGTATAATCTGTGTTGACTTTACAAGAAGTAAGCAGGACAAGGTTTCTGAAAGCATGATGATCAAAGAAAATGATAACAGGTGGGGTGCAGAAAAGCATTGCTGTAAGATATGGTGAAGAAACTCAGTCTCTGAACTTCCACATTTCTCATTAGCTCGATCTTCCAAAACAGACTGTTCCACCTACCTACTCTAAAAGTAGATCCTGATACCCTCATCGCCACTGTTTCATACCTGAAAGTAATAAATGCGACATAGAGAAGCAAAAATGATCTGGACAGAAGGCTCTGCTGAAGAACCCCAGGTTACTACTGTCAAAAGCCAACCTTCTGTTCTTTGATTATATTTCTGATGGATATTCCTGGGCCTGGTACTACACGTCTTGGTGTCTTCATTTCTTAAAGTTCCTATGCCATACAAAACTTATATTAAACACATCTGATATATTTTTCTCTTAATAATACATCTTTTAGTATAAGGGTTTCAGTTATGAGCCCTGCCTTACTACGCTCTGAAAGCCATCCCTTCATACATACAAGGCATTCTGCATCAGGAGTATAAGTGGGACCTTTGAAGCTTTCTTTTTAAATCCACTTACATGCAACTCTCCTAAATATATAAATATCATGCTCATAGCATTTTTCTGAGAAACTTTTGTCATATTTTACAAAGATGGAGAAAATATGTGAGAACCACTCAAGAATAAGCAATTAAATAAATTGTACAATTATTTCCACTATATACTAAATTACAGCGACAAATTCAAATTGTATATAGAAGGTAATATTTAAAGGTTTTCATAAGATATTGTTAATTTTAAAAGTCAGGTAACAAAATCATTAAACACATGAAACCACTTTACTTTAATTAAAAAGGCTAAAGAATTTTAATTTTATAATTAAAGAGATGTTTTCTCTTTTTTTACCCTAGATAAATTATTTTTATTAAAATATTAGTTAAATATAATATGAGGATCTCACACTTCCTTCTGGTATGTTAAACAACACCGAGTCCAATCTCAATAGCTGCCCAACATATTGTGAGATCACTCATTTTAAATGTACTGGTGGGGGTGGGGATCCTATTGCTGAAAATCAGGCCATTCATTTTCTGCATTAATTACAAGAAGTAGAAAACACATGGAATAGAGTATTTCAGTAAGAGATGAAAGCAAGAGAAGGATCTTCTAAATGTGCTCCTTGAAGTAGTATGGGACTAAGATGAAGATAATACATTAAATGTTTATTATATCAAATATTTTATTACAGCTTGTCAAAACTAAATACCTACCTAAATATGAGTGGAATGAATTCAGACCCAGAACAAAGTTTCTCCTTTCTAAACTTAATGAATACATAAGCATTTCCATAAAGAGTAACTTAAAATCCTATTATTGTCCTAACAAGTTTTCCCATTATAAATTTTAGAGCATAACAAAATGTACTTATTAAAGACCCTATCACTTCAAAAATAAAAAAAAAAACAGTGTTTCATAATTCTGAATCTAAAAACCTACAGTCCCTTTTAGCTTTCTGTGACCTATCCTTAAGACCTTTCAGGAGTTTCACTGATACAATCAAGGTCACCGTTAGATTTCTTTCACATAACCTTAAGACCTAGTTTCATTGACACAATCTAGGTGGTTGGGTTGGGTTTGGTACTAAGTCCCAGGACATGTGTGTTCTGGTGAACCTCAAAAGAAGCTTCTTGTACCTCTATAGTGGCCATTTAAATAGACTTTCACCACAGCTCATCTAAGCAAAGTATCATGACAACAAGGAATTGTCATCTTGATCTTTGCATCTCAAACATTTCCTGATAAACATAAAAACTGTGCTCAGTAACATAAAGGAGAATTTAGATCAATCATGTAGAACTATTAGGAGAAACCAAAGTATTGCCTTGGAGATATAAAATGTTGTGAATACTTGCTGGATTTCAAGTTCATCACTTCTAGTACACAGTAGCAGCTGCGTATCCTTTCCAAGCCAACATCAAAGTCTCTTTTTGTCACTGATCTGTAGTGAAAGTGAAACCAACACCTAGTTCTACCGGGGATTTAACCAAAACCTATAGGCCAAGGAAAACGTTTGTCAATGAATGTGAAATTGGTAAATATCAATGAGAAATGCCATGATACAATGAGTACAGACTCTAAAATTTCCAGTCCTGTTAGGGAATACTCTTGTTATCTTAGAGTCTCCAAAAGATAATAATGTAACATGTCTCAAAGCTTTAGGGAAAATTAAATACATTATTTTCAAATTATACAGCAAAATAAATAAGTAAATAAAGGAATGGAAAGTCTTCACTGTTTAGTTATCAGGACAAACTATTGGCAACTTATACATCATTAATTATTAAAGGTTATCAGGCATAATAATGATCTTCACTAATACACTGGCTACTATGAAATAGGCACTAAAGTGCTTTATGGATGCTTTTATAAATGTATAAACAGCTATAAAGTGTGAATATTATTCTCTCCTGTAAGCTAAGGCTAAAGCTCAAATATATAAGAAATGTTTAAAACTGTATATAAAAGCTTCAAAGCAGAATATCAATTAAGAACTATGAATGCCAGACTCTGTTTTTTTGAGTCATCAGATTTAGTATTGAGAACCCAGTCATTTCTCACTGGATGGATGGCTGTAATAAAACTCCTAAAGTCAGACATTAGAAAAAGAACTGGTTCCCTGTTTCTTATTTCACTACATATAAAAATGGAGTATATGTTACACATTAACTCCAATATGCAAAATATTTCAGAAGTACATCAAACCTATGGGAGGCAAGTGGTCCTGGTATGATAGAAAGTGCTTTCCTGATAGACAGCTGATAGAAGATCACACACTGAGTTAGAAGGAATGGGAACAGTAACTTAGATTTAGCCAAGTACAGTGCACACGTATTTTAGGGAAGACCTTTGTGAGCAAGCCATACTTGAACACAATGACACAACTAATATGCTTCCCCATTCCACGCATCATTTCTTTAAAAACATGTTAAGCCCAAATAAAGTGTCTCTAATTTGTCAAAAAAAAATTCATTGAAAAATCTACGTGAAGTCTGTAAAAAAAAAAAAAAAAAGTCTGTAATATTCTAACCATCACTAAATCTGAACAAATACATTAACCTTGTAGATGGTTCTCTATCACAGAGGATCATAAAACAGTGTCCTCTTTTTTTTTTTTTTTTTTTTTTTTTTGGTTTTTCGAGACAGGGTTTCTCTGTGTATCCCTGGCTATCCTAGAACTCACTTTGTAGACCAAGCTGGCCTTGAACTCAGAAATCCTCCTGCCTCTGCCTCCCGAGTGCTGGGATTAAAGGTGTGAGCCACCATGCCCGGCTTCCAAAACAGTGTCTTTAAATAAAGAATAGAAAACTATATCTACTAATTTTAAGTGTTAATCAAAGGAAGTCTGAAAAATCTTTACATTACTTTTTTTTTCAAAAAAAATGAACAAAAAAGCATTTTAGTTTAGAATACATATATTTGCTGTGGAATATTTTAAAGCCATGACTTGAGAAGTAACTCAGACAAAAATACAGAGAATGTATGCTATTCCTTTCATCAGACACATTTGTGATAACTTAAAGTTCAGTGGAGTTTGGGCTGGGTTTTCAGTTTATTTTAAGAAAAACAAAGTAAATTAGTAAAGTGCCCCAGAAAAATGACTGCCAGACTAAGTTTCTTCCTTGAAACAGGCACTCAGGTTGACACAGGGTAAGCATATTTTGCACATGTCTTTCTCTCATTGTGATTTAAGGTTCAGAGAGTCACTGGCTTTCTCAGAGTTATCAAAGGCCGCCAGCTTAAAGACAGGTATTTGCAGTCTTGTCCATTTTACTTAAACCACAGTCCATTTAAATCACACTGTTCCTGCAGAAATTTTCTTGAAGAAAAGAGTGGAGGGGAAAGAGCGATAGGAACCTCCTTAAGAAAGAAGGAGGTGTTCTATCCAACAGACGAAGTGTAAGGCTCTATCCCAATTCTCTGTTTACCTGTGCAACAGGATAGAACTATTGGAAAATATTTACATTTTATTATAATCAAACTAAATCTCCTCGCAGATTCTAAGCTTTGACATCAACCAGTCGGAAAATAGAGTCCTATAGTGGATTTGAAGTCCAGAAAAATAAAAGCAGAACGGTGAACTAGTGCCTAACTAGAGCCTTCACCATTACTGACTAGCGTTCATGTCCTGGAAGGCATTCTGGACCTCACTACAGGAGAAAAGGAAACACCAAACTGCCTCTCATCCAGTCTACAATGGTGACCTATCTGCATACACAAGAATGACAGAAACGTGGGAGCATCTAATCACTACATGATTAGGTTAAGTAAGGCTCATTTCATGACGTGGAACCCGTGCCTGACACTGGTCAGCTCTTCACAACCGAAGAGTAGACAGGCCTTGAATCGATGGAAAAGCAAAGCTCTGCTGTTCCATATTCGACTACACCCTACAACATTCTCCAAAACCCATAGATCAGCATCTCACTCAGCCACCATCAGGACCCAGAACTGAACAATGTTCAGAGAGTGAGAGAACTTGAAACATTCAGTCCTAAATGGAATGTCTTCATCAAACCCCTCCCATCAGGGCTCAAGGAACTGTGTGGAAGAGGAGGCAGAAAGATTGTGAGAACCACTGGGACAAGATTCTAAAGAAATAGTTCCTTACAGACACAGCAGGCCTGACGCACATAAAATATCCCAGAGACTGTGGCACCAGGCACATGGCCTGCACACATTCAAGTCAGACAGCATCCCAGCACTGAGGGTAAGCATATAGGAGATACCAAGGCTAAGAGGTCTATAAGACTGACTCACAAAGGAAAATAAAATCACTTTTCTCAAATGGACTTTTGCTGGGTGCCCATACTGTATTTGAGGACAGGTCCAATGGTCACCACAAGATGGATTCAGTAGTATTTCTGGAGACACTTTGCTGCATAGCACTTTGTTTTGGTACTTTTCAAACCTACCCTATTCATTATTATTATTATTATTATTATTATTATTATTATTATTATTATTATTTATCTTACTGTGTTAACTATTGTGGTTTCCAGTTTTGTGATTTTTTTTGTTTTGTTTTGTTTTTTCATGTATGTGTTTGTTTCCTTTGTCTGGGAATTTTTTACCTTATAAGTCTAGTTTATTTATTTATTTATTTATTTATTTATTTATTTATTTATTTATTTTTAAGATTTATTTATTTATTATATGTAAGTACACTGTAGCTGTCTTCAGACACTCCAGAAGAGGGCGCCAGATCTCGTTACGGATGATTGTGGGCCACCATGTGGTTGCTGGGATTTGAACTCTGGACCTTTGGAAGAGCAGTCGGGTGCTCTTACCCACTGAGCCATCTCTCCAGCCCATAAGTCTAGTTTATTATGGTTTCTGATTTTGTGGTTTGTGTGTGTGTGATTACCTATTTATGTGTTTCTCATGCTTTATCTTTGTCTTTGTTTGTTTGTTTGTTTGTTTTCGTGTTTCATTGGTTTTTTGACTTGCCTGTTTGTTTTCTAAAGAGAGAGAGGAGGAGAAGGCATGGAGTTGTATAATTAAAAATTATAAAAACATTTTATAATTACAGATTCAGTTAGATTAAGTTGATATTTTAATCTACTGAGGATACTGTTTAAAAAGCTCTGTGCCCTTTTATTACCATATCATGTAAAGGAAGCTGCAGAAGGTAATCTTTACCTCTACTCTTAAACAATTTTCTAATATTTCATTATAATCATGAAAATAACCAGGCAATGTGTTTTGTAGACTTTGGTTCCTGGGTGCATGAAAAAATGTTTGCACAGTGAACATAGAAAAAGAGATGTATAATTTTAAATATTCATGAGCACAGTGCCTACTGTCCCCTTTAAAATCTAAATATTTAATTTGATAAAATTATCTATGCTTTGAATTTTGATGTATATATGTTTTTAAATACTCACTCCAAATTATTCTGTCATTAAAATTCTATCCATAAAATTGCTAATGTAGCTCATGTAACTTGTATTCTGGAAGCGTTTATGTAGATGCAGTTCATGGATTTGTATGTGAATATATATATCTCTACCCACTTCATTCCAGCTCAACACCATGCACGCATTAAATTTAATTTTATAATTGGTGCAATGGTAACTCAGGTATTTAATTCTCTATAATTAGTGATTAAATTATGCAAAATGACTGTCTACCTAAAATGAAATTTTCAAAAATCTAAATCAATACTAATTATAGGATTTCAGATTTATTCACCTTTATATTTATTAATAACAAAATCACATTATGTGCCTATGCCATTGTTGACTTATAAAAACTGTGACAAAGAATCCTTTACTGTAGTTTTGTAAAATATCTAAGAAACATTTCCTATTAATATATCATTTTATATTCGTAGTGCAAATAATTTTATGTATGTGCATATTCTATTTCATGTTTATATACTGCATACATGGCCAGTACTGGCAGAGGTCTGGAGAGTATTTCAGATCCCCCAGATGGAATAAATGATGGTTGTGAGCTGTCTTATGGGTGCTGGGAACTGAACCTGGATGCTCTGCAATACAAATGCTTTTGCCCTGAACCGTGTCTCCAGACCCCTACAGTATACTTTACAAATGATTCATAAACATCAGCCTTAAATGTTAAAGCTCTACTATATGGCTTCTTTATATTTATGAATTCCCCCATTATAAGAATATGTTTAGTTTTATGTTCACATATTTAATAAAATAGCTCAACAGGTTGGAGATTTGTGGTTTATCTACATCTCAAACGTCCTTCTTTAGAAGAGGCTTCTAAAGTTAGATGTCTAGGTCATGGACTCTTTTTAAGTCTCTGACATAACTGATACAATTTGCCCAAACAGTATTATACCCATGCTTGGTAATTTATGGAAGCAGTTTCTTTTCCTCTCCAGCTTTGCACTTCAACACGATGGTAGCTGCAAATTGCAGGCAAAATCTTTTTAAATTTTGTACAATTTAACATTTTAACACTTAGTTTTAAAGTCAGAAATGTCTTCAGACTTTCATGTTGAAATGTAATTAAAGCATGCTCTTCAATAATTTCTACCTTAATGGGCTACTGTCATCTGAGGTTTATCTTAATGCCACTGATCTTGAAACTTTACCTTCACAGGGCATAATCCTCACCCAAAAATAAGTGATCATCCTAGACTGTAGAAGGAGTTAGCATGAGTGTCAGAACTCATGCTTAGTATGCCCAAGGTTCTGGGTTCAATATTCACACAAAGCAATGATAGGAACGGACTTCACACTAAGAGTGCACAGGCACAAGTTCCACCAAAAAACACTATTTTATTCTCTAAGAAAATGTAAATTCATACCAATGATACTGAAAAAACAATTACCAGAAGGAAATAGGTGAAGTCAGAGACTGAAGGTCTACAGTACAGAGTACCAAAAATCATAAGAAATAAAAATATGATACATAACAAGAAAAACAATCAATAATCTAATGAAACCACAGAGCACTGGTTATATGTTAGGTATTCAGAGGGCAGCATCATAATTACTCTTGAAATGTTCAGCTTGAGGTACCATAGGTTACATAAAACAGAAGGCTGGGAACGGTCACACTTGCATATGATCCTAGCCTCAAGTAAGTGGAGCAGAAGGACAATGAAATCAACGACTCCATGAGTGCTAAGTGTCTACATGGAGTGCTTAAGACAGCCTGGGCTATACATTAGCATCCTGAGTCATCATCATCACCACCACCACTACTACTGCTATTACCACCACAATCACCATCACTACCACCACTACCACCATAACCACCACTCCTAATGATTTATGATAATACTTATAAATACTGCATCTCACAACCATCACCTAAGAAATGTCTATTTACAGTAGGTGGTGATTAACACAGAGATGCACAGCCAAGGGGTGTGCAGCCCCATAGGAGGAAAAACAATATGAACTAACCAGTACCCCCAGAGCTCCCAGGGAATAAACCACCAACCAAAGAACACACATGGTGGAACTCATGGCTCCAGCAGCATATGAAGCAGAAGATGGCCTAGTTGATCATCAATATGAGGAGAGGCCCTTGGTCCTGTGAAGGTTCTATGCCCCAGTATAGAGGAATGCCAAGGCCAAGAAGCAGGAGTGGGTGGGTTGGTGAGCAGGGGGTGGGGGGAAGCGATAGGGTGTTTTTGGAGAGGAAACTAGGAATGGGGATAACATTGGAAATGTAAATAAAGAAAATAGAGAGGTAAATTAATGCACTAGAATAAAGTCCCTTTCTTAGTTTATAAAACCAGGAGCAAGAAGTTTATTCCCTTTGTAAATACCTCACTTGTCCAGAAGAGAGTGCAGGTTCTTTTCAAACTTGGTAATGGTAAACGCAGGTGCAGATATGATAATGTCTACAGCTAAGAGATTAGCTGCTTCTTGACTCAATTTACCTTCACCAGCTCCCTTCATGTGAGACAAACAAACGTCAGGCTAGAGACATAGAAGGAAGTCAATCCAGGTTTTGCCATAAAGTCCACCAGAAAACAAATCCAAACTGAGTTTTTAAGTATTTTATTTTTCAAGTATATGTTTAAGGATTAGATTTAGATGTGTGAGAAATGTTTTCATCAAATAAAAGATGAGAAAGGGGGAATTTCAGAAAAATACAGTGTTCTATAAAGTCAGAAAGTGATAAATAAATAGAAAGTCACAGAAATCAATGCCTATAAACAACACATATTATAGAAAAGAAAAAGTCAACGAACTCACCAAGTACAAAAGGAGATGGAAAACAACAGGACATGAAAAGAGGAAGAAGCAGAATCCATTCATTATGGCCAGAATTTTCCCAATAATCATCTCAGAAATAAAGAAACCATAGAAAAGAAATATCAAAATAGTAACCATACCAGTAACAACACAAAATGATCAAACCTTATAAGATCAGTTTGAAGGAAATATCAACCATCAGAATGGCCTTTGGAAAGAGAAATCCTGTAAGAATAACAGCATTTTCAGAATTCTGAGAAACAGCAGCAGTTGTGTCCAACCAATCCATCCATCAGCGTGAGGGTGGAGTAAAGACATTTTCAGCCTGGAAGGAATCAAAGAAATCTTTCCTGAGCACCTTTCCTAGATAGTAACAGCCAGCAAGACATGAAGAATTTTAATGAGTAAGAAAGTAAGGTTCCAGAAAGACAGTTACCTGGCCTAGAAATCATGGTTAGAATTAGTGCACAGAACTGTGAGAACACACAGGGATTTGACTAGGTCCAAATCAAGAAGTTTAATGTATGCCTAGATTATTGTCCTAACTACAGTAGATCTGAACCTGAGCCAAGTACCAAAAACCAATAGATACGCTGAAAATGGAAATGTATTGATGCTAAGTATTCATAAAATCATGATTTTAAAAACCAGTACCCCCCAGAGCTCATATCTCTAGCTGCATATGTAGCAGAAGATGGCCTAGTTGACCATCACTGGGAAGAGAGGCCCCTTGGTATTGCAAACTTTATATGCCCCAGTACAGGGGAATGCCAGGGCCAAGAAGCGGGAGTGGGTGGGTAGGGGAACAGGGCGGAGGAAGGGTATAGGGAACTTTCAGGATAGCATTTGAAATGTATATAAAGAAAATATCTAATAAAAAATAAATTAATTTAAAAAATAAAAATACAGTCCTGTCTTCTTCCAATAACATTCATGGTTACTGCAAAAGTAAGGACCACCCATTTGATAAGCATCTTTTAAAAATTTTGCAATTAACCTGAAGAAATACTGGGGTCTGCTTACAGAAACAAATTTTCAACAAACATATTTTATCAATAGATACAGTGTATTAAATATCAGGAGTTACTGCATCAAAACAGAGTTACCATGCAGATACCACAATATTTACAAACAGTTATATTGACAGATCTCTATATGGATAGAGAAAAAAATGTATCATTTTATAAGCCTATATAATTTCAAAACTGTATTAAAATAAAAGTAATTCGTAAATATTAATAAAAATCTAGTTGAAAATTTTGTAATTTCTTGAGGCAGAATGGGAAAGAGAGGCAAAAATGGATGCCTGACAAGGAGCAGTAAGCAGAAACTGAAGGAAAAAGAAATTACATAGAGGAGAGTCCATAAAACATCTTAGAAAGCAGCCTTCTGAAAATGTTCTTAATTAAATGTAAAAGAGGTAATCAAAGTAATTTAACCTGATTGCTAATTACTGTCTCTGGAATGAGTTAATTGTTGTACTATATTTGTAAATAAGAAATAAATATCAGTAAAATAAAGCTTAATTGCTTAGACTATATTTCTTCATTCACTCCTGTCGGCATCCGCTTTTGGTCCACTTCGGCTCCTGCATAATATCCACACTCACTGCTAGGGATCTTGCCTCTCAGCCAAGCTCAGGCTGACTTGGCAATAACATCATCACAATGATACTCACAACTGGAGCTCCGGAAATGGCCCATTGTTTACTCTAAAACTCGTTCCTGCTTTGAAGGCCCGACCACCAGACTTCCTTGCATCCAATCTGTCTCCTTCCTACATCTCCATTCTCCATGTCAGGACCTACTGCACGCTGCCTCTGAACTCAAGCTGCTTGTTGATCCCACAAATCTGTTTTCCTCTTCCTTGTACCTAAATTATGTTCATCCAACAGAGTCTAGCTCAAAATGTCCTCTGCAAATTATATGCTACTATTTTGGGATTTTTGTCATTGGGCAGACATAACAAATGTCTAGTCCATCTCAAAGCCCTGGATCTGGTCCTGGGTAGCAGCCGAGCAGGATAGTTGGCCAGGTCCGGCATCCTTGTACCACCAGGGCAAGCTCTCCACACTCACTGCCATGGCTTACCCAATGTTGCACCCAGCAAGGTAGAGGGTCAGGTCTCCTGCTTTTATGCCATGGGGTGACTCTCCTGTACCAGGGCCTCCAGAGCTAGCTCTACTGTGATGCCCAGGCAAAATACAGGTCCCACTTTTTATGGCCCTTGGACATCTATTTGGTCTCAGGTGGTATGACAACATGGACTTTAGTTATAATATGAGCCATGAACACCAATGCTGACCCCTGCTGCTTCATGCCAGAGACCCAGACATAGTCCTCAGCATAGCGTGGGCTCGGCTTCACCATGGCCTTCGGTGATAGGAGAGGCTATTAACAATAGGCTATTCCTCTCTACTCTTGTGTATCCAGTTCCCTCCCTCTTCATAATGTTCAAACTGTTGTGTTTCTGTTTCTATCCCATCCATCTACCACATACTTGTAAATTATAATGGCTCTGAGAGTGGGCCAGGTGGCAGGCATGCCTCCGAATGTCCTCCTCTGCCCATGCTGCACAGTGTGACTGTGGTTGGGCCCCTGAGTGTCTATAGCCCACCTGTGCCACGTGGCAGCAGGGTGACCCCTTGATTTCATTATTTTTTCTTAAAATTATGTGCAGCACTTTGTAGTGTATCATATTTTCACATTTTCCATAATGCTTTACTGTGCTTTATAATAATGAAAATTATAATTAAACCTAGTTTGATTTGTGTCCATGTGTGTGTGTGTGTGTGTGTGTGTGTGTCTGTCTGTCTGTCTGTCTGTCTGAATGTTACTAGTGATTGAACTCAACATCTTGTACATAATAGAAAAGTGCTCTAACACTGAGCCTCATCACCAGATCCAGTTCATCTTTTTAATTAATGGTTTCAAAAATCTTCATGGAATATAGTGCATTTTAATGCACATGACACTCATCCACACATGTTGTGTGAATGATTGATTGACTGATCAACCAGCTTTAAATTTACTAAATACATTGTACTTACAAAGCTGTCAAATCCCTTGACTATTAACTTTCAATCTATCTAACAATAATTTTTCATCATTTTGACAGAAATGCTTAGCCATATAGCCAGCTATCTTACATTCCAATTCTGTATTTTAGGAGAAATTAAATCAATATAGAATTTTAAAATTCATTCACATATGTGCTAATCAAACACAGACTTTGTCTTTATGTTTTCTCTGTGTGTGTGTGTGTGTTTGTGTGTGTGTATTTCTGTGTGTGTCTGTGTTCATGCATGTGACAGTCATCCAGACATACACATGAGAGTGAAAATGGGGGAGAGATTGATAAACTCACTATGTGTATCCCTGGCTTGCCTAGAACTCATAATGTAGACCAGGCTGGCCTTTAATTCTCAGAGTTCTGGGATTCAAGACATGCTCCAAATACTCATAATCTATGTTGCTTTATTCTCAATTAAAACTAAGCAGAGTCTGAAGTGTCATGAGAGGAAGGGTCCAAGGCTTCTCTGGCCTGGTGGTGGTGGCGCACACCTTTAATCCAGCACTTGGGAGGCAGAAGCAGGCGGATTTCTGAGTTCGAGGCCAGCCTGGTCTACAGAGTGAGTTCCAGGACAGCCAGGGCTATACAGAGAAACCCTGTCTCAAACAAAACAAAACAAAACAAAACAAAAGGAAGCTTCTCCCAAGTTTACTGCGCCTGCAAGGCTTTATTAGTAAGTACTTGGTCGGAAATCAGAGTCGATAAACACACATAAGAGATTACGAAGAAATTCAGGTTACTCTGCGACCTCCCTTCCAGCCGAACAGAGTCCAAATAAAAATGCTGTTCCAGTTTTATTTGGTTTTTCCCTGTCTGTCTCCATATGGAGCAGGATGCGTGGATGGGTTGTGGGTACTTAGCCTATTTTAGATAAATTACAAGTAACTCTCATTTCTAAAACTCACTGAAAACTGCACTGTCTCCAGTCAGTGGGTGGTCAGAGCCGCATTGTCTGACAGGAAAAGGCTTTGTACTACTTTAGTCTCTCAGCCTGTACATTGCAGTAGCTACACAAAGGGATGCAGAAACCAAATTAGACATGTTAGCATGAATGTAGTGAAGACTTATAGCCTGTTGGAGACAATTGCAAACAATTTCAAGTTCCCTTTGTCAACAAGCCAGCTTCGAATGCTGTGTAGCAAGCTTCACCATTGAGGTTCCCAGAGAAGTTTTATTTTGTCCCACTGGCTTTGGGCATCTTTAAACAATTACTCTTGGTAACTTAAGGAGAAAAATCTAGCACAGGAAGTTTGTTAAAATGCACATTAAGGCTTTCTGCCTAGAAAATGCTACCGAGCAGGTGCTGTCAGCCAGGATGTGGAAGCAGAAGGGGCAAGACCTACAGACTGCACCTCACAGTGTGATCACCACCTGCTCAGCAGAAACCAGCCTTGACCAGGCGCCCCGCGGAGCAGGGCTTGATATCCTACCTACCTGGAAGCATGCCCACCGGACCGACTGCGTTTTCCTCCTTCCTTCCTTTCTTCCTTTCTTTGTTTTTTCTTCCTTCCCCCCCCCCACCTTCCTTTCTTCATTCCTTCTTTTCTTTCTTGCCTACTTCCTCCCCTAATTCACTTTCCCTTCACCCTTTCTCTTTCTCCCCTCCTCCCTGAAAACTTCATTGTATGCATTGTGTTGAAATTCCTAGATCAAATATATAAAAAATTAGGTTGCTTCCTACTGATTTAATTGAATTTTCTCTTTTATGGTAAACTAAATAATAATCTATCTTGATTATTGAATTTCTATTTACTGTTAAGGGTATTACATTGCTGATAAGATGTGGTAGACTAATGGGAGATTGTTTGGACTCTCCTTTACAATAAAAGATACATGATTTGACTTCACTTAGTACAAACTCGCATTTCAGCCTTGATAAAAGCTCAGTTTTATGGGATTTTGAAGACAGCTCAGATGCTTGTGTGGGTCAAGGATCAAATTCATAAGTGATTTCACCCAAACTAGCTAAAGGCTGTTCGCTAACTGATGCGAAGGAAATAGGATACCACGAGAGAGTCTGGAGCACCCATGCACATTGGTGGGGTGAAATGGATTTTCTAATATTCCCTTTCAGCCATATTTCCAATTTTCAATGGCCTTTAAAAATAGTCATTCTTAACTTTTATGTTTGAATGATAAGCTAAATAAATGTTTAGTATTCTCAAACATTATTTTTTTCTAGAATGTCTCTGCCTCAATTAGCAAAAAGTCATATCCCCCCTGTAGATGGCAAGGACTCTAAATATCCTAGTCTCCCTGCTCATAGGCACTGACAGTCTTTACTGCCTGAATATTCTGTGTATAAGGTTATACTATTTTAGAAGTGTTTTCCCCCAAATCTTGAGCCACCCTTGCCGTACTTTTTAATTTTTTATTTAAAAACCCATATACAGTATAATTGATCATATAATTTTCCCTATATTAACTCTTCCAAGATCTCCTCCCCCCTGGGTCTTACTCCCAACCCAAAGCCATATTCTTTCACTCTCTCCAAAAACAAATAGCAGGTCCAACAAGAGAACATGAAAACTAGTATAAAAAAGACAGCCATAATAAGAGGGTGGAAAGAAAATCAATAATACAAAAAAAGTACGCACAAAATTAGATCGAGTTCATGTTGGTAACCTACTCCTGAGCATGCGGTCTGCCCTCGAAGGTGCTTGATATACACATTAGCACTCCATTAGACTTACGGTTTTAATGTTCTATATTGTGACTGTGTGACAGGTTGTATTTGGAAACACAGCATCTTTAAAATCTGTGTGTTTTGTGTGTTTACAAGTGTTTGTGAATGTGTGTGTGTGTGTGTGTGTGTTTGAATATCTGTGCTATATGAGTATGTGGGGGTGATAATTTGTGTGTGTGTGGGTGTGTGTGTGTGTCTACACTGAATCTAGAAGCTCTGTCAATATTTATCTGGAGCTTCACAAAATAGAATATCAGCTTTCATTAAAAAAAGTAGATTAGAGGGAAAAAAAGAGGAAGAAGCTGCTAGTTTCTGTCAGCTCAGTGTCAGGTTTTCTTAGGTCATATAAAACATTTTCCCCAAGTGTATGTACATGTATATGTATATGTATATGTATATGTATATGTATATGTATATGTATATGTATATGTATATGTATATGTATAACTTTAAAGGCTATTTGCAAGTGATACTTGCTCAAAATCAGAAAACTAGTTTTCATTCCCTCCAATCCTTCCCACTCACCACTTCTTGCTCTGTCAAGTCAAGTCATCCTTTTTCATTCTTTGCTGTTATTTATATAATATTACATTGACACAAATTTTCCTGGTACTGAATAACCAATTGGCATGCTCTTCCTGGGGAAGACTCTTTCTCCCTCTCTTGGAACTGCTTACTTGCCTGTAGTTCTTTTTGTAGGGAGAAAGCGTTTTGGAATATCCCCTGTCAACATTAGCATGCCTACTGCTCTTATTCCTATTCAGCTTATAGGCGGGTGAATTTATGGATATAGCTTCTGACATGCTTTGTGCTCAAAACCTAAAAAATTACCTTGTGCTAGTTGTGTCAGTGAAGTGATAGATGACAGGATTCTACTTTCCTAAAACAGCACAGTCTCTAACTACAGACTAAATGTGTATCCTTACAATCACAGCGAAGTGTACTCCTCTCCCCTCACCACCACATTCAGGAAGCTTCTTGTTGGTAAACATAGAGACCATTATTAGAAACCACGACCAATCAGAATGCCTAGCTGTGGTGTCCTGTTTCAATGTAGCGATGTACAAATGCACATGTGCACAAGGGCTCAAGGAATACTGAGGGACAGGAAGCAGAGAGACAGTAAGAGCCATCTACATGTTTGAGAGACTCCTTACCTCGTGGCTTAAAATATTCTTCCTAGGACATTCACTCTATTATAATACCTGGTTAATGAGTTGTCATTCCATCCTTCCCATGTGGGTGGAGTTCTTCACAATGTATTTTACTATATATTTTCTAGAGTTCAAAAAACTTAGTTCACTATCTATCTATTTATCTATCTATTTATGTATAGATAGATATAGATACATAGATAGATATAGATATATTCATTATTTTTATTTGAAAATTTTCTTCACTTATTTTATCCCAAATCATTTCCAGTTTGCCTTCAAATGTTTCATTGGTATAGAATGAATTAGAGTTTTTAAACACTGCATTTCATACTGATTTTATTTACTAGGAGCATTCATTATAAACTAAAAACTTAAAAACAGACACGGAAAGGGATTTTAATCCATGTCAACTGATCAGAAACCAGAATAGTTGTCATAAATAGTAAAGCTTCAAGAAAGCTTTCTTGGGCTAATGTCCCATTTTCTAGAATTTTTTTATTTGTAATTTTAAGATTACATGCGAAAAATATTGAGAGCTTGCTATGGGCAAGATACTACCCATAGTAGTTGGTGGAAAATCAATGTGCATTAAACCATGTAACTGCACACTAAGACCATACATTCTAGAAAATACATTTTATGTAATTGGATGTGAAATCAGTACGGTGTGTTTCTTCTTCCTATTGTGTTCAGAAAGCTGGGGGGGGGCACCAGATTCCCCTGGCATCTTGGATCTTTCATTTTTGTTTTCTCAATTATATCTGAGTTGCTACTGGAATTTCTTATCACAATGACTGTTTCAGGAATCACGAATTCCTTTATTACAAAGAAGAGCCAGCCTCCACCTTCTATTCTCTGTGGCTGCTGAGGCAGCAGATCCTACACTGGCTGAAGTGCCCAGCTAACCCTCACACTACATTCACACTAACATACTGTTTGCCTCACCATACTCTATTCCACT
This sequence comes from Mus caroli, assembly GCF_978045245.1. NCBI lineage: Eukaryota > Metazoa > Chordata > Mammalia > Rodentia > Muridae > Mus > Mus caroli. The sequence continues at coordinate 137,076,580 of NW_028227258.1, read as the reverse complement.
TTCATGGCTTCCTGGCTGATCCTCTCAGAACTATAAAGCTTTGAGAAACAGCTATGTATTCTTCAACACAAGACCCACAAATTTATGGAAGTGAATACTGACTAGTATGCCATTAATATAGGGTAAATGAGGGAGGAAATTGTTCAAAGTTTTATTTATCTAAGAGAAACAAAAATATTGCTAATTGTTCCATTCCGTGATCTTTTGCATCAACAGTAGTAAGCTAAATGATCTCAAATGGCAGCACAGTCTACATCTAATTATACTGATTAACATCTCTTTAAGTGTAATTATATGAAGATTTATTTTCCTTTAATTTTAATATCCATAAGAACTGCTGGCAATTACTAATTAGTTATCTTTATTCCAAATTCATATTAACTGAGAATCTAAGCACCACTGTAATACATTTACATAAGTTAATTCACATGATTGCTTACCACAGAATATGGCTCAGAGCAAACCCTTGATAATGTTGGTGTGCCTTGATAGTGCTTGTAGTAGGGGGATGTCTTATAATTACATTGGTAATAGTCTATTGGTGATGTTTCTTCCAAGCTATAAAATGGTAAATATTAAAGATAAGCTGATATAGTGAGCACTTTTCAAAGTCAAGAGAAGCATAGTCACATGCATTTTTTTAAAAGGTAACATTTCTTGTTGCATTTACTGGATTAACGGGAATAATATCTCGAGCTAAAAGAATGTGGAATATATATATACATATATATATTCCATATATATACATATATATATTCCATATATATATATATATATATATATATAATACTAGAGTTCTTAACATATATGAAATGATTCTCTAAAACAAGTAAGTAAATATGTGATCAAACATTTGTTAACATCAGAATCCTTGTTGACCAAAAGAACTGTTCAGAAGAGGAACAGTGGATTGCTTCCACTTAGTTGAACTGTTCAAATGACTTTAGAAATATTTACAAGGGTCACCAATAGAGGGCACACCTAAGGTCTCAAGACAAAGGCCCTATGTCATCAGAAGCTATTTATGGCAGGCAAGAGATCTAAAACAGAGTAACAAAGAGAATTTGTGGCAACACCAACATAGTGGTTTTGGAGAAGTGAAATTGATTGTGACATTTTTCATTTATTTGTAAACGCCTCTTTGGCAGGACACTCACTCAAAAGGACAGTCGTTTCCTCCATAAAGGGATATGGGTGATGGTACAATAGAGGGATGTTGACAGCTGCTTTAACGAGTTCTGAATTGGGGCTATTCTAAAACTTTCACCCAAGAAGGAGCTTGTCATTCGTTTTCAATATAATAACTCAGAACAAAATGTTACCTGCATGAAAAACCAATCCGTCTGGTAATTAGCAGTAGCTGCCTAGTTATTTTCCCATATCAATTAGAAGAAAAAAAGATTCTAAATGAACACCTAGTGATTATCAACTTTACAGACCAGTCACCTCTTCTCCTTAAAGCACCTCTACAGCTAGAAGTGAGTCTAAACAACAAAGAAACATTCTCTACTAATACAAATATCCTTTTGAAGGTAGATGGGCAAATGATTTAAACTTCAGGATTGGCAATTTCGATTTTGATATTTTATGTTCCTAAGGGGGGAAATATATTGGTATGGTACTATTTCATTAGTCTTTGTTATTAGATCAGCACTAAATTAAAGCAATCTAAAGATGTTACTTTACTTATCCGTCTGCCTTTTCTTGGATCACATGCTAAGTACCTGGTGGAAGTGCAAAGCAATTCCTGAGGCTCATTTCATAAAACAATGTAAACTTCAGTGTACATAGAAAGTAATGCCTTATCCAAAACTCAGCTTGGCAGCTATCATCTACTAGGTAACTAACAGTTACCTGTTGAACTGGTAACGTCAACAAATTATATATGACCAGGCAAACTATAGCATTGTGGGAAACCATTCACCATCTTAGAAAAATTAAATAATTGAGAGCTTAAAGACATAACAAAATGGCTACAATTTTCTTATCAATAAAAGTTCAATATCTCCTCTACAGACTTGTTGAGGAAAAGCAAACACTGTGGACATGGTAAATTGTCAGTAAATGGTAGGTTATCTTACTGATGAAGCGTCACTCTGCTAAGTCAAATGACATTTCTCAAAACAAAGCAAACAGGTAGCAAAATAATGTAAGACAAAATCTTGTCTGTCGGGACCTTTTGTTTTACCGCTTCAGCTAGCAGGTCTTTGCACTGGGCTCTTTGCACAAGATGGTAATCGTCTTGAATAGAATTCATGTACAAAACTGAACACCTCAGTTTAAGTGGACGTGGATTTGTCTCTTCAGTTTCTCTAAAAGAGTAATTCTCAAAGTTAACTTTATATGAAAATTAGCATGGAATTCATTTTAAATGTGTGTGTGTGTGTGTGTGTGTGTGTGTGTGTGTGTGTGTGTGTGTAACTTTAACTTTAGAGCAATTAAATTAATTGTTAGGACCTCCCTGGAGAGTTTCAGTTTGTCCCTTGAGTCTGTGATCACTGGCCTATAGTTTGACATTCTCATTTCTGCAAGAAATACTGTCTTAATCCCACTTTACTAATATTGCCTTCCCATCACTGAACTGTAATTCTTTACCAATGTCTTTGTTACACAACAGCTCTGTAGAAGAGCCTGTTGTCTAGAATCAGGTCAACCATGATGAGCTCTGCTATTCCTGAGGATCTCATCACCAATGGAGGCAACAATTTAAGAGTGGGTGTCCTGGCCAATAGCAGAGCAGAAGAAATGTTCTGTGAGTTCCTGGCACTTTTTCACTCTCCTAAGCATGTACACGTCCTCCTGGTGTCAAGCAAGGACAAGAAACCCTAACTAGTCTGAACACCCTAAAAAGTGCTCAGAAAGCAAACACACCCTGGGGAAGGTAGAAAATAGGGGAAGAAAGAGAGTGGGTGAAAATGATATGGCCAATTAATTAACTTGTCCCATAGCAAGAACGGTTATATGAGATAAACTGAAGATTCATTAAATAATTTTGAAACAAAATTTAAACCAAAAAGGCACTCTAACCTAAACCCAGGTTAACACTTTTATTACTTATATTTTGAAATATTTTTTATGAATGAACCAACTGGCAAATGAATGTGTTTCATGTTTCTTGGCAAATTAAATACTTGTATTTTTTAATAGCTTGTAAACACGATCTTGAAGTATTGAGTGTTTTATGTGTACATATTCATATATGTGTGCAAATATATAAGTTGACAAAGGCATCTTCAGATTATATTTTTTAAACCTGGTTAGTCACTTAGTTTGGAGTTCATGCTTTTGGCTGGACTGGATGACCCAGAAATCCTCTTATCTCAACCTCCTCAGATCTCGGGACTTTAGCTTAAGTGATGGGAACCTAAACTCAGGCTCACACATTCTGTAGTGTTGTAGTTAGGGATATAGCTGCAGTGATGAAACACTATGATCAAAAACAATGTGGGAAGGAAAAATAGTTTTAAGTATACTTTACATTACTGTTCATCACTGAAAGTAGTCAGGGTAAGAATGTGGGGGCAAGAACTAATCCAGAAGCCATGAATGACTGCTGTTTACCTGCTTGTTCCTCATGACTTGCTTGGCATACGTTCTTGTGGAAGCCATGACCACCACTCTAGAGGCAGCACAATCCAGAATGGATAGAGTCCTACCACATCAATCAATAAGTACATAAATGAACTATAGGCATGCCTATTGCCCAATCTTATGAAGCACACTTCTTAATTGAGGTACAGTTTTTTTTCAGATGACTCTGTCCTGAGTCAGGTAAGATAAAGCAAGACAACACATGCTGAACCACTTTAGAAATTAAACCATCTCCCCACTCCATTATATGATGTTTTAATAAGAAATGTTCGTGGTGTGCACATATACATAATTTTCCAACAAATACATAATGTTAAATATTAAAATAACTTTCTACCGCATGTATGTGTATATGAGTGCTTACATTTTATAATTATTGCCAAGTCCTGTTACAGGGGTAATCAAGCAATCACTAATTTGATGAAGAACTAATGGGAAGAAACCCATGCCTTGCCCTGTAATTTAATTTGACAACACATGGATGTTATAGGCTATATAGTAATCACACTACTGTTGTTTATTTAAATTGATACAGAACACCTAAGAATCAAGTTGGTAGGCATTTTCATAGCAAACAAAATAAACTTTAAATCAAGACTAACTAGAATAAAAAGAGAAGGACACTACATATTCATGAAAGGAAAAATGCAACAAAACTTTTTATTTCTTAATATCTATGCCCCAAAGAAAAGGGCACACAAGTTTGTAAAAAGAAATACTACTAGAGCTTAAATCACACATTGCCTCTCATTTACTAATAGTAGGATATTTCAGAACTACTCTCTACAACAGACAGGTCATCCAGACAAAAAAAAAAAACTGAACAGAGAATAGATCAACCTAATAGCTATACTAAACTAAATGGACCTAACAGATATTTACAGAAAATTTCACCCCAACACAAAAGAATATACCTTCAGCTCTGCACCCCATGAAACTTTCTTCAAAATTGACCACATACTTTGATAAAAAGGAAATCTCAACAGATAAAGAAAGCTCAAATAACTCCCTTCATCCTATAAGAGCACCACAGATTAGAGCTAGATTTCAACAAGAGAAACAAACAAAAGAAAACTTACAAACTCATGGAAAGTGAACAAACTTCTATTGAATGAAAATGGATAAAAACAGAAATTAAAAAAGAAATTAAGGCTTTCTAGAATTGAATGAAAATTAATATAAAACATACTTAAAGTTATGGGACACATAAAAGACATTCTAAGAAGCAAGTCCATGCATGGCATTAAGTTCTACACAAAAAATTAGAAAGATTCCATAATAGCAACTAAATAGCACATTTGAACAAGGCTCTAGATAAGAAAAGAAATTGTACAAAACTGGAATAGATGACAAGAAATAATCAAACTAAGGACTGGAATTAATAAAATAAAAACAATACAATGCATCAATAAAAAAAATGAGTTAGACTTTTGAGAAAATCGATAGGATTGACTAGCCATTCTCTACATTAAATAAAAGGCAAAAAGAGAATATCCAAATTAATGAAATCAGAAAAAAAGTACATAACAACAAACACTGAGGAAATACAGCAGATCATGCTTTTAAAATCTGCACTCCACAAAACAGGTAAACCTCAAGGGAATGTATAATTCTCTCAATAGATTTCTCTTGTGAAAGTTAAAATGAGACCATATAAACAATTTAAAAAGACTTATAACCACTAGTGGAATAGAAACGGTCATTAAAACTCTCCCAATCAACAATAATCCTGGGCCTGATGGCTTTACTAGACAATTCAACCACATCTTCAAAGGAGAATTAATGGCAATATTCCTCAAATTATTCCAAAAGTAGATACATAAGGAACAATTCCCAATTCCTTTTTCTGGTTACACAATTACCCTGATACCCACCCACATAAATACTCAACAAAGAAAGAATTACAGACTAATTTTTATCATAAATAATGATGTAAAAATACTCAATAAAGTATTTGCACACTAAATCCAAGTACTCATCAAGTATTATCCACAATGATCAGGTAGGCTCCATCCGAGAGATTCAGAAATGGTTTACTATATGGAAATAAATAAATTCAATACACCAATATAAACAAATTGAAAGACAGAAGCCACAAGATGATTGCATTAGATGCAGAAAAATGCCTTTGACAAAACTCAACACCCCTTCATGACAAAGTCTTGTAGGAACATACCTCAACATAGTAAAGTCAATTTGCAACAACATAATGGGCATCAGCTTAGATGGAGATGAATTCAGAACAATTTCACTAAAACCAGGTACAAAACAAGGCTGTCTACTATTCTATACTTACTCAATACAGTACTTAAAGTTTTAGCTAGGGCAATACGACCACTGAAGGAGATAAAGGAGGACACATATTGAAAAGGAAGAAGTAAAAGTATCTTTATTTTCAAATGATATAACAGTATACAGAAGTGACCTGAAAATTTTCACTAAGAAACTCCTACAACTGAGCAACTCATTCAGCAAAGTTGCTGGACACAAAATAACTCATAAAAATCAGAAACTCTCCTATATATGAATGACAAATGGACTGAGAAAGACATCAGGAAAACAGCACCCTTCATATTAGCCTCAAATAATAGAAAATATCACAGAGGTAACTCTAACCAAGCAGGTGAAAGACTTGTAGGATGATATTTTAAGAAATTGAAGAAAGAAATTCAAGAAGTTATCAGGAGGTATAAAAAAAAATCTTCCATAATCATGGATAGGTAGGATTAACACAGTAAAAATGTACATGCAACCAAAAGCAATGTACACATTCAATGGACTTCCCATCAGAATTCTAACACAATTCTTCACAAATATTGAACAGAAAATTCTCAGTTTTATATGGAAACTCAAAAGGACCATGAGAGCTAAACCAATCCTGAGCAATAAAAGAATTGCTTGAGGTATCACTATTATTGATTTCAAGCTGTAGTTTGAAACTATATTAAGAAAAACAGAGTGGCATTGGCATTAAACGAACATGGTGAACAATGAAATCAAATACAAAATCCCAGGCAGAAAAGTACACTTCTGTGGGCACCTGATTTTTTGATAAAAGAGCCAGAAAGACACTGATGTCAAAAAGTGAGCATCTTCAACAAAGTTTGCTATCCAGTGGGTGTCTGCATGTAGAAGAAGGCATATAGATCCATACTTATCAACCTGAAGAAGACTCAACTTTAAGTGGAGCAAAGACATCGACCTAACAGCAGTTATACTGAACAGGATAAAAGAGAAATTGAGATATGCCCTTTATGCTATTGACACAATAGAAGATTTTCTGGAAAAAAAAAAACATTAACAGAGGCACTAATAACAATTATTAAATGCCACCTCATGACTCTGAGAAGCTTCTGCCTGTCAAAGGACAAAATCATTAGGGCAAAGCAGCCCTACAGGATAGGAAAAGGTTTTACCAAATCCACATCTGATAGAGAAATAATTTCCAATATATAGAAAGAATGTAAGAAACCAACATCACAAAAAGTAGTCCAATTAAAAATGGGGTACAAATTTAAATAGAAATTTCTCAATAGATTAACACGAATGGCTGAGAAATACAGGAATGTTCGAAGCCATCAGGGAAATGCAAATTAAAAATACTTTAGGATTCCACATTACACCTGTCAAAATGGCTAAAATTAGTATCAAAACGGACATCCCATGCTGGTGAGAATGTGAAGCAAGGGGAAGACTTTCCCATTGCTGGAAACGTACACAACTACTGCAGAAAACAGTTTGGTATTTCCTCTGAAAGATAGGAATCAATCCGACTCAAGGTGCAGCTACCTATCACCAGGACACTTTCTCAACCACATTCATTGCTCTTCAATTCACTATAGCCAGAAATTGGAATCAACCAAGATGTTCCTCAACAGAAGAAGGGATTAAGAAAATGTGACCATTTATACAACGGGGTATTATTCAGCTATTAAAAATGACATCATGAATCTTGCAGGTAAAAGATGGAACTAGAAAAATCGCCCTATGTGAGGTAATACAAATCCAGAAAAAAATATGGGCTATATTTGTTTGTGTGTATATTGTATCTTAGCCATTAATTGAATACTAACCAAGGTACACTCTGTATACTCAGGAGAGGTTAGATGTAGAGGAAGGTACTAAATGGGAGATTGTGTGAATCTCCTCATAAGGGGGAAAAGAGTTGATTTTATGAGTAGACTGTGGGCAAGAGACACTATAACAGAAGGATCAAGATGGGAGTGGTAAGGAATGCAGAGACTGACAGCTAGACTTCAAAGGCGTTTGAAAGTTTGACATGAAAACCTAGTGCAGTGGAAACTCCCTCAAATATATGAAGGTGATCATAACAAAATCTTCAAATAATGGGGGAAAGAGAATCACTACTGGCTAACTCTTGTCATCAAATGAAGCTTCTATTTGATTAAGTTGTTGGCCAAATGGGTCCCATGGAAAGCACCAAACAACCCAGTCTTTTGTCCAAACAAGAGGTTGCTCTCCACAAACAGACAGCATGGCCCCATTGCTAAAGACAGCACTTAAACAACTCACTGACCATTGAGAGGTTGTGCTAGGGCCTATATGCAGCCTTCACCCCTACATTCTACTGTGCTTGGTACAGAAAGGTGATCTGCAGGCTACCAAAAAAAGAAATGTACACACCAACTTAGCCACAAGATATTTGACCTATAATGCTGTTCTGCTGTTGGCCTGAAAAATGCAGGCCAATGGTGGCAAACAGCTGGTGGAAGTAACCAACACATGTTGAGGAAAAACGCATACCTGAAACTGTTTGCCTGACCAAGAACCAGAGACTAATTTGCCAAGAGACTTAGAGTAAAACCAAATCCAAATTCTACTGCTTAAAAAAATATAACAATACAATGACTCCTAATGATAATGTGCTACACTCATAGATCAGTGCCTTCCTTACTCACTCATCATCAGAGATGCTTCCTTCTGCAGCAGATGTGAAGAAATACAGAGAACATAGCCAGATACTATGCAGAGAGGGAGTGTGTGTGTGTGTGTGTGTGTGTGTGTGTGTGAGAGAGAGAAAGAGAGAGAGGGGGGGGCGGTTTGGAGCACTCAGCTCTAATTGTCATGTCTCCATCAAATTCCATCCCTTAGAGAATCTCTTTGAAGAAGATGCAGAAAGAGTGTAAGAACTATAGGGCATGGAGGAAATCTGAAGAACAAGGACCTTATATCAAATCAGCAAATATTTCGCATATCTGCACCAGATCTTCTGCATATATATTATGGCTTTCAGGTTAGTTTTATGGGAGTCCTAAGTGTATGAAGGATTGAGTCTCGGTTTCTTGGTTCTTCTCTAGGGCTCTTTTCCTTTTGTTGGCTTGCCTTGTTAGACTTCAATGTGGTGGGTTTTGTTTTATGTTATTATATTTTATTTTACTATGTTTTGTTTTTAGTGCTTAGAACTCTGTTCTTTTCTAATGAGAAACAGAAAGGGAGAAAATCTAGATGGGATAGGAGGCGGGGAGGAACTGGGATAAGTAGAGAGAAGGGAAACTGTAACCATATATGCTATATAAGAAAAAGAATAAAAGGAAGGAAGTTGTATGGCATGTATTTAGACAAAAGAATGTAATGCTATATTTTGTTATTTGAAGATCTTTCTAATCTATATATAAAATTCACTAATAAAATAATTTTTATAGCACGTATGTATGTATATGCATGCATGCATGTGTGTGTGTGTGTGCACATGCACACACACCTGATTGTTACAATTATTGGCAAGCTCTGCTACAGGGGAAATCAACCATTGTCTAATTTCACTTAAGACTCAATACACAGGAAGGAATCCATGACTGGCACTATTATCTAGGTCAAAAACACATGGAAGTTTTAGGCCTAGATGGATCATACAATGGTTGTTCATGTAAACTGACATAGCATTAAAATTCATTCTAAATATTTACATTAAAAAGCAGAGAAAAACACTAAGCAAATCCTTAATCCACGAAGCATCCCAGGCACTAAGTAGTTATGAATGCAGGGACTAATGATTGCTCTATATGTTGATAATGACTGACAACTGAGCGCTCAGTCCTAAACAAAACATTTTTACCACCTCATTCCAGGCTCATGGAGCATCTCAGAAGAGGAAGGTGCTGAGAACTTAAGAGAAATAACATACGGGAAAGGACTTCAAAATACTATCTTCTTGGCATGGCACAGACTTTGTAGCAGAGGTGTGAACCAGCATTAGGCCTGCATAAGACAGGCCCAGCCAGCAATCAGTTATGCATGGAAAACAAGCTTATGGGGCACTACCCTGCTTGATAAACTATTGGCTATTGACAGATTCTCATAGAGTGTGATTTATCGTCTTCATGTGTGTACCCACTATTCCTACCCGTATACAATGCTAGCTATAAAGCCATGGTCGGAAAGACTGCCCCAGTTAAATTCTTTTTGCAAACAAAACAAATCTACATGAATGTCAGAAACAGCTTTGTATGGAGAAAATGGAACTGGCAAGAATGGGAAGAGATGATGGGGTTAGGTTAATAAGAATGTTTTAGGTGGGGGGCTGGTGAGATGGCTCAGTGGGTAAGAGCACCCAACTGCTCTTCCGAAGGTCTGGAGTTCAAATCCCAGCAACCACATGGTGGCTCACAACCATCCGTAACGAGATCTGACTCCCTCTTCTGGAGTGTCTGAAGACAGCTACGGTGTACATTACATGTAATAAATAAATAAATAAATAAATCTTTAAAAAAAAAAGAATGTATTAGGTATATTCATGAGATATTAAAATTTTGATAAAAACATTTATTTCCAAGTATATGTTGTTTAAAAGGAATAAGAATACTTTAATATCTAAAAACAACTACCTGATTTCCTAGACATGTTGCATCTTATTCTTAAATATCCAGACTGGAATCTGATTCATAAAGTCTGCTGTTTATTTTAATCAATAACTTCTTGAACCAGAAGGTATTCATCTACTTTGAAAGGATTCCTTAATTTTTAACACGAAATTTGAATGAATTTTCCTGGACTCTCTTCCAAGATCTACTGTAGAGTGTGAACAGGTCAACTCTTCCACCAAACCACCATTCTTCCATTTTATACTTCCTATCTGTCACTATCAGACACTAAATTATTTTACATTGTCTCTCATTCTCACGCAACCCTCGTGCATTCCTGTATTATTTCATATGTAAAAGAATGTCCTATTTTGCCACTACTTGGTGGACAATGGGTTGGTGAAGGAATGGTTGTTATATAGGACATGTAATAGGATGAGTGTTATCTGGGAGTCAATAGCCACGATCAGACACAGGGAATGTGAAGTAGAGCCAACAAGATCTTTCTCTGAGCTGACCCTTTTCTCCATAGGTCAGCAAATCTTCATTTCAGTTATAAATATACTCCTGCCATAGCATGTTTAATGTTGTGAGTTTCTTGGGAAGGCCAATGGGACTGTAGTTTATCATAAGACAGGGCGAATATTCAAAGGCAAAAGGGTAAGAAGGCACAGTAAGAAAATAGTACAGTGTTGCTGTAAAGAAGGCAGAGTTCCCTGTGATTGTGTTCCCTAGAAGCAGAGTGGGCTGTGGACAGGGGCTTCAACTTCACCACCCCTGTGCAATTTGAGAAATCTTTATGCACTTTTAAATCTTTCTTGCTATTCTGTAAGCACCTGCAGACAATAGTTGCTCTTTTATATTGTCATAACAAAATTCAATAGATGACTATTTCCAATTAAAAGAATGCCCCTAAAAAGGTTCTTTCACCTCCTATACCTAAAGTTAGGTAAAGTCCATACCTCATTTCTGTTCTCCTCAAATATTTCAACCAAAATTGTCAGTAATGATAAAATATTTTAAATCTGAGTTTGGTCTGGCATATGTGTGCTTCTGAACCTCCGATATACAGGCTATGTCTGGCTAGCATCCCGCTTCTACCGGTCATCATCACAGACTCTAACCATGGTTCACTTTCATGAGAAGACTAAGGAAGCTTCCACAGAACTACAGTATGATGTCCAGAACTTCATCCAACACTCTGAGCTCTCTTACTGTCTAAAAGGGTTCATATCTGATTTCAAACCTCCACACACAGGGAGAGCGCCTGATATCAGCTCGCCCTCAGGCATCACCCACTGCTGTAAGATCAATGTAGACTTCCATGAAGACTAGACTTAATGAATGTCTGGAGGCTATTGAATTGTATTATGAATAAAGAGCTAGTGTTTGATCCATTTATACTGAAACTGTCATTATATATCTATCATTTGGAGCACTAATGTACAACCATTAGCGTGAAGTATTTTATTTAAAAAGTACAAAATAAACACTGATTTTAAAATTCTCGATGTTAGAGAGGGAGTTAGTGTTCTGAAATGTATTTCTGAAGGCAAACTTATTTTTTGTGAATCACATTTCATTCAGGAAAATATATGATAAGTCTTAAGAACCCTTGGCATTTTAACTGTAAATATTAAGAAATTCTGTCTTGCAATGTAGACAGGTAAACCAGAGGCAACAGAGAGCAATAATGATGAACAGCAGACTCGAAAGGGAGTATAGATTTAATAGTATCTCTCATAAAAGGCATGCTTCAAAGATTTCAAAACAGAATCAAGTTTACCAAAGCAAAGAAATTAACTTCCTTTGGGGTTTCTCTTTTCGTGGCTGATTTTTAAGTAGTCGACACAGTCCTCAGAACATATAGACCCATATTCACATGAAAACAAGCGTCAGGAGCCAGACACTCTTATAAAGAACTCACTCTAAGAAATCCAATGGCTATAATATTCTGTTCTCGATGTTCATTCAAATCTACTTTTTAAAAGAAAAACCAGAGCCTGGAGACTTATCTCAGTTGGTAAAGTGCTTGCCTTGAAAGCATGAGAAACTGAGTTCTAGCCTCAAAGCCCACAAATTAATGTTTGATGTAGTGCCACGTGCTTATCACCCAATGTTGGGGAGGCAGAGACACGCTGTTCTCTGGGGTTCCTTTACCAGCTGATCAAGTCTCCTTGATAAGATCTGGGCAGCTCTTCTGGTAGGTTTGGGCTGCTATAGTAATATACCACCAGCTAGATGGCTAATAAGTAACAAGAGACTGGGAACTCTGGGGCAAGGAGTCAGAAGACCTGTTTCCTGGATGATTTCTTATTCTGTTCTGACTTAGTAAGAACTATAGATGACTTGGAGGCATCTGTTAGATGGATATGACTCCCACTCATGACAATCTTAGGGTGTAAGCCTCTCCAACATTATGTCTAATAACAACCAACTTGGGTGTGAGGATTTTCAAAATGTGAATTCTAAAGGCTGTCCACTACAGCTGTCTTACAGCTTACAGGGTTTCTATTCCGGCACAAACATCATGACCAAGAAGCAGGTTGGGGAGGAAAGGGTTTAGTCAGCTTACATTTTTACACTGCGGTTGCCACCAAAGAAAGTCAGGACTGGAACTCAAGCAGGTCAGGAAGCAGGAGCTGATGCAGAGGCCATGGATGGGTGTTTCTTACTGGCTTGCTTTCTTATAGAACCCAAGACTACCAGCCCAGAGATGGCATCACCCATAAGGGGCCTTCCCCCTTGATCACCAATTGAGAAAATGCCTTACAGCTGGATCTCGTGAAGGCACTTCCCCAACTGAAGCTCTTTTCTCTGTGATAACTCCAGCTGTGTCAAGTTCACACAAAACTAGCCAGTACAATAGCCAAAAATTCATTGTCTTTATTTAATGAGACAATGGGACTCATTGTTAATATTTTCATTATACTTTGTAAGCCATATAGAATAACAGCATACATGGCTGGTTTTTACCTATACTGAATAGAAGAAAGGCAATGGAATAAAAAAGAAACATTAAAATAAATTATCACACTGAGGCTCGTTTCAAAATTGTGCTCACAACAAAAAAAATCTCACCATTTATATATGAGATATTATATCATATATACATATATATGAAGAGAGAGAACCCTTCAACTGAAGAGAACAAGGGGTACGCTGGATGGGATGGTCTAGAAGAAAAAAAATATATATATAATATACAAAAATAAAAGCTCATGAACATATTCTGCTGTATGTGTGTCTCATCTGACAGTATCTGAAAGACAGACACACAGTCTAAAAGAAAAATAATGAAACACTTTGCTGACTTCACAGCATTAAGAGGGAATCTTTTATTCTACATAGTCCAAATTGCTGAACCAACATTTATGAAGAGAAAGAGCACCAAAAAAATGAATAAGTAAATAAAATAGAGACCTGGCCTTTTCAAGGACCTGAGTTCAAAATACAACAGTAATTCATGCTGTGACAAAAAAAGGTATGGGTATTCTGCTGGCTCCTGCAAAGCAACCAGGCACAGGCTCGCATGTGTGTTCTCTCTCTCTCTCTCTCTCTCTCTCTCTCTCTCTCTCTCTCTCTCTCTCTCTCTCTCTCTCTCTCTCATGTGTGTGTGTGTGTGTGTGTGTAACTACACCTCCAGTAGTACACTTGCCTTAGACCATGAACCTGCCCATGATAATGATAAACTAAGCCTCATAAAATGTAAGCCTCAGAATGAATGTTTTCTTTTATAAGAATTGTCTACCTCAGAATGAATGTTTTCTTTTATAAGAATTGTCTACCTCAGAATGAATGTTTTCTTTTATAAGAATTGTCCTGATCATGATGTCTCTTCATAACAAAAGAATAGTGACTAAGACACTACATTAAAGAAAAGATATACTTGTACTTCTGTGTGTATGCATGTTTGCATGAAGATAGATACATGTTGTGTGGTGCCCCCAGACAGCAGAAATGGATATCAGACAACCTGGAACTAGAACTGCAGGTAGTTGTGAAGTACCACGTGGGTGCTGTGAACTAAGCCCAAGGCCTCTACAGAGAGTAAGTGCTCTTAACTACTGAAACATCTCTTCATGTACCCACTCAATTATTTGCTTTCTTTCTCTATTATTATTATTATTATTTATTATTATTATTATTTTACTTATTCACTTCACATACAGCTCACTGTCCCCTCCCAATCACCCCATACCCCAGTTCTTCCCACCATCCGCCTTCCCTTCTCCTCCGAGTCATTGGGGGCCCTCTGGGTATCCCCTCACATTGGCACATCAAGTCTCTGTGAGACTAGGCTCATAACCTTTCACTGAGGCCACATAAGGCTATCTAGCTAGAACAACACATCCAACTGACAGCTTTTGGGTCCTTGCTCCAGCTCCAGGTATTCAGAACCCACATGAAGACCAAACTGCACTTCTGCTATATGTGGAGGGGGAAGGCCAAGGTGCAGCCTGTGTATGTCTTTGGTTGGTGGCTCAGTCTCAGAGAGCCCCAAGGGTCCAAGTTAGTTGACTGTCAGTCTTCCAAAGACATCATTAATTTTGCAAGTAAATTGATGACTCTTGAGAATATCATTATGAATGAGGCAACCCAGTCCCAGAAGGACACACATGATGTGCACTCACTTATATGTGGATATTAGCCATAAAATACAGGTACCATGCTACATTCCACAGACCCAAAGAAGCTAAACAAGAAGGAAGGCACAAGCAAGGATGCTTGAATTTCACTTACAAGCAGGAATAAAATACTCATAATAGGCAGATATGAAGAGAGAACTGGGTTGGAGAGGGGACAAGGAGGGGATAAGGAGGGTTCAGAATCAGCCGTGGGTAGGGACAGGAGAGTTGACTAGATAGCCTTGAGGATGAACGGAAATCTGTAAGTGACAGGGTTGGGAGGTGGGGCATCTCCAGGAAGAGACAGAAACCTCAGATGAGGGAGGCACCAACTACCCCATCCTTAAAATGCTTTTGTTTTTATTTGTGTTTATTTTTGTTTTTAAACCATCCTACCTACACTTGGCCAAACTGCAATGGGGTGTCCTTAACTGTAACGCACAGCATTGGTGATATGAAATCTGAAAAGGTCACCTCCTATAGCCAAGCAGGAACGCTAGTGGAGAAATATGCACACCGATCAATCCACAAAATTTTGACTAGAAATTTATCCTGTCTATAAGAAATATATGGATGGTGGATGGAGAAAAGATTGTGAAAATGGCCAACCCATATCCAGCCCAACTTGAGGCCCATCCAATGGGCAAGCACCAACCCCTTACACTATTAATGATACTCTGCTATGCTAGGCAGGAGCCTAGCATGGTTATCCTCTGAGCGGCTCCACACAACAGCTGACTCAGAGAGATGCAGACACCCACAGCTTGGAGACTCTTATGTAAGAGCAGGAGGAAGGATTGCTGGCCCCTAAGGGGACAGGAACTCTACAGAAAGACCAGCAGAAAGACCTAACCTGCACTCATTTTTTTTTGTTTTTTAAGACAGGGAATCACAGTGGCCTAGAATCTCAAAAAGGCTAGGGGGAGCTGAGTAGCAGAATCCCAGGGATACTCATGTGTCTCCATCCCTTAGTGCTTGGACTATAAGCATGCACTACAAGCCCTGGTTTTTATACATTAATTCGGATAATCAAACCCCAGTCTTAATGTTTGCAAGCCAAGAAATTATCTGGCTGAGCTACTCACTGTGCCATCTTTACAATGTTTAGGTTTTTTGTTTGTTTGTTTGTTTGTTTACCAAACAACCTGCCCTTGGCCAAACTGCAGAATAACTTAAGATAATGTGAGCAAATAGATAATACTATGTTTGTAAGAGGAGTGACTCAACACTGGTATAATTTTTGTTATCCTCAAATGAATGTACCAAATGTAAAGAGTAAAATGTACAATTTTCTGCAAGTTGTTTAGTAAAAGTTGACATACTGCTTCTATGATTTTATGTGTACACATAGGAACGTATATATTCTTAGCAGCTATATTCATAATAGGAAAAGCATCAGCTACAGGAATATTCCAAACAGTGTGCATGGAAATGGACATGTGAATGATAAGGCTACATGACTAAATGCTAGTCTGCAGTGAGAAGGAACGGACATAAGAACTCTTAAACACACTACAATGAGTGAACAGAGCAAGGATAAGAGCAGTGTCTGTTACATTACCTCATCCATATGAATTCCTAAACAATCTGTCATATAACAAATCAATAGTTGCCAGGGACTAGCACTGCAAGAAAAAGAGTGTCTGCCAAGGCATCGGAAGGATGATGGAAATGTCATTCATTTTGAAGCTTGGGTTGACCATGTAAGTATTGAAATCTGCATATGAATTGCATTTTCATAAAGCTTGTTGACATTTTTAAAAAATATTTTAAAGTATGTAGAAATTGTTAGAACAAATTGCAAGTATTTCTGTGGATATATAAGGATGCTAAAAAGAAAACCTTACTTTTTTTGTTTCAGTTTTTGAATACACAATGAAGGCATATTTGGGATGTCTAACCCTCTTCAGAATATAGCCTCCATGTCTATTTTTATAAGGGAAGTATGCCAAGCCAACACACACACACACACACACAGTAAACTATATCATTACTGGTTAAGATTTTGCCTTAACTCACACATAAAAATAAATTCATTTTAGGTTGAAATATTTAATATCAAAAAGTAGCAGAAAAGAGATTTTTAAATATGGAGTCACGTAAGTTTGTGTAGTGAATGTGATGTGTAGCAAAATCCATAACCAGAGGCAGAAATACAGACAAAATTACTAGATTTTAAAGGAAAATATAAACAAAATAATCAAGGAAGACAGTGTCAAAAGTTCTAATAAAAGCAAAACTAAACTAAAACCAGAGTTTAATTAAGAAAAGCAGTCTATTCAAGAGAAAAGAGGGGAGGTAAAAATGCAAGCAGGACATTCACAAAGACGTGTTCGCTCCACTTGTGAAAGTCAGCCAAGGCCACTACATCACAAGACACAATGCACTCTACCTAACAAGAATGTCTGTCTTTATAAGAACATAGCAGCACTATGCTTTCAAATTTGGCTGATCTGCAAGGATAAATTCAGATGAGCCTACAAGTATTTTGAAATAGATAAACTTACATCATTTTTACTTTTAAATTTTACTCTGTAAATGATCAATATTGAAAGTAGCATTTTTGGAAGTGTTCAATTGGTGACACTGTAAATTTCTCTGATCCTCATCAATTTCAGATATGGCAGACATAACGAAGTCACTCACACTAAAGACGTAAAAGGAACTGGAACAGAAACATGACAAGCTGCTCTTCTGACATGAGGAGACCACAGTGTAACGTTTTATATTGGTGGTGGAGATTCAACCCTGAACCCCTTACACACTATAAATATATGAGAGTTTTAAGTTTTGTTGTTGATTGTGATGTTATTTTGCCTATTGATCTTTGAGACATGGTCTTAATATGTAGTTTAGTCTGGCCCTGAACTTGCTTTATAGAAAAAGCTGGCCTCAAAATGACAGTTGTGGAATTGTAGATATGACCAAGCACACTCAGCTCTGTAGTGAAAACTATTTTGAAAATGTTGCCTTCTGGAAGAGTGCAGTGGTTACCAGAGATGTAAAAGCATTTACCTTGCAAGGCTGCCAGCTTGTTTAAACCCCAGAAACCTACATGGTGTGAAAATAATAGACAAGTAACTCTATTTTCCTCTGATTACTTCATGCATGATATTTATGGCATCTACATGATAATAAACAAAATTTAAATATAGTTTAACATATATTTGTATTGTATAACCAGTTAGAGATCTCAGCCCTGGGTAAAAATGTATTCTCTCTCTCTCTCAATAGTTAATTGATTATAGCTCTTCATTCAGGAGTGGGACCCCATGAAATCCCACATATTTACTCTAGATGCCAATTGGTATCACAATCGTTCAAGACTTACTTATCAGAGAATGGTGTTGAGATTTCACGTGTAGGTCATCCCTAAAAATATATTCAGACAAACAACACTAAACAGACTCAGATGGTTGTACTTATATTTTTATCACACACACACATACACACACACACACACACACACACACACACGCACGCGAGCGCGCACATGCGCGCGCTCATGCAAATATAGGATTTTTTAAAATCAGGTCATATATTTGAAAGAGCAGAGAATAACCTAAACATGGTTGGAGGGAGGATATAAATGGGGAATTAGGCAGTTATACCTTAAATAATCTTTAAAATGGAAATCTAAATAGATAATTAGTACATTGTCCTTATTTTCTCTCTCTTCTCTGAACATGCATATATGCTTGCACATATACATATATGCATCAGTTTGGAAAGTACACAGTAAACATCAGTATATGACATCCCTTTGAAGCATTCATTTTCTTCTTTTTCGTGTTTTACTATAATATACAAATTATTTATGTATAAAAATGGTTTATTAAAGCCCAATTACAATATATATTTTGTATTGAGTAAAAGAAAGTATATTGTGGCATTTTCTAGACAAAACAATCAGCTATAATTGGTAAATATTTACAAAGAATAAAATACTAAGATGATTTACTGAAAACTTCCCACATGAAATGCTATATAAAAGCTAAACAATGCCTTTGCCTTGCCCTTATCCCAATGTTTCCTGTTAGGACAACTTTATGTTGCAAACAAAAGATAGCTAGCACAGACTTTAAGTTTCATTTCTTGAGCATTATTGCTGTGCTAGGTTTTACAAAAATCAAGTGCAACTGTGCTTTTTGTCTTATTTGAAAGAGACAGATAACCTTGAATCTTAAACCTCCTGTGGTATTTTCTCCGTCTTCACTAACCATGACCAAGGGAGAATGGTCTCATCTGCAAATTACTAAGAATAATCAGCTCTGAGGAGTGGCCTTGGATGAAGCAATGTTAAATTGGCCAGGAAATTTTTTTGAGACATCACTATTATTAACTTGCAATTTTTTCATTTCACTTTGCCACTGACGCTTGGCAGGTTATAATT
Organism: Mus caroli; assembly: GCF_978045245.1. Taxonomy (NCBI): domain Eukaryota; kingdom Metazoa; phylum Chordata; class Mammalia; order Rodentia; family Muridae; genus Mus; species Mus caroli. Next base: position 137,057,147 of record NW_028227258.1, on the reverse strand, counting down.
TTTCATTTTCGCACTTGGATGAAACTCGTCGAAGTAGAGATTATAGAGACAGTGGTAGGGAACTTTTACAAAGGGACTTTCCCTCTCATTCCATAACATTAGGATATAAAGTGGATCTCTATTTGAGGCAACTCACCAGGTGAAGATACACAAACATCCTGTTAAGATACCAACAATGACCTAAGACAGAGTCAATGTTATAAGTGATTTCCATGTTGGAAATGGTTTGGATTGAGCCCCTTATTTGTAAACATTAATCTTCTGTGTAGTAGTTTTCTGGGATTTTTTAATACAGGGAAATGCAATGCTAAAGGTGTCAAATACACTTGCATTTCTAAAATGAGCCAGTTGGAGGAAGTCAGTAACTGTTTTCAGTTACCATTCTTACCCCTATAAGACCTGTTCCAATGCTTGTAGACTAAGTTAAGGCCAACCATCTACACCAATCTCTTCTGAGTTTTCCTTTAGGAAATTTGTAGTTGGCCAGCTTATTAGAGTCAGCAACTAATTGCAAACTTTTAAGGAGGAGAAGCCAGGAAAGTCATATAAAACACAGGAAGAGAGGCATAGTGCATCGAAGAATGGAAAGAGCCCAGATATTATCCCTCAGAGCAGACGTGATCTACTTATGAAATAAAAATATTTCTGTCCCTTATTTCTGTGATTTTTCACACAATAAAAATGTGAGTGACCTCAATGGAAATGTTGGCAGCTTTCATTTGTACAGTCATCAGAAAGTAACTGACAGAATGGGGCTCTCTCAGGAGCACCTTGCCACGAGTGACTTCAGTGTTGAGAACCAGGTCTTCTTTGTTGATTTGTATACAACATAAAACTTATGGAGAGAAACTTCTTATTATAACATGGTTATCATGGTCTAAAAAAATGAAAATTCTCAGTCAAAATACAGAAATGAATTTAATTTTTACAAAAGTTGGAGTTTTAGAAAAAGTTTATTTTCACTTGTCTGATGATTTTGATAAACTATTTTATTTCATGTGAGTGTTATAAATGCATGAAATAAACATTTACCATTTCTGGAATAAGCTCTTCCAGTTTAAGTTGCATTATTTTCCAAATATCCTTTTCAATACAGTGAAATAACCATTGATGTCAGGCAACTACATCTGTTGTATATAGGGAATTTCTAAAGGGTCCTTAAATACAATTAGTTCAAAAGCAAAGAATGCAACCTTTGCAAGGCAGAAACCTGCTTCCACTCTAATATGGAAGAGGTGAATAAGGAAAGGCACAGAAATGTATGTCATCAATTATATCCATTATTTCTGGTCCAGAAGAGAAAAATTTGTATCCTACTGCTTTATTGTATTTTTCTCATAGACTGCAAAATATGAAACTTTACCAAAAGTAATTGACAAAACTCAATATTGCAATAAAGTAAATAAAAAAGGAAGTTTTGATTTTAAATTATTACCTCATTAAAAGAGAAAACAGAACAACAAATAAAATCTAAATTAAATGAAAGAAATGAGAACTACAGTAGAAGACAAGAGAGCAGGAATCAAAAAATTTCAGAAAAATCAATGTATTTAAAAGTTGACTTACTGAAAGAATTAGGGGGGATAAAAGTGATGATTAGAGGAGAAAGACAGGGAGAGGGGACATATAACCAATATTGGGAGTGTGAAAGAAGTGAGCACATTAGGGGAGACAGCTATAAGAAAATACTATGAAAACATATCTGCCAATGAAGTCTAAAGCACAGATGAAATAGCAAAATCTTCAACTTCTAGTAGTCATTAAAAGAAATAGCTACATATACCCTGTACTGGCAAGTTTTGTGTCAACTTGACACAGCTGGAGTTATCACAGAGAAAGGAGCTTCAGTTGAGGAAATGCCTCCATGAGATCCAGCTGCAAGGCATTTTCTCAATTAGTGATCAAGGGGGAAGGGCTCCTTGTGGGTGGGACCATCCCTGGGCTGGTAGTCTTGGTTCTATAAAAGAATAAGCTGAGCAAGCCAGGGGAAGTAAGCCCGTAAGGAACATCCCTCCATGGCTCTGCATCAGCTCCTGCTTCCTGACCTGCTTGAGTTCCAGTCCTGATATCCTTTGGTGACAACAGCAGTGTGGAAATGTAAGCTGAATAAACCCTTTCCTCCCCAACTTGCTTCATGGTCATGATGTTTGTGCAGGAATAGAAACCCTGACTAAGACATACCCCTATCTCAATTTTCAGATTACATTATTCCTAAATATACAAAAGAAATCAGAAGAGTTGACATTGCTGGAAATTTTCCTAAACACATATGGACAAAAACAATCTCAAAATCAAAAATCAGGCTGACGAAATGATTCAGTGTGTAAAGGCTCTGGCTGTCAAGCTAGCTGAACTGAATTGAACTGACTTCACTCCCTGAGATCCATGTTATGGGAAGAGCATGGACTGTCCAAAATGGTCCTCTGACCTCTACATGTGAACTATGCCATACACACACACACACACACACAGAGAGAGAGAGAGAGAGAGAGAATGATAGACAGATAAACATACACATACACACTACAAAGAGGGAGAGCGATAGAGAGACAGAAAGACAAAGACAGAGACAGATATACACACACATGAAATAATAAATAAATATGTAAAAAAAGGAAAGCCAAGAGAGAAAGAGAGAGAGAGAGAGAAAGAAAGAAAGACTTTTTTTACATTTTTTAAAAATTTTATATATTTGAGTATACTGTAGCTATCTTGAAACACACCAGAAGAGGGCATCGGATCCCATTACAGATGGTTGCAAGTCACCACATGGTTGCCGGAAATTGAACTTAGGACTTCAGGAAGAACAGTCAGTGCTCTTAACTGCTGAGCCATCTCTCCAGCCCCAAGGAAAAAAAAAAAAATTAAAGCTTTTACATCTGAAAAAAATCTTCCACGGCTAGTGACATAAGACAGAGAGATAGGACACTTGCCTAGTATACATAAAGTTTCGGGTTGAATACCACAAAATAAAGTGAATGTATAAAATAAAATCTTTCAGGAAAACTAAAAAAAGGAGAATATTTCCAATTAATTTTATGATTGCGACACTAAACTGCTACCATCATTGTATAAGAAAAGGAGAAACTTGAAAAACTGTCAAGCAAAGAAACAAAAGCACTAATGGGGACAGGAGTCAACAGGGAGAGGAGAAGTACACTCGGTTCCAGTAATTAAGACGGTACAGTCCCAACTCAATTCTTCAACGAATTAGAAAGGACAATCAGCAGATTCATCTGGAATAACAAAACGCCTAGGATAGCAAAAACTCTTCTCAAGGATAAAAGAACCTTTTATCTGGTGTAATCACCATGCCGGACCTAAAGCTGTACTACAGAGCAATTGTGATAAAAACTGCATGGTATTGGTATAGTGACAGACAAGTAGACCAATGGAACAAAATTGAAGACCCAGAGATGAACCCACACACCTATGGTCACTTGATCTTTGACAAGGGAGCTAAAACCATCCAGTGGGAAAAAAGACAGCATTTTCAACAAATGGTGCTGGCACAACTGGCAGTTATCATGTAGAAAATTACGAATTGATCCATTTCTATCTCCTTGTACTAAGGTCAAATCTAAGGAACTAAGGTCAAATTTAAGGAACTCCACATAAAACCAGAGACACTGAAACTTATAGAGGAGAAAGTAGGGAAAAGCCTCGAAGATATGGGTACAGGGGAAAAATTCCTGAATAGAACAGCAATGGCTTGTGCTCTAAGATCTAGAATCAATAAATGGGACCTCATAAAATTGCAAAGCTTCTGCAAGGCAAAAGACACTGTCAATAAGACAAAAAGGCCACCAACAGATTGAGAAAGGATCTTTACCTATCCCAAATCAGATAGGGGACTAATATCCAATATATATATAAAGAACTCAAGAAGGTGGACTCCAGAAAATCAAATAACCCCATTCAAAATGGGGCTCAGAGCGGAACAAAGAATTCTCACCTGAGGAATACCGAATGGCTGAGAAGCACCTGAAAAAATGTTCAACATCCTTAATTATCATGGAAATGCAAATCAAAACAACCCTGAGATTCCACTTCACTCCAGTCAGAATGGCTAAGATCAAAAATTCAGGTGACAGCAGATGCTGGCAAGGATGTGGAGAAAGAGGAACACTCCTCCATTGTTGGTGGGATTGCAAGCTTGTACAACCACTCTGGAAATCAGTCTGGCAGTTCCTCAGAAAATTGGACATAGTACTACTGGAGGATCCCGCAATACCTCTCCTGGGCATATATCCAGAAGATGTCCCAACTGGTATGAAGGACACATGCTCCACTATGTTCATAGCAGCCTTATTTATAATAGCCAGAAGCTGGAAAGAACCCAGATGCCCCTCAACAGAGGAATGGATACAGAAAATGTGGTACATTTATACAATGGAGTACTACTCAGCTATTAAAAAAATGAATTTATGAAATTCCTAGGCAAATGGATGGACCTGGAGGGCATCATCCTGAGTGAGGTAACCCAATCACAAAGGAACTCGCACTATATGTACTCACTGATAAGTGGATATTAGCCCAGAAACTTAGGATACCCAAGATATAAGATACAATTTGCTAAACGCATGAAATTCAAGAAGAACGAAGACCAAAGTGTGGACACTTTGCCCCTTCTTAGAAATGGGAACAAAACACCCATGGAAGGAGTTAAAGAGACAAAGTTTGGAGCTGTGATGAAAGGATGGACCATCTAGAGACTGCCATATGCAGGGATCCATCCCATAATCAGCTTCCAAACGCTGACACCATTGCATACACTAGCAAGATTTTGCTAAAAGGACCCAGATATACCTGTCTCTTGTGAGACTATGCCGAGGCCTAGCAAACACAGAAGTGGATGATCACAGTCAGCTATTGGATGGATCACATGACCCCCAATGGAGGAGCTAGAGAAATTACCCAAGGAGCTAAAGGGAACTGCAACCCTATAGGTGGAACAACAATATGAACTAACCAGTACCCCGGAGCTCTTGTCTCTAGCTGCATATGTATCAAAAGATGGCCTAGTCGGCCATCACTGCAAAGAGAGGCCCATTGGACTTGCAAACTTTATATGCCCCAGTACAGGGGAACCCCAGGGCCAAAAAGGGGGAGTGGGTGGGTAGGGGATTGGGGGGGTGGGTATGGGTGACTTTTGGGATAGCATTGAAAATGTAAAGGAGGAAAATACCTAATTAAAAAATAAATTAAAAAAAAAAAGATGGTACAGTCACCTGCCAGAGGCAGCTAGGTACATCAGTGAAGGGAGGTAGAGATTCCAGAGATCTATACCTAAGCAGACAGCTGCTGATTTTGCAAACAGAAGGGTCAATTTTATGGAGAAAGACTTTTCAGCTAGAGATGCTGGTCCAACTGAAAATCCAATGCAAACTCAAAGGAACAAGGCAGTTGAGTGGCTGCAGAGATGGCTCTGTGGGTAAAAGATTTATTATAATGCATGAGCCCTGAGTTTAGCCCCATGTAATGTCAGCACCAAACTCCTATCTGCAAATGCTGACCCTCTTCTATATGATGGGCAAAGGACAGGAAATTCCCTGGAGGCTCACTGGCCAACTTCCCAGGGTACTGAGTGTCTAAAATAAAATAAAATGCCTGTTCTCAACTAAAATGAAAGGGAGGAAAGCTGCCCCCAATCTCCACAACAGTACTTTAAGGAGAGTGAAAACTCTCTCCCAAATCCAAACCCAGAGCTGGGTGTAGTGACTCATACCTATGATGCTAGATCAACAGTGAAATTGTTGCAAGTTCTAGGCATATCAGGTCTACAAGTTGAGTTCTAAAATCCACTCTGGGTTTACAGTGAGATCGCCTTAGAAAATATAAAAACAAAAACCAAAACAACAAAAATAATTCAAAATACTTCAGTATATATTTTAGTCAAAGGTCTGTCATTCAAAATCATCATCTGACACCACCAATAGGAAATGAAACTACTGATCATTTGTCAAATTTCTTGAATATTAAAGTATTTGCAAGTTACAAAGTATTAAAATGGAAATTAAAGGCCCGGAACTTTGGCACTCAACTTTAGTCCCAGCACTTGGGATTAAAGCAGGGGCAGGCAATCTTCTTGTGTTGGAGGCCAGCCTTGTCTACAGAGCAACTTCCAGGACAGCCAGAGCTGTTACACGGAAAAACTCTATCTTGAAAAACAAATTAATAAATGAATAAACAAAAGGGCAAATAAATGTGGAAAACAAGATTAGTAAGGGTAAGTTCCACTATCAAGTTGCTGAGGCGATGCTAGGGCAAAATAAATATTTGAAGATAATTTTATAAATATATAGAATATAATAAATATAAAGACGTTTTACTTGTAGCTCTTGCTACCCTGCCTTAACTCGGGAAACAGGCCATGCTACCAGCCCCCACCCAGCTTCCCTTGAAGCCATGGATAAAAGACACACACACACACACACACACATACACACACACAGATGTTCAATTTCAACTTGCCTTTATGCACAATTGCTGAGCTATCTCTCGCCTGGAAAGCATGCCCTTATCAATATTTTTCTCTCTTCCCCTCTCCACCAGCCCTAAACTTTAGCTGCCCAGTTACATCTCATTTCTGCTAAACATCCCTGACCTTTAGAAGAGGCCTTTGTGGCCTCTCTGTTTCGAGATCTCACATGTCTGGTCAACTTTCCCTCATCAGAAGCAAAGTTGCCACTCAAGGCAGTTGAGTAGCTGCAGAGATGGCTCCGTGGGTAAAAGATTTGTTATAAAATCTGGCAAATTCTCTTCTCCCTTGGGTCTCTCCTTTTGCCTCCAGGGACCCGGAAGCCCCGCCTATTCGTTCCACCCAGGAATTGACCTATGGCTTGTTTACTGAGAGATCAAGAACCAACTGAAAAACAGAACAGCAACAGAACCACCCCTCCAGAGAAGTAGCAGTGAGACCTAAGGGCAGCAGCTTCCACAGAAGTGGAAGCAATAAACACATTCAACAAAAAGGGCGAAAGAACTCTTTGGAAGAAGGAAGCTGTAGGTGAAGGGTTTTAACTGTAACATTACAGTCTCAAGATGACTCCACAGCAGTGGACCATAATTTCCTGGCAAGTCCCAGTGCACAGCTGCAGACTGCTTAAAGCTTCAGGGTGACTGCTGAAGTGAGTGTAAGATACAGAGATTCCTTGAAAACCAAAGAAAACATGGCTGTGAGAACTTCCTCATTTGCATGCCATGCATATTTTTAAGTTTTCATTACCATTTATTTATGAGCATGTATGTATATCTGTATGTATGTATGTATGTATGTATGTATGTGTGTGTGTGTGTATGTATAGTTGTATGTATGTGTATGAAGAGGTCATAGGGGTGACAGATGCCCTAGATCTGGAGAGACAGGTTGCTGTGAGCTGTACAATGTTGGTGCTGGAAATCAAATTCAGGTCTTCTGTAAGAACAGTATGTGTGGCTTTTTTTTTTCAAATAATAAACATTGATGTTAACATTCAGAGTTTGTATTATTGAAAAGTTTAAACGAAAAAAGTGATTGAAATTTTGGGTACTTTAAAATGTCTTGCTATTGCTATAATTCTTTTCCTATTTCTCTTTAATAAAATAAATGTTATAGGATATATTCTGATAAAATTTCAACTCCTCCAAGATCCTTTCTGCCACTGATCCCAGTCAAGTCCCCCACTTTTCTCTCAGTTGAAATCAGTCATCTAGGGAATAAAAAGTAAAATGCAATAAAGTAAAGTAAAATAAAAACAAAGCAGAATATGACAAAATAAAGATAAAAAGGAAATCTTAACCACTGAGCCATTGCTCCAGCCAATCATCTACAAATTTAGGACACTGAAATCTTTTTAGCAAGGTAACTGGTAAATACAGAAATATTCTATTAACATTGAACGATATAGATGTTCATCAAAAATGGGTTAAATTAATGAGTTCCCTATAGAAGAGCAAAAAATGGAACAAGCAAGAAATGAGCATTAGGCAGAGACAGTCTAAACACTGGATACATTTTTATTTTCATCATTAGAATAAATTAATTATTACACTCAGTCTTGAGTTTACTGCTGAAAACATTTTAATTAAAGGTTTCAAGGAGTCTTCCAGGAATGGTTGAGGTTAAGAAGGACAAGAATGGTAACAGTCATGAAAGCATTCTAACATAATTTGGGTTTAGTCATATTCATTCCTTCTGTCATTTCATTATTGTTCAGAATAATACAACTGTGAATGGCTACATTAATGTCCAGAATAGCAATAAATTTAGTATCTTGGGGAGGCTTGATGTAGAATTCTGCAGGTTTGAGGCCATCCTGGGCTACATAGCTAAACAGACACTGTTTTAAAACAATCTAAAAATAAGCAAATGAAGAATTGCAATGCATAGATTGAAAATTTTGTCAATAACTAACGCCAACACAGGCAGAGCCAAAGCACTAATGGAAGTTACATTTTTTTTTTTTTTTGGCATACTCATGACTTTGAGATGTGTCCAACTTTTTCACAGTCCATCAAACAGAAAAGCTTTAGGGTAGTAAGGAGAGTGTTTGCAGAGACCGAGCTGAGAAATACTGGGGCTGCGTAATGAGGTCATGGAACAAATCAACACAGCTGGCCTGCTGACTGTTCATTAGCCACCCCAGAAGAACCAGAGGTGTCCCAGCCAGAACAGCTGCCAAGCGAAAGAAAGAATCTCTGGAGTTCAAGATCATAAACAGACAATCAGAACACTTTAGAGTTGGCAAGGCTCCCAGGGGCCATGTAGCTCAGTATGCAAAGTTCGAGTTTGCAACTATGTTTCTGAAGCTGTATGAGCTTGCTGAAATAATGTTATAGGAGAAAGATTAAATACAAACACTTGCTGGCTCCAGGTTCTTCTGGCACTGGATTTGGTGAACGTATTTTGTTTTTTACAGAAGTATATATTGTACATTAAATATATCCTTGCCAAACTGCCTTACCTTCCTTTCTCCCTCTCTTCCCATTAACCTGATTTATGCTCCTAGATATTTCCTTCAAATTCATATCGTATGGAAATACAGAATTTTATGTATCTATATAAAATGTAGAAAGACCAAATGAGGGAAATGTATATTTATCTTTCTGAGACTGGCTTAATTTTATTAATAAGATTACCTATAACTGCATGTATAACATAACTGATTTTTTCTTTATGATTTAAAAGTTCCACTTAAAGCACACACAAACACGCACAGCACTTTTTCTCTATCCATCTTTCTAGATTGATTTCATTACTAGATTAAATGCTGTTCAAGTGTTTGTGATACATTCACTGTGAATCCTGTGGGTAAACACCAGGAGAACCACAGATCCACTTCAACCACTCATTTAATGTACAGAGAAACTATTCACTGCAATTTAGTCATTGCTCGCTGGTACTGCTCAGGAGGTAGGTATCCTCAAATCTCAGGGTTCTGTCATTTTGCTGTCATAGCAGGAAGTCTCCTCTTAAGTACCAGAAAACATTAACTTTAGCAGAAAAGCCTTACAGCTGGGATCTATAACTGTTTATTCTCAAAAAGCATCAGTATTCCCAATGTAGTGACTCTATAAAATCTCTGTGAATTCTCTCACACTTCCTTGTCAGAATGCCAAAGCTATATGAGGGGTGTTTTGGCAGCCATTGTAATTAAAACAACATCTGATATAAGCAGCTTATTCATAGTGGTATCTCAGAAACCAGAAGTAATCCACCACTATACTCAGTGGTGATATTCTCAGATATAAAAACGGTCTGTGAGTGCAATTGTTGAAAGACAAGACTATGTAGTTAGTTACTTGTAATAACTACTATGTAGTTGATGTTCTTCAATTGTCTGTGGAACACTGGCATATGGAACAGACTATTCCCAAGCAGGAAGAGTGCATGTCCAGGAATTGCCCTCTTCTTGTGGCTACAGGTAAATGTTCTCCCAAACCAGTTTTCCTTATTCACATCCAACTATACATAGTAGTCATCCAGTTATTCCAAAACAGCTCTCAATTACAGACAGATGCCAGGTTATTTACAGGCTCAATAAATTAATTCAGAACTTTTCTTGATGTTACAATTATAAAATTAGTATGTCTCCAGTAAGATATTTGGGCTAATGAATAAGAATCTCTCATCAAATTAATAACACCAATTAGGTTCACTTTCGGGTGGTTTAGCAGTAGTCTTTTGGGTGTAGTAACATATTGCTGACTTGGGCAAGCTGCCACTGGACTGAATGTGAATTTGTACCAGTGAACTTCTTCATATGGAAACTCTAAAACTATCTCCAACTAATCATGTCTAAAGCTAAATGAAGAGTTTCTGCTATAAAATCAACCTGTAATGTCAGCTGTGATTCCTAGCATCGTAATCTAGTTCTCCAACACAAAATCTCTTAAAGCCTTGGCTCATCTCATCTTGAATATCAAGGGATACCTCATACACATATAACAAATTAAGTGTTCTAAAAGTCAACCTTATAGTTAATTCCATTTAAAATCTATCAGTGAGCTACCACATACAAATACACCAAAAAATTTACCTCAAAATACAGATCTGGGCTTGTCATTTTCAACACATCTCAAAGCCACCTACAAGCTTCTTTGACATCCTGCTTTCATCTAGCCTGAGAGTATTGCTATTCCTGCCTTCTTAGCTATAGTTTATCAATGTAGCTTTAAAATATTCCCATTTGTTTGCCTTATCATTATAACATGATCTCTTCAAAGGCATAATCTATATTTATTTTAAGCACAGATACATCTGAAGAAGTTCTTAATATCTAAGATTAAAAAAAAAAGTCTAGGGAAAGATTGAATGAATAAAAACAGAGAAAGGATTAGGCTCCTTTTTTAATTAGATATTTTCTTCATTTACATTTCAAATGCTATCCCCAAAGGCCTCTATACCCTTCCCCTGCCCTGCTCCCCAACCCACCCACTCCCACTCCCACTTCCTGGCCCTGGCAGTCCCCTGTACTGGGGCATATGATCTTCCCAAGACCAGGGGCCTCTCCTCCCATTGATGGCAGACTAGGCCATCCTCTGCTATATATGCAACTAGAGACACAGCTCTGAGACTATAGAAAGTACCTGAGGAGCTAAAGGGGTCTGCAACACTATAGGTTCCTTCTTAAAGTTCATAATTGTTTTAATCCTGATTTTTAGGTTTGATTGGTTGGTTGTTGGTTTTTTGTTTTTTGGTTTTTGGGGGGTTTTTTGTTTGTTTGTTTTTTTGAGACAAGGTTTCTCTGTATAGCCCTGGCTGTCCTGAAACTCACTTTGTAGATCAGGCTGACCTCAAACTCAGAAATCCGCCTGTGTCTGCCTCCCGAGTGCTGGGATTAAAGGTGTGCACCACCACGTCCAGCCTGATTTTTTTTTTAATGTATCACTTTCTAGGCTTTACAGAATGGGTCTTCCCAAATGTACATTAGTCTAATACATAAACACTGAATACACTAGTCATCTATGAATATAATAAAGCATGAATGTTACAGGTCCCATAGCATTAGAAACTTTTCTTAGTTCTAGAGGCTGAATGAAGACCAAGGCACCTGGGAGTGAGTATACACTTTACACAGCTCTTCCTTGATTTCCTCTTTCTCTTCTTCCTCCTCCCCTTACCCCGTTTTCTTTTGTTTGTTTGTTTGCTTGTTTGTTTCTAAGGTGATAAGGTGAGCAGTTTTGCTTTGTCCTGCATTTACTGTCATAGTTGGCTACCTTGTTACAGGTCCCAAAGCAACAGTGTGCATGGCTCATGTGCTGGACATTCCAAAGCAAATAAGTTGGTTCTCTTGAGTTTGTATTATCAAATGGAAAGACAACACATAAAGTTGCCACTCAACAGTAGGCTTGAGAGACTGACTGTAGTGATAATAATTAAAGTGTCTATGGTTGCTCTAGTGAAGACTCCTGGAAAACCTTAAAAGAGCCAACCAGGAATGCCTATGGTGCAGTACACAGAGCATAACGGACAGCTATGCTGATGCTTTAAAAGCCCAGAATCCTAGGAGGAATCCAGATGGTGCAGGTTATACTGAGGTTTTAGATGAAACACATTTTATTGAAATTGAACTTTTCCTGAAGCAATCCTGGAAACATTATGTACAAAAACATTGATAAAGCACTGCCCATACCTGGAGACGGTGAGAAGTTAGCATAAGGTTGATATACTACTTTATGTAACAAAGGAGATGTTATAGAAGTAGAGCATTCAGGCTACTGTATGGAAAGGAATGGGGATTTTGTTTATTTCTTAGACACATATCTTTTTAAATGTTTGAATAAAAAAGAACAGAGAAGAAAGAGTTGAAAAGGTTGCACCCCTTTGGCCAAAGAAGAAAAATATACACACAATGATATATCCCAGCTCACCACTAAGGCTGATATTTTTAAGGAAATAATCCTAGTGGTTTTCACCAGACTAATCAGAGATTCTCTGAAAGAAATGAAAGAATCCACAAGTTTACTGCATATACCACAGGCTCAGTTCGCTTTCACAGAACTGTATGGACAGAAAATCCCATAGTGTAGCAAACATCCTAGAGATTCAGCTTTGTCTCTTCAAATTCAGATCGATAGGTTCTGAGAGGGCGCTGCTGTCCTGGTTTAATCAAGCCCATGTACAGCTGGTGCTTGTAATGGGTCCTGGAGCTCAAAACTGAGCTTATCTCGAGTCTCAAGGACTTTCAACTGGAAGTTCTGTACACTGGTGGAAGAGCTGAGACTTCAGAGACCCTTGAAGGAGCATGGGTTGTGTATTGTGTTGTGAGGTGAACAGGAGATTTTGCAGGCCAGAAGCAGAACTCCAACTGTGGATCTTCAAATTCCTTCAAATTCCAGAATGTTACTTCCCAGGATTGTGCTGTTCGGAGGTGAGTGTGAATGGTATCATCTTTCATCACTGGCATCTGCTCCAGAAGCACACAGCTTTTCCGACTGTGTCTTTCAGTCCCAAGTTCACCATGCAGTGAGCAGTTTGTCTGAACCCCACACTTACACTACTGTGTACTGCCTCGGGTCAGAGCTGAAGAAAAGGAACCACCTGATCGTGGATAGACTGTCCAAAACATGTAAAAAAGAATAAACTTTTCTGTCCTCATATAATTATTTCAAATGTTTGTGGTATTATAAGAACAACAATACACAAGACAAGTGATTGAACTGACTTCCCGTTTAATCCATGAAATCAGAACTCTGATGTACCTGGTCTTAGTTTCCCCTTAGCAGTGTGCACTCTTGGAGAAAACACAGAAAGGACTCAAGGGTAAGACAGATTCATTTGAATCTAGAAATGTTTACACAAATGAAGACAATAAACCTGCAGACTCCTTAGATAAACTTTACCCTTCTCTGAGGACAGATGGATGCTGCCTTTAAAGAACCCAGAAGTACAGCTATTGTGGGTGGCCGGCAGAACCATAAATTCTTCCAAATGTGGATTCCATAGTGTAGAATGTCCCAAGAAATAATCTTTATTTTTCAAAAGTTAGCCCTAGAAAAATAGCACTTACCCCAGTGTATTGTAAGATTTATGTTGCTAAGTAAATGAATCAATAGTCCTCATTGGATTCTGTGCTAAAATGTAAAATGTACAATGTGAAGTTCACATACTAAAGGGTATTTGAAGAGTCTAAACTAGTCATTTTAAAACTCACACTTCCTTTTGTTTGTTTTTCATTTGTTTGTTGTGTAGTTCTTTTCTTTTGTGTTCTGTTAAGTTCTCCTGTTATGTTTGTTTTGTTTTCCAAGAGAGTCTTACTGTTCGACAGAAGGTAGCCTAGAACTCACGGCCACTGCGTAAGCTCTCAAATAGGCATAAATCACCACACCCATCTCATATCTATCTTTTATTTTAAAAAGTTAAGTAACCATATAATAAGACAAGTAAAATCACCCTTATAGGCACAGGAAAAGCAAACACGCATCTGAAAAAAGTCATATTGCAGTCAAAAAATGATTTTAATACCTAGGTATAGAAAATAATGATGCCGGGCGTGGTGGCGCACGCCTTTCGTCCAGCACTCGGGAGGCAGAGGCTGGCGGATTTCTGAGTTCGAGGCCAGCCTGGTCTACAAAGTGAGTTCCAGGACAGCCAGGGCTATACAGAGAAACCCTGTCTCGAAAAACCAAAAAAAAAAAAAAAAAAAAAAGAAAGAAAATAATGATTATAAGTTTTAGTAAAATGTTTTGAAAGAGAATGACCAATGTATTTCTTACAATAAATAAGTATGGAATGTCATAGGATTGAAGGATATGTCAGGTAAATTTAATGTAAATTAATATTGGAGGAAATGTGAATGTTTCAAAATGTTAATGATACAACTCATTCCATAAGATCATTATCTATATTAAATTACCAGCTAAGACAATTTCTGAGAATCCCAGTAATATACTGAATTAATGTTCTTTTGTTTGGTGGTTTGGTTGGTTTGGTTTTTCGAGGCAGGGTTTCTCTGTATAGCCCTGGCTATCCTGGAACTCACTTTGTAGACCAGGCTGACCTCGAACTCAGAAATCCGCCTGCCTCTGCCTCCCGAGTGCTGGGATTAAAGGCGCGCGCCACTATGCCCGGCTAATGTTCATTTCTTTAAGTATACAAGTAATCTCAAGGACAAGGAAACGGAACTAAATGTAATGGCTTCAATATTCAATACTTAACAAATAATGTAAATTATTCTCAGAGAACTATAAATGTAAAATACTTAGGAGTTAAATACTATGCATTTTCAGTATAATTTTATTTGTGTATGGCTATTGTCTACAAATGGTATTTGGACATTCTCACCTAGCAATTTTAAAAGTTGTGTTTCTTTGTGGGGTTTTGGCTTTGTTGTTGTTTTATTTGTTTTATTGTTTTGTTGTATTTTTCTGAAGCAGGATCTTACTTTGTAACCAGGTTGTTCTAGAACTCCTGACTACATGTCACTTCAGAGGTTTACAAACTTGGCTCAGATGATACTTTTTGACAGCTGAAAGGCTCAGCTCATGTTTAGGCAATCATGTTGGTGAGACTTTTTTGTAGAGCTCCAGACATCATGCTAAAATGGACATGGGGAAGCCCATGAAGCCTCAAACCTACACAGATATACAGGCAAATAAAAAAACTCAAGAGTGGGAAATATTGCCTCTCCAAGGAAGAGCACACCAGCTGGCATCCAATACTGCATAGTCAACGCTGCAAATATGCATACAATTAACATTATAGAGACTGAAAGTTATATTAAGGACTGTATCTGTATATACATATATGCAGCTATTAACAATCAATGGAAAGATCAAGGAGTATATGGGAGAATTTGGTGGGAGGAAAGCAAATAAAAAATGATGTAATTATTTCATAATCTCAAGACAAACAAACAAAGAGACACTTCTGAAGCATAGGGCAGACTGCAATTGAATTCAAGGCCTGCTTATTACAATGTTTAGCAAGTCATGTCAGTGCGAAGTTATAGAAGATGGGATTGAGAACATGGTGAGCTGAGGTAAGGAGTGCTTTCTGAGAATAAAATGAAAACCCATACTGAGAAATCCTTCTATTTAATTAACCCAAGTGCTTGCTTGCAAGATGGTGCCTCAGTGTTTTAACATACCCGGATTCTCTTCCTGTGACTCCATAATTCCTCAGGCCCACTTATTCCTTCTTACTTAAAAGGTTCAGTCTGATCTATGAACTGTATATACCTATGAAATAACCGCCTTACCTTTTCCTGTTGGCTTCACTGCCATGTTGATTTGAGACTAGAGACAGTACTAAGTATATTATAAATCTAGGTCTCAAGTATGAAGATACCTAAACATTTTATCTTGCCATTTGTGAAACAAATCAACCAATTTGTCTTTAATCTGCCAAGGTACTCAAGCCCAGTAAGAAGCCTTTAAAGGAGTTCCCTTTGAATAGAATGGCTAAAATAGGAAGAACTAAAATGTCCTTACTTAAATATTTCACTCCTCTAATTGGGGTGGGGGGAGTGGAGCAGCTTAAAGCTGTTACTGAAATGTGGCATACATATGTAACACCTTTTTTTCACTTATAAAGAAGGAAGATGTGTTATTTTTAAAGAGAATGGGTTGAATGTGATCATCACATTAATTAAATGAAGCAGTCTTGGTACAACAAATAATGTGTATTTTCTTTGATTTGTCATTCCTAGAATTTATATATGCAATTTCTCTGTGAACATGTGACATAAAAGTAGAAGTGAAATTGTCCAGAAGAACAAAGGAGACTCATGGAAGGAGACAGAAGAGAGGGTTGTGAAGTAGGAGGGTCATGGATAATTTACACATGCACACACATGAATATTTCAAAAGTTAATAAAAATTGACTAGCAATATACCTAAGAGAGTCAAGATAAAATCACTTGTAAGAGCCTTCAATTAGTGTTTTCATATTGTAGGTTTTTTGCAAGAGGATAAACAGGGAATTGTATAGGCTTAAAGAGCACACTATAGACAACAATGTCTACAAGTAAAAAACATATATTTGAATGCAGAAATTAACCACAGTACATTCACTACATGTTACAAGGATGATATTTAAAAGATAAAATGTCTATCCAAGTCTATCCACAGGCATCAAAAAGATGACATAAATTAGACTACCTGACTGAAAATTTGTGAATTTCTTTGTAGTAGGAACTATGGAGTGGAACTACATCAGCTCTGAGTTCAGTACTTTAATGGAGAAATTGTATGCAACTTAGAGGTCAAAGGCTTAAGGAAGCAAATCTCCTAATCTGCACCAGTTCTTGGTGCTGCTCTCAAGTCAATCACCCATGACAGGCACGTCTGGGAAAGCTCTGATCCCTCTGTCTTTCAATAGATCATTTTTACTGAGAATACATGTTTTCCATTCCCTTTTTACATAGCTATTTTAGTTCACTGCTGCACTTAAGTTTGACAATTTTAATATCTTTCAAACTAATTTTCTTACATATTAGTTAGTATTACATAAATTCTAGTGAATAACTAGTGCAAACTTATCCTCCAGTGCAGCTTTGATCATGACATGGCTATGCATATTCTTCCATTGTTATAAAGTCAAGAGTACTCAATTTTCCTTGCACCTCAGGCTTGCCACAATAAACCATTAAGACCATTTCAGTGTATATACTTTGAGTTTCCTGTGACCAGGTCAAGAGAAAAGGGTGCTAAGTAGGGAGACAGGGTTTGCAAAACAGTGATGATTGTCTGTTTCAATTAGACAACTGTAAATCTGTGTGTGAATAGTTATTTGACTTTTTGTGATTTAAGCAAATTCATTGTATAAGACCATATCCAAACTAGTTGTAATTAATTATTTAACTTCAGCCTTCCATAGTAGAGAGTTACCAAGACTCAGAGTCATTCTCTATGTCCTTATGGCTGTTGATTACTATATACTCATCTGTTAACCTGTCTATCTCAGACCGAATCCCTGCTAATACATTTATACCATCTGAGTCCTTACATGCGCTCAGCATTTACCTAGATAGTTTCATTACTTGAATATAACTACTGTCTTCTTTCCTTATGGCTTTCTGGCTCTCTAATAGTTAGTTATATATCTGTTAATCCCCAAACATAGCTAAATGTACAAGAACAGCAAAACATTCACATTAAGGAGAGTGCACAACATCAATCCGCCCCGCCCCCCCGCTGCCGCCCTATGAGGACACATCTGCAATGCCACTTTGTCTGCTTACATTCACAAATGTACTTGGAGTGACAGTTACTCAGTTTGGTTGCTGTTTTTCCTTTATCTTGGACCTCAACTTCCCTCATAAATATGTTCCTTGCTATTCTTTAAATAAGGAGTGATAAAAGTTCAGAGCATTGGCTTTCCTTCCACAGGGCCTGGGTTCAGTTCCCAGCACACTCACGGCAGCTCAAAACTGTTTGTAACTCCAATTACAAGGCATCTGGCACTCTCACACGCAAACATACATAAAAGTAAGTAAATAAATAAATCAATAGAAAAGAAAGAAATACAGTAACCCCCAAAACTGCAAAACTAAATAGACACTATATTTTTTTCCATTTTATGATCAGTTTGCTCTTAGTAGATTTTATAGTAGGTGTTGCAAAGAATTAGCATGAGATCCAGCCGGATCAGTGCCGGGGTAACAGGAGCTTGCAGGGTTGCCTGACACCCGCCAACTACCCACGACCCCCGCCGCAGGATTTTGGGACTGCTGGTGAGTGGAACACAGCTTCTGCTCCAATCCAATTGCGCCGGACCTGAGACTGCATTAGTTAGGGAAGCAGAAACCGGCCTGAGTAGGGCCACAGGCCTCATCCGGCCAGATCAGTGCCGGGGTAGCGGGAGCGCAGGGTTGCCTGACACCCGCCAGCCACCCACGACCCCCGCCGCAGGATTTTGGGACTGCTGGTGAGTGGAACACAGCTTCTGCTCCAATCCAATTGCACGGGACCTGAGACTGCATTAGTTAGGGAAGCAGAAACCGGCCTGAGTAGGGCCACAGGCCTCATCCAGCCGGATCAGTGCCAGGGTAGCGGGAGCGCAGGGTTGCCTGACACCCGCCAGCCACCCACGACCCCCGCCGCAGGATTTTGGGACTGCTGGTGAGTGGAACACAGCTTCTGCTCCAATCCAATTGCGCGGGACCTGAGACTGCATTAGTTAGGGAAGCAGAAACCGGCCTGAGTAGGGCCACAGGCCTCATCCAGCCGGATCAGTGCCTGGGTAGCAGGAGCGCAGGGTTGCCTGACACCCGCCAGCTACCCACGACCCCCGCCACAGGATTTTGGGACTGCTGGTGAGTGGAACACAGCTTCTGCTCCAGTCCAATCACGCGGGACCTGAGACTGCTCTGGTTGGGGAGAGAGAAATCCGGCCTACATAGGGCCACAACCCTCTTCCGGTCAGAAAAGCACCTGGGCAGCTGGGGAGCAGGGTCGGCTGACACTCACCAGCTACCCACAACACCCACCACAGGATCTTAAGACTTCTGGAGAGTGGAACACAGCTTCTGCTCCAATCCAATTGCACGCGGGACCAGAGACTGCATTAGTTAGGGAAGCAGAAAAACGGCCTGAGTAGGACCACAGGCCTCTTCCGGCTGGACCAGCACCAGGGTACCATCAGCTACCCACGACCCCCGCCGCAGGATTTAGAGACTGCTGGTGAGTGGAACACAGCTTCTGCTCCAATCTTTAAACAGTGACAACGATAACAACTAACCCCAGAGATTACCAGATGGCGAAAGGTAAACGTAATAATCTTACTAACAGAAACCAAGACCACCCACCATCATCAGAACCCAGCACCCCCACTTCGCCCAGTCCAGGGCACCCCAACACACCGGAAAAGTTAGACACGAATTTAAAAGCATATCTCCTGATGATGATAGAGGACTTCAAGAAGGACGTTAATAACACACTTAAAGAAATGCAGGAGAACACTGCTAAACAGGCAGAAGACAATAAAGAGGAAGCACAAAAATCCCTTAAAGAATTTCAGGAGAACACTGCTAAAGAGTTACAAATCCTTAAAGAAAAACACGATAACATAATCAAACAGGTAGAAGTCCTTACAGAAAAACAGGAAAACACATCCAAACAGATGATGGAAATGAACAAAACCATACTACCTAAAAAGGGAAGTAGACACAATAAAGAAAACCCAAAATGAGGCAACACTGGAGATAGAAACCCTAGGAAAGAAATCTGGAACCATAGATACCAGCATCAGCAACAGAATACAAGAGATGGAAGAGAGAATCTCAGGTGCAGAAGATTCCATAGAGAACATCAGCACAACAATCAAGGAAAATGTAAAATGCAAAAAGATCCTAACTCAAAACATCCAAGAAATACAGGACGCAATGAGAAGACCAAACCTACGGATAATAGGAGTGGATGAGAATGAAGATTTTCAACTCAAAGGACCAGCAAACATCTTCAACAAAATTATAGAAGAAAACTTCCCAAATTTAAAGAAAGAGATGCCCATGAACATACAAGAAGCCTACAGAACTCCAAATAGACTGGACCAGAAAAGAAATACCTCCCGACACATTATAATCAGAGCAACAAATGCTCTAAATAAAGATAGAATACTAAAAGCAGTAAGAGAAAAAGGCCAAGTAACATATAAAGGCAAGCCTATCAGAATTACACCAGATTTTTCACCAGAGACTATGAAAGCCAGAAGATCCTGGACGGATGTTATACAGACACTAAAAGAACACAAATTCCAGCCCAGGCTACTATACCCAGCCAAACTCTCAATTAACATAGATGGAGAAACCAAAGTATTCCAAGACAAAACCAAATTCACACATTATCTCTCCACGAATCCAGCCCTTCAAAGGATAATAACAGAAAAAAACCAATACAAGGACAGGAACCACGCCCTAGAAACAACAAGAAGGTAATCCCTCAACAAACCTAAAAGAAGACAGCCACAAGAACAAAATGCCAACTTTAACAACAAAAATAACAGGAAACAACAATTACTTTTCCTTAATATCTCTTAATATCAATGGACTCAACTCCCCGATAAAAAGACATAGACTAACAAACTGGCTACACAAACAAGACCCAACATTTTGCTGCTTACAGGAAACTCATCTCAGAGAAAAGGATAGACACTACCTCAGAATGAAAGGCTGGAAAACAATTTTCCAAGCAAATGGCATGAAGAAACAAGCTGGAGTAGCCATTCTAATATCTGATAAGATTGACTTCCAACCCAAAGTCATTAAAAAAGACAGGGAGGGACACTTCATACTCATCAAAGGTAAAATCCTCCAAGAGGAACTATCAATCCTGAATATCTATGCTCCAAATACAAAGGCAGCCACATTCATTAAAGAAACTTTAGTAAAGCTCAAAGCACACATTGCACCTCATACAATAATAGTGGGAGACTTCAACACACCACTTTCACCAATGGACAGATCATGGAAACAGAAACTAAACAGGGACACAGTGAAACTAACAGAAATTATGAATCAAATGGATCTGGCAGATATCTACAGAACATTCTATCCTAAAACAAAAGGATATACCTTCTTCTCAGCACCTCATGGTACCTTCTCCAAAATTGACCACATAATTGGTCACAAAGCAGGCCTCAACAGATATAAAAATATTGAAATTGTCCCATGCATCCTATCAGATCACCATGGACTAAGGCTGATCTTCAATAACAGAATAAATAATAGAAAGCCAACCTTCACGTGGAAACTGAACAACACTCTTCTCAATGATACCTTGGTCAAGGAAGGAATTAAGAAAGAAATTAAGGACTTTTTAGAGTTCAATGAAAATGAAGCCACAACATACCCAAACTTATGGGACGCAATGAAAGCATTTCTAAGAGGAAGACTCATAGCTCTGAGTGCCTCCAAAAGGAAACTAGAGAGAGCACACATTAGCAGCTTGACAACACACCTAAAAGCACTAGAACAAAAGGAAGCAAATTCACCCAAGAGGAGTAGACGGCAGGAAATAATCAAACTCAGGGGTGAAATCAACCAAGTGGAAACAAGAAAAACTATTCAAAGAATCAACCAATCAAGGAGCTGGTTCTTTGAGAAAATCAACAAGATAGATAAACCCTTAGCCAGACTCACTAGAGGGCACAGGGAAAGCATCCTAATTAACAAAATCAGAAATGAAAAAGGAGACATAACAACAGATCCTGAAGACATCCAAAACACCATCAGATCCTTCTACCAAAGGCTATACTCAACAAAAATGGAGAACCTGGATGAAATGGAGAAGTTCCTAGACAGATACCAGGTACCAAAGTTGAATCAAGATCAGGTTAATGACCTAAACAGCCCTATATCCCCCAAAGAAATAGAAGCAGTCATTAATAGTCTCACAACTAAAAAAAGCCCAGGACCAGACAGGTTTAGTGCAGAGTTCTATCAGACCTTCAAAGAAGATCTAATCCCAGTTCTTCACAAACTATTCCACAAAATAGAAACAGAAGGTACTCTACCCAACTCATTCTATGAAGCCACAATTACTCTGATACCTAAACCACAAAAAGACCCAACAAAGATAGAAAACTTCAGACCAATATCCCTTATGAATATTGATGCAAAAATCCTCAATAAAGTTCTTGCTAACCGAATCCAAGAACACATCAAAACAATCATCCATCCTGACCAAGTAGGTTTCATCCCAGGGATGCAGGGATGGTTCAATATACGGAAATCCATCAACTTAATCCAGTATATAAACAAACTCAAAGACAAAAACCACATGGTCATCTCCTTAGATGCGGAAAAAGCATTTGACAAGATCCAACACCCATTCATGATAAAAGTCTTGGAAAGATCAGGAATTCAAGGCCCATACCTAAACATGATAAAAGCAATCTACAGCAAACCAGTAGCCAACATCAAAGTAAATGGTGAGAAGCTTGAAGCAATCCCTCTAAAATCAGGGACTAGACAAGGCTGTCCACTTTCTCCATACCTATTCAACATTGTACTTGAAGTCCTAGCCAGAGCAATTCGACAACAAAAGGAGATCAAAGGGATACAAATTGGAAAAGATGAAGTCAAAATATCACTCTTTGCAGATGATATGATAGTATATATAAGTGACCCTAAAAATTCCACCAGAGAACTCCTAAGCTTGATAAACAGCTTCGGTGAAGTAGCTGGATATAAAATTAACTCAAACAAATCAATGGCCTTTCTCTACACAAAGAATAAACAGGCTGAGAAAGAAATTAGGGAAACAACACCCTTCTCAATAGTCACAAATAATATAAAATATCTTGGCGTGACTCTAACTAAGGAAGTGAAAGATCTGTATAAGAAAAACTTCAAGTCTCTGAAGAAAGAAATTATAGAAGATCTCAGAAGATGGAAAGATCTCCCATGCTCATGGATTGGCAGGATCAACATTGTAAAAATGGCTATCTTGCCAAAAGCAATCTACAGATTCAATGCAATCCCCATCAAAATTCCAACTCAATTCTTCAACGAATTAGAAAGTGCAATCTGCAAATTCATCTGGAATAACAAAAAACCTAGGATAGCAAAAACTCTTCTCAAGGATAAAAGAACCTCTGGTGAAATCACCATGCCGGACCTAAAGCTCTACTACAGAGCAATTGTGACAAAAACTGCATGGTACTGGTATAGTGACAGACAAATAGACCAATGGAATAGAATTGAAGACCCAGAAATGAACCCACACACCTATGGTCACTTGATCTTCGACAAGGGAGCTAAAAACATCCAGTGGAAGAAAGACAGCATTTTCAACAAATGGTGCTGGCACAACTGGTTGTTAACATGTAGAAGAATGCGAATCGATCCATTCCTATCTCCTTGTACTAAGGTCAAGTCTAAGTGGATCAAGGAACTTCACATAAAACCAGAGACACTGAAACTTATAGAGGAGAAAGTGGGAAAAAGCCTTGAAGATATGGGCACAGGGGAAAAATTCCTGAATAGAACAGTAATGGCTTGTGCTGTAAGATCGAGAATTGACAAGTGGGACCTCATGAAACTACAAAGCTTCTGCAAGGCTAAAGACACCATCCATAAGACAAAAAAACCACCAACAGATTGGGAAAGGATCTTCACCTATCCTAAATCAGATAAGGGACTAATATCCAATATATATAAAGAACTCAAGAAGGTGGACTCCAGAAAGTCAAATAACCCCATTAAAAAATGGGGCTCAGAACTGAACAAAGAATTCTCACCTGAGGAATACCGAATGGCAGAGAAGCACCTGAAAAAATGTTCAACATCCTTAATCATCAGGGAAATGCAAATCAAAACAACCCTGAGATTCCACCTCACACCAGTCAGAATGGCTAAGATCAAAAATTCAGGTGACAGCAGATGCTGGCGAGGATGTGGAGAAAGAGGAACACTCCTCCATTGTTGGTGGGATTGCAAGCTTGTACAACCACTCTGGAAATCAGTCTGGCGGTTCCTCAGAAAATTGGACATAGTACTACCGGAGGATCCAGCAATACCTCTCCTGGGCATATATCCAGAAGATGTCCCAACCGGTAAAAAGGACACATGCTCCACTATGTTCATAGCAGCCCTATTTATAATAGCCAGAAGCTGGAAAGAACCCAGATGTCCCTCAACAGAGGAATGGATACAGAAATTATGGTACATTTACACAATGGAGTACTACTCAGCTATTAAAAAGAATGAATTTATGAAATTCCTAGCCAAATGGATGGACCTGGAGGGCATCATCTTGAGTGAAGTAACACAATCACAAAAGAACTCACACAATATGTATTCATTGATAAGTGGATATTAGCCCAAAACTTAGGACACCCAAGATATAAGATACAATTTGATAAACGCATGAAACTCAAGAAGAATGAAGACCAAAGTGTGGACACTGTGCACCTTCTTAGAATTGGGAACAAAACACCCAGGGAAGGAGTTACAGAGACAAAGTTCGTAGCTGTGATGAAAGGATGGACCATTTAGAGACTGCTGTATCCAGGGATCCGTCCCATAATCAGCTTCTAAACGCTGACTCCATTGCATACACTAGCAAGATTTTGCTGAAAGGACCCAAATATAGCTGTCTCTTGTGAGATGATGCCGGGGCCCAGCAAACACAGGAGTGGATGTTCACAGTCAGCTATTGGATGTATCACAGGGCTCCCAATGGAGAAGCTAGAGAAAGTACCCAAGGAGCTAAAGGGATCTGCAACCCTATTGTTGGAACAACATAATGTACTAACCAGAACCCTGGAGCTCTTGTCTCTAGCTGCATATGTATCGAAAGATGGCCTAGTTGGCCATCAATGGAAAGAGAGGCCCATTGGACTTGCAAACTTTATATGCCCCAATACAGGGGAATGCCAGGGCCAAAAGAATGGGAATGGGTGGGTAGGGAAGTGGGGGGCGCTATGGGGGACTTTTGGGATAGTATTGGAAATGTAATTGAGGAAAATATGTAATAAAAAAAAAAAGAATTAGCATGAAAAGATTTATTTTTGAAATCCCTAAATACTGGATCAATTATCATCCATCCTGTAGTATTTCATATTTTAAATTTTATCATCAAATATCCCTCCAGTTCAAGTGTGATGAACTCTGACACACGGAAGTCTAGAAGGCTGAGGAAAGGTATGAGCAAGGATGGAATGTTCGTGGAAAATGACACAGCTTAAATGTCTAAGTAACATCAGTCATTCCACATGTATTTCCAACAAACTCATAAAAATCATACACATAAAAACACATTTAGTAAACTCTAGTGTGACTAATAAATGTCCAGGTCACGAAGCTTTCATACAAGACGTCAGGATAGAGAGAGAGACATTACAGCATGTCAGAAAGAAGTCTAGAACCTATTAGTATATATAAAATAAGTCTTTAAAAGCTGAAATTCCTTCACAAAAAGAAAAATCACTGTAATGAGAAGATAATAAGAATTTGCTTTTCAGAAAGCAGATTAGGTTACATATTTTAAACAATATTTAAGTGTTATTTAGGCAGGAAAAGATAAAGGTATGTGAATATAATGAATTAAAAATTAAGTATAACATTCATTCATTATGATTACCAATTAGTGCTTCTATTGACATTTTCAACCTATATCTAACAATGTGTTACTTTAATATACTGATGCTCTCATTGATCACAATATTTTATATAGAGGAGAAATTATCTCTCCCAAGTTTCTTCTTATTTCTACTGATTTATTTTCTACCACATTTTGAATAAATAAAATCAAAAACAATATTCTTTCTAATATACCATGGAGTATTTAAATTGCAGCCTCAGTCATCCCTTGATACTCCTGTACTTGTCAAACACAGGTGATTACATTGTTTGTCTAATGCTTAGATTTTTAGAAATATTGTTAAAAGTCGTCACTCGGGGGGGAATTTCCTTATCTAGAGGCTAAATATAAATTACCATAAACCTCCCAACCACCTACATCTCAACACTAAAATCCATCGACAGAGAGAGAGAGAGAGAGAGAGAGAGAGAGAGAGAGATAGAGATTTCCCGCTAAATATGTTTTGAAGTGGAGCCAGTCATTTTTTTTATTTTAAACGTAAGTAGATTAAATATGAAATACCAATTCAAATTAGACTTCAACCACAAACTAATTTAGGCATATGGGTATTTTCTTCACAGATAAATGTGGATCCCTCAGTTCCCTACATCCTCCTCTTGTATGCATGTAGCCATTCCCTTTTCCCCATTACATCTGTGAACTCTTTCCATTTTCACACCTCAGATGCTCAAGAGTTCTTTGGCAGGTCTCATAGAAGTACTCATGGATAACAGTGGAATGGTAATATTTTGAAGCTCCTTGATACAATTGTACACTTATTCTACATTGGCTGGGGGAGGTGGTGGTAAGAAAATAAAAAGGCAAGACTTAAATTTTGTGGGTGATTTCTTCTCCGCACCACTTGCTTCTGTTTGCTTCTGCCAGTAAGAATGGAATAATGCCTATGCTACAGCATGCAAGTGTCTACTTGGAGGCATTGTTCCTTAATGGTGCAACTACTATTATTCAAAATCAAATTAAAGTGGGAGGTTCTCAAAAAGGTCAACCAACCAGCTTAGCCTAGACAGTAACTTGATGCAAACCATTGTCCCTTACATTCACCCAGCATGATGTTCTTGTGATTCTGAGATGTGTTTAAGAGCATCATAACAAGTCTCTCAAAGCTTCTATACAAACATTCTACTGGAACACTGATTTTGTTTTATTTGAAATCCTTATCTGTCCAGTAGCTTATCTCAAGAAGTTTTATTCTTTTCAGTGCCATAAAAACATAATTGGAAAATGTATAGACAGAACAGCAAGTTAAGGAGCATTAAAATGGGATTCTAGCCTTAAGAATATTTGAACTCCTAAGCCTGATAAACAGCTTCGGTGAAGTAGCTGGATATAAAATTAACTCAAACAAATCAATGGCCTTTCTCTACACAAAGAATAAACAGGCTGAGAAAGAAATTAGGGAAACAACACCCTTCTCAATAGTCACAAATAATATAAAATATCTTGGCGTGACTCTAACTAAGGAAGTGAAAGATCTGTATAATAAAAACTTCAAGTCTCTGAAGAAAGAAATTATAGAAGATCTCAGAAGATGGAAAGATCTCCCATGCTCATGGATTGGCAGGATCAACATTGTAAAAATGGCTATCTTGCCAAAAGCAATCTACAGATTCAATGCAATCCCCATCAAAATTCCAAATCAATTCTTCAACGAATTAGAAAGTGCAATCTGCAAATTCATCTGGAATAACAAAAAACCTAGGATAGCAAAAACTCTTCTCAAGGATAAAAGAACCTCTGGTGGAATCACCATGCCGGACCTAAAGCTCTACTACAGAGCAATTGTGATAAAAACTGCATGGTACTGGTATAGTGACAGACAAATAGACCAATGGAATAGAATTGAAGACCCAGAGATGAACCCACACACCTATGGTCACTTGATCTTCGACAAGGGAGCTAAAAACATCCAGTGGAAGAAAGACAGCATTTTCAACAAATGGTGCTGGCACAACTGGTTGTTAACATGTAGAAGAATGCGAATCGATCCATTCCTATCCCCTTGTACTAAGGTCAAGTCTAAGTGGATCAAGGAACTTCACATAAAACCAGAGACACTGAAACTTATAGAGGAGAAAGTGGGGAAAAGCCTTGAAGATATGGGCACAGGGGAAAAATTCCTGAATAGAACAGTAATGGCTTGTGCTGTAAGATCGAGAATTGACAAGTGGGACCTCATGAAACTACAAAGCTTCTGCAAGGCTAAAGACACCATCAATAAGACAAAAAAACCACCAACAGATTGGGAAAGGATCTTCACCTATCCTAAATCAGATAAGGGACTAATATCCAATATATATAAAGAACTCAAGAAGGTGGACTCCAGAAAGTCAAATAACCCCATTAAAAAATGGGGCTCAGAACTGAACAAAGAATTCTCACCTGAGGAATACCGAATGGCAGAGAAACACCTGAAAAAATGTTCAGCATCCTTAATCATCAGGGAAATGCAAATCAAAACAACCCTGAGATTCCACCTCACACCTGTCAGAATGGCTAAGATCAAAAATTCAGGTGACAGCAGATGCTGGCGAGGATGTGGAGAAAGAGGAACACTCCTCCATTGTTGGTGGGATTGCAAGCTTGTACAACCACTCTGGAAATCAGTCTGGCGGTTCCTCAGAAAATTGGACATAGTACTACCGGAGGATCCAGCAATACCTCTCCTGGGCATATATCCAGAAGATGTCCCAACCGGTAAAAAGGACACATGCTCCACTATGTTCATAGCAGCCCTATTTATAGTAGCCAGAAGCTGGAAAGAACCCAGATGTCCCTCAACAGAGGAATGGATACAGAAATTATGGTACATTTACACAATGGAGTACTACTCAGCTATTAAAAAGAATGAATTTATGAAATTCCTAGCCAAATGGATGGACCTGGAGGGCATCATCTTGAGTGAAGTAACACAATCACAAAAGAACTCACACAATATGTATTCATTGATAAGTGGATATTAGCCCAAAACTTAGGATACCCAAGATATAAGATACAATTTGATAAACGCATGAAACTCAAGAAGAATGAAGACCAA
Organism: Mus caroli; assembly: GCF_978045245.1. Classification (NCBI taxonomy): domain Eukaryota; kingdom Metazoa; phylum Chordata; class Mammalia; order Rodentia; family Muridae; genus Mus; species Mus caroli. Next base: position 137,028,583 of record NW_028227258.1, on the reverse strand, counting down.
AGTGTGGACACTGTGCCCCTTCTTAGAATTGGGAACAAAACACCCAGGGAAGGAGTTACAGAGACAAAGTTCGGAGCTGTGATGAAAGGATGGACCATTTAGAGACTGCCGTATCCAGGGATCCATCCCATAATCAGCTTCTAAACGCTGACACCATTGCATACACTAGCAAGATTTTGCTGAAAGGACCCAGATATAGCTGTCTCTTGTGAGACGATGCCGGGGCCTAGCAAACACAGGAGTGGATGTTCACAGTCAGCTATTGGATGTATCACAGGGCTCCCAATGGAGAAGCTAGAGAAAGTACCCAAGGAGCTAAAGGGATCTGCAACCCTATTGTTGGAACAACATGATGTACTAACCAGAACCCCGGAGCTCTTGTCTCTAGCTGCATATGTATCGAAAGATGGCCTAGTCGGCCATCAATGGAAAGAGAGGCCCATTGGACTTGCAAACTTTATATGCCCCAATATAGGGGAATGCCAGGGCCAAAAGAATGGGAATGGGTGGGTAGGGAAGTGGGGGGTGCTATGGGGGACTTTTGGGATAACATTGGAAATGTAATTGAGGAAAATATGTAATAAAAATCAAAAAAAAAATCAAAAAAAAAAAAAAAAAAAAGAATATTTGACCCAAGCTTCAGTTACACTACAGAATGCACCCAAGAAAGATTATGATACAAATTCAAGAATACCAGCATCTTAAACACCAAGCTAACAGTGTGCATGTTCTTCTCCTTGTTTTGTTTTTTCCATAGATTTAGTCCTCTACAGATCTTGCCTCATCCTTCAATTCATCAGTAGCAAACGGTTCAGCTCTGATGGGGTTGGACTCCCAAGCCATCCTTCATCCTATCTGAATATTGAAGGCCCATTCTTGTGCAGACCTAGGGAAAACACCCACACATGCTAGGAGTACATAATTGCAATTTATTGTTTTGTTTTGTTTTGTTTTTCTAATTTATTAGTAGCTTGGTTTACTTTTAAATGTATTTTTAAATGTATTATTCGTTATCAAACACTGTTATATCTGAAAATTAATGTACTCTAAGCTATTAGGTAAGAATCTATGTTTTTTGCCTGACCTTTGAAACTTTCTTAATACTCTGAAATAATATTTCTCTTCTTAGGATCTGAGTTATCTCCTTTACAGAGTATTTTTATAGAGATAAGTCTTACTGCTATGGCAATGTTTATAATAGATTGACAAGGACAATGGAGGAAACACACCCATGTCAATGTTCTGGGCTGGTATGTCCTTAATAAGTGACCTCTAATCATAATATTCTGTTGCTTCACCTGGTTTGAGTCCCAACCCTGGAAAAACATATGCAGTTCCCCATGAAGTATGAGAAGTCCTCGAGTGCAGGCAGCTAGGTTGACCAAGGTTCATATGCCACATGCTTAGCTTAGTGCATAGCACAGACTCAAACATGATAAAACCTGGTATCCCTGCCAAGAAAGACTGTTGAAATAAAGGATATGGAGGGCCCTGCTGACTTAGAAAAGATGTAGCCTCAGCAGAACTTTATAAGAAACTCAACAGTTCAAAAGTACAGGTGTTATCAATCTCTTGTGCACCAATTATGAGGTAAAAATAGACTGGCTTTTTTTTTTTTTAGACTGGCTTTCAAGTAGCTCCGTTTAGGGTTAGGTTACACAGGTTTAAAACTCTAGTGATGTCAAAACCTTTTTGGCAAAATGCATTTGGATTCCTATTCCTTGATATTACACATTAAATCTTCAAATTGTCTTGTTCCAAGTAAACTTAAAATGTTCTAGATAAATGGAAACTTGTGATCACTGATCTCAAACTTTGAAACCTCAAAACTACATAGAATATATTCACTAGGTCTAAATAAATCTTCATTTTGTTAATTAAGAGTTGTGAGGCAATAACATGAAAATTTTTTCATGAAAAAATACTACATTCAACTAGATATTATTTACAGATTCCACTAAATTCTGTTGTGAAAACATGAGATACTATTTTATATTTGCCTCATAATACAAAAATATATTAAGAAAGGAGTCTCTGCTTGAAATGGCACCTAATTACAGAATTGCAAATGGACATATTTGATCTTTCTTAGTCCATGTTAATATTACCATGCATCTTCTCTTCATGTGCTGCTGGAAAATGAATATGTAAACGCTATGTCAGCTTATACAATTCTCACCAGCTAAAATACTCTAGGAGCTGTGCATATAATGTGTAGGACTGTAAATGCACTAGGTATATATCCTGTTGTTTCTGTAAACAAGAATGGAAAGCCAGGACTCAGGCCATCCAACCTTGAAAGCAATTTCATTGACACAGAAACTGAAGACTTGTCAGGAAGGTGAGAAGTTGGGAAGCATGGGTGGCAAAAGCTCTTAATCCCCACAAATGCAAGATCAGTAAAAAGGCACTCTCTACAGCCTTGATTCTGTAAAGAAATCATGAGTGTGACCTACAACGATGGCCTGTCTGCATTATGTGCTGGTACAGTAGGGGCACAAACCATATGAGCGTAACCAACCACTCTCGAATTGGATTTAAGGCTCACTTCTTGAGATGGAACCCAAGCTTGTCACTACTTATGTGGCCAATAACGTGAGACTACATAGACCATGGGCCTCAGAGAAAGCAAAATAGTACTTGCTCTGGTGGAGATGCATAGCAATAAAATGACTCCTAACATTCTACGATACCCATAGATCAGTGCTTTTCTCAGCCATCATCAGAGAAATTACATCATATGACAGAGATTCGAAGCTACAAAAACCTTTAACTTGACATCTCTTGTTTATTCAGCGATGGAACACAGCCACCTCAAGTGAGAACCATGGATCCTCTTTACACCAATGTTCCTAAAGTTAATTTTACTCCTTATCTCTAAGAAGGAGTTTGCATTCTCTATATATCCACACCAGCACCAGTGAGATCCAGGCCTCAGTCCATCTCTAGAGACAACTTTGGGGGAATTTACATATAATAGCTAAATGAACAATGAATAGCCTCTGACTATTCATGAAGCTTTATGAGTGTGAACATCGTGCAGAACATCCCAGCAGCAAGAGTTCTGTGGAAGTAAACCTACACTTTAGAAAGAGCTCAACTAGACAATTAATACTTCTTTTCTAAAATAAATACCCCATGATTTGTCTTATCAAAGAAATATCTCCTTTACTACAACAAATAATATATTATTACAGACAGAAAAACAGCATTCCTAGAGATAAATTATAGTGTAATTCCTAAATATTAGTTTTTAGCTTTGGGATATTTTACGTGCATAGGACCAATTTGAATATACATCTTTTTCTGTATAATTGTTATGCTACGTTTTTTTAAGGTACTAAATCTAAAAACGTTTATTTCACTATTTTCACTTGATTATCATCTGATAGAGTACTTTAGTGTATGGAGATATCATTGCTAATTTAACCATTCCATAACTCATAGCTTTGTAGGTTTATGTAGTCTTTGCAAATGTAAAATAATCTTATAAATACTTCATATCTCGTGTGAAACAATGTCTATATAGAAAGCAGTCTGTCATAAAATATGTTTTCATAAATATTAATAAATTTTTAAAGATTGGTGCTTTATAATCTTTAGCAATAGATGAAAGTCCTTGAATTCTTTCAGCTTCAACCAAATTCCTCAATATTTTAATATGAAATGCACTGTATTTACAGATAAAAATAAAGAAATGTGATTGTGTAAAATGTCCTGTACATGAAATCCAAGCTCCCCTGAGGAAAATTTGAAAGCCAAATTCTCTTAAGACCAATAATAAATGGAAAGGTTTCCACATCAAGGAGTTATGTAGGCCTTAAGCACACAGTGTGCTTCCTAAGATCCAGTTCTTGTCCTGGTGAATCCTCCTAATCACCACTGGCATTCCTTGCTCTTAGGTCCCAGCAGGCACCCACATGAAAAACAGGAATGAATTCTACCTCCTCCAGTAATCCTCTCCTTAACTGCCACACAGCACAAATCAGATAAAACTACCAAACAGCATGGTACAAGTTGAATGTCCTGTGGAACCTCTTGGTAGTCACCTACAATCCATTTTCATTTGTTTCATATTAACAGTTTAGCTAAATAGGTGGCCTTCTTAATCCAAAGAAATTGAATTTCCCAGGATCCTCTACTGCAAATATTATCATGTAATAAGATTCTAACCAGTAAAATATACAGATTTAACCATTGATTTTCAATGAAACTGGCTTCCACTTAACTATGTAAGTTTTCCAAATTAGAATGGAAGTACTGCAGTGACCCCACTTTAGCCTTGTACAAAACACTAGGAACTTGAGATCCTAGATTGCCCAGGAATGTGAGATTGGTAAATTACTGAAGCTAATGTCTTGGACATGGTGAACAGGAAATATTGTAATGGAAGAAGACATTAACTCCTTTCTTATTTAAATCAAGGTATATGCCAAGTATCTTTACTATATATAGTAATTTTGTCTGCAAATACAAACAAACAAATATACACACTGAACTATACAGCTATACCTACACATAAAGACTAGAAAATGGGCAAACTGGGTGTACAAAGGTAAAAATATTTAGGTACAAGATATATGACTTCAAGAGAGAGAAAAGTAAACTTAACTCAATAAATAGAGAGCTGTTTACTTTGAATTAACAAAACAGAAATGCTAGAAGAAACCATCACTATAATTCATATGACAGAACATTATTATTATGCACAAGGTAATAGCATAACAATTCAAATATAATTAGCAGCTGCATTTGGAAATATTTAATTTAGTTAACGTTTGAGTTACATCACAAATTAAGAATATAGGTCAAATGTAGAACACTTGCCTAGCTTATGCACAAGGTCCTGGGTTCAATCTTAGTTACTACAAAATTTTACTCATCTTAATTGTTGTTTGAAGCTTTTAGAATATCAAAAACTACTCTACCAATTTCATGTGAAATATAAGTAACGTCTTCTAGTTAGTGTAAATGGCTTCGATATAAAACCCTTCACACTAACATCTCTGCTAAATGGTTACTATGTGTCAGAAATTACAAACATGCAAGAACAGAGCCTGTGGTGTAGTTCAGTAGTATTTTGCTTGCCTTGCAGGCAAAAGCATTTGATCTCTGAAGCAGACATTTTTCTTTTTTTAGGAAAAGATATTAGACTGTGGGTGTAGGGGGAGAGGGTAGGGAGAGAGCCCACATCCTGCCAGGTTTCCAGTGCAGGCAGTCCGGGCAGACACTGGAGGACTGCCAGACTCTTTCCACGAAGTCCCCGGTGGGCATCTGGCTGAGTGAAGCCACTAACCCCACACGGTGGGGGGTGAACAAGGGGCAGCCCCTGGGACCAGGTTCTCGGTCTCTGGCATCCCACGCTAGATACAGCAAGCAAAGGAGCTGAGAACAGGATAGGGGCCCCAGGGAGACACTCTGCCCCAGAGGGGAAAGGAAGAGAGGTCGGGAGAGGGGGCACTTGTGGTTCCCACACATGATGAGTGTCTTTAGTTCAGGCCTTGATGAATAGAGACAGTCTATGGTTTTAAAGCTTTATTGTAGAAAGGCAGGGGGAAAGAGAGAAGATAAAGAGAGAGGGAGAGAGACCGACCATGGCCAAGAGAAGAGAAGGGGGAAGGGAAAGAGAGAGAGTTAGAGAGTAAGAAAGTTGAAGGTTTAGAGAGAGAGAGGTAAAAGCTTAAAGAGAGAGTAAGGAAAGTAAAAGCTTAAGAGAGTGAGGAGGGGCCAAACAGCCCCTCTTATAGTGGGCTGTGTTATCTTGCTGTTGCTAGGTAACTGGGAGGAGGAGTCTAGCCAGAAAGCCACAAGCTTGGGACATTTTCTACATGACTGCTAGCCAAATGCTTCTCCTGTTGGTGCTGTGGGGGTTGTTGGGGGCAGTAACTTCGACAGGATCCAGGGATCCAGAAGACATGAGGGAATGCCTTCTGTTCCATGTAGGTGAAAATTATCACCACCAGGTCCTACGGGGGTTCAAGACCTCAGCTCAACTGGAAACCAGGCTGTCTGTACATAGCCCATTGCCCCACAGGTTACAGTAGAAAACATACTCCAATGAAACTGAACAACTAAAGAATGCAATAATTAACTACAAAATAATCACTTCTGAACTTAACTCAGGGATAGTTTTTGGATTTTAAAATATCTTATGTCTTAAAACAAACAAAAGTTGCACATATAAGTTTTAATAAAGTTTCAATAATGTTAGAAAACAAAATTCTCACATGAATCCTTTGTTTTTAATTTAGCTTGTGTTTGCAATGGCATGTAAATGGAGGTGAGAGGATAGTCGTTTCTCTTCTTTAAGCACAATAGTTCCAAGAATACAGCTCAGGTTATCAAGTACTAGAAGCATTTTTAGCCACGGGTTCATGCAGTCAGTGTTTCCTTAAGGAAAACACACCTGTCATAAATCTAAAACACTTTAAAAGGACTTAACCTAGTTAGTGGACTCAGCCTCTAAAATGAAGCCTGCACGTCCTAGGGAGTTGTCAATAAAGACACCAAGAAGTAGTACAGCTCAAGTCACCAAAATCAGAAGTTTCTGAAGTGTGTTATGTTTTTATAATGAAGTATATCATTGTGTAACACTCTCACAAAAATGTGATAGTTTCCTCAGCCTAGTGCTATTTCTTGTTTAGAGATTGTTGAATTCACATGTATGAATGCTGTGCCCCCTATTCCTTTGCTCTGACCCAGCAAATAACCTGTGTTCTCTTATTGCACGATAGTTGGTTTTATGTAGCATTCTTCCAAAGATGACTTACTTTAAGTAAGTGTAAACAACTACTGCTCCTTTGAAATTCTGTACATTCCTATGGCGAGTTAAAGCCCAGAGCCAGCTTACTACTAGCTTATAAAAACATGTCAGAGCATCATCAATAAAGTATAAGTATTACTGAGTTGACACTTGGGGAAAATAAGTCTATTAGCACCTCTGTCTTATAATCGGTAAATCAATTTTAAGAACAAAGAAAACATAAATTTTGCCAGATCCTCCCCTATCTTAAATCTACAATATAAATTGATGTACCTTTGCAGTTTCATGGTTTCCGAATACTTATTCCGAAGGGTTCATTTGCCTTTCCCCATTTTCATTCAAGCCAGGATCCCTAACTCAGGATGCATATACTCTCACACCTCGATGACAAGCACCTTAATGATTTAAATTGTTTCTTCAGAATCTTGAGTTCAGATATTTTTATTTTTAATTTTTTTCAGAATCAGCAATGTTATTGAAAAAGACCAAACATACTCCATGTTGGGACCATTTTCCATAGTAAAAGAAAACAGGCAAGAAGCAAGTTGGGGAGGAAAGGGTTTATTCGGCTTACACTTCCACATTGCTGTTCATCACCAAGGAAGTCAGGACTGGAACTCAAGCAGGTCAGGAAGCAGGAGCTGATGCAGAGGCCATGGAGAGATGTTCCTTACTGGCTTGCCTCTCCTGGCTTGCTCAGCCTGCTCTTTTATAGAACCAAGACTACCAGCCCAGAGATGGTCCCACCCACAAGGGGACCTCCCTGCTTGATCACTAATTGAGAAAATGCCTTACAGTTGGATCTCATGGAGGCATTTCCTCCACTGAAGCTCCTTTCTCTGTGATAACTCCAGCTGTGTCAAGTTGACACAAAACCAGCCAGTACAGGTGCTAAAGACCTTCTCTTTATCTCTCTATAGTAGAGTCTACAGTAGTATATATCTTTTACTATAAAATGATAAATTTTATTGAAAAGAAGTATTAAGTTTAGATATGGCTTGGTATTCGATTTGAAGTTTAGAATACAATATGGAGAAACTGCTATACTTTGAGATCAATATGAAGTAGATTATTCATAAAAATCAATACTAAGTTCACATAGCCTTACAAATAATGGCATGAAGTACTAGTTTTGAATAATACTATGATAAAATTATGTGATAGAAAAAAACCCTGCAAAGTGAATAAGCACTTCTTTATTTACACTTTCTATTTAAGTCCTTCCAAAGAATGTCACAAAGTGTACCGAAGGCTCTAACGCTGAACTTCCTGGTGAGATTTATGTAAAACTGGAGGAGAGGTCCACACCCTCTCTGCCTGTATGCAGCTTCCATACATCTACTCAAGTACATTCACTACCATGCTGGTGGACAGTCTCTCTCTGCCTGTGTACAGGTGTGACACACCTACTCGAGTACACTCACGCTGCCATGCTGGTGGCACAGAACATGGAGATTTGTAGAGTAGGCAGAATCGGGAGAGAAACCCAGCAAGAATTAGCTAGCATATAAAGGGGGAACAGAAGGGAGGCAGGGACAGAGGGACAAATACTAATTTTCAGAAAAAATATTTTCAATAACCTTACTCGCTTGAAGAAGTTCTCAAGAAAATAATCTTGTACTAATTTAAGGATGAAAAATTTGTGCAAACAGCTGAAATGACTGACAATAGAATGGTAGATTAATATGGCCAAAATGAATAAGTCATGTCATCACCAGACATTAACATTTTAAATGTTTAAGGTATGATCTATACATTATGGTTAAAATTATAAAATTACAAATACTACTATAAGATTGAAAGTATAAAAAGAAAATGCAAAACGGAAAGATTTTAAAATGTGCCACACTCTCTGGTCGAGTCAGTGTAACAGGCTGAGGCTTGAAAGCTACTCAGGAAGCAAAAGAGTTTCACAGAAACTCGCTCCTGGAGTCTGGTATTCTCTCTAACCCATACATTAATTTCCCATTCCCACGTTAGTCTAGTGTATGGATCCACGTGCTCTCTTTCAGTATTATCCTATTATAAGTGCCTTTTAAGATTGAATTCTGACATAGCTAAAGCCTTCCGCCAGTGTTCCAACAGTCCTAGAACATCCTTGAGCAAGACCATGGGCTTGAAATTCAGTAAGAATGTTGCTAATCAGAATAGCCTCTGATACTACACTATCACTTTGAATAAAAGCTAAGTCACTCCCTTACACAGGAATTTACCATCACTAAGGAAGAAGGAAGTTTCAGACCAAAGGAGAAACCAGAATAGATACTTAGAACTATAGCGAAGTTACACCCATACACACGTATTTACAATGACCTAAGGGGAAGGTGGACTATACAATAGACTAAAATAGAAACTATGGCAAGGGCACGAAGCCCTTGACCCTGGCTTCTAAGATTAAGTGAATCTTAGGTAAAGCTCTTGTTGATCCCAGTTGTTAACAATGAATTCTATCTCAGGTGGTTCCTGTTAGACCTTCTGTGTTTGCATTCCTCTGTTTTATGTAAGAATCTAGTAACCTCTTTGTACCTTGCGGGTATGTCACCCAACTTCCTTGTTGTCTTCTGTATAAAAAGTCTGATGCTCGATTTGACATTACATTCAGATCCTCAACAACCTCTCCTGTGTGCATTTGTCTGTCATTCATCAGATGTTTTGCCTACCCGAGACTAGAGACCCATTCCACGCAGACAAAGGGGCCCAGAAGGTCTGCGGCAAAAATGCACAGAATTTATGGGGAATCACTGGTTCCTAAAGTACACATATTCTATTGGGTTGTAATGGCTCAGCAGTTAAGGACACCATTGCTCTTACAGAAAACCTGAGTTAGATTTGCAAAACCCAAAGAACATGGCTCGCAATCCTCTGTAAATACAGCCCTCTTCTGACTGCTATGGATGCCTACACACATGTACATCCATCCATCCATGCATACATGTGCACACACAAGAGAGAGACGGAGACAGAGACGGAGAGACAGAGAGAAAATAAGAGAGGGGGAGAGAGAAATAACTATAAACTTTTACAAATTAAAATTTTATATTTTGCTGGGCAGTGGTGGCATATGCCTTTAATCGCAGCACTTGAAAGGAGGTGGATTTCTGAGTTCGAGGACAGCCTGGTCTACAGAGTGAGTTCCAGGACAGCCCAGGGCTACACAGAGAAACTCAGCCTTGGGAAAAAAAAAAAAAAAACCTATATATTTTGTTTTTTCTCTTTTTTTTAAATATACTACAGTTCAGCAACAACTGTATTGCTTAAATATGGAAAAAATGATAAGCATACAATGTTTCCTTTTAAAAATTATTCTCTGAAATCAATTTTAAATAAAACTCTTTTTATTTAATAGATATACTTTTCTATCAGAAAATTACCCAAAAAGACCACAAATATGTAACATATATCAATTAGATCTTTCTATCAAATCATCTTAAAGTAGCGATAAAAGGTAAGTTCTCCGTCTTCCCACACTGTTGTTTACAAACAGTAACACTAATGCAAAACCGACACTTCATTTTCTCGGCTTCCTCATCAGAGTGAAGCTCACTAAGAGTATATGAACACCAAGGGCAGGCGCTGGCTTATTTCTACAGTGTACTTTAGTCTCTTCCTTTGACTCCTGATGTCTTAACTCTTCTATCTCAGAAATTATTTATGAGTTTTACTAAGAGAGAGGGGGAAGGAGAGAGAGAGAGGACTATTTTACTTTCATTTGGCTTTTTATTTTATTTTAACAAACAGGTTTATGTGCCTATAGAGCCAGAAACTATAAAACTGGTTTCATTTTTAATCCTAGCATTGCTGCCAGGGTCTAACTAACATGTTCAGGCATCTTTACAAAAACTTTAATTTTTTTTCATATTATTTCATAGTCACAGACATTCACATTACCACATGGATTTAAATATGAAAACAAGATCTCTTGTCACTGCAAGCTCTAATTCCACGCTAGGAAGCATCGGTTGGATACTATTTCAAAGACGGCACCAACGTAAAGATGCTATCTTTGAGTTTTACAACAGTCCTCTTCCCTGAAGATCCTAAAACTCAGCTGCAGTTAAAGTTCTCATTTTAAGGGTAAAGTATTGAGCAAGACCAATGCTCAACTATAAAATGACTGAAAGAACTCTGTGAAGGCTCATAGAACTCCTCCTAAGCAATTCTCTGAGGCACAGCTGCTGCTCACATGCCAAGCTTGCACATCACTGTGAAAAGCAAACTGAGGGTCTTCCTTTACATTTTCCATTTCCAGTCACTGCTCTCAGTGTCTCCATCCTGGGTGGCATCACTTAATCCTCTAGGAACAGGCTTCCCCTGGTTTGTTTCTGTTTTGTTATTGTTGCTGTGTTTTGCTTTTTCTCTCTTAGGAGCACTGAAGATGATAGGTGAGAACATTTTTGAACTTTATAGACCCATATAAAATTAAAAACAAACCAAGAAGAGAGTAGGTTGAGAGTGAGACAGGAGGCTTACCTAGCTTTTGTTAAGATACTGCATAATCCTTTTTTCCCCTCATTTTTGTCAGTGACCAGAGAAAACTGCCCAAAGAACTTGGGGCCAACTCCTCTGGAGCATGCTTTCTCACCAGTGCACCTGGCCTCTCACTTGTTCACCCTCCCAGAATCTCCTATCCTGAAACACAGCAAGCTTGCTATTTTGACCACCTTTTTATCTCCAAGAAACATAGCAGAGGTTTAAAGAAATATTAACTAATTTGGGGTGAAATAATGAGCAGTTCACTAACTATGATATTAATGTAGAATAATAATAATAATAATAATAATAATAATGTTTCTATGTTCTAATAAAAATCACTAGTATAACAAACCTTCTTAAGAATCAGCTTTTAAAATTTATTATCTATTTGTTGAGAATTTCATACAAAGTATCTTGAGCATGTCTGTCTCAGCTCCCATTTTCAAGATCTCTTGGTGCCATCCCCATGGAACCCTCCCCACTTCAAGGTCTCTTCCTTTCTTTCCTGTAAGGATTGAGTCTCATTAGGCTGGTATGTGCATGGGTGTAGGCCCATCTATTGGATAATAGACAACTTGGGAGAGTCCACACCCCTGAAAAAAATTGACTCCCCTACCCTAGCAGCCATCAACTGCTAACAGCTTTCAGCTAGGACTGGACCTTGTGCGCCCTGTAATGAATAGATGTGGACAGGACCTGAGATGAATCTCAAGATTATCAATTTCTAACTTGTAAGCTTGTCAGCAATGAAAGCACAGACGAAACCCGCTCTTCTAGGATACATGCAAGTGAAAAAAACCCTCACTTTCTATATATCTATCTCTAGACCATCTATATCTATACTCTATATCTATAATCTGCATCTATCTATACCATCTCTATCTACATCTTTATCTATACAAATTTATATATATATCCCTCTTCAAGTATGAGATGACTAAATAGGCACACATTAAACAACACTGTGCCATATTGCAAATGAACCCAGAGGTAGGGTATTGGGAGAGAATACACTGAAAACTGCCCAAGAAAAGGCAGTCAGACACATGGAAAGATGAACCTAGCCACAGCAGAGGAACGTTAGAGGGGCTGTGACCATATTGGAGGAAGGAGACACTTAAACAAACACAAACATATATTTTAACTTGATATGTATGTGCCCGTCATTTAAAGAGGGAAAGGCAGTAAGGAATTGTATTCAAAAACAATTTTGGGGGAGTTGGAATTGTGGAATGTATCGAAAGTAGTTTTGACTAAATTTTTCTGTTTATTTTGCCCTAGACTTCAGTGCCTATTTCTTATCTAATGAGAAAAAAAAAAAGAAAAGATGTGAATTTTCTGGAAGGAGCTGGGGAGGGGAAAACAGTGATCAGAATGTGTCATATGAAAAAAAATCTATTTTCAATCAAACTTAAAATTAATTTTTTAATTTTAGGATTTTGGAAAGAAATTGAGCAGCAGTCTCTAATTCAGGTCACATTACAATTAGCCTTGATGAGTGAGTGGGTGATAAAAATATGGATTCACTCACAAAGCAGTGAGCAGCCACCAAAAATTATCATAATACAGACATGTGAAGGTATTATGTGGTTTTATGTATCAAACATGTAAAGTCTCTCATCTTTCATACACAATGAAACACCTCCATAAACTTGAACAAAACCTTTACAATACTTCCTTACTGAACCCTTGACATTCCTTTAAGCAAAGGAAAGAATAGAAAACAACACAGTGTTGCACACTAACCCACATATGATCGATCTTACCAAGCTTTTCTTCATGACAGTAAAGAATGAAGGAAACCTGAAAAGAACCGGGTCAGAGGAAATGTGTTTTAAGTATTAGGGCTGAATTAGTTGCATATTAAAACCCAGTTTCACTCAAAAACAACCCTGAAAGGAGAAGCTATAACTCTCACTGTAGAGGGTAAAATATAGGTGAGTCAAGTCATCAGGCACCAAATAGAACAGTGAGACGGGAAGCTGGGACTTAAACACCCATCTGACTAACTTCACAGACAAGAAAGTATGTCCAACAATTTGGCAAATACTATCTTAAATCATACACTATTCTTTACAATAGTTAAGTAATGTGCTTTTATTAACCCCACTTCACAAATTAATAGTTTAAAATTCTAAAATAAAATCACAGATAAAATAGATGGACAAGAAAGAGATAAGGTGAAAGACAAAAGGCAGATTTCCCAGAAGAGACTCCAAATGCTAAGAGGACAGCGGCTGAAGTCCTCCTGCCTTTCCCCTTTGACATCCTTAATCCTGCATTCTTGAAGACTGCATTAAATGGTTTGCACTATCATTGCTTAGATATTACAGTGAAGAACAATGCAGACGAGGTCTGGATTTTGGAAATGCTTCCACAACCTATGTATGTAATACAAAAGGAAGGTGAATGAGACAGAAAAATGTCAAAAAGTACAATAGCAAGACCATTTTAATCAAGCACCAATTTCCACGTTTTATAGCTCTTTTGTTCCAAAGACAATATGAGGGACTTTTTGTCATGAAAGAAAAAAAGCTTAGATGAGTTCAAAATAGGAGCATGTAAAAAATGTGTCTATTATAATACAAACATACCAATACTTTATTGTGTAGTTTTTGGTTTGATTTAAAACTGAATCCTTGATAAGGATACAAAAGTTGCACAATTGAATTTTTTATATTTGACATTGGAAAGAAGAAAAGAAAAGCTGGTTTTAACACACATATACCAGTCAACAATGAAACCGAGTAGCTTTCAACATTCAAGAGAATTGATAGCAATGAGATACTTGAATTTCAACATCATTATTTTAATTTGCAGTAGAAGTGAATTAACACAGAGACCCACAGTGGACAATATGCAGTGAGTGAGTGACATCTGAGAGTTTAGTCTGAAATGGGAAACCTTCATCAAATCTCTCCTCTCAAAGCGCAAGAACTGAACTATATGGACACAAGAGGCAGAAAGCTTGTAAGAGACAGAGGTGATGGATGATCCAAGAAAACAGGGTCTTCAAGATACAACAGAACAGATGCACATATGAATTCACAGAGACTGTGGCAGTATGCACAGGGCCTGCACAGGTTCAAGTCAGACAGGGTCCCAACACAGAGAAGGAAGAGGTGGATACCGGATCCCACCCCTATCCAACTATGGATTTTTTATTATCTATTTTTAAAAGATTCAAGGGAAAAATAGATATTTTTCAGATGAAAATCTAAAACATCTATTAACTGTTGTTGAATCATACCCTGTAATTAAATCTGAGGGGGGGAAAAAACCCAGTATGATAAAAACTCAACTTCTGAAAGGTGATACAACATTTATAAGCAAGTTGCTAGGGGAAAATCAAGCTGAGTTGAAAATAGTAGGCTACTATGCAATCACCTTTTGTATCTGCACTGTTCAGATCAAAATGTCAAAACAATTAACGTACAATTTTGTCTGGCATCAATAGCCCAGGTAACAGTGGGAAACAGACACTTGATTTCAGGTATTCTGTTTGCTTTAAACTAGCAGACAAATTGAGCAATGAAACAAATTTTGCTAAAGAAAACACGAGACAAGCTGCGAGATCACAGAGGTCAAGGAATTCATCAAGACTTACTTCCCATTCAAATTCAAGGTGGGGGACAATTATCTATTCCTCAGACAAGGACAAAAAAGAAAAGAAAAAAAAACTTATGGCAGGTATTTAATTAGCTATAAATGATATATAACTATAGAATCTAATAAATCTCAAATAAAAACTGAGCCACACTGATCTTATAGGAATATCAAGTGACTATTTTGTGTATGTATTTGTGTGCACAGCAGGAACATGTCTCTTCAACTTTTACCTTAACAAGCTATTTCTCCTATGTAATCATTTCATTTGTTTCTTTGAATATACAGTGTAAAATACTTACAAAATTGTAACATTTTTAGCTGTAGGAAGCCCTAAATTTTTCATAAGTCATGGGCCTTGCTTTTCAGAAGATAAAACAAAACAAAATCTACAAACACAAAGACAAAAAGAATAGATACAATCCACATTGTGTACAGAATTAGGA
This sequence comes from Mus caroli, assembly GCF_978045245.1. NCBI lineage: Eukaryota > Metazoa > Chordata > Mammalia > Rodentia > Muridae > Mus > Mus caroli. The sequence continues at coordinate 137,013,295 of NW_028227258.1, read as the reverse complement.
CTATACTCTGGCTCTGGGTCTTTAGCTACTATCTTTTCAGTTAGTTGCACCACGTGCTTAACAGGTAAACTCCTGAAAGCTGTCAGTAGATATACTGTCAGTAGACACGATGGCAAGCCCCTATTGAAGTATCATTTCCTACTTAGTTATTTTATACAGGTTCTGCTTTCTAGGACTGAATGAAAAGTGAAATCATGATAGAACTTTCTATTAAGGCATATTTGTATTTCATTGGCTCTTCAACTATAATGTTCATTTGGAATATTCAGCATCTTAAATTCACAATCTGGAACTTTATTTTAATACAAATATTATGAATTACATTTGTTTCTCATGGCAGCAAGAGTTCTACCGATGACATACATTTACCTATGTACCCAATAATAATGTCCCATTGAAATTAAGGATACAGATAGTAAAAAAAAAAAAAAATAACCTACCTGGATCCATTACTTTCTATAACATTTTTAGCAAGTTCTTTCCTTTTTGAAGCTAAAATATGATATAATACAACATTTTCCACCTACCCTTGTCTCCCTCCAACCCTTCTGACATAGCCTCCCTTGCTCACTCCCTCTCAAATGAATGGTCTCTAATTGCTTTGTTGTTACATACATAGATATGCATCATACACACATAAGAGACCAAACCTCCTCCATCTTGGGACTAGCCTCCATCTTAAAAGAAAAACAGCCTGAGAACTTGACCCACTGCTGAAGCTGCACCCATGTACCAGGAAGGACCCCACAGCTTGTCCTTGACCCATACCCCAGATTTAATCCCTTGCTACTTCTTAGTAACAGTTAATCAAAGACTCCTCTGATTGTTTCAGATATATTTTCAGATTGTTTGTATTTTCATGGTCTTGCCTCAGAGTGCCCACCTGTTGGATTATAACAGTCATCAATTAGATGTTTGCGGGATCAATACCCCATTTCCTATAAAACTTTTTCCGGATGAGTGTTCAGGGCTGCTTCACCAAACCATCCTGCATGGCTCTGGGAAGTAAGCCCAAGCTTGAGTTTGTAATAAAGAGATCCTAATGTTTTTACATCAGAATCAGCTCCTTGGTGGTCCTGTGGGGTTCATGAATGCTTCCTGGCACTACACATACATGTATATATGTCTATATAATGTTACTTGTATGTGTATGATATGAGGACTGACCACTTAGTACTGGGAAGACCATTTACTGCATTCTCAGAATCCTTAATTGATTGTAGCTCTTTGTCTAGGGCTGAAACTCCATGGAATTTCCCCCTGAAAGTTCTTAATTCACCTTATACCTTAGTTTCTTCATTTGTGAAAATAACAGAAGCTATTTGGTAATACTTTGGTTGATATTAAATAAATTATTGCATACAAAGTGAAAGAAAAATGATAGTCCTTAGTAAATACTCTAAAATTATTATAGCTATTGTTACCAATTTTCACAGATAGTATATTAACATCGATGCTATGTAAACAACATAAAAGACAAAGTGTTCACCAATATGTGCAAGGGTCAGAGAATTAGACATTTTTGGTTCTATAGTGTGTGGCACATGCAAGCAGAGAAAAGAAACGGATGCATATGGTTGGGTTCGGAAAAAAAAAAAAAAAGCTTTATTTATAGAAACCTATGATGGGTTGGATTTGGTCTATGGGATACAGTTGCAGCCCCTTCATACAGAGTGGTCTCCATATTCTTCAGACAAGCAGAGCAGATAAGAAAAGAGCAATGCTACTCAGTTCACCACAGACACAGAACCAGCTCAAACTTCTATCAACACCCCTAGAGAGGAGGTTTATAATATATCCCACTCTAGAATACCAACTGAAATCTCTTTTCCCTATCCCTTCCACAACACACAATTAGCCAAAAACTAGTGAATTCTGGAGTCTGTTAAGTACTCTTCAGTTCTTGACACAAATAACACTGATAATTTTCATGTTAATTATTAAGAATTTCAAAATTCTCAGTGCTTTTCATGTGGCATTTTTAATTACACTGGCATGTCCGCATATACCCTTCTTTTTCTACTAGGAAAAATATATGAAGGCAGCCATAATCTCATTTAAATTGTGGTTATTACATCCCCTGGCTAAGACCTTATTCCCTATTTTATTCTATGGATTCATCACATAGTCCACATGAACAAAGGTAAATACTCTTGAACAGGTACTCTTTCCAACTACAGCCATTCTCTCAATCTTGATACACCAGCCAGGAAAAAATTACTCAAAAGAGTGTCTCTATACGTTATATATGGCACCTAGTCGATTTTAACATGATTAAAACCCGGCTTGAAACCAATATCAGCTAACATATTGCCCCAAATTTAATGTCACCTGTCCATAATTAAATCTACTACCAGATTCAACACTTCTTTTCATTTTATCAAACTGTGCATATAGAAAACCAAAAGTCTCAGAGCTAGGTATGTACTTAAGGAGCAAAGCACAGGGCTGCATTGACGGAAACCCTAGGTTCCTGATAACCCGATTGAAGGGGGAGGGTAGTATGGAACTGAACAGTTTTCATAAGAAGCAATATCATAGTGAATAAACACTTTGAAAGATGTTCAACATCGTTAGCCATCAGATAAGCACAGATTTAAACCATTTTCCATTTCACCCTTCTCAAAATAGCTATTATCAAAGAAAACTAACAGGACAAATTATGGGGAGACTGGGGGGGGCATCCTAGTACACTGTTGGTGAGGCTGTGAAAGGGGGCATCCTATTTCTCACCTGTTGGTGAGAAAGAGAACAACGACGTACTATGGCAACCAGCCTACTCGTTTCTCCAAAATTGAAATATAAAACTGCCTTGTAGGTAGACCATATACCCTGCTACGCAGTCCTGGGTCCCTATGACAGGACTCTATGTCCTATTGCAGACTACTATTCACAGTAGCTAGGGAATGAGACCAGCCTAGATGTCCATCAACTGGCCAATAGTGAAAATGTGGTGCAGAGAGACAATATAATTCTACTCATTATGCACACATACAAAAAAAGTAGGGAGCTGAAAAAATATACTGAGTAACCTAGCACAGAAAGACAGATATCATAGTCTCTCTCATGTATCTGCCCTAGGTTTGAATTTTATATTTCTGTGTTTGGTTGGGATATCAGTATAGACCGGGAAGTAAGGAAGGAGACATGAGACAGATGGGATCTTCACGGAGATTAAAAAAAAAAAAAGTCACATGTCATATGTAAGTCTGGGTAAGAGGGAAACACAAGACATAAAAAGGCTTAAACAGAGATGGCAGCGTGGTAGCCGGGGTGAGGGTTGGGGTGGAAGAGGTAAAGGGACAATTAACCAAAACTAAAGATGCATTAGAAAGCTATGCAGAGACCTGTCCTTTATATGCTAACTAAAATACATAATTTTTAAAATGAGTTAGAACAGTGATACTCTGCATGGTGAATAGCACTCTGCCCAGGCATCATGGATTTTTTTTTTTTTAAATACAAATAATTGTCTCCCCCACTGCCACCCCAGTGAGTACAGTTGCCACTTCTCTTGCTTGCCTGCCAGAGCAATTGGTAATGCCCTGTTGCTGAAGACACCACTTTGGTTAGCAGACACAGAAATCAATGTGGAACTGAGCTTAAAGCTTTCTTCCTACAAACTAATGTTCATAAGGACTAACGATGCTTATATGGCCTCCAGGGAGAAGAAAGTTGTCAACAGCGGACCAGCTGAGGACTCTGAGTGCTATTTGGAAGATAAAAAATCATTTTCTGATTTGAGTCCCACTCCATGAAAAGACATATACAAGTCTGGTCAAACTGTAGTTGGGAGGGTAGGAAGCTCTAAGATGTAATCTACTGCTGTTTGGAAAACTGACATATAGTGACTCTGCCTTCTAATATATGAGTTCATATTCCCAGAAAAGCCTGTATTAGTGCTGCTCTCTGCAGTCGGTACAGTCTTTGGTGATGGTGATGGTGCTGGCAGGGGTCTTTATTGTGTTTGGTTTTCTGGAGACAGGGGATGGGGACTGGCGGTGATTAACTGGTCAAAATCCTGAGAATAAGTGACAGAATATATCATATACTTTACGGCTCAGGGCATCTCAAAGGGGACAAAAATTTGTGAGAACCTTGGTTCATTGTTATGCCAAAAGAAAGAGTGAATACAATTGAAACATTGATTATGTGCAGTAGAGAGGAATACATTGTTTCGAATGGAGAGAGAACGGGTAACAGTGTACCACGGCTCTGCCCACCTTTGAAACTCTGTAGCATATAAATTGCAACAACTGCCCGCTTGACATAACTTGAATATTCAAAAGCATGAATGTCCTAATCCTACCAGCACACCAATGTCCTACAATATTCCCCAGCTCAGTAAATGGAAATTCTGTCTTAATAGCTAATTAGTGTCCCAGCTATAAATCATTATTTTCATACAACCAGTTGCCCCCAACACAGTAACCAGCGTGATGTTTTTAAATAGATGTATCATTACTACATTCCCTTCTGTCAAAATACTCCAAAGGCCTTCCATATTACTTGAAGAGATATGGCAGTAGTTCAGTATACCATACTATCTAGACCCTACGAGAAAGTTTAAAGCCATATCCACTTCTCTCTCCTCAATTCCACTCTGGCCACACACACTTCTTTCCTTATCCTTGAACTCAGCAACAGACAAGGCCTCTGTAGGCTTGCTATTGTGCTTAGAGAGCTCTGGACCTACACAGCCCATGGCTTTCTTCCTCACCTGTTGAAGTCTGTTGAAATATGTCGCTTTCGCTTGAAGATTTCCTTTATTAGCCATTTTAAAATGCATAACACACAAACTTATTTTTCTTGTTGTATACGCTTCCTACTAGAACGTACAATCCAAAAAAACAAGAATGTCTGCTCAATTCTAATGCCTAGGGCAGTGTTTGGTAGGTAGTAAGCAGTATCTGTTAATTGCACGTATAAGCAAGAATCAAGCTCTCCATGTGTCCTAGTAATGCTTTATGTAACTGATAAATTATATAATTCACTCGTACTGGAATTCTGAGAAAAATGCCTGGAATACTCTATGTGGTATCAGACTGCATTAGATAATGCAATTGTATTTCTGAGAAATTCTGAGGTCAGAGATAACTGCTGATGGTAAAAAGGGGTGTCGGAGGGCGCTAAAAATCCCCTTTCCATGAAGAATGTCTGAGGGATTAAAAAGAAACGAGGAAACCCCTTCTTAACTACCAGTTTAAAATCCAACCTTTCCTTCGATCTCCATTCCCCTGCTACCACTGGGGATGGGTCTGCAATCCTGGGACTCAGGCTAATGCCTTCAGCACAAAGAGCACCCAGCGGGCAGGGACAGAATTTTGCATCTTATTCCCATCCCTGGTTAGCACAGAATGTCGCTCGTGGCCGACTGGAGTAAACACTGCGAGTGCCTCACTGTGAGAGAAGCAGAGTTTCCTAAGTTTCTTCGCAGCTCGGCTGGACTAACGTCTACCCATTAACTTAGTTCAGGGCTGAGCGCCCCTAGGGATGCGGGGCCCTAAGCAGTGCAGGGAGGCCGGGCGGGAGGGCGATGGGGATGCTCGACACCCGACGGCCACTCGGGGAAGACAGCGCGACATTCCGCGGGTGGCGGAAGCCGCGGTCCGTCGGGCTGCTGCTGCTGGCGTCCCCGCCTCAGGGTCGCCAGCGGCTCGGAAGCGCGGAGGCAGGCCGCGGACCAGCGGGCGCGCGCCCGGCCTCGCCCCGTCGCCCCGCGGGCTCCCGCGGCACGGGGACGGGGACTCGCGTTACCTGAGCGGCGCCGCGGGTCTGCGGTACGGCGGCCGGCGGGGCCTGTTTTCGGCAGCCGTAAAGCGCGGGCGAGCGGCGACCCCCACCTCGGCGGGCGCCTCGGACCGAGCGTCGCCTCCTCGCGGGCGTCAACCAGGGCCAGCGCTGGGCCCGCGGCTGAGTCACCGGAGCCGCGCTGCCAAGGCCGACCGAGGGCCGCGGGAGGGTGAAGCGAGCGCGGGAGGAGGGCTCTCGGGGACGCCGCAGCACCGGACACTTGGCCCCAGGGCGACCCCCGAGAGATTGACGCCCTCTGTGCGATTGCAGCCCCCGTTTATCCTTTGCGCCCTACGAAACGTTTAAAAGATAAAAAGAGCAAAGTTGTCTTGGTCAAGTAGGCAAGTTCAAATCTGTGCCTCGGTTTCTCAAATAGTACAGGGATTTTTAAAGAGAGGAAACATAGCTGGGACACGGTTAGGTGGCCCAGACCAGGGACTTGGGTACAAGCCTGGCATGGCAGAAACTGAAATGTCTCCGCACTCTGGAGGGGAGGTAGAGGCAGAAGGATCTGAAGGTGGAGGTGATTCGTGGGTCACATAGGGAATTCGGAAGCAACCTGGCGTTCATGAAACCCATCTTAAAATAATCAGAGAAAATAAAGACTGGCTTAACATGGGCCTGTTTTAAAAGGAAGTTACAAAAGTGAAGAAATGATTGTTTTGTACAAGTGTGGAAAATTACATAAAAGTCACAGTGGAAGGTAAGAAAGCGGATACTAAGAGAAGGAGTTCAGTTAGAGAAGGAGGAAGAACTGAGAAAGGAAAGGTAGCCCATGAGCCACAGAGAGAAGGATGCACAGAGCCAGCAATGTATTGACTTGCTATTTAGAAATTCCTGACAAACTCCTTCCAGTGAGCTTGATTGTTTAAATATGCAAACAGATAAACAACTGCCTGAAAATGAGCCCCACGTGAAGAGTCTTTGCTCCAGTGAATGAGTTCTGGCAGCTCTGCAAATCGAGGGTATTCTTCCTGCATCTTGAGGGTTTGAGTCATCAAACCCACAGCAAAAAAATTAGTGGGCTGGATTCCTGAAAGGCACGACAGATGGAGCATTCTCCGTTGGTTTTAATAACGATGTGATGTTCCCTGCGGTGCTTCTGTCAATTTTAGAAGAAAGGAGTACACATATAAATTTGAGATGTGAATAAGGCGGTAAAATCTAAGCCAGTTACTTAATACTAGAGTATCCACCCAGCCCTCCAAAGGATCATCTCCCCAGCTTTCTCTTTTTCTTTCTTCTTTGTTTCTGTTTTCACAGCACTCCGTTTTGCCTACTTAACAGTTTTTTCTTCCCCTTTACAGTGGAACTGCTTAAGGAAAAGGTGGTTTTAATTAATATGAAGGAATGGAAAGAATTTTAGCTGGGCCTCTCTAAGTAGGGTGCAACTTTCTGAAGGAAAGGATTTTTCTAAAGTTTTAATGAGTGAGTCACCAGATACAACATCAAAAAAGATTTGTTTTCAAACAAGGGAACAATAACACTGGGGAATGAAGCAAAATAGGTTAGAGTGGAAATCACCCTAATTCCTTGAAGAATTAAACATTAGAAGTGTTTCTGAGAGAGGGGAAATGCATGCCTGCTTCCAGCCCTTTATACTGAAAGAAGTGTAAGAAAAAGACAGCTTCTACCTAAGACTGTCTGTTCTTCTCACTGGTCTCCTGCAGATTAAAAGGCACAGAGATGTTTGTTTTTTACAAAAGCCCCATGCTTTTTTGGTTTTGCTAACCCTTCAAGCTTATTAAGCTTTTATTAGTGTGAAACAAGGAGATAAAATCTTAAGAGTGGGACGCTCTTAAACACAATATCTGAAGATCCGAAAACAAGACTGAGAAGTGTTCCTGAAGGGATTCTGGATGTAGAAAAAGTATCTGTCATTTACTTTCAACAAATAAGCAACAACACACACTAAAGCTAAGGACAAAACCGTTTTATCACAACAGATAACAAGTTTGCCATGCCTGAAAACCCTTGGTTAGGGAAAACATTTCTCCTCTTGAGAGGCGAATAAAATCCCTGATTTTGTATGCTCATTAACCACCTGAAGCCTGGACAGCTTTGTGGTTAGATACCAACATTCTGAAAACTGAACCTTGACTCTAGGTATGAGATCATATTGTAATTTTATTCAAAAGAGCATGTAGAGTGAAAATTGATGGTTTTAAAACTCTGAAACCAAACTTTAACCAACATCAAAGATTTAGTGAGGACCTGAGTTCAGATCCCCAAACCCACATAAAGTTGGACACTTTAATATGTGCCAGCAATCCCAGTGCTATGTAAGTGAAATGACAGTTCCCAGATGAGAAGGGAATCCCTGGAAGCTCACAGGCCATGTAGCCTGGGGGACAGATCCAGTACAAGGATTCTGAGTGCAGTAAGCAAGACTATGGCAGGCCAGCCCCTTTCCCCCATTCCTCTGCCTTGCTATAAAACCTTAGCTTATATTCCTAAAGCTGGCCACCAAGGTCTATCCCTTTATTTAGCCACTGAGGCTAACCACCAAGGTCCAGCTATCAAAAGCCACTTTGGCTCATTAATTAACATGCCCAAATAAAATTAAATATCTAATTCTAACATATCCTAACATGGGGTTTCCCCTCATACCTTTATAAACTGGCAGTTTTCTATATGCCATGTCTGTATCCTCTCTATCCCATGGAAGTGCTTTGTTGGTCCCTTCCCTTCCAGGAGAAATATACTTTTTCTTTCTCCCTTGTTCCCTTCCTCTTCTCCTCATCCTCTATCTCTTATTCCCTACTCTCTGTCACTCTGGGCAAATGAGTCTATGGTCTTGGAGATTCTAAAGCCTATATTTGTCCTGTCACACAGTGGTGACTAGAAATCCTGTCTCAAACATTATGTGATGCAAGGACCCTCACTCACCTAAGATTTCCTCTGATATCAGCTCACATGTTGTCTCACAAAAGCATACATATTCACATACGTGCACTCATCAAACACATATATAATACAAAGTTAAAATAGGAAAAACAAAGTGATTAACTTACATACAGATGGAATGTCTCTGTCAAACTGTAATTAAATATGATGTTAAAGTTTACTGTGACTGAATTTAACCTTGCAATTCTGTTGTGGTCTTATTTTCATCATCTTCTAAAAGATTATACTAGAAAATACTTAGTTCTTTGAACTTCAGAAGTCTTGGTTATCTTTCTAATTTGAACAGTCAGTGAAGATTTCTTTCAAAGGACATTTTGTTACAAAGTTCCCAATTGCTTAATCACCGCAGAGGCAATAGTCAACTATAAAAGCAGCCTCAACCAATGCAAGTTTGTGTAAACTAATTTTAGAAATGTTGGTAAGATCTTCACCAAAGTTCAAATGTGGTTGTCAGACCAAATGTTTGCCTAACTTGGACTGTTGTAACCTGGAATTTCTGGGTTGGCAAGGGACAGCAGTCCTTTTTCATGTTTATATATGGGTGCTTTGACTGTAACTATGTATCAGATGTCTCTATGGTGCCTACAGAACTTAGAAGTTGGCATCAGATCCCCTGGAGATGCCCTTACAGGTGGCTGTAATGTGGGTGCTGAGAATTCTGGGTCCTCTGGAAGGTCAGCCAATTCTACCTCTCTGAGACCCAGGAAAACAGCCTTGAAGATTCAGGTTGTTATTCTCTAACTCTACAATAGCATACATCATATAAACTAAAACTCCATATACCATAAACAATTATTTTTCCTTTTCCCAACCTCAAAGATAATCAACATACTGTCTTCTGTTTCTACAATTATTAATTACTCAATTTCATGTATAACTATGTTTTGCTAACAATTTTAGTGTACTTAGTTCAAGGAGCTCAAAGTTTTATGTGTGTTACAACTTTGTCAGAGTTCTTTTCATTTTGCAACTAAATAGCATTCTGTTGTACATTTTTAATCACACTTTGCTCATCTGTTTGTCCTTTGGAGGACACTCATTTTGTATAAGCTTTTGTGCACAATGTCATTATGAATATCAATATAAAAATATCTCTTCAAGATCCTATTAGCCATTCTTACTATTGAATTGAACTAATAAAAGAAGACCAGGAGATATTCCTCAATTCATATTCAAGTGGTCAAAAGTCCGGGTCATCATGTCCTTTGAAGTCAGAGGAAATCATATGGGACTGAACTCTAAACCATGGGACTTAACAGTTCTATAAATGTTATAGAAACATTAACTTATGAGACAGGCTGCTGGTACTGCAAATTCTGGTGTTTGAAACTGTGACATTCATGAAGACATAGATCAGTTGTTTTTTTTTTTTTTTTCCGAGGAACAACCATGCTGACTTGCACCATAGGAGACCAGATGATAGTTCCATCAACCCTGAGTAATATTTTCTGTTTCCCCACATACTCACTGCTATTTACCATTGACTTTCTTGAGGATAGTGATTCTGATTGTGGTGTGTTACCTCCTTCAAGCCTAGCTGGGCTGGCCTCAGATGACCCGTCCAGCAGGTCCAGTTATTCCAGGGTCTCGAGGGGACCTTCTCCTAAGAACCAAATGGGGATATAGAGAGAGACAAGGACCAAGTGCAAGAACGACACAGAAACATTCTGAGTGGCATCAAGGGCTCACTGTATTAGCCAGGCCCAAGGTTTAAATGCACAAGCAAAAGGGGAAGTACTTCTCAGCAGGAGGAATGGGGCAGCGGAAATGCACCCCAGCAGGAGGGATGGGGCAGAGGAAAAATAGGAAGTTCTTCTCAGCAGGAGGGATGGCGCAGCAGAAATTCTTCTTTTGGCGACTACATGGGGAAGCAGGAACTTGGCGGTATCAGGGTACATCTTGAGGTCAGGACATCTGGCTCTGACTCAGGGCTGGAACAATCTGTTTTTCACGGGTTCCTACTAAAAGGCTGATCTGACAACTTCAAAGGAACTTTGTGTGACTGGGAATGGGCCTCCCCTCTTTATAAAGTGTGTTTGCCGACATTAAAGTTGGGTCTTGATCAGAATACAGTCTTGATTCCATTTCTTTCTTTACCCGCCTAGATTACCTCTTTTCTTTCAGTTCTAAGATGATCCCAGGCTCAAACCCAGACATGAGAGCCGCAGGCTGGCCCCAACAGTGGTGATATAGAATAGCAAAGCAATTTCCCTAATGACTAAAAAATTGAGAGTTTTAGATCAAGTATGCCAATGCCTCCAGAATTTATTTGTTTTATCTCTTTTGTTTTTCTGCTTAAAATTGATTCGATTCATCAGGGGCCTTGTGCTACCAAATGAGGCTTATGATTTTTTATTCTGTAAAAAATATCAGTGGGATTGTGCTGGGTGCTGGGTACTACATGCAATGAGTGTACACTCTTGAGCAATGCATTCATTTTTGAACTATTAATGTTGCACATCCAAACTCACAGGAGATCTCTCCACTTGCTAGTGTCTTCTTTGATTTCTCTCTTCAGTGTCATGAAACTTTTCTTCCTCTCCTTTACCTCTTTAGGTTTATTCCTGGTTTTTTGTTCATTTCTTTTTCAGTTTCTGAAAATGGGACTTATTTTCTAATTTGCTTCTCTGGTTCTCACCATTGGTTTATAAAAACTGTTACTTATTTTTGCACATATGGATCTTGTACCTTATTACACTGCTGTGTGTATCAGAGTTGGAAGTGATATTATTTTGTTTTTGTCTAGAATCACAAATACAAATAATGATAATATGGCTTGTTTCTTTTTGATTTATAAGAATTTTTGGCTTTCCTTTGCTTTTTCTCTAGTTAAAACTTTTACATTGAATATGACCAAATATCAGGAATAATTTGTTTCAGGTACTGACTTTTGAGGAAATTCTTCTATTGACTAATTATTTATTAATATTTTAATAATTCATCAATTGATATTAATATAATAATTGCTAATTTGCAATTAATCAATTTTTATTTCATATACTGAGGTACACTGCTTTTATTAATTCCTTCCTTTTTTGAAAATGTCATTTAAAGGGAAACTAAATTTTATGAAAAGCACAATCATGTGTATCTCTTATTCCTTCTATATATCTACTATATTACATATCATATCCAAAGTACAAGTAAATGAAAAGTCAAAAGACAACAGCCTGACATTATAATAGGTTTCTCTGGCAACACAAGCCAACTCAAGTCGAATCAAGAATATAAAGGAAGGTTTATTGAGAACCAGCTTTCTGGTGAGTTTACCAATCTCACAAGTAGAGGTCAATGAAATCATCATCCAAGCTAAAGCAAGGGAGTTTATAGAGCTTAATCGAGGAATGGTGACAGGCCAGCTAGGAGCTGGGATTATGCCCATATAGGAATGGTGATAGGTAAGGTAGGAACTGGGATTGTGCCCATACATGGTCAAGAACTGAGCCACTGAACACAGAATGATGAGGTTACAGGCATGAGCCACAATACTCAGGGCAAAGAGATCCCAACATTGAATGGGCTCCCAATACAATTCTAGCTGTTCACTATTACAAATTTTGACTTAGTAATTAATAGAATCCATCAACGTTTGTTCTAACTATAAAAATGCATGCTATTAGAAAATAACAGGTACAATTTACTTTCTTTTGATTTAATTAAGTAATTACTTAATTACTAATATTGCCTTAGTAATTAATAGAATCTATCAACGTTTGTTCTAACTATAAAAATGCGCGCTATTAGAAAATAACAGGTACAATTTAATTTCTTTTCAGTTGTAAAGTTTCAAAACACTAGGAAGATGTATGTACATATATACATATATTGTGTGATAGACTGTAGTCACCAGTGGCTACAGGCTACTGGGTTCCTGAAAGAAAAGCTGGGGATGGATGGGAAAGATAGTGAGAGAAATAATAATCCAAGACAAAGTTCTCTGATCAAGGCTCAATCTTTAATTATAGAGTCTTGAATTTAAAAGGGGGAAGATCAATCTTTGGGAGGATCTCCTTGCTTTGTTAGGATCTCATCAGGAAAGCAAGCTCAGGCTGTTCAGCAGGTGGTGTTTCTTGCAGGAAGCTGCTGATGTGGCAGACAATAGACTTTACCTAGGTAAGAAGACTCCACCCTAGGTGGGCTACCATCTGTGGCAGAAAAAAAGTTCTGATTTAACATGTTCATGGCTCGGGGGGAAGGGCACAATTCCTCCCTTTTTATTTATTAAAAATTAGCTGGACCAAGGCATAAAATTTATTTATCCTCTGTGGTCCTGCCTGGGATTTATGTTGGCTGGCGGCCATGCCTGGTTTGGATCTGGATGTCTATACAGCTTCTGATCCATCTCGGAGAACATGTGCAGCTTGTTTGTGTCTATTTGCACAAACACAGCATTTTAGTGTTTATTATGAACACTAAATGGAATATGCTTCTGTCTTAGGTTGATAAGAGTTGTAGAATCATCAGTGGTCCATCTTTGGCTACCAGTCCTCAAAGCACACCTTTTCCCCACTGAGACCAAAGCCACAATATGTACTTAATGCTTCTCTTCATAGTGATGAATAAGTTCCATGACTGAGCTTTGCTGAAGGCAAGCCTGTATGGACGTAACCAATCTGCTTGACATGCAAAATCAAAAGTTAAAGGCAACAGTATTAAGGTTGTCTGTGGGGCTATCCTAGGCTCTCAATCCAGCTGCAAATTAGCAAAGATTAGACCCAAGGTCTGGCCTTCCAGTGTGGGGAAGGTGGCTTTGAGAATCAACAGAAAAACTGTTACTTCTCAGGAAATAGTGGAAGCTACTCAGATGGCTGATAAATATTATTAGCCATCATCACAATTGGAATCATACTTACTAGAAGACTCAGGATCTGTGTCCACTTGACAAACCAATCTTTCAGGCAGCCATCATGCTTCTTCTTCTTTTTGTGAAAAAAAAAATGCTAAAAGAACCTCTCCCCCATATTAAAACGGGGTCTGAACCATTCCACATATTAGTTAGAGGGTCCCACCATTTAACCATGGCATATGAGCTGGAAGTGACTGAATGCCAATGGCAATCCACTGCAGACTGAGTTTTAGCACTGGCTTGCAAAAAATTTAAAACAAATAAGACAAAAGCAAGATGTGTTTTTGGTGACCTTGGGGTAAGGTATAACTCCCTCTTTTTTGTTTTTAAAAGCCAATTTTTTCAGAGTGTGATGTCCATATTCAACAATTACTTGTCCCATTGGGCTATAGGGAATTCCAGTTTTATGTTCAATACCAAAATTCTTTCAAAATGATATAAAATTGTTGCCAGTATAGGCTGGCCCATTGTCTGTCTTATTGACTTTAGGCAATCCCATAGCATTAAAGGTTTGTAAGCAATGATCAATTACCTTTCTAGAGGCTTCTCCTATATGTAGAGGAGCATAAAGAAATCCTAAAGAAGTATCAATACAAACATGTATATATTTCAATTTTCCAAATTCTTCAAAATGAATTACATCCATTTGCCAAATATGACTGGACATAGGCCTCATGGATTAACCCCTAAATGAGGAACTGGAGATAATGTAATACATTTAGGGCATTGTTTTACAATCATTCGATCCTGCTCCTTAGTGATCTTTTGTAAGAGCCTTAAGGTATGGCTAGAAAGATGAAATTTATTATGATCAGGTCTAGTCAATGCAACAGGATATGAAACTAAGGCCTCTCCTATTAGAGTTCTATCAATGCAATCATTGCCTGCAGCTAAAGGTCCAAGAAGACCAGAATGGGCTCTTAAATTTCCAAGGACAGTTCTTTAAAGGAACAGTACTTTCTCTTGAGTTGTATATGCATAAACAATTGCAAAATTGGAGAATTAGCAGTATCTAAAAAAGGAACAATTTCAAGCAATTGTAAGCCCTGATACATATGTATATATGTATATATGTGTATATATATATATATGCTATCAGTATACAAATTAAAAGCTTGAGTTTTCAACATTTCAAAAATAGTGGCTATAACAATCAAATCAATTATCTGTGCTGAAGCAGAAGGAAACTCAAAATAATAAACATGCGATCCAATCTCATATACTTCTCTCCCATAGAAGGGCTGTTTTTAAATACAGTAGTTGTATTCTTTATGGGTGCATGCATAAATTTACAGGAAATACAAAAGCGTGAATAGAAGCAATTTTTAACAACTTGTCTTATGAATCATGATTATCAATTTTGCTTAAAATATTTACTATGCAATAGGCCATATATCAATATTCTGCAATAACTAATTTAATTGCTGTTTGAAACAAGGAGGAGATGTCTTGTCATGCTTTTAAGACAGTCTTTCCAAAAATAATTTCATGATTCTAGCCTATAAATTTTTATTAACACCACAACATCTTCATGATAGGATGTTAAAACTTGGAGATGAAAAAAGATGAATCTACATTAATGTTCTCTTTTGCCAAAGAATTGCTGTGGACACACTGAGTAACAATAACTAGAATACACAGTTAAAAATTGATTACAGAAGCTTCCTCTACTTTCTGTAAAGCTATTTGTCTTTCACCAATTAATTTGCATCTCCTTTGATAACACACAACAAAGGCTCAAGTCCTCCTGTGGTGAGCTTAAGGTGAGGTCTTCTAAAAGCTTTTGAAAATAACTTGAAGTAAGTAAATCATCTTTTCTTTCTTGAATTTTCTGCGCCACAACTTTTCTAGGATATAAATTAGGCCCCAAATATTGAAAAAGATATTGCTTCTGAATCTTTTCTGGGGCAGCAACTACTCCCTAAAATTCTAATGCTCATTGTATAAGAGCAACAGTAGTAACATCCCCTTCAGAGGGATTAGCTAATAAAATACTCTCCACATAATAAACAATATACACTGAAAGATTGAAAGTCGTAGCTTCTTGTATTGAAGCAGAGAATATATATATATATATATATATTGTAAGGCTATTAGCCATTCCTAGAGGCAAAACTTTGCAATGATTACAAACTCACTAGATGCAAGCCCTTCACAATTAGCATAATGCAAAGATGAAGAAAAAAACCCAACCTTCCAAATCCATAATAATTCTATATGGAGTAGGCAGGCCAGATTGTAATGCCTCATTGACCTTTCATCAATCTTAAGTTTAAACTTTAATTTGAACAACACCTGAATATATCTGTAATAATGCTTTTTTTGGCTTAAAAAATAATTTGGAGAGGTGAGGTCCCCAAAACTTCCATAGGCAGGGATTACAAGACAAAAGAAATGCCACACAAGCCATGCTGAGGCTGCTCTGAGCTTTGCATTAACTCAAATGTAAATATTTCTTAATCTGAGCATACTGCCATAGTCCAACCCAATGATTACCCTGCATGCAGTAAGGACAGATTCCAGGGGAGCAATTCTGCTGTCTGTCTATGCCTCTAATTTTTGCGCAGTCTTCCCCAAAATGATTTATACTTAAAACACTCCTTATCACTTCAGTGCTGTGAAAGCATTGTTTGTACTATAGTCCCCCGCAAGGCAGCAACCATAGGCAAACCCTGATTGTATGAGGGTCCAATTTCTGCACAAAGATGAACATATCCAAATAAGTCTGTCTTTGCTTTGGATGGGTGAATGGCTGCAGAGAACTGCATTAGGATTCTCATAAGACAATTGTGAAGAAGAAAGAAGAAGAAGAAGAAGAAGAAGAAGAAGAAGAAGAAGAAGAAGAAGAAGAAGAAGAAGAAGAAGAAGAAGAGAACCCCTGCTTGAAAATCTACAAAAATTCTACTAGCCATTTTTAGTAGTGTATCCACAAAATCCTGAAAAAGTTCATCAGGAGCCTATTAGATACAATATAATTTCTCATTGAGATCTCCTTTTCAATCTTGGGGATTAAAATTTGTGTCTACCACTCTATCCAATAAAGCTTATGTAAAAGGGACAGCAGACCCATAGTGGTCACAGTTATTTTTAACTTTTATACTCTTGCCATCATCCTAATTGCAAAATATGGGTGAGTTAAGAATCCTGAGCTTGCGATCAAACTGCAAAGTGCAGCCAATGGAACACTGGCAATTTAAACAAAATTTTGAAGTTTCTTTTGCAATATAAGAGCAAAATCATAACTTTTAGAAAGCAAAATTCAATTTTAAACAATTCATTCTCTAAAATCAATATCAAAAGCATCATTTTCATATTACAAAGTTTGGCTGCCAATTCTTATATATGAATGCATGACAGTGCAACTTTTAATGCTTCATTAAAAAGACATTGTTTTAAATAGTATCCCATATAAGTCTAGTTTCTAGGATAAGAATTACATAAAATATTATCCCAATTTAGAAGTCCCTTTTGAGGCCTGGTTTCCTGGGTTGGTTCATGCCACGTTTTGTTGTTTAAAATGACTCTACTCCTGAGTTACCAGTTTAAGCTAACTTGCTATTACCAATGCTACACTCTTTTAATCATATCCAGAAACTTATAAGCCAATACTCTATGACCAGGACATGCAGAGCATATTTATACCTTTAAGACCAGTGAGAGACAAATGAAGCGGCTACCTGAATCTTATAAATTTAGACAAAACAGAGAGGCAGAGAGGTTTTACTTGTCTAGATATAATTTCAAGAGAAGAAGCACTTTGTCATTTGCTGAACCCAATAATCACAGTTGCAGGTTTTTTTTTTTTTTAGGAAAAAATAGCTATCAGCTTATTTGCCTTAGAACTTAAAAGCCTGCTGGCTCCTCTTAAAAGCAGCTTTTCAGCAGGGCCTCTCCTGCTGTGCTTGACTCCTGGCTAAGGGTGCAGGGCAACTTAAATCAGACTCTGCTGTGCAAACGGAGACTGAATCAAGAGATGGATAAGCAGCAGATTAAGTTTTAACCATTTGTTCAACATAAAAAATAGAACAACAGTCATTCAGACAACAAAACAAAAACAGACACAAATTGACAGGTGGACAGATTGGTGTACTAAGGCCAGACAATACAGAGAGGGTAGAGAACTTGATGTAACCAGAACTAAGGATGTCTTCAGTAGGGGCCAGAGAGAAAACAGGATGGCTTCCAATTTCCTTCTGTCCCTGGGAGAGCTCTGAAATCCATTTTCCTTCTCTCTCTCTCTCTCTCTCTCTCTCTCTCTCTCTCTCTCTCAAATCACTTGTATATTTAGCATCTCTCCTTTTTTGTTTTTGTTTGTTTGTTTGTTTTTTACTCTTTATTTTATTTTAATCCCAACTCCTATCACCTGGTACATTTCTTGACTGAGGACAAATTCCTGTTTAGAATTTTCCAGTCCCATTTTCCACTGTTAACCCCTAGCTGATATCAGTGTTGGGCCAATGCTGACTCAGTCTAGCCTGTATCCTTTTGGCACCCTTACAATCAACAGCCTTAAAAAGATGAAATTTATAGCACTAACATTACTGCTGTATGCTGCTTACCATGCGAGATACCATCTTTTTCTGTTTTCTGATGGAGCCCCATCAAGACAGTGTCCCTCGGTCGTTCTTTCCATATTCAAGCCACTCATTTGGGCCCTACCTGTAACTGCCCGTGGCCACGAGTTACTGGGTTCCTGAAAGGAAATCTGGGGATGAATGAGAAGGACGGTGAGAGAAATAATGAGCCAAGACAAAGTTCTCTGATCAAGGCTCAATCTTTAATTGCAGGGTCTTGAATTTAAGGGGTGGGGGAGATCTATTCTCCACATTGACAGGATCTCATTGCTTTGTCAGGATCTTGTCAGGAAAGCAAGCTTAGGTTGTTCATGAGGTGGTGGCTTCTTTCTGGAAGTTGCAGATGTGGCAGAGAGTAGACTTTACCTAGGTAAGAAGACTCCACCCACGGTGGGCCAGCTGAATGTGGCAGAAACAAGGTCTGACTCAGCCCACTGAAGCCTGGGGGGAATGGCACAACAGACCTCTCCTGGGGATAAGCAACATACACACATCTACTCAACCCCAAAACAGAACCCACAACAAATTAAGTAAGGATTAAACGAATGTGGTGAACCCCAAGAGTATTTTTATTGGGATAACTATAAAAATGATGAGTGAGTAGTTACCCAAAAGGAGCAAGAATGACTCAAAACAGCTGCATCACCAGAAAGTCCATGACAACGTGGATAACAACTTCCAAACCCCTACAACTCTGGAACTCTAAAGAAGTTTGCTTATAGTCCACAGTTCAAACATCTCTTTAGTTTTCCATACTTTGGCTGGTCATAGTCTCTACCCCAGCAACTACTAATTCCATTTTTACTGCTGGATATAGACTATCAAGACTTCTTTTGGTCATGTGACCATTTGTATACTTCCTGTTTACCACCTGAAGTTCCAGAGCATCCCCCTCTTATTCCTGGGGCAAATGTTTTGATTTTTTGTGAATGTTGTAATCCAAAGGAAAGTATGATAACATATTACAGTATATATAATGATAATAAATTGTCTAGAAATTGTGAAGTTTATCTTCTTCATAAAAACAATGCACAGTAGTATAGAGTATTATAATTCTATAATATCTAAAGGAAAGTAATTCTCATATTCAATTAACTTTCAATTAGAATCTATACTTGTTACTATGAGAAGTTCTTAATATTTCCAGTAAATTCTTGGAAAGGCATAATGTTTTTGTAAAATGAGTAAAGGGTATCCCTGTGTTATTTAAATGATGATTTCTAAAATGAATTATTTTTAATACAAATGTAAAAAGTAGATAAATTCAGCAGCTGTATTTCTTTACACTTTGCTAGCCGACAATAAGCACACGGAGAAATCAAGATATATTTCAAGCTACACCTCAACAGCTGTGCAATTAAATGATCTACCTTAACCTCCTATGATAATCTGGCTAATCTCCCAGCCATGACTACAATATACTTACTTATTATTGGTCTGGCTTTTTGGGGTTCGGGTGTGTTTCCATGATCTTTCATTGTGAGTCTCTTCCTCATTGCTCCAATTACTCTCTCCTCCTGACCAACCTGAATCTGAATCTCTTTGTCTCTCTGTCTCTGTCTGTCTCTGTCTGTCTGTCTGTCTGTCTGTCTGTCTGTCTCTCTCTCCCCTTCCTCCCCTCCCCCTCCCCCCTCCCTCTGCCTCTTCCCCTATCTCTCTATTTTCACCCTGGCAGGCAGAAACTTCTACACTATTCTCTCTTCTGCCCATCCATTTCGTGATTAGCGTTTATTGACAAAGCAGAGAATAAATAGTAAGAATTGTTTAGATAAACTTGAGAAAGGAAGGTTTTGGTGTAAGCATTATAATGCCATGTCTGGATTAAAACAAGATATAAGGACAAAGGAATCAACATTTGAATAATACAAAAATAACCTTTATGCAGTGCACAAAAACATTATGCCTACACATTTCTTTATAGCTGAAGGTCTGGAAAAATTCCAGAAGTAGAATTTTGGTACTATCTCTGTCTATTTCTGATGATCAAATCAGGAAAAAAAAGTATGCTGATTTTTATTTACAGGCAAGAATTCAAATATTTCGTTACTGAATATACAGATGTTTATTCTGTGAGGCTGAAGATTACTTTAATAACTTAAAGATAATTCCAGGAACTCACTGCCATCTCTAGAGCTGGGTATAATAGAAAGCTTATTAACCAGCCCCTACACCCCTTTGTCTTATGGTTTGCACATTCTATGTAATACTTTCCTGTAAAGAATCGATTGAACTTTAATTATGCTTCTAATAAAGGTAAACCAATAAGACATAATGAGATGTCAGTTTCAATACTGAAAATAAAAGGTAATGGCATCTGTCTTGCAGGGTCTCTTTCATTCTCTATTGGCTTAAAGACTCCGAGGAAGGTCAGCTAATATATCATGATGCAGTGTAGTGGAAGGAACATTCTACTATCTAGGAACTAAAGGCCACTTAGAAAAACTTAGAAAGCAAACTCTTCCCTACTCAAGCTTTCAGATGAGATGAGGGCCTTGGCAAACCTTGAGTGAAAAGATCTCAGGTATTGGTAGCCACATTTCTGAACATCAGAAAATGAAATAATTAACATTTTCTTTAAAGCTCTTCCTTTTTAAGTAATTCATTCTGCAGCCATCATAGCAAATGCACTGGAAAGGCTGAAAACTTAGGAAACAAATCTGTATGCTTTGATTAATCACCTTTGTGAAAAAAGGCTTTATGTTATAGCCAGCCATTCATAAAAATGGGGAGAACTTTCTCCAAATTATGGGTAGGCTGAAGGGACATACAACACTCACATGCAAGAACAATTTAATTTAAATAGATATTTTATTCACACCGGAACTTCTTGACAGAGCAGAAACAGGGAGGTCCTTCTTACTTTAGGATCTTAATAGGGGGTAAGAAGTGGGAGTACCTTGTTTTCTTGGCAGTCTGTTTATAAATGCATGATTTCCACTGCTACCCAAGGCAAAGACACATGAGCTCTCTTATTGACATTTGTTATGAAGTTCCAAAGTGGTATGAGCTGTGAGGCTAAAATTTCAGAAATCAAATGTCAAGGAACGAAATCAGATGGTCCATCAAAGAGTGTCTGTAACTCAGAAGCTATAAGGAAAGAATGCACATAGATTCATGACCTCCTTGTAGGAGGCACAGGTGGCTGCAGCTGGTACCCCAGAAAGAGTAAACCAAAGTTTGCTGAGCAATAGTTCTGAGAACAAGTTAATATCTTATCATTACCACTTAAGTCGTGCTGAGAAATTACAGGAGTTCTTTCTAAAGTGATGTAGTTAGCAAAAATGGAGAGTTATCTCAGAAGTGCATACCTATACTGTAGCTGTACATGCAGCTTTGGAAGTTTTATATAACAAAGATTATTTTGTAAGGTTAGATTTGTATCAGAGTTAATGATCAAATAAAATAGTGAATTTTTAACTTTGTGATTGTAACATCTGTGGACATTCCTCTGCATGGCTATGAGCTAAAGCAAAAATCTCACACCTCAATATTTTCTCAGATATAGATGTCTTTGCACACGCCTCATATACAGAAAAGAAACACAGTAATGTCAACATAGCTTTTGTAATCTGTTGGTCAGGTTAGTTTCCTATCGATTCAGTTTTAGCTAAACTTAATTACATATAACTGAATAATGATATAAAAGTCCTACCCACCATCACCGATCCTTGTTAAAGTAATAGAAAAATAATATGGAAATGTGTGGAAGGGTTTCTAGAGTCATTATTTTGGAAGGTATTCAAAAGAGAACTATTTATGACTTGTCTCATTATTCATTGAAGTTTTCTTTGACATCAGCCAGTGTCACAATTATCAACCCAGTAGAAAGGCTCACACATTTATTCTGGAAAAATCAATGATTCCTTCATTCTGTCTGTATTGGAAATCCATAGTATACACATGCTAAAGAGTAATTCAGAGACTCCACTGGGTTCTAAATATGATCTCAATGTTCATGATGTAGCAGCTTCATGGTTTCTCTGTGAAAAATCAAGATTAATCTCAACAACATGAGTTTTTAAAAATAGTTGTACCATTAAAAAATAATGAAAAACTCACAGGGACTATGAGGCTGTCTCATTCTTGGCTCCAAAGTTTTGACCCTAGTGGACATATTCCCTTAGTCCTTAGGAACAGCAATCACTAAATTAGTAAAAAGATCCAGCCATGGGAAACAAGGTTTGTAAATGGAAAAGTCAATGTGTCCATAAGAGGGGACAGATTAGACATCTGCCTCTTGGCTCTCTGAACTATAAATTCTGGCTCTAGAAAATATAGCATTTTAAGTTTAATCATGTACAAATGACAGAATACCACCATCAAAGACATGTGGAATAATGAGTAAATGCCATTTTCCCACAACACTTTACTATAAAACAATATTGAGTGTGGCTTCAAATGAAGAAGCCAGGTGCTCTGTAAATCATCCGAGCTCAGTTGAGCAAAATCCTGTTAGCAAATCTGTTTGCAGAATAAATATGCATTCCTAGGAGGTCAAGTCTCAGTTTCCTTCATGGGGAGGGCATTAGATGAAAGGACAAGATCCCATGTCCTCTAGTCCTCTGTAAGGAGCCATGAGGAGAACCCCTGAATAGAGAAGTCTGCTTTGGCATTTTTGTGAGTGAAATAAACTGCATCAAGCCATTGGAATTTTTGCTTTGTTTAGAATTATTTTAAGTAGGAAAATTTTCTTCAACAATGAATTAAAGATTTGTGATGTCCCACGAAAGAATTAGACTTAAAAAGTAACTATTATTGACTAGAGTCATAGCTCCATTAGCAGAGCCTGTACAATGCCCTAGATACCATACTTAGCACCACATAAAGTAGATGTGGTACTACAAAAGTTCAAGGTCATCTTTGGCTGCATAACAAGGTCAAAACCAAGCTGAGCTACGTGAGACACCTCTGGGGAAATAGTTACTATATGGACTCAAAATAATAACCCTATTAAAAAGTGGGGTACAGAGCTTTAAAAAAAGAATTCTCAACTGAGGAATACTGAAAGGCTGAGAAGCACCTAAAAAAAATGTTCAACCTCCTTAATTATCAGGGAAATGCAAATCAAAACAACCTTAAGATTTCACCTCACACCAGTCAGAATGGCTAAGATCAAAAATTCATGTGACAGCAGATGCTGGAGAGGATGTGGAGAAAGAGAAACACTCCTCCATTGCTGGTGGGATTGCAAACTGGTCAAACCACTCTGGAAATCACTTTGGCAGAAATTCTGAATCCTGAGGAAATCAATTTTCCTCAGAAAATTGGACATACTTCTACCCGAAGTTCTAGCAATACCACTCCTGGGCATATATCCAGAAGATACTCCAACTTCTAGTAAGGACACATGCTCCACAATGTTCATAGCAGCCTTATTTATAATAGCTAGAAGCTGGAAAGAATCCAGATGTCCCTCAACCAAGGAATGGATACAGAAAATGTGGTACATTTGCACAATAGAATACTATGCAGCTATTATAAACAATGAATTTATGAAATTTTTAGACAAATGGATGGTTCTGGAGGACATCACCCTAAGTGAGGTAACCCAATCACAGAAGAACACACATGATATGCACTCATTGATATGTGGATTAATAATAGCCCAGAAGCTCAGAATCCTTCTTAGAAGGGGGAACAAAATACCCATGGAAGGAGTTACAGAAACAAAGTTCAGAGCAGAGACTAAAGGTACGACCATCCAGAGACTGCCCCACTTGGTGATCCATCCCATAAACAACCACCAAACCCAGATACTATGGCAGATGCCAACAAGAACTTTCTGGCAGGAGCCTGATATAGCTGTCTCTTGAGAGGCTATGCCAGTGCCTGGCAAATACAGAAGTGGATGCTCATAGTCATCCATTGGACAGAGCACAGGTCCCCAATGAAGGAGCTAGAGAAAGTATCCAAGGAGTTGAAGGGGTTTACAACCCCATAGGAGGAACATCAATATGAACTAACTTGTACGCCTAGAGCTCCATGGGTCTAAACCACCAATCAAAGAAAACACATGGTGGAACACATGATTCTCGCTGCATAGGTAGCTGAAGATGGCCTAGTCGGTAATCAATGGGAGGAGAGGCCCTTGGTCCTGTGAAGGCTCTATGCCTCAGTATAAGGGAATGCAAGGGCCAGGAATGGGAGTGGGTGGATTGGGGAACAGGGGGAGGGGGGAGGGGATTTTTGTAGGGGAACCTAGGAAAGGGGATAACATTTGAAATGTAAATAAAGAAAATTTATAATAAAAAAGAAAAAAAGAAAAAAATGTTACCTTTCAACATATTGTGTTAGCAAACACATATACATTCATTCTAGGCCCATTGATTTTTTTGTCTGCATCCAGAAATTACTTTTGATATCTGAAGTAAAAAAGAAAGGGAAACTTTCAAATTTTTATTGGTGGAACCAGTGGACTTTTTAAGAAATCTTACTCCATGTGTCTTTTACTTTCTGTATAGCATACACTTACATTTTTTTTTAAATTAAAGAATTACACATAAGACAAAGTTTAATTACAAAAAATATAATTAAAGTTTTCTTTTACTCCATTCCCTTTCTTCTGCAATGCACAGTATATACATTTTTTTTCTAAATGGTTTGTTTACTAACAGTGTACATGTGTTATTTCCAATATGATTTTTAATGATGTTACCCCAAAGTGTTTAAAATATGATGTTTCTGAAGACACACTTTTCTCACAAAAATTACTCTTTCAAGGAAAGATAGAAGGTAAAAATGAGATTTACATTATTTTCTACTTACCTGTGTTGTCAATAAACCAAGTAAATTGGAAAAAGAATGTAAGTTGTTATGTGCAGTTCAAGTTCTACCTGTTGGATGGATGCCTTAGTATGAATGTCCATGGGGACTTCCATGATGTTATTTGTTTCTAATAACTACATCTATTTTTCCACAGCAAAGCATTGAAATGTCTGAGTTAGAAGCTACTCTGACACAGAAAAAAATGATTGACTAATGATTAAGAAAAATGGCTGATGGAACATAGGGATGGCTTTAATGGCTGTAAAATGAAGACAAAATAGATCATGTTAAATATTAGGTGATTTTTCTTCCAACATTCCTCATGGAGCATATATTTCTGAGGATGTTTTGTACTTTTTCCTGTTAAGTGGAAGACTGTATTTAGTGATGCAGCTTTCTTCTATTCCACCCCAACCTTCTGTTCTATTCTGCACCATGGGCATCTTCTGCATTTATGTTTCCCCTACTATACATTCTCACTTTCAGAAAAGTGATTTTCCTCACTTCATATGAATCTAATATGCTATCTATGAAAGGGCCTTACTTAAACACAGCTCTTAAAAGAGACGGGTTTACAGTTCTTTATAAAGCCATGTAGGCCACAGGCTGAGCATGTGAAACCTAGTTTTCTCATGTCTTACGGAGGAATGTAGAGTTGGGGCAAGATGATAGTGTGGTACCCACACCTGTGTCAACTTACTAGCTGTCGTAGTCACACCACTCAGCTATTATCCATAAATTTTAAAATGATTTCAGCTACATTAGGTTATGGAATTAAATTAATTATTAACTTTTTTGCTTCCTAATTTTATCAATAATATTATATTTCAGAGTATTGTTAAATGTAATATGGAAATACAAAAATATAAATAGAGCAACTAAAAGGAAAATAATAAGTGATAGCACATTCCTTTCTTTATTTGTTCCCGCCTTTTGATACAGGGTCATATATAGTAGGGAATGACTTCAAACTGCACCTGAGGTTGACCTTGACCTCTTAATCTTCCTGTTTTTACTTCCAAGTGCTCTGATTATGCATCTCCTATGCTCTAAGGTTGTGATGATTTCATGAGTACAGAACAGGAAAGGCCAACGCCAAGTCATCCTTGTGTACTAAAACCAGAATGTAATGTTATGAGTGTTCACTGCTACCATTGTTGCAGAGCTTCTGGGCTCTTGCATTATACAAAGCTCTGGTTGTTACCCATATCAACATCCCTCATTCAACCTTCCTCCTTTGTCTGTCTATCTCCTCAACCCCCACACTATGACCTGTTCCAGATACAGCATTCCCAGACCACTTCTCCCAAGCCATGGATTGCTCTATGTCTGTAGCTCAGGCTAGAGATCTAGATAGAGTTTGATTGGTGCCATCTAGCCTTTTGTTAGGGAGAAGACTCTTCAAGGACTTTACAATGGATAATACTCTCTGTTGCTTTTTCTCATATTTTCCTTGTCATATTGGTAGATTCTTTAAAAATCAAAGCAAAGCAAAACAAAAACCCTAATATTGTAGAGGAAGGAAGTTCTTCTATAGCTACAGTTCTTTGAAAATTAATGTTTCTGCGTTAACGTATTTTGTGTGTATGAGTGTTTTGGCTGCATCTATGTAAGTGAACCATGAGCATCCTTGGTATCTACAGAGGTCAGAACAGGGCATCAGATATCGTAATACTGGTGTTACAGATGGTTATTAACCATTATGTGGGTACTGGGAACCAAACCCCAGTCGTGTGCAAGAGGAACAAATGTTTTTAATAGCTGAGCTATTGCTCTACTCCCTGTACCTATACTTGTGAGGCTCTTCCTTCTTGTGCTCTGGTGCACGAGACCTCTAGCAATTCACCAAAAAATGCTGTTTCATACTGGAATATAAAACTTAGTGTAAAATTATGGGGTATTATGAGCTGTGTTCCAGGTGTGTGTGTCTGTGTGTGTGTGTGTGTGTGTGTGTGTGAATGAGTGTGTCTGTGCATGTGCATGAGTGTGTGTGTCTGTGTGAGTGTGTCTGTGTGTGTGCATGTGTCTGTGTGTGTGTGATTGTCTGTGTGTGAGTGTATGTGAGTGTGTGTGTGTGTGTGTGTGTGTGTGTGTGTGTTTTACTGGTAAACAGGTTTAACTCTTTGCAAGATCTTGAACTCTTATCCCAAGAATTGAAAATTAAAACTTACAGTTTATACAGATTCACAAATGTAGGAAGATAACTTTATTTGAAGAAAATCATAGTACAAATTAGAAAAAGATATACTCTCACAATTGATAAGGCTCATTGTATACTGGAGTGAGGAGACTCAATGACATAAGTTACAGTGTCCATTGCTGTAGGATCATCAATTAGAAAATTTCAATCACAGCAATGTCCATATCCTCAAATTATAGATTATTGCTTTCTTCAAACTTTCAACTGCCAATAGCTCCTCAGTGATGTGTCAACATTAGAGATAACTCACCCAATTTATGACATCATTCTCATTAGCATGAGTTTGTGCAGGTTTTGTGCAGATGACAAGAGCTGTTATTCATTCATTAGTGTCAGAGCCATGACATGTTTAGAGTTTATTGGCACTATTACTGATCCTCTGACTCTGATATCCTTCCTTCCTCTTCTCCACAGTGTAGTAATGTGCAGATTTCTGGTGAAAAAATGCTATCAATATTTTTGCTCAGAAGCAGACTCTGCATACTGCCATACTGACTTGCTAGGCAGGATATGTCACTGGTACAACAAGGACATTATGTTATGGGGTATCTAGGCTTGTTTCCCATGATGCCTGCATTCCCTACCTGTACTGTAATACTGGTCAAAATGCATGGCTAAGGAAGTCAGAGGTACTAGGCATAAATCTTGCTATTGTTACATTGTTAAATGTTTATTTTGTCAAAGTGAAATCTAAATATGTTTATAGGCTTACATTTGTGCTGCACTCTAGCATGCTCAGAGAGACTTCTTTTGAAGTGAGCAATAGTCAATAGTGAAATACAGAACTGGTCAAAATCCATATAGTCAGAGTTCTCAGCCCTCCATTGAACAACTAACTATATCATCACCATCAGCCCTCAGTGACCACCAAGGCTCAGGAAACAGATACATTTTGACTTGAGCAGCATAAAAATATCCTCCAAATTTAATTGGCTTCATCAATTACAAAACAATCTCCTCAGAGCAGGTAATTGTGTTCCTGAAAGCCATTCAACATGACTAGATTTATTTAGTTGTATTTCCTGATGCTGATGGCTGATTCTGGTAGTATTCTTCTAGAATCCTGGTCTTGTTACCATCCTGAAACCCATTAATGAAAATTAGTCAAGGGATAAAGAGGCACTGGAACTTTAGACAACAGAAAACAAGGTTTGTAGACATAGTTTAGGTCAAGCTCTGGGAACTATGGGACTTATATTGTATCACCATTATCAATTTGATCCTGCAGCTATTGAACAGTGAGGGGGAAGAGAGTTTTAAAAAAATATCTTGACTCTATTAAAGTGTGGGCAAAGAACCCATCCTCTGAAAGCAGGGACAATGGAAAGCTTTGGTATTCATTGTTCTAAAAATAATTGAGCTACATTTATAGATACCATTTTGATTTTCCTTTTCAATATTTTTAAAGACTTTTGAAGATTAAAGCTATTTCTGGATTTATAGAAGATTTTTATATATTATTAAAAAGGGTTTAAAATTATAAATAGTAGCAAAGTTTTAAGGCTTGAATTCCAAATTTGTTTCTACCTGTAAGGACACAGAGAAGATAAAGGAAAAGAAAAAAAAAGTCTGCACAGTACATTTATGAGTTAAATTCATTGGGGACCTGGTGCTCAATTTCACAGGGCATGCCTATAAAATTAGATTGCACATCCAACTATCAAAAGGGTGAGAAAGCTGCAGTGCTTCCTACCTGTAAATACACCTAATTTTTTGAAGATCATTCTGAAAACTTACTCTCTGGTCTTTGTAGTCTATCTTGTACAGAAGTTAATATTCCTGTGACCATGGACAATACAATATGGAAGTAAGTGGTCGGGACAGAATAGAAATGTGAGTGTCTGCAGGAGGAATGTGGGTTGAGTATCACTAACATCTGCTATACCTGGAATAGGTTTTTCTAGTCCAATTCCCCTGAGCGAACTCAGAATGTATCTATGTGGTTGTATTCCTCTGTTCATTGCTTCCCTGGTTGGAAAGGCTTGCTGGAGCTCTGTGCCTGGGTTATGCTTATTTAGTGGTCAGATTCTCTTTAAGTATGGCATCTGACAGGAGGACTTCTACAACATGATTACATCACTACGGAGAATTTTTCTGTGAGAGCAGATGCCCCTGGCTTCAGTTGTTAGTGGGCAATAGTATCTTCCTTCTCTCCTCAACCTTAAACATCTCTGATTTTGTGTTGTTATGATTTGTTTGGGTTTGCATCCAGCTACCTTATACATGTGTATTGGTTTGAAATCTATTTCTGTAATAAAATATCACAACAACAACAACAACAACAACAATAACAACAACAACAACAACAACAAAACACTTAAGAAGTGTTGATTTGTTTATAGCTTATAGTCCACCATTAAGAGATGTTGGGCAGTGATTCAAAGCAAGAAGATGAAGGTAGGGACTGAAACAGAGGCTGTGAAGGGATATTGCCTACAGGCTTGTTATATTTTCTAATACATCCCAACTCCAGCAGCCCACATATGGCACTACCCACAATGCACTGGACCCACCCACACTAATCATTAATCAAGAAAATGTCCCACAGACTTCACTATAGGCCAGATGATGACTAATTAAATAAATTAATTAATTTTAAAAGCCAGCAAAAATGTAACCCTCTTAGCATTCTACATTGTAATTGGGTACATACATCTCAGCAAACCTCTTTCTGGTTTGTTTCTTAATCTAAAATCCTCTTTCTTAACAATTTAGTATGTTTGATAGTATGTTACATGAAGAAAAACAAACAGAAGACTTTTTTTCTTGAGTCATATTTGTGTGTGTGTGTGTGTGTGTGTGTGTGTGTGTGTGTGTGTGTAGTCTTAGATATCTTGGAATTTTCTCTGTGTGGCAGTCTGGCCTTGAACCAGAGAAATCCAACCTGCCAACCAGACTACTAAGTGTCTGAATTAAAGTTGTGTCTCACCACTACCCTGTTCAAATTGGAGTTTTGCCTGGGACTACTTTAGAGGCTACAAATGAGCACTTGAGCATCAGTATTTCCTCCACGTGTCCACTTATTTCTGAACAATAGTCTGATCAAGAATAGAGATTTGGAGTCCTCAATTCTCAGTCTCTTTTCCAGAAATGTTGAATATCAAGGTGAGAATGGATGAGGGAAGGAGACAATAAATCAATTGCACTTTGGTGCACTCTACTAGAAAACAGCAGCTGCAAATTAGACTACTATAAAAGGAACTGAGAAAGCCCAATAAGACAGGAGTTGAGTCTTTGCTCATGTAACTTTCTCAAACAAGCAGGCTTGAGCTTAGGCTTCCACAAATCTTAAGATCAGCTTATGGCTTGAATGCTCACACACAACTTAAGAAGATCTTTAATGACTGCCTTCTGCAACACACACACAAAAAGAACTTATGCCCATATATTTTTAGGTGGAGGCTAAGAGTTGTATATAGAACACTTCTGTATCCTTTAGATCAAAAGTTTGGAATGGGATCACCCTTAATAAAATATATATTTGGGAAACATTCTTTACTATTCTTTCTACCTGTACATTTGTTTGCAAGTGTACACACACACACACACACACACACACACACACACACACACACAGAGGCTTGGCCTGAGGTTGGTATAAGAAGTCTTTCCTAGTCACATTCTGTCTTCATTGAACCAGGGTCCCTCAGTTGAGTCAACAATTTGTATATATGGTTTATGTAGTTGTATATCCTTTTGACTTTGCCTTCAGAGGACTGGAGTTACATGTGTGCTACCATACCTCGCCAGTATTTGCGTGGATTCTGAAATCTGAATGCCTGTCTTTGTGCTTTCACAGAAAGCACTTTAATGTCTAAATCAGATATGGTTATTATTTCTGTGATGAAACATCATAACCAATGTAACTTGAAGAAGAAATACTGTATTTATTTGCTTTACACATCCAAGGACTAGAACACAAACAGGGGGGAACCTAGAGGTAGGAGCTGATACA
The DNA here is from genome assembly GCF_978045245.1 of Mus caroli. Taxonomy (NCBI): domain Eukaryota; kingdom Metazoa; phylum Chordata; class Mammalia; order Rodentia; family Muridae; genus Mus; species Mus caroli. Next base: position 136,982,255 of record NW_028227258.1, on the reverse strand, counting down.
GAGGCCATAGAGGGATACTTGCTCAGTGTGTTGTCTTATGGACTCAAAGACTGAGCCAGCTGAGGATTGATCTGACCCACAATGGGTCGGACACTCCCACATCAATCAATAATTAAGACTATGACTTACATAAGATCTTACAAAGGCCTTTTCTCAATTGAGGTTCCTTCCTTTCAACAAACTCTAGCTTGTGTCAAGTTGACATAAGACTAGCCAAAATAACATCCATGCTGTCTTGCCAAACCTATATTTTGTTAACTAAGAAAGTGTGTGGGTGCTCAAGATTCTTTTTGTGGGATAAATAAATGAATACTAAAGACAAATGGCTTTTAGTTTTAGATATCAATACATCCACATGTTTCACCAGAAACAGTGATTTATTTATATTGATGGTTTCAGACTTACAGTTTAAGACTAGAATTGAAACAAAATGGCAGCTGAGACACTGTGTCTTTTCCTATTTATTATAGGTATTATATGAAATAATATCCTGAAGCTTTCAAAAATGAGATCCTCTTTATTATAACTCTGTACAGTTGTTGGGTTGAGTAGCATCACCTTGTTAGAACGAAGACTTCATTTCTGTAGGATGATTATATATATCGATGTTACTTTTCAGGTGAGTTGAGGCAAAGTGTCCCGTGGAAGGACTATATGCATCCCTTTTGACCTGTTTGTACATATGACAGGAGTGTGATGCACTATATAATGGCACAATTATATAATATGTGCACTGAAGAAGTAGGCCCATATGCATACCTGAGTCATGAATCTAAGGTGACATAAATGTAAGTGGTAGATACACTTTTGTTGTAAACCACAAGAATGGCAGAATTACCCAAAGCCCAGTGAGGCTGATTAATATAGCCATTACTTATTGCCATGAATCTGGAGCAGTGGGGTGTGGATGGGGATGATCGACTATGGACAGAATGCAGAATGCGAAGGGATAAGTACCATGATTTCTAGCATTTTATGAAGGCAGAGAAGAAATGAATGTTGCAAAGGAGAGGAAGTAAGATTGAACATTAAAGGGTAAAATGTACACAATGGGTCAGAGTGAAAACCAAAATGCTTTTCACAAAAGCTGTCTACTCAGGCTTTCTGCAGAAAACACTAAACACCATCGCTAGTTATCTCAAGTAGGAGGGGATTTATTAGGGGTTTGGGAAATCATTGCTAAGATCACAGCTGCCCACGTTGGCAGAAGGCTTTCCATGTACCCACTCATTCCAAAGGAAAATTAATTGATTTTTACCTCTTTTTTGCCTTTTCAAACCCTGGGATAGTTCCCCTCATTTGAACATAAGTCACTTCACAACTCTGATGGAAGGGGAATTGGGATATATACTCTCTGCATCTTGAAATACAAGGAAGGAAATACAAGGAAAATAAATGAAAATGTTGACCAAAACATAAAAATGAGAAAAATAAACCTCGTACAAAATACGACAAGTGATTTAATAAAAAGAGGAGTTGTACCAATGACCCCAAATAATTTACAGAAGTGAAATATGATATGGTATAGGAAGTGCCATTACAAATTGTGTTAGTAGATTACTGAAAATAGTTTCCATGTTTTGGTAGACTATTGAAAATAGTTTTCTGACACAACTGATACTTCGCTTGAATGTGCCCAAGCCTAATAAGAGATGTCATGAAGAAAAGAAAGTATCATATAACCCAGATGTCCCTACAACCGGCTGCCTTACACAGGCTTTGGGGCCTGAAATCAGATGAGCCTACACTGGATTTATTTCATTTATATGAGTACACAGACACACCAGAAGAGGACATCGGATCCCATTACAGATGGTTGTGAGTCACCACGTTGTTGCTGGGAATTGAACTCGGGACCTCTGGAAGAGCAAGCAGTGCTTTTAACCACTGAGCCATCTCTCCAGCCCAGGTTCTACTTTCTAGTATTTCCTTTATCCAAACCCCAGACAAAAGTGCTTTGGGGTGGCTTAAGGAACTCTCACCTTGAATATGGCAGCATCCTGGTCCTCTCGGAAGTCTTGCTTGCCTGTGTGCTTCCAGGGAATCCGGAACACGGTCTTGGCTGCATCATCCCAGCACACCCCTGGGAACTGGCCACTCTCCAACTGCTGCACGATCCAGCTCCACAGCTTTCGGGTGCAGCGTACTTTGCCTGAGGCCATCCTAGGAAGAGAAAGCAGAATATATGAGAACTCTTTTAATTTCGAGACCAGACTTCACTATGTTATCCTGGTTGGCCTGGGACTCACTATATACACCAAACTGGACTTAAACACAGAGATCCACCTGCCTATGAAGTGCTGGGATCAAAGATATGTGCCGCCATGATGCCCAGGAAGAGCCAACAACTTGCTAACCCCAGACCCACTAACACCTGACCACCGGGGCCAGCTTCACGCAGCAGCCCTTCCCTGAAGACCCTTCCATGTTCTTTTCTCTCTAGAAACATTCTCAGAGGTTAAAAAACTATTTCTAAAAAAAAAAAAAAAAAAGAAAGAAAAGAAAATAGTTTCCAAAAGTACTATATTGATGTTATATAAAAAAGTTTATTTTAATTAATTCAAATGAAAATGACAAGTAAAAAGCAAAAGCTACTTTTGAAAACCTCAGTACACTGTAAGTACTCCGTAAATAACAAAATTATATTGTTTATTGAAACAAGAAAAAAGTTTGCATATCATCACTACATATATATATACATATATATACATATATATATATGTGTGTATGTGTGTTGTATACACACAGGTATATATATATATATGTATATATATGTGTGTGTTTTGTTTGTTTGCTTTTTTGTTTAAACGTGTTTAATGCATGGTAATGACATTTTCTAAAACAAAAGGTCAAATCTATACAGTTGTAATTCCTATGAGTTTCTTCATGTAATTAATGGTCAGTTTAATGAGCACAGTAAAAGAAAAAAAAAGCTTTTAGACATTGATAAGTAACTTAGTCAGGAACCCCACTATACCTATAGTTGGACCTGATAACTCAGTGACATCACTCAGTCAAGGTGACCAGCCAAAGTCATAGAACCCCATGATGCTCACTGGACAGTTTATAAGCAGAATCCAAGAGCAATGCTCTACTCTGCAATCTGGAGAGAGACTACCTTGATCTTGCTGATGCCAAGAAGTGCATGCTGGTATAGTTGTCCTCTGAGAGGCTCTGGACAGTTGGAGCAATACATATGTGGATGTACACAGCTAAACACTGGACTGAGTGCCCAGACCCCAATGGAGAAGCTATACAGTTTCCCTCAGGATTCTGACTCTTGAATCAGAGACTTCAGTTAAAGACTGGACTTGACCTTCAGCTAAGTTATGTGGCTCACTTAAGCCACATAAAATGAGCACAACAATCGCAGGGTTTGAAAGGTAGAAAGAAAGAAAAAAATCAATTAATTTTCCTTTGGAATCAGCGGGCATGTGGAAAGCCTTCCACAGACATGCAGGCAGCAGTGATCTTAGCAATGATTTCCCAAACTCCTGATGTGTTATAATAAATACCCTCCTGCCTGAAATAACTAGCTGTGTTCAGTGTCTTTCTGATGGAAGCCTGAACAGACAGCTTCCATGAAAAACATTCTGGTTTATTGTCTACATTTTATCCCTTTGTATTCAACCTTGCTTCCTTTCCTTTACAAAATTCAATTCTCTGCATTCTTTTTCTTTTCATTTTTTATTGGTTATTTTTTATTTACATTTTAGATGTTATCCCCCTTCCCAGTTTCCTCTCCACACGCCCCGTATCTCCTCCTCCCTCCCTCAGGTCCCTAGCATTACCGTATGCTGGGCCATCAAGCCTCTACAGGACCAAGGGGCTCCCCTCCCAATGATAACAGAAAAGGCAATCCTCTGCTACATATACAGTGGGAACCATGGATACTGGATACTGCTGTATACTGTTTGGTTGGTTTAGTCCATAAGAGCATTAGAGGGTCTTTTTGGTTGATATTGTTGTTCTTCCTGTGAGGTTGCAAACCTCTTCAGCTCCTACAGTCCTTGCCCTAATTTCTCCATTGGGGTCCAGGCACTCAGTCAAATGTGTAGCTGTCTATATGCGCATCTGTATTGGTCCAACACTGGCAGAGCCTCTCAGGGGAAAGCCATACCATTAAGCACTTCTTGGCATCAGCAACAGTGTCTGGGTTTGGTGTCAGCAGATGTGATGGATCCCTAAGTGCAAAGACTTTGGATGACTTTCCCTTTAGTTTCTCTCTCTCTCTCTTTCTCTTTCTCTTTCTTTCTTTCTTTCTTTCTTTCTTTCTTTCTTTCTTTCTTTCTTTCTTTCTTTCTTTCTTTCTTTCTTTCTTTCTCTTCCTCCCTCCCTCCCTCCCTCCCTCCCTCCCTCCCTCCCTCCCTCCCTCTCTCTCTCTCCCTTCCTTCCTCCCTCCCTCCCTCCCTCTCTCTCTCTCCCTTCCTTCCTCCCTCCCTCTCTCCCTTCCTCCCTCCCTCCCTCTCCCTTTCTTCCTTCCTTCCTTCCTTCCTTCCTTCCTTCCTTCCTTCCTTCCTTCCTTCCTCCCTCCCTCCCTCTCTCCCTTCCTTCCTTCCTCCCTCCCTCCCTCCCTCCCTCCCTCTCTCTCCCTTCCTTCCTCCCTCCCTCCCTCCCTCCCTCCCTCCCTCCCTCCCTCCCTCCCTCTCCCTTCCTCCCTCCCTCCCTCCCTCCCTCTCCCTTCCTTCCTCCCTCCCTCCCTCCCTCCCTCCCTTCCTTCCTTCCTTCCTTCCTTCCTTCCTTCCTTCCTTCCTTCCTTCCTTCCTTCCTCCCTCCCTCCCTCCCTCTCTCTCTCTCTCTCTCCCTTCCTTTCTTTCTTTCTTTCTTTCTTTCTTTCTTTCTTTCTTTCTTTCTGTCTGTCTGTCTGTCTGTCTGTCTGTCTGTCTGTCTGTCTTTCTTTCTTTCTTTCTTTCTTTTCCAAATTTTATTAGGTATTTACTTCATTTACATTTCCAATGCTATCCCAAAAGTCAACCAACCCCCCCCCCCCCACTCAACTACCCACCCATTCCCACTTCTTGGCCCTGGTGTTCCCCTGTACTGAGGCATATAAAGTTTGCAAGACCAATGGGCCTCTATTTCCAATGATGGCCGACTAGGCCATCTTCTGCTACATATGCAGCTAGAAACATGAGCTCCGGGGGGTACTGGTTAGTTCATATTGCTGCTCCACCTATAGGGTTGCAGACCCCTTCAGCTCCTTGGGTACTTTCTCTAGCTCCTCCATTGGGGGCCCTGTGTTCCATACAATAGATGACTGTAAGTATCCACTACTGTATTGCCTGGCACTGGCACAGCCTCACACTAGACAGCTATATCAGGGTCTTCTCAGCAAAATCTTACTGGCAAGTGCAATATTGTCTGTGTTTAGTGGCTGATTATGGGAAGGATCCCCCAGGTGGGGCAGTCTCTGTATGGTCCATCCTTTCATCTCAGCTCCAAACTTTGTCTCTGTAACTCCTTCCATGGGTATTTTGTTCCCAATTCTAAGAAGGGGCGAAGTGCCCAGACTTTGGTCTTCATTTTTCTTGAGTTTCACAGTTTTTGTTTGTTTGTTTGTTTTATCCTACCATATGTTTATTTGTATTTTCAAGACAGGGTTTCTCTGTATAGCTCTGTCTATCCTGGAACTCACTTTGTAAACCAGGCTGTACTCGAACTCAGAAATCTGCCTGACTCTGCCTCCCAAGTGCTGGGATTAAAGGTGTTTATCTTGGGTATTCTAAGTTTCTGGGCTAATATCCACTTATCAGTGAATGCATATCATGTGAGTTCTTTTGTGATTGGGTACCTCACTCAGGATGATACCCTCCAGGTCCAACCATTTGCCTGGGAATTTCATAAATTCATTGTTTTTAATAGCTGAGCGGTAATCCATTGGGTAAATGTATCACATTTTCTGTATCCATTTCTCTGTTGAGGGACATCTGGGTTCTTTCCAGCTTCTGGCTATTATAAAAAATAAGGCTGCTATGAACATAGTGGAGCATGTGTTCTTATTGACAGTTGGTACATCTTCTGTATATATGCCCAGGAGAAGTATTGCTGGATCCTCTGGTAGCATTATGTCCATTTTTCTGAGGAACCACCAGACTGATTCCCAGAGTGGTAGTACAAGCTTGCAATCCCTCCAACAATGGAGGAGTGTTCCTCTTTCTCCATATCCTCACCAGCATCTGCTGCCACATGAACTTTTGACCTTAGCCATTCTGACTGGTGTGAGGTGGAATCTCAGGGTTGTTTTGATTTACATTTCCCTGATGATTAAGGATGTTGAACATTTTTTCAGGTGCTTCTCAGCCATTCGATATTCCCCAGTTGAGAATTCTTTGTTTAGCTCTGTGCCATTTTTAATGGGGCTATTTGGTTTTCTGGAGTCAATCTTCTTGAGTTCTTTATATATATTGGATATTAGCCCCTTTCCTGATTTAGGATTGGTAAAGATCCTGTCACAATCTGTTGGTGGCCTTTTTGTCTTATTGACAGTGTCTTTTGCCTTACAGAAGCTTTGGAATTTTATGAAATGCCATTTGTCAATTCTCTATCTTACAGCACAAGTCATTGAGGTTCTATTCAGGAATTTTTCCTCTGTGCCCATATCTTCAAGACTTTTCCACACTTTCTCCTCTATAAGTTTCAGTGTCTCTGGTTTTATGTGAAGTTCCTTGATACACTTAGACTTGACCTTAGTACAAAGAAATAAGAATGGATCAATTTGCAATCTTCAACATGTTAACTACCAGTTGTGTTAGCACAATTTGTTGAAAATGCTGTCTTTTTTCCACTGGATGGTTTTATCTCTCTTGTGAAAGATCAAGTGACCATAGGTGTGTGGGTTCATTTTTGGGTCTTCAATTCTATTCCATTGGTCTACCTGTCTGTCGCTATACCAGTACCAAGCAAATTTTATCACAATTGCTCTGTAGTACAGCTTTAGCTCAGGTATCGTGATTCCACCAGAGATTCTTTTATTATTGAGAAGAGTTTTTGCTATCCTAGGTTTTTTGTTATTCCATATGAATCTGCAGATTGCCCTTTCTAATTCGTTGAAGAATTGAGTTGGAATTTTGATGGGGATTGCATTGTATCTGTAGATTGCGTTCAGCAAGACAGCCATTTTCACTATATTGATCCTGCCAATCCATGAGCCTCTGAGATCTTTCCATCTTCTGAGATCTTCTTTGATTTCTTTCTTCAGAGACTTGAAGTTCTTATCATACAGATCTTTTACTTCCTTAGTTAGAGTCACACCAAGGTATTTTATATCATTTGTGACTATTGTGAAGGATGTTGTTTCCCTAATTTCTTTCTCAGCCTGTGTATCCTTTGTTTAGAGAAAGGCCATTGACTTGTTTGAGTTAATTTTATATCCAGCTCCTGCACTGAAGCTATTTATCAGATTTAGAAGTTCTCTGGTAGAATTTTTAGGGTCATTTATATATACTATCATATCATCACCAAATAGTGATATTTTGACTTCTTCCTTTCTAATTTTATTCCCTTGACCTCCTTTTGTGTTCTAATTGCTCTGGCTAGAACTTCAAGTACCATATTGATAGGTAGGGAGAAAGTGGGCAGCGTTGTCTAGTCCCTGATTTTAGTTGAATTGCTTCCAGCTTCTCTCAATTTACTTTGATGTTGGCTACCTTTTTGCTGTAGATTGCTTTTATTATGTTTAGATATGGGCATTAAATCCCTGATTTTACCAATACTTTTATCTTGAATGGGTGTTGGATTTTGTCAAATGTTTTCTCAGCATCTAGCTATAAGTTTTCCTCTCAGGAATGCTTTCACTGTGTGCCATAAGTTTGGGTATGTTGTGGCTTCATTTTCCTTAAACTCTAAAAAGTCTTTAATTGCTTTCTTTATTTTTTTTTTGAAATTTTTTGAAAATGAAACGCTGATCTCAGCATGCACATCATCAACTTTCTTTATTTCTTCCTTGACCAAGGTATCATTTAGGAGAGTGTTGTTCAGTTTCCACGTGAATGTTGGCTTTCCATTATTTATGTTGTTATTGAAGATCAGCCTTAGTCCATGGTGGTCTGATAGGATGCATGGGACAATTTCAATATTTTTGTATCTGTTGAGGCCTGTTTTGTGACCAATTATATGGTCAATTTTGGAGAAGGTCCCGTGAGGTGCTGAGAAGAAGGTATATCCTTTTGTTTTAAGATGTTAAATGTTTTAAGATGTTAAAATGTTCTGTAGATATCTGTTAAGTCCATTTGTTTCATAACTTATGTTAGTTTCACTGTGTCCCTGTTTAGTTTCTGTTTCCACAATCTGTCCATTGATGAAAGTGGTGTGTTGAAGTCTCCCACTATTATTGTGTGATGTGCAATGTGTGCTTTGAGTTTTACTAAAGTGTTTTTAATGAATGTGGCTGCCCTTGCATTTGGAGCATAGATATTCAGAATTGAGAGTTCCTCTTGGAGGATTTTACCTTTGATGAGTATGAAGTGTCCCTCCTTGTCTTTTTTGATAACTTTGGGTTTGAAGTCGACTTTATTCGATATTAGAATGGCTACTCCAGCTTGTTTCTTCAGACCATTTGCTTGGAAAATTGTTTCCCAGCCTTTCACTCTGAGGTAGTGTCTGTCTTTTTCCCTGAGATGGGTTTCCTGTAAGCAGCAGAATGTTGGGTCCTGTTTGTGTAGCCAGTCTATTAGTCTATGTCTTTTTATTGGGGAATTGAGTCCATTGATATTAAGAGATATTAAGGAAAAGTAATTGTTGCTTCCTTTTATTTTTGTTGTTAGATTTGGCATTCTGTTCTTGTGGCTGTCTTCTTTTTGGTTTATTGAGTGATTACTTTCTTGCTTTTTCTAGGGCGTGATTTCCGTCCTTGTATTGGTTTTTTTCTGTTATTATCCTTTGAAGGGCTGGATTCGTGGAAAGATAATGTGTGAATTTGATTTTGTTGTGGAATACTTTGGTTTCTCCATCTATGGTAATTGAGAGTCTGACTGGGTATAGTAGCCTGGGCTGGCATTTATGTTCTCTTAGTGTCTTTATAACATCTGTCCAGGATCTTCTGGCTTTCCTTATCTCTGGTGAGAAGTCTGGAATAATTCTAATAGGTCTGCCTTTACATGTTACTTGACCTTTTCCTCTTACCGCTTTTAATATTCTTTCTTCATTATTGCATTTGTTGTTCTGATTATTATGTGTCGGGAGGAATTTTTTTTTTCTGATACAGTCTATTTGGAGTTTTGTAGGCTTCTTGTATGTTCATGGGCATGTCATTCTTTAGGTTTGGGAAGTTTTCTTCTATAATTTTGTTGAAGATATTTGCTGACCCTTTAAGTTGAAAATCTTCATTCTCATCTACCCCTATTATCCACAGGTTTGTTCTTCTCATTGTGTCCTAGATTTCCTGGATGTTTTGAGGTAGGATCTTTGCATTTTGCATTTTCTTTGATTGTTGTGTCCATGTTCCCTATGGAATCTTCTGCACCTGAGATTCTCTCTTACATCTCTTATATTCTGTTGCTGATGCTTGCATCTATGGTTCCAGATTTCTTTCCTAGGGTTTCTATCTCCAGCGTTGCCTCACTTTGGGTTTACTTTATTGTTTCTACTTCCATTTTTAGATCCTGGATGGTTTTGTTCAATTCCATCACCTGTTTGGTAGTGTTTTCCTGTAACTCTCTAAGGGATTTTTGTGTTTCCTCTTTAAAGGCTTCTATCTGTTTACCTGTGTTTTCCTGTATTTTCTTCTTAAAATCCTCCATCATCATCATGAGAAGTGACTTTAGATCCATGTCTTGCCTTTCTGGTGTGATGGTGTATCCAGGACTTGCTACCATGGGAGAGTTTGGTTCTGATGATGCCAAGTAACCTTGGTTTCTGTTGCTTCAGTTCTTAAGCTTGCCTCCTGCCATCTGATTATCTCAAATGCTTGCTGCCTTTAATATATTTGATTGGAGCCTGTTCTTCCTATAATTTCAGTTGATTCAGGATTCCTCAGAGTCCAGCTATCCCTGTGATCCTTTGATTATGGGCTCCTGTGAACCTGAGATTCTGGGTGTGTCAGAGTTTTTGGCAGTCAAGCTTCCTCTGAGACCCTGAAATACCCAGCTCCTGTTATCCTGGGATCCTCTTGTCCTAAGATCCTGGGTGTGTTACAGTGCCTGGAAGTGGTGTCTCCTTTTGGGACCTTGGAGCTGTCTGGTCTGTTCAAAACCAAGATAAACCAGAACTGATCAAAAGGAACCCGAGCCTCTGGTTAGGAAGTGCTCTGGTGTCCTTGTTCCTGCTGTCACAGGCCTGTCACAATTTTATTGGAACAGATGTTGTGTTCTACTCACCAGTGATCCTAAGATCAAGTGGAGAGTCCTCTAGGGAACGTGGGGGTGACCGCTGGCTCAATGCCCTAGGTGACCCGGTGCTGGAGCCACCCAGAAGGGACTTGTCTTCCTTTAGTTTCTGCTCCATTCTTTGTCCTTGAATTTCCTTTTGACATGAGGGATTCTGGAATAATATTTTTGAGGTGGGTGGGTGGCTCCATCACTCAACTGGGGCCATGCCTATTTACTTGATATGGTCTCTATAGGTTCTATCTCCCCTTTGTTGGGTATTTCAGCTAATGTTCTCCTTTTTGGGTCCTGGGAACCTCTTGGGTCCCTGGTATCTAGGACTTTCTAGTGGCTACCTCCAGTTCCCCCTCCCACACTGCTACACACCTACTTTCAAATTCCTGACCCTCTGTAGTTATATCCCATCTCCACCTATATCTGAACTGCCCCACCTTACCTCTCTGTCCTCTCTCCATCCCAGATCACTCTCTCTCTCTAATACCCAGAGATTGTTCCCTTCACCCTACTGAGGATCATTCACACTTTGGTATAATCTCTTTTCTTCTTGGGTTTCATATGGTATGTGAGTTGCATCATGGGAATTCCAAGCACCTTTTTGGTTAATAACCACTTATCAGTGAGTACATACAATGTATGTTCTTTTGTGACTCAGTTACTTCACTAAGGATGATATTTTCAAGTTCCATCCATTTACCTAAGATTTTCATGAAATCATTGTTTTAAGTAGCTGAGCAGTACTCCATGTGTAAATGTACCACATTTTCTGTATCCACTCCTCTGTTGAAGGACATCTGAGTTGTTTCCAGCTTCTGGTTATTATACATAAGGCTGCTAAGAACATAGTAGGGCATGTATCCTTGTTATATGAAGGAGCATTTTGGGATCTATGTCCAGGAGTGGTATAGTTGTGTCCTCAGGTAGAATAATTTCCAGTTCTCAGAGAAAACTCCAGACTGATTTCCAGACCGGTTGTACTAGCTTGCAATCCCACCAGCAATGGAGGAGGTTTCCTCTTTCTCCACAACTTCACCAGTATCTGCTGTCACCCGAATTTTTTATCTTAGCCTTCTGATTGGTACTCTAATTGTTGCTTTGATTTCCATTTCCTTGATGACTATGTAGGCTGAACATTTCTTTGAGTTCTTTATATTATTTGTGACTATTGTGAAGGGTTTCATTGCCCTAATTTCTTTTCTTTTCTTCTCTCTCTTTTTTTTTTTTTTTTTTTTTTTTTTTGGTTTTTCGAGACAAGGTTTTTTTTCTATATAGCCCTGGCTGTCCTGGAAGTCACTTTGTAGACCAGGCTGGCCTCAAACTCAGAAATCCGCCTGCCTCTGCCTCCTAAGTGCTGGGATTAAAGGTGTACACCACCACATCTGGCTCCCCTAATTTCTTCATCAGCCCATTTATCCTTTGAGTAGAGGAAAACTACTCATTTGTTTGAGTTAATTTTGAATCCATCCACTTTCCTGAAGTTGTTTATAAGCTGTATAAGTTCTCCTGTGGATTTTTTTTGAATCACTAACATACACTATCACATCATCTGCAAATAATGATATCTTCACTCCCTTCTATCCAAATTGTATCCCTTTATCCTACTTTTGTTGCCTAATTTCTCTGGCTAGAATTTCAAATACTACATTGAATATATAGGGGAAGAGTGGGCAGCCTTGTCTAGTCCCTGATTTTAGTGGGATTGTTTTAAGTTTCTCTCCATTTGGTTTGGTGTTGGCTATTGGCTTGCTGTATATTGCTCTTATATTTAGGTATGAACCTTGAATTCCTATTGTCTCAAATACTTTTAGCATGAAGGCATGTTCTATTTTATCAAAGGCTTTTTCAGCATCTACTGAGATGATCATGTGGTTTTTGCTTTGAGTTTGTTTATATAGTTGATTATGTTGATGGATTTCAGTATATTAAACCATCCTGCATCCCTGAGATCAAGCCTACTTGGTCATGGTGAGTGGTCATTGAGATGTACTCTTGGATTTAGTTTGCAAGAATTTTAATGAGTATTTTTGTTTCAATATTCATGAGCGAAATTGCTCTGAAGTTCTCTTTGTTGGATCTTTGTGTGCTTTAGGTACTGGTGTATCTGTGGCTTCATAAGATGTGTTAGGTAGTATTCTTTCCATTTCTATTTTATAAAATACTTTTAGAAGTAGAACTCTGCACTAAAACCATCTGGTACTCAGCTTTTTTTTTTTTTTTTTGGTTGGGAGACTTTTAAAGAAGACTGTTTCTATTTTCTCAGGGGTTATGGTACTATTTAGATGGTTTATCCGATCCTGATTTAGCTGTGATACCTAGTATCTGCCTAGAAAAGCATCCATTTTATCTATGTTTTCCAGATTTTTTGAGTATAGGGTTTTATAGTAGGAGCTGATAATTTTTTGAATTTCTTCAGTTTCTGTTGTTATGTCTCCATCTTCATTTCCGATCTTGTTAATTTTATACTGTCTCTGTGCCCTCTGGTTAATCTAACTAAAGGTTTATCTAACTTACTGTTTTTCTCAAAGAACCAGCTCCAGTTTCTTGTTTGTTTGTTTGCTTGTTTGTTGGTTTGTTTTTTATTCTTTGTATAGTTCTCTTTATTTCTACTTGGTTGATTTTAGCCCTGAGTTTATTTCCTGCCATCTACTCCTCTTGGGCGTATTTGCTTCTTTTTGTTCTAGAACTTTCAGGTGTGCTGTTAAGCTGCTAGTGTATGTTCTCTCCAATTTCTTCATGAAGGTACTAAGAGTATGAGTTTTCCTCTTAGAACTGCTTTCATTGTGTCCCATAAGTTTGGATATGTTGTCCTTTCATTTTCATTAAATTCTAAAAAGTCTTTTTTTTTTTTCTTTCTTACTTGACCAAGTTCTCATTGAGCATTGTTCAGCTTCCATGTGTATGTGGGCTTCTTTTTTTTTTTAATATTTATTTATTTATTTATTTATTTATTTATTTATTTTTAGTTGTTGTTGAAGACCAGCCTTAGTTCAGGGTGATCTGATAGAATGCATGATATTATTTCAATCTTCTAGTATCTGTTGAAGCTTGTTTTTGTCTGATTATATGGTCAATTTTGGAGAAGGTGGTGAGAAGAAGGTATATTCTTTTGTTTTACGATGAAATGTTCTGTACGTTTCACAACTTCTGTTAGTTTCACTGTGTCTATGTTTAGTTTGTTTCCATGATCTGGACACTGGTGAGAGTGCAGTGTGAAATCTCCTACTATTGTTATGTGAGGTTCATTGTCTGCTTTGGGCTTCAGTAATGTTTCTTTTGCATATGTGGGTGCCCTTGCATTAGGGACATAGATGTTCAAAACGTAGAGTTCCTCTTGGTGGGTTTTTCCTTTGATGACTATCTAATGTCTTTCCCCATCTTTTGTGGTAACTTTTGGTTGAAAGTCTATTTTATTGGATACTAGAATTGCGACTCCAGTTTGTTTCTTGGGACCATTTGCCTGGGAAAAATTTTTGGCCTTTTAATTTGAGGCAGTGTCTGTCTTTGTCACTGATGTGTGTTTCCTGTATGCAGCAAAATGCGGGATCCTGTATTCATATCCAGCCTGCTAATCTCTGTCTTTTTATTGGAGAATTGAGTCCATTGATGGTGAGAGATGTTAAAGACTAATGATTGTTGCTTTCTGTTATTTTTGTTGTTAATGTTGGAATTATGCTTATGTAGTTCTCTTCTTTTGGGTTTGATGTGAAAAGATTATTTTCTGGCTTTTTCTTGGGTGTAGTTTCCCTCATTGTACTGAAGTTATACCTCTATAATCCTCTGTAGGGCTGGATTGGTGGAAAGATATTGTTTAAATTTGGTTTTGTCATGAAACACCTTGGTTTCTCCCTCTATGGTAATTGAGAGTTTTACTAGATATAGTAGCTTGGGCTGGCATTTTTTTTTTTTTTCTCTTAGGGTCTGAATGATACCTGTCTAGGATCTTCTGACTTTTAGAATCTCTGTTAAGAAGTCTGGTATACAAGGAGATAGGAATGGATCAATTCCCATTCTTCTACATGATAACCACCAGTTGTGCCAGCACCATTTGGTGAAAATGCTGTCTTTTTTCCACTGGATGGTTTTTGTTCCCTTGTCAAAGATCAAGTGACCATAGGTGTGTGGGTTCATTTATGGGTCTTCAATTCTATTCCATTGGTCTAGTTGTCTGTCAATACCATGCAGTTTTTATCACAATTGCTCTGTAGTATATCTTTAGGTCAGGCATGGTGATTCCACCAGAGGTTCTTTTATCCTTGAGAAGAGTTTTTGCTATCATAGGTTTTTTGTTATTCCAGATGAATTTTCAGATTGCCCTTCCTATCTCCTTGTACTAAGGTCAAATCTAAGTGAGTTAAGGAACTCCACACAAAACCAGAGACACTGAAACTTATAGAGGAAAAAGTAGGGAAAAGCCTCATAGATATGGGTACAGGGGAAAAAATTCCTGAATAGAACAGCAATGGCTTGTACTGTAAGATTGAGAATCGACAAATGGGACCTCATAAAATTGCAAAGCTTCTGCAAGGCAAAAGACACTGTCAATAAGAAAAAAAAGGCCACCGACAGATTGGTGGCCTTTACCTATTCTAAATCAGATAGGGGACTAATATCCAATATATATAAAGAACTCAAGAATGTGGACTCCAGAAAATCAAATAACCCCATTAAAAAATGGGGCTCAGAACTGAACAAAGAATTCTCACCTGAGGAATACCGAATGGCTGAGAAGCACCTGAAAAAATGCTCAACATCCTTAATCATCAGGGAAATGCAAATCAAAACAACCCTGAGATTCCACCTCACACCAGTCAGAATGGCTAAGATCAAAATCTCAGGTGACAGCAGATGCTGGTGAGGATGTGGAGAAAGAGGAACACTCCTCCATTGTTGGTGGGATTGCAAGCTTGTACAACCACTCTGGAAATCAGTCTGGCGGTTCCTCAGAAAATTGGACATAGTACTACCGGAGGATCCCGAAATACCTCTCCTGGGCATATATCCAGAAGATGTTCCAACCGGTAAGAATGACACATGCTCCACTATGTTCATAGCAGCCTTATTTATAATAGCCAGAAGCTGGAAAGAACCCAGATGCCCCTCAACAGAGGAATGGATACAGAAAATGTGGTACATTTACACAATGGAGTACTACTCAGCTATTAATAAGAATGAATTTATGAAATTTCTAGGCAAATGGATGGACCTGGAGAGCATTATCCTGAGTGATTTAACCCAATCACAAAAGAACTCACACAATATGTACTCACTGATAAGTGGATATTAGCCCAGAAACTTAAAATACCCAAGATATAAGATACAATTTGCTAAACACATGAAACTCAAGAAGAACAAAGACCAAAGTGTGGACACTTTGCCCCTTCTTATAATTGGGAACAAAACACCCATGGAAGGAGTTACAGAGACACAGTTTGGAGCTGTGACAAAAGGATGGATCATCTAGAGATTGCCATATACAGGGATCCATCACATAATCAGCCTCCAAACGCTGACACCATTGCATACACTAGCAAGATTTTGCTGAAAGGACCCAGATATAGCTGTCTCTTGTGAGACTATGCCGGGGCCGGGCAAACACAGAAGTGGATGCTAACAGTCAGCTATCAGATGGATCACTGGACCCCCAATGGAGGAGCTCGAGAAAGTAACCAAGGAGCTAAAGGGATCTGCAACCCTATAGGTGGAACAACAATATGAACTACCCAGTAATCTCCAGAGCTCATGTCTCTAGCCGCATATGAAGCAGAAGATGGCCTACTCAGCCATCAGTGGAAAGAGAGGCCCATTGGTCATGCAAACTTTATCTGCCTCAGTACAGAAGTGGGAGTGGGTGGGTGGGGGAGTAGGTGGGGGAGCAGGTGGGGGACTTGGGATAGCATTGAAAATGTAAATGAAATAAATACCTAATTAAAAAAAAAGAAGTCTGGTGTAATTCTGATAGGGCTCCCTTTATCTATTACTTGACCTTTTTCCCTTACTGCTTTCAATGTCCTTTCTTTGTTCTGTGCATTTGGTGTTGTGATTATTATGTAATAGGAAGAATTTCTTTTGTAGTCCCATCTGTTTGGTGTTCTGTTGACTTCTTGCATGTTTTGGGGTTTCTCTTTCTTTAGGTTAGGGAAGTTTCCTTCTACAGTTTTGCTGAAGAAGTTAGTTGGGTATCTTCACTCTCTTCTTTACCTATTATTCTTAGGTTCAGTATTTTCATTGTGTCCTTGATTTCTTATATATTTTGAATTAGGAGGGTTTTTTTTTTCTTTTTGTATTTTCTTTGACTGCTGTGTTATTGTCTTCTAGGGTATCTTCTACACCTGAGATTCTCTTTTCTATTTCTTGTATTCTGTTGGTGATGCCTGCATTTGTGATTCCTGATCTCTTTCCTTGGTTTTCCATCTCAAGGGTTGTTCCCCTTTGTGCTTTCTTTATATGTTTATATTTCTATTTTTAGATTCTGGACAGTTTTATTCAATTCCTTCACCTGTTTGATTGTGTTTTCCTGTATTTCTTTAAGAGATTTATTTGTTTCCTCTCTAAGGAGCATTTTACCTGTATTCTCCAGTATTTCTTTGAGTTATTTATGTCCTTTTTTTTTCACTTTTTTTATTTATTAGGTATTTTCTTCATTTACATTTCCAATGCTATCCCAAAAGCCCCCCACCCCCCCCCCCGCCACTCCCCTACCTACCCACTCCCACTTCTTGGCCCTGGTGTTTCCCTGTACTGAGGCATATAAAGTTTGCAAGACCAATGGGCCTCTCTTTCCAATGATGGCCGACTAGGCCATCTTCTGCTACATATGCAGCTAGAGACATGAGCTCTGGGGGGGTACTGGTTAGGTCATATTGTTGCTCCACCTATAGGGTTGCAGACCCCTTTAGCTCCTTGGGTACTTTCTCTAGCTCTTCCATTGGGGGCCCTGTGTTCCATACAATAGATGACTGTGAGTATCCACTTCTGTGTTTACTAGGCCCAGGTAAATTCCCCTATCATATTCATGAGATGGGATTTTAGATCTGAGTCGTGTTTTTTCAGGTATGTTAGGGTACCCTGGGCTTGGTGTGGTGGGAGAACTGAGTTCTGCTGTTGTCAGGTAGCATTGTTTTATGTTGCTTTTGTTCTTGTGCTTGCCTCTCACCATCTGGTTTTATCTATTACTAACTGCCCTTGCTATCTCTGACTGGAGCCTATCCAGGTGATCCTGGTTGTGACAGAACTCCTTAGAGTCCAGATGTCTCTGTGATCCTGTGAATCTGCAATACTGTGATTTTGAGATCCTGGGTGTGTCAGAGCTCCTGGGAGTCGTGACTAACCTCCTGAGATCCTGTTGTGTCAAAGTTCCTTGGGGTCAAGATTTCTTTGGGTGAGGAGTCAGATCCCTTGGTCTGCTCTGAGCACAGTTGCAGGTTGGAAGGAGCCCGTGCCTCTGGATGGGCAAAGGTTCATGTTTCCCTGCTTCCTGTGGGGCTCCCTGTTATGCTGAGTATTGGGAAAGATGTGGCCAAAACTGTGATCTTGAGTGTGTCAGAGTTTGAGTGATCCTGGGTGTGTTCGATCTCCAGGGAGTTGAGTTTCTTCTGTGATCCTGAGTGTGTTAGAGCACCTGTGATCCTGGGTGTGTCAGAGAACCTGGGAGTTGGGCTCCTTCTGGGTGTTGTCGAAGTGGGTGCAGAGCCACTGCCCCAGGTCTGCTCTAGGTGGAGGTTCATACCAGAATGAGGCTTTCCTCTGCATTCTTAAAATATTGCTTAGGACTGCAGTTAGGACTGAACTTTCTGTGATGAAGCTGGGCATAATAAATACAACTTTTGTTTTATCACTTCTGCTTATCTACCCTTTTGCTTAAGACAACCAGTCATTCAAATAGTCAGACAGCATGACTTTGTGTTTCAAAGACTTTTGGTAAAACCCCTGATGCTGAAACTGATGCTGATGCTGGTGCTGATGCTTATGTACAGCATCCTGAGATACTTCAAAGTTTCTCAGCAGGTCAGTATATTAGTTTAAGGACCATATCATACTGCTTTTGTGAGTGCAAACAGTGATCATTTCACTTAGTTTCTTGATGGAAACTTGAAATGGATATATTTGAGAGCTGAGAGATCCTTCATATTGGTGCATTAAACTCAAAGGAAGAGAAATCACAATAGAAGTTTCTCATACCTATCTATTTTACCAAGTTAACTACTGCTAAAACTTTATGATTTATGAAAGATATCCATGGACTAATTCTATTTAACCAAGAAGTAGCCATGATTAAGGAGCTGGTTCCATGGCAAAGTGCTTATTGCACAAGCCCACACAAAGCTGGGTGCAGTAATGTGTGCCTGTGATCCCAGTGTTCTTCTGACAAGTCAGGAGGCAGGGACAAGAGAATGACTGTGTCTTAGTTAGATGTTATTTCTGTGACAAAACACAGTGATCAAAAGTAACTGTGGAAGAAAATGGTTAATTTAGCATACACATCCCAGGTCATCCTTACTCACTGAAGGAAGTCTAGACAAGAATGCAAGCAGAAACTTGAAGTCAAGAACTAAAGGAGAGGCCATAGAGAAACCAAGTTAGTAGCTGAAATCCTATGGCTTGTTCAGACTCATTTTTTATACAAACCAGGAAGATGTGTTCAGAAGTTTGACTACACACACTCACTGAGACTTACCTTTTCATATCAGTCACTGATCAAGAAAATGAAGTTGCCTAGAGGAGGCCAACATAATGAAGTCATTTTCTCAATAGGGGTTCCCTCACCCCAGATAACTCTAGCTTATGTCAAATTGATGAAAGGAAAAATATCTAACCAAGACACCTTCAAAGTTTGTGATCCAGCTATATTGGCTTCCACAACTGTGAATATCAAACAAAGTAGAGGGTCAAAGACTAACCCAAGGTTGTCCTGTGACCTTTATGCACACTGTCAACTGCAGTCACATGCATACATCATTTACACAATACACACACACACACACTAATTCCATCTAAAATGTTACCTTCGGTATTTTCCTATGGTATGTTAATATTATACTTCCACCACATGAATAGGGTTCTTCTCCACTCAAATAAAGAGACTGCAGATCAGGAGCTGAGTTGAGAATTGAGAATAGGATATGTTCATGTCTTACCTCAATGTTATTCCTACTGAATTGAGAATCGGATCTATTTTGTTGAATTGAGAATATTGAATTAAGAATTTGATATATTCATGTCTTACCTCAGCACTATATTGATCCAGATGTTCACAGTCATGTCAGGCTTATCAGTGACCTGAATCATGTGGCATATCATAATACAATATATTGGTTCATTGGATTTATGACATCATGTTAATTGAAACTGATAAGCATGAAATGACAAATATTCTGAATGCCTTACTAGGACCTGTGGTTTAAGAGACAGAAGAGAATCCTATTGTTTCAGACATGATTGTTCACTGAGGTTGTTAGTGGTCTGGTAAACTAGGGCCCACTGAGACATGTCTTTCACTTACTAATAAAACATATATACTTAACTTGTGAATTAATTTGTTCTTTTTAGAAGGAACATATTCTAAACCTAGGATACTGCCTCAGACAATTAATAGGCTGGAATAGAAAGCTTCTAGCTTTAAGAATATACTCAGAGCAAGAGAGAACTCCAGAGAATGTATTTACCGTGGTAGGATATGAAGCTAGTTAGACCAAATAAGGGAGCAAACTCAAAGGCCAGTGATATGGCTCTAATAAAGAGATATCTTCACCACACCTGAAGATCCAAGTTCAATCCCTGAGACCTACATGGTAGAAGCAGAGAGCCAGTAATCTGACTCCCACATATGCAATGTGGCACATGTCTCTCTCATACCACAAAAACACACAGGTTATAAATATACATTTTTAAATTGTGTTCTTTTAACAGGAAGCAATCCTAACAAGCAGCGGCATGAAATAGAACCCCATGAAGCAGAGGAGTGGGGCAGACTCTTCTGCAGCAGATGCAAAGTATAAAGCCCTCTGGAGCAGAGGCCAGGGATATACCCCTCTGGAGCAGAGGCTAGTCATAGACTGCTCTGGAGAAGATGGTAGGTATAGACCGCTCTGGAGCAGAGTCCAGGGATAGACCCCTCTGGAGCAGAGGCCAGGGATAGACCCCTCTGGAGCAGCGGCTATGGATCGATGCCTCTGAAGCTGAATATCAGTTTATTTTACTCTCGCTCCCACTTCCTACCTTGACCTGCTCATTGTAACTGAGCTGAGCTACTTGAAGGCTTTCCTTTTCAAGCTTGGCCCTGAAATACTCTTAATCTGGGGCTTTGCTGGACACTGCAAGGGCCCTGCCACTCTTTTCATGTGCCTAATAAGTTTGCACGTCTACACAGCTTGCTCTGTTCTACTAGCAAGTGAACCTTTCTCTAGTACCAGGTTCCTGTAGTACTTACTGCTCCAGAGAGCATGACTCCTTCAGGGCTCATGGTCTATCATCACCCAGGCCAACAACTCTCCCAAGATCCCTTGTTCAGAAGCTTTATGGTGAATAGACTTGAGTAAAACTCCTTTCTATACCGTGCCTTGGGGAAAAAAAAAGATTCTCATCTTCCCTCCAACATCTCTTACCGTCTCTTGCCTTGAGACAACATCTGCAATGCTTTTCCAGGCTCATGGGGAACAAGGTACCAGATCTTTCTTCCAATCGTGACACGATGTCATCTCTCAGTGAGCATGAGCACTGTGTTTAATCTCGAGAGAAAATAGCTCTCCACTGTGTTTGTTTTTATTTCTTAGTGTCCAATTTTTATTACCTTAGTCCCATCTTGCTACTAGTTGTTTATATATTAAACTTTGATTTAAAAAAAGTTCAATTGAAGGTTGATGAAAAGGTGCAGGCAGTAAGATATCCTTGGCCACGTGATTTCAAACACAGAGACCCACCTAGCAGAAGGACAGGTCTTTGACATCCCCATGTGCCTATGTCTGGTAGGGTTCACTCACACACACACACACACACACACACACACACATGCACACCACAATAGATAAATACAATGAAAAAAAGTATTCTTTTTTAAAAAATTATGTGTATCTGTGTACCTGTGTCGATGTGAGTTTGTACATGTGAACACAGTGTCTCTGACAACCAGAAAGCATCAAATTCCTTCAAGAATGAGTTATAGGTGGTTGTAAGCCACACAATATAGATTCTACGAACAGAACTCCTGTACTCTGAAAGAGTTGCCCCTGCTTTTAAGTACTGAGCTATTGCTCCAGCTTCTTAAAATTTCTATTTTCTCAGAACTTACATAATACACAACTGGGAGAGAAAGTCATACACTAATCTTAAAACAGCTCTTGACACTGAAGAACCTTAGCTTTTGAACTGAAATATGAAAAGCTCATATGGTAGAAATGATCCATCTTGGAAAACTCATATAGTAGAAATGATCCATCTTGAGCTGACTGAACCACACATCATAACACCTGAAAAATCTACTATTACTTGGCTGTAAATGGAAGTGATATGTTAAAGTTTAGGCTCAAATAGACACAGACAGCAAAAGAAAGACAGGAAAAGATGATCCAGTTTCTATGATCCAATCTGACCCGTAACTGTTGAATTCACAGCACTGGACCTCATGGGAAGAATTATTCATTGTGACCTGATGGAGGAAGACAGTTTGTGCTCACATTAACATCCTGCCTTTCTCTGTAGATCTAAGTAGATAATGAATGAATGCTTAAATACTCCCCTATTCAGGATGATCCTGAAGCCTGCCATAAGTGATACTCCTCAAATGAGCAAAGGGAGCCTCAGCCAGTCCATCTGCTTATTTGCTGTGTGTACGGCGAAGTTGTTTTTAAGTAAAACTACACCTGGACATGGGCAGGGATGCAGGTTGGTCTGTTAGATGTCTAGGAGGAGAGTAAATATGTTTACACCTGTAGAGGTGGGGCAAACTGTGTAGATATGCTTGTATAATCTGTGTGCACATTGTCTGATGTCTTATCAATATACAAATTACATGTGTTGTGAACTTTCTCCTACTTTCTATGCACTCAGTCTGTGCATGTCATTAATAAATGCATATCTCCACACAGGGGTTTTGTAGGAACTTAGCAGCAAACACAGACTTCATTAGGCTTGATTTTGTCATTTGGTGGTGGTGCTGGTGGTTGCAGAGGTTGGCAGTTAAGAACAAAATCAGCCGCAGAGAGAAGAAATGATCTGAAGTCCCCTGTGCATCACTTTAGGAAAGAATATGATAGGACTGTGCTAAGATAGTTCAAGTGTTATCATTTGCCCATTCATTTTTTTAAACCAATCTTTCATCTAAAATTCTTAGAACTTGTTTTCTCATTATGGATTGCAAAGCAATGTTACTCTAATTTTAACATTCCTCTTGAATTTACTATTTATTATTTTATGGGAAAGGAGAAACCTATTATTATTTTTTAGTATTTTAAAATATAAGAGAAGCAAAAATAAGTACTATTTGCTTTTTGATTTCATTGATAGAACAAATTCTTGAAAAACAAGGTTTTATAATATGGAATATAGCTATACTTTGCTACTAACATCGCCATTATTTTGGCTTCTTTCTTTAGAGTAAAAGAACACAGAGGAAAAATATTAGGTTTTGAAATAGTTTCAAATAATGCTTGTGCATTCAGTTGCGATACCTGATATTCTTAGAGTAATTTGAAAAGTTGTGGCATGATTTGTTTTGCCATCCTTTGATTTATTGGTTTTAAATATATATATGACACTTACATGATTCTTAGTTTAAAGTTGTTTCTTCTCCTGGGCTATTTCTTCTAGACATTCCTTTCATATGTAGGAACACTACTCTTCTCTTACCTTGCACCTCAGCTCAGGTGGGATGGTTTTGTGGTCTGTCTCAAACAAAATAATGGACTAAAACTCATGCATTAGAAATCACCAGGCCCACTATCCTTAGGGAGAATATAGTTGAAAATCACACATAAAAATCAAGCACAAAAGAAAATTACTTACTTTTATAATTTTTGTTTTATAAGACTTGGGACATATTCCAGAGTTCTCCATAAGTCTCTGTCTCACTCCCAACCCCCCAAATTCAAAACTGTGGAAGTAGCTAAAAGCCTCTTTTATAGTTTTTTGTGTTCCAAAGCTTATAGCCTTAACCCTGATACCTCCTTTAGAGATTCATAGCATGCAAGCTTTGCAGATATTCTTTTGAAGTTTGCATTTATAAGCCTTTGTGTACTAGCCTCTGTAAATTTCCATGTGACCTATCTGAACTTCTTGAAGACAGAGTGTGAACAAACATTACAAGCTTTTTGTTAAAGAAAATGTTAGCTCCTTATAAAGGATTTTCTTGAAATTCCATTATGTCCCTGAAGCCATGGCTGTCCATTCACACAAAGGTACACTTCCTTTAGTCTTTTTCCTTGCCTACTGTTTCTTCCTTACTCCCAGGTTTCTAACACTGGATTGTTTAAAAAGTCCCTTCAGTTTCACACAGCAAATTAGATGCCTGGAATAGCTTTGGATACGAAACCTCCAGAGCTAAGGCTTCAGTCATGTTCTCATGGCCATTGTTCTTTGAGAGTGTTGTTGAGGGGCTCTAACATTACCCAGCTAAATGTCAGATTCATCATAGTCTTTGACCTAAAAATTTACTAAATCTAATTGTTTAATTATCACTCAAGTGTCCAACAGTGGATGCTTGGCTAAATGATGGCAGATATTTATATTGGTCTACAAATGCTATAAGTGTTCCAAAAGAACATTCACAAATTTGAAGATATACTGTTAAGTGATAATGTATTTGAAGAGCTAAAGAAAATAGTGAGAAAGCATTAATAACAGAGGCAATATATGTTTCTGAAATGGTCAGGCAGGGATTAGATTGTAGGATACACACTCATCACAGGAATGACTGATGGAAAGGGCCTTATATACAGAGAAAACATAAGGCTTATGAAGTATGGAGCATGTTCTACAGACATGGGAATTCCAAAAGGCAGACACACACATCCAAATTTTGGCAAGAATACTCTCACTGTAGAAACTGGCAGTGAACTTAGAATGTTCAGTGAAAAATGCAGATTAGATAAGTGTATCATTGAAGCTTCAGCCTTCAAACAAAAGTTTTGTTTAATTACAATGCATGAGATTACAGGCACAAATGTGACCTCATATATATTTTTCTTGCATATAAAATACAATTAAGTTTAGAGTTCCTGTATAATTATTGTACATGTTAGGTGACAGGATATTGTCATACAGGTATGTGTAATACTCTGACTGTTTCCTCCCTCATTCCTTCCTAATCTTTTGCTTCTCTCCCTTCTCATTGTTTCCATTGTTCCCATAGATAGTTCAACTATTTTCATAGCACATACACTTATATGATGTTACGCATCTATAAAAATTTAGGAATATAAATGAGAGAAAAAATCTCATAGTTTACTTAATGTGGTAATCACCAGTTACATCCATTTTCATGCAAAGGACATAATTCCGTTCTTCTTACATCTGAATAACATTCCACTGTGCAGACATATGCCATTTTTTTCCACCTGACTTGATTCTCTAGCTTAGTTATTTAAGTATGCCTAACTCTAACACATGCACATAAATAGCCTAAAGCCATGACTGAGAACATTATTTTAGATCAAGAAAAATGGTGCTCTTATGATGAGATTTAATTTACAGAGGTTAAAAAAAACCTGACTGGGAGATAAGGCTCCAGAGATACAAGGAAAAAGGGTTGGGAGGACAGTCTAAAAGATGAGGAAGAGTGTGAAATGAATAGGGGAAGTTCTCAAGTTTGAGAGGCAAATGGAGGACTAGAAGTCATCTCTAGAACTCAAGTAGCTCTAAGGAAATGGTCTGAGGATTAAAATTGAACTTTTGCTACTGTGAGATGGTCTGTTCTGGGTCAATGGAAGGTAGGAGCATCTTGAACAAGGTGTCCGTAGAGCAGGATGAGAGATGCTTCCATGGCCCAACTGTACATCTATTATAGTCAGGCAATCATAGCCCCAAGCCAGATGTCAGTATCAATTCCTTCATGGACATTTATCCTGGTTTAAGAATATGGGGGCTGCTTTAAATAGTGTCCCAAGGCATTAACAAAGTTTATTTTAATATATAACAAAGCTTGGGTTACCATTTCACTTCTTGAGGATGAGCAGCTAATTTTCAAAGAAGATAAGGATCTATGCACCGTCCTGAATTTAAAAAGTATATTGTCCCTACCAAATATACTGAAGGTTTATGATTCTCTATGTTTATAGAGAAACTATGAAAAAATTCAGGTAAGAAATGAAGAAAGACCCCAGTATTAAGTAATCGTTAGCTTTAAAGCCATTAAGGATCTTTGGACTCATTATCTAGATCCTCTCTCATCAGAAAACAACACTTTCATAGGTACAGTACAACAGTGCCTTAGCCAAGCAGCATAAAAAGAAATCCTGACAATGTATCAAAAGAGAAGAACAGCAGGAATGCACTGCATTTTCTGGCAAAAGTTCTCCTTCAATAATTGCAAGGATCCAAGCTACTTCCATTCCAGATGGGTGGCTGATGTTATCAGTGGATGTCAAGATGGGCCTCTGAACACTTCCAACTAAGAACAGTCATCTCCTCCATGGCTGGCAATCCAGTGCAAGTCACTTCCCAATTCCTAGGGCATGTGAAAATTCTACTCAGGGCCTTTATGCTGTTTTTATCCATGGCCATCTCATTGCTGTTGCAAGAGTGAGTCTCTATCTCCTCCCTCTGCAAGCACATAGTTACTCTTCTCTCTTTCCCAACATCTTGCCCTTTAACGTTCCTGTCACCAGACTCAGGAAAAATACCCATAAGGCTTGTTCACATTCATTTTGTCATTAAGGCAGCTATCTAACATATATTTCCTTATAAAGTAGCTGGTCAAGGTAAATTTCTAGTTTAAATACTGAACAGAAAAAAAAAAAGGCAACAAAAAGATGAATTCCTTGCTGTCATGGATCTTGTACCCTGGCATTTGAACAGTTTCAGTGATCTGAAAGAAAACAGTCTCAGGAAATGTAATGAGGCTAGTATCATAATTATCCTGATCTATCGTGTCCATCCAGTGCTCAGGGAGGCAACATTCCTTCTAAAGCTTTGAGTGGAGTCAAGCATCTGACTTAGATGGATTCTGTCCTTGGTGCATGATTGATACCAGACTCCATGACCCACCTTCTCCAGCAGCTGAAGAGCAAGGTATCTCTTGGTAACTACAGATCTGCTCTGCTAGATTAGGAGCCGAGGCTTAGTGAGCAATGCTTGCTAACTCTTTTTGTGGTAACAATCCTTGGTTCCTGGAGAAGCTTCTTTTGATCAAAAGGAACTATTTATAAATGCACTTAACTGTCTGAAAGAAGTGCAGGTTTACTCTTTTTCCAGTCCTTTCTGATTCTGATTTAAAATGTTCTATCTTAAGTGGGACTCTGTGGAGACTCCAACCTGTCAGGACCATCTGAAGACATTCTCAGGTCAGAGAAGCAATGAGATATAATCATGTAATAATAATAATAATAATAAAAATAATAATAATAATAATAATTCTGGGCACAAAAGTGATTCTGTTTTCCTCTCTCCGATGATAAACAATAACTTATTTGAATTAAAGAACATGGTTGTATGGAAGAACCTGCCTAGGTTGACATTTCACTTCCACCACTTACTAAATCAGTAAATTTGGAAAGAAACATGGGGTTCACCATTTACTTTACCTTTTCCACCCAAAACAGGACAGATGGAGACACACACACACACACACACACACACACACACACACACACACACCCTGGAGAACAGTGAGAAGAGTAAATGGTGTGGGTCCATTTTTTTCTCATCCTTCTCTGTAGCAAATTTATCCTTACTGTAGAAGTGCAGATGGTGAGGAGGTAGTGAGTTCCCAAGCTCTGTTTTCTGAGTAAGACCCAGCAGACATGATCTGCTTTGGGTTTCTGAGCACTTGTGGCCTGAGATCTAACAAAAAGTCAATTTGACCACATAGTGGTAGAAATATGAACATAACTTCCAGACCTTAGTGAGGCACAGCAGAGCAGCATATGATTTAGCCTGAGGACAGGACTGAGACAAGAGGACACCTGGAGAAAGACTGGCAGGGATGCTGCATTCAGGAGAGCTTGGCCTGCCTCCCACCCATCTGTGCTGCCACCTGGCTTTTGGGTGTCCATCCTCCACAGGTAAGCTGTCTTTAGGCTTTGTCATTTATTGACTTCATGACCTTGAAGAAATAATGCATACCCTCAGCATCTTGGTTTAATTATTTAAAAATAGAATTGCAAGTGTTTCTCAGCTTATAAAGGAGTTATATCCCAATAAGCCTATCCTGAATTAAAAATACGTGTGATATCCTTCTGAAAGTTAGAGTTGAGGTTACACAGCTTATATATGCTCATAGTGTTTAGCACTGGACAATGGGTAAAATCATTTAACCAAACGATTCTATATACTATTGCGCTGAGCTGATAACCTTATACAATTTAACCAGTATAGTACATGGTACAGGGTGTTTACCATGGGATCTGTCTCACTAGGATCTGTGATTGCTATTGTTTGCAGCATCTCCAGAACATTGCACCATACATCACTAACCTAGGAAGCATTCAAAATTCAAAGTTGGAATTTTTCATATCATGTTTGTACCATTGTAAAACTGAAAGGGGAAAAAAACCCTACCTTTGGTATGTTGGTACCTGTAATTCTAATCTCTCCTCCAACAAAGTGGTTTTGTGGATTTACTGAGTCAATATAGCAAACGTGCTCAAAAATGTGCCTGTTGTATAAGTACTATTCAATACAGTGCCATGGAGCTTTTAGACTAGTGTCAGAACTTGGAAAGGTTTTCTATGCATTCGCAATTAAAATCTAAGGGAAAGGAAGCATTAAAACCAATTGATAGAGTGCTTTCCTGGTATGCATCAAACTGTTTACAGCTTATATGCTGGTGCATACATGTAAACATGGAATAGGTAGGAGGGGCAGAAGTTCAAGATCAGTCTATGATGCCCAGTGTGGTTGGGGCTAGAGATGGCTACATGAGACACTGTCTCCTAAAAAAATGAAAGAAATGAAGGAAAGAAGGAAGGAAGAAAAGAAAGACAAAGGTCAAAGACAAAAGAAATGAAAGAACCGTATCATCAAATGGGAAAAATATGTAAGTCTACAAAAATAACAACAGCAACAACAACAACAACTAGATCCTTTAGTAGTTCCTGCTACAGGAGCCTGGGCACGTCATTCTCTCAGAAGTTGTATGTTAATACACATGATAGGTAACTGACTGGGAAAACTATGAGTCTAGAGTGCCCAAGGTTTGCACTGGGAATCAGTTGTCTGGATATGTAGTTCCTGGGTAATTCAAGTTACACATGAAACTGGCTATATCTAGGAACAAATGGATCCTTTCACCAAAAATCACATTTTATTTTATTTTTTTAATTAGGTATTTATTTCATTTACATTTCCAATGCTATTCCAAAAGTCCCCCACACGCTCCCCCACCTACCCACTCCCCCTTCTTGGCCCTGGCGTTCCCCTGAACTGAGGCATATAAAGTTTGCACGACCAGTGGGCCTCTCTTTCCACTGATGGCCGACTAGGCCATCTTCTGATACATATGCAGCTAGAGGCACGAGCTCCGGGGGTACTGGTTAGTTCATATTGTTGTTCCACCTATAGGGTTGCAGATGCCCCCAGCTCCTTGGGTACTTTCTCTAGCTTCTCCATTGGGGGCCCTGTGATCCATCCAATAGCTTACTGTGAGCATCCACTTCTGTGTTTGCTATGCCCTGGCATAGTCTCACAAGAGACAGCTATATTAGGGTCCTTTCAGCAAAATCTTGCTAGTGTATGCAATGGTGTCAGCATTTCGAGGCTGATTATGGGATGGATCCCGGGGTATGGCAGTCTCTAGATGGTCCATCCTTTCATCTCAGCTCCAAACTTTGTCTCTGTAACTCCTTCTATGGGTGTTTTGTTCCCAGTTCTAAGAAGGAGCAAAGTATCCACACTTTGGTCTTCGTTCTTCTTGAGTTTCATGATAGAGTTTCATTTATAAGAGCCAGAAGCTGGAAAGAACCCAGATGCCCCTCAACAGAGGAATGGATACAGAAAATGTGGTACATTTACACAATGGAGTACTACTCAGCTATTAATAAGAATGAATTTATGAAATTCCTAGGCAAATGGATGGACCTGGAGAGCATCATCCTGAGTGAGGTAACCCAATCACAAAAGAACTCACATGATATGTACTCACTAATAAGTGATATTAGCCCAGAAACTTAGAATACTCAAGATATAATATACAATTTGGGAAACACATGAAACAAATCACATTTTAACACAGATTATCTTACTAAAGTATAGCTCAATGTCATATATAGAAAACGTTTCTTTATCAGGAAAATATGCCAAAGCAGCAGAGACATCACCCAGGGCTTGTGAAAGGCCAGACCTCACAACATTTCCAAGTCAGAGCAGTGTAGGGTTGTAGATATACTGTTACACTCAGGTTTTATGCCAATTTTATTGCTCTTACTGACCTGGTGATTTCTAGAATTTATTATTCATAGAAAAAGAGAAGCCCCAAGAGCAAGCTACAGTTTCTAATATCCAATTTGATCCATTATGGGCAAAGATTCAAATCTTAGAGTCATTATTACTAGGTTTGTAGATTGGCTTTCATTGTGCAGCCAGCCTGGCTGCTCTCATTTTACCTTTCTCAGAATTCCTAGTGTGCTGGAATTACTGCCATGTACCACAATGTCTAGCTCAGGTTTTAGAATTAACAGTGATTTTATACTATTGTTTTGAGTTTTTGAGTTAAGAATTGTCTCATAAAGCATTATTTTTGATATCCAAAATATAGCTATTCTCAGTGTTATCCATAAGATAGAGTCTCCAATTACAGGCACATAAGCTAATGTCTCCGTCTCACACTGGAGGCATGAGGGACCAGAGGAACAGTCAGTTGTGTGGATGTGACCCAGTATCTCTTACCTGAAGTTTTGGCTATGCGTATCCATCTTGGTGAAGCCACCCCTTTCTCATTCTGTAGGAATAATGGGCCATCTCCTGACACTGATATAGTAGCTTTAGGGAAACGTCATGATTCCTTTATTATCTGAACTGTGACCTCAGAGCACTCATGAGTATCTGCATACTCACCTATTCTGTGAACCACAGTGGAGCTTTTCAAATTAGGCTTAGCATCTACAGGATGAGTGCACTCATCCTTGCTTTCCATCCTAGCAGTCTCCCTCTGCATGGGGCCTAGTCCAGATGGTCAACATCTTTGTTCAAATCATGAGGTACTTGAGGTTTAGTTATAGGCCATTCCATTCATATGGATTTATGTTTTATCTGTTCAGTTTTTCTATGACCAGGGTAGTAAAGGTAGTTTGTGAATTGGCCTAACATAGTTATTTGCTATTTTGTAATAAAAATAGCAAAAGGAAATTAATAAATGTTACATGCATATATATGTGTGTGTATATGCATTGAAATTTAATCAAATTGTAAATTATTGTTGAACATTCTATTAGGTATCCCTATTTGTACAAAGTTAAATTAGGTTAACAAACTTTCTTCCTTATATAACTACATTCAAATTTCAACAGGTTGTTTCTTTTATTTTTCTTTAAATTTAAAGTCTGTTCC
This sequence comes from Mus caroli, assembly GCF_978045245.1. Classification (NCBI taxonomy): domain Eukaryota; kingdom Metazoa; phylum Chordata; class Mammalia; order Rodentia; family Muridae; genus Mus; species Mus caroli. The sequence goes on along the minus strand of NW_028227258.1, from coordinate 136,951,245 downwards.
TATGTCATTGGAAGGTAAGTTACTTTTTGATTTTATTATTTTTTTAATTCTTTGAAATTATAATATATATCTTTGCCTTCCTGTAAAACTCTATAGTCTTCCTTTCTTTCAAATTTTTGGACTCCTATTTTATTAATTGTTGATAGATACAACTGCTCAGTATTTTTGCTAGGATAAGATATTCTGATAACAGCAACTTAAGGAGAAAAATTTACATATCTTTCCAAGGTTCCAGTCTCCAAAGACAGGGAAATCACAGGCACAGGAACCTCAGGCAGCTGATCACATCCCATCCACACCTGGGAAGCAGAGACTAAGTGCCTGTGCTCAGTCCACACTGCCCTTCCCTGCCACACCCTCCGTACAGGGCTCCCACCTCAGTCATCAACATTACCTCTCACTAATGTGCCAAGAGCTTGCATCCCTGGTGACATTAGATTCTGTCAAGTTGGTAGTATCAAAGAACACACTTCCACAAAGTACAAAAAGTGATGTGTGGCTGTTGGAATGTTGAATGATTGTTTTGAAATGAAGCTGAACAGTTGCCAAGCCAGAGGTTTTCCATATGGAACATGCTAACTTACTTTCTAATGATGTAGCAACAATCCTTAAATTTAAAGCAAAATAAAAGAAACAATGTGTTGAAATTTGAATGTAGTCATATAAGGAAGAATGGCTTGTCAACCTAATTTTACTTTGTACAAATAGCTAATAGCATGTTTAACAATATTTTTACAAATTGATTAAATTTTGATGCATATGTGGTAGTGTAACAATTTATCAATTTCCTTTTGCTATTTTATTACAAAATGAACTTGGGGGGTTGGTAAACATGTAGAATGAAAGAGAATAACATCAGGAGAGATGAGGTATTAGTTCAGTTTTATTCTCTTTCATCATCTATCTTCCTTCAAATATGTGCTTATTTTATTAGTCAATACAGAAAAGAATTATTATAAGTGATCTTAATGTTCAATTGCATTTCCTACTTTATTTTTATTTTTTGTTAAATAACTGAATGTAGTAGAATTATCATAGAAGGTACAAGAGGCTACTGAGAGTTCCTTCCTCTGATTTTTAGATAACAAGAGAGAAAATTTCCAATCTGAATGTCATATATACTGTGAACTTCCTTTCAGTTTCTGTTTGCTTCCTGGGAACAAAAGACTGAATTGCAGTTGCACTCCGAGGTCACTCAAAAATCACTCCCCAACATCTCTATTGTAGCCTGGAGGATTGTGAGGAAGCCATCTGAGTTGGGGCTTAGAAGTCAAGGATAAACATATCCATCTTTTGCATAACTATTTTTCTTTTAATTTTTCTGGAACAGAAAAGTGCTTACACAGGCTTCTATTAGTTTTTTTTTTTTTTTTTTTTTTTTTTTTTTTTTTTTAAGTTGCCAAGTGTTTTTTTAACCGATGGTAACTATACAATGTTTGTATTTTGGAAAATGCATGTTAATTAACATGAAAACAAATAGTATAGATAAAAACCAAAAGATTTTGGCATGGACACACTTTCTACCTAATGTAACAAGCTAAGGCTTGTTGTCCCTACTGAAGTGGGGACAGCGCCCAGCATCAGAGGAATGGCGTAGAAGGGTCATTTATTGTGCAGTACAGCCTTTGTTCTGTCTCATTAAAAACACTTTCCTGCTGCTTTGGTGATTTTCTACAAATTTCGATTTTAGATATTTTTCATAAATTTCATTTAAATATAAAGTTAAGTTTTGCTAAAAATGACCTTAGGACAAGCATGTTTATGTCACACAGAACTAAGTTCTAAATGTCACAAAATGTGTGAGCCTCACCAGAATGCTCAATAAATTGAAATTTTTAATAGTGCATCCTTCTTTCTTTCTTTCTTTCTTTCTTTCTTTTTAAAAGATTTATTTATTTTCTTTTTTTTAATATGGGAGTTTGAATGTGTGTGCACCAAATGCGAGCAGTACCCACACGACCAGAAGAGGGCATCAGTCCACTGGGAACTAGGAACTTAATCCAAGTCCTCTACAAGAGGAGTAAGTGTTCTTAACTGAAGGGCCATCTCTTAAGCTCCAAAGGACACATTTTTGTTGTTGTGGTGGTAGTGGTGGTAGTTGTTGTTCACACTCAATGTATAAAATTATAGCACAAATTTTCAGCTTGTTCATGTGATATTTGTTTACCAAATAAACATATGTCTATGGAAAAAACTCGTGTGTCTCTGCTTGAAATAATTAAGATATCACTTTGTTTAGGATTCATTTAATGTTACTGTGCCTATAGGTAATAAGTTTGCAACTGAGAAAGCAAATTATCTGAAAAGTTGTATACCCTTGCAAATGGAAGCAGTAGAATGAGTAAGCACTGTATTTGGGTAAGTTTGTAACTTTTCTGATAGCTTATTTTCTGCATTTTCATGAGGTGGTAACAACTGCACTTATTTATTTATTTATTTATTTATTTATTTATTTATTTATTTGTTTGTTTGTTTGTTTTATTTTTATTAGAACAGATATTGAATCCAGATCCTCACCTATTTTAGGATAGAATTGCTATCAAAAGCCATTAATTGAAGTATGGCTGTATGTACCTCTGTTCAAACTCTTTATTTGTGGGAACTTAAATATATACGATTGATAAGCACTCATTCTATCTTTTGTACAGAAGTAAATACTGCCAAGAAAAACAAATCAATAAGAAAAAGAGGCCAACTTTGACAGCTTCAACTATCTTTAATGGTTTCAGTAAGTCAATAGAGTCAACCATACTTCCTAACATAAATGTGATTTAAATAGACACATCTGACAGTAATTTCCTGTTTATATCAGATTTTCATATATATTAACTAAAATGGAAAAAATGTAGGGAAATAGAACCTTTTTCACAAAGATATTGAAAATATTAATGTTTAAAATATAAATTAGCGCAACTATTATTGAAAACCTTGTGAAACTCCTTCAGAAATGTAATTGGGTATAAATCCAAAGGAAATGAACTCAATCTGTTGTAAAGATGTCTTTTTCTATCATGTTCATTACATTAATACTCACAGTAGCCAAGAAATAAAAACAGCTAAACTGTGTCTACCAAACAGGGAATGGATAAAGAAAACATGATGCATGTGGATGTCGTAGACTGCTACGGTTATTATAGAAGATGTAATGTCTCAGATGGCACAGAAATTATTTTGACAGAAATAAGGTAGATGGTAGATACAGAGAGAAAGTACAACTTGCCTCATCCTTATGTGGAACAAAAAGAGTGGATCTCATGAAACCTGAGGGTGGAATGCTGGTTATCAGAGAGAGCCTGGGAAGAGTGAACTGGAGGGGAAAATGGGGAAAGACTCATCCACAAATCCTGAGACATGGTTAGACAGAGTAAGGTAGTGTTATGTGTGATACCTATATAATGAAGTGACCATAAATAAGAAATCTCAAAAGTTAGAATAGAGTTTTAGTTTTAATCATCTATGATGATTATTTGAGGAGATTCAATCTAATTTAAACTTTAGAAAATGGACATGCAAAAAAGCATTGTATGGTACCCCATAAACATGATAATTTTTAATGAAAAAATATATATGGCAAATGCTTCTCCATCTTGTATTAGATAAAGCTGTCTTGGTTTCTACCTAACTCCCTTAAAATCCTATGCCAAAGCACCCAACCCTGTTGTAGAAACTCAGAGTTGAAATGCCCCAGCTAACTCTGTGTTCTTGTTTGTTTATTTATTTATTTATTTATTTATTTTTGAGATAGGGTTTTTCTGTGTAACCCTAGCTGTCCTTGAACTCACTTTGTAGACCAGGCTGGCCTCGAACTCAGAAATCTGTCTGCTTCTGCCTCCAAAGTGCTGGGATTAAAGGCATGCGCCACCACTGCCTGGTTAACTCTGTGTTCTTGGCTCCTGTTAAACTGCTGGCTTGTTTATTTCCCACTGCCACTGCCAATCAGCATAGAGATTTTCTGTGTTTTTTGTCTTTAAACTCCCTGTAATTTGCACATGGGGCTGCTTTGAGAAATGCTTCTCTCCGGGTACCAAGAGGGAGAAAAACACCAGTAGGTTGCAGTTATGTCACAGTTACTGGAATTCTGCTTACAATTTCTTCTCACTGAAAGGACCTCAAAGTATGCATATGACATTCCAAGATCAAGTTCTCAACACAAAGGAGATTTATTTGTCCTAAACAGACAAAGGTCAGGGAATAAGAGACAAAGACAGGAGATGGGGATGAAGGAGAAGGAGAACCGAACAATGGAGAAGAAGGTATCTTTCCTGGAGGGATAAAAAGACTGCCTCTGTATAGAGAGGGGATAGCCATGACCCCTAGGCCAATGGCATTTTATAAAGGAGAGGGGGAAGCAGTGTTAGGATGAAGTGCTTGAGTTCCATTGGGCTTGGTAATTAAGGTGGCCATAGGAGGCTTTTGATTGCTGTACTTCAATACTTTGATAGTTAGACCTTAGTGGTCAGCATCAGTGGAAGGAAGTGGCCAAATAATAGAATAAATCTTGGTGGTTAGCTTTAGGAATCTAACCTAAGGGTTTATAGCAAGGGAAAAGGACCGTGTGTAGGACAAAGCCTGCTAGAGCCATGTTTTCCATTTTTGGGCCTGTTAGGGACTCTTCACTTGGTGCCAGTAAGAACGAATAGAGAACTCATATTTTCTACTTATATGACATTTTAGAGAAGTGTAAGAAGCTACATTTTTTTACACTGAAGAACAGGAGCACCATATACTGCATGATTTCATCATGGAAACCTGATGGGGTGACAAGGGAGGAAAAAAGGAGAGCCATAAAGACTGGTGTACAAAGGCTGAGGTCAGGGACTGTTCTCTTTCTAATGGAGCCATGCCGATTGCACTGCCTCCTGGAACTTTGGGTCTTTATCATGAACAGTACAGGGGGAGGAGTATGCTAGTCTACACAGGAGATCTCTATGGGGGAGCAGTCAGTCTTAGGCTGTAAACATCCAGAAGGAGATAGCTGCAGCTGCCACTTTACACACACACACACACACACACACACACACACACACACACACACACGAGTTTATGAACACATGTGTTTGTACACATTGCCAACCTTTGCACTAGGATCAGATCAGAGAAAGGTTCTGCTAGTTCAGGGCTTCATGCATACTTCCCAGTGCTTTGACTCCTAGGATTGCTTCCAAACATGGCTGTGCTGGGTAAGAAATGTACATTCACTCAAGACTTTATTCACTCTTTTCACACTTACTCAAGGCTCCCTCAGATCCCCACACAGGAGACTTCATAATATTGCTTATATTATTACATGGAGAAAAACCTACTCTTTAGAAGTGATGTTCCACAAGCTTACATCTGAGGTAGTGACTTAGAAGGTTTTGCATGGAACACTCCTCCATTGTTGGTGGGATTGCAAGCTTGTACAACCACTCTGGAAATCAGTCTGGCGGTTCCTCAGAAAATTGGACATAGTACTACTGGAGGATCCAGCAATACCTCTCCTGGGCATATATCCAGAAGATGTCCCAACCGGTAAAAAGGACACATGCTCCACTATGTTCATAGCAGCCCTATTTATAATAGCCAGAAGCTGGAAAGAACCCAGATGTCCCTCAACAGAGGAATGGATACAGAAATTATGGTACATTTACACAATGGAGTACTACTCAGCTATTAAAAAGAATGAATTTATGAAATTCCTAGCCAAATGGATGGACCTGGAGGGCATCATCTTGAGTGAAGTAACACAATCACAAAAGAACTCACACAATATGTATTCATTGATAAGTGGATATTAGCCCAAAACTTAGGATACCCAAGATATAAGATACAATTTGATAAACGCATGAAACTCAAGAAGAATGAAGACCAAAGTGTGGACACTGTGCACCTTCTTAGAATTGGGAACAAAACACCCAGGGAAGGAGTTACAGAGACAAAGTTCGTAGCTGTGATGAAAGGATGGACCATTTAGAGACTGCTGTATCCAGGGATCCGTCCCATAATCAGCCTCTAAACGCTGACACCATTGCATACACTAGCAAGATTTTGCTGAAAGGACCCAAATATAGCTGTCTCTTGTGAGACGATGCCGGGGCCTAGCAAACACAGGAGTGGATGTTCACAGTCAGCTATTGGATGTATCACAGGGCTCCCAATGGAGAAGCTAGAGAAAGTACCCAAGGAGCTAAAGGGATCTGCAACCCTATTGTTGGAACAACATGATGTACTAACCAGAACCCTGGAGCTCTTGTCTCTAGCTGCATATGTATCGAAAGATGGCCTAGTCGGCCATCAATGGAAAGAGAGGCCCATTGGACTTGCAAACTTTATATGCCCCAATATAGGGGAATGCCAGGGCCAAAAGAATGGGAATGGGTGGGTAGGGAAGTGGGGGGCGCTATGGGGGACTTTTGGGATAGTATTGGAAATGTAATTGAGGAAAATATGTAATAAAAATAAAAAAAAAAGAAGGTTTTGCATATCTTTTCTCTTCCTGAGAAATGACTATTTATAATGTCTTTATAATGTCTTAGGGAAGAACACAAAAATATTAACAATATGAAAGCTTATAACTTTAGGGGGAAGTTTATGGAATCTGTGTTGCTATAGAAATTGACCTCAGAGAAGACAACATAGAGCTATGAAATCCTAGCTCTGAAAAAAAAAAATCAAAGTGGATTAAGCAGTACTAGTGGATGCTAAGAAGGGTGGAATATTTTGTTTTAGAAAATAGGATGAGTTCAAAGATATTTTGTATACTAAGAAGAAAACATTGGTAGTGAGAAAATGTCTGACATAAGGCAAACAGGGAAACTCATCCATTGCTTCTAGTGCCTGTCCTCATGCTAAAGGAAAGAATTTCTCTTCAAAAGCAAGATCCAGAATCGCGAGAATCAAATATAAATACTGAAGGTCTGAAACAAAAAGCAGAAGCTTTGGAATTTCTACCTTTTACACAATACACCAAATCCTGAGATTTGGATTGGAATTTGGGTAGGTCTCAAGAGACTGGGTATTTGTAGGGCTGGGTTCAACTAAATTTCCTGGTTGAATCAATTTTATAAAATGTTTAAAGCCTAACACACACATATCACATATATGCATACATATATATATATGTGTGTGTGTGTGTGTGTGTGTATGTATATACTTGAACAAATCAAAAGTTTGTGCTCATTGCATTTTCATAATGAGCACATTCCTACTGTTGCTGCTCAGAGAGAAAGATAGCATATGCAAAGAAGTTCCATGTTCCTTCTTTCTCTCTTCTATGTACAGACATCTCCGTGGGTGATTCATCCGACGTGAGAGGTTTGCATGTTTGGAACTTTGCAAACTTTAGATAATCATAGATTAATCCTTTTGCTCTGACTTTACATGCGCCATTTTGAGATTTGTTGTCGGATGGGTACATTTTTGTCCTTCTCTTGCGCTATAGTACTTCACTGTGTAATGCTCCCCAACGTTGAAGCTCTTTCTGCTACATTAGTGTTTGTTTAGCTTCCAGTTCAAAGAATTACAAATTATCATAAACATTCTTACTCCTGCTTTCGGTTTTCCACAATAACACATTTCTCTTGTATGTGCATTTGAGAATTGAAATGTTTCTTTTTTAACTGCCAAAATTTGTTGCTACATTTTACTGGTATGGAGAAACAGTGACATCTACTGTGTGCAGCAGGAATTTCACCATATCTTACTCTAAAAAATTAAGGAAGTCTTAAAGGTCTGCAATTTTATAAGAATTTATATAGAGAGTACTTATAACTCCTGTTGTGATTATTAAAATAAAACTCTATTCACCTTGCACAGCTACAGAGTAATAAATTTCTAAACTTTCCTAAAATAATGGATGTAACTGAGTAATTAAGGAAGATTAATACATTACAGAAAATGCTATTTTAATGTGTGCTAATGACACTATTTAAATTCAAATTAATACTTTTACAGCTGCCACATGGTGGGAGACCTTCATGATTTGTAAACTACAGAGTTTGCTTTCTAAATTAAACTGATAAAGACTGAAGAAAAGGAAAATTCATATACATACCTTGTACATCAAACAAAGTAACTATTAACAATTGGAGTTCTGTAAAATTCAACGGAGGGAATCCTGTGTCTTTTGTCATTTTTCTGTCTACCTTGACAGATAAACATCGTTTTTGAGGTTTTTTATTCATAAAGAAGTATTTTTTTGTGCAGGTTACAATTTTATTTCTGTGTGAGATCTTTTGCTAAAAATAGACAGATGGCTCTGGTAGATGTGGCATGAAATGTGACATTAGAATTCATGGTTGGAATTATAGAACTCAGCTTTCCTTTTTGACATTAAGTAGTTCATGAATTATTACACAAACTTAAACCATTCAACATTTGTTTAAAAATATCTGTTACAGTCTTTTTTCTTCTCAAAATCTGAGAGCTACTTATATCTCTGAAAGAAATTACTCCTCTTTGAGTCCACCCTCCCTTTCCTTCCTTTCTTTCCTCTTTTCTTTCTTCTTCCCTCCCTCCCTCTCTCTCTCCCTCCCTCCCTCCCTCCCTCCCTTCTTTCCTTCCTTCCTTCCTTCCTTCCTTCCTTCCTTCCTTCCTTCCTTCCTTCCTTCCTTCCTTCCTTCTTCCTCCCTCCCTCCCTCCCTTCCCTTTCTTCCTCTCCTCCTTCCTTCCTTCCTTCCTTCCTTCCTTCCTTCCTTCCTTCCTCCCTCCCTCCCTTCCTTTTCTTCCTCCCTTCCTTCCTTCCTTCCTTCCTTCCTTCCTTCCTTCCTTCCTTCCTTCCTTCCTTCCTTCCTTCTATCTCTCTGGTATGTTTCCCCCTAGCATGGAAGCAACCTGAGGAAAATTAACTGTTGACAACTGATCAAGAGAGATGTTGAAGACACGTGGGTATCACTGTTGGCAAAGACAACAGTAACAGTGTCAGCCTTTCTAAGGATCTCTTGCTTCCTGTATCAAGGAAGAAGAAAGAAAGCACAGTGCTGTGCCAGGCCATGGCAGAGGACACACTACTAGTTTGTGTGAAGGACGATGATGCAGAAAAAGGTTGTTAGCATTGTGTAAAAGGATTCTGGTCGAATCAGGAGGATTAACATGAGTAAGATACAGAAATCACTCAGGCCAAGCTGAGGAAAAGCAGTGAATGTTTCTTGTTGTTATTGTCATTCTGAGATGAAGTTTCAGTCTGTAGCTCATACTGGCTCAGTCTAGGTTTGAACTGATGATCAATTTAATATTAATAAAAATAAGTTGTAAAAGAGAAAACTGCTTATTTTCTTTTTTAAATGAATGAGGTTAAAAATATTACACCATACATGTATGAGCTGGGCCTGGGCTCCAAAACTGCATTTTGACCAGTGGTGATCTTCAGTAATGGTCCCCATCTGTTACCAAGGGAAGCTTCTGAGAAATATCAGAAAAGCTACCCATGTGATGTCTTGCCAACATGGAAACCTACACATGACCTGAAAAAGGGGGATGCAATTAGAAATGCTGATGAAGGGGGAGCTTCTAAGGACTATGCCCTAGGCAAAGCCTTACAGGCAGCTAAAGAATGCTGAGGGGGGGAGAAGTAGACTTCCCAGAGAAAAGCAAATGGGTGAATTGGCTAACCAATACTCTTCTTAAGTCAGACCTGAAATATGTATGTAACATTATATATATATATATATATATATATATATATACACACACACATATATATGTGTGTGTGTGTGTGTAACAACAACAACAACAAAGCAACTAGGCAATAAATAAAATGAGAGATATGTAGAAGAGGTTAAAGAGAGGAAGGGAAAAATTACTTAGCTATATTTCAAAAAAATTTTAAAAATGAATAAAAGTATTATTGTTAATGATTAATAAAAAACAGACTTTGTGGTGGAAAAAAATGCTCAGCAGGGAAAGCTGAATACTGAGCAAGCCTGGGAGGTGATTAGTCTAAGCCACCTTTGTAAAGGTAGAAGGAGAAATATGACCACCCATGCTCTGTTGGTGCAGATGCCATAGCAAACACATCATAACACACACACATGCACACATACACTCACGCATGCACAATGGGCACCCACACATGTGCTCACATGTATACACAAATAACATATTCAAAAGAAAAGGTAGTGTAGTACTATGAATGGCATGGATTCAACATCTGGGGAACAATCTATGATTATTAAATATGGAAGTTTAAGCAGGTTGTTATACTTTTGGGAAAAATTTAATGAGGCTATTGTAAAACTGCTGCAATTCCACCTAAAACAATCAAACTGAAGTCTAGTAGACTCACTGGTGTTCTGTTACAGGGTAACTCCCATTTTATCCCTTTATTTATGTATATATATACATACATACACATGTACTCTAAGTACACACATATGTATACATATACAGAATATACATGTATACATATGTATATGTGTATGTATGTACTTATAGGTTCCAGGGGACCTAGCACTGTCTTCTGCCTACATGGACACGTGCATGCTTATAGTACACATACACACACATGGCATGCATGCATACACATAAACAATGAATAAATATTTGAGGAAACTCATAAGAATTTGGTTTATGTTTTAAAAAAGAGCACAAGATTTATTCCCCTAATAGTAACAATGAAAAATCTGGGGGATAATGTGAAACCAAATTTGTTTTCAGAATAACAAAAGTGAAATAGAAAATGGGACAATTTAAACCTAAAAGAAAGGAAGTTGTGCAGACTTTAAAAACTCCATCCTCTGAATCGCAAACAGCACAGTCTCCAATCTATTTCCAGCATACTCTATGAGAGACTCTTCTTGGCTTTGCGGTAGATCCAAGACTGATTGCTGTAGAAAGCCAGAGTGAGGAGGGAGACTCAGCAATTGTTTTTACTTCTCCCCTTAGGATTGAATCCTATGCTGCTTATTGCCCACACTCTGAAAACAGTTGTTGCCTATACATTACTATTTCCTTTGACAGAAGAAGGTACTTCTAGACTAGCTTATTCCCTCATGGACATCAGAGGAAGTCTCACCTAGAATTCCACTTCTAGCAGGATATGTTTTTCAAATGAAAGCCAAATAATATATTTTAGAAATATGGAAGCCAAAAGAATTTGTTGATGGCAGAATTTGACACAAAACATGCTAAAGAGAAGCCTTGAACCCTTCCCCATACACATAAAAATAAAGACATTATATATAGTAACTATCTGTAAATATAAAGTGTCTCTAAAAAATTTCTTAGACTCAAGTCATAGATTACATAAACAAAACTAGGAACAACATACTGTAATGTTCAGAACTTTCAGAAACTCACAGAGGAAATAGGTCAGAAGTAACCAGCCACAGCCAAATAGTGATATCCTGTATATTTCAACAGGGACTAGAAGAGACAGTGTCAGAAAGGAAGCATTATGTTAACTCCAGTAGGAGAGAGAGAGAGAGAGAGAGAGAGAGAGAGAGAGAGAGAGAGAGAGAGAGAGAGAGAGAGAGAGAGGAGAGAGAGAGAGAGAGATCAGCAAACACATAGTAAATAGCACAGTGGTAGAACAAGTTTCAATTATATCAATACTTTATATTCAGTTTATCAAAGTGCACAGAGTGTAAACCCACACTATCTGTTACCCCAAAGGGACCTACTGAAATACAAAGACAGAGAGTGACTTGGAAAGGGTAGAGAACACACCACTTGGATGCTGAGCAGATGAACAGATGAGTGTTTGTGTGCTACGTCACTGTCAGACAAAACAGACTTCCAGACCAAGAACATCACCAGATACAGGACTGCTTTATAATCACAAAATGGTCAATTCATCAAGAAGATAAACAACCCTGAAGTGAATAAACTCGATGGCAATCATTTAGGATGCATGGAGTGAACATGCACAGGACCAGAAAGGAAAAATTGATAATACCCTAAAGGTGGAATTTACTCAGTAATCGACAGAACAAGCAATGAATACATTAGTGCAGGCTACCATGCATGGTATAAACAGCATTGTCACTGAGAAACTTATACAGCAGTGTGCTGTGCAGTGTTCAAGGTCTTCTACGCATACGTGAACATTTACTAGCCTAAGAAATATTCTGGACCATAAAATAAGTACTAATTTTAGTTTTTCTCCCTGTTGTGAAAACTAGGATTTTTTTCTCATGTAATATTTCCTAATTATACTCCCCCTCCCCCTCCTCCTCTCAGTTTCTCCTAACCACATCTCCCATCCTCATGCATTCCCTTTTTTGTAACTCATTAGAAAAGAACAGACTTCTAAGAGATAACAACCAAACAGGATAAAGTAAGATTTGAAAAGAAAACAAAAACCAGAACAAAAACCATCACACTGTAGTTGTACAAGCAAACCAGCACAAGAAAATGAGCCCCAAGCCAGGCGTGGTGGCGCAAGCCTTTAATCCCAGCTCTCAGGAGGCAGAGGCAGGCAGATTTCTGAGTTCGAGGCCAGCCTGGTCTACAGAGTGAGTTCCAGGACAGCCAGGACTACACAGAGAAACCCTGTCTCAAAAAACCAAAAAGCAAACATACAAACAAAAAACAAAAAAAAGGAGCCCCAAGAAAAGGCATAACCAAGAGACCCACACAGTCATAAAAATATTAAAGTAAAATCTATACTCTATAGGAAAAAAGGCCTATTACAGACCTGTGTAGATTCCCATGCTTCCTGCTTCAGTCCCTGAGTTGTAATGAGCTTTGTTTAGTTGATCCCTAGGGCCTTGTTTTCCTGTGTTCTCTAACCCTTCTGGTTCCCACGTTAATTTGATATCATCTTTTGTGGGATTCTCTGAGCCCTGAGGAAAGGAATTTGATCGATTCATGTCATTTAGATCTGTGTGTTCTAAGGTCTCTTTCTCTGTGTAAGTTTTTCCTCTGGACCTCTGTATTTCTTTCCATCTGCTGATGGAGAAGGCTTTTCTGATGACAACTAAAGAAGGCACTGATTGTTGAGTACAGAAGACTATCATTAGGAGTCATTTTATTGTTACTTCTTTTTTAGACCAGTAGTGTTTGTTTTTACCCTACCTCAGTCTTTGCACTATCTAGTTTCAGGTTCTTGTTGAGTATGTGTTCCATCTTGTGGAATGGGGTCTAGATGAAACAGTCATTCATTGGTTACTCCCACAAGCTTCGAGCCACCATTGCACTAGTATATTTGTAAGCAGAACAGTTGTAGGTAGATCAACAATTTTGTGGCTGGTTGTTTCTATTTCTATTTCAGTTTCCTGCACCAAAGGCACTAGAAAACACGAGTAAAGACTATGCAGGCAACAGCTTGACCTCTCTCTGTCTGTCTGTCTGTCTGTCTGTCTCTCTCTCTCTCTCTCTCTCCCCAAAATAAACCCAAGGAGACAAATAAAAAATGCAAACTAAAGTAAAGTGGTTATTAGGAAGAGAACCAACAAGGAAAAAAAAAAGGAACATAAAAGAAATCTCTCTTGTGTTGCCTGCTGTAGGGTCTGGCTTGCACTGTGATTGGTTTATAAAATGACACTGTTCTGGGATTTTGATTGGTTTGAACCTGGGTAGGTCTTGTGCATATTGCCAGTTATTTGAGTTAGTTTATACATCAGTCTGGATCACACTATTTGTTCAGCATCCACATGAGCCTTGCACAGTCTTTCTATCTCTATGTCTATATAAATTTCTGAGTCCCAAGAGGAGGAGTTTAATAAAGATATCTCACTTAGGGGTACATGCCTTAAAAATCTCTCACTATGTACACATAGTCCAGTTAGGGGTCTCTCTGTTAATTCCCATCTACTTCAAAGAGAAGCTTTTCTGATGAGGGTTGATCAAGGCACTGATATACAGTAAAGTGGTTCTCTTTCTTTGTTGGGTCTTTGTGTGACTTAGGTATCACTGTGACTATGACTTCATAAAATGTATTGGGTAGTATTCCTTCTGTATGTATTTTATAAAATAGTTTAAGAAGTATTTCTATTAGGTTTTCTTTGAAGGTCTGATAGAATTCTGCACTAAAACCATCAGGCACTGGGGAATTTTATGGTTGGGAGAGTGTTAAAGACTGCTTCTATTTCCTAGGGGATATGGCACTATTTAAATGGTGTATCTGATCCCGATTTAACTTTGGTGCCTGGGATCTGCCTAGAAAATCATTTGTCTCATCTGGATTTTCCAGTTTCATTGAATGTATGCTTTTGTAGTAGGATCTGATCATTGTTTTGAATTTTTTTCCATTTCTGTTTTTATATCTTTCTTTTCTTTTCTTTTCTTTTCTTTTCTTTTCTTTTCTTTTCTTTTCTTTTCTTTTCTTTTCTTTTCTGATCCATGTGTGTCTAATGTCTGCTCTCTCATCACGATCTCATGGAAAATCTTCCTGGTCTACCCACATGGTCTCTTTACCTGGCAGGGATCAGAAGTACGGCCTTCCTATCACTCCTACCCTGTCATAGGCTAAATCAGCTCTTTATTGACCAATCAGAGTTGATGCAAAACAATTTTTATATAAGCTGGTGACAAGAGATGCTTGACAATGTTATTTTATAGGCTGCAGGCATATGTCAGGGCATAGAAATCAGTGTCAGAATATACAGTACACAAGACTAACCTTCAACATCTCCCCTTTCTCCAACCTAAATAAACTATATACAATAAGAACAATTATGGGCACCATCAGGTAAGAATTACATTACTAATAGCCAGTCAATTAGTATTTGGCAAAGTTGAATAAAGTACTTCAATATCTATTCCATCTAGGTGAGTTTAGAGTTTTGGACTTATCATATCTAGAATTTATAAACTCATGAATACCTTTTTAGACCTTAAACTAATTTCTTAAATCCTATTCAATTCAATGTTAATTCTGAGACTATAACTATCTCATCTTGAAATCTGTCAAAGACCAAAGAATAAATATTACCTAAGTATGCAAGAAGTACAGACAAGCAGCTTCCAAAACTATAGAAAAGACAGAGAAATCTGGTTGTCTAGACAGCTACCCATTTTTTTCTGAGTTATTGGAGCATCCATCTTCAGCCTTCTGGCACAGAATATCTGACAGACTTTTCTGTGACACAGGAAACATGAAGGATTGTTTATCCTGTCTTGGCAAAGCATAGCCGTTGATTTCTGGACATCTCTCTTGCCCAGTATGGACAGCATGATGTCAGTAATTGAAGCAGGAACAGTTACTTGCCCAATGGATGGCTTGCCACATTTGAAGCAAATTCCATATAGAGTTTCTTCAATGTTCATCATCTTTTTTTAAAAAATAGAGTGGGGATGCTGCCAGGAACAGACCTGTCTCATAGTAAAAAAGGGAGGATAGTAATAAAACATCTTTAAATGCCATATTTGTAGATATCTGAGCTTTCTGAAGGCCATCTAGCTATCTATAATATGTCTGAATAGGCAAGTGTTACATGTTTCTAATTATTTGCTATCTGTTCAACCTAGGAAACCCATTTCTGGATTAACTAACATGACAATAAATTTGATAGAGTAACCATTAACTCCATTTCTTATTTATTCTAAACAATTAATAACAGTTTTCAAAAGGATTAGAACTTAGCATTACATTTTTAATATTTTTTTAATAATTACATACATATAATACCTTAAATAAGAATGTGTATGTGTGTGTGCGTGTAATATGATGTAGCAAAATATAACCTTAAATTTGTTTCAAAAGTCCATATTAGTGTAAAATATTTGTCTTGATGATGTTCTCTGGTGTAAAAGTAGATTCAATAATTTACCCTTTCATCTTATTATTCCTATATCTCCCTTTTTTCTTTTTATCCATTCTCACACCATTCTCCTCAACATTAGATTGGAGAGAAATAAAGAGTAGAGAAAAGAAAAAGAAACAGAGAAAGAAATCCCTGAACTTAGCCAACCTTAGTTACGTTTCCTCCCTGACCAAGAATATTAATGACTCACCCACAGAAAGACCAAAAACCACACATGACTTTTTTTTTTTTTTTTTTTTGAAATGTATCCTTTTCTTTTGGGAACCCAAAGAAACTTGGGATGATGGCCAGTCTCAAGAGCTCTAGATGTAAGTAACATTTGTTGTCCAGACTCTATCTGCTATGAAAGTGCCAAGCTTAAATGAAATCCTGCTAAAACAGTCTGTGATGCTGGAAGATCTAGTAGCTCTTTAAAACTTGTCCTGGGTGCAGCTTTTTGAGGAAATAATATGGAGGCCGTCTGAGGTAGGATCAAGAAGGATGTTGGAATAAATTTTATAGTGTCTCATCATCCTTGAGGGTAAATCTTGCCAGGGTAAATTTAACTTCATTAGTGTCTAGTTGTTTTTCTCTGTCAACATATAAACATCCATAGGAAATATACATTTCTGCATTAACATATGTATGGAATGTGCAGTGTGTACAGTTTAGCTAGATATAATTTTCTGTACTCTGCATGAGCAGATAAAGTAACTGCCTTTCATTTATAAACAACTTTAGATTACAGAGCCGATCTGTAATAAATTTTCATCCATGCCATTTGAAAGGATAGCATGTTTAAGACCTAAAGATTCTGTATCCAACAAGATTTATTACTGATGCTTAGCTGAAGTCTGGGCTAGAGATATTTTCATGTCTCAGCCAGTTTCAGAGTTCTTTCCATGCAGAGGTACTAATAGTGTTTTACACGTTTTTCTGTTCTTTCTGATTTCTTTCATTTCTGCAGCTCTTCAGGAGGTCTCTCCTGGTCAGATATGATTTGTACTTATTTGGATAGAATCTATAATGTTTCTTCTCTTGTTGAAACAGGGAAAAACCTCTTCTCCAATGCAACACACTTTATTCCCTCTTTTCAGAAGTTAGAATGTCCTTAATATAAACAGGCTGATTTAGTTCACCTGTATTTTCTGCAATCCAATGTCTCTCAGCAGCTCCTGTTTTTTGATCATTCACATTTTTAAAAATTTCGGTTAATTAAGCACTATGTAAAGTATCTCTGGGAATGGTTGTTACTCCTTTTTGTTTCTTAAGCATCTCCTTTAAAGTGTGCTTAGTTCTCTCTCTATAACTGTTTGTCCTGTAGAATTGTGTGGTATAATATTCTTTATATTATAATATGCAAAATGCTTCATTTTATTAGACATATGCTGGAGCACTGTTAGTCTTAACTTCCAATAAATACGTAATTACTGAATCAGGCTTTTCAGAACGTGTACATATTTTAATTTTCCAAAATTTGAGGAATAAAAATCATTGTTTTAAAAAAATTCTGAAGTTTCACATATACTTCTTATTAATAGTTGATCAATTTCATTGTTGTGTTGTGATAGAGGGCCTGGTAAACCTGTATGGGGTACGATTTGTGTGACATGCAGTGGATGATTCTATTTCTAATTACTTGATTTAGGTGATTAAACAGTGAAGTTAATTATGAATCATCATGAATAAGTTCAGGAGTTTCTATATGCAAAACAACTCCTTCTGCCTATTGAAAGTCAGTAACTATATTAAGGGATTCTGGAAAATCAATAATACCATACAAATTAAATATAACTCTGGTATCTTAGTCAGGGTTTCTATTCCTGCACATACATCATAAACAAGAAGCACTTGGGGAGGAAAGAGTTTATTCAGTTTACACTTCCACATTGCTGTTCATCACCAAGCAAGTCAAGGCTGGAACTTAAGCAGGTCAGAAAGCAGGAGCTGATGCAGAAGTCATGGAGGGATGTTCTTTACTGGCTTGCTTCCCCTGGCTTGCTCAGCCTGCTCTCTTATAGAATCGAGACTACCAGCCCAGAGATGGTCCCACCCACAAGGGGCCTTTCCCCCTTGATCACTAATTGAGAAAATGCCTTATGGTTGGATCTCATGGAGGCATTTCCTCACCTGAAGCTCCTTTCTCTGTGATAACTCCAGCTGTATCAAGTTGACACAAAACTAGCCAGTACATATGATTTTTAAACTTTAAATCATATTGACTTTGAATATTTTACTTGTATCTTCTAATTTTTAACCTGCCTTTCCTGATTTATTTGCATCAGTATAGAATGCACAACCCCAGAAATCAGCATTCCTTTTACTATATGAGGGAAGGTCTAATTAATTCTCTTTATAAACTGAAGTTATTTGCTTTTGGGGTACTTGGTGTTGATTTCTTCCAAAAATTACTGCAAGCCTCCTTTCAATATTCATTTTCTGTCCATAATGAGTTAATTTCTGCATTAATAAAAGGTATCACAATTTCACAATTTCTGCTGTATTTATTCGTGTTAATTATGAAGTTTCATTTTTTCTTTTATTATCAATTCAGAAAAGTTTTTATATAGGGTTTTAAATTTTAGTCTGTTTATGTGCTAAAAATATCCATTGTAAGATACAATTTTCTTGCATATGAATTCCTGTAGGAGAATGAGTAGAAAGCAAAATAATAAAAATACAAGCCAACTTTGAATCCAAATGATCTGCATGCACATCTTGTTATTCCTTTTCTACCATAGCCAAGTCTCTCTCATCCTCATCTGATAATTTTCTTGGGCTATTTAACTCTTTATCACAGTGTGAAGTTTGAAATAAATTAATTACCTTTTGAGGGGTTAATCCTTTTGTTGGTCTTAACTAATGAATATCTCCCAACATTTTGAAAATCATTAAGAGTTCTTAATTGATCTTTCCTGATTTGTATCTTTGCGGTAGAATCTTCAGAATGTTTATCTTTTGCATTAAATAATTAATAGAATTTTCTCTTTGTGTTTTCTCAGGGGCAATTTGTAATCTCCAACATGACATAATTCTCATTACTTCAACAAACTTTTTTTTTCTTTTTTGGAATTATTTCTTTACTTTTGTTTATATAAGAACACTGTCACTGTCTTCAGAATCATCAGAAGAATGCATTTGATCCCATTACAGACAGTTGTGAGCCACTATGCAATTGCTGGGAATTGAACTCAGGAAGAGCAGTCAGGGCTCTGAAATGCTGAGTCATCTCTCCATCCTCCCAAACATTTTTTTCTAAGGTCTCTCTCTCTATATATATTTGGATCAGACAGCAAATTATGCATATAATGATAAATTATTGATTGAGAAAATTGTTTATGGATTATTTCTAATGTCTGATGTACAAAATATTGGCATAATGTAGGACTAGTCAACATTTCTATGTTTGATTCTTCCATTGGAACCTCTTGGTTGGCACAGAGTCGGTAACTGTTTGTACAGTGCAATTAATCTTTCTCTATCTTGTTCATGTGCAGGAATTGTGAAAAGGCAATTCTGAAAAGATAAATCCTTTTAATAGATCATTCCTTAGATAACAATGAAGGCAATGAGATTCCATATTGTAAAGATACTTTGTTTGAATATTTCCATTAATTTCTCTCATTCTGTCAACATCTATCATTTGTCAGATTTCTTTACAATGACAAATACAGGAGATTTAGAAGTGCTGGTAGATTTTTCTGTATGTTGAACCTCCAGCTGCTCTTGGGCTAGGTGTTCTAGTGCTTATAATTTTTCTTTTTGTCTTATGTTATTGTTCTATCCAAATAGGTTGGTCAGTCAACCACATTAATGGTAAGCCTGTTAGTGTTCTATCAGCAGTGTCTCACCCAGATGAAGTTGAAGATCCAGGCTCTATTATATCCTGTTTATAGAACACTTGGTCAGTTCATAATTCTTCTTAGTAAGATTGTTTTAACATTTTATAAGGAACATATTGTATTTTATTACTTTTTTCTAGATGTTGAAGAAACAGTAATCTGCCCCTCCCATTTTTTGCAATAGATCTCTTCTCCATAATTCATGGCTATATCACCAACATATGGTCTCAATTTTCCTATTTGGCCTTCTGACTCTATGTTTAAGGCTTTTTATAATTTGTCATATTTGGGATAAATTTCTAACCCAGAATCTAATATTAGGCAGCTCACAAAGCATATAACTTCAGCTCCAGTGAATCCAATGCCATTTTCTTGCCTCTCTAGGTACCTGGTAATACTTAACATATACTCACAGACTCATGTGTATATATATATATAAATATAACTAAGATCATAAATAAAATAAGATGATCATAAAAAGTGCGTGGTTGTTGCTGCTGATAATGTTTTGATATCATATATATCCTTAGGCAGGTCTCCAACTCTCTGTGTAACCAAAGTGTATATTGAACTTCTGATCTTGCTTCTGCTTTGTGTGTGCTATCATTGTAAGTATGTGCCAGTTTATCAAGTTTATGGGATACTAGACATCAAAGGCTTTCATCAAAAGACATGGGGGCTTCTTCTTGTTTGGATTTTCAACAAACTTTCTAACAACCGAATCCCCAGACCCCACCACTTGCTATCTTTGAATGTAATGTGGCCCCAAGACTTATTAGGGTGGATTAGATGTCGGCAGCAAGTAGTAGGTGGCACTTTAACAGAGGAGATTTCACTGAGGCAATTCATGCATAATCTGGCCTTTACCTAATCCTTGTTGCTACTGCACAATAGGCATGACTCTCTGATCATATTTTAAAGCACAGGAAAAGTCTTTTTAAAATTATAAAATAACTAAATACAAAATGAAAACATTTGATAGGTGGAGAGATAATGGGAGAAGTTAACCTTGATGTTAAAAGGCTTTCCTGTTGGTACCTGTGGTAGGTGGACTACTGTGAATATACTGAGTATACTTAGAAATGCCCTTTTTGAATACATTTAACTGTAGTGGAGAGGTATCATCATCATCATCATCATCAATAACAATTATCGAGATTAAAGTAATGATAAGGGAGATTGAATACTTTAGAAAAGCTTACAAATTAACTAGTAAGAGAGCTGAGCATATCTGTCTGCCGTTCAAGCCCTTACTGCTGCTTCTATATGACACAGAGAATAGAATCTGTGATCACAAAGATTTTCCACTGGGAAAAGAAGCTGAGGAAATTATAACCAGGAGAATTAATTCTAGAAATAATACATGCCTGTAACATATGTTGTCAGCAAGGGCATTAATGGAGTAAGAGCATTGAAGGCTTAACTAGAGTTGGAGAAACTGAAGGAGGCTGGGATGATTTTGACATTGTCTTTTTTATCTTTGTACCACAGGGAAAAGACACCATTGGATTCTTACTGAGGTTTGAATACAGTAGGCAGAAATCCCTGTGTAATGTACAAGAGACCTACAATATCATTCTTCCAATGCAGATTATCATAAGAATGTGCGACTCTAGAGTCTCTTATTTAGCAAAGAACAATTCTTATCCATTCCCCAAGTCCCATTCATTTCTGTGTTCTATTAGAAAGAATGTGTCATTGAAATTATTATTCCGTATTCCTGAGGGCAGGATAAAAACTTTGAAATATAAAAAGGAACTGTAACTTATATTGTAGTCTCTAACGTATTGATAACTTTGACTTAAAAAAAAAAAAAAACTTTAGCGCCTCAAAGACTAACTTAGTGGGATGGTGATGTAGTTCAGTTTCCTCCTCAGGCCTTAGGTTGAACCTCTAGCTGTGAACAGAATAAGGTTACAGTAAAGGACAGTTATCAGGAAATGATGCACAGTGTGTTTGAATCTAGCTTGGGCTGCAGAAGATGCCTGTCTTAAAATAAATGAATTAATATAGAAACAGACAAGCAAATGAAAAAAAGGCACCCATTATTCCTACTATCTCTTTCTTTTCTAAGATTATATTAAAGCCAGGGTTTATTGCAAAGCTGTGCTCAGGTGGATGAGTTCACTGGCCCCAAGGACCAATTCCAGGAAACATACCACGAGGAAGGGGTGGCGTAGAAGAGGGAGAGAAAAAGAAAGAAGGGGGAATTGTGCAGAGAGGCAGAGAGAGAGAGAGAGAGAGAGAGAGAGAGAGAGAGAGAGAGAGAGCTTTCTATTTCTTTTTAATATTAATTCATTATTCACTTCATATCCCAATATCAACCCTCCTCTCTTACCAGTACCTGTAATAGAGATTCACCCTCATTCCACACTTTCCTTCTCCTACAAGAAAGGGGAAGCCCCCTTCAGGTATCACAGGCCCCTGGCTCTTCAAGTCACTGCAGGACTGAGCACATCCTTTTCCACTGAAGCCAGACAAGCAGCTCCAGTCAGGAGAATAGGCTCCACAGGCAGGCAACAGATTCAGGGATTTCCTCTCATTTCTGTTAGTAACAGGGGATTAGGAAAAAAATCTTAGTTACCAGACTCAGTGCCCATCACTGGCCAGGTGAGAGGCTTGGGACTCATTAACACTTTCTGAAACAGAAAGACAAGAAAAGAAGAGAAAGACAATCTTTTACACAAGCAACTCACATGAACACACAAACACACACATGCACACACATGCACGCATATACATACATAATCTGGTTGTGCCTGACAACCTGTCTCATCAACTCACAAGTGTTTATACATACTTACATACACATACATATACCTACAAATGCATGTATATACATAGATATAAACAAACATACATATACATATGTACATTTTATGGATGTAACAAAAGGTTCAATGAACAAGCTTCAATTGCAGAAAAAGTAAACTCATTCTGAATAAAAAAGAAGTCTCAACAATTATTGCTGAGAGAAAGAAAGAGCTTCTCCTTTATTGTCATTCTTAGTTTTTATACTTTCTCAGGATAGTTGATCACATGGTTTTCCAACCATCTTTTTTTTTTTTCTATAAGTTCATAGCAAGTTTAAGACACTAATTAAGTCACAAATTGATAAGGAGTTCCAACAGAAATGTTTACATGTGTTTGCATAAGGACTAGTATCAGACTATTGCTAGCTCCATAAGTTCATTACAAGTTTAAAGAAATAATTTTTATGTCAAAGTTAGCATACTTTTGTTAAGAGACAAATCATTTGCCATGCGTCTCATTAGTTTTAAAATGCTATATAAACTAGTCTATATCTTATATTCTGTTTTTGCACTGACATTAAATTGTCCATTTTGAGTTTATGACTTTTATTTACCAGATACTGGTCTTATAGCTATTCCAGAAGGAATGTTTTCCCTGCTCATAAATTTGTTGCAAGTTTGCTTTCTTATCCTAGTGCAATTAGCTCATGAAACATGAAGGTTTACAGAGCCCTATTTGTACTTTCATAATAGTATACAGGGATCAAAATTTATTGTATAAACTTAGGAATTCTGTAAAACCATCATTAGGAATTCTGAAATCATAAATTTGTCTATACAGCATTATTACATAATTTCAAATCTTCATTGATCTGCAGATAATTTGCCTACTAGGGTAGGCTAATGTGCAGGAATCTTTAAACTATAGAATAGTGACAGGAAAAAACATAACAGTAGCAAGAAGCAATCCTCACACAAAAATCCCTAAAGGCTCTGCATCCATCACAGCCATGGAATGTGGTGGGCCATCTCCAGAAAACTTACTTGCATGTCTTTTCTAGATAACTCCTAATATATATATATATATATATATATATATATATATATATATATATATACTTACAAGCAGACATATGAATGTAGTCATAATTCAAAATTCAAAATTCTAAAACAATCTCACCGATACTGGCTCCTAGTCAAGTACTTCATGGTATGACTGATCAAAGTGTTAGGTATTGTATGTTAACTGACTTGGAAATATATAAATTCTATCAAGTAGCTTAACAATTGAACTAAAAATGTTAGATAATTTAAAATTTGATATCTGAACTAAGAATGATAATGAACAGCTGTGAAACAGATTTCATTGTTAAAACCTGAACTAATAGACTCAAAGATTGAAATAAGAAACATTTCAAAAAACGAAAAAGAAAATTCACAAAGTGGAAATAATAAGAGAAATAAAAATGCCAGTAAAATCAGATATTCAGAAAATCAATTTATATAAATTCTAGAAAGGGTGGACAAGAAATTGATGGAGAAGGTGTTCTAGTCAAACTCCTATTGCTATAAAGAGACACCATTACCATGGAATATCTGATAAAGAAAACTATTTAATTGGGCTTGCATGCAGTTTCAGAGGTTTAGTCCATTATCTATGGTGGAAAGCATGACAGCATGCAGGCCCGCATAGTAGCTGAGAGTTCCACAACTGGATCCAATGGCAGCAGGAAGACAGAGCCACTAGGTCTGATTTAAGCATTTGAAATCCCATAATCCACAAAGTAACACACTTCTTCCAGTGTTGCCAGACCTATACAAAAAGGGTCATATCCCCTTATCCCTATCAAGTAGTGCCAGTTCTTAATACTTAAGCATTCAAATACATGACTCTATGGGGACCATTCCTATAAAAACAACCACTAAATGGAAAGCTCTTGTAATCAAAAAGAGAATAGGCCATACAATATAGAAAGTGTATAGTCTATTGTTGAAAAGAACTAAGTAAATATCATACATGGATGAGGAGCAAAGAGACAAGGCATATTAAGGTAATAATCCATGAATTATAAATGGAAAAATTAAAAGTTTGCTAAGTCCTGTAAATCAGACTACATTGAATTTCTCTTTATAGTGACCTGATGGAGCTATAGATAGAGTCACTGGAAAGCACAGGATTGCAGTCTCATCCAGCAGCATTTTTTTCAGAGATTGAACATTAAGGGAATGAAGCTTCATTTACCTTTGTGAAGAAAAGGCAACATCACAGCAATTATAAATCAGAAGCAGTAAAAGACATAAATATATAGTTATGTAAATATAGAGACTTTTTTTCTAAATATAAATTATATTTACTGGGAAAACTTCATGATAGTCAGAAAACAAAAGAAAAAAATAGTAAGATCTAGAACCTATTCATGGGGGATATGTGGAAGTTAAAAGCATTTTGAAGTTGTTAGCTTATAAATATGGTTTTAAAAAGGAGTTGGGGAGTGCAGTATCATTTCTGAGGCAAATAATTGCCTTTGGTTTTTCTACTTGGAAACACATATGCAGCAACTCAGATTTTAAAAATATGATAACGACTCCCCACCAAATACAAACAAATGAAAAAAATTCTAAATTAGCAAGGAAAGCTGGAGGTCATATTATTCTTTCAGAAAACTCAAGTTATTTCCCCAGAGCCAAAATTAGATGGCTTACTACTACTTGAGACTAAGGGGTGGAATTTGATGTGCTTTTCTAGATGCCTTTTCCAGACTGACACAGACACGTTTACAGACACAGACAAACACAGAGATATATACTGAATTTTAAAAATAATAGCCCAGCCACAGATGTGGCTCCAGCCTCACTGCCATTTCTGTGTACTGGGTATCTGTCCCCAAATCCATTCTTGCTGCTCAGGTGCAAGCCACACCAGTCAGAAGACCTGCCTGCCATATGAACCACTCCAATCCATAGACTTGGTTCCCAGAGACCCATTCTACAGCCTCCCCACTCCACCTCATTGCCTTCCCAGTGACAATGTGCCTATCTCCGATACTGGAAGATGCCTGCTGCTCAGGTAAAGGCAACCCCAGTTAGAAGAATAGGTGACTGACCTGCCTGCCAGATAAACTGCTTCACTACTAAAACTCAGTTTCCAAATACACATTCTTCCACCTTCCCACTCCTATCTCACCATTCACAGTGCAGCAACTCCAGTTGCAAAAACCAAGACTCACAGAAGGTCATGTAGTTTCCAGAAGTTCATTCCTCAACCTGATCAGAGTAGAGGTTAAGTTGGTGAGCAGAAACTCAAGCCATAAAGACCAGAGAACTAAAAAGAAAAAAGAAGCTAAGGAACAAAACACCCATGCAACAAAGAAAAACTCAGAAATAAGCACATAGAACTATACTCTTCCTAAACCCAGATGCCTAATCACCAGTGTAAAAATACCATCAAGAACAGAATGGCCAATATGGCACCACAGCAGTCTAGCTATCCTATGAAAGTAAGACCAGCACATTTTAATGCAACTGAAGTACAAGAAAATGATCTTAAAAACCAACTTTCTGAAGATGATAGAGGTTTTTAAAGAAGAAATGGAAAAAAATTCTTAAAAGAAATTCAGTAAAGGACTAGCAAAAAATTAGAGGAAATCAATAAATCCCTTAAAGAAAGTCAAAATAAAACAAAGAAACAGGTGAGGAAACAGTTCAAGATTTCAAAATGAAAATAGAAACAATAAAAAAAACATAAGTATAGAAAATTTTAAAAATAGAAAATGTAGGTAAATGAACAGGAAATACATACACAAGCATTACAAACAATACAAGTGATGGAACAAAGAGTTTCAGGAGTTGAAGATACAAGGGAAAAATAGAATCACTGGTCAAACAAAAGAGAAAATCTAAAAAGAAAAACCTCAACAAAAATCATCCAGGAAATCTGTGACACTATGAAAAGACCAAAACTAAGAATAATGGGAAAAGAAGAATTCTAGCTCGAAAACTTGAAAAATATATTTAACAAAATTATAGAAGAGAATTTTCCTAACCTAATGAAGGACATGCCTATAAATGTACAAGAAACTTACACCAAATGCATAGGATCAGAAAAGCAAGTCTCCTTGCCATAAAATAATCAAAATACTTAATATACAGAAAAAGGAAGGAATATTAAAAGCTACAATTAAAAAAGGCCAAGTAACCTATGAAGGCAGATATTACCCCAGAATAAAGGGCTGCAAAAAGACTTTCTAAGCAAATAGACACAAGAAACAAGCTGGTATAGCTCTCTAGTAAGTGGCAAAATAGATTTCAAAAAAAAATTAATAAAAATTTATGGAGGACTTTTTTCCATTTTTTATTAGGTATTTTCTTCATTTACATTTCAAATGCTATACTGAAAGTCCACTATAACCTCCCTCCACCCTGTTCTCCTATCTACTCACTCCCACTTCTTGGCCCTGGTGTTCCGCTGTACTGGGGCATATAAAATTTCCAAGACCAAGGAGCCTCTCTGGAGAAGGACATTTTATACCCATCAAAGAGAAATCCATGAAAATGATGTTCCATTCTTAACTTTTATGCACCAAATGCAAGGACACCCACATTTATAAAAGAAACATTACTAAACTTTAAATCACACATTAATAGTGGTAGATCCACTCCCACCAATGAACAGGTGATCCAGACAAAAACTAAACAGAAAAATAATGAAGCTAACAGATATTATGAATTAAATGGATGTAACAAATTTCTACAGAACATTTCACTCAAACACAAATGAGCATAATTTCTTTTTAGCTCCTCCCAATCAAAGAGGGGGAAATGCACAGGTACAGATGGTTTTAGCACAGAATTTTACCAGAATTTCTAAAAAGCCCTAAAATTAACATTGTTCAACATTCATAAAAAGTGAGTCAGTTACAAAGCAATTCTCAACAGATACAATAAAATTAAAACAACACCATGTATCATAACCGATCACCAAGGATTAAAGCTGAGCATCAACAAGATTTCAAACAATAGAAATGTGACAAAGTAGACAAACTAATGGAAACTGAACAACTCCCTATGGTGTGACATGAGTGTCAAGGAAGAAATAAAGAAAGAAATTAAAGACTTCATATAATTTAATAAAAATGAAAGCACAACATATCCAAACTTATAAGACATAATCAAAGCAGCTCTATGAAGAAAGTTTATAACACTGAGTGCCTTTATAAAAAATGGAGAGCATCAGCAACAGAACACAAAAGATAAAAGAGAGAATCTCAGGTACAGAAGATACCATAGATAACATTGACACAATGGTCAAAGAAAATGCAAAATGCAAAAAGTTCCTAACCCAAAACATCCAGGAAATCTAGGACACAATGAAAAGACTAAATCTACGGATAACAGGTATAGAAGAGAGCAAAGATTCCCAACTTAAAGGACCAGTAAATATCATCAACAAAATTATAGAAGAAAACGTCCATAACCTAAAGAAAGAGATGCCCATGAGCATACAAGAAGCCTACAGAACTCCAAATAAACTGGACCAGAAAAGAATTTGCTCTTGTCACATAATAATCAAAACACCAAATGCATTAAATAAAGAAAGAATATTAAAGGCAGTAAGGAGAAAAAGTCAAGTAACACACAAAGGCAGGCCTATTAGAATTACACCAGACTTCTCACCAGAGACTATGAAAGCCAGAAGATCCTGGACAGATGTTATACCGACCCTAAGACAACACAAATGCCAGCCCAGGCTACTATACCCAGCAAAACTCTCAATTACCATAGATGGAGAAACCAAAGTATTCCATGACAAAACCATATTCACATAATATCTTTCCACAAATCCAACCTTACAAAGGATAATAAATGTAAAACACCAACACAAGGAGGGAAACTACATGCTAGAAAAGGCAAGAAAGTAATCTTTCAACAAACAAAAGAAGATAGCCACACAAACATAATTCCACCTCTAATAACAAAAATAAAAGGGAGTAACAATAACTTTTCCTTAATATCTCTTAACATAAATGGACCCAATTCCCCAATAAAAAGACATACACTAACAGATTGGCTACATAAACAGGACAGCATTTTGCTGCATAGAGGAAATCCACTTCTGTGTAAAAGACAGACACTACCTGTCTTAGTCAGGGTTTCTATTCCTGCACAAACATCATGACAAAGAAGCAAGTTGGGGAGGAAAGGGTTTATTTAGCTTGCACTTCCATGCTGCTGTTCATCACCAAAGGAAGTCAGGACTGGAACTCAAGCAGGTCAGAAAGCAGGAGCTGATGCAGAGGCCATGGACAGATGTTCTTTACTGGCTTGCCTCTCCTGGCTTGCTCATTCTGCTCTCTTATAGAACCCAAGACTACCAGCCCAGAGATGGTCCCACCCACAAGGGCCCTTTTCCCCCTTTATCACTAATTGAGAATATGTCTTACAGTTGGATCTCATGGAGGCATTTCCTCAACTGAAGGTCCTTTCTCTGTGATAACTCCATCTGTGTCAAGTTGACACAAAACTAACCAGTACAATTGACCCCTTGTCAACTTGACACACAAACACATCACTAGTAAGCCTCAATCCTTACATTCTTATTCACCCCCAAGATCTAAATAACTAAAAGTCCCATGGTCTTTACATTTTTTTAAATTTTCAATCTCTTTAAAATATCCATCTCTTTTAAAATTCAAAGTCTTTTTACAATTAAAAGTCTCATAACTGTGGACTCCACTAAAACAGTTTCTTCCTTCAAGAGGGAAAATATCAGGGCACAGTCACAATCAAAAGCAAAAATCAATCTCCAACCGTCCAATGTCTGGGATCCAACTCACGATCTTCTGGGCTCCTCCAAGGGTTTGGGTCACTTCTCCAGCCAGGACCTTTGTGGCACACACGTCGTCCTCTAGGCTCCAGATGCCTGTACTCCACTGCTGCAGCTGCTCTTGGTGGTCATCTCATGGTACTGGCATCTCCAAAACACTGTGTGACCCCTTCAGTCCTGGTCCTTCATTTGCAACTGAGGCTGAACCTTCACCAATGGCCTTCCATGGCTTCTCACAGTGCCGAACCTCAGCTTCTCTGCATGACCCCTTCATGCCTTCAAAACCAGTACCACCTGGGTGACCCTTACATATTACCAAGTCCCGCTGCAGCAGAAGTACAACCTTGGCTATCTCTGGAACACAGCCTCTTTGTGCTTTCAGAAAACACTTCCCAGAAGATGTCACTTAAATGATGCTCGTCTCTTCTTAATCACCACTAATTTCTTAGCTCCAGCTAACCAGCATCAATAGTCCCAGTAATGCAAAGTTTTTGCCTTAGTAGTTCTGGTATCTTGTTAATCACAGCTGATTCTTCAGCCCAAGCTAACCAGAACTACAGAATCTTCACAATCAAAACAGCAATGCCCTGAAAAGAGTTTTTAATTTTCCCTCTGAAATCTCACAAGCCAGGCCTCCATCATCTGCACTGTTCTCAACATTATCTTCCAAGCTCCTACAAAACATCTGACAGAGCTCTTAACAATGAATGGATATTCAAGCCCAACGTTCCAAAGTCCTTCCACAGTACTCCCCAAAACATCGTCAGGTTGTCACAGGAATACCCCACTTCTGGTACCAATTTGTCTTAGTCAGGGTTTCTATTCCTGCACAAACATCATGACCAAGAAGCAAGTTGGGTAGGAAAGGGTTTATTTAGCTTACACTTCCATGCTGCTATTCATCACCAAAGGAAGTCAGGACTGGAACTCAAACAGGTCAGAAAGCAGGAGCTGATGCAGAGGCCATGGACAGATGTTCTTTACTGGCTTGCCTCTCCTGGCTTGCTCAGCCTGCTCTCTTATAGAACCCAAGACTACCATCCCAGAGATGGTCCCACCCACAAGGGGCCTTTTCCCCCTTGATCACTAATTGAGAAAATGCCTTACAGTTGGATCTCATGGAGACATTTCCTCAACTGAAGGTCCTTTCTCTGTGATAACTCCATCTGTGTCAACTTGACACAAAACTAACCAGTACACTACCTCAGAGTAAGAGGTTGAAATACAATTTACCAAGCAAATGGAACACCCTCATAAGAGCAGGGGGAGGGAGGATGTGATAGGATGTTTCTGGGAGGGAAGAAAACCAGGACAGGGGATAACATTTGAAATGGAAATAAAGAAAATATCCAATAAAAAATAGTATCAGAAACAAAAAGAAAGAGAACCTAATAATAAAAATCAGGGAAATCCAAAGAATCATTAGGTTGTACTTTAACAATCTATACTCCTCAAAATTGGAAAACCTAACAGACATGAACAAGTTCCTCAATAGATATTGCTTACCTAAGTGAAATCAACAAGACGTCAACAACATAAGTAGACTCATTAACCTCTAAGGAAATAACAGCAGTCCTTAAAGTCTCCCAATCAAAAGCACAGAGCCAGATTTCACTCAGAATTTTACCAGAGTTTCAACTACGACATAATACCAATACATTTCAAACATTACAAAAAGAAAAAAGAAACAGGAGGAACATTGCCAAATTCATTCCATGAGGCCCCAGTTAAAATGACAGCCAAACCACAAAGATTAAACAACAAAGAATATCATTACAGATCAATTTCCCTCTTGAATATTGATTCAAAAATACTCAATAAAATACTAACATACCACATACAAGAACACTTAAAAAAATCATCCACTATGATCAAGCAGGCTTCATTTCAGAGATGCAGGGATGGTTCAACATATGAAAATCTGATCAGAGCAGATTAACAATTTACTGCTACAATCAAACACATAAACAAACTGAAAGGAAAAAAAATCATGATTATCTCATTAGATGTTGATTTATCCTTTGCCAAAATTCAAGATGTCTTCATGTTAAAAGTGTTGACCAAACCAAGGATACAAGGGACATATCTAAATATAATAAAAACAATATACGTAGGCCGGATTTCACCTCACACCAGTCAGAATGGCTAAGATCAAAAATTCAGGTGACAGCAGATGCTGGCGAGGATGTGGAGAAAGAGGAACACTCCTCCATTGTTGGTGGGATTGCAAGCTTGTACAACCACTCTGGAAATCAGTGTGGCGGTTCCTCAGAAAACTGGACATAGTACTTACCGGAGGATCCAGCAATACCTCTCCTGGGCATATATCCAGAAGATGTTCCAACTGGTAAAAAGGACACATGCTCCACTATGTTCATAGCAGCCCTATTTATAATAGCCAGAAGCTGGAAAGAACCCAGATGTCCCTCAGCAGAGGAATGGATACAGAAATTATGGTACATTTACACAATGGAGTACTACTCAGCTATTAAAAAGAATGAATTTATGAAATTCCTAGCCAAATGGATGGACCTGGAGGGCATCATCTTGAGTGAAGTAACACAATCACAAAAGAACTCACACAATATGTATTCACTGATAAGTGGATATTAGCCCAAAACTTAGGATACCCAAGATATGAGATACAATTTGCTAAACGCATGAAACTCAAGAAGAATGAAGACCAAAGTGTGGACACTGTGCCCCTTCTTAGAATTGGGAACAAAACACCCAGGGAAGGAGTTACAGAGACAAAGTTCGTAGCTGTGATGAAAGGATGGACCATTTAGAGACTGCCATATCCAGGGATCCATCCCATAAGCAGCTTCTAAACGCTGACACCATTGCATACACTAGCAAGATTTTGCTGAAAGGACCCAAATATAGCTGTCTCTTGTGAGACGATGCCGGGGCCTAGCAAACACAGGAGTGGATGTTCACAGTCAGCTATTGGATGTATCACAGGGCTCCCAATGGAGAAGCTAGAGAAAGTACCCAAGGAGCTAAAGGGATCTGCAACCCTATTGTTGGAACAACATGATGTACTAACCAGAACCCCGGAGCTCTTGTCTCTAGCTGCATATGTATCGAAAGATGGTCTAGTCGGCCATCAATGGAAAGAGAGGCCCATTGGACTTGCAAACTTTATATGCCCCAATATAGGGGAATGTCAGGGCCAAAAGAATGGGAATGGGTGGGTAGGGAAGTGGGGGGCGCTATGGGGGACTTTTGGGATAGCATTGGAAATGTAATTGAGGAAAATATGTAATAAAAATATTAAAAATTAAAAAAAAGACAATATACATCAAGCAAATAGCCAACATCAAATTAAATGAAGAGAAATTCAAAGCAATTCCACTAAATTCATATAAGGCCATCTTCTCTTTGCATATCTGTTCAATATAGTACTTAAAGTTAAGACAACTAATTGAGATGGAGGGATAAAAATTGGAAAGAAATAAGTCAAAGTATTGCTATTTGCAGATGATATGGTAGTATACATAATCAGCCATAGAGATTAAAGCAGGATACTCCATATCTGATAAAGTCATTCAGTGAAGCAGAAGGATACAGGATTAAATTGCTTTAAAAAATTAGTAATCCTTGTATATACAAATGATAAACAGGCTAAGAAAGAAATAAAGGAAACCTCATCTTTCACAATATCCACAAATAATATAGAATATCTTAGAGTAATTCCACCTAAACAAGAGAAAGATGTGTATGTTAAAAACTACAAGTCTTTGAACAGGGAAATTGAAGAAGATATCAGAAGATGGAAAGATCTTGCAAGGTCATGGATTAACAGGATTAGCTGAATAAAAACAACCGTCTTACTAAAAGCTATGTAAAGATTCAATGAAATCCCCATCAAAATTCCAACACAATTCTTTATAAAACACGAAAGGCCATTGTTCATCTTTATATGGAAAAGCAACAACAGTTTCAACAACAAAAATCAGGATAGCTAAAGCAATGCTATACAGTGAACGAACGTCCAGAAGTATACCATCCCTTATTTCAGGCTACACTACATAGCTGTGGTGGTAAAATAACACATGACATGTTACGGTGGGAAAAGGAAAAATCAGGTACTGGGAGAGTTGGAGAAAATACTAGAAGAAACTAGTGAAAATTAGGGAGGAGGAGTGGCATTTGACATATAGGAAGAAACCTAGTGCAATAGAAATTTCATGGAACCTACAAGAGTAAACCTAGCAAACACTCCTTGTAATAGGGGACACAGAGCCTGAACCAACCATCTTCTGTAACCAGGCAATGCCTAAAGTGGAAGGATCAGGACAGCAACCCAGCCACAAAACCTTCAACATACAGTTTGTTCTGGCTTCAGAGTATGCAGGGACCTGAAGCTAACAGAATCATTATCTAAGAGAGCAGATAAGTGTCGCCCAGCAGTTTATGTGAACATATACAGAGTAGAACAGTAAAAACATTAGGCAGAGCCCAAGGAAGGAATCCTGCAGTAAAGGGAAGTACCAGAGGAACCAGAGGGGTCAGAAACACACCATCAGAACACAGACCTGGCCAACAGAATCAACTGACAGAGACTCATGGGAACTTGCAGATATCAGGGAGCCTGTAGCACCTCACCTAGGTTCTCTCTCTCTCTCTCTCTCTCTCTCTCTCTCTCTCTCTCTCTCTCTCTCTCTCTCTCTCTCTCTCTCTCTCTCTCTCTCTCTCCCCCTCCCTCCCTCTCCACCCCTCTCTCCACACAGCTTGGTGTCCTTGTGGAAATCCAATCATTGGGAGTTGGGCCTATCCCTGACACGTTTGCCTACTTGTGGGACCATTTTTCCCATTACTAGCTTGGCTTGTCCAGTCTTAGTGTGATGGTTTGTGCCTGCTCTTATTGTAGTTTGTTTTGCTGTGTTTGCTTGATCTCCTTGTGAGGCCTGTTCATTTCTGAGGAAAGGCATAGGTGGAGTAAATGTAAAATAAAGGGGGTGGGGTGGGGATGAGGCTGGAAGGAAGGGAAACTGTGGTTGGCATGTAATATATGAGAAGAATAAAAATATGCAAAAAGCAAAAAAAATATGTCTTAAAAAGGTAACAAGAAAATTTTAGACTTAAAGTCTAAAAATACAGAGAATAATAAACCAGAACAAGTAAGAATAACAATACAGATAGCAAAGCAGCAGAAAAGAAAGTAGCAGAAATAAAAGTATTCTTATCAGTCCTTATCAAATATTAATATGCTAAATTTCTTTCTTCTTTCTTTCTTCCCTTCCTTCTTCCTTTTTTTTTTTTTTTTTTTTTTTACAACTCTGCCCTAAAATGGGCCAGAGTTGTACTGGGAACAGATATAAGCACCTCTCTGAAGTGTCTGGAACAATTCACAACTTGCTATTAGAATGGAAACACATTCACATTCTCAGATTAGTGCTACTAGTCATTCGAAACTGCATAGCGCCTCTGCAGAGGGAATGGCTAACTACTTCTCAAATTCATTTATGAATTCTGTTGAAAATATTTTTCATTGAATTTTCTTATAAATTTGGGGATGCTCAATTCCTCTGCTTCTGTTTCTTCTTCTTCTTCCGGTCATCTTTGAAGGTCTGGGGTCTGGTGTACTGTTGGCCCAGGGAGAGGTTTATTTAATCGTCACTGATTTAATTAGAGCCAGAGAGATTACAGAAGCCATCTAGGAAAGGCTAAGACAAGCAAATCAGTTTTCAGGAGATGGCCCACCACGTTGCATGGCTTCATTGGGTAAATTCTGAGAATGCAGGGTCCTTCCAGGCTTCACCCCAGATTGCTTTTTGCTGCAATATACCTTTCCTCTCACTATGACAGAACCCAGTGATTCCTGGGCATTAGTCCACCCTATTGGGCAGATTCTCTGTAGATCAACATGAAGGCATATTCTCACATAGAAATACTCTGTGGACAAAGTGATGATTTCATAATTCCCTATAATAATTTCATAGAATTCCTAAATTTATACAAATAAGTTCAAACCCTCTATAGAGGAAAAGCTGAAAATAGAGCTCCGTAAACCTTCATGTTTCACAGGCAAATTAGAACAAATTTATGATCAAGGGAAATATTCCTTATAGTTTAGGAATGAGGCCACTGTCTGGTAACTAAGTTCATAAACTGGGAATGAACAATTTATTGTAGTTTCAAGGACAGAAAATAAAGTATTGATTAGTCTATCTATACAAGACTTCAAAATAATATAACACAAGGCAGATGATTTGTCTCTTGACAAAACTATGTTGACTTGTGACATAAAAGTTTTAAATTTATATTGTACTTATGAGCCTAGTAACAGAGAATGAATGTTTAGTGAGATATGAATCTTAATGAAAGATAGGTAAAATATTCTGATGCTATTCCTTAAGTCTTATCAATCTAAGACATGAATTATTTCCTTAAAGTTACTATGAACTTATTGGAATATATGTATATTTAGAAAATCATGTAATCAAATATCCTGTTATAAAGTTTTTACCTGATAGATGTGTGAGGTAATTTTTTAGAGAAAATATAAATACTGAGAACATAAATAAAGGTTGTTGGCGCTACTTTTCTCTGCTTCATCCAGAGTGAGTGAGTGTTTTTATTGTGTGCTGACTGTTTTCCTTTTCCTTTCTCTCTGGCTTCAAAGAGTTAATGGACTCTGAGCCTCCAGTGTGATCAGTAAGTCCAAGAAAACAGCCCAAACAACTAACTTCTTTCCTTAATCTACCCTGCTGCTATCAGCAGGAATTAATTGCCAGAAAGGACTTGTAACCACAAAATAGCTAGAAAGGGTTAAGTTGCCAGAGACCATCAGCTTCTGTCACCCAGAGCAGTAAGTTACAAGGCCTTTGGGCCACACTTTGTCCACCTCAGTACCTGACCCTGCCAAGGTTGGCCCCCAGCAAACCTCAGTCAGGCCCATGCAGGCTGCCTGTTTGGCAGCTTAGTCTCTGCATGTTCCTATTCACCCAGGTTAGTTGATTTTGTGGATTTTTTTTTTCATGTTATATCCTTGATTTGTCTGGCTCTTACAATCCTCAGCCTTCTTCTCCTGAAGACTCAACTTCAAACAGGCACAGCTATTGTTTGTGGGTCTCTGCAAGGGTTTTCATCAGTTTTGGGTTGAAGCCTCTGATAACAATTGGGTAGGTCATTTCATTGACTTGTTTTTTTTTTTTTTTTTAGATCCCATCTTGCTTGGATCTATTCTAGGTCTCTGAGCTACTATCACCTAGCCTGGCCTAGCCCTCCAGGCAGTGTTGTTATGGGTAAGATCCATCTCTTGTTATAGATCTCAAGCTGAACCAGACATTGGTTGACCACTCAATTTCCAAACAACCTTTACCCCAGCACATCTTGTAGCAAGACCAATTATATGTCAAATATTTTGTGGGTGTGTTGGAGTCCCATTCCTTCCACTAGATGTCTTGCCTGATTATAGAGAATGGCCAGATTAGGCTATGTATCACCCATTATTAGGGTCACCCTTATAAATTGCTGAGAGTTTCTATTGAACTAGGTTTCTAGCTTGTCCTAAAGATATACTCCTTATTCCAGTTGTTTCTCCCAGTACTCTCTCACTCTATAGATCTATATTCACCCCATCTGATCCTTCCTGTTCCACAGTACTATCCCCATAAAGACCCCCCAGATTAACTCATGATGTCTATTCTATTTCCCCTTCTCATGAATCTCATAGTAAGATTTATGTATTTTCCTCCTTAAACCCTCCACATTACTTAGCGTCTCTAGATCTGTGGATTGTAGAATTTTTATCCTTCACTTTACAGGGAATATCCACTTAAAGATATTAAGTGAGTATATAACATGTTTGACTTTCATGGTCTGAATTACCTCACTCGGGATAATTTTTTTTCTAGTTCCATCTATTTGCCTACAAATTTCATGGTGTCATTATTGTTAAAAGCTGAGTAATACTCCATTGTGTAAATGTATCACATTTTCTTTATTCATTCTTCAGTTGAGGTCATCTAGGCAGTTTCCATTTCTGGATATTATGAACAGCTGCTATGAACAGTTGTCTGGTTGTTTTCCTGGTAATATGGTGGAACATCCTTTGGGTATATGCTCAAGTGAGGTATTGCTGGGTTTTGAGGTAGACTGATTTCCTATTTTCTGAGAAACTGCCATATTTATTTTCAAAGTGGCTGTATAAGTTTGTACTCCCACCATCAATGAAGGAGTATTCCTCTTCCCCCACATCCTTATCAGAATGAGCTGTCATTTGTTTTTGATCTTAGCCATTCTGACGGGTTGTGTAATTTTCTCAGAATTGTGTAATTTTCATTTACCTAATGGCTAAGCATGTTGAATATTTCTTTAAGTGCTTTTTGGCCATATGAAATTCCTTTTTGGAAAACTATGTTTAGATTTGTATTTCACTTTGTAACTGAATCATTTAGTCTGTTCATGTATTGGCTTTTGACTTTTTAAAAATGTCTATCTATCTATCTATCTATCTATCTATCTATCTATCTATCTATCTATCTATCTATTTGAAATGGACTTTCATATAGTTCTGGTTGGCCTGAAACTACCTATGTAACTGAGGATGATTTTTAAAAAAGGCTTATTTATTATATACAAGTACACTGTAGCTGTCTTCAGACACACCCAGAAGAAGTCATCAGATCCCATTACAGATGGTTGTAATGTACCATGTGTTTGCTGGGAATTGAACTCAGAACCTCTGGAAGAGCAGTCAGTGCTCTTAACTGCTGAACCATCTCTACAATTTTGTTTTTTAACTTTTTAAAATATACTATTGATATTAGCCCTCTGTCAGATGTGGGGTTGGTAAACTTCTTTTGTTATTCTGTAGGCTTCTAGTTGATCCTTTCTCTAAATGCTTCATGTATACCTTTCTGTCATAGCATTTATTTGAGAAATTTAAGTATTAATAGTTTCTATATTTCAGATTTAGATGATTATATTCTTGATGCTTAACATACTTCCCTCATCACCATTTTTTTTTCTTACAAATTGAGAAAGTTTCTTTCAGGTTTGAGTTAAAATATTTGTTTAAAATATCTGGTGACAAAATTAAATATGACAAAATTGCTTAGTGATAAATACATCTGTTAACATGCTTAACAACTTGAGTTCAATCTGTAGGACCCATGTGATGGGAAGGGAGAACTGGCTCATGAAAAGAGTAAATGTAACCTTTATTCACCAGATGTAATGATCTTCTTGGAGGCTTTCTACTAAATAAATTCACCTTTTCTAGTTCTTTCTGAACTTGGGCTGGCTGGTTCAACTCAACTATTCTGGTTCAAACTCCTCTCCAAGCTGGCTTATTCAAACTGTCTTCTCTTGGCTTCTCATTGAATTCCTCTGCTTGGCCTCAAACTAACTTTGGCAATTTGCTCTAATCTTCTGGCTCCTTCTTATTCCCTCGCTCATTTTTTTTTTAACATGGCTCTACCATTTTCTGTTTGTGAACCTGTCTTGAGTAAATCTGCCTAGTAAAAACTGCCTCTGAACTGAACTCAACCAAACTCGACTGACTCTATTCAAATCTCTTCATCTGAACTGCTCTTTTAGTAGCCTCTTTTTCCTATCTGTTTTAGAGCGTTGGGTAATCCTATCTCTGATTTATTCAGTTAAATTGCTCTCTCTTATTCCTCCGTTACATTCATTTTTTTAGGGATTGAAGGTGTTTAATAAGGTTTGTCTGTATTCCAGCCAGGCCATACTGTAATCTAGAGTGTGACTGCATTTCAGGTGTATCATATAAACCTAGAAAGATCTTTGGATGTGATCCCTTGCCAGAATAAACAGGTTTCTGAATTAAAATTAATCTACAAAAGGTGTATCCTGACTTCCTCCTGCACATTGTAACACAAATGCCCACATCTTTGCACACATACACATTCACAACATTTAAAACAACAAATAAAATGTGCTGACTTCTGAATATGCTTGGGTCCTGGAACTTTGAAGAAGGAAGATGAGGGAATGAAGCAACCACATTCGCATACGTAGAAAAGCTAGGGTCACATGGTCTGGGTTCCTAGGGGACAGCAAGCCCACATCTTACCTCAAGCTCAGTGCGTTTATATATACACCTCAACAAGGATGCATCATTATTATATATATGCAAACAAGGAGGCAGGATTATTATTATGCTAAACAGGGAGATAGGCTTAACTAATCTCAGTAGGAACAGTCTCTGTTTGTATGGTAGTCTTCAGACTATATACATTCAGAAAGACAAAGATATGTTAGACATTTTCTACATACACATTAGCATCTACCCCTGTACCAGAAAATGGATTTGCCATACCTTTGAGTCTTACCCATAAAAGAATTTTTCCTCTCATGAATCTGAAGCATTAGGGTCCCTGACATGACTTTGCCCATGTCAGACAATACTCCCAGGACTTCATTTTCTTCCTACAAACATGTTGGTAAAAAAACCAAACAACAACAAGAAAAACAAACAAACAAACAAAAACATGTCTAGAAACATAGAGGTGTTTCCAAATGCTACCTATTGCATTACATCTTTGTGTAGATGATTTTATTCATCTCACTTCTCAATTTTAGCATTGACTCTTTGTTTTAAGTGTTTTCTGATTACATACCTTCTCTTAACTTAAAAGACTGAACATTGAGTATCCATTTACATACATTGCCTCTATTTATTACTTCATTAAGGTTTTCCCATTTAATACATAAAATTAACACATACTATGGCTATTATTTTCAGATATTTAATAAAATAGGTAAAGCTTTGATTGATCTTATTGAGAAGACTGTTATAATAAGTGCTATCTCTAAATTAATATATTTTGCTCAACATTATCCAAAGCAATTAATAACTATATGTTTGGGTCTTTTTTTTTACAGTTTTAGATATGAAAATTCTAGAACAAAGTTATTTACCTAAGTCTCACAGTTCTTTCTTCAAAATGTCTTCCAGTTTCTAAGTTGAGAAATTGAAAGGAATTAATTTATTCAAGACAAATTGGGAAGACAAAGACTTGTAAGCAAAATGACTAATAAACTTACATTTTATATGAAGATACAAGTGATCCAGGATATCTGAAAATATTCTGAATAGTTAAAAAACATCCTGACAGAGGTTATCAGTCACTCAGATTTGAAGGCATCACCATTCCAAAATTCAAGTTATAATACACAAGCCATAATAACAGAAACAGCATACTGGTATATAACAGATACAATGATCAATAGGTAGAATTGTGCCCCCCAAATATGAGTTTAAAATCTTAAGCTTGTGATCAAACTGCAAGCTGCAGTCAGTGTAACACTGGCAATTTTAACCATGATTTTTAAGTTTCTTTTGCAAAGTTAGAATAATATCTACAAGTTTGGGAAAGCAAAGCCCAATTTTAAAACAATTTATTCTCTTTAAAATTAATACTAGAAATATCACTATCATGTTATGAAGCTTGGCTGCCAATTTGTATATGAATGCATGATAGTGCAAAATTTAATGCTTTATTAAAGAGACATTGTTCTGAATCATATCTCTTATAAGTCTAGTTTCTAGGATAAGAATTACATAAAATATTATCTCAATTAGAAGTGTCCCTAGAGGCCTAGTTTTCTAGGCTGCTTTATGCCACATGTTGGACTCCAGCCCTAAGTTACCAATATAAAGCTAACTTTCTGTTACAAATGTTACACCCTTTTAATCATACCCAATAACTTATAAGCTAATACTCTAAATCCAGTCAAAAACCAAATGAAGCAGCTACATGAATCTTATAAATTCATACCAAAGTATTTTACTTTTCCTAGCTATAATTTCAAGGTAAAAACACTTTGTCAGTTGCTAAACACAATAATCATGATTGCAGAGAATTTTCTAGGAAAAAACTATCAGCTTATTTGCCTTAGAACTAAGAGGTTGCAGACTCCTTTTTAAAAAAAAAAAAAAAAACACAGTTTTTCAGCAGGGCCTCTCCTGCTGTGCTTGATTTTTGGCTAAAGTGAGGGGCCTCTCTCAGCCTCCACTGTGCAAACTGAGAGTGAACCAGCAGGTAAAGTTTTAACCATTTACTTTTCCTCTTCTTTTCAACATGAAACATAAAACAGTCAGTCATTCAGACAACGAAACAAAAACACACGTGAACAGATTGGTGCACCAAACATAGACAATACAAAGAGGGTAGAGAACTTCTCCTGTAGGGGCCACAGAGAATAACTTCTTTTCACCAGTATCTACCAAAGCTTTAGTTCAGCAACTACATGCCTCTCATTTTGTTATAGATAAACTGGAGCCAAAGGTTAATGCTTTAAAAAAAAAACCAAAAAGGTAGTTTTAGCAATAGATTGAGACAGGATATAGCAAATATTAAGGCTAGGTTAACAGAAATCTCAGATATTTGCAGAAGCCATTTAGGTACTCGGAACATTGAATTGGCCAGAGATTTAAAGAATAACCTAAGTGCATTGAATCCCTTGGATTGGGTTCAATATATAACCTTGCTTGCTATTATTACTGGCATTATTTTATTAGTAATCATTGTGTTTCCACTCATCTTTAGAGTTCTTCTGGGATCTGTAGCTACCACGAGGCGGGACATACTGGAACTTCGTCTAAAAAACAAAAAACAAAAAAAAAACAAAAAACAAAAAAAAACAGGGGGAACTGCTACATCCACTCCAGTAGTGACAAGCACAACAGGCCCCGAAAACCTGGGCGCTGTTGCGAGGCGAAAAGTTCACAGAAACTTAGTCTCCTAAATTGTGGCATCCTGCTCCAATATCCTTGCTTTAGTTGGTAAAGGGATTTTTGTGCTTTCCCTTAATACTGGTTTATTACAAGTGCTCCTAAGGATTGATATTTTGACATACAGTTAAGCTAGATTCTAGGCAGTCCTTGATCTGACATTGGGCATGGATAGCTAAGTCACTGCCCAACACAGAAATTTACCATTATCTAGGAAGAAGGAAGTTTGTGACCTAAAGAGGAACCAGAGTAGATACTTAGAAGTATAGATAGCTGAGTTACACCCATACACAAGTATTTACAATGGCTTAGGGGGGAAGTGGACTACACAGTAGACTAGAGTAGGAACTATGGCAAGGGCACGAAGCCCTTGCCCCTGGCTTCGAAGATTAAGTAGACCTTAGGTGGAGCTGTTTTTGATCTCAGTTGTTAACATTGAGTTTTACCCCAGTTGGTTCCTGCCAGTCCTTCCGTGTTTGCATTCCTCTGTTTTGTGTAAGAATCCAGTAACCTCTTTGTACCTTGCCGGTGTGTCACCCAACTTCCCTTTTTTCTTCTGTATAAAAAGTTTGATGCTCGATTTGACAAATGACATTCAGATCCACACTCCCTCGTGTAGAGTCTGTCTGTCAATTCCCACCGACTCCTTGCCCATCTGCACTAGAGACCCGTTCTACACAGACAAGGGGCCAAGAAGGTCTGTGGCAAGCATGCTTCTGACAGTCAACCTACAAGAGGAGGCCCACAGAGACAACAGTGGTGAGGATGTCTCCACCCTGGTGACCTGTGGGACGCTCAAGCATCTCATAAACCAGGCGCAGAGAATGCCTCCAGAAGGACCAGAGACAGGACCATTTTTTCTACTGATATCCGCTATCATAAGAGCAAATTCTAAAGCACATGCCCAGCCACTCTTGTGGGCTGCTATTAGGAATCCTCCCATTTTTCCCTGTTAGTTGAGATTCCCAGTTGCCTATCATGTATAGTGACAATACATCGATGGGAGAAAGCCAAATCCCTGTCTAGTTTACTATAGCACTTCTATGATGGGCTGTTTCTTCAACCTGGCCCTAGAAATGGTGAGCTTTTGTCTATGTTGCAGATAAACGGGACAGTCATAGTCCCTTGAAATGTCTTTTTTTTTTTAATTACATCTTTTCCTCAATTACATTTCCAATGCTATCCCAAAAGTCCCCCCATACCCTTCCCCCTACTTCCCTACCCACCCATTCCCATTTTTTTTTTGGCCCTGGCGTTCCCCTGTACTGGGGCATATAAAGTTTGCATGTCCAATGGGCCTCTTTTTCCAGTGATGGCCTACTAGGCCATCTTTTGATACATATGCAGCTAGAGTCAAGAGCTCCGTGGTAGTGGTTAGTTCATAATGTTGTTCCACCCATAGGGTTGCGGATCCCTTCAGCTCCTTGGGTACTTTCTCCAGCTCCTCCATTGAGTTGCACATCAAGTTACTCCTCTTGGAATAAAAACAGAAGGGAAACCTGTGGGGGATGTGGGAGTCAATCTTGTGAAAGGAAAGGGGGTGGGGGGGTAGAGACCGAGGCACCGCTGGCTCCTGTGACTCCTCCAAGAGTCCTGATCTGTAATACACCACATTAGATCTAAGATGGCTCCCAGTATTCCAGTGAGACAGCAAAAAGGAACCAATATCAGGGGCTGTGGCCACTTCCCTTGTCTTCACAGAACTTGTCACAAATGAAAATTACTCCTCCGTTCATTCTCCGTTATCTCATTAGGCAGAGTTTTCATTGGAGCATGGTCACAGTGTAGCAAGAATGACTGGCCAAGTATTTAGGGGCTTAAGGGTCACTCAATCACTGTACAGAAGCTAATGGAATGGGCACTAAAGTCAGATCTGCATCCACTGCTGGTCTCTGGAGTTGGATCTCCCTGGGATTTGTCACTCCATTGCCTCCCCTCCATCCTTGGTCCTGTTCCCA
Organism: Mus caroli; assembly: GCF_978045245.1. Classification (NCBI taxonomy): domain Eukaryota; kingdom Metazoa; phylum Chordata; class Mammalia; order Rodentia; family Muridae; genus Mus; species Mus caroli. The sequence continues at coordinate 136,907,495 of NW_028227258.1, read as the reverse complement.
TAGCTAGATTTTCTTTCATTTACTCATTCATTATTCATTCATTAATTTAAAGATATAACAAAATAAAATATGATATATAACAAAAACTATTGTATCAAAGTTGGATGAAACAAACCAACAAAAGGAAAAGAATCCAAAAGAAAACACATTGTACTGTAGAGCAATACAAATTTTTTTTTTTTTTTTTTTAGTTTTTAAAAAATTTTACTTCAAGCAAATATACTAGTTATGTATTGTCCTGTTCCACTTAACCTTCATAATACCATTTATTTTTTTTTTGAAAGAATAATTTTTTTTTATTACATATTTTCCTCAATTACATTTCCAATACTATCCCAAAAGTCCCCCATAGCGCCCCCCACTTCCCTACCCACCCATTCCCATTCTTTTGGCCCTGGCATTCCCCTATATTGGGGCATATAAAGTTTGCAAGTCCAATGGGCCTCTCTTTCCATTGATGGCCGACTAGGCCATCTTTCGATACATATGCAGCTAGAGACAAGAGCTCCAGGGTTCTGGTTAGTACATTATGTTGTTCCAACAATAGGGTTGCAGATCCCTTTAGCTCCTTGGGTACTTTCTCTAGCTTCTCCATTGGGAGCCCTGTGATACATCCAATAGCTGACTGTGAACATCCACTCCTGTGTTTGCTAGGCCCCTGCATAGTCTCACAAGAGACAGCTATCTTTGGGTCCTTTCAGCAAAATCTTGCTAGTGTATGCAATGGTGTCAGCGTTTAGAAGCTGATTATGGGACGGATCCCTGGATACAGCAGTCTCTAAATGGTCCATCCTTTCATCACAGCTATGAACTTTGTCTCTGTAACTCCTTTCCTGGGTGTTTTGTTCCCAATTCTAAGAAGGTGCACAGTGTCCACACTTTGGTCTTCATTCTTCTTGAGTTTCATGCGTTTATCAAATTGTATCTTATATCTTGGGTATCCTAAGTTTTGGGCTAATATCCACTTATCAATGAATACATATTGTGTGAGTTCTTTTGTGATTGTGTTACTTCACTCAAGATGATGCCCTCCAGGTCCATCCATTTGGCTAGGAATTTCATAAATTCATTCTTTTTAATAGCTGAGTAGTACTCCATTGTGTAAATGAACCATAATTTCTGTATCCATTCCTCTGTTGAGGGACATCTGGGTTCTTTCCAGCTTCTGGCTATTATAAATAGGGCTGCTATGAACATAGTGGAGCATGTGTCCTTTTTACCGGTTGGGACATCTTCTGGATATATGCCCAGGAGAGGTATTGCTGGATCCTCCGGTAGTACTATGTCCAATTTTCTGAGGAACCGCCAGACTGATTTCCAGAGTGGTTGTACAAGCTTGCAATCCCACCAACAATGGAGGAGTGTTCCTCTTTCTCCACATCCTCGCCAGCATCTGCTGTCACCTGAATTTTTGATCTTAGCCATTCTGACTGGTGTGAGGTGGAATCTCAGGGTTGTTTTGATTTGCATTTCCCTGATGATTAAGGATGTTGAACATTTTTTCAGGTGCTTCTCTGCCATTCGGTATTCCTCAGGTGAGAATTCTTTGTTCAGTTCTGAGCCCCATTTTTTAATGGGGTTATTTGACTTTCTGGAGTCCACCTTCTTGAGTTCTTTATATATATTGGATATTAGTCCCTTATCTGATTTAGGATAGGTGAAGATCCTTTCCCAATCTGTTGGTGGTTTTTTTGTCTTATTGATGGTGTCTTTAGCCTTGCAGAAGCTTTGCAGTTTCATGAGGTCCCACTTGTCAATTCTCGATCTTACAGCACAAGCCATTACTGTTCTATTCAGGAATTTTTCCCCTGTGCCCATATCTTCAAGGCTTTTCCCCACTTTCTCCTCTATAAGTTTCAGTGTCTCTGGTTTTATGTGAAGTTCCTTGATCCACTTAGACTTGACCTTAGTACAAGGAGATAGGAATGGATCGATTCACATTCTTCTACATGTTAACAACCAGTTGTGCCAGCACCATTTGTTGAAAATGCTGTCTTTCTTCCACTGGATGTTTTTAGCTCCCTTGTCAAAGATCAAGTGACCGTAGGTGTGTGGGTTCATTTCTGGGTCTTCAATTCTATTCCATTGGTCTATTTGTCTGTCACTATACCAGTACCATGCAGTTTTTATCACAATTGCTCTGTAGTAGAGCTTTAGGTCCGGCATGGTGATTCCACCAGAGGTTCTTTTATCCTTGAGAAGAGTTTTTGCTATCCTAGGTTTTTTGTTATTCCAGATGAATTTGCAGATTGCACTTTCTAATTCGTTGAAGAATTGATTTGGAATTTTGATGGGGATTGCATTGAATCTGTAGATTGCTTTTGGCAAGATAGCCATTTTTACAATGTTGATCCTGCCAATCCATGAGCATGGGAGATCTTTCCATCTTCTGAGATCTTCTATAATTTCTTTCTTCAGAGACTTGAAGTTTTTATTATACAGATCTTTCACTTCCTTAGTTAGAGTCACGCCAAGATATTTTATATTATTTGTGACTATTGAGAAGGGTGTTGTTTCCCTAATTTCTTTCTCAGCCTGTTTATTCTTTGTGTAGAGAAAGGCCATTGATTTGTTTGAGTTAATTTTATATCCAGCTACTTCACCGAAGCTGTTTATCAGGCTTAGGAGTTCTCTGGTGGAATTTTTAGGGTCACTTATATATACTATCATATCATCTGCAAAAAGTGATATTTTGACTTCATCTTTTCCAATTTGTATCCCTTTGATCTCCTTTTGTTGTCGAATTGCTCTGGCTAGCACTTCAAGTACAATGTTGAATAGGTATGGAGAAAGTGGACAGCCTTGTCTAGTCCCTGATTTTAGAGGGATTGCTTCAAGCTTCTCACTATTTACTTTGATGTTGGCTACTGGTTTGCTGTAGATTGCTTTTATCATGTTTAGGTATGGGCCTTGAATTCCTGATCTTTCCAAGACTTTTATCATGAATGGGTGTTGGATCTTGTCAAATGCTTTTTCCGCATCTAAGGAGATGACCATGTGGTTTTTGTCTTTGAGTTTGTTTATATACTGGATTACGTTGATGGATTTCCGTATATTGAACCATCCCTGCATCCCTGGGATGAAACCTACTTGGTCAGGATGGATGATTGTTTTGATGTGTTCTTGGATTCGGTTAGCAAGAACTTTATTGAGGATTTTTGCATCAATATTCATAAGGGATATTGGTCTGAAGTTTTCTATCTTTGTTGGGTCTTTTTGTGGTTTAGGTATCAGAGTAATTGTGGCTTCATAGAATGAGTTGGGTAGAGTACCTTCTGTTTCTATTTTGTGGAATAGTTTGTGAAGAACTGGGATTAGATCTTCTTTGAAGGTCTGATAGAACTCTGCATTAAACCCATCTGGTCCTGGGCTTTTTTTAGTTGGGAGACTATTAATGACTGCTTCTATTTCTTTGGGGGATATAGGGCTGTTTAGATCATTAACCTGATCTTGATTCAACTTTGGTACCTGGTATCTGTCTAGGAACTTCTCCATTTCATCCAGGTTCTCCATTTTTGTTGAGTATAGCCTTTGGTAGAAGGATCTGATGGTGTTTTGGATGTCTTCAGGATCTGTTGTTATGTCTCCTTTTTCATTTCTGATTTTGTTAATTAGGATGCTTTCCCTGTGCCCTCTAGTGAGTCTGGCTAAGGGTTTATCTATCTTGTTGATTTTCTCAAAGAACCAGCTCCTTGATTGGTTGATTCTTTGAATAGTTTTTCTTGTTTCCACTTGGTTGATTTCACCCCTGAGTTTGATTATTTCCTGCCGTCTACTCCTCTTGGGTGAATTTGCTTCCTTTTGTTCTAGTGCTTTTAGGTGTGTTGTCAAGCTGCTAATGTGTGCTCTCTCTAGTTTCCTTTTGGAGGCACTCAGAGCTATGAGTTTTCCTCTTAGAAATGCTTTCATTGCGTCCCATAAGTTTGGGTATGTTGTGGCTTCATTTTCATTGAACTCTAAAAAGTCCTTAATTTCTTTCTTTATTCCTTCCTTGACCAAGGTATCATTGAGAAGAGTGTTGTTCAGTTTCCACGTGAAGGTTGGCTTTCTATTATTTATTCTGTTATTGAAGATCAGCCTTAGTCCATGGTGATCTGATAGGATGCATGGGACAATTTCAATATTTTTATATCTGTTGAGGCCTGCTTTGTGACCAATTATGTGGTCAATTTTGGAGAAGGTACCATGAGGTGCTGAGAAGAAGGTATATCCTTTTGTTTTAGGATAGAATGTTCTGTAGATATCTGCCAGATCCATTTGATTCATAATTTCTCTTAGTTTCACTGTGTCCCTGTTTAGTTTCTGTTTCCATGATCTGTCCATTGGTGAAAGTGGTGTGTTGAAGTCTCCCACTATTATTGTATGAGGTGCAATGTGTGCTTTGAGCTTTACTAAAGTTTCTTTAATGAATGTGGCTGCCTTTGTATTTGGAGCATAGATATTCAGGATTGATAGTTCCTCTTGGAGGATTTTACCTTTGATGAGTATGAAGTGTCCCTCCCTGTCTTTTTTAATGACTTTGGGTTGGAAGTCAATCTTATCAGATATTAGAATGGCTACTCCAGCTTGTTTCTTCATGCCATTTGCTTGGAAAATTGTTTTCCAGCCTTTCATTCTGAGGTAGTGTCTATCCTTTTCTCTGAGATGAGTTTCCTGTAAGCAGCAAAATGTTGGGTCTTGTTTGTGTAGCCAGTTTGTTAGTCTATGTCTTTTTATCGGGGAGTTGAGTCCATTGATATTAAGAGATATTAAGGAAAAGTAATTGTTGTTTCCTGTTATTTTTGTTGTTAAAGTTGGCATTTTGTTCTTGTGGCTGTCTTCTTTTAGGTTTGTTGAGGGATTACCTTCTTGTTGTTTCTAGGGCATGGTTCCTGTCCTTGTATTGGTTTTTTTTCTGTTATTATCCTTTGAAGGGCTGGATTCGTGGAGAGATAATGTGTGAATTTGGTTTTGTCGTGGAATACTTTGGTTTCTCCATCTATGTTAATTGAGAGTTTGGCTGGGTATAGTAGCCTGGGCTGGAATTTGTGTTCTTTTAGTGTCTGTATAACATCCATCCAGGATCTTCTGGCTTTCATAGTCTCTGGTGAAAAATCTGGTGTAATTCTGATAGGCTTGCCTTTATATGTTACTTGGCCTTTTTCTCTTACTGCTTTTAGTATTCTATCTTTATTTAGAGCATTTGTTGCTCTGATTATAATGTGTAGGGAGGTATTTCTTTTCTGGTCCAGTCTATTTGGAGTTCTGTAGGCTTCTTGTATGTTCATGGGCATCTCTTTCTTTAGATTTGGTAAGTTTTCTTCTATAATTTTGTTGAAGATGTTTGCTGGTCCTTTGAGTTGAAAATCTTCATTCTCATCCACTCCTATTATCCGTAGGTTTGGTCTTCTCATTGCGTCCTGTATTTCTTGGATGTTTTGAGTTAGGATCTTTTTGCATTTTACATTTTCCTTGATTGTTGTGCCGATGTTCTCTATGGAATCTTCTGCACCTGAGATTCTCTCTTCCATCTCTTGTATTCTGTTGCTGATGCTCGTATCTATGGTTCCAGATTTCTTTCCTAGGGTTTCTCTCTCCAGTGTTGCCTCATTTGGGGTTTTCTTTATTGTGTCTACTTCCCTTTTTAGGTCTAGTATGGTTTTGTTCATTTCCATCATCTGTTTGGATGTGTTTTCCTGTTTTTCTGTAAGGACTTCTACCTGTTTGATTATGTTATCGTGTTTTTCTTTAAGGATTTGTAACTCTTTAGCAGTGTTCTCCTGAAATTCTTTGAGGGATTTTTGTGCTTCCTCTTTATTGTCTTCTGCCTGTTTAGCAGTGTTCTCCTGCATTTCTTTAAGTGTGTTATTAACGTCCTTCTTGAAGTCCTCTATCATCATCAGGAGATATGCTTTTAAATCCGTGTCTAACTTTTCCGGTGTGTTGGGGTGCCCTGGACTGGGCGAAGTGGGGGTGCTGGGTTCTAATGATGGTGGGTGGTCTTGGTTTCTGTTAGTAAGATTATTACGTTTACCTTTCGCCATCTGGTAATCTCTGGGGTTAGTTGTTATTGTTGTCACTGTTTAAAGATTGGAGCAGAAGCTGTGTTCCACTCACCAGCAGTCTCTAAATCCTGCGGCGGGGGTCGTGGGTAGCTGACGGTACCCTGGTGCTGGTCCAGCCGGAAGAGGCCTGTGGTCCTACTCAGGCCGTTTTTCTGCTTCCCTAACTAATGCAGTCTCTGGTCCCGCGTGCAATTGGATTGGAGCAGAAGCTGTATTCCACTCTCCAGAAGACTTAAGATCCTGTGGTGGGTGTTGTGGGTAGCTGGTGAGTGTCAGCCGACCCTGCGCCCCAGCTGCCCCGGTGCTTTTCTGACTGGAAGAAGGTTGTGGCCCTACGTAGGCCGGATTTCTCTCTCCCTAACCAGAGCAGTCTCAGGTCCCGCGTGATTGGACTGGAGCAGAAGCTGTGTTCCACTCACCAGCAGTCCCAAAATCCTGTGGTGGGGGTCGTGGGTAGCTGGCGGGTGTCAGGCAACCCTGCGCTCCTGCTACCCCGGCGCTGATCCTGCTGGATGAGGCCTGTGGCCCTACTCAGGCCGGTTTCTGCTTCCCTAACTAATGCAGTCTCAGGTCCCGCGCAATTGGATTGGAGCAGAAGCTGTGTTCCACTCACCAGCAGTCCCAAAATCCTGCGGCGGGGGTCGTGGGTAGCTGGCGGGTGTCAGGCAACCCTGCGCTTCCGCTACCCCGGTGCTGATCCTGCTGGATGAGGCCTGTGGCCCTACTCAGGCTGGTTTCTGCTTCCCTAACTAATGCAGTCTCAGGTCCCGTGCAATTGGATTGGAGCAGAAGCTGTGTTCCACTCACCAGCAGTCCCAAAATCCTGCGGCGGGGGTCGTGGGTAGCTGGCGGGTGTCAGGCAACCCTGCGCTCCTGCTACCCCGGCACTGATCCGGCCGAATGAGGCCTGTGGCCCTACTCAGGCCGGTTTCTGCTTCCCTAACTAATGCAGTCTCAGGTCCCGCGCAATTGGATTGGAGCAGAAGCTGTGTTCCACTCACCAGCAGTCCCAAAATCCTGCGGCGGGGGTCGTGGGTAGCTGGCGGGTGTCAGGCAACCCTGCGCTCCTGCTACCCCGGCACTGATCCGGCCGGATGAGGCCTGTGGCCCTACTCAGGCCGGTTTCTGCTTCCCTAACTAATGCAGTCTCAGGTCCCGCGCGATTGGATTGGAGCAGAAGCTGTTTTCCACTCACCAGCAGTCCCAAAATCCTGCAGCGGGGGTCGTGGGTAGCTGGCGGGTGTCAGGCAACCCTGTGCTCCTGCTACCCCTGCGCTGATCCGGCTGGATGAGGCCTGTGGCCCTACTCAGGCCGGTTTCTGCTTCCCTAACTAATGCAGTCTCAGGTCCAGCGTGATTGGATTGGAGCAGAAGCTGTTTTCCACTCACCAGCAGTCCCAAAATCCTGCAGCGGGGGTCGTGGGTAGCTGGCGGGTGTCAGGCAACCCTGCTCTCCTGCTACCCCGGCACTGATCCGGCCGGATGAGGCCTGTGGCCCTACTCAGGCCGGTTTCTGCTTCCCTAACTAATGCAGTCTCAGGTCCCGCGTGATTGGATTGGAGCAGAAGCTGTGTTCCACTCACCAGCAGTCCCAAAATCCTGCGGCGGGGGTCGTGGGTAGCTGGCGGGTGTCAGGCAACCCTGCGCTCCTGCTACCCAGGCGCTGATCCGGCCGGATGAGGCCTGTGGCCCTACTCAGGCCGGTTTCTGCTTCCCTAACTAATGCAGTCTCAGGTCCAGCGTGATTGGATTGGAGCAGAAGCTGTTTTCCACTCACCAGCAGTCCCAAAATCCTGCGGCGGGGGTCGTGGGTAGCTGGCGGGTGTCAGGCAACCCTGCTCTCCTGCTACCCCGGCACTGATCCGGCCGAATGAGGCCTGTGGCCCTACTCAGGCCGGTTTCTGCTTCCCTAACTAATGCAGTCTCAGGTCCCGCGCAATTGGATTGGAGCAGAAGCTGTGTTCCACTCACCAGCAGTCCCAAAATCCTGCGGCGGGGGTCGTGGGTAGCTGGCGGGTGTCAGGCAACCCTGTGCTCCTGCTACCCCGGCGCTGATCCGGCCGGATGACCAAATTTTTAATACTATGTCTTCGCACACTTTCCAAATTAATATATGTACATACAGTTTTGTCTTGATAGTTGCTTAGAACTTTATAAACATATTTGGAAAGCTTAGTTAGGATTATATACTGCTGTGATGAAATACCATGACCTAGGCAGCTCTTATAAGCAAAACATTTAATTGGGGCTAGCTTACAGGTTAAAAGGTTCGGTCCATTGTCGTCATGGCAGGAACATGGCACTGTCCAGGCAGGAATGGTGTAGGAGGAGCTGAGAGTTCTACATATTGTTCTGAAGGCAAACAGAAGACTGGCTTCCAGAAATCTAAGAACCCATGCCAACAGTAACATACTTCCTTCAACAAGGCCACCACTCTAGGTAGTGGCACTCCCTGAGCCAAGCATATTCAAACCACCACAGAACCTATTTATATTATTATTATGGGAAGTTTGCCTTCATGTATGTCTGTGCACCATGTACATGACTGGTACCCTATGAAGGTAGAAGAGGGTGTCAAACCTTTTGTAGGTGCCATCACAAATGGAGTTGAAAGCAACTTTGTGAATACTGGGAACCAAACAGATTCTCTGGAGAAGCAGCCAGATAACCACTGTGCAATGTCTCAGTCCAATCCCTTTTTTGGGAGAAGTTCAGTTTGTGGCCAACACTTAATTCTAATTAGTTATGAATGTGATCTCTATGATAAAAAGACTTCCATGCTGCAGTTCCAGCTTAAAATGACACTTGATACTTTGTAGGCTATAAAGAAAACTCTGTTGCAGTTTTTGAATGAATAAATAATGTCATACTGAGTATTTTCATATAAAATTCTATCACATTTCTAATGTTTAAAATTTTTTCCTAAAGTTTGAATGTCACAGACCAAACAGTTAGAACTCACCATATGCATTTTTCAGGTTATTTAATTCACTTACATTTTTAACTTTGACAAGAGAAATGCCTTCACACCCATGGGAATAACTCCCAGCATATGACATTACTACATATCTGGTAAAGCCATTTGCTCAGTTTCTTATTTATTCATAAAACATCAGAAAACTACATCCATTATTTAGATGTACTTTAAGAATGTTTTAAAGAAAAATATCATTTTAAAATGAGATGAGAGGAATATATAAAATACGACTCAAAGAATTCAAGTATCAGTTTGGAAAGACCAAGGCACAACTAACACACTATCTGAAAAAGAAAGGATGGAAACAATGTTTGAGCTAATTTATGCCAAGTCCCTAATAGGAAGACACTTAGGATCCCCACTACGACTTTAAGCCACTTTCAACCTTCACTCAACAACCTTCCTTTCATGTTTATGCTGTGTGTATTTAATCTGTATGTCAGGGCACCAGGGTATACTTTAGTTCTCTGCTTTGTAATATTCATGACCTCACTCCCATTCACACTTTTTATTCCATTTCTACTCTCCTCTGAGAAATGTATTTTCCCCTCATTCTTCCAGCTATTCTGGTCTTTATCCAGTGATCAAACAGCATATTTGGCTAAAGAATGCTGAACTTCAGAAATTTGTCATGTGGGTGGCTTCATTCTCTCCTAAATTCTACCTGTAGAAAGTATTTTAAATTTATTTTATTTTTAATTTTCCCGCTTGATTCAAGAATATATGCTTATACATGGTCATATTTTTCTTTTTTCCCCTTGGCTTTGCGATGTTGAGAAAGTCCTTCTCTGGGGCCGGTCTGGCCTTGCACTTGGGATTCTTTTGCCTGAAGCTCTGTAATGCAATCAGTTCAGGTTCTCATTGCTTTTATCTGTCTTTTTAATTCAATTGCCTTACCTGAATTCTAAAGTACTATAAAGACACATGCTAAGCAGAAGTAAGGATGGAGCCATATTGCAGGTAACATGGATGAAGACCCTCAGGTTGGTATCTCCAATTGTAAACTTTTCAAACGGTCACAAAGTAAAATACTCAACAGTTGTTATTACAAATCTCTCAGGTTCAGACATTAGAAGCCAACAAATATTTCATTGTCTTGTGCCCTCTTCTTGTTTTATTGTCCTCTCAGTTCATTACACTTTACCTTCTTCTTTTCATTGGGAAACACCAAACATTCTGAAACACAATGCCTTTGTATTAACTCTCCTCTGCATGAACATGGCTATCTATTGCACTTCCTTCATGTTCTGGCTCCAATGCTCCAATGCCATGCCCTCAGAGAGATTTGCCTACCTGAAGCCATTCCCCTTCTTCATAATCTCTGCCTCAATTATTTGATTTGTTTACTTTGGTTGCTGTTTAGTCCTTACTTATTTACAAGAAAATAATGATGTAATTTGTCTTTACCACTCTGCATCCTCAGGAAGTGACAGCATTCTGGGACATACAGCAGTGTGAACTGCTGATGTGGTTCTCCACGCTAAACTCCCTGGCAGGCGTGCATGTGTTTCTCAGCACCAACTAGATGCTTTGGCCAGGTACTTCCAAACCTTCTCATGGCTACACACTCTCCCCTCCTATATTCTTGAATTATTACTTACTAAAATCCATTCTCCATCCTGGCTGCTATGGAACCAGGCTTGCAGCCCTCGTAGGCTATGATCCCAGACTCTTACATCATGGCAATGTCTTTGTCTTTCTGTCCTATGCTCCTCAGGCAGGCACCTTCTCCTCCCCAGTTATGGTGATCTCCTCTTCCCCGTGTTCCTTACCCAGGAACCTCAAATTTCTACCTCTGTCTCTCTGCCCAGCCATTGGCTGCCTGCAACTATTTATTTACCAGCTAGTTTCATGGACTGTGAGACTCTCCCATGCAGATGTGCAAATTCTCTCGTAATTTGGAAACTCAATTATCATAATATAAGTAATAAACCAAATTCACAACATCTTAATCTTTTCTGTCCATTAAAAAGGCCTTTTTTCCCCCTCAGATATGCACTGAACATAGTTATAACATTTATGTGAACTATAAGGTATGATTTCCTCTAATAACATCCAGTCCATTAACTTTGTCAATTTACTTACATTATTCTAACATCTATTCTAACTTAAAGAGTTTATAATTCTATATTTGAATTGTGCTTGATTTTAACTTGCATTACCATCTGAAAAAATCCTTTCAAATCTACATCATTTTCCTCAATGCTAAACAACTTGAGTTACATTATGAGGCTATAGCTAGTCTGCAACCCAGTCAGAGAACCGAGAACGAATTAAATATTATTTAAATATATAGGATGCACAAAACCTTAGCTCCCAAAACTTTTACCAATGTGTAGAAGCAGCTGGCTAGCAGAACAGTCCCTCATTCCTCAATATGTTGGAGAATCAGTCTTCAGACTTCTGGCACAGAACCATCTGACAGAACTTAAGTGAAGCAGGACTATGAAGGGGTAGCTTACTCAATCTTGGCAGAGGTAAGTTGTTGGCAATCCTGTATTGTGTGTTCTTTCTTGTGCAGTATTTTTTGTGTGTGTGTGTCTGTAGATGAATTAGGGCAATTTTTGTCCATTGGCTACAATTGTCACAATTGAACCAAATCCATATGGAGGTTATGATGTTTGACATCTTCTTTGAACCATGAAGAGGGCACTGTCAGAAGCCAACATTTCTCTTAATCAAAAATCTAATAATAATGAAATGATTATTAATATTATATTCTGTGGTTTTCTGATGATTTTGAAGACTACCTATCTAAATAAAGTATATTTGAACTGTTAAACCTTGACTATTCTTAGTTGTTTCTATTTGAATAATATTAAAAATGCTTCATTATAGTTAAGTCAGAATCTAATATAACCATGAGTTTATTATCTGGCCCCTAACTTGTGTTACCTAATCATCCTAAACAATTTATAATAGCAGATATAGAAGGACTGGATCAAAGCCTTGTATCCTTAAATGCATTATAAAGGCACATGACTATCTAAGAGTAATAATATTAATTTCAAATTTTGTATCAATATACAAACATTTATATCAATGGAAACCTTAAATCTGTACCAATATATAAATTCTGTAACAATGTAAGAGACTATAACTTGAATTTTGTATCAATTATAAAAATTTTTATCAATGTAAAATTTTGGCTACACAATGTGTTGTTCAAGAATAAACTTAGTAATCTATATCATCTATTTCTTCCCTGATTAAAATTATGACCATTTGTAAATAATCCTTTAAAATGGCAACCTATCTATAACTTATAAAATAACTATAACCAGACACCCAAACCCAAATGATAGGGATGACCACTCTCCATATCTTCTTCCTGGAGATTAGGTGTGATGAAAAAATTTTAAAGGGGTGGGGAGGGGTAGGAAATTTAGAAAAAAATTGGCTGCACCTAAGAAAGCTAGCTTTAGCATATGTTATCTAGTCTCTGTATGTTTGGAAGGCTCAGAACTTGATTGAACTTCTAACTGGATCTGTCCAGTCTGGAGCTATACATTCTGCAATATATGAATCTTATAACCAAAATTTTAGTACTATTATGATTTTTGTATGGATTATGTAAAGTGAACAGATCAGCTAAGGATGAAATTTTTGTGCCTTCTTTGAGTAGGTGAAAGACAACTATCCTTGTATGAGTTAATTTGATCAATAACCACTTGTAATGAATCTTCATTTGTCCCATGTGAATGATGGCATGATGAATCTTAAGGATTCTACAATCAACAAAATTTATTGTCTAATTTTAGCTGCAGTTTTGGTTAGAGACATTTTAATGTCTAATCCAGGTACAGGGCTGTTCTTATGTGTAGGAATCAGCAAATCAAGTTAGCTGTCCTCTTTGATTTCTTCAAATTTTTCTTTTGTATAGTCAAGATCTTCATGGGGTCTTCCCTTGTCATATCTGATTCATATAACACTGGGAGGGTTCAACGCCTTTTTTCTTTCCTATTAACACAAATGCATTGCGTCTCTCCCCAAATAGTGTCTTTGGTCCAGTAACCTGAAGCCATCAAATGTATAGATTGATTTTACATTGTAGCTTGACCTCTCTCCCAGAGTTGTTTTTTTTTTTTTTTTTAATATCTTAGCTACCAAACCTATAACCACACACATCTTGATAATTAAAACAATTCAAAGCAATTAAAGTAATCTAAACAAATAATATCTGTTCAGCCAGTGTTCTTTTACTATTTCCTGCCTGGTTCTTATGTGAGATCAAGGCCTAAGTTTCTACTATCTGTCTGAGGTAAGGTTATTCTCCCTATCTCCTTCCTGCTCATGACCTACAATTTAAAATCAAAAGCTTCAATTTATTTATTTATCTATGTATACTGAAATTCTCCATTCTCTGGAATTAATATTCTTTCCTATTTAACATCCTATCCTTTCCTATGTATCTAATTTCAATTAAATTCCCTTCTACTTACTGGATGAGCCTATTTTACGCTATTAATTTGTCATGTCACGCTAAACAATCTCAGAGTTTCCGTGTAGACCATGTTCAAAAGAACCTGAGAGCTGCCTTGGCATAGACTTTTTCAAATTTCTTTTAGTGTATTTTTCATCTATTTTCTCTTCCTGTATGATTAATATCTCCGTCGATATCTATAGTCCCTTTCTTTTTATATAACTTGAATTAACATCTCTTCCTATGTATTTATCTTCAATTAAATTCTCTTCTACTTACTGTGTGAGGCCATTTTAGGCTATTAATTTGTCATTACTAGCTAAAAAACAATCTCAGAAATCCCGTGTAGATCACATTTGAAAGATCCTAAGTGTTACCCTTGCATAGAGTTTTTCAAATTTCTTTTAATGTATTTTTCTCATTTATTTTATTCTATCTCCATGCTTTTGTTTCCCACATTTGAGATCAAAGACCTGGATTTCTTTATTCCACTGTATACTTACAAACAAAACAATTACCATTATACTCCCTTCTATCCTTAAAAACATTTAAATCAAATTTCATTCATCTATCCTTTCTTTATCTGCTTGTTGGAGGCAAAGCAGATGGCCTTTGGAGCAGTCCCTCTGTGTGCACCTCTGGGGTTCCCAGCACCTCTGAGTTCAAACTCAGAGTCTTTGGTATGGATCTGTCAGTGGCTGTGTGACTTTTGCAAGGAAGAACCATGTGGCTTACCTTGGCGCTGCTGATAAAACTCCTAATCTCACATCACAGTCTGTTTTTGTTTTTGTTTGTTTGTTTTGTTTTGTTTTTTCCAATTCGGGATCTCCAATTAAATTTTAAAACTGAGTACAAGCCTAACACATTGAGCATCATCTGAAGCTGAAGCAGTAATTTGTTAATCTGCTTTAAACTTTCCAGGGTGAGAGCACTCCCAAGTGCTTCTCGCTAAGGCCCCAATATTCTGGATTCCCGAGAGAAAGAATATAAAATATAAGGCTATACATAGCCTTATATTTTAAATATCTTAAACAGCTCAATAGCTGGAACAATTCCCAACTCCATGTGGCTAACAAACATTCCCCTCTGATATTTCTGAATATATATTTTTATCTTTGTTGCTCTGGGCATCTCTCCTAGGGTTGTCAGATGTCTCTCCTGTACCACAATGTCCCTCCTATGTCCTAACACTGGCAGAATCCGCTATTCATCCTCCTCTTGGGTCCCTTCCCTGATATTCTAAAAGTTTTGTCTCTCTCTCCCTGCCCAGCCATTGGCCACCTGTAATTTTATGGAGCAGTCAAAAACCAACTGGGACAGGTTTCCTTTTGTCCTAAATGCCAGACACTGCAAATAGGTTTTTGCATAACATAATTAGCATGAGAACACTGCACTACAGCAGTGTCTCTCCAAAATCTTTATTTTCTTGTACATGATTATTTGACTTCATGTTTAAGTAAGTAAATGTTTTCCCATTGTAAAAGTCGTCACCATTTCTTGTACTGAATATAAAAACAGGAATTGACTGGAGCTTATAGACTACGATATAGGCACAGTTTTTATTTCTCATACATAGATTCATATTGGGTGATCAAATGTGGCACTGAGTATTCATGAAAAATGCAAACTCTCCATTTCATATTTTCTGTTTAACTTACAGAAATAGAAACAACTGATGCCACTTTTTATTATACTCTCTATTTGGAGCATGAATGATAATTTAATCTATTTGTATATATGTGACTGAATTTCAGGCACATATGTGGCTTCACATTATGTTTTCAAAATTGTCCCTAAATTGCTGTTTATACAGCAAATACATGTGTCAATAATCACCTGGCATGGTGTCAAGCATTCGTGTTTTTGAGGTTCGGATATCGTCTCCCAAAACAAAAAAGTCTGCAACCATTTTCTGTTTTGAAAGGAGAGAACTTTGATTCTGTTGGGTCTTCAGGTTTCGTCTGAAACAAATATGGCAGGGCTTGAAGCCTGATTGTGACCCTGTTTGGACCACATTATATATTGTCTTAGTCAGGGTTCCTGACTATTCCTGCACAAACATCATGACCAAGAAGCAAGTTGGGGAGGAAAGGGTTTATTCAGCTTACACTTCCATACTGCTGTTCATCACCCAAGGAGGTCAGGACTGGAACTCAAGCAGGTCAGAAAGCAGGAGCTGATGCAGAGGCCATGGAGGGATGTTCTTTACTGGCTTGCCTCCCCTGCCTTGCTCAGCCTGCTCTCTTATAGAACCAAGACTACCAGCCCAGAGATGGTTCCACCCACAAGGGGCCTTTCCCCCTTGATCACTAATTGAGAAAATGCCTTACAGTTGGATCTCATGGAGGCATTTCCTCAACTGAAGCTCCTTTTTCTGTGATAATTCCAGCTGTGTCAAGTTGACACAAAACTAGCCAGTACATATATAAACCAATTTGTATTTACTTTATTTTTTTAAGATATTTAAATTGGCAGTAGTATTGTCTGTTCTTCTAATTTCTATCAACATTAGATCTCTCATCCAAGATCTAAGATCTTTGGTTTGTTTTTAATTATCCTGTTGTAACATATCCATTGAGATACATTTTTTTTTATATTTCAAATTAGGATTACTTGCATAGAATAATGTTCAGGCATTAATTCTTCTGATGAACATGAGCATAAATATATGTGTGATTAATATCAAGAACTATGGATATGCAATGAATATATAAGCAGTACTTCAATGGAAGTACTTCTAATCAAACAAGTGATTTTTGAAAGAAATGCCACATATTGTCTCTAATAATAGTAATCCAATAATAATAATCTCAGTTGTTGCTGCTCTATTTAGTGGCCTACAAATAAGGGAGACTAAGGCCTTATGAATGATCCAACTTAATTCAGAGCATCAGACAACTCGAATTTTGAGGATTAAGAAGAATCACCACGAATAAGGTTTCCAGTCACAAGAACAAGCTATGTATGGCAAAAATCTGATTTCTGTTGGAGGCATTTAAACAAATAATAGCCAGTTATAAAGAATACTATGAAATAAAACACACTCTTATTTACTACACCTGGTAAGGGCATGAAAATGTGGTCAAAGAACAATTGTGGTTGTTGAATAATTCAGCTGAAGAAACTGAAGTCACAAGACTATGGTTTTGTTTATTTCTGGGTTTTTCTCATGAATACTCAAAAATATTTCCCTACAACTACATTCTTGAACCTCATTCTTATGTTTCCTCCTTTTTATTTTTTTTTAATAGCAGGATATCCAGTATGATTTTGCTTTAAGATGTCATTGAAAAATCTATCACTTGATGTATGAATATCCTATAATCAATCAAATTATATTACAACTGTGAAAGCATTGTGTGTAATACTCTGCCACCAAGAACAGAGACCCTAACTACTTGGTGCTATTAGTTATATTATTATATTGATCAGAAAAATCTAGAGACTAGATTAAAAATAAGACCCATATGATTAGTAATTCTGATCTCTTGTAGGCTATAAGCATATATTTGCATTTATTAGGATTCCAAATGTGTAAATGAGTTTATTATAAATGTAAATAGTTAATTAATCTGGTTGCTATATTTCTTTACCTTATGTTAGTCCCCTACGACCACACAGAGAAACAGTATGTACCTTAATAGCTGAGCAATTAAATGATGTCTGTTTACTTTCTATGCTAACCTGGCTATCTTGCAGTCCCATTATACTTGCATATTATTATTGATCTAGCTTCTTCATGGCTCTAATTTTTTCATCCTGATACTGACCTGAATGTCCCTTTCCTCTCTTTCTTCTCTGGTTGTTGGATGTCCTGCCATATTCTCTATTCTGCCAAGTCATTGGGTGATCAGCATTTATTGACAAGGCAAATAATAAATGGTAAGAATTGTTTACACAAACTTGAGACAGGAGATTCTTGGTATAAGCATTACAATGCCATGTCGGGATATTAGGGCAGAGAAATCAGCATTTCAATAGCGGAAGGGTAAACTTTACACAGGGTACAAAAACATTATGCCTACACAAATGTTATGATGCCTTATGCAAATAGGAAATAACTTAAATCCCAAGGAAAGATTAAATGCAGTCCCTTCTCTGATGAATGAATGAGTCTACTATGGTCAAAAGGTCCAGTCATAAGCACAGAGTCATTAGAAAAGTTGTTCCTCCCTTTTTGCATAGGGCTTTAACACAGCCCCAGGTGCACAGACTTGACTTCTGATGACATGGTCAATATTTCCTTTTTCCCTTCAGATAGAGGCTTGCATTTTTCTGGTGACTTCCACTGTCTTTTTGCCCTTTGCAGGTGTCCTTGATGGCCCAGGCCTGCAGGAAGCCAATCCAAAATGTTTCAGTGGATCTCTGTGCAATGACAGTATCATCTTCTGTACCATGAGGCACGAATCATGAATTCTTGATCCTCTTTAAGCCACCCTAATAAGTATTGTATATCTTGAATTTTCTAATGAGTAATTGGTAGCTTGACTCTCAAACCATTCTCCTGCTTCTGTTTGCTATGGCTGCAAAAAGTTCTGATTGCTTGTCTTCCCATAGGCACCAGTGCCCTATTTTCTTTCTTCACAAATCTGAACTGTATTTGGAGGCACCGGGCAGTCTTTCATTTGATGATCTTCAGAACTACTATTAAAACAGCAAGGCTCTGATCTTTTTGCCTTTCCCTTTTTCTATCCATTTTAGGAAAACAATGGACAAAAATTTTCCTGACAATTGGTCAGCTCCTTTGTTTTAGTAAACAGAATCTCTTTAGCATTAGTTGCCATATTTTATCATGGCAATATTTCTAAAATGCAGAGTGCTTCCTTTCTTACTGAAAATGTCCCTTTTGTTCTAAGTGGCAAAAAGTAATTGCCTCTTTAATGGCCTACTTCTGACACAGTTTTGAATGATTGAGACAAAAGATTAGAGGGAATCTTTCCCATTTAATTTTTATACCCCAGTTCAAGTATTTTCTCTTAATTTGATATGTTTCTCTATTTTTGAATGTGATTTTATTGATATAATATTATTCACAAATAAAAACTTGAATAAAGGTCCATTTGGCACAGTTTTGTTCATCAATTTTCTTCTAAGCTATAGATTCTCGGTGTCAAGCCATTCTCTGGTTTATCACTCTGTAGATCTGCACTGTTGATCTCCATCCACCTCTTCCTTGTTTCCTTGACATGGGGTGAGTGGGCTTTACAGTCTCTGTCCCTTGAATTTGCTTCCATTATCCTCAATATCAAGGCCAGTTGGCACTTGTATTTATGGGCTTTCAACTCTGGAGTAGGATGAATGTAGATTGTAATCCAGTATGGTAAAACACTTCTTATCTCAGGAGCTAAATCTCACTATCTCATTTTTTTTTCATTTAGTTATCTACTTCTCCTGTATTAATGTGATGAATTTTTAAAAAAAAATCATTATTTTTTAAAGTTTTTTTTTCACCAAAAGTGAGGTTATTCTTAGGAAGATTGTGGTGTTGATTGTTGTGTTGCTAAAAGTCATATGACACTGAGAGCTGGATCCTGGGCTTTTATGTTGACCAGAAATAATTTTGTAAGCATTGACTTTTGGAACTACAGACTTAGATATAGATAAAGCTTGAATGTTTTCAAGCCAGAAAACACTCACTTTTTCAGTCAATTTGAGTGATGACCCTTCTCTCTGTCTCTGCCTCTCTCTCTGTCTCTCTGTCTCTGTCTCTCTTTCTGTCTTTCTCTGTCTCTGTGTCTCTGTCTCTCTCTCTGTCTCTGTGTGTGTGTGTGTGTGTGTATGTATGTGCTTTCCAATAAGAAATTCTTCTCATCATAGGCTGTTAACACTATGAGTAATATCAACTATGGTACCTGATTATGGAATTATCCTGTTTTGTTTCTAACAGTGCAAGTACCTAGTTTATAGCAAATCTTTTCTTAGTAAAATCTATCAATCTACCAGCCAACCAGGGAAACAGATAAGCTGACAACAGATGTTCTTTCACTCTTGATCCCTCAGTCTCACCACCAACTTTGTAGCAGAGAAATTTCTATAGTCCCCCTTTCCTCTCTGACCCTAACCTCAGAGAATCATGAAGGTCTTCTCTTCCAACCTTGGCTCCCCCAGTTCATTCCAGTATCCCAGCCTCCAATACCAGCAGGCATTTCCTATAAAACTACCAGGGGAACAGGTAAGGAAACTGATGGCTTTTACCACTTTCTCCTCTTCTTCAAACCCACTCTCTTTGTCTCATCCTGTTCTTTGCATAAGAAGACTTCCTGCAGCCTCTTTCCCTTCTATGTACATCATCCCTGGATCCCAAAGATCATTCGATCCTAATCTCCCTTCCTTCCTTCCATCCTCATTTCCCCATTTGTTACTTTAGAAAAAGTACTCCTCTTAGCCAACAAAAAATTTCTGCCAGGGAAGCAGATAAGCTTTTTTGTAGATCAGCCCTGTTTCCTTCTCTTCCTCTATATCCAGCCCTCAAGTTCCACTCGAAGTGCAATAGCAAAGCTTGTGGGAAGATCTCTTGTCACAGTTTTTCCTGGCCCCTGATTCCAAGGTTCCCCCAGTGTCCATAACTATCAGGTCCAAAGAAAATGTTCTACCAAGCAAAAAGCAACACACAGCTATCACAATCTCTGGACATTCAAAGATGAAGCAGAATCCAATAAATAAATTAATTAATTAAAAAAAGGAGCCAAACAACAAAGGCAAATCCAGCAATCAGCACCCAGAAGTAGAATCCTCCCATTCCCCAATGCCTAAACACTAGTTAAAAACACAATCCATAACATTGAGAGCAATATGTTTCAATTAGAGACTAGCTATCCTATCACAGTAGGCCCTAAGTATTTCAGCATAGCTGAAGCACAAGAAAAATGCTATAAAACCATGTGTATGAAGATGCTAGAGACCCTTAAAGAGGAAAATCTAGGAAAACACAAATAAACACTGTGAATAAATGGGTAAATTCCTTAAAAAGGCTAAGAAAAACAAAATTCTAGGAAAACAAACAAATACATAAAATTGTTGAAGACCTAAAAATGGAAATAAAAGCTATAAAGGAATCACAAATTGAGGTAATTTTGGAAATGAAAAATCTAGTTTGGTAAGTTGGAACCATAGACACAAGAGTGACCAATAAAACACCAAGATGGTAGGTAGAACCATAAGCGCTGCAGAGAGAAGAAATTGGTACACCAATCAAAAAAAAGTTTACTCTCAAAACCTACTGGGGCTGGTGAGATGGCTCAGTGGGTAAGAGCACCCGACTTTTCTTCCGAAGGTCCAGAGTTCAAATCCCAGCAACCACATGGTGGCTCACAACCATCCGTAACGAGATCTGGTGCCCTCTTTTGGAGTGTCTGAAGACAGCTACAGTGTACTTACATATAATAAATAAATAAATCTTTAAAAAAAAAACAAAAAACAAACAAACAAAAAAAAACCTACTGATACAAACACCCAGGAAATCTGGGATACCAGAAAAGGACCTAACCTAAGAATAATGGAAATATGGCAGGCCTACTAATACTATACCAAGTTCTCAATGAAGGCTCTAAAAGCCATAAGGGCCTGGAGAGATATCCTGCAGACTCGAAGAGATAACAGCTGCCAGCCCAGACTACTATACCCAGCAAAACTTTCTACATCATAGATTTAAAAAGTAAGATATTCTATTTTAAAGCCAAATTTGAACAATATATAACTTTGAACTACTTAAAAGAACATCCTATAAATCCTAGAATGTGTGTGTGTGTGTGTTATTGTGCCTCTCATTTTTATATTGTTTTCTTTAAATTTATCAATTTTAAATTATTTATATTTATCTATGAATTTTCAGGTATAATTTCATTCCCTTTTTAGGTCAGAAGTTTGGCTGCTTTGGATTTCATCTGTGTATCTCTCAGTCTCTGTTCAGCTCAGATTTTGTTGTGCTTGGATATGCTTCTGACCCCTGTCTTTCAGCTCACAGACAAGAGGCATTTCAGCCTTCTCAGTGTAGTAGCTGCCTTGGCAAACACTCCCCTGCTCTGAGAAGTTGTTCTGCACAATAGGTATCAGCATTTCTAGCCAGCATGAGCCAGGCCAGTGTAAGTCCCTTCAGTTCTGTCACCCTTGTTAGCCTGCACTGGCTATAAAATATGCTTCTATTAAAGAAGCCTATGAGCTTCTGCTTGAGAAACCGCAGTTGCAATTTTCTTCTAATTTATTTTATTCATTTTACATCCTAGTTACAGCTCCTCTCCCTCCTTTCATCCCAGTCCCACCCTTACAAATCCCTCCCTCAATTGCCCCAATCCCTTCTCCTCAGAGAAGGAGAGCCCCTTGGGACCCCATCCTGGGTCATCTAGGCCCAGCAGGTCTAGCAAATCCTTTCCCACTGAGGCCCATTCAGGCAGTTGAGGTACCAAGGAAGGGAATCTGTACTGGCTGGTTTTGTGTGTCAACTTGACACAAGCTGGAGTTAACACAGAGAAAGGAGTTTCAATTGGTGAAGTGCCTCCATGAGATCCAGCTGTGGGGCAGTTTCTCAATTAGTGATCAAGGGGGAAGGCCCCTTGTGGGTGGGACCATCCCTGGGCTGGTAGTCTTGGGTTCTATAAGAGAGCAGCCTAAGCAAGTCAGGGGAAGCAATCCAATAAGAAACATCCCTCCATGGCCTCTGCATCAGCTCCTGCTTCCTGACCTGCTTGAGTTACAGTCTTGACTTCCTTTGGTGATGAACAGCTGTATGGAAGTGTAAGATGAATAAACCCTTTCCTCCCCAATTTGCTTCTTGGTCATGATGTTTTATCCAGGAATAGAAACTCTGACTAAGACAGGGATCAACAGCGGGGAACAGAGTCCAAGAAAGACAACACCAAGCTATAAATTTGGTACAAATGCATAGACATCGGTCTAGGTCTAGCTCCTACATGCTCCCTTAGGTGGTCCAGACTCTGTGAACCCCAATGATCTCTGATTAGTTGACTCTGTGGGTCTTGTTGTGGTGTCATTGAACCCTCATACTTGCTCACTTCTATTTCACACTCTCTTTTTAAAAATTTTTATTAGATATTTTCTTTATTTACATTTCAAATGTTATCCCCTTCCCTGTTTACCCCCTGAAACCCCCTATCCCATCCCTCTTCCCCTGCTTCTATGAGAGTGTTTCCCCATTTACCCATCCACTCCTGCTTTCTTGTGTTGGCATTCCCCTACACTGGGGCATCGAGCCTTCATAGGAACAAGAGCTTCTCCTCCCATTGACGTCCAACAAGGCCATTCTCTGCTACATATTCAACTGGAGGCATGGGTCACTCCATGTGTACTCTCTGGTGGTGGTTTAGTCCCTGGAAGCTCTGAAGGGTCTTGTTGGTTGATATTCTTGTTCCTCCAAAGGGGTTGCAAACTCCTTCAGTTCCTTCAGTCTTTCTCTAACTTTTCCACTCCGAACCCCATGCTCAGTCCAATCACTGGCTGAGAGCATCCACTTCAGTATTTGTCAGGATCTGGCAGAGCCTCTCAAGAGACAGCTATATCAGTCTCCTATCAGCAAGCACATGTTGGCATCCATAATAATTGTCTGGGTTTGGTGACTGCATATGGGATGGAACCCTAGGTGGGGCAGTCTCTGTATGGTCTTTCCTTCAGTCTCTGCTCCACAATTGGGCTCTGTATCTCCTCCCATGGGCATTTTGATCCCCCTTTTAGGAAGGACCTAAGAATCTATACCTGGGTCTTCCTTCTTCATATGTTTCATTTGGCCTGTGAATTATATCTTGGGTCTTCTGAGCTTCTGGGCTAAAATACACTCATCAGTGAGTGTATTCCATGTGTGTTCTTTTGTGTTTGGGTTACCTAACTCAGATGATATTTTCTAGTTCCATCCATTTGCCTAAGAATTTCATGAAGTCATTGTTTTTAATATCTGAGTAGTACTCCATTGTGAAGTGTACCACATTTTCTGTATCCATCCCTGTGTTGAAGCACATCTGGGTTCTTTACAGCCTCTGTCAATTATACATAAAAATGCTATGAACATGTGTCCTTGTTATACATTGGAGCATCTTTGGGGCATATATCTGGGAATGGTATAGCTGGATCCTCAGGGAATACTATGTCAAAATTTCCAAGGAATTGCCAGACTGATTTTCAGAGTGGTTGTACCAATTTGCAATCAAATCAGCAATGGAGGAGTGTTCCTTTTTCTCCACATCCTCACCAGTATCTGCTGTCACCTGAATTTTTTATCTTAGCTATTCTGGTGAGGTAGAATCTCAGGGTTTTTTTTATCTACATTTCCCTGATGACTAAGGATGTTGAACATTTACTTAGATGCTTCTCAACCATTTGATATTCTTCCCTTGAGAATTCTTGGTTTAGCTCTGTACCCCATTTTTAATAGGATTATTTGGTTCTCTGGAGGCTAACTTGTTGAATTCTTTGTATATATTGGATATTGGCCTTCCATCAAATATAGGATTGGTAAAGATCTTTTCCCAATCTGTTGGTTGCTGTTTTATCCTACTGATACTGTTCTTTGCCTTACAGAAGCTTTGCAATTTTATGAGGTACCATTTATCTGTTCTTGATGTTAGAGCATGAGTCATTAGTGTTCTGTTCAGGAAATTTTCCCCTGTGTCCATGTGTTCAAGGTTCTTCCCCACTTTCTTTTCTATTAGTTTCTGTGTATCTAGTTTTATGTGGAGGTCCTTTATCCACTTGGACTTGAGCTTTATACAAAGAGATAAGAATGGATCAATTTGCATTCTTCTACATGCTCACAGCCAGTTGAACCAGCACCATTTGTTGAAAATGCTGTCTTTTTCCCACTGGATGGTTTTAGCTCCTTTGTCAAGATCAAGTGACCATAGGTGGGTTCTTTTTTGGATCTTCAATTCTGTTTCATTGATCTACTTGTCTGTCTCTGTACTAATACCAGGCAGTTTGTGTCACTATTGGTCTGGAATACCCCTTGAGGTCAGAGATGGTGATTCCCCAAGACATTCTTTTATTGTTGTGAATATTTTTCGCTATCCTGGGTTTTTTCTTATTCCAAATGAATGTGCAAATTGCTCTTTCTAACTCTATGAAGAATTGAGTTGAAATTTTGATGGGGATTTCATGAATCTGTAGATTACTTTCAACAAGATGTCCATTTTTACTATATTAACTCTGCCAATTCACAAGCATGAGAGATTTGTCCATCTTCTCAGATCTTGGATTTCTTTCTTCAGAGACTTGAAGTTCATACAGATCTTTCACTTGCTTGGTAAGAGTCACATCAAGGCATTTTATATTATTTGAGACTATTGTGAAGTGTGTCATTTCCCTAATTTCTTTCTCAGCCCCTTTACATGTTACTTGACCTTTTTCACTTAGTGCTTTTAATATTCTTCCTTTGTTTAGTGCATTTGGTGTTTTGATTATTATGTGGTGGGAGGAATTTCTTTTCTGATCTAATCTATTTGATGTTCTGTAGGCTTCTTGTATGTTCATGGGCATCTCTTTCTTTAGGTTAGGGGAGTTTTCTTCCATAATTTGCGTGAAGATATATATTCGCCTTTTAATTTGGCAGTCTTCACTCTCTCCTATACCTATTCTCCATAGTTTTGGTTTTCTCATTGTGCCCTAGATTTCCTAGATGTTTTGGGTTAGATGCTTTTGGCATTTTGAATTTTCTTTGATCGTTGTGTCAGTGTTTTCTATGGTATTTTCTTCACCTGAGATTCTCTCATCTATCTTTTGTGGTCTGGTGGTGATGCCTGCATTTATGACTCCTGATCTCTTTCCTAGGTTTTCTATCTCTATAGTTGTCTCCCTTTGTGATCTCTTTATTGTTTCTATTTCCGTTTTTAGATCCTGAATGGTTTTGTTCAATTCCTTCTCCTGCTTGGTTGTATTTTCCCATAATTCTTTAAAGGATTTTTGTGTTTCCTCTTTAAGAGTTTCTACATGTTTACCTTTGTTCTCCTGTATTTCTTTAAGGGAGTTATTTATGTTCTTCTTAAAGTCCTCTACCATCAACATGAGATGTGATTTTAAATCTCTATCTTGCTTTTGCAGTGTGTTGAGGTATCCAGGACTTGCTGTAGTGGAAGAACTAGTTTCTGATGATGCTAAGTAGCCTTGATTTCTGTTGGTAAGATTCTTGTGCTTTCTTCTTGCCATCTGGTTATCTCTGATGTTTGTTGGTCTGGCTGTCTTTGACTGGAGCTTGTCCCTCCTGTGGGCCTGTGAACCTATTATCTTAGGTGTGTCGGCACTCTGGGGAGACCAGCTCTCTCCTGGACGTGGAAGTAAAGCGGGTTGGGTGCAGATGGCTGTGGGATAGCTTTAGCCCTTGCTGCTCCACTGTTTCTGTGTCCTTCGTGTTTCTGACAAGTCTGCTTTGGACAGTTATTGGAGGGAAAGTGTTGATCACATCTCTGAGCTCAGGAGTGAGAGCACTCCTGGGAGACTAGCTCTCTCCTGGTGGGATTTGTATGCAGAGGGCTATGGAACAGCCTTAGGTCCTGGGTACAGATGGAGACCTAAAGGATCTTGTCCTATTCCCCACTCTTCTTCAAGACTCTGCAGGCTCTACCTGATATTTAGCTGTGGGTCTCTGCATCTGCTTCCCTCTTCCATCTGCTGCTGGGTGAAGCCTCTCAGGAGACATTTATGCTAGGTTCCTCTTAGCAAGCATTACAGATATCATTACTAGTTTCAGGGCTTGACTCTTTCAAATGAAATGGGTCTCAAGTTTGGTTTACTGTTTGGCATTCCCACAGTCTTTACCCCATCTTCATCTCTGTGCATCTTGTAGGCAAGAAAAACTTTGTGTTGGAGGTTTTGTGGATTGATTGATGTCCCCCTTTTTTCTCTGGAATTTCTGCCTGGCTACAAGAGGTGGCCATCCTGGCCTCTATATCTCCCACTAGTAGAAATCTAAGCTAGGGTTGCCCCATAGACTTTTATCTTCTCCCATCCAAGGCCTCCATATGGTCACCAGATATGAGTCCTCCCCCTGCCCCATACCTGCTGATATCTGCTCTCACCCTTCCTTTCCCCACACCTGATTTCCATCCCTGTTGTCCTTTTCACTCTCTCTCCTACTCAGCTCCCTCTCTTCATTTACTTCTTCTTCTGAGTGAGATTCATGCATCCTCCCTTGGGACCTCCTTTTTATCCAGTTTCTTTGTGTTTGAGAATTGTAGCATGGTTATCTTGCACTTTATGGCTAAAGTCCACTTATAAGTGAGGACATACCACATGTGTCTTTCTGCTTCTTGGTTACCTCACCCAGGATGATCTTCTCAAGTTCCATCCAGTTGCTTGCAAAATTCATGATGTTTTTGTTTTTAATAGTTAGGCAGCATGCCATTGTGTAGATGTAGCACATTTTCTTTATCCATTCTTCAGTTTAGGGAAATTCAGGTTTTTTGTTTTCCAGTTTCTGACTACTATGAATAAAGATGCTATGAACATAGTTGAGCAAGTGTCCCAGTGGTACAGTCCAGCACCTATTTGGTATATGTCTAGGAATGGTATAGATGTGTTTTGAGGTATAACTATAATCAGTTTTCTGAAAAACTGCCAAACTGATTTTCAAAGAGATGGTACAAATCTGCACTCCCATCAGCAATGAAGGAGGGTTCCCCGTGCTCCACATACTTGCCAGCATGTGCTGTGAGTTGAGATTTTGATATTAGCCATTCTGCTTGATGTAAGATAGAATCTTAGTGTCATTTTGATCTCCATTTCCATGATGATTAAGGACATTGAACATTTCTTTTAAAACTTAGTGGTCATTCAGTATTGCTCTGTTGAAAAATCAGTTTAGCTCTATAACCTGTTTTAATTGAGTTATTTGGACTTATGGTGTCTAATTTCTTGATTTCTTTATAAATTTTGGATATTAGCCCTCTATCAGATGTGTGGTTGGTGAAGATGCTTTCCCAATCTGTAAGATGACATGTTGGACTATTCACAGTGTCCTTTGCCTTACAGAAGCTTTTCAGTTTCATGAGGTCCTATTTATTAAGTGTTGATCTTAGAGCCTGAGACGTTGGTGTTCTGTTAAGAAAATTATCTCCTATACCAATGAATACAAGGGTATTTCTCACTATATCTTCTATTAGATTTGATGGATCTAGTTTTATGTTGAGGTATTTGATCCACTTGGACTTGAGTTTGGTGCAATAGATATGGATCTACACACTGACATCTAGTTAGACCAGGACCGTTTGTTGAAGATGGTTTATTTTTCCCTTGTATGTTTTTTGTTCTTGTCAAAAAATCAACTATCCATAGGTGTATGGGATTATTTGAGGGTCTTGGACTTGATTCCACTGATCAACTTGTCTGTTCCTATACTAATACCATGCATTTTTATTACTATTGATCTGATCCCCGGGGTCAGGGATGGTGACACTTACAGAAATTCTTTTTTTTTTTTTTCACTGTTTTTTTTTTATTACATATTTTCCTCAATTACATTTCCAATGCTATCCCAAAAGTCCCCCATACCGCCCCCCACTTCCCTACCCTCACATTCCCATTCTTTTGGCCCTGGCATTCCCCTATATTGGGGCATATAAAGTTTGCAAGTCCAATGGGCCTCTCTTTCCAGTGATGGCCGACTAGGCCATCTTTCGATACATATGCAGCTAGAGAAAAGAGCTCCGGGGTACTGGTTAGTTCATCATGTTGTTCCAACTATAGGGTTGCAGATCCCTTTAGCTCCTTGGGTACTTTCTCTAGCTTCTCCATTGGGAGCCCTGTGATCCATCCAATAGCTGACTGTGAGCATCCACTCCTGTGTTTGCTAGGCCCCTGCATAGTCTCACAAGAGACAGCTATCTTTGGGTCCTTTCAGCAAAATCTTGCTAGTGTATGCAATGGTGTCAGCGTTTAGAAGCTGATTATGGGATGGATCCCTGGATACGGCAGTCTCTAGATGGTCCATCCTTTCATCACAGCTCCAAACTTTGTCTCTGTAACTCCTTCCATGGGTGTTTTGTTCCCAATTCTAAGAAGGGGCACAGTGTCCACATTTTGGTCTTCATTCTTCTTGAGTTTCATGCGTTTAGCAAATTGTATCTTATATCTTGGGTATCCTAAGTTTTGGGCTAATATCCACTTATCAGTGAATACATATTGTGTGAGTTCCTTTGTGATTGT
The DNA here is from genome assembly GCF_978045245.1 of Mus caroli. Classification (NCBI taxonomy): domain Eukaryota; kingdom Metazoa; phylum Chordata; class Mammalia; order Rodentia; family Muridae; genus Mus; species Mus caroli. Next base: position 136,878,913 of record NW_028227258.1, on the reverse strand, counting down.
GTTACCTCACTCAAGATGATGCCCTCCAGGTCCATCCATTTGGCTAGGAATTTCATAAATTCATTCTTTTTAATAGCTGAGTAGTACTCCATTGTGTAAATGTACCATAATTTCTGTATCCATTCCTCTGTTGAGGGACATCTGGGTTCTTTCCAGCTTCTGGCTATTATAAATAGGGCTGCTATGAACATAGTGGAGCATGTGTCCTTCTTACCGGTTGGGACATCTTCTGGATATATGCCCAGAAGAGGTATTGCTGGATCAAGGACCATAGGTGTGTGGGTTCATTTCTGGATCTTCAATTCTATTCCATTGGTCTATTTGTCTGTCACTATATATCCTTGTCTGTCACTATACCAGTACCATGCAGTTTTTATCACAATTGCTCTGTAGTAGAGCTTTAGGTCCGGCATGGTGATTCCACCAGAGGTTCTTTTATCCTTGAGAAGAGTTTTTGCTATCCTAGGTTTTTTGTTATTCCAGATGAATTTGCAGATTGCACTTTCTAATTCGTTGAAGAATTGATTTGGAATTTTGATGGGGATTGCATTGAATCTGTAGATTGCTTTTGGCAAGATAGCCATTTTTACAATGTTGATCCTGCCAATCCATGAGCATGGGAGATCTTTCCATCTTCTGAGATCTTCTATAATTTCTTTCTTCAGAGACTTGAAGTTTTTATTATACAGATCTTTCACTTCCTTAGTTAGAGTCACGCCAAGATATTTTATATTATTTGTGACTATTGAGAAGGGTGTTGTTTCCCTAATTTCTTTCTCAGCCTGTTTATTCTTTGTGTAGAGAAAGGCCATTGATTTGTTTGACTTAATTTTATATCCAGCTACTTCACCGAAGCTGTTTATCAGGCTTAGGAGTTCTCTGGTGGAATTTTTAGGGTCACTTATATATACTATCATATCATCTGCAAAGAGTGATATTTTGACTTCATCTTTTCCAATTTGTATCCCTTTGATCTCCTTTTGTTGTCGAATTGCTCTGGCTAGGACTTCAAGTACAATGTTGAATAGGTATGGAGAAAGTGGACAGCCTTGTCTAGTCCCTGATTTTAGAGGGATTGCTTCAAGCTTCTCACCATTTACTTTGATGTTGGCTACTGGTTTGCTGTAGATTGCTTTTATCATGTTTAGGTATGGGCCTTGAATTCCTGATCTTTCCAAGACTTTTATCATGAATGGGTGTTGGATCTTGTCAAATGCTTTTTCTGCATCTAATGAGATGACCATGTGGTTTTTGTCTTTGAGTTTGTTTATATACTGGATTACGTTGATGGATTTCCGTATATTGAACCATCCCTGCATCCCTGGGATGAAACCTACTTGGTCAGGATGGATGATTGTTTTGATGTGTTCTTGGATTCGGTTAGCAAGAACTTTATTGAGGATTTTTGCATCAATATTCATAAGGGATATTGGTCTGAAGTTTTCTATCTTTGTTGGGTCTTTTTGTGGTTTAGGTATCAGAGTAATTGTGGCTTCATAGAATGAGTTGGGTAGAGTACCTTCTGTTTCTATTTTGTGGAATAGTTTGTGAAGAACTGGGATTAGATCTTCTTTGAAGGTCTGATAGAACTCTGCACTAAACCCATCTGGTCCTGGGCTTTTTTTGGTTGGGAGACTATTAATGACTGCTTCTATTTCTTTGGGGGATATAGGGTTGTTTAGATCATTAACCTGATCTTGGTTCAACTTTGGTACCTGGTATCTGTCTAGGAACTTCTCCATTTCATCCAGGTTCTCCAGTTTTGTTGAGTATAGCCTTTGGTAGAAGGATCTGATGGTGTTTTGGATGTCTTCAGGATCTGTTGTTATGTCTCCTTTTTCATTTCTGATTTTGTTAATTAGAATACTTTCCCTGTGCCCTCTAGTTAGTCTGGCTAAGGGTTTATCTATCTTGTTGATTTTCTCAAAGAACCAGCTCCTTGATTGGTTGATTCTTTGAATAGTTCTTCTTGTTTCCACTTGATTGATTTTGCCCCTGAGTTTGATTATTTCCTGCCATCTATTCCTCTTGGGTGAATTTGCTTCCTTTTGTTCTAGTGCTTTTAGGTGTGTTGTCAAGCTGCTAATGTGTGCTCTTTCTAGTTTCTTTTTGGAGGCACTCAGAGCTATGAGTTTTCCTCTTAGAAATGCTTTCATTGCGTCCCATAAGTTTGGGTATGTTGTGGCTTCATTTTCATTGAACTCTAAAAAGTCCTTGATTTCTTTCTTTATTCCTTCCTTGACCAAGTTATCATTGAGAAGAGTGTTGTTCAGTTTCCACGTGAATGTTGGCTTTCTATTATTTATTTTGTTATTGATGATCAGCCTTAGTCCATGGTGATCTGATAGGATGCATGGGACAATTTCAATGTTTTTGTATCTGTTGAGTCCTGTTTTGTGCCCAATTACGTGGTCAATTTTGGAGAAGGTACCATGAGGTGCTGAGAAGAAGGTGTATCCTTTTGTTTTAGGGTAAAATGTTCTGTAGATATCTGCCAGATCCATTTGATCCATAACTTCTGTTAGTTTCACTGTGTCCCTGTTTAGTTTCTGTTTCCATGATCTGTCCATTGGTGAAAGTGGTGTGTTGAAGTCTCCCACTATTATTGTATGAGGTGCAATGTGTGCTTTGAGATTTACTAAAGTTTCTTTAATGAATGAGGCTGCCTTTGTATTTGGAGCATAGATATTCAGGATTGATAGTTCCTCTTGGAGGATTTTACCTTTGATGAGTATGAAGTGCCCCTCCCTGTCTTTTTTGATGACTTTGGGTTGGAAGTCAATCTTATCTGATATTAGAATGGCTACTTCAGCTTGTTTCTTCAGACCATTTGCTTGGAAAATTGTTTTCCAGCCTTTCATTCTGAGGTAGTGTCTATCTTTTTCTCTGAGATGAGTTTCTTGTAAGCAGCAAAATGTTGGGTCTTGTTTGTGTAGCCAGTTTGTTAGTCTATGTCTTTTTATCGGGGAGTTGAGTCCATTGATATTAAGAGATATTAAGGAAAAGTAATTGTTGTTTCCTGTTATTTTTGTTGTTAAAGTTGGCATTCTGTTCTTGTGGCTGTCTTCTTTTAGGTTTGTTGAGGGATTACCTTCTTGTTGTTTCTAGGGCGTGGTTCCTGTCCTTGTATTGGTTTTTTTCTGTTATTATCCTTTGAAGGGCTGGATTCGTGGAGAGATAATGTGTGAATTTGGTTTTGTCGTGGAATACTTTGGTTTCTCCATCTATGTTAATTGAGAGTTTGGCTGGGTATAGTAGCCTGGGCTGGAATTTGTGTTCTTTTAGTGTCTGTATAACATCCGTCCAGGATCTTCTGGCTTTCATAGTCTCTGGTGAAAAATCTGGTGTAATTCTGATAGGCTTGCCTTTATATGTTACTTGGCCTTTTTCTCTTACTGCTTTTAGTATTCTATCTTTATTTAGTGCATTTGTTGTTCTGATTATTATGTGTCGGGAGGTATTTCTTTTCTGGTCCAGCCTATTTGGAATTCTGTAGGCTTCTTGTATGTTCATGGGCATCTCTTTCTTTAGATTTGGGAAGTTTTCTTCTATAATTTTGTTGAAGATGTTTGCTGGTCCTTTGAGTTGAAAATCTTCATTTTCATCCACTCCTATTATCCGTAGGTTTGGTCTTCTCATTGTGTCCTGTATTTCTTGGATGTTTTGAGTTAGGATCTTTTTGCATTTTCCATTTTCCTTGATTGTTGTGCCGATGTTCTCTATGGAATCTTCTGCACCTGAGATTCTCTCTTCCATCTCTTGTATTCTGTTGCTGATGCTTGCATCTATGGTTCCAGATTTATTTCCTAGGGTTTCTATCTCCAGTGTTGCCTCATTTTGGGTTTTCTTTATTGTGTCTACTTCCCTTTTTAGGTCTAGTATGGTTTTGTTCATTTCCATCATCTGATTGGATGTGTTTTCCTGTTTCTCTTTAAGGACTTCTACCAGTTTGGTTGTGTTTTCCTGTTTTTCTTTAAGGACTTGTAACTCTTTAGCCACGTTCTCCTGTAGTTCTTTAAAGTCCTTCTTGATGTCCTCTACCATCATCATGAGATATGCTTTTAAATCCAGGTCTAGGTTTTCAGGTGTGTTGGGGTGCCCTGGACTGGGCGAAGTGGGAGTGCTGGGTCCTGATGATGGTGAGTGGTCTTGGTTTCTGTTAGTAAGATTCTTACCTTTACCTCTCGCCATCTGGTAATCTCTGGAGTTGTTATAGTTGTCTCTGTTCAGAGGTTGTTCTTCTGGTGATTCTGAGTATCCTCTGTCAGCAGACCTGGGAGACAGGCTCTCTCCTCTGAGTTTCAGTGGTTAGAGCACTCCCTGCTGACAAGCTTTCCTCTTAAAGGGAAGGTGTACAGATATCTGGCGTTTGGACCTCCTCCTGGCGGAAGAAGAAGGCGGAAAACAGGACCTTTCCCAGATGCTGTGTTGCTTTGGCAGGTCACAGAAGCTGTAGGCTTCTGTGGTGCACACTCTCAGCTGTACAGACTAAGTTCCTAAGTTCAGTGGAGTCCTGGATCCAAGATGTGCTCCCTGCTCCTGAGGCAGAGGGCTCCTGTGCCCGGCAGACCACTGTCTTCCAGCTAGGAGGGTGCCGGATGTCTGTGGCCCCAAAAGGGTGCTGCCTCAGGGGCTCTGTGGCTCCCGCCTGTCCCAGAAGCTGTCTGCCTCTTTGGTCCTCACTCTGACCTGTACAGACTAAGTTCGGCGGATGGTGCTCCCTGCAGGGCAGGTCACTGTCCTCCAGCTGGGAGGGTGCCAGATGTCTGCGGCCCCAAAAGGGTGCTGCCTCAGCGGCTCTGTGGCTCCCGCCTGTCCCAGAAGCTGTCTGCCTCTGTGGTCCTCACTCTAACCTGTACAGACTAAGTTCGGCGGAGTCCCGGAGCCAAGATGGTGCTCCCTGCAGGGCAGGTCACTGTCCTCCGACTGGGAGGGTGCCGGATGTCTGCGGCCCCAAAAGGGTGCTGCCTCAGCAGCTCTGTGGCTCCTGCCTGTCCCAGAAGCCGTCTGCCCCCGTGGTCCCCACTCTGACCTGTACAGACTAAGCTCGGCGGCGTCCCGGAGCCAAGATGGCGCTCCCTGCAGGGCAGGTCACTGTCCTCCGACTGGGCCAGAAATTCTTTTATTGATCAGAATTGTTTTATCTATCCTGGGTTTTTTTGTTTGTTTGTTTGTTTATCTATATGAAGTTAATGAGTGCCTTTCCAAGGTCTGTAAATAATTGGGTTGTAAGTTTTAAGAGAATTGCATTGAATTGGCAGATTGCTTTTGGTAAGATGACCACTTTCATCATGCTAAAGATACTGCTCCATGAACACAGGAGAGCTTTACACTTTCTCATGCCTTCTGCAATTTGTTTCTCTAGAGACTTGAAGTTCTTGTAATGTAAGACTTTCTCTTCCTTGCTTAGAGTTACACCAGTATATTTTTATGTTATTTGTGGCTATTGAAAAGGGTATTGTTTCCCTAATTTCTTCCTCAACCCATTTATCATTTGTATAAAGGAGGACTACTGATTTTGAGTTAATTTTGTTTCCAGCCATGTTGTTGAAGATGGTTGTCAGTTGTAGCAGTTCTCTGGTAGAATTTTTGGAGTCACTTGTGCATATTATTTTATGATACACAATTAGTAATACTTTGACTTCTTCCTTTTCAGTTTGTATCCCCTTGATCACCTTTAGTTGTCTTATTGCTTTAGCTAGAATTTCAAGTGTGTATTGAATAGATAAAGAGAGAGTGGGCAGCCTTGTTTGGTCTCTGATTATAATGGAATTGTTTAAGCTTCTCTCCATTTAGTTTTATATTAGCTATTGGCTTGCTGCATATTGCTTTTATTATGTTTATGTATGCATCTTGTATCCCCCATCTCTCCAAGACTTTTAACATAAAGGGCTGTTGGACTTTGTCAAAGACTTTTTCAGTATTTAATGGGGTGATTATGTGTTTTTTCATATATATGTATTGTGATGGTTTGTATATCCTAGGACCAGGGAGTGGCACCATCTGGAGGTGTGGCCTTGTTGGAATAGGTGTGACCTGGTTGGAATGGGTGTGTCACTGTGGGTGTGGGCATAAGATCCTCACCCTATTTGCCTGGAAGTCAGTCTTCCACTAGCAGCCTTTGGATGAAGACTTAGAACTCTCAGCTCTACCTACGCCATGCCTGCCTGGATACTGCCATGCACCCACCTTGATGATAATGGACTGAACCTCTGAATCTGTAAGCCGGCCCCAATTAAATATTGTTTTTCTAAGACTTGCCTTGGTCATGGTGTCTGTTCACAGCAGTAAAACCCTAACTAATATATATATAGTCACTAATATATATATAGTCACATTGATGGATTTTTGTATATTCAAGCATCCCTGAATCCCTGGGATGAAGATTACTTGATCATGGTAGATGATGATGTTTTTGATGTATTCCTGGATTCAGTTTGCTAGTATTTTATTGACTATTTTTACATCAACATACATAAGAGAAATTGGTTTGAAATAATCTATTTTTGTTGGGTCTTTGTGTAGCTAGGTATCAGGTTGACTGAGGCCTCATAGAATGAGTTTGGCAGTTCTTCTGTTTCCAGTATATGGAACAGTTTGAGGAGTATTGATATTAGCTCTTCTTTAAATGTCTGGAAGAATTCTGCACTAAAACTATCTGATCTGGCCTTGGCCTGATTTTGGTTAGACTTTTACTAACTGCCTCTATTTCTTTAGAAGTTATACGGCCATTTAAATAGTTAAATAGATCTGATCTTAATTTAATTTGATAAGTGTTATTGATCTAGGAAATTATTTATTTTGTTAAGATTTTCCAATTTTGTGGAGTACAGGCTTTTGAATTTCCTTGTTGCCTGTCAATAGGTTTCTCTTTTCATTTTTGATTTTGTTCATTGGGTACTGATTCTCTGGGGTTCTGTTTGGTTGGTTGGTGTTGAATTTTTATTATTATTTTGTTGTTGTTGTTGTTGTAAATCTTGTTGATTTTACGCAAACAATCAGTTTTTGGTTTCACTGATCATTTGTATTGTTTTCTTTGTTTCTAATTGATTGATTCAACCCAGATTTTGTTTATTTCATAACTTCTAGTCCTCTCTTGTGTTTTTGCTTCTTTTTCTTTTTTTTTTCTAGAATTTTTAGGTGTACTTTTAAATTGCTGGTATGAAAATTTTCTAATTTCTTTATGGAGGCACTTAATACTATGAACTTTCCTCTTAGCAGTGCTTTCATTGTGTCCCATAAATCTGAGTATATTGTGCCTTCATATTCACTGAATTCTAGGAACTCTTTAATTTCTTTCCTTATTTCTTCCCTGACCCAGAGATCATTGAGTAGAGTTCAGTTTCCATGAGTGTGTTGGCTTTCTGGTTTTTCTGTTGTTCTCAAAATCCACCTTTAATCCCTGGTGGGCTGATAAGATGTAAGGCATTATTTCAAATTTTTTCTATCAGTTCAGGCTTGAAATATATTACATTGCTCTCTTTTCTGTTGATTCTGTTCTTTCAAAAGCCTTTAGTCATCTGGATGGCTTGTATCCCTGCATATTCCTGTTTTAGTAGGTATTGGAAAGTGGCCTAACCTCAATGGTCCTATTTTAGCAGAGTTTTGATGGGCATTCTTGGGCTGTATGGTTCCAAATCAGCAGGTCTGATGAGATGACGTGAGAATAGCAGGCTTTTCAGGTTAGCTGGGGGTGTCCTAGAGGATTCAATGGTCAGAGAAGATGGGTGCAGGAGGAGAATCTAAGCTATATGGTTCTGGATGAGCAGGTGAGTCCCCTAGGGTGAACTCAGCTGTCCTGAGCCGCCTGCTATTCCCCCACAGATCTCAATTATACTACCATATTTCCTCCCACCATCATCACACCTGCTGACCCAGAAGCATACAGGTTATATTTTCTTCCCACACCTATTTCCAGCCAACTGAGTCCTCTAGGGTCATTTTTCTTTTACAGATTATAATACACAGAATATTGCAGGTATACCACACAATTCTACATGACAAGCAGTTGTAGAAAGATCTAATTGTACTTTAAAAGAAATAATCAACAAATAGAAATGTCTAGAAAAACCCCTCAGAGATAGATTATGTAATGCTTCATTGTCTTTAATTTTTTGCAATGCTAAGGAACAAAAACCAACAGCTGCTGAGAGACATTGGGTTTTGGAAAAAAACTGCTGAACTAAATCATCCTCTTTATATTAAAGATATCCTAAACTCAACATGGGAGGCACGATTGTGTTATGCTGGGGGAGAGATTTTTTATATATTTACTCAGGAAAAGAGAAGCAATGGATTCCTTTTCGGTTAATAAAAGTCCGATATAACTGGGGAAGTCCCAGAAAGATCTTGGCTGTAGACACAGGGAAAGAAATCAAGAAGACCAGATAGGACAGCTAACATAATTTGCTGAACCCTTTATATGGGAACAACTCGGAAACTGACTGAGAGATAAAAATGTCCCGAAGCAGAATCTTAGCTATACATAGCAAACGAATCTTTGGCAACAAGATCCTCAAAACTTATCATGCCATCCTTTCAACTGGCATATATTAAATTTTATATTACAGTTTGGTTATATAATCCAAACTAACTTATAAAGAAAGACCCATGCCTTACCTGTTCATATAAAGAGGAAAAAAAATCACCCATAATCTAAATGTGCACATTACACATTCCATACAAGGGTTAATGCAAAAATTATAATATTTATTAAAGTTATATATTTATAAATACCAACAGAGTCAATACAGCCCTGACAAGATTTACCCATTGGGATGCTGAGATACTGAGGCATACTGTTTCAGAATCTGCTTGATCCTGCCTCTGACTGCCTTAATGATATTCCCTCAAAAGACTTGCTTCCAGGACAGCCTCAAAGTAGCTAGTTCACTTGGTCCAAACTTTTAGACTGTTCTAATCAAGACTTCATTCAATCCAGCACTTTCACTACATATGCAGACTAGAAAACAACTACTATTGCCAGCTTTCCTATGACTAAACATTTTCCCAATTTTCCTGGGTCTCCAAAAGTAAAACAAAGCCCCAAATCAACAGGAACAATTTTAAGAGACCAACACTTCCATTTCTAAGAGGTAAGGCTAATGACTTTTGGTCATTCAATGAGTGTTGAATGTTTGACATCATGTAAGGAGGATGGCTATCAGTAGTTATGCATATTGATGCATACTAAGTTTATATTTTGTTACATGGGTATAAATCTTTGCATGTTGATACAAAAATAAAGTTGTATTATGCATATATGCTTTTAACTTTTATTGTTACACGCAATAGGGTTAGACAGCAAGAAATGATCAAACTCAGGTAAAAAAATAAATATTGAGAAAGAAATGAATATTTTTAATAGGTACCACTTACCAACATTAAAACAAGATTAGATAAGCAATTTAGACAGCCCTATCACCCCTAGAAAAATACAAGTTGTCATTAAAAGTCTCTCAATCAAACCAAACCAAAGAGTAGGGGGAAAGCTCATGGCCAGATGGTTTTAGCATACAATTCTACCAGATTTTTTAATGAGGAGTTAACACCAATGCTTCTCATTTATTCTGCAAAATAGATACAGGCTGGAGAATGTCGAGTTCATTCTATGAGGTCACAGTTATACTGATATAGAAACCAGATAAAAACTCATATAAGAAAGAGAAATTTCAAACCAATTTCTCTTATAAACATACATATAAAAATACCTGCAATATGAATAAAATACATGCAAACTGAATCCAACATCATACCAAAGTGATCATCTACCATGATCAAATAGGCTTCATCCCAGACATGAAAGGATGGTTCAACAGAAGTAAATAAATAAATATAATACATGGTATAAACAAACTCAAAGACCAAAACTGTGAGACTCTCTCAAAAAATGTAGAAAAGACCTTTTACTACAGACAATATCCCTTCATGATAAAAGTCCTGGAGAGATTAGTTATAAAAAGTACATGGAGAAACACAATGGAGGCAAGTCCATAGCCAACATCAACTTAAACGTAGAGAAAGTTAAAGCAATTTCACTAAAACAAGAAGACGACAAGGTTTTCCACTCTCTCCATACTTATTTTATATAATATTAGAAGTTTTAGCTAGAGAGATAAGACAACCAAAGTGGATGAAGGAGATTGAAATTAGAAAGGAAGATGTATAAGTATCTTTATTTACAAATTAAAGGATACTATACATAAGTAACTCCAAAAATTCCTCAGGAAATTTCTGGAGCTTATAAACATTCAGCAAAGTAACTGGATACAAAATTAAATAACAATACTGGTAGCCCTCCTCTATACAGATGACAAATGGTCTAAGAAAGATATCAGGGAAACACCATTTACAATGGCCTCAAATAATATAAAATATCCTGGAGTAACTCTAACCAAACAAATTAGACGTATATGATTATAAAACAAAACAAAAAAGAAACAGACCCAGACAAACAAACAAAGCGTTAAGTCATACGTCATTTAAGAAAGAAATTGAAGATGATATCAGAAGAGGGTAAGATCTTTCATGCTGTTGGATTGGTAGGATTATCATAGTAAAAATGGCTAGTCTACCAAAAGCTATATAAATATCCAATGGAATTCCATCAAAATTCTAACACAATTCTTCACAGATCTAGAAAGGACAATTTTTATTTTCATAAAGAAAAACACACACATTAGCTAAAATAATTCTGAATATCTGAACACATGGAGATATCACCATCTTTTATCTCAAGTTAAACAACAGAGATATTGTAATAGAATTTGGGTGGCATTGGATGAGAAACAGACCTACTGATCAATGGATTAAAGCTGAAGTCTCAGACTAATATCCACACACCTATGGAAATTTGTTTTTTTTTTTTTAAATAAAGAATCCAGAAATGCACACTGGAAAAAGACAGTATCTTCAACATATTGTGCTGTTCAAATTCAATGGCTGAATATAGAAGAATGGGAATAAACTCATACTTATCACCCTGCATATAACCCAAGTCCAAATGGATCAAAGACCTCAACATAAAAAACAAACAAACAAACAAACAAACAAACAAAAACACTCTGAACTTGATAGAGGAGAAAGTTCTGGATAGCCTTGAGCTCATTGTCAAAGAAAAAAACTTGTTTGAACAGATCAGCATTAGGTCAAGATAATCAATTAAAAAATGGGACTTCAGAAGACTGAAGCTACAGCTTCAGAGACTTGGTATAGGGTGTTGGAAAAGTGGGAGGAGAGGCAGACAGATATTCCTAGGAAAGGGAAACAGAATATATACTTATGGGTGGGTGGGAGTAGAATCAAATGAAGAGGTAAATTGAAGAGGGAGACAAGGGAGACAGTTATGGAAAAGACAGTTAAATCTAAGAAATATTTTATGGAATGAAAATATGAAAAGTAGTTAGAAACTAATACAGTTGCAGGTTCCTAAAATATAGACATATATGAAGGCCATCTAAATAAAAATCACCAAACGATAAGAGAGACAGAGCCTTAACTGGATATCTATTATCAACAAATGAATCTCTTAGTACTGGAGTTAGATTATATCTAATTGAGTTGTTGGAAAGAGGCACCTGTTGCAACATGCAATCACCTCAGGCTTTTGCCAAGGCTCTCAATAAATTGACTACAAGCCCTGTTGCTGAAGATGATCCCTACACAAATTAATGAACATGGAAAAGTCAAGCTGGTACCTTTATAAAGGCTTCACCCCTACAAGCTATCATCTATTTGTTCAGGAAATCACTGTACATCCTCTTAACTATGGTTCAGTTTTTCTCTTCTTCAGGCACTTCTATGAACCAGGCAAGAAGGTATGGTATGGAGCCGAGTTCTACATTACAGACCTTGGGGTGTCTGGACACCAATGAGGGGAAGGAAAGTCTGGAATGGGCAGGATTCTGCAGAATCAGCAGGACTCTGGCCTGCCAATGAATGCAGGGGGAAGAGGTTTTCTCAGAAGGTTTCAGTGTTACAACTCTTCAGTGTTATAGCACTTTTAGATGGCATAAAAGGAAAGAGTTCTCTTAGATGATATTCAACAAAAAACTTGTGCTCATTATTTGGGGTGAATAAAAACTACATAAACCTTGAAAAATGAGAAGTGGTTCTTTTGATGAAGTTTCATTGGCTGAAGCTTAAGGTGCTGAGGTCACTTCATTTTCATGGATGGCATTACAGAAAGTTGAACCTTTAACTTCACCAAGGATTACATGTCAATCTCAGGTATATTGTGGGGGTCAGGCTCCCCAGATAAGATAGAAAAGAGAAAGCCAAGTTGGAAAAGGTCATCCTCTATTTTGTGCTGAGCTCAGAACTGTCTGGACATGGTAGACTATGACCCTTAAATAGAAGGATTTTCCATCACCAAGTGAGAAACATAAATACCAACCCAGCCACAAAACCTTTGATCTACAATTGTGTCCTGACTTTAAGATATGGGAAGTCAATGGTGCTGTAAGGTTTGTAGGAGTAACCAAGTAATATTTAATTTGACTTGAGGACTACTCCATGAAATGCATCCATACCCATCACTGCATGCGTGACCAAGAACTTCAGACTAAATAGCTCAGATACCAAAATACCACTGTTCTGAAACAAGCAAGCAAGTAAAACAAAACAAAACAAAACAAAAACAAAAACAAAAACAAAAAGCAAAAAGCAAAAAGCAAAAAGCAAAAAGCAAAAAGCAAAAAGCAAAAAGCAAAAAGCAAAAAGCAAAAAGCAAAAAGCAAAAAGCAAAAAGCAAAAAGCAAAAACAAACCAAACAGTCCATAGCAATAAAATGACTCCTAATGACATTCTTTTATACCAGTGTTTCTCAAGCTTCATAATGTTGTGAGCCTTGATTATTGTTCCTCATGTTGTGGTGACTTCCCCCCCCCCCCATAATTTTTACATTGCTACTTCATAACTATATTTTTCTACTGTTAGGAGTCATAAATATCCATTTTTTTAGATGGTCTTAGGTGACTCCTGTGAAAGGGTAGTTTAATGCCCAGGTGAGAACCACTGTAGTATACTCATAGATCAGTACCTTGCTCAGTCATTAACAGAATAGCTTTGTCCTGCAGGAGATCAGAACAAATCAGAGGTCTACAACAATGTAGACAGTGAGAGACCTTGGGACACTCAGCTACACATGGTATGTCCCTATCTAATTCATCCCCTCAGGGATTGTGAAACCCAGTAGGAGATGAGGAAGAAAGAATGTAAGAGTAAGAGGAGGGGGAAACATCCAGAAACAAAGTTGTATAAATCAATAGCATGAACAGACATATAAACTCACTAAGATTGGGGCAGCATGCACAGGGCCTGCACAGGTCTGTACCAGATGAGGTTCAAGAGATGAAGGGAGAAAGACATATGCATCCATCACTCACTCAGAAGTTATCTCCAGTTGACATTTGAAAGAAAGATGAAATTTCAAGACCTGTAAGTCATATAAAGTACTCAGAAATTGCTGGTTGTTTATGAGCCTAGAGGCTGCCTGGGGATGAGAACCAAAAAAAACAAACCCAGGCATGCCCTGTAGTTAAAAAATTCCTGGAAACAGCTTGACCATAAAGATAAAGAGGAATGTGAAGGCATAACAGGGCTATCTGAACTGAGTCAACAACTCACAGAACTCTGACACCCTGACCTGCACATATTCTTTTGCTGATGTTTGAATAAGCCAATAGTGTGTCGCTCTGCTGAATTCCCTACTCCTAAGCCCTTTACCCCATAAAAACCCCTAGCTTTCCAGCCTCGGGTTCGAATCCACTGTCTCCTGCGTTTCGACCTGGAGCTCCGCCATTAAACTGCCTCGTGTTTGCAGCAAGAAGGATTCTCGTGTTTCTTTGGGTGCGCTCTCTCACCTGAGACTAGAGTGGGGGTCCCCTGAAAGGGAGTCTTACATCTTTGGGGGCTCTTCCTGGATTTAGGGGCACCCAGAAACCCAGGAATACCCCTTGGAGGTATGTTGTGTGAGTCTTGTATGTTGTCTGTTGTCTAAGTGTCTAAGTGTGACACCGCTGAATTTGTGTCTTGGTTTTTCAGTTCTGGGATCGTGGGTTCGAGTCCCACCTCATGTCTTGGTTTTTCAGTCCCACCTGGTGGGACACATTCACTTCCAAATGAAAATTTAGTTTCCTCCAAGAGAGTCTCACTGGGAAACAAACTACTCTTAAGGTGAGGTTGCATGCCCAGCTGTAGACAGCCAACAAAAAATGAGATTGATGGCATTTGGAGCTTCCTTGACTCACAATGTTGTGTCAGAGATCTTTCTTCTTTTAGTTTTAACTTTATTTTGTTATTTTAATTTTATTCTCTCTCTCTCTCTCTCTCTCTCTCTCTCTCTCTCTCTCTCTCTCTCTCTCAGATGCTGATGATCTGTCTGAGGAACCCACATTTATTTCAACTGTGATGCACATCATTTAATTGATATTGTTTGTGCCAACTGCTATGAACTAGTTTATCATTTCATTCAGTCTCACATTTTGAATGTCTCAGTGCTGACATCTTTGAAGAGATCAGTTTCTCTGAATGTTTAATGTAAGCATTCCCACCGTAGGACATATCTAGGCTTCAGGATTTCAAGTTGGATGAGAAATGCCATGGGAGCACAACTCAAGGCTGAAGAAAAATGAGATGAAAATGACCAAAAATGTAGACATGCACTGTTTAAAATTTAATTTGTTCAGATTTATGCATTTAATTCTGTATACTTGTGAAGATGAGAGGATATATGCATATCTGTGCATACCCCATGAAAGACAGAAAGGGGTGCTGGATCCTACAGAACTGGAGTTGCAGGTATTATGTCCAGCAGAAAGTTGATGCTAGAAACTGAACTCAGGCCCTCTGTTAAGAACAGCAAATGCCCTTAACCACTGAGGTCTGTCTACAGCCCTGGAAAAGTGTAGATATTCTTTAAACAATTATTAACAGATGGTTATGAACACAGACTAGTTAGATACACTAAATTAAAGGATTACCAAGAGGCAGATAACAAGGAAAGAATGCAAAGTGAGGGAAAAGTCTGAACTTATCTATTTATTATTTATTTATTTATCTGAAAACATTTTTTTTCAGAAAACTGGATGATAGATGGATACTGATTTGGAGGGGGAAGAAAATGAATTATTCAAGTGATAACCTTTTAAATGAATAACTACACAAAAGAAAGAGCAGACATGGAGCACATACCTTGGCTGGAGTGAGCATCCTCTGAGACAGCTCTGATTCCATTGAAGACACAGCAGTGCCAGTAGAATCACAAAGTAATCTGATTGTCACAGCAGAAACTGAAAAAGTCACATGGGTTTCATAGATTTTAGCTCCCTGTTAAATGTCTTCTCAATTGCTAGGACCACCTTTTTGAAATTTCCAGAGTTATAATTGATTAGGTCTAAGGGAAGCGAATGAGTGACAATTCTAGGAATACGGGAGTATGAACATTCAATTCATGAAGACACAAACAAAGAGCCAAAGTCCTTAAGTTAACAATTGTGATGGAAATGTTGAAAAAGGCAACACACAGAATAAAAGTGCTGGTATTAGCTAACCAGTCTCATTTGGAGGAGCAAGAACCTGTGCTCTTTCACTATTTTAAACTGTGGGAACTTGAAGTTATATGAGACCATTGAAGAATCAAGCCACATCCCTGCATTACTCAGGGCTGAGTGACTTTACTCAAGAGGAGAATGAAGTGGGTTGGCCTGATGCTGCTTATATTCTAATGCTAATATTGCTTCCCCAAGATCTGGTTGCCTCAGAGAATCTACATGTAGACACAAGTAGCACTATGTGAACTTGCTACCAAATTATTTCTGATTGGTGAATAAAGATGCTGACAGCCAATAGCTATGCAAAAGAGACATAGGCAGCATTTAGGGTTCTGGAACTTGTGGGTCCTGTGAGGAGAACCATGATGGTGAGAAGGGAATGGAGAAGAAGCTGCCATTGGCTAAGAATCTGAAGACAAGGGTCATATGGTTTGGCTAATTGGAGTTAAGAGCAGTCCAGATGAAAGAAGACACATTACATGATGGGGTTATTGGCTGGGAAATAGATGTGATAGCATAGAAGATAGAGGAAGGAAGGAAGGAAGGAAGGAAGGAAGGAAGGAAGGAAGGAAGGAAGGAAGGAAGGAGGGAGGGAGGGAGGGAGGGAGGGAGGGAGGGAGGGAGGGAGGGAGAGAGGACAAAGAAAGGGGAGAAGGTAGAGGAAGCAAGCAAGGAAGAAAAGAAAATAAGGAAATGGGGAAGAGCAGAGGGGAGAGAAGCAAAGAAGCAAAGAAGGCAGAAAGGGAGGGAGGAAAGGAGGGAAGGAATAGAGAGGGAGAAATGGAGGTAGAAAAAGCAAGATGGCAGGACGCCTGCCTTTGGATCTATTCAGCCTAACTTCCTAGCTAAAGATATATGGAAATTTCCGTAGCACTGATGTCATCTATAACTCCGTGTGTTCTTTCAGAAGTAGTAGGTAGAAACTATGAGAAAGTCAAGGTTGATAACAGGAATTCACCCATGGAAAAGCCTACACCTCCTACAGATAAACTTGACTACAATGTACTACAAGTGCTTTAAAAAATATCATTACAGAAATCAGACAAGAATAAACACACCAAAAATCCTGAATAAAAATCAAAGTTTAAGTGCTTCTTATACCTATACTATTTGAATTGTTTTGATAGTGAAACACCCTGAAGTATCATAAAGTGAGAACCAGTAAGCAGCTATTTAACTCATCTGGCTTCAGATTTGGGAAGAGTGGATCTATTGAGGAAGAATTTATCCATAACCTGCATCAAATCATGGTCAACTCTAGTTGCTCTTAAGTATACACAGGAAAAGTAAAATTATCGCCCTTTCTGTCTGTGTTGCATTGTCTTAAAAAATCCCAGGAGAAGCCCTGTGCCCTAGTTACTTTGTAGCAGTTTAAGCTGGCATAGAAGGAGAGGTTGAGGTGAGAACTGAAATCAATTCCCTTGTGCCTGGACTGTGGGATGTGCCCAAGGAGAGCAGCACACCATTAAGTTAAATGGCTCAAGGGTATTTCTAGAACAATGTAGGAGGAATGCTTCATGGGAGATTAATGGCATGAGGGGTCATTTTGAAGAACTGTTGCTTAATGGGATCATTATTGAATCATAGCCCATATGCTCCTCCAATTGAGGTACTAAAAGAGAAGTCTGGAGAAAATTATAATACTGTTCATTGTTAAACTTAGAGTGTTCTATAGGCATCTCACAGAGCGAACCTAGATTTTACCTTGTTGGGTTTACAGAGTGGTTTTCAGTAGTTAAAGCCGATGGTGATTGAGACGTGATTTTCTGTGACTAGAAAATTTGGTACATTATAATGATGCATTGGTCCCTCACAAAATCCTTCTGTTGGGCTTAAGCAGACAGTGTGGTGTGTGGCAGGAGCTAGAAATGAAATTGATATCCCCTCTACTGAAAACATCTGTGAATTCATAAGAAAACATATGAATTGCTTCTTACCAATGAGCTACTGTAGTTCCCTTCCCCCAACCATGTCTCCTTGGTATTTATTTCTATGCTGAAAGCTGCTTACTATGAATAGTGCAAATATCTAGTTAAAGAATTTATTATTGTTTTTCCTAGTTTTGTATCAGGCTAGATCTGCTATAGAGTCGAGGCAAAGGCAGTGAGAGAACCACATGGTGAACACCTAAGGCATCCACATGATTGCATTTGGGAATAAGGCCTGTAAGGGATAACTGAGGTTAGAAAATACTTCAGTAAGGGCAGGGCACTCTGGAAGGGTTTATGTCTCAATAAAGAGACACATCAGAGATGCTTTATTCAGTGAAAGGGCAGAATGAGGCCATAACAAAAAGATAACAATCTGAAGGCCAACTCATGGGAAAATAAAGAAACAAACAAACAAAAAAAATCCAACTTTCAACATTATGAAAGTGAATTTCCAGGTTAAAATTGTGATAAAAATTAGTGTTGAATTTCAATTAGAATTAAGATCCAAGAAGCTGATCACAAACTATAAGCACTACATGACTCGAGAAAAGTTTGTCACAGAAAACTCCACAGTCAATCTGTGAGCTTAAGTTTAATTTGGGTGCAGCCACAATTTGGTTATAATTTACCCACACTAACTTCCTTGTCTTTTCTACACCACCTTAGCTTATGAACTAAGTGTTTTTGTCTACCCTGGTGTATATATACTGAAAACCCATGACCTCACATGGTGCTATAAGAGACTGTTGTCTTTGGACAACTGATATGAGTTAAGGGCCTTTCTGGAACATGCTTCCTACTTCACTCTACCTTGTAGGAGAGGAAGAAGTTATTAATAGCCTAGAAAAGGGCTTTTCCAAGGTTCATACCATGATGGGATTTTGATCTTGAAATTTTAATCTTCAGAACTGTATTTATGACTCCAGCACCAGGGTGCCTTGCCCGCTGAGTCCCCTGACACCTGCAAGGACCCACACAGGATCCCCCACGAGATCCTAAGACCTCTGGTGAGTGGAAGAGAGCATCTGCTCCAATCCAATTGCGCGGGACCCAAGACTGAATTAACTAGGGAAGCAGATAACCCGGCCTGATCAGGGGTACAAGTCCCTTCCCGTCCACTCCAGCACCGGGGTGCCTTGCCTTCGGAGTCTCTGGACAACCCCAAGGTCCTCACAGGACCCTCCACAGGATCTTAAGACCTCTAGTGAGTGGAACACAACTTCTGCCAGGAGGCAGGTTTGAACACCAGATATCTGGGCACCTTCCCTGCAAGAAGAGAGCTTGCCTGCAGAGAATACTCTGACCACTGAAACTAAGGAGAGATCTAGCCTCCTAGGTCTGCTGATAGAGGCTAAGAGAGTCACCTGAGGAACAAGCTCTAACCAGAGACAACTATAACAGCTAGCTTCAGAGATTACCAGATGGCGAAAGGCAAACATAAGAATCCTACTAACAGAAATCAAGACCACTCACCATCATCAGAACACAGCACTCCCACCCCACCTAGTCCTGGGCACCCCAACACACCCGAAAAGCAAGACCCAGATTTAAAAGCATATCTCATGATGATGGTAGAGGACATCAAGAAGGACTTTAATAACTCACTTAAAGAAATACAGGAGAACACAGCTAAACAGGTAGAAGACCTTAAAGAGGAAACACAAAAATCCCTTAAAGAATTGCAGGAAAACACGACCAAACAGGTGATGGAATTGAATAAAACCATCCAAGACATAAAAAGGAAAGTAGACACAATAAAGAAAACCCAAAGTGAGGCAACACTGGAGATAGAAAACCTGGGAAAGAAATCTGAAACCATAGATGTGAGCATCAGCAACAGAATACAAGAGAAGGAAGAGAGAATCTCAGGTGCAGAAGATTCCATAGAGAACATCGGCACAACAATCAAAGAAAATACAAAACGTAAAAAGATCCTAACTCAAAACATCCAGGAAATCCAGGACACAATGAGAAGACCAAACCTACGAATAATAGGAGTTGATGAGAATAAAGATTTTCAACTTAAAGGGCCAGCAAATATCTTCAACAAAATTATAGAAGAAAACTTCCCAAACCTAAAGAATGACATGCCCATGAACATACAAGAAGCCTACAGAACTCCAAATAGACTGGACCAGAAAAGAAATTCCTCCCGATACATAATAATCAGAACAGCAAATGTACTAAATAAAGATAGAATATTAAAAGCAGTAAGGGAAAAAGGTCAAGTAACATATAAAGGCAGGCCTATCAGAATTACACCAGACTTTTCACCAGAGACTATGAAAGCCAGAAGAGCCTGGACAGATGTTATACAGACACTAAGAGAACACAAATGCCAGCCCAGGCTACAATACCGGCCAAATTTTCAATTACCATAGATGGAGAAACGAAAGTATTCTACAACAAAACCAAATTCACACATTATCTTCCCACGAATCCAGCCCTTCAAAGGATAATAACAGAAAAAAACCAATACAAGAACGGAAATCACACCCTAGAAAAAGCAAGAAAGTAATCCCTCAACAAACCAAAAAGAAGACAGCCACAAGAACAGAATGCCAACTCTAACAACAAAAATAAAAGGAAGCAACAGTTATATTTCCTTAATATCTCTTAATATCAATGGACTCAATTCCCCAATAAAAAGACATAGACTAACAGACTGGCTACACAAATAGGACCCAACATTCTGCTGCTTACAGGAAACCCATCTCAGGGAAAAATACAGACACTACCTCAGAGTGAAAGGCTGGGAAACAATTTTCCAAGCAAATGGTATGAAGAAACAAGCTAGAGTAGCCATTCTAATATCTAATAAAATCGACTACCAACCCAAAGTTACCAAAAAAGGCAAGGAGGGACACTACTTACTCATCACAGATAAAATCCTCCAAGAGGAACTCTCAATTCTGAATATCTATGCTCCAAATGCAAGGGCAGCCACATTCATTAAAGAAACTTTAGTAAAGCTCAAAGCACACATTGCACCTCACACAATAATAGTGGGAGACTTCAACACACCACTTTCATCAATAGATAGATCATGGAAACAGAAACTAAACAGGGACACAGTGAAACTAACAGAAGTTATGAAACAAATGGATCTAACAGATATCTCCAGAACATTTTATCCTAAAACAAAAGGATATACCTTCTTCTCAGCACCTCACGGGACCTTCTCCAAAATTGACCACATAATTGGTCACAAAACAGGCCTCAACAAATACAAAAATATTGAAATTGTCCCATTCTATCAGACCACCATGGACTAAGGCTGATCTTCAATAACAACATAAATAATGGAAAGCCAACATTCACGTTGGAACTGAACAACACTCTTCTCAATGATGACTTGGTCAAGGAAGGAATAAAGAAAGAAATGAAAGACTTTTTAGGGTTTAATGAAAATGTAGCCACAACATACCCAAAACTATGGGACACAATGAAAGCATTTCTAAGAGGGAAACTCATAGCTCTGAGTGCCTCCAAAAAGAAACTAGAGAGAGCACACACTAGCAGCTTGACAACACATCTAAATGCTCTAGAACAAAAGGAAGAAAATTCACCCAAGAGGAGTAGATGGCAGGAAATAATCAAACTCAAGGGCGAAATCAACTAAGTGGAAACAAGAAGTATTCAAAGAATTAACCAAAGGAGGAGTTGGTTCTTTGAGAAAATCAAGAAGATAGATAAACCCTTAGCTAGAGTCACTAGAGGGCACAGGTACAGCATCCTAATTAACAAAATCAGAAATGAAAAGGGACACATAACAACAGATCCTGAAGAAATCCAAAACAACATCAGATACTTCTACAAAAGGCTATACTCAATAAAACTGGAAAACCTCGATGAAATGAACAAATTTCTAGACAGATACCAGGTACCAAAGTCAAATCAGGATCAAGTTAATGATATAAACAGTCCCATATCCCCTAAAGAAATAGAAGTAGTCTTTAATAGTCTCCCAGCCAAAAAAAGCCCAAGACCAGGTTTAGTGCAGAGTTCTATCAGACCTTCAAAAAAATCTAATTCCAGTTCTGCACAAACTATTCCACAAAATAGAAGTAGAAGGTACTCTACCCAACTCATTCTATGAAGTCACAATTACACTGATACCTAAACCACAGAAAGATCCAACAAGGATAGAGAACTTCAGACCAATTTCCCTTATAAATATCAATGCAATAATAATCAATAAAATTCTCGCTAACCGAATCCAAAACCACATTAAAGCAATCATCCATCCTGACCAAGTAGGTTTTATTCCAGGGATGCAGGGATGGTTTAATATACCGAAATCCAACAACTTAATCCATTATATAAACAAACTCAAAGGCAAAAACCACAGGATCATCTCCTTAGATTCAGAGAAAGCACTTGACAAGATGCAACACCCATTCATGATAAAAGTCTTGGAAAGATCAGAAATTCAAGGCCCATACCTAAACATGATAAAAGCAATCTACAGCAAACCAGTAGCCAACATCAAAGTAAATGGTGAGAAACTGGAAGTAATCCCACTAAAATCAGGGACTCAACAATGCAGCCCACTTTCTCCCTACCTCTTCAACAAAGTTCTTGAAGTCCTAGCCAGAGCAATTCGACAACAAAAGGAGATCAAGGGGATCCAATTTGAAAAGATGAAGTCAAAATATCACTTTTGGCAGATGATATGATAGTATATATAAGTGACCCTAAAAATTCCACCAGAGAACTCCTAAACCTGATAAACAGCTTCAATGAAGTAGATGGATATAAAATTAACTCAAACAAGTCAATGGCCTTTCTCAACACAAAGAATAAACAAGCTGAGAAAGAAATTAGGGAAACAACATCCTTCTCAATAGTCACAAATAATATAAAATATCTTGGCATGACTCTAACTAAGGAAGTGAAAGATCTCTATGATAAGAACTTCAAGCCTCTGAAGAAAGAAATTAAAGAAGATCTCAGAAGATGGAAAGATCTCCCATGCTCATGAATTGGCAGGATCAACATTGTAAAAATGGCTATCTTGCCAAAAGAAATGTACAGATTCAATGAAATCCCCATCAAAATTCCAATTCAATTCTTCAACGAATTAGAAAGAGCAATCTGCAAATTCATCTGGAATAACAAAAAACCTAGAATAGCAAAAACTCTTCTCAAGGATAAAAGAACCTCTGGTGGAATCACCATGCCTGACCTAAAGCTTTATTACTGAGCAATTTTGATAAAAACTGCATGGTACTGGTATAGTGACAGACAAGTAGACCAATGGAATAGAATTGAAGACCCAGAAATGAACCCACACACCCATGGTCACTTGATCTTCGACAAAGGAGCTAAAACCATCCAGTGGAAGAAAGACAGCATTTTCAACAAATGGTGCTGGCACAACTGGTGGTTGTCATGTAGAAGAATGTGAATTGATCCATTCCTATCTCCTTGTACTAAGGTCAAATCTAAGTGGATCAAGGAACTCCACATAAAACCAGAGACACTGAAACTTATAGAGGAGAAAGTGGGGAAACGCCTTGAAGATATGGGTACAGAGGAAAAGTTCCTGATTAGAACATCAATGGCTTGTTCTGTAAGATCGAGAATTGACAAATGGGACCTCATGAAACTGCAAAGCTTCTGCAAGGCAAAAGACACCATCAATAAGACAAAAAGGCCACCAACAAATTGGGAAAGGATCTTTACCTATCCTAAAGCAGATTGTGGACTAATATCCAATATATATGAAGAACTCAAGAAGGTGGACTCCAGAAAATCAAATAACCCCATTAAAAAATCGGGCTCAGAGCTAAACAAAGAATTCTCACCTGAGGAATACCAAATGGCTGAGAAGCACCTGAAAAAATGCTCAGTATCCTTAATCATCAGAGAAATGCAAATCAAAACAACCCTGAGATTCCATCTCACACCAATCATAATGCCTAAGATCAAAAATTCAGGTGACAGCAGAGGCTGGCGAGGATGTGGAGAAAGAGGAACACTCCTTCTTTGTTGGTTGGATTGCAAGCTTGTACAACCACTCTGGAAATCAGTCTGGCAATTCCTCAGAAAATTGGACATAGTACAACCGGAGGATCCCTCAATACCTCTCCTGGGAATATATCCAGAAGATGTCCCAACCGGTATGAAGGACACATGCTCTACTATGTTCATAGCAGCCTTATTTATATTAGCCAGAAGCTGGAAAGAACCCAGATGCCCCTCAACAGAGGAATGGATACAAAAAATGTGGTACATTTACACAATGGAGTACTACTCAGCTATTAAAAAGAATGAATTTATGAAATTCCTAGGCAAATGGTTGGACCTGGAGGGCATCATCCTGAGTGAGGTAATACAATCACAAAAGAACTCAAATAATTTGTACTCACTGATAAGTGGATATTAGCCCAGAAACTTAGTATACCCGAGATATAAGACACAATTTGTAAAACACATGAAACTGAAGAAGAACGAAGACCAAAGTGTGGACACTTTGCCCCTTCTTAGAATTGGAAACAATCACCCATGGAAGGAGTTACAGAGACTAAGTTTGGAGGTGAGAGAAAAGGATGGACTATCTAGAGACTGCCATATCCTGGGATCCATCCCATAATTAGCCTCCAAACGATGATACCATTGTATAAACTAGCAAGTGCTTGCTAAAAGGACCCTGATATAGCTGTTTCTTGTGAGACTAGGCCGGGTTCTAGCAAACACATAAGTGGATGCTCACAGCCAGCTATTGGATGGATCACAGGGCCCCCAATGGAGGAGCTAGAGAAAGTATCCAAGGAGGTAAAGAGATCTGCAGTCCTGTAGGTGCAACAACATTATGAACTAACCAGTACCAGCTCTTGACTCTAGCTGCATATGTATCAAAAGAAGGCCTAGTCGGCCATCACTGGAAAGAGAGGCCCATTGGACATGCAAACTTTATATGCCCCAGTACAGGGGAATGCCAGGGCCAAAAAGTGGCAATGGTTGGGTAGGGGATTGGGGGGAGGGTATGGGGAACTTTTGGGATAGCAATGGAAATGTAATTGACGAAAATATGTAATAAATAAAAAAAAAAGAATTTTGAACTCAGGAAAAAAAACTGTATTTATGTTGCTTATAAATTTCCCAGTGTACAGTACTCTATTTAGTTATAGCACTCTGAGATGACTAGGCTGCTTATTCCCGATTCATCTTTCATATATATTTATATATCCTACCGGTTTCATTTCTGTTGTGATAATAAAAATACCCTGGCAAAAGTGACTTTGAGGTGAGTTTATGTTAGCCCACAGTTCCAGGTTATAGTCCTAGTCAACACCTCCATTTAAGCAGCATCCAGAGACTGCTCCGACTGGG
Source organism: Mus caroli (assembly GCF_978045245.1). Lineage (NCBI taxonomy): Eukaryota > Metazoa > Chordata > Mammalia > Rodentia > Muridae > Mus > Mus caroli. Next base: position 136,854,093 of record NW_028227258.1, on the reverse strand, counting down.
GATTCATCCCATATTCAGTTACCAAACCCCGACACTATTGTGGATGCCAACATGTTCTTGCTGACAGGAGCCTGAGAAAGCTGTGTCCAGAGAGGCTCTGTTAGTGCCTGACAAATACAGAAGTGGATACTCACAGCCATCCATTGGACTGGGCACAGGGTCCCCAATGAAGAAGCTAGAGAAAGGACCCAAGGAGTTGAAAGGGTTTGGAGCCGCATAGGAGGAACAATAATATGAATTAATCTGTACCCCCAGTGCTCCTAGGGACTAAACCACCAACCAAAGAGTACACATGGAGTGACCCATGGCTCCAGCAGCATATATAGCTGAGGATGGCCTTGTTGTACATCAATGGGAGGAGAGGCTCTTGCTCATGTGAAGGCTCTATGTTCCAGGGTAGGGGAATGTCAGTACCGGGAAGTGGGCAGCTTGGGGGGCAGGGGGAAGGGGAGTTTTCGGGGGAACAGGACAATGGATAACATTTGAAATGTAAATAAAGAAAATACCTAATAAAAAATAAAAAGAACTTTAACATTGAAAAAAAAAAGAAATTGGGGTGGGAAAGAAGAGTGGCTACAGATTCGTTCTGCTACGTGAAGGGAGAAGTGAACATCTGCAGTTAGCCTACCCACTTCTGTGTCTGGAGTGGCTTGCTGGAGTGGGAGCTGGGATGGAGTAATGACTGTAAGGAAAACAATGTGGAGGGGAGATCCATGTGATGGCCTGGAGAGAGGGTGAGGGGAAAAGCAGGATGAGGCAGATGTTCTGCTGTGGACCTGAGGATAAGACTCCCTATTCACATTCTTACCCACAGTTGCTTCTCATTAAGTGCCTTATCAATAGATGATGCATGCACAGATAAGTGAACACTCCTTGCTGACAGTCGCAGGAGAGTACAGTTTAATAGGAGAATAAACATGTAATTTGGGAAGCCAGTTGTTTGCTCTGTGTTCCCTGGACATAGCTGGTTAACTTAAAACCCACAATAAAATCAAACTACAGTACTGCTATCACATCAACAAGGACTGGCTCACTAACTGGGCTGCTCTCTCACTGTGGCTATAGTTTCATAGTCACAGGGTTGTATCCTCTCTCCCTGCCCCCAAAGGAATTTTTGCCAGGTCTTAAGGAAGAAAATGAAAATCCCTGAGGTCTTCACCTCCTCCATCTGCAAAAATATCTTGTCAAGTTGTCCTGCTTACTGCCTCACAAGGAAACTATGACCCAACATTTTTTATAAACAAGGGTTTTATAAAGAGATAAAGCATGCCAGGACCTACATCCTATCTCCTACAAATTAAGGCTCCCTCAGTGAATGGTTTTGTCTGTATTTGCGAGCCTTACCTTTTGTCTGTGTGTGTGGGTGTGGAACTTCTCTAGCCATTCCAGGCCAAGACAATTAGAGAAACTCGTCAGGTGTCGAAGATTAAGCTTTCTGTGTTTTAAATTTAATGTATCTGTATTTTAAAAAGTTGATAAATGTATGTAACATATTCTGGTTATACTTAAGATCAAACTTCTCCAACACCATTCCATGTTCCTCCCATTATTTATTTTGGAGAAAACAAATAAAAATATGAGAAAAGTAGCTTGGTTGACAAAAGAGAAGAACAAAAAGAGAAAGAGTTTACATGACTTAAGACCATAAACATATGATGTAATAATGTGACTTTTCTACAAATAAAGTTTGAGTCTACCTCTCCCTGATGGTTATATTGGTCACTCACACTTAATACAAACTTAATATTCAGGTCATCTATCAAGACTGTCTCAAAATCTGCCTTGGTCAGTACCTTCTCAAGCACCTTCAATAACTTACTCCTTACCATGGGGTGGGCAGCAAAGTTACAGATGGCACATGAACCAAGTCCAATCTTCTGCTTGCTTTCATAAATAAACTCTATTGGAACACAGGAAGATTTATTCCTGCCCTTATTATTTCTGGATGTGTCTGTGCTACCATGGCAAAATAATTGTTGCAAGCATCCATCCTATGCTCTACAAAGCCCAAAATGCAAACTATTTTTCTTTATAGAAAAAAAAAAAGACTAGCTAATTTCTGGATTACATAATACAATAAAATGACACAGGTAGGTATTTATAGCCTTTCATATACATATTGTAGTTCATGTAAAACGATCAATGAATGTACAGTGTTAAATGAGATTTTTCTACTGGAGCAGATCATCCTCTTATTCCCTGGTGGTTCCTGCCAATGCCAAGTTGCCACAGATTAGAATCACCTCAGTTGGTGACCACAACTGAAGAAGTGTCCTCATTGCCATGATTGACATGGGAACCCACACACTAATTGCAAAATCTGGTAGATGTCCAGGTGAAAGACAGAGAAAGTTTCCTCTTGCTGGGGCTGATTCTTTTCCTGTGGTCATATGAAGTAGTCCCAGGCTTTCATTGTGGATTAGGGATCAGCAGCTCTCCAAAGCTTCCAGCAGCAAGTTAGCACTCCTGAGACCGAGCACTGCGGACTGGGTTACTTCTGTTCTTAGGTCTCCCGTGCCCAGATTGAGATAGCCATTGAGGAACTATGCCAAATGCTGCTGGACCTGTTATGGTCTGACCCTCCCAGCATTGCTGTAGCCACTTTTGTTCCATGCCTTCCAGCTATTTCATATTGTTGCTGTAATATGTCTGCCAGTCATTGACACAGAAAAATAATAACTTGACTCAGAACAGAATCATGATGACCACATCCCATGTTAAGTTATGTTGTGATACATTTTGTTCTGAGATTTCTTTTTTTTAATATTTATTAATTTATTATATATAATTACACTGTAACTGTCTTCAGACACTCCATAAGAGGGCATCAGATTTCGTTATGGGTGGTTATGAGCCACCATGTGGTTGCTGGGATTTGAACTCAGGACCTTTGGAAGAGCAGTCGGCGCTCTTAACCGCTGAGCCATCTCACCAGCCCTGTTCTGAGATTTCTTAATCTTAAGAAATTCCACAAAGATTCACATAGGGCCCACCAACTTCAAGTCAATATGAACTATTATGTCTGAGTCAGAGTACCAGGGAGTACATTTTGCTCCTGTGTATGACTTCATTCTGGTTTTGTGTTGTTTTCCTTTATAAGCCAACAGAGAAAGATGCCCAGTGTCATAGTTCAGACAATTCTGAGCTATGTGCTTGGCCTGACCAGTATTAGGATGAAAATAAACTATTCTTGCCTAACTGAAATCAGTGTTCATATGGTTTGTGTGGCAATTGCTGAACCCCAACATATTCGGACTGAAGGACCAGATGACTGTTCTTGGATTTTTAGATGTGATTCTGCTGTGGTTGCTATATTAAAACTCACTTTAAAAAGTGGTTTTTTTATGTTGATCCCATTGGCTGTGCTCTCCTGGAGAACTTAACAGAATACCTTTTATAGTGTGGTAGCCCTAGTAGTCTCTGACCCAGTGACACTAAAAGTATACTCATTGTCTTTGCAGTCTCTTATACACATGTCCAAGTTCAAGCTTTTAGCTTGTTTGTTTGTTTGTTTTTGTTTATTATTTTTCAAGATGGAGATTCTCTGAGTAACAGCCCTGGCTGTTCTGGAGCTCACTCTGTAGACCAGGCTGGCCTTGACCTCATAGAGATCCACTGCCTCTGCCTCCTGAGTGCTGGGATTAAAGGTTTACACTGCCACCACACCTGGTTATATCTTTTTTCCCACAAAGCTTTTAGTATTTTGGAATCAGAAACTATTTCATTAGAGTTTGAGACAAAAATTTACAAAGTAGGTAAGCTATAAATTATGCCATCAGGTTAGAAAGAGGGAAACGAGACAGAAGAAAAAGAAGGCAGGAAATAGGTCAGTAACCAGCTACGAGGAGACAAAAAGCCTCCGGGTAGAAGAAGATGGTGCTTCATGGAAATAGTAAGGAAGGCCTGAAACTTCAGGGAAAGCTTTGCCAAGCTGTTTTCACTGTCCCTAAGAAAAAGTGAATTAAAAGGAGAAAAAGAAAAGTTATTTATTATTTCCTTATTAACTCAGCCAAGCCACATGGAAGGAGCTCCATGAGGGGTTTCTAGGTTAAAGTTATATGTTTACTTTCACTGTTATATTCGTTTATTTACTTATAATACATTTATATTTTTTGAATATATAGTTATATAATTTCTTTCCTGATATTTTCTCGTTATGAAACATCTCATGCACCCTCATTGCTTCTTGTTAAATTCATGGTTTCTTTTTCTAGTTCTTGCCATTTTAAAGCAAATGGACTTGCTTGCCTGCCTTCCTTCCTTCCTTCCTTCCTTCCTTCCTTCCTTCCTTCCTTCCTTCCTTCCTTCCTTCCTTCCTTCCTCTCTCTCTCTCTCTCTCTCTCTCTCTCTCTCTCTCTCTCTCTCTCTCTCTCTCTCTCTTTCTTTCTTTCTTTCTTTCTGGCTTTACTGTGCACACATACCATATTTTTAAAGCTCATTTATTTATTTTTATATCACCTGATTACCGAACTTGGCTATTGTGAATGACAGTGCACTAAGTGTCGATGAGAATGTTAGTGCACTGAATGTAGAATGAATGTTGTCCACTAAGTGTAGATGGGAATAATAGTGCACAAAGTGTAGAATGAATGATAGTTCACCAAGTGTAGAATGAATGACTGTGCACTAAGTGTAGATGGGAATGAAACTGCACTAAATATAAATGTGGATGTTAGTGCACTAAGTATAAATGTGAATGATAGTGTGCTAAGTGTAGATATGGACTTAGCTTTGTGGGATGTTTATCTCAAGTTCTCCAGGCACATACTCAGACAAGATAGACATCTGTATGGAAATATTGTTTCTGCTCTCTGAGGAACCTGCCTACTGGTTTCCATACACACTGCTTTTCATCCTCTTTAGTAATGCATAGGCATCCTGTCTCCTCACACCCTGGCCAGGGATTTTTACTTGTCTTGATTGCTGTGCTGATGAGGGTGAGCTACAATCCCACTGTTGTTTAATTTTGCTGTTCTCTAATAAGTAGGATGATGAAGACGTTTTCAAGTATTTATTGACAATTTATGTCTCTTACTTTGAGAACTGGCTGCTCATTTTTAGCATACCATGCCATTAAAGTGTCTATTTTTTAATTTTGTTTCGGAATTCTTTATATATTCTGGATAGGAATCCTCTGTCACATTTATATACCTACCAAGATATTCTGTCATTCTAAAGACTTTAATTCAACCAATTGTTTTATTTTCTATGCAGAAAAATCAACATAAATAAATCAGTAGCTTTTTTATTTTTATATAAATGTCATTAACAAACATGCTCAAAGGAAACCAGGAAAACAAGCTCATTCATGATACTTGGAAAATGCATGTAGGAATAAGCATACTTCTGTAAGGGAAAGACTTCTACAGTGAAAAGTTTATGTCACTGAAGGATGCTAGAAGGTGACCAGACTCTTGCAATAGACTAGCAGAAATTAACACAGCAGGAGTGGTCACACTACCAAAAGCAACATATTGTGTTGGTGCCATCATGAATATTCCAATGACATGCTGAGTAGAAATAGGGGAAAAAAAACACAAAGGGCTCAAAGACTAAGAGCAACTCAAAACAAAGAATGGGGGCTAATGTCTGGGAACAACTAAGTCTGTTTTTCTGGCCAGTTGTTAACTGCTAGTAACACTTCATGTGTGGTAGGGACCTGTGAGATTTCCCTCACTTACAATGGGATGGTACCTACTGTTGGAATTGTCTAGGCCCTGTTTAGGTAGATGTGTTGAGGAGATATCATGGGTATAGCTTCTCCACTACAGTTCAATCTTTAAGCAGATGTCCTGGCCCTCTGGCTCGTATAGTCTTTCTGCTGCATCTTCCAAGATGTTCCCTGAGTGTCAGGTACAGAAAGTCTGTTGTTTCTGAATCAGTTGGGCCTGGGCATACTGTAGTATATTGTTTTCTGTATTTTAATCAGTTGTGGATTCATATGATGACCTCCTGCTACCAAATGAAGCTTTATTGATAAATATATAAATCTACATGTATCTGTGGTATACCTGTGGGTATAAGGATAAGGGTTTTATTGCAATTAGGAATTACATTGGTTTAAGAAAGGTACTGACAAAATATAAATGCCACCACTGTACCTTTAGAGATATGATGGCAATTGTGTTCATAGCCATCATCTCTGCATAGAACTACTGGTAACGGGTGGACCTTTTCTTCTTGCATACCATCTCCCAAAAATATGAAAGCTAATTGTCATGGAGAAAGCTTTCTGGTTAGTTCCAGCTCAAATTCTATATCCCCCGTGGATGGTAATTTCATAAATAGGGACTTACCTTAAACATCTTAAAGGCAACCAAGGGCAATGAAAATGGGTTTTATTGTATTAGGAATATTCTGGGTACTCTTCTCCAATAACTTAAAAAGAAGTTTCTCATGCTTTGTACTTGGGATAAATATTATCACCGCAAGTTGTGATAACTTGTTTCAATATATATATATTGAATATACAATGTTGTTGAAATATGTGTATATGTAAGAAATAAAACTTTATGTATCATATGTAATTTTTTGTAACTATAAACTGATGCTTCCCTGTGTCTCACAGAAGCATCTTTAGTGTCATCTTCAGTTCTCCATCTCCTTCCATAATGACATCCCTAAGATGTCTTCAGCTAAAGTCCTCTCTCATCTTCTCATTACATTCTTCTTGTCACTTGTATGTGCTATTCTTCTCTTCAGAGCTCCCACTCTCTCTTTACTTCCACACTTACTATAAGTTTTATACTCACATCCAAATATGTGGGGGCATAAACTATACATGAGAGAATTGGTAGCATTTGTCTTCCTTGGTCTGAGTCACCTCAATTAATACAATGCTTTCTAATTCCACCTATTTACCTACATATATCCTTTCATTATAGATAGGACATAATCCATTGTGTATCACTTTTAATTATCTATTCATCATTTGAAGGATATTTATTGAAGAGGCTTTTTTTTCCCATTGTATATTTTTGGCTTCTTTGTCAAATATCAAGTTACCATAAGTGTGTGTTTTTATTTCTGAGTTTTGGATTCTATTCCATTGATCAACGTGTCTGTCTCTGTACCAATACCATGCAGTTTTTATCATTATTGCTCTGTAGTAAAGCTTGCAATCAGGGATGGTCAGTGGGTATCCTTGTCTTGTCCCCAATTTCAGTGGGACTGCTTCAAGTATGTTTTCCATTTAATTTGATATTGGCTGTTGGTTTGTAGTAATTTGCTTTTATTATGTTTAGGTATGGGCCTTAAATTTCTGAACTCTCCAATACTTTTAACACGAAGGGGTGTTGAAGTTTGTCAAATGCTTTTTCTGTATCTAAGGTGATTTTTTTTCCTTTGAGTTTGTTTATATAGTGGATTATGTTAATGGATTTTCCTATATTATACCAACCCTGCATCCCTGGGATGAAACCTGCTTGATTGTGGTGAATGATGGTTTTAATATGTTCTTGTATTTAGTTTGCAAGAATTTTATTGAGTAATTTTGCATCAATATTTGTAAGTGAGATTGGTCTGAACTTCTCTTTTTTTGTTGGATCCTTGTGTGGTTTAGGTATCAGAGTAATTGTGGCTTCATAGAACGAGTTAGGTAGTGTTCCTTATGTTTCTATTTTATGGAATTGATTGAGGAAATTTTGTTTCAGGTCTTCTTTGAGGGTCTGTTAGATTTCTGCACTAAATCCATCTGGCTCTGGGATTTTTTGGTTGGGAGATTTTTAATGACTTATTCTATTTCCTTGTGTGTGTGATATGGGTCTGTCAGATAGTTTATCTGCTCTTGATTTAGCTTTGGTATGTGGCATCTGTCTAGAAAATCATCCATTTCATCTAGATTTTCGGGGGTCAGGTGGAGGATGTTCTTAACAACTGCTCTGAGTGCAGCTGGTCCTCTAGAATGGGTGTCTTCAAGGGAGCAGACCAACTAGCAGTCTGCCCCAGCAGAAACGACAGGAAGGAAGGACTCTATTTCTATTTAAAAAACAAAAACAAAACAAAACATTTAAGGATTGGCTTTAGATCTTTGAATGTTTGATAGTATTCTGCTGTGAATCTATCTGTGCCTGGGCTTGTTTTAGTTGGAAATTTTATTTCTTTTTCAATATTCATGTTTCTTATTGGTCTGTTTAGGTTGTTGACCTCTTTGTGGTTTATCTTTGGTAGTTTATATGAATAGAGAAATTAATCCATTTCTTTTAGATTTTCCATCTTAAGGGAGTACAGGTATCAATATATTTTCTTACCATAATCTGAATTTTTTCAGTGTATGCTATAAAGGCTTCATGTTTTTATTTCTGACTGTTCATTTTGGCCCTCTTTCTTTAATAAGTTGGGCTAATGGTCTGTCAATCATGTTTATCATCTTGAAGAACAAGTTCTTAGATTTTTTGATTCTTCATATTGTTTTCTTTTTACTTTCATTTCATTGAGCACTGCTTTGACATTTATTATTTGTATCTAGTGAAATTGGGTCACTTTGCTTTTGTTTTTCCAAATTCTTGCAAAATATCATTAACTCATTTATTTGTGTGCTTGATGTTTCAAAATATAAGTCCTTAGATTTTAACATTCCCACATGAGACTGTTTTAATGTGTGCCTATGGTATTCCTATGTTTTTATTACTTTAGTTCCACGAACATTTAGATATATTGATTTCTCCTTTGACTCATTCATCATTTAGCATTGCGTTGCTCTCTCTCCATGTGTTTGTTTATTTATTAGAGTTTTGTTGTTGTTGTTGTTGACTTTGAGTTTTACTGAATTATGATTAGATAGAGCACATGGGGTTATTTAAATTTGTACAAATTGTAAAGATTTACTTTGTATCCCAGGGTGTGCTTTATTCTAGGAAAGCTTCCAGGCACTGCTCACCAGAATATATATTCTTCATTTGGGTTGAATATTTTGTAGATATCTCTTAAGTCAATTTCATCAATGATAACATTTATTTTTGATATATCTCTGCTATTTTTGTTTGTGTTCTTGGTCTATTGGAAAAATATGGACTTTGAAATCACTGTGGTTGATATCAATGTGTCTACAGTGACACAGAAATACAGACAATGAGGTAGGGATTTTTTCCCATCATTGGCCCTCCAATCTGCCCCATTCATCTCTCCCTTCTCCTCCCTCATCAAACAGAATTCTCATGTATATTTCATCATAGCTGATTTTTAACCTGTTGAAATTGCTGTGGACTGATGCTTTTATCTCTGATACTACAATGTGAGCATCTAACCTATGCTTAATCCCAGTTACCTCTGCCTATGTTTGACTTCAGTGGTAGAGTTTTTTAAATAACAGAGGAAAGAAATGGAGAAAGGAGAGCAAGTCCGACTCATATGCAGATAGCACCAACTATGATTAAAACAAGAAAATGTGGAAACCCCATAATTTTTATTGCAGTGGAGAACTGAGATAGCTGACCATATTGCTAGAAATGTGTAGAGACACAATCCTGTAAAACCATAGTCACAGTTTGTTTAGCTGGTGAAGAATTAAATGGAGCTGTAAACTGGTATGGAACTTTTTCAATAACAATTAAACAAATTTAATATTAATGGTAGTTTTATTTGGAAATCATACTAACCTGGAAAGAGCTAAACTACCTTTCATTTGGAGAGTGGATATGAAAAATGAGCTTAGTTTCTATAATGCAATATTATAAAGTAATAAAAATGTTATCAGGATATAAAAGACAAATGATTTTGAACTGTGTATTGTTAGGCAAAAAAAGCACATGTGTAAAAGCTGCTTAGTGTACAATTTCAGTTACATGGGTTTTTTTGTTTTTTGTTTGTTTGCTTTAAAGAAAAAGTAAAGCCATGGCAATAGTAAAATATAAGTCTGCACCTAATTAATTTTTAAATGGAAATATAATATGGAGCTGAAAACATAAATAAGACAAAGTTAAGGTAGGGAGAGTCCAAAAAATTACAAAATTCTCTAATGTTCTTTTGTATGAATTGATTGTTTTTCAGTTTCCTAATACAGCAAACAGAAGACTAAACAATGAAAAATGTATAATATGTGTAAAAGTTACATATATACATATATATTGTATAATGTTTCAGGAGACACTTTATTCAGGTTTCCCAGGGAAAGCATCAATAAATGTATTCAATTCATTATACAACAATGAGTTTACCATAAATACAGAAGTTTAAATAACTGTTTTTGAATATACAGAAGATTAACATTAAATACATTTCACTAATTCTTTCTGGTAGCAATGCAAGATAATGTTTGCAAATACATACTAGATCACAGGTGTTGCCCCCTTAGATGACATCAAACTTGCATAGTGTTCTACAGTGTACAGTTGTTGCACTGCTAAAAGTCCATGGTGTATAGTAATCCCAAGGCAGGCTTAAGCTCTAGTATTAGATGCTTGCATTGTGACCTTTTGTCTTAGCTTCAGTAAGGTCCCAGTCTCCAAGAGCCCTCCCATTTACAGTTCCATAAAAGGAAGGATTCCCTGTGTTATACAGGTTGCTCCTTTTTTTTCAATTTTGTTTCATTTTTAACTTTATTATTAATTATTATTATTATTATTAATCTTTTTTTTTCAGACAAGGTTTTTCTGTAGCCGTGGCTGTCCTGGAACTCACTTTGTAGACCAGGCTGGCCTTGAACTCAGAAATCTGCCTGCCTCTGCCTCCTGAGTGCTGGGATTAAAGGCGTGTGCCACCATACCCACCACAACTTTATTATTTGAAATGATAATAATTTCCCCCTTCCCTTTCCTCTGTCCATACCCTCCCATATATCTGGCTGTCTTCAAATTTGTGGCCTCTGTTTTATCAATTGTTATTGCACATGTATGTATACCTACATACATATATTTAATATACTTATCTGTGTAAATACCCCACTACATTTATCTGTAGGCATAAAGACAAGTACTCTTTAGGGATTATGCCAGTTTAGTAAAGTAATGGTTGTAGGTTCTCATCCACAATCCAGGATTTCACTAGCACTAAGTATTTAATTAGGTTTCCAGTATGAGGTATGATTTCTCAAAATGTGAGTGGTTCATAAGTCGAATATAGAGCTCTTGGTTACTGCGAAGGTACGCATGCCACTACTGAACCCTTAGGGCTATTTTGCCATGCTAGTCATTGATAGTGTTGATAGGAGTCATAGATGGGATAGGATTGTTCCTTGGCACTTTGTTTTAGAAGCTTTCATGGTACCTTCTGTTACCATGGAAGCTAATTATCTGTGAGGAAGTTTTCAGATTAGATTCACCTCAGGGGTCTCTGTGTCCAATTTCTGAATTGCATGCTGTATTCAGCACTAGGGACTTACCTTCTACCTCTGGAAGTGAACAAAAGTCAATAGTGATCAGCTATATGTTTGGAAGTCTCTTGGCCATCCCTTGCTACTAACCCATGAGAGGGCTTCTCACGACTAATACTAGAGTTTTATTTGGTTGTTTGCATTTGTAAAGGATATTTCACATGAAATCCATCTCAATACAGCCATCAAATCTGAAAGGACACTTTTTTGTTGTTGTTGCTGTTTAAAACAACACTATATAATCAAAACTTACAGAAGACAAAATTACTACTTGTTTCTGAAAGAAAGGATTTTGGTTTGGTCAGGTTTTGACTTATAATTTCCAAACTTATTTTTTTTTTTTTTTTTTTGAGACAGGGTTTCTCTATGTAGACTTGGCTGTCCTGGAACTCACTCTGTAGACCAGGCTTGCCTCGAACTCAGAAATCTGCCTGCCTCTGCCTCCCAAGTGCTGAGATTAAAGGCATGTGCCACCACTGCCCTAGCAATTTCCAAACTTCTAAGTGATAGAATCCTGGCTAAATTTGAAATGCATTAATATGACTTCAATTTTCTATTTTGTTCTACAAGTCTGAATATTCTAAGACAAATTACATAACTGACTTTTTAAAAGACACATATCAAATTCCAATTGGTGCTTTTACCTATGCACAGCTAAGGACAAGTAAATACATCAATCATTGGTATTGTCTTCTCATTTTGACACTGTTGCTTCCTGCTCTGGCTTTAAGTCTATCTTTAGTACTCATGCAGCTCCATCTATAGCTCAGAAGGCTTGCATATTTATTAATATCTAGCCATTTATGGATTGAAAATTAACTGTCTTGCATAAACATTACTCTGCATCTTTTTGAGACTGGTTAGACATTCTAGTCTTCTGGAGTGAAAAGAGCATGTGAGGAGGTACTGGAGATGCATATTTGCTCATGTACCATGATTACTTCCATTTGAGATTTCAGGAGGCAGCCACGTTGGAGATGGGTAATCATCAAGGTTAACACCTGAAAGAAAGCAGTTATCAGAAGGACTGGAAACCTTGCCACTGGTGCTACATAAATGCAGGAGAATGCAAGAGCCATTGTAAATAATCTATCATGGCCATGATGTTGGGAGTCAGGACCTAATGAGCATTAGGCATGTACCAGCTCCCTGGCCTAATTCTATGTTTTAGCATATCATTGTCTTCTTTAATAAGTGGTCTCTGTCAGTATCAATGAGTCCTTGGTACAATTCTTTGTTCTCTGATACAAAAATCAAACAAACAAATAAACAAACAAACCCCTAGAAGTATCATTGACTACCCTTTGAACTCTGATATGCCTTGGTAGCATTCAAGTTATACTTATCCCAACTAAGAATAGAAATGGGGAGGGCTAATTTATTCCAAGCAGGGAAAAAACATCCCAGAGCCTCTCTGATCCAGTTGGTGTGAGCCCTTACATTATAGTTAATCAAATAACAGCAAATTAGATGATCAGATAGAATCAACTCCAGAACCTGACACGAAGTTATTCTGGGGTGAAATTCCAACTAGGGATGAATGCTGGTGCTTTGACCCTTTACTGTCACTTGCCATGTTTTACTAGTTAATCAGTACTGATTGTGTAAACAGCCACTACTTAATCTGTAGCTCTTTAATGACATCGAGCATTCATTGTATTCCCAATCAGAGGTGACACATAAGGAGGTGATTGGCAAGTTGACTAGACCTCCTGTTCCTTGTGTTAAAAGACCAGGAGCCATAAACTCTTCAGTATATAATTTAGTAGTCTGTGATTTGACTCACTGTGTAGGATCTAATTATTTTGTCAGGTTTCCAAAACAGTCTGGTAAAACTAAACATTACCCTTCTGGTGTTTGTTGGTATAGAATATTGTTTAATTTAAGATAGCAATTCAGTTTTCCAAGCTGCAACAGTTAGTTGAACTAGAAGATCATTTTTCCAAAATGATGCTCTTCCTTTCATCAAATCTCTTTCAGTGTACATACATTTCTCTGAAGATATATTTCTTATAACATATTATAAACTCCATTTTACTAGTAGGTAACAAAAAACATTGCAATATGATAGTATGGCAGAGTATATACAGAATAGGTGGCTAAGGAGCCAGGGAAATAACAGCAGTGTAATTTTATTGGGACACAGAGTATGTCAAAGTGTCTTACTTTTTTAAAAAATAATTTTTCTTTGTGTGTGCATGTCTGTATATTATATAACTACATGTGTGTGAGTGTAGGGATACATACAGAAGTATGTAGAGGTCAGGGAAGAAGTTTGGAAGTTGGATTTTGCCTTCCACCTTGTTTGTAAGGCAAGGTCTCTTCATGTTTCAGATACTCTGTGCATAGCAGACTAACTGGCCCATGAGGTTCTGGGTGATTCTTCTGCCCTTGTCAACCATTTCGTTCTAGGGGTGCTGGAATTACAGATGCATACTATTTATGTGGCTTTTTACTTTAGTTCTTGAGATCAGAATGAATATAGACCTTCGAATCACGTGGCACATGCTTTTTATTTTTTACCCACACAGCCATCTCCCTTGACTAGTACTGAGGGGACTCACTTTAACTAATTTTGCCACATTCAAGATTTCTTTTTTTTTTAATTTAATTTAATTTGTAATTCATTTTTGTACTCCATATTCCATTCCCGGATCCTCCCCCACCCACTCCAACTGCTCCACATCCCACACTTCCTCCTCCTCCACACCCTGTCTCCACATGGATGCCCCCATCCTCCACCCCATATGACCTCTAAACTCCCTGGGGCTTAGTCTCTTGAGGGTTAGGTGCATCATCACTGAATGAACATAGACCTGGAAGTCCTTTACTGTATGTGTGTTGGGGGCCTCATATCAGCTAGTGCACACTGTCTATTTGGTGATCCAGTGTTTGAAAAATTTTGGGAGTCCAGATTAATTAAGACTGCTGATCTTCCTATAGGATCGCCCTTCTCCTCAAATTCTTTCAGCTTTCCCTAATTCAACAATGGTGGTCAGCTGCTTCTATCCATTGGTTGGGTGCAAATATCTCTTTCTTCCAGACCCCTTAGCTGTTCTCTCTCTCTTTCTCTCTCTCTCTCTCCCTGCCTTCCTCCCTCTCTTTCTCATTATTTTTATAATTATTTTGTTTATTTACAGATGTTAACGTTACTCTTCCTCCTATTACCCACTCCCAGAGTTCCTCATACCATTACTCCTCCTCTTTGTCTCTGAGAAGGTACACCTTTTCCTTACCCTGGGCATCCCCTTTCCCTGGAGCCTCATGTCTCCATAGGATTAGATGCATCTTCTCCCACTGAGGCCAGACAAGGCAGTCCTCTGCTATATATGTGCCAGGGCAACTGATCAATCCCTATATACTTCCTGGTTGGTGTCTCAGTTTATGGGAGCTCCAGGGGTCCAGGTTAGTTGAGACTGCTGGTCTTCCTATGGGTTTGCTATCCCCTTCAGCTCCTTCAATACTTCCTTTAATTCCTCCATAGTGATCCCCAATTTTAGTCCAATGGTTGTGTTTATGTATCTGCATCTGTCTCAGTCAGCTACTTTGTCCTCTCAGAGGACAGCCATGCTAGGCTCCTGTTTGTAAGCACATCATAGTCATACTGTCAGGCTTTGGTTGTCCCCCATGAGATGGATCCCAAGTTGGGCTGATGACTGGATAGCCTTTCCTTTAGTCTCTTCTCCATTTCATCCCTGTAGTTCTTTTACACAGGAACAATTCGGGGTCAGAAATTTTAACGGTGTGTTGGTAACCCCATCTCTCCACTTGGGGCATCAAATATCTAATGGAGATTCCCTTTCTATGCTGTTGTCCATTCCAGCTTAGATCACAATGATTGAGCCTTAGGAGTCTGTCATATCCTAAGTATCTAAGACTTTCTAAAGGCTCCACCCACACCCACACCCATACCCACAACCACATGTACACCCACACCCAGAAGCTGCATATTAAGTCTCCTGGCCCTCTTGGCTTCTCTCTTGTTCAATTCCCAATACCTGATCCTACTCCTCCTTTCCCCACTGCCTTCCCTTTCCAACTCAGGTCCCTCCTTCCCTCTGCTTTCTGTGATTATTTTGTTCACCATTCTAAATGGGACTAAAGCATCCTCACTTGGGTCTTCTTAATTGTCAAGCTTCATATGGTCTGTGGATTGTATCATGAGTATTCATTGCTTTCTAGCCAATATCCACTTACCTGTGAGTACCTTCAATGCATGTTCTTTTGAGTCCAAGTTACCTCTTTCAGGATGATGTTTTCTAGTTCCATCCATTTTCCTACAAAACTCATGATGTCCTCATTCTTAGTAGATGAATAGTATTCCATTGGGTAAATGAACCACATTTTCTGTATCCATTCTTTGGTTGAGGGACTTCTGGTTGATCTTCTGACCATTATAAATAAGGTTGCTATGAACATAGTGGAGCAAGTGTTCTTGTAGCATGGTGGATAATCTTTTAGGTATGTGCCCAGGAGCAGTATAGTTGACTCTTCAGGTAGAACTCTTTCTAGTTTCTCAGGAACCACCACATTGATCGCCAGAGTGGTAGTAAGAGTTGGTAATCCACCAGCAGTGGCAGAGTGGTCCTCTTTCTCCACATCATCTCCAGAATGTGCTGGTAACTGAGCTTTTCATATTAGCCATTCTGATTGGTGTAAGGTAGAATTTCAGGGTCAATTTGATTTGCATTTCCTTGATGACTAACATAGTTGACCATTTCTTTATGTGTTTCTCATCCACTCGAGATTCCTTTGTTGAGATTTCTCTGTTCACCTATATACCCTATATATTTTTCAATTGGGTTGTTGTTGTTGTTGTTTGTTTGTTTGTTTGTTTGTTTTGTTTTGTTGAGGTTAATTCCTTGAGTTCTTTATTTATTTTGGATATTAGCCCTTTATCGGATGTAGGATTAGTAATGTTTTTTTTCCTAATGTAAGTTGCCATTTTGTCCTATTAACAGTGTCATTTGCCTTACAGAAGCTTTTCAATTTTATAAGATCCCCTTTATCAATTATTGATCTTAGAGCCTGAGCCACTGGTGCTCTGTTCAGGAAATTTCCCCCTGTGCTAGTGAGTTCAAAGTTCTTCACAGATTCTCTTCTATTAAATTCAGTGTATTTGGTTTTGTATTAAGGTCCTTGACCCACTTCCACTTGAAGTTTGTGTAAGATGATGAATATGGATCTATTTTCATTCCTCTACATGCTCACTGCCAGTTAGACCACTACAGTTTATTGAAAATTCTTTCTTTCTTTCACTGTATGTTTTTGGCTTCTTTGACAAAGAACAAGTGACTATAGATGCGTGGGTTATTTCTGAGTCTTCGATTTTATTCCATTGATCAGTCTGTCTGTCTCTGTACCAATATCATGTGGTCTTTATCACTACTGCTTTGTAGGACATCTTGACATCAGAGATGGTGATTCACCAGAAGATCTTTTATTGTTGAGAATTGTTTTGCATAGCTGAGTTTTTGTATTTGCTTATGAAATTGAAAACTGATCTTTTTATATCTGTGAGATTGCATTGAATCTGTAGAATGATTTTGGTAAGATGGCCATTTCCACTGTGTTAATAGACACATGAACATGGGAGATCTTTCCATCTTCTGGGATCTTTTTTGATTTCTTTCTTCAGAGAGTTGAAGTTTTTGTCATATTGATCTTTCACTTGCTTGGTAAGAATTACACCAAGATATTTTATATTATTTGCAGCTATTATGAATGGTGTTATTGCCCATGTTTATTTCTTAGCCTGTTTTTCATTGTATAAAGGAAGGCTACTGATTTGTTTGAGTTAATTTAAATCCAGCCACTTTGCTGAAGTTGTTAATCAGTTGTAGGGATGTGGAATTTTTTTTTAGTTGTTTAAATATACTATCGAATCATCCAAAAATAGTGATACCTTGACTTCTTCCTTTTCAAATTTTATCTCCTCTATTTTCTTTTGTGGTCTAATTACTCTAGCTAGAATTTCAAGAATTAGATTGAATAGACAGTGAGAGAGATAGAGTGGACAGCCTTGTCATGAATTTTAGTGGGATTGCTTCAAAATTCTAATTTGATGTTGGCTATTGTTTTGCTATATTTTGCTTTTATTTTGTTTAGGTATCTGCCATGAATTCCTGATCTCTCTAAGTCTTTTAGCATTAGGAGGTGTTATAAATTGTCAAAGGCTTTTTCAGCATCTAATATAATGATAATGTGACTTTTTTTCTTGGAGTTTGTTTATATAGTAAATTACATTAATGAATTTTCTTATATTGAACCATCCCTCCATCCCTGCCATGAAACCTACTTGATTGCATTGAATGACAGTTTTGATGTATTCTTGCGTTCGATTGGTGAGAATTTTACTGAGTAATTTTGCAGCAATAATCATAAGTGAAATTGGCCTGAAGTTCTTTTCCTTTGTTCAGTCTTTGTCTGATTTAGGTATCAGAGTAACTGTGTCTGCATAGAATGAATTAGGTAGTGTTCCTTCTGTTTCTACTTTGTGGAATAATTTAAGGAGTATTGGTATTAGCTTTTCTTTTAAGGCCTGGTAGAATTCTGTATTAAGTCCATCTCGTTCTGGGCTTTTATTGTTTGGAATTTTTAATAAATATTTCTATATGTTATGGGACTGTTTAGATAGTTTACCTGAGCTTTATTTAACTTTGGTACATTTTATCTTTCTAGAAAGTCATCCATTTCATCCAGTTTTCCAGTTTTGTTGAGTATAGACTTTTGTAGTAAGATATAATGATTTTTTTTATAATTTCCTCAGGTTTTGTTATACTTCCTTATTAATTTCTGAGTTTGTTAATTTGCAAACTGTTTATGTGCCCTTTATTAGTTTGGCTAAGGGTTTATCTATTTGTTTTTGTTTTTTGTTTTTTGGTTTGTTTTTTGTTTTTTTTTTGGTTTTTTTGTTTTCTCAAAAAGTCAGCTTTTGGTTTTGTTGATTTTTGTATCATTTTCTCTGTTTCTAATTGACTGATTTTAGCCCTGATTTTGACTATTTCCACAGAAGGCCCTCTTTGGTGTGTTTACTTCTTTTTGTTCTAGTGCTTTCAGTTGATATTATAGGATTTCTCAAATTTCTTTTTGAAGGTTCTGAGTGCTATTAATTTTCCTCTTAAGACAGTTTCCATTGTATAGGTAAGTTTGCGTATGCTGTGTCTTCATTTTCATTTAATTCTAGAAATTTTTAAATTTCTTTATTTTTTTCTTCCCTGGCCAAGTTACCATTGAGTAGCTAATTGTTCAGTTTTCATGAGTATGTGGACTTTCTGTTGTTTTTGTTTTTATTGAAGTCAAGCCTTAGATTGTGGTGATCTGATACAACAAATGGGATTAGCACAATCTTCTTTTATCTGTTGACACTTGTTTTGTGTCCACTTATTTGGTCATTATGGGAGGAGGTTCCATGAGGTTCTGAGAAGAAGGTATATTCTTTTGTTTCAGGGTCAAATATTGTGTAGGTATCTGTTAAATTCATTTGGATCATTACTTATGTTAGTTTCACTGTGTCTCTGTTTAGTTTCGGTTTCAATGAGCTGTTCAGTGGTGAGATTGGGATGTTGAAGTCTCACATTATTATTTTGTGAGATTCAATGTGTGTTTTGAGCTTTAATAAAGTTTATTTTACAAATATGTATGCCATTGCATTTGGGGCATTAATGTTCAGAATTAAGACTCTCTATTAGTGGATTTTTACTTTGATGAGTAAGAAGTTACCTTCTGCATCTCTTTTAATAACTTTTCTTTGAAAGTCTGTTTTGTCGGTTATTAGAATGGAAACCTCAGCTTGTTCCTTTGGATCATTTTCTTTGGAAACTTTTTTCTAGTCCTTTACTTTAAAGTATTGTCTGTCTTTTCAAAGGAGGTATATTTCTTGTATTCACCAAAAGGCTGGTTTCTGTTTATATATCCAGTCTGTGAGCCTACGTATTTTTACTGGAGAATTAAGTCCATTGATATTGAAAGATATTGAAGACCAAAGATTGTAAGTTCCTGTTATTTTTGTTATTGAAGGTGGTATTATGTGTGTGTGATTCTCTTCTTTTGTGTTTGTTGTGAGATGATTAATTTCTTGTGTTTTCTCAGGTATAGTTATTCCTCTCCCCCTTGTATTAAAATTTTCATTTAGTTTCTTCTGTAGGGCTGGAAAATATTGTTTAAATATGGTCTTGTTACTTAATATTGTGTTTTCTCCATTTTTGGTGATTGAGAGTTTTGCTGTGTATAGTAGCCTGGGCTGCCATTTATGGTCTCTTAGGGTCTGCATGACACCTGTCTAGGACCTTCCAGCTCTTAGTGTCTCTCTTGAGAAGTCTGTTGTAGTTGTGATAGATCTGCCTTTATATATTACTTAGCCTTTTCCCATTACAGCTTTCAATAATTTTTCTTTCTTCTGCACAATTAGTATTTTTGATTATTATGTTACTGGAGGATTTTCTTTTCTAGTCCAATCTATTTGGTGTTGTGTAGGCTTCTTGTATGTTTCTGGTTATATCTTTCTTCAGGTTAGGGAAGTTTTCTTCTATAATTTTGTTGAAGATGTTTTCTGGCCTTTTGAACTATTAATATGCATTCTCTTTTATACCTATTATTCTTAGGCTTGGTCTTTCCATTTTATCATGAATTTCCTGTATGTTTGGGTTAGGAGCTTTTACACTTGTTATTTTCATTGATCAATGTGGTAATATCTTCTATGGTATCTTCTATGCCTGAGAGTCTCTCTTCTAGCACTTGTATTCTGTTAATGATGTTTGCATCTGTAGCTCCTGACCTCTCCTAGTTTGTCCATTTCCAGGATTGCCTCCATTTGTGATTTCTTTATTGTTTCTGTTTCCATTTTTGTTCATTTTCCTTCACCTGGTTTATGATACTTTCCTGTATTTCTTCAAGGGATTTGTTTACTGTTTAAGGGCTTCTACTTGTTTGCCTGTTTTTTTCCCGTGTTCTTTAAAGGAGTTATTTATATACTCCTTAAAATCCTCTATCATCTTTATGAGGTGGCATTTTAGGTCAGACTCTTGTTTTTAATTTGTTTAAGGTTATCTGGAGCTTGATGTAATGGGAGAACTGGGTTCTGATAATCCTGGTTTGCATTGGCTTCTGTTGCTTGTCTCTTGCCATCTGGTTATTTCTGGTGCTAAATGGCCTTTATGTCTCTGTCTGGATCTGGCCTCCTTGGATGCAGGTATAATTGTGTGACCTGGGTTAGAGCAAACCACCTGGAATGCAAACAGTGTGTTGGGGGGGGGTAGGCTTCTGCCTTACTTATTAGAGCAGGGTTTCTGTGTTTCTGGTTAGATCAATCCTCATGTATTCCTGGTTAGAGCAGACAGACCTCTTATGCTCCTAATTAGAGCAAACCTTCTGGGAGACAATCAGGTTTTGTTATCTAGGAGCAGGATATGCCTCAGTCACAGATGTAAGTACAGACAGGAAGGACTATGGGTCTCAGGCAGAGAAGGATAGATTCCATGTATGCTGGACTCTGTGGGGGTCCCAGCTGGTGTGGCTATTGGGACAAGTGTCTCACCTGTGTCACCAGTTACATTAGACTTCCTGGAAGTCAGGCAGGCTGTGGGGAGTGGAAGGGGTGCATAATGCCAATTCCCTCTATAGAGTTATAGACCAGAAGCTTTCCTCTGTTTCTAATGCCTTGTAAACATCCAGGCATTTATTACAGGAATTGCAGTAGGAACTTACTTAACATTTAAGTCTCAATCCCTCCCTACCTGACCTTGTAACTGTTTCACAGTCAGTGTTCAGTATTTTCACACTTTTAGAATTCTATACATATACCGCATAACTTTCTACATAAGCAGTTTCTATCCTCCACCCACCTGCCACACACTCACACCTCTTCTAGCTAACACTACTGTTTAGGTACTTACTAAGCTCTTTCTTTTTTCTTTCTTTTTTGTCTTTGTTTTTTCCTTTTAAATGTTTCTGATCTATTTTTTTTTTTGATGCCTTCTGTTTGCCTGACCTAAGAACAAGGAGTTTGTTGTTCTTATCCTTCTCAACAGGTGTCTGTGCTGAATGAACTAATTCATTACCAGGAATTCATCTCCCACTAATGTGCTGATGAGCCTGGAATCTAAATGGATCAGACAAAAGAGAGTTGGACTGTGTTAAGAAGAAAAGGTGGACACTTTGGGGTAATAAATGTGGAAAGATAATTTCAGGCAGATTATGAAAGCACACTCAATATATTTGATTACAAAGTTGATTTATAGGCTCTACCTATTAAAGAAGAAAATTAACCTAAGGCAGTAAATTTAGAGGATGAAGAAGATAATGGAATTACTGAAATTAAGATCAAAGAGTCAATGTGCTAGAGCTCAGAGATAGTCCCTTTCCCAAAGAAGGCACAGACTCTTATTGGCTGCCCTACAGCATTTAGGCAGCTTATACTAAAAGCATGCCAGAAAGCACTGATCAGGGAGTCAAACTTTATGGGAATTTTGATTCCATAATAAACATTAGGACTTCGGACTCACTTATAAGTTATATTATTGCCCTGTTTCAAAGATTCAAGATGAGAAGTTTAGGTAGATGAGAAATCAAAGCATGATGTTCTGAAATGTTCTTGCAGATTCACTGGGCTGTTTGAACTGAGAAGCTGAAAGGAAATTCTGGACACACCCAGTGAGCTATATATATTGGTGGTTCTATCATGCACCAAAATGGAGTTCAGCTACAGGAGGTTACCAGGGCTGCTTGAACAGGTTCATATAGAGTACTGAAATAATATTCACATTTCAAACCCAAAGATAAAAAGAGATCCTCACTGAGGAAACACATTTTCTGAAGCCTAGCAAGTATTTACTTCTAGCCTAGTATTAGAATTCAGATTACTGTCTGGCAGGCTATTGTAGCTGGCAGCCTCTGAAACATGTGACACAATTAGAGAAATTTAAGAAAGTTTTTGTGTTTGGAAACGACTTTAATAGTGCTTTGTCCTAAGTAAGTAGGCATCATTTATTAAACAAGGCCATAATTTTCAGACACTGCTGTAAGTTTTCAAGAGTGGCTGACAAATGTTTTGCTTTCCCTTTACCACTTCACTCCCTGGAGCCTGTTCAGTGTGGTTGGCCTCACAAACAATTCACTCTTTAAAAGTTTCTCTGAATTTAGGGTTGAGCTGCACAGAAAAATCATCTATCACACACAAATAAACAGCCAAATTATTGTTTTGGAAACAATGAAAGCCTTGGAAAAGAACTGGAATGCATTCTCTCTTTTAAGACTGCTATGTCCTTACAGCATAGGACCCAGCTGGGAAGGATCCTTGGCCTCTGTCCTAGGCAGCCCCTAGCTTGTTCCTATTTAAGAAACTAAATAATCTTTCCAGTGGGTTTATTCTTCTCAAATTTTTCTTTGTCATTTAGTTGTTTTAGTAACTTAAAGATATGTAGGGATGTTATGAGTAAAGTGAATAAAAATTAATTTCAAATGAGAGGTTTATTTTCAGTGAGATTTAATAATGAAGTCAATCTGAGAGTTTCAAGGGTTCTATCAGAACCAGTCCGTGCAGACACTGGAGACTGAACATTGGTTGCTGTTTATATGCTTCATTTTATTATCTGACATGAATTTTATGCTTAGAATATTTGAGCCCCCAAAACAAATTACTCAACAAGTACAGAAATGTTAACTGGCATGTACTTATTTATGTATCAGCATGGACTTAATCATATTACTTCCCTCTACACTCATTTGGCCCTTGAAATTAGAATATGTCTGGAGAAAGGAAAGCAAAGAACTTAGCAGCACATGACATTTGTGTTGTTGTGACCAGACTTAAGTTTGTCACCTGGTAGAACATGTAAGAACACAGAAGAGAGATTTACTATAATTAGATAAAATATACTCATAATTTTTGTTTGATAATGT
This sequence comes from Mus caroli, assembly GCF_978045245.1. Classification (NCBI taxonomy): domain Eukaryota; kingdom Metazoa; phylum Chordata; class Mammalia; order Rodentia; family Muridae; genus Mus; species Mus caroli. The sequence goes on along the minus strand of NW_028227258.1, from coordinate 136,830,887 downwards.
GCTGGCTAGTTTTATGTCAACCTGACACAAGCTGAAGTCATCTGAGAGGGAGGAATCTCAAGTGAGAAAACGCCTCCATAAAATTGGGCTGGCTGCAAGTCTGTAAAGCACTTTCTTTGTTATTTATTTATTTATTTATTTATTTATTTATTTATTTATTTATTTTCAAGTTTTTTATTGGGTATTTTCTTCACTTACATTTCAAATGCTATCCCAAAAGTTCCCTATACCCTTCCCCTACCCTGCTCCCCTACCCACCCACTCCCACTTCTTGGCCCTGGTGTTTACCTGTACTGGGGCATATAAAGTTTGCAAGACCAAGGGGCCTCTCTTGCCAATGACAGCCAACTAGGCCACCTTCTGCTACATATGCAGCTAGAGACATGAGCTCTGGGAGTATTGGTTAGTTCATATTGTTGTTCCACCTATAGGGTTGCAGACCCCTTCAGCTCCTTGGGTAGTTTCTCTAGCTCCTCCATTGGGGGCCCTGTGTTCCATCAAATAGCTGACTGTGAGCATCTACTTCTGTGTTTGCCAGGCACTGGCATAGCCTCACAAAAGACAGCTATATCAGGGTCATTTCAGCAAAATCTTGCTGGTGTATGCAATAATGTCTGCATTTGGTGGCTGATTATAGGATGGATCCCCAGGTGGGGCAGTCGCTGGATGGTCCATCCTTTCATCTCAGCTCCAAACTTTGTCTTGGTAACTCCTTCAATGGGTATTTTGTTCCCAATTCTAAGAAGGGGAGAAGAATCCACACTTTGGTCTTCCTTCTTCTTGAGTTCATGTGTTTTGCAAATTGTATCTTGGGTATTCTTAGTTTCTGGTTTAATATTCACTTATCAGTGAGTGCATATCATGTGAGTTCTTTTGTGATTGGGTTACCTCACTCAGGATGATACACTCCAGATTCAATCATTTGCCTAAGAATTTCATAAATTCATTGTTTTTAATAGCTGTGTTGTACTCCATTGTGTAAATGTACCACATTTTCTGTATCCATTCCTCTGTTGAGGAACATCTGGGTTCTTTCCAGCATCTGGCTATTATAAATAAGGCTGCTACGAACATAGTGGAGCATGTATTCTTATTACCAGTTGGAACATATTCTGGATATATGCCCAGGAGAGGTATTGCTGGATCTTCCAGTAGTACTATGTCCAATTTTCTGAGGAACTGCCAGACTGATTTCCAGAATGGTTGTACAAGCTTGCAATCCCACCAACAGTAGAGGAGTGTTTCTTTTTCTCCATATCCTCACCAGCATCTGCTGTCACATGAAATTTTGATCTTAGCCATTCTGACTGGTGTGAGGTGGAATGTGAGGATTGTTTTGATTTGCATTTCCCTGATGATTAAGGATGTTGAACATTTTTTCAGGTGCTTCTCAGCCATGTGGTATTTCTCAGTTGAGAATTCTTTGTTTAGCTCTGTGCCTCATTTTTTAATGGGGTTATTTGATTTTATGGAGTCCATCTTCTTGAGTCCTTTATATATATATTGGATATTAGTCCCCTATCTGATTCAGGATTGGAGCACTTTCTTAATTAGTTCTTGATGAGTGGGGGTTCCAGCCCATCTTGGGTAATGCTATACCTGAACTGATGGTCCTTGGTTCTATAAGAAAGCAGTCTGAGTAAGCCATGAGGAGAAAGTCATTATCCAGCACACCTCCATGGCCTCTACATCAACTCTTGCCTCCAGATTTCTGTTCTGCCTTGTTTCAGTGGTGAACAGTGATATGAAGTATAAGAGGAACAAATCTTCTTGTCTTCAAATTGCCTTTGGTCATAGTGCTTCATCACACCAACTGTATCCCTAACTAAAGCGTATCATGTTTAATTATAACTGGAACTCATCAGCTTCTTAGTACCATATTCTTAGTTTTGACTCTTCATTTTGTCACTGTAACCAAATATCTGACAGAAGCAACTTTGAAATGGAAAGAAACTTCCTATTGGTGTGATATTGGTGTAACTCAGCACTAGGTACTGAAAGTCTGGGAGGGTGTATAGCAGCAAGAACTAAGACAGTCCTACCACATCTGCAGGAAGGAAGCACTGTGAAATAAGAACAGCAAGCTTTTTCTCTTTCCGTTCAAGACACATGAAATAGTGTCACCAAACCTAAGACCACTGAAGGAGAAGAAACTCTTCAGAAGAACTGCCTGCAAGTTGTACAGTGAACTCCAGGAATGCCGTTTCTGAGTCATTCATTCACAGGTAGCTTTTCAGTGGCACAGCTGCCTCAAATTCAAGCTATTGTAAATAACTTCAATTCCCTCATCAGCTCGACTCAGGGAAAACTGTTTCTTTGTTCTGACATAGATGTCCAGTATGGGTCAGTAGTCATTAATTACATTTTGTGATAACTATATATTGTAAGTTTTACACCACTGTTAAAAAAAAATGAACCTAAACTTAAAACTACTTGAAGTTTTATATGTCATATAATGTTTGTGTGCATATACATACAGAAACACACACACACACATACATACACACACACATATACATACATACAGACACACACACACACACACACACACATATATATATATATATATATATATATATATATATATATATATATGCCTGCTATAGAACAATGTTCTGATAAGTTGGATGTAACTTTATTTTTCCTTAATGGTTGCATTGAAAACTACTCCCTGGGCTCTACTTAAAATTTTTGGGTATTGCAAACTACTATGTTATATTTAGCTTAAGGACAGTTTGCATTTTCAGGTATGACTAAATTCTTTCCAAGGTAACTTTGAATAATCTTGTTTTGCTTTATTTTTTCTGGAACTTCCCATTCTACTGTACTTAATAGGTATCCAGATGTTCCAGAGACAAGAGGCTGGAATAGGGTGGGTGTAGGAGGGAAAGGTAGTATCTTTCTTGAAATGTTCTCTAGCAATTCATTTGGCATAGACTTTAATGGCAAACTTCCAAATTCTCCTTGATACATGAGTATCACTTTCTGGCTGACTTCTTAAAATTTCACCTCTTCTCCTACAAGGCACATTTCCAGAGTCTTCCTAAGGCATTGTCTTTTGGCTGATATCCCTACAAGTGAGTGATTCATTAAGCATGACAAAGTTGAAGCACATCTTGCTTGGCAAACAAGAATTACTTAATGTAAGCCCAAGACATGGGGTAACTTGCCTTCTCACCTTTCTAATCAGTTTTTACCTTTCCTAGGTGAGAAAAAGCATCACTTTCCATATTAGTATCTCCCTGGAATACATGTCAGGTTCTACCAAGTAGCCACCTTGGTAGTAGAGTGCTAATATACGTTAATTGACTTTGTAGTGTTAATCCAATACTTGACAATTTTCTGCCTTCTATTAAAGGATAGTAACATGCCTCTATACGACTGATAACTTTACATAAAACTTCCTTATGAACAAATTTTTGTTTGGGGACTTTTTTGCAGTTATGTTTTGTGGTCAGTTACTATATTACCTCTGTTGCCTTAAGGTAGTCACACAGGTAGATAATAGCATCTTTCTTTCAAATATAGGGAGGATCTGTCACCTGTTTTTCTTCTCAGAGTGTTTGTAGGTCTACTTTTGTAGGTATGCATGTATATACAGGCATGTGGATACTAGAGAACAATTTTTGTTATTCCTCAGATGTCAACAATCATATTTTTTCACATAGGATCTCTAATTGGCTTGGGATTTACCAGATAGCTACCCTGAATTCTTCAGTATCCATTTTCCAACACTGGGAACATAAGGGTAGACAGACATCTTACACCTTTAAAAGTGCAATTTGAAGGATCAAATTCAGGTCTTTCATGTTTGCAAGGCAACGGTCTACCACCTTAACCTCAGGGTTTTATAGAATCACAGCTATAACACATACACACACACACACACATAAACATACACACACACACACACACACACACACACACACACACACACACACACACATTTCAGGCTGTGGACCAGATTGTAACTGGCTGCTTAAATGTTCAAAAATTCATAAGATGCTCAGTCCGTGAGGGTGGATGTCTTATCTGGTCTGCACTATATGCTGGAATCATGAAGAAGTAGGCTGCAATGCCAGTGAAGGAATGGACGTAATAACAAGGTGAGAGCCAGTAGGCAGAGAGAAAAATCTTTCTTCTTCTATATCCTAATAAAGACTTCCAGCAGAAGGTATGGCACACTTTAGATCTGGTGAAAGATCTGGATTAAAGATGTGTTTTTTCCCACCCCAAACATCAGTCTTAGAAGTAAATCTTCCTACTTCAAATTAAGCAGAAATCTCTCACAGGCCTGTCCTTCATTTTAGGGTTTTAGTTAATTTAATGAAGTCAAGTTGACAACCCAGAATTGCCACCCCAAAGTTATTGGTCAGTGAAGCTCTATAGAGGCCCAAACATTGAAAGATATTGGCAAGGCTAGTGGGTCATCCCTAGAACTTGATCCTAGGACTTCTTGCTGAAGACACTGCACACTTGAGTCATAAAACATGTAGTTTATAAATTATTTTTGGGAAATATATACACATACATACATATATAAACACCATAATGTGTATATGTTATATTGTGAATAAATAATATAATATATACAAATATATAAATGCAGATATGTATGTTCCTTTTGCTAAAAATTATTCTCACAATTAATTTAAGAAAGATTGAGATGACTGGCATTCTCTCACAAACTGGACTAATGTAGAACTTCATTGTGGCTGTAAGAGTATATATGCATGAACTCAGTGAATTTTATAGGTACAACTTTTTCTACCCCTGTTGTAATTTACAAAAATGATATATGTTTTCTGCTACAAATATAACATTAAATTACATATATCATTAATTTCCAAACTCAGTAATATTTTAAGTCACTGTTGCAAGTAAGTACTAATCACATTATTCTGCTGTCTTTGCAACATTTTTCACTAGTTGCTCAACTGGAAGCATTCTACAAAGAACTGCTAGTTGTAAAAAGGTGTCAGTTTTATTTCTATGCTTAGTACTAATGGTTGTCTGAATTTAGTAAATAGTTAGCTTCCTTTCAACTCAGACTTTCTAATATTAAAGGCTATTAGTAAGTAATCTTTATAGCCACCAAAGGTTAACCATACAAAGTCTGCTTAGATCAACCATTTCAATGATGCACTGAAATCCTCCTAAATAGCCATCTGAGCCATTCACTAGGAAATAGCCCTTAATGGATAATATGTCTGGACAGGCCATTATCCAGGATAAGTTGCTTTGATTCCAGTAAAGTGAAGTGCTAATCTAAGCAGTTAGTTCTCGGGAGGCCTTAGAGACCAAAGTGCATGCATACAAAAATATAAAACAAAACACAACACAAAACTAATACAAATAAACACTGAGTATTTAATTTGTTAAATGATAGCATAAGTTGAATTCAAATTAATCAACTCAAGTTATTCCTAGAGTATACTCATAAGTAATGGGTAAATTAACCACATCTCAAAGCACAGTATTCATGTGTTTTAGGTTAAATCCCTCCATGGCATTGTGTCATGGACCTTCAATCACCTGGCATCTGCCTAGCTTCCTCGGTTGTTCTTTTGCCAGTCCCTAATTCACACTTTCTCCTTTAGCTTGGTCTTGCTTAGAAACAGAAGAATATCTTGAAGCCTCCATTTCTTACAATTCTCTCCTGTCTGTTGTTCATCATATGTGGAGGAGCAAGTTGTACCAGTGCTTGTATTGGTCCTAGGATTATATGGAAATTATCCAGGAGGTCAAGGATTGATGGTTTTGGGGTGAGTTATGTAGAACACCCATTGGCTAAGCCTTGCTCTCTCGTGTATTTGGTGATTTACTTGAAAGACACACAAGATTCTCATCTATAACCACTGAAGCTCCTTTGCAATCTTAACTGTGAGGTCTTTTCACCTGGTCTCTTTAGCATGCTGCTTCATCACTCAGCTTTCTTATTCACTCTCCCAAGGATTCCAAAGCTTATATGTCCCACTAGAACAAAGAACCATCTTTCCCAGTTAGCCTTAAGGGACACATAACATTGCTTCTGGTGCTCTGTATTCCTTAGAATGGAGTCACCTCAAATAAGGTACATTTGAGAGGAAGTGAATTAGACTTTGTCTCTGGTATCAAAGTGTGTGGGTACATTTTACAGCTACTATGTATGTATAGAAAGGAACCGTCATCTCTTAAAATATACCTCGGTGCTCATGTGCACTGCGAAGCTCTTGCATCCTAGTTTCTCCAACTCATTTTCCTTTTTGATTTAACTGTTTGTTACTTTTGATTCTTTGCTGATGTTGACTATTCTAGAGGATTATGATATTGCTAGAGGATATAATCTGTACTTATTTAAGTTTCGGTGACTCATGAGAATCCAAGTTTTGTAAGAATGGGGATTATTTCCATGCCTTATCCTTTAATTCTGCACTAGAAAAGAACCTATTGATTAAATAAGGAGTTCACTGGATAAAATGATTTATAATAAACACAAATGTATAAAAGAATCTTTATATATGCCAGAAAATTTATTTATTAAACATTTATTTTTGAAAATTATTCTTTGTTATTTTTTCCAATGCTCACAACGCTTAGCTTATAGCTTTATAAAAATGGCAACTTGTTTACTATTAAGGAAAATAAAGTGAAAATCCTAAATTTATTTTTTTTTGATAGAATCCATTGAAAATTAAGTACTATTGACTACTATGGATGGTAAACCTTTTTTGCGTTGGGGAACAGTATTCTTTACAAAGTTCACATTCGAGAACTACACAATATACTTATAAAAATAAGATATTTTGAAGTTTTATATAAATTTATGATTTTTGTTGTGCTGTAATTGTAGCTGTGTGAACCACAGGCTGCATATTGTAAAGTAGGCATTGGAAAAATTTAGAACACAATCCTCTTTCAGGATTACAGCCCATTTTAATCATGCAGCTTTTCCAGATCTAATGATGAGAGTCATCAAATGTCCATAAAAGCCCAGTCCAATAGTGGAAGAAGGAACTTTTCCAAGAAAAGTTTAAGAAGTGATGGATTTGCAAGATAGAAGAGTTAACTTCCTGGCAATTGTGTAATGAATGATAAGCAAAATTAAGCAATGCACTCCTATTTGCTTGAGATTTATATGTGTGTCTTTTGGGACTTGTTGGCCACTGAAAAAGACATCATTAATCTTTGCCATCTCGATTTTATCTCTGATATAAAAGCTAGTTTCTAAAGGTGCTATAACTCTTACACAAATTATTTGGAGAAAGTTATTTATATTAAATTTCCCCAAGTGCCAGGTTTTCACTTGCCACATATTTGTGTATCAATATTAGCATTTTAGATGTTGAGAAATTTTTAAAGCTGTAGAATTTATTGGAATATTTTGGGCACTGCTATTCAAGATCTCTGCTTCTCAGAATTAAATTTTCACTGGGAATGGATATATTTTTCTTTAAAAGTCAAGAGTAAGGCTTACATTTGGCTCAGTGCCATGACTAACTTGTTTATTAAATATCATACCACACTCATTACATCTTGCATATGTTAGGAAGACAGAGGACAAAGGCAACTAATCCTGAACATTGCCACAAATAGGCACAGAATTCATGTGCTTGAGCATCTCTTATTTCCATCAACACTTAGAGACATTTGGTGTCATATTATGTCACCTTAAAATCATAAAGAGTTTAGGACAAAAAAAAAAACCTGTCACTAGAAAAATACTGGTTATCTGCTGGTACATGCTTGAAATTTTGTTCAGATAAAAGCTAAATCATCTGAGATGATCCATTTTTGTATTGTGTCTTAGATAAAATCTAAAATGTTGAATATTGCAATTGCCCAGTATTTCATTAAGGACTAAATGCAATAATGGCATTCATAAAATCTTGTGATAAATAACTGCTCTATCACTTCACAAAAATCTGCACTGGGTTCTCTTTTGCCAATTATTTTGTTTTTCAAATGTTGTATGAAGAAAATGCCTATGCTTACTTTCTATCATTTCTGTTTTTGTTTTTGAATTTGAGAATTAGCTATAATGCTTTCAGATACTTTGATTCATAATTTATTGCTTAATTATGTTATAATATTTATGAAGTATTAAACAAAACCAAAATTTCATAATCTAGGTCTCTGAAGTGTTGTCTGTTACATACACCACAACTAAATGACAAAAGCATGCCTACTTCCTTAATCTTACCAACACAATATATATATATATATATATATATATATATATATATATATATACACACACATATATACCTCAATGTGATAATGAGCATACAGACACATATACCACCCCACACACAAAATGCACTGATGCTGCTTCTGAGACATAGTTTCAGTCAAGAGCTGTGTTTCCAAGTTCTTTTTCTATTGTTTATATTAAAAAAATGACCTCACTCACCTGCCTAGCTTAGTGCCAGTCTTCTGCCTTCCTCATCACCATGTTCTAGTCCCCAGCTTGGCCTGAGTTGCCCTATTCAAACAAAGACCACTCTGACCAAAACAAGTCCAGGTATTTTACTCTTACTTGGACCTCCCCTAAACTCTCAGTGTCCCTCCACTTCCTCTACAACTTATTCCAATTCCCAACACATCTGCATCAGTCACCAGTGATGTGGGAAAGGGAGATATCCATAGTACCTTAACCTGTGTCTGATGCCTGTTCAGTATGCTGAAAGGGACACACATGTAGGTTGAGTGGCCTGATATCTTCTATTTTAGTAAGTTACTTAAGAAGAGAATATTCAGGACTATTTTAAGAAACATTGGAATTATGTAATTTCAAAGAATCATAAAGGATTGTAATTTTTAGTATCTGGTGATTAATCAGATGTGCAGGGGGTACTAGGTATAGAGTCAAATGAGTTTTAGTAGAAGGGAGTATATTGATAATGATTTGTAAGAAAAAATTCAGTATAATCTCTTCATGCATAAAATTAAGTATATTTGGATTTTTGATTGGTTCAAGTACTCCCCCTGCATCAGGTTTAAAACAGTAAAATATTTGTAAAGAGCAGACTATAGTGTGTTGAAGTATATGATACTGAGAATAACTATGATTTGAGACCTCTTTAATCACTTAAGACTAACCAAGTAAACATGATGTCACCCTAAACATTCTTGGATTTTGTATCTATTACAATTTTACAATATTCAAAAACTAACTTTACAAAAAGTGATTTTTTAGGTGATAATGTTTGCACCTCATATATTATATTTTTGGTGGGAATCTTGATATAGGCATTTAGATGGAAGACCTATAAATGTCTAGATTGTGCTAAGAGGTGGCAAAAGCAGATGTAGCTAGGTCAGTAGAGACTGAGGAGCCAATCTTGAGCAAACTAATAAGAGTTAGATAATCTGCCTCAGTGGTAAGATTGCATGTGTAAAAAGGCATCATTTTCTCTTAGGCTAACCAAGGGTAAGTAAGGCTGGAGGATACATACATTTATAGATAGGGAGTTAGGAATGATGGGAACCTTGCCAGTTCATTTATATTCTCAAACAAGATAGGAAGGAAGGAAGGCTTTCAGACATTCCATGCATCAGGGTTCAAGTCTAATTGAGATGTGTTAATAGTAGAATCCCTGAAATAGCCAAGTGCTTCATGACCTCTTAAACAGCATGATAAAAATCAGTCAAACAAGTGTGGTTGTCTTGGTCACTATAGGAGTAAGTACACAAGACTTGTTTACAAAAATGAGCACTAATGTGCTCAGCAAGTCATTTTAATAGTTTTTATGTCACAGAAATGGAGAATTGAATTAAGTGAATTCCAAACACCCCCTCAAATATAAATATATTTTAGTTAGTTTAAAATTGTTTAATATGTAGTTCCAGGTTGAACTTGAACTTGCTATGTAGTTGACAAAAATCTTGAAATACTGGATCTTTTAACACATGTGTTTCAGATCTACTATTGACAGTATTTACCATTATGTCTGGATACTGTTTTAGTTTTTTTTTTCTTTTTTTTTAATATTTTTTATTACGTATTTTCCTCAATTACATTTCCAATGCTCTCCCAAAAGTCCCCCATACCCTCCCCCCCGTTTTAGTTTTTTATAAAGGCAATAAAACGATAATCTTCAGAATATATATCTACACACTTATGCCTTGCTGTGACCACCTGGGGGCAATAGACTTAAAGGATAACTTTGGATTTTGGACAGAATTTTTTATTTATTTACAAAAAATATTTACACATTCCTATTTTGAAGGAAACAGTGCTAGATGTTGTATGAGGAAGAAAGGTGCTTTGAATGGGGTTGGATCCTTCAGGGAATGCACAAACTACTGAAAGAGTGAATATCCATCTTTGAAATGTTGAAACTATAAAACCAAAGACACGAGAAGACAATAAACATTCCAGAATGGAGTAGAACAGCGTAGATAATCTTTGTTCCCAGGCTGTTTGTTAATTGCCTGAGACATTTACTGTTAATTGGCCAGGACATTTTCCAGTTCAGTTCATGTGATATGCCTCTAGTTCCCTCTTGTCTACTAAATTGTTGCTGCGGTAGCCTGGAGAGATTCTAAAAGTAGTCTAGAAGACTGCAGGAATGGTACATCCCTGCAGAGGGAATTGGTTTGGGTATGAACCCGTGAGCAGTTTGATGCCATTTAGCTTATGTTGCATGTGATCCTTGAGCTAACTAAACTCTTGCCATTACAGCTGAGGCTGCTGTATAGGGTAAGGGAACTGAGGAGTCAGAGAATAGTATTCTATTAGAATAGACATTAACTCATCATTAGCATCTCTTAAATCAGGTGGGGTTCAAATATCCTTCCATTCTTCTCTTCTTCCATTTCTACTCTTTCCTCTCTTCTTCCCTATGTCTCTCCCTTTATTTGCTCATCTATTTTATAAGTGTTATTTCAATTTTGTTGCACCCTGTGATGAATGATAATGATGCAAAGATAAAAGTATTACTTTACTTTCTCACAGAATTTGTAGTCATGCGAAGGATTTTTAAATAATAAGAGATAACAGTAGTAACGCTTTAGTTTTTACTCAGTGAAGAGGCAGAAGAGTTTTCTATATGAAGACATTAATTAAATATTAGGTTCATAAAAGGTAGTGTATTTGCTCATATATTCTCTCTCTCTCTCTCTCTCTCTCTCTCTCTCTCTCTCTCTCTCTCTCTCTCTCTCTCTCTCCCTCCCTCCCTCCCTCCCTCCCTCTGCATATGCATACATTCATTTCCTAGGGAGAAGTTTCTGCATATGTAGAATTTTTTAGGCAATAAAAGGACTGCACATGGGGAGAGTTAGATGAAGGTCTGAATATATTATCTCTGCTCCTCATGGCAGGGGGTATTGAGCCTTTGTCCTACCTCTGTTATTTACCTGTGAACTTGAATTATTCCTCTTCTCTTGAGCTCCCATCTCTATACTTCAAATAACAATTTTATCAAGGGGACACTGTCTCTATAAATCCAGAGTCATTCCTAAGATTTTGTCTTAATCTGACAGAGTTACTAAGAGAAAAAAATAATCAAAACTTTCTCATGTAGAAGGGTGTGTGTGTGTGTGTGTGAGAGAGAGAGAGAGAGATAGAGAGATAGAGAGATAGATAGAGAGAGAGAGAGAGAGAGAGAGAGAGAGAGAGAGAGAGAGAGAGAGAGAGAGAGATCTTTCACTATATTAGTCAGGCTGCTGCTCATGGCAGGAGGTATTATTAGAGGAGGTGACAATGGTTTTAAAGTACTGAAGAATACAAAGCAGAGTGAAACCTATGAACTAGGCAGTGCAGACAGAGACAGTCTTGAGGTGCTTAGTATGATATTCTAAAAGTTATGGAAGCCAGTAACAAAATTTAAAGAGGAGAAAGGTACATTGGGATCTCTATCTTACACTTACCATAACTTATCATATTTCATAGTGCTTAATAAAGAATTTGGTTTTATGGAAAACATGCTATTCTAGGTGATAATCTATGTCCAATCTAGTAGAATGGGATTTTGTCTGTTTTTTTTTTTTTTTTTTTTTTGAAGGCTGGTTCACCAGATCCAAAGGGATACTAGTCATGCCAGACCAGATAGGTTCAAATTATGGAGTGGCTTAGTTAGATAAATACTTTTTCCCCCATTTTAATCTTTGACTTCTATGGTATCAGTCAACCTTGAGTTTGAGATCAACTGTGGAGTCTTTTTTTTAATTTTTAATATTTTTTTATTACGTATTTTCCTCAATTACATTTCCAATGCTATCCCAAAAGTCCCCCATACCCTCCCCCCCCCACTTCCCTACCCACCCATTCCCATTTTTTTGACCCTGGCATTCCCCTGTACTGGGGCATATAAAGTTTGCATGTCCAATGGCCCTCTCTTTCCAGTGATGGCCGACTAGGCCATCTTTTGAAACATATGCAGCTAAAGTCAAGAGCTCCGGGGTACTGGTTAGTTCATAATGTTGTTCCACCTATAGGGTTGCAAATCCCTTTAGCTCCTTGGGTACTTTCTCTTAAAGAACAGGATACTGAGGAATGCTTGCCTTCCGGTGAAAGAGGATGTTCCAAGCATAATCCATTACTCACCATTGCCACCCAAATTATGAGCCCTGGATATGAAAAAGGCTCATACTGAACCTGAAAAAGTTTTGTGATTGCCTCTTCCCAATATATAGTTTGTGACAAAAATGAATTCAATTTAGGGAATCTGTGTCTTCCAAGTTAGTAATTGGCTAGATCTTATTGTATATGTTTGAAAGCATAGCTGTGATGCTTTGTATATACTTGGCTCAAGGAGTGACACTATTAGGAGATATAGCCTTGTTGGAGTAAGTGTGTGATGGTGGTCATCCTAGCTGCCTGGAAGCTAATCTTCTGCTAGCTACCTTTGGAACAAGAGGTGGAATTCTCAGTGTCACCAGCCCCAGGTCTGCCTGGATGCTACCATACTCCTGCCTTTATGATAATGGAATGAGCCTCTGAAATTGTAACCCACCTCCAATTAATAGTCATCCTTATAAGAGTTGACTTGGTCATAGTATCTGTTCATAGTAGTAAAACCCTAACTAAGACAGAAGTTTATACCAAGAGTAAGGTATTGCTGTGATAACCCTGAGCGTGTTTTTGTTCAGAAAAATGTGGATTTGAGGACTTAGGAAAGCAGTGGAATGCTTTAAGTGGGGCTTAATAAGCTATCATAGAAAGAATATGGAAGCCTTTGTTGCTGAGAGTGACTTGAACTGTGGAAGCCTAGCTCTAGATAATTTAGAAGAGAAGAGTTTTAATAGGTTGCTGAGAGACTGTTCTTGTGATATGTTGGTGAAGAATGTGGCTGCCTTTTACTCCTGTCTGAAGAGTCTACTGAAGCTAAGATGAAAGGATTTATATAAATTTTATTGACAAAGGAAGTCTCAAGAAAGTCCAGCAGAAACTTTTTTCTCTGATTAAATCTGATGAAGGGCTTTTTGAACAAACAGCAAGCTTAAAAAGGAAAAATATATAATATATGGTTTGAGTATTAAAGGGGCACCAGGAAGTGGAGCTGAATCCAGTGTTTAAGGATATTAAATTAAATTAAGGGAGCAGTGACTTTCGGGCAAAATCCCTCCCAGCTAAGTTTAAGTCCAGGCATAATACTGCACCATTTACAATAGCCCCAAATAACAAAAAATTCATTGTGTAACTCTAAACCAGCAAGTGAAAAATCTGTATAACAACAACTTCAATTCTTTAAAAAAAAGAAAATATAGAAGATATTGGAAAATAGAAAGATCTCCTATGCTCATGGATAGGTATGTGTCAATAGGACTAATCTGCAGCCTACAGATTCAGGAAGGATGTTCACCAACCCTATGTCAAATAGAAGACTAATCTCTAAAATTTACAAAGAACTCAAGAAGGTAGACACCAAAAACCAAAATAACTCAATTAAAATATGGGTTATAGAAGTAAACAGAGCATCCTCAACAGAGGAATCTCAATGGTTAAGAAGAACTTAGAGAAATGTTCACTGTCCTTAGTCATCAGTGAAATGTAAATCACAACATCTGTGAGGTCCCATCTTCCATATTCCTTCAGAATATCTAAGATAAAATGCTTAAATGACATCACATGCTAGCAAGGATCTGGAGCAAGAGAAACATTTCTTCATTGTTGATGTGAGTGCAAACTTGGACAACCGCTATGTAAATCAATTTGGTGATTTCTCAAAAAGCTGGAAATAATTCTACCACATGACCCAACCATACCACTCCTAAGCATATACCTAAAAGGTACTCCAACATCCCACAAGGATGCTTGTTCAACTATGTTCATAGCAGCCAGAAACTGGCAACAACCTAGATATCTTTCAACTGAAGAATGAAAAAAAAAAAGTGGTACATCTACAAAATGGAATTGTGTAGATATTCAGTTATTACAAGTAAAGGCACCATTGAATTTTGCAGGCAAATGAATGGAACAAGAGATATCATCATGAGCAAGGAAACCCAGTTCCCAAAGGACATGCATGGTATGTACTCATTTATAAGTAGATAATAGAAATAAAATACAGGTACCACATTATACACCCAGATCCAAAGAAGCCAAACAAGAAAGAAGGCCCAAGCAAGGAAGCTTGGATCTCACTTATAAGAGATAATAAAATAGTCATAAGAGGCAGATGCTGGAAAGGAGCTGGAAGGGAGGGGGGATTGGAAGAAGAATGGTGAATTCATGATCAGCTGTTAGGGCAGACAAGCAAGATGGCTAGATGGCCACGAAAATGAATGGAAAACTGAAATTTACAGGGGAAAAGGACTGTGTGGGCATCTTCAAGACAAGATAGAGACCTTGGATAAGGAAGGCCAGCAAGAATGCATGGGAGTTATCTTAACTTTGACTCATTACATTGGGGAGATGGATGCTGAAGAGGCCACGTAGTGTAGGCAGGCAGCAACCCCATTGGAGCCAACAACTGGCCCAACTTGACACCTATCCCATAGGTAACTACTAATCCCTAACACTATCAATGATATTCTGTTATGCTTGCATACAGGAGCATGTTGGCCTCTTCAAGAGGCTTCACCCAGCAGCTAACTCAGACAGATTCAGACACATACAGCCAAACAGTAGTTGGAGCTTGGAGTCTCTTATGGAAAAACAGGAGGAAGAATTGTGGACTTCAAAGGAGATAGGAACACCACACCAACGGAGTCAACTAACCTGGACCATTGGGGCTTTCTGAGTGTGAACAACCAAGCAAAGAAGATACATGGGGTTGACCTCCCTGCTCTTGTGTAATAGATGTGCAGCTTGGTCTACATGTGGGTCCTGAACAACTGGAATGGAAGTTATCCCAAAAGATGTTGACTGCATGTGGGATCTGTTTTTCTAACTGGGCTACCTTCTCTGGCTTTGGTGGGAAACAAAGCACCTAACCTTGAAAAGAATTGAAATGCCAGTGTGGAAGATACCCAGAGAGGGCCCCATCTACTCAGAGATAAAGGGATGACAGATGTGGAAAGGATTGTGGGATGGTATGACTGGGAGAGGGGCAGTGAGTTGGATATAAAGCGAATAAGTAAAACAAAGTAAAATTAAATTTAAAAAATATGTATTCATGTGTGTGTTTGTATGTGAGGATGTAGATATAACTGTGAGTTTTATGCACATGTCTGACTCAGAAATCTCCAAGACTTGTTTTAAACTTATTTTGTTTACTTTTTAAATCATGTTATAATAAATTTTATATAGAGAAAACATTGCAAATATATGTTAAAAGGAAATCATCTGGGATTAAAAATTCAGCTCACTGGAGATCACTTATCTAGGAAGAGCAAGGCCCATTTGGTCCACAATCCCAAAACAAGCAAGGAAATATGAATGACAAGCAGGTGATTTGTCACCATGCAGTTTTATCATTAATATGGCAGCTCTGAGATGAGACTTAGCAGATGGACCTTTAGAACAAGATAAGCCATTTTACATCCATAAGAAAACATATTATTTCTACACATTCAGGTCAAGTAAATTATTACCCGGAAACTCATGCAATGTTACTTTTCTTTGTATCAGTTACTTTGTACATTTTTTTGTTATATGTTTAGCTCCTTGTAGATGTTCATAATTAAAATCTGTGTTAAGTGGAAACTGACATTATATTTTAAGGACATATTTGTGAGAGAAGTACTTAGTCACAATGCATCTAAATTCAGGAAGTAATGAGAAATGTGGGTATTCTTGCTATTTCTATTTTGTTAAATCTAAGATCCTCCCACTATACCTCAATAGCTGTCTTCTCAACTCATGGAATGGTACTTCCTCCCTTTAGGGTGGGTCAGCTCAGCTCAGTTAACCTATTATAGATATTCCCCCCCCCCATACAGGCTCAGGGGCTTCTTTGCTTTCAGAATGATTTGGGGGGGCCTATTTGGTTTTAATTATTGCCCCATTCTATCTCTTGTTTACTTGGAACCTGTAAATGTGATCTTATTTGAAACTAATATATATGTATATATTAGTTTCAAATAAGATCATATATATATATATATATATATATCTTTTTAACTTGATTATATATATGTATATATATATATAAAATCATGTAAGATTGTTAGATTCTTTCATTGTTGTTTTTATGATAAAACATACTGACAATAGCAAATTGAGAGAGAAATGGTTGATATGGGCTCATGTTTCCAGGGTGTATGTAGTCCATGTTGGCTGGTAACTTGAAGTGGCTGGTCACATTTCCCACAATCAAGAAAGTACCCAAGGAGCTAAAGGGGTCTGCAACCCTATAGGAGGAACAACAATATGAACTAACCAGTACCCCCCAGAGCTCGAGTCTCTAGCTGCATATGTAGCAGAAAATGGCCTAGTCAGCCATCATTGAGAGGAGAGGCCCTTGGTCTTGTGAAGATTCTATGCCTCAGTACAGGGGAATGCCAGGGCCAGGAAGAGGGAGTGGGTGGGTTGGGAAGCAGGGTGTGGGGAGAGTATAGGGGACATTTCAGATAGCATTTGAAATGTAAATGAAGAAAATATCTAAAAAAAAAAAAATAGAGAGAGAATGATGAATGCTTGTGATCAACTTGCTTTCAGCCTGGGATCCTAACCCAGGATGGTGACATTCTTAATGAACAGGCATTTTTGCCTTATTATTGTAATCAAGAACACATCCCTCCACCCCCTGAATTCTCAGGTGATTCTAAATCTTATCAAGTATTTGAGATTAACCATCTATACTGGCTAGTTTTGTGTCAACTTGACACAAGCTGTAGTTATCACAGAGAAAGGATCTTCAGGTGAGGAAATGCCTCCATGAGATCCAGCTGTAAGGCATTTTCTGAATTAGTGATCAAGGGGGAAAGTCCCCTTGTGGGTGAGACCATCTCTGGGCTGGTAGTCTCAGTTCTATAAGAGAGCAGGCTGAGCAAGCCAGGGGAAGCAAGCCAGTTAAAATCTAAATACACTGCTGTCAATTAAAAAAAAAATCCCTCCATGGTCTCTGCATCAGCTACTGTTTTCTGACCTGCTTGAGTTCCAGTCCTGACTTCCTTTGGTGATGAACAGCAGTATGGAAGTGTAAGCCAAATAAACCCTTATAAACCCTTTCCTCCCCAACTTGCTTCTTGGTCCTGATGTTTGTGCAAGAATAGAAACCCTGACTAAGACACCATCACAGAGCTCAAATACATTATGATTGATATCTGTGTAGGAAAAGGAAAATGTGAATATACACACAACCAAGTAACTGCCTAGGTAGAGACTTGAAGAATGATGACAACTATGAGAAGTCAGGAACAGGAAAAGAATACTCTTTTATCTAGAGGTCTCACAGACACCATGACTTTGGTGATATACTGACCTTGGGTTTTTATTGTAAACTGTCTTCTTAGTGTGGAAATTTTTTATGGTGGAATCAAGAAACTACCAAGGATAAGTTCAAAAAGCAAGTAAATAGGGAATGCTTGGGTTTATTGTCTTGCGAATGAAAGAGGAGAGTATGTTATGGAAAGAAAGCCTATAACAAGATACTGAGAAGTGGTCAGTGCTTCCTCAGAGAGAAGTCCAACGATTTGTTTCAATGGTGATTCTAAATCTCATCAAGTTGGCAATACAGATTAGCTATCACAGGACCAAATGTCACTTTCTAAGAAGTGATGAGAATAGAAACAAAGAAAAACAAATGAAATCCACAAGTGGTAATAATGAATAATTCATGACTCTTCTCATAAGAGTTTAGGAGGTTCATGGGGGATAATTAGCACAATATTTTAAAAGAGAGAATGCTTATGCATATGTAAATTAATTGCCGAGTGGACTTACTAATTCACTCAGCCTTCTTCTCTAGTTCCTCTTTCAAGTGGGGAATATGTACGCACAATATTGATGGACTTCCTTGACTCCTGACTTCTGGTGTCAATGGTAGGGGCAAGAAGATGAAGAATCATTAACAACTTAGGTAGAGATAGTAATTTGCATTTTTTACTCTGGGGTAATGAATCTTCTGGAGTTATTGGTTAGCTTAAGCTAAGTTCTTCTCTGTAGGGTTTACCAGGTACACTCTTAAAGCAATAGCTGTCATTCTGGGTTATTATATTTATCCTTTATTATTTCCCTTTCAAACTTAGGGGTGGATAGAAGAGAGCACCATTTAATTTTGTTGGTTTCTCTTTGCTTTGTTTATATTCCAACATGTAATTTTTAATTCATTATTCTTGAGTTTTTCCATCTACATGTGTCATCAATTATAAAGACATTAATATAAGAGGCAGATTCTATAGTTGATATAGGTAGATAGAAGCTGAGTTTTTGATAGTACATTATTTCAAATAAATTTTAATTTACAGATAGACTTATAGCAAAATGACCACAGTAATTCAATAGTATCAGTCAGTATCCCATCTTTAGTTCCCCAAATTCTCCAGAAACTTCCTGTTACAAGAATCAGTTGGCCTCTTCCAAGGCATCCTTGACTCAGGTAGTCTGAAGCTCACTGTCCTTGGTTCTTTTGTATTCTCTAGAGTCATGGAGGCAGGTCTTTTCTTGGACTGCTTAACTGTTTTCCCTGTTACATCTATGTTCTGTGTTTATGTTTCCTGGAAAACTCTTCCCCAGATGTCATACTGGAATTCCTTTCTTCACAGTCTCTGATCATTTACCATAGATAACTGAGATGACTAAATCTCTTTAAAGTAGCATATTTGCCCCACAATTATCTGTCTTCTTGTCAACTTCATTCTTAATCATAGTCTAATGCAACAAAAATCTTATGCTTGAATAAAGTCTCTGTGACAGATACTCTTGATATTTTCATTTCCTGTTCCATCACAATGCCAAGAGTAGAAAAGGGCATACAGTATATATCCAGCAATTCTTTTGAGTGAATAAACAGGAAATTTATTTTTGAATAAATTTTCTATTGAAATAAATTTTTATACCATTTATAAGCAATGTTTAATTATATGTCATTCAATCCATCTATTACTTGTCAGTCTAGCTATTTATCATATACACATATATGATGTATATTTATATAATATATATACACATATACATATATACATGTATATGTACACCATATATACATATATGTATGTACATATGTACATCATACACACACACATATACACACACACTCAAACAAACACACACATCCAACCTTTGTAAGCTAGGTAGAGATAGATTTATAGAACTAAAAAATACACAACCTCTGTTATTGACAATTGAACTGTTACTCCATTTTACTCTAAAATGCCAATTTGGAACACATACACTGAGGTCTACATGAACGTGCAGTTCAGGTTGACACACATCGCCTCAGCTGCTTTGCTCATGATGATGCACCCATGCTTCTCCAGCTGAAAGCAGAATAGTAGAAATACTATGGCAGCACCATATTGGAGGAATGTAAACCTTATCTGATGGGAAACAATTTAGGATTAAACTTTACAAAGTGCAGTCTAGCCTTTGGCTTTTCTGTCTTTCTTATTTTCATCTTATGTCTTCTATAACTTAAACTTGTCTCAAAATGCCTTGGTTTTTCAGCATTGCCAAAGATTCCAACCCACAATGGCTCTATGCATGTGTTAATTTCTTCCAAGCTTCTGCTTCCTTGGGAAGCCTTTTCTCCAAAAATTCTAATGTATTAAAAAAATCCAGTTTCTAAATCACTGCAGAAAGGAATACCTACCATCTTCATTTTCCAGATAACAGATACTCTATTTTTTAATTCTTTATGCAATTCAAAACTCTTTTTCTCTTCCAGCCTAGATATTCTTTAGATGAAAAAAAAGAAGATATTTACCATAATTCTAAGAGAGGAAAATTTGCCCATCATCTCCTCATCTGTGTATCATACATCAAACAACCACCAAGGCATTAGTAGAAAGTCTAAACTCCATCCAAGTCGTCATTCAGGGTGTATATGTGTGTATGTATGTGTGTGCTAGGGGTGGGGGAAGTAGACAGATTTGTTACTATTCTAGATTTAGTAACAATGCACACTTTTTTAAAAATTTGATATGGATGAGGTATCATATTTTTGGTTAGGGTTTAATCTAATAATCAATAGCATATGATTATAGGTCATTTCCAGTTTTGAATTTCTCCCCCCACCTCTACTATTCTGCATTTTGAGTTGCTTTCTTTTAACTTCCACAAGGTCTCACTGATAAAACTGCTCCTCTAGTTTTAAAACTACATCTACTTCTCTTTGAAGTGGAAATTTCTGAGGAGACTCCGTGGTGTCATGTGAAGTTTTTTCTGGAAACTGTCTTATGAGAAGATGTTTTTGCTGAAGAAGACACATAAGAGGATATTTTCCAAAGAACAGACATGTGGTGATTTTCTGGATGCAGGCTGGAAAAAAAGGCATGTGATGTTTTGCTAAAGCAAATGCTTGAAAGAACACAAGATGTTTAGAAGTGTATAAATAAAACCCAACAGACAGTGGATAGTGCTCTGTGGTATTGGTACGCCTTACCATTCTTTGCCAGTCATCATTTGTTATGACTTTGTAAAGAGAAATGCACCAAAGTAGTCCTGGTGGTATTCCAGAAGCTTCTTGCTCTTCTGCAGAATGAGGTTGGTTGGCAAAGCCTCACAGTTTGTTCTGGATCCAGCTGCCTTTGCTCATTTGTGAATGGTGTTCGTGAGTAGATCAAGCTACTGCTAATTTGTGAGTATTAAACTGATGATATCCTGACAAAGAAGAGTGGATTCACTCCAAAGAACTATTTCTATACATGTTCACACCCTCCTTTGCCCTCTTAACCTATCCTTTCCACTACCTCTGGTGTGTGGTGGGCTAGAAGGAAGCTTAAAGCATTTAAGTACTCTCACTAAAAATAGGTTTTGAAAAATCAAAGCCTACATCTCCCTTATGGGTTTGGTTATAAAGTTTAGTTCCTGATCAACTGGATTCCATGTTAACAAGTAAGGAAACAACAATAAAAGGAACTTATATCTCTATGTGCATGAACTCAATTATCATGAAATCGGATTGAGTATAACACATAACTAGCAATTCTGACTGTAGGATTTAAAATATATGATATTCTAGTACTTGACTTGGTACTGAATTGTGAAAAGAAAGAAGTAATAATAAGTGAGTAGATAACTTGATAAATGGATTACTTAAATTAGGTACTTCATGACTTTTGAAATAAAATTTATGTTTCAAATATATATATAATAAAGGCATATGTCTATATTAAATTACTCTTTTTGTTATTTTTGGAGTCTATAGTATATTGACATAATTCCTCCATTTCTTTTCCTCCCTCCAAGTTCTCCCATGCACACTTACTTCTTCCTTCCCTTATCTCCTTACAAGTTTTCCCATATGCCTTTCCTTGCACACTTTCAAATGTATGACCTCTTTGCACAGTAATTATTAATATATATGCATATATATAAGTATATTTAAATATAAATATTACAATTATGTAGATTTACGTCGAAGAATATGTATATTAATTAATACATGGAAAAATATACACTTATATTCAGAATACAAACATCTCAATCTGTATAGTTATTGGCATGTATGTTTTCCCAACTGGCCATATGGTACCTGACAACAAGGTGGTATGTTCTTCGCTGAGGACGGCCACCTCACCTGGTCCCACCTTTACTTAGTTGTCTATAGTTCTTTGTGAAAGTTTCATGGGTTTTTCCTTCAACTTTGCCATACTTACTGGGGCTGTCTTTTTCTCAGCTCAGGATTGGGCAGTCCAGCGTGTGGGTAAGACTTTGTATAGTTTCTGACATTAGGGAACACAATCTTACAGCAAACTTTTGATTGTTCTGACTCTTACAGGGTTTTTTTTTTTTTTTTTTTTTTTTTGCCTCTCTTTCTCAATCTGCCCCACATCTTACGTACATGGATGCTTTGTAAATGTGATTCTACAAATCTGCATTTTATTTGTTTGTGGTTTTCCCTAATGGTCTCTATCTGTAGCAAAGAGGCATTTTCTTGATGAGAAGTGAGGACTACACTTATCCATTTATCTAAACAAACCTAAAACACATATAAACAAATGCTTAGTATATAGTTAGGGATTCTAATGGCTTAGCAAAGAGAATGTTGTAGGTTCTCCTCCTAATTCACAGCTCTGGGTGGTTGGCTGTATTTCCAATATCAGTCAGTATAGCCCTCTTGTTGAGAGAGTTGGAAGTCCAATTAGAAAGTTGCTGGTTGATACTTTATGTATATGAGTACCAGAAGAGGGAATCAATTCCAGTATAGATGGTTGCTGGGAATTGAACTCAGGACCTCTGGAAGAGCAGTCAGTGCTCTTAACCTCTGAGCCATCTCTCTAGTCCTTGACTGGTGATGGCATGCTGCCCTTATTCTCTGATGGGAGCCACATCGTCTTCTTGAATAACAAGTTTGACTGTGGGATGAAGGCCTTCCTGGACTGTCTTCAGCAGTTTGTGGAGGAGATTGAGAGGGATGAGAGATGCCCCTGCCTGACCTATAGGATCCATGTGAAGGAAGGGCTGATGGAGGATGTCTGGGACAGTGGGGAGTGCTGCTCCATCAGGACCCATCTGAACACGGAGGAGGAGTGGTCCAGGGCTCTGAAATTCATGCTTTCAGACTTGAAGTTGATCTTTGCTTGGGTTTCCTTAAGGTACTGTTAGAATTAACATAATTTTTGAAAATACATAACAATAAGGTTGTACGGCTCAAAAATGTATGTTTGTGATTAAAAGATATACCATTTTGTCTTTTTTGAGACAGGTTTTCCAGAGTCCAGAGGACTTAAGTCCTTCCCTGGTGCCACCACTGCCTTAGACCCCTGAGTGCTGACTGGGCTTGTATGAACCAACCAAGAATGAGCAAAAATTACATGTATTTGCTCAGCTTGACCCAGATGCCACTGCTGTGGTCCTTAGACCCTCGTCTCTTTCCCTTGTAGCTGTTTCTCTTGTTCCCCTACTCCCAGGCATTCAAGATGACGAGGAGAAGGAATTGCCAGGAGAAGTGGGGCTGAGGTCTGAACTTCCTGAAGCATTCTGTGGTGACTTTACTGTTTACAGTGGACCTTTAGAGGGCAGCAGTCATGGGGTGGGACCGTTCAGGGACTGAGTTTCTGTTGTATAGTATAAGCCTTTCCTTTTCATCTCTAAGATGATTTCAATAAATGTCATGTTCTTAAATAAAGAAGAAGAAGAAGAAGAAGAAGAAGAAGAAGAAGAAGAAGAAGAAGAAGAAGAAGAAGAAGAAGAAGAAAGCTGCTGGTTACCATCAAGGTGTGTTTGCCATTAAAAATAGGTTCTCACTATGTACAGCTGAGGTTAATTTGAGTCCATGGTCATTCTGCCATTATCTTTCTAATACTCGTGAAATTACAGGTGTATGGTGTCACACCTGACTTTTGAGTAAACTTTTATCGAAGTTTAAACATGTGTAGTCAGAGCATGACTATGGGAGCTTCCCATGTCAAGTCGATATTCTGTATATGAAATTGAGAGAAACAATGTTACTGGCACTTAGCATGTGAAGATTCATTTATATTCTTTTTTAAGGTAATATATACTTAAATACATCTAATTGCATTTTATCAAATTCATTCTGTCATTCTTGAAGGATCTAGAATCAACTTGGAGACAAATCTGGGTATCTGTCAGGGATTTTCTAGATTAGGTTAATTGAAGCAGTAAGGCACACCGTTAGTATGTGGAACATCATCCCATGGGTTGGGGTCCTAGGTTCTGTAAAAGCAAAGCAAGTTGAGCACTATCATTAAACTCTCTGCTTGCAGACCTCAGGCACAGCATGAGCATCTGCTGACACTCCTGCTGCCATAAAGTCTGCCCCATGGTGGGCTACGTTCTTCCAACTGTGAAGAGAAACAAATTCTGTTTCTTTAAATTTCTTTTATCTTGTAGTCTGTTGCTACAAAAAGAGAAGTAGATAATATAACACACGCATATATATGCATGTGTACACACATAAACACATGTACTCTCATACACACACATTTACATGCGCATGAACACCCGTTTATATTTAGGTTACCTCTAGGAGGAGTGCTATAGCAGATTCATAAGTTGTTTTAAGGCTGTGTATTACACAGCATGTAAACATTCCCAAAATAGAGGTATATGGATAGGAAGTGAATCTCATTAAACCAAAAGGAAGTTATTACAAGATACACAAAATCTAAAGAATTTCAAAGGTAGAAAATATCAAAAGCAAACAAAAACGTTCAGAAAGTTCCATTTGAAGGGCTTAAGACACTCTGTATTTGTCAAAATATTCTGAAGCATTTTAATTTTATATCTCAGAAGGATGCTTCTATGAGGAGCAACTAAATCATCAGAAGGAAATTTAATCGGTAAAAGTGTGTAAAATATTTTAGGGAAAATTAGATTAAAATATTAAAAGTGGATCTTAATGAGAAAAATATTGGCTACTTATCTACATAGCCATCTTTTATAAGGAGTATAAATAAAAATATGATAGGGAAATATTTTATATTATAATGAAAAATATTATGACTGAATTTTATTGGCATGTTTCAATTTTTATTTTTATGTAATTTGAAGATATACTTTACCAGATTTTAAAATAAGAACTAATTACATATTTAGGAATTATATTGGTAAGCTAAGTAATATTACACATAGTACAACATAAAAACAGAACTTCCATTAAAATGTGTTGGCCATGGGCTGGAGAGAGGATACATTGGCTACTATTCCTGAGGACTCAGGGTCCATTTCTAGCACTCAAAGGTGGCTTATAACCATTTATATCTCTAGTTTCCAGGACTCTCATATCCTCTTCTGCCTATATTGAGTACTGCATGCATGTGGCACAAATATATATCTGGGCCAAAAACGTAAAATGAAAATAATTAAAATCTTTAGCTATGATATAAATAGATATTTATCACATATGAGAAAGAAAGTATATTTACTGCATATCAAATATTATGTTTATTTTATATCAATACATTTAGATTATCACAAATGTTTTTCAGTTTCTTATTCTTAAGATGATAATTTGATTACAATATTTGTTTCTTTCATTTCCTACCTCAAGTTCTTCCCACTTTTCTTTAAATTCATGGCTTTTTTTTTCGTTTTATAAATATTTTTAGTACAAGGATATAATTATATACCTATAGATTCCTAATAATAACCTGTTCAATGCATATAATTCCACCTGTAGCCATCTTTCCACAGCTGACCCTTTGGTACTGAACAGCCAATTAGTATATTCTTCCTTGGGGAAGGCCACCTTTGTCACTCCCAGCTCTTCTCAGTTACCTACAGTTCCTTGTCATCATTTTATTGGTCTATTATTTCTCAAATAAACACCGAGGACCATTGTTCATCATGCTGCCCTACCTGAACAGTTAGAGAAGTAATTATTTCTTTACATATGTGTTTACATAGGTGATCTGGTGCTTTCTTATCCAACCTTCACTGAAATGTGCCATTAACTGCACAAGAGAACAGGACTATTATATTATTAAATAAGCATACTTGTCCCTTGGGTAGTTCAAAAGAATTTTGTAAGAGTTAATGAGATTATATCATTGGAATACCTTAAAAAACTTTTAAAAAATGAACTATGTATGTCATTGTAACATTAAAATGACCACCAAAGGTACACTTTGGGAATGTGATTGTATACCACTAAAAAATTATTAACTCAGTAAATTAGCTTTATAAAGTCATTTTTTTTTTTACTCAATTCAAAATGTTGAGTCTCTAATTAATTTTCTCTTGTGAGAGACACCTTTTTTATAAAGGAAAAATTCTTTCAGTAGCAAGTTAAAAAATCTAGCCCAAAGGAGCTGTTCTGTAAAGGGGAATCGATTGGCTTAAGGAATTGAAATGGTTAGAGTACTTTACCTCAGATATACCCAGACTGTTGGGCCTTACAAATGGTCTCTTCACCCCCACCCCCATGCTGTTTATTGCAATTGTCACAAAAGTTTTATTATATAAGAGAAAATTTAATAAATATCAGCCTCACAAATATTTCAGCCCATGGGGAAGACTACAGGCAAACATTATTTTTCCTGACAGAATTATGGAAGACCTAGGTTATGATCTATTTCCTGGTGACAGAGGACCCCACATTGTAAAATGATATTCATTATCTACTAGCTGAAAGTATATACTGAAACAAAGGTTTTGTTTTCTGAAGAGTGTGTGTGTGTGTGTGTGTGTTATGTGTGTGCATGTGTGCAGAGGGGTGGTCTTTTAATATCCTAAGTGGGAAAAGAAGAGCTTTCCAAAAAACAAGTTTTTCTATCAATGACAAAATCTTGCAGCAAAATCAGCCTGGGGGCTGTCATGGCTAATTTTAACACTTATCTTCATTGGACTTTAATTTACTATGGGATTAAAATATACTTTTAGTTGTGACCTTAAGTAAATCATGAGGTCTCTGATCTGTCAAATGATTAATTAATCCCTTGATGGATTCAGAATATAATGGTTATTGGGAAGTAGTAAAACTCAGGAGATGGGACTTTGTTGGAGGACATAGGTCATGGGGTCTACATACTTGGTGCTGAATTTTCTCCTTGATTTTCCCCAATACCCCCCACTTTCTACCTGCTGCTTAATATGCAAGAAGGAATGAGGAGCAGCCTCAGTTATATTCTTGAACCATGACGTTCTACCCAAACTCATGGATCTAAGAACCCAATGGCTGATCACTCTGAAACTGCAAGACAACACCTTCCAGTATTCATTCATTAGGTGGTTTCAACAAAAGAACTTTGGTCCCAGCAATACAGAGAAACAAACACAGCAAATAGAGGGTTCTTTCTCTGTTTTCTACTTTGGCATTCTCAAGCCACAGAGAAAATAGAAAAACACATCCAAATCCAATTTTGTTTTCCATATTTGTGAATAGTTTTGAGACTTACACTCTAAAATTCTTCTCATATTAGCAAAACTAATTTTCATTGATCCTGCTGACTTGTTAGTTAGCCTCATTGGCACTTTTCTCTGTGAGAACATTAATGTATCTTTGTCCATCAGAATATCTTGGACCCATAAATGAGCACTTAATGAATATCCAAGCTAAAGGAACATGACCCTATCTTGTGTCAATATGTTAATTAGGAATGAGTGAGATGTCAGGGAAACATTTGAGAGTTCCAATAGGCAATAACTAAACAACCCATCAACCTGATTTTATCTGTAGAAAATATGTCCCACAAATAAATAATTATGAGAGATTTAAAGACAGGAAAATAGTAGAAGATATTGGATGATCAGAAAAAGTCACAAGGACAAAGAAAGTCAAATTACCACAGATGTAATTTTTGTTGGGTCATTTGGATTTTGCTGGTGGATTAACCCCAGCAGGAGGGGTATTTTCACATCATTTAGCAAAGGCAACTAGGGGCATGAAGACTTCTAATCACTTTAATATAATTCCAAAGCCATTAAGAGAGGCAGGGGCATGAGGTACTATTAATAGAAATATCCAAGAAAAATGCTCATGTGGCCATAAGAAATAATGGAGAGAGGAATTGCTTATAAACACATTAAAAGAAAAAAAATAGAAAGACTTGTCACTGAATAAATGGAATCACAAAATTCTCTTTGGTGAAAAAAAAGCAATTATCCTGAGAATGTGTGCTTAGGCTGTCAGATTCACAGCACAGTCTAGAAGCACTGACTCCAATTATGTACTTATGCCTCTTTGGTAATGGTGATTAAGACTTTAATCTACTTTATGCATGTAGCTTCTGACTTTATTGGCGATACAATGTTGCAGCAAACTCCTTGATATTCTGGCTCTTAGAATTTTTCTGCCCTCTCTTCCACAATGTTTCCAGAGCCTTAGGCACATGAGTGTTTAGTAGATGTATTATTTGGTACTAGGCCCTGCAACTCTGCATTTTGGTTGGTTGTGGTTTTCTATACTGTTCTCTGTATGTTGCACAGTAAAGTTTCCTTGATGAAGGATAGAGTATTTAAAATATAACTGAATCATTTTCTGTACTCCCCCTCCTTCCTCAAATCCTTCCTATGTCCTACCTCCTGCTCCCTTTCTGATTAATTATTTCATTTATAAAATGTCCTTCTAGGAGTTACAAAGTTTTCATTGTAGAGCCCTTTATGTTGTTTTGGTTAGTTTTATTTCTAGATATGTTATTTTCCCACTGTAAATGGGATTATACAAATGATCTTTTTCTTCAGCATGCCCTTCTCCATACACGCAATTAACAGAGTACTGTTGAAGAAACACAGTTGCTTATGAATGTATATACTAACTGAGTTAGACTTGTGTGGTGACAGAAGTTTGCTGGCCTTGTGGGCACAGTGTTGATTTTTCAAATAGGGAAAGGTAACTTTGAAAATATATAAAAGCTAAACTTGAGATTTATATTTTATCTCATCTTTGAAAATAGCAAATTGTTTCAAAGTAAAGCAACTTAGGATATGAAACATAAGCCAGCAAAATAAAAAAGACAAACAGTGCAGATAAATTACTATTCTCAAAGAGTTTAAATGTGTTTCTTTGAGTGCCATCATTAAAAATGACATCTTTTTTCATCTGTGCTGTATTTTGTTAGATGTACATTTGGCATTCTTCACTGAGAGATGTGTTATGAATATTTACCACATTTTGCTTTTATTCCTACATAATGATGATCACGGGGAAAAAACATGAAAGACTGCTGTGGCCTCAGAGCTCATGAAATGCACATTGTACTCTGGTATGTCATATGCAGTCAACACAGATCTGAAGGTTAGGCTCATGAAGAGAATTGAGAAAACTGAAAAATACTGCTGTAGGATGGCAGGCACTCAGAAGAATATTTCTTATTTAAGCACACATTAAGGGAGAATTTTTACTTAAAAAAGGAGAGTTCTGTGAGGTACTTATACAATTCTCACTGTATGAAATGTTTTACTGAAGTTAATAATATTATATATAATGTGTCCTAAACAACTGATTCTAGAGCATTCTCTGGCTACTGCTTTTTGACCATTTTATGTTTCTATTTACATCTTTCTCATATTAATGTTCTACATTCTTTCCTTGTATTTATTTTTATTTTTGAGACTCATCCAGACTGGCTCCTCAACTTTGATTCTCCTGCCTTTGTTCCAGGAATGCTGGAAAATGCATGTCTCTGGGCCTGGCTATCTTGGGACCATTTCATAGAACTTTTTCCCAGAAAGTAAATTCCATCCTCACATTCAAGAATATATGAGCAGCATTACATGTTTTCCATGGGAAAAGGATAAAGCAATACTAAGTTGGCTGTGAAGGAGAAGGTAAATGTTGTTGGATTTTGAAAATGTTAGGAGTAGGAGGATGAATACAATTTTAAAATATCGCATATGAAATTCTCAGAGAACTAATAAAATATAGTTAGAAACATGTCCACCTGTGTGAGCTGAAAGATTTGCTTTGCCTCACATCTATTTTATATCTATAGTACTGTGTTTTAATCCCTGATGTCCCCTTTCTGTGTTTTGATTCTTGTAAGTTCTCATATTTTCCTGAGTTTGCATAATAACCATGGAAACTGAAGTTTTTAATAACATTTACTTGGTGTGACTGTCCCTCAGGATTCATCCATGGAAATAATCTCTGTCATGTTGCTGTTGAGAGATGGGGTCTTTCCTGAAGACCATAGATGGGGTCCATAGAGAGGGTCCACACACAGGAGCAGACTAGGGCCTTGTAAGGAAGCTGCAGAGAACTGACCAGTTGAAATACTTTCCGTCTTCCTCTCATAGAATTCTAACAGTGTGAAAACACAGTGCTGGGCCTCTTTCCCTTTGTCCCATTTGTCATATGAGAACAGTCAGATGGCACCATCTGTAAGGATCAGGCCTTCTCTACCTCTTGTGTGGATTTTTGATTTCCCAGTGTCCAAAATGATAAGAAAATATGTTTTAATTCTTTGGAAGCTACAGGGTCTATACTATTCCATTATAGAATCTCAGGCAGATGAAGGTCATCTTCCACAACAAGTAAGATTTGGCTTTGGGCTTCCTCTGTTTGACAAGAAAAATTCTTACACTCTTTTACAAACCTACTCTGATATTGTGTCTGAGGCTCAAAGTATATTTGTGTAATGTTATGTTTTGAATCTCAAAGTTCTCCTACAGGCTCAGGATTCAGATGTTGGATCCCATCTGTGCTCTTGTTTTGATGACTATGAAAACTTCAGCAAATTGAGCCTGACCAATGCAAGTAGGTCAGGAGAACTAAGCGTTGCAATATTATACCTCCTCCTGGATCCAGCTGTACAGTCTGCTTCCTTATCTGCACCGGGTAAATGCCCACTGCTTTACCATCCACTTCTACAGATTTAGATCTTGTCACTGCCATGACTTGACATGCCATGAGAAACAGAAATTGCTCTGAGGCACAAGCGGCAATGAACCTCTTCTCTGGTGTGTTTGGTTTTGTTCTCTGTTTTGATCAGACCAAGACTAAAGTATCTAATGCAACAATATATCACACTCTCTGAAAACAAGAATATTTATTGTTAATATATTAATCATATTAATGAATACTATTAATAATGGGGGGGTCAATATTCCAGATTACCATGATTGTTTTGCAAACTATCTATAAACATCCCACGAGACTTTCTCATAAATCAATCATATCAATACATGAAGAAAGTAGATGAATCAAGGAAAATTGAAATCACATCTTCATTCTACTTGGAAAGAAATAAATTCCATGTTTTCACAATGGAATAAAGTTGAACATCACACAATAAAAATAATAGAAAGGATACAACTCATGATAACTAAACAATTCAATACTGAATGATAATTACATTAAGAAGAAATCAAGGACTCCACCGAAAGTAGTCTACATAGGTGAGAGTGTGGACTATAGAAGCTAACAGCTTCTGGGACAGGCAAGAGCAACAGAGCTTCTGAAGCAGTCCCCTTTTCAGGCTCCAGACATCCGGGCACCTGTCCACCCAGAGGATAGGTGTCTGCCCTGCCTGGGAGGGATTTACAGGAGGACCTGGGGGAGTCATCTTGGTTCCCAGATCCCTTTGAGACTAGTCTGTGCAGGTGAGAGTGTGGACTACAGAAGCTAACAGCTTCTGTGACAGGCCAAAGCAACACAGCTTCTGGGACAGGTCCTGTTTTGGGCCTTCATCTTCGGCCAGGAGGGAGGTCCGAACAACAGATATCTGTGAACCTTCCCTGTAAGAGGAGAGCTTGCCTGCAGAGAGTAATCTGACCACTGAAACTCAGAGGACAGAGATAGTCTCCCAGGTCTGCTGATAGAGGATAACAGAATCACGAGAGGAACAATCTGTAACCAAAGACAACTATAAGAACTAACTCCAGAGATTACCAGATGGCAAAAGGTAAACATAAGAAAATTACTAACAGAAACCAAGACCACTCACCATCATCAGAACGCAGCACTCCCACGTTGCCCAGTCGTGGGCACCCCAACACACCCGAAAAGCTAGTCCTGAATTTAAAAGCATATCTCATGATGATGGTAGAGGACATCAAAAAGGACTTTAATAACTCACTTAAAGAAATACAGGAGAACACTGCTAAACAGGTAGAAGACATTAAAGAGGAAGCACAAAAATCACTTAAATAATTGCAGGAAAACACAAACAAGCAGGTAATGGAATTGAATAAAACCATGCAAGACCTAAAAAGGGAAGTAGACACAATAAAGAAAACCCAAAGTGAGGCAACGCTGGAGATAGAAACCCTAGGAAAGAAATCTGGAACCATAGATGTGAGCATCAGCAACAGAATACAAGAGATGGAAGAGAGAAACTCAGGTGCAAAAGATTCCATAGAGAACATCCACACAGCAATCAAAGACAATGCAAAATGCAAAAAGATCCTAACTCAAAACATCCAGGAAATCCAGGACACAATGAGAAGACCAAACCTACGGATAACATGAGTAGATGAGAATGAAAATTTTCAACTTAAAGGGCCAGAAAATATCTTCAACAAAATTATAGAAGAAAACTTCTCAAACCTAAAGAAAGAGACGCACATGTACATACAAGAAGCCTACAGAACTCCAAATAAACTAGACCAGAAAAGAAATTCCTCCAGACACATAATAATCAGAGCAACAAATGCACTAAATGAAGATAGAATATTAAAAGCAGTAAGGGAAAAAGGTCAATTAACATATAAAAGCAAGCCTATCAGAATTACACCAGATTTTTCACCAGAGACTATGAAAGCCAGAAGAGCCTGGACAGATGTTATACAGACACTAAGAGAACACAAATGCCAGCCCAGGCTACTATACCCAGCCAAACTTTCTATTACTTTAGATGGAGAAACGAAAGTATTCCACGACAGAACCAAATTCACACATTATCTTTCCACAAATCCAGCCCTTCAAAGGATAATAACAGAAAAAAACCAATACAAGGATGGAAACCACGTCCTAGAAAAAGCAAGAAAGTATTCCTTCAACAAACCTAAAAGAAGACATCCACAAGAATAGAATGCCAAGTCTAACAACAAAAATAACAGGAAGCAACAATTACTTTTCCTTAATATCTCTTAATATCAATGGACTCAACTCCCCAATAAAAAGACATAGACTAACAGACTGGCTACACAAACAGGATCCAACATTTTGCTGCTTACAGGAAACTCATCTCAGGGAAAAAGATAGACACTACCTCAGAATGAAAGGCTGGAAAACAAATTTCCAAGCAAATAGTCTGAAGAAACAAGCTGGAGTAGCCATTCTAATATCTAATAAAATCGACTTCCAACCCAAAGTCATCAAAAAAGACAAGGAGGGATACTTCATACTCATTGTCTTAGTCAGGGTTTCTATTCCTGCACAAACATCATGACCAAGAAGCAAGTTGGGGAGGAAAGGGTTTATTCAGCTTACTCTTCCACATTGATGTTCATCACTGAAGGAAGTCAGGACTGGAACTCAAGCAGGTCAGGAAGCAGGAGCTGATGCAGAGGCCATGGAGGGATGTTCCTTATTGGTTTGCCTCCCCTGGCTTGCTCAGCCTGCTCTCTTATAGAACTAAGACTACCAGCCCAGAGATGGTCCCACCCAACAGGGGCCTTTCCCCCTTGGTCACTAATTGAGAAAATGCCTTACAATTGGATCTCATGGAGGCATTTCCTCAACTGAAGCTCCTTTCTCTGTGATAACTCCAGCTGTTTCAAGTTGACACAAAACTAGCCAGCACACCCATTAAAGGTAAAATCCTCCAAGAGAAACTCTCAATTCTGAATATCTATGCTCCAAATACAAGGGCAGCCACATTAATTAAAGAAACTTTAGTAAAGCTCAAAGCACACATTGCACCTCAAACAATAATACGGAGAGACTTCAGCATACCACTTTCACCAATGGACAGATCATGGAAACAGAAACTAAACAGGGACACAGTGAAACTAACAGAAGTTATAAAACAAATGGATCTAACAGATATCTACAAAACATTTTATCCTAAAACAAAAGGATATACCTTCTTCTCCGCACATCATGGTACCTTCTCCAAAATTTAACACATGATTGGTCACAAAACAAGCTTCAACATATACAAAAATATTGAAATGGGGGGGGGGGATACTGGTTAGTCCATATTGTTGTTCCACCTATAGATTGCAGATCCCTTTAGCTTCTTGGGTACTTTCTCTAGCTCCCCTATTGGGGGCCCTGTGATCCAACCAATATCTGACTGTGAGTATCCACTTCTGTGTTTGCTAGGCCCTGGCCTAGTCTCACAAGAGACAGCTATATCAGGGTCCTTTCAGGAAAACCTTGCTAGTGTATGCAATGGTGTCAGGGTTTGGAGGCTGATTATGGGATGGATCCCTGCATATGGCAGTGTCTAGATGGTCCATCCTTTAGCCTCAGCTCCAAACTTTGTCTCTGTAACTCCTTCCATGGGTGATTGTTCCCAATTCTGAGAAGGGGCAAAGTGTCCACACTTTGATTCTTCATTCTTGGGTTTCATGCGTTAAGCAAATAGTATCTTATATCTTGTGTATTCTAAGTTTCTGGGCTAATATCCACTTATCAGTGAGTACATATTTTGTGTGTTATATTGTGATTGGGTTACCCCACTCAGGATGATGCCCTCCAGGTCCTTCCATTTGCCTAGGAATTTCATAAATTCACTCTTAATAGCTGAGTAGTACTCCATTGTGTAAATGTACCACATTTTCTGGACCCATTCCTCTGTTGAGGGGCATCTGGGTTTTTTCCAGCTTCTGGCTATTATAAATAAGTCTGCTACGAACATAGTGGATCATGTGTGCTTCTTACCTGTTGGAACATCTTCTGGATATATGCCCAGGAGAGGTATTGCTGGATCCTCTGGTAGTACTATGTCCAATTTTCTAAGGAACCGCCAGACTGATTTCCAGAGTGGTTTTACAAGTTTTCAATCCCACAAACAATGGAGGAGTGTTTCTCTTTCTCCACATCTTCACCAGCATCTGCTCTTACCTGAATTTTTGATCTTAGCCATTCTGACTGGTGTGAGGTAGAATCTCGGGATTGTTTTGATTTGCATTTCCCTGATAATTAAGGATGTTGAACATTATTTCAGGTGCTTCTCAGCCATTCGGTATTCCTCAGGTTTAAATTCTTTGTTTAGCTCTGAGCCAAATTTTTTTATATATATTTTTATTACACCTTTTCCTCAATTGCATTTCCAATGCTATCCCAAAAGTCCCCCATACCCTCCCCCCCACTTCCCTACCCACCCATTCCCATTTCTTTGGCCCTGGCATTCCCCTGTACTGGGGCATATAAAGTTTGCATGTCCAATGGGCCTCTCTTTCCAGTGATGGACGACTAGGCCATTTTTTGATACAAATGCAGCTAGAGTCAAGAGCTCTGGGGTACTGGTTAGTTGATAATGTTGTTCCACCCATAGGGTTGCAGATCCCTTCAGCTCCTTGGGTACTTTATCCAGCTCCTCCATTGGGGGCCCTGTGATCCATCCAATAGCTGACTGTGAGCATCCACTTCTGTGTTTGCCAGGCCCCGGCATAGTCTCACAAGAGACAGCTATATCTGGGTCCTTTCAGCAAAATCTTGATAGTGTATGCAATGGTGTCAGTGTTTGGAAGCTGATTATGGGGTGGATCCCTGGATACGGCAGTCTCTAGATGGTCCATCCTTTCGTCACAGCTCCAAACTTTGTCTCTGTAACTCCTTCCATGGGTGTTCTGT
The DNA here is from genome assembly GCF_978045245.1 of Mus caroli. NCBI lineage: Eukaryota > Metazoa > Chordata > Mammalia > Rodentia > Muridae > Mus > Mus caroli. Next base: position 136,795,266 of record NW_028227258.1, on the reverse strand, counting down.
TCCCCGTTCTAAGGAGGGACATAGTGTCCACACTTCAGTCTTCATTCTTCTTGAGTTTCATGTGTTTAGCAAACTGTTTCTTATATCTTGGGTATCCTAAGTTTTGGGCTAATATCCACTTATCAGTGAGTACATATTGTGTGAGTTCCTTTGTGATTGTGTTACCTCACTCAGGATGATGCCCTCCAGGTCCTTCCATTTGCCTAGGAATTTCATAAATTCATTCTTTTTAATAGCTGAGTAGTACTCCATTGTGTAAATGTACCACTTTTTCTGTATCCATTCCTCTGTTGAGGGGCATCTGGGTTCTTTCCAGCTTCGGGCTATTATAAATAAGTTTGCTATGAACATAGTGGAGCATGTGTCCTTCTTACTGGTTGGGACATCTTCTGGATATATGCCCAGGAGAGGTATTGCTGGATCCTCTGGTAGTACTATGTCCAATTTTCATTTTCATCTACTCATGTTATCCGTAGGTTTGGTCTTCTCATTGTGTCCTGGATTTCCTGGATGTTTTGAGTTAGGATCTTTTTGCATTTTGCATTGTCTTTGATTGCTGTGTGGATGTTCTCTATGGAATCTTCTGCACCTGAGTTTCTCTCTTCCATTTCTTGTATTCTGTTGCTGATGCTCACATCTATGGTTCCAGATTTCATTCCTAAGTTTTTTATCTCGAGCTTTGCCTTGCTTTGGGTTTTCTTTATTGTGTCCACTTCCCTTTTTAGTTCTAGTATGGTTTTGTTCATTTCCATTACCTGTTTGGATGTGTTTTCCTCTTTTTCTTTAAGGACTTGTAACTCTTGAGTTGTGTTCTTCCGTATTTCTTTAAGTGAGTTATTAAAGTCCTTTTTGATGTCCTCTACCAGCATCATGAGATATGCTTTTAAATCCTGGTGTAGCTTTTCGGGTGTGTTGGGGTGCCCAGGACTGGGCAAGGTGGAATTGCTGCGTTCTGGTGATTGTGAGTGGTCTTGACTTCTGTTAGTAAGATTCTTATGTTTACCTTTTGCCATCTGGTAATCTCTGGAGTTAGTTGTTATAGTTGTCTCTGGTTAGAGATTGTTCCTCTTGTGATTCTGTTAGCCTCTATCAGCAGACCTGGGAGACTAGATCTCTTCTCTGAGTTTCAGTCTTTAGATTACTCTCTGCAGGCAAGCTCTCTTCTTACAGGGAAGATGCACAGATATCTGGCATTTGGACCTCCCTCCTGGCAGAAGATGAAGGCCTGAAACAGGACCTGTCCCAGAAGCTGTGTTGCTTTGGCCTGTCACAGAAGCTGTTAGCTTCTGTAGTCCACACTCTCACCTGCACCGACTATTCTCAGAGGGATCCAGGAACCAAGATGGCTCCCCCAGGTGCTCCAGCAAAGCCCTCCCATGCAGGGAGGACACCTCTCCTCTGGTGGGGAATGTTCCTGGTTGTCTGGAGCTGAAACCGGGTCTTTCTCAGAAGCTGTCCTCTAGGGACCTTGGGGGTTTTCAGAGACTCTGTGCCCATGTGACCAAGTGCTGGTGCTAATTGGAAGGGACTTTTGACCCTGGTCAGGCCCGATTTCCTGCTTCTCTAATCCTGTCTCACTTCCTTCGAGATTGTATTGGAACAGAAGCTGTGTTCCACTCACCAGTGGTCCTAAGATCACGTGGAGTGTCCTCTAAGGGACCTTCAGGGTCCTCCGACTCTGTGCCCAACTCACTGGAGAATTCTATTCCACTACAACTAATACCAATTCTATTCAAAATATTATGTAAAGTAGAAAATGAAGGAGTGTTTCTAAATTTATCTATCACAATCAAAGCCAAACCAGGCAAACTCTCAACCCCACCAATTTATAGTTCAATATTTCCAATGAACTTGGTCACAAAAATTCTTGGTAAAAATACTTGGAAACTGTTTAAGAACACTAAAGACCTTTTGAAGAGTCACTTCTTGCACAAATGAGTAAGTGCGGATTCTTTCCAAGGTGACACTGTTTTATATGTTACATAAACTTAGGATAGAATATTTTTGAAATTTTTCCCTTCTAGCCATCCATATTAAGACAATGACACCCTGCATTGAGATACAGTCTCCTTTCATGTAGCTTTTGTACCCAGTAGTAGAAGATAAGCTGCTAGAGGGTAGGGTCAATGATGGTAACAATCCTTTGTGCACCATTCCATTAGTATCATTTAGATCAATACTTATAGTCATTTTTCAATATATATTTGTTGAGTTGAAAGGAATTGATTGATTTTACATTTATTTACTGACCTATTTGTTCCTTTATGTACAAGCATGCACACTATAGTACACATACAGAAAAAAAGGATCACCTTGGCATGTAGTTGTCTTCTTTCATTATGTTGGCTTTGGAGATAAAATTGTGTCTTTTGAGCCTGGTGGCATCTAGGCAACCCAAGCGGGTGGATTTGCTGTGGGAACTATAACAGTCGACACCATGCTGAGTTCCTTACATCCAGCCATTCTTGTAGTCCATTCTATGTGAACTAGAATAACTGAATTGCAAATTACTAATTCTTTGTAACAGTACAACAGCTTTCACTTCCCATTCAAAGAGAATACTCAGGCTTGACTGAGGCCCCTGGCACATATGTGGTAGATGTGCAGCTTAGTATCCATGCAGGTCCCTCAACAACTGGACCAACAGCTGTCCATAAAGCTTTCACCTGTCTGTGGGATCCATTCTCCAACTAGACTGCCTTGTCTGGCCTCAGTGGCAGACGATGCACCTACTTGCAGAGACTTGATGAGCCAGGGTAGGGGGAAGAGCAGGAGACGTGGAGAGCAGTGGGACATAGGGACTCTGTGAGGAGGAACTGGAAGGGGGCAGCAATTGGGATATAAAATGAATAAATTAATGGAGAAAAAAGAAATCACTAAAGCTGAGGTCCTTGACTCTTCATACTTGCAAACTTGTTATTTAATCTTAACAGAATAAAATAAATTCTTTACATCATTTAGGAATATCTGGATACAAATCATAAGTTGTACTTTACATCAAACTCTCTATCAAAACATATACCAATACCAAGTAAATGTAAAATAAACTATAATTAATTTCAGAATATGATATCTACATAGCTTGTATAACTAGTAGAATTCCAAGAATATTTCCTCATCTTTTCCAGACATCACATCTTGATACAATGGCTTCTACCTGTGCTTGGAAAGAGGTAACTCTGCCATCAATTTCTATTACTTTATCCTGTATTAGGACAGTTTTGTTACTAATGCAGTATAATGTTAATTTGGGAATCTTAATATGACAAAACTTTATTCCTTATTCATTATTCACACTCAATGAGAACTAATTCTAGGACACCGTCGTACATTTAATTTAGAAGCAACCCCAATGGTGACATCAACATCTGATACCTATATCACCTGGTCTATATAGCTCCCTCTGATGGCTAGGGAAGAGAAAGAGTGGAGATTCACTTCTCATTTCTTTGTTGTTTCAGTCTAAAATAATTAAAGTGAATTCAGTTATTTTTCCTGGAGTAGAAACTGTTACAAGATACTTCAACAGTGATGAAATATTTGTATAGCATTACTGACTATCACAAACATAACTTCATTGCATAGGTGTATGGGTGTATGCATGTGATAACACAAGTATAGAAGTATAGCAAGTATAACAAATATAGAAGTATTAAGACAACTTATAGGAGTCAGTTCTTTTATTCAATCATGTGGGTCTTGGAGATATTTTGTCATTGTTGGCCTGAAAAAATTGAATTAGTTATGAAGATGAAATTCAGAAAAGAGTGATTTAGTTCAGTAATTTGTCTTTGAGATTTAATGCCTGTACTAAACAAAGTACTAAACAACATTAATTATGTTGACTTGACCAGCATCCTTTGCCATTGGGAATGTTTGTAAGATGCTCACTTCACCTGAGACAATCCTAGACAATCCTAGGGAGGAGGAATGAAGTGACAGGATTTTAATTTAGCAATAATGACACTGTCAGAATCATAGCAGCTACTTATCTCATTTTCTTTGTAGTTGTACCTGCCATAATAATAAGCTTAAAATGCACATGCTTTTTATTGATGGTTTCTATGTATTAAACGTACAGGTTTCTCTTACTCTGGAACTCTGCTCAGGGCCTCACCAGAATGATACTTTTGTGCCATTATCAGGGTTATAGTCCCACTTCAAGTTTGAGGTCCTACCCTAAAATGACTGATTCTTGGAAGGATTCATTTGTACAGAGCTGTATGAGCTCCTTGTTGTCTTTCTGGATGTCATTCTTGGGTCCTTGCTCATGGTCAGGAGCTCCCTCCTCCCTCTCCCCTCTCCCCTCTCCTCTTCTCTCCCCTCTCCCCTCCTCTTCTCTCCTCTCCCCTCCCCTCCCCTCCCCTCTCCTCCTCTCCTCTTTCCTCCCCTCCCCTTCCCCCCTCTCTGTTGTAGTATTAATGTATTAATTTAATAGTAAGTCCCAGCACAGATTGCTTCCCACCTCAATTTTTATTCACAAATGAAAAACATGTTCATACACCTCTATATTTAAATATGTCTTAAGCATCACAATAGCTGGGAAACTGCCTAACCTACATGTTGTCAGGATCTTCCTCCCACTGATAATTCTGAGTTACTGCTCTCTAATTTCTGTGGTCCATGTTGAGCAGCCTTCAGGCCCTGCTCTCCTGGCCCCTTCACATGGCAACTCTACCCTTCTCTCCTGCCTACACCTCAGGAATGTTTTCTCTCCTCTCCTCCTCTCCTTCACACTCTCCTAAGGCATGGCGGCCTGGTGTCAAGTCCAGGAACCCCAAATCTTTCTCCTCCACAGCTTTTGGCTGATGGCATCTTTGTTTACCAATCAGAATTAACTGCAGGCAGGTTTCCAGAATCTATGGGCAGACCTTCTTGTGCAAACTACTTGGGAAGACACAAATTAGGATCAGAATATAAGCATCTACGGTGTGTGTGTGTGTGTGTGTGTGTGTGTGTGTGTGTGTGTGTGTGTGTGTGTATGTATATATGTATGTATGTATGTATGTATGTATATATGTATGTATGTATGTATGTATGTATGTATGTATATAGGTCTTAAGTTGATATCAGATCACATTCTCTATCTATCTTTGCCATGATTCTGGGATTTTGATCTCTCCTCTCATTCATGCAATGTAAAATCACTTAGATTTTAAAGCCAGCAAGAGGATTCACCTACTCTTAAAGAGCCTTCTTGATTCTGCTAGGGCCACTGAGGATATTACCTGTTAACTTTTGTTGAAAAATTGAATCTCTGAAATGTAGGAACCACATAGACTGGTTCCTGACAATTTTAAAGTACAGTGATAATAGTGTATACATGAAGTCTGACCTCAAAGTTGATTAAGTTTCTATTTTATATTACACATTATGAAAAGGTATTTTACATACTTTGTTCTTTCATTTAATACAACTCTAATAAATACTGAAAGATGTGTGTGTGTGTGTGTGTGTGTATGTGTATCTTTGTCTAGGCCAGACATTGATATCGGATCACTTTCTTTCTCTCTTTGCCTTAGCATCTAATAGAAGTTTCTAACTTGATGTGGAGCTTGTCAACTGGCCAAACTGAATGCCCAGTGAGTATTAGTGTTTCTCTTGTCTCAGCAGGGCAACACTGTAATCAAAGATAAAAGCCAGTGAACTTGATGTTTTCAACATGAATAGTGGAGATTGACCTCAGATCCTTATATTTACACAGCAATAACTACTGATTGAGCCATCTCTCCAATCACTATAATTTTAGTTTAAGTAATAAAGTTGAATTTTTAAGTGACTTCCTTAGTGTGTTACATGTCGTATTTTTTTCAAAACCAAGTTTTAAACTTAAGCTTGAAAGATCAAGAATCAATAGGTTTGGCCTATATACCACATAGTTTCCTTATAATGTCTTTTACTTAATTCCTGTGTTATTTCTACCATTTTGGGAGTTTCTTACACTGATACTTGGTTTGCTATATATTAGTTATGACTGTATCTTCTTTTGATGACATATTACATAACTCTTAAAAATTGTCATCATGTACTATAAGCCTTAAAGATATTTTGTTTTCTTTTCTCTTTTTTTGATCTTTTGTTTTCTTTTTTTTTTTTTTGATATTTTGTTTTCTTAAGAGAGATTTTGATATTGCTGATTTGGACTTAATTTTTAATGACTGTAACTTCTGAAAATTATTTTTATATCATTATAATCCAAGTATCTCACAAAGGTATGCTTTTGAAGGTAATAAAAAGGAAGCAGTAGATATTAGAGAATCTACTTTAGAAATTTTACCATTTCGTTTTGCACAAGAGAACTTTTATAGATATCTTATTTGAGAGACAGTCAAGATTGCCTTCTTAGAGAGATTTTTGTTGTTTCTGTTGTTGCTGTTGTTGTTGTTGTTGTTGTTGTTGTCTTAATCTAGTCCTAGGAAATATTAGTTTTATAATTTTATCTTCTTTGGACATATGTTTTCTGAGTATTTTAAAATATGTTTGTAGTAATCTCTCAAGGACTGACAAGAATTGCCTGACAGCCTATGAAATTTTGACCTTTAAAGACTTCCTATCTCTTTCTACTTATCTGTTTATTACCCTTTTCAAGGGAGCACTAATTCTCAAAAGTAGTATTAAGAATGATATTTTCAGGGATATTTTTAACAGGAAAAATTGTTTTTCAAAGTACAACTTCCTTTCATGATCACACATTCTGATAAGTTTCTTTTATTCCAAGGTTTATCAGCTCTGCTCTTTGTACCTTCAAACTTTAGCTATAGAAACCAGTTTCCTAATGCAACAGGAATGTTCTCATTGATATGTTGTTGAATATTTTTTAATAACAATTGGCTAACAAATTATAAACAAGTTGGGATTTGTGACAATATTTGAACAGAAACGGCTATACTGTGCAGACAAATATCACATTGAAATATTTCAGTTAGTACTGAGCAATTATTTTAAAAAATCAAAAAAAATGGCGACTAAGTTGTTACTTTTGTTTGGATTTTGATATGTTTTGGAAGTTTATAAGGATGGTGCTAGGGATTCTTAGGATTTTGACTTTGGAAATTTAGTATTGATTAAAAAATATAAAGTCTTTGAAGGTGAGTAAAACACAGGCTCAGAGCTCTGCAGGGACATGAGAGCTACACTAACTGAGACACACAGATTCCAACCTGAGGATCCCTTAGCAATACCAAACAGAAAATGAGAAATTGTGAGAGTGGGTTGTTGATGGATTTTAGCTATTTAAATATAAATATAGCCATGTAAATGACTTGAACATTTCATGTGATTTTAAAGTTTATATTTATTATTCTTAAGGAAGAAATGTTGAACAATTTCTTGTTGCAGTATCTAGATTGACAGGATACTGCACTGGAACAAGGAGTGAGGAGAAAACACTTTAATTTGGGAAGCCAAATTCATGCACTTCTGTTCCCACACTTATTAGGTAATTAAACTGAAACAAGCTACTTAACCTTTGTGTTTTCTAATCTATAACATGAGAATGACAACATCTATTTAATAGGGCTATGGAAGGATCAAATAGATTAATGTCCATCAAAGTGTTCAATATAGTGCCTGGCATGCCGTAAATAATCAATGTTAGCTATAAACACATAGCCATTTGGAGTAGGAGTAAAATAGTCACTCACATTTTGTGAATTAGGAACAGCCTGGGTTGGGGGAGGCAATGTTAGACTAGCCATATAAGTTTGGATAAAGTCAACTCAAGTACTTCAAGGAGTACCTGGTAATCATCAAACATCTTTTGAAATGGCATTAAAACCAGAAGGAAATGAAGTTGAAACTGTTTATATTAAGTATAAAGGTTATTTGAGAAAGGAGGTGGGAAGAGAGGTGAATAGAAGATAGAATACAAAAAAGAAAGTATACCCCAATATGCATTCCGTTGTCTCAAGGAGACAAGCCTGTTTAGGACTGAATGGGAAAGGAGGAGTTTCTACTCACTACCTCGCTTCATTCCTAAGGCAGAGATTAGATAAGGTCCAAATTAAAAATGGACTTCTTAGTTATATCATTTAAACAACTGGCCATGGATTCAAATAACAATAAGAAAGATGAGCATAATATTAGTAAAACAGAATCCACAGTGAAGATAGAAACATTGAGAAAGAAAGAAACTGAATTATGTATTAAATATAGGAAATTAAATTGGCTCATTTGATTTTTCTCACAGATGTTAAATCCACTTTCAAGCCATCCTTGGTTCTTCCACTATAGTGATTTCTTTCACTAGCATTTGTGGAATGTACTATGCTAGACCAGGGTAGCCTGAAAAGTCTACTCAAGAAGCAACAAGAGACAACTCTCAGAGTTTCTCCAAGTTTAGCACAGAAAGCATAGATGTTCATGTCTGGTAAAGTGCTGTTTGTTGGAAGAGATTTGATGAAAGAACAGAAATCCTATTCACCAGTTTAAAACAAAGGGGCTGTGTGTACAAAACAATACCACAAATATGTAGCTTTTTAATAATTTGTGGGTTTAATTTTTCATAAATTTTCTGAGAGTTTGATAAAATTTATTTTGATTATATTCTTACACATTCTCAATTGTTCCAAGATCTAAACTCCTGCCTCTGTACTAACCGAACTTTGCATGCATTATGTTTGTTTGTTTGTATGTTTTTACTACTTCAAGATCAGTTGTGCTGTTCAAGTGCTCTTTGATGAGTAGTCTTTCACTAGAATGGGGTCAATTTGCTGGGGACCAAATTCTTAGAGAAAACTGTCTTTTCTTCTTCCAACAGCTGGTTATTGTTTTGTGGCTAAGGATGGTATGGCAAGGACAACTGCCCTCCCCATAGGGGAATTTGCTATAACTTGGGATTGCACCAAATTTTTGATCATGCTGTCCCAAACACTGTGAGTTCATATAGGCAGCTGCTCATATGTTCCAGACAACAATGTTTTCTTGTTGTCATCCACCACTTCCAATTCTTATACTTATCCCTTCCCTCCTTTACAATGATGCTTAAGGCTGATAAGGAGGGGTGTGATGCATATGTTTCCTTTAGACTCTACAGATCTAGAGTTTTCATCTGGGACAAGTATGGATTAGTGTATTATTCATGATCTATTGCAAAGGGAAGCTTCTCATATGAGGGTTGAGGGATGCATGCATCCATGGTTGTAAGGATAAATCTGTAGGAAACCATTTAAGACTATATTCATTTAGCAGCAAAATATCAGTAGATTCTCCCCTATGGCTTATACCTGTCTTTCCACAAGATTCATTTGTTTGTTTGTTTGTTTGTTGCATTTTATTTATTTATTCTTTAATCTTGTTTTACAGTTCAGACTTTATCCCTCTTTCGGTCAACCTTCCTACTGTTCCACATCCCATACCTCCTCCCCCCCATCTCCAAGAGGATGCCCCCACACCCACCACCAACCCCACCCCACCAGACCTCCCTACTCCCTCCAAGCTTAGGTGCATCTTCTCTGACTGAGTCCAGACCCGGTAGTCCTCTGCTCTGTATGTGTTGCTGGTCTCGCATCAACTGGTGTATGCTACCTGGTTGGTGGCTCCGTGTCTGAGAGATACAGGGGGTCTGGTTTTAGCTCAGTGATATGCCTAACCTCCATGTTACTCTTGCCACCATTGTACCAGTAGACATGTCTTGGCAGGAGAATCTCTGATACATATGTATCTGGAGGCATGGATCTCTCCATGCATATTCTTGGGTTGGTGGTTTAGTCTCTGGGAGCTCTGGTGTGTCTGGTTAGTTGATATTGTTCTTCCTATGGGGTTGCAATCCCCTTCAGCTCCTTCAGTCCTTCCCCTAACTCTACCATTAAGAGTCCCCTGTCTCGGTCCAATGGTTGGGTGCATGTGGGCCCATGTACTAGAGGCTTTCCACCGAGATCTCTGACCTGGCCCGGTGTGAGAGTTCTGGCAAAGGGAAGTGAGTGCAGGCAGGGAGGGGAAGTTGCTTCTGCTGCTTCTGCTGCTGCAGTTGGCTCCACCTCCATCTTGTCATGCCTTCCAGGTTAAGACAGAAGGCTCTGAGGAATAGTACTTGCAAACCCCTAATCCCTCCAGATAGGATTCTTATATACAGTTTTGGGGTGGATAAGGGTCTGGCAACAGGTACTTCTCATTGGTTTGGTCTAAGAGCTTTGGGGAAACCTTTTTGCATGGGGTGGGGGTGGGGGCTTTGTGCTGCTCCTACATGACTGGTAGACACACCTCTCCGGGGGTGGGTAGGCTGTAGCTGCAAGAGGAGCGGGGGGTGGGGTGGGGTGAGGGTTGGTGGGGAGACCAGGAAGGGGATCAAACACCTTCTGTCCCATGCATGTAGAAATCACTGCCCACTGGGTCACTGAGGTTCCAGACCTTTGCTCGACCCTGGACCAGGCTGTCTGTTTAAGGCCCACTGCCCCAGAGGTGCTATATCTGCATCTGTATTGGTCCAGCACTGGTAGAACCTCTCAAGAAACAGCCACATCAGGCTCCTGTGAGCAAGCGCTTCTTAGCATCTGCAATAGTGTGGGGGTTTGTTGTCTGCAGATCAGATGGATCCCTAGGTGGTTTGATCTCTGGATGGCCTTTCCTTAAGTCTCTGGTTCATGTTTTACCCCTGTCTTCCCTTCAAACAGGAACATTCCTGGGTTAAAATTTTTGAGATGGGTGGGTGGCTCTATCCCTTAACTGGGAGCCATGTCTATCTACAGGAGGTGGTTGCTATAGTTTCTATCTACTCTTTGTTACATATTTTGGCTGTAGTCATCTCCATTGAGTCCTGGGAGGCTCTTGCTTCCCCGGAGTCCACATAGATATTAAAAACAATGAGTTTGTGAAATTCACAGGCAAATGGATGGAACCAGAAAATATCACCCTTAGTGAGGTAATCAGGACACAAAAGAACACATATGGTATGTACTCACTGATAAGTGAATATTAGCCCCAAAGCTTGGAATATCTACAACTCACAGATGATGTGGAGCTTAAAAAGTAGGAAGCCCAAAGTATAGATGCTTCAATCCTACATAGAAGAAGGGAACAAATAATCTTATGTGATAAAGGGAGGGAGGGACCTGGGAGGGAGAGAAGAAGGGACAGGGAAAAGGGGAGCAAGTTCACATATTGGAAGGGACAGGAGAGAAAAACAGAGGGTCAGGAAATCAAATGAAAATATGTAGCAGTGGGGGATAAGGAACTGGGGGTAGTCACTAGAAACTTCTAGTAACTTTCACAGCACCTTCTAATATTATGTTGTCTTGCTAGTATGGATCAAGCTTCCATGTTAATACTAGCTTGATTTCATCATGTTCTATTACTCAAATATGTAAAGTCTTAGGCAATAGAGTTGTACCATCGTAGCTCTGCAGGGTACCCAGGAGCAATGATATTTGCCTATGGTTTCTGGAGAAGGGTCTATGGGACCTCTTTGGCCAAGAAATTAAAGAAGACATGCCTTTCTGGCACCCATCTTTCTTTTGTCAATTTGTGACTAGTAAGAACATTGTTGAGTTTTAAGTCTTCTATACCTTGGTGTCTTCCTGTTACATTATTTATTCTATCACCTCAATCGTATTTATTGTAAAAATTTCCTGGAATGTAAATTGTATAGAGATAATGCAAATTTCTTTCTCAAACCCCATCTGGAGCCTCTTCTCTGCAGACAAAGGTCCTTGAATGGTCTTTCTTTTGTAATGAAGAATAAGCATTTTCTTAAGAGATATCACGAGTCCTGCTATTATGTAGTTTGTTCTTTGCTGGGAATACACCCACAATGCAAAAATCACAGGACAATGTTGGGAATTAAAAAACTAAAATTTATCTGGCATACACTTGCCAAAATTAAGTAAGTTAACTAAGTGAGGGATAGTATGTAGAAAGAAGGAGGAAGCTGTGAGAGACTCAGAGATGACTGGGGCATGGTGTGCAAGGCAGAGGACCACCAAGAAAGAGTATGGTACGCCATTGAGAGGTTATAATGTCTCATTCTGGTTAGTCCTATCTGTCCTAATGCTCAGCATTTTTCTTGCATTTCATTTTATTAATTCCCATAACAGATAAAAATGCAGCATTCTATAGAAAACATTTTATGTGTGTGTGTGTCTGTGTGTGTGTCTATGTGTGTGTGTGTGTGTGTGTGTATTTTTCCTCTATATTGCTTCTTTCCTTGGTGTGATATTTATGGGACAGAGTTTTCCTAATAATATTTGGGGTCAATTTAAAATATTAACAAACTTTCTGTAATGTATACACTTCAATTTATGGATGTTGTTAATGAAATTGTTGAATTACTAAATTGTATTGGCATTCACATAGGGTGCATTTTTATGTTATAAGCATCACATTCACTCATAGAAAACAAGTTACAACCAAACTAATACAGAACAACACATGTTATACTTTTGTAGACAAATATGTGACACTTCTTTTAATCTGGCTTTCTGTCACAGCTCATGATAACATAGAAAAATTCTGCAAGTTATATTTCTCTACGTT